>NC_057343.1:92112500-97112500 GCF_016509475.1 Prionailurus bengalensis | reverse complement strand
ATGGAAACAAAATAATGTAATTTTAGGCTCCCTTAAGGAAGAAGGGCTATGTTGAACATCAGGCTTTCAGTTGAAATCTCTGATGGCGTATCACAAATGAAGTAAGGGCACATCAGAAATAGATGAGCCCTTAGCATGTCTGAAACACTGCCTCAACCAGGTCTAAGAAATCTGCCTATATCCTCTCTGCCAACTAGAAGCTCTACACTTCCTCTTGAGGGGTCTGTAACAACATCTAGAGCCTCAGTACATGTTGATAATAAATGGACAACATTCAATAGAAAAGATTGTCAGCAATTCCAAGACTCAAGATCAAATAGCCAAAACTAAGAAAGAAAACTAACAGTAGATGCAGTCTGACAATGAATCCAGATACTGTACTTATAAGGTAGACTCTTCCATAGATTAAAAATGAAGAAACAAAACTGTGCTTGAGTCTATAAAAATTATTAATCGAAACAACAAAAAAAATAACGACTGGTACAGTAACTCATTAGGTTTAGATGAAGAGAGGGTTAAAAACCTGGAGTCTAAACCTATAGAAAATAGATTGACACAGGAGAGAAAAAATATTATTGAAAATACAGAAAAGAGCACAGGACATGTGTGCAATATTGTATGTAAGTCTCTCTGGATTCTTGGAGAATGGAGAGCAAAGGCAATATCGGGGAGAATTCGTGGCATCTGTCTCTTTAAATTGATGAAATAGATCAAGCTGCCAGATAGAACTGTAATGATATCATAATTATTGATGCAATTAAAGATACATCTTTGCTTGTATAACCTCATTTTAATCATGAGAAAACATCAGATTGAAGAATATTCCACAAAATAATTTTTGAGTACTTTTCAAAAGTGTCATGAAAGACAAGAGAAAGACTGAGAAAGTGACACTCTTGGATGAGTAACAACTAAATGCAGTTTAGGATCTTGGATTGTATCCTATGAATGGAAAAGAGACATAAATGAAAAAAAAAACTGTTGGAAGTTGAATAAGATTTATAGTTTAGTTTACAGTCTTGCACCAATGTTAATTTCCTGTTTTTGATGTTTTTCTATGGTTTTAAAATATGTTAACATTAGGATAGCTGGGCAAAAGTTATATGGGAAATCTGCACTATTTTTGCAACTTTTCTATAAGTCTAAAATAATTTCAAACTAGGAAATTTTAAAGTAAAATTTATTTTAAATTAAAATAAATATATATGATTGAATGTGTTACACTGTATTTTTCACATGTTGAGAACCCAAAGTTTATAGTACAGTCTACAAGATTTATTCATTTTGTATCTTCCCTCCTTCCTTCCTTCCTCTCTCTCTTTCTTTCTTTCTTTCTTTCTTTCAGGAGAGAGAGAGAAAGACCACACGTGACTGAGGGAAGGACAAAGAGAGGCAGAGAGGGAGAGAGAGAGAATTCCAAGCAGGGATTGGTCAGCATGGAGCCTGATGTAGGAGACTCACAAATTATGAGATCGTGACCTGAGCTGAAACGAAGAGTTAGATATTTAACTGACAGAGCCACCCAGGTGCCCCATTTCGTGCATATCTTTAAATAAAGCTTCCCTTTTTATCTCTGTTTAGATGAAGAGTATCTCAAATTGTCTTGATGAGTAGTCAAATAACTTCTACCCTTTGCACATACTTCTTGAATAAAGAGGGTTTTTTTTTTAAATATGGGACAACTAAAGTATATGATAGAAATAAATAGTGCAGAGACTGAGCTGAGATTAAAACCGTAATACAAAATTTTAAAAATAATAACAGCATCATTATTGTTATTAGCTTTAGTGATAGCATTTGATAAGTTTAGATCTATAAAATAAATTTATACTAATAAAGTGCCAGTTATATTAATTTTATATTTACCAGGATTTCATGTATGATTTCATTAGCATAAAATAAGTTGCTTCTATAAAAATTGGTAAAGTACGGCACAAAACTAGGAGCACATTTATGACGGGGATTATATCCACAGTGTCTGAAAGAGTGTTTGATAATGTTTATTTGATCTGTGAGTGGACGGACTAATCGTGTAGTTAACAGTCATAGATAAGTGTGGCCTATATTTGGTTCCATTAAATTTCTTGAAGAATATCACTCTTCCTACTTATATAGTAACAAGATATATAAGCAATTTTGTAACATGCTACATAACTTCTTAGTTATAAAATCAAATGATGAAATGGCTCCCATAAACATGTATAAAATCACCTCAATTTCAGCTACCATTTTGGCACAGAAGTGAGACTAATAACTACTTCAAATTAGGATGATCTTATTAAGAGCTAAATCGGAATGCTACCGACCTCTATTACAGACCACTTCAAAATATGGAGAAGGGTAGCCAGAATTACTGCCACTCTTGAATCAGCATAATCCTCAAAAACTGGCGATGCTGTCTCCGGGCATGAAAAAAATTCAAGACTTTGGAGTGTTACTGGAGGAAGATACCTTAGTATTGAAGGTGCATTTGGTAGATGGAGTGCTTATAGCAAGGATGGGAGAAGTAAAAGGCAGCTACATAAAACCAAAACTGTGTTCTAGAAACTGAGTCAGACAGTAATAGGCTTGTCTGACATGGGACATGCCTTAGGCACGCCAAAAGACACAAAGGTCACTTTCCTCAGCATGTCTATGAGACAATCCACAAATGCCCTGAGGTCTGCTAGCAACAAGAAGGAAGAAAGAAAAGTTTTCAGGGTTCAGTCTCCTAGCAAAAGCCTTGCAGTGACTTCATTTGTGGGTCCTCTCATAAACATGGCTGCATTATGCCAGTAGTGAACTTGGGCAAACCCAGAGTTTGGATGTGGATTTTTCCTATTGATAAGGACTTTTTGGGTCCCCAGGAAATAAATGGTATATAATTTAATACCTAACTAATTATTGTACTACTGCTTTTTAAGAAATTTTTAGGTAAAACTTCGAGTAACTTTTCAGGACATAAAGGAAAAAGGGCATCTTTGCCAGTATTATTGTGTTCATATGTGGAATGCAATTTCTCTTTGCTGTGAAGTTTCACAAAAAAATGTCTCCCTTAAAAATCTTCCCTCTTCACCTACAACCATAGGTATTTTTGTTTTTCTTGGAGAAACACACGGATGAATGCGAAAGACAATCTGTCCAAGAATCACAGTGTCGGTGTTTCCTTCTTATAGTTCATTCATGGAGAGATGATTAATCACTCATAATCAAAAATACTCCCTGTGGTGGACCCGAGTGGCTCAGTTGGTTAAGAGCCTGACTCTTGATTTTGACTCAGGTCATGATCTCAGTCATGAATTTGAGCCCCGTATCGGGCTCTGTGCTGACACTGCAGAGCCTGCTTGGGTTTCTCTCTCTCTCTCTCTCTCTCTCTCTGCCCCTTACCTGCTCACTCACTCGCTCACTTGCTTATTCTCTCTCTCTCCCCCTCTCTCTCAAAATAAATAAACTTTTAAAAAATATATTAAAAAATGCTCCCTATTGGGGTGCTTGGGTGGCTCAGTTGGTTAAGCATCCCCCTCTTGATTTGGGCTCAGGTCATGATCTCACGGTTTCATGAGTTCAGGCCCTGCATCTGGCTGTGCGCTGACAGCATGGAACCTCCTTGGGATTCTCTGTGTTTCACTCTCTCCTTGCCCCTCCCCCACTTGCTTGTCTCTGTCTCTCTCAAAATAAATAAACTTAAAATTTTTTTTAAAAATACTCCCTATGAAAAATTCTTTTTCTTTTCCTTTTCTTTTCTTTTTCTTTTCCTTTCCTTTTTCCCTCCTTCTTTCTGTCTTCCTTTTTCTTTCTTTCTTTCTTTCTTTCTTTCTTTCTTTTCTTCTTTCTTTCTTTCTTTCTTTCCTTCTTTCTTTCTTTCTCTTCTCTCTTTCTCTCTGACTTTTATTTTTTGTCTTAAAAGTGAAAAAGGATTATTTCCCATTTTATTCAAATTACATCAAAATTGGTATGGACAATACAAGCTCATGTATTTTCCAAGACAGATATTTTATTTATTTTTTATTTTTTTAACATTTATTTATTTTTTATAGAGAGAGAGTGTGAGTAGGGGAGAGACAGAGGGAGAGGGAGACAGAATCCAAAGCAGGCTCCAGGCTCTGATCTGTCAGTGCAGAGCCCGAGGTGGGGCTCGAACTGACAAACTGTGAGCTGAAGTCGGACACTTAACAGACTGAGCCACTCAGGCGCCCCAAGACATGGATATTTTTAGATTTTTGTTCTTGTTAAACTTCCTCTATAATGACTCTTAAAGAAAATAATATATTGAAGTGACTTCTCTGGCTCTTGTATGTTCCCAGACCGAAGACTCCTTGCTTACTTACCACTGTCCCATTTAGAGTCACTCCTTTTGCAGCTGGTGGTCAGCTGTGGGGGTGAATAAAACCTCAGTTTACCCTATAGTCTGTGTTGATGACAGCTGGAATTTGACAGGTCAATTGGACAGAAAGCTGAGTGATTTCCAAATAGACAAGCTGAATCTTTTCCTAGCCACCCTCTGTGCCTTCCTGCCAGGAATGACATTGACTGGCAGGTACCAGTTTGGGACCCAGAAGTCACTCTAATATTTAAGAGATGAATCTGATCATTTATCTTTTTTGTTCTTTTTTTAGGTAATTAAAAAAAAACTTATGTTAGTAATTTATGATTTCTCAATAACATCCTCACAAGAATCTGGATTAAAAAATGTTATTCTACCAGGAGTGTTGACTAAATAAACACTGTTGATAATGACAATTAAAAATTGTCACACGCCTACCTGCCAAGCTTATAATGACGTTTTTTGGGAAAAAAAATAGCAGACAATAATACAGGTCTCAGTCATTTTATTGTCAGCAGTGCCCATCAGGAGGGAAGGATTTGCTGATATAAATTAGAGCAGGTTGGTAAATCATGTGTATGTCTTTACAGACTTGTTTTATCTTTTTCTTTTCATAACCCCCAGGTTCAATTCCACCTTAGATGCATGGTCTGTAGAGTTGGATTTCACAGCAATTAGGTGAGTTTATGGTTTTTGGATTTGCAGTGTGGTATTTCACAAGCCTATCAAGTCTTGTAGAGTTTAATTGATAACTCCCATTACCCCATAAAGCTGACCCCACTCACCTGTTCCTTTCATCTGATGCCCAGTGAAATGCAGGTAGCATTGTGTCTGTTTAACCAACTGAGCCACCCAGGCGCCCCTAACATTGTGTCTGTTTAGAGTCCCACTTTGTCAACAGTATATTTGTAAGAGGAGAGATTCATAGACTTATGAGAGAAGGAGCTATACATGCTTGAAGAGTTTGTTCATATAACATCTTACTAAGAGTCTGCATTTATTGTTATTTTTCTTTTTCTCCTACCAGAAAAACAAAAGATTTTCATCATTTCAAAGAAATTTATGAATGGCACTACCCCCCCCCCCAGGCTCTAACAAATGTTTTACGATGCATTTTGTAAATGGTTTACTTAGTAAATTATAATGACTTCCTAATAGATTACTGTCTAGAAGCCTCAACTAATTGAAGGGATGCAGGCAAGCTGAAGAGTAGAAGGAATCATGGGAAAGTCAGTCCATCTTTCGGTTAACCTTGGTGAACAAGTGCTGTTCCACACAATTTGGCACTTTATTGAAAGCGACCTCTCATATTGCCTATTTGTTGCATGTACATTTATTCTGTTTCAAAAAAACCCTGCTTTCTAAACAGTCTATATTTTTAATCTGGTGTTAGTTAACAAGTTAAGCTTGGGGAAAAAGAAAAAGAAATTTTGGTATCAAATTGGCTGCCTAGCTGGGTATCTACCTACCCTTCCTTCCTTCCTTCCTTCCTCCCATCCATCCATCCATCCATCCATCCCTTTATCTATAAATGAACTATGGCATTTGAAAACAGGACAAAACAGTTTTAATATATTTTAAGACAGACTCACTGGGTTGTTTAATAAAAAAATTAATACCAGTTTTCACTTTAAAATTATACTTTGATAGTTATGAAGTGGTACCCAAGAATCTACGTTTCATAAATTTCTGTGTTATTTCTTGACAAGTAATTCTTCTACCCATGTTGAAAAACACTGACTTGGAGAGCCTGTATTAAGGATGATTCTGGTTTTTAGAACTTATCAATTTCTTAGCTATTCAACTGCTATTTCCAGAACTGGCAGTCTATAATAAAGTATTTGAAATTTAAGAATTTGATTCTGTCGATTTGAAACCCAGGCTTATCCCAGAAGGGCATTATTAGCCTGCTATGAACCCAACATTCATTCCTGCTTTCTTTTTTATTGACTCTTGCTTGACCTACTCAGAAATAACTATTATTTGGGTCCAGTGAGGCCCCAGGCTGTTACATATTTAGCACTTCCTTCTCCAACTCTTAGCCACTCAGCTTGGTTGAGCTCTATAAAAAGCATTTACACAGCAGTGTTTCTTTCTGGTTGTTTATTTAGCTGCATAACAGTTCACTGTTGCTTGCTGATTTGTTTCTTTTTGCCTGACAGAAAGGTTAAGGTACTTCTTTCTTTTGGTCCACTTTGTCTACAGCCTTCAACCCAAATTATTAAGCATATCTTGCTCAGTGAACCTTCTTTTATTTTAACAATTTTCTTTACCTGTACTCATTTGTATTTTTTAGGCTTTTACCCTAATATGCCTCAAATTTCTGTTTGGTTTGTTTCAGTGATAATTTATCAAATAGTATATGGGAAAGTGGTTTGTGGAGTCCTATAAAAATCTGAATGGTTGATAGGATTTAGTATTCCTCACACCCTGACACATACTTGTTTTTCTGTAATTGGTGTGTGTGTGTGTGTGTGTGTGTGTGTGTGTGTGTCTACATGTGCAGGTTTATGTATTCTCATTTCCTCTTGGTTCCTGAAAGAAATAATACCATTTAGTCCCTAACCATTTAAGTCAGTGATAATTTTTGGTTAACAGAAACCACATAAACTGACAGCACAGTTATCATTTCAAATGCATTATTCCATTTTCCTCATGAATGTATTTATATTTGTCAGAGCAAGCATGAGTCCTGAATCTTGGGTGAGAGTTTACGTTAACTTATTGCCCATTTCCAACACGTTGTGTTCATTTTACCTTCTAAATATGTTTTGAATTCATACTTGCCTTTTCTATTCCAATTGAAAATGCCTTAGAAAGCTATTCAATAGTCTAAGCTAAAAAAATGGACACCTGAACCCCCACTTCTGTTTGCCCTTTGAATGATCTCGTTTAAATTCTTACACCAAGAGTTAAGTGAGTCTCAGAAATGGAATTCTGATCTCGCTGCTTCACGTCTGCCAATTCCTTTAATGGTGCCACACCGATTGTGAGGGGAAACCCAGACTCTAAGATGACCAAGGAGGCTTTCCATGTCTTCCTGATTTTACTGCTCCTTCTTTGCTGAGCCTCACACCCTGACATCCCCACAAACCATGCTTAGTCCCTAACAGTCTGTATGGATACCTCTTTGTGTTTGCCCACCATCTTCCCTTGACCTGAAAGGCATTCTCCAACTTGTCCACTTGGCACTTCCCAAGCGTTATTTAAGAAAGGCAAAGTGTGAGCTCCTCTTTGGAGCCTTGAAACTTCTTTTTTTCAAGGGCGCCACGGTATTCCTAGCTCTCATACATTCCCCGGGTCTTCTTTTGTCATAAAAGTTGTTACACGCCATGAAAATAACCATTTTTTTCTCATCCATTCTTTCTTTTGGAAAAAATGACTTCATTTTGCTCATTTAAAACTTCTCTGTGGCCTAGCCAAGTATCTTACAGGAAATAAGTGTTGATTTAAGAAGTAGGTGTTTACATACGGTAAGGAAAATAGGGTATCACACATTGGCATACATATCTTCTTGGCCTCAATTATCTTTGATGTACACCCTATTTCACTTGCCAAATTATTTGATGTTAAAGAATTTGTGTTTTTATGTCTTGTTGAAGAGTTGAGGTCCAAATCCTGTCTGTTAGATACATGTTATATCAACATTCCTGCCCATCTCAGTTGTCATTACCTCAGGAGGCAATTTCAGTATAATCTAACAAATATAACTTGACCTCATCTTACCACCAACCTCACCTACATGCCAGTTAAATTGATAGAAGAACATCATGTATGTTTATCCTCTTTCCTCATGTGGAAATGGAAATTTTGAGTCTTCTTTGATCTATTTTTTTTTTTCATCTTGACGATTTGATTTCAGAATGTTGTTAAATTTTTATATTCCTGATGCGAGATGACCCACTGTTCTATCTCGATCTTTTCCTGTCTACTCCCCCTTTGGCTACCCTCCCCTTTGCCTTCCCCAAGGTTTAGTTCATGTCTCAGCTGAAATAGCACTTTCTGAAAGGAAGTTTTTCATGATTGTAAGCAGAGTCTAATAACTGTAGCTGTGTTTGCCCCATCAGAGCACATACTACTTTGCAACATACTAGAATATTCACATCTCTGTGTTTGCCCCTGAACTATAAAATTGCTGAGAACACAGGCTGTTAAATCTGTGTACCCAGATATGTGCCTGTACAACAAATGTTTATTAAGTTACAAGAACTCTGTGTTAAAGAGAGCTGGAATTGTTTTGAAAATTAAGTTCCTGCTCCTTGAAATACCCATCTACAAAGGTAAAACCCAGAACCCTCACAACTAAGCTTGGAATTACTATTTTATAATTCAATGTAAGCTTTCTGATGGGCAAAACAAGTCTAAGCTATGTTATCATCATACATTTCACAGGACAGTGTTGAGTTGCTTTTTCATGCCAGGACGCTTCCGTTGTGTTACTGTTATTTGGTTCTTCTTGAGAGCTCCTGAACTGTCCAAAAGTCACCAATTTCAGAAGATGCTTGGGAAGGTCACCGTCAGGTACCTGGTGAGCCATCCATGTCTGGTGTGCTGGTGAGCAAGGACACAGCTATGTTTGTGTGAGAGGCATAGCTTGGTGGACACGTAACCGTCTGGATGCAGAGTAGACACAAGACCTGTCATTACAGGAGAAATCACAAGTAAAATATTGACAGAAGTCAAAGCGAATCCTTTGTGGTGGGAGATGGATTCCTTCATAGTTAATTAAGGATGACAGGAAAGACACAAACTGAGTCAGTGTCTAATGTAGCCTTATTGTGCTGTGTGACAGACACTCTGGCTACTAGCCCCCCTTTACTTGAGGACACTCAGATCTTCCCTTAAAAGGTATATGGTGGCGGCGGGGGAGGGGACCTGGATGGCTCAGTTGGTTGAGTGTCCGAATTCAGCTCAGGTCATGATCTCATGGTCTGTGGGTTCAAGCACCATGCTGCAGCTCAGAGCCTGGAGGCTGCTTCAGATTCTGTCTTCCTCTCTCTCTGCCCCTCCCCCGTTCGTGCTCTGTCTCACTCTGTCTCAAAAAAAAAAAAACATTACAAATATTTAGAAAATAAATAAATAAAGTATACAGAGAACTCTACCATCAGTGTACAGCAGAATCTGAACAAGCACTGTTACCATGAACACTTTGGATATTGGGAGTCTTGCCTGCCATCCCCAAACTTCTGCACAATCGCTGAATCTGTCAGCCCCATGAAAACAGTGTAGTTACCTAAAGGATTTTCTTCAGCGACTTGTGAGTTAGTTGCTCAGGGGTCTGACAGATCCTGAAATTGTAGAGCCATGCCTCTTTCCTTTACAATAAGTGAGTAAGTATAACTATTTAGCCAATGGGTACTTCAGGAAATCCAAATTCTTCCATTTCAGTCTATACCTTTAAAATTGTTTTCCTAATAACCCTCTCACTTGTATTCTTTTTGTAAATGATATTTAGAAAATACTCTCATGAAAATGACATAGTACACACCATGCCAATCCTTGCTGTAGCCGTTTGCTGATGTTTAATGAACTCACATTTATTTATGGCCCATCCGTCTCTTCCCCTTGCCAGGACATAGTGTTGTTTTCGTTTTACCCAGGTGCTTTTCCTTTTAATGTTCAGCGCGTTGTCAACCTTACCTTATCTGAAGTAAATGATGTTACTGGCTGTCCTGGGGGAACACAGTAAATATCAGTAGGTAAATAGAAGCTCTGGTAACTTCTGCAATGTCAACTTTATCTCTGTCACCATTATGGTGATGGAAAGCGTGCAAAGCCTGCTGGTCCATTCCATCTCTCTGACTGCATCCTTTCAACTTGGGAGAATGTGACTTGTGTTTAACGGCACATGAGTTTTAATTACTTTTGAAATACTGTAGCAGCAAGTAAAGATATAATTTCAATACTCAGATGTACTCAGAGGCCCAATAACCATAAGTAGCATCATTGACATTCATTCATTTGTTTATTCATTCACAGAAGTCTCAAGCTTAAATAGGAAGACTCTCTTAGGGAGTCCAGCAAGTGTTTCCATGTGGAAAGGACTCTTCTTCTAACCTATGAATGTTGACTAGAAATTAAATTGGACAGGGGAAAAGAGGGGCCTTCCAAGTGGTGGATATACCGAAACTATTTTCATGTGAAGGGATATGTTGAGTTCAAGGGACGGAGAGAAGGTTGGTGTGGCTAGAGTGCACGGGCTGACTGGGGAGCATTTAAGTTGATGCTAGAGAGATAAGTGGAGCCATGTTGTGCAAAAGCTTGTTACCAAAGTCAACGATCTTTTTCATTATCGCCAAAACAAGAAGTCTCTGAATGCTTTAAGGAGTTTCAGTGTGTTTCTTCGTGTGGCATGTGTGTCTTTCTGAGTGTGTCCATGTAGTATTTTGATACCTGTGGCAAGTGTGTCTGTTCATGCATCTGGGTTTCACTGAGCATATGTGTTTGGGTGAGTGACATAATCAAATTTCATTAATCTATGTAACAAATATTTGAGTACCCGTTAAATTTTGAACCCTGTTCTGTGTGCTGATATCTGTGTATAAGACCTGCAAGATCCGTGATTTAATGGAGACATATATCCTCATAGAAAAAGCCAAGAAAAAATAGTTAAGAAATGATATAATGTCATGCAATGACATGTGTTGTAAAGAAGATCAAATAGAGTAAGGGGATAGGGAATGACCAGTGATAGTGATCAGGAGAACCGAAGTTAGCAGATGAGTTACGGAAGGTGTGGGGAAGAGCATTCCAGTCTCGGAAAAGTAGGTGAAAATCTTCAGGGAGGGTATGAGCTTAGGGGATTTGGGGAACAGTGAGAAGGCTATGAAAGAGGCAGCAGGATAGCACAGGAGTTGAGATGGGTTAAGAAAGGTAGTTTGGGTATATATATTAGGGTCTCCCCACCATAAAGTGTGGGTCAGCCATTATGGCTAGTAGGGGGGGATATAAAGATAGGTGTAAGGATAGAAAGACAGTTTTTTGTGGAGGAAGATCAGATTTTAGACAGATTTCTGAAGGGAGAGCTAATAGGACTTCCTGATGGATTAGATACTGAATGTGGGTGTGGAAAGAGGGGGAGAAACACCCACCTTGTGTGCACTGGGGTGAATGGTGAGGACACATGACAAGGTGGAGAAGATCAAGAGAAGAACGAATCTGGGGGGAAATGAAACATTGTATCATATTGTATGTTAGGTATTTCACCATGTTAGAATAGGAGTTCAGACATGCCCATGTGGCATGCAAGTAGAGATTAGATTATGACGTTGTATGTGAATAGGGTTGGCATTTAGAAAATATCACTCTGCCTTTGCCATAGAACAGATTGTAGGGGAATCATTCTTCCCTCCCATCCTACTCTTAGTAACCATGCTGTACTCAGAGTGTGATCTAAATACACATACTTAAAGGAGGAGGAGGTAGAAGGCGGCAGTGCAGTAATAGTGAAGACTTCAAAACATAACAGGCTTCACAGTGAAGTGGTGTTGGCTGCCCGCCAAGTTAATTTGGTCCTGATCTCCTGATGGAGAAGGAGAAGGAGACATCCTCCCATTTCCATTCAGCTTCATAACTCCTTCATGGCATAGTGTGTAAAGTTGCAGACTGTGTGCCTATTCAACTTCCGGTCAGATACACATAGAACACAAGGTGTATCTATGTGTAAGCTGATGTTGCTTGGTCTTGGGGAAACTTGGTGGTTTGCTCCTACCCTAGTGATTAATAAAAAGCTGTGCTATCCAATACAATGGGCACTAGCCACATAGAGGTATCAACATTTAACTTAAATCAAACTTTAATGTTAAAAATTGAGTTCTTTGGTAGAGTATTTCATGTGCTCAATGACGGTATGAGGCTAGTGGCTACCATGTTGGATAAAGCAGATCGAGATTATTTCTGTCATCATAGAAATTTCTTTGAATGGCTCTGGTGTCGAGAAAAATAGATTGGAGCATAGGTTGATTTCTGGCTTTTCAGTTCGACTGTGTCTACCCAGACTACATGCAAATGTTTCTTTCACATGGAGAATCCAGTCTGCATCCAGAGTTAAGTGGGAGTGTATCATATGGACTCTCTCGTATGTTGGAGCCATATATTCCTGCATTTTTTCTATATGGGTTTTACCTTTAATATATTAACTACCTGTGCACATGTGTGCGTGCACACACACACACACACACACACACCATCTCATATAAGAAAACAATGAATGATTGCTCTTCCAAATTGAAGCCTGGGAACACGGCTCCTGATTTAATTAAAAGAAACACAATGAAAGCTAGAGCTGGTCAAAGCTTGTCCATCCTATTTAGGCTCCCAGAAATGTACTTTCTATTCCTTTGTCCCAATTTGATGAGGCTTTGCCACTACAGCGAATTATGTAAGTTGTAAACAAAGAGCTACATCATTATGAGCAGAACCTAATGTAATATCAGCCTTTAATGGTCTTTTATAAACCTCGTATGAACAGCGGTGCCTTACAGAAAACCAGCACAATTGCTCTAAAGAAAACTCTTTCATTCTGCACTCTAACTAGTACCAGAATAAAGAACACACCAGCAAACAATGAATTGTATTGAAATAGAAAAATATGTGAAGCAAGACTGCCAAATTATTTATCTTTCATTAAAGGAGAAAATCACACATAATTATCTCTGGTAAATGAGCATGTTTGTGAAACTTTGCATGGGGCTCAGAAATAATAACCATAAAAAATTCTACATTTAGTCAAGTTAAAATAACTGTCTGTTTTTATGTAAATTTTAGGAAAGGGACTTCTGAGCAGGCAAGGCATTCAAAAGGGGGTATAAATAGCCCTCTGAGCCCTGCTTGATCATCACTAGAGATGGAGCAACATGGATCTCTGCATCCTAGTGGAGTAGCTCATCCAGGCTGAAGGTAGTTTTCTATCCCTGTCACCTAATTACTGAGCAATTACATTGTGTAGCTCTATAATTCATGCATCAGCACGTAACAACTGAACGCTTTTTAGCTAGAGAGACTTGGAATCTCATTCCAAGAAAGGAAGCAGATATGCAACACTTTGTGGTTTTATTCATTGGTGTATGTGTGTGTGTGTGTGTGTGTGTGTGTGTGTGTGTGTTTTGCAAAATTAAAGAGGATGTGCCAGACAAAGATATCAAAGAAGAATGTGCATTTCAGCACAGAGATAATGTGCAGGTGCCATCACTGAGCTTTTGTAGTCAGGAGCAAAAGTTAGAGCCAGCCAAGCTGAGAACTTTGAAATTTTAGCATAGAATTGCTTTTGGTTCCAAAGATAAGCTTATGAGTATTCAGGAAGCAAGGACATGCCAAATCAAGTTTCCTTTGCTGTTTCAGAACAACTCCCAAGTTTTTGTTTGTTTTGTTTTGTTTAGGGGCAAACTGCTCGGTGTGTAAATATTCCTGGCAGAACTTCTGAATAGACATCTCCTGGTATTTTCATTGATGAATCTTGTCACCATAGAAAGAACAAAAATATGCTCCATGTCTTAGCTATTCTAGGAGAGACTTGGATTAGAGTGGAAGATTTTTTTGTTATTCTAGTGTGATCTAGTGAAAGATTTTTACAGATGCAGAGACTTAGAGAAATTCACCTTAGGGAAACAACCTGGCTGCTTCTGGTCACTGAACCCTTTTCTATTATTCATAGTTGCTTCAAGAGCTCAAACAAATTTTCACAGATACTATTGTCTTAATTAATGATTAAGGCACCCCTTTCCTTCTGAATAGAGGTCCAGATGACCTTTTTATAGACAGTATTGTTTTCAAAAGAAACTGTGTTAATTATTTTACAAAGTCATATCTCAGCTTTCTATTTCATTCATCTTATTTATTTGTTTGACTTGGGAGATCTGTCTGACCTTCCTCCTATTTTCACTGCTTCTTAACTCATGGTGATCACCTGAGTTCACGGCCATTGTTTTTTACCAGGAGAGAGAATTTGGGGAGCCACCTTGGTGCACTTTGCACTGTTACTTACTTTACCCCCATAGATTATTTAGATTGACAGGGTCTCCTTCACTCTATTGCCAAAGATCTAAAAATACCAATTACCAATACCAAAGATTTAAAAGTATCAATTTCTTCATTAGAACTGTAGAATGTCAGGTCTGGGAGAAAAAATGGAAAGCTAATCAAGTCTATCTCCTTATGTTCTAAAGATGAAGAAATGGTGATTTACACCCAGATGGAATTAGTAAGCCTCAAAAGTGAGTCCAAGTTTTGGGTCTCTGGATTGGGTCCTCTTTGTCCAATACCCTGCACCCCTGATGCAATTTTCCTGCAGTGTTTAGTGTCTGACTTATCTTCTCTCTTTCCAAGTGGAGTTGCCAACAGTACCCCCTTGGGGTATGATGCTTTCCTTGTGTGTCCACACTCATTCCTGGGCCTTACTGACCCTTTGTGGCTCCCGTCCACTATTAGTGTGACAGCTCATTCCCGTCTGTGAGCCTCTGTGACATCTATTTTCCCAGCCATCATTTTCCTTCCTCTGTCTCTGTGCCTGGGAGTTTATCTGAAATCTGTTCTCAGGATAAACTAGTCAGGCTATAAATTCCCCTTATAGGAATTTTGGACAGGAACAGCCTGACTTATCTTAGAACTTTGTCACATCAGAGAATTAGAAAATGTGCTTCATCTTCTCACAGGAGGTATCCCTCAGCATTTTTAGCAGGAAAAATAAATAAGTTTTTAGTGTTTCTCAGGCACGTTTTCTGCTTTCCCTTTTAATTTTTTAGTAAGCAATCCACTTCCTGGATGACCATGAATATATGGCATTAGTAATAATAAGTCATCATGAGGATGAGGACTTGGAATGATAATACATCAGAGTTCCTGAATAGAATGAGGAGCCCAATTAGGACCCGGATCTAAAAGTGTCATAGTTATTGCTGGTAAAGATGGATTGGGTGATGCTCCTTGAAGCAGTTTCCATCTTGAATTGATCTTACTTTCTCAGCAACTTCCTGGCTGCAAGCAGGAGTGGGAAAGCAGAGAGGTGTCCTGTCTGTGATCCATGCAGTGAACAGTAGGAGAGCAGACCCAAACACAAGGGAAGGTTCTCCTCCAGAAAGTTACCCTGCCCGAACCACAGCCATGCACTAATGTAAGTGGGGCTCCTTCTAGTTGTCCTGGTCAGACAAGTCCCTCTTCTCAGGAGGAATGAGTCCCGCCCAGGAAGCGATGTCAGAAGATTCATTTGGGGCATTCCAGAGAGGTAGAAAATAATGGTGTCAATGTGTAGAATCAGGAATATGGAAAGTAAATTTTTCTTAAAAGAATGCTTCTTTCTAAATACTAATTGGTCAAAACTGAAGTTGAGGAAAAGAGAAGTTTCTCTTTCAGTGGCATCTCTCATGTAAGAGCCAAAGTCTTTCTTTCTGGGAGGTTGTAAACGAGGGAAGCGTGAGTGGATGAAGCACATGGATGGAATCTCTTAGTGTGCAATTTCAACTTCAGACCACGTGCCACTTACCTAAATCCAGGAAATTACAGGTCATGTGTTTTTAAATTTTTTTTGGAATGTTTATTTGTTTTTGAGATATAGAGAGAGACAGAGCATGAGCAGGGGAGGGACAGAGAGAGACGGAGACACAGAATCCAGAGCTTGAACTCACAAGCTGCGAGATCATGACCTGAGTGGAAGTCGGATGCTCAAACAACTGAGCCACCCAGGTGCCCCAAGGGTCATGTCTTTTTTAAATTGTGAATCTATGCTTATGCTGGAAGAGTTGAAGTAAGAGCTTTTTTCCTTCTCTTCCCCCCAAAATCATTATTTATTTATTTTTTCTGGAAGAATGGACTTGGAAGAGCTGAGCTATCCAACTATGTCACTACATCAGTCTTGTGTCAGCACACTAAAACAGGCAGAACCCTTCTTTTAAACAATGCTTGTGTGGGCTCGCATTTGAGTTTGTCCTCCATGCTTATTTATCCGCTAATTTGAAGTGAGGTAGCCTGCATGCTTATCAAACATTAAAGTGCATACAAATAGCTGGGTGTCAACTGTAGACAGTGTGAGATTTTTACCTTACTTCAGGCAAAGATGTTAGTTAGCCTCCCACAGTTTCGTTTCTGGGACAGAAGACATGAGATTCGTGGTCCAGAGACAAAAGAATTTATTACTCATGATATAGTGGGCAGCATGAGGTTTATGTTCACATGAGTTTCCCTTGCTCTTCAAGTCCCAAGTCCCATGGGGCAATGCAGAGTGGTCTAGGGGGTGGCTGTGCATACTGTGAATTTGTCTCACCACTGAGTAACCTGGAATGTACGAAATCTTAATCTTGGGAAGAGATGCAAACAAATCTGCTCTACCCTTGCTCCAGAGGGAGACATTATCTTTGTTATTAACCTCAACAGCAAACATATTTACCTCTCTCTTCTGGAGAGAGATACTATCTCTCTCTTCTAAGACTATTTGCTATACAAATATTCTTGAAAACAAAAGCTCTCAACATTTTTTTTTTCCCAGAAGACTTGATAGTATGAGCTATTCATGGAGAAGATCCCCCAACACTGGGAATTTGTCTGAATTAATATTTTGGTTCAGTTGGTCTGCGGTGGTATCTGAAATTCCTCATTGGTAACAAGCTCTTGGGTGATGCCAATAGCCGTGAAGTAGTGATTACATTTATTCCCCTCTGTAGCCTATCATTCTGTCTTGACTTGAACATGTAGCAAAGCAAGGGGCACCTGGGAGGCTGCATCGGTTAAGCGTCCCACTTCAGCTCAGGTCACAATCTCGCAGTTTGCGAGTTCGAGGTCCCACATCAGGCTCTGTGCTGTCAGCACGGAGCCTGCGTGGGATCCTCTGTCTCCCTCTGTCTCCTTCTGTCTCTCTGCTCCTCTCCCTCTTGTGCTGTCTCTCTCAAAACTAAATACACACTAAAAAAAATGTGGTAAAAAAAAAAAGAAAGAAAACAAACAAAAAAAACCACACATCTGTGACAAGCAGGCCTTGGAATAAAACTAACGGATAGCTCTCTGTTCCTAAAGGAAAATAACTTAGCTATTCCCACTCCTTCTTCTTCCCTTTGTCTAATCTCTGCCCTGTTCTCTCTATCTCATGCATACTGTGTAGATATAGAGAAATCCTAACCACACACACACACACACACATAAATATATACATATATGTGAAATGACACAATTAGTGTAGTGAACTTACAACATTGTATAATGCCCACATGTTCCTGCCATCATAAGAACTTTTCGTTATTTGGGTTTTCAAAGAGAAAATTTTGTCCCGTGGTTAAAAGCAGAGTCTCTGGGGCCAAACTTCCAGGATTCAAATTTGGAAGTTACTGTTTACCACATCTGTGAACTTTGTCTGGTTACTAACCCTTGTTATAACTCAGGTTCCGCATTTTAAAAATGGAAATGGTATAATCAGGTGTCAGGTGTGTGGAAAAAAATATGACCCCTAATAATAGCTACATAACTGTTTGTTATTCATATCGCTAGTTCCACTAACACACTTTTCAGTTTGCTGTATTCCTTGAAAGCAAATTATGAAATGAATTGGCAAAAGAACTTGGTCTTCCGCAGAGCAATATTAAAATTGATGTTTATGATATTAAGAATTTGTCATCAAATAAATTACAGTTCTCACCAATATCACGTTATGTTATTGAAGACCCAGCAGCTATAAACTTCTGGTCATTATGAAAGTAGAATAATGCTCTAAATTACATAAATTTGGGATATATTTATTATATGAAATATCACAGACTAAATATGAAATTAATGTCCTTCATTACCTTAGTATAATGCTTTAAAGTCCCATAAATACACATACACATAATGCATATGACTGCTCTGTATCATAGCATTGATCTAAAGTTATACTATTGATATAAGAAAACAGTTAATTAACATTTTTACTGTCCGTTAATCTTCTGTACAATTCATTTCAACTTAGCAAATATAAATGAATGTGTGTTATTTGGAACTTGCATTACTAGGCACTAAGGATATAAAAACAACTAAGATCTAGCCTTTAATGACCTCACCCCCTCATGGAGGAAAGATTGTGCATTATAACATGATTATTTAATATATCTATAATATAATAACTCTCAGAACACTGGGCAAGCGTCAGTAACTTTTGGCTTCCTGAGACATGAAGTACATCAGAGTTTGAGATAACCATGGCTCTTTTCCCTCATAAGAACATTTCCTAAAGAAGTTTCCTTTTTGCTGTTCGCCCTCTGCAGTGTGTAAATGCAGGGCATTCATTCGTTGATTCACAGTAACATATGAAGTTTTCTGCTGTGTGCCAGGTATCTAGAGGAGGTACCCCAAAAATAAAAAAAAATAAAAATAAATAATGGTTTACAGCCTCCAAGAAGCGCAGTGTGTATAGAAAAGGCAGACAAATAAACGGTAGGTCGGCAATGATGTCTGAAGCCTCAGCGACGGGGATAATTAATGCATAGGTGTCAAGGAAGGTCTATGCCTTTTAGAACGCAGTGAAGCTGGCTCTGTTGTTCTTTTCTTTCATTTTACTTTTGAGGTATGAGTGCGATGGAACACCTGTCTGCCTTTATTACCCATTCTTACTTTATTGTCAGTAACTTGATTTCTGACGATTGCTCCCTTTAGTTTCCTCTGCATTGTTCATCTTTTGTAACCGATTTCCAAGGTTTTTATCTTGATGGTACTGTACCGTCATTGAAGGACTTAATAAAAGAGATTGGGATAGCGTTTTATGGGTGGACATGACTTTCTGGTAATTTATCATTCTTTTATCATGTTTTCGTATGCTCCAAATGAATGCCTGTCTCAAAAAACATTAAAATAAGCAATACAGGGGTATACAGCAGGAAACAAAGTCCGCTCCTGTGTGACCCCATGCAGTCCTACTTTCCAGATTTAAGCACTCTTGCATTTGTGTGTGTGTGTGTTTGTTTCAGGAATTTTTATAAACATAATCAAGAACATAGAGAGAAAGATATAAGTATGTAAAGCGGAACACTAACTTTGTAGTACCAATAGATTGCATTTCTGTTTAATGAAATGTCTTAGGTTTCCTGTATCACCTTACATAAATTTGGTTCACTCGTTCCATTTTTTTCTTTAATGTATAGTACTTACAATCATCGATGATTTGTACATAAAACATGGCACATGTTTGTCTGTATTTTATAGGGTGAATTTTTGGAAGTGATATTGCTGGATCAAAGGATATGTACTTTTAAAATTTTATTAGGTTCCACCAAAATATCTTCCTAAAAGATAGTTTCAGTTTATACTGCCAATAAAAAAAATGTATGAAAGTTTCCCTTTCCACTCAAGCTCACAGCATTGCCCATATTAAACTTTCTAACTTTGACTAAACTAAAAGATAAAAATTGATACCACAGTTGTTGATGTGCAAAGATTTGTGTGTGTGGATGTGTGTTGGTGGGGGGTGGGGATATGTCACCTAATCACATTCTTAACACATTTTTTCAAGTTGCATTATTTGTCTTTTTAAAAATTGTATAGTTACCTCACATTCATGATCATCCATTTCAAAAACCAGCCTGTGGTCCTTCAAAAAACAATAGCTTGGATCATGATCCCAGGGTCCTGGGATCAAGCTCTGCATCATCTCTGCGCTGAGCATGGAGATTCTCTGTCTCTGTCTGTCTGTCTGTCTGTCTCTCTCAAAATCTCCCTCTTTCCCTCCCCTGCTCATTCACTCTTTCTCTGAAAAAAAAAAATTCCATAGATGCTTTAGGGGATGGAAGGAAGTTTGTGAGCAATGTTTTTCAGATCAGGAGATTTAGAGTAGAGAACTCTGGTAGGAAATAGAGGTGAGGCCACACAAGTTAACCGCTACAGGTAGTGGAAACATTCTTTCACTTTTGCCAGGCAGTTAATGCCCCGCTCATTCAGTCAAGAACACCTTTTTAAGAAAAGTAATAAAGTTGAAGGTCATTTTCCTTTTAAAGCTTGATGGGATACTCTATTTCACCTTTTGAGTACTTTATACTTAGGTATTTTTTTTTTAATTTTTTTTTCAATGTTTATTTATTTTTGGGACAGAGAGAGACAGAGCATGAACGGGGGAGGGGCAGAGAGAGAGGGAGACACAGAATTGGAAACAGGCTCCAGGCTCTGAGCCATCAGCCCAGAGCCTGACGCGGGGCTCGAACTCACGGACCGTGAGATCGTGACCTGGCTGAAGTCGGACGCTTAACCGACTGCGCCACCCAGGTGCCCCTATACTTAGGTATTTAGACTTCTTTCTTCTATCCTTATGAGTAGCCTCCCTGCTGTAATATACAAAATCAGAAAAAACACATTGAAGATATTTAAAGATATTGCCCAGGCTTGTGACCTGGGGACATACGAATAGATCATTTTTATGTAGCCTGGTTTTGGATAATTCTCTCTTCTAAACTAATGTTCTGCAATTTCAGATTTGTTAAAGTAGTTAATTCAAGGCTATTATCAAGTTTCAGCAAAAATATTATTCTTGTTTATATTTGTTCATTAGACATATTTCCTCTGGAATATATTGAACAGTGTAAACTGTCTTTGAGACAATGAAATAATGATGTAAACATAAAAATTACATACAGTGATTGTCATATAAAGACTGATATAAATAGATACATTAGAGCTCTGGATACTTTTATTCCAGAGTATTTGGCAGAGATGAATTGAAACTGAGAATTTTAGTGTACATTAACTAATTAGAAAATAACCTCTATAGCATAGGTTTAGAAGTTAATTGTTATCTTTTAAGAAATTTAGTTTGACTTAGTATTTTGCATAGCAGCTATTTCAGACATAGCCTTCATTGATTGATATCCTCCTCACTTTAAAGGCATCAAATAAGCATACTGATTTTAAATTCTCAGAAGAGATTTAATAAAATCTAGTATATGAATCTCCTTGCCTATACAGATATTTCTGGTCTACCACTGGTAAGCTTAGCTTTACTTGCTACTCAGAAAAGTGTTGTTAGTTTAAAATGTAAGCCCCTTAGAACACCTGGGTGGTTTCAGTCGGTTGAGCATCTGACTCTTGATTTTGGTTCAGGTCATGATCCCTGGGTCATGGGATCAAGCCCCTCATCAGATTCTGTGCTGAGCATGCAGTCTGCTTAAGATTCTCTCTCTCTTTCCCTCTCTGTCCTTCTCCTCTGCTCGCACTCTCTCTCTCTAAAATAAAGGAAAAAAAAAATAGAGAAAAAAAAATGTAAGTCCCTTGAGGACAAAGACTGTGTCTATTTTCTTTTATTTCCCCAGCACCTATACCTGGCATTTCAGAGCTCAATAAATCTGTTGGATGGAAAGAGAGAGAGAGAGAGAGAGAGAGAGAGAGAGAGATGATGATCATAGGTTTAAAAAAACAGAATCACATGATTACAATATTCTTTTAAGGAAATAAACCACCAGATTTTTGCACAGACACCAGTATTTTTAAAGAAATGAGATCATATTCTAAATATAGTTTTTACTAGTTGTTTAATAGCAACAGACTTGATGTGTACATTTTATTTTCAATGTTTCTTTGAAAACAGACAGAAATGATATTTTAATGCAAATGCAGAAAAGTGACAGGAAAACCTTTTTTCCCCCTTATTCCTGGTTTAAAATGCATTCTATCTTCTGAAAAACAATATGTGTCTTCTTTGAGCTGATTGATACTGAAAATATTATGATGGTTTATATCAATAAATGGAGAGAATTCATTGGAATCTCAATTTTTAATTTGTGTAATAGAGGATAGGTAGAATCAAAACTGAGAAATACCACTCTGTCACTGAGTAGAGTCAGAAAATTTCTTTCATCATCATTTTTCTTCATTAGTTAATGTAGTACAAAAGGGTTATCTTGAGTTCTGAAAAACATGTGACTTCAAGGTAACTATAAAACAGCAAATATTATTTCTGATGCATCTTCTTTAACTGTTACTTAGAAGGCAGTGTAGCATTGAGATGCAGGGTGACAGAGTACAGTGCTTTAGATGACTACTTCTCAAACTTTAATATATTTATAAATCACACCTAGCAGTAGGTTTATAGCAGAATTAAAGAAATTCTTTAATTCGGACAAGTTTCCAGGAGATGCTGAGATGGTCAGGTTGTGAACTATACTTTGAAAAGCCAAGCTTTGGAGCACTTTTTAAGCTGGAGCCCAAGTGTATTCTAACACTTGCCCAAATGGGAACCTGGATAAATTAGATGGTGCCATGCCTCTCTTTCTGATCTGTAAAATGGAATAAAGGATGAATTTCCCTCATGGGGTTATTGTAAGGATTGTATGAATGAATACACGCACAAAAATCTTGTAAGAGTCCCTGACAGGGTGTTTAAAAACAAAATACAGCCAATTAAATTTGAAGATCTAATTAGTTTATTAAGCAATTTGTGAATTGGGCAACATCACATCTAGCAAGTAGAAGGGAGCTGGGAGGAATTGTACAAAATGGAAGATTTTTATAGGAGGGAAGGTGTGGCAAGGAGTTTCTAGCAAAATAAAAGAAAGGATTGTTTCAGGCAAGATCACCTTCCGGTAGGGGGGAGGACAGGAAGTCTTATTAGGTGGGTTGCCTCATCTTCCTTTGAGGGGTGGGGAGGGCCCATGTGACACATTACCTCATTGGGGATGACCAGAAAATTCTAGATTGATGGTTTAAAATTCCACTCCTGGAGAAGTTGGAACCGCAATTAAATCTTGGTTTGCTGTCCTGGGGGTCAAGTCTCCACCTTGGCCCTGTGACTTTCTTTTTAATGCAGGGAGTAGAAATTCTTGACGCTATCATTTTAACTTTTGTTTATTCATAAGTAAGCAAAAATATGTTATCAAATACAGAAATCATCATCAGAGACTTCAGACATGACATACGGAAACTTTCACAGTGTAAGCATTCATATTGGTCCCATAACAGAGGAAACAGCATTTATGTTTCCCAGTATGCATGCTGGTGCTTTTTGCCACCATGCCTTTGTGCCCTATAATTCATCTTTTGACTTTACAAGTGTCTCAACGTTTTTGAGAAATGCACAAAGTCAAGATGTATAAAAACACACATTTAAAAAAAAAGTCAAATAATACTTTGTCAGCTTGAAGCCCCTAATTTCCTTCAGAATGACATCATGGCAGTTTGCTATCATGCTATTATTTGCTACAATAGCGATGCATCACTACCCTCAAAAGAATAAGCAACATAAGTTCCAATGAATTTTCTTTGCATAAGATGGAGAAATGGAAAAAAAAAGAAAAAAAAGGAGAAGAAGAAAGAAAAGAAAAGAAAAGAAAAGAAAAGAAAAGAAAAGAAAAGAAAAGAAAGGAAGGAATGGGATTCAACTTCAACCTCCCGTAGCCCATGCACTGATGGTCTTTGCTGGCAGGAATGCTGTTGAACGTGAATGAAGCATGCATGGGAAGATAGAAAAATTGGCTTAGGAAAAGCATAACTTCTTTGCAGCCACATGTTACCCTTGCTCAGGTATCTATCGTGTCACTGTTGGAAAAAACATTTATGTTCAAGGGCCTGACTAAATCTAAAGACAAGAATAAAAGCTACTTAAAAAAAAAAAACCAAAAAAAAACCTTGTAATAGCAACTGGTGTTTGCTTTCCAGGCAAGAATATTTTAGCTGTTCCCATTGTAGGGATTTTTTTTTTTTTTTTGGCATGGATAATGATTTAACAGTTATGAAACAATTACCATGAGTGAGGTACTATGTTTGGCATTGAGGGAGCTGCGCATGTAGAAAAACCAAGTTCAGCTTGCCAGGAACTCACGATCTATGGCTGATCACATACAGCCAAATCCAAGGGATCTACAGTGAGATCTGTATTACAAATGACACGTCACTGGTATTCTGGGAAGGGAGACATTCCTGTCAGTGGATTCTCCTTGAAGGAAATGAGACTTAAACTCTGCCCAGAAGATTAGAAAGGATTTTAATAAACAAGCAGAGGCGGAACCTTATCCGATAGGAGTGGAAAAAGAGAAGCAAATCCTGGGGAAGCTTTGGTCACTCACTCACATTGGACCTAAGTGTAAGTTGCATAATTGTTAATGATGGAAGAAGAGGGACTTTTAGGGCCAGGTCATAAGAGACTCAACTTACTGTGGTAAAGAATTTTGACTGTTTGGGGCACCTGAGTGACTTAGTTGGTTAAGCTTCTGACTTTAGCTCAGGTCATGATCTCACACCTTGTGAGTTGCAGCCCTGCATCCGGCTCTGCACTGACAGCTCAGAGCCTGGAGCTTGCTTCAGATTTTGTGTCTCCCTCCGTCTCTGCCCCTCCCCTGTTTGCACTCTGTCTCTCTTTCAAAAATAAACATTAAAAAAAAAAGATTTAGGACTGTTTTTCCTCTTGAGGAAATGGGGAGACCTTGAAGGTTTTTACACAGAAAAGTGACATATCAGAATTGTGCTTCCTGGACATGCCATGATGAACAGGTGGATGTGGGACAAAGATAAGTGAAAATACAAGAGAGAAAAGCAGGGTAATCTGTGGCTAGAGGCCTCTTCCTGCTTGATGATGTGTCAGAAGGCTGAGATGGAATGACCCCCAGTTACTACATAAATCTACTCTCCATGTAACCCAGGTGCCGTATCTATTCACCTCTATGATTAAAATCTCTTTTCCCCACTTGTCAGCACCATAGAGTAAATACGTAGCCATGAAAGCTCTGGTGTGAGAAATGGTGCTGCTGCATTCTCAATGCAGACAGAAGCTTGACTCTGGGCCAAATCTAAAGAATGAAGAACGTGGACTTCGACACAACACATTGTGTTTCTAATGATAACAACTGGAAGGGAAATAATTTCAACTGACCAAAATTGGTGGAAACCAGAGGGGAGATTGAAAACCAATAAAACAGTGAACAGATAAGAAAATTTCAGGAAAACTTAGGACATTAAAATCCTATTTTTTGTGTGTACCGTGATCCTCATATTAACCTAGAGCATAGAGATATTTGTTTACGTTCTACAACAACAACAAAGATGGTTTGAAAGTTGGGATCAGAGAAACTATCAATGAAATATTTATGATTCCCCAAATCCATTCAGAGATGTCTTCCCTGTCTCTTAGTCCTCCAAACAGTTCTATTTCATAGTTGTAATGGTCTTCCTATTTACAGATGAGGAAACAGTCCCAGAGATAGAAAATTATTTTTCCACGTTCCTGCCATTAGAAAACAGCAGAGCCAAAGCTAGAACCAAGATCTATGGGACCTTTGGGATCCTTAGATTCTTCCTTCATGTTGCTTCAAGTCCCATTAGCCTCTTTTACAAAAGAGTAACAAAGCAGGGTTCTTTCACCGACTTTGAACTCAGAATACCCAAGTTTATGTTTAGAATCTGCTCCTGAACTAACTTGGTATGAGCATCTACGAACTGTGGATTATTTTTGGAATTTGTTGTAAGAGCACATTATTTGTGGGTGCCTGGATGGCTTAGTTGGGTAAGCATCTGACTCTTGGTATCAGCTTAGATCGTGATTTCATGGTTCATGGGTTTGAGCCCCATATTGAGCTCTGTGTTGACAGAGCCTGCTTGGGTTTCATTCTCTCTCTACCCCTCCCTGTCTCTCTTTCTCTCCCATCAATCAATCAATCAATCAATCCCCCCAAAACCCGCATTATTTATTAACTGCCTTGTGGCTGTTGTTAGAGTAACAGAAAATCTCAATGTGATGTAAACTCACCTTGCAGTCTCGAAACAATGTATAAGGTAAGCTTAATATTACAGTAATTAATTAAACAGTTTTTAATAATTTATTAAACATTAATGATGATGGTAATAATATTTGTTGGGCTTTGCAAAGCTTATGTTTTGCTCTTAGTGTGTTCCTCTTAATTCTGGCGTTTAAATGAACATGATTATTTTCATCTGTCCAGTGTCAATTTTGAAGTAGAAGGCCAACTGTAAATGAAAATGTAAATTCTGGGGCACCTGGGTGACTCAGTCGGTTAAGCGTCTGACTCTTGGTTTCGGCTCAGGTCATGATCTCACAGTTCATGAGTTCAAGCCCCATGTCGGGCTCTCTGCTGACAGCTCAGAGTCTCAAGCCTGCTTTGGATTCTGTGTCTTCATCTCTCTCTCTCTCTCTGCCCCTCCCGTGCTCTCATACTCTGTCTCTCTCTCAAAAATAAATAAAAATTAAAAAAAATAAAAAAATAATGGGGTGCCTGGATGTCAGTTAAGCCTCCAACTTCACCTTGGGTCGTGATCTCATGGTTTGTGGGTCCGAGCCCCACATCGGGCTCTGTGTTGACAGCTCAGAGCCTGGACCCTGCTTCGGATTCTGTGTCTCCCTCTCTCTCTGCCCTCGCCTGTCACACTCTGTCTCTCTCTTAAAAATAAATAAACATTAAAAAAATTAAAATAAAATAAAATAAAATAAAATAAAATTTTAAAAAGGAAATTTAAATGGTACCTAAGAAGAAGTTTAGAATAATGGCAGATGTTTGAGGTTTTAAGTCCCACAGACCTGGCATGATTTTTTAGCCCAGAAACCCCTCCAGGTGTATATTTTGGTATAAATTACTTAACTTGAAATATTTCTATATTTACAAAATGAGGATATTAAAAAAAATTATTTAACACTATTATGAGGATCTGAGATCCTGCACTTAGAGCCCCTGGCAAATAGTGAGTGCCCAGGGAAAGACAGATTCTCTTATGGTTACTAAAGTCATTTTCCATTTGATTCCTTCATGTAGATGGAAATGTCCCAGTCACATGAGAAAGGAGATAGTTTTGGCCAAGAATATTTTCTTTTCCTTCTGAAAATTCAGTCACAACAAGAAAGTTGATCACCAGGGCCAAACAAACCCCAAAGTCCACACTCTCGGGTCATTTTCCTCACTCTTCTGTGAGTGCTGGGGGAACATGAAATGATATCCTTTACAAAATGGGCAGTGAGCTCATGGGATTGAAGTCCTTTACACCAATATTCAGGCACACAAGATGATGCCTTTACTCTTTATTCACATGTACATGGAAAGTTTGTGTAATTAGTTACTTTGCAATCTATAATAGGATTCATACCCATTCCAAAATCATGTGAAAGGCAGCCATTAATAAGAAAACTATACTGAAAGATAATCTTCTGATACAGGGTCTCAGAACCCTAAATTGAATAGTATGAGGTCAGACTGCTTAATTTTATTCTGGCTTTTTCTGTGCTAGCTGTGGGAGGTAGGCTCATTTGACTTCAAACTCCAGCTCCTTCATCTGGGTAAAAAAAAAATCACAAAAATTGCTAACAGCTGCCTCTTAAGTTTGTAAAGCGCACAGAACAATGGTCAGCACATAGTAAGCACCTCACAGGACCACTTGTACCTACTGTGATCAGGGAGATCATCCATCACTGGGGGGGTCTGTTGTCCTACACAAGACCCTGAGCCCTGGCTGACCCTGCCCTGACTTGCATATTCCTTCGTGTACAACTCACAGCTTCACTTCGTTACAATCTTTCTTTCCAAAATAGACTAGAATTCATTCTGGCTATTTGAAATTTCTGGTCCTTTGACTACAAAGTGATGATAGTTTTCTCCTTCTGTCTGGAAATGCCTCGGCCTGTTTTCAGTAACAGATTTAGTGTATTTAACCAAGTGAAATCAGTTTACGAATGCAAAATCAACTTTGCGTTTGAGATGGACCTGTAATTTTTCACCTCTGGTTTCTCTGCATGCCAGACTGCACACTTCTACGGGCAAATCTCATTTCCCTTTGAAAATCTGAAGGCATAAATTTGCAAGCCGCTTTCAAAATTTTGCTTCATTACACTTAATCCTTTTTGGAATCATAATAAACTTATTGGCTTTAATAATTTCCTCTGGGACCTAGTTCCATAGGCTAACTCAGCTTTATGCAGAGAAGTATTTCTTTATATCTATTCTTTATTTCTTGTTTTTTAACATTATTGTATCTTCCTAAAATGGAGCATCTAATTTATGTTCTGTTTATGTTATGTTCTCATCTCATTCATCTTATAATGAAACCTGGGTGTGGCAGAAGGGAATGCATGCATTGATATCTGCATTACTTTTTAATATTGATACCCTATCAAAATATTAAGAAAACATGTGAAAATAATATATTCTACAATTTATTCACAAATTGGACACCAAAGATGCATTTGTAAGTTTGTTACTTGAAATATGCAATGGAACTTCCATAATAATGATTTAAGAAATAGTTACTAAATATAGTTTAGTTCAATCAAATACATATTTATGGAGCACATACCATGTTTGGATCATGTGATGTGTCCTGCTCGCTATCAAGGACATAATCTCTGACCTCGTAAACTGTACAGTATACCTGTTAATCATAATGCAAATAATCATAATGGCTACCATAGAGAACTTAAATACTCTTTGAAATGTTATATATAAATTACCTCATTTATCCTTCATGAGTGCCCAGTGAGGTAGATAAAATTGTTATACTTACTTTACAAAGAAACACCCAAGGTTTACAGATATCTTGAGTCTTGCCTGAGCTCAGAAAGCCAGAACGTGGCAGCGTCCTTATTTGAAACCAGGCCCGCCATATGTTCCCATGCATAAATAACATTATTGGCTAGATGGATATATGTTGGCTAAGCTAAGCAGGTACTTACCATGGCAGTATTGCTTTTTTCAACTGTGTCCTTCAGAACGTTGATAACATATCTGCTCTGCATCCTAGAAGTCAGCAAGTGCTCCTTCTAACCTCAAACCTAAAAATAAGCCTGCTGGCCTCAGTAACAACAGTGATGGCAAGAACAGATATGCCAGTTTAAGACAGTGGAGAGGTAGGCACCTTGGCTCTGAAAGAAGGCTTGCCCTCTGGATACAAATAGATGAAAGAAGTCGGGGCCCCCAGAGGTGGATTGGCACACCATTTTACTCTATATTGAGATTAAGTTGAAATTTTAGGAAGGAGATTATAAATGGGGAAGATTTTTTTGATGATTTTTTTTTTTTAGTTTTCTAAATTCATTTTGAGATAGAACACAAGTGGGGGAGGGTCAGAGAGAGTGGGATAGAGACAGAATCTCAAGCAGGCTCCGCACTGTCAGCACAGAGCCCGATGCAGGGCTCAAACTCACAAACCATGAGATCATGACCTGAGCCAAAGTCGGAGGCCCAACTGACTAAGCCACCCAGGTGCCCCAATGGGAAAGGATTTTAAAGAAAAAAAAAAAAAGGTAACCAAAGAAAGATTAAATTGGATAGAAATTATGAGACTATAATAGGGATTTCTGAAAAGAACAGTGAATGTTAAAGCAAAACAAAACACTTTCCCAAAAATATTGTCCAGTCAAATGGATTTGTTTTTTTTATTGAGAAGACATTGATTGCCACAGCAAGTGAAAATCTTATGGCTTTCTGATTTGGATTCTGATTCAGTGGGCTTAAAGGCAAGAGGACAGGCATGATGGGACAGAGTCTCAGAGATTAAGTTATTCTTCACATACATAAGGTTGCATGATGAATAGATTTTTGAGGCTGAGGAGGGCTTTACACCTCTGTTCGGGAAGCTTCATGAGTTGCACAGGGTGGAAGCATTTTTTAAGCAAATCTTGATAACTGCATACATTTCATTTATTTATTTGAGTTTATTTGTTTTGAGAGACACACGTACGTGCGCACGTGCGCGCGCGCGCGCGCGCACACACACACACACACACACACACACACACACACGAGCAGGGGAGGAGCATTCAGACGGGGAGAGAGACAATCCCAAGCAGGCAGAGCTCCGTGTGGGGCTTCAACTGACAAATGGTGATATCATGACCTGAGCCGAAATCAAGAGGCAGGTGCTTAACTGACCGAGACACCCAGGCGCCCCATAACTGCGTAAATTTTAAAGCAGCAACACAAATTTGGATATTTTCCTGATGAGGGTGTGAATCGGCTAATCTGTGGAACCTTTTATTTATGTCTACATTATACAAACCTATGATTCTGTCATTAGAAATTGTCTCCGTAATTACTAAAACATAAAAGCTGCATCATGATTAAAACATGAAATATAGAGGATGTTTATCAGAAAATTATCCAGGTCTCTTTGAACTTATAATTCCACAAGAATAGATTTCTTCTGAGATTACCTCCTGGGGAAAGCGTGACTGTCTAATCATAATAAAAGTCTGCCTTCCTGTGTTTACAAAATTGATGCGGTTTTCAGAAAATCAGACAATTCACAAGCTGTGAAAAGACAAAAACAAATGGTAAGTTTGTAATGTGTCCTAAGCTATTTTAACTTCACTATTTTTTTTAAAGACCACGGTCTGAATTTGAAGTAGTTATACACATTCTTTTTTTTTCTTTTCAATGCTTTTTTTTTTTACAATGCTTTGTGTTAATCTAACATGAGTAAACTCGATGAAAGAAAAGACAATAATAACATTTTTTAATGAATGAGCCATTTGGTGAAAGTATTTAAACATTAAAAACCCTGAGTCCTGGCTAGTTAGTTAGCTGTGTCTCTGAGAAATTGTTTCAGATAATTGAAGTCTCACGGGATTACAAGACTGGAAGATCTTGGAGATTATTCTAAGATGCTTATTTCTCCAAATAAGAAAACTGAAAGGAGAAATTAGGATTTATTTACCCCGGTGATAAAAATGGACCAAACTGTTACTAGAAGCTGGTGTTTACAAACTCAGTTTAGGGTTCTCCTTTCTTTGTAGAGAATATGATATAATCGTCCTTCAAATGAAGAAAAAAAAATCCTGCCATTTCTCATGGTTCACGGGAGATACTAAATAGCCAATCTATAGAGCAAATTCTTTTAAAAAAGTATTTATTTATAAGGTGATAATATAGAGTTTTGACTTTTCATTGTGTTTGAGGGCATCTGGTTTTACTAAATAAGGAAAGTGACTGGCTTTTCATGGTCCATATATTCTATGTACATTCTCTTCTCTGTGCAGCGGTGATAACAAAGATAATCAGGTTGAATTATCATGTTTCCAGAAACTCTTTGGTGGGTACCTGGTTGCCGGAGCTACCTCCTCAAAGCCAGCAAGTTTAACCTATGAACTTGTAATAAAGGAAAATGTTCATGGTGATGCTCACTCAACAAAAAAATTGAAAGAGAGACTAGATTATCTAAATGGGGATAAAAGACGTTGGTCCTCGTTGCTCTGCGGATGTGTCTGAGGCAAGCGCATTTCAGAGCCAGCCAGTTTGATGCAAGTCTCTCTGGGACTCGCTGTATATGAGTTGGACCTGAACAAAACTGGAAACACAAATGTAACTACCTCTGAAAAATACCTTTTCTTTAGGCGTGGGTCTGGGAACCACTATCTGGCAAACACCAGGCTGTTCTAAGCAGTACAGTTGAGTTGACAATGATGGTCCAAGGTAAAATAATGAAATGGAAATTGTCTTCTTAGAAAAGCAATCAAAGTGAAGTTAAGCACCCTCAAGATGAACGGGTCACTCTTTGCAGATGGAGGACTTGACTGGACTCTTTGGACTAAAGCAGTCACACAACTTAACTGATAGTCCAGGCCTAATTATGATTTAAGATTGTTTAGGATGTGCCTCTTAAAAAAAAAAAAATCCTGTACCCGTTCTTGCCCTTGAAAACTTCATCCCAGAGAGCCTTAATCCCCCTCTATTGGATTAGGGTTTTTTCAGCTCTCTAGCACTAAATTCATGTGAATATTGACTAGGTCTCAAAGTCTTGGTTGTTCCCTTATGAGTTCAAAGTATGATTTGTGTCTAATGTTCTATCATTGCATTCTGAGCATTGCGTTGATACATTAAAAAAATCTTTTTTGAATGTTTATTCATTTTTGAGAGACAGAGAGAGACAGAGCATGAGTGGGGAAGGGGCAGAAAGAGAGGGAGACACAGAATCCGAAGCAGGCTCCAGGCTCTGAGCTGTCAGCACAGAGCCTGACGCGGGGCTGGAACTCATGAACTGAGAGATCCTGACCTGAGCCAAAGTCGGACGCTCAACCGACTGAGCCACCCAGGCGCCCCGATACATTTTTTTAATGTATCACCCACACCTTTATCCTTGTGTGTCTTTAATTATTGAACAATTAGGTAATTAATGTCTTGAATGTTGAATTCTCAGTGAGTTATTATGAAAGTGTCTAGGATGCTTAAGTGGTATTTGGAGAAAATTGGTTGGGATTTTGGAATAGGCTGGGAATGCGTTATTTTTCACATTTAAAATAATAGAACAAAGGCTACCCTGTTATTAAACAACATGATATTCTACCTGTTTAAAAACTCAATCTCAGTGATTATTGAACACATATAAATTAAAGTAAAAAATATATATATTTTAACCCATCAGATTGGCAATTATTTAAAGATTTTGATGGTAATTCAGTTTTGGCATATTTATGGTGAAACAGGGATTCTTATATTTCACAGAAGAAGCCAAGATATATGTGTAGTATATACTTTACAGCATTATTTTTGACAGCAAAAAGCTAGAATATACTAAATGTCCATTAGTTGGGAAGTGCTTAAAAATTATAAATGTACATTTCAGCTGTTAAATAGAATGAGGTAAATTTCACATGTTTTGATAATGGAAATATGGGGTCCTTTTGGTAAAAATAAACCAGTATTTATATTATATTTCACAAGTATTATATTTCACAAATGTACAATTTGTGAAATATGGTTACTTTTGAGGAAATGTACAGAGGTGACTGGATGTGGAAATAGAAAAATATATTTGCATTTCGTATCAAAGCCTTTTGTATGTATTTTCCTACCACTTACATGCAATATACACTTTAATGTCATCAGGGTTTTTGCCAGTGATGGGATTAAGATTTTTGTTTGTTTATTTATCTCTATATAATGTTCTTTCACAGAAGAATAAAAGTATGAAGATTAAAGTAAAAGTTAGCCACCTCAAGTATTTTTTAATGAATAGATATTCTTACAAGCATTTCCCCCTAAACTGTGCTCTAGGGTGATTTTTCCAGATATTTTAAATATCACAATTGTAAATTAAGCCATCTAGCAAACAACCTGAGCTTGAAGTGATGTTAAATTTGAAATAGAATTTTTTTTCTGCCATCTCTCTTGGAAATAACATGTATTTATGCGTATCCAATCATCCTTCCCCAATCCCTGAACCATTACACCATTTCCAGTCGCTTCCGAGGAACTAGAAACACAAGTAGGTTCACTTTAAACCTCTAATCTCATCATCCCCCTTGCTTTGACCTTGGTCAGGGAGACCTGGGTGGAGATAACCTTTTTAATTCTCTCCTTGTCTTTTCCGGTATTAGAGAAAAGAAACAAAAATCTTTTCCTTGAACGGGCATGCTTGTGTCCTCTTTCTTTGAGGTGGCTGCTTCGAAAGATTCCGTGGAGCACATGTGTAAATGCTTCGAAAGCTTCCCCATTGCCCTGTTTCCTAGCACGTGAGCTCTAACTCCATGTTCCTGCACCTTTTCCGTCCAATGTGCTTTCCTAGTGGGATGGCGAGGAGTCAGCATGTGAACCCCAGCTAGCCAAACCATGCTCAGCTCAGTCTCATTCTCTCCTTTTGTTTGCTGCCTTTTTCCACTGATGAGGTCAAAGCACGTGGGTTGTGTAAAGAGGTAGTTAGCCAATTAACTGACTTCTGCTAAAGTGTAGGAACGGGACAGGGTGCCTGATTTTGTTGGGTCCAATAGCAGGACATTAGGAAGAACTCCATCCCAGTTCATTGCCCACTAAATCCTCTCTAAATATGTGAAATAGACCCCAGAAACTAGCTATCGTTACAAACTCTAGTCTCTGATGCTAGGAATCTGCCAGTTTATCGTAAATCTTGTTTGATTGAAGATTTCCTGAGGGTATTACTAAGCTAATATTTATTCTGTGCCTAAAAGAGGGGAAATGGTAAGACATAAGGCTGAAGAGATCAACCAGAATAAGATCCTGAAAAAGTATTTTATTCCCCCCAAAATGAGTTTGGATTTTGTCCTTTCAGTAATGAGAAACCTCTGAAAATTTTATCCGGGGTAATGATAACTAGCTTTGTCATTTAGAATGCACCTTGGCTGCTATAGAATGGTTGGGGAGAGGCTGGCTCCTTTGGTGGAGTGGACTCACACCTGAATGAGTTTGTTTCTAAACTCAATAGGTAAGCCCAGAAGCATTGAAGGTTGTCAGATATGCCTTGAAATCAACTGGGGAAGTACCAAGTTCGAGACCAACATACCATCTTTAAATAGAGGTACAAGATAGGTAATTTTTCCTCCCCTTGTGATACGTCTGCCATATGTTTGGCTAAATGGCTGGTTAGCTTGCATTCAGGGGTTATATTGTAGTTTTCTGAAACTGTCTATTGCCAAGTCAATGAGAAGTTTACAAAGGAAAGGAACACACAGGAACTCAGACCTATAGAGGAAGCCAGCAAGTGCATCTGGCACATCTCTAGGTGATTCTGGGGCAACCCTTCATGAAATTAAAATAGTTGGTGGAATTGCCTATGCTATCCAAGTAATTTTACCCTCTTTATTTTTGCAGAACATGTTAATTATGCAAAAGTTAACATTAGTATAATACAGCACCGTCATGATCTAGACAGAGATAAAGAACCTTGATAGAGAGGAAGAAAGGTCAAAGTTTACATCAAGTTTTAGGGGAGGGAAAGTAATGGCATTTGGTCAATGATAGAGTTTGAAGGAGATGCAAATAATATCCAAGACATCAGGGTGGGAAACCAGAAAAATGCTGTGGTCATTTCTTTTACTAGAGACAACATTAGGAAACGTAAATTTGGGGATAAGATTATTATTTCAATTTTAGTTTAGTTTAGATTTGAACAGTTAGTAGGATACACCAGTGTGTAGCTCTGGGTAAAGAGCTAAGTCGGAAGGGGGAGTTTGGAAGTCATGAACCTATAGGATCAGAGTTTCTCAGCCTCGGCGCTACTGACATTCTGTACAAGGTAATTCTTTGTTGTGGGGAATTGCCCTGGGTGCCATAGGGTGGTCAGTAGTATCACTGGCCTTTTCCCTCTGGATGCCTACTGCGTCCACCAGTCACGGCAACCATGGCATTGTCATTTGTGCCTGGAGGGCCGAATTGCCCCTGATTGAGGACGACTGGCATAAAAGATACAACAAGGCAGAGTTAGGTGGAAAATTCATTGGGAGAGAATTACATCAACATTTTTTTGGACAGGCAAAAGAAGAACCATCTTTAAAGTGCACTGAGGGGGTCTGCTCTACATAAAGGAGGGAAACCAGAGGAACATGAAATCTTAGAATCCTGAGGAGATAGTAATTCAAGAAAGGAGTGGTAAATTCTCTCAAAAGCTATAAACATAAAATAAGGTGAACACATTAGTTTTCTCTTGCTGCTGTAATAAATGACTACAAACCTGGCGACTTAAAACAGCAGAAATGTGTTTTCTTATAGTTCTAAAGATCAGAAGTCCGGCAAAGTTCTCAGTAAGCTAGTCAGCAGGAGTATGTTCCTTCCTGAAGTTTCTAGGGGAGAACCTGTCTCTTTGCTCTTTCAAGCTTTGGGGGGCTACCCACATTCCTCGGTTTGTGGCCCCCCTCTCTGCATCTCCAAGCTCAGCAATATCATATCTCTGTGACCCTTCATCCTTTATCAAATCTTGTACCTCTGTTTCTGACTGCAGCTGGGGATGTTTTTTTTCATTTTAAGGATTCCTGTTGATTAGAATGAGCTCATCTGGATAATCCAGGCTATTCTCCATTTTACCATGTTTAACTTAATTACATGTGCAAAGTCTCCTTTGACATGTGCTATAGTAGAGTCTCAGGTTCCAGGATCAGGACGTGGACATTTTGGTAGGGGGATTATTTTAACTCTCACAGTGGATCTATGGAAGACCTTTAGGTCAAACAACAAGAGACTCATGTTTGACTTTGTTGAGGGCATTTCAGAAGAACGGTAGAAGAAGGTGGCGGATTGCAGTGGGTTGGAGTATGGAGTAACTGAGGCAGAAAAACCAGATTGTTGATTTTACTTGTCTTGTTCTAGGACAGTTTTAAAGGGAATTATGTTGCTTTTTGCCATTATTTGTAAAGTTTCCTGTGCTCTGTCTTCCAAATAACTTTTATGTCGGTGGCTATTTCTTACAATCTTTATTTTACTAAGAAGTTTTAAACTACTGAGTAACTTCTATTCAGATTTCTTTTTAAAACTATTAATGTGATCAGTTACATTAATAGCCTTTCTAATGACAAACTATCCTTCTATTACTAATACAAACCCAATCTGGTGTAAGTATCTTTTAAATATAATGCTGGATTCCATATACTTATGTTTTATTTAGAGATTTCCTATCGATGTTCATGAGAAAAGTAAACTTTAGCATTATGTTGTTAGGCATTTCAAGTTTTATATAAAGGACAAAATAAGCTCAAAAACCAGAAAATACAAAAATGATGCATTCTTCTTGTGTTTTTTAGAAGTTTAAATAAGATTAGCTTTTAGAATGTCTGATAGAATTCACCTTGAAAATTGCACGTGCCTAATGCAATAGGCACTAGATTCAATAGATATTCAATAGATTTTTGTCTACTGATTCACTGTATTCATTTATTCTAGGTTAAATTGCAGAAATGGTTCAGTATTGGGAAATTGTATCTTGATAAATAGTTATTTTCAACCAGATTTTTAAAAATGTTTATTTATTTTTGAGAGACAGAGGCAGAGTGCAAGTGGGGGAGGGGCAGAGTGCAAGGGAGACACAGAATCTCAAGCAGGTTCCAGGCTCTGAGCTGTCAGCACAGAGCCCGACGTGGGGCTCGAACTCACAAGCTGTGACATCATGACTTGGGCTGAAGTCAGCCACTTAACCAACTAAACCATCCAGGCGCCCCTCAACCAGATTTTCAAATTAATTGGTATGAAATTGATGAGGGTATCAACCTTAGTAACTTTTGTGTCTTTTGCTGAATTATGTAAGCATGCTCACCTTTGAATTCTTCCCTTTGTTTAATTGTACCTCCTTTCTTTTTTTTATTTTATTTATCAGTTTTATCACATTATTTTGTATTTTATAGCTTTTTCTAAAGAATCAGTTTCTGTTTTCCTCATCTATTTTCATATATTCTTTTTACTTTAGTCCATTTTTGCCCTTATCTTTATTTTTCTCATAGTCCCTTTTTCTTTTTTAAAGAATTTTTAAAATTGTAATTTTTTGAATTACTTCAAATCTACTCTTTGCTCCCTGTTCTAAGCCAGTATTTTGTTCAAAATATCTATCAGACTATAAATATCCCCCAAAGAAAAGCTTTATCTGCATCTTACAAGTTTTTACCTATACTATTTTATTTTGTCTCAAAACATGTTCAATTTTCATTAAAATTTGTTTGTTTGTTTATTTATTTATTTACACATACATGTGTGACCATGGCTGTTTAGAAGTATGCTTCTGGGGTGCCTGGGTGACTCAGTCAGTTAATTGTCCTACTTTGGCTCAGGTCATGGTCTCAAGGTCCGTGAGTTTGGGGCCGCGTTGGATTCTGTGAGGACAGCTCAGAGCCTGGAGCCTGTTTCAGATTCTGTGTCTCCCTCGCTCTCTGCCCCTCCCCCGCTCATGCCCTGTCTCTCTGTCTCTGCAAAATGAATAAACCTTAAAAAAAATTTAGAAGTATGCTTCCAAATCTTCAAATGGCTTTTTGTTTTTGTTTTTGTTTTTTTTGTTACTGTTACTGTTTTGTTTTCTTTTTGTTACTGATTTCCAACTTAACAGATACAGAAAGCATAGTCTAGTATCTAAATTTTTCATATTTATACGGGCTTCCCCCTTTTTAAGTCATTTGCTTTGTAGAAGCAAAATGAATGGTAGGCTTGGATCATTATTGGAACATCTTTGAAATTAAAGTTTTGTTGTTGTTGTTGTTGGTTTGCTTTTGTTTTTTATAAGTCAGGTTAACCGGAAAGATGTAAAATGCTAATGGCCAGAGAGAATAGAGTATGAGAGGGAAAAATGAGTAGTGTGCATTCCCTGGGGGCTGGGAGGTGACTACTCTCCCAAATATTGCTGAGCAGTGTGTCTTAGAAATAAGTAGCCTTTATTGTCACAAGAGAGAATGAGCAAGGGTGTGTATGTAGAAAGCTTTGTTAACTGAGTGGTTGAAAAGTTACAGAATGCATCTGCAATGCCTGTGAAAAACACAGCAAAATTATTCTGTAATGGCGGGGATTGGTAGGAAGTTTGACAAAATTGAGAAATATGTAAAATACTCAGACATAGTCAGGAGCGCAAACTAGGGAAACATTAGAAGGGTTGATGGGCAATGTTAAGTAGCTAGAATAGTTCTTCATTAATTGATATCTATGTTAGTTTGAAGTAGCTCATGAGTAACTTTCCACAGACATTCACCCAAAATGCTTATTAAATATGGGGCATAACCTTCTTTCAAATCCTATTGAAACTGAAAGATATTCCATCACTTCCAGTTACAGGGTCTTTGGGGGCATATCCTTAACGCCCCACTCTGTGCTTATGTGAAGGAGGAAAATTTATTTTTCCTCTACCCTTTTTGGTATAACTGACCTAACATGAGTTTGCTCCTTGGTGAGTTCCAGCGAGAGACTACACCAGGTAGAGTTGTTCACAAAGTCACATTTATTTGCAGCAAATAAGGAGATCACAGGGAATAACCTCCAAAGCCGTGACTCCCCAAGCAAGGGTGGATGGGTTCCTTTTATTTAGGGTTAGCATGACTATTTCAGAAGATCCTTGTCTTCGTATATAGAGGCGGGCATAAAGTCCTGTATGTGCCTTATGGAAACACGCCCACACACACATAGTATGTTATGTAAATGAGCCTTGTGCTCCTCGTTGGGTGGAGATTCTAGTATTATAATGAGGTAAAGGTAGCTGTCCATCATTCTAAAGGTTACTCCATGGTTCTTCTGCACAGGCATGAGTTGGGCTTTTGCTCAAACTGATTTGGACGGTCTTAGCTGGCCGGAGGTCTTGTAGAGCAGCCGTTATTGCTAGAGGGGAGGTTTTGCTTTCCATTTGCCTGAGGTAAGAGAGAAGCTGAAAAGAAGAGATTAAGGAAAAATAGGGGACAAAGATCAGTGAGTACACGCAGGTGGATAGTAAAGGTCAGGTCTTGGTGTCCAGCTCATGACCTAGGTTTTTGGCTGAGACCTCCCTGTAATGAAAAGCAGATTAACAGGAGAAAAAACAGAAGTTTAATATGTATAATTCCTGTATACTTGGGAGATACCCAGGAAGACTCTCAGAAATGGTCTGAGCCACCAACTTAAAAACATCTATAGTTAAAAAAGAAAAGATGTTGGGGGGCAAGGGAGGCAGGGAAGAAGGCCACTTATAGAAGATTATCAGAAAACCGCAGGAAACCAAAGTAAGGTTGTTATGCCAATTTTAGTCTAAATGTATCCCAGTGATGAGTTTCTAGAGATTTGGAGGCATCCTTCTCTGCCTGGTACAGAGAGGGAGACTCCCTTACAAATAGAGATTTTCCTTATCAATGTCAGTGTCTCTAAGGCAAGTAACTTTTTTTTTTTAATGTTTGTTTATTTTTGAGAGAGAGAGCAGGCAAGCAAGTGGGGGAGGGGCAGAGAGAGGAGGACAGAGGATCAGAAGCGGGCTCAGTGCTGATGGCAGGAAACCTGGTGCCAGGCTTTAACCCACGAACCATGAGATAATGACCTGAGCTGAAGACGGGTCCTTAACTGACTGAGCCACCCAGGCACCCCTGGAAAAGTAACTCCTACTGAGTTTTCAGAGCTTCACCTGTGTCTGCTGTTTCTTAAAAATAACCAGCTTAGGGGCGCCTGGGTGGCGCAGTCGGTTAAGCGTCCGACTTCAGCCAGGTCACGATCTCGCGGTCTGGGAGTTCGAGCCCCGCGTCGGGCTCTGGGCTGACGGCTCGGAGCCTGGAGCCTGTTTCCGATTCTGTGTCTCCCTCTCTCTCTGCCCCTCCCCAGTTCATGCTCTGTCTCTCTCTGTCCCAAAAATAAATAAACGTTGAAAAAAAAATTTTAAATAAAAACAAATAATAACCAGCTTAAAATAATCAATATGCTAAAGAGGTATGTGGAGGGGTGGTACATTTTCCTCTCTTCACTTGGCACCATAAACATGTCACATCCTTTCTTCAAAGAGAATTCCATTCTGGAAATTGTTGAGCAGACCTTAGCTAATAGGCTATAGTTGCATTATATTCAGAAATGTTTAAGGCATTTCATTTCCAAGATTGAATTTAGGATTAAAATTTTTCATTTAGCCTGCATGTTACACAGGTCTCATTTTTGAAACTAAATGCTGACTGTTCCTAATTTAAAATCAGGGTTAGTCTCAGAGCTGTCCCAAATGGCAAATTCAGTTTGTGTTCACGTAACTGTTTGGGGCTATAACTGCTTCAATTTGTGAATTTTTGAATTCTTTCTTTTTGCCTTTTTCCTGGCATGCTCTCTCATTGGCTCACTTGCTCTGTCTCTCCTTCTCTCTGTATATTTATACTGATTAAACAGTATCCACTTATAAGCATATGTTACAACATCAATGATTTCCAACTAGAGGGCTGATATCTTGGATCCTATAAGTATTTCTGAATAACCACACTGTAGCGGAGAAAATTCTTTTCTTTCTTATCTTCTAGCTTCTTTGACTGATCTAACAATTAAATTGGCATTAGACACATTAACAGGAGTAACACAATTTAACTTCATATGTATGGGAATCCCAAAGATACAAGACTCAAAGACAGGAAGTTGAGGTGTATATGCCATCTTGAGCTAAGAAGGTGCTCAGGGTTTGGGACTTCAGAGTGAAGGAAGACAGTTCACCGGAAAATGGAAAGAGCAAATGTTTGGCAAACACATGTTTGCCATGCATGCAGATAAGTGTTTCTGATACAAAAATTTATCTCTGGTAACAGCTGTCTTCCTGGTACGGGACCCTATCCCAATTCTTTTAGGCAGGTAAGGGGGAGGCAGAAAGCTCTCCTTTCTTGAGTCTGTTAGACTGACTTCAGCTCAGTTAATGCACATACCAAAGTGGCACATTCTGGGGCAGCCTGCCCTGAACCCCATCAAAAATATACAACGTATTTTATTACACTAGGTCTCAAATTGTTTGTCTGTTTTTCCCATATTGATGATTTTCTTCTGTTGCGCTCACGATAGGTGGTTAAGGTGCTATAAATTGTTGGTGGTGTCTGTAAGCTCATCTCGAAATAAAGTGATCAGTAGTCTAGGACTGAGGTTTTCCTAGAACCAAGGGGTTCCCAGGATGTGGGATTTTCAGCTTTAAAATAGGAACGATCCCAGGAAAACTGGGACAATGCATCATCCTACTATGAGAATCAAACTTGATCCATAGTTTGGGTTATCTCTGTTTCTACCCAGATTTCAGTGTCTCACAGTTTGTTATTAATTTTTACTTGTTTATAGTAATAAATGTGATAGTTCCCGTTCATGTATTCTATCTTAAAGTTTGACCTCAAAACTCTTTCAAAATAGGCATTTTATATGAGGTACACACAAAAAACTTGAAGAATCATGCTTGGACAAGTAATGCTTGCTCTGGAAAACTCTATTTGCCCTTAATGTGCATTTGGAAAGAACAGTAACTCACAAAGTCTGGAAATAATTTAAGGTTGCAGACCACAAAACCTCATGCATTAGTTCTGAAATCAAATGTCAGGATACTTCACTGGGTTGGCCTGATCCAAAAGAAAAGTGAATAAATACATGGTTTGGGAGAATGGGTGAGGGGTGGGGTGTTTATCTAAGTAACGCAAGTAGAGATCAAAAGTGAGACTTTTTCTCCTGCAAGTTCTTTTTCACACAATTATGTTCATTTGCTAGCTTTGGACTTTAATAATACACTAAACTAAAATAGAGCACAGGTGTTTGTGGAGATAAGTATTTTCATGCAAGGTGTTGAGGACTTAGCTCTAATGCATTAACATGGTCTGAATTTCTGTGTCTGATATCCCACATATGATATGGCAGGAGGGCCGAGCATACAAACCTGAAAGACTAAAAAGGAGCAAATGAGAAAAAGAGACATTTTTCATAAAGGGAATGTTGGCCAAATTCCTTAACCCTGAAAGTAAATTTTGACATAGTCAAAGGCTGAGGAAAGAGGGCATATTGCAGATAAAAAGTCAGTGATTTTGGTCTAAGGAGAATGGAATTGAACAGTTGTGCGCAGTAACAGCACCTCCGTTATACAACAGGTATTTCTGGACCCGGTAGCGTAGACAGGAAAAGCTTTGCAAACATAGGTAAACACGTATGTCCCTCAGAGGTAGGATAACTTGTTAGAAATAAAGCCAGCAATGATACCTTGGAGCATCTTTCTTTCCTTCCACGGTCATTAAAGCAAAGAGTTTAATTACGTCCTTGGAAAGAATGTGGGGATGGTAACACCATGTTTTTGTGAGAGAACAATCTGTGTAGATGTGGTGTAAAGAGTTCCTGAGGGGGATGCATGACTTTTGAGGAGAATGTCTCAAACACAATTACCCTCCTTTGATAGAGGAGAAGGCAGGAATGTGAGGCCAATGACGGCGTATATGCAAAGACAGTGAAATCAGAGGGGAAGGGTATTGACAATGACAGGCACCTGTGACAGGGTCTTGGGAACCCATCAAAGGGCCGATTGAGTTTCAAGAGTAGGCAGGCACGCAGAGTGATGGTCCAAGCCCTTTGTAAGGACACAGTTGAAACCTGCGTCAGCAGGTGACTTCTCTAATTTCACCTGTTTTCCCAGAAGGTGGTGAAAGAATGGGGAGAATTAGTGTCAGCTGCCCCTGCTTTCCTGTCCCCACCCCCTCTCCCACCTTTTCACCCTTTCCAGCAGAGCTGGAGCAAGGCCGCTGAAATAACTAGACGGGCTCATGTTTTGTGATATACCTTCCCTGGCTGGTGGATCCGTCAGCAAAAGGGAGTTGGCTTTATGCTGGATGGTAAGTGTTATTCATTCTTTGAATTATGGTTGTGGACCTAGTAGATTCTTTCCCTTAATGCACATTTATGGAGCACCTCATAAGTGCCTGGTACTGTGCAGGGTGGACTTATGCAAACACTGAAGACAGTAGGAGTTCAGATTACCCTTAATTCTATTTTCTCTGTTTGGAATTAACCAGCAGCTTGTAAGTCTCATAATAAAAGCATTGAAAACTGAACAGTGCTCTTCTCCCCTTGCCCGCTCCCCATCCCTTGTGATTTACACATTTGTGCAAGTAACAGTTTGAAGAATAGTGTTTGGGGTTTTATGCTAATTTCTAGTAAGCGTCAAATTAAGAAATGATAAGGGAAGGGCACTGTGTGTGGAGGGGGGAGGCCCTCCATTATTTAAAACTGGCTAATTCTATCCCTAATGTTGGAGCCCTCAGAATATTGAGGTTATTTTACCTAAAATCAGAGGGTACCTCTGAAACTTTCTTAAAAGCCCAATTTTTCTTCCCTTTTTGTATTGATTTGTTTATAGCACTGCCAAATGAATTGATTTATCCCATATTCTACTGTCATTGCAGCCCAGCTCTAATATTGAACGTGGGCCATTTCAGGTAATCTATCAAGAGATGGTTTAACAGTGCCCAAGTTCCTTTAAACTCCTTGTTGACTGTGTTTTCTTCTGAAAAGCCACCGCTTTGCAGGCTGACCCTTATACCAGGTGTGTCCAGATTCAGTAACTTACTGAACACACAGTGATTTCAGTTTTCCACCAGAGGCAGCCTGATAATCAGAGAACTATCTTACACAGCGGGACCTATAAATTAGCTTGGTGGCCCATCAATCCACGCTCTGTCAAAAAGAAAGAAGAAAGAACTGTTAGCAAAATTAGACCCTTCCCCGTTTGTACTCAACAAATAACCAGTACACTGAATCTGTGTTAGGATGTGAAATAAATATAGCCTTCTATTAAAATCCTTAGCATGTAGAAGGAAAAGAGAGCCCTCATCTGGGTTGAACGCATTTTATTGAACAATGAAGGTCTAACTCCCAATTTCATCTTCCCTGTCGTGAGCACTACCTATTTTTATATATAATAGGTATTCTTGTAGAAAATGTTTTTTTCTTTTTCTTGTACATTGTAAGAACAAGGTGATCTAACAGATTTGAGGCTTCAGGTCACTTCCCAGAGACTCTGAAGTACAGATTCATTTGCAGAAGGTTTATGAGGGAATGTCCTGGTGGGGGTAGAAAACTGGATTATGCAGAGCAGGAAGTTGAGCTAGCAGGAAGTAATACCAAAACCTCAGCGTACCCCAGGAGGGGTTTGATGCTTGGATTGCCCATCTGAGGTGTCCACATTTGGGGTCTGGCCCTTGTACCCTTGGCTCGGTCGTTGTATGCTGGATGCTTAGGATGACCTTTGCCAAGGTGACTCTCTTCATGTCCCAGGGAGAGCTTGGGCATTGAAGGAAGCTTAGCAGAGAGCATTCCCAACAGCTTAGGGAACAAACCTGTAAATCCTAAAGCAATTTGCTCACTCAGCACATCCAAGCGTTCACGCCATCACCTCTACATCAGCTGTTAACAATCCAGTGTAAGCATGCAGACAGATCCAGGAATTAAAAAACAGGAACAAAAACAAACTAAGAAAGAAAAACTGTTCGGGAAAAATCCAAGCGGTTAATTGTTGTCTTTCTTGCCAAAATAAATGTTGGTTGAACTCCTTGGACATGAAGGCCTCAATGTTAGATTCTTGATGATATCAGTTCTTGAGGCATACTTTGTGATGAGGGTGGCTTAACCCCTGCCCCCCATAGGTATATCACCAGTTTTGACTAGTGGTTTAACTAACATGCTGAGAGATTTTCAATAGCGACTTAGGAGCCTAAAGGGCCTATTAAGGTTCAGAGAATGGGCAGCCACAGATGCCATGCCTGGGATTTTGTTGTTTTTCAAAGAATATTCCAGAAAGAACCAGGTGGAGGGCTATAGGCCACAAAGGCTGGTTGTATGGTTAGGAAGTAGAGAGCCGGTCAGTGCTTTTGCACTGTCATAAACTGGCAATAATAAGTCAAGAAATCCAGCTTGTGACTATAAGAACAGGCTGTAGGAGTTAGAATAGTTGACATAAATTAGTTGAATCATAAGCAAGTGGTGCTTTAGAAGAAAAGGTCTATGACGGGAATCACAAATCTGCTCAAGGGAAAGACCTAGAGAATAAGAAGTTTGGAATGCTGTTGGGGCGATATGTTAATCTAAGGTTGGTCTTCGCCACTTCAGCATTGTTGGTGTTCTGGGCTGGATGATTCTTTATTTGGGGGCTGTCCTGAGCATTGTGGGATGTTTAGCAACATCCCAAGACTCTACCCACTTGACGCCAGTAGGAACCTCTCCTTCAAATCATAACAGTCAAAAATGTCTAAGGACCCATGCCAAATTGCCCCGTCCTCACATTCTGTGCTGAGAACAGCTAGGCACGTTAGTGCTTGTGCTGTTAAGGTGAGCCTAGAGAGGAATTTTACTTGCATTCTAAAAACAAACTTTTCAAAAAGATCGTGTTTTTTTCGTGTTGCTGTTGTTCACTGGTGTCCCCCGTTCCTCTCATGAATGTGTTCCTCGCTTTATATTTATCATTTTCTAAGTCAAGATAGCTGTGTGTGCCATGGAAACAGTGTAATTGGAAAAGATGGAAATGGGGTGTAGAAAGAATGAAAAGTGTAATGGAAGGACTAGTTGGCTGTTGAGTGTAATCCTCAGGAGATTTTAAAAGTATTTCAGAGGTGGTTTATCACTGAAAATCTCTAAAGCTGTATTTTCAAAGGCGTCTGTAATGATCAAGTCTTTCTAGGACTGTGTTGATAACAACCCCATCGTTTTATTCTTCATCTGAATTTTTAATAGAAGTTTTGAACGTGATGCATATATTTGGAGTCCTTTCACATTTTCCAAATATATGAATTAAAGAAAATGCAATTCAGTGTTACGTGATTCTAAGCAGCTATAGATCATGTTGTGTGAGACACTCAGACGACATAACGTTAGATTATATAAGGGACATTTCAGGTGATACGATCACTTTTTTTTTTTTTCTCTCAGGGACAGTTTCATCGTACTGTTTACATTTATAGAGCTATATGAGCTTTATTAAATAGGAACATACCATTTCCTTTCACACACTTAGAAAATAAACACTGAGCCAGATTTATCTGTTACCACAGCTGTGTGTTTGTAAATGTCACAGCAAGACATGTTGTATTAGACTGGGATCTGTTACCGTTCATGAAAGTCCATTGCATTTGTATAGTTAGGAGAAAGGGACAGAAAGCTAAGGGAAATTCACAATTAAATTCTCCTAGTACAAAGGCACCGGGGTGACTCAGCCAGTTAAGCATCTGACTGCAGCTCAGGTCATGATCTTGCACTCCATGAGTTCAAACCCCATATCAGGCTCTGTGCTGACAGCTCAGAGCTTCAGATTCTGTGTCTCCCTCACTCTCTGCCCCTCACCCACTCACACTCTGTCTCTCTCAAAAATGAATAAATGTTAAAAAAATTTTTAAATAAATAATTTCTTCTAGTATCAAAGCTGTAATAAAGAGAATCGATACTTTGCCTAGTTATGAAAGGTTGCTTTTAAATTCCTGAACTTTGTTGGTCTTGTGTCTGTGTTTGAAACTCCAGGTAGACTTTATTAAAGACTTTTTCTGTTAGCCAGTGGAGATATTAGGTGTCTTTGGAGTATGGATTGTATTCAGTTCTTTGCATATCTCCTCTGTCACCTATGAAATGACCACCATTTCTCTCAGTTGAAGACAGCGTTGCTGCGCATTTGCAAGTTACTCTATCACCAGAGAGAGGAACAAGGAGGTAGTGCTTTGAGAACTGAACACTAAAATGTTCACCAACATAAGTTGTTTTCTTCGTGTGTGCTGAATCATACCTTTGATTTAGTTCCAAGGTTCGACTCTATATTTCCTTCCAACTGAATACCTTCAATCCCATATCTGATTGGTTAAGTCATTATCAATTTTTTTTAATTTAAGTTTATTAACTTACTGTTTCTAAGAGATAGAACACAAATGGCAGGGGTGGGAGGGGCAGAGAGAGAGGGAAACATAGAATATGAAGCAGTCCAGAGCCTGACCCGTGCCTGGAACTCACGAACTGCGAGATCATGACCTGAGCTGAAGTTGGGGGCATAACCGACTGAGCCACTTAGGCACCCAAGTCAGTATCAATTTAAATGCTGTCTATTTCCTGGTATCCTCAGAGATCATCAGCAAGTTGTAACTCTCCTTTGCTGTGTCTGGTAGGCTGAAACTCCTATGAGCAAGATTGTGCCTTCCCTTTTGCTAATGGCTTCTATCCTCAGCTCCTGATAGTCCAGGATTGACTACCCGCCCATTCCATGTCATTGTCTTTCTTATGGATATAAAAGACCTCAAGGGTGGCTCTCTCAGGAGTTGATACTTGTGTATGGAGAAAAATCTCCATGGGTGTTTTGAGTTTGTGCATGTCTTATGAGTGGAGACACTGCCTGCCTTTGTTCTCTAATATCTTTTTAGATACGTTTATGTAAGGTGCAGTTGTAGAAGATAGTTTCTAACTAGAGAGCAAAGGGTCATTTGTTTTCTATTGACTATAATAAAAATAATATCTTCCTCTGGGGCAAAGATTATACAGGTAACTGTCCATTATAAAAAGTATGCATTCTAGGAGTGCCTGGGTAGCTCAGTTGGTTGAGTGTCTGACTCCTGATTTTAGCTCAGGTCATGATCACATGGTCTTGAGATCAAGCCCCACATCAGGTTCATGCTGAGCATGAAGCCTGTTTGGGATTCTCTCTCTCCTCTCTCTCTGCCCTTCCTCCACTCGTGCTCTTTCTCTCTCTCTCTCTCTCTCTCTCTCTCTCTCTCCCCCTTCCCCCTCCTTAAAATAAATAAAATTTAAAAAAAAGTATGAATTTATAAGGTCAGGGATCTTCTCCTGTGATGTACCCTGTGGAGGAGGAAAAATAATAATCCTTCAACCCTTCTAGGTCCTTGGCTGAGACCCTCCCTGTTATTAAAAGCAAATTACAGGAGAAATGAAACAGTTTAATAACATGTATACCTCTTGTATACATGGGAAATACCCAGGAAAACCAAGTAATTCCCTGAAATAGTCCAAGCCACCACCTTAAATACCATCTCCAGCTATAGACAAAGTGTTGGGGGATGAAGGGAAGGCCAATTAAGGGAGATTACCAGGAAAACCACAGTACAGGGTAAGGTTGCTAGGCAGATTTAAGTCATTGCCTTCTCCACTGATGAGAGTCCCTAGAGATTAAGAGGCATCCTTCCTGGTACAGAGAGGGAGACACCCTTACCAATGGAATTTCCCTTAAAAATGTCAAAGTCTCTTACAAAAGGGTAACTTTACTCAGTTTTGAGAGTTGCACCTATGTCTGCTGTCTCTCAAAAATAACCAACTTAAATAACATAAGGTGTAGAGATGCTGAATCACTAATTGCGCACCTGAAACTAACATTGTGTGTCAACTATACTCAAAAGAAGTCTAAAGTAATAAGTGCTGAAGAGGCTTATTTTGGAGTAGTATCACATTCCCCCTTTAACCCCAGTGCTTTTGAAGGTGTTCCTTTTTTTTTTTTTTTTTCATTCTGTTGGAAATAGGGCTTGAGGAACTAGTGCAAAGGCTGATTCTCTGGCTACTACTATTTCAGTGACGAGTAAACCATCTTGTGTCTCTGACCCAGGAATCTTGTGTTTCCTTTCAGTGTCCATGAAATTAGGGCAACATTACTTGTTAGCTTGCAAGTTGGGTAATGTCTCCTAGACCTTTCAGTTTATGGCGTTCTGATCCCTGGAAAATGTGTCTCCAAACTTCCTCAGCTGTCACTGGTCCTTGATTCCTTCTGAAACACTGTTCTCTTCTCTGTCCTAGATTCTTTAGGTCTTATCTTAAAGATTGTCTTTTTTCTTGATGAGTCTGGCTAAAAGTTTTTAAATTTTGTTTATCTTTTCAGAGAACCAGTTCTTATTTTCATTGATATTTACTACTTTTTTAAATCTTTATTTCATTCATTTCTGCTCTGATCTTATCTTCTTCCTACTAATTTTATGCTTTGTTTCTTCATCTTTTTCTAGTTTCCTTAGTTGTGGGGTTAGAATGTTTGAGGTTTTTCTTGATTCTTGAGTGAGGCCTGTGTAGAACTGCTTTTGTGGCATCCCAAAGATTGTGATCTGATGTTATTTCCCCTTTCATTTGTCTGAAGGTATTGTATGATTTTTCTCTTTCATTTCTGTGTTAACACATTTGTTGTTTTAGTAGCATGTTGCTTAGCCTACATGTATTTCTGTTTTTTCCAGTTTGCTTTTTGTAATTAATACTAGTTTCATATCATGGGAAAGATGCTTGATACAATCTCAGTCTTCTTAGAGTTATTGAGAATTGTTTTGTGGCCCAACATGTGATCTATCCTGAAGAATGTTCCATTTGAATCTGAGAGAAGGTGTATTTGACTGTTCTTGGATTTAATATTCTGTCTGTATCTGTTAAGTCTAGCCCTAGCAGGCCAGGTAGAACCTCCTGGACCCTGCTCCTGTCTGTGCTGTCAAGGTGGAGGGCAGATGTAAATAGTGTGTTTGCCAGCACCTTTGATTCTGGAAAGTTTCTGCAGTTCTGTTGTTATTTGGTAGCTGCTCTAGGGTTACTGAGTAGATTTCCTTACCTTAACTCTAGTTGCCTTTAAACTGTTCTGCTGTGCCCAAAGGCAGGTGAATCTGTATGTGGGCACCTCAGTGATGGCAGTCGCTCCCTACTGCAGGTAGGGGGTGGGGGTTCCAATCATTCCCTTGGCTCCATGTCTCCTACCCCTGTCTCTGTGGTCTCTCCATCCTTTGTTGTGCAGAAGCTGTTGAGTCAGCTGGTTTTTCAAGAGGAATTCCTTTATTTGTAGTGGATATTTTGTGTGTCTGAGGAAGGAAGTGAGTGCAGGATCTTCCTATGCTGCTATCTTGGACCCTGAGAGTGCTATAGGTCCTATTTGTTTCTTAAATACTTTAATGACATTCTGATTATATAAGTTCATAAAATTCACTTTGTTTCTCAGAGTACCAAATTGATTGCTTTACTATCATTTTTTAAACATCTTTCTTTCTTTATTTTGATGGGAGGAAGGGAAGAGAGAGAGGAAGAGAGAGACTTCTAACCAGGCTCTGTGCTCTCATCACAGAGTCCAATGTGGGGCTCAATCCCATGATTGTGAGATCATGACCTGGGCCAAAATCAAGAGCCGGACTCTTAACTGACTGAGCCACCCAGGCTCCATGCCTTACTATCTTTTAAAATTAAATGTTGCCATGGCTTAAATCACCTCTTGAATTTTGTTTCTGACTTTATACCTACAAGATTCTTCTCAGATGCTTTCTTTGCTATCACTGTCATTATCAGAATCATCTAATATAATAATAATAGCCAATATATTTAACTTCTTTTTACCTATTGGGGATGGTTCTAAACAAAGAAATTACTCTAAATTGTTTAATTCTCATAACTCTATGAGGTTGAGCCATTATTATCGACCTTTGATTGTGGATAAACAGGCACAAAGAGTACATTATCCAAGGTTATACAGCTAGATATAACATGGATTTGAGCACAGGAAATATGACTCCAGAGCCTCCAGTCTTAACTATGATGCTATGCTGGCTTTGAAATCATATAAAAATTGATCAAATAAAATCATAAAAATTGATCAAATAGATGCTCAATTTCTAAGCATTAAAATAATATATATTGTTAAGGAGGAAGAATTTTTCCTCTACCCTTCTAGATCCCTCACCTGGTAAAGTGGTCTAAGACAGATTAACAAGAGGACAACAAACTTAATTATGCATGTCCTGGAACCCCCTAAGAATCTGAGATCCCACAGGCCATCAGGCACTGAGGCTTACATGCCATCCTGAGCTAAGGAGAAAGGGGTAGATGCCTGGGACTACAAAGGGGAGGGATACAAGTTAAAGGAAGATGGGAAGAACAATTATTTGGTAAACAAATGTTGGCCATGCCATGCACAGAGAATAGGACACAGGGAAGAATTTTGTCTCCAGGCTCCACTGAGCTGAGCTTTGTCCCAGACACGTCCCCCATACATAGTCCATACTCGTTATAGATATCTTTGGTAGCCATTCTCTTCCTGGACCAGGGCCTCTGTCTCAATTCTTTCAGATAGTTAAGGGGGCATACAAACTCTCCCTGAGTCCTTTGGACCTCGCTTGACTTTAGTTCAGAGTGATCCATATGCCAGGGTGGCACGTTGTGGGAAGGCTCATTCTGAAACCTTTGAATATGGAGGAAAATAAAACCTGAAACTCTCCCTGGGCCTCTCAATCCCATTTTCCTCTATAGTGGCAAGTAATGTTTACACTTGAATCTTTATCTGTAAATTTTAATTTCTCATAGAAGCATACACTTGTATTTAGCATAGGTGTTTCCTTCAGTAAATTAGAATGTGGCATAATGATGTTCTACGGTTTACAATATAAAATAGATCTTGTCCATGAGCTTCGATATGTCTAATGTTTTTAAATATTTCAGAGTATTCCAAATGTCAGTAAACCATAACTTATTAACTATTTATCTCTGGATAGACATTCTGCTGAAACTTAAAGGCACACATAAAATAATTATAGTATTTATTTATTTATCTTTATATTATATTTTTGTAATGGGCCTCTGGCTAGACTCTGGGTTTTGTTGGGGTCAAGGCTAGTTTGTTCTTAAGTTAAAGTCATTCTGATGCTTGACACTTGCCCCATCCGGCCTTCTTGTCCATTGAAGCCCTACTTCTAAAGGTCAGTATGCCCTCTATTTGACATCCCAACAAACAATTTCGAGTAGGCTCTAAGGGCATATTGTCAATATTTAGTGTGGCAAGAAATGCCAGTCATTTTGTCTTTGCACTTTGGTGGCTGGAATTTTCCTGTGGAACATAGCTGCCTCTAGATCATGATGAACTTTTTCTTCTATTATTCATATATCTAATGTCTATTTAAAAATATTCAAGTCAGTGAAACTTTCTCACTTAGGGATCCATAAATGATGCTGCAATGTACTTTCCATTTTTAACAGGAAGTCCTTAATGCAAATGTGTGAATCTCCCTGGATGCATTGATGTGACTTTGAATTATACAAGTTTTTATGTTTAATCAAAGGAAATTGTAGAGGTGTACTATATTGTGCTTTCATGTACTCCTTTTGTCGTTGTTGTTGTTGTTGTTGTTGTTGTTGTTGTCAGAAACGTACCTGGCACACCATAACAAGAAAAATGACAGTTTCATGGATTTGGCAAACTTAGACTGCTCTAGCTTTTCCTAATTTCTTATACACCAAGACTGGAGAGATCGTACTGGTCGCTCTCAGGACTCTCAGCCTTGTGTGATCAGTGCCAACAAGTATCCTAAAAATACACACTTATGAGGCCTATTCATTAACTGTACTTAAGAGAGAGTCAATTTTATGTACTTGGGAAATTGCCTTTGTCAGAAACTCTTTTGTGTAAGACTATTTGTTCTGCTTCAAAGTTTAGCCTTGCAAGGAATTTGTCTGAATAGTGTCACTTGACCATTTGGGTCCTTCATTTCCAAAGAGTTAACCTCTTGGATATCGGGTAGACACTGACTATTTCCTTTCTGATTGACCTTGAGCAGGGGAATTTAACCTCGACGTTGTTTTTTCTTTGTCTGACCCACCTGTCGTTCTATCTCAGCTTTATGCCAACTGGTTTTTTAAGGGAGATTTAATTCATGCTTGTCAAAGCCTTTTAATATCCTTAGCTGAAGGTGTTCTAATAAATAGAACAATGTTAACATAATAATTTGAATGAGAATAAAGAGATAGGAAAAATGAATTCAGAGAACCTCTAGCTAGCTCATTTTAAAATGAAAATATTAGATCAGAGATGAAGATCCCATATAAGCATGTCATTTGCATATAGAGTTATCCGGATTTGATAGTGGGGCTTAACATAGCAAAGCCTGACAATCTTATCCGTAGACTTTCCATATTTAAGAAAAGCCATAATACCGAGTTCTCTTTTTTCCTGTGGCAGTGAAACAGATGATTTAAATGAATTCTGCAATTCGCCCTTTGTGCTAATTTCAGAAATAGATAGCATGTCTTAAGCATTTCATTCAGACAGCATTTTTCTTGAAGCTGATGGCAGAGGGCTGGGAGGGAGGTCTGTCTCAAAACAAAATTGAACATTCCCTCAATATTTGCACTTACCATTCCAATAATAATAGGAAATCAAGTTTCCATAATGATACCAGCTTCTCCAGCTGGAATCAAGAGGAGAGTTTTCTCCACTGCATTAAAGATCATCACAAGCCAAAAAAAAAAAAAAAAAAAAAAAAAAAAAGGCAAAATAGGAATATACAGGCACTAAGACCTTATGTTTAAAAAACCTTGCACAAAAATTTTTATGATGCTTTCTTATCTGAATATACAAACTAGAGATGTATTCAAAACAATTAAGATTATATTTCGTACTATCTTCCAATGTGATACTGCCTTTGTCAGTTTATTATTTGATTGTAAAGGTATATAGTAAAATACTATTTTGAAACCATAGCTGATCAGGTAATGAAAAATATACTTGTAGACTTTTTCATAATGGATTTTGGAATCTTTTTTTGATCACAAGGGCTCACTACATACAGTGTAATTATCAGTATTGTTTTAGAGATAACTTAATCTAATGGTACCACATGATAGTTCAACCATGCTTGGTTTTATTAGCAACTCTGTGTGATTATAAAATGAAAATAACCGTGGCTCTGCTTCTACATCAATGAAATGACCATTGCAAAATTTTCTGTGTTGTGTGTGTGTGCGTGCGCGTGTGTGTGTTTTGGTGGTTTGCACTCCAATGTAGATGCTGATCAAGGGAAAGTGATTATCTTGAACTTTTGTTGTTGATATTTTTTTCCAATCTGCTAGCCTTGTGCCAATTTTTTCCCCCTTAATAAACAACCAGCATAAGTCATTTATCAGACAAACATGGCTGTGGAAGTTTTGGGGCACTATCTTGTTCCCTCCTGCAGGATTTTTCAGGCTCTCCAGAGAAAGCATACACGGTATCTTTGTCCTTCTCATACAGTATTCTTGGCATCTAGTGAGAGTGCCAAACCTCAGGTTTCTGGATTCTCATCATTTTCCTACCTCCTACCAGAAATTTCCACTTTGCCAAATTTCCACTTTCCTGAGTCTTTTTGGGTAAAGCACTTCAGCTGCTCATCTTCTCTGCCTCTGTGTTCTAAAATAGGCTCGGTGTTTTTCTACACACAAGCACAGGGTCCATAGAATGGTTTTGTTTGCTTTTCTTATTCCATGAACAAGATATAGAGGCCCAACAAGTGGAAATTTAATTCTCTATGTTCAGTAAGAAGAAACAATTGGCAGCATTAAAACAGCAATCAGCAGACACCCAAAAATAGACTAATGAACACATGTCTCTTGGAGCTTCTAAACATCTAATTTTGATGTGTCATTACATCTACCCATTTACAGAGAAAATAGATGGTTTTTAAATTGGTTCACATGAACCATCTAAAGGGTCCTCACCCTATTCTATTTATTATCCGTGTACCCCAGGATCCTAATGCTGCTGTGGGATCCCAGAAGGTTGTCCTACCAGTGGCAGAGGTTAAGTATGGATGTGGAAGAAGGTCAAACCCAAGCCAGATTTCACATGTGTGGTGTGTATGGGCGGGGGTGGGGTGCTCTTTTAAGAACCCACAAACACAGCCTATGTCAGGATGATGTGAGATGTCATCTATATATCTGTCACAGAAAGATAATCCCTCCTAAAAAAGCAGCCAAGAGCAGAGAGGGTGTTCAAAACAGTCCTGGTATGTCACACAGGGAAGCTCTGCCTCCCCTATTGCTCCCAACCTCAACACCAGGTGGAAGAAAACCTTGCCTTTCTCTCTCTCATTTTTAGGCCCTTGAGGACCTGCCCTTTCAGTCTTTACTTGGGAGTGGATGGGATGGAGGAAGGTTGGTGGAGAAAGAAAGAGATATGGGAAAGTTTTCTTTTCAAAAAAAAAAAATTGTTTACTTAAAAGCAAGATTATAACATTAAGATGCACAGAACTGAGTCTTAGTAATAATAGACTGAAATTATGAATGGTCACAAAATGAGACCATTTTGGGCATGGAAAGCCCAAAATTTACTTAACAAGGTCACTACCTTGTAGGAAAAGGGCTTCATATGGCAGATTAAGGACCGATTTTTGAAAAACTTAAAACAGCTATCGATTTTCATTCAACGGTGGAATTTCATGAATACACTTGGCTCTATAAGCAAAGAGTGATTGAGAGAGGAAAGACTGAAAATAAATACATCGATCATTATTTTTTTCTCTTTATCCCTAACAGAGCTATAAAATCATGAGTTCAGACAACTGAGAATCTTGGTGCAGGTTTAACTGTCTTGATGTAGTTTTTATTTCTACTATCCTATCACATTTCTTGATGTTTCTTTTATCTTGACCTTGAGAAACCTTTCTTCATTCTCTAGATCTCTAGGGAATCTGTTTTATTTATTTATTTATTTATTTATTTATTTATTTTCATTTTAGATCTGGTTCCATTGAACCCAGCTTTAGATTTCTTTAATTAGTGCTGCTCTTAACCAGCCATGAACATTGTAAACTCAGGAGAATCGTGTTCTTTATGATGTTTGTGCCCCCAGATAACGAGTGACATTAGGAGTGAATTGACAGATCTTTCCCCAATGAGTACAGTGGCAATGGGAAGAGTCCTGCAGAAGTTCAGTCACTTGGATTAAGGAAGACAGGGGTCAAGGATTGTGCTCAGGGCAACCACCTTAGGAAGTCAAAAGTGAAGGCAAATTCAAGTAATTGTGACCCATAGGATACAAAGAATGCCAGAGAAAAACGCCTGGAGCCTCTGTTATCTGTGCTCAGATGAAGAATTTACAGAGTCAAACTCTAGCTGTCAGAGCCTCAGGAGGAAGCTTGATCTGAAATGCAGAGATGTCATAAGGTTCTTCCAAGCATTGGTACTAGACAAAGAATGGTCTTAGGTTAAATGGTGTAATCATTAACATAGCTGTGCTGGTTGATAAACAAGAATGACCTTAGTTAGAAAACGTACGTTGCAGTTGGGAATTGAGAGAGTTAAAGTGCGAGCATTATGTACAGAGCTATTTTAATGAAACCGTTTAATCTGTAAGGAAGAGAAATTTAGGTTTCAGAGAAGAATTGTGATATTCTCAAGATATATCCTTTATATCTTTACATAAAACTTATTATATAGGTCTTTGTGGTGGGGACTTTCTAGCTATTGAAATCCATTGCTCTTCTCTCTTGGCTCCTGACTGTGAAGGGTAGAATCAATCATAATTTTATGTAGAGAAATGCCTTTTTAGCATTTATGGGGAGGTCCATGTGTGACTCCCAAACAGGCTCATCAAAAGGTAAAGCAGTGCAAAGATACTCTTTAAAACGTTCTCCCCACCAAGATGGCTCCATTATCTGACACACTACACATTCAGGGGACTTTCCCTGGCTATGTCTCTTCATTGCTTTAGTAAGTAATGGCAGTAACCCAGGACTAATTTCTGAGAGTTATCTTTCTTGCACAGGGAGAACTTTTCATATTAAAGAACAATATTTTTAAAGAAAGATCTAATATCTTTAGGAATTCTAAAAAGAGAAATTGCCATTGGTGAGGATGTGGTTAGAAAAGGGGTGTGTTCGTTCCTTCGTTGCCCCAAACCCAACTAATAATAACAGTTGTCTCACACCAAGACATAATTAGCTGAAATGGTTTAACAGGTCAGTTTTTCAATAGCCTTCATCCATTAAAGTTATTTTGGTCTCCGGATGTGTACATAGGTCCGCAAGAGGTTATCCTAAAATAACCTTAAAGAGATCACAATGTTTGAGCAGTTGAATTCAATAAATTTTGAATTGAACAAGGAAAAAGCCCAAAAAAATACATGAATATGAATTTTAGACTGATTTAGGTAGCCTGCCATTAGAAAAACTACCAGCTTTACAGCCATTGAAGAGCTTCATCCATAGCTGAGCGGGGTCTCTTGTTTGAGGGAAGGAGTGGGAATAAATGGGAGAGAGGTATGCAAAATATGAAAAACTTTCCTGTCTCTTAGGCATTTTTATGATCCAGGCCATTCTTTGACAGTGATAGCTGGATTCTGCTCATTACATTGGATGAAGCTAAACACCTTTCTTTGGGGTACGATGAAATCTCAATTTCTGGACTCTAATTTAAGAATCAAATTTGTCTTCACTCTCAAGGTCTACTTCCGGGCCACCTTGCACACTCAGGCATTTACCCTGAAATAATCCTGGTGCGAGTGTTTTCTGCTCTCAGTGTTTAGACTGGATTTGGCTTACTTCCACTTACTCTGAGTGTTGAACAGACTTGTGATTGCCTTCAATCAGAATAAATAAGGAGATTACTGTGGCACAACAAATAAATTATGGGCTAAGTCTTGTCATAATAATAGTTTTCATTTTTGTAACAGATTGGCTTGGGAGATCTTGAAGAATTTGCAAATATGGTTTCCTCTGTTTTGCTGATAGGAAAACAGTCTCTGGCTCTAGTTTAGGATTACAAATCTCAGGGACTCCAGCCTAAAACAGAGAACACACATTTTAGAAATTTGGACTCGGTTCATTAGAGCAGGATAATAAAAACATGACCAGGATCTGCATCCTTCTGCCATTTGGAGGAGGTGGATTTGCTGATTCTGCTAAAGAAATACTTGGCAAAGAATTTATTGTTTCCTGCTTTGAGACTTCGAAAGGATTTAGAAAACGCAGGATGTGAATCCTAAAAAAAATAATAGCAGGGGGTCATATTCTAACCGCCATCTCTAAGGATTATCTGGAAACAAATTTGCCATTTTGGACAGACACTTTTATTTAGGAAGTACAATCTATAAATAGGCTCTGCTTGGTTAAATATTCTCACATAATTAATCGAGTAATGTAATTGGTTTGCCTTAATAGGCATCAGCTCTATGGGCAGCATTGCTAAAGTTAACAGTCACGCTGGAGTTGGGACCAGGAGGCTGCAAATGAAGCCAGATGTACACACAGAGGGGCTGTAGACCCATCAGGGTTTCCTGGAGGAAATATTCATTAGACTGTGCATCTGGTAGAGTTCTTCAGAAATCACCTCCTAAGTGATCCTTTGGTATATCTGGTTTAAAACAGTCCTCCCCCACCCAACCTCAACCTCCACCCATTTGAAAAGCAAACAAACGTATGATTGTCTTAAATTAATATATTATCACTAAACATATTGCTCAGACGAAATGAAAACTTCCAAAAGTTGGTGATGGAAAGTAATGGAAACTTCCTTCTCCCTTATTGTTACAATAATATATAGATGATGGTGGATTAAAGATGATTGTATTTCTTCGATCCTCTTTTTCATTAATACTTAACATATTTCTTTAACCTCAATGGCACGGCCATTTTCTTGTCTATCTACACTCTCTGTGACTTTTCCTTCTTAAGCCCCTCTTTCTTTACATCAGAGTTTTTTCTCAGATGATCCCCTTCATATCCATCGCAGGACTTGGTCTTGGGCCAGACCTCTCTGTTGAGGTCCATACATTTATATCTAACCATCTATTGGCTATCTCCACCTTTCCCGTATTGAAACTGTCATTTTCCTCTTGTCTACATGTGACCAGCCTGTCTCACACTTGATGTTTCATTCTCAGTGAGTGACCACATCCCCAAATATCCAAGAAAAACCAACACTCCAGCTTGGTTCTTCTCTCTCTTTGTCACATCTTCCAAGTTCAATCAGCCACCAGAGGTGGCTTTTGTGACTTCATGAAACTCACCCCCATCTGTCCACTTCTTTCTGATTGCTCTCCTCCAACCTTAGAGTAGGCAATCATCCCCTGACCACTCCTCCGCTGTCCCCTCTGCCTCCCATATTGACCAATCCATTTTCAACATACCAGTTGAGATAATCTTTATAAAATGCAAACCGGAACATGCCATTCCCTTTTATAAAAAAGTCTTCAATGACACCTCTGCCCCTTAGACATCGGGTCTTTTATTTACATTTTCTGCTTCTCTGAGCTCTTCTCCCCCTGCCCACCTTTCAGTGGCTATGAACTTCCTATAGGAGCCATTTAGATTTCTTTTCTAAACTATCATGGGAAGCACCTGCTCACTCTTAAAGTTCCTATGATAAATGGCAGAGGGCTTAATCACCTTTCTTCACCCACTCCTTTTCTGTAACATACTGGGCCAACCTCAAGCTGTCCCACATTTAAAATGAGCTCAAAATCATTTGAACTTGGACCAAACATCTCTTAAGAGTGCTGCTTGGTAACTTTACGGTGCCATTTATTTTGACTAAATACCTCTTTTGAACCTACAACCTTCTGTTATTCTCTATGAGACAGCTCCTGACTATTTTTTTGCTGAATAATAGTGGCATGTGTCACATTCAATTTTCCTTTGCCTTGTGTCTCTTTCTGAACTAAACCCAGTCTGTTCCTGGAGTTTGCCTGTCTGTTGACATACTAGGATATACTGGGCCTCTATGATGATCTGAATCCATTCTTTTTGTCTTCATTAACATGAGGTAGGAATGGGAGGATTCTTATTTGCAGTAAGAATTACCAAATACTAACTATTTGGCGGGGGGGGGGGGTGACATCTGATCTTTAAAAGACAAATCTGTATGTTTATTTTTTCTCAGATTGGTATAGTTCCAGTTCGGAATGTGAGGTGGCAAGCTAAAATAAATCTGTAAGACTGATTTTTTGTTTACTCTTAAAACTCAGGGTCTTAAATCAATGTTTTTAAACAATCCTAGTTATACTCCAGTGCAATAGCAAAGCCCAAGGAAAAGCTCAAAACAACTCAGCTTACACTTATTGATTTACAAATTGAGGAGCTGATCTTATAAACAATGCACAGAGCAATAGTCTGACTCAGATATCTCTAGGCTTTAACTTTGGCTTTTAATAGCTACATATATTAATATGTTGCTAGTTGGAAAGGTTAAAAAGAAAGAGTTTTAGAAGTTATGCCTTCTTACTATTGAAAGTAGAAAATTTAAAAAAGGAGAAAATTAAAATTTTACATATTCCTTATATATTAAGAATAAGGTCTGTTAACTTTCTATAGCGCCTTCCTTTAATATTTACTGTTTTAGTATTTATGTATTTAGTATGATACATATTTTTTTGCTATGTAATATATACTCTGTTAGCATAATAAATAGTTGAATGAATGGAGAAATGTATATAAATGAAAGTAATTATACTTCTACATGTCTTGAAGTAAATATGATATTAACCAAAGCATACTATTATATAAATCATCATCTCCTTGGATGCAACAATTTCCCTCTTATTAAGCATCCACATAATTTCTTATTGTAAATAAATGCAAATATGATAGACCTTAGGTATATATCTTGCCTGCATTTTTTTAAAATGACCGTTTCCTTAGGGTAATACATATTTTTTAAAAATATGCTTGATAAATACTACCAAACTGCTTTTCAGAAAAATGGTGTTTAATTCATGTGTTCGGTAAAACTGGCTGAGAGTATCTGTTGCATAGTGCCTTGGTTGCACTACACATCTTTATTTCAAAACATAACTTTTATGGTAAAGTCATTTTATATTATTGGAATTTAAATTTCTTTTTATTTTATTTCTGTATTTTTTAGTAGTATGGCTAAACAGTTTTCACTTACCATCTCTTGTACTTTTGTGGGTTTTCTCTGTGAATCTATTGACAAGGTATTTTTTTCCTAACATTTAGTGAACACCAAGCACCATTCTGAGGGTTTTACTTTTATTGATTTGCTTGATCCTCATAAGACCCCTATAAACAATAGGATACTCCTATAATCCCCTATTTTATAGAAATGAAATACATAGCTGGGATGATTTCTGATGTTATCAAATCATTTTTTTATTAATTTTTATAAACTCTTTACATATTAAAACTGTTAGCCAGGTAGACAAATGTGTAGCACATAGTCCCATATTATACAAATTCCTTTTCTCAGGTTTATCAATAAATTTTATTTTGTGAAGTTCAATGATTGTACTATTAAACTCATCAAAACCTTAAGTTCATAGGGTTATTATTTATATATTATCCCTGTCTTTTGTGTTTTTGTTTGTTTATTTGCCTCTTTTGTTCATTTATACCTCCTGTTGATTTGGAAATAATGTGTTATGTGAAATGAGAATGTCCCTTACTTTTCCTTCCATAATCGATAAAGTTTCTACTGATTTGTAGTACTCACTGAAGTATACTGAGTACATGTACCTGAGTATGCATGTATATGTACATATACCCAAGTCTATTTTGAAACATTACTTAACATTTTTTGTCACATGATATTTATTTCTAAATCATATTGTTTTCCTTATTGTGGTTTGGAAATCATTTTATTACATGAGATGACAAATAATCCCTTGTTATATTTCCTTGGAAATGTTTTGGTCTGCTTCACTCACCACAAAACAAAAACAAGTCCTGTTGGATTTGAATAAAATGAAACACACATATTACAATAAAATAGAATGCATTTTTGTTTTACTTTATCTTCATGTAATTTGTGATTAAATGTTACAGTATGAAATTAGTTTTCAGGAATGAAAAGGAAATATAAACATATCAGTAAGGATAAAATAGGTTCTACTGTTATGTCTTCACTGTTAGCTTTCATCCAGGAACTAGATGATTTGAGGGGACTGACATTAGTGATTTGAAAGAACTGGAGGAACACCTAGACAGTGCTGAGCTTCTTGGTCAGTGCTTACCAATTCTGCATGTAGATACTCTGGGAGGGCAAAGGAACATCCTGTTTCCTGTCAACTGACAGGTTTTCTTTCTTCTCAGTCCATACAACATGGCTGAACTAGTGGTTAAGTTTGCCAGCCCCACGAGGTTCTTTAAATTTTCATCTTTTTCATTGTCTTCTTAGGTTTTAAGTAACCAAGTAGAGTCTCTGTTTGAAAATGAATGTCTTCTTTGCTTCTCTTAGGATAATGAGAGATTTTAAAGCAGTACTCAGAACCAAGTCTCACTAAACTCTGCAGGTATTTCCATTTAGAGGAAATGTACACACCATTTCAAAGTAAAAAGTTAATCTTGTATGCTTCTACCCCTTATTTTTTTTCTTCTTAATTCGAGAGGGGGTGGGGGCGAGAGAGAATCTTAAGCAGGCTCCACGTTCAGCATAGAGCCCAAATGGAGCTAGATCCCATGACCCTGGGATCATGACCTGAGCTGAAATTAAGAGTCAGACACTCAACTGACTGAGCCACCCAGGTGTCCCATTTCTACATCTTTTTAATTATGTCTGTAAAAGTGGATATAAAATATTTCCCTAAAGTGAGTCTGGACAAGACACTTAGTCTCCATGTTCATTCTCAGGAAAAGAGTAAAGGAGCAGTCAGAAGATGATGTTTTTTCCTTGGTGGTTTGTAAACATGCTATGGTATATGGGCAAAGTGTATTTCACAAAATTTCACTGAGCCTCCTAGATCAATTTATTTCTCTATCATCTCCATCTTCAATTTGTAAGAAAATCCATTTTTTTCTCTCCTATATCCCCACCATTATATAGTTTCCAGATATATTCTGCTTTCTTACATAATAGCATCAACTTATATCTAATGTTTGACATGTTTATTCTGTTTCAAACTTCTATAGCTGGTGATACTTATAAGTAATTTTGAAATAAAATGGTAATATAGGATCTATGTCTTTTATTTACCTCATATATCCTTAATTAGTTGGAGCTTTTCCGTGCTTCCATGATGACTTAGATGAGCTAAGTCAACATTTATATTATGGGTGACATCTAAGGGTATGTGAGGATGCACATGAAAGTTTCATATGGCAAATATGATGTTGATAAAGGTAGTATTTCTGAAAATTTCAATTGGTGGATTTTATGGAAGGTTTTTTTTTTTCAGATACCGTGCTTTAGCTATTGTCTAAATAATTCAGTTTTTAAAATGTCTTCCAAAGTTATGTAATAGGATTTACGTATTTGATTAGTGTCTATCGGAAAGTTGTTCTGAATTGTACGGGTACTGTAATTGCTCCAAGAATATGTCTCAGTGACAGTGTTTAAATGTTATAGCTCAGTCAGGATAGATTATGATCCTATGTAATGGATTTTGGTTTTATTTTCATTTTTTAAACATTTATTTATTTTGAGAGAGAGAGAGACAGACAGACAGACAGACATTGCAAGTGAAGATGGGGCAGAGAGAGGGAGAGAGAATCCCAAGTAGGCTGTACACAGTCAGCACAGAGCCTGATGGGAGCTCAGTCTCCTGAACCCTGAGATCATGACCTGAGCCAAAATTGAGAGTGGAACACTTAACCCACTGAGCCACCCAGGCATCCCCTGTGCAATGTCTTTTATGCAAAATGTTTCATTTATTGTTTGTCTAACCTTTGCTAGGTATCACACCAGATTTTTCATCACACACACACACACACACACACACACACACACACACACATTTTACATCACTTTTCTCTACTTCATTTTTCATAGACATGATCATGTGAAACATAGAAGTGATTAGAGATATAAAAACTAAAACTTGCAAGGTTATCACTACTTGAAGGTCATACAGGTCATAAGTGGTAGAGCCCGCATTAGAACATACACATATTTGAATCTTTTCTTATGCTTAATCGAATATGTAAATAAAATCCCTGTAAATAGACTCCCTGAATAGTTTGATTAGTACATATGTGTCACTAAATCACCTTCTAAGGAATTGGGTTAAAATTACATGAAGCCAGGAGACATTTCCACATGTATTTTTACCTATTTGACCTAGTTTTCTACATGTATTTTTGCCTACTGTATCTAATAGGACTTTATTTATTTGTTTGTTTATTTATTTATTTTTCATTTTCTAATATATCTAATAAAACATAGACATCTTGAATGCAATGGGAGTTATACATGTTAACTTTGATCAATGTCGCTGAAATACCCTCCAGTTTACAGCCCTGCTTCATTCTCTCCTGGTGATAAAGACTAAATTTCCAGAATGCAGCAGAGCAACCATCTTTTTGGCATTGGCCATATGGTGTGGTTGTTGCAGAACTAGGTTGTTCTGGCCTGAATCTATGAGTGAAAGAAGATCTTTGGTCTCAACACTTTTGGGAGAGAATCTAAACTCATGCAGTCTGTATCATTGAGATGGGTTGTGTTTTTAATACAATTAACCTAACCCAATAGAAATTAAACACTTGTGATGAGTTATGACTAATTATTTGAGGTGTCACCAGTTATAAAGTTAAGGAATACATACTTGGAATGGTTTACTAAGTTTTTTTTTTAAATTTTACAAATGGCAGTAGAATCTAGGATGGTCTGATATGTTCTAACTTTCATTTGATAAACTGCCTTAAATGACAGAGAAGGTATAGGTGCAATGCAAAAAATATACCTACTGTGAATATACATATTGTGTGTGGTTGTATGTATATGTACATGTGGGTGTTTGGCAGTGGTGATGAAAGTTACAGGTAGCTAAACTGCTTGTACTCTTTGGCATTACAGATACTGACTTCGGGTTGGTTAAGTCACAAATACATGTTCACAATTTAAGGTTAGCCACAAAAATGATATAAAACATAACTTCTAAACCAGTAGAGGGGAAAAAGCTAATAAAGTTCGATCAATACAAGAGAGTACAGGAAATTAGAAAAGAGAATCAAAGAACAAGCAGAGTAAGAAGGAAGCACACAAAAGTTGGTAGAAATAAATCCAAATATATTAGTAATCACCATCATCCATCATGAGTGCTAGGATAGAGGGCAAGTCGAAAATTGCTGATATAGATGATACTGTGCAACCAAGGATCTTGGTAGAAATCCTGAAATATTGGAAACACACAAAAGCATTCTGATCACAGCATAATGGCTAATCTAGTGTTTGACCTGAGATAACTCTGGGTAAAATTTCACGTATGTTGAGCATCAGTAAGATTTCCATATTACCTATGCTAAAATGACTTGCACCTCAATTTAATGAGTTTTTCCAAATCATTTCCTCTCGCAGTACCCTGTTATTTTCCTACTATCATTTGTAACTGTATAGCACAATTTTCTATATTAGTTTAATAGCTGTCTTTGTAAGCAGTCAGTATTCCTGCCAAAGCAGAGACTACTTCTCTTTTGTTCTGTAGAATTTTCCCAATGGCTGGCATTAGTAGAACATTGATACATATCGAATGAGTAAATAAATGCCATTGACTGATTGAGATAATTTTTGCCCTACAGGATTAAAAAAAGCAAGCCATCCAGATATGTTGTCATAGTAACATGCCTGAAGAATGCCATTATAAGAGCTATATGGCCCTTTGTAACTGAAGTACGTATGTTCTGCAACTATATCTGGACAATTATAATCAGAGATTTTTAGCAGAATTATACTCATTCTGGTTTTTCAAGTATGTGGCACATTTAACAATTGTATTAATTAATTCATTTTAAATATATCATAAAGAATAATTGATCTACAGTGTTATATTAGTTTCGGATGTACTGATCTGAAAATTCTGTACATTACTTAGTGCTCACCACAGTAAGTCATCATTTGTCATCATACAGTGTTATTACAATATTATTAACTGTATTTCCTACGCTGCAGTTTGCATCTCTCCAACTTACTTGTTTTGTAACTGGAAGACTTCATCCCATTAATCTAATTTCCCATCCCCACAACCACCTCCCCAATGGTAAGCATCAGCTCACTGAATTTAGAGGACTATTTTTATTTGGTTTGTTTCTTAGATTCCACCTATAAGTGAAACAATATAGTATTTGTCTTGGTCTCTTTTTACTTAGGATAATAAGCTCCAGGTCCATCTATATTGTTGCAAATGGCAAGATTTCATTGGCTAACTAATGTTCCATCCTATCTATCTATCTATCTATCTGTCTATCTAAATAAATAAATAAATAAATAAATAAATAAATAAATAAATATCTCCAACATCTTCTTTATTCATTCATCTATAACTGGATGCTTCCATATCTTGGCTATTGTAAATAATGTTGCAATAAACAGGGTGCATGTATTGTTTTTTTGTTTGTTTGTTTGTTTTTGAATCAGTGAGGTTTTTTTTTTTCCTCCTTTGGGTAAATACCAGTAGTGGAATTACTGGAGCATATGGTATTTCTATTTGTAATTTAAACAAAAATTTAATGTTTGTTTATTTTTGAGAGAGAGAGAGAGAGACAGACAGACAGACACAGACACAGACAGAGTATGAGCTGGGGAGGGGTACAGAGGGAGACAGAATCTGAAGCAGGCTCCGGGCTCTGAGCTGTCAGCACAGAGCCTGACGTGGGCTCGAACCCACAAACTGTGAGATCCTGACCTGAGCTGAAGCCAGATGCTTAACTGACTGAGCCACGCAGGCACCCCCTCTTTTTAATATTTGAGGAGCCACCGTACTACTTGTCAGTGTGGTTGCACCAATGTACATTCCACCAACAGTGCACAAGGGGTCCCTTTTCTCCACATCATCAGCAACACTTGTTATTCCTTTTCTTTTTGTTACTTGCCGTGAGAACTGGTATAAGGTAACATCTCGTTGTGGTTTTGATTTGCATTTTCCCTGATGAGTGGAAATGAATATCTTTTTATGTATATGTTGAACATTTGAGTCTTTCAAAGCCACATCATGTGTCATTCAAAGTCACTGTTTCCTTGTTGGTCTGGATGATCCATCCGTTGATGTAAGTGGGGGTGTTAAATTCCCCTACTGTTACTGTAATACTGTCAGTTTCTCCATTTCAGTATTTTGGTACCTCTGTGCTGGGTACATAAATATTTACAACTGTTGTATCCTCTTGTTGGAATGATTCCTTTATCATTATGTAATGGCCTTCTTTGTCTCTTGTTACAGTATTTATTTTAATGTCTATTTTGTCTGTTAATAGTATGGCTTTCCCAGCTTTTATTACATTCTATTTGCATGGAATATCGTTTTCCATTTCTTCACTTTTAGCCTATGTGTCTTTAGTCTGAAGTGAATCGCTTATTGACAGCATACAGATGGATCTTGTTTTTTGATTCATTCGGTCACACTGTGTCTTTAGATTGAAGCATTTATTCCATTTATATTTAAAGTAATTATTTATAGGTATGTATATATTATCATTTTGTTTGTTTTCTGGTTGTTTTTGTAGTTCTCCGATCCTTTCTTTTTCTCATACTCGCTTTCGTTGAGATTTATTGACTTTCTTTTGAGTGAAGCCTGAATTCCTTTCTGTTTTTTGTATAGTTTTTCTATAGTTTTATGGTTTGTGGTTCCTGTGAGGTTCATATGTAGCATCCTATGTATGCATTAAGCAGTCTGTATTAAGTTTACGGTTGCTTAAGTTTGAACACATTCTGAAAGTACTACATTTTTACTTTCCACTCTACATTTTATTTATATGATGTCATACTTTATGTCTTTTTGTGTCTGGCTTAACTAATTTTTACAGAAAAAATTGATATTACTACTTGTGTCTTTTAATCTTCATAGCTTATTTATAACTAATTGAGCTAGTACATTTAGTATATGTTTGCTTTTACCAGTGAAATTTTTTCTTTTATAATTTTCTTAATTCTAGTTATGGCCTTTTCTGCTATAAAAGTCCCTATAATGTTTCTTGTAAGGCTGGTTTACTGGTAATGAACTCCTTTAACTTTTGTTTGTCTTGAAAATTCTTTCTCTCTCTTCTTCAATTCCGAATGATAGCCTCATGGGTAGAGGACTTTTGGTTGCAGGTTATTTTTAGCACTTTGAACATACCCTACTACTTCTTTCAGGCCTACAAAGTTTCTGCTGAAAATTTGTTGATAGCTTTATGTGGTTTCCCTTGTTGGTAACTATTTGCTTTTCCCCTGCTGTTTTTAATATTCTCTCTCTCTCTCCCTCTCTCTCTCTCCTTCCCTCTCCCTCTCCCTCCCTCCCTCCCTCCCTCTCTCCCTCCCTCCCTCTCTCCCTCCCTCCCTCTCCCTCTCCCTCTCCCTCTCCGTCTCCCTCTCTCCCTTTTGCCATTTTCATTATTATGTGTCTTAATATGGACCTTCTTGGGTTCATCTTTACAGGTTCTCAGTGCTTCTTGGAACTGGATATCTGCTTCTTTCACCTGATGAGGGAAGTTTTCAGCTATCATTTCTTCATAGAAGTTTTCTGTCCCTTTTTCGTTCTGTTCTCCTGTTGGACTCCTATAATGCAAATGTTAGTACGCTTGATTTTCCTTGGATGTTTCAGCCTATCCTCATTTTTTAAATTCTTTGTTTGGCTGTTCACCTTGGCTGCTTTCCATTACCCTATTTTCAGATTGCTGACTCATTCTTCTGCCTCCTTTAGTCTAGTGTTTTTTCCTTGTAGTGTGTGTGTGTGTGTGTGTGTGTGTGTGTGTGTGTGTGTGGTGTTGTGGGGGCTGGGGCGGTGAGCAGGCAGAAGTTTATTAGAATATAAGACCAGAAAGGAAGAATAGTATGAAAACTCTTTTTCCAGAGAGGGGGCATTTAAAACTGAATACCCCCTTGTAGTGTTTTGTTTTTTTTTTTTAATTTCAATTATTGTATTCTTAAACTTTCATTCTTTTTTTTTTTTTTTAATTTTTTTTTTTCAACGTTTATTTATTTTTGGGACAGAGAGAGACAGAGCATGAACGGGGGAGGGGCAGAGAGAGAGGGAGACACAGAATCGGAAACAGGCTCCAGGCTCTGAGCCATCAGCCCAGAGCCCGACGCGGGGCTCGAACTCACGGACCGCGAGATCGTGACCTGGCTGAAGTCGGACGCTTAACCGACTGCGCCACCCAGGCGCCCCTCATTCTTTTTTATGTATTTTTTTTCTATCTCTATGTTAAAGTTTTCATTGAGTTAATTCACTCCCAAATGATGTGAGCATTTTTAAGACCATTACTTTGATCTCTTTATCAGGTAGATTGCTTATCCTTGTTTTTTTTTAGTTAATTTTTTAAAGTGTGTGTGTGTGTGTGTGTGTGTGTGTGTGTGTATTTTGAGCATATTCCTTTTTCTCCTCATTTTGTTTGACTTTCTGTGATTGTTAGATATTAGGTAGGTCAGCTACGTCTCCTGGTGGTGAAAGTAGTGGGTTTGTTGGAAGGCATCCTGTGGCGCCCAGTAGCACAATCCCCCCTGGTCTCCAGAAACTGGTGCTCCAGGGATGTCCCCTGTGTGGGGTGCACGTGTCCTCCTGTTGTGGCTGGGCCACAACTGCTAAGGATGCACTAGCTAGCAGGCCTGGCCCTAAGGCAGCTGGCTGAAAAGCCTGGCTATAGCAGTTGCTGTCCTCTGGTGGGTGATGTCAGCCTTTAGCATAGCTGGCTGAGGGGCCTGGCAGTAACTGTTGTAGATTTACCAGTGGGTGGGGCCGCCTACCCTCCCTGGGACAGGAGTTGTTTTGGAGGGATGCTGGTCTCAGCCAAGGTTGTCTCCTGGGTTAGGTAGGGTGGGGGTCAATTTGGAAAGGCACCCTGTTGGGGTAGCTCCACAGGAGAACACCAGGGTGAGTGAACAGTGCTGTCAGGTAGATTAGGGAATGTTAGAACTGGTTTCTCCCAGCATCTGACCAACTAGGCTGAAGGAAGGCATGAAAAATGGGACCCACCCTGGTAAAAGTTTCTACCATCCCTACCCATCTGGTGCTCACTCTAAAATTAATTAGTAAATCTTTTCATGTACTAGTAGTGCTTTCAAACTGCTGTCCCTGTGTTGAGTCTTGGACCTAGTGAGTGTAGTGTATCAGCCCTTGAAGAGTGGAATCTTGGTTTCCTGTAGCCAACTGGGTCTTCTGAAGTTAAGCTCAGCTGGTTTTGAGGGCTCCCAGAGTTAAGCCTCACCGATTTTGAAAGCCAGACATTAAGGGTGCTCACATTTCTGGTTCAGATCCCCAGGACTGTGGGGTTGAGGGTTGTCCATTCTGAGGCTTGATCCCCTTGCTCCTCTGGTAGGACCTCTTCACCTCTGATATCTCTCCCACTTGTGGGTTTCCCTGCAGAAGTTTGGTTCCCCTCCTACACCTCTTGATGTGAGTCTCTGTATATCATTGGCTGTGGGAACACGATTCTGCTAGTCTTTAGGTTGTTTTCAAAAAGTTGCAGTATATATAGTTGTAGCCCTGGTATCTGTGGAAGGAGGTGAGCTCAGAACCTCCTACTCTCCTATCGTCCCTGAGTCTCCTTCGTGTGTGGCATTTTTAACATATTTTGTCAAATCACATAGACTTTGTATATGTTTTGAGAGCCATGAGCAACAAGGACTTGTTTTGCTGACGTGCAATTCTCAGTTTATGTATAACACTATTGGAAGTTGAAATTCCTGGCTGTTCTCCGTTGTCTGTGAGTTAGCCTCATAGCAATTAACACAATTTGTAATTACTTATTTATTGTGTTTACATGTGATTAACATCTGTACTTCCTTGAGGCAAGGATGATTATCCTCACAGATACATATATTTTCTTGTACCCTATCAGGATGGTTATTTGTCCCAGCATTATATAATCTTTTAAAAAGGGAGTCATAGAGTCTGTCCATTTGTAATGATCTTACCATTATTTCAAAATGTTCTTGGGTAGCATTAAATTTTACTCTACATTCCAGGAGTATTTTTATTCTCCTCGAGGGTGTTGGTATGGGTTTACATGAAAAATTCTTTTCAGTTCAGAGTGGAAAAATTCTAGAAAAAACTAACGTACCTATGAACCCAATTGAAAGGAAATTTTCCAGAGTAAGCACTATCATAAAATTAGTATCAGAATTCACAGCTATAGTTTTGTTCCACATTTTCTTCATTGATCGTATAGTGCCTTTATACAGTAATAAATATTCTAAATAGGAAAATGACTAAATAAAATTATATATATGTGTAAAATCTATTCTAAAATACACATTTTACCAAAATTAAATAGGGTAAGATTGAATCATGAATATTTGAAACCTGGAACACAGTGTGTCACACATAAATCAAATGTTACATCTTCCTTCATTTTTTAAATTAATTTCAATTCAGATGTAGTTACTATATAGTTTTATATTAGTTTTGGATGTACAACATAGCAATTCAACAATTGCATATATTATTCTGGGCTCATCAAGGTAAGCGTACTTTTAATCCCCTTCACCTATTTCACCAATTCCTCCACCCACCCCCCTCTAGTGGCCATCGGTTTGTTCTCTATGGTTAAGAGTCTGTTTCTTGATTTGTCTCTCTCTGTCTCTTCCCTTTGCTCATTTGTTTTGCTTCTTAAATTACCTATGAATGAAATCATTTGTATTTGTCTTTCTCTGACAGACTTATTTCAGTTGGCGTTATACTTTTTAGATGCATCCACCTTGTTGCAAATGGCAAGATCTCATTCTTTGTTTATGGCTGAATAATGTTCCGTTATAGATATATATCACATGTTCTTCATGCATTCGTCAGTTGGTGGACCCTTAGGCTGCTTCCATACTTTGTCTATTGTAAATAATGCTTCAGTTAGCATAGGGATACATCTACCTCTTTGAATTAGTGTGGATACATACACAGTGGTGGGATTACTGGGCACAGTGTAGTTATATTTTTAATTTTTTGAGGAACCTCTATACTGTATTCTAGAGTGGCCACACCAGTTTGCATTTTCATCAGTTTGTGAAGGTTCCTTTTTCTCCATATCTTCACGAATAGTTGTTTCTTGAGCTTTTGATTTTAGCTATTCTGACCAGTGTGAGGTGATATCTCATTGTGGTTTTGATGGACATTTCCCTGATGATTACTGATGTCGAGTATATTTTCATGTATCTGTTCACCATAGGTAGGCCATCTTTGGAGAAATGTGTGTTCATGTCTTTCATCAACCTTTTAAAATTTATCAACAGGTAAATGGACACATAAATTATGATATATGCATACAATAAGCAAAATAAATAAACTACTAATGCACACTACAACATGAATGAATCTCAAAAATCATAAATACAGTATGACTGTATTGATATGAAATGTTAAAAGTGTAAATCTATAGTTAGAGTAAGAAGGGGCTAGGAGGGGCTCAGGTTATATTTACAAGTGTATAAAATGAGTTTCTCAGAGATGATGGCTCATTATCTTGATTGTAGTTTCAAAGTCATAGTCAAAGGTCCAAACTTATTAATTTCTATCCTTTTAAATATGTGCAATTTATTACATTTCAGTTTTATCTAAATAAAACTGTATTAAACAATAAAATAATTTTCTTGACCTTCTCTAATTCAAGATTTAATCAGGAAGCTTTATTTTAACTTTCAAAGCTGACATAATCTAGGATTTTAGATACAGTTTGTTATTATTGAATAGTTAGTTGCCTTTGATTTTTAACGCTATTTCAATACCGAGGCTTAATATTTTAACTTCTTACAATGCTTATAATTAAATCTTTATTCCATAACTTCTCAATTTTTGAGAATATTATTATTCATTTGTTGCTTTCCTGGATTATAACTTGAGGCATTCATATGCACAGTGGTGTATTTTCTGAGACATTCCAGAATCATACATTTGTGTTCTTAGACATGCTTGTGTAAAACATTTGGGGAACTCGCTTCTGCTTTCAGAGGTCTATAAAATATCCCCAGTGTTTCCTGGTATGGAACCCTTCTTTGTAGGTAACATTTTCTTCCTATAGATTCTTGGAATAACTTTAGTGTCCAACTCTTGATTTTGGCTCAGGTCATGATCTCAGGGTTGTGAGATGGAGCCTCCATCAGGCTCCCTGTTGGGCATGGATCCTGCTTAGGATTCTCTCTCTCCCTTCCTTCTGCCCCTCCCCCACTCAAGGACACACTAAAAAATATATTAATCATGCAATGTCTAGATATGGGGTTCCTTTCTGTTAATTGTGGTATTAAGTGGACCCTTTTGATTTTAAGACATTCCATAGTTTGAGTTCTCTCATTTTTTGTTTCCTTTATTGTTGATGTCTACTGTACTTGTTATTTTCTTTTCTCCAGGAACTACAGTTCTCTATTAATTAAATGTCTATTTTTTGTCCTCGACTCTGTTACCTTTTCAACTAATACCTTCTTTTATTAATCCTCGTTTGATTTCCTACAGTATCAGTTCTCCTTTTACTACTTTTAAAGCAAAATTATAATCTGTATCACAATAGGAAATACTTCCTTTTATTATCCATTTTTTCATCTCTTCCTCCACTTTAATTAGCTCCTTTTTACCTCATATTTAAGTTTTTATTTAAATTCCAGTTAAAATACAGTGTATTAATAGTTTTAGATGTACAGTTTAGTGATTCAATACTTATATACAACACCCAGTGTATATCACAAGTGCACCTAATCCGTATCACCTATTTAATCCATCTCCCCATTTACCTCCATCTGGTAACCCTCACTTTATTCTTTATAGTTAAGAGTCTCTTTCTTAGTTTGCCTCTCTCTCTCTCTCTCTCTCTCTCTCTCTCTCTCTCTCTCTCTCTCTCTTTCCCTTTGCTTGTTTGTTTTGTTTCTCCAGTTCCCCATAGGAGTGAAGTAATATGGTATTTGTCTTTCTTTGACTGACTCATTTCACTTAGCATAATACTCTCTAGCTCCATCCATGTCATTGCAAATGGCAAGATTTCATTATTTTTATGGCTGAGTTATGGTCCATTGTGTATATATATCACATCTTCTTTATCCATTTATCAGTTCATGGACACTTCAGCTGTTTCCATAATTTGGCTGTTGTAGATTATGCTGCAGTAAACATTAGGTGTATGTATCCCTTTGAATTAGTAATTTTGTATTCTTTAGGTAAATAACTAGTAGTGTAATTTCTGGATCATGGGGTAGTTCTATTTTTAACTTTTTTGAGGAATCTCCATACTCTTTTCCAGAGTGGCTGTACCAGTTTAAATTCCCATCAGTAGTGCAAGAGGTTTCTCCTTTATTCTCAGCAATACCTGTTGTTTCTTGTATTGAGGATTTTTAGCCATTTTGACAGGTTTTGAGGTGATATCTCATTGTAGTTTTGATTTGTATTTCCCTGATGATTAGTGATGTTGACCATCTTTTCATGTATCTTTTGGCCATCTGGATGTCTTCTTTGGAAAAGTATCTATCCGTGTCTTCTTCCCATTTTTAATTGGCTTATTAGTTTTTGGAGTGTCGGGTTTTATAAGTTCTTTATATATTTTGGATACTAACCCTTTATAAGATACATCATTTATAAATATTTTCTCTGATTCAGTAGGTTGTCTTTTAGTTTTGCTTGTTGTTTCCTTTGTTGTGCAGAACCTACCTCTTCCTTATTGAGAAGGAAATAAAAACCCTCAGAAAGCCTTCAGGAACTGTGTCTCATAAACATAGATCTCAACTCACAGTTGTTTGCATTTAAATATATAACAGTTAATTAGACTCAGTGACATCCCAAGAATGGCAAAGTAGAAAGCCCCAGGCCATCCTTACTCCCACAAACACACTAATTGAACAACAATTTACAGATAAAATCCTTTTGAGAAATTCACAAACTAAATGAAAGGCTCTTGCCCTCTGGAAAAACAGAAAACCAGACTCACTGAAGCTGGTAAGGAGATATGGCATACTCTCTCACCATTCCCTTACCTGAGTTAATGCCATAGGATCAGAAAGAGACCTCGAAGCTCCTAGCTTCTCCCAGAGGAGGGACAGTGTTGCTTTGCATGTCTAGCTCCCCAACTTTCCACGGGGGTTCTCCAGAGGATTTATCTCAGTTCTGCAAGTCTTGGAGCTCAGATGGGTCCACTGCAATCTAGCATCTTGTGGGAGAACACAGACAATAGCTTGGGCTGGAAGATGCCATAACTTTCCCTCATGGCTCCCCATAGAGTGAGATAACAAAAAGGAAACTAAAGGCATATAAAGAACATTTCAACCTGAAACAGCAGAATATACATTTTTCTCAAGTGTACCTGATTCCTTCTCTGGGGAAAATCACATGTTACTTCACAGAACAAATCTCAATGAATTTAAGGTTAAAGTTATATTTTCTATCTTTTTGGACCACAGTGGGATAAAATAACAAATCAAGAGCAGAAGGAAATCTTGAAGATTCACAAAAATGTGGAAATGAAACAACATACTTTTGAGCAATTATTTGGTGTAAAAGAAAACAATTTATAGAAATTTCAGAATACCTCAAGACAAATGAAAATGAATAAAAATACTATCACTTAAAGGATGCAGCATAATCAGTATACAGAAGGACATTCACAGTGATGAACAAGTACACTAAAGAAGAAGAAAGGTTTGGGGCGCCTGGGTGGCGCAGTCGGTTAAGCGTCCGACTTCAGCCAGGTCACGATCTCGCGGTCCGGGAGTTCGAGCCCCGCATCGGGCTCTGGGCTGATGGTTCAGAGCCTGGAGCCTGTTTCCGATTCTGTGTCTCCCTCTCTCTCTGCCCCTCCCCCGTTCATGCTCTGTCTCTCTGTCCCAAAAATAAAATAAAAAAACGTTGAAAAAAAATTAAAAAAAAAAATGTAGAGATTACAGAGTCTCTTCCCCAGAGGGTAGGATTCATCAGTTGGCAGGTGGAGGTCTTGCAATCAGAATCTTAAAAATCTGTTTCTGATAGAGTTTGGTTTTCACTTAGATGGCAGTCCCTTAGGAGAGGTCGTCTATTTCCAGGAGAATGGTGGGCAGGTTCCGGCTCCTTGTGATACTTCCGGTGTTCTTCCCCACCCCCGCCTTTCTTCTTGTGATCTCACAACTGCTCCCCCTTTTAAAGCTGTATTGAGATATGTCTGGATTTACAAAGAGGGGTTGTCCTGAAAACAGCCCTCCAGAATAACTTAGGGGTTTAGGGGTGGCTTCCTGGTATACTTCGTAGTTCTCCTTGCTGTCTACTTACAAACCATGAACAAGAATTGCTCCTTCTGTAGAAAACTCCTGCTTTTTTTTTTTTTTTTTTTTTTTTTTGGTCATAGCTATCTTTCTTTCACAGGGTCTAAAATGAAATGATCTACGATCTACTTCTCAAATAGTAACTGAATAAGAATGAACATGGTTTTGAGTTTTTCGTTTGTTTTCTTTGTCAATGTCTAGTAACCAATAGACAACAAAAGGAATGAAAAAAGTTCACCAAGGCTTTAAGGTCTAAAACTAGCTGTGTCTTTGAAGTGTAGCTGTTAAAGCCATCTTTTTTTCCCCTCTCTTTTAACTTTCCTTGAGAGTTAGAGACAGCTAGGCAAGCCTTCTAGCTACATTTTTATTCCTTGAATTAATGTATCAACACTTTGTCACCTTTTAAATCCTCTTTTTCACGCTCCCTTGTCTTTGATTTTACCCCAGTTCACATACATAGGGTCAGGCAAACCAGGCACTGTGGGCGCCTGGCTGAGCCAAGGAGGCAAGATGGTTTCTCTTAGCAGAAAATACAGAAATGGAAAATGTAATATCATGGTTCTTATATGGTGCCATAACTTGGATGACCTCAGATTAAATGGGCAATCACTTCCAAACTATCACAGTTCTTGTACAGTGGAGGCATCTGGCTCAATGCTTTTGGAGTACATTAGCCCTGTGCAGGGTTTGTTGGAGGTGATTCCTAGACGCTAGCTTTTCTCTTTCCTACCTGTTCTGGTGATCACTGTCAAACCTCACGTTCTCTATGAATGTTCATTTTTTGTGAAGGATATGTAAGAGGCTTGCTGAAGAAATGCTAAAAACTACTCACACAGATATAGTATTTTACACCCACTTAACGTACAGTAAGCTGGTTGCTGATTTTTGCAACGTCTCAAAACATACTAATTTCTGTGTTTAAAAAAAGCAAGCAGGTTGATACACTTAGCCTCAAGGACTGTCTTTCTTTAACTTTCTTTGTTTAAGACCTTTTGAATTGTGAGGCTCCTTAGTTTGGGGAGGAATTAAAAGAGAGTGGTAGGTGCTGTAGAGAAAATGTCTACACAACAATGTGGCTACCAGTTTTGAAACTGAGGCATCTCCCAAAGGGATGTTTCCAGTGAGTAGGTAGAAAATGAAAGTATTTGCAAAGAAGCGAGTGTTTTATCAACACAAGAATTTGCTGTGTTTTACAATTAAAAACAAAAAAGCATTTAGCCTAGAAACATTTTAAGTCTCTTTTTTTCTTTTAGTACCTCTCAAATAGTGTGGTTTATAATATACAATATATTCCTACAAGAAAAGTGATGTTCACACAATACTTATATGAGCTCCTGTTTTAATTGTCTGGCACAGAATCCATGCATGTGCTCGGTAATTTTTTGTGGTGTGAAACATTTTAATTTTCTCTATGTTTATTTATTTTTGAGAGAGAGAGTGAGAGAAAGCAAGGAGGGGAGGGGCAGAGAGTGAGGGAGACACAGAATCCAAAGCAGGCTCCAGGCTTTGAGCTGTCAGCACAGAGCCTGATGTGGGATTTGAACCCACGAACCATGAGATCATGGCCTGAGTTGAAGTCGGACGCTCAACTGACTGAGCCACCCAGGAGCCCCTGAGCTATGAAGCATTTTAGAAGTATCATCCTTCGAAAGCTGATGTGCTTGCTGGAGCCTCTCCCTTTTGTGCTTTCATATGCAACCTCTTAACACCAGCAGAGCAATTACAACTCCCTTTTAGTTTGTTTTTTTTTTTCCCTCTGTTTTGTTTTAAATTTTAGAGTGAGGAATCTTTTGTTGCTTCCAGCCATGTCACATCACCTCGTCATTGACTCACCAACACTGTGCCACATGGGTCACTGCGGCACTTTTATCTTTATTCTGCTTACACGTTGAGATAGAAGATGATTTTCTTGGGGTGCGTGGGTGGCTCAGTCAGTTAAGCGTCCAACTTCAGCTCAGGTCATGATCTCACAGTCTGTGAGTTCAAGCCCCTCATCGGGCTCTGAGCTGACAGCTCAGAGCCTGGAGCCTGCTTCGGATTCTGGGTCTCCCTCTCTCTCTGACCCTCCCCCGTTCGTGCTCTGTCTCTCTTTGTCTCAAAAATAAATAAACGTTAAAAAAAAAAAAAAGATGATTTTCTTGAAGACAGACTGCATTATTCCAGGTCAGGCTCTCAAATGCCTTTGAAAGGCTACCCTTGTTGACACTTGGGAGAAGTAACGGAACAACCATGAGGAACGTTCCCCGGGAGAACCTCTTGTTGCCTTGCATGCTTCGCTTGAAGGTAGAATGCATTTATGACTTTGCTTTAAGAGTAGACGTCAGGGTTGCAGCAAGATGGCGGCTTAGGAGGACGCTGGGCTCACCGCACGTCCTGCTGATCACTTAGATTCCACCTACACCTGCCTAAATAACCCAGAAAACTGCCAGAGGATTAGCAGAACAGAGTCGCCGGAGCCAAACGCAGACGAGAGGCCCACGGAAGAGGGTAGGAAGGGCGGCGAGGCGGTGCGCGCTCCACGGACTGGCGGGAGGGAGCCGGGGCGGAGGGGCGGCTCGCCGGCCAAGCAGAGCCCCCGAGTCTGGCTTGCAAAAGCGGAGGGGCCTGACGGACTGTGTTCCCACAACAAGCGCGACTTAGCGCCTGGGAGGTCATAAATTAACAGCTCTGCTCGGAAAGCGGGAAGGCTGGAGGACAAAGGGAGGGAGAGCTGCTGAGCCCCCTGACAACAGAGCTCAGTTTGGTGGGGAACAAAGGCGCTCGCCAGCGCCATCTCCCCCGCCCATCCCCCAGCCGAAATCCCAAAGGGAACCGGTTCCTGCCAGGGAACTTGCTCGCTCTGCGCAAACACCCAACTCTGCGCTTCTGCGGAGCCAAACCTCCGGCAGCGGATCTGACTCCCTCCCGCTGCCACAGGGCCCCTCCTGAAGTGGATCACCTAAGGAGAAGCGAGCTAAGCCTGCCCCTCCTGCCCCCGAGCACCTTGCCTACCCACCCCAGCTAATACGCCAGATCCCCAGCATCACAAGCCTGGCAGGGTGCAAGTAGCCCAGACGAGCCACACCACCCCACAGTGAATCCCACCCCTAGGAGAGGGGAAGAGAAGGCACACACCAGTCTGACTGTGGCCCCAGCGGTGGGCTGGGGGCAGACATCAGGTCTGACTGCGGCCCCGCCCACCAACTCCAGTTATACACCACAGCACAGGGGAAGTGCCCTGCAGGTCCTCACCACGCCAGGGACTATCCAAAATGACCAAGCGGAAGAATTCCCCTCAGAAGAATCTCCAGGAAATAACAACAGCTAATGAGCTGATCAAAAAGGATTTAAATAATATAACAGAAAGTGAATTTAGAATAATAGTCATAAAATTAATCGCTGGGCTTGAAAACAGTATACAGGACAGCAGAGAATCTCTTGCTACAGAGATCAAGGGACTAAGGAACAGTCACGAGGAGCTGAAAAACGCTTTAAACGAAATGCATAACAAAATGGAAACCACCACAGCTCGGCTTGAAGAGGCAGAGGAGAGAATAGGTGAACTAGAAGATAAAGTTATGGAAAAAGAGGAAGCTGAGAAAAAGAGAGATAAAAAAATCCAGGAGTATGAGGGGAAAATTAGAGAACTAAGTGATACACTAAAAAGAAATAATATACGCATAATTGGTATCCCAGAGGAGGAAGAGAGAGGGAAAGGTGCTGAAGGGGTACTTGAAGAAATCATAGCTGAGAACTTCCCTGAACTGGGGAAGGAAAAAGGCATTGAAATCCAAGAGGCACAGAGAACTCCCTTCAGACGTAACTTGAATCGATCTTCTGCACGACATACCATAGTGAAACTGGCAAAATACAAGGATAAAGAGAAAATTCTGAAAGCAGCAAGGGGTAAACGTGCCCTCACATATAAAGGGAGACCTATAAGACTCGTGACTGATCTCTCTTTTGAAACTTGGCAGGCCAGAAAGAATTGGCACGAGATTTTCAGGGTGCTAGACAGAAAAAATATGCAGCCGAGAATCCTTTATCCAGCAAGTCTGTCATTTAGAATAGAAGGAGAGATAAAGGTCTTCCCAAACAAACAAAAACTGAAGGAATTTGTCACCACTAAACCAGCCCTACAAGAGATCCTAAGGGGGACCCTGTGAGACAAAGTCCCAGAGACATCACTATAAGCATAAAACATACAGACATCACAATGACTCTAAACCCTTATCTTTCTATAATAACACTGAATGTAAATGGATTAAATGCGCCAACCAAAAGACATAGGGTATCAGAATGGATAAAAAAACAAGACCCATCTATTTGCTGTCTACAAGAGACTCATTTTAGACCTGAGGACACCTTTAGATTGAGAGTGAGGGGATGGAGAACTATTTATCATGCGACTGGAAGCCAAAAGAAAGCTGGAGTAGCCATACTTATATCAGACAAACTAGACTTTAAATTAAAGGCTGTAACAAGAGATGAAGAAGGACATTATATAATAGTTACAGGTCTATCCATCAGGAAGAGCTAACAATTATAAATGTCTATGCACCGAATACTGGAGCCCCCATATATATAAAACAATTACTCATAAACACAAGCAACCTTATTGATAAGAATGTGGTAATTGCAGGGGACTTTAATACACCACTTACAGAAATGGATAGATCATCTAGACACACGGTCAATAAAGAAACAAGGGCCCTGAATGAGACATTGGATCAGATGGACTTGACAGATATATTTAGAACTCTGCATCCCAAAGCAACAGAATATACTTTCTTCTCGAGTGCACATGGAACATTCTCCAAAATAGATCATATACTGGGTCACAAAACAGCCCTTCATAAGTTTACAAGAATTGAAATTGTACCATGCTTACTTTCAGACCACAATGCTATGAAGCTTGAAATCAACCACAGAAAAAAGTCTGGAAAACCTCCAAAAGCATGGAGGTTAAAGAACACCCTACTAACGAATGAGTGGGTCAACCAGGCAATTAGAGAAGAAATTAAAAAATATATGGAAACAAACGAAAATGAAAATACAACAATCCAAACGCTTTGGGACGCAGCAAAGGCAGTCCTGAGAGGAAAATACATTGCAATCCAGGCCTATCTCAAGAAACAAGAAAAATCCCAAATACAAAATCTAACAGCACACCTAAAGGAACTAGAAGCAGAACAGCAAAGGCAGCCTAAGCCCAGCAGAAGAAGAGAAATAATAAAGATCAGAGCAGAAATAAACAATATAGAAACCAAAAAAAACTGTAGAGCAGATCAACGAAACCAAGAGTCGGTTTTTTGAAAAAATAAACAAAATTGACAAACCTCTAGCCAGGCTTCTCAAAAAGAAAAGGGAGATGACCCAAATAGATAAAATCATGAATGAAAATGGAATTATTACAACCAATCCCTCAGAGATACAAACAATTATCAGGGAATACTATGAAAACTTATATGCCAACAAATTGGACAACCTGGAAGAAATGGACAAATTCCTGAACACCCACACTCTTCCAAAACTCAATCAGGAGGAAATAGAAAGCTTGAACAGACCCATAACCAGCGAAGAAATTGAATCGGTTATCAAAAATCTCCCAACAAATAAGAGTCCAGGACCAGATGGCTTCCCAGGGGAGTTCTACCAGACGTTTAAAGCAGAGATAATACCTATCCTTCTCAAGCTATTCTAAGAAATAGAAAGGGAAGGAAAACTTCCAGACTCATTCTATGAAGCCAGTATTACTTTGATTCCTAAACCAGACAGAGACCCAGTAAAAAAAGAGAACTACAGGCCAATATCCCTGATGAATATGGATGCAAAAATTCTCAATAAGATACTAGCAAATCGAATTCAACGGCATATAAAAAGAATTATTCACCATGATCAAGTGGGATTCATTCCTGGGATGCAGGGCTGGTTCAACATTCGCAAATCAATCGACGTGATACATCACATTAACAAAAAAAGAGAGAACCATATGATCCTGTCAATCGATGCAGAAAAGGCCTTCGACAAAATCCAGCACCCTTTCTTAATAAAAACCCTTGAGAAAGTCGGGATAGAAGGAACATACTTAAAGATCATAAAAGCCATTTATGAAAAGCCCACAGCTAACATCATCCTCAACGGGGAAAAACTGAAAGCTTTTTCCCTGAGATCAGGAACACGACAAGGATGCCCACTCTCACCGCTGCTGTTTAACATAGTGCTGGAAGTTCTAGCGTCAGCAATCAGACAACAAAAGGAAATCAAAGGCATCAAAATAGGCAAAGATGAAGTCAAGCTTTCGCTTTTTGCAAATGACATTATATTATACATGGAAAACCCGATAGACTCCACCAAAAGTCTGCTAGAACTGATACAGGAATTCAGCAAAGTTGCAGGATACAAAATCAATGTACAGAAATCAGTTGCATTCTTATACACTAACAATGAAGCAACAGAAAGACAAATAAAGAAACTGATCCCATTCACAATTGCACCAAGAAGCATAAAATACCTAGGAATAAATCTAACCAAAGATGTAAAGGATCTGTATGCTGAAAACTATAGAAAGCTTCTGAAGGAAATTGAAGAAGATTTAAAGAAATGGAAAGACATTCCCTGCTCATGGATTGGAAAAATAAATATTGTCAAAATGTCAATACTACCCAAAGCTATCTACACATTCAATGCAATCCCAATCAAAATTGCACCAGCATTCTTCTCGAAACTAGAACAAGCAATCCTAAAATTCATATGGAACCACAAAAGGCCCCGAATAGCCAAAGGAATTTTGAAGAAGAAGACCAAAGCAGGAGGCATCACAATCCCAGACTTTAGCCTCTACTACAAAGCTGTCATCATCAAGACAGCATGGTATTGGCACCAAAACAGACACATAGAGCAATGGAATAGAATAGAAACCCCAGAACTAGACCCACAAACGTATGGCCAACTCATCTTTGACAAAGCAGGAAAGAACATCCAATGGAAAAAAGACAGCCTCTTTAACAAATGGTGCTGGGAGAACTGGACAGCAACATGCAGAAGGTTGAAACTAGACCACTTTCTCACACCATTCACAAAAATAAACTCAAAATGGATAAAGGACCTAAATGTGAGACAGGAAACCATCAAAACCTTAGAGGAGAAAGCAGGAAAAGACCTCTCTGACCTCAGCCGTAGCAATCTCTTACTCGACACATCCCCAAAGGCAAGGGAATTAAAAGCAAAAGTGAATTACTGGGATCTTATGAAGATAAAAAGCTTCTGCACAGCAAAGGAAACAACCAACAAAACTAAAAGGCAACCAACGGAATGGGAAAAGATATTTGCAAATGACATATCGGACAAAGGGCTAGTATCCAAAATCTATAAAGAGCTCACCAAACTCCACACCCGAAAAACAAATAACCCAGTGAAGAAATGGGCAGAAAACATGAATAGACACTTCTCTAAAGAAGACATCCGGATGGCCAACAGGCACATGAAAAGATGTTCAGCGTCGCTCCTTATCAGGGAAATACAAATCAAAACCACACTCAGGTATCACCTCACGCCAGTCGGAGTGGCCAAAATGAACAAATCAGGAGACTATAGATGCTGGAGAGGATGTGGAGAAACGGGAACCCTCTTGCACTGTTGGTGGGAATGCAAATTGGTGCAGCCGCTCTGGAAAGCAGTGTGGAGGTTCCTCAGAAAATTAAAAATAGACCTACCCTATGACCCAGCAATAGCACTGCTAGGAATTTATCCAAGGGATACAGGAGCACTGATGCATAGGGCCACTTGTACCCCAATGTTCATAGCAGCACTCTCAACAATAGCCAAATTATGGAAAGAGCCTAAATGTCCATCAACTGATGAATGGATAAAGAAATTGTGGTTTATATACACAATGGAATATTACGTGGCAATGAGAAAAAATGAAATATGGCCTTTTGTAGCAACGTGGATGGAACTGGAGAGTGTGATGCTAAGTGAAATAAGCCATACAGAGAAAGACAGATACCATATGGTTTCACTCTTATGTGGATCCTGAGAAACTTAACAGGAACCCATGGGGGAGGGGAAGAAAAAAAAAAAAAAAGAGGTTAGAATGGGAGAGAGCCAAAGCATAAGAGACTGTTAAAAACTGAGAACAAACTGAGGGTTGATGGGGGGTGGGAGGGAGGAGAGGGTGGGTGATGGGTATTGAGGAGGGCACCTTTTGGGATGAGCACTGGGTGTTGTATGGAAACCAATTTGTCAATAAATTTCAGGAAAAAAAAAAAGAAATACTAAATAGAAAAAAAAAAGAGTAGACGTCAGGAAGATAATCAGTTGTCTAATACCTTAGGATTGGAAGTAAGGTCAAATCATCAGATTGTGAGACTTAAGCAGATGAGGTAGTGATTGAGGAAGCATGACATCCATCGGTAGAACTGGGCCACAGAACCATAAAGAAGATTGAATGGCTCACTTGTTCGGTACATTTTAATTTCGTTCTTGGAGTGGATGCTTTTGCTGGCTCTCTTGGTTTTCAGTTTATTAAAGTGGGCATTGGCTTTTTAAATCCAACTTGGTTTCTCTACATTTATTACTGTCTTGTTTGACTAAGGTGGCACAATCTCATTACAATTTTTAACGGTCTCATCGGTAAAAAGCACTTGAGGATATAAATTCACTTCGGCGGGATGTTGACTCATCAGTAAAAACTGTTTTTGGACATAAACACAGTTTGGCTGTAATTTGGCTGAAGTATGAGTTTTGCTTTATTTTTAAAAATTGTTCTACCATGAAGTGCTAAAACTTTAAAACTCTCAATAGAACATTTAGTTCTATCCAACTAAGTTGACCATCTGATTGGCAGTTAATATGTGCCCAACATGTGGGAAAGTACACATTAAGCATAGGGGTAAAAGGCATGGCTTACTTTGGAAAAGTCAAATACATTGTTTCTATACCCAAGCTTATATGTGCTTAATGATAAGAGGACTAAACACTGGAAATAGCATACCATATTTACTGGGACACCTGGGTGGCTGATTTGGCTAAGCGTTCAACCCTTGATTTTGGTGCAGGTCATGATCTCAAGGTTTGTGCAACTGAGCTCCATGTCAGGCTCTGGGCTGACAGTGCAGAACCTGCTTGGGATTCTCTCTCCCCGCCCCCTTCTCTGTCTCTCCCCCACTTTTGCACATGCTACTTCTCTTTCAAAATAAATAAACATTTTTTCAAATACCATATTTATTGATTCTAATGTTTCAATTTTCTAACATTGGGTTGTGATGTTTATTCATTGTATATGGGTAACATATTGTCTTTCTCTCCTTCCCTGTTCTTATCCACTGACCACTGACAAGTTGTTCGAAGATGTATGGTTTCTTTGTTTCCTGACTAGTGGTGTCTTATAGTTTGCTACCTGAAAATGACAGTGCATTGAAGGAACCCTGAGCATAAGGTATAAAAATGACTGTGGTAAAGACACAGAAGGAGAGAAGCTAGTTCAGGAAACGGTGGATGTAGGAACAAATGCCTTCGGTTTGGAATGAGCATGTTGTGATCAGAAGGTTAAAGACGGATTGCCAGCAGTAGAAGGAGACACCCTCAGAGTCATGGAGCTCAATTCATAGGCAAAGTGGGTCCTGATAATGGAGTGTAAACTTGGACTTAAAGGATTGGTTTTGGATACCTTTGATAAGTGAAGCCTCTTTACAGACTTTTGAACAGGGAAGTAGCAAAAGGAAGCAGGGTTTCCATATTTATGGATCACTTGTAGATCAGGAGGAAGATGCTGGGAGAGGTAGCTGTATATACAGGAAACAGAAAAGGACGCTTTTGGGTTCTTACACACATTTGAAAGAATGATGAAGAGCGAGTAAGACAGAAAAGCTGAAAGGTCTGTTTTAGACCAGATAGCTCATGAGCAGTCTGCATATGTGGATAAATCCTTTGTAAGGGACGCTGTAAATGTTGAAATAAATGGACGAGTACTTAAAAATATGATACACTGGCTGAATATCCAAATAGATTCAGCTGCTACATGTGAAGAAAAAGGGAATAAGAAAAGAGAAAGAGTGAGCAGTTATTTTAATTCAGGCATGGGGATAAAGATAGAGGAAGAAAAACAAGAATATCAAATTGAATAAGCAGATTTTTAGCATATTTCATGGTAGTCAATGATAAATAGAATAGTATCTACATATACTTTATGCATTCAAGACTTCTCTCTCATTTTTTTTTTTTTTTGATTCTTTTGGGCTGCATGGTTTGTCTGCCAGTGTTTTTCAAATTGTCACGAATCTCCAAAAATGTTTCCAGTATATTTACTGGGGGGGGGGGGGATGGGGGGGAGGGGAACATGAATAAATGAACCTACGTAGTTCAAACCTGTGATGTTTAAGGGTCAGGTTTACTTTGTTAAGGCAGAAATAGGAAACTAACACAAGTTGGTTTTGGGGAAAGGCGTGTCAGCATTTAGTAGTGGGAAGGCATAAGTTTTGACATTTGGAACATTGATTCTGCAAATATTTAGCTGAAGTGTCTTGGGGGAACTGCTTATATTCTTTTGGTGTCACTTTCTTTATTATTTCCTTGGCATCCAGAAAGACTTGTACTTGGTTCTATATGTTCTCTCTCTGACTGGCCTTTTTTTTTCTGACTCTTTTTTTTTTTTTTAATTTTTTTTTAACGTTTATTTACTTTTGAGAGAGAGAGAGAGACAGAGCATGAGCGGGGAAGGGTTTTTTTTTTTTTTAATTTTTTTAACGTTTAATTTTTTTTCTGACTCTTAAAGTGCTCATGGTCTCCGATATTCTCACTTTCTCCTTTCTGATTTCCTTTCTAATGATTTGACTCTTGTACAAATTGCATACATATATTTTTTTAAATGATTCCCTTAGAGGTCACTAGAAGGGTATATCAAGCTCAACTTGTTTCTAAGCAAACTGACCATGTTCTTTTATTTATTTATTTATTTATTTATTTATTTATTTATTTATTTAACGTTTACTTATTTTTGAGACAGAGAGAGAGCATGAACAGGGGAGGGGCAGAGAGAGAGGGAGACACAGAATCTGAAACAGGCTCCAGGCTCTGAGCTGTCACCACAGAGCCTGACGCGGGGCTCGAACTCACGGACTGAGATCATGACCTGAGCCGAAGTCGGACGCTTAACCGACCAAGCCACCCAGGTGCCCCTGACTATGTTCTTTTAAACAGTTCAGTTCCATTTATACCATTAACTATACTCTAAGCTTCTAAAACATAAGCGCTTTAATCTCTTTGCTTAGTTAAATCACAAACATTCCCTCCTGATCACCTTCATTGAGGGTAAGAGGGCTGGAAATGAAATAAGCATTTACTGAACACTCAATATATGTAAGATATTGAAATAGATCTTATGCAAGAAATGGGGATTTTTTTTTAAGAGAAAAAGTTAAATGGCTTTAGCTAAATTGAAGTACCAAGCTTCGTTGTGTTTCCCTAAGCATTTGAGCAAAGGCATTCATCACTTCTGGAGGAGAGAAGAAGCCATACAGAGCAAGAGTTGGCAAACATTTTTCAGTAAAACACCATAATAGGTATTTTAAGCTTTGTGAATCAGGTAACATGTCTGTCTCAGATTCATCTTTGTTGGTTTTTGTTTGCGAGGGTGTTTGTTTCTTCAATCACGTTTGTGTGTATTCTCTAACAGTATTCTTAAAATATAAAATCTGTCTTACCTCCTGGACCATTCAAAAACTGATTGAATTTGGTGCACACACGGGATTTGGCTTGCACACTGTAGTTTGCCAACTAGAACAAATAGGGCATTAGTGAAGCGTATCATAGTGAGAAAATATTCTTGAAACCCAGACTTTGTTGAGAAAGATTTTTTTCCCCTTCTAAATTATAAATATTTCCTTTCATCTAGAGAGTACTAGTTGTGGTGAAACTGGATTGTTTTTTACTATTAGTAATAGCAGAAAGGACGGGACTTAGGGGCTATTCTTTTAAGACAAGAGGGAAGTAGAAAGACCTTCTGGAACTGAGTGGTAAAGCCAAAGAAAAACAGAAATGGGAATGATTGGACAGGAGTCCCCTTGGATTTGCCCAAATCCTCAGGTCAAATTAGAAGGGTAGGTGTAACAGAAATATCAGGTAAGATTTGGAGGGTAAGATTCCAGCAGAGTGGGAATTTTTCTGGTTTTCCCAATGTATTGCCCCCCACAATTATAGCTCATTAAAGAAAGAACCTTATCGCACAAGGTCTAAAATGTGTCAACTAATATATCAATATATTAAGTTACTTAGATTTCGGGTGTAAATGTAATCAAACAATTTGGGGAGGGGCTCATGGACTGAAATGCCCCTTCTGGCATAGTAGTATCCTAATATTCTGGAAGCAGGAAGATAAGGTGCTGAAAGAACAGGTCATGAAGAAGAGGCCTGCGTTTTAGACAAGGAAGTTTCTAAGGTTCATGATAGTGGAATATGCCAGGGACCATTAACTTCAAAAACAGATGTAATTTGGATGCTCTGATAGACAAGTTTAGCAGTAGGGTAATCAGCAACAATGCCAAAGCGACTATATTCAAGTGAGTATCCACAGGACAGTGTGGTGGACATTACTTTTACTCAGGATTAATTCAAGCAGTAATAGGTTAAAGAGGACCACAAATATCCTGATTATATCCCTTACCCCTTGACTCAGGTCAGATTCAAGCAACTGCTTTGACCAACATACTATGGTGGAAATAATGTAATATCGGTCTTTATATCCAGTCTTCAAGGGGCAGGCACATTTTTCTTACTGTCTCTTAAAACATTTATTCCTGGGACACCCCTCTGGGGATCTCCAAACTCAATGTTGTGAGAAGCTTACCCAGAAAAGAAAGCTACTTGGAAGTCCTCAGGTCAGCAGCCCCCAGCTGAGCTCCCAAAAGCCTTCATTCAGTGATATGAGTGAGCCATGTTGGATGTCTAGTTCTGTTGATTGCTTAGAGATAACTTCAACTCAAGCCAGGTTCTGACTGCTTCTGTATGGGAAACATTAACTGAGAACCCTCCAACAGAGCCCAGCTAGTCCACAAAGATATGAGACAGTACAGCAATACAATAGATAATTGAAAGACAGTTGAAGAAGACATCATTATTACATGGAGAAGAGCTCTCCAGGTGAATCACCCATACCAGGAGTGGACTTTTATCAGTGATAAATAGCCTTTAATATAGTAAATTACTTAGATTTCAGGGTTAATTTTCACCACAGCCAAACATATGGTTTCTCAAAACAAACCAACAAACAAAACAACAACAACAACAACAACAACAACAAATGTTTTTTGTTTTTTTTTTTTTTTTTTTTGGAGTTTAGTGATTATCAAAGTACATTTTGCAGACCTGGGAGTTCCTGAGATCCTTTTAGGCCATCTGGAAGGTCAAAGCCATTTTTATATAATTTTAAGATATTTTTTGATGTTTGTATAAATGGTGCACAAGCAATATTGGCCAAGACTGCTGATTCATTAGCATGAATTAAAGCATTGACACCCAATCATAATGGGAGTCATGGTATGCTTTGTTGGCATGCACTTGGATTTAAAAACTGCCAATGTCATTTAAGAATGTCCTTGATGAAGTAACAAAAACTGGTATTTTATATATTAAAATCCTTGTGTGTGCATCTGTTTATTATTTGTGACAAAATCGAAAGTATGCATAAAGTACTATATAATACATTATGATATTTATGTTAAGGAAAACCATTTGGGTGTTTTTTGAGTTGTGAGCTAAACTACCTGTTTTTTTCCCCCCTCCATGGATCACTGTTTTTACTTAAAAGTACAACCAACAGGGACACAATGATGATTTCAACTTGGATATCAGATAGATACTTTCTTGAATATGGACAAAGTGAGCCTGTCATTTCAAGAAAAAAAAAAAAAAAAAACACCAGTGATTGTCTTTGTTTCTGGGAGCAAAGTAAGAGTATTCAAGGAAAAATTAGAAATTTGGTGTGGTAGGCCAAATAATACCCCTTGGCTCCGCAAGGCCTATGCCTTAAACTCCATGGATATTTCAGGTTAAATGACAAAAGGAACTTTGCAAAATATAATTAAGGCTGCCAACCTTAAAATAGGGAGATTATCCTGGATTTTCCTGAAGGGCTAGTCTAATCACATAAGCTTCTGAAGCAGGGAACTTTCGATACCTGAAGGCAAAAGAGCTGAAGCATAAGAGGGGATCAGAGAGCTTTAAAGTGTGAGTATGCAACATGCTATCACATGTTTGAGGATGGAGAGAGTACCATGGCCAGCACTGAGGGTGTCCTTAGGGAGCTGAGAGCCTTCCTGGCTGACAGCGTATAAAGAACCAGGGACCACAGACTGCCACATAGAACCAAATTTTGCCAACATCCTGAATGATCCTACAAGCAGATTCTCCCCATAGCCTTATTAATCTCAATTAATGTTTCCCATATGGAAGCAGTCAAAAACTGGCTTAAGCCACAGATATCTCTAAATGATCAACTGAGCTAAACATCCATTGTGTTTCCCTCACATTATTGGATGAAGGCTCTTGGGAGCTCAGCTGGCACTGTTGACCTAAGAGAGCAGGCTGGCCAGTACCTTGACTGTACCCTTGCAAGACTCAGAGTAGAAAAAACTAGCTGGGTCTCTCTGGATTTCTGAAAACACACTGTGAGATCAGAAGCTAGTAGTAAATGATAATAGTAGAAAACTGAAACATGTGAATAACTTGTATTTGCTACCTTCCCTGGTATTTCTCATAAGATCAGTGGTGATACGAATGAATAATTTTTGATGTTGCATAGTAAAATGTGTCACCATATGGAATATCTGCATAACTTATTCAATATTTTCCAAAAGATGTTACAAAATCATGCATGAGGGGAAGACCTATCCATATTGCAAGGTAAACTTGAGTATAAAAAGAGTACAAATTCATTGATAGGCTTTCACATTACTACTTACTTTTAAGAAGTTCTCATTGAGTTGGATTTAGTTGTAGAATTAAAAAAGAATATCCACAATTAGGTGAAAAGACTATTATAATACCCCTTTGCCAATACAGGATGTGTTCAAGGCTGGGTTTTCTTCAAATATTTAAACTAAACGTATCACCAGATTGAATACAGCAGTACTGATGAGAATCCAACTATCTTCCATTAATCCAGGTGTCTGTACATCAAAGAGCTTTGCACAGTGCAAACAAGTGCCACTCTTATCATTAACACTTTTTTTTTTGGAAACCAAAACTTATTTTTCATGAGAAAATTATTTGTGTTAATATGCAGTGAATTTTCAGTTTAAAATTAATTTGCAGTTAACATTTTTTTTGTTTTGATTTCTAATATGGTAGATATCGAGAGATGACCCACATCAACATATAAACAATATAACCTATATAAACAATATGACTCACATACACAAAAACTTTTGGGTTTCTTAATAGTTTTTTGAATACGAAAAGGGTCTTGAGGTCCTAATGTTCCAGAATCAATGACTTCCTCAATCCTCACAAATATAGACTGCAGATAAATTGGAGAGCCCTCTGAGTAGTTCTGTAAGAACTCTCCCTTTTCTCTGTATCTGAAACATCTTCAGAAAGAGAAAAGGGAGGGAGGATGCTTTGAGAGGGGGAGCCATTCCTGGTTTTGACTTTGAGCTTTGAACCAAGTGAAAAAATCAACCTGAGAAAGTCTGTCTTAAACAGGAAGAAATCAAGGGCACCTGGGTGGCTCAGTCGGTTAAGCACCTGACCCTTGATCTCTGCTCAGGTCATGATCTCAGGTCCTGAAATCAAGCCCTGAGTCGGACTCCATGCTAACAGCACAGAGCCTACTTGGGATTCTCTCATTCCCTCTATCTCTGCCCTTCCCCCCACACTCACTCACTCTCTCTCTCAAAATAAATAAACTTAAAGAAAAAAACAACCCAAAACACAGGAAGAAACCAAGTTTCCTTTAATTGGTCAGGTCAGATTTACCTATCTTGGATCCTTATTGCTTTGTTCAGCAAAAACAGGGAATTCAGAATATAATACCAGTTTACAGAAGCTGCACTTCACCTCTGTTTTATAAATGAGAAAAATGAAGTTCAGAGAGGGTTAGTGTCACTGTGCTTAAAAAGCCCCCTGTTGCCTTCTGAGCAGTGTAAAAATCCCTATGCAGACACTGGCTAGTGTGGCCAGTTTCTTGGCACTGTCACCTGTCACCAGAATTTTGTACCTGATGAGCTTAGTTTCAGTTCACATCCGGTGATTTTACGCTTCCTGAATACAACAGCTCTGTTTTCTCCCAAGCCTGTGCATTTCTTTTCTGTCTTTAGAATGTCCTTTTCCTTGGGGTATGCTTGGGGATCTTATACTTGAAAAAAAAAAAAAGCTGTTGTTATGCCCCCTCCTGTCTGAAGCCTACTTTGAATAACTTTAAAAAAAATTTTTTTTAATGTTTATTTATTTTTGAGACAGAGAGAGACAGAGCATCAACGGGGGAGGGTCGGAGAGAGAAGGAGACACAGAATCTGAAGCAGGCTCCAGGCTCTGAGCTGTCAGCACAGAGCCCGACACGGGGCTCGAAGTCACGGACGGTGAGATCATGACCTGAGCTGAAGTCGGATGCTTAACCGACTGAGCCACCCAGGCGCCCCTGAATAACTTCTTTAAGACCTCTCCCAAGCATCAAAAATTCCTTCCTTTTACGTCTCTTAAAATATTCACTTACTTCATAGTGACTGGGTGACTTAGTCGGTTAAGCCTGACTCTTGATTTCGGCCCAGGTCATGATCTTAGGGTTCACGAGTTCAGCCTCTGGGTGGGTCTCCACGCCTGGCTCCACGCAGACTGTGCAGAGCCTGCCTGAGATCTTCTCTCCCTCCCTCTCTCTCTGCCCCTCCGTTGCTTTCTCTCTCTCTTTCAAAATCAATAAATAAACTTAAAAAAATACTTCACTTATTTCTAAATGGTACTATAAACTCTTTAGGGGATTTTTTTTATTTTTGATAAAAAATGAGGCAGCATGGTATTTTCTGATAAATTGTGGACTTTGACTTATCCACCCCTGACTTTCCATTGTACTTTTATTTCTTCTATACTCATCCCATCTGGCTCCTCTATATTGTCAGCATAACGTTTAGTCCGTCTCAATATGTCAGTTGTGATGTGGTTGTCTTAGAAACTGAAGATTTAATGTGAAATGGGGAAAACAGGTTACTTTTTCATCTTGCCAAATGCACCATGAACCCTGGGAACACAGACTCCGTGATGGTGTTCCCAGCATTGTCCTTGGCACATTTTGATGTGATGGTAGGTAAATATGTGGCTGATGAATGTGTGAGTGATAAGATGTTTGAACTGGATAATCTCATTCTTTCTAAAAATCCTTCCAACACGTAAGCCCTATCTTTTCCTCTGAAGCTCTTTTCTCATTTTTCTCCCCTAATTAATCTCTTTCTTCCTGATTTTGTTTTCTTTTCCTTGGTCTTCTTTTTTTTTAAGTCTACCATTCTTTCTTTCCCATTCTGTTTTTTTTTTTCCATTTTAAAGCAAATAAAGACTTCAGATTTAAAATGACATTTAGTTAGCAGCCTCTGATGGAGATTTTCCTACCTGCCCTTTTCCTAACAATGTGTGCTTAGAGATAGGAAATTTCACATTTTTCCCGTAAGTGAAGATGAACAAATTACCCTACTGTTCTTACAGTGAAGGTATATCAGTTAATTGAGAAAGATAATCTGTGACCCATTTATGATTTAAATGATTTGGTGTTGATGATGCCATCATCAGACACTGCCAGCAACTAGCACGTGATCTTTGCTAAGCCTTTAGGAAACCAAGAATATAGTCATTGCAATTACCACCTAGGTCTAGTAAACCCCTTTTCAGTTTTTATACTTTTTAGTCATTTTATGAAAACTTTACAGAAGAATAAAGAGATGTTAAAAAGAACTAGAATTATTAGTCTAAACGCAGCAACACTTTTTGTGTCGAGAGAATTGTAGCATACAAACATGATAAAAGGTGCAAGAATACTATCACACTTGGAGCAAAATGGGATGATTTACGTTCTTGAAATGAAATACTGTGTTGTTAGGTTCTTGTTTTATGACTAACTGGTATATATTTTTTCTTTATAGTCTGAGAAACACATTGTTCACTCAGAAGTTCTTAAGAAAATTCATACTGGATTTCACTTACACAAATAATTTGACTCTCATTTTTATCTTGAATGCCGTGCTGCCTTGTGAAACATCTTTTCCTTTGTCAGTTTCTTTGGTTGGTATTTTGGGTGGAAATTCAAAAATTCTGAATTCTCAGTTGTCTTTGATAAAAGTAAACAGCCCAATACAGATAGTATCTTCAGTCTTCTTTTATACCTTAGAAAGATGGTATAATTCTTTAGATAACATAGTAAGAAAACCAATGAAGGAAATTATATCACTTCCAGGCTACTCCATCATGGTTTCTATTTTCCTGTTTTTAGTTATTTCAACCATCACTGGTGATAACTGATGAGTAATGAAGATTTAATGATACAGTAATCTCTAGCATGATGAATAATGAAATACTTTGAGATAAGGAAAAATTAAGCATGAATTGTCCATGATGAAGCATAGATAGAAAAGTCTCAGTGGATCCATTTGGTAATGGCTAGATTGAATATGTTTCATAACATTTTGCAAAATTAGTAAAATTTCTGTCTGATCCCAGGAGAACCTTGAGTAAGAATAAAAGTTATTAAATATTCATCCTTACAGAAAGTTAGAATTGCTCGAAGAAGAAACTCAAAAACTAAAATTTGATCTGATGGAGTCTGAGGCATACGGAGAGTTAACATGTGTTAGTGGCATTTGGAAGACATTACTCACCTTTGTACTTCACCTTACCTGTTGTATTCAGAGCAAATAATCAGGACGGGAAGATGAGCTTTTTGGAAAGGGGAGGGGCAAGAAGCTATTGGAAGCCCATTGCATTACATGGATTATGGGATCGTAATGCTACAGGGAGATTATAGCCTAGAGGAATTTAAGTAGCAGTGTGAGCTCTGGATTGTTCTTAATTTTCTTATTGTCTTCTCAGTGAGCATAGCCGCCTTATTTGATATTGGACACTGAGCATTAGGCTGGGAACCTTGCACATGAGCCTGTTCGATTCATTTAAGTGAAGGTTTCTTCCGGAATCAAAGTAGAGATTTAAAATCAGAGGAGAGATCACTGGGCAATGAGAAAGAATGAAATCTTGCCATTTTCAGCCACGTGGATGGAGCTGGAGGGTATTATGCAAAGTGAAATAAGTCACTCAGAGAATGACAGATATCATGTTTTTATTCATATGTGGAACTGGAGAAACTTAACAAAAGACCATGGAGGAAGGGGAAAAATAGTTACAGAGAGGGAGGGAGGCAAACAATAAGAGACTCTTAAGTACAGAGAACAAACTGAGGGCTAATGCGGGAGGGAGGCAGGTAAAAGGGGAACATGGGTGATGGGCACATGCTGGGAGGAGCACTGGGTGTTGTATGTAAGCAATGAATCATGGGACTCTACCCCTAAAACCAAGAGCACACTGTATACACTGTATGTGAGCCAACTTGACAATAAATTATATTAAAAAAAACTAAGATCTAAGGGCCATCTCCCTGTAGGCCTATACTGAATCAAGATAATATTTCTCATGCAATTAACAGTAAAGAATTTTAAATGGAACACACACACACACACACTAACCAAAATAGGACCTGCAAGCAAATATGACAATACAAGAGCTAGGGGATATAATTCTGAACATTCTGAGGAGGAGTATTTCAAAACTGATTTGCATTATCATGCATAATGATAAAATTTCTAAGCAGAAGCAAGAAGAATATATTACACAGGTTGTACGACGTAAAGCAGAGTCGCAAGGAGACTAAAACTGTAGTCTAAGTGAAGTCCTTCTCATAGTGAGTAAAGAAGAGATCTGGCATTGCAGAAAGTGAATCCAGGATGTGGATGATAAACTTGAAAGCAGAGCTAAAAGGCATGTAAATAAGAAAGGAGATGAAAATGCGAAGTGTAGGTAACGACATCCAACCCAAGATTTTTCTGAAGAAGGTCAGAAAAAGCACAAGGAAAAAAAAATCAAGTCAATAGCATTCACTAAAAGGGGATCTACCTTATACCAAGTTGCCTAGCTAAGGATGGACACGTCACAGTCACTCAGTAAATATTTGCTGACTGCATGGATCACAGAAAGATGAATTGATAATTGTAACTAAGGGATGTCAAATGATAGGCTATCACCAAATGGGGCTGGCAGATAATTTATGTGGCCTGTACAACGTCACTTGAAGAAAAAAAAGTTAGGCCAATATTTAAATAGTGTGATATCACAATTTCTATTGAGAAATTTGACTACATGGGTACAGTTAGCCACTGTTTCCAAATGGCAACCACTTCTTAAATTTGAGTAGCTGCTACTCTCTTTAGGTGGGGCCTGTGTTTTCTCTCAGGACCCTCTTCACTATTCACTTGTCTAGACACCCGGGTTATTGGAGTTGATGACCTGTGCTTTCAAACAAAGAAAAAGAATCCGTGAGATCACATTGAAATGTGATGGCTTATCACAATGCAAGTATATATATACATATGTATATATACATACATATACATATACATACATATGTATGTGTGTGTGTGTGTGTATATATATATGAAGAGAGGTCAATGAGTCTGGATGTATTCAGGCAAAACAATTAATTACAGAATCACGAATAAAATTATGCAAGCATCTATGCCAAAAATACAGTTTACCCACCAAACAGAAGTCAGAATGAATTTGGTTTTACTCTTCAATGACAGATATAAGATAGTGATAGAGACATAATCATAAAGTTTCAGGAGAACTTTTTACAAGTTAAACTTTATACTCATTGTTTTTGTCAATGCAACATTTTGTAGGGGAAACTAGACCTTAAACACCCGTCACGAGCACGTTACTGAAAAATGCAGATGTATCCATACATTTTACAGTCAGGGAGAGCTCAGGAATAGTGAATGTTTAATAGGATGGTGGTGAGCTCTGAAGTCATTTACACAAAGAATTGCTGATATAATTATTGCATATCTGGCTATGACCCTACACAGTAAAGTCAAAATAATTTCACAAGCAGAAAATAATAATACAAACACATATCCCAAACTCCAAATCCCACACTAACAAAGGTTTAAAAAAAAAAAAAAGACAGGTTATCAAAGGCCATTGAAAACATGCTGAGTTACAGTTTTGTGTAAAAAGAAATTCACTGTACCAGTTCATAATTTCACTAATCAGCTAATTTCAGGCTTAAAGATACTTGTGAAAAACCTCAAAGCTAAACAGCGTATACAAAATGGTAAGACACAAAACAACACATAACAGCCTACCAGTGATGATCTCGCCTGGCCCCCAAATGAGAACAGAAAATTCACCAAACGAGAAATATAATTATCTATAATCACAAATTACCCTGTTGCAGTAATCATGACAACAGTTACCGATTATTGAGTTCATTATACACTGTCAGATGGTGTGGATTGGGTGCTTACTTTGTGCTAATTGGTCCACTTCTGTTGGCTAACCAATCCGATTCATATCATAGTCATACTGAGGTGGGTATGATTATGTCTGCTTTTAAAATGAAGAAACAGAATTTGGGGAATTTGAAACAAGCCACCCCTCTAGTACTGAATATCATGAGAATTTCATACCCAGCAACCTCAGGCTACTTTTCTCACTAAATGACAATCTGTAGTTCACCTGTAGGGGCGACTCAGGAGGCAAATTGAGACTGACCACAGGCACCAATAAATCAAGGACTCCACCCAAACTAAGGTGGTAAATTTATTAGAGTGATATTTCAATGTTTTATTTTATTTTATTTTTTTATTTTTTGAGAGAGAGAGAGAGAGAGAGAGAAAGAGAGAGAGAGAGAGCGAGCGCACCAGTGAGCAGGAGCAGGGGAGGGGCAGAGAGAGAGAGGGAGACACAGAATCTGAAGCAGGCTCCAGGCTGTGAGCTGTCAGCATAGAGCCCGATGCAGGGCTTGAACCCACGAACCGTGAGATCATGACCTGAGCTGAAGCCGGACGCTCAACTGACTGAGCCACCCAGGCACCTCTATTTGAGTGATATTTCAAAAAGAGCTTTAAAATTGCTTTTGAAAAAAAAAAAAAAAAGAGGGGGAAGGGAATTGTGTTAGATTTTTTAAACGCTTTTTTTTTTAGTTTAATATTTTTACTTTCAAAATCATTTTAAATTTTTTTTTTTTCAACGTTTATTTATTTTGGGGACAGAGAGAGACAGAGCGTGAACGGGGGAGGGGCAGAGAGAGAGGGAGACACAGAATCGGAAACAGGCTCCAGGCTCCGAGCCATCCGCCCAGAGCCCGACGCGGGGCTCGAACTCACGGACCGCGAGATCGTGACCTGGCTGAAGTCGGACGCTTAACCGACTGCGCCACCCAGGCGCCCCTCAAAATCATTTTAATGAGTGTGTGATTGGGAAATAGAGACTATATAATCAAATTAGTGCTTAGGGCATGAAAAAAATATTTACCTAGATCAGAGTTTCCCTGAAGTGTGGTCAGCAAACCATTTGTGTTCTAATTTTTGACGGAAGCGATAAGAACAGAGGTACATCTAGGGCCACCTTAGGCCTCTTGAATTCAACTGTCTAGCGGCAAGGCCAAGAAAGCTAGGGGGGCTTAACTCGCTCCCCAGATGACGTTAATGTACAACAAAATGTGAAGACCACTATTTTTTTATTTTGTGAATCTTCCATTCATTTTTTTTTAATGAAGTTTAGTAGACCGACAATATTATATTAGTTTCAGGTGTCCCACTTAGTGATTTGCCAAGTATATACAGTACAAAACGCTTACCGTGATCGTATAGTTACCATCTATCACCGTACAAAGTTACTACAGTGTTATGGACTGTATTCCCTATGCTGTAGTTTGCATTCCTGTGACTTATTTATTTTAAAACTGGAAATTTGCTCCTCTGAATCTCCTTCACTTATTTCACCCCTCTCACCACTTGCCTCTGGCAACTGCTACTTTGTTCCATTTATGAGTCTGCTTCCGATTTTTGTGTTCATTTGACTTCTCATATATTCCACATATAAGTGTGGTCATACAGTTTACCTTTTTCTGTCTGACTTACTTGACTTACCATAATACCCTCTCTGTGTGTCTCTGGTGTCATGAATGGCAGTGTTTTATTCTTTCCCATGGATAAGACCAAGGCTTTTGGCCTGGCTTATGGCCATGGCTGAGTAATATTCCATTGTATATATGTTTGCCACATCTTCTTTATTTAACTGTCAATGAAGACTTAGGTTGCTTCTGTATCTTGGCACTTGTAAATAATGCTGCAGTAAATGTAGGGGTGCATTTATCTTTTTTATTTCATAGTTTCATTTTCTTTGGATAAATATACAGAATTGGAATTACTGAATCAGGCAATATTTCTATTTTTAATTTCTTGAGGGACTTCCCTTTTTCATAGTGGCTGCACAAATTTATATTCCCACTAACAGTGCACAGAACTTCCCTTGTCTCCATATCTGTGTCAACACTTCTTTATTTTTTAGCATTTTATTTTTGTATTCTTGTTTATATTTTAGTGAATAAACATTGCAATATTGGTTTCAGAAGTAGAATCCAGTGATTAGTCACTTACATGCAACACCCGGTGTTCATCCCAACAAGTGTCCTCCTCAGTGCCCACCCCCCACTTCCTTCCATCAACCTTCAGTTTCTTCTCTATTGTTAAAAGTCTCTTGCGGTTCCCTTTCTCTTTCTCCCCTCCCGTCCTGTATGTTCATCTTTTTGTTTCTTAAATTCCACATACGAGTGAAATCATAGGGTGTTTGTCTCTCTCTGACTGACTTTGCTTAGCGTAATACACTCTAGCTCCATCCATGTTGTTGCAAAAGGCAAGATGTCATTTTTTGATGGCTGAGTAATATTCCACTGTGTACATATGCACCACATCTTTATCTTTTCATCAGTTAATGGACATTTGGGCTCTCTCCATAGTTTGACTCTTGTTGATAATGTTGTTATAAACATCAGGGAGCAAATACCCCTTCAAATCTGTATTTTTGTACTGCTAATTATAAGGTCGTTCTATTTTTAGATTTTTGAGGAACCTCCATACTGCTTTCCATAGTGGCTGCATTAATTTGTCTTCCCACCAGCAGTGGAAGTGGGTTCCCCTTTTTCTTCATCCTTGCCAACACCTGCTGTTTCTTGTGTTGTTAACTTTAGTCATTCTGAGAGGTGTGAGGTGGAATCTGATCAATTACAATTTTGATTTGTATTTCCCTGATGATGAGTGATGTTGACTATCTTTTCATATGTGTCTTACATATCTGGATGGCTTCTTTGGAGAAGTATCTATTCATGTCTTCTTTCCATTTCTTAACCGGGTTGTTGTTTTTAGGGTGGTGAGTTTTATATGTTCTCATTGATTTTTAGATACTAACCCTTTATCAGATGTATCATTTGCAAATATCCTCGCCCATTCTGTAGGCTGCCTTTTAGGTTTTTGTTGTTGTTGTTGTTGTTGTTGTTTCCTTTGCTGTACAGAAGCTTTTTTTTTTTTTTTTTTGTTAAAGTTCCAATAGTTCATATTTGTTTTTGTTTCCTTAGCTGTCAGTGACATGTCTAGTTGCTCTGGCCAAGGTCAGAGACTGCTGCCTAAAATCTTTAGGATTTTCATGGTTTCTTGTATCACATTTAGGTTTCTTACCCATTTTAAATTTATTTTTGTGTGTGGTGTAAGAAAGTGGTCCAGTTTCATTCTTCTGCATGTCACTGTCCAGTTTTCTCAACACCATTTGTTGAAGAGACTCTATTTTTCCTATTGGATCTTCTTTCCTGATTTATTGAAGAAGAGTTGAGCATACAGATATGAATCCATTTCTGGGTTTCCTGTTTTGTTCCATTGATCTCTGTGTCTATTTTTGTGTCAGGACCATACTGTCTCGATGACGACAGCTTTGTAATATAGCTTGAAATCCGGAATCATGATGTCTCCGTTTTGTTTTTCTTTTCCAGGATTGCTTTGGCTCTTTGGGGTCTTGTGTGGTTCCATACAAATTTTAGGACTGTTTGATAACTCTGTGAAGAATGCTGGTGGTATCTTTATAGAGATTGCCTTGAATATGTGAATTGCCTTGGGTAGTATAGTCATTTTAACAGTGTTTGTTCTTCCACTCCATTAGCGTAGAATGTTTTCCATTTCTTATTGTCTTCTTCAATATCTTTCATAAGTCTTCTATAGCTTTCAAAGCACAGATCTTTTACCGCTTTAGTTAGGTTTATTCCTATAAATCTTACCGTTTTTGGTGCAGTTGTAAATGGAATTGATTCCTTGAGTTCTTTTTCTGCTGCTTTGCTATTGGTGTGTAGGAATGGCAACAGATTTCTGTATGTTGATTTTATAACTTGTGACTTTGCTGAATTCATATATTAGTTCTAACAATTTTTTGGTGGAGTCTTTTGGGTTTTCTACATAGATTATCATGCAAATAGTGGAAGTTTGACTTCTTCATTGCCAATTTGTATACCCTTTATTTCTTTTTGTTGTCTGATTGCTGAGTACTTCCAGCACTATGTTAAATAGTAATGGTGGGAGTGGTTTTCCTTGTCTTCTTCCTGACCTTAGGGGAAAGGATCTCAGTTTTTCCCCATTGAGGATGATACTAGCTGTGGGTCTTTGGCATATGGCCTTTGTGATGTTGAGGTATATTCCATCTATTTCTACCTTATTGAGGGTTTTATCAAGAACGGATGGGGGCGCCTGGGTGGCGCAGTCGGTTAAGCGTCCGACTTCAGCCAGGTCATGATCTTGCGGTCTGGGAGTTCGAGCCCCGCGTCAGGCTCTGGGCTGATGGCTCAGAGCCTGGAGCCTGTTTCCAATTCTGTGTCTCCCTCTCTCTCTGCCCCTCCCCCGTTCATGCTCTGTCTCTCTCTGTCCCAAAAATAAATAAATGTTGAAAAAAAAAATTAAAAAAAAAAAGAATGGATGCTGTATTTTGTTAAATGCCTTTTATCTGCATCTTTTGACAGTATTATACACTCCTTATCCTTTCTTTTATTAATGTGATGTATCATGTTGATTGATGTGTGAATATTGAACCAGCCCTGCAGCCCCAAAATAAATCCCAGCTGATCATGGTGAATAATTCTTTTAATGTACTATTGAATTTGATTTGCTGGCATCTTGTTGAGAACATTTGCATCCATATTCATCAGTGATAGAGGCCTATAGTTCTGCTTTTTAGAGGGGTCTTTGTCTGGTTTTGGATTCAAGGTAATGTTAGCTTCATAGAATTAGTTTGGAGGCTCTCCTCCCATTTCTATTTTTTTTTTTTTTTTTTTGGAACAGTTTGAGAAGACTAGGTATCAACTTTCTTTAAATATCTGGTAGAATTGCCCTGGAAAGCCATCTGGCTCAGGACTCTTGTTTGTTGGGAGATTTTTCATTACTGACTCAATTTCTTTGCCGGCTATGGATCTGTTCAAATTTTCTATTTCTTCCTGTTTCAGTTTTGGTAGTTTGTGAGTTTCTGGGAATTTGTCCTTTATTCCCGATGGCTCAGTTTGTTGGTATATAATTTTTCATAGTATTCTCTTACAATTGCTTGCATTTCTGTGGTATTGGTTCTTACCTCTCCTCTTTCATTTGTGATGTTACCTATTTGGGTCCTTTCTCTTTTCTTTTTGATAAGTCTAGCTAGGTGTCTATCACTTTTGTTAATTCTTTCAAAGAACCAGCTCTGAGTTTTGTTGATTTGTTCTACTGGGTTTCTGTATCATTTATTTTGCTCTAATCTTTATTATTTCCCTTCTTCTGCTGGTGTTAGGCTTTATTTGCTGTTCTTTTTCTAGCTTATTTTGGTATAATGTGAGATTGTGTATTTGGGACCTTTCTTGTCTTAGGTAGGCCTGAAATGCAATATACTTTCCTCTTAGGACTGCCTTTGCTGCATCCCAAGGGTTTGGGCTGTCATGTTTTCATTTTCATTGGCTTCCTGTATTTTTTTTTTATTTCTTCTTTAATTTCCTGGTTAACCCATTCATTCTTTAGTAGAATGTTCTTTAACCTCCATGTATTTGAGGACTTTATAAATTTTTTCTTGTGGTTGATTTCAAGCATTGTGATATGAAAATATGTATGATATGTTCTTGATCTTTTTGTACTTGTCAAGGACTGATTTGTAACCCACTATGTGAGCTGCTCTGGAGAATGTTCCATGTGCATGTGAAAAAAATATGTATTCTACTGCTTTAGGGTGAAATGTTCTGAATATATCTCTTAAGTCCATCCAGTCTAGTGTGTCATTCATAACCATTGTTCCCATGTTGATTTTCTGCTTGGATGATCTGTTCATTGTTGTAAGTGGGGTATTAAAGTTCCCTACTATTCTATTATTAATGAGTTTTTTTCATGTTTGTGATTAATGTTTCTATTTGGTTGTTCCAATTTGGGGGCATAAATATTTGCAATTGTTATGCTTCTTGATGGATAGATGATAAATGCCTTTCTTCATCTCTTGTTACAGTCTTTGTTTTAAAATCTAGTTTGTTTGAGGGGCAACCAAGTGGCTCAGTTGGTTAAGTGTCCGACTTTGGCTCAGGTCATAATCTCACAGTTCAGGAGTTAGAGCCCCAAGCCAGGCTCTGTGCTCACAGCTCAGAGCCTGGAGCCTGCTTCAGATTCTGTGTTTCCCTCTCTCTCTGCCCCTCCGTCATTCATGGTCTGTCTCTCTGTCTCTCAAAAAGAAATACACATTAAAAAAATTTTAATCTAGTTTGTTTGATATAAGTATGGCTAGTTTGGCTTTCTTCTGACATCCATTAGTGTGAGAGATAGTTCTCCATCCCCTCACTTTCAATCTGCAGGTGTCTTTATGTCTAAAATGAGTCTCCTGTACCAATACTTTTCATTTCTTGTCTCTTTGATACTAGCCACACTGACAGGTACAAGGTGATATATCATTGTCATTTTGATTTGCATTTCCCTGATGATTAGTGATGATCAACATCTTTTCATGTACCTATTGGCCATTTGTGTATCTTCTTTGGAAAAATGTCTATTTGGGTCCCCTGTTTATTTTTTGATCAGATTATTCATGTTCTTGGTGTTCAGTTGTATGAATTTTTAAAATATATTTTGGATATTAATTCCTTATTAGATCATTTGCTAATATCTTCTCCTATTCAATAGGTTGCCCTTTAATTTGTTGGTTGTTTCTTTTACTTAGCAAAAGCTTTTAGTTTGGGACACCTACATAGCTCAGTAAGTTGAGCCTCTGACTCTTGATTTCAGTTAGGGTCATGATCTCATGGTTCATGGGATCCAGCTGTGTTCTCAGTACAGAGCCTGCTTGGGATTCTCTCTCCCTGTCGCTCTGCCTCTCCCCTGCTCATGCTATCTTTCTCTCTCTTTATCTCAAAATAAATACTTTTTTTTTTCAATATTTTTAGTTTGGCATAGTCCCAATTATTTATTTGTGCTCTTGTTTCCCTAGCCTGAGATGACAGGTACAGAAAAATATTGTTAGGTCAGTGTCCAAGAGAATACTGCTTATGTTTTCTTTAAGGAGTTTTATGGTTTTAGGTCTCACATTTAGGTTGTAACTCATTTTGAGTTTATTTTATGTATGGTGTAAGAAGGCGGTCCAGTTCATTCTTTTGCATGTAGCTGTTCAGTTTTCCAACACCATTTATTGAAGATGCTGTCTTTCCCATTGAATAATCTTCCCACCTTTGTCATAGATTAATTGAACATAAAAATGTGGGTTTATTTCTGGGCTCACTATTCTGTTCCACTGATATATATATATCTGATAACTGATATAACTGATAAATTAATATATGTCAGTGGAACAGATAAATATATAAATATATTTATATAAACATATAAATATATTTATATAAACATATAAATATTAGTATATAAAAATATATTCATATAAATAGATATAAATATAAATAAATAAATAAATAAATAAATAAATAAATAAATAAATATTTATACCAGTACTGTGCCATTTTAATTGCTTTAGCTTTGGAGTATAGCTTGCATCTGGATTGTGATACCTTGAGCTTTGTTCTTGTTTCTCAAAATTTCATTGGCTATTTGTGTGTGTGTGTGGTTCTATACAAATTTTAGGATTATTTTTTCCAGTCCTGTGAAGGACATTAGTGGTATTTTGATAGATTTTGCAACATATCAGTAAATTGTTTTGAGTAATGTAGACTTTTTAACAATATTTACCTCTCAACCCATAAGCATGGTATATCTTCCCACTTACTTGTGTTGTCTTCAAGTTTTTCGTCATAGTTAGTGTTTTCATAGTACACATCTTTCAGCTTCTTGGTTAAATTTATTCCTAGGTATCATATTTTTTGATACAATTGTAAATGGGATTGTTTTCTTAACTTTTTATTTTCTGCTAGCTCATTAATGTATAGAAACACAACAGATTGCTCTATATTAATTTTGTATCCTAACTTATTTTAGGTGGAGTGTTTAGGGTATTCTATATATAGAATCATTTCATGAACAAATATTTACAATTTCACCTATTTTTTGCCAATTTAATGCATTTTATATAGTTTTTAATTTAAAAAAATGTTTTATGTTTTATTTATTTTTGAGAGCAAGAGAGACAGAGCACAAGCAAGGGAAGGGCAGAAAGAGAGGGAGACACAGAATCCGAAACAGGATCCAGGCTCTGAGCTGTCAGCACAGAACTTGACACAGGGCTCGAACTCACAGACCATGAGATCATGACCTGAGCCGAAGTTGGACGCTTAACCCACTGAGCCACCCAGGTGCCCCTCTTTTTTTTTTTTTTATTTTATTTTATTTTTTATTTTAGAGAGAGATGTGCGAGCAGGGAGAGAGACAGAGTGGGGAGATAGAGGGAATCTTAAGTAGGCTCCACGCTCAGCACAGAGTCTGATATGGGGCTAGATCTCAGAACCCTAAGATCATGATCTAAGCTGATCAAAAGTTGGATGCTCAACCAGCTGAGCCACTGAGGCACCCCTCTTTTTCTGGTTTGATTGTGGTGTTATGAACTTCCAGTACTATATTGAATAAAAGTGGTGGGAGTGGAGAGCCTTACATTGTTGCTGATCTTAGAGGAAAAGCTTTCAGGATTTTACCTTTGAGTATGAGGTTAAATGTAGGTTTGTCATATACAGCTTTTATCGTGTTGAAATATATTCCCCTAAACCCAATTTGTTGAAAGTTTTTTTTTTTTTTTTTTTATGAATGGGTATTGAATTTTATCCAATGCTTTTTCTGCATCTGTTGAGGTGATCATGTGAATTTTTTCTTTTGTTAACATGGTGTATCACGTTGAACGATTTGTAGATTTTGAACCATTCTTGCTTCCCCCAAATGGGTCCCATCTGATTATAGTGAATGATCTTTTTAATATATTGCTTAATTTGGTCTGCTAATATTTTGTTGAGAATTTTTACATTTGTGTTCATCAGGGCTACTGGTCTGTAATTTTCTTTCTTTTTTGTAGTATCTTTATCTGATTTGGTATCAGGGTAATGCTGGTCTCATGGAATGAATTTGGAAGCATCCCTTCCTTTTGTGTTTTTTTGTTTTTTTTTTTTTTGTAAGTGTTTGAGAAGTATAGGTATTACCTCTTCTTTAAATATTTGGTGGAATTCACCTGTAAAGCTGTCTGGTTCTGGACTCTTGTTTTTTGGGAGTATTTTGATGACTGGTTCAATTTTGTTGTTAGTAATCAGTCTTTCCAAATTTTTGGTCGCTTCTTGATGAAATCTTAGAAGATTGTGTGCTTCTAGGAATTTTTCCATTTCTTCTAGGGTCTTTAATTTGTTGGTGTATAATATTTTCTAGCAGTCTCTTACAGCACTTTATTTCTTTGATGTCATTTGTAACTCTTCCTTCATTTCTGATTATTTAAGTCCTCTTTTTCCTTTTGAACAGTGCTAAAGGTTTATCAATTTTGTTTATCTTTTCAAAGAAGGAGCTTCGTTTCATTGATCTTTTCAATTGTTTAGTCACTTCAACTGTGACATTTATTATTTCCTTTTTTCTACCAACCTTTGGCTTTGTTCTTTTTTAATTCCTTCAGATGTGAGATTGGATTGTTTAGTTGAGGTTTTTTTCTTGTACCTGGAAGTAGGGCTTTATGACTACACACTTCCTCTTAGAACTGCTTTTTCTGTGTCCTAAAGATTTTGAACTATTGAATTTCCATTTGAATTTGGCCAGGTTTCATTTGTTTTCCACTCTGATTTCTCTAATTTGATTTCCTTTTTGATTTTTTCCATTGATCCGTTGGGTGTTTAGTACCCTGATTAGCCTTTATGTGTTTGCATGTTTTCCAGTTTTTTTCTTATAGTTGATTTCTAGTTTCACACTGGCATGGTCAGAAAAGATGCTTGATAGGATTACAGACTTCCTAAATTCACTGAGAATTGTTTTATGACCTAACATGTGATCTATTCTGGAGATTGTTCCATATGTTTCTGCAAAGAATGTGTATTCTCCCATTTATAGATGGACTATTCTGTTTATATCTGTGAAGTCCATCTGGTCTAATGTGTTGTTCAAAGCCATTGTTTCCTTATTGATTTTCTGTCTGGATGATCTATCCATTGATGTAAGCGTTGTGTTAAAGTCCCCTGCTATTATTGTATTACTGTCAATTTCACTCTGCATGCCTATTAATTGAAGAGTACTTTTTAGATAAAATGTAAATAAAGCTAGGATCTTCTTAATTGTGTAAGATTCCAGCTTTTTCTATTACCTTTTCTGGTGGGCAGCTGCTTAAATTAGCTCCTAAGTGGTCTTGCTTCCTGATGTCCTCTCCCTTGTGTATTCTCCTCCCTTTCACTAACAACTGGATCTTCTGAGTTGCTTCTGGTGAATAGAATGTGACAAAATGATGGGATGTCTTTTCTGAGATTAAGCTGTGTCAGTACAATAGCTCAAGTCCTGCGTGTGCTTTCTCTCCCTTTCCCTGTGGACGCAGCCAGCTCACCCTGCTGGAAGCCAACTCTGCTGTCATGAGGCCGACCTAAGGAGAGGCTCTTGAGAGCGAGCTTGGTATCAAATCTTTCAGACACAGCCAAGTCTTGAGATGATTGTAGTCCCTGCTGACAACTTGACAGACCCCTTGTCATGAGGACCCTGAGCCAGAGGCACTTTTAGCTCCACTGTGCCTGGTTTCCCAATCCACAGAAATTGTGAGATAGTAAATATATGTTGTCCTAAAGGTACGAAGTAATTGGCTACAACAGAACACAACTAATGCACCTTTAAGGCACAGGACAGTTTGGATTGTTCATTCACTAGCACACTTGTGATTCCAGACATCTCTAGTTTTCTTTTCAAACTGTATTTCCCTAGCTTCTCTTATGTTCTCTTCACTATTCCCATGACCTAGTTTCTTCACCATATAATCTTTGACTCAAATTTGTATTTGCAGTCAAGCCAGTCCCTAGATTAGGCAGTAACCCTGGTCCTTTAACTTTGAGATCCAGGTAGATTGACAGGGGTTGCTGCTATTCAACTTATTTCTGAACACCATTAGTATTCAGCATCAAATTTCTCCATTTAACTATATCTCAAGGGATGTTAGAAATACGTTAACTTTGGGGGCATCTGGGTGGCTCAGTTTGTTAAGCATCTGAATCTTGATTTCAGCTCAGGTCAGGATTTCACGGTTTGTGAGTTCGAGCCCCACCTCCGGCTCCATGCTGATTTTGCAGAACCTGCTTGGGATTCTCTCTCTCTCTCTGCCCCTCCCTCTCTCTCCACCCCTACCCCATTCAGGTTCATGCAAATTTGCACTCTTCCTCAAAAATAAATAAACTTAAAAAAAAAAAAGAAAATACGCTAACGTAGTGTTTTCCTTTCGGGATGTTGAGTTGCTCAGGCTAGCTGAGTTTACAGGATTAGAAATTATTTGGTGATTATTTACACAGAGGTGATAGGTGAATGCAAAACAGGAACCCTCTCAATGTGAAAATGTGGAGCCTAAAAATACGTCGATTTAGGGGACGTGTGGGGGCACAATAGTTTCTACGGAGCATAGTCTTGTCACTTAACCATCGTGTGACAGTTGATAACACAACATGGTAATGCAAACTTCATGTAGAGAAGCACCATTACCGCTAACCTCTTTACTTTCTTAGGGTGGTGAGGAATTTCTTTGTGTAGCCACACTCCTAAAGTAATTGCCCAAGGGTAAATCTGTTGATAGGACAATAAGATGATGTAGAGGGCCGAGTGCTCGCCTCTAAATTTTCCGTAAACCCGCTGAGCTGTGAAGACTAGATCTAATGTACTCTGTTGTGGCTTGAACCTCTGCTGGGAGTACATGATTAACAGTGTTGTGAAACAATGCTGACGAGGACTGTGGCCAAGAACCTCCCTGTAGTATATGGTAGCTAGACGAAGACTGGGCCTGCCGATGCCAAATCAACTGACGTGCTCTGTCAAAACTGCGAGTCAAGCTGTTTATTTGCCATTGGGGAGAGAAAATGACCTGAAGATTGCCTGGATTTTACTATTTATGACTGCCTCTCCTGGCACCGTGAGGACAGACTTCCTGCTGGAGTCTGTGTTTCAACCTTTTGTTCCCCTAGCTAATCGTTTTTGTTAACAGAGAAGTGATTAAAAACATGGCCTTTGAGGTCAGAATTCAGTCCCCATCACTTAGTTCTGTGCCCTCGCCCAGAGTATTTGAATGCTCAGTCTCAGTTTCCTCCTCTGTAAGTGGGTATCATCATAGTACCTCACTCTGAAGAGGAGAAGGTAATGAAGATAAAAGGGGAAAATATATGGAAAAGTCTTAAAATACTGGCTGGCACATAGCACTTAAAGTGAATATTAGTATTTGTACTATTAATATTACTAATAGCTCTTAATTCTATAAAACTACCTATAAACTTCAGTGAAAACTCCTTTTTATGAGCAATCATGTTGGAATTCTGCTTATCTTTACTTTCTTAGGATATTGAGCCCTCTTAAGAGGCTATAGCTCTGACCACAGTTGAGGCTTTAATTTCAAAATTAAAAATATATTATTAAAGTTAAAGTAAAAATTGGAGCACCTGGGTGGCTCAGTCGGTTGAGCATCCGACTTCGGTTCGGGTCATGATCTCGGGTTTGTGAGTTCGAGCCCCACGTCGGGCTCTGTGCTGACAGCTCAGAGCCTGGAGCCTGCTTAGAGTTCTGTGTCTCCCTCTCTCTGCCCCTCCCTCATTTGTGCGCTCTCTCTCTCTCTCTCTCTCTCAAAAATAAATAAACCCTAAGAAAATAAAAATGAAAAATAAAGTTAAAGGCAAAGTTAAATAAATAATCCCAAATGTACTGTTAGTACTTAACTCTAAAACTTTGGGGTCTTCAATTATATGTTTCTAGATATGGATTTTAATTTAAAATGTAACAACTTTACATGTGTCAGTATTAAGTACTTTTCCATTTACCGGAAGCCAATAGATTTGGGCTCTCCTTTAGCTTTGAAAAGAAGGTGTCCCAACTATAAAAATAGATGTTTTATATAGTTTGTCTTCAAATAAATTGTTCTTATTGCTTCATTTATTACAAATTAAAAAGTTTTATATCTCCCCTTTACATCTGCATGGATGAGAAATCATGTGTTCAAAATGCAGGGACATACCCCAAGCTTATGATGAAGAATAGGTCGAAATAGCCAGATATTTATTTATCTGCCAGCATGATCAGCATTTAACTGGGGATCCTAAATTAGTTTCCTCTTTTTTCTTTTCTTTTCTTTTCCCCATCAGAGATGGTTAACATTGAACCTCCCTCCTACGTGAGAGTCAGTGTAGCCATAATGTCCTTCTCCTGTTATGGTGTATGCACCCTAAATTTAGATGAGGAAATGCAGGTTGGCAAGCAGGTCTGGAACCTTAGAGGCCTTCACTAGGTCATTCCATTAGTCACAGAATCTGGCTGATTAAATTTTACTTAGGATTCTTGATTTAGTTGCACTTACCATGATGTGGGCAGTAAGGTCTTTGTTTTATTCCAAGAATATCTTTAAAACTATCACATATTTTGAGAAGAAAACCTCATCACAGTCCATCTTCCTTGCAAATGAATATGTGTCAGAATCATTACTGTAGTGACAGAACCTCCTAACCTTTTCTGAAAATAGAATTCTAGTTTAAAAAATTCGCTTTAATTTCCATATGTACTGACAGCATTTGGAACAGCCCTGGAATTTAGAATGGTTCTCAAACTAAGGAATGCTTGATATCTCTACCAATCACAGCAGCTTTGGAAAGGCATTTACCCAGGAGGGATATTAAATAAACAGCAAGTGGGGGTGCCCGGGTGGCTCAGTTGTTTAAGCGTCAGACTTCGGCTCTGGTCATGATTTCGCGGTTTGTGGATTTGAGCCCTGCATCGGGCTCTGTGCTGCTGGCTCAGAGCCTGGAGCATGCTTCAGATTCTGTGTCTCTCTATCTCTCCGCTCCTCCCCTTTTCATGTTCTCTATCTCTCTCTCAAAAATAAATAAACATTAAAAAAAATTAAACAGTAAGTGAATGTTCTAAATGTATTCATTTTAGAGGCACCTGGGTGGCTCAGTTGGTTAAGTGTCCCATTTCGGCAAAGATCACGACCTCATGGTTTGTGGGTATGAGCCATATAACAATGTTGTGGATCTCTAGTGTATCGTAAAATATTAGGCTACTATATAGTTCACACCAAAGGTAACTCTATTGTTATTCCCCAGAAAATGTACTCTCAGAAGTTGACTCATTAGTTACATCATTCATTCAATGATGATTTATTTAGTCTGACAAATTTGTTGAATTATTTTGTGTTCTGTAATTATAGTAGTGAACAAATACTGTTTCTTTCATTATGGAAATTCTTAGGGGAGGAGAAGAACCAAAAAAGTCAACACATCTCATGTCAGATGGCACAAAATGGAACGGGAAAAAAAGCAAAGGTTTCAGGAAATAGGAATATGAGAAGGGAAGGGGAGGGTGCTGTAATGAACATAGGTATGATCTCCACCAAGTACTATATGTTGGAGCCTAGACAGAAATGAGGAGGCTAGTTCACATTTAGGATATGCCGCTAGACAGGAGCATGATTGGCTTGATGAAGAACCAGTGATAAGGCTAAGTGTGGCTGAAGCAAAATGAGCAAGGGAGAAGCAATAGTGGATGAAGTGAAAGGGTTACAGGTGAAGGTGTTGCCATATTGGACCTTGAGGGAAATTATAAGGACTCTGGCTTCTACTTAGATTGACCTGCCAAACATTGGACGCTGTTGAACAAAGGAAGGAGATGACTTATCTTGTGTTTTAAAGGCATCGCTCTCATTGCTTTGGGAAACTACACTGAGGAAAATAGGGTGTGAAGAGAAGCTCAAGGCCAATTAGTAGTCCAAGTAAGATGAAAACCGAAAATTGTCCATTGGATTTAGCAGTGTGAAGAGCTTTTTGTGACCTTGACAAGAAAACCATCCCATGGCATTTGATACAAGCACACCCGGAAATGGGTTTTGGCATGCTGTATTAGGGATCAACTCCTGTGGATGGAAAAAAAGAAAGCAGGATAGAGGATGAATTTCAACTGTCATGCGTTTGAACTGTGAGGTAGGCTCCAAAAGCCTTGGGCCATTTTGTGGAGTGCTATGAACATGAAGGGAGTCTGAAGAGTGTTCTGCATTAAATATCTGGGTTTTTATGACCCAGAAAAAATCAGCCATGGGATTTGTGCCCACAAGGAGAGACACGTGCTTGGGTAAGGCAGCTCTCTGCAACTGAGGTAGCTAGGGGCGGGAGTCTATTTGTGCAATGATTCAGTAGCAAAAGAAAATGCCAGCACCAGACAGGGGGACGTTGCTGGACTGATGTTACTTTGGAGGTGAAAAAAAAATGGCATCTAGCTGACCTTTGTGCAAAGTAGTTATGATCAAAGTATAATCAAAGTGTGCATATAAGTCAATCTCTTTTTCCGATTTCGTATCTTTAGTGACATCAAGCTTATGTTTATTGGCGGAAAACTCACAGAGGAAATCTTAAGCCTATTTTTTGATACTCAGTTGAACAAGTCCTCTCTTTAGTGGGTGATTCTAGAAGTGTTTCCTTTCCAGATTCCTCAATGAATTATTCACTTCAACAACATGTAAAAATATCATGCTGCCATTATGCTTAAAACTTGATCGAACAGAAATGCATCAAGATGAACAATGTTTTTCTACTTGGTAAAGTTTGGTTCTTAAAGTTTCCTTAAATGCATAGCAGCAGCATCTTTTCCCCATAATGGGGAGTGAAATGTAGGTGGGCTTTAGGAGGGGAGATGTGCTAATAGAAAAATCCGGAGTGGAACAACACAGTAAAGGTCAGTGACTCCCACTGGGATGGCATTTATTTTCCTCACCACCTCACCTGCCATGGATCATGGTGGATACATGGACACAGCAAACTGAACAGAAACTAAGCATGTAACATACAAATCCTGTGTACATTAACTTTGCTATATCTTAGTTCATCGCTTCAAGTCTAAAACAGAGATATTACTAAAGCCTCCTAACTTTGTAGTGAACATGGCTTTAAAATTTATATTGGAAATAAAGAAAATGAGCAGTACTGTGTGTTTCTGTGCAGGCAACGGAAATTACTAAGAAACTTGTCTGTTGGACTGCTGTGTACTCTGGTTAAGCGGGTTGGTCAGGCAGGAGCAGTTTCTGGTAGAGTTAACTAATGTGGGCTTGTAAACTCTTGATAGGTTAGTGAGAAAGGACATAGAAATTTCTCGTGTGGCAGGCGCTGAATAATGCATTTAGCAGACAAATGAGAACAGCAATTGATGACCTCTGAATGTTTCTTCCAACCTTAGGATTCTCTTCAACACTGTCCCTGAAGCGCTGTTTGCTTGCTGAGAACTGAACCACTTTATTTCTCTATGCCTCATTTCTCTTCCTGATAAATTTGTGAATGTTCTTCTAACACATCTGGTGAAATGGTTGTAAGAAACCTATGCCTAAAAGACTATTTCCACCTAGTTTTGATTCAGCTAAGTTTTGTCAGCTGACACTAGAACACCCCCATAGTTTCTCAAGTCTCTTTCTCAAAATGTGAAAGAGGTTATAAATGTATCAAGAATTCATCAGTATTGCTTATCAGGGCCATGGCCAGAAAAAGAGGAATCATCAAACTCAGGCAGTAACAAAGAAACCACACAGAATTCACACTGGATTCCAGTGTCTTCTCCCTTTTTGTTCAAATCCATACTTACTTCCAATACTCAGCAACCACTCCATTTAGGGTGTTCCATTGCCAGAAACACTCTTTTTGCCATAAGTTGTGCAAATCACTCCCTCCCAATATACATTCTTCAGTTATTTCAGATTTCATCGATTTTTTTTCTCACAAATCCAATAAAGATTTATAGTTTGTAAAAGATTCTTCTAGATGTAATTACACAAGGACAGGTACCTCTCACAAGTGTTTGAATTGTCTTATTCCATCACCAACACCTAACTCAGTGTCTGCCATTCAAAGACTCTAGGTAAATGCCCTCCACATGCACTGATACAGTCATGAGTTTTCTAAAGGGATACTCTGTGCATCCTTAAAGGGTGCAATCCAGGTCTGGTCAAATATATGGCTTTTAAATCAACATGCACCCTTTTAGACCTTTAATCAATTATATTTCTAAGGATTGACTGCCGTTTGCATTTTTCAAAGAGCTTTGGCCTAGATAATTTGGATCAATTATCCTGAAAGTGAAATTGGCAGCCACTGTTTATTTATCTGGGAAGCTAGTGAAAAGGAATTAAAAAAAAAAAATTCCTCACAAAGGAATACAGTTTTTCCCTTTAACTTAATCTTAAAAGAGTTCAGAAACAAAATACAGCAAAAATAATTATCTGCTTGTTTAAGAAATACTCTTTGATGCTCCAGGGTTCTAAACAGTAAGCAAAGCCATTCGTTTAAAACTAAAATCTTGAAGAGAATTAACATAGATGATTGTATGCATATATGGACAAGGCACCTCTAAAAGAGTTTTGGGTATAATAGTGCATCTTAAAAACATGATACTACCAAAGTTAAAACACAAATGAGGAGACATACCAAATCCAGGACAGTAGCTCTTGAAGGGGAAGGACAGAGGGAAATGGGACTGGGGAAGTTTGTAAAGGGCAGTCCAACTAGATCTGTATGGTTTATTTCAAAAGAAAAGATCTGGAGCAAGTATGGCAAAAGGAGAATATTTATCAGCTTGAGGTTAATTACCAGATATGGAAACTTATATTTTTCCATGTATTCCTTGTATATTACTCTGAAGTTTTTGTTGAGTAAAACATTTACCATTCTGCTACTTTTCTGTAAGTTTCCTGTTTTGAAAGGTAATGGCTGTCTTTCATTGTAGACTGACACTTTGATAACAGTCACTTAAATCTCCCGAATGTGTATTAAACACCTAATATATACTTAGTTCCATGATAATAACATAGACCAGTAACTTACAAATTTCTACTTTCAAGAAGCTTATGGACTAGAAGGAGAATAAATCAATGAATTACCTAAATAAGAAGGACTCAAGGATTGTTAGGAATATTACTATCTGGAATAATAGGAACAGTGGAACGTGGTAAGGTGGGAATTCTGGAGAGGAGGAAGGCTGAAAACAAAAAAAAGCAAATAGGAAACTCAGTACAGGTTTGGGAAATACTGAATTACACAATTTAATTTAAATACTGGCACAGGTGTGGAAGCAGAAAGATCTGAAGCTGGCATGGTTGCTTGTGACATTAGGCACACATTTATCTACAAATTAGCGGAATTAAAAACTGGATTCTAACTTCCAAGTCACAGTAGGAAATAAAAGGAAATGAAAACTTGTTTCTAAGTTTTTTCCTTTTTTTTTTTTTTTTTTTTTTTTTGCTTTATAACATAGTTCACAGCTAAGGAGGAGCATGATACTCATAGTGGATTTTTTTAAATTTTATTTAAAAAATGTTAATGTTTATTTATTTTAGAGAGAGACAGACAGCGTGTGAGTGGGGGAGGGCAGACAGAAAGGGAGATACAGAATCCAAAGCAGCCTATCAGCTCAGAGCCGGATGCGGGGCTCAAACTCATGAGCTATGTGATCATGACCTAAACCAAAGTCTGAAGCTTAACCAAGCTACCCAGGCGCCCCCTGGTTTTTGCTGGCTACAGAGAAATAGGACAAAGATGAGTTTGGTGATCAACAAAAGTCACAAGTCATTCTGAAGTTATTACAGCTTCCCGGTTTTATGCATGAAATAAATTGGGAATGTAACATTTAAGGAAAGACTTAAAAATGCAAGTGTGAATTAACAGGAAGCCAATTTATGGCAAATTTTAATATATCCCTTTTAGTTCCTGCCAGGAAATAAAGCATGCAAAAAGGCTGTATTATAAGGTTTCTCAACGGATAAAAATGAGTATCTGTACCTTATAAAGATAGTTCATGCCTCTGTTCAAACACTGACTTGGTATAGATAAAATTGGAATAAAAGTTAACACATATCAAAGTCAGTCGAACAGAGAAGCTGATACTGGCAGCTGTAGCTCAGGACCAGTAAGACATTCTGCAATGATGAATGTTGTGTGCTTTCACTCTGCAATGATGTAGGTAGTAGACACGTGTGCCTACTGAATACTTCAAACGTGGCTAGTATAACGGAGGAATCGAATTTTTCATTTTATTTCGTTTTAATTGATTTATATGCAGTCACACGTACGGTAGTAGCTTATATACTAGATCACCCACCTCTAGCGTTTTCTGTGTTTACGTTTCCAAGTGTTTGAATTTTAAAATATATTCCGTCTATTGTTAATTTCAGGCTTTGCTGAAAGGCGGATTCAGGAGCCATGTGTGCTATTTCTGACATTAATAATAAATGAATGGGGGCACCTGGGTGGCTCATTCAGTTAAGTGTCCAACTTCAGCTCAGGTCATGATCTCACAGTTCATGAGGTGGAGCCCCACATAGGCTCTTTGCTGACAGCTCGGAGCCTGGAGCCTGCCTCTGATTCTGTGTCTCCCTCTCTCTCTGCCCCTGCTTGGCTCAGGCTCGCTCGCTCTCTCTCTCTCTCTCTCTCTCTCTCTCAAAAATAAATAAACATTAAAAAAATTTTTTTAATATAAAAAAAATAATGAAAGATTTATTTGTGGCCCTAAATTCCAGCCTTGTAAACATTCTTTGGAAGCATACAACTCATGTATATAAGGTTTTGTAATGTTAGTCAACAATAATAGCCCAATTGCTGAACACAGAGTAGATGGGATTGCAGAAAATTTTCATATTAACACTGTTGTGTTAAAAAGGATTTCTGGCTAGAGTCTGTAACAGGAACTGTGCATTTAAAAATGTTTGATTGGAAATAGTTTTAGTAGGTCACCAAAAAAGAATGAAATGGCGCTGGGTTAACGAAGCTAATAATAACTAAGATAGAGATCTTTTAACTAAAATGTTAATCTAATAGTAACCTGCGCGAAAGCTTCTTCGTTTTCTCCGAGCTAGTGAAAAATAATTTAAGGATTTAAACATATTATTTCTTCATTTATTAAATATATTGTACGGATATAAATGCATCTTTTAATCACCTGACTAAACAGAAAAGCAATGCATCATTTCAAATGCCCCGACATGTCTGAAACTGGAAATTCAGCTTAATAGCAGCACTGTTTAGCTCTGATTAGCTTTGGAAAGCAACAGGCAATTTATTATGACAGCAATTTAAAGGAACTCACTCAAGATTAGTATCCTAAACTGAACATGTAACACATTCCTCCTTGTAACACTTTTGGAATCATGTGTTCTTTTTCCAAAGAAACATAAACACGAATCTCAGCCATCAAGAAAATAAATGAACCAAATCATGCCAGTGACCCATACGCAAAGCTACTATCATAACAAATGAGTTTACATCATTGAGAAAAACCATAGACATTCAAATGTGGTCGGGAAAACAGAACAAAAGTGCAAACAGTATCCAAAAACTAGTGTGGGGATACTATTTCAGAACCATCAAAGGCAATTTGAGAAGATTTATTTTCTCAAGATGAAAACTAATTGTAAAAATTAAGTAATTCTGCTACAGGGAATTTGTACTTACTGTAAAAGTACCATGTCTAGAGTATTTTCTAAAGTGTGGAGCAAGTATAAATTCTAATTTTTCAGCAAGTCTTCTGAGGATAATAAATTGGAAACAACCTAGAGGTACCTTCATACTTATCATAGAGCTATCATATGTTACACTACTGAATGAGCATTAATGGTACCGTATAGTATGCTCAATTTCAGTTTTACTGTTTGACTTCTTTGACTAGACTAAGATTACATAGCAAACCCAAAAAAGTGGTAACTAACATTCTTTGGTTAGTATACAGGTTGGCATAGTAGTTTACATTAAACTCCTGGAAAATAGTTTACTTTTAGGAGAATTTAGGGAAGCAATTGGTTGTGTATTACACAATCATTTATTGATGTTATATTTAATATTCAAAATAAATATAATATTTTGTTTAAAGTTAACTAAAACCTGGAAACAAGGCACGGAATGGTTTTCTGTTCCTTCAGTGTCCTACTAAAGCACTGAATTATCAATCTAGGTCATCTGAATTTCTAAGAGAATGTGACTTACCGGACTTACTGTTGACTACTAATCAGCACCCAGATTCTGCAAAGTTAGAGATTAACTTGAGGAAAATAGATAACAGGCAAGTTGTTTTTCAGACAGGGTTGATGTCATTGATTTCTGTCTTTCAGAGAAGATAATCCCCAAGGTTATGATTTTAGTAATCATTTTTAAAATCCAAGCTATGTTTTTCCAAAACTTTTTCACTTATTATTTTATATCTTTTTTTTTTGCCCTCTTAAACCTTTATGGTCATTCTGTTGGTTCATTGTTAATGACTCAAACAACACTTGGACACATGCTCACCGGAATTCATATGACCGTTATCCTTTTAACATTTTGTTCCTGATCGCTGTTATATTTTGTTGATAAGATTTTTAAAAGCTAGCAGCATTCTTTGGAAGGCCTGGCAATATTTATCATTCAAAAAAACCCCACAAAAACCATAAGGTTATGTGATATTTGAGGCTGAGGTAAGCTGCGAAAGAGTATCATCTCTGTGTGAAATAGCTTATGAATCTCCACACACCATCTGTTCATCACAATCAATGCAATGACCATCAGACGTAAGAGGAGGCAAATCTGGAAACTTCCAATTTTGTAGTGTTTTTAAGCCATCATTATCATTAAGGCAAAATTCATTAAATTATCTGTTGTGTTGAGTCGTAGAAGATCAATTTAACATGGTTCTTGCCTCCTAGGAAAAACCAATTTAAATAGACACTAGTGATAAATTCAAGGGCAAAATGACATACATGTAAATTTATCACCATTCATCAACTAAATGAATGAGAGGAACGTTCATTTTAAAAACAAGAGACTATGTGTGGTCTCATTCCGAAGTTACAAACAATATTGTTTTTATTCATTCTGGGACTGAATTACAACTCCAAAATCTTGGAATTTGAATAAGAGATTTGACTGAAGACAGTTTTGTGATTTTTTTTTTTAAAGCTCTAATACAGCAGATCAGTGGCTGTGGTCGGGAATCTACTACTAAGCACTTGGTGGAGGAAACACTAAAGACTGTGAGTTGATTTCTGGACTTAACCCAAATAATATGTTACAGTCTTGTGTCAGTTATGTTATTCTTTTTCTATGTGACCTGCTTGTGAGTAGTGATAAAACTCTGCAACAGCCTTTGAAATACTTGTTTTGAAACCGAGATCTCGGTGCAAGGTGGGCTCATTCATACTGGGCTGTCATTGCTTCTAGACCCTTCCAAAGGCCAAAGCTAAGAGATTTAGCTGTGACTTGGTACTGATACTAAATCAGTGCATCCCCACAGGCTTCTCCCTTACCTTCTCCTGATGCATAGTTTTCTCCCCTTCTTGCATAGTGAGGACCATGACCATAAACCTTAGTGATGTTATTATTATTATTTTTTTCAAGAGAGAGCAAGTGGGGTTGGGGGAGGCAGAGAGAGAAGGAAAGAGAATCTTACACAGGTTCCACACTCAGCCATGGAGCCCAATGAAGGTACCGATCTAATGACCCTGAGATCATGACCTGAGCCGAAATCAAGAGTTGGATGCTCAATGTACTGAGCCACTCAGGCACCCCTGATGTTACTAATATGTATCTTCTCTTTTATTTCCCATTTAATCTGTCTAGGGATTTCTCTTTTTGCTCTGAAAGGATCCATTTTTCGTCATTTAAGGCTTGTGGCTCACATGAGGTAGAGAAGTGACATAAAAAGATCATGCTCTGGGCTGTAGTGTTTTTCCTCTTTTTAATTATTATTATTATTATTTTTTGATATTTAGGAATCCTGTATCTTCAGGTTATTCTGAAAGCACGATCTTCATATTTTTTTCCTTCTTTTCAGGGTATACTTGAGAGATATACAGGGGCCGCTATTTCCTTTGAGTATGTGGAAATCCAGGATGCAAATTTTAACCTATTCATTCAATGTTGGTTTAAGAATTTTTTTTTAAATTTTTTGTAATGTTTGTTTATTTTTGAGAGAGAGAGAGAGAGAGAGAGAGGCAGAGACAGAGGGAGACACAGAATCCGAAGCAGCCTCTGAGCTGTCAGCACAGAGCCTGATGTGGGGCTTGAACTTATATGACTGTAAGTGATGTCATGTCCTGAACCCGAAGTCAGACACTTAACTGACTGAGCCACCCAGGTGCCCCAAGGATATTTTAATATAAATTTATTACTAGTTACATTACTATAGTCATTTTATTAATAAATGCTTAAAAACACTTGAATTATTGTTGATTATTTTAAGAGTTTTAATGTTAGGAATAATGGTTATTTCTTTAACATAACAAATGATCTTTATCCCAGTCATCCTCACATACAATGACTCTAAACTCAGCATTTCCATTAATATCAGTAATAAGTTGAGTATACCTGCTAATGATATTACTATTTAATATTGCCTTAGAAGGTGTACAGAAAGCAATAAGTCCTGAACAGCTACAGAGGTATAAAAGTGAGGAAAAGTGTATTATTTCAAATATTATTTCAATATAATTGGAGAATCAATACCTTAAAAATTGTAATTGTTTAATGTAGTAGAAACACTATAAATACAGACATTCCATAGGCTTTATTAAAATTGTAACAACCCATTGGACATTTACTGAAAGATTTCTTCACAATAGCAAAACTACATTACACATATTCCAAAGAAAAGGAAAAATAAATATGATACCAAAAACAAACTAGCAGAAACTGAAAACAAAAAAAGAAGAAAATGAAACATATATATATCTATATATCTCAAAGTTGAAAAACTTAGTATTGTAATGTTATAAATCCTTCCTCATTAAATTTAAAATAATTTTGGTAAGTTAAAAACAAGGGGTGCCTGGGTGGCTCAGTTGATTAAGTATCTGACTGTTGATATCAGCTTAGGTCATGATCTCACAGTTCATGGGTTCAAGCCCCGTGTCAGGCTGTGAGCTGACAGTATGGAGCCTACTTGGGATTCTCTTTCTCCCCCTCCCCCCCCCCCCCGCATGCTCTCTCTCTGTCTCTCTCAAAAATAAACATTGAGGGGCGCCTGGGTGGCTCAGTCGGTTGAGCATCTGACCTCGGCTCAGGTCATGATCTCACAGTCTGTGAGTTCAAGCCCCGCATCGGGCTCTGTGCTGACAGCTCGGAGCTTGGAGCCTACTTCAGATTCTGTGTCTCTCCATCTCTCGGCCCCTCCCCTGCTCTGTGTCTCTCTGTCTCTCGATAATAAGCGTTAAAAAAAAATTAAAAAAAAACATCGAAACAAATTTAAAATAATTACTGATAGGTATATACTTACTGCCATTTTGTTAATTGTTTTACTGTTATATTTGTAGTTCTTCTTGTCTCTTTCTTCTTGATTTCTCCTTTGTGATTTGATGACTTTCTTTAATATTATGCTTGGATTCCTTTCCTTTATTTTTGTGCCCTACTGAAGTTTTCAGTTTGTTTACCATGAATTTCATATATAACATCCTAATTATACAACAGCCTACATTAAGTTGATAATTGCTTAAGTTTGAACGCATTCTAAAAGCACTTAGTTTTTATTCTTCCCTCCACAGTTTATGTATATGATGTCACACTTTACCTTTTTATTTTTTGTGTCCCTTGACTAATTTTTATAGATATGAGTAAGATTACTGCTTTTAACCTTTGTACCAGGTTTATAAGCAAATGATATACCACCTTTATTGTTGGTTTGTTCTCACCAGTGAACAATTTTCATTTCATAGTTATTTTAGTTCTAGTTATTGCCTTTTCTTTTTGCCATTTAAATGATTATGTGTTTGGGCGTGAAGCTCCTTGGGTTCGTCTTTATGAGGGTATTCTGTGCTACCTGGACCTGGATGTCTGCTTCCTTTTCCAGGTTAGGGAAGTCTTCAGTTACTAGTTCCTTTCAAATCAGTTTTCTGCCCCCTTCACTCTATCTTCTTTGGGGATCTCCACAGTGTGAATGGTATTATGCTTGATGTGGGTGGAGAGGTCACTTAACCTATCTTCATTTTTATTTTTTTATTTATTTTTAATTTTTTACTTTTCCCTATCTTCAGTTTTTAAATCCTTTTTTTTTTTCTTTTCTCTTCACCTTATTTGCTTTCCACTACCCTGTCTTCCAGATTGCTGACTCATTATCTGGCATCCTGTAATCTGCTGTTGATTCCCTCTGCTGTATTTTCCATTTCAGTTATTGTATGCTTCTGCTCTGAGTAATTATTGGCTATTTTTTTTTTTCTATCTCTGTTGATATTCTCAGTGAGCTCATCCATTCTTGTCTCAGGACTGGTGAGAATGGTTATGACCATTAGTTGGAAAGCTATATGAAGCAGGTTGTTGATCTCCATTTAGCCTGTGTTTCTGTCCTATTCTTTCATTTAGAACATACTCCTTTATCTCATTGCTTTGTCTGACTCTCTGTGTTTGTGACTGCATATTAGGTAGGTCAGCTCTGTCTCCTGGTGCCTTATGTAAAAGGCCTCTTGTGATGGCCAATAACAAAAGTGCTCCAAGGGTGTTGTCTGTGTGGGCTCCTGGCACCCACCTGTTGTGCCTGTGCCCTGACTGGGGCAGGCACACTGGTGGGTGGTGCTTGCTCCTGATTCCGCTTGCTGAGACGTCCTCCGGTAGCAACACGTTGGTGTGTTAGTGCATGGGGCTAACTCCTCCCCTGCACAGGGTATCCCTTACTTTGCAGGGCTCTAGCCCCTGCTAGGTGCCTGCTAGGTTTGGCGATATGGTAGTCACTCTCGGGGGACACTAGTGCCAACTGAGGCTCCCCCCCTGTGTGTGATAGGGCGGGAACCGCTTTCCAGGAGCACCTTCCAGTGCAAACAAATTGGGTGGTACCAGTCTACAGGGGAGTATCAGAGCTGGATAGGCAGATAGATGGAGAGTGTCAGAATGAACTCTCAGCAGCATGTGGCCAGCTAAGCAGAAGGCGGGCAAGAAAACACGGTAACTGCCAATACTTCCATTTGTGAGGAAACTCCTGCACATCCCTGCTCTTCTGGCATGTGTTCTAAAATTAATCCATAAATTTTCATGTATACCCTCGTTTGAAAACTGCCTCTTCTATTCTGGGTCTCAGACATAATGATGCAGTGTGCTTGTCCTTTAAGAGTGGGGACTTGGTTTCTTATCGCCTCCTGGCTCTCCAGGAGTGAAGCCCCACTAACATTCAAAGCTCCTGGAGCAAAGACTCACCAATATTCAAAGCCAGAAAATGTAAGGTCTCATTCTCCTGGTGCGGGTCCCCGTGGTAGTGCCTGAAGCAGGGCTTGATCACCTGGCCCCTTTAAGCCCGTGTTATCCCTCGTGCTTGTGGGTCACTATACTGGGTGTTTGGTTCCCAGATGTATCTCTGCCACTTCTTACCTTCTCCATGAGGGCCTTCTCTTTATGCCTCAAGTTGTGGAAGATCTGTTAGGCCAGCTCTCAGGTCATTTTCAGAATGATTTGTGTTACATGTAGTTGTTGCCTTGGTGTGTCTATGGGAGGTGGTGAGCTCAGGATCCTCCTACTCTGCCAGCTTCCCTTGCTCTCAATAATGTTACCTTTTCTTTGTTAATGTTTATTTACTTTTTTTTTTTTAATTTTTTTTTTCAACGTTTATTTATTTTTGGGACAGAGAGAGACAGAGCATGAACGGGGGATGGGCAGAGAGAGAGGGAGACACAGAATCGGAAACAGGCTCCAGGCTCTGAGCCATCAGCCCAGAGCCCGACGCGGGGCTCGAACTCCCGGACCGCGAGATCGTGACCTGGCTGAAGTCGGACGCTTAACCGACTGCGCCACCCAGGCGCCCCTGTTTATTTACTTTTGAGAGAGAGAGAGAGAGAGAGAGAGAGAGAGAGAGAGAGAGAATGAATGGGCGAGGGGCAGAGAGAGAGGGAGACAGAATCGGAACTGTCAGCACAGAACCTGATGCAGGGCTTGAAGCCACTGACCGCAAGATCATGACCTGAGCTGAAGTCAGACGCTCAACCCACTGAGCTACCCAGGTGCCCCAGTAATGTTACTTTTGAAAGTAAACTTTCAAAGTCCCCTTAATGATAATTTCAAAACACTGAGTGTAAAGGCAGTGCACATCAGTATATCTATCGATAATTATAGTAATAATAGAACTGAAAGCAAAAAAAAAAAAAAGAACATTAATTGTATTCTAGGTGATTAAGAATAACTTTGTGAATTAACATTCTAAAATAAATTGTATAATGTATGTTATCAGGAATACAACCAATAACTGATGTTTTATTTAAAAGAGTGATAAATGAATAGTGTCACATACTGTAAACACTTTACTAAGACAGGGGTTGAAATGGATCCTTAGAAGTTAATAAAGAGAAACACTGTGAGACCCTGGTCACTGGAGCCTTCTGGCAGACATCGCATTTCCGTAAGCAGCCTGTGCAATGAATGAGTGTTAAAGAGGCAATCTACTCTTTCAAGTACCTTAGCAGTAGAGTTAAGCGTATGAAGGCAATGGTGGAAAACATAGGGTAATAATCAAAAAGAGTTTTGAGCTTAGATGAAATGTTAGTGGAAAACCTCATGTAAGAGAAGGGAAAAGATAGGAGAAGGGCAATGTGATTGAGAAAATGAAGTTCTTGAGGAGAAAGAAGAAAATAATTGGGATGTCGATTATCTGTGAAGGAATTAAATAAGAAGTTGAATATCTCTGTCAAAATACCGAGGAAAGGGGATGAAATATTAAAAAAACCCCACACATACACATATTTCAGTTGGGGCCAAAATATTTTTCTGATATGTGTAACTTTCTTTATGAAATAACAGCAGCTTTGCTTAAAAGATAGTCCACTTTCTCCCACTAGTTGGTAATGCTGTAAGTTTCCAGTCATAAATATTCATACTATAAAAATAAATATCTGTTCACACTCATTAGGATTTCCAGAGCACTTAAAGTAGTATGTTGTATCATAAATGCAAAAATAGGAACCTTCTGCATTCATGGATGATGGGCTAATAATCCTATTTTTTCTTTTTTTTTTAATTAAAGCCACAGTTTTGAACTTGGATGTTTAAGCCATGTAGAAGTTCCCCTTCGCATCTTACCCTCCCCCCTTTTTTGTAACTACAAGTTGTAGGACTGTCTCCGATTCAGTGCTGTGGAAACACACCATTACCCCTTCGTAGTTGAACAACAAAGTGTTTTACAATGTAAAATATTGACAAGGTTTTGAGAAATGAGAACACTTGCATATTGTCATTTCAAGTAAAATTAGTGTAACTTCTCTGGACAATAATTTGAAATTCTTAGTAAAGTTAAAGACTGCACTTCATAGTTTTACTCAGCTTAATTTAAACATCCAGGAATAACAGTGTTCATTGTAGCATGGTTATATTAGCAAAGACATAGAAGCAGCTTAATTTTTACTAATAGGTGAATGGATAACTCTGGTTTATTCACTGGTGAAATGTTACATAGATATAAAAATGGCTTTATTACACAGAAATAACTGCCATAATGTAAAATAAAGAATCAAGTTGTAAAAGGATACAACATTATAGAATGAATATCTTATTTATGAGTATAAACATTAACTCAAAAAATATAAAAATATATATGGAAACTTTAGAGAGCAACTTGAGGGAAGTGAGTACTACCTGGCAAAAAGGGGCAAATGGTAAGGAGTGGAGCCTTAGCTACAACTGTAACTTTTATCAATTAGAAAATTCTTAAAAATAATAGAAAAGCTACTTGCATAAATCAAATACAGGTATTAATCACACACACAAATGCATTTAGTTGTGTAACTGCCCATGTACCAGACAGCTTAGACTAAAATTGTTGTCCACCAGTTGGGGACTTAAGAATTAATGAGCACTATAAAATATTTTTATAAGTAAGATTATTTATTTTAATGTTATTCATTTTTTGAGAGAGAGAGAGAGCACAAGCAGGGGAGGGGCTCAGAGAGAGAGGGAGACATAGAATCTGAAGCAGGCTCCACGCTCTGAGCCAGCAGCACAAAGGCCGAGGCAGGGCTTGAACCCAAGGACTGTGAGATCATGACGCCTAACTAACTGAGCCACCCAGGCACCCCAAGAATAAGTATTTATTAAGTAAAGTATTAGAAAAGATAAATGAGGCAGCCAAGTAGTCAGATATGAAAACAAACTCCACTCAGGGTCTGTCAAAGAACTCAGGAAGTGACCCTTATGTAAGAGTTAGGGTCTTGGAATTCACACTGAACTCAAAAGTTCAAAATTCTAGTGATGCAATGCAAATTAAATATTTTTGTGCTGTTATATAAAGAATTAGTGTTATTTATTAGAAATTATGGAGAGTTAATCACAAGCTACAAGAAAAACTGTCTGATGATTAGGGATACATCTATGTGAACATATTTGGAGATGGAGAATTTTTTATGTCCTAAAACATCAGTTCACTTGCCCAGTACTTGGAACCAGAGGTTAAGATTTGATAGAAAATGTAAACAAATAGTACCTAGGTACTCAAATATTTCAGAATGCTTTTCACTGAGGTTAATGAGTGTAGAGTCTGATTCATTAACTATAAAAATGGTAGTTCCATTTAGATAAAAAAATAATGGAAGGCAGAAGAAAAGGCGGGAAAGGAGGAGGAAAAAAAGCCATCTTTTTTTTAATGTTAAAAAAAGTGATGCTCTGAAGTGCTGATGTGTTCTATTTATTGCATTGGTTGGGCTTTCACAGTTGTGCTCAAATTTGTGATGATATATTGAGGTATCTCTTTATGATTTGTGCAGTCTTTGTACTTGTACTGTACTTGAACAAAAAAAGGACCTTTGTGGAATTTAAATTTTTGAAGTTCAGAGATCACATTGCCAGTCAAAGTCAAGTCGATAAAGTAGATGTTCTGGATAATACTGTAGATGTGAAAAGTCCCATGACCTCAAAAGTTATTAAATCTAATTTTTAGTCTTTGAGATTCATAGATGAAAAGCCCGACGTGAATAAGATAATGAGTCTATAAAGCTTCTCTGGTGGCTTAATGAATTCAAGGAGAGAAAGGACGTTTCATAGTTACTATTACTAAAATATTAATGCTAATATTTAATCAAGAACAGCAACTTTTTCCCCATAGTTTCCAATTTCTATTGATCATGGTGATGAGATGCTGTCTTTCCATTATTATCTGGACACAACTTGTCCATATGTTGCCCAAAAGCACTCACTTCTTGGCTCTGAGTAAACAGGAAATGATATTCAAATGAGGACTACAATATGGAAATGAAGCCTATTATACTTGCAGATGTGCAGACAGTAGAGAGCTACAAAAGTCCACCTAGAAGATTTGGATGTGAACTAATAACTATAATTACCAACGTGATACCTTTTGTGAAAGGCTTTATGAATTTTCATTTTATCTCCTTTCAGAACCACTTACCTTAAATATAACTTAGATTCCAGCCAGCTATGATGTATCATAGCCATTTTCAGGGGCATATCCCTAGCACACTTTTAATGGAGGGCAGGAGAGAAATTATTTTCTTGATAATTTACAGTGACTTGTACCAGGAATCTGCTTGGATAATCCTGTAGGCTACTTGTGCTGTGAACGTATGTGACTGATACCTGGGCTTCTTTCTAAAACTCTTGGTTTTTTTTGAGTGTCATAATCTTATAAGGCAATTAGGATCACTTAACCTTTTTTTTTAAGGAGATGTTAATTGAGAATTCTGGAAGGTAAGTAATATTCCAGCCCCCAAAACAAAACTGTTTCTACCATGAGCTACTCCTTGGCACCTCTTCCTGTACTTTTTTCTTTTAAGTAATGGCATGTTTAGTTTCTTAATCTGTAGGTTTAAATCCTAGGGACTTCTTTGAGTCATTATTCCTCAGACTCCATATTCTAGTTGTATAAAAATTACAAAGAACAAAAAATAAAGACAAATCACAGATATTTTAGTAAAAACCCCCACAGATCTCACAATGAGAAAAGCCTTTCTAAGTATAACATGAGATATTTAATCATAAATGAAAAGACTATTAAATTTTTTTTACTGGAGGGGCGCCTGGGTGGCTTATCGGGCTAAGCATCCTACTCTTGATTTTGGCTCAGGTCATGATCTCATGGTTGTGAGAATGAGCCCTCCATCAGGCTCTGCACTGGTCATAGAGCCTGCTGAAGATTCTCTCTCTCTCTCTCTCTCCCTCCCTCCCTCCCTCCCTCAAAAAAAATTTGACCATAAAAATTATAAATGTAAAAAAACAAGAATACATCTTTGTATAGCAACAACATCATATAAAAGTCAAGACAGAGATAAACCAGAAAAATATTATTATAAGGTGAAAAACTAATTATACCAATAAGAATAAACTCTCAAAATCAAGTAAAGAAAAAAAATTCTAATAAAAATAAGCAAAAGGCACGTACTAGGCTGATAGGGGAAGAGGAAATAGATATAGCCAAGTTTAAGTGAAAAAGAAATGCTCAATATCACAAGTAAAGAAATAAAATGAGACCTCAAGATTCATCTATCATAAAGAATTTAAAATGGTCATACAAAGTTTTGGGAAAAGCAAAGGGGAAGAGGCTTTACTAATTAAAGATTATTTTAAAATTAGATTAAAATATTCATGTTGTTTTTCTTCCCACTGAACAATTCTAGAGAGAGCATCCAAAGGGAAAGATTCGGACACAGTCATTGTTGGGGTGCCCGGAAGGCTCAGTCGGTTGAGCGTCCGACTTCGGTTCAGGTCATGATCTTGGGTTTGTGAGTTCGAGCCCCGTGTCGGGCTCTGTGCTGACAGCTCAGAGCCTGGAGCCTGCTTCAGATTCTATGTGTGTGTCTCTCTCTGCCCCTCCCACACTCACACTCTGTCTCTCTCTCCTTCAAAAATAAATAAACATTAAAAAAATTTTAAGACACAGTCATTGTCATAAACAACAAACAGGTCATGCATAATAGCAAAAAAGTGGCAACTATACAACTGTCTAGTAGTTGCAAAATGAAAGGAAACAAAAATCTTGTACCAAGATGTACAAGGCTGTGTGTTCTGCATTTGCTCATTGCTTCGGCTTTATGCCACTGTCCAGTCACCATCCACTGTCGTCTCAAGCTTTATGTCCTTTTAGTTCTCCAGAGGTGCTGTTTATTTTCTCATTCAATCCAACACTTTTATCTCTGCTTAGTAATTCAGCTTCATTCGCTTCTCACCACCCTCTATCCCATGCCCACTGCTCCTGAGCATTGATAGTAATTTAGGATTGCTCATTCCCTTTCTCATCCTGTATATTTCCCTGTTGTATTTCCAGTTCAATCAAGGCAGAATCCGTAGCGGAATTTCTGGGCTGCCTCCCTAGCATTTGCGACTGGCACCTTGTAGGCATTTAATAGTGCTTATTGAGTTAACTTTGTGAATTATTTTGTGTCTATACAATAGAATACACTTCATCCATTACAGTGAGGTCATAGCATATTTGATGACTTCAGTAATGGCTCTTGACATAGAGCTAACCAAAAGCAATTATCCCCTCACCCACTACACTTAATTTTTTCACTGAACTGTACTTGATACAATGTTACCTTGGTTTCAGGTGATCCAATGTAGTGTTTCAACAATTTTATGTTATGTTGTGTTCAACACAAGTGTAGCTACCATGTATCTCCATACACTGCTATTATAATACCTTTGACTCTATCCCCTGTGTTGTACCATTCATACCTATGACTTATACATTTCATAGTTAGAAGCCTGTAATTCCCACTCCCATTCACCCATTTGGCTCCTACCCACACCCCTGTTCCATCTGGTAACCACCACTTTGTTCTCTTAAGTTATAGCTCTGTTTTTGCCTTGTTTTGTTTTTTCAATTCCAGATATAAGTGCACTCATAGGGTATTTGTTTTTTTCTGCACAACTCACTTAGTATAAGGTCCACCCATGTTGTTGCAAATGGCAAGATCTCATTCTTTTTTATGGCTGAATAATATTCCATGGTGTGTGTGTGTGTGTGTGTGTGTGTGTGTGTGTGTGTGTGTGTATTACCTCTTCTTTATCCATTCATTTATTGCTGGAGTCTTGGGTTGCTTCCACATCTTGGTTATTATAAGTAATGTTGCATATATCTCTCTGAATTAGTGTTTTTTTTTTTTTTTTTTTACCCATATCCTTGCCAACACTGGTTATCTCTCCATGTCTGTTACTAGCCATTCTGACATGTATAAGGTGACAGCTCATTGTGGTTTTCACATACATTTCCCTGATGATTAATGATGTTGAGCATCTTTTCATGTGTTGGTTGCCCATCTCTATGTCTTCATTGGACAAATACCTAGTCAGGCGCTCAGCTCATTTTTCAATTGGATTACTTGTGGGTTTTATTTTGTTCTGTTCTGTTTTGGTATTGAGTTGTATGAATTCCTTCTATACTTTGGTTCAGGAGGCTGACTTTTTGTTTGTTGATGGTTTCCTTCACTGTTGAAAAGATTTTATTGGGGCACCTGGGTGGCTCAGTCGGTTGAGCATCCAACTTCGGCCCAGGTCATGATCTCACGGTCCGTGGGTTTGAGCCCCGCATCGGGCTCTGTGCTGACAGCTCGGAGCCCAGAGCCTGTTTCAGATTCTGTGTCTCCCTCTCTCTCAGACCCTCCCCTGTTCATGCTCTGTCTCTCTCTGTCTCAAAAATAAATAAACATTAAAAAAAATAAAAAAAAAGAAAAGCTTTTTATTTTGGTGTAGTCCTAATAGTTTATGTTTGTTTGTTTTTTCCTTTGCTTGAGGAGACATACCTAGAAAAATGTTCCTCAGGCCAATGTCAAAGATATCGCTGCTCTCATTACCCTTAATTCTTAACTTGCAAGACAACACTGCCTTGAGACCAGTAGGACTAACGGTAATTGTACCATCAGGATAATGGTTATGTCAGTGATTGCCAGAAGCTCAAGACTTCCAGTTATTTCATTATGCTCTGGATTCTAACATATTTCAGGCTTTTAATACCACCCTTTTTATTTTTTTGAATCCCATCTCCCTCCATTCTCTAACTTCTTTAATCCTTCCACTGTGCTCTTTAAAAGCCAAAATCAATAACTAGTGAACTCCTCTATATTTTACCGTTCTTCTCTCTTCTGACTCTAATAAAAACCTGCCCTTTTCCTAAATGAACTGTTTTCTTCAAAGCTTCTCAAATGCTGGCTCTTTTTTTTTTTTCCCCACATCTCTCATACTGTTGGATCCAAAGTAAAAGAGAGATCCTCCCTGTTTGCTCATTACCATATCCATATTATCCTTCCTCCCTTCTCCCAAAAACCTTCAGCTCTGAATGTCATATTATGTGGCCCACTATCTCTCAGTCATCTACTGACCCCAAGCTATACCCCCTCAGACCTTGAAGATTTTATCTCCCGACTCTCTCCCATGCTACTTCTTTCCTGTGGTCATAGTTCTGTGGTCATAATTTAGGTCATCATATAATCTGTGATACAATTTTAAAATAATTTTTAATTGAAGTGTAGTTGACATTATTTGTAGGTGTACAACACAGTGATTCTACAATTCCTACATTATAAAATGCTCCCCACGCTAAGTGTAATTACAAACTGTTATAACCAAAGTTGTTACAGTATTCTTGACTATATTCTCTATTATGTACTTTCATCCCTATGACTTACTTATTTTAAAACTGGAAGTTTATACCTCCTAATCTCCTTCACCTACTTCACCTATCCCCTCACCCTGGGGGCAGCTGCCTATTTTTGTCCTCTGTATTTATGGGTTTATTTCTGTTTGTTGGTTTGTTTTTTTTTCCCTGTGTGTGCGTGTGTACGTGCGTGTGTGTTTTGTTTGATTGTTTTATTTATTTTGAGATAAAACATATAAGCGAAATCATGTGGTATTAGTCTTTATCTGATGTATTCACTTGCCATAATACCTTCCATGTCCATCCATGTTGTCACAGATGACAAGATAGCATTCTTTTTTATGGCAGAGTAATTTTCCATTGTATATATACTACATCTTCTTTATCTTTTAGTCTATTAATGAACACTTAGATTGCTCTGTTTGTTGGCTATTGTAAATAATGCTACAATAAACCTAGAGGTGCTTATGTCCTTTTAAGTGAGTGATTTCATTTTCTTTGGGTAAATACACAGAAAAATATTTACTAGATCATATAGTATTTTTAATTTTTGAGAAACTTTCTTACTATTTTCTATAGTGGCTACTCCAATTTATATTTTTACCAATAAGACATGAGGGTTCCCTTTTATCTATATCCTTGGAAACTCTTATTATTTCATACGTATTTGATACTAGCCATTGTGACTAGTATGAAGTTATATCTCACTGTGGTTTCAGTTTGCATTTCCGTGGTGATTAGTGATGTAGAACAAATTTTCATGTGATTGTTGGCCATCTGTAGGTCTTCTTTAGCAAAATGTCCATTCAGGTTCTTTGCCCCTTTCCAATCAGATTATTTGTTTTGTTTCCTGTTGAGTTGTCTAACTTTTTATATTTATTGCATATTAACTTTTTTTATTGGACATACCATTTTCAAATACCTTCCATTCACTTGGTTGCCTTGACATTTTGTTGATGATTTTGTTAATTGTGCATAAGCTTTTTAGTTTGATGTGATCCCATCTGTTTGTTAAAGCTTTGTTTTCCTTGACTGAGGAGACAGATCTGGAAATATATCACTAAGGGTGATGTCCATAAGTTTGTCTATATTTTCTTTTAGGACTTTGATGGCTTCATGTCATACATTTAGTTCCTTAACTATTTTAAGTGTATTTTTGAATCTGGTGTAAGAAAAGTGGTCCACATTCATTCTTTGCATGAATTGGTATAGTTTTCGCAATTGAAGAGACTTTTTTTCCATTGTATATTATTGTCTTTTCTGTCATAGTGTAATTGCTCCTATATGCGTGGGTTTATTACTGGGCTCCCTATTGTGTTTTATTGATCTGCGTATCTGTTTTTATGGCAGCGCCACAGTTTTGATTACTATAGCTTTATAGTATAGGTTGGAAACTAGGATCATGATACCTCCAGCTTATTCTTCTTTTTCAATATTCTGTGGGTTATTTGGGGTCTTTTATGGTTCCATACAAATTTTAGTATTATTCGTTTTAGTTCTGTGAAAAATATTCTTGATATTTTGATTGAGATAGCACTGATTCTGAACATTGCTGTGGGTGATATAGGCATTTTAACAATAGTAATTTTTCCAATCCATGAACTTTGAATATCTTTTCATTTATTTGTGTCCTCTCCAATTTCTTTCTTCTACATTAAATTTATTCCCAGGTATTTTCTTCTTCTAAATAAAATTGTATGTGGGATTGTTTTCTTAATTTTTCTTTCTGCTACTTTGTTATTGGTGTATAGAAATACAACACATTTTTGTTTACTGATTTTGTATCCTGGGATTTTACTGAACTCATTCATTAGTTCTAAGGGTTATTTGTTGGGGTCTATAGGTTTTTCTATGTATAGTGTCATGTCAACTGCAAACATTGACAGTTTTATTTCTTCATTTTCAATTTGGATGACTTATTTCTTTCTCTTTGATTGTTGTAGCTAGGAATTCGAGTACTGTGTTGAATAAAAGTGATAAAGGTGGACCTACTACTTTTGTTCTAAGCTTAGAGAAAAAGCTTTCAGCTTTCTACCATTGAGTAGGATGTCAGCTAGATTCATCATATAAGGCCTTTATTATGTTGAGGTATATTACCTCCATACCGTCTTTGTTGAGAGGTTTTTTTTTTTTATCATGAATGGGTGTTGAATTTTGTCAAAAGTTTTTTCTTTATTTATTGAGATGATCATATGATTGTTACCTTTCATTTTGTTAATTTTCTATATCATGATTATTTTTCAAATATTGAACTATCCCCTCATAATCATTTACATCCTACTTGATTGTGGTGATGGATTCCTTTAATGTATTTGAGTTGGTTTACTAATATTTTGTTGAGAATTTTTACATCTTGTTCATCAGGGCTATTGACCTATAATTGCTTTTCTATAGTAGTATATTTGGTATTAGTATCTGGGTAATGCCTTATAGAATTAATTTGGAAACATCCAAATTACATCCTTCCTCTTCTATTTTTGGAATAGTTTGAGAACGATAGGTATTAACTTTTTAAATGCTTGGTATGACTCACTTGTGAAACATTCTGATAATGGATTTTAGTTTATTAGATTTTTTAAAATAATGATTTAATTTCATTACTAGTAAGCAGTCTGTTCAGATTTTCTATTTTTTTCCTGATACAGTATTAGAAGATTGTATGTTCTAGGAATTTATTAATTTTTCATTGTAATATTTATTGCAGTTTTTAAAATATTTTTTGTATGTAATTTTTCATTGTAGTCTTTAAAATATTTTTATTTCTGTATGCCATTTGGAATTTTCTTTTCTGAATTTGATTTTAGCCCTTCTTTTCTTCCTGTGATGAGCTGTAGACAAAAGTTTATCAATTTTGTTTATGTCTTCAAAAAACCAGCTCTTAGTTTCATTGATTTTTTTACATGAAAAAAAAATTTTTTTGGTCTCTATTTCAACTCTGATCTTTATTAATGTGTGTTCTAATAACTTTAAACTTTGTCATTGTTTTTATTTCTCTAGGTTTCAGGTTAGATTGTTGGAGATTTTTCTAGTTTGCTAAGGGAGGACTTAATCAGTACGAAGTTTCCTTTTAGAACTACTTTTGCTGCATCACTTTTTTAAAAAATGTTTATTTATTTTTGAGAGACCAAGATGGAGACAGAGAGTGAGTGGGGAAGGGGCAGAGAGAGGGCGGGACATAGAATCCAAAGGAGGCTCAGGCTCTGAGCTGTCAGGACAGAGTCCAATGCTGGGCTCAAACTCACAAACCTTGAGATCATGACCTGAGCTGAAGTCCAATGCTTAACTGATTGAGCCGCCCAGGCACCCCTGCTGCATCACTTTTTGAACCATTTTTTTTTCCATTTGTATTTTTCTCCTGGTAATTTTCGTTTTCTTCTTGATTTCTTGTATGAAGCATTGGTTGTTTAGTGGCACATAGTTTAGGTTCCACATGTTTCTATTTTTTTTTTGTCCTGTTTTTTTTTTTCCATTTTTATTTTCATGTAATGATTTTGAGTTTATATTGTTGGGGTTAGAAAAGATGCCTGATATGATTTCAGTCTTCTTAAATTTGTTGAAACTTGTTTTGTGGCCTAATACATGATGTATCTTGGAAAATGACCCATGTGTACTTGCAAAGGAGTATATTAAGCTGTTTTTGGATGGAATGTTGTGTGCATATATGTTATGTCCCTCTGTTCTAATGTGTCATTCTAACCCTTTTTCATACTGCTTTTGTATCTGGATGAAATATCCATTGGTATAGGTGGAGTGGTAAAGTCCCTTACTGTTATTATTGTACTGTTAATTTTTCTCTTTATATATATATTAGTATTTGCTTTTTATATTTAGGTGCTTCTCTGTTAAGTGCATAGGTATTTACAATTATTATATTCTCTTGTTGAATTGATCTTTTTATCATTATGTAATATCCTTCCTTGTATTTTTTCGGTCTGTGTTTTTTTTTAAATTTTTAACATTTATTTATTTTTGAGAGAGACAGAGCATGGAGCCTGATGCGGGGCTTGAACCCACAAACAGTGAGATCATGAGCTGAGCCAAGTCGGACACTTAACCAACTGAGCCACCCAAGTGCTCCTTTCAGTCTTTGTTTTAAAGTGTATTTTGCCTGATATATGTATTGTTCTCCCAGATTATTTTTCTCTTCATTTGCTTGGAATATCTTTTTCCATCTCTTCGCTTTCAGTCTGTATGTGTCTTTAAATCTAAAGTGAGTTTCTTGTAGGCAGCATATTGATGGGTCTTTTCTTTTTTAATCCCTTCAGTCACCTTCTGTCTTTTGAATGGAGTATTTATTCAATTTATATTTAAAGTAATTGCTCATAGGTATGTACCTATTGTCATTTTGTCATTGTTTTCTGGTTGTATTTGTAGTTCTCTCTTTTTTTATTTGATCTTTTCCTTTGTAATTTGATGATTTTCTTTAGTGTTATACTTGGATTCCTTTCTTTTTATCTTTTTTATACTGCAGTAGGTTTTTGGTTTTTGGTTACCATGATGTTCATATATAACATCCTATGCATATAGCAGTCTATAATAAGTCAATGGTAGCCTAAGTTTAAACACATTCTAAAAGCACTACATTTTTCCTCCTCCCTCCCCACTTCATATATATGATGTCATATTTTCCATCTTTTCACTTTGTGTATCTCTTCACTAGTTTTCATCAATATAATTGATTTAACTACCATTGTCTTTTAATCTTCCTAGTAACTTCATAAGTGATTGATCTACTACCTGTAACGTATGTTTGTTTTTGCTAGTGAATTTCCACCACAATAGATTGTGGGAAATATCTAAGAAGAGCAAGAAAGCCAGGATGGCAGAAACAGAATAAGTAAGAAAGGCAAGAGCAGCAACCCTTACCTTATCACACTTAACTTCATCTCCATGCTTGGCATTCACTTGCTTCCAGGAATGTTCTGTTCCAAAATTTGCCCATAATTGTCTCCCTTACCTTTTTAAAGCCTGTTCAAATATTCCCTTCATACAAGTGATGCTTTCCTAACTGACTTATTTTAAATTACACCATTTTCCCACCATCTATTGTTGCCTCCTTGTTCTTTTACGTTGCTTTACATTCTTCATAGCACTTAACACTTCATAGCACATAGCACTTATTGTACTACTTACCTGTCTCTTTATCACACACACACACACACACACACACACACACCCTAGCATATCTGCTTCCACTGGAATGTAAATTCCAAAAGAATAAGAATTGTTACCTGCTTTTTCTATTGCTTTTTCCTCATCTCCAGGAATAGTGCCTAAAGCATAGTAGATAGTCAAATGATATGTTGGATGAATAATGAATATACGAATGGCTGATCTAACACACTATCAAGTGGCCTAAATGTAGCTATAACAACAATGATGAGTATTGACATTGCTGGTCACTTTTCGAGTGATTCTTATATTTCATATATATGTACATTATATTTTACATATATATGTATATATGTAATGTTTATTTGAGAAAGAGAGAGTGAGAGAGGGGCAGAGAGAGGAGAGAGAATCCCCAAGCAGGCTCCACAAGGTCAGCACACAGCTTGATGTGGGGATTGAAGTCATGAACCATGAGATCATGACCTCAGCTGAAATCAAGAGTGGTACACTTACTGACTGAGCCACCCAAGAACCCCATATAGTCTTATATTTTTAATCTAATATGTGTAGGGAAGAGTCAGGGTGTGCATAAAACTGTTAAAATTTATCTTTGAGTGTTGAGAGTATAGAAGATTGTTTTATGTTGTGTTGACCTCTCTTTTCTAAATGTTCATCTGTAAACCTATCTTATCATTATAATAAAAAAGATATATAGGAGATAGTTCCTCTTTTTGCTCTTTTATTTTGACTTGTAATCAGGCTCTTAAAGACACCATGTGATTTAGGAAAAAGACATTTCAAAATAACATTTCACAAACAATGGATATCTCTAATCATGGCTTTAAGTGTATATAATGTTTGCTTACTGTATTCTAAATACTTGCTAGTCTTAAAGAGAAAAGAAGTAAATGAAAAAAATCTCTCCATAGAGTTTCTGGACAGCAAGTAAAAACCTACTTAAGGCATTTCTAGCTTACACAAGGCAAGAAAAACTGAATCATAGTTTCCCTGATTTCAGCACTGAAAGGAAGTCATTAAAGAGTGCAAAAACTGAAAAGGATCAAACAAAAAGCCTTCAGTCCCCCAAATATCCAATAGTGCAATACTCATGATAAAAAAATGGACTAATCTATTCCTGGAAATGAAGTAACAATTTAAGAAATAAAGCAAAAATATAATCTCACACACCAAAATATACTTAGGCTACTTTAAAATAGGCTTATAGACTCAAGTTTTGCTTATAATGTGACTTTGCAAGAATCGAAACTAATTGAATTTGGGAAGTGTCAAGCACTATTTATAAGCAAAACCAAATGCTATGAGCTTTTGAAGCTCAAATCCAGTTTAAGCTTGAATGAACTCAATTTACAAATTCAGACTTTTAACTTGCTGTATAAAATTCATATGGGGGGTAACATGCTTTCATCAGCAATTAATTGGGAGTTCATACCTATACATTCTATTCTTTTTATTTTCTTTTTTTGCAAATTATAGAGATATTCTGTAACCTTGAAATAAAGATGGAAAAGTGAAAGCATTTAGAGTAAGTCACCCCAAAATCTGCCACTTTGGCATGTGGACTATTTTGAACTGAAGGCAATTCAAACCCAGAAGACCCAAGAAAAAACACTTTCACCCTTAAAGTACTTAAAATAATTTAGATAGAGAGCCTCATCCAGAAAGAGAGCTAGTACCAAGAGATAACTTTTTTTTTTCATCTGAATGGCCTATCTGTATGGAAAGAGAAACATTTAATTGCCAAACATCTGCTCTTGTTATTGTATGTGAATTACCCTCTTCCCATTTGAAGGCTGGGCTCTATCCCATTCCTTACCTCAAAATGGCATATAAGCCTCACTTGGCTTCTTCTTGGGTATTATATAGCTTCTTCTATATAGAATATAGCTTCTTCTTGGGTCTGACTTTCTTTTGGGGCCCCTGCATGTGTCATTAAATTTCTTTTTCTCCTGTGAATCTGTGTTAGGTTAGTTTGATTATTGGACCACCCAAAGAATCTAGAAGGGTAGAAGGAAATTTTTTTTCCTCCCCATGAAGGTAAAGGATGGAAAAAAAAGGGAATCTAGTTGGGTCAGTTTGTCTCCTATCCTTCAAAAGATGTGTCTAGGAATGTAAATGGGGACTGAAACATTCTTATACATTTCTCATGAGAATTAATTTAGGCTGGAACTTCCAGAATGGGTAATGCAACCTGATTGTTCATCTATCATAACTGTACAATAAAGTGTCACTATCAGGAATCACAATGCTTTAAGCACATTTAAAGGAGTCTTACTCCCAGTTCCAAGAGATTCACCTTGGTATAATGAGAAGCCAGGATCCTGGATATGTGGCTGCAAAGAGCGAAGGCTTAGTACACAAACCAAGATAGGCAAGCAAGATAATAGTATTAGCAGGAGCCTGTGTGCTGGCAGTGTGAAACAAGATGAGTGACTATTAGATCTAAAGTCTTGGATGCCAATAGAAGTAATACAAAACGATGACAGAAATCAACTAGAAGGACTGAGCTGACATAGCTGTTTGATGACAATACACCAAGAAAGGATACTCTGTCTGTGAATCTAGTAGTACTGTTGCTATAAACTTCAGCACTAGTTCGTGCAATTGTCAGCTAAGATTGCTTGGTTTTATGAAGGATTGCTGCCATGGTGCTACAAGAGTATGATAATTAGAATGCCAGTCCTTTATTAGAAGGCTGATGGGCAACAACAGATACCCCCACAGGGACAAGAAGTGGTGAGAATTCCACAAGAGAAGAGTTACTTTCTTTTCAGAAGACTTCATGTCTTCTGTTCAGGTTCAGTCACCTGTTCCTATATATTCACCTTTCCTCAAGGACACTTTGTCCTACTTGTTAATGGTTTACTTGATGTATTTCTTCTAATACGTGTCCTACTCTGTTCACATTTAGTTCTCCGACACAGTCAGAAAGATATCTTAGTACCTCTCTTCTCTTTATGGACTCCTCTCTGTCGTTCCATCAATGATTTCAGTATCCAGCCCCAGGCCAGTGTCCATTTTTGCTGACCCACTGCAGCGTGATCTGTCTTGACTTCTGCTTCACATATTCCGGGCCAACATCTTGCCAAAGCTGCATGGTGTGCAGAACCCACGTGGATCTAGGCATCCATTCTAACTCAGGCATGAATTTGCAAGTATGAGCTAATTATCGACTTACCAGAAAATTCTTAATTAATAGGGAACTACAGTCTCCCAGCTGGACAATTCAGCATTTTTTTTCTCCATGGTTCATGGAAGAATGCCAAGAAGCATAAATTCCAAGTTGCCCATGGCAGTGAGCAACTCATTGCATCCTTGAATTGGTTATTTCAAATGCCTTACCAGTTTTATAATAACTAGTTTTTCATTCATATTCCCTGGGATAAGTTCCCATAATATATTTACCTATTTAAAGAAGACTGTCTCGGGCTCCGGTTTACAGAGGGACTCAAACTTTAATAGTCTTCATTTTATATTCCCTGGTCTGGGGGGAAAAATTGGAAGCAGCTTTTCTCAGGATGTTAGGTAGAACACATCTTTCTCAAGATAATTTTTTAAAGTTTTATTCCAGACTAAATTAGGAAAGCACTAATATTGTGCTATATTTAAGGATTTGAAAATTTCGCACATAAATTTGTCTGTTTGGTTTAACTCTTAATTTCCTCAGCTTTTTGGACCAACAGAAAACTTTAAAAAAAACATAACTGTTTTTTAAATTTATTTATTTAACTTCAAGTTAGTTACCATACCATGTTGTATTGGTTTCAAGAGTAGCAATAACTATTAGTGACCAATGGCAAAAACGACATTGATAGCCACAGGAAAAACAAAAATAAAAACCAAAGAAAAAACAGAATTCCATGAAATTTGTCATAAGAAATACTGTGATGAATTTCTTTTTTTTAAACATGTAATTTATTGTCACATTGGTTTCCATACAACACCCAGTGCTCATCCCAACAGGTGCCCTCTTCAATGCCCATCACCCACTTTCCCCTCTCCCCCAACCCCCATCTACCCTTAGTTTGTTCTCAGTCCTTAAGAGTCTCTTATGTTTTGGCTCCCTCCCTCTCTAACTTTACTTCTTCCCCTTCCCTTCCTCTATGGCCTTCTGTCAAGTTTCTCAGGATCCACATAAGAGTGAAAACATATGGTATCTGTCTTTCTCTGTATGACTTATTTCACTTAGCATAACACTCTCCAGTTCCATCCACCTTGCTACAAAAGGCCGGATTTCATTCTTTCTCATTGCCACGTAGTATTCCATGGTGTATATAAACCACAATTTCTTTACCCATTCATGTGATGAATTTAATACTGATATATCACTGGGTTATCTCTGAAATTGCAGATTATGCTAAAAAAATGCATGCCATTCATAAGAGACACCTGCCTTTAGGAGTCACTTTCTATGTTTTCCTATAACCCCTCAAGCAAGGACCTTGTGGGAGATTTTAACGATGAGAAAGTTTAGTTGCATCCAATCGAGTGTAATCCAGCTTGCCAGCCTGTCTGCCTGCCTTCCTTTTTTCATTCTCTCCTTCCTTCTTTTATTTCTTCCCTCCATTTCTCCCTTCTTTCTTTCTTCCTTTTTTCATCTTTCTTAGAAGACATTATTGAAGAGGAAGGTATTGAATGCACAAAGGAAATAAAAATGCTATTATAGAATGTATCAAATCAAACCTGAAATTAATGTATCAAAGGGATAGAATTCTTAGAAAGTTTTTATTCCCCAAATAAGGAATTTTGAGACTTGTATTAAATAAAAATGTCAATTCATATATTGATGTAGATTGGGGAAAAAGTCTTTGCTACTCCACTAATAATTCTCTTTTTTTCTTTTATAACTTTATTTTTTATTATAATATTTTCAAACATATGAAAATAATTATATAATGAGTAACAATATACCCAACACTGGCTTAGCAGCTGTTAACATTTGGCATATTTGTTTCATCTACTTGCTAGAATAATTTTATAGTGAGGTACAAAAATCATAGCATTCACCTTATGTACTTCAGTATGGGATCAATAGGAAATAAGGACATTGTGTTAAGTACCACTTAATACCTTTATCATACCTACCAGTAATTCCCTGACACCATCTAACATTTACATCATATTCAGTTTCATGCAAAACCTCTTGATCATAACATATTAATGTTATAATTAATTTGTGTTTCTCTTAATTTTAAAAATACCTTTTTATGACTTTCATGGAGTTTTGAAGAAACTCCACCAGTTGTCTAATAAAATGTCTTACATTCTAGATTTCTCACATTGTTTCTTTTGATGCCCCTGAAAGTGTTCCTCTATCCTTTGCATTGTAAGTCAGAAATTGAATGTAAAGGATTTATAGAATTCCGGTTAAATATTTTCAAAAGGGAAGTTCCATAGTAGATGTAACATGATAAGATTTTATTTGAAACATATATTTATTGAGAGTCTATTCTATAGTAAACATTGCGTACACCAGTGTAAATGTATTGGGAATGAAAACATTAAACCTTTGCTCATAAAGATCTCATGATCTTCTATCAAGTTCTCTGAATAGATAGCACTTTTCCAGCTGAAAAGATAAGTTTTAGGCTTATCCTTTCTCTTTAATATAAAGACTGCTTCTCCTTTTCTATTTGTATTTTTAAATTTTTAATTCAAATATAGTTGTACAATATTTCAAAAACATAGTGATTCAACAATTGTATCCATTATAAAATGATCACTGTAAATCTAGTTACCATCTGTCACCATATAAAATTATTATAATATTGTTGACTGCATTTCCCATGCTATACTTTAGATGCTCATGAATTATTTATTTCATAACTGCAAGTTTGTACCTTTTAATCTCTTCTATGTATTTCACCTATCCCCCCACAGACTCCCCTTCTGGAAACCACTGCTTTGTTGTCTATAATTATCAGCCTATTTCTATTTCTGTTGTGGGTTTTGCTTTTTAAGTGTACAAATAAGTGAAATCCTACTGTCTCTGACTTTTTCTGTCTCATTTATTTCACTTAGCATAATATCCTCTAAGTCAGTCTGTGATGCTGGAACTGGCAAAATTATATCTATTTCTATGAATAAGTGATGTTTCATTTGGTATACCACATTTTCTTTATCCATTTGGACACTTAGGTTACTTTCATATTGTGGCTATTGCAAATAGTAAGTAATGTTGCAGTAAACATAGGACTGCATAGATCCATATATATTTTGAATTAGTATTTTCATTTTTTTTATTGGCATTTCCATTTTCTTATGGCAGATAACCAGGAGTGAAATTACTGGGTCGTATGGTATTTCTATTTTTACTTTTTTGAGGATCCTCCATACAGTTTTCCATACTGGCTTCCCTAGTTTAATATTCCTGCCAACAGTTCATGAGGGTCCCCTTTTCTCCACATTCTTGCCAACACTTGTCATTTATTGTCTTTTTGACACTAGCCAAAAGAGTGATACTCAATTGTAGTTTTGATTTGCATTTCTCTGATGATTAGCGATGTTGAGCATCTTTTCACGTGTCTGTTGCCCATCTGTAAGTCTTTGGAAATATATATATTCTCGTCCTCTGCCCATTTTTTAATCCTTTCTTTTTTTGAGTTATAGGAGGACTTTATATATTTTGGAAATTAACATCCTATCAGCTAAATCATCTTCAAACATCTTCCATTCAGTAGGCTGCCTTTTCATTTTGTTGATGGTTACCTTTGCTTTGCAAAACTTTTTGGTTTGATGTAGTCCTAATAGTTTATTTTTGCTTTTGTTTCCCTTGCCTGAAGAGACAGATTCAGATCAATGTTCAAGAGATTACTGTTTATATTTTTTCTTCTAGGAGTTTTATGTTTTAGGTCTTAATACAGGTCTTTAATACATTTGGGTTTATTTTTGTCTGTAGTGTAAGAAAATGGTCCAGTTTCATTCTTTTGTATGTAGCTGTCCAGTTTTCCCATAACCATTTATTAAAGACTGCCTTTTCCTATAGTAGATTCCTGCCTCCTTTATTGAAGATTAAGTGACCATATAAGCATGGGATTATTTCTGGTTTCTCTATTCTGTTCCACTCATCCACATGTCTACTTTGTATAGTACCATACTGTTTTGATTGCTATACCTTTATAAAATAGCTTGAGTTCTGAGATTGTGATAGCTCTCTAATTTTTTTGTTTTGTTTTGTTTTGTTTTGTTTTGTTTTGTTGTTTTATCTCAAGATTGCTTTAGCTGTTCAGGGTGTTTTGTCCTTCCCTATAAATTTTAGGAATTTTTTGTTTAGGTCTGTGAAAAATACTATTGGTATCATGTTAGGGACTGCACTGAATGGTTTCAGTGGAATAGGTTTTTAATAATATTCTTATTAGTGGTATATATTTTTTAATTTATTTGTGCCATCTCTGACTTGATTTATCCAGGTTTTATAATTTTCAGAATACAGGACTTTCATCTCCTTTGTTAAATTTATTCCTAGGTATTTTATTTTTTATGATGCAATTGTAAATGGAACTGTTTTCTTATTTTCTCTTTTTGCTACTTTGTTTTCAGTGTGTAAAAACGTACCAGATGCTGTACATTGATTATTGATTCCTATACTTAAACTGAAATTATTTATATGTTTAGTTTTCTGATGGAGTCTTCAGGATTTTCTATATGGAATATGTCACTACAAAGAGTGACAGTATAACTTCTTCCTTATCAATTTGGACACTTTTATTTATTTCTGGTCTTACTGCTGTGTCCAGGACTTCTAGTACTATGCAGAATAAAAGTAGTAAGAGTGGGCAACTTTGCCTTGTTCCTAATCTTAAAGAAAAATCTTTAGCTTTTCACCATTGAATACAATGCTAGCTGTGGGTTTTTCATGTATGGCCTTTATTATGTTGAGCTATGTTACTTCTAATCCCACTCTGTTGAGATTTTTTTTTTTTATCACAAATCGATGTTTAATTTTGTCGTATGCCTTTTTTCCATTTGTTGAGATAATCATGTGATTTTTTTTTTATTAATGTGATATATATGTTAACTGATTTACAGAAATTGAACCATCCTTGCATCCCCTGAATAAAACCCAGGTGATGGTGGTGAATGATCCTCTTAATGTATTGTTGGATTTGGCTTGCTAATATTTTGTGGAGGATTTTTGTAACTATGTTCATCAGGGATATTAGTCTGTAATTTTAATTTTTTTAATGTTTTATTTATTTTTGGGAGATAGAGACAAACTGTGAGCAGGGGAGGAGCAGTGAGAGGGGGAGACACAGAACCTGAAGCAGACTCCAGGCTCTAAGCTGTCAGCACAGAACCCAGTACAGGGCTCAAACTCACAAACCATGATATCATGACCTGAGCCAAAGCTGGACACTTAAATGACTGAGCCACCCAGGTGCCCCTGATTTATAATTTTTACAGAGTCTCTTTTAATATTTGTATTTCTGTTTCTGGGTGTCAGTTTTAGCTTTGAGTCTTCCTTTTTTTGTTTGTTTGTTTTTTGTTTTGATAATTCTGGATAAACATTTATCAGTTTTGTTTATGTTTTCAAAGAACCCAAGCCAAAGTCTGGAACTTAACCAACTGAGTCACCCAGGGGCTCCTGTAATTTTAACTTTTTTTTTTTTAATGTTTATTTATTTTTGAGAGAGAGACAGAATGCAAGTGGGTCAGGGTCAGGGTCAGAGAGAGAGGGAGGCACAGAATCTGAAGCAGGCTCCAGGCTCTGAGCTGTCAGCACAGAGCCTGATGTGGGGCTCGAACCCACGAGCCCTGAGATCATGACCTGAGCCGAAGTCAGACGCTGAACCGACTGCCACCCAGGTGCTCCGAATTTTAACTTTTTTTATAGTGTCTTTGTCTGGTTATGGTTTCAGGGTAATGCAGGCTCATAATAGAAATTGGGAAAAGTTTCTTCCTCAAATTTTTGGAATATTCTGTCAAGGATATATATTAGCTCTTCTTTAAATTTTGATAAAATTAATATGTGAAGCCATCTGGTCCTGGACTTGTGTTCATTGGGAGCTTTTGATCACTGATTTTATTTCATTACTAGTAATTGGTCTTTTTAGGTTTTCTATTTTCTCCTGATTCAGTTTTTAAAGATATGTTTCTAGGAATTTATCAATTTCTGCTAGGTTTTCCAATTTGTTGATTTAAAATTTTTAATGATTATTTGATTTTGAGAGACGGAGAGAGGACGAGCAGGGGAGGGGCAGAGAAAGAAGGAGACACAGAATGTGAAGCAAGCTCTAGGCTGTGAGCTGTCAGCACAGAGCCCAATGTGGGGATCAGACTCACAAACCCTGAGATCATGACCTGAGCTAAAGTTGGACACTTACTGAGCCACCCAGGTGCCCCTGATTTATAATTTTTACCGAGTCTCTTTTACTATTTGTATTTCTGTTTCTGGATATCAGTTTTAGCTTTTATTTCTACTTTTATTTGAGTCCTCCTTTTTTGTTTTTTTTGTTTTGATAACTCTGGATAAACATCAATTTTGTTTATGTTTTCAAAGAACCAACTCTCAGTTTTGATTTTTTCCTATTTTATTTTTTTTCAATGTTTGTTTATTTTGAGAGGAAGAGAAAAGGAGGCAGAGAGAGAGGGAGAGAGAGAATCCCAAGCAGGCTCCATGTTCACCATGGAGCCCTATGCAAGGCTCAATCTCATGACTGTTGTTATGACCTGAGCCCAAATCAAGTGTTGGGCAGTCAACTGACTGAGCCACACAGGTGCTCCCCTATTGTTTTCTTAATAGTTTACATGATCATGATGATTTCCTTCCTTCTCCTAACTTTGGACTTTGTTCATATTATTAATTCCTCTAGGCAAAGTTTAGATTGTGTTATTTTTGAGATTTTTCCTTATTTTTGAGGTAGGCTTATTTTGCTATAAATTTCCCATTTAGAATAGCTTTTGCTGCATTCCCCCAAATTTTAAACATTCTGTTTCTTTTTTTGTCAGTCTCTAGATATTTTTAAATTTTCTCTCTGATTTTGCTCCTTAGCCTCTAGGTTTTGAGTAACATTTTTTTTTGCCTCCGTTTGTATTTTGTTGATTTTTTTCTTCTTGAAATTTATTTCTTGTTTCATAACCTTGTGGCCAGAGAATAAGCTTTATTAGTTCAACCATTTAAAAATGTTTGAAACTTTTTTTGTGGCCTAATGTGATACATCCTGGAGAATGTTCCATATGTACCTGAAAAGAATGTTTATTATGTTGATTTTGGATAGAATGTTCTGCATATATCTTTTTAGTCCATCTGGTCTAAGGTGTCATTTAAAGCCATTGTTTCCCTGTTGATTTTCTATCTGGATGATTTATCCATTGATACAAGTGGGATGTTAAAATCCCTACTATTATTATATTATTATCAGTTTCTTCCTTTATTAATCTGTTAATATTTACTTTCTATATTTAGATCCTCCTGTGTTGGAAGCACAGATATTTACAATTGTTACTTCCTCTTGTTGGACTCAGCCTTTTATCATTCTGTAATACCCTTCTCTGTCTCTTGTTACAGTTTTGATTTTAAAGTCTATTGCTGGGGTGCTTGGGTGGCTCAGTCAGTTGACTTCAGCTCGGTTCATGATCTCAGGGTTTGTGGGTTCGAGCGCCACTTCTGGCTCTGTGCTGGCAGCTCAGATCCTGGAGCCTGCTTTGGATTCTGTGTCTCCCGCTTTCTGCCCCTCCTCTGCTCACGCTCTCTCTCTCTCAAATGAGCAAACATGAAATAAATAAGTACATACATACATACATACATACATGATGTCTATTGCTAATCCAGCCTTATTTTCCTTCTTTCTTTTAGGTGGAGTATATTTTTCCACACCTTTACTTTCAGAGTGTATGTGTCTTTAGTTCTGAAGTGAATCTATTGTGGGAAGAATGTACTTCGTTTTTGTTTTGGTTTTGGTTTTGTCTTATCCACTTAGATACTCTTTTGATTGGATCATTTATTTCATTTACATTAAAGTGGTTATTGATAGATAGGTACTTACTGCCATTTTCTTAATTGTTTTCTGGGTTGTTTTTTTGTAGTTCTCTGTTCCTTCTTTTTTCTCTTCCCTTGGGATAGATATGATGATTTTCTTTAGTGTCATGTTTGGAATCCTTTCTCTTTACCTTTGTGAATGAATCATAGGTTTTCGTTTTGTGAACTGTGAGGTCCATATATAAAATCCTAGGTATATAGCAGTATGAACACCTTCTAAAAGAGCTATGTTTTTATTATCCCCCTCCGTATTTTTAAATATAACTGTCACATTTTATGTCATTTTGTGTACCCTTTATTTTTTTAGATAGACTTGATTTTACTATTAGTGTATTTTAATGTTATACTACCTTTGTAAGTGATTAATCTACTACTTTTATTGTATATTTGCTTTTACCAATGAAATTTTTTTCTTTTCATAATTTTCTTCTACTGATGACCTTTTCTTTTCCATATAGAGAAGTCCCTTTAATGTTTCTGGTAAGGCTGGTTTAATGGTGATGAACTCCTTCAAACCACGTTTTTCTTTAAAATTCTTTATTCCTTCTTCAATTCTAAATGATAATCTTGCTGTGCACAATATTTTTGGTTATATTTTTGTTTTTGTTTTTTCTTTCAGCCCTTTGAATATATCATGTCCCACCCTTCGGGTCAGCAACGTTTCTACTGAACAATCAGTGATAGCCTTATTGGGTTTCTCTGGTATGTAACTTTTGGTTTTTTGTCTTTCCACTTTTAGATTGTCTTTTATTTTTGCCATTTTAATTATTATATGACTTGTTGTGTACCTCTTTGGTGTTAATCTTGGAAAAGGCTTTCTGTATTTCATAGGCCTGGATATTTGCTTATTTTCCCATGTTGGGGATACTTTAAGCTATCATTTTTTCAAATAAGTGTTTTACCTCCTTTGTCTCTTCTTCTTCTGGGAGGGCCATAATGTGAAAGTTATTGTTCTTGACTTCATCACAGAATTTCCTTAAGCCATCCTAATTTTTAAATTCTTCTTTCTTTCTGCTGTTCAGCTTGGGTGCTTTCCACCACCCTGTCTTATAAATCACTGATCAGTGCTTCTGCATGGTCCAATCTGCTGTTGATTCTTTCTATTCTAATTTTCATTTTATTCAAATTTGATATTTTTTTTCATATTTTCTGTCTCTTTGTTGACATTGTCCCTGAGTACATCCACCTTTCTCTCAAGTCCCTGGAGCACCTTTGTGATCATTACTTTGTACTTTTTACGAAGTAGATGGCTTATCTCCATTTCAGGTGGTTCTTTCTAAGGTTTTGTTCTTTCATTTGGAACACAGTTTTATGCTTTCTCACTCTGTGTTCTTTTCTATATTTGTTTCTATGAATTAGGTGGAACAGCTACTTTTCCTGTCTTAAACGAGGTGCCTTGTGTAGGAACGTACTGTGTAGAAATTGTACGTACCTTGTGGTTTTGGCTGGCTGGTTAGAGCAGGTGTAGGATCTGGTTCCTGGGTTGCTCTGCACTATGGCCACCCCAAAAGGATAGCTGGAGCTGTAAGAGCCCCAAACCAGGCATCTCCAGGATGCTTTGCACCAGAGCCACAATAGCAGAAAGTCTAAAGCTGAAGCGGGCAATGCCTGCAGTGTTCTTTACACAGGAATAGCTACAGCTGGAGCTGGCATGTGCTGGAAGTCCTGGCACACTCCATATGGGGGCCAGCCTAGAGGGCCAACTGGAACAGATGCCTGATGGGGTGTTGCATTCACCTTGGCAGGGTGACTGGAGTGGGTATGGACAAGGGTACTCCATGCCTGGACCATGCTAGCAAGATAACTGGAGGTAGGGCAGGCATAGGCTGAGGTACTCCATACAGTGGGTGCTGTGGTGAGACGGTTGGCATTTGAGTGGGCACTGGCCACATGCTTCTCAGGTGTGTGCAGGCCACCTGTTAAGGTGGCTGGAGTTAGACTGGAAACAGGTTAGGGTTCTCCTCATGAAGGTCACACTATAGTTCCCTTGGTGGGCCAGCTGGAGCTAGTATGGGCTGGGAGCCCAGGGATCACTGTGGCTGCCCTAGAAGGCTGGCTACAGCACCTAGACTGTTCTGTCTGTGCTATCATGTTGGAGGGGGAACATAAACTACGGCACTTGCCAGTGCCTGTGATGCTGGGAGAAAGATCCAGTAATTCTCCCACAAGTGGGGAAGTTCTAGGGTTAGTAAATGGATTCCCTTCACTTAAAGTGTAACTGTCCTTCAAATCACTTTTTTTTTTTAAGGGCAAGAAATCTACACATGGGCCCCTCACTGATCTCCCTCTGTTCAGCATTTTGCAGCAACAGTGATGGGTTACTGTTTCTCTGTCACCCTGCCTTTCTATGTATCTTCCCTCTACTTTCTGTTGTGCAGAAGCATTCAATCACCCCTTAGTTCTTCCTCAAGAGGCATTCCTCCATATGTAGTTGTAGGTTGTGTGGCTGCCATCTTGGACCTCGAAGGCCCATTTGAACTTTTAATACAAGGTTGTTTTGTACCTTTTGTGTTGTGAGGGTTCAGAATTAGTACACATTTGCTTCTGTTTCCTGAATACATTCATAAAGATTTTACCTTTACCTTTCCTCTCGGCGAGGAAGCAATTATATGGGGTCTGGCATTTTGGAGCCTAAAGTATATGGTTGTAGTCAGATGTAACAGTTTACTGCACAATCATTTAATTACAGTAAGGACCTTAGGCTTGTTGACGGTTGGGTTATCAGGGAAGGCATTTGTTACTGTGTTGACCAACTCATTAAAGAATCCCACATATTCTTCATTCTTATCAGTAGGGTTCCTCTGATTTAATCTTTTCTCTATCACTTTTTTCCTTTTTGGAACAGTCCCACTTACTTTTAACTATGAAATTTATCTTCCAATACTTTTCCCTGTGTATTTGTCTCTTTAGTAAGGTAGTATACTTTCCTCACAGATATTCAATTAAAAAACTCAGACCTGGTTTTATGGATTTAGCATACAGTTGCTAAATCCTGACCCTCCAGCTACTTTCTAAGCATCATATCCATGCCAAAGCAGTGTAGACATTGTCTTCTTTTCACTTACTAATATTAAGTTAATAAGTTAATAAGTTAATATATTAACTAATAATATTATGTTTTAATCAAAGTTGACTTTTAAATTTTGATACAAATTTTGATATAATGTTAAAAGTGGGAGTAAACATAATGACTTTATTTTCCTCAAAATCCTAGGAAATGGACCTAGGTACTTAATCAACATTAAGGCATGTTTTTAGGTTTTTTTTTTCCAAAATAATATTATCCAATATATTTCCTCCTCTAAACAAGATTATTTCTTCCAATGTACTTTCTCATGTTTTGTTGAGCCTAATTTATTCAACTGGTTAACATATTTGGTTTTCCATAGAAGTTTTCTATTTTCATTACATTTGGATTGAAAGTATCCCATTCTGAAACATGTTTAAGCATTTTATCTGATGTGGTTAGAGGGATCTTTGACTTCTTATTTTTCATTTACAGCTTTATTCAGCCCCTACCCCAGTGCTCTTTTTAAAATAAGTTTGTGAGGCTAGGCTTCTTCATTTTCTCCTCAGTATTTTTTTTTAAACTATCTAGCTGAAGCAAAACATGCAATTAGAGGGTTGAGGGCAATATAAAATATGTCGGAGTATTTCCAGTATTGAGATGAAACTAAAGCACAACAAAACAAAATTCACTTTTTAATGGAATTGAACAGAACCTTGAATTGCTCTGAAAAATTTTAGGCCGATCCAAAATAGTTTGAATGATATTCTTTGAGTAGTGGGGGTGATAAATGTGCAGTTCAGTTGTACATGCCTCAGACTTTCTTTCTGTGGTCATTATCCCTCTATTTTACACATATTTATTGAATACACTTCATGAAACAAAGGTCTTTACTTATAGCTATGTACACTTACGTTGTATTCAACATCGCTATACTGCAGTTTTGTCTGCTGTAAAGTAGTAGCAACCCCATAGAACTAGTGAGAGAAGTTGATATACGGCATGTGAAAATGCTTACAACAGCTTCGGCACACGGTAAGTAAGATTTAGATAGTAGCAGCATCACTATCATCTCTGTGAAACAGCTGGACAGAAAGTTTAATCACCATCGAGAACATCCTTGTTTAATAAGGACAATGGTATTCCTAATGAAGATCTAATTAATAGTGCCAACTGTCCTGTGTCTCCAACTTGGTATGTCTTCTAAAATCCATAAACAGTGAGTAGTATGCAAATGCTTGTATGTACATATGCATGAATGCTGGGTTGTATGGTCTGGGAAGACTTGGAATATTCCGCCGATGAACATAGCTCCGGGGAATGTCGTATTGAAGCTAGTTTAGTGGCAAACCAAGCATTTCTAAAAGCCTTGGAAACAACGGACTCATTGCACAAAGAAGACTTCCACATCAGATTAGCAGCTGGTCAGTTTAGAAAGTCAGGCCTGCAATTTAAATAATACACAAAAAGAATTTTAAAATATATTTTCCTATTTCCTCCATTTTATGAGTGGCTATTAGAAGCGGACAAGTATATATGTGATTTCATCACCTCAAAGTTTGGTTTTTCATGTTTGATATATTGGAAATAACACGATCGTAGTATGAATCTTTCTAATCTATTTTTTAAACCCAAATATGGTAACATTTTCAAGACGTCTGGCTTGAAATGGGAGCTATAGAATGTTTGCTTCTAGTACTTTGTACTATAGACCATGTCTAATTCCATTTCTAACTACCAGTTTTATTTGGTACATCATTGATCCCTGCCACAGAAATTATAATGTGATCAGACTTGGAAACAGAATGACCCAGTTACTTCGAAGAGTAACACAAAGCCCCCACTTGTAGGAGTTTTCACATAATCACTTGATTTGCAGAAGCTAGATGATCAGTTACTGCCAGATTAATGACCCCCAAAATTATAGCACTATTTTTTCTGCTGTTGTCACTGACTGGTTCACTGTAGTTCCATCCAAATTAATTATTTTTTAATTTGATTTTTAAATTTTTTTGAGAGGCAGAGAGAGAGAGGGGGACACAGAATTTGAAGCATGCTCCAGGCTCTGAGCTGTCAGCACAGAGCCTGACAAGGGGCTCAAACTCACGGATGAGATCATGACTTGAGCTGAAGTCAGACTCAACCGACTGAGCCACCCAGGTGCCCCTAAATTTTATTTTGATTGAAGTGTAGTTGATATATATTGGCTTCCATGTACAACATAGTAAGTCTACAATTATATACATTATAAAATGTGTACCACAGTAAGTGTAGTTACTGTCACTATACAAAGTTATTAAAATATTTTTGAGTATATTCCCTGTTTTGTACTTTTCATCCCCGTGACTTATTTATTTTATAACTGGAAGTTTGTACCTCTTAATTCCCTTCCCCTACTTCATCTGTTTCCCCACGAACCTCTCCTTTGGCAAGTTTGTTCTGTGTATTTATGATCTCATTCATTTTTATTGTTCATAAAATAGCTGTGTTTCTCTTTCTGATTTCTTTCTCTTAGTAAAATGCCTTCTTGGTCCAACTATGTTGTAAGTGGGAAGATAACCATTCTTTTTTATGGCTCAATATTATTCCATTGTGCTTATATACCACATTTTCTTTATCCATTCACCTGTCAGTACACACTTAGGTTGCTTCAATATCTTGGCTGTTGTAAATAATGCTACAAAGAGCACAGGGTACACATATTGGAGTTTTTGTTTACTTTGAGCAGGTAACTTCCAGTAGAATTCCTTGGTCACAAGGTATGTTTTTCACAGTGGCTACACCAATTTACATTCCTACCATCAGTACATGAGAAATTTATTACTCAGGTACCTGAGTAATACTTAGTATTACTCAATAATACTCAGTATTTCTCATAAATATTTACTCAATAAATACTGAGTTATTTCTCTCTCCTCTCTTGCCCACCAACACTTGCTATGCCTGATCTTCCCTTAGCAAATATGGCTGGTGTGAAATTTTACATATCTTTGCAGGTGTTTGTTGACCATCTGTATGTTGTCTTTAGAAAAAAGTCCATCCAGGTCCTTTGTATGCATTTTATAATCAGATTCTATGTGTTTTTGTTTTGTTCTGGCATTGAGATGTGTAAATTCCTTATATATTCTGGATATTAACCCCTTATTGAATGTATCATTTGCAAATATCACATCCCATTCAGTAGGTTGTCTTTTTGTTTGGGTTATGGTTTCTTTCACTGTGCAAAAGATTTTTAGTGTGTGTCCTGATTGCTTATTTTTGCTTAGGTTTCTGTTGGTTGGGGAGTTATATCCAAAAAGATATGCAAAAGCCAATGTTCAAGACTTAGCTGCCTACACTTTCCTTTAGGAGTTTCACAGTTTAGGGTCTTACATTTAGGTCTTGAGTATAATTTGAATTAATTTTTGTGTAGGGTGCAGGAAAGTGACCCAATTTCATTCTTTGGAATGTAGCTATTCCATTTTCCCAGCACCATTTATTGAAGTGACTATTTCTCATTGTATATTCTTGCCTCCTTTGTCATAGATTAATTTACCATATAAACATGGGTTTATTTCTGGGCTCTCTTTTCTGTTTCATTAATCTTTGTGTTTATTTTTGTGCCAATACCATACTGTTTTTATTAATGTAGCTTTGTAATAGAGTTTGAAATCTGGGATTGTGAGAATCTCCAGGGCTATTGTTCTTTCTCAAGATTGCTTTGGCTATTTGGCATCTGTTGTGGTTCAATACAAGTTGTAGAATTATTTGTTACAGTTCTGTGAAAAATGCTATTAGTATTTTGGTAGGGACAGCATTGAATCTGTCAATTGCTTTTGATAGTATGGACATTGTAACATCATTCTTAAAATCCAGGCGCATGGTTTATTTTCCATTTATTTGTGTTGTCTTCAATTTCTTTCATCAAAGTCTTACTGTTTTCAGAGTACCAGTTTTTTTTTTTACCTCTTTGATTAAATTTATTCCCAGGTATTGACTTCTTTTTGATGCAATTTTAAATGTGGTTGGTTTTGTAAATTCTCTTTCTGCTACTTTGCTCTTAGTGTATACATACTAAAAAATTCTTCCCTCTAAATTTGTTAATATTTGCTTTATGTATTTAGGTGCTCCAATGTTGGATGCATAGATATTTACCACTGTTATATCCTATTGTTGCATTGAACCTTTTATCATTATGTCATGCCCTCTTTGTCTCTTTTGACAGTCTTTATTTTGAAGCAGATTTTGTCTGGTATGAATATTGCTACCCCAACCTCCCCCCGCCCCACAACACTGGCATGAAATATGTTGTCCCATACCTTCACTTTCAGTCTGTATGTGTTTTTAGGTCTGAATTAAGTCCCTTATAGGCAGCATCATTGGTTTTGTTTTTTGAATATATTCAGTCATTCTATATCTTTTAGAGCATGTAATCCATGTACATTTAAAATAATTGTTGATATTTATGTATTTATTGCCATTTTTACATGGGGATTTTTCTGTTATTTTTATGGGTCTGCTCCCTTTTTTCTTATCGTGTTGTTTTCCCTTGTGATATGATTTACATGATTGCTGTGTATCTACTGTAGGTGTTGGGTTTGTGGTTGCCATGAGTTTCATATAATATCCTATGTATTTAGCAGTCTGTCTATATTAACTTGATGGTTGCTGAAGTTCAAATACATTCTAAAACACTGTACTTTCACTTCCTCATCCATGTTTTCTGTACATGTCATACTTTACCTCTTTGTGTATTGTTTCATTTGACTACTTTTGTAGATATAAGTGACTGATATACAATTACTCCATGTTTGCTTTACCCAGTGAAATTTACTTCTAGCTATGGCATTTTCTTCTCCACTCTTTAACATCTCATACACTTTTGTCTGGGAAACTGTTTCTCCTTCAATTCTGAATGAATTGAAGTTAGAGTGTTCTTGGTATTAAGTTTTTCGTTTTTCTTTCAGCACTTTGAAAATGTCATGCTATTCCCAGTGGCCTATAAAGTTTCCTTTTCTCTTGCTGCTTTTAAGATTATGTCTTTACATTTTCAACATTGTAATTACTATGTGTTGTTGTGTGCCACTTAGGTTCATCTTGTTTTGGGCTCTTTGTGCTTCCTGGATGTCTGATTTTTCCCCAGGTGGGGAAGTATTCAGATATCCTTCCTTCACATGTGTCTTCTGCCCCTTTCCCTTCTAGGACCCTTAATATGTGAATTTTAATATGCTTGAATTTGTCCCTTAACCCATTTCTTTTTTTTTTTTAATTTGGCTTTTTGTTCAGGGTAGTTGCTTTCTAGGACCCTGTCTTCCAGCTGTATTCTTCTGTGTCCTCTTAATCTGCTGTTGATTCCTTGTAGTATATTGTATATTTCAGTTATGGTGTCTTTCAGATCTGATACTTTTTCTATTTTCTCTTTGTTGAAGTTCTCATTCAGTCTTCTCTCACGTTTTAGTAGCTTTATGGCCATTACTTTGAACTCTTTATCAGGTAGATTGCTTATATCTATTTCTGTAAGCTCTTTTTCTGAAGTTTTGTTCTTTCATTTGCAACATATTCTTCTACTCCTCATTGGATCTCTGTCTGTGTGGCCTTAGGTAGGTGTCTTGTGGTGCCTGGTTAGCAATCCCCTCGGGTCACCAGAACCAAATGCTCTAGATGTCCCCAGTGGCTGTGTGAATGCTGGTAGGCAGGCTCATCCTGGCTGTCAGCAGTGACTCACCAGACCACCCTGTGTGCACTGGCAGGCAAGACTTGCACCTGGTACAGCTGCCTGAGAGGCATGAATTTCACTACTGGGGCCATGTTGGTAGATAGGACTAGCTTCCCCATCCCTAGAGCAGGAATGATTCTCTAGAGGCTCTGGTGCTGGCCACTGAGTGAAGCATTGGGATGGTCACCCCGAGAGGACAATAGTCCTAACTGAGACATATGGGATGTGTGGTAAGTTGGCAGTTGTTTTGCAGGGGCCCCTGCCTGAATGGGGCAAAGAGTGCTAGCAAGGTAAATGGAGAATGTCAGAACAGGCCCTAGTAAGTTTCCAGGTAGCTACGCTGAAAAAGGGCAATACAAATAGTACCTTCCAGCTCTTCCATCCTCAGGATAAACTGCTGATACATGTCTCTCCGGCACACATTCTAAAATTAGTCAATAAATCTCTGTCTTGTGTAACTCAGGTGCGTTACAAACTGCTGCATTGGAGCTGAGTCTTGGACCGAATGATAAAGCACTGGCTCCTTATGAGCAGCTAGTCAGTGTTCTATACCCCTCTGATGTTCCTGGAGGTAAGCCCAGCTGATTTTGAAATCCATACATCAGGTGGGGGGGGGGCAGGGGGAGAGGCTCATCTTCTTTGTGTGGGTTCCCAGGTGTGAGGCTTGATCCCTCTTATTCCTCCACACCTGTGATCTCTCTCCTGTGTGTACATTCCTGCTCTAGGAGTGTGGTTCCCAACTGTATCTCATCCCATCCTGTGCTTCTCTCTGTGGCCTTTCCCTTATATCTGTAGCTGTGGAAGAGGTCAATTTCAGAATGAGTTGCAATACATGTAGTTGTTGCTTTGGTGTTTCCATGGGAGGGGGTGAGGTCAGGATCCTCCTACTCAGCCATCTTTCCCCACTCTCTCCAACTAGCTTAATTCTTAATGAAACACTGGACAGTTAACACTATCGCCAGATGGCTATCCAAGGTTCCCCCTGCCTTTGCTTTTTCCTCCCTAGGAAATAAAATATGTCCTTCCAGTACTCTAACTAGGCTTGAGGAGCATGTGGCTAAAACTTTTTTTTTTTTTTTTAGCTTAGCAATATGAGGAGTTAGGGTAGAATTTGAAAATAGCTGTATGAAGAAGAGTGGTATTCATGAATGAACTTACCAATTGATTGGTGAGCTAAACAGAATCTTTAAAACTGGAAACATTCTTAAGGTATTCTCCTTTTGTAAATACATTTCAGTAGTACCAAAATGTGACACTATGGTCTAGTGGTGCCCACGCTGAAGATACTGTGCGCTACAGAACTGCATGGTCCATGTTATGTACTTTGCTATCTTACACAGTCACACTGTTATTTGTTAAAGCATGGCCAGGAAAAATACACACACACATTGTTATATCGTGAAGGAATCCCTGTCAGTAATGTACTCCCCATTACACAGTTTGAATATCCATTGTGACTTATTTGCAAACTGATAACCATATATTATGATTCCAAAGGATAATGAAGAGAATGGGGAAGATGACTGAGTAGGAGGATGCTGAGCTCATGTCCTCCTAGGACCCAAGAAGGATACAACTACATGTAATAAACTCACTCCCAAATAACCCTTAAGTCTAAGGACTAGGGACATAAAGAGAAGACCACATCAAAAGGATAGGAAGGGGGGACACATGATTAGGAACCAGAATGGGTATAGTGTGGCCAGTCCAAATATGGAAAGGATATCACAGGCAGGGACGTCGTCCCTGAAAAGCAAGCTGGTCAAATCCCACATTGAGTACCCCCAGCCATGGGACCCTGCAGTAGGAAGATGACCCCTAAAATGTTTTTTTTAATTAGTATGTCTCATCTCTAGGACTTTTGAAAATTAGAAAGGTTTGAGTCCAAGAGAGCCAGAATGTTATAGTAAAATGATTCTTGGCTCGTAAAGAACCAGCATGCTATATCACTTAGTCTGTGACCCAGCACCAAAGAAAAGATTTGAAAGATCATGGGGATTTATTATGTGCTGGAGGGAGAGGGATATTTTCTCTCTCCCATTGCTCTTGCCCTCCAGCCTAGGTGGTTGGACACTTGTAGGAACTAATTGTGACACTCTTCATTTATTTTGCTAACAGGCATGCCCTGCCCTAGTACTCCCCCATGAACCTGCCCCACCTAACACACCTGCCAGGCAGACATAGTTGAGTCCTGAAACCCCCCAGTTATTGCTGCCTTTCTCAAGCAACTTCTGCTTTGAGAAAGTGTGTGTGTGGGGAGGATATTCCGATCAACACACCTAAAGTCTTTGCACTGAGTCACTGCAAACAGCCAGGCTGAGGTCTATCCTCAGCCACAAGTGCTCCCAAAGCCCCTGTAGCCGGGCCTCTCAGGCACTTAACTGGGGGGCAAGCCCTGCTGACCAGTGCACCTGCAAACAGTCACAGCCCAGGCATAATAGGAGGGTGCATACACCTCACAGGGGGGGATGCCCCTAGAACACCTGATTCTGATAACCATGGGGGAATTGCACTGCTGGGCACTACATTATACTTCCACCTAACGTCAATACTTCCAAGACTAGGAGACTTAATACACAGGAACAAGAACAAGACAAAACTCTGGTTATTTCTGTTTCTTTTGGTTCTTTCCTAATCTATCTGTTAAAAAGCTCAAAAATGGTCATGTACATACTCACGAGACTTGAGAGAAGACTGGATGAACAGTCGACTAGAGGATGCAGAAGAACGGATCAGCAATCTGAAAGAATAGTGGAGAGAAACCAGAGTGAACAGCAAGAAGAAAAAAAAAGGATAGGTTAAAAGACCTCTGTACCCAACATCAAGCATCCTAACGTTTGTTGGCGCTATATAGGGGTTCCCAGAAGAAGAGAGAGAGAAAGGAGCATAAAGCTTATAAAAAATGGCTGAAAAATCTCCCTAATCTGGGCAAATGAACAGACATCCAGGAAGCAGATCCAAACAATACGAAGTTAAATAATTCTGTAATTATAATAGCAAAAATTAAAGAGAGAATGTTACAAGTAGCAAGAGAAAAGGAAAGAATTACATAGAAGGAAAATCCATAAGACTATCAGCAGGATTTTCAGGAGAAACATTGAATATATCATGCCTCTCCTTTCTGGCTTGCAAATAGCTAAGGGGGAGAAAATCCCTACAACCCAGAGTACCCTATGGATCAAGGTTATCATTCAAGATTAAAGGAGAAATAAAGAGTGTCCCAGACAAACAAAAGTTAAAGGAGTCAATTACCACTAAATTGATGTTGCAAAAAATATTAAAGGGGATCTTTTAAGCGGAAAAGAAAAAACCATAATTAGAAGAAAAATTATAAAAGGAAAAAAAATTCACTTGTAAAAGCATAAACACAGTAAAGGTAGTAAATCAATCATTTTTAAAGCTACTATGAAGTTTAAAAGACGACAGTAGTAAAATCAATTACATCTATAAAAATTAGTCAAGGGATACACAATTTAAAAGATGTAAAAAATAACATCACATCATAAAACATTGATTTGCAAATAAAAATGTGCTTTTAAAATGTGTTCTTACTTAACCTACCATCCACTTAATAAACACTACTATATACATAGGATGTTACATATGAACGTCATGGATACCACAAACCAAAAATCTAAAATAGATACACAAAAAAATAAATCTAAACATGATGCCAAAGAGACTATCTCAAGGGAAGTAGATCAGTAGAAGAAGAAAGGAAAAGAGAACTATGAAAACAGTAGATCAACAAAATGGGAATAAGTAATACCTATCAATAATTATTTTAAATGTAAGTGGACTATGTGCTCCAATGAAAAGACATAAGATTAATGAATGGATGAAAGAACAAGGCTCATCTATGTGCTGTCTACAGGAGATTTGCTACAGACCTAAAGACATACAGACTAAAAGTAAAGTAATGGAAGAAGTATTCCATGCAAATGGAAGGAAAACAAAACAAAAGATTGGCTAGCATTACTTATATCAGACTAGATTTTAAATAGACTCTAATAGGACATAAAGAAGGGCATTCCATACTGATAAAGTTATCAATGCAACCAGAACATACAATGGTAAATACCTGTGAACCCACTAGTATAGCTTCTAAATATATAAATCACATATTAACAGTCATAAAGGGAAACATTGCAATAATACAACAATAGTAAAGGACTTTAACACCTCACATCAATGCATAGACCATCCAGAAAGAAAATCAATAAGGAAAAAAGTAACTTTGAACCACACATTAGGACAGATGTACTTTAACACCTATATACCAAATGTTCCATCCCAAAACAGCAAACCGCAGGAAACATTTCCCTGTGATATAGACACAATCCAGGCCACAAAAGAAGTCTCAGTAAATTTCAGAAGTTTGAAATCATATCTGTATAATTTCAAACTATAATAGTATGAAACTAGAAATCAATTTTAAGAAAAAAAAAAGATACTAATACATGGAAGCTAAACAACATGCATCAAGAAACCAATGTATCAATGAAAGAATCTAAGAGGAACTCAATACCTTAACACAAATGAAAATGGAAACATCAGTTCCAACCCTTTGACATTATCAGAGTTCTAAGAGGGAAGTTTATGGGGATTCGGGCTTGCCTCAGGAAATAAGAAAATTTTCAAATACACAATCTAACATTACACCTAAAAGAACTGGAAAAAAGAAGAACAAATAATATCCAAAGTTAGTCGAATAAAGGAAATAAGAAATATCCTAGTAGAAATAAAGCCTATAGAAATTTCAGAAGATCAATGAAACTAATAGCTTAGACTTTAAAATACTTACACAATTAATAAAATATTGCAAAATGTTTACAAAATTGATTAGGAAAAAAAGAGAAAAGATTAAAATAATATCAGAAATGAAGCCCTTACTCTTAGGAGCAGGAAACATAACAGGCTTTTCTAACACAGAAAAGAAGACAGAGAGTCAAAGTGCTAATACTGTAGCATTCATGGTGCATGAAACAAGATAAAGTTACAGCCAGAGATCTAATTGAAAGAGAGATAAGTAATATGCCTGATGGAGAGTTAAAGTCATAATTGTAAGGACACTCACTGGGTTTGAGAAGAGAATGGAAGTCTTAAGGGAGGCCCTTATGGCATAGGTAAAAGATTTTAAAAATTCAGAAGTGAAAAATAAAGTAAGTGAGATTTGAAACAGACTGGATGCAGTGTACATAAGTATGGTTAAAACAGGATAATGCATAAATGAAATAGAAGATTACATGAGTGAACAAAAGAGACAAAGAAGAATTATGGAACACAAAAATAGCCTTCGGGAACTCAATGACTTCACCAAACATAATAACATTTGTCTTATAGGAGTCCCAGAAGAAGAAGAAGAGAGAGAAGGGGGCAGAAAATTTATTTGAAGAAATCAAAGTTAAAAGCTTTCCTAATCTAGAGAAGGAAACAGACACAAATCCAGGGGAAACAGAGAACTCCCATCAAAATCAACAAAAGCAGGACAACACCAAGACTTATTGTAATTAGATTTGCAAAATGTAGTGAGAAAGAAAAAAATCTTAAAAGCAGTCTCTAACTTAAAAGGGAAGAACAATAAGGCTAGCTATAGATCCCTCCACAGAAACTTGGCAAGTCAGAAGGTAGTGGCATGATATATTCAACATGCTGAATGGTACAAAATCTGCAGCCAAGAATACACTATCCAGCAAGGCTAGTAATCAGAAAAGAAGTAGAGATTAAGAGTTTCCCAAACAAAAACTAAAGGAGTACATGACCACTAAACCAACCCTGCAAGAAATAATATTAAAAGGAACTCTTTGAATGAAAAGGAAAGACCAAAGGGACAGAGGCAAGAAAGGATCAGGGAAAATCTCCAGAAATTGTGACAAAACAAGTAACACAATGGCACTTTTGTTACACACATACATACACACACACACATAATTACTCAGAATGTAAACGGACTAAACCCTCTCATGAAGACTTAGGATGTCAGAATCGATTAAAAAAAAAACTCAAACAAAACAAAACAAAAACCCAAGACCTATTGATATGCTGCCTTTAAGAGAATGATTTTAGACTTCAGGGCACTTTCAGATAGAAAGTGAGGGGATAAGAAACATTTATCCTGCAAATGGACATCAAAACAAAGCCAGAGTCATAATACTTATATCAGATAAAATAGATTCTATTTACTCTATTTGAGAGAGAAAAAGAACACAACCTATAGAGGGAGGGAGAGAGAGGGAGGGACAGAGGGAGAAAGAAAGAAAGAATCTTAAGCAGGCTCTACACCCAGCACAGAGCCCGACACAGGGCTTGATCTCATGGCCCTGAGATCATGTCCTGGGTCAAGACCAAGAGTCATACAATCAACTGAGCTACCCAGGGGCCACAGACAACCTAGATTTTAAACCAAAATCTGTAACAAGAGATGACGATGGACAATATATAATAATAAAGGGAACCATCCAACAAGAAGTTCTAACAGTTGTAAATATTTATGAATCCGACATCTGGGCAGCCAAATATATAAAACAATAACAAACACAAAGACACTTATTGATAATAATACAATATTCTAGGGGAATTTAACATAGATGATGTGTCCATTAATGTAAGCACTAAGCAGAAAATCAACAAGGAAACAATAGTTTTGAATGACTTCCTGGACCAGATGGGCATGACAGACATATTCAGAACTTTCATCATGAAGCAGAATACACATTCTTTTAAAATGTACATGGGACATTCTCCAGAATCGATCACATACTAGGTCACAAATCATCAAAATGTTCAAAAAGATTGAAATCATACCATGCATGAGATCACAATGCTATGAAACTGAAGCCAACCACAAGAAGAAATCTGGAAGGACTATAAATACATGGCGGTCAAACAATGTACTACTAAACAATGAATGGGTCAACCAGGAAATCAAAAAAGAAGTAAAAATATATATGGAAGCAAATGAAAACACCACAGTCCCAAACCTTTGGGCTGCAGCAAAAGTAGTTTTAAGAGGAAAGTATATAGCAATACAGAACTACCTCAAGAAGTGTAAAAAAAAAAAATCTCTAACAACCTGTCCTTAACACCTAAAGGAACTATAAAAGAAACAACAAATGAAGCCTAAAGCCAGCAAGAAGGGAAATAATAAAGATTAGAGCAAAAATAAATGATAGAGAAACTAAAAAACAATAGAAAATATCAATGAAACCAGGAACTGTTTCTTGGAAAAAATTAATAAAACTGATAACCTCCTAGGCAGAATTTGAAAAAGAAAAGATAAAGGACCCAAATAGATAAAAACATGAAGGAGAGATGAGAAATAACCAACACCACAAAAATATAAACAATTCTAAAAGAATGTTATGAAAAACTATATGACAACAAATTGGACAATCTGGGAGAAATGGATAAATATCCAGAAACATAAATGATCACAACTGAAGCAGTAAGAAAGAGAAAATTTGAACATAGTGATAACCAGCAAAGAAATTGAATAAATAATCAGAACTTTCTCAACAAACCAAAGTGCAGGCCAGATGGCTTCAATGATGAATTATACCAACATTTAAATCAGTTAATACTTACTCTTCTTGAATTATTCCAAAAACATAGAAATGGAAGGAAATGTTCCAAACACATTCTATGAGGTCTGAATTATCATGATATGAAAACCAGACAAAAACTCCACTAAAAAGGAGAATTACAGGTCAATATCTCTCATGAAAATGGATGCAGATATCCTCAAAAAGATAGTACCAAACCGAATGCAACAGTACATTAAAAGAATCATTCACCATGATCCAGTGAGATTTATTTCTGGGCTGGAATAAATCCAAGGGTGTTTCATTATTCCCAAATCAATCATTGTGATACACCACATGAATAAAAGATAGAAACCATATGATCCTGTCAATAGATGCAGAAAAAGTATTAGACAAAATACAGCATCCTTTCTTGATAAGAAAAAAAATCCTCAACATCATAAAAGCCATATATAAAAAACCCACAGCAAATATCATTATAAATGGGGCAACCCTGAGAGGTTCTCCTGTATGGTCAGGAACAAGACAGGGATGTCCATTTTCACTGTTTTTATTTAACTTTGTATTGGAAGTCCTAGCCATAGCCATCAGACAATACAAAGTAATAAAAGGAATCTAAACTGGCAAGGAAGAAGTGAAACTTTCAGTATTTGTAAATGACGTGATACCCTATATGGAAAACCAAAAGACACCACCAGAAAAATTTATACAACTGATACATGAATTCAGTAAAATCACAGAATGCCAAATCAACCTACAGAACTCTTTTGCATTTCTATACACAAATAATGGAGCAGCAGACAGAAAAATAAAGGAATTGATCCCATTTACAGTTGCACCAAAAATCTTAAGATACCCAGGAATAAACCTAACCAAAGAAGTAAATGTCTATACTTTTTAAAATGCTGATAAAAGAAATTGAAGACAACACAAAGAAATGGAAAATATTCCATGGTCACAAATTGGAAGAACAAATATTGTTAAAATGTTTAAAATACCTAAAGCAGTCTACACAGTTAGTGCAATTTCTGTCAAAAACCACCAGCATTTTGTACAGAGACCATACAATCCTAAAATTTGTATGGAATCACAAAAGACCACAAATAACCAAAGCAATCTTGGAGAAGAAAAGCAAAGCTGGAGGCATCACAATTCCAGACATCAAGTTACGTTACAAAGCTGTAGTCATCAAGACAGTATGGTACTGGCACAAAAACAGACACAGAGTTCCACAGAAACTGTCATCTCAGGAACCATAATGGTAGTAACAAGCTCTCACTAATAATCTGAATTGGCTTTGAAATAAATATACTAGCCATTATCCCCGTTCTTATAAAAAAATTAACGAGCCATAGAAGTATCCACAAAATACTTCCCAACACAAGCAACCACATCCATACTCCTAGTGATAGGAATTATTGTTAACCTATATTCAGGACAATGAAGGATATCAAAAAAGTCTCGACCCCATAGCATCGATTATAATAACCTCTGCTTTAGCAATAAAACTGGGCTTGGCCCCATTTCACTTCTGAATTCCTGAAGTTGAACAAGGAATCTCCCTATCCTCAGGCCTAATTGTATTAACATGACAAAAAATTGCACCATCATCTGTCCTCTACCAAATTTTGCCCACCAGCAATCCCAATCTACTCCTAACAATAGCTATCATGTCAGTCAATTAGGGGGATGAAAGGGACTCAACCCAACACAACTGTGAAAAATCCTAGCATACTCCTCAATCGTCCATATAGGTTATATAACAGCAACATTAGCCACCTTCATAGTACTCATACACAGCTCTGCTACAACAACATTATCCCTATCACAAACATGAAGTAAAACACCCCTAATCACCTCACTCATCCTGATACTAACACTATCTGTGGGGGGATGCCTTCCAGCACTCTCAGGATTCATCCCCAAACGAATAATCATCCAAATATTAACAAAAAAATGATGTGGATGGAGCTACAGAGCTATTATGCTAAGTGAAATAAGTCAAAGAAAGATAAATACCCCATGATTCCACGCATATGTGGAATTTAAAAATAGAACAAGTGTACATAGGGTTGGTAAAAGAAGAGAAAGGAAGACCAGTAAACAGATTCTTAACTCTAGGAAACAAACTCATGGTTACCAGAAGGGAGGTGGGCAGGGAGGATGGGTGAAACAGGTGATGGTTAGTAAGGAGGGTACTTGTGATGAGAACCAGGTGTTGTATATAAGTGATAAATCACTAAATTCTATACCTGAAACTAATATTACACCGAATGTTAACTAAGTGGAATTTAAATTAAAACTTGGGTAGGAAAACAAAATAAACTTAGGAATGAAAGAGAAGTTAATCAAAAGGATTACAAGAGTACTATGAAAAAAAATGCAAACAATTTAGACACATGAGAAGAAATGCATCAACTTATAGAAAACTAGAATGCTCCAAAAGAGAATCAGGAAGAAATAGAAAATCTTAAAAATTTGATTGCTAGTAATAAAATTGACCTGGTAATGAAAACATTTCCAACAAACAAATGTCTAGAATCAAATGGCTTCACAGGTGATTTACCAAATATTTAATGAAGAGTTAATACCTATACTTCTCAGGCTCAAAGTAATGCTTACAGATTCATCCTGTAAGGCTAGCATGACCCTGATACCAAAACTAGACAACTCTACCACAAAAATATCAAAGGCTAATCTCCTTGACAATTAAGATGCAAAAATCCTCAACACAGTATCAGCAAGTCAAGTTTAACAATACATTAAAAGGATCGTTTACCACAATCACATGGGACTTATTCCAAGGTTGCAAGAATGGTTCATTATTTGCAAATCAATGTGTACACCACGTTAACAAAATGCATAATAAACATAATATGAACTTGTCAATAGAAAAAAAGCATTTGACAAAATTCACTGTCCATGATAAAAACTTTCCATAGAGTGGCTTTAGAGGGAACATCCCTTAACATAATAAAGACCATATATGACAAACCCACAGGGGACATCATACTCAATGGTGAAATGCTGAAGATTTCTCCTCCAAGATCAGGAACAAAACAAAGATGTCCACTTTCACCACTTTTATTCATTTAAGGACTGGAAGTCCTAGACACAGCAATCAGACAAGAAAAAAAAAAATGTTTTCACAGTGGTAAGGAACAAGTGAAATTGTCACTATCTTCAGATGATAATATATATAGAAAATAAACAGACCTGCCAAAAAACTATTAGGACAAATGAACTAATTCAGAAAAGCTATACAAATCAGTATACAGAAAACAATCCCATTTATAGTTGTATCAAAAGGAATAAAATACCTAAGAATAAATTTGACCAAAGAACTCTACTCTGAAATCCATAAAATGCCGATGAAAGGGATTGAAGATGACACAAATAAATGGAAAGATACTCATGCTCAAGGAATGGAAGAATTAATAATGTTAAGCTGTCCAGGCTACCCAAAGCAATCTGAGAGGAACAAAGCTGGAGGTGTCACAATCCCAGACTTGGAACTATAATAGTAGGCTCTAGGTATCAAAATAGGATGGTACTGGAACAAAAATAAACATAGATCATTGGAAAATAGCCCCCAAATAATCTTACATCTCTGGTCATTCTATCCAGGGCACAGGGGACAAAGGTAGAAAATCAGGAAAAGACATTCTCTTCAATAAATGGTACCCAGAAAACCGGACCGTTTTCTTAATCATACTCAAAATGGATCAAAGTCCTAAATGTTACATGTGAACACATAAAATACCTAAAAGAAAATATAAGTAGTATCTTTTTCACAGTACTTCTCTGGATCTTTCCTTACAGGCAAAAGAAACAAAGTAAAAATTAATAATTGGGACTACCTCAAACTGAAAAGCTTTTGCACGAAGTAAACTATCAACAAAATGAAAAGGCAGTCTACTGAATGGAAGAACGTATATAAAGAACTGCTACAACTCTACAGCAAAAAAAATCCCCAAATAATCCAGTAAAAAATGGACAGAGTACCTGAATATTTTTTTTTCAAAGGAAACATAGAAATGGCCACAAACACCTGAAAAGATAGTCAACATCAGTAATCATTAGGGAAATGCAAATCAAAATCCCAGTGAGATGTCACTTGACACCTGTCTGAATGGCCTGTGTCAAAAAGAGAAGAAATAAAAACAAGCATTGTTGAGGATGTGGTAAAAATGGAAGGAACCCATTTGTGTTATGGTGGGTATGTAAATTGGTGCAGCCACTATGGCATACAGTATGGAGGGTGCTCAAAAAATTAAAAATAGAAATCCCACATGACCCAGTAATTCTGCTTGTGGGCATTTGCCCAAAGAAAACATACACAGCTAATTTAGAAGAATATTCACACTCCTATGTTTACTACAGCATTGTTTACAATTTCCAAGATATGAAGGCAATCAAAATGTCTATCAGCAGATGAATGGATAGAAAAGATAAGGAATATATACACAATGGAATATTAGTCTCCTATAAAAAAAGAATGAAATTTGCCATTGTGGACAACATAGATGGACCCAGAGGGTATCATGCTACGTGAAATAAGCCAGATTAAAAAAAAAAACAAATAATTTTGCTTATGTGTGGAATCTAAAAAACAAAAGAAACAAATCAACCAACCAGCCCTCAAACAATACGAAACAGAGACAGGCTGATACATACAAAGAACAAACTGGTGGTTGCCAGCAGGGAGGGCTTGGGGGAGATAGGTGATAGAAGGGATGGGTTTAAGAGGTACAAACTGTCAGTTACAATATAAATGAGTCAAAGTGATGCAAAGTACAGCATAGAGAAAATTGTCAACAATACTGTAATAACTTTGGTGACAGATTGTAACTAATTGGGGTGAGCATTTCATAATGTATATAAAAGGCAAATAACTACCTGGAACACCTGAAACAAATATAATACTACATATAAACTAGATTTCAATTACAAATAAAAATATTAAATACAAGTACAAATAAAGATGGTTAAGATATGGAAATTATATATATTAAATATGTGTATATATATGTATATGTACCTATATTATACACACACACACACACACATACACACACACACACACGCACTCAGATACAAAAGCTATGCAGAATACAAATATACATCTTTATGCTTCTATGTTTTCTGTGTAATTTAAGAATAGGGGCTCCATGATGAATTTCCCTTTGAATGAGATGGCTTCTGCCATTGGCTAACCTGCCACTTTCCTTAGAAAGTGAATTGACTTTTTTGAGCAACAACGATATAGTAAATTCAGTATATATTTTCCTGTGTGAAAGATTAACAATTATTCCTGCCATGTAATGCAGTGATTGGTAAATAGGGTTCATTAAAATGTGTTCTTCAGGGGGAAAAAAAAGATCTACAGATGGCAAATAAACATATGAAAAGTTGTGCAACGTTGTGTGGCATGAAGGAATTACAAATTAAAACAACAATCAGATACTATTACACATATAATAGAGTGGTTAAAATTCAAAACACCAACAATACCAAATGCTGACAAGGATGTAGAGCAAGAGGAATTCTTACTCACTGCTCGTGGAAATGGAAAATGGTACAGCCATTTTGGAAAACAGTTTGGTAGGCTTTCTTAGTTTCTAAACTAAATATACTCAATGTACCATCCATCTATGACACTCCTTGGTGTTTACCCAAATGAGGTTAAAAACGGATGTCTGCCCAAAAACTTGCACATAAATGTTCATGGGTTTTTTTCTTCTCACCAACAGCAAAATTTGGAAGCAACCAAGGTGTACTTCAGTAGGTAAATGGATCAACTATTGTACATCCAGAGAATGGAATATTACATAGCAATAAAAATGAATGAGGTATTGAGCAACAAAAAGACATGGAGAAACTTTAAAAATATATTCATAAACCAAAGGAGCCAATCTGAAAAGACTGCACACTGTATGGTTCCAATAATATGGCATTCTAAAAAAATTCAGTAAAGGGTTCAGTGGTTGCCAGGAAAGGAGGGGCCATGAATAGGTAGAAAACGAGATTTTTTGAGACACCAAAACTATTTTGTACGATATGATAATGACGGACACATTATATACTTGTTCAAGTCTATAGAGCAGCACAAGTCTATAGAACTAATAGAACTAATGTAAATGATGGACTTTAATAATAATGTAGATATATTCATTGATTTTAATAAATGTACCACACTAATACAAAATGTAAATAATATAGGAAACTGTAGAGGGTCAAGAGAGGTGTATATGAAAATCTTTGCATTTTCAAATCAATTTTTCTGTAAATACAAAATAGCTATAAATAATAAGATTAATTTAAAAATATGTATTGATGAATGCCTCAACACATTTTTCTCAACTCCTTGTCCTGTCCATTCAACTGGAATATCAAATCCTGAGTTATCCTGGAATACTACATCCTAGGAATACTGCATCCTGAGTCAAGAAGTGACCTTTTTAATCTTTATGTACAGAATTCTGTTTGTCAATTATCCTAATAATCCTCTTTTAATTGAATAAAGTTTTAAGTTATTTCAAATATAAGACAAAAAAGTAGTAAATCTCTTTGGGCAAGTATGATTAGGGATTTCAAAGAAAAATTTCTTACAATGTTTGAGTGAATGATTATCACATAAAGCTTAATCTTTTTAAAGCCCATTTACATGGCAAATGAATCATAATAAGATGTCAAGCCCTGAGGAATCTAATAAATTGCTACCTTCTCGACATTTTTTGGGTGTTTTGTCATGCTTCACTGCTTCCCACCTAGAAATCCTATTGGAAATATTCTTCATATTTTAGAGAAAGCGTATTTAAAAACTGAACTCCAAAATCTACTAGAATGTCAAAAAGGTATACCTTGTTGAATATTTTGTAACGATACATACTTCTAGGTCCCAAGTATATATTTGAATAAAAACTAGAATTAATAAATGGAAAGAGGAAATCTTCATAATCTATATTTTAGTGTATTTTGTCGTATACCTTTTCCTGCTTACATTCTACAAAAAACTTGAAAATTTCCATACCATCCTATTGATCTATAGGTCAAAAACACAAGTGGCCTTTTAACCACGTAATTTCAGAAAAAGAGCATATAGTAGTAAAAATCAAACAGATTTGGATTCATGAAAATAATAATGGTGAGATGGAATGGAATTTTTTTCTTTGTGGAATTTTGCTATAAGGTCCTTAGAAATGCGGCTATTGAGGGGCACCTGGGTAGCTCAGTCGGTTGGGCATCTGACTTTGGCTCAGGTCATGATCTCAGTTCAAGCCCTGTGTCGGGCTCTGTGCCTACAGCTCAGAGCCTAGTCCTGCTTCAGATTCTGTGTCTCCCTCTCTCTCTGCCCCTCCGCTGCTCATACTCTTTCTTTCTCTCAAAAATAAACAAACATTAAAAAAATAAAAAAACAACAGGGCTATTGAAGGATAATATAAGGTCTAAAGAAGACTGTTTTAAGATGGTATAATTTATGACATGTTAAATATGCTCCTGGAAATAATACAGAGGAAATGGAAAAATGTTTAATCTGAGGAAAGGGAGACATGCTGGAGAGATACCCTTGAGTGGGTGAAGGGCATGAAATCCAGTATGTGAGTAGCAAGACTGGCATTACATGTGAGTGTAGACAATTCATTAGGAGTAACAGGAAGGGAGATGGAACACAGGTGCATTTGCAGGAAGATGAGTAAAGCAAGTATTGGGAAATGATGGATATCCTTTTTTTTTTTCTGGCTTTTTAAAGAGTTTATTTATTTTTGAGAGAGTGTATGTGCGTGAGCAGGAAAGGGACAGAGGGAGAGAGGGAGTGTAAAGCAGGTTCCATGCATGGAACCTGACACAGGGCTGGATCTCACGACCATGAGATCTTGGCCTAAGCTGAAATCAAGAGCTCAGACACTCAACGAACTGAGCTACCCAGGTGCCCCATGGGTATCCTTTTCTAAATGTGCCTTTTACTTTTTCTCTGCAAATGAGTCAGTGTGCTCAGTACATGAGTGAAGACGTAAGAGAACTAGAGGTGGGAACTTTGCTAAGAGGAGAGTTTAGACAGTTTGCCATAAGTAGGTGAGTGTAAACAGGCAGGGAAAATATAGGAAGCCATGAATTCTGTTGTGCATATTTTCAGATTTATACAGTCTAATCATAGCATTAAATACCTTGAATTCTAAGAAATACTTTCATGTCATTAATATTGAGGCTAGATATACAAATCAATAGCCAGACCACATATGACAACAGATCTCTGACCTACAGCTTCTGCAGCAATTGGCCCAAAAAGTCAAAACACCCCCTCTGTAGAACAGTCATAGCTTGGTCAATGCATGCCACCCTCTCTATAGATTACTCCTCATTCCAACTCAGAACCAAGGAGACAAAGCCAAATATGCTCCCCAAACCAAACACAAGGGGTGTCCCACTCTGGTTAGCTTGCCTCCAGCTACCTCATGTCAATGACCCTTCAACTGGAGTGTACCTGGAGACTTCCATCTTTTTTCCTATAAAACTCTTCTTCCAATGCTGTCTGCCTTGGAATCTCTGCCAAATGCAAGTGATGGTGATGATTACATTGCTCTAACAGGCTCTGAATAAATAGCCTCTGTTTTCATTTGGGTGGTCTTCATTTATTGCCTCAGTAACTTTGAAGCCATGTTGTTTAACCATCGCATTTCAAGGAAACCGTAAGTAATCAATTTATCATTTCAAAAGAAAAAAATTCAAACTGCTTACTATCCTATTAGTAACAAAACCAGTGGGCTTGTTGAATGATTCTTTACATTTTTTCTATTACTTGGAGAAGAGAACATGGTGTAGAGGCAAGAGGGTGGACTGTGGAAGAGGCCCACATAGGTTCAAATCTTTGTCCATATAGTAGCTGAATGACTTTCATTAAATTCGTCAATCTCTAAATGTTATGAGTTTCTTATCAGGAATAGGGTAATAACTGCTATCTCAGAAGACCTGTTAAGAATAATCCATGAAGTAAACATAATTCATGGAATGTAATGGGTATATAAACAATGCTATTTTCCTCTTGTTGACCGTCCCTCTCCCCCTTCCTCTAATTTGTTATATTGACAATTGTGCTTAAGTATCAACACCCTAAAAATAACACACACTTTAAAAAAATGTTCTCTGTCCCCAGTAATCGGAAAACCATTAATTGTCACTGGAACAAATCTGATAAGTAAAGACGATAGTGTGTCTGACTCTACCAATCCACAGTTACTTTTCTGGCAAAGGTTTATATGCTAGAAAAAGTTTAAACACTTAATTTATTTTTCATTTTATTTATTTGAGAGAGAGAGACAGAGAGAGACAGAGAGAGAGCGAGTGAGAGAGAGTGCAGGGGAGAGGGGCAGAGGGAAAGAGAGAATCTCAAGCAGGCTCCATGCTCAGTGCAGAGCCTGACACGGGGCTCAATCCCACGACCCTGGGATCATGACCTGAGCCAAAACCAACAGTTGGATGCTCATCCGAGGGAGTCAACCAGGTGCCCTTAACATTTGCTTTTAAAAGGAGCTAAATTTCTGTCTTTAATTACCATGTCCAGGGAAGAATTTCTTGTCTTATTTTTTTTTATAGCACCAGTGTAAGCACAACGCCTAAAATAAGGTTGGCATCCAGTGTGTTTTGCTTGGAAGTATATATAGGGAAATGAATACTCATTCTTTTCTCATTGTCTATTGAGAAACTCAGAGCCCATTCTCAAACCTCCTTTACAATTTGAGAAAGGGTTCTATGTAATTCATCGAAACACAAGTGATACCAGTATGTCTAATTCTCAGAATTGAATACCTAACAGAAAAGAGGCTTTGATAAGCAACTGATTATTATGAAAAAAGTTTGTATATTAGCTTCACCTATGTCTTATTAGAATATAAAAGTCCCTTTCTAGGACTTATAGAAATTCATTAATTTATATGTAGCTCGTACCATTGGACTAGCTCTGTGTATGCAGCAGCTATGTTTTCAGCATCTAAAATTTCCATTTCAGGACTCTCAGGGAGGATGGCAGAGTGGGAGGACCCTCAGCTCACCTCTTCCCACAGACACACTAAAGCAACAACTACATGCACCGCAATTTGCTCTGAAAATGACCTAAAAACTAGCAGAGCAAATATTTCACACCTAAGGACATAAAAAGAGAGGCCACCTCAAGAATGGTAGGAGCAACAGGAATACAGTTAGGAACCAGACCCTCAGCACTGTGACCCTCAAGTGGAACAGATATCTAGCCCTCAAGTGGGACAGATATCATAGGCATGGGGGAGAAAGGAAATCAAGCCCCACATCGAACAACCCAGCCCTGCACTAGATCATGATCCCTCATAACGCATGGCTTTGAAAACCGGGGGCTCACCCCTGGGAGCTTTAAAAATCAGTGGGGCTGAACTCCAGTAGAACCAGAGGGTTAAGGAAAAATGAGCCTCCTCTCTTAAAGGGCCAGCTTGCTATATTACTCCGTCCAAAGTACAGCAGAGAAGCAGCAGTTTGAAAAGAACCTGGGTTATACAAGAAGGAGATTTATTGACCAATTTTAGGAGAGCTGCTACAAAGGCAGTAATCTGCTGGAGATCCCTCTGGAAATGGAAGTGCTTGTGGGCATCATTTTTTTTTTGTTTGCCCCTCTTCTGCCCTAGCTGTCTGAATGCTTGCATGGGCCAGTTATGATGCTTTCCATCTACCTTGCTAGCACTAGTTGCCCTGCCCTGGCATTCCCCAGTGGATCTTCCCCATTCAATAAGCTCACGTTGGTGGGTAGCCCTCTAAACTGCCTCACACACTGCCACACCTGGCAGGCAGACTGAGTAGGGACTGGCATCCCCAAAGAGTGACTACCATCTTGCCACATTCACCAGGCAGCATCAATTGGGACTGGTGTCCATCCAGAGCGATTCCTGCCTCGAGGAGGGGGGAACCTACCCCTGACCACAGTACATTCACAGTAATCCCAGACATTCATTGCTGAAATTCAGGCTGAGGGTCCACCCCACCCAGTAATGCACCTGAAATAGCCACAACTGTGTGCCACAGCCATTTGGGCTAGGGGCTGGCCTCACCAACAAGGTCACCCACAGCAGATGAGTCCAGCCATAATAACAATGCACAGGCAGTCCAGACAAGGGACATGCCTTGGAGTGTGTGGTTCTTGTGACAAGGGGTGGGGGTGTTGTGCTGTTTGGCACTAAAGGATATCTTCTACATAAGGCATACATACTTTTAAGACCAAGAGATATAGCTGATGTAATACGCAGAAATAAACACAGAAAGGCAAGATGTGGAGACATAGAAATATGCTGCAAATCACAGAATACGACAAACCCTCAGAAAAAGAGTTAAACAAAATGGAGTTAAAAACCTGATAAAAAGTTCAAAGTAATGGTCATAAACATGCTCAGCAGGCCTGAGGGAAGAATGGATGAACTCAGAACTTCAACAAAGATAGAAAATAGAAAAAAGAATGAGTCATAGCAGAGGAGTACACTATCTGAAATGAAAAATATAGTAGAGGTAAGCAACACCAGATTATAGGAGGCAGAAGACAAGATCCCAGTCTAGAAGAGAGACTTGTGGGAAGCACCCAAGCTGAACAACAACAACAAAAGGATTAAAAAATGACAATAGGTTAAGGGACCTCTGGGACAACACTAAACACACAAATTTGCATCACAGGGATCCTGGGAGGAGAAGGGAGAGAAGAGAACCTCTACTGAAGAAACAATAGTTGGAAACATCTCTAACCTGGGGAAGGAAAGAGACATCCAGGTTCAGGAAGCATAGCAAACCCCAAACCAGATGAGCCCAAGGAGGACCCCAACAGGACATATAATCATTAAAATGGCAAAAATTAAAGATAATCTTAAAAGCAGCGAAAGAAAAGCAGTTACATGCAAGGGAAATCCCAAAAAGCTAACAGCTGATTTTCTAGGAGAAAATTTACAGGCCAGTAAGGAGTGATATTAGAAAAGCAAGCAAGCAAACAAAAACAACAACAACAAAAAAGAAGTAAATGATAAAATCAAATTGATAAAAAGAAAAAAAAACACATCCAGGAATAACCAAGATATCATTAAGAATTGAAGGAGAGATAAAGAGAGGAAGAATTTCCTGGACAAACAAAAATTAAAGGACTTTATCACCACTAAAATGACCTGATAAGAAATGATAAAAGGACTTCTTGAAGTGGAAGAGAAAAGTCCATAACTAGAAGGAATAAAATTATAAAAATAAAAAAAAATCAGGTCACCTGGGTTGCTCAGTCAATTAAGTGTCTGATTCTTGATTTTGGCTCAGATCTTGATCTTGCACTTAGGAGATGGAGCCCTGTGTGTGAATCCACACTAGGTGTGGGACCTGCTTGAGATTCTGTCTCTCTCCCTCTGCTCCTCTTCCCCACTCACACTCTCTGAAATTAAAAAAAAAAAATTACTGATAAAATCAAACATACAGTACAGGTGGTGAATCAATTACTTATAAAGCTAGTATGGGGCGCCTGGGTGGCGCAGTCAGTTAAGCCTCCGACTTCAGCCAGGTCACGATCTCGCGGTCCGTGAGTTCGAGCCCCGCGTCGGGCTCTGGGCTGATGGCTCAGAGCCTGGAGCCTGTTTCCGATTCTGTGTCTCCCTCTCTCTCTGCCCCTCGCCCGTTCATGCTCTGTCTCTCTCTGTCCCAAAAATAAATAAACGTTGAAAAAAAATTTTTAAAAAAAAGCTAGTATGAAGGTTAAAATAGTAGTAAAATCAATATATCTATAAATATTTGTCAAGGAATACACAAAGTAAAAAGATATATCACATATAGCAAAACATAAGAGTGCAAACTTGAGCAACCATGAATTTAATGCACAGAGCTATATACATAGGATGTTATATATAAACCTCATGATAATCACAAACTAAAAACTTATAAAAGATTCACAAAAGATAGAAAGGAACCTACGCATAACACTAAAGAAAGTCATCAAATAACAGGTAAAGAGATCAAAAGAAGTAGAAAGGAACAAATAACTACAAAAATAACCTGAAAACAGCAATCAGTACATACCTATCAATAATTACCTTGAATGTAAATAGACTAAATGTTCCAATCAAAAAATACAGAGTGACTGAATTAAAAACCAAACAAAAAGAGAAACAACAACAAAAACAAAAAGAAACAAGAACAATGTATTTGTTGCCTGCCAAAGACAGACTTGAGATATAAAGACATATATAGACTGAAAGTGAAAGATTGGAAAAAGGTAATTCATGTGAATACAAGCGAAAAAATTTTAGGCAGCACTACTCAAAGTAGACTTTAAAACTATAATAAGAGACCAAGAAGGGTATTATGTAATAACAAAAGGATCAATCCAGCAATAGGATATAGCAATTGTAAATATCGATGCACCCAACACAGGAGTACCTAAATACAAAAGGCAAATACTAACAGATAGAAAGGGAGAAATTGACAATAATACAATAATAGTAGGAGACTTTAACACCCCACTTACATCAGTGGACAGATCATCCAGACAAAAAATCACTAAGGAAAAATGCTTTAAATGACACACTAGATGAAATGGACTTAAAAGATACATACAGAATATTCCATGCCCTAACAGCAGAATTAATATCCTTTTCAAGTACATGTGGACTATTTTCCAGGATACTTCACACATTGTATCACAGAAAAAGTCTCACAAATTTCAAGGACACTGAAATAATATCAAACTTATTTTCCAACCACAGTGGTTATGAAACTAGGAATCAATTACAATAAGAAATGTGGAAAAAACATAAACCAACTATGGGTAAATAACATGCTCCTAAATAACCAATGGGCCAAAAAATACCTTGAGGCTAATGTCAATGGAAACACAACAGTTCAAAATCTTTGTACAAAGCAAAAGCAGTTCTAAGAGGGAAGTTGCTAGTGATACAAGTCTATTTGAAGAAACAAGAAAAATTTCAATTAAACAGTCCAAACTTATACCCAAAGAACTAGAAAAAAGAAGAAAAAAACAAAGCCCAAATTTAATAGAAGGAAGGAAATAATAAAGATTAGAGCAGAAAAAAAAAAAGAAATATAGAGTAAAAAAACAACAACGACAACGAAAGATAAAACTAAGACTTTGCTTTTCGAAAATAAACAAAATTGATAAACCTTTAGCTGGATTCATCAAGAAATGAGAGAGGACCAGAAATGAAACAGAAGTTAAAATTAATACCACAGAAATACAAAAGATTGTAAGACACTACAGTGAAAAATTGGACAACCTAGAAGAAAATTGGACAACTTAGAATAAATGGATAAATTCCAAGAAATCTAAAATGCCCAAAACTGAATCAAGAAGAAATAAAAAAATCTGAATAGATCAATTATTAATAATGAAATAGTGTTGGCAATAAAAAAGCTGCCAACAAAAACTCCAAGACCAGATGGCCTCACAGATGAAATCTACTAAGCATCTAAAGAAGAGTTAATACTTATCCTTCTCAAACTATTCTGGAAAACAGAAGAGGAATGAATGCTTCCAAACTCATTCTGTAGAGCCAGCATTACCTTGATTCCAAAACCACACAATGACAGTAGGAAAAAAAAAAATTACAGACCAATATCCCTGATTAACTTAGATGCAAAGATCCTCAATAAAATATTAACATACAGAATTTAAAAATGAATAGAAAGGATCATACACAAAGACTAAGTGGGATTTTGTTCAGGGATGCAAGGATGATTCAATTATGCAAATTAATCAGCACAGTACACATTATGAAAATGAAATATAAAAATTGTATTATCACCTCAATAGATGCGGAAAGAGCATTTGACAAAATACGACACCAATTCATGATAGAAATTCTCAACAAAGTACGAAAAGAGGAAACCTACCTCACCATAATAAAGGCCATATATTACAAAACCATGGCTAACTTCATACTTAGCAGGGAAAAGCTGAAAGCTTTTCTTCTAAGATCAGACAAGACTAAGAGATCTACTTTCACCACGTGTTTTCAACGTAGTTTATGAAGTCATAATCAGGCCAATCAGACAAGAAAAAGAAATAACAGGCATCCAAATTGGTAAGGAAGATTCAACTGTCACCATTTGCAGATGAAATGATTCCATATATGTAAAGCTCTAAAGACTGAAGAAAAATAAAAGTAGATGTAATAAATAAATAGGTTCAGTAAAGTTGCAGGATACAAATGACTATTTAGAAATCTGTTGTGTTTCTCTCCACTAGTAATGAAATGACAGAAAGAGAAATTAAGAAAACAAGGATGTTTACAGTTGCATTAAAAAGAGTAAAATACCGGGGCGCCTGGGTGGTTCAGTTGGTTAAGTGGCCGACTTCGGCGCAGGTCATGATCTCGTGGTCCCTGAGTTCGAGCCCCGCGTCGGGCTCTGTGCTGACAGCTCAGAGCCTGGACCCTGTTTCAGATTCTGTGTCTCCCTCTCTCTGACCCTCCCCTGTTCATGCTCTGTCTCTCCCTGTCTCAAAAATAAATAAAACGTTAAAAAAAAATTAAAAAAAAGTAAAATACCTAGGAATACATTTAAAAAAGGAGGTGAAATATTTGTACTCTAAAAACTTTAAGACACTGATGAAAGATATTGAAGACAACAGAAACAAATGGAAAGATATTCCATGTGCGTGGATTATAAGAATTAATATTCTTAAATGCCCATACTACCCCAAGTAATCTATTGATTTAATGCAGTGTAGATCAAAATACCAAGAGTATTTTTCACAGAACTAAAACGAACATCCTAAAATACATATGGAAGTACAAAAGACCCTGCCTAGCCAAGGAAAACTTGATAAAGAACAAAGCTGGAGGTATCATAATCCCAAAGCTCAAGATATACTAAAAAGCTATGCTAATTAAAACAGTATGGCACTGGCACAAAAGTAGATACATAGATCATTGGAGAATAGAAAGTCCAGAAATAAATCCATATTTATATAGTAAACTAAACTATGACAAAGGAAGCAAGAATATTCAATGGGGAAAAGACCTTCTCTTCAATAAATGATGCTGGCAATGTGACAGCTATGAGCCAAAGAATGAAACTGGACTACTTTTTTGACAGTACTCAAAAATAAACTCAAAATGGACTGAAAAAAACTCCTAAAAGAAAGCACATGCAATAAACTTTTGGACAGTGGCCTTAGCATTATTTCTCTTCATATGTCTCCCCAGACAAGGGAAACAAAAGCAAAAATAAATAGTTGCGACAACATCAAACTAAAAAGCTCTTCCAGAGTGAAGGAAACCAACAACAAAATGAAAAGTCAGCCTTCTGAATGGGAAAATATATTTATAAATGATATATTTGCTAAGAGATTAATATCCAAAACATAAAATATACTGTTATAACTCAACAACAAAAACATATGTTTAAAAAATGGGTAGAGGACCTGAATAGATACTTTTCCAAAGACAGAAAGGTGGCCACAAGGCACATTAAAAGATGCTCAACATCACTAATTATTAGGGAAATGCAAATCAAAACCACAAGGAGATAGCAAGTCACACTAGTCAGAATGGCTAGTATCAAACTGACAAGAAATAACACGTGTCAGAGTGAATGTGCTGAAATGAACCCTCATGCACTGTTAGTAGGAATGAAAAATGGTGCAGCTACCATGGAAAACAGTATGGAGATTCCTCAGATTAAAATAGAAATACACGATCATCTAATTCTACTTCTGAATTTTTACTTGAATTAAAATACTAATTCAAAAAAATATATGAACCTCTCTGTTTATTTCATCAGTATTTATAGTTGCAAAGATGTGCAAACACTCTAACTATGCACTGATAGATGCACGGAGAAAGATGTGGCATATCTGATGAACTATTACTCAGCCATAAAAAGAGTGAGATCTTGCTATTCAGGAGAACGTGAAAGGATATAGAAGGTTTCGTGCAAAGTAAGTAAGTCAGAGAAAGACCAATACCAATGTCTCCTCCTCTAAAAAACAAAACAAACTGACAAAAAAAAAAAAGAAACAGACTCATGAGCAGAGAGAACAAACTGGTGGGAGTTAGAGGGGTGGGTAGGGGACACATGCGGAATGGGTAAAGGGGATTAAAAGGTCCAAACTTCCAGTTATAAAATAAGCAAGTGAGGGGAATGAAAAGTACACCATAGGGACTATAATAAAAACATTGCGCCAGCTTTGCATGGTGGCAGATGGTAGCTACATTTATCGTGGTAAGCATTTTGTAATGCACGTAATTGTCAACTCACTATGTTGTACAACTAAAGCTAATATAATATTTTATGCTGGCATTTCAAATAAAAATAAAAATAAACCTTCCCCAAATCTTTGATTTCACATACTTAGATTCATAAAAAGAAAATATTAAATTGTCGTTTGTGTCAAAATGTAAACTAAATTCTTATTCATTATACATAACTTTCTAAAGTTTAGTTAAAAATACTCTTGGTATTATATACTGTTATAGTTACAGAGCTGGTACTTTAAAAGATAATACTGTGATATAATTTATATAGTATCCTTTTTTTTTTTCCTCGAGTGGTAAAGAGTACAGAATGATAGAAGCTTTTATTGACACAGTAAAAGGCAAACTTTCTAAATGGAGAGAAAGTGATTCATTCAACTTTCTTATTTGTGTTTTTTTTCAAAGCAATTTTTATGGCTTGGTTTATGGGAATAATGCAGAAGTAAACTTTCAAGAAGGCTGACAATTAAGTGAAGCTACAAATGATGAATATACAAAAGTGTATTATCTCATATAATCTAGACTAGTGAATAAAGAAGGCAGATCTTAAAATCCTTCAACATTTTAAAGGCATTGTTATAGTTAACTAGCTAGTAAGTGAAGTTTGTTTCTCAGAAAACTTTTAAGTGGAGGTGACAGGAAAAGAAGGGTAACATCAAAAAATATATATTTCAGTAGAAAGGGCTCACTTATGCCAATGAAAGGGCCAGAGTGAGCATTATTTTAACTGGGGAAAATGGCAGGTAATGCCTTGACTAGTCTTGGTGAGTTTCCAAAGGGGAATAGTAGGGAAAAGACCTGGAAAGTTGATTCCGTAGTCCCTGTATGCTTGGCTGTCAATGTCTAACACGATTCCTTGATATTGCACTGGAAATGATAAGGAAAAAATGTATCTTATACATATGAAAAACAACGTTGATAACAGGCATCACTGCCTTGTTATGATTTCGTAGTTGACACTGTGAAAGCCACAAATAAACAGTGGGAATCGTCCCTGCCTTCCAGGAGTCTGCCATACAACACCAAGCAACCATAAGAAACCCCTAACTATGCTATAATTATTACTTATTCTACATTTACACATTTTGGTAGTGACAGAACATGGCAAATGCTTAGGTGAATCAGAATTAGCTGAATTCCATCTTATGAAGAATTTTGGGAGGAGAAGAGTTTTAAAAACAGGAGTTGAAACCTAGGCATTTCAGGGGTGCGTGGGTGGTCAGTCGTTTGGGCATCCTATTTTGGCTAAGGTCATGATCTCACGGTCAGTGAGTTCGAGACCTTTGTTGGGCTCTGTGCTGACAGCTCGGAGCCTGGAGCCTGCTTCAGATTCTGTGTCTCCCTCTGTCTCTGACCCTCCCCCGTTCATGCTCTGTCTCCCTGTGTCTCAAAAATAAATAAACATTAAAAAATTTAAAAAAAACCAGAAACTTAGACATTTCTTTCCCTTTGTCTTGGGGGGTTGTCTGGGGATGGAGATCGCTTTTATTTCCCTCCTTTTAATATAGGAATAGCTTATTCTGATCTCACTCCTTGGATGACTAAAAATTAAATACTTTTTTAATTCAGTGAGAAATAATTTATTAGATTGGTGAAAAAGAATGGGATCTTCCAAAGGATGATGTGTTCAGGAAACTAGCAGCTACAAACAAATGTACAAAAAACTGCATTACTATTTAGTCTGGTAATACTAAGGAAGGAGGCTGCTGGTAACTCCATATGGGATCGGCTGCAACAATGACATCAACCCCTGATGGACTCAATGCAAACATAGGGAAATGTGAAACTTCCCCTCGTTAATCAACCAAGCCCAGAAAATAACTTTTCCATAGATCTTGAAGATAACTAAATGTACACTGAGTGAATATTGGTAAATTTGATGATCTGGGTAAATATCACCTGTGTCTTAAAATAAGTACCTGAAATAGATACGTTACTGAAAAAGTAGGAAAAGTTTAGGGACACAGCATAAAATGTAGTTGTATCTTTATGTAAAGAACCTTAGAACACTTTTCCCCCCTTTTTCTCCCATGAAGGCTGGACACTGTTCGGTAATGGACAAGCAGTGATAGAATTTAATGAGCCACTCTGAAGGGATGTAATCTAACCTCCACTGCAAACTTCAATCTTATTAAAACAACTAGACTGCACATTTATCAAAAGTCTGGTTCTTTGGAATGAAAGCCTGGTGCGATAAAGGTGCTGTAGCCTCTTTACCATAACTTTTATTTATACCCTCCTTAGAACAAATTTTCTGATTCAATAACCATTACCACGTATTCACTGATACCTTATTTAAAAAAAATAATACAGTGTCATTTCTGTCTCAGTGAAGCACTGACGAAATATTCAGAAGTTAAGGGTAAGTAATAAAAGGCTCATTTGGCTAGAAATAAGCTCATTATTGTTTGCTATCCTTGCCTTCTGAGACTGAAGATCAGGGCCTTGCTGTGATGATTTCTTTTGCCTCATGCGTTTACGGGGTACTCTCCTATGCTGTAACTGGAGTTAGAACCTACTGAACACAACCTGAGGGGGGGCAGAATATGTCTCCTCAAAAAATACCACTTTGACATACTGATTATTTTGAATTAAAGTTATTTAAGAAACAGCAGGTGCAAGGACATTCTGACCCTCCAGTGTCTCTCTGAGAGCAGGAAATGAATTTCCTATGGGAGGGCACCCTCCCTATACCAGGAGGGAAGAAAGCATCCTTATCACCAGAGATAGGAAATTCAGGGCTAAGAAAACTGCATAAGAAAGATTGTTACTTCGCCACTTATTTACTACCCCAAGTCCAAAATCCTTTGTTTTGTCAATTCTACACAAATGATTGTTTCTTTATCTAAAGGGTATAAAGGCTGTCCGGTCACTTCTTTGAGCCTCCTATCTTTGGGACTTCATATAATTAGAGAATAGACAGAGAACCGAGAAGAGAAGAAGAAAAAGTTTTCTTCTCCTACATTCAGTAACATTTGGAAATTTCTTTATTTTTCCAATTAATTTGAATCACTCCATATACATGTTTTTAAAGACTTTTATCAAGCCACGTTTTACATGTGTGATGTTGAACACTATACACTGAGGAAGGATGAATGGAGATAAAAGCCTAAAGATACAGTGTGATTATCAGGTTCTATCAGGAAAGTAAAGGTCCACTGATATATTTGTAAGATGATACTGGAGTAGAGTGGCTTCTAATGCAATATGACTGTGTCCTTGTAAGAAGAGAAAAGACACAGAGATAGATGATAATCACAGAGAAGGCATGTGAGGAAATGGAGAGAGAGAATGCCACGTGTTGACAAGAGTGGGGATTGGAGTGAAGCATTTGTAAGTCAAGGATTGCCAGCAACACCAGAAGCTAAGGGAAAGACATTGTACTGATCATCCCCCAGAACCTTCAGACAGAGCAAACGGTGCTCTGTCTGTTTGGAGCTCAAACTCAGCCTCCGGAACTGTGAGAGAGTATCTGTTTTTTAAAGCCACCCAGTTTGTGGTACTTTATTATGGTAGCTCTGGGAAACTAATATGCTCCCCCAGAATGCTACTGGAAGGCAGACCAAATTCCCAACTAGTGTGGAGAAACCCAGCTCAAGCCTGAGCTTGGGAGCAGTTAGGAAAACCAGAGGCAATGGTCTTTATAAATAAGTGTTAGCACTTTGGGAAGACATTACAGATAGTGAATGAGACCTAAAATTATAAAAATGGAACATTTGCACTTAGGAGCAGATAAGGACCTCAATGAGCCATCCGTAGATGTTGAGGGAAGTTGAGTGATGTCAATATTGGCTATTACGCAGACGGGGCACAGGCACAGTTCTCCTATGACCTGGGCTCCCGACAGAATCCAACTCTTGGCAGTATACTAAGTTTTAAAGTAAATTTGCTTAGGGGTGCCTGGGTGGCTCAGTCAGTTGAGCGTCCGACTTCGGCTCAGGTCATGATCTCTCAGTCCGTGGGTTCGAGCCCCACATCGGGCTCTGTGCTGACAGCTCAGAGCCTGGAGCCTGCTTTGGATTCTGTGTCTCCCTCTCTCTCTGACCCTCCCCGACTCATGCTCTGCCTGTCTCCCTGTCAGAAATAAACATTAAACAAAAATTTAGAGTAAATTTGTTTATACTGATCAATTAAGTAAAAAATGCAGGGGGCAGTAAAATTGTTGTCCTCAATTTATCACTTGAAAAATATATTGGTGGACCTTTCTTCCACGATACAACCTGTGAATCATGCTGTTATGTCCAAATAAGGTTACATTCAGAGGTACTGGGGTTAGAATGTCAACATGTTGTTTTGGGAGAACATAAGTCAAGAGTGTTCAAACTTGACTAAGAGGTTCCCAGGCACCAAAACAAAAGGGATTCTATGAATCAGTAAGGATTCATCGCATTCAGATAAGGGAAAACCCAATGGTTCCTTAGATGAAGTCACACTTTTATAATTTGCCAGAGAGATTTTTCACGTGAAACCTTCTAGAGATCATTCTGAAGTATGTAATTCCTCGGATTCACCAACCACAACATACACAAGATACACAGGCTGTGACAGAATGGCCTGGAAGCAATGGCAACATCACGGTATGTTCACTGTTGCCACGTATTCACAGACTTTTCAGAACACTTGAATCATTTTTTTTTTTAGGTTGTGAGTAGAGCTTTTATTAAGGGAAGATTATTAAGGTAAATCTTCCATTTGTCTAAGGCAAATAAATTTGTGGAGTCACAAAAATGAAGGAGCAATTTCAGCCAGAGTGAAGTGAGTTGTTGTATCATATGACACAATTTTGGAAAGGCAGTGTTGTCCTCCCAACCAAATGTCTCCATTACTTGCTTCCCAGTGCTAGAAATTTATTGCCGAGGAAGCTAAGACTTTTATTTTATTCCATACTAAATACTAAAACGTAGAAGGCAAGTGTGTACTCCAAAAATTAAGAAAGGAAAGAAAATAGAGTGAAAGTCAAACTGATGTGTTAATGATCTGTTTGTTCTTGCTAGTAGAGGGCATGGAAGTCAAACATACAGCATGTATGCTATCATTTACTAATCCATGCCCTTACCAGGCATTACTAATCAATCATGGTTTTATTTTATTTTTATTTTTATTTTTTATGAACATTTCTTTAATTTGAAATTTGTAAGGAAAGATCACATTAAAAACCAAACTATCTCCCACTATTTTTCTGGCCCTCTACCTGATGCCCATTTTTTTTTTCCCAGAAGCCCATGCTCGCAAAATGAGATGCATGCCCAGCCATGGGCAGAGCCCATTCCTCTGTCCTTCATCTATTCTTTTGTGTCTAGCAGCCCAGTCAGGCCAGTGTGTCATTCCAGAGCTCCTTAAGTGTTTCATGGCAACTTTCTTCCATTTCATTAAAAATCAAATCTGCAGATTTTATTGTACCCATAATGTGATGAAAATAAATAAAGTTTAGGAAATGGCTATTGCATTGCCATTAGGTAGAACTTTTATGGATACTAAAGTTGAGACAATAACCTTTTCTTCTTACACCCAAGCTGAATTTTTCAGTGGAACAGGCTGGTACCCTACTCCAGACTACCCCCAAGTACATTTATCTCTGTACCAGTAAAGTGAAGACAATAAATATTAAGGAGTTTTGAGATCTGTATGTGTATGCCTAATGTGTGACTATTCTAGCAAGGTTTTTGAAGGTTTAAATAAGTGACAGTGACAATGTTGAACTTTTGAGCCTGTGCTGTCAGAAAAAAAAATAGTTAATAAATTCCTCCATCATTTTCTCTCTAACCCCCATACCCCCACATACATTGTTTGCATTCTGAGACACTGCTATCTGCAAAGGCCAACTTGGAACCTTGTGTGTTTCAAGATACCACGCACTTCTGCCCTTCCTAATGAATGTCCCCTTTTATCAAACCCAGTTGTCCTTCCTGTGAGATGTTTCTCATTAATGAAAATTCTCCATATTTTACTGAACTGAATAAAACTATCTCCTTAATGATCTTGTGCATTATGTCTTGACAGCAACTATCATTTATTTTTATTTTTATTTTTATTTTTCAAACTAAACACAAACTTTAGGCCATATAGTTTAATTGTGACATGGAATCAATCTGTTTTTAATGAGTCAATCCTATGGAAATATTGCCTCATTAAGAGTTAAAGAATCCATGCTATTTTTTCTTTTAAAAACCACTGGCTACTTTATAGAATTGACATCTCTTTTATTAGAAAACACACAGAAAAGAGAAGAGGTTTGCTCTTTGTGATTATTTTTTTTTACATTTGCTCCTGTAAGACATATGTTTTGGCCTGTGGTAAAATTTTATTTATTATGTAGTTAACCAACCAATGTACAAGTCTATTAAGTTTTATAAGAATGTGTTTAGGTTTTAAGATGAAACAATTGACCTGGGGAGTTCTTTTAACCCACAGGGCAGCTCATCTTTACCTAGTCCTGTGTCTATGCATAAATATTCTTACCTGACTATAATGTGGGTAAAGTTAGAAAACCAGAGTCATAATCCTTTAAAGAAATAGCAGCATTTGTTTCCATTTAGTGACAGAGTTCCTTTTGCATGCATTCTTAAAGAATTCTACCCAATTATACTACTGGGATATTCTGAAGGTTGCCGTTTACAGATATGGATCATTCATTTTGAGTCAAATTCTTAGTTTTTGGAGGATCAAAACCTACACACCCGAAGACTGATGGGGATTCTATTTGAAAGTATTCAGTTAGGGCTGGAAAGTACATGTCCATAATGGATAACTTAAAGTTGCCTTTTTTTCTCAGCAGTTCTGGCTGCTTCATTCAGAGCCTGAGGCTGTTCTGGATTTATAGTGCACCTTATTCACTTAGAATAATATAAATAGCTTTTCTTTTTATCAAAAAGCAGATAACTAAAGTGAACAAAATTACAAGACATGTATGTATGTATTTAAGAAAGTGAATTGTTGAACAGACTCTCGGGGATGATGGCAGTGTAGGAGGAGGATCCTGAGCTCACCTCCTCCCCTGGACACACCAAGACAACTACATGTAATGCTTCTCACTCTGAAAACAACCTGAAAACGGGCAAAACAGACCTTCCATAGTTGAAGATATAAAGAGAAGGCCACACAGCAAAGGGGAAAAGCAGCAGAGACACGGTTGGGAACCAAATGCCCCGTGTGGTTGCCCACAAAAGGGAGGGATATTACAAGCACAGAGGAGTAAGGAGATCAAGCCCCACACTGGGCACACTTGGCCTTCAGGACCTTCACCAGGAACAAGAGATACATAATATCTGGCTTTGAAAATCAACAGGGCTTAACTCTGAAAGAGTCAGAGGGCTATAGGAAATGGAGTCTCCAAATGTAAAGGGACAGCATGCTGTATCAATCAGTGTGATACTTAGATCAGAGGTAGAAGTATGAACAAAGCCTGGGTTATATATGGAAATGTGCCGAATAATTTTAGGACATGTGCTGGAGGAAGAAGAATCTGAAGGAGCTTTCTCCAAGGATAGAAGAATTGGTGGGTGCCATTTTTCTTACTTTCTTTCAACTTATCAGACATCTTCAGGAGTCAGTTCTAACATTCTGTATCTACCTTGCTTACACATATTGCCCCACTCTGGTGTCCCCCTGCAGACCTGCCCCACCCAACACAACCACCTGGGAAAGTGCCCCTCCATGTGGCTCCAGCCCTGCCACACCCAGCAGGCAGCCTCAGTTGGACCGGCATCCCCACAGAGAGACTATGGCCTGGCCACTGGGTGTGAAATGGCACTACTCCAGACTAACCCCAGCCCCAGGGAGAGGGGAATTAGCCCTAAACACCAGGGTGCCCACAGTAGCTACAGGTGACCTATCAGTCAGCCAAGCTGGGGCATCCCTTGCCCACCAGTGCAACCATGGCAAAGACCAGGAGAACAGAATGGCAAACACAGGCCACACAGGGGACATCCCTGGGGCATCTGGTTCTGGTGATGGCAGGGTGGGGGTCGGGGGGGGGGGGTTGTGCTACAGGGCACCATTGGATTACTTTTATATGAAGCCATTACTTTCAACACCAGGAAAGAGCTGACTTACTTCAGACAAAGTAATGAACACAGACAGTATAACAAAATGAAACAGAGTAATATGTTCCAAATGAAAGAATAAGATAGAAAAACAGAAAGAGAGCTAAGGAATCTACCTAATAAACAGTTCCAATGGTCATAAAGATGTTCATCATTGTGAGAGAAGATGAATAAACTCAGTGAGAACTTCAAGAGATAGAAAACATAAAAACTGTAAGAGATAGAACTTCAAGAGATAGAAAATACAAAAAGAACAAGTTGATGTGCTGCTTACCATAGATACACTTCAGACCTAAAGATACATGCACACTCCAAGTGAAGGGATGGAAAAAGATATTCCATTTGGATGGAAGGAAAAACAAAACAAAACTTGGGGAGCAATATTTAGATTAGACAAAACACTCTTTAAAACAAAGTACGACAAGAGATGAGAGCATTACATAATGATAAAGTCATCAATGCAACATGGGGACTTAGCATATTATTAATATCTATGTAGCCAACAGAAGATCACCTAAATATAAAATGTAAATATTAATAGACACAGAGGGATAAGTTGACAGTAATACAATAATAGTTGAGGACTGTAACACCCCACTTGTATCAATGAATATATCATCCAGACAGAAAATCAATAAGGAAATGGTAGCTTTGAATGACACATTAGACCAGATGGATTTAACAGATATAGACAGAATATTCCACGCTAAAACAGCAAAATGCACATTCTCTTCAAGTACACATGGAATATTCTCCAGGATATATCACAGGTTAAATCACAGAATGAGTCTCAATCAACTTAAGAAGATTGAAATCAGAGTTGGCATTTTTTTCTGACCATAACAGTATGAAACTAGGAATCAACTACCAGTAAAAAAAAAAAAAAAATAGGAAAACCCCCACAAATACATGGATACATGGAGGCTAAACAACATGCTACTAAATAGAAAATGGGTGAACAAAGAAATCAAAGAGGGATACTTAGAAAAACAATGAAAACAGAAACACAATTGTTCAAAATCTTTGAGAAGCAGCAAAAGCAGTTCTAAGAGGGAAGTTTACAGTGATATAGGCCAACCTCAAGAAACAAAATTTTATACAAGCAATCTAACCTTATACCTCAAGGAATTAAAAAAAAAAAGAAAGAAAGAAAAACAAAGCTCAAAGTTAGTCCGGGGAGGGAGGATAATAGAGTTCAGAGCAGAAAGCAAGAAAATGAGACTAAGAAATAATTGTAAGAGATCAATGAAACTAAGAACTGTTTCTTTAAAAAGATAAACAAAAGTGTTAAACCTTTAGCCAGATTCATCAAGGAAACAGAGAGAACATTTAAATAAATAAAATCAAAAATGAAAGAGAAAAAGTTATAACCAACACCACAGAAATACAAAGGATTATAAGAGACTGCTGCAAAACATAATATTCTGACAAATTAGACAACCTAGAAGAACTGGATAAATTCCTAAAAGCACGATCTTCTGAGACTGAATCAGGAAGAAATAGAAAATATGAACAGTGACTATTAATAAAGTTGAACTCGTAATAAAAACAACAACAACAACAACAACAACAACTCCAGACAAAATAAAGTCCATGACCAGATGGCTTCACAGGTAAATTCTACAAAACATTTAAAGAAGAATTAATACCTATAGTTTTCAGACCATTGTGAAAAATGGAAAAGGAACAAATGCTTCCAAATTCATTTTATGAGGCTAGTGTTACTCCGATACCAAAACTGGACAAAGATACTACAAAAAATAAATCACACATCAATATCTCTGATGAGCATAAATACAAAAATCCTCAACAAAATATTAGCAAATGGAATTCAAAAATACATTAAAAGGATCATTCACAATGACCAACTGGATTTATATCAAGGATACAAGGATGGTTCACCATCTGCATTTAGTCAGTGTGATATACCACATCAACAAAACAAAGAATAAGAAAAAAAAAAACCACAATAATCTCAATAGATGCAGAAAAAGCATTTAAGAAAATGTAACAGTCATTCATGGTAAATACATTCAACAAAGTGGGCACCGAATGAGCATGCCTCAACATAATAAAGGCCATATATGAAAAACCCATAGCTAATATCATAGTCAATGGTAAAAGGCTTAAAACTCTCCTCGAACATCAGGAATAAGACAAGAATATCCCCTATAACCACCTGTATTCAACAAAGTGCTGAAAGCCCTAGCCATAGCAGTCAGACATGGAAAATAAATAAAAGAAATCCAAATTGGTGAAGAACTAAAACTGTCACTATTGGCAGATGACCAGATACTGTATATGGAAAATCCTACAAAGGCTCCACCAAAAACTATTATAAGTAATAAATGAGTTCAGAACATGTGAAGGATACAAAATGAGCACACAGAAATCTGTTTCATTTCTACACACTTATAACAAAGTAGCAGAAAAAGGAAAGTATGAAAACATTCTCAGTTATGATTGCATCAAAAAGATTATATACCTAAGAATAAATTTCACCAAGGATCTACACTCTAAAAACTATAAAAACACTCTAAAAACTATAAAAATGTTTTCACTGATGAAAGAAATTAAAGATGACACAAATAAATGGAAGCTACATCATGCTCATATACTGGAAGAATATTATTAAACTGTCCATGCTACTGAAAGGAATCGGAAAATTTAATTCAATCCCTATCAAAATACCAGAAGTATTTTCCCAGTAGTAAGACAAGTAATTCTAAAATTTGTATGAAATCACAAGATTCTAAATAACCACAGCAATTTTGAGAAAGAAGAACAAAGCTTTGGGTATCACAATCCCAGATTTGAAACTATTCTCCAAAGCTATATTGCAGGGAATAACCAAAATAAGTTAAGGGAATTAAGAGATAAAGACTTCAAATTATAAAACGAGTCACAGGATGTAAAGTACAGCATAGGGAACGTGGTCAAATAGATTGTAATAACTCTGTATAGTGACAGATGGTAATTACACTTACCATGATGAAGCATTTCATAATGTATGTAATTGCCATATCACTATGTTTTGCTTCTGAAAGTATTATTATATCTAAACTATACTTCAATTAAAAATTTAAAAATATTAAAATTAAAGAAAACAAACAGTAATCATTCAGAAACAATTTTTATACAACTGCATTGTAAAGATTAGGTATATATTATGTGTATATACACACACGCCAATATATACATACTCTCACACATATATAAATATATATACTAATATTTTGACATATTTATAAGGGCCACCCATAACTATTTATTAAGTATAATAAAATAAAGAATATTTAGCCAATCAAGTGCCTACCACTGGTTGCCACCTTTACCTGGGGGGAAAACAAAAACAAAACAAACAAAAAACCAACCCTGTACTTATTTAAGCACATTGTATAGCACAAACATTTTGACTTCAAGCTTCACATTTGTTTTAGATAAGTATATTCATTGATCAACTCCCATAACAGGTAAGCTATGGGATGAATCATATAATCAATTAATTACTCCGAATGAGGACATTGTCTTCAAATAAGGTACACTTACCCAAAGGAGGAAAATCCAAAGGAAGTTTGTGATTTAGAGGAAGATTTTTCTGGCACTCTTTCAATTAGCTTCCTTGACCATAAATGAGAAAACTAGAAGAACTCCCTGTGGTTTATCTGGTTTCACTCTTATTGCACAGTGCAGCAGTGGGGATGTTCAAGTGGAGCACCTCCTAAAATGTGAAACACCAGAAATGAGTATGGCGCTAGTCTACACAGAAGGACTCTACAGTCACATAAATTGTGACACACCACATGCTGTGTCCACCTAATGGAAACCCACTGTAGAGATAAACTTCGCCATGATATAGCTGCCTCAGCATCCGTTTTGTGTGGCCAGGTAGCCTGCAGGGGCCTTGAACTGATACTAGCTCCTTCCAAGAGGTGATAGCACAAGCAAATGTAAGCTCCTTGCATGGCTTCCTAGCAGCCCTTGTGAGCAACAGTCTCCCCAGGACTTTTCTCTTGTGTGCCCCTTAGAGAAGACCCCTGTGGAGCTTACCAAAACATTTTTTTGGTTTTTGGTTTGAACTAACCAATCCAGTCTTAGTCTGGAATCCCAAATACTGCACTCATGGACCCTAACAAAGATGGTACCTTAGGTCTCGTCTCTCTGCACTCCGCCTTGACCTCCCCGTGTGGTGGCCTCTTAAGGCCTGCAGTACATTTCCTCTAATACCTCAGTGCAATCTACTTCTCTACTGCAATTTCCATTGTAGTCTTTTGCTGAACCATCTGACACCCCAGGTCTCTGCTTAGCAAATGTTAACAAAGTCACAACACTCAAAAGCTATCTTACACATTCGGATGTCTTGCAATAAAAAAAAAAATGTTTAATTTCAATTTTATTTATATGTGTTTAGTGTGTAATTTTATTTAATGATGGAGTGAATTCTACACTAACTTATTAGGTAGTTTCAAGAAGCATCAGCCAGGTATATTCACATTCACTATTATCCACAACATTCTCTATTTTAACATATGCAGAAAAACAAGGGGACTTCTCAAAAGCCTCAGAGTCAGGTTGCAAAGATGAATGTGTTGCTATTTGTGATTTATAGTCATCCAAATGACCTTTGTAATATGAGTAAACAAAGCTATGGTGACCTGACCTTCCAATCTTTCCAGAGAGGCATGATTATCCCTCCTCTCTGATGTCACAATGGAAGCCCAAATGGCCAGCAGTGGGAGGAGAATGTCACATGGAGTCTCCTCTAAATAGAGTTGATTGGATGAATCAATCACAATCAATATTAATTATTAATCAGTACAGGAAGCTCTACTCCAAGACACCTCCGAAAGTACTAGCTGGATGGGAAAAAAAAAATTTTAAGTTTATTTATTTATTTTGAGACAGAGTGTGTGTGCAAGCAGGGGGATGCAGAGAGTGAGGGAGAAAGAGAATTCCACGCAGGCTCCATGTTACCGGCACAGAGCCTGCTGTGGGGCTCGAATCCTTGAACTATCAGATCATGACCTGAGAGCCAAAATCAAGAGATGGATGCTTAACTGAGTGAGCCACCCAGGCACCTCTGAACAATTTTTTACTCATAGGTCACAGTGCTTTGTGCTGTGACTCACTCCTTTGTCCAAAACTGACTGAGCCAAGGACTAGAAGTTGACTTGAAAGCATACGCCTTATTATATGTTGTTATGTTTACAAAGGTCACTTTACGAACCATCTAGTCTTTTAAATTGGAGTCTCTCTGTGTGTCATTCAATGAATCCAGAAGTGTCACCCATATTTTAATTGGTTGATGTAACTTCCAAAAGAGTTCTATCACTATAGCATTAGTACTCATTAATAGGTCTGAACTAAGATTCAATGCCCATTGTCCAAGATTGGTCAGTGTCAGAGACCCAAGGCATGGTTGGTTCAACATTCAAGCCAAAGGTCCTCTGATCTTTTTCTATCTTCCTTTCTTACTCTCTCTACAGTCAAGATAAACTCAAGAATCACTCTTCCCCTAACTTTCATGATTCTTCTATCTGGGGTTGTTGCTTCATCAGAGAAGTTTTATGCAGTACTACAGATGCCCTTGTATCCTTTTAATTTTTGCAGTCTGTCAGAAATAATCATTCAGATTTATATAAAAATCAATGTGATGTCCAGTGAACTTGGCCTAATATACATGAGCAGGGAACAGTTATTATGGGAATTTATTGATCTCGTCTTATTTTTGTTGCGTTATAAAGCATATTCATTTATTCAATGTAGACAAATTCTCTTTCCCTCTAAAAATTGCCCTTATGAAAATATTAACTGATACAGAATCACAGGAAAGAAAAGATGATCATGATACTTAGAAGAGTTTTCTTCCTTGCTCACAATGAAAAATGGCAACTCATCTAAGAAAAAACAAGCTCTCTACAAGTTTAAGTTCCTAGTCAACCCTTGAGATACTATTGTAATCCCAGTAAAATGAATTTGCTTATTATGCCTCTTTTCAAGAAGATCCTCTCTTTTCTTCCTCCGCAATGTAATTGTTTTGCTCATCACTGTTCGTATTTATGCATTAAGAGAGATTTTTCATACATTCTTGGAGAAGAACCCACTGGTCTTGGCTTTTCTGGTTGTAGCTTCCCAACTTTTCTCATGAATAAATGGTTTTTAGTACTTTGCAAGGAAAGGTTGGCCTTATCCCCTATCACCAATGCTGTCTCCCATTGAGCATTTTGGTTCTTTCAACTTTTGCCATTCAAAAACACCCAGTGTTATTGATCCAGCCAATGAATTTCAAAGAGATTCTATAACTCTTGATATTCCAGTCCTTCTAACTGTGGAAAAAAAAAAACAACTAAGGGTAGTATGAAAAAACACTGTGGAAAGTACTCAAATGTCTGAAAAATATATGCTCTTAGACAAAGAAAGAGATACAAGGCTTATTCCTAGGAATGAGTACCAGAGCTCACCCTCTAAGGGATAGCTGGTTAACCGGGAATAAAACAGAAGAAGAATGGAAGAAATATTCTTGTGCTCCAGCAAAAGGGATGATTTTGGAAGAAGGCAAGAAAGAGTAAGGTTTTGCTAGTTTTACTTCAGCCCCAAAATATGTTAACACATAGCGGAGAAGCATACAATGCTAACCAGTGTGATTGTATCCTACAGCTGCCCCATATGCCCAAGGAAATGAGCCACTTGTGGGAATGCTCATATCTGAAATATGTATTTATGTCTTCCAACAACTGTTTCTTCTCATTTCACTTTTTTATAAAAAAATGTTTATTTATTTATTTTGAGAGAGACAGAGCATAAGCAGGGGAGGGGTAGAGATAAAAGGGAGAAAGAGAATCCTAAGCAGGCTCCGTGCTGCCAGCACAGAGCCCAACACGGGGCTTGAACTCACAAACTGCGAGATCATGACCTGAGCCGAAATCAAGAGCTTAACGGACTAAGTCACCCAGGCGACCCTCATTTCACTTTTTTTTTCTAGCCTGCCCCGGATTTTGCTCAACAGATAGGATTCACCGTTTCATTTTCAGTTCTATGCATGTCATCTGCAACCAGAGCCACCTGAATGTACCATACAGACCAGACCCAAGGAAATGCTGTCTTTCCATGTCCAGTCTGCTCTGACTGGTGGCTAACATGGGCTCCAGTTTCTCACTTAAGATATTCTGGATATTTTTCCCCTTGGGTTTTGCCTATTTTAAAAGTTAATCCCAGATGGTCCACAGTTACCTTCCCCCCCCCCCCCCCCCCCCGCTCTCCATCTATGTCCTTCTTCTGTTTCTCTGTTACCTGACTTTAATTACTACCAAACACCTCATTTTTCAGTCTGGCTTTACTTTCATTAGGTGTCATTGACCCAGGGCCAAGCAATTGTGCCAGATCCTTGGTAAACATTTTTTTTTCTATAAATTCTGGCTTTTTTTTTTTCCTTTGGAAGTTTGTTTTGTGTTATTTATTAGATTTTATTTGTTTAAGAGCAGTTGTAGGTTTTCAGAAAAATTGCAGACTACACAGAATCCCCACACATTCCTTTCCTCCAACCATCCCTCAAATACAGTTTTACCAATTAACTAACGTCTTTCATTAGTGCAGAAGGTACATGTTTTATAATGAATGCACTCATGTTCATACATGATGAACTAAAATCTATCATTTACATTGTTTCATGTTTTGTATTGTTCAGTTCTACGAGTTTTGACAAGTCTGGAATGATATGTACCCACCATTACAGTATCAGAGAGAATAGTCTTGCTGTCTTAAAAGTGCTGTATGTTCCAACTCTTCATCCCTACTCCCTCTCTCTGAACCACTAGCAAACACTGATGTTTTATTATCTCTGTGGTTTTGACTTTTCTAGAACATCCTGTTGTTGGAAACATACAGTAGGGGTCTTTTACAAACCAACTTCTTTCACTTAGCAATATGGATTTAAGTTTCTTCCATGTATTTTGTAATTTGGTAGCTCCTTTTATTTTTTTTAAGTTGAATTATTTTGAGACAGAGAGAGAAGGAGAGAGTGAGTGGGGTAGGGGCTGAGAGAGAGGGGAGAGAGGATCCCAAGCAGGCTCTGCACTGTCAGCACAGAGCCTGATTTGGGGCTCGAGCTCACCAACTGTGAGACCGTGACTTAAGCCAAAACCAAGAGTCAGACCTTAACTCACTGAGCCACCCAGGCACCCCTAGCTCCTTTCTTTAATCCCTACCATCTTGTATCTTTTCTCTGCTCCATTTTTTTTTCAATTTCATTTGGCCATTCTCACCTCTTAGATCCCCTAATGTGTGATCCCTTAGACCTCTCCTCCTAATAATTCTGTCACTGTATTCATCTTTTTGGTCTTTTCCTATGGATTCTACAAGAATGTCATGGCCTCTAGTTTAAGTTGTTTTTTTCAATTTACCAATAATTTCCTCCATTGCAGATTTTCATCAGCAGTAATGCTTTTCATTTCCATGAATTATTTCAGGATTCCAATGATTCCTATCTATTGGAATGACTTTATATTACAAGTAACTGTCACCTCTCCTCCTGACTGCTTAAATGCATTCCTAGACTCCCTACCCCATCATCTCCCACCTTCTGCAACCTAGTCTCCAGAGTTTCTAGAATGATATTCTAAAAACACATGTGCTCATGTCATTTTCTTACTTATAGTTCTATAGTTGCTTCCACTAGTCTTAAGGTAAAATTTAAATTCCTCAGTATGGCTTCCTAGACTGGAGATAACCTAGCCCTTGCTTCCCTGTCCAGCCTAATCTTTTACAGGTTTGCTTTCACACTCTCCTGGCCCCTTGGTTCTTTGATCATATATATATTTTTTCTTCTTTTTAAAGCTTCCCATTTGATTTTTCTTCTGTGTGCTTCATATTTTCCCCGGGTCTTGGCCTGGCTAATTTCTGTCTTGCTTTAAATGTCACTTGCTCAGGGAAGCCTTCTTTTTTTTTTTTTTTTAAACCACAATTTCTTTTTTTTTTTTTTAGTAGTACATTTTTTTTTATGAAATTTATTGACAAATTAGTTTCCATACAACACCCAGTGCTCATCCCAAAAGGTGCCCTCCTCAATACCCATCACCCACCCTCTCCTCCCTCCCACCCCCCATCAACCCTCAGTTTGTTCTCAGTTTTTAACAGTCTCTTATGCTTTGGCTCTCTCCCATTCTAACCTCTTTTTTTTTTTTTTCCTTCCCCTCCCCCATGGGTTCCCGTTAAGTTTCTCAGGATCCACATAAGAGTGAAACCATATGGTATCTGTCTTTCTCTGTATGGCTTATTTCACTTAGCATCACACTCTCCAGTTCCATCCACGTTGCTACAAAAGGCCATATTTCATTTTTTTCTCATTGCCACGTAATATTCCATTGTGTATATAAACCACAATTTCTTTATCCATTCATCAGTTGATGGACATTTAGGCTCTTTCCATAATTTGGCTATTGTTGAGAGTGCTGCTATGAACATTGGGGTACAAGTGGCCCTATGCATCAGTACTCCTGTATCCCTTGGGTAAATTCCTAGCAGTGCTATTGCTGGGTCATAGGGTAGGTCTATTTTTAATTTTCTGAGGAACCTCCACACTGCTTTCCAGAGCGGCTGCACCAATTTGCATTCCCACCAACAGTGCAAGGGGGTTCCCATTTCTCCACATCCTCTCCAGCATCTATAGTCTCCTGATTGGTTCATTTTGGCCACTCCGACTGGCGTGAGGTGATATCTGAGTGTGGTTTTGATTTGTATTTCCCTGATAAGGAGCGACGCTGAACATCTTTTCATGTGCCTGTTGGCCATCCGGATGTCTTCTTTAGAGAAGTGTCTTTTCATGTTTTCTGCCCATTTCTTCACTGGGTTATTTGTTTTTCGGGTGTGGAGTTTGGTGAGCTCTTTATAGATTTTGGATACTAGCCCTTTGTCCGATATGTCATTTGCGAATATCTTTTCCCATTCCGTTGGTTGCCTTTTAGTTTTGTTGGTTGTTTCCTTTGCTGTGCAGAAGCTTTTTATCTTCATAAGGTCCCAGTAATTCACTTTTGCTTTTAATTCCCTTGCCTTTGGGGATGTGTCGAGTAAGAGATTGCTACGGCTGAGGTCAGAGAGGTCTTTTCCTGCTTTCTCCTCTAAGGTTTTGATGGTTTCCTGTCTCACATTTAGGTCCTTTATCCATTTTGAGTTTATTTTTGTGAATGGTGTGAGAAAGTGGTCTAGTTTCAACCTTCTGCATGTTGCTGTCCAGTTCTCCCAGCACCATTTGTGAAAGAGGCTTTCTTTTTTCCATTGGATGTTCTTTCCTGCTTTGTCAAAGATGAGTTGGCCATCCGTTTGTGGGTCTAGTTCTGGGGTTTCTATTCTATTCCATTGGTCTATGTGTCTGTTTTTGTGCCAAGGGAAGCCTTCCTTGATTGCACAGATTTGATGAGCGGCCCCCTGTTATCTGTGTGACATGTGGTACAGTTCATCTCCGTAGCACTGTGGACACTCATAATTAATTTTAAGTAAGTGGGCTTAGGCGAGTGGCTCCCATCTGAATGCAAACTTCGTTAAGGTCAAGAAGGGTGTCTTCTTTGTTCATAATGGGGTACTCAGAGCGTAGCTTGGGGCAGCTAAGCAATAAATACTTGCAGAAGGAATGATTTTCCTCACCTCTGCATGGGGCTATTGTGGTTTCACAGATGCAATATCTCAAAAATCTTATTAAAAATACAAATTAAACATTTGAAAATGTCATTTTCTTCTTTGCACTACTCTATTTCAGAGGATATATTTGCTCTGCTTTCTTTGGAACATATTGTATTATCCTTTTCAAGATATGCTATTTTTTTCTATTTACTGTGTAAGTATTAATCTCATTGATAAAGATGAACATGTTGAAACAGAAATAAACTTTCTTTGGGATTGGTGAGGATATCTATATCAAATTACAGTAAATCTACTATTTCCTCTGGCTTTCATGGGGATTGGAAACATTTACTATGCAAATCCAGAGATATGGCGGCCCAGGAAGAGTGAGAAAATGAGAGTGGGAATGAAAAAGTGTGGCTTTGCAATGAACACTTTCTGTTTCATGTTTCCCAAAACCATCAGGAGTCCTGTTTAGGGCCTGCCAGGGCTGCTCTTGTCAGAAGCCAGTCCCTACAGGGTCCCTTTAATGGAGCATGAGGCTTTCTGCTCATTGTGGCTTTAAGCAAACAGAACGTTTGCTACAGGCATCTATTGGCTTGAAATAGGTCTCCTGATTGTCCTGCAGCACAGGTGGCCTTACCTCTGACCTTACAGGTCAAAGATGTGAATAGAATTGTACCACTGCTTACTATAGTTATTCATATGCACATTATTCTCAAGCAGACAAGAGGCAATTGCCTTTTCTTTCATCTCCCCTCACGTTCTCTAGCCTTAGCTGAAATATCTCATCGTTTCCAACATGGAACCCATGTTTCTTTTATTATGCTTGTTTCTTCGGGATTCAGATGTTTTCACGGAAGTTTTAGAGACAAATAAAACTTCTCCAGCTTCTCCAGCTGTCACACACATTGGAAATATGACTTACTTGTGGGCTCCTAGGAAATGATGACAGGCAGAAGTGCATTGCCATTGTGCGGGCATTAGCAATGAAGGTCTAAGGGCAAGCTCACAGACAGTGGTGGTTCATCAGCTTAGCTTTGGAGGCAATCGATCCTCTACTTTAGGAGGTCAGTGGTCTCCCCTATCTTGATTTCACTTCCCTTTCTCCCCAGACAGGTGCTGTGGTGTTTTCTGTCTGGGGCATCTTCATTCTGCCATGAACTTGGCTGGATAACTGGCACTCTTCATCCTCTGTCAATACAAGTTAATGAGTTTCATATTTGACTGCAGCCTGTTAGAAATGGAGCAGTGGTGGGGACTTCTTCCCAGTGACAGGAAGAAGCACGCACCTTGAGTGCCAGAGAAATATTTGTACACTAGTAATTTCCTTCTACAGGTTTAATGCACCTTGTAGGTTATGTTCTCATGTTGTGATGGAAGCACCATTTGATGAATGGACTTAAGTTATATGGACTCGTTCAACAACAACAACAAAAACAAAAAAAACACAACATACAATGTGATTATGCACTCAATACTTCAAATGGGGGAAATTTATAACAGAAGATCTTGCTCCTTCCTTCACTTTAAAGATGTAGGTTCAGAAAGAGAACTTTGCATTAGACACCTCTATTTCTCTCCCAACAAAATGAGTTTAATGCTTCTGTCTTTAAGGGCATTAGATCTAATACTTTAATTTGATTTAATTTAAGCAGCTTTACAGTCTTATATAAGCCAAACCAATTTGCTTTTGGATTCATCAACCCTTCTAATGAAATTCATAATTGTCTGTGAGAAAATGGAATGTTGCCTATTTCAGAAAAGCCAAAGAAAATATTAATTTTCTTTTGAGCAAATAATGCTTTTCCAAAATCAGTCTGTAAGTAAGTCTAGACTTGACTGAAATAATTCCACCTTTCATTTTTTTTAAACTGTTTTTTTTTCCAATGGTAAAAGTTCACTAGATTTTGGTTAAGTAACTTTATCTTTGAGAATAAATTCTGTGAAATGGTTTTCTGGAAAAAGTAGCACTGAATATGACATTAATTATTGCATTTGTTCACTTTTTTAAAGGAAAAAAAACAACTATTAAGTAATACTTAATTTTTAAAAATATTTTATTTTTGAGACAGGGAGAGAAAGACCATGAGAGAAACAGTCCAGGGGAGGGGCCGAGAAAGACAGAGACACAGAATCTGAAACAGGCTCCAGGCTCTAAGCTGTCAGCACAGAGCCCGACACAGGGCTTGAACTAGGTAACGGTGAGATCCTAACCTGAGCCAAAGTCAAGCGTTTAACCAATGGAGCCACCCAGGTGCCCCTATTAAGTAATACTTAAGGTAAGTATTTTAATAGCTCCACTGATTATTTAACACTTGACAATGAACTTATGAAATGTTAAAAGAATGGATATCCTATTTTTATATTCTCCAGTGAAGCTTAAGAGTTGGGGAATTCATGGATTGTCTTTTTTCTCGTTTCATTTTGCTTTGCCTTTATGTCATTGACACTTGGACTATCTAAGGCCATAGGACGGGGACTTCTTTTCTGGTCAAAATGACTGTGAAGTTTTCTTTATCCCTGAGTATATGGATTTGGAGAATTCTTGCTAGGAGAACATAGTCCAGCAAAACTTACACCACTGCCTTCCCCACCTAGGAATTATTTCTTTGTTCCTGGGTGTCAAGCATTAGTATAGATATTTACCATTTATCAACTGATAGAATACTCATAACAACCTGTGAGCTGGATACTATTTTTATCTTCATATAAAAGATGAGGGAGCTGAAGAACAGAGAGGTTAAGTGGCTTACTCAGACTCACATACCTACTAAATTACAGAACAGAAATTAAAATCCAGACAGTAGGGCTTTTAGAATATAACAAAGCATGGAACATTCCATAGTGTTTATATAATATCATGAGGGTTCTTTTTTTTCCCCACATTTTATACTTTAAAACATCTTTTCCTTCCTTCCTTCCTTCCTTCCTTCCTTCCTTCCTTCCTTCCTTTCTTTTCTTGTCTTTTTTTTTTCCAGAGAATATAGTAGAGGATCCCCCTTCAGTGATGCAAATGAGAAATTAAACAGATCAAACAGATCAAGTGGTGTTATCCCTGTCAGCCATCTTGGGTCAATCATATGGGGACAAACTAAGTCTCGTCCAAGGTAAGTGATCACCGAGACAGTGGGCTTTTGAAATCTTTATTTGATCTTTTAACACAGAGAAGCCCAAAGAGAAAACCTAACCATGTGTTAGGGACTGAATGTTTGCATCCCCCCAAATTCCTATGTTGAAATCCAAATGCCCAATATGATGGTGTTGAGAAGAGAGGCCTCCCAAAGGAGGCGACTAGGTGAGATGAGGTGATGAGAATGAGGTCCTCAAGGTGGGATTGGTGGCCTTGCAAGAGTAAGATGTGAGATTAGACTCCCTCCCTCTGCCATGTGAGGTCACAGTGAGAAGGAGGTCATCTGCAAGCCAGAAAAAGAGCCCAGGCTATGCTACCACCCTCATCTCAGACTTCTCCCCTCCAGAACTGTGAGAAATAAATGGCTACTGAGTAAGCTATACAGTCTATGATATTTTGTTGTTGGAACCAAAGCTGGCTAAAATACCACCAGATGGTTGAGAAATCCATGTGAGTAGTACCTAGATTTGTACTTAATATTCTCCTAACTATAAAAGAATACTGATAAGAAAGAAAAAAAACACTGATTGATGTCTGTTCTCTAGAATTCTTTCACCCCATGATTTATAACACGGAACTTCTTCTTTGTAGAGAAGTTTTCATGACTATTTTCCTGATCTTTGGTCCAAAGCTCTCCTGATATACCATAATATCATCAAGGCAGACATTTTATTCTCACCGTAATTCCTTTTCTTTCCCAAATAAGGCAAAGAAATTCTCAACTCTACCCCATGAAGCACCCGCCTCAGGATTTTCCTCCAGCCTAGGAATCCCTTGTGTCATGGCTCTTTTCTTGGTATGGAAGAAAGAGTGTCTAAGTGACATTGAACCCAGGTCACATACATAGTTGGCCCAAACTTTACTCTTAATCCATTGTCTTAGCCGTTTTATGGTTTTTATCTAATTGTTTATTCGTGGGCTGAGCTAATACCTCTCAGCCAAGCAAATTTTTATGGCTGTGTATGTAATTTCTGAACAAATAGGGTGTATAATGGAAGTGAAAGTGCTGACATTGTGCTTTCTGTAATGGCCTGAGTAGACTCAGGATTACAAAGTACACTTTTATTGCAATCCTTCCACCGGGCCATTTATATGAAGCATGGATTGAAATATAATTTAGAACTGTGATGTGGTACTTGAACCCAGTAGCTAGAATATGAAAACCATCAAACAAATAAACAGACAAATGTAAATGATCCAGAAACAGAAAACAGCGGGCTCACCAAGGCCTCTAATAATTTAAACATGGCCATCTGAGTCTTGTAGAGTGAGTGTCTAAATCAGCCTTTTTGAATAAAGAAAAATATTTACCCTTAGTTCAAATCTAAATCACCTTTGACTTAAAATAGTAAGATTGTTGAAACTAAGGTGCTTTTTCCCTAAATCAAAGAAAAAAAAACTCATTTATTTTTTTCGTTTTTAAATAAAGGTGTGTGTGTGTGGGATACTTCTCAGGAAACTAAATTTAGGAAATAATATTATCAATCTTATCCATCCTTTCTAAAGATTAATCTGAATATTTCCCCCCACAAACTAGAAAGTAAAATAAGCAAGAGAAAAGGGAAATGAAGGCCATTTCTCGTTTTCATAGTATTTACTAAATATCATTAAAGTAGGTGGGTGGTAAGGAGTGTTAATTCTGAAATATCATGGTGATAAATTCAGCAAACATCACCATGGGAGATTGTTCCTGTGGGAAAAAGAGGTGGTGAGTTAATAATTGAATGTATTTCTCTTCTCTAAAAGCTGTTTTGTCATTGTCTTTTTCTTCTTTTCTTTGCTGATCCCACCCCTTACCCTGACTTCATTGGTAACAAAAGTGAGACTTAGGTGGGGAGCTACAGAAATGTTTACTTACTGAACCAGAGAAAACGGATGAGTGCAAGAAAGAGGACAATGAGCTGCCTTGGGGAAATGTCATTTTCAAAGAAGTTGATGTACTCATTCAGTATTTGGGGGACACTGGATCGTGCCAGAATTTTGGAATTGTGTTCTAAGTAGCACATATTTTGGGCTGGTTTTCTTTCTTTCTTTTTTTTTTTTTTTTTTTTTTTTTTTTTTTTTTTTTTTAATCTACATTCATTTTTTTTTTTTTTTTTTTTTATTTTTTTTTTCTGAAATTTATTGACAAATTGGTTTCCATACAACACCCAGTGCTCATCCCAAAAGGTGCCCTCCTCAATACCCATCACCCACCCTCTCCTCCCTCCCACCCCCCATCAACCCTCAGTTTGTTCTCAGTTTTTAACAGTCTCTTATGCTTTGGCTCTCTCCCATTCTAACCTCTTTTTTTTTTTTTTTTCCTTCCCCTCCCCCATGGGTTCCTGTTAAGTTTCTCAGGATCCACATAAGAGTGAGACCATATGGTATCTGTCTTTCTCTGTATGGCTTATTTCACTTAGCATCACACTCTCCAGTTCCATCCACGTTGCTACAAAAGGCCATATTTCATTTTTTCTCATTGCCATGTAATATTCCATTGTGTATATAAACCACAATTTCTTTATCCATTCATCAGTTGATGGACATTTAGGCTCTTTCCATAATTTGGCTATTGTTGAGAGTGCTGCTATGAACATTGGGGTACAAGTGGCCCTATGCATCAGTGCTCCTGTATCCCTTGGATAAATTCCTAGCAGTGCTATTGCTGGGTCATAGGGTAGGTCTATTTTTAATTTTCTGAGGAACCTCCACACTGCTTTCCAGAGCGGCTGCACCAATTTGCATTCCCACCAACAGTGCAAGAGGGTTCCCGTTTCTCCACATCCTCTCCAGCATCTATAGTCTCCTGATTTGTTCATTTTGGCCACTCTGACTGGCGTGAGGTGATACCTGAGTGTGGTTTTGATTTGTATTTCCCTGATAAGGAGCGACGCTGAACATCTTTTCATGTGCCTGTTGGCCATCCGGATGTCTTCTTTAGAGAAGTGTCTATTCATGTTTTCTGCCCATTTCTTCACTGGGTTATTTGTTTTTCGGGTGTGGAGTTTGGTGAGCTCTTTATAGATTTTGGATACTAGCCCTTTGTCCGATATGTCATTTGCGAATATCTTTTCCCATTCCGTTGGTTGCCTTTTAGTTTTGTTGGTTGTTTCCTTTGCTGTGCAGAAGCTTTTTATCTTCATAAGGTCCCAGTAATTCACTTTTGCTTTTAATTCCCTTGCCTTTGGGGATGTGTCGAGTAAGAGATTGCTACGGCTGAGGTCAGAGAGGTCTTTTCCTGCTTTCTCCTCTAAGGTTTTGATGGTTTCCTGTCTCACATTTAGGTCCTTTATCCATTTTGAGTTTATTTTTGTGAATGGTGTGAGAAAGTGGTCTAGTTTCAACCTTCTGCATGTTGCTGTCCAGTTCTCCCAGCACCATTTGTTAAAGAGGCTGTCTTTTTTCCATTGGATGTTCTTTCCTGCTTTGTCAAAGATGAGTTGGCCATACGTTTGTGGGTCTAGTTCTGGGGTTTCTATTCTATTCCATTGGTCTATGTGTCTGTTTTGGTGCCAATACCATGCTGTCTTGATGATGACAGCTTTGTAGTAGAGGCTAAAGTCTGGGATTGTGATGCCTCCTGCTTTGGTCTTCTTCTTCAAAATTCCTTTGGCTATTCGGGGCCTTTTGTGGTTCCATATGAATTTTAGGATTGCTTGTTCTAGTTTCGAGAAGAATGCTGGTGCAATTTTGATTGGGATTGCATTGAATGTGTAGATAGCTTTGGGTAGTATTGACATTTTGACAATATTTATTTTTCCAATCCATGAGCAGGGAATGTCTTTCCATTTCTTTAAATCTTCTTCAATTTCCTTCAGAAGCTTTCTATAGTTTTCAGCATACAGATCCTTTACATCTTTGGTTAGATTTATTCCTAGGTATTTTATGCTTCTTGGTGCAATTGTGAATGGGATCAGTTTCTTTATTTGTCTTTCTGTTGCTTCATTGTTAGTGTATAAGAATGCAACTGATTTCTGTACATTGATTTTGTATCCTGCAACTTTGCTGAATTCCTGTATCAGTTCTAGCAGACTTTTGGTGGAGTCTATCGGATTTTCCATGTATAATATCATGTCATCTGCAAAAAGCGAAAGCTTGACTTCATCTTTGCCAATTTTGATGCCTTTGATTTCCTTTTGTTGTCTGATTGCTGATGCTAGAACTTCCAGCACTATGTTAAACAGCAGCGGTGAGAGTGGGCATCCTTGTCGTGTTCCTGATCTCAGGGAAAAAGCTTTCAGTTTTTCCCCGTTGAGGATGATGTTAGCTGTGGGCTTTTCATAAATGGCTTTTATGATCTTTAAGTATGTTCCTTCTATCCCGACTTTCTCAAGGGTTTTTATTAAGAAAGGGTGCTGGATTTTGTCGAAGGCCTTTTCTGCATCGATTGACAGGATCATATGGTTCTTCTCTCTTTTTTTGTTAATGTGATGTATCACGTTGATTGATTTGCGAATGTTGAACCAGCCCTGCATCCCAGGAATGAATCCCACTTGATCATGGTGAATAATTCTTTTTATATGCCGTTGAATTCGATTTGCTAGTATCTTATTGAGAATTTTTGCATCCATATTCATCAGGGATATTGGCCTGTAGTTCTCTTTTTTTACTGGGTCTCTGTCTGGTTTAGGAATCAAAGTAATACTGGCTTCATAGAATGAGTCTGGAAGTTTTCCTTCCCTTTCTATTTCTTGGAATAGCTTGAGAAGGATAGGTATTATCTCTGCTTTAAACGTCTGGTAGAACTCCCCTGGGAAGCCATCTGGTCCTGGACTCTTATTTGTTGGGAGATTTTTGATAACCGATTCAATTTCTTCGCTGGTTATGGGTCTGTTCAAGCTTTCTATTTCCTCCTGATTGAGTTTTGGAAGCGTGTGGGTGTTCAGGAATTTGTCCATTTCTTCCAGGTTGTCCAATTTGTTGGCATATAAGTTTTCATAGTATTCCCTGATAATTGTTTGTATCTCTGAGGGATTGGTTGTAATAATTCCATTTTCATTCATGATTTTATCTATTTGGGTCATCTCCCTTTTCTTTTTGAGAAGCCTGGCTAGAGGTTTGTCAATTTTGTTTATTTTTTCAAAAAACCAACTCTTGGTTTCGTTGATCTGCTCTACAGTTTTTTTAGTTTCTATATTGTTTATTTCTGCTCTGATCTTTATTATTTCTCTTCTTCTGCTGGGCTTAGGCTGCCTTTGCTGTTCTGCTTCTAGTTCCTTTAGGTGTGCTGTTAGATTTTGTATTTGGGATTTTTCTTGTTTCTTGAGATAGGCCTGGATTGCAATGTATTTTCCTCTCAGGACTGCCTTTGCTGCGTCCCAAAGCGTTTGGATTGTTGTATTTTCATTTTCGTTTGTTTCCATATATTTTTTAATTTCTTCTCTAATTGCCTGGTTGACCCACTCATTCGTTAGTAGGGTGTTCTTTAACCTCCATGCTTTTGGAGGTTTTCCAGACTTTTTCCTGTGGTTGATTTCAAGCTTCATGGCATTGTGGTCTGAAAGTAAGCATGGTATAATTTCAATTCTTGTAAACTTATGAAGGGCTGTTTTGTGACCCAGTATATGATCTATCTTGGAGAATGTTCCATGTGCACTCGAGAAGAAAGTATATTCTGTTGCTTTGGGATGCAGAGTTCTAAATATATCTGTCAAGTCCATCTCATCCAATGTCTCATTCAGGGCCCTTGTTTCTTTATTGACCGTGTGTCTAGATGATCTATCCATTTCTGTAAGTGGTGTATTAAAGTCCCCTGCAATTACCACATTCTTATCAATAAGGTTGCTTATGTTTATGAGTAATTGTTTTATATATTTGGGGGCTCCGGTATTCGGTGCATAGACATTGATAATTGTTAGCTCTTCCTGATGGATAGACCCTGTAACTATTATATAATGTCCTTCTTCATCTCTTGTTACAGCCTTTAATTTAAAGTCTAGTTTGTCTGATATAAGTATGGCTACTCCAGCTTTCTTTTGGCTTCCAGTCGCATGATAAATAGTTCTCCATCCCCTCACTCTCAATCTAAAGGTGTCCTCAGGTCTAAAATGAGTCTCTTGTAGACAGCAAATAGATGGGTCTTGTTTTTTTATCCATTCTGATACCCTATGTCTTTTGGTTGGCGCATTTAATCCATTTACATTCAGTGTTATTATAGAAAGATACGGGTTTAGAGTCATTGTGATGTCTGTATGTTTTATGCTTATAGTGATGTCTCTGGGACTTTGTCTCACAGGGTCCCCCTTAGGATCTCTTGTAGGGCTGGTTTAGTGGTGACAAATTCCTTCAGTTTTTGTTTGTTTGGGAAGACCTTTATCTCTCCTTCTATTCTAAATGACAGACTTGCTGGATAAAGGATTCTTGGCTGCATATTTTTTCTGTCTAGCACCCTGAAAATCTCTTGCCAATTCTTTCTGGCCTGCCAAGTTTCAAAAGAGAGATCAGTCACGAGTCTTATAGGTCTCCCTTTATATGTGAGGGCACGTTTACCCCTTGCTGCTTTCAGAATTTTCTCTTTATCCTTGTATTTTGCCAGTTTCACTATGATATGTCGTGCAGAAGATCGATTCAAGTTACGTCTGAAGGGAGTTCTCTGTGCCTCTTGGATTTCAATGCCTTTTTCCTTCCCCAGTTCAGGGAAGTTCTCAGCTATGATTTCTTCAAGTACCCCTTCAGCACCTTTCCCTCTCTCTTCCTCCTCTGGGATACCAATTATGCGTATATTATTTCTTTTTAGTGTATCACTTAATTCTCTAATTTTCCCCTCATACTCCTGGATTTTTTTATCTCTCTTTTTCTCAGCTTCCTCTTTTTCCATAACTTTATCTTCTAGTTCACCTATTCTCTCCTCTGCCTCTTCAAGCCGAGCTGTGGTGGTTTCCATTTTGTTATGCATTTCGTTTAAAGCGTTTTTCAGCTCCTCGTGACTGTTCCTTAGTCCCTTGATCTCTGTAGCAAGAGATTCTCTGCTGTCCTGTATACTGTTTTCAAGCCCAGCGATTAATTTTATGACTATTATTCTAAATTCACTTTCTGTTATATTATTTAAATCCTTTTTGATCAGCTCATTAGCTGTTGTTATTTCCTGGAGATTCTTCTGAGGGGAGTTCTTCCGCTTGGTCATTTTGGATAGTCCCTGGCGTGGTGAGGACCTGCAGGGCACTTCCCCTGTGCTGTGGTGTATACCTGGAGTTGGTGGGCGGGGCCGCAGTCAGACCTGATGTCTGCCCCCAGCCCACCGCTGGGGCCACAGTCAGACTGGTGTGTGCCTTCTCTTCCCCTCTCCTAGGGGCGGGATTCACTGTGGGGTGGTGTGGCTCGTCTGGGCTACTTGCACCCTGCCAGGCTTGTGATGCTGGGGATCTGGCGTATTAGCTGGGGTGGGTAGGCAAGGTGCTCGGGGGCAGGAGGGGCAGGCTTAGATCGCTTCTCCTTAGGTGATCCACTTCAGGAGGGGCCCTGTGGCAGCGGGAGGGAGTCAGATCCGCTGCTGGAGGTTTGGCTCCGCAGAAGCGCAGAGTTGGGTGTTTGCGCGGAGCGAGCAAGTTCCCTGGCAGGAACCGGTTCCCTTTGGGATTTCGGCTGGGGGATGGGCGGGGGAAATGGCGCTGGCGAGCGCCTTTGTTCCCCACCAAACTGAGCTCTGTTGTCAGGGGGCTCAGCAGCTCTCCCTCCCTTTGTCCTCCAGCCTTCCCGCTTTCCGAGCAGAGCTGTTAATTTCTGACCTCCCAGACGCTAAGTCGCGCTTGCTGTCGGAACACAGTCCGCCTGGCCCCTCCGCTTTTGCAAGCCCGACTTGGGGGCTCTGCTTGGCCGGCGAGCCGCCCCTCCGCCCCGGCTCCCTCCCGCCAGTCCGTGGAGCGCGCACCGCCTCGCCGCCCTTCCTACCCTCTTCCGTGGGCCTCTCGTCTGCGTTTGGCTCCGGCGACTCTGTTCTGCTAATCCTCTGGCGGTTTTCTGGGTTATTTAGGTAGGTGTAGATGGAATCTAAGTGATCAGCAGGACGTGCGGTGAGCCCAGCGTCCTCCTAAGCCGCCATCTTGCCGCAACTCTTGTTGAGTTCTTTTTAGGCTTCAAGTTTCTTCTTTCCTGTCCTATAAGCTCTCCAGTGCCTTTTGTTTTTCTGCTTTTGGGTTATTTGAAATCTCTCACTCTATAGGTCTATACATCTCCCTGCTGTATCCTTCATGATTTTCCTTCACTACTCGACCAGAGAAATACTGGTGTGTGTGCATGAATGTATGTGCATATATACATATACATATATATACATATGTATACATGTACATACACATACACACACATGTACAATGTATGTAAGCAATGTGTGTGTATGTGTATATATGTGTATATGTGTGTGCTTACATATGTAAGCAATGCATGTGTGTATACATATGTGTGTGTGTATATATACATATATACATGTGTATATATATATATATGTATATATATGTGTATATATATATATATATACACACACACACACATATATGTGTGTGTGTGTGTGTGTGTGTATACACACACACGCACACATTGCTTACCCAGGTGCTTCGCTATGTGGCAAAATATTTCACACAAGAACACTGCACATTCCAGGTCGATTCTACATCCCTCACCAGCTAGCTCACCAACTTGCTTGAGCAAGCTACTAAACCTTGATAAGCTTTTGGGTACTCTGCAAAAATCTGGTAAAACCTACTTGATGATACGAGATGACATACTTAAAGCCCCCAGGAAGAATACGTTGCACATTTGCAGATACTTGATAAATATGGTATCTATGGGACTCAATGATTTGAATGTCACAGAATCATAAATGCTAAAGTAGGAAAGTAATTAGATAATTGAGTATATCCTCCTTATTTACAGATGACAAAGCTGAGGTTCAGAGAAGTCAAGTGTCTTACTAAAGGTCATCAAATAATTGGAACTGGGGTTAGAATCTAGGGCTTAGGCACGATTTAATGAAATCTATTCACGTTATTTCATACACCCCAAAGCCTTGCACCATTCTGAATTTTGCTGGCTTCTTACTGTGCCCATCCACGCACACCCTAGTTTAAGACAAATCTCCCTTTTCCTCTCTCACGTGTATCTCTTTTGTGTGGGGGGGAAAGAAAATTGTCTTATTATCTCATAATTGTGGCCTATGAAAGTAACTGGCCTGTTGCTGACTGAATACCTTCTTCTCCTTTCTCGGCCATTCCTATTGATAGGTACTTCCTTAGCCTCTGCGTTAGATCTGCCAGATTCGATTCTCTTTCTGCGATGCTAATTTCCCCTCAGACAACCAGTTCCTAATTCTGCCTCCTCTGATATCTTCGAACACTGGATTCAGTTGAAATGACCTTCCTTCTCTAGAATGTTCTATTTTCGAAATGTGTCCTAGTCAAGGATGTAAAACGCACCCTGCATTTCGTGGCAATGTTACAATTTACTTCCACAGCAGCTCAGAATGATTGAACAACACGTTACAAATGCCCTTTTCCCTCACAGGAAGATACCATGAGGATTCCACCTTTTCATACCCCACTGAGAAACAGGGGGAAAAAGGTCCACCTTCTCCAAAAAGAAGAAAAAAACTTAGGCTGAAACACAGCTAACATTCCTCGGTTTCGGGATTTCTGGTTCTCCTGAATCATTGTTCTATTTTCTTCACAAGCATTGGGCTAAATGTCCATATTGCTTGATAAAATCCCATATGATAATATATAATTACATGAACTTTTATGAAACATTTGAAAAGCTATAAAATTACCTATTTCTGTTTTAATCACAAAGAAATAAAACTTAAGGCATAGAGCTGAAGCTCTACCTAATTGCTTCCACTTTTCTTTCTCCGAAAGCAACTGTTAACATGAAGGCAGCCTTGCCATTCTTTTTTATTTTTTTATTTTTTTTAATTTTTTTTCAACGTTTATTTATTTTTTTGGGGACAGAGAGAGACAGAGCATGAACGGGGGAGGGGCAGAGAGAGAGGGAGACACAGAATCAGAAACAGGCTCCAGGCTCTGAGCCATCAGCCTAGAGCCTGACGTGGGGCTCAAACTCACGGACCGCGAGATCGTGACCTGGCTGAAGTCGGATGCTTAACCGACTGCGCCACCCAGGCGCCCCTATTTTTTTTTAATTTTTTTGAGACACAGAGAGACAGAGCATGAGCAGGGGAGGGGCAGAGAGAGAGGGAGACACAGAATCTGAAGCAGGCTCCAGGCTCAGAACTGTCAGCACAGAGCCTGACGCGGGGCCCTAACACACGAACCGTGAGATCGTGACCTGAGCTGAAGTCCTAAGCTTAACCAACTTAGCCACCCATGAACCCCGGAAGCCTTGTCATTCTAATTCATGTTTTTATAATGGAAGTATAGGCGCGTAATCCCTAAGCAGCACTGGTGTCTGTTTTAAACAAATTACAATATTATACTGTAGATGTCTTTGGTATAACGTTTTATTTCTTCCTTTTTTACACTTTATGTTTGAATTGCATATTAAGACATGTATTTCTAATCCATGAATTCCACCTGCGAAAAAGGTTTCCATCTGGTAAATATACCAGAGTTTCTTTATCACATCCCCTATTTTGGCTATAATCAGTCACACCGAGTGAACTTTCCTAAACATGCTTCCTTTTGCACTGATGGGAGAGCACCCCCAGGGTGAATGCCTCAAAACTAAATTGCTGGTGAATCAGGTGTGAATGTCTTAAACCTAACTACATACTGACAGATTGGTTTACCCGTCCACCAACTATAGAACTTAACTCCCATTTTATCTTCCTCCTGACAAATCCATGAGGTACTAGTTTTTATTTTTACTTTGCTTGAACATTTTTAAATATGGGGCGCCTGGGTGGCACAGTCAGTTGAGCGTCTGACTCTTGGTTTTGGCTCAGGTCATGCAGAATGCACTTGAGATGCTCTCTCTCCCTTTCTCTCTGCCTCCCCCCCACTCATGCTTTGCTCATGCTTGCTCTTTCTCTCTCTCTCTCTCTGTCAAAATAAATAAATAAAACTTTAAAAAACTAAAATTGTTTTAAAGTTTATTTTTATTTACTTTGAGAGACAGATTGAGAGCAAGCAGAAGAGGGTCAGAGAGAGAGAGAGAGACAGACAGACAGAATGCCAGGCAAGCTCCACACTTCCAGCACAGATCCCAGTGTGGGCCTTGAACTCACAAACCATGAGATTATGACCTGAGCCAAAGTTATGAGTCAGAAACTCAACCCACTGAGCCACCCAGGTGCTCCTAAAATTTTTTATTTTATTTTTATTTATTTTTATTTATTTGTTTTAATTTTTTTTAACATTTATTTATTTTTGAGACAGAGAGAGACAGAGCATGAACAGGGGAGGGGCAGAGAGAGAGAGGGAGACACAGAATCTGAAACAGGCTCCAGGCTCAGAGCTGTCAGCACAGAGCCCGATGCGGGGCTCGAACTCACGGACCGCGAGATCATGATCTGAGCCGAAGTCGGACGCTTAACCGACTGAGCCACCCAGGCGCCCCTAAAATTTTTTATTTTAAATAAAAATTGATAGTCTTTTTTCCCATTAGGTATGTGTACCCCTAGGTCCCAGAGATTTGTTTCCAAATACACTTCTTTGCCAAATGGAACCAGCACTCTTAGGAGAGCCCAGGCTGGTTCAGGGAAAGCATGAGAGGAGCCTGAATCTCATTATTCTGGAGAGTACAAAAAAAAAAAAGAGAGAGAGAGATAGAGAGAGAGGAACAAAATAACATAGGAACCAATTTGATGGGGCTTCCACTTACCAAATCTAGAACAACTTAAGCACCAAAAATGAACAATGGCCCTTAACTGTTATCATGTTGGAAAAATACACTGCTACCGATAACCAAGTAACAAATACATGATGAAGGCAGAAGGAACGTGTCAAATGACAAAAATAATACAATTGAATAACGAGTTTAATGTCCTTCATTCACAGGAAACCAATCCATGGGCTGGGGGAGCACAACACCTCACAAGCATGGAGCGCTCTTCCTGAGGGATCTGGTTTCACAGAGAGTTAGGATAGGCCACTGGGAAACACAGCCTGCTTGGCCAGGAGAACAGGGATCTCCTTAAGGCCAGCAGATCCTATCTGCCACAGTAAGGTAAGCCAGCTAAAGCTGAGATGAGGGATTCTGATTGGCTTATGTCCTCCTTTTTTTTTTTTTTTTAAGTTTTTTTTTAATGTTTATTTATTTTTGAGAAAAAGAGAGAGAGAGAGAGAACAAGCGGGGGGAGGGGCAGAGAGAGAGGGAGACACAGAATCCGAAGCAGGCTCCAGGCTCTGAGCTGTCAACACAGAGCCTGATGCGGGGCTCAGACTCATGAACTGTGAGATCACGACCTGAGCCAAATTTGGATGCTTAACCAACTGAGCCACCCAGGCGTCCCTGATTGGTTTATGTTCTAATTCCTTGACAGGTGTTTCCCATACATGCTGGCTGGCTTACATTCAGATTTGGGATGTGCCCCAGGCCACCCAGACCGCTTCCGTTTTGTGAGTCCTGATAAATGAATTAACTTTCCCAAATGACAGAGTTAGAAAACCACTAAATGTGCACAAAAACACAGGAAAAATTTATATGGACAATTGTCATGGCTGGATGCTGAAAACCAAAGGTTCAAGTTTGTTGACAAATAAAATATTTACATAGTTTTAAAGTATCTTGCAACAGATGACTAACTCATTATAAAGGGATGTCTTTAAAAGGAAGGAAATCTGGCTGAAACTCCCTTACCTAAGGGATCAAGTTAATAGAACCATGAATGGAACAAATGGACACCCAGTGCCTCCCAACAGGTTGCTTTGAGAAAGATGCTATATCACGTATGAAGTCTTTCTGACAACCAACGGTGTAAGCTGAATTGAATAATGGAAAAAAAAGAGAAAAACCCAAAGTGGGGAATATGTTACCAACCACTGGGCCTGTGATGTTTTTTAATGTTTATTTCTTTATTTTAAGAGAGAGAGAGAGCAGAGGAGGGGCAGAGAGAGAAAGTGAGAGAGAGAGAGAGAGGGAGAGACAGAGAATCCCAAGCAGGCCATGCCCTGTCAGCACGCAGCCAGATGTGGGACTCAAACCCATGAACCATGACATCACGACCTAAGCCAAAATCAAGAAATCAGACACTCAACCCACTGAACCACACAGGTGCGCCACATGTTCTCTTTCAAAGGCCAAGGTCAGGTCATGAAAGGCCAAAAAAAAAAAAAAAAAAAAAAAAAGAAAAAAGAAAAAAGCAGGGGGAGGGGGCGGAGAGGCTGGCATATATTAAAGGAGAGAAAAAGCACTGTGAGTACCATCAGTGAAATTTGAATGCGCACTGTATTACATAATGATAATATATCAGTGTTAAATTTCTTACATTTGCTCAGTGGCTAAGTGAGAGAAATATTTAAGGGCACAGGGTCACGATGACCTCTGCAACTTACTGTCAAACACTTCAGTCCCTCTCCCCCAAGGAATAAGAATGTGAATATTATTTTCTTATGATGAATGTACATGGCTTGACCATTCTGGGCAATACCTGCTCCATAATAATTTTGGAATATTCCTATTGAAAGCCTATTTGGCACTGAATCAAAACAGGAATAATATAGGAAGTGTAGATTTTATTATCATCATCGTGCAGTTGGAGGCAGTGAGGTGTAGAAATTAGAAGACTTTGCTTACAGTCCTGAGGCATTGATACCTGCAGAGGAAACTAGGATTAGAATTACAGTCTCCTTACTGAGGCAATCTCTTCCTTTTCTTTTTTAAAACTATGTTGAAACATGCTTGATTAACTAGAGGCTGAAGCCTTTGTGGGTGGTTTCATTCTGTTTTCAAGGCCAAACATGAGTACATTGTCATCACGGAGGCCACAAGTGACCAAAAATGTCAGCAAGCGATACCCTTTGATAGATGATCTCCAAGGAGCTGAATTCAGCCAACTCATAAAAGCAAAGAATGCTCAGAACCCTCTGGAATGCCTGGTTGCTATTTGGATCACCTTGCAAGGTTCCTGTCCTTTTTTATTTTATTTTCCCCCCTAGGAACTAGTAACATCCTCGCAACCACAGGGATTTGCAAGATTCCTACATCTGTTGTTTTCCGAGGTCTTAATTTGATTTTGTAGTCCTCTTGATAGGGATCATCAGGTGGTGACTGTGTTATATGCAGACTTCAGAGCTCCCCCTCTCTCCTGCCACTTGATGAAAGCTCTCTTGGGAGTACGAATGCAAATACTCTCACTTCAGCAGTTTAATCTGCAGGCCTGGTGTGTGGATTCTCCATCATAGGGCAAGATTCACTGAATCTGTCTTGTGCTCTGACTCTGGGGAAGCCATCACTTGTCATCCCGCCCAGTAGAGCATGCTGTAGCACCTGCTTTATCCAGTGCCTTGCCACAGAGCATCCCTTCTGGTAGAACATCAAACAACCAAATAGTCTCCTGTATCCAAATGACAGGGCGGAGGGAGAAGGAGTCCATACCGAACTGTGCCAAAGTTCAGCTCTGTCTCTAGGGTAACACATTTGCTTTTCTTTCTTGGTTTTCTAATTAAATATTGTTTAATGTTTACTTATCTTTGAGAGAGAAAGACAGAGTGCCAGTGGGGGATGGGCAGAGACAAAGGAAGACACAGAATCCGAAGCAGGCTCCAGGCTCAGACCTGTCAGCACAGAGCCCGGCATGGGGCTCGAACTCATGAACTGTAATATCGTGACCTGAGCCAAAATTGGACACTTAACCGACTGACTGAGCTACTCAGGCGCCCCCACTTTTCTCTTTCACAAAAAATAATGGTAGACAAATATCTAAACCTCATAAACACAACTGTCTACTTTCAAGTTGTGAGTGGCTCTTCTCATCCATTAATGGAGTAGAAGTGAAAATACATCTTAGGGTAAAAGTAAACCCGCACCTGAAACAGCATTTTGCAAAAGTTTTCAAAACGCTTCAACCAGTTTCACTGAAGTTTCTACAACCCTTACAATTTACCTTTTGCTATTTTCCATTTTCAGAAACATATCCGCACTTCAAAAAAAGCAAACGTATATTAAATAACTACACTATCACATGTTACAATTTTTAAGGTTTCTATTAAACCCATGAAAAGGGTACTGCTATTCCTAATTTACAAAGAACTTGACATTGGAAAAGTTTAAAGATGCCCAAGGTTCTTACAAAGCTGGAGAATGGCTTTTAATTTGTAGCAGATATTGGTCATTATGTACATAAAATCAGTTTCCCCTTCCCACCATTTCTTTCCTGTGATAGATCCAAGGTTTACTCTGGGGGCATTTTCCCCCAATGTGACCCACCTTGTGGTAAGGGCAGGGAATATTCTGTCTAGCTTAGAAGCTGAATCTTCTAAACTTATCACAGGTACTCTACCATGCTCTATGCCTACATTTACATATTTATATATTTATTCTGAGAGAGAGAGAGGTGGGGAGAAGGAGAGGGGGCCAGAGGATCTAAAGCAGGCTCTGTGCTGACAGCAGAGATCCCTCAAACTCACGGACCATGAGAACCTGAGCTGAAGTTTGACGCTTAATCAACTGAGCCACCTAGGGGCCCTAGGGCACAGTTCTGACCAAAGTTATATTAAGGAAGATATGCTAGTGAGGGATTCTGGAAAGTTGTTTTATTGTTTTTTGCTCTTTAACCAAAGGAAAAAAAGTTTCTAATATTTATTTATTTTTGAGAGAGAGAGAGAGAATGACTAGGGGAGGAACAGAGAGGAAGACACAGAATTCAAAGCAGGCTTCAGGCTCTGAGCTGTCAGCACAGAACCCGCCATGGGACTTGAACCCACAAACTGTGAGATGAGGACCTTAGCCAAAATCAAAAGACAGAAGCTTAACGAACTCAGCTACCCAGGCACCCCCCTGTGTGGATATTCATTTTTTTTTTTTTTAGATTTTTTAATGTTTGTTTATTTTTGAGAGAGAAAGAGACAGAGTGTAAGCAGAGGAGGCACAAAGAGAGAGACACTCACAAAGAATCCAAAGCAGGATCCAGGGTCTGAGCTGTCAGCATAGAACCCAATGTGGGACTTGAACTCCTGAACCGTGAAATCATGACATGCGCCGAAATCAGAAGCTTAACCGACTGAGCCAGCCAGGTGTCTGTTTTTTTTCCCCCTCTTAAAAAGAGACTCAAAAAAAGAGAGTTGCCCTCTTTTTCTGCTGTGCACCATCTTTGCATGTGACAACTTCTGTGTCAGCCATTTTGTGTCCTTGAGGAGAGCCAGCATGAGGCTAAGACCGATTCTCTGAGGATGGCAGAGCAGTTAGAAAATTTCTAGATCCCTGAGGGCATCTCTGTGCTCCTAAACTGACCAACCTCAGAGCTGCTTCAGCTCAGGCCTTCTCACTTTGAGGAGAAATTCATTTAACTTTGCAGAAGCCATTTGAGCCACATCCCAAGTCATCCTGCCTGATACACAATCCATGATGTCTGACTCAAAAGCCAGAAACAATTTTTCACAGAAACACCACGACTAGCCTCCACAGGTACACATTTTTCACTGAATAATTATAGCTGTCGATGAGAATTACCATCAGTCTTTACAAACAGAATTCACCAGTCCAACTATCCACTGGAGCCAGGCAGTTAACCCAAATGGTGAAGGTAGGTTTTAGGAAGCCCGGAGAATGGAGATGTACCTTAAGAAACTGCAAGCTTGCTTCCAACAAATTGCTGCCCACATTTCCAATTTTTATGTTTTTAATTTCTTTTTAATGTATTTATTTATTTTTGAGACAGAGAGAGACAGAGCATGAGCAGGGGAGGGGCAGAGAGAGAGGGAGACACAGAATCCGAAGCAGGCTCCAGGCTCTGAGCTGTCAGCACAGAGCCTGACGTGGGGCTTGAACTCACGGACTGTAAGATCATGACCTGAGCTGAAGTGGGACGTTCAACCGACTGAGCCACCCAGGCGCCCCTATTTTTTAAATTTTTTAATATTTATTTTTGAGAGAGAGAGAGAGAGAGAGAGAGAGAGAGAGAGAGAGAGAAAGCATGAGCAGAGGAGAGGCAGAGAGAGAGAGGGAGACACAGAATCCAAAGCAGGTTTCAGGCTTGGAGTTGTCAGCACAGAGCCCAACATAGGGCTCAAACCCATGAACCAGCAAATCATGATCTAAGCTGAAGCTGAGTGCTCAAATGAATGAGCCACCCAGGCACCCCCAGATTCTCCCATTATTTAAGAGAAGCCTCAAAATCCAGAAATCTGGGGGGACAATCTCGTGATTTATAAATTGTGACCACCGATTCATTTTAAAAATATGCAAGCATAGGGCCCCTGGGTGGCTCAGTCAGTTAAGCATCTGACTTCAGCTCAGGTCAGGACCTCACAGTTCGTGAGTTCGAGCCCCACATTGGGCTCTGCGCTGACAGCTCTGAGCCTGGAGCCTGCTTCAGACTCTGTGTCTCCTCTCTCTCTCTGCCTCTCCCCCACTCATGCTCTGTCTCTCTCTCTCTCTCTCTTGAAAATAAACTTCCAAAAAAAATAAAAATAAAAATATGTAAGCAGAACAAAGCAGGCACATAAGTTGTATTGGGTCCCTTAGTTATAATTTTCTAACTTCCTTGGAAGAGGACAGTATTATTCATCTCTAGTGTCATTGTATCCTATATAAAATAAACTGTGTGATTTTTACACTAGCCTTCAGAAAACACAAACCCAACAATGCCAGGGAGATGGTTCTTTATCTCCAATCTAACTCAAGCAGAAACAGCACAAATCAGACCAGGGGCAAGCTGCCATGATTTATATCTTTGAGGGAATTTTGTTTGGCCAAATAATTGCCTCTGCAGAAATTTTAAGTTTTAGCTCTCAAGAAAAAATAATTTTTTTTTATGGAAAGTTTTCTTTTATGACTCCAAAGTGCTGCAAAGAATTTTTTAAAGTTTAAGATTGTAGGAAGCTCCTGGTAAGATTTTGAAACTCACTTAATATTTGATTGAAATGTCACAGGCTTACCTGAGTCATTAAGGTGTAGCCAGGGCTAAAGGACAAGTGAACTCGAGAAATGGCTTCAGAATATGATCCCAATGTGACAGATCTGCGCCCCAAAGAATGTCCGTGGGGAAAATGCTTTTTTTTTCTTTTTCTTTACTTTTTACCTCTATGTATCCTAATTGTTATTGTAATACGTGACCTTTCTAGAACACTTAAAAAGTAGCAACAAAATGATAAAATATCACAACATTCATTAATAAAGTTGTCACCAATCAGAAGCAGCCACTATCAGGGGCACCTGGGTGGCTCAGTCAGTTAAGCATCCGACTTGGGCTCAGGTCACGATCTTGCCATTTGTGGATTTGAGCCCCACGTTGGGCTCTGTGCTGACAGCCCAGAGCCTGGAGCCTGCTTCAGATTCTGTCTCCCTCTCTCTCTTCCCCTCCCAACTCGTACTCTGTCTCTCTCCCAAAAATAAAATAAAACATTTAAAAAAATTAAAAAAAAAGCAGCCACTAATATTTTGGCATAGGTTCTCCCAATGTTCTTATTTTTCCAGATTTTTATCTTACCTACTGAGATCATATTACATAATCATTTCTGTATCCCGTGCTCTTATTTTAACATCATTCAGTCTCGATTTTAAGTGTGAATTTTGAAGCCAGCCTACTTTGTGATTATTTTTAAGCAGCAATACCCTTTCTTTCTCTCTCTCTGTATAGAAGCCTTATGACTTTTTTAAGTTCATTTATTTATTTTGAGAGAGAAAGAGCATCTGCCTGTGAGAGGGGGAGGAGCAGAGAGAGAGAGAGAGAGAGAAAGAGAGAGAGAGAGAGAGAGAGAGCGCGCACACGCGCACAGCGGGGGCGGGGAATCCCAAGCAGGCTCTGTGTTGTTAGAGCAGAGCTGGACGCAAGGCTCAATCTCAAGAACCAGGAGATCATGACCTGAGCCAAAATCAAGAGTTGGATGCCCAATGAAGTTGGATGGCCACCCAGGTGCCCCTAGAAATTTTAAAGTTTATGTTTGAAATCTAAGTGCTGTGCTGGCACTTAGTTTGCCCTAATTTTGCCTGGAATGCATGTGATTTGTGGAAAGGGATCCCTTTGTCATCTCAGGGACACATTTTGCAAATACTCTGCTGCTGTCCCAAGTGTTGTGGGCTCTTCCAGAAAATTTCACTTGTGGGTTACATCTCCCTAGTTTTTTCCCCTTAGAGTTCCCTCCCACCCTGAGAGCTTTTTAAAAAATAATTTCAGAATTTTTATTTGCCATTTGAAACATTTTCAATTTTTTTGTTGAAAATACTAATAATTCCAACTTTTGGTTCTCTGTCTTACCTTTTTATAGTCCCAGTTTTATCTGTTTTTTTTTTTTTACACTTAATGTAGCATGATGAAGAAACACCACTTCCAAGAGTGTTTTTTCAAAGGCAAGAGGCAGAGACATCCTGAGGCTCTTTTTTTTAATTCTTTTAATGTTTGTTTATGTTTGAAGTGAGGGGGAGGGGCAGAAAGAGAGGGGGAAGCTAGGATCCGAAGTGAGCTCTGTGCTGTCAGCACAGAGCACAATATGGGGTTCAAACTCAACGAACTGCGAGCCGAAGCCAGACACTCAACCAAATGAGCCACCCAGGCGCCCCAAGGTCCTGAGACCACTTGTGTGGTCCCCGCTACCAGCAAGAACAACCTTTGGGTACATTTCGCTGGCATGCACTGCTTACCCACTTCATACTTATTCTCACAGCAAGTGAGAGTATTGGGTACAATCCAACTCTTTCCACTTGTGGCCATCTCTTGCCACGTTGCAGGCAAGTGACCATATGTGAATTAAAGTTGGAAGTTAAGAGCTCAAATTTATAGTTTATCATGGTAAGTTGATGACACTTATTCACCTTTATGTTCACATGAATGACTAAAATCAAATGAACAAAGGAAAACATCACCGACACAAAAAATTATATCCACATAGCACTAAGAGAATGATAAATGAGACAACAGTGAGTAGAGAATCCAATTAGTTGTGGGAAGATGGAAGAAAGACAGCAGAGGAGTCATAAGGGTAATGGAGAGGGCTAAATGCTTCTAGAAAGGAATAATGAAGAGGAAAAATCTGCCTGTTAGAGACCCAAGAAAGCTCCAGGAAGGCCAACATGAGGCTTGGGATAGAAAAAATAGGGAGAAATGGTAAAAGGCTGTCTCCCAATACCTGCAGGAGACCAGAGGATGCCTGCCTGCCGACCATGGACATCCTTCCTCACAGAGGAGGGTATGTGGCAGGGCAGGACTGATGGTGGGGACAATCTGGATGAGTCTGCGGTAAACTATGAGGTTTCCACACTTCCTCCCCATTCATCCTCAGAAAGCAGACAATCCCATCTGTGTAATACTTTTCTTTGAACCTCTGACCAACGTCACCTTAACATTTCCCTCACTCTGACTGAACTTTAGACAGCTTTCTTCCTGACAGGAGGCACATGACCTCCCTTTTTCTTAGAGCATTTACTTTGGACAACTTGCAGTAATAAATTCTTTCTTTGCCCTGTGAGATGTAAATCTTCAGCGACCCAGGAATATCTTTCTCCAGGACACAGACGATTTCCCTTTGAAATGCAATCATCAAGAAAGACAGTGCCTCAACCTCTAAGGTCTGTGGGAGGGCAGGGGCCCAACTTCCGTGGATGCCAATTAGCTGTTACACAGTGGACCTAGCCACGCAGACCAGCCTCCTCCCAGCAAATTCCAGTACTTTTCCAGTAGGACACTCCAGTGTACCCCCATCTTCCATAGCAGAGGAGTTGAGTTCAATCTCTGTCCTTCATTGTAATAATATTGAATCAAGTCTTCCTTGCCTGTTCATTCCATCTGGCATTGTGTTCCTTTTCACAGCTCAAAGATCTCAGAGAGAGGACCCTCAGATACTGAAATACATGCGGCCAGGAGTGTTTCCTTTTCATATTGCACAGAGGCCCATTAGTAGCAAAGCCTACTCACCAACACAGAGCTTCTCATGAATCTTTCTTAAATAGAAACTAGCGGCCAAGACTCACGAGGCATTTGTGAAAAGCTTCCACTGGAAGATAGAGGAGTAGCCCAACAGAGCATTTCACTAAGTGTGGAGAGAGAACGGGAGAGAGAGGGAGAGAGAGAGATGAATACATGTGACAGAGTCAAAAACAGAGTATATTTTACAAAAGAGTATGTAAGTCAGAGGCATAATGGAATGAGAGTATTATAATTTGTACTGTTTTGGAAGAGGTTAGGATATGCATAAACTCCAAAATTCATTAGTTAGTGTGGTAAAATATCAAGGGTTTTAATTAAAGGAATACAAAGAGAATGGAGAGGTGAGAAAATGGAAAAGATGTGAGAAAATAAAAGAAAGAAGAATTCAAGAGACAGGAACACTTACCTATCCACCCCAATATGAAAAACAGGAAATGAATAAATAAAAGCAAAGGAAAGAGGAAAAAATGGAAGAAATATGATTTTTTTAAAAAGCCTAAAAATGCCATTATGTACACTATCCATAAACTTGTCAATTAAAAGACAGAGATTTTAAGAAGATACTCTTTTAAAAAAATTAGCCTTGTGCTATTTACAAGAGACAGACTTAAAATATAAGAATATAGTAAGATAGGGGAGCCTGGGTGGCTCTGTCAGTTAAGCGTCTCACTTCAGCTCAGGTCATGATCTCATGGTTTGTCAGTTCAGTCCCCTCATCGGGCTCTGTGCTGACAGCTCAGAGCCTGGAACCTGCTTTGGATTCTGTGTCTCCCTTGCTCTCGGCTCTTCCCCCACTCATGCACGTGTTCTCTCTCTCTCTCTCTCTCTCTCTCTCAAAAATAAACATTAAGAAAAATTCAAGAACACAGTAAGATCAAAATAAAAGAACAGGAAAAGAAAAGCTCAGTAAATATTAAGAGAAGAAAGGTAACATTTTTCTATGGCTTCTTTATACGCCATTAACTCAAACTTAGTAGCAGTGTTGCTTAGATGTTCTATATCCTATCCATTTTGATCCATTATTTTATCAATTATTCCAAGAAGTATCTTAAAAAAATAAAGTAATAAATTAAATAAAAAATAAAATAAAAAATCAATTGATTAAAAATAAGTAAAAAATAAATAACTTAAAAACATTTAAAAAAAAGAAGTACGTTAAATCTCCCCTTATGGTGGTTATTTTGTTGATTTTGCCTTAGAACGTCACCAACCACAGCATCATTAACATTAATCCTGTACTTAGAAGTGCCAGGCCTGAGAAGTTCCTTTCAGAGCTTTATAACGTAGTGAAGGAGTTCAAAACATTTCACGGGGCTTTAATGTAAGGGGACCGATTGAACTTCATTTGGGCTTAGAAGGAGGGCATAGGTCAAAGGAGAGCTCATTTTGCAAGTGGGAAAATGGAGGAATTATTCTTTGGATGAGCAAAGTTTAAATAACCACCTACTTGGGGGCGCCTGGGTGGCTCAGTCGGTTAAGCATCAGACTTCAGCTCAGGTCATGATCTCACTATTTGTGGGTTTGAGCTCAAAAGACAAGTAGGTATCCAGTGAGTATACTGGATCTGAATTGAAGTCTAAGTAATGTGCTTCCCTGTATTCATCTAATTACCGCTAATATGGAAATGTTACCTAAGTGAAGGTAAGCTGCAGACACATTTGAAAAAAAAGAAAAAAAAAAGACTAAAAACCGCGGAGGTCATCAAATATTTTAGGAAGTGTACTTGCCTTAGTTTCTGGAACACAACTTTGCTTTCCACATATGAACGCCTGCCCACTCCAGCGTATGCCCACCCACCCTACAGTGGTGCCCTCCTCGTCTGCCAGATCTTAGAGCCCACACCACTCTTGCACTCTTACACACTCCTCACATATACTGGCTTCTCCCATAAACCCAGCTTGAGTTGTTTAAAGCTCCTTTCTGTTCATTATTTGTGAGCATATGCTCACAAACACCGAAGTAGAATTTTCGGGTTAAAGACTACATGTGGACTATTTATTTCTAGCATCACACCATGAGGGTTTAGCCTTCTGGGGTCCCAGCATATTATGTTAAGCTTCCTTCAGAAGGCTTCCCTGTTGCAGGCACTGATTTGCTTTTTATTCCTCTTGCCTCCAAGGCTTTCAGAGCACAAGTCCAAATTGCCTGGGACCAGCAAATGCCACCCAGATGAAAAACAGCTTTAATCCTTGCTTACGCCCGTGGTTCTCTCTTTCCTTTTAGTTTTATCCTAGTGATTCCCTATTATCTTTTCACATTACCCTTGCTTTAAAGAAAAAGTTAAGAAGTGTTTCATGTGGCAGTTAAAATTAGTTTTGCTGAAGGAAGGGTGATACGAAAGACTTAGCCATTACCAGAAAGCAGAAATCCCTTGATATTGTCTCTGATATTGACAAGCTTAAAAATTTACAAAACCGCGGGCGCCTGGGTGGCTCGGTCAGTTAAGCATCCGACTTTGGCTCAGGTCATGATTTCACGGTTCCCGAGTTTGAGACCCACATTGAGCCCTGCATGGACAGTGGGGAGGCTGCTTGAGATTCTATCTCCCTCACCCTCTGCCCCGTTCCCCCTCAAAATAAGTAAATAGACTTTAGAAAAAAATAGAAAAAAAATGACAAAACTCATATCATGTTGTATATTTAGGCAAACTAAACATGATCATCTTGGACTCTGAAAGATGAATTCAGGTTTTTGTAGCCAATCTTCCTAGTGGGGGAAGCTGCCTGCACTCGGAACTCTTAGTGACATCCATTTGTTGGATGGATATTCTACTGAGGATCTTGTTGACTTAGATACGTTCTTATTTGTAATGTCATTGCTTGGGTGATTGCATTATTTTTTTTCCTTTTTATATACTCAGAGGAAGCCCTAGGACTTTAGGAAATGCTGCTGACATCTTACTTCTAGGAAAGTGTGGTTAGATATGAGGGAACTCAACTGGGATGCTTACAGCTAAGGAGAGTAAAACCCCATCTCAGAAAGAAGCATTCTTCACCACACAGCAGGGACACAGCATCAACCGGAATCTACAACACCCCCTTCCATGTATTCATTACTCCAGGCTTCACAATGGAGAAAGACCAATGAAGTCCTTGATGGGAAGTGAAATGTAGAATCAAAAGATTAGGGGCACCTGGGTGGCTCAGTCTGTTGAGCAGCCGACTTTTGGTCCAGTTGTGATCTTGTGGTTCAAGGGCTTGCCCCTCTCCCGTGTAGGGCTCACTGCTGTCAGCACAGAGCCTGCTTTGGATCCTCCGTCCCTCTCTCACTCTCTCTACCCCTTGCCCGCTATGCACTCTCTCTGTCAAAAAAAAAAAAAAAAATTAAAAAAAAAGATTAAAGTGGCACAATTTGAAAGACTTTGTCTGAATTTGGTATCATAGTTGTAAGAAATAGGAAGAAGGAAAGTGTGGAAGTCTGGCTAAAAGTACGGCTCCATGGCAACAGTTTGGCGTGGTTCTAGAAACTACCAGCAAGCCATTCAGTAATGACAGGAAGAACAAAGAGAGGAAGGAGGAAAGGCCAAGTTTATCTTGGTAGGAGGAAAGGATAGCAAGGGGAAGTAACTGTTCAGAGCCTATCACAGGCCAGATACCATATTGGGTGCTGGGGTCTAGGAGTAAGTGAAACACATTTCCTACCCTCATACATTTCCAGTCTCACACAGAATATACTATCAAAGTAAAATATTAAGTAAATCATTAAGGATAAAGATGCTGCAAAGGAAACATGTATGTGTAGGCATGAATTTAGAGGGTTAACTACATAATTCTACAAAAAGCCATGCCCTTGTAATTCTTCTTATCTTTGGCTTGCATGGATTCTAATATCCTGAAGATGCCAATTTTTGAACTTGCCCTGAATATGTAAAGACACATTAAAAAGCTGTATATATGTTCACTTTAAGGAGGCAGCGTGGCATTTGGGCTTTTGGCTTATGTCATTAAAACAACTTGATCTTGGGGCACCTGGGTGGGTCAGTCGGTTATGCACCTGACTTTGGCTTAGGTCATGATCTCACAGTTGGTGAGTTCAAACCTCATGTCAGACTCTGTGCTGACAGCTCGAAGCCTGAAGCCTGCTTCAGATTCTGCATCTCCCTCTCTCTCTCTGCCCCTCCCCTCCCTCTTAAAAGTAAATAAACATTGGGGCGCCTGGGTGGCGCAGTTGGTTAAGCGTCCGACTTCAGCCAGGTCACGATCTCGCGGTCCGTGAGTTCGAACCCCGCGTCGGGCTCTGGGCTGATGGCTCAGAGCCTGGAGCCTGTTTCCGATTCTGTGTCTCCCTCTCTCTCTGCCCCTCCCCCGTTCATGCTCTGTCTCTCTCTGTCCCAAAAATAAATAAATGTTGAAAAAAAAAAAGTAAATAAACATTAAAAAAAATTTTAAAAGGGCGCTTGAGTGGCTCAGTCAGTTAAGTGTCCGACTTCGGCTCAGGTCACGATCTCACAGTTTCTGAGTTCGAGCCCTGCATCGGGCTCTGGGCTGACAGCTCAGAGCCTGGAGCCCGCTTCAGATTCTGTGTCTCGCTCTGTCTGCCCCTCTGCTGCTTGCACTCTGTCTCCTGCATTGTCTCAAAAATAAATAAATACTAAAAAAAAAAAAATTAAAAAAAAAAGACTTGATCTCCTTTCTTGCACAACAACAAATACACACAGCCAACTTTTACTATGTCAGCCTGGAAAATTCACAATCTAGATTTCTAATTTAGGAAAGTGGTGCTTGTTTTTACTAGTGTGTCCAATCAAATTACAGACCCTACCCTAGATACAACTCATCTGGACTCAGTAGGATGTGTCTGTTACAATCCATTTGTGCTATTTGCAGTAGATATTTCATGCTATGATGTACTGTGGAAAGAAATAAAAATGGATGACAGAAAACATATATATTTTTTCTTGGCAAATTAACTGAATTTCAAAATAGGTTCATGACACTATCCTATGATATAGTCTCTTTTGTTAACTGATGCGACTGAACCCAAAGGCGTCTACTGTGATGAACTTCCTTTCTAAGCACCAGAGATTTTGATATCAACAGCTTTGTGGTTGTACCCTAAAATGCCCACGGAAAAAAATGATGTATGATCTCATTGCTATGAGAATGCGGAATATTTTTTTCTTTTTTCTTTTCTTAACACTTATTTTTTGAGAGACAGAGAGACAGAGTGAGAGTGGGAGAGGGGCAGAGAGAGAGGAAGACACAGAATCTGAAGCAGGCTCCAGGCTCTGAGCTGTCAGCACGGAGCCCCATGCAGGACTTAAACCCAGGAACCATGAGATCATGACCTGAGTCAAGGTCAGACACTTAACCGACTGAGCCACCCAGGAGCCCATAAGCTTTCTAAACTCAGGAGGTCAATGGGCTTCGGTGGGTGGTCTTGCTTTCATGGAATATAAAGATCAGGCCCTTGGAAAAGTACAGACTCTGTCTCCCAGATCTGCTTCCTACAAATCTTTATTTTCAGTAAGACATTAAGTGATCTTCATGAAAATCAAAGGAGACGATTTTCCTATATATCTGTTTCGTATGGGTAACTTCCATTTTCTTGCTGATGACTTTTGTATGTAAGAATATGTATACACACTATGCTTTAAGGGCCTAGATGACATATACAAGCACACACACTTATTGAAAACAGTCTTTGGTATGGCCCGCCATTCAGAAAACATAGGTAGGTTCATGCTTGTAAATTTGCTTGAGTGTTAGTTCTTGTGTTTTGTTTTGTTTTGTTTTGTTTTTCCAGGGACAAAAAGAAAATAAAATCTGCTCTAGTTTCTCCTAAAAGCCCACAGAAGTCCTAACAAGATTAAGATTCTCAAAAACATCAATAATGATTTCGTATAGGGATAGGAAAAATAAACTTTAAAAGTGCTTTCTAACCAAGAGTAACTCAGATCTGTGTGTTGGAATCCAAACTAATTCTTCTTTATTTTTACTACCACTCATAACATGAAAATGGCATGTCCTTCTGACTTCCTGTGAAGGGATGCTTTTCTGTGGGAGCACTGGAAGCAATTTTACTTAATGCATGTCAGGCAAAGGTATTAAACTTAAGGCAGAGAGCTCAAATTGGCTACCATTCAAGAATAGTAAATGGAGGTTTGGCAGAAACCAATACCTGTGCACCACTCTGTCTCGGGCGCATTCACGGAGCACATTTAGTGATTGAGCAGATAGCCAAGGGCCTAAGAGGCACCTCACACCCTTCTTCATTATACTCCTTGTCAAATAGCCAAAGAGGGTATATTACATCACCTTTCATTAGGGATATTACATTCATGCAACACATATCAAGGGGAGGTATTTAAAAAGTATAATATAACCTTAACATATTTGTACTGAGCAAAAGATAGACTGTAAGTACCATCATATGTTGCTAAAATACAACAGGTTCACTCGGATAAAAATTTTGGGAGTGTATTTGAGAATGTTCATTAGAAATGTAAGTCTATTAAGTGCTTTCTGTTACACTACTTTAAGAGGAGAGGACAAAAAAATACCTCACTCAGAAAGAACTGTGTATTAGTCTATTTTGAAATTCAGACATCTCAGTTAACAGGCCTTCTTAAAGCATCAAGTGCTATTATTTACATATTGAATACCCTGGGAAGAATTATTTCAAATAAAAAGCAGCTCTTTAGAAGCTGCATCGTGAATTTTATGGGTTGTGTGATAACACGGGTATATACCTAGCTAGCGCACAATGAGTGGATAGAAATGGATGACCCATCCCCCTATTATGTACCCAGTAGAAACATACACAGACTTGTGACAGTAAAAACCATACACCTCTTCTCACTGGGTGACACTATCTTCCAGATAGGTCTTTGGAGTATGGTCCTTTCCTCAAGGACCCCCTCACATGCCTACAAATGTTATGATCTTCTCTATAACCCTGGAGAAGAACAACTGTTGTAATTCAGGGAGTCAGCAATGGATCAAAGATCAACCCACAAATGGAGGGCCAGAAACTAGGCTTGCGTACGATCGCTCCAACCTCAGATCACTTAAATTTCCTCACTGTGTTTTGGTAAATCCTCTCTTTAATAATCAAAGTCTGTGCAGAAGCCCTTCATTTACAGCATTTCCGTCATTTCCCTCTGTAGCCCTCGCCATATACGAGACAGACAACCCAACACACACACACACACACACACACACACACACACACTCCACTAATTCTTAGAGGCACTCTTATGCTCAGCTGATATGACCCAGAATTTTATTCTTTTTCATGCCCTTACAAATCTTTAATTAGTCCAAAATTATCTAGTGCGATGTCACCATGAAAATGTGCAGAACATTCTAAAACATAAGGGGCAGGGCGGTGCAAAGGCTTATATTCTATTACACCTTACCACTCGGATCTCAGTGCACATGCACAGGAATCACTGTGTGATCATTAAATTTGCCTCTGAGGATTAAACAGAAAATCTATTCAAAAGGTTTGGGGAGCTATAAATTGTTGAATGGATGTGACTGGACCGTGTTTAGCTCCTGATCCGTGCAACTGTCGCTGCCCCCAAAAGGAGTTGTTTTCTTTAGCTTGTAACTTGAGGTTAGCAGAGATGCTCGCAGTATTTTTAAAATAAATCCACTTCTCAGGTCTTTGCCCCAGATTAAGTAGCTCCAGCTGCTGCCCTCATACCTGCCACTGATTTATCCAGATCCCTGCTCTTATATTTAAATATAAGAATTCTCTTATTTTAATGGCAAACGCCAACTGCTACAGAAAGCTTTTTTTAAGGTTCCAGCTGGACGGCACAAGCTGATTCAGTGTGTGCACGCTGAGATGCTCCACTGTTCCTGACCCTGGGGCAGGGCTGTTTTCTCCCTGGGACCTGCCGTAGTATGTCCTCCGTGCTTTCTTCAGGAAACATGACATGTTCTATCTTAAGTTATTTATTAAAGCACACGTCTCATCTCTTACCATGGTGGATAAGCTCCTAAAAGCCAGACTCTGTGCTTGGTTAATGTTTATATTGGCTGCAACATCTTGTATAGTACTTCACAATGCATGCTTAATAGCAAGCTCCTGAATGTATCAATGCATGAATGAAAAAATGAATGTGATTCCTTCACTTCATTTTTCCCTGGTATTTCTGCCTCCAAACATCGCTCTGTTTGTTTTCATTCCTTTTCTGACATATCACAGTAACACTGTTAAAATGTAGATTAGCCTTATAGGGTGCAAAATATCTCTTTACGATAGTGATTTCTATGATTAAAATAAGTTTCCTTTCTCCCTGTCTGACAGTCCTTTTTCAGTCTTTTCTTTCTTAGCCTGTTCTTTAACGTCAACATTTCTTAGGGCTCCATCGTTGGGGTTCCTTTCTTTTCTTTCTCCCCATAATTCTGAGAGATTTGAACCATTCATGTCTTCAATTACAGGTGACCCCTGAACAGCACAGGTGACCCTAAAACTCAAACAGCACTAACTGTGCCCTGTACAGCTGAAAATTCTTGTCTTTGACTCCCTCAACTTTCAACTACTACTAGCTTACTGTTGACCAGAAGGCTTACCCATAACATGAACAGTTGATTAACACGTATTTTGTATGTCATATATACTATGAACTGTATTTTTGCAATAAGTAAGCTACAGAAAGAAAATGTTGTTAATAAAATTACACAATGGTAGGGGTGCCTGGGTAGCTCAGTCGGTTAGGCGTCCAACTTCAGCTCAGGTCATGATCTCACGCTTCGCGAGATTAAGCCCTGCGTTGGGCTCTGTGATGACAGCTCAGAGCCTGGAACCTACTTCGTATTCTGTGTCTGCCTCTCTCTCTGCCCTCTCCCACTTACACACTCTTAATAAGTAAACATTAAAAAATTAAAAAAAAATTATATGATTGTATAAGGAAAATACATTTACAGCATGGTACTGCGTTCATAAAACAACAGGTATATAAGTGAACTCATGCAGTTCAAGCCCATGTTGTTTTAAGAGTAAACTGTACATTTAACGAAGAATTAATTTCAAGTCTTTAACTCGAATCCAGATTCTTCTCCTAAACCTTTTATCTCTTTATCCAACTACCTAGGCCCAGAGTCACTTACATGACCCAAGGAAGACCCTACTCAATATGGACAAATGTGAACTCATCAACTTTATTAACCATTTTCCCCATCCCCCTCAACTGCTCTTCCATTTTAGTCTACTTTGCCAACGGGCCACCAGTCCGGTGCCCAAGACAGCGCTCTGGATGCTGTTCACAACTCTGCCTTCTCCCTTTCATGTGCTTGACACAAATACATCCATCTGTCTCTGGATTTGACTTCCCTCACTCTATTCTCAATGGTACTTGCCTACTGTAGGTCGTCATCATCTCCTTCCAACAATACATTAATGACTGCTAACCAAAGTACTGTCTTCTTAGCTTAGAGACCCTGCCCTCTATCCATTCACGTAAGAGCCAAGGGAATTGTCCTAAAACTCAAATTCGATTGTGAAGCTCCTCTGCCTAAAAGCCTACCACAAGGTCCCTACTGTGCTTAAAATTCAGTCCAAAGCCTTTTAGGTGGCTTACAAGGTCCTACACATTCTCTCATCTATTGATGTCTAATCCGCCTTGCTCGCCAGCTCCCCCCACCACCCCCCGCCCCAGCCCCCGGCTGTGCTCACAACTTCTCTTAGCTCCTGGAAAACATCCTGCTCTCCCTTTCCTGCATTTGAGCCCCTGCCTGCACCAGCTTCACCCCCATCCACCCCACAGTAGTGCTGGACTATCTCCCCTTCATCTGTCAGATCTGTGACCCCACATGACTCTTGTACTCTTTTCTACTCCGAATGTACACCAGATTCTCCTGTAAATGTAGCTCAAGTTATTTAAAGCTACTTCCTGGTCATTACCGCCCACGTTCATATTTTCTGCTCTAAATCTTATCTCTGACTTTTATATTTACATTATATTTTTTTCTTAAAACACTAATTGGGATGGCATGATAGTAACACATCATTCTATCTGCAGATCCATTCATATAGTTATTTACTATTTCATGTTTACACACAAAATTATATATACAATAAATAATAAATATATATATTTAAACATACATTTAAAAATTGTTTCATATGTATGAACCCATTTCATATATGTATGTATATATATGTATATATATGTGTGTGTGTGTGTATATATATATATCAATTAAAAAAAACAGATTCTTTATGAACAGGCTGACACAGACTGTTTAATGATGAGCTGTAGTTAGCACCAAATACATGGGTTTATCATTTCAGAAATTCATCATTTTAACAATTTGGAAAGGACATTTTTTTTTAAATTATGAGAGATACATACCAAGTGTAGAAACGGCTTTGCATTGCTGCCAGAGAGTTTTCTTAGACGTTGAGAATAAACTTTAATTGTAGGATAATTATAACTTTTCAAATTAACCTATTCTAGAATGTAGAATTTCTATCCAGGGACTTTAAAATACCTTCAGTCTTGAGTACTGAAGAAACCAGTGTTCACTTTCCTGAGACAAATTAACGATCCCATATTCTGCACTTCAGCATTTTACAGCAGGATCTGCTGTAGGTACATAGGTTCAGAATGACTCAGACAAAAGTACCTGGTGAAACAAATTGCTCAAAATGAAAACTTGTACATGTTGCCATTTTCCTCTTTCATTAGTTTAGAGCAAAGTTTCTCTAATGTCTTGAATAATTCCGATTTTTTTTTTTTTTTTTTTTTGTGCAGAAGAAAAAGGAGAAAGGTACGGTAGCCTAGGCATTTCTAACTGACAGCTGTAGCCCTGTTTAACTAAATCCACCAAAGGAATCCGGTTAAAGATATAGTGCTGAATGTTTTCATTTCCTTTTTTGTAAGAGTTTAGTAGGTTCAATTGGCAGGATCTTGAAGCCCAAGCGGGTTTGTAATGTTATTTTCCATCTACTAAGATGTATTAGAACGGTTTATGGAAACAAGGAATGGAATTGCAATGTGGGTTTTTTGTTTTGTTTTGTTTTGTTTTTGACATGTTAGAAAACTTTATTGGGAGACAGAGTAGGAAATGTCTACCAAACCAAAAGTGAGTAGAACTCATCTCTCAGGCTTGTACATTTTGTGGGCTATGTACCCTAACCCATGTGGAGTAGAAACTATTTAGGAAGATTTAGGGATAGTAAGACACTTTCACTTTGTCTCAGTAAGTCATGACTATGTAAAGATATGGATAGAATATGTAAGTTCTGAGTAAAAATCATGCCATTAGATTATTGAATTGAATGCATATGGCATGCCAACATCACAAAAGAAATGGAATGGCAGGTGCTTTTTATGCTAGACAGGAGAGGTATCTGATTTCTGTAACAGCAGAAGGATTTTTTTTTAAGTCCCTTTCAAGAATACAAATCAATCACAATACCATGAAGAAAGTTTTCAGGTTCCTTTGTTATGTACACACGAAACACTCAAAGTCAAAATTCTATTTTAAACTCATGAGGAGAAAATCAGGACAAAAGAAATACTGTTTTGAATCTCTGCAAAAAAAAAAAAAGGATTCAGGAGAATCAAGATCACAAAAATAACTTTAGGCGGCATTGGTGAGATAAGAAAATCAGCATTATGCCCTGCATCATAGCAGTAGTGCCCTTGAAAATACAACAGCGTGGATTAGCTCTAACTACTACATGGTGAATAATATAGAAATCCTGAAAACGATTTATATTCTTTTATAGGAATGCTGGTTGTAACGGAGTGTTATCAGCATGTGAGGCTTGAATTTCATTTCATGGAAAGGAATCAGAATATGCTTTCCAGAAAGAAATCATCTATGTTTTAAAATAGGACAATTGATAACAATGAAGTAGGAAAAAATACATTTCTAGAACTTGACCCAAACAAGATCGTTACCCCCAGCCTAATCTGATAGCCCTCACAAAATTTCAGCATGTTAAGATGGGGGATAAAAGCTATGACAAACATTCCATTTTCTTCATATTTTATCCTCACCTTTATTAAAAAAAATACTTTCAAAGTCCGCTTGTACGTTACATTGCCTATTTAATTTTTCAGTTCTGTCAATAAGTTGATACTACCCCAGATGGTCTGTATATTTTTGTTAAACACGGTTAAGAGCTTGAAATTATTGGGGCGTCTGGGTGAGTCAGTCGATTAAGCATCTGACTTCAGCTCAGGCCATGATCTCACGGTTCATGGGTTTGAGCCCCGCATCAGGCTCTGTGCTGACAGCTCAGACCTTCGGATTCGGTGTCTCCCTCTCTCTCTGCCCCTCCCCTGCTCATGTGCGCGTGCGCTCTCTCTCTCTCTCTCTCAAAAACTTAAAAAAATTTAAAACAATAGCTTCAAATTATTATATGTTCCATGTTCCATATGAAATTCTAAGTATTCCGAAGGCAATTTTGGTCCAGAGGTCCTAAGCTTAAACACCATGCTATAAATGACATTGACTGTTTGAGATCTCTGGTTCCTTCCATGTTTCAGATACATATTCCGACTGCCCATATTGTGAAGCTAGTAGTCAGGAGTAAATCTTGAGTTCAAAGAGAAATGTTTTTTTGTCTGTTTCTTATTAAGTATACAGGAGTTCCTTTGACCCAATAAATTGTTTTGCACTTTATGTAAAATGTCTCCGGGAAGGAAAAGAATTGAAATTGTTGGTAATGCAAATTACCCGAAAGTAAAGAGGTCAGAGAAGTGGTGATTTCCAGCTAGAAACTTTGCTTTTGTATTTTGAAGATAATTAACTGTCTGGAGAACTTTCATAAATATTTCAGCAGTTATATTTCATTGAATTTATGGAAGGTGAAATGAACTGTAAGTGGCATTTGCAAATTTCGTGAAACTTGAAGGTCTCATCATTATCAAATTTATTCTCCCTCAAGCCATCTTCCATTTACTCCCAGCCAAGCTATGTCACTCTCTTCGTTTTACATTTGTCCCCTTTGTTTGGCTCTTGAGTAGCCTTCGATTTTTCAAATTCTATCCATCTTAATGTCCCAGACATAATGTCCTTTGCTCCAGGAAAGATGACTTCAGTGGTTAAGGATTCTCTCCATTTTTTAAATCAAGAATATCATTCTCTGAATGATTAAAAAGAACAACAATTTACCAGGAATGTGTGTGGGTGTGTGCACTGTCATCCTGTATTGATTATCACCTTTTATCTCGTTCCTAGACTGTAGGTCTTTCAAGAACAGTGTCCATATGCATTCTTCTCTACCAACCAGGTTGGAAAGCTGCCAATTATCTCTACCTCTTTTTCACTAAAAGATTTACAAAGCAAGTAAAACTTGGGTTATCCACCTCAATGAATTTGACTTCCATGAGTCAGGATAAATTTCACCAGAGGTGAAGCAACCTACACTTTACATTCAACATGATTTTGGTATTCAACAGGAGCTTTACCTTGACCTTTCCTTGTAATTGCCTGAAGACATACTCAATGATTACATGGTTCGCTCTGAGGCATTCTACGCTGGCATTCCATAAATCATGGATCTTCAGACTAATAAAAACTAAAAAACTAAAAAGTCTGCCAGTGTTAAAAAAAAAAAAAAGCACAATGACTGGGTGATTCTGTCCAAAATCAGAGTGAATGGGTGGGTTTATCTGTTAATTTTATGCATTAACTTGGCTGGGCCACGGTGCCAAGATATTTCGTCCGACATTATTCTGTTTTTTTTCTTTTTTTTCTGGAGTGTGCTTTGGGATGAGAGTAACTTTTAAATAAGTGCTTATATGAAATAAGTGTTTCTATGAGTTTGATATTTTTAGATTCTACCTGTATGTGAGATCCTGAAATACCTTTCTCTTTCTGTCTGATTTTATTTAGCATAATGCCCTCAAAAGTTCATCCATAATTGCTCAAATTGGAGGAGCCGAGGGGACCAACAGGAAGGAGTTTATTAGGTGGCCTTATCTATCTGGAGGGGTAATGAATACCAACGCAGTGAAGAGAGTTTACCTTTACTCCCTCATCCCACATTTACTCCCTAGATTACCTGGCCCTAAGTGTCACAAAAATATGTAGTGTGGACTGTTTTAGGAGTCAAGGTTCTTAGCAACTGATACTTTACTATCAGTTGTTTTAGGGTTTCCTCTGTCCTTCCGGCAGCCTAAGTGCATTATTACCCTCTGACACCTACCATTTCACTATCCAGAGAGCCTTTCCTCTTTTCTCGACTTGAATCCTTTCTTTAAGTCTCCTGGGACTAAGCTCAAATATTACCTCCACAGAGAACCCTTCCCTGAACACTTTAACTAGGACTCGTGACTTACTCCCTGATTCTCCACCCCTTTATTCTATTTTTTTCATAGTAATTATCATCATCTGAAACCCTATGACTTTATTATTCATTGTATTTTGTCTATCACCCCACCAATATTTAAACCCTATTAGATCCGTTGTAAAAGATTAAATTATGGTTCTTTTCTGTCTTGTTCATCTCTGTTCTGAGATTAGTGCCTGGCATGAATATGCTCCTGGTATTTTGTTGAATGAATACATGAAGTACTAGGGAGGCCCAGGGGAAGAAGTGTTTAGTGCTGGCCAGCTGGCTAGGAGTGACAGAAAAGCCTTCTCATGGGTGCTGAGTGTCGAACTGGATCTTAAAGAATGAGGAGCGTTTTAGGTAAACAGAGATGGAAAGATGTCAGGCAGAAAGTAATGCTTGCATGGAAGCCAGAGTGATAAAAGGCACAGACTGAGATGCGCAGTGAGTAGCTCAGGATTGTAGGAGCAGAGGGTACACATCCCAAAGTCATGGCAGCCTAAAGGCAGGTGGGGTCCAGACTGTCAAAGTTCTGGAGGTCAATTTTAGAATTTGTTTGACACAAGGACAAAAGATAAAAGACTGTGAAGGAGGGGCTTGGTAAGATCAGATCTGTTTAATCTTTTTAATGTTTATTTATTTTTGAGAGAGAGAGAGCATGAGCAGATGAGGTGCAGAGAAAGAGAGAGAGAGGATCCCAAGAAGGCTCCACACCAACAGCAGTGAGTCTGATGTGGGGCTTGAGCCCACAAACCATGGTGGTCATGACCGGAGCCAGAGTCAGACACTCTGAGCTACCCAGGACACCCACATCAGATCTGTTTTAAAGCAATGATTCTCAAAGTGTGTGTGTGTGTGTGTGTGTGTGTGTGTGTGTGTGTGTATGTGTGTGTGTTTTCATAATAAAACTGACATTATTACTTCCCTCCCCCCACTGGTTTGCCATTTGCACCGATGTTTGAAAAGCAATAGCAGCTAAAACTCCTGGTGTCTCAGCCCCTGTGAAGTTTAGGGCAGCCAAGTACACCAGTAGTGTTTATATTCCTCATTGCCATGTACTTGCAATTAAAAAGAAACAGCCAGTTTCACTTAGGAATGACCTTGATGAGGTAACACAAATTGCTGGTTTTATTCAATTATTATCCTGAGACCATGTCTTGAATATTCTGTGTAATAACACGGAAAGTATACACAAAGCATTTGTGGTGTGAACTAGAGCTCGCTCAGGGAAAAACATTTTTGTTGGAATGTCAAGTTGAACTAGGTCACAAAAAATAATTTTTAGTTGAAAGAATAGTTAAGAAATAATGGATGGTTATTTAGACTTGGGTATTTGACCAATATATTTCAAAAAATGAATGAAGCGTGGCTGTCACTTCAGGGAAAACAACAGAAAGTGTGTTCGATTCAGTAGCATGTACTTAAAACAGCAATAGAGAGTATTTGTTACAAATGATATTGATGTGGAAAATAAAGGAAAATGAAAAGTTAAATTTCCTTACAACTTATAGCCCATTGACAAGTCCTTGACACAGGCAGAGTGACATTGCTCTAGGAGCACAGCTGCCTCGATGATGTCACTTTGCTAAGGGCCAAAGCACTGTTAGACCAACCTCCAGGATCCCCTAAGTCTACTTTAACATACAGAAATTTCTCTGGAAACTTCCTTTATCTCTACCCCCCGAATATATGTTAGCAATCATCTTCCGAGCATATGGCCCATTGATTTACATCTGAAGGGTCTTATGAATGAAGTTTCACTAGACAATAAGAAATGACCTTTTCCTAACAATAGCTAGCCCCCCTCAAGGTCCTAGAAACCTTGCTTCCAAAATTCCTTGGAGACCTCCTGCTATCCCTGACCCCTTCCAAGTTGAAGGCATATAATCACCTGTCGCAACCCCAGTGCATCTCCTTCTGCCCATGGGTCCTGTACCATGTTCTAATAAGAACACCTTTTTGCACCAAAGATGTCTCAAGAATTCTTTCTTGGCCATTGGCTCCAAACTTCAACATTTCCACATCAGTATCATTTGTGTTTTCAAGGAAACTTGGAATTTTGAAAACTTGTATTTGCCTTTGATAGCTTAATGGCGAATACATACAGTCATACCTGATGAGACCAGTGGGGCTAATGAGTGCTTTCTTATTGATATTTTATAATGAAATGGGTCAACATTTGGAAGACTGACATAATTCAATGAATTAATCTTTGCTAATAACCACTGAATCATGCTAAAAATAATAGTGCCTGGGTAAAATCCATTGAAATGCAAGATAAACCAGTGGGTTTTAATCTAAAAGGTTATCAAAAGTCAATTGATATAGTTTGATGTTCTTAACTGCATTCAATCTTTAAGATTCTACCTCTTGTTGAGTTTTGATGTAGTATCAAATGGTATTAACAATAACCTGAAAAGACGAATAAACTTCTCCTTTTTCCAACTACAAGTCTGTTGAGTCCATATTCTTTTTATGTACCTTAACCCAAACAGATGTTAACAGATTGAAGGCAGATCTTGATGAGAGAATTCAGTTGTCTGAATTCTGAATGCTGAATTAGTGGTCTTCTGTTAAGCCATACATTAAAGATTTGTAAAAGTGTAAAACAATGTGTTCTTGCCAATTTCCTATTGTTTTGGAAAACATGGTTTCTATTTATGTTTGCATATGATTCATTTGTTGTTGTCATTTTAAAATAAATTAGTAACTACACATTTTGTATGTTTCAACTTTAATGTCTAATATAAGCAATCCCCACTTTACAATCTGCTATGCGGAATGAAATCCATGTCTACTGGAACCATGATTTTGGTTCTTACACAGCTTTGTGGTAACTCAGGTAAAATCTTAGACATTAATGAGTTACAGGTAGCACAGTAACATACAAAATGAGGACAACCTATAGAGTAAATATCAATAGATATAACCCACATCAACAAAATTCCTTGGGATCCTCAATAATTTTTAAGTGTAAAATGGTCTTGATAACAACATTCGAGGACTGCCATTTAAAGAAACTACCCACAGGGCACTTGGGTGAATCAGTCAGCTAAGCATCTGATTCTTGATTTCGGCTCAGGTCATGATCTCACAGTTCGTGAGATGGAGCCCCAAGTCAGGCACTGCACAGATTGTGTGGAGCCTGCATGGGGTTCTCTTTCCCTCTCTCTGTCACTTTCCTCCCCTGCCCTCCCTCCCCTCCCTCTCCTCTCCTCTCCTCTCCTCCTCTCCTCTCCTCCTCTTCCCTCCTCTCCCCTCCCCTCCCTTTTCTTTCCTCTTCTCTCCTCTCCTCTTCTCTCCTCTCTTCTGTCTTCTCTCTCTCTCTCTCTCTCTCTCTCTCTCTCTCTCTCTCAAAATGAATACATAAAACTTGAATGAAAACTACCCTGAAGAACAACTAAGATGAGCATACTGGTGTGTAAGGAGAGTGAACCAGAGGCTACTGAGAGAGCTATCCCTTCCCAGAGAATAGAACAAAAGCATTAATTAATCTGCAGATTCAGAGAGATAAAGAGGAAAGGTAAGATTTCAGACACTCTGAGGATGCTGAATTGGTGGAGATCTATTGTTAATGTCTCAGTTTTTTAAGTTGTGTTCTTAGGTGGATGATCCTGCTGGTATGAAATCGGAGAAACCTAATTTCGTTTTACTCCCTTTCTACAAGATTGTCAACATATCGAGCCTAACAGGATTTTTTGTGGGTTTTTTTTTTTTTTGATACAGTTACTAAACTTCATGGGAGCTTTTCTTGAAGAATGATTGGAATATGACAAGACTAAGTCATCTGGGAGACCCCTTTGCTGTGTTTGGGCAAGACTCTTAACCTGGTGGTGCTTCAAACCATTTATATTATTCCCCCTATGTTATTGGGAAATTCTATGAATGTAGTTAATTTCTAGAAAACCTTTTTAAAAAATGTAACTGCAGGACTTAAAAAAATTTAGGACAATGTTTAGAAGCATACCCTAAAAGAAAAGGTTAAAAGTGGGGTGTGACAGGAGGTAGAGAGTAATGTTTCTGTGGGTATTATTTTCCCCCCAAAAAAGAGAACAGTGCCTGATTTACAATCATCAGCCTCAGTCACAGTCTGTTGCAATTGTCTGAGTCCCTGTCCCAGAGGACAGCTCTCCCACGCTTCCTCTGGCCATCTGGAACAGCCCTTCTGCACCTAATGGACTCCATGATTCTTCCCATTTCTGAGCTCCCTATTTCTTCTTCTTCTTCTTCTTTTTTTTTTTTATTTCTGACCTCTTGCCTTCCTTCTAATAAAATAATCACATTCTTCCTTCTCTTTTCAAATGCTTAGTCATTCCCCTGCTCTAATGTGGCTATTTGTAACCTTCTCAACCCTCTTCCTGGTAATAGCTTGAGATGTCATCTATGAAATACTTTCTCATCAGGGGCTTATGGTTTTATGTGAATTCATGGTCACTGAGTTAAACCCAGTTATAAATGATCGCATGGAAAAGTAGCAGTGTTACCATTTTTCTATGCCAATACGCAAAGCATGAAGGACTAATTCTACTTTATAATTTTAATATACTATGGAGGTTACAAGGCATGTTTATCACCTGTATCTCACGTGGAGCTTGTGGAGCTCACAACACCTCTACAGAGAAAGCAAGGCAGGCCTTCTGATGCTGATGCCATTTCCTTATTTTCACAAGTGAAAAACATTCTATGATGATTTAGGTCTTATTTTGCAGAGTCCCAAAGACTCAGGTTTTCAGAGTCCCACTTCGGAGTTCTTTTCCCTTGCTCATGACATTTCTAAGTCTTAAAATTTATTTAAAATGAGCTGGATAAATGAATAAACCATTTAGTAAGACAGGGAGTGCTTTTCTTCTCCCAGTATAAAATGCATTGTTCAAGAAAAATAAGAACTCAAGAATTTAAATCTCTGTTCTCATCACTCTGGCTAGGTGACCAGCCTTAATTGGTGGTCTTCTAATGGTTTCTAAGCACTTAACGATCCCAGAAGATAAGTGAGATCCCAGAACCCAGAACCCAAACATCTAGACATAGTGCAAAGAAAAATAATGATACATAAAATGTAGAAATTTATGCATGAGCAAAGATTAAAAGAACATGTGTATTTAATTGGCTAAATAATACGCAAACTAGGAGCGTTATGAAAATGTGGAAAATGAGAATCTTGTATCTGAGCTCAAAGTTGGTAGAAATAATAACATGTAATTTAAGAATAGTCAAATGAGTCTAAGTTGGAGGAAAAAAGTGGAATCATCAAAGAATAGTATCCTCAGGGAAATAGTAAACATTATGTCATGCATTATTTAAAATAAGCAAACAAAGAATTGGGTTTGAATTATAAATAACACCCAAAACTGAACAAGCTTCTGTCAGTTCTCTGTTAAGTGTATTTGCCTTGCTGACATATGAAACCCTGATATTATTAGCAGCTCTGGACAAATACTCTGACAAGGCTTTTCCCTTGCTAACATATGTTCCATAGGTTATATGAACTCAAACTTGATTGGTGAGACAAAGCATGAACTGTAAGTCACTGAATGTTACTAAGTTCCCAATCTAAGGGGCTTTTTTCTTTATCCATGTATTCTTAAACTATTACAATGGAAACCATGTCGTCATACTGGGATTTATCCTAAGATATAAACAGACAAAGAAACCTTGGATTGCAAGTAACCTGTTCTATGAGTGTTATGCAAGACCATCAAATGTTTCTCATAAATTTTAACTTGATAAATGAGCGATGTCTTGCAAGAGGAGTAGTACATGATGCCGAATGTCACGTGATCACAACCAAGCCAATGGTTCTTGAAATTCACTTTGATAAATGAGTGCGGTGGATTACAAGCATGTTGCCAGAATGGATTATGCTCCTAGATCAAGGTTGTAATGCGCATGCATATATATATATATATATATATATATATATATATATATACATATATATATATATATATATATATATATATATACATATAGTATTTGTCTCCATTTCTGGCTCACAGTTCCCAAAATCTTTGGAATTTCCTAAGTGTTAGGAGTGATTAAGGTGTGTTTGGTTAGGTTAGTGAGGTGACTTTTTTTGCAAAGCACTTAAGGATGGGGGCTGGCTGCCAGTGGAGCCAACCATTTGATAGAGGGTTGGAAATTTCAGTCCTACTCTCTGACCTCCAGGGAGGGAAGAGGAACTTGAGGTTAAATGAACTTCCAATGGCCAATGCTTTATGAATTATGTCTATGTGATGAAAGCTCCATAAAGACGCAGAAGACAAATTTCAGAGAACTTCCAGGTGAACAGTTGGAGAGGTGAGGAGAGTGGTACATCCTGAGGATGGCATAGAAGCTCCCTACACCTTCCCCATGCGTGTCCTTCCCCATACCTTGTCCTATGCGTGTCATTGATTATGGCTGTTCCTCAGTTGTATCCTTTTATAGTAAACTGGCCATCTAGTCAGAAAGTGTTTCTCTGAGTTCTGAGTTGCTCTAGCTAATAAATCAAACCTGAGGAGGAGGTCGGAGAGGAACCTCTTACTGAGAGAGCTAGTTGATCTGAAGTACAGATAATAACCTGGACCTGTCAATGGCATCTGAAGTTGGGGGCTGGGGGGCAGAAACTGTGCAGTCTTGTAATATGGAGACTTCAATCCATAAAGTATGACGCTATCTCCTGGTACACAGTGTCAGAATTGAGTTGAATGTCAGAATTCTTAGACCCCCAGCTCTTGTCCAAGAATTGTTGGTTGGTGTAGAAAAAAACCACTGCCCCCTCAACACCCATACACTGGAAAGTGGTGCTCAGAACACCAAAAGGGCATCATTCCCTAGAGTCAAACACCACCTATGCAATCACTGGGATATTCTGAAAACATCTGCTTACTCAATGAATGCTGAAAGGAAGGGAAAGAAAGAGTCAGTTTTCCTGTTCTTGCATCAAGTCCAAGTTTTTGTATTTTTCTTCTGTGTGTTATTACTTTCTCCTTTTCATTTTGACTTTCCTTTTTCTTGCTGGAACGTGACATCTGAATTCTTCTGAGTCCATTTTTTCCCAAATACTCAGCCAACCCCTATTTTAAATTACATTACCAAGTCCTCTAGTGCTTCCTATTCTCACAAACCGTGGTCTTCATGGATTACGTATTTTTGTAGTTATATGGCAAAGGGAACTAACTTTGACTGGGATGGGTGAGTGATAGAATAAGCTTGGTGTTTTTCTGTTTACCCTTGTCCAACACTTATGATTTTGTATATGCCGTATAAGTAATGATTTCACATTTTATTCCAAGTTGATTATACTTGGTTATACAACAATTTGATCACAAATTTGTGGAGTGTCGGTTAAGTGCCATGCACTATTTTAGGCCCCAGAGATAGAGAAATAAATCAGATGCAGTCCCTCTCTGCCACAGTAGTTCTCTTTCTTCAAGTTAGAGAGCATTTATCACATCATCTTATAGTCAATGTCTTTGAGCTTAGAGGGGGGCATGGTATGCCATGAAAAGAGGGAGGCTAGAGCAACTAATCCAACCTAGAGAACAAAGAAATCTTTCCTGAAAAGAGCTCACTATTTCAGAAAGAGCTTCGATGTATTTAGCACTTTCTAGCTGACAAAACGTATTCTCACTCGGTCATTTTGAAAATGTTTATGGCATAGGGATTACTCGTTGCTATTGCTATGTTTTGCACTTGAGGAAGCTGATGTACAACACAGTTTATGTGTCCAGTGGAAGGTCCCATACAGGATAAGGCAATGAGATTTCAGTCTAGATTTTCTAGGTAGGAGTGTGGAATTCTACTGCCCCATGTTTCAAAGCCATTCTCTCTCAGCTTCTTTAAAGTCCCTGCCATTATCATAGCAAAGGATAACACCGCATCTCAGAGTCCCTCATCTAAATAAAAACTGAAAAAATTAGTCTGCATCTTTGACTCCCATTTTCATCAAAGAGGGCTGCTGGCTGATATGTTCTTTAGCATTACCAGCAGGAACATTCTAAAGGCTGTGCCATTTCCATGCATTTTTCATTCAGTGACTTTGGAGGCACTTTAACAACAGCATCTACTTTTCTTCATATGCATCTTGACATCGACCCGAGTAAAACTAACGTCCTGTCCTGTGCTTTAGCATGTCCCCTTTGTTATTAATGTCTCTAGTGAACAGGTACCATTTTTTTTTTTTCATTTTCCACTTTACGTAAACATGTACTTCTGAAGAAAGCCTGGAGGGAGATTTTCTTCTGGTACAGAATAAAGACAACCTTACAAGCTGGCCATTATTGCTCTATGCCTGACTAGAGAACTGAATTAATCATTTTCTAAGTATGGGAATGGGGGAAAACAAAGGTGGCTGAGAGAAATGTAGTTAGTACCTGTTTATGCAACTGTCTAAACCCTCTGATGCTTTACAACGTCCCTGTCGGAGGAACAGGGAGCCAAAAAACTAAGAACTGTAACTGACTGGGCAAATGGAAGTCTTCGCTTTAAGCTTTGTAGACAGACACCTGTTTGTGAAATTGGGGACCAGTTTTTTAATACTCATTTTTATGCAATATGTTCATGTATGAATTCTTCCTCCTAATCCCCAGAGACCACACCCATTAGAATATTCAATTTTTCATCATGGAACCTGTCATCCTGGACTATCACTGAACAGTTGGGTTGAGTGTCACCCACACCCTAGAAAAGTGATTAACTGGAATTTTAACACCTGTGCTAAGTGTGTGTGGCAGTGTAGGTATTTCTCAGTGGCTGACAGAATGATGTGGCTATAGACTGTCTAACTGAAACAGATTTGGTAGAACAGTTTCAATTATGTACCCAAAGAAAGATTCTGGACCAAATGCAGCCTCATCAAATGCAGTTCAGTGAGTCTGAAAGCAGGTGTAAATGTAGTGGAACCAGGAACTGCAGACCATGTAATTTGAAAATGTTCATCATCCAATATACTTTGAAGATTATAGACAGGGGCCAGGCTTGTTAAATAAGTTACCATTAAAAAAAATTGCATTTTGTGCTAAACCCAAAGGAAGGACAAATTATCACTGTTTTGCTTCGCTTTAAAAATGAAATTAAATGCACCATGTGGCAGTGTATTATGTAATTTACATATGTTATTATGGCAAAATTTTATTATTTTGCCTGATGCAATTAGCTGAAAAGATATAAATAAAACTGATAAGAATCTCTCTAATTTCTTTTTCTCTCTTGAATTTCAAATTATTTCCCTCATTACAGAAGATGTCAATGGCTTATCTTTATTCATTCAGCAAATATTTGTGAATGTCTGATATCCATTTGCCTTCCATAGAACACACACCAACACAAACATATCATATCAGGGATGGTAAGAGTTGCCTCTGTTAATCAATGGTTGCCTTCCTCCCCTAAGAATAGCATGAGTGAATTTTTCAGTAAGTCCTAAAACAAAAAATATAATACGAAAGAAACGTAAAGCTTACCACAGTCTTCCCTTACCATGAATATCAGCTAATATCACTTTCTTCATCGGAGGAAAATCCCACAGAGATGCTTTTTTTGCCTTCTAGATAGAAAGCTATTGTTTTTGTTTTATTTTCAAATTGGAAGTCAATGTAAAGATTCCGTAGGCTCCAATGAGCAGAAGTCTTTTGACTCATGAAATAGTATCAGTCCACAGAGCCAACATTTCCTAGTATTATCATGAGTTAAAGGGAGCTATAAAAACTGGGATTGAGCTTCCAGGAAATAACTTGAAGACAATGAAAGGAATATATGGACCTCTCCTCTTCTCTCCCAAAATATAGAACTGTCCTAAGCGGAAATTTCCCACCGCCTAAAAACTAAAGAACACAAAACAAAACAAAAAAGGAATGAAGACTTGTCAGAGAAAAGGCTTTTTTCCCAGACCTAGGACAGAGGAGGTACAGGATGAGACTGGAACTTCATGCTGTGACAGAACTAAAGCAAGTCTCCCTTCCTCCCTTCAAGGATCTGGGACTGGCACAGGGATGAAGGTGTCAGCTTAGAGGACTGGACTGGTCAAACATATGACAGTTGGAACACCAAAATAATAAAATACAGCAAAAAAAAAAAATGAAACCATCAAAAAATAGGAATTCACACCCATAACCAAAAATAACAAGATGAATAAGCACATAAATAAGAGGAATAGAATTGAGGGTCCTTGCTTATAGGAGAATGTAAAGGCTGGCTCATAAAGGTAGATGAAAATCATTATTTTGTAACCATCAGGACAGGTTAGATCAAACAAAAATCATCAATGGATGCAAGTCCAGGGAACCTTTTGATGAGAATCAGGTATTTACATGATTTTTAAGTGTCTCCCCATGGACTGGTTATTAGTTGCAAGGGGTAGAAACAGTAATTACACAATGAAAAATTTTCATAATACCTGGGCCATGTGACCAAAATTAATATAATTGGTTACAGATGGTCCTATGTGGTTCCAGATGTGATGCCCTGAGAAGGACACAACTTCACCTGTGCAATATCTCAGGTGAGAATGCAGACTCTTAAATTAATCATGAGGAAAGATCTGACAAACAGAAAATGAGAAACTGTTTTTTCCCAAAGGAAGGGTTATAGTCTTCAAGCTATGTCAATGTCATAGAAGAGGAAGACACGCTGTGAGAATGTTGTAGATTAAAGGAAGCTAAAGAAACATGACAATTAAATGAAATACATGATCCTAGACTTGATCCTATACTGGAAGGAAAAAAATGCTATAAAGACATTAGATTATCTCTATCTTTAGGAAATGCACAATAAAATATTGAGGGATAAAAAGGCAATGATGTATGAAACTTACCCTCAGTTATTAAATATATAACTATAAATATAAAAATATAAGTATACTTATATATTTATATAAATATATAGTACATATAAATATAGTATATATAAATATATAAGTATATTTACATTTTATATTTATATATTTTATATTTATTTATATATTAAGTTTATATTTTATACATTTATATATACTATATATATACACAATATTTATACATACTATATATTTATACATTTATATTTATAGATTATATATATGCATATACACACATATAAAGACAGAGCAAACAAAATTAGGTGAAATGCTAATGACAGGTGCATGTGGGTGAATGATATATGGGCATTCTGTGTACCATTTTTATTTTTACAAAATTTAGTTATCTTAAAAATAATTTCCCAATCAAAAGTTAATTAAAAATACAGTCTCACAGTCAATACTTCTTGTTCACAAACAAAAGGCTAAACAATAACAGATTTTGATAAGTCAAATTTTCTCCTTATAGATATGAGCAGAAAACCAGAATGGCTGAGATTAGAGACAAATCAATGTGCTCAAAGTAAGAATCTCAACAAACAAATTAAACAATGATGCTTGAAAAATGCTATATATTTGAGGTAATTGAAAAGAATTTTGGGAAATTCTGATTAATATTCTGATGGGAAATTTTGAAAGGCTATTGAAATTGTTGGAAGCTGTTATATAAACAAAGTAATCAGAATAATAGAGCAATTTCTGAAAATCACACATGTGTTTATCAAAATGAAATAGTTTAATAGGAGACCTGGAAAATAGACTCCAGAAAATCTTTTATATCAAAGAACAAAATCTGAAAGATGAAAAATCTAAGAGAAAAGTTAGGACATATAAACCAATACAATAAACACCATACAACAAATCTAACCTGCTTCAAATAGCTTTTCTAAAAAGAGGAAACAAAGAAAATTAAGGTGTGTGTATGAGAGAGTGGGAGGGGAGGTCAAAGAAATAACAGGAAAAAAATGTTTCATATCTGAAAAAATTTTTTTATTCTGGAAGACACTGAGTGAATGTTTAGCACAAGGAACGATTAAAAACCACATCTAGAAGTACCATGGTCAAGTAGTAGAACACAAAGAAGAAATACTAAAAAACTTTTGAGAGAGACAGAACAAGGAATAAACAGATTTCATACAAACAACAGATAATCTTCTTTCCTCATGATATTAAATTAAGAAAAGATGCCAGAAGGCAATGGAGCAGTAACTTCAACATTTGAGAAGACCCTAACCTGAATCGCTTCACGCCCAATTCATCATACAAGAGCATGGCCCAATTATTTTATCTTTTAATGATATATGTTTTTTTTTAATCAACATTGAATACTCAGTTTTAGCAAAAGTAAGACAGAGAATTTAAGATTTTTTAAGAGACTTGGACAACTAGATCAGGAAGGAAAATAAATCGCAAGGGCATTTCCCAGTTTAAGTTCAAGAAAATTTCACATTCAGAAAGATATTCTATTCTACAAAAGAACAAGCCTGCTTAATCCATAAGAAAACACAGCAAATAAGTGGAAATTCCAAGTAATCAAAAAAAAAAGTGTACAGTGCATTTCTGACCTAACTAAAAAAATACACAATATTAAGATGAAGAAGGATTGTATGAATTATGAAAAATGCACAGTGGTGTAAACCAACATCACACTCAGTACACAAAACTCTTCCTTCACCCCTCCAAACATTCTCTTATTGTATTTGTTTTTAGTCAACTACTTCCCACCCTTAATAACGAGAATAAATTGGTCTATTCTCTTACCTGAAAAGTTTGCTTTTTACCATTGTGCTAACTAAAATAAGTCAAAGAGAGAAAGTATTTCACTTATATGTAAAATATTGAAAAGTAATAAGAATAAATAAGTAAACCCAGGAAAATCATAGGGCAAGAGATAAGGTTTGTGGTTACCAGAGCTGGGTGATAGGGGGAGGGGAAGTTGGAGGAAGGTGGTCAAAAGGTAGAAACATCCAGGTAGAAGACAAATGAGCAGTAAGGATATAGCGTACGACAGGATGACTATAGCTAATACTGCTATACAATGTACAGGAAATTATTAAGAGAGTAGATACTAAGAGTTCTCATCATGAGGAAAATTTTTTTCTCTTCTTTTTATTCTATCTCTATAAGATGATATATGTTAACCTCTTCTGGCAATCATTTCATGATATATGAAAATCAAACCATCACATTGTATGCCTTCAACTTATACAGTAATGTACATCAATTTTTTCTCAATAAAAGTGGATTTTGGGGGGCCAACTCCTGAATGCTGTATAAATTCAGTCACAGAATATGTAACCTTTTGGGCCTGGCTCCTTTGCCTAACCATAATGTGAGATGTACACATATAAATGTTCTTTTCATTGTTCCATAGTATGGATATACCACATGATTTGTCTATTCATTCACCAGCTGAAGAATATTCAGGTTGGTTTATGATATGAGTAATTTTGAACAAAGTTGCTATAAACATTTACATAAAGATTTTTGAACTAGGTTTTCATTTCTCAAGTGATTAATGATGCTGAACATCTTCTTGTGTGCGTATTTGCCATTTGCATGACTTTGGTGAAGTGTCTGTTCAAACACTTTCCGCATTTCCTTGGGCACCTGGGTGACTCAGTCAGTTGAGTGTCCAACTTCAGCTCAGGTCATGATGTCATGGTCCTTCATTTCAAGTCCTGTGTCAGGCCCTGTGCTGACAGCTCAGAGCCTGGAGGCTGCTTCAGAATCTGTGTCTCCCTCTCTCTCTGCCCCTCCTTTGATTGAGCTCTGTCTCTCTCTCGCTCTCTCAAAAAATGAATATACATTAAAAAAAACAATAAAATGCTTTGCCCATTTCTATTAGGTTGTTCTCTTAATATTAAGTTTTGAGACTTCTGTATCTATGTTAGTTACAAGTCCTTGATCACACATATGATGTACAAATATTTTCTCCTAGTGTTTGAATAATTTTTTTCTCTTAGTTTATTCCAAAGAGAAAAAATTGTAATTTTATGAAATCCAATTTTTCATTTTTTTAGTATCTAATAATTGTCTAATATAAATCCAACAGATTTTTTTTTCCTATTTTTCTTCTAGAAATATAGTAGTGCCTTTTACATTTAGCTCTGTGATAAATTTCAACTTAATTTCCGGATAAACTAGAAGGCATATGTGAAAGTTCCTTCGGAGAAGAGATTGAGGTTTTCTTTTAATTTTTTAAATGTTTATTTATTTTTGAGAGAGAGAGAGAGGGAGTGTGAGCAGGGAGGGGCAGAGAGAGGGAGACACAGAATCTGAAGCAGGCTCCAGGCTCTGAGTTGTCAGCGCAGAGCCCAATGCGGGGCTTGAACTCACAGACTGAGAGATCATGACCTGAGCCAAAGTTGGATGCTTAACTGACTGAGCCACCAAGGCACCATGAAGAGATAGAGAATATTAAAAATTAGGTGATATCAGGGTTTCCTGGGTAGCTCAGTGGGTTAAGCATCATACTCTTGATTTCAGATCAGGTCATGATTTCATGGTTTGTGAGATCACGCCCTGTGTTGGGCTCCGGGCTGACAGCACAGAGCCTCCTTGGGTGCCCTCTCTCTCTCTCTCTCTCTCTCTCTTCCCACCCTGTTCTGAGTGAATGAATGAATGAATGAATGAATAGAAACATATGATATTAGACCATGAGTTCCAGATGACTCTATGAAAATATTTGAGAGAATGAGAAGGGATAGAGATGTAATTTGTATCAGAGATTGTAAGAAAGCTGTATGAAAGAAGGAGTCCACTGATAAGTGGCCACCTTGGTGTCTTATGTTTCTTGTGTTCATTGTGCAAGCTATGAGATGAAGCATAGGTCCTGATGGTCTTTTATAGACAACCCCATGTAAGGTGGTAACCTTTGCGATGTTCCTGAATCTGCCTGTGTGACATCTTAGATCATGTCCCATGCTCTGCTTGAAACCTCAGGCCCTTCTCATTTCCTAACAGAAGAGTTATAAAAATGGCTTGTTTCATTCTTTTGGTTATTTGCCAGATGGGTATACTTTTATTACAAGAAACTACCTGCAGAAATACCCTATATGGTAAATATGGCAAAAATAGATTCATACAGACTCTTTGTTCCTCAGTGGTCACACTGAGGCATGGTCACATTCCACAACAGCACAGGTATTAAGGCCTTGGGGGGTGGATTTTGACCAGGTGGTGATGAGGTAGAAGAAACCTAAAAAGTAAATGCATCTTCCTTCATTCCCCAAGTCCTGAATAGTACAACTACTGTACAATGTAGTAGTTTCTTATACAATTTTCTGCAGATATTTCATGAGTCTGAACAATGAATCCCGAAGCTGCATCTAGTTTGGTACATATCCTCATGCATTTGCTCTCTCTTTCCCTGCCATACTTCTCTTTCTCCATCACAAGTGATTCTCTGGGATTGCATTCTCTGATACAGGGTTAGTATGTCAGCATTTGCTTCATACTGTGTTTTCTAGAAATCAGGCTATAAATCAAGGGGAGAGGGAAGAGAAGAGGGTATTTTCAAGAGAAGGGAGGGTGTTCTCTTGGAACCTTAGTTAGTCATTTACTAAATGAGCCTTTTCATGGACTTGGACACTCCAGAAACTCATCGAATATCAGTGTGGAGAACAGATAGCATTTGTATAAATACAGGATCAGAAAGTTCATATGTAACTTTAGAGAGACATGGAGAGACATGAATGCACGATATACACCTTTCCAAAAGAGCAGGTAACATTTAGGGAGAAAAATATTACCAAAGAGACAAGGGTCTGAGACTCATGTCCCCCTATAGAGTTAGTTGAAATAAAAGTTCTCCCCAATGAAGAAGTTGTGAGCATATTTTGGTGAGTGTGTTTAGAGTTATTATTTAATTTCTTTGAAGTGGACTCATTGCTAATAGGCTAAGTCTTGTGAAAGAGGACAACAGTGAAGTACAGCATGTTTCTTGGAGTAGAAAAGTAGTTCTACACTATGAAACTAGAAATCAACTACAAGAAAAAACATGGAAAGAGCACAAATACATGGAGGTTAAATAGCATGCTACTAAACAATGAATGGGTCAACCAAGAAATCAAAGAAGAAATGAAAAATTACATGGAAACAAGTGAAAATAAAAACATGAGAGTCCAAAACCTTTGAGATGCAACAAAATGAGGGAAGTTTATAGCAATACAGGCCTACCTCAAGAATCAAGAAAAATCTCAAATAAACAACCTAACTTTATAGCTCCTAGCTCCTAAAGCTCCTAAAGGAGCTGGAACAACAACAACAAACAAAACCCAAACAGAGCCAAAGGAAGGAAATAATAAAGATTAGAGCAGAAATAAATGATACAATAAATTTAAAAAAAAAAAAACAGAACAGATCAATGAAATCAGGAGCTGGTTCTTTGGAAAGCTCAACAAAATTGACAAACCAGTAGCCAGACTCACTTAAAAAAGAAAAAGGACGCCAATAAAAAAAAAATCACTAATAACTAATGAAAGAGGAGAAATAACAACAAACGCCAGTGAAATACAAACAGCCATATGATAGTATTATGAAAACATATATGCCCACAAATTAGAAAATTTAGAAGAAATGGATTAAACTCCTGGAAACCCCTAAAAACATATAATCTATCAACTCTAACGCAGGAAAAAACAGAAATTTTGAACAGACTAATTACCAACAATTAAATTGAACCAGTAATAAAAAAATCTCCCCCAAACAAAAGTTCAGGACCAAACAATTTCACAGGTGAATTCCACCAAACATTTCAAAAAGAGAAGATTCAAAAAAATAGAAGAGGACAAAAAAATTCCAAATTCATTCTACGAGGCCATTATCACCCTCATACCAAAACTATATAAAGACATCACACAATAAAAGAGAACTAAAGACCAAGATTTCTCATGAATATAGATGCAAAAATTTTCAACAAAATATTAGCAAACTGAATCCAACAATACATTAAAAACATCATATACCACAATCAAGTGTGGTTTATCCATAGGATGCAAGTGTGGTTCAATGTTCGCAAAACAATAAACATGATACATCACATTAATAAGAGAAAGGATAAGTATTATATGATCATTTCAACAGATGCAGAAAAAGCATTGGACAAAGTACAATATCCATGCATGATAAAAACTCTTTGCAAAGTAGTTCTAGTGGAAATATACCTCAACATAATAAAGAAGGCCTTACATGAAAAACCCACAGCCAACATAATACTCAACAGAGCCAACCTGGGACCTTGTCCTCTAATGTCAAGAACAGGACAAGAATGTCCACTCTCACCACTGTTATCCTAAAATTTGTGTGGAACTACAACAACAAAAAAACCCTCAAATACTAAAGCAACCTTGAAAAAGAAAAATGTGAAGGTATCACAATTCCAAATTTCAAGTTATATTACAAAGCAGCAATAATTAAGACAGTATGGTATTGGCATAAAAATTAGATGCATAGATCAAAGGAATACGATAGAAACTCCAGAAATAACCTCACAATGACGTGGTTAATTACTCTTCATCTCATCTCATCTCATTAAGTCTCTTCATCTCATCCTTGAGCAGGGGCTATGCATATATTCTCTGTACCATTCCAATTTTAGCATATGTGCTGCTGAAGTGAGCACATCTTTGACAGTCTCTTCAACAAATGGTGTTGGCAAAATGGGACAGCTACATGCAAAAGAATGAACCTGGACTGCTTTCTTTTCACCATACATAAAAGTAAACTCAAAATGGAGACCTGAAACCAGAGACATCCTTGAAGAGAGCACAAGCAGTAATTTTCTGGTATCTGTCACAGCAACATTTTTCCAGCTATGTCTCCTGAGGCAAAGGAAATAAAAACAAAAATGGACTGCATCAAAATAAAAAGCTTCTGTACAGCAAAGGAAACAAGCAACAAAACTAAAAGGCAACCTATGGAAGGAAAGAAGATATTTGCAAATGACCTATCTGATAAAGGGTTAATATCCAAAATATATAAGGAAATGATTGAACTCAACACCCAAGAAACAATCCAATTAAAAAATGGGCAGAAGACACGATCAGACATTTCTCCATAGAAGACACACAGATGGCCAACAGACATAAGAACATCAACATCACTCATGATCAGGGAAATGCAAACCAAAACTACGAGGTATCACCTCACACCTATCAGAATGGCTAAAATAAAAAACACAATAAACAAGTGTTGGTGAGGATGTGGAGAAAAGAGCACTTGTGCACTGTTGGTGGGAATACAAATTGGTACAGCCACTCTGGAAAACAGTATGGAAGTTCTCCAAAAAATTCAAAATAGAACCACATTATGATCTAGTAATCCCACTACTGGGTATTTACTCCAAAAATACAAAAACACTACTTCAAAGGGATATATACACCCCTATATTAATTGCAGTATTATGTATAATAGCCAAATTATGTAAAGAGCCTAAGTGTCCACTGACTGATGAATGGATAAAGAAGATGTGGCATGTATACAATGGACTATTATTCATCCACAAAAGGAATGAAATCTTGCCATTTGTAACAACATGAATGGAGCTAGAATAATGCTAAGAAAGTCAGTCCATCACAGAAAGGCAAATACCATATGATTTCACTCATATGTGGAATTTAAGAAATAAAACAAATGAGCAAAGGAAAAAAAAAAGAGAGAGAGAGAAAGACAAACCAAGAAACAGACCCTTAACTCTAGAGAACTGATGATTACCAGAGGGGCGGTGGGTGGTGGATGGCTGAAATAGGTGATGGGGATTTAAGAGGACACTTATCATGATGAAAACAAGAATAATGGAAAAAAAAGAAAAGTAATTACAGGATACATTTATTTAAAACTAATAATTCCCCGGGCACCTGGGTGGCTCAGTCGGTTGAGTGTCTGACTTTGGCTCAGGTCACAGTTCGTGGGTTCGAGCCCCATGGCAGGCTCTGTGCTGACAGCTCAAAGCCTGGAGCCTGCTTCGGATTCTGTGTCTCCCTCTCTCACTGCCCCTCCCCCACTCATGCTCTGTCTCTGTCTCTCAAATGTGAATAAATATTTAAAAAATTAAGAAAAACTCCAAAACTAATAATTCCCATGAGTCACATGGATGGTTCAGTTGGTGACCACCCCTAGATTTTGGCTCAGGTCAGGATCTCTAGATCCTGACATTGAACCCTGCATCAATCTCCACTCTGATCATGGAGACTGCTTGAGACTCTCTCCCTCCCTCTCCCTTTGCCTCTCCCCAGCTTGCACATGCAGCACACATGCACTCTGTCTACAAAATATAAAAAAATAAAATTTTAAAATTAAAAATTCCTGAAGATACCTGATACATATTTTCTATGTGGATTTGGCCTTTATTTGGACTCAATAACGTACATACAAAAGTGATTTCTTTTTAAAAATTTTTTTTAACCTTTATTTATTTTTGAGAGAGCACAAGCAGGGTAGGAACAGAGAGAGAGAGGAAGACACAGAATCCAAAGCAGGCTCCAGGCTCCGAGCTGTCAGCACAGAGCCTGACGCAGGGCTCAAACCTATCAACTGCTAGATCATGACCTGAGCCGAAGTCGGATGCTTAACCGACTGAGCCACCCAGGTGCCCCAAAAGTGATTTCTAATGTTAAAAAAGTTGGCACACAATTAACCTTATGTTTCTGGAGGTGGATTAGATCTAGTAAAATTATGATCTATGTCCCATATTAATTTTCTATTTCTGTGAACAAATTATGTCTAATTCAGCACTTTAGCAGAATACCTACATAGGAGCTCACAGTTCTGGAGGTCACATATCTGGGCTTGAGGTGGCTGGTCTATTGCTCAGGATCTTATAGGTGAAAATTAGGTGTCAGCTGACTTGTGCTCCTTCACGGAGGCTATGGGAAAGAATCTGCTTCCCAATTCATTGAGGTTGTAGGCAGAATCAGTGTTCTGTGATTTGAGGCTTGGGGTCCCATTTTCCCACTGGCTTTTGGTTGGGGGTTGCTGTCAGATCATAGATGGTCCTTGCATTTCTTGCCACCTGCTTCCTGCTCCAGCCCACATGTTCAAAGCTTCAAAGCCAGAAACAGAGTCTACCTTCACAAACCTCATCACTGGAGTGACATAGTAACGTATTTACGGGGTGCACCCACACTCAAGGTGGAAGAGATTATACAGGGATATGCGTCACTGGAGATCATCTCAGAATGTGCCCTACAACAGTGAGTCACATAGGCAGGGCATTGGAACAAAATAATTATTTTTTGTGATTAAATTAGAGAGAAGTTCATTCAATGCTCTCCTTGTGCTCCGTAAGAATGCTAGGGGTGAATCATGGCTAAGAAGATTCCATTGCTGTGGGTCAGTCATAGAGGAAGCTTAAACTCACTGCTTTCATCGTTCAGGGAAGATGGGTCGCACATAAAAAGAAGCTGAAGGTAATTCACATAGAAGATAATTTCCGTATGTAGATGGAATTAGGAAAATACAAAATCACTGTCTTTTGGGTTTACTCTCTCTTTCTGATTCTTTCAGTTCTCTTTCTCTGCAGTCTTCTGAGGCACTGAGTCTGGCTTCCTGGGCTGCAACATGTCATTCAAAAGGATCTGTCTTTTACAGAATCATCTACAACTAACCCAATGGTAATTAGCTAATCACTAAAATCGGGTTAAGGAGAGATTATGTCTGCCAAAATAAATGTGTTTTAATAGAAGCCTTTAACAACTTAATCAGGACACGCTAATTTCTTGTAATGGCAATGGTGATGATGGAGTTGGTGGTGTTCTACGTAGCTTGGAACCGGATTTATTAAATAAGCTAGACTCAGCATGATGCAGGAAGGAAGCAACATAATTACTTTTTACAACTGCTATTTTTAATCAGCTCTGTGGGGCATACCTTTCCTCCCAGAATGAAATATAAGACAGTCTCATTACTTTTTTTGATGTCCTCAAATAATATATTAATGGTCTCTATTTTTGAAGTAACAAAAATTCTTCCAGTCCCATGTATAACAACTCCAAACTACTTTTCATTTTAAAACTTCTCTTTTGAGTTTTCAGACGATTGTTGGTTAATTCCAGTTCTAGTTATTCATTGCTGCATAACTTATTATTTTAAAACTGATCTGAATCAACTATTTTATTTTGCTCACTACAATATGGAAAGGATTTGGCCGGGCAGTTTTTAATTCTGGCTACATACTGTGTGCCCAGCTATGACTATTATAAAGGGTGCCTATATGTGGCCATTCCTTGTGGCTTGAAGAAACGGTTGAAGAAACAATTGTTTGGGGTTCAAGGATCCCCAAAAATTGAATGTCCCAGAAGACAGCTGGACACTGGATTGCATTTGCAACTTCAGCTAGGAAATCATATAACCTTACCTCTGCCAAACCCTTCAGATCAAAGGAGTCAGTCATCAGCCATTCAAATTCAAAAAGAAGGGTGGGAGCATCCGGGTGGCTCAGTTGGTTAAGTGTCCGACACTTGATATTGGCTCAGGTCATGGTTTCACAGTTCGAGGATCAAGGCCCATGTCAGGATCTATGCTGACAGCACAGAGCCTGCTTGGGATTCCCTCTTTCCCTTCTCTGTCTGCCCCTCCCCTGCTTGCATGCATTCTCACTCTGTCTCAAAATAAATAAACACACATTAAAAACAAAACAAAACACAAAAGGAGGGAATATCCTGCGTCTTGACTGAAGAATGTCAGAAAGATTTGCGTCCATAGACTGAACCACCATAGTTCCCTTCTACAAGGCCGATATCTTCCCCACAAAAATCCCAGACTTTGTTACCATGTCTGTGGAAGATCAGTGGGCTTTCCATGAAAAAAATAAAATACCTGCTACCACTTCTCAATAAAACGCACAAAATTTCTTTTCTATCTTCTGAGGAAGCCATTGCGTCCAAGGTGGGTACATCTTACCTTCTCTTCAAAAAGAGTTTAAATGTTTGGCTGGGGAGGAGAGAAAGACCCATATGAGCTTCAGCGGGCAAAAGAGAAGGCTGTTAACCATGTGGGCTTCCTAACGCCAGGGGCTCCTTTAGAGCCAACATCTTAACTGAGCCTTAGATGTGCTTTCAAGAGGGTTTAAACATTTTATTTGGTTCCTGCATTAATATAAAAGGCATTTGTGTGAGGTCATGTAGTGTAACAAGCGACTTATTATATTGGAGCTTTATGTGAAATTAGAATAAGCCTGAATATTCATACCATTTATTTCTTTTCTGAAAATCCAATAAAGACTCTGCACAAGGTTGAAAACAGCAAATAACCAAACAGCGCTTCACAGGCCCAATCTGTACGGCACCCTAGAGATCGAGAACATCCGCCAAGGAGACTCCACAGTTTATGCTAGTGATCACATTAGCCACTGGATGAAAAAAGTCATCCCTATTTTAGAACCCTTGGTTTAAAAGAGTTTGGCACTAATAAAGAAAAGACTATGTACACAAGAATTATTTTTCAAACATTAACGTATCTAGAAAACGTATCGTTTATTATGCATGAACTATGAAGGGATTTCTAAAAAGGAATTCCCAGCAAGCAATCTTAAAATGCTTGCAACGTAATGGAAAACACGTCCAAGTTAAATGGCAAAACTTCCCCCCACCCCCGGGTTTCTAACGTCCTATTAACCATGTGATGTTGGATATGCACGGGTAATTTTTAAGGCTGAGACTTGCAGTAAGGTTTGTATAAGAGAGATGCGTGTGATTCTATCTTCCGAAGATTTGACTTTGGAGCAGAGCACATCAAACGATACCAAACAATAGCTCGTAAAACAGAATGCTTCCATGGATGGCCATGGACCCGAGGAGGGTCACCGTTATCATCCAGCCGGCAGATCCGATCATCATGTGTCTTATTTTCTAAGTGTGTCGGAACTCAGAACAAATTCCTATCTAGCAGTTCCCTGACAGCTCCAGGAGAGGCCCAGTTGGGAGATCCATTTGGAAGGAGTAAGGAAGTCCGTAGCTGTGGCTGCTGGGAAGCAGGTATGTCACTTTTATTAACTTCGACCCTTTTTTAAAAGCTAATGGACAGTCTCGCATCATGGTATGCGTATTCAGAGCTATGAAAAAAAAAATACTCCAGCCCGATATAAACATGCCTGAATCCTCTATTTCACACACAGCATTTTGTTGCAGAGAGATAGCAAGTAAGAAAGAAAGTTCTGTCTGCTGAGAGAAGGAAAGACACGATCCCCAAAGAGGAATTGCTTACAATTGTTTTGTTTATCTGGAAAGTTCCAATTTAAAGCAATGTTGTGGTAGAGTGATTTGGGTCTAAGGGATAAAATATACAAAGGAGAAGAAAAAGGAGGGAGCTCTAAAAAATTGTTTTTGAGACTGAGAGACAGATAATGGAACTGAAATAAGATACAAGTGGAAGAGGTACTAATTCACAAGATAAAGGTGTGAGAATTAGGGAGAATGCAAACATCTTTTTAGAAATCTATTCTGACATGAAATCGGGAGGCATGCATAAGGCTGTATGCTTCAACTGCATTTTGTTTCTGAGTACAGTAAGTAGAACTCAACTAACTGCTGCATTTTAATTGTCCTACGGGGCTTACTTAAATGAATAGCTAGGCATATCTCCTACATTAACTCCCAGCGATTCCTTTATAAATAAAAGCTTATAAATTACCTGGGGCTGCTTCAAAAGTATTTGTATACTCTTAAGGTTGTTAGAGATTTCCCAAGTGGTCTGCTTACATACCATGATTTTTTTTTTTTTAGAACATATCTTTCCTTCAGAATCAGCATAAAAAAAAGTATGGTTTGGCTTATCTGTCCGAATTATTATGAGTGATATATAATGGGGATCTTATGAATTGTATATAATTTCAATCACTTGATGTTAACGCATTATCATCATTAGCCTGGAATAGTAAAAGAAATTTAAGAGTCAACTTTTTATGAGTATATTGGAACTGGGTGGTGTGTGTGGGGGGGTGGGTTTGGGCTCCCATGCATGTATGCATGGGAGGTGGCATAAGAGGTGTCTGTTACATTTAATATTTTAGCAACATAAATTAGTCTTTTTACAGGAGGGCAAATTTTCCTTCATTATAATATTGTCTGATTCTTCTTTTTAACTTGTGTTTTACATTATTTGGATTTTTCAAGAGGCCTCTACGTACGAAAAGTGCAAGACAATGTAGCAGGTGTGAATTTGGAATCATAAAATTCAAGTGTTCAAATATGTAACTTCCTTTTATGTCTCTAACAGAAATAAACTTTGATCTGGTTTACTCATTTATGCTTGGAAGGCATCTACTGTAACAGGATACCACAGACGATGTGGCTTATAAACAAGAGAAATCTATTTCTCACAGTCCCGGGGTCTGGAAGTCTGGAAACATGCTGCTAGTATAATTGAGTTCTAGGGAGGGTCCTCTTCTGGGTTGCAGACTGCTGACTTCTCCCTGCGTCCTCACATGGCAGAGAGGGCAAGGGAACTGTCTGGGGTCTGTTTTATAATGTCACTAATTCCATTCATGAGGGAGCTGCCTTCACGACAGTCACCTTCCAAAGGCTCCACCTCCAAATACCATCACACTGGGGACTGAGTTTCAACACAGAGTTTTAGGAGGGACATAAAAATTCAGTCTATGCCAGAGAGGAAATTTAACCTTGTATAACCAAGATAACAGTCATTTTTAGTTTAGAGCCCATCTGTGGCAGTAAATATATGATCAAGTAAGGGTTGTCTCCTCACTATCCCTTCTTATCCCTGGATGGCAATAGCACAGAGCTAGAGTGTATATGTTGCATGTTGTCATGGCAGAGATACACCTCCATTGACCTCTGTTGAGATAGAGATTTCTGCACAGGACCTGGTTGTATCTGAGCACCTAATGCCTGCATCTGTTTCCATTATGACCTCCAACTTTTAGATCACACATTTTGTTCTATTCTTGTTTCTACACCCTTACTTAACATGGCCACATTTCCAGTAAACATTGCTTTATAAAGAGACTTAATAAAGAGTCCACTTTCCTCTGTGTATGATTCAACATCCTTGAATATTCTAATTAGAAATATGACTATCCTAGAGGGGTCTATTAACACAGATTCAAAACATGAGCACATCACTTTCTTTTTTAATTACAGAGGTTCTCATCAAACGTGAAGAAATGCACTTTCTTATAAAAATAGATGGCAACATGCACTAGTAAAAAGGGATGAAGTGATGAACACTCCATCACAATAGATGAAAAATAATGCAATGGCGAAAATAACTAAGGAGGGCAAAACCTCCTGAATGGCAAGGTAAAAAGTTTGGTGGACCCTCTCCCCAACAAAACAACAGTTTAGTTTGCACACATTTTATTAAATAAAAACAAAACCAAACCCACAATTATTAAAACGTTTCTACAATTTGTCCTAAGGGAAAAAAGCAAAATGGAGAAACATTCATTAAAGAAAACCTGCTAAATTTCAGCAAGAACATGACTGTGGTTCTGAGCATAGCCTTACCACCACCAACCTTCCCGACTACACCAGTTCTGTAATGTAATGTAATGTTCTGTAATCTTAAATGTTCTACGATTTTCAGGTGAGGACTAAGAAGATGGGGGACCTCTCTCTCTTGCACACACATTATCCAGTCTGGGGATAATATTTCACCCTTGGAGAAGGAGGATGCTAGGGTTTCTCATCTCCTATTGCTTGTTGCAGAAGGCTCTATTCCAGCCAACTAGGCTGAAAGGATCAGGTCTGTAGCCCCCTATTGCACCCTATGCATAGAACAGAAGATCTACTCTAAATGTGGCAGGGTAAGAATAAAGAGGTCCAAATGGTCCTTCCTCAGATTGCTTCTAGGGTGGAAGGTCTATGCTGGAAGAGTCAAACACAAGACCACAAGGTATCACATCTACCCCATGACCACTCATAGAATGAGGACATCACTTCAGCACAATCAAACCCCACCTGCCTCCTCAGGTTCCAGTGTAGTAGTTCTGAAGTTCTGCTCAGGGTAAAGGCAGACCATGAGAATTGATGGGGACTGAATTTATTTGAAACAGAACATGGAGAACTACATGTCTAAGAGCATTGGGGATTTGGTGGAGAACAATTAAGAGGAAGGTGGTAGCACCACAATACAAATAAAATAATAAGGCAGCCACAAGTTTTCCAAACTAAACAAGACGAACTAAAGCCAAAGTTATCAGAATGAGAAATAATAATGACTAGAGTAGAAATAAATGAAAAAGAGACTCGAATAACACAGAACGACAAATGCAGCTAGGAGTTCTTGTGTTTTGTTTTTTGGTGTTTTTTTTTTGTTTGTTTTTTTAGGTAAACAAAATTGATAAACCTTTAGCTAGATCTACTAAGAAAAAAAAAGAAATGACTCAGATAAATAAAAGAATTAATGGAGGCATTACAACTTATACCATGGAAATACAAAGGATCGTAAGAGACGACTACAGACAAATATACACCAATGAACTGAACAGCTCAGAAGAAACATTAATTCCTAGGAACATACAACCTACCAAGACTGAATCATGAAGAAACAGAAAAAGTGATCAGTGCCACAATGAGTAATGAGATTGAATCAGTATTCATAAACCTCCCAACCAAGAAAAGCCTAGGATCAGGTGGCTTCACAGAAGAATTAAAGCAAATACTTACAGAAGAATTGATGCCAATCCTTTTCAAACGTTTTCCAAAATTTGAAAGTGAAGGAACACTCCCACGATCATTTTGCAAGACCAGCATTACCTTGATACTAAAGCGAAATAAGGATACTACAAGAAGAGAAAACTCCAGGCTAACATCCCTGATGAATACAGATGCAAAAATGCTGAGCAAAATACCAGCAAACCAAACTCATCAGCACAAGAAAAGAATCAAACACCACAAACAAGTGCAATTTATCACTGAGATGCAAGAAAGTTTCAATACTGGCAAATCAATTATTACTGTGGTGTATCCCAAGAGAATGGAAAAAAAATCACATGATCATCTGAGCAGATGCAGCAAAAACATCGAACAAAATTCAACATCCTTTCAAGATAGAAACTGTCAACAAAATGAGTATAGACTGAAAATAACTCAACATAATAAAGACCATATTTAACAAGTCTGCAAGTCACATCACACTCAACAGTAAAAGGTTGAAAACTTTCCCTTTAAGATCTAGAACAAGACAAAGCTACCCAATTTCACTACTCCTGTTCAACATAGTACTAGAAGTCCTAACCAGAGGAATCACACAAGAAAAATAAATAAACCTCATCCAAATCTGGAAGTAATTAGTACAATCATGCCTGTTTGCTGCTGGCATGATCTTGTGTGTAGAAAATCCTAAAGACTGTTAGAACTAATCAGTGAATCCAGTTAAGTTCCAGGATACAAAATCAACAGACAAAAATAGGTTGTGTTTTTACCCAAACAATCAACTATTTAAAAAAGAAATAAAGAAAACATTCTCATCTACAACAGCATCAAAAAGAATAAATTTGGAACGCCTGGGTGGCTCAGTTGGTTAAGCGTCCGACTTCAGCTCAGGTCATGATCTCATAGTTTGTGGGTTAAGCATCCGACTTCAGCTCAGGTCATGATCTCATGGTTTGTGAGTTCGAGCCCTGCTTTGGGCTCTGGTGCTGACAACTCCAAGCCTGGAGGCAGCTTCAGATTCTGTGTCTCCCCCTCTCTCTGCCCCTCCCATGTTCATGCTCTGTCTCTCTGTCTCTCAGTAACAAATAAACATTTAAAAAAATTTTTAAAAACCCAATAAATTTAATCAAGAAAGTGAAAGATCTATATACCAAAAATTGTAGGACATTGATAAAGAAATTAAAGAAGATACAATTAAGTGGAAAATAGCCCATGTTCATGGATCATAAGAGTGAACATTGTTAAAATGTTCATAGTACCTTCAGCTTTTCTACAGATTCAATGCAATTCCTGTCCAAATTCCATTGGCATTTTTCATACAAACAGATAATGCAATCATTGGTGAGGATGTAAATACATTAAAACCTTGTCACATTTTCCAGATGGTAAGTAAAGTCGTGCAGCTGCTTTGGAAAACAGTTTGGCAATTTTTCAAAATGTTAAGGATACCGTTAACACATGACCTAGCAACTATAGTACTGTGTACGTAAGCAAGACAAATGAAAATATGCATCCATGCAAAAACTTGCACATAAATATTCTCAGGAAAATCAATAGTATCCACTAAGTAGAATATTCAAAACATCCACCAACCAATGAATAAATATATGTGGCATTTCATTCAAGGTAATATTACTCAGCCATAAAAAGGAATGAAATACTGATACACACTACAGTATGGATGAACCTTGAAAACATTACGCTACAGGAAAGAAGGTGGAAGGGTGTGTGGGTTGCTCACTCGATTAAGCTTCCAACTCTTGGTTTTGGCTCAGGTCATGATCTTATGGTTTGTGGCTTAAGCCCCACAACAGACTCTGCACTGACAGCATGGAGCCTGCTTGGGATTCTCTCTCTCTGTCCCTCCCAAGCTCTCTCTCGCTCAAAATAAATAAACTTAAAAAAGGAAAAAAAAATGGGAAAGAAGATAGACACAAATGGCCACAATTTTTATGCTTTTTATGACTACTTTTATATGAAATATCCAGTATAGGCCAATCTACAGAGACTGAATTTAGACCTAGAGAGAACAGTAGAAAGAGAGAATGTCTATCCATAGGTATCTTTTTGAGGGAAAGAAAACATTCTAAAATCAGACAGAGGGGATGCTTGGACAACTGCAAATTTATTAAAAATCATTAACTTGTGCTTTTCAAATGGGTGACGTGTATGGTATATAAATTATAATTCAATAATACTGCTAAAATAGTGAGTAAATCAAACATTTGTAGCTAATACTTATGAAAAGTTTTCAAATAGTCATCATTTTTCTTAGAAATGTTTAAGGATTATTTTATTTAAGCTGGACAATATTTACGAGCCAGGTACTAATATCTCCCTCAGTTGGCAGGCCAGGGCACTGAGGCTCGTGGCAGTTACATCACTTGCTGAAAGTCACACAGCATTTATGTGTTCAGGTTGGAAGTCAGACCCAGGCAGTCTGGCTCCAAATTACTTGCCTTAAACCACACACTTCTGCTGTATTATATTGCTGAGAATTTACATTCGTATAATATTCTCATTACTGTTACAGAACTCATATAATTATAGCAAGATTTCTGGGGAAGGTGTTTACTTCCAGCCAAATCTAATTGGGCAACAATGTAAGCACAATGGGTCCTTCAGGACCTTCTGGACTTTGTAGTTACCTAAAGTATTCTCGTCCTTCTTGCTCTGGTTTAAATTCTACTTACTCTTCAAGGCCGAGCCCAAAGTGATCTCTGGGAATCTTTCCCCAACTTCCCAGACCAATGTGGCTTTTCCCTCTCTTGTCTCATAACATTCCTTACATGCCTGTAGTGTGCCCCGCTTCCCAATACACTGTAATTATTTGTTTTCATATCTGTTTTTCTCATTACACTGAAATTCTCAAGAGTAGGGGACACCGATACTTGATTTGCATCCCTAAGTATTGCTGTTAGGAAAATAGCAGGCACCCAATAAACGCTGAATACATTAAAGAAGGAAGGGAGACTACAGAAGAAATCTGTACCTTACTCTTACACAATTTAGTATGAAATCAGAAAAGCACAGGACTCTTGAATAGTGACTAACTTGTGCAGCAGAAAGTCTAGGTGAGGTTAACAGGACCTAAGAACACTTCAGTTCTCCTAGTCAAAATGGTCCTGTTAACCCCACCTAGACTCAAAAACCATCTACTATACATTTAAAACATAGACAAGGTTGCTTCTGGACAACCTTGTGTGTTTTTTGTTTTTTTGTTTTTTGTAACAATTATCACTTTCTTCCATGATTACTATACAGCCAGGTGCTGATGCTTCCTATTAAAATGTAAACTAAACACGAAGCATGTCGGTAATATCTCTGAGCCAAATCTAAACGTTTTGATTTACCAGTTCTATTTTAAAAGTATGTTACTCATTCAAATATAGGTTGAGCATGCCAGCGTTTGATCCCATTGGCACAGCATTTGGAAATGAATATTCCAGACGGTGCGTGGTTTAGTATTTTGAACTAAAGCCTGTTGGTCTGGGAATGTCATTACTTCTATAGAAGTTGATTTACCTGTGTGACTTTTCAATCAGCAACTTATTTTTAAAAATAAATCTAAAAGGGAAAATACTGTTCTTGCCAGGCTGAACAAAACATTTTCTTCCTTTATAGTGTGTAACTGAAAAGATCTGCCAAATACAAATCCTTCTTTCCAACAGTAATGAGAATGTATGACTCAGATATAGTCAAACACGTTTTTTTTTTTGTCTTGGTATCGAAGCCATTTACCTTTACATTAACTCTCAAGTCACTTGAATATCAGTTAGTGGAACCATCAGTCAATTGCCCAACAGCATATTCAATCTGCATTTGCCCCAAAGCATCAGAAGTATCTGAAAGTCATCACATCCCTCAAGTATGCAATGCACATAATTTGAATGGGGGTAGTAGCAGAAATCCATTCCTCCAAATTTAAGTATGATTCTGTGCAAAAAAAAAAGCATGAGAGGGTGTGAACATAGAGCTCACCACATTAATATCTCCACTGATGCACAAACCAGGCATTTTATTTTTCATTCAAGGTCTACTCTGATGTTTGAAGGTGCAGGATGAATGTGACTTTAAGAATAATCACAAAATTATAGCAGGAGTGTCGAGGTAAGGTCCTCCTGTCCCCAGGTAAGGCTATTATCTAGGCGATGGTTATGTATGTAAGAGATGTGTTAAAGATATTTAGAATTTTTGATTTCAAAGGTTTTAAAAGCAGATAAGGGGAGAGGAGAGCAGTATGGCATTGAAAATAAAACAAAAGGGGAAAGAAGGCATGAAATGATGTGGCTTTGAGGCATTTCTGCTTGGTGCTTGGCTCACAGAGAAAGGAGATGAGGCAAAGTGGGAGGGAGGAAGTGAATGGAAGAAATTATGTCTAGGGCCCTGTTAAAGAGTCTAGATTTTATTCTTTAGGCATGGTAAAATAAAAAAAAAATTAGTCTTTACGTGGAAGAGAAGATTATATGGTCAGGCATACATTTTATGTAGAACATTCCGGCAATGGTACAGAGCAAGATTGTTAAGAGATAAGACAAAGAAAGCAAATGAAAGACAATGAGGGTGTGAGTGTAGAGGAAAGCATGATGGGGGGGGGGGGGAAGGGACAGCAGTGTGTGATCTACGGGAAGAAGGATTCCTAGGGAGGGTGGATGGTAGGATTTTCACCGGCCCTCTCTGTCTTATCATATTTATGCTAAATAATGGAATCAATCACTTGTCTTCGTACTGTAAATTTTGAAAAAAAAATGTGACTTCTCACATGATACATTCCTAAATTACTTTGATACATAAAGAACTTTTAAAATCTCCTTTGACATGTTCATTTGTCTAAGACCAAAGGTCTTGACACTGATCAGTGAAATCAATATATCACCAAAACTTAAGGGAGTAATGTTTTAGAGATATATAATCTCCATAATATATAAGCTTGAAGTTCTCACCAAGAAAAAAAAAAAGCAGAAATCTACCTGTTCTGGCATCCTGCTCATGGTTTTCAGCAAAGTGGTCCTCAGATTCTACGCTTGTTGTGGTATAATATTAAAAACCCCGTGAGATACCACATCAGGTATCACCTGCGTCCGCTAATCTTGATTATTATACTGAATTCAAGCCTGTGATTTCCATCATCTTCAATTCATGATATCACTTGCTTTTACTTTAATCATCAACGGAAAGGGGGGTGGTTATAAGATAGTCTTTAGGGTCACTTTTAATTCCATAGTTTAATTTTCAGTATTAAATTCTGACACGTATCATTTGGCAAAGATGTTAAAAGCAAAATTTAAAACAAATTTTGTCTTTCCCTCAAATCAAAGTAAGTACATGAACATTTTGTTCTCACCCTGGTGAGAAATATGTTTCTTGAGGATTTTTAGCGTCTAAACAAATGTATATTTTCTCCCTCTTTTTAAAAGGCGTAGGAAGTAAGTAGGCTGAACGTATTCAGACTTATTCTCCTTTGTAATTGGATCCTCAGTCCTAAAGTTGAAGGATTACAGAAACACTGATAAGTTGTGCAAAAAAGGAGCATTGAAATTCAGAGTCACTGAAGTTCACTGTCATTCCACCAACCCAAGAGTTAAAAAGAAAAAAACACCAATACCAAAGACGCCACCACCGTGTACGTAAAAGATAGTTATGCCGTATGTGTGAATTTCCTCAGCAATAGATAAGACTGGCACTTAAAAAGGGTGAGGTGAAATGTTTGAAATGCCACAGAACTGGCCTTGAAGTAATTTTTCAAACATTCAGAATTTTGGATGCTTGTTTTTCTAAATTGGCCATGAGAGTCTTCCTTTTTGCAAACTAGACCCATGGAAAGTTTCAATTTTTAGAGTCACCTTCTAAGTTACACATATGCAAAAATAATCAAAGTACAGGGACAGCATTTTCTTTTCATCACTGTGTAACTTAAAAAAAAAAACAGCAATGTGCGTTTGGCTCACACACCATGAAAACTTTCATCTTTTACTGGAATCTGTTAGATCAGAAGGATAATTTTACAGAAAGATGTGAATGAATGGAAACATGCGATCAAACACTGAGTTGGCTCTTTTTCTCTTCTCTTTTTTTTTTGTGAAGTCACTTTATTAAAAAGAAAAAAAAATAGGTGTGCTTCAAACCACCACAAGTGAAGCAAAAGACCCCTCATATATGTTTAAGACTGGTAGAAATGAGTGAGAAAATCAAAACAATTCACATTTATGAACTAAGGGGAGGGTGCATACACTCTTGGACATTTAATTTGAATGTATGAGGTAGAAAGATTTATTTTCCAATTATTAGTTTATTTTAGTGTTCTCTAGTGTGTTTTGAAGTACAAATGGTATTTGTTCAGCTTCCCGGCAGCTCCCACGTTCCATTAGGAAAAGCAAGATAAGCAAAGAATAGAACCTCAGTCAGTGTCAGGCAGAGTAACAGAGGCATTTTAATAAATGGGATGTTTCTGCTTGGTTTGGTTTCTTTTGATATTTGGTTTTGTTTGATCCCTTAAAATGTCATATCTGCTGTAATGTGGTCATTTGGTGCCGGGTCGAATTGAATAAAGTACTCTGCTACCTGAATTGAAAGAAGTAAACATCTATGAAAATGAGTCATCAAGATAGAAAAAAGTAAGTTTTTCTTTAAAAATCAAGATGAGTACTTCACTTACTATGAAGGTAATCAACCTGTGGTCAGTTTTGCCAAGTCAGGGAGTACGTTTTATATAGAACAGTATACATTTGTGTCATAGACATGTAAATCATGAACATAATGACATGATGATTCACCTTTAATGTGGTGCTACAGAAAAGATTAGTGCTGAGTTTAAAAATACCATTTTACTGACCTGACCTTTTTAAGGAATTAAATGTTTCAAATAAGCCCTTTAAAAATAATTGACTATATCCTTGGATTCTAAAATAATGTCCACTATATGTTTAATAGAATGCATTTAATAGAAAATCATTCTAAAATCTAAATGCCCATACTACTGCTCAATAAAATCCACATTTCCCTCCTTATCATGAGCACATAGCTAGACCACGTTACTCAGCCCTTCTGGAGATTCAGTGTGGCTACTGATCTTAGTTCCAGAGGGTGAAGTTTTTCTTTTCTTTTTTAAAATTTATTTTTGAAAGAGAGAGAGAGAGAAACAGAGACAGAACACAAGTTGGGGAAGGGCAGAGAGAGAGGGAGACACAGAATCCAAAGCAGGCTCCAGGATTTGAGCCATCAGCACAGAGCCTGATGCAGGGCTTGAACTCAGGAGCCATGAGATCATGACCTAAGCCAAAGTCGGACCCTGGTGCCCCTAGAGGGTGAAGATTTTAAGATCTACTTCAAACAACCCATGCCCCTTTGAACTCTTCCATTCTGGCTGAAAGAAAGAGGACCCAGTAACTTTGGAAGTCAGCTTTGTAAATGGTACAGGCTCTGCCAATAGGTGTTCCAAACCAATTGCATGGAGGAGGATCCTCCTAACACCCTACGTTCCTGCCTAAAGCTTTTACATGAGCATGGAACAGACTTCTACTGTGTTTGGACCATTATACATCTTGGAGTAAACTTGTTACTATATTGAGAATATCCTAAGGAATACATCATCTTTATCAAGAAAAAAAAAAATCCTAGGGGCACAAGGGAAGCTCAGTCAGTTAAGCATCTGATTTTGGCTCAGGTCATGATCTCACAATGTGTGAGTTTGAGCCCTGTATCGGCACTCTACTGGAGCCCCTTTCAGATCCTCTGTCCCCTTCTCACTCTCTCTCTCTCTGCCCCTCCCCTACTCGTTCTCTCTCTCTGTCTCTAACTCTCAAAATAAGTAAACAAACTTAAAAAAAGAAAAGAAAAAAATCCTAAATACAACATTTTTTTTTTTGGAAATTTATTTGGAAATCCTAAATACAACATTTTTTTTTTTTGAATTAAGGTCCGGATCAAATACTTTTACAAAATGGCCTAATTCTCACTCACTCCCCCCTACTGCTACTCACTCACACCTCATTCTCCATCCTTACTCCACGACCATATTTTTAACCTCATGTACTTTGAGAATATAGAAGCAGAAGTGCCCTTACTTCATACTATGTTAACCTGCCGCATTCCCCACCTGTCAATCCATGTGTTTCTTTCCCTCCTGTTTCATCAATAATAACAAAAATGTAAAAGCATCAATTAGGTTCTGTGGATAAAGGCTTAATAAAGTCCATTCCTTTGGACCAGAGAACTTGAACTTCATTTAGAGCTCTAACTCTGTTTGTCCGGTATCTGATAAAAAAATGGTATGTAATTATTGCTTATAACAAAAGTAACACCCCTGGGACGCTTGGGTGGCTCAGTCAGTTGAACATCTGACTCTTGATTTCAGCTCAGGTCATCTCCTGGTTACTGAATTCAAACCTTGTGTGGGGCTCTGTGCTGACAGTGCAGAGCCTGCTTGGGATTCTCTCTCCCCACCTCTCTATGCCCCTCTCCCTCTTTCAAAATAAATAAATAAACATAAAAAATGAGCCCTGAAAAACTACATGTGAATGGGATGTAGCTTTAGTCCTCCCTGAGTATGGTGGCTCTTATAACTTGTACATCCTTTGTGCAGACTCTGGCATCTATACCTACAGAATTCTGACAAGAGCTATCACCTTCTGTGGAGCATGAGTTTTAAAGCCAGAGTGACACTTTCATCTCCTTATGTGGACTCCCCTCCCAGTCTTTGCACTGTCATCCAAGGGCAGGACAGCTACTGGATGGTTGTGTAGACTGCTACACGGTCTGCTTGCCATAAGGACACTTTTAGAAGGAATGTCTATGTTGCCCTTCTGCCAAGTTGTCCTTCCTGCATGTATCTCTCTGAGCAGCCTGGTCCTAGCATGAGCCATGACAGTGTTGTAAACGTGAGTGCTTAGTTGAAGCCTAGGAGTTCCCCTGATGAGCTGTGTACATCTCTGATCTAGTCCCCACTCTCAGTTAGCCCTCTAACTGTTGCCAAGCAACCACGCCACATTTACTTTAGTAGAACTCTGGAGGTTTGCTCTCTCAGGAAGGTAAATAGAACACACTCCAGGGTGGGAGAAATGAGCCACAGTTGTGGGTAGGAATACTGTACTGAAATATGGTATTGGAATTTGCATACCAATTCCTGAGGCTCCTGAACCCTCTTCTGCCAACTGGCTTCCAGAATGTTGGCAGGAGACGGAATCATCCCTCTCTGGGTGAATTGGACTCAGCTGGCAAGAGGAAAATTGCAAAATTACGTGCTCAGGCAGAACACTTAATAGTGTAAACTAGTCAGCAAGTCTATGAGATTCCAATCCTGTTTTCAGCATTCTACTCTTTAATATGAGCAGAAAATCATGGATTAATTGCTATATGACAAAGTCTTAAAAAAATCAAGTTAGGAGTGCCTAGGTAGCTCAGTTGGTTAAGCGTCTGACTTTGGCTCAGGTCATGATCTCGTGGTCTGGTCTGTGGGTTCAAGCCCCGCGTAGGGCTCTATGCTGACAGCTCAGAGCCTGACCCTGTTTCAGATTCTATGTTTCCCTCTCTCTCTGCCCCTCCCTCACTCTCTCTCTCAAAATAAATAAACATTAAAAAAATTAAAGGCCAACATAAATTAAAAATCATATCTGAGAAAAGACTTCAGTATAAAATTTATAATTACCAACACATGCTCATGCACACACATGTAAACAAAAGCAACATACAGAAAAATTATGCAGAGAGAATACTTTGTTTTGAGACTTCTTCTTCAAATAAACTATCATTAATATCTTCAGATGACTGAAAAGAAGTATTGAATCTATAAAACAAGAGTAGGGTGCAATTATAAAAGAATGCTCAGAAAAAAAATTAAAAAATAAAAGAAGATAAAATTTAAAAATATTCAGAGAACCAAAAGGTCTTGAAAATTAAAAACAAACAAACAAACAAAAAGGATATCAGAAAGTAATACTTGGAAAACTCATAGAATGGTAGAAAAAACTAAGTTAAAGAAATATCACAGAGGGCAGACGTGTGTGGGCAGATGTGCACACATGCACACATAAACACACAAATCATGGTTGGAAAATATTTGAGAAAAACACAAGAAAATTAAATAAAAAGTTCAACACCTTAATACAAGAAGCTCCAAAAAAAAAAAAAAAAAAGGAAAAGGAAAAAGCAAATGGAGGAAACCATCTCTGAAATAATTCAAGAATATTTCCAAGAACCAAAGAACTTTCACTGTCAGATTGAAAGACCTTGCTGATTACCTGCACATGATTAAAGCTTATCACAGCAACTCTTCCAAATCTCAAAGGGCTACGTATGAAGAGAAAACCTTACAAGTTTCCATGAAGGTGATGGCGAGGGAGGAAGATATACAGCCCCATGGTAGTGGGAATCAGAATATCAGAATGATTTGGACCTTTTCAGCAGCAACATGCCTCCAAAATTCTAAGGAGAAATTATTTCCAATACAGAATTTTTTATCTAGTCAAATCATCATCATGTAAGAACACTTCCTATAATCCCATAGGTATCCTTTCTCAGGAAGTTATTGGAGGTCTGATCTCCCATAATTAGGGAGTAAACCAAGAAAGGAGACATTTGGGGGAAGCAAGGAACAAGAGATACAATACAAAAGAGACACAAAGGACATTTACCCCGGATGATAGTAAAAGGATATGCAGTCATAGTAATAATATAAGTTAATAAAAATACTAGACATATATCTAACCTCAATTATAATATTAGGGAGTAAGTAAGTATGAAAAGGAGGAGGTGTGGAGTGGCAATGAAGAGGAAACAAAAGAGAGTTAGGTCCCCATCCACAGTGACCAATCAAAAGATAATGCTTAAAATTGAAAATCAGTAAGCATTCTTACATTCTCTGTATAGCCAAGTAACTCAAAAGAGGGAAATGAAAAATGAAAGGTGGATTGTTGTATTTAAAATAAACCGTTTTCAGCTATTTGACTCCGTTTCTATGTAAAAGGTGATGAAAATAGGAAGCAAAAGAAAGATTAATAGCTTTTAAATGTTATACGGAGTCAAAAAATGCATAATTGAATATTTTCCATTGTAAACATTGGTTGAAACAATTAACACTGATACATTTATTCTTTTACACTGTGAAACTGAAAACCAAGAAATAGTCTCCTTGTAAATATTAACACGGAGATAGATATTCTGAGGAATAGGTCTATAATTCTCTCATTACTACTTCTCTATTTCTGTCTTCTTTTGAGATACTTTTTTTAATAATTTTATTTTTTATTTTGAGAGAGGTAGAGAGAGAGAGAGAGGGAGAGAGAGGAGGGTGAGAGAGAGAGAGAGAGAGAGAGAGAGAGGGAGAATATATTAAGCAGGCTCTACACTCAGCATGGAGCCCAACAGGGCCCTCAATCCCATGCCCTGGGATCTTGACCTGAGTCGAAATCAAGAGTCCAATGTTCAACCGACTAAGCCACTCACGTACCCCTCCAGCTCTTTTTACATACCTTTTTGGAGATCTTTAATCCCATTAACCTTGTACTTTTTCTATCTCTATCAATTTCTTACATTCAGTTTCCTTTTCAGCTTAGAATCTGTGGTATATCACCTGACCGATATGTCTTTCCAATATTTATGCAATATTCTTGTAGCATTATCTTTTAATTATTGGCCCCATACAAAGCACCAACATCCAATAAATTCTAGAAGTCTCATCCATGCCTGTACCATGCAGTTACTTAGTGATGCCAAAGATACAAAATATAACAATAACATGGTATCCAACAATGAGTGCTTTCTCATATGTTCATACATTTATGGAACAAAAAAGTTATAGTCAATTCTGTGAAATATATTTGATAAGCCATGGTTATCAAAATAGGCATAGTCCTTGCCTTGGTGGAGCTTTGACTCTATAAGAACAAAAAGGCAATACACAGTTCACTGCTTAATTATCTAAATCAGTTGTTTTAAGTATTACGAAGGCAAAATATGGTGTTCTATGAGAGCATTCAAATAGGAAAAATGCCCTTATTCTTTTACAAGGTTTTTTTTTTTTTTTTTAATTTATTTGTTTTGAGAGAGGATGAGCAGGAGAGGTGCAGAGAGACAGAGGAAGATATAGAGTCCCAAGCAAGCTCCACACTGCCAGCACAGAGCACGGCTTGGGGCTCGAACTCATGAACTGTGAGAAACCAAGAATCAGATGCTTAACTGACTGAGCCACCCAGGCACCCAAAATGACCTTAATTTTGTCTTCATTCTCTGAAGAGGTAAAGTGTAGGGCAGAAATTGGATTATACGTCATCTGAGCAAGAGTATGGGGTGAGGAGAAATTCCAGACAGAACCAGACTGTTTGAAATTTGGCCCCAAAATGGCCGAACTAAGAGTCCTGGAGAGCCACTCTCTATCATCAACAGGTCTTTGTGAATGCTGTTCCTCTCCCTGAATAGCCTCCTTTCCTTTCTGCCCCTCTTTACCGTACCTTTTCTGTGATAAAATTGGATTGATCCTCCGGGTTTCAGTTTAGAAGTCATTTTGGGGGCAAATCTTATTTTACTTCCTCAATTCTGACTTGTAGTTTCTACACTGGGCTAATGAGAACTCTTCTTCCAGTGCCTCTAATCAAAACCACATCGTGTCATGATTGTCTTGTTCCTTGCCTGTCTCATCTTCTGGTCACTAAGAGCAAGATGGACAGTGACTTCCTCATTATTCTATCCCTAGCATCTCTTTGATATAAATTGGTGTTCAGAACCTATTTGCTAAGTGATCTTTGGTAAAAGGAGAGTAACTATGTATTGCATAGGGCCTCAGGGCTTTGGAACTGGGTCTAATGCCAAATCATTCATTCATTCATTCATTCATTCATTCATTCATTCATTCTTCAATGACACATTATTTTAGTCCCCTTGTTATTACTTGGCTTTTAAATATGTTTAAAATAATTCCACTTCCTAGATAAGTAAGTTCTGCATCAATTAAGGTATTGTATAAGAAAAATTGTGCTCTGGGTTGTCATGGACAAATAAAAGCTATAATTATTGTTTTGTAATTATACTATCAAAATATCTCCATAATTAAACACTCTAGACCCTAACAGAATGTGGATAAACTTCCTGATTACATGTACACGCTAATCTTTCTAAGATGAGTTAAATTTTCAATATTGAAGTAATTGGCTACATGTCTTAGGTTTTAAAAAAATCCCAATTAAGGAAAATTATCATTTGTCTTACTTAGAATGATTTAAATGTGTAATTTTAATTTTCTTAATCTTTAATTTTCAGAGAGAGTGTGAGTGAGGGAGGCACAGACAGAGAGAAAGAAAGAACAGACAGAATCCCAAGCAGGCTCCATGCTGTCAGCACAGAGCCCAACGTGGGGCTATAATTCATGAACCGTGAATTTATGACCTGAGCAGAGTTCAGCCGCTCAACCAACTGAGCCACCCAGGGGCCCCTAAACGTGTAATTGTAATTAGAACACTAAAGAAAAAGTCTGGAAACTAAATGTACCCACTCAATTCTACCAAACTGAAATACACAGTATGAAAAAAATAAAGGAAATGGCACTTAAAATGGAAGGGGGAAGTTCTGAAGCCGGGACTCTGGTGCAAGTATTACTTGTTGGAGTCTGTACAACCAGTAGAAAGAAGGAAGATAAGAACTATCTTGACAAGGGAGGGCACCTTTCACACAGGAAATTCATCTCCTTGTTATAAGAAAAAGAAGCAAGATCCCTCTCCACCCCAGCAATACACCAGGCACTGCTTGCAGCCAGTGAGAAACTACTACAGCCTCTAACTCTTGTTCTTCTCCAAGGAACTTCTGTTCAAAATAATCCTCCCCGATTTCCCCTAAAACCTCATACAAGCTGATATTCCCTTGTTGTCTTTGGACTGACCTATGGTTTACTCTAGCTTTCCTGTGCTGTACTGCAATTGCTCTACTATTTCTGAATGAACTCATTTTGCTAGCAAATTAGCTGGCTATTTGATCTTTTTTTTTTAAATATAATTTGTTGTCAAGTTGCTTTCCATACAATACCCAGTGCTCATCCCAACAAATGCCCTCCTCCCTGCCCATCACCCACTTTCCCCTCTCCCCCAACCCCCATCTACCCTTAGCTTGTTCTCAGTCCCTAAGAGTCTCTTATGGTTTGCCTCCCTCCCTCTCTGTAACTTTTTTTTCCCCCTTCCCCTCCGCCATGGTTGATTTTGAGAAACATAATAGATATTTGATCTTTAAGGTTGACGATATTCAGAGTAGACTATGCAACTCTTGATCTCAGTGTTGTGAGTTAAATCCCCACATTGGGTGTAGAGATGACTTAAAAAAGTAAAATATCTTCAAAAATCCCACAAAGTATATAATCTATTATAGGAATGAGGACCTTAAAAGAACATTTTAAGAAATAAAAAGTATCATGTGGCTGTGTATAAAAAAATAATTGAGAGTTTGATTGATAGAATGAAACCATAGAGGTTAAATTACATATATAAGTAAATAGTACCATTTTGACTGAATTCTCATCTTGAAGGGTCCTGAGACAAATGAAGTGAATTAGGATAAAGAGTATTATTGTACCTGTAAAATAAAATGAAAAAGAAAAAAAATGCAACAGGATTTGTAAAAAAAAAGGATGAGCCCCACACTTCTTATTCAGAAGAGAATCATCTGATTTGGGAAATGTGATACTGTGATTTGTAGAAAATTTGTACATATAAACATATATGTGTGTGTGTGTGTATATATAAATATGATGTATAATATATATATTTAAATAAATATGTATATAAAATATTTATGTACTCATTCAGATTACTAGTTCTGGCTCAGAGCTCCCAAATCCTTAGCCTGTTCTGAGTGATGAGAAAAATGGAAGACTCTTTTGTTACATTATTTGGTCTCTTGGACTCCATTGCAATGGGTGTCTGGTTGTTCACCTTTCCACCACAACTGAGATTCCATTAATGATGTGACTTTGGGAAAATACCTAAGGATGAGAGCTGGTTGCCAAGGGAACCAACCATGAATAGAGGCTTGGAACTTTCAGTCCCACCCATGACCTCGGGAGAAGGAGGAGGGGCTAGACTCAATCACTAAAGGCCAATGATTTAACCAATCACACTTATGTAATGAAGCCTCCAAAAAAGCCCAAAGGAGAGGATTTGCTTCTATCTTGGGAAACCAGAATGTTTCTAGGTGCTACCATGGTATTCCCCAAGCTCCACAAGAACAGATATTTCTTCACTGGGGACTTTACCCAGTGTATTTCTTCATCTGGCTGTTGATTTGTATTTTTTAATATCTTTTTAAATAAATCAGTAATCTGGTAAATAAATGTGTATCCTAAATTCTGTGTGCCATTCTATCAAATTAATCAAACTCAAGGAGGGGATGATAGGAAACTCTGATTTATAGCCATTCAGTCAGAAGGAGTATAGGTAACAACTAAGACTTGTGATTGGCTTCTGAGGTGGAGGGCACTCTTAAGGGAGTGAACCCTTTGCCTCTGGAATTGGATTCTATCTCAGGGTAGACAGTGTCAGAAGTGAGTTGAATTGGCAGACACCAAGAATTGCTTGGTGTGGAGAAGCCTTCACATATACATACATACACTTTGGAATTGGGTCCAGAAATCCTTTCAGGAATGCACATATACCATATATATATGTATATGTATATATGTATATATGTATAAATATGGTATATTTGTGCATATATATATGGCATATGTATATATACACACACATATACATATATATACACACATACGCATAAATACATATATACTTATGTTTATGTGTGTACATGTGTATGTATGCATGTATACATTATACATCTATATTTATCTAAACATATGTGTGCATATATTTATGTTTTTCATGAAATGCCACTTCTATCATTATGTTCCAGGTAAATAAATATGTGCATTTTTATTAGTCCAAATAGTGTTATAATAAATTAAGATGATGCTTCTTTGCGGGCTAGAGTAGCAGTTTGAAAAAATACATGGCGTTTGGGGCACCTGGGTGGCTCAGTCGGTTAAGCATCTGACTCTTGATTTCAGTTCACTTCATGATCTCATGGTGTGTGGAATCGAGCCCTGTGTTGGGCTCTGCCTGACAGTGCAGAACTTGCTTGGGATTCTCTCTCTGTCCCTTCCCCACTTGTTCTCATTCCCTCCTCTCTCTCTCTCTCAAAATAAATAAATAAATACATACATACATACATACATACATACATACATACATACTTAAAAACAACCATAATAATTAATAGCTCCACTCATCAGGATGTGAAATCTATTTCTCTACTCCTTGAATTGCTGCTTGGCCATGTGACTTTCATTGGTTAGTGGACAACAGCAAATGGGACAAAAGCAACATTTTGAAAAATATTTTCACCCTGGGGCTTGCCACTCTTTCTGTTAGGAACCCTGAGATCATCATGCACAGAAAGTCAGACTCGTCTTCTGTGGGTGAGAAGTCATGATATGAGAACTGCCCAGAAAATCCATAGGATTTTTAGAAAAAATAAATAAATGTATAATGTTTTGAGCCGCTAGGTGTTGGGGCAAATTGTTATACAGAAAAGGCTGAAACAGAAACTGATACCTAGAAGCACGGTGCTGGTAAACAAAAACACCATGTGGTATCAGACTTGGGACCAGGAAGCAGGAAGAGGCTGCACGATCTGTTAGTAAACTCTAGATAGAACAATGGGTAGCAAACAAAGCCTTAGTAAAATCTGGAAAAATAGCGTGGAAATTTCTAGAACAGAGTGGAAAAATAACAGCCCGTGCTCTACAGTAATAAAACAATTGGCAAATGTCACCTGTGATCACTTGGAAGACAGAAAGTATACCTAATCAACTCTGGGGTTTTAGCTGAGGAAATCTCCAAACTGAACGTTCAAAGTACCCATGGATATTTATGGTCGTGTACGCTAAGAGAGAGGAAGATGCCAATGCCCTGAAGAAAGAACTACTCAGATCGTAACAAGGAATTTAGGGGGAAATGGCACCAACTTCCAGGCCTAGAAAACAAAATGGTCTTCCTAGGTTAGCCATAATAGGAATTTCTTGAACTTATTTTTTCTCACTGCTTATAACTAGTATAATCTATTGCAGAGCTGGTGATGTCTATCTAGGATGAAGGAGTAAGTTCTAGAAATATTTGCTATGTGTTTAGGGGTGGAAGAGGCTGAACAGAGCGAGAAAGAGAACAGAGCCCACATTACGTGCCATGGTGTTTCCTGCAGAGTCCAGGGATCCTTGCCCCCAGCCCTGTGGAGCTCCCATTTCTGCACTCGGCAGAGCAAAGCCTAGCAGTTACGACACTCAGTCATTTTCTAGGCTAGTAACAGTTGCCGTAAGTGCCAGACAATTCTTGAAGAGTGGATGTGCCTTTTAAAGAAGAGGTGTCTCACGTTCTCAGACCAGCAACACTGACATCGCTTGGAAGCTTGTTAGAAATGCAGAATTCAAGGCAGTGTGCCAGACTGACGTAGTCAGACTCCGCATACTAACACGATCCCTGGATGACTGTACACACAAAAGTTTGGGAAGCACTGATCTACTCCCTGTCAAAAGTCTATAAGTCATTATACTAAATACCATCTCCAAACTTTTCCAAAGCTACTTATTGGGGTTTTGTGGTCCTTCAAACTCAGAGCCCCCCCCCTACTCTGTTGCCAAGCAACCTGTTCTAGACATCATCTAAACCCCAACAATTTCAAATACATTAGGTTGAATCATTTAGTTGCCTATGTTCTATTGGTGATGACCAATAAAAGCGGCAATTTTATATGACTCAATCTAGTATTTCGAGAACTGTCATATGTACAGAGAACATGGACCTTAGAGCCATGCTAGACTATAATGAAATCCCATTTTCTGTAGCTATTAGTTCTGTGACCTTGGGAAAAATAACTTGATTTCCTTGAGTCTCTATTTCCTCACTTAGATGAAAGGGATAACAAGTTTATTAATATCATTATTAAGGAGATTCACTAAGAAAATTACATAATTATGCCTAAGCGCTGGTTGGTTCATGGCAGAAACTAAATAAATAGGGGCACCTGGGTGGCTCAGTTAGTTAAGCAATAGACTCTTGATTTCAGCTCAAGTCATGATCTCACAGTTGATAAGCTTGAGCCCTGCGCTGGGCTCCATGCTGAGTGCAGAGCCTGCTTGGAATTCGACCTCTCTCTCTTTCTGTCTCTCTTTCTCAAAATCAATAAATAAACTTGAAAAGAGGAAGCTAAGTAAATATGTGTTTTCCTTGTGACTATGCATTGGTTGCCAAAGTGAAATGAAAAATTAAGACAATTATGTGAATTTGAAAAAAAAACAAAACTATCTGGGTGTCCTGAGTTGCTGGTCCGTAAGTTTTAAGGTAAAAGTGATGCTTTGGATACTCAAGGAAGTATTTGCAAATGGTCCCCTAGTTCTGTGTTGATTGTCACAGATTGCTTAGGATAACTCCTGATCTCCTTTTAGGGTACAAGGTCTCCAGGTGACTGTTTTGCAGGCTGTACAAAAGCATGCCTCACTGGTCTAAAAGAAATGAACTGCTTATTCTTTTTCTTCCCTTCATCCCCCTTCAGGAATGTGACCTTCTTCTTTTGAATGTTAGCAATGAACTCAGAGAAGGGTTTACATTGCCAGCTGCAGGTTCAGATAAACAGATTTGGATTAATCCACAGAGTAACTGGGAACATTTCATCTAATAAGGCATTTTGCTTAGCTCAGGCCGGCTGACCCAGGTGAATAAAAGATGGGCTGTGTCATCTGCTTAGGACGGTAAATTTGATTGTGAACACACATCCATGGTGTAATACTATTTCACTAAAGAAAAACTAGGAAGTAGGGGGGTTAACCTGAGAGATACAATAATTTCGGCTGAATTAATGTCCCACTGAGATCTTCAAATACCATTCCTCAGAGGCCAGTTTCAAGCGTTGCTAGAGCAATCACATTTCATATTAGACTGTTAAAATTCATGTAGTTTCATGCATGGGACAAAGTAAAATTGTCTGTTCCTTTTAAGTTTAAACAGACCTGGTAACAAGAGGGAATCTTTTTCTAATTGTTCATAATAATAGATCCCACACAGTGGATGGTTAGGGAAGGTAAAGTCAGAGAAAAAGAAAAGACTTAAGAAACACATACAAGTAATTTCATTCAAAAACTCTCATTTTCTGAAAGTTATATATAGGAAAGCGGCAAATATCCACATTAGGATCGGGTAGAAATATATGCTGGCAAGGTTGTACCAAATGGGGAATATTGTATTAGTTAGCATCAAATGCATTTGGCATGAGCTTCTAGTAACACGGTAGCTCTATAAATATGTACTTTGAGTCTATAATTCAATATGTCTACCACAAGTCTTATTTAGAGAAAATGTACTACTTTAGAGCTCATGGAAGCAATATAAATCTGTTGTTGTTGTTGTTGTTGTTGTTGTTGTTGTGTTGTTATTGTTTTTGGATGAAACAAGGCTGCATGGGCTCAGCAAGTCCCTCTTAGAAAGAAAGCATCAAGAGTAACATATGGGAGCACAAAATAGTTACAAAGAATGTGTTACTTACAAGGAGAAGAATACTACCTAAAACTCTAATTTCTGCAGGTAAGAAAAAACATATAAAGCCCCTGCAATCACATACTCTGGAAGGACATCGAAACGTGCCTGAATTACTACCAGGGGAGCTATACCATTCCAAGACCTGACTTTCCAGAGCCCCAAATCAGCTTATCCTCACATTCTGGGCTATATAATAAAAAGACGGATCATATTGTGGTTGGCAGCAAACTGGATTAGAGCCATGTTGTATAAACTGAGAGTGAACAAAGAGAAGTTACTTAAAAGACAAAACAACAATGTAGCTGGTCTCTAAAGTACACATGGCCATCTTTAAATACGTTCATTAGGTTCCTATGTATGCTCTTAGGGGCCCAGGACAGACCATGCCATCTAGTCCAATCACCTGCTTTTTAAAGATGAGAACATCAAAATTTAGACTATGTACAGGCTCAAACTCCCAGCCTCATTTGAAAAGGGCCCTAGGATCTATTCCTTGCCCTGAAACTGCCTTCCGCATTTTGTTTTCTCCACTCAAATGCGCTGAAAGTAATAAATACTTGTTAGTTAGTCATGGACCCCTTGCTTTCCTTATACTGTTGCTTCTCAAACACACCAGGGTCAAAATCCTTGCCACGCTCACATAAATCAGCATTTATTGAATGTGGTTAACGTTCATTCTTTGGATAGTCTCCTTTTTAACTTGTCACAAGGACATCATTAAAATTACAGATCTGATGTATGTTATGTAATTTTAATAAGCGTAACATAATTATATTATTAAGATAAAGAGATTAATATGTTTACAGTCGGCGATCGTGTCACGTAGCTCCCTTTTGACAATAATGTCCTCTGGTTCTGTCCCCAACAAATGTTTATTTAAAGATTAGTGATTACAAAATGCTGTGTTCACGCAAAGTTGGAAGCTACAGACGAAGGAATAAAAATACGATTCGGCTCTCCCAGGAGCTTAAAATCTAACGGGAGTTGGAGGCCTGTGCACAAATGGTGAAAGGAGAAAATACCGGGGGATGGGGCAATGTGACTTGAAGCTGAACTTGACAGTGAACAGCCTGAAGATTGTGGATATGAGCTGCGTGCATTCCATAGGGGAATGTCTTCCTTTCTGCAAGGTGGTGCAGGAAAAACAAAAAACAAAACAAAACAAAAAAACAAAAACAAAAACAAAAAACAACTATGAAACTGGAGTGAAAGTGAGAATCACAATGCCTATAGGAAAACTGCAGGAGAGAAGCGACCTTTCTATCTTTAGGTGTATTTTGAGCTCGTTTCACCTTATGTGCATCCACAGGTTTATCCAATCCGCATATTGCACTGTTGATGTATGATGTCACCATGCCTTAGCATGTGTGACGTTCTCCAGAGAAGCGCCAGCAGGGCAAAAGAAAACTTAAAGCTCAAAGCCAATGAATGTTTCCAAGTCATCAGTCTCCATTGGGGAAAATGTCCCCTTCAACACCACACCATACTTCTGGGGCAATTAATAGTTTTCACTAAAAGGGAGCCATCCAATCCATGGAGGTTGAACATCTCGATCCTTTGCATGCTAATTTATGAAGATGGAACTTCACAAGGCTAATTATTTTGCATCTAAGGATTCTTGTTCTCTGACTCAGCCAGGTTCCAGACTCTGTTTTGCATAGAGAAAGCGGAAGCAACAGGATGTATCTTTGTGGCAAGAACACATGCATTCTGATTTGTGTCTACAATACACGTGGACAGAAGATCAGCCCCGTTCCCATTCTGAGAGCCAGTAAGTCACTACTGTCTCAGAGCCCTGTTCACCCTACAGGACATGCATCTTTCCCTTAGGAGTGTGTAAGTGGGAACCTACGGGGAAGAGACTTGGTCCTCTTGACCTGTCGTCCATCAACAATTCTTTTGAGAATTCTGTCCTCACTGCTTCGAGAGAGCCAAGAAACAAACCGAGACATTGAAGACTTTGAACCTGACTGGGAACCGTGTCTACATTTTAAGAAGGCGCAGAGCATTTCAGGTAGAAATAAGCTTCACTAGAGCCTCACTGTGGAGTGAGCAGGAGTGAACCTTCCAGAGGTTGCAGAGACAGAGAGGGGGAGGGGAGGGGAGGCAGAGGGCAGAAGGAGGGGCTGGCTGGCTCCAGCTGTAGATGCCAGCAGCCGGTTCTTTGAAATTCCTCCTGTCCTGGACGCCTCACAAACTGTTCCATTCCTGGACAGCCACATCCCCCGAGGGTTTCCAGTAGCAACACACAAGGATTGTTTTATTCTCCCACCAAAGAAGCCACTTATTTTCTTAAGAGCTCTGCTGAATTTAGAGATCGCTAGAGAAAAGTTATTTTATTTTTTAAATGTTTATTTATTTTTGACAGAGAGAGACAGAGAGAGAGAGCAAACAGGGGAGGGGCAGAGAGAGAGAGAGGAGAGGACAGAGGATCCCAAGAAGGCTCCACGCTCTGAGAGCAGAGAGCCCGATGCGAGGCTCGAACTCACAAACCCTGGGATCGTGACCTGAGGCAAAGTCGGACGCTTAACTGACTGAGCCACCCAGGTGCCCCAGGAAAGTTCTGTATGGCAAAGGACATTCCTAGTCAAAGCTCCCACAGTATGAAGAACCATATCCATGCTGATTCAAAAAGCAGAGAGCGTTGACTATCAGGGCGCTGGAGAGGTCCCAATAATCGGCTCAGGCTGTCGTGACTGATGGAGTTCACCAGAAACCTGCATTTGCTCAAGAATGTTCAGAAGACTGTGAGTGTGGGGCCCTCGTCTAGTTACTGCTGTTTTTCCAGCTTGCTGATTATGCTACTGTTTTTCATTATGCAAATGCACCCAGAGGCTTTGGCAGTGGGCAAAGGCTTCACATAAACAGGAGTATACATGGACACACACATACGTCTGCTGCTGTCTTGCTGTGTCTTCGCATCTCAGCTTTCTTGTTTTCACTCCACTTCCGGCTATAGCACAGGCACGGTACTGATACACATCCCGATTCTCGCCATTGTCTAAGAACCAGCCCCCCAAAGAACCAAAAAAAGGAAAAAAAGACTTCAAATATTCTTACTGCCTCTTGGGCCACTTTAGCACTTAATATAAAGGAGCCATTTTCCCTTTTTTAATGTTTTAAAGATATTCTTTCTCTAATTCAAAATTACTGAGACTGTGACTTCTTTCTTTGGCTTCTTGGCTCCTAACTAGATACACAACGGGATGTGAATCTAAATAACAATTAAAATTTTTCCATGCGTTATCCTATGCAAGTAGCAACTTTCTGCTGCTTTGGTGGCTAATGGTGACAAAAAAAGAAAGAAAGAAAAAAAAAGGAGTCTCAGGAACGCACATGGGTGTAGCCTGTACCCTAGGAATGTGAAGAAACCAATGGCTGGCTCCAACGTCTCCCACCTAATAACCGATATTTAAAATACAGCAGTTTGTCATTCATAAGCTTAAAAATCTGCAGTAGAACCTATAGGACACCATTTAATTCAGTGTTCTCAACCTTGAGTCCAAAGAATCCCCAAGACATCTATGAAGGGAAATCAAGGATGGAGAAACAGTACATCTTTATTTTCACTAATCGCCAACTGAAATTTAGTATTATTTTCAATGGCTAATGTACATGACATGTAGTAATATTAGCAGCCGTGGTGACTTTGTCACCAATAGAAAAGCACAGGTATTTTCTATTATCTACGGTTGTTGCAAAATGGCAAAATGCGGCTTACCTTCACCATTATCCAGAAATTACAGTAATTACTAGACTTGTTGCCAGAACATTTGTGGGCTAATTAAAGGACACATATTACCAATGTGTTTAAAAATTTTATAACTATATTTCAATGTCCATGATGTCCATTATGCTATTTTAACATACTTTATGTTAATATTATTAACATACTTTTCTTACACATAATTTTTATAATCATTATTTTATAGTATTCTCTTAATACATTCTCTTCACACGTTTTGAAGAATATTTTATGTATTTGCAAACACCATTCCAAGAAGGGGTTCCAGAGGCATCACTGGGCATCTGCCGACATGGCCCACGACATAAAGAGGTTCAGTTTAAGAAGGACTGCTTTCAACCATTATTCATTTGAAAGGAAGGATCGGGAAGCAGTTTTCACAAATCAGAGGGCTACTTCATCCATTCAGGGGCAGAGAAAACTCATGGATAAAGAACGATATGCGGCTGTGCTGACAGCTCAGAGCCTGGAGCCTGCTTCAGATTCTGTGTCTCCCTCTCTCTCTGCCCTTCCCCCACTCGCTCTGTCTGTCTCTCTCTCTCTCTTTCTCTCTGTCTCTCTCTCTCAAAAATAAATAAACATTAGATTTAAAAAAAAATAAAAAAGGAACAATATTCTGACAAGCTGGGGCCATCAAAAGACAACCCAGACTTCATTGTATACACTTCCCACCAGTAAGGAGCCCCAGAACGTTACAAGGACAGAGTCTATAAAGTCAGCCTTTCTTCTCCAGCTTCCTTATTTATCCTGCCCTTCCTTCATCTCTGATACCTGTTTGGAGCATACACTTGTCCACACCCAGTACAGAAGGGCAGAGGAAAAGAAATCAGGCCTGATGAAACCGAAAGATTTGCAGTCAGGATAGACGCTTTGATGAGATACTGACAAAGAAATTGGAATGAAATAACGACATAGAAATATTTGTCCTTCTGGGGCACCTGGGTGGCTCAGCCGGTTAAGTGTAGGATTCTTGATTTCGGCTCGGGTCATGACCTCACAGTTCATGAGTTCAAGTCCTGCATTGGGCTCCTTGCTGAGAGCGCAGAGCCTGCTTGGGATTCTCTCTCTTCCTCTCTCTCTGCCCTTACCCCGCTCATGCTCTCTATCTGAAAATAAATACATAAACCTAAAACACAAAAGAAATATTTGTCCTTCTATCTCCGGATCTCAGAAAATTAAGGAAAATTTTCTGAGAGGAACATGAGCCTCATGAGCATTTGCACTTCTGGGCTAGCAAAGGCTGGGAAAACTTGGGTTGTGAGCAGTGAAAAGTCCATTAGGACTTATCCCCCTACCCGTTCACATAGATCTGTCTCCAGCTTATCAGATTGCTTACAGGCACTTCCAGGTGTATTACCTGGCACGCCCATCCATCAACACTTTGCCAGCTTCAGTTATTTCATGAAGTTAAGGCAGCAAGAAGGCATTGTTTTGAATGGTTAAGAGCAAACTTTTGGAATCGACTGACATCATTTACATAACCATGGACAAAGTATTTAATTTCGGCCTCCATTTCTGGAACTGTAATATTGGGATAATAAGAACGCCTGCCTCATGGGGTTGTTGTGAGAATTCAGTGAGGGAACAGTGATATTATTGGGGGCCCCAAGGGGGCTCAATCAGTTACGCGCCTGACTCTTGATCCTGGCTCAGGTCCTGATCTCACAGTTTGTGAGCGTGAGCCCCGCGTCTGACTGTGGGGAGCCTGCTTGGGATTCTCTCTCTCTCCCTATCTCTCTGCCCCTCCCTCACGTGCTCTCTTTCTCTCTCAAAAGAAATAAATAAACTTAAAAAAATGGGAGATATTGCCTGGCACATAGTGAGCATTCAGAAAATGCTAGGTGCTGTTATTACTGTTATTAGGACTGCACTATTTTTTCCCAGGGTCTCAGGCTCTCTCTCCCTAAGTCCCTAAGGACTGCTTCCTGAAAAGCCCTAAGGTTTCCAAGGAGACTACGGTTGGCCTCTCCATGTGAACACTGATGTCTGTGACCAGGGTGTTGCCTCCCAGGCCTGAGAGATAAATGTCACTGATGTGGTTGAGACAGTGGTTTTCTGTAGAGAATATTCCCCCCTGTGCCATGCATGCTTCTCTCCTAGACAAAGATGCAACATCACATGGGGCCCTGTTAAAAATTTCCCCCTAGGCACCAATGAGAAAGCCTTCTCTGTGTTTCAGGTTTCTCTACTGGAGAGGGGGGACAAGAGAACATGTATCCTATTGGTCCTCATAAAAATGAAGTGTGGAATATCTAGTATCCAAACCAACCTTGTTTCTTCACCTCCAACTTAAGGTCTGACTCGGTCTGGTCAGATTTCAGAAAACGTTGCTCCTTCTTATCAAAATCAGTATTTCTCCTTGTTACTCTGGATGTTCACCCGCCCCACTCATGTGAAAGCAGGCAAGCGCAATTATAGTATTCATTAGGGTGGAGATACATATTCTTTGTCTCTCTCCGCAGGGGTGAATTTATCTTTTCCCATTCACTTTCTATCTGTCTCTCTCTTATAAACATGAACTTTCTGTCTTTTGGAGCCAAAGGCGATACTATCAAAACTGACTCTGTTCTATTTTCTTGCTAACGCCCAATAAAAATGATGAAGATAGACTGGAGTTCAAACCAGAACGTTCCAGATACTGAGCTACTGCTAATACAATCTCCTATCAGTTTGGATTATCTTGGGGAATCATTTATCTATAAAAGCCATCTTTGGATATAAAGTATATTTTCTAAATTTTGTTTGAATAAACATTTCTCACTTCACCTCGGAGGGTTGAAATTCAATTTGATTCTGCAAGCATTTACTGAGGACCTCATCTGTAAAAGGTAACTGGTCGGATGTGCTTTGCAATATGCTTAGTAAGTAATATTCACAGAACACGTTCTCATTTGCCAACTACTTGCATAGAGATCAGCAAAGATATTGCAACCACGTGTTTGAGGAAAGATCGTTATTACTGTTCTTTGCAGTTGGCAAAAGTGGATCTCTGAAAAGTAACGGGCTGCACTCAAAGCCCATCAGAACTCATACATGCCAGAGATGTTTCTCAAACTCAATCCTTCTAATTCTGTACTTTATGTTCTTCCCAAGAAAACACAGAAGTTCCATTGTAGCCATCAATGAATACAGAATGTGTTAAAAAAAAAAAGTAGGTAACTTCGACACCTGACAGAATAAATTTTAACTCAGGTTCAGACAAAATGCTATAAAATGTACAGGACCAAACTTTTCTAATGGCTTAGAAAGGCTCAATGGAAAATGGAATTTTCTCTGGATTTGAAAAATTATTTGTAATTTTTACTGTTAGCTGTAAGGAGATCTTTCAGAAAGAAGCTGTAATTTTGTTCTAGAGCTTTGGGGGCATCGAAGTGTTTCTTCAGAAATAAATCTGGTTGATACAGATTGGGAAGGGCTGTTAACCCTTAAAAGTAGTACTTTCCTTTCTAGATAGTCACTAATTACTGACACAAACGAGATCTGGTGATGTTTAGAAATGTATCAGAAGAGCCTTCCTTATGACTCAGCCCAAGACAGAAGCTTCTCAGCCTTTCAGAGGCTACCCTAAGCCTTATCAGGCCACAGGCTCCTCACTCATTTTCCCAGACCTACGTCAATAATCATGAAATTGATCAAATCCCACAATACATCGTTGAGCAGTATGTTAATGGTATAAATGTGCATCTATAGAATGATATTGAGAATTCAAGGAAGGAAGTTGTACAGGACGGTAATGATCTAGACAAGGACATTATGATTCTTTACACATCATAAAGATAGCATGATACCTTTGGTCATACCTGACCACAGATCCAGAGTCCTCCTGTTTATTTAGGGAAAATATTTGCTATTACTCTTTAAGACTTCCTCCACTCTTCTTCTTATCTAACCCAATGCCCTCTGCTTTGGAATTAATCTTCCTCACGTTTCCTACATTTTACTTACTCAAGAATTATTTGGGGGGCTCCTGGGTGGCTCAGTCGGTTGGGCGTCCAACTTCAGTTCAGGTCATGCTCTCATGGGTTGTGAGTTCGAGCCCCGCATCAGGCTCTGTCTGTGCTGACAGCTCAGAGCCTGGAGCCCGCTTCGGATTCTGTGTCTCATTCCTTCTCTGCCCCTCCCCCACTTGTGCTCTGTCTCTCTCTGTCTCCCAAAAATCAATAAATGTAAAAAAAAATTTTTTTAAGAATTATTTGAAAACAACTAAAATTTATGTGATTAGGGACCTTTTAATCAGAGGTATGCTTTAACCATATTTGCCTCACTATTGCACACAATGAATTCGAATAAGGAATTGTAGTACAAAACATCCTCTTACTGATATTGGTCCCAATGGAGAGAAGACAGTTCTTAATTAGATCGTTATTAGCAGTAGGAGAAAATAAAGGGGTATGTGTAAAATACACTAAGGAAGTAAGTTCTCCTTCCTTCCTACCTTACAAAACTTAACATTCGGTTTGTAATGGAGAACTGCTGTAGGAAGGACTCTAAGAACCAGTAGTTTGTGTCCCGGTCTCTCCAAGGATTATGGGGAGCAAAAGCAGAATAGCATATATAAGAAGAAAGTGGAGGCTTAGCTGTAGACCAGGTCAGATTTGAGATGGTTCATGGAGACATGGCCCATGGGCCCTTACAAGTAAAAGGCATAGTTATTGACATAACAGGTGGGATGAGTGATGAGGCACCAGAAGGGAGAAGAAAAGTGGTCTGAAGGCAGAATTTGGTGGGAGATTTACACTAACGGAAGGGATGGGGATAGGAGGTTCAGAGAGAAGGGGGGAGGTGGGGCAATTGACTACCCTGGAATGGGAACACATAGACAAATACTGTAGAGAAAGCCAGGAAGCTAGGCTTGAGAGAGACCCAGGGTTTGTGGCTGGGGCTTCGCTGCTAACTTCTCAAAGGGAAGAGTCATATGAGAGGGGCTTAGCTTGAAACTACCCTGTGCCGCATACAACACAAGGTGGGAGCGGGGCGCCTGGGTGGCTCAGTCGGTTAGGTGTCCGACTTCTGCTCAGGTCATGACCTCACGGGCTGTGGGTTCGAACCCTGCATCGGGCTCTGTGCTGACAGCTCAGAACCTGGAGTTCACTTCAGATTCTGTGTCTCCCTCTCTCTCTGTGCCTCCCCTGCTCATACTCTGTCTCTCTCTCTCTCAAAAATAAGTAAACATGAAAAAAAAATCTATTAAAAAAACAAAGAAAGTGGGTGCTATAAACCAGGAGAGGGCCCACCTGACTTCCCCTTTATTTTGAGACTTTGAAATGGTGTTGGATGTGTGCCTCTTCTGGTTACACTGCCTGCATGTTATCCCAATAAATTCATAATCGCACATCATGATGACTCAACACTTAAAAAAGTACCTTGCATCGACAGGAATTGAGCATGGTAAAAATTGCATCTGATGGCCCATCTTGGATGTGCAGTCAAGGATAGCCCCACCCAATAGGAAACTAATACCAACCACAAAGGACTCTACGTCACTACTTAGAAGCAGAAGGTGATCCAGTGGCATGGCAGCCCATCCTGAGGCTGGTAAGTGTATTTTCCAGTCATCTACTTCACATCTTCTTACACTTACTGCTTAATGCTAGCCAGAGGGAGCAGGGAGGCCACAAGACAGACTCTATCACCACGTTCAAAAGCTCTGTGGACAACATGCATGCATCTGCGGAGACGATTTGAACTGTGTTAAAAGAAGAACTATTGAATGGACCTTTGAGTAATCTTCAGTACTCATACATCCCGATCGTCTGATACAAGTTATTCCTTTTTCGTTTTAGCTGCTGGTGTTCTGCCAGAGATGGGCCCAGTTTCCCTAATTTTCCCTTTGATCTCCTCTCCAGGGCTAGAACTCTGGATTAATTTTACCAGGGACAACGATTTAAACATGGCATTGTTGAGCCATAGCATTACCATTTCACTTCCAACTTCCCATATGGGAAACATATATCTTTTCTTGCGTTTTATTAAAGTTTTGATCAAATGCATGCCACATGAAATGTTTGCAGCCATAGAGTAAATACATTTTGGCTATTTAAAAATCAGCCGAGATTTACGGTATAATTCCACTGCTGAAGTTATTCAGCAAAGCCAAGGCAAAGCCAAAAATCTTCATAGAGATGGTGAAGTGCAATTTAAGTTTCCTTTAGACATCCAAGTATGAGGAATAAGAAGGTTCTGGGTGGTGTGTGGGGTGCAAGCTTTCATAGTTTGCATTTCATTTGAAGAGTCTATGATCTATACCATACAAAAAGCTCCTGCTTTGGTCTATGACTGTTCTAACACAACTGAAGGGGCTTAAGCATAGGCCTGGAATGTCTCTCATCCAAGACGATGTTGGAAGCGACATCACGAGGAAGTTCACTTTCCCTTTGTGTGTTAGAAAAGTACATAAGATTTGTCTCTTGTTTAGAGATAATAAGCTGAGTCTGCCCTCTTTAAATTACTTATCAATCCTCTAGAGGAGGGCACTAAAAATAATTTGTGGTTGTACATTTTTCTAGAGAAGAGTGACTCCTTTTTTTTTTTTTAATGTAGTAAAATTTATCCTTGAAAGCTATTCATTCATTTAACGGATATTTACTGAACACTAACTATGTGCCTGGAACTCTGCTATGTATCAGGGTTATACAGAATGCATTCTTCAAGGTCTCGTTTAACCCTTTCTCTACCTTCTTGTCCGTAACAGGCAGTCTATTTAACCTGAGTAATCTTTCCATCAAAATCAACTTCTCAATGACTTTCCTTTCCATTCTTGAGCACTTTTCCCTTCACATAAATGTCTCCCATGTGTAGAGGCCTGGAACTTCAAGTCAAAGGGCAGACGTGCTTTCTGTTCTGGCCATATGCCGTTCATCACATGGGCATGTCCATATTTCATCTCGGACATCCATATTATATGATATGCTCATGCCTTACTGTAACCTTGGCACTCTTCCAGCCTTGCTGCTTTCTGTTTCTCAGCACAAAATCTCTGTGGTTTGGCTTATTATGTCCCAGATGTATTCATTTGGACTCTTTCCCTCAGGAAGCCTGGGGTCGCAGGGTGGTAGAGTCTGAGACAAATGCTCCCAATTTCCTGTAATGAGCCCCAATTCCAGCTTCACGATGCTGTCACTTACCCCTCATGGAGAGCTGTATCTGCCAGACCATTATTTCCCTGCTGAAGCTATTCTCTGCAATTGTATTTGGGAGGCTTCTGGCTCTAGCTTTCTATGAGGCACTCAGATGAACGTATTTGAATTTCATGGTTGGGGGAAATGTATTCATGAAACCTGGACTTATGCCTTGGTGTTGCCCATTGATCTTTACTGACATCCTGAACAGAAATGGTAGCCCAGAAGCTAATGCTTAATTACACTCTTTTTTGGAGAAGTGAGTTGAGAACAGGAGAGAAGGAACCAAACGTGCCCATCTATGAAAGCCCAGAAAGTACAACTTCTGGTAGATGTTTTAGGGTGTCCTTCTCTTCAAAGAATAGTGATTTCTATGGATCAAAACAAGCAGAGTGATTTATTTTTATTTTTTTTAATGCGTATTTATTTCTGAGAGAGAAAGAGACAGAGTGCAAGCAGAGGAGGGGCAGAGAGAGAGGGAGACACAGAATCCGAAGCAGGCTCCAGGCTCTGAGCTGTCAGCACAGAGCCCGATGCAGGGCTCAAACTCATGAACCATGAGATCATAACCTGAGCCAATGCCAGACGCTTAACCCACTGAGCCACCCAGGCGCCCCTCAGCAGAGTAATTCCTTAGCGTGCAGACTCCACGTGACCCAACAAATAAACTTCCAAGGGCTAACCTGCCCTCCAACTTGACAATACTTCTCTGAGACCACAAGAGATTTCCTTTTTCCATCCCTGCACTTTTTTATCTGCATAGGTAGAACAAAATAAATGAAGTTAGAGTTCCCAGGGGCAGGATGGAAGATGAGAGATATACCACTTCAGAAAGATAGGTGGACTGTCCTGCTGGTCGAGCTTCCTCACAAATAGAACGTGGTAGCAGCCTCTTTCTTTTATATAACGTGTTGAGAGACTTACCAACTTGAACACCATGAAATCTTTCATTAGGCCTGCAAGTTTATTCCTCAAGCCTGAATTCTTAAAAAAAAAAAAAATAGGTAAGATGGCATGTCCAAGTTACTAATTGAGTGAGGCCAATGCTGAGCTTCATAGAATGAAAATACATCTAACCGTGGAATAAGGAGCTGGGGGGGGGGGGGGGGCGCGGAATGTCAGCCAAAGCATGAATCCTGTTCCAAAGATGGAGTGTTATGACAAAGCTCATGTTAATTTAACTATGCTCTCAATAAACTATTCAGGAGGCAGGCAGCAACCACAATCTGCCGGTTGTTACTTCAGAGCTGAAAGACCCTTATTCCCCGGCTATAAAATAAAAAATATAAATGTGTACGTTTGGGTGGACAGTTTTATGTGGGGATCACATTAAGAAAGACTGATATACAATTCAATAATCGACACACGGCCTTAACTGCGGCAGGCCACAAATGCCCAAATGCATGCCAATGGGAAAAATAGCCCTTTCTCCCACCCACTCAGACTCCCCTGTAAAATACATGGAGAGAGGCGTGTCTCTTTAAAAAGATAAATGGAGAAGGGTGTGGCAAAGAGGGGAACAAAGAAGGTGGACATGGCAGGAGAGAAGCTGTATCTCTCAAAATGCCAAAAGGCAAAGATCCATTCGCAAGACACAATGGATGGAAAATGTATTAGAATGTCTGATTTTGAAAGAAAAGAGAACTTTACTCCAATGTCCCTATCTATCTGTTTATATTGGCTTCATAGAAAATTCTGGGTTGACCAAGACCAAGTAGAGTGCACCTTGTGGCTTCTTTTGCATGATGTCATCAATGGAGCCTCAGGGGCCATAGGATGCCTCCAAGGATTGCTGAGTGGAATTAATCCTGCCCTGCTGATTTTTGTCTCCAGGTTTGTAAACCTCATCCCAAATAGATGCTTTACTCCCGAGCACTGAACACAAAACACATTCAATATATACGGGCTAATTAGTTCTCTCTCTTTGCTTTCCAAATAACTTGTCCCAATGATCTCTCTTTCCCTTTCTTCTTTCTTAATTTACTCTGTTTTAGATACGCCTTCACTTAGGCCACTTGGGATTACCTGTATTTAAGAAGAGAGCAAAGATAATTTGTCTAAAGGACACATTCACTTCCACTAACCCCCCCGCAACCTGATCTATTCCGTTCAGGTAGAGACATTAAGTCCTATACAGCTTTGGTCTCATAAAGTTCCCTAGACACCCTTTGCTAAGTACCTTCTAAGGTGTCAAAATGAGCGTGACCAGGAGAAGAGTTTCTATTTCTTCCCTGTGTGGCCCTTGCTACTATCATCCATTACTGCTCGTCAGTGGTTTCCGTTTTCTTGTTTTAGGGTCCCCGCTATTTTTTTGGAAGCTGTAAGTATTTGCATGTGCACTGGTTTTGAGTTCCTTCACAGCAGTGTTAGCAGATAAGTGCAGGGGTCTGTTTCCCTCAATGTGAACCCAAGAATGCAGGGAAGGACTGTGTTCCATCACACCTTCCTCAGTCTTAATTCTGGGTGAGCAGGGTTATGATATAAACATTTTTGGTCTGTTTGACAGGAGTTTTTGAGGTTAAACCTACTTCCCACAATAGGAAAATTATAAATGCCATGCCATTTTTTTTTCTTTAGCTCCCTTAGATATCTTTTCTATCTACCCAATCTCTCTTTACCCTGACAAAATCTACTTGTCCAAGACTTCCAGTACAGGTATGATGAAACTGGCAGGGCTAAAGCGAAATGTTTTTGTCTAACAATTTTATTCCCAAGGGCATGGAGGCTTCAGATCCACTAGGGTGGTCTCATTCTCAGCATTCTGAGCCCTAATGTTAACAACTGATTTAGAAGACATTTGAGTTTGTTCACACCCTTAAGAATACCAACCAACCTAGGGGCGCCTGGGTGGCCCAGTCAGTTAAGCATCGACTTCAGCTCAGGTCATTATCTCACAGTCTCTGAGTTTGAGCCCACAATGGGCTCTGGGCTGACAGCTCAAAGTCTGGAGACTGCTTGATTCTGTGTCTCCCTTTCTCTCTCTCTCTCTCTGCCCCATCCCCTGCTCACACTCTGTCTGTCTGTCCTCTCAAAAATAAACATTAAAAAAAAAAGGAATACCCACCAATCTAGCAAATAAACATTACAAAAGATGCTTAATTAGTCACTAGAAGAAAGCAAATTAGATCACAATGTGATACATCTATTCTGCTAGAGGAATGGCTGAAATGAAAAGATGGACAATACCAAGTGTTGACAAGGTAAAAGCACAGCTGGAACCCTCATACACCGTTAGGGGGAATAAAGACTGGGAAAAATCACCTTGAAAATGATTTTGGCAACATCCACCAAGCTGAGTCTAAGCTTATCATTTAACCTAGTATGTCAGGCCCAGACGCATGCTCAACAGAAAGACATATTTAATCATGCCAATAGAATATTACTTATCATAGCCTCCACGGAGAACTCAAATACTTCATCCAATGGAATGCAATACATGATTAGATCAAACACACTGTTGCTTCAGCCAATAACATGGACAAATTTAAAAATATAACGGAGAGATAAAAACAAAAGAGTACAACCGTACTTTGAGAAACAACAAAAGAAATCATGTATGTATTAGAATTCAAGATGTTAGTTACCTTTCAGAGGATAGGTCCTGGGAGGAGATAGGGAATGATTTCAGGTTGTTTGAAGTCCCACCTCTAAATCTGGGTACTGGTTACATGGGTAGGCTCACTGTGCATGTAATTATACAGAATAAGCTGTATAATTATGACCTGGGTGCTTTTCCATTGGTACATGATGCTTCAATAAAAATTTACCTAAAATAAAATAAAATGTATCATTTAGATGTGTGCTAAGAAGTCCACTAGCTGTAAATAACAGAATCTGTTGATGAATTTTTAAAAATTAATGGTTTGCATAATGAGACTGAGGCCATATACTTTGGTTTTGCACAAAGAAACCTGGTGAATGATACCAGAAACCTTTACCTATTTCTAAAATTATATTTAAAACAATAGGTATGCAAGTATCAAAAATACTTATATTTTACTTTTTCCAGTATTTTGAAAGCCATCAGTTTTCACTTTCTTCTTGAAACTTGTACATTTTTCCTGTTCCGCTGGAAAGGAAAAGGCTATTTCTTGGCTTGAGATTCTTAAAAAGTCACTAGAGTAGAAAGCAGATTAGACTCAGTCTCGCTGGCTTAGCAGAAATTTTCACAAGTCAAGGGGAGTCACAAAGTTAACCTTTACCCCCCAATTTAACATATTTCCCTGCCCGTGCTCAGGCTACCATCAGTCCAACTGGCTCATTTTTAATTCTTTACACACACATGTAATGAGCCATATAAAATGCCTCTACCTTCAAACTAGGACATTACTGTCTGATTTACCAAGGAAAAGAAGAAACCACTTAGTGGTGAATAAATCACCCAAACCAAATCTTTTAATTTAATCTGATTCTTTCCCAGTCACATCGATATGACAGAGATGAACCCTTCCAAAAAAGTAAAAATGACAGTAATTTTAAAATGGTTTGTAAAAGAATTATAAAACATGTAGAAAGAATCCCAGTCTAACTTAATGGTATTTAAAAAAAAAAAAAATGAAGACAGCGTTGCTGTTTCTATCAATGAATAGCTGATTGATTGCAAATGATACATTCCTATTATTAATGAGACTTGACAATTCCATTAGACTAATATGCAACCACTGCACTTTAATTCTCTTGATGAGCTTATCATTCATTTCCCCCCCCAGAGCTCAAGAATACAAAACAAGAATACAAAAGCAAGAGTATTCAGAAGGTTGAGTGAAGGTCCAATTTTAAGGAGCAGAGAGACCATTTATGCCTCTCTTCTCCGAAATCCAATGATAAAGAAGAAACTTAGGGCTTCCTATCGAGAGTTATGCTGTAATTTCAAAAGTCATCCATTAGTCAATTTTTATTCTGTTTGAAAAGCTACATTTTAGTTAGCCAATTTACTGAATATTAGTTCATTCTGTCTAATCCTGGAGCCAGGTGCTTAAACCATTCAAACAAACCTGAGATCAAGAGTCCATGAGACGAAACTCTGTTTTATCCAACTTAAAGAGAAGAGCAATGCCTCCAAATTTACGATCTTCTAAGCAATTTGGGTTTAACAGGTTAACTGTGAGATTCAATAACTCCCTGCCCTTGAACAAATCACTCTACCACTAATGAAGACAGGTTTTTGTGCTTTGAATACAAAAGTGTCTTAAGAGGCTGAAGTAATGATACAAGGTCATATCAAATAACAACTTATTTCCATATGGCTAGAGGTGTGAGGGTCCAAGTAAGGATTCCATTAAGATAATTGCAGAAAAGATGAGGAAAACACATGTGCAGATGAGACAACCAAATACAGTTTGACGAATACCAAATTTATTTAGATATGAAGGGCAAAATACAAAATTTTTGGTATCTACATAACTGAAAATTCCAAATGATTCTTATGTATGGCTCTCTCTCTTGAGCTATACTTCTGTATTTGCCATTTTAACGGAAATGATAAATTGAACCTATTGAAAATACATTCTGGGGAAACTTAATTATCTACTCATTCACCCTCTTGAAAAAATATTTGCTGAATACAGGTGCTTTACTGTGCTAAGGTCCTTGGGAGGAAAAACATCAAATGACACTTCATCCAAACTCTGAAGGGGTTTAAAACGCATTAGGGGATAAAGACATCTAATGTCGCTTTTGGTTATAGACTGTATTCATTTGTTTGTTTTGCTGTTAATATAAAGAATGAAAGAGAAGCAAGTAAGAAATTTACAGGAGCATCCAGAAGCAGGGATGTCAAGGGAATGGAATAGCCAGAGATGTTTTCATGGAGTAGGCACAAACCAGGGGTTTCCAATATAAAGATCTACAGGAGATAAGACAGTGCCATAAATGAACAAGGTGGTTCATTTGTGATACACTGGACAGTGGCAGAGACTACGGCAAAGTAGAGAGCATGCACTCTATTTAGAGGGCAAAACCTTTCTTTTGTTCTAGTTAATTATTGCCACGTATAAGGATCTTTATGTGGCAAAGTCTCCTGATGGTTCAATTGAAGCCATGAATCCAGAATTTTATATGTAATTTCTAGTCTTTAAAATTTTGCAAAATTTTATATGTATGTATTTATGTAATTTATATATATATATGTATATATATACACACACACACACACATACTTACAGATATAATTTATAAAATTTTATAATATATTAACTGATTATATTCTACATATAAACTCATATACATCTATAGAAGCATTATACACACACACACACACACACACACACACATCAGATTACTAGAACTAAAACTGGTTCAATTGGCTATATTTTAGTGCTTCTTCCAAACCGTATTATGTAAATTCTGCTCAGTTTGAAAAGCTTGTGGATTATCAGCCGTTGTATAAAAGCCCTAGGCAATGGTGGCACTTCTCAATCTGGAAACATTAGTATTTCTGTTTTAGGAAATGTCTAGAACTCGTTATTTGACATCTTCCTTCCCTTGTTGTTCTACTTTCTAGATTTTTAAGAACTTTATTGTCCAGAATTTCTTCTGATCTTCTTTCTACTATTGTATATTCATTTCTAAGAAAGCTTTTCTGATCTCAGTGCTCTTTTTATATAGCCCCACTTTCTCTTTGGTATCTATCAAACTATTCGTTTAGTTTCTAATGATATCCACATATATAGTATATACAGCTTACATATAAGTTTATATATATTTAGTTTATCATATAATCATATATGTGTATATACACACATATGTATGTATATTTTTATTTTGGTTTTCTGTTTTGAGTTTTCTTTTCCTATTTTCATTGACTCTATTGTGATTTCTTTCACTTTTTTATTTTCCCTCATCTTTGTATTTCATGTCAGGTGCTTTGTTTAAACCCCTGGTAATCCTTGACTGTTCTTTTATATGTAATGGGAAGTCAAGCGTTGCCAAGATATTTATAAATTGTATTTGCATAGGTTGGCTTTGTTAATTGGTGGTCTTTTTTTATGGTAAACTTGCAGAGCCATTTCATTTGGAAACTCTAAATCTATAGATTTTTTTTTTCTCGTGTCCCAGTCAGTTTCCTTAAAAAGTCTTTAGTCCAGAGGTTAGCAAACTTTCTCTGTAAAGGGCCAGATAGCAAATATGTTATGCTTCATCAGCTACAGAAATATTTGGTATAACTATACAATTCTGCTGTTGTAGCACAAAAGCAGCCATAAAAAATACATAAACGAAGGTAGTGCCTATATTGCAATAAAACTTTATAAAAACAGGCAGCAGGCCAATTCTTTCAACCCCTGCCCTCATCACCTCTCAGACCTCTCAACTCAGCTGCCTATATTCAGAGTCTAGCAAAAGAAGGAAACCTAACACGTTGCCAGTTACTATATTGTCTTGGGCTCAATCTCCCTGGTTTCAGTAAGATATCCCCTCCTCAGCTGTAGCTAGTGTTTCTGGGATTGAAGTGCCTCTGTTCATCTTGAAGAAGTAAATTTTCGGTCTTTGGCCATGAAGAGTAAAGAAGAGTAAGCAACTCTATAGGGAGTGGCAAATAATCTAGGAGACACTAAAACAGTACAACTGTTTTCAGCATCACCTGCTTCCCTACTATCAGCTGTAATATGCCTTCAATTTTCAAGCTTTCCCAAGGTGTTAAATCATGAATGTGCCTGGAGATGGCCTCCCCCATCTCTGGGGGAGATTTTTAACAGAGAGAGGGGGAGGCAGAGCCAGAGGGGGAGAGAGAGAAGAGAGAGAATCCCAAGCAGGCTTCATGCTGTCAGCACAGAGCCTGACAAAGGCTCGAACCCACAAACTGTGAGTTCATGACCTGAGTGGGAGTCAAGACTGGGAGGCCTGAGCCACCCAGGTGCCCCCAGTTTTCTCAGGTCTTTAGCAGCACTCTTAGGTCAAGAACCATTTACCCAAGTGTTGTCTGGTTTCCAATTTGTGTTGTTCAATTTGCCTCTCCTGTTTCCTTTGTACTTTCAGGTTTCTGCTTTCCCCAAATCCTTTAACCTGCATTTTAGTAGGATTTGTGATGAGATTAGCAGTAAGTATGTGTGATCAGTTTTCCGCATTTAATTGGTAGTCTTTAGAAAATGTTTGTATATATATTCTCCCTCTCTCTATATCTATATCTATATATCTATATCTATATCTATATCTATATCTATATCTATATCTATATCTATATCTACATCTATATATCTATATATCTATATCTATATATCTATATCTACATCTATATATCTATATATCTATATCTATATCTATATATCTATATCTACATCTATATATCTATATATCTATATCTATATCTATATCTATATCTATATCTATATCTATATCTATATCCAAATCTACACCTATACATACACACGAGTGTGTGTGTGTGTATTCTGACCTTTGATATTCCCATCTTAATTTAATGTCATTCAATTCCACATATAATATCACCATAGTCAAGAACATGCTTTTATCCACAGATTTACTTGCTAATATCTTCAAGACCATAGAATAAGACATCTGATCTCTGTTGCCTCTGAAATACGAGATGGTTGATAGTTTATACCCTTATAACTTCCTAGGATCTATCTAGAAAAAAATGGATTACTTTAAGGTAGGATAAGTATAATTTTATGTATTCACCCAAGCTAAGAAATTTCCACCTTCCCTCCTGGTCCAGCTCACTGAAATCTCCTACTCGCCAATTCTTTCACAAAGTAGGGGCAATAATTTTATACCTTTTTTAAAATTTGTTTAGTGTTTATTTATTTTTGAGAGATACAGAGACAGAATGCGAGTGGGTTAGGAGCAGAGAGAGAGACACAGAATCCGAAGCAGGATCCAGGCTCTGAGCTGTCAGCACAGAGCTAGACGCAGGGCTCGAACCCACAAACCGTGAGATCTGACCTGAGCCAAAGTCGGATACTCAACCGACTGAGCCACCCAGGCGCCCAAATAATTTTATATCTTTACCACAAAATGTTCCCCCAAATCTGGGGAATCAGGTGTTCATATTCATTTAAAATGTAAAGTGAAAGCATGAGCATCCAGTCTACTGTGGGAAACCTTGAGCCCTGAGGCAGCTTACCTACCAGCCAATCTTTTATGTGGATTTCATTTTCTGTTTAGGCTCTCCTCTCTCTCTCCCTTTTAAGTTTATTTATTTATTTTGAAGAAGAAAATGAGAGAGAAAGCATGTATGGGAGGGGCAGAGAGAGAGAGAGGGAGAGAGAGAATCCCAAACAGGCTCCACACTGTCCGCATGAGGAGCCCACTGTGGGCCTCGAACTCACAAACCTATAAGATCATGACCTGAGTCAAAATTGTGAGTTGGATACCTAACTCACTGAGCCGCCTAGGGCCCCAATGCTCTTTTTTTTTTTTTTTTTTTTACGTTTATTTATTTTTGAGACAGAGAGAGACAGAGCATGAACGGGGGAGGGGCAGAGAGAGAGGGAGACACAGAATCGGAAGCAGGTTCCAGGCCCTGAGCTGTCAGCACAGAGCCCGATGCGGGGCTCGAACTCACGGACCGCGAGATCATGACCTGAGCTGAAGTCGGACGCTCAACCGACTGAGCCACGCAGGCGCCCCACCAATGCTCTCTTATATCTTGTGATTCCTTTGCTATGCCCACTCCTTTTGGCCCATGATTAGTAGGATTCATATTAGTTTTCTATTTCTGTGTAACGCGTTAGCACAACCTTAGCAGCTTGACTCAATATCCGTTCATTAGCTCAAATTTTGTAGAGACCAACGAGCTTGAATAGATTCATGATCAAGACTGAAATCAAGGTGTTGGCTGGACTCAGCTATTATGTGGAATCTCTGGGAAAGAATCCAAGTTTAAACTCGTTTATGCAGAATTCAGTTCTTTGTGGATATAGGACTAAGGTCCCAGTTTCCTCACTGGCCGTCAGCCAGGGGCCACTCCCGAGTCCCCCAGGTGATCCACATGCCTTCTCATGTGACCCCATTCACCTTGGAAGAAACAGTGGACTCAGAAACACTGAGTCCTTCTCAGGGTAAGTCAAACAGATTCTGCAGATTAGCCTGGGACAGCTTTGAGCAAACGTTCTACTTATCACGCTTCTGTTCATTCTATCGGAGTGTCATCTGTACCAGGTGAATGTAATAGACTTTACTCACAATGTGGGTTAGTAGAGAAAACTACAACGACATCCAGAATGCTTAAAATAGAATATCAGTTATCATTGTCCTGAAAAAGTTAGCTATCTCTTCCCTGGGAGAATGACTTGATGCACTTGTCCTTCAGCTGGGCCCCCAGCCTCTTGTCCTTTGGTGGGACTTTCCTCTTTTCCTTACATGTCTCTTGATTTCCAAATATAAAGTATCTCAGTCTTTAGGCACCCCAGTTTCTGGATACAAACTTCTAGATTTCCACTTATGTCCACAGGCAGAATACTGTAAATTACAGCCTCTCCTCAGGGACGATTACCAGAGTGCTGGCCAAGGGAGGAAATTCACTTCTTCACACCGAAATATGCCCAGTAACGAAATGAGAGTTTTCTTCCTAAGAAGGATCCGGCTTTTTTTTTTAATCCCTCCCATTTGAAAATGCTTATTATGTTCTTACACTTAAAAACTCTTACCCTTATACCAAAAGTTTGTTTTTACAATTAGTGAACATTTAAAAATATATCCAAATTTTTAGCATATTCTTTGAAACGTAGCTAAAAACAAAAGCTGCTTTTTTTTTTTAATTGGAAATACAGTAGGAAAAAAGATCATTTAGCATTCCTCCAATAGCATCATGTCAAAAGCACCTGTTGGGATGAGCATTGGGTGTTGTATGGAAACCAATTTGATAATAAATTTCATATAAAAACAAACAAACAAAAGCTGCCTATAAGTAAGGATGTAGACAGGCTTTAAAACTAACCAAACATGTAATAAAAGTCAAAAACAACAATAAGCTCATAAACTCTTTGACCGAGATCTCTAGCAAGATTAATCGTGACCTGGCCAACGTTTTAATCTTATGTGATGAGAAATAACTAGGCAGCCAGCAGAGGAAATACCATCTCAGACTCTCCTACCCGTGCATCAGCTCAATTCTCTTGTCTCACTAATTGAAGCTTTATGCACACCCTCAGGCCAGAGATCTTGTCTCCTGTGTTTTAAGGAATCCAGAGTACGCAGTCAATGGTCGATAAGTAATAATAATTAATATTGAATCTCACTCCCTGGGCAGTGCTCCCAGTATTGATAATGTCAGTGAGGATTATGTCTTCCAGGAAAACATGTAGGATAAATTTCCCGGCTGGGCCCCAGTTAGAAGTAGAAGAGAAAAAATGAACTAAAGCCTATGGTATGATAAGTCAGGACGCTTGGAAAGAACTATCAGAAACACAGAGGAATGTTCAGTTCAATTATCCCCCTGTCTTTTCATCCTCTTTCTCACCTTTTATTTGTTTTCTGTTCTATTCCTAATACAATAAGCACCCCCAAAATAAAGCCGCAAATAACACAGCAGGCCCAGGGGTGATCTACAAATTATCTAAGAAAAGGAAAATGGAGGCACAGACGAAGAAATCTGAAGCTGGCCAAACTTTGGGGCTCCTTTGGAGCCCCCTACTATGCTAAAGGGGCCAACCCTCCAGTGCTGGGATCTTCAAAAGACCTGGCTGGAAGAGGGACAAGTGAGGGCTAGTAAGGTAAGGGGATACTCATCTGAACCAAAAGAGCAGCTAATTACCAGCTACTGTGCTGTTACTTCCATCATTTAACAGACTCTCCAGAAGTAAGCACGGTTATGAGTTTCCTGTTCACTGTTCTGTTATGCACGTGTGTGAACACTCATACCCACCCCATATATATATTTCCACGATTATCAGGCATTTTGAAAGAGAGTATCTTTCAATAAACTTGTAAAAGACATTAACTGCAGGAGTTTTTATGGAATAAGCAGAACTTGTCTATTTAGTTTTTAAGAAAAGGGAAATGTTTCAGAGCTCCATGAGGGATGCTGGTAAGTGGGATATACAATTTTAGGAGACGTTATTGCCCCAAGGTCTGGGAAAAGGAAACAAACAGGTAAACTATCAATCTTCTAATTTATATACATACTCAGGTTTCTTTTGATTTCAGTTCTTTCACTTGACCAATTTTGATCAGCCTCTAATATTTTGATGACCTCCTATACCCTTGTATGGATGCTGGTCATATCTAGAGTCACGAGCCAAGAGAGAAGAGTATACTCAGCCCTCACCATGCTGGTCTAGCCTTCTCCATGAAAGGGCTGTCTAGACATGAACATATTCAGGAGATCATCCTAGGGAACTCAGGCTACCTTACAACAGGACCATTATTCCATCAGCAATGACCTCTGCTACACAAAAATACATACAATGTTAGTTTTATTTCTTTTAAAATTAGTTAATATAAAGTGAAAGTTCACAGGGGTTTTGCCTAACTGATAATGAGTTGGGTCTTTCTTACTAAGCTGTTCCTGGAGATCTGTTGGCAGATATGTGCTCTGATAACCCCTACAATTATTCTGAATTGTTTGTTGTTGTTGTTGTTGCGGATGCCATGGTACCTCAATACCCCTCTTTGTTAACATCCCCATCCTCCAGAATGAGTTTCCTGCCTGAACTACTGCATTTCTCTATGACAAACACAGCTCCATGCTTCACTAATCGCAACTCCAACCACCTAACAGGTGTAAAGCCCAGTGAATAAAATACTCTTCCAGAACACACAGTATCTATTTATGCCCATTTTCATATCTATCTCTATTAATCTCTATCTAAAAATATAACCACAGAAATCGTGTTTTATTTTTTGATCCAATGTCAGCTCTGTTGATTGTTAATATTCTTCGAAAAACAATGGAAATGAGCATTTCAAATCACTGTTCTAGAAATTCCCGGGTGCATGATGACAGTTTCTCATAACTGCATTTTAATTCTCGATAAGTCTACCCTCAGACTTTAACTCTGCAGTCACCATTCTGTGTGTTGATGTGTAGAGCTGAGAATAGAGGGGATGATCAGTCTTGTGAATTAGATAGTATGAACAGTGCCAGTAAGGTAAACACATATGACATGATGAAGACAGTATTTACAAACAAATTATTATAATTAGTTTAATATGTCTATCAAGTATAGAAATTCTTTAATTTGTCAAATTCTTCCTTGGCAAGAATGCAGTCATTTTGGATACTTTCTTTCTAGAGGCCATTTTAAACATTTTTTTTTTTGGCTTTATTTTCTCTCCGCTAATTAGTCTTTCTATATCCAGCAATATTTAGTAGGGGAACAAAGTGAGCTACTTTTCACATTTGAAATTTCAACAGCCAGACCCAGAAAAGATCAAACTACTTTCCTTTAGACAGACTCTGGCCAAAAAAAATTCAGACATAGGTAATTTACTATTTACATGTTATATCTTGCCAAATTCTGAATAGAGATTTGGAGAATCTGTGACAGAGAAATCCTTAAGGGTTTAGCAGCTCACTTGGATTTTGTTTTTTTTTTTGGTTTTGTTTGTTTTGTTTTTTTTTTGCTTGGGATCTGCATGTAATTTTTTTCCAAATACATGTTATGAGAAATTCCTACCTTTCTGACTTTCAGAATACATACATATATACATACATATATATACATATGTATATGGTTTGTATATCTGGGTGAGTAAAGAAAGCTAATGAGATTTATACTAAAGCTTTGGTTTGGAACAAAATTTTAAAAATAAATCTTGCATTATCTTGTTTAATCTCCCTTACTTTGATGACTAGTACAACCAAGTTCACGAAAATGACCACGTCTGTACGTAACCCAGTATTCCTTCAAAGCAGTTTGGCACTAAATTTCTTTCTTTTTTTGTTCTTTTAGATTTATTTTTATTTTTAGAGACAGAGTGCAGAGGAGAGGGGAAGATGGAGAGAGAGAAAGAATCTTAAGCAGGCTGCACACTGAGCATGGACGCTGGACTTGATCCCATGATGCTAGGATTATGAACCTGAACTGAAATCAAGAGTTGGACTCTCAACTGACTGAGCCACCCAGGTGCCCCTGCCACTGAATTTTCATCATTGCCCTAAAGTGACAAGTATAGGTAAAAAGTCTAAGAAACTGTGCTTCCCTCTCACAGTGGCCACCCTCAGCAACCTGGCTACAGCAACAGTTTACCTGGGAAACACGTTTTTGAAAAGAATTGTGAATGCAGACTCGATTCCCTTCTTCTGGTATTTTCCTATGAATTCATGTGCTTATGAGCATTAGGCATACTTGCTTTTCAAAATGAGGTGTGTCATGGTGCCTGGGTGGCTCAGTCGGTTAAGTGTCCGACTTTGGCTCAGGTCACGATCTCACGGCTCATGGGTTCGAGCCCCTCATTGGGCTCTGTGCTGACAGCTCAGAGCCTGCAGCCTGCTTCAGATTCTGTGTGTCCTTCTCTCTCTGCCCCTCCTCTGATTCGTGCTCTCTTTTTCTCTCTCTCTCAAAAATAAATACAAATTTAAAAAATTTAAAAAAATAATAAAAATAAAATGAGGTGTGTCAATCATTTTGAGGCAACACACATAGGTCCTCCTAACTCCAAGCCCAGCAATTACAGACCCCCTTCCACACCCCACCCTGGTAAAGTATTATTTTCTCGAGCCAGGGGCTGAGTACTACATCCACGCTTTACATCCGATGAAAATGATGTATGTTTTCCTTTCTGAAAATTTCAGTATGTGGCTTTTTCCCACTTCTCCATACATTTTATTTCACTTGTTGAAACTAGATGGAAGACTAGGTTTTAAGTGTTTTGTGGATTTTCCTCCAGAAGAAATCATTTTATAAAACACGTATTTATGGTTATGGAAGGACTAATTTTTTTTAATGTTCTAAGTGTTTTAAAGCTAATTGGGAAAGAATTAATAATTTTAGAACATTCACCTCTGGTAGAATATAAAGAAGTCATTGTTTAATTTTAAGACAATAGCAAAAGTAAGTTTTACTTAAAATATGACAGTTCAAAGTCAGCTCCCAAGGTCCCAAAGCTGTTTATTTGCTTCGTTGTATAACACACTGAAAAACTTTGATTAGAAATTATTACTGTTTTACGGTCAACTCAAGACACCAAAAACAAATAGGTCACCCCATTTTTAACCTCTATTCTTATATTAATAGAAAAAATTTAAAACCAGTTTAAATGGGTTTTTATAGTCCTTCTGTGATTGAGAAAAGCAACTCAGGGTAAAACTTCCAATATATGTATAATCATTCCCAGATAACTGCCAACAATGGAAGTTCCTGCCCTTAGAAATCAGATCTATTTAGAATATTAATCCTCCTACTGGAATGTCTTATCAGAAACATAGGTCAATCATGTCAACCCCAAATGGCTCTTTCCAAGTGGAAGGGTGTCACTGGGTTAGAGTAGCAGACCCACACCAACTCTGAACATTTAAAAGTTCTTTCAGTAAAAACAATTCTGTACTTAAGTGTGGGATATGTAGAATCATGACAGTGTCAAAGCATTTCAGATTTGGAGCTACGGAGCAACTGACATAGTATTTCAAAGCTGACCTCCGGTGAACATTTTAAACAGTGAACCTACGGAAGAATGGAAATAAACCCAAAAACTTAAAAAAAAAATTATCTTTTGAAATTTAATTCCCAAACCCCAAAACATTGTCACTTACAAAAGGAAGCATCTGGAGAGAAAGAATGATTTTCTGAAGCTTATCTTTTATCTTGCAACCTGAGGAAGAGACAGGTGCTTTCAAACACTCCAGGAAAACATACTTAAATAGCATCTTGTTGGTTTTCGATGAAAAAATGCAATGATGGCACATCAGTAGGTGACCTAAGAGACGTGACAGAAGCCTGGTCTGAGGCAGAGAGCTTCACAAAACCCCGTTTTTGTCAGGGTGAGGAGAACCTCACACGATTATTGGAACAGAAGCGTGAGCATATTAGGGAGAAATGGGTTAGACTTCTTGGTATCAGCTGGATCTGACTCTTGGCACATGGTGTTAAAAAAAATCTTCGTTAAAAGTCTCAGTGGTGTTCCCCTGAAATTGCAGTGGTTTTTAGAGTGTTCTCCAAGTCTCAGCGGTAGAATGGGCACAGCAACTCATAGCAACTTTACTTTAAACATGATAAATATCCTCTCAGGTGGGGCCAGGGGGCTTTGGGAAAAAAACAAAAGCAGGATGCATTTTTTTTTAGAGTAATTTTTTTTTTTTTAGAGTAATTTTTTTTTTTAATTTTTTTTCAACGTTTATTTATTTTTGGGACAAAGAGAGACAGAGCATGAATGGGGGAGGGGCAGAGAGAGAGGGAGACAGAATCGGAAACAGGCTCCAGGCTCTGAGCCATCAGCCCAGAGCCCGACGCGGGGCTCGAACTCCCGACCGCGAGATCGTGACCTGGCTGAAGTCGGACGCTTAACCGACTGCGCCACCCAGGCGCCCCAGCAGGATGCATTTTTTGTTGTCATTGTGAGAAGCCAGGGAAATCTTTCAAGCAGGGAATATGGTGCTCTCACTGGAAGACTAGGCTTACTTATTTACCATTGAGAATTTCCCTTTTTTGAGGGGATGACCATTTCATTTTTTTTTTCATTTTTTAAAGTTTACTTATTTTAAGAAAGAGAGAGCATGGACGCAAGTGGGGGATGAGAGGGAGGGGGAGAGAGAATCCCAAGCAGGCTCTGTGCCATCAGAGCACAGTCCAACGTGGAGCCCAAAGTCACAAACCGTGAAATCATGACCGGAGCAGAGATCAAGAATCCAGCACTTAACCAGCTGAGCCACCCCGACACCCCAGTATTGTAGCCTGTTTTTACTGCAGTCTGAGAGGTTGGTGGAAATCATTCTGATAGCCGGATATAACCATAAAAGCAAGAATAGGTAGGTGGGATTCCCTGCTAGAGATAACTATAAGCACAGTGGCTACCCAGATCCACAGATACTGGAAGTGGAGTACATCTTGTGCCCATATCTTTTGTGCTTATAGGAAGAATAATTTGAAAGTTCAAATAAAATGGTATTTTTTTTAACAAGCCATTTTGGTTGGTGATCAGCACTATAAGCTGTCAAAAAGCATTATTACTCTATATTTTAAATGTCCGATTATTCTTTTCTCTTCTGGACTTTAAGTCTGAAGTGTGGTCAAGCGCTGAAGTTTGACTGTAGTGACTATAGCCTGCATTAATCTTGCAAAATAAGCATTAGAACTGAAAAGCCCTCATGAGAATCAAGTAGAAAGCACAAGTATCCACTCTCCAGCGTTTCTGGAACCATACTTCACGCTTTCAATATAGGCACTTTAGAAAACTATAAAGGCCAAACACTCGCCCTTTATCACTATGATTACACTTCAAGTATTGGTGACAATTAGCTCCTAAAATCCTCCAGCATTTATTCCTGAAGGAAATATCCAAGGACTTACATGGTGGAGAGAGGAAGGGGAGGGACATGTTGGGGGGATTTGAGTCTGCATTGGGTTTTAGTGGCTGTGAAGAGAAGGGTTGGGAGAAACCCTCCTTTGGCTGGTGTGAATGAAGGAAATCCAGAACTTCTGGCCAAATCCTGGACTGGGCAATGTTCGCCTCAGTTGCTGTGTCTCACTCTCATTGAGGTCAATTCAGATAGGATCATTTAGGGATTTGAGCAATGATTTCAAACTTTCTTAAGCTTCAATCCAGGTAAGTGGATTCAGAGATGGAGTAAAGATAGAAAAGCAGAGAGAAAAACTTGTGTGTTGAAACTACTCAAAATCCTGATTTAGTTACGCACATGGTACGTCCTTCTGAATGTGGATGAAATATATTTACCATGGCCATGTCCCACAGGAGAGTGTTTTCATGCAGAGGAAATAGACCAGGTATTAAAGTTTTGTGTTTTATTTTGTTTTGTGTTTTAGTATTTATGTACTATTAAAAAAAAACCAATTCAATGATTTGGCATGTCTTTCAAATATACATAACTTGGGATTCATGACTAATTGTTTCACCAATGTGCTATAAAATGTTATCAAGAATAAACTTGCCAAAGAAGACAGTTTGCTCCTTGACCCTAGTTTGACATTTTAAAATGAAATTACCATGAAGATCAGTATTAATCTAATCAGTTCCAAGATTATAGTGCTGCCATCCCGAGGAAAAGAGTCATACTGGGTGATCAACTTTGTTTTCGTATTTTCTTTCAGACCCCAGTGCTAAGATGCTTGTGTTTTTCAAATTTTGTGATTTTACAATCCTTCAAGATTTCTCAGCAGAAATAGAATGTTTTTTTCTCTTTTGGAACTGAGTTTGTTTAAGTCAGTTCATGGTGTCTGCATAGAAGGTGGTAGAAAAGTGGTTCGTCTTCCCCCATTGTGGCCATGCTATTGTGGCCACATACAGGCCTGGACCTCCTTGCAGTATTAGAAATGAAGTTAGTTTGTCTTTGGGGTTTCCTGTCTGATTACTTTTATCTTTCTTCTTCTGCCTTAGCTCTCTACAAAAACACCTGCCTTATACCATCCTGGCCAGTAACTGCAAGAAGCTCTTTCATTATTCTCTGAGCATGAAAAGTCTCCCTCCTCTTCTCCATGGCTGGGAATTCTGAATTTCTGTCAAAATCGGGATTATTGGCCTGATCTCCAGCCAAATAAGAACTAAGGGGTATTCCCTGATGGAGGAGCTCCTTTCTTATCCAGCGCTGTGTTGGAACCTGAGAAAGAGACATCTCCTTCTGTGTTTCTCCCAAGAAAGACATCGTTTGTAATACTATTATAAATTAGCTGCCTGCTTCATCTCGGTGTTAATCCTTGCATGGAAGTGATGCCCTGACTTCAGTTTCCAGAATATGGTTTTACAGTTTGTGTAGCTGTTTCATAATAAACAACTTATTAGAGTTAATTGTATTTTAGACGACTGTCTTTAATCCGTTTTATGGTGTTATTTCAAATTTTATCATTAAGAAACATGTTTTTGACTTCTGAATCTCTCATCTGTCTACATTCGCTTGGCTATAACCATCCCAAGATTAATGATTCCCTTCACTTCCAACTTCCATGTCTTTAGCTAGTTCCACTCACAAAGAGGTGGATTCAAGAAACACTGCTCCAAGTACTGGAGAGAATGACAGTGGTTCTAGGCTAACAGGAGCAAATCTACTCATCAAAAACCTCTGTGCTGTTGTCAAAAATCACCAAACAATCACTGTGTACGGTAACAAACACCCAGCAGAAAGGGTTCTTGGCTCCAGGATCTCCTAAGCCACTGGGCAATCTGATCTCCATCAGGCTCTGCAGTTATGGCCACACTCACATATAATGGAATCCCAACTCTCTCTTGAAGAGCCCATCAAGTGAGATGTTAGAAGGGATTCCCTGGTAAGAAAGAAAGGATACCTTTTCAATCTTTACCTCAGGGGCTAGGTAGGGAATATCATCAGATCACCATCTCCATGTACACATTTATGTCTTGTGTATTTCAGCTCACCCAGACTTAAATACAGAACCTGGCACCCACGAGGTGTCTAATTCATTTTGTAGAATAAACAGATGAACGAAAAATTGCCCTTGACACTTCATTCTTATCATGCTTTCTGTGTCTGTTCTTTATAAATTTGCTACTGAGCATGTACTCTTTGAATGTATATATTTTTTTCATCCAGAAATGGCTATCCTCCTTCTGTGTTCCATACTTGCTTCTCTCTCTGTGCTGGTTCCAGCTGCAACCTATACTCATCAATGACTATGCATTCCATAGCTGGACTCTGAGGAATTAGATTACAACTTAGTTCATCATTTGATCTGAATTGGATGAAATTAGAGACTTAATGAAAATCCAAAACCAGGAAGTTAGATGCATAAACACTTGCACACGGACATCCCTCCATCAGCTGTGGCTGTTAAGAAGACTCCATTCTTCAGCCTGTTTTTGGAAAAAAACTGTAAAGGCCTACCTACGTGAATGGGCTGAATAGTCTCTGTGAAAACAGGGTAACATTGTAAGTATTTAGAGTCACGCTATATTTTCTTTCATTTTTTTAACTTTATTTATTTATTTTGAGAGACAGACAGCATGAGCAAGGGAGGGGCAGAGAGAGAGGGAAAGAGAGAATCCCAAGTGGGCTCTGTGCTTTCAGTGAAGAGCCCGATGTGGGGCTCAATCCCACAAAACATGAGCTCATGACCTGAGCCAACATCAAGACTCAGACACTGAACCCATTGAGCCACCCACGTGCCCCTCACTTTATATTTTCTAATATCCATCTTCCCCAAACCAACTCCCCCCCCCCCCCCCCGTTGCTATCACCAAACTTTCTGGTCTTTAGAGCATGACCACATAGGGTTAAAAGACTCTCATCCCCAAATGGGATGTTGGTCTTAATGAACATGACTTTGCCACCATCTGCATCTGCACAGAGGTGCCCTTTCCAGGTACAAGTTCTTCTCCAGAGTGTGCTCTCGGTCTCAGTGCTACAAGCACAGAATCTCTGGAATCACAAAACCCACCACATTATAGCTCTGTTAGTTGCTAAGTATATGATCATGGGTTAGCTTACCTAACTTTTATGAGGATCATTTCCCTCAAACATGCCTACTTAGCTGGGTTGTTGTGAAGAGAAAATGAGATGATTTTTAAAATGTCTATCCCGGTGAGAAACAAAGAATAGATACTCAATTTATGAGAGCTAATTTTACCACCATCACTATGGCAATCTATGCCTCCCCCAAACTTACTGCAGTCCCAAAGCAAACAGGCTCTTAAATGTACATTCTCCATGATTCTCAATGAGCAGATCCTTTTTTTTATCCCCTGAGAAACATATCTGACTCTTCCCATCCCTATTTTACTTCTCCCTCTCAGAGTCTTGTCACTGTCGCACAGACTCCCTGAGAGTGCTCCCTTCTCCCAGTCTTCCTTACTGGGCTTCACTTTCCACAATGCTGGAACAATGTGCTCCCAAAAATAAACCCTATTAGCACATTTCCTTGCTTTATGTCTTTTCATTGGCTCAGGATTGCCTAAACTGTCTTCTTTATCCTTATTCTCCTTCAAGACTTTTATTTCCTAATACGAATTGTGAATCTCTACAACAGGGTTGTAGGTCAGTTTTACTAATGCATTTTTCCACTGAAAGTGTATTTATTTATTTTTTCGAACAGAGCATTTTTAGGGAACTATTTCACAGGTACACAGGGCAATGCTGGCCTATAGTCAAGTCCACACCTCTCAGCACAAATACACAAAGTTCGCTGTCCCCCACTCCTTTCCAATGTCCGTGTCCTTCTGCTTCATACCCACTTTCTGTTCCAAATCTACTGTTTTCAAATACCATGCTTTGTAGTTTGATCCCTCCTTTGCCTATAACATGATTGGCCCCTGAAACAGCCTGCTCCAGTCTTCCACCTAGCTCCTCAATCTGCTCAACTTGCTGACCTGTGAAGCTTTTTTATTCTTGTGCCTCCTGAGAAATGTGGGTACACTGGGAGTTTACAAGGAAGAATACGCGATGTTCATACCTCTCTTATATTTACTGTATCTCTATGTGAAACACGGTCTCCCTCATTAAAAATAAACTCCATATGGGCAGGCATGTTGAGGCTTCACTCTCTTTGTACTTTCTTTTCTAGTTCACTGCCTAACACATAGATAGCAAGAGAGATGGGGTGTAATGAATGTTTACTAAAATATTCGCTAAATATGCCACAGATAGAATGGCATTTCACGCACACGCACATGCGCACACACAGGAAAACTGTCATCAAATGATGTGGTTAATAATTTCTATCTTCAACAAAGCCAACCTTTACTTCACAGTCTATGAACCTTTGGAAATTCCTGCTTTCTCTGTTCCCAATCATACACATCCTGTACACTCTCATCCCTAAGGACCATGATATCTCCAGATTCACTGTAGAATATTCTTCTTGACAAGGACATGGCTGTTAACATTTTGTGCCAAAGTCAATGTTAGAGCATATCTAACTGACGTTTAAAGTTCTTCTAGAGCTCTTTCAGAGGCAGCGCCAAGGCAAAAATGCTAGAGGGACCTCAGATAGTTTCTTTGAAAGCCCACTTTGTCATTATTTATCAACGATTCTCAAACCAGTGCCCGCTCATCTCTCAGACTGACACTCGATAATGGTTTCAATAGAAGAGCAGCTGTTTCACATTATTTGCCTCTTTGTGAACAGCACCCAGGTACTGCCATTCCCATTGTTTTATGAATGCGCTAGAAAAATGGCAGGTTGCCAAAGACAGCATCCACATGGTTGCTTGAAACAACGCCCCAGACAAAAAAGGAAAGGGAAAAAAAAATCCCTCACAGATTGCAATGTGTACAATTTTGGCTGTTTTGCACATCCTCTGCAGCTGTGCATTCATGATGCTATATTTAAGCAAAAATCTGTGTAAGAATTAGTCACTAGGAGATAGAAGTTTGGCGGCCATTTTAAGGATTTGGCTGCAACGGTTGTCAAGATTCTCTCCTTCCAGAAAGAGCTCTGCCTGTCTTATCATCAACCACAAGTATGAGTGTGACTACTTGCTGGAATATGATCCTTTCATATATGGTAAGACTTGCTCAAAAATTAGCAAGCTCTCATTATTTTCTTTGTGAAAGGTATCACTGTCACTTTGTGCTGATTCTTCTAGAGTCATGACTGTCAGAAAGTTGGGACTTTTCAATAGTCACGAAAAGAGAAACCTTTGAAAAAGCTTAGTGTCAACCCAATAGATCTTTTCTTACGCCCCTCCTTCCTTCCTCTGAGGAAATTCAGAGTAAAATCATAATTAATGGAGACAAGGTTGCTCAGCTGAAATGTACAAGACCAATTGCTTTTCAGCAGGATGCAAATCCCACATTAGGAGACACCACCCATTTCTCATTGTCAGACCAAAGAAGTACTTCAGACAAACTCTGCCTAACAAAGAAGGAAAATAAAATACCCTGTGAATTCATCTATTGATGAAGAAAAGAATATGAAACATAATGACTACTGGAAGAGAAAAAATTCTTTGGGTTGTTATGAAATGCCTTGTTTTCAAAGATATGTAAAAGCCGGCACCTTTAAATAAGTCTTCGATTTAGAAGTCAGGAAAATCTCTGGGATAGGAGAAGTAAAATTACATTAGCTAATCTCACAATGCTTGGCCTTCTCAAGGAAGTTTCTCTAGTGTGCCAATGGAATTCAGCAGATCCATTAACATCTTCTCTGAAAAGTGCTATCATCTTTTTCCAGAAACCTGTGAAGCTTAGATTTGTCTAAATCTTATTTGTAAGTTACACACTTCAAATATTTGTATATTCCTGAAAATAGAGATGGTCGTTAAATTTCGTATCTTTCTTCTGTATGTTGAATATTTTAGCATATTTTAAAAATTTCATCCAAACTATTTCCCAAAACTCACCTCCAGTTTGGAACAACTTCTTGCCTCCAATTCGCTTATGCCTATCATTCAAATTCTAGTTTGGAATCCTAAGAGGTATTCTTTCTGGACCCTGCCCCCCCACCCCCCTCAGCCGCCAAGTGAATTAGGAAGAAATTTGGATATTGATCTATAACAAAAATGTGTGAATGTGTGTGGCTAGGATAAGATTCATTATTATTTTTTATCATTTTTTTTTCCATCAGGATAAGGGTATTCTTGAACTTCCATTCTGAATTTCCCCCCAAGCTCCTACCCACCAACCCTCTGGTAACTGTCAGTTCTCTATAGTTAACAGTCTGTTTCTTCGCTAAGAGTTACTCTTTCCATGAAATTTCTCATCATCATGTTGATAAAAATGAAGCAATTTAGAAGAAGTTAATCTGTGTTCCTTAAATGTTATTCTTCATACTCTATGCTACTTTTTAGAAATAAAAATTTTTATACTAGAATAGTTCTAGGGGTGTCTGACTGGCTCAGTTCGTGAAGCGTCCAACTCTTGATTTGGGGTCCAGTTATGACAATCTCATGGTTCATGAATTTGAGTCCCACATTGGACTCTGTGCTAACAGCATAGAGCCTGCTTGGAATTCATTCTCTCTCTCTCTCTCTCTCTCTCTCTCTCTCTCTCTCTCTCTCTCTCTGCCTCTCCCATGCTCATGCTCATGCTCTCTTTCCCTAATAATAAATAAATGAACTTAACAAAAGAAAAGTTTTAGATTTACATAAAAGTTGTGAAGATAGTAAAGAAAATTTCCATGTATTCCCCTCCCAGTTTCCTCTATAGTGAGCATCTTACATACATACAGTAATTTGGTCAAAATTTATGAACCAATACTGAAAAGCCATTATGAACTCAAGTTCATAGTTTATTCAGATTTTCTTACTTTTTACCTAATGTCCTTTTTCTGTTCCAGGGTCCCAGACAGGATACCACATTGCACTTGGTAATCCTGTCTCCTGAGGCTCCTCTAGACTGTGACAATTACTCAGACTTGCTTTGTTTTCAATGACTGTGACAATTTTGAGGAGTACTAATGAGATATTTTGTAGAACATCCCTCAAGTGGGTTTTATCTGCTATTGTTCTCATGATTAGACTGGGATTATGGATATTTGGGAAGAAGGTCACAGAGATAAAGGGCCATTCCTAGCACATCGATGGTACATGACACTAACATGATTCACCACATGATTTACATTGTTGATGTGATGACCTTGACCACTTGGCTATGGTAGTGTTTGAAGGAGTCTCCACTGTACAGTCACTATACCTTTGGGAAGGGAATCACTAGGTGCAATGCACATTTAAGGAATGGTGAGTTATGCTCTATCTCCTTGAAGGTGGAATATCTACATAATTTATTTGAAATTCATTGGTGCTGGAGATGTGTGTGCTTTCGAACATTAATTTAAATAGGAAACTATTCTTCATGATACTGCAGTGGTAAATGCCCGGTACTGTGAATTTTTCAAAATCCCTAAAACTCTGTAGCATAAAGAGTGAATCCTGATGTATGCAATTAAAACAAAATCATTTAGGAAGCCAGAGGATCTTAGGATATAATGAATACTCTGATAAGAAAACACAACACATGTATATTACACAAGTAAATGGATGGCTGACGGTAGGAGACAGGTTTCTCCCTGCTGGAGTAGGAAGTTATAGACAATCAAGGGAAGAAGGCTACAACTTTCCATGTAACAATGAACCCAGAGTTGAAGGCATTGGTATGACTTTATGTGCCTAGCTTAACATAGACACAGATGGATATATACACAAATATTCACAGATATGTTTATACACATGAGTTAGCACACACACACAAGATTTCTTGCTTTGTCTGCTGAGAGGGCCATGACAATGATACCTATCAGAGCTATTATCCAAGTCTTGGCTTCTAATACCATTCTCCAATGAAAGAACTAGTGTTCTAAGAGACAGAGATGATTCTAGCTCTGGGACAGAAATATACAAGATGAACTTTGGATACCTTATAGTGTCATAGAGTAAGGAAGTGCTCAAAACAAAATCACAAAAATGACAGTCTGTTAAAGATGGGGATAATCACACATATGCCTACAGAAAGAGCTCCCAATGGCCAAGACTGAAAAAATATGGCAAAAAAATTTATTAGATTATGAGTTTCTTTATTAAACGCAACTTTACCAATGAGTCATTATAACGAGTTACATCGTTCGGTCTTCTCCATGATTCCCAGAAAAGAGACAATTTAGGATTCGAGTTATCAGCAAATATTCTGAATTCAGCTTGACCCAGCTTAAATTATGGCTTCAGTTCTTATGCATCACCCTGGTCAAATTTCTCAATCTATCTGTATTTCCATTTTCTCATAAAAAATAATGAATAGTAAAAAAATATGTGAAATGCTAGTCTGTAGTGCTGGGCACATTAGAAACACTCAGTAAATATGAGCTATCATTAAAAGTTTGCAGTATGCACTCAGTAAAAGCTCTTTTCATTGCCTAAAGGAGATGTTATCTCTTCATAATTCTATGAGCGATAATTTTAAACTGGAGAGAATTCACTGTAGAGAGACCAAATTAATTTGCTAAAATTCATTTATACAGGAAAAAATGTCATTTTTGGAAATTTACAATTCCCACTAATTTCTAGATAAGCTCTGAAATAGTTTCCATGACTTGCTTTGATTTTTACAAATGATTAAATTGTATATTTGGTTTTAATATGGTTGCACATTCTAAATGTAGCAGTGTAGCTTTGGGATACTATTATCTAGTGTCACAATTGACCAATTCTGTTACTTCTGTGAACATTTCAGTTAGGATGTTTGTTTGATATTAGGAAGATAAAATAATTGAAAGTTGACTGAAATTTAAAGCCTCAAATCAGTTGTGTTAAACTTGGCTGAACTTGGACTTTGTTAGATATCCTAAAATAGCCCAAAATGTCAGTGTATGAGAATTCCAAGGACTGTCTGATAGAAGAAGGGGCAGTGGTGAGAGGAGCTCACCCCATGAGGGTTCAAGTCACACTCCCAAGGTCAAAAGCACCCTTCCTGTTCACACACCATCATGTTGTTTTAAAAACTTAAATGATGTGTTAAGCAAATTAAACACAACTTATTTTAGACCAACCAAAACCAGATTTCAAACCCTGATTCCCCCTTAAGGAAATTCTGGAACCTCTCTGATGTCAATAGGAACATTTCTACATCTATACACAAAGCTGGACTAAAACAATCATAAACTCGCTACTGGGAACAACGGTATTGACAAATTTAATCCAGATGTGAAGCTAATAATGACTTGCTTTGAAGATAATCCTTGTGATGCCACAGCCTCACAACGAGTTCTTCCTCTTTCCATTACAATTTCCTGTAAATTCAGTTGAGGTTGTATTTTTGCAGTCATGTGGGCCTCGTTGGAGCAGAACAGAAAAATTAACATCTGATGCCCTGAGCTTCATTTACAAAGAGCCCCAGAACCTAGGAAGCCATCTTGATGGGCAGCTGATATATGGATAGGCCAGAGTGAAGCCAAATTATCATTGTGGAAGAAATATCTCACAGGAGCAGTGTGGGTTCTAACCATCTTTCAATGATAATTAGCAAATCTATTGCTTCTGTCACCGATTCCTTCAAGGTACTTGTGATGTTTGAGTCTCCAAGTTGGTTTTAATTCACCAGCTCTGAGGAGAATGGTGTATTCTTGATTTACTGCATAAATGTATCTTTTGTCTTAATTCAGTGATTGATCTCAGGTAAAGTGAGATCATGAACTTAATCTCTTACTAAGCTTAAATCTCAGTGAGGTTGGGGACCCCGTGTCTCCTAAAATGTAACACAATGCCTGACACATACAAGGTATTTAACAAGGGTATGTTGAAATCACGTAATTTCTTCAGGCATATTATAAAGCATATGGCTGAAGACTGAAAGTTTGAAATTCGCGATGTTCAGGGATTTCTCTTTGCCCTGTCTCTGAATTACACTCCTTCCTGAGAAAGTAGAGAAAAATCAAACAGAAAGTAAAGGTGTGTCATCCTTACTAGGACTGTGATAAAGTGTATTAATCAATCCCTCATCTTCTGAGTGATTCTGAACTATAAGCAAGGAGGAAGAAACTAGAAATAATGAGACGTAAACTGTGGATTTAAGTGGTTTTCTAGATGACTGGGTGGCTAGGGACAAGTAATAACTATAAATCAACTCAGCAGTTCCAAGCGATTCCAAGCTGGGTAGCAGAGCCTCGGTGAATCTGCTTCAGGGAGCCTTGCATCTTTAACTTACTGTTCTAGAGGCAAAAGATGGTTTTGCTGATATAAGGCATGATCGGGCAAAAAAACAAAAACAAAAATACCCCTTAGATATTTACCTTCACAATCAGAGTTTCTATAATACACTCCTTCTGGAGAATAGTAAACTGTGCATACAAAATCTGGCCCTGCATTTCACAGATACTGGGAAGCTTCTGACACTCATAGCCCTGTCATCTTACTTACTGTAAACGTTCCCCAGTATCACTGCACACATGAACTGTTTCTGGCGGTTTCTGAATGCCTTCTTCACACATGCCTGGCCCTTCTCTCTTCCATTTCTACACACTGCTATAAAGACTCCTATTCTAAAGCCATCTCACAAAGGTACATCCTGCTTTAAAAACACACACAAAAGCACACAAACCCAATGCATTCATCCTCTACTGCCTATAGAATAGCTGGGTACTCATGGCTTCCCATAGACTTGGAGTCAGACAGATATTAGTTCCCATTCTGACTCTGCATTGACGATGCATCCTGAAGTAAGTTCAGCCACCGCCACCCCTATTCCCAGTCCGTGTAGTCATTAGTAAAATGAAAAGAATAATTCCTGCCTCACAGGATTTCAAAAAATCTCACCAAGCTATTATTTGTAAAGGTTTATCCATATATATTCAAGCCATGGTTCAGCACCTGGCACGTAGTGGGCTCTCAAAAAACTATAACCATATCTGTTTTCCCTTTTTAAATTAATACCATTATTCTGAAGTCTCACCTAAACACTCTTACTTGTATAAACATGAATATTTCTGCATGAGCTAAAATGTGATGATATCTGGTAACATTAACTTAACTGAGCTTAGATTAAAAAAAGGTGGGGGGAGTTATTCACCATGTAACCTGTATGAGCAAGAGGTGACTGACACCAAGGACATGAAAGTCTCAGGGGTGCTCTCTGGCTCCTGTCTGAGTCTGCATGATTAACACCACCAATTCCATGACTCTGGAATGCAGACAGCTGTAGGCAGCTCAAGGTTTTCATCTCACCTTTGCCACATGGAAAGAAAGAGCTCTTCATTTTAGCTTATTCGAAATGTCACAGAGTGAAGCTCTGATTGGCTCCCACATGCCCAATGTTAAGTCAATGACTGTTCAACAGGATAGTCCATGATGAATGTCTCAACGCGACTCAGGTTCCCTCACTCCATTTGTATGAAAAAAGAGAGGTTATCAAAGGAAATGGACATTCTCTCAAGAGATACAAACTATAGTGGGGAGAAGGAGTGAACAATTCTACAAAAGAGTATGCTCTTTCAAAATAAGGGTTGGGTAGTTAGGGGAGAAGAAAATAAAACTGAATATTCACGAATCACATACAAATGTGATCACAACTACCCACTGGAGCAGACTGGCAGAGTTTTATGGTAGTAGATCACATACATAATCCAAGAGAGTCTTATTTGGATAAGCTTATGTCATTCTCATTCTTGAATGAAGTCAAATATTAGGACTTTGGGTTATTTTTTAATCCCACAAAGTTCAAGCTGGGGTTGGGGTTCTAGACTAAGTTGTTTAATTTCTATTTCTGCACTAAGAAATATCTAGGATTGGTTGAGATCACCTCTAGCATCTACTGCCTACACTCTGGATTATATCCGTGTATATGCTTTACATTTTTAGGCATTCAGTCCTCACAATACATTCTTCCAATCTATTATATAAATAAATTATAAATATGTATATATTTATAAATTTATAGAAATAAATTATATAATGACAAGTTTTATTCTACTCAACACAAATCAGTTCAGTATATGTTGCCTCTCATTTTTTATTCATTGCCCAATGTAAACCCTATGAAAGTATACTTTTTTTTTAATTTTTTTTTTAATGTTTATTTATTTTTGAGAGAGAGAGAGACAGAATGCGAGTAGGTTGGGGGAGAGAGAGAGAGGGAGACACAGAATCCGAAGCAGGCTCCAGGCTCCGAGCTGTCAGCACAGAGCCCGACGTGGGACTCGAACTCACAAGCTGTGAGATCATGACCTGAGCCGAAGTCGGACGCTCAACAGACTGAGCCACCCAGGTGCCCTGAAAATATACTTTTTTTTAAAAAAAAATAATGCTTTTATTTCTGAGAAAGAGAGAGAGAAAGACAGAGAGAGAGAAAGAGAGAGAGAATAAGTGCAGGAGAGGGTCAGAGAGAAGAGGGAGACAAAGAGCCCAAAGCAGGCTCCAGGCTCTGAGCTGTCAGCACACAGTCTGACGCGGGGCTTCTTTGGATTCTATGTCTCTCTCTCTCTCTCTCTCTCTTTCTCTGTCCCCTCCCGCTTGTACTCTGTCTCTCTCTGTCAAAAAAAAAACATTAAAATTTTTTTTAAAAAGGAGTGTTAACACATTGAGGAAGAAATCTGACTTGAAGTATCAATGTGTGAATGTCAGTAATCAAGATTAGAAATGATCATATTAGCATGTATGTGTGTGTGTCAGCCTGCACAGGAGTAAGCCAGGTGGAAAAGGTCCAAGATTTCCTACAGGGTCAGGGTGAACCTTAGATGGGAAAGGAAAACCTAAAGACAGAAGCAAACTCTAAAATGACCCCCCCCATATCACCTCACCCTGTCATTCTGTATTCTAGTATTGATGCCTGTATGTAATCTTTTCCCCTTGAATATGGGCTAAATTTACAGAACTTGGCAGAAGAGGTATAGTGCTTCGTTTAAAGTTATAAAAAGACTGTGACTTCCATCTTGGGTGATTTCTCTCTCTTTCTTTCCCTCTCTCATCTCTCTCTCTCTCTCTCTCTCTCTGTCTCTGTCTCTGTCTCTGTCTCTGTCTCGGTCCTTCTGTCTTCACTCTCCCCTCCCCTCTCCACAAATTTCCATGTCATGAGGATTCTCAACCAGCCTATGATGGAACTCTCATGTTTAGGAGCCAAGGCCTGGTTCCAACCACGTAGGCTTGCAAACAGATGCCTCTTGCTCAGTCAAATCTACTGATTTGGTTGCAAACCCTGCCGCCATCCTGAATGTGACTTCATGAAGTCTTGAGACAGAGGCTTGCAACTAAGTCACACTAAGTGACTAAGTCACACTCAGGTTCTTGAAACACAAAAACTGTGAGGTATAGGATATTTCTTGTTCTAAGCTGGTAAGTTTTGGGATAATTTGTTACACAGCAGTAGATAACCCATGTAACAACAGGAGTGCAAATTCTGATTGTTAATATGCATTGTCCTACAGCCTGCAACAGAGGAGAAACCTCAGTAAGAGCAAAAGTTGATGCATGAAAACCATCTTAGCCATCTTTCTCTTGGAACCATCCCTTCTTTCAGTTATCTTTTCTCACCTAGAGCCAACCTTGCTTCTCACACAAGAATGAAGCCTTTAGCTCAGAGCTGTGACTTAACATATGATCTTTGCTCCTCTGGACTCTACTTATGGTACAAAATGGTGAAAGTACAAAATTTTCAAAAGCATTTTTTTATGCTAACTGTAGTATCATGCAAAACTAAGTAAAATAAAGAAAATGGCATATTCATTACTCTTTCAGCCCTAAAACAACTGCTGTACTTGTTTTTGACATAATTATAATCTCATTTCACATCTAACCTTGTGTTTGCCTTGATATGTATTAACGTTATAGCCTTAAACTTTTCATGTTAATATATAACCTTTTTAATTATTTTTAAAGAGAACATGATGTATTGATGTTAATCACACTTTTCATAATAATTTATAGAGTTGGACAGTATAAAAATTATGATACTTCAAACTTTTACTATGGAAATTAATACTTATAAACGTTCTCATTCCTTTGAAAAGATTTTCTCTATTTCTTCCTTATTTTAGATGTATAGAGTGAAATTCTGGGTCAAAAGACACAAATCTTTTAATAACAATTATCATGTTTTTAAGAAGTAAAATAACCCTTTTTCTTCTCAACTGTAACTTCCTATCTTCTTCATAATCAATTGAGGCGATTCAATGTAACTTACAAGATCATGTCTTTCCAAAGATTCCTAGGGGACCATTTAAAAAATTGTTAAAGGTCTTAGAACCATTTTAAAGACAAAGTACTACAGATAAGAAGTGTTATCACAATGTGTGGATTCTTCCTACACGTCTGTCACTTTATTATTTCTAGTTCATTGACAGCTCTTCAAAAACTATTCTCTGGAGTTGTAGCTAAAATCCCACTTTGGCTATTTTCTAACATATCAGTGAACTAATAAATCTAAGAGGTTCCACTTATTAAGACATGGCAAAAAGACTTCCCCTTAATTTTAGGAGAAAAAATGTGCTCAGGAGACCTTATTGTATCAAAATATTCCCATCTAGGACTTTCACACTTTCCTTAATTTCTCCCAAATAATTCAAGTTACGTTTACTCAAGTATCATTTACTTATAAGAAAATTTGTCCTTTCTTTAGTATATAACTCAATGAGACTTGACAATTATATAGTCACTTTTCTGCCTCTGAAAGGAAAATTTAAGATATTTTCTTCACTCCAAAACGTTTTCTTTTAATAGTTACAAATTTCCTTCTAAGTTCTTTTATAACTGTACATTGGAGAGGAGTTCCTCTTCTCCCATTCTCTCCCTGGTAATCAGTGATCTGATTTCTTCCAGAATGCTGGATGGAATCACATTGCTTCTTTCATTCCCCATCTTGCTTCTGAGATTCAAACATTTTGTTGAATGTATCAGGAGTGCTCCTTTTGAATGCTGAGGATTATTCCACTATATAAATGTTAACACAATTTTTGTATCCATTTACCACCAAAGTGATATTTCGGTCCTTTCTAGTTTGTGGAGGTTGTGAATCAAATTGCCAAAAATATTTAGTGAGCATACTTTGTATTTTCTTTTTCTTCTTTTTTTCTTATTTCTTTCTTTTCTTTTTCTTTTCTTTTCTTTTCTTTTTTTGTGGTAGGTTCCATGCCCAATGTGGGGCTTGAACTCATGACCCTGAGACTGAGAGTCATGTGTTATACCAACTAAGCCAGCCAGGGACCCTTGAATAGGTATAATTTTTCATTTGTCTTGGGTATATCTAGCTGTGAGAATGCTAAATCTTGTGAAACACATTGTTTAAATTTGTAAGAAATGGTAAAAATTCTCCTCCATTATCTCTTTAAATATTTATTCTGCCTGATTCTCCCACTCCTCTCCCTTTAGGACTCCATTTATTCTTGTGTTACCCTGTATGATATTGCCTACAAGTGTTAGTTATTCCATTCTATGTTGTATTTTCACTCCCGTAGTTTTGCTTCTTTTCCAAATGGATCATTTTATTTTTATTTATTTTTATTTTTTAAATATTTTTTCAAGTTTTTATTTATTTATTTTGAGAAAGAGATATAGAGGATGAGTGAAAGAGGGACAGAGAGGGACAGAATCCCAAGCAGGCTCTGCACTGTCAGCTCCAAGCCCAAGCAGGGCTTGAACTCATGAACCGTAAGATCATGACCTGAGCAGAAACAAACAGTCAGACACTTCTCTGACTGAGCCACTCAGGCATCCCTTTATTTATCTTTTTTAAAATGTCTATTTATTTTATTTTTGACAGAGACAGTGCATGAGTTGGGGAGGGGAAGAGAGGGGGTGGGAGAGAGAATCCCAAGCAGGCACCACATCATCAGCACAGAGCCCAATGTGGGGCTTAAACCCATGAACCATGAGATCATGACCTGAGCCAACATCAAGAGTTGACCACTTAACTGACTGAGCCACCCACACACCTCTCCATGTAGATCATTTTAATTGGTTGGCCATTAGAGTCCCTAGTGCTTTATCTTTTTGTATTCATTTTGTTAATAAGGTCATTGAAAGAATCATTCATCTATCTCCAACTTATGACATTCTCTTTTATTAATGTTTATAACTCATTTTTGAGCAGAAATTGTCCACTTGTTCCTGCATATTTTCTAGCTTTCCCACTATTTCATATAATTTACTAACTAGATGTTTATAGTCCTTTTTGAATAATTCCAACCAAGGGATTTACTTCAGGTCTGCTTTTATTAACTTCATCATCACTTAACAGTGGGTCTCACTTAAACAAACAAACAAACAAACAAACAAACAAACTGTCCAATACAAGTGGAAGGACAGTAGAGATTTACGTCAACAGCACTTAGGACTGAGTATGACTCTCCAAATTGGCCAGGAGGAGGTCAAATTTTCACTCTTTATGGATGACATGATATTCTATATGAAAAACCCAAAAGATTCCACAAAAAAACCTACTAAAACTGATCCATGTATTCAGCAAAATTGCAGGATATAAAATCAATGCACAGAAATCAGTTTCATTCCTATATACCAGCAATGAAGCAACAGAAAGAGAAATCAAGGAATCAATCCCATTTACAATATAACCAAAGAGGTGAAAAATCTATACACTGAAACTATAGAAAACTTAGGAAGAAATTGAACATGACATAAAAAAAAAATGGAGAAATATTCTATGCTCCTGGATAGGAAGAAAAAAATATTGTTAAAATGTCGATTTCAAAGCAATCTTGAAAAAGAAAAACAAGGCAGGAGGCAACACAACCCTGGACTTCAAGATTTATTACAAAGCTGTAATCATTAAGACAGTATGGTGGTACTGGCACAAGAACAGACACCAGATCAATGGAACAGAATAGAGAACCCAGAAATGGACCCACAAATGTATGGCTAACTAATCTTTAACAAAGCAGGAAAGAACATCCAATGGAATAAAGACAGTCTCTTCAGCAAGTGGTGCTGGGAAAACTGGACAGCTACATGCAGAAGAATGAACCTGGACCACTTTCTTATACCATTCACAAAAATAAACTCAAAATGGATGAAAGACCTAAATGTAAGACAGGAAGCCATTAAAATCTTCAAGGAGAAATCAGGCAAAAACCTCTTTGAAATCGGCCGTAGCAACTTCTTACTCAACATGTCTCTGGAAGCAACAGAAACAAAAGCAAAAATGAACTACTGGGATCTCATCAAAATAAAAAGCTTCTGCACAGTGAAGAAAACAATCAGCAAACTAAAAGATAACCGACAGAATGGGAGAAGATACTTGCAAGTGACATATCAGATAAAGGGTTAGTATCCAAAATCTATATAGAACTTATCAAACTCAACACCCAAAAAACAAATGATCCAGTGAAGAAATGGGAAAAAGACATGAATAGACACTTCTCCAAAGAAGACATCCAGATGGCCAACCGACACATGAAAAAATGCTCCACATCACTCACCATCAGGGAAATATAAATCAAAACCACAATGAGATTTCACCTCATGCCTATCAGAATAGCTCACATTAACAACTCAGGCAACAACAGTTGTGGGTGAGGATGTGGAGAAAGAGGATCTCTTTGCACTGATGGTGGGAATGCAAACTTGTGCAGCCACTCTGGAACACAGGATGGAGGTTCCTCAAAAAATTAAAACTAGAACTACCCTATGACCCAGCAATTGCACTACTAGGTATGTATCCAAGGGATACAAGTATGCTCTTTCGAAGGGGCACATGCACCCCAATGATTATAGCAGCACTATCCACAATAGCCAAAGTATGGAAAGAGCCCAAATGTCCATTGATGGATGAATGGATAAAGAAGATGTGGTATATACATGCAATGGAGTATTACTCGGCAATCAAAAAGAATGAAATCTTGCCATTTGCCACTACATAGATGGAACCGGAGGGTATTATGCTAAGTGAAATTAGGCAGAGAAAGACAAAAATCATATTACTTTACTCATATGAGGACTTTAAGACACAAAACATATGAACATAAGGGAAGGGAAGCAAAAGTTATATAAAAACAGGGAGGGGGACACAACATAAGGGAGTCTTAAATATAGAGATCAAATAGAGGGTTGCTGGAGGGGTTGTGGGAGGGGGATGGCCAAATGGTAAGGGGCTTAAGGAATCTACTCCTGAAATCACTGTTGCACCATGTACTAACTAACTTGGATGTAAATTATAAAAAATAAATAAATTATAGAAAGGAAAATAAAAGAAATGAGTATGCCTCTTCCATCAGACTGTGTATGGGGATTAAGTCAGTAAGTAAACTGGTTAGTAGCTACAATGAGCTTGTATTTTTGGTTATTGGATTTGCTTTCAGTGCATCACACTATAACAGTGATCTGGTATTACTTCATTTTGTCTGGCTTCTTGAGTGCACCCATGATTGATCAACTCAGAGTCCTGAATACACCCTGAGTTTCCAGGGGGCTCTGTACCCCTGAGCCCTTGGTGTGAAAATATTTCCTATCCTTCCCCCAGCAGCTTAAAGCTTTTCTCTGAAGAGAAAATGGATCTGGGAAGATAATAGGATTCTTTGCCTATGTGACACCAAGAGAGCTCTCATTCACATCTTCTGCTCTATCTCCAGTCTTTCTTGTGAACCCATACAGAGACCTGTAGAAAAGGGTTGGCAAATGCGTAGATCCTCCTCCCCCCACCTTGAATCTGGGGCTCTCAGGGATTAAATGTGTCATCACTAAGTCTGCAAGAACCCATTAAAGTTTAGTCATTTTCACCTCTGCTATGTCATGGAGCCCTAACCTCCTCTATCTAAGGTTCATGTACTTTGTCTCTCCAAGAAGGGTCTCATCTTCCTTTAAATTCAGTTCACCTGGTTTCCTTATGACCTCTACTTTCTGATGGTCTAAAAAACAGTTATGATGTTGCAGCTTATATGGATTTTTCCTTATGTTAGAATGGAATCAACAACATAGGAGCAAAATGTCTCTCCTCAAATGACTTCGTTGACACATCAGGGCATCTAAAATACAGCTCTGGGCTTTCACTCCATTCTGAGGGTAGAATGATCACATAGTATAATGAAAACTAAGCTCATTCCTTTTATTTTATTCTTTTGTAGTTTCCATTTCATCTCAGACATGCTTATTTTCTTTTTGTGATATCAAACGAACAATATTCCCATTCAAAATCATTTTTTTTAGGAAGGAAAAGGAAAACTTCAATGCTTGGGAAGACATCTAAAAATTCTCCTTGGAAACCATGTGATATCATTTTCCAAGTCAGACCCAATGACAATGGAAATTTTCACTGTACCCCATCCAGCTTGGGGTGTTGATAAATAATCATACAGAAAATTTGTTGAAGCATGTGAAAGGAGACTTCTCATTGTGCTAAGAATTTCCCAGCCAATGTGGGTAGATAAACAGCACTGTTATAAATCATCATTCTCTCACCAACCCTAAATACCATACAAGTTAGAAAATCTCCTCTATAACCTCTGGCATATGTCTAGAATCCTTCTCTTCTATTGATGATACACTTACAGTGGAAAGTACTAAAACAACACACACACAATCTTCATATAAAATATCTAGTCTACAGCTATAAAAGTCTAGAATTTCTGTTCCCTAGTTTACCCAGAGGCAATCAGACCCCAAACCTTTGAACCTTTGACAAATCCTTACTAATCATTGATATGCCAATTTATCTATTTACAATAAAATGACTACAAGTCCTTAGCTCTGTGCTTGGCATATAGGATGTTTTCAATACACACTGTCCGTTATCTGTCATTATTTACAATTATTCTTTTTGTTGTAATTACTCTTATAACAAGAGAGAGACTGCAACAAAACACACAATGATCAGGTTTTGATGAGGCAAGGCAGAAGAAACTGGCTGACCCCACCATTCATGCTTCCTCTTCCACAATATACAGTTACTGATGGGAGGTGGCTATCCGGTCAATAATTACATTGCCCAGACTTCCTTGTGTCTACGTGTGATCACACACCTAACTCTCACCAATCAGAGTAGAAGTAATGTATGTTTCTTGTGGGTCAAGAATATTTAAAGATGCCATATTTGACATATTTGACATCTGAGATGAAGATGCCATATTTGACACGTTACATGTGGCAAAGCTGTAAGCTGGAAGAATCTTATTCCTGGCATTACTGCATTGAGGACTAGCACCTGTGAGTGCTCCAAGCAAAACATAAACTTATATATTAGCGATGTATTTGTTACCACAGCTAAAGTTATCTTGACTAACCACATTGTCAGTGAACTAAACCAGTACTACATAAAGATGGTCTAGCAAAGTCTGCAAACTGCTACTGGTCCATGACAATTTAAGTACAGAAATTGAGAGTAAGAATTTAGGAGATTTATAGCCACAGAACAATGCACTTTTTATGTCTATTGAATATTACACTTGTTAAAATAGGCTTCTATTGTGCATCGCTTTTACTTCATTTTTCATTTTTTGTTACATTGGTTTATGATGGATCAGACATTTTGAAAAAAAATGGTCCTTTAATAGATGGTTTGAGTAGCATGTGGCTCAAAGATTCCCTTCCAGAAAAGGCATCTCTTTCTGTTGTACCCTGAGGCACCTGCTTCTAGCCAAGTAATATATATAAGGATCCTCTTAATGACCCCTGACAGCCGCATCCTCTTGTACTCCAAGGATGAATTATTCTAAAGAACCCAACTTAAAGGGAGGACCCTCTTGAAGGAAATATTTTTGGCTACTGATAAAAAGTCATTTCTAAGTTTCTGTTGGGTGTTGAATGCTTACCTTTATTATTTACAACTGCAACTTCTATCTCCTAACATTCCAATGAATCTTGTTCATTATAATAAGAATATCTTCCTTTGATGACCTCTGCCTGAACTACCCATCAACTAGCTCCAGACTACCTTACTTGAGAATTCTTACAGGCCATTTCCCACTTCCTCCCATCCTCTCTGGCCCTGTGCTAATAATAAAATAAATGGAGCGGCCCCCATAGCTTTGGATGTTCAGCCCTTGAAGCTCTGCAAAGCTTGTGCACCACTTAAATGTCTTCTCCCACAGAGATTCTTGTTTTAGGTTACTTTTAATCTATCAAGATTAAACTTTTTTTTTTTTTTTTTTTTGCAGTACAGTTGGTGATGTCAGTTATGTCACAGCGATTTCCACAATTTGACTTTCCCTTAATGACATGAGGGATGCTTATCCAAATCCTAAGCTGTGCAAGAAATGAAATATTTGGGCAGGAGAGAGCTTCTATTCTCAAGATGCTATTAATAACGTCAATTACTATAGTGTAAGACAGAGTAACGACTGTCCTTCTTGTATCCAACTCTTCAACATGTTGCCCTATAATTGTCTTTACATTGAGATTTGCCTCTGCATTAGATGCTTCTATGTTCCTGAAGTGCAATGAAATTTTACCTTTCCTCTTAAAAAAGAATTAAAGTATCCTTTTTCATTGGTTCCATCAGTTGGCATAAAAGAGGCATTCAATAAATGCTTATTTTTAAAGTTGTTGAACTCCTTTTTTGGAAGACAAGAATCTTTACTTGAACATAATGATAGAATCCTAAGGCTACCATCTAAGGGCTGATAACTGTAGTGTAGTAAGACTGTAGTGGTTTGTAGTTGTAGAACTGGAGGATATAGCTTCAAATTATTTTTTTTTACTACCTTCAAATCCTCACTCCGTTACTCAGTCTTGAGTGAACATAATCTTACTGCTTATCCCGATTCAGCCTCTGTTTCTCCACTTGCCAAAATACACCTCTCAGGATTTTACAAGTTGTGGCAATTAAGAGGCCAACAATACAATACAAAAAGCTATTTTTCATCTGGTTCAATTTTAATTGCTTTCTTTATGCTGCCCAAATCCAGCAAAGCAATGTGACTGGTCCAGAACTATCTTTTAAGCTAATGTAACAAAGTTGGCCAGAAAATTCTTATATCCTTAGTTCCAACTTTACAATGGTTTCAGTCCTTTCTGTAAGGATTAGTTCTCCATAAGATCACTTCTCCTAAAGGCTAGGTGCCCAAAATAAAGTTATAAGGGGAGAAAAAAGAAATCACTTACAAGAAACAATCTGATGTTAAAAATAAGAAGCCAAAGTCCTTAAAAACTTCTCATTGCTTGGCTGTATAGGAACTGTCTCCTAATCTGAAATTCCCGTGAGGTACTCATGGGAAGAAGATAGTTCACTCTTTATGGGAGGACCAGTGGAGAACACTGTGTGTCATTTATTAGAAACATTTGCAAGGGGGGGGGAAGTATTTTATTAAGTACCTGAAACTGCAAGGTGCTCACAGGTTCATGAAAAAGTGGATCCATAACATGGAAACATTTAAACACTTTCAACTCCAGCTGTCATCCTTCTGTCCACCAACTCCCCATTGACACATCTTGCTAACTCTGCCTCTGGTTTCAGCACTGCCCCATGACTGAGCCCTGTTTCTTACAGCTTTCCTTTGTATTCAAACCACTTGCTTATGAAGTTATCTGGGAGGTAGTCAAGAGAACCAAAAACAGTATTTTCCCTATACATGGCACGGGCTACTGCAGAGAGATATTTTGGATTTAACACTTTTAGTTTGGAATTTATTAGAATCAAAGCAGATGTAGCATTGTTATACCTCAATAACCTCTGCATAATTTAGAAGGATGTGGAATGTGCTTTTTATGAGGATGACAATGCCAAATGCTTACAGATGCTAAGATAGCAGTATTGGAGAAATTGGAAGCGATGTCATTGGCAAATCATATAAAAATGTAAAAGAGAGAGTGTGTGTGTGTGTGTGTTGTGTGTTTTCATTTTCCAGCAGCAGGAAATGATGCCACAAGGGAAAATCTGATGTGTAGTGAAGTAAAAGAAGAACAATGATCATACTGATTTGAGGTTATGCTGATGAAAGAAAGAGTGGAAAGAAACATATATAAAAGGCCAGTGAATCTCATAAGACGAGACACTGCTTATAATTTTAACAAGTAAGACCCGTTATCCTCTGTAGCCAGTCCTGGGCTTCTTCCCTTTTTTCCTGCCCGTTATATTTCTTTGGTTGTCACTCTTTGCCTTCATATTTCTAGTCTACACGTACCTGCCTTTTTTCCACTTTTCTCTGGGCAGAGGTATCAGCATGTCTCCAAGTTTGCCCATTACTACAAACAAGTTGTACCCTTTAGAACAAATGTATATGATCTCACTTGCATGCAGAATCCATAAAAGTCAAACTCATAAAACTAGAGAGCAGAATGGTGGTTGCCAAGGACTGTAGGATGGTGAAAACAGAAAGATGGATGTCTCATTTGATTGTATTAATCACTTCACAATGTATACACACATCAGGGTATCACACTGTACACCTTAAATATATACAATTTTTGTCAATCATACCTCAATAAAGCTAGAGGGGGACAAAAAAGTTCTATTTTCCCAGAGCTTCTAGCCAGGTGCATCTCAGAGCTGGCCTGATTCCACCATGAGAGAAGGTACTTACCTGCTTCAGCCTCAATCATTTCCCTCCCTGAGGAACTCCTAGAGTTCCAACCATATCACTTTCTTATGCAGGTTCCTACCTTCTCACTGGCCCTTCTATTACCTGGAAAGCACCCATAACATTGTGATGGTGTCCTTTTGTTAATAACCAACACCACCGAAACTTGGGCTGAGCATTTTGTGGTGCAATCCATGATAAATATTGGCTGGCTGGCAATTTTTCATACATATTAATACGTTCATGGGCCAGTAGAAATAAAAATAGGTGACTTTATACCAGGGAAATGGCAGGAACGTGCTACGTCTCACACTGATTACACTTATCTTTGTGTGCTTGTCTGAGGGACAAAGTAGCAGATGTGAGACACAGGCTTTGCCTGGGAGAAGCTGGGAAATATTTTATGGACAAATCCTCTAAAAATCATCTCATTAGTATAAGAAAGGCCATTATTTACTTAAATAAACCAAGCGCACTGTTAACTATGCCTTACCTTCCACATGGGAAAGATGGCATTGTGTCCTCTATTATCAGAAAGATGATTGAGCCTATAGCTGGTAAAAAGCAGATCCAAGGAACCAGGTTTCAAAAATCACCATTTATAGCACAATTCTGGATAGCCCTGGCTATGGCTCCATGAAACTACGTTTTGTTGAAGAGTAAGGAACAGTTTACTAAATGAAGAAGAATGAACGGCTCTGGGAGCACAACTAAGGAGGCATCATCCATGTTCTGGAAAGGGCGGCATATAGTTAGAAAATATCCAGCATCCGAAAGGAAATGCTGTTAAGCTGGGCTTAAATGGTGAATGGATCCTGGCTTGGTGGCTTCCTCACTGCACACTTCTCACTTTCATCTTCCTATTAGAAACTTAAATTTCCCAGCTATGATGTTTGGAGGAAAAAAAAAACATGTACAGTTATGGGAAAGGACTCTAATTTGACTTTACTAATAAACATACCCCAATTCCCCAACCACAGTGGGGATATGATGTAAGTTAAGCTAATTGGGTCAACCAGACTCAATTCTGGGACCTAGATCTAAGGTTTCTATCTCTTATTGAGTAGAAATGAGAATCAAAACAGTCCCTGGTATGGGTAATGGTAATTTGTGAATGATGGGATAAAGCCAGCCCTACATGGGTGTGAATAATGAAGCAGCAATCCTAAGAATGGAGAGAAAGAAGCTGAACACTGGTCATGTCATTGCAGTCCTTGATCCAACCATCCCCCAAGTCTTCATCTGGGCTCGTGCCTCATTTTCATTGTTGAAATTTGAGTCGGACTCTCTTGTAATGAAAGTCTACCAATAACTACTTTATCAGACGTTATGCAGCTGCACCTTAGTGGAAGTAGAAGTAGAGATGCTGGTCTGCAATATGAAGTGTGCCAAGTACATGATAAATAGCAATGAAGGGAAGAAGTTCCTCTGGCTGCTCTTGTTGTTAAATGGAGGGGGAACTAGTACCTACTGAATGACTACTGACTGCCAAGCAGTGTGTCAACTATTGCCATGCACCTCACCTTATGGAACCCTTCTAACTCTCTGAAATAGCAGGACGATATGCCTATTTTATTGGTGAGGCTCTGAAAGGTCAGGCATGTTACCTAAGGTTACACGGCTTAAAAATGATAGAGCTGTGAGTAAAACTCATGGTTTTTGTTGTTGTTATTGTTGTCTGTTTGTTTTTTGTTTTTTTGTTTTTGTTTTGTTTTTTCAGTCTAGAAAGCCCATGTGCGTTTTGCAATGTAACAAAAATCCTCAATCTGGATGTGGTGGCTAAAGTAGCATGTAAAAATTTTAATGCATAAGAATGTAAGTTATTTTGTAGGAGATTCAATTCACTGTAAAGTCTGCCTCTCAATATCTTGGCAAGTTTATCCCAATTGACAAGGTAGATTGAGGGATGTTGACATTTTCCCTACTATGGATATGTCCAGAGATTACTGACAAGAGACAACTGTGCTTGGAAATCTGAAGGTAATTGATTCTGTTACTAAACCAAAATTCAAAATTGCATACAGGCACCCTTTTGATTTCTAGATCATTTCCTAGGATTATCATCTGACTCGGTGAGGCATTTCCCCAGACAATACAAGTACATCTGTAACTTTTTTGGCAAAATTTGGCAGAGAACAGATATTTCAAGGAAAATAGTCCCTTCCTACTAAGAAATGAATGTCGAGGGACTTCAATCATTGAGGTTCATGATTTGTAAGACTTAAAGCCACGAGTCTCCCCAAATAAGTTGTAGCAAGGGTTACTATTAAGTAAAATCATTAAAGTAATCCAATAAACAAACTCACTATTCTATTATGACCCAGAAGTCCCAGCCACTGTTTTACTCTTCCAAAAGATACTGTTTGACTGTTGATGTTTGACAAGGAGCAAAGCCATTACCTAGGTATCTCATAAACAACTTCCCACAGTGCCTAGAGGAAATGTAAGAAAAAAAAGAAAAAAAGAAAAAAAGAAAGAGACCAGGTGGCCAGCTAGAGAAAAGCTACTCTGAACACAAGAATCAGCTAAATGTGACCACGGGAAGATGTAGGTCTGTGATTTCAAGACCTGACCTTTCAAGAGAATTCAGAAAACTCTAGTTTTAGATGAACATTCCTAACATTTAAAATTTTATCAACTTATCCATTCAACACTCTGTAGACTCTTCATATCACCAACTTTCTGCCTTTGACTTTACCCAAAAAGCAGAACACTAACAAATGTGTTATTGTTGTTGTGTGTTTTTGTCAGCTACCAGCTTTTGTCTTCTGCCCTGTAATAAATCTGTTCATGTTGCAGCCTTTATCACATCATAGTCAAGAAAGGGAAGAAAGAAAGAAAGAGAAAGAAAGAAAGAAAATAAAAGAAAGAAAAGAAAGAAAGACAGAAAGAAAGAAATAAAGAAAGAAAGAAAAGAAGAGGAAAGAAAAGAAGAGGAAAGAAAAGAAGAGAAAAGAAAAGAAGAGAAAAGAAAAGAGCCACTGTTCTCAGATTCTCAGAAAAACCACAAGCTATACCAGCAATTTTAAGCCCCATGTATCCTAGGCACCTATGGTGACAGGCAGTAAAACCATAATTGTGACAGTGCCTTTAATGTAAAGTTAGTTGGAAAGAAGGATCTATAAACTGACATGCAGTGATTGGTGTCACGCTTCAAAGCAGATTTTTGAAGGTGAATAAATTTTTTTTTTAAATATGGCACAATACTTTCAAAATATAGAATGCTGATCCCTTCTGTCAAGGGTTGTTTTTTTTAACCTATTACCAGCTATTTTTAATGTGTCAAGGAAGACTACCCCACTGGTCATGGAAATAGAAACTATTTCATGAAATTTTCTTTGCCCTGATCACTATCAAATAATTACAGGAAATTACTTCCCACTGGTGTTTGAAAAGCTTTTTTTGGGGTCTCTTTGCCCATTTAAAGTAGTTTTGTGTGTCACTGAATTCTGGTGAGGTAATGGATGTGTTTTAATTACATTCGAAGTGCCAGGCTTTGTATATTAGGTGCACATTTTTACACTGAATGGAAAAGCAATCAGCAATTTTTAATAAGGAAAATCTTTAGCTCTGACTTTGCTGTCACTGCATATCTTCCCAAAGGGGTTTGGGGATTGCGTGGTTGACACTTCAAATAGGTAGTGGCCGATCAGAGGGTAAATATATTTCCTGATTTCTCCATGGAAATGGGTTTTCTGGTGGAAGAAGAAATTCTGGGAATTGAGCATGATGGGATTAAATTTTAAATATGATCATGACAGCCAGCATGGCACTTGAGTACTTTCACATCTCAGCAGAATCCAGAAGAGCTGCTGTGCAGCCTAGATCTCATTCCAAAAAAAAAAAAAAAAAAAAAAAAAAAAGAAAGAAAGTAAGCCCTGCAAGAAAGTAGGAGCTAACAGCCCACTATAAGCCCATAAGTAAAAGAGCCTGGGAGATACAAAGGCTACTGCATGTTACTAGGCCAGTGCTCTTGCCATGAGACCCCTGGCCTGTGGGGGAAAATTTAGATGCAATGTCTTTAATAATCAAAAGAGGGTGGCCTGGGTGGCTCAGTCAGTTAAGCATCCGAGCATTCATCTCGGGTCATGATCTCGTGGTTTGTGAGTTCGAGCCCAGCGTCAGACTCTGTGTTGACATCTCAGAGTCTGGATCCTGCTTCAGATTCTGTGTCTTCCTCTCTCTCTGCCCCTCCCCTGTTTGTGCTGGTTCTCTTTCTCTCTCTCTCAGCTCTCTCTCTCAAAAATAAATAGACATTTACAAATTTTTAAATTTAAGAGAGTTGTTCCAGGAAAAATGTGGAAAGGAACAAATATACATGAAGGGGAGCTTGAGGACCCTAGTTTCCTCTGGTTGGTGACAGAGGACATATCTTCCTTCTTGTCAAAGAACCAGTAAGTGGCAGCATTACTCCTATGTGGCTTCCACGTGTACATTTGTGAACACTTTTTAAGCAGACTATCAATATTTATAGAAGTGCAAGGGATAAGAGAAGAGAACAGCATAGATTTGTATACCCTGGGACATGAATACAAAGCATTGTCTTTGCAAAGTCTTTCTAGGCCATTTTCAACAGTAACTTCATCTTTCTGCCCGAACCCCCTTACCTTTAAGGAAAGGATATGCTGGCCAGTGTAAAAATGGTGGCTACAGCCAGTATAATGGATTTAGGACCTTTATCCTAACAGAGGAAAACGAGTGGGACGGGGAGAATTCTAGGGGTGCTGGAGCTAGCAGGTCAACGGGCAACAGGGTGGCCTGGAGATTGTCTGATCATTCAAGGAAACATCTTGGCCCAACATGAGTTGTGTCCATTAATGATAATGCTCAATTCTGAGCTCCATTAGTTAGTACAGTAAGGATACTAAATTCTCTGGTTCTATCACAACTGGCTCCAGAGCTTAAGGGAGATGGTGTCATAGTAGGATGGGGATAATGTAAGGACATTTACTCTAAAGGCTGAAAAGAGCAGATCCCAACAGACTCATGGCAATATGTATAGAATTAGAATTATAGAAGAGGAAGCAATCACTATGAAGTGTCTGGTCTAGCTCTTTTCTCCAAGAAGATTTCACCAGCCAGGTCCAGTGAAACATATTTACCTAAACACAGATGCAGAACTTAACATGCCTTTACTCCCCTAAGTTTTAGGAGAGAAAAAAAGCTTAAAGTAGATTGTCCTTCTGTGTTCACATAAACACTTAACTGGATACATTTCCTATAGAAAATACTTTAAGTGCATCTCACGAATTTTGCTATAATGTGTTTTCATTATCATTCCCTTTAAAATATTTTCCATATTCCATTGTGTTTTCTTTCTTCCTTGGATCCATGAGTTATTTGGAGGTAGGATGCTCGATATTCAAATATGAGGGGCTTTTCAACACACCTTACTGTTACCGATTTCTGGTTTAATTCTCTTGTTGTCAGGCATTTTCTTCTATAAGATTTCAGTCATCTGTATTTTGTGATATAATCAACAGTTCATTTTTGATGAATATTTCATGTATACTTGGAAAGACTTTATTCTGCACTTGTTGCCTACAGTGATATGTAAGCGCAGTTATGTGGATCAAGGTGAATGCCAAAGCTCTTCCCAAGTCTTTTGGTCTTTTCGTCTAGTTTTCTTCCAAATACTGATCCAGGGTGTGAAAATCTTCAGCTCCTATTTGTGGATTTGTCTTTTTCTTCCTTTGAGGTCTGTCAATATCTGTCTCATCCATTTTGGAGCTATGTTATTAAATGCATGTGCATTTGTGACCATTAACTTTCTTTTGAATTAATCATGTTTCACAATTATGCTTTACCATGACCTCTTCTCATGCTGCGGCTTGAAACCAATTTTATCTGACAATAATATCGTCTCTACAGCTGTCTTGTGCTGTTTGTATTCGCATGACACACCTCTTACACCGTAATTTGGCCTCAAACCATTGGTACCTTCATATTCAAAGTCCACCTCCTGGCATTAGTATGTCTCACATATTGTTTTCTTTAGTCGATTTGCATTTGAAAAGAAAATGACCGACATTAACGGACTGAGGCATTTTCTGTTTTCATCCATCTCACCTGTTTGCTGTTGCTATGTTCCTGCCGCTCTTCATATTTGGGATTATTTGAATATTTTATTAAAACCCTAATTTTAATTTATCCATCATTTTGGTTACTTCTTTGTCTTTTTACAAATTAATTAATTATCTAATTAATTGATTTTGGCTATTCTAGGGATTCCAATATGCATCCTTGATTTATCTCAGTCTGCAAATAATTCAGTGTGTACCCTGTCACATAAAATGTAAAATGCAACAATGTATTTCCACTAAGCCACTTTACCTCACACATTGTGCTCTAGTTGTTACATACATTGTCCCTGTTCTACACTGTCCACAGTACATACCGTGTAGCAATCTTTACTTTAAAAATTTTTTTGAATGTTTATTTATTTTTGAAACAGAGAGAGACACAGCATGAACGGGGGAGGGGCAGAGAGAGAGGGAAACACAGAATCGGAAGCAGGATCCAGGCTCTGAGCCATCAGCCCAGAGCCCGACGCGGGGCTCGAACTCGCAGACCGCGAGATCGTGACCTGCGCGAAGTCGGATGCTTAACTGAGCCACCCAGGCGCCCTGACAGTCTTTACTTTTAAAAGGTATTTAGTTTGTAAAGCAATTAAAAAGAAGGAAGTCATACACCCCACTACTTGTCCCATTTATTTATTTAACACCTTTACTGTGTTTCACTGCAACTGAAATACAAGCTCCGTGAACGCAGGGACACTGCTTGGTTTTCTCTTGCCTTATAGTCCCACACTCTTAGCATAATACCTGGTACAAAGCTGACACTCCACACACACTTGATGAATAATGTGTAGAAATCACAGGCAACAGTTGCAAAGGCGCAGGGCCATGAATGAGCAGAGGTCCTCTGCAAGAACATGGGTTCTACCTCCTAGAGGTGCATATCCACTTTTAAGGTGTGAGCGCCTACTCCCACTAACAATATGCTGAGTCATTACACATCACCAGGCTCCCCATTAGTCCCACTTGTAGAGACAGGCATCCGAAAGCATCTGACTAAGGCATCTGCTTCGTAGTAAGTTTAACGCCTTCCCCCAAAAGGCACTTCCCCAAATATCCCTCCTCACAGTCATTGGCCACTCAGGACTTTGCCTGCACAGCTGAATTTCAGAAGAGTAGCAGTTAAGCAAGCAGTTGACTGCAATACTCTAAGTTGCAATATTTCTGCTTTACTGTGTCAGAAAATAAATAACTCAGAAAAGCCAGGGCATGCAGGGGTTGAGTATCTGTAACGAATGAATGTGATTCTTATAAAAGCAGGCAAAGAAAACCGATTTGGTAGGGCCAGACAGGACCTTCAAAATCCTAATGCAATGTACCTTCTCCTGTTTGGGTCTTCACAGGCTTGTAAAATTACATCTTGAACAGACTCACACTTTCTTCCTACTGTTTGCATCTTTTCACGTGTGCTTGTGCCCAGGAGACCATTTGGTGCAAACTGTCCATCTGCCTTTGTTTTCCCGGATTTTAACACCATTCACCTTGGATCCCTTATGATTGTTTTTATGCCAAGGTGAAGATTATTTATAAACCCGGTGCTTACGTGAACAGTTCTGCAGTGAATCGTCATGTTCTCTAACAAGAGGAGGGCTCAGCCTGCATTCAACCCAAGAGCTGCGTTTTCTTACTGCAAGCAGGCATCTGAAGGTACATGGGAAATTAAGTGGCGAGAGACAGCCAGAGGGAATTTGTAAATGACATCTATCCCACTGCAAGCTGACCTGATCTGAAATGCATGCCAATCAACCTGGCAGACTGGAAAGACATGACTACTAGTAAGACTTCAGGTCAATATCTATGCCTTGATTGTTTACTCTACGATCAGAGAGAGAGAGAGTACACATGAAATATGAGTAGTCATTTAGTTATCCATAAACATTGGCAAGAATCATGAATCCTGGAATGCCTCCCACTGTCGAGGTTACTGTAACATTGTGGAGATAAAAGATATCTGTGTATGGAGGACGGGATAAAGGGAAGCAGTACTTGATGAAGTAATAGTATGTGAACTTTGGACGCTATACATCAACTGTGAATGGATACCTCCTCTTGTTGACTAGGGCTGTTTTGCTTTTTGATCCTAATGACGCCACCATGCTACAGGTATTATCAATGATGTACAGAAGGATGGAGATCTTTTTAATAGGACACATGCAAAAATGAACAGCTTTGGAGCACTACTGCTCAGTTTGGCATTCTGGCCCCAGTTAGCTGGGTAACCTTAGTTCATCAGCTAAAGGATATTTTATTGTCTCTACAAGAGGGGTAATACTATTATTATCCTAAATATTTATACCATAAGTTTGTGATGTTGAAAAGATGTGATAACTGCAAGGCACTTAGAGAGATAATATATACTTAGTAATTTCAGGGTTGTTATTAACTATTATTATTCTGACTATTATAACGTGATAGATAGGTCATCGTACATCAGAATAAGGTGTGGCATCACTATCAATCTCTGGAGACAAAGGTTCAAAGCCAAGAAGTGTTTTCAACAACTTGCCCAAGGTCACACAGCTAGGAAGTGGCAAAGTTAGATTCAAATCCAGGACGGTCTAATATGGAAGATGTCTGTAAATGAACAAAAGTTTGGAGGTACAAAGTCAGTTGATCTTGTGATGTTTTCACAGTCATAGTTTTTAGTGGCCTGACTCCATCACTGAGAGGGAAACAGAGATCTAATGAAATTGGTTCTCTGCTTTCATTGCTGAAGGGGAAGAGCACCAAATATCCTGCCTGGAATTTTATTTTATTTTATTTTATTTTATTTTATTTTATTTTATTTTATTTTATTTTATTTTATTTTATGCTATTTTATGTTATTTTATTTTATTTTATGTTATTTCATTTTATGTTATTTTATTTTATTTTATGTTATTATTTTATATTTTGTCTTATATTTTTGTCTGTAGATAAGGTACTCGTTATTTTCAGGCCAATTATATTACATAGCTCCCCTGAACTGTCACTATTTTCAAATGACATGATACCATATATAGAACACCCAACAGACTTTACTGACTGGTAATTAATTCACTAAGTTTGCAGGATATGTAACTAACATACAAAAACATTTTGTGTTTCTTATACACTAACAACAAACTATTAGGAAAATTAAGAAAATAATACTATTTAAAATTCCACCAAAAGGAATGAAATTCCTATGCATACATTTAACCAAGGAGGTGAAAGACCTACGTTCTGAAAACAGTAAGACAATGAAGGAAGAAGCTGAAAACAACAGAAATAAATGGAAAGGTACAATGTGCTTAGGGGGTCAAAGAATTATTGTTTAAACGTCCATATTACCCAAGGCAATACAAAGATTTAATATAATGCCTAGCGAAATACCAACAGTATTTTCCACAGAACTACAACTACTAGTCCTAAAATTTATATGGGACCACAAAAGAACCTGCTGCCAAAGGAATCTTAAGAAATAAGTTCAAAGTTGGAGGCTTTACAATCTCAGATTTCAAACAATACTAGAAGATGATAGTAATTAAAATAATATGTTATTGCCATAAAAACAAACATATAGATCAAAGGAAAGAATAGAGAGCTCAGATATAAACCCATGTGTATAAGCTTGATTAATTTATAACAAAGGAGCTGAAGATATGCAGTGGGGAAGAAATGGTCTCTTTGTTATGCAGTGTTAGGAAAACTGGACAGTTCCCTGCAAAGGAACGAGATCAGACCACAAAAGGATAAACTCAAAATGAATTAAAGACCTAAATGGGGGGTGCCTGGGTGGCGCAGTCGGTTAAGCGTCCGACTTCAGCCAGGTCACGATCTCGCGGTCCGTGAGTTCGAGCCCCGCGTCAGGCTCTGGGCTGATGGCTCAGAGCCTGGAGCCTGTTTCCGATTCTGTGTCTCCCTCTCTCTCTGCCCCTCCCCTGTTCATGCTCTGTCTCTCTCTGTCCCAAAAATAAATAAACGTTGAAAAAAAAATTAAAAAAAAAAAACCTAAATGGAAGACCTGAAACCGTAAGACTCCTAAAAGACGACATGGACATCAATCTTAGCAATAGTTTTTTTGGATATCTTCACAGGCAAGGGAAGCAACAGCAAAAATAAACAATAAAGACTACATCCAACTAAAAACCTTTCCTACAGCCAAGAAAACCATCAACAAAATGAAAAGGTAACTTACCAAATGGGATACAAATGTGCAAGTGATATATTTGACAAGGTGCTAATATCCAAAATATATAAAGAATTCATACAATTTAACACCAAAACAAATATACAGACAAGTTGATTAAAAGAAGGGCCAAGGACCTGAATAGACATTTCTCCACAGAAGACATACAGATGGCAACAGACAATATGAGAAGATGTTCAACATCACTCATCATCAGGGAACTGCAAATCAAAACCACGATGAGTTATCACCTGACACCTGTCAAAATGGCTAGTGTCAAAAAGATAAGAAATACCTAGAACTGTCAAGGATACAGAGCAAAAGAAACCCTCATGCAGTTTTGTGGGAAAAGTTTCCTTAGAAAATTAAAAATGGAAATACATTATGATCCAGCAATTCTACTTCTTAGCATTTACCAGTATATATGAGTATACTATATTTTGCTCCCCTACAATGAACTGTGAATTTATTTTGTCCATCTAAAACAATTATTATAATCAACATCTTCATAAACATATCTTTAAGCACTTACAGTCTCAAAAATTGAGGGCACCTGGGTGGTTCAGTCACTTAAGTGTCCGACTTCAATCCAGGTTATGATCTCATGGCTCGTGAGTTCGAGCCCTAACTTGGGCTCTGTGCTGACAGCTCAGAGCCTGAAGCCTGTTTCGAATTCTGTCTCCATTTCTCTCTGCCCCTCCCCCACTCACTCTGTTTCTCTCTCTCAAAAATAAATAACCATTACAATTTTTAAAATATATATAAAAAATAACAAAATAATTGAAAATTGCTAAGTCAGAAAATACAAATATTCAATTCAGGACTAAGGTCGAATTTATTTCCCAAGACTCTATAAAAATTCATCTTCCCAATAGCAATTTATGAGTACCCATTTCCGTAAATCTTTACCAGCAAGGGACTTAATGCTCTCCTTAACTTTTGCTTATTTGATGAATGAAAAATGATATCCAATTGTTATGCTTTGCATTTCCCTCATTGCCAGTGAGGTTGACCATCTGTTCATGCATTTATTGGCCAACCGAATTTCCTCTATTATGAAATGCCCATTAATATCTTTTATCCGGTTTTTTCAATGACCTGCTTCTTTTTTCTTTATTGATCTGTTGTAGCTCTTTTAAAATTAAATATATTAACCCTTGGCTTGAGTATATTGAAGGTATTTTTCCAGTTTTAACCTTCAATGCTCAACCCTTTTATGTTGGCTATACTTACTTTAATTTTTATGCACAAAAGCATATTCTAATGCCTCCTCTTTATTTGTATATTCTTATGTAGGGATCTCATCTAGTCTTGTGGCTCTAAATATCATCTGTACACAAATGTTTCCAAAGAATGTGTCTCTAGATCTAACCTCTTCCTTGAGTTCCATACCAGTATGAATAAGTTCCTGCTATACATCTTTAATTGCAGATCGGATACGCACTTGAAACTTCCCGTGTCCAGAACAGAATCCTGCCATCTGTGCCACACACCCCTGCCAGTTCTACAACCCTCTCCATTTCACGAGACTGCAGACACCTTCATTCACTCAACTGCGCAAGCCAAAATCCTTAGGCATTATTCTTCTTTCCTCACTTTCCTTAATACCTTTCATCGATTTCTCTAGCCAATCCTGTAAAACATGTTGTGTCTTTATCTGCTTCTCCCAATGCCTGTTGTGACTCTTGTAGCCCAAAGTGCCATCAGCTGTTACTGAGTTAGGGTAACACCCCAAAAAATGTCCCTTCATCCATTTTTGTCCCATACCATCCATTCTGAAAACACCAGAGTAATATTGTATTTTTCTAACCAAAACCACAACAATTTATTCCAGGCTTAAAACTCTTTGATAGCTTGGCAATGCACTTAAAGTCAAATTCAAATCCTTTATCAGACTGACTAGGGCCTAGATGGTGTCACCCTTGACCACATCTCCTCTCTCTTCTTTTACAAACTCCCTTTTACTGACTGCCTGCTTGTTCATCCCACTGCATGGCTTCTAATTCTTTAACAGGGCAGACTCACCGCATTTGTCAAGACTCTAGATTTACTCTTTTCTCTTTGTGGAATGCCCCTTTCTAGAACTTTCTGCAGTGTGTCTCTTTATTATTGAGGCCTAAAATGCCAACCCCAAAGAGAGGTTTCTCTGGTGACGTTATCTAAAGTAGCTTTCCATTCTGTTTTTACTGTAACATATTCCAAAATTGTTATTTTTTTCAATAGGTACCACTAGCTAAAATTATTCCATTATTTGCTTGGCCTCCATCACTAGGATGTACATGCAGTGAAAAACTGGGCTCTTTGCCTCATTTATTAGATTATCATGAGCATCCTGACTAGGGCGAGTCACAGGGTAGGTGTTCAATCAATCTTTTTCTGGATGAATGTATGTCTGTATTATCTTTTATGACTTCTGAATGTTCTATGTCTTAATAAGGATTCCTCAATACATGTGTTTTATTGTTATTTATATTTATTTTAAATTTCTATCCAATCCATCTATAACTCATTTTTACAAATGAGACAAGGTGTAAGGCTGATTTTTTCCATAGGGATAACCAATATGCCAGCACTGTCATTATATAAATCATTTTCGTGACATCTGTGTCATATATAAATACACATACATTTGGAACCACTTCAATTTCTATTCTATTAATTTATTTTTCCCTTCTGTGCAAAATTCTGTTTTATTTTAGTATGGGATAGTTGGAGGGTGCTTTGTTATATAGTACGGGGACACATTCTTCACTCATCATTCTTATGATTTATATTATCATTTTAAAATAATTTTGTTGTAAACTTTTTTTGCTAGATGTATGATCAATGATTATCAAAAAATTTTGGCATCTATTAGACAACCATGACTTTATGGCTTTGATTGGTTTTGTGATGCAGTATGTTTTAAAACATTCCAATTTGAGGGGCACCTGGGTGGCTCAGTCGGTTAAGCATCCGAGTCTTGGTTTCAGCTCAGGTCATGATTTCCTGGCTTGTGAGTTTAAGCCCGCATAGGGCTCTACACTGACAGTGTGGACCCTGCTTGGGATTCTCTCTCTCCCTCTTTCTCTGCCCCTCCCCCGCTGGCACAGCCACACATGGGCTCTCCCTCTCCCCCTCACTCTTGCTCTCAAGATAAATAAACTTTAAAAAAAATCCTATTTTGATGGACATTAGAAGCATGTCTACTTTATGTTCTCCTGGCTGATAATACATTTTCTTATTATTTTGAACACTGTTGATAATTGACAAATGACTACGTAATATCAGGTCAGCATTTTCTGCATTGCCTCTGTTCTTTTTCAGATAATGATAATTAGTATCATGTCAAAAGAAAATGACTCTCAAGTATACAAAATTTCACCTGCCATGTGGTTTTTCCCTCATTTAAAAAGACACTAAGAGAATTAAAACGTGTGTTAAAGGATATTACAGGTTAGAAAAGCAATAATATTATTAAAAACAAGTCCAAATTATTTTCCCTGGGAAATTTACCTCATTAGATTAGGAGCACACATTTTGGAACAAAAAAGTAAAATAGACCATGGGTGATGGCTTTTGAAGCACATTTTTCCAAGGACAGTATTCCTTTCTGATGGGAAACATTTGCCTTATTAGCTTCATAACACTTCATACAAGTTGTTTCTAAAGACCATATTTAGGGGGCGTCCAAGTGGTTAAATGTCCAACTTCAGCTGTGATCATGATTTCATGGTTCCTGAGTTTGAGCCCTATGTTGGGCTTGGTGTTGGCAGCTCAGAACCTGGAGCCTGCTTTGGATTCTGTGTCTTCCTCTCTCTCTGCTCCTCCCTCCTCTGTGTGTGTGTGTGTCTGTGTGTGTCTCTCTCAAAAATAAACATCAAAGAGAAACAAAAATAAAGACAACATGTATGAAACTAAGAAATAACTTTGAATTGAACTGTATAGGTCATGGCCATTGTCCATCCATGGGTGGCCATACTATAGCTGTTCACTTCGATGGTGTTGCTAGCACAATACTACAGAAAACATGACCTGAGGGCTGTCCGTGCCGATGTAATACATTGGGTTCTAGGTTCTATTAATAAAAATAATAGAATAATAAAAAAAAATTTCCCTCCCTGGGAAAATATTCCCAATCTCCATAAACCCTTCAAGAAACATATTTGGCAGAGGAAACAGACCTGGGGTGGGGGAGGTCTGACTGCAGAAACCCGGAGTCAGGACTATCTCATTCGAGGCCACTGCTGTATACGGAAAGGATCCTGTTGTACAGCAAGGGAATGAGACACTCTCAGCTTACTTTAGTTAACAAATTGGGGGGTGGGGTGGGGGTGGGGAGAGTCTTACTACAAGATTTTATGGGAGAGAAGGGAAGTCTGTGGGGAGTGTAAACAGTCTTGCTGGAAGGCCTTACAAAGTACACAACAGATAAGAGTAAGTAAGCTCTCCAACTTGAGCTTATCTACCTAATCCTCAAGAGAGGCACCTTGCACTTCATTTCTTGGTGTTTAATGCTTACGGTTATCCAGCTATTGTCTTTCTTTCGTGGCTGCCAAACCTCCCAAGGTTTTTCTCATAGCTCATGTTTATTGCAGTCTCTCTCTGTGTCTCAGCTTCTGGGCTATTTTACTGAATCCTGGTACCTTGTCTATTTCACAATGCAAGCCCTTAAGAAGGATAAGAACTGATCAGTTCAGCCAGTCGCCGCTGGGTGTCAAGAGTCAGCCAAGTTGAGCAGAGCTCTTGTTCTGAGTCATGCGACGATTCATTGGTCTAGCCTGGGTCAGATTCCCATTCCTGAGCCCCTCAATTTCGGTAGTGGGTGATGACACAATGGAGCACTGAGTGCCACTTATAAAGGGACATCCAGAAGAGGGCTGAGGTGGGGAGTGCCTCGAAGCATCCCCAAGTTCTTGCTAATGTAACAGGTACATTAACGAATGTTGGAGTTTGGGGTTCTAAAATGTTTCCTGTCTCAGTAAAAAGATAGCCAGGGGCACCTGGGTAGCTCAGTCGGTCAAGCATCCCGACTTCGGCTCAGGTCATGATCTCATGGGTTGCGAGTTCAAGCCCCACCTCGGACTCTGTGCTAATAGCTCAGTGCCTGGAGACTCCTTCGGATTCTGTGTCTCCCTCTCTCTCTGCCCCTCCCTCACTCTTGCTGTCTCTCTCATAAATAAATAAAATTTAAAAAAAATTTTTAAAAAGATAGCCAAAGGTATGTCATTGTTCTTTGATGCCTCTTTCACGATGTCTTGGTTAAATTTTCCATTTCTCCGTATCTTGTTTTGAATTTTTGTAAAACATCCCCTGTCTCTTTGGTAGGAGAGTAGGTTGTGGGGACTTTATAATTTAGAATTAGAATAAGTATTCACTGATGAGTATGTAAGTAAAAGCTGCAGTGAACAGGTTCCTGGTGTGCCCAGAAAATGACTGCTTCTAATTTTTTGTGTCTGTCTGTGAAGGGATAGATTCTGCAGGGAAGCGGCATAATTACGGTATTCACCTCGCCTCAGATGGCATGTTTTTGTTTGTTTGATTGGTTTTCTCTTTAAGCTTGGTGGAAGATCATTTATCCATCCTTCTATTTTTCCACCACAGCCAGAAAGAATACTTTGCACGGTAGACCCTTAGGGAACATTTTCAAAAGGAGGAAGACAATCGAGGAACATAATTAAGTCAAAAAGGAAATTGTCATAATGAAATGCTGTTTCAAAGCAGAGTCAAACCACTGGAAATCATTTGTGAATCGAACCGGATGCACCTAAAATAGTGTCATATAGAAACACATGCTAACTTTCACTTTTTCTCCCTCATGAATACATACCAAAGTCCAAAATACATTTGTCTTTACTGCCTACTGAGACAGCACAGCATGCTGCCATAAACCCTTTAAAGCTGTTATCATTCACATTCCAAGGAAAGAAATTTGTTTATCAATTCATATCATGATCAGTAATATCATTAATAGGGAAAACTAACCCCCCATCCATTTTTGGCCTTCAGAGCTTTCCAAAATTCTCATTTCTTTAGGCTGATTCTATTTTGTGTTCTTTCATTTAAAAAAAAAAAAGCCTTACAACTAGAGAGGATGATTTATGAAACACAGTGATATAATGTTGTACCGAATGTATTTTAAAACTGTGACTGGTGAGACCAGCAATCAGGCAGTGAACATTTGATATGAGATTCTTTGGAGGCTTACACTATTCTTTCTTTTTTATACATTTTTATCTGACTGGGCTTTAATCAAGTCAAGCATGGTTTTATTCTTCTAGTCTTAACTCACTTTAAAGTCCTAGGTAATTCTTGGGGCACCTGGTTGGCTCAGTGGGTTAAGCGTCCGACTTCAGCTCAGGTCATGATCTCATGGTTTGTGAGTTCGAGCCCCATGTCAGGCTCTGTGCTGACAGCTCAGAGCTTAGAGCCTGCTTTAGATTCTGTGTCTCCCTCTCTCTCTCTGCCTGCCCCTCCTCTGCTCATGGTCTCTCTCTCTTTCTCTCAAAAATAAACATTAAAAAAAATAAAAAAATAAAAGTCCCAGGTGATTCCTCCATCCTTCCTTTCCTTCTTGCCTGCCAAGGTCAGACATAATGTAAATGAAGGTTAAGAAAATAAAGTTTGATGTCACAGATAACTTTGTATTATTTCATTGGCTAATTATTCAGCAAAGGTGAAGGCACAGACCCTGTTTCCAGGTTATGTGACCATGTAGCCTTCCCCTGAGTTTCCAATTAATTTTTCTTCTTTTTGTAATATTGCTGTTTGAAATTACCCATGTTATAAATAAGTGCAATCTCATTAGAAAAGATTCACACATGCTTGCTTACAGAGAGCATTTCTTCTTAGCTAAATAGTTTTAAAAAACTTTTGTGTGTTATGAAATAATAGACCCTCTAGCTTATTTTCTCAAACAAGGCAAGAAACTTCTTCCACATTTCATATTAACATCATCTGGGACTTTTATTTACTTTTTTTGTTTACTTTTGTTTTCGCATTTTACTGGGGATAAAACAGATCGCTGCTTTTGCGATTTTTTTTTTTTTTGGTCTTTCCACCAGAATGTTAATTTGGTTGAATATATTCATTCAGGTTCAGAACATTTTCCATCAGAACTTTGAAGACAATGTCCCATGTTTTATAGAAATTGAGTTTGTTTCTGAGAAACGTGATGCTAATATGATGTTTCTTTCTTTTTGGAAAACCTGTTTTGGCATTTTAATTGCTTGTTCATTAGGTTTTCCCCTCTGGACATATTTAAGATTTTCTCTTTATCTTTAGGTTTCTGAAATTTCATGCGGTGTGTCCAGCCCCAAGGTTTTTTACAATCATCCTGTATGACTTTTGGTGAGTGTCTCAGTGTGAGGCCTTCAATTTTTCTTCAACTTTGAGAGCTTGTTTCCTGTTATTTATTTCGATAATTCCCTCCCTCCCCAAACCCCTCCCCCGCCTTTCATTGTCTATTTTCTCCAAGAAATCTTATTAGGACGATAAAGAAAATTCTAGATTGATATTATCTCTTCACTCTTCTCATACTTTCCATCTCTGTTTTTTTGCACTAAATTCTGAGATAATTCTTCAGTTGTTCACTATGTACACATTTAAGTTCTCTACAGACAGTATAGTCAGAGAGGGCTAGGTTCAAACATCTGTTTTCACTGACTTAGAAACAACCTGCCTGCCTGCCTTCCTTCCTTCCTTCCTTCCTTCCCTCCCTCCCTCCCATTCATTCCTTCAATACACACTACTTTAGTTATCTCCAGGGTTCTAGACACACTCAGTCCTGTAGTGACATAGATGGAAACAAGGCAAAGCCTCTTCTCTCTTGGCACATTATGGCTTCTAAGGAAAAAAAAAAAAAAAGCCAAGCATCATTGATGCAGAAAAGTATAAGGGAATGCAATAAGATATGGTGAAAGATACCAGAAGGCAGGAAAACATGAAGACCTTGGAAGCCACCAAACATAATTCAGATGTTGGTTGAACTGAGCCAGCCAACTGGATTTTAAGAAGGGCAGGAAAGTAGTGTCATGTATTGTTTTTAAGATTTTTCTGACCGGGCCTTGTGAAATAAAGATTGAGGGAAGTGAGAGAGGAAGTAGGAGATTAGTGTAGGAAGGCATAGTAATCAGGATGCGTTTTGGACTCTGTGTTGGCAGCATGGATGAAGAGAAATGGACAGATGGGAAATATATTTAGGAAGCATACATGCCATAACTTGCCAGTAGACTGAATATGGAACGCAGGAGCGAATGTAGAACCAAGAATGATTCTTGAGATTCTAGCTTGCATAACTGGAGCTCCAAGGAGGTTTCTGGTAAATGACACCATTTCTGAAGTCTTTTTCACCATTTCAAGAGGTTTTTACAAGCCCATGAAAAGATAAAACATGAGCGAGTCTAGAAAGGTAAGAGTAGTCAAGACTGTAGACCCAGGGCAGTGTCAAAAATGTCAATGCTTAAAAGTATTTGAGAACAAATGGTAATCAATCTATCTGAAAGGAGAACCAGGGTAAATGGGTAGATCAATCTCTAGTTATTTTTTAAGGTGAATTCCATGGATGAAACCCGACCTCCCAATAAGTTAAATGCATTACTAATGGAATTGTCTCATTTATAAATTGTTCCTTTCATCTTCTAATAATAAACCTTCGCAAATGAGTATGGTTTCCAAAAATGAATTTGCCGGTTCTGATTCATCCTTGGATTATTTCTCTGAGCGCGTTTTATTTTTGTTATGTTCTAGGAGGCCAGCTTCTAATATAGAGAAAAATAATGAGGGATAGAGGGTAATTTTTGACTCTTGGTATTCTAGATCCACTAGTTCCGTGGATATCGATTCTCTAAGAACAAAGGGACTGGGTTTAGAGATGTGTGAGCATATAAGAGTCTAGGAAGGACTAGTGGAGTCTTTGCTAACTTGGCTGAATCTATTTTGCTTCCCCCCCTCATACTTTTGCTGTACTCACTTCTGTCTTCCTCAGGTCCTCAAAATAATAGCCTGCTTTTTCGAAGATCAGCCACTTACGTACCTCAAAATTCTATGCATAAAAAAAATCTTACTCTATTTAAATCAATTTGGTAAATAATGTATTCTCTGATAAATCAGGCATGTTCTTCTTAACAGTTTCTATGCTATTGGCCTTGTAGCTTAGAAATCTGCCTTCAAGGTGCATATACTCAGATAAAATGAAACATCGGGATAATTCACCTTTGGAAACATTTTAGTATTATAATTGGTCCCTAAAATCTATTTTTATTATTTAAATGATCATTAAGAACCTAAAACATGCAAGATAATGTATTCAGTCCTGGGGACAATGCAGTATCCAGAAGATCTTTAACAGTATTACCTCATTATAAATGCTCAGTAAATATCTAGTGTAAATACATGAACAAACGAATCAATACACTGATTCAATACACTGATCAATACACTGGGGTCCCTCCCCAACCTGAAATGAATTGAAACTCTTCGAGTAGTAGTAGAATTGTTATTTGAACAACAACAACAACAAAAATCCCCAAATCCTCCATTCTTACCCTGACATCATCTCTGCTTAACAGATTGCCTTTTTGTTTTAGAAACACACAATGTAGTAACCAGAAAACAGATCATGTCCTACTTGAGGAGAGGGCTGTGTTCCTTCAGCAAGGGGAGTTGGAGTTGTATGAGCGAAGGTGCTGGCTGGAACTTGTAGCAAGGCAAGTCTCTGTGAGGACAGTGAACACCAGGACTTTGATGGGCAGGGAAGAACGAAGAGCACTGTGTGCCAGAAGTAAATGCCAAGAACATCTTCAGATCTACTGCTACCATACTACCCTGTTCAGGTTAACAAGAGTCTCTTCGGCACTCTTACTATATACAATGGAGTACATTATGTCAAAAAGTAAAATCTTGCTTTCTAATGCAATACACGATTTCTGTTCCCATCACTGGCTATTGGTGACGGAATAGAAACCTCTGATTCACAAGGAGAGAAAATCCCAGGTGTTTTAGGTTTTCCACATAACTTTACGGGGTTTCTGCCAACGCACCCTTGCTTATATGTCTGCAAACGAGATAGGAGCACTTACTAAATAACTATCCAGATTGCAAATTCCTTAAAGAGTTAAAATACTTCCTTGTGTGTCCTGGAAAACAAACAATGCTGTATGGTGTTAAACTTTTTTGAAAAAAAGAAAAAAAATTTGGCATTGTTGAGTATGTAAAGAATGACACTAATGCTCAAATTCTATCAAGTTCACATTCTGAGTTAAAACTGGAACCCTCGCGACCTCTTTTGCATAATTCATCACCCGGCAATGTTAAGAATTCCCTAGTGTTGAACTCGACCATATAATATGCACTATAACTTCTGATTCTGATACTGTCCGCTGCAAGTTGGAAATATGTTTCACATTCTTGACTTGAAATTATTTATCTGTAAAAGCCGAGTCAAGGCTCACTTGTGCCTTGTCAGTACATTTGATGCATTCTCAATGAGAATGGACCTCTTAGATTCCCAAAAAGAAAAAATAAAAATAAAAATTTTGTAAATCCAATTCAGAAGAGGGAACATCCTTAAATCGTTTTTGAAAACATTGCCACTCTGGGAAAAATCCTGGTTTTCAAAGTCACTCAGTAATATTGCTGATACGCTCTTCCCTGTGAAGCCCCTTCCCATCAAAGACTATGAGCTTCCGACAAATGCTTTCTGATTCATTCCTCTGTCAAAAGGCCTACAAATCCCCATCTGCCACTTGGCTATTTTCAAACCAGTTTGGATATGACGAAGCATGTGGACACTTTCTTAGTCCACGAAGTTAATATATGCACCCTATTTTATACTAAAGACTATATGTCCTATTGATAGTGAAAATATTTTGGTGGCAAAAATATATACATGACAGCTTGAATTGCTAAACGCAAGTGCACTGGACTTAAAATAACCAGTAAAACAGCAAGGCTTTCTATGCTCGACAGCTGTGGGAAAGAAATATTAGAAAGAGCACAATCTTTAGAGTGAGCCAGCACTGAGACTGAAGAAGACACCTAAACCTTATTGTCCATGGGAACTGGCTAAGGTAATGACTCTTGCTACAGTTCACAGTAGCACTGAGAAGGGAGAAAAGCCAAGGTCAAAGGCCTTGCTAATTCCAAGTCTTTGAAGTCACAACATAGTCACGGTCCCAAGTTGGAGTCTCAAGCTCATATATGAGCACAACATGTATGGCAAAGGAGTGTTAGAACCCAAGCAGTTTTTTTATTTCTTTTTTTTAAATGTTTATTTATTTTTGAGAGAGAGACACACACAGAGCATGAGAGACAGAAGAAGGGACAGAGAGAGAGAGAGAGAGAGAGAGAGAGAGAGAGAGAGAGAGGGAGGGAGACACAGAATCCGAAGCAGGCTCCAGGCTGTCAGCAGGGAGCCGGATGCGAGGCTCAAACCCATGGACCGCAAGAGCATGACCTGAGCCGAAGTCGGACGCTTAACCGACTAAGCCACCCAGGCTCCTCTAGGGTCCAGGTAGTTTTGATGAGCACAAGGCATTTAAATTATTTATTTTAATTTCCTCAAGTAGCCTAATAAAACAAGTCGGCTGGTGAAAGATTTTGAGAACTCTAGCCTAAGCTCCATGGGGAGCTTCTGTGCTTCCCAAGTACCCTTCTCAGAGCTCTTATCTTTCATTTACTTCAAGCCTGTATTTTATCTGAAACTACCAACTCTTATCTTTCCCAGGCCAAGAGGAAAGCTTTTTCGTTCGAAGAAAATAACGGCCATAGGATTACAATTCTCCAACTTGTCTACTTCTGCAGCTTGTAAGTATGCACCTTCCCTAATATTGATTTCTCCACGGTTTTATTTCACCTGCCAGTGGTTGATCCCTCTAATCATGTTTTGGATCTGAACTCACCTCCCTCCCCAGAAATCTTCTATCTGAAATCTCCTCTCCTGTACAGCCAACTTCTTCCATTTGACTAACCCATCTGTAAGCTTATCGGTTTATTTAAATCCTATAGCTGAAAATAAACATAAAATGGTTCATAGAAAAAAAAACATGAGAAACTGGATCTCATGAAACATCTTTTGCTCTGCAAAAGCCCCTGCACAAAAAGAAAAGCTAAAGACCAGAACAAAATGTTTGTAAGGCACATGTCTGACAAAGGCCAATTATCTAGTGGAATATATAAAGAACTTTCAAAACTCAACAGTAAAACAAATAATCCAATTAGAAAATGGGCATGGTTATAAACCATAAAGTGACACAGAGGAAAACCTTGATATAATTACTGTGAATGCAGATGATCATACAAGATTAAAACAATTTGAGAGTAGATAATAAATAAGGCAGACAGAAAATAATTTAATTTCATGGTGATGTGTTTGCTAGAGGAGAGAACACATCAAAACAACCCAAATGATTCAAATTTATTTTTAAAAAATTAAAATAAAGGAAGAATAGATATTGCAAATGAGATATGGCCCACTGTGTTCTGGGAAAATGAATGACATTTAAAATGCAAAGATAAAGACAGACTTCTTACATTACCTAGATGCTAGAATGAGTTACGCGGAAGGCAGAAACCTGAGGCTACACTCCTCTTTGTCCACAGTGATACACAATAAACAGATGGCAAGAGAACCATGTCCACAAAGGTCTGGGGCTTAAGCACTTTGACCCAAGAAGGGTAATCCTGTCTCCAGCATCTGGGCCTCTCTTACTTCCTTTACCAGCAGGTTTCTCCCTTGGTGATGGGAAACACCTATTAGCACACTTCCTTCAAAGGTTTCAGGAGCAATTCAGAAAGGTTGGAAAGACAATAGTCTCTGGGTCTACACTCTCCTGACTGCTGATGGGTGCCAGCGGAAGAATCCATATGTCTCGTGTTCTTCAGGTGAATGATTCTGAGATACATATTCAACAACTTCATAGCAAGTCCCACAGGAAACAAATCCCAGTTTCCTACAGCAGTGACTAACTCCGTGACCTCCTGTCTCTGCAGGAGACCTCCTGTCCCCTATTTTAGTCTCTGCAGACCTCCATTCTCTGGGATCACTGGCCAAAATAAATTGCTTCATGGAAGCCCTTTTTCACCAGTTCAGCTTCCCAGAGGGAACTCAGGCTAAGATGTGTGATACCAGGGAAGTATCAAGTAAGTTAGAAAACAAACACACAGAAAGACATTCTGGAACCGGATTATTTACCAGGAAGATATTGCTAGAAATCTTGTTGCTGATGCAAACTAAGTAGTCAATCCATGCTATTCTGAGGATTCAGCATCCTTAAGAAGTATGTTGGGATGACATACATCTCCGAGTGAAGCATCAGCCTCTGTGGCATCTGTGGCACTTGGACATTACAGGATCAAGAGTAACTGTAAGAATTGCAGAATTACCCCCTTTCATGCTTTGGAAGCCTTAAGAAAATAATAGGCTTAAGTCAAGCAATGATCAACCCAAAGCACAGGAACATCAAGAAAGCCTCAGGATGACACTGTATGGGTAGGAGAAACTCAAATGGGGCAAAATAGGAGATTTTAGTGAACAAGAACATAGTGGGACCTTAGTATTTGCTTCAAGATGAACTTGATAGTCTCAATCCCTGACCCCTGAGTCCCCTGTACACACTGGGCCAGCAGTGGTCATTTATAAACAAGCAGCCACCCATTATCTAGACACCATGAAGACCCCCCCCCCTCCGAGGAAGGGGCCATGTGAAATTAAACTTGTGCTCTTCAACACTTTCCCTCCATTTCCTCCCTGCTTGCAGGCCAATAACTAGAGACCAATTCAAGCATGGAATGTATTTTCTGTTCTGGAGGAAACAGCATCCATTTGTGAAGAACTCTAAGCCTTGACTTGTGTGTAACTGGCAGAAACAAATAAGCAGAGTAGATTCAGAAGATGTTGGACTGAGGGACGTATGGGCTGTAACTCTGGATGGGGAAAAGTCACTGACATAGGAACACTCTTCAGGACAGAGGATATCATGTTACGACAAGGGTTGTGTAACTGCCCTTAACCACATTAACTAGTTAGCTGGCGCTGGGTAAGAATTGCCACAAACTTAACAGCTTCTAAGACCTCACCTTCATTATCCCTGTTTCCATGAGTCAAAGTATGGGCATGGCTTAGCTACTTCCTCTGCTGCAGGTCTCAGAAGACTGCAATCAGTTATTGATGTGGGCTGTAGTTTCATCTTAAGGCTGGACCGGGGAAAGCTCCACTTCCCAGTCTGTATCGTTATTGGCAGAATTCACTTCCTTAGAGTCCAGGGGACTGAGGGCCTCAGTTTTTTGTGGGCTGTTGGCCAGCAGCTGCTCTCTGTTTCTGGACACATGTTCTCTCCATAGGGCAGCTGAAACGTAGTTACTGGCTTCATCTAAAGCCAGCAGGCTAATGAGGAGAAGCTAATAAAACTCAGATGAGTATTCGTGGAAACTGCAAAAAACTCAGGGAGATGGGGATGTTACAATGCCTTTAATATGTGACATTGAAGACCGTACCAAAAAAACACCCCCTCCACTAAAGCCATAAGAAATAAGTCCCTTAGGAGTGGTGGCTATTTCTCTGTTCAGACTTTGACCAAAGGAGACGGCCGCTATACCACCACGCTCCCTGGCATCAAGGGGGACAAGGGGATCCTGGCATGGCAGAGGCCAGAGAGCAGCACTCCACAGGGAGGAGCAAGGTGGATGTAATTGCTATCAAGGAATGCAGCCCTTATTTGTATTTCATATACCAGAAAAACAAAACAAAACAAAACAAAACAAAACAAAACAAAACAAAACAAAACATAGATGTGTATGAGAGATTCTTAGACCAACTATGTGTATTTTTGCTTATGTCTGATTTAGGAGACACTCTGTCTAGAGTGGACTGAGGCACTAAAGTTGACTTTGGGAAGAGTGGTGATATAAGGTAACAGATGGGTATTTAGAGCGATGGTGACCTTGAAAATGGTGCGCAGCCTTGTTGCATCTCAGTTACTTCGGCCTGTTAAGTGCCTCGTGGATGCTTCTCTTGCATCATACATTATTTTTGAAACTGGTGAGAGAATTTTGGACCTCATTCCAGATTTGCAGGATCTCTGCTGTGCTGGCATACTAATGGAAGATACGGAGATTAGAGAAATTTTTAAGAAAATACACCGACCATACTAAAAAGTGTCCTACAGAAATGAGTGTAAGGAGAGCATAGAGTTTTGAGTTCTATGATAGAAATGTCACAAAATCCTTCATGTATAGCCAGTACTTGAGCAGACCTGAATAAAATGAAGAAGTCCTATGACTTCTGGGGGACAGCAAATACAATGGCCCTACAGAAAGAACATGACTGGTATACGTGAAGAATCAAAGAAGTCCGGGGGGCTGCCACTCAGGGCAACAGTGTGGGGGTTTAGGAAATTGGACCACAGAAAAAGCTGGAATTGAGATCAGTCACATCATTGTTTTGAGAATTAAATCAGGTATCAGTAATATTCTACAGAGTTCCCAGTTCAAAGGACCAACTTTTGCTTCTACTTCATCTGCAAGAAGCCTATCATGGGAAATCTGAAGAAGTTTAGGCTTTATAAAAATATAAATTGAATTCTTTAACATGCAAGTGTGTCATGACTTAAAGAAACTACAACCCTCAGATGTAATGAGTTGAATGTGTGTCAGATTTATTTCTGTGTAAAACTGGTAAAAAGACGAATAAAGGTTTTATAGATTTGGCCTATCTAATGAACACTTTTCATGGAGTGAAAGAATTTTTTAATATAACCCCTGGTGTTTGCAACCAGAAGGGTCTTAATTACAAAAGAGATCCCGGTCAGCAAGATTATCTGAAGAAGTAGTGGTTGGGGACAAAGAATTTTCTGGCATCACTGAAGGCCACTTTGCATCCAATGAACTTTACTGAAGAGAAGAACAATCATGTCATAAATCAAATATCAAATTAAACAGTTCAGGAACACTGGGTCTCGTAACTGTGGTCCCAAAAATGTTGACTTCCTGATCCCCAGAACCTGTGAAGAGGCTACCTGATACAGCCAGAAGGTTTTTGAGATGTGATTAAATCAAGGATCTTGAGATGGGAGGATTATCCTGGATTATCCAAGTGGCCCAATGCATTCACACTAGTCATTCGAAGGAGACAGGAGGGCCGGAATCAGGGAGAGGAATGGGAATATGCTTCATTGCTGGCTTTGACAATGACAGATAAACCCATGAGTCAAGGCATTTCGGCCACCTTCAGAAGCTAGAAGAGGCAAGAGTATAGATTCTTTCCTACAGCCTCCGGAAGAAATACAGCATGCCACCTTTTATTTTCAGCCCATTTACAGATCTACATTGGACTTCCAACCTTCAGAGCCATAAGATAATAAACGTGTGTGTTTTGAGCTGTTAAGTCTGTGATAGCCTGTTTCAGCAGCAAGAGGAAATTAACACACTGGGGAATAGAAGGCAACAGTTAATAACAGAGAAACACAGTAAAAAAAAAAAAAAGCCCAAATTAAGACTTTTTGGAAAGAGACTGCATAGAGTTTAGGATGGGCCAGGGGTCACCAAATCTCCCAAGCTAACTTCAAGTTAACAATTACAACCCTTATCCAATTTCACTTCTAAGTAAGATTGTCTTAAAAGACGTGGGTCTGGGGTGCCTGGGGGTGGGGGGCTCTGTCAGTTAAGCATCTGACTCTTGGTTTTGACTCAGGTCATGGTCTTATGGTTCGTGGGTTTGAGCCGCATATTGGGCTCTGTGCTGACAGCGTGGAGCCTACTTGGGATTATGTCTATCACTCTGCCCCTCCCCTGCTCTCTTTCTTTCTCTCTCAAAAATACATAAACATTAAACAAATTTTTTTAAAGATGTGGGTATGTACATACAGTACGGAATGCATTAGCTGATTGCATCACTGAATTGCTGCTTTTCTTGAAGCTACCCTACCAAAGAAGCAAATGACCTTTGAAAGTGCTACAATGTGTGGTCAAATCCTGGTCCTGTCACTTCAAACATCTGTGACTTAGAGAAGTCACCCACACCGTGCCTTATTTTTCTTATCTGCAATATATCAAATTAATAATCTTTACCCCCATTGGGTGGCTGTGAGGATTAAGAGCATGGATATGTAAAAGCAACTAAAACAGTGTGTAACACAGTAAGTATGTGTAACTGTTTTGTAGTGTTATTCGGGATCACTACATTTACAGGAGAAAGGAGAGAGTATATCCTACATCACACGCTAACGAGTATTTCACAAGCTTTTTAGTTTTTCTTGCAATTATTTTATCTTAACTTGTACAAGGTGTGAAATTCACAAAGGCCATGCTATTTGCTCTATGCTGACATAAGTGCAAAAATGCATTTAAGAAACTAATAAGCTCAGGCATGAAGTTGTGGCTGCCAATAAGCTAGTACCCAGACCACATTAGCCAGAGGAAGTGTTTTATCACATCTTTTCCTGTCAATTCCTTGACTTCTATCTCGCCAGAGATACCTCTGAACAATTTTCTCCTTGCTCTCATACAGATGATCAATGCAGGAGAGGAGAGAAATTTGGAAGAAGTGGGTAAAGGGAACCAGAACATAAGCTTCAGGAGGTAGCAACGACTATGTATTGTCCGTCATAATGACCCTGTTCTGGGCTCAAACTTGGAAAAGAGACATTGAATTAAGAGTGTGGGGTGAAGGAGCATGTGCACTAAAACTTTCTAGTGCTTACTGTGAATCAGATCATCAGTTAATTCTCACAACAACTTTGTAAGAGAAATCTTTGTATTCTTGTTTTACCTGTCCTCGTTTTATTAGTATTCTTGTTTATTGATGATAAAACCCAGGCCCACAGGATTTCACAAATTTGCTCAACATAGCAGATCATGATAGTGGGATTCAAAACCAAGTCTAACCTAACTCTATGGCCTGGAGTCTTTACATAACCACATTAAAACCATGAGATGGAGATCAGAGATAGTATCTCGACACCGGGGTCACTGTTCCTGAGGCAGAAATGTATTTAGTCAGTCTGTATGAGACAGGGGGAGGGGTGCAGCAGGAGGCTGAGTGAATACCACTGTCTAAGCCATCTAAATGGGTAAGAATCCACCAGTAGGATGGAATCCCTTACCTTTAAAGAACAAAGGCTCTCCACAACAGATGCTATAGTTTTGTTAGAATATACAATCTAAAATTGTCATGTGCAAGTGGTGAATCATATATTGTATACACCTGAAACTAGTATGACACTGGCTGTGAACTAACTGGAATTTAAATAAAAACTTGATTTCTGAGTGTGGAAAAAACAAGGAAACATAAATAAATAACAAAGTATGAGCAGCCTTCATTTCACAGTGCTACCTACCAGAGCAGGGGTAGACATGCAGATCAGGGTGGGTGGGGTGGGTCCTTTGGATCAGGTCAGTTCAGGCCAGTTAGATTCAATTAGAGAGACAAGTCTGTTGCTCAACAGCAAGCTGTTGTTCCTAATGAAGTCCAAGCACATCAGCTCAAATCAATCATCCCTTTCAGCTCAAACAGCTCCAAGTACATACCCTGCTGTAGGTGGATCGATACCATCATCTTATACAAAGGCTGCACAAACGTGTGCCTTATTACCCATTGCCATGTTGATGGCCACTAACTACACTCACTACCTTATTTCTTCCTTTGCAAAATTTATGGCTTCGACTTGGAGTGTGTGCCTATATGACACTTTTCAATATTTCCACTTATTTGGCCAACACCTATGTATCTTTTTGTATAATTCCCTTAATATGTCAGAGGGATTCCGCCAACATCCTCATCCCAAATTATGTAGAAAAGTTCTATATTTGATGGAGCAGATGTATCCTAATTTCACACAAAATAAAGGGTTTTTAGTATACAAAGGAGAGGCAGACATCTTTGAGGATTACATTTCAACTAGGGATGTGTTTTTATGTTATATTAGATAATCAACCGTGAGCCATTTTGCAGACTTCAGAAACCCAAGTTTCTAAAGTTCTTGACATTTAGGTCTCTTTGGTCATAACTATGATTTTTATCATGATTCAAAATGGGAGAGGAAAATATTGTTAAGCCTTACCCACTGAAAAATTAACCACACACTCAAATACCAAATATCTGAATATCAGGAAGCTTCTTCCAATCCCAATGACTGTCACATCTATGTGTTTTATTTGCACCTTTTAAACACCTGCTTCAGTCTATGACTATATACTAAGGATGTATACATTACAACACTTGAAATGAATTAGCACAAAACTCACTAACATAAAGATTCTTTCATCCATGAATCAATGTAAAAATCACAATGTAAAAATACATTTTTACATATTTGCCACCACACATCCTCAAACGCACTATTTGGTTCTCCCCACTAGTAAATCTTGACTAGTAATTTTCACTTGGTCAGTGCTGCTCACATAACCAGGTTGAAGATAAAATATTTAGTGTAAAAAACACTGCTGATGATGAATTATACTCACAGTAAATAATAGTTATAATAGCTACTGATTTTTTTTCAGTAGTCTCACTAGTGTGTTTAAATAGTGATGAAAAGGGGCGCCTGGGTGGCGCAGTCGGTTAAGCGTCCGACTTCAGCTAGGTCACGATCTCGCGGTCCGTGAGTTCGAGCCCCGCGTCAGGCTCTGGGCTGAGGGCTCAGAACCTGGAGCCTGTTTCCGATTCTGTGTCTCCCTCTCTCTCTGCCCCTTCCCTGTTCAGGCTCTGTCTCTCTCTGTCCCCAAAATAAATAAACGTTGAAAAAAAAATTTAAATAGTGATGAAAAGTGCACATTATTTTAAATTACGGTAAATCTATTCAAGACAAAAATATGTCTATCTACTATTGTTGAGGCAGATTCAGTTTTTGATAGCTTATGTAAGATATTATCTGTGACATCCAAGGAAAATATTTTATCTAAATATATGCTGAACTCCATGTTGAATTTATAATACAACTTCTTAAAATTAGATTCACATATAAAATTAACTAAGAAAGGTTTAATTCCTAATAAATACAGGTCAAGGAATCCCAGTGACTCATTCAGTTGAGTGTACCACTCTTGACCTCAGTTCAGGTCATGATCCCGGGGTTGTGAGATCGAGCCCCACATCGGGATCTGTGCTGACAGCTCAGAACCTGGATCCTGCTTCAGCTTCTGTGTCTCCCTCTCACTCTCTCTGCCCCTCTCCTGCTCATGCTCTGTCCCTCTCTGTCTCTCAAAGATAAATAAACATTAAAAAAAAAATTTAAAAATAAGTAAAAAGTCTATTGTTTCTTTATGCAGAGATACGATATGAATTTTCTCCATCCTAAATGTTGTAACTCAGGAAAAGAAAGCAAAGAGAAAAAAACAAAAGCTTACCTACAGTTATATAGTATACTCAGGTTCCCCCTATTTTTTCTTACCAAAACAAGAAAAAAAATCATTATCAGTCAAGGACAAAGTTGCCTTCCTTCTTTTTATATGTGAGAACCTTTGGTGTTCTATCTATCAGCTCTTTTTAAATCAAAATGATACTGGCTAATATGGATTCACGGCAGGAACTAAGTAACAGAGAATTGATACAAAATGACAGGGACAACTTCACTAGAAAATGTGAGAACTCATCCATAATGTATCTATTGACTGGAAAAAGTATTGAACGTAGCTGCTTCACCAATAACCTACAGCAGGTTGCAAACTACTGTGAACTTACCTATTTCGGAGTCTATAGTTCAGTCATGCCGGTAGGCTTACATTTCACAAAAGAGACAGCTCTTAGGACAAATGAGTACAAAATCACCCTTCCCCCGCCCCTCACCCCCACCCCCACCCCCCTGCTGTTTTCTCTGCTCCTTCTTTTTAAGAGGAACTATTGTGTTGCTCTCACGTGACTAGCAACAGTCTGCTAAATAAGAGATCCGTAAATAAAGAGGATTTAAAAATACACTGCACTCCATATTGAATTTACAAAATAACTTGTTAAAATTAGGTTCACATGTAAAATTAACTAAGAAAGATTGGCTTCTTAATCAATATAGGTCAGGGAACCTGAGTGGCAGCGTCGGTTCTGCGGAAATGAAGAGGATTCATGCTTTCCTGCTGATGGGTCTTAACATAGGTGTGTAATGTACTTGTTAAGGCAAACACATGTAAAATACTGCATTTTCCTTTCCTTTGTTTGGTCTTTCACATTTCTTTTTTGTACCTACCTTCTCCTAGGTTTCTTCCTTTCTCTTTTTTCTTCTTTCCTTCTTTTATTGTTATAATTATTTATTAACACGTAGTATATGTGATGGGTACCATTTTGCCTCAAAGATCTAGCACAGGATTTTACTGCTAGAGAGAGAATAACATTGGTATATTAAATAACTTTATTTATTTTTTAATGTCATGGGAATGACACAGATGATTCAGACCTTTTGAGTTATTCCCCCTCTCTTGATTCTATTTTATCTAGTTTTTCCCCAAGGGAGAAAATGATGGCCAGGATGATCCAGGCAGACTATAAGCTGTAACTGCAATAGTTCTTTTTTGTGTTGTCCACATTAATTGCCCATGATACACCTATTCCCTCAGATACTGTCATTTTCCTAAGAAAAGCAAGAGTAGTCCAGGGTATTAACCAGAGATTTTCACCTGGTGTGTAATAGGACACCCTGGAAAGTAGGATGTAGGTCACCAGCCTGCCAAGACACTGACCCTTCCCTTTAGAACTTGGGGGAGCTCATAAGTTTTTTTTTTTTGACATAACAAGCCTTGTCAACTATCTTCAGATTGCCACACAAAAAAATATCATTTTTCTAGGTGTGTCAGATGTGAAAACTTTCCGTGTAACACAAGGAACAAAAATATTTTTTGCAGTCAATACAAGCCATCAAGTACAAAGATTTACTTTTGCATTCTTATTTTAAAGCTTGCAGTTGGAAAGCAGACTTAGAATTTCTCCCTTCCTCCTTCTCTTTACACTCTATACAAATGAGAATCTCAGGAAAAAAAAAACATGTTGCCAATATTTGAGAATATTTGGGGGATTTTATTTTGAGAGATACCGAATTCCTAAGTTAAAATAGGAATAATTATTCACTTAAAAATATTTAAGTTTTGGGGTGTCTGGGTGGCTCAGTTGGTTAAGTGTCCAACTGGCTCAGATCATGATCTCATGGTTCCTGAGTTTGAGCCCTGCATCAGGCTCTGTACTGACAGCTGGGAGTCTGGAGCCTGCTTCCAATTCTGTGTCTCCTTCCCTGCCTCTGCCCCTCTCCTTCTCACACTGTGTCTCTCTCTCTCTCTCAAAAATAAACATTAAAAAATTTTAAAAAATATATTTAAGTCTTTCTTCCAAACAGAAATATATCAGATATCTGTATCTATTCAGGTTTATATTATTTCTTTCAGTCTTTTTTATGTTCCTTATGCAGATCATGAGAAGTCTCTTTAATACTAATATTAAACTATAATGCTATACATGTATACATTGTAAAAAAGAGATCATTTTTTCTATTATAAATTGGACCACTTTTTCATTTTTACAAGTGATCAGTTATTATACAGAAATATTATTGACTGTAATTTTATTTGACCACACTACTGAATCTTGCAATTATTGTTGACTTACAGTTGCCCCCTTACATTTTCTAGTGTCCAAGGAAAATATATTATCTGCAAATTAAAACTGTAACCAGTTGGAAAGGTGTTTCTAAGACAGTGTCTAGCAAATTGTTGAAACAGCAACAACAACAAAAAGAGCTTTGTTAGACCAGGAAACAGAAGAAACATCGTTTATGTTTTGCACTCAAATTTCGTCTCTGTAGCAATTTATCTGAATGTGACTGAAAATTTAGTACAACTTCTGATTGATACGTTGTGCTTTTTTTTTCTTTGCCAGCTTTCCTGAGGTACAATTGATACATGACACTATGTAAGTTTAAGGTATACAACATGATGATATACATGTATATACTGCAAAATGATTACGGTTACAGGGTTAGTAAATACTTTCATCACCTCACATAATTACCTGTGTGTGTGTGTGTGTGTGTGTGTGTGTGTGTGTGTGTTAAGAACATTTAAGATCTAGTTAAATACAGAACATCCACATCCACATGATTCAACAAATCCACTTCGGCACATATATTCAAAGGAAGTGAAATTAGGATTTCAAAGAAATATTGTCATCTCTGTATCCATGGAAGCATTATTCACAATGGTCAAGATAAGGAAACAACCTCAGGCATTCTGTTTAAGTGAATGGATAGAGTGGTATTGGTATGATGGAATATTACTCAGCCACCAAAAAACAAGGAAATCTTGGCCTTGGTCACAACATGAACGACCCTAGAGAGCATTATGATAGGTGAGGTAGAGAAAGACAAATGCTAAATGGTATCAATTTTATGTGGAATCTAAAAAGCCCAACTCATTGAGGTGCCTGGGTGGCTCAGCTGGTTGAGCATCCGACTTTGGCTCAGGTCACAATCGCTCAGTTAATGAGTTCAAGGCCTGTGTCAGGGTCTGTGCTGACAATTCAGAGCCTCGATCCTGCTTTGGATTCTGTGTCTCCTTCTCTCTGCCCCTTCCCCATTCATGCTCTGTCTCTCTGTCTGTCTCTCTCTCAAAAGATAAATAAGTGTTAAAAACATTTTTTTTGAAAAGCCCAACTCGTAGAAATAGTACTAGGGACTAGAGAGTAGGAGAAAGAGGGAGATGTCAGAAAAATGGTATAAATTTCCAGTGATAAGTTCAAGGGATCTAACATATAGCACGTTGAATTTAGTTTACAATACAATATTCTACCATATGTTGTTATTAAGATGATGTCAGTGAATATCTTCAGCCATCTCAAGTCCAAAATAAGAGGCAAACTTAATAAAGTCCAATTAGCCCAGGGCCATTCCTAGGCAAGTCTATGAATAAGGCAAGTTTATTTTCATGATGTCTTTCCTTTTATTCCTACAATCTCCCTTTTGTTCTCTATTGGTGCTCTTACTCACGGCATAGGCTTTTATTTATTTACAACAATCTTTTGGAATCCCAGGATCCTAAGTGGCTCTACAGATGTTTTCCATTCATCTCTAACCTCTGGCACCTAGAGATGGCCCCATCATGTAGTTTCCAATAGGCCTCAGCCATCTGCCAAGCAGGTGTAATAGCTTACCTGTGTCCACAAAATAATGGGTTACAATAGATTGTGCTGCTACCTGTTGAGGTAAGATACTTGCCTTAAAGAGATTTCCTGTAACTCAGGACTTAACATTATAGCTGTTGAACTAAGTGATGGTGAATGCTTTCATTCTTTCCACCATATTTTTCTTCATTTTATTTCAGGGCCTTGTGATAGACACTCAGCTTTCTTGATATGAAAATATAAAAGGTCCTGACTAGGCAGGAGAAGCCAAGATGGCAGAACAGCATGGAAGTTTTCTGTGTGTCTTATGTCCATGAAATACAGCGAGACCAATGCTAAACTATCCTGTACACCTAGAACACTTATCTGAGGATTAACACAACAATCTGCACAACCTCAACCACAGAATTCAGCAGGTACATGGTGCAGAGAGGTGAACTTGGGGAGAGAGAAGGTGCGGAGGGTAGGGAGCCACTTTTGCGGGTAGAGAGAGGACAGAGACTTGGGTTGGGGGGAGAATACGGGGAAAAGTACCCCTCACCAAAAGCAGCTGGAAAGAAAGTTGAACATTGGAAACAGCTGCAGGAACTGAACTAAAAAGGGAGAAAGGAGAAAGGAGAGGGTTTAAATTCCATTAAGACTGTAAACAAAGGGAGTGCAAAGTCTGCAAGTCTACAGCTCGATACCTGGTGGTGCTCTGGTGGGAAGGGTGAATCCCCCAGGCAAATCCCAGAGTGGGGTCTGGGAGGTTCTCAGGCCACACGGGGAGAAGTGGTTCCCCTGCTGGAAGGATACTTGGTAGAGACTGTTGAGGCCACCTGGCCCCAGCAGACCACTGAGAACAGCCACATTCTCTGGTGCTGGAACAAAGTTGTGAAGGGTGAAGCCTGGTGACAGATATGTATTGTGATTTTCCATAATCCCTGAAAGGCTGCTGCTGCACTATCTCGTGAACTTTTTTTGGGGTGGGCTGGCACTTGACCGCAGTCTCTGGGCATTGGCAGCAGCACATCCCACAAGCGTTCCTGGGTGCCACCAGCACCCGGCCACTGCTCAGTGAGACCCTCTGCAGAGGGGCAGAATGGGTCAAACCCACAGTCCTTCAGAAGTAAAGGGCTGGGGGAAACAGCCACATCTGGGACAAAACTCTGGAGGGAGGTGCTGCCTGGAGCTTGGTCACTGACAGTGTGGAAGCAGGGAGTGGACAAAAGCTGAAAACAGAGGATGGGTGCACGATTGCTGATTGGGGAGAACAGAGTTCCAATACTAGAGACCAGGTAGCTGGGTGATGCCATTTTCACCACTGCCACGCATGCACCTACACACCTAACAGCGCCACAACAATCCACCCCAGTAGGCTAGCAGCACCATCTAGTGGAGAACGGAGCTGTTACACTGAGCCCCGCCCAACTGGGCCAACCTTGCTCTTCAAGAACAAAAGTCTCACCACCTGCTTAGCTTATGGACTATAAGGTGCTTCATAATTTGACTCCTAGGGGAAAACGAAGTATTTTCGTCATATTCAGTCTGTTAGCCAGTCCAACTATTCAATTTTTTTTTCTCTTTTTTGTTTCTTTTTTCTTGAATACAGAAAGAGAAAAAAATTCATTTTTTATTATCAACTTTTATTAAAAATATTTTTCTCCAGAGCCAAAGCATAAGAAACTCTTAAAAACTGAGAACAAACTGAGGGTTGATGGGTGGTGGGAGGGAGGGGAGGGTGGGTGATGGGTACTGAGGAGGGCACCTTTTGGGATGAGCACTCAGCGTTGTGTGGAAACCAATTTGACAATAAATTTCATATATTGAAAAATATATATTTTTCTCCAATTTTTTCCACTATATTTTTTACTTCTGTGTAAATTTTCAAATTCAATTTTATTTCCATCATTTCATTTTAGTCTACTTTAATGTATTCATTTTTTCAAATTTTCCAACGATTTCCTTTTTTTTTTTTCTGTTATCCCTTTTTCTCTAATCTATCAAGCCACTTTCAACACCCAGACCAAAACACACCTAGGATCTAGCATCATTTATTCAATTTTTTTTTGCATGTATGTTTGTTTTTAATTTTAATATTTTTTTAATTTAATTTTTTTGTTTTAATTTTTTCTACCTCATTAATTCCTTTTCTCCCTTCAAAATGAAGAAAGAAAGGAATTCACCCCAAAAGAAAGAGCAGGAAGAAACGACAGCCAGGGACTTAACCAACACAGATACAAGCAAGATGTCTGAACCAGAATTTAGAATCATGATAATGAGAATACTAGCTGGAGTCAAAATAGATTAGAATCCCTTTCTGCAGAGATAAAAGAAGTAAAAACTAGCCAGAATGAAATAAAAAATGCTATAACTGAGCTGCAATCTTGAATGGATGCATGGCAGCAATCTCGAATGGATGCTACAATCTCAAATGGTAGAAGGATGGATGAGGCAGAACAGAGAATCAGCGCAACTGATGGAGAATAATGGAGAATAATGAAGCAGAAAGAAAGAGGGAGATTAAGGCGAAAGAGCATGATTTAACAATTAGAGAAATCAGTGACTCATTAAAAAGGAACAACATCAGAATCATAGGGGTCCCAGAAGAGGAAGAGAGAGAAACAGAGGAAGGGTTGTGTGAGCAAATCATAGTGGAAAACTTTCCTAACCTAGGGAAAGACACAGACATCAAAATCCAGAAAGCACAGACGACCCCCATTAGATTCAACAAAAACTGACCATCAACAAGGCATATCATAGTCAAATTCACAAAATACTCAGGCAAGGAGGGAATCATGAAAGCAGCAAGGAAAAAAAAGTCCTTAACCTACAAGGGAAGACAGATAAGGTTTGCAGCAGACCCATCCACAGAAACTTGGCAGGCCAGAAAGGAGTGGCGGGATATATTCAATGTGCTGAATCAGAAAAATATGCAGCCAAGAATTCTTCAGCCAGTAAGGCTGTCACTCAAAATAGAAGGAGAGATAAAAAGTTTCCCAGACAAACAAAAATTAAGGAGTTTGTGACCACTAAACCAGCCCTGCAAGAAATTTTAAGGGGGGCTCTCTGAGGGGAGAAAACATGAATGAATGAATGAATGAATGAATAAATAAATACCAAAAGCAACAAAGATTAGAAAGGACCAGAGAACACTACCAGAAACTCCAACTCTACAAGCAACAGAATGGCAATAAATTCATGTCTTTCAGTAATCACTCTAAATGTCAATGGACTCAATGCTCGAATCAAAAGACATAGGGTAATAGAATGGATAAGAAAACAAGACCCATCTATAAACTGCTTACAAGAGACCCACTTTAGACCTAAAGACACCTACAGATTGAAAGTAAGGGGATGGAGAACCACCTATCATGCTAACGGTCAACAAAAGAAAGCTGGAGTAGCCATACTCATATCAGACAATCTGGACTTTAAAATAAAGACTCTATTAAGAGATGCAGAAGGGCATTATATCATAATCAAGGGGTCTATCCACCAAGAAGACCTAACAATGGTAAATGTTATGTGCCAAATGTGGCAGCACCCAAATATATAAATCAATTAATCATAAACATAGAGAAATTCATCGATAGTAATACCATAATAGGAGACGTCAACACCCCACTCACATCAATGGACAGATCATCTAATCAAAAAATCAATGAGGAAACAATGGCTTTGAATGACACACTGGACCAGATGGATTAACAGATATATTCAGAACTTTTCACCTTAAAGCAGAATATACATTCTTTTCCAATGCACATGGAATGTTCTCCAGAATAGACCACATACTGGGACACAAATCAGCCCTCAGCAAGTACAAAAAGATTGAGATCATATTGTGCATATTTCCAGACCACAATGCTATGAAACTCGAAATCAACCACAAGAAAAAAACTTGGAAAAGTAACAAATACTTGAAGGCTAAAGAACATCCTACTGAAGAATGAATGTGCCAACCAAGAAGTTAAAGAGGAAACTAAAAGGTATATGGAAGCCAATTAAAATGATAACACCACAACCCAAAACCTTGGATGCAGCAGAGGCGGTCCTAAGAGGAAAGTATATAGCAATCCAGGCCTTTCTAAAGAAGGAAGAAAGGGGCGCCTGGGTGGCGCAGTCGGTTAAGCGTCCGACTTCAGCCAGGTCACGATCTCGCGGTCCTTGAGTTCAAGCCCCGCGTCGGGCTCTGGGCTGATGGCTCAGAGCCTGGAGCCTGTTTCTGATTATGTGTCTCCCTCTCTCTCTGCCCCTCCCCCGTTCATGCTCTGTCTCTCTCTGTCCCAAAAATAAATAAACGTTGAAAAAAAAAAAAAGAAGGAAGAAATATCTCAAATACACAACCTAACCTTACACCTTAAAGAGCTGGAAAAAGGACAGCAAATTAAACCCCAAACCAGCAGAAGACAGGAAATAATAAAGATTAGAACAGAAATCAATGCTATTGAAACCAAAAACAAAAACAAAAGCAGTAGAACAGATCAATGAAACCAGAAGCTGTTTCTTTGAAAGAATTAACAAAATTGATAAACCACTAGCCAGTTTGATCAAAAAGAAAAAGGAAAGGACCCAAATAAAATCGAGAATGAAAGGGGAGAGATCACAACCAACACAGCAGAAATAAAAACAATAATAAGACAATATTATGAGCAATTACATGCCAATAAAATGGCCAGTCTGGAAGAAATGGACAAATTCCTAGAAACATACGCACTACCAAAACTGAAACAGGAAGAAATAGAAAATTTGATCAGACCCATAACCAGTAAGGAAATCGAATTAGTAATCAAAATCTTCCAAAAAAACAAGAGTCCAGGGCCAGATGGCTTTTCAGGGGAATTCTACCAAACATTTAAGGAAGAGTTAACACCTGTTCTCTTGAATCTGTTCCAAAAAATACAAATGGAAGGGAAACTCCCAAACTCTTTGCATGAGGCCAGCATCATTTTGATTCCAAAACAAGACAGAGATCCCACTAAAAAGGAGAACTATAGACCAATTTCCCTGATGAACATGGATGCAAAAATCCTCAACAAGATATTAGCTAACCAGATCCAACAGTACATTAAAAAAATTATTCACTACGACCAAGTGGGATTTATACCTGGGCTGGTTCAATATCCACAAAACAATTAACATGATTCATTACATCAATAAAAGAAAGGACAAGAACCATATGATCCTTTCAATAGATGCAGAGAAAGCATTTGACAAAATACAGCATCTTTCTTGATAAAAATCCTCAAGAAAGTAGAGATAGAAGAAGCATACCTTGAGATCATAAAGGCCATATACGAACGACCCAATGCTAATATCATCCTCAATGGGAAAAGCTAAAAGCTTTCTCCCTACGGTCAGCAATAAGACAGGGATGTCCACTCTCACCACTGTTATGCAACATAGTATTGGAAGTCTTAGCCTCTCCAATCAGAAAACACAGAGAAATAAAAGGCATCAAAATCGACCAGGAGGAGGTCAAACTTTCACTCTTCACAGATGACATAATACTCTATATGGAAAACCCAAATGATTCCACCAAAAAGAAAAACTGCTAGAACTGATTCATGAATTCAGTAAAGTTGTAGGATATAAAATCAATGCACAGAAATCAGTTGCATTCCTGTTCACCAAGAATGAAGCAACAGGAAGAGAAATCAAGGAATCGATCCCATTTACAGTTTCCCAAAAAACCATAAAATACCTAGGAATAAATCTAACCAAAGACATGAAAAATCTATACACTGGAAACTATAGAAAGCTTATGAAAGAAATTGAAGAAGACACAAAAAAAATGGAAAAAGATTCCATGCTCCTGGACAGAAAGAATAAATATTGTTCAAATGTCAGTACTACCCAAAGCAATCTATATATTCAATGCAAAACCTATCAAAATAACACCAGCATTCTTCACAGAGCTAGAACAAATCATACTAAAATTTGTATGGAACCAGAAAAGGCCCTGAATAGCCAAAGCCATCTTGAAAAAGAAAACCAAAGCAGGAGGCATCACAATCCTGGACATCAAGCAAAACTACAAAGCTATAATCATCAAGACAGTATGTTACTGGGACAAGAAGAGACACTCAGATGAATGGAACAGAATAGAGAACCCAAAAATGGACCCACAAACTAATGGGTCCAACTAATCCTTGACAAAGCAGGAAAGAATATCCAATGGAATAAAGACAGTCTCTTCAGCAAGTGGAGCTGGGAAAACTGGACAGCAACATGCAGAAGAATGAACCTGGACCACTTTCTTACATCATACACAAAAACAAAATAAAAATGGATGAAAGACCTCAATGTAAGACAGGAAGCCATCAAAATCCTCTAGGAGAAAGTAGGCAAAAACCTCTTTGATCTTGGCCGCAACAACTTCTTACTCAACACGTCTCCAGAGGCAAGGGAAACAAAAGCAAAAATAAACTAGTGGGACCTCATCAAAATAAAAAGCTTCCACACAGCAAAGGAAACAATCAGCAAAACTGAAAGGCAACCGACAGAATGGGAGAAGATATTTGCAAACACCATATCACATAAAGGGTTAGTATCCAAACTCTACAAAGAAGTGATCGAACTCAACACCCAAAAAACAAATAATCCAGTGAAGAAATGGGCAAAAGACATAAATAGAAATGGGCAAAAGACATGTCCTTTCCAAAGGACATCCAGATGGCCAACCGACACATGAAAAAATGCTCCACATCACTGATCATCAGGGCAATACAAAGCAAAATCACAATGAGATAACACCTCACACCTGTCAGAATGGCTAACATTAACAACTCAGGCAACAACAGATGTGGGCGAGGATGTGGAGAAAGAGGATCTCTTCTGCATTGTTGGTGGGAATCCAAACTGGTGCAGCTACTCTGGAAAACAGTATGGAGCTGCCTCAGAAAAGCTAAAAATAGAACTACCCTACAACCCAGCAATTGCACTACTAGGTATTTATCCAAGGGATACAGGTATGCTGTTTCAAAGGGCACATGCACCCCAATGTTTATAGCAGCACTATTGACAATAGCCAAAGTATGGAAAAAGCCCAAATGTCCATCGATGGATGAATGGATAAAGAAGATGTGGTACATACATATACAATGGAGTATTACTCGGCAATCAAAAGAAATTAAATCTTACCATTTGCAACTACATAGATGGAACTGGAGGGATCATGCGAAACAAAATTAGTCAATCAGAGAAAGACAAATATCATATGACTTCACTCATATGAGGACTTTAAGATTCAAAACAGATGAACATAAGGGAAGGGAAGTAAAAATACTATAAAAACAGGGAGAGGGACAAAGCATAAGAAACTCTTAAATATGGAGAACAAACAGAGGGTTACTGGAGGGCTTGGGGGAGGGGGGATGGGCTAAATGGGCTAGGGGCATTATGGAATCTACTCCTGAAAGCATTTTTGCACTATATGCTAACTAGTTTGGATGTAAATTAAAAAAATTAAAAAAAAATTAAAGTTCCTAAGACCCATTTGAATATAAGTACCAAATGAGTAGAATTCTCTAATTTAAATAAATATGTGGTAATATCATATACATATGTATTGAAAAGTTTCCATATTGTAAATGTTGATTTAGTTACCTTTTCTTTCACTCCATTGTATTTTCAAAAGCTCAGCATTAATTATTATAGTATTGTCGGTCAGTCATGGGTCGAATTTGTAGGAATTAAATGAAGTTATTATAATATTATAACATTCAGCCTAAGATGTTTATCGCTGAAAGAGTCCTTCTCTGGATTGAGATATAGATCAGAATGTTGCTAGCCCCACATGGAATGGTAGTCTAGAAAATCTCTAAGTATCTCTTTTGGCCAATCTACATCTGCCTTCTCCAAGTTACTCTGGATATAAGGGGTTGAAGCTATAAAGACGGTATGTCCCGGTTCTGGTAACAAGCTCCTCATGCTTGAGATAACAAATCAAACACATCTCTAAAACTTCTGACCCCTAAAATAAAAATGAATACCTATAATTTCCAGCTCTTTAAAATTCTCCCAGTATTTGACATATCATCTGCCCTCTTCCTTAATAAAACTACTCAACTTCTTTTTCTCCTGTGTTATTACACCTCCAATATCACCAGGCCATATCCTTTCTAAATAGGACATATTCCTTTAATCTATTCTCTCTTTATCATTTCCACTGCTGCCATCTTAAATTAATACTTAATCAAGTCCTATCCAGACTATGTTAACTATTTCTTCAATGGCCTTCTGTTCTTTCCTCAATTGAATTCATTCTCCATTTTGTAGAAAGTATTCTCTATGATAGCATCACTCATCTGTCTATAAACTATCAATGTCTGTCACACACACACACACACACACACACACACACACACACCTGTCTGGCACATTTAATTGCTTAATATTGCTTCAAAAGGTCATCAGATCATCTCTCTGCATATTTATGTTTGGAAGATCCCCTCTTCTCCACAGTCTGCTTGAAAAAATGTTCTTTAATCATCACTTAACATTTATAGTGTGTTTACTATTTTCTCTGATATTCTACAAAGAATTACTTGTATCTTCCTCTGAGTTCTCACAAAATTTTATGTACAATTTTCAATAATAGCAGTATCACTCTGATGATGGTTATTTTGTTTTTTATAACTTTCTTCCCTATGAGATTCACTGAGAAAATGTCCTAAGTTATATTTGTGTCTCCTTCCATTTACCATAGCCAACACATTCTAGGTACACAATTAATGAATTTTCTTTTTACCTAACTTTGTATCATAATTTGTTATAGGACTTCCACTTTGTATCATAATCTATTGTATGACTTCAAAAGAGAGAGAGAGAGACAGAGACAGAGAGAAAGAGAGAGAGAGCTGGGTTCTAAATAAATTTTGTTTAAAAATATATATATTTTTAAAAATATATTCTAATTTCAACCCAGGTAATTGAACTCTTTATAAAACCAAATAATGCCCTCATAAAGACCTCTGGGAAAAGTACTTTTTACCAGGATTTTTCTCCTTGACATGAAAGCAGTTGGAAATATAATTTAGATAAAAAGGTAGTTCTAGCAATTTTTCAGCCATCCACCATGGCTAAAAATGCCCTATAGCTTCTTGGACCATCTGCAGCTAACCTGACTATAGCTGATATGTCTAGGAGCTTTAAAAGTTGGGCCATAGGACTTTCCAGAACAACTCATACTTATTATATCTAATATTTACCTGAATTACATGTGAGTTATGGTTCCAAGAACTGATCAAACACAGAATTCTCACAATGCCATATGAGTTATTATCCCCATTTTATGGGTGAGAAAAGTTGAGACTTAGAGAAGATAAGTAACCCATCCACAGCCAAAGAGCTTGGAGTCAGATGGTCTCAGGGTTAGGATGTAGGCACTCCAGTCTATAGTTTATGTTTCTACACTGCTTCCCATTAAAAATCAGCTACCAAATACAGAGATGCTTGAAGGCTGGGTGGGGTGGTAGGTACTGAGACAGAGAAGATAAGAGGAGGCCAACCAAGATGGTGGATAAAAAGACTCTGAAGTCATCTCCTTCATGGACACAGTGAATTTACACCTATATATAAATCATCTCCTCCTGAAGAAGGACTGAGGGCTTACTGTACTGCTTATGATGGGAACCCAAACAAATCCTAATGCTACTACCTGCAGTAGGCAGGGATATCACTGAGGGGCTTTCACACAGATTCCCCTGTTCTGTAGCAAAGGGAGAAAAAAACCAACCAACAAACAGTAGTTTAAAGGACAACCAGACTATTAGTGGAGAAAGTCCATTTAGTAGTCCTAGCATGCCCACAAAATGGTGAGGAAACTACAAGAATTCTCTCTCGGACTGGAAGCACAGGTGAGCACCATTGTTTATGCCCCACCCCCCCCACCCTGACACTGAAAATAGGAACAGGGTCCAGGCATTCTAAGTGGCCTACTCCAGCCATCACAGCAAGCCCCAGGCACGTAGCCCAAACCAGTACTCAACTATCTACCCAAGGTGCTCCCCTGGCCTGCACCTACTCTAACTCCAGCTAAACCACCAGGGTGACCTATGCAAGCAGTGTTCTAGCTTACTCTTGTTTCAGCTCCAGCTATCTGCTAGGGGGTTCCCAGCACAGAGCTCCCGGACCCCTAGCCCACACTTGTTGTAGCTGCAGCCACCCAGTCAAAGCCTCCAGGCACACATAAGATGGGACATTCTTACATCAGACCACTCCTTCAGTAATGGAAGAGGTAACAGTTCTGCCTAACTCTTAGAAAGGAATACATAAAGTCAAAGTGAAGAGAAAGAGGAATGTGTTCTATAAAAGAACAAGATAAAACCTCAGAAACAGAATTAAACAAAATGGAGATAAGCAAACTACCTGATAAAGGGTTCAAAGTTATGGTCCTGCCGATATTTACACAATTTGAGAGAAGAGTGGATGAATTCAATGAGAACTTCAAACAAGACAGAAAATACAAAAAAAGAAAAGGAAAAAAAAACACAGAGCTGAGCACATTACCTGAAATAAAAAATGCTTTTGAAGTAATCAACAGGAGAGGGGAGGATGAGGAGAAACAGATCAACGACCTGGAAGACGGTGTAGTGGAAATCACAGAAGCTGAACAGCATTAAAAAAAAAAAGAATATAAAAAATGAGAATAAATTATAGGACCCATGGAACAACATCTAGCAAATTAATATTCACACTGTAGGGGTCCCAGAAGGAGGAGAGACATAAAAGGGAAGAAAATTTATTTGAAGGATTGATAGCTCAATACTTTTCTAACCTGGGAAAGGAAAAAGATATCCAGGTCTAGGAAGCACGGAGAGTCCTCCCAAAAAGATCCATTCCAAGAGGAATCCATTCCAAGAGGAATCCATTCAAAGAGCTCCATTCCAAGAAACATAATTAAAATGTCAAAAATTATGGCACGCTTGGGTGGATCAGTTGGTTAAGTGTTCGACTCTTGATTTCAGCTCAGGTCATGATCTCATGGTTCATGGTTTTGAGCCCCGTGTCAGGCTCTGCACTGACATCATGGAACCTGCTTGGGATTCTCTCTCCCCTTCTCTCTGCCCCTCCCCTGCTCATGTGTTCTCTCTCTCTCTCTCTCTCTCTCTCAAAGCATAAATAAACATCAAAAACATTCTTTAAAAAAAGTCAAAAATTAAAGATAAAAAGAGAATCTTAAAAGCATCAAGAGAAAAGTAATTATTTATATACAAGAGAAATCCTTAAGGATATGGGTTGATTTTTGAGCAGAAATTTTTCAGGCCAAAAGGGAATGAGAGGATACATTCCAAGTGCTGACCTTTGGTCAAGGTCAAGAACAAGACCTACAACTGAGAACACTCTACCCAGCAAGGTTATCATTCATAACTGAAAAGGAGATATGGAGTTTCCCAAACAAAAGTTAAAGGAGCTTATCACTACCAAACTAGAATTGTAAGAAATATTAAACCACTTCTTTAATCAGAAAAGAAAAGGCCATAACTAGAAGTAAGAAAATTATGGGGAAAAAAATCACTGATAAAAGCCAACATACAGTAAGACAGATCAATCACTTACTGAAGTAGTATGATGCTTAAAAGACAAAAGAAAATCAATGATATGTAGAAAAACTAGTCAAGGGATACACAAAATAAAAAGATGCAAATTACGACATTATAGACACAAAATGTGTAGCAGAGGAGGATTAAAAATGTAGTACTTTTAGAATGCGTTTGAACTTGAGCAACCACCAGTTTAATATTGATTGCCATATACATAGGATGTCATATATGAACTGCACAGTAACCAAAAACCAAAATCTATAATAGGTACACAAAAAATAAAGAGAAAAGAATTCAAGCACCACACTTTAAAAAAAATCATTAAATCACAAGGAATAGAAAAAGAGGAGAAAGGAACAGAGAAGAACTACAAAAACAACCAGGGAACAATTTTTAATAAATGGTAATAAGTACATACACATCAATAATTACTTTAAATATTAATGGAATAAACGCTCCAAGTAAAGCACACAGGGTGAGTAAATGGATTAAAAAAAATAATAATCTACATAGTGTATGCAAGAGACAATTTGGATCTAAAGACACACACAGACTGAAAATGAAGGGATAGTAAAAGACAGTCCATGCAAATGGAAGAGAAAACAAAAACTGGTGTAACAGTATTTACATCAGACAATACAGACTTTAAAGCAAAGTATAACAAAAGATAATAAAGGGCATTACATAGTAAGAAAGGGATCAATCCAAGAAGAAGATATAACATATCTAAGTACCTATGCACTCAACATATGAGCACCTAAATAAATAAAGCAAATATTAACAGATATGAAGGAAGAAATTGGCAGCAGTAATAAAATAATAGGGGACTTTAACATCCCACCTACATAAATGGATCAATTATCCAGAGAGAAAATCAATAAGGAAACATTGGCAGAATGAGACATTAGGCCAAATAGACTTAATAGATATATACAGAACATTTCATCTAAAAACAGCAGAATATGCATTCTTTTCAATTGCACATGTAGCATCTGTGCTAGATGAGACAGAGAGAGAGAGAGAGAGAGAGAGAAATCAAACAGGCAGGAGAGAAACAGAGAGAGAGGGGGGACAGAGACTACCATGCAAGCTCTGTGCTGACGTTCAGAGCCTGACATGGGGCTCCAACTCACAAACCATGAGATCAGGACCTGAACCAAAGTCAAGAGTCAGACACTTAACTGCCCGAGCCACCCAAGTGCCCCTCAAACATCTTTTCTAATGACAATGTTATGAAACTCGAAATTAATCAAGAAAAAAAAAATTAAAGAAACAAAACTACATGGAAGCTAAACAACATGCTACTAAAAAAGCAATGGTCAACACGCACACACACACACACGCACACACACACACCAGAAATTAAAAAAAAAAACACCTGGAGGCAAATAAAAATAGAAACACAGTGGTTCAAAATACTTGGGATGCAACAAGAGCAGTTCCAAGGGACAAGTCTATGCAATACAGACTTTCCTGAAGAAGACAGAAAAATATCAAATAAACAACGTAATTTATACTTAAAGGAATTAAAAGAAGAAAAACAAATGAAACCCAAAGTTTGGAGAAGGAATGAAAAATAAGTACTAGAGCTGAAACAAAAGACTACCAAAAAGATCAAAAAGAATAGAACAGATTCAATGGAACTAAGAGCTGGCTCACTGAAAAGATACGATTGATAAACCTACACTAGGCTTCACCAGAAAAAAGAAAAAAGAGAGAGAAGGCTCCAATAAACAGAATCAGAATGAAAGAGAAATTACAGCCCAAACCAAAGAAGTGCAAAGAATGGTCAGAAACTACTACAAACATTATAAGCTAACAAATTGGAAGAGCCAGGGGAAATGGATGAAGTCATAGAAACATACAATCTTCCAAGAGTGAATCAGGAGGAAAATCTCAACAAACAAGTTATGTGTAAGGAGACTCAATCAATAATCAAAACATGCCAATGAACACAAGTCCAGGACTGACTTCACAGTTGAATTTCACCAAACATTTACAGAAGCGCTAAAACCTCTTCCTCATCAACTTTTCCATCAAGTAGAAGAGTAAGGAATGTTTCCAGATTTAATCCACCAGGCCAGCATTCTAATGGTACCAAAACCAGATAAAGACAGAACAATGAAACCTACTTATAGGTTAATATCACTGACGAACATAAAAGCAAAATGAATAAAATATGAGCATAGTGAATTCAACAATACATTAAAATAATTATTCACCATGATCAAGGGGAATTTACTTCAGGGATGTGAAAGTGGTTCAATTTTCACAAAAAATAATCCATGTAACATATCACAATAATTAGAGAAAGGATAACAACCATATGATCATCTGAATAGATGCAGAAAAAACATTTGACAAAATACAACATCCATCCGTGGTAAAAACTCTCAGAAAGGGGGTTTAGAAGGAACAATACCTCCACATAATAAAGGCCATCTATGAAAAAGTCACATCTAAGCCCATACTCACTGATGAAAACCTGAGAGCTTTTATTTAAGATCAGGAATAAGACAAGGATGTCCATTCTCACCACTTTTATTCAACACAGTACCAGAAATCCTATCTGCAAGCAATCAGACAGGAAAAAGAAATAAAAAGCATCTAAATTGGTATGGAAGAAGTAAAACTGTCACTATTTATAGATGGCATAATACTACATATAGAATACCCAAAAGACCCCAACAAATAAGCCATTAGAACCAATAAATGAATCCATAAAGTTGTAAGATACAAAATTAATATACAGGAATGTCTGGTGCTTGTACACACTATGAACTAAGTAGCAGAAAGAGAAATTAAGGAAACAATCCCATTTGTAACTGAATCAAAAAGAATAAAATACCTAGAATAAATTTAACCAAGAAGATATAAGACCCGAACTCTGAAAACCCTAAAACATGGATGTACGAAATTAAAGATGATACCAATAAGTGGAAAGATATACCAGGCCTACAAATTGGAAGAGTATTGTTAAAATGTCCATACTACTCAAAGCAATCTACAGATCCAATACAATCTCTAGCACGACACCAATAGTGTTTTTCACAGAACTGGAATAAACCTAAAATTTGCATGGAAACACCAAAGACCCTGAGTAGCTAAAGCAATCTTGCTGAAGAAGTACAAAGCTAGAGGTATCACCATCTCAGATTTCAAACTGTAGTACAAAGCGATAGTAATTAAAATAATACAGCACTGGCACAAAAAGAGACACACATATCAAAAGAAGAAAATAAAGTGCCCAGAAATAAAACCATGCTTATATGGTCAAGTTATCTATGGCAAAGGAAACAAGAACATACAAGGGAAAAAAATAGTGTCTTCAGCCAATGGGCCTGGGAAAACTAGACAGCAATATATGAAAGAATGAAACTGGACCATTCTCTTATACCATATTCAAAAATAAACTCAAAATGGATTGAACACCTATATAGAGGAAATCATAAAAACTTCTCAAAGAAAACATACACAGTAAACTGCTGGACATCAATGTTGGCGACATTCTCTTGGGATTATATCCAATTAAAAACCTCTTGCACAAGGAAAGCACCCACAAGATACAAAGTCAACCTACTGGATGAGAAAAGATTTTTGCAAGTGATTTATCTCATAAGGGATTACTATTGACAATATAAGGAAAAAAAAAACTTCTGTAACTCAACACCAAGAAAAAAAAATCTAATTAGAAAATAAATACAAGATCTGAATACACATGTTTCAAAAGATCTACACATGACAACAGACACAGGAAAACATGCTCACTGTTACTAATAATCAGGGAAATGCGAATTGAAACCACAGTGAGATATCATTTCACATCTGTCCGAATGGCTAGTATCAAAAAGACAATAGGTGTTGGCAAGGATGTGGCTAAAAGGGAACCCTCTTGCAATGTTGGTAGGAATGTAAATTGGTGAAGCCACTAAGGAAAATAGTATGGAAGTTTCTCAAGAAATTAAAAAAAGAAGTACCATATGATCTGGTAATTCCACTTCTAGGTATTTACCTGAAGAAAATGAAAAAAAAAATGATACAAGATCTATGTACCCTTACGTTCAGGACAGCATTATTTACAATAGCCAGGATATGGAAATAGCCTGTATGCCCACTGATAGATACACGGATAAAGAAGACGGAGTAAACATATACAATGAAATATTACTCAGCTCTAAGACAACAATAAAATCTTGCCATTCCCAAAATCATGGATGGACCTGGAAAGTATCATGCTAAGTGAAATAAATGGACAGAGTCAGACAAACGTTACATGTTTTCATTTAAATGTGAAATCAAAACAAAACAAAAGAAACAAAAAAGAGACTCTTAAGTACAGAAAATAAACTGGTGGTTTCAGAGGCAAATGGGATGAGGGGATGGGTAAAATGATTCAACAGGATTAAGAAGGACAAACTTTTAGTTATAAAATAAATCACAGGGATGAAATGCACAGCATAGGATACAAAGTCAACAATACTGTAATCACCCTGTATGGTAACAGATGGTAACTACACTTATCATACTGAGCATTTTGTAATGTATACGATTGTCAAATCACTATGTTATATACCTGAAATTAATATAATACTGTAGGTCAACTGTGATTTAAGATCAGCTATGGAACTCATTCAATCCAACTGGAGAAAGAAATCTGAATTCTTGTAAGATCTACCAAACAAGAACCAAACTCAGATCAGCAATCCATGTTAGAGAAGTTAAACCTATCACCTAATGAATCATTTTGTAAGTAAACGAAGTATGCTTTCTCTAGTTAATATTACACAACATTTGCAAGCACCTTACACAGAAAACACACTCACATATACATAACTAGGTACAGTTTCATTTGTTACTTGCCACAATTCAGAGTTCATATTCTTACCTCCACGTTAGAGAAAATATAAATGACTTGCCCTTGTTAATAGTTTGAAGGACTAAATCAGGCATTCATGTTCAGGTTGAGAAACTCTAAACCTCATTGTTTTTGTTTTGCTTGTTCTTTTCTCCCCCAACTTCTTTGATATCTATGTAGTGTGTGGTTCTCGCTCTAAAGCTGAGAGATTAAGTAGGAGTCTCTTATGCACATGCATATAACTGGGTAGGAAGTAGAGACACAATAGGGGCAGGATACAAGGGCACAGCTTGACTCATTATATTTATATATAATATCATGAATTATATATATAATATAATGAATTATATATATTATATATATGTAATATAGTATATATATATATAGTATAGTATATTACTATATATATGAATTACACATATATAGCATAGTATATATATAGTATAGTATAGTACTATATATACATATATATATCACTATATATATATATCACTATATATATATCACTATATATATATATCACTATATATATATATAGTAAGACTGATACCCATTGTTTTATTACATGGTGCCATGACATTTCATTCACCAGTCCATTTATTTAAGGGTTTGGACCACTTCCTGCATAAAAGGAAATTCCTGGGATCCAAACATATTGAGATTCATACAGTTCAATAATCTTATCTCATCCTCTGAAATAAAAAGCATTGCTCTTCCCAGTTTTTCAAAGATGTATTGCAAATCAATAATTGCTGTTTACTTTATTTGCTCCCTACGTCCACTATTCTGACTTGTATCATGATACCAAACTCCATTTTTTTGGTGAACTCCTTGATGTTCTCCTTTAAAAGTACTGTGACAGCTTGAAAATAATTTGACCACACTGAATAGCAATCAGAGGTAATCTCAAGTTGATCTGTGACTTCTGGATTCTCAGTGCTTCCCAAAATTGTCGGTATGCGTGATTTGTATGTGTGCAAATACAGACAATGATGCTTCTAAGGCACCGGAAGGTATTGTTTAGAGCATATTTGGAATTACAAATGTTTATTATATTTGTTTAAAAAAAAAAACACCACTCTGCCCTAATGCCCTGAGGGTAAGTATTAAAATGCCTGACCAAGACACGATAATGAGTTCTCATTTAATGCAAGATACACTTGGAGAGTGAATTAGCCTGGTAATGTCCCTTTAATGGTACTGACTGCCAATAATTGTCAGAGCAGTATTTTTTTTTAAATCATCTACTTCAGGCTTTCTGTCACAGTAGGCTTCTACATTATTTGTTATATTGTTTCCTAAAAATAATAAATAAATAAATAAATAAATAAATAAATAAATAAATAAATAAATAAATAGAACTGTGGGAGGGCCACGTGCGTGTCTCAGTCAGTTAAGCATCTGAATCTTGAATTCGGCTCAGGTCATGATCTCACGGACTGTGAGTTTGAGCCCCATGTCAGGCTTTGCATCAACCGCATGGAGCCTGCTTGGGATTTTCTCTCTCACTCTGTGCCCCCAAATTCCTCCCTGCATCCCTCTCTCTCTCTCTAAAAATAAATAAATAAACTTATTTTCAAAATGAACTTTCAAAATAAAACTTTAAACTTCAAAACGTCAAAACAAAAACTCTCAAAATAAATAAACTTATAAAAATTGGTGGAAACTCAAAGTTGAGTATCTCTGTTGAGATGGAAACAAACAACTATCTTCCAATTTCACCTCATATGAGTGGTACTGGCACTCAGATTTATACCATTCAGCCCATAAACAAATATTCTGATACAAAAGACTCTTCTCTTCTGCTTTCTATTTTTGAAGGTTCTTAATGCCATTTTTAGTGGGTGTTTCAAGTGCTGGACAGCTCTGAAGCCTGATTGTTTCCTTTAACAACTTTGAAAAATTATAATCAGATAGTTTATACTGGTGGTTTCCCTGGAAAATAATATATAAGGAGAAGACAGACCAAGGATATCCTTGTTTATTTTTAACTGTGGTTTCCAAAAAGATCTGGAAGCTCTGAGAAGCACTTCTAAACATCTTATTCCAGTTGTAAAACCAGAGTATGCATTGCACGAAAGTCCTTCCTTCGTGTACAATTGGTTCACATCCTGAGAGATGATAACATAAAGTTTCTAGATATGATTCATATCCATAGACCTCTGGGTTTTCCAGCCCTGAACCACTGCAGAAGAAGCCTTGTTGCTGGTAGGAAGTGAGCAGGACACTTGCCTTTCCTTCTGGACTGACATTTCCAGGTCCCCCAGGTGCCTGTCCCTACAGTAGCCCCCTCCATTCTTCAGCTCTTGGGTATTTCCTGTTGTTTCCCAATGGGAGGCCACTAGCTTGGACTTTGTGCTGTCACACGAATCTCGTCTTCATTTCCTTTTCTTATTTTTGTTTAAATCTAGTACACTTTGCTCTGTTTTTCTGTTTCAGTACTTTTGCCCACTCAAAACTTGCTGAACTAAGGATGTCTAGCTGCTTTGCAAGTGTCGATGACAGGGCACAATTTGTTCACCTATAAAAATCCACATCACTGATAATCATCAAAAGGGAAGATGAAAACCAAAAACACAGATCCAATAGTAAGTATACCCAAGTTAGCTATAACCCAACCCACCACTTGCCTGCCACGTGCGTGTGCGCAAGCCAAAAGAAAAAAAAATCAACATTTGTGTTCCTGAGTTACTAAATTTTAGCACCTTGATCTGATTACACTGCCTGTAGCATGATAACCCCACAGTTAATTCTTCTTGACTGCAGTGACATCTGTTGGTGAGGGCAGAGCTGATGAACCTCGAGTTTGGCTCTTCCGACAAAAATCAACCCACAAGCTGTTCTGGGCTCAGGCAGATGTTTCCCTCTATTTGATTCATTCTGATTCTTGTTGGAGGAGAAACCTAACTGCATTGATCCAGTCTTCACTGATATGAGTGAAAGGCTTAAACCTACAACTTCCTAAAAATCTCAGTAAGATTCAAGTCTGACAAACATTCTTTCAACAATCTTTCTCTACCCTCACAATATGCAAAGTAGGGCTGAGGTCAGAGGTGTATTTCAGGGTGGGGTCTATGTTTAGAAGGTGTACCATTAGGAGACACATTAGCTAGAATGTAATAGGCTCTTGCATGTTTTTGTGTCATACACTAAACTTCGTCAGGGCAATTCATACACTGGACATGAGAGATGACAATATCCAGTATTTTTATTTCTACCTGAAAACACTAACCAAGAATAAAGTATTTATAATCTGGATCCCAGGCACAGGGATGGGATCTCAGGGTTACATGTATTCAAAAATAACCAAAAAGCAAGCCACACTGCAGAGCAGTCCAATCAGAATCTCTGTGTGCTTGCTGTGGGCACCATGACTTTGAAAAGGTCGCTGGTGGGATCGTAATGCATAGCCAGGACTGAATACTACTAGTCCAGAGCTTTCCAGGTGAGCTTTAGAAAATGCTAAGCCAAGGACACCAGGGTGGCTCAGTCAGTTGACTGTCCAACTTCCGCTCAGGTCATAACCTCATGGTTCATGAGTTCAAGCCCCACATCAGGCTCTCTGCTGTCAGCTCAGAGCCCGCTTTGGATCCTCTGTCTGCCCCCCCCTCCCCTGCTTGCACTCTCTCAAAAAGTAAATAAAACATTAGAAAAAGACAGAAAATGCAAAGCCAGAGTGTAATCCTGAGCCTTACAACTAACCAGTACTCAAAGACTAGACAAGGGACACCATCTCATTGAGCCTCAAGTTTACTTACCTTGAAAAAAGGAGATTCATTACAGCTGTCTAGAGATAGAAACAGATCAAGTAAGGAAAAGGTTCGGTCACATATTAAATGTTTAGCACACTTAAATTTCCTGAAGTCCTCACTGCTCTGCTCACATTTATCTTTTGATAAAAGAATCATATTTATTATGTTTCCCTTCTTTTGGCAGGCTGTTTCCTCCCTGAAAATTGTTACAATGAGTAATTATTGCTCTCTAAATTAGAAAAAAAAATATGCTTCATGTAAAATTCCAATAAAAGGGATGGCTAGGCACTTCAGTCAGGCTGCAAGGCTCGAGATCCCCCTGATTCGACTCTGATGATTGGAGTTTTTCTTTTTGTTTTTCTACAAAACTACTTCTGTCATCACATTAACGCACATGCCTTTAATCAAGCTTGTTTATGTATTATGTACACATTGAGATGGGTAAGGTCTTCTGCATCAAGGGGGGTGGCATATACAAGCACTGAGAATTAAAATCCATTCTATCACTATTATATTTTTCCCTCCTACATCTAAAATGCTTTTTATTTATGTATTTCCCTTGTAAAATTTTTTGCCCTAAAGTACTAGTAAAAAAGTGTGTGTGCGTGTGTGTGTGTGCATGTGTGTGTGTGTGTGTTTCTTTGTTGGCCTGAATGACAGAGAAGTTCTAATGTGAGAGCATATGTAAGTAAAACCCACTCCTTCAACAAGGCCCATGAGAATGAGGACTGCCATGATTGTTTTAACTGCTCATTTTGTTTTCGTTATATGAAGTTCTGTAAATTCAAGCTGGAGAGAAATTCTTGACAACGAGACTCAGTGTTTGTGACCGAACACAAGATTAGCTTCATGACTTTATAACAAAGTGTCCATTGACTAGCAAAACGAAATTGAATTGCCTTTCCTATGAATGTGAAACCATGGAGCCATGAGCAGGACAGGTCACAACGCTAAAAAGAACATTCTTTGCTTTTAAACAATTTTTTCATAACAACGAATTTTTTTGGTACAGGCTCATTATTAAAAATTCCGGCAAAATAAGAAAGAACGCAAGAAATTGCTCACAGATAAGGATCAAAAAGTGGGATTTGACAATGCATGCCATTATTAAGTAAAAGATGAATTTCTTTTTACTGGAATTCAACAGAAGAAATACAACTGAATGAAAAACTGAGGGAATTTAAATAAACCTCAATTATTTCTATGAAAAAGATAGTGGTACATTACAGCTACGTTTTTGAATACAAAGGTGGTTCAGTGTAGAGCCACTGTGCACTTTCAATGTTATATTTCAATTTTAAGAGCTTTTAGTTGACTACCTGATAGGAGGTGTGATAAGGGACTTTGCTCTCCCTCACTTTCCAGTCCGTGCTCCTTGACTTCCTGCATTGACTTCCTACTGGAAACACCATTCACATTTCACGGCAATGACTGCCCCCGAACTTGTGCAATATGGCAAATGTGATTCATCCCATGTTCCAATCCACACTAGTTGCATGGTAAATATTTTCTTTCTCAAGGTAAACAGCACTTTCGGCTGTGCAACCACAATTCTTAAGGTACTTGGTGTCTGCTCTTCATTGAAATTATTTCAACAACACCATTTTTTTTTTTTTTTTACTTATTTCACTATGGGCTAGATTTCATCATTAAGCAGGGGCTTCAAGATGCACTCATGCGTGGTCTCTGATTCTTTTCCAGCATGTATCGATTTAAGATACCATGTACCAGCTTACCATTTGTGACTCATACACTCATGTAATAGATTTTAGAAGAATAAAATAAAATAGAAAATAATATAGTAATATTTCCTGTCCCACATATGGTATCTGTCTTTTGCCTGTCTGTGAAAGCAGCCCTGATTCTGGAGACCAGCCACTCACATCACCATTCACCTGCAGTGAGGGTTCCTTTCAGAATGTTAGCCCATTCCAAGGCAGTAGCCGTATGTACAGAGAAATCCCAACAAGGTTCTGTGCCTATGTGCCGTTTCCAATCATTCTTTGTGTGCACTTACATAACCTATATCCAAATTCATATGCCATCTGTTTCCTCGGTTGCCTTTCACGGAGCCGGTGGACTTAACTGGTCGTGGTAAACTTTTTAAGATGGCCAATTCCATTCTGGAAAACCCTTCACAGGCAGATGCAGCAACTCAATCAATACTCAGAGTCATACATGTAGCACTCAGCACATAAGCTTGTCCACAGGGTTTGTGTATGCCCTATGTGGACCACTAGCCCAGGAATGCTGCTAAAATCTTATTCCTAGGTAATCTAGACTGCCCTTGGATTTGATCCCTGAGTATTAACACCTACCCTACAAGGAATACTCTAGCACTTGACTGAACGTCAGAATTATCTGGAAAATGTACTAAAAGCAAGACCTCTGGGGTCCACCCGTGGAGTTTCTAATTCAGTTGGTCTGAGGCGGTGCCCAAATTTGTGCTTTGGTAACAAATTTCCAGGTGATTCTGATTCTGCTGGTCAAGCGAACATACTATTAATACTATCTGGATGCAATTTTGCTGAACATTTCTGGTTTGTAATCCTATGTCCCCGGTTGCTATGAATGTGGAAATGACAGCGACTTTTTCTACAGTCATTTTGGTCTGATGGGCATTCATGAGCGAGACAACAAGGAAGAAAACCACATTCTGCTGAGTTCTTATGTGTGAGAATGTGGTTCTTGCACAATTGAGTTACAACCTACCTGAGCATTAACTTTCCCTCAGCACTTACACATTTCTTTATTGTTTCACAAAATTGAATATTGCTGTGGATGCCAGCCTGAAGGTGACTTGGCATTTGTCTGATTCCACATCCAATATTTTTTTTTTTTAATTTTGAGGTTCAGTAAGTCCACCAGGCTGTGTCTGCCGTGGTATCATCCTTCCTGTAATTAAGTGCATTCCTTTGAAATGCATATAAAGTCCTTCTTTTATTCTGGGAAAACTGTCTGCTACTTCATTACAATGGATTTTCTTTCTCAGAGGGTCCCAATTATCCTTATGTCCTTCCATATCTATAATCTTCCCTCTAGCACTCAAAATCTCTAAAATTTCATTCTCTACTAATAATACAATTAACTAAAACTTTACACTGTTATGAATTTGATTTTCCTTTTTTTTTTTTTTTTTTTTTTAGTGTTTGTTTATTTTGAATGAGAAAGAGAGCACAGGGGAGGGGCAGAGAGAAAGGAAAGACCGAATTCCCAAGCAAGCACCACACTGCTAGCTCAGAGCCCAACGTAGGAACCCTGAGATCATGACCCAATTTGAAATGAAGATCTGGATGCCCAACCTACTGAGCCACCAGGCACCCTTAATTTGCTTTTCAATAGAATATGTATTTGAACCTGATTTCCTTTTTTCTGTCTAGTTCTTTAATGAAACTAATCTGGGTTTCAGTTTCTTCTTTTAGTTGAGCGTACTGATCTGTCATTGTGTCATTTCATTTTTTGCCTCTCGGCTTATTTATGTTCTTGCACAGATGTCCTGCATGGGAAATTAATAGAAATGGCCTCGACCAAGTTTTCTTTTGTTCCCTAAGTTATTTTTTTTCCAGTCTGGTTTATCCTTTGTTTCCCATTTGCAATGTGTTATTTAAAAAAAAAAGTTTATTTATTTATTTTGAGAAAGAGAGAGCATGTGCAAGTGAGCAGAAGAGGGGCAGAGAGAGGGAGAGAGATTCCCAAGCAGGCTCTGTATGGTCAGTGCAGAGTTGATGCGTGACCAACTGAGCCACCCAGGTGCCCTGGAAATGTGTTCTTGTCTATTGTTTTTATTACTTGTTTTTTTGGGAACAGTTGCCATATCATGTCTCATAATGCCTTTGTGATTATATGGACAGATGTGTCCAAACCTTCTTGTTGCCTAAGATAACAGTTGAACACTCTTTAGGCCTTTTCCTGCCTTGCAAAGCTTCTTTTTCCTATACCACAGCCTTAAAGTATTCTATCAACTTTCCTGTAGTTTCAAGATAACAGAGGGTTGCCAAGGAGGGCAGCCTGATTGGAGCTGTAGGCAGCCCTGTTGTTGGTGTGCTGAACCATGCTTTCTAATCTCAGAGTATTACCAGAGTCAACACCATCCAGGCAGGGAGAATCTCCTTTCTCTCATCTTGAGCTTTTCCTCCAATGTCATCTAAGATCCAGCAAAATTAACTACCTTCTGATGCCACTCTTCTAAAATCTTGCCATGCTAAATGGGTTTTTTTTTAAGTTTATTTATTTTGAGAGAGAGAGAGAGAGAGAGCACAGGGGAGGGGCAGAGAGAGAGAGAGAGAGAGGGACGGAGGGAGAGAGAGGGAGGGAGGGAGGGAGGGAGGGAGGGAGGGAGGGAGAGAGAGAGAGAGAGAGAGACAAAGAATCCCAAACAGGTTCTGCACTGCCAGCATGAAGCCCGATATGGGGCTCAAACGCCCGAACCACGAGATCATGACCTGAGCTGAAATCAAGAGTTGGATACTTAACTGACTGAGCCACCCAGGTGCTCTGGTAAGAAGGTTTCTGAGGGTTGCCTTTATGCCCACTATCTATCTGATTCCCTCCTAATTGACAGGTATTACTGAAAACTCTCAGCATTAAAGAATCTAGCATTAGAAGTCCAGTGTTAGGCTAGACTTCTCCTCACTGCCATTTCTAACTGTGGCAAGATCTGAAGAACCATTCTGAGCACTAAAATGTTTGTCTTCTCTCATTAGTTAAAATCTACAATTTATATGGCATGCAATTGTACCCCTTTCCTTACTAACGTAGTGATTTTTATTCATTATTGTAAGCCATTGCATTTGTGATCTGACTTCTCAATCTCTTTTAACCACCCACAGTTCCTGCTTCTTGCATGGTTTCCCCTCTAAAACTCATAAACTCATCAAAAGAAGACACCAAGTTGTTTGTTCTTGAATCACCCAAAATACTGGATAAGGCATCCTGTATATAGTACCAATTGAATCCATTTAATTAATTGGAACAGGGATTTTTCTCAAATATCTTCATACACATACTTTTAAAACCACACAGGTAGCTAAGATAAAAGCTAAGAATTTATTGTGTAAAACTTATAGCAGCACACAAGAATGAATGAGATACATTACAGAATGGGACGCATTAAAATATTCAAATGTACTCTAAATACCAACATCCAATTCACTTTTCAGGATTCTGATTCTAAAGTAGTAGGCTTCTCCAGTATTACTTTGATTCCTAAACCAGACAGAGACCCAGTAAAAAAAGAGAACTACAGGCCAATATCCCTGATCAATATGGATGCAAAAATTCTCAATAAGATACTAGCAAATCGAATTCAACAGCATATAAAAAGAATTATTCACCATGATCAAGTAGGATTCATTCCTGGGCTGCAGGGCTGGTTCAACATTTGCAAATCAATCAATGTGATACATCACATTAAAAAAAGACAAGATAAGAACCATATGATCCTGTCAATCGATGCAGAAAAGGCCTTTGACAAAATTCAGCAAACTTTCTTAATAAAAACCCTCGAGAAAGTCAGGATAGAAGGAACATACTTAAAGATCATAAAAGCCATTTATGAAAAGCCCACAGCCAACATCCTCAGTGGGGAAAAACTGAAAGCTTTTCCCCTGAGATCAGGAACATGACAGGGATGTCCACTCTCACCGCTGTTGTTTAACATAGTGTTGGAAGTTCTAGCATCAGCAATCAGACAACAAAAGGAAATCAAAGGCATCAAAATTAGCAAAGATGAAGTTTTCACTTTTTGCAGATGACATGATATTATACATGGAAAATCTGATAGACTCCACCAGAAGTCGGCTAGAACTGATACATGAATTTAGCAAAGTTGCAGGATACAAAATCAGTGTACAGAAATCAGTTGCATTCTTATACACTAATAATGAAGCAACAGAAAGACAAATAAAGAAACTGATCCCATTCACAATTGTACCAAGAATCATAAAATACCTAGGAATAAAACTAACCAAAGATGTAAAAGATCTGTATGCTGAAAACTATAGAAAGCTTATGAAGGAAATTGGAGAAGATATAAAGAAATGGAAAAACATTCCATGCTCATGGATTGGAAGAATAAATATTGTCAAAATGTCAATACTACTCAAAGCTATCTATACATTCAATGCAATCCCAATCAAAATTGCACCAGCATTCTTCTCGAAACTAGAACAAGCAATCCTAAAGTTCATATGGAACCACAAAAGGCCCCGAATAGCCAAAGTAATTTTGAAGAAGAAGACCAAAGCAGGAGGCATCACAATCCCAGACTTTAGCCTCTACTACAAAGCTGTCATCATCAAGACAACATGGTATTGGCACAAAAACAGACACATAGACCAATGGAATAGAATAGAAACCCCAGAACTAGACCCACAAATGTATGGCCAACTAATCTTTGACAAAGCAGGAAAGAACATCCAATGGAAAAAAGAAAGTCTCTTTAACAAATGGTGCTGGGAGAACTGGACAGCAACATGCAGAAGAATGAAACTAGACCACTTTCTCACACCATTCACAAAAATAAACTCAAAATGGATAAAGGACCTGAATGTGAGACAGGAAACCATCAAAACCCTAGAGGAGAAAGCAGGAAAAGACCTCTCTGACCTCAGCCGTAGCAATTTCTTACTTGACACATCCCCAAAAGCAAGGGAATTAAAAGCAAAAATGAACTACTGGGACCTCATGAAGATAAAAACTTCTGCACAGCAAAGGAAACAACCAACAAAACTAAAAGGCAACCAACGGAATGGGAAAAGATACTTGCAAATGACATATCGGACAAAGGGCTAGTATCCAAAATCTATAAAGAGCTCACCAAACTCCACACCCGAAAAACAAATAATCCAGTGAAGAAATGGGCAGAAAACATGAATAGACACTTCTCTAAAGAAGACATCCGATGGCCAACAGGCACATGAAAAGATGCTCAACGTCACTCCTCATCAGGGAAATACAACTCAAAACCACACTCAGGTACCACCTCACGCCCGTCAGAGTGGCCAAAATGAACAAATCAGGAGACTATAGATGCTGGAGAGAATGTGGAGAAACGGGAACCCTCTTGCACTGTTGGTGGGAATGCAAATTGGTGCAGCTGCTCTGGAAAACAGTGTGGAGGTTCCTCAAAAAATTAAAAATAGACCTATCCTATGACCCAGCAATAGCACTGCTAGGAATTTACCCAAGGGATACAGGAGTACTGATGCATAGGGGCACTTGTACCCCAATGTTTATAGCAGCACTCTCCACAAAAGCCAAATTATGGAAAGAGCCTAAGTGTCCATCAACTGATGAATGGATAAAGAAATTGTGGTTTATGTACACAATGGAGTACTACGTGGCAATGAGAAAGAATGAAATATGGCCCTTTGTAGCTACATGGATGGAACTGGAGAGTGTTATGCTAAGTGAAATAAGCCATACAGAGAAAGACAGATACCATATGGTCTCACTCTTATGTGGATCCTGAGAAACTTAACAGAAACCCATGGGGGAGGGGAAGGAAAAAAAAAAGAGGTTAGAGTGGGAGAGAGCCAAAGCATAAGAGACTCTTAAAAACTGAGAACAAACTGAGGGTTGATGGGGGGTGGGAGGGAGGGGAGGGGAGGTGATGGGTATTGAGGAGGGCACCTTTTGGGATGAGCACTGGGTGTTGTTTGGAAACCAATTTGACAAAAACTTCATATATTGAAAAAATATATATAAAAAATAAAAAAGACAAAAAGAAATAAAGTAGTAAGCTTCTTAAACTCAGTTGTACTTCATGATAATGCAACCCACGTTTGTGTGTTGAAAAATCAGTGTGTTGAAAATGTACTACCACTAAGCTACTAAGGAAATTGCGTTTGTGAGATCTGGTTGACATCTAGAAGTCATTCAGAGGTGTTTTTCTACGAGACATTCAGAAAGGGGCTTACAAGCATGGACACTGGAGGAGATCATCTGGGTTCTGGTCTCAGATCTGCCTTTTTCTTGTTGTGACACTGGCCAGCCTAATCACTCTGTGCCTCAGCTTCCTTATCTACAAAATGGAAGTAACGATAGTCCTCCATAATAGATTGCTGGGAAAATAAAATGAATTAATACATAAATGTGCACAAATGATGTCTAGCACGCAGTCTGTGTACCAGATACATTTGCTGTTGTTCACAGTAACAGAATCACTGATTTACCACAGCAAGTAAGATACCACCCTTGAAAGAACAGTTTTTTATCAGGCTTAGATTCTGAAGGAGTTAAATGGGCTTTACTATTGCCCAAATATATTCTCCTTTCCTGAGCATCTCCTATTTAACTTGAATAAAATGCCATATTCTCTAACCAAGAAGTCATCAAGTCATTTTAAATGTTTCTACAAGTGATACACTGTAATAATTACCAGGCGATATTGTGCTTTGCTGGAGACACTGAACAGAATAACTTAAAATGAGGGCGGCCTTGGAAATACTGGAAATTATCCGCTATAGGAAAGAATGAATAAAGAGAGACAGACTGGGTGGTTTCATTTGAGAATAACTATAACTTTGTTACAATATCAGTGCCAAAGGTTATTTACTAATGTTATCTCGAAACAAATAATATGGTACTCGTGGAGACAGACCTAGTAATTTTGAGATTAAGTATCATATTTCTGAAATGTATTAGATACGGGATAAAACAAGTGAACTCTGTCCCATACTTTCCAGAGTAATAAGCATAGATGGTATTAAGTCATTTATAATTGACTGATAATATAGATCAATTACTTATATAGACTTAACGGAGCATTATATTGGCTTTCATTCCCTGAAAATAAAAAAAAAATTCCTAAAGACTGTCTGAATGATGAAATATTTGACCAAAAGATCTTCAGGGAAAATGATGACATTTTAATACCATAATGAAACAAATTCTGTAAGCTGTCCAAAATTTACCTGAGGGAGGGAGTACTTTCCAGCCATCAATGAAATAAGTGTATTTTTCAGAGATTATTTCTACGTAGCTAATAATAATATATGAAGGCAACGAAAATTTTTTTGAGGTACTGAGTGTTAGAGTTAACATTATTTCATTAATTTTTCCTGCATCTTTTGGAATATGGAATGGATAAATGCAAATAAAAAGTATGGGCAAATAAACCCTTATAAAGCCTCCCTCCCCTCCTCCTTCCATCCCTCCCTCTCTTTCTTTCTCCCTTCTTTCTTTCTTTCTCTCTCCCCTCCCTCTGTGCTCTGGCCAACATCTCTTTTCTCATATGTGGGAGACCATGTGATACCCTGAAAATGGCTAACAAAAGCAAAGCAAAAATGAATTTGAGAGCTCTGTGTTTATCACAGAGAATGCTTCTAGCTCTTTTTATATTTCGTTTCCTGGGCCTGTATCAGAAGCAATGCAGTTAATTTTTCACCTTTCTTTAAGATTCATAGGGAGGAGAAAATAAATGTCATCACATCACCCACCAACAGATATAAATAAAGTGACCCTCTTTTGACTTTAGAATGCCTACACACATATGATTTGCTGCCCTATAAAATGATTTCAATGATTTATTTTTTAAAACTTCAATTGGACGACCTAGAAGAAATTGGTAAACTGCTAGAAATATATAACCTACCAAAAGTAAAGTTGGAAGAAATAGGAAGTTTGAATACAAAGATTACCAGCAATGGGAATGATTCAGGAATTTAAAAACTCCCAAAAAACAAAAGTCCAGGACCAGAAAGCTTCACAAGCGAATTCTATGAAATTTAAAGAAGAGTCAATACCTCTTCTTCTCAAACTATTCCAAAAAATAAAAGAGGAAGGAAAATTTCTAAATCCATTTTATGAGGCTGTATTCTCCTGATACCAAATCAAGACAAAGGCTTGACCAAAAAGAGAGAGAGAGAGAGAGAGAGAGAGAGAGAGAGAGAGAGAGAGAAAGAGAGAGATAACTACAGGCCAATTTCCCTGATGAAGGTGGATGCAAAAATCTTCATCAAAATATTAGCAAACCGAATTCAACAATGCATTTAAAAAAATCACTTACCAGGGTCACCTAAGTGGCTCAGTCAATTATACGTCCAACTCTTGATTTCTGCTCAGGTCATGATCTCAGGGTTCATGGGTTCAGGCCTCCATACATTGGGCTCCACAATGACAGCATGAATTTGGGATTCATGTTTGGGATTCTCTCTCAATACCCCCCTCGCCTCTCTCTCTGTCTCTCTCAAAGTAAATATATAAAATTTAAAACATTGTTATAAAAAATCATTCACTAGGATCAAATGGGATTTGCACATAGGATACAAAGGTGGTTCAACATATGCAAATCAATCAATGTGATACATCACATCAGTAAGAGAAAGGATAAAAGCCATGCGATCATTTCAACAGATGCAGACAGAGCATTTGACAAAGTACAATATTCATCATGATAAAACCCTCAACAAAATAGGTTTAGTAGGAACATACTTCAACGCAATAAAAGCCTTCTATGAAAAATTCCAAATTAAACATCATACTCAATGAAGAAAAACAGAGTTTTTGCACTAGGGTCAGGGACAAGACAAGGATGTCCACTCTCACAAATTTTATTCAGAATAGTAATGGAAGTCCTAGCCATAGCAATCAGATAACAAAAAGAAATATAAGGCATCCAAATTGCTAAGGAAGAAATTAAACTTTCACTATTTTCAGGTGACAAGATACTGTATACAGAAAACCTCAAAGTCTCCACACAAAAAAAGACAAAAAACAAACAAACAAACAACTAGTAGAACTGATAAATGAATTTAGTGAAGGTGCAGCATATAAAATTTATGTAGCAAAATCTGTTGCATGTCTATACACTAATAATGAAGCAGCAGAAAGAGTAATTAAGAAAACAATCCCAGTGACAATTGCACCAAAAAGACCAAAGTACCTAGGAATGCACTTAACCAAAAAGGTGAAAGGCCTGTACTCAGTAAACTCTAAAATGCTGATCTCTAGAACAGAATAGAAAACCCAGAAATAAACTCACTATTATATGGTGAGTTCATCTTCAACAAAGGAGGAAAGACTACATTATGGGAAAAGATAGTATCTTCAACAAACGGTATTGGGAAAACTGGCCAGCTCTGTGCAAAAGCATGAACCTGGACCACTTTCCTATACCATACACAAAAAACAAGCTCAAAATGGATTAAAGATCTAAATGTGAGGCCTGAAACCATAAAAACCTAAAAGAAAAGACAAGCGATAATTTCTCTGACACTGGCTGCGGCAACATTTTTCTAGCTCTGTCTCCTGAGGGAAGGGAAACATAAGCAAAAATAAACTTGTGTGACTATATCAAAATAAAAAAGCTTCTGCACAGCCAAAGATATAATCAAGAAAACTAAAAGGCAACTTACTGAAGGGGAGAAGGTATTTGCAAATGACTGTGTGATAAGGGGTTAGTATCCAAATATATAAAGATCTTAGGCTACTCAACACCCAAAAAACAAATAATCCAGTTAAAAAAGGGCAGAAAACAAGAACAGATATTTCTCCAAAGAAGATATCCAGGTGGCCAACAGACACATGAGAAGATGCTCAATATGACTCATCTTCAGGGAATTGCATATCAAAACCCCAGTGAGAGACAACCTCACACCTGTCAATATGGCTAACACTGAAAACACCAGAAAGAACAAGTGCAGGTGAGGACGTGGAGAAAAAGGAACCTTTGTGCCCATTTGGTGAAAATGCAAACTGGTGCAGCCACTCTGGGAAACAGTATGGAGGTTCCTCAAAAAGTTAGAAATAGAAATATCCTACAATCAGTAATCGCAACTTCTGGGTATTTACCCCCAAACACAAAAACACTATTTCAAAGAGATACCTGTAGTATGGCCAACTAATCTTTGACAAAGCAGGAAAGAACATCCAATGGAAAAAAGAAAGTCTCTTTAACAAATGGTGCTGGGAGAACTGGACAGCAACATGCAGAAGAATGAAACTAGACCACTTTCTCACACCATTCACAAAAATAAACTCAAAATGGATAAAGGACCTGAATGTGAGACAGGAAACCATCAAAACCCTAGAGGAGAAAGCAGGAAAAGACCTCTCTGACCTCAGCCGTAGCAATTTCTTACTTGACACATCCCCAAAAGCAAGGGAATTAAAAGCAAAAATGAACTACTGGGACCTCATGAAGATAAAAACTTCTGCACAGCAAAGGAAACAACCAACAAAACTAAAAGGCAACCAACGGAATGGGAAAAGATACTTGCAAATGACATATCGGACAAAGGGCTAGTATCCAAAATCTATAAAGAGCTCACCAAACTCCACACCCGAAAAACAAATAATCCAGTGAAGAAATGGGCAGAAAACATGAATAGACACTTCTCTAAAGAAGACATCCGATGGCCAACAGGCACATGAAAAGATGCTCAACGTCACTCCTCATCAGGGAAATACAACTCAAAACCACACTCAGGTACCACCTCACGCCCGTCAGAGTGGCCAAAATGAACAAATCAGGAGACTATAGATGCTGGAGAGAATGTGGAGAAACGGGAACCCTCTTGCACTGTTGGTGGGAATGCAAATTGGTGCAGCTGCTCTGGAAAACAGTGTGGAGGTTCCTCAAAAAATTAAAAATAGACCTATCCTATGACCCAGCAATAGCACTGCTAGGAATTTACCCAAGGGATACAGGAGTACTGATGCATAGGGGCACTTGTACCCCAATGTTTATAGCAGCACTCTCCACAAAAGCCAAATTATGGAAAGAGCCTAAGTGTCCATCAACTGATGAATGGATAAAGAAATTGTGGTTTATGTACACAATGGAGTACTACGTGGCAATGAGAAAGAATGAAATGTGGCCCTTTGTAGCTACATGGATGGAACTGGAGAGTGTTATGCTAAGTGAAATAAGCCAAACAAAGACAGATACCATATGGTCTCACTCTTATGTGGATCCTGAGAAACTTAACAGAAACCCATGGGGGAGGGGAAGGAAAAAAAAAGAAAGAGGTTAGAGTGGAAGAGAGCCAAAGCATGAGAGACTCTTAAAAACTGAGAACTGAGAGTTGATGGGAGGTGGGAGGGAGGGGAGGGTGGGTGATGGGTATTGAGGAGGGCACCTTTTGGGATGAGCACTGGGTGTTGTATGGAAACCAATTTGACTATAAACTTCATATATTAAAAACAAACAAACAAACAAAAAAAACCAAAGAGATACCTGTACCCCAATGTTAAATGCAGCATTATTTACTATAGCCAAGTTATGAAAACAACTCAAGTGTCCATCAAAAGATATATGGATAAAAAAGATATGATATATATATACATATACATCATATATATGTCATTGGATATTATTAGATATATTGGGTATATATATCATTGGATATCATTGGAATATTATTCAGCCAGAGAAGAGAAAGAGATCTTGTCATTTGCAACAACATGCATGGAGCTACAGAGTATAATACTAAGTAAGATAAGTCTGTCAGAGAAAGACAAATACCACATTATTTCACTGTTATGTGGAATTTAAGAAACAAACGAGCAAAGGAATAAAGGAGAAAGAGAAAAAGAGAGAGAGAGAGGCAAACCAAGAAACAGACGGGTAACTATAGAGAACAAACATGGTTATCAGAGGTGTGGGGGCTGGAGGGGGCACAGAGAAAATAGGGGAGGGTATTCAAGAGCACACATATCATGATGAGCACTGAGCAATGTATAGAATTGTTGAATCACTCTTTTGTACACCTGAAACTAAGTAATATTGCTTGTTAACTATCTTGGAATTAAAATTAAAAACTTATCAAAAAATTTTCAATTGTTTTTCATGTATATTTGCCTTGACATTTAGAGAATGTCCAAGTACTCTGTAGTCAGAAAATATAGGGTGACATTCTTGTCAATGTAACAAATTAATACACAACTCAACAAATTCATCTAAAATATTTCACATATATTTGGCCGAACACATGACTAATATTTTTAGGCAAGTGACCAACATTTTATGCAAAAGTGACCAATGTTTTAGGTCTTTTGATTCCAGGAGGTCACATTTTTTTAAAACCCTCATGTATCACAACTGTTAAAATGGAAGTAGAAAAGCAATACAGTCACAATTATGAGACATTTAATTTCGCTCTGACTTTCTTGTAAAGGTAGGCAAACAGAGATTACATGGTTTTCACTGTTTGATAGAAGTGGTCTATCAAATTTTCTACAGTGTCAAAACTTTTGCTAACATTGAATGTGAAGCTTAATGGGTTATTTTAATCTTCAAGAGAACATATATAGACCATGCCTTTGAAATGAGTTTTGGCATCAAGACAGAAGGCTTTTTTTTCTTTTTATTTCTTTTGATTAAACCATTAAGTTTAATATTAAAATTGAATCAAGACAGATCCATGGCTATCTGTTGGTCTACCCTGATAATTAAAGTACAACTTGAAAATTTAATAGAATGCATGCCTTTCTCAAAGACTTGCTTTTTCTTTATTTATTTTTGAGAGCGACAGAGGCAGGCGCCCCAAGTTAAATTTTAAATTTTAGAAATGACTTGTAACTAAACCAATTTTTTAAATGCTTATTTATTATTTTGAGAGACAGAGGACACATGCATGTGCAAACATGGGAGGGGCAAAGAGAGAGGGAGAGAGAATCCCAGGCAGGCTCCATGCTGTCAGCACAGAGACCAACGTGGGGCTCAAACCTGCGAAACTGTGAGGTCATGACCTGAGCTGAAGCCAAGAGTCAGACGCTTGACTGACTGAGACACCCAGGTGCCCCTCAATGAGTTGCTTTCTTAAAAAAATCTTTTTTAAATAAGTCTCAAGTGACCTACTTTTTTTTTTTATTCAAGCCCTGGTAAAAACCCAATATTCCACTGTGTTTTTCTCATCTTTGTGCTTAGGATCTAGCACAAGGCTTGGCACAGAGAGCACATGTTAAACATTTGTGGAGTTGTTGTACTGAGGGCATATTTTTCCAGAAGCGTTTTGGTTGACATTCCATGATAAGAGTTTAATGATCTGACACATGTTCTCACTTAGGTAGAAGACCACCATACTGCACTTGAAGGTAGGCCAAGGGGTTGCCAGAGAGTGACATCAGATCAGCTCAAGAATCTGAACTAATGCATAATTAAAATGCCAACGTTCCACACACGGCAGCAGACATAATGTTCAAGACTGAGAGCTTCCAGCCCTGGCATCCTTGAAGCCTGTCCGAGTGACCGGAATGCTCGATGTATCCCCAGCTTAACGGGACAGACTGACTTGGTGATTAGACTTAGTGCCTCCAACCTACTAGGTCATCCATTTTGGAGGCCATAATTATTAAAGGTAAAAATTGGTTGAGCTTCCAAGGTGATTGGATGGCTCTGTTGCCTAAGCGTCCAACTCTTGATTTCAGCTCTGGTCATGATCTCATGGTTTGTGGGTTCATGCCCCTCATCAGGCTCTGTGCTGATAGCACAGAATGTGCTTGGGATTCTCTCTCTCTCCTCTGTGCACTCTCTCTCTCAAAATAATACATAGACATTTAAAAAATTGGTTTAGGTGCAAGTCATTTCTAAAATTTAAAATTTAACTTGGGGTGCCTGGGTGGCTTAGTTGGTTAAACATCTTGAGTCTTGATCTCCACTCAGATCATGATCCCGTGGTTCAAGAGTTTGAGCCCCGTATCAGGCTCTGCACTCAGAGCACGGCACCTGCTTGGGATTCCCTCTCTCCCTCTCTCTCTGTCTTTCTCTCTCTCCCTCTCTCTCTGCCTTTCTCTCACTCAAAATAAATGAATAAACATTAAAAAAATAAAATAAAATTCAACTTGATTGTTTTTATTGGAACTGTTAAAAGTTTCTCTGAGATTGGAGAAACTTGAAGAACATCTCTAGTAAGAGCCACAATTTGGGAATATCTAAGTTTTTAAAATAATTTTAATGAAAATTTAAAAATATTCATAAATATTAACAGAATAGTGCAATGAACACCCAAATACTGACCTCAAAGATTTTACAATTAATTTTTTTTTCTATTTGCTTTATCACATGCCTATGCAACTATGTTTGCATCCATTTTTATTTTGACGTATTTCAAAATAATGTGCCACTAAATCCTTCAACATACCCACTATCAACTACAGTTCAATAATTGTAGGTGGATTCATGTGTGGGGGGAAGGGGGGGTAGCTTAACATATAATGAAATATACAAATCTAAAGTATACCATTTAATGAGTTCTGGGGCATATCTATTTTTAATTCATACAACTATTCTATACACATTTAGGAAAGTATATTCTGAGCATTCTTTATCCCAGTCTAGGGTCTGTAAACAGATAATCAATAGCTTCTCACATAGAAAAAAGCTATTAAAATGTAAAATTTTCTTTAAAGTGGACAGCTAGAAATATAACCATTTGGTTTACCGAGTTTTGCAAATAATTTTTCAATTCACACTATGAGAAGCAGTTTGGAGGTGGGGACAAATGTAATCCTCACCAAGAAGCTAATTATATTAGATCAGCCTTTTTCTTCATTCACCTGAAAGAATACAAGAGACATGAGTGGACACACCATACATGTGAAGCTCTGCCCTAAGTTATATAAAACGTGCCAACAAAAGAAAATGCCACAAAAATTGATGTGCAATACACGTGTCAGATGATACTGTTTGGCATTTCACAGCTACAGGCAGAGACCTTGTGTATATGTGCATGTGGCCATACTCTCAAGGAATTAAGAGCAGCACCATGAATAAAGTTGTATAAATACTCCAGCATGGTAAAATGAGAGAGAGAGAGAGAGAGAGAGAGAGAGAGAGAGAGATAACCCCCAGAAAATCATCCACATAATATATCAGAGCTTAATAACCTCTATAATCATAACCATGTGAACATTTTTTTCCCTCAGGTTGAGGCCAAAATTGCTGTAATTGTGTTGTCATTTATGTCCCCAGAAAAGTTTAGCTCCTAAGAACATCTGCTCTACAGTCCTTGCCCCTCTATTTTTTCATCTAATAACACAAATGGGGTTCACAAAACTCCGTGTCACCCACAATCTGGCCAATGATCACGTGCATTGCTGACTTAAAAATTCTCTCCCCTGTTAGACCAAGATCTAAAAATAAATCTGGTCAAAATTAACACACATCAAAATGTATCTCAGGCTTCAACAAGGAGGTGTGTTCTTTTTAATGGCATTGAAATAATGCCATACACGTAAGTTTACTTTGACCCTGGGATAATGATCTGAGCCTACATGAAGAGTTAGAAGGTCAATGACTGAGCCACCCAGGCGCCCCGCACATAATTTTACTTTGAGATAGATGACTTTAAATTTCACATACATTGATGGCACAAGCAGGTATAATTTCATCGTTAGTGTCTCCTTCAACTTAAAAAAAAATTATGCCAAATTTATGATATACTGATTATACATACAGTAAAGCCCAGTGAAAAGAATAGTGCATATCGAATTAGAACAGTAGAATTCTAAGGTTCTAGCCTAAGTTGTGCTGATAAACTGCGTGGTCTCAGCAAAACCATTTCATTCCGTGAACCCTCATTAATTTTGCTCGAAAAAAAAAAAGAATAAGGTAATTGGCTAGAAGAAGTTTCAGGCTCTTTCCAAATCTGAAGTTCCATTATTCTAAGAATATTCAGTATAGGCAGACTTTCTTTGATCCTTTTTTCTCTGTTAATTGTAATAGATTAGAATGCCATCCCGGGAAAGGCACTAAATTTTCAATTGCATTTTCTTTTCTACCTCATCAGTCAATGCTGTTCAAATACGTTTATATTGGCTCATGTTCTAGACTTAATGCTAGCTACATTTTTATGCTGTTTGAGCTGGTTCAAACTTTAAGAGTGATGCAAAACGGTGATTCTACCAGGAACACTGGTATTGAACGATTATAAGGTTTTATATTCATTTAAGAAGCATTTCACCAAATAGCTTCTCTTTTCATATTGTTCCCTGGCCGACCAACTATTAATCAAGCTCTCCATCTCTCAGTATGGTAAAAGTCAAATGGATTTTGTCATCAACTGAGCCATCTGTCTCCTCCTACTGTTCTGTTATTTTTCTTCTTATTTTTGAAACTCTTCAACTGAAATTAGAAACGGAGGAGGAGGAGGAGATAATCAGAGAATACAAGAATAAAAGTCTCGTAGGCTTTGATTAGTTTCGAATACCCAGGCCATATGAGGTATAAATATCATTTCCTATAGTTTTGTATCCATTCAAGAGTTTCAGATGTATTTTTCCGGGAAATCAAATTAGAGATTCCCAAGTAGTATGGATGCAATAAAATCTGTTTGTTTTAAGATGGGCATAATGGTGTGAGGTCCTGGATACTAAAGACATATGAATTCTCTTTACCAAAAGGAAAGGAAGCCCCACATCTGGGTCCCTTGTATTCATCTGCTCTGTGCACAGAGAGTGCCAGGGGCTCTTATCTTCAGAGATGTGAGATTTCCTTCAGGAAGTGCTGAAAATACTTCCTACCATTCCCTTGTCCATCTGTCGTAAGCCAATGACTTATTCCTCATGTTTTATTGGGGAGGGGGCTCTGCCTGCATGAATCGAGGTGTTTGAAATGAGAGGCAAAGAGAGGGCAGAGCCAAGGAGAGGATGCAGAAGGTGTGTCCTGAAAAGAAAGACCCCTACACAGAAGCCTTACGTAATACTGGAAACCCTACCCATGGCTCATGGCCACCTAGTCCTTTCTTAAGTGTATCCTCCATAGAAAGCTCAATTTTCTAGAGGCAGCCCATCTGATAAGTGAGCATCACGATTAGGAAGCTTATTTTCATGCAGGACAGAAGTGCTATCTCCTTGTTACCTTACACAAGCTAGTCCTGTGCTGCCGGGTACAAGTCTACTTTGTTTTCTGCTTGCTGGCCTTTAAATAATTTAAAGACAAGAGTTCATCCTTCCTAGTAGTCTCCTTTTTCTGTAGAGTAAACCCAAGCAGTTCCTTTGGTGGGTCCCTGTGCTTTCTGGATTCCCCAGCCTTCTGGTGACTCTTCTCTGAATATCCCCCAAATTTCCCAGCTACTATTATATTCAGGTATTTAAATGAGTTCAAAACTCTCCTTCGGGTGTTGTCTGCCTTATCAACTGAAAATTCCCTTTGATGACACAATTTTTACTACACTGGAGATTTCGTTGAGGAAACACAGAGGACTTCCACTTTTATTATACATAGTTGAAGTCTTTTTTTTTTTTTTTTAAATTTTGCAACGAACATCATTTCTCGTGTAATGACAAAATAATGTCTAAAAAATACGAGGGCGCTGCAATCCTTCCACTATGAAAGATGACGAGCATTCCTGGCCTGGAAATTCCCTGGCCATCTGACTTAATCCTCTGTCCATCTCATCTGACTTCATGGACAGTTAAAATCAAGATCAGATAGATTTATTTTGTCATCTTCCTGACTGATAGGAACAAATCTTGCTATCTATGGGGGGTCGGGATTTAGGCTTAGAAGCTATCACTGTTTGAACAGTATTTTGTATATTTTCCAAAACTTTTAGGAGAAGTCATTCTTCTGTTTCTTTGTTTAAAAAAAAAAGCCAATTTTTTGGGGGGATGAAGACCTGTAAGTATTTTTGCATCAGATATTTGCAAAAACGAACTGTCTTGTTCTACCAAAAACAACACAAACTAGTCTCAAAGATTTAAACCTAATTCTGAACATATGAGATCCTCTAAATCTTTAAGAAAAGAATGTGTCTGAGACAGAGGCAAATTCTGGAGAAGGCCATCTGTAGATGGGTTACACCTCAAAGAAGAACTATGTCTTATTCAATTTGGGGTGGTCTGGCCCCAGCCCTAGTGCTGGACACATGCTCCTCTGGTGCTGGGGTCTAGAAGCACCCTGTGGTAAGTTATCCTATTATTAGCCTAGGGACAATGAATAGTGCCTGCTGCTTCTCCTTTTCTGCCTTTTTAAAAAGCTTATTTATTTTGAGAGAGAGAGAGACAGAGAGAGAATGTGCACAGGGGAGGGGCAGAGAAAGAGGGAGCGAGAATCCCAAGCAGCCTCCATGCTGTCTGTGCAGAGCCCAACACAGGGCTTGATCCCATGAAGGGTGAGATCGTGACTTGAGCTGAAATCAAGAGTTGGACACTTAACCACCTGAGCCACCAAGGTGTCCCACCTCTTCTGCCTTTTGATAAAACTACACAGATCTTGGAGTATTACCGGGCATGGGCTGGAAAAGTAATTCCCGATAACTTTTCCTTGTCACTTAATTACACAATGAGAAACAAATAAGTACAAAACAGAGAGCAAATAGTGTCAGACTTGCTTTATACATGACACATAGTGAGAGCACAGCTATCCATGCGACTGACCTTGAACCTATTTCTCAGACTGAAGAGACCTCAAAAATGTTTCTGAAATCCCCTACCCCACAAGCCCTGGTCTGGTGCAACATGGGACAGGAGGTGGTGCGGAAGTGTTATTGTTTCATCAGACCTCCAGGGGCTCCGATGCTCCTGGAATGATCTGAAACTACTTGGATTGCTATAGGGGTTGATTAAATAGAACCTAAACTTCTGCTTAAAGGAGGCAGTGACATTCGTGGCAGTTCCGATGTCAAGGGACTCTTTCCAAGGAGTCCCTGGACTGAGGGGCTGCAAGAGGCATACCTAAATGGTTTGGAATTTGAAGACTATGAATTTCCCAGAATTTCAACGCACATTTATTTTTAAGCACTGCAGCTCAACAGGAATCATGCAGCAATACAAGCCGTATATAATTCAAATCCATGGGGGGAAATGGGTGATGGGCATTGAGAGGGCACTTGTTGGGATGAGCACTGGGTGTTGTATGTAAGCCAACGTGACAATAAATTATATTAACAAAATAAAAAAATAAAATAAAATAATTCACTGAAAAAAAGTTTATGAACTACAATGGCAGTAAAGCCACTGTTTTATCAATTTATGAGGATGTATAATGAGGTCAATGTGTTATGTGAAGTGTTGGAAAGAAAGAAACAACATACTTTAACTAGGTTATACATGTAACCTATACTCAAGTTTTAGAAAAACTAAATATTTAGACATGGTTGTGTATTAAAGTAAGTAATAGAAAATTACAGCAAACCATTCAAAATATGTATTGTCTATTATGCACAAGCAATAAAAAATATCCAGTGGAGGTTCCTTGGTGGTTCAGTGAGTTGAGCAGGTGGATCTTAACTTCAGGCTTAGGTCATGATCCCAGGATCATGGGATCCTGGGATAAAACCCCACATTGGGCTCTGCACTGACTGTGGAGTCTCTCTCTCTCTCTCTCTCTCTGTCTCTCTCTCTCTGTCAACCTCTCCCCCCAGCTCGTGCCCTCTCTCTCTCTCTCTCAAAAAAAAAAAAAAAACCACAATACAATGACCTTTTAATATGTGAGATAAAAATACCTCCTGCTTCACTTTATGCTACTAATTTGAAGGTTCACACATTCTTAGAACATGCCACTTAATAGCTTCTTCACTGAACTCATAATAATGTCCATTTTGTTAGACCACACACTCCTCCTGAATGAGTTCTGTGCTCACTACATCATTCTCCATCCTTAATATTTCTCAAGGTGACAGTAATATATTAGGTGTTAAATATATGTGTATTATATCAATAAACCTACGAATGAATGGTCCCTTATAGAGTAGGCCATAGAATTCTACAAGGGACATGGAGAACCGGATCAAGTTTAAACACCTGTCATCACCATGAATAAACCCAGATCCACCATGAATAACAGTAATTTTAGGGAGGTTCATTAGTTTATGGCCTAGCACTTAATAGAAACTTAATTACTTCATATGTTTTCGCCTGCTATTTACATCCAGAGTCACATATCCTAAGTTGATATCCAGAATCAACTCCTTTTTCCTTTAAGTTTATTTTTTTCCTTAAATTTTATATATTTATAACAGACAGAGCCAGGAGATCCTGATCTGAGCCAAAACCAAGAGTCAGATGTTCAACCGACGGAGCCACCCAGACCCCCCCAGAATCAACTCCTTTTAAACCATGGCATGAATTCTATGTTAAGTCCTCCCTCCCATATTTTCTTGGGTTTTTCCCAAAGGCTACATTTCTATGAAGTGGAAATCCAAACATGCAATAATATGCACAATGGCATTATTTTCAATAAAACAAACAGCTACTATAGCCACATTGACTCAGCAACACTTAAAGCAAGAAAAAAAAATAATAATTACAAGCATTTACCAAGGCACAAAACTAAGAGAACTACAAGCATTTACCAAGGCACAAAACTAAGAGAAACCCCAGGAAAGAAATCACAAGGATTTCCATTATTCTCTATCAATTATGTATATCTGAGTATCATATATTCTGGAAGAGAAGCTGAAAGGCTGGGAAGTTGAATAGAACTTTTGTTGGGATTTCCCAGTTACAAAGTGAGAGCTCTAGTCCTGAGAAGGAAGAATCCAATGGCTCGGGATTATGAAAACTACATTATAAAGAGTTAGGGCAAATTGAATATAAATTGGACCTCATGTCTTCAGATTATCTGGCTCCTGAAATTAAGATTATCAGGACTAGCATGGAGGTAATTTTCTATGAGGATGGGCCACCACTTGCCAGAATGAAGAATACACATGACATCAAAAGACTTTTCAGTGGTTCTATATCCCGACAAAAAGAATGCGTAAGTCTGGGAACCTAGGGGGAAGACGGTGAGTGGCCCTACTTACCATCACCCTGTGACACACTCGGAAAATCTGTTTTCCTTTCCCAAAAGTCTGGCTTCTGCATGGTTAGAGGTCTAGGTACCCACATGTGACTACTGACAGAGTCAAAGAAAGAATCCCAGTGAACTTCACACTCTTCCATCTGTCATGGCACTGTGGTCTCTTTGGGCTCAGAGAGCAGGAGGTAAAAAAATTAACCAGTCTGGCAAGGCTCTCTGATCCTGATTTTTCTGAGGAGTGCAAGCTGGTGGAAATTAAAGACCTAAAAACATGGAGAGGTATGCCATGCTTACAAATCAGATAGCTCAAAAATTTTAAAGTGCCATTTCTCCTCAAACTGATTTATAAAATAATGCAACCCCACTTATCACCCTAGCAGGCTTTTTTTTTAACCAAGAAAATAATCTGATAAACAGATTCTAAAGTGTTTATAGATTAGCAAAAAAGTAGAAATGTGAAAATCATTTTGAAACAAAAACATTGTTGAAGGACTTATACTACTTGATTTAATGACGTATTATGGAACTATTGTAATTAAGATACTGGGCTATGGATATCAGGAAAGACAGATATATAAATGGAAGAGGATAAGAATCTACAAAAAAGCCAACATTTATATAATCAATTATTTTTTGGGTAAGGGGTCAAGATAAATGAAAAATAATATTTTCAATTAAAAATTAAACTAAACATATACATATTTAATGGTTCAGCAGTTCCAGTCTTAGATATTATATGCCATATGTGTGTGTGTGTGTGTGTGTGTATACACACACACACACACATATACGTTTACCATCTTAGATATTATATTCCATATACACACACACACATATATACATATATAGGAAATATATGTATGGCATATACATATACATATATATATATATATAATGAAAATGCACATATTTAATCAAAAGACATGCAAAATGTTTGCAGAAAAATGTGCTATAGTCAAAAACCAAAAATGACAAAAATGTCCATTACCATTAGAATGGATGAATTCGATACGTTTGTATACCAGGTAAAATATTAAAAACAAACACATTTTAAAAAGCTTAAAAATCAATGATTCTTATGTGGGTGAAAGAAATGAGGTCACAGGGCATGTCAGTGCTCCCAGAATTGGATAGACAGACAGGCAAATGCATAGAATCACAATTACTAGAGCAGAAGCACACAATGAAAAATTACACAGGAACCAGGACACGAAAGGAAAACCTAAAGTGTAATTGAGCAATTGCTGAAGGCTCAGTGGAGACAAGTCTCAGAGATAAAAAACAAAACAAAACAAAACAAAACAACAACAACAACAAAAAAAACAGAAAAACCCAATCATCGGAGCCCCCATACCTTTTCAGTTTTACCTCCAGGAGATGGAGTGGGTTGGCACAGTGATTATTAGAGAAAAATCCTCTCGTGCTGCCTGCCTGGGGAGAGAAAAGGAACCATTTTGAAATAAACCAGAGCCTTCTACCCTTACCAAGTTCTGACTTGAAGAGAAACTACTTAGCCAGAGCCTAACCTATTGGCTTTTTGTCAAAGGCTGAATGCCCTGAGGAAGTGAAATACCCAACTCTAGCTAGTTCTAGCCTTCAACATGGAGGAAGCAAAATACCAATCTCTGGCCCCCTCTACCTATCTTGTCCCATTTTTGTGTGAGGAGGAAGTAAATGAGAAGCACCCTTGAAGTTCACAGCCAAGAGAAACAGGCTTACTAAAAGACCGAGTCCTCATCCCTGGACTAGACATTGCTTTCTCTTCCCTAACACCTTACCATCACATTACTAAAGAATACTATATATAGCAGTCCCTCTTGCCCAGTACATCAGGTCTAGCAATCAAGAAAAAAAAATTGCAAAAAATACTACCAGGCAAAACTCACAAATTGAAGAGAGAGGGCAAACATCAGAAACAGACTCAGATGTGGCATAGGTGTTGGAATTATCAGACTGAGAATTTAAAACAACTATAGTTAACATGCTGAAGATTCTCAAGGTTAAGGTAGAGAGTATGAAAAAAGTACAGTCAGTGCAAGCAGAGGAAAACAAGTTCTAAAAAAAACTATAAACAGAAAGAAAGAAAGAAAGAAAGAAAGAAAGAAAGAAAGAAAGAAAGAAAGAGAAATGGCAAAGATCAAAAACACAATAATGGAAGGAAAAAATGCCTTTGATGAGTTTATTAGGAGAATGTACACAGCTGGGAAATGAGTCTATGAGCTTGAGAATATTTCAGTAGAAACTTACCACGCTGAAAAGCCCAGAGAAAAAAAAAAGGCTTGGACAAAAATAAGAAAAAAACAAAACCCCAAAGCCCTAGAATAGAATATCCTAGAATAGTGGGACAATTACAAAAGGCCTATAATACATGTAATGGCAATTCCAGACACCAAAGAACAAAAGAAGGAAACAGAAGAGAAATATGAAAACCAACGACTGACAATTTCCTCAAATTAATGTCAAATATGAACACACAGATCCGGAAATCTCAGGAAAAACAAACTAAATAAATGCCAAAAAATATACACCTACACATATATTCAAAGTATGAAAAAATAGGAGATAAAAAAAATCTGAAAGAACTCAGAGGCAAAAGAACTTTGCATAAGGAGGAGAGATAGGATGACATCCAGCTTCTCAAAATCTACACAAACGAGAGCAGAATGAAATATTTAAATTGTTGACAAAAAAATGTAGAATTTTGTATCCCACAAAATTTATTCAAAAGTAAAGTAGAAATAAACACTTTCTCATATAAACAAAAATTGAGGAAACCTATGGCCAGGAAACCTGTAGTGCAAGAAATGTTGTCAAGAGTCATCAGAGAAAAAGAAAAGGAAATACATCAAAACTTGGATCGACATAAAGAGCATAGAGCATTGGACTTTGGCTCAGGTCATGATCTCATGGTTGGTGAGTTCAAGCTGCATACCAGTCTCTGTGCTGACAGTTTGGAGCCTGGAGTATCCTTCACATTCTTATCTCCTGTTCTCTCTGCCCATCTCTCTCTCTCTCTCTCTCTCTCTCTCCAAAAGTAAACATTAAAAATTTTTAAAAAATAATGGCAACAATATATTTTATTATGTAATCATATATGTGTGTATGTATACACACACATTTTATATATATATATATATATATATATATATATATATAAGCATTTATATATGCCTATAATAGGCTTTTGTATAAGTAAGAGGAATGATAGCAATGGAACAAAGGATGAAGGAGAGTTATTATTATTTTGTTTTTTTTAAATACATTACTTGTGAAGTGACATAGCATAATATGAAAATGGACTTGGATTTGTCATAAATATATATTGGAAAGTGAAGGAGAACCCTGAAAAACAGCTAAGTATAATCCACAAGCTAAGGGAAAAGAGAAGAGAGTATCACATACAATGCTCAATCAAAATTGCAAAAGGCAAAAAAAGAGTGGATGACAAAAACAGGAATTAAGGTTAAGGGCAACAAAGAGAAAACAAGCACCAATATGAAAGATATTAATCCAAGTATATAAAATTACTTTGAAATATGAAAGATATTAATCCAACTATATAAAATTATTACTTTGAACATTAATGGTTTAAACACATGAGTTAAAAGAAAGACATTGTCAGAGTGGATAAAAAATAAGGCCCAACTATATATTGTCTACCAGAAATTGACTTTCAACATAAGGATACATAGAGATTGAAGTAAATAAATGGAGAAAGACATATCACATCAATATTAATCAAAAGATAGCAGGGGTAGTTACATTAATTTCAGAAAAGAGCCGACTGTAGACCAAGGAGAGTTATCAAGGAGAAAGAATGATAAATAAGCCAATTCTCCATGAATACATAACAATCCTTAACGTGTATGCACACACCTAACAAGAGAGTGTCAAACTTTGTGAGACAGTAACTGATAGAACTGCAAGGGGAAATTGATGAATCAACCATTACAGGTGGAGGCTTCAACACCATTCTATCAGAAATGGGCAAATCCAGCAGGCAGAAAATTAGTGAGGACATAGTTGAACTCAACAACACCATCAATCAATTACATACAACGGACATCTGTAAACTTTCTCCATCCAACAAAAGCAGAATACCCATTCTTCTCAAGCTCACCTGGAATATTCACCAAGATAGAGCATCAATTCTGGGCCCTAAAACAAAACTTAAACTTCTAAGAATAGAAATCATACAATGTCTGCTCTCATACCACGATGGAATTTAACCAGCAATCAATAACAGAAAGAGGGGTGGAAAATTCCAAAGTACATGGAGATTAAACAATGAACTTTTAAATAACAGATGGATCAAAAAAGAAATCTTAAGTTTAAAAATATTTTGAGTTAAATTAAAATTCAAACATCATTTATCAAAATTCATAGGATACAGGAAAAGCAGTGCTTAGAAGGAAGTTTATAGCACTGAATGCATATATTACATATAAGAAAAAACTTAAGTCTATAATGTCAGCTCCTACCTTAGGAAACAAGAAAAAGATGAGCAAATAAAATCCAAAGTATGTGGAAAATAAATAATAAAATTTTGAGTAGAAATCAATGAACTGAAAACAGGAAATCGATATAATCAATCAAGGAAAACAGAAGTTGGTTCTTCAAAAAGCTGAATAAAATTTATAATCTAGTCATACTTGCAAAGAAAGAAGAAGGAGAGAACACAAAGTCCTAATATCAGAAGTAAAAGTGGAAACATCCCTGGAGATTGAAAGGACAATCAAGAAGGGCCACCTGGGTGGCTCAATGGGTTAAGCGTCTGACTTTGGCCCAGGTCGTGATCTCACAGTTTGTGGGTTTGAGCCCCACATTGGGATCTGTGCTGACAGCTCAGAGCCTGAAGCCTGCTTCAGATTCTGCGTCTCCCTCTCTCTGCTCCTTCCCTGCTCATGCTCTGTCTCTCTCAAAAATATAAACACTGGAAAAAAGAAAGTACAATCAAGAAATTCTATGATTAAGTCCATACCCACAAATTTGACAACCTACGAGAAATGGATGAATTTCATTAAAGACACAATCTGCCAAAATTCGCAAGACATACGCCAGCTGAATAGACCTACATATACTAAAGAAATTAAATAAATAATTAATAACTTTCCAAAAACAGAAAGCACCAGACTGTGAGAGGTTTCCCTGGTCAATTCTAACAAATACTTAAGGAAGAATTGACACCTATTATCTGTAGTCTCTTTTGGTATATAGAAGCAGAGGTCATACTTTCTAACTCATTCTAGGAGACAAACATCACCCTAATAACAAAACCAGACAAACACATTATAAGAAAAAAAAATACTACAGACCACTGATTCTCATGAACATAGATGCAAAACTCTCAACAAAATATAATGTAAAAAGAAAATTACATACCATGACCAAATGGGATTTATTCCATGAATGGACAACGACAAGCTAAAGAAGAAATATCATTTTATCACATCAATAGATGCAGAAAAAGCATTTGACAAAATCAAACATACATTCATGGGAACAATTCTCAACAAACTAGAACTAGAGGGAAACTTACCCAACTTGATAAAGAATGTATACAAAATCCTACAACCAGTAATTAATGGTGAGTAGAAGTTTTCCCTATAAGATCAAAAGCAAAGCAGGATGTCCCCCCTCACCCTCACCACTTCTTTTCAACATCATAGAAGTCCTAGTTTTGTTTTGTTTTAATTTTTTCTAACGTTTAATTATTTTTGAGAGAGAGAGCGAACGAGCACAAGCAGGGGAGGAGCAGAGAGAGAGGGAGACACAGAATCAGAAAGAGGCTCCAGGCTCTGAGCTGTTCGCATAGAGCCCAACTCAGGGCTTGAACTCACCAACTGTGAGATCATGACCTGAGCCGAAGCCGGACGCTCAGCCGACTGAGCCACCCAGGCGCCCCCATAGAAGTCCTAGTTAATGCAGTAAGACCAGAAAAGAGGAAGAAGAGGAAGAAGAGGAAGAAGAGGAAGAAGAAGAAGAAGAAGAAGGAGGAGGAGGAGGAGGAGGAGGAGGACGACGACGACGACGACTAAAATTGTTATGGTTCACAGATGAGATGTTAAAAATCCTAAAGAACTGATGAAACAAAAACAAAAAAAAAAAAACCCACTTGGAACCAGTAAGTAATGATATCAGTGTTGCAGTATACAAAGTTAATATACACAAGTCAATTGGTTTCCTATGGGCGGGGGGAAGGGTGGGTGAAAAAGGTGAAGGGAATTAAAAGGTACTAGCTTCCAGTTTTAAAACAAATGAGGCATGGGAATGAAAAGTACAGTGTAATAATAATACTGTAATGGTCAATAATACTGTAATAATATTGTATGTTGACAGATGGTCATTATACTTTTTGTGGTGGGCAGTGAGGTATGTATACAACTATCATATCACTATGTTGTACACCTGAAACAACAACAATGTATGCCAATTATACTCTAATTAAAAAAAAAGACATTTGTAAAACATACTACTTTCCTATATACCAACAATAAACACGTGCAATTTGAAATGAAAAACAATACAATTTATAATGGTAAATACCCCCAAAAGAAATTCTTTGGTGCAAGTCTAAAAAATGTGTACAAGATCCATGAGAGAAACTTCTAAACTCTGATAAAAGGTATCAAGGAAGAAATAGAAGGAAAGACGTTCCATGTTCATGAATAAGACCCAATACAGTCAGGATATCTTCCAAAATTGAGCTACAGATTCAATGCGATCCCAATCAAAATATCAGCAAGTTATTTTGTGGATAAAGTGATTCTGAAGTTTATATAAAGAATCAAAGTTACCAGAATAGTCAACACAGTATTGAAGGAGAAGAACAAGTTGGAAAACTGAAACTACCCAACTTCAAAACTTACTATAAGACTACAGTAATAAATACACCGTGGTATTGCCAGAAGAATACTAAATAGATCAATGCAACAGAAGAGAAAGCTCAGAGAGATATGCATAAATACAGCCCACTGCTGCCTGACAAAGACACGGATGAAGTACAATGGAGTAAGGAGAGTCTTTTCAACAAATGATGCTGCAACAAGAGGACATCCAAATGCACAAAGTGTAGACAGAGTCCTCACATCTTCATGAAAATTAATTCAAAAGGATCACGCACCTAAATATAAAATTATAAAACTCCTAACAGATAACTTAGGAGAAAATCAAGACGACTTTGGTTTTGATGATGTTTTTTTACGAGAACACAGAAGTGCAATTTACTAAGGAAATAATTGGTAAGCTGGACTTCATTAAGTTAAATATGTCTCTTCTATGAAAGACACTGTTACAAGAATCAGAAGATAAGACACACTGGGAGAAGTTATTTGCAGAAGGCAAATATTTTAATCTATTTTTTAGGTTTATTTATTTATTTTGAGGGTGGGGGGGAGGGCAGCGAGAGGGGGAGACAGAGAGTCCCAAACAGGCTCTGCACTGGTAGTGCAGAACTTGACATGGGCCTCGAACCCACCAATTGTGAGATCATGGCCTGAGCCCAAACCAAGTGTCAGATGCTTAACCTCCTGAGCCAGCCAGGTGTTCCCAAAAGGCGTATCTTATAAACGACTGTCCTCTAAAGTATACAAAGAATTCTTTTATTTTTTTTATTTTTTTTTAACGTTTATTTATTTTTGAGACAGAGACAGAGCATGAACGGGGGAGGGTCAGAGAGAGGGAGACACAGAATCCAAAACAGGCTCCAGGCTCCGAGCTGTCAGCACAGAGCCCGACGCGGGGCTTGAACTCACGGACCGTGAGATCATGACCTGAGCCAAAGTCGGCCGCTCAACCGACTGAGCCACCCAGGCGCCCCTACAAAGAATTCTTAAAATCGTAAGAAAACAACTTGATCAAAAAGTGAGTCAAAGACCTTAGCAGAACACTTCACCAAAGATGACATAAAAATGGCAGATAAGCATCTGAAAAGATGCTTCACATCAGACACTATCAGATAAGTGCAAGTTAAAACAAGATATCCCAAAAATCTATTAGAACAGCCAAAATCCAGAATGCTGACAATACCAAATTCAGGCGAAAATGTGGAGCAAAGGGACCTCTCATTGATTGCTGGCACGAATGCAAAATGGTACAGTCACTGTGGAGTAGGTTAGTGGTTTCTCACATAACTACACATACTCTTACCAAATGATCTAGCAATCATGCTCCTTGGATTTACTCCGAGGAGTCAAAAGCTGAACTCCAACCAAAATCTTGCACACGGATGTTTACAGCAGCTTTATGCATAATTGCCCAAACTTGGAGGCAACCATAATGTCCTTTAGTAGGTGAATGGATAAAATGCGATTCATCTAGAAAACTGAAAATTTTTCACTGATGAAAAAGTGAGCTGTCAAATCATGAAAAGACACAGAAGGAACACGAGTGCAGCTCACTGAGTGAAAAATGGGCATCTGAAAAGGCGGCGTACTGTATGATTCCAACTATATGACATTCTGAAAAGGCAAATCTGTAAAATCAGTAAAAAAGCTGAGAGACTGACAACGGTTAGGGGAATGAAAGTATGAGCAGGTACAACACTGAGAATTTGGGGGGCAGTAAAACTACTCTGTATGATGCTGTAATGAGGGACCATGTCATTACACATTTGTTCAAATCCATAGAATTTACAACACCAAGAGAGAACCCTCATGCACACTACTGGTTTGGATGATTATGTTTCTCAATATCGATTCATCTACTGTAACAACTCTAACACTCTGGTGGGAGATGTTGATCATGGGGGAGACTGTGAATTTGGGGAGGCAGAGGATATATGGACAATCTGTGTGCTTTCCCCTCAATTTTTTTGTGTACCAAAACTGTTCCAAAAAATAAGGTCTACTGAAATATATATATACACCCACACACACCTATGTAGATACATAGATATATGTGTGTGTGGGTGTGTATACATATTTGTTGATGAAAATTAACTATTTTTGTAGGCATCTATATAGATGAATCACAAACTTAACACTGGCTGGAAAGAAAGTTATAAATTTCAAAACTAGCAAAGTAATCAAATGATGATAAAAAGTCCAACTATAGTAAACTTTAGGGGGGTGCTTGCCACATTCTGGTGATACAAAGAAAGTTTCTGGCGACTATCAGTATTCTATATTTTTACCTGAGTGATGCTTTAATGGTTATATTTACTCTGATAAAATTTACTGATCTATATATACTCATGAATTATGTACCTTTATATGCATATTATAATCTGGTTTACATGCTAAATACTTATTTTGTATTTTTAATCTTCGTATCTTGTTAGACTTATATGAGATTTTCAAGACTGGTAAGAGTTTTAATTTCAAAAATGTTAGTATTTTCCTTTCTCCTTCTAATAGAATTTGATCTCTTTTACTTGCTTGTTCTTACTCTCAAGTTGTGTGGGGCACTGCTCATTTTTCCTTCACTTTTCTTTGGTTTTCTTTTTCCTTTTTAACATTTATTCATTTTTGAGAGACAGAGAGAGACAGAGCATGAGTGGAAGAGACTAGAGAGAGAGAGGGAGACACAGAATCCGAAGCAGGCTCCAGGCTCTGAGCTGCCAGCACAGAGCCTGAGGTGGGGCTTGAACTCATGGCCCACAAGGTCATGACCTGAGCCGAAGTAAGATGCTTAACTGACTGAGCCACCCAGATGCCCCATCCTTCACTTCTAATTACACTGCTCCTGAAATGACAACTGAACCCTTGCAGCTGTACTTATGAGTAGCTAATCATTATTTATTTATTATGCCTGGACACTGACATTATAAAATACAGTGTTGGAATATTAGGTAAAGAAAACAGAAGTAAAAAATTTTCCTTTTAAATCTTCACCTTCTACCCTGGGTACATTTTAAACAACCCAACAGCCTCTTACACTAAAGAAGTAAAAAAAAAAAAAAAATGTGCATTCATAGGTTCTTAAAATAGTGACACGAGTCAAGAAAAGAATGGCATCAGACAACATTTGAAATGAGATTTGCAAAGTTTGTGGATGCTGCTGAATTCGAAATGAAAATGAAAATGTGAAATGAAAAGGATCAACAGAAAATATATGATTGGGTATGAGTGGGACCCTTAAGTACTTGTTTATAAGGTGGAGATAGTTCACGGTGATTATAAGTACACTTGGAAGTGCTGGAATAAATATCACAATCTAGTAGGTAAAAAAGAACCCGCTCTAAGATATTGACGAGGAAATAGATGGAAAAGAGAAAACAAGGAAGTCACTGTCCTGAGCTCCTCTGGTCTCAGCTATGTTGAAACAAATGACCCCAATAGTGTTGCTAGAAGAATATGCAGAAGAAAAGAGAAATTTCCATGGAACCATGGAACCCAGTTTACTCAGTTTTAAGAAGTATAGAGTTGCCTTCTCTGAGAAGACTTTGAGAGTTAAATACACTGTTGCAGAAAAAAATATACTAAAAAAAGGAACACTCATGATGACCCTATTTACAACCTTTATATATACATGTATTTTTAACTTTGTAAAATTGTTAGAGAGTATCGGTTTCCCAGGGGGCTGAACAATTTGAGCCAAATAATCAAGGCTTGCAAACAACACTCCTAGGAGTACAATCAATGGCCCCGCTCTTACCTGCCAAACTGTAACCTCTACTAACGTGTTTCAGTCACAGAAAGGAGGGCATGAGAGCAAGTACACTTCATTTCACAGCGTAGGGTTTTGTTTACATCTAAGCTGACAGCAAGTGTGTAACTAAGATAATATTTTTTTTAATTCCTTTTTAATTTCCATCACTGATGTACAATTCCCCAGGCTCTTCTCTCCCCCCCCCCCTCCCCCAGAAAAGAATAAATTGGCTAGTGAGAGATTATCTTATTTCCTAACAATTCAGATTTGGGGCTCCAGTTTGCTAATAAGATATGCACCATGAAGAATTCTTATCAGCCTTTAAAGAGGCTTTTGAAAGGAATCAAACATTATATTCTAGGTATGCTTCCATCTTTTCAAAGCAAAAATGAATGTTGGAAATTGCACTTCTCAGAAAATGTCAGCAACGATCACTTTTATATTTTAAATAAGCCCAAACCAGCATATAATGTGGGCATTTAGCATATACACATTCATGAGCTGTATTTCAAGAATTCTGCAAGTAATTGTTGGGATGTGACACAAATAAATAGATGTATTTATCTTCTGCCTTAAATATTCTGATATGCGAAAAAGAAACTTGATGTGTGATTTTTACTTACTTATATTCTTAGAAGTTTTTGTTTGTTCAGTCTTGCAAAAAGATTTCCTTAGGTCTTTCTCTAAGTTTTCTTGTATGTGTCTGCTGTAAGTTTTAAGTAACTATTGTTAATATTTTTATCTCTGCCACATGTGAATTCTTACTGACTTCAAAGGAAGCTGTTTTCCACGTGGAAGAGATAAGTAACTATAGAGAGGGGAGTGGAAATCAGCCCCTCAGAAGTGATGTTAGCTTTCAAAGTTAATTCTGAATCGCAAAAGCTAATTCAGCCAGCTATGGTATATTAAAGAAAGCAAAGAATTTGCATATAATACACACACACACACACACACACACACACACACACACACTACCTAGCCACAACCAGGGCACCTACTGGAAGTTACCAATATAGCACCGTATATGGGATTTACCCAACAACAGTGAGTGCTCACCTGCATGAAATTTTAATAAACGAAAGTCGATTTTATCCGTGTTGTCAGGTAGCCTTCTTATTTGACCTCTAAATCCTTTCAAATTGGCCCTTCTTTTTAGCTATCTCTTATTTATTAAAAAAAAAATAGTTACTGAGTACCTATTCAGCAGTAGGGTAGTGCCTAGCACCAAGAGGGCCCTAAAGCAATATTGGATGCATGGGTGAGTGAACAACCAAATGAACGAATGAAGAAAAGGCAGTACACTGTGGGAGTGTTCTTGGACATGTGAAGATCAATCAGCTAAACATCTAACCTGCAAAGAGTTCGCAGTCCAGAAGGCTGTATGTGATAAAAATGGATACACTCAAAGTTCAGAAAAGAGAAAGCTCACTTCCAGCTTAGGGGTTCAGAGAAAATTCCACGGAACATATGGAATTTTACATTAGCTTTGCTACCAGAAGATTCAGGCTGTGTGGAGAGAGAATAAGTAGAATTCAGCACAATTGGAAGAGCATGAACAAAATCAGAGAGGTCAGAAAAGAAAGAATCTCCAAATAAATAATTTGTTTGGGTCAGAACACAGGTTGGCCATGGCAATCGAAGTCAAATAAAATAAAGGTAAATATTTATCTGCAGATAAATAAGGTTATGTCTTACACATCAAACCAAAGGGGTAGAATTTTATTCTGTCATCATTAGAGAACTATTAAGATCTGGGGGCAGGGGACAGATGGACAGTGGTTGACACTGTAAGCTTCTGCTGCTATCAGGTTTGTATTTTCATCAATAAACACTTTAACACTGTGATATATAGTCATGAAATATAAAAATTAATATGAGAAATGGCATCTCTCAACTTGCTGCCATTTTCCATCAAGAGACAAGATGAAGAAAGTGTAAAAGAAAAAAAATGTAAAGGTCAAGGGATTAAGACTCTGATGTAACCTCTGCCACTAATAAATTCCCAGGCATTGAATAAAATCATTCTGAACCCCAACATAACCCTGTGTAAATTAAGAGGTTAGGTACATGATGATCCCCTAAGTTCTTTCAGTACTAATATAGTGTTTCCAGATTCCTACTGTCATTCTTAGTCTGTCATGTGAAAATACCATCTTGCTTTGACTTAGACATTCATCAAAGGTGGACCTTCTGGAACTCGTACTGAAATATGTCAAAGTTAACTGCAAAATTCAGGCTCTGTTTTCATTCTATCACTTTCATTGATTAGGTTTTGATTCAAATAATGTATCTTATAGCTGTACTTAATATCAGACAAATTTAGATGATACACTTACTTCTCAGTTGAAAATGAGTGGGTCATAATTTTATCACACTCCACTACCCTAACCATGGGATAATTTACATGAAAGAATGTATTTTCTAAAGTAAAAAAAAAAAAAAAAAACTGTACAACTATATAAGCATACATACATTTTTATGTCTCTGAATACTTTTATTTTTGTAAACACATAGTTTTGGTATTATAAGCCTCACAATGGACTACTTTTCTTCATAATTTTTGGCAAAAAATAAAACTTAACTATATATAATTTATACGTATACTTTATACATGTAGTTTATATATTTAGTCTATGTCATATACACACTATTGTTTAATGACTCAGAATTGTCTTCTGTTTTCATTTTTTAATATTTTTGGGAGAGAGAGAGAGAGAGAGAGAAAGCATCCACATGCACAAGCAGGGGAGGGACAGAAAGAAAAGGAGAGAGAATCCCAAGCAGGTTCCACGCTTTCAGTGCAGAGCCTGATGCAGGGGTTGATCTCACGAACCTGAGCTCATGACCTGAGCTAAAATTGAGTCAGACACTTAACTCAATGAGCCACCCAATTGTCCCCAGAATTCTTTTTCTTGACTGGAAGTGACAAAATGGAAATATATGGGAAGGGGCCTTCCTCACTTGGTTACTTTTCAACAATTAGGAGCTGTTTTTAATAGCTCCGAATGCCTGGCTACATTATACCACTTGGCTTTGAATTTCTAAAAGCAGGTTACAAAATGTTTCGGAATTGGGCAGTAAAGGGGTCCTTAGGAAGACACTGAACTTCATGTATTTCAGCAAGCCCACACATCAGTTTGTAAAACTGCTTCTTGTGTAACAAGACTACTCATGACGTGAATCTCAAGGACAAATCACCTAAAAATCACCATTATATACCTGATACTTACTTGTAATCACTTTTATTATGCAAGATTTAAAAAAATAAATAAATAAATAACAGAGGCCAGTTTCCTGTGTTCCACCTACCATCCTAATTAAGTTACTGTCAGTACTATTTGGATATTTCAATATTGGTAACAAACACCATATATTATAGTTTTATCTTAATTTTTTTCCCTTTCTTTACAGAATGGTTGTCTTCTGTGAAACATAGTAAAAGGATTTATGTCATTTCCTTCTAATGTCATGCTCACAGAAATATACTGAGCAAATCCTTTCATCTCTCAGGTTCTCCATTTTTTAAACTGCAAAATGGGCATGATGAGCTTGATTTTCACCTCCAAGGTACATACTGTGGAACTCACTAATTCATTATAATTCATTAAACCTCAGTTCCAAAATATAACATACCACGAAAATGCAAAATATTATTAAATATTCAGAGTGAGTTTTTTCCCCGAATTTATTATCGTCTTGCTCAAATGAATGCTAATCATGTGAACTCTGTGGGAAACAATTTCAATTATTCATGGGAGTAATGTCTATAATGTGTTGTTGGAGGAGGTGTTGGGCAACGTATTTTCACCTATTCAGTATGATGGTTTCTGACAAAAACTCCCTCTCTGGGTAATGTGAAATGAGATGCTTTAGGCAGCTATTTCTTTTAACAACTCTTCGGCTGATATACAACTTTATAGGAAAGTTTCTGCAATCTGTATCAAGCTCTTTGTCTTTAGGGAGACCAATTCACCTGCATCAAAACCTTCATATCCTCAAATGAATGGGAAAGGCTGGAAGGCAAGAAGGCTGTGCAGAAAAGGCAAAAGAAAGCGACATAAATCAAGAGAGAGAAGTCAAACATATCCTAACTGGGTTGAACAGAGAAACTCATACCAAAGAAATGAAATATGCACTAAATGGGCAATTTATTATTATTTTTTTTAGGAAAGAACTTTCTGTATTCTGAATGAGCTGAGATTCTGACAAGAAAAAAATGTGCATTAGAAAGATGCCATAATTTTCAGATAAAAGTGAAGATGTTAAGAGTCATCCAAACACGGCTTGAGAGTAGACAAAAGACAACAATGAGTAAATTTACCAATGTCCTGTACTGGACGAATTAGTCCTGTACTGGACGAAATGCTTTATAATTTGTGTTTCCCAGTAAGAATTGTTGATTCTATCTTTTATAAAACAAAACAAAAGAAAACATTGATTATACCAAAGGTGCATTTCTTACAAATGTATCTTATTGGTCACAAAGATCTATATTTGTACAGTGAACACATTTATTATGAAGTTCATGAGTAAGGCAGTCAGTCTTATACTTAAGGGAAGGATTGAAGAAGACAAAGGCACTGGCTGCTCAAAGGTATTTCCCTAAGGTTCGCCATTAGGAAGACACTTTTAATTAAACTCCAATTTTAACATGGCTGCTTTGATTAAAGACAAAGGTGTTACAACTGTAGAGGGCAAGGGCAGGCCACCCTAAATATACCGCAATGGCATATTATTTTGCACTGAAGCTACTGAGAACAAGCCAGTGCAAGAATACTCAGAATCTCCCCTACCTCCCCCAAGGCAGGAAATTAATCTTTCATATAAAATGTACCCTCCCTGTCCTAATAAGTACAAAAGACATCCTTACTACCAGAGATAGGTATTTTAAAACTGAGAAAGCCATAGCAAAAAGCTACTTTTTTTTTTTTACTAACTTACTACCTCAACTCACATTCCATTTAGAATTCCATACAAATCAAAGCCCACAAACATGTCTTCTTTACCCTGTCAATTTCTCACAAATTTATTGTCCCTTTATCTAAACTGTATAAACATTGCCTGCCTTGATCATATGTTCAGGACTCAATTTTATTATTGCACAGTCATGCACACATAATAAAACCTTGTATTTCTTCTCCTGTTAATCTGTCTCATGTCAACTTAATTCATAGATCAGCTAGAAGAACTCAAAAGGTAGAGGAAAAAAATTTCTTTCCCTACACCTCCAAAAACACTGTGTTCTTTTACATACTGATATTAAGAGCCACTTAAAAGATAATGATTACCCAGATGCATTCAATTATTTCACTTAGAATTCTTGAAAAACACATACATGAAACAAGCTGTTTATTAGCCATATTAGTTATCATGGTAAATTCTGAAAATATTCTTAAGTTTTCAATAGCATTTAATTAGGATATTATGCAACCATAAATGCAACAACTATGAGGCCATAAAGGAAGCTTGAAAATAGCAACTTAAAAATTGGAAAATAACGATATACAAATATATACACACTTTAACAAATCTATAATTACATATACATTCAAACATATAGAAAAGGAAAGAGTAAAGCTAGATTCTGCTTAGAAGTGGGTAAAATTATGGATCAAATTTAGCTTCTCTGATGTTCTAATATTTTAATTCTTGTGTTTCACAGTCAAGAAAATTAAGAAAAAGAAAATTAAGGCATTAAGGACCCACTTAACCCATGAGTACACTGAAATTAATGCATTTGTATTATTTAGCATATATGTGTTTAGTTGCAGGGTAGAAAAAGCTGAACACTTAACATTATACTGAGTACCTACTATGTGCCAGACAGAAATGTGATTTACACCTTTACCTCATTTGACTTTCAAAATAAACTTAATGGACAAGTGGTAGTCTTCTCACTTAGAAAGAAGGAAGTTTCTTTCACGTCCAGTTATGAGCTTGTGGTTCACGAATTCAAGCCCCACGTCAGGCTCTGTGTTGACAGCTCAGAGCCTGGAGCCTGCTTCAGATTCTGTGTTCTCCCTCTCTCTATGCCCCCTCTCCCCACTTGCACTCTGTCTCTCACTCTCACTTTCTCTCTCTCTCAAAATAAACATTAAAAAAAAGAAGGAAGTTAGTATTTCAAGCACTAAAATTACTTGTTTAATGTTCCAGAACTGGCAGAAGCTTGTCTGACTCATGTGCTTTCCACACTGTTCATGATATCTCCATCCAGATATGTGGGGGTGCCTGGAAAGTGTAATTTGAGCCAGAATCCAAAGGGGGATTCTGGTCCGATAATCAGTCAAAGGGTGTCACCAGATCTTGGAGGGAAACGTGACAGGGAAAAGAGGTGATGCCAGAGGTAAATTTTTAGCAACTCAGAATTGTATTTGTTACTATGATTTCAAATGTTTTAACTATTGACACTTTGAGATAAAATACTCAGTGTTACACAGACACGAAGTAGGTATTTTATTTCACAAGTAACTTGGTCCATCTGGGACTTCAAAAGCAAAGGCCATTCTCTCCTGGGGAGAGAGGTGTATGAACTTCAAATTAATTATGTTAGTGGGTGTTTCAAGGGCTATATTCTTGATCCACTGTCTGGAAGCATTTCTATTAGGAAGGGCTGTTGCCTTTTTAGGACTGATTACTTGGCAATACAAAAGAGTAGGAAATCAAAAGAAAAAAAAAGGCACAAAAATGAGTTGTACAAGACAGGAGTATAGTCTCTAAAAGTGAAGGTTTGCATATATTTAGGGCCCCATTTCATTCAGTTACAAAATATTCTCCAGAGATACAGAAGGAAGCCATTAAAGATTCCACTCATTATGAACTAACAAAAAATCTTCAGCAGATTGGTGTCATTGATTCCATTTCCTGACCTCCCCGGAAATGAGAAACTATACTTTCCATGAATGTAAGAAGAAGAAAAGGAGGAGAAGAGAAAGAAAGGTCAGTGTTGTTACCCTGACCATCCTCAATATAATCCAAAATGTTCCCTGGCAATAAAGGATAAGTACTTGACAAGATGAGACACATATTCAAGTCAGATCCTCCAGGGGCCCTCCATGGCCATGACTAAGATACCTGTCTTCCAAGCTAGTATAATCTCCAGACATGGTATTTCGGAGACAAGGGAGTACAGGTATCCTGGTATGGAGAGATGGATTTCTTGAGCTATGCTAAATAGGCACTGCTTTGATTTTGCCACCCATCAAGGTAAGACTTGTAGAGATCTATAAACCCAAGAAGTTTTTGAGTGTTTCTTCACCTCACTGCTTCCCAAAGCCACTACTCTTTCTGCAACGCGACCTTGAAGCAGCACTATGGAGTAAGGATGGATGGATGGACAAAAACTTACCTCATTATACCACCAACAAAAGCGGCATAGTGATACAGGCATGTATAGAGAGATAAAGATGATCTTAAAAAGATATAAATATGAATATAACTAGTGGCTTTAAGTTCAAATAATATTTTCAATTCCACTCATCAATTCTTATTTATGTTTCTCTTTTGGACAGTATCCATTTAAATTTGAGGGTACCTATACCTTAATTATGAATAAAGCAATATATTGCTTAATTTACTACCAATGACAGCAACATTTTTATAAAGAACTTGTGAATTTCAGATATTACATGACTATCTTGGGGTGATAATGAAATGGGCCGTCTTAATTAAAATGCATTGTTAACTAGGGCAAGAAGATAATGAATGCATGAGTATTCATCTTCCTTCTTTTTGTCACATTGGTGGATTATAGCCAAGATATATACACCTATAGATAATATGACTTTGAGGTCTTGTTAAGAAAAAAACAAAAAAAACCCCACTATATAACTGCAAACATTCTAGTTTAGCCTCCTAAAAGATTATTATGAAACTTCACCAATTTCCCTCACAGTTTCACCCTTGATCTCATTCCATGGATGTGTGTACCGACTGCTTCAGGAAAAGCATGGTTTGAATATTTCTACCCTATTTTTCTTTGTTGATTTAATTCAATTTCATCTGCTGATGAAAGCCTGAGATTTAAATTACTTGATTTTCATTATGTAGAAAATGCTAGCCCCTCTTGCCGAATAAGTTACTTGAGGACAAGATGAAGTTCAAAAATGAGGAAAGATGGCCCATGAAAGGAGGAACTAGTTTGTAACGGGAACAAACTACCGCTTGTTGCAATAAAGTTTTACCATGTGTTCAAAAGGGATATTGGTGAAGTTCAATTAGTTCGAAACTCTATTCTTTTGAAAATGTTCTATCTTTAAAATTATTGATGATGTGATAAAGTTATCTTCATCATACTAAGTTAATTCATTGAGTTAGAAGTTTGAATTTCTATGTTCAATACAGTTATTCCTGGTCTTTACAAAATTAAGCTTGAGTTGAGATTTTCTATAAATGGTGTCTTCCTTTGCATGGATTTTTAGAGGATGCATAAAACATATCTACTGATTTTCAAAAGAGTGGTGCATCACTGGGGAGCTAGAAAATGCAAACAGCTCAGCATTACTTTTCAGAAAGAACATTAGAGGAATTGTAATTAGCTGAGTACAGAGTTGAGCTCATTATACATACAGTATGTATATAGGTGTCTCTTTCTTTCTCTCTCTCCTATATCAATCTATCATCTCTTTCTTTATCATCTCTATCTTCATAATCTATCACCTATTTTACCTATCTTTATCTACTATCATGTATTTATCATGTATATTAATCTCTCTTTATCTATCTACTATTTATCATCTGCCTATCATCTATCTTCCTAGCATCTTTATTCATCCATCCATCCATCCATCCATCTACCTACCTACATATTTATATATGTCTATCTCAATCCAGCCTGCTGTTCCTGAAAGCCTTCCTTATCTTCTCAGAGGGGACCATAACATGACAGGTGACACTAAAGCAATGATGTCCTCAAATAAAACTCAACAGCTTTTTCATTACCATTGTTCATAACAGTTGGAGGCCTAAATTCTTCTTCAGTTCTTTCTCACTTTTTTTGACCTCTGGAGCATAAATGTGTGAAGACTAAGGACAAGATATAATTTATCTTTCAATGTGTGGGGCAAGAACACGTTTCAGAGTGAAAGAAGAACACCTTTAACAATTCAACAGGGCCAATGGCATAAACCAGCAGAGTCCCAGGAAAACAGGGATCCATGATTATCATGTCCAAGACCCACTTACATTTAAAATCCAACTGCACTCCACTGTCAAACAGTTTACTTTTATTCACAAATCTTACGACTCCTTTGCATGTTTATAGCATTTTCCAATTTGAAAGATTAGCTGACTTTATGGACAGCCAGCCAATATGGCCCCTAGATTTATAAGGGTTCGCTCTGAGCTCACAGGTGTCTTGTTTGGTAATAATAAGAAATATTTATGACCTTTTCTGTCAAAAGTGGCAAGTTATTACCTGTAAATTGCCAGATGCATTGTTTAAAGTTTCCAGATGGATCAGTGTTCAGCTGTTGTTACTATAATTTCATGGTATGTGCTGTCCTATCGCTCTTGAGAAATAGTCTCTTCCAGGTGGTAGTTTCTCAGTCCCAAATAACAGTAACATTTCATGCAAGCCAATGTATGTTTTATTTTAAGAGTACCATTGTGCTAAAAACTGAAGAAAATGCCCGAAATACCTTGGCCAATGGGCCCATTTTTGCCTTAAGAACTGAATGAGCTAGGTCAAAAGTTGATGTTCAAAAACCGATTTTATGTCATTATCCCTCATCACTTTAAGGCAACGTGAAATTGGACACTGAAGTTGAATGTCATGACTATGGCTGGTTCTCTAGCAGTCTCATTATGCAGTTCTCTAGCAGCATCTTGTCAGAGCAGACTGTGCCAGAAGAGAGACATCACCATTTAATTTCAAATATAAAATTATTCCTAGTCCCACTAGCATCATTTACTAACATAATTTAAGACCCATGAAAGCTGACAGCGGGGTGGGAAGATGGGCCTGGGAATTTGTTTAGTTCAAAAAAGTCAATATAAATGTGATAAATAACGAAATGAATGTGCTTTAAGAAATTCAGGGGCTTGCTTACTTTAAGAGACATTTCACTTTCCAGTATGACTAGATGGCCATGAGAATTTTATATAAAAATTTCCCCCTTTGATATGGTTTTTCTTCTTTTGTTTCCATGAAATGGATTACTGAGATACTAAGATTCTGGAAGGTGAGCTTTGGGAGCTAAACCAGAATCCTATCTTAAAAATTTGGTGACTGTAGGAACCAAACATCAAAATGGCAGCCATTCCCATGGCCCTCCTGGAAAGGAATCTATTGCGACTATTGACCCAGCCTCCTGATCGGAGTTGATTGGACAGGAGTGACAGGCAACTCAAAAAGGAACTCATGGGTAGGTTTGTCAGGGGTCTTTCTTACAGTATAATGCCAAAGCTCCTCCCAAATAAGAAAGGTGGTAATTAAATAAAAACTCAGGGGAAATGGATGAGTTGGTTTAAGTGGGAGAATAAATGAGAAAAGTTAACTGATAACTGACAGGGGCAGGCAAAGAACAGTGAAATTCTACTGCTAGAGGATTACCAAATAATCCCTTCAGCTAAACTTCCAAGGATCCTGGGAACCTATCATGAGGCATAGTTATCCTGTAGCTCCTGCTCCTTTTCAGAGGCCTGACCCATGTGGTCCTGATGTGTCCTTACAAACAACTTTCTAATGTTGAAATAACCTGAATGAGTCTGTTCTCCATAAGCATAACACTGTATGATCCCAAGTAAGAGAAAATTCTCTCTCTCAAAAATTCTATTTGACTTAAAAAATACTTGGCTTGCATATAAAAAACCTAACTAAAGATGTAAAAGATCTGTATGCTGAAAACTATAGAAAGCATATGAAAGAAATTGAAGAAGATATAAAGAAATGGAAAAACATTCCATGCTCATGGATTGGAAGAATAGATATTGTCAAAATGTCAATACTACCCAAAGTTATCTACACATTCAATGCAATCCCAACCAAAATTGCACCAGCTTTCTTCTCGAAGCTAGAACAAGCAATCCTAAAATTTGTATGGAACCACAAAAGACCCCGAATAGCCAACATAATATTGAAGAAGAAGACCAAAGCAGGAGGCATCACAATCCCAGACTTTAGCCCCTATTACAAAGCTGTCATCATCAAGACAGCATGGTATTGGCACAAAAACAGAGAGACCAATGGAATAAAATAGAAACCCCAGAACTAGACCCACAAACATATGGCTGACTAATCTTTGACAAGGCAGGAAAGAATATCCAATGGAAAAAAGACAGTCTCTTTAACAAATGGTGCTGGGAGAACTGGACAGCAACATGCAGAAGAATGAAACTAGACCACTTTCTTACATCATTCACAAAAATAAACTCAAAATGGATAAAGGACCCAAACGTGAGACACGAAACCATCAAAACCCTAGAGGAGAAAGCAGGAAAAAACCTCTTTGACATCAGCCGCAGCAATTTCTTACTTGACACATTTCCAAAGGCAAGGGAATTAAAAGCAAAAATGAACTATTGGGACCTCATGAAGATAAAAAGCTTTTGCACTGCAAAGGAAATAATCAACAAAACTGAAAGGCAACCAATGGAATGGGAAAAGATATTTGCAAATGACATATCAGACAAAGGGCTAGTATCCAAAATCTATAAAGAACTCACCAAACTCCACACCTGAAAAACAAATAATCCAGTGAAGAAATGGGCAGAAAACATGAATAGACGCTTCTCTAAAGAAGCCATCCAGATGGCCAACAGGCACATGAAAAGATGCTCAACGTCTCTCCTCATCAGGGAAATACAAACCAAAACCACACTGAAATATCACCTCATGCCAGTCAGGGTGGCTAAAATAAACAAATCAGGAGACTATAGATGCTAGAGAGGATATGGAGAAACGGGAACCCTCTTGCACTGTTGGTGGGAATGCAAATTGGTGCAGTCACTCTGGAAAGCAGTGTGGGAGTTCCTCAAAAAATTAAAAACAAACAAACAAAAAAATTAAAAACAGATCTATCCTATGACCCAGCAGTAGCACTGCTAGGAATTTACCCAAGGGATACAGGAGTGCTGATGCACAGGGCCACTTGTACCCCAATGTTTATAGCAGCACTTTCAACAATAGCCAAATTATGGAAAGAGCCTAAATGTCCATCAACTGATGAATGGAAAAAGAAGTCGTGGTTTATATATACAATGGAATACTACTTTGTAAAGAGAAAGAATGAAATATGGCCTTTTGTAGCAATGTGGTTGGAACTGGAGAGTGTTATGCTAAGTGAAATAAGTCATACAGAGAAAGATAGATACCATATGTTTTCACTCTTATGTGGATCCTGAGAAGCTTAACAGAAGACCATGAGGGAGGGGAAGGGGAAAAAAAAAAGTTATAGAGAGAGAAGGAGGCAAACCGTATGAGACTCTTAAAGACTGAGAATAAACTGAGGGTTGATGGGGTGGGAGGGAGTGGAGGATGGGTGATGGGCATTGAGGAGGGCACCTGTTGGGATGAGCACAGGTGTTGTATGGAAACTAATTTGACAATAAATTTCACATAAAAAAAAATGACCTGGGAGATGTTATGTGAAATTGTAACATTCTAAATAAGGTTTTAGTATTGTCAAGATGGTGGAGATGGTGACACACAGTCTGGATGTCCTATTGGGGAAGTGGATGGTGATTGTCACTTCCCAGATTCACCCAATGAACCAAGAATAGGACAGCTGTTTCCACCACCTCCATTATTTCCTCTTCTGCCTTCTTGCCTTCTTGCCTCCCTTTCCCTCCTCTTCCTCTTCTTGTTCTTCTGATGCCAGTTAATCACCTTCATCTCCTTCTTCTTCTTCTCCCCTCTTCTCTCTCTCTAGCTCTCATCAGAATACTCTTACCATTTTCCCAGTCAACAGTATTAGTGGTCAGCCTAAGTGTTAATGCATTATAAGTCACAGGCTACTATTCGCACAAATATTGAACCTAGACAATGCTATCAACAGCTGTTACATGCAAGATTTGCTGGAGGACATTTCACACTCAGGAAACTGACTACATGTGATGGGTATGGATGTGTTTCAGGTAAATCTGTCATGTTGTCAATACATACATGACGATACGTACTTTACATATTGTACTTATTGTCAATAACTACTGGATGTTAATTACAAAGGTAATGATCTGAACTGGTTATCATTTACTTTTAACAAGCATATCTTTGGTCTTTGATAGTAGGTCTGAAACAGCTTAATGCAATAAATTTGCAAACACAATCATCATCTATCTGATTTGTAGACAATATAAGAAATTACTTTTTAAAGAGAAATACTTCAAAGGCATATGGCAGCCACTGTATTTTACTGCCATTGTCTTATTATAATTACAAGATTGAAAATTCATCATGAACGAGACTTGCAAATATATCTTTCAAGTGTATCTCTTAATGGTAACTAACACTAATGAATTTTGAGGCCCATTAGTATGTGACTAAAACCTCAATCTAGAATTTTATTTTTGTGTAATGAAAATGAATTCATAAAGAATCATTTTAAAACTTTATAGAAAAATGAACCTCTTACAGGTTGCATGTTCAGGTTAATTAAAAATGGTTTATTCCATTTCTGAGTTAATTACTGAAACTTAGAATCCGTAAATAGACATAATGGAAGAAATGCTTTTGTTGTCTATGACCTTCTAAATCCGTAGTGAATTCATGAAACGTATGTCTGCTCATGGGATACACAATTAAAATCATCACATGAAGGGCTTTTTTGCCAATTAAACAGAAAATGAATGGTCTCTCCTTAATTCATTTCTTTGGGGAAAGCTATTCACTAAATTTTATTCTTTGAGCTGTGATTTGTCAGAGAGTTTCCAAGTTTCACTTTTCTGCTAGCATTCTGCTGACTCAACCAATCATTTGCAGTAGCAACCATCAATATAAAAGTTGAGGTAGGCTCCATTTCATTCAAGCATTTAATTTCAAAGTTGGATTGGACTGTGTTGTGCCAGATACATTGTACCACTGGGTGTCATTGCTCTCAGTTAAGCTAACAAAAACCTGTGATTCTATGTTCCTTCAGTACAGAAGGTGTCAGTTCCTTTTAGAGCCAAGCCTGTATTTTGCCCCCTTTGAGCTCCGTCCATCTGCAAATCTGCGCTAGGGTTGTCGATGAGCGACTATAGCGGTCTGCCTCTGAATTTTTCCAGATCAGCCCAAACCCATCCACTCCATTATTCCTTTGCCGCCCAAATGCCCTGTAAGCAAATGGAGCAATCTTTTGAAAAAGACAAATCAGGCATCGCCAGCTCTTTTAAACCCTCCAAAGATTTCTCATTAAAATTAAAAAGAATTCTAAGACTTGCTAGGGCATATGAAGACCCCATGTCATCTACGCCTGCTTATTTGTTCGGCCTCATCTTCAACAGACCTTCTCCAAGTTCCTTCAGGGGGTCCCAGCCATAGTAGGTGTCACTTGAACTTACGGAGCATTTTCCTGGCTTAGGGTACCTTATATTTGTTATTACTTTTATCTGGCTGACTCTACGTGTTTGCCCTGCTGATTAAGCACTCAGGTCTTGGTTTGAATGTTACTTTTTTCAGAATGATCTCTGAATTCCTTTTTTAAACCTCAACTCTGTCAGTTTCTACTTCAACAGCTCATTTAATTTTAATTTTAATTAATGTTTGCATATGCTGCTACCTTTAACTGTCTTCAACTACTTGTGTTTTGATTTCTTCGCCCCCTTACAAGAGTATATATGGTCCATAAGGGCAAAAATTGGTTAGTATTCAAGGAAGGCATGAAGATAAAAATAAATTCTCGTGTTCGAGGATTTTTACAATTCTTGATTTTTACTTCTTTTACTTCTTACGTCATTGTCAATTCTTCAGATTCCCTTCCTGACAATCCAGTTTAGCCCTGCTCTGTGTGCACCTGACTTTGACACCTCTCTAAGTCTATAAGCTCAACTCACTGTATCCCAGTTAAGAGTAAGGGTATCCTTGGGATATGACTTTGGGGCCTGGCAACCTAAAACGGAATGATCTGATTCTCACGCATTCTCAACCCAAATGGAGAGGGAGAATTGATCTTTTTGTAATTAATTTCACTGATCCAAAAGAGTAAACTAGGATCTATCAAGGTACATTTGTTTTTTGTGTCGGAAGCATGAGTTATAAACCCTCTACTGGAACCACCTTATAAAGGCTTGCAAAAGCCAACTGTTAAATGTTCAGGAATCTTGAGAACCACTTGTTAAAGTAACATGGTGGAAGAATTTACACGGCAAACACTGGCAAATATGACATAAAGGAGACTTTTCCCCTTAGACACCATTTATCTGTCCACCACCAACTATAGTACCCTTTCTATGACTATCTTTACATGGTTCTTGCATTGACCAGTGTGGGGCAAACTCGCTCTTTCCCTAACAATGTAGGCAAGGGGACTCCCATTTGTTGAAGACATGTCTAAAGGTCATATAGCCTAAAAATCTGACCTTTTATCCTTACAAAGTTCATAACCCCCACAGGAATCATTTTTTAAAACACCTAAACCTTTTTGTACTGACAAGGTACAGTGGGAGGTTGAGTACATTTCCACTTCTATATTAATCATACAGGATCACCATTGGTGCTTTGTGATACCCTGCTCTGACATGAAGGATCAAAACAGATAAAGAGTCATGCAAGATCAGAGACCTATGATGTTAGCCATCAATTCTTGAAGCTCAAACCAAGAGGATCAACAATACTCTGCCAATAGATAGTCTGCCAATCTCCCGTAACCAACACCCTCTTGGGCATTTTCATAACTCTGACCTTTCAGTTCACTCACAAATTCTTTGTCCGATGAGTGTTGGTATGTGATGGCAGTTGAGGTGCTAGGGGATTGTCATGGTGTGTAACAGCCATGGAGGTGGTGGCCCACCTCTAACCGTGAAGACAGTTCCAAGTTTCAGGGGAGATGTCCAGCCCTATGTTCCTAGAGTGTATGAAGAATCAAGGCCAGTAGGCTTGCCATCCTCAGCCTATCTCCTTTTTGCTAAGCCAGGTCCTCATAAATCCCTCTTACTATGAAGGGCTGCTGTAATCTATGAATATTAATTCCTAATTTCCCATATATGGGACTAAAAAAGCTCTAGTCCAGCACATGGCATCCAATCTAGACAGCCTCCCATAGCCGTGACTGTGACCCAGCCCATGAGGGCAAATGACTGGGGATCTGACTTGAGCAGGGGCCTCAGGCCCTATCAAGGAACGTACCCCAGGTACATGGTAGCACAGAAGTTGGATCTTGCTTTGGGCATGTCTCCCCTTCCCCAAGGACTCCAAGCACGGATATTTCCCCTTCTATGTTCCTATAGGAGAATGTAACCTGTTCCATCTGAGAAGATGCCTGCCAGCAGAAATCAAAGCCTGAGGCACTGTGATCCTGGTAATTCTGTAAGGCAATGACTACAATGAGTGACTAGTGCTGAGAGAAAATATCATTTCATGTGTGCTTTCATCCACCCAAACATACACCCACATTTAGGGAGCATGTGATGGCCTATCTGCACACCCTCACCTTCATTTGAATGTCACATGGTTCTTATCAAAAAGGAGATGCTCAGTAAACTTGGTTGAGCAGATAAATGCGTTTTTCTCAAAGGAAATGGGAGACTCGCCTTTTTCCTTTCTTTCTCCCCCCCCCTTTTTTTTTAAGTAGATCATTAGCGCTGTCTCTGACACAAAAGTGGAACTTAATCTCATTAGTGTAGTGAGAACGGTAAAATGTATCTGCCCTTTTCCCTGGAAGCCTCTTTCTTGAAATATGGGCAAATAAAGTTGAATGCGCTTATTACCTTGTACTTTGACCTGGGTAATTGTGGACTTGTCTTCCAGGTCACAATAATCTTTGCTGACAATGGCTGGAGATTCCAGAGAAACCCAGGGTGAGCTTAAATAGGAAGGAAGAACAATCAAATAAAGGGTAGAGAAAAATCCGGTAACACCCTCAACCTATAAAGGGTTATGGCCTTAGCTATCCAGGGGACAGACTCAGTTGGAATAATTGGCAGCTGGAAATTAATTTTTCCACATGGTGTGGGCCAAACAAATCAACACAGAACCAGAAAACTGATTTGGATCTCCCCTCTATCATTCATTAAGCCATGTGGAATCAAGTCAATCATATCAATGACCTGGATAGCACTTGCCTGTGAAACAGAGACCTTAATATTTGTTAAAGAGATTACAAAAGAAAACTATTTGCAAATCACTCTGTAATGTGTTTTAGGATTTATTCCTTTGTTTACCAGTTATTTACTGGGTATAAAAGTTTGTAATGTAGCTGCAAACGTTATTGTCAGATATAATTGTACTGTACTTACATATTCTGCGTGATGTTGTCGCTATGCTGTTAGTACCATTGTTACTGAGAAGGAGAACGGAACAGTGTAAGAGTCTGGCCGCAGGAGACACTGAGTTCCTTTTGGATCTGCAACCTTGACGGTCAGCAGCCAATTTTATCTACAGCTTTCAGCTGGCCTCAGCCTAGAGCGCAGGCCTTAGGAGGAGCTTTCCAGAAGGAACTAGTGGAAACAGCTGTTTACTTTTCCTTCCACATTCATTATCCTGATGAACCTCGGTGCCTTTGCAAGCATTGGGAGACCCAGGAAGGGCACCTGTCTGTCAGTGTAAACACGATGCAACAATTCACGTTTTCGATTTTAAGCCAAAGTGGCAGGAAAAACCTGCCCACACGCTGAAAAGGTGAGAGAATCCCTTTTAACAGTTTCTTTAGAGGTTCTACAGGAAAATTAAGTAGAAAGTGGTCACCAGAGCATATAAAATCCCCTGCCAAACAGTGGCCACACAGCCCGCTCTGCTTTGCTCTAACTTGCAGAAATCACTTACTGCTCTACGTGTGTTTGATCATCCGCCTACATGTTTTGAATGAAAAACTGTAATGCCTGATGTTACAAAGAACACAAAGGAATTTTTGCAAGGCCCTCACTGCCTTCTCAACTGAAAATTGGGCTCTGCTCTTTTTCTTAAATGAACTGTGGCTATGGGAGATTCATACGCTTCAAAATGCAACAAAACAACAACAACAGAAAACAACAATAATTTTAAATTCTGGATGCCTTGCTTGTATGGACTTGGGTGTCTCCCTTTCAACCAGGCCTGCCTATTGTGTGAATCAAGTCAGGGCAAGTAACTCCTAAAACGCTCTGCCATCATTTTACACCAAAGTTTTCACTGGGTCGCCTACGAAGAATAAAATACGTACCTCAAGGGTCAATCATTAGACTACCGTGGCAAAGGTAAGCAGACAGCTTTCAGTATTTCGAAGGCCCCTGTAGATGAAAACACAAAGTCTTCAGGTGTATCTTAAGCACTTGGAAAGAGACGACGTATCTGTCTTGGGTTTTATTTATGGTACCAATAACCAGCTTATTAGAAAGCTCTAACCCTTCGACAGTTGTTCTAAGGCTCAGAAATAGTTCTTTCCAGGTCAGAAGTTATATCAAGACAATGTACCACACCCCATTTTTGAAATCTGCTGAAGCCCAAAGACAGTTGAATTCCAGTGTGTGCCTCAAAACTGGGTTTAACAGACACAGGTGAGTAAATTGCAGAGATGAGCTTAAAGTGGCAGCAATCTTTCCTGTGCGAGTTCCAGCTACTTCACTAAGAAGATACGGGCTCAGGTTGTAGGACAGGGTCTTGTAAGAGACTAGGAAACTTGCATGAAATAGTTTTTAGTGCGTGTGCTGTTTTCTCTTCTCTATTCTCCACCTCATTCCCTCTTTGCACCTCACCAATGATTTATTTTAGTGCTTGTGAAAAGTAAACACAAATATAAAGAATGATGGGAATTCACTGCATAATTGAGGTTTGGGATTTAATAGAGGGTAGAGTGTACCCACCTGTCATAGCCTGGCTTTAGCACAGACCAGAAATTGATTTCTCTGCATTATGTTATGGAGACACATTATTCTGTGACACAGGATAATTGCAAAGTCCTTACTTTGCATTTCCTGCTTGTTTTCTGGTTTATTTCTTACTCTTGACCGTACACACCTTTGCCTACACTCTCCCAGCCTGCTCATCTCCCTCTAAGCCCTGTTACCTCTCTGACCTCTACTCCCACTTCATATATACCAAGGGTTTAATTACGACATGAGCCGCAAGTTAAAAAGGAACAGGAACAATCATCACCGTTTAACCAACTTATGTGTGGTCTCTCTCTTAAACTCTTAACCGCTGAAATCATTTTAAAAAAGTATCCTTAAAAGCAAAGATTTTTAAAAAGGTAACGTGTGTGTGTCCTATGTGCACATTTTGCCACATTCTAAAATCTAGTAAAATCTTCACAACTAAAAACTGAGGACTCAAAGTTCATGTTTTAATGTTGCAAGCAACACAACCAGCATTTTAAAGGGGGAGGAATAATAAGTAAAGGAGAAAGAACAAAAGGTGAATAAACATACATATGTATATTTACCTGCTTTGAATTATTGCAGAAATACCTTGGTACAAGTCTAGCTACATAATTTTGAGAATTAGAGCGGTAATATCACCTTCAGATCATAATGGTCTACAGCAGAACAGAGAACATGAACTCATATAATACCAGGCCTGGTATAATTAAACATTCTGCTCATACCTCAGAGCGCTTTTGGACAATTTCAACAGCCTCACCCTCCTGAGCACAGAAACCGTCTTAATCCATAGTTTGAACAGTCACTAAAAGTAACTTTTATGGAAAAGGCATCGTATTACACTGTTGAGTATGTATGGAACTATAGGAACCATTCATCTCTAGGATTTTGGTGTATCTTCACTTTTCTGTCACCCAGAAAAGAGGAGTGATCCTGTTCCCCTTCTGTTATATTTTCAACGTTTATTTATTTTTGGGACAGAGAGAGACAGAGCATGAACGGGGGAGGGGCAGAGGGAGAGGGAGACACAGAATCGGAAACAGGCTCCAGGCTCTGAGCCACCAGCCCAGAGCCTGACGCGGAGCTCGAACTCACGGACCGCGAGATCGTGACCTGGCTGAAGTCGGACGCTTAACCGACTGCGCCACCCAGGCGCCCCTGTTATATTTTCATTCACATTTCTTTTCCTCAAGCCCCCAGGTGTGGCCTGATCTCTGACCCCAAGGGAGATATCAACACAGTAATTTGATTTCCCCTTTTTTGTTACCAGGTGTAGACAATTTTGTCAAGAATAAAGGGAAATGTGTCATTTCGCAAAAATGAGAAAATTCGTATAGAATGAAGTGTCATGTTATAACGTTAGATTGAAAATGACTGCTTAGTAGCCTCCAAAATAATTGCCACTCAGAGTAATAGAGCCGACATTAAGTCATGAGCTTTTGTTAATCATATGTGCATCGACAAAGCCCTGGGGGAAGGTTAGACTCTTCTAGAAGTTTCATTAAGTGATCTTTTCCTTGTCTGGTCCTGACTACAGTTTTCAAAATCCAATTTATCACAATCATCAAATAATATGTACAATAAGGGAATGTGACTCGAATGTTCCCTCTTTGATCATAAGGGACATTTTAATGTGTATAGGCTCCAATGGATGACCTTCAGTATTAGGTGTAGAAATCGTATTTCCTTCCTCTTTATACAAAAAAAGGAGCCACCACTCACCCCAACTCCCAGCCATGCCTGTTCTTTTTTCTCCTCTCTTCTTGAGATTCTCAGCAAACAATCAGAAAGTCCTGGGAAAGTGTATTATTTACTCAAAAAGAAGTGAAAATTTTAGAAGTGAAGATAGTGTTACTTAAATGCTTCAAGTTAAACTATTTTAGTTTTATTAAAGTAAACAAGTCATGGGGATGAAAAGTACAGCATAGGGAATATAGTCAGTCATTTTTTAATAACTTTGTATGGTGAGAGATGGCAAATACCCTTACTATTGTAAGCATTTCATAGCATATGTGATTGTTGAATCACTATGTTGTACATTTGAAACTAATATAAAATTGTCAACTGTACTTCAATTAAAAAAAAACTAAATAAGTCAATCAGAGAAAGACAAATACCATATTATTTCACTCACATGGGGATTTAAGAAACCAAACAGATGAACATAGGGGCAGGAGAGAGAGAAGACGGAAATAAATCAAAAGAGACTCTGAACTATGGAGAAAAAAATGAGGGTTAATGGAGAGAGGGGGGTGGGAAATGGGCTAGATGGGTGATGGGTACTAAGGAGGGCACTTATGATGAGCATTGGATATTGTATGTAAGTGATCAATCACTGAATTCTACTCCTGAAACCAATATTGCCCTGGCTGACTTGCGTACATTTCTATCAGCAGTTTCTTTCTAACCTCCCCTCCTGAATTCTCAACTCCTACTTGAACCAACTTCCTCCTTCTGTAAGCTTTGAGAATGATGTCTCCTTGCCTTGTTTAAGAAGGAAGGAAAGTAACACCATAGCCACCAGATCCCCTTGGCTGTAGGTCTCTGAAGTATCCCCTCCTTACCTCACACTCTGCTTTATTTCTAGGGCCTGTGTCTGCCTTTCTTTTGTTGACCTCCAGTCGAGCTTGATCCCCATGTCCATGGTCTCAGATGAGTGATAGTTATGGAAAATTGCTAGAACTGACCCCCATGCTGAACCTTAGACTAGTGAAGTCTAATTTTCACTCCTAACTACTACTGTTCCCTCCGGTACAATTTTTCTCTCATGGTTCTCTAAGCTTTGGAAGGTCATCCTAAGGCCAGGCTACTACATGATTACACAAAGTGGAGCAATAATCAACTATTTCCTCTAAGCATTTCACTGATTTTCTCCTCTTAGCTTCAAATCCAATCTAAATGAGAGCTTATAAATCCTCCCCGGACATGCCCACTCAACTTTTTCAATCAATCTCCTCCTTTCCCTGGATTTTTTTTTTTTTTCCCATTTCCTTCTCTGGGGCAACCCTTAGTTTGATGAAATTTTCCATTTATTCGAAAATCTCTCCCCCCTCCTTTTTAAAAACAAAACCAAACATTAGACATTCTTTCTCCAATCTCTTGTTACTTCATGTGGATGCTACTTCTGAGTTCACTCGCCTTTCCTCAACCCTTAACAACAGCTCTCCTATTGTTCCTACCTCTACTACAAAGAGGTACCAAGGGTGTGGCAAGTTTATTTAGTGTTTTCTTGCGGCATCTTTCCAATCTCTTTCGGCACAGCCATGATGGTTCTCCTAAAGTATAATCTAGTATGTCCCAATTCTATTTTAATATGAATACTGGCCAAAAATCTCCACGAAAACCTTTTTTGACCTCTTGTCTCTTTGCTCTTTGTCCCTGTCTCATTGTCAGTAAGTATTCAGTAAGGATTTTCAGAGTTTTCGTGACATTTTTTTCTTTTTTCACACCACCCTTTCTCATCACCTTGTCTTATGTTTCCTTCACATACAAACAAACACGTTTAGACCCAAGCACATCCATGTGCAAAGCAGGACACAAGGGTGACAAGGTTTTTGTTTGTTTTTAGCGTTAACCCATGACAGGAGAGACAGAGATAAAAGGGGGAAAATGAGAGCAAAGGGCCGAAGCATCACACGCTAGACTGAGCAACTGTTATTGATGGAACAGGGAGAGAAATGTGACAGAAGAGACCCAACAGAAAAAGTTGCCTATTTTGTCTTATGACAATTATCTTAAGACAACTTAAATAATAAAAGCTAGAGGGATAACAACCACAATGCAATTTGTACCCTCCAGCGTTACCAGCCAGCTGACCTCACACAGAGATTGTCCACTCTCACATCTAGGCTGCTTTCAAAGACTGAGCACATATCAACCTTAAAAACAATTATTTTTAAAGGTAACAACCCAGAAAGAGGAATTAGAAAATTTCATTCACCATCACGTTTCTACATTGAGCTCAAGCCATTTTACATCATGTTACCTCTTATCTATTATGATCATTTGCTAGAACAGTTCTTTTTTTCCAAATTAGGAATCTACTCCCTTTTTTTTTAATTGTAATTATTTATTTATTTTTTTTCTATATATGAAATTTATTGTCAAATTGGTTTCCATACAACACCCACTGCTCATCCCAAAAGGTGCCCTCCTCAATACCCATAACCCACCCTTCCCTCCCTCCCACCCCCATCAACCTTCAGTCTGTTCTCAGTTTTTAAGAGTCTCTTATGCTTTGGCTCTCTACTCCCTTTGAAGTAAAACCAGTATTTTAAGCCTGCTTGAATGAAATCAAATGGGCATCCCCTCGATATTGGATCCAGGAAAAGGTTAATGAAAAAAACTTAATTCCTATTTTGTGTTAACCCACAACTATGATTGTCATCCAAGTCATATACAATTTAGCTTCCAAAGAAATGTGCCCTGTTCGTTACTTTGTCAGTATTTTCTTCGTTTTCAAGCGTTTCTATCACCCCACATCTGCATATATATTGTTTCTTTCCACCTTGTGATTCTTCATTTTCCCTCTGACCAGTTTATTTTTCTTTGCTCAATCCCATCATTCTGCATTTTTATCTTCTCCCAAGTCCCAGTGCCAGAGACAGAATCAGTTATGCTGTTAAAGCAAAAAAAGATCAATATCATTGTTGAAGAAAACCCTAGTAATGCATTATTATCAGTTTGACCTTTTTCATATGTTAGATATTCCTTGAAATTACAATCAGATTAGGGATACTGTATGATTTGGTGATTTCTTTATTTCTTTCTTCTTTTAATTTTTATTTAAAAAATTTTTAATGTTTTATTTACTTTTGAGACAGAGAGAGACCGAGCATGAACAGGGGAGGGGTGTAGAGAGAGGGAGACACAGAATCTGAAGCAGGCTCCAGGCTCCGAGCTGTCAGCACAGAGCCCGATGTGGGGCTCAAACTCACAGACCGTGAGATCATGACCTGAGTCGAAGTCGGATGCTTAACCGTCTGAGCCACCCAGGTGCCCCTTCTTTTTATTTTTATTTTTTATCTGAAGGTGATTATACCTAAAGATACAAATATGAAGCACTGAGAGACCTGATAAATGCAAATATTGTTGGACCAGAAGATGTATGCTATTCATAGTGGAAATATGGAATTTACAAAAAAAAAAAAAAAAAAGCAATGGCAAGAAGTGAAAGTTCCAAAGATAAGGCAATATAGAATTAGGGATGGACATTTTAGCATAAGGACATTTTAGCATCCTTACATGATAAACTGTCCTATTTATTGAGATTGCTTTTCATTTTGTCCCTGGCTTAATTTCACACCAAGAAAATTTAGCACTGCTAGCCCCAGTCCCTCAATGCAATTGCTAATATAAATCACCAAGATACCAAACACAGTGTATGAAAGAACATCTGCCACAGATGAGCAGCTGGGTGTTGCTACGAGCATGAAGAGACCAAGAGAAGCCATATTCTCCAGTCAAACTATATTGTACCACTGAAGATACTTTGACCACTCCTAGCTAAATCAGGAATAGCAGAGGATTTAAACTCTAAAATACTATCTCATGTTATTAGTTGGTTACCTGATGGCACAGGAGAACTTTAAAGCTAATACTTCCCAGAAGGTCTATCACTTTCCTAAAATGTGTTTATTAGTTAATGTGAAAGCAAATTCTACCTCCCTACCTCCCTACCTACCATCATCTCTCCCCCACCTTCTCCTCTTCCTTAAAACACAAGATTTGACTATGATGTGGCCACAAGCAGAATCTCTGGGGCTTCTAAGAAATTACTATTTTGTTCATTTTCCACATGTCCATTGGAAATGGATGTCCATTTTTGGATGAGTGACAGCTCTGCCCTGTATCATCTTCACAGGATTGCCAGGCTCACAGAGAAGGATCCATCTGGAGGACCTTCAGCCTTATCACAGAGGGAGAACAACAACAACAAAATGGAAAACCTTGTTCTGGTTCTTAGCTTTTCTGTTTAGAAAGGACACTCATCACTTCCACTCATGAGTCAAATGGCCAACCCTCAATGCAGTAGGGTAGAGATTATAATCTTTTCCCCAGGAGGGTCATTATAAGGAATGGCAACATCATAGCTGACAAAAAATCATGGATTCTTATCACACATATAGTATTTTGATGTATTAAGAACATGTGTTTATACAATTTTTTTACCTATTTTTGTGTAACTTCATTGTGAACAATGTCAAACATACAACCATATTTTACAAATTGTGCAGTGAACTTCCATCTACACACCATCTAAGTTCTACTATTAACATTATTCTATACTCATTTAATTATGTATCTACTCATGTATCATCCTTCTTGCCCATCCAAAGTAAAATGAAGACACCAAATTATATTACAGACATATATGCACATTTCCCTATGTATTTCAACCTGCCTATCATTAATTCAAGTTCAGTATGCATGTAGAGTTTTTAAAAAATGAAACTTATATACAATGAGGTAGACAAAGATTAGTATTCATTTGCTCATTTAAAAAAATTATTTTTGAAAGACAGAGCACATAAGTTTGAGTGTGAGCAAGAGAGGGGCAGAAAAGGGGGCCAGAGGATCCTAAGTGGACTCCACACTGAGAGCACAGAGACTGACGTGGGGCTCAAACTCAGGAATAATGAGATCATGACCTGAACCAAAGTCAGAAGCTTAATTGACTGAGCCACTCAGGTGCCTCTCATTTGCTGAATTGTGACAAATGCATGCAACATAAGTCTTTTCACATTACAGAACGTTCCTATAACCCCAAGAGTTTCCCTCAGCCCCTATCAGAGCCATTCACTGCCTCCACCAGAAAGTAGAAATTTCCTCCAGAAAGAGTCACTCCTCCAATTAGTTTCATCAATTCTAGAACTTCACATAAATGGGGTAAGCATATCTTTTGTGTAAGTTCTTTTTCCACTCATCCCTTTTTGTTTTTGAAATTCATCTATGTTATAATTTCTTTATAGTATTAAGTGTTATTCAATTGTTTGAATATTCCACAATTTCATTATTCATTCTCATATTGATGGACACCAATTTCCAACTTTGGGTAATTGTTAACAAAGCCGCTATGAACATTTGTATACAAGTCTTTTGGTGGATATAGGTTGCTATTTATTTTGAGTAAATCCTAGGAGGGTTGAATGGGCACCTGTTTGCTTATAAGAAACAACCAAAGAGTTTTCCCAAGTGTTGACATTTTATATCTCCTCCAGCAATGGCAGAAATTTTCAGGTACTCACCAATAGTCTCACCAATACTTCTTAACTGTTGCCATTCTAATGTCTACGAAGTTGGTCTGCATTGTCATTTTTATTTGCATATCCCAGTTGAATATGACATTGAGAACAATTTCATGCACTATTGGCCATTCTTATAATCTACTGTGAAGTGATGAATCAAACATTTTGTCCATTCATTTTAATTGTGTTCTTTTTGTTGTTGTTGTTGTTGTTGTTGTTATTGCTATTATGGAGTTGTATTCTAGAAAGAGAGACTTTGTCAGAAATATGTCTTTCAGATATTTTCTCCCTGGACATTGCATACCATTTTATTTTCTTAAGGATGTCCTTTGAAGTATAGAAATTTTTAAATTTTTTTTTTTAATTTTTTTTTTCAACGTTTATTTATTTTTGGGACAGAGAGAGACAGAGCATGAATGGGGGAGGGGCAGAGAGAGAGGGAGACACAGAATCGGAAACAGGCTCCAGGCTCTGAGCCATCAGCCCAGAGCCTGACGTGGGGCTCGAACTCACGGACCGCGAGATCGTGACCTGGCTAAAGTCGGACGCTTAACCGACTGCGCCACCCAGGCGCCCCAGAAATTTTTAAATTTTGAAGAGTCCAACTTATAACTTTTTCTTTTCTTTTTAGTGCTTTTTGTGTCCTATCAATCATCTTTGCCCATCTCAAGTTTACAAAGGTATCTTCTAGACATTGTAAACTTAGGAATTTACATTTAGGTCCATGATAAGTTTTCATATATTCTGTGTTTGATTTCACATGATCTCATGGGACATATTTTTCCATACAAATTTCTAATTGTTCCAGCACTATTTGTTAGTAATACCATTTTCCTCCACCATGGTACTACCTTGAAATCAACTGACCCCATACAGTGAACCTGTATCTGAATTCTCTATCTTTACACAAGCATTATACTGCCTTGAACTATATAGGTTTCATGTATATATTTTCCAAATGTGTTAATTTTCAGAACTATCTGGGATATTCTGTGTCTTTTGTATGTCTAGTCTAAGCTGTAGAATCAGTCTGTTGATTTCTCTAAACAACAACAACAACAACAACAATAAAAAACACCAAATGCTAAAGCAAACACACACACACACACCAGCATGATGTGGTTTTGGTGGATAATATGTTGACATTATCTATCAATTTGAGGAGAATTCATGGTGTGATAGATTAAAGAACATAAAATTTTACTACCCCTTCTATTGAGATACAGATTTGAATTCCTCTCCGCTTCAACCTTGGCTCACATCATCGACTGAACGTCGGAGAAGTGATGCTGTGCCTTCTATAGTTGGGTCAGAGAAGCCTTACAAATTCCAGCTGGGAGCATGAGCTCCCCTCTCAGATGACTGACTACTTGACATTCTTACCTTATTTCCAATCTTAGAAATTGTATTAACTCACTAAATCTGTGCTAATTTGTTTCAGTTGCAATAGGGCGCTAATGCAGATTTGGAACCAAAAATAACATTTTAAGAAAAACGTTGAACACAAATGGTTAACATGAATTTCTTTGTTGTATTCTCAGTCTTAGCAGTAAGGTTCTTGCTATTTTATCATTAAGTATAATGCTAGATGTAGGTTTTTCCTATGTATCTTTTATCAAGTTTAGAGAGTTCCCTTCTAACCGTCATTTCTTGAGTCTTCTTATCATGAATTTTTTCTGCATTTATTGAGATGATAATGTAATTTTTATTTTATTTGGTTAATGTGAATTTTATTGGTGGATTTGAGAACTGTGTGTGAGATAAAGAAGCTCTTATGAATATCACTGATATTGTATCAGGGTTTTTTTTTTTTCCAATATGGTGCTAGTTTAAACTTCTTGATATTTCGATTTTTATTTCTATGTTCACAAAATATAGACCTACAACTTTTAATTTATTTTTTAGCATGTGTGTATCTGGTTCTGGCGTAAGGTTATGCCAGTCTCAGTAAATAAGCTGGAAAACATTTCCTCCTCCTTTCATTTCTGAGTTTGAGTTGGGCATAGTTCATATTTTTTTCTAAAATGTTGCCAGAATGCACCACTTTGACCTCCCAGTTTACTTTGTAGAAATGATGATGACTATAAATTTAGTTTCAGAGTAAAGGCCTGTTCAGATTTCTTTGAGTGTGTATGTGTAAATTTTAAGTTGTAGTTTTAGAGAAACTTGTCAATTTCATGTAAATTATCAAATGTATTGCCATCAAGTTGGGAAACTTTTTGAGCTTTGGCACGTTCAGGGCTTTCTGAGCACAAATTGCTGGCAGGCTGGGATAAAGCATGAGCAAAGGGCAAATAATCCTTGGTAGTTATTTATAAATGACAGACATCTACAGAGACACTCACAGGTTCATCTGTACTTGGGCCAGGGGGTTGTGTTCCAAAGTGTAACGAACCTAGGGACCTCCCCTCCTCTTTTCCAACGGGATTTGTTTAATACCTAGGACAAAGGTCATTCTGCTTCTCCAGGGGAAGGAGGGTTGGCGGTGGCACCACCCTTACCATACAAGGTTTATGCTGTATTCCAGACACCCCTCATCTATACAGGTGACATCTGTCCTCATTGTGGTACTTGATGAGAGATGGGGGGTGGAGAACCTATACTAAGATGCTTTCTGAGTAACCTACTGATGTCTTCTCTGACCCATAATCCCTCTCTTTTTGTCAGGAGAGTGTGAATAAATGTAGACCCAAAACACGTTAACAGTATTTCTTCAGCATATTCCCTGGTGTAACTAGATGTGTTTTTCCTTCTGCTGGTCTTGCTTAGTGTTCATGTGTTAGATCTCAAAGTCAGCGCATTTTATTAAACTGGGAGAATTCATGTAGCACTTCAATATTTGTCCAGTGCCTAGAAACCACTACCCTATGTGTTTGTCAAATTTTATAGCTGTTTACAGGACGAGGGGTAGTTCAGAACCAGTTAGTCTTTGATGATCTGAAGTAGCATTCCCACCATTTAAGTAACTTTTGATAACTCTACAATCAACACATCCTGCCACATCTCTCGTTTTTGGCTTTCAATATATATGCCAACTTTCTACTTGCTGAGTACACGATGTCCCACGTTGAGTTAGCTCAAATTCAAAATCTGAGTACACAAATAAACGCATTCATTCTCCCTTCAAACCTCTTTGGGTTTTTTTTTTTTTTTTTTTTTTTTTTTTTTTTTTTTTTTGCGGCAGATAACAACATCACGAATTACTCCTACTTCCAAGGCAAATACATGAACATTCTGTCCAAAACTCAACCTTTCACTCATCCTTGAGCTTGACAGGATAAGGTCTCTGTCTCCATAATGTCCACATTGGGACCCACGGAACCTATGAGATCACTACCTTACATGGCAAAAGAGATTTTGCTGACGTGACTTTGGTAAGGCTTTTGAGATGAGAAGATTATCCTGGTGGGTGCAATGTGGTCACAGAGTCCTTATAAGACACAGGCAGGATCATAAGCTGAGGTCAGAGAAACAGGGTTTTGAAGATGCTACAGTGTCGCCGTGAAGATGGAGGAAGGGGCCATGAGCATCTAGAGCCATGTAGAAACCACAAAGGGCAAGGAAATGGATTCTCCCGTACAGCCTCCAGAAGAACACAGCCCTCTGTCACTTGGAATTGAGCCAAGTGAAGCAGATTTCTGACTTTGATCCCCAGAACTCTAAGATAATAAATTGGTGTTATTTTAACTCACTAAGTCTGCAGCAATTTGTTACAGTAGCAATAAGAAACTAATACAATGATCACTACCCAGCAGAAACGATCTCATTTGGTTAATCCCTTGTCATTCCTCATTCAATGCCACCTATCATACCTACCTCCTCTGCAGACCTACTTGACCAGCCCCTAATCTTTTCTTCTGATCATCAGTTTACCCTGCAGCAACCATACCCAACTAGCCTCCTCCTATTTAACTCAAGGATGGTGCTAGAGTGATATTCCTAAAATATCCATATATTATATACTATATATATATATATATATTACATAGTACGTTATAACCCATTTCTGATAATCCTTGTTTAAAACTCTCCAATGGATTATAGTACTTGTAAGATAATTTCAAATGCTTTAAGCTTAGTATACAAGGACCTTCATATTCACACTGGTTCCTGTTGCCTACTACGTATTCCTAATCCTTTGTTCTTCATCTGCTGGAGAGCACTCCAGGGATGTCCCATCTCATAATGTGCCCACAAATGTGCTCTTCCCCCCTCTTCTTCTCTATCTAGGACTTTCAGTACATACCCATTGAGTAAATGACTGAATATAATTTCCCTATCATCACGACTACCAGAGTAACCTTACGAGTTTGATATCGAGACTATCACATAAATACATTTGCTGTCTTGAACCACATTTAATACATCTTACACAGAGCAAAAACCGTTTACCCACGCTGTTCCCTACTCAACCCTCTACTGCCTCTTTTCATTGCTTGAAAAGGGTTTATTTTCCAAATGAAACAAACGATATCATACCCTTCTTTCAAAGCAGTGTCCATTTGCAGGCCTACTTAGGAAATATTTATTAGCTTAACTACATGCTATCAAATTGGAATTGTGAGGGTATGACCCTGCCCACTGCCTCATATACTAATTTCATTAAGCCCATTCAGAAATTCCGTTGTTTGTTCTTGCATTAAAATCTGAAACATGTGATAATGTCATTTTCTTTAAAACTCTGTCCTCAAAGCTCCTATGTTGAACGTCATATCTAGAAAGATTAAAACAAACAATTATGACATAGTCTCATTACAAAACTACGTACAGAGGAGAGGGATACGTAACTCAGACTGGGGTCAGGGGAACAGGAAGTTGAGGGAAGATACCATGAAGCAGTAATGCTTGAGTTTATAGTTTAAGGGAAAATAAATCCAAGGGCAATCGTAACAAAGTGAATAAACGAATATATATAAACGTGAAATTCTGACATGGATTTCAGAGACCTGCCCATGGGTTAATTCCACTAGAACATGGAGAGTGTGTATACGGGGATGGGTGGAGGGTGGGTATGGGTAATCTGGGTAACTAAGAAGCTAGTCAAATAAGTGGACATTTGGAAAGGCCACATGAATGTAGGAAACTGCATCTTGTGGAAAATGAGGACGGTTTTTCACAGAGGTGTGGCGTGATCAAATTTATCCTTTAGGTAATAACTTGTCAGCAGGATTTAAGTGGATGAGAGTAAGAGAACTTCCACAGCAATGAGAACAGGGAAAACTTGTTAAGATTTTATGGGCGTGGAGATGAGACAATAATGGGATTATGACATAGGGGTACGGCACTGAGACTGGAAGCTAGATTACACTAGAGTAATATTTGAGAATTTATATAGTCCGCTGTAGTTGCAAAAAACATGGGCTTTGCATAGGGACATAGATACAATCCCAGCTCAGCGACTTATTACAGTAGTTATTTAAGGAAACTAATGAAACTTTATGGATCCAGGCAGGGATGAGAATACCTATTTCATCCGTGGAATTCGATATATCATAGAAAAAGGAACGTGCATAGTTTGTGACCGACCATAGGTGCTCAGTAGCTGAAAATTGTTTGAAATTTGTATGTATCAATAGGGTTTGGCCACTGACGAAGGGAGTATGGAAGTGGTAAGAATGTAGGATGAATCTAAGCTTTTCAGCCTGCATTCCTGGGTGATTTCTGGTCACATGTCCTAAGACACGCAACGAGAAAAAGAAAGCACAAATTTTGGTGAGCAAAAACGTCTTAAAATAGATTTCAAGCTTCACTAACTGAAACAGTAACGATACGAAAAACACAGCCAATCCTTCTGGTTTTTCTTGATCACCATCTTTTCACAACCTTGCATTCATTTTTGCATAGCAATGTACAGCAGCCAAGAACATAGACTCAGGAGTCAGAATGCCTGGGTTAAAATCCCAGTCCTCTTGTTTCCTCGCTGTGTGATCTCGGGCAAGTGATTACACTCTTCTCTGTGACTAGGTCTTTCTTTGTACAATCTCAGAGAATGGTTGTGAAAATTAAGTAATATTTTTCAAGGGCTTCAAACAGCATCTCCTCACTCTAAGAGGTACAGAAGTGTAAGCTATTTTGTTTATATTTTTATTTAGTATCCTTATAAGGGAAGTTTCCCCAATCTACTTTCTCCTACATCTCTCTCTAATCCTCCTGATAAAATAAGCAAAAGCTTAGTTGGGAACTCAGAAGTCCCTGGCATTTACTTCATATGACAGGTCAAGAACCATGATAATTTGACAAAGCAAACTTCATATCGGATGTGTGCAGAGCACTGAAGATTTGCTGTGGGGGTTATTAAAGCCTTCTATACTGGAGAAATGAAATTCCATATGCAATGCAGATTTACAAGGTAAAAGTTGTTGAGATTTACTACTGCTAGAAGCCTCAAAATGAAAACTTTCTTCTTCAGGAAGCTGTTATTTTATTTTTCCTTTCCTTTATTAGAAATGTTTAATAAAGAGAAATTCGTATACGCCTAAATCAAAATGTCAATACTTTAACACAGATCTGCGAATGTTATATTCTGGCATGGAAGCAGTTATATAAATTTTTCAACACCTTAAATATATCTCTTAACTTTGGGTAAATCCAATTGCATTAGTGAGGAGAGTTTTATGTTTTGAGAAATTATGATGGCCAGTAGTAGGAAGCCTATAATTTACTACTTTACAGAATATAACTTTTAAAAAATACCACCTACTGTAGTTTACGTGGAGAAATAACAGATTTGGAGGTCAATTCTGTCATTTATGGTAAGAGAATAAATGACTTACTATCATAAGATTTCCCCTTTTGATTCAGGGCATACATCTTCTACACACCCAGGACAGAATTATAGTTCAGTGAGAGCTATGCCTACTTATGGCTCTCAGTCAGAATGTCCTTATTTTATCCCATGGAGTGACCTGTAATTGGTCCTCCTGCATGGTTGACACTGTGACTTTCCCAAATGTGTCCAATGAACCTCACCACGTGCTCTATAGCCTGTTTTGTAAGTAATATTAAACTTAATGTTTTTCCTATGCCAATCAAAATTACCACCAGCACGATAGTTTACAAAAGGGTTACTCACAAACGGCAGCTTTTACTTTCTAGATATTAAAAAACAAAAACAAGGGCACCTGGGTGGCTCAGTCTGTTGAGCGTCGATCTTGGGCTCAGGTCATGATCTTGGTTTCGTGGGTTTGAGCCACACATCAGGCTAGCTGTTGTCAGCCTGTCAGCACAGAGCCCATTTGGGATCCTCTGTCCCCCTGTCTCTGTCCCTCCCCAACTTGCGCTCTCCCAAAAATAAATACTTAAAATAATATATATAAATAACAAAAATAGGTGCAGTTTTTTTAAAAATTCAAGTTAGTTAGCATATATTGGTTTCAAGAGTAGAGATTCAGTGATTCAGCACTTACATACAACACCCAGTGCTCATCCCAACAAGTGCTGTCTTCAATGCCCATCACCCATTTAGCCCATCCCCGCACCCACCTCCCCTCCAACAACCCTCAATTTGTTCCCTATGTTTAAGAGTCTTTCATGGTTTGCTTTGCTCTTTCTTTCTACCTTATCTTATTTTCCCTTCCCTTCCTCTATGTTCATCAAAAACAGATACGTTTCAAAAAAGATAAGAAACACCCCTGTGTCCTGCTCAGAATAAAACGTTGTGTTTCTCAGATTTTCTTCAAACATGATTTTACAGAAGAGAACATGATAGAGAAGGTGACTTTTTCCTCCTTCCATTCCATTCTTTCCCATCCTCTAAGAGACATCCAAGTAATAAATTGTGCATGAAAACTTCTAGACCAATTTAATAACTGTGAGACATACGCACACACACACAAATATGTTCAATATAGCTTGAACATTTTAAAAGGGTTATATAAATTCTATTAAAACGTGTCCATTATTCTACCACTGGCTTTTCTTTTCATGTCAATACTGTGTTTTTGACAACTATTCAAACTGTGACATTGATCCAGTTCATTCATTTCAATTGTGGCAATTCTAAGAACTTTGTACAGCTTCCAGGGGACTGATGATTTGGGTGCCACTGGATTTCCCATCTGAAAGCAGGGGGGCCAGAGGATGTAGCACACTATTTTTAAGGTTCTGAAAGTAAAGAACTGTCAACCATCACTGTTTTACTCTGTGATTTTATGAGTCACAGGCATCATTGTAAATTCTCTGTACCACTGACCTATTTGACTTTTTCTGTTTTAGTATAGCACAATTTTAATCACCTAGCTTTATAAAAAGTGCTGATATTTGGAAATCAATCTCCCCTTCCTTGTTTTTAATATATTCTTGGCTATTTTTGGACATTTACACTTCGATATAAATTTCTTTGTTTTCATTTTTTTTTAACCTTTATTTTTCAGAGAGAGGGAGAGAGAGAGAGGCAGAGAGTGAGCAGGGGAGGGCAGAGAGAAAGGAAGACAAAGAAGCTGAAGCAGGCTCCAGGCTCTGAGCTGTCAGCAGAGATCCCGAGCCGGGGCCTGAACCCACAGGCTGTGAGATCATGACTTGAGCTGAAGTCGGACGCTTAACTGACTGAGCCACCCAGGTGCCCCTATACTTCTATATAAATTTCATACAAAATTTTTTATTTCCTATCAACACTGTTGGAACTTTGACTAGAATAATGTTATCTTTAAGACAGTGAGTTTTCCCATCAATTAAAATACTATAGTTTCATTTAATCTGGGATTTATTTTGTGTCTTTCAACAATATATTTTTATATAAAGCCTTTACACTTCTTATTTCTATAAACCATAAATCTGTTGTTTCTTCAGTGAGCCTGTTTGTAATATCTTTTATTGTATGAACATCTCCTATGTATTAAACATGTTTTTAATGTTTTAAGATTTGTTTATTACACACACACACAGAAAACAAACCCTAAGTGCAAAAAATTAGGCTGCTCCATCAAAATGCTAGGATTTTCTTTCAAGACTGAATTTTATTTCAAGTTGAGCACATCTGAATTACTGAGAAGCGATACATCAGTATTCAATATGTTACCTTCATTAGGATAAAAAACATCTATGGATTATTTTGATTGTACTAATACTTTAATCCTTAAAAAATGTAACTTCTACTAAATGTGGCTGTATTGCACTTAATATATTTATTATGTGTGTGTATATTTTTTATATATTTATTATATCTTTCTTCCAGGAATTTACTTGTTGGGAGAGCATCTAATCAAAAATAAAAATAATGGAAAAACTAATGTAAAATTTCTAATGAAGGCACTGTTGATATTTAGGGCAACTGGTGTTATGCAGCTGGTTGGTGACCTCTAAGTTTATTATGCTCACATCCTTCAAACTACCTCATACGTGCAGACATCCATGTCAAAGACCTACCTCAACTACAGGGAACAAAAGACAGTTTTTACCATTTAAGAACATGAACAAAGTATTTCTAGCTTTGCCAACAAATAATCCCCCTTAATATTTAACCAATCAATCAGGATTTTGTAATCAACTAATGGAGGAAAGTGCTGGTGTAGCTCCCAGTGAAGTCTGTGAATTTCTAACAAGAGAAAATTGACTTAATGGCCCCTCTGCAAATGTACTACACACACACACATGCATATGCACACACACATGCACACCCCCCCACACACACACACAGCTGAATATAATCACTGTAGGGATTGAGGGGTTACTTATCTGAGAATTTTCTTGGCATTGTCATTTTGAAAAAAAATTGCTGTAATGACACTGTTTGTGTTATGTAGAGAGGTGATATTTACATGTTCTGTGTCTTTGATCAAATCACAGTATGAAATTCAAGCTGGTAGAGATGAAGGTTTTAGTTTATTTTACAAATTTTAAGAACTCAAGGGTTAATACACAGGCATAGCAAGGACCAGACATCTACTATCCCTCTTTAAGAAAGAAAGGATCATTAATTATATCTTTTCATATTTTTTCCATATGGTTGCCCAAGTCCCCTATAGTAGATTGGAGTCTATTTCTGATTTATGCTTTCCCCTCTTGGTAAAAGCCTCTTAGCAAATAAAGATGCCAGAACGAGTAATCTGGAGGAAAATAAAGAGAAAGAAACAAGGAATGGAAAGATAAAGAAGATAACTTTTCAAGAGCATCTATTTTATGCATAGTATGTTCATCAGTCCTAAAACCAAGGCTACGATATTACTTCTCTTTTGCTGAAGAGAAAACTAAGGCCTTGAATTAACATTCTCAAATCAAGCATGAGGGATAGGGTCAAGAATTAAAACCAGATCTCTCTAACTCTAGGATCCATGTTTATCCAATTTTGTTTGTTTATTTGTTTGTTTATAGAACCCTTTTACTAATGGCTCTAGGTGTGTTTTATAAATTTGGGGGGGGTGGGTATTTTCAGTTGTCACATGTTTCAGAGTCATTGCTGACATTTAATGGGGAGTACTCTTGGATAGTATCTAGACATCTCTCAATATTAAGGCAATCTTACACAATAAAGACATAGCCTGTGTGTTCTGTCACTTGAAAATTTCCCAAGAGAATACCAAAGAAAAATCTGTTTATATAATTTTATACAACTTGAGCCTAACTCTGCTTTGTATTTAAGCAGAAATATTTAAAGTTTTAATATTTGTTGAATTTCCCAGAAATGCAACTTATGAGTAACTCAGGGGGAAGATTTGAATTTGTTTTGGTTGGGGGCATCTGGGTGGCTTGATTGGTTAAGTGTCTGACTCTGGATTTCGGCTCAGGTCATGAGTTTATGGTCATGAGATCGAGCCCTGAGTTGGGCTCCTTGCTGAGCACTGAGCCTGCTTATGAGAGTCTCTCTCCCTCTGTGCCCGCCCCCCCCCCATTCAAGCTCACTCTCTCTCTCTCTTTCTCTCTCTCTCTCTCAAAAAAAAATTTTTTTGTTTAGTTTGTAAATTTCCCAAAGGCTACTGACCATTTCAAAACTCTTGTAATTCATGACATTGCTGTCCATGGTATTTGAGTTGCCAGAACAAGTTAAATAACATGTATCAGTTTGTAATTGTAGCTGACAGTCATATTCTTATTTGGCCCTCATATTAAAATGTCAAGTATAAAGAAAACAAATCAAAACAGCCCACTGATTATTATTTTCCTTCTCCTAAATAAAACCCCTCTTCATTATAAAATGTTTGCAAGTACCTAGCTCCATTGTTATGTCAACTAGTATAGTTAATCCTACATATTTTAATAAAGATACATTACTTTATTATGAATTATTTTCTTTATATTACAATTAGACCACTGTGTTGAAAATTTAAGCTGATTGTGAAGGTTGGTTCAAGTAGTAGAAATGTCATTCAGAACACCCATGTTGGTTCTTAAGGGGTTAACAATACTTTATATCACAATGTAAATTTGGATGTGATCTATGTTTAAAATTCTCAAGGCTTTAAAATAGGCTTAAGTATAGAACACAAGTTAAGAAGTGTCTAGCAATAAGCACCAGAGTGGCTTGGGTGTTAGAAATGATTTTTTTCAACATTTATTTTATCTTCCCTGCATTGTTAAATATTCTTAACAGATTTTTTGTTTGTTTGGTTTTTGAGAGAAAGACAGAGCACATGTAAGTGAGCACAGGCAGGGGAGAGGGGAGGAGGGAGAGCAAGAGAGATTCATAACGAGGCTCTATGTTCAGCTTGAGGCCCAACATGGGGCCTGATCCCACCACCCAGGGATCATGCATGACCTGAGCCAAAATCAAGAGTCCGATGGTAAACTGAATGAGCCACCCAAGAGCCCCGAAATAGCTTAAGATTTTAAGAATTCACACCCAGTGAGTCTGTTCCTTGAACTGAAATTAAGGAATATCATTTCCTTGGTGGTAACTATGGACAATTTCTTACCAGTTACATACCTTTCTTTTCTTTCTTTTCTTTTTTTTTTTAACATGTATTTAATTTTGAGAGACACAGAGAGACAGAGCACGATCTGGGGAGGGGAAGAGAAAGATGGAGACACAACAGCCGAAGCAGGCTTCAGGCTCCAAGCTGTCAGCACAGGGCCCAACACCGGGCTCGAACTCATGAACCATGAGATCCTGACGTGAGCCGAAGTTGGAGGCTTAACCGACTGAGCCATCCAGGCGCCCCTTCCCCCTTTCTTATTCTTAAACAGAGAACCAAGAAACCACTCTAGGGGCAGACAAAGAATGTATATTCCAGTTGATGTAGGCAGCCATACAACAAAATCCTTCAGCTAGCAACAGTATTTCACAAAGTAAAATAGACCCTGTAGCCAGAATTCAGATAAAGAGAAAGAATCTTTCCAGAACCTACAAGTCTCCTGAGTGGCTCTTCCTGGTTACTATTCTCACAAAGGGAAACACTACCCTGTCTTCTAACGCCCTAGATCACTCTTCCCACAGTTCTGTAATCCCACTGGAAATATACTGTGTGTCAGTTTGCTTTCTCTCAATTTTTTTAATAAGATTCGTCCATGATTTATATGCAGTGACAGTTCAATAGTTTCCATTGTTACATATCATTACAGTTATTTACCCAAGCTACTGTTGACAGACATTTATTTTGTTCTTCAGGGTTTTTTTAAAGTTTATTTATTTTGAGAGAGAGAGAGAGAGGGAGCAGGGAGGGAGAGAAAGAAGTCCCAAACAGGGTCCCCACCATCAGCAGAGTCCGACATGGGGCTTGAACTCAGAAACTGCGAGCTCATGACCTGAGCTGAAATTAAAATCAGATGCTTAATGGACTGAACCACCCAGGTGCCCCACATTTTTCAGTTTGGAATTACTAGGGGAAGGGCTGCTGTGAAGATTCTTTGATGAACCTAGGAAAGCATACTCGCAGAGTATATACCTCAGAAGGGATCTGATAGGACACAGAGAATTCACATGCTCAGTTTTGTGAAATGCCACTATGGCGTTTCTCAAAATATTTGCACAAATGTATACTTCAGCTGTCAGGGTATGAAGTTTCTAATTGTTCCACATTGTCACTAACATTTGGATTTGTCAGTTTTTAACTGATCCACGCTGATAGATTCTTATTTGTATCTCACTATGATTGTCAATTATATTTTCCTAATGACTAATTAGGAAAAACACATTTGGTGTCATTGGATCACTTAGATATCTCCTTTTGTAAAGCTCCAATCTTCTATTTTTCGATTTGTGTGGATGTCTTTTCTAACGGATTTGTAGGAGTTTTGTATATTCTTGATATTGGTCCTTTATCAGCTATACATATTCCAAATATTTTTTTTTTATAAAACAGGTTTCTTTTTTAAAAAAAAATTTAAAGTTTATTTTTGAAAGAGAGAGAAATGGAGTGCGAGTAGTGAAGGGGCAGAGAGAGAGGGAGACACAGAATCCGAAGCAGGCTCCAGGCCCTGAGCTATCAGCACAGAGCCTGACGCGGGGTTCAAACCCACAAACCGGGAGATCATGACCTGAGCCGAAGTCGGACGCTTAACCGATTGAGCCACCCAGGCACCCCCATATTACAAATGTTTTAGATCCTGATGTCATTGTTGAAACACTGGGTTTAGCAGTTCTGTGCTATAAATGTTTAACAACTAACCCTTCAGGGGTAAAGAATGCTCTGATTTATAATGTGCACTGATTTTTGTGGTGTAAATGCACCCACCATGTGGCCAACTCAAGGTCTAATGTCACTGAACACAGAGTTGCAGTAGAGTAACATTATACAGTTTTTCCAACATCGAAAGAAAAAAGATGGAAATAATCTCAAGAGCATTAATAAGAGCATTCTAATTATTTTAAATTAGAAAGTGATGTGTTCTAAGTACTTGTCACTCTTAATTTTTAACATAATTTATTATTTAAAATTTTTTTTAATGTTCATTTATTTCTGAGACAGAGAGAGACAGAGAATGAGTGGGGGAGGGGCAGAGAGAGAGGGAGACACAGAATCTGAAACAGGCTCCAGGCTCTGAGCTGTCAGCACAGAGCCTGACCTGGGGCTCGAACTCACGGACTGCAAGATCATGACCTGAGACAAAGTTGGACGCTTAACCGACTGAGCCACCCAGGCACCCCGCCAAACCCAACTTTTTATTAATACAGTTTTAAATATTATTGAATTGAAGCATGCCACACAACAGAAACATGCACATGTATGAAGTGTACAGGTGGGTGTGTTTTCCCAAAGTAAACACACTCGTTTGCTATCAACTACACTGAGACATAAAGCGCTGCCAGTCCCTAGGAACTTGCCACAGATGTACTCAGCATTGACTCACGAAGGTAACCATGAATTTCACTAATCATCATTGATTAGAGGGTCTTTCCACTTTACATATGGAATTATATTATGTTTTACTGTGTAAAAATTACTGTCTACACTTTACATCATATTGCATACTTTATAGATCACTTTAATGTTCTCCAACAACGTGACAGGGTATCCCCAGATTTGAGACACATACAGCCGTGGTACCCAAGGTGACTTTTGTTGGCATTACTGATACCTCACTAAAGAATAATGAAAAAATTTACTCATTTTACCTTTTTATTCTTTTGAAGAATTTTTTTGGGGGGGTTATTTATTTATTTTTTTTTTTTGAGAGAGAGAAAAACAGAGAAAGTATGAGCAGGGGAGGGGCAGAGAGAGAGAGAAAGAGAATCCTAAGAGTCTGAAGTGGGGCTCGATCTCACGAACCATGTGATCATGACCTGAGCCAAAACCAAGAGTGAGACGCTTGACTGACTGAGCCACCCAGGCACCTCTCTAATTCCTTTTTAGTTCATGTGCTTGTATCAGAGGCAAGTCTCAGTAAGATACTATTAAGTATGGAGCATCTCTGGTCAACCTGCTTCTCTCCCTTTCTGCCAATCAAAAATCAGGCTTCAAACTACCTGGTGAATAATGTGTGCTGGAATTCGATTACATCATATTGTTTTCATTAATGTACCTGGATGTAATAATCTTCTATTTATTAAAAGTATGAATTTCACAGCTATGATAGTAATATAACATTTCCCTTTCAAATAAAGGACTGAGTGTAAAAGTGAGTCAATTTCATGAAATTCCAATACTAGCAGGAGAATTTATACTTGCATATGGTAAACATTTTATGGGAATACACAACTAAGGGAAGTTTAAGAAGTTTAGATCATGAAATCTGTCTCAAATAAGAGCGATGGTACAGAATGGCTTGAGAAAAAACAGAAGGAATAAATAAAGCATTTTGATTCCGTAGAGCCGAAGGTACTCAGAGAGACTGTGAGGACAGAGTGTCTGTGGAATTTCCATGTCAGGAGGCTTCAGCGTCACCCCCTAATTAGTTGAGGGAAATTTCCTGGAGGAAGTCGGTTTCAAGAGTGATCTGACAGATCTGGTGACCCCGATAGGTTCTAGAAAGATTTGCAAGTAGAATGTTACCTGTCCACTGCTGCTGTCATTTGAAATGCTTAACTACGTTACATTTCCGATAAAATGTATAAAACTGTCTCATATTTTAAATGTATGTGCAGTATGTTTTATTGAGCATATCTAACAAGTATGTGGGAAAATATTGGATTCATTTCCATGAGGAACACACAATGCCAACTTTCCCAATCTACACCGTAATTACGGCATAGCGATAGGATTAGGACTGTGGGGGATGTGTTAACTGTCTGAATTTTATAAGCAAATTCCTCCCAGAATGGAATCCTCTGGTGCATCTGTTATGTATTTAGGCCTTTACAAAATGTAGTTTAGCATGAGCCAAGCAGGTGTGCCGTTCTTTCACCCATGAGATCACATAAAATGAAAAGTTCATGACTGTCCACAGGCTCAGAACCAGGATCAAGGAAAGGTACAGCCCTTCACTCACGCCAGCGGAGTTTCAAATCCCTGGCTCTCATGGGGAATTTCTAAGTGGACCAGAAAACTTGGAACAAAAATGCACAATTTGGCTAAACAGTTCTTTCTGCTCTCGTCTACTATTTAGGCATCGAAATCTGAGTCACGGCAATGACCGCGATTGTCAATAGAGAGATAAATGCACCAAAGAGTGACTGACAGTCCCTTAGGGTGTGTGTGTGTGTGTGTGTGTGTGTGTGTTTACACCATAGATGTGTGAGCTCCACTCAGCTTTGTTTAGTGGAACAGTGGAATAGTTTCATTCTCCTCAAATACTTGCATTTTCTCCCCACTGTTCCATCACACGTTCTGTTCTAAAATCACATGGTAGGTTTGCACCAAAGTTGAGCTTTTGGTTCTCTTCCTCTCCTGTCTCCCATCTCCAACTCAGCCATGTGCTCATAAACATCCGTTCCATCAGCAGGAACAGGTGCTTCCCAAGAGAAGCGGAGTTCTCGCTGGGGTAGGGCAAGAAGAACCCTCCGCTAAATTTTGCAATTTCAGGCTGCTTTTTCCTTCCTCCTTTTTTCCCCCATTAGTAGTCCTCATCTCAGAAGTCAAAGTGTCCAGGCTCACAGTCTAATTAGACAAGGCAATGTGTCTGCGTTTCTGGTCTACACGTACAAAAAAGAAAACGCGTCTCAGAATGTAGGAGTTAAACAATCAATCGCCAGCACATCAACCAGACATAATGTTGAGCTCCATAAGCAGCAGAAAAGAGCTACGTAGGGGGCTGGAGAGTCGGTGTCTAGAGTAAGGAGGGAATCAGAGGTCATTCCTGCGCTGTACCTCTGCTCTGCTCTGTTCAGATTCCCCTTTACATTGTTATCCGTGAGATGAATCCTGGCATGCCGCCTGATTTTTGCTGATAAAGGAGAGCAAGGTCTATTCAAATTATTTTAATACATGACGGCTGTTAGAGGCAGAACCGCTCTGGGACTGCTGAAGCGCTCAACTTGACTGTGAAAGTCATGGTGGGAAAGAGTACCATTGGTCGTTGCATTGCTCCGACTCAGCATGATCGATACAGCTGGTCTGCCTTCCTCCTAACAGCCAAGTGTGGGATGAACACCACCCCTTTCGCTTTTATTCTGCTGCCATCGTTGGCTCATGAGGCTTCCTGGAGGTTAAATAGCAGTCTCTGATTTACTGAGGCTGCTGATAAGTAAACACCTTCCGTTACACCAGCTCTCTGGGCACTTTCCAGCCATCTGTGAAGGAGCTCCTTAACTGGTGACTCATACAGCCACATCTGGGGAAGATCTCGGTCAGAGGGTAATAGCACATAATCATCCCAGGGCAAAGACGCCTGGAAACGGGGATGGGAACTAAAGAGAAATACCGCATTTCGTCTTTTCACAGAAATTAAAAGTAGGCACTGCTGCTTAAGGCCAGGGTTAGTTCCCACCGTATTTCCCAAGCCATCGGGAAACAGTCATTGATCTCCGGCATCTCACATATGATCTGTTGTGATGAAGACAGCAGTGGTCACTAGTGATTCTGTGCTAACAGACTTCATTTTTCCAGAGGTGATGCTCCACAGATTTTCCTGGAGTTCTGGTTTCAGAATTGGTGGGTCACAATTAGACATATTCACGTCCCATCGTTAGAGATGTATTGTAAGGAAAGGAACTTCAGAGATCAGGCTCTCCTTTGGCCTCTCAGTGGGCTGAACACTTGTTACCATAAGTAAAGGGAAATAATAATGATAATAATAATAACTAGTTATAATTTAATGATTATTTTGATCACCAGGAAACCCACCTTTATTTTTTTTTTAATGTTTGTATTTATTTTTGAGAGAGAGACAGAGACAGAGCATGAGCAGGGGAGGGGCAGAGAGAGAGACAGAGACAGAATCTGAAGCAGGCTCGAGGCTCTGAGCTGTCAGCACAGACCCTGACACGAGGCTCAAACTCAGAAGCCGGAGATCATGACCTGAGCTGAAGTCGGATGCTTAACCAAATGAGCCTCCCAGGTGCCCCACCCCCTTTTTTTCCCTGATTTTCTAAAATGTTAGAGAAACACACTTTTAGTGTTTATTTAGCACAATGCCCTCTGTGCATTGATTTAAATGCGGTCCTTAACCTTAGAATTAACAAACAACTAAGAAGTAGAGAGACATTCAGGAAAATATAAAAGCGATGGAAATCAAGAGCAGAAAACTTAAACTTGGTGTCCATTCTTTAATTGAAAGTTTGATTTTGAAAAATACTTTTTTTTTAAAATAACTTAAACACCAGAAGCTATTAGCATTGTGTTCAAAGCTACATTCTTTTTTAGCATTTTCTCCTTATTATATTCTTCATTCTTAAATTGAGATAGTCACACTAACATCTAAAGAGCAATAAAGAGTCCCGTCAAACACGGATTTTAAATTAAGACAGGAACAGGAGACACACAGAGAAAAGCAATCCAAAAGCAGAAAATTCATGTAGGTTAGAGAGGAAAGTTGCATGAAAACTAAGACGACATATCAAGGCTTAAAAAGTGACTTAAGTCTTATGTCTTCACTTTTCTCCACTGGATGTTGGAATGATTCCTGATGAGGAGGGAGAGACGGATTAGAGAAAGGGTGATGGGCTGGGTGGGAGACTTGGAAAAACAGACAAGTACAAGTGACAAGATCTAGACAGAAGAGCCTAGAAGAGGGGGAAAAGTAGAGTGCGTTGCAGCCTAAACCAGACAGCTGTTGAATTTTGCAGTGAGCTTATAGGAAAGTGCTCGGTAAAAATAACTGGATATGGAAGACAAAGTGCCTTTTGTATCTCGCCTGGTTGCCATTACTCCATAGCACTTGGGAAGAAAAATACTGTGTAAATGTACTAAATAAATAAAGCTTTGGCAACGTATTTAAATTGTGTTGAAAACCAAAGCACTTCAGGACGCCGAGTAGTATTAAATCAATAAAGTGAACTTTACCGCATAGAAATATATTCTATTCACATCGGTCATTACCCAAACTTCACAATGATATTCTGATTAATAGTGCATGGAGTAGATCTCCCAGATGCCAGCCAGATGTTCAAAGAAAACTAATGTTGTTTGACTTAAAGAGAAAAGTATAAATCATATGTACTCTGACACACAAAATGGAACAAATGGAAAGCATCCCATGTGAATTCCATACTGATTTCATAATTCTATTTAGATTAAAGATGAGAGAGAGAGAAGACTATACAATTTCTAGACCCACAAAGAAAATAAAGGAGGAAAAAATACCGTTTAAGCACAGTCAACGAGCCTAAACGGTTAAATATATCTGTAAAAATATTTTTTGTATTTTTGCTTGCATCCTAAAAGACAATGAGTTTTTGCAACTCACAGGGCTTGAAGACAACTCCAGAAGTGAAGATTAGCAGGTAGGGAATAAGAAGAAAAATTCAGTTTCCAGTGAAACAAAGTTACGGACTCAAATATGAAGAAATTTTTTCTAAATTTTAAATTATCAAAGGTTGTCAGGTCTGTCAGATATTAAGTATGGAAACACAATGTATCAAAATATATACTTGTAATGAATACTGAAGACTAGCAATATTTTCCCCTTTGCTTACACAGTTACTGCAAATGATTACTAAGATATCCCCTTTTTAAAATAAATCTTGGGGCACCTGGGTGACTCAGTGGGTTAAGCGTCCGACCTCAGCTCAGGTCATGATCTCACAGTTCGTGAGTTCGAACCCTGCATCGGGCTCTGTGCTGACAGCTCGGAGCCTGGAGCCTGCTGCAGATTCTGTCTCCCTCTCTCTCTATGCCCCTCCTCTGCTCATGCTCTCTCTCTCTCTCAAAAATAAATACACATTGAAACATTTTTAAATAAATATACATATCTCACATTGATGGGCTTGGCTGGTGCTATGATCACTTACAGTTATTAAAGTTATAATAAAAATAGTTTAAAAGCTACCTGTTTTTTTTTAATAAAGAGAATAAAAACAGTGCTCTTTAAAAATGTGTTTGTTTATTTATTTATTTTGAGAGAGAGAGAGAGAGAGAGAGAGAGAGAGAGCATGAGCAGGGGAGGAGAAGAGAGAGAGGAAGAGAGAATCCCAAGAAGGCTCCAAACTGTCAGCGCAGAGCCCGACATGGGGCTCGATCCCACAAGTCATGAGATCATGCCCTAAGCGAAATCAAGGTTAACGCTTAACTGACTGAGACACCCAGGCGCCCCTAAAATGAGTACTTTTAAGAAAAAATATAGTGGTAGGCTAGTACATTTTTAACTACTCATTGGGGTAAAAATAGATTGAGTGTTTGCCAATCCCCGTGGTGTAAGTAAATACTCCCAACATGGTCAGATTAATGCTACTAACATGCTGTCACTGAAGGCAGAATCGAGGAAAGATGTTCAAAATTGTGAACTCTCCTGAGTTCCGGCTCTAGAGCGCTACGGAAGTATCATCGTATTTTCTCCTGCAGTAGAGCTAACGACCTCTTGTTAATGGCCAAGATTCTTCTCATCCAGGCTGGCAAGCAGCAGGGGGTATGGGAGTTGGAACCTATTTGTATCATAAAGTAAGCTGTGGTTTGGTTGGTTCTCGAACAGTGAGTGTTGTGGAGTGTAGTGCCGTAATCACGGTGACGAGGAAGTCTCTTATGGTGTGCTAAAGGAAAATGGGAGGCGGAATATAGACAGGCCTCACTGATGGAAAATTTCTACCATCTGACCCAGAGTGGAATAGAGCAGTCTGACGTTTGGTTTGCAGATACATTGGTGAGGATCCACCTTGTTTTTTTTTTTTTTTTTTTAATTACAAACAATCATGTAAGGTGTTGATTTTTCTGCTATTACATGTAGATCGATTTCACTGAGTTAGAAACAAAACCCTATTCTATTCTGCTCTATTTGATGATATGCTGTGTTCTGCTGCTTTATATGCATTTATTTACTCTGACCCTAATAAGTGCCTAAATTCTTCTATCCAGTATGTGGGCTAAAGACAAACACAGGAGACAAGCAGTCCTTTTCTTCTAAAAGCAGAGAATGTAAATTATTACATAATGTACACTGAAAAGAAAAAGATCAGTTAGACTCAGGATTTAGAATGACACTTCAAGAAAAGATTAAGTGACTATTTGCCGGCTTTCTTAATAAAGTACATAACTATTTTTATATGTGAGCGCAGAGACACTAGCCTCAGCCCTAAAAGTGCTATCATAGTTTTCACTGAAATTTAAAATATCCTATCAGATTGAATCTATTCAAGGATAAGAGATTGTACTCCTATCTTTTTCATGGTACCTATATGTTCAAATGCATGTAAATCCTATCGTAACGAAAAAGTGTTTTTTTACTTTCAAAAATAGCATGTCTCTTTAGTTTCTTAAACTAAGTCGCATTCAATATAAACCTCTCTCAGTTCTCCATATTGACTAACTTGTAAGCTAGAGTCGCAATAACTGAGAAGCAAATTCGGCTCGACCTCCAGTCCTATCTTTAGACAGGGACCATGGTTGTTTAGCATAAAGCTAGACGTAACAGGTAAAAGAGAAGCAAACCAGTGTAAAATCTGGGATAGTCATCATTTTCCTATAACTTCAGTTTCTCTTGCATGAACTCCTTAGGCTACGAGCTCCTTTTCTTCCTTGAGATTTATAACATTTCATAACACCGTATGAATTACAAATCAAGATGTACTATAGAGACGACAGAGTATTGATTTCCTAAGACTAGAAACATCAATCTCACTCACAACGACTTTCAGAAATAACCTGATTCTTTTATTTCGGGCCTGCTTAAATGTGAGCGAACTTGTGTCATGACCTCTCTTTATAACCGTTTGTGTATTTTCCCTCACAGTACACCAGCCCTCCTTGCTTTAAGGAACCCACCTCACCACCAGACACTGCATTTAATAACGGTATTTCTTTTAGCTGCCTTTGAAATTCCTGTTGGCTCATGATCCCACAGGCTTCGCCAAAAAGTATAATAAATTCTGGAGGGAGAGTGTTTAGCTACGAAACACATAGTTGACATAACGCTACTTGTGAATTTTATTTTCATAGTAACAAATTAAGTGGCAGCAGTAAATGATGAGGTTGCAGGTCAGTAGTGAACTAGGATATGGGGTACATAACTCCACCGGACAATGGCTCTGGGGGCCAAAAGAGAATGCCGTGAGTTGGGAGGCCCACTGAGAAAGTTGTGAAGGACATAATTAATCCATATATATATATATATATATATATATATATATTTCTTTTTTTTTTGAGAGCGAGCGAGACACAATGAACATGGGAGCAAGGCAGGAAAACAGAGGGAGACAGAGAATCTTAAGCAGGCTCCATAATCCAGCATTGAACCCCACGCCTGGCTTGACCCCAGGACCATGAGCTCATGACCTGAGCTGAAATCAAGAGTCAGACGCTTAAGTGAATGAGCCACTCAGGAGCCCCAATCCGTGTATATCTTTAAAAACATCTGAGGTAGACCTTAGATATAAACTAAGGTCTAACAGATAGGGTCGTAGATTTAGGGCGTGGTCTCTCAGTTACTTAGTCATGGCGGAGGATTCCAGTCTCCCTGACCCCAATGCTATTGTCTGGACCCATTGACTCTCTGATAATCTCCATGCATTGTATGAGGGATTCTGCTTCGTGGGATCTTTGCAGGGACACTCTGGAAAGATCAATAACCTCTCTGCTCACTTTTTCTAGAAATCTTATGACCTCAGAGTTCACTATGTAAACCTGGTGCTTCTTAGATTACAAAACAGAAGTACAAGTAACACTTGTACCGGAACTCATGCTTCCGGGCTCACTCTTCTGCTTTCTTAAGACCTGATAAGAGGAGCGACCTCGTGGCCCAGACAATTAAACGTCCAACTTCGGCTCAGGTCGTGATCTCACAGATTATGGGTTCAAGCCCCGTGTCAGGCTCTGCACTGACAGCTCAGAGCCTGGAGCCTGCCTCGGATTCTGTGTCTCCCTCTCTCTCTGCCTCTCCCCAGCTCATGCTCTGTCTCTCTCTCAAAAATGAATAAGCATTAAAAACAATGTTAAGGCTTGATAAGAAATCCCATTGTTAACTTTGAGACTACGTGTACAAGGTTTCAGAAGCAGTGTATCATTCTGCTGACACTTTGTGCCACCGGTATTTTTGCAGGTGGGTAAGAGAAGAAAGGGACGTGTCACTTTCAGATACCTCCTGACAGGAAAAATTGACCACAGTGCATGTCCCCCCAAATGAGATTATTTTAATAAATTGTTTTAATGGAAAGCAATTGTAAACCATGAGTGTTTAGTGCTTTTAGAGAATATGTCTTTAATTTGAGCATCACCCCGGTTTCTTGCTGCCACAAGAGAACTAAGATTATCACGAGGTGCTGGGAACATTCATAAAAGAAAACCAAATTCTCCTACTTTACGTGTTGCTCTGAATCTGTCCATTGGCTATTTAATGGATACTGAAAATTCCCTTGCATGAAACTTGGGCATTTGGGGAGTGACTTTGGGCTTGTTCCTTAACTTTCTAAGCCTCCATGGTTTTCATCCATAAAATGTAACCATAAAACATATTCGTTCTATAACATAACTATGAATATTGAATGCGACTAAGTGTATAAAGCACTTAGAATAGTTCCTGGAACACATAAGCTCCCGGATGGATCTTGAGGACACTGATGAGGGTAGTGATGAGGATGATAAGGACTGACACATCAAAACCTGAAGTCAAGTTTGTATGATTTCCACATACAATGGGTGATCATGGCTGTCAATTTCCAGAAGCAGATTTCCCCTAGACAATGTCTACTCTAATATACACAAAGACTTGAACTAGGGAACGTTGCAAATTTGTGGCTCCACTGGCCACAGTGACAAGGCAAAACTAAATGTTTACACCAACGAGCCCTTTACCCTAACAATTAGAGTGGTAAATAAAAATACAAATACACGTTTCTCTGTATGTATGACTGCTAACTTACAAAGCAATTATTTCATATTTGCAACAGCAGGATTTCCCCCATTCCAGGTAATACAACCCCTTCTCCCCAAACCCTCAAATGTATTAAACTCCAAAAGCATAGGGGAAATCATGCTTCCAAAGCAGCGGACATCCTTGCAATTTTCTGTGCTTTGCTACCCCCTCCCCTGAAACCTGGCCCTAACCCAGGGAAAAATTTAATGAAGCAACTCCAAATTGATAGTCAAATGAGGCAAAAGACCAAATTCATGCTCCCAATAGGGAACTAAAGTTTTGAAAAGGTTACAGGTGAATTATTTCACTCTCTATGGCTCTAAGTTTCCGAAAACATATTTATTCTTTTCAACAGCAGCAGCTTGGGCCAGAACCTTGAGAGTTTCTTTAGGGATTTAGATGACCACGTACAAGCATTTCCAACCAGACCAAGAGTCTCACATTTTTCTCTCCAAGGCCCAAATGATACCCCATGAGACACAGCCAGCTGCTTTGATAGTTCTTATTCTTCAAGAAAGGGCACAGTAATGAAGCTATATCTTCCCATTATAGTACTTCCTGCTCGAAGGGACACCTTCAAGTTTGTGAGGCTTAAAAATGGACTTGCCTTACATAATGGTCTCTGTGGTTTTTGTGTCCTGATTTTAGGCAATGTGTTTTATTTTAAAACCATTCTTGTCAGGGAAGAGAGAAGGCAACATATGGCAGTAAAAAAAAAAAAAAAAAAAAACAAAACTCACTTCGGGTCAGCGGGTACTCCTAAGCAGTTATTAACTGCGTGGTGCTCTACCAAGCCTTATTATGTAGAGTAGGAAGGAGTTATGTGGCCCTAACTCTAGGCTGCCAGATCTGGGGGATCCCCCAAGAGGTACGGTTTGGCTACACTCCCAATAAAATATAAAATTGTATTAAAGGAGACGAGGGGCGCTTGGGTGGCTCAGTCGATTGGGCGTCTGACTTCGGCTCAGATCATGGTCTTGGAGTTCGTGAGTTCGAGCCCCGTATCGGGCTCTGGGCTGACAGCTCAGAACCTGGAGCCTGCTTCGGATTCTGTGTCTCCCTCTCTCTCTACCCCTCCCCTCCTCATGCGCTCACTCTCATCCTTCTTTCACTCATTCACCAATTATATATTACAGGTCTCACATCTTTTCCTGAGCAGTGTATTTAAAGTTCTACTCCTTTTAACCTTGGTGCTAACTCATTTAACTTTTCTCAAGGCAAGTTAAAATTCTGTGTCACTATATTAAATTATCTTGTTCATTTTTATTTGGATTTATTTTTTATTTTTATTTTTTGCAGTCTTCAAAACTATGAGCCCCTGGGGTGCCTGAGTGATTCAGTTGGTTAAGCGTCCAACTCTGGGTATCAGCTCAGGTCAGGATCCCATAGGTCATGAGTTTGAGCCCTGCATCAAGCTCTGTCCTGACAGTGTGGAGCCTGCTTGGGATTCTCTCTTTCTTCCTCTCTCTCTGCCCCTTCCCTGCTGGCTGTCCCTGTGTCTCTCAAAAATAAACAAACAAAAAAGAAATAAACTATATTTTAAAAAATAATATAAAATTATAATCCCTTTGGATTATTCATGTTTTTCACTACTGTAACTCAGAATCTAGAACGATGTCTAGTAGATGTCCAATAACTGCTTATAAACTACCAGACATTATTTGGCATACATACATATTTAATTTCCTAAATTCAGTCTCCTAAGACTACTTGCTCTTTTTTCCAAGATATGTAGTCCGACTCAAGATTTTAAGAGATAAATACCTACATGTTTAAAGTTCTGGTAAAACTTCTGCATAATTCTAGTGCATAAAGCCAGTTCAAAGGATGCATGCTACTTCTGTTCATGGTCATTGCCCCAGTAAATGTAAAAGTATAGAAATAACAAGTAGTAATAGCAAAGCCCACAATAAACAGATTTCCTCAAAAAATTTTTTAATGTTTATTTATTTTTAAGAGAGAGAAAGAGAGACAGGGCATGAGCAGGGGAGGGGCAGAGAGAGAGAGGGAGACACAGAATCTAAAGCAGGCTCTGGCTCCGAGCTATCGGCACAGAGCCTGACGTGGGGCTTGAACTCACGACCTGTGAGATCGTGACCTGAGTCAAAGTTGGACAGTTAACTGACTGAGCCACCTAGGCACCCCTCTTAAAACTTTAAATATATACCGAGTAGATTCACTGCTATCTCCCAGAGACAAGTGAACAAGAGGAATAAATGTAAAATATTAGGTAAAGAACTACAGTTTTGGTTGTCTGATAAGAAATATTTGTGGTCATAATTGATTTGCAAGAGAATCAAAGGCAGAGTATAGTATCTCAATTATCTAGATCTATCCAGTCTGATTCCTTATTTTTAAACATCATCAATACATTAAGAGAAATTGATTTAAAACATACCTAATGCTCAGGCTTGGAATTGCACAGACAATCCCTGACCCTGAGCTTAAAGACAAACAAATCTTTAAAAATAGATACAGCCACTGTTATGACAAAAATTCAACCAAAAAAAAAATCCATTGGAAAAATAAAGAGGAATAACTAAGCGTGCTTCTCGTGAAAGAGAGATCACACATTCATATATTAATTTACTTATAAACATTTATCGTGCCAACCCTACATATTATAAACTGTACTAGCTGGTAAGACTGATACACAGTCTTAAAGATATATAAAAACTGCTGTCTAGAGAAGAACTGAGAATTGACATGATGGTCGTAGCATATACTACAACACAAAAATACGTGAGAACATTTCGGACCGTCGATAATCTTGAGAGGAAAAACATTTATTCACTCCGGGAAATCAGAGAAAGCTTCAAAAAAGGATGTAATTTCTCATCTCAGAGCGGAAGGATGAACTAGATTTATAAAGTAATGGTTACGATGTGCTGAAAAAAAGAAATCACCATGGGCTGCATTAAAGAGCACGTTCAAAGATCTAGACAAGAAAATTCAACACATTCTAGAAACTTAAGGAAGGTCACCACAAAGGAAGCATATCACATGCTGGGGAAACTGACATGAAATGAAGCAGAGGAGAAAAGCAGAACCCATACTGTAAAGCATCTGGAAAGTCTTGCTGAGGTGACTATCAAAAGGGGGCATCTGAGTTTACCAAGAAAAGGGGGAGAGAACAAGCATTCCCAGAAAAAGGGAGGACACTCCGCAAACACACAGAACTAGAAAAGCCTTATTTATTGAAAAGCAGTTAGGCACTTGGGCTGGAGTTTAGTGGCTGTTGAAAGAGTAAGGCAGGGGCAAGAGATACAGCATTGAGTCTTATCTACACTGGAGATCTGGAAGAACTCTCCTTTCCTTTCAACACCATTATCATTCCCTGTCCTCAATATTCCTTACATGTGAAATTTACACTCCCCTTCTTTCCATATTGTTCTTTATGGAAAAGTCTTATAATTTATTTTGAAGTAGAGTCTCCTTAAAGACAAGGATTGCTAGCATAAGGCCATGAAACACAACGGACAGTCATTAATTCACCAACATAGTAGATGGTGAAAATCCAACATTTAAAAATAGTATGCTTCTATTTCTTTGGTAACTTTCAGTTGCTGGTATTTATTTTATTATAATTATTATTACTAGCATATCATTATATTTTATTTTATTTATTTTTTATTTTACAGAGAGTGTGAGCTGGGGAGAGAGGCAGAGGGGGGAGAAAATCTGAAGCAGACTCTACGCTCAGTGTGGAACCCAAAAGGGGGCTCAATCTCATGACCCTGGGATCATGACCTGAGCCAAAATCACGAGTAGTATGTGCAAATGACTGAGCCACCCAGGCACCCCCAATTGTTGGTATTTATTGAAGGCAAAATCTCAAGAAAAACTAAACCAAAGAAGAATTTGCCTATGCCCTTATCAAGATAAATACTGAGTAAAGAACAGAGATTCATTCCATTCCTCAATTCCCAAGGATATGCAACTAAATATAACTAAAATTTAAATATAACTAAAATTTCTTTTTAACTTACTACATGTCCACATATATTATGCCAATGAATATTCACAAATCGAAGGAAGGAGAAATATGTAAGCTACATGTAATTTGGTTAATTTCATCCTCTAACTTCATCTTAAATGGTGCCATTTCATAAGATTGCTTTTTATACATTATGTTTCATCTTCAAACTGACCACATTCACTGCTGATACCCGTTTTAGGTGAGATTTGCGTGCTTAAAAGGTATGGAGTATGGGGCGCCTGGGTGGCTCAGTGGGTTAAGCATCCAACTTCAGCACAGGTCATGATCTCGCCATCTGTGAGTTCGAGCCCCACATGGGGCTCTGTGCTGACAGCTGAGAGCCTGGAACCTACTTCACATTCTGTGTCTCCCTCTCTCTCTGCTCCTCCCCCACTCAGGCTCTGTCTCCCTCTGTCTCTCAAAAAATGAATGAACATTAAAAAAAAAATTTAAAAAGGTATGGAGTATGGCTTTGTCAATTTTATCATCTCTGATGAAGGTAAATTATTACTATGCCAATTTGTCATAATTTATGTTATTCTGTTTGCAGAGGTCAAAATAATCTGAATTATCAGGCTTCATTACTACTCAGTGACCACAGAGAGTTCACTTTTGCCTATTCAAAATTAAAGCTGTTTTTCCTTTCTCTGTTCAAATTTAATGATATTCTAATCTCATTTGCATAAAACATTTTTCATCTGTTAAAGATACCTTAGCCAACAGATGGTGCTATATATAACATTTTTATGATAGTGTATAGTATTTAAAAATATATATTACAGCTGAGCTGTAAGTTTAATTATATTGTTAGAAGCTATGTGTGAAAGGAAGTTTTTTGAAAATATTTATTTCATAAAGCCTGTAGATATAAAAGAAAAATGCCAAGTCACTGCAAAATGTTTAAGTTGAGTCAGGGGTCACTGGCTTTTCCATTATGCATGGAATCTTGTCGGCGTTTGGGATGTCCATGTTAATAAAAATGAAGCTTAACATTTGGTTTGATTTGGAAGCCTGGAACTGATCAACAGGCCTCCTCTGATGCCAGCTCTCTGTTCTGAAAATACCTTGCTCTCAAATCTTTCTGTCTCCAATATCTATCTCTCTAATCCATCTTTACATGACTACTACACTGGATTTTCCATTTAGCAGTGGGAACCATCGATAATCTTTGAGCAGCTTGGTAAAGGAATCCAAGGTCCTGATCTTAGTCTCGCCTTCAGCTCTTGTATCTCAACCTACTTGTCAAGCCATGGCTCTAAATTTTCCTGTGAAAAACGTATATAACCTAGTCATATTAATCTTGTAAACTGTCATGGTTCACTCACAGTCTGGAGAGCTGAGATTGGTCAACACCAACCTTATACATCACTTTTCTGTGAAGCTCTTCTGATCACAAACTCTGAATGCTTCTGACACTTTATATTACTGTACTTACTTTAACTTGATCTCACACTGCTTTCTGTTATAAAATTTCCTAACAGAAATAAGCCCAATCCATTATGCTTCTGTCAATTTACTTCTTATGAAGTAAGCCTTCTCCTGAAGAACGTAGAGATGGTAACATCAACACATGAACTATTTGATTCAAAAACCATTTTCAACTGGTTTCTGTTGTTTTCATAGCCAACTGACACACATCTTAACCTATTAGCGGATTTTCAGTCTTATTCTCCTAGAAAAAAAATACATAATGTACTAATTTTATCTATTCTTTATTACTTGGCTTATAAAACAATTGTGATAGTTGGGTGTTATTCTTCTGTTCCTTGTACAATGTGTTGGGTAGATTACTTACTGCATTTGAGCAAGTATTTCTGGAATAGGAGGAGGAAGGATGAAAAAACTTCCTGAAAATTCCAGGATCTATTTTTTCGTAAAGAAGGTACCACTTAGGGGGACCTGGGTGGCTCAGTTGGTTGAGTATCTGACTTGGGCTCAGGTCATGATCTCACAGTTCGTGTGTTCAAGCCCTGTGTCTAGCTCTGTGCTGACAGCTCAGAGCCTAGAGCCTGCTTCAAATTCTGTCTCCCTCTCTGCCCTCCCCCACTCATGATGTGTCTCTCTCCCTCTCTCAAAAATAAACATTAAAAAGATTTTTAAAAAAGAAATCACCACTTATAAATGATGAAGTATTTGTTAAATAATATATACAACAATACACATGTTGAGAAAAACTTAAGTCTTTAAAATGGGCTTAAGATGTATCCAGAGCATTTGATAATAATGGGGTTCTCACACTTTTAATTTTTCAGTAGTTATTCTAAGTTTGTTAATCCTGTGGTAAGCACTTCCATTTGGTTTGGTTTGTATAATTTCTATCTCTTTGTTGATATCTGCTCTTTGTTGAGTCATTGTCATCACACTTTTCTTTAAATCTTTAAATATGGTTACCTTCTGTTTTTTGAAACTATGAATGTTGCTGATTTGCTGTCTTTGTCTACTAATTCCAATATCTACAGACAACTAATGACAGGTTCTATTGATTTTTTTTCATCAGTAGGAGTCTCATTTTCAAGTTATTTCTTTGCTTGTCTTGTAAGATTTTGTGAAATGTATGTCATTTTATGGATTTTACTAATCCTAGATTTTGACGTTTTCTTAGAGGATTATAATTGTTTTGATTTGTCTGTTCGCCCATTAACAAACTCCTCTGAATTAAATCTGTGAAATCTGTTTTCCCTGTAGTGCCAATCTCTATTTTCATCTTTTAGTGTTGCTGTTTTTATTTCCAAGCCTAGATCTTTAGGTGGTTTTGCTGTGTCTGTACATCTTGGTATTCAACCAAAGATTGATAGATGTCATGCTCAAATATACCCAGCCAGTATGCCTTCCAGTCTCTGATTAAAGATCTCTATGTGGCCCAGAAATATATTAAAAATTCAGGTCATTTTCAAATCTCCTCTGGCTCTTATTCTATACCAGACCATCTCATCTCTCTTCTGCATGTATGCACGGACATCCTTGGCCAGAGATGCATAGATATCTTGGATCCCCTTTAGTCTCAGCTGTGCATGAGCCCAGCCCTAGATCAACCTAGAGCCTTCTTTGGATTCTGCGTCTTCCCTTCTCTCTGCCCCTCTCCCACTTGTCCTTTCCCTCTCTCTCTCTGTCCCCCTCTCTCTCTCTCTCAAAATAATAATAATAATAATAATAATAAATAATAATAAACAAACAAACAAAAAGATGGTTCTGGCATCAAAAATAGCTTTAAAGTGGCACCTGGGTGGTTCAGTTGGTTAAGCAGCCAACTTCAGCTCTGCTCATGATCTCAGTTTGTGAGTGTGAGCCCTGTGTTAGACTCCATGCTGACAGCTCAGAGCCTGGAGCCTGCCTTGGATTCTGTGTCTCCCTCTCTCTCTGCCCTCCCCCACTCACACTCTTTTTCTCTCAAAAATAAACACTAAAAAAAATAAAGTAAACAAAGAACAATGTTCTGACAAGCTTAGGCCATGAAAAGACAACCCCAGATTTCATTGTGCACATTTCCCACCGGTAAGGGGCCCCCAGAACATTACAAGGACAGAGTCTGTAAGTTCAGCGTTTCTTCTCCAGCTTCCTTATTTATCCTGCCCTTCCTTCGTCTCTGATACCTATTTGGAGCATACACTTGTCCACATCCAGTACAGAAGGGCAGAAGAAAAGAAATCAAGCAAAGATGAAACCAAAAGATTTGCAGTCAGGATAGAGGCTTTGATGAGATACTGACAAAGAAATCAGAATGAAATAATGACATAGAAATATTTGTCCTTCTGGGGCGACTGGGTGGCTCAGTAGTTTAAGTGTCCAACTCTTGATTTCAGCTCAGGCCGTGATCTCAAGGTTTGGGAGTTCAAGTCCCGCATCAGGCTCCTTGCTGAGAATGTGGAGCCTGCTTGGAATTCTCTCTCTCTGCCCCTCCCCCACTCACACTCTATCTACCTTTCTCTCTTAAAAATAAATAAACATTAAAAAACATTTTTTTAAATAGCTTTAAAAAAGAATCTGGGTCATTACTGTAGTTATATATTTGCTTAACCTCAAGAAATAGTCACTTAGTTGCCTCTTTGAATTTTACCTTTCCTTTTACTGACCTCATTTCTATCGTTTCTGTGAGGTTTTCTCTTCTTTAGAAATAACATAAGTCAAATCTTCTATTTCTTTCTACATCATTTGTAAAAAAGAGTTAAAATTTGTTAGAAAGCAAATAGCCCACAGTACTTTAGAAGGCATTATAATTTCTTAGTCCTTTGTGAGGTTTCAGTTTATAGAGAGTTCTTTCACTTTCCAGGGAGAAGAGGTGACAAACATTCAGAGTATCGGTGTATGTAGGTTTCTTTTAAAGTTAATTTATTCAAGTGTTTACATCATTTTCTTGAGACGGAAAAGTGTATTGTGCTTTGGAGGTGACAATGACCATGGCTGGAATCAAGGTCTTATTAGGCTGAAGACTATTAAAACTGACTTCACTGGAGTGGATATGCCAGACATAATTGCCATGACTTCCTATGGCCATTCAGAGTCTTAGTTATGTTTCAGTTTGAAATGTTGGGTTTGGGCATATTTTAAAAGGGGTTATTAAATAACTGCCTCTAGTATTTTGAGGTTTTGTGTCAAAAAAAAACAAAAACAAAACCAAAAACTTGGTGGCGTGCCTGGGTGGTTCAGTTAGTTAAAGTGTCCAACTTTGGCTCAGGTAAAGATCTCACCATCTGTGGGTTCGAACCTCACATTGGGCTTTGTGCTGACAGCTCAGAGCCTGGAGCCTGCTTCGGATTCTGTGTCTCCCTCTCTCTCTGCCCCTCTCCTGCTCACGCTATCTCTCTCTCAAAAATAAATAAGTAAATATTAAAAAACGTTGGCTAATAACTGTGTTTACATTACCATTAGCTTCATGCAAAATACACATTAGTTTTTAAAATGACAAATTCATAAATTTCTACTTAACTTACCTCACATAAAATGATTCAGAAGATAAATAGAAAATGAGGGGGGAAATAAAAGTAGATACAAAAATGATATTTGGCTTGGACTGAAAAGAAAATACTTTCTTCCATATTAGATACGTATGCAAGGTCAAAGAGTATTTTTGCCAACCTCCATTTTAATTTTAATGGATAATTTACAATATATTATAGCAAATGGTGCAAACAGATTTCTGATTTCATGAAACTAGTAAACAGATTATATTACTGAAAATTCACCTCTTTACTATTTGGCTAAAGAATAAGCAGGGAAAAAAAATAGGCAGAGAAAAAGATAGAGAAAGATTGTATGAAAATAAATGGAAAACCCTATTTTAATTTTGCAAATGTTTTCCGCAACAGACATAGAGTTAATTTCCCTGAAAACCTGTTCACAGTAAGTTACCCGTAGCGTATTCATATTGTGTGTGCCAACCTCGCTACGAGGTTGTTATGTGGCCTTAACTTGACAACACATTGTGATTGTAGAGATGAGAGAGATCTTCTAACACACTGAATCGTTTTGTCTGAAAGGCTGACAGTAGTAATCTTTTTTGCTCAGTGTGAATCACCTTTTGCATATTATGCTTTCAGTTTTTACCAGGATTGTGTACCAATATTTGCTCTAGAAGAGAACTTTTACAGAACATAAAATTGCTGCTGGATATCCAGCAGATTGGAAGTACTTATCTAACTTATCTTAAATTCGTCCTTGTTCCTCAGGTCAGGTTTCCGTTCTAACTTCTACAAATAACTCTGGGCAAGTTTTCTTTTTGACCTATAAGAGTGGCAACACACTCAGTTGTTTAACAGGAAATGGCTCATAAGTTTACAGACATCAAAAAAAAGGGACTTAACATTTTATAAGTGCAATTATTGCTAATAAAGCTTGTTCGTGCTCCTTTGCTCTGGTCTTGGCTTCCAGACCCCTTTGGACAATTGGAAATACTAAATCCATCATCAGAGGGCAAAGAGCTAGAATCATTACACGTATTCAAAAGCATATGCCAAGACACCAAGGGCAAGTCAAAACTAACGGAGAAAACTTAAACATTGGCATTATTTGGGTTCTGCTGGAAATAGCAATCCTCTGTCATGTGTGTGCATATAATACCTATTTTAGCAACCCTGTGCCTACATTGCAGAGTCAGTGTTAATGTTAAGGTATGAGAATTAGCATGAGATACTTAGGAAGTAAATGGGGGCTGGGACATTAGACACCCGGGTCTGGAACGGTGTGCACCCAAGAAGGTGTCCATAACTTTGATTCAGTAAGATACTATCCTACTTAAAAAGAGACCTTCTTCTTTTGCACACCAAAAGTAATTAATAGAAGTGTAAGTAGTGGTCTTGATGTCATTTTTGTTACTGCATTTTTCTTCCCAAAAGAGGGAAGAATGGCTGTAAAAATTTTTTGGAGGTTAATATTAACTGAAAATGAAAGGATTCTTAGCTATGGCCACCTTGCCATGGACAAACTATTTCTTCCACTGACCCTAAAGAATCAACATAAAAAGGTGAGGAAAAGATATACAAAGATTATTCTAATGCCTCAACCATTAATTTATCATTACCATTCATTCCTCAGTAATTTGCTCACTAAGAGGAGTTTGAAATAGTCTTTAAAGTACAATTTATGATCTATTAGCTTACAGTTTGGGGGGGAAAAGCCATGGGATAAAGTCAACCAATATAAAATGGCATTGCACTGTAGCAAAACTTTTAAAAAGGCTGCATTTCTAGGGTTGCGCTTCTGAGAATTTATTAGCAAATGTTATATGCCACATGGTAACTTTGATTTATAAAGTGCAGGTGTTTCATTCCGTTCTTCCAATTATTAAATAAAAATATTTTTATGGCGAGGATTTCTCCTTGTTCTCCCCCAGCACATTTTTACTGAACTGGCCATTACCTCATCTAGCCACTTAAGTACATACGAGTTTTAAAACACCCTCTGCAGAGATTTTCATTCAGCCCTGCTTACAATCAGGGAGACAGACCTGAACACAGGGTTCTATTCAAAATAGAGGTTGTATAAGTTTAAGCGTTTGCATCAATCTATATAAATATCCTTGAACACCATATCTAATGGAAAGCCCTTTTAGCCTACTCCTTAAGCATCTTCTCAGGAACTACCACAAGACGTGTTGATTGCCAAAGCTTCCCTGCGACATCTCCTCACCCCCCTCTCTGTGACTGTGGTAAAACCTGCCTTGTTTGCTGGGCAGACTACCATCCCGAATTTCTGAGGTGGGACTCAAGGGGTAGGTGCTTAGCTAAACTTATTGAAAGAGCTTATTGATATCTTTGTTTTTGTTTTTGTTTTTGGCCAGCTGCTGTCTTGCTTCACACCAGAAGGTATAAATTCTTCACTGAAATAACCGTCACTGTAAGGCAGTGGATGGTCAGGACCCAACTTGGGAAAGTGAATGAAGGTGTCTTTAAACAGCAACCTTGAAGCTAGCCATGGAATCCCAACTTGCCCCAAGCTGGAAGGGACCCAAACCAGATGGAGATTTGGTCAGTACACAGCATCACAGAGCTTCGGGGCTGGGGGAGAACTCCACGATGTGTTTTGGAGAAGATCTCGGCTGAGTCTCTGTGATGCTCTATGAAGGAAGTGTATTCATTTAACATTTAGCAGTTAGATGCAAAAAACCAGATGGATAAGGAAAGAGAGCCCATATCATTCAGACTGGATAGACCCAATATTCTAAACTTACAGCACACTTGCTAAGGATGGGCAGCCAGGGGGAACTCCATTGGCAAGAGGGTATGTGGTCTGAATTGGATCAATTTTGAAGTTATTTTATTTATTTATTTATTTATTTATTTATTTATTTATTTATTTATTTTGAGAGGGAGAGAGAACACACACACAGGGAAGAGGCAGAGAGAGAGAGAGAGTCCCAAGCAGGCTCCACACTGCCAGCATGGGAGCCAGACACAGGGCTGGATCTCACAAACTGTGAAATCATGACCGGAGCGGAAGTCAAGAGTCATTCCCTTAACTGACTGAGCCACCTAGCTGGCCCTTAATTGGATCATTTACATCCAAATGAGTAGTGTGTTTTGCGGGTTTATCTTCACATGAGAAGGAAATGGTAATACGTACCATTTATTGAACACTTTATGCCATTAAATATATACATACATATGTTAAGATACATGAAATTGCCATATAGTCACATAATGGCAATTTCATCGGGTTTTGCCTAATTTTCTATAACATTCACAGTAAATGTATGAATAAGTATCAGCACACCACCTTTCTAAAGAAGCTAGTCTTTGCCCACTTCTGTCGAGTAGGCACTGTTCTTAGCTCTTGATAAGAACTAATCCATTTAATTATCTCAATGACCCCACGAGGTGAATGATATCCAATATTAAGATCTACATACAGATGAGGAAGCTGATGTACAGAGAAGTGAAGTACATTGCCTAAGGGTGCATAGCTAATAAGGGTGTAAAGCTGGGATGTGAGCCAAGGCAAGATGATTCCAGAAACAATACCCTAACGCATCAAAGAGCAGATGCTTTTCCAATGTCCAATATTTAGAAAGGTATGGAACCATAGTTCAGCCCAGATAGTATGGATTTTACAGGTTATAGTCTTAAGCCCTGTTCCTATGGTTGACAGCTGAATAAAACTGGCCAATGCGTGGCAAGCATTGGAGAAAAGCTTCAATTTCATCTTAGGAGAGAAACTAACACTTTTTGAATGACCATTATATAATAGAGGCTAGACTCGATGTAACTTATATATTTTGTATTGATGTATGTTTCCATCCTGCTAAGTGGACTTCTTATCCACATTTTAAAGAAAGAAGAACTTTGGTGGAGAGGAATTATTTAGGTAGTGTGTCCAAACTGGCAAAGCAGGTGTTCAAACCCAAGTCCATCTCGTTCGGGATTTGTGATGCAGTGTGTAGAGCGGGAGACTGAAGAGCTGTTGCAATCATGAATCCGGAATTGGTGTGATGGGGCTTGCAGAGAGCTGCAGAACAGGCTGAGAGTGTCTTTAGGACCCTACAGATGCCCAGGGAGCCAGGCACCCTGGTCTCTTGCAAGCTGGACCTCGCAGTGATCCAAATCTTACTCATCATACCCAGCTGTGCAGGATTCAGAGTCACAGCCCCTATAAAGCTTCCAGGGTCTTTCCTTCTGCAGGAAGCTTTGCCCGCAGTGCCAGGATCAAAACGCGGTCTCCACAGGCCTTCTCACACAGATTGTTACCAAGAAAGTAAACAATCTAAAATCACAAACACTGCTCTGGAGGAGGGAGCAAAGATAAGAGGCTTGACTACCCTTGCGTGCTGCAAACGAGACGGGGTGAGCTGCAGCTGGTGCATGGGAAACTCATTATGGCCACTGGAAGCCTTGGCAAGTACAGCAGGAAACCCGAGAGCCCAGCGAGGAGCCTCCTGGCCCAGTGGTCAATCAGTCTGCTGTCAGGTCCAAGCAGACAGCACAGACCAAAGTAAGGCAGCAGATGAGGCCCCGGTAGTGCACATGGTCAGCTAAGTAGGAAAACAGGGCTGGATCATGATCAGCAATGATGCTGGAAGCAGCTCAGAAGAGAACAGCCTGCCGTTTCTCTCCCGTGGTGAGGGGGGTAGCTCCCTTATTAATAATTATCATACCACAATAAGTGTTTTACTGCATGAGTCAGTATGAAACAGAACTTTGATCAGATAGGGTCACCGAAGAGAATTTAATAAGCGGACAACTTCTAGAAACAAGAGCAGGTGCAAGAGAACCCAAAAGTAATGCTGAGATTCCTAGAGGCCAGTCGCAGGCTGAAAGACAGTTGTGATGACACAGGATGCAGCCACTTTTGCAACTGTGAGGCTGAAGCTGGGAGGGAGTGGAGAAAACATTCCCCAACTTGTTTTTCCTCATGCCCTTGGATCTCTCGCAAAGCCTCTCATTGGCCAAACCAACCCAAAGCAACAGGGGAAATAGAACCTATGTGAAGTAATCTGTGCAGATCAGCTGCCCGGGTCCAAAGGCGGGTAAAGACGGGCGTGCAAGGTTTCTGGGTGGACATAGTAACCATCCACCTTAAGAAGTGCTTCAGTCTGAGAGCAGTGGACTCCAGTGCAAATGTCTACAGGGGACAGACAGGTACACAAATGGGAAGAGGAAGCAACATGAGCCTAAAGGTCATGGACACCACCCATAGAACTTCCTGCCTGCCTTGGGGTTATGTAGATCCAACACTTCTTCAAGGTCCACCTTTGGAAATGAAGCAGGAAGTCCAGAGTATTATATGAACCCTCCTTGAAACATTGGGAATTCAGTGGGAAAGTAATTCGATTCTAGGATGACCAAACCAACCATATCTGTGAGAGATGTTCACCCCACCTTCTGGAAGTAAGGCATATTATGGTGTGAATTCTAATGATTTTTTTAATGTTTCATTTTATTTTTGAGAGAGAGAGAGAGTGAGAGTGAGAGAGAGCTAGGGAGGGGCAGAGAGAGTGGGGGAACCGAAGATCTGAAGCAGACTCCACACTGTCAGTGCAGAGCCCCATGAGGGGCTTGTACCCACCAATGGTCAGATCATGACCTGAGCCAACGTTGGATGCTTTAACTGACTGAGCCATTCAGGCAACCCTGAAATCTAATGGTTTTTAAACACTGGTAAACAAGTGAACAAAATGAGATCCTGGAATGACCCAACAAAAGACATCTAGGTAGGTGTTCATCCCACGGGTCTAACATATTGTTAGATAACTCTTGCTCCCCTACTCATGTCTTCTAGGTTTATTTTGACTCCAGACAGCGATGAGGCAGAAAGTTCCTGTCTTGGGAATCTAACTTAAGAGTTTCTTTTTTTCAGCAGTGCTGAATAGATTTCACTTTTATGCCCCAGGGCTTTTCTGACCCCTTGGCATGTTATACTTTCAGGAATAACCCAGGGCTCAAGTTTGAGTAACTGGAAATAGAAGCAGGGCAAACATGGACCGATGTGGGTCCCACGCTAGGTAATAATTGTTTCCTTCCCCATGCTTTTGTCTGGACTATCCCAGTTCATGTACATGATTCTTCAGAGAGTTCAAGTGTAATCACCCACGGTGGTACACCAGGGATGAAAACACATCCTTACGTTGGTCTCTCTTCTCCTCTGTTTTAATTTCTCAAGCCCTTCACTCTTTGGGATAAAATACCACAACAAATGATCTGCAAACAACCCTTTTCTCAGGCTCTGCTTTCTAGAGATATTCTTGCTAAGACTCCAGCATTCTGAAAATTCTGCTTTAGAAAAAGATCTTAAAAGGTCTCTCTCTGTCTGAAAGACATGTTACAGACACAGACTATTTATTAAATATTTGCGGCTAAGGAACCAATTCAACCCTAATTCTAACATATTTAAATGGGTGCTTTTAAGCTGAGAGAGGAGTAGAAAGACAAGTGGTTCTTTTGTGGCCAGGTATCGACCCAAGTTAGGAAATACGTTCTGTGAATAAGCATGAATTTTTGGCTACCTTTTAAGCCCTCACCCCTGAGAAAAATCAATAGGAAGTTATCTTTAAACATTTAATTGTTTATGTGTGTAAGTGTTCATTCCTAAAATGGTTTTGCACTCTTTTTAAGAAGGGGGAGTACCATACATGTATTAACATCCTTCATAATAACACACACAGGGGAAGCGTACGGATCCCAGAGAATAAGCCTGTAAGCAAAGAAAATGAGACGTAGTGTCAACTAATTTATATTTATAAGCCACATATTGATCAATTAATCAAACACATTCATCCATTTAATCTTAAAGCCAATGCACATTTATTCTGTGCTTTGTTTACGCCAGGCACCGTGCTATACCCTCGAGTCCCCACCAGGAAATCAAAAGCTTTAACCCCTCCCCTCACCCTCACAAAGTCCACAGGCTACTTGATCAGAGAATAAATTAAACATGTACAAATAGCCAATTAATAAAATGTAGATGTGTCAAGGAAGCATAAAGCATTTCTGGGACTCCATCAGCGGTACTTCTCAAGGCAGGAGATAAGGACAATTTCCCATAAGGGAATTTTATTTTCAGCTGAGACCTTAAGGATGAGTCAGAGTCATCTGGTTGAGGAGTAGGAAGTAGGGAAAGGCTGCTTCCAGCACAAGGGCCCAAAGCTATAAGGGGCAGGGCTCCGAGAGCCTGGTGAAAGGGTTGCACTACCAAGGGAGGACGCCAAGAGCTTCTCACAAGAGAGGCAGGAAGCAAGTCAAGAAGACTATGTATTGCATGTTAAGGAGTATGGCCTCCACTCCATCTGGTTTGGAAAGGCAGAGAAACTCCCGGGCCCTCTCAGATATCTGTGTGGGAGGGCACGGCAGGACGGAGCAGCCAAGGTCAGCCCTCTGCAAAGAGAAGCAGGTGCAAGCTGTTGGAAAGAGAAGCACGCAGAAAGCCCACAGAGGCTGGCAAGTGGGATGTCACCCAATAACGGTAAAAAGGAAACCGAGGGTGTCTGGGTGAAATGCTGATGGTATTCAGTACAGCAGACTCACCAAGTACCAATGCGGATTCTTATAGCTGTCCTCATCTATGAGCAAAGATGATTTTGCAGTAACTGATAAACAAGGGCAGTATTCACAATGCTTTGCAATTATCCAAAAATATCCCAGGTCTTCCATTCCACAGAACACGTCTAGCACATCCACAGCACGACATTCCATAGTTACTTAGAACTGAAAAGTTAAGACCACCACACAACCTTGATACTCAGAATTCAGGCCTCTTTAGAAGTTAATATCACCTTAGTCCCCTCCAGTTTTCATTGATCTGGTCCCATCTCTTCTGCCTCAGGAGTAAAGTCCTCTCTTGGGCCCCAACTATGGGATACCTGCACACACTTGTAGACAAAGCACCTGCCAATGAAGCTTTTCGATTTATTCAGAGGCCATTGTCACAAGGGCTTAAGAGGAGCCTGATGATAACATGTCAAAGGACGCCATCCCCCTGCAAGATTCCCCATTTTAAACACTGCCATAGTCTCCTTAGATCTCAAAATCTGCCTTTGACTTCCACTTGCAGTGTTCTCCAGACTCATTCTTAGATCCTAGGCTCAGGGCAAGAGAGATGCCGAGGCTACAAACAATAGAAGGTGCTTTCTGTCACAGTCACGTCAGTGCCAGCTCTGCCCTTGCACAAACCCAAGAGTGAATATCTCCCTACATTGGGCACCCCCAGTGCCTCACATCCCTCACCCTGAGCCCCATTCTAGTTCTGCTGAGACTTATTCGAAAAGCACTGCAAAAAAAGGAGGTAAAGCAAAACCTTGGTTTGCGAGCATAATTCGTTCTGGAAACATGCTTGTAATCCAAAGCATTCGTATATCAAAGCAAATTTCAAGAACCATTGACTCCGTTGTGATCATGTGATGTTTGTCATCACGAACTACTCAGATTGCAAGATATGGTTCATTTATCAAGTTAAAATCTATTAGAAATGTGTGGTCCTCTTGCGGAACCCTTACAGAACAAATTTATTTGCAATCCAAGGTCTTACTGAGAAATGATTCGTCCTCCTCCTCAATCCCTTTCACATCTAATGATCTATTTTACATCACCAAATCATTCAAATCCAAAGCATGTATATTCCAAAGAGAAAACAACATAATGTGCAGTGACGGCATTGTGGCCACTGTGGAAATATGGCAGAGCTCACACTCAAATATAGTGCACACATATCTAAAAAGGACAACACTCAGTACTTTGTATACTTTCGATGGGACAGAGTGGATCAGGATACTCTAAAGAGACTTTAGAGAACTACTCAGGTGTGTTTGTGCCCTTCCTTCCTTCCTTTCTTCCTTCCCTCCTTCCTTCCTTCTTTCCTTCCTTCTTTCCTTCCTTCCCTCCTTCCTTCTTTCCTTCCTTCCTTCCTTTCTTTCCTTCTTTTCTTCCTTCTTTCTTTCCTTCTTTTCTTCCTTCCTTCCTTCTTTCTTTCCTTCCTTCCCTCCTTCCTTCCTTTCTTCCTTCCCTTTCTTCCTTCCCTCCTTCTTTCCTTCCCTCCTTCCTTCTTCCCTTCCTTCTTTCTTTCCTTCCTTCCTTCCTTCCTTCCTCCCTCCCTTCCTTCTTCCTTCCTTTGATCCTTCATGTAACAACAGGGTCTTGAGAACCTACTGCGAGCCAAGCACTGTGCCCTGTAATGGGGACACAGAGATGGCACCCAAGTGCACTAGACACAGTATGCAAGAAAGTAATTTAATCTATCCTCATGTCACTGTGAAGATGACAGCCTCCTGTGACAGCAAGTTCATAAAAGAGTGGAAAAGTCTCCTTCAGTACCACATTCCGTATTCTAACTATCCTGTAAGCATCCCGCTCTCAGTGAGTGCTCACCGTCTAATTTCCAAGGGGCAGACTGACGGAGACATGTCCTGTAATAGTCTGAACACCAAAGCAATGATAACCACTTGCCATCTTTTAATAGTAACTGGTAGCAGAAGCAATTAAATCCCTTCCAGGGAGAGCTGGTAGACGGTGTAACAAATTTGCTGTGAAAGCAAAGAACTGAAAAGAATGCACATCCCTGGTACATGATCACTCACAGGCCTGGGTGTGATCACTGCACTTCATTGTAAGATGAGAAGTTTAAGTACAAAATGTTAAAATGGCCAAGACTCAAGGTTAGGAGAAGTTCTGGAACCAGACTGCTTGGGCTCTTGCTTAGCTTGGCCACTGACCCTCTCCTGCACCTTGAACGAGTTACTCCACCCCCCTCTTTCAGTGTCCTCATTTGTAAAATGCCTAAAGTAATAAAAAATCATACTTCACAGGATTCTTATGAGTAATACCTAATAATTGTACAGTTCTTAAATCAGGGCCTAGAACATTATAGCACTCGATAAAATTTCTTGACGTAATTAGTGGAAAATAAGAATAGCAATAATACATTTGTTTTCCTTGTAGAGCTATTATGTGTATCCAAGTATATAAAATAAGTTAAAATGAACTAAATAGAATAAATAAAACTATACATATGCATAATTTTTCTACCATTTTTCAGTGTATAAGTCAGTGGTATTAATTTATATTCACAATGCCGTGCAACCATCCAGATTATTTGCAAAATGTTTTCATCACTGCACATGGAAACTCTAACCATTAAGCAGTAACTTCCCATCCCCACCTCCAGTCCCTGGTAACCTCTAAGGGACTTTGTGTTCGCATAAATTTGCCTATTCCAGATATATCATACAAGTGGACTCAGTATTCATCCTTTTGTATCTGGCTTGTTTCACTTCATATAGTATCTTCAGGATCCATTCATATTGTAGCATATATCAAAGCTTCATTTCTTCCTATGGCTGAATAATATTAATATTACATTGTATGTAAATATTACAGTTTGCTCATTTCTGTTGATGGACACTGACTTATTTTCACTTTTGGCCATTGGGAATAAGGTTACAATGAACACTGGGGTACAACTACCTGAGTGTCTGTTTTCAATTCTAGGGAGTATATGTCTAGTAGTAGAATTTCAAGATCACATAATTTCACATTTAGCTTTTAAAAGGATTCCCATATTTTCCCAGTGGCTGCACTATTTTCCCTTCTACCCGCAATGTATGAGGGTTCCAGTTTCTCCATATCCTCACTAGGACTTGTTAGATGATGATGAGTTGATGATGATGATTGCTATCTTAGAAAGTGTAAAGTTGCATCTCACTATAGTTTTGATGCATATTTACTAAATGACTAAGCATGTTGAGCATTTTCATATATTCTTTGGCCACTTAAATGTGGGTTTTTTTTTTTGAGAAATGTCTATTTAAGTCCTCTGCCCATTTTTTTTTTTATTTGAGATGCTTGGGTTTTTTGTTGAGTTGCAGGAGTTCTTTATATATTTTGGATATTAAAGCCCTATCTAACATACGATTTGCAAATATTTTATCCCCATCTCAAGGTTGTCCTTTCACTTTCTTGATAGTGTTCTTTGATAAAAATATTTTACTTTTTTTAAGTTTGTTTATTTTTGAGAGAAAGAGAGTGAGCGTGCGCAATTGGGGAAGGGGCAGAGAGAGGAAGAGACAGAATCCCAAGCAGGCTCTGCATTGTCAGCACAGAGCCCGATGTGGGGCTCAAACTCACAAACCGTGAGATCATTATCTGAGTTGAGATCGAGCGTCAGTTACCCAACCAACTGAACCGCCCAGGGGTTCTGAACGATTTTAATTTTGATGGAATCCAATTTATCTATTTTTTTTCTTCTTTTGTTGCCAAGATCATGAATATTTACCTCTTTGTTTTCTTCTAAGAGTTTTTGGTCTTAGCTCCAATTAAATATACTAACTTGTTTTTAAAATAACACACCCTGTACACTGTTAGTAGTTTTTCACCTAGTTCCCATGAATGTGGCAGGACATTCTCCTGGCATCATATGTGGTTGTAGCTTTCCATCCTCACTGTAAGCCACCTCTTGGCACCTGTCTGAAGGACTTAACGCAGATGTAGCTGGATGGCTCTTTAGGATCTATGTGTTCCTTATGTCAAGCACTAGTGATGAACAGACTTTGACTCTGAAGATGCATATGAGAACATTTTAGCTAAAATGTGATTGATTTAAGAAATAAAACAGTCCTATAAATCTATGGAAGATTCTATTCTATTCTATTCTATTCTATTCTATTCAGCAGCCTTCACACACAGCACAGGGCCCAATGTGAGGCTTGAGCTCATGACCCTGAGACTAAGACCTGAGCCGAGATCAAGTATTGGATGCCCAACCAACCAAGCTACCCAGGTGCCTCCATGGCAGCTTTTAATAGTTATTTCCTCAACATAAAAATTTAAAAATATACAAAAACCCTCAGTAACTTCATATTTCCCTCTGCTGACTAATCCTTCAGTTATTCTTTTCCTTACTAAGGAACTCACCATTAAAGTCCATTTAAATAAATCGCTTTCAATATATTTAAAAATGTCCTGATGTTAAAAATAACAATTAGAAATGTCATCAGGAATTAAGATATTCCACAAAATCAGGTACATCTGCATTTGAAAAAAATATTTAACTTATCCAATTCAAACTAAAGTGTGACACAACTATAATTTAAGTGCTCTCTGTCTAAACTGAAGTAAATAATGTGCTTACAATGAGCTATTATATTTTCTATGGCAACATTTCCTTAGTGATTGCACAAAAGTATTTAAAATTACACAGTGACTTTTAATTTTCAACAGCACTTGGCTCATTACCTTGCATTTTATAAGTTTTGAAGGTAATACCAACAAGACCGTGTATTTTTATACCCAAATCGCAGGGTATAATTTCTTTCACATCATGGGAACACAGGAAGCACTTGCTAAAAACATATAGTCATATACATAGCTATAACTGGCAGTTGATAAACATTTGATGATTGAATGAAAAGCTTATTAAAATGAAAAATACATCATAGAAGACACAAACATCAACCATTTAAGAGCTTATGGAAATAAGATTTAAAAAACTCATTTTATTGAGAGTTTACTATATACTGAGGCTCCATGCGTTTATATGATGGGAATATAGATCATATATATTATGTATAATTTTTATATATATGATATATTATTATATACTATATATTATATATATTATTTATATATTTTATACACACACACACACACACACACATATATATATATACACACACACCTATTGATAAATAAGATCTCTAGAAATGAAAATCGTTCTTCAAAAGAATAAGGTAACCATGGAAAAAAGGATGCCACTTAGACAAAAGTATATCTGAGGTATGTGCTGAGTTTATTGTACAACGTATCATATTGATTATATTGTTTGCTTAGGTGACCCTGAAGGAAAAATGGTGTGATTGCATCAGAAGGAACCTGCAGAACCCACTTAATCACTTCTCCTTCGCACAATGAGCTTTGGAAGCACAGAATTGGTGCCAGGAAACTAGACCAAATAAAGTTCAATCTTCACACCGTGGACCTCCCACACGTGGACCTCGTGGTGCGTCTCCCAAATGTATTTTACCAGGGCGGCTCAGTCAGTTCAGTATCTGACTCCTGGTTTCTGCTCAGGTTATGATCTCCTGGTTCATGGGTTTGAGCCCTGCATAGGGCTCCAGAGTGCGGAGCCTGCTTGGGATTTTCTCTGCTCCTCTCCTGCTTCATCTTCAGTTTCTCAACCTTATTCCTTCCTTAAAGAAGTGTCTTTTAAAAATGACAAAACCGTGTCTTCAACACCTTTAACAGGCTAACTGTGTTTGAAGCAGGGGCTCGGGTTACTACTAAGAAAATGAAGAGGAAGTTACACACTGTGACGGGAATTTATATTAAATTGGATCCTTCCCGAACTGGTAAAATACATGGGAAAAAAATGAAAATAAGGAATAATAGCACCAGTCATTCATCACTTTAGAGGCATATTTTAAAATATCCATACAAGTCTATTCAGTTCAGAAACTACTCTCATTTTGACAATATTACGCCTCTGTAGACCTCATAATGGAAACAAATATTTGCAATGAAAACTCACTTTGTGCAATATGGGACGATGTGATTTTTTTCTTTTTTTTTGTGAAGAATCTGTCTTTATGTCACCTTTGCCTTGTCCTGGTGAATGAGTGGGTTTACATTGTATCTACAGTGCCTGCTTGAATAATGAGATTTTCTATCAGTTTTCCTGAAAATCTTGGCATGAACTGCAACTACAAAATAATTGTGTGCAAGGCAAGTGATCTTTAAAATCATTTTGCAAGGCTGCTCTGCTCTCAGAAGAGCCTTTTCACTTTTGATTAATACTTTTTCCTATTTTCTGGTTCAGAACGCCACTTCCTACAGATACACATTCGGTTTATGGAGTGCCTTTGACCTGCACTCCACTGGATAAAAATAAGTGTCAATCCAATGAAATCCAAAGATCCATTTCGTGGGTATCTTCAGGTTATCGTGGACAATGCCAGGGCTCTGTAAAGTTACATTACACTTCTGTGTTTGCACAAAGTACCAATAAAGAGAGTTACAGTAAACTTTGAAAATCTATTACGTTTCCTCTAATCTAGTCTGTCAGATGGTTTTGGGTGAAGTACGTATAATGACAACAGCTCAAGAGTTCACCCCAAGTTCTTCATGAAACAAAACAAAATGAAAGTTCATTCTAAAGACCTGTGGAATTCCATTCATTTGTGTCACCCTTTACAGTTACTACTCCGATTTCGGTAATATCAAAAAGCATTCTGGATGTGTCTGGGTGGCTCAGTTGATTGAGCGTCTGACTTTGGCTCCGGTCATGATCTTGAGGTTCGTGGGTTCGAGCCCCATGTGGGGCTATGTGCAGACAGCTCAGAGCCTGGGGCCTGCTTCGGATTCTGTCTCCTTCTCTCTCTGCCCCTCCCCCATCCCTCAAAAAATAAATATTTTTTAAAAAGCACTCTTAATCTTCTCTTATTCACTCCCCTGCCATATTCTGCATCTTCTGTACTAGTATTAAAAACACAATTAAAGTCAACAGGCTCTAGTTATTAAAGACAATCATCAGTTGTGAAACTCACTTTGTCCTCGTATTCAACAAGCACCTACAATAAAGCTTGGAGTCACAAGGTTGTTTGTTTGTTTGTTTGTTTGTTTTAATTTCTTTACACTCACGACTTAGACTCAATTCCCCTGCTTCCTTCTGTACACATCCCACCATCTGCTGCCCTGTAACCGTGCACAGCAATGCGCACTGCGCACGATTCCTCCCGAGAGTGGAGATAAGGAAAACAATAGGAAGGACTGGGACGTACAAGCTGTGAGGAACACTGCGGAACAGTTCTCCAAACGTAAGCTGCGCTGTAGGGGGTGCGCCTGGCTGGCTCAGTTGTTAGAGCTTGTGATTTTTGACCTCAGGGATGTGAATTCAAGCCCCCTTTTGGAGGCAGAGATGACTTACAAATAAAATGTTGTTTTGAAAAAGATGCAGGGGTGGCTGGGGAGCTCAGTTGTTTGAGCGTCTGAGTTCGGCTCAGGTCATGAGCTCGCGGCTTGTGGGCTCGAGCCCCGCGTCTGGCTCTGTGCGGACCGCTCTGATCCTGGAGCTGCTTGAGATTTTGTATCTCCGTCTCTCTCTGCCATTCCCCTGCTTGTGCTGTCTCACTCTGTCTCTCAAAAATAAATAAATGTAAAAAAAAAATAAAGAATAATAAGATGCAGTGTAGGATTTCAACTGTCCAGAAATACCAGGTAACATCAGTCCCTCCCTATGTTTGATACTCTACGAGTTGCAGAGTGTTTTTCAATATCGTGAAGTGTCTCAACACTCTTGTGAAAACTAGAAAAGCTACAAGAGAATGACAGTAAAGCAAAACAGAGCGATTCAAGGCATGGGCTTTAACCTGGAGTTTGAATGTTGACACCTTGCTGGTTCTGCTTCCTTGGACGAGTCACTTCACATCTCTATGGTGTGATTACCAACCTTACTTCAAAGGTGAAGCAAGTGAAGCTTAAAAAATTTAAGTCCATGGGGTGCCTGCGTGGCCCCATTGGTTAAGTGTCTAACTTGATTTAAGCTCAGGTCATGATGGCACAGCTTCCAAGGTAGAGCCCCACGTCAAGCTCTGCATTGACAGTGCGGAGCCTGCTTGGGATTCTCTCTCTTCCTCTCTTTCTGCCTCTCTCTGTCTCTCTGTCTCTGTCTGTCTCTCTCTCTCTCTCTCCCTCTCTCTCTCTCTCTCTCTCTCTCTCACACACACACACACACACACACACACACAATAAATACATAAACTTAAGAAACATGTTTATGTCCAGGCTGGCATGAGTCATAACCAATATTTGAACTCAGAAACATTTAATTATAATATTTGTGTTCTTTTTCATAATTATGCCTTGATCACCTCTCCACTATTATAGAGAATCTTCATCATGCACATAAAGTTCTCAGTCTAGGGTCTCATGTGTGTCAAATGCCAGGTAAAGGTTGTCTGTTAAAACTATAGTCGATGACCCTGGCTGGGCAAGGCAGTTTGGTTTGAGATGTGGAACAGCAGGAGATGAGAAGGAAAGGTTGGCACTGGTGAATGTGGACAGACCGCCTTGCACGAAATTTGAAAGATTAATTAGCCTGATGTAATGACTTTTGAAAACTTTTAGCCAAGCTGCCATAAATACGTCCAAGATTGTGCCTTCTCTGTATGTTTATATAATTTTCCCTGAAAGGTGGGCAATTATTATTCATGTACGTAGACTGTATTTAGGTGTAAATGAGGTTTCCATCATTTTGCAAGTGTCCAAGATAATCACTGTTTTGGTGAACACAGGCCTGAGAGGCAGACACAGGCCTTGGCAGCTGCAGCTGAAGGGAAGGGGGCAATTTCAATCTCCCACGGCCGACTTGTCCCAGCAGGGGCTGGACCCAAGATAATAAAAGAGAGGCATGAAGCCCTCTATGGACCAGGATTCAAATCACATCATGTTAAATTAGAGACGTCATGTAAATAAGCAGGTTTTCCCTTGAGAAGGAGATGGGCTTTATATGAGGCTGAAATCTACTTCTTCCTATCGCTTCTTACAAGCCTTTGTCAATGACAACCTCACCCCATTGAGGGTGTACATCTGCCATGACCTATGACAACTTGCACTTTCCACAATTTACATTATTGTGTGCTGTTCTTTAGAATGCATGAATCGCTTGATGTCCTTGCTAGAAGGCAACAAATCGTGATGAGTGTACTGCAATATTTTTTTATATAAAAATGTATAATTTCACAATGAATCATTAGGTGGGAGACAACCTTGTTAAATGGAAAAGGAGAGAGTAATTCAAGGGAACCAATCAGTAACTGTACTCAACTCAGTTGCTTAATTATCATTGACGTTGTGTTGGTTTCTCTAGGTAGAAAAGTGGCCCCAATTATTTTTTTTAATCCCCATCACTTCCACTACTAAAATTATAGGAGATCTCCTATGCACTTTTCATGATATAAATGAATGGCAAACCCATGATATTTGGGTTTTAACTATAGTATCAAATAACTGCTTGTTCACTGATTAATAAAGGACCTCTTTTAAAGCTGAATGTGGTATGAAATGTGTACAGATGGCAAAGCCCTCACCATCCTGACACAAAAAAAATCACAAATGAAGTAATGACCTTTAAGTAATTCTAGATTACGATGATTAATTTCAGATATAAGAGCTTAAAGTTATGGGTATGTTTAGATAATTGAATGAGTAAGTCAACCAGAGAATGATAAAATGGTGTAGTGAAATTCACTCCTGTTATTTATGATAGTTTTGTGATAAGACTCCTCTTTTTCTGGGATCCTATATAAAACATAGACAAATGTTGACATTGGGGATCTGCTTGTATTTTATTTTGACAGCATTTTGTCATCTCTAGTTTAAGAGATGTAGGAAATCTCCTGAGACTTATTGATTCTGAATGCAGGAAAATGAAAAAACTCATTTGCAAGGGAAATATTTGACACAGTGAATAAGGTAGCATTTATGCAAAATTCAAAAAAAAATGCAATTGTGTCTACTGTAGTCTTTTATAAATATTTATGATACTAATTACAGAAATTTGTCCTAGTTTGCCAGGGAATAGGCTAACCAAATCTCATTAGAAAAACAAAATTCAGTAGGCAGAATCTTATTATGTCTGTAAACTAAGACTGGGATAATACTCAAATATCTTACCTTAAACATCCTGATATACATTATCTGAGAGTATTAACTGAACAGAAAAAATACCTTAATGCAAAAGAGCAGATGTAAACACTCATTCCAAATATTTTAGGATATCAAGTCAGTCATTTCAATGATCCTTGACCAAGATACAGTCCCTGAACACTATGTTCTCAGTCTGCTTCTGATTTCTATTAAATGATCCTCGAATTACTGCCAGTATATGACTTCCTCCAATTAATCAGTCCAGCATAATGTCAATATTTAAAGAAAATGGTAAAACTTTATTTCAGAAATAAATCCCTTGTAATTTTCTTTAAAGTTTATATTTTTATTTCGAGAGAGAGAGGGAGCGCATAAGTAGGGGAGGGGCAGAGAGAAGAAGACAGAGAATGCCAAGCAGGGTCTACTCTGTTAGCACAGAGCCCTACTGGGAGGCTCGATCCCACCAATTGTGGGATCATGACCTGAGCCAAAATCAAGAGTTGGGAGGCTTAACCGACTGAGCCACCAGGCACCCCACACCCATGGTAGTTCAAATAACATCATCAGAAAGTAGAAGACTACACACAGAATGGGAGAAAACATTTTCAAATCTTATCTGATAAGGAACTTGTATCAGAACACATGAAGAACACTTACAACTCAATGAGAGAAAAGGCAATTCACACGATTTAAAAATGGGAAAGGGTTTGAATAGGTATTTCTCCAAATAAACATGTTTTTCAGTGTCTCAAAACGTTGGCTACAGAATTAGCACACGACCAATAATTCGACTCCTAGGCACGTCCCCTAAATAAAAGGACATGCTCACACAAAAACATATACATAAATATTCACAGCAGCATTAGTCATAATAACCCTGACGTGAAAACACACCTAATGCCCCAAAACAGATGAATGGATAAACAACTATACAATAAAAAGTGATCCATCAATACAAAGGGATGAAGTATTGAAATATGCTGGAACATGGATAAAACTCAAAAACATTATACTAAGTGAAAAAAAGCCACTCACTAAGGGCCACATATTGTATGACTCCACTAATATGAAATGTCCAGAATGGGAAAATCTGTAGAGATAGTAAGTAGATTAGTAGTTACTTCCAGATAGACATGGAGGTAAATGGAGAATAACGGCTGATGGGTACCCTTTTTCTTCCTGGAGTGATGGATATGTTATAAAATGAGATTATGGAGATGGTTTCATGACTATAAATATACTGCAAAACCAAAAGGGGAATTTTATGATACCTAAATTACATCTCAATAAAGCTGTTAAAAATGTGTGTCCTGCTTTTTCCCCTACACTTGTATAATCCTTACCTAGCTCTCTTGGTTACTCTAAAGTTTTGGTTTATTGCTTTTGTCCTTTTTTTTTTTTTTTATGTAGTTTCATCTTTCATATGGAAGGAAGTCATCCAAAACCTATTCTTGGATGAAAATTTACTTTTTTTTTTAATGTTTTATTTATTCTTGAGAGAAAGAGAGAAAGAGCATGAATGAGGGAGGGGCACAGTGAGAGAGGGAGACACAGAATCCGAAGCAGGATCCAGGCTATGAGCTGTCAGCACAGAGCCCGACGTGGGGCTCAAACTCACGAGCCATGTGATCATGACCTGAGCCGAAGTTGGACGCTCAACCGACTGAGCGACCCAGGCACCCCAGAAAATTTACTTATTAACATCTAGTAGAAATACATCTATAAGAGAAACTTAAGAAGGAATATCAGTTTGGGGATTTCATGTAGCCTAAGAAATAATAATTTTCTATATCCATACTAAACTTGTGGCCATTTTTTGGTATGTATCATGTCTAAAGGTTTTAGATGTGTGAGATAGGGAAGAATATTAAACTACAATTCTAGACTTCAGCTACTTGAAAAGAGTAACTATTAAAGGTTGAAGCTCTGCTGAGTTTTATAGTTTGGAAAGCTAGTGAAGATAAGCACAGGTCCCTAGGGCATCTCAAAAACCTCTTCAATAAAATCCATTTGATGAAATCACAGTAAGGAGGAGGAGAAGGAGGAGGAGGAGGGGAAAGACAAGGAAGGGAACAAAACTGATCATTGGATGGTTGATATTCCTTTCATAAGGTAAAAGTAAATTGGGATTTTTATTTTCATGATAAGTAAAAGACTACTAAAAAGACATTACTTTGCCATTGGTCACAAGATGCATATTCTAGTCTGAGTTAGGTAGTTGAACACATAAGTTAAAAACAAAGTCTTTGAAATCAGGCCACCTGTTCAGTTCTACATCCCTGATAGTAACTTAAGTTACTTCTCTTTTCCCTGGTGTCCACATGTGAATATCACAGAATAGTGACTTTAAATCTCTGTTATCATGATATGATATGATTAGGCCATTAGATAGGACTCCATTACTAACTTGCAGCGTGATAACAGGAAAATCACTTACACTCTTAATGTATAAGGGAGTAAGTATAGGATGCCCCAAATTCCTTTCAGTTCTCAAGTTATATGCCATCTATTTGGTTTTTAAATTAAAGTCTAATTATAAGGGTTTAATCTACAGCCTACCTACACCTTGTCAAATGAGAACTCTGAATTCTAATGCTGTTCTCAGAGTTGTAGTGGCCATAAAGCAAATGAAGAAAATGCCCAGGGGAAAGATCCAGAGAAACACCACCTATCTGGAATGGCTTTCTGGTGTATTGAATTGAGGGCACTATTAAGACGAGGCAGGTTGGCACAGCCACCATCTTGTAACACGCACACATTTTCCTCCAAGTCTTTAATCAAAGACTAACCTGGGGGCTGCTGTGAGGGGATCGTGCAGAAGGTCTAATCAGTTCAGCTTTACGTAAGAGAGGCTGTCTGGTGGATCTGATGTCATCTGTAGAGGTCCTTTAAAAGACTTTGGTATTCCCTTGAGAGATACTTTAATTATAGGACTAAAATTTGTTTTCTCTTCACAGGCTCTTCCTTTCCTGATCCTTCAGCCAATGCCCAAGGGAGTTTCAGTCTTCTCATGATCTTCCCTTCCTGAATTTCTCCCCTATGGATTCCGAACTTATTTCATTAGTTCCCACCATCATGTACACCAGCTCCTTGCAGCCTCTCTTTCTGTCTCTTCCTCTCTCCATAGACAGAAAGATAAAGATACATTGAATGTTTTTTTGCCTAGACAAACTATTTCTGAGAGGTGTGAAAATGCTTCTTTCTCCTTCACCCGGTTTCCTAATTGATCCGTTCCTGGCAACCATTTCCTTCATAGCCTTACAAAGCCCCAGGCTTAGTTTGTTGTAGCATCCAAGCTAATGAAATTCTAATTGAGGCAATAAGTAAGAGGAGATATAGTAATAAAAAAGATTTTAAAAAAACACAAAAAACCCTATACACTAACAAAGTAAAAGCCACCAGATACAAATTTGAATCTCCTTATAAATCTCAACTTCCATCCTTAGCTACATAGCCTTGGCCTTCACATACATCATCAGGGTTCTTGGGGCAGGTGTGAGCGGTAGGAAGCAGAGACTTTATCCAAGTTTAGTACATTTTATGGCACTTCACCTTGTTGTGTTTTCAGACATTGCTTTTTTTTTTTTTGCAAATTGAAGTTGTGTGGTAACTCTGCATGGAGCAAGTCAATGAGCACCATTTTTCCAATAGCATTTCCTCACTTTGTTTCACATTTTGGTAATTCTCAGGATGTTTCAAAATGTTCACCATTATATTTGCTATTCATCAGTGATCTTTGATGTTACTCTTGTAATTGTCTTAGGGCACCACAAACCATGCCCATAGAAAATGACCAATTTAATTGATAAATGTGTGTGCTCTGACTGTCCCAATGACTGGCTTTTCCCCCACCTCTCTCCCTCTCTTCAGGCCCCCCCTCTCCTTGAGACACAACAGTATTCAAATCAGGCCAATTAATAATCTTACAAGAGCCTCTGAGTGTTCAAGGGAGAGTCACACATGTCTCACTTTAAATCAAAAGCTAGAAATAATTAAGTTTAGTGAGGAAGGCCTGTCACCAGTCAGGACAGGTTGAAAGCAAGACCTCTCTTGTGCCAAAGAGCCAAGTCATGAAGGCAAAGAAAAAAGTACTTGAAGGAAATTAAAAGCGCTGCTCCAGTGAACACATGAATGATAAGAAAGAGAAACAGCCTTACTGCCGATGTGGATACAGTTTTACTGGTCTGGATAGAAGATCAAACCAGCCACAACATTCTCCTAAGCCAAAGACTAACCAAGAATAAGGCACAAACTCTCTTCAATTCTGGAAAGGCTGAGAGACATAGAAAGCTGCTGACGTTTGAAGCTAGCGGAGTTCAGGGGGCTTAAGGAAAGAAGCCATCTCCATAACACAAAAACGCGAGGAGAAACATCGAGTGCCATGCAGAAGCTACAGCTAGGTTACCGGAAGACTGAACCAAGACAATCCATGAAAGTGGTTACATTAAAACAACAGATCTTCAATTTAGATGGAACAGCCTTACACTGGAAGATGATACCATCTAGGACTTTGACAGCTCGAGAGAAGTCAATGGTTGGCTTCAAGGCTTCAAACGACAGGCCAACTCTCTTGTTACGAGCTAATGAAGCTGATGGCTTGAAGTTGAAGCTAATGTTTGTTCCCCATTTCAAAAACCCTAGGGCCTTTAAGAACGAAGCTAAACCCAGTCTGCCAGAGCTCTATAAAGGGAACAACAAAGCCTGGATGACAGCACAACTGTTTACAACATGGTTTACTGAATATTTTAGGCCCAATCTTGAGAACTACTGCTCAGAAACAAAACTTCTTTCAAAATATTACTGCACACTGATGAAGCACCTGGCCACCCAAGAGCTCTGATGGATATGGACAACGTAATTAAATTTTTTTACATGCCTGGTAACACAACATCCATTCTGCAGCCCTTGACTCAAGGAGTAATTTCAACTTTCAAGACTTATTATTTGAGAAATACATTTTGTAAGGCTATAGTCTCCATCTTTTCTTGGCCGTAGATTACACTGGAGCCACCTGTAAATGTCTGGTCACAAGGCACAGCCAATGAAAAACCAGAAATTGATGTGTCTGTATCCACTAATTAGCTCATCATCATTGCTAAAACAGTGACCTGTTTGTGGCCAGGTTGTAATCTTTTTTCATTCTCTATATTATACCAAAGTACAAGGGATTTGTAAATTCAAGTTTATTATAGCATCAGCTTGAACCATGTAAGCTCTACCTAAACTCAATGGAGCCAGGTTCTAAATAACTTATTATTTTGGATCACTGCAGTTGTCACAGTTGTCCATTTAGGAAAGTCTCTCGATGTAAAATTGCCTAAATATACACCTTCAAAATTATTATAAAAGTATCCCTAAGATATGCTCTTTTGCACACTTCTTAAATTACACTAAAAGCAATTTAACATGAAATCTATCCGCATAACACACTTTAAGTGTTAACAATAGGCATAATATTGTACATCAGATCTCAGAACTTACTCATATTGCATAAGTAAAATTTTATACCAATTCTCATTTCCCCTCTCCCCAGACCCTGGCAAACCATTGTTCTACTCCTTCCTTCTACAAGTTTTACCATTTTAAATATTTCATTAAAGTGAAATCATACAGTATTTTTCTTCTGTGACTGGCTTATTTCAGTTAGCATAGTATCCTCAAGGCTCATCCAAGTTATTGCATATGGTAGGATTTTCTTCCTTTTCAAGGCTGAGTAACATTCTATAACATGTATATACATCACGTTTTTAACCCATTTATCCATTGGTGAACACTGGGTTGTTTCCATGTCTTGGCTATTGTGAATAATGCTGCAATGAACATATGAATACTAGTATCTTTTTGAGATCCTGCTCTCCATTTTTTCAGACGACCATCTAGGAGTGTGATTGTTAGATTACATGTAAGCCCTATTTTTATTTTTATTTTTTTTGGTACCCCCCCTCCGTACTGTATTCCATGGTGGCTGCACCGTTTTCTATTCCCAGTAACAATGGATAAAAATTACTGTTCTGCTACATACTTGTCAATACTTATTATCTTCTGGACTTTTCATTTTTGTTTTTGATTTTTGTTTTTTATAATGTCCATCCTAAAAGGTCTGAGATGATACTTCATTATCATCTGGATTTGCCTTTGTCTTATGATTAGGGATGCTGATCATCTTTTTTATGTCACAGTTGGTCATTTCTATGTCCTCTCTGGAGAAATATCTATTCAAGACCTTTGCCTGTGTTTAACTGATTATTTGCAGGAGTAGAGGGAGCTATTTAAGGTGTTTCTTACCTATTTTGCTCATTAGAAAATATTTTCTCCCATCCCACAAGTTTCTTTCCTATTGTTAATTGTTACCTTTGATGTGTAGCTTTTTAGTTTGATGTTATCCCACTTGTCTATTTTTGCTTCCACAGCTTGTGCTTTTAATGTCATAACGAAGTAATCACTGTCAAAAACAATGTCATAGGATTGTTTCCGGGCTTTCTTCTATTAGTTTTAGAGTTTCAGATTGTCCATTTGCCTTTAATCTACTTTTAGTTGAATTTCTTTTCCTCTTGCCTATGGTGTAAAAAGAAAAAGAGTCCAGTTTCATTCTTTTGCATGTGGATATCCAGTTTTCTCAGAACCATTTCTTGAAGATGCTATTCTTTCCCCACTGTGTGCTCTTGGCACTCCTCTAAGAGATGAGTTGACCATATATGCTTGGGCTTTTTTCTGGACTCTATATTGTTTCCTTGGTCTACATGTCTTTTTATGTCAGCATTGTACTGCTTTAATTACCATAGCTTTGTATATATTTTGAAATCCAGGAGTGTAATTTCTCCATCTTTGTTTTTCTGTTTTCCTTTTTTTTTCTTTTCCTTTTCAAAATTGCTTTGGCTATTTTAGGTCTTTTGTGATTCCACATGATTTTTAGAATTCTTTTTATTCTTCCTGTAAAGAATGCCACTGGGATGTTCACAAGGATTGCACTGAATCTGTAGATCACTTGGTAGTATGGACATTTTAACAATATTAATTCTTTCAATCCATAAACATGGGATGTCTTTCCACTTACTATATTTGTCTTTAATTTTTTCACCAATAGTTTATAGTTTTCAAGGTACAGACATTTTACCTTCTTAGTTAATGTTATTCCTATTTTATTATTTTTTATTCTATTGTAAATAAGAAAAAATATCAAAGACATCCAAACCAGAGAAGAATAAATAAAATTATTTCTCTTTGTAGATGACATGATCTCATATGTACAAAACTCTAAAGACTCTATACATATACCCACCCACCCAGCCCCCCCCCCCCACACACACACACAGAGTGAGAGAGAGGGAGAAAAGGATTTGTTAGGACTTGTAACCAAATTCAGTAAAACTGCAGGATATAAAATCAGCTTCATTTCTAGGTGGTAGCAGTGGACTATTTAAAAAAGGAAATTAATAAAATAATTTCTTGCACTTTTAAGTATTGATATTAGATATCTTTGGAGCACATGGAAGAGTTTCCAGTGAGGAATGTTCTGGAAAATATGGGATCCTAAAGTTCTTAAATTACCTATACAAAAATGCTGTTTTGTTTGCAGTCAATGTATATGACTCCTCACCTAGAAAAATATTATGGAATCCACAACTTAATGAAGTCGGGATAGTGTTCATAAAAGGGATACAAAGGTGGTTAACAGTTGGAATTGGGGGGCTTTTTCAGAGGTTAGAGGGACAGAGGTTGTTGAGCCTGGAGGCAGATGGCTTACTTACAGTCTTCAAATATATGAGGGATTTCTATGCAGAGGATGGTGCTCTCCTGTTTGCCTTTTTTTTTTTTTTCCTGAAAAGAGGACCAAAGAAAATAGACCTACACTGAGTCATCCAGATTAAAAGTAAATAAAATCGTCTTGGTAGTGAGCACTGTTAATCACTGAAATGACTCAGGCTACAGACACCTTTTCTGCAGGCTTATAAAAAATAAATGGTTTTGGTTCAACCTGAAGACAAGGTAATGAAAGTGGATCTGTGATGGCTCTTATCAAGGTTCATTAGTAGAAAACAACAGCTTAAAGAACTTTGGAAGAAGTCACATATCTCTTCAAAATAACTTGCAAATTGAATTTCAGTGAAAAGTGACTGACAGGAATCTCACAGTTATAAAAGAGCATTTTTTTGTCATTTAGCGACACTGAAATTCATGAACTCATGATAGGCTACAGATTGAATTTTGGAAAACTCTCAAAATGATCTCTAAATTAAAAGATATATTTAAGGGAGGAAGTGTGCAAATTTTACCTTACACATACCTTACATATTATGGAAAGAATTCACGTTTCTCTACTATTTTTAAACTTTTTTTTAACGTTTTTATTTATTTTTGAGACAGAGAGAGACAGACCATGAACAGGGAAGGGGCAGAGAGAGAGGGAGACACAGAACCAGAAGCAAGCTCCAGGCTCTGAGCCATCAGCCCAGAGCCCGGCGCGGGGCTCTAACTCACAGACCGTGAGATCATGACCTGAGCTGAAGTCGGACACTTAACCGACTGAGCCACCCAGGCGCCCCTCTCTACTATTTTTAAAAAGTATTTCCTAAGTTTGAGTCTAATAGATTGTAACAAATAAAATACATGCTGTTAGAAAATAAATCCAATAATTGAAGAGTTTAAAAAGAAAATACTAAGTTTTGTCCTTGAGGATTCAAAACCCAACAGCGAACCATATTAACAAATACTTAATTGCAACCTAATGTAAAAAAAAATAATGTGATGCTACAAACACACTAAGAGCTCTAGGTACATAAAAGATGGAGTTAAGAGACTCCAGACTCAGATTTGGGGAAAATATTTGAGGTGGGTTTTAAGAATGAGCAAGAGTTTTTCAAATATGTAAGGGAGTGCATAGGCTATGCAGAGAAAACCATAAAGGCATGGAGAAGAGACAGGAGATGGCATGTGCCAAAGAGTATGAAGACGTTAGCATGCCAGGAAGGTAGTGAGCTAATAGGAGCTGCAGAATACCAGTTAGAACCAGACTGTAAAGATGCCAAGTGGGGTGTTTGGACTTTACATGGTTCAATGAAAATTCATGTGCAACGTAGTTGCTTTGGCCCCAATCCCAGAGTGCTAAGATGACTCTCCACCAGGTTTTTCAAGGAACAGACTCTGACAAGAGTACAAGGCAATATGGAACCAATAAAATTCACTGAGTGTCTCTGTGGTCCTGGGCAACTTGATGCACCTTTCCAGAATGTTCGTAAGGAAGGCCAATCACGTCACCTCCTTATATCCATAAATGGCTTCACAAAATGCTCCAGGAGACAATTATGCCAAATAGTCTGCTAGAATGGAGAACAAAACAATCAAATCTACAAAATCTCCCAGGTCTACACTTGCCTCACAGGCCACTGGAAAATGGTGGCTTATTTTTTCAAGCCCAAAGAAACAGAACATGTACTTGGGCAGATAAAGTAAGGTTGCTTACTTTACATGCACAGCTGCCTTCCAGACTGTCATCCACTTGACAGGATGGAGCCGACTGACATCCCAAACATGAATATTTCATAGCAAAACTGTGACTCTTACAATAAATGGAGTGGGAAGTTGGCAAGGAGGGCAGCGAGAGATGCTTATAGTCATGTTGCCACTGGATAAACACCCCCTCCCCAGCGGAAAGCCAACTTTGAGTGACAAAGCTCTTCAGAGGAAATATATGCAATTTAAGGCTTCAAACAAGCCAAAGATATTAAGTCCCTGATTTTGAAATACTCAGTGCTTCCTCTAACTTTTAAAAAGTGACGTAAGAAGGTGTGAGAGACAATGTGAATGGCCTTACAATGTTTATGTGATAAAAGAAACCAACGTGTGCAGATTTTAAGAGTTAATTGAATTTTATGGATTTGGGAAACAATAAACCTCAGGAGTGAAGATCACTAACTTGCTCTACTTGTGTGCAGAGCATGTACCAGTGAAAGGCTATGAATAAATAATTATAGGGACATGTTTGAGGGTCAAAACATGAAACAATTTGCCTGTAGGATTAACTTTCAATCATCTGCCTTATAAAGAAAATATAATAACTCTTTTTGGAGCCATACCTAGTTGGCATAAATAGTGTAAAAAAACTTTTAAAACCCTTTTTGGGATGAAATTTTTAAAAAAGAAACAAAAAAAAAAAAAACCAAACAACCCTAGAGGGGAGACACCGGTTTAAGCAGGGCCTTCGTATTCATCTCAGAGGAAATCTACCTTAAAAGGAAAAGTCCAGAATGTATGAACTAACTGCTTTGCAGGATGAGGCATTTGCAAAATTTCCACCTCTTCTTTGCAGTTTTATTATTTCTTCAAGAATTGTGATTTCCCAGAATACTGTGAATTCATACTTATGGGTAAGTGAAAAGTCATTGATTTTTATCTGATTCTATATATTGGATACTAGCAAATATTCTAGTATTCTATTATTGTGAGAAAATTATGGGAACAATAGAAAAATGTGATTATCAAGTAATATAGGGGAGAAAACATACGATAATAAAGTTATTATTATATATATGCACATGTAATGCCTTACACTTTATTTTTAGTATGACTATTGGCACAATAAATCCATCACACTGAAGTAAAATACACGAACACACTTAATTTCACTAATTTTATAACTCTATTCTGATTCAAAGCGTGAAATACTTATTTAGCAAGAGCATACTTTGTGCAAATTATCATTCTAATTCAGTCAGGGTCTTTGTTGTTGTAAATTTTCTGAATAATTATCTTAATTCATTGATTTTCTAGGCTATATGTACAATGAATATAGATGTGGTACATATTCCTCAGATAGAGGAAAAAAGACATTTTCATTAGCATTATACAATATAAAATTTATCTCCTGCTCCGATCATTATTCAGTACATGACAACCTACTTTTTTTGAGTGCAATACCATATAATGCCTGTAATTCTTTTTAGTGGGGCCTTTGTCTAGTTTTGGAATGAAGGTAATGCTGGCTCTGTAGAATGAGTTTGGAAGTTTTCCTTCTATTTCTATTTTTTGGAACAATGTGAGAAGAATAGGTATTAACTCTTCTTCAAATGTCTGGTAGAATTCCAGGTCAATATCCCTGATGAACATGGATGTAAAACTTCTCAACAATATATTAGCAAATCAAATTCAACAATACATTAAAAGAATTATTCACCATAATCATGTGGGATTTATTACTGGGCTGCAGGACTGGTTCAAGAGTTGCAAATCAATCAACGTGATACACCACATTAATAAAAGAAAGGATAAGAATCACATTATCCTGTCAAAAGATGCAGAAAAAGCATTTGGCAGAGTTGAGCATCCATTCTTGATAAAAACCCTCAACGAAGCAGGGATAGATGGAGCATACCTCAACATCGTAAAAGTCATATACGAAAGACCCACAGCTAAAATCATTCTCAATGGGCAAAAACTGAGAGCCTTCCCCTTATGGTCAGGAACAAGAAAAGGATGTTCACTCTCACCATTACTATTTAACATAGTCTAGAAGTCTTAGCCTCAACATCAGACAACAAAAAGAAATAAAAAGCACCCAAATTAGCAAGGAAGGAGTCAGACCTTCACTATTTACCGATGACATGAGAATCGACCTAGAAAACCTGAAAGACTCAAAAAAAATTTGCTAGAACTAATGCATGAATTCAGCAAAGTCACAGGATATAAAATTAACATGTAGAAATCTATTGTATTTCTATACACCAATAATAAAGCAGCAGAAAAAGAAAGCAAGGAATCAATCCCATTCACAACTGAAAGAAAAACAGCAAGATACCTAGGAATAAACCTAACTAAGGAGATAAAAGATCTACACTCTGAAAACAATAGGACACTTATGAAAGAAACTGAAGAGAACACAAAGAAATGGAAAAGAATTCTATACTCATGGAGTGGAAGAACAAACACTGTTAAAATGTCTCTACTACTCAATGCAGTCTATACATTTAATGAAATCCCTATCAAAATACCACCATCACTTTACACAGAGCAAGAACAAATAATCATAAAATCTGTATGGAACCACAGAAGACCCTGAAGAGCCAAAACAATCCTGAGAAAGAAAAAACTAAAGGCATCACGATTCCATATTTCAAGCTATATTACAAAGCTGCAATCATCAAGACAGTATGTACTGGCACAAAAACATACACAGAGATCAATGGAACAGAGTAGAAAACCCAGAAATAGACCTACATTTATATAATCAACTCATCTTCAACAAAACAGGAAAGAATATCCAATGGAAAAAAAGACAGTATCTTCAACAGATGATGCTCAGGAAACTGGACAGTGACATGCAGAAGAATGAACCTGAATCAGTTTCTTACACCACACACAAAAATAAATTCAAAATGGATGGAAGTCCTACTTGTGAGACAGGAAACCGTCAAATCCTAGAGGATAAGACAGGCACCAACCTCTTTACTTTGGCCAGAGCAACTTCTGAAGGAAAGAAAACAAAAGCAAACATTTGGGGATGAGTGGGACCTCATCAAGATAAAAAGCTTCTGCATAGGAAGGAAACAATCAACAAAACTAAAAGGCAGCCTATGGAATGGGAGAAGATACTTGCAAATGACATATCAGATAAGGGGCTATTATCCAAAATCTATAAAGAACTTACCAAACTCAACACCCAAAAAACAAATAACTCAGTTAAGAAATGGACAGAAGACATGAATAGACACTTATCTAGAGAAGACATCTATATGGCTAACAGACTCGTGAAAAGATGTTCCACATTACTCATCATCAGGAAAATACAAATCCAAACTACAATGAGATATCACCTCACACCTGTCAGGATGGCTAACATTAACAACTCAGGCAACAACAGATGTTGGGGAGGATGCGGAGAAAGAGGATCTCTTTTGCATTGTTGGTGGGAATACAAGCTGGCGCAGCCACTCTGGAGAACAGTATGGACTTTCCGCAAGAAAATAAAAATAGAACTACCCTATGATCCACCAAATGCACTATTAGGTATTTACTGAAAGGATACAAAAATACAGATTTGAAGGGGTACATGCACCCCAATGCTTATAGCAGCACTATCAACAATAGCCAAACTATGGAGAGAGCCCAATGTCCATCAACTGATGAATAAAGAAGAAGTAGTATACACAGGAAATGGAATATTACTTAGCCATCAAAAATACATGAAATCTTGCCATATGCCATGATGTGGATGGAGCTAGAATGTATTATTCTAAGTGAAATAAGTCAAACAGAGAAAGATAAGTTCCATATAATTTCACTTATATGTGGAGTTTAGGAAAAAAAACAGATGAACATATGGGAAGTGGGGGGAAGGAAGACAAGAGAGGGAAACAAACCACAAGAGATTCTTAATGATATAGAACAAACTATGGGTTGATGGAGGGAGGTGGGTGGGAGATGGGCTAGATGGGTGATGGGTATTAAGGATGGAACTTGTTGGGATGAGCACTGGGTATTGTAGGTAAGTGATGAATCTGAATTCTACTCCTGAAACCAACATTGCAATATATGTTAACCAAAATTTAAATAAAAATAAAATAGTGTGATAACATAAAAAAAAAACTAATACCCATACTTGACAGAAATAGAGCACAGCAAAAAAAAAAATCAAATTTTACCCATTTAAACTGTAAAGATACTTTGTTTTATTTCATTATCTGGCTGTCAGTGTCCTATTGATCTAAATTTATTTTCAAACACATTTACTTGTGTATAAAGAGTTTCAATCATTAATAAATTCTGTCCTATTACAGTGAAGACCAGAGGATGCCTTCCTTTGGTATAAATATCTACAGTTTTAATTTAAAAAAAAGTCTCTTTAATTTGAAAAACATTACTCATTGTTAAAATCAGAAATGGACTTAAATTGCAGATAAATAAACTTAAAACTATGCCCTGTAGCCTACTAGGCTATTCCCTAGCAAGTGTTTTTTTTCCTTTCTTTTCTTTCTTACTTGTTTTTTTTTTTTCTAATTGAGAGAGATCATGTACAACCAAGCAAGCAGGAGAGGGACAGAGGGAGAGAGAGAATCTTAAGCAGACACACCCACTTCAGAGCCCATCGAAGGGATCAATCTCACAACCATGAGATCAGGACTGGAGCCAAAATCAAGAGTCAGTCACTTAGCTGATTGAGCCATCCAGGCACCCCAAATTAAGTGTTTTTCTAATGAATAGTCTAGGAAAAGGTGGTTTGTATGTACTGAATTTAGGATTCACGGAGTTCAGACATACATTTTGACACACACATACATATACACACAATATATAACACCTACATAGACACACAATGGAATATTAGGCAGCCATAAGAAAGGATGGAATCATGCTACTACAACAATATGCATAGACCTCAAGGGTATTATGGAAAATGAACCATGTCTGACTGAGAAAGACAAATATCCTATGATTATACTCATATGTGTAATCAAAAAAACAAATGAATAAAGAAACAAAAACCAAAATCAGACCTATAAATACAGAGAACAAACCAATCGTTCCCACACGGAAGAGTGTTGGGGGATGGGGAAAATGTGTAAAGGGAAATGGGAGATAAAGTTGCCCAGTTTTGGAAGTCATGGTAAGAAAAGATACAGCATAGTGAATACAATCAGTGAGATCACAGTACTGTATGGTAACAGATGGTTAGCTACACTACTTGTGAGCACAGCATAACCTGTAGAGTTGCTGAGTCACTGCATTGTACCCCTGAAATTAATGTCACATTGTACATCAAGTATATACAAAGCAAAATTTTAAAAAGAATGCTCTTTTAATGAATTAAAGTATTCTTTAATTCCAGATGATGCCTCTTTAGTTCCAGATTACTCCTCTCTGGGGCTATTCACGCTCAATATCTATTCCTGTCTGGAAGCTCCAACGGTGAGTCCACAGTCTGACTGGCAAATGCCAATATGGTTCATCAATCTTACACAGGTTACTCTGTGTCAAATAAGACAATATCCTTCATCACTCATCACTGCGGATAATTCGTTAGGTGGAATCAGGTTTCACAACGACATCCATGGTCCTCATTTTGTAAGAGCAGAAACCCAGTGAATTTGCTTTTGCATTTTGTCCAAGTAAATGGATTATAACATCAAAAATATATATAAAATAGATGTAGGTGGACATTTGTTGATTAAACCTAAAGCTTTTAATGTGTCAATCTCATCATGTATCCTTGCTTTACTTTCCTCTTGTCCCCCTCTACTCTACTGAGGACCACAAGCCACCCAGTCAGAGCAGGGTGATAACCAGCTCTACAAAACTATTATCTGAAAAGAGAGACTGGCTGAGAAAAGGAGAACACCTTAATTCCTTTGTATCTGAACCACCACTAATTGTAAATGGGTTAAAGTGCGCCTAGAAAATCAAATGTGAACCATACTCATTTCAGCACTGGGGTGGAGGATGGACCTCAGTCAGACCTAGTCCCCAGTTACTTGGGTGATTTGTGATAAAAAAAAAATTTGCTTTTCATCTTAAACACCAGCTCTGTGTCTAGAAACGTATACTGTATAAAACGGGTGCTGCCAAGACCAAACACCCCCCAGACCAAATATTTTTCATAAAACAATAACCAAATAAGAAACAAATTTCATGTACTTCAAACCATAGATAATACCCTGAGAATCTCCTTTCATGGGATTCTCTTTTCTACCAAAGGTATAAATATCTTTTTTTTTTAACGTTTATTTATTTTGGAGACAGAGAGAGACAGAGCATGAATGGGGGAGGGCTAGAGAGAGAGGGAGACACAGAATCTGAAGCAGGCTCCAGGCTCTGAGCCATCAGCACAGAGCCTGCCGTGGGGCTCGAACTCACCAGCTGTGAGATCATGACTTGAGCTGAAGTTGGATGCTTGGCCGACTGAGCCACCCAGGCGCTCCTCTTTAACATCTTTCTTTCTTTACTTTTGCCAGATATGATAATGGATGAGCTATTTTATATAGAATTATAGCCTCTTAGAAGGTTCATTGAGATTTTGTCCTTGCCAGTTCTGTGCCTTATACCTTCCTGATGCTCGGACTGGACTATTCACTTCCAATATCAGTGCTCTTTGAAGAATGAGTCTTCTATCAGTCTCCTATCGGGCCACTGCAGAATCAGCCAAAAATGTTTTCTGACTATTTTTGGTGATTTTTGGCTACTTTGGGGGTGTGAGTATATGTGTCTTATAAAAATAAATACGTGGGCACAGAGACTTCTGGTATGAATACGGCTGTCTTTATCAACTTCCTGCCCCCATACCTGTTACTCCTATAAATCACATAAAAGCAATAAGATCACTTCTACACACCCACCATATTCAATAACAGTAGGAGAAATACTATGTATATACTATGTATACAACAAATGTACGAATATTGATAGGTCAGTGGGATTTGTCAGAAGCTGCATAAGAGGAAGAAGAGTGACAGTAGAAAGAGGCACAGCAGTAACAGTTCTTTAAAGACAGAAAAATACAGTTCCTGAAAGAGAGGCATTCATTCACCAGTGCAAAAGTTATATACTTTGTAGGCAGGCCAGCAGCAGAAGCTTCCTAGATAAGGTTTGGAAACAAAATAAAAAATAAATTACAGACCAAAATCTGAACGTTGCCCCAAGGAAAGTATATCTCATATATGCAATGCGTATATACTATACATATATGCCATGTATATCTCATATATATGCTTATTGTATCCAAATAAATAAAACACTACCTGCTATGTAGGAAGTATTTGTTGAGTGAATAGCTGAGTCACATAGAAAAAAAATAAGCAAAGACTGTGTTTTGTAGAAAGAAACGAGAAATGGCTTTTACACATATTTAACAATGTTTAAGCCCTAATCATAGTAAGATAAATTATTCCATTTTTTATCTATTAAACTGGCAAAAATCCACCTACTTAATAAAACTTCCTGCTGGTAAAGCTGTGAAGAAACCGTTCGCATACATTGCTGAGGGTCATGTAATTTGTATAAAATTTATGAAGGGAAAGCCGGCAAATTTTACCAAAATTATAATGGTAATTTTGACACCGTGATTCTACTTTGGGTATGTCCTAGAGACCTGCTCATATGCATAATGAAGTAGGGATAAGGTAATTCTCTGCAAATTATTACAAGTAAAACAATGGAAGGAAATCAAATTCCCATTGATGGAGACAAGGACTGTTTAAAATACTTATAATACATCCTTTCCATAGGAATATGATGCAGCTCTAGAGAGACATGAAAGAACTTTCCATAAAACCTTCAGGATATATAATTAAATGAAAGAAGAGTAAGTCAGACGGTATTTATATTATGCTATCTTTTGTGTTTTGCAAAAGGTAGAAAATAAGAATATTCATTTGTAGTTATTTGTAGACACGCCAAAAACTCTGGAGGCACTAGCACCAGGAGCTAAAAATACTTTGATTACTCAAGTTGAGCGACGGAAGAGGGAACAAGAGAAAAAGAGAGGAAGGAGATGTGGAGAAGAGACATGGATACAAAACCTTTTCTATCTCAAAATTTTGGAAGCTTGCCAATGAATTTTCGACCAAAAGTTTCAATTTAGGGGCACCTGGGCAGCTCAGGTGGTTTAGCAACCAACTTCAGCTCAGGTCATGATCTCACGGTTCACGGGTTGGAGCCTTGCATCGGGCTCTGTGCGGACAGCTCAGAGCCTGGAGCCTGCTTGGGATTCTGTGTCTCCCTCTCTCTCTCTGCCCCTCCCCTACTCATGCTCTGTCTCTCTCTCTCTCAAAAATAAACATTACATTTTTTAAAAATTTCAATTTAAATTAAGAGAGAAACTATGAGATGAAATGCTAGTAAGTAGAATAAAGTAAAACGTCCGGATTCATTACACAATGACACCCTGAGATTGACAGCAAGAGAAAAACTCATTCATTCGTCCATTCAACAAGGGATTATTGCGTTACTTCCACTATTCAAGATGATGGACATAACACAATGAACTGAACAGGGATTGGCAGGATGGCTATTCTCTTGAAACTTATTGCAGTAAAATAAAAACAGACAATTCACATTCAAAAAGAAAAAACTAAAACCACGAGGGTATCAACCTCGTGACGAAGATGAAATAACGTACTTTATAGATAGTGACTTAAGAGGTTTTTTTGTTTTGTTTTGTTTTTATGATGTGGACAAGTGCCTGAGGACGGACATTGAAGACGATGACTTTTGAACTCTGACCTGACAAGAAAGAGGGCAGGCACGCACATGTCAAAAGGACACGCATTCCACTGAGAGACCAGCAGAAGAAAAAGCTTGGAGGGGAACAGGCTGTGCGTGCTTGAGGACAGACAATCACACAGTGTGAATACAGAGAAATGAACAAGGACTTGGACGGCATGCATTTAAAGGTGTGGATCCATAACGTGGATATACTGAGCAGGGCAGGAAGTGTGAACTGTGGCGTATTGTGGATGAGAAGCCAACGGAGGGTTGGCCGTAGATGAATCACGTGATCTGAACTGTGCAAAGAAAGGGCTTGACTCTGCCCTCTGCTGGGTACTTTAGGGAGCAAGAGTTGAAGCCAGGTGGATGTCTGTGAAATTCAGGTGCACATGTGCATGAAGCTCAGGACAAAGGGTGAATCAGGACAGAAAGATCGGGCATCATTTACATACAAATGCTATTTAGGGCCAAAGGAGAGGGAGACAAAATCACTAATGAAAACAAAGAGATACGGAAGAGATGATACGCTTGCTATTCATGCCATGAGCAACGCCAACGTCCAGCAAGGGGGAAGAAGAGAGATGGAAAACAAACTGACAGGTTAACAATATAAAATAGTAAGAATTATGCACGAATGAAAGCAGCTAATATAAAAGTCATGCTGGGGACACATGCATCAAATGTGCCTTTCAAAGAGTCTGCAGTAATTGAAGATAATTTAATGGGATCTTGCACTTCATTTTATTATTTTTTAGGTTTATTTATTTATTTTGACAGAGAGAGACAGAAAGCAAGCATGAGCAGAGGAAGGGCAGAGAGAGAAAGAGAGAGAGAGTAGAGTATCCTGAGCAGGTTCCGGGCTGTCATTGCAGAGCCCAACGCAGGGTGCTAACTCACTAACCAGGAGATCATGACCTGAGCCAAAACCAAGAGTCAGAGTCGCATGCTTACCTGACTGAGCCCCCCAGGTGCCCTTACTCTCCATTTTAAATAAGGTAAAGATTATGAGCAAAAATTTACATAAGTGAAGATTATAAAGACAAGGGGAATGTACAATTTTGTCAGTTATTAAAATAATAGAATGTTAAAAAATGGAATATAAACATCTCTGAGGATGCCACCATATTCTGAAACTATGGGTAAAACAATTCTGCTTCAGTGAAAATATTCCAAACCGTGATGAAACTAATACAACTGAACACAGCCGTTTCCTGTGTAATATACAATACACGACATAGGCAACAAGTTCATCCAGTTTGACTCAGTAATTCTACCTTTGGGAATATGTATCCTAAGACCATATTTTCACACAAGAGGACTACAGTGGTGCAGAACCAGATTTTCATTGCTTTTAACTTTCAAAAACTGGAATCAGGGGCGCCTGGGTGGCTCAGTCGGTTAAGCGGCCAACTTCGGCTCAGGTCATGATCTCACGGTCTGTGAGTTCGAGCCCCGCGTCGGGCTCTGTGCTGACAGCTCAGAGCCTGGAGCCTGTTTCAGATTCTGTGTCTCCCTCTCTCTCTGACCCTCCCCCATTCATGCTCTGTCTCTCTCTGTCTCAAAAATAAATAAACATTAAAAAAAATTAAAAAAACAACTGGAATCAACAGAGACACATAAACAGAAGTGGTTAAAACCAGTATAGCATATGTAGGTCAGATGAATATATTTAAACTAGTAAAAATTATCATTTAATTAAACGGGTACCTGGATGGTTCAGTCGGTGAAGCATCTGACTTTGGATCAGGTCATGATCTCATGTTAGGAGTTTGATCCCCACGTTGGGCTGACAGCTCAGAGTCGGGAGGCTGTGTCTCCCACTCTCTCTGACCTTCCCCTGCTCTCTCTTTCTCTCACTCTCTGTCTCAAAAACAAACAAACATTTTATAAAAAGTGACATAAGGAAATCCATAGAAATGTGTGTCGTTACACTGAGATTTTTTTAGAAGACTAAATAAAAGGGGGCATCTGGGTGACTCAGTTGGTTAAGCTCCTGACTTCAGCTCAGGTCATGATCCCACGGTTTATGAGTTTGAGCCCCATGTTGGGCTCCATGCTCTCAGCAGAGAGCCAGCTTGGGATTCTCTCTCTTCCTCTCTCTCTCTCTCTCTCTCTCTCTCTCTCTCTCTCTCTCCCCCCTCCCCTGCACTCTCTCTCTCTCTCAAAAGTAAATAAACATTAAGAAAAGACTAAATAAATGGCATCTGTATTGTTTTAGTGTGTCCTAATCTCATGACCAGTTGATAAATTTTTCTTTTGTATCTCTTCCCATTTCTAAGATGTAAAATGCCCAAGGACTAGCTTTTTGTTCCTTTTCCTTCCCCAATAAGTACCTCGACCATGTATCCAATCACCCACTTTGCTGCCATGAACTTCAGGGATGTGGCTCTGAGTTAGTGAGGACATCCAAAATGATGGGTCTTCCTTTCAGGAATCACAGTGTAGAGTTCTGATGAGGATTCAGTAAATGTAAGATGGAGGGTTGACCAGACGTCAGTTGTGGAGTGGTGCCAGAATTGGCAGCAGAGAAATTGTCCTAAAACAGTTAGGTGGAAATAGGAAAAGGAGACACATCTAGGTTGAGATCATCAATGCTGAAACATGAAACAGTCTCAGCACGCATGAAAAAAATTTAACACATATCCCAACTCCACCATCGTGGGCTAGGTATAGAGGGCCTAGAAAAGATGCACTGAGGGGCACCTGGGTGGCTCAGTCAGTCGAGCGTCTGACTTCAGCTCAGGTCATGATCTCATGGTCTGTGGGTTCGAGCCCCGCATCGGGCTCTGTGCTGACAGCTCAGTGCCTGGAGCTTGCTTCAGATTCTGTGTCTCCCTCTGTCTCTGCCCTTCCCCTGCTCATGCTCTGTCTCTCAAAAATAAATAAAGATGTTTAAAAAATTTTAAATACACACACACACACATACACACACACACACACACACACACACATATATATATATATATATATATATATATATATATATATACTCACCCCAAAGAAGATGTGGTGATCATGTGACCAGATGGAGGTGTTAGCTAACCCCATAATGGTAATCATTTTGCAATATTTCAGTGTGCCAAACCAAATCAAAATGCTGTAGACCTTAAACTTACACACTGATTTTGTCAATTATATCTCAATACAGCTGGGGGAAAAACAAGAAAGCAACCCCTAATGGGAAATGTAAGACACTGCAGTAAACACGTTAAGGTGATATTTCACTTTAGAGGTTTTTATTTATTTTTTAAAAAAAATTTTTTCTTACTTATTTTGAGAGTGAGAGAGAGTGCCAGTTGGGAGGGGCAGAGAGAGAGAGAGGGAGAGAAAATCCCAAGAGGGCTCTGCACTGTCAGTGCAGAGCCCGATGTGGGGCTCGAGCTCACAAACTGTGAGATCACAACCTGAGCTGAAATCAAAAGTCAGACGCTTAACCGACTGAGCCACATAGGTGCCCCAAGAGGTTTTTTGGTTTTATTTATTTTGGGAAAGAAAGAGAGAGAGTGCATGTGTGCGAGTGGGGGAGAGGCAGAGAGACAGAATCCCAAGCAGGTCCTGTGCTATTACCATGGAGCCTGATATGGGGCTTGACCCCAGGAACCATGAGATCATGAGCTGAGCCAAAATAAAGAGTCGGACACTCAACAGACTGAGCCGCCCAGGCGCTCCTTTACAGGCTTTTGGAAACCGTTTTCCAAATCACAAAGATGGCACTATCTCAAAGACATTTTTCTTAGAGCTGGACACATTCCGTGGTAGTGAATCAAGCACCACAGGAAGCACAGTGACCTTTTCAGATAACGGAAGAATTACTGAATACTTCTGACCCCCAGGTAGATGACCAAAATCATTAGCCTGTCCTTATATGTGCAGCTCTGCCCTCTGCGGGGGATTTTGTCACATCAGAACCCATTACTATTAAGATCCACTGAGTCCCGGGGCGCCTGGGTGGCTCAGTCGGTTGGGTGTCTTACTTTGGCTCAGGTCATGATCTCACAATTCGTGAGTTCGAGCCCCGTGTCGGGCTCTGTGCTGACAGCTCAGAGCCTGGGGCCTGCTTCAGATTCTGTCTCTCCCTCTCTCTCTGCCCCTCCCCTGCTCACACTGTGCCTCTCTGTCTCTTGAAAATAAATAAACATTAAAAAAATTTTTTTAAAAAAGAATAAATAGAAATGTATATTCACCTTCACCTTCATTACCTGATTTACAAAGTGAATAATTCATAAGGGAGGAAATCCAAAAGAACAGTCTAAGAATCAGGCCGCTTAAAAGAAAGGCTAATCCAGGGCTGAAGAAAACAGGCTCCCTTTTCCTGAACAGTATTACAAACATTTGTGATTCTACTGAAGAACTCCTACCTCGGTTCAGTTTTTTGAAGAAACAGAGCAAAAGGAGAAAACAGTGTGTTAAAGTCCGATCAAAAAAAAAGGTTAGAGTGGGAGAGAGCCAAAGCATAAGAGACTCTTAAAAACTGAGAACAAACTGAGGGTTGATGGGGGGTGGGAGGGAGGGGAGGGTGGGTGATAGGTATTGAGGAGGGCACCTTTTGGGATGAGTACTGGGTGTTGTATGGAAACCAATCTGACAATAAATTTCATATATTTAAAAAAAAAAAGTCCGATCAAGCTCCAGAACTGTCTAACAAAGAGAAAATTACATGCATGTGTTCAATACATGTGCCATGATGCATTGGCTTTATCCTTTCATGTTAAATGTAACAAAACTTCCACTCTAATAGGTTATTATGGAAACATTAGTTTTGCATTTTTTTCCTATATCAAAAGGACACACCAGAGCTGCAGGGATGATAGTGCGATAAATCCCATGTCTCAGGCATCTTTTGTTTTAGCCTACTTCCTCCAGAAATGAGAGCCGGAGGCCAAGGCTTCTGTGCTGCTCCTGTTTTTAAGAAAGGCAATACCAGAGAGCTGATCAGCAGAGTGAGACACGGCAGAGAGGCAAACTTCCAAGAACACGTTTCTGAACTGATGGCTAGTGATGGCTTGATGTCATTAAGAAATCATACAAACCACATTCAAGATACCCCATCCCAAGGTAGGAAATGATAGAAATATATTCCCTCATTCCGATCCCCTATTTGTTCAAGATTGGTCCTCAGGGAAGGTGGAAATTCCCCTTGGTTTCAGACTGCTTATGTATGGATACTAAGCTGAATCTCGTACTCTTGTTGTGTGTTGGGAATCCAAAAGTTAGCTCTAGGACCGGAGACACAGGTTGTAGGGTACAGCAAGAAGTGAGACACCATCAGGCTATACCTGTAGGAAATCTGTTGGAGCCCATGTAGGACAGAGGGCCAGAAGCAGGGGCTGGAACAAGGCATAGTGGGGATAAAAGAAAATGATGTGGCCCCTAAGAGAAGTGGTCTCAAATTGTTGCTGGCATCAGAACCCCTAGAGCTTTTGGTAAAATACAAAATGCTGGGGCCACCCCAGAGATACTGATACTGTAGGTCTGGGGTGGTGCATGAAATTTGCAGTTCTTTTTTTTTTTTAATTTTTTTTAATGTTTATTTATTTTTGAGAGTGAGAGAGACAGAGGACGAGTGGCAGATGGGCAGAGAAAGAGGGAGACACAGAATCCGAAGCAGGGTCCAGGCTCCGAGCTGTCAGCACAGAGCCTGACGCGGGGCTTGAACCTAGGAGCCACGAGATCGTGACCTGAGCCAAAGTCAGATGCTTAACCGACTGAGCCACCCCGGCACCCCTAAAATTTGCATTTCTAATAAGCCTGTAGGTGATCCTGATGCTACTGTTTGCTGACCACACTTTGAGAAACACTGCACAAATCTCCAGTCCACTGAAACCCTCCCATAGGTGTTCCCTCGGTTGCCGGTAGTGTAGACTAGGCAACTCCTGTGATTCCTTCTGCGTGCTGTCCATTTCCTCCAGGCCTCAGACTATACCTTCCTGGCTGTACTGGAGGGTAACTCAAGTTATCCACCTCAAGGCAATGAAGGTTGAAGGCAATGAAGGTTGTCCTGGGGATAAGCCATCTTCTGAACTATATGCCTCAGGCGATACCTTTGTAGAAACTGCAGGGGCAGTGAGATCCTTCTCTGGCAAGCAAGAAAATTACTGTCACCAGCCCAGAGAGTTCAAAGGGATCTAGAAGACAAATGTACTCTCTCTTGAATCCTTTCTGTGGTTATCTTGTTTGTTCAGCCATAGCGGGGTTTTAGGAAAAGATGGAAAGAATAATGAAAATCTAGAGTGAAATCCTTGTACTAAGCTCCCTGATTTTGTACCTGTAATCTGGACTTTTGAGAACAGTAGAGAAATATTGTAGGAAGGTGCTAATTGAGTAATAAAGTTTAGCTTAGAGTACAGAAAACTTGATAGGACCCAAGAACACAGATAGACTGTAAAACTCAGACTACGGATGGGGAGACATGATTCTTCACTTTTTAAAAAAAAATTTAATGTTTTTTTTTTTATTTACTCTGAGAGAAAAGAGAGGGCAGGGGGGAAGGAACAAAGGGGTAGAGAGACAATGAATCCCAAACAGGCTCCACGCTCTCAGAGCCCGAGGTGGGACTTGTTCAGGAACTGTGAGATCATGACCTAAGCTGAAATCAAGAGTCGGACGCTTAACCAAATGAGCTACCCAGGTGCCCCTGATTATTCACTTTTTATGAAGAAGATCTATATTAGGAATTCTTTAAGTTTCCTTGAAGTAATTACAGAAGTATCACAAAAATCATGTCTCATCCATTTAGGAACCTGTCTGTTAAATTAAAAATGAGGTTCAGAGGAATTGAGAAACATCCCCTCATACTAATTTCACAAATGACTCTGCTTGCTGACTTTGCAGCTACAGAGTAGAAGCCCTTCCAGGCATCCCAAGGGAGCATCTGTTTAATTGAATTAATAATTTAATAATAACTATTAGAGGATCCGTGAATTGAGAAGGATGACGAGATGCTACAGAAAGCAGAATATTTGGACAATTTCCATTGCATCATTCAATATTTACTGAACACCTGTCTTATATTAAGAACTTTGCTAAGTACTGGGAAGTACCAAGGTGATAAAAGGTACGTTTATTCTCTGGAAGTTCAGGATCCGTTGTGGGAGATGATGAATAAGCAAGTAATTGCAATAATTTGGGAAAAGGGGATTGCTCCAACTAGGGGCAAGGGTGATGAAATTCCTTTAAGAAGTCCTGTCTTGGGTTCCTGGGTGGCTCAGTCGGTGTTAAGTGTCCAACTCTTTATCTAAGCTCAGGTCACGATCTCACAGTGCATGGCATCGAGTCCTGAGTCGGGCTCTGTGCTGACAGTGCAGAGCCTGCTTGGGATTCTCTCTCTCTGCCTCTCTCTCTCTGTCCCTCCCCTGCTCCTTCTCTCTCTCTCTCTCTCTCTCTCTCTCTCTCTCTCTCTCTCTGAAAAAGAAAAAAAAAGTGCTGTTTCACTATTCTATAAGCCAGAATGTTCATTTCTCCCTCATATACATAAACCTCATATACATTGTTCAAATCAAATAAGACATACTCACAATAACTCATTACATATGTGCCTGTGTCCGGACACACACATACACGGATGGATAATGTACTTAATGAGACCCAGTTTACAATCTGTGTAGCCCCTCTGCACATCTCTCCTGAATATGACCTTGGTCGGGTCTCCCTCATGTCTGACATATGTCTGACAATAGCCTGAATTTTCTCAGAGTCAAAAATATGACCTCGCAGCACTGAATGTAACTCTCATCACTTGTATTTATGGCTTAGCTGCTTATCTGTTTGGGAAAATGCCAGAGGATGGGACTTCTTCAACACCCATCCTCCAGACTATTTCTCAGCCCCTTTCCCCCATAAATATCCATCAAACCCCAGACACCGTGGGAGACTTTATAAGAAAACAGGTCAATGGGATGCCACATATCAAGGGAGCTGGCTCCCAGAAGGTATATTCTTTTGGGAAATAATTCTTTCCTTTAATGAATCAAAAATATGTACAGGCTGAGGTTAATATTTGAACAATTGGCACTTCCTAGGTATTAACTACCATCAGTTTTTACTTTGTTTTTAAATGTGTATTTATTTTAGAGAGACAGAATGTGTGTGTGAGCAAGAGAGGGGCAGAGAGAGAAGGGGTCAGAGGATCTGAAGCAGGCTCTGTGCTGGGGCTTGGATGCACCAGCAGTGAGATCATGACCTGAGCCAAAGTCGGACGCTCACCCGACTGAGCCACGCAGGTGCCCCGATATCATCAGTTTTTAAAAAGGCAACATTCATTGTATTTAATCACCGCATATTAATAATATCATTGGGTATGAGTTAGATAGGACTCATGAGGGCAAAGGGAGAGAGAGCAGAGGAGAAACTTTTTTCTCTTCCTTTTCTTCTCATTCTTCCCTTTTCCTCTTCTTCCTCCTCCCTCTTCCCTCCCTCTCTTTTTTCTCCATCCTCGTTTATTAAAAATAAAGAGTTCTGGCCCAATCGAATCACAGCCAAGTGCTTGGAGAGTGTGGAAGACTGCAACACTGTGCCGGGTGAGGTGCCATTGAACTTCACCCTCAAAGACAAGCAGGAGTTTCTCAAGCAGCAAAATGGCCCAGTTAAGAAGGAGCAAAGATGTCCTTTGAGGACTGAAGGAGCCCAACACGCATGAGCAGAGCCACCTAAAGTTTTGCTTTTGTGTCACAGGACCTTTGGACTTCCCTTGCTACACTTGTAGAATGCAACCAGTGCCAGATCTTTAGATTCGTAAATATTCCTTTTTAACCCTTTGAGAGAATTGGAGGTAATAAATACAGCAGTCAAAACTCATTAGACAGAATGATATGGTGTCCCTCTTATCATGTACCTGAGGGTCGTGGGCAGCCTGGGGAATTACCACTGAGGGAAATCTAGGCGTGGGTAGCTATGGAACAGCTATGAACAGTCGTTAGACAGGCGTGGGTGGCTATGAACAGTCATTAGAGAAGCTTCATCTCTATTTCCAATTCCCATGTCAAAATTTCTCCCAATTAATCCTCAATCCCTAAGATGGTCTCCTTTTTAAAAAAAAAAATTTAATGTTTATTTATTTTTGAGAGGGAGACAGAGACAAAACATGAGGATGAGCAGTGGAGAGGCAGAGAGAGAGAGGGGGAGACACAGAATCTGAAGCAGGCTCCAGGCTCCAAGCTGTCAGCACAGAGCCCGACATGGGGCTTGAACCATGAGATCATGACCTAAAGCCAGACACTTAACTGACTGAGCCATCCAGCCACCCTCTTGTCCCGAGACTCTAATTTCTAACATTGCTTTTATAAGAAAATACAACCCTGATTTCCAAAGGAGCAACCTAGGAATCATTTGAATTAGTAAAGATCACTGGTATATTAGACAGTTCTTGCGTAAGAAGCTATAGGGCATGCAATTCAACAGTGGCATCAACCCACCCATTTGTATGTTTTTGTATCCTGTGAGAAATATACGTGTGACCCTGGGGGGCAAGTGCTGGCTCCCTCTTTTCTTTCTTTGAATTTCACAGTAGAGAACACCAAGAGGTGGATGGCTATTTAAATGTCAGCTTTACCTTTTGTTGATTAGTTCACAGCACAATCTTTTTATAAAGGTCTACCAAAAAGTAATGAAATAATATTTCATTTCACACTGAGAGCACGCTGTGTAAATAATTATGAAAGAAGAAACGTTTATAGCAATGTAAGTCCCGTGAGAGGCATAAAACCACCCTGAAAGGACATCGCACGTACTATTTTAAGATTCTGGACAGCAAGTCCCAGGTATTTTAAATCCTGAATCAGAAGCTGGGACTTTATTATTATTTTCTCTTTCACTATTCAAAGTGTATGTAAGGTTTTTCACCAAGATTCACCCATTTATCCCTGAGTTCTCTGATCCAAATCTAACCTCTCGGATGGCTTCCCTCCATCCTTTCCTCTTACTATTTTACTTCCAATCTCCTCAAACTGACCCACTGACATCGCTTTTATTGATGCCAAATGTACTGTTTTCTCTTAGAAGTATGTCTCTAAACCTTCATCTATGGAAGATTACACGCTATTACCCTTCCTAAAGGACTTTTGGGCTTTGCTTTTCTGAACAGATCAAAATAAACAAAATACCGATTTTGAAAAGGACTTTTGTGGAAACCTCATCCCTTTGCCTTTCTTAGATCAATGCATCTTTCACACACAGTTCACATGTACTTTCAATAACCGTTACTACTGTCCAACAGATCCCTCCACCAGAAAGGAAGAGGCCACTGCTTTCCTCCGTGTTTGCATCGTCCAGGTAAGCGAGGCAGAAATGATGCAACTTTAAAATCTTGATTATGATCTGTCGAAACCCAGCACGTTAAGTCTGTACTAGAAGGATAATATAGATTTAGGTTTTATTGGAACTTAAAGAAAGCAAGCTTTTAAGGAGCCTGCTCCAGCACTTGGAAGGGGAATGAGAATCTCAAATGTATGGGAGTGAAAAAAATTGTTTCTTATTTCAAAGAGGGCTTACCTCTGAGAATTAATGGGGCCCTGTCTAAACCCCATGTCTAAAAATATGTTAGTTTCTCCATGGAACAGAAATATAGTGTATTAGAAAAATGACCCATCCCTAGACCCCTGTGCAGATCCTTGAGTATATTAAAAGGATAGGCAGAAACCCAGTAGGAGAAAATAAGAAGAAAATTCCTCTCTGATCACTCAAGAGGACAGCCTCTCACATTCCAGACAGAGGGAACTCAACTGTCTGCTTGCCTCGCCAAAACTTCACAAGTCCAGGTGTATCGAATCCCCGAACCCCCCGTATAGGGCGTCCTGCACCCTCTCCACCACCTGATTCCCTGACAAGTTTTCTGCGGGATTTGACTGAGGTTGTGTCAACAGTGCGTTGGCTCAAATATGCTGCGTGTGATTTCTGCTTTCTTTCAGGGCTTTTCCAATGCCCTGATGTGAGGGGGTGACAAATTACGTGCTCGCCCACCCAGGGGAGTTCTCCAAAGCAAGGGTGACAAGTGCTTTCCCTTGGAGATCTTTTGTGGATGTTTTGAGAACTGTGATGTTTACTCCCCAGAAAATCTCGGAGGGATCAAATGCCAATGGCCACGCCCAGGGAGCAACCTCCCACCGTGCTCTCCCATGGACCCTTCACCTCTCTTGGCTGGCTCTCACTGGCTGCTGCCTGTTATGTTCCCTAGACTGATCTCCTGTCACTCCCCCCCCCCAAAAAAAAAACACATCTACACACAAATCCTTAGTTTAGCCTCTGGTTTGAGTAAAAAAAAAAAAAAAAATCCAAGCTAATTTGGAGAGGACTCTAAATCCTATTCACAAATACTGGTAGTGGTCTGGTGGGAGAACTCTGTTTTCTCTCAATCTACAGAGCCAACAAGATTCATCCAGAGGTGTGTATCCAGGCACAGGAGAGTAAAGATTTTATTCAATGTCATTCGAGGCTTGAATCTCCAGAGGCCATCAGTGAAAGTTGCCCTTTTTTCTTTTAATATTCCATAGGTTTTGCTTTTTTCAGCTACTTCAGCGAATCCCAGCCTACAAACGTTCCTCTCTTTTTTTCCTTATCAAAGTGGCCTATCTTGGGTTGCTTTTTCCATGTGTCTTATCCAAACTGCTTCAGGTCCCGCCAGCTGATTTCCTTCTGGGTCTTCCTTATCATAAGATTTGGAAGTGACCTTAAAACGTAGTCACTTCATGAGTCCAGTGAAAAAAGCCGGGGCTTAAACTTGGCCAAATAGCTGACCCTGGCTACTCTAAATGGTGCACAGTCTAGATAAATCACTTTGCCTACTGCTTTATCTCAAATGGGCAAACAGAACTATAGTTATTTCGAGGCGATAATTTACCATGAAATCAATAAATACAGTTATTTCCTCCGTGATACATGTTCTCTGTATTTTTCCACTCTTTGTGCCAAAATATAGTAATTCGTATGTTCTGTTAGGCTAATCAGACATTGTACTTCATTTTCCAATGAGCTACATACAGTTAAAAATGCTCTTAAAATATTTTAACAAAGCACTAAGTCAAATTTTATAGTTCATACGGTATTCAATGATATCAAAATGATGCAAGCAAATAGCATATTCTGTCTTGTACAGACATTACATGCAGGTACAGTAGCAACTGCTTCCAACATGAGGAGAATAAGATGAGATTGTCTAATTTGTCTTGTGTTTGTTTATTAATACTTCCTGGATCTCAGATACAGGGGGTTGAGTTTATCAAACTCCTCAGTTTATTGCACAGTGTCAACCTTGTGTAATGAAAGTTTTCTCCCTTACTGTATCTGTGCATTCTCTGGTTCATTTGTTCATACCCTTATAGCCCCTTTCTTCCCCTTCATCCCAGGCAACAATTTTAATACATTCAGTGTGTTTCTGTTTATGTGAATACGCTCTTACAAAAGGCAAATTGTATCACACACAAATATTTTAATTTACTTAAATGGCATTGTGTTATGTATCTCATTATAGTACTCATTTTTTCAATATGGATTATTCTTAAAGACCCATTCACAGCTTTGCTTCTGTTTGGAATGTGAAACCCACAAGAGAACATTGTTCTTATTCCAACAATAAGAAAATCAGACAAAGGATATGGGACTAGGTTTTGCGGTTTTTTGTTTTGTTTTGTTTTGTTTTGTTTAGTCTATCAGTGAGCTGAAGTCTGAAGGTAATAAGGTGAATTGACTTTCAAAGGGTGACAAACTCCTCCAAGGAAAGAGAGGATGTACCAACTGTTTTTGCACTGGCAAAGCACAAGACAGAAAAATAGCACCCGTTACAATGGATAAGAAAAAAAAATACTGTAACTGAAATGTCAACAGACACATGAAGGCAGAGTATGGGCTAGTATGACAGGGTATAGTCCCTGAGAATCCCAGTAACAAAAGAACTCTCTAGCCACCTGCCAGATTTTCCTCATAAACCTTCAGCAGGTGTCCACGAGGACAACGGGAGGCAAGAAAGGACTCCTGAGAAAGCTAGAGATGATGATCACCCGAGGAACAGGCATGAAGTGTAAGTGTGGCTAAGACTCTTCTCTCGTTCAAAGCAAAAACTGTCTTCCTCTAGGTACGGGGCAAGGAAGCTTCCTTCCCTATGATCCCAGAAATAGGTGAGCTTTCATTGAAGGAGGGGTAAAAACAAAAGCTGTCTGCCTCTTAGGGAAAACAGGAAAGCCTCCCTTTTCCTGCCAAGGCAGAGGTTAGCTGCTGCTAGCAGAAGGGAAGAAAGTCTCCAGTTTCAAGAGTCCTACACAACTGCCAAGTGGTATTGACCTTGGAAGTGAACAAGAATTCGTTTGTGTCCCAGAACCACTGGGCCAGACTCCCCATCTAGGACAGGCAGTTTGGCTGCTGTGTGAGGAAGGACAATAATGCTGAGGGTTCAGGGACACAGGAAGTAATGACTAGACTGCCTCAACCACACACAACCTGACAGAAGCAGAGGAATACCGATCTCTAAAAGTGAATCTTACAGGTCTCACTTTCTACTCCTCTTTTCTGCATACTATCCAAAATCTAATGGAAAAATAATTGCAGAAGACACAAATACCAAAAAAAGGACATACCACCAAAAGATAAAGGAGTCAAGAGAACCAGACTTGGAGATGGCCCATATATTAACAATATCTGACAGGGACTTTAAAATAACTATTGTATGTTTATGAATATAGCGAGAATACGGACAACATGGATGAACAGATGGGAAATCTGGAAGAAGGATGGATACAGTAGGAACATTAAAAGAAAATGACAGAAATTTTTTAAAACTCCTGTCAAAGTTGAAAATTTCCTTTAATAGGCTTATTTGCAGACTGGACACATTAAACGTAATCAATGAATTAGAATACATTTTGGTAAACAAGCGACTGGATTGCTCAGTCAGTTAAGTGACCAAATTTGGCTCAGGTCATGATCTCACATTTCATGGGTTCAAGCCCCATGTCGGGCTCTGTGCTGACAGCTCGGAGTGGAGCCTGCTTCGGATTCTGTCTCCCTCTCTCTGCCCCTCCCCCACTTATGCTCTGTCTCTCTGTCTCTCAAAAATAAGTAAGCATTAAAAAAATAATAATAAACAAATAGAATATATTTGGGAGAAATTCTCCAAAGGGAAAATACATATTAAGAGAGTGAAGGAAAGAAGACAACAAAATCCCCAAGTCCATTAGCAAACAGTCTAATGCATGTGTAATTGGAGTCCCAATACTAGAAAAGAGAAAGAGACCAGGGTCATAGAAATACTTGAAAAGATAATGGGTGAGAACTTCACAAAACTAATGAAAGACAACAAACCACAGGTGTGAGAACCTCAGAGAATGCAAAACAGGATAATGGGAATAATAACATATACAGGTACATCATAGACAAACTACCAAAAATCAAAGATGAATAAACATTACTAAAGTTGCCCAAGCTAGAAACATTTTACATATAGCAAAACAAAGACAGCAATGACCTCAGACAACTCATCAGAAAGTATGCAAGCCAGAAGACCACAATGACATACAATACTGAGAGAAACAACAGTCAACCCTGAACTCTAAGATACGTGTTAGTAAGTTATTCCAACAGAATATGATAACAGATAAGTTTGTAACTACACCAAAAAATGAAGTGACAGGCCCAGCAAAAATGTAAGAAAATAGACATTACATTTTCCTTATTTTTGATCTCTTTATGTGACAGAGTGTAAACCAAATCATAACAATGTATTTTAGGGGTTGTAATATGTACAAAACATATGACGGCAATAATATAAATGAAGATGGCGGAAAATGGAAGTATATTCTAGTCTCTTACACGATGTGTCAAGTAGTACAAGATTCTTTGAAGGTAGATCGCTGTCATCTCAAGACATGTACTGGCAACCCTAGAACAATCACTTAGGCGATAAAAGGAGGTATAACCAGTAAGCTATTAGTGGAGAAACATTAAAACACTTAGCACTTCATAACAACTCATAACAACTCATAACAAAAGGAAATTAAAACAGAAACAGATGGGACAAATTAGAAACAAAAAGTAAGAAGATACAAGATATCAATATTTGCTATCATATCACTATGACATGACAGTCCTAACATATCAATAATTGCTTTATATGTATTTTATCTAAATGCTGCAATAAAAGCTTGAGACTGTAAATGCAAGTAACAAAGCCATATCCAATTATATGCTGTTAAAAGATGACGGAAAATGAAAATAATAATGAAAAGGAAATTGTAGTGGCTTTACAAATATCAGGAAAGTATACTTTAAAACAAGGAATTTTACCAAAGTAAAACAATGAATTGATTCTTAAAAAAACATCTAACACAACATCAGAATCAGTCATTTTTTCAAGACGTCCCCTTTTTCAAGGGGACATAAAACATTCAAGAAGATAGACTGTAACCTCAAAGAGCAAACTTCAAAAATTATATCATCTGACCAGAACAAAACTGAACCATCAGTATAAATAGGCAATATGCATGGGGCGCCTGGGTGGCTTAGTCGGTTAAGCATCTGACTTCAGCTCAGGTCGTGATCTCACAATTCATGAATTCAAGTCCCACATCAGGCTCTGTGCTGACAACTTGGAGACTGGAGCCTGCTTCGGATTCTATTTCCCTCTCTCTCTGCCCCTCCCCCACTCACACTCTGTCTCTCTCTCTGTCTCTCTGTCTCTCTCTCTCTCTCTCTCAAGAATAAAAACCATTTTTTTTAAATAACAATGTGTATGGAAAATACTCAAGTAATCACAAAGTCAACGACAAGTTTCTATGTAGGCTCTGGTGCAAAGAAACCATAAGGCAAATTAGGCAGTATCTTGAACTGAATGGATATGAAAACCTAACACTAAAACTTGTAGAACATAGCTAAAACAATACTTATATTCAAATTTATAGCAGTAAATGTTTACATTAAAAGATAAAGTTCTCAGAATAATGATGCCAGCTTCTAATATAATAAACTGGAAAGAGAGGAGCAAAGTAATCGAAATGCAAGTAGAAGAAAGGTAATAATAAAATGCAAAAATGAATAAAATAGAAAAGATAAAACCAAAGAAAAAAGTAAATACAACAATTTTTTTTCAATTTGTGAAAATGGTAAAATTCTAGGCAGACTGATAAAGAAAAATATAGCTTACTAGTCATCAGGGAGAAAAAGAGTATAGCACTGTGTCTATTATGGTAAATTCTAACAAACATTTAAGGATTAAACACCAATTATACAAAAACTGTTCTCAAAAATACAAGATAACATCATGGTTTCTACCACATTTCAGGAGACCACATCATCCTGATATAATAAAGAGATTCCAAGAAGACTACGGACCAGTATCTCTTATAACATAGGCTCAAAATCTTTAACAAAACATTATCTAAGCCCAACCACATATGACCCAACACATTGGTAGCTCCATCCAGGAATGAAAGAATTTTTTAACACTTGAAAATCAACAAGTATGATTCACCAATAACTACACACTACAACAAACTACAAAATAATGCAATCATTTTAAGAGTCAGAAAATGCATTTGAAAAAAATTAAAATTTTATTCATGATAAAATTCTCAGCAAACTGGGAGCTTCCTCAGACTAATAAACACCATCTATGGAAAACCAACAAGAAAACATTTTACTTAGTGGTTAAAGATGCAATTCTTTACCTCTGTGACTAAAAAAAAAGCAGACAAACATGTTCAGTCTTACCCTTTTTCATTAAACTTGTACTGGAGGTTCCAGAAACTTCAAAGTTTGGTGGTGGGGGGAGAAAGATTGATGGGGAAACGAGTAAAGATGGTCAAAAAGTACAAACTTCCAGTTATAAAACAAATGTCATGCAGATATAAATGTACAGCATAGTGACTATAGTTAATAGCACTGCATTGTATATTTGTAAGTTGCTTAGAAAGCAGATCTTAGAAGTTCTTGTCAGAAGACACAGAAGCTTTTAACTACATGGTGATTGATATCAACTAGACATGCTGTGGTGCTCATTTCACAATAGATGCATATTGTGAATTATGTTCTACACCTAAAACTAGTATATTCTATTTAAATTTTATCTTAATTTAAAAAAACAACTCTCAACACCCAACAGGAAGGAACAAGTGATCCAGATAGAAACAAGGCAAAAGATATGAAGGGACATGTTACTGAACAGATACACACACAGCCAAGAAGCCCATGCAACCCTTGAGAAACACAAGTCAAAAACACAATGAAATAGACCCAACTGCATGGCGACAATAAAAAAGACAGATCACACAAGCACTGGTATATATGTGAAGCAATTAAATCTCTCATCTGTGTTTAGTGGGGCACACTGAATGATACATCCACTTCGGAAAACAGTTTCATAGTTTCTTAAAAAGTTAAGTACTCACCTAAGGTATGACGAAGCCATTCCACTCCTAGGAGTTTACCTAAGATAAAAGGAAGTATATGTGAATTCCAAGATTTGTGTTTAAATAGTTATAGTAGTTTTATGTGTAATAGCCCCAAACTGGAAGCAACGCAAATGTTAATCAGCAGGTAAATGAATAAACAAGCTGGTATGTTCATACAATGGAATGCTGAGTAGTAATAACACATGTAACAGCATGGGTGAAACTTAAAGTAATTATAATGAGTGAAGGAAAACAAAGAAAAATAGTGTATGCCGTGTCATCATTTATATAAAACTGTATAGAAAATATAAACTAATCTATGGTGACACAGTCAGTAAGGTTACTATTATTAATTAAACACGACATTGTGTATTTTTTATTTTTTATTTTTTCATGACATCATGTATTTTATAAACTTATTTATAAAGATGGAATTAATATACAGTAAACTATACAAATTTAAAGGGATACATATTTTATTTATTTTTTCAATTATATATGTATATGTACATATATACATCATATATAATGTATAATGTATTATATAATGTTATAGAGACAGAGCATACATATATAGCATTATGTATGCATATGTATATACATATAAACGTTATATAAAATGTGCATTATGTATGCATACACATATATACATTATATAAAATGTGCCCTATGAATGTATACATTATGTATGTATGTGTATGTATACATATATATACATTATATAAAATATGCACTGTATTATATAATGTGCATGTACATTATATATATGCATTATACATATATATACACATATATATACACATACATACACACAGAATGCTAAGAATGCCTTTATTTCCAAGATAAAGCAGTTTATACCATTATTCCCTATTATATTTTAAAAAATCATTTAGAAAAGAAAGATAAATGCAGAGCACATATATTGGAAAGGACAAGTAATTTGATAGCAACATACCCTCTACATAGAAAATTCCAAAAATATCAAGCAAAGAGTCACTTGAATAAGTGAATTTATGAAGGTCACAGAATACAAATCAAGATACAAAAATCAACTGCATTTTTATTTATTGGCAAGTAAAATAGGTAACTTTAATTTTTAAAAACAATATGCTTTCAGTGTTCCATCAATAAGCATGAAATGCTTAAGGGCCAGTTTAACAAAATATATGCAGGATCTGCACACTGAAAACTGCAAGACATTGTTGACAAAAATCATGCAAATGCAGAAAGTGACCCATATTTATCATCAGAAGTCTCATTATTATTAAGGTTTTCTCTTTGTATTTACCAACTGAGAAATTCAACAAATTTTTACCGAAATTCTAGGAATATTTTTATATTACATGAATTTAGAAGCTGACTGAAAATTGTATTGAAAAGCAAAGGATGTAAAATTGCAAAAAACATAATTTTGAAGAACAAAGCTGGATACTACTATCTGATGTCAAGACGTACTACAAAACTATAGTAATCAGTAAATGTTACAGGTCTTATATGCCGGATGAGTGAGAGAAAGAGAGATAGAAAGACTCATAGATCTGAAAATGGAACAAAATAGAAACATACTCACATATGCATGCATATATGGTGCCAAATCAATTCAACAAAGAAAAAAAGGTATTTTCAACATGATACTAAAAATATTGGGCATAAAATTGCCTTGATCTATACCTAATACCCTACACAAATTTTAACTCAAAATGATTATAGACAAAAGTTTAAGTCCTGGATATATAAAATATAGAGAAAAAAACACTGAAAAATACTTATTACAACAAATTATGTCTTAGATGTGATGCCAAAAGCACAACCAAAAAAGAAGAAAATTAAATAATTCAGACTACACAGAAATAAAAAAAAAAATGTCTGTTCTCAAGGCGCCAGGATGGCTCAGTCAGTTAAATGTCCAACTCTTGATTAGCTCAGGTCATGATCTCAAGGTCACAAGATGGAGCCCCACGTGGGCTCCACACTGGGTGTATGATTCTCCCTCTCCTTCTGCCCCTCCCCAACTCATGTGCAGTCTTTCTCTCTCTCTCTCTTTCACTCCCCACCCCCCACAAAATGTCCATTCTCAAAGATACTGTTAGGAAATGAAAATACAAGGAGCGGGAGAAAACATTTGCAAAAAATATACCTAATGAAAGGACTTATAGCCACAACAGAAAAAGAGCATTTACTGCTGAATATAAGAATGTACACTTGCTAATACAAAAAGGACAAAAAATTGGTTGCGACATTTGAACACACACAATAAATAAATGGCTCATAAAGTGTATGACAGTGACATTCAAATGCATCAGCTATCAAGAAAATGTAAATAAAATCTCTAACAATATATTAGTAAACATTAGAATGACTAAAACTAAAAATCTTGACATGAGCAAATGATGATGTAAATGTTTAGCCAATGGGACTCATATACTGTAAGTGGGAATGTAAAATTTCCACTTGGAAATCAGTATATCAATTTCTTATCAAGTTAAATACACACTTTCCATATGACCCAGCTCTTCAACTTCCAGGTGTTTATTCAAAAGAAATGAAAACATATGTTCACACAAGTATCTGCATGCAAATGTTTAATAGCAGCTTACTTAAGAGTCCAGAACTAGAAACAACCCAAATATCCCTCAGTTGGTGAAAGAACAAACACATTTAGGTTACAGCCCAATAAGAGAATACTACTCAGCAATACCAAAAACTGTTCGTATGTTCATACCAGAAGAATCACAAAGAAGTAATGTTAAGGGAAAGGATTCAGGCACAACAGACTACATACAGTATGATTCTGTTTCTGTAATATGGTTTAAAAAAATGTCAAGCTTCGGGGATAGAAAATAAATCAGTATGCATCTATTGAGATGACCTTATGATTTGCTTTCATTCTATTAATATGACGTGTCACACTGATTGATTTACATATATTAAACCAATTTTGCATCCCAGGGACAAACCCCACTTAATCATGGTGATTGATCCCTTTTAATGTGCTGCTGAATTTGGATTGGTAGCATTCATTGACGATTTTGGCCTCTATATTCATCAAGGATATTTGCCTATAGTTTTTTAGCATTGTCCTTTTTCAGTTTTTTAATCAGGAGAGCTCTAGCCTCATAAAATGTATTTGATAGTATTCTCTCCTCTTTCACTTTTTGGAAGAGTCTGAGAAGGACTAGTGCTAATTCTTTACATGTTCGGTAACATTTATCATTGAAGCCATCTGATCCTGGGCTTTTCTTCGGGGAAAGTTTTTGATTGCTGATTCAATCATCTTACTAGTAATCAGTCTACTCCGATTTTCTATTTTTTTTCCTAATTCAATCATGGGGAGTTGTAGGTTTCTGCGAATTTTTCCATTTCTTCTAGGTTGTCCAGTTTGCTTGCATATAGTTGTTCATAGTAGCCTCTTCCAAGCCTTTGGATTTCTGTACTATCAGTTGTCTCTTTTTTTATTTATAATTTTATTGATGTGGATCCTTTCACTTCTTTCCTTGGTTGGTCTAGCTAATTTGTCAATTTTGTTCCTCTTTTCAAGAACCAAATCTTAGTTTGGTTAATTTTTTTCTGTAGTTTTTCTGTTTGCTATTTCATTTAGTTATAGTCTAATCTTTACTATTTCCTTTCTTCTGAAAACTTTGGGTTCAGTTTGTTCTCCTTTTCCTAGTTTTTTAAGCCATAAACAGGTTGTTTATTTGAGTTCTTTCTTCCTTCTTAATAAAGGCATTTCTTGCTATGAATCTCCCTAGAACTATATTTGCTGCATCCCTAAGTTCTGGTGTTTCCATCTCTGTTTCAAGAAACATTTTTATTCTCCTTTAATTTCTTCTTTGACCCATTGGTTGTTCTGAGAGTATTATTTAATTTCCATGTGCTCATGAATTTTCAAGTTTTCCTATAGCTATTGATTTCTAGTTTCAAGCCACTGTGATAAGAAAAGGATACTTGGTATGATTTCAATCTTCTTGAATTTGCTAAGAATTATTTTGTGGACTAACATATGGTCTATCCTAGAAAACGTTCCATGTGTATTTGAAGAGAAAGTGCATTCTGCTGTTATTGATAGAACGTTTTACGTCTGTAAGGTCCATTTGGTCTATACTACTGTTTAGATCTGTGGTTTCCTTATTGATTTTCTGTCTGGATGATTTGTCCACTGTTAAGAGTGGGGTGTTAAAAATGCCCAACAATTAGGATTATTGTTTATTTCTCCTTTACCTCTTAGCTTTTGCTTTATATGTTTAGGTACTCCAATGTTAGGCACATAAATATTTATAATTGTTCTATCTTCTCCATGGATTGACCCCTTTATCATTATCTAATGGCCTCTTTTGTCTCTTTTTACCATTCTTAGTTTACAATCTATTTCATCTGATATAAGTATAGCTACCTCTGTTTTTTGTTGTTGTTTTCAAAGATTTGCTTGACTCTAAAAAAAAGAAAAAAAAAAGGTGGGGGGTGGCGCCTGGGTGGCTCAGTCGGTTGAGCGTCCAACTTTGGCCCAGGTCATGACTTCACAGCTTATGAGTTTAAGCCCCGTGTCAGGTTCTGTGCTGACAGCTTAGAGCCTGGAGCCTGCTTCAGATTCTGTCTCCCTCTCTCTCTGCCCCTCCCCCACTCATGCTCTCTCTGTCAAAAATAAATAAATATGTTCTCAAAAAAAAAAAAGATATGCTTGAAACATCTTATTCTATCCAATCACTCTCAATCTGTGTGTGTCTTTAATGCTCAAGTGAACCTCTTATAGGCAGCATACTGTTGGATCTTCTTTAATACATTCAGACGTTTTTAATCTTTTGATTGGAGAAGTTAATCTGTTTACATTTAAAATAATTGTTGACAGGTAAGGGTTTACTATTTCCATCCTGCTACTTGTTTTCTGGTTGTTTTGCAGATCCACTTTGTTTTGTTTTGGATCCTGTTATCTTTTTGTGTGTATTTTGATGACTTTTGGTATCAGTATTTTTGACTTCTCTACTGTGTTCTTCCCTGTAATTAAGACAAGATTTTCCCTTGTGGTAAATGTGCGCTTACCTAAAACCTCTTAAACTAAGGACACCCCGTTTTAAATGGATAACAACTTAACTTCAATAAAATTCACATAGTTTTACTCTTCTCCCCTTACATATTAGGTTATTGCTGATACAACTTACATAATTTTTATATTGTGTATCTAATAACAGGTTATTCTGTTTATGGGCATTTTTGCTGTTGTCTTTTTTTTTTTTTGACTTGTCAATTAAAGTGAGTTATACACAGCTATTACCATATCGTAAATTCTAACTATCACTATGTATTTACCATTACCAGGGAAATTTACACTACTATTTTCTTTTTTTTTTTTTTATTTTAAATAACATTCTTTTACTTCTGCTTTAAGAACTCATTTTAAGATTTCTTATAAGGCAGGTCTGGTGATAATATCTTCAGCTTTTGGGAAAGGCTGTATTTTTGAAGGAAATAATACTAATCTTGGTATCTAATTCTTGGTTGACAGTATTTTTCAGTATTTTTGAGTATGTCAACCCAGTCTCCTGGTCTGAAAAGTTTCTGTTGAGAGTCTTCCAGTAATCTTATGGGAGGTCTCTTTTATATAACTTCTCTCTTTTCTTTTGTGGCTCTTAACTTTCTTTACTCTTTTTTTTTTTTTTTTTTTTTTTTTTTTTGCTCCTCAGCCTGGGTCATTTCCAATGTTCTATCTTCTCAGTCACTGATTCTTCCTCTGGCATGATCAAGTCTAATTTTGAAACTCTATTAAATTCTTTAGTTCAGTTGTATTTTTTTAAACTCTAGGATTTCCATTTTTTATTTTGTTCTTGAAGGTTGCTGTTTCCTTATCAAAGGTCTTGTTTTGTTTATGCATTGTTTTCTTAATTTCAGTCAGTTATCTGTGTTTTCTTGTAGCTCACTAAACTTCCTTAAGAGGACTATGCTGAATTCTTTGTCTGACAGTTCATAGGTCTCCCTTTCTTTAGGATCAGTTGTTGGAGCTTTATTAGTACCCTTTAGTGGTGTCGTATTTACTTATTTTCATGACCCTTGATTCTTTATGCGAGGATGTGTGCGCTTGAGTAATGGCACTCCTCTTCCAGATTTTACAGGTTTGCTTCGTCAGAGACAGTTCTTCACCAGTGAGCTCAGTTTAGGTTTTGGGTGTGTCTACTTCGGCAGGTGGGACCTGTTGTCATGGTCTATTTTGGGGTGAGGCAGCTGATCATGCTCTGAAGATGGAGATGAGAGGATATGCCACTGGCTGAGAACAGCTGGATTCAATTGCTAGCTTGGTTACCTACTCAAATAAGGCTACAGGAGAGGCCCCATGGTTTCCTAGGTTCTCTGGTTGGGCTTACAAAACAGTCAGGATGGGGTACTATCTTCAATAACAGATGTTCCTACAATAACAGGGCAGCAGGCCAAGGCCCAGGGACTATATAGCTGATTGATTGGGGACCGACACCAGACCTGAGGATGCACTGAAATCCCTGGTCAGGTGAGGCCACCTGTTTTACTCTGCCAATGGAGGAAGCCACAGGCTGTGCTCTCCATTCAAGGGCCACTGTATGTAAGGCTGTTGAAGGCACTACATAGCTTCCCTTGTGCTCTGGTTAGTTTCCTGGTTGGACAGGCTCAAGGCTGTATTCAGCAATGACTAGGGCGTTGCATTAGATTCCCTGCTTGGGTGCAGCAGGTGAATCAGCCCTAAAACTTGTAAAGCTCTTTTTGTTGTTGTTGTCTTGACTCAAGTCAACCCACACCCCAAGGTATCTGATTGAAAGAGTCCCTAGCTTTGCTCTACAAACTACCAGCTCTGTCTGTCCTTCTCTTGGGTCAAGTGCTGCCAAGGAGCAAAACTTACAGGAATGTTCTGGTGCCCTTCTTGCCTGGTTTGAGGGTGAGGGATTGTTCTACTCTACTCTTAATTTCCACGACAGGCTCTCCAGTTAGGAGCGGCCCGGAAGTACCCCCAGCCATGGCTATGAAGGAATCCCCCTATGCTATGCACAGGAAGCCTGTGTGCCCAGTCCTGGCTTCACTCTGGAGACAATCAGCTGAGCCTGCCCACTTGTCAGCTCAAGCACCACTGGGTCCCACAGATTCCAGATTCCAGACATTCTGGTCAAATGGGGCTAGAAGGCCCTCTCCATAGCAGGTGGGGGCTATGATTGGGCTCCATGCCTGGGTGTGGATAAAACGGATTTGTGGGTCAGCAGAAATCCTCCCACGAGGATCTAGATCGGGCAAATATGCATCCCAGCAAGCGTCCTGGGCAGAGTGCACACTTGACTTCCTTCTGGAGATGAGTAAAGGCCCTATTGGGATTGCTACTTGGGCACTGCAGGTCTGACCTCAGTCTCCCAAGATCCTACTGTTGATTTCAAGCCCCTACCTCCTCCTCCATCACTGTCAGACTCCCAGTGGCTGGGCTCCACATATTCCTCTGCAAGCTCTAGGGAATCTCAAGGGAATTTCTCCATGTAGTGCTCCAATGGCCTGGGACACAGGCAATGTGGTCCACATGCAGCCACCCCTCTTACCTTCTAGCGTAGTCTATCGCAGGCTACAGGGGGGGTGCTTCAGCCTCACCTTTGTGTTCTAGGAGTTTCTCAGTAGTGTCTTATTCATCAATAGTTGTTAGTTGTTGGGAGGGGGAGCAAAGTCAGGAATGATCTATGTGACCACCTTGATGGGACTCTCCTATCTTATTTATATTGATCATTGTTACATACACCCGAGTGTGGAAGTTAGTCAAAACTCATTAAACAGTACCTTTAAAAAGGTAAAATTTAATGGGTGTGAACTATTCCTTAATAATTCGTGACTTTAAAAAAATAGAAAGATCTCTCCATGTTGCTATGTATATGGCTAATTCACTGTTTGGAATCACTGAAAGAGTCAGCATGACATACAGTTATTTATGCACTTTTTCCGTCATGGTACCCAAATTCTCTCCAACTTCTGATCACCAGCAACACTGTGGTAATTAACACTTTCACACATGTATATGAAAATTGCCATGGATTATCTATGGAATATATTCTGGGGAAAAGAACTGCTCAGTCATGAGATACATGCCATGAGTTTGCCACAGTAAGACCAACTGTCCCTCTTAGAGAGTTCACCAAGCTGTATTAGTGCTTCTATCTATGTGGGAGGTTAAAAAGATTTGTTTAAGAGGCGCCTGGATGGCTCAGCCGGTTAAGCAACCGACTCTTGATTTCTGCTCAGATCATGACCTCATGGTTCCTGAGGTTGGTTAGCCCCATGTCAGGCTCTGCACTGACAATGCGGAGCCTGCATGGGATTCTCTCTCTCCCTCTCTCTCTGCCTCTCCCCTGCTCACTCTCTCCATCATTCTCAAAAATAAGTAAATAAAGTTTATTTTTTTTAACTTAATGTTTATTTATTTTCAAGAGAGAGTGCACAGGGGAGGGGCAGAGAGAGAGGGAGACACAGAATGTGAAGCAGGCTCCAAGCTGAGCTGTCAGCGCAAAGCCCGATGCGGGGCTCGAACTCATGGAACTGTGAGATCGTGACCTGAGCCGAAACGAAGAGTCAGATGCTTAACTTACTGAGCCACCCAGGTGCCCCTAAGTAAATAAACTTTAAAAAAAAATGACTCCTATAAGATCATCAGCCTCCCTCCTAGGTGACAGGCCATGCCATGGCTTCACAAATGACTCGACGCCTTTACAGAAATAACTCTTTTCATTTCTCATTGTTCCCTGCCCAATGGGTCCATCATCCCTGTTGCTTTCATCTTCCCATACATATTTTATGCTTTCTGCAATTGGCCTTTCCCTATCCAGTTGTCACAACAGTGTTTAAATTCTTCTCTGAATTATTTCATTTCTTCTCTCTGATCTTATTCAGGCTTGCTGGCTCTCTGAGAAAGATCTCTCTTCAAATTCCAGTTCGATTTTGACATTTTCCTGTGTGCTGTGACCCATGATTCTTATTTCCAAAGGAAAAGAAACAAAAGTGGGCACAGATACCCAGATTTTCAACAATCAGACATCTGCAAAGCCTCATACACTTAACTTTGAATCTAACCCTCTTCTTTGTCACATTTGGAAACACGGAATGATTAACATCTATCACGTGCAGTTTTTTGAAGGTAGTTGGGAGACTTAGGCTCAAATTGCTGTTCTATGAGCAAAACTGAACACACTGCATTTTGAAACTTTACTATCACATAAGCCACTAGATTATCGACATGTATCACGATCTAGGCATTTATAGCAATTCTTCTGTACATTCCTCAGGAAGTTCTTTATCAAATCAATCATGGTTTTCTCCCAGCTGCTTGATCTATACTGTGAGTTCAGTTTCTTGTATTGTATGTCTTACCCAGAGAATTAAATTCTCCTGCTTTTCTGTAATTAGGCACAAAAGAGTAATTCTAATATTTATATTTGCCATAGAATATGAGGCATATTTAAGAATTTTTATGGGGAAGTCATTAAGAACACCCATTTTTATGATTAGGGGAAAAGGCAGTTCCAGGATTTTACATTGTACCTAGAGTGAATTCACAGCAACCTAGCTGAATTCATTTTATAAAGTTTATTGTTTTACATGGTTTCGTGTGAATTAGACACTCACTTATGATTAGTCTACTTCCAATAATTAACATTAAGAATCATCAAAATGTGAAGTACCAATCCATAAAAAATTCACTCAGTAAACAATTTTCAGGCACTATAGAAGAATTTATTTACTTCCAAGTACCTGTCTAACAATGCCTTATTATTTTAAGTATCTTCAGCAATTTATATTTCTTATAATTAACATTATTCCCAATTATGTCTAATTTGTTTTTCCTTTTTCTAAGTAAGTTCTTTATTTTGAGAGAGAGAGAGAGAGACTGAGAAAGCACGGGAGGGGAAGAGAGAGAAAACCCCAAGCAATCTCCAAGCTGTCAGTGCAGAGCCTGATGTGGGGCTTGAACTCATGAACCGTGAGATCATGACCTGAGCGGAAATCAAGAGTTGGAGGCTTAACCGACTGAGCCACTCAGGCGCCCCAGTATGTCTAAGTGTAATAAGGTTTCACTCTTTTTGTTTGTTTTTAAATTTTTTTTCAACGTTTATTTATTTTTGGGACAGAGAGAGAAAGAGCATGAACGGGGGAAGGGCAGAGAGAGAGGGAGACACAGAATCGGAAGCAGGCTCCAGGCTCCGAGCCATCAGCCCAGAGCCTGACGCGGGGCTCGAACTCACGGACCGCGAGATCGTGACCTGGCTGAAGTCGGACGCTCAACCGACTGCGCCACCCAGGCGCCCCTCTTTTTCTTTGTTTTTAACTTTAGCAGTGTATATCTAAGCAAATACCATAGAATACATTTAAAAGAGTTCCCTCGCTATGGCCCTGGAACAAACGCAAAAGTCCTATTTTTCCCAGAGTTGATTGTAGGCAGAATATATTAAGCAATCAATTATTTAGCTGGAAAACATAAACATTTTAGTTTCTTTGGCTTTAGTTAATGCCCCTGTGTTCTTTAACATGCCTGTCTAAAATTGTCCCAGCGAATCTCACATCTGCACAAAGAAGTGCATACTGAGTGCTGTTCAGCCAAAAGAGACAAATCCAGTAGACAAAATTTGGGTAGAGATTTCTGACTGACTGTTCAAAATAAGCATTCTAAGGGTGCCTGGGTGGCTCAGTCGGTTGAGCATCCGTCTTCGGCTCAGGTCATGATCTCACGGTTGGTGGGTTCGAGCCCCGTATCGGGCTCTGTGCTGACAGCTCAGAGACTGGAGCCTGCTTCAGATTCTGTGTCTCCCTCACTGCCCCTCCCCTGCTTGTGCTCTGTCTCTCTCTGTCAAAAATAAACATTAAAAAAAGTTCAAATTGGGCATTCCAGTCACAGTGTGCTTTGGACACCTAACCTCAGGATGCTCCCTGACTCCAGCATTCTGTGGCAAAGAGCTGGGCATAGGAGTAAGCTGACATTATGATGCCTCAGCAGCATTCTGTATTTCCCCCTCAACCCTGGGGTTTCTCTGCCACCACATCACGTCATGTCCTAAAAACATGGTCAGCCATTCTGATGCACATGCCTAACGTGACTACCCTTGCCAAGATGATAAAGCAAAACCATGACGCAGGCCGAAGAGTCTATGAAAACATGACATGCACAATATACAAGGAAAGACCCATCGACTTTAAGGTTAATTGGATGATTTACGGTATTTCCTGGGCAAAAAACAATGAGCAGATAGGTTAAGGCTTTACGCAGACCCTGTTAAATCCCTTTCAGTCTAAAAAAAACTGGCATGTACCTCACTGAAATTTCTATTTCCCAAGTGGTTTTTCAAAAGAAGAAAGAAGAGTGAAACAATTAGAAGGAAGGAATGCTACCAGCATCTTTCCAAAAAGAATTTGCCTGCTCATTTCAATGTGGACACAGAAGAGTAAAAGTTTTCACTTACTTAACGGCTGTTGATTCACTTTGCCATCAGTGAAACAAAAACCTCTTTTGCATGGCCTCAGAGACATCTTATTAATGGGAATTAGCATCTGACCCCTACTAACATTCCCCCAACACTATATCCAGCAGATCAAAATATTCAGGCTCTGGTTTTTTTTGTTTTTGTTTTTGTTTTTGTTTTTACTACGTAACTAGCCCCCAAAGAAGTTGATTTCAGACCTCCAAAGTAACATATGATTTTTATAAGTCGAACACACGGACACGAATACTTCCCAGCCTTTACACACAAAGGCCCTAATGCTTTCCTGCCGATTATGTTCTCCATGCTCCTCATGAAGGACACTGTTCTGTCTGTAGACTTGAAGGAACCATGAAGCCAATGCCGTGTGCCTGGATTTCACTTTCTCGTAGTGAAGGGGGTAGACTTGTGACTCAAAAGCCTTCCTCCTGAAATACTGCTAAAGTCTGGAAGACATATGCTTAGAAAGATAATGGATTCACGACAAGCAAGAAAAATCTGCAAGGGTAAATATTAAGCCAAAATAACAACTATGAACTTGAATCAGAGAAGGCACCTGTGGTGAGTATGTGATACGTATCTGGTATGTGATGGCCCTAGACACTAATACCTAGAGTGATGCTGAGAGGAGAGCCAACGTCTTGGGAATGCCACAAAGTGAAGGAGCTATATCTAAAATACCTGAATTGGGGCACCTGGGTGGCTCAGTCGGTTAAGTGTCCAACTTCAACTCAGGTCATGATCTCACGGTCCGTGAGTTCGAGCCCCGCGTCAGGCTCTGTGCCATCGGCTCAGAGCCTGGAGCCTGCTTTGGATTCTGCGTCTCCCTCTCTCTCTGCCCCTCCTACGCTTGCACTCTGTCTCTCTCCTTCTCAAGAATAAATAAAATAAAATAAAATAAAATAAAATAAAATAAAATAAAATAAAATAAAATAAAATAAAATAAAATAAATAAAATAAAATAAAATAAAATAAAATAAAATAAAATAAAATAAAATAAAATAAAACCTGAATTACAATGGAAACCCTAAGGCGATTACGGAAGCACCCCATGTTATTAGCAAATTCTGGGCTTCAGCAACAACAAATTAAATTCTCCCCCTACATCAGAACCACAGTCTTATCACAAATTAAGTTCAACCAAATAAAGAAAAACATTTTAATCACAAGAAAACCTATAAAATAGAATAACATGAAGGAAAGTCAGCAGAAACTAAAAGACAACAACTTTAGATCTCCAAGGACTTGAGATAATAGAATTAGAAATTATGAAATAATGTAAAGTGTTCAAGGTTAAAAAAAATGCAATTTTTAAGAGAATAATTAATAAGAAACTATTACAAGAGTGATTTGGAAAAGAAGTATAATTCTAGAATACAAATTCACAATCCATGGGTAGGTAACAAAACGGTCACAGGCTATCAGAGAACTGTAAGACAGGTCCGAAGGACATACCTACATCATAGTTCAGACACAGGGAACAGAAAATTTAAACAAGAGAAGTGAGGGATAAATGGGAAGTTCACCTTCTAGTTGTAATTCTAGAAGGAAGAGATAGAGACTGGAGCAGGCTAATAGTCTCTGTGGAAAAAAGAATGAAACTTTATTGAAAGATATATATATTTTTTAAGTTTTTTAATGTTTATTTATTTCAAGAGAGAGAGCAGAACGTGAGCGAGGGAGAGGCACAGAGAGAGGGAGACACAGAATCCCAAGCAGGCTCCAGGCTCTGAGCTGTCAGCATGGAGCGACAGGGGGCTTGAACCCACAAACCGTGAGATCATGACCTCAGCTGAAGTCGGACGCTCAATCAGCTGAGCCACCCAGGGGCCCCTACTGAGAGATATTAAAAGACTGAAGTTAGGTGGGGCAATATACCCTATTCATGCACTGGAAGGCTCTTTATTCGAAATCTCTACTGGACCACAATCTAAAATTTATTCCTTAACGTGAATCATAGTAGAGTTTGAACACCATGTAATAGAAAGTCTTGCCGATGTGCACCAGAGAAGATATTCACAAAAGGATTGTTCACATAAGGGGGGAAACAAACAAACAAAAAAACCTAGCAACAATGCATAGCCAAGGGTATGGATAATATTTTACCAATGTCATGGTGGCATTTATTAAGGAATAAGAAGAAAGAATTGTGGCAACATAAAACAATGTGGATAGATCTGAGAAACAGAATGAGGGAAAATGCAATCAAAAGTGGATAACATAACGTTTGGTATTTTTATAAACATTTTTATAAATTTCAACAAGAAAACTAGATGCCACATTGTTTAGTAGCATTAAACACATAATAATAGCATTAAAAACAACAAAGAAAGGATATGGGTAATGTTGAGAGTAGTGGTTAATTCCGGTAGAGAACCTAGGAGATGCATTTAGGAACAAATATCAATATTCCTGCCATTTTATAATTAATAAGTTTGATAGTGAGTTTATAGCTAATACTTAGGGGCACCTGGCTGGCTTAGTTGGAAGAGCATGTGACTCTGGATGTCAGGGCTGTGAGTTCGATCGAGCTCCACGTTGGGGGTAGAGTTTACTGAAAAAAATATATAGTTAGCATTTAATGCTAAACTTTAAAGTTTACCTAGAGGTTATACACATTACTTCCAATCTATCATATATTACCTTGGAAGTGTATCTTGCAGTTTACAGATATTTCTAAGATTGTTCACTCAAATCTATATCCTTTATGCAAAATTCCAAAAAACTATGTATTCAGGATCCTAAACCACAACCAATCAGAAGGTAAAAGAAAAAGCTGTTAAGCATGAGCCAAAGTCAAATGCTTAACCAACTGCGCCACCCAAGTGCCCTGTGGAGCGATTTAATATTTTAAAAAAATGAGTCAGCAACTTCCAGGCTTTAACACCACCATGGGGTATACTAATCGAATTCCTTCGGGCAATCATGAGTCATGATGGTCAGAGGGCACGGTTACACTAGCAGAGAAAGAGGTGGAACCTATGGAATGAAATCTCAACTCAACTTGATCAAGTAAACGTCATCCCCTCAGTGTCTAGAAGGGATGCCCCCTTCAGACTACACAGAGTAATACTGCCTGCTTCACTTGGGTCACCTGCCGGGTTACTGAAGGCATTTGTATTTTTGATCCACAGATTAGCAACTCTTACAAAGTTAGCAACAGCCTGTTTTGCTGGTATGGAGAGAGAAAAGAGCACTCTGTGGGCAGTGGCATTCGACAGGTGGATGGAGGGAGACGGAGGGGTGTCCCCGAATGGGCAGTGGCATTCAACAGGTGGATGGAGAGAGACGGAGGGGTGTCCCCGAAAGAGAAAGCAGTGTGAGTAAAGTCAAACTCGTCACTTCTCATTCTCAACCCCCCACGGTCCTAATGGCTTGTTCTTTATTTGGGACGTTGTCTTTCTGTGTTTCCAATAGCACCACAAGGAGTTAGCACCAGGTTCCCTTGCAGAGTGAACATGTGGCTCAAGTATCTGTGGTGCCTTTTACATCCCTTTTGGCAGCTTTCCTAGTTTCTGACTTTGCATTTATCTCTAGTGTTGGGGAGCATGGGGTATCATCTTTCACCATTTTCCACAGCTGACGCTCATCCGGGTGTATTCTGTACAAATTGCCTGGGGCACCAAAATCAAATCTCTTCCTAAATCCTTCCACTGCACCAACCAAAAATTAATTAATTCAACAATTAATGGTGACCACTACGTTTCTATGCCTTCCATGCAATTAAACACAGCTAGTTATTAACAGGAGAGTAATTGAATTATTCAGCTAAAACAAACCACCCTGAATGGCGAATGACTCATTTATTATTGAGTAATTCTCTCAAGGACTTTCCATAAGGTTTCTGAAAGAATATAGAGATGAGATGTTCTTGAGGGCTCTTTTCCCAAACATGGGCAAAATTGCAAAGTTTTGTCATTTATTTATTTATATATTATTTATTTATTATTTTTTACTTTAGGAAGAGAGAGAGCATGCAAGGGAGAGGGACAAAGGGAGAGAAAGAATACTAAGCAGACTCCAGTCCAGCGTGGATCCCTGGGACTGGATCCCATGACTCTGGGATCATGACCTGAGCTGAAATCAAGAATTGGATGCTCAACCGAGCCACCTAGGTACCCCTTTTTTCCCCCTTAAGTTTATTTATTTTTGAGAGAGAGAGAGAGAGAGAGAGAGAGAGAGAGAGAACACATGAGGGGGAGGGGCAGAGAGAGAGGGAAAGAGAGAGAATCTGAAGCAGGCTCCACACTGTCAGCCCAGAGCCTGACGTGGGGCTCGACCTCACAAACTGCAAAATCAGGTGCCCCAAAGTTTTATCATTTAAACCAGAAAACACTAAATATATTTTTATTGTTTTTATAACATTAGGTTATAATTAGTTAACATTGACTCAATTAGGTAGCAGTTACAAGGGTACTTGGCAAATTATACCATGGTATTGTAATACACCACATTCATACAAATAACGTGAATTTCTTTTTTTTTCTCATGTAGTACAAATGTATCAATGATCCTGAGTCAGGGGATGTGGGTCTCAGTGCTTGCTTTGCCATTAGGTAGATCATCGAGTTCAGCTACCTTGGTTGGTCTAGACCATTTGTTATTTTTTGTCCCATCACTAAGCAGAAATACAGTATTACAGTGTTTAAGAGGTAAATAGGACTCCTCGTCCTGCTACTGACAACCTGTGGGTTGTTAACTTAGTTGGGCCTCAGTTTTTCCACTCATGAAATGGGAGTCACATTAGGAACATCAACTTTCAAGAGTTCTCGAGATGGCTGAAATGAGATTTGCAAAGCCCTTAACACACGGTCTACCTAGAACATAGTAAACGGTTATAACTTTGTCTTTCATGAACTGAGGGGACTCCTCAAGAAATACATACGTGAAACAAGAGATTAACTATTTTTTTAATCTTCCATGTTTCTTTAGGTTTGATGATTTTACACCTATCATCTTGATTTTCACCGATTTCTCTCTAAATCTTGTCTAAGACATAGATATGGATGCAAAATAGTAAAGTGTATAAAATGTGTCATGTGACTCTAGAAACAAGATACCATAGTTGAGGATAACGTTTCAATACTTACACTGTAGAAGAGAGAGGTCTCTAGCATAAATCCCTTTAGATCTTAGCTTAGTTTATTTCGGGCTGAGTCACATTTCTAATGGTCTGGATAAAATGCCTGCTCTAAAATGGCTAGGGCGAGCCTTGTTCCTAAAAAAGCAGGAGTGATACGGCAATGGTACACATAAGTGGTAGCTTTTGCTTCAAAGTGTTTCTAGAGTTTTCATGCCATGAATAAATAATTGAGGTACTGCACATAACTGATCTTCTAACCAAGGTCCTTGTAGGCCATGGGGAAGGGCTTAGCTTTCTTTTCTATTTTCTGTGAGTTTCATATAAATATCATTTTATGACAAATATGGTTTGGGTTACTAAGAGAAAGGATATAGTTCCCTATTTGCCCTGAGAAAACACGGAGTGGAGCCAGAGATGTACATCTGAGAAGAGAAAGCTTCCAGGGGCCTATTAGGGAGTTTCCATCCAGATGCCAAAATTCCTTAAGGGAAACTAACGCGATCTGATGACGCTCAGCACGCAGTTTCTTGTTTGGGGTTAGCGAGTGTGCTAAGAGATCATCGAGAGGCATGAAAAATAGGGGTGGAGAGGAATATTGGAGGGTGAAAACAGAGCTCATTCACTGTGTAAACAGGAGGGAGGGGGGTTGAGGTTCACGGGCCAGAAGGGGTCGGCAGCCAAAATATTCACAACTTCGCTGCAATCCGGTCCCTTCGCGCAAGTGTGTCGACTCCTCAGTTCCCTCTGTTACTTGGAACTCGTTAACACTGACAAAATTTACGTCATACGCTGGAATCAAAACAGGGTTCTGCACATTTGTCTAAAGGCTGCTCAACATAATCCCTGCTTGTTTGCACATAGTCCATAAAGAAGTCAATACAGCCCTGTAATTTATTGAGATGTCAACTCCACAAACGTGGTTGGAGCCTGGAAAGCCAGGCTCCAGCCTCTCTCTCTCTCTCTCTCTCTCTCTCTCTCTCGCTCGCTCGCGTTTTTTAAAGATGCATTGACCTCATGCAGGGAACACTTCAAGGAGTTTTGTCTGGATGATCAATACATTTCTATATTTATAAGCCTAATCAGAGCCCATCTGCTTTTCTGCTCAAGTGCTGCTCAATGAGAGAGTCACAGAATCAAAATTATAAACTTTATTGCATCGATTTTTTTGTTCTACTTGCTAGTCAGACCACAAAAATAATTAAATATCTTCGTTTTAATAACTACAACTTGACACAAAATCATTTCTTTGGGAAATATCTCCCTCACGCCAGGACTATGGCATCTGAAACTCCCCATCCTGCCATTTCTCATTCTAATTATTAGACTTGAACAGGCCAGAGACTTGTTTTAAACGCTCTTGTCTCAAAACTTAACAGCTGTTCCCCGGGCCATATATAGAAAACCAGTCAGCTGCCTTGAAGTGACCTGGAGGGTGCAGTCACTGAGAGCCAGACCTCCACCAGAGAGACTCTAGCTTCACATTATAAATCCTGCAGGGTCATCTATAAATACGTGCATTTCACCACGTTTCACCTGCTGTTGTTTTGCTGAGCCAAGGGCCTGCCGCCCTTATTCATGTAGCAGCAAGCACCTTTGGAACTTTAAGCCACATTTTTTTTTTCCTCGCGAAGTGGGGAGAGCAGAGGTAGTGAAGGTTTAACTGGTTCCATCAAAGTGCGGGTGGGGAGTTCAGAAAAGAGAAAAATGAGGATGGCCAGCGTGGAGGAAACGTAACAAGAGATGGCGTCTAGCAATGCAGAGGACAGGCCGCCCGCCCTTTAATTTGCTGATGTGTTGAACCGCGACTTCTTTGTATAGAGCATGGCTAATGATTTCACTTCCCACGGGCCCGTGCAAGTTTATGACGTCGTTTATAGAAAGGATTGGGGGGGTGGGGGGTGGGGCATGTACCCAGATCAATTCTACCACTGCCTCCGCTGCTGGGCATTTTTTCTATCCAGGCAGTTTGTCCATTTAAGGAGATGAATTAGATCTGAAGACACCTAAATGCTTAGCATTTTCACTCTATGAGTATGCTCTCAGGCTAATTTAGGCCATATGGTGTCTTCACTTTGGCAATAAATATGCCCTTCCTGACTTTTGGGCTTTCTCAGCTATGGGATTTCTGAATTACAACCTGCACTTCTACCTGGCCTTCCTAAACTCTTCAAAGGCACATTCATTTTCTCATGGCCAAATTACCAGACTGGAAAATCAGAAGAGTAGGTGTTAAAACTCAGTGTCTTGATTTTCATCTTTAATAGGCCAAAAAAGTCCTGTGTGCTTTATGATTTCATTGAAGCATCTTTCTCATTTTAGTGGAAATGGCAAAGCAGCTGTTTCCATCTCAAAATTTTCAAAGATTTCCCTCCATATTTTTCTAGTGGACATTCTTTGTGTCTTACGTTACACCGACACGTAAAAAATGTTTTTTAGTACCATATATCAAATTGTAAGCAAACTTACGAATGGCAACCAACCTCATAAAGCTAGAAATTAAGTGTCAACTTTCCAGATGCTGAAAAATATCTCATTCATTTTTCTTTAGAGAATGCCTGTGTTTTTTGCAAAAATCTTCCCCCACAGTCAGTCTTTGAGGCTCTAAGATGACAAAATAAAGTGAAATCCAACAATGGCATACCACAGCAGTGAATTTCCAGTAAATGTAGCTAAAACTCTAATTAGGAGGACCCGGCTATATCTAGCTAGCTTAGATTTTGAAGCTTCCTATGCAACAGCATCGTCACAAATGAAGGACATTATTTCAGACAGGTGGTTTTTTGAAGCAAACACTCAAGATGTGGCACTGTGTGAACATGGATGGTGACAAAGTTGGGACCTTGGAAGTAATGAGGAGTGTGGATGGTCGTTTAGGCCAAAATATACATTTTATTTTCTCTACATACTCTTCACTACTGCAGTGCTTGATTAGCCTATTAGAGGATAGATTCATCTGCCATCTTCTAAAGCAGTGCACTTCATATTGAGATCACTGTCAATGTTCTACGTAACACCAATCTAGGATCTACCTCATGGCACTGAGTTATTGGTCCCAGGCACCACACAAACTTCTTGGAGCTAAGTTTACTTCAGTTTCTTGTGAGCAGAAAAACATACTTGCCTCAATTTTGTACGTACATCCCTAGGTTTCAGACTCAGAAGAATCGTTGGGTTTGGAGAAATACATGTGTGAAGGGGATATACACAGCAGTGGGAGTTGGGGGTCCCCTAAATTAATGAGTTCTCAAAGATAAAGCGTCTCATGGGAATGCAAAATGTCATACTGTCACACTGGAGAATGCTATGTGAGGCAGAAATAAGTATATTCGTATCACTTAATCATCCTGTACATGATACATTTTTATCTTAGAAATTTCAAATGGCTTCACTAGGCAAACTGTCTCCATACTTCGTCAGTTTCAATGCTGTTGTAATTTGATGTGTCAATTGCTGGGATGAATCCACATATCCATCTACTCTGTTTGTATCTACTCTTTCATATACATACACAGACGCACGTGAATATATATAAAGAAAACCATATGTACACACACACACACACACACACACACACACACACGTGATATGAAAAAACCAGTAATTCCAGTATTTTTTTTTAAAAGTGCAGAGTCCAATGCAGGGCTTGAATTGATGACCCTAATACCAAGACCTAAGCTGAGATCAAGAGTTGGATGACCGATTGAGTTACCCAGGAGCCCTTCGTTTTATTTTTTAGTTTATTTATTTTTGAGAGAGAGAGAGAGACAGGGAGGGAGGGAGGGAGGGAGAATATGTGCAGGGGAGGGGGAAAGAAAGAGAGAGACAGAGAATACAAAGTAGACTCCTGGCTCTGAGCTCTGAACTGTCAGCACAGAACCCGATGCAAGGCTCGACTCAGGGACCATGAGATCATGACCTGACCTGAAGTTGGACACTCAACCTACTGAGCCACCCAGGCGTCCCTAATATTTCTAAGAGTAGAGTTTTCCTAGAAAGAGTGTATATATTATACATAATACCTAACACTGGAATAGTGGAATAATACTTTTTCTTTCAGCTGAAAATGTAGCATATATCATTCTCCATGTTCAAAATCCTTAGTCAAATCTTAATATGTAATTTATGGTTAAATCTTAATTGTATTATTTATCATTTTCATCTGACCTCTCCTGTATTAGAAGATGTTCCTATAAGCTGCTGTAACAATGAGAACAAAGACGATAGCAGCTCAAATACGATCTAAGTATATTTCTCTTTTATGTTAGCAGCATGGCCAGCTCAGTCTGGAAGGATGACTCTGTTTCATGAGGCATTCAGGGCCCAGGCTCCTTCTATGTTGTTACTCTGTCATAACCTACAGTATATTGCCCTTATCCACATGATATTGACTGTTTCAACAGTACCACATCTCCACTCTTAATTCCAAGGATGGAAAAGGAAAGAAGTGGAGTGCATGGTGTTTTATTTTCAGGGGCATGACCTAGGAACTGAGCACATCAATTTTATTCACATACCATGGTGTTTCAGTACACACAGCGACATGTGAACCACATTTCATCTGATGGCCACATCCAGCTGTGGCGTTCGCTAGGAAAAGAAGTTTCTCCTCTGTGGGCCATTGAGTCAGCAAAATCTGGTGGTGTGAGTGAAGGAAGAAAGGGAGTTTTATTATTTAAATCAAAAAGAGATCATTGTAATGGGGAGAGTTCACAAGCTCTTCCTTTATTCCCGTGGAACAATTAGATTAATTCTAATTTCGTATACTGTTGATAACCGTCCTAAAGCCAGAATTTGTCTCTTTGATTAAAGCACTAATTATATCCAAACCACAATAGAAAATTTAAGATCATGACAAGAACTTTTTTTTTTAAACAAGAAAAAAAAATTCCATGCTGAAATGAATTATTTTGACCAAACTTTTGTGTACATCTGTCGTCTGTTAATGGTTTCCTTAGGACAAAACTTCAGAAGCGCAATTGATGTGTCAAAGAGAACGTGCTGTTTAGGCCTTTGGTATATGTTACCAAAATTTCCTCCAAAACTCCGTATGAATTTATACTCCAATCAAAAATGCACTAGGATGTGTTTGTTTCGATCTCTTTGTAAAGAATTTTATTGAGGTGTAATTTATATGCTATAAAAGTCACCCATTGACATTTATATTTTGAATGACTTTTCGTAGATTTATGCAGTTATGTAACCATCATCGTAATAGTAGAACATTTCCATCACCCTGAAAGATTCACTGCTGGCCATTTGCAGTCAACCCTAGCTCACACCCCCAATCCTGGGCAAACATTGCTTGCTGTCTCTTAGAGATTTGCCCTTTTTAGAAATTTCATATGAATGGAATCATCCAATACCTAGTTTTGTGTGTCTGGTTTCTTTCACTATCGTATAATGTTTTTGAGACCTATCTCTGTCATAGCATGTCTGCAATCTGTTCATTACTATTGCTAAATAGCATTCCATTGTATAAATATGATGCATTTGCTTGCCACTTCACCAGCTGATGGGTATTTGCATTGCTACCAGCTTTTTTTTTTGCAATCATGAATAATAAATATCTATGAACATTTTTGGTTTGGTTTGGTCTTTGTGTGGACAGAGGTTTTGACTGTTCCTCTCAATCTTGGTAGAACCACATCAATACCTGGTTTCAAATGTGAGAATATGCACACTCACCTGTGATATGGAAAAAAAACCCAATGACTCCAATATTTCTAACAGTAATGGATTCTTTTGAGAAAGGGTGTTTATTCAAAGTGACGGTTCACCTTCCAAAGCCATTTCTCTACCATACATTTTTCCTGATTTTGTGCTCAGAAGAGGGAAATCTATTGTTTAGATGGAGAAGAGATGGCATCATCTTTCCTAAATTCTGGGCACACACTCCATCATTCAACAATGTGTAAGGAAACATCATATGCTGATTTATATGCACAACTTGCGGTTTTTTTTATATTTAAAGTTCATATAAGCATCCAACAAATGTTGATTAGTCATCTACAATGTACCAGACGCTATGGTCAGAACTAAAGGAACAAAACAGAACAGAATATGGCCCTTGTCTACATGAAGCTTTACAAACGAAGGAGACAATTACAGTACACAGCTATTTATAAAAGAATACTTACTATTTACAAAACACACACAAAACACACACACACAAAACTAGTTTTAAAACACTACCTCTACAGTGAAAAAAATTACAACTTTCAGAGATCTGGAAACCATTGCCAGAAGAAGGAATATCCAAGCTGAGACCCAAAGAAAAGGAGAGTAATCTGAGGAAGACGATGCAAAAACCAGTGGGACAATGGATGGGAGGGAATAACTTATGCAAAGGCCTTGAGTACTAAGAACACAGTTTCTTTGGAGAAATATAGGTAATTTTAATGAGCTAAGCAGAGCTTTTCAAAGGGCAGTAACAACAGAAGAGCTGGAGCAAAATCATGAAAGGATTCATAAACCACATCAAAGGATTCGTAAGCCATAACTGAAGCCCCGTAAGCTACATCTACTTTTACTCAACTCACCAGTGTCCTCTATGTTCATCTCCATTCACATCATCAGGCTCAGCTAAAGCCTAAGGAAACTATTCCTGGGCCTTGAAACTGTGAAGGTTCATGATCTAGGGAATCACTGTTTCACAGTACCCTGAAAACTTTCTTTAGAACTCAAGAGAGTTAGACATAAATAGCTTGTCTGCCTCCCCTGTGAGTATGTAAAATCTTGAAGGCAGTGTATTGCCTGTGCTGGGTCTACCCCCAATGTCAGCAACACCCCACGTGGTCACTTGATTATAGAAAGCCTCTTAATAATAAGTATGTGTTGAATCAGTAAAGGCTGGATTTTCTGTTTATCATATAGATATTGAACAGGTCCTGATGACTTTCAGGCATATTTTTGCATTGAGGAGGTCACTGTTTTGTGGAGAATGGCCTGAAGAGAGATGGGAAGACTGGATACAGGAGGACAAGGTAATAAGAGGGACTAGTTGTTCAGAGCTAGACAATGTCCTTAAGTGCTTCATGTTTAATATACCTCTTAATTATTACAGCTCTGTAAAGTAGATCCTGTCGGTAATCTCCTTTATGTCAGAAACTAAGACTCAGAGTAGTAAAGAAATTGCCTAAAATCACATAGTTATTATGTAAGCGGTCGAGCCAGGATTCAGATCCTGGAATACTGATTCTACACATTATACTCTTAATTACTATGTTCTACTGCCTCTAATAACTTAGATCAATAGTGAACTAGACCTGAGTTAAGAGATCTTTCCTGTGAAAGTTCTAGACACACAGAAAAGAGCAAAACTTCTGCACTGATAGAGAACATGGTGGATTCAAGTCTCAAAACACAGAGCTGGCTACCTTGGGAGCCCACAAAGTGTCACAAGAACTAGAGTATGATCAGGCTGAAAAGGACACAAGACAGAATGTGTAGGCTCCTTCCTGTGAATCAGGGTCAAGAGTCAGTCTTCATCTCCAGTGGGAACCTAACAAGGGATTTTTAGCATGACAGTTTAACAACCCAATGTGAAGTTGAACAAGACCACTGTGAATGAAAATTGGTGAAAGGATTGGGGGGGCATTAGGAGAAAATGGCACCAGTAAAGATACACAGATCAGTTAGAAGTCGTTCCAATTATCCGGGAAAAGAATGGTGACATCCTGGACAGTAATTGTGGTGGTATAGGTGGAAATAAGTGGATAGATCTGAAAATATTTAGAGGAAATATTTAGATACAAATAGCAATAGGTCACTGTGAAGAGTAGGAGGAGATGTATTTGACTACCCAATAATGCGTATCTCAGAAAACAAGACCATTTCTATTTTTGTTATTAAAACATGTGCTTAATGTTTATTTTTTTAGAGAGAGTGAGACAGAGCAGGGGTGGGGGAGGGGCAGTGAGAGAGAGGGAGACAGAGAATCCGAAGCAGGCTCTGGGCTTTCAGATGTCAACACAGAGCCCAACGTGGGGCTTGAACCCACGAACCACAAGATCATGACCTGAGCCAAAGTCAGATGCTGAACCAAGTGACCCACCTAGGTGCCCCAAACCATTTCTATTTTTTATGCAAGAGAGGGAGAATGCTTTGGTACAGAGGCAAGCAAGAATGTTGCAGTAGATGATTGAAACTGTGTTGGATTTTATTTACTCTGTGAAACAGAGAACAGGTCATCTGCTGACAGTGAAGGAAAGATAAGGTTCAAGGTAAATCAGAAGGGCCAAGAACAGGAATACGATTGTCTTATAATGTGTTTAACACACACATAACCTGCTTTATGATGATGGGGTAAGAAAATAACAGATATGTCCTAAAGGATAAACCATTCTACATGCCATTCTTGGAGGAACGTTTATATGCATATTTTGCACTAAATTTCAAATAATAAAGTGACAATAAAAATGCCAACAGGGCTTTGATATTAGATCCAGAAAAATGAAACCTAAATCCGCATGGAAAGTTAAAGATGCAAAACAAAAAAGTACTTTATTGGATTTTAAAACATGTTATAAAGCAATAGTAAATAAAGTATGAATAGATTAAAAGAGAACAAAGAGTACAGAAGAGGTTATATAGATGCATTTATATGTTAATACATATGTATGTGAATTTAATATATGTTTGAGAGCAATTTTTCCAGGAAATGGTGAAAAATAATTGTTTGGTAAATGTTTTTGTTTTTTTTTTTTTTTTTTAGTAGCTGCATGGTTAATGGTGACTTTGGAAAATGAATATATTGAACCACTCTTTTACCCCTTACGCTGAAATAAATCCAGAATGAATGACAAATATAAATGCATGCAAAAATTGTATGTGGACCCAAAATAAAGAAAATTAGAAATATTTTGGAGAATGGATGATTTTCTAAGTATGATATAAAACCCAAACGGCATAAAAGTTTAATCAATTTGATCATGTAAAACTAAAAAATACCTGAGCGGCAAAATAAAACCATAAAATGTATCAAAAGAAAACCAGTAAAACTGAGAAAAAAAAATTATCATCCAGGGACGCCTGGCTGCCTTAGTCAGTAGAACGTGCCGCCCTCGATCTTGGGGTATAGAGCTCATACCCCATGTTGAGTACAGAGCTTACTTAAAAAACAAAACAAAAACAAAAACAAAATAACATACATATTATCATTGGATATTAAAGGTTAATATATAAAAAGCTACATGAAAATAATACATCCAAAAAATAATAAGCAGTGCATAAAAATGGATAAAGGACACTGAACAGAGTTTTACTTAAAACATTAATAATTATGAAATGTAAGAAAAGGTATATGATGTCACTCATACACATCATAATGGAAATGAACTTAAAATTACATTATGTGTTTACCGGTAAGATTGTATCGGAAAATGGACACATCTATGGTTTTTTTTTCTTAATTTTTTTTTAACATTTATTCATTTTTGCGAGACAGAGACAGAGAATAAGTGGGGAAGGGGCAGAGAGAGGGAGACACAGAATCTGAAGCAGGCTCCCGGCTCTGAGCTGTCAGCACAGAGCCCGACGCAGGACTCAAACTCACAAACTGCAAGATCCTGACCTGAGCCAAAGTCGGATGCTCAACCGACTGAGCCACCCAGGCGCCTCTGGAAACATCTATTATTGATGAGAATTTAATTTAATATGCAATTTCAATGGAGAGGAATTTGGCAATGTCATAATTTTAAGTGTATATATTCTACCTTTTAGGTTTAATTTTAAAATACGTTTTTGTGCTTGAATACACATACACACCCGTGATACATAAATATGTTCATTGTGGCACATTATAACAGTTTTGTTTTGTTATGTAGTAAAACACTGGAAACAAGCTAAGTGTCCATCATCAGATAACTGGCTAAAAATTTATGGCATATTTCCACAGTAGAATACTAAAAAGCTACTTTAACACTGAGACAGATACCAAAAAAGCTGCAAGGGTTTTCAAGTGAAATCATCTTGCATATATTGTCTTCTCATATGTGTAATGATTTTGTCCACACCTATCATCTATCTCTATCTATCTATCTATCTATCTATCTATCTATCTATCTATCATCTTTGTAAATGAATGAGTCATTTCTGGAAATGAATACAAAAAAAAATTGTTAGTGTTTACTGCCAGGGGAAAAAAAATGAATACTTGAGAGATAGAGGTAGAAGACAGAATTCCATTTCCTTACAAACTTTATTCTATTTTTAAAATACGTTTGGCCAATTATCAAAGCTGACTTTGCTCTCTGGAAGACATTTTAACAACAAGCAAATCCCAAATCCAAAACATGAAATTGTAAATATTCAGCTGCAAAACTTGTGCACATAGCATGATGTTTGGCTGCCAACGAGGCAGTGTCAGTTAAGGTACAGAGCACAGGGTTTTGAATCATTGTTTTTATAAGATATCTGCAGAAAAAAAGAGGGTGCAATTAAGTTAGAATAATTTAAAAACGTTTAATGAAGAGGTACTTTATAAAGCTGTTGTCAAGATGGAATATCTTAGTATCAGTGAAGTACTTGATAGTTAGAAGGCCTAAGTTACCTCCCTCAGGTTACAAGGGGAAGGGGAGAAAGTGTTGTCGGAAAATGGAGACAAGGGACTGCATGGAGAAGGCCCTTCATTAGGAGGTAAAACCATTTATCAAGTAGCACAGCAAAACCACAGCAACTGTTCAGGGAGGGAGCTGGGAGAATAACCTCCTCACTTTCTTCCTTCCTTCTGGCCTCTTATTAGGGTTTCCTGTCGACTAAGACAGGACAAAGAAGGTCACTGATACAGCTAGCCTCCTGTGGCACCAAGAAGGACAGGGAGAAATGGAGAGTGAATCCAGAAGGGTAAGTGGATGATAATCTGCACAAAAGTAAAAATGGTTAGGGTCCAAATGAGAGACAGCAACCTCATGAGTCATTTGAACAAAAAATGTGATATAATGAAGTGTTAACCAGCTAAAATGTGGTTAACTACTAAAGTGAGTAAAAGAAGATTCTACAGGGTACAGAAATAGCTAAAGCAAAGGTTAGAAGATACACTTGCAATGAACAAGCAGAATTTGTAAATAGACAATACCATTTACATTAGCACCCCCAAAATTGGAATACTTAGGTATAAATCTAACAAAATATGTATAAGATCTATATGAAGAAACCAAAAAATTCAACGAGTGAAATAGAGAACAAACAACTAAGTAAGTGGAGAAAGAGTCCATGTTCATGGATAGGAAGACACTTTTGTCAGGACGTCAGTCCTTGGCAACATGATCTACAGATTCTATGCCACCAATCAAAATTCCATCGAGCTATTTTGTGGATATTAACATAAGGATTTTAAAGTTATACAGAAAAACCAAAGATTCAGAATAGCCAACACAATACTGAAGGAGAGAGAAGCACAAAGTTGGAGGGCTGATAACTATACAAATTTAAGGCTTACTATAAAGTTAGAGTCATCAAGACAGTGTGCTATGGGCAAGAAAAAGACAAATAGTTCAACGGGACAGAATAGTCTGGATACAGACCCACATAAACACAGACAATAGATCTTTGACACAGAAACAAAGGAAATACAATGAAGCAAAGATTCTCTCTTTTTAAACAAACGGTCATGGAATAACTGGACATCCACATTTGAAAACATGGATGTTCAGATTCTTCACCTTTCACAAAAATGAACTCCACATGGATGATAGACCTAGAAGTAAAACATAAAAATATAGAACACTTGGAAAAAATAATACAGGAGAAGAATTACTGAGTATCCGTGGGTCTAGTGAGGAGGTCTTACATACAAGGCCGAAAACACAATCCAGAAAAGAAATCATTGAAAAGCTAAACATCATTAACGTTACCAAAAACTTCCACCGTGTGAAAGATAACATTAAGAGAACGAGTCGACAAGCCACAGACGGGGAGAAACTATGTGCAAAAGATTTATCTGGTGAAGGATTGTTGCCCAAAATAAAGAGCTAGGAAAGCTCAGCAATAAGGAAACACCCTAATTAAGATAGGAGCTAAACATCTTGTAAGACTTCTCACCAAAAAAGATCTACTAATGGCAAATAAGCATATGAAAAGAGGCTTCACCTCATTTGTCATTAGGGAGACGCAAATTAATGCAACGATGAGCACCCCTATGTACCTAGGAGAATGGCCACAGTCTGAAACAGGGACAATACCAAATGTGGAGATGACAGGGAACAACAAGAACTCTCTTTGCTGGTGGGAGTGCGAAGTGCTACGGTCACATTAGAAGGCAGTTTGGTGGTCTCTTACAGAGAAACACACAACCTTGCCACATGATCCAATAACCATGTTCCGTGGGCATTACTCAAAGGGGTTTAAAACTTACATTCTGAGGAAAAAAAAAAACTGCATGTAGTTGGGGTGTGTGTGTGTGTGTACACACACACACACACACACACACACATATATGACAGCTTTTTCCATAAATATGACAGCTTTCTCCATAATTGCCACCTCTTGGAAGCAACAAAGGTGTACTTCAGCAGGTGAATGGATAAACTGTTATACATCCAGACAATGGAATATTTGTCACTACTAAAAAAAGAAAAGGAAAAAAGATCTAACAAGCTATGAAAACACATGGAAGAATCTTACATGCATATTGCTATGGCATACGAAGTAAAAGAAGCCAGTTTGAAATGGCTCCATATAACAACTCTAGAACATTCTGGAAAATGTAAAACTATAGAGACAGTTCAAAGATCAGTGATTGCTGGGTTGGAGGGGATGAATAGGCAGAGCACAGAGGACTTTTAGGGCACTGAAAATATTCCGTATGCTATTATAATGATGGATACATGCCCTTATACGTGTATCCAAATCCAGAGAATGCAAACCAAGGATGAACTCTAATGTCAGCTGTGGACTTTGGGAGATTATGATGTGGCAGTGTAGACTCATGAAGTGTAACAAATGTACTGCCCCAGTGACTGATGTTGATAGTGAGGGAGACTAGGGGTGGTGGGGGGCAAAGACTATATGGGAAATCTCTGTACCTTCCTATCAATTTTGTTGTGAAACTAAAACCTAAAAAGACCCCAAAAAACAAAAAAATAAGAGGCCCAAGCAGTCTGACCTGCCCAAAGGCCTCCAGAAAAAAATGGTAAAAGTTGAAGAGACATACTTAGTTCATTGTAGGGGGAGATCAGTTAGTATGTCTGATATGTACAGGACATGTATACTATAGAAAACTAGACAGGTGATGAAAGTCTAAATAAAGAATCCAAGCAGTAACATGAATAAATGAATGCATGAATGAATGAATAAACAAATGAATGAACAAACAATTCTAAGCGCCCAAGGCTGACATTCAGGCGTCTTTGAGAAAGTGTGGCTGCCATGGGAACAAGAAGTTTGTCTAGAGCAAATAGATTTTCACAGACCCCATGGGCCCGAGCAGGTCCATGAGGGCACAGAAGGTGGGTACTACCTTCCTATAGCAGCTCCTACACCAAAAATGACACACTGAAGTAGAAAGGGAATCCCACCCTTGTGGCATCCCTCCCAAGGCCTAAATTGACAGAGCTTAACATTTAGCCAGATGGCAAAGAAGAAATGTATACAAGGGTCCAGCAACCGTGTCAGAAGCATGGGAAAGAAGGTAGATTTGAACGTGAGAGGTAATAAATTGATAACTTGCATGCGTAGAATAACCCTCATACGAAAAATTTACCAATTATCCTTGAATTACGGAGAGCCACATAAACATTTTGTAAACATTATCTCACTTATTTCTCCTGAAAACAGTGTAATTGCGATTGTTGTACACATTTTAAAGGTGAATTAAAAAAAATAGTACCCTGCTAGTGTTCTGGTGAAAATTCAGAGATGTTGTACCTAAAATGCACAACAGGCTACCTAGAATATACATGATAAATGAGTGGGGAAGGGAGGAGCCAAGAGAGGGATGGAGACAAAAATGGAAATCAATTTATCCAATTTCATATTTGTATGTTTTACTTTAATTTTTTATATTTGTTCATAAGTTATCTTTAACTGCCTATGCGTCACGGTGACAAATTCAGGCCAATTCTTTACATAAGACCCACACGTATTAGGGGCCAGAGAGAGATGATACAATGGAGGCCCAAAGGCAATGTAATAATATGTTTAAAGTGCCATAGATATAGATATAGATATAGATATAGATATATAGATAGATATATAGATATATAGATATATACACACACACAAATATATATATGTATATATATATATACATATATATATATATATATATATATTTGGATTCAATGAAACTATATTCAATGAAAGTGTCTTTCAAAAATGAAACTAAAATAAAGACATACTTCAAGAAATATTTACGGAATTTGTGACAAGACTTGCTCCCTAAGAAAATTAAAGGAAAATATTGCAAGATGAAAACTCAGATTTAATACAGGAAATATAGAGTATCAGAAATGGTAAATGTGTGGATATTCTTATCTTAATTACTTTGAAAAACACTTACTATATAAAACAAAAACTGTAATGTGAGGCTTGAGGTTTATAAAACCCCCTGAGGAAAAAACATGAGGGGAAAATACTTTATATTGTCACAACTTTCTTACATTTTCAATGAAATGCAACAATATTTACTCTAAGCAGAGTTACAAGATACTAATCTTAGTATTCTAAGTCCCAGAGCAGCATTATATGCAGAATAATAAATTAAGAGCTAAAAAATTAAAATTGAATAGCAGAAATTATTCAAGCAAAATACAAGATGGCAGGAAAGAAGTAACCAAGGAACAGAACCAGAATGAACAAATATGAAGCAATTTCAAAATAGTAGACCCAAACCAAAGTATATCAAAAATTATATTAAGAAAAAAGTCCTCAAATTAAAAGGCAGATATTGTCAGAATGGACCTAAGAGTAAGCAACAACTATACATTTCTAGAAGAAATATATTTTCCACACGTTAAATTTAAAGACCCAGATAAGCTGAAAGTAAAATCATCAGGGAAAAAAACCCCACTATTCATTCACTAAATATACGAAATCTCACGTGAAGAAATTTTTCATTAAAGAAAAGGTAGGTTTCAAGCCAATAAATATTGGAGATAAACACGGCAATTTGGGAATGCCACAAAAGTAAGTTTATCATGAAGATCGCAACTATTAATGCATGTGCGCTTAATGATATAGCTTCAGGATACATAAAGCAAAATTTGGTAATATTACAGAGAAAGAAAGACAAATGAACAATCACCCTGGAAATTTCAGTTACTGACAGAATGTAAGAATATATCCTGTTTGAACCACAATATCAATCACTTTGACCTAATGGATTTTTATCAAATGCCCACACTCAACAACTACAGAATAGATATTCTTTTCAAGTGCACATGAAACATTCATCACATTAGACCACATGCAAGGCCATAAAAATAAATGCCAATACATTTCAAATGACGAAAATATTATAATGTTCTTAGACCAAAATAAAGTTAAATTGGAAATCAGTCATGATATGTTATTTAAAAATTTTCCAATACTTAAAATTTCAACAGCAGACTTCTTAAAAAACTCATAAATCAGAATAAAGTCATTCCAAAAGGAATGATAATAAAAATATAGAGGGTGCAGCTACAACCAAACTTACAAAGAAAATTATGACCTTAAATGCTTAAGTTTCTCCTGAGTAAGCAGAGAAAAGAGAGCAAATTAATCTCAAAGTAAATATAAAGAAAATAATGATAAAAGTAGAAATCAATAAAATGAAAAAGCACACAAGAAGAATATTAACAAAGCTAAAAATCAGTTCTTTGGGAAGATTAATAAAATTAATAGGCTTCTAGCAAAATTGAACTGATAAAAGCAAGTAAAAATGCAAATTGCCAATATCGTATATTAAAGGACACATATTAGTTAGATCATTAATTAAAAGAATAATAAGAGTATTATGAATAATTTATGCTAATGAATATGATAGCTTATAGAAAATGCAAAAAATGTCCTTGAAAACACAATTAATAAAAACTGATACTAGAGGGAATACAAAACTGAAATAACAACTAAATGAAATTGCATTTCCATGTAGAAAACTCTTGAACTAGATGGCGGCACAATCTCACACTACATTTTCAGAAACTAGAAGAGGAAGTAACAGTCGTTGGCTGATTTCCTAAGGCTAGTATAAACTTAACTTCAGAGTCTGACAAGGACATTATCCCTCATGAACAGTGACTCAAAAACTCTTAGTAAATATTAGCAAATTGAGTCAAACGATATGTAAAGGAGGTAATACATCACTAAAAAGTGAGTTGTATTCCAGGAAAGCAAGGGTGGCCCACCTTTCCACAATCAATCCCTATTATTCACTATGTTGACAGAATACAAGGAAATGACATCATCTGACCATCTCAAAAAATGCTGAACAAATAATCTGATAAAATTCAATACCTATGCTATTAGTTCTACTTTAAGATCTTTTTCTCAAAAGTTACTACAAGAAACAGCTAAAAAAATAAATAAAATGAAAGAGGACAGTGATTTTTCCAAACTCATCATTGTTTTCCTATTGAGTTTACCCAGTTTTTTTTTTCAATGTGGTTTATTGTATTTTTCAGAGTTAGGGTTGTCCATAGTTCTATTCTCTCTAAAATTTTAAGAGTATTGGAGCTTACTCCTCAGAGCAAGGTTTTGATGGTTCCTTCAAAGGTTGTGTCTAGTAATCCCAGCAGTTGGGTAACCTTGGTTTGGGCATCTTTTGAAATTTTTTTTTTACCCCCTGAGAGTCTTGGCATTTTTTGTGGTTTAGTAACTTTGTATTGGATCTTGGACATCTTGAAGTGTTCTTTGACCCTGTCTCCCATGTGTTCCATCCAAGGTCCACTCTGATGTTCTCAAAGATTTTGGTGTGCTGTTGAGGGTCAGACTCTTGCATGTGAAGTTTGCATGGAGCCCAAGAGTTCCTATCTCATCAACTTTTGGGGTTCAGCTTCTTGAGGTGCCTACTCTCTGTGATCTTCCCAATATTCTCTGGCTCTCCAAGTGCCCCTTTCTGACCATCTACCTAGAGAAGGAGGACTTTACTTTCTTTGCTCTGATGCAAACTTCCAGTAACTATGCCTGCTTCTGAGGCCAAGGGATAGAAGGAGGATTAATGAAGTTATCACTCCATCACCACCAACCTTCAGTAGACCATTCATCTGGTCAGGGGAGTCTCGTGCCTCTGAGTTTTAGTTGCTTGCCTGGCTACGACAGTCATTTCTGCCATAATAGAATTATTGCCTTAAAACTGAGGATGGTCTGGGGGCTGGGGCAGGGGAAATAAAATATACGGACAACTTTTCCCCATTTTCTCTCTTCATAAGGCACTCTTGATGCCAAGACCAGCAAGAAAGGGCTTCTCTTAGAGCTCTTTGTGTCTGCACTCTGTGCACAATTCCAGAATTCAGGTTCCTTTTGTATCCAGGATGGGAGATATGGTAAGAAAACAAAAACAAAAGCAAACAAAACAGAAACAGGAAACTCACCACCAGAGCAATCCCACTTGAAACTCTGGTTTCCTCTCCCCTTTTGCCTGCTATTATTTATTTTTCAAAGTCTTCAGGAAGCCATCCCACACATCTATACAGGGGAAAGACATGACCTACAGAACATTGGATGTGCCTTTCCCATCTTAAAAGCAAACACATCTCATAGCCATATTCCAAAACAAAATCAATACATTTCAAAGTTTCAGATGGTAAAAAAAAATTGTAGTAAGATTTAAAATTTCTACAGGTGGTCTTGTTTACCATTATGTTTGATTTCCAAGATGTATATATGTTGTATTTATATACTTTTTTATTAAAATGATGCTTTTTGAGTATTAATCAAGTGAAGCATCTAATTAGGGTTAAGTAATCTCTCTCTCTCTCTCTCTCTCTCTCTCTCTCTCTCTCTCTCTCTGGATAAGAAAGCTCCACATTAGACTCTGATCAGGACTCATTTATTTTGCTGTGATAGTTTAGTCATTCAATATTTTAGGCTTAAATTTTGGAGATACCTGAAAGAGTTCTCTTTGCCTTTTATAGCAGGTATTTTTGAAGCAGGTTGAATTCCATCAAATGCCATTGGAAATATATTGGTATAAAAGTGGCAGACATGAACTCTGAGACAGAGATAAGGAATGTGAGAACCTTAAGCTTTTTGAGTTCCCCTGGTCACCATCCTGTCTTTCACCATAGAGATCAGCAGTGAAAAGCTTGACTGGAAAGTTCTGGAGTAAATTTCATCCGGGGCAGCTACGTGGGTGGGGTTGAGGTTGGGTGTCTGGATAGGTTTTGTCTATCAGTGCTGCAAAACTCAGCTCAGAACTTCCCGAAAGGCAAGTGGGCATGATGGCAAACTGTGACGAAATAGAAATCAAGCTGAGCATTTGTAGCAAGAAAAGGAGAGAAACTAGAGACAGCTTGACAAGAAGGCCTGGGGCTTACCAGGTAGAAAGATCTCTATGAGGTTCACTCACCAGTCAATGGTCTCTAGAAATATATGGTCCTTTCTTAAAATATGTAATTCCATGGGGCACCTGGGTGGCTCAGTCGGTTAAGCACCCGATTTTGGCTCAGGTCATGATCTCACAGTTTGTGAGTTCGAGCCCCACATTGGGCTCTGTGCTGACAGCTCAGAGCCTGGAGCCTGCTTCAGATTCTGTGTCTCCCTCACTTTCTTCCCCTCCCCCACTCATGCTCTGTCTCTTTCTCTCAAAAAGAAACATTAAATTTTTTTTTTTTTTTGGTTTAACTTCATGGTACTAAAAAAGAAGACACTTTAGCATATAGAAGAACAGAAAATAGGAGGAAAAATCACTTGCTTTTCACTTCACTGGTTTAAAAGTTAACTTATTTTAAACCAACATTATAACACTAGGTTTCTTCTACCTTCTTATTTTAGCTCAAGCATGGTTCTTCCGATGAAAGCTAAAGCCATACAAAATCAAGGGTGGTTTTGACTTTTATAAAACATTAATATATTTTACTTGCAAAGTCAGTGTTTAAAATGACACCTGAAACCACTCTATCAGCTTATTGGCTAATTTTAGAGAAAGACACGAAGGTCCTTGTTTCTTTCTGAAAAGCCTTCAGTCTGGAGAGTAAACTCATATTTTGGTTTTTTTAGAGGAGGGCTTTCTTTCTTTCTGTACAATGAACACAATTTTGTTCTTTTGCAAAGCCCTTTGATATTTGTCCAACCTCTCAAAATGTCCCGAGTGCCCAGTGCCCATCTTAACCATCCTTCCTAAGCTGCATTACCATTCTGTGAATGTTATATAAGGTCTCCTTTCTTCCACCACATTTTTAATCCGAGGCACCTGGTGGCTCAGCAGATTAAGCATCTGACTTCCTCTCAGGTCATGATCTCAGTTTGTGAGTTCGAGTCCGTGCTGACAGCTCAGAGCCTGGAGCCTGCTTCAGATTCCGTGTCTTCCTCTCTCTCTGCCCCTCCCCTGCCCATGCTCTGTGTCTATCTCAAAAAGAAATAACATTAAAAAAATAATCATTTACTGCTTGATATTAGAAAAGATGATATCTTAGTGGTTAATTTTCTAATCTATTACTTTACTGAATTCTGTGTTAAATTCTCTAATGGGCTCAATTATGTGCCCTAAACTTCTTAAGTTAAAGTCCTAATCCCCGGTACTTAAGAATGTGACTGTGTTTAGGGATAGGTCCTCTAAAAAAGTAATTAGGAAATAAAAATATCATAGGGGCATCTGGGTGGTTCAGTCAATTAAGCAGCTCAGGTTGCTTTGTGGGTTCGAGCCCTGTGACCGGCTCTGTGCAGATAGCTATGAGCCTGGAGCCTGCTTGGGTTTCTTTGTGTGTCTCTCCCTCTGCCCCTTCCCCGCTAATGCTCTTTCTTTCTCTCTCTCTCTTTCTCTCTCTCAAAAATAAACACTAATTTTTTTTTTTAATATCATAATGGTGAGCTCTAATCCAATATGACTTGTGTTATAAGAAGAGGTGTTTAGGACAGAGACAGAGAGGGAAAACCATGGGGAGACATTGGAAGAAGGTGGCCATCTACAAACCAAAGATAGAAGTTTCCCAAGATAGCCCTCTGACATCTTGAAGTCAGACTCTTAGTCTCCAAAAATGTGCATAAATTAAGTTCTGTTTTCAAGCTTCCCGGTATGTGGTACTTTGTCTGGACAGACCCTTGTAGAGTAAAACTGTGACAGTTTTTAATGGAGTTTCTTTGATGTCTAGGCTTTGCATCATACCATCTACAAATTCTTTCCAATTTTTATTCTCTTAATTATTCTACTGATCTAATTATATTGGCAGTAATTTCAGAACAATGCTAAATAAATGTGATATTAGTGTTTACCCTAGTATTCACTCTGCCTTTATGGGACTCATCTAAACTGTTGCAAAAATAATTGAACAGTAATTGAAAGAAATAAAATACAACCATAAAACAACATCAGAGCAGATAGGATTCCAGGGAGGTACATCCACAGCCTAACGCTTTTATAAAGGGTATTCTTGGACAAATTTCTAAATGTCATTGTTAATGATTATCCTACTTTCATTTCTTATCTCTTCCAGGGTTAAGCTGAGTAATGTTATGATTGTCAGTATTCCTTGCATAGAGACGATAAATCTTTTCATTTATAATCCATTTCCTTTTACCCTTTGTCTATGATTATTCTTTGTAAACATTTTTGCTTAAATTTGACTTTTGAATATTTTCCTTATTGAATCAGCCATTAATCAATCTCCCTCCCTTCCTCCCTCTCTCTCTCTCTCTCTCACACACACACACCTCAAATAGCCAGCTTTTAAAGTGTCATAAATGATGAGTTTTTCTATTTTCCAGTTTATTTTGCATTATTTTGCATTATTGCTAATATTAAGAAATTTAGGCTTCTCTGTGTCTTAACTATAACATTTTGCAAATACTTTTTTGAATTTTCAAATTTTGAAAATAAGTTTCATGTATACTTACAGACGTTGTATCTTCTATTTTCAAAGTAGCACCTTTGATATGTGGTTTTTAGATGCATTTGAAAAAAATTACATCTCTTATCTTCCACATCCTTATTAATTCCACACATCTATTTAATGGTATCTAGCATTTCTTCAAATAATAGCTTTGTTTCTAAGTGTGATGGCCTGTAGTCACAAGAATTTTATTTCAAATTCAAGCTCTATCACTTAAGAGTGCTACTAACCCAAGCAAGTTACTTACTTTCTCAAGCCTCAATTTTCTCACTTATAAAATGGCACAAAACTTTGCTAAGCATCAAGAATCACATACATAAAACTTGGCTCCAAGTTAATGGCAACTGTAATTACTATTTTGTCCATGTGATCCACCAGTAAACCATAGTGGCATACTAGAATTTTCATTATCTTTTTTTTTTAATTGTTCATAGGTCACTTTATTTCTAACTGTTTTTGCTTTGTGACTTATTACTGCCTTGGTTTGAATAAAGTCAGTGATGTATTTGCGGATCAATTATGCTTTTTCCACGTAATTTGATCCTGTATCATTTACACCATTTTTCCTTACTTACAACACGTGTGATACTACCACTACCTGCTTTTCTTGCCCTCACATTTATCTGACATGTAATTATCCCAAATTGAGGATTTTTAAAAAAATTTTTTAATGTTTATTTATTTCTGAGACAGAGAGAGACAGAGGATGAGTGGGGGAGGGGCAGAGAGAGAGGGAGACACAGAATACGAAGCAGGCTCCAGGCTCGGAGCTGTCAGCACAGAGCCCGACGTGGGGCTCGAACTCATGAACCCTGAGATCCTGACCTGAGCCAAAGTTGGCCCTCTAATAAATTCTAACTTCATAAACGAGCAATGTCTTGCAACACGGGTAGTATGTGATGCCGAACATCACATGATCACAACTGAGCCAATGGTTCTTGAAACTCACTTTGATGTGCAAGTGCTTGCCTACAATACACATAAAGACAATTACTGCAACCCGTCATTGCTACACAGCTGCCATCACGGTAACATATTTGTCTCAAGGGGCTTTTTTTTTTTTTTTTTGATCCTATGGCTCAGTTACCTGTTATCATAGACATGAGTTGTGTGAAGTCATATTTTAACTCATTATTTGGAGTTTGGTGATCAATGAAGCTACTGAAACCAAAGATGAATCAAGGTGAATTTTATGGAAAAAAAAAGTTCCCTTGGCAACTTTAAGAATGTGTTGTGTCATTTTGAAATTATTTGCCATATCGAAATTGAATCGAGATTACCCAAAGGCATGTTGTTTTCTTGTTCTTTAGTTTTGGTGGGCTTGGAGTAGAATGGGGAGATGCTTATGTAATAGAAACAGAGTCTATTCAGCTGGGAAGAGACACTTGAATGCATATGGTCCAAAACTTTGCAGTGTCATATTCCTTCAGAGAATGCTATGTGCTTGCCCAGAGGCTGAAAGATAATGGGCATGTTTTTAACACAATCTTTTCTTGTGCACTGTCCTCGTGAATTCTGTAACAAGAATTCTTCATTTATTTTTGAAAGGCTCTGCTCACTGGATTTTTGAATTTTCAAAGTCCCCCCCAAAACTTGAAGGTTTGAATACCTGAAACTTCACTTATGTGATTTTAATTAGTCACTGACTCCAGGGTAAATATTTATCAGTTTTGTAAACCTTTTGTTGGATTGCCACCATTAAACAGCCTCTGACTGTTGTATTTTTTTTAATTGTTTATTTATTTATTTTGAGAAAGAGAGAGCACGTACGCGCAAGAGGGTGTGGGGCAAGAGAGAGGGGGAGAGAGAATCCTACATAGGCTCCACACTCAGCACAGAGCCCTGTGCAGGGCTCGGTCTCAAGACCACCAGATCACGACCTGAGCTGAAATCAAAAGCCAGACACTTAACCTACGCTTAACCGAATGAGCCATCCAGGCACCCCCCCCACCCCGCTCCCCACACGACTGTTGTATTGATGTAAAGATAATATGGGCTGATTGAATTGTTTTCCAGGACATTTATTTTAAGATGTGAAGGTTAATGTCCAGTTGCTGTTCAGATAAAATTCTCTCTATAATTAAAATCAGCATATGCCCCCACATAAATCAGAAGAGATTTTACTTTAGTAAAATTAGATTTGGTTTCGAGGGACAGGATTTTTTTTTCCTCAGTGATGATTACGAGCGGTAGGCAAATTAATATCTGAATGTTACTTGTACAAATTAAAGTAATACTTAACCAATGGGGCTATGAATTTGCTTTACTATTGCAAACATTTGGTGAATTTTAAAAAGACACTAAGGAATAAATGAAAGATCAACCATCAGTGTTCTCCAATCTAATATGTACTACTGTTTCACTAGAGTGTTTAAGTTAGTAAAGTGGAACTTAAATCAGACTAAATCAGACACTATATCAATTACCAGATTAGCTATTCTTTTCCTTTCCTCTTCCTTGGTCACTTATCAATGCTGTATCATAGACACGGATTAAAATTATTTTATGAAATGACTTCAGACATCTGTGTCAGTTCAAATGAGAGAAAGTGGCTTTGAAGCATGTTTCTCATTTAATCTTATATTTTCAAACCTATTTTTATAGAGGCTTGAAGAAATAGAACATGTGCCGAGTTTAATTGTAGATGCCTTATTTGGAGAGTCTGAAATGCACAACTGCCCTTCATGAGTTTCTAGAGACATTCCTGTCGAACAGGTGAAGGTCAGCTACACATCCTGTCTGTTCTCTTCATGAATGGAGCTAAATGTGGGATAGCTGCCATTGAAAGGGCTTGTCTTATTTCTCCTTCAAACGTTCAGTTTTACTATCTATATACTGTTTAGATAGTATTTTAATACTTAAGTAGTTTTTCATTAGCAAAAAGTATATGTATGTTCACCTTTCCTTAATAAACGTTCTGAATAAAAAATTACTATGTAATTAAGTAATTTAAACTGTTATTTTTCTGAGTTGTTATAATTTGTCCGGCAAAATATTACAACCACGTTACTCTGTAAATGATTACCTTAAGGCAATGGAATAGGCGTCCGTGTATAGATTTTAGAACAGTGTTCACGAAGGTAGGATCCTAAGGTTCTTATGAGTTAATGTACACAGAAGTGTTTCATCTACTATATGCTCTACTAATATGGCAATGCTTTTAAGATTTTAGTTACCAATGTCCACCTTTTATCAAATCTATTTTCTGCAACATTTTTTTCTTAAAAAAAAGTACCTAAAAATAAGAAATAAATCTACTTAAAATACCCTATTTTTAAAAAAATTTTTTTAAAGCAAATAGTGTCTCAATTCCCGGCTCCACTGAAACAGCTCTTACCCCAGTCAACAGTGATCTCCATCTCGCTAAACCTCACGAGTCCACATTGTACTTGAATTTTAAGTACCATCAACATAATAGACCAATTCGTAAAAGAATACCTTTGGCGTTTATTATTTCCCCATCCCTATGTACCACTCCTTCCATATCTACTTTGTAAGCATTTGGTTTGTGTAATAAACATTAACATTCTTCAAATTTCTGTCCTAAAGCCTCTCCTCATGCTATTCTTTTTCCCTCCACTGTCTTGTTTATGTACATGACTTAGGTGAACCATATACAGGTAATTCACAAATGTATATCTAAGTCCACCACCTATCTTCTTTGAGGTACATACTTTTCTACCTATTTGCATTTTGACATCTACTCTTTGATGCCTCAGAGGAGATCCAAAGTCAACAGGTCCCAAAGTGAACTTACAGTCTTCAAACACTGATTCTTTGCTAATGTTCAATATCTCAGAAAAAGTCACTGCCTTCAACTCAGTCCTTCAATCAGAAACCTGAGAGTTTGAATTTGCTTCTACTGCACCCTTACATTCAGTCTATTAGCGAACTCTGTAATTTTCATGATAGATGGATAGATAGATACAGATATATAGAGAGATATATGTAGATATAGAGAGATAGATATAAATACAGATCTAGATCTAGATACATGTAAACACACACACACATGTGTGGACATACACTCCTTAAATCTGAAACATTGGCAGAGTTGATTTCAGAATACACATTAAACAACACTGTTGACTTAACTCTCTCAAAAACAATTGAATGATTACACAAGATTCAAGAGAAGTAAGTTAAGTTGCCAGGCTACCAGATGGGGTATTTAATACTGAGGTTCCCACCAACTTTGACATTCTTAAATAGTTTACTGATTTTAGACCACAGATTTCTGTGTTCATTTTAAAAGATAGTTTGTCACTGCCACGTAGTATTCCACTGCGTATATAAACCACAGTTTCTTTATTCATTCATCAGCTGAGGGACATTTAGCCTCTTTCCATAATTTGGCTATTGTTGAAAGTGCTACTATAAACATTGGGGTACAAGTGCCCCTATGCATCAGCACTCCTGTATCCCTTGGGTAAATTCCTAGCAGTTGGGATGAGCACTGGGTGTTGTATGGAAACCAATTTAACAATAAATTCCGTATTAAAAAATTAAATTAAATTAAAATAAAATAAAATGTATGGTAAAAAAAAGACAGTTTGTTTCTTTTTAAATATTTAAACACTAATCTTTTAGCCATTTCAGGATAGGCTAGGTGGTGACTGGTTAACCAACTCTAAAATCTCAGTGGTTCAAAATAATAGAGGTTATTTTCAATTTCTACTACATGTCTATTTTAGGTGGGTGAGGATGCTGTTGTGCACCATTCCTATCTTAGAGCCAAGCAGAAGCCAGACATGACTGGATACGATGTCAGAAAGAAAGAAAATCCCGGATTAACAATAAGAGGAAAACCGTTTATCAGCCATATAACATTCTGTCCAAGAAGCAACACATGTCATTCCTGTTCACAACTCATTGGACAAAACTAGGAACATGCCCATCCCCGTCATAGGAAGGCCAGGAAGGTGCCTAGTAAGCAATGAGCTGGGAATATTTGTTAACAGTACTAATGACTTTCACATTACTCAAAAAGAACTATTATTTTAAAATATGACTTAAGAGCAAAAGCTGAAACTTTAAATTCTTTGGATGTACCCATTATGGGTAATCCTGCTGATACCCAAACAATTTGTGTACCTGGAATACGGTATTGTGGAAGATAATTTCTACTTTTTCAATTTAATTATAACTTTTAATGATACTTCTATTTTCTTAGTTTTTCAAATAGTAATTTGATTCAATCCATTACTAACTCATCAACCATTTAGACTTATAGTTATGATTATATGAGTACTCAATTACCAGGGCCCACTCATGGGGGAGACTTCATGAAAAGCAGAGCTCATCCAAAAAAAACAGACATGTCTTCTTTGGGCTCTGGTCAACCCTTTAGAAGACAGAAAGTCCTACTTCTTTGGGACTAAGCTTTCTTGGAATTCTCCAGTTCTAACTAGTCTGCTTTTATCCATTCTCTTTATTTTTTAAATTTTTTTTGAAGCTTCATTTGCCCTTTTCAGTGAGTACCTAACACAAGAACTCTATTTCCTCACTGAAGTATTCTTTTCTTAAAAATTGAACAAATCTACAAGAAGAAATGATGCTCATCATTTCAAAAGTAGTTTAGCTGTATTCAAATTTCCCATCCCCTGAGGATAACAAGGAGCAACTAAGTCGAGTATATACCGTTTCTGGCAAACTCCTAGTGAGACTATGGCTGCTTTCATCAGTAACTTGGTTTCCAAACTGTGTCAGAAAAAATTTCCTTTCCATTCAACATCAAGGACCCTTCTCTCCAGCCATGGGAAAGTTTCCTGACAAGAAGATTTTTAATGCTGTCCTTACGTGGAACATTGAGTTACTACAATTCCATTAACAGAATACGGTATGCCTGATTGGCCAAGGCTACAGGAACTTTAGTTAAATTCTTCACCAGGGAAAAAGAAGAACTCAAATCCTTTTCCCATAGCTGTAGCTGAATCATATAATACAACTTGGCAAGTGTAGATGACATCCCATTATAGTATGTCTGGGTTGGAAGCCCTGTAATAAACTGTCATTAGCCCCTTATGTCAATCTGGAAAAGTCCCTGCACATATAATTCTTTTTAATGAAAGGAAATAACTGTAAATATAGGTGCAAAATTATAAATGTCCAACTTCGGGAGCAATATTATCGTATTTAACTTGACATAAGTGCCTTTACACAAGGCGCATACCCATTTCCTAAGGCCTGGTAACTATCAATGAGGTCATCAGAAGCTTTTATAAAATGAACCTGGATGTATTTCTTTCTGCGTTGTATATCCTCAAGACATGTTATTTGGAGAGCTACTAAGTTTGACTGATAATCCTAACGGAAAAGGTAAGATTTTCTCCTGGGAATATTCCGAAATAAATTATTTTGGTAAATAAAATGGTAGCCAGAAGCAATGGGTTAACAGCTGAGACATAAGAATGCAGTCCATTACCAATGATCAATCACTAACTGGCATGCACAGACTTTATATATAATGTTTGGGTTCTTGCTTTCTTCCTGTTTTTCATGGGTTAAAAAAAAAAAACCAGCTTACAAGTCAGTTGTCAAAGGGATTTGGTTCTAAAATAGCAGAGGAAACAATAATGTCTTCTCTGTTGTATGCTAATAACTACTAATAAAGTGATTATTTGCTACGGGTCTTTCATAGAAAGATATAATCATTATTTTGTTCTTATAGATCATCAAGACAGTTATGTGAAAGATTTCATCTCATAGTATGATACAATAGTAAAAAGCAGAGTGGGGAAAATCATACATTTGAAATCCTATGTCTCTAGTTATGTTTGAAAGGTATTACAACTCTGTGAAAACCCTGATTACTGACTCAGATTCTAGGGAGGTCTTGTTATTATTTACTGTCAACATCTGTCTAATCAGAGGATAAAGGCAGAGTGATTTATGCCTTTAGGTAAAATTCTCCTTAAACCCACTATTTCTGTTTCCATTTCCAATGGCTTAGGGCACTGCCCTGGTTTCTGATTTCTTAAAGAAAATACAACAACAACAACAACAAAATGTTTACTTATTTTTGAGAGAGAGACAGAGTGCAAGGTGGGGAGGGGTAGAGGGAGAAGGAGACACAGAATCTGAAACAGGCTCTGGGCTCTGAGCTGTCCATAAAGCCCAATGCAGGGCTCAAACCCATGGACCGTGAGATCATGACCTGAGCCCAAGTCGGACACTTAACCGACAGCCACCCAAGCGCCCCCGCACCCCCCCACCCCCAGTTTCTGATTTCTTAAAGACTGACAATATCAAGCTGAAACTCATCTTTTCTGGGCCTCTGTCAGCACCGTGCAAACCTACTATGCCTTATAAACAGTACTCAAGAGGCTTCTATGAGAAACTCTGCTATGGAGCCCATTCTACCCACATGCCCAAATTCTGAGAGCTCTCGCAGCTGCTGACACCATAGACAGCCACTGCATGAGCTTCACAGGTGCTGTGTGTGATATACAAACTCATTATTATTTTTCTTATGAAAATATTGTCAGCAATACAATTGCAAAATATTTACAATAGATAGATACGATAGATAGATCTGTATGTCACCTGGAAAGGTCATCAAATCCTCAAAGAGCATTGTATTATTGAAAGAGTTCTTAATGTATTTTTTTACATTTGGGGGATGACTTAGAATGGGACCATTACTGGGGTGCCTGAGTGACTCTGTCGGTTAAGCATCCAACTTCAGCTCAGGTCATGATCTCATGGTTCGTGAGTTCAAGCCCCACATCAGGCTCTGTGCTAACAGCTCAGAGCCTGGAGCCTGCTTTTGATTCTATATCTCCCTCTGTCTCTCTGCCCTTCCCCCACTCATGCTCTGTCTCTCTCTGGCTCGAAAATAAATAAACATTAAAAAAAAAAAGAAATTTAAAGAATGGGACCATTATTGTTAACATTTTCTCCAAACGTAACTCTTAATTCTACCATTTATTAACAGTTATACAGACGGTAGAATCCAGAACACTGATTCTAATGTGCAACTCCACATATGGATATTGCAGGAAAATTAGAGACTAAAATGACAACAGACTGAAAGGAGAACATCTATCAATCAGCCATGGAATATAATTTGGGGCTTACATTTTGCCCCCTCCCCCTATAGTTAAATGGTGAGTTCAGTCATGCCAACAGTAAGTGTTTTCTAATAGTAAACAACTTTTTTCTTGTGCACTGTAACAGATCTTTTAGCAAAAGCAGGCCTATTACCTGAGTTATCTCAGTAATTGTCTGAACAATGTGATTTGTCCATGGAGCCCAAGCCAAAACATGGAAATAAGCCTGTGAGGCATGAGGGACCTTACCCTGCCCATAAGCACAGAGGTTTGGTGCCTACTGCCAAAAAAGGAACAGACAACTGAAGATCTTTATGACGAGTGTCCACCCCACTCTGTAGAGGACTAAGTATCACTGTGTCCAAAGTCAGGAATACGAGCAAAGAGCTTTGGGCTCGCTTCTAGCATCATTCTTTCATTCATTCATTTGACAGTTTCTTATCTCACACGTGCTGTAGGAGGCACACATGCTCTATACAAGGCATGAATGGTATGTAAAGAAAAGATAGAGACTTGGTCTTGAAAGCATTTCCAGGGATTTCAGTAAAGAACTGAGAGGTTAGAAGATAGAGGAATTCACTCAGTAAAGTTTGAGCAAAGGCAAGGTTGGAGTTCAGATGGCCACAGAGAGTCATGCTCAAAGGGCTAGTAAGACAGGGTCGACTGCGGGCAAGTGAAAACCAGGATTTTTTTGTTGTTGTTCATTCCTCCACTCACCCCCAACTCCACCCTTTTTGATGGCAAAGTAACCATGCAGTAAAAATTTGGGAGTTCAAAGGGTGAATAGTTAAAGAATTTTCTGAAAAAATTCTCCCTCTTTTTATTCATGGAAAGATATGTGAACCACAATCATCTGAGGAAATTTGGATTTCTCCATTGTTGTTTTTTGCTTTTGTTTTTGTTTTCAGAAGCCACAGTTCGCAAACATTACAGTTCCATTATTTTTTCTGTGGAGAAATCTCTACAAACCTTCTCTTTGTAAGTTACTATTTCCTACTCTTTTTCTAGGAATCAAATTAAATTTCAATAAATTATTTTTAAGACTACATGATAAATTCTGATTTTTATGTCATTAAGTTGAGCAGGAAAGAAGGGGAAGGTCAGAGTTTCAGTGAAATTTTTCAGTTGTACATCACTATCTCTATTATAGTTCTATAACTGATTATATATCTGAATACCTGTTTTTTAATTCACCAAACACTTAGTGAACACCTACTATGTGCCAGTACTAGTCTAAATGCTAAGGATAAAAAAGTAAGAAAAAACAAAAAACAATTCCTTCCTCATGAAGTTCACATTCTTGAATTGGGGAAAGGATAAGGACATAGAAAATGCAAATGAATAAGTAATGCATAATGTACCATATATTTGATCTTGATGATGAGAAAGATTGAGTAACTATTGCAGAATTAAGAAAGTTGCATGGATTCCTTAGTGAGAAGCAAGAAAATCTTACTGCAGAAAACATTCAGCTGGTCGTATGAGTTTAGTAAGCTGATTATGTTTAGGAGCACCTGGGTGGTGCAGTAGGTTAAGCATCTGACTTTAGCTCAGGTCATGATCTAAAGTTCGGGAGTTTGATCCCTGCATCAGGCTCTGCACTGAGAGCATGGAGCCTGCTTGGGATCCTCTCTCTTCTCTCCTTCTCTGCCCCTCCCCAACATGTGCATGTTCTCTCCCTCTCATTCAAAATTTACCATGATGGCAAATAGAGTTTTTTCATTAATTTTAATATACTGAAATGTTGCATATTAAATTGAAAGAAGACAACAGTAAATATAGGTCAAAATGAATTAAAATAGTTGTATAAATGAGTTTTACAGTTACAAGAAATCTTAAGAATCATATAGTCCAAACTACTCTTTTTGTATATCCAAAATCAAATACATAAGCAAATAACACAAAAACAAAACCTAAGATCCATACATCATCAGAACAAGGGGACATTAAGAAAGCATTAAAATTAGAGATCATAAAAAGAATTACACACCCTGACAAAGTGAGATTTAACTCAGGTATGCAGGACTCGTTCAAGAAAGTTGATTAATAGAATCCATCACATTAACAGGCTGAAAAAACACCAAATGACCATGTAAATAAAGGCATAAAGCATTAGACAAAATCCAATGTCCATTCATGATAAACATTCTCAATAACCTTAAGGGGAAAATACCTCAACTTGATAATAAATATCTATAAAAAACTTGTAGCTAACATTACACTTAATAGTCAGAAACTCAAAGCTTTCTAAGATCAGGTAAATGGCAAGGATATCTCATCTCACAACTCCTTCCCAATATCATACTAGAGGTACCATCTGATGCAGTAAATAAGAAAAGGAGATACAAGGTATACAGATTGGGAAGAGAAAATAGAAAACTGTCTTTGTTGACAGATGACACGATCATCTATGTAGAAAATTTTTAAAAATCAACAAAACTTCAGGAAGTAATATGTGATCATAGGAAAGTTGTAGGATATAAGGTTAATGTACAAGTCAATCACTTCCCCATATGCTAGCAATGAGCAAGTTGGATTTGTAATTAAAACACAATATAAATTACCATAGCATTTTAACAAATGAAATACTTGGGCACAATCTAACGAAATATAATCTATACCAGGAAAATATGATCTGTAGGAGGAAAACTACAAAAATCTGATGAGTGAAAATAAGTAACAAAATAAATGGAGAGATATTCTATGTTTATAAATAGGAAGGCTCTTGGCCAGTTCTTGTCAACATGATCTATAGATTCAAGACAATCTTAATCAAAATTCCACTACTGGCACCCGGGTGGCTCAGTTGGTTGGGGATCTGACTCTTGGTTTCGCCTCAGGACATGATCTCACAGTTTGGTGAGTTTGAGTCCACTGCATCAGGCTCCATGCTGACAGTGGAGAGCCTCCTTGGGATTTTCTGTCTCCCTCTCTCTCTCTCTGCCCCTCCCCGACTCATGCTGTCTCTGTCTCTCTCAAAAAAAAATAAATAAAACTTAAAAACAATTTCATGAAGTTATTTTGTGGATATTGGTAAAATGATACTAAAGTTTATACAGGGAGACAAAAGCTTCATAATTGCCAACACAATATTAAAGAAGAAAAGAGTTGGGGTGCCTGGGTGGCTCAGTCGGTTAAGCATCTGACTTCAGCTCAGGTCATGATCTCCCATTTCATGGGTTCTCCCTCCCATGTCAGGCTCTGTGCTGACAACTCAGACCCTGGAGCGTGCTTCAGATTCTGTGTCTCCCTCTCTCTCCACGCCTCTCCTGCTTTCACTGTCTCTGTCTCTGAAAAATGAATAAATGCTAAAAAAAAAAAAAAATTAAAGAAGAAAAGAGCTGAAGGACTTAGACTACCCAATGTCAAGACTTACTTATAGTACTGAAGATAGTGTGGTATTTGCAAAAGAATAGATACATAAAGGAATAAAACAGTCCAGAAATAGATGCACATAAAGATAGACAACTAATCTTTGACAAAGGAGCAAATGTGATACAACAGAGCAAAGACAGTCTCTTTAACAGATGGTGTGGAAACAACTGGACATTCAAATGCAAAAAAAAGAAAGCAAAAAGGAAAGAAAAAAATATATATATATACAGACCTTGCCCCCTCAGATAAATTAACTCAACATGGATCACAGGCATAAATGTCAAATGCCAAACTGTAAACTTCCTAGAAGATGACATAGGAGAAAATCTAAATGACCATAGGCATAGTGATAGCCTTTAAAAACAGCACCAAAGGCATGATACATAAAATAAATATCTGAAAAGCTGAATTTCCGTAAAATTAAAATGTTTTGCTCTGCACAAGACGACATCAACAGAATAAGACAAGGGCAAGTACCTTAACAGACAAGGGCCAAATACCTTAATGGACATTTTACCAAAAAAGATATAAAGATGGCAAATATGAATAGAAAAGGATATTCCACACCATATGCTGCCAGAGAAATGCAAAATAACACAGTTATGAGATACTACCATACGTCTATTAGCATGGCCACAATCTGAAACAATGACAACACCAAATGTATGAAAAAGTGGAGTGAAAGGAACTTACTAGTAGGAACGCAAAATGGTACAGACCCTTAGGAAGACAGTTCGTGCACAACTAAGCACGCTCTCTATACAAAGGAAATCGGGATGCCTGGGTGGTTCAGTCGATTAAGCGTCAGAGTTAGGTTTAGGGTGTTATCTCAAAGTTCATGAGTTTGAGCCCTGCATCAAGCTCTCTGCTGTCAACACAGAGCCCACTTTGGATTCTCTGTCCCCCCCTCTCTCTGCCCACCCCCTCTCACATGTGCACTCTCTCTCAAAAATAAACATTAAAAAAAAAAGAATATAAAGGAAATCTAAGACCTAAATCTAGCACTTAACTCATTTATATCTCAGTGCTGAATGTATAAAGTAGAACTATAAAAAAAATTACCAAAAAAATAATAATGGCTACAATTTACTGGGCTCCTGCTGTGTGCCAGTCACTATACAGGACTTTGCTACAATTCTGTGATCCACATATTTTGTCCCCATTTTTACAGATGATAAAACGAAGGCTCTGACAGGGTGATGTTGTCTTAGTTGAACATCTAGTGAGTGGACTGTCCAGATCCAGATCCATGACTGCCTGAAGCCAACACTTGTGTCCTCTTGAGTTCTAGATCAAAATTCATTTGAGTGAAGGCCACTCCATCCTCTCCCATGCTGATTTCTGCCTCAAATTCGTAAATTATACATTAAAAAATTTAAACAACGACGCCTAAGCACATGAATAAAAAGTTACATGATTCCGGGGCGCCTGGGTGGCGCAGTCGGTTAAGCGTCCGACTTCAGCCAGGTCACGATCTCGCGGTCCGTGAGTTCGAGCCCCGCGTCAGGCTCTGGGCTGATGGTTCAGAGCCTGGAACCTGTTTCCGATTCTGTGTCTCCCTCTCTCTCTGCCCCTCCCCCGTTCGTGCTCTGTCTCTCTCTGTCCCAAAAATAAATAAATGTTGAAAAAAAAATTAAAAAAAAAAAAAAGTTACATGATTCAAAGTAGGAAGCTGTGTTCCGAAAGAAAAAAATGTAGAGAAAGTAGACAGAAAAGCACATGAGAAAAAGTACACATATAAATGTGAGTGGAGAAGCATTATGAAATTAAGCAGAAAGGGGAACAGAAAAGGATCATGACGTGAAGAGGGTAATCAAGCCTTAAATATGTGTTTCTGGAAGGCAGAAGTAAAAAAGGAAAAGCTTGAGTTTACTATATGAAAGGGGAAAGGTAAGTTGGGGAAAACAGAACAGCAAGCTAAAAGATGCTATATTTTAAGAGATACCTGTAAAATGAAAAATACAAAGGGAAGAGGAAAATACAAGGTGGAGAAGAAAGGAGCTAACAAAAAAATGTGTTGGGAAATACCACCGGAAAGACTCAGAATAGACAAAAAATGAAATGTAGTGAGTATAGTTGATTGGATGTAATTTTTAAGATGTCCATAGTGATTGAACACGTGTATGGAATTTTTTAATAAAATAAGTTAAATATGAGAAGCGGACCTAATAATAATAATAATAATAATAATAATAATAATAATAATGGGGTTGCTATTTTATACTGGGGCTGGGATGTTTTCGATGAGCAAAACATCCACGGAAGGAATTACACCCTGACAATACTAAATTGTTAACACAATTCAACACCCGATGTTTATTGAATACTTTTCTAAAATTGGCTTATTTTAAGTTTTCCATATTTACTTTGTCGACATATTATTGTATGCAGTATTGTGAAAACAGTATGAATCTTTAAATTTATCTGTTTTGGATGTCTTTATATCCCATACAACTGTTTTTTTCTTCTCTCACTGACATAATCAATTAGGAAATTGAAACAAGAAAAATAGTTTAAAAATGAAATATTTATTATTGCAGCAAGAAGAGTTAATAAAGACAGGCAGATGACAGGTGCATGAAGTCTATACACTCTGGAAGCCTGTGTAGATATATTCTAAGAATCTCTACACTCAAGGTAGAAGGCACAGAAGACCACTCTTGAGGAGAGGCTGAAATATTGCTGGGAGAACAGAGACACTAAGGTAGCAAAGATAATTCTAGTAACTACCAGTGGCACCTCACTTCTGGAGCATGTGCTAGGGTTTAAGTTCAGATCTATGATGTTCCTCCTTCTTTTTTTAATCTATTATTGAATATTTATAGAAGGAGATGGAGATAGAATTACCTTCAAACGAGTATGGTTGTAACTATTTTGGTGTCTCGGCAAAAATTCTGGAAATGAAACCAAACAACGGGAACACAAAAGAAACATGCCCTCAAGGGGTCTTTGAGTTCCAAACCCACAAACCGCCACCATGTGTTAGTCAACTTCCACAACCCGAAAATTTTCAAGGAATATCATTACTATTTGCCACTGAGACATTCTCTGTCCAAGTTAAACGCTGTGCTGAGTAGCTCTACAAAACTATTATGTGGTTTTTATTACCATTATTTAATTAAAAGAAAACATCAACCAAGTGAGTAACTTGCCTGAATCTACCCAACCAGCAAATTTCACACCTAGGAATAAATCTAGATACTAATAACTACAGCTGTGTCTTTCAGTTTCCTGAAGCAGACTGTGGGGGTGGGGAGTCCATAATTTTAAGGTCATCCTGATGCACAACCAAGACAAGTGATTGCTACCTTATACCTGCAGTGCACACAAATGTACCTACGGCAACCTAGAGATTTGAGTCATCACCAAAACGATTATGTCTATTATGTCTAGAAGACAAAAATGAAATGAAACAAAAATCCTCCTTATTAGTTGGGTCCTGAACTCCAGTCAGCCTCTCTGTCAACACCGCTGAAGAACTCAGTTTGTAATTCGTTTGGCCCACCCACACCGTGTCTCCTGAAGCTCAGTCTGAGGTAGATGAGACTCCAGGGAACAGTTAGATAAGAGCCCATTCTCCTCTTGGGGAAATACGCATTTTTCTCCTCCCATCTATTCATTTAAATGCCTCTGTCTTCAGGGCACTTGGGTGGTTCAGCCGGTCAAGCCTCCGACCTTGGCTCAGGTCATGATCTCGAAGTTTGTGGGTTCGAGCCCGGCGTCGGGTTCTGTGCTGGTAGACCAGAGCCTGGAACCTGCTTCAGATTGTGTGTCTTTCTCTGTCTCTGTCTCTGTCCCAAAACTAAATACACATTAAAAAAAGCTAAATGCCTCTGTCTTCAAATCAGAGGCATTAAAGCAATAAACTAGCAGAAAAGAATATCCATTTGAAACCATAATGGGTTGTAATATAAAGAATAAATACAAGGGAGGAATGCGTGTTGTAAGAGTGGAGAGAACACCCACATTAAATGCAGTTATTTTACAAGGAATTGCAAGCGCACGTCTTGCATCATCGACCTGCACTGCCCTCCTCTTCCTTAGCGTGGCGTCTACGCTTCCGGAAAGCATCTCTAAACCTATCTCCCATTTTGTGCCATAACTGAGAAGTGAGTAGCTGCTCAGTGTGTGAGGAATTTTGCCTTATTGAAAAAAGAAAAAAATCATCCGAAAAGGGATCGAAAGAAAATGATAGCAAACCGCCAAAGAGCAAAGATACATTTGGGTTAGAGGGGGAGGAACACATGTCAGTACATAATGAAAGAGAATCCAAGTCAATGATCAGGGCAAATTCGCAATTCCAGAGTGAGAAGAAAATGTCGTTTCCTCGAGGTGGTTGAGTACTTTTACTCAAGAGATGCAGTCACCTGTACCGAGGTTAGTGAAACAATAATAAAAGTTAACAACTCCTGTAGGGAGGCACTGTGTTGGATATTTGCATACATTTAATGTTTGCAATAATTCCCTAAAGTAAGTACAACTCCCATTTTCTGGAGGAGGAAACGAAGACTCTGAGAAGTTATTTGTTTTCAATAGCCCATTAACAGGAGCAGAACTAAGACCAGAACCAATTAGACACGCAGGGTCAGAGACGTATCAAACGAACAAAGACGTCAGACTCATGGAGGAGTTACCAGAAGAAAGGTAGCGGGTGGAGAGAAGAGAAGCATATTTCATTCGGTGTTCAATAGCACCTGCTGAGCATCTACTGTGTCTCAGGCTCTTGGTAGAAATGATCCCTTTCGGGTCACTAATCTTGATCTAGAATACACTGAGTTAGACACACGGATATGTCAGGGATGCCCTGTAATCCAATCTTTCACCGTGATCTAAACACTGTTTTAAATGATGAATAATTTAAAAGACAGGGCAATCTCAGAAGTAGAAACAAAAATTCAAAAGTGGTGGAATTGAATTCAAGATGGAAAAAGAAAAATTGTTTTAGAATTAAAGACTCTGCTAGGAAACATACAGAACTGCTAAGCATAATGGATAATGACTTAAAAAAAACAGAAGGCAAATAGAAATTGTTAAAATCAAAGAGAATTGCAAAGAGATACATCAAAAATATGAGAAAAGACAGCAGATGTAGGAAAAGGACAAAAATGACCCAAAATACATAGATTTGGCATTTCCTAAAAAAGAAGTCTAAATCAGAGAACAAAAAAATACTAAACGTTTTAATGGTAAGAAAATGATCCTGGGTTTTTTTTTTTTTTTTATTTTTTAAGGTTTATTCATTTTTCAGAGACAGACAGAGCATGAGCAGGGGAGGGGCAGAGACAGAGGGAGACACAGAATCCGAAACAGGCTCCAGTCTCTGAGCTGTCAGCACAGAGCCTGATGGGGGCCCGAACTCATGGAGGGCAAGATCACGACCTGAGCTGAAGTCGGACGCTTAACCAACTGAGCCACCCAGGCACCCCAATGCTCCTGAGATTTTTTAAAAAAACACTTGTAACTAGAAATTAAGGAATACAACACAAATGCAGAAAACAAACCCAAAACTGCCAAGAGTGAGTCATATTCAAGTCAAACTACTGGAATTTAAAGAAAAGGTTCTCTGGACACCCAACAAAACATGAAAATTCCAGGAAAAGAAATGGGTTCATCTTTAGACTTTTCAGTAATGGTATTTTATATCAATAATATACTTAATACCTATGAAAAGGAAATGTGAGCCTAGGATTTGATCCAGCCACAGTGATTTTCAAGTATAAGGTCTTCAGATAAACCTTTATAACAATCCAAAGCTTAGGACCTTCTGTTCCTGTTAGAACTTGGTAAAGAACTAGAAAATGAACTTCATTAAATTTTTTAAGTTTACTTATTTATGTTGTGAGAGAGAGAGCAAGGGAGGGACAGAGAGAAGGGTGTAAAGAGAGAATCCCAAGCAGGTTTTGCGCTGTCAGCACAGAGCCTGGCACGGAGCTTGATCCCACAGACTGCAAGATCATGACCTGGGCCAAAGTCAAAAGTGGGACATTTAACTGACTGAGCCAGCCAGACACCCTAGACAATGAACTTTAGACAGGAGAATAAATGGAGAAACTACAACAAGAAGCCTGGTGATGAGCGCTTAATGTATATTTGCCTATAGGATTGTGAAAAAATATGGTTTTAAGAGACGGCTTATAACATTTAGCAGCTATATGTTCTGAAAACAGGCATAGAGCAATCTATCCAAAACAGGAGGGGATGAAAAATAAGACATTAAAAAAAGACTGGGAAGTTTTTACCAACTGCCTTGTAAGTATTAGCTGAAAATAAAAGGATAGTATTTCAAATAATTTGGGGGAGTGATTAAAAGAAAGTTCTATTCTCCAGGAGAAAAGACTTTCCCAGCGCCTATACCCACCTGGGGGAAGAGAATTCCTGTGACAGTAGTATTTCTCTGGTCTCCTCTCTAGTGTAAGAAAGAAGGAAACACAAACACACAAGCAGTCAAGGAGGACTCAATAATTTAAAAAAATAAATGAATTGAGAATGCTATAGCCAGCAAGGTAGGAAGCAGCATGAAAAAAAAGAAAAGGAAATTAAAAAAAAAAAAACTATACCACTAGAAAACCAATTTTGAAAAGCCGCAACACTGAGACACATGGCCATTCAAAAATTGAGATGCAATCAAAAAAACCATAGAATGCTCCCCAAATTGGATTTACAGCATATAGGAGCTATGGGAAATATATTAGCCATAGTTTTCCAGAGAAATAGAACCAAATATATAAATATGTGTGTGTGTGTATATATACACATATATATTTAAATACATATATATTTAATACATATATTTAAATATAAATAATATATATTATTTATATACAAATAATATATGTATTTATATATTATATTATATATAAATACATATGTATTTATATATTATATAATATATAAATAATATATGTATTTATATATTATATATAAATGTATAAATAAATTAACAAATTATATAAAATATTAATAAATTATATAAATATATAAATATGCATATATATAAAATACGTATTTTTATTTATATATAAATAAAAATAAATATTTATGCTTTTTATATATGCATTTATATAAAAATATAAATGCATATTTATGTATAAGTATGTATACATATAAATATGTATATACATACATATATATGTACATAAATATGTATATGCATATAAATATGTATAAGTATTTATACATAAATATGCACTTATATTTATATATAAATGCATATATAAAAATATATACATATTTATTTATATATTTACATAATTTATTAATATTTATACTTTATTAATTTATACATTATATAAATTATATTTATATATATATAAACAATGTGTGTGTATATACACATAGGTATATATGCATATAGAGATCACGAGAGACTGACTCATGTGATCATGAGACTGAGAAGTCCCACCATCTGCCATCTACAAGCTGGAAACCCAGGAAAGCTGGTGGTGTAATGCAATCTGAGTGCAAAGGCCCAAGAACTATGGTAGCCAATGGTGTAAATCCCAGTCCAGGGGCAGAAGAGAAGATGAGGTACCCCAGCTCAACCAGTGGGGCAGGAGAAAAGGGGTGAATTCTTCCTCCCTCTGCCTTTTGTTCTGAAGGCCTTCAGTGGATTGAGTGACAACACACATTGAGCAGGATAACCTAACAGTCCATTGATTCAAATGCTGATCTCGTCTGGACACCCAAAGGTACACCCAGCAATAATGTTTACTCTGGGCCACTCAGAGCCAGTCAAGTTGACACGTAAAATTAACCATCATAGAAAAATAAATTAACCACAACAGAAGCTCTCTGCAACATCTGTGTATGTTTCCATAAATGTTAAAACTATCCTAAAATTAGGCGCCTGGGTGTCTCTATTGGTTAAGCACATGACTTTGGCTCAGGACACAACCTCATGGTTCCTGAATTCAAGTTCTGCATCAGGCTGTGAGCTCAGAGTCCACTTTGGATCCTCTGCCCTCCTTTCTCTGCCCCTCCCCTGCTCATTCTTTCTCTCAAGAATAAATACATGTTAAAAAAAATTAAATTAAAAAAACTGCTAAAATTAAGGTTTTTTAAAAAAGAACTCAGAAACATGTCAATTAAAATGCATGGATTTTAATTTGATTCTGTTATTTTAAAGACCGTTACATTTATAAGGTAATTATAATTGTGAACCCTTATTGGCTGTTTGATGTTATTTAGTACTATTCATTGATCTTTGGGGGGATAAGATAGTATTTTGTTTACGTTTTAAAAAGAGAATACGTTTGTTATGGCAGTACCAACTGAAATATTTGTTGGTGAAATAATTTAATGTCAGATCTTGCTGTGCAGGAGGAGCGAGGGAGATGGAGGGAGGTGAGGCTAGGGGTGAAGCAGTCTGCAGAATATTCCAGTTGCTTGCTTGTACTGGGCCACAGTTGCATGGGGGCCGGGGGACTGTTCTGCTGACTTCTGTGTATGGTAGACATTTATCAAAATGAAAGGTTAAAAAGATCTCCAAAGGAAACACGCATCACTCCGTAACTAGTTGTAAGGAATTAAGAGTAAACAGAATAAAAAACAGATGGACTAAATTGCCAAGCTAAAAATGAACACTTGAGCAAAAACACTCAAATGTTCATAAATCTGGATTCCGCGGTATATAATAATTTCACTCTCCTGAGCAACCAAATAAGATTTCATTAACAGACCGTCTGGGTGCCGACCTTAACACCGGACCTTGCATTCCCATCTAATTAAGGCACTAAGATAAAAAAAACAAACAAACAACAAAAAAAACAAAAAAAACCAAACAACAACAACAAAAAAACAGAAATATGTAAGGATAAAAAAGAAACAGGCTGCCCAAACTTATACTGAATTATAATAGTAGACAGCAAGCAGCAGCTAGATGCACATGCTCGATGCAAAGTGAGGCAGTCCCAGGGTCGGCATTTGGAGGGCGGTCAACCATAGCCTGTCAGGTCCAGAACTTTCTGCCTCTTCAGAAGCATTGTAAATAGTTATGAAAGGGCAGATTTAAAAAAAAATTTAATGTTTATTTCTTTTTGAGCAAGACGGAGTGTGAATGTGGGAGGGGCAGAGAGAGAGGGAGACACAGAATCCCAAGCAGGCTCCAGGCTCTGAGCTGTCAGCACAGAGCCCCACATGGGACTTGAACTCACGAACCATGAGATCATGACCTGAGCTGACGTCAGACGCTCAACTGACTGAGCCACCCAGGTGCCCCAGGAAAGGGCAGATTTTTTTTTTTTTTTAATTTTTTTTTTCAACGTTTATTTATTTTTGGGACAGAGAGAGACAGAGCATGAACGGGGGAGGGGCAGAGAGAGAGAGGGAGACACAGAATCGGAAACAGGCTCCAGGCTCTGAGCCATCAGCCCAGAGCCTGACGCGGGGCTCGAACTCCCGGACCGCGAGATCGTGACCTGGCTGAAGTCGGACGCTGAACCGACTGCGCCACCCAGGCGCCCCAGGGCAGATTTTTTTTTTAAAGAAGAAGACCTGAAAAATAAATTTTAAGAAGTCAAGAAGAAAACTTGTAACACAGTTAAGATCAAAGTTTGAATGAGTCAAACACAAAATTCTATCTTCTCTTTTTGCCCCATCAGCAGCACCATCCTTTAATTTTTTTTCAATGTTTATTCATTTTTGAGAGAGAGAGAGAGAGAGAGAACAGGGGAGGAGCAGAGAGAGAGGGAGACAGAATCAGAAGCAGGCTCTAGAGCAGATCAGAAGCAGGCACAGAGCCCTATGTGGGGCTCAAACTCACAAACCACGAGATCATGACCTGAGCTGAAGTTGGATGCTTGACTGACTGAGCCACCCAGGTGCCCCAGCAGCACCATCCTTTAAAGACAGGTGACACTTAGGAACTTGACTATGAAACTAGAGATGGATGGACACATTGCATGCAAGCTCACACACAAAATAAAACTCTGGAAGATCTCATATCCAAGGGATGCATGTTGAGAGAGAAATGATTTAAAAATTTGAGGGGAGGGGTGCCTAGGTGGCTTAGACAGTTATGTGACAGAGTTGGGCTCAGGTTGTGATCTCCTGAGTTCGAGTCCTCCCATCAGGCTCTTTGCAGTCAGCACAGAGCCTGCTTGGGATCCTCTGTCCCCCACTCTCTCTCAAAAATAAATAAATAGATAGATAGATAGATAGATAGATAGATAGATAGATAGATAGATATAGATAAAAGAAATTTGGGGGAGAAATGTCTAGAAAACACTAAAGAACACTTGGAGGTAAAAATGAAACTCAAGTTGTTGAGTTAAACTAGTTTAAAACCATTCTGGCTTTAGGCTTTCTACAGGTCATTAACATCTACCAGTTCAAGTCACTTCAGATTAGGCATTCCAACAGTGAGTTTCACATTTTCTCACTTCAAAAAAAAAAAAAAAAAAAAAAAGAAGAAGAAAAATGTGAGACAAAAAAAAAGGAGCAGGAGGATTCAACTATGGCATTTCAATACTAAAATATGGTAACACAGGACAAGATACATAAGGTGGTAGGGGAAGACAATGGATGGAAATCCTGTGGCTCTAGAGATGTCACACCCCCCCTTCTAGAATTTTCAGCTTTGTGGAGATTAGTAAAGGTGGAAGCTGTGTAAAATTGTCAACCATGTGGCACACAGGGGACAAGCCTCTGTCTGCTCATCACGCGGAGTCCAGACAGAGCGATCATTTGCCAATTCTGAGTTGGGGTTTTTGAAGGGAGACATCTCCATGTCTGAGGGGAAACTGGCAGCTCTTAAAGTGATTTATTCTACTGAGATGTTTGGGCAAAGTCTGTAATTTAAATTCATCTGTCACCTATGTTCTATTTTGTTCTGCATTAGAGTATATCCACATAGATTTCTCTGCTATGTGCTATTATTTATGACTAGGGAAGAATGTGACCACAAGTTCTGATAACCAAAACTGCTTCCAGCCTGAGTTTTCAATCGCAAAAAAAAAAAAAAAAAAAAGTATAAATTTGTGGCCAAACGTACAGCAATGGGCAGAGGTCAATGTGAGCTGGGGAGGTTAAGGGAACAGTTTTCTGAAACATCTGGGAATCCAAGATATACTCATAAACATTATTGTGATATAAATCACAGGAATTTATATTATTAGAAAGACACAGGGAGATCTATTTGTGAGTGTCTGGAAAATAATGAAGCAAACAGGAAACAGAATATGGAGAAAGAGGTGAAATTATTTCTTCCATGTTGATTTTGTTGCCATGAGTCTCCATTATCACATGAAAAAAATGCACTTGATGTAATGGATTTGGCGATTGCTAAAGTTTGTAACACACTGCACCTCAAGGCATCCTACTGAACACTTAACTCTAATTGGCTTGAAAATGAACAAGAACATCTCATAGAAAGCGTAAGCTTGGTCTCAATGAGATAAACTCAGAATGCTGATCAAATCAAGGTACCACTGTGGAGACACAAAATCACTATTTGGTTGATTTTTTCCTTTCACAGAGTCTCTCCTGAGTCTATAAGCTGTCCACATGAGTGGTATTTCCTACCAACTTTAATAAAAAGGTCTTGGAATAAGAGGGAGTATGCAGCTTAATTGTATATAGTAGAGGTCGTCAGAAGGTCCCTCTACTGTGGCGATGCTGAATTTCATAAGGAAGCAAACAGCAAGTGCATTTGCAGAGAAGGGTAGGAAAGAAAACTCATGCCCAAAATGGCTTATAGACATCATCAGGATAAGTATTCCTCCTTATGTGAGATGTGTCAAAAAGACCTAGGAGTGGAAATAACAGCTCTCCTGTCTTCTCTTCATACATGACAAAATCCAATGTATTTCTCAATTCAAAGATATCTATAATCAAGTATCTGAAATGGCTGAGGATGCCAAAAATCATAGCTGCTTAGAGCATCAGGATTTAGTCCATCTACTAACGAAGAAATAGAGGAAATAAGAAATGTATCTGAAAGGAGGGAGAAAGCGACATGAGTCCAGTTGACTGAGAAGACTTTTCTAGTTGAAGAAGGGAGCTATACCCTATGAATATTCATGGTCCATAGCACCAAACCCTTTTCTCTTCTTGTGAGCAAGACGCCTAGAGTAAGGGAAGATTTGCCTTCATCCAGTGCAGGCTTACTGAGAACAGTTCAAAAGAGAATGTGGCAAAGGAAGCAAAGTAAGACGCAATTTTTTGGATTGCAATGTGAGAAGGTTTAACAGACATATAACTTCTCTAATAAGGGCAAAAGGGAAATATGGTCAACAGTTAAGCTCCCCTGAAAGGGTTTCTGATACTACTTTGTGTTTTTTTAGCATCATAAAAACAAATGAGGGAATAGTAAAAGCTCTATATGGAGTAACTTGCTCTATTTCCTACTCTGAAAGTTAAGCCATAAATAACAATTTTATAACCTAACTCCAGTGTTCCCTGTCTGACTTTATGAAAAAGGTCATAAACTGGCAACTCATGGGTAAGTCGGATCCATGAGGTATGCCACCAAATTTTTGTTTTAGATGATAAATTTTATGGGAATATTTGCAAATTGAGGGGGAACATGTGAATTTTTGTCTTTTCTTTGGCAGAAAGACTAGCAATCTTAGGTATGGCAAAATCGGTTGGACCTGAGTCGCCACAGCCAGCTTTTCATGAAGCAGCCCTGTTTATTTTTCAACATTTCCTGGGTCACTTTTTCCTTCTATTTCTACTGCCTGCCACATAGGTATTGCCATCTTGAGCAACACAACATCATATCCTTAGAGATGTATTATATTCATTAAGTAGTAAATAATTTTTCACTGATATTTGACATGTAATTTTTCACTTTTTAAAGGTTTATTTATTTTTAAGGAAGAGAAAGAGAGAGTGAGCAGGGGAGTGGTGGAGAGACAGAGACACAATCTCAAGGAGGCTCCACGCCTTAAGTACAGAGCCCTATGCAGGACTCGATCTCACAAAACCATGAGATCATGACCTGAGCCAAAACCAAGAGTCAGATGCTTAACCAGTTGAGCCACTCAGGTGCCATTGATATGTAATATTTTAAGTAGGTTCTACTTGCATGGAAAGAGGAAATTAGCCACTTAGTTTTCCCAGCGGTCCACATACTACTGGCTGAAGACATTATCTGAACGCATCCACTGGACCTGGAGGTTTAGTGCCACCTAGCAAAAGGCATCTGGATTCCATTGTCTTTCTAAAACTTAAAAAAGAACAGAAATACCTCATTTAACCAATCAACAAGCCGAATAGTATACTCTTCTCATGGTAGCAATGGGCATAAATCCCCCTATGACACCTGCTACTTAAGCTACTCTGCCTGACTAAATTTCCAGTCATTTCTTTTCCTTATGAAACATGAACTTCTTTAAATCCTAAAAGACAACAACAACGAAGCATTTCCAGTCCAAGGGTAAGACTTTGACAAGAGGGAGAACATGCCCAGAGAATTTAAAGCCAGTGGGTGTAAAAGGACAATAGCCGGGACAGTTAAATAAGATTCTGAGGCTCCATTTTAACAGGAATGTTCTCTAGTTTCTGCTCTGAGATGCAATTGAGCCCTACTCCTCATAGGCCATGAGTCTACACATGGTCTACCTGGCTATGTTTCCTTCCTAGGACGACCTCATGCCCCACTGCTCTGCCTCGCAAAACCCCTCCTGTCCACTCCAAGACTAACCATAACAGAGGAGAAGACCGAGGGAAAGAGACTGATTTGGGTTTCTGTTTCAAGCTGCTGGTGTTTGAATCTCCTGCATTCACTTCTGAGATCACTCAAAAGAGCTTAACTATAAAACAAATCAGTCACTGAGGCTGCCAGAGGGCAATCATAAAAAAACTTCAACTGGCTTGATTTCAGGAGCTCCCCGGGGCAATTTTCCATAAGGCTGGGGGCGGGGGATGGGGGTGGGGGTCGGGTAACAGGACAGGTGTGACAGAATCACTAGCTAGAAGTTGCCTGTGAAGCTCTGGCCAGAGATTTCGATCAAGCACCCGTGGCTCCCTCCCCATTTCTGGCCCAAATGCCCTAATTAGGCACTAACAAAGAGCAAGTTGAGCAAATACATCAGTAAAAGGGCTCCCCTGGGAAAGAGCTAAGTTCTGACTGATGCAAGCCCCGGAGCTGTTGAAGTCAAACACTCGGGTACACTCAGCAAGGATTCCTGGAGGAAATGAGGTCTCGCTGGGTATGTGGGAGGGCTGCCAAAGGAATCAAGGCATCAGGTTATTCCAAAGACTCCAGAGGACTGTTGTCTCTGCTCTGCCAGAGGGCCAGGAATTGCTGAGAGCATCACCAGTGACCGGGGGCACTCAGAGGAGGTTTGATAGGGGAAAGAATGAAATCACCCATCATGCAACACCTCTGCTCATTTAAGACCAAGTACAAAATACAGTAACTGGGAAAGTAATGTAACAATGTTCATGAATGCAACTTCAAGTATTATATGTATTTTTTTGTTGTTACAATGAAGTTTTTTTGGTTTTTTGTTTGTTGTTGTTGTTCGTTTTTTTGTTTTTTTGTTTTTTTGTTTTTTTTCATTTGTTCTCACAACATGGCTTCCCATCTTTGGGAAAATACTGTTTTTTGTTAGCCATATATATATATATATATGTTTATTTTTTTTTTATTTATTTGGAGAAAGGGAGAGAGAGCGAGCGCAAGCAGGGGAAGGGCAGAGGGGGGAGAAACAGAATCTCTAGCAGGCTCCACACTGCCAGTGCAGAGGCCGATATGGGGCTTAAACTCATGAACCAGGAGATCGCGACCCAAGCCAAAGTCAAGAGTTGGATGCTTAACAGACTGAGCCATCCGGGAGCCCCCATAAATATTTTAATATGTAATGAACAGTAACTTTAAGGCAAAATCCATTTTTCCTTGTCCAGAGATTTTTCAAGAAATTATTCAATTATCTAATGCTGACTGGAAACATAAAATGTGCTGTATACTTAAAGGGTGGATAAAAGGAGGTATTAAGAAAACTCAAAAGATTTTCTTACAGCAAAACCAATTTGAGTCAAACTTTCCTTTAGGCACTAACCTGTTTGGCTAATTTTTTCTTTGAATTCCTACAATTAATTTGGTCATTCCTTGATATTTATAGAGTACTTCGAAATTTCCTAGTGTTTAATACCATTACTTAGTTTTTCTTTACAACATTCCCAAAAGGTGTAAGCAGTAAAATCTTCTCAGGAACAGAACAGGAAATTCTAAACTTCCAGCAGAAAATATATTTTTATAAGGCATTTTGGGTGGTGAACCGAGTAAGGAAGTCAGATGCTTACTCATTTAACCAACTTCATTTCAAATTAATTCTGCCAACATTTATTTGAACTCAGCTGTGACAATAATCTTCCAGGGTTTAATTATGATTAATTACAGCCAATCCTGGCAAGGAACTAGAGTTTAATATAGGGGTCTTAAGATCAAGTCTCAAGTTGGAAGTACCTGGAAAGGTCAGCAATTCCAGAACAGCTCCAAAAGGCAGGCCATCTCCAACAGATGGAAATTGATTTTAAAGTTCTCCCAATACCTCCTTTTTTTCAAACCTGTTCCGCTTAAAGTCTTTTGGTATAGAAATGTTACTTTCCTAAGTCCAATCAAAATCCAGGCTTAAAGAATAAACCCACTTCATCTGGCTCATACCTCACTGGAAAGAGCGAAATTTGTTTACAAACTACATCAACTTAAAAAAACAATACTGCTGGGGTGCCTGGGTGGCTCAGATGACTAAGTGTCCGACTTTGGCTCAGGTCACGATCTCATGGTTTGTGAGTTTGGGCCCACCATCAGGATCTGTGCTGACAGCTCAAAGCCTGGAGCCTGCTTCAGATTCTGTGTCTCCTTCTCTCTCTGCACCTTCCCCATTCATGTGCTGTCTCTATCTCAAGAAATAAATACACATCAGAAAAAAAAAATTTTAAGCAATATTGCCATGTTCCACAATGACTTACTTTTTCAAGTAAGAGAGATGCCGGTTCCTTAAACCCTATGACCTTATTTGAGCATTTTCCTTTCCACTTCCAGGCTCAATTGGGAAGGATTAGAATAGTTTCTAGATCTCATGCCACAGCATAGTCTCTAAAAATTATGGTAACAGTGATAGACAGAAGTTCGATAAATTCTGAGCCCAATAAAAATCACAAAGGCAACATGACAATGGAATTGATTTCAAGAGGCATTTCATGAGAGTCTGTCTACTCTGTGCTTAAAAATGGGCAGTGTGTTATTTACATCCAAAAAAACAAGTAGCTTTTTTTTACAAGAAGATTGAAATAGAGATAAAAGCACATTTAAAGATTCCAAAAAGCACACAATCACAAGAAAAATGCAAACTGTGTAGTTTAGACAAAATCAAGAGACATGTCAATGTGAAATAAGAAATATCCTAACACAAGAGGTAGGACTTGAAATGAAACTTGCAACAGTTATCTCTATAGGAAAAGAAAGAGAAGAAATCACATTCTCAATAAAGGAAGCAACAATTCAAGTAATTACTTGATTAGAATGGCCTATTCTTAGGTTAATGATGGAAAATGTCTACATGGACGAGTTGTTCACACAGTGAGGTGAAGATTAAAACTGAACGACTTAGGGCAAATTATCCTCTGATCTCATGAAAAGAAGGTCTTTGTTCCGTGTGTAAATTCCAATCTGATTTTGAGACTGATTTAAAAACACAAGACAATGAAGAATGATGTGGAAGGTCAGTAATCTAGCGCATAGTAAAGACACCAACAGATCTACTGAGAAACAGAGAAGAGATAAGGTGAAAAGGTGGTTTGATGGAAGAATATTTGAAGACACAAGAGAGGAAATTCAGATTAAAGGAAATCCATTAAAGGTAAGTTTTTTAATAAAGAGAAAGGGAGGTAAAGGTTACCACGATGAAGGAATTCTTATTATAGAACAAATATTCCATTTCTCCAACTATTGTAGAACGGACACCTTACGATCCTCCCTAAGATTTCTTGACTTCTTCCCTCTCAGCTACTCTACAAATTCTTCCTGGTTTGGCTTCTATGTCAATGACTTCAACTCTTTCAAGCACGTGTACTTATTAAAACAAGTATGGGCCTCACATCGACTTTTCTGTTGTTGGACTCTGCTGACTATTGTCAGTAGCTATTTCATAGACCATTCCTCATATCCACTGCATCAAAACCCTAATCCACCATTTTGCTCCAATCCAGACCCTCCACAGCCCAGCACTATGTCCTCCAGTGTGAGACTATCAAATGATACGTCATTATTTTCTCTCACCAGCTTCCTTACAGCAGCCTCTCACTTCATTTCTCTGCTTCCAACTTCTATCACTAATGTATATTTAAACCATCTGCTTGACAAAGACACTCATTGTTACAAATATGTAATGTGGTTTTTTTTGACTGTAGGAAACATCCGAATTATACTGCATAGTATCCAAGAGATCATTATTTTTTTTTCCCAGTCTTTCTTTTCAGACACTGTCCAACCCTGGTGTCTTTCCACTTCTGGAATATGTGTTCGTTCCAATATGGAGCTGTGGCTATAGCCATCAGACCATATCTGAAAATCCTCCTCAATTCTGTTCCCTTGGAAAATTTTGTATTGCTTTTAAAATAAGCTAGGAAAACATATTTTCCTATGACCACACACCCATAATTAATCAGTATCCCCTCCAAATGACCATTATACTTACATATAGTTCTATTGGTAATTTATGAGTAACTGCTCTATTTATCATTCTACTGGAAGCTTATCTGACTATAAGATAAGCTGGCTCACAGGTTTCAGACACATGTGTGCTCAAAAAATGTTATAAGAGGGGCGCCTGGGTGGCGCAGTCGGTTAGGCGTCCGACTTCAGCCAGGTCACGATCTCGCGGTCCGTGAGTTCGAGCCCCGCGTCGGGCTCTGGGCTGATGGCTCGGAGCCTGGAGCCTGTTTCCAATTCTGTGTCTCCCTCTCTCTCTGCCCCTCCCCCGTTCATGCTCTGTCTCTTTCTGTCCCAAAAATAAATAAACGTTGAAAAAAAAAAATTAAAAAAAAATGTTATAAGATTTTACTTGTGGCCTTTTCTGTAACCTAAAGAAAGATGTTAATTGCCTGAGACAGTACTTTCTAAAGTACAAATTTTAAGTACTTGTCCATTTTTTTAAATGAATCTATATACATTTTTTTTTGCTTGTGAGACCGTTTCTGTTCTTCCATTCATACTCTGTATGATGCCAGTCCATTAGGCACAAACACACACACACACACACACACACACACACACACACACAATTGAGTATCACTGTGGTGGTATAAACACAACAGCTGCTCTATACATGCTGTTTACATAAATTTCTACTATAGCTAGTTAATACAATGACACCAGAAAGAACATGTGCATAAAGCAGAGACTCCAACATAGGCCAGGGATTTTAAGAAAAGTGGACGTTATGGTTCAGGCACTCGAGTCAGACAGAACAACGGAGATCTAACTTTTAAAGACTCGCATACCTCATATGGCTGTTATAAAGATTAAATAAAACAGTGCATCCAGAAAAAGCTGGCATGTAACTATATGCCTAACCTGATTGTTACTCTGATTGTAATTGTGTTATCTATAAACTGTGGAAGACACCAGAGAGAGCCTGGGCTGGAGAACCAGACAGAATCTAAGCTGAAATATCTGCCAGCTGTGTGACCTGGACGATTATTGAACTTCACGAAACCTCCCTGCATTTTTCTTAACTGTATCTATAATCAACATTAGATACAACCTCATCATTTTAAAATGAGATCTATATTGCAACCATCATGAAAACTGGCATACAGAGAATACCAAATAAAGATGGTTCTTTTCTCTTTCTCTCAGGTAGAAAGCCTACCTTTCACTATTTTTAATAGTGTAAGTTTTGAAAGATGTAATAGATTCTCTGCTAATTACATCAGAATTTAAGAGCTTGTTTACATTTAATAATAAATGTAAGTATCTCAGTATTAGCTCTGGCGAGAAGCCCTTTGCTAAAAGGGTGTTTAAGTTCTGATTGTTCTCTAATCAACAATAAAAAGGAATGTCCATTTAGGGGACACAGAATTCTGCTATTACAATCAGAGATTTTAAAGTAAAGCCTCTGTGGTTATATGTAAGTGGCTCAAAAGTCCGTAAGATTCCAACAATCCAACAAAATTAAAAACAAAACAAGACAAAACAAAACCATGGATCCCTATTATCACCGAACTGCTAATGTATGTCCAATACTATCTAGACGTAATTTCAAGAGAGTCTCATCTTGCAAACAAAAAATCTTCATTGTTTTAATCCTATTCTTGAAAATGTAGACATATAGCCCTGGTATTTTTCACCAATTTTGAAAGAATAGAGAGACAAATGTGGAACATTAGGAGCAGCGAAAAAAAGGGAAACTTTTATTAAACTTTACTTGCTTTTACCCAGGTGCTGTTAATTGGCATGACCTACATATTTCTAGTTATCACATTATTCACCGTTGAGCTAAAGCAATACTAACTATACACTTTTTTTTATGACTTCAAGAATACAGAATGTCTTAAATAATGGACCATATTGCACCTTCTCTCAATGGAATCAGTGTTCCAGGAAGACTCAACAGTGACATTTTTTTTAAATTCTTTTAAATGTTTTTATTCATTTTTGAAAGACAGAGAGATACAGAGCACTAATGGGGGAGGGGCGGAGAGAGAGAGAGAGAGACACAGAATCTGAAGCAGGCTCCAGGCTCCGAGCTGTCCGCACAGAGCCCGACACTGGGCTCAAAACCATGAGCTATGAGATTCTGCCCGGAGCCCAAGTTGGATGCTTAACTGACTGAGCCACCCAGGCATCCTGTGACTTTTTTTTATTAACCAAGTCTGAGGGCATGTAAATATGGAATTGTTAGACAATCTTTCCAGACAGGCTTGACAGAGACCTTTCTCACTCTCGCTGATTCTTCCTTCCCTTAACTCAGGTCAACTGATGATTTTAAGTGAAAGAGGGCATCACGTTTTCCATTTTCCCCATCAGAACCCACTTCCCTCTGTGTCTCCTCTCCTTCAAAGCTCGTTTATTACAGTTGGAAAAATGAATTTCATTCGTGACCTAATTTGGAGAAAAATGAGTTTGAGTAATCAACATCTTCCTGTGAAGTGTCAGTGTGGGAGCGAAGTCTCCTTGTGGTAGTTTGTGGGTTCTGATCTCTAAGTACCCGCTAAGCTTCCTAAACGCACCAACTGTATGCCGCAATGCATTGATTTTAAAGTGTTTTGCCAAGTTTTACAGAGGAACCATTTAATGTATCAATAATATTGCTTTTCTCACAAGCTCTAATTTTTGTGAAGTCCAATCAGATTCTGTTTCTCCTAGGAGTATTGAGTATTATTGCATGGATATGACTGCCAGGCTATCGATCTAAGGGATACCATTTATGGTCTAACTGCAAATTCTCGTCCTCTTAGGGTTTAAGCTATTCTCTTCGTCTTTGGATTTCAACAGTGTGACTAAGATAGGTCGACTTGTGATCAGATAATGAGTGATCAGAAACTACCTTAAATACTTTGAACTGGTAAGTCTCCCGGGCTTTGTTAAGAGCTTCTCTATGTAGACACATCTTCAATGACCCATCAGGCAGCGGGCAATTCTGCCTTAGCCTTCACTTCCTGCTTGCTCAGAGCTTCAACGTCACCCTGAGGGGAAAGATTAGTGTCCTTTTCAAGTCTTTTCCTGGGCATGAGCACAACTGTGCCTTTTTAAGTGTCTCTTAGAATTCCCCAGTATGTGTCAGAAGAACTTTCCCAAGTCCCCTACGAACACTTCATTTGCCAATTTTTCCGTGAAGTTTTTGGTCAGCTTCTTATTAGTACCAACGAGTATCACTGCCTTAGGTATCCGCAATATTAACTGATTTCTGCTGATTGGTCTTCACAAACACCCTAAGGACATGGTTGAAGAAAGAATATGGCCACTTGCACAGATCAAGTACTGCGTCAGGTGAAACAGAGATAACAGGGAACTGCCACACAAGTCAAATGGAGACAATTCTCCAGAGTTGAGGCTTTCCAAGTTTGAGCTTCAGACTTGTTCTTTCCCTTCAGTGGCTGCCAGACTACTGGTTTTCACATTGTGGTTGCAAAGCCTTTACTTTCAAAGGCAAGGTGCATATTGGAAGGGGGTACTGGGTAAAACGCATGTTAAAACAGCACAAAGTTTTCTAGTCTTACTGAGTGAGATTCCACTCTTTTTCTTGAATAAATCCTCCTTGGATTGTTGTGAGCCTGTATTTAATTTCCAGAGTCGCAAAAGCATTAATTTTGACAATATTTGCTACTCTTCATTTTTTAAAAATTTTATTTAAATCCAAGCTAGTTAATATATAGTGTAGTAATGGCTTCAGGAGAATTTAGTGATTCATCACTTACATATAACACCCAGTGCTCATCCCAACAAGCGCCCTCCTTAGTACCCATCACCCATTTTCCCATCCCCCCACCAACACCCCTCCAGCAACCCTCAGTTTGTTCTCTATATTTTAAGAGTATCTTATGCTTTGCCTCACTGTCTGTTTTTATCTTATTTTCCCTTCTCTTCCCCTATGTTCATCTGTTTTTTTTTTTCTTAAATTCCACATACAAGTGAAATCATATGATATTTATCTTTCTCTGACCGACTTATTTTGCTTAGCATTAAACACACTCTAGTTCCATCCACATCATTGCAAATGGCAAGATTTCATTCTTTTTGATTAAAAAAAAAACATTCCCCATTGTATATATATAACACGTCTTCTTTATCCATTCATCAGTCAATGGACATTGGGCCCTTTCCATACTTTGGCTATGGTCGATTGCACTGCTATAAACACTATGTTGTGTGTGCCCCTTCGACTCAGCATTTTTGTATCTTTTAGATAAATATCCTATGCTGGATCATAGGGTAGCTTAATTTTAATTTTTTGAGGAACCTCCACACTGTTCTCCAGAGTGGCTGCACCAGTTTGCATTCCCACCACCAGTCTAAAAGGGTTCCCCTTTCTCCACATCCTTGCCAACAGCTATTGTTTCCTGACTGGTCAATTTTAGCCATTCTGACTGGTGGGACATGATATCTCACTGCTGTTTTGATTTGTATTTCCCTGATGATGAGTGAGGTTGAACATCTTTTCATGTGTCTTTTTAGCCATCTGGATGTCTTTTCTGGAAAAGCATCTGTACATGTCTTTTGCCCATTACTTCACTGGATGATTTGAGTTTTTGGTGTTGAGTTTGATAAGCTCTTTATAGATTTTGGATACTAACCCTTTATCTGATATGTCATTTGCAAATATCTTCTCCCATTATGTTGGTTGCCTTTTAGTTTTGTTGTTTCCTGCACTGTGCTGAAGCTTTTTATCTTGATTATGTCCCAATACATCAAGTTTGCTTTAGTTTCCTGGCCTCCAGACACACGTCTAGTAAGAAGTCACTCCGTTTGAGGTCGAAAGGTTACTGCTTGTTTTCTCCTCAAGGATTTTGATGGCTTCCTGTCTTACATTAACGCCTGTCATCCATTTTGAGTTTATTTTTGTGTCTGGTGTAAGAAACTGGTCCAGGTTCATTCTTCTGCATGTCGCTGTCCAGTTTTCCCAGCACCACTTGCTGAAGAGACTGTCTTTATTCCATTGGATATTCTTTCCTGCTTTGTTGAAAATTAGTTGGCCATTCATTTGTGGGTCTTTCTGGGTTCTCTATTCTGTCTCATTGACTTATGTGTCCATTTTTGTGCCAGTACCATAGTGTTTTGATGACTGCAGGTTTGTAATACAGCTTCAAGTCCTGAATTGCGACACCTCTAGCTTTGGTTTTCTTTTTCAACATTACTTTGCCTATTTGGGGTCTTTTCTGGTTCCATACAAATTTTAGAAATGTTTGTTTTAGCTCTGTGAAGACTGCTAGTGTTATTTTGATAGGGATTGCACTGAATATGTAGATTGCTTTGGGTAGTACTGACCTTTTAATAATATTTGTTCTCCCAATCCAGGAGCATGGAATGTTTTTTTCATTTTTTGGTGTGTGTCTTCTTCAATTTCTTTCATAAGTTTTCTATAGTTTTCAGGGTATAGATTTTTCACTTCTTTGATTAGGTTTATTCCTAGGTATTTTATGGGTTTTGGTGCCATTGTGAATGGGATTGATTCTTTGATTTCTCTTTCTGCTGCTTCACTATTGGTGTATAAAAATGCAACCAATTTCTGTACATTGATTTTATATCCTGCAAGCTACCCCTTATTTTTATATTCAAGGTGTGTTTGGGGGACTCCTTTCTCTACAGTCAGAAGTACATCACCATAAATATTAAATTTTTGGCTTTGGGTTTAATGTGTTTCTTCTTTCCTACCTCAAATATTCATGAGAAACTTCTCAACTGTCCTTAGCTTTATGGTCTGGATAAAAAATAAAAAATAAAAGCAAAAAGAAGACATCCCTCAAGTTGCTTATAATCTCATCACGAGTCTCCATGAGGGGTGCTGTTGGCTGTAAAAATATGCCTTAGAAGTTGTGAAAACATAGAAGCAGTAGTGATGTTAATCATCTGTCCCAGGGGTGCCAGGGTGACTCAGTCTGCTAAACCCTCGACTCCTGATTTTGGCTCAGGTCATGATCTCATGGTTTGTGAGATCAAGCCCCACTTCAGGCTCTGTACTATCACCATAGATCCTGCTTGGGATTCCCTCTCTCTCTCACTCTCTCTCTCTCTCTGGCCCTCACCTGCTCATGAGCGCGCGCTCTCTCTCTCTCTCTCTCAAAATATAAATTTCAAAAAATGAAGCAAACAAAAAAAAAGTCATCTTTCCCATTTCACATTTTAAGGACGTGAACAGAATGGATTCCATTTTTTTCTGTCCTAATCACCACAAACTGCCAAAGCTGTTAGTAGAAAATGGTATTTCTTTCTCAACCAAATGATTATTCCTCTCCATCTTTCAATCCCAATTTTAAAAGAGGTCAGCACTGTAACACGTTTTCCTAAATGCTATAGACAAATCAACTGTGTTAGAATACATGAAACGTAGATATTACTGGAAAACAATGTAATTTTGCTTATGAATTTATAACCTGCAAAATATTTAGGATTTATATGCACAAAAAGAAGAAAGATATGATAAAAATATCCTAATTATATAGGAACCCAACTATTTATACTTGTGGAGTTTACCTCAAGTGATTATAGTCATAACAACGGACTCAGGAAAGAATATGTATGGCTAACTCATGAGTTTGGAATGTGAAGGACGCCTTCATTCTAATTCATGACAGCCATATTGCCCAAAGCAAGCCTTCCCCAAATTCTTCAGCCAGAGTCATGATACCACGGCCCTTTACTCATGTTTCTTGTACCACTTACATAGTACTTAATGTATTTTGTCTCCTTATCTACCTGTCTTTCCCACTAGATTATGCTCACTTCTGAAAAGACACACTTCCATTCTCTATCTTCCACATCAAAAATAGACACACAGTATTTCTCTAACAATTGTTTCTCGAATGGATGGATGAAATAATGATTGAATTTACCTTTCACTCTGCTTGGGCAAATGCAGACTGAGAATGGATATGATCTCACGAACTTCATTCTGCAGGTGGGTGGATCTACACAAAAGATGGGGTTTATTAAAGTTCAGGGGGGAAAGCTGAGCTCAGCAACGTGAGATAAAGTGACACCTAAAATTAAAAAATACCGGGAATTTGTTCCTTTAGATAAATGCACGTACCAAAATTATGCCTGGTAGAGTCTGGGAATGAATACATTGTTCACATCAGGTAACTTAACTTTCACCTATGCAAAAATAGGGAGTCCGGAAAAGAGGTATGGATTATGAATGATCTTATTCTCTGTCCTGATGTCATGACACTGGTGTTTTGTTTTGTTTTTTTAATTTTTTTTAATGTTTATTTATTTTTGAGAGAGACAGAGACAGAATGCCAGTGGGTTGGGGCAGAGACAGAGAGAGGCACATAATCTGAAGCAGGCTCCCGGCTCCAAGCTGTCAGCACAAAGCCTGACGCGGGGCTCGAACTCACGAGCTGTGAGATCATGACCTGAGCCGAAGTCAGATGCTCAACCGACTGAGCCACTTAGGCCCCCCTTGTTTTGTTTTTTAAAGTTTATTTATTTTGAGAGAAAGTGAGAGCACATGTGCATGTGAGTGGAGAAGGGGCAGAGAGAGGGAGAGAGAGAATCCCAAGCAAGCTCCACACTGTCATCAGGGAGCCCCATGTGGGGCTCAATCTCAGAAACCCTGGTATCATGACCTGAGCTCAAATCCAAGGTTGGAGGCTAAATCAACTGAGCCACCCAGGTGCCTGTTTTGTTTTATTTTTAAAGTAGGTTCTATATCCTACAAAGGGCTTGAACTCACGACCCTGAGATCAAGAGTCTCATTCTCTACACACCGAGCCAGCCAGGTACCCCAGGCCATTTGCTTTTGTACAAAAGAGGAACAAGAGTTATTTTCCAGGGATGCTACATAACTGCTTATGACTGGTTTTAAATTTGGTGTTATGAAACTTAACGCCAAAAAAAATTTAAAAAAATAATAAAAGAACACAAAGTTTGCTAGTCTTACTGGATGAACACAATCCATGAGCAAAAACAAGGCCAAAGGATTTCATTTGTTGTGAATTAGCTACTGAGAAACTTCTCTGTTCATTTCCACAATTTAGCATAATAAAAGAGATCTATCCCAAAGTAAGGAAAGCATGCATAAAACATATGAAGTTAGATGTAACAGATATTGTAGAGATACAATGAAATGAAGAGCTTTTTAAAAAGGCTTTTCTAATTAAGAACAGAATTATTCTTTAATGAGCACACCTTAATTAATTTAACTAATGAATTAAACTCACTTTCACACCTGAGGACGAATTGAAACTACAGTATTTTCACTTCTGTGATAAGAATAGTCCTTTAAGAAATTAGAGTTTCTGGTGAAAAATCCATGAGGACTGTACATTCATAAAGCTAAATCACATTATATTATCTATATGTTTCACCTATTATTTCAAAAAAATGCCACATCATCTATTTTGAGCCCTAGGCTGCCTCATTAAAACTAGATAGTTATAAATTATTTGATATTGCTTGGGGAGCACTCTCCAACCCTTGCTGGCTATTAAATACTATCAAATTGTTTTATTATTATTTTTAGGTCACGAACATTCTGTCTTCAGTCACTCAGTTGTTTTTACTTTAATGTCATCCAATAACTACAGGGGCTCAAGGGGAAAAGTAAGTCCCAAAAGTGTTCTCTGTTGCTCTTTATGCACATTTTGATGAAGAGAGAGAGAGAGAGAGAGAGTTTGTTGGTTTGCCCTCAGTTAAAACAGCCCTAATTTCTCCTTCAGAGAGGGCTTACAGTCTGTGTGCGTAGCGCATACATGTTTGCACAATTCCTGGAAATGGTAAAGACAGTTGTGCATATGGTGATGACTAACACTTTGGTACTAACACAGCAAAGTACGAAATCAGAACACGTTCATTTGTTTTTTGTTTTTGTTTTTTTTAATCTTTTTTTAACGTTTATTTATTTTTGAGACAGAGAGAGACAGAGCATGAACGGGGGAGGGGCAGAGAGAGAGGGAGACACAGAACCGGAAGCAGGCTCCAGGCTCTGAGCTATCAGCCCAGAGCCCGACGCCGGGCTCGAATTCACCGTCTGTGAGATCGTGACTTGAGCTGAAGTCAGACGCTTAACCGACTGAGCCCCCCAGGCGTCCCAGAACACGTTCATTTGTAATCCATGTTGTCTTATGACCACAGAGGTCCAGCCACAAAATGCTTTTCCTTAATTTCCTTCAGCGCCTTGTTTCATTTCAGAGCTATGCTAGAATGCTTTTATCCTTTGATTTCGTTTCTAAATTTTCTCCCCGAGGTCTCTCTGAACATAAACGGATGCAAAGTGTCATGTGATCAACCAGTATCTAAAGAAAGCTAAGGCAAAACACAATGTGGTTAGCAGCATTAAACTACAAATTAGGGAATATCAAAATTAAAGTTTTGCTAAAATGTCATTTGCTGCTTTGAAGTTTTCATTCTTTCCTGACTAAAAATATCTAAATACTTCTTCCCTAATTATCTAAATGATGTTATCTACAGCTGAGATCACCCACACTATACCAGAACACTCTAGAGAAACACTTTCCTTTAGATAAGAAAAAGGGAGGCACACAGAAGCATGAGAGAAACAGAGTAGGGAAGTGGGAAAAAAAATAACTTCAGGGAACCAGAATAATGAATTCTGGAGTAGTAAATTTTTGTTCTTTATGCTCGTATTGTCCGAAAGTATAATGAGTAACAAAAAATTACTTTTCCAGAAATGCAAGTTTTGAAACACTAATAAGTTAGGCAGACATATTAGCTCTAGTGCATTATATTCTTTCACTTATATTTTCTTACATACAGAAAACAAACTGATGGTTGCTGGAGGGGAGGTGGTGGGGGGAGGGGCATCAAGGAAGGCACTTGTTGGGATGAGCACTGGGTGTTGTATATAAGTGATGAATCACTAAATTCTAAACCTGAAACTAATATTATGCTGTCAATTAATTTAAATTTAAATAAATAAATATTTTTAAGAGGAAGAAAAACTATAATAAAAAAAAAGTTATGTGCCAGGAACAGAACCCTTCCCTGTATGAACACAACCACCTTTGAGACAATCATGTACCTTTAGGGGACACCTGGAAACAAAGATACAGCCAAGGATTCATGCTACTTAATTATTGCTGTATGTACCTGTGAGCCTGAGGTCAAAATGAAACTTTGAAACACGGAAGAACGGAAATTAATGCAGCCTGTCTTTTTATTATGTGTGTGTGTGTGTGTGTGTGTGTGTGTGTGTGTGCGTGAAGTGTATACACATGTATACAAGAGAGAAAGAGACAGGGAAAGAGAGAAAATGGAATTTCTGAATACTGGGCATCTTAGGTGCAAGTAGCTTTATGTATCTGCCTGCTTATATAGAAAGTAAGAAGTAAATGTATACACTTGGAAAAACAAAATGGAGTGGCTTTCCTAAAATAAGGGACAAGTGTGGAAATTTAGAGTGTTAGAAGCTTTTGCAAAATACAAAGATGTGTCATCTTTCAATTTTTATAAGAGAATTTGCCTTCTCCCCCAGCCCCAAATTTTACTGAGAACCAAGCAAGAAAGTGTATGTAACTTAGCCAGAATAATTTATCTTTCCATTTCTGTTACAGCTTATACTCTTTACCAAAGTCTATTTATCCCTATTCTGTCACCTCTGCACTGATTTCTCATTGGAACAAGAACACACCTGATTAGGGAGCAGATATCTTGTCCCTGGGTGGTTGTTTTATTTTTACTTAACTATTATATTTCAGAAAAGAGGCTAAATTTGATAATGAGACAAGTGCACTTCAGTTAAATAGCACTTTAGTTAGATATATGCACTGGTCTCTTTCACTTCTTACAAAGCTAAGTGTCACGTTCCATATACAAAACCAAAATGACGCCATTACCCAAATCAACTGAGAGATTAACAGGAAACAGCTCTGGCCTCCAACACAAAATGCTCATCAGCTAACAAACCTTGGAAAGCTCCCTTAACTGCTCCCATGTTCATGTTTTTCATCTGTGACACAAGTTTGATAATGCTGACCTCTCAGGATTGCTATGGATGGTGGGCTACACTGGGTTATGGTCACCATGGAAATATTCAACAGTATTTTAATACTGTGATTCACAGGGGCATAGCTTGAGGTAATGATTTCAACTTGGACCCAAGAAGGGAAGGACTCTTCTTGTCCAAAAGGATTGTAAAAACTCCCAACCTTAGGGCCCTCAAGACACACTGGGAGATCACTTTATTTTTTTTTTTTTTTTTTTTTTTTTTAATTTTTTTTTTCAATGTTTTTATTTATTTTTGGGACAGAGAGAGACAGAGCATGAATGGGGGAGGGGCAGAGAGAGAGGGAGACACAGAATCGGAAACAGGCTCCAGGCTCTGAGCCATCAGCCCAGAGCCTGACGCGGGGCTCGAACTCCCGGACCGCGAGATCGTGACCTGGCTGAAGTCGGCCGCTTAACCGACTGCGCCACCCAGGCGCCCCGGAGATCACTTTAAAGACTCCAGTGTTGGGATCCATTATTGAATTTAGGAAACAATGGAGTTTTGGTATTGCAGGGATATTCTTACCTCTAAGCTTATTGATCTGATCAGATGGTCTTAAGGACAGAATGATGTAAGAATAAATGTCTTCTAAATTAGGAGAAAGATAAAACACTGAAGATCTAATGAATGTAAGTTAAATAACTATTGAAGCAAAGGCAAAGAATTATTTATGATTTGGAATTTCTTTCCAGAAAGGAAAAAAAAAAACCCAAACCATCTCATAGTAAAAAATGAAGGAACAAGACAGATACCCTGAGGCTGTATAAACTATACAAAATATAGATCTGACCTTCGTCAAATTTAAAAAGTGGTTGTGGAATAGCAAGGTGGTCAAAGTCAAGTGCCTACTGCATGATGAAAACACATACAGTGGTCTGGAAGGTGAAACATAAGCTTATAAGTAAAAAAGGAAGTTCCATTACCAGAGAGCTAGAAGATATTTTTAATTCCCTAAATGGAGTACCTACTACAAGTAAGAGTTGAGAAGTCTAATGCCATCATAGGAAGGAGGCAGCTATCAGGGCAAGAGAAGAGAGCTGAATAGTTATTCCCCCTATTGGCTTGAGGACCAGAGAAATGGGGTAGGTACCTGTTCTTCATTCAACCCTCTACTACCCCCATCACCTCTTCAAAAGTAAAGTGAGCTGTCTGTCAACCATAAAATATCTGTCCTGGAATGTGCACTAGGTATCTAGGTATCACACAGGTAAAGGCACGGTCTGACATACACAATTTTTTTAAGCAAGATAAGAATTGATATTTCACATTTTGGTTTTAAAGTGCACTGGCAGTATCTTTTAAGTAAATTTTTGAGAATTTTATTTAATGTTTATTTATTTTTGAGAGAGAGAGACAGAGACAGAGAGACAGAGTGCAAGCAGGGGAGGGGCAGAGAGAGAGAGAGAGGGAGACACAGAATCCAAAGGGGGCTTGAGGCTCTGAGCTGTCAGCACAGATCCCAATATGGGGCTCGAACTCACAGACTGCCAGATCATGATCTGAGCCAAAGTCAAACACTTAACTCACTGAGCCACTCAGGAGCCCTGAGAATTTTTTTTTTAAAAAAACCACATGTAAGACAAATTATGTCATTTATATAATCAAATATTTGAGGATATCTAATAACTTAAACACATGCATCATATTGATCTGAACTTTAAGTAAGAAGAGTAGCTATTGATTATATTTCCCTCCAACACTGAAAAGTTTTAAAGGTAAAAAAGAAAATGCATCAAAATATAATTTGGATTTTGTTGAACACAAAGCTTTTAAGAAATGCTTTTAAGAAATCATTTCTTAGTCAATGCTAAGAAAGCAATCCCTTCCAAGAGCACCATGCAGATAAATGTTAGAGTCTTAGAAATAATGATGTTAATTTACAAAATGATACCATGGCCTTATAATCTGTCATCATAGCTTTCCCCCTTAAGACAAAAGAAGGCATTTGTGTGTGCAAAACAGAGAGATAAGAGACAAGGTAACCTGCCGCTATGCATCTGTGAGATTTATGCCGGCAGAAAGAAATGGAGCTTTGGAGAACCAGTCCAGAGGCAGACATGCATCACTGACTGAAAATGATTTTGGGGTGGGATGGAAAATGATCCACGGACAGGATAGCAAGAGCTTTCTGACAGAGCTATTACTAAACGTAGAGAACCCTTCTGCACTCTTTAAATTTGAATTTCTTCATTATGCATAGCAAAATCAAAAATGCCTCATCACATTAAAGATTCATTCTAGAGGGCTTAAATGGTGCCAGGGAAAGGGTGCTTTATGGGTTTATGTACAATGTCTTGACGACTGTACCATTATTTTGGCTTATGAGAATGCACTTTTAAACTAATCCAGAAAGTTGACCTTTTGTGGCTCATTGCGTGTGTGTGTCTGCTTTGAAATAACTTATATGTATCCTGTTTCCTTAGTTAATTGTAATGTTGGTCCACTGCAGTAATAAAACTGTTATATATTGAGTATCTGGGATGGACCACTCTGCAGTGTTATATTATAACTGTTTATAACTTTGTAATGCCTTCATAAATGTGATTCATTACACTAATAAACATGCAAGACAATGGCAGCGTCTTGCTGTTTCTTTGCCCAAGTTGCTTGGGCCTTGATACTCAGACATGACTTTCACCTCCACCTTGAACAGAATCTTTGAACATCTGTGATTTGGTTTCACAGACTAATTTTAGTTTGTATTTTCCCCAACATTATAGAATCTCATAAAAAAAGGTTATAATAGGATGCATTAGAATTGCTTGTAATTAAGGAAAAATATCCCTTATGGGAGAATATAGACAGATCAAAAGGTGAGAAAGTAGGACCTCCATTTTTAAAAGGTTTTTACAAAACAGAAATTTATACTGCAGGAAAGAAGACTGATAGTGAATTACTTGCTTTTCAATAAACACAGGGTGTTGGGAGAGGCCGAGTTGAGAAGAGAGCATTTTTACTCTATTTCCAGTAGAGGCAGAAATTAAAGAAACAACATCAAATTGTAGAGTTGTTTTTGTGTGTGTAAGAGAAGAAGGGCATAGTTTCTGCTTCTGTGTTTATGATTACTTGGACTGTTAAAAGCACTACATAAAAAGACACTCTGCAAATATTCTGTGGAAATGTCTAAAAATAAACTAGAGTTCCATTAATAAAAAATTACCTAGCAATTTTTTCCCCTAAAGGAGAGAATAACTGAATGGTCTGTGTCTGGTTTCAATAGTCTGTTTTGTGGGGATTTGCAGCTTCCCAAAATCCTGTGTTAAGGTTTTAATGCCCCCAGTTAGTGCCAACCAGTTACAAGAACACATCTGAAAAAAGAAAGGAAGATATTGGGACTCATCCACATTCACAAATGAAATTAACCCACAATGTAGCCTTAGCCCTGGGCATTTAAGACTACTGAGCTATACCCTTGTTGCAAACAACATGTGTCACGTCTATATAGTGGTATGTGGTGAAGTTACACAGGACATCCTAATTTGTCTGCAGTCTAGTCTACTTGACCAGCCTTGATATTCTACTCTGTTTCTATCAATTTCAAATTTAGGGTTTGGACCGTACTTCTTATAGTTGCCAGGTGGGGTCCTGCCTAATCATATCGACTATCATAAATCCAATAGTCAGATGTCCTGACATTTTTTTTATTTGTGAAACAATGATAAAACTTGCCTTGCACAGTTTTTCTGAAAGCTAAATGAAGTTTTATGAAATAAAGCATATAGAGCTGAAATATAGAAGATGCTCTAATCATTGGCTGTTTCCTCCCTGTACTTCCAAACACCATCACAGACCCCACTTAGTCATTGACAATTGCTAAAGAACACTACAGCCCTCTGAACTTAGATATTAGGTCATTTGGTCACTACTGAGGTTCATTTAGTCCTTCCAATTTCAGCTGTTCTTAGTTTTCTCAAACACTTCCGCATAAGCCTGCCACTGAGGTTTCAGGGTGCAATACAACTGAATCAGACTAAGCTAACATTATTCTATAATAATAAAAACATGCACAAAGTTCTGAGTCCAATTAACATGTGAAAGAATGAGCAAGACCGGCATTATATGAAATGATAAAAGTTGTCCAGTCTATAAAGTAGTAACAGCATGGTGTTGTGGTGTTTTGCCATTTGTAGTTATGACTATATCACAAAAATTGCAAAGAGGATGGGATGCTAAATCAAACTGTACTGGGTAAGGTTTTTACACTGGTGAGAAATGACATTAAATTATTTCCGAACAGACTATACTTCTTTAAGTATGCATATTCTAGTTGGTAGGGCAACCATTGGCAAAGATTAATAAAATGAAGACGTAAAACCGGGACCTAAAAAAAAAAGATATAAAATAGAATACTTAAAAATATGTGATCAATACAAAAAAAAAAAAGCAGGTGGAAATCTCTGGAACAAAGAAGAAATTGGACAGATAAAGACAAATAGCCAGATGGTAGACTTAAACTAAACAATGCCGATATTTAACATTAAATGTAAATGGGTTAAATATTCCAAACAGGAAACAGACATTTTGAGAATCAATTATTAAGAGCAATCAAGAAAGACCTAACTAGTGGCACCTGGGTGACTCAGTTGGTTGAGTGTCTGACTCTTGATTTCAGCATATAAGCATGTAAAAAAACTGGAATCATATTATCAACCAACTTAACTTAATAAAAATTATAGAACACTATACTTAGCTACAGAACATACATTACTTTCAAGTGTACTTGCAACATACATCAAGGGAGACACTATGGCAGGTCACAGATGTCTCCACATACTTCAAAGAATTTAAATCGTAAAGCATACCTAAGCATACAACTAGAAATCAAGAACAACAACAAAATAATCCTTACTTATTTCTAAATTAGGAAACTTAAATCTACATAAACCTATAGTCAAAGAAGAAAGAATGAAAGCATTTAGAAAATATGTTCAGGTGAATAAAAATGAAAGCACAACATAAAATTTGTAGGTTGTAAATATAGTAATGGTTATCTTTAAAGGTTTGTGCTAGAAAATCAGTATCTAAAATTAGTAATGTAAACTAAGGATTGACAAACTTTTTCTTTAAAGACAAGTATTTTAGGCTTACGGAAAATGGTCTATATAACAACTATTTAACTCTGGCATTATACAAACAATAGAAAAACATACATCTGGCCTGTGGGTTGTAATCTGAGGACGATGATCTAATCTTCCATGTAAAGAAGTTAGGAAAGAAAAAAAAAAAAGAAGCAATATCCACAGGAAGTAGAAGAGGATAAATAATGAGTAGAAAATAAAATAAATCAATAAAAATAAAATAACTGAGTAAGTCAACAAAACCCAAAATTTGGTTCTTTATATTGTTTAATGTAATTGGTCAACCTAGCAAAAATGATCCCGATATAGAGAAAATATTAACTACCAACAACAAATGAAAAATTGGTCATTACTACAGATCTTACAGTCACTGAAATGAAAAAGGTATTGACGCTTATTTAAAAAAACACAAAAGAAGTAGGAACTAATTAAATTTGTAATAGAAAATTTTCCTCACAAAGATAACTATGGGCACATAGATGAGCATAGTATCTCCTGGGAATACTATTAAACATGTAGTGAACAAATAATGCCAGTATTACACAAACTTTTTCAGAAAGTGGAGGTGGGGAACAGAACACTACAAAACTCATTTTATGAAGTCAGAATAACACAAAAACCAAAGCTGGACCAGGACATTTGAAGAGAAAAAAATTGACAGACCAATATCCCTCATCAATATAGAAAATTCCTTACAAAGTCTAAGAAAATCAAATTTAGAAATACATAAAATGAGATAATAAATCATGGCTAGTAGAGTGTATCCAGAAATGCAAACTTGATCTGCTATTTAAATATCAATAAGTATAATTCATCACGTTAATAAAGGAGATAAACTATGCTATCATGTCAGTGGGTATAGAAAAAGTCATTTGACAAAATCTAACTAACACTCATTTGTAATAAAATCACTCAGGCATCTACCAATAGAAGGAAATTTCCTGAATGTGATGAGTACCTGTGAAAAACCTACAACTAACATGTTTAATGGTGAACATGAATACCTTTGCCATAAGCCTATAATCAGGATGACATAAACGTGTCTATTTTCACCTTCTATTGAGTTTTGTGCTAGAGATTTTATTGAGTGAAGTAATTTAAAAAAGAAATAAAATGTATAAAGTTTGAAAAAGGAGAAATAAAACTCTACTTGCTGAAAACATGCTTGTGATAAAGATCTGAAGGAATCTACAAAAACACTAAATCCAATAAGTGAATTCAGAAAGGCCTCAGGATATGAATTCAGCATACAAAATTCTCTTGGAATGCAATGGCAACAAAAATGGGAGAAAATAAAATTAAAAATAAATATCACAGAAGAGGCACCTGGGTGGCTCAGTTGGTTAAACGTGTGACTTTGGCTCAGGTCATGATCTCGTGGTACATGAGTTCTAGCCCCGCGACAGGCTCTGTGCTGACAGCTCAGAGCCTGGCTGAAGCCTGTTTCCGATTCTGTGTCTCCCTCGCTCTCCTCCCCTCACCCAATTTCTGCCTTCCCCCTCTCTCTCTCTGTCTCTCACAAAGAAAATAGACCCTGAAAAAAATGTTTAACAAATAAAAATAAATATCACAGAAACATATAAGCCACTTAGAAACAAGTTTAGTAATATGTTAAGAACTCTACACTAGGGGCGCACGGGTGGCTCAGTCAGTTAAACCTGTGACTTCAGCTCAGGTCATGATCTCACAGTTTGTGGGTTCGAGCCCCACTTCGAGCTCTGTGCTGACAGCTCAGAGCCTGGAGCCTGCTTCAGATTCTGTGGCTCCCTCTCTGCCCCTCCCCAACTTGTGCTCTGTCTTTCTAGGTCTCTCAAAAAATAAATAAATGTAATAAAAAATTTAAAAAAAAGAACTCTACACTAAAAACCACTGAACATTGCTGTGAGAATTCAAAGAAAAAAGCAAAAAGAGAGAGATACCACATTTATGTGTAGAGATGAGCAGTATTTTAAATATAGAAATTCTATTTCAATTATTTTTATAAAATAAATGCTTTATCAACCAAACTGCTGTCTGGTTTGGTGTTTGTTTTTGTTTTGTTTTGTTTTGTTTTCGGGGTGGGAGGGGGAGTAGAAATCAACAAGCTAATAACATTTATATGGAAATATAAAGTATCTAAATTGTCAAAACTTTCCTGGAAAACAAGTACAGTTTTGGAGGAATTAAATGACCTGATTTTTAGTCTTACCGTAACACTTAAGCTTTAATGAGTCTGCTGTTAATGTAAATATAAGCAAAAGGAACAAGAGAACACAAGAGAGTCCAGAAATGGATTCACACAAACATGGTCAAGTACTACTTCACTTAAGAGTCAAAGGAATCTAAAAGCTTTATGACCATCACTTCAATAGCAACCCATGCCTCACACCATAAACCAAATTTAGCTAAGCATGGACTGCAGACTTAAGCATAAAACCTAAAAATATAAAGCTCCTGGAAACAAGCGGGAGAGTATCTTGGCAACGCTGTTGTAAATAGACAAAGACTTCCTGAATAAATGCAAAAAACATTAACCTTGAAAGACAACACAGTTAATAATTTAGACTTCATCACAATTAAAAAAAGAAAAAAAAAAAAAAACCTTAGCTCCTCAAGGAGGTAAACCATTGAATGTACGAGGATCTGCTTCCAGCGATTATCTGCACTAACAACTAGCTAAGTTTGGGGTTTCCTGGACACAAAGACATGAGAAAAGCAATCTATTTGGTAGATGGTATCAGGAAACACGAGAGAGAAAGTAGGGAAATATGATGAGCAAATAAGAGAGTCAATAACGGTTGGGTTGTATCATAAAGAATGCAAGAGCTCAATCCCACTGCAATACCCCGGGGCAGCGTTTAAAATGCCCCTTAGAGGGGCGCCTGGGTGGCGCTGTCGGTTAAGTGTCCGACTTCAGCCAGGTCACGATCTCGCGGTCCGGGAGTTCGAGCCCCACGTCGGGCTCTGGGCTGATGGCTCAGAGCCTGGAGCCTGCTTCCGATTCTGTGTCTCCCTCTCTCTCTGCCCCTCCCCCGTTCATGCTCTGTCTCTCTCTGTCCCAAAAATAAATAAACGTTGAAAAAAAAATTAAAAAAAATAAATAAATAAAATAAAATGCCCCTTAGAGATGTCCCAGCTGAGTGACAAAGAAATGATGCTATTCATCCCATGACAATGGAACTCATTGGCTGGAAAGTGTTCCCCAGGATATGAACTCCTGACACTTCCCTGCTTGAGTTGTACTTGTTCCCTCCACCAGAAAAAAGCTCTGAAGAAAAGAGAAGAGTAGAGCAGTAGAAGTATAGATTCCGAAAAATAATTCCCCTACAGCCCTTTTAGGACTAAAACCTCCTATAAGGCATCAGGGAACAACGTGAGATAGAGGCAGAGTTCAGAAGCCAAGGGTGGGAGGCCCCACAGGATGAGGTTTGAAGACTCATGTAGGGATGCTGGCTGTTTGCTTTGTTCCTTCCGCCTTAACGGCTTCCCTGTGTACCCTTCCTCCTCCTACAGAACTCCTGTTACTCAAAACTCACTTTACAAATCTTCTCTCATCGTTTCCCAGCACATCACATCCCCAGAAAAAGCACACTTGACGTCTTACACGTGGCCTTCAAAGTATCCCTCCCAACTGAAATTAACAACACAAGAATATAATTTATTATTCACTTTTGTCTCATACTGAAACATTATTCCTATAAATGTGGGGAATTTTATGCATTTTTTGTTTTATATTTTATATTTATATATGCTTATATATATATATATGTTTATACATTAGAAGTTTATACTTCTTTTACTTTCCATGGCTTTATCTTTAACCCTTAACACTATGCCTAAAACAGACTAGGCATACAACACATATTTGTTCAACTCATGCATTAATAAAGTGACTAAGAACTACGGAATATTTCAGATTACCTAAGGATGGGTTTCCTTTGTAAATTATGTAAAAGAGATAGCTATCCAAGGACAGCTACTTGCCCAAGGAAACGAACAGACCATGGAATGAATAGACCATTAAGATGTCCATCTTAACAAGTGACAAGGAGAATTCTAATAGGAAACATGTGGACAGAGGTAAAACGTGCACAAACACAAGGAAAATCTACTGATGTTAAAATATACATGTAAGGAATTTGAACAGATAAACTGAAACAAAAACGACAAAACATTCGAAGAGGACTGCATAAGATCCTCAGCACATATAAAATGGACCATTGTTAACTTGAAATGAGAGCAAATGCCATGATACTATATAGAGAAAACCCTGAAGACTCCACCGAGTCAAGTACCAGAATAAGTGAATTCAGTCAAGTTGTAGGATACAAAAATCAAAATGCAGAAATGTGTTGCATTTCATACACTAAAATGAACTAGAGAACTTAAGGAAACAATTCTGGGGTGCCTGGGTGGCTCAGGTGATTAAAATCCGACTTCTGATTTCAATTCAGGTTATGATCTCATGGTTCATGAGTTCTAGACCCATGTTGAGCTCTGTGCTGATAATGCAGAGCCTGCTTGGGATTCTCTCTCTCCCTCTCTGCCTTTCTCTCTCTCTCTCTCTCTCTCTCTCTCTCTCTCTCTCACACACACACACACACACACACACACACACACACACAATAACAAACTTTAAGAGAAAAAGAAGGGGCACCTGGGTGGCTCAGTCGGTTAAGCGTCCGACTTCAGCTCAGGTCATGATCTCACGGTCCGTGAGTTCGAGCCCCGCGTCGGGCTCTCTGCTGACAGCTCAGAGCCTGGAGCCTGTTTCTGATTCTGTGTCTCCCTCTCTCTCTGACCCTCCCCCGTTCATGCTCTGTCTCTCTCTGTCTCAAAAATAAACAAACATTAAAAAAAAAAAGAGAGAGAAAAAGAAAACAATTCCATTTACAATTGCATCAAAAAGAATAAAATATTTAGGAATGAATTATTATTCTGAAGTCTTTTTATTTATCTCTTGATTTGTAAGGTCCATCTCACAACAAAGGGAAGCAGAAATATGGATTATGCTTGATTTTTATTTTCTCCTTTATATATATATATATATATATATATATATAAACACACACACACACACATTATCTATAGGGACCCACATAGTATTTGCACAATAAAAATAATTAAAAAGCAGACAGCTTATTTACAACAGGAATCAACCATTGTTCTCTGTGTGCTCATTTCAGTGAACGTGAGTCCTAGGCCACAGTGTTTGCCTTTTATTTGATAGTAGGCAGGTCGCTACTGTGCGTCTAGATCAAAGTCTGTAGAGAAGTTTTGAGAACTGAATCTTTAGATGAATTATCTACAGAGCACTTCATACACGGAAGTTTGTCAGCCATTTAAAATCCAAGGTACTTTTATTTATTGCGGCACAAAACTAGAGTCTAAGAAGCAAAGTCCAAGGGGGGGGGATGAGTGGCCATGAAGAAGTTAAACATACAACAAAGATAAAAAGAAATGTGGTGGCTCCTGGGTGGTCCAGTCGGCTGAGCGTCCGACCTCGGCTCAGGTCATGATCTCACGGTTTGTGGGTTCAAGCCCCGCATCGGGCTCGGTGTTGACAGCTCCCTCTCTTTTTCCTGCCCCTCCTCCAGGTGTGCTCTTTCTCCCACAAAAATAAATAAACATTTGTTTTAAAAGTGGAGGAGGAAAAAAGAATAAAAGTAAAATGTCACCAAAACAACCACAAAAGCCTTGTCCTTTTCGACTAAATTTGTCACACAGGGTTACTGAACGCCTTTTCCATAGTCCTTGTCACTATCTTTATGAAACATGTTTTGACATTTTCCATCTGAGTCACCCTTTTATGCATGTGCTGGACACGGTCAATGTTGCCCTTTGTCAACAGAGAATTATCCAGATATGGTAGTGACCAACGCAAAGTACCCTAAAGTGCATGTTTGCCTTGGTCTGGACATACATTTTTACAACTGCTGCCCAGATTGTATTAACTCTGAGAAGTTGCATGTGTATTTCTGCCTCACAGTGAGTTTGCAATCAATTTAACTCTAGAGCTATAGCCCAACGAATAAAAATCAGATAAGTTCAGGTATTTCTTACATATACTTCTATAACTGATTTTTCAAATTAATTTTATGCATATCAACTTCACAATGTATCTCTGAGATTTCATTATAACCTATCAAGTTAGTGCAATTCTGGGTAATAATACTGCATTGCCTACAGTCTGCCAAATGAGTAAAGCATTTTACTTTTTACATGTCATTTACTACCTTTACCGTAATTAACTCCGTATTTATTCACTCGTTAGAAACTCTACAAGGCTAGGCAATTTAACAGTGACCACACAGGGAATAAATAGCAATGCTAGCAAATGAACTTGGGTCTATCAGATTCAAAAAAACGCTTTTTCTTTCAAAGCATTGTACGGGTTTACAATGCAGTAGAATATTACTTCCTTCTCTCAACATTCTTCTTTTTTTCAGATCATTACCCGAGTTATTTATAAACCAGTTAAGCATGGCAGGTGCCAAGGACAGAGCTCTGTGGCATGTCACCAGAGAACTCTTCTTTTGTGTGCTGGCAATGACCCATTAGTCAATACGCTGAGAACAGTAATTCCACTGGCCACAAGCTGACCTAATTTTGCCAAAGCCCAATCCATACATCATCATCATGTTTACAAGAAGACCTTGAGAGACTTTGTCAAAAAGCTTGGTGAAACGTGAAACATTATGTCTACCCGCAGCATTTCCCAAATTGTGTTACTCTTGGAAAATGTGGGTCACCACTATTTAAGAGATTGTACTCAGTTTTTGTCCTTCAAGACTCGTCAAAGTCCTTACCGTGTTAGGGTCCATCGTGCCTCTAAAAGACTATATGTCCGCTATAATGTCCTTTGCCAGAGCATTTCCCCCTTTTGGCAAGCGTGTACTGGATCTATTATAAGGAAAATGTCTTACGGAATATACTCTGCTTATATATATGATCATTGGCTCCGTGATGTTTCAGTTTGGCTCCAAGTTTCAGTTTGAAGTCTCTGAGACAATGTGAACTGCAGTCAGTTTGGCCTCACTTTATACATCGTTGATGACCTGATTTACATATAAACATATGCAAACACACATATATGAGTGTTTAACACACACACACACACACACACACACACACACACACACACTCATACCGTTAATGCATTCCAGAATTCTGGTAGACACTGCATCAAATTAATCGTGTTTGTTTCCTTCAGGGTGCTCCACAGGTGGGCTGCTTTTGTGTGCCCATTCTCATTTCTGTCTGTTGAAGCTACACGTGAAAAGTGGCAAGCACCTGCCAAGGCTTCAATGTCAACTACCCTCCTAAGGACAGCATGTAATAATAAGTCCACGCATCTCCACTCTCTCGAAGTAGCCAGACCACTCAGTAACGTATCTTGCTTACTTGGTTTCAGATCCTTCTCACTACTTCAGCAAAATAACTCTGAGAAATAGGCTTCTGTGCCTCTTACTTCCTATAGATTTTCTCCAGTATTTTATGTGCGTGTATGATTTATTATTGCTGCCTTCAGATTCATTTTGGATTTTCCTTCAGTGTTTCTCCTAGTCTTCATTTGAGCTATTTGCTTTCCAGAATCAGGGTTGCCTGTGAAATATTAGTCGCGAAGTAACAAAACAGAAATGTCTCTGAGCTACTTATCTCTTACCTGGGCACGGGGGGGAGGGAGAGAACATCAGTTCATGGCAGTGGAAAGAAAGTGCATTGGACACATCTTATTCCTTTTCACAGGTCCTCTCAAACCATCCTTTATTCTAATTATTGCTACACTAGTTGCACTCACAAAGCTGTACCCTTACCACTAAGCACCTGCGCGTCTTGCTTCCTTCTCAGGGCTTCTATCAGTTCACCACAGGACACTCCTGTGGGAACTCTCATGGCGGTCACATATGCAAAGCCGGGAAGAGAGAGGGAGTTACACACAGGTGACTCCTGACCTACGGGGCACAAGAGCTAAGGGATGCATGTTCTTCCTTTATGTTCCTTACTGTTCTGAGGCTCATTCTACATGTCAGAAGGTCCCAACAAGATCAAGCCCCAGTTGCCCACAGTGGGAGTGATTATACACCTTTCTCTTTTTTTAATGTTTTAATGTTTATTTATTTTTGAGAGAGAGAGGGAGACAGAGTGTGAGCAGAGGAGGGACAGAGAGAGAGGGAGACACAGAATCGGAAGCAGGCTCTGGGCTCTGAGCTGTCAGCACAGAGCCCGACGCGGGGCTCAAACTCACCTGAACTGAAGTCGGACTCTTAACCGACTGACACGCTCTGGCGCCCCAATTGTACATCTTTCTACAATCACATTCCCCTTCTCTGAAATTACTTTTTACTCCCTTTAGCCTCTTACTTCTGCTCCCTGGAGCTGCCTCACAAATTAACTACCTGGAGGCAAGCCCTGGTCTTTAGCTCTGTCATGGGGAAACCCCAGGCTAGGACAGGAAGCACCATGGCCCTCATGTTTTGTACTATGTGACATTCATTTTTGGCTCTTTTTTTCCAGTAGGAAGTTTTCTTGCCAAAATGGGATTCCAATTCAATCTCAAATGTCCCAATATTCAGTGACCCTTCTGCGCTCATACAGAAGATGCAGCTGTCAACTAGTGTACAAATATAGACAAAGAGGACACTGCGTACTCAAAAGAACAAGATAAAAGCCCAGGATCACAGCTATTATCCAGCGGAGGGCGGGGAACACAGTTTAGAAGAGCAAATCCCCAGAGAGAAATCAATTGATAAACTGTGGGCTGCAATGTCACCTTCATCACTTTTATCAGTGCATTAAATCCGGAAGCACCTGTTCCGGTGCATTTTGGGTGGGACAAGTCATTGCGGCACATTGCCCGGGGATGAAGGTTGAGACACAATCCTTCCCTTAGCCACATGGGCCAGGGAACTGGTTGCAAATATTTCTTCTAAACTCCTTCTAGACAAATGCGTACAATTGTCCTTCAGAGCTATTCGCAGAAACCCCTTTCCATCCTTTGTCCTCCTCTAAAATCTAAAATTCGAGCACCCGCCTACCAATCACAACACAGAGTTCGTAACATGGGTCCATGCTACTGATCTATCTTTACCAGGGCGTTTTGGGGTGTAGGTAATAGAAGAATCAACTTACGCGGAATTCATGAGTAAGAAAGTGTTTTATCTCCTGCAAACATAAAAAAACGCACACAAAACACAACAAAACAAAACTCAAGGACTTGGGTACCGTGCGTTCTAAGCTGCTCAGTGATGGTGACAAGGGCCCAGGGTCTTTCTGTCTCCAGGCTGTCAGCTACTTCTTTACCCAATTTGCAAGGAAGCTGCCATTGTCCCCGCTCTCATTTTCATACTGCCGACGTTCATTTGCGGCAAGGGTGCCCTGGGACTTTTCTTAGGAGTATGGGTTCTTTATGTCAAAACTCTGGTTTCTCGGTAGCAAGAATTTGGTCATGTGACCCCGACGACACATATTGCTGGCAACAGAAATTAAATCCTCATGGCTAACTTAGACGAAGAGTCCAAGCTGGCCTCAGTGTCGAGGAGTCAACCACAGTGTCGAGAACACAGATTTTACTTGATATATTAGAATCAAAAGCTCTTAGATCCAGAGTAAACAAAACCGGATAAAGAGCCCCCTTAACCAAATGAAGCTTGTTTGCTGCACACACAGCAACACAAAATTATTTTCACGCCATAGGAAAACCTGGTTCGGAAACATTTCTAGCACAATCCCCCCAGATCAAAGCCTTCGCTGCAAGACCCAGATCATTATCTGAACGCTGAGCATAATGAGGTCACTATAAACAACACTTCTTTTTGTTTTTATTGGCTTCCATATCACAAAGTTACCCACTAGAGAAGTTCTTTGAAGTTCAAAAGAGGACAAATCAATAGCTGATGTAAGGAACCTGTCTCATACCTTTTTAAAATATATCCCCATATAATTTGTGTATCCATGCATCTGATTGGCAATTGTGAAGGTAATGTCCAGAAGTCCGGTCATGGGGTTGAGGTCAGGCCCAACATGAGTGAACACTTATTAATAGGCCAGTTGCAACTCATACGGTGAGGAAGCTCTCACATTTTTCTGGGGGCTTCTCTCCAGCTTGAATCTTCTGTCATTTTGACAATGGAATCTCATTTGCAAGGCAAGGATAAAAAAGACAAATCTACATCTTGACATCTTCTGACGTCTCTCTGGAGGTGATGAATCCCTGTTTTGGGTAAGGCTCAAAATAATTGAGCAAGTGAAAGTAAATGAGAGAACGGTTTTCACGGGAGCTTTAGTCTTCACAGTCTGTCAAAGCATCTTGTCAGGTTACAAAACAATGATTTAAATCCCAAATGCAACTCGTCTTGCACCCAGGTGAGGTAGTTACACATGCGTGCTCAAGACACATGCAAGTAACAGAAGTATTCTCTCAGGTCATGGAATACGCCATGTTGTATCCTCATAGTGGTAAACGGCATGAAAGAAACAGACGTGTTCAGAAGTCCAAATCACTATAGCACAGAAAATACAAAATCACTACATTTATATTATTATTTGAAACGGATTTGATTGACATTCTAGAAAAAAAAAATTGACCTAGAGACTAGTCTGAGTTCCAACCATGCTGCAGATCAGCCAAGAAGACAGGGCATTTGTCTTCAGAGGTTTTAAATCTTTTTCATTTATAATCTGTGTTAATGATTGATTACGTGTCTGTGCTTATGGAATGACCCTTTTCCACGTCAACTCAAAACTAGCTATACCGAGAAGCGAATTTCCGTCGATCTCCGCTGACTGGTATGATAGTTAGTAAACAAAAATTTTATTTTTGACCGAACTCCCTAGAATATGTATGCTCTACTTGTATTTCCCCCTTGAAAACAAAAGTAAGTGTACCATTGATCCGCACTGGTTGAAAAGAAACAGCTACCGTAAAGGCCACCTGCCATTGGCTTCAATCCTTCACTTAAATTTTATTGACCACTTATTTCTAAACACTGGAGAAAGAGTAATAAACAAGATGGAAAAAGTTCACTGGGCCCAGGAGAACCTACACTCTGGTGGTTGAATTCACTCATAGGAGTTTTGTGAATGGAGACCCTGATCCAAGTGTCTGGGCTCACTGGGGGCGGTGGAGAACTCAGTTGGTTGACAACGAAAATTGTTCTCCTGCCTCCAGAATTAACACTGATCAACTCCCAAACTGATGTTTATAGTGAGAAGGTGCACTGGATTGTTACTTTGCAGTTCTTAGAAACTCTCTTTCCCATTGTCTCCCTCTTGGAAACATAGTCAGCTATGCATCCTCAAAACTTCGTTCAGTAATTTTTGGTATTCTACAAAGTACTAGTTAAGAACACGAAGTCTCAGTACTCAAAATGACACATTTACATAAATGTTGTCACCAATTAATTGCCTTATCTTCATTTAGTCAATGAAGAGAAAGTAAACATCTCTCAGAAGCCTAAAAGCAAAGGCAGGTGGATGATAAGGAGCTGGGTTTCATAGAATCTCATCTCTGCTAATTGTCACTGAAAAATGTTTGTTTAACCAGGAATTCAAATCATCCTCCTCATTTAAAGAGAACTACAAGGGGCACCTGGGTGACTCAGTCAGTGGAGTGTCTGACTCTTGGTTTTGGCTCAGGTCATGATCCCACGCTCCTGGATCTAGCCCCGTGTCGGGGTCTGCTTAAGATTCTCTCTCTCTCCCCTCGGCCCCTCTCCCCTGCTTCACTTGCTCTCGCTAAAAAAAATAATAATAGTAATTAAAAATAACTTAGAAAATAAAATTTAAAGAAAACTAGAAATGTGTGCTCTTATTCTTTGCATTGGCTAATAGTGACAAATCCAGGGGCAGCGCAATAAACTTTTGATACTTATTCAATGAGTATTTATTGAGCAGCTACTATGGATAGACATTTTTCCAGGTGCCTGGGATACGGTGATAGGCAAAATAAGACTCTGGAGAAGCTTACGTTCATTTAACACCCTCACAACCTCTTGAAATGGGTGCCATTATTAATCTCATTTCTTAGAAGATAGTATAATTGGATTTAAAGGTTAATTAATTTGCCTGATGTCATACAGCCATTAAGTTCAAAGACAGGCTGTGAATCCAGGTCCCTATGAGTCTAAAGCTTGAATCTCTAATTACTTTAAATATAAAACCCAATGCATAATACATTCTAGTTGACCACAGACTGTCACAATGTCCTTAATCTTAAAGATTATCAAATATAAAGACTAAAAAATACGGAGTTGAATATGTTAAAAAGAATTAGCTTCAGCAAACTAGCTACTTCTTTCTTGAATCCCCATTTCAAAAGCTTACAGCCACAGTAACAAACGTTACAGGCACTATGAAATAAACAGTAAGTGGAGAGGGCTAGGGAGTCAGGAAAACTTCACGTCTGCTTTTTTCTTGCTGCTTACTACACGGGTGATGTTGAGCAATTACCTAATGCCTCCAAGTTGTGGTTTACTGTAAAACGGTGTAGACAATACTACCTACCAAAGCAAGCGGTTATGCCCCTCAGGAAATGAGGCTGTATGTCCACAGCTTAGCACAAGGCCTGACCCAGAGTTCACACTCCAAAGAACTTTGACCTGACTCTTTGTACTCCTAAGTTTGCAAGTAACACATAAGGCAGAAGAACTGCCCATGTTACAGATAAAGGTACCGGTGCATTTAGCGAGGTTAAACCGTGGTTTTTCACAGCTCTTGTTTTTTTCACAGCCTTAGAAGTTTCACAGGCACATACCCTTGAGAGAAGAGATTTGAGGTCTTCATCTTAAAGACACCTAATTACTTGCCTCATGCTTAATTTATAGGCACAGAAGAGCATGCATTTGCATTACAGGATAGGTACCAAAATTTGTAGAAAATGACCTGAAACTAAAAACACTTTTAACATGAAACTAGTTACACTTCTGATAAATAATGCATTGTAGAAAATTTCAAGTGATAATTTCTTGCTTTTAAACTTAAAAAATAAACCTGATGGTCAGCTTTTTAGCTTTAAAAGGGTGATTCTTTGTATGTATGGTTTATGTATATATGCATATGTGAGTATGTATGTGTGTGTGTGTGTGTGTGTGTGTGTGTATACATAAAATCTCCAGATGTGTCTAGTAATCTCAGAGTGTGGACAGTTTAAGTATATACCAATTGGAAAGCCATAACAAACAAAATTGATGTGTTTGAATTCATAGAAAATCGAAGTCACATGTGAAAAAAAATGGCAACAAACTTTAAAACATACTACAAACCAAAAGAAGAATACTACCACATGTGATATACAAAATTATTTCTATTCTATATAGGTAGGTTTCAAATCAGCAAAGAAAAAGTTATTTCTATCCTATATAGGTAGGTCCCAAATCAGTAAGGAAAAATGACAAATTCTTAGGGAAAAGAATGGGCATTGGATGTAAAAGACATTTCCTATGAGAAAAAAACAAACCACAAATGGCACTGATGTATTTGAAAAATGTTCATATTTACTCACAACTGAAAAACTGCAAACCAAAACCAAAGGTTATTTTTTTTACTACTGTGATCAGCATCCATCAAAAAGCAAATTAATACCTAGCATTGGCAAAGTGTGGGGAAAGAGGCATTCACTGTTCTTAGGAATATAAATTTCTGTATCCGCTCTGGAGAGAAACTCAACAAAATATTAAGCAAATATATACCACAATACAAAAGCAAGTATCTTTTAAATTAGTATTTCTACTTCTGGATTTTATTTTATAGACATGCAAACTATAGACACAAAATATTTCCATGAAAACTTTTATCAGTGTTTATGGAAGCCAAAGACTAGAATCTGCATAGACAGCCATCAAGATTAGACAGGCAAAGCAGAGTATAAGAGAGCCAGACAATAGTTTAAGAGGTAGATCTATTTATATAGGCTATGATGGAATTATCTCCAAAATATATTAAGAGGAAAAAAAGCCAGCAAGACAGAGAAACTCCTTTACCACAGTAAGCTCCCATGGGGGTAAAAAAGAAGATACATCTGACAGCCAAAGAGAAAAGAGATTTATTTTTCAAGTTTGTGTATTCATTGCATTTTTATTTTTAAGTTGTGAAAATGTATATAATTGGGTACTGCTCAAAGAAGAATGTTAAATCTAAATAGAACAAAAATGATTGAAGAGAGAGTAAGGTTCACAGATACCTCTTTACTATGCGTTCTAGAGAAAGTTCTAAAAAAGATGAACATGAATAATAATCACATAATAAATAAAAATTTCCCAAACCAAAGATCCCAATCTTCACAATGAAAAGACCAAGATGGATGACAAAAATTGCACCACTTAGAATTTGGCATTTCAGAAAACATATGTTAAAAGAATAGGCTCAAAATATTTCAGAGAAAGAGCAGTAAAAATGGTTATTCACCAAGAACTAAAACTGACTTTAGTATGGATACTCTTACGTGCCTTTCTAGTTTCTAAGTATTAAGAATTGAACCCCTCAAAGCTCTAGGCAGAAAGCTAATTATTGACTTGCGATTCTATACCCAGCCAAAATATCATTAAGTCTGAGGGCCAAGTAGGGAAGTAAGGAATTTGTCAGACATGAACAGACTCAGCAATATTATTTCCTATATATTCTTCCTTTAAGATTCACTCGATGATGGGGGCACCCGGGTGGCTCAGTTAGTTAAGGGTCCGACTTTGGCTCACATCATGATCTCATGGTACCTGGGTTCAATCCCTACCTTCAGCTCTGTGCTGACCCAGGGGAGCCTTCTTGGGAGTCTCTCTCTCTTTCCTTCTCTCTCTGCCCCTCCTCCACTTACACTTTCTCTCTCTTTCAAAAATATATAAATATGTCTTTAAAAAAATTCATTCAATGATGTACTTTTGGAGAAAACAATGAAAATAACACACACAATTCAAAGAAGAATAGTAGCAACACTGGAAACCAAAGAAAATAGTCATGAATAATGGCTATCCAACCACCAAAAAAGAAATCTCCCCAAATTTGGACACAAGTCACAGATTTCCAATCAACTGGAAATTATTGATTATCAATCAATACAAATGATTACACTGAGCAGATGCTATAAGACGTTGAAATATTTTGGTGATAGTAGAGTAATAGTTTATTCTGTTCCTCTAAACTAATATTTGACTCCTAAGATTATTCTTGTATTATGTTCTGTAGTAGAGTAATAGTTTATTCTGTTCCTCTGAACTAATATTTGACTCCTAAGATTATTCTTGTATTATGTTCTGTCTTTGAAACTACTACCTCCTATTCTTAATAGTGTATTTCATCATTTTAAAACACATTGTAATGTATCATATTCAATACTGCCCATGGAGTGTTTATTCAATTTAGTAAGCACTTAGCTTGTTACACATATAAGATTACAAGAATGAAAGGGAAATTTCATTTTTTATAAGTGACTTCATGCAGAGCTGTCAAAAACAAACAAACAAACAAACAAAGAAACAAACACCTAATAGTAAAATCTCCAAGAGGCAGTATAAATAGCAACAGAAACAAGGAGTTGTGCTTTCAATAGCACGTGTCTTGAAAAAGCTCATTAATTCCGGAAAACATTCCCCAAGTCTTTATTAATTGGAAAGTGCTTGAAAGCAAGGTGTTTGAAGAAACATGCCACAGTATACTGTGTGAATTCAATTTGAATTAAGAGAAAAAAAAACTTGTCTTTGCAGAGACTTAAAAAGGTGTAATCACTGGCATGCTGCTGCAGTCAACCCAACTGACACAGAAGCAGATAAAACATCACGTTGTCATCTGCTTCAGGCTTCAATTCCACTGATGTTTAGAGAAAGAAAATGTTCAATGTGTAGAACTATCTGATGATATCACACTGCTGCACAGAAGTTCTGATAGAAAGAAAACAGTTTGAGTCTCCAGACTTACCGTTTGATTCTCACATCCCTCTTTCTTCCCATCTCCAAAGACCTACCCATTTTATTACATTTAAGTTAAAGGCAAATTTAGACTAAAATGGATTCCCATTACCCATGTAAGATCTATGGTTACATACATTAGTTGAGAATAATAATTGAACCTTCTATGAACTTGTGATCAGTGACATAAATTAATACAGACATAAACATTTCTTGCCCAGAAAAAAAAAATCCAGATTATTCTTTAGCTACTGATGAGCAGGTGCATTTGCTCCACCAGGGGAAAGGTCATGAAATTGTGTTAAGACACTAAGCTATGAGCTGAGGAATCTGCTTAGATGCTCTATAGCGCTACCTCTGTCCTGTGGGTAAAAAACTCAACCTATAGATGTTGGACTTAGTGTAGCCAGCTCACAACTTGCCTCCTTTCTTACTCCAGCCCTCAGGAGGGAGACTGTTGTTTACTGATTAACCAAGGCAGCAAATATTTATTGGGATGAGTTAGAGAATGGGATTTACCAGGAGCAAAAGGAAGTATATTAGGGCAGATACCTCTTTCTCTCTCTCTCTCTCTCTCTCTCTCTCTCTCTCTCTCTCTCTCTCTCTCTTTAAAGTTTATTTATTTATTCTGGGGCACCTGGGTGGCTCGGTCGATTGAACGTCTGACTTCAGCTCAGGTCATGATCTCATGACTCATGGGTTCAAGCCCCATGTCAAGCTCTGTGCTGACAATGCTTAGCCTGGAGCCTGGTTTGGTTTCTGTGTCTCCCTCTCTCTCTCTCAAAAAAAATAAATAAATGTTACACAAAATTGAAGTTTATTTATTTTGAGAGAGACAGAAAACACAAGCAGGGGAGGGGCGGGGGTGGGGATGGGTACAGAGGATCTGAATCAGGCTTTGTGCTGAAAGCAGAGTGCCTGATGTGGGGCTTGAACTAACTAACCGTGAGATCATGACCTGAACCGTGAGATCATGACCTGAGCCAAAGTCACTTAAAGGACGGAGTCACCAAGGTGGCCCTGTCTCTCTTTGTATGCATTTTCTTTCATGAGTCTGGAGAGGCAAGATAGGGCAGCCCTTGGAATCGAAGATCAGTGTGTTAGGGGCCTGGGGTCGTCCCTATTACGTTTTTCTGGCCTCTATCAATTTTTCCCCTGATTGACAAGACAAGCTACATCTCAGGCCTTTTTGTCAAACTGAGGGGACCAGGCTATTCATAGGTGATCTGATCTAACGCTTTCCTCGACAGACTCAAACTCACTTATTTTCGCCTCACGTAGTCTAGACTGGACATTCTTCGCCACCAAAGCCTTGAGGCCTAAGACAGGAAAGTAAAAAAGGGTGCTCCAACTAATATGGCTGTAAATCTAAGCAAATTTGTTTTGTAGATATTCCCACCTGCTACCAAAGAGAGTGCAGTGAGGTTTGAGGTCAAAATGCTTGCTAGTAGTTAAGTGTTCCTCTGTCCGACCTTGTCCCCTATGAATACACATTCTTTAAGAAATCGAGAGGGCAGGAAAGAAAAGAGCTCCTTACAGATGGAGTGGTCCTCATTCACAGCTTGTTAGCTCTGCTTCTGTAATTAAATACGCATTGCAACAGCTTTGGAACTCAGAGCAGAGTGAGTTTTTTTCTTTTGTTTTTTCTTCCAGATCACATATCCCATATTAGAATTTTAGGTAATATACCCATCTAAAAACTGGGTCTCTCTCCTTATCACATGCTCCTAGAACCAAGATCACTTTGAAAACAAAGTTATTTTCATATAGGTACAGTACAACAAGGTCCGTAAGGTGACACTCAAAAGCCAGAGAAATTAACATGTGGGTGGACATAAAAAGAGAACTTTGTGGAATTGATGTGAAACATACAAACAAAATGACTTTTGTAGGATACCCCATGGGAGAGAATGGAGTCTGCTGCAAAAGCAAACATTGGAGAGCTTTTCGCTAACATCTATTGAGGTGGACACATATACACCATTTGGTACATTAGAGAGCTTCATTCTGAACCCCTGGCCACATAAAAGCAAAGAAATGCAATGCCAATTAATATGGACAGATAACACTGATTCATTCGTGGGAAAAGTCACCTACAAAAATGAATTTTGAGGAGTTTGAAGTCTTACTCAAAAGCTTATTTTGGGGGTGCCTAGGTGGTTCAGTCGGTTAAGCATCCAACTTCAGCTCAGGTCGCGATCTCGCGATCTCGCGGTCTGTGAGTTTGAGCCCCGCGTCGGGCTCTGGGCTGATGGCTCAGAGCCTGGAGCCTGCTTCTGATTCTGTGTCTCCCTCTCTCTCTGCTCCTTCCCCATTCATGCTCTGTCTCTCTCTCTGTCTCAAAAATAAATAAACGTTAAAAAAAAATTTAAAAAAAAAAGCCTATTTTGGGGGCACCTGGCTGACTCAAGTGGGTAGAGTGTGTGACTCTTGATCTCAAGGTTGTGAGTTCAAGCCCCACACTGGGTGTGGAGCCTACTTAAAAATAAAATCTTTAGTAAAAAGCATATTTTCTCTCAGAGAATGAGGTTTAAATCATGTCACTATCGTTCGAAAATCCACAATCTTTCTCGTCATATTATATTTAGATGGAAATAGCCCTTTTTTAGCCAGTCATATTCTTACAAAGATCTCTAAATAGTTTATAAATAGCATCCCAATTCCCTTGGGTATTAATTTATTCCTAATATTAAATATACATCCATGGCTTTGGGAATTATACTGCAATTTCATAAAATGTCTTCCTATAAGAGTTACCCTTGGGAGTTAAGGCCTCAAAATCCCTTTCATGATTGGTCCCCTGATAAGCTCCACCTTGTCACAAAATTCTGCTGTCACAAGGAGATGTGAGGATTCCCTACTGATACAGCACCTGTCCTCCCACAGACCCAGCACCAGAATGCAAGAAATAGCACTGGTCCGTTTCAGGTAATCTTTAGTGATTGATTCCCTTCATGTTTGTTTGTTTTTTAATGTTTTTTTTATATTTGAGAGAGAGAGAGACAAACAAACAGTGTGTGAGCAGGAGAGGGGCAGAAAAAGAACAAATTTGAAGCAGGCTCCATGCTCTGAACTATCAGCACAGGGCCTGATGTGGGGCTCGAACTCATGAACCGTGAGCTCATGACCTGAGCCCAAGCTGGATGCTTAACCAACTGAGCTACCCAGGCACCTGATTCCCTTCAAGTTTAACCAGGGAGAAAGGACAGGGCCACTACGCTTCAGAACCTGGATGGGCTGAGTGATAAAAATCATCTTCATTTTTTGCTTATTCTCGGCTTTCATGCATCACATTGGATGAGATTCACATTGGCGTCAGGAGCCAAATTACCTCTATTAATATCTCATTACTAAAAGCCTCAGAATAAAACTGAATGAATGTGAATTATGTCTGATATACACTAATATTTGAAATGCACTAGATTATATCTTTTATTTTCCTATTGGTTGTTTCTTTTTTTTTAATTCTTTTTTTTTCCTGATTGTGTAATGTGACAGAGCTCTTTGTGGGTGAGGTATTAGTGCACCATGAAAAACTTATATTATGGATAAGAACTGTCATTCTGCCCCCCCACCCTGTTCCCATTTATAACTGCTCACAAGATACCCAACTTCACCTTATAAACTGTGCTATGTCTCTGTTCTTAAAGACACAAGCAGATACAACGCAAAGTTTTAAATCCTGTCCAGCTTCATTTAAGGCAAAGCTTCCCACTAACATTAAAGAAATAAAAAATTATTACTGTTTATCACCATTATTTAGTTGTAAAAAGAAAGAGCAGTGCGATTCTGTAGAAACGAAAAAACAATTTCCAAGGGATTTAAGTCACTGATGTTCAATAGTGACTTTCCTGGCTTGAAAATCAGGTAAAGAGGGGTGCATGGGTGACGTTGAGAATCCAACTCTTGATTTCAGCTCAGGTCAAGATCTCAAGGCACATGGGATCAAACCCCCCGCGTTTGGCTCTGTGCTGACAGTGTGGAGGCTGCTCAGGATTCTCTCCTTCTACCCCTTTCCCCCGCCCCCTTGTGCTCTTTTTCTCTCTCAGAAAAAGAAAAAAAAAACAGTATAGAAAAATTTCTACTTAGAAGAGAGGTCAACCCTATGATTTCACATGTATGTGGAATCTCAAAAAATAAATAACCAAATAAAAAAGCAGGGGAAGAAAACCCATAAATACAGAGTACACATTGGTGGTTGCCAAAGGGAAACAGTGGGAGCATGGGCGAGATAGGTAAAGGCAATGAAAAGGGGGTAAACTTCCAGTTATAAAGTAAGCAAGTCACAGGAATATAAAGTTCAGCATGGGAAATGCAGTCGATGATATTGTAAGAGCATTGTATGGCGACAGCTGGTAGCTACACTTGTGGGGAGCACAGCACGATGTACAGAACTTTTGAACGGCTACACTGGACACCGGACAGTGATGTAACGTTGTGTGTCAACTAAGCTTCAATAAGAAATAAACAAATAAGCACACCTTCAGGGAGAAGCCAGTAAACGCATGTTCATAGAGGGAGGTTTCAACTGTTGAAAGACCAAATTAAAAGAAAAAAAAATCATCCAACTACAGAAGAAGGAGGAAGAACAGGAGGAGAAGAGATCACATAAGGTTGAAAAAATTAACTGCCAGTGGTCTAGCTTAAATGCTCTCATTAAAAATCTACTTCGTGTCCATTTCTAAATACATTCACATCACTGATTTAAATGCAGTACCTGCCTGTTTACACAAAAGTCTGAAACCGAGTGTTCATGGAGCTTTATTCACATTAGCTCAAAGCTGGAATCAAGGCGCACCCGGGTGGCTCAGTCGGCGAAGCACCCGACTTCAGCCCAGGTCATGATCTCAGCGTTTGTGGGATCGAACCCCGCATAGGGCTCTGCGCTGACAGTGCAGAGCCTGCTTGGGATTCTCTCTCTCTCCCTCTCTGCCCCTCCCCAACTCACGCTTTCTCTGCCACCCAAAAATGAATAAATAAACTGAAAAAAATAAAACCAGGATGGCAGAGGCCAGGATTAGGAAATAGCGTGAAGCTTAAGGGGGCAGAAAGCAACTATTTGTGGTGATGGCGTTGCTTCAGGACTTAGCTGTAATGATCACACAATTCTGAACGTGCATCAAAACTCATCAAGCTGTATATTGACACTGGTCCAGTGTGTTGTGTTAAACTATATTTCAATAGAGCTGCTTTCGACAGTTCAGTCAATATCTATCGAGGTGAAAAAAGACTAAATCAACTAGATAGCGCTGAAAAGGAGGTTAAAAAAAATGGGTAATAAATATGGGCACATTAGCTCCTAAAGGAGCTTGGGCCAAAAGTCATGAGAACAAGGTAAAATGTCAGTTCCTCTACAGCCAGGGTGTGCAAAGAGGGATGAAGGACAGCATCTAATCTTTAGAATTTCTGTAAAACTTCAAGCAGTTAAATCTGTAATGAAGAACACCGGTACATAGCAAGCACACAAAAAACAGTAACTATTTTATAATCACCAAGGGCAAGTATTTAAGTCAGTGTTGACAGTGTTAACATGCCTTCTTAATTAGCTTTCCTAATATTTGAGGTTAGTCCCAACCTCTGCTTCTTAGCCAAGGATCCCAGTTTATCCAAATGACTCCTTTCAAAGTTTCTGCCATATTTATTGCTTGCTTTCCGCGGGCCAGGCACTGTGCAGAGTACCAGAGATAAAGTATTAAACGCACCCCATGTGGTCTCCTACCCTCATGGGGAGGCAGACATGAAACAAACACGTAATGAAATATTTAAGTTCCAGTCATGAAAGGTGCCACCAATTAGAAGAATATGGCATTGTACTACATAATACTGACGGACCAAATTTAGACCAGGGCTACGTGGAAGTTTTCCTGTAGAATACCTGAGGTCACACCTAAATCATCAAGAGTTGAGAAAAAGCATTCTATGCATTTTAGTAGAGACAACAGCAAACACCCTGCAGTATTTAAAAAAAGAAATAAAAGGCTGAAGTGGGCGTCTGGGCGGCTCAGTTGGTTAAGCAACTGATTTTTTTTTTTTTAACGTTTATTTATTTCTGAGACAGAGAGAGACAGAGCATGAATGGGGGAGGGGCAGAGAGAGAAGGAGACACAGAATCCAAAGCAGGCTCCAGGCTCTGAGCCATCAGCCCAGAGCCTGACGCGGGGCTCGAACTCACAGACCGTGAGATCGTGACCCGGGCTGAAGTCAGACGCTCAACCAACTGAGCCACCCAAGCGCCCCAATTAAGCAACTGATTCTTGATGTTGGTTCGGGTCATGATTGTGGGGTCATGAGATCGGGCCCCACATCAGGCTCTGCGCTGACCGCACAGAGCCTGCTTGGGATACTGTCTGCTTGCGCTCCCCCCCCCCACCTCTCTCGCTCCTTCTCCCCCAAAAAATAAACTTAACAACAACAACAACAACAAAAAGATTGAAGAAGCTGAGGAACTAGAAAACAAAAGGACACAATGAGAGTGTCTCACGGGTCGTGAGAAAAGAGAAGAGAACAGCAGAAGGAGATAAGCTTAAAGGGGGGGGGGGATATTCGCAGATGGCAGACAGGCTGGTGGGCCATTAATATCATCCTGAAAGTAGAGTTCTGCTTCAGAAAATATCTATCAAGGTGGTTTCTGTGTAGCCAACAATATTCCAAATGCTTCACTAGAGTTATTTCACTTAATCCTTACAATAGCCCTATGTGGGTAGGTATTTATTACCCTGCCCGTGTTTTTTTTTTTTTTTTTAATTTTTTTTTCAACTTTTATTTATTTTTGGGACAGAGAGAGACAGAGCATGAACGGGGGAGGGGCAGAGAGAGAGGGAGACACAGAATCGGAAACAGGCTCCAGGCTCTGAGCCATCAGCCCAGAGCCCGACGCGGGGCTCGAACTCACGGACCGTGAGATCGTGACCTGGCTGAAGTCGGACGCTTAACCAACTGCGCCACCCAGGCGCCCCAGCCCTGCCCGTGTTTTAACACAGTCAACTGAGTTTCAGTAATTTGCTGAAGGACTGCAGGTGAGACCAAAACGGCAAAGAGAGGAATGTCTAGCTTCAGGACCCACCCACTTCACCACTGTGCTATGTGGCTTTTCGTTATGTTATACTGTTTCTCAGTTTACGGCTAAAGCATGTTGTCACAGGATCTATGTTATGAATTGAGACGTTCACCCCATCTGCTGTGGGAAGAGCGCATTCTAGATGAGTAAGGTTGAATGCAGGGAGAACAGTTAGAGAGAATAGTTGCAGAGCCAAGATCAGCTTCATTGGCATGTGAATTGAGCCAGTGCCCCAGACCCCACACTATGCCACTTTTTGTTTGACTCTGTCCTAAGGGTCTCGAAAATCTAAATCTATGAAACAAGGAGCCCTGCATTTTCATTTTGCACCTAACCTCGTAAATGACATAGCTGGCCCCAGCAATATTCTATTCTAAGAGATTTGAACGGCTTGGGTTTTTAGATTAATTTACTCACATTTGATGACGAGGACGCTGTGTTGCCCTGAGCAATATCCTTCCTTGGGGGCTGAAGAGAATTGCCATTTATTAAGCACTGAGCCAGGCAGGATCCTAGGGCTTTACATACATGATTCAATTAATCTGCACCACCACTTTATGCAGCAGATTCTATTATCAGCATTTTGTGAAATGACAAAACTATGACTCAGAGAGGTTAGAAAGTAATGCTTGTAGATGAAACAGCTAAAGCTATCATTTCAAATCCATTCTACTTAAACCAGATCTTTTCTCTAAGCTCCTAGTTTGTATTGCCCACCCTACAATTCTACTGCCCTGCTCTGCCTAGCAGTTGGAGCGCTTTCCTACTGCCGGCAGCTCCAGCACCAAATGTTTATTCCCAACAGTTAGTGGAAACTGCCCTCCCAGAAAAAAAGCCAGTGCCGTGCCTGTCCCCTACGAGTAGGACCAGGACTGACCATTTCCCAAGCCCCAATCACCCGGAAATCAACACGTCTTTTCTTCACGTTTCTTGTTTAGATATTGACAAAGTTCCATGAAAAGTCCCCACGCATTTGCCAATTTTTTTTTTTTTTTTGCAAACCTTCAAATATGTGAGCTCACTGCACCCAGTGGGTGATGCTATGGTGAGGCTGTTGACAACCACACAGCCTTTTTGTTTGTTCATCTTATCTGCTCCCTTAAAAACTCTGTGGATGTTGGAACCCTCTTCATGGAATCACACACCGTCTCATCTCCCAGGATCAGAGAGTTTACCCAGGGCCAGGATAATGCTTAATTTCTACTCCAATTCTCCTGAATATCAGATAAAAGTTCACGTGGTTTAGTTGTACTATCCCCATGGCAAGCACAGCAGGGCAGCAGGGACAGGGGCACACACACACACACACAAAAATTAGCCTTGATGGGAATGCTGAAGGTTTTCCTTCCTAATGCAAATATCTCTGCCAAACCTAAAAGTAAAATGGGACCTATTCACTGGGCAACTTTTGGAATGCAGTCACCTACTAAAATGAAGCCAAAATAAAATTGTTACGATCATATTTCTAAAAGCCAATTTTAATTACAAGAAAGCAACTAATTAATCAATGTGGTTTGCTGACCATTTCTGGTTAACCATACAGAATCGAAATCAGTGTCGTAGCTCTAATTACATGGAAGAATATTCGATATGTGTTCCAATTACTAATGAGAATTTGTTTTTCACAATCTCCATTTCCATTCTGTTACATGCCTCAAAGGAGAAAACACATTTCTATTACACAATTTTGAATACTGGGGAAGTAGAAGACAAAAAACAAACACCAAAAAAACAAAACAAAGTTCTATCTTTTGCCGAGAGTAAATTAAAGATGCATCATTTCCCCGTTTACTGGATATTTATTGCTGAGGTCAGATACCCACTTACACGTACAACTTTCTGCCCTTTTCAAGGGCGGAAGTCTCATTGTAACATAGTCGCTTCGTTCATTCAGGGCAGAAAGCTGGTGGCTGTTAAGGGCACCGTACCTAACAGCATTCAAAGTGAGCACTCACCTTTCTGCATGGCTCAGAATGGAATTCAACTTGACGCTTTTCATTTCCATGAAGTTGACAGCTTAAGCCTGTTGTAAAGTTTTCTGGAACTTCACGTTCCATCAGAGACACCAATGCCAGCTGGATAACATTAAGTGGGATGCTTTACCAAAAATAGGGTTTTCTTCGTAGTTTATGGTATATTAGCAATTAACACTGAGGAGAAACTTTTCCTTTGACTAATATCCTTTATTAGTCCCCAGTTGTACTTTTTTTTTTTTTCCAGACTACTGTAATCATTCCCTGGGTGAAAGGAATGAGTCATAGGGGCGCCTGGGTGGCTCAGTCGGTTAAGCGTCCGACTTCCGCTCAGGTCACGATCTCGCGGTATGTGAGTTCGAGCCCCGCGTCGGGCTCTGTGCTGACTGCTTAGAGCCTGGAGCCTGTTTCAGATTCTGTGTCTCCCTCTCTCTCTGACCCTCCCCCGTTCATGCTCTGTCTCTCTCTGTCTCAAAAATAAATAAACGTTAAAAAAATTTTTTTTTAAATATAAAAAAAAAGAAAGGAATGAGTCATAAAGATACCCACATTCATCGTCGCAAGCCCGAAGTGATGTTAGGATAGCTTACTATTCAACAGAAGAGGAAAAAAAAAAATTAAACTGATTTTCTGGAAAAGTAAATAAATTCTGATGGGGTTTGGAACCTGTACTTGGTAAAACAGGCAATTTATCAGAAAATACCAGAGCTGCTAATCCATATTAGCTGCTCCATAAATGACGGATCATTTAAAGGTGTGAACCTTCAGTCTTTGATCCAAAGTCAATAGTCTTTTGATGGATCAGTTACAAAGCCCTGGCTAAACATCTATGTATAGCTTCTTGACTTGTGTCTCTCTTTTTCCCTTTGCTTGTTTGTTTTGTTTCTTAAATTCCACATAAGTGAGATCATATGGTGTTTATCCTTCTCTGACTTATTTCACTTAGCATTACACTCTCCAGCTGCATCCACGCTGTTGCAAATGGCAAGATTTCACTTGCTATGGCTGAGTAATATTCCATTGTGTATGTATCTACTTACATATACACTGCCTCTTCTTTATCCAATCATCAAATAATGGACACTTGGGCTGCTTCCAGATCTTGGTTATTATAAATAATGTTGCCATAAACACAGGGGTGTTTCCTTTGAGTAAATATTCATGTATCTCTTTGAATAAGTGTTCTTGTGTTCTTTGGGTGAATACCCAGCAGTGTGATTGCTAGATGGTGGGTAGTTCTGTTGTTTTTTTTGTTTTGTTTTAACTCTTTGAGGAACCTCCATATTGTTTTCTACAGACTCTTCATTGTAGAGAACAAACTGAGGGTTACCAGAGGGGAGGTGGGTAGGGGATGGGTAAAATAGGTGATGGGGAGGGAGGGCACTTTTTGTGATGAGCACCAGGTGATCCATGGAATTGTGGAATCACTAATATTGTACACCTAAAACTAATATTACACTGTACATTAACTAACTGGAATGACAATAAAAACTTTAAAACAATTGTTAAATAAAAATCTATGTACAGCTTTTAACCATATAATTTATCATCTAAACAGAGGTACTTTTAAAAATAAAAGGAGGGACACCTGGGTGGCTTAGTCAGTTAAGCATCTGACTCTTGATCTCAGCTCAGGTCATGAACTCAAGGTTCATGAGTTCAAGCTCCGTATTGGGATCTGTGCTGACAGCATAGAGTCTGCTTGAGATTCTCTCTCTCCCTCTCTCTCTGCCCTTCCCTGCTCTTGCTCTTCTTCTCCCAAAATAAATAAACTTTAAAAAAAAAACACTTTCGGGGCACCTGGGTGGCTCAGTTGGTTAAGCGTCCGACTTTGGCTCAGGTCATGATCTCATGGTTCGTGGGTTCAAGCCTTGCGTTGGGCTCTGTGCTGATATCTCAGAGCCTGGAGCCTGCTTTGGATTCTGTGTCTCCCTCTCTCTGCTCCTCCCCCACTCATGGTCTGTCTCTCTCTGTCTCAAAAATAAAATAAACCATAAAAAATTTAAAAAAAACACAAGTTAAAGGAGGGGTTAATAAATATGCCAAGACATCAGGAATAAAACATGATCATCATGGATAAACCAGGAATATACACTTGAACTACAGATGACATTTGCCCTCAGCACACATTCAATTTAAGGCAGACCACTCAACAAATAAACACAGTAGGCATGTGAACAGGATACTGGAAAATTTAAATCCAATCAATATAAAACTGCATATAAACAACACAGAGATTTTGCTGTTAGAAGCAGAACTATGAGCTAGGGCAGAAAAAGGTGCTATTAGACACGTCATCTTTGCTAAAATGAAGAAGATCTAGAAAACGCCGGGGGGGGGGGGGGCTCAGAAAACGATCTAGGAACCATAACCTAGGAGAAACAGCTGAAAAGCCTGAGGAGGTTGAGCCAGGAAAGAGAGTAGATAGCAGTGGGTCATGAAAACTATTTGGAAATTCTTTGTGGATGGTCATGAACAAGAGAGTTACACCTATTTCTTGTGCTTCCAGAGGTCAAAGCTAGGATTAAGGCTTGAAAAAAAAAAAAAGGGAAATGGATCTTTAGCTTAATAATATATGTGTGTGTGTCTATATATATATATATATATATATATATATATATATATATATATCCATCCATTCCCTTTGGACAAGGGAGAGTGCTCAATGACAGAAAAGCCTGTCACATTAAGTTAGTGAGTTCCCTGGCACTAGCAGTACACAAGTAGAATGTGGACAGTCACTTATCATGTTTCCAGAACAGGTAATATACACAAGGCACTATGATAAACAGCTAAGGAGCAACATCCTACCTAAAATTCTCAATAATCTTACATGGTGGTCACTCTTATAATCATCTCTGTCTTATAAATGAGGAAACCAAAACATATCCAAAGACATAAATCTGGTATATACGACACGGAGTTGAACTACATTGATTTCCAAATTTTCCTCTGTAGTCAAGGTAATCTTCAAAGCCTGGCTTAAGTTGTCTTCCACAATAGCCAAGTATTCCAGATAAGGACAAGTCCAGAGACGGCATGACAACCGACATGCCGCTTGAGTTTTCTCTAATTATCTCAACTCTAACCCTCTCTGTGAGCTGACTTCCTTCCAAGATACTGTAGTAATTCCAGTCATCATACCCAGTAATAAGAGCATACGAAAGCAGAGAAGAGATCTTGAGTGTTTCTTCCTGAAGGGTGGAAAATCTTTCCAGAAGCCTGTAGATTTCCCTTCGTACCTCATTGGCCACAACTCTCATGTGATGTCTCCAGCCAATCACTGGCAAGGGGAATGAAACCATCATTTTCAAATTCTATCAATTAGGACTTATCCTTGATTCAAATAGGGAAAATATGAGCACAACAAAACAAAAACAAAACAAACCCAAAAAACACCTTTCTGTTAATAAGGAGAAAAGAGTCCAATGGATATTAGTCAGATACTTAAGAGACTATGATCTTTCTACTCAAATTGGGTTTCAGAGAACATCATTATCTATAGCACCTAGGAACATGGTTAGAAATGCAGAAATCCAGGCTCCACCCCATCCCGCCAAATAAATATCTGTGCTTATGTGCTTAGTAATGTGATGTTTAGAGTTTGAAAAGCTCTTCCCTTCAGTGCCTGCCATAGGCGGCCCTGGATGGTGCAATTTTATCACAACATCATACCAAGTAGTAAAATTACAGCGATTAAACACAGACTGAACTTGAGTTCTGGAGGTGAATTCTGAAGGAAAAAGCATCCCACCCTGAACTCAGACCAATCACGTGGATCCTGAATTTCTGGTCTCTTCATGTGGCTACAGGAAGGCTACCATCATACGAGTTACCAAGGGGATTCATGAAGACTGTGTATATGGGTGTATGTCTGTACATATAGTTTCATACTTTAGTTGGTATGCAACACCAGAGTGCTCTTTTTGAAGAGTCACACGATCACAAATAGATATGGCAAAGCCACAGCCTTTAATGACTAGAGATGGAACAAAAGCTTTAGAAATAATTGGGCTTTGAGGGGAAGGAGGGAGAAAGTGGTGATTTCTGTATTTGTATGTGCGGTTGACTCATTGGAATATTACCACAATTTTGAGACAGCTGATATGCCAAAGATAACATGGCTCCGTGGAGCCTTTTATGAGATGACACAGTAATTAAATGGTTGCATCACGGCCAAAGGTTATTATCTAAGCAGCCGCTTCTTTACGAAGGCTGCACGATCTGTGGCCAAAGGGTTATCATGAAAGGCAAAGGAATATTTTTTTTTACTTGTGATAGTATTGGTTTGTTTCATCTAGAAATTAGTTTTTCGCCTTGTGTGCCTTTACTGTGCAGGTCTTTTGGAACCTTTGCCTAGAAATGGGTGAAGGAGCTCGACCAGGTGGCTGAAGTCTGAATACAGAGAGCTAAGCTCTACTTAGGGTTTACTTTTCATCCTGAATATTAGATCTAGATATCCTTCCTTTGGGCGACATAGCACTAGAGGCACCTGTGATTTAATAAATATACTGCATCCTCAAAGATACCACCCCATCATTTCAAAAATCTTTCCTCTGAGCCCTTCAGCTGTATCTTCAGAGGGCCCCTCCAGCATTCTATGTGGCTGGTTGCCTCTTAAAAGCTAAGGGCCCACTTTCAACCTCCGTCAGTGTTAAGTAGGTCCTCTAGACAGAGGCTAGAGTCTATGAATCCATGCCTGTATGGATGAGGCAACACAAGCTATCAGACAGTGATGGTGGCCGAGGTTTTGCAGGCAGAAAAGACAATTCCAGAGTTGAAACAGTTATCTTTCTCTGTAAGGATGAGCAGCTGGCCCTTCTAGAATCCCCCAGTGGGGTCAATTCTACTAAGTGTCCAGTTGGTCTAGCCAAAAACTGGTGCCATCTTGGAGGTTCAGTGTTTGTTTTGTTTTGCGTTATTGACAAACTGACATTCCAAGAAAGTAGGAACAGGAACAGCCTTTCTAAGGAAGAGAAAATGCTGTGTGGCCTTTACATAGCTTCTATCTGTGCCACTACAGCCAAGATATTCGTGTTCCCATCATGCCAATTATGGGGTAGGCAATGGCAAATTCAAGATGATGTCAACTGGTTGAGTTATTCAATGTGCCTGCCAATAAAGTGAGATACGAAATTCTTCACATTTTGTGCCCCATCTATATGTCCATCCACATTCCATGCCTGCTAATCACTAATCTTCCGGTTCTTTATCTTCTAGGTTAGAAAGCCAAGAATACTAAATATTCTCACCTTCAGCCACCTCTCCTTTTACACAAAGTGTATAACCTGGTGCACTGCTCACAGCATTACTGCTGGGAGTATTTCTTGTCCCTCCATGGTCTTTCAAGATCACTCCTACATGTGGCTGTAATGTAGATAATGTCCATCTTTGGCTTGCACAGAGGAACTCAGCTCAACAACCTATAAACGAATGTTAGACATTTCTAACATTGATCATACAGCATTTCCCACATGGCTGTAGTTGAAAGCAAGGTGAGGAGCACGCTTAGTAGGTGGCATGCAGGTCTGGCCATGACCTCTGATCTTGCAGGGGCTTAACCTTCGATGTAAAATCTCCATCTCACAATGGACCAATTGATATTGGACCCATCCAAAGTTTTAGCTTAGTGGGTCCAATGTAATGGAGATCATAATAAAAAGTCATAGATGCAGGCTCATTTTGTGCCCATGGTTAAGCATTCCATCTCCACCAGAGCCCAGTAAAGACAAGAGCTATTCCTGAAAGTGCATGTAATTATTCGCTTTGAATGGCATCTTCTTATCCCAGGATTCCAGGACCTGTATTGTGAATGTCCTACTAATGCTTGCCACCAGAGACCCCACCATTTACACTTTTTTTAATGCTTACTTATTTTTGAGAGATAGAGAATAAGAGTAGGTATGAGTGGGGCGAGGGGCGGGGGGGGGGGCGGAGAGAGAATCCCAAGCAGGCTCTGCACTGACAGTGCAGAACTTGACACAGGGGTTGATCTCACCAACCATAAGATCATGACCTGAGCCAAAATCACAAATCGGACGCTTAACCAACAGAGCTACCTGGGAACCCCTGACCAATTACACCTTTAAGACCATAGTGCCTGGTGGATCATATACCTGAGTGGCCAGGAATGCTTCACCACAGGTTGGAATTACTGCAGTTCCCTTTCCTGATCCAGGCTCCATACAAGGCTGGCAGCCTTCCAGATCACCTGCTATTAAGGGCTCTAGAGTCCAAAGAGGCATGCCAAGCATTACAAGGTTTTTGTTTGGGGTAGAGGGTTTAAGATGTAGCAATGTATCTTTTACTTTGGAGATGATGTCTAATTACACTCTTGAACAATGGACTGCTATCAATTTCACTACTTTGGATGTTCCTTGAATCTTCATAAAATTCATGTTTCATCCTTTGGGAGGGCATGTGTCTTAACAACGCTTCCAGTTCTCCAATCATGTCTTGCTCGTTTTGTTCCATCAGAATGACATCACCAATGTGATAATGCATCTGTATAACTTTTGGTGGGATATACATGCAGTCCAGATATACTGAGATGACATTGTAACAAAGAGCAGGAGACCCAACATACGTCTGAGGTAAACTTATCAGTGAATACTGGTGTTTGTTTTATATCATTACAAATGGATACTGATCCCCTTGTAGCCGGAAAGGAAAAGAATGCATGTACTACATCTATGTTGACAAAGAATGTATCCAAGATACAATTAATATGCTCAACAGATAAGATCTATACTCTGAAAACTATAAGACACTGATGAAAGAAATTGCAGATGACACATATAAATGCAAAGATATATTACACTCAAGGTTTCAAAAAAACACTGTTGACATGTCCATACTACCCAAAGCAATCTACAGATTCAGTGTACTCCCTATCAAAATATCAATAGTATTTTTTAAAGAACTAGAATACATAATCTTAAAATTTGTATGGAACCACAAAGACCCTGAATAGCCAAAGAAATCTTCAAAAAGAACAAAGCAGAAGGTATTATAGTCCCAGATTTCTTTTTTTTTTTTTTCAACGTTTTTTTTTTTTTTTTTTATTTTGGGGACAGAGAGAGACAGAGCATGAACGGGGGAGGGGCAGAGAGAGAGGGAGACACAGAATCGGAAACAGGCTCCAGGCTCCGAGCCATCAGCCCAGAGCCTGACGCGGGGCTCGAACTCACGGACTGCGAGATCGTGACCTGGCTGAAGTCGGACGCTTAACCGACTGCGCCACCCAGGCGCCCCTAGTCCCAGATTTCAAACAACACTACAAAGCCATAGTAATTAAAACAGTATGGGGATGGTACTGGCACAAAAACAGACATATAGATCAACTGGAACTTAATAGAAAGCCTATGTGTTCATTTAATCTATGACGAAGGAAGCAAGAATATACAATGGAGAAAACAGACTCTTCAATAAATGGTGTTGGGAAAACTGGACACACACGTAAGAAAGAAACAAAAAAGAGAAAGAAAGAAAGAAAGAAAGAAAGAAAGAAAGAAAGAAAGAAAGAAAGAAAGAAAGAAAGAAAGAAAAACAAACTGGACCACTTTTTAAAAACATACCCAAAATTAAATTAAGTGGATTAAGCCCCCCATTTAAGAACTGAAACCATAAAACTCCTAAAAGAAAACATCAGTAGTAATATCTTGGACATCGGTCCTAGCAATATTCTTCTAGATCTGTCTTCAGAGACAATGTAAGTGTCCATCCACAGATGAATGGATTGAGAACATGTGGTGTATACATTCACTATTACCCAGCCATAAAAAAAAAAATGAAGTCTTGCCTTTTGCAACAACATCCATGTTGTAACACCTACGTGAGGTATCGTGCTAATGATTATACATGGCATCTCAAAAACAAAACAAACAAATACAAACAGATTCATAAACACAGAGAACAAACTGATGCTTGCCAGAGAAGAGTGATATGGGGGATGAGAGAAATAAGTAAAGGGGATTAAGACACACAAACTTCCAATTATAAAAATAAATGAGCCACGGTGATGAAAAGTACAGCAGAGAGAACACAGTCCGTGATAGTGTCATAAATTCATATGATGACAGATGGTAACTACATTTACGACGGTGAGCATTTCATAATGTACACAGTTGTGGAATCATTACATTGTACACCTGAAACAAATACATTATTATATATCAACTGTACTTCAACTTAAAAAAAAAAAAAAAAGAAACACAAGATTTGATCCAGAAGTTCTTTTAACGTCTGCTACTCAAGTAGCATCTGATTGTAGTGGTCATCTACAATCACTCTCCAGAGTACGTCAGATTCCAAAGCTGTCAGACTGCCTAATTAAACAGACATGTGATACGGACCACTGCTCTACAGTGTTTAGGTCTTTAGCTGTGGCATTAATCTCTGCCATCCCCTCTCGGATTTCATACTGTTTTCTGCTTACTCTATCATCCAGGGAAGATAGTTGGAGAGGTTTCCAGTTGGCCATCCTCATAATAATAGCTGTGCTTCCACAGACTAGAGGCAGAATTGTTGATCTCACTGCCAGAGCCATCACTTTTAATTATGCACTTAGGGATTACAGAAATGACCACTGGATGATGCATCTGTAGACCCAGGGTAGTCACAGCGAGCCAGATCTCCATGTATCATCTGGCTCCTTGATGCCTCTGCTCTAACAGGAGGGCTGTGGTGATGGTTGGTTCTGTAGGTACCACTGCCTACTCAGAATCTATGTTCAAAAGTCCTAGAAATGTCTGGATTTAGGTGCCCTGTCCTCCATGGTGTATTCACATGAGTAAATGATTATAGATCTCTTTGAAAAAAATTGAGGAGGTCATTACAGAATATCCTTGCCATGATGTTGGCAAAGTTCTCCCTCCTTAAAGACTTCTCAAGGTAGAGGCTCCTGGGTGGCACAGTCAGTTGAGTATTCAACTGGTGATTTAGGCTCAGGTTAGGACGTCACAGCTCGTGAGTTCAGGCCCCGCGTCAGGCTCTACCCTGAATGCATGTAGCCTGCTTGGGATTCTCTCTTTTCCTCTCTCTCTCTGCCCCTCCCCCACTTGTGCTCGCTCTCTCTCTCTCTCCCTCTCTCTCAAATTAATTAAATATACATGAAAAAATATGTAAGAGTTCTCAGGGTACATACTGTTTCACATCTAATAACTTAAGCAATGGATTCTGACTTTTGATTGAGGTGACCACTCTCCAACTTTTGCTCCTCAATTCACGCCTCCTTTTAACATTGTATCGCTTAAGCAGAACTTCAGACACCATGCTCTTTAAGATATGATTATCTATTAACCATTTGACAACACCTGACTGGTCACATTCCCTTGACCTGCCCTCCTGTTCTTACAGTCCTATGTTAATTGTGGACTCATCACTTCAAGAAGTTAAACACTGCTGCCTGGCCATTCTTACTTCAAGGCCACATCAATCCATGAATAATAATAAGCCTACTTCTGTGACTACATCTTTTACTATCAGCCTTAACAAACAGGGCATTCCCACAGACCCATCCAACTTCTTAGGGATGGCCGTACCCTTCACACAACACATTTCTAGCAGCCTTGGTGAATCTTGTGTTCTCTGGGTCCCGTTATAGAAGGAACATCATGATACTCTGGCCTTACATACTATAACCATTCCAGTGTACCCACTTTTCTTCTTATTCCTTCCTTTTCTAGGGCAACTCAGTTATTTCCACTTCATCGGCAGTGAGACACTGCTGATTCCAGGCTGCTAAGAGCCAATCCACTGTTCCATTTGCCCCCTCCCCCGGGATTCTTGCTGGGACATTAAATCCAGAGTCTCAGGACAGTGGTCCCAAACTAAAAGTTCTTGTTCATGCAGAATTACATCTCTTCCCCTTGATCAACCATATTCAAGACCTAACCCTGGTTGTATTCTCCGGGTGCCAGCAGGCATGTGCCAACTACTCCTTGCGATTTTTTAGGTATACAAAGACTCCTTCCTCCCTTATAAAGCTCAGCCGATCCCCAGCAAGGTTTTGTTTCAATGTAACCTTAAATATCATCATCAGAACCAGGAGAGAAGGTGGAGGCAGTTCCTGAGGCATAGGGGGTGGGGGGTGTTTATTGCTTTATGGGGAAACAGATTTCTATAAACTTGATTACTCAAATGTGTTATTATACCTGCCACAGCATTCGTCTCCACTGTGACATTTTCCTGGGTCACTATTGGAAAATCCTTATTAACTGAACTATGCCATCTACCCATGCCCCATCACACATGCAGGTTGACACCCTCTTCACCTGCCAGGTGGTAAGTGAGCCCATCCTACATTCCCACCTGATTAACTGTTTTCTCAGGCCACTTGGTAATACTTATGTTAATCTACATGAAGCAAAATGGCCAGGAAGGTGGAGAGAGCCACAGAGCATGATGTGTGACTAAGTCAAGAAGAGGAGAGAAAAGTTTGGGTAAAAGAGACTTAGAGTGGTGAGTAGTCTAAGTAATATCTGGTAAGACCATTCAGGACCAAAGTCAGCTGCCAATAGGCTCCCATGTAACTCATGAATGGGCCTGTCTTTGCAGCCCTGCCACGCTCAATCCCTCTCTGGCCACACCCCATGAGAAACATGCCCTTGACCAGAATGTGAAGGTGGATTTCACAGTATAGCACCTGGGTTCAGCCAGCTTTAGGAGTGTGCAGACCTATGGTGGTGTCCCACAGGGAACTGCTCTTATGTAAGTGCTCTGTTACTGTAGTGAAGTTCTTTTTTTAATTCTTTTTATTATTTCTGTGTTTTAAAGAGAGATAAAGAAAGTGAGGGAGAGGGGCAGAGAGAGAGAGAGACAGGGAGACAGAGAGAGAGAGAGAGAGAGAGAGAGAGAGAGAGAGAGAGAAAGAGGATCCAAGCTGAGCATGGAGTCCAATGCGGGGTTCAATCCCACAACCCCAGAATCACGACCTGAGCTCAAATCAAGAGTTGGATGCTCAACCCACTGAGCCATCCAGGGGACCCACTGAGACCCACTCTACTGAAATTCTTAAATTTATCTTTAAACTTGTGTTCTGTAAGGATAATAGGGCATGCTAATAGAGGAAGCACACCTAATATTCGCGTCAGCCACTCCTTGCAGCTTGTTCGCGTACAGAGCTCGAGATGTCCCAGCAGCACAGGATTCCGGGAGACCCACAAGGCACAAGCATTCAAGCAAAACTCAAAACCAGTCCAAGGTGAATGTGTTAGGTCTATGACTCGGTAAGCAGGGTTGCTAAGAGGCCAAGAGGTCGTAAACAAGAACTGGCTTCAAATCAGAGAGAAGGCAGTGTGCTCCAAGAAACGTGAACGATCACAAAACCACATCATAGTTTACTTTACTATTCTGTATTACATAATCCCTGATGCTGAAAATGACCTAGAAAGAAAGGAAAAAACAGAGCCATCTATAGTTTCTTTTCCTTTCACTCTTTCCTTGCTCATTAGTAAGCTGAAGGTAGAGAATGTTGGTAAAATGTATCAAGAAATGACATAAAAACATCTGAGTTACTTTGTGAAGTTTTCATTTCACTGGGAAGACAAAATCCATATGCATGTACAATCTACGAAACAGAATTGTGTAATTCAGGGATCCTCCACATAAGTTAGACGCTCATATGTTTGCACCAAAAACTGGCATTCCACAACATAAAGAACGGTAAGATTCAAGCCAGTAATTTAAAATTTTACATATTCCTTTACTTAGGACAACATTAAGTATCAAATTCAAAAAAAGAATCATGAAAGTCGAGAAAGATTCAAGAACACAAATGTCTATTTCAGCACCTTTCTTGATACCTTTTTTTCTCGCCTTTGGAACCAGGGACTGCAGATTTTTTTTTTCTTTTGAAACAGGCCTTGCAAGTCATAGAGCCAGCCCTGCCTGGGATCTGTGCTCCCTGGAGTTGGAGACCCACAGATTACAATGTACTTGCTTCCACATGGGTTTTGGTGTAAGGAAAATCCAGGTTGCAAACCTAAGACATCCAAATCACAAGTGTTTGTTTAGCTCACCAATCCCTATGTCCTCTCAGTAAAGATGCCCCCTTCACTCGCTCGCTCTCTTTTTATTTTTTCTGTGAAAGCATATTCAAAACTCCTAGGGGGACTCTCTTTGCTAACGTTCCACATCCTGAACCAGTGTAACTGACAGATGGTGATGATCACATGTGTCAATCATACTTGGCAAGGGGGTCCGCTCTATCACTGCATCGAAGAGTGGCTCACCTGCTCAAGGACGTGGTGTATATTTTCCCTCAGAGTAGATGTTACAAGGTTGGGCTCCATAGTCAGAGGGGAGAGGGTGCAGTTCGACTCCACCCTACGGCCTGATGCACTGCTTACCCTCTAAAAGGTTCATTTTCTTGATCTATAAAATGGGACTAATAAGAAGCAATTTGCTAGGGGAAAGAGATGCTTATCAAGATGGAATTCGCATATTTGTCAGTGTTATCTATTATTATCATTCCCTCTCTAGGACTGCTGGTAACACAAATTCTTCAGAAAGCAAAATTCATTTCCCCAGCCCTAAATCTATGAAAACTCACCTTTATGTTGAAAGACTCTTATTTCTTGGACAATGAAGCTAATGACACATTTAATCTCTCGCACCACTGCCTGCCCAACTCAGCCTTTGCCCAATACATTTTTTTGAAAATGGTCTATTCCCTCCAAGTACATTCATCAGAACTATTTTCTCTTTCTAGTTCAACAAAGGTTAAATTAGAAGACAACTCAGTTGCTGATCTTTGGGAGATGGAATCTAAACAGAAGAGAACAAAACACAGGCCACTCTCCTGGCCTTTGCCATTATCCTGATGATAAATTATCCAGTGGTATCTTGGAAATGCACCAATCATTCTCACTGGGCATTTCTTCTCTTTAGAAGTGCTGAGGTTTCACTACAGTCTAAGATCTTTAGAGCGAGGAATAAGTTTCATAGGCTGGTACCTTCAATGACTCTTCCTCAATTCAGTGCTATTCCCAACTATAACTTAAGCTGCATTTTGTCAAAAAACAAGAACAAAACTGTGGTCTTGGGCAACTTGGGCAATACCCAAGGACATTGCTGAGAGTTCTAGTCTGGCATAATACAGTAAACACTATAAATTTTAATGAATGAATGATAAATGAATTTTTTTCATTTTTTTCAACATTTATTCATTTTTCAAAGACAGAGACAGAGAGTGAGTGGGGAAAGGGCAAAGAGAAGAGGGAGATACAGAATCCAAAGCAGGCTCCAGGCTCCTAGCTGTCAGCACAGAGCCTGACACGGGGCTCAAACTCATGGACTGTGTGATCATGACCTGAGCAGAAGCCCGACATCCAACTAAGTGAGTCACACAGGTGCCCCTAAATGAATTTAAAAAGTAAAGAAAGAAAATACTCCTAGAAAAAAACATAGGTAATAATCTCTTTGATGTTGGCCAAAGAAACATTTTTCTACATCTGTCTCCTGAGGCGGGGGGGGGGGGGGGTGAAGCAAAATTAAACTACTGGGACCATATCAAAATAAAAAAGCTTTTGCACAGAGAAAGAAACCATCAACAAACAAAAAGGCAACCTACTAAGTGGGATGAAATATTTACAAATGATATAGCTGAGGAAAGGCTAATATCCAAAATATATAAAGAACTTATACAACTCAACACCAGAAACAATCCAATTTAAAAACAAAATGGGCAGAGGACCTGAATAGCCAATTTACAAAGAAGACATCCAGATGGCCAACAGACCCATGAAAAGATGCTCAGCATCACTAAACACCAGGGAAATGAAAATCAAAATCACAATAAGATTTCACCTTAAACCTGTCAGAATGACTAAAATCGAAATGACAAGAGATGGCAAGTGTAGTGAAGATATGAGGAAAAAGAAACCCTCATGTACTGTTGGTGGGAATGCAAGTTGGTATGGCCACTGTGGAAAACAGGATGAAGGTTCTTCAAAAAATCAGAAATACGCTATGATCCAGGAATTCCACTACTGGGTTATGACCCAAAGATGAGAATACTAATTTAAAAAGATACACACACATCTTTAAAAAGATAAACACACATGTTTATTGCAGGGTTACTTACAATAACTAAGATATGGAAACAACCCAAGTATCGATCCACAAACAAATAGATAAGATGCGATGCACACATACACACACACACACACACACACACACACACACACACACACACGGAATCCTGCTCAGCCATGAAAAAGAATGAGATCATGCCACTTGCAACAACATGGATGGAGCTAAAGAGTATTGTGCTAAGGTGAAATAAGTCAGTGACTTGACTCATCCATGGAACTTAAGAAACAAAACAAAGGGGCAGCTGAGTGGCTCAGTCAGTTAAGTGTCCTACTCTCGACTTCAGCTCAGGTCACGATCTCACAGTTTGTGGGATCGAGCCCTCTGTTGGAGTATGCACTGACAATGCAGAGCCTGCCTGGACTTCTTTCTCTCTTCCCCTCTCTCTGCTCTTCCCCTGCTCATACACTTACTTACTCTCTCTCTCTCTCAAAATAAATAAATTAATTTTAAAAAAGAGAGAGAAAAAAAAGAGAGAGAAACTAACAAAGACTGTTAAATACAGAGAACAAACTGGTGGTTCCCAGAAGAGACGTAGGCAGATGGGTGAGATAAAGGGGATTAAGAGTATACTTATCATGATGAACAGTGAGCGATATAAAGAATTGTTGAACTGTTATACAGTATGCCTAAAACTAATGTAACACTTTACGTTAATTGTACATCAGTAAGAAAGAAATAAAAAAGCAAATTTAAAAAAGGCAAGAAGGATTTTTAAAAAATGAGGTCTCAACTACTCCGTCCTCTGAAAATTCAAACCTCTTTAATAACTGATTTATGCTTTTTTGACTTTTCCATGTGTCACCCCAAATCACAGGCATGTATACACAAGGGAAGACCACTGGAACACATGATTCTGCCTAGGCTGCATCATTCTTACTGAACCTCTTCGAAAACACAAAGACAAGAAAAGGCAGCTTTATAGTCTAATTAGTTGTGCTCTTAATGTAATAATTTTGAATTATGGTTCTGTAATGAAGTCAAGTGAGTGTCTGAGAAATTACTGAATTTCTTCAAATGGAAAACACTACAATACATTCCCTATTAGCACATTCCCTCACTCCAACCAATTATACTCAGGGGAAAAACATGGGCACATATATCATAGCAAAGGGCACAGAATATGTACAGCGACTTTAGGTAAGAACAAAGGAAGATAAGGGGCACTTAGCAAAAATCTGCAATGCCACCTCAGTAGTTCACAGTACCGGTAATGAACTGGCTATGAAAAATAGTCAGGAAGCAATTTGCAACAAAATATCAAATATCTTTTTTTTTATATAAGAACAAGTAATCCTTCTCTATCATATCACTTTTCTTGAGTGCTAAAAAGCTGTAAAAATTGGAGGAAGCAATCTATCAACCAATTAAATGATTTTTTTCCCACTTTGTTGTAACTTTTAAAGATCTATAAAATGCCTTAAAAGTGATAGAAGACAAACCTTAAAAGAGCAAATATAGTAATTGAGCTGATCAGACAAATGTAGTAGCAGAGAGAATACAGTCAACTATAGGAGCTTAGTTTTTTGTTTTTTTCCTTTCTTCACAACACATAAGAGAGCAACACATAAAGCTGTAACATCCCACATTGTTCCCGGGTCTTAATTAATTAATTAATTAATTAATAGAAGATTTTTTTCATTGGGAGGGCTCAATGCTTCCACTTTCCCACAATCGTGTTACTCATCTAGGCTACTTTGGTGTGTGTGTATGTGTGTGTGTGTGTGTGTGTTTTCCTTTATATTGGGTCACATAGCTAGTCTTATGCAGGTTTTAGAGAAATTATAATTCCTTATAAAAATATCTGGTCTTTACTGATTCCTTATTATTTTAATTTGGGTCAGTGGGCCACGGGCAATTAACTATTTTTGCAAGTGATTGAATATTTTTAAGATTCCATTTGTCATTTTGTGTCCCTTGAAAGAAAACTAAAATCGGATACAAAGCAGAAAAATAAAGGAATGGCATGCTTAATTATAAGCTTAAAAAAAAAGCAATTCAGGGGGAAAAAATCCACATAGGGTTTTTGCCTCTATCAGCTATGCAAATGTACACTGTGGCAGTTTTTAACTGGGTCATAACTAATGTGCATCAAAAAGGAAAAGAAAAGAAAAGAAAAGAAAAGAAAAGAAAAGAAAAGAAAAGAAAAGAAAAAACAAAAGTCAAACTTGGATTGGAACTCCAAACATTATCTAAAATACTCACTCCAGAACACAAATACTTTCATCTTAAGGAAAAAAAAATCAGCATTTTTTTTCTAAATTAAGCAAACTTAAACCAAATACAAATTTCTATTCCATACCAAGCAAACAATTCATTCCCTTTTGTTCACTATGGAGATTTACACACTGCCTCAGTTTGGCATAATGTGACAGAAAGTGACTGTACTTGGAGAGAGTGTTTTGGTTTTGTTTGTTTTTTTTTTTAATTTTTTAATGTTTATTTACCTTTGAGAGAAAGAGAGAAAGAGAAAGAGGGAGGGAGGAGGAGGGGCAGAGGGAGACACAGAATCTGAAGCAAGTTCCAGGCTCTGAGCTGTCAGCACAGAGCCCCATGTGGAGCTTGAACCTACGAACAGTGAGATCATGACCTGAGCCAAATTCGGATGCTTAACTGACTGAGCCACCCAGTCAGTCACTTGGAGAGAGTGTTTTTTAAAGGGATAATTAAACTGAAATGAGTTTCTTAGAGTGGGCCTTCATCTGATACGGCCGCTGTCCTTATAAGAAGAGATATGGACACACACACAGGGCAAAGCCCATGTGAAGACACAGGGAGGAAAAATGATCATTTACAAGCCAAGGAGAGAATCTTCAGAGAAATCAACACTGCCGATGCCTTGATCTCAGCCTCTACCCTTGGAGATTGTGAGAAATACTTTTTTGTTGCTTACCTCACTCAGTTTCCGGTACTTTGTCATGGGAGCCCTAGCAGACTAACACAGGCTCCTATCCTGACAATCTCCAGGGATGAGATGAGACAGAAATGAGTAATAAGCATTTGTTCTGTACAGAAGGACATAGACATAATGCTGAGAAAAGTTGCCCTTTGGCTTTTCTACACAGAGAAGCGTAGCACAAACCCTTTATGATTTATTGTGAGAGGAAGAAAATACAGCCATTCCTTTACTCCCAGCTGTTGAGACACAACCTAGTAGAACATCCCATCCCAAGGCTTTAGCCCTTTGCCTATCTTGTAAATCAAGTGCTGAGGCACTATCACCAATATGGAGCAAGTCTGTAAGAGTAGACCGGAGAAAGTTTCTTGTCAAATGCCAATGCGGCGTCCCAAAGAGTTTTCAGGATGAAGATCAAAACTTCCCAGGGAACAGAAGAATGCACGCCATTTGACATGGATTAATTTCTTCATATTTGATTATAAAGGCTCTGAGATAACAGGTATTTTTTTTTAAAGTTCACTGATTTTATTTTTGACAGAGACAGGGAGTAAGAGCAAGGGGCGGGTGGGAACAGAGAGAGAGGGAGAGAGAGAATCCTAGGCAGGCTCAGCACCGTCAGCACAGAGCCTGATGTGGGTGGGGCTCGAACTCACAAACCGGGAGATCATGGCCTGAGCCGGAATCAAGAGTTGGACATTTAGCTGACTGAGCTACCGAGGTGCCCCATAACCTGGTGTTTTTGAAGTACCATTTCCCTGAGTAGAGAGTTCTAACTCAAAAGCCTAATCTTTGCAGTAACCTTGAATATCAATACATTAAGAATTTAGGACAATATTCAGCTTAGAAGAGGTTACATGTAATCTTTGTTTCCTGCTTGGTAGTTAAAAGAAGTTCATAGTTTTATATAACTGTATCATGATATATTCTCAATGATGGCAAAAAGTGTTCTGTAGCTAATCAAAAATGTTTCAGTGGAGGTGCGTCTAGCACTTGAGCAGTGAGGGATGTTGAGTGGCCGGCATGCAGGGGGATGTTGGAAAAAAGAAAACAAAGCATCAATAGGTACCAAAATATTTTTTTTTCATGTACCACTGAAGACCTGTAGCTGGTCAGTTTATTGATTTTGTCAATACAGTTCTGTGATACTCAATATGGGCAGAAAAGAAATGAACTTTAAAAATGCCTTTGCTTGGCTAACAGAAAACCTGGAACCATTTATCTTGTGTCCACAAGACAGTGCGGTCAGGAGGACACAGGCAATACCTGCCACTTGAGAACTAAGAGCAACAAATGGGAAGGCTGAAATTGACAAGGCTGTAACTCACAAGTGTCCAAACCCTGCCCTCAGATACTGTTGGGCAGTTCCCACTGGGGCTCTAGCTGGGAAGTCAATTGAGTTGCAGTTGCCTGAAAGGAGCTCTTGGTCTACTGGGAGCAACTATTCTCTGTTGAAATGTGGACAAGGAGTTTTATCTGATAATCAGACACTCATAGTAACCATCTGGATAAAAACACAAGTGTTCTCTCTCCATTACAACCAGCCTCAGACCTAGGAACATATATAGAGAGGTAACTAAACTAATATGGCATCTTGAGCCTCCATTTTCAATGAGTGAGACAGCACAGAGCCTGCATGAGAGCCTCACTTACTATTCCAGTCAGGGATGGGAAACTTGCAAAGACAGCATGTTCAGTGTGTGAGAATGTGAGCCCTCTGACCCTTGTCACCCAAGAGAAAGGGAAGGACCTGCATAAGAGATCATGATTACAAAATGAATCATTAAGGAGAAAAGTCAATCCCAAATAACCATCTTGTTCAAAACATCTTCTATGGCTCTGTGGCCAGAAGTGGTCCCACAAAATGTCATAGGTATGGAAAGTCTTTAAAAAACAGAGGGGTGGGAGTGAACTCATCCTTCACTTAGGCCATCAGACAATATTAATGATAATCCACCATTTCCACATTTCTACGTTACAGGTGCCCTGGTAAATCATAATAAAGGTCAAAGAGATGATCTTGGAGTTGAAACCTGAATGAAAAACACAAATGAAATCACAAACACAGATTTCTGTCCCTTTGCACTACAGGAACCCTGGAAGAGAGGGTGATGGGTATGGACAGGTTTGGGGCAAGATAAATGTTACTCAGACATCTCATAAAAAGCGGGACATAATCAGAGGAAAGAAAGGAAAGTGATATCCTAGGAGACAAATTTGTATGGAGAAGAAATAGCCGAATGTCACTGGCAATTTAACCAGTGAATTTTCTCACAGCAAAACTTCCTCCAGTGCATGAAAAGAAATAAAAACAAGGAGATCACATCACTATTTGGGATTAACAAGGAAGGCAATGGAAGACTATCCAAGATTTCTTACTATCAGGTGACCTGGTGAAAATAAACCTTATGGAAGCTAATTTTTTTCAGAATGAAACTGTATACATATTAGCATAATATTCCTTAGTTCAAATCTTTTGATTTCTTTTTGTGATAATCTGTACACTCTACCATGTAAATCATCATTTTCTTTTTTTAAATCATCATTTTCACATCTTGTTATGTTGGCACAGTTGAGCCCACATCCTCAGAATCTTGAATCAGGATACGGCCACATACCCTTATAGTAGAAGACATGCTTCCTGCATGTACTTTATTTTGCCTGGTCTCAATGTTTACCCCATAATGAGCCAAATATACAGAACATCCTGAATAATTAGTTGTCATGATAAAACTGTCAATAGTGATACTCAGGTGGTGAATATCTGCTTTGGTGAATTACCTGTGGACAAAAAAAAAATTATCCACTTACTACAAACACTATAGTTGATTAAACCCTCCCCCAAAATGGATTAGGGAGTCACACTTGGAAGTACTTTGCATGGAGCTAGAGATTGCATTTGGCAGTGTCTCTGAATTCAAAATGAAGAAGCATTTGACATCCTTAATGAAATTTTATGTTGTGGCTTCCAGTATTTAAAGTGCAGAAATTTTCTACCGGATTTCATTTTAAGAGAAAAGAAAGAGAAGGCAAATGGGGGGAGGAGGGAAGCAGTAAGCAAAAGATGTATTTTAAACATATAGGAATTCACAGAACATCTCCAGAACAGATAATATGAGTTTGTTACTCTCCCAACCCACCCAAAAGCTATCATTTGTCAATAATACTTATGGTTATGGCGAATTCTCTCAATCACGACCACTTAGATACACTGGTGAAGCAAAACAAAGTATCCTAAGCCAAGTTATCTGAATGAAAGAATGTTTTTTCATTGAAAGATAACGCAAAAAAGAAAAAAATAACCAGTATTTGCATCTTATTAAAGGCTATATCGAGTTGGAAACTGACCCATAAAACTCTACTTTGATGACTTCATAATGAGTAATCATGGAAAGAAAAGTGGAAAGAAAAGAAAATCTAGGAAAACCATTTTTGAAATAGTTTCACAGAAAGTACAATTATTATTTCCTAATTGTATCCTTTTATCCTGGCATCTGAGTTTCCAATTTAAATGATCTCTACTTTCTTTGAATAACCACAGTGACTTTTTCAGTGACATGAACGTTATTATTATTTTTTGTCTCTGTCATACATGGCTAAAAGCATTTGGGGAAGAGGAATACATACTGAATCAAGTCAGTTTATTTCATCCAGTGTCTTATATATAGTCGCCTCTCATTGTTGATAGTAAAATATGATTACATGATGTTCAAATGAATTAGTTTTATCATCTAAAAATATTTGTGTTTCACATAAAGTATTTCACTATAAAGTGTTTCAATAAAATATAAACCTACATTTAGAAGTAATACCTTCAGAAATGCTACACAATTTTAAATTTCTTTCATATTTAGAATTTTGTTTCATCCTAAATTCAAGTTCATGTTTGCAAGTACTGTCATAGAGATAGGTAAGTAATTTCCAGGTTTTCTAATGAAGTTTCCAAGACTAAAGACATTGACTATTAGCAGTTTCAAGTTTATTCATATTTGAGAGAGAGAGAGAGAGAGAGAGAGAGAGAGAGAGAGAGAGACAGAGACAACAGAGAGTGACCAGGTAAGGGTAAGAGAGAGAGGGAGAGACAATTTCAAGCAGACTCCACAGCGCCAGCATGGAGCCCAATGTGGGGCTTGAACTCACGAACTGTGAGATCATGACCTGAGCAGAACCAAGAGTCAGATGCTAAACCCATTGAGCCACCCAGGCATCCCTACTACTAGTGGTTTTAAAAAGCCAACTAACACATGAAGAAACAATTTTTCTGAAACAGACCTTTACTTCTCTTTAGTCATATATGCATCAACTATATATATATATATATATATATATATATATATATATATATAAAACTATATATATAGTTGCATATATATATATGCATCAAATACATGTCTGTGTGTGTATATATATATATATATATGTATATATATATAGTTATAAAAGAAACATCTGCCTTGGAATAGTAGAAATAAAAAATAAAATAAAAATAAAACACTTTCAGAAATAAAGTTGACTTCTGTAAGTGCCATTCATTATGCAGAGGTATTTCAGCTATGGCTTGATGAGAGTTAATTGTTCGATACTATTTAGTACAAAGGCAGTGGAAGAAAAGGCATCTAATTGATGCATTAGGAGTCATTCCCAACTCCAGAAGTTGCAGGAGGCACTTTTAACAGCCATCATTTTCTTTATAGGGGATCTGCTCAGAACAAAATGAAATAGTCACTGTTTGTTCTATCACACATTTATTTAGCAAAAGCCATTATCACCCGTCCCAAGCTCACACCTTTACAGAGTAAGAGATATATAAAGCAACAAGGTTTTGAATAAGCAGCTCTTATTTCATTAAGTGCTCTTGGTTTTTGCCTTGAGACCTTCTCAATTTAGGATTTTCTTTCTCTGCAGTATATAAATGGCCCTTCTATATTCATTATTATGCATTGTTCACCTACAATGATGGAGAAATCAATGGATTCTTTCTTTTTTCCCTTTCCTGAATAATCTTCCTTTGGGGTTTCACCCTAATAATTAGTTTTGGGGGAAATGAATGAATAGAATTAGAGCACTGTGATTCTGTGGAGTAAAAATACGCCGAATTTCTACCATAAACATCTACCTCTATAATTTTATCCAACCGTTGAAAAAACAATCCCGGGTCTGGAATCTAGTATTTCATCTTACATTTCTTTCCTTTTTTTTTTTTTTTTCCGTGCCCCTCCTTTTAAGCCTTGGGGGGGGAAATGGGAATGTATTCTGAAGAAAAATTTCTTTTTCATTGCTAAGAATGGCAAATAGAAAATGACAGTCTGTTAAATGAGAACGAAACTCTTATCAAGGTTAATTGTATTTTTAAGTAATGCGCAAAAAGCAGCTTGCCCTAAAGGAGGTATTTTTTCTCTAACAGTAATAACAAACAAAATAACTGTGTGTATAAAATCTGCCCTTGGAAAAGAGGACTGGACCCTAGTCAAAGTGCTCTGATGCCCCAGATTCTAGAATGTTCTGAGGTAAAATTTAAGAGTAGAATATGAAATCAGAGCTCCTTTTTCTGTATCATTTGCTCCCCCTAACATACCCATCTAAAGCTTGTGAAAATAAGCACAGAGTTTATGAAAAAAATCAAAGTCTCTGCCATACAGTTCAAACTCTGGTCCAGCCAGAAATTGAGGAAGTTGAATAATCTCTCCTAATCTCAGGTTCCTCTTCTAGAAAAGCAGTTATATGGAAGGACTTTATAAGAATTTATTATAGTACAAAGACTTTAAATATTGACCTAATTAAAAAAAAAACAGAAAAATAAATTATAATGCATATATATATCCAGACATGTTCAATCCTAAATATTCCTACAAATTACAAAAATCTTATTGGCCAACCCCATTCAATGATCCTTTCTTTATTAATTTATTCATTCATTTGAGAAATATTGACTATCCAATTTGTACCAGATTACATGATACAGTCACAAAAATAAACTAATTCCTGTCCTTCCTTGAACTTCCAGCTTAACAGAGAAGGCAGATAGTAATTAATTACCAAAAAACTGGGGGCACCTGGGTGGCTCAGTCCATTAAGCATTTAACTCTTGGTTTTGGCTCAGGTCATGATCTCATGGTCTGTGAGTTCCAGGCCCACATAGGGCTCTAGGCTAACAGCGCAGAGCCTGCTTGGGAGTCTCCCTCTCTCCCTCTCTCTGTGCCCCTCCCCTGTGAGCTCTCTGTCTCTCTCAAAATAAGTAAATACATTTAAACAAATTAGATGAATATTATGATAGGACAAAATGTTTCCCTGGGGATACATACTGACAAGGATAGCATTCACTGAGTATGGTATCTTCCACTAATAGTCAATAATGAAATACTCATCTATTCTGATAAACCTTTATGGAAAATTAGGGAAATTCATATAACAAATAATAGCCGCATAGCTTTTCCTCCCCACATATACCTAATGTCTCTGACAATTACCATGGAAAATATTCAAAACCAACCTGAAATCTCACTTTATTCGTGTTTTAGCCACCTCTGCAATATAATTTACTCAACTATACATTAAAGAGAGAAGTTCAACAGTGTGTCCTTCTAAGGGAAACAAGATGATGTTTGGTTAAAAAAAAATCCAGAATCTGTAACGTTAACCCTTTACCTTAACCTTTAACCTTAATACTTAAGCTTAATTTCCAGAATGCTTTCCTCATTTAGAGGATTTGTTTTGCTTTTTTTTTTTTTTCAGTTATTTTATTTTACCAAGAGTACTGTTATAAATGGCAAAGAAAATGCATTAAGTTGTTCAATTACTTTTTCGCCCAACTTTGTCATAGTTTACCCAAATATAAGTTGTTTTTGCATCCACTATAAATACCTTTTTATGCCTCACTCATCTCTGTTGTTTACATTGTCTCTTAAGATCTATGGCCTCAAAATAATTCAAATCGATGACCCCTCAAAACATGTAAAGAAAGGACATAGCTATCACATTCTCAAGGGAGCAAGAACTGTGTAACAACCAACTAAGCTTTGACATTCAAAAATATCCCTTACTTTTATCTTACACCTAAAAAATGGAAGTCTGGATGCATCCAGGCTCATATGTTGTTACTGTCCTCATTGTTTTCTCTTTTCTCCTTTATCTGCTGAATGTTACACATGACAGGATGGTAATGTGAAGTCGGTAGGAATAATTGGTCATAGAAATCCCAACTGAAGAAGTGCTCACGTGTCTAAACTTAGTTGCAAAATAAATGCAGAGGAAGGGATGAAAAGATACATGCACGAGGCATTGTGCTGTGATTAAATTGGTGCCTTGCTAGTCACATCTATTTTGGTTTGTAGAAAGGTGCACCTTGAAAAAGCAGTTGCAGAAGGGTGCCTGGGTGGCTCAAGTGGTTAAGCCTCCCACTTTGGCTCAGGTCATGATCTTGCAGTCTGGGGGTTCAAGCCCTGCATCGGGCTGTGTGCTGACAGCTCAGAGCCTGGAGCATGTTTCTGATTCTGCGTCTCCCTCTCTTTCTGCCCCTCCCCCGCTCACACTCCATCTCTCTGTCTCTCTCTCAAAAATAAGTAACCATTAAAAAAAAACCAGTTGCAGAAATGCTTCCATAAGGTTTTGCATTCTTTCTTGATTTTACGAGCTTTCTTACACATAAAAGTACAAGGGAGGAGCAGGAGGGTAGACAATTTATTATTTTTTCTAAAAGATGCAGCAACAGAAAGAAAAAAAAATCCTTCCAGGTAAAACCTGAGGGTTAACCTGGTTTCCTTTTAGTCGTGTTCCATCCTTGCCTTTATGCGGACAACAGGTTTGCAAATGATTCCAATTTTTAGCCAGAATTTAAATCACAAGTAGTCCATTCACTGAGAAAAGAAACATAAAGGTACAGGAGAATGAACTATCCAACTTTTGCTGGGAGAAACTATTCCTTTGGAAACTAAATTGAATTACTGGTGCATTCTCAACTAGGATTACATAAAATTGTGAATGGGAAGGGTCCAATTCTTGCCAAGACAACGATGACCTTCGAAATGCATCGTTTCTTCTGTCTACAAAGTAGAATTTGCTTAACGTTATTAAGAGAAAAAGAATTTTTATATGTGAATTATTTATCTTTATAGAAGAGTACTGAACAATTATCAGTAACTTCCACTCAACCATTGTTGCCGATCTCCAAAGGGCAGAGCACTGACCTCATCATTAAAATGCAAAGATAACATGGATAACCTCAAGGAGTTTTTGGTTTAGTAACAGAGATCAAAGGACTACCAAACTATCAAATTCATGAAGAACGTGCACATGAAAATGCATACTTCACAATGGGCAGTTTTAAGTAAGACTTGTTGTTCATTCAGAAGACAGATCGTCAACAACAGTGATGGCAATGTATTTGTAACACTGAATATTCCGTGTGTCTTGAGTAGTGGTGGCTAGGAACTGGCCTCCCAGAACAAAAAAAGGATAGTTGACTTGGGGGTTTGATTAGGCTGATGGAAGCATGTAGACAGGGAGGCAGCCCAGTGGGTAGGCCAGGGGGACAAGGTATCAGAAGTCCCCTGGGAAAGACTTCTGAGGATTCTTCAGGAGTAAGTGACAATAATACAGTTTGAACTGACTTAGCCAGTTCTGTTGTAATTTACTGAAGACGTATCTATCGGCTTGCATAACTGAAAACTGCAGGCAAGACTGGACTCTCATGAATCAATTTCTCACTTTCCTCCAGGCTCTACACTCCTTTGGGTTAGCTTCTTTTACGGGCAAGCTCAGGGCAGTGGCAGCAACGGGCTGTCACATCTCTGAATTTATCATCTATCAGTTTAATAATCCAAAAGAGAAACTTCTTTCTCTAAGTCATCTGGCAATTAAAAATTGGTAAGTCAGAGCACTAGCTGTGACATTCCCCTCTCAGAACCAATCTGTGTGTATCCATTAGGAATTACATTGAGCTGCTATAATGACAATGATTAAAATAATTCTGAGGTTTATTTCTCCCTCACATAAAAGATCAAAGACATGTAGTCTAGGATCAGTATGCCAACTCTCCAAGGATTGGAGAGAGCGACACCAAAACTGTCACTATTTGTATCTGACAAAAATTATCTGACTAGAAAACTCAACCTACTCTACAGAGAAATCTTTGTTAGTAATATAATTGGTAAGATTGCTAAATATAAAAGCACTATATAGCCATCAATTGGCTCCTATACAGAGCTGCATGGAGGGATAAAATCTTACTAAATGAAACATAAAATCTTATTAAATTTATCATTTTTCTCTAGCAAGAGAAATATAAGGCACAACACAAAATATAAGTGATTTGACTAGTATTAATAGAAAAATTACAAAATTTTTACCTAAGTAAGTTTAAACATTAAGAAGATATAGGTGTTCAGGGTGCCTGGGTGGTCCAGTCTGTTGGGCATGTGACTTCAGCATCATAGTCTCGTGGTCCCTGAGTTCGAGCCCCACTGTGGGCTCTGTATTGACACCTCAGAACCTGGAGAGTGCTTTGGATTCTGTGTCTCCCTCCCTCTTCCCTCTCTCCCTCACTCACACTCTGTCTCTCAAAAGTGAAAAAATGTTAAAAAAAATTTTTTTTAATTTTTTTAACGTTTATTTATTTTTGAGACAGAGAGAGACAGAGCATGAATGGGAGAGGGTCAGAGAGAGAGAGAGAGAGACACAGAATCGGAAGCAGGCTCCAGGCTCCGAGCTGTTAGCACAGAGCCCGACGCGGGTCTCGAACCCGTGAACCACAAGACCATGACCTGAGCCGAAGTCAGACACTTAGCCGACTGAGCCACCCAGGCGCCCCTAAAAAAAAATTTTTTTAAAGAAGATTCAGACGTTCACGGATAAAAAGATTCAATACCATAAAGGTGTCACTATGGCCCAAATTAACCTAACTTAAATGGAGTTCCAATCAAAATCCCCAACAGGGACTTTTTTTTCCAAGAAATTAAAAAAAAAAAAAAATGTGTATATAGGAAAGCAAAGAGACTGGAATTTTTTTTCAAGGAATCAGTCGAGAAAATGTATATGGAAGAGCTAACAGGCAAGAATAGGTAAATCACCAACTATGTGTCTTTTAGATATGAGGCTGTCATGAAACTAAAATGAGTAAGAAATACGGTTGTTGGCATAGAGATAGGGAAGTTGACCAATGAAACAGAAAATAGACACAGGTAAATCTATTTTAAAAATTTACAATGAAAATCATGGGCAAAAGAGACAGACTACTTAATAAATTATACTAGGTAAAATGGTCATTCATAGAGAAAATATTAAATTGTTTTTTATTGCGTAAGATAAGGATACAAGAATTCATCCTAAATAAATAATAGGTCTGAGTATATGGTTAAAAAAAACTTGAAAAGTTTTAGAAGGGAATGTCTTAATGGCATTAATATTGGGAAGTGTTTCTAAAAAAAGACTTAAAGATGAGAGGACAGGGATATACGCTGATAAATTAGATGCTACATCAAATTTTAATTCTTCTGTGCATGGAAAAAGCACTGAGACAATGTTGAACCTCAGTCAGTCACTAGAAGCGTGTTTGCAAGTTGAGTAAATGCCAACGGATTATGACCTAAAACATATAAAGAACTGTATAAAATCTGAAAGAAAACGACAAATTATTCAACAGAAAAACCGACAACAGATATAAATGGTCATTCCGCAGAATAAGAATAGACATACAAAAAAAATTAGCACCAGTTTTCCAAGAAATACTGATTCACAGCATAATAAAATGCAATTTTGTGCCCAACACATTGTGAAATCCATTAGAAACCGAACAGTAAGAAATGCACATAAATGAGGAACCTCTTACACACACTACTAGAGTGCAAATTGCTAGGGTCAAGGCGGAGGATTATCTGGAAACATAATGAAAAGTGGAAGATGATTTAGCAATTTAATCCTATGTACACATTCTAGATAAATCCCCACGTATGACATAGGCCAAAGTGTTATATGAACACATGCACACCCAAAGTGTTTGTAACAGCAAAGAAAGAGAAGAAGAAATAACATCAACTTTTATGGACAGGAGGATTTATATATATTATAGTATATTCATATATTTTACCACAGTGCAAATTAATAGACTCGATCTGTATGTTTCCACATAGATCTTTCTTAAATAACTTGATATGTAGCGATAAAGCCAAAGACAGGATATATGATATTACACCACACACACACACAATTTTATTATAGTCTAATAGTACTCTATTTATTAAGAACACACATAAATTTGGCAGAATTACAAGGCTAAGGGAATGATGGACCGTAAGTGAGGACAGCATTTATGTCTCAGTACAAGGAGGAGAAAGGAGTCGGGAAACAATACTCAGGACACTTCAGCCCATATTTGCAATATCTTCTATACCCTTTTATCTGCATGGTTGTTACTAGGTATTCGATTCATCATTGGGAATACACTTTTATATCTGATATATTTTCATAGATTTAGAAAGGTATCATGAACCAGTTGCTGATTTTCTGCAGAAAATTAAGAAAGAGGTATGTAGGGGTACCTGGGTGGCTCAGTTGGTTGAGCGTCCGACTTTGGCTCAGGTCATGATCTCACAGTCCGTGAGTTCGAGCCCCGCATCAGGTTCTGTGCTGACAGCTCAGAGCCTGGAGCCTGCTTCTGATTCTGTGTCTCCCTCTCTCTCTGTCCCTCCCCCACTTGCACTCTGTCTTTGTCTCTCAAAAATGAATAAACGTTAAAAAAATTTTGGGAGGTGGGGGGGCGCCTGGGTGGCTCAGTCAATTGAGCGACCGACTTCAGCTCAGGTCGTGATCTCACGGTTTGTGAGTTCGAGCCCCGCATCAGGCTCTGTGCTGAGAGCTCAGAGCCTGGAGCCTGCTTCTGATTCTGTGTCTCCCTCTCTCTCTGTCCCTCCCCCACTCCTGCTCTGTCTCTCTGTGTCTCAGAAATAAACATTAAAAATTTTTTTTAATTTTTTTAAAAAGAATGAGGTATGTAAGTAGACAAAGCAAAATGTAGAGACAGAGGTCTAAATCAGAGGTCTTCAAACTCTCAGGCCAAATCCAGCCACGACCTGTTTTGTTTTGTTTTTTAATAAAGTTTTACTGGAACACAACCATACTTATTGGTTTATTTGTTGTCTAAGGCTGCTTCTGTGCTCCAACAGAAAAGCTGAGTATTTGTGAAAGAGATTATATGACCACCAAAGCCTAACGTGGCCCTTTAGAGGGAAAGAAGTGTGGCCCTTTACAGGGAAAGTTTGCTACTGCTCCAAATGGTTGGTGAATACATTTTAGAGGGCTCCTGGGTGGCTTAGTTGGTTCAATTTCTGATTCTTTTTTTTAGCTCAGGTCATGATCTCAAGGTCATGAGATGGAAGCCCGCATCTGGCTCAGCACTGAATGTGGGATCTGCTTGGGATTCTCTCTCTCCCTCCCTCCTCTCTCTCTCTCTCTCTCTCTCTCTCTGCTCTTCCCCCACTCACTCACTCTCTCTCAAATATAAACATTTTGTATTCCTTTTTTATTTTTTTGTTTATTTTTTGAGAGAGAGAGAGAGTGCCAGCAGGGGAGGGGCAGAGAGAGAGGGAGACACAGAATCCAAAGCAGGTTCCAGGCTCCCTGACAGAGCCTGAAGCAGGGCTCAAACTTGTTAAGCACGAGATCGTGACCTGAGACAAAGTCTGACGCTCAACCGACTGAGCCAGCCAGGTGCCCCAATAAACACTTAAAAAAATAGTAATAATAATAAGACATTTTGGTTTACTGTATACCTATTTAACTTAGGCAGTTCAAATATGTCATCTCAATCATCACTATTTGAGAGAATATTATCTCCTTATCACAGGTGAAGTAATGCCATTTAGAGAATTTAAGTAAATAGCTCAATCTTTCCAAATATTAAGAGACAAAAATAGGTTTCTCTGCCTCAAAGTCACATACTGATTTCAACCCTGCAGAAAATGCAGAAATTGATTACAGAGCGCTTGGTTTTTTCAGACTACAGTTTTTAAATCTGTTCAAGTAGAGGGTGTTGGATCGATGAGTGGAAAAGAATAAGAAGATGCAATTTATACAGCACCTAAAGTTATAAAGAACCACACATTTTGCCCCCAGTGGTTAGGGGTAAAAAGTTTCCTCAGAAAGGAAATTACACAAACACATCCACGTTCCATCTTTTTGCCATTTCTTATACTAGAACACTGTGTTAACTCAAAAAACCAATTGCGGGACACTAAGAACTAGGTAACTCTGTTGAAGATCTGTTTCACAGAAATCACTGACAAAATGTCTGAAAATCACTGACATACATCGAGATTTTTTAACGTTTAGTTATTTGAGTGAGAAAGAGAACACGCGCGGGCAAGATGGGGAGGGCAGAGAGACAAGGAGAGAGAGAATCCCAAGCAGGTTCCCCGTTGTCAGAGCAGAGGCCGATGCGGGGCTCAAACTCACGAACTGTGAGATCATGACCTCAGCCAGAATCAAGAGTCAGATGCTTAACAAACTGAGCCACCCAGTTACCCATAAATTGAGATTTTTATAATGAAGTTAAGAGATTATACATATATATATACATATTATACATATATATACATATATATACATATTATACATATATACATATATATACATATATACATATTATACATATATATACATATTATACATATATATATGTATAATCTCTTAACTTCATTATAAATATAATCTCTTAAACTTCATAATCTCTTAAATTTCATTATAAATATATAAATTCATTATAAATATATAAATTAATAAATTCATTATAAATATATAAACTTCATATGTGTGTGTGTATATATATATATATATATATACACACACACCCCTAATAGACTAGAAACGGCTTGAGGATTGCTAGTATGTATATTCAATACAAATACAATTCCAAGGAATTAATTAATCATACTTAATCAGAGCTGTTCAACCAGTACTTTGAAAAGCACTATGCTTACTACTAAGAGTCTTATCGTAGCTCAGAGGAAGTAGAAAGACAGACTTAGCAAAATCATGAGGGCCTCAAGAAAACCTACCAACTGCTCAGAGACTATCTAAAGGGCCAGCCAAGAGGAAGGTATAAAGGAAAGCACAAGAATGATGCAGGCTAGTGATGAGCTCAGTGTAACTATGGGCCTTCACACCTGAAAGCATTGGGATAGGTATACGAAGTTGGTGGGGCGGGGGGGCAGGGGGGCCACAAAGGGAAGGAATACATGAAATCTTGGAGATAGAGGAATTCAAAGTGATAATACTGCTCAGGTTGAAGTAAATTTGTCTATGCTCTCATATTTGTGTTATATTTCCATTTGGCCTGTGTATTTCTAAATAGAGACCGATCCTCTGCCGATCCTCAGGCAAGAAGACAGAAGACACATAAAGTCTCAAAATGAGTCAGATGCTTGAGGCCACCCAAGCTCTTGCTGCTGTATCATAAGAGGGATGGGATTTGAGAGAATCCCAGATTGCACTGTAGGAGAAAATCCCTCAGGATCTTTGTACGGTGCCCTACAATGAAGACCTTTCTCATGCAAAGCCTCTCCTTCCTGCTGTTGTTGAAGAGCACAGAATCAGGGTCAATTATTCCTGACATTACTATCTTTGACACACGGGTTCTGGAAAAACACAAAATTAGCAGACATTATAATTCCTGCAACATGGTTGGTACTCCATCCTTTCTTGGGTATGTACGAGAAAACACGTACTTAAGTTTAGCCCCCAAAACAATTCCTTTAGATGGGCCTTTAGTGAAGAATGTGTGGGAAAACAAAATCTAATTCGGCCAAAGTGATTCCTAAAGATGTTGGCTTTGGACACCCTAGGGAGTTCTATGGTGACGTCCAGACTTTTAGTCATTAAGTACAGTGTGACTTATGCTTCTGGGACATTAAGATATTGAGCTATTACAATTTATTACACAATTTCTTTGATTTCAAAAAAAAACTCTACATAAAGAAAAGGTCACAGAGCAATCAGTAGCTATATGACCTTCAAATAGTCAATTTACTTGATTGGGCGTTGGTTTCTTAATCTGGAAAATGAAGGGATTATAGATGATCTACATTTGCAATATTTTGTTTCTGTGAATGGAATAAGCTTGTTAATAATGCAAATAGAGCTCAGTACAATTACAAAAAAGTGTAAAACTTCCGTAATGTAAAATCACCTCAGCCTAGTCCCTCAGGGGGAACTATTGGTTTGTCATTTAATTGCAGTGGCACACAGGGTACACATATTTCAAAGTCTGATTCCGAAGGGCTTTGGGGCAATGTTATGCTAATGTGTGCTCCAGGCATCAAAACCCTTCAAGGGATTATCTTAGAGAAATAGGAGATTTAAATAAAATGTAGAAATAACATTACCTGAAGTGGAAAAGGACTAGGATGTGGGGAAAAAAATACCTTAGGTAGAATTAATTTAACTGTGGGCAAAATCTGCACAAGAGGATAAGAGAAGAGGGCGTAGTGTGGCCCATGACAAAGAATTAATTCTCGTGAATGGTGAAAGAGTTGGCCAAGTACATTTGAATGTACTCTTTCCAAGAGAAAAGGGGTGAAATAAAATTCCAATAAGCATAAGCATTAAAGACTTACTTTTAAAGTATTTTTTAAATATTTATTTTTGAGAGAGCGCCTCCCCTGCTGGAGGAGAGGAGGGGGGCAGAGGATCTGAAGCAGACTCCAAGCTCACAGCAGGAAACCTGATGCAGGGCTCAAACTCACAAACCACGAGATCATGATCTGAGCCGAAGTCAGAAGCTCAACCAACTGAGCCCCCCAGACGCCCCGAGCATTAAAGATTTATTACATAAAACTACGTTTATTCATAAAACCAACATGCTTTGTATTATGAATTTTGACATATACTTTATCCAGACTATGATTACTAATTTAATAGCTAAATTCACTTTTAAATGTTTTCATTTTATTCCAACCATCTCTAAGAGTCACCTCATTTAAGTTTCCGAAACAAAATTTTGTGAATGCAGAAATCATCCCGTTATTATGAACGTCCACCCTGGTGGACCAACAGCCTAATTCTGAAGATGCCTCACTCTAGGCATCTGAGTGCCCTGAGATCGTAGCCGAAGACCTGCCGAGCGAGCCAGAGAACTGGCTGCTGCTATACATCCTTTAAAAGTGTTGGGGCGCCTGGGTGGCGCAGTCGGTTAAGCGTCCGACGTCAGCTCAGGTCACGATCTCGGGTCCGCGAGTTTGAGCCCCGCGTCGGGCTCAGGGCTGATGGCTCAGAGCCTGGAGCCTGCTTCCGATTCTGTGTCTCCCTCTCTCTCTGCCCCTCCCCCATTCATGCTCTGTCTCTCTCTCTCTCAAAAATAAATAAATGTTAAAAAAAATAAAAAATAAAAAAAAATAAAAGTGAAAGAGCACATCCAGGCAAAAATAGGCATTTCTTCCCAGCCATCAAAGAGACTTTTTCCAAAATGACTTGCTTGCACAAGGCAGTCTTTGAAACTAAAAACAAAACAAAACAAAACAAAAAAAAAAAAAAACACACAACAAAATCTGCATTAGCCGTGGGACCTTACGCAAATTCTACATTCTTCCTGAATTTCCACTGTCTCATTCTGTCAGATAAATGCTGTTTTGTGCCCTGATTCACTTTCTACCCTTGCAGCCTGTCCTCCCAGGATGCTGACCTCCTCTGGGCTATATCCACAGGACCCATTGCCTTCAGACTCTGGCTGGGCACCGCAAAAGGGAAGCTGGTGTACAAGAGGAGAGACTCACGAAACCAGTGATGTCAGCATCTCTAATTCCCTAATGTCCACTCATCGAGGGCAGCTACGTTACCCAAAATGCTCTTTCTGACACGGCTTTCTCCCAGTTCTGGCAGCTGCTTGTTTCCTTCATGCACTCAGATCAAAGGGCGGTAAGCATTTCCTCTGCTATCTTCAGATCCCAATCGCTTCACCAAATGCGGTTTCCCCATCCCCATAACTGTACAAATACTTCCTCTGTAAAGAAACTCTCTTGAATTTGCCCAATGTGTGAGGGCCACTGTTTCCTGGTCCTGCACCTCATCTGAAATGGAGATAGCATCAATAACCATCTCCTAAGGTTGTTAGGAGGATGGCACAACAAAGTACGGTGATACAGTCTTCAGTTAGTGGCCTTTGATCTCTAGAGAATCAACCATAAGATGAAATTAGACTGAAGTGTTAATGCTTTCTTTGGAGAGGGGTCGTCTCAAGCCACAAAAAGGGGTGGGGGGGGGGAATGGTCCGGAAAAGATGGGAAGTGACTGAGAGATGACGCGTTACCTCACTGGCCGTTTCCGGAAAAGATGGGAAGTGACTGAGAGATGACGCGTTACCTCACTGGCCGTTTCGTGACAAGGTACAAAGACACAGAGTCAATATTTGGCAGGTCACCCAGTCACACATACAAAAAGTCTCCTCACGGGATATATGGAAGAACTGTCACCCAGTCACACATACAAAAAGTCTCCTCACAGGATATATGGAAGAACTGTATCTTGAGCCATCTGATAAAAGATGGAAAGAATGCATTTTCTCTCTCATCTTCCATTAGTCAACTTGGTCTCAGATAGTATTAAGTCCCCAGGACTTCAGTTCATACCATCAGCTGCACTAGTGGCTGCTTGGGAAGTAAAATTTCAGGCCCTCTGGTGTGACTTTCATCCACATCCAGAAAGAGCAAATCAGGAGTTATCACGTCATTGGAGAGAACAGTTGAGTCAAAACAAAAAAAAATGTTTATGGAAGTGGGAGAAAGATGAGTCACTGAAAATCTGCGAAGGTACAGAAGATCTACCTGGTTCTTGGATAAGGCCATCATTATCATCATCATCATCATCACTATCCATATCTTAGATGCTAATCCTTGCCTTTCTGTCATGCTGCCTTCCTTAGATGGCCTCATGTCACAGCTCTTACTGTACAGGTGAACCTAGAAAAGACAGCATACCATGTGATCCCACACAAGTAATGGCTAAGCGGAAAGAGAAGGTAGGAAGAGGCATGACTTGGGGCATCTGAGCAGAATTCTGTCTCCTACGGATTTTGGACTAGAACAGGGGAAGAGTGACTTAAAAAAATGATGGTACATACCGGGGAAGTTACGAAAGAAATGAACAGGGACTACCTGAACTGAAAGTCAGATGAAAAGCTGAGACAGTGAGACAGCGCTCTGAGAAATGGTAGGGATGCTGGTCCACACTCTATGTCACACACAAGGTACAATCTACCCTTATGCAGAAGCAGAGAGGTCACAAGTATCCATACAGAGCTGCTTTGCAAAACGTAACAAGTGAAGCAAATTTTTAGTGAGAAGCAGAGACAAAAGGCCACCAGCTCCGCAAGGAAAGGAGAAGGTAGCCTTGGATCCATCTGTTCTGTGTTACCCAACTGTGTTCTGTCTTCTTTTTTTTTTTTTAATTTTTTTTTCAACGTTTATTTATTTTTGGGACAGAGAGAGACAGAGCATGAACGGGGGAGGGGCAGAGAAAGAGGGAGACACAGAATCGGAAACAGGCTCCAGGCTCTGAGCCATCAGCCCAGAGCCTGACGCGGGGCTCGAACTCACGGACCGCGAGATCGTGACCTGGCTGAAGTTGGACGCTTAACCGACTGCGCCACCCAGGCGCCCCTGTGTTCTGTCTTCTATGCTTGGATTTTTGGAAGACCTCATGGTATCCCATGTAAGAGTCAAGACGTTTTTAGATTTTTAAGTGACAGACTCTACACAAATACACTTAAACAAAAACGAACAAAGTAACCTATTGACTCATAAGCTTTGAATGGCTATAGAGTATTTGTCCTCAGGTATGGAATGATCCAGGAATTCAATGATATAATTAGGAAATATATATATATATATATATATATATATATATATATATTCCCCCCCCCACCTTGGCTCTCCTCTCTCCTGCTAGATTTCATTCCCCGCTGTATTTCTCTGCAGTGTGGCAGCAATGATAATCCTTTATGATCTTCATTGATACTGATCCCTTGAAGAATAACCTTAAAATTCAACAATGTCCACAACAATCCCTCAAAGAATTCTGACTGGTCTGTTTTTTTTTTTTTTTTTAATTTTTTTTTTCAACGTTTTTTATTTATTTTTGGGACAGAGAGAGACAGAGCATGAACGGGGGAGGGGCAGAGAGAGAGGGAGACACAGCATCGGAAACAGGCTCCAGGCTCCGAGCCATCAGCCCAGAGCCTGACGCGGGGCTCGAACTCACAGACCGCGAGATCGTGACCTGGCTGAAGTCGGACGCTTAACCAACTGCGCCACCCAGGCGCCCCTGACTGGCCTGTTTTTGAATCACTTTGCCACGCTGGATTCCATTCATGATTCTAGAGGCCTGGAATACTCTGAGCTGCCTAGTGTAATTGTCAAACACATTAGTACAAAAAAAATGAAGCTATGTGATGGTCAGCCCCATCGTATAAGGAATGGAAAGCTCTAAAACAATTGAAAGATGCTCAACAAACCAAGAAGGTTACAGATACCCACCACATTCCTCTCTTCTGTTTGGGGGAATCAAATTATCCCAGATCAAGAGATCTTACCCTTTTTTGTAGCCCCTAACATCCTTAGTCCTGAGAAGCAAACCAACAAACACAAAAGTGAGAAACAAGACATTTCTGAGCATCGAGTAATTTCCAAGTCCACTGCAGGATTTGACGGGTACGTTAATAAGCAGATACAAGAGGGTAAGGCACATAGGAGATACAGAAACATTACCCAGGACATTGAGGTTTTCACTAATTCCTTTAGTGAACTTGCTTTCAGATGTATGCCATGAATGCCAACTAACACTACAGGTTTTTTAGGATTACATTTTGAGAAGAACCACAACAAACGTGGATGAGCCCATGATGAGACCCACGATATGCATTAATTCCCCAGGAAGATGGTGGATGTTGACAAGAGATAAATATTTGGGAGAAGAGAAAGGTAAGGGAAAGTTTTGGGGACACCTCCTAGATCTTTGCCAGCAGGCCAGATACCCCTGAGATCCGTCCTTATTTCTGTTAAGCAGCATCCTCTTAACAACCAAGGCAGAGATTGAGCAAATGTGAGAGAGATCATGGTATATTTCCATTACCTTGACTGCAGTTTCTCATGGCAGTAGCTTTTTTAATGGACTGTGCTTCCTCAGGCTCTCTGGGTTTTTCTGGAAAACAGAAAGACAAATAGGTTCTTTTCTGCATAGTCTTAAGTCTTCCTTCTTCTCTGCTGCTAACTCTTTGTTGTTTGTTGTTGTTTGTTTGTGTAATGTTTATTTGTTTTTGAGAGAGAGGGAGAGAGTGGGAGCAGGGGAGGGGCAGAGCTGGAGGGAGACACAGAATCTGAAGCAGGCTCCAAGCTCTGAGCTGTCAGCACAGAGCCTGACACAAGGCTCAAACCCATGAACCGTGAGATCATGACCTGAGCCAAAGTCAGACGCCCAACCGACTGAGCCACCCAGCTGCTCCTAGCTTTTGGCCCTTTGTATCTTCAGCTTCCAAAGTCAACTTTGCCAAAGGATATTTAAATTCTTTTAAAAATTCTGTGACACAAATCAGAATTTTAACTCTCCTGTCTATTACAAATGTATACTGAAATTGCTTAATAAGCCTGATGTTGGAGGCAGTAACAACTCTTGCTACGTTCATAAGTCTAACATAATATGGCTAATTTCATAATAGATAGTTTTATGGGCATTTTGCAGGCACATGGTAGACATCAATAAAACCTAGTTTCCTCCTGTTCTTGAGAATTATTTAACTTACAGTGTATGTGTGAATCTGGGAGTGTGCCTGGGTATGCATTTATTACATAACTTTAATTCTAAAATGGCCGTGCTTTATTTTTTGGAAAGCCAAGCATTTTCCTGTTTCTTTTGATAAGTCTGTTTGGTTTTGAGGGGAAAAGAAATGCACAGAGAAGAAAGCAATCTCATCGCCTGATAATATTTTAGAAAACACAGACGTCTCTTTGTGCATACATATCACATTATATCACAATTTAATAATGGGTCATTTTAACAAGAGGATTGTTTTTGTGTCTTAGCAGGCAAGAATTAAATTCTACGCTCGGATTTAATTTAAGCCGGTACTTGTATTTCATGTCCAAATAATCCTTGAAAGGACCACGAGCTGTACATTCTATTTCATTCTTATCTCTATTTGAAAAATGATGTTTAATTTCTCCACAGAAGCACTACAGTGCATTGAAAGGCCTATGGCTAATACAGAAAGCCATTTGGTGGGAATACAAAAGTTGTCAGATAAACGTCAATTTATGACTCTATCAACATTCGATCTGTCCAGAAAGTGTGCACTGATTGAGTCAGTTTTGACAGATAAAGAGGACTCACTGAATATCCATTCCTGAGAAATATCCTTCATCAATATTTACATTTCTCTTGACAGCCAAATCGTTGCAAGCCTAGGCTGGGTAAATACAGGCTGCATCTGGCCAAAGTACAGTCATAGGCTTCCATTTCTCTAAAACTCCAAATATTTTGGGTGAGAATATGGGCCTATTTCTACAGACTTCCTGGACTTCAGACCTCAGTTACACTAATATAAACAGGGGAGGGGGGAAAAATGCATGACACTGATTTTAAGGCCTGGGTGCATTCATAGGCAGCTAACTTGTTACAGAAAAGGAACAAAGGGTGGTTTGAATTCCCATCCCCTCCCCCATTTTTCCCCCTTCTTCATTTTCTATTCTGCTGTAAGCAGTCACTAAAAATATACCTGGTCAATAAGGGGCAGGTAAAATTGGAGGGGTTGCTATAGGAACACACGAAGTGATGCAGAAAAATAACCACTCTCACTTATCCTGTGTTTTCATGTTGTGTTTCCATTGTAGTTAAACTCCACTTCAAAAGACATTCCTTAAGAAAGAGGCTACTTGAAATGCAGAAGACTTTCTGGGAGGATTTTATGTACTCCCTTTAAAAATAATAAATCCTGTATCCAAGTAGAGCTACAAGCAGAAAACTGGTATTTCTTCTATTCATTCCATTCGATTTTCAGTGCATTTTGATGAGCCTCATTTTTACGCAATCGAAGACCAGGGAATGCATTTTAATAGTGATGAAAGCATGAATGATGAATGCTCCCCGCTGAAGCTCTTGGCCCCTCCCCTTCCCCCTACTGCTGTCTCCCCTTTTGGCAGGCTGGACCTATGTTCCAACCCTGAGACCCTCCGCATTCCCAAATCGGTTGAATTATCCCCCTCGGACACTGTGCTCTCCTCAAATCTTGTGTTTTTGTTTTTGTTTTTCCAGAGGTGACATCCTCCTACTGCCTTTGTGCTGACCCTCATTGAAGAAGTCCAGCATACTCACTGGAGACATTTCGGACTGAGAACGCAAATAATTTCACGTTGCCCAGCCCCATGGCTGAAAGGACAGGGTCATGGCTACCACAGCTGCATAAAAACCTTCTGGAAGGAGGGCTGTGGAGGAAGCTTTCTGCACAACTCCAAGTCTTCTATCAGAGGGAGATCTGAGCTCCACCAAAGCCTTGCCCGTAGCTGTACCTTTTCGTATCCCCAACTCCTAAGCTTGGTTAATTTTCTTCCCTCCCCTCCAAAGCTGTGGGTGTAGCCCACGGGCAATTTGTTCTCAAAACCAGGGACCGAGAACAGTTTCTAGGCCACTGATCAAAAAGTCCCAAAGATCAGGACTGCTCAGGAAACAAGATCTTTCACAAAATCACATCCTTCCCTTCCTTCCCTTCCCTTCCTTCTCTAGCAAGTTGGAGACAAATGTCAATTGTTGATTCTTTCCTTATTAAAACAAACAAACAAAAAGGTTCTATGGTTGACAGGGTAGAAACTGTGGTTCATCGGACAGTCGCCTTACTCCATTTGGTATAGATGAGAAAGTGGTTTTCACCTGGAGCATTTGGTGAAGCATTGGGTTTGAGGAAGAAAAGGAAAAGAAAGGAAAATGAACACCTCCAAATATAAAAGCCACACCAAGAAATTTTTGAAATACATCAAATGACTTAGATCAGTAATATTTATGCAAATTACCAAACAAGCACAAACTACTCACGATGGCGGGGGGGTGGGGGGTGGAAGTGTCAAACACTCAAAACTTTTAGTACCAGTTAACCCTGCCAGATTATTGACATGCATGATGGCTCTTCAAGAGTCTGTAATCACGAGCATATTTCTGTGTGGCTGAGAGGGGGCAGAAAGTGAGCAAAGTAATTTCTCCACCACCGGTTTCTGACCAAACAGCAAAACAGTAAAACTCAAGACTCTCTTTATCAAATCTCCAGGGCGTGCTCCACCAAAGCACCTAGCATACATTATATCATTGCCACCTTTTTGGTGAGAGTGTATATGACAGCTCTAGAATGTATTTTTAAAGCTTTTTCCCAGACTGAAGGAAAGGGTTTATCAAATCCTCGGACTGAGAAAGAATGTTTTCTGAAACTACAAATGTCTAAATTACCAACACTTCCTCCTCAAGCCCCACAAGAAAATGCATCACCAGGTAAGACAAAAACGTACCATTCCAGAAATGATTTCTAATGTTTGTAAGATGCTGTTTTAAGCGGAGTCATCCTTTTGTTTCAAACTGATGTCGGGGAGAGCTGGACTGGATGAGGACATTTGAGCCTTCCAAGAAAATGGGACCATTTATAAATGATACTGTTCATCTCCAGATCTGTTAGGTGGAGGGCAGTGCTGTATGTTTAGCTTAAAACATGAATTTTAATCACCCTATAAAATAAAGTTTGGGGGCGCCTGGGTGGCACAGTCGTTAAGCGTCCGACTTCAGCCAGGTCACGATCTCGCGGTCCGTGAGTTCGAGCCCCACGTCAGGCTCTGAGCTGATGGCTCAGAGCCTGGAGCCTGTTTCCGATTCTGTGTCTCCCTCTTTCTCTGCCCCTCCCCCGTTCATGCTCTGTCTCTCTCTGTCCCAAAAATGAATAAACGTTGAAAAAAAAATTTATAAAAAAAAAATAATAAAATAAAATAAAATAAAATAAAGTTTGCAGACTTATCTAATTGCAGTGGATACCGTTCCAATACAACCTATCTTGTCCTTTTAACTATGCTGAATCTGTCTCATCACAAAAGACACACATGTTTGTTTGTCTTCATAGGAGCATTATTACTTAAAAAAACTTTAATGTTTATTTACTTTGAGAGAGACAGAGAGACAGAGCATGAGAGGGGGAGGGTCGGACAGAGAAGGAGACAACAGAATCCGAAGCAGGCTCCAGGCACCAAGCTATCAGCACAGAGCCCGATGTGGGGCTTGAACTCACGAACCCCAAGATCGTGACCTGAGCGAAAGTCAGACGCTTAACTGACTGAGCCACCCAGAGTGCCCGGATGTTGGAGCATTAGCATTTTTAACCTGCATCAGCGCCCACACAGAAAAGGAACTGATTTTAGAATTACCAAATTGGCTTATGTACACACACAATTATTTACTAATTACAATTTTTTCTTGAGGGCATTCCATTCGGGACTCATCTGTAGGATTTGCAGTCAGTCCCATTTAGGCCAAAAGATATGTTCAGTTCCTCGAGCACTGAGGTACCTTTCGTGTTACCCCTGAGAAACGAAAGACAACTCTGTGCGGGTTTCACGCACAGTCTGTCAATAACTACACGTTCTCTCACCTGCCTGTGTTCAGAACCAATTCAGAGTCATGAGAGTCAGACAGATGTAAATGTCCCAATCACCTCTCTACATTATTAAACTGACACTGGCCCCTGTGGCTTAGCTAAACAAGTAGGATTCACCCTTGAAGTACATAGACTCATCCATTCCGGTCCCTGGCTAGTTAGACGGACTCCGGGCCCCACAGCAGGAGCAGGGCATTCACATTTAGAACCTCCAACACGGAGGCTCAGAGAATAAGGAGGGCATTCCGATGTCAGTGGGCTCCCCTAAAGAAGAGACTCTGAAGAGATTATGATCAACCTCCCCCTCTCCATCCAAGTTCCAATCAGACCATGTCTTCAGAAAGCGAAGTCAATGGCTCAAAAGGCCAGCTGCAGTACTCTTCCTGTGCCCCTTCCAGAAGGAAGCATGGAGCCAAGGGAAAAGGGACCCCCTCCACCCCAGTGCCCGCCTCTCCTCACCTAGTATGCTGCAGAAGCAAGTGTTATAAATGAAAATTCAACCAGCAGAAATAAGTAATTTGCCTTGGTAAGTTCTTAATTTAATATGGAGAAGTGATTGAAATAATAGGGAAACTTCACTCATTTTTTTAATGTTTATTTATTTTTGAGGGAGAGAGAGAGAGAGAGAGAGAGCGAGCGCGCATGAGGGGGAGAGGTAGAGAGAGAGGAGACGCAGAATCCGAAGCAGGCTCCAGGCTCTAGCTGTCAGCACAAGAGCCGGAGTCAGGGCTTGAACTCACAAACCACTAGATCATGACCGGAGCCGAAGTCAGGTGCTTAACCAACTGAGCCAACCAGGTGCCCTGTCATTAATTTCTAATATTAAGCCATATTTCCACTAGCATGAATCCTTTGATATTGGCTTTACCTATATAATAACAAGCAAACTGGTGTAGGATTTTTAAATTTTTATAGTCTTGATAATCATTTTTGTCTCAGCTAAAAAGCCGCATATACACACACATACTGTTGAGTTTCTCACCCTTTGTGTATTTATTACTGTTTTCAAAAAAAAAAATCCTTCCCAATTATCTCACCCCAATACAGTATAGCAAAATTTGCTTTGTTTACATTGAGTATATCGTGTCTGTATAATATCTACCATGCATTACCTCCTTATGCACAAAGGCCCTGGGGTCTTTTTTAGGCTGTACCAGTATCTTTGAGCCTAATATTTTGATAAAAACTAAAGCTTAGATGAATTATATTTAATACACTGTGCAGAATAAAAATACTTAGAACCCTGCAATATCCTTTTGGTCTTTGACTTCCAAATGTTTGGGGTGAGCTAAAAATTGTGGATATAAAAAAAAGATAACATACCGGAGGGTGTTCTTCATGAGTTTCAACCATTCTCACATCGGGGTGCCTGGGTAGCTCAGTCGGTTGAGCGCCTGACATCAGCTCAGGCCATGATCTAACGGTTTGTGAGTTCAAGCCCGTGTCAGGCTCTGTGCTGGCAGCTTGGAGCCTGGAGCCTGCTTATGATTCTATGTCTCCCTCTCTGTCCACCCTTCCCCTGCTTGTGCTCTCTCTCTCACTAGCTCTCAAAAATAAATAAAGAATTTAAAAAAAAAACATTTTCACATCAACACAGAATAACCATACTACAGGAGAAGTGCACCGTCATAATCTCTCAGAGGTGCTGCATCCAAAGTTATCTTGTGTCAGTCCGATGAGTGATTAACTTGCACAGAATAAGCAATTAACTCTTCCCTTGCATCATGTGCCATTGGAAAATAATCATCGGGCACTTCATGCCAGGTGCTGGTGGACACAAGACAAATAACCCAGGGACTTTAAGGTGTGTATGCATTAGCAAGGAAGGTCAGCTTACACAGTCATCCCCAAGTCTTTCTCATAAGAGAGAAGCCTACTGTGTTCTCTGTTAAATGGAGACATGGAGGTTTCTGAGAGAACAAAGATCATACAGGGCATTCTGGAAAAACGATCCTGGAACAAGTAACAGGTTAACCCTATCTTGAAGAAAGAGTTGTATTTAGATCAACAGGGAGGAGCGCAGGAGTCATCCAAGCAGGAATGTAGAGGAGAATTCTGGAAGCCTGAGGATGAGATGGAAATGAACCTGGCTTCCCCAGAAGTTAGAGCATCAGACTAAGAGCCTAAGTGATATTCTTTTAGGAGGGCATATTCCCTAGGAAACAGGAATTAAGGATTAAGAGGACTGAAGCTGGCAAGGGCTTCTGCCTTGTTCCTCCTTCCAAGAGGAATATACATTTTCTCACAGGTGCTGCCAAATAAAAACTAGTGCTCCATCTTTGGGAAGACTTCCCCAAAGGCCCAACTTCATTTCAAGATCAACGGTCAATGGATGGAGAAAGGCAGGCAAAGTGGGAACATTTTCATACTGGCTTCCAAATCCCACTGGCCCAAAGTCCTCTGCACGTGACACTAACTACCCCCACACTTCCAGGCTGGACTTGTACGAGTGTGGACACCCAACAGGCTCCCACTGAAGCATCGCCAGTAAAGCCCCTGGCCAATTATCTTTAATGTTAACTTCTTAGGAAGCTTCCTCTAATGAAATGAGCAAGTGACTGGGAGATGAAGTTGAGAAAAGTGGACTCGAAACAGCAATGTATGTGGTCATGCTTTTGTAATCAATTCCACAAAGAGGTCACATGGGCACGGACCATGGCTGTCACAATGGGGTTGGTAAAGTGCTGGGCCAGGGGTCAGGGGACTGGGGTTCTGGTCCATATGCCGCTCATTAGTCACGCTCGGAGCTCAGACATGTGAAATCACTTCTCTGGGCTTCAATATTCTTGCCTATAAAATGACATCACTGAACCTGTCCTGCTTACCTCATCAAGTTAAGAGACAAAAGACGTGTTGGAAATCCTTGAGAAAAACCTGAGAGATCACTGTAATCAGCAGAATGTAGGAACAAGGACAGTCGCATTATCCTTTACTGGTGCTTCATCTAGGCTTAGAGACACTGCAAGTCAAAAACCAGGAAGAAAACTTAGGTTTATCTTCCCAGCTTCATGTAAATAGGGTCCGCTTATTGAAAAAAATTCGGTAGACTTGAGGCAATTACCTAGATGATTAGACATTCCAACAAATAAAACGAGTCACAATGGAACCAACAGATTTCTGTGGAGAAGGAACAATATTGTTCTCAACTGAGCTCACCAGATTGCTTACAAGAAATAACTTCCCTCAATTCTAAGCTCTCAGTCATAGCTTGCTTTGTAAGCACAAAGCATCTTAATTTGTCACTGCAGAAATTTAATAACTATTGCTTTGTCTCCACTAGCAAAACTAATTTTTTTAAATAAGATAATTATCTAGAAAATAAAATCTTTAAAACCCCATTAGATGAATTCATCTTAATTTTAGGCAAAAAAAATAAAAGATAAAATAAAGATCCTGTACCTAGACTATCAAGATAATTACTTCAGTGTGTATTTTACAAACAAGCATACATCTCCCTGTAGCTCCATTAGCTACCTCAAATCACTAAGGCCATAATGTCATAGCTCTGTCATTAAACTGCCCCTACTACCCTCTGTTCCAATCTTACCTGCAGCCCACCTCACCTTCAGGCAATGGAAGCAACACAGATTATGAGTGGAATTTTAAGGAACCAATAATCCCAGTAGCTTTTTCTCTGGTTTTAGCATCTAGAGGATATAGGACTCAGTCTGTAAAGAAAATGGCAGAAAAGCCTTCGATGCGTGGGGGGGAGGGGGACTTTAAAAAGTAGAACATTCTAAGTTCCTGCTGGTAAGTCAGAATCAAGTGACGTCTGTCCTTCTGGTTCCACTAACTTGTTGTGACCTTAAGCAAGTAACAAAGCTTACCTGAGCCCTAGTTGCAGCAAGTATTAATAAATACATTAGTCTGAATGTTCTAGAAGATATTCTCTAGCTCTGATACTCAGTGGTTATTGACCCAGCAATATGAAATGGTTTCCTTATGAACATGACCTGTGATAGTTAAGGTTTAACTGGTCAAACCTGGTATTATCAAACATCATAGAAACAGCAGGAACCACAACTAAAGGAGTCCATGCTGCAGTGGACAAATCTTACCTGAGTTGATTGCTTAATTTACTAAGTTTGAGTCTGGTACTCTGAGTTGCAGATATAACATTTGTAATGAAAACAGTACAGCTGATGTTATCAAAGTCAGATGCAGCAGAGCAACCGGGAGGCTCAGCCAGTTAAGCACCTGACTTCAGCTCAGGTCACAATCTCCTGGTTGATGAGTTCGAGCCTGGCATCGGGCTCTGTGCTGACAGCTCAGAGCTTGGAGCCTGCTTTGGATTCTGTGTCTCCCTCTTTCCTCTGCCCCTCCCCACTTACTCTCTGTCTCTCTGTCTCAAAAATAAATATTAAAAAAAAAAATCAGACATGGTAACTATATGCCCTGTCTCCATTTCCCAGTGCAAAATAATTCGATACATGCAGGGCTACGCAACTTTGGCATGTTTTCTAGAACTACTTCCATTTCCTCCAAGTCTTTTTCTACCTTCCGGTATGGGGTAGTCCAAGCCAATCACAGGATTCTCTTATTCAGCTCAGCCTCCATGTCAAGGACGTAGCGAAGTCTATTCTTGTGCCAAAGTTCTGCCAGTTCTCTTTACACTATTTCCTATCTCACCCCACTTTATCATCTCACTCACCTTCTCTGGATTCTTTGGCGGTCTGGGCTGAAGCCTCTCGATTTAGTCTTTAGCGAATACTCATGTTTAAACACACAAGCACGCACAATACCCAACTATGTGTCTTGCCTCGCTTCAGAAACGCAGGGCGTCTCATGAAGAAACACGTAGGATAGAAAAATGAAATATGTTCTCAGTCTGCAAGAAAGTTGAGGCAATGAACAAGTAAGGGTAATAAATGTGAAGGTGCCAGGAGATAAGTTAACAACATTTATGCCATAAAATCCTATGCACATAGTAAAGGGAGAGCTCAAATTTGTTACTCCCTTTCTACCTGTCAGCAGGAAGAGGAAATATGACTAGTTATGTAATTTAGTGTGTTCATAAGATAAAGATATACCAATCGCTCTGAAGAAGCACAGAAAAATACCTCTTCCAGACTCCTACAAGAAAGCTACTCTGTCATGTGCTGAACCAGCAACTTCATCCTTCTAGGAAATAAGCCACAGAGCTCCATAGTTTGGTTTCTGATGACATTCTTCAATATAAGCTGATGACAAGCCTAAGGGGCAATACCACAAAATCAAGAGTACAGGATGTTGATAAAGATGTGGTCGTCTGGTTGAATCCAATGACAGATCTTACATCACTGAGAATATTGTGTCTCTCAACCAAATTTTTTCATGGCTATTGTGGGGCCGTGCAGTCAAGGTCCTCTCCTCCAAAGTGTATCTGAATTGCAGGGCGACAGTTAAGTGACCAGCCACATGCTTTAGCAGCTTGCCAAGGCAGGGCCAGAATGGCCATTCTTCCATGAAAAGTGAGTTGGTTGACAAAAGCAATTGCCTACACAAGAGGGCCAAGCCACACACATTCTGAGGTGATTCAGGGGAGACCCCAGTGGGTCCCTTCCCAGACAGCTGTTACCACAACACACAAATGACAGGGCAGGAGAGGGCCTCAAATGCTATGCCACAAAATGCAACAGTGTTCAAGTCTTTCAAAATCCTAAAGCAACTTCGGGGCACCTGGGTGGTGCAGTTAAGCGTCCAACTCTTGAGCTCGGCCCAGGTCATGACCTCACGGTTCTTGAGGTCGAGCCCTGTCTCTGCACCATCAGCGCAGAGCCTGTTTGAAATTCTGTCTCTCCCTCTCTCTGCCCCTCCTCTGCTTGTGCTCTCTCTGTCTCAAAATAAATAAGTAAACTTAATAAAATTTTTTTTTAAATCCTAAAGCAACTTCAGCAGTCTACCTTGCCCATTAAATAATAAAACAAATATCTACAAAGCATCCATTTGAGGTCTAGAGCCTCTTGAGGGGTAATTTCCTGCTATGCCCTAGAAAGATAAAATTGCCACAAGCTGGTCCGTAGTCATCAACTGGATGAAATAACCTGTCACCGAGCAGCGTTATTATTTATAGACCAGTTAGAAACTGGATGCCTGTTGAAACAAACGTGAGACCTCAGTTTTGGAAGAGGTGATATGTGATCCCTTTGACTATGAAGACCATTTCCAGTCTGGTATTACAACCTTTCCATCTCTACAGACGAAAAGGCTTGGCTTCCAATATTTTAGAGTATGTGTCTGGGGTGGGGGGTGGGGGGTGGTGAGGGTATCATCTTTTTTGTAAATATTAAGTTGTTTATTTTGACAGCCGTAAACTGGGAAAACACCTAAACTTATTTATTTATTTATTTATTTATTTATTTATTTATTTATTTATTTTATTTTTAATTTTGAGAGAGAGAGAGAACTTGAGCAGGAGACAGACAGAGAGAAAGAGGGAGACACAGAATGTGAAGCAGGCTCCAGGCACCGAGCTGTCAGCACAGAGCCCGACGCGGGGCTCGAACTCACGGACCACGGGATCATGACTGAGCCGAAGTCCGACACTCAACCGACTGAGCCACCCAGGCGCCCCAACCCTAAACTTCTTAATTCAGTTTCACCTTTATATTCTTCCACAACTACAACAGTTTGGCATACATTGTGCACTGTCAACAAATACTTACTGAATGATAAATTTGTGCCCAATAAGACATTAACTCACTCCACTGAAAATAATTATTAGATAAGAGTCTTTCTAGATTAATGATACTTTTTTTTTAATTTTTAGTTACTGAGAGAGAGAGGGAGGGAGGGCCAGAGAGAGGAGAGAGAGGATCTCAAGCAGGCTCTGCCTTGTCAGTGTGGACCCAGAGGCGGGGCTCCAACTCACAAGCCCACAAGATCATGCCCTGGGCCAAAATCAAGAGGCAGAGGCTCAACTGACTGAGCCCCCAGGCACCCCTTGGACACATGTGATTCAGGACTCCAGGTGTGAAAAACACTGCAATCCAAGCTAATTCAAGTTTTCAACGAACATCATCAACCCAAGGTCTTTGCCCCGATCTAGGTTTTATTCCTGACTGAAAGACTATGGAAGTCAACAAGAGCTGTGAACAATCACATAAATACGAACAACTACTCAAGTTGGTAAGGTATAAAACAGTCAATAATGGAACACGGTGTTCAACAATGCTTCTTTTGTACAAACTTGCCTGAAAAACTCAAGCCTGTGGCGTATCAAGTAAAGTGTTTCAGAAGGAATAGATGTGAATCTAGGAAGTCTGTAATTTTGGATACATAAAGGTATACCCAACTAAGAAGGAAGCTTAGCTACATTCAGGATTGATAAGCAAGTATTACAAAAATCCAGCAAAAAGGCTGCGTGGGAACCACACATTTCAGGGCATGAACAGACCTTTCAGCCAAATTCGAATGTCTTGCATAGATTTATTATTCCCAAGATTTTATTTTGTTTTGTTTTGCTTCTTAATTTAATTCTCAAATAGCCTCCGGGGTTATCTAATGGTTCTAATATAAACACTGTTAGGGCAGAAACCAGAATGCCTTTCAATTTTAGGGGCCAGATACAAAGATCTGGCAATGCTATTAGTTATATGTGGTTCTTTATAAGAAGGGAACGGGTGTCTTTGGAAAGGTGACTCTCAGGCAATGAATTTTCCAGTACAGCAATTGTAAGAAAGTAAACTTTTCTGACTGGTGACATCAATGCTTTCAAATGATTATTGAGCTTCTATTAAATTTCACCAACTCTGATGGGTGCGGAGAATGCAAAGGTAAATTCACCCAAGTCTCTGTTATCAAAAGCTCACATTCTGTAGGTGCCTGGGTGGCTCAGTAGGTTAAGCTTCTCACTTCAGTTCAGGTGATGAGCTCACAGTTCGTGGATTCGAGCAACACATCAGGCCCTGCACTGACAGTGCAGAGCCTTTCTGGGATTCTATCTTTTCTCGAGCTCTTTCTCACTCTAAATAAATAAATGAACAAATGAACAACAACAAAAAAAGCTCACCTTTTGTGACTCAGTTGTCATAACAATGATAGAAGCACAGGGAGAAAGGGACAAAATATCATAGAATATCTCTGGAAGAGGTGACGCCTCAATTAAGTCTTAAAGGGTAATTAAGAGTTAGGTGGGGGAACAGGAAGACAATGCAAGGATTTCAGGCAGGAAACAGATGAACCCAGTGAGGAACCGCAGGGAAAAGCCATAGAACTCCATCAGTGTTACGTGATGGGAACATAACTTGAGAGTAAATGAGTTGTATGACTGGAGGCTGGAAAGTCACAAAGGGGTCAGATCAGAGAGTAGTTTTTCTTCTAAACCTTTGAAGTGTTAGAGCCAGCCAATGGAATTCTCCATGGAACGGGGAATCACTGCAAGGACAATATACTGGGAATGAAGCCTATTTTAATCAGGAAAGAATGACTTATGAGTATTCTTTTCATTTAAGGAATGTTGGCCCCAAGAGAGGGAGATAATTAAGCCAAAAGGATTTTATGGCTAAAATGTACGATTACATCAGAAAAACATTGACCCTTAGCGGAATATGACAGAATCATAAAGTGGGATGATCACTCTTGGTTCTCATTCCTAGTCCCCTAAGATAAATGAATACGTAGCTACAATAAATGGTTATCAGTCACCTTTTTTCTAGGACTTCTTAGATCCGATGGAAAAAAAAAATCAGTAGCCTATGATGAGAGTAATTTTATTTCAAGGATCATGGAGTCAAACCTAGAAAAAAAGAAATTGCTTCTCGGAGCCCTTGCATGACCTTTAGGAGTCTGAAATGTGCCAGAAACAATACGTTAGGATTATATGACTTTCTAGCCTCTTCCATTCCTGTGGCTTTGAAACTGTGTACTTCAGCTGCATCCTGGGCTACTACCCCACTAGTTTCCCTGCCTTTTTCAACATTTCTAGTCCCATTAGAACTAAAAACATCTTACATTGAAGAATATCTTTCCACAGAACCATTCATTTTTAGAGGAAATTAGGTGGAGACAACCCACAATTAGAGAAGCAATAGGTATGCATTAAAGGGCATTTGTCCTCCAGATTTATGCTTCACTCATGAATGACCTCATCACAGAAAGAAATTAGCATAATTTATATCAATAATTTGCTTCTGTGATGTGTGAAGAAAAGAATACCCCACAATAAATTAAAGATGCCTTTATGACTGCGTTTTATCAGCTTATTTACCCTTATTTACATTTAGAAATGCAATGTCCTATTAATAGAGTTATGAAAATGGTCCCACGGGCTGCAGGCCTCCTCATTTATGGTCTAATAGGAATAGTCACGTGTAATCAGGTTGAGTGGGAATGTTTTGCTGAGTTTGACTTGTTCATCATGATGCTGCACTGATGGCTGAAAGCCACTTCTAATTTTCTGGTTTTCCAGATGTGAGCTCAGCCTAAGCAGAGATGCTGTCTTTTGTGCAAACTGGTCAATCACTTGGCCCAACTCATTTGATTTGCCTTTTACAGTGACCTTTTGACTTGTAATCATCCACATTCTCTTCATGCTTTATTTCATTTTACTTTATGGGGAGAGCATTTTAGAATGTGTGTCATGAAAAGAGCTACATAAATATTAATGTATTGATGGTGTTAGGGCTTTTCAAACCTGTATTTCACTTCCTGGGTTTTAAGAGCTCCAAAATTTACTGACCGCACAGAAAATACAGGTATAATGGACTTAGTGAAATGCCCCAAATGTGATAAAATGTGTGAATTATTAATCCCATGAAAGTCAGTATGGTCCGGTATAAATGCCAAATTTTCTGAACCAATCTTGGATGGATGGATGGATGGATGGATGGATGGATTTATTTATTTACTTATTTTACTACAGAGATAAAAATTTGGGATGGCACATCAATCTAATGAGTACTGTAATTTGGGGAGTTTCAAGTTAATTTATAAATAAATACAATAAAGTAAACAAAAGCATAAACTAGGACCTAACATAGAGTGATTAAGAAAACACTGTAACTTAAGGTTACATAGTCCTAACTCAATTCCTCTGGCTGTGCTGTCTTACTCCAAATCCTACATGGGGCTATGAGGGTAAAAGTCAACAGATTAACAATTGCTTTACAAACTGTAAAGCTTCTCCCAAACAAACATTTCAGATAAAAAAAAAAATCACATTCATGGAACTCTTTACTTGTTATAACATAGAGGCAAATTTAAGGAATGGAAGGGTCTTTACAAGGGTTCTATTTAAATACAGAATTATGGGGGGCACCTGGGTGGCTCAGTTGGTTAAGTGTTGGACTCTTGATTTCGGCTCAGGTTATGATCTCACAGTTCATGGGTTCAAGCCCCTTGTCAGGCTCTGTGATGACTGTGCAGAGCCTGCTTGGGATTCTCTGTCTCCCTCTCTCTCTGTCCTTCCCTGCACATGCTCTCTTCCTCTCTCTCTCTCTCTCTCTCCAAAAAATAAAGAAATAAACAGTTAAATAAATAAATACACAATTTTTATATTTAACTATATCAATCTGCATAAAACAGACAATTCACTCAGGGCCTTCACTGTATAGCTAGTGAGAGGGCCAAGTCCATGGGGAAGACAGGAGATAAACCAACTATTCCTTCTTCTTGAAACGTTTGCCAAGTACAGACAAGAGAGATCGCTTTATATGAGGCAACGGAAGGGACGCAACACAAGAATACAGAGATTCTACTCTAAGCGTGGCGGAGACAAAGCAAGTATGAAAATGCACACCTAGAAAACAGGAAAAGGTTAATATTCTCCCAGGCAGTAATATACACTGCATGAGCTTCAAGGTAAGTCATGGAAGTTTCCTGATGTAGGGTCTTCTAGACTATGGGTTGATGGAAATGATATTCATGCATTACTGAAGAAGAACCTGAACGGTACACTAGACAGGACAATACAGGAAGAGGAAACAGAAGTCTGAGAAGTAGCGAGACACATTTGAGAGGCCAAAGTGACCTGTCCCACGTATATAAAGGACTGAATAAGGCTTTCATTTTTGCCTCACAAGGGTGGGCTACTCATATGTTGGATGTGGCACCTGCTTGGGATTCTCTCCCTCTCTGTCTCTCTCCCTCCCTCCCTCCCTCTCTCTACCCCTTCCCCCTCGTGCTCTGTCTTTCTCTAAAAATAAATAAATAAGCTTAAAAATTATAAAATAAATAAGGATACCCCAAAGAAAAAAAAACTAAATCCTTAGCACCCTAAAAATAATTATTTCAACCAACGATAGCATGACGTTTCATGGTGAAAGAGGACTATTCTATTCAAGTCAAGAAAAAAAAAAACACATAAATAGGTGCACCTGGGTGCCTCAGTTGGTTAAGTGACCAACTCTTGATTTCAGCTCAGGCCATGATCTCACAGTTCATTGCTTCAAGTCCCCTCACTGGGCTCTGTGCTGACAGTGGGGAGCCCGCTTGGGATTCTCTCTCTCTCTCCCTCTCTCTCTCTCTGCTCCTGCTTGTGAACTTTCTCTCTCCCTCTCCCTCTCTCTCTCTCTCTCAAAATAAATAGACTTCAAAAAAAGAAGAAAAAAAGAAAAAACACATAAATAACAACAAAGGGTAAAGCAGTTCTAACCCTCCCACCACCACCCCCCCCCCCCTTGTTACCAAAATTAGCAAGCACCAATCCAGCAGTACGAACTTCCGGACACCTGACACTTGTTTCAGCTCCCCAGAATCTGATGACACACAGCTCACAGGACTGCCAGAGCCAGTTCCTGGCTTCGCTAGTCCTCCTGACCAATAGGAAACAGGCAAATGACCTTGGCAGGAGCACGCCATGCACAGAACCAAGGAGAATGGAAAAGAATGCAAGGAGTGGAAAATTAAGCAGCGATCGACAGCAGGCTGGCCACTCTCAGCTGTGAGGTGCTGTGCCAAGCTCTTGGTGATACTGACGTTTCAAGCCACGGCGTTCCCGTCCAGCGGCAGCAAGAGGCTCTCACCAAGACGATTGCATGACATGATTTTGCTTTGGCTCTATGCTGGCAGTCCTCTGCTCCTCTTCCATTTAATTGGCTGTCTAAACCCCTCCTCCGATTCATGGAACCATGATCGGTAGCTTCTGCTTGACCCAAGAACACTGACTGATACAGGTAGCCGGCGCTAATTGACAAGAGAAAATGTTGCAGTTGACGAATAGCGAACTGGAGGACACAGACTTCTAAGATGATACAATTGCCTACCTAACCAACTTAGACGTCAAGTGAAAAAAACATGAGAAAAAAATAGGAGTCATTAAAATGTCACCATATTCATATCCCAAAATCGACCACATGAGCACTAATAGAAAGTAATACCTCATTTACAAGGTCACCCCCCCCCCACACACACACACAAAATACAACACACTGAAATGAAGATAGCAACGTTTAAAGAGACGTGGAGAAAAGTAGAAAATACACTAAATGACAAATTCTATTTAAATACATGGAGACATCATGTGTTCTTGGCTAGGGAGACTGTAAAAGCTGTAATTCACTCCAAACTAATATGTAAATGAAATGTGATTAAAATTAAATAACATAGGGCAAAACGTTACCAAGTTCCCAGGTGAATAACAGGAAATTTTGAAAACAGCTCTGAGGAAAAAAAGGCTGGTGACAAGGGACTAATCCTGCTAGATATTCAAATATCGACAAATATTAAAACATTCGATGTATTAACATATTAAACTCATATGATATCAGCATATTAAAACACTTTAGAGCTCTAGAAGTAAAAAGTGGTTCAGTATACCCTAAGAGAGACCAAGATGTATTCTAATAAATATGGGACTTGGGTCAACTATAATGATGGTACTACAAACCACTGGGTAAATGTAGGACTGAGACAATAACTACTCATTGCTATCTGGATAATAGGCTGCCATAATGAGCTGTGTAAACAGCATCTTTTCCTCAATTTCTTTAATGTTTATTTATTTTTGAGAGAGAGAGAGAGAGAGGGAGAGAGAGAGCAAGTGGGGGAGGGGCAGAGAGAGAGGGAGACACAGAATCCTAAGCAGGCTCCAGGCTCCGAGCTGTCAGCACAGAGCCTGACGCAGGGCTCGAACCCATGAACGCTGAGATCATGACCTGAGCCTAAATCAAGAGTTGGACAATTAACTGACTGAACCACCCAGGCGCCCCCCTCCACAACATTTTTTTTTTAAATGATGTTTTTTGTTTTTTTTTTTTTCAACGTTTATTTATTTTTGGGACAGAGAGAGACAGAGCATGAACCGGGGAGGGGCAGAGAGAGAGGGAGACACAGAATCGGAAACAGGCTCCAGGCTCTGAGCCATCAGCCCAGAGCCTGACGCGGGGCTCGAACTCACGGACCGCGAGATCGTGACCTGGCTGAAGTCGAACGCTTAACCGACTGCGCCACCCAGGCGCCCCTCCACAACATTTTTTAACTTGTCTTGGCAACAAAGATAAACAAGTGGGACTGTAGCAAACTTGTAAAAAGCTTCTGCACAACAAAGGAAACTGTCAATCAACTGAAAAGGCAATCAGTAGAATGGCGTTTGCAAACCATATATTTGATAATGAGTTAATATCTAAAATAAAGAAAGAACTCACACATTTTAATGGCAAATAAAACCCCACAAATACTCCAATTAAAAACGGGCAAAGGACCTTAACAGCTATTTTTTCCAACAAGACATACAAACGGCCAAAAGTATGTAAAAAGGTGCTCAACATCACTAATCACCAGGGAAATGCAAATCAAAACCACAATGAGTTATCACCCCATACTTGTTAGGATGTCTATTATGAAAAAAGATAGAGATAAGTAATCTCCTGTTATTAGAGCTCACCTTAATGACTTCATTTTCCCTTAATTACTTTCTTTTAAGAGAGAGCAAGAGAGGGAAAGAAAGAGAGTGCACAGGTGTGTGAGCGGGGAGGGCAGAGGGAAGGGAAACTCTTAGGCAGCCTCTACACTAATGTGGCGCTCAGTCTCACAACTGTGAAATCATGACCTGAGCCAAAATCAGGAGTCAGACATTTAAGTAACTGAGCCACCCAGATGTCCTTTTAATTACTTCTTTTAAAGGTCCTATCACCAAATATTCTGAAGCCTGGGCAGGGAGGTGGGGTGGGGGGGAGGGGTTACAATTTCAACACATGAATTTTGGAAGGACCCAGTTCAGCCCATAACAAGTTATCCAAGTGGGAACAGACCAGCAGCGACCTCAAACCTCTATTCAGAATCGCAAATTCTGCAGTTGAGATTTGACTATCTATATTTTCAAAAATACTCAAGGTGATTCTGAAGTATGATAGTTTTTTTTATAAATATTTATTTATTTTGAGAGAGACAGACAGTGTGTTCACACAGACACAAGCAGAGAAGAGGGCCAGATAGAGAGGGAGAGAGAGAAAGTCTCCAGCAGGCTCCACACTCTCAGCATGGAGCCCAACACAGGTCTTGGTCCCACGACTCTGGGATCATGACCTGAGCTGAAATCAAGAGTTGGACTCTTAACCAACTGGGCCACCCAGGTGCCCCAGAAGTATGATAAAGTTTGAAGAACACGGTCTTAGACTGAAACAATGTATTCAAGAACTAAAATGAGAAAAGTAAAGTGAGAGTTTGTATTGGGATGAAGAGCATCCCCTCAAAATTCCATGTGCACCCAGAATGTCAGACTTCAACCTTGTATGAAAATAAGGTCTTTGCAGATACAGTTAAATTAAGACAAGGACATAGTCAATTAGGGTGGGTCCTATCCAGTGACTGGTGTTTTAGATGAGAAAAAATAAAGGCACAGGCAGACACACAGCAAGAGTGGCATGGGAAGGAAGGACGCAGAGATTAGAGTGGTATCTCTACAAGCAAAGAACATCAAGGATTGTCTGGAAATCATCAGAAGCTGGAACCAACAACTATAAGAATGCTGTAGGGAAGGCAAAGCCCGGCCAACAACTTCATTTCAGATGTCTAGACCCCTGATTTCTGTTGGCTTAGGCCTCCAAGTTTATGGCTTGTTATGGTGGCCCTGGGGAACAAATAGGGAGTTCTATTAAAAACTGAGTTGATTTAATATTTTCGAATAAAGGTTTTTTTTTTTCCTAAATGGATTACGGGTCTGTTTATCACCTTGATTGTGGAGATGGTTTCATGGGTACATGCCTATGTCTAAACCCATCAAATCATATACACTGAATGTGTCCAGTTTTTTGGTATATCCATTATATTGCAGTATACCTCAGCTTTTTTAATCTGTAAAATAAGTATCTTACATATACAATAAAAACAATACAATAAGTTGTATTGTAAAACCAAATACAATAAAAAGATTAATCGAGAAGCTGGAAAAAAAATATCAGCAATGCTTTATGACATTGCTCAATTTCTTTAGTTGACAAAAAGCCCATAAAAATGAGTAAGGGAAATATGGATAACACCAAAAGGGGGAAAGATAGTGAAAATTAGAGAAGACATTTTACAGGACAAAGATACATGTAAGCCAAAAAATGTTTTAAAATGTGGTCCATGGCATTATTACATGAAACTAAAATAAGATGATTCTTTTCAACCATCAGAATGACACATTAAGTTACAATGTTTAAGGCTAACAAGTTGTACAAAAACAGGCAATTTTCTGCGTTCTGGGTGGAAATTAAATTGTACACTTTTGGTAAAGCAATTTGACAATATCTATTAGATGTTAACAGGCACGCAGCATCACACCCAATTACATACACAATTATTTCAAGATAGAAGTGAAAGGATATTCTTCACAGCATATTTTGCCAAGGAAAAAGACAAAAAGCTACAGACAACCTAAAAATGTATGATATATGTAAATCATATAAACCACATATATGATACTAATCTATTATAAAATATCTGAACTAAAGAAAAAATATGCAGACATTTAAAAGATTGAGGTACATTTCTATTTATTAATATGGGAGGTGTTTTTTTAATTATTTTTTTCTAGGGGCGCCTGGGTGGCGCAGTCGGTTAAGTGTCCGACTTCAGCCAGGTCGCGATCTCGCGGTCCGTGAGTTCGAGCCCCGCGTCGGGCTCTGGGCTGATGGCTCAGAGCCTGGAGCCTGTTTCCGATTCTGTGTCTCCCTCTCTCTCTGCCCCTCCCCCGTTCATGCTCTGTCTCTCTCTGTCCCAAAAATAAAAAAAATAAATAAATAAAAATAAAAAAAATAATTATTTTTTTCTAATAATTTATTTTGAAATAATCTCTACAACCAACATGGGACCTGAACTCACAACCCCGAGATCAAGAGTTGTATGCTTCACCGACTGAGCCAATCAAGTGAGTGCTCCAACATGAAAATTTCTGGTATTTTCTTTTTTCTTTTTTTTAAATAAGTTTATTTATTTATTTTGTGTGAGAAAGAGACAGAGAAAGAGAGCAGGGGAGAGGCAGTGAGAGAGGGAGAGAGAATCCCAAGCAGGGTCCATACTGTCAGCACAGAGCCCAACATGGGGCTCCAACCCATGAACTCTAAGATCATGATCTGAGCCAAAACCAAGAGTCGGACCAACCAATTGAGACATCCAGGTGCCGTGTGGTATTTTAATAAACATAAACATTCAGGAGCAGAAAAATGAAGCTTGTTTAATTATTTTTTTATTATTTTTTTAATTTTTTTTTCAAGGTTTATTTATTTTGGGGACAGAGAGAGACAGAGCATGAATGGGAGAGGGGCAGAGACAGAGGGAGACACAGAATCGGAAACAGACTCCAGGCTCTGAGCCATCAGCCCAGAGCCTGACGCGGGGCTCGAACTCACGGACTGCGAGATCGTGACCTGGCTGAAGTCGGACGCTTAACCGACTGCGCCACCCAGGCGCCCCTAATTATTTTTTAAATTCACAAAAAATTTTTTTTTCCTAGAAGGGATTATAAGGAATGATTAACAGTGGGTATCTTTGAAAAGGGGGCTTCAGGGGGCGCCTGGGTGGCGCAGTCGTTTAAGCGTCTGACTTCAGCCAGGTCACGATCTCACGGTCTGTGAGTTCGAGCCCCGCGTCAGGCTCTGGGCTGATGGCTCGGAGCCTGGAGCCTGTCTCCGATTCTGTCTCCCTCTCTCTCTGCCCCTCCCCCATTCATGCTCTGTCTCTCTCTGTCCCAAAAATAAATAAAAAACGTTGAAAAAAAATTTTTTGAAAAGGGGGCTTCAGGGTGTAAGAAAAGAGGCCTCTCTCTTCACATATCACCCCTCTGTATGCTTTACCTATTCTTAGCATAGGTATTTAGAGATATACATAAAAACAGGCATAAATATCATGCCAATTTATATCACTTGGACGGGGACAGTGGGTTTTTTTTTTAATTTTTTTTTTATTGTAGTTTTCTGTGCTGAAACCACTCACGCTTTAAAGTTTCAAAAAAGGCAGGCGACAATTAACTTTCCACTTAAATGATTTACACACTGGGAAAAACAAAAACAATATGCACGTCTTTCCTACTATGCTTCTTTGCACTCATGAGCACATGCTGAGTGTTATAACACAGAAGCCTGGGATTTTAACTCCTCCTTAGCTGGGCCCGCCTTCCTAAGTTTCAGCCATCACCAAGTAATCAACCGGTCTCTAGTGGGTCCTTCCACATCACCAGTCATTGAGATGACAGCACTTAAGCTGAAGAAATAGGACTTCCACCTAAAACTCTGTTTTAAAAACTGACTTTATAAATCAAGGGACAAGAACACTGCATGACATAAATAGTCAGCAGCCCCGACACCTGTCTGAGAATTTAGAAAGATCCACTCTGTAATGCTGCGTTTGGTGACCTATGACAGCCAACAACTCTGGGTAATTTGGTATCCTGACCCTTCAGATTTGGTCCTTCTCATCATTCACTCGAATGCCTCCACCAGGCAAGGCGGGAAGACAAGTGAGGAAGGATGGATGTTTAGAGAATTCAAGGTTAACAGTTTACTCCATATCAGTCGTGGCAGAGGGTGGGTAAGAGCTCAAGTTGTGGGGTGGAAGGCAGGGGGGCTTGGCTTTTTTAAATATATTGGCCATTAAAAAATATTACACTGGAGGGGCACCCGGATGACTCAGTTGGTTAAGTGTCCTACATTGGATTTTGGCTCAGGTGACGATCTCACAGTTCTTGAGATTGAGCCCCACATCAGCCTCTGTGCTGACAGCAGGGAATCTCCTTGAGATTCTCTCCCTCTCTCTCTGCCCCTCCCCCACTTGGGCTCTTGGCCTCTCAAAGTAAATAAACTTTTAAAAATATACTGTAAACATACGTAGAATCCAGGTTTTTTACTGTATCAGCTATGATAAATGGAAGAGACACCATGAACAAGTCACAAGGATCAGTCATACAAATTTCATTGTAGGTGATTGCAGCTTTGGGACAAAAGTAATTACCTTAAAAGGAATGGACATGCACATTTCAGCAAAGTGAGATATAAATTATGTGCCATGTTTTTTTTTTTTTTTTCCATCCTGGACCCACTTCCACTCTATAAAGCACATTTTAACTTTTGATTCAGATTATTTGAGACCAAAACCAGTAAGAGTCAGCGAGATAGAAAATAAACCTGGTCCCGTAGTTCAACAAGCGGGTTGGCTTTTTCACTGATAAGTGAGTCATGGTTACATATAAGGTGCTCTAGGAATGATCTGGACAAGGTAAAGGTGGGTACTTTTCCGAGTACCAGTTTCCCTGCTTGCTTACATATATGCCTTGTGACCCCTGGTGATATTGCGCTCCTAAAGGAGGTGATGTCCTGATAATCCACTTTCTTTAGAAAAGCCATTGTGTTTTTGCAGAACTAGCAACGTGAAATAGTGGAAACAAAAAGTCTTTATAAAATGAGTTTTAATTTATACAGCTAAATGCTTAAAAAGCAGAAAAGACTTACTTGTTTTTACCTGTTTCTCAAATACATTTTTTAAATGTTTGTTTATTTTTGAGAGAGAGACAGAAAGACAGAGCACAAGCAGGGGAGGGGCAGAGAGAGAGGGAGACATAGAATCCAAAGCAGGCTCTAGGCTCCGAGCTGTCAGCACGTAGCCTGATGTGGGGCTCAAACTTACAAACTGTGAGATCGTGACCTGAGCCAAAGTCTGATGCTTAACCAACTGAGCCACCCAGGTGCCCCTCATATACATTCTTTCAGACATTAAAGGGACCTATTAGGGGCGACTAGGTGGCTCCAGTAGGTTGAGTGCCTGACTCCTGATTTCAATGCAGGTCATGATCTTGCAATTCCTGGGATTAAGTCTTGCATTGGAGTCCATGCTGACAGTGTGGAGCTTGCTTGGGGTTCTCTCTCTCCTTCTCTCTTTGCCCCTCACCCACTAAATGAACGAATGAACAAACGAATATTTTGGGTCAGAGCTATCACATTATCTAAGTAGAACTTCAGAGTGAGGTGCTGTGTGCCCACTGAGTTACCCAAACACACGCCATGTGTTCCCTGGAGCAGGTCTATGAACCCCTCTCAACTGGTATGTGAACTCTTATGGGTCTGTACATCACTTTTATAAGTTATCCAGAGGTGTTCTTGATACCTAAACTGATTGAAAAATGCAGTCCTATGGAACACACAAACCCCTATATTGTTTTTAGAGCCTTTAAACACATGAAGCCTGGCCGTGCTCATCAGTCAGTCACAGGACAGACCGAGCAATGGTAACCCACCAAGTAAGCTCTCCAAGGATACAGTTTGTGTTTAGAATGAACAGTGTGATCATCCATGTGGGGGGTAAATGAAACCCCCATTTTACGTCCAGTTCGCTGTGAGGCTATTTGAGGATGAGGTCCTAGTCTTGCCCTACTCACAGGGCTTACTCAAGAACATGGTCACTAAACATACCGTCATCAACCTGACCATTTATGTTTCCTTCTTTTTTTACCTCTTGCTTTCCTTCTTAGTTTTCTTTAAGTCTCCCAAACAGCAACTACTCTGAACATCTAAGCCATGAAGCCTGTCTTAATTCTACTTAGGAGAATCTCAATTGCGCTTTTGATAAAGGCAGGGAAATTGAAGTGTAACTGTACTTATGTTTATAATACCTTCATATTTGTAGCCAGATTCATGTCTCTCTTATACAAGGGGTAAAGTGGGTTCAAAATTGTTTAAAGGAAAAAAAAAAAACATTGTTGAAAGAAAACAGTTATCAAATGCTAATGAAAGAGGCAGGGGATATATAAAAGTCAGTCATGTGGGTATTTCCCCCCGATTATACTTACATGGATGTAATTGGAAAAGACACTGAAAAATAAACCGTTTGTCTTATTGTTACGACGGTGCATCATGAAGAAAATATTTGTGGGTTGGCTCCAAAAGGTTTGGGGGTTATTAATAAATTTTTTCTTCTCTGTAATAAAAACTTGGAATCATCATTCAAGATGTTATGGAATCTGAGAGTATATTCAAAAGTTTTCTCTGCGGGTCTGTTACAGAAAACGATTGGAGAACTCCGTCTATTCAGGTTTAAATTATGCATGTTTTGACTCTTTGGGGCATAGGAGGCAAATTACGGATCCTGGTCAAGACACTCCTTCTGGGATGGGGCTGCCTGTTTCTATGATTGTCTATTTGGTCCTAAAAAAAGGAGGACATCTTTCCCAATAAAAGATTTTAAGTATACAATTTACAGCTTTGAGTATAAAATGCCCCCAAAATAATGTGGATAGACAAAGGATCTGAAAGTCCCTTCTGATTAGAGGCCATAAAATATGAACAAGCTATTTAAATACCATCTAAGAAGAAAAACCAGAAACAGACTAAATTTTCTTCTGGTGCAAATGTTCAGTCTTCCACACACATCTGGAGAGAAAAAAATAAGGCATCTGAACCAAAAACATGGTAGAAGTAGATTCCAATAAATTGTACCCTCTTCTCGGACACATAGGCCTCATCTTCCACTTCTCGGATGCACCTGGTTTAGGAAGAACACATATCTGATTTGTCTTCTGAAGATACCTTCATATGTCTTGGCTTTGCCTCAGCTCCTTTTCCACTTGACGATCATTGCAGGGGAAAATTGTGTATTCACCCAATCATCACTCATACCTGTCTATTCATATTCTTTCCAATTAAAACAGCTTAAAAATGATTTAAAACAGCCATCAGTATATTGATCACCTAGCTAGCAGTCTGTGAGATAAAATTCCAGTTCCCTCTTATCAAAGTCCACCATTTCTGAGGATGTGTCTTTTTATCTTAAATCTAGCACTGTTTTGTGGAGAGGTAATACATTCCAGTTAAGTAGACACCCATGCAGAATATAAGGTTTAATAATCTCCCTCAACAGGTAATCAACCTGAATGGGCAGATAAGACAATGTGAGTCCGATCTCCAGAATTTATAAACAATAAAAACATAACCAAAATCAGTCTCCTTATTATTTTTGCTGTGCATCAGACTTTTTAAATATCAGTGACAAGATGCTCTTTCTTTTTTTTTATTTTTTACATTTATTAATTTTTGAGAGAAAGAGAGAGACAGAGTGTGAGCAGGGGAGGGGTGGGGAGAGAGGGAGACACAGAATCTGAAGCAGGCTCCAGGCTCTGAGCTGTCAGCACAGAGCCCAACGTGGGGCTTGAACGCACGAACTGTGAGATCATGACCTGAGCTGAAGTCGGACGCTTAACCGACTGAGCCACCCAGGTGCCCCAAGATGCTCTTTCTCAAAAAGACATTTTGTTAGTCCAAGTTCTAAGTGATTGTTTTGATTACCACTGAGCTTTTGTAATATTTATATAGCTTTCAAACTGGTACATTTTCATCACTCACCCTTTGGAGAAAAGTGTGTGACACATAGGAGTCTATTTGGACAACCCCTCTTATCCTGTAAGCTCTGACAGATGACAGATGTGGACTCAGGTACACACATATTTGTACATGGCAGGTAAATGTGTCATGATTCAAAACGGTTCAACCTTGTGTTGACAAGTTGGTACACAAGGTGACAATTACCATCTACACCTCTGTGACATTACATAGTCCTGTATTTACACAGCTGATTCTAAATAAAAATTATTGGAACACGGACGAAGATGAAGAAGCTGAACTTGACTATGCCAGTTCTGACCTCGTAACACTTAGGGTTTTAATTATGTTTACAATTTGAAATTGCGAAAAACCGGGGGGGAAGAGGGAAAGGGGAAGACTAGGCAAATCCTGATCTCCCTCCCTCCCACAGACACACCAAGGCTGCAACTACACATGGGGCAACCCTTTCCGAAAACAGCCTGAAAGCCAGTAGAATGGCTACTCCAATAAAACACACGAAGAAGGTCAGGAAGTGAGAGGGGTAATACGGGCTCTGAGAGAACACTTGACAAGTAAGGAATTCAAACCCCACATCAGACATCCCCTACTCTGGGGATCTGCACCAGGAACATGAGCCCCACCCCCAACATATGTAACATCTGGTTTTGAAAATCAGGAGCACTTAACTCCAGGAGAGCTAGAGGGTGAGAGGAGACCCAGCCTCTCCTCTTAAAGGACCCTCTCATAAACACACTTGCTCCAAGACTCGGCAAGGAGCCAACAGTTTGAAAAGCACCCAAGGGGTGGGGGGGAGGGGGTGGTATGTGAAGGAGGTTTATGAACTAATTTTAAGGCATATGCAAAAGGCCAGGGATCTGTAGGAACTTGCTCTGGGAAGAGAAGTATGGGAAGGCAACTTTTTTCTTGATCTTCAGCAAACTATCTCTCCTGGGGGCCAGTTTGGACATGCTCCATCTACCCAACTAGCATCTCTTGCCTGGCTATGGCAATCCATCTCCTGGAGACCCAGCCCAGCTGATCCACCTACCCTGGCAGGTGCCCTTGCAAAGGACCTAGTACACCATTACATCCAGCAGGTTTTATTGGCACCTCCAGCCCTGGTAAGAAGAGACCAACACCACCCACCAGTGTGCCTATGATAGTCACGGCCCATTTATCACAGGAAGGTACATTCAGCCCACACGGGGTTCATCCTCGGGGCATGCGGTTCTGGGGACCAGAATTCTGGGAACCAGGGAGATTGTGCTTGTGGGCTCCATAGGTCTCACAGAGGCAGGCAAAATGAGGAGTCAGAGTACGATGTTCCAAACAAAAGAACAAGACAAAACCTCAGAAAGAGAACAAAAGGTAGCTAAGCAATCTATCTCGGAAAAAAATCCAAAGGGAGAGTCCTAAAGACAGTCCTCCAACTTGGGAGAAGAAGAGAGGTACACAGTGGGAAATTCAACAAAGAGATGGAAAATACTGAAAAGGACCATTCAGAGCTGAAGAAAGCAGTAACTGAAATCAACAGCACTACAGAGCATCAACAGCAGATGAGAGGCTGCGGAAGAAGGGATCAGGGATCTGGAAGACAGCAGGAGAAATTATAAAAGCTAAGCAGCAAAAAGAAAAAAAAAAGAATCAACAACATTCACACTGTAGGAGTCACAGAAGGAGAAGTGAGACAGAAAGGGGCAGAAAACTTTCTAGTCTCAGGAAAAAATCAGGTGTTCAGGTCCAGAAAGCACAGAGAGCTTCAAATAACATAAACCCAAAATGGTCCACGTCAAGACACATAATGAAAATGGAAAAAATTAAACACAGAGAATCTTAAAAGCAGCAAGCAACAAGCAAATAGTTACAGAGAAGAGAAACCCTAGAAAACTATCGGCTGTCTTTTCTGCAGAAACTCCGAAGGGAGTCGCATGATACATTCAGAATGCTGAAGGAAACAAACCCACAACCAAGAATACTTTACCCAGGGGCACCTGGGTGACTCTGTCGGTTAGGCATCAGACTTCCACTCAGGCCATGATTTCATGGTTCATGAGTTCAAACCCCACACTGGGTTCACTGCAGTCAGCACAGAACCCACTTCAGATCTTCTGTCCCCGTTTCTGTCCCTCCCCGGTTCACACACTCTCTCTCAAAAATAAATAAACATTAAAAAAAAAGAATACTCTAGATGAGTAGATGATCTACTTTAAAAAAAAAAAAGAATACTCTAGATGAGTAGATGATCATTGATGAAGAGTTTCCCACAGAAACAAAATGATTTCATCACCACTAAACTGGCCTTAATAGAGATGTGAAAAGAGGGGCACCTGGGTGGCTCAGTCGGTTAACCGTCCGACTTCAGCTCAGGTCATGATCTCACGGTCCGCGAGTTCACGCCCCATGTCGGGCTCTGTGCTGACAGCTCAGAGCCTGGAGCCCGTTTCAGATTCTGTGTCTCCCTCTCTCTCTGCCCCTCCCGTATTCATGCTCTGTCTCTCTCTGTCTCAAAAATAAATAAGTGTTAAAAAAAAAAAAAGAAATGTGAAAAGAACATACTCAGGTGGAAAAGATAAGACCATAAGTAGAAGAGAATTAGGAAAGAAAAAATTCTCTTTCAAACACATAGCAAAGGTAATAGATAAATCACTTATAAAGCCAGTAAAGTTAAAAGACAAAAGCAGTAAAATCAACTGTATCTGAGAGTTAGTTAAGGGATGTACAAAATAAAAACGATGTCAAATATGACATCATCTGCATAAAATGAGGAGAAAGAATTAAAGACAATACTTTTACAGTGTGAAATTGAGCACCCACCAACTTAAAAGAGACTATTATAGGGGTGCCTGGGTGGCTCAGTCAGTTATGTATCCAAATCTTGATTTTGGTTCAGGTTATGCTCCCAGAGTCATGGGATCGAGCCCCCTGTCGGGCTCTGCACTGAGCAAGCAGCCAGTTTAAGATTCTCTCTCTCAACCTCTTCCTCTGCCCCTCTTCCCCACTCACTTTCTCTCTCTCTAACATTAAAAAAAAAATTATAAAAAAAGAATGCTGCATACATAGGCTTTTGTATGGCAACCATAAACCAAAAAGTGTTAATAGATACAAAAGTACAAAAAATAAAGAGAAAGGAATCCAAATATAACACTCAGGAGAAAGTATTCAAGTAATAAGGACAGAGAATAACAGATGAGACAAGAACTACAATAAAACAATCAGAAAACAGTTAACAAACTGGCAGTAAGTACAAGCCTATCAATAATTACTTCAAATGTAAATGTAAATGGACCAACTGCTAAAGACATAGGGTGATGGAACAGATTAAAAAACAAGACTGGGGGCGCCTGGGTGGCGCAGTCGGTTAAGCGTCCGACTTCAGCCAGGTCACGATCTCACTGTCCGTGAGTTCGAGCCCCGCGTCGGGCTCTGGGCTGATGGCTCAGAGCCTGGAGCCTGTTTCCGATTCTGTGTCTCCCTCTCTCTCTGCCCCTCCCCCATTCATGCTCTGTCTCTCTCTGTCCCAAAAATAAATAAACGTTGGGAAAAAAAAATTTTTTTAAAAAATAATAAAAAAATAATAAAAAACAAGACTGATGTATATCATAACTAGAAAAGACTTACTTCAGACTTAGTAAGGAAATTCAAAGAACGGAAAAAGATACTCCATGCAGACGGAAACGAAAAAAAAATAAATAAAGGTGGGGTAGTGATACTGACATAAGAAAAAAAGAGAGTTTAAAACAAAGAGTGTAACAAAAGATTAAAAAGGGCATTACATAATGAAGAAAGGTGAATTCAATGAGAAAATAAAACATAGGAAAATACAACACATACAGCAAGTGTTAACAAAGGGAGATAACGAAACCAACAGAATAATAGTAGAGGACTTTGGCATCCCACTTATATCGATGGACATATCATCCCGACAGAAAACCAGTACGGAAACTGTAGCTTTGAATGAAACATTAGACCAGATGGACTTAACAGACATATAGAGAACATTCCACCAAAAACAGCAGAATACACGTTCTTTCCCAGCGCACACGGGACATTCCCCAGGACAGATCACATGTTAGGCCACAAGACAAGTCTTCATAAATTTAAGAAGACTGAAATCATATCAAGCATCTTTTATGACCACAAATGAATGAAACTCGAAATCAATTGTAAGGAAAAAAGCACTGGAAAAAACACAAACAGGTGGAGGCTAACCCCTACGCTAGTAAGAAGAAAGAGGCCAATGTAGAAATCAAAAAATACCTTCAGACAATGCAAAATGGACATAAACTGGTCAAAATTTGGGGGAAGCAGCAGAAGCATTTGTAAGAGGAAAGTACATGGCGATAGAGGTCTACGTCAACAAACAAGCAAAGTCTCAAATAAACAACCTACCCTTACACCTTAAGGAATTAGAACAAGAAAAACAAACATACCCCAAGGCTAGTCAAAGGAAGGAAATAATAAAGAGCAGAATGCAAATAAATGAAGCAGAGAATCAAAAAAAAAAAAAAAACAGAAAAGATGAATGAAACTAAGAGCTGGTTCTCCGAAAACACAAACAAAATTGATAAGTCCTTAGCCAACCATTCAAGAGGAAAAGAGAGAGAAGCCAAAATCAGAAATCAAAGAGGAGTTCACAACTGACACCACAGAACAACAAAGGATTATAAAAGACTACAACTGGCCCTTGAACAATTGGGGGGCTAAGGGTGCCAACTCCCTGCATTGTCGAAAATTCACGTATAACTTGTGACTCCCCCAGAACTTAAGTACTAACAACCAGAACTGCAAGGGGTCACTTTTTACTGCAATATGCAATTTACTGAAGACACAAACTGCTCAGGTGGAAATGATGAGCGTCACATGACGCTTTAAGTGCATATTTACAATTTGAACTCACCGTTATAGCAAACACGAGACAGGAGTTAGCTGCAAAATTATTAGAGCGGTATAGTATGCTCTCCAGTTAATTTTATGCAATGATAATTTAATACTGCATCTCTACTTTGTTTACATTTTTCTCAACAGTGAATGGAGTTATGTACAATGTGTAAGAATTTATGTGCATCATTTTGATAAATTAAAAATTTTATACTATACTTGGGTATACTGTACAGGAGAAAATAGTAAACTACATATACATTAATGCATTCATGACATACTCAACCTTTTCTTAATTTTTACAAGTATTTATAAGCTAGTTTATCAGCCATTTTTTTCAAATTGTCATAAAAGTCCAAAAAGGTTCCAGCTTATTTATTGAAAAACATCCATGTATAGGTGAATCCCCATAGTTCAAACTCCTATTTTTCAAGGGTCAAATGTACTATGAAAAATTATATGCCACAAAATTGGACAACCTAGAAGAAATGGATAAATTCCTACCACGATATAATCTTCTAAGAAAGAAATAGAAAATCTGACCAAATTACTAATAATAAAATGGAGTCAGTATCAAAGCACTCCCAACAAACAAATAGAACGAGATGGCTTTACCGATGAATTCTACCAAACATTGTTTAAAAAGTCAATATCTATCCTTCTCAAACTATTTCACAAAATAGAAGAGGAAGAAGTACTTCCACATTTTTTAATGTTTATTTATTTTTGCAAGTAAGAGTGAGCGAGGGAGGTGCAGAAAGAGGGGGACAGAGGGTCTGAAGCTGGCTCTGCACTGACAGCAGAAAGCCGGAAGCGGGGCCCAAACTCACGAACCTTGAGTTCATGACCTGAGCTGAAGTTGGATGGTCACTCGACTGAGCGTCTCAAGCACCCCAGGAGTACTTCCCAAATTGTCCTACAAGGTTACATTACTCTGATGCCAAAACCAGAGAAAGACACTACGAAAACCAAAAATTATAAGCCAATATTCCTGATGAACTCAGATCCAAAAATCCTCAACAAAATATTAGCAAACCAAACTCAAAAATACATCAGAAAGATCATTCACCCCAATAACATTGGATTAATTCTAGAAATGCAAGGATGGGTCACCATCTGCAAGTCAATCAATATGATACACATCAACAAAATGCAGGATAAAAACCGTATTATCATCACAGTAGATGCAGAACAAGCATTTGACAAAATTCAACACCAGATGATAAAGGCTCTCAACTGAGTGAATATAGAGGGAATATACCTTAACATAATAAAGGTCAAAAAATAGGCACGTGGGTGACTCCATCAGTTAAATGTACAACTTCACCTCAGGTCATGATCTCACGGTTCACGAATTCAAGCCCCACATCCGGTTCTGTGCTGACAGAGCTTGGAGCTCAGAGCCTGGAGCCTGCTTTGGATTCTGTGTCTCCCTCTCTCTCTGCCCCTCCCCCGCTCGTGCACACATGCACGTGCTTGCTCTCTCTCTCTCTTTCAAAAATAAACATTGAAAAATTAAAAACAAAATAAATGAAGGTTAAAAAGGAAATTAACATCATATTAGAACTGATAAATGAATTCAGTCAAGTTGCAGGACGTAAAATCAATATACAGACATGGGCTGCATTTCTATATACTAATAATGAAGTAAGAGTAGAAGAAATGAAGAAAATGATCTCATTTATAACCGCATCAACAGGAGTATGACAGCTAGGAATAAATTTAACCAAGGAAGCCAAACACCTATACTTTGAAAACTATACAAATCTGATGACAGAAAGTGAATACAATGCAAATGGAAAGATATTCCACACTAATGGATTAGAAGAATTCCTAATGTCCATACTACCCACAACAATTCACAGATTTGATACAATCCCTAGCAAAATACTAATAGCATTTGTCACAGAACTAGAACAAATAACCTTACTTTGTATAGATCCACAAAAGACCCCTAAGAGCCAAAACAATCTTGAGAAAGCACAAAGCAGAGAGCGTCACACTATCTGATTTCAAACTGTACTACAAAGCTACAGTACGCAAAACAATACGATACTGACACAAAAAAAGACACAGAGACCAACAGAACAGAAAGCCCAAGAATAAACCCATGCTTATATGATCAACTAACGTATGGCAAAGGAGGAGAGAATATACAATGGGGAAAACATAGAATCTTCAATAAATGGTGTTGGGAAAACTGGACAGTGACATGCCAAAGAATGAAAATAGACAACTTTCGGGGCGCCTGGGTGGCTCAGTCGGTTAAGCGACCAACTTCGGCTCAGGTCATGATCTCACGGTCGTGAGTTCGAGCCCCGCGTCGGGCTCTGTGCTGACAGCTCAGAGCCTGGAGCCTGTTTCAGATTCTGTGTCTCCCTCTCTCTGACCCTCCCCCGTTCATGCTCTGTCTCTCTCTGTCTCAAAAATAAATAAACGTTAAAAAAAAAAGATTAAAAAAAAAAAAAGAAAATAGACAACTTTCTAACACCATACACAAAAATAAACTCAAAATGGATTAAGGACCTATATCTAAAACCTGAAATCATAAAATTCCTAAAAGAAAACAGACATCACTCTCAGTATTTTTTGGATACTTCTTCTCGGGCAAGAGACACAAAAGCAAAAATGAACAACTGGGACTATGCTAAACTAAAAAGTTTTTGTACAGCAAAGAAAAACATCAACGAAATAAAAAGGCAACCTACTGAGTGTGAGAAGATATTTGCCAATGACAGATCCAATAAGGGGTTAATATCCAAACTACGTTAAAAAATCCTAAACTCAATACCAAAAAACCACAAACAATCCAACTGAAAAAAAGAGGAGAGACGTTATATAAATCCTTCAGTGCTCTGAGGAATACAATATTAGATTGATCATGAGAATCACAAGATAGTTAGCTTATTATCTACTACTTTTATATGAATATGGGAATAGACATTTCTCCAAAGAAGATATACAGACGACCAACAGAAGCTTGAAAAGATGCTCAATATCATTAATCACTAGGCAAATACAAATCAAAACCACAATGAGAGATTACCTCACCCCACTCAGAATGACTAGTACCAAAAAGACAAAAAATAACAAGTGTTGGCAAAGATGGGGAGAAAAAGGAACCCTCATGCCCTACTGCTAAGAATGTAAGATGGCACAGCCACTATGTAAAACAGTATGGGGTTTTCTCAAAAAATTAACAATAAAAATACCTTATAATCCAATAATCCCACTTCTAGGTACCCCACACCCCTGCCCCCAAAAGAAACACTAGAAACACTAATTCAAAAATATATAGACACCTCCATGTTCACTGCAACATTATTTACAACAGCCAAGGTATGGAAGCACTCTTAGTGTCCATCAATAAATAAATGGATAAAGTTGTGTTTGGTTGATTTTATTTTATTCTTTCTTTCTTTATTATGGAAAACTACTCAGCCATTAAAAAGAATAAAATTTTACTGTTAGCAGCAGCATGGATGGACCCAGCAGAGGGTGTTATGCCAAGTGGAATAAATCAAACAGAAAGACAAATGCCATACGATTTCACTTAAATGTGGAATCTAAACAAGAAACAACCGAAACAAAACACACATAGTCATAAACACAGAGAACAAATTGGCGGTTGCTACAAGGGAGGGGGATAGGGGATTGGACAAAGTAAAGGTGGTTAAGAGATAGAGACTTCAACTTGTAAGATAAATAAGACAGGCATGAAAAATACAGCATAGGGAATATAGTCAATAATATTGTAATAACGTCATATTTTGCCAGATGGTATTGTGGTTAGCATTTTGTTATGTAAATAAAAGTTGAATCAATGTTTTGTACATTTGAAATGAATGTGATATTGTATGTCAACTATACTTCAATGAAAATTAAATAGTAAACTAGACTATAAACTGTGAAATGCAATACTTTTCTTTAAAATGGCAAATTTTATTTCACACATTAAAAATTTTACATAAATTCACTAATACTTATAAAGTTGAAAATCATCCTTCTCTAATTGTAAATTCAAAAATTAAAAAAAAAACATAACGTTTATTTATTTTTGAGAGAGACAGAGAGAGACAGAGCTTGAGTGGGGGAGGGGCAGAGAGAGAGGGAGACACGGAATCTGAAACAGGCTCCAGGCTCTGCGTGAGCACAGAGCCTGATTCAGGGCTCGAACTCATCATGAACCAGGAGATCATGACCTGAGCTGAAGTCAGACGCTTACCCGCTTAACCCTTTACCAACTGAGACAACCAGGTGCCCCCTACATTCGAAAATTTGAAAATGAATGCACAAAATTTCTGTAATATTGATTATAACATGATTATAAACATATTTCTAGACAAATCAAGGTTATTTTTAGCATATATGTTAATGACACTGGTTGTACATTTAATCCCATATTCATTATAAAAGTGGTAGGATCATAACCTAAGTATCTTGTGATTCTCATGATCAATCTAATATTGTATTCCTCAAAGTACTGAAGGATTTACATAATGTAAAATAGCAAAACTAAAACTAAAACTTTCGGTCTCCCAGAATCTGTGCACTTAGGCATTTTTGACATCCACAGTTCTTCCAAGGCTGTTGAGTTTGGAGAGGGCAACTTTTGAGAATATTTGGCTTAGGGAGGCATATCTGGAGAATTTTACTCCTCTGAGCCATGCACACATACACACACACACACACACACACACACACACGCACACCCCACCCAGACAGAATGATACAAGCTTCCCAGACCCACATGTTTTAGAGTCCCACCTTTGATCAGCTCTAACACAATGAATAAAAGGATTCTGTTTTGTATCTGCTTCAACTTGTTTTAAGTTGGACTTTTAGCTCTCATCTCTTGGTTATCTGCATTTTTCTCCTGTCCTGCAGCATCTACACCCTTAACGCCCTAAAGTTATCCCAGTGGTCACTGATACAAATTTGAAAGTGAAAGGAGGTCAAGTGCCCACTGCATAAAAGTCCATGCAAGTCTATCTACCCAGATGTATACAGACTATCCAGCCAAATAATTCTTGAGTCAACAGTTTATGTCAAACTGAGAAAGCTCTAGCAATCTCTCTTTACGGCAAAAAGCACAACGGTCATTTTGCCCTTTGCAGCTATTTTATCAAAGATGGCGCTCTTCTGCTGTCAGTGACCAGATTTCTCGTCTACTTCTATCAACCCCAGGAAATAAGAAAACTACATGTATCAAGGTTAGACGCTTTCTGATGTGACGTTTCTGCACAACATCTCTAGGATTGTCACACTGCCATCTAAACCGTGTTTTATATAATGTATAATCTGCCATTAGTAATGGGATATGAGATAAGAACATCTACTTTGTTTGTTGCTAGAGCTTATCACTCCAAATAGGGCCATCCATAGTTCTTCTCCAAAGTACGCATGCAAGATATTCTGCTAAAACGTGGGCGATCTGACCAAAGCCCTTTTAAAATTGGGCATGTTCACGCCCAAGTAAAACACTTACAAGAGAATGTTTGGCCTTTGAAACCTGTTAAAATTCCATTACTGCCAAGAATGTGATGGATGGGGATAATTGGCTATTGTATTCACCATGGATGCTGTAGGCTGTATTCTGGAATGTTACAGAAGCAAGTCTTCTCAGCATATTTGACATAATTGAGCAATCTTCTCAATGAGCAGTTCTAAAAAAAGTAGGCCACAAATCAACACAATAAAAAATATGTTTAAAATAATTTCTGGTTCTCTCATTGTTAAATCTCTTCATTCTCCACCAGTTTTAGACCATGATATGTGTGTGTGTGTGTGTGTGTGTGTGTGTGTGTGTGTGTTTCTTTTGAGCCCGAATAGGAAAAAAAAACCTCTCTCTTCTCAAGAAACTGATGTTTCAATCATTCAAAGCTCTTGATTTGCTCAATTTCTATTTATCACTGATTTGGGAAACTGAGTAAGCAAAATATACTTCACTGGATTTTGAGGACATTATTCCAGAAAATGCTAACATTTTCCTATGACCACCTGTCATCATATTTTCCTTAATTAAACCCCAAGTATCTATAAATGACCTTTGTAATATTTTTTTACATTTATTTATTTATTTTTGAGAGACAGAGAAAGACACAGCACAAGCAGGGGATGGGCAGAAAGAGAAGGGGACACAGAATCCAAAGCAGGCTCCAGGCTCTGAGCCGTCAGCATAGAGCCCGACACGGGGCTCGAATTCACAAACCGCAAGATCACAACCTGAGCCAAAGTCAGACACTCAACCAACTGAGCCACCCAGGCACCCCTGTAAATTATCTTTTTAAATAATACTAACATGATCTCTCTTTGTCAAAGTTAGGGTGGTATTTTTTTCATTAGAAGCAAGTAGTTAATTCAAACATCCATTAAACTACAGTTGGCAAACTACAGTTCATGGGCTACTCTGGCCCACCTTCTACATGTGTAAATAAAGTTTTATTAGAACACAGCCACTGCCAATTGTTGATGTATTGTCTTTGGCTGCTTTCTGAACACAAAGGCAGAGGTGAGTAATTATGATAGAGACCATGCAACACCTAAAATATTTAAAAGTTGGCCTTTACAGAAAATGTTTGCCAACCCTTATGTTAAACAGGTATTTATTGAAAACCCATCTTATACTAAGCACTATAAGGGGCACTGAATATACAACTGCGATATAAGTTCCCTAAAATTTATAATTAGACCCTGATGTATATGGTGACAGAAAACATAGAAATAATAAGGATACACATTAGATATATTATCAGAGGGACAATACAAGATCAGAAGAGGATGGCATTCTCCATTAATGAGAAAGGTATTGAAGAAACCTATTAAGTATTCTTGAGCAGAGAAATAAAAGGCACAAAAACTTTAACCTACTCTTTACTTCTTAGGACTCCAGGTTATTATTGTCCTCAAGGACCACATGACTAGAGAAACAATCTATCAATATTCTACCAGGGGATCATATTTCAAAGTGGTATCTGACAAAGGAGTGAAAAGCATAAATTTTTTGTGGGATTCTCTAAGGTTTTTGTTTTACCTGATGATTATTTTATATATTTCTTCTACAGTGGTAAATCAGAATATCCAATTTTCCTCTGAACTGTGAAGGTTAAGCACAGAGATGAGCACGACATTGTCAACATTTATGTACAATTTATTTTTATTTGGTTTCTTTGAAACAATGACACTTACGGTTTATGTGGCTATGTCCAGATAACCCTTTTCCATGACAGGAAGTTGGTCACCTTGTAACTGGGCTGAACCTAACTCCTTTAGACCTTGACTTTAATATTCACCCATAAGTTACGTTAAGGCATCACAGTCTACTTTCAGAAATATACATGTGAAATATACATAAATGGCTCAAGTGTGTCTAAGGGGATACCATATATTCTAAATACTGTTCTCACAGTTTCTTTTCTAACCTCTAATGTATCCCCAAGAAAGGCTTCCTTTTCAACCTGAGATATTCTTTTCTACATTGCATAAATTGCTGTAGGGACTCGTCAACACACAGGAGCACTTAACTTTATTGGTCTTAATAAGGCTTCGTTTTCATTTTATTGTTTATTTCTTTAATCCTGATTCATTTTGATATTCAATGAAGCTTTCATTAAAACCTTCCAAGAGGTCAAGAGGTTTACTATTTACGCAAGTGTTATTTGATGTTAATAACAATCATTAAATAATAGCTTAATTGTAACTTCATTATACCCTCCCCTCCCCTCCTCCAAAACTATTGTGAAGTGATTTACAATAAAAACATGGCTACAAGATGTCTGCAAGCAATTATGAGAAGACTGAAGGCAGGGATTCATAAATAACAGGAAAGAGAAGGAGATAGCCAATGTCTCCTTTTTAGCAAGCAAATTAGCTACACATTGGTGAATAAGTTCATCAGAGGAAAACTATGAAAATATAATTTCAGATTTAATGAAGACATATTGTTTCTATAATCAAAAAGTTATTTGTAATTATTTTGAAATAATACAAGGCTTGTGATGGAGTTCATAATATATTATGTAGCACACGGTAGGTAGGTCTTTAAATATTTGTCAAACAAAAAGAAAGATTGGTGTGATGCTGGTGTTGATGGAGCCTAGTGTGTAAGTTAAACACTAGTTGACTTGTCTATGGTTGACTCATGAAGACATAATGTTGACAATGTGATCTTGTGTCAATTTTATTTCAAACTTCATATTTCCTATTTCAAAATTATGTTGTCCTTTTTGTTTTCATTACCATAGGATTATATTCTTTTATTTTCTCAATTATCTTAAACTGATTATGTCTTCATAAGAAATCCATGAGAGGGGGCACCTAGGTGGCTCAGCTGGTTAATTGTCTGACTTCAGCTCAGGTCATGATCTCACAGTTCATGAGTTCAAGCCCTGTGTCAGGCTCTGTGATGACAGCTCAGAGCCTGGAGCCTGCTTCAGACTCTGTGTCTCCCTCTCTCTCTGCCCCTCCCCTGCTTGCACTCTATCTCTCTGAATAAATAACCATCAAAAACATTTTTTAAATAAAGAAATACATGAGAGGGTCAGTTAAATCAACATCAAGGTACTAAATAAAAATCTCTGTAAGTAAATTAACGGCCTCACCTTCATGGAATCTGTTGAGACATACGCACCCAGTTTCTGGGGTCCCTCTCTTTCTTACATTTCCCTAACTTTAACATAAGAGATAGTGCAAGGATGTCAACTCAATTTATAATATAATTCAACCACCTGCAGTGCCAGATTCTGTGTTTGGATTTTTTGAAATCTCAAACCTGTAAGTAAAGGGAGAAGGTTTTTTTCAGTGAAGTCATCGAAGCTTCAAACACAATTTATTGCCTAATTTAGTTGAGTTTACCCCTTGCTATTAATGGAATCATAAAAATGTGTTCTCTTATAGCTTGTTTTTATAGCTCAATATTCTACTTTAAGATTTATTCTTCTTGATGCAATGGTATTGATATCATTTTTATTTATAATATTCCATTGTATAGATACCTAGCATTTATTTATGCATCTGATTATAGATATGTGGAGTATTTTTCTTAGTTTTGCCACTTTGATGAACCGTGTTAACAGTAGCTTCTGATTGTAGCGTTCTTTACTAAAAGTTTCTCTAGTGTAGAGCTATGTGAACTGAGATTGGAGAACTATTAATGGAGTAAGAAATCAGATGATTACTACATAACCAAAGTATTATGCAAACAGTAGAGGCTGAAAAAACATTCAAGCAGTAGAGGCAATATGAGTAATGACTGTTTCCTTGCTTCTTCTCTCCATGCATGTGTGTGTACATGGTCACAATGTAAAACTCACAAGGGGATTTGAAGAAGCTCTACATAAAATATATAGCTGAGCATGTAATTGCACAACTTGTGTGAAATGAACATATTAATGTGTACTTCCAATAACCAGGGTAAATAATCTCCATTTCTCCGCATCCTCACCAATACTTGTCAGAATTAAATTTTGGGCATCGAGATTATACTGGCAACATAGAATGCACCTGGGGTATTCACTCCATTTATACTTTTGGAAGAATTAGTAATAACTTGTTTTTAAGATCTTTACATTCTTTGTTGCTTTATTGGAAGTTTTAAATGATGCATATGGAATTTCCTATTTGGGGGGGGGGGGAATCAGCGTTGATAAAATGTTATGTTCTTCTAGGAATGTATGCGTTTCATCCATGTTTTCAAATTTATTGACCTACAAATTTTCATGAAAGCATTCATAACTTCCACTTTTTCTTTTCTTTGTAACTTCTGCATCCTCTTTACCTACTAATTTCTCATTTTTTTACATATGAATCCTTTTTCTCTTTGAGTCATCTTTCTGGAGCTATGTCTGTTTTATTAGCTTTTTAAATAACCAGCTTCTGCTACGTTGAACCTATTTCATTACTGGTTTATATTTCATTAAGTTCCTCTTTTATTTTTATTTCCTGATGGTACGTACCCACGCCCATGCAAACTTTACAGAGCTTGGTGGCTCTGACAACATTCAACTTACGGCGAGCAGTTTGGCTCACCTGAAGGTGGATATAACAAAACCCAGATAGTCAAAACAGCGATTCTAAGGAGAAGCAGCCAGAAATGAGAAGAAATAATAAAAATAGATGTATACAGAACCTATCAGCGTTAAAAATTTCAAAGAACATTGAGTAAGTTGAGACACTATTTTTAAAAGGGTTGCACACTAATATTGAGTGAATATATATAGTGTATTTGGTTCATAAAATGGGGAGTGGTCTTACAGTGCACAAAGTTCTCATGACCAATGAAGATTTGGTTCAACTTGGTATTACATCTGCTGTTAATAGTAGACTAGGAAACTGGGATGAGCTTCTCACTAAGCATAACTATAAAAGTTGGGCACAACTGAAACCACTTTATTTACAGCTTCAGAAAACTACCCTACAAAGAATGACTGGCCCAGAACTAGGAAAGCTTCCAGCTGAAGAACATGAGCCATGCTTTCAAGGTCACTCTTGCCCCTGCTTCTGAGATACGGAGAGTCTAGATGTCACTTTTGAATCACGGCTGTACAAGACCAAGAGGAAAGACGTTTGAGTCTAGGGCCTGTGAGAGATGGGGGGCTACTAAAACTTCTTCTCTTTAGGTGGGAGACCAAAAGGGTTGTCCCTATAATTAAAGAACAACCAAATGTAAGGGACACCTGGGTGGCTCAGTCAGTTTAGTGTCTGACTCTTGATTTTGGCTCAGATCATGATCTCATGGTTCATGAGATTGAGTGCCACATCAGGCTCTGTGCTGACATCTCAAAGCCTGCTTGATATTCTCTCTCTCTCTCTCTCTCTCTCTCTCTCTCTCTCTCTCTCTCTGTCCCTCCCCTGCTTGCTGTTGCTCTCTCTCTCTCTCTCTCTCTCTCTCTGTCTTTCTCTCTCAAAATAAATAAATAAACTTTACAAAAAAATAACCAAATGTAGACAGATATTTGTAAGCACTACAGCTCAGGTCAAATAATTTCAATTCCTAAATTTTAATTAAGTAATTCCAGCATACTAGGATTCCCAGTTAAATGGAGCAAACAGACATTATTTACAGTGGAAGATAATATTGTCCTGAGCTTTAAATTATTTCTACCAACAATTTTGAAAATAAAGTATCTGGCACAGAGTGATATCACCAACTTTGAAAAATAAAGCCAGCAAAAATAGGAGACCATATAAACAGTCCCATATGGGAATATAATTAAAGGAATTGTCTTACAGGCTTAACTTAAAAAAAATTTTTTTTAATGTTTTTTATTTATTTTTGAAACAGAGTACTAGTGAGGTAGGGGCAAATAGAGAGGGAGATGCAGAATCCAAAACAGACTCCAGGCTCTGAGCTGTCAGCTTGGAGCCAGATGTGGGGCTTAAACTTGTAAACTAAGAGATCATGACCTGATTTAAAGTCAAATGCTTAACCAACTGAGTCACCCAGGTGCCCCTGACAGACTTTAAAATAGCTTCTCTATGCAAAAAGACAAGAGACACTCATGAAAATGCTTTGGTAAAAAACAACCATCCAATGATACACTAGAAATAAATGCAAGAGCCTAAATTAAGAATTCAGGAGAGGAGTTTAATAGTTGATTAAACACAGTTGAAGAGAGAATTAGCACACTGAAAAATTAGTTAGAAAAAACTATCTAGCATAATGAATGAAGAACAGGACACTGGAAACTGCCAAAGAAAAAAATGAAATACTTACAGTGTAATAGTGACAAAGTTTTAAATATATGTAACTTGTGGAAAAATGAAGGAGAAATAATGGTGGAGAAGTTCCCCATGAGGAAACAGTGGCTGAGAACTTTCTAAAACTCTCTCTAACTCATGATTGGACCTTACTTCACACATTCAAAAGGCCTCAGGAACCACCAGCATCCACATACATCCTAGAATAACTGCTGAAAACACAACAGAGTACCAGAGTTTAAAAAATCCAGAGTATGGAAATCAATTTCAAGAGACCTTTAAGGGGCAACAGCCTATTTCCCAAAAGAAACCATCCATGTTTGAAGACAATAAAATATATCCCTAAACTGCTGCACCCGTCCCTATCCTGCTGTTTCAAAAACTATAAAATGGTGAGTTAATTTTTTTTCATCTTTATTTATTTTTGAGAGAGAGACAGAGTGTGAGCAGGGGAGGAGCAGAGACAGAGGGAGACACAGAATCCGAAGCAGGCTCCAGGCTCCGAGATGTCAGCACAGAGCCCGACACGGGGCTTGAACTCACAGACCGTGAGATCATGACCTGAGCCGAAGTCAGACGGACGCTCAATCGGCTGAGCCACCGAGGTGCCCCTGAGTTAATTTTATCTAAAGACTGAAAGACAATTTGTTTAGAAGGGGTCTTTGGTTATAGACCAAAGGAACACAGGAAACCCTGTGTTCTCCAGGATTTAAAGCACACATCATATCTCTGAAGCCTGCTTGTTTTGTTAATATCTGCATTCTGGACACAAGACCTATGAGCAGGCTGTATTTATTCACACCACATAGGGCAATCAATGTTTCCCTGCATTATCAATAATGCAGCGGACTTAGCTATGTCTCCACAAGACCAGTGATAGACGACAAGCCTAAGCTCCACCTGAAGGCATGTCTGGTTTCAGTACTAAGGGAGTTGTAGAAAGAAGGGTACAAGCCACATGGAATAAAAAGAGAAAACATGTGCAAGTGACCATGGTATTTCATGTGATTTCACTCATGTGGAACTGAAGAAGCAACACAAATGAACATAGGGGAAGGGAAGGAAAAAGAAGGTAAAAATAGAGAGGGAGGCAAACCATAAGAAACTCTTAGAGACGGGGAACAAACTGAGGGTTGCTGGAGTGGAGGAGGGTAGAGGGAATGGGCTAGATCGGTGATGGGTATTAAGAAGGACACTTGGGATGAGCACTGGGTGTTATGCGTAAGTGATGAATCACTAAATTCTACTCCTGAAACCATTATTACACTATATGTTAACTAACTTGTACTTAAATAAAATCAAGGCACCCTGGGGGGCTCAGTCAGTTAAGTGTCCAACTTCAGCTCAGGTCATGATCTCATGGTTCGTGGGTTCAAGCCCCATGTTGGGCTCTGTGCTGACAGCTCGGAGCCTGGAGCCTGCTTCGGATTCTGTGTCTCCCTCTCTCTCTGTTCCTCCCGTCTCTCAAAAATAAACATCAAAAAAAAATATGTAAACATTCAAAACATTAAATAAAATTTAAAAAGAAAAAAATAAAGTCATCATGGTATTTCGACACAGAAATTTCGCTTACTTGCATGATTTAGTAAGAAAACCAAAATGACTTAGTGGAACGCTTAAATTACAGAGTATTTTTAGTGAAATGGCCTTACTATGTGGTCAATATACAATAAAACGGCTGCCACATAGAGATGTGACAGGTCTCTTAAAGAAAACAAATCAATCATTTATCATTAACATGCTAGACATGGATGGCTGACTGATTCTGAGTCCTAAAAGCTTTGTCCATTACCTACTTTCTTGGGAATGTGTTGATACTAGTAAGTTGCTTGACAAACTTTTCATGTTTTGAGTAAAATTTTTAATTTGAGCCCACATATTTCAACAGAAATAACACTCATGATCAGTAATATACAAATAAATGTATTTATGCTATCACATCAAAACTGCTTGAAATGCATCCCTTTGTCTAACAAATTCTGTGTTCAAGCTACTGACAAACAACTTCCTTCAATGTAGTCATTTGCATACCCCTAAAAATAGAAATAGAGCACAATATAGCAGCAGGCAGATATTCTTGGCTAAGAGGTCTTGTTTTTATTTTGAAAAATCCATTTTTCTCTAGTGGCTTGCTGTTTATACCATAGGACAATTTTATCCCCTGGAATAATCCATATTTCCCTATTGACTCTCTAGGCAGGTGACCCAACTCCTTTGGGGAAAAAATATGCTTTTAAATGATGGCCAACTTGTCCCTGTAGCAGGGATCACAGCTAACACTCATTGAGGAGAAACACTGCCAAATATTTCAAACTTCCGAGGACACCTAAAACATACTGTTCAGTGCTTTCTTGGAACACCTTGATGAATACTTGATTTCACTGTAAAGAAGCTGTGTGCAGTGTCTGATCTGGAAACAAAGAATGATTGCCCAGGGCTCAGTCTTGAAAGAGATTTTTTTTGTCTAATCCACTCAGCGAAATTGTCACAGAAGCACTCAGAAAGTAATCTGGGAGGTTTCTTGGGTTTTTTTTGTGTGTGTGTGTGTGTTGTGTTGTGTTTTTTGTTTTGTTGTGTTGCGTTGTGTTTTTGCAGGACAGCGAGCAAACATCAACATATTCCTCGTTTACCATCCTCCTAAAATTGCTGTCATAATGCAATTATGTAAATGAGGGCTTGCAATCACACTGGGCATTTGTTCCGGTTTTGAGGCAAATCCTTATTAGATCAGCGCAGTTTAAAGAAAACAAGAACTCACCACCAACAGAATTCAGAGAACGTGAAAGAGCATGAGAAATTCCCATTGGAACTGTTCCCAACGTGTTGCATAAATAGAGGTAGGGCTCCTTGAAGCTTTCCTCCTACCCCCCCTCCATTTTCTGAGAAAGAAGCAGGCTTAGTTTGAGGAATGAAGCACTGCTCGGCCAATCACGACCACCTCCTCTAGCCTGAGATCTGGTGTGCGGTTCCCCACCCCCCCTTTTATACCCACCAGCTTTCTCTCGCCTTCTCCTGCCCCTCATACCCCTCCACAAAGGATTCCCAGCAGAGAGCAGCTGGCGTCCCATACTGGCTGCTTTCCCCAGATTCGGGGGGGGGGGGTCTTTCACAGGAAATCAATGGCTACTTATTTTCCCCGGTACTGCGGTTTTATGTGGGGACTGACACGGCCCCAACCATACCGATCCGTTCTGCAGAGCTATTTCCATTCAGATGTGCCTCTTTACAAATAGCGGAAATTAGTGCAGGGCCGGTGTCAAACCGCTTGTCACATCTTGTTTTCAGTCTGTGGAAATCACGTTTATAGTGTCCTATTCAGAAACCTAGCCTCCCTTGGATCAACACAATGCATTTCAGGAGTTCTATCAGGCGATAAATGCAGAACTTCACATTGCTATTAAAAAATCATCAAAATGATTAGGCTTTTGAGGGGTTTTTTTTGTTGTTTCTTTCTTTTCTTTTTTTTTTTTTTTTTCCAGGAACGTAGTTGCATGGAATTTGTTGTCTTAATTGCACAGCGTCATTTATTCCCGGCCATTCCTCTCTCCGCTGAGTTAAAGCGTCCCTAGTTCATTTGTCACTATTAGAGCTGCATAGTGTGCATGCGTTCTGGTGATTTAGTCGCGATGAATAAATGACTAACCAAGTAGTGCAAACATGAATACAGTCAATACCACACCATGCACCCTGCTAGTATCCCCAAGCCTTCAAACAAATGATAATTAACACGTACTGAATGCAGACCATGTGGCAAGACCACTAAATGCCAACGACTCCGGGAAACCTCACAACAAACTTTTGACGCAGTTACTATTATGATGCCCATTTTAGAGAGGAGGGCACTGAGGCTTAAAGTGATGAAGTAATTTGCTCCCAGCGTCACAGTGTGTTAGGGGCTGAGCCAGACGGTGTAACTAACTGCAGAGCCCACAAAGTAACCTCTGCGCAAAACACAGTTTGCCTGGCTTCAGGGTCACTTATATTCAACGGGTGCCGGACCTATGTACCCAGAGCGCAAAGCACAGCCTAGATGTGAGCCTGCTTTTACAATCGACCATCGTCCATGAAGAGAAATGTAAAGGAAAACCTGGTGCCTCTGTTTAGTCCCTTAGATGCTGCCGTGTGGGGCCTGGCAAGAGAAAATGGCAGGTTTTATAACAGGGCGCTCACCTGTGAGGGAGGAGGAGGTCAGCTCAGGCTTGAAGTAAGACAGAGAGAGAAAACCAACATACTCCCCATAACAGGGCAAAGCAGCAGTGTGCATGGCGACAACCCCGCTGGGATCAAGGGTGCAGATAACAAAGATATGCCTACCACGTGCAATGGTCCCATGGAACCCCTGCCAGGCAGCGCTCCTGGATGCTGCCAGCTCCACTGTCACCCATGAGGATACTCAGATTGTTAGGCTGAAGAGGGCTGACTGCTTTGTAATCTGAGGCTTGCCTTCGCATCCAATGTGACACAATTTTCCTTTCTTTTCTTTTTTCATTGTTTTAATGTCTCGTTTCTTTTTGAGATAGAGACAAAGCGTAAGCAGGGGAGGGGCAGTGAGGGAGACACAGAATCCGAAGCGGGGTCCGGGCTCTGAGCTGTCAGCACGGAGCCCAACATGGGGCTCGAACTCATGAACTGAGAAATCAATGACCTGAGCCGAAGTTGGATGCTTAACCGACTGAGCCCCTCAGGTGCACCATTTTTCCTTTTTTTTTTTTAATTAAAAATACTTAAAGAATAAAAAAGTAGTATTAAGAAAGAATATTACCTTTCTGACAGAGGTTTTGTTTTTGCTTTTTTTGTTTATTTGTTGTTGTTGTTGTTGTTGTTTTTGTTGTTTTCCCCTGGTGCGGGGAATGGCAGTGAAGAAGGTATTACAGACAAACCAGCAGCCTCCCATCATCTCCTCCTTTTCTCCTCTGAGACAAATATCTCCATCAACAATGTCAATAACTACTACTTTGTATACAAACTAAATTGGTATACTTTCACTGCATATGTATCTAGAAACATTGTACACAACTGTTTCAGGGGTGCCTGGGTGGCTCAGTCAGTTGAATGTCCGACATCGGCTCATGATCTCCCTGTTCGTGAGTTCGAGCCCCAAGTCAGGCTCTGTGCTGACAGCTCAGATCCTGGAGCCTGCTTCCGATTCTGTGTCTCCCTCTCTGTCTCTGTCCCTCCCAGGCTCACCCTCTGTCTCTCTCTCTCTCTCAAAAACAAAGATTAAAAAAAAATTTCTTTAAACTGTTTCACATGGTGTGTGAAATTTACAAATGCTTTCATACTATACTAAAAATGTACTTACAAAATGTAGCACTATTAAAGTGTACCTACTTTATGTTTTGGAAATCTAGGTTGACTATTACAGATACATTCTAGAACACTTACTGTAACTGTGGTATATGAGATCCTGCTTAAGGAATCTACCATAATTTATCACTTTGTTTGCTGAAGGATATTTGTATGCTTTCCAAGTTTCTCTATTGTAAACACTACAATGTAGCTCTCTGTACATGTCTCCTTGTACAAAGGTATCAAAGCTTCTTTGGGGAATATCTTTAAGAATGCAAATGCCCTATGGTGAGGTATGTGCATGTTCAACTTCAGTGTTTTTGCCATATTGTTTCCCCAAGTAGCTGGAACAACATATACAACTTCCAAGAGTTATTAAAAGTTGTTTCCCAGAGCCTTTTCAACATGCATTATTGCAATTAAAAAAAACTGCCAATGAAAAAATATTATCTTATAGATTTCATTTTAATTTTCAGAATTACCAGTGAGGTTAAAAATATTTTACTATAGGGGCACCTGGGTGACTCAGTCGGGTGAGCGTCCGACTTCAGCTCAGGTCACGATGTTGTATTCATGAGTTCGAGCCCCGCGTTGGGCTCTGTGCTGACAGCTCAGACCCTGGAGCCTGCTTCAGATTCTCTTTCTCCCTCCCTCTCTCTGCCCCTCCCCTGATCGTGCTCTGTCTGTCTCTCAAAACTAAATAAACACTAAAAAAAAAATTAAAACAAAATATTTTACTGTAATTCTAGCCATCCACTTTAAATCTTCTGCCCATTTTTGTAAGTTAAGTTGTGGAAATTCTTGACACTAATTTATCATCATTTATACCCACATCAAATTCATTCTCTGAATCAGTTGTCTTTTTGTCTCATTTGTGGAAATTTGATACTTATTTAGTGTCATTTATACCCACAGCAAATACATTGTCTGAATCAGTTGTCTTATTTTCTTTTTAATGTCGCCTCTTAATTATATGAATATTTCAAATTAAAATGTAGTGTATGCCATAAATGGTTTCCTTTTTGATATGTGTTTTTTCTACATCTAAGACATTCTTGTGGCAATGATGGAAATCTCTTCCTAGATCCTGAGTGCATCTGTGACTGTTTTGCATTACTACTCTATTTCACTTTAATAAGGTGATTAGTAAGAAAAATATGATCTTTGAAAATCTCATAATTATGAAATTAGTTTTTGGAAATTACAAAAAAAAAAGCCACCCCAAGAAAACTCTGTAAATCCATGTATGCATAGGCTCAAAGACAAGTAAACTTTGTTCTAGCCCCAGAATTCATAAAGATAAGTTGGCTCTGAGAGGACCTGTAAAGCCCATCCCAAGTACTCTGCTTTTCATTATGCCTGCTTGTAAGGGTACAAACTCAAAGTCGTTGTTCCCTTAGTCTATTTGCACAGTCACAAAGCTGGGCACTCAATTGTCACATCATTATTTCATAGGAGTATGAGTTCATTGGTTTTGTTTCTGGGGTTGAGACCGCAACACCCACAGTAATCACAAACCAGTCAAGTGGGAGCCAATAAAGTGGGTCCTACCACCAGGGTTCACACTAACAAGCTAAGTGACCTTGAGCGAGTCTGCTAACCCCTTTTTAAAGTCCTAATTGTACCTTGCCCTGACGAAGGAGCTGTCCACAGGAACAAAATAAATGTCTTGAAAAATTCTAGGCCATAAGCAAAGTCCTAACATAACTATTTATGTTAGGACCTTTTATTTCTCATTTTTACATCAAGATAGATTTTAAGTTATAACACCCATACATGTACTTGTATATATATATATATAAAGATTATCAAGTGTCTCAATCTCTCATGAATAAAGATTACATACTATATATATAGTAGATACAACTGTTATATTTAACAGTCTGCTTACCATTCTAACCGTTAACATTTATTTATACATAGTCTGTTTTGGCTTTCTGACTTCTCACTTCACTTTTTTCCACTGAATGCCATCAATATTTCTTCCATTTTCCCTTTTTAGCAGCTCACATGGCTACCAACCAAAAATGAATCTATTTGACTTACACTTTCTTAAAATCACTCCCAGCAACAACATACTAAATACTCATTTTCTCTGACCAACTGTGAATTTTTCAACGTGTATAATTGGGAAAAGTTCCATTTGCCTAGATTTTTATGGTTCATTCTCTTACAGAGAATGGTAAAGTATATAAAAGAAGAAGGTTCAGGAAGAAAAAAAAATGCCCTATCAAAAGTAATCATTTGGTTTCTTTCACTGAGAATCCTCAGGAATATCCCAAATACAGTTTCCTAAAACACCATGGGTTGGTCTTCACTGAAGTAACAGAATAAACCAGATAAATCTCCTATGTCATAAATCTCCTAACTCTGATTACCATGATGGTTTTATTGTTAAAAATCTCTTCCCAGAAGGTTCATTTATTCATGTCCATCTTTCCCTGAATAAAGAAAACTTTCAGTTGTAGGGAATTTTGAGAGAAAGCATGCCTTTTCCTCCTGCAGAAGCTGAAATATTTTATATGTCACATGTTTTCATGGAACTCTGTGTGCACAGACCAAAGAAATGTGCAACAAAGACCAAAGATACCAAATCCTTCTAAGAAGCCAATTAACTTGCTCAGTGAGTTAAGCAATTGACATATCCTGTGTTGCTTTCAGGACCCAATAGTGACTTAACAAGATAATTTACCAAAGGGCATAAAAAGGACAGCATTTGTTTGATCCGTCCTTATCACATCAACAACTATGGTAACTGGCACATGACAGGGTTTGCCAAATGAGAAGGTATTCAAGGTCGAACACCACCTGAGCTGTAGGCAAAGCGAAGCATGATGGTTCTAAAATTGAAGGACCAGGCATAATCAAGACTGGCTACTGGAAGAAAAGATAACCGGAATACTAATTTCTAGTGAAAATGATTTGGATCTGGAATTTTCATCCCATTATTTAATCCAATATGAGGAGAAAAAAAATTATTAGACATACAAGGACCCAGAAAACTTACTACCCAAACCCCCCACCTTTTTTTTAATGTTGGTTTATTTTTGAGAGAGAGAGAGAGCACGAGAGGGGAGGGTCAGAGAGAGAGGGAAACACAGAATCCTAGGCAGGCTGGAGGCTCTGAGCTGTCAGCACAGAGCCTGACATGGGGCTCAAACCCACGAACCGTGAGATCATGACCTGAGCCGAAATTGGACGCTTAACTGACTGAGCCACCCGGGCACCCCCAAAAACACTTTCTAAAGCAATTTCATAAGAATGTTTTGCAGCAAAATCAAGAAGGAAAGAGGGAGCCACACAATGAGCTTAAAAGGTAAAACAGAAACTCTCAGAAATAAAAAAGACAACTAATCTCAGGATGTGGGCTGTGCATCACATCAGTAAATAAAATCTCGATTTAGAAGAGAAAGCCATAGATTATCTAGAATAATGTGTAACAGGTTAAAAGCCAGATTCTCCTTTAAATTTATGTTAATAATCATTCTTCATTAACCAAAGCAAGTCTTTGGCAAAGGAGTATCTATCACTTTAAATCACTTACACTACTTGACTTTATAACTAAGAATATTTATGTAATCATAATATTATGTTGGTTCTTGACCTCAGTATTACACCCAAACTATACAAGCAAAGCTTGGAACACTCAATTTTGTGTGTCTGTGTGCATTACAAATGTAGATTATCTCGGGGCACCTGGGTGGCTCAGTTGGGTAAGCGTCTGACTTTGGTTCAGGTCACGATCTCACAGATCATGGGTTTGAGTCCCGTGTCAGGCTCTAAGGTGACAGCTAGGAGCCTGGAGCCTGCTTCAGATTCTGTGCCTCCCTCTCTCTCTGCCCCTCCCCTGCTCACACTCTGTCTCTATCTCTCAAAAATAAGCAAACATTAAAAAAACTAAAATAAAAACAAATGTAGATTATCTAAAACAGTAATATGGTGTGTATCAGGTTTGTGAGATACCGAAGGAAGAGAAGTGGAAGGAAATGGAGGGGCATATATTTTCTCATCAAATATAGGAATAAGTAAGGGATATCTTGAGCAAATAAAATTATTATTACATTAGAATATTAGATTACTTCATGACGACAGTATTTTTAAAGCGATATGACACATAACTTGAGAGGGGTGGGAAGAGTGAACCAAACGTATAATTATTATATGTCAGAGTCTATAACTACTATTTGAATTTGGTAAGTCAAGAAGTATATGGAAAGGGGATCAACAATTGTGGAGGAGGCCAACCTCGCTAGACATATTATAAACAAAGAACAATGTTAGACAACAGGAGAAGACACCAAAGGATTTGTTTTGTATTATCCCAGTGAGTACTGTTTCAATTTTCATCATTCCTTATACTATTATACTTTTATAATTAAAAATATAGACCGCAAAAAAGCTTTTTTTAACGTATATATTTTAAGAAACTCTGGTCTATACCAAATGTTGTTCTTCAATGCTACCCAATAAAGTTTCCTACATATTCTAGGTCCACACTGCCCCCCATTACCACGAGCCAGAAGTGGCTACTGCATACTTGAAATGCGGCTAGTGTGATGGAGGACGGACATTTTTAATCCAGGAATCTTAATTTCAAAGTCAATAGCTACATGTGTCTCATGTCTAGCATATTGGTCAGTGCAGCTCTAGAGAAACAATTCCCAATCTTTTACCGTGAAATCTACCTTTTTTTTTTCTTCCACAGACCCCACCTCCGCCCCACCGTGCTTTAAAGGATTTTACCCACCACATTTCAGTAGTAACTTACTTGTTGACCACTCTTAACCACAAATGCACAACTGCTAATTTAGAGCTTTGCAGATGCTGGAGCTCTGTCACGTCACCAAGCCTAACCAAAACCAAAGCATCTGGATGTTTCGGAGGGCAGGAGTTTATTCCTAATGGGGATGCAATTTTTAATTTCCTTTTTTTTTTTTTAAATAGTCAAGCGATTCACAAAGCCTCTGCTAGGGTTACAAGAGTCCCAAAGGACCTGGCCATTTCTGCTGGATCTTAATGTTCTTCTGAAATCCTATCAATCTGTTCTCTTTCGGGTCCCGGATGGAATTATGAAGGATGGTGAATCAATAATGGACCTCCACATCCTCTTTCCAGCTGTAAAATCCTGTTTCTCCTTGGAGAGCTCAGCTGTTCTTTGACTGATGTCCCAGAAATCAATGCAGTCCTCTAAGGCACCAGGACCTGCTCCGCCTTGAGGCACAGTGGTCATTAGCAGGTCTCAGACACTGCCAACAGCAAGCAGCGAAGATGCTGGAGAGAGCAGAGTTACCTCTTATTCCAACGCCAGACCCGTCCCAAAGAAGCATCCCCCATGTTCAGTTCCACTGTGAAGGCAAAAAATTGCTATGCTTTCTTCTCTTACAGTTGCCACTAAGAGGAACAAGGCATTCTCCGGAGCAAATTTCCCTGCCTTTCCATTCGCATTCAGCTCTGTGCAGTCACTGAGAGGTCACTTCAGTAAAACTAATAAACAGAATGCAGAGCAAGTAAGAGTAACATGCCCACACAGCCTTGCTGTCACGTGGGGTAGGGGTAGCTCAGCGAGCCAAGAACTGAACCTATGTCCATCTATGGCCGATACTATTAAAAGTCGCTATATAATACAAAAGTGAAGGGCACGGTTTATTGTTTCAACGCTTGTGCACTGATGGAGGCAGGAGTTGGAGAAGGGCTCCTTTTTCAACCCAGGTCCATGTAAGTGGCACCGTCTAAAAGCAGGTTTACAATGAGAAGGATAGGATGCTCAGGACCTAGTGAGAGGTGATGGGACCTCATGGTTGTGGCCCAGGCATATGTATACCCATCTCTAAAGCAATTACTATGGCGCCTGGGTGGCTCAGTCAGTCAAGCGTCCGACTTCAGCTCAGGTCACGATCTCACGGTTGTGAGTTCAAGCCCCGCGTCAGGCTCTGTGCTGACAGCTCAGAGCCTGAAACCTGCTTCATGTTCTGTGTCTCCTTCTCTCTCTGCCCGTCTCCTGCCCGCCCTCTGTTTCTCCCTCTCAAAGCTAAATAAACACTAAAAAAATAAAAAAGATAAAGGAATTATTTAAAAAGCATTGATTTTTACTTGAAAAAAATAGGGAATCATTTACTGTGACTTGGGATTGTAAACAATGCTTTTGTGGTCCAGGCAGAGAAGGAGGAAAAATAAGCACGATTCTCAACACTAATAAACGACAGATGCCGTCCTTATCATTTCTCTATTATGACATTTGTACTATTTTAGTATAATTGTAAGGTAATTATTTCCTTATATCCTTATCATTCTATTAGACTAGGAGGTGTTTAAAAATAGAAATTCTGTCTTCTAATTTTTATGCTCCTAGCATCAAGTTTAGTCTATGGCATCGAGTGAATTCTTTTCTCTTTTTCCTTGAAGTGTATTTATGTTGAGAGACAGAGAGAGTACACAGGAGCGGGAGGAGAGGCAGAGACGGAGGGAGAGAGAGAATCCCACGCAGGCTCCGTGCTGGCAGCGCAGAGCCAGAAGAGGGCTCAATCTCACGAACCCTGAGATCATGACTTCAGCCAAATTCAAGAGGCCATGGATCAACTGACTTAGCCACCCAGGTGCCCTCCGGCATTGAGTAAATTGTTATTAATTTGTTTAAGTATTTGTTCAAAGAATAAGTGACTAATAATCTATGGCCTTTGTACGCAAAATGCTTAAGAACAAGCTGGAGACCACATTTTATTATCTTTTATTCCTTACTAACCTGAAGGGACCCCCTTCTCCATTAGCACTGATTCCACTGCCCTTCACCCTGATCCAGCCCTACATCCTACAGATTTCTGTCGCTGAAACCGTATGATCATCTCTCCTTTCATTTCTATTTTCAGGGACACTCAGTCCACACAGCTTCAGCCTATTTCTTGCGGGTTATTGTAAGGATTTCTACCTGGTTTCTATCACCAAATTTGCTTGTGTTTTAGCCCAACCTATCAGACTAGTGTCTCTGGTCACTAATCAAGGTAGAGGTGACAATGAATCTTAGTGATGAGAAGGATAATTTAGTCCATTGCCATATTAAAATGAGGGAACTTTGTCCCCATTTGAACACCTTCAATTATTTTAGACATACTGCGTATCAAAAGGAGGGGTAGTGCCAGTGAATCATTAAATATGAAAATATTATAGTATGAAAACATAAACATTGCTTGAAATAATGATACAGTATTATTTCTGAGGTGATGCAACTATATTTGTATCCTCCTTTAAGGCAGTTAAATTTTTTTTTAAATTTTTTTTTCAACGTTTATTTATTTTTGGGACAGAGAGAGACAGAGCATGAACGGGGGGAGGGGCAGAGAGAGAGGGAGACACAGAATCGGAAACAGGCTCCAGGCTCTGAGCCATCAGCTCAGAGCCCGACGCGGGGCTCGAACTCACGGACCGTGAGATCGTGACCTGGCTGAAGTCGGACGCTTAACCGACTGCACCACCCAGGCGCCCCAAGGCAGTTAAATTTTATGACCCTAAATACACTGGACGATTCCTGAAGGGAAGGATCCATCTCATGTTCATTTGGTTCCTTTATTGTGCCTAGGAACACATTAGATGTTCATTCTACATGAGACTCTTTATTACCTGGTAGGAAAAAAATGGGAATCCAACAAAGGTACCAGGCAACACACTTGACTACAGCTACGGTTTAATTTGGGATACTATCTCTGGTATTCACAGCCTTAATATCAGTGAAGCCATTTTTTCCCCCCTAAACTGAAGACCTATGTATTGGAAATGCACCTGGTGGTCGTCATGGAACTTAAACTTTGTTTTATCGTAGCTACACCTAATCCATTCTGCTTCTTGTTAACAAGACTAGAGCTGTATCAAAAACAAGTTATTTGCTGGAAATGGTGAGGGGGTCCGCAAAAGTCAGAAGGGAGCGGATTTTTATGTAGTATTGCCTTACAGAACCTAAGTAACTCCCATTTGAGCCCCAAGATCATGAGGCTGTAAAAAAAAATGTTTAAAAAAAGGGAAGAAGCAGCACAGTGGAGGGGAGAGTGGGGGAATGGAGAACACTGACCTGAACTTCCTGTTTGCTAAACAGCTGTAAAAATAGATGGTATTTCCATAGAACTGTTGCTGTAAATAAATGTGCCTATCAACCAGCATAGAGAGCCAGCAGTAAAATATCGAGCACCAAATCAGGTTCCAATTTCCATCTAATAAAATAGCTATGTCCCTACTTTTTCACGGACTGTTGTTTTTGTTTGTTTTCATTGGACTCAAATATCAAATTATAAAATGACACACACTAAAGAGTCTGATGCTCACCACTACACAATCTACCCATCTCCATGATACAGAGTCTCTGGAGAATTCTTCCACCGTTTCTGTATTCAAATACGTACCAAAAAACCCCCACATATTTCTATTTTCCCCCTTCCTTACCAAAAGGAAGCATTGATTCTGTACCATTCTGCTTTTTTTTTTCATGTAACAATTTTTTTTTCAGACATCTTTTTACATAATACATAAATAGCTCCTTCAATCTTTTTCTGGCCACATAGTATTCTACTGCATATGCATGTATATAAATTATTTAATCAGAGCTCATCAGTGAATATTTAGGACATTTTCAACATTTTCCTAGTACAAATGAGATAATTAATAATACAGAATATATCTCATTTTGTACATATGCAGGTATAAATGTGGGATACGTTCCCAGGCAACTAAGGAAGCAATCTAAAGCATTGAAAAAGAGTAAAAATTAGGACAGGTTTCGTATTTCTACTCAGCAACTGACAATGACAGAATACAGTGGGAACAGTCTTGTCACCCAAGATAATTATACTCAGCCAACATGTTTTTAAGTACAGTGGCAACAGGCTGAAAATCTCAAATACATGCTACTTTGAATCCTTCCTGGAACCACCATTTGCACATGAAATCAAATCAATAACTTAGGAGTAAGAAAAACAAACAAACAAACATTGAAAATTTGAGAGGCGAGATCTAAATATTTTTAAACATGAAACTAATAACAGGGCACCTGGGTGGCTCAGTCGGTTAAGCGTCTGACTTTGGCTCAGGTCATGATCTCACCTTCAGTTCGAGCCCCGAGTCAGGCTCTGAGCTAACCGCTCAGAGCCTGGAGCCTGTTTCCAATTCTATGTCTCCCCCTCTCTCTGCCCCTCTCTGCCTCTCTCTCTCTCTCTCTCTCTCTCTCTCTCTCTCTCTCTCTCAAAAATAAACATTAAAAAATTTAAACATGAAACTAATGGAAATACTAAATGTTATATGAGTTACAGTTAACAGCACAATATAAATACAGATTACATATATATAATCAAAATGATAAGATGAATGATGGCAGTAGTCTGGGAAGGTAGTTTGGGGTTCTGATCCTTACATTTTCATATCAAGGCATCAATCAGAATTGTGTAGGGGCGCCTGGGTAGCTCAGTCGGTTAAGCATCCAACTGTTGGTTTCCGCTAACAGTTTAATGAGTTTGAGCCCCGCATCAGACTCTGAACTGACAGTATGGAACCTGCTTGGGACTCTCTCTCTCCCTCTCTCTCTGCTCCGCCACCACTCGCACTGTCTCTCTCAAAATAAATAAGAGAGAGAAAAAAAAAAGAATTGTCTCAAGTTTATATGTAGGAGTTTTGAAAACCTGAGGATTCTAATTTCAATGTTGCTTTTCCTAATCACTTTCTTTTGGTTAGAATAATCTTTCAAAAAGTTTAACCCTATGGTAAATACTTATTTGAAATATAGTAGTTCCTTGAATCCCCTTTGTTTTTCCATTATTTAAAACAAAAAACTATGCAACAATTTTATTACAGATTACATCTAAATATTAGGTTTTAATAGCATCAACTTATGATCCTGTATGGTAAAAGCAAAAAATACCACAAAGCAAAAAAATCTCTCTACTTATCTATTTACATTATGCACATACACACAAAAAAAACCTCGATGTCTGGTATTAAGATGACATAATATAAACAATGGTTAGTTGTGAGTGTTGGCATGTGGTTATTTATTTATTTTTTATTTATTTATTTTTTCAACGTTTATTTATTTTTGGGACAGAGAGAGACAGAGCATGAACGGGGAAGGGGCAGAGAGAGAGGGAGACACAGAATCGGAAACAGGCTCCAGGCTCTGAGCCATCAGCCCAGAGCCCGACGCGGGGCTCAAACTCACGGACCGCGAGATCGTGACCTGGCTGAAGTCGGACGCTTAACCGACTGCGCCACCCAGGCGCCCCTATTTTTATTTTTTTAGCTGGTTTGTTGCCTATTTCCTTTCTATGTACTTTCTTGGGTTGCTGGAGCCCTTTATAAAAGGCAAGGATTTTTTTTTAAGTGTCATTTTAAAAATATAATGTATTAAGTGCATATCTTAAGTAATATAAGGGAAGTATATGCACTTTAACCTTTCCAATAATTATAGTGGTTACAAATGAATAGCTCATTAGGGAATTGTTAAGTAAAGAAAGCATTATTAAGCAAATTGAACACCATACAAAACTTACATGATAATTTTGAGGCCCATGGGTTAGCAAGGAACAATGTTCACATACAATGTTAAATGAAAAAAAAGTCAGAAAAAATATAGGTGCATAGGTGCGTTATAATGCAACTACTTAAAATATATCAATACTGAATATATATGAATTAAAAGTTATCTTTTAATGTTTATTTATATGAGAGAGAGAGAGAGAGAGAGAGAGCGCACAAGTGGGGGAGGTGCAGAGAGAGAGGGAGAGACAGAATCCGCAGCAGGCTCCAGGCTCTGAGCTATCAGCTCAGAGCCTGACACAGGTCTCGAACCCATGATCCGTGAGATCATGACCTGAGCTGAAGTTGGACGGCAAGTGACGGAGCCACCCAGGTGCCCCTGGAAGTTATTTTGAAATGGGGTAGTGGTGATGTGGTTGTCTGTTTTCTTCTTTCTAATGTTTCGTTATTTGGCTAGTAGTTTATTGTGGGTTTTTTTTATTTTTCAGAATAAAAAAGCACTTATAGCACTATTCAAATGCCTGAACTATCCCGACCATCGCCTACGGCTTTCCCAGAATTAACGATATGAATTTATGTAGCTACCTCCAGTCGAACAGTTCTGACGTAAATGAATCCAACAAGGCAGCTCTGAAATCATTTAGCGCAGGTCAGGTGTTTGCTCAAAGGAATCTACAAGCCCCTTTTATTTTCTATGTAACTTATGAACATAGCATCCTAGAGACTAAGAGCACATGAAAAATCCTCACCGAGATCCGTCCCTAAACTTCATATGGACAACGCTGGAAATGTGAGAATGTGTGCTTTTGATTCGGAATCGATTCTAATTTTCGACTTTTTATTGAGACTTTTTAAGCAACCTGATATTTGAGAATGTAATTAATCGAGATGGATCCTTCATTGAAGATATTGAAAAAGCATGGCTGATTTTAAATGACTGCCTATTTTCTAGATTACAGTCAGTAGACAGGAGAGGGAGAAATCTTCGCCTTTCTATCACCTGCACGGCACTCACACCACACACAGGCTGCCTAGCGGGTCATTTTCTACTCAGCTTTGAATCTTGAATTGTTTGGTTAAGATTGAATGCAACCTATTATTTCCCATAAAACAGTGAGGCTGTTAGCTCCATACTATACTTGCTTTTTTGTGTGTGTTTGTTTCATCTCTGGTGTGTGGGTTTTTCTTTCACAAGCAAAAACAATTCTTCCAATGGTGCTTTGTGAACAATGGAAGTTATTGACTTTGTTCTCCCTTTGCCGGTTACTGTACAATAAAAGGTTGCTGAGACATTTACTCTGCCCTCTGTGGACCCCCCCAGGCAATGTGTAGATACCTGTCATAATACTTGAGGCTTTCTGGCTGGCAGCTTGATACCCATAAAGACCATAAGCTCTAACTTGTTACATTTGAGAATAAAAATGGGACTGAACATAACTGCTATGCACCCATTATATTTACCTTTACAAGGACGAAAAGGAGAAAGCCAAGAGACTGGCTAAAATGTGTTATCAACACTAGCACATCCGTGTCGGGTGTCCCCAAAGGGCCCTGTTATTCCAGAACCCTGGCAGAAGTGAGAAATGGAACCACATCAGATGTTTTTCTTTAGTGGACTGCCTTCGGGCTATATTCCTATAGAATTTAGCAAATGAAAAATAGCATTTTTCAACAAGCCCTTTGTGTCCCACTCTCCGGCTTCACAAAGACCGCATTGATAAGTCACACCAGCACAGGGGGAGGGGGAAGGAGGGCAGGGAATGGGTAGGAAATCTTATACTCCACATTTCAAAGAAAACTTCTCCGTGTTTGCTCTGTTTAAACCATTGCCTTATTTTTAAAAATTAGCAAGCTCAGCCCTGGCAGATACCAATATTTTACATCATGGAATTTGACAGCCATCTTTCCACATGAGAAAGAGCAGGATTTTCAAAAGCAATATTCACAGAATTAAACATGGGCATGCATGAGGGAGGAATCTAAAACTATTTTATGTAACATGGGAAAAGATGCTGGTGGTAAGGTAAATTTTGATGATGATTTCCCGGAATATTTAAAGGGGAAATCCTGGCTTTTTATTGGCATACTACTGAGAAGTCAAACCTACCTGGACTTCTGATTCTTTTTTTTTTTTTTCTTAACATGTATTTATTTTTGAGAGACAGAGAGACAGAGCTTGAAGCGGGTAAGGGGCAAAGGGAGAGAGACACACAGAATCTGAAGCAGGCTCCAGGCTGTGAAGGGTCAGCATAGAGCCCGACACGGGGCTCGAACTCACAAACCGTGAGATCATGTCCTGAGCTAAAGTCGGACGCTTAACCGACTGAGCCACCCAAGTGCCCCAAGCCTACCTGGCCATGTGAACTACAGAACTATAAACTCATAAATGTCTATTGTTTTAAGCTGCTAAGTTTGTGATAATTGCATGGTACTAGCAAACAGATAGCCATAAGTAATATCCTTTTATCCTTCCAGAAGCATCCTAAGGGGAGACACTGAGGTATCCACAGCCTTATCCTCAGCACCTAGCAGAGTGACTGGGGTACAAAGGACATGCTCAGGGAAAATCTGCTAAATGAATGAGCTCAGGAAAGTGGTTCCTGAAGGCTGCCAAGTAACTCTGTCATTCATTGTACGAGTGAAGAAGAAAGTTTATTCAAATGGCCGTGGTTCGAGTATCCAAATACTCAAGGTAGACTTCAAAAGGTTGCTGGCCGTTCTAACAGAAAGCTCTGTGAGACCGGAACCAAAGTAACAGCAAACATAAATAATCAGGATTTCACACACAAACACGCCTTGCATTCCACTTTCAGCAGAAAGAGAAAGACATAAAGACTTACCTGGTTTCAATCAATCAGAGAAACCAACCCTAAACTATCACAGCCGCATCAGTCAGCCAAGTGCAGTCATTGAAAATCATTCCAGCCAGACTGGGAAACTTGGTTTCTATGCTAAGCCCTGTCCCCAGTGAGGTCAATAATTCAGGTAAACTTTAAGTGCCTGACGATGTATGTGTTTAAAAAAATGAGGAAGGGGCGCCTGGGTGGCTCTCAGTCATTTGAGCCTCTGACTGTGGCTCAGGTCATGATCTCACAGCTCGTGGGTTCTAGCCCCACGTCGGGTTCCGTGCTGACAGCTCGGAGCTTGGATCCTGCTTCGGATTCTGTGTCTCCCTCTCTCTCTCTGCCCTCCCCAACTTGCACATGTGCTCTCTCGCTCTCTCTCTCTCTAATATGAATAAACATTTAAAAAATTTTTTTTAATCAAAAATGAGGAAGATCATGAACACTGCCTTGTGGAATCAGACAGCATGTTTCTCTAGCCTAGGGCCTGGCGTGCTCACATTAAGCAGCACTGATACCCCAGGCCGTCCAAGTCACCGGATTTGTTCCATTTGGCCAGGGCCACGTGCTTACAAGTTCTTTGCTTTCCAACTATAGCCCTTCCATCACCAGATGGGCCACTCCAGCAAGTTTACTAACAATGCAGAATCCTAGGCCCCCGCACCAAACTACTGAATCCGAATCTCAAATTTTAACCAGATCCCTGGGCGACTGTGCACACGTTCCAATTTGAAAAGTGTTAATGAATTCGTCCAGGGGCCTTCTACTTTCCATTCTATTCCACCCAGCCAAGCCACATGAATTCATTTGAAGGGCCCAAGTAGATACTTTATTTTGTAACGCCCTAAAGGAGGTTTTGAAATTAATCAGACCTAGGGAGGACATTTGTTGACAATGACACACCGTGTCATTAGCATTTTATATAGCCTCAGTGAACTCTGTATCCTTGCCTAGAAAATGGGGATAACGAAAACCGCAAAGTACAGCCAATGTGGCAATTAAACCAAACTACTCAGGGGCGCCTGGGTGGCTCAGGCGGTTAAGCGTCTCACTTCAGCTCAGGTCATGATCCCAAGGTGCATGAGTTTGAGCCCCGCGTCAGCTCTGTGCTGACAGCTCAGAGCCTGGAGCCTGCTTCAGATTCTGTCTCCCTCTCTCTCTGTCCCCACCCCTGCTCTTGCTCTGGCTGTGGCTCTCAAAATAAGTAAACAGTGAAGCAATTTAATTATTCGTATAGAGAACTGACCGTAGAATCTGTCATATAGAATGTTCTCAATAGGTGGTAAATGACTATCACCACCACCACTGTCATCATTATGATTGTTATCCAGTGAGAGCCAGTCACTACCATCAAACACGTAATAGGGCCCTTATCATCAAATGAATTCTGATTATATTCATCCAGAATATTCCTGACACAGTCTAGATAATACTGAGTTGTACTATCATTTGGATTCACACAGAGAAATTACTTGACTCATAAAAAAGCCTTTTCTTATCCTCAGGGACACTACAGAGATTTTTACATGAGGTATGTGACAGCTTCTTCGAAGAGATCCCAGTTGCTGGAGGATATATTTAGGAACAAATCAAATGGCTCTTTGTTAAGGACGAGGCAACAAGTTTGGAAAAAGTGACATCTCCACTGGGTTCATATGGAGAATAGCTTTTGGTCATAAAGACAACATTCCAAATTGAGAGAAACCCCAGTGAATTAGTCACTGAGGAAAAATTCCTCTATGAGGAATGATTTCAGCCAGTAATTCTGAAAATGACAATAAGGTTCTTGATATACAATGTGATATCATTAGCTACAGTTAGCTCACATACTGCTGATTACTTCAGTGAATTCATACACAATAATTCTGCCTCCTGGAGGATATAAATGAAAAACAGATACACATGTTCAAATAATTCCTTCCACTCCATCTACTGATGCTGCTTTACAGAGAGTCGTTTGCTCACGGGAATTCAAAGGCAAAGGAGCTGTATAAAGCAGGTATCTCTGTCTCAAGTTTCAGAACGTGATGGAGTTGACAATATTTAGTTCCAGACACTAATGTCCATGGAAGTCCATAGTAATTAAGTGTCATTTTAAAATCAATCGTGATCAACGACCTCGTCCATTCTTCTCATGTGACACTTCATCGGCTTGTTTAGCAGGAGAACTGGTATTACATCTGCTATTGTCATTTGGTATCCCAACCAGTCGTGAGCTAGCTATGAAAAGCTCATAAATACTTCTCTCCACTGCCAAACACAGGAGTCTCAGGGCTGGGAGCAGAGTGAGTCTTTCAGATCAACAAATCAATCACGGGAAGGCTCTGAACTTGAGTAAACCATTTCTACCCAGCCGCAGGCCAACAGCAAGTCAGGAAGGAAAGTCAACTAAGTGGGGGAACCCAGAACCAAAAGGCGAAAGCAGCAAAAAAATACCTGCCAAGGACACTCCAGGTCTGAAAACCCCAACTAAAATCGGAACTCTGGGTTCTGTCTTCATGGCAAGGATTTCTGTGCCTCCTGAAGGCCCGCTGTGGCAGACTAAAGGCAAGCTTATTCATCAAACCCAAAAAATGAGTAATAGACCCAAAATTGAGAGCCATTTTCTTGTCATTTTTCGATCTTCTGTTGAGGGCAAACTCAAAAGGCATTTATTTCCCTTACTTCTTTGTATCACAGTAGAATCCGAGCCCACCGAACATCAAGCACTTCTTTGCCACATTTATCCAACTATCTGAAACCTCACAATGGATGACAAAGCTACTATGCGTCGTCCCTCTCTAAGGAAGAGCTTCACACACCTGAACAGCTAGAATGGCCCTTTATTTCTGATGGTGGGGCCATCACAGATGTCACTTAATAGAAACCGTTTCAGTTCTGGGGTATATTGCCACCATTATAAAAGACCATCCTTAGAGAGAGGACCCTTTTACACTCCAATGGTTTCATCACCAATATTTTAGAAGGGGATCCAAGTTGGAGGTTAAGAGTCGGTGGGGGAGGAGTGGGAGGGAGTAAGGCAAGTGGCTTCACCCAAGACTTTTCAGTTCACAACAATCAAAATGCTACTCAAACTGGGGCGCCTGGGTGGCTCAGTCAGTTAAGCATCCAACCAACTCTTGATTTCAGCTCAGATCATGTTCTCGTCGTTCATGGGAATGAGCCCTACGTCAGGATCTGCATTGACAGTGTGGAGCCTGCTCTCTCTGCCCCTCCCCTGCTCGCTCACTCTCTCAAAATAAATACACCTAAAAAAAAAAAAAGCAAACAAAAAGAAAAGAAAAAGAAAAAAACACTACCCAAACCAAAATTATCTCATTTTATTCCTGATCTTGTAATAGTTTTTCTAAAGAAAGCTTGCAATGATCTGTGGCTCTCGTCCTTTGTAGGCGGAAGCGTTTAGATGCACAGAGAAAAATGGAATCTCTGTGCCAAGAAGCTCTTATTACTTCTCAAAGTGCTCCCTCCCTTCCTCAGTCTCTCCCAGCCCCTTCTCGCTGTGCCTGATGTATACCACTCTACTCAGTGTGCGTGTGTGCACAACACAGCTCCCTGTGCGTCTGCCCCCGGACACCTGCTTGCAGCCCCTCTCTCCTACTGCCTCGAGTCTCCATTTCTCAAGTCAACTGCCCAGAGCATCAGCGTGCATTAGACAATGAAGGAAAAGTCCCTGGACTAAAACCCCTGGGGGGGTTGAGTAAGAAGTTGGAATGGTAACTTGAAAAATATTTCCCGGAACAGACTCCTCTCACTAAATACAATTGCTGTCATTATACTCCGTTTTCCTTATCTTTTATTGCTGTAAACTTGAACAGACCACGGGCTTTAAGCAGCACACTTGTTATAATTCCGTCTGCCCGTCACACTACAGTTTCCATTTTCTTCCCTTTGGCGATCTTTTTTTTTTCCCCCGTTAAGTGGCCCCCATTCTCTTGGCTCTATTTCTTCTTCTTCTCCCTTCCCCCTTCCCTCCTCCTGCGCACTCCTCCTTTTCTCCCACCTCTTCCTCCCCCTTTTCTTTCCGTGAATTGCAACACGGTTCTTCATGCTTGGCAGGCTGCACACAGCTTGATGTACCACTTGATGTCTGAATCATGTCTTAGCTTTCCACTTGGCCGGCAACTAAGTGTATCTATATTCTCCTACTCTTTTATTCCAAATTACATGTTTTTACTAATTATTAGAGCAGAGGATGCAGATGATCCTTTATGCATGTGTGATATATTTTATGCATGCACTAGCTACAGGAGACAGTGAATTCTTACGATTTGTAGCAGTTCTGTTCTGTAAAGTCACAGGGAACCCTGAAACGTGGCTCCCAAGGGAAATACAGAGGTTCCTGGACGGCTGCGGTCACAATATATTCATCTCACCAAATGATCACGGCCTAACCTTGTTTTACATGCGTTTAAAGACACCTGATTTCATATATATTGGTGATGCATTAACAATTTACTCCTGACCAAAGCACTCTAACTGACGAACGTAGGAAGTATTTTCTCCCTAAGGTACATCACAGCCTCATTTTTTTTAAGTTTATTTAAGATAGAGTATGTGTACGTGCATGCAGGTGCATGCATGCATGCACATGGGCACAAGCAGGAAAAGGGCAGAGAGAGAGGAAGAGAGAGACAGAATTCCAAGCAAGCTGCACATTGTCAGTGCGAAGCCTGATGCGGGGCTCAAACTCACCAACAATGAGATCATGACCTGCACTGAATCAAGAGTCGGACACCTAACCGACTGAGCCAGCCAAGCACCCTGACCCTTCTTGAGCTTAGGAACACAAGACACACATCAGCATTACACATAAACTGTTTTAAACAGTAAAAACACCACCACCAACAACAAAAATCTCACAGAAATGTAAAAACAGCAGCACTAAATAGATGATGAATAGGACGTTATGTATAGCGTCAGAGGAGGTGAAGGAGCTGCTCCAGTGTGTTGGAGCTCAAACAGGAAGGCGAGTCACGTGATTCAAACTTACTGCCAGTCTGCACCTGTCCAGGAATGAGCACCAAAGAAGTACCGGCATTGATTTGGGCTGAAAAATAAAGTTTAGCCAGTATGTAAATTTACAAACACAGAATCCACAAATGATGAGGAACGACTGTGGTATCTTGTGGACAGAGTGTACCTATGCCTGAAACAGACACGGTGCTATGTCTGTGCCACTTGACATTGTGGCTCATCAGATTGTGGATCAGCGCGGAGTGAGGGGTGAATAGATGAATCATTACTTGTGTTGCATCCCCTTAACTAAGGGCTGTTGGTGAAAATTTGAGACAGATTTTAGCCTATTTTTTTTTTGCAACGGGGTGGCTACCATTTTTGTACCGCAGGGATCTAGTCCTTGTTGCTGCATTTGCTGTTATTTTTCTCCCAAAGAGAGAAGAACCAGTGAAGGATTGATTCCGAAACACACATTACTGGAAGCAGAAGGCGGGCGGGTGGGGGGGAGGTCTTGAAACAAGAAAGACCAAAAGTGTTGGGTCAAGTGAGCCCCCGAGGCACGCAGAAGAGTGGTTTAGGAGTGTTTATTGTAGGAAAGGAGGCAAACTAGTGAGTTCTAACAGATGGAAAGAAGGAGTGTCAAATGTCGTGAAATCATTTCAGGGCAGTCAGGTAACAGAGAGTTTTGAGTTGGATGAAATCAGCACAGCAGAAGTTTTTGCGGAGCTTTTAACTAAGGCCATACGCGGAGCATAATGTTAAGGGACGTTCCTGTTCCCGGCCAGATGCGTGAATGCAGAGAAGACCAGAGACCAGACTTGACCACCAGAAGTCTACAGCAGTAACCAAGAGAGGTCAAGAGGGGGAAATCAAGTAACAGAGCAAGTTTTAAGAGGCATTTTGAATGCATTTCTGAATGAAAGAGGTAGATGACCAACCTGAATACAAATTTAAAAAATAATAATAATAAAATTAAAATTAAATAAAAAAGCGGTAGATGAAAAAGATTAATTGAAAATGACTTTTTAAAAAGATTTTTTAATGTTTATTTATATTTGAGAGACAGAGCACAAGCACGAGTTGGGGAGGGACAGAGAGAGAATGCCAAGAAGGCTCTGCACTGTCAGGGCAGAGCCCGAGGGGGAGCTCGATCTGATGAGCCTGAGCTGAGATCAAGAGTCAGACACTGTGCCGACTGAGCCATCCAGGCGCCCTGAAAATGACTCGTAAGTTTGGAGTTAGTTCAACAGGAAAATGGTCACACTATTCAAAGAATCAGGGGAAAGTGAAAGGAGCTTTGAGCGGCAAAGGATTCCAGAAGTAATCTCATTCACAGTTGGATTCAATGTAGCATCCATGAGCGAGGAGTTTCTTCTCTCTCATTTCAGGAAAATGAAGACTTTTTTCCCCCACAAAGCAATCGGTGTGGAGTAGACAGGCTTAATTATCATTCAGTGCTTCTTTATCTTTCACAAGTTTTACCCACTTGCACTGCTACATTCACTTGGAGGAGAATGGCAAAGTAAGTCTTCCTTCTTTTCCAAGTGTCACTCATGTATATAAACCCGTGAAGTCAATTATCAAGAATATCCTTGGGGGACACCTGGGCGGCTCAGCCAGTTAAGCTTTGTGTTAGGTCATGATCTCATCGTTTGTGAGTTTGAGCCCAGCACTGGGCTTTGCAATGACAGTGTGGAGCCTGCCTGGGATTCTCTCTCCCCATCTCGTTCTGCCCCTCCTCCCCTAAATAAATAAATACACTTTAAAAAAAGAATATCCTTACTCTTCTGTTCCCAAGGTAAATATTCCTCCTTTTCACTTATTCCAGTCATTGTATAGGCTCTAAATCCTCATCTTTCTGGATTCTCTCCTCTGTGTCTCTCAGGTTTAGGGTTACCATTAATCTGTTTTGGTTAGAAATTAACTTAAGTGGAAAGATACACAATGACAAGTGTGGGGTACAGCAGGATTGCCTCAGCTCTCAAACACAAAGATATTTAACATTTAAGCCCCTCAGATATCTACCAACAGAGAGACTGAATCCAATCCCATCTACATTCACCCTGTCCTTAAGCAATTGGCCTTTAGGACCCAACTCTGGAACAGGACAGAGGAAAAGTGGACCAAGCAAAACAAATGGAGAGATAATAGAAAAGAGGCAGAGCTAGAATAGTCAAGGACCAAAAACTTAAGTGAAACGAGTTTCAAAATGAAAGACGGTGTAAGCACATCAAAGGCTTAAAAAAAATTGGGGCGCCTGGGTGGCTCAGTCGGTTGGGTGTCCGACTTCGGCTCAGGTCATGATCTCGCGGTTCGTGAGTTCGAGCCCCGCGTCAGGCTCTGTGCTGACAGCTCAGATCCTGGAGCCCGCTTCCGATTCTGTGTCTCCCTGTCTCTCTGCCCCTTCCCTACTCGCACCCTGTCTCTCTCTGTCTCAAAAATAAATAAACATTAAAAAAAATTAAAAAAAAAATTGAATGTGAAGGCTTAAGAACATCCTTTATATTTGGCAGTAAAATGGTCTGCTCTTGTAGTGCCTAGGTGGCTCAGTCGGTTAAGCATTTGACTCTTGATTTTGACTCGGGTCATGATATCATGGTCATGAGAACGAGCCTCTTGTCAGGCTCTGTGCTGAGCATGGAACCTGGCCTAGGATTCTCTCTCTCTCTCCCTCTCTCTCTCTTCCCCTCCCCTTATTTGTGCTTTCTCTCAAAATTAATAAACATTAAGAAAAAACAGTGTGCTCTTGAAGATAGCAAGTTTGGAACCATACTAGGGACAGAGTTAGATTTCAGGGATTGGGAAGAGGTTAGTAGGGAAGGTGATCCAAATCCAGGAATCACACAACATGGGTATCAAAGAAAATAGGAAAATCCAACAGTCAGTATAGTGTTACATGTGTTCACGTAAGTCATGTCCTCTAACTTCATATTTTTTTCTAATTATGTTAGGGCATTCCAGATCCCAAATCTCTGATACAAGTGAATCAAAAATAAAAATGTCCCTCAGGGAGCCATATAATTACTCCTGGATAAAAAATCAAAATGTCATTAATTATGTTTTCAGTGAATGAGAAAGAGCAAATGAATTTTTACTACAAATTACCTAGCGAATTCACAATGAACTGTGGTTTCGATTATAAAACACCTTTTCTGATAAAAATAAATAAATAAATAAATAAATAAATAAATAAATAAATAAATAAATAAAACAATAAAACACCTTTTCTGAAACTTAAGAAATGACAGAGACATCATCACCCATTTGGGTCAGTTATTTAAAATTTTTCCCTAAAATGTGCACCTGTTATATAATGATAGCATTTCCCCATCAATTTTGGGCTTGCATTTTCAAAGTCAAATTAAGGAACAGAACTTAGCTGCCCATCTTGCCTCGTTATCGATGCTGTTTTGGTGCTTTTCTGTTCTAAACGTATATGCTAATATCAATTGCATAAAGGGTCAGAAACCACAAAAAGCTTACATTAATATTGCCAGAACTATGTCTCTTTAAACAGGACTCTGTCTCTTTCAACACAGCTCAAAAATTAAAATGTCCCGGTCACCCTTTTTTCCCATCAATTACTCAAGATAAAATATGAGAATTTTCAATGGGGATCTTTATGTACTTCTGTTGAGAATACAAAGTTGTAAAACTGTACCGGGGAGCAACGTGATGGAACATAGGTCAGGTGCATTCATAAAGAGCCTCTGTTCGATCATTCTATCGGAGTGTTACCCGACAGCAAAGCTCACAATTCCATCACGGGTTGTGCATGAATACTTTTGCTTCAGGGTTGTCTTAACAGCAGGGAATCACGGGTAACCTAGGTATTCAGCTCTGGAAGACTGGGTACGTAAAACAAGGTGGTTGTGTACAATATAGATTACCACAGAACAGTAAGAAGGAAAGACACAGCAATGTTTATGAGTATGAATACATTTCAAAAATACTGTTAGATAAGAATATAAAAAAAATAAACTTAGTATAAGGAATGAAATCTGCACCTAAGAAAGTAAAACATATACATATATAAATCATTATGGGTGTATCTCTCAAGGCTACAGTGAGTGTGGTGGAAACTGAAGTAGGATGGGAAATGAAAGCAACTAATAGAGTAAAACCAAGTATCATGAGTTGAGAAGGCTGATGAAATTCACGCTGCAACTGGTTACAATTTTACAAATTTAGAAGTCACTGTGGGGGGACAAAATGTTGAGTGATAGGCAAAAACAGGAACGGACAGAAGATGAAAATACGTAACAAAATAATCTATTTGTTTTATTACCCTATAAAATATTTAGAGTAACTTTTAGGAACACAGAAACATTATATATTATGTATATAATAAGTTATGAATAAGCAAATGTATTATTAATTCAAACAATATTTACTTTGGCAACCAGTCGAGAAATGTATCCTTCTCCATGCCTGGATTGTGCGGTTATTGTCAACCATTTAAGATAAAGAGGAAACAATCAGCTTTTGATTTTAAATAGCTGATTATACCTGGTTATGGCTGATTATGCCAATTATTGAGACTAAAGTGTAGGAACTAAACCCCTAACACCATTCATACTTACAATACACGGTGAGGCCCGTGCCTGGCAACGTTAGTATTTTTCAGTATCTACTATGGGGACCTTTGTGTTCATAATCTCACTTTATCCTCCTAACAATCCTATGAAATAGTTACTGTTAGAAGCAATTCAGGGGCCCCTGGGTGGCTCAGAGGGTCAAGAATCTAACTTCGGCTCAGGTCATGATGTCACAGCTCGTGAATTCAAGCCCTGCATCGGGCTCTCTGCTATCAGCAGCAAGCAGCCAGCTTTGGATCTTCTGTCTGTCTCTCTCTGCCTCTCCCCTATGCTGGCTCATGTGCACACGTGCTTTCTCTCTAAAAAAATAAGTGTTGAAAAAGGAAGGAAGGAAGGATGGACGGATCTGGGTTAGGGACTCAGGAGCAGGGATAAGAGTAATGAGTCCTCTCCCGTGCCTTTTCTTTCCACTTTCCTTTATGACTTCTGCCTTCCCCTTTGCTCCCCATTCTTCCCTCTCTTAATCCCCTGGCTTCGTGGCTTAAAATCGGGAGCCCAATCTACCTACTCTGAACCGTTTCTATTTACTGTCATCAACAACCAGCGCGGCCCATCCAAACTGGTAGTCGAAGTGTCAAACAAATGGATCCATTGCCCACGCCCCAGCTCACACGATCGGGTGAATGAATAATTGAGCAGCGGTAAGAGTGTCCATTTTATGGAAACCTGCTTCCTTTGGCTCCTATAAAAGCCTCAAAGATAATCCAACAATTTGACAAAGTTACAAAAAATATATATGGAGGAAAGTAACTTCAAGGATGGGTGACATTATGAAAGTCTAGGGTTGCATTAAGGAAAGTACACGCTGTGGGGCACCTGGGTGGCTCAGTCGGTTAAACGTCTGACTTTGGTTCAGATCATGATCTCCCAGTTCTTGAGTTCTAGCCCCGCATCAGGCTCTCTGCGGTCAGCACGGAGCCTGCTTCAGATCCTCTGTTCACCCCCCCACCGCCCTCCCCCACCTCTCACATTCTCTCTCTCAAAAATAATTATTATTTTTTTTAATTTTAAAAGAAGCAGTTTAAATAAAGAGAAAATGATCATTGTGGGGTGGGAAAGTTTCCAACTGTAACAATGGCAACGTAGCTATCAAACCCTGGTGTGTAAGAGCCTCGATGGTATTATACTGCCCTTGTGATTGATTGCTTCTATACTGATTCAATTCCTTTTGAATCCTTATCATTTTTGGTCCTTAATTCAATGGCCAATGGAGCCAGCACCTTTGCCCTTCCAGAACAGTCCCCTCCATTAAGCCAGCACTCTTGAGACCAAACACCCTACTCTCTCCAACATTTTCTACAGAGAAAAGACCCACGAGCCAAGTTTAACTTTTTGAAAACTACTTGACATTCTTCACCAACAGACTTCTGAAACATAGCAGCAAGAGCACTGTGGCCAAGACCAGGATCACAGCACTTAGATCACTAAAACACATTTCATTAGCAGGGATATAAAGTACGTCACCAAGATTTACACAGGCTCTTTCTCCACAATCAGGAAATTGCATTTCCTTGCTTAGAACAGTTACAACCACTGATAAGATTTTTTTTTCCCCCTCAGTGCCTCAACTCCTGCTTTGTTGTTCACATTCAATTAGCCGGAATCAGGTAAATCCATTTGAGATCAGGGCTGGGGTGCATGTAAGCCCAAGCTGCCATCACTTTTTCTGTCAACTTTTAATGGTGCTATGAACTGCCTCTAGACCTACCTTTGCCGTTCCATAGCTTTGGGAATGAATGCATTTTTCTTACACTACATTTTCTATTTTTCTGACATGGGTCTAGTCCTTTCATGGGTTCAAGAGTTTGGTGCCATTATAGTGTCTGTAATATAAACTGGCCAGAGCAGGAGAGAACACTCTGTTAGAGAATTAGAATCATGGGCATGCTGGAAAAATTCCGGGTGGCATATGGCAATCCAAAGGAAATGATCTTCCAGAATGAAGACTCTGTATTAGCTCAAGTAAAAGAGAATCGGTCATCTGGGTGCATCATCAAGCTTTCCAATAAAAGGATCAGGACTAAGAGCCAATATCAACACAACTGTGCTGGAACAGAGCTCTCCAAATCTAGGCTCTGGCTGGATAATCTTTCGAGGGCCATTTGCTTATGGCTACCAATTATTTCATTAGTTCTTTTCTTTGACTTCCTTTTTAACTTCTTGCAGCTTAAGGCTATTTGTTTCCCAGGATCTGGGCAGCACCTTTGGAAAAAAAGATAAATACCTTCTCAACAGTTTTACAGCCAGGCCTGGATCAGAGGCTGTAAAAATGCAGGAGAGACGTGGAACGTTGAACTCACCCAACTTTCTTTGCCGAAGTCCAGATGGAAAACAAAAAAACGCAAAAATAATCCAGGTCAGGGCCTCGTCCACAGTCCCCCTTAAAGAAAAATGATTTCTTTGCAAAAGAAATTTAATGCTATCAACTTATTTCAGAGCCAGTGGCCCAGTAGAATAGCTTTTAAACCTCCATCATCACTGTTTAGTTAAGGTACTGGTATTAAAATGAACAACAAGAGGGCCTCCTGGCTGGCTCTGTCAGGTGAGCATCCCGCTTCGGCTCAGGTCATGATCTCTCAGTCCATGAGTTCAAGCCCCGCGTTGGGTTCTGTGCTGACCGTGAGGAGCCTGGAGCCCGCTTCCAATTCTGTGTCTCCTTCTCCTTCTGTCCCTTCCCTGCTCATACTCTGTCTCTCTTTTGCTCTCTTGAAAGTTAATAAATGTTAAAAAAAATTTTTTTAATTAACAAGAAAACCGTAACCAAATCAGGAAATCTTACTCATTTAACATCTATGTATCTATCTATCTATCCATCCACACACACACACACACACACACACACACATAATGCAGTATATAATGCAATTGTATATTGTATAATATAAAAGATATATGTAATGTATACACATATAAAAATATATGCAATCTAATATATATAGACAAATATATATGTAAAAATATAATTAATCAGGAAAATCGAGCAAGAACAATCATGACTAACATTTGTACAAGTTGGCATATCTATTTCTGTATTAATATAGAAAGCGTGGACAATACCTAGGAATTGAATAAACATCTTAACTTAGAAATGATTAATATTTTGTTACCAAGATTTTATTCTGGAAAGGAGGGTTATATTGAGGGTAATAGTTTGCATAGTTGAGTTTGCTTTGTGCAAAGAATTCAGGATTTATAAAACCTGAAAGTCAAACATAGGTATTAACAGACTATACTCTGTAAGGTCCGCAGGAACAGTATAAAACTTTAAATAGTATTTTAATGGAAAAACTTGGTAACAATAGGGCTTCTTTTTCTTGTTTATCATCAATCAATTCTCTTTGTTGCTTTAAAACTTTATCTTTAATTAAAATCATACTTATCACACTGATAACCTTGAGAAAAAATAATTCTAAAAGAACTTTAAGCAAGAATTATGCTTAATTGGCCATATATACATACAGATACAGCCAGTGGTCCCAATACAACTTAAAGACAACCAGCCCTGCCTGAGTATTTCGGAGAACTGTTTTCACTCCTATGGCAGAGACTGCCAGTTGTTTCTACTTTCTTTCTCCTCTTTTTCCTTTAAAAAATAGAATGCCAAAACTTTAGCAGGCGTGTGACCACTCCAATAAAAACTGCATGGCCTGAGCTCCTTTAGAGCCTCTGGTTGCCATGTAACTAAGTTTTGGCCAACAGAGGGTAGAAGGGATAACAGTGTGGAAGCAGGGCGTCCAATCTCTGTGTAGTGTCATGACCAAAAAGAGGGTGTATCTTCTCACACTTTCCTTGATTGCACTAATTAGACTGCACACAACATGGTTGCAGCTAGGGTAGCAGTCTACGTACACAGACTCTTCTTTCTACTGGAGCATTAAAAAAATCTCATTGAAACACAAAATTATGCTGGTTTGGGTCATCTGGTAAAATCTAAATCATAGCAAATGTGTATCTTAGATGATGAGAAATTACTAAGAGATTCAAGGTGTTTCCCCCCAATCTACCAGACTGTCACTAGCACCCAGAAGGAATGAATCATTCTACAGAATCTGACCCTCACTTTCTCTGATCATGACATGTGCAATCAAAATGCAGGAGTCCCAATCATAATGCAGCATCATCCTCACTTCCGCCACCAGCCCCATCACCGTGTTGCCAATGCCCAAATTCTCTCCCGCTTAACCGACTTATTAGGCAGAATTATGATTAAATGGTTATTGCATTTTTTCTCTTTTAAAGTATTGGAAGTACACAGCACAGCCCTAGCTGAGTCCTTCTTTGCCGGTTCCCTGCTTCCCTTAGCCTTTTGTACTTATTCTACCCTTCCTTCCCATTATAAGAAAATGCAGAGCTAGAAGAATCCACAGATTCTAGATTACAAATCGACTTGGCCGACAATGATTTAGAGACAAAATCAACCTGGAAATGTCAAATTAGCCAAGTCCATAAAGTAAACGTTCACCGTTTAGAGTAGAAGATAGCTCTCAGGGGGCCCCTGGGGGGGGCTCAGTTGAGGGTCCCACATCGGCTCATGTGATGATCTTGTGGTTCATGATTTCGAGCCCCGCGTTGGGCTCTGTGCTGACAGCTTCGGATTCTGTGTCTACCTCTCTCTCTGCTCCTCCTCCACTCACACTCTCTCTCTCAAAAATAAATAAACATTAAAAAAAAAAAAAAACATAGCTCTCAAGAGCCAGACAACTACTACCTTCCTTTCACTAGATGGCTGCCCATTTTTCTATGTCCTGCCCTCCTCTCTCTATGTCCTTCTGTAATTCTGTCTTGTGACAGAAAAGGAGTAATGGTAGAAAGACAATAGAGTATACATGTGGGACAGGAGCCATCTGTAAAATGTTTTCCTAGACTTTTTTTGGCATTTTTATTATCCTCTTAAATAATCTCTTCAAAGAATTAGACTTCCGTTTTTGAGAAACTGACTTTTGTCAGGCTGTTTTCCCAGAATTCTTTAGGATGTATTCTACCAGAATAGAGTGCCATCTTTTCCAAGCCCCACCCCACGCCGCCTATACTCCCAGTGTCAGTAACTAGTGCCATATCCAAGAGAGAAATCCAAGCATTATGCTTTACTTCCCTCTGTGGCTTGTCCTTTGCATCCAATTAATTAACAACTGCTATCAATTCTACTGCATTAATATTCCTTGAATTCACTCTGTTACCTTTATCACTGTTCCTGTTCACACAGACCTTCCTTAGATTATGAAAACAAGTTTCTAACTGGCCGCCAGTCTCCAGTCCTGTCCCTCCCTATTCAATGCCTTCTGTATCTTACAGCTAGAGGGATCATTCTAAAATGCAAATCTGGGGAAGGGGGGCGGTGCCTGGGTGGCCCAGTTGGTTGAGCATGTAACTCTTGATCTTGGGGCTCTAAGTTGGAGTATTACATTAGTTGTAGAGATTACTTAAAAATAAGTTCTTTAAAATAAAATAAAATAAAAAATAAAAATAAATGCCAATCTGGCCATAGTGATATTAATTTCCTCTGTCAGTGACCTCAACTTTGGGGTATCAACTTTCAGTAGGACATCCAAGCCCCCAAATGGTCCAGCCATGGATGGAACTCGAGTTATATCTCTTAGTCCATTTCTCTCCCACTCGGCAGCTCTCTGTGCCATTTCTAGCTCCTTCAATGGGACATGCATTCTTTTCACTTATGTTATTTCCTCTGGGCTTAAGATCATCAGTAATCAACTCTTTAAGAATGATCTCTCAAGTCTCCAGTTTAAAACTGATACCCATTCCGTGCACTGCTATGATGGCATCACCATAAGGTCATACAAGAGAAAGAAATGTTCCAACTCTTATCTTCCCCAGTGAAGTCTTCAAGAAGAGATGTTTTTTTCATCTTTTGATTACGATTACATACCAAATGTATGAGCTGAGTATTCAAGGGAAATTGTTTAAATTAAAATAAAATGAATACATTAACAAAGGCCATGATTTGTGCGTCCGGCCATGCTACTATTTATGATTAAATGCTTTTCAACTTTGACCTTGCTTTTAACTAACAAGTTCAGGTTAAGCTACCTGTCTATAGCCTACTCATCTCACGCCACCCCTTCCCCACACTACCTGCACATAAACACACATGCTCATAATGAGACAGAAAACAAATGAATAAAGCCCGACTCTGACATCTTGCCTGGAGCTTTCCTTCCTCTAGCTGCTACCACAGACTTGTCTTCTCATGATGAGAGTGGTTCCAAGTAGACCGGTTACCCTAACAGTCAAACTTACCTGTCCTATTTTCCATCCTTATAGTGCATATCTCTAGCCCTCCCCAAATGAGAGCATGATGAATTAACTCATGCCAACAAAGTTACTGTCCAAATCGTGAACACAGATTTATCTGAACATCTCCCCACTCTATCCCAGACCTAATTTAAAGGGAAGAAACTAGGTGGGAATGGAGGGGTAGGACACAATTAGGCATTTTCTCCGGATGGCATCTGGGCATAGTGTTACTAGAACTACAGTAGATACAAAGGCCAATTATATTAAAATATATCCAATCACAAGATAAAAAAAAAAAAGAGAGAGAAACAAGTTTGCCAAAGAGTGTGAAAAATTTTAGGCTGATAATTGATTACAGAGGCATTCTGAGTTTCATTATAGCAAGAGAATGTTATGTAGAAATGTTCGTTTTTCCCATTCTTCAGCTGCTGAAATGCATGCGTCCCATTGATCCCTTTGAAACTGCTGGGTATAGACTCCTAAACTACCTATTAATCTCCAACAAAAGGAAACATTAACAAATGACAAAAAAGTCTTTAAGAATTCCAGCTGTCTCCCTTCTGTCTAGAGTACATCTACAACGTGCTAATGTGACCCTACTAGAAAGATATAATGAGTAACTGAAGCTAGAAATTAACTGCCTCCTTCTGAAAACTACAGATTTCAAAGAAGTGTGTGTTGCTGATTTATGTTATTACCAGGATACCTCAATACATCCTAAGATATATAAATACACATATATATACATATATATATATATATATATATATATATATATATATATAATTTTTCTCGTGGTAAGTGGTGTTTGTCACTAACTTCACAGACCCCAGTTCAAGTGATTCTCCCCTCAGTGTGCATAGGTCACAGTATCATCGCCAGCAGAAGCACCATTGTCAAAGAGTCCGTTGGTTTCCTATGCCTGAGCGTAAACCATACATATGATACTCTGTAGGTTAACTAATCCGCATTTTCTACTTTGCAAACTACTTAACACATTTCTAGGCACTAAACTATGGCAACTATCAGGGAAGACCTTGAATGCTGGGAGAAGATCTTACATTAGAGACCCACAGGAATCATTGGGAAGGTAAGTGTTCATCATGACAGGCATGATAAGAATTTTACATGGAACAGTGAGAAACTGGAAGAGGAGGCCAGGACAGACATAGAATCAGGGAGTCTGTCACCATGGGAAACCCAGGGACCGTTAATTAGATTCACTGCCTGGGGACTTTTACTCCAGTAGCCACACCTCTCTGTGAAGGTACTACGCTGAAGTATTTCACTATTAACAACGACAAACGAATCACTCCTATGCAACCCACTTAACAACCTTTCTATAGATTAATTGTTGAGGGCAATTTAATTTTCATGAGCAAGTGATTGAGCTAGTCACAAAACAGAAGAGAAATAGGGTCATGTATTTTTACATGATTCAAAGTTTTACTTTTAAAACAGCAAATAGATATCTCACTTAGTCTAACCAGTTCTCATTCCATAATATTTTTATGGGCATAGCTAAAGATGACCTTTAAAATCATATTACTATTAAGTTCAAATGTGGCACTCTACTGAAATTGATGGTCATGGTGTTAATACAGTGTGAAATGGAACACAGAATCTACCCAAATTTGCCCTTTATCAAAAGCAATACAGCATTTGGACACTGATCAAACCTGTAGGTGAGATATTCAGTCATATGCTATTATTAAACATAATTTACTGGAATGAACTATTTCACACTTGTAACCATTTCAAATAATGGGCACAGGTATTTTTTCTTACATCCTCTGAGCAGATCAATTTTATTACCCTTGATACATAAATAGCATCTATTTTATGAAATACAGAAAGAATAATTTGTGATGTAATGAGTTATTAAGACTTCTGGCTTTAATTGTTTGAGTGTCTTTTTTTTTCTTTTTGGATCATGTCAAGTAAAAGATTTGGCACCTGCATATTTTTTTTAGTTTCAAGTTTTTGCTTAAATTCGAGTTAGTTAACACACCATGTAGTATGAGTTTCAGGTTTAGAATTTAGTGATTCATCACTTATATACAATACCCAGGGCTCACTGGCACCTGCATTATTTATTTTATTTTATTTTATTTTATTTTATTTTATTTTATTTTATTTATTTTATTTTATTTTTGGACAGAAAGCGTGAGCCAGGGAGACAGGCAAAGAGGGGAGAGGGGAGAGAAGAGAAAGAGAGAGAGAAATCTGAAGAAGGCTCCATGCTTAGCATAGAGCCCAACACGGGGCTCAATCTCATTACCCTGTGACCATGACCTGAGCTGAAATCAAGAGTTGGATGCTTAGTTGACTGAGCCACCCAGGCACCCCTCTAGCACTGCCGGGGTGGCTCAGCCAGTTAAGCATTTGACTCTTGATTTCAGCCCAGGTCATCATCTCTCTGTCACTAGATCGAGCCCCACATTAGGCTCTGTGCTGACAGCATGGAGCCTGCTTGAGATTCTCTCTTCCTCTTCATCTCTTTCTGCCCTGCCCTTGTGCTCACTCTTACTCTGTCTCAAAAATAAGTAAATAAACATTGAAAAAAATAAAAATAAACAAAACCAAAACAACATAGCTATGTATCCTCAAATGTAGTTATTATAGTGTATCAGTGGGTCTGAAGAAACCACTCACAATTGGATGCAAATTGGCAGGAGAGGTTAGCGAGAGTTCTGATAAATCTAATATTCTTTCTTAATTATAAAGCATCATAAGTTTTAACAAGTTTTAGTCGTTAGGAACTATTTCTGGAAATCATTACTAAATACTAATTGCAGCCTAATGGTTCTTCCTAAATACAGAAAGCATGAAGTACATGTGCATACTTGATTTTCCGTGAACAAAGAAATTCAGCACTCACCATGAGAGTCAGAGCTTAAAATAAAACTGACAATTAAAGGACACTGGTGGGGGGGGGGGGAGCAATCTAATCTAATGAAAACATTCGAACAAATAATATTACTACCCTCAGAGTCTAATCCTTGTTTTGATAGTGCCCTTGAGCAACCCAATTTTGAATCTTTGGGCATTACTACCTATCCATATGTATCTATGAATAGACAGGGCTTCAAGATTGTATACACGTGTAATTCTATGTAATATCTCTTTTTTAGCTTGCAGAATAGACAATGAAATGTAAGAGTATCTATTTTGTAATAAAAATGTACTTATTAAGCACTGTATTAATCTGAAGGATAATTCTATAGCTGTTTCCAAAAATTGGGGGGAGGTCACAAAGGGTGACGTTCCCCTTGACAACGTCACAGACACTTTGAAACCCCCTTCCAGAGTTTAAATATAATTTCAAAGGGTTTACAGATGTGCTGACACGCAGCCCAGGCTCCCACGCCATCCAGATTAGTAAATACTATCGTACTGAAAGCTAAACTCTTATGGGCATTTTCCTTTTTTGTTTGTGTCAGGTAATATTTGTACACTTTACTTACACCAGTTATAAATAGATCATTTGGCAAGTTTTGATGCATGTATACAACTAAGTAATCCAAACTGCTTCAAGATGGAAGCATTACCGTCACCCCAGAAAGTTCCCTCATCCTTTTTCCAAGTCGGTCTGTTTTATTCCCTGACCCACACCAGAAACAACCAGAATTCTGACTGTTTTCTCACCAAGATTAGCATTGCTTGTAGTGAAGCTTCATATAAATGGAACTATACAGTATGTCCTCTTTTATGTAAGGCTTTCTCTACGCATAATGTTTTTGAGACCCAGCCATATTTTTCCCTGAATCTATTCAGTCTTCTTTACTGCTGAACTGTGTTCCAGGATATGCATTTATCACCCATTGATGAAGCCCTGAGCTGTTTACTGATTTTGGCGGCTATGAATACAGCTGCTGTGAACATTCTTGGAGAAATTGTTTTGTGGGTACAAGCACTTATCACTCTTAGAAAAATACTGAAGAACGGAACTGCATGATAAGCTACACGTATACTTATCTTTTTTTTAAATTTTTTTAAGTTTATTTATTTTGAGAGAGGGAGACAGAGAGAGACCACACATGTGCGCGTGGGAGTGAAAAGGAAAACGAGAGGGAGAGAGAATCCTAAGCCTGCTCCTCAGTGGGAGCACAGAGCCTGATGCAGGGCTCGATCTCACGAGCTGTGAGATCATGACCCGAGCTGAAGTCAAGAGTTGGAGGCTCAGTCGACTGAGCCACCCAGGCGCCCCTGTATTTAGTTTTGTAAGTTACTGGCAGACTGTTTTGCCTAGTCATATTATTTTACACTCCTACAAACAACGTACATAATTCTGCTTGCTTCACATCCTCTCCAATACGCAGTGTGGTCTTTAGTCGTACACATTTGATGGATATGGTAATTAGTGGTCTCTCATGGTTTTGACTTGCACTTCCCCGAAGATGAATGAAGATCGATGTCCTCACATGTTTTTTGGCCATCTGCACGTGTTCCTTGGCGAAGTGTTCCGGTCGCTTGCCCAATTTTATTGGGTCATATGGCCTTGTGTTACTGAATTATAGGCATTTTTAACATGCGCTGAACACCAGTCATTTTCTGCACGACGTTTTGCCCATGTATGGACTGAGTTGCCATTTTCTCAATTTTGTACTTTGGCAAGAAGTTTTACATTTGTGATGGATTCTAATTTATTGAATTTCTCTTTTGTGATTACTGTTTAAGAAAATTTTACCTACACATAATTCCTAAGGATATTCTACTAGTTTTTGTTTGTTTGTTTGTTCGTGTGTGTGTGTTCATATAGGTCAATGATCTATTCCCAATTAATTGTGTGTGCCAGAGAGGTAGGAGTTGAGGACCATTTACTCCATTTATTCATATCCAGTTGTTCCAGAACCATTGGGTAAGAAGATTCTCCACTGGATTTCTTTGCTCTCTTCATTAAAACTGGACCAGATCAATGGGGGTCTATTTCTGAGCTCTCTAGTCTCACATATGGAGCTATCTGTACATCCTCAGGCCAGTACCTTACCTTTTGGTAACGTGGCTTCATGGTAACTCTTGGATTTAGGTAGTGATGGTCCTCAAATTTCATTTTGCATTTTCAAGACTGTTTTACATGTTCCAGTTCCTTATGTTTTTTCAGTAAGTTGTAAAATTAGCCTGCCCATTTCTATAAAAGAAGAAGAGGAAGAGGAAGAGGAAGAGGAAGAAGAAGAAGAAGAAGAAGAAGAAGAAGAAGAAGAAGGGGAGGAGGAGGAGGAGAGGGAGGAGGAGGAGAGTGAGGAGGAGGAAGAAGTCGCCTGGATGGAACTGGGTCCAGTCCTTACAACAATTTGCAAAATGTCATAACCAGCTCACCAACATGCCTACCTAACGTTTGAAACATTAATTCTTTAGAATGCCATTACCAATATGTCCCGATTATCATCAGGGGCGCCTGGGTGGCTCAGTTGGTTGAGCATCCGACTTCGGCTCATGTCATGATCTCACAGTCTGTGAGTTCAAGCCCCGCATCGGGCTCTGGGCTGACAGCTCAGAGCCTGGAGCCTGCTTCAGATTCTGTGTCTCCCTCTCTCTCTGCCCCTCCCCCACTCATGCTCTGTTTCTCTGTCTCAGAAATAAATACATATTAAAAAAAAATTTATCATCAAACTGTAGGTCTGCTTTGATCCAGTCTGGATTCCATATTGACCTCTACTATCCTGGCCTTTAATGGCTTTCTCTCTCCCTGCTTTTTTAGGGACTGGTACCAGAGACATAACCAAGACTAAAACAAATGCCCAGCCTGGTTCTGAGACTGCTAACTGTATAGGTTTCCAGAGAGTGTTTTGAAATAACCCATTAACTAAGGCTATGTTCTTCTCCTGCAGAGACGTCCACTGCCTCTTGATTATATTTCCTAAGACACCAGATCGACTTTCAAAAAAAAAAAAAAATGTTTACTATTTTTTATACCTTAATTGACAAAATTATGCTTTCCCCTTCAGAGGTCTTAATTGTTGTTGTTCTTTCCTGAATGATCTTTAAGGAAGATTGCAATTAGTAATATTGAAAGCAAAATTGACTAAAGTGTTCAATTCCCCTTGAAGAAGCAAACAGCTCGTTCCCACTTAATTCAGATAAAAGCCTTACTATCTGACCTCCCCCATACATTTGTACCAAAACACAGCTTTTTTTCTAATTAATTCGGAAAGAAAGAAAGAACAGACATTACACATAGACATTGCCTTAGAATTATCTGAGTTATGTATTGAAAAGTGGGGAGAGCAAACATTTTTGGCTCTTTGATGATCAGCTACTCCTAAGGAAGTGGCCATTTAATGAACACCAAAAAAAAAATAACTCTAATAATTTCAAGATTCAGAGACACATCTGGAGCTCACTTTCAGTTTAGTGTTACTGGGATAAGAAAGGTTTGCTGCTGTGACCCCATGAGGTGATAAGGGTAACATAGGCTTTTCAAAATGCAATTCCCATTCACATAAGCCATCTTTTTAGATATTTTGACACTCTTCCTAAAAATATCAAGTAGCCAAAAGCACAACCTCACACCTACAGAATTTATTTATCACACTTTCCAATAAATCTGAGCAGTCTATCTAAACCAGACACTGGGCTAGACTCTGAGGTTAAAAAAATAGAAACATACATGTTGGGGTCCCTGGGTGGCTCAGTTGGTTGAGCGTCCAACTTCGACTCAGGTCACAATCTCACGGTCTGTGAGTTTGAGCCCCACATCAGGCTCCATGGTGACAGCACAGAGCCTGCTTGGGATTCTCTCTCTCCCTCTCTCTTTCTGCCCCTTCCCCACTCACTCTATCTCTTTCTCAAAATAAATAGATAAACTTAAAAAAAAAATTTAAATAGATTCTCTCCTTCCCTCTGCCCCTCTTCCCCACTCACATTCTCACTCTTTGAAATAAACATAATGATAATTAATGAATTTAAAAACCACATGTTCACTGCCTTCATGGAGTTTACGTTATTCAGAAAGAGACAAATAATAAGCAAGTCAATAAAGAAAAACAACCACTCTAATAACTGCTTTGAAGGAAGTAGCAAGAGAAGTAGAGGTGGACAAAGACGTTAGTGGGTGGGCAACAGGTTAGGCAGGGAAGGAGTATCTGGAGAGAAAAAAATGACACGGGAGCTGGAAATCTACAGGAGATATGTCTGACCACGAGGGTACCTTCGGGAAGCCAATTCTTGTATTGTATATTCTTCTTAGTTTGAATGAACATTTCAAGAGTCTGCTTTGAAAAACCTCAAGGTTCCTGACAGTGGTAAAGTCTGGGGGGGGGGGGGCGGGCGAGCGGGGGAGAATGATTATAGGGAACAAGGAAGTTTTTTGCCTTGAAGCTAAACTATGAAGCCCTGTGGCCTTTTCTCCAGCCACAAGCATCCATAGAACCCGCATGAGACACCCTGTGCTAGGTCGGTGTGCCGGAAAGTGGGTCACTTCCATCCACCTGAAGTCAGAGAGACATGACATGGTGTTTCCAGTTCACAACTCCCATCGTGTGAGTGTGATACAAAGCGACGTCCGCCAGCAACTCGAATGAGTCTCAAGCATCTTATTCTGATGGTGCTGTTAAGTGGTTTATGCAATGAACAAACAGGGAGATTGAGCGGAAAACACAAGCAGATGATAAATCCTATTTCAAATCTCTTCCAAACAATGATGCAAATCAAAATGCAGACTCACTGATCTGACTTCAGAGTACAAAGGGACGGACTCACTTAAAAATGATAAATTTAATAACAACCCATGGTAATGGGTTTTCATGCTTAATACATTACCCAGCTTTCATACTTTATAGAGAAATAAACTGGAGAATAATTCTCTTTGCATTTTTATTTATTTTAGCTCAGAATAATGAATTTTTATGTAGCTTAATGCCTGCCTGGACATATATACATTTTAGTTCTATTATCATCTTGTTACAAAAAGCAAGATGGCAAGGTTTTGGAGACAAAGAGCAGATATAGAGATTTCCAAGCATCATAAATATATATTCACTTTCTAGTTTATATTTAATACAGTCACAGTCTGCAAAGTCTGTTTTCCCTTTAATTACATTAGATGTTAGGTAGATTCATCTTAACCTTGAGGCAATCCTCACTCTGATTTTTTTTTAATCATGACATGCTCACAAAAATAGTATCCTATATGCCAGTACTTTATAAACTCAAATTAAGGTGAGAGATCCTTGGGACACCTGGGTGGCTCAGTCAGTTAAGCATCCAACTCTTGATTTCAGCTCAGGTCATGATCTCATGGTCATGGGATCAAGCCCCACATTAGGCTCCATGTTGATTGTGGAGCCTGCTTGAGATTCTCTATCTCTCCCTCTCATTCTGCCCCTCCCTTGCTCCTGTGCTCGCTCACTCTCTCTCTCCATTTCTCTCAAAAATAAATAAACTTAAAAAAAAAATTAGAGATCCATACTGGGTCTTAAGTTACTCACAACTAAGTAATGACTTGGTAATATTTTGGGGATAAGAAAAAGGGAGCATAGAAATTGATTAATGTAACTTATTATTCCACCGTCTACACATCTTTGTCTTTTGATTTAATGGTATTAAAACATTAAAATTAACGTTTCCAATTCACAAGACAGTGGCTGCTGCTGGCAGATCTAATGAGAAATTCACGAAGCGCTCCAAAAGCTAAGAGTCAATGTCCTGGCTAACATTTCTACATGCCTGTAGAGCTGAAAAGTTATACTGTGTGGACAAGAAAAGCTAAGTAAGGAGGGGAGGTGAACTCTCAGTGCTGGTCCAGCCTCCTGTGAAAGATAAAGGATAGTTAAGCTATGAGAATGCTCTCCAACAGCAGTGTTACCCCAAGTTCTGTACTCGCAACCATGTGTTGCCAGTTCGTGATATTATAAGGAGCTTGTGTCAGAATATAAGTCAACTCTATTTCTGAGCATTTTGTTCAGCTGCTATTTTTTCCACAGCCTAACTGTGTCAGTGAAGGAAGCAGTGGACTGGTTTAGATCCTGGTGTAGGCTCACCATCTCATTATTAAATAATAATCTCTGTCCACAGACCACACTTTTCATAGCATTGGTCTATAGGAAAACACATAATGAGTGGGATGTAGACTGGTGGCTACAATGCAGAAGCCTATGCATTGGGAGCATTCTCATGTATGAACTACACTCGCTCTAGGCAGGAGTTAATAAGGTTGGGACTATCTCTGGATCTTCGAAGACATCAAACCTAAGTCCCAAGAGAAATAGAACTGATGTAACACTGAGGGACACACCCCTGCAATGACAGGTTATCAGGAAAGAGCAAGTCCGTGTCTCTGGTGCCCACACATGCATGCATGTACACACATAACCACGGACAGGTACACATACAGCAACAAAAAATATACACACGGCCACAGACAAAAAGTCTTCAAGTTCCCCAAAGATAGATCTCCACCAATTCTATAGTTGGGAGCAGCAGAAAAAACTTCATCCAGAACCAGGCACTGTTGGTAGGGTTGTTAGTTGAGGCTTCGACCCACCCACTTCAGTATGAGAACCCGAGCTTGCCAGCAAAGCCCAGATCTGATGGCGGGGGCCCTGGACTCCTTCCTGCAACCCTCAGAGCCAAGAGGCAGTTGGAGGTGATGGATGCCTTGAGGAACCAGGAGCTCGTCAGGAAGGAAAGTGGAGTGGAGTTTTTCCTCAACAGAGGGAAGACAGAGGTGGTTTATCAACAGCCACCAACATGAGGCACTTGGGCAGGTGGGGATTGAAGGCTATGAGAGCTGCTGTACTGATGGGAAAAGCCAGACTAGGAGAGAGGCTGGCTCCATGGTGGAAGCAAAGTCGACAATGTGTAACTTGGGCTTCTCCATAGCTTTTGCAAATAATCTCATGTCGTTAAGGACAGACAGGTGTTTAGTTGAGGATGAAGCACAGGAGGAAGCAATTTTGAGCGCTCTATTTTCTATCTCAAACTTCACTGAAGTCTGGTGGCTTCCCTAGTTTATACTGCACATATTCCCAGATAATTTTCTCTCTTCCTTAGGCTACCCTTTGAAGCTCTGATTATATTTACTATCAAAGGGGAATCACTAAAGAGACTCAAGAAAAAGGCTGAGTTTAAGTAATCAACTTCGCAAGACTGTTTAGGCTTTATTACAAACAATGGTCTCTAGGAATGAGATAGGTCTGATGTGAGAGAGACAAAGTGAGGGCACTCATCCAAAAGAGGAGTTAGTCTTACCAAATGGGATTAAGGAAGTCAGCATTCAATTCAATTATGTAAAGTCCCTAATTATCATATTGGTGGCATTAACTTATTGCATAATTCTAAAAGAAATTAGATGAAAATTACATTTTTCTTCTCATCCTCATACTTGCTTTTCATCTACATTCCTTTCCCCAACCAAAGAGAGAGAGAGAGAGAGAGAGAGAGAGAGAGAGAGAGAGAGAGAGATACATTCAAAATATCCTAAGCTGATTAGGTTCCGGTTGGTTCCTCCATATTGCTCCTAATATTTTCCCTTTCAGGAAAGACCTGCCCAAAATTACCCTCACAATTACCCTGATTCGAGGGACATATTCTTACAGAGCACCAGGGGAAGAAATATTTCCCATAAACAATCTCACTCTGGCCTCAAACTCATCCCATTAGCTCTGAAGGATGAGGCAACTAATTATACAAGAGGCTGTTGCCAGAATTTTCGACATGCTATTAACCCGCTAAATGTAGAGACTGACAAACTGAATAATAAATTATTTCTCTACTTCACATATGGCCTGTGCTCGTGTTGCCAAATATTTCAAAACAATAGTGCAGTGCAAACTCAAATAGACCAGTAGCACACGGGTTCTTCTGGGTAAATGGAACTGAGGATGCCACAGATTGGAATCATCAGGCTCGGTAGTGCTCCATTCCCAGAGCTGTTTCAGGTCCATGGTGAGAGGTAGTCCTAACCCGATTTCTACCTGGAAAGGGGCTTAACATGGCGTCATGTCTGCAAGGGCAGGCAGATGTTTAATTGTGTCCCTACACTTTACCGCACTGGTTTTTATTTTTGATCAGTTGAACTTGAAGGCTAAAGAAATGAGCATTGAGGTCTATTTCCTGCCTCTCACCTAATTTTTATAAATCTGTCATTCCCCGTGTTTTGTTCTAAGTTAAAAACAAAAGTCACCCTATTTGCTATAAAGGCAGCATTGCACTCCCGGATCTTCTAAACCAACCAACCAACTAATTAAAAAGATCATGAGTCATAGAGACACCATCAAAGGTCTTGCTGAAAGAACAATGAACTAGTGACAAAAAAGCGTTTGTTGTAGTTGGGGTGACTTCTTCTTTGAAGGAAGCATTTTCTATTATTGGGAAGGGTTATTATTACTATAGACCATAAATGGGAATTAGCAATTCAACAGTAAAATATTTACAGTGTTCTTAAAAAGGACCAATGTCTCCGGGTGAAAAGAATGATAAATACATATCTAAAGGAACTAGAGTATCATTTTAAGCGTATTCCGAAGTGTTCAGATGAGCGGAAACAATCATAACTCAAGGTGAATCAACATTTTTAGAGACAGCTCATTTTTCTGAGTATGTGCGGTGCTGAGTTTGGAGACTTCCACTCACACCAAATGGTCATGTGGTTGCCTGTGATGTCAGAGAGCTGGGGTTCTACTAAGGTTAGTCAGGAAGAGAGACAGTGTACCCCTAGGGGAAATTGTAACACGAGGTCAAAATAACTGTAGACCTCCAGGTCTGGTTCAGCTTGGGCTGAGATTGACAGATTTATCACCTTTCTAGTATCATCACCTCCTGTATCGTGGAATTCTTTTGAATACCTTTAGCAACAGTGAACACAACAGCTTACAAGGCCATCTCGCCGTAGTCAGTCATCAATCAAGTTGTTTCTAAATTACATCAACACAGGTAGTCGAGTCAAAATCTCTACTCTTGTTTGCCTGAGGTCAGTATCTTTCCAGATTCTCTGTGATTATTTATTATCTATGTGGGTGTGAGGATATGAATTTTCTTCTTGAATTATGCATTTTATTATGGGAAAACATCCCTCGTTCTTGTTTATTAAAATTCCCATCAGTAAAAGAGAAGGACCTACGAGGTTGTTTTGTTTGTGGTCAAAGGTTGAGCATTTGTTTGTAAAATTAATTAGGTTCATTGTCACCACCTAGAAGGGGTGCAAAAGTCTTCTCAAAAGGCAGCAGTCTTGGGAATTAAGACCCTTTCAGTGGCTGGATTATAGATACCCTGGCTTTTATATTTTCCTCTTATAAAAAGCCTATCGGTTTGATTTGTTTTGTTCAGTTACTGCTGCTTAAAATACCATCTCGAAAGGTAATCCCCAGAATGGTGCTTTTATTGTCTGAAACTCGGGAAAACAGTAATATGATCTCCCAGCCTGTGTGTGCAGCAAGAGCTAGGTCATCTTCTTGAGGTTGAAGGTCATTTTCTCTTTATGTTAAATCCCTGTCTCTAAATGGAGAAGAAAGGCACAGAAACGAAACGGAGGCTTTGACCCATAGAGACAACCTCTGCAGTTAACCAGGGGACCCGACTCTGCTTAAACTGAGAAGGCAGACATCAATCACATTCTGCTTCTTCCCTAGAACATTTTTAAGCATAAAGAGAAAGCTAGGAAGGAAAGGGAACAATAGAGGCAGAGATAAAGATCCTGCAGAAACATGAAACTTGGTCAAACAAGGGCCAACGCGAGCCGAGTTTGCCTTCCCATCCCAGGAAGAGAGGGGTTGCTGGTCCATTCTAAGGACACAAAACCCAAGGGTGTGACATAGAGGAGAGACATCTGACAGCAACATTTGAAATGAAGCAGTGAATCCAAACAGGGAGCACAGAAAAGGCTCATTTAGGAGAGGGGAGGGATCGTCAAATAGATCGTCAACATGGATTTTCCGAGGTACAACAATCAACTTGAGAGCAGAAAATGTTGGAGATTGGCCAAACAGGATCACCATGGCCTCCTGAACAGAGCATGTGTGCTCAGCCAACATTAATTTGGAGAACAGTATTATGGGTTCGGTTTGGTTAAAAACATTAGTATGTCTACTCTGTACAAAACAGTAGTATAGTATTTTGCGTGCTGGACATATAAAGAAGAAAAATGTGTGGCCACTACTCCGGGGAAGTGACATGCCCAGGACTAGCCGACCACATACAGTTAATTTCAACTTGATGTGCTCTGTGCAGAAACAGCACCAGGATGGGACTTCAGGTCAGACCACGGGATCAAGAATGATTTCCTAGAAGAGATAATGCTGGAATTGTCTTTTTCTTCAGATCAAAGCTCAGCACTAGTTAGCTGTGTGCTACAGGGCAACTCACATAAATCCCCGTGAGCATGTTTCCTCATTAATTAAAAATGGGAGCAATACAACCAATCTCTCAGGTTTGTTATGAGGATTAAGAGATTAAACACATAAAGTGCTTTGCATGATGTAAATGTTCAATACATGTTTTCCTTCCCGCTGCCTGTACAATGCTAGTGTCAGGGGCCTGGAGTACAAATGGACTCTGTTGTCGTTCTATAAATGGTCACGAAGATGATACAACTGGCCCAGAGTGATGCCAGCCAGTCACAGAACCCAGCCTCTCACTCCTAGCCTGGAACCGTCTCTACAATACCCACCACATCATAATGAACACGGACAACTGCCTGCGATAACAAGTGCTCCAGAGGGAAGCATCTGCGCGGTAAAATGGAGACACTAGGAAAAAGAAGATAGATCATAAAATAAGTAGATAGGTAGGTAGGTAGGTAAACAGTCTGTGAAACAGCTGGGCAATGCATTTTATTTATGTATTTTTTTTAGTGTTTTTTTTTTTTTTTGAGAGAGAGAGAGCAGGGGAGGGGCAGAGAGAAAGGAAGACAAAGAACCCAGAGCAGGCTCCAGGACCCGAGCTGTTAGCACAGAGCCCGACGCGGGGCTCAAACCCCTGAACCACGAGATCATGACCTGAGCCGAAGACAGACGCTCAACTGACTGAGCCACCCAGGCACCACAGCAATACATTTTAAAACTAACTTAATGGAAACTTAGGATAGAAATAAAAAGCAGACTTCAAATTTATATTTATTTCTTAAGTTTTTTTATTTTGAGAAAAAGCGTGAGGGGGGAGAGGGAGAGAGAATCCCAAGCAAACTCTATGCGTCAGTGCAGAGCCTGACACAGGGCTAGAACTCACGAACTGTGAGATCACGACCTGAGCTGAAACCAAGATTCAGATGCTTACCTGACCGAGCCACCCAGGTGCCCCTAGAATCTTGCACTTAAAACAACACAAACCAATGATGTCAAGATTTAACCAAAGGTCGTGTCAAACAAGCTTAGATATGGACACAACTGGTAGCAAGAGACAAAGGACAAACTCAAATTTAAAAATCTATGTTCTTTGAAGCTTCTTTAAATTGCTTAGATGTAAAGTAGAACATCAAAATTTCCATCTTTAAAAAGCTTTTAAAAAATGGAAAAGCAATGACTACTTTTTGGGAGCATCTGTAAGTGGTGCTCTCATTCAGAGCCTGTCAGTCTAGATACCATTTGCATTTGGGGCTGGATAGTTCTTGGAATTCTTTGTCATGGAAGCTGCGATGTAGGATGTCCACCCATAAATGTCATAGCAACTCCAGAGCTGGAACAACTAAGCGTGTTTCCAAGCACTGCCTGATGTCCCCTGTGGGACAAAATCACCCTGGCTGACAATCACTGATTTACAGGAAAGTTTTATCTACTGTAGGAACTGATCCTTTCAGGTCCAGACCACTTCCAGGTTTAGAAAAACTCTGCACTTGAGATGCCTGGGTGGCTCAGTCGGTGAAGCGTCCGACTTCAGCACAGGTCATAATCTCACAGCTTGTGGGTTCGTGTCCTTCATCGGGCTCTGTGCTGACAGCTCAGAGCCTGGAGCCTGCTTGGGATTCTGTGTCTCCCTCTCTCTCTCTCTCTCTCTCTCTCTCTGGCCCTCTCCCACTCACACTCACTCTCTCTTTCTCTTTCTCAAAGAAAGAAAGAAAGAAAGAAAGAAAGAAAGAAAGAAAGAAAGAAAGAAAGAAAGAAAGGAAAGGAAAGGAAAGGTCTGCATTTTGAGGCACTCAATCTCCTATCTGAACAGCCCTCATCATTTGCCACAGTATTTTATGGAGTTGGAATCTGTTCTTGCCTCTTTTGCCAGCAACCAGGTACATTTTTCCCTCTTAAGAGATGTGCAAACCTTTTCATCCCTTTTCTGCTTTCAATTATTTGTGGATGCCCACCACATACACTTTCATTGTCTCTTCTCCACCTTCAAATTTCTCAATCCCTTTTTTTTAACACCATTCCTAGGTTTCTCATCTTTGTCCTCAGCTTCCAGGTGCTTTGTAATCGGTGGGTCCCCCTCCTATCAATGTTACTTCCCTTGCAGGTAAGAAAATTGTGAAGCAGGGTGGTCACTGGATTTGTTCAAGTTCACATCAGTAGCGAGTGCAAAGGCTGGGACCAGGGCCGCGTCTCCTAATTCCTGGTGGAGAATCCCTTCACCCACACTCCGCCGCTTGCACTGCTCAACCTAAGCACTGGTTCTGGCTTCCTCAACCAGAGGTTACTCCGAAACCAATGTGACATTGGACAGGTAGAAATGGCACCCATCTTCCTTTAAGATTCTCTCTGAATGGTAAACACCTAGTACCTGGGTCAAGTTGCATCAATAAAGTACATAAAGCCAATCACATAAACTATTCCTCAAGTTCCTCACCTCTACATTAGATACAGCTGTGGCACCTGGATCTCAGTGTGGCAGTGAAAACTAAGATCAATGTTAAATAAAGGTTATTCCTTAATTCTAATTACGGATCTAAAATATTCTTTTTCAAATCTCGTCTCAGCCAATACACTGTGTGCCATGGGCATACCATGAATGACTGAAGGGTCAGAATGAACACGATATATTCAAATAAGTCCAAGGTGACTGGAAGCCAAGATTTCCCTGATGCACACACCCGGTGGAACTCAAGTCTTTCCCTTAAAAGGTTGTCAAAGAGAAGCAAGGAATTTAGGCAAATTTTTAATACAACGGGAACCGTGTGTCCCCTAGCAGCCATTTCTACTGTTGTTATTTTCTTGATCCCAAGTGTGTAGGGTGGGAAGGGTAAGTCACAATCTCCCCCAAACGAGAAAACAAGGGCAAGCAGCCTGTGCTAGCAATCACTTCATTTTATCTCCGACTTGGGAATCTTCTTTATGAGACTGTCTGGATTCACCAAGTGTGGCACTATTTCTGAGGATCGCTGATAGCTGTTTTTAAACCTGTTTGCTTCGTTTCAAATTTTCACACACTTACACAGAAGCTTCTCCAGGGTCACCGTCTCCTCTGCAGTCCTTGTCATAGGGAAATATTTTTGTTCCCTACTGGGATTGAATTGGTTGATGCATGATTTTTTTTTAATGTTTATTCATTTTTGAGAGAGAAAGACTGAGCACGAGTGGGGGAGGAGCAGAGAGAGAAAGAGGGAGACATAGAATCCGAAGCAGGCTCCAGGCGCTGAGCTGTCGGCACAGAGACCGACGCGGGGCTCGAAATTATCAACTGTGAGATCACGACCAGAATATGCAGGAACCTCTTAAGACACCCTGGGCCCAAGGGCCTTGAGAATTTTTTCTCAAGGTTTCTTTCTGTGTGTTTTGGTACACTGTCTTATTTTAAAGCCTCCAACGCGCCGCGAAGGCAGTCCTTGATTCCTCCAGCTTGGGTTATCAACAGCATTCTTTCTGATGGCCCCTGGAAAGCAGCAGCGTGACCGCCGCATACCGGCACCGCAACAGGACATGTGTCTGGAGGCACGTGACACAATCAAGAGACAGACACATCAAAGGACTAGACGTGCACAAGTTTCACTGCCCCTTTGAGAACCCCCTTCTGACTTGCAGTGATCCCCCATTTCTGGAGTGTTGGCAGGAGGCAGGGTCTTGACTCTCTATTTATCTCTGACAGCTGTGACACAGACGTGTGGCCTGGAATCAACCAAGGAGGAACTCCTGATCAGTACTTAGGACTAGAGAGCCTGCTGCAAATATAGAAATCGTTCACAGGAAAAGCAACAGAGCGGAGAAGTCAGCCATGGGGTTGAACGATGTCCGAGGGCAGCGAAGCCACGTGTGTCACTTAAAACAGTCTTGCCTAACAGGGCGCCTAGGTGGCTCAGGCGGTTGAGCGTCCGACTTCAGCTCAGGTCATGGTCTTGCAGTTCGTGAGTTCGAGCTCCGCGTCGGGCTCTGTGCTAACAAGCAGCTCAGAGTCTGGTGCCTGCTTCGGATTCTGTGTGTCTCTCTTTCTCTCCCCCTCCCCTGCTCATGCTCTGCCTCTCTCTGTCTCTCAAAAATAAATAAATGCTAAAATAATCTTTCCTGGGACCTGACCCTGGCAGTGTTTTTCAGCTGTATAGAAACGCTCAATCTTGCTACCAGCCTCCTTCTCTCATCTTCTGTGAATTTTGTGAATGTTTCAATATCGTTCCAATAAAGACCCACCTCCAGCCGGCTGTGGGTACTTGATCAAGTCATCAACCCATCCTCATTAACGAACTGGAACAATAACAGTGTACCTACCCGTGAAATTCACCCTAAGAATGAAACGAGATGCTTCTAAAGTGCTACACACACTGAGACACAGTACCTACTAAATGTTACCTGCGGTCATTTTTAAAAAAATATTTTTTATTACTCAAGCCCTCAATTTTTATTTACATACGCGGGGTTTTTCTTTTGTCAACAGACATCAACAAAAAGCTATTGAGAGAGATCATGCACCCCTTAAACGTAGTCATACATCCAGTTACACAATAAACATTGATTTGAGAAGCATCAGGCTTTACAAGCACATACCAAAGTAAGCAAGAGAAACCACAGTTCCTTTCCTCCAGGCAAAATTAGGTGTCAATTCAAAAAATCTCACCTATTGATGCAGGGCTGAGAAGCGAAAAGAAAAAGAAAAAAGAAAAGCAGGAGTCCTCAGAGAACAAAGCAGAGAGATCAGACTTAAGCAGGTCAGAAAGGGCATCCACAAGGCAGAGAGGAATCATTGAGCTGGGATCCCAAGAAGGAATGAATAAACCAGCAAGGATGGAAAAGCAGGGCGTGCCAGGCCCAAAGACCTCACGGCCACAGGCCTGGTGCTAAGAGGGAATGTGGCATGTGTGAGGACAAGGGAGCACCAAGGGGACAGCGGTGACGCAGAGGGCTGGCAGGGGACAAGGTCCTGCAGGTGAGGTCAGTGTATTTGAAATATCCCAAGAGCTATAAGAAAGCCTTGAAGGAGCCAAGCAGTTTTGCTTTGAGTTTTGCCTCTGGGAGGAGTGTGGGTGGCTCAGTCGGTTAAGCCAACTCTTGATTTCGGCCCAGGTCATAATCTTACAGTTCGTGAGTTTGAGCCCTGCATTGGGTTTTCTACTATCAGTGCACAGCCTGCTTTGGATTCTCTCCCTCTCTGTTCCTCCCTCTCCCCTCTCTCTCAAAAATAAACAAACATTAAACAAATGATAAAGTTTAGGGGTGCCTGGGTGGCTCAGTCGGTTAAATGTCCGGCTTCAGCTTAGTCGTGATCTCGCGGCTCGTGGGTTCAAGCCCTGCGTCCGGCGCTCTGTGCCGACAGCTCAGAGCCTGAAGCCTGCTTCGGTTCTGTGCCTCCCTCCCTCTCTGCCCCTCCGCCACTGGAGCTCAGTCTCTTGTCTCTCAAAAATCAAGGTTTAAAAAAAATAAAAAAGAAATAAGTAAATAATAAAAAATAACGAAGGTGAAAAAAGAAAAAAGAAAAGAAATGTGCCCTCTGGCTACCGTCAGAAAAAATAGATTGGAGGGAAAAACAAATGGCTGCAAGATGACGACTTAGGAGGCGAGGAGAGGGTTCCAATTGTAAGCTAACCAGCTGAATTAGGGACAGGGTGTGGAGAGAGAGAGAGAACTAGAATTCACGATGTGAAGTTGACCAGAATTCTGGGCAGGCTGATCATAAGGAGCGAAGGAAGTTGAGGAGGAGAATGTTCATCTCTCCCCCCAGGATTTCCTGTTTTCAGAATGGAGGACTGCTGTGCTTGAGGACGGAAGCCAGTACATTTTACGCTCAGGTACTCGTGAGATAACAAGGCTCCTAAGACATTAATGTGTTGCATGCTTTAGCATTGACTTAGTATGTTCGTATTCATTTTCTATTATATCCTCCCGGAGCCACAAGAGAGCAAGACAAAGGACCTGTGTCTAGATGGCGAAGCTAGTATGTTAGGGAAAGGCGATGAAAGCCTCAAGTCTGTGCCCCCGGGTCCAGGCATGTTCTTTTACACACATCTGACATTTGCCCCCACGAATGCCTCAAAGCATCCCAACAGACGACTGGGGCAATTTCTCCTTTGGCCATGTTTGGCTTTCCACCAAGTGGATTATATTCACTGAGCATCCGTGTTATCTGAAATTCACCAGATTTCCTGATACCAGAGAGAGCCTCAGATTTCCTGATACCAGAGAGAGCCTCGGCAGATTCCAAGTTCTGCATTCCCCCTACTAAATGAAGAGAAAGAAAGAACTCGCAAAGTACATAACCCCCAAACAGCAGTTTTTGCAATGAGTCCTAACCCACTGTCTTCCTTTAAATACCATAAAGATCACCGTCCACCAGGGCAGCAAGTAACACAACAGACTTTGGGATCAGAGCAATCTCCATCGATTCCAGCTTTGCCACTTACTAGTAGCTGAATGACGCACAGCTATTGGGAGTTTTCCTTTCAGCTGGAAAAATGAGAACTCTAGCAGCCATCTCTTAAGCGTATTTTAAGGATTAAGTTTGATTATACACGCACAGCTCGTTACACTGGCTGCCAAAGACCGAAGTCTCAAGAGATGACAGCTGAAGTGAGGGCTGACATCTTTTGTGGGAAACCAGCATTTAGTCAAAACCTGAATGTCACATGGACAAAGGACAAGGAAGGGGAGAGAACATATCTAGTCATTTTGAAAGAATTTGGGGTGGGGGGGGTTCAGGGTCAGTTATGAGACAGAGAAAGAGGCCCAGGAATTTGTGAGGGAACCAGAGTTACCCGATAGGGTCTCCCCTTTCTTCACGTACCAATTATTACTCAGGGCTCTTGTGGAGACACAGAGCCAGAATCCCCAGTCTGTGTAAAAGAATGCAATTCACCACAATGTAACCTCTAAACTGAACCACCTACATAGAGACCAAAAGATGATCTGGGGTAGGTCTCACTTTTTTTATAATTACACCATGTCAACCTAGGCTTCCCTATCTGTGTGGAAGAGACATGGCCTTCAGAACTTTAAAGAACCTGGAACCACGACTGTCTTTTTTTTGTTTTTAATGTTTATTTCTTTTGAGAGGTGGTGCGACAGAGAGAGATTGAGGAAGAAAGAATCCCAAGCAGGCCCCACACTGTCAGCGTGGAACCCAATGCAGGGCTCGAACTCCCAAACCGTGAGATCATGACCTGAGCTGAAACCAAGAGTTGGACACTGAACCAACGGAGCCACCCAGGTGTCCCTCAACATTAGTGGCATTTTTAATCTACTGATTAGTAATCTCAAAGACTCTGGCACAACAATCTATCCTGTCACTGATGGAATGAATTCATCAATGGAGAAGTAAAAACCTGTATTCTCACTTGTCTGTTATATTCATTATCTAGAAAGTAGGTGGATGCGAAAGCACATAAAACTATAATATTAAGTTTTCTTTAATCATTCAGGATCCAAGCTTTCAAGATTTATTCATGAATTCATTTCCACAAAATATTTAATGAGCATAAAGATACCAGGAATTGTGCTAATACCAATTAACACAAATTGTGATAATACAGAAGAGTAAGACATTCTTTTTCCCATCAAGGAGCTCCCAATCTAGCAGATAAAATAGAGACTTGGAAATGGTTAGTTACAATACAACTCATCTGAAATTTTGCCTTTGTTTTTTCCTGTGTCTGACTCTGTGCTCTCCAACTACCTTGTGAGCACTTTGTAAATAAATGAGTAAGAGTAACTTCATCTCCAGGGCACCTGGGTGGCTCAGTCGGTTAAGCATCCCACTTTGGTTCAGGTCATGATCTCGTGATCCTTGAGTTCTAGCCCCACGTCAGGCTCTGGTCTAACAGCTCAGAGCCTGGAGCCTGCTTTGGATTCTCTCTCTCTCTCTCTCTCTCTCTCTCTCTCTCTGCCACTCCCCCAATCATGCTCCCTCACTCTCTCTCTCTCTCTGTCTCTCAAAAATAAATAAATGTTAAAAAAAATAATAAAGAAAAAAAAAAAGAATGACTGTATCTCATCCTTTAGCTCCCGCTATCTATTCCAGGCTAATGGTTTCTAAACCTAGGTCTCCTGATTGAAAAAATAATAAAAGCAATCCCCCAAGCTTGAAGCAATGTGAGAACAGGAAACATTTTTTTGTCTCTCCAAAGTTCCACAGAGTACAGCCCATACAGCATATTCTCAATACAAGGGTGGTGAATGAATACATCCATGAATAAATGAAATGCAGTGATTTGGGCACCAGGGGAAAACAATGCATAATGGGTCTAAGACTTCAGGACCACAGACTATAAGGTCTAAGAAGTTTTGTCTGGGGTTAGAGCCCATTGACTCCAGGGTTATTTCTACTAAGTTGATTTGCTGGTGCCTTTCTGGGTATTGCCAAAATAAATAAATAAATAAATAAATAAATAAATAAATAAATAAATAAATTAAATAAATAAATAAAATCACCCAAACACCACTGTCCTCTCCACATCTAGACAATGCGCCACCATTTCCACCCACTGAGTAAAACGTGTGGCCAACAGCCTGGAGGAGGGGGTCTTGTCACCTGGTGCCTCCTAACGCAAATAGAGGATAATTATCTGTGGAAACTAGACAAAATGTATGGTACTAAAAATTTGCCTTTTAATATGGAATAATTTCTCTAGTATCCGGCTAGCTCACTCAATAGAGCATGAGACTCTTACTATTGGGTAATTCCTTTACATCACTAAAAATATATATATATGGGATGCCTGGATGGTTCAGTCGTTTAGGGGTCAGACTTTGACTCCGATCATGATCTCACAGTTCTTGAGTTCGAAGCCCATGTCGGCTTTCTGCTGTCAGCTCAGAGCCCACTTTGGGTCCTGCACACCTCTTTCTATCCCTACCCTGCTCGTGTTCTTTCTCTTCTCTCTTTCTCTCTCTCTTTCTCTCAACAATAAGCATTAAAAAAAATTAAAGGGATGCCTGGGTGGCTCAGTCGGTTAAGCATCTGACTTCGGCTCAGGTCATGATCTCACAGTTCGTGGGTTCGAGCCCCGTGTCAGGCTCTGTGCTGACAGCTCGGGGCCTGGAGCCTGCTTCAGATTCTGTGTCCCCCTCTCTCTCTGCCCCTCCCCTGCTCATGCTCTGTCTCTCTCTGTCTCAAAAATAAATAAAAACATTAAAATTTTTTTTTAATTTAAAATACACACACACACACACACACACACACACACACACACACACACATTTGGGCCATATTGAGCTGGCCTAATTTTCCATCTTGAAGGGAAAAGAAAATGGTCACCTTTTCAAACCAAGAGAGGCAGAAAGCAGATGTGAGACCCAACTTTATACTGTCAACGTTAAGTCTTTTCTGTCTATTATACTGCTTGTGACACTGAGGACAGTCTCCTTAATATAATGAAGATGAAAACAATCAATGAATACAAGAAGGAATACGGGAAGGAGCCCTGGGTGTTTGAGCCAAGTTTCGCACAGGAGGTCACTTCTCCAGTACATGAGAGCAAATTTTAACTCCCGATACCATCAGGCTCACTAAAATAAGAGCAGATCCTTTCCGGCTATCTTGGTTTTCTGTGTTAAGGAGATTACGCATAAAACCACCATGGATACAAGAAAAGTTCCATTCCAAGTTGTCACGTGTACTGGGTGCTTAATTTTTCTGATAGTAGATGTATTAGAGTAGCCTGAAGCTAACGTTCATTTTCAAGCCCAGGGGCAAATTCAAATACACCTTCTGTGTGGTCCTGCCCTTTTTCCCTAGATAAAAATAAATTCTACCTGCTCCAGTTACATCAGATACAGATGGCACCTTTCCTTAACCCAGGCTGCACAGAACAATCACCGAATGAGGTTTTAAAGATTGCTTTATAATAATTGATATATTGTAATATGTCATATATATTATAGGTTATTTATATATTATTATATTATATTACATCATATTATATTATTACTGTGATAAAAATATAATAATTATTGCCTGGGCCCCATCCCAGACAAATGAAATTAGATTCTCACAGAATAGGACCTAGTCACGGTTGTTTTTTTGTTTTGTTTTGTTTTGTTTTGTTTTGTTTTGTTTTGTTTTAATGCTTCCCGGGGCTTCCAATCTGTGGTCTGCATTAAGAACCACTAAACTCATCTACACCTCCTGGCCAGCCTGGATGTAGGTGATAAGCGATGCTTCTCACCCTTCAGTGAGGGCACAGATACCCAGGGATCTTGTTAGAATGCAGATTCCGAGTCTGTAGGTCTGCGCTCTGGCCTGAGGTTCTGTTGTGCTAACGAGCTCTACATGGTGCTAATGACATCGCCGGTGGGTTCACAAGCCACACTTGGAGGAGCTAGGTGCTGACCCACTCATGGCCTTCTGCAAGCAGCCAAGGAAGGAACAGTCTCCGCAAAGACATCCTTAGGGGGACATATGGCCAGCACATACTGAAATGCTGGGCCATTTCAGCTGTTAAAGAATGAAAGCCTTTTGTCCAGATTGAAAAAGAGCCGTAGCTGTGAGCTCCCCACTCCAGTTAGCCTGCACCTTCTCTGAGGAAGCTTGACATGCCGCTATCAATTCAGCAACTCAAATGCTCACGCCTGGCACGTGAGGGGACCTCGAGGACTCTGCTTCACCAGTGATGGCTTCTCTTCCATTCTGACTGGCCAGGGCTTTTGCTCAGTTGGCTACTGAATCTCTCAAACAGCACTTTTGAGCACCATACCAAGATATAACCCCTAGATGGGTCAGATGCAGAAAACTGTCCAACTGCTGTCTTGAAGTTGTGTTAAGTTGAAAGATGACCCTCGAGTCACTAACGTGGGTGATTTCTCATAAAAGAAGACATGAGATCAGCAAGGCCCCGGGACAAAAGACAGGTTAGGTGAAACAAAACATGAGTTGGGGTGAGAAAAGGATCTAAGAAATATGCAAAAATAACAGAGATGCATTATAGAAGCTCATAATGAACAAGTAGACTGAACCAAAGGAAAATCTTGGTTTTGTTAGAGGTTCTGGGGAACTGAAAATAATAGAAAAGACTTGCTTTGCTATCCTCAACATAAATCAGAGGCCCACTAAAAAATTATGACAGATGATTCATAACCTATTATTATAAGGCTTTGCCTTGCTTTGACAAGTAAGTCATTACAAAACACCATAAGTACTGCAATACTCAGTTCCTATAAATCAAAGCAGAATATTTAAACATATTTTATGTTGATAATCATGTTCATCTATTTAAAAAAAAACAATTTTCCACATTAGTGATAAAACTCAGTGTCTCTAATGTGTAGAGATGGGTAGCTCAGTTGGTTGAGTGGCCGATTCTTGATTGCGGCTCAGGTCATGATCTCACTGTTCATGAGATCAAGCCCCGCATTGGGTTCCATGCTCGGCATGGAGTCTGCTTGAGAATTTTAAGAGAGATTGGACAAAATCCTCGATTTTTACTTTCTCTATCTGTTCTTCTCAGTCCAATCAAGAAAGAAATTGTTAACAGCAAGAAAACATGAAGCTAATGAAAGATGTGTGCCTGGGTTCTTACAAGATGTATCTGAGGACAAAAATTTTGAGATTCCTTGACAATTCTACAAGGCCACTTTAATAGAATAAACCTACTTTATAGGTCCCCTGTCCTAATGCTGAGTATTCTTGCCAGTTTTAATCTCTAATGTGCCTATGGGACCACTAAGTCACAACATATAATGTGAAAGTTGTGTGTTTGGTTATTTTTTTTAATGTTTATCTGAGAGAGAAAGAGAGAGCGAGCGAGTGAGAGCACACAAGTGGGGAAGGGACAGAGAGAGAGAGAGAATTCCAAGCAGGCTCCGTGCTGTCAGAGAAGAACCCAATGTGGGATTGAACTCACCAACTGTGAGATCATGACCTGAGCTAAAATCGAGAGTCAGAAGGTCAACCGACTGAGCCACCCAGGTGCCCCAGAAGGTTGTGGGTTATTAAAACAGATTGAAATTTCAGAGGCCTTAACGTTGATAATGTCCACTTGCAGCCAGTCCCCTAACACTCCCAAGCGTAAAGCCTTAACAACTGCATCTGCCATATGCATTCTTCTGACTCATCTTTGTTTTACTTACATGTACCTCAAGGTGTACTTTCTCTCCACTTTCTGAAGCACGGCAGAATTGCCAATGTGATTTCTGACTCCACTGTTCCCATTTCCTTTGCATCTCAATCAAATACCGTGTTTTTTTTAATGGCATTGACAAAGGAGGCTTTTGAAGCTCAGAAACACATACGGCCAATGATCTGTAACCCCAAAACTATTTTCCACATCTTTCTCCCGTCTCCTGCAAGGGGCATCCCTCCACCACCCCCCCTTGCTAGCCCTTCTAATATCAGGACCTGAAAATCCCTCCTACCATATGTCAGAGATATTTGATCTTTTTCTGTCTAAGCCTGCGGTAGGGCTTATGGTTCACACTGTGTGCTATGTCTGATTCCTCCTTAGGGGAGTCTGATTTCACATTCTAACCGCCCTAAATAGACTTCAGAAAGTGGGCCTCCTTCCTAGACTCAGAAAAGAACCACCACGAGGAATAAAAATACACGAGCAGTGTCCCCGTAAGTAACAGACATGGATCTCTAGGTGGCCAGCTCTGCTCTTAGACCAATGCTACAGCACTTCTACTGAGTGTGTGATAACCAGCCTCAAATACGAGCGAAATACAGTATCAGTCTTGCCAAGCGTGGACAGATGGGGCCCAGAAGCAGGTATTTCCAGCCAGCCCTCTGCTTCTTGTAGACAGACATTTCTTCGAAGCCTAAAAATGGGAAGCGTTTCTAGCAAAGCTAATAGCAAAATGTTTTTTAACAATGGAATGCAGCAGAAAAAACAAATTCCTTCTGTTTGATCGAGGATCCAGATTCCAAAGACACACAACATCCGTGCAACATGTCAAATGGTCATTTTCTTTTTTCCCTTCCACTTGGCTGATGACTGATGTCTCCTCTTGTGGGGGTGGGGGTGGGGGGGGACTGGCAAGTGGTGTCCCTCCTACTGCCATGTGCAATGAATGACCCTGTGATGGCAGATGAGATCTTTGTGGAAACTGGTGAAGTGTTCTTGCTAGCCCTTGGCCCTCGCAGAGGTGAATTTAACCATATCTTGCCATCTTGAAATTGTACCTCACGGGACATCTAGTGAATAAAATCCCTTTCGTGCACATCAGGAAGCCCAACTACCTCCCTGTGCAAATTTTAAAGGGTATTTTTTCATCCCCAGGCAGAAGAAATAGACTGACCAAGGTAGTATTCAGGATAGACCAGGGATGTACAAGAGAAAAGACCTCCATTCAAGCCAAAGGGCTCTCTGCCAGCACAGAGATGAGAACATGTCAGAGATAATAAAGAAAATAGCTGGGTCTTAAGGACAGATGGCTGAGTATAATTGTGGGAGGGGGGGAGGGGCAGGGGGAGGTGGGTACTAGAGAGGCTAGTTGGACCTGCCCTCAACTAGGCTTTTGGAGGCAAGGTCACTTTGCACCCTACCTCCTTCTTCCTCCCCTTCCCTTCCCCCTCACCGGCCACCCCTTCAGCACTGACAGGTACAAAATATATGACCAGGCATTTTCACGTAGATGAGGCTTCTGTTGTTCACAAAGAAGAGACAGCAAAGAAGGAAGGCACATGACTGACCCTTCCTCAGAGAACACTTGCATTATGTATTTTTGATCCGTGTCTTAGAAGTTTTACCTGTTATAATAAAATAACCTTTTTCACAGTAAACAAGAAGAAATGAGAAATGAGCTGACCATGCCACAAAGCTACCCTCTCTAGTCACCCTGAATGTGGCCCCTGGGGAGCCAGAAGTAACAAGAGCAACATCAATGCTCAGCATTTTCTGTCTTAATTGGTGTTGAACCTCCTCCCTTTGTCCAAGTTACATCTCTTGGAGAAGCAATGGATGTCAGAGCAATGCGTCCAATCCCCTTACCCATGGGGTCCAACTGGGGTAAAATGTTGGGAAGTAAGTAAAGTAAAATTCCTGGAAAATAAGAAATGATTTAGAAGAGCAGAGAGATCAAGAAGAAATGGAAAAGTAAGAGATACTGTGCCTGTTCCCTGCCACACACACAGATCAAAGGAACGAGACTTTATACGGACTCCCCCAGAGGGACATACAGGCACATTTGAAGCCGAAATACACCTGCATTACTGTATTGTTTTTCTGTTTACTACACTCTCACCTTAAGACCTCCTTTGGTGGGTACAGGTGGTGATAACAAAGGAAATTTTGGTGGGTCAAGAGATGACTCTACCACATCAATCTCCAGTTCTTGAATTGCCATGTCAGTTCCTGAGTATTATAAAGCAATTGGCATTGTATTGCGATACAGCATCCCCAACATCTCTAGGAAGACATTGGGCTGTCCCGTAAATGAGGTATTCTAATTCCTTTGACAGTTTTCTCTCTCATCGTATCATAACCGGATGAACCTGTTACATGCTGTATTCTTAAACTCTGGATTATATAATGAAATATATATATCTGCTCTCTATTTGCCAGAAAAAATATAGGAGGACTTGCGACTCCAAGGACAGAACCAGGTCATTCTAGGCAAGTGGTCACTTGGTGAAGCCTCTTGAAAAACATTCCTCTAGCCTTCCTCCTTGGCGATCATTCCCTGGGACTGACTGTGGTTTCACACAGCATTCTGAGCTCACATTTTTGGCTTAGTATTTGCCATGGGCTTAACATGGCAAGTCCAGACAATGCACAGATATATACAGCAAGGGTCAGATTAAAATGGCTTTGGAGAACAGGCAAGCAACATAAATATGTGAAGCAAGTCAGCTGGTGAGGGTCCTTCCAGCTCTTGGATAACATGCAAAGCCTCAGGGCTTGGAATTTCAATTCAGCAACCCAAGTGACCATGTACAGATGAATGGATAAAGAAAATGTGGTATGTACACACAAGGGGGATTACTCAGCCATAAAAAGAATGAGATCTTGGGGCACCTGGGTGGCTCAGTCAGTTAAGTGCCCAACTTTGGCTCAGGTCAGAATCTCATGGCTCATGGGTTCGAGCCCCATGTTGGGCTCTGTACTGACAGCTCAGAGCCTGAAGCCTGCTTCAGATTCTGTCTGTCTGTCTGTCTCTCTCTCTCTCTCCCTCCCTCTCTCTCCCCAAAATAAACAAACATTAAAAAAATGTTTTTAAAAGAATGAGATCTTACCATTTGTAAGAACAATGGATGGACCTAGGGGTATTATGCTCAGTGAAGTAAGTCAGAGCAAGATGAATACTATGTGATTTCACTTGTACATAAAATCTAAAATGCAAATTAACAAATGAACAGACACAGATGCAAAAATACATAGAACAAAATGGTGGTTATAAGATGGGGAATACAGGTACGAGGAATTAAGATGCATACAATTCCCGTTCTAAACACATAAATCATGGGGATTGAAAAGTACAGCGTCATGAATACAGTCAGTGACATTAGAATAACATTGTACAGGGGCGCCTGGGTGGCGCAGTCGGTTAAGCGTCCGATTTCAGCCAGGTCACGATCTCGCGGTCCGTGAGTTCGAGCCCCGCGTCAGGCTCTGGGCTGATGGCTCGGAGCCTGGAGCCTGTTTCCGATTCTGTGTCTCCCTCTCTCTCTGCCCCCCCGTTCATGCTCTGTCTCTCTCTGTCCCCAAAATAAATAAATACGTTGAAAAAAAATTAAAAAAAAAAAGAATAACATTGTACAGTGACAGATGGTAACTATACTTATCCTGGTGAGCATTCCCAATGTACAGAATTATTGAATCACTGGGTTGTACCCCTGACCTAATTGAACATCGTATGCGAAGTAAACTTCCATTAAAATGTCAAAAGTAACAAAATACTGAAAGAAGTATTTTGCTCTCACATGAAAGCACTGAAAATGAGCCAAATCTTAAAAAGAAAAAAAAAAAAAGTGACACAGCAGCGACATCACTTTTGCCCAAACTGTGTCTTAGAAGCCACAAGTTATCAATCTCAGCAAAATAACGGGGATCTCCTTCACGTCCCCACCCACAACTGCACATTACATCATTTCAGAACATTATCTGTTCACTCTGTATATGTCCACATGATGTGTCTATGTTACCTCTGTGTTTGCTCAGACGGCATTAAGCCGCTCAAAAGATATCAGGCATTAAGAAATAAATAGCAGGACGGGGGCGCCTGGGTGGCGCGGTTGGTTAAGCGTCCGACTTCAGCCAGGTCACGATCTCGCGGTCCGTGAGTTCGAGCCCCGCGTCGGGCTCTGGGCTGATGGCTCAGAGCCTGGAGCCTGTTTCCGATTCTGTGTCTCCCTCTCTCTCTGCCCCTCCCCCGTTCATGCTCTGTCTCTCTCTGTCCCAAAAATAAATAAACGTTGAAAAAAAAAATTAAAAAAAAAAAAAGAAAGAAATAGCAGGACAGCATTTAAGAGAGTGTTCACATGGAGAAAATGAACTGATTAAGACTTAAGTAGGTTGGCAAATATCACAATGACTCTGGGCATTAAATATGGACATATGTAGGAGCTAGAGCTTGAATCAGACATATGTGCCCCCAAAAGGCAGCAGCAAGCTGTTGGGGAAGGTGGCTCAGATGCTGGCGTGCCTTTCGGTGGGGCAGAGAATTTTGGACAGGGTCAGGTCAGCAAAAGCGAATGGACTCTTTCTAAAAGAGAAATTCATCATGGCACAAAGTCCCTAAGATGAGAGAGAATCACTGATTTTTCTGTTCTAGGACGACAGCGCGTCGAAGTAAGAGAAGGAGAGAGCAAAGCAAATTCTGATGTTAAATCAAGACGACGGAATTGAATTTATGAGCAAGAAAGACAGAAACTTTAGAAGTGGATGCTTTCCGAAAAGAAGTAAATCCTAAGGAAAAGCCAAACTATTCAACAGCTCAAGAGCGGGTGGCTTCAGACAATCTTAGATACTCTTTAAATCATATGCCTTATGAATATTCAGATATATATACTCCAACCCCATATAAAAAAGTTATTTTTTTTCATTTCCACAGGAAGCTCTTTCTCTCTCTCTTTCTCTCTCTCTCTCTCTCTCCCTCCCTCCCTCCCTCCCTCCCTCCCTTTCCAAGAAACATATGCTGATATCCACTAATAAAAAGAGTTCACTGTTCCCAAAGCACGTCAGCCATGGAGCTGGGCTTAATAGAGATCTTCCTACTGGTTCCCCATCAGAGGCAAAGGAGACATATGGAAAGATCTGAATCTACTCAAAAATCCATAGAGTTCTAGTAAATGGCAGGCTCATTGCAATCCTTATACCAGAGAGCTTTAGTCCTCCTTTAGATACGTGGGGGGAGAAAATCATCTTCTTCACCTTTGCCCTAACTATCCCAAGATTAACATGTCAGAACCTCCCCGGAAGCAAAGGGCTGATCCGGTTTTGTCTCCAACCCCTGCTTGGGAGGGCTGTTTCCAGTACCTCCTAAAGCTCGGGTTAATCTGTAATTGAGTCTAGAGCCATTTTGTAACTTCACAGGTTGGGCCGCCTTTAAAGTGATCCATGAATCCATGTTTGAACCATGAACCTTAAATGTTGTACGTCTGCATTCTAATCTAAAGCAGCTTTAAATACCGCAGCTGGCGGCAGCCTGTACTTTACAACGCCTGCCAACGAAGCCAGTCACTGGTGTGTTCACAGCCATGGAATTATTGCTGCTTCTAACAACTGAATTCACGGCACTTCTTAACTTCAAGCTGATTGGTTTACTTGGCTGCCCTCGTGTTTATTTCTTTCCTAGCTCTTGTTGTATTTATTTGACAGCCTCTTCTTTGGCATTTGCTCCAAGGAGCCAACAAGTCAGCATGCAGAATTTCATGGGCTCATTCTGACTTTCTGTAGAGCATCAATATAAAAGGCAAACTGCATCTGGGTAGTATTTAGAACTGTGATACGTCACTTAAGGACAGGGAATTAAGTTAGGGTAATCACTCAGCTCTAACACACTTGGCTGTGTTTAGGTAGTGAAGCACAAAACACAAGGCATTTTGGTCCTCGCGACTCTTTCTTCTCTCCTTATCTTTTCCTCTCGTTGCTTTCCATGGTTAACTAGACTCCGTGTTGCCCTAATAGGCAAATCATCTCACAGATCTGTTCTCCCTTCCATCTCCGTTTCCTCTTGTTACACAAAGAGCTCCCTCCCTGCGTTGTTTCTTCTCCAATATATCCCACACGATTCCGTCCAACTCATTTTCCCAACCTCTGTTTTGAAATCCTCTGCTTGAGAACTTCCAGGGGCTCCTGACTTGCCCGCAAAGCAGCTCCTTCCACAGTCTTCCCCATCCCACCAAGCAGGTCCCATCCCTGTTAAGACACGCTCCAGCTGCACCCAGACCCTGACTCTTGGCTCACTTTGTCTTCAATTCCTTTTTTTGCTAATTCAGTGCAGCCTCACTTCACGGATGAGCTCACCTCATCTTCTTCTCCCAAGGGTCTCCAAGATCTTCAGAGATAAGTATATGAGCCAAGTCTCTCGTATTCATGTTCAATAACATTATCTAAGCACGTTGTACACTGTACCTCGTGTAGGCATCACAAAATACCTATGAGGAAAGCGCTATCCACCACCCTACTAGATGGATGAGGAAACTGACTCATTTGCATGATTAACTCACTTGTCCATTGTTATATGGCTATTAGGTGGGGAGCCAGTGTTTAAGCCTCATGTCTTCATTTTACCACCTTCCTCCTCAAGCCTTCTTAGAGATGCCCCTAGTTCACTAACTTGGCCAGTTACCACTTGTTTATAGTTTGCATAGAATTTCCATTAACTTGTACTCAGCCCTTTAAAGGCTGATACCCTTTCTGACTGCCTTACCTGTAAAAAGTAGGTGGGATAGGGGCACCTGGGTGGCTCAGTCGGTTAAGCATCCGACTTCAGTTCAGGTCATGATTTCGCAGTTCGTGAGTTCGAGCCCCACATCGGGCTCTGGGCTGACATCTCGGAGCCTGGAACCTGCTTCCGATTCCATGTCTCCCTCTCTCTTTACCTCTCCCTATGCTTGCGTGCTGTCTCTCAAAAATAAACATTAGAAATTTTTTTAATTAAAAAAAAAGGAGTAGGTGGATGGATAGTTATTTGTACCATACTCTCCACCCAAGACATCTAGTTTTCTTGAGTGCATAGGACAATTACCTCACAACTCCTTTGCATTTTGTTAGGACTAATTGAGGCCAGTAACATAAGAGAGGAAGTGATTATTCTTCCACATGGATATTTTAAGAAGTAGAATGCAGTTCACCACTGCCTCTCTTTCCCTTTGCTGTCATCTTTGGAGAAGATGCACACAAAGGCCATTCCAGGAGCCTGGGTCCTAGAGCAAAGACCACACAGAGGAGAGTACCCAGTGGACCCATGCGAGACCAAAGAGAAAACACCAAACTTTGATTTTTAGCTTGGGGTTTGAGGAAGCTGTTTGTCACTGTAGCACAACCAGCCAATCTAAGAGTGACAGACAACAGGCATCTGTGGAGAATCAGGACAGTGACTATTGTATAAGCACAAATCACAGAGACCTCACCAATTAGCTATGAAACAGCCAGAAAATGTCCGTATGAAAGATGAGAAAGCACAGAAGCTTTTTTACCCAGGAAAGTTTGATCCTTAAGAACTTTCAGCTCAAATGTGGTCTCAGACTGGTGCTGTATCATAAAAGAAGATCCTAAAAGGCCAGTTTTCTTTCTTTCTCTCTTTTTTTTTTCTCTCTCTCTAAGCAGGCTTGACACCCAGTGCCTATCCCAAAACAGGGCTTGAACTCATGACCCTGAAATCAAGACCTGAGCCGAGATCAAGAGTTGGATGCTCAAGGGACTGAGCCACCCAGGTGCCCACTCCAACAAGGCCAGTTTTGATTTCAAACTCTTTTTAAAAGTTGTGTCTGTATCACCATTCTCCCAAGGAGAGCACCTCTTACTTTTCTATTTTTCCTTTAGCCTAACAACCGTTCTCCACTCTTATATCAGTTCTTCTTTCCTTTGAGATGTTTTACTCTTCGCGTTTTAAGAGTCTCTAAGAAAGTACAATGAACTTTCCCATCACTAAGACTATACCCAGAGCAGTCTTTTCTATCACATTTCAATCCTCAGTCTCTCCAGCTGTTAAAAATAATGATGATGATGATGATGATGATGATGATGATGATGATAGAAAAAAGTGCAGGGTACTCAGCCCCAGTTTAACCGAGGAGAGTGGGATTCTCAAAATAACTGCATTTTCTCACTTAAGGATGGAGATGATGGGCTCTCATTTCAACGTAGGTCCAAAAGGTATTGTTTCACTTCCTGACTTTAGCTTGTAGTTTGTGGTTAATCATGTACCCATTGGTTTTTCATATCGTCAAAAGGTCTCCAGATCACTGCTGCACGTCACTGAATATTGTATAGTGCTCTCTCTATGGGTCCAAATAGTATAGACAAGTACTTGAATCTATCTTTTTATTTTGTGGCATTCCTCGAAAAGCAAAGATAAAAACTCAGATATGAAATACAGTCTATAATTTACAGATTAGAGAGTAGGTAGAATCCACAGTAAAACAGCACTGCTGAGGGGTGCCTGGGTGGCTCAGCTGGTTGAGTGTCCAACTTTGGCTTGGGCCATGGTCTCGCGGTGTGTGGGTTCAAATCCCGCGTAGGGCTCTGTGCTGACAGCTCAGAGCCTGAAGCCTGCTTCAGATTCTGTGTCTCCCTCTCTCTCTGCCCCTCCCCTGCTCACTCTCTCTCTCTCTCTCTCAAAAATAAAAACAAAATACTAAGAAAAAAAAAACAGCATTGCTGAAGAGTCTTAATTTTAAGAGTCCTACTTAAAGGGCACCTGGGTGGCTCAGTCAGTTAAGCATCCAACTCTTGGTTTTGGCTCAGGCTGTGATCTCATGGCTTCGTGGGTTTGAGCCCTGCATCAGGCTCAGGGCTGACAGGGCAGAGCCTGCTTGGGATTCTCTTTCTCCTCTCTCTTGCTGCCCCTTCCTCACTTGTGCTGTGTCTCTCTGAAAAAAATACACTTAAAAAAATTTTTTTAAAGAAGTCCTACCTAAGGGAGGCCCTCTTGCATTCATGTTGAGACAGGCATTCGCTAAATACTGGCTCATCAAAAAGTTCATGGAACTCGTCTTGTAATGACTTACAAGGCCCCTTCTACAAGAGACATGTAGGCAAACTGGACACTTCAGAACATGAGACAAATTCATTCCACAATTAAACGCCTGCAGATGACAATGCCTGGGTGAGTGGTAAGAAAAAGAAGGAAGAAGCCCTTAAGTGGTTCCTGGGAGAAAACAATAAATACACCTGAAAAGTACATTCCAGAGGTAAGAACATGAATGCCTTTGTCTTTCTCTTGCTGAGAACCCACAGCTGATTTGAAACCTTCTGAGCTAAGGGTCACTACCTACTAGAAGAAGTGACCCTTGTTACTAACCAATTTAATTTGGACTATCTCAGCCGGCCTTATTCAATTCTCCCTAAGCTCCCAGAGGCAAAAAAAGATACTGCTGTACTTAGCTTTTCAATCAGGTTTACTTTTAGGGCTCGCTGGTACAGCCTGGTTGTACATTCAGCATCATCTAGTTTAAACATATTGAGCAATCAATTTCAACTTGTTATTGTCATTGGAGTCTGAAAATTTAATAAGCAATTACCTGAACACATTCCTTTATGTTTTTAATTTCTACGGAGATGTTGTTCCATTTTCGGGCCTAAAGCAATCATGCCCTCCAGAATGTTTAATTGAATGAGTCCATAACGCAAGCCTTTCTCTTGACTGGATTTTCCTAGTGTGATTGATGAATATGAATGAAGCAGTGTCTTCATAAGGACGGAGCCAAGAGTAAGTGCAAATTTCAACGATCTGACATGGATGGATGACACAACCCATCTTTTTGACGCAGAAGGAAAGCCACAGACCCTCCTTGACACAGAAATGCCTTCCTCATAAGGCGAATAAGAGAAATCCTTCTCATTTTCTGGAGCATTGCTGAAGAAATGCACACACACACACACACGCACACACACAATTACATATGTGTGCATATATTTGATATAGAAATAATTACATGTGCATCTATAAGCCTATACAACATATAACATAATATATATGCTTACAAATATATATATTTTTTTAATTGATCCTACCACACATCAAGTGGTGGCCTTTCATTTACACTAGTCTTCATTTAAGATCTTTTGTAGAAGATTATCCTGCAAGTGTATGCAGAAAGTTCCTTTTATCTATTATTTCTATTTCCTCTTGTTTATCTCTCAAACAGGGGTCGGCATACTTTTTCTTTAAAGGACCAGATGGTAAATATTTTAGGGTTTGCAGCCATACGGTCCCTGTCTCAACTATCCAACTCTGCGTGTTTTAGTGAAAGAACAGCCACAGACAATACATAAACGAGCGGGTGTGGCTTTGTTCCAGTCCAACTGTATTTCTAAAAACAGATGGCAGGCCAGATAGAGCTCACAGGCCATAGTTTGCAAACCTCTGGCCTAGAAGAGTCAAGAGAACAGATATTTTTCTAGGTGTGCTTTTGTTGTTTCATTGGTTGGTTGGGGTGTTTGGTTGGTTTGTCTTTCCAAAAACATGAATTCCTTTCCAGGCATCCCTAGAATATTTTCTTCCATCTGCCCCCATAAATGCTTATATTTCAAAGGGGTTTCTCCCTTGGCCTACTTGGGGGAGAGGGGGTCAATTTTTTTAAGGCTTCTCCATGATGTCGTTTATCAATTAAGAAATAGGATCTCTCTCAAAAAAAAAAAAAAGAAAGCAACATCTCTCAAAATTCACCTTTAGTCTAGATCTTTCCCCTACATGCCAGAGCACCATACCAAAGTGTATATAAAATCTTCTACCCAACACCCATCAATAGACATCTTAAAGGTATATCAACCTAAATATGTTCCCATTAGAACTTGTTTTCTTTCCTACCCGTGTGCCATACCTCCTATTTAGCTAGGAGTAAAGCCTCTCTGAGATACCCTGTTTCTGTCCTTTCCTTCCAATCTCCTATCAACTTGTGGGTTCCATCTCATCAATGGATCTCTGTTTTTGGCATTCCCCTCTACCTCCACTATCTGTACCCATTGTTTTTAAGTCTCATGGCCTCCTTCCTGAAATTTTCTGGAAAAGAGGGCCAATGATTGCTCCACTCTCCAGTCCTTTTCCTTCTTCACAAGTACATCGTACCGCTCTCAGCTACGGTTCTAAAATATTACCTTTCTACCGAACGCCTGAAATTATGTCTTTTCCTCGACGAAGATCATCATAGAATAAAAAAGCCTTCCCGGCATCGACCTACCCACCCTGTGTTACTTCCATTTACCTCTACTCACTCCAACCCTACCTTTGCTGGAATTCTGTTTCGGGGTCATACAGGGTAGCACCTCTCCTTCCAAGACTGCCCAACATTTAGATATTTTTATATATTAGATTGTACCTTTTCTTTTTTTAATCCCCCTTTTTAAATGTTTATTTATTTATTTTTGAGAGAGAATGTATGACTTGGGGGAGGACAACGGTGGGGGGGGGGGCGGGGAGAGAATCCCAAGCAGGATCCTCATTGTCAGCTCAGAGCCCAACCCGGGGCTCGATCCCATGACCCTGAGATCATGACTGGAGTCAAATATCAAGAATTGGACACTTAACCAACTGAGCCACCGAGGAGCCCCTAGATTGGACCTTTTCTACACTCTACCTACTCTGTCCTATCCTGAGCCTACTAACATAAAAAGCCAAAACTCTTTCAAGATTACAGTCTAACTGGGACAACCAAACCAGATAAACGATTATAAAGAGATGATTTGAGAAGCAACAAAGTATAGTGATGTAAACACGGACTATGGAACGACATCTGAATTTGAATCCCGGCATGTCACTTAGCTGAGATAACTTCCACAGGCTGCCTCGCTTCCCTGTGTCGTCGTAGTAACGCCATCAGTAAAGAGTGATGTACAACAACCTACCTTAGAAAATTACTGCAAAGACTGAATAAGTGAATAGTTTCCTGGAAGGGGCCTAGGACTGTAGGACCTCCACACAGTGGTGTTCTGTCGGCCTCAAGGTTGACGACAGTGTTCAACTATACAAAAAGCTTTTTACAGCCTGGGATCCCCAGGGTGGTGGCATCAACCCCTGTGTTGGGCTCCACACTGAGCAAGAAGCCAGCTTAAGACTCTCTTTCTGCCTCTCTCCCCTGCGTGCACATGTTCTCTCTAAAAAAAAAAATGAATCAGACCAAAAAAATAGTGTACGATTCACTTATGACAATGCCTGGCACGTATATGTATACATATGTACACCCGATATACATACATAGATATACATACACCCACAAATATGTATGCATGTGTGTATATATGTATATCTCTAGCCACATACACACACCTATGCCCATAAATATATCTTATTGTGTATATATATTTATGCATGTATGCACATATCTATTTACAATTTTTTCAATTTTTTCAAAGTTTATTTATTTATTTTGAGAGAGAGAGAGAGGGAGAGAGAGCGTGCAAGCGGGGAAGGGACAGGGAGAGAGAAAATCCCAAGCAGGCTCCCTTCTGTCAGTGCAGAGCCCAATGCGGGGCTCGAACTCATGAACCGTGAGATCATGACCTGAGCCTAAAACAAGAGTCTGACACTTAAGTGACTGAACCACCCAAGTGCCCCGGTATCCATATATAATTATTAACCAACTAAATCTATGGTAGGAAAACCGAGGAGGAATGAGATTGTTACGTATGCAGAAGTGAAGACAAGTCAAAGAATAAAAGGGGACATTCCCATGGAACTTGAGAAAGAAAGAGACAATGACGAAGCAAAACCAGGCTTTAAACTCAAGTCGCTCTGTCTCCTACTACTATAAACTCTAAACATTTACTGTGTGCACTACTGAGTGTGAGGCAATCCTTCATAATAAGGCTTTGACTTTTCTTATATAACTGTTTTATAATTTAATAGTTTATACATGTGTAATTTTTTACCCAAGTGGCCTCAGAACATCTAGATGATACACACTGTAGGTATATGTATGTATGGGGGGGGGGTCCCACTGTTTCAAAGACGATGTCAAGCATATAGTAAAGTCAATAAATATTAATAAAAGGATTGCATGACACCAAAGATGTAGTCTCAAATGTGATCTTAACTCTTAAACGTAAACGTAACCTTAAAATAATGAAACACATCTATCAGATCAAATTAATGTTGGATCTATTCTTCATTATTACAAGATCTACACCAAGCTCTCTTATTTTCTTGTTTATAGAAACCATTAGTCACTATATGAATTCTGGAATCAAAACTGGGTGAGCACTTACTGGGTGCCAATACTGAGGTTTAGAGAAGCGAACAAGGTGACAGGCTTTGGAATTCAGGAAGACAATGACTCAGGCGACCCTAGCCTTAGCCCAAAGCCCATCTCCTTTATTAAATCCGCTCTCTGTAGGCAAGAGTAAGGAGCTGGAAGCCTAAAGAAACACCTAACACACAACAGGTACTTGGTTGATAAAGGTGTTTAATATCATGTACACCATGTAGGAAAAGGGCAGTCAGGAGTCAGAGGACGATAGAATTACTGGATACAGAGAGCAAACTGGAATTGGGTAGGAAATTGAACTCAAGTAATATTCCCTTAAAGACTATGATTCAGAGAAAGGATATTGACACTGAAAAGACAGAAAAAAAAATCTGAAGCTCACACCTAGGCAAGACATCTCTAGCAAAAGTTTTCACCCAGGGCTTTCCGTGTATTTCTACGGCACTTGTCAAGTCGTGCTTAAACACTATCATTATACATTCAGATGTGAGCTAAGCACACCCTCTCCCCCATATCACTTCCTTGTAAGACCGAGACTTTTTCTCACATTACTATTTTGATAAAGTAGGAGTTTTTATTTTCTTTCCCCGGATGCACTTTAATTTTCATGAAAATAGAAATCATGGGCCTTCACAGAAAACATAAATAGGTCGTATCTTTAAAAAAAAAAGGAAATGGAGATTTATTTGGTTTAATTATGAACCTAGTAAGTGTATACAGTACGTGGACAGACTATTTACAGCTATGCTTTTAACTCATTCTATACATGGCTAACCGTCCAACTCACTGGAAGGTGGCTGGGATTGTAGGACTTCCAAACAGTGGTGTTCTGTCAGCCTCAAGGTTGACAACAATGCTCAACTATACAAAGAACTTTTTAAACCTTGGGATCCCCAGACTGGTGGAATCAAGCCCTGTGTTAGGCTCTACACTGAGCATGAGGCCAGCTTAAGAGCCTTTTTCTCTCTGCCCTTCTCCCCTGTTTGCGCACGCTCTCTCTCACGCGTGCGTGCTCTCTCTCTCTCTCCAAAAAATAAACAAACAAAACTAAAAACGGGGCACCTGGGTGGCTCAGTGAGTTAAAAGAGTGACTCTTGATTTAAGCTCAGGTCATGATCACATGGCACATGATTTCTAGCCCCGAGAGGGGCTTTGCACTGACAGCTCAGAGCCTGCTTGAGATTCTGTCTCCACCCCTCTCTCAAAATAAATACACAAACATTCATAAAGTTAAAAGAAAAAAAGACTGGGGTCCCCAGGGTGGTGGGACCGAACCTCACGTTTTCTCTCCCTATGCCCATTTCCCCTTGCACACATGCTCTGTCTCTAAAAAAAATAAATAAATAAAATAAAATAAAATAAAATAATAAAATTAAAATAAAATAACAAAATAAAATAATAAAATAAAGAAGCAAACAAACAATTAAATAAATAAAACTAAAAAGGGGGCACCTGGGTGGCTCAGTCGGTCAAGCATCCAACTCTTGATTTTGGTTCAGGTCAAGATCTCATGGTTTGTGGGATTGAACCCTGCATCAGGCTCTGCACTGACAGTGTGGAGCCTGCTTGGGATTCTCTGTCCCTCCCTATCTCTGTGTCCCTCTTTCCTTCTCAATTTCTCTGTCTCAAAATACATACATACATACATAAACTTTTTTTTAAATGGGGGGAAAATTTTTTAACATCTACCCTTCCACCCACTTTTTAATCTAAAAGTGCACGTTGCTATAAAAAGCAAATACTCATGGAAAGATTTCAAAAATGCAAGAGCTCTGCTCATCTTTCTCAGCTCTCTGTTCCTTCCATTCTTTTATTGCCTTAGATATTTGTACTGCAGAAGGGTGATCAATTAGATGAATAGGTCCCATTACTTTGTGGTTAATAAAAGATTTTATATTCTGAGATACACACAAAAATAAGTCAGAGTCAGCAGTGGATTTATGGGATGGGGAACAGAAGGAAAACTGTTTATCTAACAGATCACAGTCTTGAAAAAGCTTTCATTGTTTTGGCAGGCTTGATTCCATTGCCTTCTCCTGAACCACAGAGAACCTGTCCCAGTTACAGATGTGAAAGCCAAAAGGTAGTTACCACCTAGGCCCACCTCCTCCTTGCAATGCTATTTTCAACTAGGTGGCATCCTGGAAATGCCTCTTTCAGTGACAAGAAAGATGCTATCCAGAGACTAGAACCTCCACTTAAGGCCAGCTTGGTTTTACTTGTGCTCTAAGCAATGCTGGGTTAGCAAATCTAAGCCCACCCACTGTTTGCTCTACATATAGCCCATCTCCACGCCTGATTACCCCTATAATAAATCCTTTTCCTTCAACATAAAGCTCCAAAAAACCTGCAAGTCAATCTTTTTACTGCTCCTTATGTGGTGTTTATTTTTCTCTACTTGCCAATTGAAATGGCTCTAATATGCCCCAAAGGGCACTGTTCCCGTCAAGCTCTGAGGTACATCAGTTCTGATACAGGCAGGTGAGCTCAAAGAGCCCTGGAGACTCAGAGAGACCTGAAATGTGTAAAGGAAAGAGCAGAGTGCCCTCGGGAGGCAATTCTATTCAGACGGAACTAAAGAACCTTGAACTAATAGCAGAGGAATGAAGGAAGACATCTGAAGGCAAAGATGGCAGCCCGGCCATGCTGCTGTACAATCAAGGGAAGATCCCTCAGCACCCAACAAACTGCCCCCCTTTGGAGCCAAGGAATGTGGTGGCAATACTCCCTGACTTCCTCTTCCAATAATGAGGATCTGAATTAATGTGAGATTTTATTGCAACAGCACTGGGAGAAAAGCTAATGAGCCAATTCCCATCCTGACCCTCTGTTTACTGTCACTGCTTCTCAGAGAGTCCCAAGTGTCCACTTGGGCACTACCAAGCACCCGTATGTCAGTTTCCTCCCCAGTCATGCCCTGTGACTGGGCTAATTTTGTAACCTATATTGGTATCCATTTACAAAAACGCAAATTCCTCTCAGCCCCCAATCGAAACTTCTTTTCTGAAAAGAAACCAGGAGAAAGCCCAAGGGTTCCCTCACTTGTGAGGGGAAGCGCAAGTCCAGGGTGAGGCTGCGCATCTTCATGCAAAAAGGACTTCCAGCAGTTAGAAGGCGAATGGCTCAAATGGGAAATCTCAAAACAAAGCAAGGAAAGGGAAAGAGAAAAGGACGATAGAAAAATACCAGCAGACATAAACACCTTCAAAGAAGACTCTCAAGTCTGGTACTTCAGTTTTGTTTTGTTTTTTAAATTTTTTTTAATGTTTATTTATTTGGGAGAGAGAGACAGACAAAGCATGAGTAGGGGAGGGGCGGAGGGAGAGGGAGGCACAGAATCAGAAGCAAGCTCCAGGCTCTGAGCCTTCAGCACAGAGCCTGACGTGTAGCTGAAACTCATGAGCTGTAAGATCATGACCTGAGCCAAAGTCAGATGCTTAACCAACTGACCAACCCAGGCGCCCCTCAAGACTGGTGCTTTTTTATTTTATTATTTTTTTGATTTTATTTTTTATTTTTAAAACTTTACATCCAAATTAGTTAGCGTATAGTGCAACAATGATTTCAGGAGTAGCTTCCTTAGTGCCCCTTACCCATTTAGCTCATCCCCCCTTCCACACCCCCTCCAATAACCCTCAGATGGTTCTCCATATTTATGAGTCTCTTCTGTTTTGTCCCCCTCCCTGTTTTTTTATTATTTTTGTTTCCCTTCCCTTATGTTCATCTGGTTTGTCTCTTAAAGTCCTCATCTGAGTGAAGCCATATGATTTTTGTCTTTCTCTAATTTCACTTAGCATCATACCCTCCGGTTCCATCCACGTGGATGCAAATGGCAAGATTTCATTCTTTTTGATCACCGAGTAATACTCCATTGTATCTATGTACCACATCTTCTTTATCCATTCATCCATCGATGGACATTTGGGCTCTTTCCATACTTTGGCTATTGTCCATAGTGCTGCTCTAAACATGGGGGTGCACGTGTCCCTTTGCAACAGCACACATGTATCCCATGGAAAAATGCCCAGTGGTGCAGTTGCTGCTAATTTTTAAGGAGCTTTCAAGTCGTTCATTAGCTTTAAACTTCCTGGCTCTGTCAAGGAAGAGAAAAGGAGCTGGCCTTTTATGTGTACCAAATGTCCTATGCATTCGTATCTGTGTCGTTATATGAGTAAAGTGAGGAGAGAAACCCAACTGTCCCTGTAGTTACAACACTGGAGGCTTGTCCATACAGGTCTTCCCACCTCAACCCACACTTAGCAGATTTGAGTCTATGACCTGATAATTATCTTTATGGCAAAAGTGTGCCGCCAAAACGAATGCCATGCTTTCTCCTTCTACTTAATCCCTTCAGATCCCAACATGCCTGTGGTCCACTCATGCGGATGCTCTTTCCAAGCTCTTCAAGCAAACAGAAGTTAAAGGGACAGAATTCCACTCATCTGTCCTTCCTCTCAGTAATCCAAAAGACAGGTACTTTATCCCTGCACGAATCCTTCTCTCAAAGTATTTCCTAAATGTGAACTCTTTTAAATGGATAACCATGAAGCAGTCTTTCATTCTGAAATATAACCAAAATAAATAACCTCAGTTAATGTTCACATATTAACATTCCAGACTATCAGTCTCAACAATCTCTCATAGTTGAACGCTAAGCGTTCCCATTAAAATCTATCTAGCCTCCGGATTTTGTTTTGCAAGATCCTGAGCTGAGCCATGAAAAACTTTCTAGGAACATCAATATTCTCTTCTTCCGGTGTAGCTTCCAGCACTATGGGGAACTCACTGTAAATACAGAAGGAGGAAGCTCGCAGTGCGTGCTGCCTTTTCTCTGAGGCCTGGGATCTGTATCTGCAAAAATGATTAAGATGACAGTGGGGAGTCAAGTCAAAAGTTAATGACAAAAGGTAAGCAGGTCTTCATGAGCAGTATTATGGTCACTCTGGCCCCTGGATCTTTGGAATATAGTGCAAGCCTGCGACAATGAGCAAAAGACTTGAAGGAGCTCAAAAGGAATAAGCTAAGCTAGACTTACTATAGTTCTTTTTTTTTTTTTTTTTCATAGATGTCAACAAGGACCTTCTTAAGTAGTGGAAGGACTTAGAAGAATACACTGATTCTCTGCTGCTCTGGCCCAGAACTGGAAACAAGATGACAGACAGAGGGAAGGGGGCTGATTCTGGCTGACCATGGAAAGAGATGTTTTTTGACAACTGCAGCCAACCATCCAAGAGCAAAATTAGCAACTTGGGGGAACTCATCATTAGAAAGACTGAACCAGAGGCAGATGTCTGTCATTCACAATACCATTGAAGGGATTCCAACCACCTGTAAAGCGGGACCACCATAACGTCATTTATGCACTAACCAGAGTGGAAGGAGCCTCTGTGCCTCCTCAATTCATCTCCACCAGCCAGTACCCGCTACTACAACTCCTGTAGTAAGAGAATGATCGATACTTCCTCTGGTTTCCTCAGAACCCACGTATGCATCAAGAAAGCACCATCAATGGAATCAATTTAATACAACATCAATAGCAGCTCGGGATATATCCTTGAATGTGGTGCTTTCCATTGAATAATACAAAAATATTTTTTCCAAAGATAAACTTGAATGAACAGAGCTGCTCTCCAGTTTGGAAACCAGTGGTAATGATGGGATACACTAGGAGCACCAGATGTCTCAGTGTGGTCTGGTTAATTGAAAGCTATAGACCCCACATCTACAATCAGCTTCACACATGGTCTGTTAATTTGATTGTCATATTGGTTTGCTCATTCATGTTCCTGGAGCTTTGCATATTCCCTTTGTCTTCATGCCCTGCAATTAAACATGTTTTTTTTCTGTCTCCAAAGGCATGCAAATCTGTAAGATCTCTAGTAAACTGGGTCTCTTAACAAAGACTGACCTGAAAACTTCCAGAAGTTTCCATGTTTAAGTTTCTTTAATTTGTCAAAGATGGAGCAGACGTGATGAATAATGGATAATATCAGTTTGTTGAGAAGATAATCTTCCTACTCACAAATGGTCTTATTTCTAGCTATTTCAATGGAGTTATGTATTACAAAGGGTCTAGAAGAAATGAACATGACACTAGTATACATAAATGCATGTGCGTGCACACACACACACACACACACACACACACACACACAGCTCTCAGCACCTGGAGTGTCAGTCATGAGGACTCACAAATAAGTCATTAATGCGATGCCCCGAAAGACTTAGTCTCTCATCTAAATTAATGAAACTCTCAAACATTCAATTCCAACATGGCTGTGCATCTGGTTTCCCAGCCCTAAGTGAATTAGAACGAACCAACTAACACGGTATGGGAGGATTTCAGAAGGTCATTAGAGGCAAACAGCAAAAGAAAAAGAACAGAGAGAAGTCAATTGGCATTGCCTGACTAAGCAGAAGAGAGAAAATCTGAACAGCATGATCAGAATCATAAAAATGTTATAGCACAGAAGACTCATGAATGTTCAATAATTTTACAATAATTTGACAGGGATGACATTATTGAACTAGCAAACCAACATTTGGTTCATCACGGTGGCCCCTTTGCAACAGTACTTTTTGAGTCAGTGCTATCCATTGTGTCAAGGGGCAGCCGTACTCAGCCAAGTTCAGGATGGTCAATGCTTGGCTTCAAGTCAGAATTTGTAGACCAATACACGGCATTAGGTTGAAACTGACATTTTTTTTAATTTCACAGGAGCTAGGCTTTATTGAAAGAAAATCACTTTCTTAATAATACAGAGATAGGTTTTTTGAACACATGGTATCATGCCATAGGGGAATTAAGATCACAGGATTTCTTTTCTACGTCACAGAGCAAAGCAAAAGAAAGATTTGCTACAAGGATGGTTCCTGAAAGAAAGTGAAAAGCCCTTCAGGTGCCAGGATAACTGAAAAAGAGTTCGGAGAAGGAGAAAGGGTGGGTGTTAGTGACATTGTCTGAAACCTTAGGGTTGAACATCAAGGGTAGTGAAATCCTAGAAACATCCCGATAGGTTTGAGGGAATGCAAAAACACTGGGTGCTGGAAACTTGCTTTCCTGGGGATAGTGTTCAAGCCACTCAGAGGGATCCACAGTGGCTTTTCTTGGTGTCCCATTCAGACTTTCTCTGATTTCTTTCGCTGCTTTCCTGTCTCCTACACTGTGTGTGCTTTGCTGCACTCAGTTTCCTTCAGAGGGTTGTCCCAGGGGAGAGAGACGAGTGCCTGGATGCTTATAAACCCTTAAGGATGGTTAGGGGCAGATGATGATAGCCAGTGGAAGAGCACACAAGCCCAGTTCTCCTGCCCAAAGATGAAATAAATTCCAGGGTCAAATGTGTATTGCCTCATAGGAACAGGTTGAGCCTTGAAGTTCACTGAGATTTCCTACCTCTCTTACTTGCTTCTTTTCACATATTCAAATTTTCCCAATTCCTCATTGTTCTCTCCAAGAAACTTTTTTTTTTAAATAAATCACTTGCATGCCAATCCTTGATTCAGGATTTGCTTCTCAGAAACCTAACCTAAAACATTTGGTACATGAAGTGATTTTAGAAATTAGACTCTATGTATGGGATTCTAGAGTCAGGTCACATACAGGACAGGTATCAATGAGGATCTTATCACAGTAGTTTATGGAATGTCAATGAAACATGGCAGGGTGCAATTATGTTCTTCCTTTCTTCCTTCCCTCCCTCCCTCTCTTTTCTTTCCTTCTTTCCTTCCTTCCTTCCTTCCCTCCTTCCTTTCCTTCCTTCCTTCCTTCCTTCCTTCCTTCCTTCCTTCCTTCCTTCCTACCTTTTGAGAGAATGAGGCCCTGAGAGAAGCAGGCCCTGAGCTGTCAGCACAGAGCCCGACACAGGGCTCAAACCCACAAACTGTGTGATCGTGACCCAAGCCAAAATCAAGAGTCGGATGCTTAACCGACTGAGCCAGCCAGGCGCCCCTCCGCAATTATGTTCTTTTTGCACAAGCACCTGTGGTGAACTGGGAAGGCATACAAGTAGGAGGAAATGTAATGGCTTTTGCAATATCCTTGGCCTATGAGAGGTAGAAGGGAAAGAATACTTTATAAGTACTGTGAAATCGGTTGTTGCTAAGTGGCAGTAAGGCACTGAGAAGACAAAATGACAGGTTCCAGATAGCCAGTTAGCAACCTAAAGCATATTGCGAAAACCTCAGGGCATCCAAGGCAGTATTTGAAAAAAACAGAAAACAAAAAAAACCTCTTATCAACTATACCCAGAGAGGAAACCAAACTGATGGCCAGGTGTAAGACTTAACTGTAAAGTAGCAGAACTTCAGAGAAGAATGAATTAATAAACTGGCAAGTCTCCTACTCTAAAGTCAGGTGTCTGACAGGAAAACAGGGGCAGCCTGAGACGTGATGTAAGAATATGCACAGAATGTCCTAGTACCCACAGATTCGTTAACAACTTCTAGACCTGTTAGAGATCAGAACAAACACCCTCATACTTAAAAACTTATGCTGATGCCTCAATCAAAACAGAAATCTTACAGGAAAGTGCTCTTCTCCTCAAAGTTCCCCCCCATCTCCCACCCTGGACACTAAACCAAGAACTAAGAGCAAGGATGACCCAAATGAACAAAGTTATCCAGTTAAAGGAAGAAAAGGAATATACACTGAATGACCTTCAGGGCATAATGTGTACCAGTAGAAACTGGAAGAGTAGGCCTTGGAGTGAATCTGGAAGGTCTTAGATGGAGAAAGAGGTAAAATTAGAACAGAGAGCTGGATAAGGGAAAGTTTGCTCATACGGGGACAACTTCCTCTGACTCTGGATTTAACTTCCCAGAAAACCTCAAGCTGGATCTCATGTGCAGCTTGAATTGCTTTTGCAGGTTTATAAAAAGAACAATGGGCCTCTAGCGAATGCAATAAGGCAAGGAAGTAAAAGGTAGCCAGATTAAGAAGGGAGAAATACTAATCTGTTGTTTACAGATTACATGATCATCTCTATCAAAAATCTGAAAGAACAGACATAAAATCCTCCTAGAACTATTAAGTAATCATAGCAAGGTTGCATACTAGAAGGTTAATATACACAATTCAACCACTTTTCTGTATACCAACAATAATCAAGTGGAATTGAAATTGAAAAGGCAATAGTATTTACATGCCAAAAATTAAATACTTAGATATAAATCTAACAAAATATGTACGTGATCTGCATGAAGAAAACTACATAACTTTGATGATCAAAATCAGAGATCTAAATAAATAGAGTGATAGCAGCACCTGGGTGGCTCAGGGAAGCGTTTGACTCTAGATTTCAGCTGAAATCATGAACTCACAGTTTATGGGGTCAAGTCCCACAACGGGCTCTGCACTGTGTGGAGCCTGCTTAGGATTCTCTCACTCCCTCTGCCCCTCCCCCATTCACTCATGTGATTTCTCCTTCTCTCTCAAAATAAATAAACTTTTAAAAATACATACATACATACATACATACATACATAATAAAGAGATATCCTATGTTCATAAACAAGAAGACCCAATATTGCCACAAAGTCAGCCCTTTCCATCTTGACCTACAGATTCAATGCAATCCCAATCAAAATCCCAGTAAGTTATTTTGTGGGTATCAACAAACTCATTCTCAAATTTATGTGGGGAGGCAAAAGACCCAGAATAGCCAACACAATACAGAGGAACCAAGTTGGAAAAGTGACATTTTCCTGATTTAAAGACTTACCATAAAGTTACATTAATCAAGATTGAGTGATATTGGCAAAAGAAGGGAAAAACACATGAATGCAACATGATAGATAGCTCAAAAATAAACCCTTTAAAAATACAGTCAACTGACCTTTGAGAAAGAAGTAAAGGCAACACAATGGAGCCACGAGGGTCTTTTCAACAAATGATGTAAAAACAACTGGACATTCACATGCAAAAAAAAATGTATCTAGACATAGACTTTATACCTGTCATATAAAATAACTCAAAATAGATCACAGACCTGAATGTAAAACGCAAAACTATAAAATATCTTCCTAGAAGATATTAGGGAAAAAACTAAATGATATTAGGTATAATGATGACTTTTTAGATATAACACCAAAGGCATAATCTGTGAAACAACTGATAAGCCAGACTTCATTAAAATTATTAAACTTTCTGCCTTGTGAAATCCAAGGTCAAGAGAGTAAAAAGATAATCCACTGACTACGAGAAAAAAAATGCAAAACACATATCTGATAAAGGACTGCTAACGAAAATATACAAAGGATCCCTAAAGTCAACAAGAAAACAATTTCTTAGAGAAAAATTACTTTCTCTAATAATAAAGCAAACAACCTAATTAAAAAATGGCCAAAGACCTTAAAAGACACCTCACCAGACAAGATATACAAAGGACAATTAAGTGTATGAAAAGAAGATCAATGCCACGCGTCATCAAGGAAATGCAAATTACGATGCAATACCATCCTATAACTATTAGAATGGTTGAAATTGGGATCATTGAAACATTAAGTGCTAATGAGCACCGTGGAGCGACAGTACCATTCATTCCTCGCTAGCGACAATGCAACATAGTACAGCCACCTTCAAAGACACTTTGGTGGGGTCTTACAAAACCAAACGCAGGCTTAGTATATGACCTAGCAATCATATGGCTTGGAATTTACCCAAAAGAGTTTCAAAATAGATCCACACTAAAAGCTGTACACAAATGATTATAGCAACTTTACTCATAAACTTTATTCAACTTTACCCAAACTTAAAGACAACCAGGAAGTCCTTCAGCAGGTGAATAGATCAACTTTGGTACACCTGGGCAGTTAAATACTACTTAGCAGTGAATAAAAAATGAGCTACCAAGTCATTAAAAGTCATGGAGAAATCTTAAATGCATACCAGCGTGTCAAAGAAGCCAATCTAAGAAGGCTGTACTCTAAAAAGGTTTATCATTCCCACTATATGACATTCTGAGAAAAGTAAAATCATAGAGACAGTAAAAATATCAGTAGTTTCCAGGGAGATGAGAAGGGATGAAAAAGCAGAGTAGAGTGGATTCTTAGGGCAGTAAAAATAGTCTAGGTGATATCACACAGTGGCTACTGGTCATTATAGGTTTGTTCAAATCCATAACAAGTCCCATGCAAAGAGCGGAAAATCAAGTCACGGGCTTTGGGTGAACATGACATGTCAACACAGCATGACCAACTGTAGTTCACTCTGGTGGGGAATGTTAGTAATAAGGAGATTATACATATGTGAGGGCAGAGAGGATGTGAGTAATCTCTGTACCTTTCTCCTTCATGTTGCTGTGAACTTTCATTTGCTCTAAAAATTGTCTTAATCTTTTTACAAGCCTCCATTAAACCAAGAAAAATGCTAGACCTGACCTGACACAGTGAGAGAACAAAAGGCTCAGAGAAGGGAGCGTGTGAGGATACATCTAATATATAAAATGACATGACCAAAACACTACTATATAAGACAATAAAAAATGAATTGGCAGGGGTCACTGGTATCACTGAGAAGCTTATAATGACTGTGTTCTGAAGGGTTGGACTCCTAGTATAAGACGCTCTTAGGGAACTGGGCTTCCTAGTAACCAAAGGTATCAAAAATTCCAGCAGCAGGCTTTCACCATTAGAAGCAAAGTAAGTCTGATTACCATGATGGGTAGTAAGGTGGAAATAATAACCAGAGGCAGTAGCACAGAGAGATTTATGTCAATGGCTAAAAGATAGGGAAAGCCTAGGACCAACAGAGATGGGTAACTAACATGAGCATGTGTGTTTGTGTGTGTGTGTGTGCGCACGCACGTGCACATGTGCATGCAGGCATACATCACGAACATTGTTATCAACCACCTCAACTAAAAGTTATGATCTCCTGCTTAGTTTCTACACCTGAATAATTTTTACACCTAGAATCCAAAGATGAAAAGACATTATGTTCCTGAGAAAGGAAGAGGCATTGCCACAACAGCTTTTAACAATAGTGATCTTCTTTGTCCTTTCCCCATGGGACTTGTAGCCATTCACCTCATTACCTGCATATTCAAGAAAGACAACCATGTAGGTATTTTGAAGCGGAATGAGTCTGACTGATCCTGTTACCTGGGATGGAAATTATTATCCTGACCCTCTGTTACTGTAGGGGCAGGTGTATATCTAGGGGTAAATAGAGAGCTTGCTTATATTCAACATGTATAGTGTCCCATGGATCCACAGACTCATCCAATGGTGATTACTCTGGTTCTTGAATGTGTACATGGAATGTACAGACCAGCGATCTGATAAAACCCGAACTCTGCTTCTTTGATCTGTGGAGTAAGAGCAACCACAGAAGAAAAGGATATCTGCATCACATTTTAATACCCACGATAAAGCACCCATTGCAGAAGGTGTACTAAATAATACGGTGACCAGGACGCCTCATCAAGTCACTATCAGGCAGCTTGTGTCCTTGGTTCCCCAAGGGCTTACGTGATGGATTGGTAAACCGATTAGTCATGGTGTTAGAGATGGAAGCTACTCATAGATCTCTCTCCCATCAAACATGATGTTGTTTTTGACACTAACTCATTTTGTCCAATATGTCAACAAAAGAAACCAAGACATAGTACTTGGTCAACTCTCATCTCTTGAAGCGACAAACGTGCTACTCCTGTGGCAAGTTGATTACACTGCACCCTGTTCATCATGGAAAGCAAAGTAACTTCCCTTTACCAAGATGAGAAAAGAGATTGCCTCCCTTGACAGTAGTTCCTTGGCATGTACCCTATCCGAGGGCTTACAGAACGTCATATTTACTAATACAGTCTCCTTTCAAAATTGCCTTGGACCAACGGACCTACTTTATTTGGAAGGATGCCCAACAGTAGGTGTATGACCAGAACATTTCTTGGTTTAAACACATACCACACAATTTAGAATCTGCTCGCCTAGCAGAGCTCTAGAATAACCTCTGAAATGTCATCTAAGAGACGAGCCTCTGTAAAGGTAGGGGATTATTCTTCAAGATACAACGGAAACATTAAATTTACAGCCATTATGTGGTGCTGAGTCCCCACCCAGTGTAATTTATGGGTCTCAGACCTAGGGGTGGAAAGACAGTGTCCTCGCTTACTAATTGCAGCCAATGGTATATGTAAACAATCAACGCTTCCCAGCTCTGTATCTTAAAGCTCCGTGTGTCTAAAGCTCCTAGTTCCCAGAGAGAAATGAATCCAGCATGACCTAGAGTGGAGCCCTACTAAATGTAAAGCTTTGATTGCCATTGGGTGTCTTGGACTCCTCACACCAATACCAACAGGCAAAGGACGGAATTACCATCTTGACAGGTAACATTGATACCGATCGTCAAAAAGATTTAGTGTTACTATTACATATTAGAGCTAGGGTTGGCATCTCAGCAATGCTCAGTGTTTCAATGACCAGCTTTATTTCAGATGTGGTACGTTTCAATTTTAGTTTTTCCATTTGGTTCTTTATTATAGTTTCTAACTTTTTGCTGAATTTTCCAATTTTTTCATTCACCGTGAGCATATTTTCCTACCATTATTATAATAGCTTCCATAAAAACTTTGCCTGCAAATTCCAGACTTTGTTCCATCTCAGGAACGGTCTCTACTGATTGTCTTTGGTCAGGATAATGGGGCACATTTTCCTGTTTCTCCGTATGCCAAGCTATTCTGGACTGTATCACGGACATTTGGAATCCTGTGTTGTGAACACTCTGAACTGTTATACAGGTCCAAAAACTGAGGATCTTCGCTGTTTGTTTTATCAGGTAATTAACCAGACTGAACTAAAACTAGAAATTCTGTCAGCTGGGTAACAGCTCAAATATCAGTTCCGTTGTTTTTTGTTTTTTAATCTTTAACATGGTAGCTTAAATGATACTTTTCTTAATGTATCTGGCTCATACGTTATCTAAAAGAGTGTTAGAGCTTACACACAAAATTTGTGGAAAATGGGAGGTTTGCTCTCTCTGGTTCCCTTTGTTCTGTGTTCCCCCATACATGACCAGCTATTACAGTTGCCTTCAATCTTGTCCTCTGGTTCTTCAGGACAGAGAAAATGCAGGGTTTTCTATGACCGGTTTGTATGCTACATATTGCACCTGACGAGGCTTGTCCTTAAGCTAGAAGCTAACGAAAAAGAGAAAATCCTTTCCTACCTCCCACTACCCCTTCTGCCCAATTGCTGACTCCTCTCTACCACCTTCAGTCTTTAAGTTTCCTCCAATGTCTTCAAGTGGCTGTCTTTGGTTTTTGTTTCCTTTTTTCTATTTTGTCCAGAGTATATATACTTGTCGTGTGTGAGAGTATTGCCTAATATCAGCTTACTTGGTCACACATGGCAGTGACTCCCAAGAGGAATTTTAACTGTGGAAGATGAATGCCAGTGACCAGAGCTCAGACTCCTCAGACGTTGGTGTAGTTCACCCCACCAGGCTATCTTCTAGAACAGCAGAGGTGTTAGCCAAGGGTAAGTTTGGTATGGGTGTAAGTTTGGAAGATTAGGACCATCACTGTGGGTCTTGGGACCAACTCTAGCAATGGAGATTAAAGCTCATCACACCAAGCCATCTTATAAAGTTTGTCTGCAGAAGTTGTGACCCACCTGATTTTTGAAAAAGCTGCAAACTTAATGGAAAAGTTGCACAAGATCAGCTGTAATAGACACTCCTGGCTCCCCGCCCAAATACCTTCATATTCCATCAAGGTCTGTATATCCACCCATCAGCCTCTGCTGTTCTGCCCAAGACTTGCATCAGTGACGTTTTTTACTGAGGAATGCCATTGGGTGGCAGGAACCACCATGGCGAAGTTCCAGGGAGCTTATGACCAACCACCCCCTCCCCCCACCACAGCCTTAATAAGCCACTGAGTTAAACTAAAGCAGAAGAAGTGCAAAACCTCAGCCCCCTGAGTGCAAGATGAAAGACAATAGGAAGTATACTTGCTGCTACAGAATCTGGCTGATACTAGAACTTTCCCTGACCTTGAATCTTTGCTTGCCTTTTTCCCCTTCCATACCGGCTTCTTCCACTTCTCTATCAGTTTCTTCTTCGAATATTTCCTTAAGAATTCACATGCACTCAAATCCCCAGCTCTTGGAGACCTCACCCTGAAACACTCTCCTTATTCACTGTGTTGCTTCTCCAAACAGGACATGAGCCTGGCAGGGTATGGAACACTGAGGGGGGATCTGAAGACAGGCTCATCGAGCTTTACACCTGCATGACAGCAAGTGCCACACGCCAGCAGATGCCCCAAAGACAAGGTGGGAGCAGCCTCTCTTCAACAGATACAAGAAGGCGTCCACAATCGCTTCTCGGCCTTTTGGCTAAGATCAAGTGAAGAAGGCGTCCACACCCACAGATCCAGCCTGCCAAACTGAGGCAGACAGAGCAATGTTATGAAGGAAGACTCAGAGAGGAGCCAGCCCTGACCAACTGTCCACACTGCTCCAGAAGCTTCTCTCATTCAAGACAACCCCTGAAAAAAAAGTAGAAGAAAGAAGGAAACAAACCATGATGGTTGATAAGTTTCCTCAAAGTGACTGTGTTTTGAACCCCACAGCGCCAGAGATGATATATAAATGTGAACAGGCAATGGTGAGATCAGACGGAATGTACTAAAATCTGAGAAAGAAGTTATTTACTCTTGGAAGATCTCTATCTTCAAAGCAAAGGCAAGTTCAGTTATATAAAATTCATTAATATTTTACATTTCTGCATGTCGACCTGTTAGGGCTTAAATTTCTGATCCACTTAAACTTCTGTTAAAGTACAGTTTTCAAAATGATTTCTCCTACCTAATGAGAAAGAAGGAATTTTTCTCTCATTAATAAAAAAGGAAACAAAATGACGTTTAAAGGTTAAATGCCTTGCCTAATGTCACAAACAAACTAGCTCCCATGGAACAAATATTCAAAATGGTTTTCTGACCTTGGAGTCCAATTCAGTTTTGTTTTTTTTTTTTTAAACCTTGCAAGCAGCCTAGGACTTGGTATTTGAAGCCTAGCCAAGACAGTTAATCATTGTGAGTCAGCCAAATTTTATCATCTAGATGGTTGCAGGCATATTCATGAGAAGTAATACTTGCTTCTTCAGAGAACAACTTCACAATTCACCCAACATACCGGAGAGTTCTGGACGTTCCCAACGTCAAAGTTTTCTATGCATCAGAATTACCTAGAGACTTTTAGTAATACCAGCAGCTAGGACCTGGATCATCCCAGAGTTCAGATTTAGTGGATCAGAGGTAGAATGCTGGCTTATGTATCTCTAACACTTGCTGGAGATGATTTTCAGGCAGAGCCAAGTTTGAAAACTCCTCCTCCTTCCTGACTTGGCCTAGTTCTTAAAACTCTGGTGTCACAGTGTTTTGAGCTCTTCTTTGGCCCAGGGAAGCTTGTTTGACTTCTCCTTCCCTCGACTCCCATAATCCTGTCTCAGTGAGTCTTCCTTGCTAGCGCCATATTACTTGTGATTATGCTCAGCCTCCTGTAACTCCCCGGGTGGTTTGTATTAATTCAGGTGCTTGGATCTCCTTAGCATCCCACCATAAAGGCATCTTGCTTTCTTCTTCACCCTCAGGGGCAAAAATGACTGTCTTCAACTAAAATAAGGTAGCCTGTGTCACGATCATTTAACCTCTGGTTGGCTTTGATTCTCAAACTCAGTATAATTCTGATGTAACTTTTCTACATTGTTAAATAATCTGATGTTAATCCACATTCCAAAAAGTTCTTCTCCTTAATATAGGGGGGCACAGAGATAGTACATATTGCTGTATCACCCTTCCTCTTTGAATCTTAAGTGTAGATAAGCTCCTGTAAAACCAGGAAAATGGCCTCTTGAAAATGATGTCAATCTCCAATTTGTGGTCATATTTGGTCTCTTCCATTTTGATAGTTCTGGAGATTTTCTTATTTATCAGAAAAGTAAGTAAGAATGCTGTATTAATGCTCTATTCCCAAAACACAAAAGAATGATCAAGTTAAAAATAATTCCATCATAAACCAACAACTATTTGATGGGTAACTTTATGACAGCTATGTAACCTACAGGCCATTTCTGACAGGAGGCAGGCATTCCTGGACAGAAGGCAGAGACATGGGTCCAGTTTTCCAAACACTCATCATTTCTGACAGCTCAATCTATGAACCTTTCATACCAGGTATGTTTCTCTTATTCCTATCTGCAATCAGCATAGTCCCTCTATTTGTGTGTGATGTAGGGAAGGCTAAGCTGTGCTTATAAATGAGTCCCAGAGTAAACCAGAAACCTTTGTGTATCACTGCTAGGAAGAGGGCACAAGTCAAGGAATACCAGCTCTGCTGTGGACGCTGAAAAAAAACACATCTATACACTCACAACAGTAATTTCATACCTGGTGTCAAGTTTAATGTCATGATATCTTTACGACATTACCTCCAAAGTGCATTTGAATAGTTCTTCATAAAAGATTCCCTTAAGGGATAAAATAAAGAATAGACTCAGAATATATACCAAACACCCTGATTCTTTAGGCATTGACCAAGGTCTCAGATCTATTAAAATAATAGTTCTACCTCAGCTAAACAAAAATGTACTGAACAGATCTACATGCACCCTTAATTCAGTATAGATTCAAAGATTGAAAATAAAAGGAACTCCACGGATGCGGAGATCACTACCATGATCTTATCATAAGACACAGGGAAGGTAATTTAACAGACCTGCTTCCCCTGAGAAGCCAGCAACATGATACCACTAAATGGAAGCACAGCATTGGAAAATATTTTAGATTTTATACGTATAGTTTCTTTAAAGGTGACTCTTGTAAAGAAGCAAATTTTATGACTGCAGTTCTTGAAGTGCTAACGTTTAGAGGTGCTGGCTGGACAGGTAGTGACTCAATAACAGTGGATACGGTCAGAGGTATAGGAATGGACCATCAGGAAGAGTCACTGACTTTAGGAAGGATGACATCAAGGTATCACAAAATTCTCGTTGGCACACAACTTTCTGCAAGACTGCCATTTACCAATGGAATGGGTTACGCTTCAAGGCAGCTCTGTGGCCCGGAGCCTTGGGCTAATGATTTGTGAACACACCATTTTCTACCCTCCTCGTCAGCAGAAATGGGTACCTCTTAAATCTCAAGAAGTTAAAAGTCCAGTATTGTGTGAAATCGGAAACTGCCCCAGATATGATTCAGTGATGCTCCTGTGTAATTATGAGGCTTCCAAGACAATTCAGGGTCCATTCAAGTTCTTCAGAATTTTACCCAAGAGGATCCAGTCTTCACCCTACACCTCGTGGTGTGATGAGAACGTATCACGTAAATATGTCTGTAGCTTGTCTGCCATAAATAGAGCTTAATGGTTTCTAAAAGGATGGTTGTCAATAACAAGGCCACTTGATTGAAAGGTGTTTATGGCTTCCTATTCTGTATTTGACAAAGTATTTTGAACTTGGAGTAACTGAAAAAAAAAAAAAAACAGAAGATAGCCTTCTGGGTATAATTTGTTTATTCGTGGTGCCTTGTCCCCAAACACTTGGTAGTGTCTTAAAAGAGGTAAGTTTTACCCAGCGGAGTCTCTATGCATAGTAGAGAGAAGACGCAAAGACCTCTTATTCTGGAGTCAAGATCTGTCTGTGGTTCTACAGTTTCAATGTTACACTTCTTGTCTGAATTTCTTGATAATATCAGCAACAAGGAATTCTGAGTGAGACAGTATAATGTGAAACAATGCCTGTTCTGTGAAATAAAGTTGACCACTTACTTTGGAGTTCCTGGTTCTTTCTGTTATGGCACTCATTAGTGCCTGGATGTACAGCGAGAAGGCAAAACCACAAAGAAATAAAATTTTATGACGACTAATATCCTTGTATTAGAACACTGAAAATATGACTCACATCTCTGAAAATTAAAATAAGGAACAAAAGAAGTCCAGGTGGTTCCAATCCTCCTGTCAGCACTACAAGGTTGAAGAATTAAATGGGACATGGGGTGGGGAGTGTGTGGGGTGGGGGGAAGCAGCATCAAAGGATGTCACTTCCCCACTCAATCTCCACATACAAGTACAAATTTATGACGTAGAATATCAGTCCACCAAGTCAAAGGTTAAAAGAAAACTAACTTTTGAAAGTGCTCTATTAATTCTTAGTTTCTATTCTTATGCTCCTTTTCCACCAACTAGCACAGATCAGTCTACGGTGAGTCTCCTGCCCCATTTTCTCTGGGCTTCCATCAAGTGCGTGGTACCAAAGTACAAGGTGAGATGGGGAGTGGACACTGGTCCTCCTTTTATTTACCTATTTGGGGGGCTGTCTACTGAAGTGCTACTCAAGATACTCCTTGCATCTGTCCAGAGAGCAACTTCAAGTCCTGTGGCTCTCTCTGCTATTTATCAAAGCAGAGCATTCTTTCCTCCCATACCGTCCTCAAACCAGGAACTTCACTTTCTATAGAGTCTACTCACCTGATTCAAACATACATGGCTGGTACCCTCCCCTAAGTTTTTGCTACCGCTCTAAGAACAACATGGAAGGCAGGCTCAGAGCAGGGTTCAGGAATGAATACAGAAGACAAGGCCTGGGGCAGGTCTTGAAAGAGAGTGAGAATTGGCCAAAGGAGGAGGAGACATGAAGATCAGAAGGCATCCTAAGCAGATTAGCATGAGGAAAGGCTCATGGGAGTAACGAAGGTTGGCGGGGTCTGGGAAACTAGAAGACGTAACAGGAAATGAACGCTGAAGGATGAAGCGTGAAGTCTTAAAAGACATCTAAGGAGTTTATGCTTGGTTAGCATCAGGGTACCTCAAAAATGGTGCACATAGTGGGGAGAAGGCGGACCATAAATGGGGAGTAAGCAAGGCAGATCTAGAGGAATGGATTCCATTGTCCTGTCAACACGGCCTTGGCTAGAGAGCACCACTGTAACCTACACAAATTTCAACTCTGTATTGAAAAGGAAGACTTTCTTCAAGTGTCCTCTTGCGTCTGTAGGTCAACAATCATACTCATCATCAGTTTTTGGAGTTGCCTTGCTACTATATCTTAATTATGGTCTATAACCACCTCAATATTCTCTAAGAAGACTCCATTATACATTTCCTTACTAAACAAAAGTGGCTGTGAATATACAAAAATATATAGGTTTTTCTTTTACTTTTAAGTAAAAAACTCCATTTATAACACCATTACAATACATGAAGTGAAAAAAGCAAATGGAACTTAAAGAAGTATAAAACTTAGTGATGCAGTTAGCATCTGACTGATAGGAGAAAAGGCAATGTTAAAGAAAACTATGACATCAGGAAATAAGAAATCATGAATCATTTTTGTTACAAAACATTTCTAAAGTACGGATGAGTGGGACAAATAAAAGACTTATTAATTTACCATGCAGATTTGACAAATGTTACTTTTCTAACAAATGTAACTTTTGTCAACAAATGATGATTTCATCATCTCTATGTTTTTTAAGGAACTACATCTTCCAGGTATACCTGAATCCCCATTTCTAAAAGTGCTTCCTCAAGTTCATGTGTACTTTCTAGTTCACATTTTTCTGCCAATATGTGTATCTAATAAGCATATATAGCATCCTGCTATTTACATATATACCATCATATTGTAGCTCATGTTTTCCCTAAAAATTATTTTGAAATTAATCCACGGTGACATATATCATCTGTTTAGTCATCATCTAAATAACTCATCATTTATTCATCCACTTCTCTGTTGATAGATTGTTTCTACTTTTTTTTGCCAGTGCACACAATGCTGCGAAACATCCATCTACAGGTGGTTTTTTTTTTTTTTTTTCCAGTCTGTTTTCAGGAGCTACTCCTAGGTCTACACCAAAAATAGGAATTGGTAAAGCAATCCTGTTGCTTGGTCAGTTTTACAAAAAAAATTACTAAATGACTGTTTAAAATTATTGCAGAATTCATACTCGTTTTGATAGAATATGAGGCTTAATATTTCCTTGCGTTCTCATAAATGTTGGTAATAGCAGTCTTATTTTTTGCCAATCTCGTGGGTCACAATACATCTCACTATGATTCCAATACACCTTTCCTTCATTATTATTCCTTTACATGTATGAATTGGTGATCCTTTCATCTGTGAATTGCCTGTTCATACCTTTCACTGCTATTTCAATGAGTTGTTTCTACTTTTCTTTTTTGGATGCTCCTTATCAATTTTGGGTTCTCTCTCTTTGTTCAGTTGTATGTTCTACAAGTATTTGCTCTGGCCTCTGGCTTTATTTTTCATGAAAATTAGTGATGTGCTCCCATCATCAATATTTTTCTTTCTTTTGTGCTTTTTGTAACTTAAGAATTTTTTACTGACCGAGTATCATTAAAAATGTCTTTTTCTGTAAAAATTTTATAGTAATGTTTTTCAAATTCTTATCATTTCTTCTTTTTGATTTTACTTTTGCACATCATGTCAGGTAAAGGTCAAATCTTATTGCTTCCAAATGAATAAGTAATTGCCCCAGTGCCTTTCAGGTAGTCCTTTTAGACTTTTTAGAATAATCAGTCCTGGGGTGCCTGGGTGGCTCAGTCGGTTGAGCATCCGACTCCGACTCAGGTCATGATCTCACGGTTTGTGGGTTCGAGCTCCGCATTGGGCTCTGTGCTGACAGTTCGGGCCTGGAGCCTGCTTCAAATTCTGTGTCTCCCTCTCTGTCTCTGCCCCTCCCCTGCTCACACTCTGTCTCTGTCTCAAAAATAAACATTAAAAAAAAAAAGAATAATCAGTCCTTTTGCCATTGTTTTGTGAAGGCCTGCTTACTATGTGTCAAGCCCTCACATGCTTCTATCTGGTCTCTGCTGTTTTATTGTTACATTGTTCTCTGTGAGCTAATGATGCAGATGATGGTTATTCTAAATTATAAGAAGAAAGTTTTAAAAACTGGTTTAGCCCAGGGCACCTGGGTGGCTGTTAGTAAGGCATCCGACTTCCGCTCGGGTCATAATCTTGCAGTTTGTGGGTTTGAGTCCCACTATCAGCGGAGAGCCTTCTGGGGGCTTTCTCTCTCTTTCTCTGTCCCTCCCCCCAGTTGCTCTCTCTCTCTAAATAAATAAATAAGAAATAAACTTTAAAAATAATAATAAAAATTGACTTAGCCAAACTCCTTATATCAGAATTCAGTTGCCACACGAGTAAATAGTCATTGAATTCTCTTTGGCCTCAGCCTACAGTAGAGGGACACATGTGGCCTTCAGACTTTAATAGCTGGCTAATCTCAGCTGGCCAGGGGCCATTAACATGTGGTTAACTATTCTCTGCTCTCATGCCTTTGTGTATAAAACGGAGAACAAAAACAATCCCCCACTGGCTTATCATCTATTATTCTGCTGATGTCCTCCTTTCACAGCCCTTGTCATAAGCCATAATAATTTTCCTGACTTGTTTACTCATTTATTTCTCCACAGAAACAAGAATATAGAACAACTCTAGCCATTTACTATCAGGTTCCCAGGACCCTACAATAGTGCCCAATACATGATATATAGTTCATAAGTAGATGGCAAATGGTGAATGAATGAATCAAGTACTAGATTTAAAGGAAGAAGTTTAAAACAGAAACCTTTGAAAAAGTGAGTAGGTTGTAGCCATGTAGAAAGCACCAGCAGAGACATTACCAATAAAGGAGAAGCAAGACAATAAGCTTTCAACTGGGAATGAACAAAGAATGGCTGAAATGAGAATCTTTAAAAATAAAAATGTTTACTGATTTTGAGAGAGGGAGAAAGGGAGGAAGAGAGTGAGGGAGGAACAGAGAGGGAGGGAGACAGAGAATCCCAAGCAGGTTTCACACTGTCAGCGCAGAACACAACGCAGGGCTCAACCTCATGAACCATGGGATCATGACCTGAGCTAAAATTAAGAGTTGGATGCTTGGGGAACCTGGGTGGCTCAGTCAGTTGAGCCTCAGACTTCGGCTCAGGTCATGATCTCAGGGCCCGTGAGTTTGAGCCCCGTGTCGGGCTCTGAGCTGACAGCTCAGAGCCTGGAGCCTGTTTCAGATTCTGTGTCTCCCTCTCTCTCTGACCCTCCCCCATTCATGCTCTATCTCTCTCTGTCTCAAAAATAAATAAACGTTTAAAAAAATTAAAAAAAAAAAAAAGAGTTGGATGCTTAACCGACTGAGCCACCCAGGCGTCCCTGAAATGAGAATCTAACTAAAAAGATCAGGGGATATGGAAAGATATAAAGTGAAATTCATCATCTCGCCCACTAAAATCCCTCCCATTTTGCTGCTGAACAAAACAGCAAGACTGTTTTGTTCAAAATTTTTCTCGGTGGTACACCAATTAGGTGAGAAGTTGCAATTTCGTATTCCTCCAGGAGCAGGATACAGACACAACATTAAAACCTAGTTGACCAGCAGTGTTAGGGAAACCAGCCCTTCTGGTGGATATCCGCTATTTCCACTTCCTGAGAGAGTGTGTTCTGAGTATTTTAACAGGGCTATCAAAATAAAGGGATAATTGGATTTTTCTTATTATTGTAACACTTTAATTACTACAGTAAAATAACACGGATTTTAACTATCAAATTAAATTAGCCTAATAGGGTAAAATTTTAGGAAACCAAAAATTTACTTCCAAGCCTAAGGCTCCTTAAATGGAGTCTGATTTTCACAAAAATCCCTCTGTTAGGTTAACACTTGGCCCTTTTAAAAAAAAAATTTAAGTGTTTATTCATCTTTGAGAGAGAAAGAGACCGAGTGTGAGCAGGCGAGGTGCAGAGACGGAGGGAGACACAGAATCCGAAGCAGGGTCCAGGCTCTGAGCTGTCAGCAGAGCTCGATGCAGCGCTCAAACCAATGAACCATAAGATCAGGACCTGAGCCCAAGTCATGTTCAGTAGACTGAGCCACCCAGGGGCCTCCAAAACTTAGCTCTTTATTCAATGCAACATCAACCTAAACTTCATTTGTGCTCAATATTAAGAACACTGTGGTATTTCATCCAGTTAAGGGAATGAAGTGTGTAATCTTCATACTGTCCCCTGATTCATTAGCAATTTGTCAATATCATCAGCAGTTGCATTTTTGCTGACAACACAAGTCCAATCACTTTTTTTTGTTTTTCTTTTTCTTTTGTTAATTTAGAGAGAAAGAGAGTGAGAGCATGGGTGGGGAAGAGGGGCAGTGGGGAAGAGGGAGAGTAAGAGAAAGAGATCCCTGAGTAGTCTCCATGCTCAGTGAGGCAGTTGACATGGGGCTTGCTCCCACGACTCTGAGATCATGACCCGAGCCAAAACCAAGAGTTGGGCATTCAACTGGCTGAATCACACAGGTGTCCCATGTCCAGCTACTGGCCAGTTGAAACTGGCCTTTCTAGGTTCTCCCTGTATCATTAGTGGTCACATGACTAAAGGCTTTTGCTGACACCAAAACAATAGTTTGCCACAAGATCAAATTAAAAAAAAAATTAACAAAGACCTATCAAAGGAGGCAAAGAAACTTTACTTTTGTTATGTGTTGTTAAGAATTTTGATTCTAGCAATATTTTGAAGAATCTTATGATGTTAATAAAAGGTCAATTCTTGAAAAACCCATCTAACCCATCTAAAACACAGTCAACCAATCAAATGCCAGTAGAGGGCAATGAAAAAGACTTAAGCAGAAAATATAGTCAGACTAAAGTTCTCATCTCTATATACTGAAAATATTTTCATTATCAGGCATATTTAAGTAAAATTTTTATGACACGTATCAGTTTTCTTGTTTTAGGAAATGAAATAAAAATAAAAAACTAATTTTAAATGCTATCCAAAAATAGTAAGGTTAGAGCAAATCCCCAACGAATAACTCAAGAAAGAACTTTCTGGAAACAATTTTATTATAGTCAAATTTGATCAATACAATCAGTATGTTGACTGGCTATCAAGCCAGCTGATTTTGTATCAGCTTCTACCCTTCAGGGTAAAACTTTCTCACAAATTTCTTTGCTGATTTTCTTACATATTTGTCAAACTTATCATTAATTCTATCTACATAAGCAGAGAACCCCCAACACTCAGCCCACACAAGGTGTGTTTTAGAATCTTGAAAAGTGGTGTGCCAATGGACTGGTTTGGAGGGGGAGCTGCGAAGAGAAGGGGAGGAAAATATTTTGTATACCATCGCTAGAGATAGGACTCTGTATGAAGTGGAGATAAGACTCCCCTCATGGCTACTTATCCTCCCCACCCTCTTACCAAGGCTCTGGTAAGGACTAGAACCCCACTCTCCTGACCACATTTCATGCTCTTTCCACTATACCAGAAAGCATTTGTATCTCTGACTGAAGTGGTCACTTCATTTTCTATTAACGTATCTAGGGTGTTCAAAGTCAAAAAGTAGTTGGGAATATGACTCAATGATGTTTAGATGATAGAATCAAGGCTTTCAGGAGGCACCTGGGTGGCTCAGTCAGGTGAGGGTCTGACTCTTGATTTTGGCTCAGGTCATGATCTCAAGGTCCTGAGATAGAGCCTTGCAATGGGCTCTGTGCTAAGAGTGCAAAGCCTGCCTGGAATTCTCTCTCCTGCCCCTCCCCACTCGTGTTCTTCCTTTCCCTCTCTCTCTCTCCCTCTCAAAATACACACTCTAGGAAAATACTTTAAGTATTTCCAAAATTAGCCATAGATGAATGACTGACACTTGTGGACTCTAACATTTGTTCTCTTTAGAAATCAACAGGGTTTTTTTAGTTTTTGTCTCCAACGAGGTATTCAGAGATACAGTGACATGTATGCTTTCAGCTGGCTGAGGTTATTAATTAGCAAAGTGCTTCCATATTTATTAAATCATTTTGGTGTTCCAACAACTTTAAGAACTGGTATGGATGACACACAGCAATGCTCACACAGCCTCCCTGAAAACAGCTAGGACAACAATAACAACAAGACCACCTTGATTTGCCGGATGCATCACGTGCCATGGTGTACAAACTCCCATCGTGACCGAATGCAAGTTACCATAACCGTGAGGTCATCCAGTGTGGAGGTGGAGGAGACGCCCACAGTCAGCTACGTCTTAAGATCAAGCTCCAGGACATAACAGCCTTACAAATAGGAAGACCTGAGAGCCTAAGCACCTTGTGCAAAGTCACACAACTGGCGACAGATCAGGGCTCAGAGCCACATTTTCTGGATTGAAGTTCAGGGGTTATTCCCTTATAGCAAATCTGCCTCAGGTGCCTTAATCCTCTCACTGCTGTACAGTGTGTAAACTAAGTTTTAAACTGAGGGTACATCTTCTTCCTAAGCTAACAGATAGCAGTGCTTTATGTCTCTCTGTCTCGTCTCAGCATCAAGTTTCAACGGTTCCCCTACAGCAAGATTTTAATTTCTTTAAAAAATTTAAATTTTACTACGGTTTTAAAGGTTATTTTAGAATGACATGGAAAATGAACAAGTAAGATACACTTTCTGACATATGCCTCCGTTATTACTAACGCTTTCTTATTATTCAGTCCTGAAGCCTCCTAGCTCCTTCTCAATGTTCAGGACTGTGACTGTCCAATTGTCCTACTCTGCTTGTCTCTTATTGATTAGCTGCTCCCTCTCATCTCAGGGGTTTTCTGTTTCCTCTTAATGAGAATTATCTCAACTAACCTCACATTAGTCTTAGCCTTTGAAAAACCTTAGTGTTATCCAAGATCTTGCTTTCTCTTAACTTAAACAAAGGGAAGGAAATGAAAAGATGAGGAAAGAAAAGAAAAAAATAAACCTCAGCCAACTTCTGTCCTGCGGAAGCACTGGAAATTTCATGACTTATTTTCCCCTTGCGACTGAATGAAGTAAAATGTCTGTTGGGGGAGACATGTGCAAACTGGGAAATCTCTTTGATTCCGAAAAAGGACACTAACAAGCAAGGACATGGCTTACCAAATGATAAAACAGATTATAAAGGTACATGCATTAAAAGATTGTGGCACTAGCCAATGCATAGACAGATCACTAAAAATAAATGGATTGGGGGGTGCCTGGGTATATCAGACAGATAAGCGTCTGACTGTTGACTCTAGTTCAGGTCATGATCTCACAGTTTGTGAGTTCAAGCCCCGCATAGGCCTCTGTGCTGACAGTGCAGAGCCTGCTTGGGATTCTCCCTGTGCCTCTCCCCTGCTTGCTCTCTTTCTCTCAAAATAAATAAACTTTACAAAATAATACTAACAAAAAGAATGGATCAGGTTTGCCAAAGTATGCACAACTGAAATGCTTCCCAAAAGTATTTCCATGGACAAATACTCATTATCAAAAATGGAAACTTCGTTCTTTGTGTCTACCCCTTAGAGACTTATCATCTATTTTAGCATATTAAAGAATCCGAAAGTACCATTCTATAGAAATCTGCCTAAACTTACACAATCTTAAGTTTCTCAGACTTGTGTGACCATGAAATCATTCCCAAGAGAATTCCTAAAATTATCTTCCCAAGAACACTCTTTAGAATGTATTGAAAAGAGAATCAGCCAATGGATCCAGGTATGTATGGGAATACAGAATGTGGAAAAAAAATTGTGAGAAGTGGTCAGTTAAGGATGCTAGGAAGAAAAGTTATACTAGAAAAAATGCTATTTTTAGAAGTTAAAAAAAAGAAGGTAATTCTCTACCTTATTTCGATACTGAAATGAATGACAGAAATAAAACTTTAAACATGAAGACTGAAGCTTTAAAAAAAAATACAGCAAAACATTAGTTAATGTGTTTAAAGTATCAGGAAGGGAAAATGCTTTCTAGAGCTAACAATGAATAAAGTCACCAAAGAAAACTGTAAATAATACCAGATAAAAATGTCAACTTCTATAGAGCACACAAACAGTAGTTAATAAAAATTAAATAAAAATGAAAAGTGGCTGAAAATAGGGGCACCTGGGTATCTCCACCAATTAAGCATCCAACTCTTGGTTTCTGCTCAGGTCATGATCTCATGGTTCATAGGTTCAAGCCCTTCATCGGGCTCTGCACTGACAGTGTGGAACCTGTTTAGGATTTTCTCTCTCCCTCTGTTTCACTCTGTCTGTCTGTCTCTTTCTCTCTCTCTCTCTCTCTCTCTCTCTCTCTCAAAATAAATAGACTTTAAAAAAAAGTGGCTAAAAATAATAAATGTTAAAAAAGAAAATAATAAATTAAAAATGTGGCTGAAATTATTTGCAATACCTGTAAGGCCTCTCGCTTATCAATAGTAAGAAAAAAAACGCACCCGTGCCCAGAGGCTCACACACAAGAATAGGCACCGTAATTTAACAGAGAATCCATAAAAGAAGAAACTTAATGGCATTTAAATTTCAGAATGATGTTCAATTTAACTGCTAATGAAGTAAGCACAAACTCAAACCATAATGAAATACCATTTTTCACCTTTCAGATCAGCAAAATTGAAAAAAAATTAACAACTCCCACGGTTGATGAGAGAACAGTGGAATGGGAATTCTCATTCACTCTTGGTAAGCAGTAAGTCTCTAAGAGCCAATTATTCAAAGCCTATCAGAAGTTAAGTGTGAGTACCTTTTGACTGAATTCCACATCTAGAAGTGTAGTTCAAAGAAAATGTGCAAAGATGCGTGCAGTGTCCAATAGGGCATGTTGGCCAAATGGTGGCTGTTCGAGTGTGATGGCATGAAATTTTCCTGTTTGGATGCGTTTGATTGTGACTAACATTCACGAAGTACCTTTGAGTACAGATATAATTAAGACGGGCAAGGCACTTGACTCATGGAACCCCTATTCTCGCATAAAATAAAATAACTACATGTGTAAGAAAAATTATCAGGAGTAGTAGTAATCTTCAAGTAACAGGATGCCTACTTTTACACTGTATGGTTCCCTGAAGGTCACTCAAGCCTTAGCTTGATAACAAGTATCACTCAGACAAAAAGGTAATGAAAACGGAGTTTTTATTTTATCCTAAGTGTTATGGGAATCTACTGCAGATTTATTTTATAATGTAATTTTCATTCTAGAAGCATCACTGTAACTGCTGGGTTGCCAGTGGACCGCATAGGGGCAGTAATGGAATCAGAGAGACCTACGTGAAGCCTCCTGCTGTAGACCAGGTAAATTACAATGGAAACTTGGACTATGGTGTCAATACTAAATATGGAGAAAGGTGAGAGGATTTGGAATATACTGTAGGGGTAAAACTGACAGTGTTTATTGACTGATTAAACAGAGGGGTGTGAAAAAGACAGGAATGAAAAGAGATCCATAATTTTGATTTGAACAATTAGGAGGAAGATTGTGATATTGACTCAGAAAGAAGTTCATTACAGGACATGGGATATTAGTAACCAATTCATCTACTTTGACTAGTTATGTTTGAGATGTCTACTTCTATATCCAAGTAAAGATTATTAACCAGACAAGTACATATACGGTGTCAGAATTCCAGGAGAGGTTAAATCTGGAAAATAAATTTTGGAACGACATGATTCATATTTAGAGCAAGAAATCTGAATGTTTATCAAGGGAGCAGGGCAAAGGTGATGGACCTCCATCTCGGGCAGGCCCAACATTAGAGACAGAACAAGAGTCTGAACCCTAGCTCTGTAATCTTTCAGCTATACAACTATACACACATTAGCATCTCTGCTTCTCAGTTTTATCATCTGTAAAATGGACATAATCGTAATAAAAATCCCCTGGGTCTGTCGGAGGATTAGTGGAAGGAATCATAATTCAAGTACATCTCCAGCACACAGTAAGGGGCTTAGCAACTGTTTTGCGTTTCACTGCAAAAAATGTATTGTTTTCCTAAATTATGAACTAGTATAAGTGTTTAACCATCAGTGAAAACAAAGTCCTATGCAAGGTGATGTAAAGAAAACATACAAATACAGATGGTCCCCAATGTATGCTGGTTTGACTTATGACTTTTGGACTTCGTGATGGTACATATTCAGTAGACACATACTTCAAATTTTGCATTTTCATCTTTTCTCAGGCTATCTGTTTGTGTCCCTTGCTGGGCAGCAGCATCGAGGTGCATCTTCTCGGCAGCCGTGCAATCGCGAGGGTCAACAACCAATATGCTTTCCACCATTTTGGTTTTCGCTCTCTGTAATCAATTGCCTGGGATGTTCAACACATTATAATAAAAGAAGTTTTATGTTAGCTTATATTGCCCAACTGTAGGCTAATGCAGGCCTTCTGAGGACATTTATGGTAGGCGAGGCTAAGCTGTGCTGTAGAGTAGGCTGGGTGTATTAAATGCATTTTTGAGTCAGGATTACTTTCAACTCACACTAGGTTTATTGACATGTAACCCCACAGTGAATGAACGCACGTCTCTATAACTGTGAGATGGTACAACACGAGAAGTAAGAAAAAGAAATCTATTGGAAAAAGTAAAGTCGGATTAGTTTGGTTCAAACTGAAGAAACGAAGGCAATGATAAAGGAGGAAACGTAAACACAGTTCAGCGGGAAAAGGACATCAGAATATAAGTAGGAAGTATCTTGAAGGTTTCTAATCATTGGACAGTAGAGATGCTAGCAAATTATGCTAGAATTGTTTTACCTCTGTGTCACACTCTCCACCACATGTTTGCCAAGTAGCTCCCAAATTCAGGCAGGAGGCTCATTTTTACAATGTCCACTGAATTCCTTTTTTTTAATTTTTTTTTAACTTTTATTTATTTTTGAGATAGAGAGAGACAGAGCATGAACGGGGGAGGGTCAGAGAGAGGGAGACACAGAATCTGAAACAGGCTCCAGGCTCTGAGCTGTCAGCACAGAGCCCGACACGGGGCCCGAACTCACGGACCGCGAGATCATGACCTGAGCCGATGTCAGCCGCCCAACCGACTGAGCCACCCAGGCGCCCCTGAATTCATTTTTAATTAAAGCATTCCTTTACTACCTCTTAATGTTTAACACTACTAGTTTTTCACATTAGTTAAAAACACCAATTTTTAACACTACAGGAAAGAAAGCACTGTTTATGTCAAACACAGGAGAAAAATCTTAAGTTTTATTAAAATTCAAAATTATCTTAAAAGTCATTCATTTCATAATGACCTAATCATTGTGAGGTCACTGGAGGGAAAAATAAGGACTCACAACTAGTTTTTTGGGTTTGTTTTTTTTTCCCCCCACTATCTATGCAACATAAGGCCATTTAAAAAACCCAGAGTTGCGGGGCACCTGGGTGGCTTGGTCGGTTAAGCGTCCGACTTCGGCTCAGGTCATGATCTCATGGTCCGTGAGTTCGAGCCCCGCATTGGGCTCTGTGCTGACAGCTCAGAGCCTGGAGCCCGTTTCGGATTCTGTGTCTCCCTCTCTCTCTGTCCCTCCCCTGTTCGTGCTCTGTCTCTCTCTGTCTCAAAAATAAATAAACGTTAAAAAAAATTTTTTTTTAAATAAAAAAATAAAAAATCCAGAGTTGGAGTATTCTCAGTGGTGTTAATGAGACAGGTGTAATTAACTGCACCTTGAATCCACATTTCAACAAAAGGATGTGGAGAAGGGGTTGAATTCTCAAGCTTCCTTGGTTTGTCTAAACCTTTCAGGAAAACATGGTCTTTCCTCCCTCCATTCAAGGGTGAAATAATATCCCCCACTACCCAGAGTCACATAAGAATTGCAGAAAAGACAATAAAATTCTGTATCTGTGTAGGCACTTCTGTGCAGCTGCTGTAGTCTGCAAACAACAGCTGGGCAATTATGACTATCACCCTTGTATTCTCCAACAGTCTGAAAATCATTTGTATTGAAGTTAAAGCTTTAATGCTTCTGCTATGTTTTCATTCTCTCTGCTGCTCATCGCCCCTTCCCCCGTGGCTTCCCTTGCTTCCCTATTTCTCCATATAAAATTCTATCAAACACACTCAGCATAATCTTCCCTGAGGGAAAAACAACGCTCAAGTTTATTGCCGGTACCATTATTGTGGCAACTTGGAAAAACTTTCAGCCTGGGTTTTTCTATCAAAAATGGATTTTGGAGGCAGTTAATCCAAGGCTTAATGTGTTTCGAGGAAAACTGGGGATTCAATTCTCCCTCTGTATTTTCTAACTTCCTTCCATACCTATTTCTTATAAATATTAAAGTGATTGAACATACAGTTCTGAATTGTCTGTACCCAGGGAAATGGCAAACTTCGTTAAGAGTTATTTGAAAACTGTATATGACTATCTATGAATTTATTCGCATGGATTTTATATTCCTGTCACTTGAAATCAATTTGTAGTGTATGCCATCCTGTCCTTTGATCTTGAAACTCTATCCTCTATAGATTAAATGGGACCGACCTCCTTTTTCTCTGCACCTCTCCAATCATGACACTCTGTCCAAACAAACTCACAAGGCTCCTGACTCCAGTGAAGGCATGGGAATTTTTGTGTTTGGGGCCCATCGAGGGTAGGTGATTGGCTATTAAAGCACAATGGTACCCTCGCTCCCCTCCTGGCGTCCCGCATTCATTTCATGCATCCATATACCTAGACAGCTCTCTGCTTCTACTCCCCAATAATGGAACAAAGAAAGGGGAAGGAGGAGGGAAGGAGAGAAACACAAGGAAAGAGAAAGAAAACAAAAAAGAAGAGAGAAAAGAAAAAGGAAAAGCACACATTGCACACCTTCATGTAAAACGAACAAGTAGGTAAGAGAGCTAGAGACCTTTATTGGAATACCATGTTTCATTTAATTCTCATGTCAATCCTTTGACCTTTCTTATTCACACGATTCACATGATTGCCAGAGAGTTTGTCCAATATACCAAAGATCACATACCTAGAAAGCAGGAAGCATAAGGACCAGAGCTGAAAGTCACATTTGATAGATTCCAAGTCCCCAACATTTTTAGTTTGTCTTCCTTGGGATGTTTCCATTGCAAACAAAGGTAAGAATTCTCTCTCATTTACACAATCGTATAGGCCACACCTTGGCAAGTTTGTGTGACACAGCTATCCACCAGAGGAGCAGCCAAGACCATTAGTGGGGGGACCAAGGAACATTCCAGAACTATCTGGCTAGAATCTTACCCACACCCACCCCCTCCAATGTTGCTAAGAGTTTTGGTCATCAGGCAAGAAAATCCCCGTAACAACAAACTCTCAAGAGTCAGCCATGGGTGGGAGCTGAAAGGGGACAGAAGTGAAACATGGAGTCAGAGGAACTGGGGGATGGTAAAATCCTGTAGACACAGCGAAAACCATGCAGGAGGACCTGTTGAGAAAGCAAATATTTGACTGTCACAATGAGGACAGTGATGGTGGTCAACTGGTTTTAGCCAGGGAAAGAGCCTGAGAAGAACACTCCAAAGCCAAAATAGGTACCAGTTGGTTTTTGCCCTAATGCTTTCTCCTTGCTGCCACACTGGACTAATAAAAGTGCAAACCACCCCTCATCATTTCCAAGACCTGAAGTTTTCACTGAACTTTTAAAATGAACTATCCTGACATTTTTATTTTTTATTTTTTTTAATTTTTTTTTAATGTTTATTTATTTTTGAGACAGAGAGAGACAGCATGAATGGGGGAGGGTCAGGGAGAGAGGGAGACACAGAATCTGAAACAGGCTCCAGGCTCTGAGCCATCAGCACAGAGCCTGACGCGGGGCTTGAACTCACGAACCGTGAGATCATGACCTGAGCCGAAGTCGGACGCTTAACCAACTGAGCCACCCAGGCGCCCCTATCCTGACATTTTTAGAGGAAACTAGCCACAGAGGAATAAAAAAGTCCTCAAATGTTAAGGAGACAAAGATCCAGCCTAGCACAGGCGGGAGTAGAGAATGGAGAAACAATACACCTTGTATTTGTCCCCACACAACTTCTACTTCTACAAGACACAGTGTATTACTCTCGAATCCTCAGGAAAAGTCAGTAAAGTGGGTACAGTGTTGTCACTTTTCAGGGTGGAAAGGTGACATTCAGAGACATAGAAGATTTGGGCAGACTCACCATTAATATACACCATAATATCAAGCTTAAAATACACACACACACACACACACACACACACACACACACACAATGAATTGAAGGAATTACACTATTGGGTCAAAACGTTTAACAATGGGAGGTGGAATAAGAAATAGGAGTCAGAGTCAACATTTTTCCGATTCTTTCAATTCATCCTTTTATAAATTCCCTAACATGATCTTGAATAACTTTATAATTACGACCCACTTTGTACATACTGTGTAAGAGCTTTATTTATTGATTCGGCTAATTTTGACATTACTCAAAGCAGACAAATGCTTCACAACGTAGATGTTTGTAGAACCCGTAACTGAATCCACTAAGCAGATTCAAAAAGGCAGCTGGGTGATTTCCAGTTGTTTGAGACTTTTGAGCTTTCCTTCCACCCCTTAAAAACACAATGCCATTTCTGAACATTTCCCTGACGCCAAATTCTCATTATGTGTGTTTATTTCAGTTAGTAGTGAAGAAGGTTCAGAAATAATCTTGCTGTACGGACGGGGTTCTAGGAGAATCCAAAAAAGTGTCAGCTCTATCAGTAGCTTTTTCTAAAGTTACAAAGCACAAAAGCCAACCTTCCAAAATTGCCCGCGTCCCACAAAAGCGCAGCCTTCCGTGGGTGTGGAGGGAGCACACATCTCAGGCACAGAATGAAGCCAGCATTTACTCACACATGTCACAGCCACACAGTCATGCTACCGGGGCCTCCTGCAGCTGTCTGGAAGCCACCGAACGGCGATTACAAGTCAGAAAGCAATGGGAGGCCCTGACCTTGTTTTCACGCCGCATTCCTTTCCAGGGGCTCTCAGATTCATTCTCCCCCACACTGTATTGTGGGTAATGATCCCTCTGTGTATAATACCCCTCTGAGGCCAGCAAAGCAACAGAATAATAACCATTTGGGCAACCGTCCTATTACAAATTCCCCCATGAAACTCTGCCACCAGACAGACCAGAACATCTGGCAAGATCATGTCAATTAGTAGGACTCGGACAGGCAGAATGTACCTCAGGAAGACACGGGGCTTGGGAGGGGGGAGGTCCCTGCACATCGGACAGTGCCAGGGAGGCAAGTACTCATCTGACAGGCTTCTCCTTCCAGCTGCTTTTCATGTGACAGTGACTTGGCTTCCCTCTGTGCAAAATGAGAAAACAAAGAGAAACATCACCCTAAGAGGAACATGGAAGGATCATCGCAGTATTTGCCTGAGCATTGTTGACAGATCTGACATCATAGGATTAACGGACAGAGAAGGGTCTCAAAATTTTAACTTCTACATAATGGAGATAATAGTATTATTGTTATTATTATTATTATTACTTTTATCATTATTATATGCTAGGACCACCTTCATACTGATCTTATATGCAACAGTAACTACAGATTAAGTTTAAGCATGGGCCCAGAAGCGGTTTTATTCCAACAGCAGTTGTCTGAAATACGATTCTTGGGGGAATTTTCTCTCCGTGACCCATGCTCCATTTCCCTTGACCTCGCTATAGTCTTTGCTCCTTACAGTTTTATGGTTTCATTGATGACAGCATTCTGTGGTGGGTTTTTTTTTTTCTTCCCTTCCTCTAAAGAGTTTTTAATTTAATTATTCTACTTTTTACCTAACCTCGGTGTTTCAAGATAGGGAAAATATGAATGCTAACTCCAGAAATTTACGGTCCTACGTTGCAAATGACCCAACATCGTTGAGATCTGGGGCACTCATTTTACTAATGGATAACACATGATATACTTTATCCTCCCTTTCAGATACAGCTCTTGCTGAATTTCAAGTTGAAAAGGTATTCGGGACAACCAAAGTCTGATTTAGACGAAGATAAAGGAAAGATTGGGAGAAAGAGAACAGAGAGGGAGCCCACAGTTTGTGAGTAGAGAAAATAAGAGCTTTGAGGAATCTTTGTTCTAGAAGATGTCACAGCAAAGGCTCCTTCATCCCACGTATGATTAAGGGTGAGAACGAAAAGAAGTGTACTTTTGCAGACTGGAATCTCGAGGCCAAACATGAAGCAGTCTGCAAGATGAAAAGTCAGTAGTAAAATTGGCACACCAGGCTATGTTAAATGGATAAGTGTATTTTTTAGACGCTACACTGCAGCACTGCTCACCGAATAATAAAAATAAACACTTTGAGCTTGCGCTCTTCAACAATTCAATAGTCAGTCATAACAAAGACAAAGAAAAGCTGGTTGACCTGGTATGATGACAACTTTTTCTAGATGATTAAAGAAACAAACACCCACTAAACATAAAACATTTCTCAGAACAGCTGGGTAAGTTTATGGCCCTCTGTAACTCACCTCTTTGAACCTGAAGACTTACCAAAAAAAAACGATCAATAGGCTAAAAATACAACTGTGAACATGGCCTAGTCTTGTAGCCAATCAGACCATTCATCGATAAAGTACTTTATGATCCATGCGAACAATTTGGGTTCATCCAGGCTCTCAGATTTTAACTAAGAGCGGCTAACTGAAACCTCAAAGACTCTCCAATATTCTGGCTCTGAAACTTTGAAGGTTCATTTCAAGTCTATGTTGTATTTTAACCTTAAGTTGAAATCTTCAGTTGCTGTCTGTTGACTATTTCCATCCCTTCCATACCATCTAGTTTCCTGGTATTATTTTTTTGTTTGTTTTCTAGCCATGTTTTCACCAATGAATTAGACACTGTTAAAAACTTTCCTTTTTGTTCTTCCCCTGTGAAAGCAATCCCAACTGGGGTCCTATCAGATTTCCTTATAGATGATCTCTCAAGTTTGTGGCTCATTTGTGCTCTGTTTTACAACTATCTGCTTTCCTCACAAATATTTTCTTTCCTCCATAGGACAGATGGATTAGTTTATTTTTTTTTACATAATAAGGGAGAGCACTTCAAGCCTATGATGAAGAAATTAAATCAATTCAGGTAATAGCCTAACGTAGATCTACATTTTTTTTTTCAACACTGAAAAGCCCGGTGCTGGTTGGAGGTGGGGGGAGTGTGGGGAGGAGGAGACATGACATTAGATACACAACTCCATCCACAAGCAAGGTATCAACGGCAAAAGATGTCTTAGCATTTAGTTTTAAAAGGATTATCTGGTTCTTCCATAAAAGGCTATTTTTTAATGTGTATCTGAAAAATAAGAGGCTGAGGAAAGAGAGAGGTGAGTGATGACAGAGTTACTGCCCGGACACCGGAAAGTTTGGGGATGGGAATTTAAGTGCCGAAATACGTCTAGACCACCCACCATCCACTCCCATCCACCAAGAATAAAGCAGCCTCTGAGGAGGACACAAAGCCCACGATGACTAGGTTCTAAGAGGAGAAGTCCACTGGGATGACCCAGAAGTGAACTTGGAGGAGATAAAAGGAAAGCTGCAATAGCTCCATTCAACCCATTCAATAAAAAGTTAAAAATAGAACTACCCTATGATCCAGCAATGGCACCACTAGGTATTTACCCAAAGGATAGAAAAATACTAATTCAAAAGGAGACATGCACACTGCTGTTTACAGCAGCATGATCTACAAGAGCCAAATTACAGCAACAGTCCAAGTGTCCTCCTGTCGACTCACGAATGGATAAAGAAGATGTGATGGGTGTCTGTGTGTGTATATATATGAGAGAGAGAGAGAGAACAAACATATAGAGATATAGATATACACAAACACACACAATAGAGTATTACTCAGCCATAAAAAATAATGAAATCTTGAAATTTCCAATGATGCGAATGGAGCTAGAGAGTAGAATGCTAAGCAAAGTAAGTCAGAGAAAACAAATACCATATGATCTAACTCATATGTGGAATTTAAGAAACAAAATAAACGAATACATGGGGGAAACAGAGGAAAACCAAGAAACAGACTCTTTAAAAAAAAAAAAAAACAAGTTTATTTTTGAAAGAGAGAGAGTAAGGGAGAGTCAGAGAGAGAGGGAGACAGAATCCCAAGCAGGTTCCATGCTGTCAGTGCAGAGTCCAATGCGGGGCTTGACCTCACAAACCCTGAGATCATGACCTGAGCTGAAATCAAGAGTTAGGTGCTCAACTGACTGAGCCATCCAGGCACCCCACGACATAGACTCTTAACCACAGAGAACAAAATGATGGCTACCAGAGGAGAGGTGGAAGGGAAGATGGGATAAATAGGTGATGGGGATTAAAGAGGGCTGTAATCATGATGAGCAACCCTGGTTGCAGGTAAGTGTTAAACCACTCAATTGTACACCTAAACAGTACACTGTATGTTCACTAACTAGAATTTAAATTAAAACTTTTTTAAACATCCATTTGATAACTCAACTCTACAGAACAAAATTAACAGAAAGCATCTTCAAAATCAGGTTCCCTCAAGAGTTTTTACAACCACGTTCCTATGAACAGCGAACCGTCTTCAGAACGGAAGGCGATCTCTGACTGGTTAGCAGGTTGGTGCCAATATGGCTGTGTCAACTCAACAAACAAAAATGAGTAAGGGAACATATGGCAAGAATAGCCTACGTGAGAAAGTATGAGGAAAGTGTAGAAGGGTAAGAAATATAGCCGAGAATAAAAAAGACAAATAGGAGAGAAGTAAGGATGAAAGATGAATTGTGATACAATTCGAATGGAACAAAAACGAAAGAAATGTAACAAAACTGAACATCCGTTCTTATCATGTTTTTAAAGTTTATTTACTTTTGAGACAGAGTGAGAGAGAGAGACAGAGACAGAGAAAAAGTGCGAGCAGGGGAGGGGCAGAGAAAGAGGGAGACACAGAATCCAAAGCAGGCTCCAGGATCTAAGCTGTCAGCACAGGGCCCAACGCGGGGCTCGAACTCACGAACAGGGAGATCATGACCTGAGCCGAAGTCGGACGCTCAACCGACTGAGCCACCCAGGTGTCCCAAAAGTGAATGTCTGTTCTTAAGGCAAGTTAAGAAAAAGTGTCATCTTTGATCAATTGTAACATTAATCTAATCTAACCCCAAGTATTTATGAGCAGAAATGTCTACAACCCTTCCTCCTATTTTCACCAGCTCACATTACCATTTCATAGTCTCACTCTGTAGTTCCATTGGTTAAGGAATTTCCAAATTCTGATCTCTACTGCTTTAGTTGCTTAAGGAGAAGCTGAGTGAAATCCAAGCTTCTTTTGCACATAGATATATGTGAAAAGAAAGAACAGGAGTTTTCTCAGAGTAAGCGCTCCAGATGTCTTTGACTTGAATTGCTATAGAGCTTGCTGGGTTTTCTTACTCAAGAATGAGGTGCTAACACATTTTTGTCAGTTTCCTTAAGCTTCGCAGTTGTGCAGTGGCCCCTTAAGCACACAGTTTTATGTATGATAGCAGTCACCATCATCAAAATTAGCATGAGCTTATGTCTGAGCTCAAGGGATCAGGGGCATCTCTTGTGATGTAGAAAGTTAAGTGTCTGACTTTCAGCAACTATGCACCTCTCAGACCTTATTGCCTGTCAACTGAAGACAAGTTTGATGACTCAAACTCATCCAGTCGAAGTAATCCCTGAGCTGCCTTGTGAAAGTTCAGTTTCTTGGTCCCATTCACGAATTGATAATCCTGTAAAAAAAACAAAAAAAAAACAAAAAAAACAAAAACGAAAAACAAAAAAAAAAACTTAAAAAAAAGAATAATTCTGAATCTAGAGTGGAAGAAGAATTTGTTGTTTTGTTTTGTTTTTTTTTTAGGAAAGGTTCCAGGTGATTCTCATTTCTGGCTCTTGTAAGAAACACTGCAATCAGGAACAGTCCTTAGAATATAAACTATATCTGATTTTATTTCTCCATTTTGAGTGATGTAGGACAGAAAATAACTATCATGCCATGGGAACTATTGCCAAAGACTTGTAAAACTTTCACTAAGAGACTTGTTTAAAATTATGTACCAAAGTGTCATTTGATCACCTTCAAAAAACCTACAGAGGAGCCAAATTCTATCTCATGGGAGTAAGTTGTCTTGGGAAGAAAAAAAAAGCAAAAAACAAAAAACCCTGCAACCCTGATTACTTATTAATCTAAGAGCCAAATATTCACTCCAGCCACCTGTGAACAATCTGTGTTTGACAGGTGACATGGAAAGTGGTCATGTGTTTTAGACTCCATGGCCAGCACCTATGTCGATTTATGGTAATAGACATACAAATTCATTTCCTTAGTTTTTAGTCCACTAGAAGTTAAATTCTCAATTTATTACTTTATGACCTTTGTCCAGGAAACTATTTGAACACAATAAACAGAAAATTATTTCTTTGGGGGTTCAGTATGCAGCCACAGAAGAAGAAGGACTTGAAGAAACAAAAAGTGTTTTCAATACAGTGTCTCATGTGGCCTAAGGAAATAAAAAAAAATAAAATCTTAGATAATCTGAGAATTGATTCAAGTGTTTTCTAAATTCTTCCCAAGCTCACAGCTACTCTCTAAAGCTTTTTAGATTGGCACCATCAGAGCTAATTGGCTTAATTCTTTGTAAAGTTCATCACCTATAATTAATGGACTAAAAGACTGGGAGCAGGAAGATTTTTAGGTCTCCAAGTATATAATCCTTGGATTTTAGAAGTACTTGACCTCTATCCCCTCCTTCCCTTGAAACATCACATGCATGAAGAAATGTTAGAAAACCTGCTACTCCTTGTATTGATTAGCTCTGAATTCCAGTAAATAGTTGAAATGTTGTATCCCCATTTTGAGCCTCTTTTTCCTAGGTTTTAAAAATCCCTACAAAACAGCGGTATCACACTCTTCAACATCATTAATTCTCTTCTTCATTTGGTCATGATTCCCCAGGACAGCCAAGACAAGGCCCTGCGTCTTACTATACTTTTAAAAATTAACAGCTACACAGCTCAGAGCCTGGAGACTGCTTCTGTGTCTCCCTCTCTCTCTGCCCCTAACCCATTCGCATTCTGTCTCTGCCTCTCTCAAAAATAAATTAACATTAAAAAAAAAATTTTTTTTAATTAACGTCTACATGTGGCTCTGACCTAAACACTTGAAGACACTCCTAAGTTAGAAGATTTCTGTTTACCTTTATACTATATTTATTCATTTATTTATTTATTCATTTATTCTTATTTTTTTAATTTTTTTGAGTGATAGAGAGTGTGAGCGCATGCACATGAGCAGGGGAGAGGGGCAGAAGGAAAAGAGAGAGAATCTCAAGCAGGCCCCTCACTCAGCATGGAGCCCATTGCCAGGCTCGATCCCACAACCCTGAGACCATGACCTGTAATGAAATCAAGAGTCAGACGCCCAACTGAATGAGCCACCCAGATGCCCCATATTTTCTAATTTTAGTAGGAAATAAAATCTAGGGCTATTAGTTTTTAGAATGCCGTGATAGTCTTAAGTATGATGTAATATGTAAGACATTAATATCATCTGCCTACAGTAACAATATTTATGTACACTAGTTTTGGATTACTCTTGTAGAAATGAGTAAAAAATATAATTTAAGTAAGAAATTTAATATAAAAATAAAATCATTTAGTGAGTACGTGCTATGTGCCAAACGGTGTTTTGCACCTTCATACGTACGATCTTACTTTATGCTGTTTTTTTACAGATGGAACCCTTGCTTTGAGTGGTTCAGTCATTTGCCCAAGGTTATCAGGCTAGGTAGTGAAACTCAAATACAGCTCTGACAGCAAAGCTCACGTCCTTAAATAGTACACAAACTCCCCTGTTCCTTAACGTTGACCGACTCTGTTGAACATGTCCTACTGGATTAGAATGAACTTTCCCAAGAAAAACTACTGGCTTATCTCCATTTATGGTAGAGGGAAAAGAAGTTGTATTCGTAGTCAGAAAGCCTACCTTATTTGGACACTGCGCTTGACTCTATTTTGTGACCTGGCGAGTCACTTGATGCCTGTCAGGTTTAGCTTCCTCTTTTATAAGGTCATGAGCATAAGCATGCACTGGAAGATCCATCCACAGGAACGCCCACCCCAAACCACCCAAAGCCAAACTCAACTGTTAAAACCACCGCTATCTGACATCAAGTCTGGGGCAGGACAAACTTAACTACTGACCTCACAGTTAACAGAAAAGGAGAGAGATTGGAGTGCATCAGCCCCTGGAATATGAGCTGTTGTCATGCCACAGAATGATGGCTGATACCAGGAAAACAACCACACCAGGAATTTTCACGAGGAGAGGAAACCGTCCTCAACATTTCGGAGAATTAAGACAATTTGGATTGTGTAGTCTTAGAAGACAAAACAAAAAATGGATATAATCTCCATTCATCATTGGGACTAAGAATTAAACAATTCTCATGGTATTTGACTCTATTCAAATTTGTCTGTTGGTACCATGCAACTAAAGTGCTGTCTGTCCTAAACTTGCGGTATGGTTATGGCTATATAAAATTTAGCTGGGCTACCACTTTGAACTTAAAACATACCCTCAATTTACAGCATGCATGTGCACTCTGATCTGATATTTAATGTGCCTTGAAAATCTGGCTGGCTTAATTTGCTATCAGAAACGTTTCCAGGGGTGCCTGGGTGGCTCAGTTGGTTAAATGTCAGACTTTGGCTCAGGTCATGATCTCTCAGTTCATGGGTTTGAGCCCCGAGTCCGGCTCTGTGCTGACAGCTCAGAGCCTGGAGCCTGCTTCAGATTCCATGGCTCCCTCTCTCTGACCCTTCCGTCGTGTGCTCTGACTCTCTACCTCTTGGACTCTGTCTGTATCTCTCTCTCTCTCTCTCTCTCTCTCTCTCTCTCTCTCTCTCTCTCTCTCACACACACACACACATACACAAATAAAGAAATGTTAAAAAAAAAAAAAGTTTTAAAGAAACATCTCTAAAAGGAAACTGTCATTATTTGTCAAAGCTGTTGGGTTAGGTCATCTATTAGTAAATGTCCCAAAAGACAAGCTTTTCAGGTTTTAAATCAAAGAAAATGTCTACTTTGGCTTCTCTATAACAAGGTACCAACCAGTCAGTATGATTACATGCTCAGGAAGGGAAAACAAACAAACAAACATGGCAAAAACATCTCCAAGTTCACAATTTAAAAACTTTCCAGATCACTCTTGCATGCTACTGGTAGGAATGTAAATCTGTCAACTTTTAAAAAACAATTTAGTGTGTGCTAGGAGCCTTTAAAAAATGTCAATTTCCTTTGATCCCACAATGCCACTCTTCAGAACTTAGGCTAAGAAAATAATCTCTAAGATAAAAAAGAAAGCAAAAGAATGAGGGGGTGAAGAAAGAAGCAGAGAAGTAAAGAGCAAGAGAGATGGAGAGAAAAAGATACTTTAAAAGGCAAAGCATGGTGTGGTTTTTTGCAGTATTAAAAAATAATTTATGACATAAAAAAAACATGTATACAAGTTCAATATTCATAGGATAATAGCCGTATAATCTATGGCACAGGCACTCAAAACACTTGACTCAAAACACTAACTGCCTAGTGAGTGAAGGTGTCTCTATAAAAAGTTTATGAGAAAACAGAAAAGCATCTGCTACAAAGTTCAATTTGTTAAACCAGGTATCAAATCAAATCAAATCAAATATAAAGAATACATGCAAAAAACAAATAATTGGAAAAGCCTAGGCTAGAACTCATTATCCTTGTTGATTTGCTGGTATGGTTGTTTTTCTTATTTCTCCCAAATTTTCAAATAACCCAAAATAATGATGTATTCTTTTTTAAAAAACCCGTTTGCAGGTTAACATTTCAGTTTTTCAGAAGCTAGCAATTTTCCAAATTCTAAATGTAGGCTGTCCAGTTAACATTGTGTTTCCTGGATTAAGAAAAAGAGCAGGAGATTATTTTTCTCCCTAATTTAATTCTGAAATTAAGGTGGCCTTTAAAATAATGAATTTTACGTCTTCATCTAAGGGTAGTATGTCTTTAGTAAAGAACTGATAAAAATACAGAATATAAAAAGAAAGGAAAAAAATCAAGAGTACCTCTAGTGAAAGACAACTATTTTTAATAACATCTACATTCGCTTTTTTTTTCTATGTATTTTTCCTCTTTTATTATAACGTTATAATCACACTATAGGTATAATTTCACTTTTGTGTGTTTTTCTCTATAAAACCCTCTTTGTTCCTTTATAGGGATCATCACATCTTTTTAATGAAAGTGTATATGACATACAGGAACCGACTGGTTTCAGGCGTACATCATAGTTACAAGTCATTTTTAAAGAGCACCAAATTCAGCCTAACAATAGATACATAATCTAAAATTATGCAAGTTCCCAGAATCGAAATGTAAGAAATACTAAAAAAAAAAAAAAATGAACTTGAATCATACTGAATCCAATACTAGCTGCTCTCTGAAAATATGACCCTACTAATTAATAGGCGGGTATTGCTACAGAACATGTTTTGACACACAGTGGAGTACTCCACATACGAAAGTATCAACTAATTCCTAAGCAGTCCAACAATGATGTCACTTGAGTGCTGGAATGTTTCGGCTGTCTGTGGAGCCTGGGTGGACAGAGCTGGGGCTGCCATTTTTCTCACCTTCACTTTAAGTCAAGCTTGGGAATATGGATATGAAAATATGTAGAAGTAAACAGAGGGAAAGACAAGAACGAAGAGGAGGAGGAAAGGAACAAGTTGGCCATCTAAATGGTGCTACAGAATGGACTTTAGTTGTCGGAATGAGAATTTAATGAATGGGTCTCAAACTTTGTTGGGTATGATAATCATCCAGGAGAGTGGTTCGAAGACAGATTCCTGGACCTTGTCACCAACAAGTAATACTCAGTTGCTGCAGGGGAGGGGGGCTCCTTATGAACACTCAGGTTGCTATTCAAGACAGCAAGTTGGTACTCAGACTAGTTTTCAAGAAACACTGATTTAGGATTGTGGAATAATTTCCTATTTTAAAAAAGCGCACTTTCAACGGCAATAGAGCATGTTTAAGAGGGGTCTGACCAGTTGCATCCAAAGACTTAAAATAAAAATTGAGAAAGAAGAAATAAGACTAAGGCTGTAAATCAAGATAGCATCAAGGTAGAAAAATCTAGGAGTCCTTTTGAGAATCCAAGATGGGGACCCAGGAACAATTGTTACAGCATTACATACTTGCCTTCATGGTCACCAGACAGCATATTAATCTCAGAAAACCCAAATTTCATTATTACTTATAACATGCCATATGTATCATTCAGATATGTTTTGAGTGGCCAGGGGCATATAATTAGAATATGGTTCCAGAAAATTGTGCTTTGTACAAATAATAACTATCTCATAGAATAAGTAAAGCACTGGTATTGTGTATCATGTAAGCGTCTGTCTGTCTATCTCTCGGTCTTTATCACATAGGGATGGATGGATGGATAGATGAAGAGGCAAAGAGTGGGAGAAAGACAGAAAAAGATAGCCTATATAACCGAAATCAACATCAGAAATGACGTGTTCAGGAAAATGTAAATGACTCAATTTGACCTGAGACGTGCTAAACACTCAAATCAAGCAACAAACATAGGCAAAACTGACAATCTCATTTAAAACTCTATCTCTGATGATGTTAAATCATAGTTGCCTACGCTGGCATTGATTGGACTAAGAGTAAGGAGTAATTATGAAGAAAATATTTTCATAGTCTAATAAGGGTAATTTTGATTACATCATTTATGATGTTAATGGATTTACTTGATTGCTTCTGTAATAAAGAAATCAAAAACAAAAAATTCCCAGCAATCCTATCTTAAGGTAACATGGATAAAAGTACATACATCACTCCTGATCGCTCATTTCTATATTAGCACATCCAATAAACATTTTGGTGTCTTGCCCTCTTTTAATTATTTGACTTTGCGTAATTTTCTTTCATTATATGTTATTACATTATTTAAACATTTTCATAAATATTTTAACGTTTGCATAACATTCTATCATGTATGTATGTTCAATATGTAATATATCTTCCCTCATTTTGAGATTTCATAAATTATTAAATTTCTTTCTAATGATGTGCCATTTTACAAAGTGAAGAAATCACTGGGGCACATGTACCGTTGTACTAGCTAAGATGAAAAAGAGGTAACGCAGAGAAATTTTTAACGATGACTCCAATACCTTAGAAATGAAAATAGTGCGGGGAGTCTGAGTGGCTCAGTCAGTTAAGGGTCCAACTTCGGCTCAGGTCATGATCTCAAGGTTTGTGAGTTCAAGCCCCGTGTCAGGCTCTGTGCTGACAGCTCAGAGCCTAGAGTCTGCTTCGGATTCTGTGTCTCCCTCTTTCTCTGCCCCTGCTCTACTCAGTCTCTGTCTCTGTCTCTCAAAAAATGAATAAATGTAAAAAATAAAATAAAATAGTACTAGGGAAATTCTTGGCCCAGTCTGAATTTTGTTAAAATTTTATAAAAGTTAATGTTCAAATAAATTGATTAATCGAATCCCTTTTCTGGAGATTCAGAGTCATGACTTAGTAGGGACAGAATGTTGAATATAATAAACATAACGTTAATACAATCACAACTGTCTACCAAAAGATGAATTTGGCAACACAGCAAGCGATTTCTACAACTCTGTGGTTCCTGTTTTGTTTGGCTTGGGTTGACATGATAGATAGTAATAATGATAGGACACCCAGGAAAAAGAAAAACAATAGTGTCGCAAATATTGCCATGACACTCAAAGACAAATAAGAAGACAGAGAATGCTGTTTTTCTTAAACTAAGGTTGGAGATAATAACCAGTGAGACTTTCCATCCATGTTAAGAGCCTGACTCTAAGGAGGAGGGGGGGAGGATTTGGCCCACTGCTTGGGGTCAATGATCAAACACTAACAGGAAGCACAATTACCTTTTTCCAGGTGGGCTATCAAAGAGCATAATCTTTGCACTTCACAGTGTACAGGAGACATGGTTAAAAGGAAATTGGAGCCAAAGATAAGGAAAACGATAGTAGGGAAATACCCTTTGCATGAAGCTGAGTCTCTAGGCCCATTCAAATTACTTCTTCGCATATAGAGAGAACTTTGAAGGTGGGTTTGGCTGTTCTCCTCTTAGTGATCTTTGAAGAATCAAGTGAGAGAGCTTCCGTTGGGCAAATGTTTCCTAGTTCCAAGAGTCATTTCTAGACCCACTAATGAACTCTACTATGACTAAGGATTGGAATTTAGAAACTACGATTACTGATGTAGCAAGGCAAAGCAGTAGACACAGGGCAATGTATTTCAAAGCAAGAATCTGAGAGTACCTGCGACTACATTCTTCTTTACAGGGCGAGGAGACATTGCTGAGATGACACGGGAGTTACTCACATCTTCAGTCTTAATAAGTCAAGGTAGAGCACAAACTCCAGCAATACGCCGTGCGATGCTGCTATTGACTTCATCTTGATCAATATTCATACTCAAAATGCCAGAAAAGAAACCTGGGACTTTGACCCCATCGAATTGATAGATGATACAACTGCTGGTGACATACCTGATCCAATTACAAAAGACTAATCCAAGAGATAATCAGTCTGGCATCATATAAGACTATGTTTTTAACAATTTTTTTTAATGTTTATTCAGTTTTGAAAGAAAGGGACAGAGCACAAGCAGGGGTGGGGCAGAGAGAGAGGGAGACACAGAATCCAAAGCAGGCTCCAGGCTCTGAGCCATCAGCACAGAGGCCGACGCGGGACTCAAACCCACAAACTGCGAGATCATGACCTGAGTCGAAATCAGACACTCAACAGACTGAGCTGCCCAGGAAACCCCAAGACTATTTTTTTTAAAGGAAATCTAGATATACCTAGAATCTTCCACTAGATTTATAAAATTAGTTGCTTAATGAAAAGATAAAGGAAAAAATAAAAGAGAAACCTGGTTTAAGGGCAGTTTGAGTAAAAAGTATGTAAGAAAAATAGTTGACTAAGGATGCCTGGGTGGTTCAGTCAGTTAAGCTTCTGATTTTGGCTCAGGTCATGATCTCACAGTTCATGGGTTCGAGCCCTGTGTCAGGATCTGCACTGACAGCTCAGAGCCTGGAGCCTGCTTCAGATTGTGGGTCTCCCTCTCTCTCTCTGTCCCTCCCCTGCTCACACTCTTTCTGTGTCTCTCAAAAATAAACAAACATGAAAAATTAAAAAAAAAAAGAAAAACAGTAGACTATTAGTTTATATTCTAGATAATACCATCTCTACCATCTGATCTCTCAATAAAGCTGATATTTTCTTCCTGGTATATATCTGTATTGGTTTCTCAGCTGGATCAGAAGTTATGGGAGGAGAAGTGTGATCAAACCAAAACAAATGGTTTTTAGGTCTGATTATCTTTTTCTCTCTTTGTATTCTCATTGTATAATTGAGGGTACCGAGACTTAGAGACTTTCCCTACTTCCCAAAGCCAGCCCATACTAATGGTAGTTTTTGAGCCTGGATCTCAATGGCTTTAAAACCCTTGCCATTAACCACACTTCCCCAACCCCTCCTGGAGGCAGGAGGTTAGGGTCCTTCCTACACTTGGTGGAATTCTTTATAAGAGGAGCATGGGCCTTGCCATTTGCAACAGCATGGCTGGAACCAGAGGGTATTATGCTAAGTGAAACAAGTCAGTCAGAGAAAGACAAATAGCCTAAGACTTCACGCATATGTGAAATTTAAGATACAAAACAGATGAACAGAAGGGAAGGGAAGCAAAATTAACATAAGCCCAGGGAGGGGGACCAAACATAAGAGACTCTTAAATACAGAGAACAAAGTGAAGATGACTGGAGGGGTTGTGGGTAGGGGGATGGGCTAAATGGGTAAGGGGCATTGAGGAAGACACTTGTTGGGATGAGCACTGGGTGTTATATGTAGGGGATGAATTCATGGATTCTACTCCTGAAATCATTATTGCACTAGATGCTAGCTAACTTGGGTGTAAATTTAATTAATTAATTAATTAATTAATTAAAAATCTGAGGATCATGGACTGACTCAAGTCCACTGGAAGAGGAAGTGGGCAGGGGGGAGGTCAGGGTGATGGGGATTTGAAAAATTATGCAATATGAGTCATAGCAAAATGAAATGGAAAAGGTTAACTCTGAACAGAGGACACATGGCAAGGACAAGGACACTACTGTCCATCATTTCAATGGATGCAGAGTAGAAGCAAGATTAGATGTATTCGATCCATAAGCAGAAAGCTGACCTCTGCTGGGGGGTTGAATGAAAAAATGGTGGTGGCTGATTTTCATTAATATGTAAACAGGCATTATAATTTAAACTACTGAAAAATATTCTTGGCTTTCTCAATTCCAGCTCCAACAGTGGCTGGGTGGTCACTTTTCGGGAATCTGTGCAAGAAGTAGGTGTCCTCAATTTATTCATCCATTTAGTAAAGATGAACTGAGCATCTACTGTGAGTGAGGCATGCTTCTCAATGCACAGAATGCCCTGGTGACCAAGAGACATGGACATATTTATAAAATAAATTACAATTATAATAGACAACTAAAACTCACAGTGTTGAATAAGTGATAGGATACTTCTCTCAGAGTTCCATTCTGGCAAGAGGGTGAGGAAGAAAAAAACCCAAGTAAGCAAATAATGAATAACTTAATTTTTGGTGATAATAACTGCCATGAAAAACAAATCATGATGTGAAAGAGTATGACCAAGTCATGTGGGTCAACTTTAGATAGCTGTTCAAAAAAGTCTTCTCTAAGCTGACACCTACTGAACTGAGTACTTAATGACAAAACAGAGCTTACAAAATCTAGGGTATGGAATTTGAGCTGGGGTAATAGCAAGGACAAAGCATCTTAGGTTTTTTTGTGTGTTTTTTTTTTAATTTATTTATTTGGAGAGAGAAACCAGGATCATCAACAGAGAAGGGACAGAGAGAGAGAGACACAGAATCCCAAGCTAGCTCCAGGCACTGAGTTGTCAGCACAGAGCCTGATGTGGGTCTTGAACCCACAAACTGCAAGGTCATAACCTGAGCCAGTCAGACGCTTCACTGACCGAGCCACCCAGGTGCCCCAAAGCATCTTAGGTTTGAGTGGGCTTCTTGTATAGAAGGAAATTCACTACAAGTGGAGAATCACTAGCTTAACTGAGAGGTTAGGTTCACCTGTTAATGTAATATTCCTGACTTGAAAATATTTCATTAAGTCTAAATTCATGAAATAGATTATATTTCATAATATAGGTATAAAGGTATACGTGTGAAATATCCATGAGGTCTGCTGTCAATAGAGAAATACATTCTGTGGCAAGCTTTCGAGACCTACAGATAAAGACTTTGACACTTGTAAATCTATAGAGGGGTATTGGCCTCAGTTTCCCTCTCGCTTTCCCTAAGGGAAAATCCTCTGCACCTTTGTTGATTATAATGATGAACACTTTTTTCACAGCAGTCGCAGACCTTGCATTCCAACATCACTCCCAGCCTCAGCTCAGGGACCAAGCACAACACAGAGAGCTGGGAGCCCCAGCTCTTGTCTCCTGCCATCATTGACCAAGTTTGTAACTTTAATCAAGGGGTCATGTCTCAGAGCCTCCAGTCTCTCCATCTGTAAACAGAGAGGATTACACTTGCCTAACCAGTTCGATGTCATCTCCGAGATCAAGGCAGACAACGACATAAAAGAGAATTTGAGAAGGTTTATATTATCAGACAGCAACCTTAAGAGAAGCTTGAAGCACGCTCCTTCAGTGGAAGAGAAGGACATCTTTGTCATTATTCTACAACTTGCAGAGGATATGAAGCCCACAGCACACTCCTAACCAAGATATAGGAAGAGAAGCAACTTGAACATAAGGGAAATACCCAAAGGAGAGGGAGGAGTGAAGGACGGTGATCTGGAGGAGTAGGGAAGAGCGAGATTTGAACCTGAGAGGCGAGATGGTGGTAAAGAAATTATGAATGAGAGCTTTGCAAAATAGACAAAAGGAAAAACTCAGGTAAAAATTCAGACACACATAAGGAAGGAATGTACCCCAGCACTAGATCCCTTAACACGTCTTCTGTTTTTATTAAAAGGCAAAAACTATCTTGACACATACCCTTCGGGGGCAACCCTCCCCCAGTTGACTCATCTGCAGAAATGGAAAATCTGTGAATTTTTATGGGTTTCCTCATATTTATTCTTTACCAGAATGATACTATTATTTAACTTCCTTTCCTCTAACAACATTATACTATAATGTTGCAGATATAGATTGGGATCCTTACTGCCTCATTGGGGCTGGGGTGGGGGCAGGGTGCAGTGGACACTAACAATAGCAAAAAAAAAAAACAAACAAAACAACAAAAACCACACCTTCTCTCACAGAGAAAAGGGTATCTATAGAGTTTATGAAAAAATTTGCCATTTTCCAGGCTCTCTACATACCGAAGAGTGAAAACGACAAACTATGAAGTGTCAGCAGACAGACAATTCCATCAACCAAGTAAAGATCCTGATAACAAGTTCAATGCAAATGAGACTTTCCAACACAACAAGTTTCCGAAGGGTGGCTGGTGGAGATTCGTGACTGACTTCATGGAGCTCATCTGTAGCTATTACTTGACTGTGGACACACGTCATGTCCTCCAAACATGTATCCCAAAGCCTAGGTGAAAAATTCATCAGAAAAGACTTCTCCATACCAAATTTTCTGCCCCTCTCTCCATCTCATCACCCCCACCCCCATAAACTGCCTGAAATTCCAGCATCTAAGAGTCTTTAGGGCTCATACTTTGTATATTTTTAAGAACTATCACAGGTGATGATATGTATCATGTTCTGGAAAGTCCAACTCTAAAGTCTTTATCAGTGCCATGTCTTACGAAATGAATGAAAATGAGATACAGGCAATTTGTTGGGGGTTTTCTGGCGGGGAGGGAGGGTGGGAAGGGGGCTCGTAGAAGACAAGGATTGTCTTTTCTGTCTAGGAAAACAGTCTGAGTGAAGCTGCATTGAGGCTTCTGTATGAGCTTTGAAAAGAGCTCTTTGAAGAGAGCCAACATAACGGAAAGGTGTTTTCAGGAAGTACAAGTCTATCAAAGCTTAACCTGTTCAACATCCTAGTTATTCTCTGACATTTGGCAAGGCTACCATACCCTCATACCATAAAGAAAATAATAATTACAAAATTCTCATCATACAGCATTGGTAACAGATATGACATAGTTGAAATTGAAGGGAGACAGTAAAACTTAAGACAAATGTATGATAAATCAGGTGTCTTTAAAGGTCAGAAAAAGATTATCCTATAAACTACCTCATTAATTTACAAGTCCTGATTTGCCAGTTGGTGGAGGGAGAGGGTATGACTACTGTTCATTCTTTCTTCAGATTAGAGGTTTTCTCTTTTAGCTGTTGCTTTTAAGATAAAAGAGAAGAAAAAGAATGAGTCAACAGAAACCCAAATGTTTCTGTTCTGGTTTTGGAGAATGGGTAGGGAGAGAGGCGAAGTCCTAGAACGGGAGAGAGTGAATATAAAATGAAAAGCCGCAGAATTTCAGCGTCGGGGGAGGGCATGTATCCAAAAACCACTCTAGAGCCATTTAACAAATTATAGGTGAGGGTCAGGGGTGCCTTAATGATTCTGGCCACATTTGCTGGAGCATTCCAGACTCTACCCTCAGTATCTGTGCTTTCTCCCCACCCCCCACTCCACTAATCTGCTTTGAGACCTTCTTTCCTAAGCTATAGTGTATGGGTTCCTGACATTAAGGCACAAGGAAAAAAACAATCAACACAGACCAAGATTTTTAAGTAAGACTGCACAATAATTAACCTTGAAATATCTCCGGGAGGTGAGGGTGAGGTTTGGGAGTGGAGCCTGGGATTCCCAGTGGGGCTGTTGACATTCGTCACATAGGAAGCCTGGGAACATTATTACCTTTGTAAAGGATATTAGGAAATGAGTGGAGAGATTTGATTCCCAATTCTACAATTCTATGTAAAGTTTGATAAGCATATTTGTAAGCGATTTTCCAGCTTCCTCGGACTAATTGCTTAAAAGTCACTGCCACACTCTTAACTTAAATACACAAGTTCATTTTATTCCAATGTGAGAAAGAAACGAGCATAAAGCTGTCTTTTCATCCCCAGATACTGAAGTGTTGCCGTAACGGTCCAAGCCCAAGATGGAGCTGGTACTGCTGGGGGTGCAGCTAACAGAAACTATGAGAACTTTTCGTGTCCCTTGGAAAGCTCTGCTTGACCAGAAACTCACTGTAACTAGTTAGCCAATCTCCAAACGTGAGGCAATATGGGCCTTCTCACCCCTAACACATTGACTTTGTGGCCCCAGCCAATCAGATCATTTCTATTTGTCGATCCTTGTTATTTATTCTCTACCCTATAAGGACTTCTTGCCTTCTAGGCCATTTCACAGTTCTCTGAAAGGAGACTGCCTACTTCCTAAAGTGTGAAACCAAGTTTGTTTGTATCACCTAAATTGCCTTCCTTAATCCTTTTCATAACAAAAGCTCCGGGAGACAAGTGGCTGGATGTTTTATGCAATCCTTACCACCCTGCTGTATTTGAAAAACCGAAAATAGTATTAAATGGTGTTGCCATTTCTTCGAAACTTATTAGTATGGCATTTTACGGGGCTGGTCTCATTTCCCCCATTTACTGTCACAAACAACACTGAAAAAAGAAATCATGGTATCTTTCTACTTTGATTTGTAAAAAACATTCCCTTGACTCCATTCAAATGGAGAAACAAACTTCTAATGGCATCCATTTACAACGTTGCTCAAGACAACTACCAAACTTTTAACAGCACATACAGGACTACTATATATTTAAACAAACTTAATATGCTCCAGAGAATTTCTAAAGCATTTCTGTTTGGAGGCATCTATGACTTCCCCACCACATACTTATGATTTCTCAACATTTGTTTTTTTTGGTTTTCTCTCCCTCAAGTTGTTTTCCCACAGCATTTTTGTAGCAGGGTATCTCTGTTAACTATAAACTTTTACAAGTTTATTTTTAACCCTTGCATTTGCACCCTCCTGCATTTATAGAACAGAAATCTGTCTTCTAAAACAAACCCCCTCTTTTAAGTTCCACACTGGCATTTCAGACTGACCAGCTGGACAGACACTTCATTCAGTTACTGACAATTCATTCCAGCCTCACAAGTGCAGCTGGGGGATTAGAACTTTTTCAGTCACCAAGTACTTTTTACTGAAGAAAGATTTGCGGTCCTCAAGATGGCCTAATTTATTCCATACATCCCTAAAGTGCCATAAACAATCTAAGAATTGCCCAATCAGTACTTTGTTCTTGTTACATAGGAAAAAAATTAGCAAGAAGAACAAAGGAAAAGAAAAGAAAAGGAAAAAAAAAACCTTGGGAAAAAATATCCACAGTGATTTATGTATGCCATATTTTTTGAAGATACTTGCACAATTTTTACTCTGGGATAATTGCTTTAAGACAAGTCAAATATGCTCTATTTGGCTAGAATTCACATAACTTCAACAGTTATTTACACTGGAACTAATCAATGGGAATACACATACAACAAGATAATGTTCTCATTCTCAATATCCTTACCAGTGGTTCGTAGACAACAGATAACTCTAGCTGCAGTTTCCCCAGAGTGCTATGGAAGCAGGGAAAAGAAATGAATCCAGTTTGGGATATGTCGGGAAGGAGGGCAGGTCACGAAACTACTGCCTGAAGTAACTGGTAAACTGAGTCGTAAAGAATGAACAGATTTTATCAAGGTAAATCAAATGGAGAAAGAATATTCCAGAGAAAGAACAGCTGGCACAAAATACTGGGTTGTGAAACAGCCTAATGTTTACAGTCAACAATAATGGATCAGCATTTGTGGAATTTGGAGCAATGGAGTATAGACTCCAGGCAAGCAGTGGAACTCAGGACATGAGAGAGTCCTCCTAGGAAAGGGCCAAGGACATCATGGTAAGGAACCAGAAACTTAATCTGCAGAAAGAAATCATAGTATAAATAGATAGGCATTGGGGGTAGATTGCATTAATGATACAGACAAATTTTAGGGTAGCAAGATTGAAGGCAAAGATATGTAGGGGAGACAAAAAAACCCTTTTCCTCAACCCATTTTAGATTCAGAGGCTAGGTCCTTGCAAATTAGACAAAGGACAGATTAACAAAGGAGTAACAAAGAAGTTCACTAATATGTATATTGTTGATATACACAGAGGTACTCAGTGATGAGTAACTCAAAGGGGTGTTTAGAACTTGAACTTGTATAACATAGTAGCTAAGAACAAAAATGTTGCCGAGAATTGACAAAGCCAAATGGAAGGACTTCGAGCCTCTAGGGATGAAAGTTGCAGAAATGTTAATAAATGGGGGGAAATGGTAGATAATAGGTAGTTAGGGTTGTGTCGGCTTCTTCTAGGTGCTATCTCTGGGTTGAGAAAAGTCTAGAGTTCTCTTGTGATTAAATTCTCTCTCCTCATAGAAAGGAAGGGAGAGACAGCTTTACAAATTTATGTGCTGCTTTTAGGCAAACAGGGGGAGGACAGATATCTTTTCTTGTATCTGCTTCTTCTCAATTGTCTTCAGCTCAAAATAATCCTTAAGCAAAAGCAGCATATTTTGGAATCACACATCCTGGAGTAGCAACATAGATGTTTGATGCAGAGAGTATCATAAATAATGGGTGAAGGATGATGGGGATTTAAATAAGAAAGAGGTAGTAGGGATGAACAGAGGAAGACTGAGTTGATGCAAATTTAGAAGACAAAAACGAAAAGATCCACATAATTATACTGACTGTACAGTGAAAAAAAGGAGGTGGGGGGGGTGTAATGGCATGCAACTAAGGAGAACATGGGAGAAAAAGAAAATAAGAAGATGCAGCCTTGAAGATGACTCTACTTTTAGATGAGAGATGCCCAGGAGGAACTTGGGCTTCTTGGTATAGATCTCACAGAATGCAAGCAAGCCTGCATTAGGAGTCACTGATGTAAAGTGGTTAAAATGACAAGCGTGACTGAACTCAAAGAATGGGTGTTGAGCAGACCTGAAACCAGAAAAGGTCAGCAATATGAAACTTTGACACCAGCCAAGCTAAAGGACACCGAGGAAGATTGTCTCAGAGGTGACAAGGGATACCAGAGAAACTGAAGCCATAGAAGCTGAAGGACAGTGGGAGTTTCAAGGACAAGAGTGGGCAAAATTGTCCCAAGAGTGGCTCTCTCCTGTCAAGTATAAACCAGAACCATTTTCTTGACTAATGTAGAGGTCGCTGGGGAACCCTGGGGTTGTAGTGGAGGGTGGGGCCCTTTTAGGGCAGTGAAATGGATCGACAGAACTAGAGAAATCAAATAATTGGGACTCGTTTGAAATACATATATGTTATTTTGTGAGGAACCTCCACAGTTTTCCAGAGCGGCTGCACCAGTTTGCATTCCCCCAGCAGTGCACGAGGGTTCCCATTTCTCCACATCCTTAACCAGCATGGGTTGTCTCCCAAGTTGTTCATGTTAGCCACTCGGACTGGTGTGGGGTGGAAAATGGGTGGTGGGCATCGACGAGGGCACTGGTTGGGATGAGCACTGGGGGTTCTATGGAAGAGATGAACCACGGGAATCTACCCCCCAAACCAAGAGCACACTGTATACACTGTATGTTAGCCAACCTGACAACTAAATAAATAAACAAACAAACAAACAAACAAACAAATAAATAAATAAATAAAATGTACATTCTCTGGCCGGAATATGTAACGCAAGAATCCCACCTCCATCCTCCCCCAGTGGCACACGCTTTATTCATGTGTATTTGAATGGGACAGATGCACTATGTTCACAAGGTGAGAGCCTGTAGAGAAAAACGATGCTACCAACGACCGCGGGTAACTGAGAATCAAGGGAAGGGAGGCAATCAATTCAAGGGCAAATCTAGAGCGATTTTGCCTTCCACAGGAGGAAGCCCACCACCGTCTTTCCAAAACTGCAGGCGAGGACTATGGCCTGCACTTCGGTGGATGCGTTTGGTGAATTAACCTATTCCAAATCAGTCTGCACCTGTTGCTACACACCTACAAATGGATCCAAGCTATACGTCTTCATGTTACCACTTTTGGGGCTCCTCTCAAGAACTTAGGCACAGACATGAAATGCCAGGGTAAAACCGGGCTCACGCAGCAGACATGTGCAAACCAGCTGAAGTGACAGCCTGAGAGCGTGAACATAGAGTGGCCTGGTGGTAAATATAAGTACCTCCTATGGTCAAGATACCGCAACAAACATTTTGCAGACAGAAAGTAATCATCCTCATTTATTATTGAGAATAATCAAATTTATTTAGTCCTCTTCTTCGCTTCTCATAGATGAGACAACTGGGTCACTCATGCCAAGCTACACAGAAAAAGCTTTACAGAAAAATTACTTGGTAGAAGAGGAAGGAATGGGGACAGGGCCTAAGCACATACTATCCCGCTTCAGAATCTGTGAACCTGGATTCTAAAACAAAAATTTTCAGGGGCGCCTGGGTGGCTCAGTCAGTTAAATGTCTAACTGCAGCTCAGGTCATGGTCTCACGGTTTGTGGGTTCGAGCCCCACGTCGGGCTCTGCACTGACCGCTCGGAGCCAGGAGCCTGCTTTGGATTCTGTGTCTCCCTCTCTCTCTGCCCCTCCCCAGCTCCAACTCTGTCTCTGTCGCTGTCTGTCAAAAATAAACATTTAAAAATAAATAAATGAAAGCAAAATCCTCACCAGCAGTGCATTTCTTTTTATGCACTATTGTTGCCAGAATTTTTTTTTTTTTACTCATCACCAGCTAGTGGTTAGCTTGACACTGTTGAATTTCCACCAAGTCTAATTTGAGAAGCCTCTTTCAAAAGAGAGTAAGCAAAAGAGAGTTTTAGATCTTCAACAATACGAGGTGTGAGATACTTCAGTTAGTTCTGAAGGGCTCGGTGACATCTTAGCTTTAATTTGAACGGATAGATTCTTTTCCAGGTTTCACGTGAGTCTTCCCTGATGAGAAAGAGAGGGAAAAATGAGCTCTCGAGACCTTTTGATTTTTATAAAGGTAAGTCGTCACTCAAGTTGAAGAACGTGTTATTCTCAACATCTTGAAAATAATTTCCCAGAGAGCATTGCAGCTCTGCAACTTTTAGCCTAGTGAATCGGCCAGGTCTTTTCATATAGCCTTGTTACTAATGCTCTAAATTAAAAAAAGGGGGGGGAGGGGACACAATTTTATTTTTTTGCTCTTGAAATCTTCTCCCTCCTCCATTTCCACCACTATTTTTAAAAACAAAAGTCTACAGTCTACTGTAGAGAACTGTGAGAAGAAGCTTGAATGGTTGAGCAGGTTTTTCTCTGCAAGTCACATTTAGAATTTTTTCCTAATGTTTTATTATTTACTTTTGAGAGAGACAGAGCACAAACAGGAGAGGGGCAGAGAGAGAGGGAGACACAGCATCTGAAGCAGGCTTCTGGAAGTCACATTTAATCCAATTGCTTGATTCTTTCATACGTCATTGGGAGGGGTGTGGTTCCGACAGAACTATCTATTGCCATTTTTGTTTGGAATTTTTTAAAGTTCATTTATTTATTTTGAGAGAGACAGAACGTGTGAGCAGGGGAAGAGCAGAGAGAGAAGGGGAGAGAGAGAATCTCAACTAGGCTCCACGCTCCCAGCCCAGAGCCAGATGTGGGGCTCGAACTCATGAACCTCAAGATCATGACCTGAGCTGAGATCAGAAAGGAGCTAGATGCTTAACTGACTGAGCCACGAGACACCCCGAATTATGACCATTTCTTGTCAGAGAGACTCCATTCGAAACCTGCCCGACAATGGAATTTTATAAGTTAAACTATGTGGTTCCAATAAAAATCTTAACCACAACTTACACGAGATGGCAAACATTTATTAAATTATAATTCACCAAATCAAGTACATGCGCTTATCTGAGATCATCTCGTTTATAGATCAGGAAGGGGTCATTGTACTTATGGTATACCCATGGGTAATAATCCTCCTTGGAGTTAGATGCTAAATGAGCCCTATTTTATTGGTTTGCAGACACAATTACGTTTAGTTTAGAGTCATGTATACGCTTTTGCAGTGCATAGACATTAAAAAATAATGAGAGCAAATTGATTGGTTCCTATTAAATTTATGTGAGGCAATACTGTGGTTTATGAAGGGCTTTCTAGGATAGCTGCACATTTGGCTATATTTATTTTCCTGATAATTGTCCTACAGAGATTGATGTTTGCTATCTATTCTCTTTCTTCTCTTCTTTTATACTTTTAATGAAACAACTTTCCAAAACTTGTCTCACTCCTAAAAGATACCACCACAGGAAAAGGAACACATAAAATTATGAAAGGCAGAAAAGACATTTAAAAAGGCAGAAATTAATTGATTTTAGGTATCAGATTAAATGAATTAAATTTCTACCACCTCAGAACATAATAAGTGAGCTACTCTCTTTGCACTCAAAGTGAAATAAAGGACAGAGGCGAGTTTATTTGCATAATAAAAGCCAAAAATGTCATTTTCACCTAAATATTCAGATTAATGCTGTGATGTTCCTATATTGCATTATGCAAATAATTACTCCGAGCCTGTCACTTACAATGAATCTCTCAATTGTCTTCCAGTGCCACACCTCCATGACATTATTTGAAAACACACACTGAACCTGTTTTTGAGAAGGGAAACATAGTATACCCTGGTTGTCTATAAACATAGAAATGCGGTTTTAGGATAAGATGTTGGAAAATTAGATTGTTCGCTGAAGAAAATTTAGTACGTTTGTTTCTAAGGGACTAGCAAAGAAACAAGATGATGATGCACCCATCTTTACTCTGAATGACATAGGGACCATCATAATTGGTAGACAGATATGACCCTTATGTAGGCTCTGAGGCAAGTGGACTGGGAACTATCTCCCATCCTGATAGAAGGACGTCAAAGTCCTTTGCCTGGGTTGGTAGTGATCATGGTCTTGTTTTAGCTGGTTCCTCGATTCTCTATACCTAATTCTTCAATCCCGCTGACTGCCTGCTTCCCAAGTTGTTACAGCACCTTGGATTATTAAGATTATTCATTCCTTACAGGCAAGAGCTCTACCTTGAACTACTTGGTCTCCTCTATATTGATGACCTAGCTTGGTACATACAAGCCCTCACCTATTATCTGCCAGCTCGTATGGTATCTTTGAACAAACAGCTGCATAGGGTGACTATAGGCACTTTCCGTAATGGACTTCAGCTAGATGCTCTATTATACTGAAAACAGGGCTTGACAACAGCTACACTGGGTATGACTTCTTTTGTTAGTCGTCACTGGGCGGGGGAGGTGGGGGGCACTGTTGTTTTAAGTATGTATGCCTGATTTCCATCACTTATCCTTAAAAGGTTCTCATACTGATTGAAAAACATGGTGGCCTGTGCCCAAAACTGTACGTAGGTATTTATCAGAATTCATGAACCAGCATTTGTGTGACTTTGAGGTGTTAGACGCTCAGGCCAGAGAATGCTTATTTAATGATGCTTAACAACTAAGATTGTAACTAATGGGAGTTTAAATAGGTAGCGTAGCAATTGTACACCTCATTGAACTAGTAATACTTATAGATCTCGCTGGGTAAAAGGAGGAAAAAAAAGGCTGGGTGTGAATCCTTGAGCTTCTAGAAAGGTCACGAGAAAAAGAAAACAATTCAAGATTCTAGGAAGTTACCGAAGGGGGACTGGAATGAACAAAATAGGAGGGAAAAAAATGATTATCTCTCCCTTTCATAGAATATGGAAACAAGACAAAGTAAAACAGAGGTAGGCTATAGTTAGTGGAAAGGTTTTTAGATTGACACAGGTTTTGTGAGCACTTTTTTTTTTCAACGTTTTTATTTATTTTTGGGACAGAGAGAGACAGAGCATGAACGGGGGAGGGAGAGAGAGAGAGGGAGACACAGAATCAGAAACAGGCTCCAGGCTCTGAGCCATCAGCCCAGAGTCTGACGCGGGGCTCGAACTCACGGACCGCGAGATCGAGACCTGGCTGAAGTCGGACGCTCAACCGACTGCGCCACCCAGGCGCCCCTTGTGAGCACTTTTAAACAAGCTTTCCTGATTCCTGCCCACCGCAAGGCTGTGATTCTGCTATAGGCATCCAGAGACATTTCCTTAACTAGACCCATGCCGAGAGCACAGACCATCTAACCAGGAAACACTGTTTCTCTAAAACATGCTATTTGGAAGGAACATTGCTTTCCTAATGAAGGAAAGCTGACTGAGGCTACCAACACTTTCCTTGAGGAGTTTTTAGACTATGAAAACCTAAGAAAATCACAGGGCAAGCATGTTCACAGGGTCAGCTTTTTTGGTCTTGAAACATGAGTGTCCTTTTTTTTTTCATGTTGATTTTTTGAGAGAGGGAGAGGGAGAGAGACAGAGAGAGAGAGTGTGTGTGCATGAGTGGGGGGAGGGCAGGGAGAGAAGAAAACAGAGGATCCAGAGCCGGCTCTGTCCTGACAGCAGAAAGCCAGATGTGGGGCTCGAACTCAAGAACTGTGAGATCATGATCTGAGCCCAAGTCGGACGTTTAACAGACTGAGCCACCCAGGCGTCCCCAACAGTGTCCATTTTTAAAGCTTGCTTTTATTTTCTGGTGTGTTTCAAAGATGAGGAGGGAACACCATTATGACGTATATCACTGACAATATAATTTGGTTTACCATATAATATGTATTCAAAGTTAAGCTATCAGAGATATGTGTTTGAATATATACAAGTATGAATGTGTATATATACAGATACACATTTATAGATACCTATGTGTGTCGCACTACACAATTACACACACACACAGACACACACACACACACACACACACACACACACACACACTTGATCCTTGAACAACACAGGTTTGAACTGGCCTGGTCTGTTCACCTGTGGATTTGTTTTTGATAAAAACCATCAAGTACCGTAAATGTTTTTCTTCTTCCTTATGGTGTCCTCTTCCTTAATGTTTTCTCTCAGCTAGCTTACTGTATTGTAAAAATACACTATCTAATACATATAACATACAAAATGTGTGTTCGTTGACTATATTATTGCTAAGGCTTCTGGTCAACAGGAGGCTCCTATTAAGTTATGGGGGAGCCCAAAGTTCCACGTACATTTTCAGTCTTGCAGGGGGGTGGGCGCCTCATCGTCTGCATTGTTCAAGGGTCAAATGGATGTATCCGCTTTTAATTAACTCTCTCTCCTGTTTTACCATCTCATCAACCTCAGCAGCCACATAACCATCTGCAGCATTTTTCTTAATGAGAATCCTCGAGCCCCTCCTATAAAATGAGCAGAGACTCTATTTTTCTTTTTAACATTTATTTATTTTTGAGAGCAAGAGAGAGAGAGAACACACGCATGGGAGGAGCAGAGAGAGAAGGGAGCCAAAGAATCCAAAGCAAGCTCCAGGCTCTGAGGGGTCAGCAAGCGAAGACAAGTTCACTGTAGACTGAGGCACTGCCCTGTTCTGACATTAATTACAGCGGTGCCCTACTGTGTTCTCCACTTACAGATGAGACCAAAAGGTCCAGGGAGGAGACACTCTTAATCTTTCTTACGATCTCTTTGTGTGCCAGGCTCCTGGTCCCCTGCCCACCAACACTCAGAATCACTCCCACGTGGCCCAGAATGAGGTTGTGGCAGACTATTCTGAGGACAACATCCTAACATGGAAACGAGCAAATGTAGCAACGTTTCCCAAGTGACAGCGTTCCACAATGCACATTTCTAATCTGACCAGAATCTGTGTAGACAGCTTCACATATGTATTTATAAGCCATATGAAAGAGTGATCTATTCCAAACCACTTGTTCTTTTAATTTCTCTTTCTCCTCGAGGACAAAGAGTTGCTCGGGCCTCATGGTTGACCAGATGGACCAGACAATGGTGTGCTGATACCATTTGTGCGGTGAATGAAGCTCGTGATTTCAGAGCTCTCCCTGTTCTCCAAGGATCCAGGCTTCAGTCTGTTGGAAATGGCCAAATTCAATGCTAAGAGTCCAGTGTGGACACTAAATTCACTCAGTTATTTAGCCATTTTTCTCTCCAGTGCCAGCCTTTGACTCGTTCCCGGTTTTCTACCACAATCCAGAGCCCCAAGTGTGCCAGGTGGTTAAGTTACAAAGGAAAACAGAGGACAGAGGTGTCCAAGGAAGGATAGCACTTTAGCTCTCATAGACAAGGAAAGGCAAAGAGGCGTACTGTGGTGAACTATTTTGCTTATGTGAGAAATCAGCACAGAGCCAGGAAGAGGGCACCACTTTCTAGCTCTCACCTCTGACAATGCCAAGCAGTCACACAAAGGAGAAGTTTTATTGCTTATGACAGCAGCCAAGTAAAATAAGACAGAGCAGGAATCAGCGGCGTATGTTTTCACCATTACCAACACCCTTCCCACCATTGTTTTAAGCAAGATCATTCCGTGTTAACTCCTTAAAAGCCACCCATCTCTTTCTAGGGAGGTGATTGTCTATTCTTCTCCAGGAACAAGTCCTAGCACTGCCTGTTAGGCTGGAATTAAGGAAGAGCTGTAGATCTTCTCGCCAAAACCCCGACTGTGAAAGTTGTCATTGAGAAGAGCCAGCAGTGAACTCACAGCCCTGCCAGCTCGTTCGAAAGAGAATCTTTGTGTTGGCTGATGCTCTCATGAGGAAATGAGGCTAAAGATGGAGACAGGGCCAGTTGGAATACACATCCACGGGAGAGTTGGAATCCAAACGAAAAGAGGGTTACTCCCTGACAGCTGGGATCTATCCACCGCCATAACTAGGGCGGGGCACTGAGCATTGTTGGGGTTTTTTCCCCTTGCTTCCCCAATTTAGAGGATTGTGCTATAAGGACGGAATTTTAGACCTTGAAGGGAGCTGCTCTCCAGCTCTACTAAACAGATCTTTCTGTGAAATGGAGTCAGGTAGACTCCTAGCTGTAGACACCACAACCATGATTCATAATCTTTGTAAGAGTGAAGCCAGTAGGACTGGGGAGAAGTGAAATGCACAAGGGAGGGACAGAGTAACGAAGTCTACCTGAGCTGCAAGGGAATTTACTCTTAGGCCCCTCCACGTGGATACAAATAGGTTGTCCTTCTACCAATTGTTGCATCTGACTACTAACTCGGGCATATTTGGGGATTATCACAACAACACCTCTGTGGAATGGGCACGCTTCCATCACACGGAACTCTGTATCTCAAGGACAGAATGTACAGGACAAAGTTAGGAGGCGAGATTCTGTGGCCTTGCTGCCTGCATGCACATCTCTTGTTTGCCACTTCCAGTCCTAGAACCTCGGCAAGTTACCCCATCCTCCAGGATCACCTCGTAGGACTCCTCTGAGACACGCATGAGTGTTCATGCACCCCAAGGGTTGATGTCATGACTTTCTGCCCAACTCCATCCTTCCTCCATTACCAGCAATCCAATGTTCTATTGAAAAGAGGTCTTCAAGACATTTCTTACCGAACTGTACTCAACATTTACTGACAGCTCCCTTTGTCGTAAAGGCTAGAATTTAGGAGGCCTGTGTGGCTTTGGAATCAGAGAGCCTGGGTTCAAAATCTGGCTTGGCTATCTGCCCCATGTAATCTGGCTAAGCTTCAGTTCTTTTGCATGTAAAATAGAGATGAGAAGGCCTAATTCTGCATTGTTTGGCCTGCCACGAAGGATCACCTAATGTGCAGACTCCCTATTCCTCAGGGATCAGGTAAGAGTGGCTCCATATAGTCCATTCTCCTACTTTCAGAGCTCACAACTATTTCCAAGATGACAAGGGAATGCAAAGAAGAAAACTTGGCTTCTCACGGGTCTCTTTAACCTCTTGAATAACTGGCCCTCACTGTGCATTGTGAAAGCTGGCATTAAACCAAGGAGCAAAACTGACAGGATAGCGCTCAGACTTTGGAATTTCCTAAAAACCACTGGTTATAAGATGGGGGACACAAAGCCAAAAAATCCAAAATCCACATCATACATGTCTCTTCCCTGAAGTTTTTATTTGTATGGATTTGGGCTTGCCTCTTCTTACCTCCATTTTTCCTCTCCTGACCCTGCTCCCCTCTCCGCCCCTGACCCCCACCCATGCAGATTTTAGTCTCACATCCCATAGCTGAGGGCTGTCTCCCGCCTCCCACATTGCCCTTCAAATGCCAAGTGCAGAACAATTTAGCTCTTCCCCACGGTAACTCCTCAACTCTCACGCCTTTCCACTCAACAAGGTTCTTCCTCCTCACAAAACCATTTTGTCAGTGGAATTTGCAGATTATTCTGAATATAATGTTCGTCCCATATTAAAGACTTACTCTACGGTAAGTATAGAAACAAATAAAGTTAGATAGAAAATACTGCCTAGAGTCTCTTAATCTCAAACAAGTCCTGTCCGGTAAGTCTCAGTATGCTAGGTCCATGTTCAAGGGTTTATGAAAATATGCATCCATGTGGATAAACAGGTGGCCATGTGTGACAAGTAATCCTCTTTAATTCTATTGATGCCATATGCTATTACTTCTTTGCAGAAGGGCACAGACTTAAGCAAAATGCTCTACATTTTTCCAGAGCACACGTACTGTCTTCAATTGAGGTGCAGTCCATCTTCCAAAAATGCAATAAAAAGGACACTCGGGGTGAAACCTGACTTTTCAGAGCATTTGCAATTAGGATCGATGCCTTTCACTTCTGAAGCAGCTTCACGGATGGGATACAATAGGTTTGCAAACAACCCCCAGTCCTCAAGTTATCACTGGTATGGAGGTATTCACCAGTTCAGTCCAAAATGAAGTTGGCAAAAGCTACTTGCAAATGCATTTGCCCAAAGAATGGAGATGAAAATTGGCTCTCTTTGGTTTAATCCTTCGACAAACATTTATCCAGATGTACTTACTCCGCCCTGTCACAGGAAGGAACTAGTAATTGTTTCTGTGTACTGATATGCTCTTATAATTAAGGCTTTGGGGAAGTGGGTAAAAAGCTGCTGGGCGTATTTAATTAAAGTTAGTAGGAAATTTAAAACCAAGCAAGCATTGTCAGAAGTACTTAGTATTTAACACAAAGAAACCCAGGTGCTGAGAAACGTATGCCAGGGCAAAGGAGAAAGCTGTGATATTCAGAAAGGAACGTCAGACAACCAGGTCTTAAATTATTCGAAAAGGACTAAAGAATCCTATGATTTCATGAAACAATACACCCATTAACAATGCCGGAATAACCCGAGTCCCTACTCTGAGTTCAATCTGGAGATTCAATACCTAATCTTGAAAAGAAAGAGAAAATTCAAGAGACATAAGAAATCATTCCTGGTCTGGAAGATGAGAGAAGAGGATAAAGAAATATTAATAGTTACATGAAATTACAGAAAAGTAAGGGCTAGAATGTGGTACTAGCTTCAGTGTATGGTATGAACTCAGGAAGAGACAGCAAAGTAGGAGCAGAGTCATTAAGGAAAGTTTCGCTGATCAAGACGTGGCCAGACTTCAAGAATGGGGGCCAGGAGCCCCTGAGTGACTCAGTCGGTTGAGCATCAGACTTTGGCTCAGGTCATGATCTCACGGTTTGTGAGTTTGAGCCCCACGTCGGGCTCTGTGCTGACAGCTCAGAGCCTTGAACCTGCTTCAGATTCCTGCTCCCCCACCCTCCGCCCCACCCCTGCTTGTGCTCTGTCTTACTCCGTCTTTCAAAAATAAATAAACATAAAAAAAAAAAAAGAATGGGGGCCAAATTAAAAGGTTTCCAGTGACCAAATCTGGGACTATTAAAAAAATATAACACACACACACACACACACACACACACACACACACATATATATTTATATATATATAACACACACACACACATAACACACACACACAGACACATATATATAACACACACACACACACACACACATATAACACACACACACATATATAACACACACACACACACACACATGTGTGTGTGTGTGTGTGTATATAGTAGTAATAGGTTATAATCTATAAACCTAGTAGCAACCAGTGAGATCATACTAATCCAAAAAAAATTATTTAAAATATGCATACATGGAAGAAAAGAGACAGTTTTTTTATGGTAGAATTCTAATTGATAAGTCTAGAAGAAATGGTAGAGAATGAAATTCATCGTTTTGCAAACACCACAGCGGTCAATGATGCAAGCAAGAATCACTCGGGGATTCTAAAATGAATGGGCCAAAGTCTACGGAGAAAATGGATCTGTGCACAATCTCAAAGTAACTCCCCTACAAAGCACTTAAGGTACAAAAAGAGTAAGAGTAACCCAACTGAGCAGGACAGTCTGCCCCAAAATTCACGTTCATGTTCTTCCTGCGCCCTTAACCCAATTTAACTGGCTTCCTTATAAGAAGAGAAGGACATAGACAGAAACAAGGTGAACGCCATGTGTCCATGGAGACCAAATTTGGAATTACTCTGCCAGAAGCCAAGAAATGCCTGGGGCTTCCAGAATCTGGCAGAGACGAGGAAAGATTCTTTCCTGGAGGCTCCGGTGGGAGCATAGCCCTCAGATGTCTAGCCTCCAGAATTATGAGGAAATAAGTATCTACTGCCTCAAGCCAGTCAGCCTGTGGTCCTTTGTCATGTAACCCTAGCAAACCAACGCAGTAAGTTCACAGTAGCAGAACACAGAAGACCCCACTTTTTAGTCAGTGACTGAAAGAAATATCAACAGGGAAAAGATATATCAACATCAAGTTCTTCCTGACACAAGGCAGGGAGACGGGTACAATTTCACTTCTGCAGCGCTCTTGACAAAATTTTTAACATCGGTGGAGAGGCAAGCAGAGAAATTCAAACTGAGAAACATTAAGGGAAGTGATTGGCTGATACCCTGTAACAGTGTCAAGGATGTGAAGAGACAAAAAAAAAAAAAAAAAGAGAGAGAGAGAGAGAGAGAGAGAGATGATTAACTGTCCCAAGACTGGAGGAAACAACGCAGAGATAACAAAATGAAATATGGGATCCTGGATTATAAACTAGGAAGAACAAAAAGAGACAATAGGAGGGACAAAGGGCAACATTTAAATAATGTCTTTAGAGTCGTTTACTTCTTGGTTCGGAATACTGTACGATGCTTACATAAGATGTTATCATTGGGAGAAGCTGAAGGAGGGACATTCAGGAACCCAGTGTACTATTTATACAGTTTATTTCAAGTCTCCAAGTATTTCCAAATAGAATAATTTCAAATTTTATTTTAATGTTTATTTATTTATTTATTTTTGAGAAAGAGAGAGAGAGAGAGAGAGTATGTGAGCAGGAGCATGGGAGGGGCAGAGAGAGAGGGAGACACAGAATCCGAAGCAGGTTCCAGGCTCTGAGCTGTCAGCCCAGAGCACCACGTGGGGCTCAAACTCGTGAGCCACAAGAGCCAAGTCAGACTCCCAACCAACTGAGCCACCCAGTCACCCCAAGCACCAGACTCTTGATTTCAGCTCAGGTCATGATCTCCTACTGTGAGATCAAGCCCCACATTGGGCTCTGTGCTGACAGTGGAAGAGCCTACTTGGGCTTCTCCCTCCCTCCTTCTCTGCCCCTCCCCTTCTCGCTCACGCGCACGCTCTCTCTCTCTCAAAATAAACAAACGTTTGAAAAACCTAAAAATACAAAAAATGATAAATAAATAAATAAATAGCTTTCCATGGGCCAGGTATGCCCGAAAAAGGAAAGCAATAAGGTTGGAGTAAGTAAGACTCACACTTCACTGCTGACTATTTCAAAGCTCAGCTTTCATTTGTTTTTGAAGGTGTTTCTGTTGAGGAAATTGATGTTAAATCTCACCATGTAAAATATCAACATTTCCTTTGACTATCCCTCTCGTCTGTCCCCAGAGAACTCAAAATCACAAAACACTAAAACCTTCTGGAAGCCATTTCAGCGTTTGTTTTTTGTTTTTTGCTTTTTGTTTTCCACCTCTTGGTCATCTGTCTCTGAGGAGTCTACTTCCCACAAATTAAGCAGTAATATCTCAACATGCCAATATCCATAGAGATTTGTTGGGGGGGTGGGGCAAGTGTTTAGGGATCTGTGTAAGAAGCAGGTGGCCTATCCTTTCTAAGTTAACAAGAGAAAATATTTCTGATACCTGAGTAATAACTGAGGTCCCAGGGATGTTTTCCAGAAAAGAGAAAGGGAAAGAAAATAAAAAGAAAAGAAAGGAAGAGATCCTAGAACAGTAAAGACAGACGGCCTCTATCCAAGATCTCACATCAAACTATAAAAGAACTATCCCACTGGGGGGAAAAAATCACAAGAGTTATTTTATCCGTTTCTTTCCTTCATTTCCTAATTTAGCAAAATCCTTCTCTGCTCTCTCCACTACCCATACCCAGCACTTTCAGCAGAGCCTACCCCACCCCCCCCACCCCTCCCACCCCACCCTGGCCTTCCCACTTTGTATACTTGGTTCCGGGGGAGAGAGTAAGTCACTGCAGCTGGGCCAAACCTTACTCTCCTGTGGCCCAGTTCCCTCGTTGTCCCCAAGAAAGGCTTGCCATTTGCACAGATGTGTCAGAGTCCCTGCAAAGCCAAGCGACCTACCTTCCATGCTCTGCTCCCAAAACTTCAGAAGCACGAGCAAGCACAATACACAGTATCAAGACACCTTAAAAATATCCCACCATACACTCTAAGCCTACAATTTCTCCTTCTCCCCGTGATCCCTACAGGAGACAACTCAAGCTTGTTCAAAAATATGCCTGCTGCTCGGTAGGAATCCTGACTTAGAGCTTCTCTCTTCCCTCAGGTGTTTGTGTTTGGAGTTCTTGGTAGTAATGAAGGCTCAGGAGAAGGTTTTAGATGATTCCTGGCTTTTGCTGCTAGAGGGCAACAGTCTGGCTGACAAGGGATCTTTGTAATTGGGTGTCCCTAGGAAGGACCTAAGTACCTAGTTTTAGGAAGCACATGCTTCCCCTACCTGGGTATGAATGCGGCGAGGTTCTGCCTGGGAGAAACAGACATGAGACAAAGAATCATGATCTCTAAACAGTGATGAGGCTACCATCGCATCCTCTTCTACACAAATTCCTAATTCCAACGACCTTTAAAGCGCTCAGGCAGATTAGCAACGGGTGCATCTTAAGGATTCAAGGAGCGCTAGATCAACTTCTGACCGGGGAGTAATGTTATTGTGTGATACCTATGTTAGATGAGATATCTGACTTACACGTTTTTTGGAAAATTAACATGAATGCACTTATTTCCCAGGGAACTTTTTTTTTAGTTTCAAGGGGCAGAGGTTCAACCCAAATTGGCCAGGCGCAAGAAATGGAAGATCTATGTCCACAGAAGTAGGTTGGATATGGGGAGAGATGTACTCCCTCAGATAAATGACCACCCTATACTGTTGCCGGTAGTGGTCACCGCTGGGTCCTACCAAATGGTCTTACGTAGAACCTTCTCTCTCCCGTCTCCACATTCTTCTTTCTTGACTTTATTTTCCCATAGTGTTCCTCGATAGTAGCAAAACTGGCATCTGGCATTTCTAGGCTTACATCCTCTTACCTCATCTATCATGCAACAAAAAGAGCATCCCTTTTCACATAGTTCCAGCAACAGTTTCCCAGTTTAAATCTCAATGGAACACAGGGGAGGGGAAGAGGGGGGAAAAAAAGTTACAAACAGAGAGGGATGGAGGCAAACCATAAGAGACTCGTGAATACAGAGAACAAACTGAGAGTGGATGGGGGTGGGGGACAGGGGAAAGTGGGCGATGGGCACTGAGTAGGGCACCTGTTGGGATGAGCACTGGGTGTTGTATGGAAACCAATTTGACAATAAATTGTATTAAAAAGAATCTCAATGGAAAACACACATATGCATACATACACATAGAAGCAAACCACACTACTACAACTACCATTGACAACACCAACACTCTTTGTCCACATTTAAGTCATACACCTATCACTGGGCCAAGGGTAATAGGCTGTCCTTCCATGGCTGACTCATGCACCAACATCTGCAACTTGGAGCCAAAGAGCATGGAGTCCATCGTGCACCCCATGCACAGAGAATGAGGGTCGAGTCCCTTCCCAAAGGAAAACCAACTTTCAATTATCTAAAGAGAAGAGAATGCACACTGGCAATGTCAACACTAAGATTTCATCCAACCCATAGACTTCAAGCTTCTGATCATCATAGCCGACCTCAGGTATGTTTCTCCCCACAATACCCTTCAATGTGTGATGAGAGGTAGAATTTGCTAAGACCCCTTTAAAAACTTTCTTCTGTCAGATACTTCTATCAACCACTAGGATAAAATAGCATCCATTTTTAGAACCTACCGTTGAAATAACACTTTTACACACGAATGCATGTATACCTATTGGCAGCCAGGGGTCATTACCTCATGACTGTTCTGCTTTGAATTGGGTTTACGTGATGCTGAGTTTATTAAAATTATTGAGTTCCAGGTCCCCAAAAGGGACAGAAAATATAAAATGAAAACTCTTCCAAAAATAGTTGAAAATGTTAGATTAAAAGCTTTTACATGTTGAATCACTAAATTGTACATCTGAAACTAATAGTACACTGTATGTTAACTAACTGGAATTTAAATAAAATCTTTTTTTTTTAATGTTTCTGGAATGGCAATGGAGGAGATCTGCCACCTATTTTTGACCAGCAATCGTAACTAGTAAAAATTAGTTAAAAGGGAAAAACATTTCAAGTCTGGAGAAATTGTCCTAAGGGCATCAAGCATGTGGTAGGCTGGATAATGGCGACCCAGAGACCCCATGTCGTCAGCTTCAGAATTTGTAACTGTTATCTTTTTTAAATCATTTTTTAATGTTTGTTTTTCAGAGAGAGAGAGAGACAGAGTATGAGCAGGGTAGGGGCCGACAGAGAGGGAGACACAAAATCCAAAGCAGGCTCCAGGCTCCAAGATGTCAGCATAGAGCCCAATGTGGGGCTTGAACCTACGAACCATGAGGTCATAACCTGAGCCAAAGTCAGACGCTTAATTGACAGAGCCACCCAGGCACTCCCATAACTTTAACATTTAAGAAAAAGGTTTTTTTGCAGATGTGATTATGTTAAAATCAAAAGGTTAGCCTGGATTATCTTGTTGAGCTGTTAATTCAATTGGAAGTATCTTTACAATAGTGAACCAGAAGATTTGGTAAGACAAAGTCCGAGAAGATATTATGACCTATGGGCACCGAGGTTAAAGTGATGTGGCTACAAACCAAGGGAAGCTAGTAGCCACCAGAAGCTGGAGTAGGCAAGGAATGGATCCTTCCCGAGAAACCCCAACACAGCACAACTCAGTGCTAACATTGTAATTTTAGTCCAATGATACCGATTTAGGACTTCTGGCCTCCAGAATCACAACACAATAACTTTCTTTGTTTTAAGCCACAAGGTGTGTGGTCATCTGCTACATCTGCCACAGGAAACAAATACACAGCAAATAAAGGAAAACTTACTTAAGAAAAGTGACTGAATGTCAGAATAGGCAGAGTCTGTGGTCCCTACGCCGTGATGGAGGGTTACTCTGCTATCCAAAACAAAACATCACGAGGCAAAACATCTATAGACCAAGAACTCCTATGAATATAGATCTAAAAAGCCTCACCACAAAGTGATTGTATACCTTGACAAGTGGGATCTATCCCACAAGGGTAAAGTAGGTGTAACATTCAGGTCAGAAACAAGATAAGGATGTCTGATCTCATCAATTCCAACTAGCATTGTATTGGAAGTGCAGTTAGGCAATAAATAAATAAACAAACAGACAAATAACCATCAGATCGCAAAGATGTAAGCCTCTATCTCTATTTGTAGGTGACATAACCTTGTATATAGAAAATCCTAAGAAATTCACTGAAAATTATTAGAATGAAAACAACTGGCTCAGCAAGGTTACAGCATACGAGTATTTTTAAATGTCTTTTTAATTAAATTAATAAAGTATAGAAAAATCTGTTTTATTCCTATACTTTTGCAGTGTATAATAGTAAAAAGCACCAGTAAAACAATCTCATTTAAAATGCTATCAACAGTTTAACGAAACAAGAGAAACTGTTGCTCTGAAAACTACACAACGACGTTGAGAGAAAGTCAAGATCTAAGTAAATGCCACAACATTCCATGTTCATTAATTTAAAGACTCACAGGTGTTAAGATGGCAACATTCGCCAAATTAATCTACAGATTCAATACAATCCAGGTAAGATCTCACCCACTCAATTAATTAAGAAGGTAAAAATATACTACTGATAAAAGACAGTCTCATCCACAAACGATGTTGGAAAAACTGGACAACGACATGCAAAACAATGAACGTGGACCACCATCTCATACCATACAGAAAAATAAACTCAAGATGGATTAAAGACCCAAATGTGAAACTTGAAACCATAAAACTCCTAAAAGAAAATATAAGTATAATTTCTGTGACAGCAGTCACAGAAATCTTTTTTTCTAGAGGTGTCTCCTCAGGCAAGAGAAATAAAAGCAAAGTTAAACTGTTGACACTACCCCCCAAAATGAAAAGGTTTTGCACCACCAAGAAACCAACAACAGAACAAAAATGCAACCTACTGAATGGGACAAGATTTTTGCAAACAATATATCTGGTTAAGGGGTTAACATTCAAAATATATGAAGAGCTTCCACAACTCAACACCACCCCCACCACCACCAACAACAGCAAAAACCCACAAATAACCTGATTTAAAAATGGGTGTAGGACCTGAATAGGCAATTTTCCAAAGAAGACATACAGATGTCCAACAGACAAAGGAGAAGATGCACAGTCTAATCATCAGGGAAGTAGAAATGAAAACCATTAGGAGTTATCGCTGCACCCCAGTCAGAATGGTTAGAATCAAAAGCACAAGAAATAAGAAGTGTTGGCAAGGATGTAGGGAACAAGGAACCTTGACACACTGTTGGTCGGAAGGCAAACTGGTACAGCCCCTGTGGAAGACAGTATGGGGATTCCTCCAACAACTAAAAATAGAATTACTGTATGATCCAGTGATTCCATGACTAGCTACCTATGCAGAGAAAATGAAAACACTAGTTCAAAAACATATAAGCACCCCTCTGCGTACCGCATCATTATTTTACAATAGCCAGGCTATGGAAGCAACCCAAGTATCCATGGATATGGATAAAGAAGATGTGGTATGTACACACACACACACACACACACACACACACACACACACTGGAACATTACTCAGCCATAACGAAGAATGAGGTCTTGCTATTTCCAACAACATGAATGGACCTAGAGGGTATCATGCTAAGCAAACTAAGTTAGAGAAAGACAGACCATATGATTTACTCGTACAGGGAATTTAAAAACAGAACGAATGAACACAGGTGAAAACAAGACCAAAAAACACTCTTAAATATAGAGAACTGAGGCTTCCCAGAGGGGTAAGTAGGCGAGAGGATGTGTGAAATCCATCAAAGAGATTAAGATTACACTTCTCTTGATGAGCACTGAGGAATATACAGAATTGTTGAATCATTATAGTATACACCTATAACTATTAACACTAAGTTATTTTACTTTGACTTAAACAATAAAAAAATCATGCCACCCCAAGAAAAACATCACCCCCCAAAAAATAATCACCTATTTTTTTCATCTTTTTTTGTGTTAACTGACAATCTGATCCTAAAGATCGTACAAAAATTCAAAGGACCCAAATCAAAACAACCTTGAAAAGGAACAAAGTTGGAAAACTCATACTTTTCCATCTCAAAGCTTACTACAAAGCCCCAATGGGGCACCTGGATGGCTCAGTTGGTTGAGTGTCTGACTTCGGCTCAGGTCACGATCTCACGGTTCATGAGTTTGAGCCCCATGTCAGGCTCTGTGCTGACAGCTCAGAGCCCGAGGCCTGCTTCATATTATGTGTCTCCCTCTCTCTGCCCCTTCCCTGCTCATGCTCTGTCTCTGTCTCTCAAAAATAAATAAAAATGTTAAAAAAAATTTTTTTTAAAAAGCCCCAGTAAGCATGCATCACAGTGTGGTACTGGATTGAGTACAGATATATTGATAAATAGAAGAAAACTGTGAGTCCAAATCTACACCTTCACATTCATGGTCAAATGATTTTTATCAAGGGTACCAAGATCATTCTAAGGGAAAAGAATGGCCTTTTCAACAAATGGTGATGGGAAGACTCGATATGTAAATGCCAAAGAATTCATTTCTACCTCTACCTCACATCATATACAAAAATTCTGAAACTATATTCAATACTCAAATGCAAAAGCTAAACATACAACATTCTTAGAAGAAAACGTGCTCTTGGATTAGGCAATGGTTTCTTAGAAATGGCACAAGAAAAAGAAAGGTAAATTTGACACCAAACTTAGAAAATTTGGGGTTTCAAGGAATCATAAGTGAAGAGTCAACCGACAGAATATGGGGGAGAATTTGTACAAATCAAATATTTTATAATGAACTTGTATCTAGAAAACATAGCAACTCTTAGAACTCAATTATGAGACAGACAAATATCCATATCCCTATATGAACGAAAGATATCAACAGGTGTTTCTCCAAAAATGGCCAATAAGTACAAGAAAAAAATGCTCAATGATTAGCTATTAGGATAAGGCAAATCTGGGGCATCTGGATGGCTCAGTCAGTTAAACATTCAACTTCAGCTCATGCCATGACCTCACAGTTCATGAGTTCGAGCCCCACATAGGGCTCTGTGCTGCCAGCTCAAAGCCTGGATCCTGCTTCAGATTCTGTGTCTCCCTCTCTCTCTGCCCCTCCCTAGCTTGCACTCTGTCTCTCTCTCAAAAAAAATAAATAAACATTAAAAAAAATTTTTTAAGGATGAGGCAAATCAAAACTATAATGAGATATTACTTTACATTTTCTGAGGTTAAACACAGAGGTGCTCTAAGATCCAGCAATGTTGCTGCTACATATATACCCATGAGAAATAAAAACATATGTCCTCACAAAAATTTGTGTGTGACTGGCCATAACAGCATTATTTATAATAGCCAAAAAGTGCTAATTCCCTAAACACCCATTAACTGAAAAATGGATAATTACCATGTGGTGTATCTATGCAATGGAATATTATTTGGCAACACAAAAGAATATACTGAAACATGGTACAAATGGGTGAACCTTGACAATGCTGTGCTAAGGGAAAGAAGCCAGTCACAAATGACTATATATGGTAGGAATCTATCTACATGAAATATTCTGAAAAGGAAAATCCATAGACATAGAAGGGAGATTAGTGGCTCAGGGTGATGAACCCTGAGGGACATCAGGAGAGTCCACTAAATGATAAGGGGTTTATTTTTTAGGTGATGACAATATTCTAAACTTACTTGTGGTCAAAGCTGAAAACTGAACATACAAAAACCCATTGAAATGTGTGCATTAAATGGGTGAATTTATGGTAGGTGAAGTTTATCTAAATTGCTCTTAAAAAACAGAAATAAAGTAACAATTAGAAATAAGAGCAGTGGGGGTGCCTGGGGGGCTCAGTTGGTTGAGCATCTGATTCTTGATTTCAGCTCAGGTCATGATCTCACAGTTCATGAGATCGAGCCCGGTGTTGGGCTCTGTGCTAACAGTGCAGAGCCTGGTTGGGATTCTCTCTCTCCCTCTCACTCTCTATCTCAAAAAAACTTTAAGAACTAAGAGCAATGAATGTGTGAGGGAGCCAATTCCCTAGATAGGATTTTTGGTCTCATCTCAGCACTGGAGTCGAAGCACCAAGAAGAAAAGACCATGGACCTAGGGAAAGCAAAATCAAAGGGAGGCATCTCTGCATTACATTAGACCCTGTTTGGGCTTCTCCATGAAGACACCAATAAGAACAAACCACCTGCCAATACATGGTCATCAGCCAATCCTATCCAGGACTGAGAGAGAACACCTAACAGTGACCAATACTTCTTGGCAGTTTGGAATTCCAGTTTATGCCTTTCACATGCTTTATTTCTCTCCAAACTGAGAAATCACATAAAAAATTGTCACGAGAACCCTGGACTCCTGGCATAAGCCAACACCTGAGAGGCCTCACAGGAGTTCCCACATCAAAATCACCACCAAGGAGAACACCAATTCTCAAATTACAAATTACAACATGGCAGAAGTTCCATGAGAAAGAAACTACAGCAAAATAAATCCTAGCATAGACACCTTCAGAAAAATCGAGGAATGTAACAGCAACTAATTTTTTGACAAAAGCGTATTTTAAATGTTCCAAGAGGGGCTCCTGGGTGGCTCAGTTGGTTAAGCATCTGACTTCGGCTCAGGTCATGATCTCCTGGTTCGCGGGTTTGAGCCCCACATCAGGCTCTGTGCTGACAGCTCAGAGCCCGGAGCCTGCTTCGGATTCTGTGTCACCTTCTCTCTCTGCCCCTTCCCTGCTCACGCTTTGTCTCTCAAAAAATAAATAAATGTTAAAAACAATTTTAATTAATTAATTAATTAATTAAATGTTCACATGAGTCAAGTTAGATTTTAAAAGAAACCAAAAAGAAATTCTGAGTAAGAAAAGCAGTCATGAAAAGTTTAAATGCAGTGATGGGTTCAAAAGCAAATTAAACTTGAAATGAAAACCAGTGAACTGCAAATATATAGGAGAATATGTTCTAGAATGAAGTGGAGAGAAATCAGGCCAAAATACAAAGAAAAAAAAAAAAGCTGTTAAGAGACCCAAAGAAGAGCATGAAAAATTCTAAACTCTTTTTTTTTTTTTTTGAGAGAGAGAGAGAGAGAGAGAGAGAGCACGCACAAGAAAGGGAGGAGCAGAGAAAGAGAAAGGAACAGAGGATCTGAAGTAGGATCTGTACAGCCAGCAAAGAGCCCAATGCAGGGATCAAACCCATGAACCATAAGATCATGACCTGAACCAAAGGCGGCCGCTTAAGACTGAGCTACCCAGGTGCCCCCCAAACTCTTTCTAAAAGGAGATGTTCAAGAGAACAGCGAGACCCGATATTAAAAGAGAAAATATCTGGAATTTTTTAGAGTGCTGATTCTAGAAGGTGAACAAATCCTCAACAAGATACATTTTCAAACTATACCTAGACACATCAGAGACGGCAGAACAATAAGGACAATGCAAGTATTTGGACTCATCCAGAGTAAAGAGTTCTGCCTTTACTCACAATCTCTCAAAAAATTAAATCATCTTTAATGATGACCCTACGTGAAAAATAGCTAATCTCACTCTGCATCCCCCCTTCACCTATAGGCAAGCTCTCCTCATGGGCCAAACTCACCTAGAAACCACAAAAAAAAAAAAAAAAAAAAAGAACCTAGGGCTTCCAGATATATAGGTTGGGCTCTGGAGGCAGACAGTAGACAGAACAGAATGGAAGATACAGAACAACTTCCTTCTCCAAGTTGCATAGAATCTTGTGGCCAAGTTTAAATTATTAAGTTTTGGAACAACCATGGTACCCACAATATTTCCTAATGCCTGGATACTTTAACCCTCAAAACAAAATAATGACAGTAATAGATTAGAGTCTACTCAATAAAATAAATTAGTGGGGCGCCTGGGTGGCTCAGTCAGTTAAGCATCTGACTTTGGCTCAGGTCATGATCTGGTGGTTGGTGAGTTTGAGTCCCACATCAGGCTCTGTGCTGACGACTCAGCTCGGAGCTTAGAACCTGCTTTGGGTTCTGTGTTTCCCTCTCTCTCTGCCCCTCCCCCCGCCTTGCTCACACTCTGTCTCTCTCTGTTTCTCTGTCTCCCAAAAACAAATAAATGTTAAAAAAAAATTTTAATACAATAAGAAAATTAGAATGTATTGATAAAAATAAGGAAAATTAAAAAGCCAGCAGAAGGCCAACTAATAAATATAAGATGACAGAATTTAAAAATCACTGAATTTTTGCAACTAACATTGTAACATTTGATTCAGGCAAGAATCCTCAATAGACACTAGGGCTAATGAGTCAACGCTTTGTCAGGTACAGCATATTTACATAGTCAAAATGTATCTCTTCTCAAATTACCTTTAAATTATAAAAGTAGAACATTCATTTTAGAGTTGAGAAATCTAGTGCAAACTACCTGACCCAAGTGATCTAAGTTAACAGAAAAGGTGACCACCTTCGCAGTGTAACACACTGAAAATAACACATCATTTATGCAGTAAATCCGTGACTTGAAGGTAATTAAAAGGAAACTGGAGACAAATTCAAATTAAGGGGTAATGTATGAAGTAAATTACTTGTACTCTTCAAAAATGTCAATTTCATTCAGAACAAAGGCTGGGAAAGTTCTTTAGGTGGAAGATCAAAGTGGCATGACAACAAAATGCAATGCATAATCTTGAAATTACATCCTGGACTGCAAAGAAAAAGAAAAAGAAAGAAAAGAAATTCTCCAAAGGGTCCTATCTGTCGAATAGGCAAAATGTGAACAGATGCTAGTGGTTGGTGGCAAGCAATGCCTGAAAGTATGGAGGGCAAGAAGAGGGTCAACAGCAATTCACTTTCTAGTGGAAAGAAAAGAGGTGTTATTTATAGGTGGAGAGAGTGCGGCTATGAGAAAGCAAATGGGGCAGGGGTGTCTGGGTGGCTCAGTCAGGTGAGCGCCCAACTGTTGATTTCAGCTCAGATCATGATCTCATGGTTCGGGGTGAAATCGACCTCCATGTTGGGCTCTGCACTGACAGATTCTCTCTCTCTCTCTCTCTCTCTCTCTCTCTCTCTCTCTCTCTCTCCCCACCTCCTGCTCATGCGTGTTCTCTCTCTCTCTCAAAATAAAGAAAGAAATGTAAAAAAAAGGAAAGAAAGAAAGAAATCAAATGGGGCTAAATGTTCTCAACTGACGAATTTGGATCAAGGATACATTAGAGTGTTTATAGTCCTTCTTGCAAATTTAGATTAGGAGTTATTTCACAATAAAAATATTAACCCAAAGCATATAAATCAACTTTACAGGTATAAACACTGTGAACTTAACCATGCTGATCTCGACAATTTTTACCATCCTTCAAAATAAATGTACTGACGTAAGGTAAATTTTTCTATTTGTAGTATATGTGTGGAATTAACTGTGGATGATCCAAAACTTGGTCAGAAAGTCACATGTAGCAGAGCCAAGTTTAGCCAGCAGGCCATTTCCTTTTATGGGATATGTAGCTTTGTCTCTGCAAATAAATAATGGAGCTTTGAACAGAATTGTCTGAAGTCTAGTGTCTGTTTCAATCTTTTCAGTAAACCTGTAAAGGCTTTCCATTATCACCGTCGTGTTAAACTCTTGCAATGAGATAGTTTCAACAACGAACATGAAATTAGTTTTCCTTTTTCCCCGCCACACTATGCTTTCATTTCTTCAACTATTTATAGACTTAAAAATCTTTGGTGTCCCTTGTAGCTTCTGTTCACTTCTTAGGAATCAAGGAGAAAAGAAAAATGGTGGCCCTCTCTCAGTCTGTGAATGAAATAGCCCAGCTTAGCATATTAGGCTATCCTGGGAACTAAGAGCATCACAGCAGAGGAGGACCAGATAAGCCAGGGAGAGCCTAAGCGTAGTTTGAGAACATCAGCTTCCCTGGCCATGGTCATTGGCTGGAGTGCCATGATGTCCACTCATTTACTACTGAGTTCTATTCATTGCTCTTTTTTCTTTGTTCCTATTTCCACAAGCAAATTTAAATCTCATCAAAGAGCTACATTAGCCTACCACTGCCTCTTCTTTACTCCATAAAGCATAGAGACTAATGACTCCTTTTGAGTTCATCTTAGAAAGTAACTTGAAGGAGTTTTACTTCTTCCTAAATCCATACTCACAGTAGCCATTTTGGAATAATATGGTTAGCCTGAAAAATAAACTGGAACTTAGATTCCTGCTTTCCTACTATTAAAGACTTCCTTGGGCCCGACAAATCTTCCAGACGACTTCCACTGGTCTTACCACCTAGAAAAAAAGCCATGCTCATAGTTCATGCATTAGAAAGGGATTCAGATGCGATGGGATGGGGCAGGGTGGCATGGCATGAAAGAGAATGACTCAAATAGAATGGAATTCATGTCTCAGGGAAGGACAAAGGGGGGCTGTCCTCAGTCAATTAAGCTCCATGGCATATATGACCTCAAGCTCTATAGTACTTCTGTTAAATAATAAACCACATCATTGTTCAGAAATACCCCTTCACCAGTTTCTATCAGATTACCACCACCCATCTTTCCCAAAGCTTACATTTAGCAAATACAAAGGTTTGTTTTAGAAAGGTTAATTTTGGGTTTGACTGACAGGCAAATTCAGTTCGGTGGGAAGATGTGGGTCACCGAAGGCAGTTATAGTTAAAAAAAAAAAAATGCTATCAAGTGGATTGGAAAGAACAATGATTTTATCCAAGGAAAACGGAAATGTGCCCAAAAGAGACAGACAGACAGAGAGAGAGAGAGAGAGAGAGAGAGAGAGAGAGAGAGGTAGAAAGTAACAGCTTAGAGTAGGGAGTTTTTCTCACACAGCGCTGAGGGCAGTTCACAAAATGGCAAACATTTGCTCAGGATAATGTGTCTGTAAAAGAGTGAAACTTTCACCTGATATCACAAGGTTATACCTGCAACTGAGAGAAAAGGGCAAGATTCCACAGAGATGTAAGTGAACACCGATGATGAATGTAGGGAACCAGGCCATTAAGATTTATCAAATCAGATTCAGTGGATACTCTTTGAACTTGCATATTATCTACCTGGACATATGTGACACTCACTGTTCTCAAACTTAAACTCCATGCTTTCACTCTCTAAATGAATAACTAGAAATAGAATGTATTCAGGATCTGTGGCAAAGAAGGGACAAAGTCTTAGAAGATTTCAAGGTTATATTTCAATCCTGCTTTGACAAATTTAAGAGGAGGAAAAGGCTGGCATAACACCATTGTGGATTATAAAAATGCTTATATTCATACATTACTGATGGCATAAAGTTTCATCAATCGGATTAAACCTCCCAAAAATTCTTGGGTCAAAATGGCAAATATCCACAGGTTTTGATGCTATTTTATTTTTAAAAATAAAATTGAGGTGCACCTGGTGGCTCAGTTGGTGGGGTGTCTGACTTCGGTTCAGGTCATGATCTCATGGTTTGTGTGTTCGAGCCCCATGTCGGTCTCTGTGCTGACAGCTCAGAGCCTGGAGCCTGCTTCCGATTCTGTGTCTCCCTCTCTCTCTGACCCTCCCCCACTTGTGCTCTGTCTCTCTCTCAAAAATAAATAAATTTTTTTAAATATTAATTAATTAATTAATTAATTAAATAAAATTGATGTAGCCCTGGATGCAGGGCTCAATCTTGCAAACCCAGAGATCATGACCTGAGCTGAAACCGAGAGTCACAGGCTCAACCACCTGAGGCACCCAGGTGACCTGATACTGTTTCTTTTTGACAAAGGAAGTAAGCAGATGAATTGACTCACAAATGAGTTATTGAGGACTAGAACGCACAACTCCTGACACTAGATCAAAAGAGAAGTCCCTAATCATATGTCACAGCTACTGAAACCTATTCGACACAAAATCCCCAAATCCTCCTATTTATTGGTATTATCATCTTCCTAATGGTAATAGCTACTCTATGGAGCATCGATGACTTGGAAGTTATTATAACAAGATTTTCATATATCCCTCATGCAACTCAATGAGTCAACTATTAGTATATCCATTTACTCAAGAGAAAACTCAAGGAGTGCCTTGTTCAAGCTCACAATGTTAATCAGCATCAAATCTCACATATAAATTCAGGTTGGTTTGGTTTCAAAGCCAGTAGCTTGAACTACTAAGCTATACTGTGCCTTTGCCAATTTATTTCATGTTACTCTCCATTCAACATGGCCAGTAGCTTGTACTGCCATTCAGGACAATGTAGGTAGTTGTACACGGTGCTGAAGATGTTTTGTAGCCGCACTAGTACTCTTAAAACTGTGTGTTTGTGGGGCGCCTGGGGGGCTCAGGTGGTTAAGCGTCCACCTTCAGCTCAGGTCATGAGTTTGTGGGTTCAAGCCCAGCAGAGGGCTCTGTGCTGACATCTCAGAGCCTGGAGCCCACTTCAGATTCTCTCTCTCTCTCTCTCTCTCTCTCTCTCTCTCTCTCTCTCTCTCTCCCCTTCTGCCCCTCCTCCACTTGCACGCACGCTCTCTCTCTCTCTCTCTCTCAAAAATAAATACACATTAAAAACATTTTTTAAATAAATAAATAGAACAGAATAGAATAACACTGTGTTTTTGTGATCAACCATCAAAGTCCAAAGTAGACATGTACTGGTTGTATGCAAGAAAGACCAAAAACAAAACAAAACAAAACTGCCCTACACCTGTCTCCTCTGCATTCACCATTTTTACTGTATCCACCCGGGCTCCCTGCCACCACTATACTATCCTCAATTCCTGCCAAGGTCAAACAGAGGGAATTTCCAGAAATGGACATGGCCCTAGGGGCAGCCCTCAAAAGACAGGCAGGAATCTGTGTGTCAACACCCAGTTTCCCCATCCCTAGCGTTAGAGAGCTCTGAGGCCGTCTCAAAGCCCTTCCACCAGGTCTCCCCAGTGGGAAAGAGCTCCCACTGTCCACACAGAACCCGGTCATCAATGATCCCTGAATTAGCAGCCGGGTCTTCTCCATTTCCTTCCATTTTCCTTCTCCTACTGACACTTCCTGGGATCACTTCCCTGCCTCCCCACCAAAAAAAAAAAAAAAAAAAAAAAAAAAAAAGTTGCATCTACTTACCCCACAAGATGAAATCACTTATTTGGGAATAAATGTGGTTCAACACATAAAGAGAAAGTAGCAACTGCTTTTCCGTATTCTACAGAAATATATGATTTGCTCTCCCCACCCCTTAGAATAAATATACCCCCAGAAGATAATAAAGTAAATCATTAATGTTATTTATTATTCAAAGTTAGTATTATGGGCTGAAGGCGTTGCTTCCCTTGAAAAAAACAAACGAGCAAACAAAAACCAAACATCAAAACACACACACACACAAACAAACAGAAACAAATTCCTATGCTAAAGTCAAGCCCCATCATCTCAGAAAGTGACTACATTTGGAGACCAGATCTTTCAAGAGGTGAGGAAGTGAAAATGCAGTCATTCGGGTGGCCTTTAGTACAACATGGCTGGTGTCCTTTATGAAAAGAGATTTGGACGTAAAGTTGTATAGAGGCAGGGCCAGGGGAAGACAAAGGGAGAAAATGGCCAAGGACAAGCCAAGGACAAGGCCTGAGCCAGGGCCTCAGAAGGAATCAGCCCTGCTATGCCTCCAGAACCGTGAGAAAATATTTATCTGCTGCGTAAGCCACCCAGCCTGTGATACCTTGTGGAGGCAGCCCTAGCGAACGAACACATTCGAGAGGCCCAGACAGTATCAGCCCCTGCCAAGACACTGCCATCTATAAAATGCCTGCTCTGTGCAGCAACCAGGCCAGGCAATTGAAGCGCATCAGTGACGGTCAGGCTAACAAATTTCTATTTGAAAGACGTGTTACCGTCCCTGTGTTACCGATGAGAAAACTCCCAAGTTAAGGAAGGTAGGTAACTTGCGTGGTCTCACGGCTTCTGTAAGAAAGGCCAGGATAGGAAGATTCTATCTTAGGTTTGTGATAGGAGCCTCTTAAAATAAAATCGGCCTATCCTAGTCCATTTTTACGCTATTAGTGATGTACAATGAAGGACCAGTCCTTTCGTTTCTCCATGATGTAGTTTCTCTATTTGTTAAAAACAAGGAAGCGTAACTGTGGGTACAAGAGTAGGTCATAGCCTTACAAAATGGTACCTTCAGAATGGATTTAAAAGACATTGTGGTAGATCTGAAAAAAAAAAAAAAAAAAAAAAAAAAAAAACATTAGCCGAACCTAATTCTTCAAGCCACTGTGGTAATTACATGGCAGTGACACAGCGGCCTTCCTACATGAAGTTTCATCCATTGTCAGCATTCCCTTTTTCTCTTTGACTACAGGTGGTGAGCCATCCGCGTTCCATCTCTCCAGGCAAAGCCAACCTAATCAGCCAACAACAGAGAGTTCACAAGTGTACAGGGGCCCATTATTCATCACTTCTGCAGCTACTGTAGCCCTAGTTAGTGATTAAATATTTAGTGTCAGTAATATAGGCAACAGAGAAAAGAAAATACTGCACTTCTTAAATGCCTTGGAAAGCATATTGAAGGCAGCCAGTCAATCACTTGAGTGGCAGGCTCAGAGTACCTCATTAAAGGTGCTAAAAAATAAAATGTGCTCCAGATCCTTCCCGCTTGCTCTCTTTCCCTATTAGGCACTATTTGGGACATTCTTGTTTGAATTTTAGGACTAGCTTGAAGCAAAACTCACTACCAAGGACAACGGAGGAGAGGTATTATAAATTATTTGCTTTACCACCAACTCGAGGTGAACTTGATATATCGCCTGAGGCATTACAATGCTAAGGAAACTGGGAGCTGTCCCCCTTTCCAGAGCACAGAACGGCAGACTCGTGGCATGACAAAACAAAAAAATCTGCCTCAGTTCCACCACGCCTGCCCCCTCCACAAAACCCTAATGTATTAATGCGCTGGCCTCCAGATGTTTCTAAACCAGACGCAGGCGTAACTACAACAACGCATCGGGAAACTATTTGTATCTTTGCTCCCTGAAGCTAGCAGTGCCGTCCATTTTGAACTTGGGTTACAAAATGGGGGTTCTTGCATCCAAATGAGACCTCTTCAGGGTCTAGCAAGGGCAGATGTGACTCTGACACTCAGAAACTCAAAATATGATGGATTTACCGATTCAAGTCCGGCACATATGCTCCAGCTGGCGCACTAGGCACTGGTCAGATCTTTCATACTTGGGACTTAGGCCACCTCAGTTGGAATCATTTTGTAGTTGTGAGGGTACCCTGATTGTGACACAGGCCAGAAGTCACTATGTATACCCAGGCAGAATTTTTTGCTTTAACTGCTGTGTTCATGTGCTACTCTCTCAGAACTTGTCTTTGAACTAGCTACATCTTCTTGCAGGGACATGTGGCTCCAAGCATCAGCAGCCACGGGGAACCCCATTCTATACCCAGGTGAAAGTTGACTGCACTCAATCAGCTCCAGACTCTTTCCAGAGCAAAGCAGTCATCTCTGCTCCTCTCTTGGCTTTCAAAGTCATTCCTTGCCTTTTACTGTTGGTCTCAACACGTGTCAGGCATCCCGGTTGGACAAGGAGACCCAGCAGAAGTGGATACTTCCATGAGCACAGGGCTTGAGGTCAAGAATCCATTATTCATGGATTCCTGGGACATTCCCCTTCAGAGGTTACCCTGAGTGAGGTCCCATTACCAGTGATGACCTCATCTCAACCACTCCACTCTCCGTACCTTTCTATGGCTTAATGATTCCTACAGCTTGCATTTATTAACTAATCCTGCTGAACAGATTACTTCTTTTTTCCCTGGCCTCAACAACCAGTCCCATTTCTTAGAAACAAAGCAACTGCTTTCAGTCCACTAAAAATACAGCACCCTTAGAAAATAAGTTTTAACTCTTAACTTTTCTATGCTGCTTCTGGAGACTTCCAACCATCGTTGCATCCCTGAAGGTCATGTAAGCAGAGATCCTGAGTTCATACACCTGTCATCTGGGCCTGCAAGTCTCTGTTACTACTCCATCAAGTCCCAATGGGGTAATCAGCGATTTGACATATAGTCCCATTGACTATTAGCCATATTTTTAAATCATGTGTACAGTTCATTCTGAAATAAAACTATAGCCTTGCACACTGACCAAGACAAATAATCATCCAACTTTTTATAATTTTTGTGCATATGACAAGAAAGGTTTCAAGTTTGTGGCAAGCATCATTAAATGTGCTTTTAATGTTTGCCTAGAAATCCACCTTTAAAAAAAAAATATGCAGACTGCAGGGAAAGAACCTTTTCATTGAAGGATCATTAATACATTTACATTTTAAAATTACACCCCTAAGGGGGCCCGGGGAAACTAGTTATTTTTTATTTTAAGTGTCACTTGTTATTCCCTTTATTGCTATTCCTTTGTAGGTCAGGACAATGTAAGGAAATTGAGCTGAAAACCACCGGATGGCCAAGATCTAAAAGTCAGAATGTCACAGTAAGGATACAGATATGTAACATAATTGTTGCCTTAAGAGAAAAACAGAATGGTCACTGATCCTTTGCCTTGAGACTTCCATTACCTACAAACCAGCCTTAGACTTTCTTCTCTGTGCTGTGAAACACAGGTGGTCAAGTATAAATGATATACTACAGTCAAAATGAAAATCCCTCACCCCTTCAAGGACCTAATTTCTTTACTCATTTTTTTCAAATTGTGCTGAGTTGCATTTGCAAATGGAGCCTGCCTGCCTTGTCCCTTGAAACACAAGCCCTATTTCAGAAACAGACAGTAAAAAAAAAAAAAAAGTATTTAATATGACCATTGCTTGGGTAGACTTGCTTTAGCCTCAGGGTCCAACTTGGGACTTGAATAGAGTCTGTGTGACTGCTTTCCATGGTCTGCTGCATCATCATATAGCAAAACTGAATTGTTTTGACGAGAGCTGGTGAATAGGCTATGTTTGGACAGACCGGGTCTGTTTTTAGCCATTAAAAAGGGCTATTAGAACTGCTGAGCTGTCATTAGAGCACATTGTGAGGTGCCCAAGACAAAGCAGCGAGAAGCAAATTGGCTTTCTGCATCCAGAGGCCCAGAGTCTGGGAGGACAGTATGCTGTCAGGCCCCCTCCACTTAACAGTGCCAATTGGGAACCAACGATTGCACCAGGTGTGAGCGAAAGGAGCCCAGCTTGAATCGGACTCTGGAAAAGGGCTTTGGGTTAAAAAGAAACAAAGAAAAAAGACAAAGAGAGCTTCAAGTTTTTCTAGTACTGGTCAGCAAACCGGGCAATGTTTTCCAAATTCCCTTCTATGCGTGGCAGTGAAAGCTCATTAGTTTGGAATAATTGGAAGAAGGCAGGCGTTGGGCTTTCCAAGTTAAAATAAGGAATTACACAATATTTTTGGAATACGGCCATTGTATTACTTTATAGCCCCAGGCTAACGATTGCTATTAACCAAAGAGCCTATTTAATAATCCGTAGTCCAAAAGAGCAATTTGTAATTAGCACACCATTGCTGGTATGCAAATAGAATGCTTTAAGTTCTTGCCTTGGCTGTTTTCTTTAAGATTTCTTCAGTGGCACAAACATCCTTCCCAAATTCTCTTTACTATTCACTATTGATTTCATTGGTAAAGCCAATTATAATATAGTTATAAAACATGTCACAAAGCTACAGACTTTTAGCTCTGCCCCCCAATAGAATACTCCAAATTCTGATGGCATCTGCATTAGAAATTAGTGAGTTCCAGATATACAAAATCTTACTGTGTATCAAAACAGAAGACGCTTTTCATTTTAGTCCTCTGTTGAAGACCAGAAAATCAGCATGTCCCTCTCTCTTGGGCCCCTTTTGTTCCCTCCTTCTTAGGCACCTGAGAGTTTAGCATGTCTCTATCCTTTATCTTTATATCTCCTCCCCTACTGCCTCCTCCTTACTCATAGTTTAATGTATCTCACTCTTTCCTACCTCAGTGTTGCGATCTCCCTAAACTTCATGCCCACCTCAAGGGACCACCTCATCTCGGTCCTCTTTCTCAAAGTCAGATTTCTTGCAAGGACTGTCCACCCTCACATACCCATTCATTCCTCAGCCCACTGGAATCTCACTTCCTGCTCCATCCCCGCCACAGCAGCCACTCTGCCTCACAGGGACCCCTGACATCCAGTCCTTATCTTATTTGATCTTTCTTCTCGAGGCAGAGACGATAAGACAACGTTGTGTCGAAGTTGGAGGAGCAGACTTTATAGCCTTCATTCCTGCCATCGTGGCCACCGTCTATGTGCCCACTGTGCTATGGAGGTGACTGAAGAGAGAAGCTGGATCGAATGAGTCATCCCATACACTTGGTCTCTGTCTTGACCAGCTGGACCAACTTTTTGCCACTGGCCAGGCTTTCAGTGCATGTTCCCATCTCTAGACAATTCTGTTTCCAAAGTGAATGACTAAGTGTATTGTTCACATGTCTGCCTAATAAAAGAATTTAACTTACAATGCCCTGCAGGGCTAGCCTTGAGGGGAACGATAACGTAACAGTGGTTCGCTCCAGACTGGTGGTTCGCTCCCCTCTATCACCAAGACCCGTCTGTGAACCCTTCCTGAATTTTGCATGTTCTTGAGTTGATTGTAGAGAAACCCTTCCAAACCCTCCCAAAAGAGCTGATGAAGGGGCTGATGTAATAGGAGACACACAGGTCTGGGTCGCCTATTTACGTAACTTGTTAGTGTCCTCTGATTCTACCCAGGCCTGATCCCAAGTATGCCATGTTCATCACACAACAGATTACTATTGCCTCACCAGATCTCATGACTTGGTACATCTGGTAACACACGGCTCTTGATGGGTAGCTCTAGATGCATCAACAATGGGTATCTTCTAATAAGGCCCTTGGTCTCTATTATGGTACAGCATCCCAGGAGCTGTGTTTTAAACCAAGTACTTAGCAGCAGAGAAACAACCTGCAGCTGCTGCAGAAACCTCTTAATTTAGACCCGCCTCTAAGAATCACTCAAGAATGCATGAGACCGCTCATCTCAAGTATGGTATAAGCTGACTTCGACACCAAAAAGGTCCAAGAGGTAGAGTAACAACTGTCTTCTACTTCATAGGGGATGTCCCAGTGTGACCATACTACTGGCGTAAACGCTATCAGTGTGAATATATTCACTTGCCATTGCTGCATAATATGGTGCCACCAGCTAAGGGGCTTAAAACCACCTATATTTTTATTGTCTCTCAGTTTCTGAGGTTCAGGATTCCAGGCATGGTTCTATGGAGTTATCTTCTTGGGAGTCTGACCAGGCTGCGATCCTGGTGTGACTAGACCAAAGTCTTACCAAAGGCTTGAAGAGAAAATCCACTTCCAATCCGATCCCTTGGTTGGTAGAATTCCTCTCCGTGCAGCTCCATTGCCAACTTCTTACCTCAGTAGGTGTCAGCTAGAATCCCCCCACACTTAGGTCTCAAGGCTGCTCACAGTTCCCTGAAAAATGGAGCTCTCGACATGGCCATTTGCTTTTCCAAGGCCAGCAGAAGGACAGCTCTGTCTGTAAGGCATGACCACTTCTTTTTATGGGCTTTCAACTAATTCAGTTTGGTCCAATCAGGATAAACTCCTTTTTTTTTTTTATCAATTCAAAGCAAGTGATTTGGAATCTGAATTCTATCCCCAAAAGCCCTTCATGAGTGTCATGCAAGATTACCTAATCACAGGAGTGACGTCACATCCTATCACTATGTTCTATTACCATTAGTCAAGAGTCTGTGCTCTTTATCTAAAGAAGTATCTAAAGAGTATCTAAAGCATTGCGGACAATCTGACTTTGACTTGTCGATTTTTTATAAAGGTTTGGAAAATTTGAAACCTATGTTTGCTAGTCTCAAATGTCTACATTTTCATCTTTAGCAGAAGTTAAGTATCTAGAGCTACCTGTGCTTGAAAGATTCAAAAGGTTATTATTTTGAACATTCAACAACCACAAGTAGTAAGGAATACCCCACTCCACACAAGAAAACCAGTGGAACATTAAAAATATGAACGATCTTTCAATTATCCATGAATTTTTAAAATTTCAGTGTCTTTTGCGTGTTTCTACAAGTTCCTTTTGGATCTTTACAGTTATGTTTTGCCGCCAATAGATTCCAATTCTTTCATTGTAGCTTCTATTGCTACTTTTATCTCCTTTATCACTTTTCATTTTTGTATTTTACAGACTCATATCGCTAATTCAAGTTTTTAAGATCCTAGGTCTTGTCTTCTGTTTCTTGATTGCATACGTTTCCTAACATTGTTTGTGAGTGTGTACCTTTTCTTCCCCATTATGAGCTCATCTTCACTGTTATGTGCTCTTCAACCCATACTTCTGGAAATTCTTATGTGCCCTATGTTGTTGAAGTGTCCTTCCAGAGGAGTTCTGTTTCCTTTTTATCATGGGGGACTAGATTTTGCACTCATGTTTCCATTTCAGTTCCAAATATCATAACTAAAATACATGCAAATTTTGTATCTATATTTATTTAATCAAGTTCAGGTTTTGATTTCTAATGGGGTATTTTTTTTTTTTTTACCTGCAGCTTTGTCCCTTCCCTTAAAAGTTGGAGATATGTTTCTTGCGTTGAAAGGGGCAGGTCTTCTAGGATCTCATCTTCAAAAAAGGGCCTCAGTCAATCTCCCTGCCTCCTGAAGATACAGGACCACATCTGTTGCCTCTCTTAGAACTCCTATTTAGACTTAATATACTCCCAGTTTCCCTAGTATCAAATCACATGCTCATTGCCCTGGCCCTCAAGCCCATTAGGTCTTTCAAACATGACTGTTTTTGAAAATAGAATTTCTGCTTTTCAGTGAGATGGTATTCAACATTACCTCAATCTGCCATGCTACTAGAACTACAAACACAGATAATATGCTTCAAAGTAATATATTTAGAAGATTATACATGTGGAAGTAATAATGCATGCAGACACAAATAAAATCATGAAGGTTATATTAAAATGACTCAAGTCTGAGAAGCATTCCTCTATTTCATGGTTACATCTGTCACTATGGCCTACACCTGTGTGACTCAGAAGTGGGAAACCCACCATCATGCATGGATTGAAAATCTCCATACACGTGGGCATGGACACTTCATGTGAATGAATTACACGACAGAAACAGGACCATAACCACACTTTACCAAAAAGGAAGGGACCCATACACTACATCAAAGTATCTTTAGTATCTCCCCAAAGGTAAACAAGTGGCTTGACACTTTAAATTATAGGAGACATAGCCAAAAGCTCCATGTGTCACATCATGGTCAGTTTTAGGTCAGCTCAGTAAAGCTACAGTGCCCAATCAATCAAACACTAATCTGGGGCTGCTGTTAAGGCACATTGTAATGTGATTAACTGTGATTTAATCACACTTTGTTAAGTGGGATTAAAGTTTATCTTCAGTTGACTTTATGTAAGGAAGATTCATCTAGATCACCACCTAGATTCAATCATTCCAAGGATTTAGGGGAAGAACTGAAGCTTCCTTGAAGAAGAAGAAATTTTATCTGTGCATCACAGCTTCAGCATACGCCTGAGTTTCCAGCCTGTCCTTCCAGACAGCCTGCCTTGTGGATTCCAGACTTGCCTAGCCAACCACCACTATCACATAAGCCAATTCCTTGCATTTGTTTCCTTATATGTATCTTTTACTTGTTTCTCTGGTCAACTCCTGACTAATATAGATGACATTTTGTACTAGCGTTTATTTTATATATGTACAAGTATCTGAAAAGTTTGAACCTTGTTTGTTTACTCCCTTATTCAAAATAACATGAGAGAGATTTTAAGACCCAAAGGAATCTTAGCGGAGATGCAGTCCATAAAATAGATGTCTTTAGGTACACAGAGTCTACCATGTGCTTTATGGGAGTATGAACAATGAATGTGAGTAGCACTCAGGGGCTGGGCTGCAAAAAGAGGCCAGAGCTGTATCCACTCAATTACTGCCCCATTTCCTGCTGTGCCTCAGATCCCTGGGAAATAGTCCTTCCAAGGACTAAATCAGCACCATCTCTCAATTATACATAACCTTCTCTTCACTTTGCCCACTCCCAATTTAGGGAGGAAACAGCAAACCAGCATAAAAATACATGAAGGATTGAACACACATAACAAGGGCTAGGAATATAAAGCAAGAAAGTATAAAGTCGAGACTATGTCTTTATGGCCTAGAAAAGAGGAGGCTCAGCAGGAAACATGATTACAGTCCATAAATGTCTTCAAGTAACCATGTACATGAAACAGGGACTTACTTACCATGGGAGAAAATGCTTACTCAAAGCGAAATCACATGAAGTTCTGGAATGAACACTTTAGATAGGAAGAAGCACATTTTCGAAGGTAGGAACTAAGAGAAGATGAGTTATTGGCTACCTAAGACATTCATAGAACTGGTAAGATGGGCTGTGTCAATTGTTTTGGCATATAACAAGTCTGGTGTAAGGGATACAGACACATTTTGAAGGAAGTCATCTATTACGACAACACAACATGTGAAAACACAACAAAATTGCTGTCGAAGACTTCGTTTTTAACCATCTACTTAAAACAGACGCTAAGTTTCCATGGGCAACATGGAAGGGGCTAGCTGAGAAGATAGTAGTCAGTCCCCCCCAGAAAGCTCAGGACACTGTCACTACCAGCCTGGCCCTTCAATCAGCAGCCAAAGCAGTGGCCATATCCAGAGGCTTGTTACAAATGTAGCTCTCGGGCCCTATCCCAGACCTACTTGTCCAGCTTTCTATTTCAACCGATCCCTTGGTGATATTACCCATTTCAAGTCTGAAAGCAATTCAAAGAAAATACAAATGCTTACATGCTTTTGCAACCCTGAATAAACCTACAGGAAAAAATAATAAGCTTCTTTATTAGAAGATCTTATCGTTTACTTCTTTGCCAAAATGATACAATGATATGTTAACTATAAAGAAGCCCCTAATCGATGACAGTAATGTGAGTGTTGATGCTCATGTAATTTCCTTGTCATACATTCTGTGAAATATTAGTAAAGTTACAGTCTGTCATGGATTGACTCTGCTGTTGATCATCTAGTTTTTAATTTTGTACCCTGCCAGTGGACACATGTGGTCACTGTTGTCAAAAATAGCGATTTTGCTAGGAAAATACTAATCTTTAAAAAGTGTCTCTGGAGTGGGGCACCTGGATGGCTCAGTCTGTTAAGCATCTGACTTTGGCTCAAGCCATGATTTCACTGCTCGTGAGTTCGAGCCCTGCGTTGGGCTCTGTGCTGACAGCTCAAGGCCTGGAACCTGCTTCGGACTATGCCTCCCTCTCTCTGCCCCTCCCCTGCTCGTGCACTCCCTCTCTGTCTCTCTCTCAAAAATAAACAAACATTAAAAAAAATTTTAGTAAATAGATAAGTATCTGGAGTTATGACACTGAATCGTTTCCCTCTGCGTGGCCTAGTGGGAGATTAGCGAAAGAGAGCTAGGCCATGTGTGTCCAGGAAGACAGAAAGACGTTAATTTGATTGAAAGCCCCTTGGCTTTCCATGTCACTGCTTGTCAGCCATGTGAACTTCCTTCATCAGTTCACTTTTGTGAGCCTCAGTTTACTTACTTGTAATAGAGAGATAATGATGCCTCCCCTTCTAGAGGAAAACCTAATGGGCAAACCAATGCCCATGGAAGAATTTGGTGAATTATTGAGGTCATGGAAGGGTAGGGGTTCATTAGCATCTCAGGGGAAGATTGACAGTCTATGATTACTTGTCACTTGTCAAACTCGGGTTCTGGAAGCTGGTCGCTTCACTGCAGAATCCTTTGGTCCCCAATTTCTCAGACATTAAAAAGACTTCTTGTGGTCTAAAATTCTACTTAGGAAACTAACATAACTTTAGTTGTTAAGCCACCTGGCTCCTTGCCTGAAATCCAAGCCAGAAGGAATAGCAAGTGAATTTTTTACACCAGCACCTTTTGTCCAAGGACAGTGGAGACTCTGACCTTTAGGTAATCCTTGAAGACCAGGTATTTGGTTCCATTAAGTATAAGTTTCCAGAAGATAGCTACTAATATTATAAACATATCTGAATTCTTAAACCAAGTTTGCAACTTGGCATTTCATCTATGTCTTTTATTTGTGCCACAATGATGTCTTTAAAAAAAAAAAATCATGGCTAACATAGAATAATGCAGAGAGTCACATAAAAACATGTGGACTTTTGATTTTGATTATTTACATTTTTCCCTTCCTCAGTTCTACCCCATGAAATAAAATCAGATAGCCATCTTTTTGTTGGCATAAAGTAATTTTTACAACAAAAATAAGAAATTGACCAGAAAGGACCAACTATGATGAAGTTCATCATGTAGATGCCATGAATAAGACGTCTAAAATGGGATACTTCCACCCTTTCCCCCCAAAATTTAATCAATGACATTGGAGTCAAGATAACTGTATGGGGATTTATTCTTGATTTAATTAATTAAAGTCGGTGAGCTATTATCAGAGTTGACAATAACAACTCGGATTTGTTCCAGCTGCTATACACCTGAGGGGAGAGCATGGCTTTATTTGACTCTTTGGGCCCACACAGAAAAGCTTATGAGGAATCAATTCTGGATTAGCCACCGGCTCTGTGGATGTGTTCAGGAGTTGATGGAATGTGACAGGGAAAGTGTGATCTATGCCAACTACCATATCATTGATTGTCTTATTACTACTAGCAAGAATCTAAATAAAGAGACTTTACATGCTCTAAATCAAAGGAAAAATACTCCAGGTGTATCCAAGTCAACATACCATTTTGCAATGCATAGCCCTAGGCTAGGCACTGAGGACACATGTACCTTGTTTTCTAAGACCTGGCAATAGAGTTAAAAGAGATAGATATTCAATACTCTCTTGGCCCTATAACCCGTGCCATGAACATCTATAATCCAACAAAGCAGGAATTGTTGTGTCCCCAAATCAAGCACAGTGCCTGACATATGACAAATGCTTCATAAATATGTGTTGGTTGAATGAATGAGTGGATGGATGGATGGATGGATGGATGGATGGATGGATGGATATGTGAATAAGCTACTGACTATGGACCTATATGCTAACAACGTAGGGGGAGACAGCTTTTCATTTATAAAGGTTGAAACCCAAAGGGATTTATCAATTAACTCACAGACCCTATATCCTTTATTGTGAGGCTCAAATTGATTATCCTTGACCGCACCCCTACTTAGGGTCATGTGTAAAATTATCCATCTTTTCCTTTTATTCACTGACTTAGAGTGTCAGTCATAATCCTTATCCTCTGATGGCCTTATGAATTCAGAAAAAGGAAAATTACATTCTATTCTAAAGAAGATGAGGTTCTTAGAGTAGAATCACAGTGGGTCTAATGTTGAAAATGTCTGAAGATCTACAAAGGGGGCAATATGAATTACGTTACATCCCAGGGAAGTATGCCAGGAGTTTCCTCCACTCGGTTTTAAATTTCATATCCACCTAGGGACAGTGAGGAAGAAATCTCCAAAATGGATTTTTATATATGTGAACTGGTTACTCATCCCTTGACCTGCCCACCTCCTTCTGAATAAGGTGTCCTACCTTCCTCTCCTGGTATCCAGAAAATAGCCCAACGGTTCCACCAAACACTTTCCCAAACATTGCACAAAAAACAAATCCTAATGCAGCAACCCAGGTGAGAAGTACAGTTGCACAACAGCATGAGGATCCTCACTCTGGCCATCACGGCCAAGCTGCTACCCAGGTTAACAAATTCCCCCGGTCCCAAATGATTGGTCTAATGGTTCAAATAAAGCACAAGGATACAGGAAAAAAAACTGATGAGTGACAGACTAGGAGGGTTGGGGGGATGTAGACAAAATGAGTGAAGGGGAGTGGGAGACACAGGCTTCCAGGTCTGAGATGAGTCAGTCACAGCAATGAAAGGCACAACACAGGGAACATCATCAATATCGTAATAGCTTTGTACGGCGACACTAAACAGCCGCATGTACACCTGAAAGTGATGGAACACTGTGTGTCAACTGAACTCAAATGAAATGAAGACGAAAACAATTGGGCAATTTGAAGGAGGAAAAAAAAAAAAGCACAAGGAGCCATTGTTCTCAGCCATTGTCTGAGCCAAAGAAGTTCAGACATTTATGTTCCTGAAGCTACATGGTTAACCCAAATCCCTCCATGGTCTTTTTCTAACATGGTTTAAGAGTCTGCAGTTCAGAATATAGTTTCTCCCTCATATTTGCTTCTTAGTGCTGCACACTACATGCACAAAATATATTCACCTTTTAAATGGAACATTGACAGAGAAATAGGATTTGTACTTCTTTTTCAAAGTAAACATCTGTTAATTACTCTGGGGCTGGGGCTGGAAAAATTCAGGTTGTGTTGAGGATTTTACCAGTTTAATAAAACAGGACCGAAAAACAGCCAACATGACAACACCATTAGACTGATTGTTTTCTGTAGATACACAGAATATATGAATAATAATTTTCTCTTCGTAACTCTTGCTGACTTGAAGGCATGATCGAATAGTACATTTCTGATTAATCCAGGACCCAGTCCACATAGGCACATGTGCAGAGTTCTGATAAGGTGAAGAAAGATGTGTTTCCATGTCAACAATTTAAAGGTTGGAACTATTTTGAGTTGTTAATATAAACTTTGATATTAGCTCATTGACTTTGATGGCTTTGCGAAGAATAAACTCTAACGTAATTACAATGACTGCCGAAATGTACGAAATCTCTAGAGAAGCTGGAAAAATGTGTATGCCTGACAGGTTTGTCAATCACCTCTGGTCCTGATTATGTGACATTACCATGTGATTTTTCTTAACTGGAAAAATGACATTATAGTATCTCCTAACAGCCTAACACTAAAATACTGTTTCACTCTTTACAGTTTCCTCCTCTGTCTTTATAGAACACCCCTAAATAAATAAACACATAAATAAATAAATAAATAAATAAATAAATAAATAAATAAAGCCAGAGACTCTATCCTGAGGCATCATACTATCTCATCAGCTTATTAATACTTCAAAAACTACAACATCATTATCCTAACTACAGGCGGTAATATCACTGGCAGTAATTGGAGAGTCGTGATGACTCTGGTCCCTGGGTATTAACCCAATCAGCTTTTCTATTTTCTGTCTCTGGGATTCTCTTACTCAGAGACAAAATTATGTTTATGTTACATCAGAACTCCTATAATCTCAATAAAAAGAACGAAAAACAAAACCAAAATAAAAAGAGACTGCTAATCAATGATTATTAAAATCCCAGTGTCATTCTTCAGGGCCTAGAAAGCTCCAAGAATGTAAAGGGGAAGAGAAGCCAAAAGACAAGGGATCCAAGTCATGACCAAGAACAGGGCCAGAGTCAAGTCAGTCCGGATTTCACTGTGAGGGGAATGTGGAGGCAAATATTGACGAGATGCCATAAATAATGCTGAAAAAATTTAAATTATCCATTTTCCAAATCCTGATCATTCCCAAATTCTAATTTCAATCTTGCTAAAAATAAGGAGGAACACACTGCACTGGTTAATGTCTGGAATTCACAAATGGTGGCCAGAAGAACGTGCCCCTCTGATTTCTGCCGGGGAAGCTCCAGGAGCTACCCTCTGAGAATCCCACCGGTTTCTGTGCTCCAGGGAACATTGCTGCCTCCAGGGAACAATTGACCCTAGTAGAGAGATCAAGGCAACCCGGTGCCTGTGTGACACAGGACTCCCCTTTGCTGATAGCCTTGACAGACTTCCCTCAGAACTGTACAGTGGTCTAAGACACTTGACCCCAACCTTGCCTTCTTCTCTTTCCCCTTCAGTCAAGACCAGACCTCCAACACAGTCTGACAGTTTCCCTGGCCTTTCCTGAATCGATCCCCTTTCTCCCTGAAAATCATTCCTCCCAACAAATTTCTTGCCCCTTTAATCCATCTTGGCCTTTGCTTCTGTGAGGATCCACACTCACACATCCCCTAAGGGTATTGTGTATTCCCAGTGGAAATGTCAGGGTAAGGGATTAATATTTGTCAAACATCTACCATACACTAGGTATTTTACAAATATTATCTGATTTTACTATATGTTTTCACTCTTATGTGGATCCTGAGAAATTTAACAAAAGACCATAGGGGATGGGAAGGAAAATAAAAAAAGTAAGAGAGGGAGGGAGCCAAACCATAAGAGACTCTTCAAAACAGAATAAACTGAAGGTTGATGGGGGTGGGAGGGAGGGGAAAGTAGGTGATGGGCATTGAGGAGGGCACCTGTTGGGATGAACACTGGGTGTTGTATGGAAACCAATTTGACAAAAATTTCATATTAAAAAAATAATAAAGTTAAATAAGTAATATGAAAAAAATAAATATTATCTGATTTAATTCCAACATCAATTCTGTTAGATAGTAGCATTCTACATTTAATAGTTAAGGAAGCTATACTCAGAGAGTTGAAGATTCAGACTGAACCAGAGGAAATCACCATTTTTCAGTCAAAAAGGATGAGATGTTGGCAGTTTCATGTGATTAAACCTATTTAATTTGCCGAGATCACACAACCACCAAGTGTAAAAACTCAAATTTTAGCCATTTCTGTCCTATTCCAAAACTCATGTTCTTTCCACTGTACGACAGGGCTGCAGAGTATTCGGTGAAGAGTGATACGCATAAATCGCCCCCTCCCCCCAAAGTTTATTCAAAGTCTTCTTTGATATAAGATATAGCAAAAGTATCATAGAATATCAAATATACTAGGGGCATTGCGATCATTTCCAAGAATATTCTAGTTCTAGATATTTCCTCAATGTTCGCAATAATGTGAGGGTTACAATACAACATGAATAATATGTATGTGTAGAGTAAACCTTGATTTGAGAGCATAATTATTTCCAGAAACATGCTTATAATCCCAAGCACTTGTATATAAAAGTGAATTTCAAGAACCATTGGCTCAGTTGTGATCATGTGACATTCAGCATCAGGCACTACTCATATTGCGAGACGTGGCTTGTTTATCAAGTTAAAATTTATTAGAAATGTTTGCTTGTCGGGGCACCTGAGTGGCTCAGTTGGTGAAGCATCCAACAATGGCTCAGGATATGACCTCACAGTGCGTGGGGTGGAGCCCCGCATCGGGCTCTGTGCTGACAGCTCAGAGCCTAGAGCCTGCTTCAGAATCTGTGTCTCTGTCTCTCTCTGCCCCTCCCCTACTCAAACTCTGTCTCTCTCTTTCTAAAATAAATAAACATTAAAAACCTATAAAAAAAATGTTTGCTTATCTTGCTAAACACTTGCAGAACAAGTTACTGGCAATCCAAGGTTTTATCATATATGCAAAGAAAGTACCTAGAAACCACTAGAGGTAGAAAATAGGTAATTTTTGTTTTTGTTCATCTAGAGTTGTTTGCCACAACAGGCATGCATTACTTGTGTAACAAAAAAGTTACTAGATTAAAACTTAAAACTGTATTGCTAGCACATCATCCTTCAAATGCATCCACGATCACAGTGTCATTCGTCATATGCTCTAGGCATATGGTTGACGACTGGTCAACAGGAAAGACCATGCTTCCTTGGAAAATCCTCTCTGCTCTGTCCCCAAATTGTTCTGCCCATGGACCTTTGTGGCTGTGTATCTCTGGGTTTGTTCTGAAGACCTTGTCTTTGGCCTAGCAGTGAGAGTTTGCCCCAATGACAAGAGGTCAGGAAAAGGGAGGCCACTGTCACATGAAGATCTGAAGGAATTCTAACAGCTTTCTTTGGAGGACAGTAAACCTGGGCTCTCATAGATTCCTCCATGAATTCCCAACCTGACGTACAACGAACGTAGTCTACCCATAGCAAAATTCAAAAGATAAAGTCCAAGCTTATGTAACAGCTATTTGTCACTATGATGTTAAAAATGGACGTTTTGTAATGACAGCCAAGCAACGGAGCCACATGGGGTAAGTATCTACCAAAGTCAAACCCAAACCAGTATTTTAGCTTAGGTAATAAACTATAATATTCAGGAAATGCAGATTTTGTATTATGCTGCAAGCATTAATTTTTTTAATGTTTATTTATTTATTTTGAGAGGGAGAGAGCAGGGGAGAGGGAGAGAGAGAATCCCTGACATGGGGCTCAATCCCACAAACTGTGAGACCATGACTTGAGCTCAAATCAAGAGACCATGCCTGGACTACCCAGGCGTCCTTCCATTATTAATAATTTTAGCAAGATATGATAATCTCCCCATCCTGACCTTGAAATCTCATTGAAGGAAATTTTAGATTGTGGATTCTTCTAAAGAGGAAGGAAAGGGTATTTCAACAACAATAACATCATTTGTCACTTTCTCCTATTTCCGTACTGCTCTGTAGATCCCTGCACGATGGCACATTTGATTATAAAGCTTCATGTACTTGTCTGTCATCTGTCACTAGACTTGATGTTGCTTGGTGGCAGAACCTATGACTACATCATGGTACACGTTCAAGTACCATGCCAGTCCTTAACCAAGTGTAGGGTATCTGATCAACACTTGATACACCTATAGCAAATGCGGAAACAAATGGATGCATTTGTAATAGAACATTACAGCTAATGAAGAATCTTTTCCATACCTTATCTCATTTAGTCACTATGGGAAATCATGGAGCTAAGCCAAAGGAGCATAACACCTATTAAATTCACTTATGCACCTTACAACATGCTGATGGTAAGCAGTTGATGGTTTCTTACTTGCATTACAGCTTACAGACCCCCACCTTGATGTTCGAAGAACGAAAACATTATCAACATGTAGGTCAGCTTCTGGAAGCCTCCTACACTTGTTCTCACAATTCTTGGCTTTTCATATCGGATGCCTTAACAAAAGTCATTAATCAAATAGGGTGTTCCCTCTTTGTTTTCTGCCCCAAGACAGTATCTGTTGAGTATGGTCCTATGTGGGGCAATTTACAGATTTTTCTTTTCATCTCACCATTTTAACAGCTCTATCAAATATGGACCATCACAATCTTATTTTATAGGTAAGGCAACTGAGGCCACAGAAATGAGGTGTAATATCCCCACATGGCAGAGCTGACAGGGGTTATCTTCAGGATTTACCCCTAGACAATCTGCCTCCTGAGCCGCTAAGCACATGTGATTACCAGTTTGACTACACTGAAACTTGCCTTTGGCTTTGCCTTGATTCTCAATCCATCTAGAAATAAATATGCATACAGGTGGTAAAAACAACCACACTAAATAAATGCAAATAAATGCCATAATGCTGGTAAAAATTTCCCTTCAACTTTTGTTCTTATAGAAGAAGAAAACAATCATACAGTGGGGGGTTAATTATTAATCTAATTATTCAGGAGCTGACATGCAAAATATGGCTTATCCAGACGCTACTGATTCCCTATTTCTGAAAGACTTTCTCTCTCCTTGAAGTACTTACCTCCAAAAGTGTGTTTAAACTGGTAAGAACAGATACTATACTTGATCTTAGCCAAAAGGCTGAGAAGCAATCCAAAAACGTGTTTAAAAGTAAGGTAAGGCTTGGGCGCCTGGGTGGCTCAGTCAGTTGAGCGTCTGACTTCAGCTCAGGTCATGATCTCACAATCCGTGAGTTTGAGCCCCGCGTTGAGTTCTGTGCTGACACCTCAGTGTCTGGAGCCTGCTTCAGATTCTGGGTCTCCCCCTCTCTCTCTGCCCCTCCCCTGCTCATACTCTGTCTCTGTCTCAAAAATAAATAAAAAAACATTTAAAAATTAAAAACAAAAAAAGTAAGGTAAGGCTTAGATGGCTAGTGGCATGTTTTCTACTTGGGTACAAGGTGGAAAAAAATAGTCCTTGTAGAGGTAAATTATGAAAAGTTCCACATCATTAAGGTAAAGCCAACTGCTGCAATAAAGAAACCCTGGCTTAACACCAAAGAAATCTGGGTCTTGCTCAGAAATACCAATTACTGGAAAAGAAAGTTCAGGGTAGAAAGAGTGAAAGTCTTCCTTACACACAATCATCCAGGGGCCCAAAGATGGTTGTGTCATCTTCAACGTAAGGCTTCCAGAGCTATCCATGGCACAGAATCCCAGTCCATGGACGAGGGAAGGAATACAGGCACACCAGCTTCTTACCCCTCCTTTGTCTCTCAACAGATTGACATCATTGTCGCTCACATTCTCCTGCCAAGATGTGGGTGAATGGCCCCACCTTTCTGAAAGAGCCGGGGAAGGTCTATCCCTGCGCTGTCACTTTCTGGCAATTGCTTCACCTTGTGGAAGGGGAGCAAATATCTTTGATTTATGCCCAGGATTCTCTACCACACCATACAACCAGTCACTAGAACTTTTTGGCCTTTCTCTCCCTCTGTCAATTGTGGATATTGAACTAGACGATCTGTAGTCTCTCCCAGGTCATGAAAAGGTATAGGACTCAAAGCTTTATTTCATAAACATTTTTATTTTAGAATCTGACTTTCTCTGAACATTTTAGGAATTGTGTACTATTATTTTACCATATATATTTTGGATAAAAACATCTCTCCACTGTCACTGAAATTGACTGAGTATTGACTGTTCCTGGCATTCCGGGCCTGGTTGGGAGTTCCATGGGCTCTAACCTGAGACCAATATGCCCATCAATTGCATGCCACATTCTAAGTGTAAGAAAAATGAGTGGCTGTCAGCTGAAATATCAATAATGAGATCGAGTATGGGGTGCCTAGGTGGCTCCGTTGGTTGAGTGTCCGACTTCAGCTCAGGTCATGGTCTTGCAGTTCCTGAGTTCGAGCCCCACGTTGGGCTCTGTGCTAACAAACAGCTCAGAGCCTGGAGCCTGCTTTGGGTTCTGTATCTCCTCTCTTTCTCTCTCCCCCTCCCCTGCTCATGTTCTGCCTCCCTCTGTTTCTCAAAAATAGGTAAATGTTAAAAAAATTTTTTCAAAAAAAAAAATAATGAGATTGGGTATCACTCTATGAAAACAAGATCCAGTGTTTCATATTTAACTTACGTAATCTTCCTAACAATCTGGAGAAGACTCTTGAGACAAGAAACCGTCTATAAGGATCAGAGCTAATACTTAACATTCAGGATTCCTTCCTCTCAATGCTGTTCTCTGGGGTGCCTGGGTGGCTCAGTCAGTTGAGTGTCCAACTCTTGGTTTCAGCTCAGGTCACCATCTCAGTTCATGAGTTCAAGCCCCCCATGGGACTCTGTGCTAACAGTGCAGAGCCTGCTAGGGATTTCTCTCTCCCTCCCTCTCTGCCCCTCCCCACCTTGCTCTCTCTCTTAATAGTAATAATAATGATAATAATATTAATAATAATAAATAAAATGCTTCCCTAATAAATCAAGATTCTTCTTATTGCACCCGGCCTCCACCTTTCATAAGCTCCTTTCCCATTTTATCTCCTCTGACCTGGTGAGTGCTTCCCTCATTCCCGTTTGCTGTATGCTTTGCAGCTGCCTCCCCAATACATGGTTAATTTCCCATCATTTTCTGTGAGCAGATGTTCCTGAGGAGCGGAGCCGCTTGGCCATCCCCAGCACTATCTCCTGCAGATTACTGGATTGAACACAGTAGCCGCTGGCCATCCTTTTGATCCGAAAAGAAAAGATCTCCCCACTGGGATATTCCTCATGATGATGTAATTAGTCTCCTAGACATACCTAACAAATTTATTTCTAATCACCAGGGATGAGGGGAGAGGAGAAAGAACCATTCATCTTGGATTGTGTGCGATTGTCGCAGTTAATATGCACCATTTCCACCCCCCTCGTGCAATGTCTTCTTTGGTGATTGTTCAAAGATTCGGGGGCAAGAGCCACTCTTCAAAAGCAGTGGGGAACCACACATTCATAAAGAGGTCCCAGGCACTATTAAATTGCTTTTTCAAACCTGGCAAAGACATTAGAGCTGAAAATCCTGTCAGCTTCCAACTGGCCCTGGCATTAAGAACAGGTGAAGTTCTTAATAACTTTTCTGACACTATGTTTGACTCCAAGACACAACATGGAACATTCAGGACAAACAAATCCAGCTGTTCAAAATTTCCAGTTCTGCAGGGTAGAGCAACAGTGTAATATTTTTGCCCAGGATTGAGTCTTGAGGTACTTGTTAGGGATAGTGTCTTATTAAACTCATGTACCATCCATGGGGAAAAAATCTTCAATATATTATATTAATAATCAATCACAGGTAGAATCTGAGGTCTATCAGTGACAATGAATCCAAAAGCTATTAAATGGTATAAGCAAACGAAGAACGAAGATCAGGGTTAAGACCGTGACGTTTTGTGTTGGTGCATTTTGCCAGAGAAGAGGGCTGGGAAGTCCAAGAGGGAAAAAAGCTGGTTTAAGAGAGTTTATCTGCGAACAACTCAACCACCCATTTGAGAGCTAACAAGCATGCAACCCCACCTGCTTTTAAAGACATGCTTCAAACAAACATTTCACCAGAATAGAAGCAAAACTCTCCAGGTCATTCTTGTTATCAGTAAAGGCACTGAGAAACACAGGGCGTGTCACGCCCTGTCTTTTCCACATCTCTTTGCATGGAACATTTGCCCTACTGGCATAACTAAGAACTCACTGGGTGTAAAGAGGGGAAGAGGCTAGAAGACATTTTAAGTTACTGCCCCAACAGTTCTGGGTCTTGGTCTTGACGTTCTGAATTGCTTTTCTTGAGACACATTTTTTAAAGTCCCCAGAACAAATTGTAGAACTGGTTACATGGACAGTTGTGCACCTGAGGGACCAGAGGAACAGGAAGAAGTCATGAAACCCAATGCTACAGTTTCCAGATGACAGAAAGTCAGTCACAACCCTCCTCCATCCTAGGGACACTTAATCTGGTAAGCTGTACCTAGTAGATGTGTCTGTTTTTCTCTTCCTAAATGATCACCATGAGTTCTTACACTTGCACCAACCATGCCCGCTAGTGTCTTTTTAAAAAATCCCATTCATCACAGTGCATTTCTTCTCACAATGTTTTAAGTCTCTAAATAGCTATTCTTGGTTCCTCATTTGATCATGGAGCTATAGATAAAATTAAATAAGACAGCACCCGTAAAGTGACTCAGTGCTTTGCGGGACACCTAATAGAAGCTCAATCGAGAGAATATTTAGATATAACAGATAGAAGCTTCCCCACCTTTTTCTCTCGGTCACTTTGTCCATTTTTGTACACCGTTAAGTAGGTCAGACCCATTGTCAGGCTAATGTGTCAAGATCCCAATAAAAATCGAAACTGGAGGGTGTCTCTCAGCAGTGAAGATGTTCAAGAGGGGACACTGGTCACTTTCCCTTTGGCTTTCCCCTCCATCTTATTGCTTTTCTTCTCTAGCTTAAGAAATCCTTCATATCCCATGTGTTTCTGGCCCTCCAAGGATCTCTCTGCGCCCTATGGCAGATTTTACCATGGCACATAATGCGAGCATATTATAGTATTTGTGACACCTATTTTTAGCATGGTTTAGTAATTCCTTCTAAATGAGAAATATTTTCCACTAGGGTGATGGACCGTATGTTAATTTGATTAGTAAAAATTGTCAGTGTGTGAGGAGACCCTGGGAATCAATTGTGTGATCAAAAGGACCCATTCTCCTGCCAGGCAGGGTACCCAGAGGACACTCTGGAGCCATTCATGAGAAGAACGCTGTGTAAGAAAATCAGGGCAGGGGTGCAAAGGTCGATGTGTTCAGTTCTATTTAAATCATAAGGCTGCTTCCAAAATAACAAGTTTAGCCACTGAAATATCAGGGCCATGATTGCTCAGTTCCTTTCCTAACATTCAAAGAATAAATTGAATGAAAATGTATGAGATTGTTGCTCTAGAGTTTTCTCCAGAGAACAGACACTCTGGGGTTGAACTGACATGAAATTGTCTAGAAAAACTGGCCCATGTCCAAGTCTGTGGACCTATGTGGACAAAGCAAAGGTAGAAATGGTAACAAAGGAGTGATGTGTGCAAATATACTAGAAGTTATACCTGCACAAAACGAAATGAATTACCAAGCAATATGTCAATAATTTGAGCAGAGGCAGACCTCCAACAAGCCACCATTTCCCCTTCAAAGTCTAGAGTGGGGGTCAGAAACAGGCAGTTCTGTCGCGGCTTAACGCCGTAAACCTGGGCAGAACCCACCAGGTAAAGGTAACGAATGGGTTTCGGATAGCAAAACCCGAGAATATGAAGTCAAAGTTCAGTCAATCATAAAAGCATTTTACCTTTGTGTAGACAAGCAGAAGTTATCCTTTCAAATAGTAATGATTTTTACCCAAAGGTAAGCCCCATCTGATCTTGTCACTATCTGCCTTTGTAGGAGATGCCTTTTGTGTGAACAAGGAACACACTGAAAGTCCCCTGAGTATTTGGTGACTTAGTAGAAACTCCTAGCATCCCTGTGTCAAATTCTACAATATACTTTCTACAATAAATTATCTCTGCAATGAATTCCTTATTAAGTAAATCCCATTTGAATTGACGTCTGCTAGCTGAGACAGCAACTATCAATCTAACATTCATTATAGAAGATAAATACAGTTTTCATTCTAAATACTGCACACAGGTGTCTGCTGTGACAATGTACCTGTAACTTTCTACTGTGAAGAGAAAATCAGATCTTAAAAAAAAAATTAATGTATATTCATTTTTGAGAGACAGAGAGAGAGAGATGGAACGTGAGTGGGGGAGGGGCAGACAGAGGGAGACACAGAATCTGAAGCAGGTTCCAGGCTCTGAGCTGTCAGCACAGAGGCTGATGCGGGGCTCGAACTCTGGAACTGTGAGATCATGACCTGAGCTGAAGTCGGACCCTTAACCAACTGAGCCACCCAGGTGCCCCAAGAAGATCAGATCTTAACGGAAAATGAATTAAGAATTGAAAAGTATTCTCCAAAGTCTATGTATCTTTGGCATGATTGTGATGCACATTTGAGTGGTAATAGCATGAGGTAACATCCTGGACCCAGCTAAAGACATCGAGGACAATTTGGACCCAATTGTGTTTCTATGTGTTTCTATGTGTTATCTCCATTTTCTGAAAAGTTACTGCTAACTTAATGAGCGATTTCAATATACTCAATGTATACTCTTAATGAAATAAAGTGGTCCCAAGCATATACTAGAAATACCACCTTTTGAGTAATGTTTGTCACAACACAACTGTTGAAGAATAAAATCTGTACTGCCCTAGTTTGGAACCTCCTTACTACTTTATTCACCAGGGACCTAGCCATAGCATATTCTCCTAGCTTTCAGTCTGTCTTTTTATCCTAACCCACTTTAGACTTCTACCTAAAGATCTCACCTCTTTTATTTCCCTGTGATTTGTTTTGTGGGTTGGTAGAAAGGGACTAAGGTCCAGAAACTATGGTCTCTGGTAGATAGTCACACAAAGCAAATGCCCAGTGAAGGAATGGGACCACTCAAAGATACAGGGATATTGTCATGAAGGAGAGGCAAAGCTGAGAGCCAAACACTAGTTAGTAATTCAAAGAGATTCCTAAATATAGGAATCCAGAGGGAGAAATCCAAAGCAAGAAGGCTGAGTTTGAAGAAGCAACTTCTCAGCGCAATTAACAGGAGAACAGGAGGTAAAAAGAACGAATACTCAAGCAAGCTACTATTTAATACACATGCCTGGGGGTGCCTGGGGGCTCAGTCGGTTGAGCGTCCAACTTTGACTCAGGTCATGATCTCACTGTTTGTGGGCTCAAGCCCGCATCAGTCTCTGTGCTGACAGCTCAGAGCCTGGAGCCTGTTTCAGATTCTGTGTCTCCCTCTCTCTGTGCCTCCCCCACTAGCACTGTCTCTCTCTCTCTCTCTCTCTCTCTCTCTCTCTCTCTCTCTCTCTCTCTCAAAAATAAATAAACATCAAAAAAAATTTTTAATATACATGCCTGGCTTTTAGACACACCACGGGATGGTGAAATGGGGAAAGTCAACTCCATGTGAAGGACTTGGTACAAAGCAAATATGTTTCCTAAAACATGCTAGTCAACACGTGAGCTTACTAATGTTTCAAACTTTCTCATCTACTGAAGAAACTTACTATCCTTTCACTAAACTATCACTCCGACATTCTGTTGCATAAGGATTCTTCTTAATGGAGCTCTCTGAACTTGTTCATGATGTTCTTTGTGCCTGAAGTAAAAGAAACAAATAGTTTTTCAGATTAAAAGGGCCCACCAAGGGCCCCCAAGATGAATATAAAAAGGCCACACCAAAACATACATTGCTAGAATTTCCAAACACTCAGAAGAAATAAAACACTACTAGTGTCCACTGACTCTCCTGGACGATGTTTTTTTAAGTTCTCACTCAATCAAAAGCTCAAATCCTCTTCCTCAACATTCATTTGCAGATCATGATCTGGCTTCACTTCACCAAGGAAGCAGAAGCAGTCAGAAGACAATATTCCCATCCTCTACCAACCACATCAACTAACTGTCAGCATCTAACCCCACAACTTCTGCTTGCTAACTTTTTTAGCAAAACAATCTCTCCATGCACTCAACTTTACCCAAGCTCTCTGTGTTGATGAACATACTCAAGGACACTGGTCAAGAAACTGTGACTCTTTTCCTTTCCTGATCAGCATTCCCTTCTCTCTTTGATCATACCCATCAGCATACCAGTACACCCTCATCCCTTCCATTTAAAGGAAAAAAATGCTTTCTCTTGGGGCCCTTGGGGGGCCCAGTCACTTGAGTGTCTGACTCTTCATTTCAACTCAGGTCATGATCCCAGGGTCATGGGACACAGCCATGCATTGGGTTCCATGCTCAGCATGGAGCCTACTTAAGATTTTCTTGCCCTCTCCCTCTGCCCCTCTCTCTTGCTCACGCTCTCCCAAATAAATTTTAAAGTAAATAAAAATTGTAAAAATAAAGAAATAAATCGTCTCATGACCTCGCTTTACCCATTAGCTATCACCATCTTACCATTTCTTTCCTCCTTTTTTCAGCAAATCTACTTGGAAAGATTATCTCTACACCTTGCCTCCAATTTCCCTGTCTTCCTTTTTTTTTTCTTTTTCCCCATCCATTCTTAATCATATACCACTCTGACTTCCCTCTTGCCATTACATCTGCACCAAAATGACTCTCATCAAGGACATCAATTCCAGGCGGCTAAACCCAAAGGTCTAGTCTCGTGTCATTTGATTTGACCTATCAGTAGCATTTGACCGAGAACATTCATTTCACTTCCTTCAGAGATTTGGTTCACCTGTCTTCCAGACAATACACATCCTTCATTCTCTTTCTCTTTAAATAGTTATTCCTCCCAAATCCCTTACTTTCTTCCTTTTCCTCTAGATCTTTAATTATAGCAAGATGCTGGAGCTCAGGTTTGTTTTTTTTTTTTCTTATTCTCTTTTCTATTTATACTTGTTCCATACAAGGAAATTCATCCATCTCATCCCTTTATATACCATCTCTAAGGGGTAATTTCCAAACGTCTATCTTCTGTCCAAAACCCTTTCATGAGTTACATCGACCATAAGTGAATTGCATTTATGACATCTCCATAAGTGAACTCAATTTCTCCCCCCCCCACGAAACAACTGCATCTGATTGTTTTCCCTTCTCTCTGAATGACAACTCCAAATTTTCCACTTCAGAAATCAAAAATCTGAGAGTCCTTCCTAACTTTTCTCTTTTTTTCATGTTCCACATCCAACCCATCTGAAAATCTTATTGGCATTACTAACAAAATCTGTAAGCAATTCAAACAGTAGTCGCCACATCCTGATTTGAGACACCAATATCTCTTGCCTGGATCATTGCACCTACATGCTATGTGGCCTCCCTGCTTCTACCCTTAAGCTATTACAGTTTATTTAATTGTTTGTTTGTTTGTTTGTTAACAGGAGACAAAGAGAAACACAGTGCAAGCAGAGGAGAGACACAGAGAGAGGGAGATACAGAACCCAAAGCAGCCTCCATCTCTGAGCTGTCAGTGCAGAGTCCAACGCGGGGCTCGAACCCACGAACTTGAGATCACGACCTGAACTGAAGTTGGATGCCCAACCCACTGAGCCACCCAGGCGCCCCACAGTTTATTGTTGACATAGCAGCATTTTTATATGATTTTGCCAATCCTTCTGCTGAGAACTTGTCAAGTCTCATTTCTCCCACCTTAAATGCCACAATCCTTACAATGGACTACAAAGCCCTACATCGTCTGGCTCCCTGCCCGCTATCTATATCACCTGTTAATATTCTCCTCTGGCTTACTTCTGTTCACCATCATGATGTTTTTGTATAAAAATATGCATACTACACAGGGAAATAGAATGAAATTACACATAGCCAGTAAGTGAAAAAAGTTACTTGTAGCAAAAGCAATGGGAGGTAAAAGAAAATAAAGGTCTGATATCTGGGCATTAGTGGCGTTTCCAATATAAATGAAAGTAATATATATGACAATATTAAGGGTGGTGATAAAGGTACTGTTGTTATTATTAACTGTTTATATTTTCCATGGATACAAGATTAACCCTAAGTAGATTGTGGTAAGTTCGTCATATATGTTATAACCACTACAACAACTCCAAAAAAACACAAACACAAAACAAAACAAAAATCCCCACACACAAAGGATAGCCAAAAGCCAACAGATATTTTTAAGTGGAATACAAAAATAATGAAAACATCTAAATGCAGGCCCAAAGGATAGACACAAGAACATGTAACAGTAAAGACAAACGGCCGATAGGTAATCAAGTTTCAGACCAAATTCCTATCATAACAATAATCACAGTAAATGGTATGGGTCTAAACACCACAACCAAAGGCAGAGATTATCAGCATGGGTGAAAACGTTAAGATTTGAATCTAAAAATGAAGCAACAGGCTTAACAACCAGCAGGTCAAAAGAGAAAGGAAAATTTTTAAATGTCTCAAAACATTAAAAATGGAAACATACCAAAATCTATACGATGCTGCAAAAGCAGTTCTGAGAAAGAAGTTTACAGCGATGAAGGTATATACTAAGAAATTTGAGAGATCCTAGAAAAACAACCTAACTCTATACCACAAAGAACTAGAAAAAGAAGAACAAACTAAGTCCAAAGTTAGAAAAAGGAAGGAAATAATAAAGATCAGAGTAGAAATAAATGAAATAGAGACAGTAAAAATAAAAGGGGGAAAAAAATCAATGAAACTAAGAGCTGGTCTTTCCAAGAGATAAACAAAACTGACAAACCTTTAGCTAAACTAAGAAGGAAGAGATAAAACTCAAATAAAATCAGAAAGGAACGAGGAGACACTATAACTGATAGTATAGAAACATGATCTTAAGAGACTATGATGAACAATTCTATGCCAGCAAATTAGACACCCTAGAAAAAAATGGATAAATTCCTGGAAACACACAACCTACCGAGACTGAGTCAGGAAGAAATAGAAAATCTGCACAGAACAATAATAAGTAGAGGTTGATCAATTATCAAAAACCTCCCAGCACAAAAAATGCCAGAAATATATGGCTGCCCTGGAGAATTCGACCAAACATTTAAAGAAGAATTAATACTGATTCTTCTGAAACTCTTCCTAAAAAACTAAAATTAAGAAAAAAAAAGATGGCTTGATTACATGCTTTCTACAAGATAGACAAATTGAAAATAAATTGATAGTGGGGCATCTAGCTGGTTCAGCCAGTTAAGCATCCAACTTCAGCTCAGGTCATGATCTCATGGTTCATGAGTTTGAGCCCCACATCGGGCTCCCTGCTGATGGCTTGGAGCCTGGAGCCTGCTTCGGACTCTGTGTCTCCCTCTCTCACTGCCCTTCCCTCATTCATGCTTTGTCGCCCTTTCTCTCTCTCTCTGTCTCTCTCAAGAATAAACATTTAAAAAAAATTTTAAGAAGGAAAATATCTTGAAAGAAAAGGATATATAACACAAGAAGCATAAAAACTGTTGAGTTACTATAATGCAAACTTCAAGGAAACTAGTATTACTAAGGAGGGATACTCCGTAATGGTAAGAAGGATAATTAAACAAAAAGAAATAAAAATTATAAATGTATGCACCTAATAGAACTTTGAAATACATGAAGCAGAAATGGACAAAATTAAAGGAGAAATAAGCAATTACACACTCACTTAACAGTAGCAATTGGTAGAACATGTTGGCAAAAATAATCAGTACAGACATGCATGGTCAGAACAACACTATTAACCACCCGGATCTAACTGGCATTTAAGGGACATAATATCTGACAACTGCAAAATAAATATTTTCATTGCACATTCATATGGTGAATGTAATTTACCTTGTGCACTATAAAAGAGTATGTACTGTCATAAAACAAGCATCGATATATTTAAAAAACTGAAATGAAATGGGCCATTCTCTTTGGCCACACCAATATTAAATTAAAAATCATCAGTCAGATAACTAGGGAAACTCCAAATATCTGCAATTTAAACAGATTTATGAATAAGTATTGAAAACAAAACTCGTAGGAAAAAATTCTAAATATTTTGAACCGAATGACAATGAAAATACAACCACTATTTTTTTAATGTGCTTTTTATGGTTTTTGGTATAGATTCACATCACAGTATTTAAGCAGCTCTCCTACACACTGTTATGACCAGCTGACTTTGAAAACACAAAAATGTCCCATATTCTTTTGGGCCGTTTACTTTATTTGGCATTACGAGGCTCGCAGGATAATCTAATTACACTAGTAGAATGTACTGGACAATTAGTACGTAGGAGATCTAGTTAAAAATTGAAAACCGGTATTCGGACTCTGGAATTTGCTCTAAATCTTGGGAAACTCCTGCAGAATTGGAAATGTAGGACCTTAGAGCTTGTGTAGCTGTGTAAGTGCAGGACAAGTGCTCAGTTAGGGGGAGCTGCTTTTATTTTCCTAAGAACTATTCTTTCCCTGGTTGCTGGGACCTCCTATGATCTGAGGTATCACCTCAGAAATGAGGTTAGCTGGCCCTCAGTCGCCTGAGGAACAGAGGTAGTCGCAGGTTCTTTGAAGGCAGAAGCTTCGATTCAGCTGGCCCATGGCACCCGCACTTATTGCCTTCAGGGTCAGACCTCTCCCCATGCACGCAAAGGTTTCCGGGCCAACACGATGTTCACCAGTTTGCCTTTGCCCAGAATCTGTCTGATATTTTTCCAGGCAAACCTCCACTCTTCTCCTGGAGAGTGTTCCAAGAAAGGTAACATTTGAATTGACAGTCATTCGTATTTGATTATAAGTTTGTACATGTATTTTCTTAGAGCTGAATGTAATGGAAAGATCAGAGAGGGGTCCGCAGGTCATGAATGACCCAGCAAGGTATCGCTCCAGAAAAAAAGAAAAATATATATATTAAAGCCAGAGATCACAACAAATATAGAGTAGAATTGAACTGAATTAAAAACAGCAGAAATAGCATACACAGACATGAATTGTTCTATGAAACTAATGCCTCGGCTATACACCTTCAATCTTGGGGATTTGTGTCATAAATAGTCAGATAACATTTACTACTTATTATGAAAAGCAGTTTACAAATTGTGAAATATCTAATACAATCTATAAATACAAGTATTTTTATTCTTTCTAGTCTTTAGAAGACTTGACCAGTTACCTTAGCAATATTGCATATTAAACTCTCAAAATTTCCTGCCAACTGTAAGCATGTATACAAGACTATTAGAAGTTCTACTATCTGGTTTATAAAATTGATATTTTCTAACAAAAGATTAACTAGAACTTAACCCCTCAGTTAAACATGGGGGAATTATTACAGTCAAGGTTTGCATTGATGTGATTTCAGGCATTTGGTATCAGTGATTTTCCTAAAGACAAGTGCACCTGTATTCTGCATTGGAATTTTACGTTTATATCCTAAATAGTTCAACGTCAGAAAATTTTTCTGTTTCAGAGTTTTCATTTCAACTCCTTTTAATGGCATACCCTTTAACTCAGTTCACTGCATTAGCTCTCCATTTAACTCCAAGGAAAAACCAAAGTCCTTTATGTGGTCTCCAACACCCATCCAAAAAAAGAAAAAAAAAAAGAAAGGTCCCCTGTTACTTTTCTGATCCCCTCTCTCTCGCTACTGCCTCGACTCACTTTGCTCTAGGCACACTTTGTTGTCCCTTCAACACAAGGATGCTTCCAGCCTACAGTCTTTAATTGTCCCTCATGCAGGCACTCCTTTCAGGAAACATCCCCTTAGACCAAAACCAGACAAGGAGAATATAAGAAAATTATAGACTAATATCCCTAATAAACAGGAACGCAAAAATCCTCAACAATACATTAACAAACTGAATTCAACAATACATTAAAAAGTTCTGGGGCTCCTGGGTGGGTCAGTCGGTTGAGCGTCCGACTTTGGCTCAGGTCACGATCTCGTGGTCTGTGGGTTCAAGCCCCTGTCAGGCTCTGTGCTGACAGCTTGGAGCCCGGAGCCTGCTTCAGATTCTGTTGTCTCCCTCTCTCTCTCTGCCCCTCCCCCACTCATGCTCTGTCTCTCTCTCTCTGTCAAAAATAAATAAACATTAAAAAAAAAAAAGTTCATACACCATGATCAAATGAGACATATTCCAGTGTTGGAAGGATGGCTCTAGGTCTGCAAACCAATATGATGCAACACATTAACAAAATTAAAAGTAAAAATCATACGATCAGAAAAAGCATTTGACAAAATTCAACACCCTTTCATTAGATGCATAGATGCAGAAAAAGCATTTGACAAAATTCAACACCCTTTCATTACCAAAAGTCTCAACATCACTCAACATAATAAAGGTCATGTAAGGAAAGCATCAGAGTCACTAATGAAAAGCTGAAAGCTTTTACTCTCAGATCAGGAACAACACAAGGATACTCACTCTTACTATTTTCTCAACATAGTACTAGCAGTCCTAGCCAGAGTAATTAGGGAAGGAAAATAAAAGGTAGCCAAATCATAAAGGGGAAAGCAAAATCTGTCATTAGTGACAGATCACATATTACATATAGAAAGCCCTAAAAATTCTACCCAAAATCTATTAGAATAAATGAATTCAGTAATTTTTCAGGATAGAAAATCAATATACAAAAATCACTGATATTTCTCTAAACTAATAATGAAGTATCAGAAAGAGAGATTAAGAAAAAAAATTCTCCTTTACAATTACATCAAAAAGACAAAATACCAAGGACTAAATTTCACCAAGGAGATAAAACATCCATACACTGAAAACTGTAACACTGATGAATTAAACTGAAGAAGACACAAATGTTTAAATACATCCTGGAACTGGAATACTCAGTACTGTTTAAATGTCTGTACTATCCAAAACAATCTACAAATTTAAGGCAATTCCAATGGTATTTTCCACATATACAAACACAATTCTACCATTTGTATGGAATAAAAGACCCCAATTAGTCACAGCAATCTTGAGAAAGAAGAACAAAGCTGGAGACATCACACTTCTTGATTTCAAACTCTATTACAGATGTTATGGTCATCTACACAGTAGAGTATTGGCATAAAAACTGTGACACAGGTCAATGCAACTGAATATAAAGCCACGAATAAGTCCATGAATATATGGTCAATTAACTTATGACAAAGGAGCCAAGAAGATACAAAAATATCCATTGATGGATGAATGGACAAAGAAAATGTGGCATATATATGCAACAGAATACTATTCAGCCATAAAAAGAAGGAAATCCTGCCAATTGTGACAACATGGATGGACCTTGTTGGCATCATGCTAAGTGAAGTCAGTCAGAGAAAGACACATAGATGGGAAAAGGGCAGTCTACTTAATAAATGGTGTTGGCAAAACTCAACAGCCATATCAATAGCCTGGATGAAAATGGACCACTATTTTCCACAATATACAAAGATCAACTCAAAGTATTTTATTTCGGGCTCCTCAGTGGCTCAGTTGGTTAAGCATCCAACTTTGGCTCAGGTTATGGTCTCATGGTTTGTGAGTTTGAGTCTTGTATTGGGCTCTGCACTGATGGTGTGGAAACTGCTTGGGATTCTCTTTCTCCCCCATTCTCTCTCTGCCCCTCCCCTATATATATATAATTAAATTTTATTGTGAGAGAGAGAGAGCAGGGCGGGGGGAGCAAAGGGAGAAGGAGGAGAGAGAGAGAGAAAGAGACAGAATCTTAAGTTGGCTCCAGGCTCAGCAAAGAGCCCGACATGGGACTCGATCCCATGACCCTAGGATCACATCCTGAACCGAAATCAAGAGTCAGACGCTTAGCTGAGTCATCCAGGAACCCCCAAATATCAACTCAAAATAAATTAAACATTTAAATGTGACACCTGAATCCATGAAACTCATGGAAGAAAACATAGGAGTTAAGCTCTTTGACACAGTCTTGTTGTTGTATTTTGGATCTGACATCAAAAGCAAAGGCAACTGAAGTAAAATAAACACGTAGGACTGTATCAAGCTAAAGAGCTTCTGTGCAGTCTAAATACACCATCAACAAAATTTAAAAAAAAACAACTTTGGAAGAAAATAGTTGTAAATCATCTAATAAGGTGCTACTATCCAACGTATAAACAGCACAACCAACTCAATGGGAAAAATTCTAATTAAAAAATGGGCAGAGGACCCGAATACATCTTTTTCCACGCAAGACCTACAGGTGCTCAACAGCACGGAAAATCCAAATCAAAACCACAATATCACCTCACCTCTGTTATAATGGCTATTATCAGAAGGGTAAGAAATGATTCCTTTTGCCAGGGTGTGCAGAAAAAGGAATACTTGTGCCCCATCAGAGAGGATGTAAATTGGTGTACCCACCATGGAACATAGTGTGGACGTGCCTCAAAAAACCAGAAATAGAACTACCATTGGATCCAGTAATTCTACCTGTATTTATTCAAAGGAAATGAAATTGCTGCCTTAAATATCAGCAACCCCATTTTTACTGCCATGTACAACAGTCAAGACATGAAAACAACTGAAGTATCTAGGGATGGATGCATGAGTAAAGAAAATAGGGCATACATATTCAACAGAATGTTAATCAGCCATAAGCAGAATGAAATCCTGCCAATTTTTGACATCATGGATGGACCCTGGTGGCACGATGCTATGAAAAATCCATCAGGAAAAGCCCAACACCCTATGACCACACTTATATGTGAAATCTATGAGAAATTTAAAAAAAAAACTCATAGATATAAAAAACAGATCGGGGGTTAGCAGAGGCAGGGGCAGAGGGTGGGCTAAATGGGTAATGGTGGTCAAAAGATAACCTAGGCCAAATCATCATGTCAGACCCTTAACACTAATACTATGTCATACGCCACTTATATCTCAATTGAAAAAAATAACAACTCCCCCTTGGCCAGCTCTTCCCAGCTCTTAAATTTGTGCTCAAATTCTGCTTCTCAGTATAGCCCACCCCGGCTGCTTGATTTTATATCGTTCACATACTCGGCACACCCCTGACGTTGCTCTCATTTTTTCATTTTTTTCATAGCACTTGTTACTTTCTAACATATGTTATGATTCTTTATTCTGCTCATTATTTCTCTTTCTGGAATGTAAATTCCACAAAGCATGAACTTGTTTTGTACTCTGCTATATCCCCGTTGACCCATTACAATGACTGACACATACAAGTTGCTCAGGAAATACCTGTTAAATGAATGTTGTTGATGCCTATGTTGCACACGCACGAGCGTGCACACACACGCACAAAACCAGAAAAAAAACACCTTTCTATGTTCTCTCCTAACACTCTTACTACAACTGTATTTATAATCACATGTATCTTTTGTTGTATTCAACAGGCATCTAATATTTATGGTGGGAATAACAAAGTAAACAAGGCAGATAAAGCATTGTATTGTAGGGAAGTGAATCGTCAACCAAATACAATGTAATACCAAGAAAATTTATGAAGAAAACTCCATCAGGGGAAATCAGAAGATAATGAGCAGTAGAGGAGGTGACACTAGAGGAAAGATCTGGAAGAAATGAGGGAACAAGCCATACAGGTATTTTAAGAGAGGAGAGCCAAGGCGACAAGTACAAAGCCGCAGGCAGAAATATTTTGATAGTCAAAGATGAAGGAGATCACTGTGGCTGAAGTGTTATGAGTCATTCAAGGGGCAGAGGCTGACGACATCAGAGGGTAATCAGACTACATAACATGTAGTGTTTTGAAGGCTCCAGTAGGCTGTATTTTGTTCTTTGATGATAGAAAACCATTTGAGGATCATGAACAAAGGAATGACAAGATCATTTTTATATGTTATCTGTGCATTGCTTGACTTTTTATAACCAAAATATATTTTTGTACTTTTTCCCAAAGTCGCCAACAAAAAGTATGACGCAAAAAAAAAGTATGATGTAAAAAGCTAAGAGGCATACACAGGAAATACACGGTGGGGAAATGGTTGATATTGAATCACCCAAATCTGTGCACCATTGTTAACATTTAACCCCTTGGTTTGATCCTATAGCACTCCACTCTGTTCATTATATTAGAGTTGGAGGGACATTTGGTTGATTTCCAAGTTTTCACTGAACAAATGTATTTTCAACACAATCCCATCTTTTAAGGAATTGTGAAAACAGTGAACATAAATCAACAATAAACAGGAAGTAAGTTAAGAATGTCTTAAGAAATTATGTACGTTGGAGCCTGTGTGGCTCATTCGGTTGAGCGTCTGACTCTTGGTTTCAGCTCAAGTCATGATCTCATGGTTCTTGGGATCAAAACCCACACGGGACTCTGCACTGACAGTGAGGAGCCTGCTTCATATTCTCTCTCTCCTCCTCTTTCTGTCCCTGCCCCGCTCATGCAGTCTCTCTCAAATAAAAAATAAATAAATAAATAAATAAATAAATAAATAAATAAATAAATAAATAAACTAAAAAAAAAGAAAGAAAGAAAAGAAAAGAAATTAAGCATATTACAAAGAAAAATCTAACAGCTTAAGGGTTGAAAGGTATATAGAGTGAAGGCACAACTTCCTTCAAGATGGCCACAATACACATGACCAAATATAACCTTTTTTTTAAAGTGACATCAAAGCGGAACTCTAAGGGAATGGTGAAACAAGATATACAGGTATTAGTGTGGGAAGAACATCCCAGGCAGGTGAAACAGAAAATATTAATGCATTGGGATTGCACTGGGTACCTATTTCTTAACATCTCCATCAATATTATGATTTTTTTAAACCAGTATTTAAACTATTAGCTACATCAAAGTTTTCGTATGGGTTTATATTGTCTACCCTTTTATTTGCAAGTAAAGCAATGAGCCAAAATTTGGAAAATCCTTGAGGAGATTTTCTCTTGAGTGGAAAAGTACTAAATTCACTAAATAAACACACATGCACAGAACAAAATGGGTAAGGAATATGAACAACAAAAATGTACCAAGTTCTCAAAAGCCCTCTCTACCCTTTCACGCACAGTTTCCTCTATTATTAACTTACTGCATCTGCGCAGTTCATTTGTTATAACTGTTGGGCTGATATTGCCACACTGTTATTAGCTAAAGTTCACAGTTTACATTAGGTGTCACCCTTTGTGTGGTAGACTTCCCTGAGCTTTGACAAATACATAATGTTCTGTATCCACTGATACCATACAAAATAGTTTCTCCAGCTGTAAAAATGGGGGAAAATGGGGTTATGAACAACTTCCTAGGTATGTTCTGTTGAACTCTTTCAAACTGGTAGAAGCCATACATATGTGAAGTTCTAGGAAACCTTTCTGTGGCACATTTTGTCCTGAGAAGAAGCTGAACACAGCTAATACTTGTCAATCGTTTCTTGTAAGTCAGGGATTCATCCAAACTTGTGCAGTCCAATATGGTGGCCACTATCTCCATGTGACTGCTGAAATATGTTTATTTATTTATTTTGAGAGAGAGAGAGAGAGAGAGAGAGAGAGAGAGAGAGAGAGTGTGTGTGTGTGTGTGTGTGTGTGTGTACATGTGCAAGAGAGCAGGGGAGGGGCAGACAAAGAGGGAGAAGAGAGAATTCCAAGCAGGCTCCGCACAGTCAGTGTCAAGCCTGATGCAGGGCTTGATCTCATGACCATGAGATCATGACCTGAAATGAAATCAAGAGTCAGACACTTAACCTACTGAACCACCCAGGCCCCCTAATTTTAACTATGTTAAATTCAATTATAGATCTGTTCCTAAACCAGATTAACCACATTTCATTTGCTCCGTAGGTTCATGTAGCTAGTGGCTACATTATGGCACAATTCCATCATCAGACAGTTCTATAGCAACCCTTTAATCCTCTCAACAACCGTAAAGCATAGTTATTAGCATTATCCTTACTTCAGAGATGAGGAAAATGAGATAGAGAGGTTAAGTAACTTATCCAATATATTTTATACACTCAGAGCAGTTAAGTCAATTAATCTACTTATCATTTCCCGGATCTCAAATAAGTCAACACCAAATCTACTGTATTTTACTGTATAAATGAATTTTACCTGAATATAGGAATTTTACCACTATGGAACAAAGCAGTGAGAGCATCTCAGACCTGATGTAAGATCACCTAATAATGCTTTATGCTATTGCAATTCCAGAATCAAAGTCAGCCTTCAAGAATGCCAATTTATTGGGGCGCCTGGGTGGCGCAGTCGGTTAAGCGTCCGACTTCAGCCAGGTCACGATCTCGCGGTCCGTGAGTTCGAGCCCCGCGTCGGGCTCTGGGCTGATGGCTCAGAGCCTGGAGCCTGTTTCCGATTCTGTGTCTCCCTCTCTCTCTGCTCCTCCCCCGTTCATGCTCTGTCTCTCTCTGTCCCAAAAATAAATAAATGTTGAAAAAAAATTTTTTTAAAAAAGAATGCCAATTTATGGTGAAATGCTGTCCTAATAAAGGAATGAGGAGAATAAGCTTTACTCATTTCTTTCACTGGGGCATTCAATGCAAGTGACATTGTGAGTATTTTATAGGATGTGTTTGCTTTTAATCTACATACTTGTGAATTTTTGAGTTATAAACTGGAAATGTCTTCTTTGGATTCTCTGCTGTCATGACAGATTTACAGCCAGAAACAGACGTTGCACACTCATAATGGCTATGAAGGAGTTAGGGGTGGCATGGCGATAGAGTTCTATGCACTCTTCATAGGCGTTATCACATCCTTCATGATTACATCTAGGGATGAGCCCATGATCTTTGTGGTCTCAATTAATGACTTTACTGCTGAAAATCCCTGCCATGTTTTAAGCAGTAGACTAGCCACACTATGTCCACTCCAGAAGGCTCACGTGGTCACGTTCAGCCTCCAACCAATTTCTCACAACCTCAAATTCTCCCCGGCCAGATTTAGTTAACCTGCTCTTGCCCTCAAAGCACTCATTACTCTCATCTTACGGAGAAGAATAGTTTCGTTTTCATAAAACCTAAATCCAGAAAACAACGACTGGTAAGTCCAGGCATTTGCAACATCTCACCATTGGGTGAGCCTTGTTTTTCTGGATTACATTCAATGAGAAATTCGCATTCCTTTTTTTTCAGCTGTAGACAACTGATTCCTTCTAGAGGATACTGTGAGGAAGTTAAACCCAATGAGGTGGTAGAATTATCAAAAAAGCTGAGAAAAACACAAGTGTCCTACTTCCTAGAAACCACCCAAATTGAAACCCTAGGGTTCATTTAATTCTTAGATATTTAACATACTTCCTCAGGAAGTAACTATTAAACATGAAGTATGAAGTCTGGGGCTTGCTGCTTCAGGAAGGAGGGGTGCAAAATCAATTACAGGCTCTTCCTTCGAGAAGCTGACCATCTGACACAAGAGATAAAGAATATACTAAAAACTGTGTTGTTAGGTAAGAGGAGATCACTTGGCATTCAGTAACAAAGGGCAGAATTATTAAAAAGCTTAGATTGAAGTTAGGCTTATAAGGATGGGTCTGATTTTAACATGGAGCAAAGAAGAAAGGGTATTTTATAGGGAAAAAAACCGCCAAAAAAGAAAAATGGACTATAGCAAGCAGTTGGCTGTGGTTATCATGTGGGTGGAAGGAAATAGTGGGAAATTAAGCTAAAAATTGAGTAGAGCTGGAGCACAGTGGGTGGGTCTTGAGGGTATGGAGCAGATACTATTGGTTGTCTGCCCTCTCCTGCATGACTCAGTGACATTAATGCCATCCTCAAACCCAACAGCAATTCTCAGTATCCTAGGACAGTCATGGTAGCCTTAGCCACCTATAATTAGGAATTGGTTCATGAGAAGCCCACAGTCAATTAGATGAGAAGATTGTCTGATGTGGGCCTTCTGGCAAATGCCACTTAACTCTTACACAAGCAAGAAATGGTCCCTCTTCCTCTACTGATGGATCTGCAAACTTCTACAGGGGTCATATCATCAACCTCAAGATGGAACCAACAAGAGCGCAAACACAGGCTCAAAAGAACTGCTAAGGAGCAAAAGCTGGATCACAGCTATGAATTTCTTAAATCATTTCCTGTATTGCCTAACCCACCAAGAATTGTTTTTTCTAATGGTTTTGCATCTGGAAGCATCTTCACCAGGACACCTGAGCTATGGAATGTGGACTGGCTCATAATAGAGAGGACGTTGAGAATCAACCCGAAATAACTGTCAGGACAGGATGTGTATAAAATTAATCTGAGCCTGGTATATGGGATGAATTTAGTCAGGAGAAAAGTGAATACAAGTTAGGAGATCGGTACAATTGTCAAAGGAAAAGGGAACACAGCTCTGAACCAGGCCAAGACAATGCTTTGAATAGACAGGAGGCAGCGCTGAAATAAAAGTGGGCCAGCAAAGAACATTTGCCGGTGGAAAAGAAAAATAGCCCTTAAGGAGAGAAAGAGGAGATGGTGGTTAAACTGGACCATCAACGTGTTCCTGTCCATCTGTCACCAGAATTGACTGTCAGCAGCCACAGTTCACATGGATTCCTGGAGGAGATTTCTACAGAATGGAGCCCTCAGATGCACCTAACTGCCTCCAGCTTGACAACGTATTCTCACATCTCCTCCTGCCTCATCGTCCCCTTCTTCCCTCCCTCTGTGTCCTAGGATCAAACCCTCTGGTAAAGGAGAAGTACAAGCCTTTGCCTCAGGCAAAGTCCAAATCCCAGGCACAGTCTTCACAGGAAGGCTAGACCAAATAAGACTAAATCAGCTTCCACATTTAAAATTCTGTGGTTCTAAGCACAAAATAACGTGCTTTCCATAAGCAACTGCCCCAAAGCAAAGAGAAGCTATTACTACCAGACCTATTACTTTTATCAAGAATATGTTATCAAGCAGTTATCAACAGTATGATTAGAAGCTAACTCCTATTGTTACGGACAAACACAGGGCCTTCCAAGTTCCCTTGTTTTACTGATGTTTTGTTGGGGTTAGCGCTTTTTGATTGCCCTGTGTTACTGGTCTGACGGTGGAAAAAGCTTTTCCATCCTGGGATGTTTGTTTGTTCTGATCGGTTCATTGTGTTCAGATATATTCTGTAATAACTCTGGCACATTACAAAAAGATTCCTCAGAAACATCCAACTGGATCGGCTAATAAGAATACTGTAAATAGGACTACCTGAAGGGCTTGGTCGGAGAAGCATCCAAATCTTGATTTCGGCTCAGGTGATGATTTCACGGTTCAGGGGTTCAAGCCCCACATAGGGCACTATGCTGATAGCACAGTCGGCTTGGGACTCTCTTTCTTCCTATCTCTCTCTCCCCTCCCCGACTCATGCTGAATCTCTCTCTCAAAAATAAATAAAATAAAACAAAACAAAAAAGAATGTAAATGAAGCCACAAAGGAACAGGAAACAATATTGAAATTTTAACTTACCAGCCAAGGATGTATTTAGGGTTCAAAGAACAGATAAACAGTTTACAATCTGATCTACATGCCTATTGGTGCCATCGTTTCACTCCTTGAAGAAGTAAGGTGGTGAATCACTAATCATATGATGATAACTAAATCCCAAACTCAGCAATTGCGTAGGAAAAACAGGAGATTCTCAGCCACCACAAGCAACTGAGCACCACACATGCTAATTCCTTGTAGAGAACAGAAGTTATGAGAAAAGTAACTCTAAGATGATAAATACTCCAAATATCCCGAGCCTTGAAAAAAATCAATCTCTGAGGGAATTTTCTCTGAGGATTTTTCTGTCCTTGAACGTCAGACACAAGATGGTCCATCAAATCTGATAATGAAACCTCCTGACTTAAACTGATTGAGAAATAATTTACCTGTTTCTAGAGCATGGGAATGTTCCAGAGTAGCTATGAAATGGAAGGCACGCACTTGATTCACTCACCCAGAATTAAAGAGTTAATGTCATTATCTCTATCACTTGGTGAACAGCTTTCCAGAGAGTGGAGACAAACATCAGCATATTTACAAGGACTTACGTACTCAACACCCACATAGCCCATCACTTTGCCATTAGGGGACATTGGCTGAGCTGGCAAGGGACATTAAGTAGTGCAGCATTCTTTTGGATACATAGCAGTGACTATTAAGGAAGCTTCCCTTCCTCTGTGTAAGCATTTGTTCCTCTTGTACAAGACCCTCCTTTCTTACCACTCTATGATCAAAGATCTGGTCAGTTTGTTCATAGTGATCTCCCTCTATTACAAATGTATTGTACCATGGGTAATTTTTTTTTTTACTTCTTCCTGGGATATTTGCCTTTTTTTTCTATTCAATGGGGAAAAATATCAATTATAGAATTGTGGGCTTGGTAAGTAGTGGAAAGAAGGAATTTGGGGATGAGAAAATGTCCAGCCACCACTTGCCTCCAAAGTAACACCAAGGAATCTTTCTCTCCAGCCATCATGAACAATACAATTCATTTTCCTACCTTCTTTGAATGCAAAGACCTAACTGTTTTTGCAAAAGAACTGCCACAAAAGATTCATAAAAGGAGGATGGACGTTTTTCACCCTGCCCTAAGGGGGTCCTCACACAAGAAGGAAAGAAATTAAGCGATTAATCCACCGCCAGGCAATGTCCCCTTTTGTTAATAGAAACTTCCGATAAGAGCTTCCTCCGTTCCCGCTCTACTTGTCTTGTGTGCTACAAGGGATCAGGAAGCCAAGTGACAGGAAGCCAAGCTAATTCGAGGTCAGAATCTGGGCAAGGGGCCGAAGATGAGCGGGGGGCACCAACAGACCATGAAGAAGGAGTTGAGGATGGTAACAGGCCAACCGTCTATTGAGCCAGAGGCTCCCTATGGACTCATTCAGGCATGGCCCATTCAACACTTATTAAGCCCTTATAAACTGGGGAACGGGGAACACGAAAATGGAAAGATGTAATACTTGTGGCATCTCAAAGCTTCATGGAGTTGCTCATCAGCAACCTAGGGCTACAGCTAGAGGAGAGAATGGTTGGGCCCCCGTAAGAGATGGAGAGAAAAGCGCTAACTGGTATTGGCAGGGCAGGGGAGGAAACAGCCCTGGAACTCTTGCTACCCACTGTACCTTCATTTTAAGTGAAGTGGGTTTTGATACTCCTTTCAATCGTGTTACTCCGTTTTACGTACAACTCCACAGCATATTAAGGAAATACTTGGGGGGAGAGGGTATTTGAAGTTGAACCTAATACCCTCGTTGCAATTTCAATCCCTCCCATTGCTTTCTGCCTTTTTTCAAGTCCAATGTGCTTCACTTTTTAAAGGCAAATGCATTTTTCTCTTTTTTATCCTGCTGCCTCCAATTCATTTCACAAAATGTGAACGTTCCTTCATTATGCTGCACACCGGCTCCAAGAAATGTCATCAGAATTGCAAAGTTATTCAGTGTCTTGGGAGTGCTCGGCGGTATTTACCCAAGGATCCTTGCAGATCTATTCATGAATAAATTTTGCATGCTCTATAAAGCTAACTGCCTTCTCAGATATTGCCATTCATAGTTTTATGAGACACTAATTGTAAGGAGTTGATGTTTTCCCTGTCGCATATACGTCCTTGTTGATTCTAGAGTATTTTACGTCAGAAAACAGCTAAATGGGGATGAAAACAGCACGTCAACCAAGCAGTTGCCAGCAGGGAACGACATGCTTAATTACTGCTGGCTGTGGTCCTTTAAATTGAAGAGGTAACCTTTGAGTCATTAGGAGCAAAACACACACATATTCATTCTTTCGCACACAAATCATTCCTAAAATGCAAGAAAGTTAACAATCCTCCCCCAGTTCTATCAACTCAATGATCCTTTTATTTCCGGTCTAACTCTGGGAGACAGTTCAGGTTTTATGTTTAAGCTCAGTGCTAATGCCTTCTGATCCGTACTCTTGACTCATGGAAATGACCAGGAGCGGTTGCCATGTAAGTACTGGGCCCATCAGCCCGCCTAACTGGCGTGCTTCCCAGATGCCTCCTGCCATCTGTTGGAAGCGCAGCCCAGTGGAAGCAGAAGGTAGACTAAAAACTGCACTTTTTCTCATGTCTTTGAAAAAAAAAAAAAAAAAACGTGTTTATCACGTTTTAATAATTATCCAGGTAAACAGGCTTTAAATCATGGCCTCAGTCACTCGAAGAAACATCGCTTGCTTAGTTTTGTTTTGTTCCTGCCGTGGAAAGCTTTGTGTTATGCTCTATGTAAGGAAAGCTTCCGGTCTCTTTGTCTCCCAGCCCCCTCAAGGACAATGCCGTCCAATCAAAGCAGAAGTCAAAGAAAGCAAAATGTGAGGTAAGAGACTATTTTCTGCTGAAGGAAGAGGTCTGCGAAGAGCGAAGGAGTGAGAGAACAAGCAGGTTGTGAGCAGGACAGGAGCTATTTTATTTCTGTTACTACCAGGTAAGTAGCCCTTCGAAGAGTCACTGCACATGTGTATCATAGGATACGGGTCTATTCAGTATTATGCATACACACTTAGTAAGTTAATGGACTTTTGCTCAGCCCTCATTATATTTGCTGTACTACAGTAGACATAAATTATATTAGATTTCATTCCCCTCAAAATAGGTTTTAAAAAATAGAAATCATCAGAACCCTAGACCAACTATTCTCCAGGCAGTATGCATCAGTATCAGCAGCAGGTGTCGGTCCCACTCCAGAGTTAAGGTTCAGTAGGTCTGGGGCAGGTATTCAAGAATTTAGATTTCTGACAAGTTCCCCAATGAGGCCAATGTTTCTGTTGTAGACTCTAAAGCATCATTAGTAAGAAAGAAGGCCTTAGCGACATTTTTTTCTGGGTATGTCTCCTCAGGCAAGGGAAACAAAAGCAAAATTCAACTACATCGGGAACACATCAGAATAAAAAGCTTTTGTACAAGAAAGGAAACCATCCCCAAAACAAAAAGGTAACCACCAGAAAGAAGGTATTTATAAATGATGTGTCCATTCAGGGGTTAATATTCAAAGTGTGTCAAGAATTTATACAACTCAACACCAACAAAATAAAAAAAATAAAGAAATAAAAAAATAAAAATAATCTGATCAAGAGATGGGCGCAGTACCTGAATAGACATTTTTACAAAGGAGACGTACAGATGGCTAACAGATACGTGAAAAGATATTCAACATCGTTAATCATCAGGGAAATGCAAATCAAAACCACAATGAGATACCACCTCTCGCCGGTCAGAAAGACAAGAAAAACCAGTGTTGATAAGGATATAGAGGAAAAGGAATGCTCGTGCACTATTAGTGGAAATGTAAATTCTTGCACCCACTATGGAAAACAGTATAGAAATTCCTCAAAAAAATTAAAATAAACCTACCATGGGGCGCCTGGGTGGCTCAGTGGGTTAAGCGTCCAACTTTGGCTGGGGTCCTGATCTCACAGTTCGTGAGTTCGGGTCCCATGTTGGGCTCTGTGCTGACAGCACGGAGCCTGGAGCCCGCTTTGAGTTCTGTGACTCCCTCTCTCTCTGCCCCTCCCCCTCCCCTGTTCACCCTCCCCCCATCTCTCTCAAAAATAAATAAAAATAAAAATAAATAAAATAAAACAAAATAAAATAGAACTACCATATGATCTAGGAATTCTGCTACTGGCCATTTACCCAAAGAAAATAAACACACTAATTCAAAAACATATATGCAGCCCTATGTAGACTGAAGCATTATTTATGATAGCCAAGTATGGAAGCAACCTAAGCATCCATCAATAGATAAATGGATAAGATGTGGTGTGTGTGTGTGTGTGTGTGTGTGTGTGTGTGAATTATATAATGTGTATATATAATGAAATATTACTCAGCCATAAGAAAAAGGAAGGGATCTTGCCATGTGTGACACCCTAGATGGGCCTTGAGGATATTATCATAAGTTAACCAAGTCAGACAAACACAAATGCCATATAGTTTCATTTATGTGTGGAAACTAAAAAACAAGATAAATGAATCATCAAACAAGAAGCTGAAGCAGACCTTTAAGAGAAAAAACTGATTGTTGCCATATTGGAAGGGGTGGGGGATGAGCCAAATGGGTGAAGGGGAATGGGAGACAGAGGCTTCCAGTTAGGAATGCGGAAGTCGCAGGGATGAAAAGACACAGCATAGGGAATATAATCAATGGGACTGTAACAGTGTTGTACGGTGACAGATTAGTAGCTACCCTTGTGGAGAGCAAGCCTAACATATAGACTTGTCAAATCAGTATATTGTACACCTGAAATTAGTGTAATATTGTGTATCAATGACACTTTAATTCTTAAAAAAGCAAGCAAAAATTCAGACAAGGGAAATCAGAAGGCTTGAGATCCAAAGAGGACATTAGTATTAATGGTCTTTAAAACCAACTCCCTTCAGGGGTGCCTGGGTGGGTCAGTGGGTTAAGCGTCTGACTTTGGCTCAGTTCATGATGTCACCATTTGTGGGTTCGAGCCCCACATTGGGCTCTGTGCTGATGGCTCAGAGCCTGCTTTGGATTCTCTGTATCCCTGTCTCTGCCCCTCCCCTTCTCATGCTCTCTCTCAGAAATAAACATTAAAAAAAAAAAACTCCCTTCAATTAACAAGGTCTAAAACTGAAGCCCCAGGGATTACCTCATTTGCCTCAAGTCATTTCATGGGCCAGTCCAAAAGATGGGCAGGTGAAAAACTTGGCCACTTTCACCACGACTCTTGGAACTGAAAACGTATTTGCAGAATTTGTATGCTAGTTGTGCTATCTGTGGATGTTTCTCCCTTTAGAGAAATTTAGGACAATGCACAAAGGGAAGAAAAAAAAAAAAAGCCCTGTCCCTTGACTTCTGTAAGGTCATGTCTCTTTGGACAGGAGAGAATAAATATCCCAGGTCCACCTGGTGAGAGGAAGGCTTCAGACAAAAGATTGGCGGGAGGGAGATTCTAATGGACCCGCTTCATCCCCCAGTTTTTTCAACGCCACTCTGAACCTGGATTGCCTTTTCACAAGCAAGCTGTTCAAGGGCAAAGCCCATCCCTGCTGTAATTTGCATAGGGTCTGGTGCTCTGACTGTCCCACAGAGCCAACGGCAATCCATTCCGATTTGAGCGGCGAACATGGATGCTGAGTGAGGTGCCCAGGAACCATCACTGTCATCCTGCAAAAGTGCTTGCAGTAGCTTTTTTTCATTTTTTTCAACGTTTGTTTATTTTTAAGAGAGACAGACACACAGGGTGTGAGCAGGGGAGGGGCAGAGAGAGAGGGAGACACTGAGTCCAAAGCAGGCTCCAGGCCGCGAGCCCCACACGGGGCTGGAACTCATGAACCGCTAGATCATGACCTGAGCTGAGTTGTAGGCCTAACCAACTGAGCCACCAGGTGCCCCATCTTGCAGTATCTGTATAAAAGCCATTTCCTGAATTTTACTACACCAAGATACTGCTTTTTCATGGTAACATGTTTGCTGCCTAGAAGCCCTGAATCTGTCATGTGGATGAGTCAAAGCTTGACCAAAGGCCCCGAGCCTTGCAAAGTAAGAAATCCCCTCTAGTTCCAAACACAGGGATTCATTCACATAGGAGGAATTCCTGAACAGTCAAGGCTCATTTTCCCACTAATCAACCATTACTTACATTTTGGTTCTGCACGAACCACATGCCTCTCATGTAACTCTGAACAGCAAAGGCTGAGGAGAGGCAGTCATAAAATTCCCTCTTGCCGTGCACCTCACAGGCAGCCCAAGCAAACCCAACGACAAGAAACGGGCCAAGACTGCCGCAGAGGCTACCAGAGTTCAGCCATTTTCTAAGTTGATTCCATTTGAAAACACTTAAATGTCTTAGAGGTAATCAGCCCCCGTCGCTGGTTGCTATTTCTGTGAGGTTCTGCGAGGCCCTGGCTCTCAGAGGGCACATTCTGGTCACACTAATGGCTCTCCCAGGCAGGGAATTGCACTATCTGCCAGGGCCTGTGGAGACAGGGGCAGGGCACCTCTTGCCCACCACCCCCGCCTCCCCCAGAGGTTCCCGGCTCATGGAACAGCCTTCTGTGGTCCTGGCCATTTGCCTATGCAGAGAAGGGCACCGGAGCAGAGGCGAGCACTGTAGGTCAGCCCAAGGCATGGATTTAATGAAAGGGCTGCTGGAAGCCACATCAAACAGCAGCGTGAGTCCACAAATCCGCTCAGCAAGGTAACTTGGAGGGCATCTGTCACACTCCTTTCCCCTGATGGTGAGCACTTGATATGCCCAGAGAGAATGCTTTGCAGCATTTTAAAGTATTTACTGTGTGCCTCTCATATCGCCCACGAACCCCTCTGAAACCCTAACGCCGGACTGGTCTCCCTCCTCTCTTGGGCATCCATATGACAAGTGTCCAGGCCCACCCGGACTCCCAGAGCAATGGTGAGGATGCCTCATGACGACACGGTTGGGTTGACCAAATAGTTCCCCTGGCATTCCTGTGACAATGGTGAACTTTCTTCCATCTGCTTTGTAGAATCACTGTGTGGCCACAACAGCCCAGGCAGAAAATTTAAGTACCCAACTTACATTTACGTTGCAATTTCCAGAAGTAAGAGTGTCACCTTTCCTGGATAAATTGTAAGATATTAGCTACTTCTAAAAATGCATTAATATTCCCCCATCTGTCCCACTCCTTATTAAGTCTCCTTTATTTTTTTTCTTTTATTTATTTAGAGAGAGAGAAACACACACACATCATGTGAGCAGCGGAGGAGCAGAGAGTGAGAGAGATCAAGAACAAGAATCCCAAGCAGGCTCTGAGCCATCAGCACGGATCCCGATCCCAAGCAGGCTCCCAGCCATCAGCACGGATCCCGACGTGGGACTCGAACTCACGAAACAGGAGATCACGACCTGAGCCGAAACCAAGAGTCAGACACTCAACTGACTGGGTCACCTGGGTGCCCCTCAAAGCTTCCTTTAAAGGGAAGCATATGTTTAAATCACTTTTTAGGCCACTGACTAAAGTGTATTTTATGCCTCAGCAGATGTCCACTTTGCCACCAAGGGAAGGAAACAAAACCAACTCAAAAATAATTTATATCAAATTCTCACATCGAAAATGTACTAACTCAGAGATAGCCAGTGCTCCCAGTACCTCGAATGATTTAGGTGTTAAACCACTATCAAGATGAACCAGAGAACACAGGCCAGCAGATTTTCAGGCACAAACAGCTCTTCTGTTCAGTATTGTCCCCAAGAACAAGAGGAAGCTCACCTTATGCCAATGACTCACCCACCTCCTATCAGAGCTACCGAGCCCCCCAAGAAGATTCATTCAGGCTACCCAGACACCACTTCTTCTAGATAAGCCAGAATTTGCACATAGATTTACATTCTTATTTATACCTTCTCAGGATGCGTCTACATGATTCATTTATTCAAGTCAATGTTAATTAAGTGCCCGTACTGTTACTGGGTGACAGACAGTGAGAGATGGAAAGAACAACCACTGTATTATTAGTTACCAGAGTACAAATGTGTCCTAGCAGGCAAATAGGTGAGGACATATGTGCCCACTACCTCCTGGCCAGTTCTGCCCACTGTGGTCACCTGATGTCCACACCTGTCCCCCTCCAGGGGTCCTGGGGTGACCTTTCCCTTTACCTCCTCTCTATACAGTATTCATGGTCCCTGCTTGGAGATGAAAGATAGGTAGAAAGATAGGAAGGAAAGAAGGAAGGAAGGAAGGGAGGGAGGAAGGGAGGGAGGGAGGAAGGGAGGAAGGGAGGAAGGGGAAAGAAAGAAAAAGGAGGGAGAGAAGAAAGGAAAGAAGAAAAGAGAAAGAAGGAAGGAAAGAGGAAGGAAGGAAGGGAGGGAGGGAGAGGGAGAAAGGAAGAAAGAAAAAGAAAAGGAGAAAGAAAGAAAGAAAGAAAGAAAGAAAGAAAGAAAGAAAGAAAAGAAAGAAAGAAAGAAAGAAACTGCAGGCAGCCCGGGACACACATTGCCATCATTCAACACTTCAAACAATCAAGATAAGTGGGGTCTACCTCAGCCTAGGAAAAGCACAGCTCAGAAGCTTATGCACCCAAGCTCTACAGGACAATGCTTGGATCCACATGCTGCTCGTACCACGTACTGGCTGAGGGACCCGGACACAGCAATAACCACCACTTTCTCTTCCCCGGGCTTCACGCGTCTAAGTAATGGCCCCAACTACACAAAGACCCAGTGAGAATGAAGCAGAATGATCCAGGCAACGCAGATCAATAAATTCTCACTAAGTATGAGCCATTATCATTGCTGCAAAATACTCTGCATGGGGTCTATCTCTCTTACAGGAGAACCAATGGACTCTTCTGGTGTGTGGGCGAAAGAGGTACATCAATCTCCTTGATTCCCTGTAGTTAATGCTTTGTGCGGCAAGTCCTTCCTGGGCAGAGGCTATGTGGGCAATGCTCACTCAATTTCACACCACTGCATGGCATGACTGCACCAGATGCAGGCACAGCCAACCAGCCAGCAACACATGGTGCTGAACCAAGTGTTCTTTGAATAGGAGCAAAAAGGTGGGGGGGGGGGGGGCACATTACACAGAATATGGAAGAACCCCCCCCCCCCCCCAGAGATCCTGTGTGGAGATCGAACGATTCGAGTTAGCGCTTACTGAAATTGCTTTGCCATCACCCAGATAAGAAGTCGTCACCAAGCTTCAAGGATCCAAGTTAAACGTCTGTATTAACTCCTGAGCTAAGGTCTCGTACTTGGAGGGAAATCTCACCTCTCTTTTTTGGAAGAGGAAATTAATATATGTTTGTTGAGTACTTTGATCATGTAAATTACACTCTTGCCTCTCAACCAAAAGACCATTGATCGCCAAGTGGTGATGGTGAGTAAATCTCTGTAGAGGGCTGTCATTTTCAACTCAGTGGGTCTCACTGAGGCTAAAAGCTTTACATTAAATGAAGCCAAAGGCAAAGGCAGAAAATCTGTTTTTTAAATAAATTTCAAACTGGATAGGATAATAGATGAAGTAATAATTTCATAAATCTGTCTACAAAGAAATCTAGCTAGTTTATGACTTTTCAAATGGGAAAAGATTGGAAATTCTCCAGCATTTATGCACATAATGCTTTTTTTTTTTTTGCTTCTAAAAAATTAAAAATGAATGGAACAACTTTTCCTTAGAAGAAAAAAACTTTTCAGGCTCCAATCAGGAGTTTGAAGCCTCTATCTAGAAGGAATTTTAATATCACCACAATTGAGAATGATTCAAAAATATTTTAATCATGCCTACTTTAAAACAGGAACGTGCTCTAATGGCAAAAGCACGTTAAGTATCTAATTGGATCTTGTTCCTGTCTCCAAAGTGGCGATTTTTCAAGCCCTGGAGAAGAGTTAAATGAGGGCTGTTACAGAATTTCACACAGGATGATAAACAATATAAATGCAGAAAAGAATCTCATAATTACCGAAAGAAACTTCCAGCTGTGGGCAATTAAAGATTTAACATATTAACAATGAGAATCTTCCAAATGTTGGGGGTGGGGGGGTGGGGGGAGGAGACAAATCACAGAACTTACAGTCATAATGAGAACAATACATAATCAAACTTCTGACCCAGAGACATCACTCAAAGTTGTGTTGAATTATCGGATGCTCTTGACTCCGAATCAAATGCCACAAAAACTCCAACACTAAGGTAAGTACGTGAATGGTTGGTTCTCTTCAAGTTTTCATAACCATGGGATATTTAGAAAGGCTCACTGCTTGTATGATGTCCAAAAGTAGGGGTGGGAAAATGTTCCACTCCCCTCCCTACAGCTCACATAAAGGTGAGCAAAATGCAATTCACTAGGTGAATGGCCTCCAACTCTTGCTGCCTCAAGGAATTCAGGCTAAGATTTGCATTTCCCTTCCTTTCTTTATGGCAACATTCCCATTTAAGTGACTATCATAAAAAGCACTTTTTCTGAGCTTATGTGTATATATTTTTGTACCCAGTCACTCATTAACACCGGTAAAATAAAAGCCATAGCAATTGCAAATACTTTCAGGCTTGAGCTATTGAACCAAATAAAAGTCTAAGATGTACGATTTGGGATCAGTGATTTTGAATGAAAATCCATGTGTATTATAAGTAACTTTCAAAGGACAATTTCTCTGTATATTTAAGTGGAGTGGGGTCCAAAATTCATTCACACCGCAATTTTCCAGTTGTTTTTTGGCGGTGCCTGGGTGGCTCAGTCAGTTGAGCATCTGACTGTTGACTTCAGCTCAGGTCATGATCTCACAGTTCTTGAGTTGGATCCCTGCATTGGGCTCCGCACTGACAGTATGGTATCTGCTTGGGATTCTTTTCCTCCCTTTCTGTCTGCCCCTCCCCTACTCACCCTCTCTCTGCCTCTGTCAGATAAATAAACATTTTTTAAAAAATAGGTTTTTTTTGTAACTGAGCCCCTGATGGCTGGTTAGAGGCATATTTTTAGCTCAGAGAGCTGTTCAATTGTAAATACAGTTTGGTCCATTAAAAAAAAAAAAAAAAATATATATATATATATATATATATATATACACACACACACACACACACACACACACACACACATATCTCCTTCAAGATAATATGATTCAATCTATTTTTTAAAAAATTTTTACTGTTTATTATTGAGAGATGGAGAGACACAGAGCATGAGCAGGGGAGGGGTAGAGAGAGGGGGAGACACAGAATCCAAAGCAGGCTCTAGGCTCTGAGCTGTCAGTACAGAGCCCGACACGGGGCTCAAACTCACAAACTGTGAGACCATGACCTGAGCTGCAGTTGGTCGCTGTAACAACTGACCCACCCAGGCACCCCCAATCTATTTGGAAAATCTTATGGATTTGGCCCCATCTTCACAAGTGCCAGACACATGTGAGCTCTGACTTCTAAAGTCTTCCTATGACCCTCAGGCAAATTCCTTTGCTCCTCTCCTCTCCAGGACAATGGTAATTAGTGGTATTGCCTCGTCCTCTTGTCTTGGTTAGGGTCTGGTAGCTGGCTTTGGGAAAGGGGGGTCTAACCTTGGCTCTCCTGTCCGGAGACTCGCAGTGTTTGATTCACGTCCACATCGTCTCTCAGCTGACTGCAGCACTTTGTTGGCTAAAGAATCACACTCCTTCAAACCAAGTCTCCATGACAGCCCCTTTGCTTTCAACTCCGCTGTATTCCTGGACAAGCTCACTTGATATCCGGCTTCTCCAGGACTCCAGCTCCACGGCTAAGCCTTAAGATGGTAAGTAAGCGTGTTCTCTCGACACCTTGGGAGATGTCTACAGTCTGATTCTTTCACATTAACCTTTGAAACGCTACAGAAGAGCTCAAAATAACATACCAAATCCTTTCCTTAAACCCCGTGTCCCTCCTCAATATCCCATTCCACTCCCACCTAGATTTCAAGTGCATCACCTTGCTCAAAAGTTTAAGTGATCACTACCCTCCCCTTCCCGTCACAGGATGCGAAGCCTCTGCACCATGTAAGTAAATCCTTCTACTTTTCCCCCCACTCCAATATGGTTGACCTTTTGGCATAAGGACAGCTTAGACATAATGCTCACAAGATCAAGCAGGGCTACTGCAGGAGACTATGAATCAGAAGTATCAGATTCCAGATATGGTGGTTCTTATTTTGGGCCTGATTTTATTTTCCACTGTCAAATACTTTCTAATGGTATGACCCCAGATAAGTCACTGGACACTTGCTAAGCCTTTGTTTCTCTCTGTAAAAAGGAGAGGATTTATGCTTTTTTTGTGTTTGTGTGTGTGGTTTTGGTTTTTGGGTTGTTTTTTACATCTTAGTGTCCTTGTGGGAACAGTATGATTTCCTGGGGTACAAGGCAATTTGGAGACGACAAATACAGCACGTGTTTGTAAAATGTAACATTGCAGCATTTCACACAGGACATGTGTAAAAGCTAGTTGTGTGACACATGCATTTAGGACCTCATTCTATTTGCAGTATTCCCTCCAGAATTATGTCTTTGCTTAAAAGCACTTCATACAGTCACATGATCATCGAGTATCTTGCACCAGGACATTCAAGGAACTACTACTTTACTAGGTAGGAACTTGGCTTCCTAGAAGACACTGAAATAATTTTCCTATGCCTTCCAGTCACCAGAAAAGGAGAAATGGACAATCAAGTCCTTGTCCCTGATGACTCTATTCAGGTAGTAATGGTCATGTGGGCCTTAAACAAAGTAAGAGTAAATAATTTACAAAGGACGGATGTTTGACAAGACCTATGCTCTACACAGTAAAGAGTCACAGTTCTTAAATTGTTTTTAATGTTTATTTATTTCTGAGAGAGACACAGAGTGTGAACAGGGGAGGGGCAGAGAGAGAGGGAGACACAGAATCCAAAGCAGGCTCCAGGCTCTGAGCTGTCAGCACAGAGCCTGATGCGGGGATCAAACTCACGAACCGTGAGATCATGACCTGAGCCGAAGTTGGACACTTACTGACTGAGCCACCCAGGTGCCCCAAGAGTCACAGTTCTAACCTGCGAGATTCTTTATCCCCCAACATAACCAACACTTTGAGATCCACCATTCTGGCTGCTCCTGAATTGCTACGAAGATAAAGAACACAAATTATTCAGTTCTGGATTTTTCCTTCCAGTTAAGCTTCACATCACTCAATATGCTAAATGTAACAAAGACTTGGGGGGAATTTTTCCAATTTTCAACACACAAATAGACTTGAGCTGTTTCTAAGTTTTCCCGTGTAAAAATGATTATCTGACAACTGTGATATATAATTTCCTAGGTAAATTATTACCTACTAGTGTTAAGAAGACTTACCAAGATCAACATTTTTACCATATATTCGCTTGTCAGAAACACAAAAAAGAAAAGCAAATCATTGCTTAATTATCTAAGCCCATGTCTTATTGTCTAACTAAAAAAAAAAAAAAAAAAAAAAAAAAAAGAATTTGAGAGAGGGATATTTTGTTGTGATATCTTGTCTACTGAAAGCAATACTTTCTTCATCCACGGCTACATTCTAAAATTTATTCAACGATTACCTAAAAGCCATCGTCACATTTCTTCAATGCTCATGAAGAGATCTTACCAATTCCATCCATCGCCTTCCTTGGATAATAATTCATCTCAGTTTATAGAATGGAAAATACTTGTCATTTACATTTTAAATGCAGAGACTCGAGGATGAGATTACAAGGGTAGTCATTCTTTTTCTTCTCATGGCAATATCTATGTCTTTCTGCCTAGCTTTCCTTTACAGATTTAATGAGTGCCTTGACATTTTTCCAGTTTAAAAAAAATTATTAGTAGAAAGACAATCTTTTGTTCCTCTTTTCTGAACAAGAAAAAATAATTTTGCCAACTAAGTTTCTCCAGGTAGTTCTAGTAATCAGGCAAGCTTAAGAACTCTCTTCCTCTTACCTGAGTATTCCTGGCAAGTCTGAATCTCTTCTCACAGGCTCTGCCCCATGCCCCTCCCACAACCTCCAGCTCCTTGACAGCTTAATCCAGGGTCAAATAATCCACCTCACCCTTTTCACTTTGAGTTTGGGCGTATCATCTTAACTCTCCCTGAATATTTATCTTTTAATAGAAGACCCCAGAAGAATAGAACAGTTTTCATAACTAAAGTAATGAACCCCTGGTTTAAGTTGAAACACCTTGATCAGTTAATTCTGGCCATTCCCTAATGGCTATATAACATTCCACTTATAAGACTGTGTATTTTCATCCCAAATGTAAAGGGAAGGTAAAGCAACAGTACCGACAGCACCAAGAACCTGAAGACTGACATTTCAGGAATTAGCATTCTTGCCCAGAAAACCAGTTCCCAGTCAGGAGACCAACATCTGGAATAACACAATTTTTAGTTTAATTTACAATGGAATTCAAAACATTTTTTGGTCCATTTTTATTGAGAGGACCAGATGCAAGGCATTACAAATCGTTGGCCTAATTCAAACCATAAAGAAAATGATCTCCCTTCCATCTGACATCAAATTCAGACGAGAGAGGTTGGGTGTGCAACAGTGACACCAATTTCTGCTTTTCGAAGACTGTAAGCCGTACTCAGCAATTCCTTCAGGGTTACTTGAACATTCTGGACTGTTTTTCTGCAAGTTAAGCTTTCGCTTTTTCTGTTTCTGTAGAATACATTATGACATACATCTCAGGTTTTACTCATAAGAAGGCTACAATATACGTAAAATAACATAAAATATGTCCTCTTAAATGAGAAGCTACTTCCATAAATTTAGTTAGCAGCACTTTGGGGGGGCATAAGAAACTTTTTGTGATGTCGACATCAAGGCATCATTTATACCCGAAGTCGATCTTTCTCAGGTGAGTTTTATTACACGTTCCAAAAAGGTGCTATTGAAGGGTTTAGGGGTGTCAGTCTGGCTGAGTCCATTAAGCGTAATTTCGGCTCCGGTCATGACCTCACGGTAAGATCTTGAGTTCAAGCCCCATGTCGGGCTCTGTGCTGACAGCACAGAGCCTGGAGCCTGCTTTGGATTCTGTGTCTCCCTCTCTCTCTGCCCTTCCCCTGCTTGCTCTCTCCCTCAAAAATAAACAAAAAAATTTTTTTTAATATTTTTAAAGAGTTCTTTATACAGATTGGGTTTAAATGACTTAAACACGTGAAATACAACTAAGACACTTCTATGAAGTTATGTTTAATAGGCTCATTCTCCCTACCACGTTCTTCACTGACTTTGTAAATTCTTCCTCTGGCTGACTTGACCATGTAAGAGAAAACTAAACCCACATGAATCTTTGAGTTTCAGCAATGCAAGGCAGCATTTGACCAACTCAGAGAAGGAATCTGTAAGAGTTTTCATCAAGTGCAATGAAGTCTAAGAATCAGATACTAGGCTCTCTTTTGCCAGACCTATTACTTAGTCTCTTATTGCTAGACTAGCAAAGGAAGCCATCGTTTGATAAAAACAGTACTATTCATATTAATATTTTTAAGTATCTTCATCCATTTTGTTCTATTCTGGTAATTGTTGCAAGAGTGTAAATATCAATAGAAAACCCAAGCTCCATCACTCTCTTGATGGAGACAACTGAAAACAACCTCAAAATAAAAATAGGAGGTGAACATGATATAATATTAAACAACTTGGTATATGCTACTGAAATTCAGATTAACTAATAGGTGTGGACAAGAGGTGACAAATTATTTGATAAAAGATGTGAGACATGACGGTGATGGTTATGTTGCTAATAAATAGACAAGTTGGGGGAGGGGCCAATTTGGGCAAAGCCCTATTTTTCTATGACTAGGATCTTATGTTGTGTTTTTATGGGAAGCTGGACAAGAGTTCATCTGATAACTCGTGGTCCAAGTGTTCAAGGTGATTTGGCACGCCAGAAATATAGCCCTCGTAAAAGCACTAATTATGGTTAGAGACTATGCACAGTTTATGATCCTGGGAAAAATGAATTCTGATAAGCTTAGCCAAAGATTATGATTATTTTCCACAGGAAAATCCATGTAAAAATGGCTTTACTGAGCATCGCCAAGTTACTTCAGCTCTCTGAGGGCAGGCAGACAGGTAGTTTCACCCAGATGAAACTCAAGAAACAACGCTCTAATACCTTCTTCAGCTTCTTCAGCTTGAGTCTCATACTGTTTCATACAAGACCCTGGAAGCCACTCGCAGCTTGATGGCCTTCACAATGCCTTCTCAGCCATCTTGCCAATGTGACAGGTGCAGCTTGGGAGGCCCAAGACTGCCTGAGAATGAAAAGTACTTCTTTGTCCTCACCTAACACCAATGCACAGCCTCTACGACCCCATTTCAGACACTTAGAAAAGGTGAGGACATCCCTCCTTCTGTGTGGCACCAACGGCACCTACTTGACTACAGAATTCTTTCTAATTCAACTGAGACACATCCTGGCTTCAACCCTTAACCCAGGGCTCCAGGCAGCCACCCACTTTTATTCATAGTTGATATAGGACATGGGACCTCTTTGGCTTTGCTGGCACCTTTCAGGGATGGAGGGGAACAGGGGAGAGACAGAGGACAGACAGACTTGCAGACAGTCAGATGGAAGCTCAGGGTTTCTAAGGGTCTACATTTACCAAATGTTAATCAAAACTGCCTAAGTTGTTGGAGTTAACAGTCACAGTTGAGATCAAGCATAGATTTTTAAGCAGTAACAATAGAAGATGAGAAAGTTAGGCTTGAGGCTATGATTTGTGAACTGCAGAAAACAGCAAAACACACACACACACACACACACACACACACACACACACACACAATTCAAAAAAAGTCATAAGGCACCCACAGATGGACTTCACCATCAAAATTCTGGAAGGCTGCTTAGCTGTCATGGGGATGGGAGTCTTGTCAAAGTCACCGGTAGAGTCCAGAGTCTGGCCTGGAACTCACAATCTGGGACCATAAGACAACGGAGTGTGGTGCAGTGAGATCCCCACCCCCCACCCCCAAGTCAGCTCCTGTCTCAGCCTCAACCTCCTCTCCCTTTAGCAAATCAATCCTTTGAAGACCTCTTTTCAGCACATGAGAGTTAACAAGAAACCTTCTAACCTGATCAGAAATGCTCTTTAAGGAGAGTTGAATTGGCTGGGAAAATTCAACCGTTTTGCCTTTAATTCATTTAATCACAAATAGCTAAATCTCCAGATGCAGCCAACCATGGATAAATGTGGCCTCTGTTCTCATTGATCGTCAGCAGCCTTGTCATTGTCAATGTTCTGAACAGCATGCGCTGGGAGGAGGGGAGGTGCCCAGAGCCCATTGCGGCAGGTATAAATAAAATCAATCTGCTCATTTGGGCAAATGTCTTATTGATCAGAGCTGTTAAAAGTATGTTTCCTTTCCTCCTCCACCTTCATCCAGAATGTGGATACCTTTATGCTTAAACATTAAGTATCAAGCAGTCTGTCTACACTCCTGTCAGAATGGCCACAAGGACCCGTAATAATACATTTAACAAATACATTTAGATGTGTTCAGGTGAGAAACCAACTGATTGTGTGGGGATAAAAAGGAGGAGAGCAGGAGGCATGATGAGTCAAAGGCTAGAAACACAACTGCATCTCAAATGACACCGGTGCCCTTGCACATGGCTTCCTGCGTCAGGCCACCCTGTATCGAAGCAGAATGAGAGTCAGGTTTGGGGACTCTCCCGGTGGCCGTCAACCTCGACTTGCCCTGCCCAATCCTTACCCATAAGGATTGCTTCAGGATTCAATGAGGGGATCTGTGGAATGTTCCTAAGGCACCAGGCACTTCATGAGTATTTGTTTCCCTTGTGCTCTTAAGTGTCTTTACCTCCGCGACAAAGAAGGCATGCCCTCCAGGGGATATGGTGCTGGGACCCAAGGTTTCCCATGAGTCAGAACTTCTTCCCCTTTGGAGACAACACCAGTGCCCACAGGCTTAAATAATTAATACATATATGGCTCCTGTAAGCACCGATTCCTGGAGTAATGCTGGTTTCAGGCAAGTTTTGGACAAATGTTATCATCGGAAAGCTGCTCTTTCTGTCTCTTCCTCCTGCCTCCCAGCCTCAGCTTTATCTTAAAATCCCCACAAGAGAGGTCCCAGGAGCTTCAGGCTCCCCCCTCATGCAGCAGCAGAAGGGACTCACCTTCCAGGCACACAGCCTGTCACCTCACGCTATCTGGGTGCCTCTTGCGCTAGGTCACACACCAAGCCTAACGTTCATTTTACAGTATGCACAGCCATGTCTTAACTAATTTCCACAAAGGGATGGGAAAGAGCACACCCAAACAAACCGAAGGTCTGAACAACAGAGATTCAGGGACACTCAGGAGATCAGTTACCACTGGCAAAAATGAAAGAAATGTACCCTGTGCTTGTCAATTACCCACCAGAACTGACAGGTTCTAAAGGCTGACCTGCCCACCTGTAGACATAAGAAGAAATCTTTGCTATACCAGCTGAGCATAGGTAATGGTGCGTTGCCATAGCCTTGTTGTAGTAATAGCTGACCAGCACGGTCAACAGTGGGTGACTAGTACACAGGAAATGTGACTTGGATGAGATGTGATTCACAGCCATGTAGGAGAGGAGACGCTATCAGATTTAGACTGAGTCTGGTAGGTAGAATGCTCACCATTTGCTTATTAACTGATTGAATAGGTAGGTGAGAGAAACAGAAGAAACCAAGGCAAATCCTGTTTGGGGCCTCAGCAATTCAGTGAACAGTGGCATCATTCATCAAGAAGTTAAAATCTGATTTGTCAAAGATTAGTTGGCCATGCTTTTGTGGGTCACAGATACCATATGTTTTCACTCTTATGTGGCTCCTGAGAAACTTAACAGAAGACCATGGGGGAGGGGAAGGGGGGGGAAAAAAGTTAGAGAGGGAGGGAGCGAAGCCATAAGAGACTCTTAAAAACTGAGAATAAACTGAGGGTTGATGGGGGGTGGGAGGGAGGGGAAGGTAGGTGATGGGTATTGAGGAGGGCACCTTTTGGGATGAGCACTGGGTGTTGTATGGAAACCAACTTGACAATAAATTTCAGGAAAAGAAAAGGAAAGAAAGGAAAGGAAAGGAAAGGAAAGGAAAGGAAAGGAAAGGAAAGGAAAGGAAAGGAAAGGAAAGGAAAGGAAAGGAAAGGGAAAAGGAAGGAAAGGAAAGGAAGGGAAAGGGAAGGAAAGGAAAGGAAAGGAAAGGAAAGGAAAGGAAAGGAAAGGAAAGGAAAAGAAAAGAAAAGAAAAGAAAAGAAAAGAAAAGAAAAGAAAAGAAAAGAAAAGAAAAAGAAAAGTTAAAATCTGCAGAAGGGACAGGTTCTTGGGAAAGGGGATAGGAACTACAAATCCAGTTTTCGCCATTTTAATTTTCAGCCAGAAATGCCTTTAGATTTCCAAATGGACATAGAACAGGTGGTGTTGGATATATGTGCTACCTGTAAAATGGCCGGTTACCCAGTCCCTCAACTCCTTTGCTAGGGTTACCATTTTGAAAATCCTTACTACAGCCACCATTTTCAGATTTTCCCTGTTTCAACAGTGATGGTTTCCATTTATGAGGCTTTAGGCTGAGGATACTACTTTTAATTGAACCAGACAGAAAGCCAGGATTAAGAATCTTGAGGGGCGCCTGGGTGGCACAGTCGGTTGAGTGTCCGACTTCAGCTCATATCATGATCTCATGGTACATGAGTTCGAGCCCTGCGTCGGGCTCTGTGCTGACGGCTCAGAGCCTGGACCCTGCTTCGTATTCTGTGTCTCCCTCTCTCTCTGCCCCTCCCCTGCTTATGCTCTCTGTCAAAAATTAAATAAACATTAAAAAAAATTAAAAAAAAGAATCTTGACAGATTATCATGTCTCCTAGACAACCTCTCAATGAGCCTATGCAGATTAGGGATTAACCACCGCCCCCCACTTGCCTTCAACAGATAAATGCCTGTCTGCCCATTGTGTTTCCCATACCCCCAAAGGAGGGTGACATACTTCCCTCTGGACCTGTCAATTGGCACAAAAAAATAGAGGCGCAATTCAAAGGATTGAACTTTCAGAAAGGACTAGCCCTTCTTGCTTCAAAACCTAAACGTGTATTATGTATAGGGTTTAGGCTGCCATTCAAGCTTGGCCAGTAATCTTGCTGAGTCTCAGATGCTGATTTGTTCTCTGTGGGCTTCAAATCCAACAGTCTTGGAAACTCTCAACAGCCAGCCATTGGAAGCCCTTCTGTCCCCTAACCAAGTGCAAGAAGCCCACACGATCCTAACTGGTGAAGACTCCATCTGACTGTCACAGCATACATCACAGATCTGTCGTCTGCTAAGCAGTACCCTTCCCACATTCCCATTTGAGAGGGAACAGGGAAGGAACTAAGGAACAGAGAAACAAAGTCTGAAGCGGCAGCAGAAAGCTTCAAGTGGAAATAGCCCAACAAATGCCATAAGGAAGAGCCTACATGCCATAATTAGACCTTTCAGAACTAAGAGAGACTGGAGTTTCCTAGAGAGCTCTAAATGCTCGAGTGCCATGGGTCCCCACCCTCCCCACTGGGTGATCTCACCCCAGGTTGCTCCTTTAAATATCATCTCTATGTCAATGACTCCCAAATTTATATTGCCCTGACCTTTCCCCTGATTTATACATCAAATCGCCCGCCTGACATCTCTGTTTAGAAGTCTAAAAGGTGACTCAAATCTCATGTATCTTAAACAAAACTCTGGATTTCCACCACCCTGGCCTCTTTGCCTTCCAACCCCTGTCATTTCAGGAACATCATCCCATGTATCCAGGGGCTCAACTACAAAACTACACTTCCTCCTTGACCCCTGTCCCTCACCCCACATATTTACTCCATCAGTAAGTCCTGTTGCATTCATCCACAAAGGAAGTCCTTTCCCCCAGCCCCCAACTTCTTTGCATCTACACTGTCATATTCTCCTTGGACTCCAGGAAAACCCTTTTAACTGGCCTTCGTGCTTCTGTCCTCTCTCAGCAGCTACAGGAACGATGCTAATGCATATGGAATCTTGCCAATCCCAGCTTGAAGTCATCAAGCACAATTCCAATTGTTTCCATGATTGAGTTCGAACTTGGTGGCACCAAGGCTCCAGCCGGCGGGGTCCCTGCGTTTCCTCTGTAATCTCACCTTCCCCCTCACTGACCTTCTAGCTACATCTGTTTCTATAAAAAGTGGTTCCTCCACTTACATCTTTCAGGACCCAGTTTAAAAGTCAACTTAGCAGGGTGCCTGGGTGGCTCAGTTGGTTAAGCATCCGATTTCGGCTCAGGTCATGATCTCACGGTTGAGTTCATGAGTTCGAGCCCTGCATTGGACTCTGTGCTGACAACTCAGAGCCTGGAGCATGCTTCGGGTTGTGTGTGTGTCTCTCTCTGCGCCCCCCTGCTGGCGCACTCTCTCTCTCTCTCCCAAAAATAAACATTAAAGAAAAAGTCAACTTAGTGATACTACTTGTCTACCCTCACTGGATAGGGAAATCTGAGGTATACCAAAAGCTTTCACAGCTCTCTCTTCATGTTTTCCTACCTTCATCAGTTCCCAGAATCATCTTGCTTAATTATTTATTTGCCTTTTTCTGTCTCCCTACCAGGACGTAAACTTCAGGAGAGCAATGACTTTTTATGTTCCCACAACAGAATGCCCAGTGATTGCTATCTCCTAGATACTCAATGAGTATTTCCTAAATGAATCCTCTATTTCGGGCAGTTCCTAAATACCTTCTGTTGAGTCCTGAGGTTCTGCCAAAGTTCTTCAGTGACCAAGTGAGGGGAAAGAGGCAGACAGAAAGAGGCAAGAGTGCCGACTGAGTTTTGAGCCTTCCACGGGGTCAACTAGAATGCTTCTGCTTTTTTCTGTTTATGCAATGGCTTCCATATCAGATTTTGTTTGTGGTATGCAAACTATCTGACAACCAATAGTCCCTTGCTACAATCTCATTTGATACGTGACCCACTTGCCTATGGCTTCAAAGTATGTTGGGACAAACTCCGACCCAAAAATCCAGGTTCCACTGAAAAGAGCCTGCTTGGTAGTCTTTCTCTCCCTTTCTCTCTGCCTCTCTCTCTCTCTCAAAAAAAATTAAAATTAAAATTAAAATTAATGACAACAGTTTGACCCAAGTCCCCATGAGCTATTTAACCATTGTTTTCCAAGCAAATAGTTGAGACGAAAGAAATAAATCAAGTGAGATTTTCTTCACCTTTAATGTCTTTCTATGCACATCAAGCTGCCAAGCAACAGAATATACCTCAGAGCTACAATGGAGAATAAATATCAAACAGATTGTAAATTATGATAATCATTTTATAAACCAATATATAATGATTAATTCGAAAGTACTAAGTTTAGCTGAATTCATCAAGACATTTATGAATATAAGATAATAAGATATATATCCCCTGATCCGGAATACTCAGGAGTTTTGAAAGGGTTTATTACAATAGGAAAAGCCAAATTATCAGTTTCTCCTGGCCTATTAAGGATTAAGATTTACTACATTTCCTAATATACCACAAATGGAGTGAATGCCACAAGCTCTTTCTGCACAAGGCAGATTTGAAATAATGTTTACATTTGGAAAACTCAATTTATGGTCAACCAAACTCAGCTCCAGGAAAATATACATAACATTCAAATACAGGAAAGAACCCCCAATAGGAATGTTAGAAAGTATAATAAATAAACTATAAAAAGAGATAATATTGGGGCAGCTGGGTGGCTCAGTCCGTTAAGCGTCTGACTTCGGCTCAGGTCATGATCTCACCGTTCATGAGTTTGAGCCCCGCATCGGGCTCTGTGCTGACAGCTCAGAACCTGGAGCCTGCTCCAGATTCTTTGTCTCCCTCTCTCTCTGCCCCTCTTCCACTCACACTCTGTTGGTCTCTCTCTCTCTCTCAAAATAAATAAACACAATTAAAAAAAAATTTTTTAAGATGTAATATGAAGGAAAAAGAGAAATTGTAGTATAGTGAAAGGAACATCTCCGTGCAAGTTCAAAGTCCTGCATTGGGGGAATATCTGTAATCAATGTACAAGACATTTGATGTCTACGTACTTCAATTTCCCCACCTGCAGGTTAATTGCATATTGAACCTTTTCTGGTTGTTTTGTCATCCATTTTCCTCTTCTTTTCAATGAGGAACAATCCAACCCCATTCTCTGCACTGAGTTATAGATGGGACAGACCCTGCGTGAACTCCAGGGGTGGGGCCCCTGATACTGGATCAGCACATTCCATCCCTAGCCACTGCTATTGGCCTAAGAATGGGTATAAACTTCAGTTAAAGCTAAAACGTCACGAGGAGACATTTTCTAGAGTTTCAGCGATCTAAACTTCCTTTCTCTTCTCTAATGACCAGACGGAAGCCCTCTCTTCCTGTAGACAGCATGGCCTAAGAATATAAAATTGAAACTATTGGCATTCAATGTTGCTCCCAAGGAGCCAGCCTGAAGACAAAGAGGACGTGTACCTACCTAAGTGAGCTGAGGGCTGAAGGTCCCAGACAACCAGGGCTGAAACCATGGTCATCTCCTAAACCTCTCGCCTGTAACGATGCCGAAGAGCAGGGTAGATCTGGGCCTTCCAGTTAGTGAGCCAATACAATTCTTTGATTGATTAAGCCAGTTGAGGTCAGGTATTGCTTTGCTTAAAATGTAAAGTATGCTGACATAAACAGAACTGACTGTACCTGAGGGTGTTCTCAGAAGCACCTGTTGGTTGCTATCCAAGTGTCAGCAGCCCCATCTGGGTCCAGCACTGAAAACTGCACAGTCATAGGACACAAAAAGGCTGACCCCCATTCCTAGTTGCAGGTAGAGGGCAAACTTGTTTCTGTAAACTAGTCTCTGCAATCCTGCCAGTGGTTGGCTTAAGAAGGGAAATCCGTGAAGAGAATTCTGTTGCGTACAAGATTAAGATTTCAGGTAACAGCCTTTGTTTCTTTTATCTTAACAAGCGGCCCAAGGATGCTGCTGTGTGGGGCATCTTCTATGGAGGCAATGTTTCCAACGGTGTTCCAGAATATACGAGCAAACAATTTGGACTCTTGCACGAGTAGGTACTTACTTTCCTCCAGTTACATTTCCATGTGACTGTCTGCCTTGCAGGCAAATGCTCTATCAAATTTTGGTTCTGCCACCCACGCATATGCAGGCAGAAATGAAGAATAAAGCATTGCACAGGGCAGCGTGAAGAAGCCAAAGAAGTCAGTCAACTCTTTGGGCTTTCCACGTAGAGTTAAAAAAAAAATTATTTCCTGAGGTCATTAGTTGGCATAAAATCAAGATGTACCTCCTTGGTGCATGGACATGATGCCCACCAATGCCATAGGCATGTACTACACCATCCTTATTCATCTGACAACAAACCCGTTTTCTTCATGGGGGTTATTGAGTACCTATATAAACTCTTCATTCAAGACTTACTACACGATTCCAGGTTCTTATTTTCTGGGATTCATTGACTGAATTTAACTTTTCCCTACTACAGTCCTTTTCAAGCAGACATTGGAACTCCCCAGCTTAGGGTATCATGGGCTTTGCGAACCTTCTACCTCTGACAAATATTCAAGAGCTTTTTGGCCAGAAGAGCTAATTCATAGTTTTACTTACACTACTTCTTTGAAAGTATAGTTTGAAATACAAACACCAGTTACTATTTTTTTGAAGGTGTATTGTGCACCATTTTCAAAAGCCCTAAATTATCCAACAAGATCTTCAGAATAAATTTACTGCCTTGAACCTCACAGGAAAAGTGAAAGGCATTTTTGGTTTTCTTACAAATCCTCTGCTCCTTGTGCTTTCGACAATAGCCAAAGTACAGAAAGAGCGCAAATATCCATTGACAGATAAATGGATAAAGATGATGTGGTATATGTTACAATGGAGTATGACTCAGCAATCAGAAAGAATGAAATCTTGCCATTTGCAACATGGATGGAACTACAGTTTATCACGCTAAGAGACATTCGTTGGAGAAAGACAAGTATCACAGGACTTCACTCACATGTGGAATTTAAGATACGAAACAAATGAACCGAAGGGAAGGGAAGCAAAAATAATGTAACAACAGGGAGGGGAACAAAACATAAGAGACTCTTAAATATAGAAAACTGAGAGTTGCTGGAGGAGTTGTGGGTGGAGGGATGGGCTAAATGGGCAAGGGGCACTAAGGTAGACACTTGTTGGGACGAGCACTGGGTGTTATACATAGGGGATCAATCACCAGACTCTAGTCCTGAAATCATTATTGCACTATATGCTAACTAGCTTGGATGTAAATTTTAAAATAACTAAATAAATCAGAATGCACACACACAAAAAAAGAATGGGGGGGTAGAGGATGCAGGGACAGTCAGTTTTTGTTTTGTGTTCTTGCTTACTAAAATTAGCTGCATATGTTAAAAAAAAAAAAAGAAAGGAAGAATATTGCCCATGGCCATGTGGTATCGTAGATTGATATCATTAAACCCAAGAATGTTGTTTAAAAAAAAATAAAAAATGAAAGAAGGAAATGCTCTTTTAGGATGAGGGAAGGTGAGACATTCAGGGTGAACCCACAGTAACATATAATTCAGACAGGGGGCTGAAGCCCAGATAAAGTCACTAAATTCATTAATTAATTAATATAAATATAAATAAATAACCACACACTGAATCTTGAACACACTGCTTTTCTTCCCCTTCACTTTTGATCACCTTCTACTTGCATATCAGAGTTCATCTCAAAATTTATCATCTACTCTGTCTCATTCATATGTCCTGAGATAGAATCTGCACCAACATTACTGCCTTCTGAAAACTGACCTAATTGTCAGGATGCCTGATGGAGATAGTCTATTTCAGAATGCACTATTTATCACCAAAGAGATGGTGGGTGTTTTACAGGACAAAGAACAGAGTGCGTCTATTATAAAAAATGAAAAGTATAAAATATTGGTTAATAGGGGATCTACATATACAAAAATCTATGTGTAAGTGTAATTAACTGCCATATGTATAGTAATACATATGTAAGACTGTGTATGTATATTTCAATATATTGTATATTTGCACATAAATACATATATATTCTACAGAAAGCTGTACATACATGCTCTTAAGATGGTTAGTCTCCAAATCCCACGTAATGGTGTACAATTCACCAAATAATACTAGCGTCAGGCATCCATATGAAGAGGAGAGAAAGTGAATAAATCTTTCATTCAGTAAATTCAGACTCAAAGTGATTTTAACCAGTAATTACTTCACATACGCGCGCACACACACACACACACGCACACACACACAATAGCCCCATCTTTGTTCATTTAATCTATCAGTGATGTTATCAACAACCCAGATTGTCTTCCTCTCTCTGATCTGCCTTTAACAGGATCAGCTAGGTCCGTTTTTGATTGTGTGATTTTGATTGAGGCTAGCAGCCACCAGAGCAGTGTCCAGTGGGAGAGACGAGAGTTCCACAGTTGTGCTATTCAAGTTCTTTCCTTCACATTGATCAGACCAATTTACACCAATATCCATGACCTCCCTAAGAAGAGTTCTAATTAGCTGATTAGCTCTCACTTGGGCTCCTGAGTCCATTGTTGATAGGGGAGCTGGAGATCACCAGGATTAAACCAATCAGAAGCCACCCCTGCCATCAGACTTGGACTTAGCATTCCCCTCCCCCCCGCCATGCCCTCCCATCAAAAGGGTTGACTGGAAAAGGGTTAATACCTAAAAAAAAAAAAAAAAAAAAATGAGGTTCTATTAGAATTAGAAAGGTCCAAGTATTGGAATGCATACTGAATAAGAAACAGAGAAGCTTTCTATACTTCTATTTAAACAAAGACTAAGTATGTCATGTGTCTTACATTTAATTATCATAATAAAACATCACAGGGGCACCTGGGTGGCTCGGTTAAGCATCTGACTTCAGCTCAGGTCACGATCTCACAGTTTGTGGGCTCAAGCCCCATGTCAGACTCTGTGCTGACAGCTCAGAGCCTGGAGCCTGCTCTGGATTCTTTGTCTCCCTCTCTCTCTCTCTCTCTGCCCCTCCCCTGGAGCACTCTGTCTCTCTCTCTCACTCCAAAATAAACATTAAAAATATTTGTAAAAAAAAATCTTCACAGTGCCCAACCTCTTCACCATCAGTATTTAAATCATAGTTTTTTGAACCATGACCTGGGAAAAGAGACTGGGGTTCTCTTCCCATTGCTCAATATGTAAATCTGCTCTGTCTCCGAATAGACCAGGTGCAGAACTCAGTTGGGAGTTACTGAGATGAGATGGAAAATCCCACCATGGAGAGGACTGATTGCCTCTGGAGCCGTATCAAGCTCAGTTAAAATCATGGATCTCATGATCGATGGCCAACGCCTGCCAGATGCCAGTATTGCCTTACAGTTTGGAGCCAACTAAAATATCTGCCCCCACCCCCACCCCAACACATACATACACACGTACACACAAGCAACGTATCTCAGGCCGGGCAGCAATGTTACCCCAGGCAGAAGTGTTGCTCTCTACCAGTACAATCGTTGCCACCAAGATGAAGCGAGAGACATGGCCCCACACACAATTGAGTGAAGCATTTGGGCAACTCTGACAGTTGTCCTGGCCTCTTGCTTTGCCCTCCTTCCTAGCCGTGGTGGGCCCCCATTTCCCTCAAATCCACGTTCAACCACTGGCTCATCATTGAGTTCAGTAAGTTTTAGATCCTGTTGAGTTACGCTCAGTATTTTCAACCCTTTCTTACCTAAGATTTCCTTTGGTGAGTATTAATTTCTCTTTCTGAATGTGAAGAACACATAATTGTTCCCCTTCACCCCACCCCCACGCACATCGAGAAGGGGGCCGGTGATTATGCTGAACGTGTGAGGTTATTTTCTTTTTGAAGTGTTTTGCGCTTTGTGGATGAAAGGTGTTTCTTGAGTTCAAAGCATTCCCATTATTATTTGTCCACTATTCAGGACAATCAGGGTAATTTGGCAACAGCTTTTCTCCTTGGCAGAAGAAAAGGCTGACTGGCAGGAGTGGGGGTAGGGGGATTACGCTCAGTTTATGAGAGGTTAAGGTCACAGGCAATGCAAGATAAAAAAGCTCTTTGTTTTATGAATAAATAAAAGATTTCTGATTTATCCCCTCGTTTCAAAACACCGGCATACACTCATTTTTTAAATGTTGCAAATACCCTTTTCCCACAGCATGAGAAGGAAACTTCCTCAACTTACAAATTTATTATCCACAGTTTATATTTTGCAACTGTGAATCCTCACCGTCCAAGCAAACTTTGATGCAGATTTTGATAGTCACCATATATCATGTTACCTTTGGTGATCCATTGCTTTGCAATGTGTCCGTGGCTTAGAATAATGTCGAGACTGATAACCCTCACTTAATGCAGGGACACTGGACATCACCAGCAAGAGAGGCAGCCAAATCTCAGGACTATCTACTTCTAGCAGAAAATTAAGTAGAAATCAGCCATTGAAGAACATGATTTATTTAATTCACATCCTAGAGGTATGTCTCGTAATTCTTCAGCTGGCTCTAGTAATTGAAATTCTCGGCCACTTTTGGAAATTTAGCTCTCATTTTCCCCGGGGGGGGGGGGGGGAGTTTCCAAGGAGATAAATTTTACTCACATATAAATCTAGGAGCTTTATCATTCACAAGGAACTTTCCTCATTGGTTATTTTAAGGTATCTTATTACCCATCTCTGTCTTAATGAGTTTGAATCTAGATCTCTTTCTCATGCACAGCCTTCTAGTTTTGAGTTGGTAAGTCTTTTCTGTTCAGAAATGGGGGCGACTTCACACTTAGAAAAAACGCACTGATTTCACCAACATCTGGTCTAACCGCCACGAGTTGTGCTAACAGACATTCACACATGGGCCTCCAAGTTGTCAGTGTGCTATCTGATGCTCTGTACCTACTCATGCACCAACAAGTATAATGAGAAGATGAGGGGGGGTTTTACCAAGCTAAAACCAATTAAATTTCCACTTTGTCTAAAGAAAGTGAAGTAAGTTTTCTAACAAGGTTACATGACCTTAAGTACCATCGACGTAATTAAATGGGGTTTTCAACCCTTATACAACTAGTGCCTGGATTGAAACTACAACAATGCATTCCTTTTAGAACACTTCTACAGATGGGGCGCCTAGGTGGCTCCGTCAGTTAAGCGTCCAACTTCGGCTCAGGTCATTATTTCACGGTTTGTGGGTTCCAGCCCCGCATCAGGTTCTGTGTTGACAGCCCAGAGCCCGCTTCAGATTCCGTGTCTCCCTCTCTCTGCCCCTCCCCCACTCTCACTCTGTCCCTCAAAAATAAATAAATGGAAAAAAAAAAGAACACTTCTATAGAAAATGTTATTAATTTGGCATAATTAGGGTAGTATTTCCAGGGCACATGGGGGCTCAATTGGTTAAGCATCTGATTCTAGATTTCAGCTCAGGTTATCATCTTGCAGTTCCTGAGATCAAGCCCCACATTGGGCTCTGCGTTTACAGCACAGAGCTTGCTTGAGTTTCTCTCTCGCCTCTCTCTGAAAATAAAGTTAAAAAAAAAAAAAGGATAGTATTCCCTCACTCTCTTTACATATCTTTCTCTTGTTCATCTCTTTCACACACATACTCATATACACACACTATATCCTGACCCATCACATTATTTTCTCTCTCCCAAGAAGCCTAACACCTCGCTCTTAAAAAAAACAAAAATACTCCAATCTCCTCCATGCTTAAAACTGTGTTTGCATTCTGTCTCGTTTCAATGAGAAAGTAAAAATCTCTGCATTCACAGAGTGATCTCAGCTCCTTCCCAAAGAGGACACCACTCTTCATTCATCTTCAAAGTAGGCTCCAGGGTCCACATCCTTTTCATTCTGGGCTCTTATTTGCCAGAAGCCTCCATGTTCATTGACCTCCCACAATTTGTCTTGGATTCATTTTCCCTTTATGGTAGAATATGGTCCCCAATCTCAAAGGAGACCCATAATGACAATATGATTTATAAGCAAACTCTATTTTCAAGGTGAGATTTAACAATGGCATTTCATTTTGACACGTTTCTGCATCCACTCTGTTCTCTTCTCTCCCATGCCAGGGCAGGGCTGGATTCAAGATTCCATGACTGTAAGCAAGGTATGTGCTTCATGGACAATATTAAAGAAAGACAATTTCCCAGTTCACCACCCTACAGTATCTTGAGTCTTTAGTAAAAACTCAAGAAAATGACAACAAATCAAGTAGGTATTGCTACTTCCCTTCCACTTCAAACTACTTGACATCAAGGAGACGGGAAAATGACTAATGAGTGTCAGCAATTGTGAAAGCCATGGCTCAACTTTAATTGTAAAAGCTAATAATCTGACTATGGTAACTTGGTTCATCTCATTAATCGATTACTAGACCTTGAGGGTGGGCTTTAATTAATAATTTCATTTGGGAGGCATCTGGGAGGCTCAGTTGGGTAAGCCACCAAATCTCACAGTTGGAGAGATCGAGCCCCACATCGGGGGCTCCCTGCTCACAGCACCTGACAGCACAGAGCCTGCTTGGGATTCTTCCCCTCCCCCTCTCTGCCCCTCCCCATTTGGTACACTCTGGCTCTGTCTCAAAATAAATGAACTTAAATATTTTTCTTCATTTTTATTCTTTAATGAGTGGAGATGGGTTTCTTGTTACCGCTAGTCGGAAATATTTTTCCCCAGAACAAAATAGTTGGAATCTTCCTTTGCATTCTAAAATTGGAGCCCATCATTAGCATCTCTCTCCACCTGACAGCAAATGTAAACTCCCTTTTTTAACAAGGTTTGACTATGCCTGCTACAGACTAGTGACCTCCTTTGCCAGCACAAGTACTGGGGCCTTCTATCCAGGCACCTATCCATTTAAGAGTCGCCAATTTTCATAAAAGGACACCAAATCTTCCGTAAATTCAACGCAGATTCATGGCTGTGCCTTAACTGAGTGAATCTGTTTAAGTATACTTTAGCTATGTGTTATAAAAAGGAGTTTTCTTTATTCACAAGGAAAACTGGAAATTTAGTTTTGGTTGAACACGTATTGTTATTTTTATTAAATTCGTTAATTAAAACTTCTCATTCTTTCTTTAGCTTGTGATTTCAGGCGACCCATCATACCCTCTACTTATAATATACCAGACTTTAGCAATTCTTTCTCAATTACAGCTAAAACTGGCTAAAATTGGCTAAAAACATTTTAACATGTTTAACAACCATTCGTTAAAGCGTGACTTTCGCTTCCTTCTTCAAGTCCTTATCTCTGACCATACAAATCGCCAAAGTGCAACTCCTCAACATAATTAAGTTTATAAATATGGTGAATCTAGTATTATTAATATCCCCACACTATTTATGCACTTGGTACAATTCTTAAATTTGTAAGACTGAATCCATCACTCGCCCATTTTCTATAGAGATGTAAGGCTGCCAGGGTATGCCATATTCTCTTACATATTTATGTCTACTTAACACCTCCAACATACGAAATTCTTTATTAACGCTGGAAGATTAATACTATGATTTTTTGGGGCGCCTGGGTGGCGCAGTCGGTTAAGCATCTGGCTTCAGCCAGGTCACGATCTCGCGGTCCGTGAGTTCGAGCCCCGCGTGGGGCTCTGGGCTGATGGCTCAGAGCCTGGAGCCTGCTTCCGATTCTGTGTCTCCCTCTCTCTCTGCCCCTCCCCCGTTCATGCTCTGTCTCTCTCTGTCCCAAAATAAATAAACATTGAAAAAAAAAATTAAAAAAAAAATACTATGATTTTTTGGTTTTTCAGTTTCTAAGGGCATCGCATTATTTAATACTTAATATTTCAGCAGCATAGATGTGACAAATATCTCAGTTGTAAAGCATAGTCACAAAAACGAATCCCTGTGAACATCTCACCCGAGTCAGAAGTAGAAGACCGTGGTCATATTACCACTCCAACTACCTAGGAGTTCTGTCCCCATCCCATTACCCTACTTCAGCCCAGACATGACCCACTGTCTACTCAAATATGTTTTTAGTTGATCACCCCTTGCCCAATTTTGTGTATATATATTTTGTCATTTAGGTATAGATCCCTAAACAAGGTATTATTTACTTTGTCTTTTGGGGGCTTGGTGCCCTTTTCAAAATTATTTGTACCTAACTCTTCAACACCCCATAATTCTAAGAGGCATCCTCGTGAAAGAATACCCCAGGGAACCATGCCTACTCAATTCCTAGTCTTCTCACACCTAGGGAGACTCTTATTTTCCCAACTGCTATTCTGAAATCCTTTTTTTTTTTCCTCTATATCATGGGTTTCCAAACGTTAAGAGGTATTAGCATCTTGGGGTGCATGTTCAGTTCTCTGCTCAGAGAAGTCCGTGGCTCTCACCAATATGAAGTATTTAATTAGCTTTTACTTTTTCACCTGGACTTCATCATAGCCTAAAAGATGAAAAACTTCTATTTAGGGACTCTTGAAATTTATGAGATTATGCTTTATTTCAAAGTTAGGGGTCTGCAGTCCAAAAAAATATGTATCTTCTTAAAGGGGCTTTTTATTTACTCGAGCATTTTTCTTTTTTGAGAGACAGATATGAGGGAGGGGCAGAGAGAGAGGGCAAGAAAGAATCATACGCAGGCTCCATATTGTCAGCCCAATGCAGGGCATGAACACACGAACCATGAGATCATGATCTGAGCTCAGACCAAGAGTCGGATGCTTAACCAACAGAGCCACCCAGGTGCCCCTAATTTACTCTGGCTTTAAATCATAAACCATTTTCATTATATACCAATCCTCATAAGTTAAGACTCCACTATTTCCTTTAATCCTCACAAGAACAAAGTAATCTATTTACATGTGTTCCGGCTATAGGTGTTTGCTCTCTACCTCCAGGTCTCCAAAAGGCCTTTCTACCTTTCCCCTATTTAAATTAGGAAATGAAAATCTTAGACTCGGGATATTTTTGGAAGCCCAAACATCTATACCTAGATATTCTCTGTGTTCCTTTTAGACTCAATGGCTCTGAAATTTCAGCATGTTGAAGAATTACAGGCTAGGATTCAATATACAAACATGCATATTTCACTTGACCAAAGATTTAAGAGAATTTCAAAAGTAAATCTAACTGAACATAATTTTGGCTACAGACCTTGACTACAGAACCCAACCCTTGCTTCAAGATGCAGTTCTTTTTATTTTTAATTCATTTTTAAGAAATGCCTTTCAAGCGCTCAGCTTAAAGAAACAACGCTTGTCAAGGGACGGTCCACCTCTTTTCCACTCACGTAAACAGCAATCCTTCACTGAGAACTGTTCCACCAACAGTTTTCAGGTCGAAAGTGTCCCAAAATTCCATGTAAAATTGGATTTCGGTCAACATTTTTCAGACAAGCAGATTGTATAAGTCAGCATTTCCCAGCATTTCTTATGCTATGGTACAAAAAAAAAAAAGAAAAAGAAAAAAAATTATGGTATTTGCATAACACACCGGGGAAAACTGGATGGGTCTGAGGAAAACTAAGTGAGGAGGGATTTTAAAATTCATTACATTTTCTTGTTATGTAATTATAACTGTGAAATGCAAAGCTTTAGAGAAGAAAATTATCATCAAATGTACACAAAACATCCAAATAAAATCCTTTCAGAAACATTTAATAAAAAGATCTTGCTTGCTTTTGTGAACTTAACCTTTCAATATCAAGTTTAATTCTTAAAATGGCTAGATGTATTTCTCAAGGAAGGCTTTTCCAGAATGAGGTATTCAAAATCTCCACAGCCACCATGAGGGAGAAAATTGTTTGGGCACAGGTACCAAGAAGTGTAAAGTCAGCTCAAGATCAAGTAACAGGGACCAGATCTACATTGTCACTTCATACAAGCAATTCCACACAAAATATATGAAAGAATGATACCCTAGACACTGGACATCCAACAACCAAAGACAGTGGGCTCTGAAAGGCAAAATAAATGAGGCAAGTCCTATAATTGGCCCAAGCCTGCAGGTCTCAAACACTTACAGCAAGGGGTATATAGCAGGAGAATGAAGCAGAACCCAGAGGATCACATGAGTTAATGGGAGGGACATAAGAACTTGGGGCTCTCCTGGCAGCTGGAGTTCATAGGGTGCCAGCGAGAAAAGAACTGCACTGAGTAGCTTGTGACTCTCACTAATATTAATTGGAGACGTGCACAAGTCCCACACAAGTATTTAGCAAAGCACTGGTCAATGAGTGCACATGAGGAAAAAAACACCCAAAGCCAGGTAGAAAGCCATGTCAAAGAATAAAAGAAAACTAAGAGCTCATGGTCCATTGGGTAGAATCATGAAGATCTTGGCCCACTAAGAGGCAACAGTCAGCCTTACACTGAGCCACTGTTCTGGACCCACGTAGGGAATCCTAAAACCATGACTCAAGAGCATCAAACAACTTCCCAGAAGAAAAGCACAATGATATTTATAGGAATATAAAAATAGCATTCCAAAATTAAAACTTACAAGTTTGGGCATCCAATGAAAGATTACCAGGCATGCAGAGAACACATCAAAAGGAGAACAATAATTAATAAAATCACACCGAGTACTGCCACATATGTCAGAACTTGTTGGCAAGAATATTAGAATGGTTTTCATTGTATTCCATGTATTTTTAAAAGTTAAGCACAGATGTGGAATACATAAAAAGCCCTCAAATCAAGCCACCGATGATAAAAAAAAAAAAAAAAAACTACTCTAAGACAAAAAATACAGTAGATGGTGGGCAGGTGGGGGGGGCACCTGGGTGGCTAAGTCAGTCAAGCATTTGACTTTGGTTCAGGTCATGATCTCACCGCTCTTGAGTTCGAGCCTCGCATCAGGCTCTGTCCTGACAGTTCAGACCTGGAGCCTACTTCGAATTCTGTGTCTCCCTCTCTCTCTGCCCTTCCCCTGCTCATGCTCTGTCTGTCTGTCTCTCTCTCAAAAATAAATAAACATTAAAAAATTTTTTTAAGAAAAATAAAGTAGATGGGATTAGTGGCAGATTAAGCATTACCAAAGCAAAGATTAGTCAACTCTTACATACAGCAATGGAATCTGTTCAAAACAAAACACGAAGAGAAAAAAATCAACTTAAAAAATGCAAAGACCATCAGTGAGATAGGGAGAGATTTTAAGTAATCCAATATACATGTAATTGGAGTCTCTGAAAGACAACAGACAGATGGTAGACAGAAAAATATTTAATGGGATTTTTTTTTCAAAATTTGACAACTCTAAACCCCTAAGTGTAGTAAGTTCAACTAGCTCCAAGCACTTAAATCACGAAGACAGATACACCAAGAAAAATACAATCAAATTGCTCACAGCCATTTTCTTTTTAATATATTCATTTATTTTGAGAGAGAGAGAGACAGGGAAGTAGAAAAAGAATCCCAAGCAGGCTCTATGCTATCAACACAGAGCCTGACGCTGGGCTCAAATTCACCAACTGTGAGATCATGACCTGAGCTGAGACCAAGGGTTGGATGCTTAACCAACAGAACCACCCAGGCGATCTGCTCACAACCAGCTTTAATTAGAGTTTCAAAAGCAGCCAGAGAGAAGATATTTACTAGAGAGGAACAAAAATCAGCATGATGCTGGATATCTTATTAGAAATAATTCAAGTATAAAACACAGTAGAATAACATTTTCCAGTACCAAAAGGGTTGGAAAAAAAAACCTGTCCACAGAGAATTCTATATTCAGCTAAGATGACTTTCATTAAGACAAACAAAAAACATTCTCTCACAGAGGGGCACCTGGGTGGCTCAGTCTGTTAAGTGTTTGACTCTTGATTTCAGCTCAGGTCATGATCTCTCAGTTCATGAGATCAAGCCCCGCATGGGGCTCTGCACTGCCAGCATGGAACCTGCTTGGAATTCTCTCTCTCTCTCTCTCTCTCTCTCTCTCTCTCTCTCTCTGCCCCTCTCCCACTCACGCTATCAACATCTCTCACAAAATATATCAACTTTAAATTAAAAATTAAAAAGTCTCTGAAAACTTGAGAGGTATCATCACTTGCATCACATAATATAAATGGGATAAAAAATGAAAGCAGCTTGACTGTCAATGTAAACAAACAAGAGAAGAGTACAAGAAATTGTAAGCACACGGGTACATATAGAAGATCATTTCTTTTGTTTTCAAAAGTTAACTGTTTAAACATAAAGGTCATGATGGAAATCCAACTTGCTATGGTAAGATTCTTCTACAGTACCTGCAGTGAGGTAATATTGCTTAAAGGTAACATGAGACCAAGATGTAGACTATATATCACCAAGGCCCATAACTAAAAGGGCCAAGTATGTATAGCTAATAACCCCCAAAGGGACATAGGGATATAAAATATATTTGAACAATCCAGAATACAACACAAAAAAAATTAACAAAGAATGGACGGGACGAATGGAAAACCAGTATCAGGAAAGTGACATGAAATCTTAGCTTATGGGTAATCAAATTAAGTGTAAATGACCTAAACATCCCAATTAAAAGTCAGATTGTAAGACTGAATAGAAAAAAGAAGGCCACTATATGCTGTCTACAAGACCAAGCACTTACAATGTCAAGATAGATTAAATCAGGTTAAAAAGTCAACGGATGGAAAAATGTCCACTGTATTAATACCAATAAAAAGAAAGTGGGGGTGACTACATTATTACTGAAGTACAACGAAGAGTTAAGAATATTATCAGAGACAAAAAAAAGTCACTTTATAAATGACAAAGGGTCAGTTCATCAAGGAGACAGAGTAATCCTGAACGTTTAAGCACTTAGATCTCCAAAATCCCCAGAATTAATCAAGTAAAAATTGAAAGACTCGCCAGGAGAAATATACTGATTCAACATTTATAGTCAGAGGTTTTGATCATCCTCCCAATAATGGACAGAAAAAGTGGACAGAAAATCAGTAGCAAACTCCTACCCATTAATTTGACCCAAGTGACACTCACAAAACACTCTACACAAGAAGAGCACGATAGATTTTTTTTTTACATGTTGTTTTCAAGTGCATACAGAAACAATTACTAAGACAGACCATAATCTAAACTGAAAAGCAAATTTCAATAAATGTCAAAGAATTTAAGTTACGTTTTTTTTTTTCTTCAACGTTTTTATTTATTTTGGGGACAGAGAGAGACAGAGCATGAACGGGGGAGGGGCAGAGAGAGAGGGAGACACAGAATCGGAAACAGGCTCCAGGCTCCGAGCCATCAGCCCAGAGCCTGACGCGGGGCTCGAACTCACGGACCGGGAGATCGTGACCTGGCTGAAGCCAGACGCTTAACCGACTCCGCCACCCAGGCGCCCCTAAGTTACATTCTTTATGCACAGTGGAATTAGAATAGAAGTTCACAGCATGATTATCTCGGGGAATCCCTAAATATTTGTAAAGTAACACTCCCCAAAATTCAATGGGTCGAAATCAAAAAGTGACATAGAAAATGTTTTGTTCTGAGCACAAATCAAAGCGCAACATGGATCAATTTGTGGGATGCCGCTAAAAAAAATACTTAGTGGGGGACATGATGACACGAGCTTGCACTAGAAAAGAGGAAAGGTCTCACAGTTATGACCTTGGTCTCCACGTTAAGTCACCAGAAAAGAGGAAATTAGACCCAAAGCAAGAAGAACAAAGAAAATAATACAAGTTACAGTAGGAATCAACACAAGAGGAAAGAGGAAAGCAACCATAAGCTTTTGTTTATCAAATTTTATTGAGAATAGATAAATAGAGTAGATAAAACTCTAGCCACACTGACCAGGTGGAAAAAGACAGAGGATGTAGACTTCTACTGTCAGGAAAGAGAATTTCAGCACACATCATATAAATGATGAAAGGATAGTCAATGAATATTATTAACAACTTTATGTCAATCAGTTTGAAGACTTCAATCAGTCAACAAAATTCTGGAAAGATGCCAACTACAACAGCTCACTCAAGAAGAAATAGGGGTCACCTGGGTAGCTCAGTCGGTTGAGCGACCGACTTTGGCTCAGGTCATGATCTTGCAGTTTGTGGGTTCAAGCCTCGCATCAGGCTCTGTGCTGACAGCTCAGAGCCTGGAGCCTGCTTCGGATTCTGTGTCTCCCTCTCTCTCTGTCCCTCCCCCGCTCATGCTCTGTCTCTCTCTGTCAAAAATAAATAAACATGAAAAAGAATAAATTGATAACCTTACATAGACTTGTATCTAATAAAACAAATGGATACATAGTAACAACATTGGCACCAAGAGAAATGTAGACCCAGAGAACTTCACTGGCAATACAATCAAATATTTTAGAAAAAAATAATATCAATTTATTTTGTTTCAGCAAACTGACCAGGAGGGCACCCACCTCAACTCATTCTGTGCGTCTAGCAGATCAAGACGTTCCAAGAAAGGAATATCATAGACCAAGAGATCTCACGTACCCAGATGCAGAAATTCTGAGCAACACTCTAGTAACTCAAATCTGTCTATAAAAAACATAAAACATCATGACAAACTGAGGTTTACCTCAAGAATGCATTTGGTTTAACTTTAAAAAAAATCAATGCATCTCAATGTAATTTTTTTATTTTTATTTTTTAACATTTATTTATCTTTGGAGAGAGAGAGACAGAGCACGAGCGGGAGAGGGAGACACAGAATCTGAAGCAGGCTCCAGGCTCTGAGCTGTCAGCACAGAGCCCGATGCGGGGCTCAAACCCACAAACCATGCAATCATGACCTGAGCCGAAGTCGGATGCTTAACCGACTGATCCACCCAAGGCACCCCTCAACGTATTAAAGTAGTAGAAAAAGCAACACTCATTTGTGATGAAAACTGAACAAGCTAGGAGTAGAGAAGCATTTCCTCAAAACCTGTAAATGGCATGAAAGAAAAAAGAGCAAGACAGAAAGAAAAAAATAAAGAGAAGAAAGAAAGGAAAATACAAACAGAGAGAGACGAAAGAAAAAAAAAACTGAAAGAGAAAGAAAGAAAGAAAGAAAGAAAGAAAGAAAGAAAGAAAGAAAGAAAGAAAGAAAGAAAGAAAGAAAGAAAAGGAAAGAAAGTAAGAGAAAAAGAGGAAGGGAGGAAAGGAAAGGAAGAAAGAGAGAGAGGAAGGGAGGGAAACAAAATCTATAGCTAATTTAACACATAATGGTGAAAAGCTAAATTATTTCCTCCCAAAATCAGGACAAGGGCAAGGTTGTGTGGTCATACTACTGCCATTCAACACTGTACTCCAAGTTCCAGCAAGTGCAGTCAGGTGAGACAGATACATAAAATATATCCAGAACAGAGACTTAAAAATTAAACCATCTTCATTCACAGATCTTATCAACCTCTACCTAGCAAGTCTGTTGGAATCTACAAAAAGCTCCTAGCATCAGTAAGTTCATGGTAGATTCAAGATCCACAGACAAAAATGAATGGTATTTCTATATATTAGCAACAGAGATTAAAATTATAAAATATAATATAGCATCAGAAATGATGAAATACTTAAGAATAAATCTGATTTTAAAATGTAAAATGGAAAGTATATGGAAAACTATGAAACACTGGTGAGGGAAATTAAGTCAGATCTAAATAGATGGAGTCATAGGTCTAAAGAGTCAGTGTTGTTAAAATTTCTCTTCTCAACATTTTGATCTATAGAGTCTGTGAAAGCCCAACAAAATGGATCAGGTTTTTTTTTTTTTAATCTAAAAACACACAAGCTAATTTTAACGTTCAGATGCAAATATAAATGACACTGAATACCCAAAACGATTTTCAAAATGTATGAAGCCAGAGGGTCAGTGCTACTTTGTTTTAAGATTTAAAAATCTAGAGGTGGGGCCCCTGGGTGGCTCAGTCGGTTGAGCGTCCGACTTCAACTCAGGACATGATCTCTCTGTCCATGAGTTCGAGCCCCACGTCGGGCTCTGTGCTGACAGCTCAGAGCCTGGAGCCTGTTTAAGATTCTGTGTCTCCCTCTCTCTGTGACCCTTCCCCATTCATGCTCTGTCTCTCTCTGTCTCAAAAATAAATAAACGTTAAAAAAAAAAATCTAGAGGCACCTGGGTAGCTCAGTGGGTTAAGTGCCTTGACTCTTGATTTCTGCTCAGGTCATGATGTCACAGTTCGTGAGTTCAAGTCCCGTGATGGGCTCTGCTCAGGCAGTGAGAAGCCTCTTGGGACCCTTTGTCTCTCCCTCTTTCTCTGCCCTTTCCTCCCACACTCAAAATAAATAAACTTAAAAATATATATTTAAAAAAATGTAAAAACCTAGAGTCATCAAGGCATCTGTGAAAAAAATAGGTAAGTGGAGAAGAGAGGGTCAGAAATGCTCCCACACACATAGACCACTGATTTTTTTTAAAAGATGATAAAGATCTTCCAGAAGATTATGTTTTCAACCAATGTTACAGGAGCAATTGAATATCTGTATGCAGAGAAAAAAAGGAAAAAGAAAAGAAAGACCAAAAATACTATCCCCACTTCTCACTATATGCAAAAATTTACTCAAAATGAGTCACAGATCTAAATGTAAACTCTAAAATTATGTAACTGCTTTAAGAAAGAATAAGAGAGTAACTCTGTGACCTTGAGCTAGGTAAAGATTTCTTAAATATAACTTCAGAGCCATGATCCATCAAGAGTAAATTGATAAATTGAACTTTACCAACTTCAGAAACTCCTGCCTTCAAAAGATACTTTTAAGAGGAAAAAAAAGATAAGCTATAGGCAGAAAGAGGGTATTTGCAAAGTATTTATTTGGTAAAGGACTTGTATCCAGAGCACAGAAAGAACCTTCAAGCCCAATAATAAGAAAGTTAACAACAAAAGTAAAGCTGACAAGCCAATCAAGTGAGCAAAACATTTCAATTTTTCTAATGTTTATTTATTTTTGAGAGAGAGCATCAGACTGAGGGGCAGACCGAAAGGGAGACACAGAATCTGAAGTAGGCTCCAGGCTCCAAGCTGTCAGCACAGAGCCTGATGTGGGGCTTGAACTCATGAACCGAGAGATCACGACCTGAGCCAAAGTCAGAAGCTTAACCCACTGAGCCACCAAGGCGCCCCAAGCAAAATATTTCAGTAAACACTTGACACACACACACACACACACACACACACACACACACACGGCAAAAATGCACAAGAAATTTGATCATTAGTAATTAACAAAATGCAAATTAAAACTATGAGATACTGCTACATATGGTCATGTGTGGAAGCGTGGAAATTTTAAAAACTGATCATAGCGAGTGTGGTGAGAATACGAGGGACAAAGTCTTATACAGTGCTGGTGGAAATAGAAAAATGGCACCACCACTTGGAAAACATTTAACAGTTTCTTACTAAGTTAAACGTGTATGTATTATAGGATCCAATCATTCCTCTCCTATGTTTTTATCCAAAAACAAAGAGTATGACCACACAATGTCTTGTATATGGAAGGTCCCTGCAGCTTTATCTATAATAGCCCCAAACTGGAAATAACTCAAATGTGCCTAAGTATATAGATGAATAAATGTCTTGGTACATCCCTAAAATGGATTACACAGTAATACAAAAAAATATATATTATATATGCTACAACATGCACGAATCTCAAACTAAGTAGGCTAATCAAAGAAGCCAGACCAACAAATGGACATATCCTAAGATTCTATTCATCAAGAACTCTAGACTAGGGGTTCGACTTTTTCTGTAAAGACCCTCATGGTGAATATTTGCACATCATGGGGTTTTCTGTTGCAACTACTCAGCTCTGATATTATCGAGCCAAAGCAGTCCTGCACAATGCATAAATGAATAAGCATGGCTGTGTAACAATACAACTTTATTTACCAAAACAGGCGGTTGATTCCGAGGCCATGTAGTTCAACAACACCTGCTCTAGAAAATGCAAACTGAACTTACAGGACAGAAAGCAGATTAGTGGTAGCCAGGGGAGATATGAGGATTGAGGAGCAGGAAGGAAGGATTCCAAGGGGACAGGAAGAAACTTCTGGGTGTGATCCATATGTTCACACTTAACTCCAGGATGGTTTCACAGGGCATATGTCAAACCTATCAAATTATACACACTTTAAATATATGCAGTTGATGATGTCAATTACATCTCAATAAAGCTGTTAACAGCAAGCAAAAAAAAAAACAAACGTGTAAGACTTTTTCATATCCTTCAAGAAATTTACAACAGTTGACGTTTTTAGTTCAAAAAGCTAACAGCTCTTGTTTTTCTTCCATTATCCAAAGTAATGCTGAATTTCAAATGCAATCACACTTTTCCACAACAAGTTTTTGTTTTTAATGAAGTTCTCATTTGCAGTATGTGAGAGTCACCATCCCGCTAGTTAGAAGGACACGTCAATGACAAAGACAAGTATTTGTTTTGTGGGAAGAAAAATATTTAGGTACTCATCTCTCTGTACTTGCCAGAAATCCCTGCCCAGTCCTAGCCCTCCCTCACCTCTCCCTACATTTGGGTGGCCACAACTGGGCTGTGTTCGGCAGCACCAACACCTCTGACAATTCCACGGAGTTCTCGTTATGCGGTCAGTGATCATCTGTTCTCCAACTGGATGCCAAAGCACATGGCAAGGGGGTAGCATCACTTAAAGCAGGCTCAAGGAGTTTGGGACAAATAGCGACAGCTGACACCCTTGATTTCTGCCATCCATGTTGGTACACATTAGATGCCCCTCTCCTCATCACTATCATCCATTCACATTGAAAGAGAATGGCCGGCCACCTGTGAAGCTCCATCCTGAGGCACTGGTGCAACACGAGTTCAGCACAAGCAATCCATTTTTCACTCTTGCCACGCTGGCGGCCACTGGGATTGTTTTAGCACAATTCTGCCTCAACTGATTTCATTGTACCCTACTGAAGGGAGCTGTGAGAAAGCACAAGGTTTCCTTTTCAATGTATTCCACCATATACAACACAGAAGTTCGCAAGAATGCATGTGACTTGGTCATCAAGAGCGTGGGCTGGTGACCCAGAATAGACCTGGTGTGGAATCCCAGGTCCGCTACTCACGAGCAGTGCAATGTTAAGCTGTTTAACTTAACTCTTCTTCACCTCAGCTTTTCCATATTCCAGTTTAGGCTAACTCCCAATTTCCTATGATGATGAAATGGGGTAATGGAAGCCAAGTGCTGGATTGATTAAATGTTGGCGATTAATACTATTATTATTCGTGAGGTCCCTTAGAGGAATTTCTTTCTGTTCTCAGTACCCGTAGCAGTCAACTTTTTCCAAATGTTGCTCTATTTTTATACTTTATGGACTCTCTGAATCTCGTAAGTTATTTTCTTCCTCGATATTAGTTGCTAATGGGGCCCATTTTTAACAAATGCACTTATTTTAATGCTTTTATTTTGTGCACTCTCCTCTCTCCAGCTTCTATTTTCATAACATATGATCACTTTTCCTTCATTTTCCTTGTTTTAAATTTGTTTTATTATGCTGCATTTCATCCGTCTTTCTGTGAGCAACCTTCGATGGTTGCTTTTGCTATTGTTATTGATTGACGTAGCCTAGGGTGTATGTAATCTAACTGAAGTATCTAAAATCGTGGGCTACATAATTAAATATAAGGACATCAATTTAACCTGCCTTTGTCTTTACATGTTTTCTCATTTGGGGGCACCTGGGTGGCTCAGTCAGTGCAACATCGGACTCCTGATTTCAGCTCAGGTCATGATCCCAGGGTCACGAGATCGAGCCCTGCATCAGGCTCCATGCTGAACATGGAGCCTGTTTAATATTCTCTTTCCCTGTCCCCCTGCCCACAAGCATATGCTCTTATTCTAAAACAAAATAAAAAAATGTTTTCTTTTTAAAACTGAAATAATGACATTACCTCTATCACATGATAACAACGAGGAATAACGCACAGGAAGCACTGTGTTGCCTGGCATTGAACTAGCAGTCCATAAATGTCCGCTATTATTATCCTGAGGTATAGGTTCTATTTTTCTGACTCTATCATTTCTTTTTCCCCATGAAATTGTCTAAGCCACGCAATAGACTAACATCCTCATTTTGGTGCCTGCTCTCTTCGTTTCTGTCACCCTTCTTTTTAAACTCTTATCTCTGTATCTATAAATCATATGCATTTCATTTAAAACACGTAAATATCTGACTTACAGCAACATACATTCATCAGAGCCAAAAATAAAAACAGCTCATGATGAGAACCACCAACCTTTCATATACTGCAAGCATAGTTTGAATTATTCTGAATTTGCAGACTAGAACACAATACTGATTGGTACAAGTACATCCTTCTTAACTATGGACAGATTATATCCCAAAGTCCATTATAAGGGATATTTGGACATGAGTAGACAGGCATTCCATTAATAAAATGAGCTAGAAAAACAGACCAAGGAAAAACCACGATTGTACCTGTAATGTCCCTTACATTAATTTTATGGATTTAATTGACATATTTAAACTCTATCAAGACTTGGTTTCTTTTGGGGGGCTAGGTAGCTCAATCAGTTAAGTACACAACTCTTGATTTCAGCTCAGGTCAGGATCTCACGGTTGGTGGGCTCAAGCCCCACATCAGTCTCTGCGTGGAAGCTGCTTGGTATTCTCTCTTTCTCTCCCTGCTCTCTCTCCCTCAAAAATAAATACATGAACATTGAAAAGAAAAAGCCTTGTTTTTTGTGTTTTGGTTTTTTTTAACGTATAATGAGGAGATTGGCCTACATTTAAGGTTGCTTTTCCAACTTCAGAAATCTCTCGATCTCCTGCAACAGTACTCCTCAACCCTGAGTGTGCGGAGAATACATGAAGATTTTGTTAAAACAAATTCCTGGGCGCCAGACCCAGATAGTCCCACCCCAGAGGTGTGAAATGAGCCCAGAAAATTTGCATTTCTAACAGCTTCTCAAGTGAGTCCCATGCTGCCTGACCAAAAACCACACTTTGAACGACTCTTGTCCTACAAAAGACCTCTCCCACTGCATCGTCGTCCTCACTGGACTCTTCTCTTCTCTTGGTTTCCAGAGAGCTCTCACTAATACAATTATCCTCTCCTGATTAACATCTTCTTATCCATGCAACAACACACTATCAAGCGGATTTCTAGAACCCTCCAATTGCCATCTTGATCACTGTTACAAGCAACGTGTTACGTATCGTTTCTCTTCGATGTCTAGCAAACCTTCTTTCCTTTGGGATACATGTGTCAGGAGCAGGGTGACTCTAGTCCCCCTCTTGCCCACAGTTCTGGCTCATGCCTGGTGTCCCAGTGTCATTCTGAATGGTCTCTGCTTTCCTTTCAAAAGCTCCCTGGCTCGGATGATAGATTACATGGTCACCCTAACCAGAAAGAACCACTCCAAGTTGTTTTGTTAATAGCTCGCTATTTCTTACGCATTTAGAAACTGGGCAAAATGCTTTTCACATCTCCTCTGACTTAATACTTACCAACCCTAAAAGCAAAGTTTCATTATGACCATTTTCACATGAGGAAACATTTTAAAAGCTGACCATAATTGCAAAGCTAGGTCTGTCTGACACCAAAGCTCACCAGTATATCCTATTGATTAGAGTCAAAATGTGATTAATGTATACTGCCACCTATTAACTGACTTGAGGGCAATATCAAAGTTCACTGTTGACCATAAAAAAGATAGAGGCTGGGAAATAAGTTGAATTATAAAGACCTAAAATGAAAGGCTTTATGACATTTTCCCTTTTATGATAGACCTCCTCTAACCCATCAATTTCAATACGCCTCTACTTATTTTTAAATTCCCAACACTCCTGTTGATATGGAGTAATTATTCACATAGTTCATGATTTCCTGGAGTTTCCTGCACTGGCTGAACAATGATTTTCTCCAAACATTTCTTTCATCAAGAGGAACAAGAGACTGGGGAGCCTGGGTGGCTCAGTCCGTGAAGCATCTAACTCCTGTTTTCGGCTCAGGTCGTGATCTCACAGTTCATGAGTTTAAGCCATGAACCAGGCTCTGTGCTGACTGCGTGGAGCTTGCTTGGGATTCTCTCTCTACTTCTGTCTGCCCTTCTCCCCTGCTCATTCTCTCGCTCTCAAATCAGTTTTTAAAAAATTAATTAAAAATAAATATAAATTTTAAAAAAGAGGAACAAAATATTAGCTAACGTGTAACCATCAGGACATTGAAATACACAGCCAACGGATAAAAAGCCTTCCTGCTCATGACCAGGATCTTATCTAGTTTTCCACTGGTGTTATGGTACCTTTTTCCTTCTGTGCCTTCACTCATTCCAGAACCATGACTGAGTGCCTATTTTATGCCAGGTAGCTTCACAAAGCACTTAACATTGTGGAAAGCTTTTTCATTAATGTCACTATTATTAAAATCTACCTGGTTCGAAGTCAGAGAAACCTGCCCTTTACAAGGGAGGCATCTGAAGTAAGTGTGAATGTAGCAAAGCCTGTTTCCAACTTTCATCAACAAACGTTAGTGTAAGCCTAAATCATGTGTAGACTAAGACAACAGTTTTCCTGATATTATTAGCTTTTTAGTGTTTTCCATCGGCAGAAATATTGTGGGGGAAAGACCTTAGTTTCTATTGCAAAACAAAGACCCAAACTGTAAAACAAAGACCCACAACGACACCATAAGAGAAAGCAACATTGGCTAGCATGCATTTCGATTTGAAGAAAAAGGTATTTATGGGACAATCCTTCTGCTCACCTTGAATCACTTACAACATCCAGCTCTTTCTTCTTAATTGAAAGTTGTAACAGAAAATGCTATCTGATTTACATTTCAAATTTCCACGTAACTACAAACTTTTATAGTGGTGAACAGATGTTGATGGGAGTTTTACAAAGCCGGGAAATGCTTTTCAAATTCATGTCAGAGGAATGTCAAGTTGAAACCAGGAAAAGAAATACTCAAAGACCAGCACAACTGCCATGTTTACTGCCATTCGCTTTGGGTGACCACGTCTCTTCCCAGCGAAAATCCTAGGTGACCAACAGTGGAAAGAAGTCTTCATCGATGTGCACAGTCTCTGAACAAACACTGCTGGATTGTGTTTCTTATAAATCCGACCAAGTTTAAAAAAAAAAAAATGGACATGACTGAGCTGCCGCGAACTCACAAGTGACCCCTTAGACTCCTTTCTACCCCCCAGCCTGGCATTTATTTGACTTAATCCTCAATTCATAAGCCACAACTCCTCAGAAGATAGGCGCTAAGCAAAGAGATAAACAAGGAATTTATCTGCAGAGCCTCCTGTGAATAGGAAAATAGTCTCCGCCAAGCGTGCGAAATACTTAAAGTCATTTCATAGGTCATGTTGAAAACACCAAAAGGAAATTGAGGACAAGATGAGGAATATATTACCCCTTGGCCTCTCAAGTCTGAGAACTTGTGTTTGGGTAACAGAGCAAGTTCCCGATTTTCCTCCTTCACTATATTCCTTCCAAAGCTGAGATTTATTGTGGTGCATTACTGCTGTATCTTGCTGATATTTAAAGAATAAGATAAGGGCACCGGATATTGCATGGAGAGTATCATCTGGTAATTCACAGATCCTTAAGATCTAATAACAGGCTAGACTCTCTTAATTATGTTTGTCACAGTCCGCTAAGACGTATGTTACACCAAACTGTTTTCTCTAGCTGGGCAGTCACAGAGGTTCTTGTGGAGGGTTTGAACTTCCATCTCCAGTCTCTCCACAAATTTCCAAATGAGGAGGATAATTAAGTCAGCCTTGCACCAACTCCATACTTTCATGCCATTTTATTGGGTGTTCTATTTCACTTCCACTTGTGGTTTCATGATTTCCTGTTCTCTCCGCTCACATCTAAGGAGTCATCTCACGGTATTTACCAGGCATTCAGTGGTCCTGAAGGGTTGCCATAGTCCTGACGCACAAGTCATAAAGCATCTACGCGGAAGCAAATGGGAGTCTGACTGCTGCTGTTTTACATACAGCAAGAATCACCCAAGAGGCTTAGAACAAACATAGCATTGTCCAACCCAGGGCAGCTGCTCGGCTAAATGTGGCCCCCAGCTGTCAATGAGACCACTGATGATAATTAATTACTAGAGACTCAGAAAGATTCTGCATGTGTTTAAGCCCCCGGTCGTATGGCAGACTCTCTAGGAAGATCTGTTTTCATTTTTTTCAGACCACTAGGGGAAGTGTGGCGCTGGGAGGCTGAGCCACAGATCCACCGACAGTGCGGATTTACCTTGAAACTGATGTGGTAAGATTTATGGAATGCGAATTACAGAGTTCAGGGAGACCTGCGTGAGCTTGTGTTATTGTAATTGGTGTTTAGCTGTACTTGTTTCCCGTGCCTGCACTTGGTATTTACTTATAAAAGTTTTTAAGTGCATAAAGTCACCAGTGGAACGTGGGGAAAATCTTTGGTGTAAGTGTGAAAAAAAGTATAGCTCAACAACTCTTGTCATGAAATTTAGAAAGTCTCGAACACTGGGAAAAAATTTATACTGCTCTCAGCAGAATCCCTCAGTAGTGTTTCTCTTAAGAATGGTTTATCCTTAAACAAACACACAAACCAACAAAACCAAGAAAGAATGGCTTATCCTTTGGGAGGGGGAATTGTGCCCTGTGCTAATGTTGAGGCTCTCCATCCCATGTCCTGGGGCCAATCGAGTCACCTCTGACACCTCTGGGCACCCTTAGATCTGGCTGTGTGACCACTGAGATTGTTACTGGGGTTTGCAGTCACCATATTGTAAATCAGTTGATGCAACAAAGTGTTCTTTCCAGTCATGTCTCCATCTGACTCGTGTTTACCTATGCTCACCTGTTGTGCGCAACTTTCGTATGTGAATTACTCCTGGTCTCAGCACAGAAAACCCAAGACCGCCTTTTCAGTTTATAGGAAATATACTTGTCCCTACTGTTAGGACACAAGGATCATCCATCATGATATAGGTCACATTATATTCATTGTACCTTTTCATTCCCAGTCTCAAATGGGTGAAACGAGATCTTTGCAAATAACTAAGTATTAATTAGAAAACCACAAGTTTAAGAGAAGAAGGAAGTTTTAAAGTGTCCTATTTTTGGGGCGCCTGGGCGGCTCAGTCGGTTGAGCGTCCGACTTCAGCTCAGGTCATGACCTCACAGTCCATGAGTTCGAGCCCTGTGTCGGGCTCTGTGTCTCCCTCTCTCTCTGCCCCTCCCATCCTCATGCTCTGTCTCTGTCTCAAAAATAAATAAAAACATCAAAAAAAAATCCTTAAAAAATAAATAAATAAAATAAAATAAAACGTCCTACTTTTTCAACCAGGTAACAAAAATGGAATAAAGGTTTTGTGTATTTTGCTTTGATTTTTAGCTTATCTAGCTATGATTTTGTCAAGTCATGGTTTAAATCAGAGAACAATTTTAAAAAAGCCAAAAATAACAAGTCTTTTAAAAATTTTTTTAAGGTGCATTCATTTTTTCAGAGATAGACAGAGCGTGAGCAGGGGAGGGACAGAAAGACAGGGAGACACAGAATCTGAAACAGGCTCCAGGCTCTGAGCCATCAGCACAGAGCCCGACGCGGGGCCGAACTCAGGGATGGTGAGATCACTACCTGAGCTGAAGTCTGATGCTTCACTGACTGAGCCACCCAAGGGGCCCCCCAAAATAAGAAGTATTTATAGCTATTCCCATTAGATTGTAAGCTTTCTTGAGCAAGGGTTATCTCTCTTCACACTCATCAAATTATGTCCTGCCATACTTGACTCTCAGAGTTATCAGGCTATGAAATATCAGAGACTCAAAACAGAAAAATTTCCTTATGAAGTATTCCATAACATCAGGAAAGGTTAAATACCTTGTATACACAATGAAGTGCCCTCAAGTTCCCACCAAAACCATTACCAGGGGCATCATCACAGCATCTCAGCAGTGGTATTTGGTTCAATTCCTACTTCCCCTTCCTTACTGCAGAAAGAGTAGGACAAACTATAATTGCAGTTTGAGCTGAAGCTCACTTTGCCTTCTTCTTTCAACGCACATCTACCTTTACCATACCTTTGCAGAGAGGCACATTAATATGAAACAATTTAAGATTAGTAAGCCAAGTGTTTTGGGGTTTTTGTTGTTGTTAGCAACTATGACACCTCTTATAGTTACAGATGAAATAATTTTCCCGTTTTCTTCATGGAACAACCCAGTGTTGAATAGATGATAAATGGACATTAATTAAGAAAAAAGAGAGAGACAGACAGACAGAGCTGATCAAGAATACTGCAGCATAACCTTTACCTGACTAACAAACATTCAAGTGGGTTAGGGGAAAAAGTCAAATCATTTGATTTTATTTAGATTTGCTCTAATACCAGAAAAGTTAACTTTTCATTCTGTATTTATTTTGGTATTGGCAAATAAACAATTCATAACTTCTTACTTTGCTACAAAATCACACTGAAATTCATCCCATTTTGGAGTTATTTGGGGGCAATATTTGCCTGGAGTGTAAGTTTCATAAAGAAGGTTGTGTTCTGTTTTTTTCTAGGATATAAAAAAAATGCTATCCCCAGAAATGTCATAGTGGAAAAAAATTATTTTTCATATATTTATTGTGAGATTTAAAAAACCATCAAGGAGGTACTCATGAAAAACTTCCACACTAACTTGTCTTATTTGGATTCTGTTTCTAGAAAGAACTTAGCAATACATATTTTCCACTCACTCAGGATGATCTCAGTATATCCTGAACACAGAAATAACATAAATTTTAGTAATTTCCATCCCGAACAATCTCTTAGGGACTGGTTAAAAACTGTGGTGTTTCCCTATCAAGATTCTGATGGCATTTTTTTGTTTAAGTGTTTATTTACTTTGAGAGAGAGAAACAGCAGGGAAACAGGAGAGAGCAGACAGAGAAGGAGACATGAATCTAAAGCAGGGTCCAGACTCTGAGCTATCAGCACAGAGCCCAAGGTGGGACTCAGACCCATGAACCATGAGATCATGACCTGAGCAGAAGTTGGACACTCAACCAACTGAGCCACCCAGACGCCCCCGATGGCATTTTTTAAAGAAGTACAAAAAAAAAATCCCACAATTTTTTTAATGAAACCTAGGAAGACCCTAAATGAGCAAAGCAATCCTGAGAAAGCAAGAAACATCACACTTCTTGATGTCAAGCTATCCTACCAAGCTACAGTAAACAAAACAACATGATCCTGGCATAAAATGGACAAAAAGATCAACGGAACAGAATCAAAAACCCAGAACCAGATCTTAGCATATACCATCAACAAATAACTGGCAAGGAAGTCAAGAATACTTCACGGAGGAAAAACAGTCTGTTTAATAAATGGTGCTAGAAAAATTGAACAGTCACATGTAAAAGAATGAAACTGGACTCCGATCTTACACCACTCACAAAAATTAACCCACAATCTAAAATCTGAGATCATGAAACTCCTAGAAGAAACAAATCATCATGATGGCATAGGTCTTGGCAATGATATTTCGGATAGCATACCAAAAGCACAAGCAATGAAATAAAAAAGTAAACAAGTGGGACTCCATCAATGCAGAATGCTTCTGTACAGCAAAAGAAAATCAACCAACTGGAAAGACAACTGATGGCATGGGAAAGAGTATTTTCAAATCTTAAATCGGGTAAGGAGTTTATATCCAAAATATATAAAGAACCCCTACAACTCAAGAGCAAAATAAACTTTAAAAGCCACTAATAATCCAATTTTTAAAATAGGCAAAATGCCTGAGTAAACATTTTTCCCAGGAAACGCAAATAGGTGTGTGACAAGATATTCAACTAGCCATTAGGAAAATGCAAATCAAATGATCTTGTTTCCTCAGGCAAGATCCACTAAAGCAAAACTAAATTGGGATGACATCAGACGAAAAAGCTTTTGCCCACCAACCAAATGAAAAGGCAACCTGTCGAATGGCAGAAGTTACTTGTAAATAGTGCATCTGATAAGGCGTTTATATCCAAAAATTTAAGAACTCATACAATGCAACACCAAATACACCAACAGTCCAATTAAGAAACAAGCCAAGAATCTGAGTAGACATTTTTCCAAAGAAGACCTACAGGTGGCTAAAAGACACGGTGAAAAATGTTGAGCATCACTGGTTATCATGGAAATGCAAATCATGACCATAGTAAGGTATCACTTCATGCCTGTTCGAATGATCATGATCAGAAAGACAGGAGGTAACAAGTCCTCATGACGATGTCAAGAAAAAGGAACCTGTGTGTACTGTTGGTGAGGCTGTTAACTGGTTCAGCCACTGTGGAATACTGACTATGGAGGATCTTCAGAAAATGAGAAACGAAGCTAACATGTGCTCCAACAGGTCCATTTCTGGGAAGACTTCCAAAGCAAACAAAAACACACACTTGAAAAGCTATCTTCACTCATATGGTCATAGCCACATGATTTACCAGAGCCAGAACAGGGATACAATCTAAGTGTCCATCAAGAGATGAATGGATAAAGAATTTGTGACAGTATATATACACATACACAATGGCATATTATTTGGCCATTAAAAAAAAACGCACAAGGAAACTCTATCGTTTCCATCAACATGGATGAACCTTGAAGGCATTATGCTCACTGAAATAAGTCAGACAGACAAAGGCAAATATTGGATGATCTCATTTATGTGTGGGATGAAAAACTACAAACAAAAGAAAAAACTCAGAAAAAGAGATCCAGAGGTGGGAGCCGGGGAGGGGGGGCTTATGGGGGGATGGGGTAGGGAATTGAGAGAAGGTGGTCAAAAGGCAGGAACTTCCAGTTACAAGTAAGTAAGTACTAGAGATATAATACACAGCACGACGACTATCGCTAACACTGCCGTATGATCCACAGGCAAGTTCTTCAAAGAATAAATCCCAAGAGCTCTCATCACAAGTCAAAAAAATTTTTTTCTTCCTTTTTTTGGCTTTCTCTTTCTATCTCTAGGAAATGGTGGATGCTAATTAACTCTATTACAATGATTATTTCCTAATATACATAAGTCAACCATTATGTTATATGCTTTGTACTTTTACACTGATGGGTATTCATAAATCTCAATACAACTAGTAAAAAATTAAAAAGCACAGGTTTTAAAGGTCTTTTATGAAAATGTTACTTGCAGGATACACAAAGCCAAGTGTTCCAGTAATTTAAGAGACGGCTTTTCTACACTCTCTTGCAAGAAGTGTAAAAAAGCACATGTTAAAAAGATGCTTATGAATGTAAAAAAACCAAAGTGTGATCCAATAGAATGTAATTATAATGCTGATGAACTCAAGAATTGGAGAAGGAATGTTAGAAAAGGTGATGAGTGGGGAGGTAAAGACATCAAGATAGGGACAAGAAGAAGGGTACCTGGGTGGCTCAGTTAGTTAAGCGTGGACTCTTAATCTCAGCTCAGGGTCGTGAGTTCAAACCCTGAATTGGGCTCTGCACAGAGCATGGAGCCTTCTTAAGAAGAAAGGGACAAGAAAAATGATAATGCATTGGGACAAAGGTGAAAGAGACGAATATCAGGACAAGTTGGAACCAAGTTCAAAACTTGCGGAGTTTTACTTCACCCATCACCCATCCACAAAAATGAAATATCCCAAGGAATGGCCCAATGTATCTTCAGAACAACATGACATAAATATATGCATACATACAACATTCATAGACCTTCATGGAACCATGAAGTAGTATGTCTTGCCACCAGAAACCAATCTATCTAGCGGACTTATTTTGTTTCAATGTAATCAATTATTAAAGGAATTATTAAATCAATTCCCCAAATTCAGCTTTTCAATTTCATTGGGCGATGGGAGGGGAAAGAGGAGGGCAAGGATGACTGTCCTTCCATTCAATTTTAGCCCATTTTGTCTGTAGATTCCTATCCCCTGGGATTTGAGTATTCACATAAATGAAACATATAGGGCAAAAAATAAGTGTGTACAGACCTTTGAAACAACCTGAGAATTACCAGCATATACTTCAGGAGAATGAGATCTCTCAGTGCTTCCAGAATCCAGAGTAAAGATGGCAAGTTTCTGAAAGGATTGGTGGGGTGTAATATACTAAGCGCAAAGGAAAAAGCAGGGAGAAATGTGCAAGTAAGAAAATCCTGTCATAATCATATCTGCTTTACTGACTAGAGCAGCAGGCCCAACAAGGATAATCTTATGAACATTATAGTGGACATCTGTTGTTTGTGACTGTCCAGACTTCCCTTTCTCTATTTTCTAACAGCATCGGGATTTTCCCATGAACAAAACCCACCCCCCTTCTACTTCTAATCCACCTGGTTTGGGTAAGGCTAAGGCTCCGAGAATGAGCACGTGACTCAGACCTGGCCAATAAGAACAACACAACCTCACCATTGCAAGGATTAGCTTAGGGATAAGCATGTGACTGAAACCAACCAATCAGAATAATAACAAGGAACTATTAGGAAAATCTGGGGGGAGAGATACTTTCTTTCATCTGTTTCTACATAAACCTGCAGCTTTCCGTGGTTAACATATACCACCACATGGGAACAGCCTGCTTGAGAAAGTTGCCAATACAAATAAAAATAACAGCCATACAGAGGAGACAGATACCCGATAACTTTGAATGCCCTGGATCCAACCATGCCTGAATTTGAATAGCCCTGAGATCTTTCAGTCATGTGAGCCCATAAACTGCCTTTTTTGCTAAAGCCCATTTTAGTTGAGTTTCTATTACTAAGGAATCTTGACTGACACAAGGAAATACATGTGATTGGGGAAAAAATTATTTTGAGCTCTAAACTGAGACACTAGGCTACAAAACCCAGGAGTATAGGTGAAGGCTCACCTGTTGATAGGAAAAGGATCCAGAGTTCAAGGATGTCCAAGTTTGGCACAATTTTTCATTCAAAGCAGGTGCTTTAATTAGCAATATAACCTTGAGCAAATAATTCAACCTTTTGGAGCCTCAATGTTCTTCTCACCTGTAAGTAGGGATAATAGTATCTACTCTAGCAGATTTTTTTTTTTTTTTTTTTTTTTTTTTTGCTATAAACTGAGGTAATACCTATCTACCAGTATGGAAGGGGCTCAGTATGAACGACATCTCTTTCACATTCCGGACTGGAAATACTGTGGCCAATATTCTTACACAGCCTCTGGAAACTCAAGTGGTTCTGTGAACGTCCCAGGGTAGTACCTCTTTCCACGCTCACGCTGAAGCTCAAAAGTTATATTCCTTCCCATCACAGTCCTCCCTATCTCTTCTCCATGCAGCGTTACTCACAAGACATTTCATCAATCAAGGAAGTCTGTATCCTAAGGAGGGTCACATAAAATGGCAACATCTAAACACGTAAGAATGACTTCCTCAATGTAACTCTGCAAGTATGTTAGGGCAAGTCTGTTGAGACAGGGGATTAAGTTCACCTAGCTCTTAAGAGCACCTATTTAAAAAAGAAAAAAAAAATGGCTGACCAGTAACTCCAGGTTCAGAAAAATCAGCTATCAGGAAGTACTTGGCTGCATGAAATAATTAAAGTTGCCGGTCTCAGAATTACAGAATCTAGTATGCTGTATATTTAGACTTGAAAAGTGTACTGTACCAGTGAAAAGTATACTACAACACTGAGGGCAATACTGAAAACAACTAAACCATCTAGAAAGTGTCAGTCTGTCTCCCTTTTCCCTCACACTTTCAACCCAAGACTGACCTCTGGTAGCTGAGGTAAGTATGCTTCACAGCCTCTGGAAAAAGTCCCAGCCATCAGACTGCTGATTCGACTTTCGCAACCTCTCCCAAGCTCTTACACCCCCTTGCTTTTAACATCCCGCAACTTCGTCCATCTTGATTTCCCTGTTTTGTTCTGACCTGATTCTCTTCCTTGCTCTGGATTCTTTGATGCTCAGGCTATTTCAATGCCTTCTCTTCCCTGCAGGAGCTATTTGAGCTCACACTTCTATTGCTACCTAATTGCAGCTAAGTGTGGAATCTCTATATCCAGACCCTTAAATAATATCAAGGGCATCTCCACCTGGATTTCCCAAGGATGTTTCACACACAGATTCTTCTAGTCCTGGTATTTCTACTGATTTCCTTTCTTCTTGAATAGCACTTCTATCCACATATTCCCCGGATATCAAGGAACCTTCCTGCTCTTTCTCAGGCTGACGCGCAGTCAGTGTTGAACAAGTCTTCTAAGTTTCTACGTCCTCCACCTTTTTCTTATCTGGCTTCATGTTCCTGTGCATGTTTTCTTTTTCATCTTTTCAATGTTTATTTAATTTTGAGAGCAAGAGACAGAGCATGAGCGAAGGAGAGGCAGACTGTGAGGGAGATAAAGAATCTGAAGCAGACTCCAGGCTCTGAGCTTTCAGCACAGAGCCTGACATGGGGCTCAAACTCATAAACCATGAGATCATGACCTGAGTTGAAGTCGGACACTCAACCGACTGAGCCACCCAGGCGCCCCTCATAAGCATGTTTATTTTTTATATAAAACATGGTCTTTCACTAAGAAATAGATCCTAATATGATCTACCGCCTCTAATCTCCTGTTCCTCTCATTCCTTCTCCATATCACAGCCATGGTATTTTGTTTTTCTAAAATAAAAAGCTGTTCACGACTCCTACATCCATTTGCTTCATGTCACCGTGACTTACCTCCTTGTATCTCAAATACCCTAGCCACACCGCAACCATGGGATGGGTCTCCTTTCTCTCCAAGCCTCATTTTCTGTCATCCCCACTATTAATTTTTGGTAACCATTCCTCTTCCCTACTGTGCCAATTCACATTGACCTGACTTCGCTCACTGTGCTTTTAACACTCCACTAGATTGGTTCAGCTAGCTCTTTTTCCTACTTCATTTGTTATGTTGTAGACATTCTGAGGCCATGAAATGTTTATTATTCACCTCTGCAGCTCCAAGGGCTAGGTGCATAGTAGGTGCTTCATCAATACAGAGAAATGTATTTCATTTATACAATTGGTATACGTGATATAGCAGAAGAAAATGTGGAGAAACTTGGAACACAATACAATGACATTTTGCAGCCGTGGCATGTAGTGAGAGGGTGGGGTAAAAACTTCGCTCCAAACACATCACATATATGGCAGATAGTATTTTCCAAAAATGCCACTGCAGTATCAACCCACCCCCATGGTCTTCAACATGATCTTGCCACTCCACCATCAAACATTAGAGTCTCCACCTCTTTAAACCCAGGTGAGTCGTGTCACTGCTTTGACCCAAAGAACATGGAACAGGTCACACTACTGCCATTCTGGGAATCACCCTGAACTGGCCTGTCAATTTCCATTTCCTCCTTCTTGGAAGCTAGCTACCATGCAAGGAAGCACAACCATCGGGCCACCATTCTTGAGGAAGGCTAATCCCCATGAAAAGGAGATGAATAGTGTGCAATCAGTTAACACAGAGGCACCGGACACGTGAATGAAGACTTCATTTTATGGAACAGCCCAGTCGAGCCTTCGGATGACTACAGCCCCAGGCACCATCTCCCTACACAGCATGGCGATCCCAAGTTAGAACCACCCACCAGTGCCCAGACAACCCACAGAACCTGAGAAAGAATAACAAGTTGTTTTTAAGGCCCTCAGGTTTGGGGTGATTTGTTATACCACAATAGGTAACTGGAACACATCGTTAGGTGTTCCTTTTTTTTTTTTTTCCTAACATGGTTAGAATTTCTAAATTGGTTTGTAACAATACAGGCTACTTTTTGAGTACCAAGTCATCTATCAACTTCATGTAAAGAAAGCAAGAACGCAAAGGCAATAGCAGTAAAATCGAGTAATACCTGACAGAATAGAGACTAAAGACTCGAAAGATGGTCTCTAAACAGCAAAGATACAGGATAACAATTCAATATCCACTTATGCTTGAATTAGTTAAAATAATTATGGTATGTTCCCCCCAATGGAACATCATACACTGTACAAGGACTATTTCAGCCCTGTATAAATTGTTACCAAATGATGCCAGTGCAATATGTTAAGTTATGTAACAGTGTGCACAATATGGACTCCTTTTTTTAAAGGAATGTGTCCTTACAAGTTTCGAGAAAAAAAATACTGAAATATGTACCTCAAAGGACATGATTACCTCTGGGAAAGTGATCAAAGATAAGGATTTAACTTTACTGTATTTATGCCATGATAGATACTTTTATAAAGATGGATCACTTTTTTTTGAGAGAAATGCAAATCTAGAGGAAATAAATGGATGTTTATTAAATCTCTGATTTTCTCTCTTTTGTCACCCTTCCCTCATTCTGGCAACTACTGGCTCTATCTTCATAATCCATGTTCACATTTGTTCATCTTTGGCTTAACATTACCAGAGAATTTCAGGGCATATGTCCTGTTATTCTTATCAGGAGTCCTATTATTTGACAAATGCAAATCCAGACTCCTGAACCTGGAGACCAAGGCATCCACATTTTGCTTTCAACTATCAACACATTTCCCTCCACCCCCAATTTTTGCATGCTTGATACCAAAACTACATCTGTTCCTGGAATGATAGCCTGGATTTGCTTTTTTGTTTTCTTTTCCCTGCATCTGGAGAGCTTGTGTTGATCTCTTCATTAACGTCACGCACTCAGAGGCACCCCCATAACCCCGCATGGCACCCATGCTTTGAGACCAAGGCTTCAGCGGTGTTTTCTTCCGGTAGGAGTCCCATAGCACTGTATCTGTTCTGTCTTTGCCTTTGTCGCTTTTTACCTAGTACTTTTTTTTTTTTTTGCAATTCTAATTTTTACCTGGTATTTTCGATAGGTAATTCCTAGAGTTTTCAGTTCAGATGCATTTGAAAACATACAGTGCATGAACACTCTCTCCAGCCACCCTCCTCGTCATCCTACGTTCCACAAGTGATGTGTTTTGTGATCCTTTCTAGGGATGTTTTAATGTACGTAAGAGCACATACATGTCTATTCTTTTCCTTATCTTTCACATACATCATGGAGTACAGCTCACGCTGCTCTGGGCATCGCAGTTCCTAGGTCTACCCATGCTGCCACGAAAATTTACAGAGCAGCTACTACCTCCCAGGAATAGTTCTAGACAGTGGAGAAACAGAAATAAACCAATAAGTTCCACCAATCATGGAGCTAACATTCTTAGAGAAAAGAGAGACAAGGAACAGAGTAACTACAATATATAGTGTCAGACAATAAACACTAACTGTAAAATAATAGCAACGATAAAGCAGGACAGGGAAATATTATGGAGCTTAACATTTCAGACAGGGTGACCTATAAAGCCCTCACTGAAATGGTACTTTGTAAATACATTCTTTTTTTAAATTTTTTTTTTCAACGTTTATTTATTTTTGGGACAGAGAGAGACAGAGCATGAACAAGGGAGGGTCAGAGAGAGAGGGAGACACAGAATCAGAAACAGGCTCCAGGCTCTGAGCCATCAGCCCAGAGCCCGATGCAGGGCTCGAACTCCCGGACCGCGAGATCGTGACCTGGCTGAAGTTGGACGCTCAACTGACTGTGCCACCCAGGCGCCCCGTAAATACATTCTGAACACAATCAGAGTATTAACCATGTGGATCTGTGAGGAAACAGTATTTCAGACAGAGGCAAAGGGCTAAGTGAGAGTCTGTCCGGTGAATTCTAGAAAGAGCAAAATGTCTGCTGTGGTGGTAACAGACTCAACAAGTGACTTGCTAGTCTTTGAAATATGTTTACTCATCTTTTGCTTACTTGAATAATCATGTAACTTGGTAAAATTAGTATGCATGGTTTACCTTAGTTTCTTCTAGTACTTAAGTCAAACTTTATGAATAGTAAGTGGTCAAGAGTTGCTCAGTGGTGAGCAGGTATATAAATGAATGAATGAACCAACAAAGAAAGGATACATAATCTAAGGTCAATGGTATTTACTGATTCAAGGCCCCCTTCTTGCTCCTTCTTTGGTGTAGAACACTGTTCTCCTACATACCCATGTGACTAGAACTCTCAGTTCTCCAAGATCCTTACTCATATGTCACTGCTTGGTGGGGCCCTTGATATCTTATTAATGAACCAAACAATAAAAGTAAGCAGAGAAATACCAGAAGGCTGATATAGTAACTCTACTTATGCAGCGGGGCACTTGGCTGGCTCAGTGTGTTAAGCATCTGACTCCTGATTTCAGCTCACATCATGATCTCATGGTTCATAGGATCGAGCCCCATGTTGGGCTCTGCAAGGAGAGCACAGAGCCTGCTTGGGATTCTCTCTCTCTCTCTCTCTCTCTCTCTCTCTCTCTCTCTGCCCCTCTCTCTCCACCACCTGTCTCTCTCTCTCAAGATAAAAAAAATAAAAATGAAAAAAAGATTTTTTTTTAAATAACTCTACTTATGCTGCTGAACCAGAGAACCTTGGCATTGCTGCCTATTTTCCTAGCAAGCCGACCTTGAGGAAGAAGGTTCAAGTGAAAACTGACATAACACGAATTCCCATCCTTCCACCCTGCAGGTCATGTAGATATGTTTCGTCCATTAGTGGGAACTATAGAATATTTATTAGGTGGTGGGTTCATATCCGTAATATACTGACAGGCCTGATCCAATTTTCTCGAATACAGACCTGTCATCTCATGACAAAAAAATGGGCTTGGACGGATTTTCTCAGTGTGACTGAAGATGTATACACTCAACTTTTCCAATTTGTCTCTTACTTGCCACATGCATGCATTTCCAGCTCTCAAATGAGATATGTACCTATTAAACTGAGTGCAGCTAGGTCTCTCTCCAGATGACATTTCAGAAAAAGGAACAACTACTGTATTCATAAAGCAAAAAGATGATTGGCAAAGAATATGAAATTCTTAATGAAACCTCAATTCCAATACTCCTGCACTAGGTCTCCCCCAAAAGCAGAGTTAGCTCTCCTTTGCTGAATGGCTGCCACATCTGACTCTGTTTTTATCTTATTGAAATGGATGCTTTGTGCAACAAAGATCTACATTCTGCAAATTGTTTTCCATACAACGTGCATTAAGGAAACTTGTTCCATAAGCACATCTGGTCCCGTCTCAGCACGCTGTGAGGAGAATCTATACGCCATCTCAATGCCCCAACGTTCAAACTCGCAGGAGCATTTTGCTTCACTGAACACATTCAAGGACAGCTCGTTGTCAATATTTTCAAGCCCTTTAAGCCATCGTGTTATCCTACCATGCATATTATATTGTCGTTCTTGTGGTTTCTCATCAAGGCGAACAAGAACACTGCTCCAATGTCTTCAGGATGTCTCAAGTACAGCACATCATTTTTCAACAGATGCTACAAAAGCACTCATTGATCTCCTAGGCATTTAATACCTAGATCAAAGCCCCAATTGTGCCAGAACTCGTGCATTTTTCAAATCATGAGTTTACGTAGCTGTTTACAGGCTGTTCCATTTTACTGCCCTAAGAAGTGTCTTTCTCAATTGCCAAACCTTGTCCAAGGAAAATTATGGGCTAGAAACTTCAGTGTAAGAGCCCTCTATATACTCTACATAACATAGCATATTCTAGCCCTTCATGTGGAAGTCTTCTGTGACTAAAAGTTGCTTCCAGTGTCTTCCATATTTACAATTCATACAAATACATAACATGAGCTAAAATGACCCATCTTTTGGGGAGCCTGGGGGGGCTCAGTCGGTTGAGCGTCTGACTTCGGCTCAGGTCATGAACTTGCGGTTCAGGGGTTTGAGCCCCGTGTCCGGTGCTGTGCTGACAGCTCTGAGCCTGGAGCCTGCTTCACATTCTGTGTCTCCCTCTCTCTCTGTCCCTTCCCTGATTGCACTCTGTCTCTCAAAAACAAATAAAGATTACACAAAAATATTTTTTAAAAATTTTTTAACATTTATCTTTGAGAGAGAAACAGAGTGCGAGGAAGGAAGGGGCAGAGAGAGAGAGACGTAGACACAGAATCCAAAGCAGGTTCCAGGCTCTGAGCTGTCAGCACAGAGCCCGATGCAGGGCTTGAACTCCCAGACTGCAAGATCGTGACCTGAGCCAAAGTGGGATGCTTAATCAGCTGAGTCACCCAGATGCCCCTAAACAAAAACAGTTTAAATGATGCATCTTTTTGGCAGTTTTTGTTCATTGCAAGTACTTAGTCCTAACACACAGAAGTGAATCTGATAAATATACATGAAATATTTGTGCCTCCTTAGGTATACAAGTTATTTGAAGCAGGAAAATAACATCATTTGGAAAGAACACCAAAATGACAGAGAAGGAAATGCAATCTATGACTTCATGGAGGAGTCAATTAGCAATTTTGAAAAGCGTCAAATAGTTTTTTTAGTTTCATTGCTAAGTAACATGTGTAATGGCAGGACACCTTAAAATTTTTAAATTGTGTCTACATTTTCAGCTTTTCAAGTTTCTCCATCTTCTCTCCTTATTCTTTCAGCTCTAAAAGTTTCACAAACACCGCTAATTTTGTCAAATGTTAATTCCCTAATTGCCAAGCATTCATTGAGAATGCCGATATACTCATTAAATCACGTGGAAGTCTTAAAATTTCTAATATGTCCAGTTACAAAACATGGTTTTCAGATATCTTATTTATTTTCACAAAAGTGTCATTAAAATGTGATTCACTCAATGAAATACAATGAAGTAAACGGAGGGTAAGTATTCTAGGTTCAATTTTTTTTCAAACTGAGGTAAAGTACCTTTTCCCCAGTATCACAGACGAGGGTATAAGATAAGCTCGCAAAGATTCTGGGTTTAGTAGCCTATGCCTACTTCAGGTGAACTGCCCAGAGCACCTCAGCCAGTACCATCCAGTTAATTCAGGGTTTCGAGACCAGCTCAACTTTCTTGTGTCTCTGTTCATCTTACCACTATTCCAGAAGCACCGTTCAGCGCCAGTCACCGGGCTGGCTCTGGGATTGGAGCACTGAAATAGAATGAGAAGATCACAGGCCCCAAGGAGTTTACATTCTAGCAAGCAAGGGAGACAGCGAACAAGTACAGGAATAAACCAACGAGGTCATGTCAGGTGGTAATGAAAGAGATGAAGAAAAGAAAACAGAGTATTGAACTACAGATGTACTAAAAGGGCTCAGGGTATTTTAGATCCAAAGATCACAGAAGGTGACATTTGAACAGACACCGAATGATAAGGAGCCAGCCAAGGAAAGAGACAGAAGCCAGAACACCCTAGAAATAATAAATATTAGTGAAAGGGACTTCATGCAAATTTAGCATCTTCCAAGAAAGTAATTTAGCAACTTCCAACTTTGACTATAATGGTGTAATTCTCAGCAGCGTTATACATATAACAAACTCCCATTGTAAGTGTAAGAGTGGGATCAAGCGTATAACGGTTTTCAGTCATGGCACAATGGACAGCACTTGTCTGGGACCCTGGAGAGCTGGAAAATCTGTGCTCGGTGCTCCATAATCATGTGGGGCATGCTTCAAATCCCAACACTGAGCAGGAGTGTTCCAACAGACAAGGATGGTCTGGCTCCACAGAGGACATAGAGTCAGGGTTCGGGGCTACTGGAAAGGCTGCAACTGGTGAGATTGGACACTGAAGAGGAAGAAGCTTCACAGCAATGAGTGCTAGAGTCCGCCAGGGTCTCAGGCTAAATACGAAGCTACGCATACACCTTCAGGAAATATTCCATACAGCATAACACAAAACAACTACTGGGGTTGAGAAGCTTAAAGAGATTCTGGAAGGTTCACCGTGCTGTACAATGGGGGAGCACTGACCAGCCTCAGACAGAAAACCTCGCTGGGTGTGCCACACATTTAAGAGAGGTCTCAGTACAGATGGAGCTGTTGAATGGAGCTACACTCAACCCGGCCTCAAAGTGACTCTGGCATTGCCCTAACAAAGTCAAAATCAACCCCTGACAAGTTCAAGTTGAGCCTCTCGTAAGTTGACAGCCAATCAGAAGCAGATGCAACCATCATTAAGTCAAGATGATACAATCAAGATTTTCAATAACACAGTACCCACAGCAAACAGCTTATGTAAAAATAACATCATTAGAGAGGCAGAAATGTGACCACAGGCAATCCGTCCATGGAAACACTTGTAAAGATGACACAGATGTGGAAATAAGCAGATAAAGGTTTTTTTTAACAACTAAGTATGTTGAAGGATTTAAAGGAAAAAATGGACATGGTAAGGGAACAGATAAGGGCTCTCAAAAAACGCCTATAAGCTATCTTTAAAAAAATAAAGCAAATGCAAATTCTAAGAATGAAGAGTAAGAAAATTTTCCTTTTAGAAGTTTTAAACATGACAGGAAGACACCAGAAGAAAACAGCAGTGAATTTGGAGGCAGATCAGTAAACGCTCTCCAAAAGGAAGTGCAGAAGGAAAAAACTTCCTGAAAACAAGAAAATGAACAGAGTTTCAATCACATCAAGCACAATTTCAAGTTCTGTAACATACATGCAATCGAAATACAGCAAGAGAGAAAGAAAAGGAGGCCAAAAACACTTTTGACCAAAAAAAAGAAAAATTCTCATACAATTTTAAAAAATATCAGTGCAGAGGGTTTAAGAAGCCCAGGGAACCAAAAGCCAAATAACCACGAAGAAGGCCACATGGAAATGCTCTGTTGGATGCTGAATAGTCAATTTTGTGTTTTTGGTTGACTTTATTGTATTACTTTCAACAGTGTTAGAATTATTCTGGCATGCAAGTAAGTTAAAGTACGTTGGATCCTTTGTACGCTTTTTATTCTTTAAGAGGGTCTGAAGAAGTCTTTAGTCTAGAGCTAATATATTCCTACTTCATAGAATTAGTCTCTGGCAGATGTTTAAATAACACATGTTAACTGTTATTATATCATTACTTGTTCCTTTAAAATAGCATGTTCTCAGATATTCCCTATTCAAATTTAAATAAAGTTCATTATCAACCTCTGACACACTAGCAGATAATAGACCATGCAGTTACCTGTATTTTTGAGATAGGAAGAAAAAGATTTAAGTCCTAGAGAGAATGTGCAAAGACTTGAAAAGCACATTTTAACTTCTGTTGAAATTTTTAAACAGTGTGTTGCTTGTGCTTTGTAAAATATTGTCAGTTTATGATATGAACCCCCCCCCCCATTAATTCCAAAATATACCACCTCTTGCTATGTCCAAATGCATGATTAACAGGACAGCCAAAGCCAAATGTGAATAAACATAAATAAAATCTGTAAACTTTTGGGGCGCCTGGGTGGCTTAGTTGCTGAAGCGATGGACGCAGTTTCAGCTCAGGTCATGATCTCACGGTTCTTGAGATCGAGCCCCACTTGGGGCTCTGCACTGACAACATGGAACCTGCTTGGGATTCCCTCCCTCCCTCCATCCCTCCGTCTCTCCAAATAAACATAAAAAAAAAAAAGTAGGCTTTTATAAAAGTAACTTAAAATATACGGTCTTGGGTTTAGGGGTTTTTTTTTGATGGCTAGAAAATAAATTATCATTGTGTCCAGTATAAAATTAATATACACTGACTGCATTCAGAAAAATCAAAACAGATTTTTGACATCTACCCTAGTGCTTTTCTTCTCTCTCCCCTTCCTCCTCTCCCTCCTTTCTTCTTTTTCTCTGTGTGTGTACCTACTTTCAAAAACTGGATTATGCTGCACAGAATTTATCTTTTTTTTTAATTGAGCATCACTGCAAAGAATAAAGCCTCAATAATGCAACTCTGACATAAGTAAAGAACAAATTTTCATATATATATATGAATATATACTGTTTAGCTGTAAAAAGGAACGGAGTACTGATACATGCTACAACTTGGATGAAACTCTAAAACATCAAATTCAGTGAAATAAGTCAAATACAAAGGTCACATACTATATGGTTTCTTACATTTGAAATACCCAGAATAGGCAAATCCGTAGAAACACGAGACACATTAGTGTTGCCTCAAGATGGGAAAAGAGGACACGGGGATTGATTACTTGAAGGGCACTGGGTGTTCTTCTGGGTTGAGAGAAGAGTTTTGAAACCAGAGAGGGGGCAGTTACACAGCATCGTCAATGTTCTAAATGCCACGGAATATTACACTTTCAAAAGGTTCATGGTAGGTTATGTGAATTTCACTTCGATTTCAAAAGTCATCATCACAACCATGGTCCCTGTTTTCTTTGCCAGTACACCACATCCATGAGCCAAGACACATTTCTTAAAAATAGTAAGGGGGCTGTGCATAAAGTCACTGACGATAAAACCCATGACCCTGAGTCAACTCACTGGGCACTGGCTCTGTTGGTGGACCAAGAACATCCCATATCACCTAAAGCAGCTTATGACCTATAGAGGCATCAAAAAAGGAATAGTGCTCCTGAAGAGGTCTGTAGACCAGTTTGACGTTTTTAATAGAACGTAAGTAAATATCTAAAATGCTTGCCTCAAGAACTTCGCTCTTCATGATGGAGGTTGTTTTCATTGCCAGGTTCTCTCTGAAAATCACTTTTGATATGGGTACTTGTGTGCACCTTTGACTCTTGGGAAACTGGAACTCAATCCCATGGAATTACATCTTTTCCCTCTCATTAGAATTCCAGGGCCAGACATTACAGAGCAGGCAGATTGCAGCGACATACCTGTTAATCCTAACACTCCCCACCCTAAGTTAGCTGAGTTCAGTGGCTATATTGGTTTGTTAAATGGGAAACAAATTTTAATGCTAGGCATGGCCATGAAATCATTATTTTTCGTTTGTCTCTTTCATTGTTTTCCCATGTTTTGACCTATTCTAGAGGATTCTCAGAGCATCAGGTAAGGCTTTTTATTGCTAGGAGAACCTAAACTTTTCAGTGCAAAGGGCTAGGCACTTAATAATTTCTCAATAAAAATAACAAATAGTAACTTTTGATAGAGCTGGTTCCAGATCCAACCCAAAGTGAGTTCATGTAACAATCTCATTTTCAATGTCTTCAAATTCCTAAGTGTGAGGCCAAAGGGTTTCCTCAGAGAATGTACCCGGAAGCATCAAAACATGTGATGGGAATAAACTACAAACACAGACATCCTGGATTTAATATATTTGGGGTCATTTTTATTTGGATAGAAAATTAGGCCACAATTCTAAAAGGAGCAAGGTGAATTTCCAAGAGAAATCTTCGGCTTGGGCCCAAGGTTAAACATGGAAAAATCCATTTTACTTTCTACCAGGTACAGGAAGCTAAAGAACTAATCTCCAGATTTATAGCTGATTTTTTTTAAGTGTATTTATAGGTTTTGAGAGTGACAGACACAGCCTGAGTTGGGGAGAGGCAGAGACGGAGGGAGGAAGGGAAGGAGGGAGGGAGGAAGAGAGAAAGAGAGAGAGAGAGAGAGAGAGAGAGAGAGAGAATCCCAAGTAGGCTCCACATTGTCAACACAGTGTCCAATGCGGGACTCGAAATCATGAAACAGCGAGATCATGACCTGAGTCGAAACCAAGAGTCAGACACTCAACCAACTGAGCCACCCAGGTGGTCCTAGTTGATCTCCTTTTGAAGAAAAACATTCATAGGACAGTAGCAGAGGCTACTGTTTCCACCTTCTACCTTAATAGGATTATGTGCAGAACACATGGCTGGACTACATTTCCCAGCCTCTCTTTAGTTATGCTGGTCACATGACCCAGTTTTCTCCAAAGGAATTCACGTTTAAATCCTGTGCACCGCTTCTTGGCAGGGGCTTTTGAGAATGAATGTACTTCTCAGCCAGTTACCAATTTTAAACAGGCTCTAGCAAATGGGAGTGACCCAAGTTGGAAGGAACTCAAGATTCCTCAGTGACTGTGAGGACAAAAACCACCTATGAACCACCAACACCATCCTTGGAAAGGAGCAAGAATGCAGCTCCGATTGTGAAGAACGAAATTTCTATTCATTTGACTTATTAGTTATAACAGTTTAACCAGTGAGATTTTTCTTTAAAGCTCAGAAATATTAACAGTAGAGATGAGAGAACTCGAACAATTTGGCCAGACCTCAGAACCTGGGTCAAAACACAAGCCATTACAAAATACCATCTGGTAATAAAAATTACAACACTATGGCTTACTCTAGCACTAACAATGAACGAATGATTCAGAAAAGTGGATTCATCATTCCACTGGCAACAGTGTGGAGGACGTGATTTCCTGAGAGCCAAAGTGTTTTTGAGTTTGACTACCTAAACACCGTAAAATATAAAGCATGTTGTTCTGCGTAACGTAAATAGTTATTTTCTTTCCAAAACACTCCACCAAGCACCTAACAATTATTTTATCTTCTTCTAATAGGAGTAGATGTGCAAAACAAATCAATTTTCAGCAAGTGCCCATTCAGAGGCAGTTACTCGTGCTGATGAAATCTACATTTACCTGAAGTGATCTTCATGAAAAGAGAAAATTCTAGGACGACCTTTTTGAGTAGCCCAAGCTTCCTGTCAAGTAGTGCCACTTTAGTTAAGTGATGTTCCGTGACCGTTTATGAGTCACAATTTCATTTTCTGCCCTTTTCTCTCTCTTGTCTCTCCTCCTAGCTACTGGTTCTTCCTTATCTTTTCCCCCTGCCTTGGGTCTGCTTGCTGAGCACTTAATTAGGTGCAAATGTTAAGTACCAAGAGACAGAATACTCGGACCCCACAAATCTTCCAGAGTAAAAGAATAAAGACACTAAAACTGTAATATGCCAAAACACGAGAAAGGCAATGAGAAAGTGGTACTTCTATACTCTCCTATGCCATTCGTCGAGAGTATCGGATACGGACAGGGGCAGTGGGGGGAGGTGGGTAGTGTATACTAATTTTATGTTCAACACAATGAATAATTTATTCTCTATCAAAAAATAAACTGAACCCAAGGCCATGTATTTTAAGTTACTTTTATAAAAGTCTACAGGTTTTTTTCATGTTTATTTAGAGTGAGAGAGGGAGGGAGGGAGGGAGGGACAGAGTCCCAAGCAGGCTCCATGCTGTCAGGGCAGAGCCCCACGTGGGTCTGGATCTCATGAACCATGAGATCATGACCTGAGCTCCCAGTTCTAGGTTCCTGGCTCAGTAACAAACTCTGAGAAGCAGGACTGCTGTGACCATTAAAGAAAAATAGTGTTCAGTTGTAAAAAAAAAAAACCAAAAAAAAAACAAAAACAAAAAAAAACCAACAAAAAACACAAAAACGTACTTTTGTCAGAATTGGAAGAAAGGAAATGGTGTTAGAGACCCCAAAATTAAGAAGAAACTGCGGCTTTAAAAATCTCCTTCTGGGGTAGGTACTGATTTGTAGAGACACCAAACAGAAAATGAGCAGTTCTAAGAATAGGAAACACATGTTAGCAGATTGGAAGGAGCCAGCAAACTAGAATACGAGCCGCTGTCACCAGGAAATGACGCTGGTTTGTCACAAAACACAGCAGAAAAGAGATGAACTGCTCAAGGGGAGTAGGAAAGTCTTGAAGGAAAGGATGGTATTGAAGGAAGTCGTACAGGAGTTATCCAGAGAAAAACGAAACTGGCAACCGTAACAATGTAAAAGTATGTGTTATTTCTGTTACCTGTCTAGTAAGAATATGTAAGTGATCCACTTCAAAATCATCTAAAATATAGAGCTCACAGGCTGAGTATGTCCTTGAGGGTCACCAGGGACCAATAGTGATGCACGCATCGGTCATGGAGGAAGAGACGAGAAAGCCAGGAAAATTTCGGCAGTAGGAGGAAGTCACAACAGAAACACTTGTAGGCTACCCTGAATGACGTGAAGATTCTTCCAAAGACTGGAATGTTGCCAGCCAGGGGCATTTTTAGATTCCATATGCCATCATCTGACTTGAAAGTGTATGTTATTTTTTTATGTTAATTTTCTTCCATTTAATCTTCTGGTAAAAGGTGTAAAAAAAAAAAAATCCAGAGATCTTACCTTGTCCATGTAGCTGATTGGCCCAGGATTGCTTGGATGGAGCCCATGTAGAGGGAGAGTTTAGAGGTTTTGAAAGGACCTCTCCCCAAAAAGAATGGTTGGTACTAACGTTGTTACTGTGGTTACTGTGTTTTGTTTAAGTGTTCCTGTTCTCCTACCAGACTCTGAGCTCCGTGAGTCCTGATCGGCTTCTTATTTACCCTTACATCCTCTCACCTAACCTAACACCCAATACAGACCTGGAACTCAATAAATGCGTGTTAGTTGGGTGCTTGAAGGAATCAAACTAATTACTCAATTATTTCCTAGGAAGTTCAATGTGAAAGTTAAAAATGTATGATGGACTTTCAATTCCAGAATAAGTGAATATATTTACCTTATCCTACCCCCAAAGTATAACTCGAAGACCTATAGTTTGCACAGAAAACAAATACAGAGAATGGGCTGTCTGGGTGGCTCAGTCAGTGAAGCATCTAACTCTTGGTTCATGGGACTGAGCCCTGCATCAGTCTGTGTGCTCACAGTGTGGAGCCTGTTTGGGATTCTCTCTGCCCCTCCCCTGCTCTCCTTCTCTCTCAAGATAAGTATTAAAAAGAAATAAGGAAAACAAATACAGGCAAACACTGTAAGTAGACAGAAGATGGAATACCTAGATAACTCAAGAGCCCAAGGAAAATTGTGGTGGAGATTTCCAGGTTGTTTTTTTTTGGGGGGGGGGGCGGGTCTCATTTCTTTTAGACCCCATAGCTGAAGAAGCCAAATACCTGGTAACATCAAGAGGCAGAGATGAAGTCCAAAGAAAGCTTGCTCTTTCCAGCTGAAGGACCAGGAAAGAGACACCCCAGAAATATAGAAGCTTCTAGACAGTAATGGTTCTACTTTAGTCCAACACCACAGCCAAGTGTGTCCCCAACTACACCCGTGCCAGAAAAGGCCAAGTGGGGTGCTGAGACCCCTCTCTTACCAGGCTATCACAAAGTACCCTAGCCCCGCTCCCCCTACCCTGAGCATGGTATCTGAGAAGGTTCAGCAGAGAGCTTGGATTTCCACCCTGCCCCACAGTAATAAGATAGATGCTCATCCTTCTCCCTGCTTGGGTGGTCCTGAGGAAGCCTCATGAGGAATAAAGACTTATATCACTAATTGGTAGCAATGAGGCCACCACACCGCACCCCGTGTCCATGGTGGTCATAAGGGGAAGTATGAGGTACTCATATCCCTATCCATAAGTGATTTATCAGTGGAGAGTCTGCACTCCAAACCCCCTGACCAGTTAAGAGGAAGTGGACCACTCACATGGTTGGTCAGACAGTTCAATGGTACAGCCACCATAACAAAGAGTTTGAGTGTCTTGAAAAGCTAAACACACTCTTACCATACGATGAAGCAATTGTACTCCTGTCCCTTTAGCCCATTGAAGTGAAAACTTACATTCATGCAATAAGTTGTATACAGACATTTTAGGTGCTTTGTATAACGATAGCCAAAGAAGTGAAAACACTCCCAGTGGCCGTTCATTCTGGTTGACATACGATGTGATTTCCTATCATGGAATACTGCTCAGTAACAAAAGGGAATCAACTATTGATACACCAGACAACCTGAGTGAATTTCCAAAAAGTTTAAGTGTAATAATAAAAAAAAAAGGCTCTATCAAAAGTTACACAGTCTGTGATTCCATTTGCGTAACATTCTTGAAATGACAAAATTATAGACATGAGAAGAGTCCAGTGACTTCCGGTGGTTAAGGAGGCGGCAAGGTCAAGGGGAAAATCCTTTTGTGTATAAAAGGGCAGTATGGGGGAATCTTGGTGATGGAAATGGCTTTTATCTTGAACAGATTAATGTCATCATCTGGTCATGACACTGTACCATAGGTTTACAAGGTATTACATTACGGCAAACCGTGAAGAGTACGGAGGATTTCTCTGCATTATTTCTCAGCCCTGCATGTCACTCCAGTGGTCTCAAGATAAAAAGTTTAGTGAAAAAAATTGTACTTTCTAAGACAGAACAAACCTATGAGGCCAAGTAACCAGAAACGCCATGGTCAATTGCGCACAAGCCACATATTTTACATTCAGCGAGGCTTCCACAAATCAGGGTATTTCTTTTGGTGTCATTTTGTCCTTCACCACATGGGTTATGTATTCTTACTTCTGCTTTTTTTTTGTTTTACAAAAACTTTACATGTATCAAGTCTCTATTAACTGGAAATGGAGCTATAATTGAAATTTATAGCCGAGTCAGTACAGAAGAGTGACAAACAGTAGGACATAAAATGCCAAAAATCTTTTGCTGGGAGCATTAAAATCTACTGTAAATCAATTTTTCAATCCAAGATACAACAGTTTTCCACTATTAAAATCTCCAGTCTCTAGCTCTGTTAAATGGTCTTCTGAATGAGAACTAGAGTTTCTATTGAATTCTCTCATTGAGTTCATAGGGTCATATGAATTTCTTGACAGCTAGAGTCCCAGTCTGAGAAACAACAAGTTTTTGAACTTTTTACTCCAAGATCTGACATTGACTTGATGGGTAACTTTCAACAAGATACAGTGCACCTTTAGGATTTGCTTTTCCTGTCAGATTTTTAAGAATTGCATGTGCTCACTTTCCTCAGTATCTCGTTTTACCTTTTTATCCTCCCCTTGGCCAGGCTCATGAACAACTGGAGAATCCAAACTAGAGTCACGGCCACGGCTGACAAAGAAACACCACCACACACATCTACTGGGAGAATCAATCCATGGCCATCACTCAAGTGAAAAATACATGCTTCCTGTCTGTAAAATCAATTTCAGTTCCTGTCCTCTCCTCTTCCTTTACCTTCCCTCATTTGATATAAGCTCCTGAGGACTACAAGGTCTCAAACAATCTGCACAAAGTGAGGGATACGCTGTGCCCCATTTCCTCTGGGGCTTTGGAAGGACATAATGGAATCCCGGACTGACTACGCCTCTACTCACTGTTTTTTTGTCTACAGGGAGAAAAGAGAACATTAGGGGAGGATGGGTCTGTAAAATATTTCACTGTATTTAATTTACTGTTAGCGCTCAGAGGAGAACATCTCTAAGTTGAGCAAAACACGTGTCACCTGCTCAGTGAGGAAGTGCTTTGCCTTACAAATACTCTGAGAGGTCTCAGATGATGGCCTACTAGGACTGTTAAGGAATAATTTAGCAGTTCCCTGGAGTCTACATATGTGTATTTGGGATATTCAATGTTGAGGCCACACCTGGCTGAAAGAGGTGCCACAGTATTGCCGGCCATGAATTATCCAAAGCTCCAGGAATCATGGTCTCTGCTCTGCTTTCCTTCCAAGTGCAAGTAAGCAGAGGTTAGCAGTGTTGGGAGCTCAGGCTCAAGACAGAACTCTTGATTGATCTTCCCCTACTAATACTGATCTCTAGAATATATATACACATTAAGCAGAACTATATCAAAATCTATTAAATTATGGCATTCACACTCAAGTTTTCCCAACTCCTCTATCAGAAGTCTGTAACAAAGGATCTTTTCTAACACCAGGAGTCTTGAATTACAATCACTGTTTCGCAAAACACAACTAGACTCAACGAACATAAAGTTTGTGAGGAAATGCAGTCTACCCATGGTTTACCAGTGTTATCTTTTCCAGAAGGTAATTTTTGCATCAATGTATTTAGTAAGGGAAGTAATTTTACCTCAAGTGATCTGTTCTAGTGATGGAAACCACAAGAACATTATTAAGGCTACAAAAGGGGCCAAACTTTTTCAATTTTTTCATCTGATCCTCCAATAGATATTTCCATGTTTATGTGGATATACATACATGTACACATTGCATATACGTGTGTGTACGTACATACATATATATGGATATTACATGTGTCTATCACATCTAGTCAAGAAAATTCTAGTACAGAATTATCTCAAGTCCATGTTCCCAAAGAATAGTCTAGGAGTCATCTCATTAGAATTACCTGGGGGCACTAATTAAACATTTCAAGTTCCTGGGCCCCAGTCTATCTAGGTCCACTAGGTAAGAGTCTCTGATGACAGAAACCAAGGATCTACATTTTAGACATGATGCTACAGTGACTGCCATATGCACTAAAGCTTAAGAAATCATGTTGCTGACATATTACCCTTTTTACTGATTGTGCTCGATCTCCTCTGTCATTCTTTGAAGGTAAATATAGTCTTCAGCTTCCAGGGAGACAGAACTCTTGATTGGTCTTCCCCTACTAATACTGATCTCTAGAATATGCACATTAAGCAGAACTATATCGAAATCTATTAAATTATGGCACTCACACTCTAATTTTCCAAACTGTTCTATCATTTACAAGCTTCCATGAAATCTAGCAGAAAATTCCACTTTCTAGTAAGATGTTTGTCTATAAGGGTTTTTTCAAGAAACATTGGCTTTTCCTTACCCTTTGCTTTGTCACTATACTAATGGACTTGTCTAGCTCAAGTTGAAGAGTGATGTACCAATTTACTTGCTTGAAACACATGATTTCTCAGACAACTTATGTGTGGCTACCAAAGTCTTCACAAATGGGATAATGAGATTCATTTAGGTCAGGATGTTTTTCTTTTGAGAACCAAACACAATCAGTAGTTTTGTGAACATCATGCTATTCTTTCCCCAGCTTACAGTAAGGTAAGAATGCGACAAACACATGATTTTTAAATAAAGGGGATTTCAAATTAAATATAATGTGGCTGTTACAGATGATCGTGTGTCTTATACAACCTGGAACAGATGAAGCTGTTTTGTATTTACACTATACATTGCACAAAAAAAAAAAAGGTGGAAATTTCAAAAATTCAGTCTGATTTAGTCAACTTCGATGTGTGTTTGGAGACACAGGAGGGACCCTTGATGATTTCTCTCACCAGTGATACAGGTTTAAGAGGGACAACACTCCATTAATAACATAGATGAAAAAATTTGCAAAGATAGAAGCCATCCGTCAAGCTAAGGATTAGCATCCAAAAGGATTTCAACCCAGTTTTTTGTATCTTTGAGAATTCTCTCATCTCAAGAGTTGGGAGGGGCATGGTAGGTTCCTGTAAAATAAAATACCAAATTCCACAATAAATATAAACGATCAGCAAACTTAGGTGGTGAAAATACAGAATACAGGAAAGTACAGAAATACAGGAGTAAGCAGGCACTTGGTCATGTGAAGATTCTCTCTTTGCTCCTACAATATAAAGGCACACAGGCTTTTGTCACATCTCTGATAAATAATGTACAAGTTAAATCTTCTAAGAGTCAAGTTGACTCTTTGCTATAAAAAGCAAATAGCTAGGAGTTTTGCAAACAAGTGGAACTACAGCCCTCTCAGTTTGGCCTTCAGCATTTGAGAAAGTTCAAGTTTGAGACCTAAGTAACAGACTGAAATGGAACTGCCCTGGGCCCTAAAATGCCTTTTTGATGAGTGACATTGCAAATGCGGTTGCTTCTCTTTGTATGAGGTGGTTGGATTCACACACATGGGTTATTTTACAAAAGAGTTTGGTAAATGTTTGCCCTTTGACTTCGTCAGATGGGAAGAAGGCAACTAAAGCTTAGTTACGAAGTCTAAAATCAAAGAATTTCTCCCATGGATGCTGAAAATTATTTCAGCAATTCTACTCAAAGAAAGACAGGAACCCCCATACCCCCAATATAAATTACCTTAGTAGCCACATCCAATGAAATAAAATAAATTATAGAGGTTTGGCAGCTTTATCTCATCCCTCAACATGGTGATGATGGGATTGTGTTTTTATAAACCCACAGTGACACTATGGGAAAGATCCATGCTATTCCCGGGCCCAGGAGAGCAATGCCAAGCCTTGCATGAAGAGTACTGTAGAGCTGGCTAGAAGCTGAGAGCAGTGTGACCCAACTAATGAGATAGTTCGAGTGTAATTGTCCAGGATTCAGTGAGAAAGTGATGGTGGTAACACCAGTACCCAAGTGCACTGCACTGTCAGGCTGAAACTTTGAGAATTTGTTATGTTTTTCCAACGTGCCCCAACTTACTCTCATTGGTTTCTGATTTCACTTCTCCCCTGGGGACAGAGAAGCTTCTAAAAAGAGCAATATTTATGCAGAAGAATTCAGGAGTGAAGCTTTCGGGGAATGAAATATGTATGTTGGCCAGTGAAAAGGAAACTGTTCCTCTTCCCCAGACTCATGAATAATCTTTGTTTACCCCCTAATAGCTATGAATTTGTCTAATGCCCGTGCGCAAACACACACACACACACACACACACACACACACACACACACACACAAAGTATTTGCAGCGATCATGACTGAGGAGCCCAGAGTTGCATCTTGCTGGAAAAATTAACTAATATGATTTGTGTTTCAAAACACTGTTTGATAGCCTAGAATTATCAAAATTAAGGATGGTAATAATCTGGTAATTAACAGCAATTTCTTTTATCACCACAGAAATGGCATGATACAAACAGCACTGACCTATAATTTCTCTCACATGAGATTTGCATATATTATCACTGTGTTGGTGAGTACCCCCGCAGTCACCCAAAATATCACTTATCATTTGCTCTTAAGATGTCAGGGATATTAAAGTAGGCTGGATCGCCTTATTTTCTAGAGCCATTGAACAAAAGGTCATTGCCAAAGGGAAAGCTAAACATGATGTGACAAGTACAGCAAAAAGGTAATTAGTGCCATTATCTCTTTCCAGCAAACTCTTTGGTCGTGGCCAAGCACGTGTGTGAGTGTGTGCGTATAATTCTTTTAAAGCTAATTTATTTTGTTTTTTTTTTATTTCCCCTGTAATTAACACTGAAATTAAAGAGCAGTGGGTTACAAAGTTAAACAAAATCAACGGTAGCTGACTTTTTTTTTTTGAGAACAAACTGTATTTTTTTATATGAAATTTATTGACAAATTGGTTTCCATACAACACCCAGTGCTCATCCCAAAAGGTGCCCTCCTCAATACCCATCACCCACCCTCCCCGCCCTCCCACCCCCCATCAACCCTCAGTTTGTTCTCAGTTTTTAAGAGTCTCTTATGCTTTGGATCTCTCCCACTCTAACCTCTTTTTTTTTTTTTCCTTCCCCTCCCCCATGGGTTTCTGTTAAGTTTCTCAGGATCCACATAAGAGTGAAACCATATGGTATCTGTCTTTCTCTGTATGGCTTATTTCACTTAGCATCACACTCTCCAGTTCCATCCACGTTGCTACAAAAGGCCCTATTTCATTCTTTCTCATTGCCACGTAGTATTCCATTGTGTCTATAAACCACAATTTCTTTATCCATTCATCAGTTGATGGACATTTAGGCTCTTTCCATAATTTGGCTATTGTTGAGAGTGCTGCTATGAGCATTGGGGTACAAGTGGCCCTATGCATCAGTACTCCTGTATCCCTTGGATAAATTCCTAGCAGTGCTATTGTTGGGTCATAGGGTAGGTCTATTTTTAATTTTCTGAGGAACCTCCACACTGCTTTCCAGAGCGGCTGCACCAATTTGCATTCCCACCAACAGTGCAAGAGGGTTCCCGTTTCTCCACATCCTCTCCAGCATCTATAGTCTCCTGATTTGTTCATTTTGGCCACTCTGACTGGCGTGAGGTCATACCTGAGTGTGGTTTTGATTTGTATTTCCCTGATAAGGAGCGACGCTGAACATCTTTTCGGTAGCTGACTTTTAAGGGAGTTTCATTCCCGTCTGGATCCATGCCTCCTCCTTCCATTAGCGGGGAAGTGATTTGTGAATGGACACCTTGCCGCCACAGAACTTTGTCTCTCAGTCTCCAGGAATCAGATCTCCAAGCTCTTCAAGGACCCTATGCTCCCAGTTTTTATTCAACAGCCATTCTATCGCTCTTCCAATGGAGTAACAGAGTACAGGGCTATCTGATCCTGAAACACAACTCACAGCCTCATTTTTACCTGCTGTGCCCACTTCTAGGGCACCCACCCTACTGCCCTTAAAATATAATCAGTACTGATGCATAGGGGCACTTGTACCCCAATGTTTATAGCAGCACTCTCAACAATAGCCAAATTATGGAAAGAGCCTAAATGTCCATCAACTGATGAATGGATAAAGAAATTGTGGTTTATAGACACAATGGAATACTATGTGGCAATGAGAAAGAATGAAATAGGGCCTTTTGTAGCAACGTGGATGGAACTGGAGAGTGTGATGCTAAGTGAAATAAGCCATACAGAGAAAGACAGATACCATATGGTTTCACTCTTATGTGGATCCTGAGAAACTTAACAGAAACCCATGAGGGAGGGGAAGGAAAAAAAAAAAAAGAGGTTAGAGTGGGAGAGATCCAAAGCATAAGAGACTCTTAAAAACTGAGAACAAACTGAGGGTTGATGGGGGGTGGGAGGGCGGGGAGGGTGGGTGATGGGTATTGAGGAGGGCACCTTTTGGGATGAGCACTGGGTGTTGTATGGAAACCAATTGGACAATAAATTTCATATATTGAAAATAAATAAATATATATATATATAAAATCAGTACCTTGTCCTTTCATTGAAATAGAGAGCCCCTCCATATAGGTGTCTATCCCCTTTGACAGAAATGCACACATGAATCCCGTGAGGTGGCAGAGGCTTCCATGCCTACCTTACACATGAGAAGCCGATAACAACCTGCGTGATAGGCTGACATTAAGAGCTGGCAAAGGGTGTGTTCACAGATGTTAGGAAACACCCTGGTGCTATCTCAACAGCCCCTTACACCATTTCATGGCTTTTATTTGTCCATGCTATTTCTTTTATCAAAGAACTGAGTCTAAAGGACAAAATTTGACAAAGATTCTATCATGATGAATTTCATGACCTCCCTCACGAAACAAATGTAGGTATCACCATGTATGGAAAGTTCACGAAAGCCACACTGCCCACACGAAGGTGTATTTATGTTAATTTTGTTTGCTCATATGCCTTCACCAATGCGAAACACACTGTGTTTGACTAGCTGGTTGGTCCAATCTTCAAAAGTATTTTCCGTGGCCCAAAAATGCACACAGTAGAAAAAAAGCAAAATAAAGTACATCTCTCTGATTTTCATTCAACTCTCATCAGAGCAATGCCTCATTATCAGTGACCTATACATCATTCACCCAGAGTAAAACCGCACACACACACACACTCCCCACGCTGTCTGCAAGCAGGGAGGGCATAATTTTAAACAAAAGGTAGCACACTATGCACTCTCTTCTTCACTTGTTTTTTCCCCCACAAAGCAATGTAACCTTGATACATTTCATTTACGTGCATACACCGGCTTCGTTCCTCAAAGTTCTGCCAGATGTCCATTTTAGGGTTCTACTAGGCTTTATTTCACCTGTGGCCAACAAAGGAACATTTGTGGTATTTCTGTCATGGAGCTCTTACAAATAATTCATCGATAAATATCCTAAGAGACCTCTTTGTCTGAGTATGCACATATCTGTGAATTACCCTGCTGAACTCGATGCTAAAAATCAGCGTTCGTCAAGATGTAAATCCAAGGAATTGTCATCTTGAAATATAGCATTTATGGACATTTCTTGGAATCTACGGGAAATAGTGTTTTAAAAAAAAGACATCACCTTCTGGAGCGCCTGAGTGGCTCAGTCAGTTAAGTGTCCGACTTTGGCTCAGGTCAGGATCTCACGGTTTGTCGGTTTGAGCCCCACATCAGGCTCTGTGTTACAGCTGGAGCCTACTTCAGATTCTGTGTCTCCCTCTGTGCCCTCCCCCTGCTTGTGCTCTGTCTCTCTTTCTTTCTTAAAAATAAACAAATATTTTAAAAATTAAAAAAAAAAAAGTCATCTTCCTAGAAACAAGCAAGTAGAAAGGTGTTGCCAGGGCCTAGAGGTGCGGGGAAATGGAAGATGCTATTCCAAGGACACAAGCAGTCAGTTATAAGAGGGCCACATTTCGGGAATCTAAGGCACAGCATAGCAACTCAAACTAATAGTACTGTATTGTGCACCTGAAATTTGCTAAGAGAATAGAGCTTAAGTATTATCACCACACACACCAAAATAATGGTAACCACGTGACATGAGGGGTATGTTAATTAACATGACTTTGGTCGTCATTTTACCACCATGCCTATTAGCATTCGGTATACTCTAAATATGTCTAGAATTCCATCAATGTCACCTCAGTAAAGCTGGGAAATCAACCACAAGAAAATGCTCAAGGAGAAAGGAGATTCAGGATTTGGAGAGTTCAATCGATCTCAAGGCAATTTTTCAGTTTCTATTTTCACCTTTTACTTTCTTCCTATTTCCCTTTTGTATTTGAAAAATAACGTCGGAAGAAGTTTGTAGTGGTTGTTTCATAGACATATGAACGTTTAAATTTCATTTGTTAAATATGGAGAAGCACAAAAAAAATATTACCACAGAAGCTTTGGTGTGACATAAAAAATTAGTTCATACGGGGGTGCCTGGGTGACTCAGTTGGTTAAACATCTGACTCCTGATTTGGGCTCCCATCATGATCTCAGGGTCATGAGGTCAAGCACTGCATCAGCCTCTGTGCTGACTGTGTGGAGCCTGCTTGGGATTCTCTCTCTCCCTCTTTCTCTCTGCCCTTCCCCTGCTTGTGGTCTCTCAAAAAAATAAAAATAAAAAAGTTCACACATATGGTTAGTAAAATCTATTTTAAAAAAAGGAAAATTTTCACCTCCCACAGAAACATCCCATAGGACCTTCTCCCAATCACTCCTATTAAGGTTCTTTGAATTCTTTCTAAGTTAAAAGGCAAGGAAATATACAGAGACAAATCTTTCACCTATCTATTAAATATACGTACACATATTTAAGCAAAATATTATTCACCATCTTCCGTAAAATCGGGTTTCCATGTAATAATGTCGTTTTACGTTATTTACATACCAGCATGTACACATCTACTTCCTTTTTAGAAGAACTATCTGGTACATTGATACATGAATACAGTAAAGTGTATTTCATTCATCCCATTCCCTCTGAGGGATGTTTTATCAGTCTTGTTCATACCATGGACTTTAATAAGCATTGTCCACTGGGAAAATTTTTACAAATATGTCCACAGGGTAAATTCCTAACAACTCTATCAATACATGCACTTTTATTTCTTATATAAATAAACAGGGGCACCTGGGAGGCTCTGTCAGTTAAGCATCCAACTTCGTCTCAGGTCATGATCTCACGGTTTATCAGTTCAAGCCCATGTCAGGCTCTGGGCTGACAGTGTGGAAACTGCTTGCGATTCTCTCTCTCCCTCTGTCTCTGCCCTTCCCCCCAATTGTGCTTCTTAATCCTCTCTCAAAAATAAACAAATAAAAATATAAACAGAAATGTTTTTACCAATGTATACACCCAACAATGACATGTGAATGTACACGTTTCTCCCAATACTCACTGGTACTTTATCTCAAACTTTCCATGTTTTTTGAAAAGGGAAAAGAAAGCTATTTTATTCTTGTTTTGATTTGAACCACCAATGAGTTTAACATTGGCCCTCTGTGGTTTTTGTTTTCCAAGTTGCCTGTTGCTACCTCTCATCCATTTCTCTTATGTAATCCCTCTTTTTCTCTATGAATTCTGTGTCCTGCTTACAAAGACTTCTGTCCTCCCATGGTTAGAATGTGTCCTTTCTTCCTTCAAGAAACTCCTTTCTTTTCCATTTTTTTCCCATTTGCAATTTTTCATTGGTACAGGAGGAAGGAATATTGCCACCTTCTCCTCCTGCAGCACCGGCACTTAACGTTTTCTGACCAAAACCACTGAGTGGTATCCCTTCTCCCTAGAAATCTGAGTGGCACCTATATCACCAACATTATTCCCATGTGTAATTGGATGTATGTGTGACCCTCTATCATAGACTTTCCTAGTATCTCCTGAGTGTATGAAAGTCAGGGTTTCCCAGTCTCCTTGCACTTAGGCAAGGCCACATGTGCCCTAAGTACTCCATTTTCAGAATGAAAGAAGGAAAGTAAACATGCGCCATTGCCCAAGGTTTTCACCCTGCTGCTAGGACCTATGGGAGCCAGGATCAGATTGAGTCCGTGACAGACTACCTAGGCATCCAATGACACAAAATAAACACTGAGAAAGAGCAAGAAAGAAACTTCTTCATGTTGACACCTCAGGATTTCAGAGTTACTTTTTTAGTATCGACCCTATTTCAGTTAACATTCTCTATTTTATTTCTTTGATCTCTTCATTTCTTCCATAATGTCATTTCTATTTGTCATCCTTACTCTCTGAAATATCTTTTAGGTGGGGCGCCTGGGTGGCTCACTTGGTTCAGTGTCCAACTTCAGCTCAGGTCATGATCTCGCGGTTCATGAATTTGAGCCCTGCGTTGGGCTGTGCACTGACAGCTCAGAGCCTAGAGCCTGCTTTGGATTCTGTCTCCCTCTCTCTCTGCCCCTCCCGTGCTCACGCTCTGTGTCTCTCTGTCTCAGAAATAAACATTAAAATTTTTTTTTTAAATAAGTAAAATATCTTTTATTCTCTGGTATTTTATCCCCAGAATTTCTCTGGCCGGTGTTGCCTCTTTTACTTTCCAAGATGAATTGAAGCATTTTTTTTTTCAGGTTCTGGGAAAAAAGATGGAAAGAAGTTTTATAGGGATTGGTTGAATGTATAGATTCGTTTGGACAAAGTAGACACTCTTCAAGTTTAAAGCAGGTTTTTCATAGCTCTTCACCACTTTCGTCAAGTCTATATATAAATATTTCACCTCTGGTTGTTTTTAGAAGACCTTTCCTTCAGTTATATTTTCTAAGTGATCATTGATTATATGCAGGATACCTACTGGTTTCTATAGACTGCTTTGTAGAACCTGCTAATTTACTAAATTTTCCTGATCTTTTACATAGTTTGCCACTCAATGATTTGGAGTGTTCTATGAATAATATTATCTCTGCCAATAGTCATTTTTTCCTCATTTCAACTATTTTTACACCCTATTTCTTCCTCTTATCTAGCAATAGTGGTTACGCTTTTCCACATCAGCGGGGGAAAATGGTAGTAATGGAAACAAGCTGAAAGGGAAGACCTGGGAAAGTGGCAAACAGAAGCAAAGAATAGGCTAATGAAATCCACATATGCAACAAAAAAGTGTTAGCATGGAAATCTGTAGCGAAGAGGAGGGCTTTATTTAAAGCTAATGGCAACAGCCCTGAAGATCATGAATTATCCAGTAATACATTACTTTTAATTGATACACACTGAGAAAGAGGTAAGAGGGTGTCATAGAGTCAATGAAAAACAGAAGGACCAAACCAGTGCCCTTGCTGTTAAAGCAACTCTCGTAAAACCCTTTCTAAAAAATTCCGTTCCACTCATGTGATCCAAATTATTTAATAACATCCCTAACTTTTTCCCCTATCTCCTGACTCTCCTGCTGCATCCCCTTTCCTTTCTGTCCATCTCCCTCTCTGCTTTCTCTACAAATCTTGGTGCTATTTCCACTTGCCTACAATTAGCTGCCATTTCTTTAACGCTACGCCTTTTTTGGCCAAGAAGAGTCCCTGCTTTTATTTTATTATTTCTAATGCTTCCATTTTGCAACTTCCACCAATGTGGCTTTAGGCAGACTCTACTCCCATAGAGGCGGTCGCATCCTGATTGAGAGCATTTCAGCCCTAGCCAGTGGTGTGCCCATGGTAACTGGGAGTCATTGTATCCTAGGAAACTATGGCAACCAACAGAGACAAACTGAAAACAGGCCCATTGTCATCATTTATAATGAGTAAAAGATGTGAGTACCTCTACAATGAATCCAACTGCCATTTGCCAAGGAGAAGATGCAATTGGAGTTGGCTTCAGTAATTACAACAAGCATTTGAAAGCATACACATAGGATCTATCTTATCCCCATTACTTTTTAACAATGAACTCTTATTAAGTTGGTTCCTGAAATAACCAAGAAAATGAACAGATATAATCAGCTGTTAGGAGCAACTTCTTACACAGTATTATTATGTATGTTGCACCCTCTAATGTTCTAGCAAATTCTCCATGCACACAGATAAGTGGTTGTTATCAGAGCACAAAGACGCCCAAAGATAATTCTGATTTCTTCTGTAGCTCTATATATCTGAAATTATTTCAGTAAACTTAGATTCTTAGCACTCATGTTTGATCGCTCCACACGCATCGTTTAAGCCCCCGATTTTATTTACAATCTTCCTCACAGTCTACAAAATAGTTTAGCTGTCTAATCAAACCAAGTTAATGACAGGCCACATAGGTCATCCACACAGACAGAGCATCTATTATTTTGACAAATGAGTTTACAGCATGAAAGCAGAACTCCCACTGCATTGCACTTTGTGGGAGTTCACTCATTTTGCATATCCCATAAAGTTTGCCTCTGAAGATTTTAAAGAAAACCTGGGTCGTACCTTTCATTTTTTCCCTACTAACTGATAGCTGGGAAAAATAATACTCAACAAGTCTCCCTGTGGATGCGTGTGTCTATAAGCAAGTGCACCTGTGCATGCATCATCTTAACCTACACTTTTTTTTTTTTTACGATAGGTCATGTGACATTTATGAAGCTCTCCCAAGTGCCAGAAGATGAAAGGCAGAGAATAGAGTGGCTGATCAGTAGTAGGGCTTTGCAAATCTTGACATTAAACCCCACAAACAAAATGCTACACAAAGGATAAGACAAAGAGATGCTTAGTAGAAGCTAATGATAGCAACCAGCTATTATGTGCAGAGGCTCCTGCATTTGGTAAAATCTGGTCTATTCTTTGGTGAAAGCAGAAAACCAGCAAAGTGAAACGTCTATTAAAGCATTTCACCTTGAACATAAAGAATTCACAAATACCTGTATATTGATATGGTACACCAAGACTTTCCTTTGGTCACGAGTCCACTGATTCAAGTTCCTTCTCATGTTTCTTAGAATGATTTCATCAACTATATTCTCACTTTTTAGTTCTTTAAGGAACATTCTAAAAGTCAGTGTTCTCACAAAAGCAACATGTTACCATCTTTCACAGGGCTGTTGTTGAGATCTATTTGGCAGCATTATTCATCAGCAATTTACCTTTCCAAACATATATCTCATAGGAAATACTCTATTTCCAAACATATTTATCACTTTGTAAGATAGTCGATTAGATTACATAATTTTAATCACAAATAATTGGAATTAACTGGTTTTAGAATAAGCACAGCTGATTAGTACTAGGTATAATCAGCAGGTGGGAGCAGAATTATGCAGGCAAACCAGGGAGTAGCCTATTATCTATAAACCCTTGGAGCAGCATGAGCAATAATGTGTATGTTTTATAAAGAAAATCAAATGTATGAGGTGGCTATTTTGACACGGGCAAAAAATGTTTTTTCCTCCTGTACATACCAGTGTTGACGTGGGAGAGAGAAGAGAACAAGCTCTATAGCATGTACCTCCATGGTATACAAGTTCCCAGGTGAAGTAGGCTCTGGACCAGAAGTTGTACCATTCAACCTGTCCCCCAACAGGGTGCTTCCTAACTTTAGAACATCACAAATAAGAATGGCATTAAGCCACATTTGCTGTCTGTTGACAGACAGTAAAATCTGTATTTTCTTCAAGTGTAGCTAAAGGACAAAATCAAGCATCGGACCTCTTTAAATCTAGTACAAAGCAAAGAAGAAATAATCTGAATCTGGAGATGAAAAAAGTGCTTTGAAAAATATTCTGCAGCATGGAGATGACAATTTCAACAAACCAGCATGCTCCCAATAATGCTACTAAAAAATAATAAAGCTGAGGGGACACATTTTAAGAGATGTAACTGACCAATGAAAAAAGAAAGCTTTCCTGAGGAACTCATGTCTCAAAGGGCAAACACTTAGAATCATTTTGGAGTCAACAAATAGAGGAACGTGATGTTAAAAATCAAATCCAAGACATATATGAAGTACTCCAAGTTAATTTCCCAAAATGCTTAAGAGAATCAAGAGAGAAAATGTCACAAATATGATAGAAAAATAAAAGTGAGGGCCACCTAGGTGGCTCAGTTAAGCATCTGACTCTTGATTTCTGCTCAGATCATTATCTCAAGATCATGAGATTGAGCCATGCATGGGTTCTCTGTGATGATCATGGAGCCTGCTTAAGATTCTCTATCTCTCTCTCTCTCTGCCCCTCTCCCCAACTAGTATGCACTGTCTCTCAAAAAAAAACAAAAAAAAGAGAGACAGAAAGGAAGGAAGGAAGGAAGGAAGGAAGGAAGGAAGGAAGGAAGGAAATTCAACATCTGAATAATATGAGTTCCTCAAGAGTATAATGGAATAGGTGCAACAAAAACAATATTCACAGATACAGAAGAAAACTTCCTAAGGTGACTAAAAGACCCATGGGGTAAAAAGCTTATTACACCTTTTGGGAAAAAAATAAACATTTTAATATTGTCTTCACCTTCTTTCCATTATTCTAGTCCATTTATAAATCTAGGCTCTGTTCACACCCAAATCTGTTCCATGGTTTGTTTTTTAATAATGTTCCATACCCTTACTGCAGCCAGACCTAATTACTCTCTCAGCGATCAGAGTTTGAAATCTTTTCCTTAGCTTTACAGAACGGAGAAATTAATCATTACTTGTATAATTTGTTATCAGTAAATCTGATATTTGGTACCATTCATGCAGAGAATATTTTTTGCCATTATTTTAAAAAATAAATAAAATAAAATCTCACAAAATAAAACTTCAATAAATCCCTCATGGTAAAAATAGAATAGTCCATGTGCCTTAATAAAAAATGCAGTAGGGACACCCACGTGGCCTATTTGGTTAAGTGTCCAACTTAGGCTCAGGTCATGATCTCACAGTCTGTAGGCCCCACATCAGGCTCCGTGCTGACAGCTCAGAGCCTAGAGCCTGCTTCGGATTCTGTGTCCTTCCCCCTCTTGTGCTCTCCTACTCTTTCTCTATCAAAAATAAATAAACATTAAAAATCTTTTTTTTAATGCAGTAAAGTTAGAAAAAACAAACATACTAAAGAAGTTGAAAATTAAAACAAACACCAATCCCTCAAAACTATTGGGGCGCCTGGGTGGCGCAGTCGGTTAAGCGCCGACTTCAGCCAGGTCACGATCTCGCGGTCCGTGAGTTCAAGCCCCGCGTCAGGCTCTGGGCTGATGGCTCAGAGCCTGGAGCCTGTTTCTGATTCTGTGTCTCCCTCTCTCTCTGCCCCTCCCCCGTTTATGCTCTGTCTCTCTCTGTCCCAAAAAAATAAATAAAAATGTTGAAAAAAAAAATTTTTTAACTATTATTTTAAGTAATTATTAAACCAGAAAGCAAATTAAAACTTTGATTATCGACTGTTAACTTTAATGTTAACCCACAAAAATAAACTTGTAGGGTGTGGGTGAATGCACACTCAGAGAAAAGCAAATGGCCTTAAACTAGTATGGACCTCAAACGTTTGCTTTAATGAGCTATTAAAGTCCAATAGGGCAATTAGTATGCTTAAAACAGGACACAGTAATAATCATTGTTATTTTTTGAGCACTAACCATGCAACCAAATGTGTTCAAAACTATATTCACAATCTCATCAAAGCCTCATGACAGTACTATGGGTTCAATACTATTACCTTCAGCTTACATCTGACCAAGTCTCAAGTTACAATAGAATACATTAATCAACTTCAGAGTTATATGTTTGAAAAAAAAATGGATATTTAGAAAAGACAAATTGTAGCAAGAATTTATCAAGGTAAAATAGGAAGGAGAAAGGAAATAAAGCCAGAGAAGTATAGATTTTATATTCTCTAGAGAATATTACATAAAATGGCAAATTGCACATCAAAATATTTAAAAACTTTAAAAACAGGATTTTCTAGGTAGGAAGTATAAATTATCCAAAATAGCTCGGGAAGAATTAAAATACCTGAAGATACCAATAACCTTTCAAGAAGTTAAGAATGCTGACCAAGAGCTATTCCTCAAATGGACTCTCAGTCTTCTGTTTTCTTAATCAGTTAATTGCTACAGTAATTAATTGGTTCCCCAACATAACAAGGAGTGAATAACTTTTCAATGCATTAAAAACTGCAGATGGGGCCCCTGGGTGGCTCAGTTGGTTGAGCATCCGACTTCGGCTCAGGTCATGATCTCACAGCTCGTGGGTTCAAGCTCTGCATCAGGCTCTGTGCCGATGGCTCAGAGCCTGGAGCCTGCTTTGGAATGTCTCTCTCTCTCTCTCTCAGCCCCTCCCCACTCACACTCTCTCTCTTTCAAAATAAATAAACATTAAAAACATTTTTTAAACTGCAGGAAATTTCTGATATCAAACCTGTCAAATTCGCAGCAAAAAAATACAAACAATAAAATTCTCTTATGAAACTGGAAAACAAAACTAACAAGAATTATCAAATCCAACAATTTTTAAAATAATCACTGACAATCAAATGGAGTTACAGCAGAAATTCCACAATCTTTTCATCATAAAAAATCTAGTCAAACACTATAAAAATATTAACTCACCAAACCAAAAATAAGATTATCCAATAGACACAGGATAAACATTTAATGAAATTTAAGACCCATTCTTGATTTATTGCAAATCATGATGAATAAACACTTTTTTTTATTTTTTTAATGTTTATTTATTTTTGACAGAGAGAGACAGAGGCAGAGAGACAGGGAGACACAGAATCTGAAGCAGACTCCAGGCTCTGAGCTGTCAGCACAGAACCCGACATGGGGTTTGAACTCACAAATTTTGAGATCATGACCTGTGCTGAAGTCAGATGCTTAACTGACTGAGCTACCCAGGCACCCCAACATTTTAATAGTGTTTAAAATTCTGTTTAAAACCTAGAGCTAATATCATACCTAATGGTAAAAATCTACAGGTATTGGCAATAAAAAAGGGACAAAGTAAGAATCTGCATCATTACCACTATGATTTCATGTAATTCTTGAAGTCTAACAAATAGAGTCTGAGATCAAGAGAATTGTAGTATTATAATATTATAAAATTTAGTGTTTTCAGATATGACTAGCCTTGAAAAACTCTGCAAATTAATCATCATAAAATACTAGGACAAATGGGGGTGCCTGTTAAGTGTCCAATTCTTGATTTCAGCTCAGGTCATGAACTCACAGTTCTTGAGTTCGAGCCCCACATCTAACTCTGTGCTGACATATAGAGCCTGCTTGGGATTCAAGCTCTCCCTCTCTCTCAGTCCTTCCCCTGTGTGTGCTCTCTGTCTCAAAATAAATAAACTAAAAAAAAAGAACAAGTGATTAAGAGTATCACACTAGGGGTACCTGGGTAGCTCAGCTGGTTAAGACTCCAACTCTTGCTTTTGGCTCAGGTCACGATCTCATGGTTTGTGAGTCGGAGCCCCACTTTGGACTCTGCACTGACAGCATGAAGCCTGCTTGGTATTCTCTCTCTGTTCCTCCCCTGCTGGTGCTCTATAAATAAACAAACAAACAAACTTAAAAAAATTATCATACTGAAGTCAGACTGCATTTTCAAATTCACAGTCTGACACATATTCGTGTATAACATCACACAATTTATTTGTTCCTAACTTTAGTTTCTTTATATGTAAAATAGGCCCAAATTCATACCGAATCTCCAAGAGTGTTACCAGAATTAAATGATATCATTATGCAAAATTCTTGGCTCTGGAACTTGGCCTGTGAAATGAACTTCTGTAAAATTTAAACCCATTGCCACCAAAATTCCAATAGGAACCTCGGAAACACTTGAAAGACAATGATAGAGGGGGGAAAAAAAGGCAAGAGTAAACCAGATCTTTTTTCCTTTAAAGTCGAGTAATGAGGGTAGAATTATCCCATTGGTTAAAACATATTCTAAAGCTGCAGTAATTAAAACTGAGTGGCACTGTGAAAAAACAGAAGACAGGGCAATCTATCAGAATAGAAAATCCATACACAGAAATAAGAAACAAAAAGAAAGTTAAGTATACGATAACGGAACAATTTCAAGTAAAAATTTAAAGGGTGGATTAAATAATAAATTGGGTTTAAAAACTAATCATTTAGGGAGAAAAGCAGCTTATCTTTAAATCTTACCTTAGGGTAAATTCCATATACATTAAAGATCTAACTATGAAAAGTGATTAAATAAATTTAAAACGTAGGGATGAATATTCATATAGTATTTGGTGAGGAAATTTTCTTTCCTAAAAATGTAGCCATAAAGCAGAACCTATAAAAGGGAAAAAATGGATTCATTTGACTATGTACAAACTAAAAATAGGGAGACTGTTTCATCTACACTGAGAAGACAGAAATCTGTAAGTGAACACCTTAACAATAAGAAAAAGACAGATAACCTAGCAAATCATAACTTCACCAGAGCTGACCACACTAGGCAACAATGGGAACAAGAATCTCAACAGTGGCATGCTCTTCCAAGAAAGGTCAAGAAGGTTCACTCTTGACAGAGCTTGGCAGGAAGAAGTAACCAGAAAACAAGCACCTAAGAAGGAATCAGCTGACTTGTTTTTTTAATGTTCATTTTTGAGACAGAGGGCAACAGAGTACGAGCAGGGAGGCCGACACAGAATGTGAAGCAGGCTCCAGGCTCGGAGCTGCCAGCACAGAGCCCGACACGAGGCTCAAACCCATGAACCACGACTTCATGACCTGAGCCCAAGTCGAACATTTAACTGACTGAGCCACCCAGGCGCCCCAAAATCAGCTGACATTTTAGAGAAATTCATCAAGGCCAAGTATAGGCTAGGGTGTCCGTATGGAACAGCCAGAAACCCCACACTCATGCCAAGTATGCAGTCCCTGGCAAGACCCTTTCTCACAAGCAAGCCTGGAGGAAGGGTGCAAACAAAACAACTTCCATCACCATTATGGGGAGGCCATCAACAGCTAGCAGGGGGAACACACAGAACATAGCCAGCCCACAGCCCCAGACCCGACCTGTCTCTCATATAAAGCAAACGCCATCAGGGGTGCCCGGGTGGCTCAGTCAGTTAAGCGTCCGACATCAGCTCACGTCATGATCTCAAGGTTTGGGAGTTTGAGCCCTTCATCAGACTGTCTGCTGTCAGCAAAGAGCCCATTTTAGAATCTCTATCCCCCTCCTGCCCCTCCCCTGCCCATTCTCTCTCTCTCTCTCTCTCTCTCTCTCTCTCTCTCTCTCTCTCTCTCAAATAAATAAAACATTTAAAAATTAAATAAAACAAATGGCATCAGAGGGCACCAATGCCCCTGCCCTACCTGGAGCCCAGGTGTTCGTCTCTGGCTCTCCAGGAGAAGAGGAAGGCGTAGAAAGCTCTCTTTGCCACAGCACAGAGGCAAGAATCCATTGCTATTGGACAAGGGACAGAAACAAAAATATTCTGCCCTGGGGAAGGCACAAGAAACTCAATTCTCTCCCTACCACGCTCACATATACCTACTCCAGCCCTTCTTGTACACGCAGCAAGCTGATAGTGACCTTGGCATATTTTTTTAATTGACCTCATGTGAACATAAAATTAACCATTTTAATGCACACAACCCAGTGACAGAGTACATTCCCAATATTCCGTTTCACCCTTATCCAGCTCCACAACATTTCCATCACCCCCAGATTAAGCGTGGTACCCATTTAAGCAGTCACTCCAACCCCTTAGCCCCTGACAACCACTAACAGGTTTTCAGTCTCTACCGATTTATCTGTTCTGGGTATTTCCTATAAATGGTATTATACAATACATCACCTTTGCTGTCTGGCTTCTTTCACTTTAGCCACACGTTTTCCAGTTTCATCCCCGGGGCAGCTTGTATTGGCACCTTTCCGTAAAAATTTTTCAACGTTTTATTTATTTTTGAGAGAGACAGAGCATGAGCAGGGGAGGCCAAGAGAAAGAGGGAGACACAGGATCCTAAGCTGTCTCCAGGCTCTGAGCTGTCAGCACAGAGCCCAGTGCAGGGATTGAACTCACAAACTGTGAGATCAAGACCTGAGCCAAAGTCAGACGCTGCCCAGGCACCCCTACCTCTTTTCTTTTCTACTTAGTGAGTAGTACTTCCTAGCGTGGGATATCCCCATTTCTTTATCCATTCACCAGGTGATACACACCTGAATTGCTTCCACCTTCCTGCTATTGTGACTAGTGCTGCCATGAACTTGATCTCAGCACTTTAGCACTAGTCATTCTCTCTACATGGACCACGCTTCTCCAGGATGGCCACAAGGCCGCCTCCTGGCCATGGGGGTCTCTTTGAACTGCCCCTTCACGACCACCTTTCCAATACAGCTTCTGGGTCACTGGCTTCTCCGATCTCCGCATACAAATCCTGTCTGGAATTACTTTGCAAACGGGTCCCCCACTCTAGAATGTGATCCTTGTCTCATCAGATAAGGACACTTCAGTCTTGTTTTCCTCTGAGCCCCACCATCGCTTGAACCATTCCTGGCACATAGTAGGTCGAAGTGTGTATTAAATGAACAAATTTACATCAGTAACACAAGACACCATGTGTTTTGCCTGTCACTTGAACAAAGATTTAGAAGAATGGCACACATCCCAGTAACTCCAAGATGTAACAGAAACAGCAGCTCTGCACAGCCCTGGATGGAAGACAAAATGACACCAACTTTCTTCAGGGCACTTGGACGGTAAGAATCTAAAAGCCGAGAACTGTGTGTTCCTTTGTCCAGCCACCTAGTTCTATTTATTTATACCAAGGAACACCTCAAAGATGTGGGCTGAAGGATATTTTTGCAGCTTTTTAAAAATAGCAAAGAGCACAAAGACAGGTCCCTACAGTATATAATCCCAGGAGACTTGTCCTCCAGCAGGAGATTAATGTCCCTAACTCTTTATGTCCATTAGAAGGGAGGATATAGATACCTCTTCCTTGGTACGACAGTATGTTGGTGGATTTTTGTAACTTAAAAAAGCTAGTTACAAAAAGTATCTTGAGAAGGATATAATCATTATGGTAAAAATGACCTACAGGGTTATATATAAGGAACACAAAAGCAAAATGATAATTATCTTTAGGTGATGTGATTATAGGTCATCTTTTTTTTTTTTTTTTTTTTTTTGCTTTTTCCTCGTCTCTTTAAGTTTTCTACAAGACGCATTTTTCCTTTTTCTTTTTTTTTTTAAGGTTTATTTATTTCTGAGAGAGAGAGAGAGCAGGAGCAGGGGAGGGGCAGAGAGAGAGGGAGACACAATCCGAAGCAGGCTCCAGGCTCTGAGCTGTCAGCACAGAGCCTGACGCGGGGCTTGAACTCATTAACCATAAGACCATGAGCTGAGCTGAAGTTGGACGCTTAACCAACTGAGCCACCCAGGCGCCCTGATACATTTTTCTGATAGTTTTATAAACAAATGTAAGTCAACAGAAATCATCACAGGTGCATAATATAGTTCTTTTCCAAACATGAATTGCAAGTAAGGCATTTATCTGGGGCATGTATGTAATTTAAGCAAACAGCAAGTTGTATGGGAATTTTCTGAATTTCCGAATAGAATCTATTGACTCACCATTATTAGCATGCTAAGCCCGACCAATAATTATTCTCTCTAAAAATTTCCAGCACTATTAATAGCATATTAGAGCAGATTTTCCCAGGTTACACACAATTCCCTATTGCCAAAGACCTTTGAATATTGTAAGACGGACTAATGGTTTTACAAATCAGTTTCTTTTGGATTCAGTCACGAAGCCCTAGAAAACCAGGACATTTTCATGGTGTTCTGTGTATCCCATCTCCAGGCCAAACTGAATTTCTAATATTTTTAGGCAGACAACAGTCCGCTAAAGGCTACACAGGGGGAAGTTCATGAATACCCTTGGAAGACAAAACTCTAGAAGCCTTAAAGAGTTAAGTAACTCCTAAAAACACTCATCTTTCGATCAAGACATGGTCCAATGGAAGCAAAGCCTCTGAACGCATGGTGTCCAGCTGGCCAGAGTTGGACGAGTCTTCGTGTTCAGGTTAAGTATGGAGGGCAGAGGGAAGTGGGTGGACAGCAGCCAGGCAAGGTAGGGAAGGAGTTACAGTGATTCCGGGCCAGCAGGTAATTCATTAGGTCCCTTGGAAAACAATCAAGACAGGAACCCAGGTACCAAGTAGGAATCAACACTCCAGGACAGGCCAAGCCAGTTGCCTGGGGACAAGCGCCTGGCTGAGACCCATCTCAGGCACACCATCTGCCTGACTTAAGACAGTTGAACTTGCAGCCCTAATCTCAGAGAGGCTGGTAACAGCTACCCTCATCAAGATTAGCAAGGCAAGTAGAATGGGCTAATGTGTGGTCAGTGGACAGAGGGGGGCCTAAGTCATTCTTCCTGGGAGGGGCGAAGGCAGGTGATCGATATTATAAACGACCTAAAGGTAGGTAACACACTTCCCTGGCCACAAGGTGATCACAGTCTTATTGAAAGAGAAAGCCATACATGGCAGAAATCAAGAGCCTTGCATCTGGTAAAAATGGGGTGAGATGCCTTTTGATTTAGGGAGCAAGATTAGCTGGGGACAAGTCCTGGAGGCCCAAATGCAGTGTGCAGACTTGATTCTCCAGACTAGGGGCATCACTGAAGTTTTTGAGCAAGGGAGTGACTTCGTAAGTGTAGTGTTTTAAATCAATGGGTCTGATTGTGTAGGTTTGGACCAGGTTTTCTTAAAGGTATGTTTTTTTTTCTCTTTTTCTTTTTTTAATGTTTATTTTTGAGAGAGAGAGAGAGAGAGAGAGAGAGAGAGCGCAAACTGGGGGAGGGGGCAGAGCAAGAGGGGAACAGAGGATCCAACGCCAGGCTTGAACACAGGAACCCTAAGACCTGAGCCAAACTCGGACGCTTAACTAAGCCACTCAGGCACCCCATAAAGATACGTTTTTCAAGCCTAATTTCTCTTTACCTTTTTGAGTTGTTTTTTCTCTTTCCCTTGGTGTCATCTTAGAGATTCTAGGCTCCACCTCGTCATAAGCACATGCACTGTAGCATTCCAGGGCGTTAACCTTCCAGAAAGGAATACATTAACAATGACAGAGGGAGGGTACCTGGGTGGCTCAGTCAGTTAGGCGTCCGACTTCGGCTCAGGTCATGATCTCACGGTTCATGAGTTCAAGCCCCACATCGGGCTCTGGGCTGACAGCTCAGAGCCTGGAGCCTGCTTCGGATTCTGTGTCTCCTTTGCTCTCTGCCCTTGCCCCCCGCTCATGCTCACTCGCTCGCTCTCTCTCTCTCTCTCTCTCTCTCTCTCTCAAAAATAAACATTAAAAAAAATTAAAAAAAAAAACATCAGAGGGTGGGATGGTAGCAGTTACAGCCAAGTAGAGCTGTGTTTGAAAATAAACCTCAAATCAACTCAGTCACCTTATTCAGGGATTTTGCTACAGATAGACAGGAATTCTGGAGGTCAACTGTCATTCTTTACACCTCATTTTCAAAGCTCAGGGATCCTACCCGCTAATGAGCAAATGCCCACATGTTACTTTAAAATCTTACTCTTTTGTGTTGTTTTGTTTTTTTGTTCCAAGCATAAGAGAACTCCAAGAAATACTTTGGTTAACTTGGCTTCACTGCTTAGAATCTGAGTCAACTAACCTCTAAGTAGGATAATTCTGAGAATAATTCAGAGGAGCTCCTGGGTGGCTCAGTAGGTTAAGCATCCAACTTCAGCCCAGATCAGGATCTCAGGATTAGTGAGTTTAAGCCCCACATCAGGCTCACTGATGTCAGTGCAGAGCCCGGATCTTCTATGCCCCCCTCTCTCTCTGTCCTTTCCCTGCCCATGCTCGCTTGCTCTCTCTTTCTCTCTCTCAAAACTTAACATTAAAAAAAAAAAAAGTCCTGGGGCACCTGGGTGACTCAGCCAGCTAATCATCTGACTCGTGGTTTTGGCTTAGGTCACGATCTCATGGTCCGTGGATTCAAGCCCTGTGTCAGACTCTGTACTGAGAGTGCAGAGCCTGCGTGGGATTCTCTGTCTCTCCCCCTCTCTCTCTCTCTGCCTCTTCCCCGCTCACACTCTCTCTCTCAAAAATAAATGAACATTTAAAACAGAATTCAGAGAACATCAGACTCACAAAATGTAATGTCACTGGCCATACTATTCCCCAGCTGAGTCTGAAAATTCTTTGACCTTCCAGAACTGTAAACTCATCTCTGCCCTGCATGCTGCAGCTGATCATCACCTGTGAGATCACTATCCGGTCCCCAACTTCTTTTTCCCTCCCTTTGCGATTATGTCCCTCTTCCCCGTTATTGTAATTGTCTTTCAGATTCCTAGTCTTGTTCTGTCCTGAACCCAGGACACTTCAGAGTCTTAGGGTTCTAAAAAGTACTAACAGTATCAGCAAGGTGACAAGAGCATCAGTCATCAGTCATGACAACATTCGGTACACATTCTGTCACTACATCGCTAATTGCAACATGACCACAAAGCTCGGGGGGCTTGGAGGAGGCAAGAGATGATGAGGTCATCCAGACCATGAGTCAGTCTCCCTAACTGCTAACATACAGTTCCAAGGTTTCCGATAGAAACCCTTATTTTCACGATTTTATAACTTGGCATTTCCAATCTACTGTCGACTTAAACTTGACATGAAACGCCCCAGGCATAGGAACATTATCAGTTCATTCTGAGTTCTATAAAAAGGTGGGGGCAGGGGAGAGCAACCAACATAAACTCCAATCATTCACAAATAGCTGTGTTTAAAAATGACATTTTACAAGCGGCCATTCCTCAGGTGGCCATTCTGCCATTGGTGCTATGGCCATTGCCATCCATCACCCATAGAGAATTCTAGAAGGCAGGAGCCACACATACCATCAAATTACCTCCTGGGCTCTTGGAGGAGAATACATCATTTGAAGCCAGGTCTCTGTGTTCACTATTTGCAGCCCATGAAAATGTTCTCTGCATATTAAGGATTTTATCACCAGTTCAACTTCTTAAATGTGTATTTATACCAAAAATGGGACCTACAATCCGTTTTGCAGCGTTTTCGGCCCTTTGCGTCCCTCATCAGCACTGGTCTCCTGGTGATGACCGGAGGCCACAATTAACCAAGCAGCTGCCCTTGGCTAGCCTCTGCTCAGGGCATTCAAAGCCCATCAGACAATTCTCACCATGTCATTATTATTGCTAAGCAACCACTGGCTAGCACTGACCCTGACTGAGTGAAGCAAATGGTGTTTCAGAAATTCTACAGTTTTTAACGGATCATCGTACAAAGACCTAGCTGACCACCTGGGGAAAGCAAGCAGTAGTAATAAACCAATTCTGATCAAAGTCATGACTGCGGTGTTTAGGATATCCCCATGAATAAGAAGGCCTGCAACTCCCCACTCCCGGGTGCCAGGCGGGTTCTCTTTGCCTGTGCGTATTTATTCGTTATTTTACACACAGCCAGAACTGTCCCAGGTCAAGATTCAATTCCCATCTAGAGGGGTCTGTCATCTAGTCCTCAAGATACTGAGATGCATCCAGCAATGAGGTGGGGGGAGATCAACACAATTCTTAAGTGTGAAATTTTAAGAGGGGAAGGAGCATAAAATGGGGAGAATAGACCTTCCAACAGCAGGATTCCAAATGACAGTCTCTGTGCTGGAAAAGGGAAGCGATGGAATACGTGTCGGGGGTGGTGGGGGGCGACGTGAATCTTCAGGTCGCTGTCACACGGAATTCTGACATCTGAGAGCTGGCTAGAAATGGAGGCTCTTGGGAGCTGCCCCAGACCTACCCAGTCGGAGTCCACATTTCCACCAAAGCCACAGGAGACTTTTACATGGATTGAAGTCTGGGAGGTGCCACTATAGACAGGGAGAGAGGGTACGGAGCTGGGAGGACGGGACTGAGAGCTGAGTTCACCGCCACACTTTGGCCACCTATCTGCAGAGACAACTTGACAAATCATTCAATTTGATAGGACCTCCATTTCCTCACCTATCAAGGGGGGTTAGAAACGCTTCTCAACATTCTGTGTCAGAGGAAGGCTTTTTGTCCTTTAAATTCTTGCGTGAAAGCTTATGTGTAAGCCACATACAAGTCAAGTGCCCAGTATCACACATACAGTCCGACTTCAAGCCCAGGCAAGAGGACGGTGGGTGTGATTCTGCTGGGCACCCTTCTTGCTGCTTCTGAAGCACTGTCTTAGCATTCCTGTTAACTACCGAAAAGCAGACACAGAATAATCCATGGAGGAAATGCCAGGCGCACCTCTCTACAGTGTTGGGGTCCCTCCAGCCCCTTTTACCACCTGCTAGTGGGCACGGACTTTATTATCTACTTTAGATCTGCACATATTTATTGCATTTTTCTTTTGCCTAGAGCATGCATTACCCCCATCCTAGGAATGAGTTCCTTTAAAGACATGTTCAGCAAGAGTTTGAACTGTATGGATCCATGTAGGTAGAGATTTTCTTCCATACGATACAGTCAATGTATTTTTTTTCTTCCTCATGATACCCTCAACATTTTCTTTCCTCGGGCTTACTTAATGTAGTGTATAGGGGGGCCTGGGTGGTTCAGTCAGTTAAGCGTCCACCTTCGGCTCAAGTCATGACCTCAGAGTTCATGAGTTCAAGCCCCACATTGGCCTCTGTGCTGACAGCTCGGAGCCTGGAGCCTGCTCTGGATTCTGTGTCTCCTTCTCTTTCTGCCCACTTGCACTCTGTCTCTCTCTCTCAAGAATACATAAACATTTTTAAAAATTAAAAATAAATGAAAAAAAGACTATTATATTCTTTTAAGATTATATTCTTATACTATACACATTTACTGTATTCTTACACTATTCACATACTACATGTAATTTACAAAATATGTGTTAATCAATTGTTACTATTTACGCTATCGTTAAGGCCTCCAGGGCACAATAGGTTTTTATTAGTTGAGCTTTTAGAGAGTCCAAAATTCTACTTTTAGAATTTTTACTGCATGGCTGCGGCGAGGTAGGTCAGCATCCCTAACCACCACTTTGTTCAAGGGTCAAGTGTATATGTGTACGGGTGCATACACACACACACACACACACACACACACACACACACACACGTGTTTTAGGATGTGGCTGATCTAAACGACTTCCTGTAAAGTATCTTATTTCGTTTATCAGCAACCCTTCAGGAAGGGGCAAATATCCCTTGTAAATAGGACACCCAAACACCGAAGTTAAATCCTTTCCTCAAAGTCACAACAGGTAAGGAGGTAATGGGGACAGCTTTGGATCCCAGTTTCTTTTTCTCGGGAAGCCTTTCACCTTGCTCCAAACTCTTGCTGAAGTCAACAAACCTGAGGATCCAGAGGGAGAACATTACCTCTTTCCCCACCAACAGGGCATCCTGATCACCTCCAAGAATTCTTTCTTTTTTTTTTTCAACGTTTATTTATTTTGGGGACAGAGAGAGACACAGCATGAATGGGGGAGGGGCAGAGAGAGAGGGAGACACAGAATCGGAAACAGGCTCCAGGCTCTGAGCCATCAGCCCAGAGCCCGACGCGGGGCTCGAACTCCCGGACTGCGAGATCGTGACCTGGCTGAAGTCGGACGCTTAACCAACTGCGCCACCCAGGCGCCCCCAAGAATTCTTTCTAAACCAATGATTCTGCAACCTGGCTGTACATTAGAACCACTTGGGGGGCCTCTGACAATCCAGATGGCTAGGCTAAACCCCCGACCAATTAAATGCGACTCTCTCCTGCCTCTCCTGTTTGAACAGATTCCAGGTTTGGTCGTCCAAGTTCTAGCTGAAATACCACGGAAGCTGAGGATCTTTAAGACTGGTTTACTTTCTGACCAGGCGAACTTCCCCCACAAAGAGCTCTACCAGGATCAACGGCTACATAGACAATTACATGCGCCGCAGGGACTGGCACGCTGGCCAGCCCTCCCTTTTAAATCCAGGCCATCAGATCAAAATAGTACTTTCTCAACTTTTTCCAAGACTTCTTAGTTCAAGTACACATTTATTGTGTTTTTCACTGAGCCACAAACTACCCACTGACTAGGCCTGTGAGCTGGGTGGCTGAGCCTCACTTGAAAAGCGATGTCAAAATGAACTCCGTCTACTCCAGCTGTTGCCCCATCTGCTCTGTCCTGTTTATTCCCCTGCCAGCTGCCACCAAGCCACATGGCTCTGGGTCTGGGATCAAGCGGGCGCCCACTGGATTCTGAAATGCCAAGGGGAGGAATTAGTGAAGGATGGAGGGCAGAGATTATATACTCAAAAACCCGAGCACTTACAAGAGATGAGCTCTTTTTATCCATTAATGCCAAGCGATGCTCTAATTGGGACAAAGCAAATCTCAGCCTAAGATTGTGGGCTGTCCTGCAAAATAGGCATTTAGCCTATTACTTGAACTTCTGGTAGGGGCACGGATTCTACTGCCACCACCATGCGGATAGAGTTGCCAATTCGCCCGGTGGGTTCTCCTCGCCTGTTCTGATCCCCACTCAGCAGGAAGTCCAGGCTTTTATCTTTACTTTGACGACTTTTTTATTCAGGGTTAGAGAACCAGCTTCTATTTTTTATCACTTGAATCTACTTTTTTCAACCAGAGTTCTAAGATTTCTCATTTAATTCTGTGATTCTACTGACAGTAAGTAGTTCAATTCTCTGTGTCTTAACACTGGTTTCCATGAACACAGCCCGACTTTAAAAACAGGACACTATGTTCCTGTGTTTTTCTTTTCATCAGTGGGATCTGCCTTCAAGTACTACTGTTGGAAGGTCTCCTGATAATCTGTACTTTCATCTTTCACTCTCAGTCTTTTTTTTTTAAGTTTATTTATTTTGAGGGAGGAGGGAGAAGGGGGGGCAGAGACAGAATCCCAAGCAGGCTCTGCACTGTCAGTGCAGACCCCGACGCAGGGCTCGAACTCACAAACTGTGAGATCATGGCCTGAGCAGAAATCAAGAGTCAGACAGTTAACTGAATGAGCCACCCAGGCACCCCTGATCTGAGTCTTGACACAGCGATACCATCCATCCTGATTTTAAGCAGCCAACTCTATGTTCATCCAACCCCTCTTAGATTGATTCAAATATCACCAGACAGTGAATCAAAGAGTTCCCTACTGCTATCAAGAACCTCCAAAACAGGTAAAAATGCATGTAAGATCAACTAGCAGGGAGGCCTTGCCAAATTCAGAGAGAAGGAAATTTTCCAAGCATCAGACAAAAAAATAGCCAAGCATTTCTGACTCTGATGGGCTTTCTGCCCCAGGAGTCACAGATCTCTCCCTTTAGAACCCCTCCAGTTCAAGCCCTGGCTCTAACACTTACCAATTACGTGGTCCCCGCAACTTTCTCAACCACTTCTGGACTCCCGGTCTCATTTTAAAATGGCGCTGTCATTGTTCCTACATCATACTGTTGCTGGGAGATATGGCTTATGACAGGGCCTGGCATATAGTACATTCTCCATAAAGGGTAGCTATTGTTATTTCTGTCAGCATGCTCCCAACAATTCATCTGCGTCTGGTCTATGTAGATACCAGAAATTAAGGTGCCAGTGGTCTACTTACTCCCAGTTGTCCCTGGAAGCTCATGAGCCGGTGAGTTCCTTAAGAAACAAGCACTACCTTGAACATCGCTCTTGTCCTAAGCATATGCTCTGCTTTCATCATCTTCACCTCAAGATGCACCTTTTGGCCAAATCGATGGGCATCTTCAAACAAGAACCCCCAGGTTAAAAATATGGCACAGACATGCTTTTACCAGCAGCACTCATGTCTTTGAGCCTCACAGCTTAATCAGATACTTACTTTTTGACAAGTGATCCAGCAAGAGACTCATGTGCTCGGTCCAATATTGGGTTACTGGACCCCAATGATGAGCAAAACAGCATCAGGACTTGGTTTTATCACAGTATCCACAGAGATTAAAAAAAATTCCACTTAGCCTTTTATTAAAGTATAAGATTATAATGGCACACAACAACCAAACCATAGACTGATGGAGGTCTTCCCTGAATAATACTGATCATGTTTTTCAAGACCGTCCATCGCTAATATACAAAGAAAGGAAACGTGAGGGTCACCAATTTGTCATTGAAAAGTAACTTTTTATGAAAGACTTTCAGTCACAACTCACAGCATGTTCAGGAGAGGAACTAGTGTACTGGTTAGGAGTGGTGGCCTAGGTTCATAGCCCAGTGCTGCCACTTACTCTTATATGACTTTAGCCAACAATGTGAATTCCCCTGTAGCTTCTCCCCAAAATGGGGTTAAAACTAGTAATATCCAATCAACAGTTTTAGGAGTTAAAAGATTCAAGGGCATCTGGGTGGCTCAGTCAGTTGAGGACCTGACTCTTGATTTCAGCTCGGGTCGTGATCTCACAGTTCGTGGGTTCGGGCCCCATAGCGGGCGCTGCCCTGACAGCATGGAGCCTGCTTGGGATTTTCTCTCTGCACTCTTCCCCCCCTGCTCTCATGTGTACTCTCAAAATAAAAAACAGTTTTTAAAAGAAATTTAATATATTCAAAGCCCTTAAATTGGTGCTCAGCACATAATTAATCCAATTGAAGTATCTGCTGTCACTGCTACTAATATTTCATTAAAACCTGACAACATCTTTTTTGAAGGGAGGTATTGGTATGGTATCAGGTTGGGGTGGCGATGGTAGCTCCTTCACAAGACATACATCAACACATAACCACACAAAGAATTCCTTCCGAGGTTGGGGTTCGTTGCTCCTATTTTCTTCTGTCCGTTCCAAGAGAATCTATCATTTGCTGCTTCTGTATGTTTTCATTTCAACATTTAGGTATCGATGACACTCCAAACTTTAAGAAAGCTGTTTGGTTTCCCCATTACTTTAATATTTAACACCTAGTAAGTGCTTAGTAAATCTTTGGAGGACTAAAAGAATGAGTTGTATTTACTACTGATTAATTCGTTTCTAGTCAATGAATGTGAATGAGCCCATGGGTTTACTAATATCCAATTCATTGATGATCTAAGATGGTTAGCTTCTTGAGGGCAATTTGGGCAACTCAGAGGACAGAGGTCCTTCCTAGGTACATAGGAACCTCCATTACCCATCACCTTAATACTTTCTATCCTTCTTTATCATTTCAGTCTTACTGAAACATACCAGCATGTGTACATCCCTGGACTTTTGCTCTGTCTCCTTTGACCTTCTTTTATGGAAAACTCAGTCATTCTCCAACTCAAAGTAAGTGACCTGCTTATATATAAGAAGAATGTATTATTAAGTAACATCCTTCTAACTCTAAGAAACATCCCCTAAGGACACCTGGGTGGCTCAGTTGGTTGAGCGACCAACACTAGATTTTGGCTCAGGTCATGATCTCATGGTTTGTGAGATCGAGCCCCTTATCGGGCTCTGTGCTAACAGTGCTAAGACTGCTTGGGATTCTCTCTCTCTCCCCTCTTCTCTCTGCCCCTCCCCCCTGAAAATAATCATTAAAAAAAGAAAAAAGAAACCTGCCCTAAAACTCAAACAAGTGGTCCCATTATCAACTTCAGCCCAACAAACCCACTAAAACACTTTGTGGCTTAAAACAAGATTGTTTTACTATGTCTCATGGTTCTGTAGGTTGACTAGTCTTGTTGTGTAGTTCACATGTGGGAATTCCCACATGTGGGGGTTCCCATAAGGTTGCAGGGAGCCCTCATCTGGAACAGCAGTCACTGAAAAGCTTGGCTGGAATGGATCCCCAAAAATAGTGTGTCCCCATGGCTCAAAGCTGATTCTGGCTGTCTGATGGGGATTCAACCATGGCTGTTGATGGGAGCATCTACATGGGACCCACCAGGTGACGTGAGATGCTCACATCATGGCGGATGAGTTACCCAGAGGAAAGGTTACAAATGTTAGCACTTGCAGGGACAGGAAATGGAAGCTGCCAGGACCTGAGTCACAGAGCCAAACCAAAACATAGGGCAGGGAACACACATACACCTCTATGAGAGGAGCATCACAGAATTTCAAGCTTTTATCCTGTATGTGCTCCCTTAGCAATCCACATATACCTATTTTTAAAATTATGTTGTGGGGCACCTGGGTGGCTTAGTCAGTTAAGCATCTCACTCCAGCTCAGGTCATGATCTCACAATTTGTGGGTTCGAGGCCCACATCGTGCTCTGTGCTGACAGCTCAGAGCCTGGAGCCTGCTTCGGATTCTGTGTCTCACTCTGTCTCTGCTCCTCCTCAACTTGGCACTCTCTCTCTCTCTCTCAAAAATAAACATTAGAGGGGCGCCTGGGTGGCGCCGTCGGTTGAGTGTCCGACTTCAGCCAGGTCACGATCTCGCAGTCCGTGAGTTCGAGCCCCGCGTCGGGCTCTGGGCTGATGGCTCAGAGCCTGGAGCCTGTTTCCGATTCTGTGTCTCCCTCTCTCTCTGCCCCTCCCCCGTTCATGCTCTGTCTCTCTCTGTCCCAAAAATAAATAAAAAACGTTGAAAAAAAAATTAAAAAAAAATAAACATTAGAAAAAATGTTGTTAATTGTAATACTGAGACTTTCACTATAAGCTTATATATATTATAGTCTACATGGCTAGCACCGACCAGGACACAAATTGGAAACCAACTATATGTAAACTGACCTCAACTGACAACTTGGGAGCAACAACTATTTTGGAAGAGACACATGATTCGAAAATCTTCCAAGATTAGTATGGACCAAAACCCATTTTAATGTTTAATTCTCTAAAATTGTGTGCAGTTCTCCTAACAATACTTTAAGTACTGAAGACTTGTAGTAGACCAACTTAATAATCATAAATACTTCAAATTTCATCTCTCATGGCAAACCCATTGAACTCTCCATACCCCCTCACCTACCACATCCATGGTATTTAGTTTTTCCCCTAATACACCATTTCCATGCGTGCCCAACCAGACTTCCAATAGTCAATCCCTGTAGCTCAAAGGAAGGTACGTATGTGAGGACTGCCAGAAGTCCTTACCCACTGACAGACAGCTGTGGGGACACAGATACCCCAGCTCCTTTGCAGGAGAATTCTAAGGGCTGTGTTTTCAAGTACTTTCCCGTATTTCTGGGTGCAGTTTAACTACACCAGTATGGAAGGCCATTTACTAATGCACCTTATTTTCAGTCTCTCCTGTATCAGCTCACTTTCTTAGGCCAATATTCCTTGCCCTCTCAAGAACCTCTTGGCCTCACAACACTGACTCAAGTAGGTGTCTTAGAGAACCAAATGGAGATAAATAATTAAACTCTTGAGAAAGCAGCATTAAGAGTCTGTGACGAAAACTTTAGAAGCCCAACCTGATCCAAGTCTGTCCCTGTGACAGACTTAAAAAGAATATCCCATCAATAGGTCCCTATGTGGTTGTCACCTTTTAGTGTCAGTATTTGCAAGAAAGAAGCAGAATTTTTTCCAGTCACTGAATGCTTCTAGGTTCATACACTGAAGAGATCATGTGAATATTAATATAAATGAAACTCTAATGTAAGGGGCTTTTCTTCAATCTTTTTTAATGTTTATTTAGTTTACTTTTTTTTTTTTTTTTTTTTTTTTTTTTTTTTTGACGAGACAGAGACAGAGCGCAAGCAGGGAGGGACAGAGAGAAAGAGGGAGATACAGAATCCGAAGCAGGATCCAGGCTCTGAGCTGCCAGCACAAAGCCCGATGTGGGGCTTGAACCCACGATCTGCGAGATCATGACCTTAGCTGAAGTCAGATGCTTAACTGACTGAGCCACCCAGAGACCCAAAAAATAAGTTGTTTTTTTTTTTGTTGTTGTTGTTTTTTTAATGATAGTATAAAATGGAGGCACCTGGGTGGTTCAGTTGCTTAAGGGTCTGACTCTTGATTTTAGCTCAGGTCATGATCTCACAGTTGTGAAATCGAGCCACGGATCCTGCTTGGGATTCTCTCTCTCCCTTCTCTCTCTCGCTCTCTCTCTCTCTCTCTCTCCCCCCCCCCCACTGCCCTTCCCCTGCTTGCTCTTTCTTAAAATAAACTTTAAAAGAAGAAAAAGTATATTATAAAATAAAATAGAAAATGGCCCCCTAGGGGCTCCATGCTTTGTTATTAATGTCTTTACTAAAACACCTCCACAGGAACCTGCATAGGACCATGTGTTGACATGAAATAGTCAGGAGGCCTCCAAAGATGGTCAGAGTCTGATGACTTGGGTTTAACATACTTGGCTTAGATGCACCCAGTAGTCTGTTGGTCAAGTCTGTAAGGATAGCAGGAAGGAACAGAATGAAGCAGTCAGTACATCAGAATTGTAATCTGTGTCTTTAGTCAGCTCGAGGTGACAGCCATAGAGGTTTTCTTCTTCACATGCTCTCTGGGAAAAAACCTGAGGCTCTGGTTTGGAGTATTGGAGTGAAATGAACATGAAGGTCAGGATGGGGGCCTTTACACCTACTGGCTTCCATTGCATTACCCGTCTTGGCAGCCCAGCCACTTGGCCTCTTCAAGGAACCGCCCTCCATCTGATTTACCTCCTGTATTCAGGAGGCTCTGTGTCAAGGAGGAGGAGCAAAGCCAACAGTGGAAAAGACCCATCCTCCCTGGGTTTGCCCAGCCTGAACACCAAGTGATATGGGTAACAAAGGACACACCCCCGCCCCCAGCTCTCACCCCACACTAGGCCTATCAGCAGCCTAAGAACTGACCCTTAAATCCCAACAGCTACCATGACCATTGTCAAGTCCTTGTTCTGTAAGGGCCCTGTGTGCTAGCACAGAGAGAGAGGTTACCAAGAGATAGGTTAGCTCAAGGGCCAAAGAACCTAGTGTGCAATCTCCTTGCCTCTTTCTTCCTGGCAATCACCAAAGTCCTGTCACTTCATTACTTTGAGCCTCAAGTTCTTGTAAATTTTATAAATAATTGAGTTTATACCTAGTCTGATGCCAGGCATTGAGGCAACGTTTGATAAATGGTATTACCTTCTGCTACAATGCTTAACAGGTTTTCTCAAGACTCAGCTAGGCCTGATCATGTGTTTCGTAACGAGCTGTGTCCACAGTCCTAAATTCCGGCCTGTGCCCCAGGTAGAAGGGGCCCTACTTCTTCCTCACTAATACTTTTTAGAAAATACTGCTGCCCAGCCCCCATCCCTAATCAGCTAAAACATAGTGTCTGCAAATTAGGTGAAATTCTTCAAAGTTTCCCAGGTGTTTCAGATGCATCCATAGGGCTAAGGACCACATAATTCAAGGTGATTCTACCTAACTGAAGCTAAGTAGAACATTAGAGACACAGAGAGAAAAAGAGAGAGAGAGAGAGAGAGAGAGAGAGAGAGAGAGAGAGACTGTCATTGTGTCTGGAAGAAGTTAGTCTGGTGAAACCCTGAAAACATTGGCCTGTGAGAAATGTTTGGAGGAACCAAATGGGTTGAATCCTGGAGGGAAGTCTGAGGGCAAGATGTCTGTGAGGACCAATCTTTATACAAATATTGGAAGAGGCCTAAAATAACTTCTATTTTATGTGATATGATTACTCCTCTCTTTGTATTGTCCTGACATGTAGAAATTACAGGTGTGCAGATTGCAGATTTAATCTCAAAACAAGAAAGAACTTCCAGTAATTTTCCCAAAGAGAAAGACTCTCTAAAACATAATGAGTTTCTCATCACTGGAAATGTGCTAGTGAGGCCAAATGATTATCTTCAGGAAGACATTGAACTGATGATCTAAAAGTCACTACCAGCCTAAGATTCCATAAATGAGGATTAAAGCCTTTCAATGTATTCCCTTTTGGAATAGGACCATTCCTTCCCAAGCACCCTGGTCAAATGAATACTTTCAAATGAAGCAAAGCATTTTCAAAAGCCATTTGAAGTAACCTAGAAATAGATCCAAAGTAAGAATTGGGGTTTTTTTTTCATTTAACTTGACCTTTGTACTCGTAGATTTCCAAGAGATTTGACCAAAGAATGAGACTTTTTTCTTTAAAAAATCAACTTTATCACCATGTCTGGGCGTTTTAAGTATAAATTTTATGGAAACACATGTCTATACAAATCCTGCACAACCTTGTCTTTGTGAGCTAAATCCCTTACCACACACACACTTACCTGATAGCATCTTTCTATTGAGAAGCTCGCACAAAAGCAGACAAATGCAGTGGCAAAACCCTGAATTCACAAGAAGTTACTTACAAGGAAAGGATCAGGCAGTTTGGGTCAGACATCATTCAACTCTTAAGACAAAAAAGATTCTATTCTAGATCTTCTTTGAATGTAAATATAGCAGTGTTTTGTGTTTTTTTTTTTTTGTATCATTTACCATTGTGTTGAAGAAATCTTAAATACCCAATATGGCTCCTACCAAACTAGCCTTCCAACGTGGCATGTTATATGCCACATGTCGTATGTTTTTATTAAGTTCCCTTTGGAGGTCACTTTTTTATTCAGGAGCACTTTGGTTCAGTCAGCTCCTCAGGGAGGAGCATCTGCCTGTCAGGATATATTCCTCTTGGACAAGAGAATAAAGCAGAAAAAAAATTCTAAAATACGTCACAATCCCTTCCAAGGCTTGATAGTAAGAGGCAAAGCTTCCATGTGCAGTTTTCAGAGAAGACTTAAAAGCATCAAAAACTGGGGCGCCTGCGTGGCTCTGTCGGTTAAGCATCCAACTCCTGGTTTCATCTCAGGTCATGATCTTGAAGTTCAGGAGTTCAAGCCCCAAGTCAGGCTCTGCATGGATGGTGTAGAGCCTGCTTGGGATTCTCTCGCTCTCCCTCTCTGTCTGCCCCTCCCCTGCTCATTTCTCTCTCTCTCTCAAAATAAACAAACAAACATAAACATAAAACACACTGAGTTTCTTCCCATGCATTTGACTTCAAACTCAGAGAAAAAGATAAACACGAAATGTATTTTCTCCCTTCTTGATGGCTAGCTTTACTTATTTATGTGCCTTAATTTTGCTGAGTGAATTAAATTTCTGAGTTCTACCTTGTCTCTTCTTCTTTGCTTAGAGCTTACTTTAGTCAAAGAGTTTAGAGATAGAGATTGTGACTGTCCCTGGAACTGCATCAAATCCTATTAGATACTTAGGAATAGTCAGGGAAAACACAAAAACCTGCCTTTTCACTTTGTCCATACGCTGTGCTCTCCTCCAATCCCGGTGTGCGTGTGCTGGTCTCTTGTTTGCCCTCCTGACAGAAGGTTCATAAAAAGCCCTACTTACAGTGATAAACCTCTGTGGAAACTTATAAGAAAAAGAAAAACACAGCCTCAGATTTCTATTATTAGACAGAACAGACTTAAATAACATCGCAAGGAAGACAATGGCACTCACACACCTTTTGATTGAGGTAATTGTAGGACTGTACCTAAAATAAACCCTTATTCTTGTGAAAATAAATCTCTCTTCCAAATTGGAGTCCGATGTCTTGTTATAGATGGCTGGTGCTATGCCTCCAGGAGAGCTGATCACAGGTCTGTGTGAGGCTGTTTGGTGAATGAACCATTGAATGCACTCTCCAGGGAAGAAATAGGCATACTCCCAAAGATGCCCATACAGAAACCTTGTAGCTTCCAGCCTTCCTTTGCAATTCCGAAGGTACCATTAATTGGTACAGAAAATAAAGAGAGACTCTTTAAGCACCTTTTTAATTCCATGACCTATTTCAATAAATAGAATCTGTGCTAACTGTATACTCAGCTCAAAATGTATTACTTATGGTCCTTCCAATTTTTGGATATACCTATGAAATCATTTTAAGACATAAAATGCTTGGGACGCCTGGATGGCTCAGTTGGTTAAACATCAGACTTTGGCTCAGGTCATGATCTCACCATTCATGGGTTGGAGCCCCGCGTCGGTCTCTCTGCTCTCTACACGAGGCCTGCTTCAGATCCCCTGTCTCCCCCTCTCTTTAGCCCTCCCCCACTTGCACACGCTCTCTCTCTTTCTCTCAAAAACAAACATTTAAAAAAAATTTTTTTAAGAGATAAATCTCTTAACACTGGGGAGAAAATTAAGAAATAAGAACAAAGAGCTACAAAATTTATGTTTAAATTTTTGTCTAAATTACTGACGACTTACACAGGCTTCAGTAGTGGAGAGCCAATTGACTCACCGGTTTGAAAGAAGATACAGAGACTCCTGATTGGGCTACTCTTTCGCCTGCCTCCTCAGCTCAGTAACCTGGCTCTGTACCAGTCAGAAGGTTAGCCACAGTCCCACTGCTCTGAGGTCACAGGAGGCAGAGATCCTGATAGAAATCAGTTTTATCGCTGCCGTCACAGTAAAATGGGAAGCCGAAGGAAGAAGGGGTCATGTTCCCTTCTATCTGGGTAGGTTTAATTCCTTCAGGTCAGTGAAAACATTGAAAAGGGAGGTGGTTTTCTCAAAGTCTCAAAGCAGTACACTCACTCTTCAGAGGATATGTTTTCATCAACTCTGCTAGATCAGACTGTCCAAGAAATGAGATTTACACAGGAAGAGAACTTTTTTACTGTGCGCACTGGTGAACACTGAGTCTGCAGAGATGGTCTCTCAATCCAGGACAAGTAAGGAAATAGCACCACGAGGGGCGCCTGGGGGCCTCAGTCAGTTAAGCATCTGACTCTTCATTTTGGTTCAGGTCACTATCTCACGGTTCGTGAGTTCGAGCCTCACATGGGGCTGCTTGCCATTCTCTCTCTGCCCCTTCCCCTGCTCTCCCTCTCTCTTAAAATAAATAAACAGTAAAATAATTATCAACTCCTTTAAAAAAAAAAAGAGAAGAAGAAAACAGAACAAAAAAGCAAGATAGTTATGAAAATGCACATCAGAACAACAAGAGAACTATCACCCCAACAACTCCGAAGAATGTTGTATAATGAACACTGGTTGGGTTTGACTGCCAAAGATTTATTGCTCTTCGCAATAGCTTCGCTTTAAATCTCAGGAATTAATATCTTCCCGATAAAGCCTGTATATGGGGCCCCGCAGGTTCCTAGCAAAGTTAGGCAGTTATCAGACTCTACTGAGATCACCTAGATACTCTTGCCTGGTATTTCATCCTTGAAGGGGAGCTGGAGTTTCCATCCCTGCCATCGGTGAATGGCCCCTGCCTGCCATCGACCCGTTATTGTAGCTCCTTCTGGTCCAACTGCTTTGTGAGCCTCCTGCAGCCCTGAATGTGTTCCCTGTTCCTTGATTCATCAGGAACCTGTTTCTTTTATGTATACCAAAAGCACCCCAACTGATGCAAAGAACATTCTGACAATTATTTCTGAAGGTAACCAGAAGAGAATGCCATTAGTCTCCTATCCACAAGCACATAGAATACCTTTCATACATCGCTGGTGGGGATTTTAAATTGCTTCGACAACTTGGAAACAATCTCTGGCAATTTCTTATGAAGTTAACAGCGTTCTGTGACTCCTAATTCCACTCCCAGATATGGACCCAAGAGAAATGAAAACTCATGTCCACAAAAAGGGCTGGTAATAGAATTTTTACAGCAGCTTTTTTTTTCCTCGTAATGGCAAAAAAACTGGAAATCACCCAAACGTCTGTCAATAAAAGATCAGATAACTGCTTTGTGGTACCTTCACATAAAGACATACTACCTGGCAATAAAAATAAACTCTTTATATACACCACAATATGGATCGTGCTTTTAAACATGATGCTGATCAAAAGAAACCATACCAACAAGAACATTTTCTGTGCGATTCTACTTATATAAAGTTCAAAAAAAAAAAAAAAAAAGACAAAGCTAATTCAAAGAAGTAGACTATGAATTTGGGGATCAAGCGGTAGGGAAAATGAAGGTAAACTCTGTGATGATTAAAAAGCTCTACGTCTTGATTAAGAAGGTAGCTACACAGGTACATACCTTTTGAAAACTTGTAAGAGCTGTAATAGCCACGAAAATTCCTACTCTGAATAATTCAACCTCAACATAAAAGAACAAAGAGAAACCCAAGACCTAGAAAGAAAAGCAATTGTTATGGATGTCTGTAGCAGATGCCTATACATCCTCCATTTGAGAGACCTAGTAGGTCATCATTTTAATAATTTTACATCTTGAATTCATATATTATATGCTTAGTTTGCCAAGAGAACCAGCAAATGAATTTTTCTATTAAATAGGAATCTGTTTTAAATGGGTGTTTTTTAAAATAATGTTAAACAGCAGTGATAACGACATGATATCATGACATCAAAGTCACACCTCTATGAAAAAATAAAGTAGATAAATCGCACTTCATTGAAATGGGAAACCCGTGCTCTGTCAAAGACCCTGCGAAGACAATGAAAAGACCAGCTACATACACTTGCAGAAAAGACTTGCTTATCACCTACCTGATAGAATACTTGTATCCAAATAAAGGGCTGTGTAAGTTTAACAGCAAAGGAACAAAAAGTACAATTAGAAAATGGACCCAAAATGCGGCTGGATATTTCACTGAAGGAAATACACAAATGGCCAATAAGCACATAGAGGGATATTCAACATCATTAGCCATTAGGGATATGCAAATTAAAGCTGAGATACCACTGCACAATGACTGGAACAGCTAAAAGAAAGAAACACCGGTAATATGCAGTGCTTTCGGGGATGTGCACCAAGCACGCCTCTAGTCCATCGCTGGAATTAAAATGGGTCAGTTACTCTGGAAAACATGTGAGCCGTTTCTTAAAAATTAAACATACACTTTCTGTATAATACACCACATGCTTTCCTAGGTATTTATTCTCCAGAAATGCAAACTTAGGTTCACACAGAGAAAGGTGTATATGAGTATTGATAGCAAATTTGTAAATAGACACAACCTGGGGTGACCGGGGCGCGGGGGGGGGGGGGGGGGGGGGGGGGGGGGGGGGAATGATCCTTCAAGGTTGAATGGACTCATAAACTCAAGTGCTTTTATACAATGGCCTAATATTCAGCAGCAATGAAAAGGAACTCTTCATACACTCAACAAGTTGTGAGAACCCCAAAGCATTACGCTTAGTGCAAAAAAAAAAAAAAAAAAAGGCCATTCTCCACGGTTACACACTCTAGGAGTGCATTTAAATTTTTTTTTTTTCAACGTTTAGTTATTTTTGGGACAGAGAGACAGAGCATGAACGGGGGAGGGACAGAGAGAGAGGGAGACACAGAACTGGAAACAGGCTCCAGGCTCTGAGCCATCAGCCCAGAGCCTGACGTGGGGCTCGAACTCACGGACCGCGAGATCGCGACCTGGCTGAAGTCGGCCGCTTAACCGACTGCGCCACCCAGGCGCCCCTCTAGGAGTTTATTTAAGTAACATTCTCTAGATGACAGAATTTGAGTGAGGGAGAATCTAACAGTAGTTGAAAAGGGTCAGGGTTGGGGCTAGTGTATCTGTAAAAGAATAACGTGACATGAGGGCACCTGAGTGTTTCGGTCGATTGAGTGTCTGACTCTTGGTGTCAGCTCAGGTCATGATTTCACCATTCATGGGAGCCAGCTAGCTGTCGAAATCTGTGCTGAAAGCGCGGAGCCTGGTTGAGAGTCTCTCTCTGCCCCTCCCCCACTCATGATCTGTCTCTCAAAATAAGTATTTTAAATATATGTATTTTTTTTTTTAAAGAATAGCATAAGGGAACTGATTTCTCCAAGTGGGAGAGTGCCGTATTCCGAGTGTGGCGAATTTGATACAAATGTATACATGTTAAAAAATTCCGCGGATGAGGGGCGCCTGAGTGGCTCAGTCTGTTACATGTTCAACCTCGGCTCAGGCCATGATCTAGTGGTTCTGGGTTCGAGCCCCTCATCGGACTCTATGCTGATAGCTAAAGGCCTAGAGCCTACTTCGGATTCTTTGTCTTCCTCTCTCTCTGCCCCCTCCCCTGCTCATGTTCTCTGTGTGTGCGTGTGTGTGTGTGTCTCAGAAATAAACATTAAAAAAAATAATTTCACAGATGTAACAAATAGACCAGACAATGCTGACATATGCAGACACAGATGTACCTCTTCCCAAAGACACCCCCAATCTACTGCTACCTATGGAACAACTTCTGAGAGAAATCCCCTCACTAGCAGAACAACTCTTATGTATGAGATGAACAGGGAGAAAAAAACCAACATCAAAAGCAATAGGAAAGGCTAAAACACAATCTTGCTATAAAACCCGCCCCTGGCACAATGACCCACAACGGGGACAAACTGAAAACTCTGAGTATCTCCCTGTGGAACAAAGGCTTTGAACCTCACATCTGGCACCTCAACTTTTTAAGACCTGCACCTGAGAGGCAAGCTGCGAAAACATCTAGCTTTGAAAGCCAAGAGAGCTTGCGCTCATGAGACACACAACAGCAAGAGTGAACTGAGAAATAGTTCTTAAAGAGCCTGCATAGACTCACTTCCCACCTACCCACCAGGGCCCAGCACAGAGGAAGCCAATTGAAATGCATGCCATTTTGCAGTGAAAAGGGCCTGTGTGCTTACCTTAAAACTTCTGTCTGAGTGGCAGGTATCTAATTTAACACACATCCAGGGGCCTACTGAAATACTCTCCCAAAACCACAGAAGCTCATGGGCATCATTTTTACAATCTTCCTCTGCCCCATGCGAAGCTACTGGGATCTCCCAGAGAGAAGCCTGGGTAGAGGTCTCACAAGACAGCTTTTGTGGCCGTCACCTACAGCAGACATCCCTTGGATAGCCTGGCTCTGGTGGCCAGAGCATTTATGTTCTCAAGTTCAAGGGGGATGTCAGGAAACAAATCAACAGATTTTAATTAGCCAGGGATCTTCTCAGGGATGATCAGTGCAGAGAGAAACACCCATGTCCCACTCTTCTGCTGAAAGAGATTTATTTGCATGTTTTAAAAGCTCTTGCCTCAGTGTCCCGCTTCCCATCAGCCAAATTCTAGATGCCAACTGAGATCCTTCCCTGTGGAAAACTGACAAGTCTTGGCACATCCTCAACTATGGGAGTCACTGAGGACAAAGTAGGCTGCTTGGGCCATCACGAAGTTTTAGGAGACAACAAGAGCTGGACAAGGTTCAGTAAGTTTCAATTTCTCAATTGTTGAATCATCAACTCAACCATCCATTAAATGAATTACACAGTAATCAGATGGGATTTATTCCAAGGATGCAAGAATGGTTTAATACCTGCAAATGGATAAGATATACCATCCAACAAATAAAGGGTAAAAATCCTATGATCACTTCATAGATGCAGAAGATGTCAACAGAACTCAACATTCATTTTTGATAAAAATCTTCAACACAGTGGGTATATGGAGAATGTCCCTCAACCTAATAAACGCCACATATAACAAGCTCACAGCTATTATCATACTCAACAGTGAAAGGCTAAAAACTTTTCCTGGAAAATCAGCAAGAACACGGTACCCACTCTTACTACTTTTATTTAACAAAACATTGGAAGGCCTAGCCAGAGCCATTTAATTAAAAAGCATCCCAATTATAAATAACAAGTAAAACTTCATTTGCAGATGACATCATCTTATAGAAAACCCTCAAGAGCCCCCAAATAAAACTGTTAGAATAAATGAATGTAGTAAAGTTGGATATAAAAATCAACATGCAAAAATCAATTTTCTTTCTCTACATTAACAGCAAATTATACAAAAAAATTATGAAAACAATCCCATTTACAACGGCATTAAAAAAAAAAGCACTTAGGAATAAACTTAACCAAAGAGGTAACAGATCTCTATGCTCAAATCTTTAAGCCAATGATGCAAGAAATTAAAGACCATGCAAATAAATGGAAAGACATCCCATGTGCATGGACTAGAAGAATATTGTTAAGATGTCCTTGTTACCTAAAGTCACCTACAGATTCAGTTCAATCTCTATCAAAATTCTAATGCATCCTTCACAGAAGCAGGAAAACAATCCTAAAATACATAAGGAAGGACAGAAGACCGCAAATTACCAAAGCAATCTTGAACAAAAAGGACAAAGCTGAGGTCAACGCACTACCTCCTTTCAAAACATACTATAAAGCTATAATAATCACAACAGCAAGGTAGTAGTGTAAAGACAGACATAAACCCATGGAACTGAGTAGAGAGCCCAGACATAAGCAGACACATTTTAGGTAAATTAGTTTACAACAAAAAAAAAATCCAAGAATACACAATGAGGAAAAGTCAATCTCCACAGTAGTGCTGGAAAATCTAGACAGCCACATGGAAAAAAACAAAAACAAAAACAAAAACAAAAACAAAACAAAACAAAAAACAAGCAACAGTCTTTTCTACTATACGCAAAAATCAACTAAAATGGGTTAAAGACTTGAAAGCATTAAAATTTCTACAAGAAAACATAGGTAATAAGCTCCTTGATACCTGTCTTGGCAGTCCTTTTTTGGATTGGACAGTAAAAGTAAAAATCAACACATAGAACCACAAACTATCTTCTGCACAGCGAAGGAAACCAACAAAATGAAAAGGCAACCCATCAAATGGGAGTAGATCGTCTCCAATCACTTATCCAATAAAAGGTTATTATCTAAAACCTATTAAGAACTCCTACAACTTAAGTGTAGCCAAAAAAAGTGATTAGAAAACAGTTGATGATTTGAATCAGTTTTTTCCCAAACACATACAGATAGTCAAGAGGGGCATCAAAAAAAAAAAAAAAAAAAAAAAAAAAAGCAGCAAATATCAAGGAAATGCAAACCAAAACCACAATAAGACAAAACCCCATACTTGCTAGGATGGCTAGGATCAAAAAGACAAGAAATTACAAGTGTTGGTGACAATGTGGCAAAAAGGGAACCCTGCTCACTGTTACTAGAAACAGAAACTGATAAAGCCACTCCGGAAAACAGTATGGGGTTTTCTTGAAAATATTAAAAGTTGAACTACCTTATGAACCAGCAGTTCCAATTCTGAGTATTTAACCAAAACAAACAAACAACACAACCCAAAAAACCAAAAACAGTAATTTGAAAAGGTATCTGTTTCCCCTATGTTTACTATAGCACTATTTATAATAGCCAAGACATGGAAACAATTTAAGTATCCATCAATGGATAAAATTGTTGTGTTATATATATCCAAGGGAGTATTATCCAGCCATGATAAAGAGGAAAATTATCATTTTCATCAATATGCATAGATCTTGAGGGCATTATGCTAAATGAATGAAGTCCCACAGAGAAAAATGAATACCACATAGTCTCACTTATATGTGATATTGAAAAACAAAGAACTCCTAGCATCAGTAGAAAATTGACTGCCAGGGGCTCAGAGGTAGAGGGAATGAAGAGATGTTGGTCAAAAGATACAAACTTTGTTATAATGTAACTAAGTTCCAGGGATCTCATTTATCCTATAGTGATTACAGTTAACCATACTGTATTATAGAGGTGTGGGGGTGGCTCAGTTGGCTAAGCTTCCAACTCTCGATTTTGGTTCAGGTCTCATCATCTCACAGTTCATGAGATCAAGCCCCTCATCTGGCTCTGCACTGCCAGGGCCGAGCCTCCTTGGACTTCTCTGTCTCCCTCTCTCTCTCTCTCTCTCTCTGCCCCTCTTATCTCTCTCTTTAAAAATTTAAAAAATTTTTAAATTAAAAAGTACTAGAGTATATATTTCCAAGTTTCTAGGAGTCAATCTCTTAGGTTTTCATCACAAGCAAAAATAGTTCTAACTATGTACAGTCATAGATATTAACTAGACATTGTGGTGATCATTTAACAATATATACATACATGGAATCATTATGTTAGTTTCAGATGTACAACCTCAAGTTTTAGGTCAATTATATCTCAATTTTTAAGAAGGGTAAGAAGGAGGTAAGAAATATAAAGTTTAGGATATCCATCGCCTCAGAGAAGGTAGAACAGGCTATGGTGAGAAGGGGCATACAGGATTTTCAACAGAATGTTGGTTTTCATTATTCTTTCTATTTTCATCTGAGCAATATTTTTTACTCATCATTCACTGCTTTCTAAGAACCTTTTTAAAAAGCTGGAGAGGTGGTATCATTTTACTTGGAGAAATATAGAAACACCTAATGGTGTTCCACACCCAAGCTTTTCTCAAACTCTAATTCACATATTCTTTTTCAGAGCCTTATGGTCTACTCACACTTTAAATACATGTATTATGACCCTCCTTTATCATTGTGGTTGAGAAAATATCCTCACCTCCCTCACTGTGTGTATACTTTAGATGTGGTCTGTCAAAGTAAATGGATATTGAAGTAAAGAATGTCTGTTGGAAAATTAAATTCAACATTGCCTATCTGGCATGTTTGTTCATTTGTAAACGAAGATTTTGAGTTCATTATCCATTAGTTGTAATAGACATTCAGAAGCAGATTCAGTGTGACTGGCTGATAGGAACACTCAAACCAAAACTGTTCCCATAAAGGCCATCTCAAGAGAGGCAGAAAAAATGTTTGATCAACTGACATATGCGTTGTTGATGCGTTGTTGAATCAACAAGGTAGATTTAGAAGGCACACACCTCAAAATAAGAAAAACCACCTATGAAAAACCCACAGTTAACCTCACACTCAATGGTGAAAAATGGAGAGTTTTTTTCCCTGGTGTCAGGAAGAAGACAAGAACACATCCACTGTCACCACTTCTACTCGACATAATACTGGAAGCCCTAGCCATGGTAATTAGACAAAAAAAGGAAATAAAAGGCATCCAAATTCTAACAGGTTTTTCAGTTTGTACATGACGAATAATATAGAGAAAACTCCCAAGACTTCACCAAACCACTACAACTAATCAATGAATCCGGTGAAGTCATGGGATACAAAATAGACAGCAATCTGTTGCATTCCTATACTAATAATGAAGTATGGCATCAGAAATAATCAAATACCTAGAAATAAACTTAACCAAGGAGTTCAAAGACCTGTACCCTGAAAAACTATACAACACTGATAAAATTGTTCCCATAAAGTGTCCAGGTAGATTGCCACTATTTTCAGTTTTTACACACATACGCAGACACCGTTTTTTACAAAAATTTTAAATGGAAAATATACAACTGCTCTCGTGAACCTCTCGGCCACGAGACCTATTCGAGATGAAAAACAAAGAACCAGATCCATCATGTCAGGCATACAAACCAATATAGTTTTGCCTCCTCTAATTACAGAAAATAAAATACTGAGGTGCTTCGGTGGCTCAGCTGATGAAACATCCAGTACTTGGTTTCAGCTCAGAGCGTGACCTCACAGTTTGTGGGTTCGAGCCCCACAATGGGCTCCAAGCTTAAGGGATTCTCTTTCTCTCCCTCTCTCTCTCTGCCCCTTCTTGCTTGCTCTCTCTCTCAAAATAAATACATAAACTTAAAAAAAAATACTTATTTCAAGATTATGTCACTTAAATTGGGAAGATACTGCTTTGTCATGCACATTTATAAAAAAATAATGTGAACAAACTTCTTGTAGGCTTGTCACTTGTTAGAAAGATATCTCATGTAAATGAAGCTAAACCAGCCATCAGCGAACTTTTTCCATAAGGAGCCAGATAGTAAATATTCTGAGTGTTGCAGGTCCTAAGGAATCCACAGCAACTATTCAACTCTGCATTTTTAATGCCAAGTTACCATAGATGCCACAAAACGTTGTGAGGTTGTTTCAATCAAACTTTATTTACAAAAACAGGCTGTAGGTCAGACTTGGCCCAAGGGTCATCATTTGCCAACCTCTGCTCTAAAATATTCTATTTTCAACAGCTGGTTTGTGTGTGCATGAACGCATATACACACATGATGACTTATATGCATATATCTCTGTACGCTTCCTAAAACCAGAATGACTCAATATAAATTCATCGTCCCGAATGGGTGTCTACTTCTGTGGACATACAGAACATCGCACTTTGGTGACATACCCCTAAATCTAAATGGATAATAACTATGACGAACAAGACCACAGAAGGGGCGCCTGAGTGGCGCAGTCGGTTGAGCGTCCGACTTCAGCCAGGTCACGATCTCGCGGTCCGTGAGTTCGAGCCCCGCGTCAGGCTCTGGGCTGATGGCTCGGAGCCTGGAGCCTGTTTCCAATTCTGTGTCTCCCTCTCTCTCTGCCCCTCCCCTGTTCATGCTCTGTCTCTCTCTGTCCCAAAAATAAATAAAAACGTTGAAAAAAAAAAAAAGACCACAGAAGTTTGGAATCAAAAAATTTCACCTAGGGGCGCCTGGGTGGCGCAGTCGGTTAAGCGTCCGACTTCAGCCAGGTCACGATCTCGCGGTCCGTGAGTTCGAGCCCCGCGTCGGGCTCTGGGCTGATGGCTCAGAGCCTGGAGCCTGTTTCTGATTCTGTGTCTCCCTCTCTCTCTGCCCCTCCCCCGTTCATGCTCTGTCTCTCTCTGTCCCAAAAATAAATAAACGTTGAAAAAAAAAATATTTAAAAAAAAAAAAAATTTCACCTAAGGAGGCAATGACTAGATCGATTTTCCAAAATGCAAACTATTCCCCTCATATCCCTTCCCTACCCTGCCCCATCCCACAGAACTAGGTCTCAAAATCTGGTTTATTCTACCTTCATATTCCTCTTTCATTATGCTTGCTGGAATGTGAAAAGCCACATGCAGACCAAGGAAACCTGGTTAAGCAGATTATACTTTAGTTACTATTCTATTTAATAAAGTATTGAAGTACTACTCAAAAGCTTGTTTTTAAGATGAATGATTTGGGAAAGGATTTCTTCTAATTACATATTTACATTTTTAAAAAAGAAATTGTGTTTTCTCAATCTCATACCTCCTGCAAATCCTTTGTTAGCTCTTTTTCCTCAGTTGAAGTGGAATTATAAAGTCTCCCTCATAAAATTAAGTCTGAAACGTGCTACCACCTCTTTTTATTGGAATGGACTTTTCCAGTGACTTTTCAAGTACTGAACACATGACTTCAACACGGGAGTAGGAGAGATGGCCAACTTCACGGCGTGGTCAGCAACACCCTGTACTTTGTTTAACGCTCTGCTCTCACCATTAGCTTGCAATTCTTAACGATTTTCACCATGAGCTCCCAGTATTCATTTTGCAGCAGACCTTGAAAATCACATAGCCGGTCCTCTGAATCGAGATTAGAACCCAACAAAGGGGGACACACTTCCCCAACAAGGCAGATTCAGAAGGTTCAGTTTCTGTAATCTCAAGAAGAGACTCCTTGGCTTGACTTCAAAGTTCTCTGCTGTTATCAACTCTCCAGAAGGTGGAGAAGGCAAGAAGGTGACTGAATAAACGGAAACTTCTACTTTCATTTCTGAAAAATAGGCAGTGGAGTCATTTGGTTTCCGCGGAGAGCATCACAAAGAGCCAGCTTTTCAAAATGGACTTTTCTTCGTCTGCTCTAAGTGGTTTGCCTAATAAGGTGAATGGAGAACAGGTGGGCAGTATCATTAATGCCAACCCCAACAGGATAAAGAAGTTGTCCTTTTCTTCCACAAGGCTCTGGAGTAGGTATGATGATGCAGCTAACACATCAACACACGCGTTTATCGTCGTCATAACTGAGTATTTTTTCTAGATGCCAAGTATCCAAAACCCTGCGCTTGTACCAAGTGTCCTATCAATTCTCATTAGCCGAGGCAGCAATCCTGAAACCAGGAGCATGGGGACATCTGACGATATTTGGGATTCTAGAGGAGCAGATCAGAGGGCACATCACAAGACATCTTACCTAAGATCATCAGGGCTGGAATGGGTGAGAACACAGTACTAACGCATCCTTCTGAAAACTAAAACCCATTCTCCCCATCCCTCCTTGCTTGCTCCTTTCAACGCCCATCATACTTTGCAAACTCCACAAAGGCAGGAATCTTTCTTGGTGGTATCCGATGCTCCCACAACAATCCTTGCCTCATACCCAGTGCCCGTTAAATACTGAATGGGGGACGCCTGTGTGGTGCCGTCGGTGAAGCCTCCGTGTCTTGATCTTGTCTCAGGTCACGATCTCAGGGGTCATGAGCCTGCTTGGCATTCTGTCTCTCCCTCTCTCTGCCCCTCCCCCACTGTGCTCACTCGCTCATTCTCAAAATAAATAAACGTTAAAAACAATGAAATAAATATTGAATGAATGACCACAGTAACCTGAGCGTTTTCTACTGTACTTGGCCTGACATACCCCAGACCTCTTCCTGCCGAGACAAAGCAGCTACGAATCAAAAGCTTCGAGAGGAAAACAGGCTATCCCAAGAAGAGGGTAGTGACTAACAATTATACTGTTAAAAAAAAAAAAATGAAAAGACTTTGAGCTAGGTTTGAAAATGCGGAAGCTGACAAGAATTTCAGGGGACCTCCCTGATGCTCCTCATCGGTGCTCCCAAAGTTCTTTTCAAATGTGTGAACCCAAAATGTGTCACCACAAAGCCTGCTGTCTACCTACAGTCAACTGGTATAGGTCAGCGCAGGAGTTAAATTAAAACTGTCTTCTAAAAGCCAAATACTTCTAAGCTCACAGGTTCACTAATGGTGCTTAATCCTTGCTGGATGCCTCAGGCTTATGTCTGGCTTTGTTGGTTTATTTGTGACTGCTCCTCACATCAGGGGCCCAATTACCTCTTCAGGGCTCTGTGTCATCCTTTCTGGGACCGAGGGCTCTTAATAGCTCTCTGCTGGGGCCATTCTCAGTGTCCCTCCAACCCCCTCCTTCTTGCTGCCTGGCCAGAATGGAGTCACAAAACGCACGTTACCCATCATCCCTTCTGCTCAGAACCTTCTATGCTTAAGCTTTCATAACCCAGACCCCGCTGTGTTGTTTAGTTTAGCTCTGGGCGTTTGTTTTACACAACATAAGAGGGCTGAACAGAATGCACCAGGAATCCAGAGCTGCTAGCATTGTCTCCTAAATTCGGTGTCTTTGTAGGTCACGTGCAGGTCAAAGCTTCTGCCCCCCAGTGCCACAAAGGTCCTTATTTCATGCAAAGTTGGCTTGAGATAATGTAATGGAAGAGCTCCGTGGCTCTCAAGGGCTAGAGCGCAAGGACCCAGCGTGGACCTCACTGCTTCTAGCCATGACTGGTGTGGCCAAGGGTTGGGTCTGCCAACACATAGGACTCTTCTAGCACAAATAGTATCACCTAACCCAAGCTTATGTAAGCAAAAAAAAAAAAAAAAAAAAAAAAAAAAAAAGCCAACCTGCCACATTCATGACTGGGAACATGAGCCAAACTGCAGACCAAAAAGAAACAGCCTTGGGGACAGTTCTTTCTCGTATCTACGAGCCCCTTTTTCTTCTCTCTCTGCAGGTACACTTCCTTTGTGCCTCAGTGTACCCCCATGAAATGCAGCCATGCCCGCTTCCGATTTTTACATCTGACCTCCACATCTGTCCACCGCTCTGGGTTCCAATACCACCATCTGAGTGTGACAGCTAAGTGTGTCAACTGTCCACTTCAGAACTTCCCTAGTAAGGCAAGGGTACATGAGTGAGGCTTCTAAGGACCCACCTCCAGCACAGACCAGACAACCAGAGTCGATCACAAGTTTTAGCAAAGTCTAGGAGGAGACCATCAATCCCACGAGCCAATTTGAACCTCAAGGAAGAAGAAACAGAGACACACAGTGGGGTTCAGGGTCCAAGAGTCGGCATCTGCTTGTGACAGACTCTATCAGTCCTCACAGGATGTCCTGACCTCAATCCTCAGGAATTGATTGGAGAATCTTCAGGCCAAGAGGTTGAAATCAAGAAAGACTGAAAAGTCTATCTGTATTATTTTCCTAGGGCTGCCCTAACAATAAATTACCTCCAACTCAGTAGCTTAAAACAACACAAATTCATTCAGCTCTGGAGGCCAGAACCGTGAATTGACGGGCTGGTAATATCACATTGGCTCCAAAAACTCTCAAGAAGCAACTTTCCCAGGCTCTTCCAAATTCTGACGGCTCTCCAATGTCACTCGGTTCGTGAATGTAAAGTTTCAACCTCTGCCTCTATCTTCAGAGGGCCTTTCGCTTTTTTGTCTGTGCCTTTTCTTCTCCTATTTATTTATTTATTTATTTATTTATTTATTTATTTATTTATTTTTTAATGTTTATTTATTTTTGAGACAGAGAGAGACAGAGCATGAATGGGGGAGGGTCAGAGAGAGAGGGAGACACAGAATTGGAAGCAGGCTCCAGGCTCCGAGCCATCAGCCCAGAGCCCGATGCGGGGCTCGAACTCACGGACCGCGAGATCGTGACCTGAGCTAAAGTTGGACGCTCAACCGACTGAGCCACCCAGGCGCCCCTTCTTCTCCTATTTTAAGGTGACCATTGTCATCAGATTTAGGGCCCACTTGGTTATCAGAATAGTCTCCTCTGGAGACCCTGAACTTTTCCAAAATAAGGTCACATTCACAGGTTCCAGGAGTCAGGACGAGGACCTATCTTTTAGAAAGGTCACCATTCAACTCACGACAGAGTCTGTTTCACTTAAGAACACTGCCTCAAAGCTCAGAATCTATACATTCATGTGAGTAACAAGTGACCATTCTGGCCTGGGCTTTGTGATTGGAGCATGTGATGATCCATGGTGGGCTGAACACCACCAATATCAGGGCGATATAAAGGTACTGGGCCGCCCCCCCCCCCCCCCCCCGAGAACCTCAGTGGCTCTAGGAAGAGCATTCATAACCTGGGCAGTAGCAGGCCCAATGGCCATGAGGAAACATGGACAGGAAAGATTCCTCTGAGGAACCCCAAAATCATGGAGGACAAAGTTGACCAGGCCAAGTACACCCCTACTGGCCTATCATCCTCCACACGCTGGTGAGTTCTGAGGCATTTTTTCCTTTGGAATACATATGTATGAAATTCAACTTCAGTTGCCTTCTTTACCCAATAGCTTAATGCCACAAGCAACATCACTGTTTTACAAAGGACAGAAAAGTTTTCTCCTAAGGGAAACAACTTACTGGCCCCCTAATACCTCAATGTAGATTAGTTTCATTGGATGAATTTTTTTTCCCTGAATAGCAATAAAAGACAAATCAATAGGCCAGGGATAAGCAGGCTTCGATGTGACCATCATTTATTGCTAGCATCCTGCTCTTTAAAATCCCTGTGCAAACAAATGCAGGGTATGAAAAAAACGAAATCCATTAACTTTGATCCACGGCATCCCTACCCTACAGAAACAGCTCAAGAACATTTGCATCTGAGGAAACATGAACCTAAAAGCAAAGATAAAAGCAGGGGAAGTGAATGTCTGGAGACTATTTTTCTATCTCTCACCATATTGGTTGGCCTCAAGTTTAAACATCAAGGTATGAAACAGAACCAGCAATAATTCTTAGTTGGATGAAGAGAAGAATTCTACCGCCTTCTTCGTGGAGGAAAAAAAAATTACCGATATTCATAATGAATAGTAATATTTCCATTAAGTGAAAATGGAACTTTTCAATTTATTATTTTCTTTTGCATTATATTCGTACAAACAACTGTGGGCTTTTTTCATTTTTTTTCTTTTTTAACAGAAGTCTGCTAAGTATATGCAAATACCGGGCTATAAACCTCAGCTTGGAAACAGTCAAGACTGTCTACACCTTTTCATCTTTGTCAAGGGGGCTGGGCGTATACTCAAATTGCATCCTTATTTTAGTCACAACCCCGTCCCGTCTCCAATAAGCATTCTGTTAAAAACCATACGTTTCTCTCACACCTTCTCATTTTTAAAATATGTTGTCTCACTTGTAAAAATCTCCTCTGACTTGAGAAGGCATTTTCCAACATTCCTTCCCATTGGAATGCCTGTGCTGGTAACTTCGAAAAGACACGGTTCATTGTCTGGGATCGCAGGCTGTAATCCCAATACAGCACTGAGCCCATACAGCTGCCCTATCTCGTCACACAGAGAACCAGGAAGGGGACTGTGTAGCTGAGTGATGGAGACGGGGAACAGCCAGCATGTGGGAGAGAGGTGGGGGAATCATCAGGGGAGCACTGCAGGGCATGGTGGGGAGCCCAGTCAGGCAGGCAGGGACACAGCATGATCCCAGTGGCCAGGAAGACGCCATCAGACAAGGGTCACCTAGGAACATGCAACAGAGCAGGATGTAGGGACTCACTTAGCACTGCCTTTGACACAAGTCATCTGCTCACAGGCCTCCCTCACAATTTGGTCCTAATCACACACATGCTCTTCCATTTTAAGTATTTCATGTGCCTTGAAATTGATTTATCTGTAATGTATACAAACTACCATTACGTAGATAAGTGGGACAACAGGATCTCCTGCCATCAATAGCATGTAACCCAAACAATTCCAACAATGCAATTAAATGGTAGCCAGTCCTGTTTATCCACAGAAGACCTATAGCCTGAGGTACGTGCTTTTTGTTACAAAGAGCACTCAGTAAGTGTTAGACAGTGTTCAAGAGCTAAGCACTTGGCAGAAACTTCCTTCCGGATTTATGTGGAAATATGAACATGTATTGAAAGGGACGATGCCCATTCACCATCAGTATAGTGCCCAAACCACATAAGGAAAAAATCCCAATTTAGCCTTAGGGGGTAGGTCAGGAAATAGCAAGTTTCAAACACCCCAAGTGAGTAACAGGGCTCCAGGTGTGAGGAGAAGGAGGGGTCAGAGACAAGAGACGGGCCTGGTTCTCAAAGGAAATCCAAGAATATATACCAGACCTCGGGTATAATTCACTGTTGCTTTACGTCATATACATTACTCTGCTACAGTACAGAGAGAGTCTAAGGTCATAATGAAGTGCTTGGATACTAGAACTTAATGCACAGGATTGAATCCCAATGCCACCACTTCCTGTCTCTATAAATTTGGACGAATGAACCTCTTTGAACCACTGTTTCTTCATCTATAATCACTTTTGATGGGGCTCCTGGGTGGCTCAGTTGGTTAAGCGTCCAGTTTCATCTCGGGTCATGATCTCACATTTTTTTAATTCAAGCCCTGGGTCGGGCTCTCTGCTGCCAGCGCAGAGCCCCCTTAGGATCCTCTGTCTCCCTCTCTCTCTGCCCCTTGTGTGTACACACACACGCACATGCTCTCTCTCTCTCTCACACAAGTAAACACTAAAAAATAAATTTAAAACCCTTCTGCAAATAGCTTTAAGATTAGGATCTATTTCACAGGAATGACACAAAGATGAAATGAGCAAACATATATAAGGGGCATGAAACAGACCTTCTAGATGATAAGTAGTATACAAGTGCTCACTAGGAGTGGTGGGCAAAATAACGCCTCTCCAAAGGTAGGCACATCTTCATCCTTGGCACCTGTTCAGTGTTACCTTACACGGAAAAAGTGACTTTGATAATGTTCCTGACGTTAAGGACCTTGATATGGGAATATTATCCCATATTACCTCATCACAGAGGTCCTTAAAAGAGCCTTTCCCAACTGAGGTCGGGTGGGAAGGAGATGTGAGGTTGGAAAAAAGGTCTGAATTTCAAGACAGAAGGGGCCACCAGCCAAGCAATCTGAGCGCCCTCTGTAAGGCGGAAAAAGCAAGGAAGCTTGTTCTGTTCAGGAAGCCCAGAAAAGGGAGCCCTGCCAACAACTGGTTTTAGACTTGCAGTGTGATCGGTGTTAGACATCCCCCCTGCACAAGTGTCAAGCAATACATTTGTGTTAATCTAAGCCACTCAGTTGGTGGCAATTTGTCACATACATTCTGATTACTACAAGGTGAGGACATACACTCAAGCTGTATGGCAGGAGGGTATCAACTGGAAATTTAACAGGTCAGAGATGAGCTTCAGGCTGGATACCTTGAGTTCAGACTCCAACTTCTCCATTCTCCACTGACTTGGATGGTAGTAGGTCCCAAATCCAGAGTGAAGACCTAGTTCTCCCAGAGAGGTCAATGGGCTTTGGTTGTATGCTAAGAGTCAATACTAGGTGTTCTATTATTTTCTTTGCGTCCTGAGTACAGGGGAAAAACAAAACCTACCAAAAACAACAACAACAACAACAAAAAAAAACGTGTTCTACCTGCATTGCATCTAAGGAGACCATATTGGTCATTGAAACATGGAAAGACGTCAAGTCGTCACTTCCAGACCTGACCCCTAAAATATCCCAGATGATGTTTGCTGATCTCTTGGTCCAAAATGTTGTAACCACACAAAGGCAACAGAGGCAGCCATAGGAAAACACATACTGCACAGGACCTCTCAACGTACTTACAACTAGGACTTGAAAAAATAATAATAATCTTTAATTGTGTGGGTGGGTATATTGCTCTTTTATTGCAGTTGGCATTGCTTATCCTCATTCATGCATAGAGCCAGAGAGCAAGAACCAGCCCCATAAACCTTATCCCAGCAACACCTGGAGAAGACAAGGACATGGTAGCCATCAAAGTGACACGTGCTGATTTGTGAGCCGTCTACCTCTCCCATGGCATCTAGGCCATCAGGAGCACCCCCATCCCAGCCTCCTATCCTGTCAGTTATGAATGTTCACATGAGGGACAAGGCGACTTCTCTCCAGCCCTGCTCAGATCATCCCAGACCCCAGATCTACATACTGCATAGAAACCAAGAGAAGGATCAATATTAGCAAACCTATTTAGCTTCTTTCTATGACGGCATGACAGACTTCATAAACCATATTTGTAGTCGTCTTCTACATTTCATAGGACCCTTTCAATCACAATATATCTAAGGATGGTCCATGTAGAGTCTTGTTGGTGTGGCTAACTGACCTGCACTACATGAGTAAATATCAAGGCAAGCAGATCTGTCTGAGTCTCTCCTGTGTCCATGGAGCGTGTTGGCAATCCTTCCACCCAGGGCACATTTGACTTTAAATTTTTTGGGTGAGTAACAGTAAGAAGAGATGTGTACATGGCATCAAGTTTTGACGATGTTGCATATGAACGACCAAAACAGAGACTACGGTATTTTCCCCATCGTCCGGCAATGCCAATAGAAAACCACGAAATCAAGGCAAGGCACTAGAAATGGAACAAGTCACAGTGGCCCTAAATCACAAGAATACCAAGAAGCATAGGTACTCAAAGTTCCCTTTATGTGGACACTTAAGCAGCTCGTTCCTGACCCCTTGCTCGCAGCACTTTAAGAGGCAATGTTGATATCCACATCAAGTATTCAAGATGGGGCCTGGAAAGTTCAGGCCACCAAGGTCCACTGAAGAAAACTGAAAACTGGAAATCCCTGAGTGGCTCTGGGCACAATTTCTTACCTTTTTCAACCAAAGTCGATGGAGAGGAAAAATGGCAGCCAGTGACGTGTGGTTGAGGATACCCCTCAGGCCACTGGTAGAGGCAGAACGAAGATAGTGGATACTCAGTCCCAGAGAAGCCTCGGCAGTTGGCACTATGTCCCCATGTGTGTAAAACCAGTAACTAACTGGGGTCCAGAAGATGGCAGCTGAGCATCTACCAGGGGTACTAAGACCGTCCTCCTAAGAGTAATGCTGGCAAGTGAGTAAAGGCAGGAGACAAAAATTTTCCCTAGGACCATCCACCTGGGTGGCTCAATCGGTTAAGCAATCAACTCTTGATTTTGGCTCAGGTCACAGTCTCACAGTTCCTGAGTTCAAGCCCCGTGTTGGGCTCTGTGCTGACAGTGCAGAGCCTGCATGGGATTTGCTCTCTCCCTCTTTCTCTGACCCTCCCCACCCACCTCTTTCAAAATAAGTAAGCTTAAAAAAAAAAATTACCCACGGTTTAAAAACTAATTTACTCCAGGGGCGCCTGGGTGGCTCAGTCGGTTAAGTGCCCGACTTCAGCTCAGGTCATGATCTCACAGCTCGTTGGTTCAAGCCCCACGTCAGGCTCTGTGCTGATGGCTCGGAGCCTGGAGCCTGCTTTGGATTCTGTGTCTCCCTCTCTCTCTGCCCCTCCCCCACTCATGCTCTGTCTCTCTCTCAAAAGTAAATAAACATTAAAAATTTTAAATAAATAAATAAATAAATAAATAATTTACTCCAGGATTAAAGAGCACACTTGTTTTTTTAAGTCCTGAGTGCTATATGGAAGTATTACATCACCAAATTGTACACCTGAAACAAGTATTACACTGTATGTTAACTAAGTGGAATTTAAATAAAACCTTCAACAAAATTACCCGAGGGAGGGGGGCTGATTGACACGGTAATGGTGGGGGTCAAATGGGGATACAGCCTTTTCCCTGATGATGCACAGAAAAGAAGTAAAACTGTAACATGACTGCATCCCTTGATCGTGAGGTGTTTCATGGTCCCATCTAGAGAAAACAGTTACCACTGAGATATAGTAGGTATTTAACAGAATGAGGGAACAAGTGGTCCTTCCTTTAGAATATTCTCACAATGTTTTCCCCATATCATTTGTATACCCCATTATGAAGTATTAATGGGATTTTTCAGTCAATTAAATACTGTATGCAATGCCATCAAAACGTAATTAGTGGCGAATTAAAAGTGGCCATGAAATGGAAATTGGTGTGAGAATAGCCTATCCCCTAATGACGAGGTAATAGCTACCATTTGTTGAGTGCTTACTAAGTACCAGGCAGGGTGCCAAGGACTTAGAGGCATTCCCTTATGGCATTTAGTCCTCAAAACAACCACAAGAGGTAGATGCTAGGTTCTCCTGATTTGTAAATAAAAGCACTGAAGCACAGAAAAACCTAAGCAAGCTGTCCCCCCATTAGTGAACCAGTGAACAGCAGGGTAGATCCAGTCCAAGTACATCTGGCTCCAAACTCCAGCAGTTAATCACTGCCCTGGCTGCTTCCCCTAGTCCCGTCGCTATGGTGTCAGGCAGGCAGAGAGGCCCCTTCCATTCTCCCCGGAGCTCCCTTGCTCCTGGATGGGCTCTCGAGTATTCCTAGAAAAGGCATATGCTGACAGAATGAAGGTCCCACATTCAACCCATGAACGCTCTACCAACTTCCACAGCAAGAGAGCACAGCGTTATAAGCATGGGTCTATCAACTCTATCGCGGGAGTCAAAGGAACTTTCTGGTTCTCTGCATTCCGTCTGTAAAATAGGAATGGTGAGAAAAATAACAAGCCTCAGAGGGTGTTAAGAGGATTCAAAGAGTTGATGCACAGAAAATCCAAGATACTATGTGACACATGAAAAACGCTAAATGCAGTTATTAATGTTTTTATAATCTTCAAAGCCATGCTCAGGGCTGCTCAGAGATACAGATTATATTTAGCTGACTTGGAATTCATTCAGAAGGTATACTTCCCTCAATGCTATTACCTTCTCTCTCGGGTGAAGGAAAACTAAGTCCTGGGCCTTTGTGTCTCCCAAGAGTCATTTTCAAATAGTTCCCTACTGATTCTAAAAGTTCCAGGGTGGCTCAGTCAGTTAAGTGTCCGACTTCAGCTCAGGTCATGGTTTGTGGGTTCAAGCCCCTCATCGGGCTCTGTGCTGACAGGTCAGAGCCTGGAGCCTGCTTCGAATTCTGTGTCTGCCTGTCTGCCTCTTCCCCATTCACATTGTCTTTCTCGTGCTCTCTCTCTCAAAAATTAATGAACATCAAAAAACAAATTAATAAAAAGAGAGAGATTTGGAAACTGAGGCCCAAGAAATGCATCTCATTCTCAAAAGGCAACCAGCCAGTAAGGGGAAGACCAGGACAATGTTTATGCTGCCTATAGACCTTTGGTCTTGAGATTTTTCCCTATTTTTAGTACAGGAACTGGCTGCTTTGCTTGTTTTCTTCTTTCAGAGTCTGAGAGTGACTGTGCAGAACTTTCTTAGGTCACCTGATATTTAAAAAGGGAGTCAAGAATACCCAATGTGGCAAAGGATGGCCTCTTTAAGAAATGGTGATGGGCCAACTGGATCACCACGTGCAGAAGAATGAACTCAGACCCCTATCTTAAACCACTCACAAAAACAAACTCCCAACAGCTTCAACTTAAATGTAAGACCGAAGTATGAAACCCCTAGAAGAAAACATAAGGCAGAAGTTCCTTGACATTAGTCTCCACAGTGATTTCCTACACAGAACATCAAAAGCACGAGCAATCAAAGGACAAATTTAGCAGGACTGCATCCAATTAAAATGCTTCTGTGCAGCAAAACAAACCATCAACAAAATGAAACCAACAGGCTGAATAAACAAACGTATAAACAAATGTAGACGGTGGATGAACAAACTGAATCCTCCTTTTAAAAATAAAAAAAATTTTAAGAAAGGCCTTTCTCGAGTTTCCAGTGTGATGCCAACTACTCTGAACACAGCAATTGTGAGCTGCTTCCAAAACGTTGCTAGCAGAGAAACTTCTGGAGCTTTCTCTCACCTTCACTAGACTCCTTTCTTTCGGTCTTAACCGATGCATTCCTTTAATTCTCTTAGCCATGCTTCCACTTGGTTCTTTTTAACTCTGGTTCTGAATGCATGCAATACAGTCACTGTGTGTGCGAGGGTGTGTTTGAAAGCATGAATGAATGTGTGTAGGCGTGAATGTCTGCACATGTGTTTTCAAGTCTCATTTTATTTCTGGATTACTAGTGCTGGTCATGCTAATCAGAAAAACATACTGTTGTTTTTGAGCTCAAGTCCCCGGAGAAAGCACCACCTACAGCTAAAAATGCATTCCAACCGGCATCCAAAGGTCTACTCTAAATAACCATGCATCTGTCTGCAGATGGCTTTAAATCATGCGACAGAACTTGTACCTTCTGCCCCTTGTCTGATGGAAAGTCATATTTAATATTATCTCCCTGAGCTTCAATTACAAATGAATCTTTTTTAATTTCAAGTCTTGAATAAATAAGCAATGCAGCTGGGCCGGTAATAAATCACCAGATAAATGTGCAGAAGTGGTTTAGACCAAGCAAGTAGACAGGCACAGCTGCCATCATCACTGGGACATTCTCTTCTCTGCCACTAAGGCTGAAGGGAGACACCCCCTCGCCATGAACAGTGCTTCTCAGTTCAATGGATCCCGAAAGATCTACTTACACAGACCAAGGTGATCCCAAATGAGAAGGCAATTGCTATTCTGGAAGCCCAGTCAACCAACGTTTGGTATTTCTCTGGCTTATTAAGCCGGACTTCCATCTTTAGTTAAAATAAAACACACTGTTAAAAATCTCTGGTTTTTAACAGCTATTGACACTGTGGAGTCCGTCTTAAAAGACATAATGACCTCAAACAGATTCGTTGGGGATTGTTTTCATAAACAGTACCCAGTAAGATGTTCTCAGATACAGACTAAGACCTTACAGACCTGAGTGTATGCCACACTATTCCCGCAGGGGATCACTGCCACCATCTTTATGGTGACTGTCCCCAAGCCCTCCGAGGACTTCTGTTGGACAATGGAGAGGTAAGGGACACTTGCCAAGAGAAGATGGAGAGTATGGCTGCTTGTTCACCTCTCCTCTTTTCTTCCGATCAATTTCAAGCCTGTTATGAAATTGGCGTTTCCTAACTTGTACTCTCAACGTGTTTAAAGGGTCATTGTTCTTCTATACCCAGAAGGGTTAGGAACTAAGCATGTAAGATCCAAGACAGAAGAATTTCACTGCAAAGTCAAGTCACTGAGGCCACACGCTAATGCCTTTCATTCCATATCCTCCCTAACCTGACGTGAGTCTCTCATCATAAAAAGAAGGCAGTTTGCAGATAACATTAGGCAGGTTGCTGAAATCCAGATAAGCTTAGCACCGAGAAAATATGCTAAGGATGAAAAGTATCAGTTCAGTTAAATGCTGCATTTGAAATATATGTATCCATTCTCTTAATTCCTAAAACCTGTTAACATGGGAAACTTAAATTGAGCAACCCAGGTTTGTGTTGTCAAGTAGCAACTAAGACATTACTTATTACATTTGATTAATATAGTCAATTAGGATAATCAAAACACACAAGCATACACACACCTTTTCTACCATAGCCTTAACCCTTTTAGGGTCAGAAACCACATACGGCAGAGTGGAGCTATGGGCCAAAATGGGGCTTTGAGTGTGGAGAGATTAATGCCCATGGAGGGTTTCAGTCACTAAAAACAAAAACAAACAAAAAAAATAACAAAAACAAAACACCTGGTTCTTTAAGCTTTTATAAATTATTGGTATGCTGATTTGAAAATGATCCTCCCCCACCCCCACCCCACACTTTCGTACCCTCAGCATTTTCTTTCCTGCATCTGGTTAGTGGCTCAGAGCCCCGAGACACCAGAGCATCCCTGAGATGTCAGAGGATGGTCAGCCACAGCTGGGCATACCTTTTCCTAGGCTGGGAATGGTGATGCAAAGGAGAAAAAGGGGTTGGGTGAGAGATTTCAAGCAAACAGGTGTTCTTTTAAGAGGGTCGTTAGCCAGAAGGAAGTTAAGGTCAAACTGCATTTAAAAATGTCAACCAGGGGAGCCTGGGTGGTGCAACTGGTTAAGCATCCGACTTTATTCTCAAGTCATGATCTCATGGGTTCGTGGGCTTGAGCCCCGAATCGGGCTCTGTACTGACAGCTCCGAGCCTAGAACCTGCTTCAGATTCTGTCTCCCTCTCTACCTCTCCCCCGTTCGCACTCTGTCTCTGTTTCTCTCTCTTCCAAAAATAAGTAAACATTAAAAAAAAATGATTTTAATATCACCCAGTCTTTGAAAGACAGATAGCATGCCAGTCAGAGGGAAGTGGTCTTTTCTTGTCTTCCGCAGAATCCTAAATGAATTCTTCCAAAATAAGTGTTGCTATTAAGGCTTACCACCCCCAAACCAAGCCCTCAAACACTATTAACTTCATTTCTTTCCCAGAAAACCCTGTTGCTAGTGAGGTCATCTAGAGCCATTGCTCTCATGACCTTCCACCTCTTGGGTTGGTCTGACTGATTTGTTCTATTATGTTGTCCATGCCCAAAACTACTGCATCCAACCTGCTACTCGCAAGAGTCATGGAAACACTCTCATGTGACTTTTTTAATTTGGGAGGAAAGAGGAGCATGTGAGTCAGGAAGGGGCAGAAAGAGGGAGGGAGGGGGAGAGGGAGGGAAGGAGGGAGGGAGGAAGAGAGAGAGAGATAAAGAGAGAGAGGAAGGGAGAGAGAGGAAGAGAGAAATCTTAAGCAGGCTCTATGCTCAGTGCAGAGCCCCACGTGAAGCTGGATCCCATGACCCGGGGATCATGACCTAAGCCAAAATCAAGAATTCAGCCACTCAAAAACTAAGCGACAGGCAGCCCAGGACTTCTATTTTGACTTGTGCTTGATTAAGCTCCTTTCAATGCAGAAAGTTCTCAAGAGCTGTGTTCAACTTCCTACACGTTCAGTAACAAGGGAGCTCGGACAGATCAGACATCATCCTAACACTCTAAGAAGATTAAGACATCAAACCATTTGGTCACAATTTGACCTCGATCAAATCAATGAGAAAGAAATACTGAACTGAAAAAACAAAAACAAAAAAACAAAACAAAAAAACCTGTATTTGTGTTTTCCTTTTAGTATACACAGATAGAATCCCATCTAAATTTTGGCAGAGAGATAATGAGGACCCATGTGCATGAGCTCTAGTTATCCAGAACAAAGTCAACCTGGGAGCCTCAGTTTACTCCACTGTACATAGTGTGATGCCAAGTTTGGGCAACAAACCTTCAGTGTTATTCCATGTGTTGTTTCTACACTACACACAATTGGGGCAACTCAGGATTTCTACAATGTGATCTCCAAATCAGGTGACTGGAAAATTACAAGTCCCAGATCTCTCCCTCACTATCCCTTCTGCCAAGTGTTTAGACTTGTATGAAAGAAGATCTTGAAGCCTTGAAAGTACTAAGCAAAATGGTTCAGATCACTCATGCAGTGCAGGTCACTGATGTATATTCCACTTAAAGACCACTATTCCAAGCATCACTCAGGACACTGAACCTGATTGTTCAAGGCTTGATTTTTAAATACTCTTAAAAACTAACACAAGTTCACAGAAAATATTTACTCCACAACCCAGGTTATGATGACACTGCATTCTGTGGAAATTCCAATTTAGAAAAACAGGGTCAATGGGGGCAGGGAGAGAGGGGAAAATGGGTGATGGGCACTGAAGAGGGCACTCGTTGAGATGAGTACTGGGTGTTGTGTGTAAGCGATGAATCATGAGAATCTTCCCCAAGACCAAGAGCACACTGGGTACACTGTATGTTAGCCAACATGACAATCTATTAAAAAAAAAAAAAAAAAGCGCAAGATGCAAAAAAAAAAAAAAGAGAGAGAGAAATTGGCATTGAAAGGCTTAGCAAGCATTTGAAACGAACATGAAAGACAAAGGGGGAAAATAGGAGTTTACCTATATTGCTGAATCACACGGCAGTTCTGTTTCTAGTTTTTAAAGATTAGTTTGATACAGACCCACTGGTCTATTTTTGCTTACGTTTTTGGCATCAAGTTTCAAAAGAAAAAACATCACCAGAGCGTATCTCGAGAAGCTCACTTCCCAATTTTCTTCTGGGCGTTTTATGTTTTCAGGTCTAATGTTCAAGTCTTTAATCTATTTTGAGTTGATTTTGGGGTATGCTGGAAGACAGTGTCCAGTTTTCTGAACACTGTTTATTCAAGGGATGGTCAGTCACCATTGTATGTTCTTGCTTCCTTTGTCATAAATTGACCATGCAAGAGTGTTTTTATTTCTGGGCTATCATGTTTCACTGATCTGTGTTTCTATTTCTATGTCAGTACCTTCCTGTTTTCATTATTTTAGCTTTGCAATAGAGTTTGACCAAAGTGTGAGGCCTCCAATTTTTTTTCCTCAATATTATTTTGACCATTTACTGTCTTTCATGGTCCTATACAAGTTTTAAGATTCTTCGATTTCGGTGAAAAGTGCTACTACAGTTTTGTTAGGAATGACCCTGAAGCTGTCAATTGCTCTGGGTGGTAGAAAAATTTCCCTGGTATCAACTTTTCCACTCCAAGACACCAGGATATCTTTCTATTTATTTTTGTGTTCAATTTCATCTGTGGCTTACAGTTCAGAGTACAGATCTTTCACCTCCTTAGGTATTTTTTCCTTTCCTCCAGGCATTTTATTCTTTCTCAGGCCATTTTAAATGGGATTGTTTCCTCGATTTCTCCAATAATTATTGGTGTATAGAAATAGTAAATGTTTGCCCATTGATTTTATACCTTCATTTTTCTGAGAGGAAGACAGACTAATAATTTAATGGATGGACTTTAAAAGTTTGAATATTTTCAGATGAGGACAATAGTGAGCTTTCATAAAGGATACTTGAAATAGAAATTCTATAGAGCCATTCTATAGAGCCAAATTCTCTGTGCCATATACTAGCCTTTCATTGAGTTCCAGTAATACACATTTGGGGAGAAATTTAACCTTTATGTTGTGATTTGTTCCTATACAAATCATAGGAAAAAAAAAACACTGTTGAGTGTTTGATGTATTTTCCAGACTATTTAATGAGTTTTTAGATTTCTTTGTACAGCCACAGGAGGCGGCACCTTGCCAAGTGGATGAGAATTTCTATGTGGCGTCTCTAACTACTGCTCCCCTACTGAGAGGGTGGGAAGTTTGTGGGCTACTGGGCAAGGCTGGCTTGAAGGAATAACGATGTAGCTATGGATACACTTTGAAGTTTGCAGCATTTTGAACTCATGGGACTAATGGTGTTGAAAATCTTAGCACGTAAAAAAAATTACGCTGGTTGATTCCTGGATACTAATGTACACCAAGGTGACCAAAATTTATAAAAGGAAATAGTTTACCCATGAGAAGTGACGGGACTCAGCTTTATGAATTATTTCTTCAACTCGACGTTAACGATGCCTTTGTTCTTGGTCTGTTTTCATTCTACTTTTAAGTCAGACTTTTATTCCTGGAGGGGCTGTGCTCACCCAACCTCAGAAGAGGTCTATCCAGGTTAATTTTTCTCAAGGGCTTCTCCAGAGTGGGAGAGCCCTCAGCTCCGCAATCCAAGAAGCTTAGTAAGAAAACTGATGGCGCAGAATCCTTTCAAGAGCCTCAACTGACTTAGCCTCAGTTGCTAAGTCACCTTTACTTTTCTAAGTAGAGAAGGTATAAAGCTATAGTCTGTAATCCAGAATGTTCCATCTACTGGTCTGACTCCATGGTGATGAGGAAGACTTTTTTATACCACAGTATCCTACCATACAGGTGGCAATAGTGCTGAGGGTGGAGGGGAACAGGAAGAGAGCTTTGTGATCAACGGCAGAGTAAGGGAGGGTGGAAGAGGTCCATCAAGGAAGATAATCCCTATCATTGTCATTTGGCATTTCAACGACATTTCCAATCTGAACCCATATACTCTAGAAAGGTGCACAATTTAATTAAACAAGTGAATCACTGCCTTCTGCTCCAGATTTTCATACTAAATCCAAAAGCCCTCTCTGGCTCTTAGGAAGCCCAGGAAAATGCCACCTTGAGTCAGTGAGAAGGCAGCAGCAAGGATCACCGCACTGAAGGAGGGTTAGTAGAACACCAAGGATAAACCCAGGGCCTCAAGGGAGCTCTCTGCCAGCAGCATAACCTGTGTGGGAAACTGGGGACCTTTTGTCAGTCCCCATGGAGATCTGAAACATGGAGTCCGATCTGGGAGAGGTGTCGTTGGCAGGGAAATTTTCTAACTGAGGGATTAACCCATGCTAGCAGTTGACCATTTCCCACATCTGAAATTCAATGTCATTTTCAAAGCGTGTTCACGTATTACAGCTACTAGCCAATGTGATCACAAGTGTTTTTGGAACAGTGTGTATTCCAAATGAAAATGGTCAGAAGTGAGACATTGCTTTACTGTGGACATTTTTTCTTAAGTGTCTCTGATACTTGCCTTAGAAAATATCTTCTATTGTACTCTCCTATTTGCTTCCAAATTCAGTTTGTTTCATCAAGTTGTTTTGGTGGAAGGAGAGGAAGATACACACACACTTATGAGAAGTTTTAATTGGAAATGCAGTCTATTAATACCTTGAAGTGTGGTTTTTTTTTTTATTCCCCTGTAAAAGCACACAAGGGATCATTTCCATACAATAATTTCTATGGTTTTAAGCTTCCAAATTAGAATTTAATTTCTCATGCTCTCTTACACACACACACACACACACACACACACACGCACACACACACACACACACACGCACACACACAAATCCTTTGGTTGATCTTACACTTTGAAATAAACTCGGCAGACGCCTGACATTCTCTAAGTCATGCACTGGCTTCTTGGAAAATATTAAATCCCTGAGTTCCAATGCACACCTCAGCATTGACCTTTTACATTACCCATTATCAGTAAAGGCGCACTGGTTAGTAGTACTACCCATCTCCTAGAACAGAGTATTTGGAAACAAGCTCACAGTGACAGATTCCAGTTTAAAAAAAAAATTATATATATATATATATATATATATATATATATATATATGATCTTCATTTGAAAGCTTAAGTTTTATCATTGGCAACCAATACTGTCAGATGTTTTTCTTGAAGTGATAGGCTTATTTCATTCAATGTTGATACAATTCCTGCCAAAAACCCAGGTCCCAATTACCATGGTTAGTCATATTCAATAAAAATGGCATTTGATGAAAAAAGCAGCTAGTTCAGCTCACAACTCAAAAAAAAAAAAAAAGCCACACTCTCACCAAAAAAAAAAAAAAAAAAAAAACTGTTTCCTTCAGGAAATCCCTTACACTTTACATGCAGTATAAATGTTCATGTGCCCTTTGCACTTTGTCACACAATACAGAATATGTTTACTTATGTGCCTAGATCTCATCCAATTCAGCATTCAAACTGCATTCTCAGAATAGTCTTAAGTGAAAATAGCCATTTCTTAGACGTTGAGTACATACTAGTGTGATTGTGTTAGCCACTTTTTTAATGTTTTATTAATTTTTCAGGGAGAGGGAAAGAGAGAAACAGAGTGCAAGTGAGGGAGGGGCAAAAGAGAGGGAGACACAGAATCTGAAGCAGGCTCCAGGTTCCGAGCTGTCAGCACAGAGCCTGACACAGGACTCAAAAATATGAGCTGCAAGATCATGACCTGAGCCAAAGTCGGACACTTAACCGACTGAGCCACCCAGGCGCCCCTATGTTAGCCATTTTTATACACTCTCACTTTTGTACCATTAGTGCAAATTGCAAACAAGGCCTTAGTATTACTTTGTCAAGTGTTCGGGTCCCTGTCCAAGTGTCCTGACATACCCCAGGGGTCTGGAAACCACATACTGAGTACCTCTAGCTTGTATGAAGACTCTGGGATAAGTAAGACGTCAGTGAAATGGGACAACTGTTACAAGATCCAACAAACTTTCATTTGATCCTTTCATTTGACATAGCCATCACTTTTCTCTCCACACAGATCACCTGTCTGGTCGTTATAGTATCTAAGCACGTTAGCAACCATCCCCAGAACACTTGTAAGTCACGGTGCTAATCACAAACTGTCTTCTCAGGTTACTTACTGTCACCACTAAGCTCCATGCTACACATTAGTTTGAGATGCCTTTTTTTTTTAATGATGAATTCTTCAGTTAATATTTCAATTAAAAATGCTTTGAAAATGGACTTTCCATTAGGTTATATGCATTCCTGACATCGAAAGAACTGGTCTACTTGTTCTCTTCTGAACGATCACTACATTAAAATCATAATAAACTTTTAATAATATGGAACCACACTTTCATTCCTCGAGTGAACCTTAGGTAAGAGACCCAGAGTGATGACTCACCAGCATTCCTTTCTTTGAGGGGTTACGTGACCCCCATTCCATGTTACTTCAGTGGCACACTCAATCATCGGCAAGATTCAAGGGCACAGAGACCAACTTCAAAAGACAACTGAGGGCGTCCAACCAGACGGAAGTGAGCATTCAACACACCAAGACCAGTGTGCTTTCCTGGGATTGCTGTACAAGTGGCTCAAAGAAAGGTCTCTCATACCTGGCATTACTCAGCTTGGAATAAAGTAGCCTCAAGATGGCTTCAGTTATCATTCTTCCTTCTCAGAGGAAGAGATCATCAAACGCTCAAAGATAAAGTCAAAGACTTAATGTGCTTCAGTGTATTCTTCAATTCATGGGTTGCAGGGCTACACCTCAGGTGGTCAGGAGCCCTCCACGGACCTGAGTAAGAGAGACGTTTTCAATGGGGAAGAGGTAGAAACAAACCACCTGAATTCTCTGACTGCCTATAGGTTCACCGGTTGCCTTATTTGGAAAAGGTCTCATTGGCTCTCTGTGATACGTCGTTCTTCAGTGGACTTTTCTCCAGGTAGGGTGAACAGACTCTGGTTTAGGCTGTGGTTTGCTTCTATTAGGGTACCAAGTCTACAGAGCCACCCCAGCCTAAGGGCCTCCTTGTTCAGTTACTTTAACTGGATGCAGCCGAGTCCAATTGGTAAATTACACATAGTGATTTCATTTAATTTATGAATACTGTTATGTTGTACAAAGACTTCAAATGGAGCCAGCAAACCTAGCTACGGGTCCTTTTTAAAATATGATTGGGAGACCCTAAGAAAGGAGCAATCTGTACATGTCCTCATCAGAGACACGTCTCAACATTATGAGCTTGCCCCGTCCCCTGCAGCCATCAGCCTGGACTGGACTCCCTCCTCACCATAGCAACTAGATTACCCACCTTCTTCACTAGAAGCCTATCCAGTTTAACAAGTTTTAATCCTCATTTGCATACTAACTCAGCCAATCCCAGTTCACATACCTTCCATCCCTATTTTGTACAGAGGACCTATATAAGACCTGCACTCATGACCTTTCACCTCTGTATCTCTGACCCCTCTTTGTCTCCTGGGGAATATTATTGAGATTTCTATCTCAACCTGTTTTCTCTGGAATTTCAATTCTAATTGCCCAAGTCAATGCTTGTTTGCTTCAAATTTCAGTTTATTTTCTTGGTCAACAAGGCTTCCAGCCACATTCGAGCCTGTGCCTGTTCAGTCCATAAACTGATAGGAACTCTGGAAGCTTCTTGGTGGAGTGTTTACACATGGAACCACTCAAGTTGCAATTCACTGTACTTGATTAGGGTAGACATTTTTTTCCTCCAATTCTAGTTAAAAGTTTCCTATTTAGACTTACTTTATAGATTATTCTTAAGCCTGAACATTGGTTTTGTGTGTGAAAAGACAGTTCTTCATTTTATCAAGATAAAGCCTAGCTTGGTGGAAATAAGGTGTGGAGGGGAAGGGGAGGGGTGGGAGGGAGTGGGAGTGCGGGAAGGGAGGGGAGGAAACCAGCCCAAGTAAAACCCTAAGAGTAGAATTAAGATTTTGTTGTTCAAAGGTTCACAAGAATTTCTCTGAAATGCAGTGTATTCTGGTCGTTAAGGGTTTTAGTGTTTTCATCCCTTTCATTATTATTGGTCTCTTCAGGCTTAACTGTTCTTGATTTTTCTTAATTCCTGTCTTCCTAGAAAAGGAGTCTTTCAGCCAAGTTCATATAAATTAGCCCACTCGTGTTTCCATTTTTCACCTCTGCTCCAGCTGTAGGTATTGCACATTTCTCATTCCTAATTACTTATTTGGGAGTTTTCTCATTCTTGGATAGAGGACCTAGTGCATCTGAAGAGGACATTCTTCTTTCGTATCATTGTTTTCTCATAGTATTGTACCCATTGCTGAATTGTTTTTCCTCAAATTCGTCCATTCTTGTATGTAGAGTTTATTCTGCTTATTCCTTCTTCCTGCTGTAACTTGTCCCCACCCCCCCCAACACACACACACACACACACACACACACACACACACACACACACCACTTCTTTGAACTTGCTAATTCTTGTATATACATTTAACTTCCTATCTTGGGTTTCCTTCCTCTGACTTCTTAGCCACACTCCCCACCCCAACACCCCCCCCCCCCCGCCACCTTCATCACTTCATTCTCCCTATTCCGCTGTTTCCTAACTTGTCCTCTCAATAGGGAAAAAACGGTTCTTTCAGCTGGAACAGGGAATGCTTTTGTTTCCATTTGTGTCTGTGTGTGTGTGTGGTCAGAAAGAGCATTTCTTCACGTTTTTCAGAAAGCCCTTCAGCCAGGCACAGACCTTAACAGAAACAAAGATGGATCAAATAGGCCACCTTGGATACCAAGGGATCTACAAATAATTTCGTCCGAAGAGAAGCCAATTGGGGGCTTGGGAGAAGAGCAGGAAAGGCAAGACCCTTGCCCGCAGCACCTCACTTCGGATATTGGGTTTAATCCTATGTGGTTTATTGAATTAAACTTCCATTCATCTCCCTTTAATGCTAAAATACCCAAAACGCTTGAACCTGTTAATGGAAAAAATTACACAAACACATCACAGAAAACCCAGGACATGTCCAAAGGCAAGTTGTTTTTCTAAGATTTTAATGTAAAGCAGTTGGTCATTTCTAGGAGGTACTAGAAAAGCCCAGAAAGAGGAAAAAAGAAAAGAAAAAAGGAAACAAGTCTTCTGGTTTTAGCTCTTCAACAAGAATATTCACAATAGCTAGTGTCTTCCCAATGAGGTGTCACAAGAGACACGTCTCTCATGCATGCTCAGGGCTCTCTTCAAGTTCTGGGGGTGGGGGTGTGGGGCAGGGGGGACAAAGTATTCTGCAGCATCATACTATTTTCTGTGCCCTGAAATAATTTTTCATCTCTGTCAGAGAAGTTTGTCATCAGGTGAGCTGGGATTGCGACAGCATGGGACCTCTGTAATAATAATATATTCAGATGATTTCTTAAGAACCGTTTCCAGGATATTGTGCTATCAACACAGGATGAAAGTGTCCCCAGAAGGCCTCGGACAGGATAGAGCCTAACTGCTCCAAAAGGGCCATTATCTTCTCATCTGTTGGTGATTCAGAGTCTCAGCGCCAAGGCCCCAAGGATGAGTAGCCAGGAGACCAGGACCGTGACCGAATTGAATTTCTTTTGTCGTGGCATGGGTAGGAGTTGTTAATCTGTTTTTGCTTTTCTGTTTTGAATCAAGGAAAGGAAATTAGCCTCCTCTGGAAAAATTTCTACCCACCCTTCAACTCCCCAGGGATTACAGTCAAACAAAAATCTGTCCTCCCTTTCACAATCCAAGACTGTGGTCTCCTGTTCTTGAACAGCTGTTGTCTGCTATGCCAGGGGAGGGGGCTGCAGTTGAGGGATTCCTTGAAATAATCTCCCAAGAAACAGTAGAACTTGTGCAACTGAGTCACTTCACGACGACCAGATGAACTCTGTAACATCCAACCCAGCCGTCATTTACTCGTGGTAGAGTCTCAAAAAGCTTCCGACCAAGGGTGGCTCTTGGTCATGTTTTCATTGTGCAATTCCAAGCCATGTTTGATTCTTACTAAGTTACTCTTCCCAGGTAACATGCAAGAAATCAGCGCTCCCCAGGTTCAACGCATATGCTCAAAGTCACTTTTTGTTAGAGGTATGGCCAACAGTAGGCCTCCTTGTATCAAAGCACATATTCTTTTTCAAAGTCATCAAAATAGCAGAGCTACATAGGTGAGCACCAAGAGAGAAAGCATACCAACTGGGACAGTCTTCTCTCCATTAGCTCATACAAAATAGGACTTTTCTTTTCATCCCCTTCTTGGTGTATCCTTCAAATTCATTTCATCTTTTGCCCAGCTCCAGCTTCTTCTATACAAAATGACATCACAGCCAAACAATGCTATAGTTTCCCACTTAAACAGAAGTCTATTTGAAGATGGGCGCCTGGGTGACTCAGTCAGTTAAGCTTCTGATTTCGGCTCTGGTCATGATCTCACAGTTCTTGGGTTCACCCCCTGCGTCGGGCTCTATGCTGTCAACTCAGATCCTGGAGCCTGCTTCTGATTCTTTGTCTCCCTCTCTCTCTCTGACCCTTCCTTGCTCATGCTCTGTCTCTGTCTGTCTGTCTCTCTCTCTCTCTCAAAACCATTAAAAATTTAAAAAGAAAAAAGTCTATTTGAAGAATTATCAAAGCTAGCCTCTGAATATTTTACTAAGCATTCTAAGCATTTTCTATGTATTATTGGTTTTAAGTTCCCCAACAGTGCTAAGTGACTAGGGACTGTTATGATCCACCAATGTTAGGAAACCAAGGTACAAAGACTCAACAACTTGCCATATTGACAAACATGGAAAGTAGTAAAGCTCGTATTGGAACTTCTAGTAGGTATGGACTCAACTTTTTCTCTTCAGCTTCTGGGTATCTAATTTTTAGCACTGGGGGGCATGGGGTCCATTTAGGAATAAAAGGAGGGAGAAATCAGAGGGTTTGTTAGACAAGACAAGGTTAGGTAGAAATCACAGCAGTAACACTCATCCATTATTTTTTGAGTCATTATTGGGCACTTTGGAAAATAAGGTTTAAGTGTCATTTTTTCTTACTTGAACACATTCAGTTTATTCTTATGGTCATTGTCTAGTCTTCGAATATGGAAACCAAGATTCAGATGCTATCGGTAAATAAAACCACTTAGCCATTATCTAAAAGGTACAAGAGATTTGTGCAAGACTTTACAAAGAACATTTTTAAATACGTAATTAATTTGTAGATGTGATAACACAAGAAATTAATAGCACCATCTACAAAAACAGCAAGAACCCAGGAGTGTGGAAAAATTCAGAATGGGTTTTCAAAGCTCAGCAGCTGTATACATTAAGATGCATTCCATCCTGCTTCCAAGAAGGCCACATCTTTATTTTTATTCGGTTAGAAGCATGAAATACCCATCACCCCAAGTGGCCTGCTTCCCAAGAAACGGACAAGAGCAGATCAAGGCTGGCAGCACAAAGGTGTTGCCCAGAAGCACCCAGGGCTAAGAGTCTGAGTAATTATGATCAGTATGAATACTCAACATTTGGGAGCCAGAAGTCCTCGGCCAATGCAGTTAATATGATGGAATCATCATCAGGCAGCTACTAAGTCACATAGGAGTCAACGACATGCCAGCTCAACCCTCTAAGCCCAAGAGCACTGGGCTTTGTGTTTCCACGGATGCCCTTCCCCTTTCCCCTCTGGGCTCATGTTTCTGGTGCTACATTAGTCTTTATCACATTCCTCTCAAGACTTGTGGCTACTTCTCACACTCTTCTCTACTAGCAGATTTTCACTATTGTCTTCATTCTCACACATATGAATGTGTCTATGTCCACGCTTACACACACCCCAGACAGTATAAGCATTTCCATGCAATACAGGTTACTGGGAGCTTCAGGAAGCATGGATTTACTTCTCTGCAATCCAAGTAACATAAAATCTTAAGAGTTTCCCACTCGCCATATCCTGTTCTTCAGTCAGCTACTCTCCACTTACTCCCAAATCCCCTCGCTGAGATTTTCCCAATCCCGCCAAACTCCTAATCCACTTTTATCCACTAGCAGAACACCCAGTCTATTTTTTCTAATTTCTCCACTTAGGGACCCAGCCTGGGAATTGTTTTACAATCTTAGGTGTTTTGTAACCAAACTCTCCTGTAAGTGTGGCAGCCATCCTTAGCATCACCATCTTTATTCATCCGCTCTGAGGTCAAGTACGCTCCTGGTTTCTGTCCTGTTTACTGAATCTTGATCCTTCTGACCTCCAAATGTCCCAAAGCCACCAGGGTTCATTGGTGACTTCATTGACCAGTTCATTCTGGTCAATGAAGTTCATTCTGACTTCATTGACCAGTATACTGGGGTCTAAGGTCATCTTATGAAGTCCCACGACCTTTTATGACCAATATACTATCGTGCTTCCAAATTTTTTACCTCTACTTTTGCCTTCTCCCAAACCACAGACTTCTATATCCAGTTAGGCTCTTTGCATCTCCCATGGCTATCAAATGGACATCTAAAATGCAACAAATGAAAATAATACTAATAATAAAAAAGACTGGCTCAGTTGGTACAGCATGCACTCTTGATCTCAGGGTCTACAGTTCAAGCCCCACGTTGGGCATAGGGATTGTTTAAATAAAAGTGAAAATACAACTCAACAAGTCCAGAACAGGTGGTCGTAAGCCTCAACCCTGTTTTTCCTCCAGTGTTGTCCATCCTATTAAATAGGACCATCATTCATTCACTTGTTAAAGCCAAAGTGTTTAAGATTTTCAGTTGTTCAAGCCTGAGCACGCTAGTTTTGTCTAATTCTTTTTCAACCAGACTTTATCCAACCCACCAGAAAATCCAGTGGATTCTTCCCTCAAACTGTGTCTCCTTCTCATCACTTATCTGTGCCTTCAGCACTAAATGTATCCCCTTCATCTGTCTCCTGGACACTGCAATGTCCTCTTACTAGTTACTGTTCTTTACTCCCTCAGTCTTATCTCCCCACAGAAGCCCAAGGGGTTCTTTCAAAACCTAACCACGTGCCAGTCCTCCTCGAAACCCAACAATCCCATCACTTTATGAAAAGTAAAATCCAGAGTTCTTGCCAACCCTTTGAAGGCCACACATGGCATCATTTCCATGTACCCTACTGACTTTCCATGTACACATGAGGCACTAACTGCACTTTGGCCCCACACAGTCTTCTTTAAAATGTTTGCAATTAAAGATAACAACAGTGTCTCCCTCTGGAGCAAAGAGCCCGCATGCTTACAACCCCTTGTGCGAGTAGATGTCCCCTGTTCACGATACCCTGTGGGAATTGCATTGTAGGGAATGTGCACCAGAAAAGGCTGATATTCTGGCTAAGACCACCGCCGTGCATAATAAATTATCCTTCATCTAGGACACAGGAGTATTAGGTCTTCAACTAGCATCCATGAAACTAGATGAATACTTTGTTAGCTTACAAGTAAAAGGAAAATCTCTGCCCCTCTGTCATTTTTAAGAAGGAACTTAACCCACCACACCAAGAAATTAGCGTCAATTCCAAGAAACATTATTGCAGATTTAAGTAAAATGGAGACCCAAATTAAAGAAAAAAAAAAAAGTTAGTGGTCTAAGATGTTTTGAACCGAACAAGTTTTTAGTTACAGACATGCACCAAGAGGGTAAGAAAAAGGGTTTAATTATTAAAACTGGGATTGAAATAGGGCCATTACTACTGATCTTTTGCACTAACTGTGACTCAAGCAGAAATAAACAATCTGAATACAATCTATAGTCAATGAATAGATTTTGATCAGAAATCAAAACAAAACAAAACAAACAAACAACAACAACAAAAAACAGAACCAGATGGCTTCACTAGTCAATTCTACAAAATGTTTGAAGAGGGGCCCTGGGTGGCTCAGTCTGTTAAGTGTCTGACTCTTCTTTTTGGCTCAGGTCATGATCTCACAATCCTGGGATCAAGCCCTGCATTGGGCTCCAAACTGAATGCCCAAGGTCTGCCAGGGATTCTCTCTCTCCCTTTTTCTCTGCCCCTGCCTCACACACTCTCTCTTGCTCTTAAAAATAAATAAACTAAAAAAAAAAATGTTTAGGGACACCTGGGTGATACAGTCGGTTAAGCATCTGACTCTCGATCTCAGCTCAGGTCCCGATCTCACAGTTCTTGAGTTTGAGCTCCTTATCAGGTTCTGTGCTGATGGCAGGGAGCCTGCTTGGGATTCTGTCTCTCCTGCTCTCTGCCCCTCCCCCACTTGTGCACGTACACTCTCTTTCAAAATAAACAAACTTAAATTAGTTCTTTAAAACGTTTGAAGATGAACAAAAATGCTTCTCAAACTCTTTCAAAGTAAAAAATTAATAAAAGAAAAAAATTTAAAAAAAAACAAAAAAATGCTTCTCAAACTCTTCCGAAGTAAAAAAATAAAATTAAATAAATAAATATAAATAAATAAATAAACAAACACGCGAACACTTTAGAACTCATTTTAAGTGTTTAGTAATACCCTGGTAAGAAAACCAGGTAAGATATTACCAAAGAAAACTAGATTATCACTTCTAAACACTAATGTAAAAAATCCAAATGCTATTCAAATCCAACAGCACAGTAAAAGGATTGTACATTATCATCAAGTAGAATTTACCCCAGAAACACAAGGTAGGGTCAAAGTTAAAAAATAATAGTAATAATAATATAATAAACCATATTAACAAAGGAAAAATCCACATGATAATCTTAACAGATGTGAAAAAATAATTTTACTAAAATCAAATGCCATTTCATGATACAAATACCAAACTGGCATAAAAGGCAACTTTTTCAACCCATTAAAGCTCATCAATGAAAAATTCACAGCTAACATCCTCTTTGTGGTGAAAACTTGAAGATTTTCACCCTAAAGATCAGGAACAAGAAAGGAAATTAGGTTTTTTCCAATTCTATTCATTATTTCAGTGAAATTAGGGCAATTAAGAGAAAGCTTAAAAGGCATCCAGATTAGAAACAAAGCAGTTAAACTACCCCTATTTGCAAATGTCACTCTGTTCTAGTTGTAAAGCCCTAAAACACACACACACACACACACACACACACGCGCGCGCGCACGCACACCCTGTACCCAATAAACAAGTTCAGCACAGTGGCAGAATTTTAATACACAAAAACTTCTTATACATGAGGAGTCAACAATCTAAAATTGGTATTAAGCAAGTACTGTCACTTAAATTAGCATGAAACATCGAAATATTTAATAATCAATTTGACAAATGAAGTCTAAGACTTGTATACCGACAACTCAAAGTCCTCCAAAAAACTGAAGCCCCAAAACAAATCAGCAAACCAACCCCACACAATGCAAAGACCTCCTGTGACCTGATAAAAGACAACTTTAGCTTAGAACATGGTGGGCTCGATCCCTGGGTTCTCTGGGAAGCTAAACATTTCCACTTTTTACCAAGGTCAGAAGGACTTGGCCTACCTTCAAAGCATGGGCTCAATTTCTGCCCTGAGCACACATTGTACACCTGCTTCATTAACAAACAACCTAAAAGAAACATTTCAAACATGAAAAGTAATAATCTCCCTAAGTTCCCCTATCATTGCAGCCCGCAACCTTGCACACAGTAAAAGCACAGATAAAGTCTTCAACTTTCTGGAATGTCTTCCATCATGATTTTTTTAAAGGATGTTTTAATTTTTTTTTTTTTTAACATTTGTCTCTCCAACCTGAAACGCAGTCCGATGATTAACTTACTGAGCCACCCCAGCACCCTGATTGTTAACTCCTAATAGAAAAGTCATTTCAAACCCTATACTAAATGTTCCTTTCCAAGAGCACGCTCTTCTTTTTTGAAGATTGTGCATCCCAAGCAGCTGTCCTAACTTGGTTCAGATAAAACTTCATATAATGAAAATGCTAAAAATTCTGTTCATTTTTTGTAAGTTTTTTGCAATGTTTATTTTTGAGAGAGAAAGAGACACACAGAGCATGAGCAAGGGAGGTACAGAGAGACAGGCTGTACCTGGCAGGCTCCAGGCTCTGAGCTGTCACACAAAGCCCGACACGGGGCTCAAACCCACAAGCTGTGAAATCATGACCTGAGCCCAAGTCAGACGTTTCACCGACTGAGCCACCCAGGTGCCCCCAAGTATTGTTCATTCTGCATTGACTGTTCACGGATTGAATGACTTCGCAAATCCATGGAGATTGAACATAAACCCTATCAATACCCCAATTGCCTTCTTTGCCAAGATGGACCATTTGATCATAACATGCATAGAGAAATTCAAGGAATTCTGAGTATAGTCTTTGCACTAAAGGATACTGGGACAACTTGAAAGCCACATGCCCAAGAATGAAGCTGGACCCTTAACTTACACCAGATAACAAAAGTAACTGAAAACGATCAAATACCTTCATTGGACAGCTACAACTGGACAGTCTTAAAAGGAAACTCCAGGGTCAATCTTCAAACTTCAATTAGACAATGATTTTGGAAACAGGACCCCCAAAGCAAAAGCAATAGATGACTAAAAAACAGAAATGGGACATGAAGTTTTACCTTTTGTACCAAAGACATTATCAAGAAACTGAAAAAACAACCTGTCTCGTGGTACTAAGTATTTGTAAGTCATCTATTTGTTAACTCTGAGATCCAAAATGTATTTTAAAAACCCTTAAAACCAATAGACAAAATCTCTCTAAAAATGGGCAAAGGATTTGAACAGAACTTTCTCCCAAGAAGATGTACTACTAGCCAATAGTCACATAAAAAAAAAAGATCATTAAGCATTAGGGACATAAATATCAAAACCACAATACCACCTTATACCCGCTAGAATGGCGGTGTTTTTTAAGTTGGAAAAATAAAGCATGTTGACAAGGATATACTAAAACTGTAACCTTAACTGATTTCAAGCAGAAACGTAGGGGCACCTGGGTTATTCAGTCAGTTGGGCATCCGACTTCAGCTCAGGTCATGATCTCACAGTTCAGAAGTTCGAGCCCCGCATCAGGCTCTATGGTGACAGCTCAGAGCCGGGAGACTGCTTCAGATTCTGTGTCTCCCTCTCTGCCCCTCCTTGGCTTGTTCTGTCTGTCTGTCTGTCTCTATCTCTCAAATAACTAATAGCTTAAAAATTTTTTAATTCAAGCAGAAAGGCATACGAAATGTAGACACAGTAGAAAATAGCTTGCATTTTTCTAAAATATTTAGCATTAAATTACCCTAATACCCAGCCATTCTATTCCCATGTATGTACCCAAAAGTATTAACTTGTTTTGATACAAAAAGGTGTACATGAATGTTAATCGCAGCAGAATTTCTAATAGCCAGATATTGGAAAGGGCCTATATGTCCATAATTCATGAATGGTTAAGTAATATTCAGTGAAATATTATACAAGCATAAAAAGGAATGATACAAGTTTTGTTCATTTTATCTCATCGTTGTATTTTATCCCTGGAACCCAGCACACTGACCTAGTATACGTTCACATACGGATTAAATGGTGCATCAACCACAGCTATCAAGTCTAAACAAGCAGAATAATGGAGCCTGATTTGCACAGAAACAGAAGTTCTGTAATGTCACAGGTAACTCCTAGGAGATCAGGTTAGTCTGAAAAGATCCAGCGGTGTGCTATTAAGTATTTAACAACCAGTCCTTTTCCCGGGAGAGTTCTGATTTGTCAATACCCCCTCACTGGTTGGTTACAAGTCACTTGAGATCCCGGAGCACTAAATACAGAAAAGAGGTCCTCAAGAGTGGTTCTTGTCAGGACAAGCAAGCTCCAACGTACCACTAGAAAAATTCAAAGTCTGGGGGTGTAGAGAAAAGCACTGGTGAGGTGTGGTGAGGTTATTTCTTAGAGCAGAAGCACTTGGCTGTCCGCAACTGTGTGAACTGCAATGAGGAAACCATCAGACTCCTTCAAGAGTCTAGGATTTCCTCACAAGGAGGGCAGAGAGCAGAGGGGGGGGAAAACAGCCAGTGCCTTTGGTCACCTTTGTCTTGATCCATATAGGCACCTGCTGCCTGTCACATACAGATACATCACAGACAGTCAATACAAATTACAACTCTGCTTTCCAAACACAACTCCCTTACAGGAACAGCGTGGAAGCTGTTCGGGTGCCTGAGGGAAAAAAAAAAAAACACAATTTCTCGCTCATATTTCCCAAGTTCATCCAATACTGTCTGTCCTGCACCAGAGGACTCAGCCTGCCTATTCCACACCTGCTTGTTTATGGCTCCAGGTGGTTCGGCTTCCAGATCGCCATCTGAAGTAGCTTGGAGAAAGCCGTTTAAATGCCCAGGTAACGTTTTCTCAATGTATTCAATTATCAGAGACAGTATTAATTTTACATCTCATAAATGTCTCCAGAATCCATCAAATCTGAATGGCGAGCTGTTGGCTCAGAGCAGGGGGTCACGAGTTTATCCCAGAGCCACTCAAAGAATCAGCGGTTTGAGATTGGTCAGTCTGGGCAGTACAATTGCAGTTCCAAGCGTAGTAAGTGATTTGTGTCTACGGAAAAAAAAAGTAAGCCATCAATAACAGAAGCCCCCATAGTCATCAAAACAAACAAAAAAGCCCACACAGTTCAAGCACCTTGCCCGAGCTTATTTATTAGGAATTCATCTTACTGGTGAATTGCAACAAAGCTCCTAACAAAGTCAGATACACTGCCTGGGGGGTTAAGCTTCAGCTCCACATATCCATCGTACAACCAGCTCCACCCCAGCACCCAATGGGAGGTGAAACCCAAAAGGGAACGCCTTGCACGCAGTAACCTAATATTTTTTTTCGATTTTATTTTAAACAAGATCACAAACCCCGCAGCTGCCAACAGCACCAAGTTCTTCCTTGGTTATTCATGAACTAACCAACTTTGACAACGGGATACAATGGGAAGAGGGACAGGGTAAGCCACAAGACGTGTTAATTAATGGCGTGTCTTCCTCAGGATGCATTGCTTTTCTGCATCAGTATCTTAAATAATTGAGCAACCTCTGGAGGCAGTCTTTAGAGGCTGTTTTAACAACAGTGTTTCGAACAATTAGAATGAACAGTTCTCATCACTGGAATGATGTGAATATAGACTTTGAAGCCACAAATTAATCGTGTTTCAACTAGGTGAGCCGAGTTGCAACCAAAGAGATACCATTTCCTGACCCAAATGCCAGACAAATCATGATTACTTAGTATTTCCTACAATACTGTAGGGGGGAGGCGGGGAAATCAAGGAAATGATTTAGGCCAGCATTTCCTCGCCCATGCTCTGCACACCATCACTCTTATTCAAAAACGACTTTGGTTAATTATGTTTAGAAAACACTCCATGGTCTATGTATTTGTTTTTCAGAGATGGAACATATCCAGTCTCTCAAAGATTCCATTCAATTACAGGAACTTACCTTTGTCCCATCATTTACCAAATTTTTCTTTGCAAAAGACAGAGGTATCTCAATGTTACATTGTCATTTTTTCAGTATACAGTTTAGAAAACCCTGGTATGTAGGACTTTTTTCAAGATATTTACCATGGTCAGTTTTTCTAACCTACTGCACATGTACTTGAAATACAGCTCCCCCAGGGTCTCCTAGGTGACTCAGCAGGTTAAGCAACTGACTTCAGCTCAGGTCACGATCTCACAGTTCCCGAGTACTCCCTCTCATGAGTACTCCCTCTCATGAGTACTCCCTCTCATGAGTACTCCCTCTCATGAGTACTCCCTCTCATGAGTACTCCCTCTCATGAGTACTCCCTCTCATGAGTACTCCCTCTCATGAGTACTCCCTCTCTCTGTCCCTCTCCCACTCATGCTAGTGCTCACAAACACTCTCAAAATAAATAAATAAAACAAAAAAACTTCTCCTCCATACTTCATACTTATACACAAGGGAATACAGCCAAGTCCCAGCCAATGACGGATCCTAATCCTCTCAAAAAGGCTCACAAGAAATATAATATCCACAGGCAAAAATTTCTGCACTTGCTGTTTTTTTTCCATGTGGGCTATGTCCTCAGAAATGGCCCATCTTATAGTTTAGGGCCAGTGTAGGCACACATCTGTCCAAGGCCACAGGGTATTTATTTCAGGCTTCATGGACCACACAGCCTTCATGTTAACTACTCCGACTCTGTAGCATAAAAGCCATTCTAGAGGTTACATACACAAAGGAGCGTGAGCTGTTGTTTTGATAAAACTTTATTTATAATAACAGGTGGGGGCCTGGCTTGGCCTCTAAGTGATACCAAGGAGGCCCATTATTAGCTGCTGCTATGGACTGAATTATATTCCACGCCCGCCCCCAAAATTCTGACAAAGGAAATTCTGATTAAGGGCATTTTCACCATTTAATGTTTGAGGGCCCTGCTCCTGGGCTCCCAGAAAAGCTGCTTTATAACATTTACCAAGGCCAAAAATGACCAGCCAAACCTCCAAGCATGGGCTCTATTTCTGCCCTGAGCTACACTGTGCAACTGCTTCACTCAAGAAAATAACCAAATAGGAGCATTCTGAACACAAGGTAAGAAAAAGAAACTTCCCTGGGATCCTTAAGACTGAAGTCCTGTGGCCTTGCACATACTAAAATTCTAAGATCAAGTCTAACTTTCTGGAAGGTCCTTCATCATGCAGCTTTGTAACTCTTCATGGAAAACAAAGAAAACATCTCTAACCCTTTACCTTCCCTGGAGCACCATCTTCTTTGTCAAGATGGTGTATCCCAGGTAGCGTTCTCAATTTGGCTCTTGTAAAACTCTTTCCCTTTCTCTTTAAAATTGAAGAAAAATAATTCTTTTCCAACAACACACCCAATTTGATGGTATTAAGTGATGGGCCCTCAGGAGGTAATTAAGTCATGAGAATAGTCCCAAGAGACTTGTGCCTTTTTTAAGAAGGAACAGCCAGGAAGAGAGTCATCACTACTGACTGAAGCGGCCACAATCTTCATCTTGGACTTGCCAGCCTCTAGAATGGGGAGAAATCAGTATCCGCTGCTAAAGCCACCCAGTGTATAGTACTTGCTATGGGAGCCTGAACGGACCAATGCAGTTCAGAAACCATCCATCCTGCTTACTATGGTCAAGAACTCCGTCTTCTTTCTCACTCTTTAGCCTCGTAAAATGGCAGCGAACTAATGGATAGATCCTTCGGTTTAGAGAACTGGCACAGCTCCAGGTAGAAGCATTGGTTACTATGTCATTACATAGGGCTAATGGCTGGTACTAACAGGAAATGGGAACTGGGTAATTCAGAAGGTAACCATTCTATCAGAAATGGAACTTACTGTAGACTGTCCTTTGATTTTTTTTTTATTCTATGTAATATAATGTATAATACACACAGAAGACGTTTTTTGACTGATAGGTAATACCGTTTCTTAAGAACTGGGCCACATACAACCATGTTATTCTACCTCAACAGTAAAAACTCATTAGATAACATGTATGGAGTACTTAATGGCACTCTACATGACCAAGCCTAAGAGGGGTCCTCATGAAAAAGAGAGCTGCCTATCTCAAAGTTATGCTTCCTGCAGAATCCACAGTCTTTACCCTTGTGTACCACAGAAAACACAGGAGGATCAAGAACTCCTAAGTAGCACAGGACATTCAGGTAAGATGAGAAGTTTTGAGAGCCAGGAAGAAGCAAAAGCTATTTCTAGGGTTCATGTACCAGTATTTTATGAAGTCGATAGCCCCACCTGTACTCAAAATCAACTTGGGACATTTTTTTTTTCATGTTTATTTATTTATTTATTTTTGAGACAGAGACAGAATGTGAGCAGGGGAGGGGCAGAGAGAGAGGGAGACACAGAATCTGAAGCAGGCTCCAGGCTCTGAGCTGTCAGCACAGAGCCCAACACGGGGCTCGAACTCACAGACTGTGAGATAGTGACCTGAGCTGAAGTCAGACGCTTCACCGACTGAGCCACCAGGGCGCCCCAACTTGGGATATTTTCAATTACAAAAATCACAGCAAATAATTTTTCTCCAAGTGTGGTCCACAGATCCCATGCATTCAAATGATCCAGGCAGGTTTGTTAAAAAACCACAGCCAGGTGGACCTCATCATTGACCTACTGAATCTCCATCTCTCAGGATGGGCCAGGAAGCTACAATTTCTTTCTTTCCCAACCAACAGGTCTAGATAATTCCAGTAAACACTATCCTATAAGAACCTAACAGAGAAGCAGTGAGGAAGGAGCTATAGATTACAGGAAAGCAGCAACTCTGTCCCTTGCCACCTTAGCTAGAGGTTTCTGAAAACCCTATGACGACCAGAGGTTAATCAATATCCACCACTCAATGTGAGTGGATTTTATCTATGTATACATGAAGTAGGACTTTGGTGCATACTAGGCCTATGTCGATGCCCTATAAAATGTACAATGTAGAGTTTGGACCTTCTTAAGAATTCCTTTGTCATCTTCCAAAAGTTCTCAACCAAAATGAGCCAGAATATTCCCACTCCTGATAGATGCCTGGACTGAGGACCTGACCCAATATCCAGGATCCACTGCCTCAGATGGACCTGTCGTGCCCAGGGCCTGGCTAAGTACTCCAAATGTCACAGGGTACAGGCGGGAACTACAAGCAGAAGGGCAAGTTGCTGTCTCTCAGGTGGGGACAAGCAACCTGGGCCAAGCACCTGCATACACAGAGCTGTTTGAGAATGCCAGCTGCTAAACTTGGTGAACACTTGGTACAAAGTTGGGGTCGGCTGTTGTCTTTCCCACGTGGGGGAAGAAAAGCGACTTGTGCTGTGGAAAGGTGCCACCCCTCCCTGAGGGCTGGGGTCAGCCTCTGTTCCCAGCTGTCCGATCACTCCACCCATGGAAAGACGCAACTCTTCCTTCCCACTTTGGGTCATTCATTGGTCAGTGACTCTCTCCACAGAGCCAAGTCCAATAAATCAACTCTTCTAGATTGCTGTGGCAACAGGAAATCATTCTAGCTCAAGGTTAGATACATGTTCAGAAGCATACACATGTGCTTACCCACACTCTTACATCTGTCGGGTTTTTAATAAATGAGGTTGAGGGGAGACCTGGCCTTCTATTGTCCAAGTTTAAGATGTGGTGGTAGTTGTTTCATCAACAGGAAGAAGCAGGAACCCAAGGTCAAGCAACCAAAAGGAGCGTCCTGTTCTACCCTTGACTGCACCCAGCCTCGGGGCAGCAGGCAAATGACTTTGCTGGCTCTTATAGCTCAGTTTCCTCCTCTGGCAGTGGGGATGATGGGACGGATGATAACCATTAATTAATGTTTGGGAAGCCTTCTGAGTCCCTCTGATGAAAGGGACAGAGTATTTTTCTCAGCATGGGTGAACAAACATCTGGTACCAATCCAGCTCAAGCAGGACGAGTTAATTACCTGCAAGACTTGAAACTGTTGCCTCAAATCTGTTCCCCACTTTCCCGCCCCCGGGCAGATGAGCACCTGTTGTGTCTTACTGTGAATCACCAAGGGGAGTGGGCAGACATACTGAGTCCAAAGACAGGGTTGTGGTTCCTGGTGACTCGTGTTTTTCTGAGATAACTACTCAAAGACTCACAAAATATCCGCATTTCTAGTGTGGGAGTAACATGGGGTCATACAGGCACCGGTCAACAGCGACAGGGAAACACGTTGTTTCAAATCACGAATGAAAACCACGATGTCCCAACACAGAAAAATAATAATAATAATAAAACGTAGCTGTATACTTGCCTTTCTTTCGTTTATCCCCAAAGACTGTTAGGTTACCAGCTTTAAAACAGAGCTGGTAATGTAATAGTCTTTGGGGATAAACGAAAGAACGGCAGGTGTTAAAGACTAGCTAGGCATTTGATACAGAAGACACAACTTCACTTTCTGAGAAAATAGGTTGTTCCTAAGGGACACAGTGCACCCTTTCAGTTAGACTGTTTGAATATCCTATGTGAGCCAGAGGACAGGCACCACCAGAAATGGCACTGTGAGACAAGAAAAAACAACAAAAACCAAGCAGGGGGAAAAAAAAAAAAAAAAATATATATATATATATGTGTATATATAACATATATATTATATATGTATAAAATACAACAAGAGAAGTGTATTATATATACTATAGTGTAGTATACATATTATATATATTATATATGAAATAATATATATAATATATTTTTTTTTCAAAAAGAATAATGGGATAATGAATAAGAAGCATAAGCATTATCCTTCAGAACTGCAGTAGAGCAAATCACTGGAAATTCTCCCAAATAAATTTGGTCAGAGAGAACAATTCTAGACGAAAACATTTGACCAAAACTACTTACCAGCTCAAACAGGACTATGGCTTCACCAGACAGAAGAGGGAGCAGACATCTTCAAATCCGTGGGCGGGGGAGAGTGGGGGGCGCGGTTAGAGAAGGCTGGTTTTGACGAGAAACAGCAACGAGGGCCCAAACAGGGAAGAATCAAACCACCCACAGCCTCGAGCAGTGGTTTTTAAAGCATGTGGACCCAGAGGAGGAATCAGTATTACCTGAAGCTTGTTAGGAATGAGTACAATCAGGTCCCACTCCAGACCTACTAAATCAGAAAATCTGAGGAGTGAGGCCTCCCCATTTGTATTAAGAAGCCCTGCAGGTGATTCTGATCTGAAGTTGAAATTTTTTTATTCAAACCTGCTAACGTTTGAGAATCACAGGTTAATAACTGCAAAACGGTCTCACCCTGAATGCGTATGAAAAATATCATTTAGTGGGTGTAAGTCATAGGAAAGCTAATAAAGGTAGAAATGTAAGTCAAGAAATGTAAGGGGTGCCTGGGTGGCTCAGTCGGTTAAACGTCTGACTTCAGCTCAGGTCATGATCTCACAGTTGACTAGTTCGAGCCCCACATCGGGTTCTGTGCTGACAGCTTGGAGCCTGAAGCCTGCTTTGGATTCTGTGCCCCTTTCTCTCTCTCTCTCTCCCTCAAAAATAAGTTAAAAACATGTTTTTAAATAAAAAAAAAAAGAAAGAAATGTAAGTCAAGCCAGTCAGCTGATTACTAAGTTGGGGTGCTTGATGTTTCCAGAGTACATTTGGTACACAGAATTTATAGTTAAAAGAGGAAAGTGCGTTTTGCATTCATTCATCGGCCTATTAAAAATAAATAAAAAATAGGGGCACCTGGGTGGCTCAGTCGGTTAAGCGTCCGACTTCAGCTCAGGTCATGATCTCACAGTCCGTGAGTTTGAGCCCCGCGTCGGGCTCTGTGCTGACAGCTCAGAGCCTGGAGTCTGTTTCAGATCCTGTGTCTCCCTCTCTCTCTGCTTCTCCCCTGCTCATGCTCTGTCTCTGTCTCAGAAATAAATAAACATTAAAAAAATTTTTTTAAATAAATAAATAATAAAATTAAAAAGGTGTTACCAGCTAAGATAAAGACCCCCCCCCCCATGATCTCGCGGTCCGTGAGTTCGAGCCCCGCGTCAGGCTCTGGGCTGATGGCTCAGAGCCTGGAGCCTGTTTCCAATTCTGTGTCTCCCTCTCTCTCTGCCCCTCCCCCGTTCATGCCCTGTCTCTCTCTGTCCCAAAAATAAATAAACGTTGAAAAAAAAAAAAAAAAGACCCCTAGTTGTCCTGCAAAATACATTCTCTCCTGGTTTGGTCATACAACTACATTTCCCAGCCTCCCTTGCGATTAGGCATGGCGTGTGACTGAGCTCTCTCACTGGGCATGTTAGCAGAAGTGATGTGTGCCACTTTCAGACGTGTTTATTCAGATAAACAATAGCCAAGTGGGCTTTTCCACGCTCTTTCCCCATTCGGCTTGGCCGTGCTGGCAATACTCAGAATGACACGCTCATTAAAGATGCCAAAGCAGCCAGCAGCCTTGATTTGTAAATCACAGCATGAAGGACGGCTTCCTTAGACTTGAATTCTCAGCCTGAACTTTATATGAGAAAGAGATCAACTCTTTTTTGTCGTTGTTGGAGGGACTGAATTTTAAACACCTATTATTCTAACCTCGGTTTACCTGCCCTAAAGAATATACTGATACTCAGGTCCATGATTCCCCCCCACTAATACCAAACACAAGCCTGTTCTCATACCCTTAAAAAGTATATTTGGAAAGTTTGATGCTTTTATAAATATTTCCCTGGAACATATGCACAAAAGAAAAGGAAAAAAAAAATAGAAAACCAGTAAGAAGGGTTTAAATATTGCAGGACTCAACTTTAAACTCATGTGTATTTGGGGCCCCTAGGGGGCTCAGTCAGGTAAGCATCTGACTCTTGATTTGGACTCAGGTCATGATCTCACAGTTTGGGAGTTCGATCCCCGTGTTGGGCTCTGCACTGATTGCACGGAGCCTGCTTAGGATTCTCTCTCTCTCTCTCTCTCTCTCTCTCTCTCTGCCCTCTCTGTTTCTCAGTCTCTCTCAAAAAAAGTAATAAGTAAATTTAAGAACCGAAATGTTCTTCCAGCAGTAAGCAAGACTCTTTATGATCTGACCCCCAATCCACCTTTCCATCCCATCAACCCCCAGTCCCCTTCAGGCACCAGGCAAAGCACCTGTTGCCCCCTGGATACGCAATGCTCCCACTGAGCTGGGCCTGTGCCTTCTGTCGCCCTCCCTGTCAATCCAAGAACTCAAGCCTCCTATGTTTAAAAAAAGGGAGTGAAAACATCACCACCTCCTCAGCAAGGTACTTCCAAATGCCTGTGGGCCCTCGGTTCCTTTGCTTCTATGCGATCACACTGGGCACACACCTCCTGAAAAGTCATTACCCTCTACTGCAATTATTTATAATTACTTTGTTTGTTTGGTTAGCTTTTTTTTTTTTTTTTAACCACAAGAGTTGTGAACTCCTGGAAAGCAGAGTCCTTCTTTACTCCACCTTGGTTAAGAGCTTTGCACCGGCGGCTCCTCTCACCTGGAACATTCTTCCCCAGGATCGAAGCACGGGGCTCACTCCGTCCTTCCCTGACATCTTGGCACAAATGTCAGCTTCTCACTGGGGCCTCATCTGAGCTCCCTATTTGAAGGTGTAGACTGACCCTCCCCCATTCCTTGAGCCCCGTGCCCAGGCGCCTCAACCTGTCGTTTCCCCATTTCAATTAACGCCTTTAAAAACACAGCATACTTGGGGCACCTGGGTGGCTCAGTTGGTTGAGCATCCAACTCTTGGTTTCAGCTCAGGTCATGATCTCACGGTAAATGAGTTCAAGCCCCACGTCAGGCTCTGCCCTGACAGTGCAGAGTCGGCTTGGGACTCTCTCTTTCTCCCTCTCTCTCTCGCTCTGTTCCTCCTCCCACTCACACTCACTCTCTAAAAATAAATACATAAACTTAAAAAAAAACAGCATAATTTACTTATTAGTTACCTTGCTTATGGATTATGGGTTGTCTTCCTATCTAAAATATAAGGCTTCGTGAGAGTACGAATCTTTGTTGCTGATAAATTATAAGCCCCTGCACGGTGCCTGGCATATAAAGGGTATTCAGAAACTATTTGGGGATCAGGTGAATGAGTGAATATTCACATTCCAAAGGGCCTAGAGGTTCAATACCTACTGATTGATTAAGTGAATGAATAAATGTCTTTTCTGGAGTTGCTTTGGTGCACAAGAAAGATCATCAAATTAAATCGGTCAGAAAAAGAACTAGCCCTGAGTTTTATTTCCTTTCTCTTTTCCTTGACAGAGGCACGGGCTGAGAGTGTGTACTCTTACAGACCGAACTGGGTTCAAATCCCACCAGGGATACTCCAGTGCCATTTAGCCTCCCATCACCCTGAGTCCCCTCCATGTACCATGGGTTCAAGAATAATATCTACCTCTTAAGGCTGTCATTCAGAATCAAGAGATTATACCGCACAAGCACTTAACCACAGCAGGTGGCACATTGAAACTGCTCTGTGGTGGGGGCCTGGGTGGCTCCGTGGGTGAAGCGTCCGACTCTCGATCTCAGCTCGGGTCGGGATCTCAGGGTCTTGAGTACAAGCCCTGTGTTGAACTTAAAAAAATAATCGATCAAACAAACAAAGTACCCTTGAGTGGAAAGAATACGCAGAAAGTGCTCTGTGGACAGTAGCTATCTTACACACTTGACTCCCCGAGAGCTACCGTTGAGAACCAGAAGCCTGAGACCAGCTCACATAGTCTCGCTCTCTGCTCCTCAAAGTTGGACTTGTACCTTAGAGATGACTCAGCACCCAGACACACGGGCTAGCTGAGAACGAGGGTGGTCACACACATTCCTTTACCATCAACTTCCCTGATGGCTCTCTTTCCTTCCATCTAATCTACCACCTCCCAAATAACAATTAAAAAAAAAAAAAAACCCTACATCAAATGCTTTCCTTCTAACACACCCAATCAGGCTAAAATTCTGTACTTTTACTCCTGCTGTGATGTTTATTTATTCCTTCTTTCTTTTACTCATTCCTTTAGCTAACCATTCAACAGTATGTATAGAGGCTGACCTCTGTGCTACGTGCTGGGTATGTATCAGTGGGTAAATCGTCTCAAGGCACCCGCCACTAGAGATTACGACCTAATGGGCAGAGAAGGCAATAAACAAGTGTACAAATATAGAATCACGAGCTGTGATGGATGCTCTGAAGGATATGGTGAAAGATAATGACAGACAGTGAGGTTAGACCTAATTAAAGTAGGGTGGAGGGAGGGAAGTAACCTTTCATAGCGAGAAATGAGGCATATAATATAAGGCTAGATTTGTAGTTGGCTGTTACCTACCAGTCTCTCTGCTTCTCCGGCAGACTGCAAGCTTTTCGATGGCATCATGAGATCTTTTTTTTTCCTTAGGTTTAAGTGTTTATTTTGAGGGAGAGGGAGCACAAGCAGGGAAGGGGCAGAGAAAGAGGGAAAGAGAGAATCCCCAGCAGGCTCTGTGCTGTCAGCACAGAGTGCAATGCTGGGCTTGATTTCCTAAACTGTGAGATCACGACTTGAGCCGAAAGCCAGAGTAGGATGCTTAACAGACCGAGCCACCCAGACGCCCCAGCAACAAAGGATCTTAAATGACATATATAAGCTCTACACCCCACCTGGCCAGGTGCACAAATATCTTAGGTTAAATAGGGTTTACCTCGTTGGCTCTTACTGACCTGGGGTGTGTTCAGGAGAGAATGGGAAAAATGGGATTCCTAACAGCTGTAATTTTGTGAAAGCTACAATTTTTAAATCAGATATCATATCTGGTGGATTTTCTTCAAAATCTCTTCATTTTTTTTAACCTCTGTTAGTATAGACGAATTTTCTTCTCATACTGAGTTTAGAACCATCGTTTCTTTTACTTTTCTGATTGGGGTTAGCTACTAAGAGTATTATGTAGATCGAACCGGCAAGAACGGACTCCAAAAGAAATAGAAAACTTGTAAGCTTGGAGGAAACTGATCTTAAATGCAGTTGACAGAATAAAATAGAGTACTTTTCTGTGACTATTGTTATTTTATGTAACAGATAGCCTTGCATTTATCGTTGATGCTTTCTGAAAAGAGACAGGGATCTTGGCATGGTTTGACCACGTTTTCAGGATGAGCTTACATAAAAAGAAGAGAAAAGAACAAAGCCCAAGAAATAGTACAATATGACCACTGGCATATTCCTTTTTTTTTCCCCCCTCTCCTGAGAATAAAGGCAAAGACAATCGAGATCCTCTGGAAGAGAAAGCTGCCTCCCACCGTTCATTCATGAGCTTTCAACTGTAATTAAACATCTAATGCTCCAGATGGCTAAGTATTCAAAATTAGTACATTTCCGCTCCACTGAAACTGTTTATTTTCGAATGTTCAAAATACTATCCAGTGGCACTCAACAAGTGAGCAAGGGAAGGTTCCATAATTCTGAAAGGGAGATTAGAGTAGATGCCTCGTGGACAAAGTCACGATTCAATAATACTTTTTTGCATCTTCTTTTTTTCAATTGACCTATAGGAGAATTCTTAAAACTTAGATGGTACATGTATTTGTGTTGCATGTAATGCCCATCCTGCTTTAGGAGAGAATCCCTCCTCTTCACTGGATGAGAATGCAATCCCTTGCTCTCTAGAAGCAGAGTGTACTTCTTTGCCTCTTGACTTTGGGTCTGGTTATGTGATTTGTTTTAGCCATTGGCCTGTGGGCAGAAGTGATAGCGTGCCAGGGCTAGCCTAGGCTTCTAGAGCATCATGTATCTCTACCTGCCTGATGACACTCTCATGCCTCTACAATGGTCATGAAAAGGATCTCTCACTATGTAGCTGATACCCCTCTACCCGGTGCCCAAAATGAAACACACGTGCCACAAAACTAAGCACAAGCCATATCAAAAGGTCAAGTTCAGCTGGACCCTCATCGTGGAGCACAGCTGCCTAGCTGGGCTCAACCCACATCAACAGACCCCCTGGTTGGACAGCAGACACATGAGGAGGAAGAAATAATTGCTCTGTCACTGAGTTTTGGGGTTGTTTGTCAGGCAGCAATAGGTAACTGATACACTATGCCACTGCCCCACTCCCTGAGGTTGTTGGGGGAAGGAAGTGGGAGGGACAGACAATGCAGGCTACCTAAAGGAAATATCAAAAACTATTATTTTAGCCTCATTTATCTTACACCCCCCCCCCAACCGATTTTAAACTTCTCAGGTCCATGGGAATGTAAGCTGGTGCAGCCACTCTGGAAAACAGGATGGAGGTTCCTCAAAAAACAAAAAATAGAACTACCCTACGACCCAGCAATTGCACTACTAGGCATTTATCCAAAGGATACAGGTGTGCTGTTTCGAAGGGACACATGCACCCCCATGTTTATAGCAGCACTATCAACAACAGCCAAAGTATGGAAAGAACCCAAATGTCCATCGAGGGATGAATGAATAAAGAAGATGTGGTATATATATATGTGTGTGTGTGTGTGTGTGTGTGTGTGTGTGGTATATATATACAATGGAGTATTCCTCCTCAATCAAAAAGAATGAAATCTTGCCATTTGCAACTACGTGGATGGAACTAGAGGGTATTATGCTAAGCGAAATTAGTCAGAGAAAGACAAAAATCATATGACTTCACTCATATGAGGACTTTAAGACAGAACAGATGAACGTAAGGGAAGGGAAACAAAAATAATATAAAAACAGGGAGGGGGACAAAACAGAAGAGACTCATAAATACAGAGAACTGAGGGTTATGGGAGGGGTTGTGGGAGGGGGGATGGGCTAAATGAGTAAGGGGCACTAAGAAATCTACTCCTGAAATCATTGTTGCACTATATGCTAACTAATTTGGATGTAAAATTTAAAAAATAAAAAATAAAACAATAAAAAAAACCTTCTTAGGTCCATAAAATTATGTTATTCCTTTTCAACACATCAACAGTAACCACTCAGAATTCTGTAGACCTGACTTTATTAAAAATTCTTTGGGGGACGCCTGGGTGGCGCAGTCGGTTAAGCGTCCGACTTCAGCCAGGTCACGATCTCGCGGTCTGTGAGTTCGAGCCCCGCGTCGGGCTCTGGGCTGATGGCTCAGAGCCTGGAGCCTGCTTCCGATTCTGTGGCTCCCTCCCTCTCTGCCCCTCCCCCGTTCATGCTCTGTCTCTCTCTGTCCCAAAAATAAATAAACGTTGAAAAAAAAATTTAAAAAAAATTAAAAAAAAAAAATTCTTTGGGGTGAAAGCATCAGTACAACTATTTTCTTGAACAAAGACTCACAGTTTGACATCTTTCTCTTCCCTACAAATTCACTTCAGGGCACAAACTGTAGAAAGAGATACTTTTAAATTTTTCTGCTAAATGAAAATTTGATTACACATCTAAGCACCGTGGCTGCTTTGTCAAAGATTTACTTATTAGATTATATGCCATGTTTCTACTGGGCTCTCTTCCTAAATGATTTCATTGAGTATTTAGAACAACACTGCAAGATAGTTAGTGTGAATTAGCAAATGGATTCAGAAACGTTAAATAATATACTCGAGGCAACACGGCTAGGTGGTAAGGATTCATGGCAGGAGAATCTGATCCCAAATTTTACCCCAAGTATCTTCCAAGGAATGAAATCATTAACAAAATAATTTAAATTTCTAATATATATTAAAATATACAGTGGTGTCTGGGTGGCTCAGTCAGTTGAGCGTACAACTCCCGGTTTAGGCTTAGGTCATAATCTCTCAGGTTGTGAGATTGAGCCCCACGTGGGGCTCTGTGCTGGCAGCATGGAGCCTGCTTGGGATTCTCTCTCTCTCTCTCTCTCTCTCTCTCCTTCTTTCTGCTCCTCCCCCACTCGTGGTGTCTCTGTCTCTCTCAATATAAACTTAAAAAATGTTTTTAAATATATAAAGTAGGGTTGAGAAACAGAGTACTCTACTGAATACTTTAAAATGGCATTTAAAAAAAAATTTTTTTAATGTTGATTTATTTTTGAGAGAGAGACAGAGCATGAGTGGAGGAGGAGCGGAGAGAGAGGGAGACACAGAATCTGAAACAGGTTCCAGGCCCCAAGCTGTCAGCACAGAGCCCAACGCCGGGCTCAAACCCACAAACCGTGAATCATGGCCTGAGCCAAAGTCGGATGCTTAACCAAATGACCCACCCAGGCACCCCTAATATGGCATTTTAATGTTAATATAAAAAGCAACAGAAACCTTTTCATGTCTTTCAGAGAGAGGTAAAGTTCTTTGAGATGTATATTGTCTTCCAAGGGCTCTGATTCACTCTTAATGTGCAAAGTGAACAATTCTGTAATCACATACTTTATATAATCTCTGTCTTCCTTACCAAAAGGTAAGCTCCAGAGGGCAGGGCTGTGTCTATCCTATGTCCTATGGTTTTGTCCAGTACAGTCCTGACACAGTAATTCGGTGAGTTAGCGACACAGGTGAAAATTCAGTGAATATTTGTTGAATAAAAACAAAATGAGTGGGTTCTTAAAGAGTGCACTTGCCGGCACCTGGGTGGCTGAGTCAGTTAAGAGTCTGACTCTTGGTTTCAGCTCAGGTCATGATCTCACGATTTGTGAGTTCAAGCCCCACACCAGGCTCTGCACTGACACTATGGAGCCTGCTTGGGATTCTCTCTCTCTCTCTCTCTCTCTCTGTCCCTTCCCTGCTCATGCACTCTCTCACTCAAAAATACAAATTAAAAAAAAAAAAAGAGTAAACCTAATTCTCTTCTTTTCTGCTTCAAACCATTCCCTAACACCCCACAGATATATAAATACTGCCCTACCCACTTAGTCTAGTATATTCCAACCTAATTGAAGATTCCTTTTCTTTACTGACAATATCCCACTTTGAACCTGCACATTGCTTTCTCTGTCCAATTCACTTATTCTGAGCTGATGATGTTTCTACCTCTCAGTTTACGTCAAGGAAATGTATTTCCCTGAATGCTTGCAACCGGCCCTCAATCGAATCAACCGTCAAGATGGCCTATAAAAGCGATACATGGGAATCCAAAGTAGAAACCACTATGGAGTTACAACTCGCAAAGAACCGTGTGCCATGGAAACAAATAAAAAGAAAGAGAAAGTGAGAAATGGAGTAAGTGAGATAAGGAGTCCACCTGCCTCTTTGGTTTAAGAATAAAAGGCAACCAGACATTAGGACAGGAAAGGACATGGAAGGTGGTTAGAAAAAATAGAGCTAAAGTAGGCATTCTTGAATAGAAAGGAGGCTGGCTTGCAGAATTAGGTGAAGAGCAACGTTGGGAAGAATCACGAGGGGCCCAAGTGCTCCATGGGAGAGAATTCGTGGGCAGAATCTGAACGATCTCTGTGGCAATTACACACAGGAACAATGGGAAGAAAAGGAGGACAAGAATCGAGGTTTCTATTATTTTGTCACCTTTAATACGTAGATTCTGTTGTTCATCCTCCTTTGGGGACTCAACTACTCCCTGGCTATGCCTTGTCTTTTCTGTGTCTACAGATTCTCGCTATCTCATTCTGTAGAGACACAGGTGTCTGGGTGAACTACATATGTAGGTCGCTGCAAAGGATGGTCAGCAGGACCAACCTCCTGGATTAGAGGTGAGGACGGGAGGGTGGCAGGTCCTCACTGATCTGCCCGATCCTGGAATGGAGAACCACCGCAGCCCTTCTCCAGGATAGAAAACAAGGTAGATACACTGGGGAAGGAGGCAAGGTTGGAAGAAATACTGGAAATTACAAATTATTGTTTTTAATGTTTATTTTTGAGAGAGAGAGAGAAAGAGAGAGCATGAGCAGGGGAGGGGCAGAGAGAAAGGGGGACAAAGAATTCGAGTCAGGTTCCCGGCTCCGAGCTGTCAGCACAGAGCCCAACGCGGGACTCCAACTCACACGGTGCGAGAACATGACCTGAGCCAAAGTCAGAAGCCCAACCAACTGAGCCACCCAGGTGCCCCTGGAAATTACACATTAATTCGAGCACTGCATTTGAGGGTATCTAGCCAGACATCTTCATTTTATTGATATGGAAGAATAAAAGGGGAGGGAATGCTAAATGCAAAACACCACTTTGAAATGTTATTTTTCAAGGAAGAGCTTGAGACCCCTGAAGTAAAGCAATGAAGGAAATACATCTTTACATTCTTCACATGGTAGCAGCAAACAATTTTAATTATATTAGGTCAGATCTGATGTGGTTTTCTTAAAGCAGATTCTTGCTTAGAGCGGCTGTGCGTTAAATCCATTAAATATGTGAAAACACTGTGCATTCGGGAAAAATTAATTTGAAATTTGTCATGTCGCTTTCCTCTGTTTTGACTTTGGCTACTCATTTACATTTAGAAATAGCGCGTCAAGGATGGGTGAGTTCTGCCAGTGTTCAGATCATTTAATCTGCAACAACTCTGTTTTAAAAGTAAGATAATCTTCATCCATGTGATTAACAGACTGCTGATTTGAACGTAAACACCTTGGGATAAGTCGCCGATCAGTCTCATGAAAATGACGCAGGGGAGTCAGACTATTTTCTCTTTGGAAATAACAACCATTCTACCCCAGCACAATCCTCTGTTTCGCCCCGCGTTCTGAAGTGCGTAAGTATATTGTTTTTACTGTGAGCTGCTGCAAATCTTCTCTGGGAGTGAGAAGGGTATAAATCCATAAATAGAGTCGAAGTGAGTCATGGATTAGTCAATAGGGAAATGGTCAAAGGGCTGTGCTTATCTATATGGCCAGAATAGTCCTTCTGGTTAGGCTCTGGCATGAAATACAATACCACCACCCACTTCATAGTGGGTGAGGATATGGAGAAGTTATAACACCTGGTAGCCACCCAATCTAAAAGAGAAGCAAGCCAGTCATGCCGTTCCCATTTTGACTCACAAAACCCAAAGACTGGAGTGGGCTTTCTGGGTCATCCAGATCTACTCTTCCCTCTGATGCTGGAATGCCCTAGATTCTGTGCTCAATCTCTAGGTGAGCAGGTTCAAGGACAGAGACCCTGAATCCTGCTCATGACAGGGTATCCTATCACTCTCTGGCTCAGATCTTCCCAAGACTTTTCGGAATAAGGCGTCAAAATATCGCTCCCCTCCTTTGTCATCCATTGGTCGGGCAAGTCACATTTTCTGTTACAAACTAAAACCCAATGATGCATGTCGGATCTCAGACACTTCCTGCCTTAAGACAAGTTCTGGCATAAAAGGAATCTACTTCCAATAGTTAATAAGCTATTAACTAGCCTTACTTTAACGATTCAGGCATCTCAGCCTTTTTTGTTCTTCTGTTTTTCTCTTACTTTTCTCCTGTAACAAAACTACACAAAGCATACCGAGACAGAAAGCTCCTATAAATTATCTGTAGTCATTTTCTCAGCCCCTAGTTACAGGATTAAAGGCTTTCTTCTCTTCAGGCCTTGACCTTGGAATAAAAGTCAGACCATTTCAACTGAAGCCTTTAGAGCTGCTCTGTTAACATAGTAGTCGCTAGCCACACGTGGCTACTGAACACTTACAATACGGTCAGCGTGGGGGCACCTGGGTGGCTCAGTCGATCGAGCCTCCGACTTCGGCTCAGGTCATGATCTCACAGTTCATGAGTTCCTGCTTCGAATTCTGTCTCTTTCTCTCTCTCTCTGCCCCTCCCCAACTCACACTCTGCCTCTCTCTCTCTCTCTCTCTCTCTCAAAAAACAACAACAGGGGCGCCTGGGTGGCTCAGTCGGTTAAGCGGCCGACTTCGGCTCAGGTCATGATCTCGCGGTCTGTGAGTTCGAGCCCCGCGTTGGGCTCTGTGCTGACAGCTCAGAGCCTGGAGCCCATTTCAGATTCTGTGTCTTCCTCTCTCTCTGCTCCTCCCCTGTTAATGCTCTGTCTCTCTCTGTCTCAAAAATAAATAAATGTTAAAAAAAAAAATTTTAAAAACAACAACAACAACAACAAAACAATATGGTCAGTGTGATTGAAGAACAGAATGTTTCATTAAAGGTTTAATTCGTTAAAATTTTCAAATTAAAGCAGTGTAAACTATGTTTCCATTAAATATTACTTTATTGCCCTAGCAGATTATATTTTCCTTGTACCAGGGCATTGTGTAAGATATAATTATTGTATTATAGTGTGGTTCTGGTCCTCACATCATTTCTAGAGCACACATACATGCACGACCAATCTACTATTGCCAATGCTCGATTCAGCTTGAATGATTTTTTTTCTGTGCGTGGAGGTAACATCACAATATGTTTATTTGCATATTTTATATACACAGAAGTTACAGTGATACTTATAGAAGCCATACTCGAAAACTAAGTTGAAATACTTATTCTATAGTTTTGCAATGTTTATACACACACACACACACACACACACACAGGAGAGGGGGTGAGGGGAGAGACACAGAATCCAAAGCGGGCTCCACATTGACAGCAGACAACCTGATGCGGGGCTCAAACCCATGAACCATGAGATCATGACCTGAGCCAAAGTCGGACACTTCACTGACTGAGCCACCCAGACGCCCTGAAATACTTATTTTAATCTAATAGATTTAAATTCTATTTCTACTACAAAAAGTAAATACGGACAATTTTTTAAATTTGAAACAAAGGCACGCTACTTAGGCAGAATCAAATGGAAATCAGAAGCCAGTGTTATAACCATAACAGTAATGAAGAAAAGAAGGAGACTGAGAGAAAATATCAGAGTTTTCACAAAGAATGACAGGTGCAATTTGCTGGGCCAGAGCAGAAGACAAAAGCTGTTTCTTTGTGTGAAAAAAAAAAATCATACAAAATTAAACAAAGCCGAGACATTTTCAGCAAATATATTATGAATGTGATAACAAGCTTAAACAGTCAAAAGCAATCAGTGGAATTAGTTTACTGAAATCAGATTTTACATCCAATAAAACTTTAAATAATTTTTCAGTGGGGTCTGACTTTGTAACTCTGGGCAACTGTCTATTGCTTTGGATCCTTACACAAAATAGAACCCCATGTTTATTTATGTTTTCAGAATGCCATTTTTAATGGAGACATGGTAACATAAGTCATTATTACCATTATTGATATTTTATTGGAAATTTTATTAAAAATTTCAATAGGAAAAAATTTAAAAGACATTTTAAGATCTTTGGTTAATCCACCAAATGACTGCATATAAAATCCAAGATCTTAAGATATTAAACACTAATTCATTAAAAATTTGAAGGGGCACCTGGGTGGCTCAGTCCATCGAGCGTCTGACTTCCATTCAGGTCATGGTTGTGCAGTTCATGTGTTCGAGCCCCCCATCGGGCTGCTACTGTCAGTGTGGAGCCCGCTTTGGATCCTCTGTCTCCCTCTCTCTCTGCCCACTCCCCCACTCTCTCTCTCTCAAAAATTAATAAAAATTTAAACATAAAAAATTGGGAACATTGCAAATATTTTTTGTTAGTTTTAGTTGAGTTGTGTGATAAAGTCACTGCCTGATGAATACTTTACTTATCTTTTGTTTCCATGGACTTCCAAAATTACACAGAAATGTCAATTCCCAGCCTTAAAAATCAAATTCACGGCATCAGTATTTTTCAATCTGCTAAATCAAAGAATTTTAGCTAGATATGGGAAAAACAGCCCCTATTATGACAGACATTGCTGTAGCCACATTAGGCCCCCCAAAATCTGGATTTATTGGAATTTTAAAACAAAAGAGTGATGTTTTCTCTATTGTTTTATACACTATGTATGATACATATTGATGGTATCTGCGATCAGTTTTTGGAGGCAGACTCTATGAAAATTGTCACGTATAGAGGTGTCAAAATCATTGTGTACAAACCAAGTGCTATGAAAAATCATCCATTTATGAAACTCTTAAGAGAAGACAATTTAATGATCTTGTATTCTTTGCAAATGCTTGCCGGTTGAACTGCAGAAGGGTTTTAAAAAAATTTACTGTAAACTCTAGCTCAAGATTTTCTTAAAAGAAATGCTTGCCAAATGTTCAATAACCAAAGACAGAAAAAGTGGCAGTATGATTCGTGTCACAAAAAAATGACGGTGTGATTTATGGTTTCTCACTGATGTGACACTGCATACAAATAAGTTACATTTGATGCTCCCAGGAAAGTAAAAACTTATTTGTGGCCTAGCAATACCGTCTGGGAATGTATGTTGAAATAGAAACTTTCTTTGATAAAATTCAATAACAATTATTTTGCCATTATTTCTAGTATGAATCAATATGTCAAAGATTTTATTTTTTAATGTTTTTTCAATGTTTTTATTTCTTTTTGAGAGAGAGAAAAATGAATGAGCGGGGGAGGGGCAGACAGAAGGGGCGACAGAGGATATGAAGCAGGCTCTGTGCTGACAGCAGTGAGCGCGACATAGGGCTCAAACTCGCAAACCGTGAGGTCATGACCTGAGCTGACCTCGGGCGTTCAACCCATTGAGGCACCCAGGCGCCCCAATATGTCACAGATTTTAATTGTAACAAACGCTTTTATATAAATTGCTGCCAACACTAAAAGAAAAACATGAATAATGCTTTGTTAATTTTAATAAATTTAAAGGGGCTTTTCATTTTACACAATACCACTTCGAATTTGACGGCAGTCATACTGAGTTGACACAAGAGTTGGTGAATCACTCAACTCAGTTTTAAAACTATGTCAGATCAGTTCTAAAAACAATAAGCCAATTTGTCAAATGGATGCAAATATCAAAGGAAAATGACTTTTTAGGAACCGCTTCTATTACCGGAAACACTTTTAAGTACGGATTAAACTTACCCGCGCGTGTGAACTTACTTTTTTCAATGGCAGATCCTGCAAAATCTAAATACACACCAAGCACTCCTGATGCAAGTTTAAGATCCCAATTAAGATGTGGTATGTGTAGATTACGTGTCAGGTTTTGAAGACATTCTCTGAAAACAAAATTTAAAACATCTCATAAACAATGTTTTAAATGGAACCTATTTGAAATGGTAAGAGCCTTGATCTATAGGGTTAAACAAAATATATATCCACGTTATTTTTATCAGGCATGAGTCTATACTGATCTAAATAAATGATGGTTTTATTTATCTTCAGTAAATACATAAATGAAGGAGAATAGGTAAATCTCCCACACAGAATTCCAAATGATTTATGGTGATGCTCTCCTGTCAAGGAAGTCGAACATAACTAACCTACCCCTTAAGTCTTCCTTCCAAGAGGTACAATACGGAAAGGGCTGGGGGAGGTACAATACGGAAAGGGCTGGTACAATACGGAAAGGGCAGTGGAGATACGCGAAAAACACCACCTCAGGTGATCAAGGTTAACCTCTGCGGTGAGTCCTGTTGAGAGCATGTACCCTTGATATGAAGTGATGACATTGGCAACATACTTCAGTGGTCTTCCTCCCAGACATCCCGAACCTCTACGGTATGTGTGTTTGTCAACATTAACACCAAACAATTAATTCAATTCTCATACAATTTACCTGGAGATAGCATCAGATCCCACAGAGTGGGGTCCTACAGGACTGACCGCTCCCCTGCCCCACGTCAGACACCAATCTCACATCCTCGCTGTCACCTGTGCTTTGGACCAACAACTATATATAGACCCCCTTCTCAGGTTCTATTGATTCGGTGGAGTGGCTCATAGAACTCAGAGAAATAGTGTACGTACTAGATTACCAGCTTAATACAAAGTATATTAATGGATGGGAATGAAGAGCCAGATGTTTCTGTCCCCCTAGGGAGTCTGAGGGTCTGCACACGGAGCTGATCTGGTTCACCATCACCAAAGCTCTCTGAATCACATCCTTTTGGGTTTTTATGGAGACTCGTTATATAGGCATGATGAAGTCATTGGACATTAGCAGCTGGTTCAACTTCCAGCCCCTCTCTCCTCCCTCAGAGGTGGGGAGGGGTGGGGTACTGAAAGGTCCAAACCTTCAATCACATGACTGGTTCCCCTGGCAACCGGCCCCCATCCTTAGGTACTTACCAAAAGTCACCTCACTAACATAAACTCAGGTATGGTTGAAAGGTTTTTGCTTTTTGCTTTTTGCTTTTAAAGAATATCAAGACACCTTTCTGGCTGTCTTCACTTAGGAAATTCTAAGAGTTTTAGGGGCTCTGCACCAAAGCTGGGGATGAAGGCCAAACATGCATTTCTTACTACAAATCACAACATCACAACCCCTGTATAATCATGAGAAAAACATGAGACATGTTCAGTCCAGTTCAGGGACCTCCTCCAAAATACTGACCAATACCCTCCAAACTGTCAAAATCATCAAAGCAAAAAGTCTCAGAAACCATCAGAGTGAAAAGAAGCTAAAAAGACAGGGTGGATGTCCTAGGTGGGGTCCTGGAGCAGAAAAAAAGGCATTAGGTAAAAAGAAAGGAAATCTGTGTAAAGCATGGATGTTAAAAATAACGAATCATTATGGGCTTATTCATTATGACAGACATACCATACTAGGAAAATTAGGCATAGGGTACACAGGAATCTGTCTACTACAGCCACAACTTTTCTGTAAATCTAAAGCTATTCTAAAATAAAAATGTACGGCTCAGTCGATTGAGCGTCTGACTCTTGATTTCAGCTAAGGTCATGATCCCAGGGTCATAGGATCGAGCCCCACATCAGGCTCCATGTCAGGCTCTGCATTCAGCATGGAGCCTGCTTGGAATTGTCTTTCTCTCTCTCTACTACCGCCCCCCCCCACCCCATCCCTTTCCCCAACTCACACGTTCTCTCTAAAATTAAAAAAAAAATTAAGAATAAAATGAAATAAAAATATTATCATAAGCATTTAATCTCATCTGGTTTTTTTTTTTTCATTTTTTAATGCAGCTAAGAAAAATGTTTAAATTTCATCTATGGCTCACATGATGATCCTTTTATAAAGATCCTTTTATAAAGGATCTGGTTATAAAGAACTGCACTAGAGGGGCACTGGGGTAGCTCAGTCAGTTAAGCGTCCGACTTCAGCTCAGGTCATGATCTCATGGTTTGTGAGTTCGAGCCCCATTTTGGGCTCTGTGCTGACAGCTCAGAGTCTGCAGCCTGTTTCAGATTCTGTGTCTTGTTCTCCCTCTATCCCTTCACTGCTTGCACCCTGTCTCTCTCTCTCTCTCTCTCAAAAAATAAACATTAAAAAATTAAAAAAAAAAAAAAAAGAAAAAAAAGAACTGGGCTAGAGAATAGGGTTGCCATGGAGTAAACAGCAATAAACCCGTTGGGAAAATTCTGGTTTTTAAGCCTGCCTTTGCCACTTACCATGTATCGCATGCTCTCTTAGCCTGAGGTTCTCAAACATGCAATGAGAATAAAAGGGTTGTTGCAAAGATCACATAAGACAGTTCGTTTGAAGGACGCCAGCATAGTTCCCGTCCAGTAAGGAACAAACACTTGTTGACTGCTAACATGGGCTGGTTTCTTGCTCTTGCAAAAGGAGGCAAATCATTGCAATGCAGTCTGAAGCTCTGGGGAATCACAGAGAAAGGAATAATTACATGTTGGGAAGGTTTCCCAGAGAGAACAACATGTGACCTGGATCTTCGAAGATTGACTAGAGGTCCAGGAAAACTGTTGATTCCCATTTGGATATCTCCAGTCTCGATGTTAAACACACGAGATAGAATGATTTTGTTCTCCCACCCTTAGAGTTCCATTCCCATCCTCTTGGTCATTACTTTCTTGGCTGCCAAGCCACCATGTTCTCCTTGGGTCTGTCCTGAGACAACGTAAAAGTGATACTCTAAAATTTCCACATCTGGGGCACCTGGGTGGCTCAGTCAGTTAAGTGTCCGACTTTGGCTTAGGTCATTATCTCGAGGTCTCTGAGTTCAAGCCCTGTGTCAGGCTCTGTGCTAACAGCTCGGAGCCTGGAACCTGCTTCGGATTCTGTGTCTCCCTTTTTCTTAGCCCCTGCCCACTTGTTTTCTCTCTTTCTCTCTCTTAAAAATAATAAACACTAATATTTTTTTTAATTTCCACATTTTATAATTCATTCATTTATAATTATCATATGCAACAACTTATCTTTGCTTGGAGCTTAAAAGAGTATTTTTTTGTATTGAAGTATAGTTACAACATACTAGTATACTGTATACATATATATAGTGTATATTTGTATATAGTATACTAGCATTAGGATACTGTATATATTATATAGCATCAGTATACTGGATATAGTATAACTAACTACGTTAGTTACATTAGTTAACCCAACACCCACGAATATTTCATTAGTTTCAGGTGTACAACATAGTGATGTCACAACTCTACACACTATGCTTCGCTCACCTCAAGCGTAGTCTCCATCTGTCACCATCACAATGCTATTACGATACCGCTGCCTATATTCCCTATGCTGATTTTAATGCGTTGGAATAAAGGGGCTTAGTCACCATCCACTACCTAATCGATTGACATAACCCTTAAGTTGTTCAAATTTGGCTGTAGTGCTAAGAAAACTGGCCCATGGTTTGCTTCCCAGTGGAAGATGGACGATTAACTCCACCTCCAGCCGAATCCCTCAGGGATGACGATCTCTTCTCCTGAAGGACTTGGCTTTCAAGCCACCCATCCATCTTGTATCTACCCTCTATCATTCTCTCACTTCACCAATATTGTCTCAGTGCTTACCACGTACCAAGTACTGGTGACACATTCTTCGGAATGAATGTGTTCTCATGTCTTTTTCACAGGTGTCCGTCATATTTTCCAAGGAAGGTGTAAACAACTTCAAGACTCAGTTTATGGTTTCCTCTCTCTTCTGCCACTTTCTTGGGCTCCTATCCACTTCCGTCACACCCTGCACACACACCCACCTCCCATCGTTACCTACCGCCATACTATCAGGGGGCAGGAATTCCTGTCCCCTTCTGGCGGTCCTTCGAACTAGACTAAGAATGGAATTGATTTGAAACAGATTAACAGGAGAAAATCAAACTTAACTGCATGAGTAACAGGGAATCCACACCAACACGGAAACACCAAAGACCGCCAGGCAAAATGAGGTACACGTCACCCTGAACTAAGGAGAACGGGGTGGGTGTCCGAGACTTCACAGGGAGCGAATACACTTCATAGGAGAGTAAGAAGAGTGGATGTCAGGGTAATTAGATGTTTGTCCTGCCTGATAGCTGGGACACTCAGATAAAATTTATCTCCGATCACGACCTTTATGCTGGGAAAGAGCCCCAATCTAGATGCTTCTCTGTAGTTAAGGGAGGGGTTGAGGTTTCCCTTGAGCCTACAGGGTCTCGATTGCTTTAGCTCAAAATAATCTTCATACTATCTATCTTGGGGCGGCCTGCCCTCAGTCCCTACAACACCTGCTTTACTTTCCTACCTACAAGGGAGGCAGGGATGGGCTTCGAAGGGCATCGTGTATAAAGGAGAAAACCAGTGAAGGATATGAGCGCCTTATTTTATTTGTAGATAGGAAGTTATCTGGCCCTCTACTCCAAACTTCCCTGACCCTACAGGGCAACTTCCTCAGTATTATCATGAAATCTGCTTTCCAGTGATTGTGATTCAATTCAGGTTTATCTCTTGGCCAGCCCCCCTCCTTTACGTGCTAAGTCACCAAAAGTTGCCTTTAAGTATCAGCAGCCCCTGACCTTACCAATGGGGGCGGCGGGGGGCGGGGGTGAAGACTCGCATTCTCACAGGAAATGAGGATGGAGGGAGGGGGGCGTTGGGGGAGTAGTTCGGGATCTCCCCCATGCAGCTCTTTCCCTTGGTACAAACCCTCACGGAACTTTTCACCCAGTATGAGCGGGAGCGTGAGTTCACGGCACTGATGCACCGACCTGAACCAGCAGTGGATTGGAGTCTGACACAGACCAGATCTCAGGCTCTGAAAGCTATTCAACTTAATTACTCTCCCAGCACGGAGCAAAATGGGAAACTGGGCGCTATAATCAGCGCCAGTCTTCTTGACTGGTCCGATTGTTAAGGCTGCAGGGGGAACCAGTTGCGGCGGGGGATGGGGGGGGGGCTCCCGGGTTTCCTTCCTACCCCTTAGTTGTTATTCCGAGGAATGCATTTAATTAGAGGGAGAACTCGGCTGTTTGCTTTCTAGGAGTTGGCTCTTTCTTAGGTGTTCCTACCGGCGCCTTTGCTTTGCTGAAAAACAACAACAAAAACAACAAAAACACAGCAAAAAGCAAAGGCCTGTTTACAAGGAGACCACATCTTTGGCTTCCGTCTCCCAGCATTCTCCCACACCAAAGGAAAGCAAGGTAGTGTGATGCAAATAGCCCCACAGTAGGCCACCTTTGCCAACCCCGGGACCTGTTTTCAACTGCATTCAAACTAGAACCCTCCAAAGACCCGTGAACTGTAAATAACTTGGACTGTGAAAGGGGTCAGCTTGGTTTAATTTGGAGTTTCACAAAGCTTTTCTATAGCAATTCAAACACCGGTGAACAGACCCCTCCGGGGCCTTTAAAAAAAAAAAATCCAGGGCCAGCACCTCTATTTACGCTTTAGACTCCTGCCTGTCTGGTGGAGGTCTGCTCTTAAAAGCTAATGAGCTCTGGCTGCCCTGGGCGCTCAGTGGCGGACTGCCTCCTCCACGCAGGCCTAAAATCTGAGCCGCTGCGCCCAGTGCCCACTGAGGAATCCAGTGGAGAGAAGCAGGTGCAAAAAAGCCACGCAGAGGTTAACGGGGAGGCTGGGGACCCTTGGACAGTGGCCAAGCTGAGCAGACCTTGTGGTCACTGAGGCTCTCTCCTTCTGCAGGGGAGGAAGGCTCCCAGTCTGGCCCTGTCATGCTAGGGTCCTCTCAGGAGTATCTTCATTGCCTTCTTTTCTTCTAAAATACATCCTCAAAGGGGTGCCTGGGTGGTTCAGTCGGTTAAGCGTCCAACTGCGGCTCCGGTCATGATCTCACTGTGGGTTCAAGCCCCGCGTCTGGCTCTGTGCTGACTGCTCAGAGCCTGGAGCCTGCTTTGGATTCCGTGTCTCCCTCTCTCTGCTCCTCCCCCACTCATGCTCTGTCTCTCTCTCAATCAAAAATAAACATTAAAAAAATTTTTTTAATATATCCTCAAATCTACAGTGGCCAGAAAAGTCAGAGGGAATACTGTCTTTACTCTCTGCCTGTCCCTTCAGAAGTCATTGATGGAAAGATCCAGAATCCCAAAGGATCACAAGGGGGAAGTGGTCCAGATGGAAAGATGTCGAGGCCAGAAGGGTTCTAAGGACACTTTGTATCCTGCTAACCAGTCTCTGTAGACATATTGGCCTCCCTCGGTCTGTAGAAATGATTTCAATTTCTCAGACTGGCGCTTTAGCCTCTCAGAAAACAGCTTAAATCGTGGCAAAAAAGATTCAAGTTAGCTCTTAGGAGGGACATTTTTCCTGCCAGAACGTGAGGCGTGGAATACTAAATATGGTTTTAGCATGTCTGGCTCTGAGGATATTGAAGAGAGAGCAGAGATTTTGAATGTTTTTTTTCCCGAGGTTATAAGAACTCTTCTGCTTTGAACCAGATGACTCCTCAAAAGTGGCAAACTTTGCAAGATTTATTGGTAAAGACAGCTGCCTCCTCTGGCAAGGAGAATGAAAAATATCCCGGCATACACCATAAAGCAAGTTAATATCCCATTATGATCACAACCTAGAACGGCTCTCCCAGAAAGGAAGCTGAACTCCTCGGTGGACACGATACACTTCCGTGATCTTCCTTTATCGATTTATACGGCAAGGAGCTACCGCGGCAGGTTTCTGAGCATCCGTGCGGATTCACGGGCGAGGGCAGTAGGTCCCATAGAGTTCAGAGCAGTGTGCTCTCATCCTGGAGCAGGCAGGTCGGCTCAGCTCACTTCAGTCATGGACCAGTGAGGTTTTGTAGGGGTGTATCACCAGCCCCGGAAAGGCTGTCTCAGATGTCTGCTGTCTCCGACCCCAGTACGCTATGGCAGCAGATTTCCTCTTAATTTTTTTCTTAGGTTTATTTATTTTCAGAGAGAGAGAGAGGGAGCACAAGTGGGGGAGAGGCAGAGAGAAGGAGAGACAGAATCCCAAGCCACCTCTGCACCATCAGCACAGAGCCCGACGCTAGGCTCGAACTCACAAACCGTGAGATGGTGACCTGAGCCAAGATCAAGGGTGGGATGCTTAACGGACGGCCACCCAGGTGCCCCAGAGTTTTTTTTACCAATCCATACTTGCACCAGCCTTTGGTTATGACATTGTATCTCCAGTTATGTAAATATAGTACCTGGAAAGGGTAAAGTGTCATCTGTCTGTCCCTAACCCATCTGTTTGGATCTATCCACACGTTACGCAGGAAGTTCCTACCTTACGGCGTGACCTAGGACTAGCTAGCAGAAATGAAGGCTCCAGGGGCACCTGAGTGGCTCAATCGGTTAAGCATCTATTGACCTTAGCTCGTTGCTTTTTTTTTTTAATTTTTTTCATGTTTATTTATTTATTTTGAAGGACTAGTGTGCAGGAGAGGGGCAGAGAGAGAGGGAGAAAGGGAATCCCTAGCAGGCTCTGTGCTGTCAGCACAGAGCACGACCCGGGGCTCGAACTCACGATCTGTGAGATCACGACTTGCGCCAAAATCAAGAGTCAGACGCTTGACCGACTGAGCCACCCAGGCGCCCCTCAGCTCAGTTCTTGATCTCAGGTCGTGAGTTCAAGTCCTGCTGGGCATCAAGCCTCCTTAAAAAAAAAAAAAGAAGAAGGAAAGAAAGAAAGAAAGAGAAAGAAAGAAAGAAATCCTCCCGAGTACTCAACTGGGAAGAGGGGCATGTATGTGTGGGAGCACAAACAAGAGAGGAAGAGGAAGGACGGGACACTGATGAGGAACATGAAGACAGTGAAGAGAATGGATGTAGCCGGACCACACCCCAAAACACACTTCTCCCGTGTTGCACTTTTCTTTGGGTTGGGGCAACCTCGGGCCCATGGTGCCCTGCTGTGCCATGTATTCATTTCTGACTTTTGCAAGAGGAAGGTCTAGACCCCTCCTGAGCTTCCAGAAAACGAACGTGGCCCGCAACCAGAAAAAAACATCACGGTTTAGGGACCCTGGAAGGAGAGGGAGGCAGGGTCAAATACTTCTCTAAGGAGGATCACAGAAAGCTGTCACCAGTGTGACTGAACGAAACAGGAAGCTTTGAAAAGCAGCTGTTCCGTCACTGCGACATGAACAGCCCCGCACATGTGATGGCCGCAAAAGAATGCCCGCCCACACAAAAATGACAGTACTCACAAGAATGTATACATGTGTGTGCACATAGTCACAGTCAATGCAATTAGCCAGGAGAGCGATGAGGGCAATCAGTGGGCTTTTTCCACTGAAAAGAGAAAAAGAAGGGGTGCCTGGGCGGTTGAGTCGGTTAAGCATCCGACTGTGGCTCAGGTCAGGATTTGTGGGTTCAAGCCCCACCTCGGGCTCTGTGCTGACAGCTCAGAGCATGAAGCCTGCTTTGGATTCTGTGTTTCCCTCTCTCTCTCTGCCCCTTCCCCAGCTCATGCACTCTCCCTCTCTCTCTCTCTCAAAAATGAATAAACATTTTTTTTTAAAAAAAGACCAAAAGAGGGGCGCCTGGGTGGCTCAGTCAGTTAAGCGGACGACTTCGGCTCAGGTCATGATCTCGCGCGGTCCGTGAGTTCGAGCCCCGCATCAGGCTCTGTGCTGACAGCTCAGAGCCTGGAGCCTGCTTCAGATTCTGTGTCTCCCTCTCTCTGACCCTCCCCCGTTCATGCTCTCTCTCTGTCTCAAAAATAAATAAACGTTAAAAAAAAGACCAAAAGAATATACATAGTCAAAAAGGAAAAAAAAAAGGGAATTCCAAATGACTTCTGGAAATTTCTAATCTCACTATTTCCATGATTCCTTTCTCCTGGTGAGTTTGGCTTCCTTTGGTTGGTTTCGCAGCCTCCGGATTTAATTCCTAGGAGGTAAAGCCTGCCAGGTGCCAACAGCTGAGCCCTGTTTACCTTGGTCGCACAGTATTGGCACTCCCGCCACCCGTGTAAGAATTTGAGCCACGGCAGGGAAACCAGAGATTTGGAGGCTGGGCCCCATTTGCTTTATAGGCGTCTCATAAGACCTTATGGATCCTGCCCACCAGGAACAGGGGAGTCATTCTAATTCAGCAATTAGCCGATTGCCTGAATTATGTAACCCTCTTGAGGACCCGTAATGACTACAGACTCCATGCCTGCATTTTATCCATGAGACTACGTTGGCTCTCAAGTCTAACCTCACTGGCAGCTCGATATGAACCAGGCTCTTTCTTAAATGTCATCTATTCTGAATGCATATCCAGTTCCCAATTCCTCTCTTTTAGTCCCAATGGTTTGATCCCCTTTGATGCCACTCACAGTCTTGCCCTTTCTCCATTCTTTGTCCCAGCTGATGCTTTGGGCCAAAGTACCACCAGCAGACAGCAGACAGCTTCTCTGCTTTTAGATTCTCCTCCCTCAGGGTGCCTGGGTGCCTGGGTCAGTTAACTGCCGAACTTGTGATTTTCATTCAGGTCATGATCTCATGGCCCATGAGTTTGAGCTATCAGCACAGACCCCGCTTGGGACTCTCTCCCTCTCTCTCAGTCCCTCTCCCATTTGTACTCTCTCTCTCTCTCTCTCAAAATTAAGTAAATATACATTTAAAAAAGAAGAAGAAGAAGATTCTCCTCCCTCTATGAGGACTTGACCTTGCAGTATTCTTGACTGTCCTGGGCAAGACGCTGATCTTGCCCATCTCTGCTCCTCTGAAAGCAGAGAGTAAGCCAAAGAAAGTAGATCGAGATTATTTGGACACATAGAACACACCAAGAGGTGTGGCTGAGTGAAGTGGCCTTCAGTAGAACCGAGTGTGGGCCTCAAAGAGGGGAAGGCTTCGGGAATGAAGGAAAGTGGGTACGAAACGTGGGGGAGGATGGGCAGCTAAACCACTTAAAAGGTTATTCAAAGAGAGGTCACATACAAGGGAACATGAACAAGGGGTCTGGAGAGAAATAAAATTTCCTAAATGCCAAGAAAAAAAAAAGGAAAGGAGAGGGTCTGAAGACCATCAGTGGGAAAAGCCGTGATGGGGAAAGATGGGGAAAATATGTGGATCTGTTTCGGAGCGATGGCACTCATCCAAACCTGCACAGGGCACAGCCCCTTCGCAACGATCCCTTCGCAGTTCATCTATCACTCATTAAAAGTGCGCCAAATGAGCCTTAAGAGAGATCGATGACCTTTCATATTTTTTCATGAATAATGTTAGCAATGGTGCCTTTCATCTTCACAGAAGTGCTCAGGGCCTCCAAAACTTTCCAGGCTTCTCTGTCCTTCACACAGACTGAAGTGCGAGGCCCTACGGCAGGAGCCTGGGAATGCTAAGCATCCATGTAGTATTTAATTTTACCAGAGGGCACAGTGCTTACAAGTCGGTGTCTACTGTAAAATCCCTTTGGCGAGTCAGCGTGTTGCTAAATTCTGATTGTAAGCCTTAGCACAGCTGTGGCACAGACATAAAAATACAGCTTCTGAAACTATGGGAATAGGGTCCAGGCTCCTCCTGAGAAATAACTCAAGAGGCTAAGATTTTTTTCTCGCTCTCTGCCATATCCGAATAGCGTCGGTAAAATGGAACATGAGTTCCTAAAAAGATTCTTGGAACTGGACAGTGAGCACATGGGATTTGAAAAGTGAGGAAAGGGCATAGCTGAGATGATTAGGAAGCTCTGGGCAATACCGTGCAACAAAGATACTCAGTGTTAATACCGTAATGGAATTTTAAGTTAATTTCAAGTTCAGATTTCCTAGAGCTGGTTCGGGCTATATTCAGTATTCTCTTTCTGATTAGTTTTCAGTAAAGTCACTTTCTCCGCTTAAGCTAAGACTTATGGAAGGTGTTGGTTGGGGTTCATTTTTCTTTTAAACCCACTGTGAAAAGCAAACATCTGGAACTTGAAATCATACACTTACATCCATTATAATTATTCTTTGTCTTTTTACGCAGAGATCCCATCTTCCTTCGACAATGAGCACTTACCTTGAGTTTATCAACCTAAAAGCATCTGCATTAACGAATTTGCTATGGCTGAGAAGATTCCACCCAGGAACAAAACATATTTTTATATAAAGTAATTTAAAAACCTGGGCACCTGGGTGGCTCTGTAGGTTAAGCGTCCAACTCTTGATCTCAGCTCAAGTCATGATTCATCTCATGGTTTGTGGGATCGAGCCCCACATTGCTATGTTGGCAGCGTGGAGCCTGCTTGGGATTCTTTCTCTCTCTCTCTCTCTCTCTCTCTCTCTGCTCTACCTCTCACTCAGGCTCTCTCAAAATAGATAAATAACAACTACAACAACAAAACCAGCTATCCAACTTTGCATTGCCTCATTCCCCAATCTGACAATGATTTCTGAGTGTGCAGGTAGAAAAAACTAATGAAGCCAACCCAAAAGAAAAAGAAATAAAGGAAACAAGATGGAAGAAATGAAGAAAGAGAAGGAGAGAAGAACCAAAGAATGGAAAGATGGAGGGAGGAATTAAAAGAAAATAAGTCTGAGGCCTGTATTTATGATCCATTTCATGCATTCTCCTCCTGGAGTCAATCTCTAAAGTATTTTGTGTTCCTATTGACTGCAGCATGTACACAGTGGATTTTCAAGGACAAGGACAGAAGTAATACATCGGTTTCCATCAGGAAGACACCTATCCATATCTTTCATCTAATTGTAAGTCTGTCCAGAAACACTTTTTCTTTCATGAGTACAAGCGAGGAGATAAAAAGAGAAGTCTAGAAGAGATCTATGACAGTAGGCAAGGACTAGCCACATTGCTGTTAGACATAAAAGGAGATAACCCAAAGACAGGGCAACTTCTGTCTCCATTCTCCACAGATCTCCACACCTATGCCCAGATTTCCTTTCTATCTTCAGAAATTTCTCTGCCTCTTAGACATTTCTTTGTAAAGACTTTTTTTTTAGTGTTTATTTACTTTGGGGGAGGGGTGGGCAGAGAGAGAAAATCTTCAGTAGGCTCTGCACTGTCAGTGCAGAGCCCTACACTGGGCTCGACCTCACAAAGCATGAGATCATGACCTGAGCTGAAACCAAGAGTCAGACACTCAACTGACTGAGTCACGCAAGATGCCCCTGTAAAGACTTCTTTACGCACTTTTTATTTTTTTATTTTTTTTTTAAATTTTTTTTTTTCAACGTTTATTTATTTTTGGGACAGAGAGAGACAGAGCATGAACGGGGGAGGGGCAGAGAGAGAGGGAGACACAGAATTGGAAGCAGGCTCCAGGCTCTGAGCCATCAGCCCAGAGCCTGACGCGGGGCTCGAACTCACCGACCGCGAGATCGTGACCTGGCTGAAGTCGGACGCTTAACCGACTGCGCCACCCAGGCGCCCCTTACGCACTTTTTAAAAGTAGGTTTATTAATGGGGCACCGGGGTGGCTCAGTCGGTTCAGCGTCCGAGTTCGGCTCAGGTCATGATCTCACAGTTTGTGGGTTCGAGCCCTGCATCAGACTCTGTGCTGACATCTTGCTCAGAGCCTGGAGCCTGCTTCAGATTCTGTCTCCTTCTCTCTCTGCCCCTCTCCCACTCATGCTTTGTCTCACTGTTTCTCAAAAATAAATAAATGTAAAAAAAAAATTTTTTAAGTAGGTTTAAGATATAATTGAACTACAAAACCAAAAAACAAAAACCCTATACATATGTAAGTGTATAAGTTGATAAGATTTAATATATGGGTACATCTGTGAAACCTTGGCTACAATTAAGATAATGAACATCCAACACTCTAAAGAGTTTTCTTGTGCTCTTTTGTTTTTTTTTTTTTTTTTAATTTATTTTTGAGAGACAGAGACAGAGCGTGAGCAGGGGAGGGGCAGAGAGAGAGGGAGACACAGAATCCGAAGCAGGCTCCAGGCTCTGAGCTGTCAGCACAGAGCCTGACGCAGGTCTCAAACTCACGGACCACGAGATCATGACCCAAGCTGAAGTCGGACACTTAACCAACTGAGCCACCCAGGCACCCCTACATTCACTGATTTTTGAGTGGTGAACCAAAATCTTACATTCCTACTACTCATAATGTACCTCTTTTTACATACTGAATTCGATTTCTTAAAATTTTATTTAGAATTTTTGCATCTGTGCTCATGAGGGATATTGTTTTGTAGTTTTATTTTCTTATGACACCTTTATTTGGTAATGTTCATCTCGCTGAACAACTAGAAAGTGTATTAGTCAAGGTATAATGAGAAGTCATTAGTAATTGAACAGGGAAGTTTAATATTAAGAATGATTAACTAGGGGTGTCTGGGTGGCTCAGTCAGTTAAGCATCTGGCTCTTGATATTGGCTCAGGTCATGATCTCACGGTCATGAGATTGAGGCCCTCATGGGGCTCCACGCTGAGCACGGAGCCTGCTTGGGATTCTCTCTCTCTCCCTCTCTCTCTCTCTCTCTCTGCCCCTCCCCCACTTATACTCACTCTCTCTTTCAAAATAAATAAGATAAACATTTTTGTAAAAAATGAACGCTTAAAACAGAGGATGGAAGCAATGAGGTCCTGGCTAATAAGTACGGAGAAGTGTAAATAAAACACGAATAGCAACCACAACCCCTAGGGCTGAAATCCAGACCTTGGCGGAGACAGCATGGTTGTGGCTTCTCCACGATGGACTAGTCACCAATGTACGCACTAGAAGGAGTTCATGGAAATCTACCTTCCAGGGAAAACTGTTCATGGGGACACGTCTCACTCTGACTGTTCAAGCGGACTCATCTTCTCTTCCATGGTATTTATCTTCCATTGATCTTGATCTGGTCTATTTTTCATCATGCACCTTCTAGTTTTCACTGGGAAATTCAACTTTGGTCTTGTGAAGTATCTTCTATGCCTGAACTTAGCTTCTGAACACAGGGACTACAGGACAGGAACGTCGATCTAGTGTGTCCATCAACTGTTCCGTGTCTGAGTCCGTTTGGATGGACTTTTCTTCTTATGATGGGTGGCATGTTCTTGCCTCTTTGCTTACCTGGTGACTTTTGATTGGCTGCTATGACTTGTGAATTTCATGGTTTTAGGTGTTGGAAAACAGCTGTTTTCCCATAAATATTCTTGAACTTTGTTCTGGGATCAAGTTAAGCTACTTGGTAACAGTTTGACCCTTTCAGGTCTTGCTTTTTGGGCTTTGCTGGACAGGACCAGATAGATGCGTGTTTAGTCAAAAACCATTTTTCTTCCCCTACTGAGACAAAACCCTTCTAAGTACTCACCCTTGAAGCCCCATGCATGATGCGATTTTCGGCTCCATCTAGCGGCAACGGGAGTTAGAAACCCTGCCCCATGTAAGCACCAGAGATTTTCCCCCCTCCGCCTTTCCTACGGCTCTTTCCCAGGCAGGCACTGACTGAGAGTCAACTGGAGGCTCAAGTTGGATTTTCCACTGTTCCCCAAAAGATCTCTTTCTGTGTAGTGCTCCCCTCCGAGGTATTCTGCCTTGCAAACTCTACCTGCTTTGGCCTCCCTGGACTTCCAGCTGGGTCTCCTCAAATCAAGGAAACTACCAGGCTCTACCTCTATTCCCCTGGTCTGTACTATGTCCAGTCAACAATACAGGCACTGAGCTGGGGCCATTATAAGGTTTCTTTCATCTGTCTCTCATTGCTTGCTACCCTGTTGTCTGATAGATTGCATGTGTATTTTTAGTTGTTCTGGGCAGGACTGTAAATTGAATCCCCGCTCTTCCATCTGGATCAGAAACACACATAGCAACATGTCCCTTCTTACAATGTGAGTATCTATGTGGTAACACCCAAAGCCTCAAGCAACCAACGTTTAATATAGTTGAAAAAAGCATCATTAAGATCAAGACTCTACTGCTATGAGACCCAGAATTAAGCACTCACTGGTATGTGGTGCTGGGGGTCAGGCAAGATGAGTTCCAGCAAGAAAAGGGACAGTGGCGTGGGAAGTAAGACAGAGGTTGTACCCAAACCCCCTGTGCGTTTAAAATCTTCTTTCTTGGGGTGCCTGGGTGGCTTGGTCGGTTAAGCGTCCGACTTCGGCTCAAGTCATGATCTCACGGTCCGTGAGTTCGAGCCCCGCGTCGGGCTCTGTGCTGACAGCTCAGAGCCTGGAGCCTGTTTCTGATTCTGTGTCTCCCTCTCTCTCTGCCCCTCCCCTGTTCATGCTCTGTCTCTCTCTGTCTCAAAAATAAATAAACGTTAAAAAAATAAAATAAAATAAAATAAAATAAAATAAAATCTTCTTTCTTTGCCAGGTTGCACACAGTCTTGCACTCTTTGCAATCGGAAACTGGCAGCATATTTTTACACGGCCGTCCCGCCGTTCTCCTACTTCCTGTGACACCATGGCGTGAAGCAGCCCCAGGAGCTCGGCCAGCCCTCACACATGTGCAACCCAGAACTACCTTCAGACAGACCCTTTCCCTTTTGTACCCCTCCACAGATGGTTCCCAGGCACCTTCCGTCCAGCTCTCAGGAGGCCCTGTAGAATTTCACACCAACCGCTCACAGCAGTGGCCAACTGAGGAACAGATTGTCACAGTGAATTTCTCTCCTTTACTGTTTTGCTCCCTGTGGGAGATCGAACTGTTGGTCACAAGTCACTCCTCTTAGGTTGTATTGTACATCACATCCACGCTGGTCCTCGTGGCGGGCAGACTCTACTTTCCCAGACTCAGATTTGCAACCTGGCCATGTGACCGGGTTTGGCCCGTGGGATGTTCTTAGACCCGACACAATCAGAAGCTCGAGATCGTCCCTGTCATGCTTTACCCATCCTCACAAGAGGAAAACATACCCACTTACCTGCTGACCCTTCACCTTCTTTATTTCCTGAAATAAAGCCTAAAATATGGGGAACTGGTTTTAAGCTGGGATAGGGAAGGCAACAAAGGTAGTGTTCTAGAAGCCTTATCTGGCAATCACAGTGCATGGGCATGTGGGTGATCACAGCCAGCCAAGCCTGACAAGGCCAAGGCCGCTAAGGCCTCACACCCACACGGAGGAAGTTCTGGGTCCATCCCGCAGATGAGCAACTTAGCCCAGCAAAATGCTGGTGAAGAGTAGAATGAGAGCAAAGAAGCAGAGACTTTAGTCATTTCCCCTGTTTTAAGTCTCTGTCAACGTTGTGCCCGGTCACCACATCTAAGGGACATGTTGTGGAGCATGGTGGATTTGAGAGAGTGGCCGGTATTGAAGGCTTCTTGGGGGTCACTTCAAACCCTCCTGGCCTTACCTCTTATCCCCTCCACCACTGCAGCAACGAGTTCCGGGCTTCAACCAAGTTTGTGCGTGCGTAACGTGACAGCACCCCACTTTGGCCCGTGCTGTGCGCTTCTGGCTTCCCACCTCAGAGTGTGTCTGACGCCATCGTGCAGAACTCTAGGTTTCCCACTTGGCACTCACTTGGCACTCGAACGTAAACAACCTAGAAGTCCAGGAGAGTTAACACCCCAGGAGACCGCCCGGAACCAGTTGGAGAGGGACCTTACTCAGAAGGTTCTGTGGGACCATACCATGAGATGCTGGCAACAGTGGTTAAATCACCCTTATAATGGCTTTCTCTCCTTCACCACTTAGCCCCCCCATCCCTCACTCTTGCCCCCAAGATCTCATTCCAAGTAGGTTACCTATACACAGTCTTTGTCCGAGATTCTGCGTTGGAAGGAACTCAGACTAAGACTGTTTCACAGTTTCAGAATGTGGAGTACCAGTGGCCAACTACCAACGCCTCTGAGAAGAAGTATGTAAATTCTTCAACTGGTCAGGCAGTCACTGGACAAATATTTATCAACAGGCTACTGTGTCACTAATACAGTAGTAAACAGACTTCTTTTGTCAAATAGACATTCTAGTAAGAAAAGTCTGATAATACACACACACACACACACACACACACACACACATTATGCCAAGTAGTACTAAGTGCTAAGAAAAGTAAAGCCCAGTAAGAAGGAAAAAAGAGAGATGAGAGATTGATTTTTTTAAATTTGTTTCTATGTTTATTTTATTTTTGAAAGAAAGAGAGACAGACAGAGCATGAGCATGAGAGGAGACACAGAATTTGAAGCAGGCTTCAGGCTCTGAGATGTCAGCACAGAGCCCGCCATGGAGCTCAAACTCACAAGCGGTGAGATCGTGACTTAAGCCGAAACCAAGAGTCAGACACTCAACCAACTGAGCCACCCAGGCACGGTTGATTTTTTAATGTTTATTTATTTATTTTAAGAGAGAGAGCACGTGCAGGGGAGGAACAGAGAGAGAGGGAGAAAGAGTGAATCCCAAGCAGGCTCCACTCACAGAGTGGAGCCCAACTCAGGCCTCGATCTCATGAATCGTGCCACCACAATCTAAGCCAAAATCAAAAGGCAGACACTTAACTGACTGAGTCACCCAGGCGCCCTGAGAGATTGATTTTTATTTTTTTTTAATTTTTTTTAATTTTTTTTTTCAACGTTTATTTATTTTGGGGACAGAGAGAGACAGAGCATGAACGGGGGAGGGGCAGAGAGAGAGGGAGACACAGAATCGGAAACAGGCTCCAGGCTCTGAGCCATCAGCCCAGAGCCTGACGCGGGGCTTGAACTCACGGACCGCGAGATCGTGACCTGGCTGAAGTTGGACGCTTAACCAACTGCGCCACCCAGGCGCCCTGAGAGATTGATTTTTAAAAGAGTGGTCAAGGAAGTCCTCATCAGCAAGGCCATATTTGAGCAGAGAAGCAAGTGAGAAAATTGGCCATGAATATTTACAGATGAAAAACATTCCAGGAAGATGGGCTGGCAAGCAACAAGGCTCTGAGGTTGAGGCATATGTGGCATAGTTTAGGACACAGAGGGAAAGCCCTTGGAGCAGGTTGGAAACGACAGAGTGAGGTGGAAAAGGAAAGGAGAGAAATGAGGAAGACAGGACAGGGCCATAGTTCACAGTACCTTCTGGGCTTTTATGAGATGGGAGGGTTTGGAGTCTAAGAATTCTACTTAGAAGCAAGACGGGCACCTGGGTGGTTCAGTCGGTTAAGCATCCGACTTCGGCTCAGGTCACGATGTCGCAGTTCACGAGTTCAAGCCCCACACAGGGCTCTGCGCTGACAGCTCAGAGCCTGGAGCCTGCCTCAGATTCTGTGTCTCCCTCTCTCTCTGCCCCTTCCCCGCTTGTGCTCCATTTTTCTCTCTCAAAAATAAATTAAAACATTAAAAATAAAATAAAAATAGAAGGGAGAAAAGGGGAGACCCCTCAGTCATGGCAATAATGTGGGTAAGTGAGGTTGGAGACATGTTCTGTGGTGAGAGAGGCACAGCTAGTAAGAGATGGCTGAATTCTAGAAATATTTCAAGGAGGAGTCTACATTTCCTGGCAGAGTGGATGAGAAATGTGGGAGAAAGAGAAAACGGCCATGAAACCTCTCTGGGTTTGGCTCGATCAACTTGAAAAAAATGTTGTCTTTCAGTGAGACCAAAGTGGGCAATTTCTTTTCAACTCTTTACTTCTTTCTTCACCTTTCTTTTTTTTTTTATGTTTATAAATTTATTTTGAGAGAGAGAGAGAGAGAGAGAGAGAGCAGGGGAGGGGCAGACAGACAGGGAGAGGGAGAATCCCAAGCAGAGCTCAAAGCGGGGTTCAATCTCAGAAACAGTGAGGCCCTGACCCGAGCAGAAACCAAGAGTTGGATGCCTAACCAAGTGAGCCATCCAGACTTCACCCTTCTTAATAAGGCCTTCCCTCAAAGGAAAGTTCTACCACAACTTAACTGACCAGGGAGAAGGGAAGTACCCAGTTCGGGGATTCTCAGCCTGAGACTCCTGGGACTGCTTTCTTCCGTTCCACATCTTTCTACCACATCAACAGGCCTTCTTTATCATAACACAGGATCACAGCTAAAAGAACATCAAGACACAGGCTGGATGCAAGGTATCTCTAGGTTACCCCAAGGCGAAGAAGACAAAACCAACCACACTGGGGGAAATTGTAACCTGTGACACCATCCTCACAGTGAATAATAAATACAGCCTAACTCCTAGCCAGATCACATCTAGCTCTCCAAAAAATTACAGGTTGCACCTGGGTGGCTCAGTCAGGTTAAGCATCCTGCTCTTGGTTGCAGCTCAGGTCATGATTTCACAGTTCTTGGGGTGGAGCCCCACATCAGGCTCTGCACGGACAGTGCACAGCCTGCTTGGGATTCTCTCTCTCTCTCTCTCTCTCTCTCCCTCTCTCTCTGCCCCCCCTTCTCTCTCTCACTCTCTCAAAATAAATAAATAAATAAACTTAAAAAAAAAAATCACAGGGGCGCCTGGGTGGCGCAGTTGGTTAAGCGTCCGACTTCAGCCAGGTCACAATCTCGCGGTCCGTGAGTTCGAGCCCCGCGTCAGGCTCTGGGCTGATGGCTCGGAGCCTGGAGCCTGTTTCCGATTCTGTGTCTCCCTCTCTCTCTGCCCCTCCCCCGTTCATGCTCTGTCTCTCTCTGTCCCAAAAATAAATTAAAACGTTGAAAAAAAAATCACAAAATATGTTGGGGCGCCTGGGTGGCTTATTGGTTAAGCATCAGACTTCGGCTCAGGTCATGATCTCATGGTTCATGGGTTCGAGCCCCGTATCAGGCTCTGTGCTGACAGCTCAGAGCCTGGAGCCTGCTTCGAATTCTGTGTCTCTCTCTCTCTCTCTGCCCCTCCCCCACTCACACTCTGTCTCTCGCTCTCAAAAATAAACAAAACATTAAAAAAAATTTAAAAATCACAAAATATGCTAAAAGGCAAGGCAAAACAAAACAAATAAAACACAGCCTGAGGAGTCAGAGCAAGCATTAGAACCAGACTCAGATATGACCGAAGTACTGGAATGATCAGATTAGGAATTTTAAATAACCATGATTAATATGCCAAGGGCCCTAATCAGAAAAAAAAAAAAAATGGACACCATACAAGATGAAATGAATAATGTAAGCACAGAGATGGAAACATCAAGAAAGAATCAAAAGGAAAGGCTAGAGATCAAAAATGCTGTGACAAAAATAAAGAAAGCCTTCGATAGGCTCATCGGTAGATTCAACATGGCTGGGGACATGTAAATCTGATCACGTCCTTTTCAACTTGAAATGAGCTAATGGTTCCCTTCTCACTCAGAGTAGAAGTGGGAGGTTTACGATGGCCTGTGAGCCATACCTGATTTGTACACCTTCTCTGTACACCTTCTATCTCTTCCTCGTCCCCTAGTCTCCTTCACATACTCACTCCACCACACAAGCCTGCGTGCTATTTCGCAAACACACCAAGCATGCCTCAAGCTAGGATGCCGCTACCTCTGTCTGGAAAGCTCGTCCCCCTTACATTGGCATGGCCGCCCCTCACTTCATTTTAATATGCTACATAACATACTTGCTAATTTTGTCTGGGGCTTATCGTCTCTTTCTCCAATTCCCCGCCAAGCCCACTTTCCCACCAGAACATAAACTCTACTTGAGAGTGGATCTGTGCTTTTATGCTTTGTTCTTCAATGCATCCCAAGAACCTAAAGTATTATCAGACACATGGTAGAACCTTAATATATATTTCATTGAAAGAATAATGCGTCAGAGTATCTAAAGATACAGAGCCATTCTTAACAGAAAATAAGGGAGGAATACAATAATAGAAGAAGACTTCAGCAACCCATTTCCAACACTGGATAGACCATCCAGACACAAAATCAGTAAGGAAACAGTAGACTTGAACAGCACTACAGAGCAAATGGGCCCAACAGACATATATAGAACATTCCATGTAACTGCAACAGAATACCCATCCTTTTCAAGTACACATGGAATATTCCCCAGGATGGATCATAGGTTAAGCCACAAAATGAATCTTATCAAATTTAAGAAAACTGAAATCATATCAAGTACCTTTCCGCACCACAATGGTGTGAAGTAGAAATCAATAACAGGGGGAAAACAATGAAATCCACAAATGTGTAAAAATTTAAAAAAACACTCCTAAACTACCAGTAGGTCAAAGACGTAATCAAAAGGGGGTCAAAAAGTATCTTGAGACAAATGAAAATGGAAATGCAACATATCAGGAAGTCTTTCCGCTGAAGTCAGGAGGAAGATAAGGATGTCCACTCTGACTACATCTATTCAACAGAGTACTGGAAGTCCTAGCCAAAGCAATTAGGCAATAAAAAGAAATAAAAAGACATCCCAACTGGAAAGGAAGCAGTAAAACTGTCTGCAACTATATGATCTTATATAAACAGGAAAGCATAAAGATTCCACCAAAAAGTATTAGAAATAGTGAACAAACTCACTAAAGTTGATTGGCACACCTGACTGGCTCAGTCGTTACATGTCCGACTTTGGCTCAGGTCATGATCTCATGGCTTGTGAGTTCGAGCCCTGCGTCAGGCTCCGTGCTGACAGCTCAGAGACTGGAGCCTGCTTTGGATTCTGCGTCTCCCTCTCTCTGTCCCTCCCTTGCTCACAGTCTGTCTCTGTCTCTGTCTCTGTCTCTCTCTCCAAAATAAATAAACATGAAAAAAAATTCAGTAATTTGCAGGATACAAGATCAACATGCAAAAATCGGTGCATTTCTATACACTGGCAACAAACTATACAAAAAAGAAATTAAGAGAACAATTCCATTTACAAAACTGTAGCATCCAAAAACAATAAGTGCTTAGGAATTAAATTTAACCCAGGAGGTTGAAAAATCTGTACACCAAAAACTAGAAAACTCAGGTCATGAAAGAAAGAAACTGATGAAAGAAACTGAAGAAGACACATAAAAACTGAAGATAACCCATATTAATGGATTAGAAGAAATAATATTGTTAAAATATCTATACTACCCAAAACAATCTATAGACTCAATATAATCCCTATTAAGATTCCAATGCATTTTTCACAGAAATAGAAAAAAAAGTCCTGAACTTTATATGGAACCATGAAAGACTGCAAATAGCCAAAGCAATCTTGAGCAAAAAAGACAAAGTTGGAGGCATCATGCTACCTGCCTTCAAAATCTACTGCAAACCTATAGTACTTAAAACTGCATGAAATTGGCATAAAATACAGATATATATAAAGCAATAGAGCAGAATAAAGAACCCAATAAATCCACACATTTCTGGTCAATTGATCTTTACTAAAGTTGCCAAGAAACACGCAACAGGGAAAGGACAGTCTCTTCAATAAATAGTGTTGGGAAAATTGTTTTCCACACACAAAAGAAGGAAATTGAACATTTATCTCACTCCATATACAAAAATCCACTCAAAGGATTAAAGACTTAAATGTAAGGCCTGAGAGGTGCCTGGGTGGCTCAGTTGGTTGAGTGTCCGGCTCTTGGTTTCTGCTCAGGTTATGATCTCATGGTTCATGGGTTTGAGCCCCGCATTGGGCTCTGCACGACAGCGTGGAGCCTGCTTGTGATTCTGTCTCCCTCTCTCTCTGCCCCTCCCCCACTCGTTCTCTCCTCTCTCTCTCTCAAAATTAAATAAACTTTTTTTTTTTTTTAAGTGTAAGGCCTGGGGTGCCTGGGTGGCTTAGTTGGTTAAGCGTCCAACTTTGGCTCAGGTCATGATCTCCCTGTTTATGAGTTCAAGCCCCGAGTTGGGCTCTGTGCTGACAGCTCAGAGCCTGGAACCTGCTTTGGATTCTGCGTCTCCCTCTCTCTATGCCCCTCCCCTACTCATGCTCTGTCTCTCTCTGTCTCTCAAAATAAATAAACTTTAAAAAATCTTTTTTTTTTTTTAATTTTTTTTTCAACGTTTATTTATTTTTGGAACAGAGAGAGACAGAGCATGAACGGGGGAGGGGCAGAGAGAGAGGGAGACACAGAATCGGAAACAGGCTCCAGGCTCTGAGCCATCGGCCCAGAGCCCGACGCGGGGCTCGAACTCACGGACCGCGAGATCGTGACCTGGCTGAAGTCGGACGCTTAACCAACTGCGCCACCCAGGCGCCCCTAAAAAATCTTTTTTAATAAATAAATAAATACGTAAAAATGTAAGACCTGAACTCATAAAACCATTAGAAGAAAACATAGGGGAAAACACTTCTTGACGTTGGTCTGGGCAATCATTTTTTGGACATGAGCACAAAAGCATAGGTAACAAAGAACAAAAACAGACAAATGGGCTTTCAACTAGCAAAAAAGCTGCACATTAAAGTAAACAACCAACAGAGTGAAGAGACTACATATGGAACAGGAGAAAATATGTACAAACCATACATCCGATAAGGGGTTTATGTCCAAAATGCATAAAGAACTCAAATCAATGGCAGGAAAACAAATTACCCAATTAAAAAATGGACAAAGGATCTGAACAGACATTTCTCAAAAGAAAAAAGACAAGTGGCCAACAGATATATGAAAAGATGATCAATACCTCTAGTCATCGGAGAAATGCAAATCAAAACGACAAGGAGATAGCACTTCACACCTGTCAGAAAGGCCAATAACAAAAAGACAAAAGATAACAAGTGTTGGTGAGGATGTGGAGGAAAAGGCAACCCTTGTACACTGTTAATGGGAATGTAAAGTGCGTTAGCCATCATGAAAAACAGTAAGGGAGATCCCTCAAAAGACTAAAAATAGAACTGGCCCTGTGATCCAGCCAGCTCACTTCGGGGCATTTACCAGGAAGAAATGAAATCAGTATCTTGGAATGCTTTCTCCCTTCCCATGTTTGTTGCAGGATTATTCATAATAGCAAAATATGGAAATAAACTACGTGTCTGTCAATGAATGAGTGGATAAAGAAAATGTGGTAGACATATGCAATGGAATATTACTCAGCCACAAGAAAGAAATGTTGCCATTTGCAATAACATGGATGAACCTGGAGGACATTAATGAAGCAAGCCAGACAGAGGACGAGAAATACTGTAAGATCTCACTTACATGTGGAATCTTTAAGAAAAGAAAAATTTGTTGCATTCATAGTAGCACAGAGTAGAATGTTGGTTACCAGGAGTTGGGGAGGTAGAGGAAATGGGGAGATATTGGTCAAAAGGTACAAAGTTGCAGCTACATAGAATGAATACATCTAGAGATCTCACGTACACCCATGATGTCTCAGGTCATGGTCTCGAGGCTCAGGAGTTCGAGTCCTGCATTAGGGTCTGTACCAACGGCTTAGAACCTGGAGTCTGTTTCAGATTCTGTGTCATCCTCTCTCTCTGCCCCTCCCCTGCACATGTTCTGTTTCTTTCTCTCTCAAAAATAAATCAATATTTTTAAAAATTGTTTTTTAATTTTTTTAATAAATAAATAATAAAACTGTAGCAAACACTGGAAATATGCTAAGTGAGTAGATCTCAATACCAAAAAAAACCCTGATGTGCAAGGAGATATATTCATTAGCTTGACAAGAATAAGCCTTTCACTACATATATCATGTTATACACCTTAAATACACAATTTTTATTTTAAAAAAAAGAAAAATGTGGAGGTCAAAGTGGAAACTGACCTATCGAACATGGTGAGACAGAGAGGGGGTGAGTTTCAAGGAAGCAAAGTCAGTTATCTTTCCCTTTGCAAAACCAGTAATAAGGGCTAATTGCAATACGCAGATGATAAGGTAGATAATAAGGCAGTGTGTCCACTGGAGTCTTCAAGGTCCCATAAAGCAAAGAAAGGTGGGTCACAGAAGAATGAGCAAAAGGGCAAATACACAAGTCAACAGCAAGAGAAATGGAAGACCACCATTTTGAGGACGGTTGAGTACAAGCCTTCTCCCCAACACACATACCTTATCCATAGGCATCCACAGCCATAGGCATCAAGGAACACACCCAGGATCAGAAATTTGGCCTCCCAGAAAGAGCAGAGGGAAAGCGTGGTTGGTTTTATGCACCCACAGCTGAGTTGGTATGTTTAAAACAACTGCTAATGTAATCTAGATCTGAGGTCACAGATGCTGCCCCGTTTATCTAATATTTGCCAAGCGTTAGGTGAGAAATTACATTTGCCACCTCAATAGATTCTATGCGGTTAATTACATGAGTCACTTGTAAAAGCATAACCCGCCTCCCGTGTTCAGCAAAACTTCAGTGGTGTTCATACCGTATGAGGTTTAGTGGTACTGAAAAGATCAATATAGAAACAGTCGTAACCACACGGCATCAACAAAAACCCCCAAAGCAATTTGTTCTGACTCCACAATGGGGGTTACATGTTCCCAGTCTCCATAGAACACTTTCCTTTAATATTTTTTCTACCAAATTCAGACAGCAAATTATATATAAATCAACTCCATTATACAGCGGAGACCTAGAGACCTTGTAGGAGAGGGGCGAAGGGAATAGTAACTCTTAGCCCAAATAATTGCGCTCCTGACTCCATATATACAAGTCATCCCTTAGTTTAGAAAGAACGTTACCACATATAGGACAAAGCGATCTTTTATTCAGTAAGGAATAAAGTAGCAAGCACAGTATAGCTGAGCAATCTCTGACTTACGAATTAGAATATCCGTGTTCTAGTCCTCCGTCTACACCTCAGAAACGGTGTCCTTGGGGGAAGTGGTTCGCGCATTTGGGCCTCCTCTTCCTCTTCTGCAGGATATTTCAAATTGTGCTATTACAATCGACTGAGATCATGCACATGTTGGGGAAACCATCCGTTATCATTGATATTTTACTATTTTTGCCATACATTCTGGAGCCATTATTACATTTAATTAGGAAACTTCCATGAATACACAAGTTATTGTCCAAGTTACCATGTTACATGGTCTTAGACACTGTGGACAGAAGTCACGGCATGATTCAGTATATTCCATGTGACTGGTGCATAAAACCCCCAAGACATGGAATATAGTTATTTGGGCTGCTTTTAAGGAAAACCATATTTTGAGGCATCATTTTATTTTCCTCTTCAAAGAAGACATCCAAAATGGCCAAATGTGTGTAGAAACACAGTAAGCAAGGAATAAATAGAGGTAAGAGAGTAAAATTGTTTCAGATTTACACTTCATAGGATTCTAATGTCATGTAGTGAAATCATAAGTAGGGCATATATTTTCTCGAGCTATCTACACGGCTATAAAGACACAGTGAAATATATCTTTATCTTGTTTGATAGCACTTGGTAAATATTGTTCACTTAACAGACGTTATAAATTACTCACTGCCAAACAGGAAAAAGAAAGTCAGCCTTAACAACTATGAAGTGATCAAAAGGCTATATTTAAAAACGTGGAGGCCATAGTCATAAAATGTGATTTAACTGAAGATTTTATGGTATGCTCATGAACAAGTAAATCAGACTCTTTAGTGTTTATCTCTGATAACTGCTGGTTTCACAAGCCATCACCCAAGAATGAGGTGCTATAATTAACCCCTAACACAAGATTCCATAAGCAGCACACAGATAATAAAAATGACAATGGTTTCCCCATCTTTTGGTGTCGGCAAGGGGGCACCTTTTAACTTTCTTTCCTTGATCAAATATCAGATCTCAAATCTTGAAGGAGAAAAAAAAGGGGGGCAGGGGACAATAGCTGAAATATGATGAGAGTTTTTTAAGGTAAACCTCATCCAGAAAAATTAATTTTCGAAAAAAGCTGTCAAAATGTATTCATGGAACCAAAGTACAAATAAATCTTGATCTACTTAGGGTTCTGCTTTGAAGTAAAAATAAGCACACTATCTAAGGAATATTCTAAAACAACTGTCAGCAAACTTTTTCCGTAAAGGGCCACATAGTAAATAGTTCAGGCTTGTGTGCCATACGGTCTCAGTTGCAAATACTTAACTCTGCAGTAATAGCTCAAAAGCAGCCATAAACAATATGTAAATGAGTGAACACGGCTGTGTGCCAATAAAACTTTATTTATGGGCACTGAAATTTGAATGTCATAGACTTCTCGCGTGCTATGAAATGTTTTTGTTTTGATATTTATCCGCCATTGAAATGTGTAAAAGCCACACAGTTCTCAGGCTGTTACAAAGACAGGTGCAATGCAGGATGTGGCCTGAGGGCTATAGGCCGACAACCCCTATCCTAAGATATCACGGACAGTATCACCCTAACAGACAAAGGTCGTTTTTTCCAGAAGGCTGTGGGTTTTTCTCCATTTATCTAATTTTTGGACGCCAAGAAAGGAAAATCTATGCCCTACTTCTAATACAAGCTCTGACTATGGAATCATCATTGAGGCTGACCTACCCCATCTGGTGAAAGCATGGAAAAAGTACAGGACACAGAAGAATCCCATCACCCCCAACACCTGTCCCTTCTATCCTTTTATACACTAAACTCTCTCCACGCAATATACACATACCACTGTCCTGTCCTCTGTCACTGTAGGGCTGTCTTTTCAAGACTGTCATAAAAATGGAATCATATAGTGGGTAACCTTTTGAGACTCACTTTTTTCACCAAGCAAGGTGCCTTTGAAATTCATCCAAGGTGTTGTGTACATCAACTGTCTCTTCCTGTTTCCTGCTGAGGTATTTGCTGTCCCATCATGTGAAGGCACCACGGTGTCTTTATCCGTTCACCCACTGAAGGACATTTGGGTTGTTTCCAGTTATTCGTGATTACAAAGAGAGCTTCTATAAATATTCACATATAGGTTCTTGCGTGAACATAAGCTTACAGTCCACCTGAGAAATTAGCTAGGGAAAGGCTTTCTGGGTCACATGGTAAGTATATGTTCAACGTCACGAGGAACTGCTAAAACAGCAGCTGGACCCTTTTCTATTCTAGTTACTTCACATCCTCACCAGCACTTGCTATCAGTATTTTTCTTGAGTTTGGTCACTGTAGCCGGTGTGCATTGATTTGAATTTGCGTTTCCCCAGTGGTGAATAATGTTGCATATCTTTTCATGTGCTTACTTACCACCCGTATTTCCTCTTCAGTGAAGTGTCTGTTCAACTCTCAGACCCACTTTTAAGCTGGGTTGTTTGTTTTCTTACTGTTGAGCTTGGAGTGTTCTTTATATACTCTGTACAAGCTGTTCGTCGGGTATGTGATGTGCAAATACTTCCTCTCAGTCTGTAGCCTGTCTTTTCATACTCTTAACACTGTTTATTTATCAAGAACATTTTTAAGTTTGATCAACTTCAGTTTATCAGTATTTTTTTTTATTTTAGGGATCTGCTTCCGGTATCGTGCCTAAGAACTCTCTAACCCCAATTCCTAAAGACTGCTAATGTTTTCTTCAAAATACTACATGGTTTTATATTTTGCATTTAGATGTTCTATCCTTTTTCTGTCAAATTTTTAATAAAACGTGTGGTTTAGATTAAATCAGACTGTAGGACTCTTCCTTCCACAGTTCTCTGAGACTGTTCTTTTTTTCTTTTCTTAATAACATTTCTCAGGGCACCTGGGTGGCTCAGTCCTTTAAGCGTCGGGCTTTGGCTCAGGTCATGATCTCACAGTTTGAAGGTTCGAGCCCCAGGTCAGGCTCTGTGCTGACAGCTCAGGGCCTGGAGCCTGCCTCGGATTCTGTGTCTCCCTCTCTCTCTGCCCCTTCCTCACTCATGCTCTGTGTCTCTCTCAAAACTAAATGGACATCAAAAAAAAAAAAAAAATCTTTAACAGAGAGCATTTCTCTCTGTTGTTCCAAATGGGTAATTTTCTCGATCTTCCAGTCCGCTGATTTCCCTGCCATCTCCCTTCTGCTATTTTGCCAACATGTAAGCTTTTGACTTCGGTTATTGTTATTTTTCAGTTTAAAATTTTCCATTTGGTCTTAATTGTATCTTCTACTCGCTCAGATGTGCTACCTGTTCGTTCTTTTCGAGAGCATTCACCCTTACGTACTGGAGCGTTTTATAACAGCCGCTTCAAAGTCGATCCCTGGCAATTCCACCATCAGTACCATCGAGGCCTCGGCAACTATACTGTCTTCTCCCACGTGAGCTGTAATTTTCCTGGCTATTTCTGTGCCAAGTCATCTTTTTGTTTTTAAGTTTATTTATTAGAGAGAGAGAGAGCACGAAGGGAAGAAGGGCAGAGAGAGAGGGAAAGAGAGAAAATCCCAAGCAGGCTCCACTCTGTCAGCACAGAGCCCAACGTGGGGCTTGAACCTGTAACCTGTGAGAGCATGACCTGAGCTGAAATCAAGAGCTGGGCGCTTAACCGACTGAGCCACCCACGTACTCCAAGTAATCTTGAATATTGTAAGACTGCAGCTCTTACTTAAATCCTATGGAAAATGTTGAAGCTTTGCTTTAGGAGGCAAACAACGCGGCTGGACTCAATTCTCAAGTTTTAATCAGCCTGCCACAGGTTGTGATTCCACTGCCAGCACCATTTCAAAGCCTCTGTGATGCTATTTGGATCTAGATGTCTGCTACCCAGTGACCAACCTGAAATCTAAGCAGTGGTCTGTTCTGTCATTCAGTTGTCAAAACTTACTATTTAAGGTCAGATATTCACATGAGTAGCTCGGATGCGATCCCAGGAGTTCACAAATTCCTGGAGCTACTTGGGCCAACTCCTCCCTCTCTGACATTTGTTCACTTTTCTTTGGTTTGCTGAAAATCCCCTTCTGGATCCATTAATCAGAAAACTGCAGCTTTATTTCCCCTGCTCTACACTTCTGGAGAATGTGCTATCAGGGATGGGCAGCAGGAAGACAGAGACAGAAAATCAGTTAGGTCTTTGTCCCACCCTCTGGAGGCCACAGGAGGGAGGCTCCCCTCAGAGTCCCACTGGGAGAAGATGGCTGGAATTTCCACGTTTGGAATTCTCCCAGACTTGACTTCATGCATCTCTCCACACAGCTGACTGTGATCTTTCACTAGAATAAAACAGAACTGTGAGGGCTCCTGGGGAGCTCAGTCAGTTAGGCGTTGGGCTCTTGATTTCCCCTCAAATCATGATCTCAAGGTTTGTGAGATTGAGCCTCTTGTCAGACTCTGCACTGACAGCATGGGTCCTGCTTGACATTCCCTCTCTCTCTCCCTCTCCCTTTGCCCCCCTCTCTCTCTCTCAAAACAAATACATAAACATTTAAAAAATAAAAAGAGGGCCCCTGGTGGCTCAGTTGGTTGAGTGTCCAACTCTTTTTGTTTGTTTGTTTGTTTGTTTGTTTCTGAGAGAGAGAGAGAGAGAGAGAGAGAGAGCCAGAGAGGGAGAGAGAGAGAGGGAGACACAGAACTCTAAGCAGACTCCAGGATCTGAGCTGTCAGCACAGAGACCGACATGGACTCGAACCCACAAACCACGAGATCGTGACCTGAGCCGAAGTCGGACACTTAACCAAATGACCCACCCAGACGCCCCTGAGTGTCCAACTCTTGATTTAGGCTCAGGTCATAATCCCACAGTCATGGGATCGAGCCCCACATTGGGCTCTGCACTGAGCATGGAGCCTCCTTGGTGGGATTCTCTCCCCCCTCCCTTCTCCCTACTGTGCTCTCTCACTCTCTCTCTCAAAATTTTTTTAATTAAAAAAATTTTTTTAAAAATAGAACTGTAAGTATCACAGACTTTAGTGAGTTCTTGAAAGAGGACCCAGTTGTTCCCTTAATTACCTCCATTTTGACCTCCGTGTGTACTTTCCAATGGATTAAATCCTTCCTTCCAGCTTATGTCTTAACTCCAACCAAAGACTCAACAGGCAAAAAGTCCCCATGATGGGAACCCAAAGTAACCCCTCAAGCAATCAGGACTGCCATGACACCAGCAACACCCAGCATAACCGATCCCCAAGACAATGACTGACCCGACCTTTATGGCCTAGCTGCACAGATCCATCAACCTTTGTCTCACATTTTCCTTACATAAACCTAGAGGTCTTTTCTGCACTTCAGAGCTAGTTCTTGGGACATTAGTCCTGTCTTCTCAGCGTCGGCCTCAGTGAAATCAATTTCTTGTTTCACCACCCCTGTCTCTCTGCCTTTGGATTTACTAGTGGCAAGTGGCCCAACCTGGCCCAACTGGGACCCCCAGAGCTCAGGTGCCCTTGGGCCTCTGCAGCCCGGTTCCATTCTCTGAGTCCTTTCTAGTGAATTATCAAAATGGAGGGGGGTTGGGGCGCCTAGGTGGCTTAGGTGGTTGAGTGTCCAACTCTTGGTTTCGGCTCAGGTCATGATCTTATGGTTCATGGGTTCAAGCCCCACATCAGGCTCTGCCCTGATGTTGCAGAGACTGCTTGGGATTCTCTCCCTGTCTCTCTGCCCCTCCTGCAATCTCTCTCTGTCTCTCAAAATAAATAAATAAACTTAAAAAAATGGAGGGTGGTCTTTGGGAACCCCTAAATTTGAAACTGGTGTCAAAAGTGGGGTGGTCTTGTAGACTGTTCCCTAACTTCACGTTCTGTGTCCCTTACTCAGATGTATTAAAATTAGGGTAGGCCAGAGGAGGGGGTGCTGTCTTTGAATCCAGCTCGTGAAACTATCCAGGCTTCTTCAAGACTCTGGCGTAATCCCAGAACCAGAGAAAGAAAGTGTAATTGAAAAGCCTTCCCAGGGAATCCTGATAGGCTCCTGGATTTAAAACTACTTCCGCTGAGAATTCTTGATATTTTCTAAATATGTAACAAAACAGAAGATAGCCAGGAGTTGGACAGAGTTTATAAGTTGATTGCTTTATCCCTGTCCTGTTTAAAAGCCTTCCCTGGCCTGCCATTACCCAAGTAATAAATCAAATAAGCTTCACATTCCATATTCCCTGCAATCTAACCCCAAACCAGCTTTATTTTCTGCTGCTTTCTTCTACACTATCCCAGCGAGTCCTATCCCAAACCTCTGATTTAATTAGTGGTTTAGGGTGGGGCTCTGGCATCAATATATTTTGAAAGCTTCCCAAATGGTTCTACTAAGGATCCAGGAGAGATAAGCTCCTAATGTTTTATTTTATAGCCAAGTAGATCACTACTTATTATATAAACCTAGGATAACATCGTATTTTTACCTCTAGAAATCCACACATTCTTGAAGGTCCAGCACAAATGAAAAACGTTCCAGGAAGCCTTCTCTGATCACACTAGACCAGAATCAATGTCTGTTTCTCTAGGGTCCCTCTGTGTTTTGTATGCAACACTCCATAGGCCCTTTTACATTCCACATTACCTCATGCTTAAGAGGCTGCAACGAAGAAAAAGTATGATCCAAATATCAGCTCTGTGAATTACCCTATTATTTTATTTTTTTTAATTTTTTATAAGTTTATTTATTTTGAGAGAGAGAGACTCAGAGCATGCAGGCAGAGAGAGAGAGAGAGAGAGAGAGAGAATCCCAAGCAGCCTCCACCCTCTCAGCACAGAGCCCAACGTGGGACTTGAACTCACAAACCATGAGACCATGCCCTAAGCCGAAATCAAGAGTCAGACGTTCAACCGACTGAGCCACCCAGGTGCCCCTACCCTGTGATTTTAATACAGTGTTTAATTCCCAAAGATTTAAAGACTTGATCTATAAAATTTGAAAACCAAATGGTTATCTTCCAGTGTTGCTCTAAGGTGTAAATGAGACCCTTCTGTGCTCCTCCTACCTTCTTCACATCACAGGGCATAGAAAAGACTATTCTAACAGCTTGCTGGTGGTGCTCCAGAGGTTATGGGTACAAGCGCGCCTGAGCTCCAGGGGTCCCAAACGGACCAGGTTGGGCCACTCACCGCTAGTAAATCCAGGGGCAGAGAGACAAGTGGTGGGTGAAACCAGAAAGGAATTTATTTCAGCGAGGCCAACCCTGGGAAGACCAAGAAGTAGCTCTGAAGTGCAGAAAACCCCTCAACGTTTTTATAAGGAAAATAAATATAGGGCAAAGGTCAGTGGGGAAGCGCAGGAGGGCAGTGAAGTTCAGGTCAGTTACTGTCTTGGGGTCAATCACGCAGGGTGTTGCCAGTGTCACGGCAGTCCCTGTTGCTTGAAGGGTAGTTTCAGTTCCCCTCATAAGACATTTTGTCCACCAGGTCTCTTGCCTGGGTTAAGTGACAACTTGGAAAGAAGAACTTCATTCATTAGAAAGCACCCATTGAGGTCAAAATGGAGGCAGTTAAGGCAACATCCAGGTCCTCTTCTAGTGCGGGCTGCTTGTGGTCAGAGGTGATAGGCAGTGGCTTCCCTCTACTCCAGGCCTTGTGCTACTGCTCCAAGAGTTAACAAGACCAGTATCTGGACATACTGCAACCCATTCAAAAAATACTGATTGGGTGCCCATTAGATTCACAGGGAGAGCATTAAAAGCTACCACTGCTTGGATATCACCCCCAGAGATTATGATTTCATTCACCTGGGCCACAGCCAGAGGCACTGGGGGTTTTTAAAGCTCCCAGATCATTCTCCTATATATCTAAGGTTGAGGACCACCGAACATAAAAAATATGAAGCAGAAACATCATTACATGGGTGCTTGGGTGGCTCCGTGGGTTAAGTGTCCAATTCTTGGTTTTAGCTCAGGTCATGATCTCACAGTTTGTGAGTTCAAGCCCCCCATCAGGATCTGCCCTGATAGCGAGGAGCCTACTTGGGATTTTCTCTCTCTTCTCTCTCTGCCCCACTCCCACTCATGCTTTCACAGGCTTGGTCTCTCTCTCTCTCTCTCTCTCTCTCTCTCAAAATAAATAAATAAAAACTTTTAAAAAAAGAAACATTTTTTTTAAATTTTTTTTTTAACGTTTTATTTATTTTTGAGACAGAGAGAGACAGAGCATGAACGGGGGAGGGGCAGAGAGAGAGGGAGACACAGAATCGGAAGCAGGCTCCAGGCTCTGAGCCATCGGCCCAGAGCCCGACGTGGGGCTCAAACTCACGGACCGCGAGATCGTGACCTGGCTGAAGTCGGACGCTTAACCGACTGCGCCACCCAGGCGCCCCAAGAAACATTTTTAAGTAAACTTCTAGGTTATAAATTTCTGAAGAATGGAGAAGGTAGATTTTTCAAATCTACAGCACAAGCTTCCAGGCTTAGTAGGACAGACATACACACCGTATCATTAGGGTGACTCTAGTGTTTCTCAATCTTACTATACAAAGTAATAAAACAAATGTTAAGAAAAGGAAAAGTTCCATAAAGCCATGAATGTTTTCAGGCCTAGTTCTTTCAATTCAAGAAAGCTGAACATCTTGAAGCCTAAGGAATGAATTCCCCCATTTGTTTCTGGTCTTGCGTTTCGTGGTAAACAGGCTTCTCTCTTACAGAATTTGCCTCCAATGTTTGGAAACTTCAAAATGGAAGAGAGACTTCTCAGTGATTCTGGTTCTCACTGATGAAATCACTTAATGTAAATGGGGCTTACCTTTATCAATTCATCAGAAATTCTAAAGCTCCTAATCAATCCCATTTATATTCACAAAATCCCAAATGTATTTCCATTGAGTATTTTCACAGTAGATAATAGGTTCGACTAACCACTGGCCAGTCTCACCAAGAATAACAAAAGAGGCAATAATCCCAAATGAGGCATTCCACCTCTGTTCAAAAGCTTGAAATGTACCTGGGCAGGTCATGTCAACAAAATTTCAGGTAGTGTAAAATATATAAACACACCCACACACATGCATGCATGCATGTGAGCACACACACAAAAACACACATGCCTGTTGTTTCTGTCATGCACCTTGGAGGTGAAACACTTAAGTTTGACTCTCCTAGCCTTTGTATACTATTGGATGTACCATTCAAACAAGTTTCTGTGCCTCAGTTTTCCATATCTATATAACAAGGGGCCATAACATTACTAATGCCTCTTAAGCACTGATTATGATTTGAAGAAACTTAGACTAAATGAAAGGGAAATCAGTATTTGGTGAGTGCTTGCTTTCAGAAGCTAATCACGTGGCTTCCACAAAGAAAAACATGCCTAAACAAGCTTAACAAAAATGAAAATTTGGAGGGTGCACCTGGCTGACTCAGTCAGTAGAGCAAATGACTCTTGATCCTGAGTTCCAGGCCCACATTGCGCATGGAGCCTACAGGACAGGTGAGGCGAGGCGAGGCGAGGCGAGGCAAGACAAGACAAGGCAAGGAATTTTTTGGAAAATACCTGTAATACCCAAAAGTAGGCATTGGAAGAGATCCTCAAAAGGGACTAGGTCTTCCTTGGAAAGAATTTACTCATCTTTCAAGGGAAGTTCTTCTCTTTCTAGGTCTCTGAAAAGGGAGTGAAGTCTGTCCATGGTCAGCACACGTGCTGAGGTTCCTCTTGAACAAATTAAGAAAGACTATCATCCAGAATCCATCCTGCTGCACAGGCATCTCGAACTCTTACTCACCTGGTTTCTTTCTTCAGTAATTCCTCAACTACAGCCACATGAATGAGTGGACGAGAGCAGGAAGACAACATATAAATATATACGTTAGTTAAAAGAAAAAAAAAAAACGCAACTCAGTTCTGTCACATTTAAAGAAAGAAAAATGTAAAATACTTCACTCATCTGTGTTGCAAGTTAAGAAAAGTATTAGGGCACCTAAGCGGCTCAGTAGTTACGTGTTCGACTCTTGATTTGGGCTCAGGTCATGATCTTGGCTCAGGTCATGATCTCACAATTTGTGAGATCAAGCCCCACATTGGGCTCTGCACTGGCAGTGCAGAGCCTGCTTGGAATTCTCTCTCTCCCTCTCTCTACCCCTCCCTGACTCGCTCTCTTTCTCTCTCTCAAAATAAATAAACATTGAAAAACATTGGGGGAAAAAAAGGAAAGCCCATTAAACTGACATACATTTAAGAAGTATAATTTACAACAAACCCTATGTTGTACTTCTATGAAAGTAAAACCAGAGAAGAGAGAGAAGAAAAAGAGGGAGAGAGAAAAACAACACAATTGAAGAAGGAGTACGTGGATTTACAACACAAATATTTTATTCCCATCTAATCTGAGAGCACTTTTTTGTCATTTTAAGAAGGATTTAAGAAGAAAAATCCCACTTCCTGGCTGGAGAGTGTCAAACATCACATTTCATCTCAACAATGAAGATTGCTTCTTTTCTTTTTTTTTTTTTGTTTATTTATTTGCGGGGGGGGGGGGGGAGGGATACACGTGCACATGAGTAGGGGAGGCATAAAAGGACAGAGAGAGAGAATCCCAAGCAGGCTATACACTGTCAGTGCAGAGCCCAACCTGGGGCTTGATCTCACAAACTGAAATTGACCTGAGTAGAAATCAAGAGTTGGACACTTAACCAACTGAGTCACCAAGGCGCCCCAAGGTTGCTTATTTATTTTCTAATCATTGACAACAGAGAACTTCTGTGAACTTCCTGAATCATGTATGAAATTTTATAACTGATGCTCATTTTTCTGAAGAAAATGTTCAGAGGATTTATCAGATGTTCAGTTTGTGTTATCGACTCTCCCACAAATCGAGAACCACTTATTAAAGTTAACACTGAGTTTCAAAAGTCATGTTGCGTTTTTGCAACTATAGGCACAAAGCATATCCGAATTGATCCAATTGTTTGGTCCGACTGGTGAGCCAAAAATTTCTTCTTCATTGCCTCAAACAGGCAGTAAGTTCTGAGAACCAAACTTTGATATTTGACCAGTTTGGATTTGTAGATTTGAACCTGAAGTCAGAACATTTTGGCAGTTTGATTAATCTTCCACCACTTTGCTTCCTTCTACATTCCACGGACTTCCAGTGTCAGTTTGTCTACAATTTCTCCCTGGGGGAGAGTTCAAACTCCTTCCCTTCGGGTACCCATGTTTGCATCACTGTCTAGAATTTTCTTTTATTTGACACTGGAGGAAATGACTACTTTTTAAACCCTCAAAGTCCAATGGCTCGAAGCCCATGCTGCAAAGCCAGCCAATTTCCATGTAAGTCTACAGTCCACAGATTTTCCATCCTTAATACAGATTCATAAAAGGAAATTTCGCCAATTGTAAATAGCATCATTTATCACGTTTATGGCTCCACCAAGTATGAGTTCAGAATTTACCTGGCTGGATGACTTTTACATGGCTCCGGTCTCCTGGCAAAAAAAAAATTCATTTTTTTTTTTAATTTTGGCACATGAGGAGGGAGGAAGAAATGGTATGCAAGAAATATGTGCAGTTCTCAGTGTATCAATTATGCCTCAGTAAGGCTGAGGGTTTTTCTCTTCTTCTTTCCTTTTTTTTTTTTTTTTAGAGAGAAGGGGAGAGAGCAGGCTGTGCACTGTCAGTGTGGAGCCCGACGCGGGGCTCAAACTCGAGAAGTGGGAGATCGTGACCTGAGCCGAAGTCAGATGCTTAACTGATTGAGCCACTCAGGTGCCCCAGTAAAGCTGTTTTTAAAAAATAAGTAAATAAAAAGCAAGGGACAAAAAAGATAAGAGCACAAGATATCCCAGCCAGGACATATGCACTCTGCAAATTTATTTAGGCTGTGACACTACGTGACAGAGACCAATCCTTTGTTTTCTTTACCAAGCCAGTCCCCCCACCTTAAATTATAAGAACATACTGCAAGTCATATACTCAGTCACCCCACAAATTAACCAGAGTCCTTACAAAGACTAGAAAGCAGTCAATTAATCGCATGAACAAAAGAATTTTTCATGTGCCTGCCATGTCATTGCCACTAACCCCTGCTCACTCCTAAGCATCCTGAGTGCTCTTCACGAACACAAGTTGCGTCTTAGAATTGACCTTAACTTAATATATATGTTATTTAAAAAAAGAGTGCGATCAGCCCAGTGCTGTGTTTTGTGTGTCTTTTATTGGAGGTGACACAAGTAATATTTGTGGTCAGTCTTTGGACGATGGAGAAAACATATATTTATGACTGAGATAAGCAATTTTGAAACATTTCATTTCCCCTTTCTTCTCCCTGCAAAATGAAACTTTACCAACGCTTAGGGTTTTATCAACATCTCCCTTCTGGGAGGTGGGGGGGTGGGGTGGCGCTTCATCATCTCAGAGTACATGCTCAGGTTAATGATTTGACCTCATGAATTGTAGCCTTGGAGCTGTAGGGATCCCCATGGATATAACTAGGTACTGGCACCCGACTGTTCTTTTCCATTCCAAAACCAAAATTCAGAGCTGTAGCAGAGGACAGGTTCTCATCATTGTAAGAAAAATTTGCACGGCCTTCCAGAAAACTGGGGGGGGAGAGGAGGGATGTATTCATTAGTCTCTCAAATGCTGGTCTGAGAACAGGTGCCTGTACAGTATCTTCTGTACCTGGTGACCCCAGGACTTCTTCCCTTCCCTTCCCACCCCCAATCTCAGCCCCAACATTGCCACCAAGATCCCACTTTGGATTCTAGAATTTGGGAACACTTCTCTGTGGCACTGACAGGCCACACATTTGGGGGTAGTTGAACCAAAAGGCCTTGGAGAGCATTTGAAGTCCCTCCCCAAGTCTCTAAACTCTCATCAGAAGGGTTCACAGTTACTGGAGGGGTCATAAAAACATACACTCGGATATAGGATCGGACCACATCTACTGGATGTGCTTTGTGGCACTCTGTGTCTTCTCTGCTCATCAGTGTCTAGCAATTATCCACAATTTGGAGGGATGAGAAAGAAAAGGAAGCAGCCTTGTTTCACGAACAGCAGTTTCCGGGAAGAGCGTGGACATGGGCAGACTGTTGACTTCAGTGTTTGCCAGCAAATTCCAGGAGCTGAAGATACCCAAGTCTTCTGGTGATGACTTCCCTGAGATTTCCTGAAAGCAACTGTCTTCATCCACACCCCTCCCCACCCCCCACCCATAAAATGGCTATGTAAGCCTCTGAGCCTCCGTATTAAATCTCTTCCTTCCTGAATCTGAAGTGGCCACTGTTTTCTGGACGTGGCCGGATCAGTCATGGTTACACCCATTATCCTGCAGATTCTCAGAGCTGAAGGTATTAGCCTAGGAATTTGCTCTGTGTGCCCATGAGAGTTACAATCCAGCAAAGACAGAATCTCCTAGAAAACACAGAGTGAAAACTCACAAATCCCAAAGCTCCAGGGGAAAACACACATGAATTACCTCACTGAAAAATCACGTGCTCCCTAGCATGGGCCCCATGAGCAAAGGTAGCAAATACAAGTTCTAGAAACATCGGCTGTACCTCCATCTTCCTACTACACACCCCTCATCTGTGATGTCGTGCGCTTCAGAGTTTTTCTCTCTTAAGTCTAGGGCAACTTTAAAGAAAGATTTGACTCGAACACCGGTGGAAATCTGAGCGGCTCCAAATACGAAATTCTTCAAGGGATTGGGGACAAATTTATTTTGGCAGGAGTTAACTTTCAGAGTGTTAGAGGATAACAGATGTAAATATATGGATTTTCTCCTTTCAGTGGGCAGGGTTAATATAGTTCGTGTCTTCAAAAAGCAACCCACAGTTTCAGAAGATGGGCAAGAACCTAGAAAACACAATCTTTGAGACCAGCACTGTTCAACAGCACTTCCTGTGATGAGAGAAATGTTCTTTATCTGTGTCGCCCTATCTGTGTAGCTCCTGATTATATATGGCTGCCAAGAAAACAAATGTTTAATTTTATATAATCTTAATTCATCTACATTTAAATTCAAACAGTCACATGTGGCTATGGAGAGCACAGATTTTTTTTCAAACCTGTTTGACACAGCTCTTACAACAATATAAATAGTTTATCGTATTAAATACATTTATAAAAACAATAAAATTGCCTCAAAATATCAAGTCCTCTATCTAGATAGAGTCAGTAATAAATGGATTGCTGTAGAAAGCCAGTATGTATTGAAGTCATAGCTATACGTCTCTTTCCAATTTAAAAATTAATTTGATTGTGGGGCGCCTGGCTGGCTCAGTCAGTAGAGCACGTGACTTGTGATCTTGGGGTCATGAGTTCAAGCCCCACATTGGACATAGAGATTACTTTAAAAATAATAAAATAAAATATTAATGTTTAAAGAAATCAACTGGATTTTAATTTGGCAAGTAGTAGATGAGAATGTTCTTATAAACTCTTCGAACAATGCCGATAAACACCACGCCTCCTCACTTCTGCCCCCTCAGTCAATTTCATTCCCCACATCCTGCAGGGACATGGCAGAAACACTACTATAGTTTAGATGTGTATATTTTCAGAATTTCTTCTATGTGTTTCAAAACATATTTGCATACAGATACAAGACAAACTACAGATCCATGTTAGATTAAATTAGATCATATTTTATTATTTTCAATATGGTCACACCTATACCTTATTCTTTGTCAGAGTTGTGTAACATTCCTAAGTGTGGATTTATTTTTTGTAGCCTATTTGATCATTTTGGTCATTGTTCCCTTGCTAGAATCCTAACTCGTATTTTTTTTCCTATTACAAATAATATCACAATAAGTGTCCTTTTATGCAATTCCTTGTGCATATTTTAAATTTTAACGGGTTACAAAATTTCCCCTCTCTGATGACTGTATAGTTCATATTCACCATTGCCTCCCCTGATATTATTAAAAGGGTTTCTGTTTGTTTCCTTGTTTGTGTTTTTATGGTTTTTTGCCAATCTGATGAGTGAAAAGGGAATCTTATTAAGTTTTTATTTCTCTATTTACTAACGAGATCAAGCAACTTTCCATATGCCTGCTAAATTTCATCTTTTGTGAATTGACTATTTATATCTTTTTTTTTTTTTCCAGGAAAACACATACTAAAATACAGCAAGAACAGGGCTGAATTATCTTTTCTGGAATATACAGTGCCTTGCACATAGAGCTCCATAAATATTTACTGAATGAATGAATAAAACAACCAACATCATGAAAATCTCTCTCTCAAGATAAAAGGATAAATTAAGTACGTATTGTTTTTAAGTTCCATATTTCAGAAAATCAAGGGTAGACAGGTAAATGACCAGTTTATATTACAACTTCTAGAACTCCCCATTATTCTACTAGATTGGTAAATTTTAAAAATCCAACTAAATATTCATTCTGTAATCCCCTCAAAAAGAATTTCTGATGGGGGCGCCTGGGTGGCTCAATCAGTTGATTCTTGATCTCGGCTTAGGTCATGATCTCACAGTTCGTGAGTTCAAGCCCCACATCGGGCTATGCACTGACAGTGCAGAGCCGGCTTGGGATTCTTTCCCTCCCTTTCTGTCCTTCCCCGACAGTCACGCGCACATGCTCTCTCACTCTCTCTCTCTCTCTCTCAAAATAAATAAACTTAAAAAAAAATTTTTTAAGTATTTCTGATGGAACGGTTATTCTAATTCCAAGTAATTTTTTCTCGAGACTTCAATCTCCCTAATATCTCCAGAGTAAAATAAGAATATTTTAATGCACGTACTTTTCATATTTCACAGAGTTGTCATAGCTAGATTAGGATAACTCAAGCTTCTTTCCATCACAGATAACCCCAGAATGTTTTCACTTCTGCCTTACCAATGTCTGCTCTTTTCTGGTAAGAGTACTCTATATTTCTTGGTGGAATCTGCCTCTCCCCAGTCTCGATCCACATGGCATCTATAAGGCTGACTCCAATCCAGCCCTGTGGGTGGGTTTAGAACCAAAAAGCGGCCTGAGTAGACAAGTAAAGCCAATCATATATCATCCCAGGGCTTCTGCAAGAGAGGCAACCTCTATCCAGTGTAAGACCAAGGTGACTAGCAGCCATTTTGCTACTTGGTCTAAAAAACATGCTTGAGAAGAAGCCCAAAGCAAAGGAGAGCAAAATCTAGAAATGGAGAGAGAAAGAAAGGGCAGGAAAGGAGAAAAACAGGTCCTGAGAGTGACATTTAAACCATGAGATTGGGGCGCCTGGGTGGCTCTGTTGGCCTGGGTGGCTCGGCTCAGGTCACGAGCTCACGGTTCACGGGTTCGAACCTCGCATCTGGCTCTGTGCTGACAGCTCAGAGCCTGGAGCCTGCTTCCGATTCTGTGTCTCCCTATCTCTCCACCCTCCCCTGGCTTGCGCTCTGTCACTCCAAAACAAATAAATGTTAAAAACAAATTAAATAAAAAATAAATCATGAGATCAAATTGCACTTGAAACCACATCTACCAGAGACTTCTCAAGCATACTAACATATGAAATTTTACAAGAAATTTTTAAGCCCTTTTTTGCCTGGAATTAGGGTTTTGGTCACTTACAATAGACAGAATCCCGAAGTTGACACACTTGGACAATAGGTATTTTTTTGAGGGATCATTCTCAATTATCCAGGATCCAGATCACCTCAGCTTCCCTCTCCCTCTCTGCTTACTCTAGACTTTGTCCAAACTTGCATTTCTATGCTTGACAACAGCATCACTTCTTATGTGTGAAACATATTTTCTTTTTATATTCTCTCACGGAAATAATGGCACAGAAGGTATATAGTAGGTCCAATGCTATTATCCTTGTTTTAAAAAAATTGTTTTTAACGTTTATTTATTTTTGAGACAGAGAGAGACAGAGCATGAACGGGGGAGGGTCAGAGAGAGGGAGACACAGAATCTGAAACAGGCTCCAGGCTCTGAGCTGTCAGCACAGATCCTGACGTGGGGCTCGAACTCATGGATCGCGAGATCATGAGTCGTTCGCTCAACCGACTGAGCCACCCAGGCGCCCCTATCCTTGTTTTATTAATGAGAATAATGGAGGCACAGCAAAGCTAACGATATTCAAGGTCTGGGGCAATATCCAAGGCATCCAGCTAGCTGCTTCTTCTGAGCCCAAGCATTACCCACATGATGCTAAAGGTGCAGTGAATGAGGGGTAAGTCCCTAGACACTGCCAGAAGGTTCTGATGATGCCATCCTGGACCTTTCCTGGCCTCATGAAGTGGAAATCACCTTCAGTTTATACTCTACAGAAAGTGTATGAAAATGCCCTCTTCCATAGTACTAAATAGCCCACGACAGAGAATGTTCCCAACCACAGCCAATGCTGATCCCACCAAGAGACTCAGCGAAAGGACAACAGAGACAGATACACAACTTATTACACAAAGCAATCAGAAGTCACTGGACCTCTGGCATCCAACTTTTTAAAGGAGACAGAGTAAACAGGGGTCAATACTGTAGTGGGAAAGCTAGGAACGTGATCTGGAATTAGACAAATTGGTGTTCAAATGTGAGCTTTGTCACTTATTACTTGTGTGACATCAGTAGGTCATTAGGCAATTTTATTCTTACTACCTCCTCTGAGTTGGCCCTACCTGCGGACTGTTCTAGTAAGTGGCAAGGGGGAGAGCCATTTAAGCAACTGCTCCAGCCTTGAGATGCCCTATCAGAGCACAAAACGGTGGGCCTCTGTCATATCCCTGTCCTTCCTAGCTTCCTTCCAGGCAGTGATGACGTGACAACATGTACTACACGGTTTGTTACCTACCTTGACTTGCATTAGAGCCAGAGGAGCAGTGACCTCCATGGTACCCAGAGGCTCTCTTGCCTACAGGCTTTATACCTCATTCCTTTTTGTTTTGTCTTAGAGAGAGTGCACCACACGGGGCTCCACACTCAGCACAGAGCCCGAAGCGAGGCTTGATCCCATGACCCTGGGATCATGACCTGAGCCAAAATCAAGATTCAGATGCTCAACCAACTAAGCTATCAAATTGCCTCTATACCTCATGCTTTATCTGCATCAGAAACCCTTCCCGAACTCCTCCCCAGGCTTTCATAGGAGCTCAAGCTCAGGAAACAGTGAATGTGGCTGTGAGTACCATTTGTATGGTTCATGCATTTGTTTCTTTGTTGTTGTTGTTTTTCATTAGACTATCATGCATTTGGGGGCACCCAGGTGGCTGAGTCAATTAAGCATGTGACTCTTGATTTCTGCTCAGGTCATGATCTCATGGTTCATGACTTCGAGCTACATATCGGGCTCTGCACTGATAGTGTGGTGCCTTCTTGGGATTCTCTCTCTCCCTCTCTCTACCCCTCCCCCACTCTAAAAACAGACAAATAAACCTTTTTTAAAATGACATTTCAGGGGTGCCTGGGTGGCTCAATCAATTGAGCATCTGACCTTGGCTCAGGTCATAATCTCACGGATCATGGTTTCAGGCCCCTCATCGGGCTCTGTGCTGATAGTTTGGAGCCTAGAGCCTACTTGAGATTCTGTGTCTTCCCCTCTCTCTCCTCTTCCCCTGCTTGTGCTCTGTCTCTCTCTGTCTCTCAAAAAATAAATGTTAGAAAAAAATTTTAAATGACATTTCATAATTCTATAAAAAAAAAATATCGTGCATTTGGAGAGGAGTTCCCACTGTCAGGAAATTTGTTGCTGGACACGAACAGTCATTTCTTTTGGATCCTTTGCCTTGTTTGCCCAAACCTGAAATGTGTCAAACATAAACCTCCTTCCATCTTCCCCCACTCCTTATTTTGTTACCTTCTCCACAAGGTTCTGGAGGTACAGGCATCTCTCAGAGACTCACTCATTTCACATATCCTAACGGACTTCCCCAAATGCAGGGATTTCCCCTACTAATGAAGAGTACCCAAACCTGCCCTCCCTGAGCCTTGATTTCCCATCTGGTAAGATGGGAGTAGAGAGGAAAAGTTGTGCTCAATTCGAAAACTACGCATAACCTAGAGGATATCCCTCCAGGAAGCTATTCTACAGCTCCGGTCTGTACCCACGCAAATTCTGTCCAGTTAAGTAGAAATTCAGTTGACTTCCTTGACCCTTCCTGTTGGGGGGGGGGGGGGCGGAACATGTTTGGCCTCCATTTGTACATTCCCTCCAAGAGTTCTGACCTACAAATGTATCTCTTCTTTGGATTCTCTTTTGAATCGGTTGTAACATCTGTCTGGTTCTCTCATTGATAAATGAGAAGGATCGCATCTTTAATACCTGTTCTCTTTTGTATCTGTAGGATAATCACCATTTTACCTCTTTTGAAAACTATTCTTAACAGAAATAAAAATATTACCTATCTCAGAGGGCTAAATTGAAGCTTTAATATAGTTGGAAATGTCAAAGAGATGCAGCCACTCTGTCAAGAAAGTGACGCGCACAAAACGTTATGTGTATTACACACTCAATAAATGTTATTTGTGATTATTTCCAAAGAGAAGGTCATTTTTCAACCAATCGTGGTTTCTTTACGTTTAAATAAATCTTTAGATAAATGACTCCATGTTGGAATTGCTAACGATAGATGCCTGGGAAAAAATGGACCTTCCCTCAAAATTATTAATAATGTTGGCTCCCAGCCTGGCCAACCCAGGTCCAAGAGCCCCCTTCGTAGACAATAATGCCTTACTGAAGCTCTTTCCCATCTGGGCATTTTCCTCATAAAACACAGCAATCCAAACATTGGAACAGAAATGTTACGACTGGCAACAATAGGGAATCCGTGTGAAAAGTGGAAGTCATTATTTCTAAGTACAAAATAAGAACGTGCCTCTAAAAACAAATAGAAAAGGTTAATTCTGGGGCTTCTGGCCGATCCATGTTACCTTGTGCCAAAGTACAACCACCTAACAGGAACCCCAACAATAATGACTTGTTCAAGTTTTGCTTCTTACGCTTACAGCCGAAAAGACATCCCCCAGACACTTGTTGTTGCTTATTACCAACTGCTGGCCTTTGTCCTACGAAGGACAGAAGGACTGGGGAGATGGCAGATAATTTGAAAGATTTTATCACATAACTTTCTTTTTTTTTTTCATAATAAAAGAACCATATATTGTGATGAATGATTACTTTTCCTGCCACTGATGTAATTTAACAATTGTACTTAATCTTATTTTCCTAAGTGTTAATATTTCCAGTATTTGAATGTTTCTAGCGCCTGCCTGACTCAGTCAGTTCAGTGTCCAACTCTTGATATCGGCTCAGGTCATGATCTCACGGTTCAGGGGTTCGAGCCCCGCGTCCAGCTCTGCACTAACAATGAGGAGCCTGCTTGGGATTCATTCTCTCTCTCCATCTCTGCCCCTCCCCTGCTCTCTCTCTCTCTCTCAAAATAAATAAACTTAAAAAAAAATGACTAACAGTCACTGAAATGCTCTATACTTAAGGTTCTAATATTACAAAAATTCCAAGGAGATTTTATATTTTTCTCACCTTTGTTTGCTTGCAACAAACACATCCCGTGTCCAAAAAAAAAAAAATGTATTTTTACATTACAGATCTAAATGTTTTCATATAACATGATTTGCTTCTTGATATCTACTCTTGGTGACCAAATCTATTTGTAGCTTCTCAGTGTAGATGTTTGAGTCATCTTGGTTGCCAAGGGATGGAATTGCCATGTGCTGAATTCAATTAAATGTCTTAAATATCACACATACCCTGTCACGTTATGCAATTACTCTAATCCTACCAAATCAAATGCACCACTCACATTCCATTGATTGCCTCTGTGATGAGTCACTATTGTAGCCTAGAAATGTCATCCAAAAGAAAACTGTCAATTCAACTATAATCTACAGACCGCTGATGGAACAGGCATCCTGGAACCAAATAGAGCCCGGGGAAATTTAGTGTAGGTGGAATTATCAAAGACTGTAGCCACTCTAAGGCTTACAAGAACATTCCTGGTTGGACCCGAACAGACTCTATACCAGATACCAGGCTCCCATTCCATCCAGCCAGCACATACCCATTCCCCACAGAAACCACCACCAAAGCAGAGCATTTCAGCGACAGGGTTTGCAACAGACAACTAATTCCAACTTACTAAATTCTCTAGGAAACCTCAACTGATAGAAGGGTATCTCCCCATTACGATCGTGCTCACTTCCTCATCGTTCGTGTGGGACATATCTGAAACAGCAGCGCACAAGAGAAAGACTAGTGTGATCAGGAAAAGCTTCGCTGAACAGACAAAATACTTTTTTCTCTCCCGCACTCCTTTGCACGTCTCCTAGTATGCACGTCTCGTAATGTGCATGCATTATGCATGCACGTGCATGCATAATGTGTAAGGGACCCCTAGCACTAGACCATAAAAGCATCGTACTCCCTTTCACATTCTCAGCTCCTAAGACCTGTCACACCTAAGATCAAAGCTCTCTTACCTGAGTGACTGATATGACGGGTCGGGCAGGTGGTGACCCTCCTGGACACTTGTACACCGATCTCCTACACATCTGTTTGGGCCAGTCACACATTTTATTGTAATTATTAAAAACAGCGGGAAAAGAAAAATCATCGCGGTTCTTCTGGAAAGCAAATGTAGGCTGAGCAGCTATGAAAAAAAAATGCTGTTAAGTTGTGGACCAGACAGATGTAAATAATCAGAGAAAAACACAGATTTATGCTCACAGCTTGCTTTGCATACATATCTGAGTTTAAACCGATTTTAAACATTTTAAACAGACCCAAAGAATTCCAGTGAGCAGCCTGTGGGCCCATATCAAAGATCAGTAGGGGCACCTGGGTGGCTCAGGCAGTTGAGCATCCCACTCTTGGTTTTGGCTCAGGTCATGATCTCACAGTTTCTGAGTTCAAGCCCCAGGTCAGTCTCTGCACTGAGAGTGGAGCCTGCTTAAGATTTTCTCCCTCTCTCTCCCCCCCACCAAAACAAAAAGTAAATGAATGTATCTATATAGATGTCACATTAAAATATTTAGGTTAGGGGTGCCTGGGTGGCGCAGTCGGTTAAGCGTCCGACTTCAGCCAGGTCACGATCTCGCAGTCCATGAGTTCGAGCCCCTCGTCGGGCTCTGGGCTGATGGCTCAGAGCCTGGAGCCTATTTCTGATTCTGTGTCTCCCTCTCTCTCTGCCCCTCGGCTGTTCATGCTCTGTCTCTCTCTGTCCCAAAAATAAATAAACGTTGAAAAAAAAAATTATAAAATATTTAGGTTAAAAAAATTTTTATTTTTGTGTGTAGTTCCCTGCTTTGACTTTGATTTAACTGACCAAGGAAAGAATGAGTCCCCACTCCCTCAGACAAAAAAGTTCTACTATAGGCAATATTCCAAAAGTGTTCAAGGAAAGACCCTCTGATTAAACAAATCTACAACATAAAGGGTATGTGGACGTAAGAAGGCAGAATGGTGGGAAGGCAGGATCAGGCACAGCAAAGCTGCAGAGCGATGGGCCTTGCTTTTCCACGCATCTGGCTCCAAGGATTTCACCAAGCTCCTCTGGCCTCATCTCCAGGGACAAAAATCCAAGATCATGTTCCTTGACCTGGGGCATTTATTTATACCTGCCCTCACTTCAAATTACTTGTTCATTAGCTTGAGCCATGTAGAGACATGTAAAATTTTCTCTTCATCGTTTTATTTCACCACGAAATCGGCCCCAGTGTCGTCATAGGTCATGTCTGGATGCAGCCTCAGGTAACACACTGGTTTTTGGTTTTGGTTTTCTTTTTTAACATTTTAAATTGCTTACTAAGGGGTAAAGATCTGGGGGGTGCCTGGATGGCTCAGTGGTTGGGCATCTGACTTCGGCTCAGGTCATGATCTCACGGCTCATGAGTTCGGGCCCCGCGTCGGGCTCTGTGCTGACAGCTCAGAGCCCGGAGCCTGCCTCGGATTCCGTGTCTCCTTCTCTCTCTGCCCCTCCTCCACTCGTGCTCTGTGTCTCTGTCTCTCAAAATTGAATAAACGTTAAAAAAAAAAAAAGAGGGAAAGATTTGGTTCTGCTCATTAGTTATCTTTTTCAAGAAACGTGCCATGTACGTAGACTGATTCCTCATGAGAAATACTTCCTTCAATGTTTCTTCCCTGGAGATGTTTTAGGGAACTGCAGACCACAGCATCAGATAACAAGCTGTTTGTAAAAGTGCACCTTCTCAAGGCGGGCTCTGCGAAAAAGGTAGTTATAGAGGCTTGGATAAAGATTAAATATGTGAACTTGTTAAACTCATCTTTTACCTCATTTTGAAGTGTAGCTTTCCAAAATACCCTGGTATCCATCAGAGGCCTTGTAAGTGCTCAGCGCTGACCTCTAACCAGGGCCTCCCCGAAGCTGACAGCTCAGAGAAGCCTGCGGAGAACCTTGACCCTGTAACTCTTGCATTTACCTTCCGGGTTCACTCGCGGCTCAGAAACTCTTTAATAATTACTAGGGGCCAGACCCGGGGGTGCAAGCGAATCTTCCCAGCATCATTTGCACGTTGACCCTCCAACCCACATATGTGAGCCTGCTCTCTGCCTTAAAGTCCATCTGTCAGGAAGACAAAAAAAGGCAGGCTGGAAAGAAGAGAGCCTGGTTCAGCCACAGTCATCCACAACCATGATTTCGAGGAACTTCTGGGATTTCACATTTTGCACACTGGTAATCCTGTTTTATAGGATGCCATCTTCTCCTTCAAAACTACGTGATTTGGCGGGGGAGTGGGGCACCTGGGTGGCTCAGTCGGTTAAACATCGCACTTTGGCTCAGGTCATGATCTCACGGCTCACGAGTTCAAGCCCCACGTCAGGCTCCGCACTGGTGGTGTGGAGCCTGCTTGGGATTCTTTCTCTCTGTCCCCTGATCTCTCTGCCACTCCCCTACTTGCGTCTACTCACTCTCTTTCTCTGAAAATAAATAAACTTAAAAAAAAAAATGGGCACCTGTGTGGCTCAGTCGGTTGAGCGTCCAACTTCGGCTCCGGTCATGATCTCACGGCCTGTGAGTTCGAGCCCCGTGTCAGGCTCTGTGCTGACAGCTCGGAGCCTGGAGCCTGCTTCCAATTCTGTGTCTCCCTCTCTCTCTGCCCCTCTCCCTCCCCCACTCACCCTCTGTCTATCTCAAAAATAAATAAACACTAAAAAAATTAATAAAAAATTTTAAAAAATGAATTGTCTGCTCTTATCACATCTTCTTGTAGACATTGTGGGGATTAATTTAACCATATCATTTTATTATTTGTCATCAACCACAAGCCATTTACATTGAAAATGTATCAACACGGCTGTTAACAAGCCATGTCTACCACATTTCTGCCGCTGAATTGCAGAAAACAGCATAAATGATAACTCTGTGCATCTGCTGGTAACACGATCAAGACGATCATGTGCTCGTGGCCCAGTTGGTCTGAATATAATGTGATAATGTGCATGCATAAGAACACAGATAGTGGTGGCTGATTCTCCACAAAGTTTATACGCGTTTTATAGTTTACGTGGTACCTAAAAAACGTTTTGTGCTGCAAGCAAATACCTCATAAGGTTTTACTCAACAGGATTTTCAGAAAAATAATTCCTCTCTCCTGATTGCTAACTCCTCTCTCCTAATGAACAAATATGCCGTGGGGCGGTACACCGACAGTATTTGCATGAACAAAGGGTTAGACCTGAAAGTGTGTGCTGTCTTACATCCTGGGTTTTTCCACTTTTTTTTAGTGTTTATTTATTTTTCAGAGAGAGAGAGAGAGAGACAGAGCACGAGGCGGGGAGGGGTAGAGACAGAGAGGGAGACAGAATGTGAGGCAGGCTCCAGGCTCTGAGCTATCAGCCCAGAGCCCAATGCAGGGCTCGAACCCATGAACCATGAGATCATGACCTGAGACGAAGTCAGCACTTAGCTGACTGAGCCACCCAGGCGCCCCTGGGCTCTTTCTTCCACTCTTGACTCTAGTAGCCCCTCACTTTCAAGCAGTATCTCCATTGAGCAAGGTCCCAGCCACTATGCCTGCAGCCACACGGAGAGCTTCTGGGCAGATTTTGTACCTTCTACCTCACGTGAAATCAAGAGTATCTGAGACTCAGCCAAGTCACCATTTTATTGGACCCTCCAGGATTTCCCCACAGGGTAGGACATGGAAATACCTATGAGTGCAATTATTTGAAAGACTCAGAAACAGCAAAGAACAAAGGCAGGGTCGACAAATCCCTGTTCTAGCAATCACCACTCTCCCTCTTTTTCCCGTCTAACCAGAACCAGGCCTCCGAGTCCTTCTGAAAATAACTGCCGGCAGTCTCCACCAACGGATCAAATGCGGCACGCAGGGTAGAACCTATTTGTCCCTCTGCCAGATTACATTTAAGGATGCAACCGCCCCACCAAACGCTGGCGGGCCAGAGGCGAGCAGGTCTTATCACCCAGAAGAGTAGCTGGAGTTGCATCTTCCTTTAGGAGACTCCCTCGTTGGGGGACTGGCAGTTTAAAGGCCCGGACAAGTCCTGCAGAAAGGGAGACTATATTGCCTTGAATTCAAAATTAATTCAAAAATAACAGAAGTGCCCTGACAATGTATAGTGTAAAACCAGCACTTAGAATCTCCTCACGCTACGTGTGTGAGGCCAGGCTGTACCTACAGCCACTTCAGTGGGGTGGCCCTGGGAAGAGAATACAGCAGTACCCTCCCTCCCTCCCTCTCACAGGGAACAAACAGTTCCCAGGACTCCCTCCTCTGGGAGATCTTTGCATATAAAAGGGAGTGAACAGTAAGCGCAACCCCCCCCCTTCCCCGCACAGCCAGCAAACTCTATACAGCAACGGCTAGACAGCCTGTGGCCCATTGGCTTCCTGTCCTGGCAAGGGCACTGGCCTCTTTGTTCCGACTCCCTAAATACATGCTGTGTGTTCTATTTACTCAGAATCCTTAAGTGACTACGTTTGTTTTCGAGCTGTTGATCAAATACCATAAAATTATATTCAAAGACACCAAAGCCCTAATAACCTAAATTAAATCGGATAAGCAGCAGGTTGAACTGGTGAAAACTTCAAGAACAACCACATCAGAATTTTCCGCTTGATAAAGATCTCAGAGGTCTAATCCCTTCATTTTATAGGTGAGAGAACGGAGGCCCACGGAAATGAAATCAATGTCAAAAGAAATTGATTTGACTGTTTATCTGGACCAAGAACAATGCAAACTGGACGTTGACAAATCATAACCACAGAGAATGGATTTTTAGTACATTGAATATTAGGTTAAAGAAGGCTTGGGGATGAGGAAAATGTTAAAAACAGATTGCTTGTCAATCAAACAACTCTCCTTCAGACGTACTTACTCTGTGGTACCTGCGGGCTCAGTTGGTAGAGCATATGATGGGTGACCTCAGAGTTCTGAGTTCCAGTCCCACGTTGGGTACAGAGTTTACTTTAAAAAAAATTATTTACTTAATTATACTGATAACTTTTTTATTTCATTCAACACAGAACTTTTTGGTTTTTGTTTTGTTTTGAGAGAGAGAGAGAGCACGAGCCAGGGAGAGGGGCATAGAGAGAAAGAGAAAATCTTAAGCAGGGTCCATGCTCCCTGTGGAGCCCAACATGGGGCTCCATCCCATGACCTTCGGATCATGATCTGAGCCAGTATCAAGAGTCAGGCGCTCAACCAACTGAGCCACCCAGGCGCCCCCAAATTAGAACTTTTTAACATGGTATTAGAAAGCTGAGCTACTCTCCACCCCACCTCTGAAATGAAATTCCCAGGGAGAGCCACTGGCAACAGATCGGGCCAAAACCCTGTAGGCATTTTCCCATGTGTTTATTTACAGTGTAATGGCACAATACCACACGTACTGCTCAGCAACTTGCTTTAGCACCTAAGAAGTAGTTTCTGACATCTATCCTTGTGTTTGATTTTGATCGAATGAATATTTTAATTACAATGAAATTGTTTTTCTTTTAGGTTCCAAGTCCTTTTGTAACACGGATGCTTTAAGACCGAGAACCATGATGTTTTGCGTCCAATACCCTGGTTCAGAAATCATTCTTTCTTTTTTTTTTTTCCTAATGTTTATTTATTTTTGAGAGAGAGAGAGAGAGAGAGACTGAGTGCAAGCAGGGGAGGGGCAGAAAGAGAGGGAGACAGAATGGGAAGAAGGCTCCAGGCTCTGAGCTGTCAGCACAGAGCCCGACGCGGGGGCTTGAACCCATGAACCGTGAGATCATGACCTGAGCCGAAGTCAGCCGCTTAACTGACTGAGCCACACTGAGCCACCCAGGCGCCCCTCATATAACCTATCTTAAACCTCTTCCATAAAGTACATTTGTTGACTGAGATTATGGGTTTGCTTAATGATGATAGAATGATAGATGATAAATAGATGATAGATGATAGACAGATATGGCTAGATTTGTCGTTTATAAATCAGATCATTTAAAACTTCCTTAAATTTCAGGGGCGCCTGGGTGGCTTAGTCGGTTAAGCATCCGACTTCGGCTCAGGTGGTGATCTCACGGCTCACGGTTGGTGAGTTCGAGCCCCGCAATAGGCTCTGTGCTGACAGCTCAGAGCCTGGCACCTGCTTCAGATTCTGTGTCTCCCTCTCTCTCTGCCCAACCCCCACCCCCTGCTCACACTCTGTCTCTGTCTCTCAATAATAAATAAACGTTAAAAAAAATTTTTTTTTTTTAAATTTCATAGGGCTCCTGGGTGGCTCAGTTGGTTGAGCGTCCATCTACGGCTCAGGTCATGATCTCGCAGTTCTGAGTTCAAGCCCCACATCGGGCTTGCTGCTGTCAGCACAGAGCCTGCCTCAGGTCCTCTCTCCTTTTCCGTCTGCCCCTCCCCTGCTTGTACTCTCTCAAAAAGAAATAAAAGCATTTATTAAAAAAAAAAAAAGACTTCCTTAAAATTGAAACGTACATAGGTTCTTAGCTTTATAATTTGCAAATGCTGATAAAATCCCCAGGATGGTCTGTGAAAATACTGGGACAAACATCTCGTGAGCTCACTACAACCGTATCACAGGAGCTAAAACAGCAGGTTGCAAAGAGGAACCTCATCTTTAGTTTTCCCACATTTCATTCAAGCCCATCCTGGTTCTGGGTTTGGAGAATGCAAAGGCATCCGAAGGTCAGGTTTTAATAAAGGATCAAACTTCCCATTGTTCTTTGAATAAGAGATCTCATGTGCGTACAGAGCTGTGCATAAGAATTAGTCCTCTTCCTGGTAGCAAGTCAGCTATTTTCAGCGCAGCCTGGCAATCTTCGATTTCTGAGTTTGTAACTATGGCAATAAGATTAAATGGCATTCAGTAAAATTCATTTTACAAATTAGCTTGGGAGGGTGTCCATGACTGCGATGGAAGGAGCAATGCAAAACTACTAGGAAACAAGAGGGAAATTACACTGGGTTTCATCGTCGTCTTCAAAGTAATCCTCAAAATCACCTAGCGCCATACGGCAGTTTGAGAGTGCGATACAGGGAGCTGAGAACGAATCATCAGATCACGGCTTGCTAGGTTCCTTGACTCAGCTTAAGCCACCACACCTCTCCACTTGCCCCTGGACCATCACACAGCGTCCTTTGTCTATGAACGCCTATGTGTCTGTGTGCTTGCCAGAGTCTTTGATGTGGGACTTTTTATACTAAATAACAGTCAAATCAATTTCAAACACCTTCATTACAGTACACAGCTCATTATGTTCTGGAATCATGTTTAGTTCCAAGCCCCAGGCCACGTTATAATGAGGACAGATAGTGCGCACTAGTCCGCGCTCTATCGTGTCTCCCTATTTCCAGGCAATGGCACAATCACCACCGGTCCAAGTGGAAAGCAGGCACTCATTTGCAGCCTTTAAAGATGGTTTCCTGAGGTTTCAAACCGTTTGCCATAAAACATCGTTGGGAGGGTTTTTTTTTTCTTTTTAACTGAAATATAGCTGACATACACAGATTACTTTCAGGTGTACAACATAGTGATTCAACATTTATATACATTATGAAGTGATCACCATGTTAAATCTAGCTACCATCTGTCACCACGTAAAGTTTTTACAATATTATTAACTATATTCCCTATGCTGTACATTACAGCTCCCTGTCTTGAAAGTCTGTACCTTGTAATTCCCTTAATCTTGTTACAGTGTTAATGTCTTTCCTCTCTGTTGGTTGGTAGCCTTCTTACAAAGTACCTATGTAGATACAGAAGGAAAGACTACTGGATAAATAAATCCTTAATGAGTGATTATATACACACACACAGTATGGTACATATAAAGCAATTCTCTTAAATCTATTTTTTAAAAGAAATTGTATATGCAATGTTGTCTACTTCCATATATACCTATGCCTCTGTGTGTATCAACTTCTTTTCAAAAAAAACAGATTTAAGACAATTACTCAATTACTTTTTTTTTAAGTTTATTTATTTTGAGAGAGAGAGAGAGAGAGAGCAAGCGTAAGTGGGGGAGCAGAGAGAAAGGGAGAGAGACAGAATCCCAAGCAGGCTCTGCACTGTCCACACAGAGCCCAACGCGGGGCTCGAATCCACAAACTGTGAGATTGTGATTTGAACCAATTATCAAGAGATGGACGTTTAACCGATGGAGCCACCCAGATGCCGCTAAGACAATTACTTTATATGAACACTTAGAGGATAGATTCCATCCTATCCTGCTGGAGAGGATGTGGAGAAACGGGAACCCTCTTGCACTGTTGGTGGGAATGCAAACTGGTACAGCCACTCCGGAAGACAGTGTGGAGGTTCCTCCAAAAATCAAAAATAGATCTACCCTAGGAACCAGCAATAGCACTGCTAGGAATTTACCCGAGGGATACAGGAGTGCTGATGCATAGGGGCACTTGTACCCCAATGTTTAGAGCAGCACTTTCAACAATAGGCAAATTATAGAAAGAGCCTAAATGTCCATCAACTGACGAACAGATAAAGAAGATGTGGTTTATGTATACAATGGAATACTACTTGGCACTGAGAAAGAATGAAATCTGGCCCTTTGTAGCAACGTGGATGGAACCGGAGAGTGTTATGCTAAGTGAAGTAAGTCAGGCAGGGAAAGACAGATACCCTATGTTTTCACTCATAGGTGGGTCCTGAGAAACTTGATAGAGGATCATGGGGGAGGGGAAGGGGGGAAAAAAGAGAGGGAGGGAGGCAAACCCTAAGAGACTCTTAAAAACTGAAAATAAACTGAGGGTTGATGGGGAGAGGAGGGGTGGGAAGGGGAAAGTGGGGGATGGGCATGGAGGAGGGCACCTGTTGGGATGAGCACTGGGTGCTATATGGAAACCAATTTGACAATAAATTTCATAAAAGAAAAAAAAAAAGATTTCCATCTTATCCACCATCGGTTCACAGAGAAGTTCCAGGTCCTCAACAGGCTAACAGTGTCACGAGATTTACCCTTGTTTTGGTATGGCAGAAGAATGGACAGAACACTCACAGCCTCCTTTTTGCTCCCTCATAGCTGCACGATTTCAATGCCTAAGTGACCATCCATGAAACTGTGGCATTACACTTGAAATGAATGTGACATAGTGTTGGCTGCCAGCGTTTCTCCTCCCTGATTTAATTATAAATTCTTGCTAAAAGCCAATAATAGGGGAATTACTTCCCCGGACACACAGGACATTATCAAAATTACTCGTGTTTCTCTGTTGCTGGGAATAGAAGGTAGCGGGGTAGACATTCTCTTTGCTGTCACAATTGATTATCATTGATTAATTGTTCATAATTCTAGATGGAAACAGATGCACACCGGCATATAAATAATCCTAACTTGTTTTCTTGCCAGCCAGTCATAGTCGGTTTGGCATCTGAGGAAACACTGGTGGAGCACAGGAATTGCGAGGCTTTTTAAGAGGATTGTTACCAGGATAAAACAGATTTTTATGCAGCATGAGCAAGTGATAACAGTTTTCATGTTAACCTTGAAACTCGACTTGAGAACAGGATTCAGCAATATTTTTACTGCTAGCCCTGAATATCTTAGAGGGATCCCTGGGAAGAAGACAGTCCTTATGTAAAGGAAGCACTTGAACCATCGGTTATAATGGAGTATGACAGCCAAGGTCTAACACAGGGGGCCAGATTACCGAAAGCAGTCTATCATCTGCATAATCCAGGGTCAGCAAATGGAGATGAAACAGACCAAAGGGAAACCTGAAATCAAGCCTTGTCCTTCAACGCATGTCATTAGAAGCCTTGGTTTAAAGTGGCAGAAGTGATAGTATCTAGGAAACGAGAAAGCTCGATAACCAGCAAGGATGCAGCTCTAAATCATTCTACACACATCAGCTGGGAGGCGTAACATTTTTGCAAATGCTGGGATTAAAGACAAAGGGCCACCTCGTGTCCACGACCGGCAAAAAAGCATTCGTGAGCTATCCTTCACCTCAAGCAAGCAGGGTAAGCAAAAAACCTAGGTTTGTGGACAAACTTACTTGTCTGAAAAACAAGTTTACCTCATAAACGTTATACTGTGTATTCGTAAGATAAGGGTTTTGCATTGGAGTCACTGAAATTTACTTCATCCTTGACATTTTCAGGTCAGGTAGAGGGGAAGGATACATACACTTCCTTTCCCAAGAATAAATGTTGGCCTGTTTAAAAGAGCTGTCTTGTGGGGTACCTTGGTGGCTCAGTCGGTTGAGCATCCAGCTTCGGCTCAGGTCATGATCCCGTGGTTCATGAGTTCGAGCCCTGCATCGGACTCTGTGCTGAGAGCTTGGAGCCTGGAGCCTGCTTCCGATTCTGTGTCGCCCTCTCTCTCTCTGCCCCTCCCCCACTCATGCTCCGTCTCTGTCTTCTTCAAAAATAAATACACATTAAAAAGAATTATAAAAAAGAAAAGAGATATGTCTTGAAATGCAAATGTGAGCCTATTTTCTCACCAGGCATTCATGACCTGTAATCAAGGTACTAATCACTCAACAGCAAAACAGGGAGGAATGTGAATTTTAAAAGAAAGCAATGTTAGTGCTCTAGAACATACATACACAGAAAGCTAAGAGCATTAAGATTCTTCTGCAATTATTGAAGATTCTTATAAATCAAATAAGAAATTAGTATTCCTGCTTCATTAGCCGGAGGCACCTGCTCATTAGACAAGAGAAATATTTGCAGTTTGGGAAGAGAAAAGAGACTGGGTAAATAAGCATCAAAACCAACTGCCTGCTACATTTGTAATCCTACAGAGTTTAGAATCCTATGAATGGGAAAAGACTGCAACAAGACTGAGCTCACCCTCATGCACTGCTGATGGAAACGGAAAATGGATCGGGAAACATCTAGGAAAACAGCTTGGGAGCCTCTCCAAATTTTAAACATAAAGTTACCAGGCGACCCAGCAATTCCACTCTTAAGGAGACACCAAACGGAAATGAAAATACTCATCAAAATAAAACCCTGGGGTGCCTGGGTGGCTTCCTCGGATGAGCGTCCAACTCTTGATTTCAGCGCAGGTCATGATCTCACTGCTCATGGGTTCGAGTCCCGCATCAGGCTGTGCACTGACAGTGTGGAGCTTGCTTGGAATTCTCTCTCTCTCTCTCTCTCTCTCTCTCTCTGCTCTTCCCCTGCTTGTGCTCTCTCTTTCTCTTCTCTCAAATATATACATAAACAGATATATTTTTTAATTTTTAAAAAATGGTACACATAGGTTTATAGCAGTATTTATTATCCATAATAGCCCCGAAGCGGGAACAACGCAAATGTTGATCTAATGATGAAAGAGTAAATAAACTGTGTTAAAGCCACGCCACAGAACAGTATCCAACAATAAAAGATACAAAGCGCTGCTATGACATGGATGAACCAAGAAAACCTCGTGCTAAGTGAAAGAAAGCAGCCACAGAAGACCACCTCTTGCATGTTTCTGTATAAAAGATTGCCACTGACAAATCTATAGAGACAGAAAGTAGATTAGTTATTGCTTAGGGCTGGTGGGGAGAGGGGGGGAATGGAGAAAAATAGCCAACAGGTATTGGGATGCCTTTTGGAGTTACAAAAACATTTTTTCTTAACTTTTTTATGTTTCTTTATTTTTGAGAGAGAGAGACACACAGTGTGAGTGGGGGAGGGGCAGAGAGAGAAACACACATAGACTCTGAAGCAGGCTCGAGGCTCTGAGCTGTCAGCACAGAGCCTGACGCAGGACTCAAACTCACAAACCACGAGATCATGACCTGAAGTTGGACGCTTAACCGACTGAGCCACCCAGGTGCCCCTAAACATTATTTTTTTTTAAGTTTACATATTTATTTTGAGAGAGCATAAGAGCCTACACTCGGGTAAAAGAGGAAGGGGCAGAGAGAGAGGGAGAGAGTGAGAATCCCAAGCCACTGTGTCAGTGTAAAACCTGACACAGGGCTTAAACTCACAAACTATGAGATCATGACCTGAGCTGAAATCAAGAGTCAGACGGTTAACCAACTGAGCCCCACAGGTGCCCCCATAAAAACATTCTAAGATGGGATTATGGGGATAGCTGCACCAATTCCTAAATAAACTAAAAACCACTGAAGTATATGTGTGTGTGTGTGTGTGTGTGTGTATTAAACAGGTGTAACTTTTATGGCATGCAAATTATATCTCAATAAAGTCAGGTTTTTGTTTTTGTCTTTTCAAAGTCATGCTACAGCCAGCTCGGGAAGAGAATGCTTAGGTTAGCAAGGAAGCTGCTAAGAAAAGTAGTAAGAATTTTCAAATAGAAGCCTGATTTTCATCACTGGTTGTCGGTCCCTACCCTCTCCCCACCTCCACCCACAATGTTTCTTCTGTTAGTGCTGCAGCTATTAGACAGCCTATAAAATCTCTCTTGCGCTCATTGGTTGTTGACTTTGGTTTTGTGGGGTATTTTTTAATGTTTGTTTTTGAGAGAGAGACAGAGCACATGCAGGGGAGGGGCAGAGAGAGAGAGAGACAGACAGACAGACAGAATCCAAAGCAGGCTCCAGGCTCTGAGCTGTCAGCACAGAGCCCCACTCAAGGCTCAAACCCACGAACCATGAGATCGTGACCTGAGCCGAAGTTGGACGCCCAACCGACTGAGCCACCCAGGCGCCCCTGGTTTGGGTTTTTTTTTTTTTCAGACAACAACGCACAGACAAAAATTCAAGGCTTACAGGGAGAGGGTCTACCAATTACTTATGCAAATGGTGACTCTTCCCCTTCTTGTAACTGATGAATGCCCTGTATCCCCTAGAGCCAACCTCTGATGGAAGGGGGTGTCGGGGTAACAGGAGCCTGTGGATAAGGTTTACTCTCCCTCCCTTTTGGCACAGGGGGAACGGTGCAGAAACGGGGAGCCGTGGCTTCACGGACAATAGAGCAGAGCAGAAAGAACTGATGCTTATCTGTGACTGAGAAGCCTGTACCATAGTCAGTAATTTCAAACCCCTTTTAATTCTTTTAAGCAGGAAGACGGGAGGCTTCACCGTTAAACTCAGGGAGCGACATGCCTCATATTACTGAACACCAAAGGATCAGAATCTCCACCTGTCCTTGAAAAAACACACGTGCTGTCTGCTCCTGACTGCAGTATTTCAGGGGAAGAAGTGTTCTTTTCTTGTGGTTTCTTGTTGTGTTTTTTATTTTCTCTCTCAGGGGGCAAACCTCCTATGTTCCCTTTGTAGAAGAGGTTCCCCAGGAAACTCCCATTCAGAGCTGGAAAATGGAAAGAGAGATGCAAACTGAGACCCTGGGGAAATGTTAATGAAGCCCAGGGAATCTCTGGGCCCCACTGTGGGATTTGCACGTTGACAATGACCGGGAATATCATTTAACAGGAGGGGGAGGGGAGTTTCTTCGGTGCTCCACTGTATGGGCCACTTGACCAGAATAGATTGAATATTCCCTGGCTTTAGCGTTGGAGCCATAAATTGCCTGCTCTTTCCTGTCAATGCAGAGATTCATTTCAGATCCACCTCGTTCCTCTTTTTTGGTCTCAGATTGATTCAGACCTCAAACCTCTTGTTCCAACGTTAATGCCCTGACCTATAGGGAAAGCAGTTCCACCACCCCCCTTTGTACTCATTCTACCTACAGTCTCTTTCCTAAGGATTTTGATGCATGGTTTAAAAAGTTGAGGTCAGATATCAAAGAGACCTGGTTCTTCAAAGATCCTTAAGTGAAATTTACAAAATTAGAGATTACATATCTAGATAACACACAGACATTTTACTTGCTGTGGCGAGTCCGATTATAACTGGTATTTCAAGGTTCTCTGGGGAAAAAGAACTCTCTGGGATGTCTGAAACATGCAGAGGGTATTTCTTATCAGTATTTCCTACGGGAAAACCATGAATGACAGTGACAATACCTTCTCTTGGTGTAGACTTCGCAAAGCACTCTCCCCTCCCTTGTCTTACTGGAGATGCCAAAGGTCATTTGAAGTCGAGGAGACAGAGTCGTTTTATAGACGAGGAAATGTGCCCAGAGAAAGCAGAATGCTCATCAAAGACATAAAAGTAGTAACAAGAAAAGCCAAGATCATAACCCACATCCCTGACCCCTCAATCAAAACCAATCTGCCTCTTTGAGTGAGGAAGCATCACACCTAATCCTGCCCCAAATGGAGCTCTGAATCCCCTTCTCCTGGTGAGATAAGCCTTGCCTGGGACAGAAACTACATCAGCATTGTAGTCAACAGGAGCTAGGATTTCCTGCTTGCAAAGCTGTCAAGAACAAGTGTGGGAATTAAGAAAGAAGAAGAAGATAACATCTACAAGGGACCACAGGGTCACCTGGAAAGGGGGTTCACTGTGCTGGCTCCTGTGCCCATGGTCAGACTTGAGCCTCCAAGCAGAAAGCTACAATGTCAAGTGTGCCATAGGGCCTCTGGAGTCCTGCAGCCAGGTGGAATGCGCCCTCCATGGACTCCACGTGTCCCGTATCTACTTGACACGGCACTGGCCATTCAGAAGGAAAACTGCCTGGTATCTTAGAGAGAGCACTGTAGACAACAAACCGGTGGTTACCGGAGGGGAGGTTGGTTGGGGGTGGGGGGGGTGGGGGAAATAGGTGATGGGGATTAAGGAGCGCATTTGTCACAATGAGCACTGGGTGATGTATGGATGGGCTGAATCACTCTATTGGACATCTATTGTACACGCGAAACTCAGATTGCACTGTATGTTAACTAGCTGGAATTTAAATAAAAACTTGGAGGGGGGGAAAAAAGAGCACGAGATGTAGAGCTGGAGGATTTGAGTTCCAACGGTGACCTTGGGCTGTTACTTGACCCGGCTACATTTCTGTAAAAAGGGCTAGAATTCATAGCACTGCTGTGAGGATTAAATTAGCTAACACTTCTGAAACATTTGGCAAAAGTATATCCTCAGTAAACGTTAACTATTGTGAATATCATTAATTTTTTTTAATGTTTATTTCTTTTTGATAGAGAGAGACAGAGTGCAAGCCAGGGAAGGACAGAGAGAGAGAGGGAGACATAGAATCCAAAGCAGGCTCTGGGCTCTGAGCTGTCAGCATAGAGCCCGATGCGGGACTCGAACTCATGAGCTGTGAGATCATGACCTGAGCCAAAGTCGGCCATTTAACTGACGGAGCCACCCAGGTGTCCCTTGTGAGTATCACTATTAATCTAACATACCTATTTTACAGAAAAGAAACTGAGGCATAAACAAAAGACATTGTTTGCACTGTAGCAACGATGTGTAAATGATGATAATAACATTTACAATAATAATAATACCCAATCTATAAGCTTATTGTGAGGATGAAATTTACATGACACGTGTCTTTTGAAATGTAGGTTATTTTTGTATATATGCTGATACACCATTTGGATCACATGCCCTTGAAGGCCAGAGCAGTCTGTCCTCCATTTTCTCCCTCCTCCAGAGCCTGGAAGGGGCCTTCCACAGAGTCAATGCTAATTAAGTGTTCACCAAATTAATTCAGCATGTGGCCACTTTACGGGATGTCAGACATCCGATCCAGAGGTTACAAACTATCTAATTTATTACATTTATTGAATCTTTTTTCTGGATTCAACCAAGACCTACTTTCTTCACTACATTATCAACAAAACACCATCAATCACTGATTTGGTAAGTGACCGGCAGGCCCTCCAGTGTAGACCGCTATTTGGAATGGCCTGGATCACTTCTACTGCTACGGACGTGGCTTCTCTCCAGGTAAGCAGGTCTAAATGTCTAACCCTCAAGCGTCCATCTTGATGTAGGATGAGCTTGTTTTTCCAGAAGTTCATCTCCAGCAAGACTAGGAGGTCAAGGTAAAGCAAAATGAAACTCCTTTGCAATAACTACCACTGTGAATCACAGTCCTCCTGCACTTACAGCTCATGGATGCCCCGAAAACTCCATGGCTCACTTCTCTTATCTGGCCCCTAGCCAATACACTGTATTTGTTCAGGACTGTTCTCAAAGGGGCGCCTGGGTGGCTCAGTCAGTTGGGCATTCGACTTTGGCTCAGGTCATGACCTCACAGTTCATGGGTTCGAGCCCTGCGTTGGGCTCTGTGCTGATGGCTCAGAGCCTGGAGCCTGCTTCAGATTCTGTATCTCTCTCTCTCTCTCTCTCTCTCTCTCTCCCTGACCCTCCCCAGCTCGCACTCTCTCTCCCCCTCTCAAAAATAAAGTGAGATGTCCAGGGGGCCTTGCTGGAAAAGGGAGATGTGCAGGTGCCATTGGACATATCAGAACATCCCCCTGAATAACTGCTCAGAAGAGCCTAGGCTAGTGCTATCTATCAGGGAAGAGACAAAGACAGAGGGCCTTGGGAATCTAACAGGTGTTTTGTTCTAGATGGGTGCTAGCGTCAAAAGCGCTCGTCAGAAAGGTGTGGATGAGAGCTGCTGGCACTGCTCCTCCCCTTCCTTGTATCTGGTCTGTAGACATTCACCTTGAAACTCCTTTAAAAACCGTAATTTTAGGGGCACCTGGGTGGCTCAGTTGGTTAAGCGTCTGACACTTGATTTCGGCTCGTCATGAGTTCAAGCCCAGAGTTAGAGTCACTCTGCGCTGACAGTGCAGACAGACCCTACTTGGGACTCTCTCTCCCCCTCTCCTGTTCCTCCCCTACTCTTGCAGGTGCATGCACATGCTCTTTCTCGCGCGCGCGCGCGTGCTCTCTGTCTCTCTCTCAAAATAAACAAGTAAACTTTAAAAAAAACAAAAACAAAACAAATACTTTTATCCAGGAGGAAAGCCAGATCCAGAACACCTGCACCAGGTGTTCTAGAAGTTTCAGAATCAAGGTTCTTTATGGTTGAGAATGACATTGTAGGTTTTTCTCTCACCTCTTTTTGTTTAAGTCAGAGCTGCCCCAGCCTCTTGAAGCAATGGCCTTTCACAACGTAAACACACGTTCCCACACCCACAAAAGAAAAGTCAGCCGGAATCTGGTTATTTATGAGAAATCTAGAAATAGGACTCTGAGTCACTGGAAGAAGGTAGAAACCTATTCGTTCAATTTTCTGACAAGAAAAAACAAAACAACAAAAACATCACTCTCTGAGCTTCATACTGCAGTCCTGCTTCGAAATTATTCTAGGAAGACAAAGCCAAATTATGGGCATCCAAGGACGTCCCAGCTAAACCAAAAAGAAAAGTAGGTGAGCAATGAACCTTATTAGCATGTGTCCTCCTGGGCTGATGACTGTCATTAGACTGCTAGAAGATGACATCATTTTCTCTAAGAGGCAGTCAGCTTGAAAATGTCAACTCTCTCGGTGAATTAATTCTTGCAGCTGCTTTATGTTGCCTTCTGCTCCTTGCTGAAAGAAACGGACATATTTCATTTCTGGGAACTGTCAGACATGTTGCTGTTTTAAATATTACATTTTAAGCCCAATCCAACCCGAACATATTGTGTTTGGAGAAGCCTGGTGGAAAAAACGTTGACTTCAATAAAGGAAAAGGCCAAGGTGTAACACTTGGTAATCTTATTTGAAAAGTAATCACTTTTTGGGGTTCAAATTGCTTCCATTTTATAATGGCCTTTTTTAAAAAAGACTTTTCTAGTATGAAGTTAATAGGAACTCTTGCACTACAATGATGTGGTCATAAAATATTCCTCCAGGGAGTCAAGGGTGGGAGTGAGGAGAAAGGAGGTAGATTTCAGAGCAGAGATAACCTACCTGCAAAACATCGCCCATCCCAAAGTCCTGGCCTCTGAATGAAGCTCTTTTTCACCTCACCAGCCACAGGAGGAAAAAAACAAATAGTACCATTTATTTTTTTTTCAATAAACATTATTGAATGTTTATGGTTTTTTTTTCAGTTCCTGTGCTGGGCACTGGGGAAATGATTGAAAGACATTTCTCATCTTTTTTAATTTTTTTTTATCTAAAAAAAAATTTTTTTTAACGTTTATTTATCTTTGAGACAGAGAGAGACAGAGCATGAACGGGGGAGGGTCAGAGAGAGGGAGACACAGAATCTGAAGCAGGCTCCAGGCTCTGAGCTGTCAGCACAGAGCCCGACGTGGGGCTCGAACTCACAGACCACGAGATCATGACCTGAGCCAAAGTCGGACGCTCAACCGACTGAGCCACCCAGGCGCCCCTTCTCATCTTTAAGAGAGCTCCAAGTTCAGGGCCACCTGGGTGGCTCAGTCAGTTAAGCACCCAACTTGGTTTTGGCTCAGGTCATGATCTCATGGTTCATAAGTTCAAGCCCCACATCAGGCTCCACACTAACAGTGTGGAACCTGCTTGGGGTTTTCTCTCTCTCTCTCTCTCTCTCTCTCTCTCTCTCTCTTTTTATCCCTCCCATGCTCACTCTCTCTGTCTCTCTCAAAAATAAATAAATAAACTTAGAAAATGTTTTTTAAAAAAGAGAGCTCCAAGTTCATTCGAGATATGGCAAGGGAAATAATAAAAGTTTGGAAGCTCCCTGAGAAAAAGAGATTCAGTGAGTGTTCTGAGAGTGAGTTTTAAAGGAAGATTATACGTGTTTACAGATACACCTGCACCATCTTTTATGTAGGGGTGAGCGAGAGAAAATGGGGGAAAAAAAGACAAACAGAAAACTATCTTTAATAACTACATAGGCTTTCATAAATGAATAAAACTTTCATAAATGAATAAAACACCTGACCGTGGTGTCAGAAACCAAAAAGAGCCTCGAAGTACCCCCAAAATATCTTCCCTGTTTTCTGTCTAATGTATGAAATACTTTGAGCTAGAAACAAATACGTTGTCTGTTTGTGTGCTTTTATTTTTTACAGAGAAAGAGAGACGATCTTAACACAGTCTCCACGCTCAGCCGTAGAGCCCAAGAATGAGCTTGATCTCAAGACCCTGGGATCATGACCTGAGTCGAAATCAAGAGTCACACACTCACCGGACTGAGCCATCCAGGTGCCCCTGGAAACAAATACTTTAAATCCACTGTTAGACTTGAAAACATGTACATCAATGATTTAAATAAACATGAAACTGTAACTGATTGATACTGTACCATCTTTCTGACAGTGAGTTTGCAGAGAGGTGATCGGGAAAGCATAATGCCTAAAGTAATAAGAAATGAGCCAAATTAAGGGCTAGCAAAAGTGGTGTGTTTCCTTTCATGTTTTCATTCTCCATTGTTTTAATTTACATGCAGCAAAATGCACGGATCTTAGGTGTGAGAGTTTGATGTTTCATGAATGCAAATACTCATACAGCTCACGTGTCCCCGTCAAGACCCAGAACATGTTCACCAGACCCACAGAGTTCCCTTCAGCCCTATTCCAGGCAATCTCCAGCGCCCTACTGCCAAAGGCAATCACTGTTCCAATCTATTTCACCATAGATTAGTACTGCCTGTGTCCTTAAGTTTTACATCAACAGAAATATTCTTTTTGCATCCTTGTTTCTGACATCTTTCACCCAGCACAACGTATCTACAATAGATTTCACACGGCACAATACATCTACATGTTATGAAAAGCAGGGGCTGCTTCCTGTGTCTTATTGAGCCGTAGTCTGTTGTATGCACATATCACAATCTGTCTCTCCAGATCTGCTGACGGACATTTTGGGTGTTTGCAATTTTCAGCCGTGATGAACAGAGAGCTATTCTTGCACAAGTGTTCTTGTGGATGTCTGTGTTCATTTCAACTGGGTAAATAACGAGGAGTGAATCGCTGGGCTCTGAGGTCAATGTGGGCTTCAACATTTTTAGGGGGATTTATCATAAAAGTAGGAGCATTTAAACTTGACCTAAGGAGGAGGTAGAAAAGGAAGTAAGGGCCACCCAGGCTGTCAGAGGGGGGTGAGCCAAAGCAGGAGTCGAAAGGCAAAGGTCCGTGGAATGTGAGAAGGTGAATGGTCAGATGTGAATCATAAGGCAATGGAGGGCGTTCTTTCTGGCAAACAGCTCCTGGGATGTTTCCAAAGGCTCTGTTATTGTTAGCAGGGTCTTCAGCGTCTGGACTAATTACTGGAATTTCTGAAACTGTTGCTAAGTTTCTCAGCAAATGCCATTGTTTCTGGGAAGCCTAAGAAAATAACAAGAATGAAGTCCTACCTCCGGTTCAAGTGGACCTGATTTGGTAGAATTGGTATCCAACTGGGAACTGGGTCCACACTGTCATCCAGACATCGTTTCCATTGTATCTTTTTTATTTTAGTCTTTGTTTATTTTTGAGAGAGATTGAACATGAGCATACCGGCGTGTGCGTAGATGGGGTGGGCAGAGAGGGAGACGGAGATCTGAAGCAGGCTCCTCGCTGACAGCAGAGAGCCTGACATGAGGCTTGAACTCACAAATCATGAGATCGTGACCTGAGCAGAAGCTGGATGTTTCACCGACTGGGCCACCCAGGCATCTCATCATTTCCCTTGCATTTTAAAAACAGGATCTGAAGGAAAACAGGTCATTCCCTAGTGGGACCCAGTCTCAGCCATTTTGATGGCACAAGCCAGTTCTCTGTCCTCTTCTGCACACTCAGATCTGCAGCTAAGAGCCGTTGTTAAATAAGACAGGCCAAGTTGCTGACTGGAAATGTACACTGTTCAAATTCTATCAGTTCAGTCTATTTTGCCAAAGTCCCCTTTAAGTATATTATTAATTTCTTTAAATGGATTGGGACACCATTTTTTTTTTTTAGGTTTATTTATTTAAGCAATCTCTACACTCAATCTGGGGCTAGAAGTCACAACCTTGAGATTAAGAGCAGCAGAGTCTATTGACTGAGCCAACCACGAGCTCTTCAGTTGATTAGGATTCTTATATATTAGAGTTGATCATTACCAAGGAAAATGAGGGGCAACTGTGTGGCTCAGTCAGTTAAGCATCCAACTCTCAATTTTGGCTCAGGTCACGCGTTTGAGCCCCGTGTTGAGCTCTGCACTGACAGCAGGGAGCCTGCCTGGGATTTTCTCTCCCCTCCCCACCCCTTCCCAAAAGTGAATAAATATTTTTTTTTTATTTTTTTTTCAACGTTTATTTATTTTTGGGACAGAGAGAGACAGAGCATGAACGGGGGAGGGTCAGAGAGAGAGGGAGACACAGAATCGGAAACAGGCTCCAGGCTCCGAGCCATCAGCCCAGAGCCTGACGCGGGGCTTGAACTCCCGGACCGCGAGATCGTGACCTGGCTGAAGTCGGACGCTTAACCGACTGCGCCACCAGGCGCCCCTAAATATTTTTTTAAAAAATAAAAATAAATTTTAAAAAAGGCAATGAGAGACTGCTGAATGATTTGAACTACTGTTCTTTGGTTTGTCTACCCAAAACATGGTACGTAATCAGGGACAAATGGCAGAGCCTTCTGGGTCTACATTATTTCCCGGGAGTCTACCAACTATTCTCCAAGAAAATAGATTTCCCAAACCACAACCCAACCCTGACCCCCCCCCCCCAGGCCCTCTCAATAAGGACATATAAAAATCACAAAATTAAATACAGTGACAGCAATAACACACACAGAGACACTTCCTAGGACATGGACAGTCCACAACTGACCATGTAGGTAAGAGTTCAGGGCTATTCCCACCTTTTCCTTCCAACGGGATCTCACGTGTCCATAGAACTCGGGTTATTTATACACAGGATCAGATAAACTGCTCTAGGTTACACTGCAGTTATGGGAAAAAAAGATCCCAGTGACATAAAAACAGAGGCTACTGCTCACTCCCGCTACCCACTTGTGCTTGAGTGTCGAGGAAGGATAAGGAAGGAGGAGGCCCGGTATTTCTACCACCAACCATGTCTCCGGGGTCAGGCCCTGTAAGCTCTCTGAACTCAACTACTTTATCTACGGGATAAAAATACCGTGCTACATGATCTCTCAGACCCTCTCCAACACTGGGATTCTACAACACAGAGAGAAAAATCACCCAGTCACAAGAACACTCATCAAACAGGCACAGAGTCACCGGACGGAACCATGATTCGGCTGCTCCAATTATTTTGGTCATTGCCGTGATCAATAATGTTCTCCGTGGCCTGATCAATTACGCCTCTGGCTGTGTGGATCATTAACGTGACTGAGGCACCCCGCCAGACCGTGCATGAACCATTTCAGTGTCTGTGGTCAGCCGAGGCTAGAGGGAAAAATGTCCAAGCGTCCCTCCGACTCGGGGGCTTTTTTTTCATGTGGTCTTGGTCCCCCTTTTATTTTTGAAAAGGAAATGACTCACAGGGCCCCATGAGTAAAAACAAACTAAGGACATGGAGGCGATATTCAACTCTGTAGTCTTAAAAAAAAACAAAAATGGGGCGCCTGGGTGGCGCAGTCGGTTGAGCGTCCGACTTCAGCCAGGTCACGATCTCGCGGTCCGTGAGTTCGAGCCCCGCGTCGGGCTCTGGGCTGATGGCTCAGAACCTGGAGCCTGTTTCCGATTCTGTGTCTCCCTCTCTCTCTGCCCCTCCCCCGTTCATGCTCTGTCTCTCTCTGTCCCCAAAAAAATAAACGTTGAAAAAAAAAATTAAAAAAAAAAACAAAACAAAAACAAACAAAAAAAAGCTCCTCCCTGGCTGACACCATATTAGGTACAAGAAAAACAAACTCTGAGTAAGACATTGCCCCAGCTTGGAGCGCCTGGGTAGCTCAGTCGGTTAAGCATCCGTCTTCGGCTCAGGTCACGATCTCAGGGTCCGTGAGTTCGAGCTCCGCGTCGGGCTTTGTGCTGACAGCTCAGAGCCTGGAGCCCGTTTCAGATTCTGTGTCTCCCTCTCTCTCTGACCCTCCCCTGTTCATGCTCTGTCTCTCTCTGTCTCAAAAATAAATAAACGTTAAAAAAAGTTAAAAAAAAAAAAAAAAAAAAGACTTTGCCCCAGTTCCCCTGACACACACAGTCTACTAACGTAGGTCAGCAAAGAAACAATTATGCTGCCCTCAGAGACTGGCAATCCTGGTTCTCAGGCCTTTGGATTCAGACTGAATTACAACCCTGGTTTTCCTGGCTCTCCAGCCGGCTCACGGCAGAGAGGTGAGACTTCTTGCCTTCCGTAAATGTGGGAGCCAATTCTGGTCAGTTTTATGTACTTCTCTCCAATTCCATCTGTATCTCTGGAGGCCTCTGATGCATACACCCTGTTAGCTGCGTCCAGACATGCCTTGAACAAGGCTTCTGTGCCTGAACAACTTTGGGGAACGTTACATCCCGTTTCCCCTCTCTCTGCACCAGTGGGCATCAGGCAGCCAGCGGCTAAGAGTCGGGTTCAGGTGGATTTCATCTGACTCTTCACAAACTTGTACAAGAGAATGCTTTGAAATTCTCATAGGACTAATTTTTCACGGAACTTACTTTAGAAAACACTTGGCATGGGGTGCCGGGGTGGCTCAGTGGGTGAAGTGTGGACTCCCGGTTTTGGCTCAGGCCATGATATCAGGGCTTCTGACTTCGAGCCCCGCATCAGGCTCTGTGCTTGGGATTCTCGGTCTCCCTCCCTCTCCCTCTCTCTCTCTCTAAAGGAAATAAACAAACATTTTTTTAAAAAAATAAAAAATGAAACACGGATAATAAAAGTACCTCTTAAAGGCTCCTACAGGAAACCAAGTCAGAGAATGCACTACAGCTTGTAGCATAGGATGCTGAAAAATGAACATTGTCATTAGTCACCTCGGCAGGCAGGCAAATCACTTGAACATTTTAAACCTGCTGTTTTGTAAACAAACCAAACAACAACAACAACAAAGGAAAACAGGTACAGGAAACACTATGCAAATCACGTTGTCTTGATGCCCCCCCCCCCCACCATTGTCCAAGTGATCCTCTGCTTCTGTCCTGACAGTTTGCCTTTTAGAATCAGGGTGGCCCTTTTCTGTCCTTGGGCTCCCTTCTCAACAGCACTTGGAATTTTCACTTTTGTCATGAGGGCTCTTCTTTTCCATCATCAGCCAAATCCTGCCAGTTTGTGAATGACACCCCCCCACCCCGCCCGCCCCGGAAGAAGTTAGGTCCTTAAGCAAACCAGGACAATCAACTCTTTAAGGCCAGAAGGGTATTCACTAAGAAAATATTCCCACAGTGCATTAAAGAGCATCTTTGTAGTTTAGATCAGTTACCGTCACATTTCATACTTATTCCCACAGAGCAGATGCTTTGTGTGTTTGGAGATTGTAACAGTATTTTATGTCGTTGATAATCAGTACTGAGTTAGAAAGGTCCCAGTTTCTAGAAACACATGTCTGAGTTCCTTCGAAGACCATATGTGACTTATTTTATTAAAATAAAATAAATTTAAAACAATCATCTTTGTCGACAATCAAAATTTCTAGCTTTCCCCCTAAACTTACCAATACCATGAAATTTCTTGGCCCTAACAAAAATATTTTCCGTTGACAAAATCATAGGCACTTTTCCTATTGGGATCGGCTCAGTCACCATATTAAAAATAACTAATTAACTTCCTGTGCCACTGATTATAAATAGCACCCAATACTAATCATTATCATTCACTCTCAAGTTTGCAACCTTGTTTCCTCTCCCATGACATGAAAGATGTCATTGCAAGCGCATGAGCCTTATCGTAGACTCTGGGTCATTTATCACCAAAAAGTCTGGTTCCTTTAATCAACCAGCCTTAACAGGCATTGGATTTGTCAGAGGAAACAGTTATATGCTTTTATCCCCTTGACTTAGCATTATCTAAGAGGGCAGTAGAAAGTAGACAAATGCACTGAAGAATAAAAAATACTCCACGGAAATATTTTAAATATTTTTTCTAATTTATTTAATTGAGTAATCTCTACACCCAAAGTGGGGCTTGAACTCATGAGCCACACACTCTTCTGACTGTGTCAGCCAGGCACCCCAGAGACGGAAATACTTAAATAACATTTTTCTATCTCAGACACAGGTTCACATTATCTCTTGAAATGATTCTGACTAGTATATTAACATCAAGCAAAACATTTGAAAAGCAGGGATAAAAATTCATCCAAATCCATTTAAAATCATCTAAATCTACTGGGAAAACATTCTTGATGATTATACATCTATTGCCTTAAGAATGAAAAGTAGAGGGTTCAAGAGCTAAAACTGAGGGACATACCTCCACCTTCAGCTAAGGCTACTTCTGGCCAAAATGGACAAATGTACTTGCCACCGTCCTGCTGTTGATTTTGCATATGTTAAAGCGCCCCATCCAGGGTGACTGAATTGTTGTAGGAAAAATGCTATATGGCTTTTTTGGCCACTTGGAAGTATAACGACGGTGGGTGGGGCCAGGCCATCTACTTAAAGAGAGGAATCCAGCCCTGTCAGAGAGGTCTAGTTAAGAAAGGAACTGTTGCCAATAGGCTGGCTTTAAAAAAACAAAGTAGGGGTGCCTGAGTGGCTCAGTCGGTTGAGCGTGCGACTTCGGCTCAGGTCATGATCTCATGGTTCGTGAGTTTGAGCCCCACGTTGGGCTCTGTGCTGACAGCTTAGAGCCTGGAGCCTGCTTTGGATTCTGTGTCTCCCTCTCTTTCTGCCCATCTCCCATTCACACTCAGTTGGTTAAGCATCTGACTTTGGCTCAGATCATGATCTCACCATTCGTGAGTTCAAGCCCCATGTAGGGCTCTGAGCTGACAGCTCAGAGCCTGGAGCCTGCTTTGGATTCTGTGTCTCCCTGTCTCTCTGCCCCTCCCCTGCCCTGCTTACACACTCGCTCTCTCTCCCTCTCTCTCGCTCTCTCGAAAGTAAATAAATATTAAAAAGAAAATTTAAGAAAGCAGAGTCAAAAGTTCTGAAGATTTGCAGGGGTTCAGAGAAGTAAAAGGGTCCCCTGAACCCGGGTGGGTAGTCGAAGTCCAAAGTCATGGTGAACTGTGAAAGACACAAAAAAGAAAAAAATCAGGTCATATAGCACAGAGCTAGCAAGCAGGGTTATTTTACATAAACCCAGACTTATACATCATAGCAGTTTCTCAGAACATTGCTAGGACAGTCTGGCAACTGGGGGCTAAGCCCTGGGGAGCAGCAGTGAGTAAGATAAAGTCTTTGGTCTCTTGCAATTTTATTTTATTTTACTTGATTTTATTTTATTTATTTTAGAGAGAGAGAGAGAGCAGGGGAAAGGGGGAGAGAGAGAGAGAGAGAGAGAGAGAGAGAGAGAGAGAAACTCAAGCAGTCCCCATGCTCAACACAGAGCCTGACTCATGGCTTGATCCCATGACCCTGGGATCATGACCTGAGCCCAAATCAACACTCAGACGCTCAACTGACTGAGCCATCCAGTCGCCCCCCAGTTTATATTTTAGTTATGAGAAACATACATTAGGTCCAGAAACAAAGAAACAATACAATTTTAGAAAAGAATACATTTACCAAGAAAATAAAGGACTAGAGCCATAACAGGTAACCGCAATAGACATAGACGGAGTGAAACTGTCAAGCCGTGTGTGAACCCGCCTCAGTGGACTGGCCAGGGCCCCTTTCCAAAGGCACATCAGAACGGCACGGCCAGAGTTTCCCAGGAGTGGTGCGTGAGCCAGTGTGAGGTGGGCTTATGGGTTAACTTTTAAAAATCTAAAGAGTTGTGTGCACTCTTTGCTGTCTTCTTTTTCCGGCAAGGTACACTGCTTTTTCTGTTTAAGTTAGTGATACAGTTTTAATAAAGGTATTTAAGGTAAAAAAATAAATAAACAGGAATTTAGCCATCTAACTTTAAATGTATTTGTTTTTGAGAGAGAGAGAGAGAGAGAGAGAGAGAGAGACAAAGAGAGGGAGGGAGGGGAAGAGAGAGAGAGACAAGAGAATCCCAAGCAGGCTCCGCACGGTCAGCACAGAGCCCAATATGCACCTCCATCTCACAGACCATGAGACCATGACCTGAGTTGAAACCAAGAGTCCGATCCTTCACCGACAAAGCCACCCAGGCACCCCCAATACTCCCACTGTAAACCAGCAACATTTTTGGACAAGCACTCACCTAAGTTACATGAGTGTGTCAGATGCTGTTAAAAAACAAACAAACAAATAAATAAATAAGTCACGAACATCCTGACCAAAAAATGGGAGAAGGCTCACAACTTGTGGCGTGGAAGGTGGGCAAGAGAATTAAACCCAGAAGAGAGTCTTGGGGCGCCTGGGTGGCTCAGTTTGGTTAAGCATCCAACTTCGGCTCAGGTCATAATCTTACAGTTTGTGGGTTCAAGCCCCGCGTCGGGCTCTGGGCTGACAGCTCAGAGCCTGGAGCGTGCTTTGGATTCTGTGTCTCCTTCTCTCTCTGTTCCTACCTCCCCTCACACTCTGTCTCTCTCTCTCAAAAAAAAACACTTAAAAGAAAAGAAAAGAAAAGAAAAGAAAAGAAAAGAAAAGAAAAGAAAAGAAAAGAAAAGAAAAGAAAAAAAGAAAAGAAGTGAGGCTTTGAAAAAAGTTTCCATCAGCAGACAGAACAGTGCAACCTGAGGTCAGGCAGTAGGAGAGCTTAGAACACCCATTTTTCCGAAGGTCCGTAAGCGGCTCTGGGCTGTCCCGCCCAGGTGAGCCTCACAGCAGGTAGCACCAAGATCAACCACCAAGATCAACCACCAAGATCAAGAATCACACAGTGGACAGCCAACCTTGAAAGAAGGTTGACAGAAGGCACTCAGACACAATTCACACTGACAGCAGGGCGACTGCATTTTCCACCAGCAGTGACAAGTCCCCGTTTTCAGGGAATGCCATACTACGTGCAGAGTGTCCTGCTTAGGTCTTATGTGCATTATTTAATTTAAAGCTTACAGCATCCTTGTGAGACAAGTACTGCTATTATCCTCATTTGACAGAGACATGACCTCACTTGCCCAAGGTCAAACGGCTACTCAGTAGAAGAAAGAGGATTTGAACCCAGGCCCACTGGTCTAGAGACACTATACTAACCAGTACTTGTCAGAGGCAACTTAGACAGAAATGCAAAGATGCACTTACAAGATAGAACTCAGTGCAAAGTAAAGACCAAGCATTGGGGATGAGGCAGAAATCCTTATGTCAGAGCCAGAGCATGTAAGTTCAGAGAGGAACCAGCATTAAAGACAGTTTAAAACTTCACCCAGCATGCCAGGCTAGCCCTCCAAAAGTCTCCTGACTCAGGTCAGGGGCTGGTCCTGGAGACCTGGACAAGGCTAAGTAGGCCTTCATGAGGGTAAGGCTGTAGGAATTAAGAATCATATGGGTCTCAAAGCATAAATATCATAGGAGCGCCTGGGTGGCTCAGTCGGTTGAGCGTTGGACTTCAGCTCAGGTCATGGTCTCGCAGTTCGTGAGTTCGAGCCCCGTGTCAGGCTCTATGCTGACAGCTCAGAGCCTGGAGCCTGCTTTGGATTCTGTGTCTCCCTCTCTCTGCCCCTCCCCCGCTCATGCACTATCTCGCTCTTTCTCTGTCTCTCAAAGATGAATAAACATTAAAAAAAAAATTTTTTAAAAATCTTCCCCTCTTTAAAAAAAAATCATAAAGGGGCACCTGGGTGGCGCAGTCGGTTAAGCGTCCGACTTCAGCCAGGTCACAATCTCATGGTTTGTGAGTTCGAGCCCCGTGTCAGGCTCTGGGCTGATGGCTCAGAGCCTGGAGCCTGTTTCCGATTCTGTGTCTCCCTCTCTCTCTGCCCCTCTCCCATTCATGCTCTGTCTCTCTCTGTCCCAAAAATAAAAAAAAATTAAAAAAAAAAGTTAAAAAAAAAATCATAAAGATCATAAAATACTTCCCCCCTCCCCCACCAAACCCCACCAGAGGGCTCTTCAGGGACTAACGTCAAGCACCATGACTTTCTGAGACAGAGAGAATACAGACACAAAACATTCAACTAGCATCATCATTAAAAGCAAACAAGTTTTCCCATCAAATTCAAGAAGACAAAAATAACTAAAATCCTTATCCTTAATTGTCACTGTTTTGGAAGTCTTAGCCAAAATGCAAAGGCAATGAGGAGAAAGAAAAAAAGAAAAGAGAAAAGAAAAGAAAAGAAAAGAAAAGAGAAAGAGGGAGGGAGGAAAGAGAAAAAGGGAGAGAAAAGAAAGGAAAAGAAAAGAAGAGTGAGGGATGGAAAGAAAGAAAAGAAAAGAAAAGAAAAAGAGGGAGGAAGGAAGGAAGGAGAGAGAGAAAGAGAAAAAAAAAAAAGCAGGTATAAGAAAACAGGAAGGGAAATTTATGATGGTAACAAACTATCTGTGAATTACCGAGCTTGGTGAGGGCTGAGCTACCTGGTCTCAACACCTCTTCTGTGCCTCTAACCCTACATCTCCATAGTCAGAGGGGGTTTCTTGTCGATCAGTACCGAAGTAGTCACATATGTCCTGTGATAATTAGGAAGGACCCCTGGTCTCCACCCAGCTTAAATAGGAAAAAAAAAAAAATTTCATACAATCTCTCATCTAAATGATGTGTCCAAATCTGAAAAGGCAATCTATCATTTCAGTAGCTCATTCAACCAAACAATGCTTGCTAAAAGCAATTCCCTCTTTACCGGAGCACCCACAAGAAGTTTCCCTGTTGCACTATTTACGTTTAATTACAGCCTTTAAACAGCTAAATGTGGAAATACGGGGCGCTTTATTAGTCACATTTCTAGTTAAATATTATCATATTCCTGAGTTTTATTCTAGTAATGGTTCTAAAATTAGATTGCTTCCTAACAATAATGAATACGCCTTTCTTCTAAGTACAGTTTAGTAATCTCGGACTGATAGCAGGCTAAATTAAGGGCTGTAGTGCATTGTAAATGTGGAAGCTCTCCCCAAGCAATCATTCTGAACAAACCTAATCTTTCTTCCTCAGGATGGAATATTCCTTCCTCTTGACCCAGACCTTCCTTTTCCAGGATGCTGATTTGCACGGAGAGCGGCCAATTTCATTGCCCTGCACCGGCCCACACAGGACCATGGCTACAAGGGAACTGCCCTCTCTCTGCAAAGCATCCTGTACGTCAAACTATTGTACTCCACGGTGTTTGTGTGTGTGTTTGTGTATATCTGCTCTTGGGGTGGGCCTCGGGCCACTGCCTGAGTTGAGAGAAAGCCTCTTTCATCCAAATACCTGCAGGTTACCAGCTGGAATAGCAGACAGAAGCAAAACATTGAACTCGCGTCACATCCAGAGAAAGAAAGAAAACGCTGGCACCCAGCTGGTTAAAGGAGGGGGAAGACAAACACCTTTTTCGCGGACTCGGGAAAGAAAACTACATTCAAAACTTAACCACATGACTGAAATGGGAGGGTAACAGTGAATTGTTTTCAAAGAAACATTTCTGCTTTTTATGATAGATGTACGTATCGAGGTATATGTGTCTGCAAACAGAAATGTATTCCAGTCCTCCCAGGTGCGAAAGGAACACGTAAGCCAGGCTTTGTACACCGTCACGAGACAAAACTGCTGTCAACATGAGACTCTTAATCCAATGCTCCCTGCTGAACTTGGCACAGAATCACTGCCCCGCGAGATCTGGCATCCTGCCTCATCCTGAGGGAAGGGCTGAGCCTAAGAGAGGTTTAGGGTCGCTTCAGATCAGGTTCTGCATTATTCCTAGCGCATTCTTAAACTTGGAAGGTGAGCCTCCACCTCTGCGGGGCACTTGAGAGATTCTGGAGAACTGTAGCATATGTTTTTACACTTAACTCAGCAGCAACAGGCAATGCAACCATCACCAAGCTTGGAGTCTGGGCATCCAGATCCGGGGCTGAGCTCTGCTACGTAGGGGACCTGTGGCTTTGGACAAGTCACGCCATCTTTCCTCCTGCGTAGCATCGCAGGCCTACCACAGCGGTTTGGTGAGCCTTGCCTGATGGGCAGCACACGTCAGGAATTTGCAAACATGAAAGCATCGTATTTTTTTTTAATGTTTTTATTTATTTTTGAGACACAGAGAGACAGAGCATGAGCAGGGGAGGGGCAGAGAGAAAGGGAGACACAGAATCCGAAGCAAGCTCCAGGCTCCGAGCCATCAGCACAGAGCCCAATGCGGGGCTCGAACTCACGGACTGTGAGATCAAGACCTGAGCCGAAGCCAGACGCCCAACCGACTGAGCCACCCAAGCGCCCCACTTGAAAGCGTCGTATTAACACAAAATACTGCTTTCACTGTGACTATTTGTTCTTATAAATTCACTAGCTTTTAAGTTCCTTTCCCTACATTCCCTACCTCAAACACATGGAAGCCTATCAATGAACATTCAGTTGATACTCGTTTACTCCAGGAGCTTCCAGTAGTTAAACGTACAAACTTGACCACATCAGAGAAATCTAGAAAATTAGAAGGGTGGACGAGAGGATCCCTGGGGTCTCTTCCAGTTAAAATGGTCTGTAATCTCTGCTTGTCCATACCACTCCTGGGAAACTTGACCTTGTTGCCACTGTCCCTTGGCTGCTGTCCTCATACCTCTCGGCATGTTGTCCTCAGAGCATGCTTTTCTGTTTGACTTTTCTCCCTGGTGTCTGACCCGAGGCTCAGGATACGTGTGCTTCAAAATGGATGAATCGAAACAATGCTGTGACAATTAAATTCTCCTCAGCAAGCAATGCCAATGCTCCCCTTTGTGTAGGTAGGTAGCCGTGTGGAAGGAGACACAGGTAGGTTCAGAGATCTTGGGAATGGTCCAGAACGTTGGAGGATATTATCATACATTTCACATAAATGCTTTATGCCTTCCTGATATCACCAAGTCATAGGACCAACAGGAGGGCTCCATCCTGCCTTCGCCCCTTGAAGTGGGTAAATCTTGACGAGCCATACAGCTTATTCATCCAACACATGGTTTGTGGGCCCGGTAGTGCTCCAGGCAATAAAGATGTAATGGTAGGGGTGCCTGGGGGGCTCAGTCGGGTGAGCCTCTGACTTCAGCTCAGGTCATGATCTCGCAGTTCATGAGTTCGAGCCCCACGTCGGGCTCTGTGCTGATGGCTCAGAGCCTGGAGCCTGCTTCAGATTCTATGTCTCCCTCTCTCTCTGCCCCTCTGCCTCTTGCATACTGACTCTCTCTCAAAAATAAATAAACGTTAAAAAAATTTTTTTTAATAAAATAATAAAATCTTAAAAATAAAAAAATTTAAAAATTAAAAAAAAAAGACTTCATGGTAGACACAAATAGGTATGATTCCTGCTCTCAAGGAGCCTATGACTAAATGGCATGAATCTTTACACACACACACACACACACACATATATATATAATATATATGTATGATTTTTTTAAGTATTTATTTTTGGGAGTGTGAGCAGGATCCAAAGAGAAGAGAGGATCCGAAGTCGGCTCTGTGCTGACAGCAACGAGCCCGACGTGGGGTTTGAACTCACAAACCGTGAGATCGCGACCTGAGCCGAAGTCGGACGCTCAACGGACAGAGCCACCCAGGTGCCCCGGCATGATAGTCTTTGATCAAAGAATCAGACCAATCAGTTTACAGCTGCAGTAAGAGCTACAGACAAGGAAGAGAGAGTGGCACCGTGCTCAGACAGTGAATAATACGAGAAAAACAGACGTGGTCACAGTGGATCCAGGAAGCCTTCCCTCAAGACGTGCTCGTGGGGCCAGCATCTAAAGACAAAGCAGAAATTATGCAGCCAGAGAAGACATGGGGCGTGGGGTCAGGAAGACACAACATGTCCAAAAGTCCTGCTGAGATTTAGTGAAATGAAGTAGAAAAGCGTCTGTGTGACGGCAGCGCTGCGTGTGGGGGCAGGTAGGGAGGCAGACGGAACACACCGGCTGCGTGGGCCACGTTCAGGATTCCGGTCTTTACCTGAAGAGCAGAGGAAGGTCACTCAAGTCTTAGAAGTTGGTGGTGGCATAACGGATTTGCATTTTGAAAAGATCCCTCGGCTGCTGTGCAGACAATAAATTCAAGAAGGTCAAGGGTGTCCTGCTGGAGATGGGCTAAGACGGCCCCCCGGACGGAGGCTGTGAGGACAGAGACGCAGACCCGGGTGCATCACCGTGCCGGGTCCCTGTGCACGATTTTGGAAGGGTTGAGTCCTGAGCGCCTCTGAGATCCAATTGAGATGTCAAGTAGGCAAGTGGATATAAAAGTCTAAGGCGGACAGGAAAGGTCAGGGCTGACAATAAGATTTTGAGCCAGAGCTGACAAATGAACCGTGAGACCCAGCCAGGAATGAGGTTATCTAATGAGAGAAGGGAGAGCAAGAACAAACGATCTCAGAACCCTCGTTTCTTCAGCTGTAGAAAGGAATTATGGCAGCTGTTTTACAGAATTTTTGTAGCTGAGATGTAGTAGGCTGTCGGTAAAAATCTGGATAATATAATTATGATAGCATTAAGAAAAATAAAAACAAAGTAGCTCGTTGCAAAGCAAGTGACAGGATGACCCGATTTTTTTTTTATTTTTAAAAAAGTATTTTAGGGGCGCCTGGGTGGCGCAGTCGGTTGAGCGTCCGACTTCAGCCAGGTCATGATCTCACGGTCCGTGAGTTTGAGCCCCGCGTCGGGCTCTGGGCTGATGGCTCAGAGCCTGGAGCCTGTTTCCGATTCTGTGTCTCCCTCTCTCTCTGCCCTTCCCCCGTTCACGCTCTGTCTCTCTCTGTCCCAAAAATAAATAAACGTTGAAAAAAAAAAATTTAAAAAAAAAAAGTATTTTAGGGGCGCCTGGGTTGCGCAGTCGGTTAAGCGTCCGACTTCAGCCAGGTCACGATCTCGCGGTCCGTGGGTTCGAGCCCCACGTCAGGCTCTGGGCTGATGGCTCAGAGCCTGGAGCCTGTTTCTGATTCTGTGTCTCCCTCTCTCTCTGCCCCTCCCCCGTTCATGCTCTCTCTCTGTCCCAAAAATAAATAAACGTTGAAAAAATTTAAAAAAGTATTTTAATTTTTTTAACATTTAATTTTGTGTGTGTGTGAGAGAGAGAGAGAGAGAGAGAGAGAGAGAGAGGCTCTGAAGCAAGCTCTGCACTGACAGTACAGAGCCCCATGTGGGGCTCAAACTCACGAAGATGATGACCTGAGCCGAAGGCAGACGTTTAACCAACTAAGCCACACAGGCGCCCCCAAAAAGTATTTTAAATCAGAGAAAAACACACTGGGGCTTTACTTTGCACACATATTAACCATCACTGTCAGGGATGTATATTTCTCACAGTCGTCAATAATTTCTCCATTGTCCGCAATGAACATGCGTTTTTCTATGGTGAGAAAACAAAATGTTTCACTGTTTCAATTACATGAAAGCACTTTTCCAAAAGTAGAGCCAAAGATGATGAAACCAGCTAAAACAACAGGCTCTGAGGGTGGCCCGGGTCTGGCACACGTGGCCGAGTGGCTTTGTTGGAGGCCAGTTTGTGCTTCCAGGTCTCCGCCACAGAGACAGAGGTGAACTCCTGGGATCGGACCAAATGTCTGTTGTGGTTAGTAAGCTGACCTGGCTGGGTTTCCATGGCAGACGTGGCCTGAGAACCACCAGCCTTGCCAAGCCCTTTGTCTAATTCTCCACAAAGAATCGCCACAGCACAGAGGTCCCCAGGAGGCCCGGACAATCCACGCCTGATTGCCGCACATGAGGGAAGTTTGCAGCAATGGCTAAAATCGCCTTGCTTCCTTCTCTTCTAACCAATAATCTGGAAGCTTGTGATAAAGTGTGTCCATTTGTTCACACCTGAGCCTGCTGTCGGGGAACGTGGGGCTTTGGGCTACAAGGGACATGTGTGTGTCCCTGCTTGCATTTCCCTAGCCTTTGGCCTAAGTGAGGAAGGACATTCAGACAGGGGGCATGTGTGTCTCTTGCAAATCAATGTTGTACGGTGTGACAGAAGGAATTCTATTGTCAGAACCTAGAACATGGCTCTAACCTCGCACAAGTCATCTGCCTGACCCTGACCGAGTGCCTTGACATCTCTCTCTCTGTTTTCCCTGTAAAATGAAAACCACTCTCTGACAAAGAGCTCATGCGATGCACAGGCAGAATCCCCATGCTGCCCAGGCAAGAACTTATAAAACAACACTCATCTGAGTGTCTGGGGACAGGCCGACAATGAACACCCTACTAAAATCAAGGACCAAGGGGTCCTACCTCCTAAACCACCACCTCTAACCCATCACCCCTAGCTACTCACCATATTCCCTTACTCTGCTCTCTCCACAACGCTTATAGCTACCAGAAAGTCTTTTTGTCAACATCTATTTTCTATCCCACTCCCCCATCCCCCACCCCTCAACACCCAAGAGGACAAAGGGGCCAGATGTGTTCCTGCAGTATCCTCGTGCTAAGACTACGGTAAACAACAGGACTCAAAAATGGTAAATGAATCTGAATGCCAAGGGGTGCTTGTTGGTGATATGCATCTTGCACATTTCCCAGAATAAAGTGTAGCCTTTTGACTAGAGTATTAGAATAGAGGCACAGGAGGGGGCGCCTGAGGGGTTGAGTCGGTTAAGCATCAGACATAGGCTCAGGTCATGATCTCACAGTCCGGGAGTTTGATCCCCACGTCCAGCTCTGCGCTGACAGCTCAGAGCCTGGAGCCTGCTTCAGATTCTGTGTCTCCCTCTCTCTCTCTGCCCCTCCCTCGCTCGTGCTTTCTTTCTCTCTCTCTCTCCCTCTCTCTCCCTCTCTCTCTCAAAAATAAACATTAAAGAAAAAAAGCCTAAAAGGTTTAAAAATAAAATCTCAATAAATAAAATATTTTTTTACTATGAAATTTGTTGTCAAATTGGTTTCCATACAGCACCCAGTGATCATCCCAACGGTGCCCTCCTCAATGCCTGTCACCCACTTTTCCCTCCCCCGCACCCCCCAACAACCCTCAGTTTATTTTCAGTATTTAACAGTCTCTCATGGTTTGCCTCCTTCCCTCTCTAACTTTTTCCCCCCTTCCCCTCCCCCCTGGTCTTAAGTTTCTCAGGATCCACATAAGAGTGAAAACGTATGGTATCTGTCTTTCTCTGCCTGACTTATTTCACTTAGCATAACACTCTCCAGTTCCATCCACGTTGCTACAAATGGCCAGATTTCATTCTTTCTCATTGCCAAGTAGTATTCCATTGTGTATATTAAAATAATTTCTTAAATAAACGTCTTACTTTTAACCTTAATTGTAAGAACCTAAATAACAAATACTATATTACAAAATCTCATTCATTATAATCTAAATTGTGGGCAAGGGAAAACTGGAAATCTTAGTTAATCTAGGTTCCACTTAACAGAAGGAAAATGTGGGCCACCTGAGAGTCTCAGTCGGTTAAGTGTTCGACTCTTGATTTCTTCTCAGATCATGATGTCACCGTTTGTGAGTTCCAGCCCTGTGTCAGGCTCTGCACTGATGGTGGGGAGACTCCTCAGGATTCTCTCTCTCTGCCTCTCTCCCACACTCTCTCAAAAATTAATAAATAAGCTTTAAAAAAAAAGATAGAGATAACAGTAAGAGTGCCTCACAGGATTGGAGTTGGGTTTAAATAATTTTATGCTGGGCGAGGAGGTGAGGTTGGGTGTTCTAAATGGAAAAGCATTATGCAAATATGAGCTACTGTCTAATAAAGAACCCAAGACATTCGACATTGTCAAAGTAAGAAGGAGATGCCAATATAAAAAAGAGAGTTAGCTTTGACTTGAACACCCATGAATGGGAACCAAACTAAATGGGCTGCAATGTATTCTAGCCCCAAAGAAACAAAGACTTTGTAACGTATTGCAGGCATTGCCCAGGGGTCCCCGGCCACCTTTTTTAATGTTCTGAGTGCTTACCTGAATCTATCATCAGAGTATTCTTTACAAAGTGAGCTAAAATATCTTGTTTTCTTCCATACACTTGCAAACAGTCTTCATATGTGTCTGAACCTTGGCAAATAGTCAATGTAACATCAAATTATTGGGATTTTATTTCTGTAATATGAATAATTAAAGGTGGTTATCGATGATGATGTGCTCCCTGAGCACAGACCATGAACTCATGAACGGTAGGTACTTCACAGAACCATAACTGACTCACAGTTCCCTGTCCACGGGGTTCAGCAAAGGCTGTCGGAGAGAACCAGCCACTGGCCATGATGTGATCATTGCATTATAGAAGAGGTATTTCAAAGGAAAAAGAAGCTGATCTCCTATCCCATATATATCAGAAATGTTATCTTCAATCATCAGAAGAAAAGCATACAATCGTGACTGGACCGATTGTTAAATAAGATTAAAAAAAATTTTTTTTAGTGTTTATTTCTGAGAGAGAGAGAGAGAGACAGAGAAGGGGAGAGAGAGAGAGACGGAGACACAGAATCTGAAGCAGGCTCCAGGTTCTGAGCTGTCAGCACAGAGCCCAACGCGGGGCTTGAACCCACAAACTGTGAGATCATGACCTGAGCCAAAGTCGGACACTCAACTGACCGAGCCACCCAGGCACCTTTCAATAAGATTTTTTTCAAGTGATCAATATGGCATGTCTCGATTTCTCTTTTTTGTTTTTCCAGATCCAAGAACACACTGAAAGTAACCTTTTGCGAAACTCAAAAAAGACATTTATTTAAAAAAAAAAAAAAAAAAAAGACATTTGTAAATTTGGCCTGAAACATGTGTGATTGAAAGCCCTTGACTTTTGGCCTCTGTTTTTTTCTTCTCTTTTTCAAGGAAGCTTCAAAGTCAGAACTGGTGGCTTTAGCAGAGCCCCGGCTTTGAAGAGTGTGGGGAGGAGGGAAGTCAATTAAAAACAGGTCACGGGATGTAGCTTTTCAACTAAAATGGCTGCTGATTTTTATGCACTGGAAGTTCTGAGCGATCAGCCCCAACTTCTTAATTGTGCTAACATCATTAACAGATCATAACATCTTCTCTTTCAGCAGAAGTTTTGACTGGCTGTGAGTGATCTGGCCGCCACCCCCCACCCCATGTTCTGACAAGGATGATGATGGGTGGAAGCCATCAAAGTAACTACCTACAGGTTACAGTCAGATTGGACTCTTTAAACCGGCTGCGGTTGCTGTCCGTGTGCCTGGGTCAGCCTCCTGCCACCAGGCCCTTGCACTGCAAATGACCCTCCCAGACTGCTTGCTTGAAAGACAGAGTGGGGGGGGGGGGGGAAGGCAGATCAGAGGGCATCCATATGCAAAATGTTCCCCCGGAGGCGGACAGTAATTTAACATAATTGTAGGAGGGAAAAAAAAAAGAATTTGTTTTGTAGGCTGAAAACCGTCAAACCAAGATCAAGAAAGCCCCTCTCTTTGCCCAGCGGACTCAAATAAAATTGTGACCTCTTCATTTGAATGTCTGCTGCCATTACTATTCGCTCTATTCGGATGTGATTCCGGGCCATCGAACTCGAAAGATTTGTCAATGTTTTAATAATCCCTATTTCCCTTCGCTGACAATGTTTCCCAGTTATGTGGTTCCCCCAGTTTTATTAGGTGGGGTTAGTCTTACAAGGGCTTTTTTTCTTTACTCTGGAGCCTAGAATTCTAGGGGTTGCCCCCACCATGTGCTCTCAACCATGTCCAAGGTCGTGTTCAGAGAGCCTCCCTCTCTCTCGGTGGCAGGTGGGTTCTAAGCAGTGACAGACAGCCCCGCTGTGTGTGGCTAACAGGTGCCACACAGATTGTGCTGCTGTGCCCCTGTGCGCCGAGGTGGGTCCTCCCTCTGTCAGACAGTGAGTCTGAGAGCAGGCAAGCTGGTGGGAACGTCCCGGAGGGGAGGGCGCAGGGCCCAGGCTGGCTGTGGGAGTTCTGCACTCACAGATACAGCTTCCAGCCAGATGCCCAGCCTTTCCCTGCGGGCCTGAGACCTCACACCGTCAAAGCCAGTCGACTGCTGCTGCAGAATCAGAGCTCTGTTCCTGGAAACGGAGATCCTGCCCCCCCTCCCCCCAAGCATCCGTAGCACCTCTCTCTTCTGACCCCTCAAGACGGAAGGAGAATCAAGGTCATTGAAATCTGTTAATCTGCCTGAATTCTGGATACATTTTCTCGCTTCTGCAGAACCTTCAAATGAAAAAAAAATTTTTAAAAAATAAGGAGGCTCGTTTTCTCTAAGGGGAGTTCTCAAAATGACTCTGGGCAATCAGAAATCCTAACTGAGGCCCCCAGTCGTGTGCCTAGTGCGACGCGAGGTCGGATGTTCCTTCATCCTAATGAAGAATAAATCCCTGGCTGAGTAGAAAAGACAAGCAAGGCCCAATTCAAGAATATATTGCAGAGAGATAAGCAAAGAAATCCACGGACGTGCTTTGAAGGAAAAGAAAACAACGTCTGAGCAGGGGAAACCCCCCCATCACTGAATTAGAGTCTGTAATCAAAATTAGAGACGGTTTAGATCTCTAGTGATTGTCCTCCTATGTTGCTAGTGTCTGGGGGTGGGGGGGATGCCTAAAAATCCTGTTTACCTTCCTTTACATAGCAATGTAACCAATTACAAAGGCCACAAAGTCACATGGAAAAATGTTCACAAAGGCATGTGTTGTGAAAAAAAAAATGCAAAAATTCTGGCCATACTATAATTACAAGTATCTAAAATCATGTCAGCAGTTTGTACAAATTATTGTTTTTGGTATAAAACAATATTGTCATTGTTTCCCCTCGCGTTGCTATAATTTTGCTTGTTGGTCCTATCAATGGCGTTTGGAGTGTTGGTGTGTTTATTTCAGTGTTAAGAATCCACTGGTCTGTTGGCCACAAATCAGCTCCACTCCGCTCATGGGGCAAAACTACATAAAGGAACAAGGCCAGACCCTGGTTCTTAACAAGGTGATTCGAGGTTTGCGGTCACATGTTGCTCTGTCTCTAATGAAGTCTCACAGCGGATGCAGGGACTTGTCCTTGGGCACGCTGGCGAGTGACCATGGCAACAGCTCACACAGTCCCCCAGGTCTACTGCTCACTGTTACACATCTCTGATGGGGTAGGGGTGGGGGGCTGGGGGAAAGCCAGGCTCACCTGGCTGCCAGAACAACGTGGAGATTGGAAGGAAGGACACAATCCCTCTACAACATAAGGAGCTTGATAAAAGCAAGCCAGCTGATTAAAGATTGCCAGGCTGCTAAAGAGAAAAATGAAAGTTGGCCCGTCCCTGAGATAGGCGCGACAGGACCATGATCCTGTACCCTGCCCTTGATGTTAGCTCCACGGCACTCGGCACCCTGTGTTTATTATATTTTAAGTGCATTAGATACTCACATACCCACCCATACGTGACAGGGTAAGGCCTCTGTTGTACAGATCTGTTTCCTTCTAGGAAGTGCTCTGGCTAAGAGAATTGACATCATATATTCCAACAAATCAGACATGGAGTAACTAAATATGGAGCCCAAAGCATTTACCTTCCCTTTTAGATTTAAAACAAATCATACGAGGGGCGTCTGGGGAGCTCAGTAGGTTAAGCTTCTGACTCGTGACTTTGGCTCAGGTCATGATCTCATGGTGCGTGGGTTCAAGCCCTGCATCCGGCTCTGCACTGACCATGCCAAGCCTGCTTGGGATTCTCTCTCTCTCTCTCTCTCTCTCTCTCTCTCTCTCTCTCTCTCCCCGCCCCCTCCCTCCCTCTCTGCCCCACCCCTGCTCACTCACTCATGCTCTCTTTCAAGATAAATAAACTTAAAAAAAGAAAAAGACATGCATTACAAAATAAATAAATAAAACAAATTCTAACAAGAAGCTGCCAACAAAACCCAACCCAAAGAAATATAAAGCAGTCTTTCTGAATAGTGAGAGAGCTCGGCTTCTATGGATTCATCAGCACAATTCTTGCCTGGGACGCAGAGGGGTGAGCTAGCAGCCATGTGGCTTGTAACAGATTAGGTCCGGTTCAGGAAACTGCTTCCTAACCTCCAACTTGTCTTTCTGACATTTCTCCGCTGTCTCACACTCTTGCTTTTCAGCCACCTCCACCTCGCCAGCAAATGCATATGTACATTTCAAGTTTCACGGGAGCTTAGGCATCATCTGGATTCCTGGCGGAGAGTTAAGGAAGCTGACGCCCAGAAAGTGTAAGCGACCACAAGTCCTGAACTATTTGTTGGCAAACCTGGTCTTACGTCCAATGCAGAGATCTGTCACCACATCCAGGACAGTCACATCTATGAACTAAAAGTGAAAGAGAAAGAGACGGTAAACACTCCCGAATAAATAGCAACAAAAATACTAAGTGGAATCTAAGAGACAGTAATCATTACTATCTTAAAAAAAAAAAAAAAAAGAGGACTGGGTGGCTCAGTTGGTGAAGCATCCGACTTTGGCTCAGGTCACGATTTCATGGCTTGTGAGTTTGAACCCCTCATCGGGCTCTGTGCTGACAGCTCAGAGCTTCGGATTCTGTGTCTCCCTCTCTCTCTGCCCCTCCTCTGCTCACACTCTGTCTCTCTTTCAAAAATAAATAAACATTAAAAAAAAATTTTTTTAAAGAAAAGGCTACAGAAAGAACATTCAGGTCGGTCTTCCCTCTGTGTTATTTGCCTAACATTAACGAAGCCTCTTCTGTGCTTTGGGCACTTGACATGTTACTTAATTTCCACACCAGTTTGTAAGGTTTTTGTTTTTTCTAATCCAAAAGAACAGGAAAAGGAAGATCCATAATGTCACTATGCAAATAAATTCTGTTGCCATTTTAAAAACAAGGGGGATACATGGACCTGGACAGAAATTTAAACAGCAGAGAAAACATACATAAAGAAGAAAATGTAAACCTTCCTCCTGACACCTAATTTTCCATCCTTCACCTCCAAGCCATCTTTTCACTGATGGCTGAATTCTAAACCCCCTCCTGGCTGATACACATTCTAGGATACATATCTCCCTCTGCAAAAACTTGTTTACACACACAAAAGCCTGTAATACACCCATTGTTCTAAATCTTGCCCTTATCCACTTAGTATTTCTAGACAACTTTCCACATCAGCATATACGCCTTGATTTTCCAAGCTTGCGACGTTCTCCATCCTAGAGCTGTACCTCAATTTATGTACCTACTTCCCTATTTGCAGTATTTCGCTTGTTTCCAGTTTTTTCCATCAGCGAGGCACTACGCATTCCAGTTTACAAGCAGAGGAACGAGGGCTCAGAACTGATAAACAGGCTTGATGTTGCCCTGCTAAAATAAACAAATAAAAATAAAAGATAAATAAAAAGCACAGAGCTAGCGCCTAAATTTACATTTTTATAACTTCTAGGTCCTGGCCTTTCCTTAATACTGGATATTTACCCAGCTAACCCTGCCAAGGCTCGAGATCTGCCAAACGCACAGCACAGCTGTTCGGGTTTTTGAGTGACACCTGCCCCTAAGAATTTTTTTTTTTTTTAACGACTGAGTCCTTAGACGTGACTTGTCCCAAGTTAGACTGTTAGGATGGCCCAACTAGCCCACTCAGCTCCTTTCTTTATACTAGATGAAAATGGACCCTGCGGAATAAGAGAGGTCCTCTCCAGAGAAGGAGGAGACAGTGACCTGCCTTCCTCGGTCAGCAGGAGGGAGAGTGGAGAGGTTGGGAGGGACCTGCATTTCCTCGCAAACCTCCCCTCCAGGTGAGAAGGGCTCAGTCTCAAACACCAAGGACAGACTGGGGTTCCCACAGCAGCTAACTCCGCAACCTTGCTCCAAGGGTAACAGAGAATCCCACAGGGTCGCACAGAAAATGCCGGAACTTCAACCATCTGGGTGGTGTTTTGGCAACCCCGGACCCGCAGGCTCGCTCATTATACGGAAGGAGGGAAGAGATCAGTTCTTTACCGGCCAGCAGGGGAAAATGGCCTTAATGGGGCCACACAAGTTAACCCAGCCCCCAATGCAGTGTAATTTCACACTTGCCCTCAGGGGGTTAATGACTTTGTGTGTGGCGGTCCCAGAGAACAGTTCCCTTTTCCGGAAGCCTTTAGCTCCTGTCAACAAGGCTTTTCAGTTGCTATGCAAAGCTATTGAGCCCCTTGAATAATTCCAAGCAAGGTGAAGACCCTTTTGTAAGATACGTGCTGTCCTTGCTAGGGTGGAAGAGTCACCTTCTTCTTCTAAATAGCTACTGCTTTAGAAGGCTTGTCTGGCAATCACTCACAGCTCGGCCACCTGATGGTCACTGTCCTGGGAGTCGCCAGGGACCTTTCCGATGTCAGCCCCTGCTGGGCTCCCAGCCCTAACGTGCAAACCAATAACACACTGGCAGCTCACGCTTAAGGTCTTTGCACACCAAAGTCAAAGGAAGTGGCGGGAGGCTCTAGGTGTGAGCACTATTCAAAGTCACGTCCCCTTCCAAGGCAGGATGGGGGCATCAGGACGCCAGAGATCACAGCATGGGATGACAGTGTCAGAGGAGTTGACAAAAATGGGATACATTTGAGTATTACGCGACTAGACCATTAAGCAGAGAGTCCAGATTTGCTCAGTGCTATGAAAACACATCTTCCAAGAACCTAAGCGCTTTCTCATTGGCGATCAACCCGAAATAGTGGCTTCCCTAGTCAATGTGTATCCATAGCCTCTCTTTCCTGCACAATAATCTTACACAGTGATTTACAGTTCTTTGCTATTTTCACGTATGTCGCTTCATTCGATACTGAGGGAACAACGGTTTATAGCGTTCCTAACTTGTGTTTATCTGGGACTATCTGACATCGGAAAAACACAGCTCAGGATGTGTTCAAGTAGATGATCCGAGGCCATTCGTCAGCTTGATAACGCTCGCTCACTTTCCCCCAAACCTCTGGGAGATCCATGGTTTCTGCGCTGGGACCGCCTCTCCTGGCTCTGGGATTAGCTCCCCACATGCAAGTACTGGAAAGAAGCGCGAAGATCCTTCACTTCAAACAGAGCCACCTCCCTCAAGAGCCACAAATCCTTGTTTTATACTCTCTGAGGCCCATCAGGGGTCTGAATAACACTCAAAAGCTTTTCTTGTCAAGAGCTGTCTGCATTTGCCAAAAGCCCAAACGCGCAGACAAACCTAACGGTGCCAAGGAGGACGTTGAGTGGAATGAATGAACTGTAAACCTGGGACAAATAACACATTACTAGAGTAGAAAAGCTGAGAATTTTAAAGACATATGGGCCTTGCTGTCAGATCTTTATGACTTATCCACTGGGGTTTTGTCTGTGTATATTACTCATTGTCTTTCCATTTATATTTGGTTTATGTATGGGGGGCTTAAAGCCTATGTATTTACACGGTTGGCAAATCTCCCTCCAGTGCGTCGGCTTTTATTCATCAACTTAAAATACTTCTAAAGAACTTACCATTTGAAGTCTCACACTAAAATCAGTGGCTACATGAATAGGCCCTTGTAGCCAACGTCAGTCTCTGACTGATGCTGGGCTCTTACCAGGTTTTAAAATTGGAATTGGTAGGGCACCTGGGCGGCTCAGTCAGTTAAGCATCCCACTCTTGGTTCGGCTCAGGTCTTGATCTCACGGTTCGTGGGTTCGAGCCCCGTGTAGGGCTCTGCGTTAATGGCCGCGGAGCCTGCTTGGGATTCCTTCTCTCTCCCTCTCTCCCTCTCTCTCTTTTCCCCTCCTCCACCTGCTTGCTCACTCTCTCTCTCTCTCTCTCTCTCGATTTCAAAATAAATAAGCTTAAAAAAATAAAATAAAATAAAATTAAAATAAAATAAAATAAAATAAAATAAAATAAAATAAATTGAAATTGGGAAATACAGTCCACAAGATAGGAGAGGGAGGAGGAATATTTAGATGTATAGCCAGATACCTATTTCTAAGCAATATGGCAGCCTGTGCAAATGTCCCCAGAGAGCCTCAGTAATCTAAATTGCAGAGAAGGAAATACTCTGTGGATTATCAGGCAAGTTTTACCTTCAAAGTAAAGGGAACATGACGGCTCAAGCTGGGAAATGCAACGAAGTGATCCCATCTCCACATTCAGCTCTCAGAGGATCTTAGGAGCTGCCATTTTCCCTGGTCTTAGGCCCAGGCCAGTTTCAGTCAGAGGGACAACATGGAGAAGGAGAATGACAAACACTCGCGTGAACAAGTGAATAACCTGAGTTCAGACACGTCTACCCAGCACCCCGAACGTCACAACAGTGGAAGGAGAAAGAACACAAGGGTGAATCGGTGACTTTGTCATGTAACCCAGAGTCTAGTTGGCCCCCTTTATCCTATTGCTAATGGTTGAGATGTCAAGCGCTTGAAATGATTTTAGCGTAGGGGAAACTCCATGGAGATCGGCACAGAACTGCGTTGTGCCTTCTCAGTGACAATTTCAGACTTTTGTAACCACCAAATCACCACCCAACTGATTTTTCTGTTTTGTCGTGGTTTACAGTTCCAACCTGGTTTCTAAGGTTGGGAGGTTGACTATTCAACATCATAGACAATTTACCCCTCCTGCTAACATGATCTCAGTAGACTGCCCAGGAATGACTGCCACACATTCACTTAAAACGTCGGTGGGGAGTAAGGAACCTTGTCTGCACAGAGCAGCAAAGGTATCCCTCAAGTCTGGCCTTGAGCCTTTTCTTCTTCAGTCTCTTGGGGTATTCAGGAAATGGCTGCGTTGAGAATGCATTCCTGGACAACAGAACTTAATTGTTCCGTGGCTTCCAGAACTGGTTTTGGGTGTTGCTATGGAATCTTCACCCTGTGCCTGCAGCAGCTCCCTTCTCCAGACAATCACTTCCACATGCCGGGTTTCAGAGCTGCGAGGAAAAGTCCCCGAGTGTGGTTTGGCCACACACATCGAACAGGACATTCTCTCACGCTAACGTGGCATTAAAAAGTGCTTTCGGGTATTTGCTTAAAAGCTAGCTTTTCACAAAGGTCTTCAGTCTAGGCAAACCCTAAAGTTGTTCTTGTCCTAATAATGGTATCTTGAAGCAGAGGAACTTTCCAGCTTGTTCCAGAGAACTCGGTACAAGAATTGAACCATTAGGAGGTAAATCTAGAGGTCCAAGGTAGAGTTTGAGCAAAGCCATTCTCCCCAGTCCCTCTGGATCTGGAGAGGGAATTTGGTTTTAAGCTAGAGCAGAGATTCACCACAGGAGTACCGGTCACTAATAATGTCCCTGAACATCTAAACATGTCAGTGCAGAGCCCGTTTCGAAAAAAACAACATTCCCAAAGAAGGAATCCCTGAGACTACAGCACATTTGTCAGAATAGCTCAGCCTCTGCTCCTTCCAAGGCCAGTAGGACACTCAATTTACTTTCCAGACAGTCTGATCTACTGTGAAGCCAAAGAGCCACAAGTTAGAAAAATCCAACAAGTAGGTGGGTCCCTGCTGGCAACCAAGTGCCCTTCTCAACCAGACTTATCTTGGTTATTTTCCCCTCTATCTTTAATGGACATCTCTAGATGAATTCTAAATATGTGGATATGACACATTGGGTCCCAGGAGTGTAGCCTATTTTAAACAAACATGCTTTATTAAAATACCTCTGGACTTGAAAGCTGGTGTGAATTCATTTGCAAATGGATCTTGGCGGCTGTACCACAGCATTTATAACAGAAGCCTTGAAAGTGCAAGTTTTCTCATTATATTTAAATTTTGATTAGACTAACCAAAACTGCCAATGTTTTCCCAACTCTAGCATTCTAAGCTAGATCTACCTACCTGCTTAAGAGAAATTATTTTACTCTTTCTAATGCTAAGAAAGCTATGGTAAATTTGCTTTATTTACCATGAGCAAATGTCTAGAGCACAGAATAACAATTGGTTTTAAGAATTACTATCACGGGGCGGGGCGGGGGCGGAGGGGGGGGGGTGTTGCCTGGGTGGCTCAGTGGGTTAAGCATCTGACTTCAGCCCAGGTCATGATCTCATGGTTTGTGGTTGGACCCCTGCACAGGGCTCTGTGCTGACAGCTCAGAGCTTGGAGCCTCCTTCGGATTCTGTGTCGCCTTCTCTCTCTGCTCCTCCCTCATTTGTGCTCTGTTTCTCTGTCTCTCTCTGTCTCTATTTATTTAATAAATAAACTATTTATTTAATAAATAAACTATTTAATAAATAAAACATTAAAAATAAAGAAAGAATTACTCTTCACAGGGGCACTGGGGGGGGGGGGCGGTGGCTTGCTTGGTTAAGCGTCCAACTCTTGGCTCGGCTCAGGTCATGATCTCATGTTTCATGGGTTCAAGCCCCGCATCGGGGTCTGTGCTGATAATGCCAAGCTTGCCTGGGATTCTCTCTCTCTCCCTTTCTCTCTGCCCCTCACTCACTCTCTTTCTGTCAAAATAAATACATAAAAAGAAAAATGCAATAAATCAGAGCCACTGTAGCACATCATCTCTGAGATACTCCTTGAATGTGCCATCATTCTTGGCTTTGGGCTTTGGTCAGCCTTTACTCACAGAAGAACATTAATCCTGAGTCCTAAACCCAAGGAAATGTGAACAAGGAATGGCCAAAATGTCTCATAAGGGGTGAAGTAAAGGTGTTAGTGAACAGGACAGACCAGCAAAAACTGAATGGAGAACGCTGACAGAGTGATACACCTTTCATGGAACCAGGTTGCTTTCTCGCTGCTGATACACAAGTTTGTTTGCTTGAGCCTATCAGCTGAGACTGGAGTGATTTTTAGGCCAAACCTTTTGTGCTATGTAGCTTTGCTTTAAGAGATTTCCTTAGGTCCCCGGGACATCTTAAAAACTTTTTTTTATGTTTATTTCATTTTTGAGACGGAGACGAGCATGAGTGGGAGAGAGGCAGCGAGAGAGAGGGAGACACAGAATCCAAAGCAGGCTCCAGGCTCTGAGCTGCCAGCACAGAGCCCCACACGGGGTTCAAACCCACAAGCTGTGAGATCATGACCTGAGCCGAAGCCGGACGCTTAACTGACTGAGCCACCCAGGCGCCCCTCCCTTGGACAACTTAAGAGAGGAAAACATAATTTCTAACTACCTCCCTTTTTTCACCACTAAAGTCATCATCTTAAACCAGAGACCTTAGTAAACCGTGCCCTTGGGTCCGTTACGAAGTAGATACCAGCAAGCCCCAAGGTTTCTTATCTTTCATTTTCCTTATCGACCTGCATTTCTGTTTGGGGGGTGGGGGTATGAAATACAGACCGTCCCAGATTTATCATCTGCCTAAGTCATGTCCCATTTAGAAAGAACCTCTCACACCATAATGTCAAATGTCATTTAGTGTGACAAACGTAATTGTATTAAGCCCCTGTAATGATGTCTAATGAGACATCGGATTTCCTCCCAGAGAATCAGTCACCAGAGCACATTTTTTTCCTGATGAATTAATTAATAAAATACGAGGCTCCTTCTGCAAAATAGATACCAACGGCTCCCAGGTGTTGATGCCCTAACCACTCTGAATAAAAAAGCCAAAGACCGAGGAGGATACAGGAATGAGGGCTGGGATTCACGCTGATGCAGACAATTTCACAGGCCTTCTCTCGCAGAATAAGAAATGTGTGAGCTGGGCGGGCACAGCATGGCCAGACCGCTGCCAAGAGGGGCTTTCTGATCTGACAGCAAAAAGGAGCCACTCAGCCTCCCCGGTATAAGAGGCATCTGCCAACATTGCCTCCTGGTTCATGTGGGCTGCCTTCTTTGAAGATCATAATGACAAAAGGGTATTTTTTGGAGAGTCACCCACACAGAGACGCAGACGTTCAACTGGGAAATACCTGCTCCGAAGGTACTCTCGTGTGATCATGAGAGTTGTGCATGTAAATCCCCATGAAACAAGAAACAAAAAAAAATTAGAGCCTGAAATATTTATCAGTCACTCACCGCTATCCTGGAACAGAATGAGATCCCATTTGTTCCCAAGTGCTCTGCAAAGTGGTAAGCTGGACCTGGAGAGACCAGGGACAAGGCAAGTCACAATTCAGCAGCCATTAGGCAGTCACTGGCAACAGGCACAGCCTTGGACCCTAGAGATGGTTTCTCCCGGGAAAGAATCATTGTCACGACACCAGGGTGCCCCCCAGCCGTGCAGAGCTCTTGACAAGAAATGCCTGTCCAGGCTCTGATTCTCTTATCCTTTTGACACACAGAAGGAATCTTTGGCATAGAAGAAGTGCTGGGCTCTCAGATTTGGTTAAATTATGCAGACCTGGAGAAGCCCCCAAACCTCCCAAAGTTTTGATGTCATCCAATTCTTTGGAGGATCTTGTCTAGCAAATGGACAGGGCCCGTGGGGCACAGGAGCCTCGTGTACCATTAAGTGATGTCACCACTGGATGTAAAAGCAATGCTCAACTCCAGCAATTCTGCATCACAGGTAATGCTGGCTGAGTCATTGTTTTTTTCTGGCTTTCCAGACCTCTCTCCAGAAAATACCTCATAATAGACCATCTCAGAGCTCATCACTTACTGTAATATTTTTTATTTAATAATGCTGGTGGTGAGCAATGTCTTGATGAGTATTCCATGACAACAACCATTACTGTGCTGTCTTTGCTGTCTTGATTTTGAAGAAGTCAAGCCATAAGGTCAGGCAAATGTCTCAAAATTCACAGAACCTGTGAACTTGGAGCCTGTGATGCCTGCTCATTGAGTCACATGGCCTCAATTTACAATGGGCTGAGTTGTATCAAATTCACGTCCTGGAAAAGGAACGCGCCCACAGGCAGCACAGAGTGGTGGTTATGTGCCTATAGGCTGTGGACTCCGTCAGCCCATGAGCAACTCTTTACTGACCACACGCTGTATGCCAAGCATACAGTAAACAAGAGAGAAAAGATACTTGCCATCATAGAGCTCATATAACGTGGGTTGGGATTCGGGACAGGCGGAGGCAGACAGACACACAAGATAAATACACACACGAAAGAGAAGGAGAAAGAACGACAGGTAATTGTAAACGCAGGGACACCACCACAGTGTGTTATGATCAAGAATGACCTAGTGGTTGCCCTCTAAGCGGGCTCCTCATCAAATGAGTCCTGGAGGAAAGAAGGAGCCAGCCAGGGTCAGAATTCAGGGTAAGAGTGTTCCAGACAGAAGGACCAGCAAGTGAAACGCAGGAAAAAGAAGAACAGCTTTTTCAGCTCCAACTCTACGCGCGTGACCTCAAGCATGTTACTTGTGTCTAGGCTCTTTAAGATCACCCTTTACGAAGATCAGAGTACCTAACTCACAGGGACTGAAAGGAATTAAGTAAGAATGGCACAGACTTATTATTCATTAAAAGGTAATTGATTTTCTAGCTAATCTTGATAAACCCTTTGAGATTCAGGGCCACTAAACTCTCGTTTTCAAACTTCCTTATACCTTGATTTTTTTTTTTTCCAGCTTGCTTGCTTGTCTTGTTTCTTTGACCAAGGGGCTACAAAAAAAAACCAGCAAGGAACTTAAAATCCAAAAAGAGCCAGATGATGAGTACCTGGAAAGCTCATAAATCAGGGGTTAAATTTACCGGAGGAAGCAAAATGTCATTCCTTTGGGGATGGGGCTGACTCCCCTGTTAGGCAACTTAGCACAGTACCTAGGGCACACATTACCTTGGGGTGAGCGTGTCAACCACAGCCTCCAACAATTAAAACCACAAATAGACAAGACCGCTCAACTTAGCTGTAACTAAAACCCATTGTGCTTATTTCTTCTCGCATTTTCTTGGGACGTTGAAGGAGACATTTTTCAAAGACCAGAACATTCCAACCACCGGACCAGAAAAGCCCTGATGGCAATGGAATTTCTAGAAGACCGCACCCTACGCATCTTATCACATAGTACACCTGCTCGCAATCACATGCTCTCTGCCTGCTCCCAGGCATTTCGACCCTTTTATAAGTGACCATCTGGCAGGCCAGAAAGGTCAGGTGTTTAAGGCTGGAGCCTGCCACTTCCTCCACTGCCAGCACCCGAAATCCATTTCTTCCTTTCTCTTTTCCAAACCCTCGTCTCTTGAGTTATTGGCTTGTGATGGGTTTATCCCAGTTTGTTCAGCAACAGTGTTGGCCAACCCAGCCGGGAGCTGTGCTTCTGATGTGTCCTGAACCCCCTGGGGATTCCTGACACACAGCACGTGGCCAGCAGCGCTGGGGCTCCCCCATTCTGTTCCCAATTCAGCAGCTGTGACAGATCCATCTGGAACAAGGACAACAGAGAAAATGTTCTGATGTCTCTAAAATCACCAGAAAGATAGGAGCTTTGAGGTCAAATGAGGTATTGTAACACCGAACGTAAATGCTTTGGCTTTACCATAAAATTTAGTTTCCACATTGTCTCAGGAGGAGGAGGGGCCCCCAAAGGCAAGACCCAGAAGTCTGGAAGGCAGGCCTGTTGGGGGCAGCTCCATTTGCCTGCACAGGAGGAGCTGGAGGACAGGGATCCGGTGGAAAGCCGAGTCAGGGTGCCGGGTTCCCTCTCAGCCTGCACCCCAAGTACCTTGTGGCCACTCAGAGCATCCGTGGATCTAAAAAGCTTTGAGGCAAAGTGATCAGTGGGAGGAGCAGAGCTGAACCTGAATTGGAAATAACCCAAAGGGAGTGTCTGGGTGGCTCAGTTAAACATCCAACTCTTGGTTTCAGCTCAGGTCATAATCTCAAGGTTTCCTGAGCTCGAGCTCCACATCGGGCTCTGGGCTGGCAGTGTGCAGCCTGCTTGGAATTCAATCTCTGTCTGTCTCTGTCTCTGTCTCTGTCTCTCTCTCTCTCCCTCTCCCTCTCTCTCTCCCTCCCTCCCTTCCTCCTCCCCCTCCTCCCCTGCTCACGCTGTCTCCGTCTCTCTCAAAATAAATAAACTTAAAAAAGAAAGAAAGAAAATAACCCAAAGGACACAGCGACACCCCCATTTCAACAACCAAACTCTAGGAGATACAGGGGAAGAGCGGGAACGACTTCACCCCAATCACCATCTCCCCCCTCTCCAGAACCTCTTCTGGCACATGCTTCACCCACTCTCCTGCCCACCTTTCCTCGTGTTCCATCTCTCTTTCCCACATTATCCCCAGCCCCGCTGTTCCTTAGACCACCCGCCCGGATTTTTACCCAATGTCCCCCAGCTAGCAGTTTAGTAGAAAATCCTCTGAGGTGTGTGACAGAGGCTGGGCTGCCCAGACGCACTTAAGTACAGGGTATGTGGGGCCAGTAAATCAGGGCCATCCCGTTTCCACGGGAAGGCCAGGAAGGCCAGGTCCCCAGGCAGACTGGGTGCTAAATGCACGCAGGTTTCGATTTTCTGGATTGCATCTCAACCGAAATGACTTGTCTTCTCCTCGGTCATCAGAATTCACAGATTGCTGAAGTCATTAATAACGAGACATGCCGTCACTGCTGCAGTCGGGCTGTTCCTTGGCTCTAGGTTTTGTTTTGCTTTGCCTGCCCAAGAAGTGTCTGGACTCTGAAAAGTCACCAAAGAGGTGAGCTGCTTGGCCAGGGCTCTGGTGTAGACTCCAGCCAAAAAAAAAAAAAAAAAATAGAGACAACGTGAAAACTCTCCTTGGAGACTGAACTCTTAGGCAGGGCAACCACCAGACAGAATGGTCAGCTTGGCTAATAGCATCACACACCAGGCACATCCGAGGCTCCCTGGGCTCTGCTACCCTGCCGTCAACCAAACTTGACCTCAAGGAAACTCTCACCGGTTACACCCAACTGGAAGGCAAGCGCTCCCCGTGACCTAGTCCAGGGGAATCCACGTTTCCAGTCTCAGGCCGGTTGTGAACAAAACGCAGTAAGGGGTTTCGTGCACCAAGACGTAAGAATAAACTTCCTATCTGGAGGCCTCCCGTGGCCTTTCCGAAAGCTGACATTATCATTTCACGTTTGTAATTACCATTACGTAACAAATCCACAAACACGTGTTCTTTCTCACATTAGAACGATATAGATAAGGATCAAATCCTGTATTTACACTGTTCATTCCTGGAACCTCTGTTCTGTCCTTCCTGACGGTGTTGGTGTGGTTGCCAATGCATCTTCCAGACCCTTTGCATACATCTATGTGTATTTATTTACAGGGATAAACCTAAGAGCACTGTTTGGTGATTTTTACAGCAATGAGACGAAAAACACTTGGAAACATCGGACACTATGGTTTTTTTCCTCAACCAGGTTAGAACGTGCTACATACTTCATTTTTTTTAACTGTGGTATCACATTTAGAGCGTAAATATACATTTTTTTGCCATTCCTTCATCGACGGGCCCGAAGTCTTAGCTTTCCAGTGAGCACCCTTCTTTTTTTTCTTTTAATTTTTTTGAATGTCTATTTATTTTTGAGAGAGAAAGAGACAGAGGGAGACACAGATTCTGAAGCAGGCTCCGGGCTCTGAGCTGTCAGCACAGAGCCTGACACGGCGCTCGAACTCACAGACCGTGAGGTCATGACCTGAGCCGAAGTTGGATGCTTAACCGATTGAGCCACCCAGGCGCCCCCCAGTAAGCACCCTTCTCAGTATTCTTCTCAATCCAGGCACCTGGCCACAGTTCTGACTCAGAAAGAATCTAAGGAATGTGCTAGAAACCTAAGATGGGAGCATGAGACTTCCAGAGTCGTAGTTTGAAACAGCAACGACGCAAGTTCAGAGACACAATTCTCCTCCACTGGTTGTGAAAAGCCCATGTGGAGACAGCGTGTGCATTTACAAAAGGAGAGGGTGAAAAGGAAAATCTTTAAAGGGAAAATAAATTGCCGAGAGCTGGGAGTGAAGTGAGGCGGGGTAATAACCATTCTAAATCAGCAAGAATACTAATGGAAAAAGTTACACTTGGGGATTTTATGGGACCCGGGCTTGGTTTTAGCACCTAGCCTCACTCCTCATTTGAGAGAACAGGGTCCCTAAGTACTTTTCCAATATCCACACAGATTGATAGAAGAGATCCTTCATTAATTTGCTCTGGGCTTTCTTGGTCTGCTGTGCGTTCAGGTCCGTGAACTCCGTGGACTGGGGGAGTCTCCTGACTCCCAAAAGCGTAGAAAGCACAGGAAGTGCACAGCCAAGTTTGTGCTCCGGGTGTGTGATAATTTGGGTGTTATCACTCTTAGAGAACATGCTCAGAATCGAGGGGGCCAGCATCTGGGTGTTCCCAAACAAGAAACCTAAAACTCTGCAGAGACGGAGGAGAGCCGGAGCCCACGCAAAGGTGCAGTATGGAGTAAAAGAGACCCACAGGGGAGTCCACACTCCTTAATGTGCTAAAAGGTCCATGCCTGAGGCTTTGGCTCAGATCCCTGGGTTCCAGTCCCAGCCCTGCCACTCAGATGGTGTACCCCCTCAGGCACGGTACTTAACCTTTTCATGCTTTGGTTTATCCATCTGTAAAATAAGGATAGCCATAATTCTTCATAGGATTGTGATGATTAGATTCAATAATTTCGGTAAAGTGCTAATTCAGTGCAGGGCCTGGCACACAGTAACCATTCAATAAATGCTCACTTTCATTAACCTCAATAATTTACTTGGTATCAAGCCACGAAAGGCCTGGTGTTCGGATGTCCAAATGATTTTATGGGGGGCGCCTGGGTGGCTCAGTTGGTTGAGCGTCCGACTTCAGCTCAGGTCACGATCTTGTGGTCCGTGAGTTCGAGCCCCGCGTCGGGCTCTGGGCTGACACCTCAGAGTCTGGAGCCCATTTCAGATTCTGTGTCTCCCTCTCTCTGCCCCTTCCTACCTCGCACTCTCTCTCTATTGTCTATTTTGATTGTCTATTTTGAGAGACAAAAATAAGTAAACAGAAAATAATAACTGAAATTGTGGTGAAGAATTATGACTTCTGATTTTTTTATTTCCCACCTCAAGGAAGGACCTAGATAACATTTACTGGGACAAGCTGGCCACTAACTTCCTGTGTCATGACTCAGCCACTGTTTAGTACACATCTGTAAGTCCAAAATTCGAGAACTGGACTTTTAGAAATTGAGACTTTCTCTTTTAACAATTTTTTTTAAATTTTAACGTGTATTTTCAAAGAGAGTGTGCATGAACAAGTGGGGGGACAGGCAGAGAGACTTGGAGAGAGGGACAGAAAGAGAGGGAGAGAATCCCAACAAGTCTTCACACTGTCAGCACAGAGCCCGACACGGGGCTCGATCCCACGACCCTGGGATCGTGCCCTGAGCAGAAGCCAAGAGTTGGATGCTTTACCAACGGGGCCACCCAGGCACCCCAGAAACTGAGACTTTCTTAAAAGGGCTTTTACGCTGTAGTAATTTCACCCCGGATTCAGCCTCCAACCCTCCAGTGTTGTTCACTATTCCAGAGGCTTCCAGTTCTGAATGGAAGCCAGAGGTGATTTTTAAAACACAAAAAAGCAAGCAAAGGTGCCATCAGGACACACAAACTTCCTCAGAGGAGGCTGCAGCCAGCATCTCGGTTCGAAAGCCTGGCCTGTTTGCTTTCTCGGGAGGGGGCACACAATCCCCAGAAGGCGGCTAGGGCTAGAGTTCAAAAGCAAAGTGAACAACTCCTCGTCTGCCTTGGCCGTTAAAAATCCCTGACTCTTCCCACGGCTGTCACTTTCCACAAACCCGGGCATCATTGAGGGCACGTCTGGAGTGCCTGATTCCAGGTCTTTGAACAAAGGTGCAATGACAACTGTCCCCTCAAGGGCAAAATCTGAAATTTGCCAAGAAATGGCGAGGACCGTTTGCCAGTGGGTTTAACTCAAATGCCAGACGCTGCCTCTGTGCTCGGGGTCCCCGACCACGCCAGACGGCCCGTGTTTACTCGATGCCTTGGCTTCTCTTCCCTGGAAGCAGGGGAAATCGAATGTGTTCCTCACGGCCCGGTTGATGGAGAGCTCTGAAATCCCTGAAATTGAGTTGTTTGAAGTAAAGCCCTCTCGAGGTCACAAAGGACCATCTTTAAGAGGCAGGGGCCCGGGCGGAATCCCAGCTGGGATGGAGTCACAGCTGCACACACGTATGCACTCCCCCCCCACCCCCAGAAGTTTCCGTCAATAGAGTCCTCTAAGATGTGAAAATGAGGACTCCCTCTCCCCTTGGCTTTCTTCTGAAGAACAGAGCAGGATTATACCACCAGCTGTTTCCTCCTTCTTCGTTTTTGTTTACGGTTTCTTTGGCTAAATGACACGGAGAGGATTGGAAGCATAAGGTTCTGTCGTGGCATTTTTGCTGCATCACTGGATCCCATTAATCCTGAGACGGCAGAGCAGGTGGTTTCGGGGGATCCCCTCCAGCCTGGATGTTCTTTCGGCTTTGGGAGCATCGGTAAGAGAGGCGGAGGGACATGTGAGATGCAAACATCTTTGGGACGAACAACCGGCCGGGGGGCTGAGCCTCCCAACATGGCTTTCCTTGTGCCAAGAGGAGACTTTCACAGGTATGGCTCAGCCTCGGGAAGGAGGGAGGGATGGGTGGCTGAGGGCCCCCCCTGGAACCCAGGTCCGGGGTGGGGGGCGGGAAGGTGCCAGCTCCCAGGCACTGGATCAGCAGGGGGAGAATTTGGTTCTGTGCCCCAAGGCTCTGCTCACTCAATGGGCCACTCAACTGTTCTCTAATTCCTCTTCTAAGGAATCATGGTTATAGGACTGCAACCCTGAGTCCCACAGCACCTCAGCCAGACTGTGATGGTGGAACATGCTTTCGGCAAATAAGGAGAGGGGAAGGGAGGGGAAGGGAAACAAAGCAAGTGGGCACTCAACTTCACTCAAGTTGTCTGAGTACGAAGGGGCCAGCTTTCCCACGGTGGTTCTGACAGTAGACTAAGACAGGGCCAGAGTCGGCCTGTGCTACGGGTGAGTGACAGCTGCCCGTACAGTCTGATGCGGGGCCCCTCACCAGGATGCTGGGTCCTCCACAACTGCCCGATGCCTGAAATTCTACTGCAGGTGCGTCAGCAGTATCCTCCCCCATGGAGGTCTCGAAATCATGGTCCCAAAGATGTTTGCATCTCACATGTTTTCATTCATTCATTCATTCATTCATTCATTCATTTTGGACTTTCTGTCCAAAATCAGAAGATTTTGCCCAACACCGAGCCCTCATTTTAGTAGGGCAACAACCATCTATGGCTGGCGCTCTCATTCTCCACCATGGAGGCCAGTCCCTCTAAGAGGCCCACAGGGAGCTTTTATCTCGTGCTGTCTGGACTTCACCGATGTATGTTGCCCACCCGCTGCACTTACTCCATTCTGGCTCTACTGCAGGGTCAGCTCTTGCTTTATTGATAATGCCCTCTGTTTACAAGTGGACTTTCCTTTTCCGGAGGACGGAGGGTGTGATCGCTAGATTTCTCTGGAATCTACTACCGCACCTTCCAAGTGATTGAGTGGACTGACCACCTTTCAAATAAGCGTCACGGACAGTCATCTCTACTTTAGTGTGAATAAAGAGAATGAGAACTGATTTGGGTTTAGAGGTGGAGGGAGAGAGCATGGAAGGATCTGGAAAGAGTATCTGGCAGTAGAAATGATTCTGCTCTGGGGCAACTTGGTGGCTCAGTCAGTAGAGCGTCCAACTTCAGCTCAGGTCATGATCTCAAGGTTTCATGGGTTCGAGCCCCACATTGGGCTCGCCGCTGTCAGTGCAGAGTCTGCTTCAGATCCTCTGGCCCGCTTTCTCTGCCTTTCCCCCACTCATGCATGCTCTCTAAAATAAACAAAACATTAAAAAAAAAAACAACCTCAACAATTCAGCTCTGATCTAACCCACAGATCTGTTTTATCTGTTCTGCCCATTACTTCTTTAAAAAAAAATTTTTTTTTGGATGCCATATTTAAAAATCAATTGATCAATGGCTGATTCTTGGCCTGGGGCAGGAAATATATAAGCTCAGCTTGAGTCTCTTGTAGAAAACAAGGAAGTGCTAAAAAACAAAAACAAACAACAACAACAACAACAACAAAAACACCTGAATGATGGGGTCTGGGGGCAAAACAAAAGGACACAGGAACTAACTGAAAAGGCTCCCAATGGCCAAAGTTGGAATGATTTGAGTAACAAAATCACACAGTATTGAATTATAGCTCAAAATATAAACTGAATACCTTGACTCCCTACTGATATAAATAAAGGAACAAAGTAATAAACGGGGAGAAGGGACAAATCTCCCAGGCAAAAGAATTCCACATAAATTATGTAGATGCTTCACCCTCAAGCAGGGGAAGCTAACTTCCCGGTCCTTCAATGTCGGTTGTGTAGAATGACTTCATTCCAAAGAGTACAGTATGCCAAGGGGATAAAAAGAGTAACTTTTCAGTGAAGAAACCTGACAAGCACCATCTCAGCCAGGTGATCAAGGTTAATTTAATACCCTCAGTGACAGTGCTGAGTCACGTTGGTAGTAGGTACCCTTGATACGATGTGATGAGAACAGCACTTGACCTGTGTGGTCTTCCTCCCCTCCAAACTCTATAACCCCAGTCGAATCATGAGGAAAACATCACATGAGCCCTATTTGAGAGGCCTTCTGCCAGTCTCCTCAAAACTGTCCACGTCATCAAAAACAAGGAGAGTGTGAGAAACTGTCACAGCCAAGAGGCAACATGAAGACTAAATATAATGCGGTATCTTAAATGGGACCATGGGTCAGAAAAAGGATATAAGGTCAAAACCAAGGAAATATAAATAAAGCATGAATGCTAATAATAATGTACCAATCTTATTTCAATATTCTAATAAATGTGCCATAGATATATTAGTAATTAGAGACAATAGGGTATGAAATATATGGGAACTTTTTTGTTATTGTCTTTGTAACTTTTTTTAAAGTTTACTTATTTATTCTGAGAGAGAGAGAGAGTGCTCGAGCAGCGGAGGGGCAGAGAGAGAATCCCAAACAGGCTCCACACTGTCAGTGCACAACCCAAAAGGGGGCTTGAACTCACGAACCGCAAGATCATGACTTCGGCCGAAGTCCGACGCTTAACTGACTAAGCCACCCAGGCGCCCCTGTCTTTCTAACTTGTAAGTGAATTTAAAATAAGTAGAAAACGTCTCCTTTACAAATCGATTTATTCTACATTAAAACCTTGATTCCCCAGCTCTTTAAGAACGCAACGTTCTATCAGCGATCCAAAGATCAGAAGGTGGAGGCCCGTCATGGTGGCCTCCCTCCAAACAGCAACCTCATGTGCCAAGTCAAACAGGAAGAGGAAGATGCCCTCGATCCCACCTTCCAAACCTCACACAAGTGCATGCAAAGGGCAGAGCCTGAACCACCTACAAAACCCTCCCTGCAATCCAGAAATGTAGAGAAGGGTATGGAGAAGCACACTGAGTGCCAAGTGACCAAACACCACACAGACGGATCTGTCACATTTGTCGTCCCCAACGCTGAGGCCAAATGTGACCTGTCATTGATCAATGTCTTCACGTTGTTCTTACAGGTGCCCTGCCTTCCTCACGTACCCTCCACCCCCAGCTCAACTTACGCACACTTCTGGCGTTCTACACGAGCTGGTAGCACAGTCTGGAAGCAATTAAGGTTTTAATGATCATCTCATATATTTAGTTCAACAAAGTTTCCCAGGCTTCAAAATATTCAGCTAGAAGCTGTAGGGGAGGGAAATGAAGAAGCCATCTCGTTTGTATCAAAGAATCACTGTCCTACTGAGTGGGGGCGTTCTGTGAACCCAAATCAGCCTATCACAAGACACCACACTGTATTGTCACATATGTCAACTGACAAAATATCACACAAAATTGCCACGCAAATTAAATCCAATGGTGGGATGGGGTTTTGAAACGAATAACAAAAAATTAAAAGATGGGGGCAGCTGCATGGCTCAGTCGGTTAAGCGCCGAACTCTTGGTTTTGGCTCAGGTCATGATCTCACGGTTCGTAGGATCGAGCCCCGTGTTGGGCTACTCACTGACAGTGCAGAGCCTGCTTGGGATTCTCTGTCTCCCTCTCTCTCTGCCCCTCCCCTGCTTACCTTCTCTTTCTCTGTGGAAATAAATAAATCAACTTTATTTTAAAAAGCTTTTAGGGGCGCCTGCGTGGCTCAGTCGGTTAAGCATCCAACTTTGGCTCAGGTCATGATCTCACGGTTCGTGAGTTCGAGCCCCACATCGGGCTCTGTGCTGACGGCTCGGAGCCTGGAGCCTGCTTGGGATTCTACGTCTCCCTTTCTCTCTGCCCCTTTCCCACTCGCGCTGTGTCTCTCTCTCTCAAAAATAAACATTTAAAAAATTTGTTAAATAAAAATTAAAAAGCTTTAAAAAACGACAAGTATTATTTCTATTATAGACATATTGTCCACACGTTGTCATACACCCAGACATGCAACTCTAACCACGGGCTTTACACTTTAAATTCAGTTACAGGAAGTAAAAAATATTACATGTGACTATTTCCAAACCATCGTCACATCATTTACTCATTAAAGTTTTATAAACACGAAGGCCCATCAATTGGCCTTATAATTAGTCTTTCTTACTCAGTGTCCTTATCTAATAAGCCTTCCCTCTAAGCCCTTCAAAAAACGCCAGCATTGGATCTGTTCAAGAAGCCCCCTTTTTCTCTGGGAATTCAAACACTGCGTAAATGTTCACCCTCGAGAATCTCGCAGTAGCTGAGAAGCAAATTAACTGGCAGAAAACAATATCCAGCTACTCGTAGGCAGAGAAAGTCCTGACTAATGCGTGGCTACAGTCGTCTGCGCCTCCTAGCTTATATTTTATCATTAAAATAATACCCGTTTGGTGGGGAACACGCAAACAGAGCGCCAATTTTCTTTCCGTGTGATGGGTCTCCTTCTCCTAACAGAAAACTGCCATGCAAGAAAATGTGGCTGGCAGCTGAACTTCAGGACAGACCTTAAGGGCCCGTTCAGTGAGAGCCAGAACAACGGACTTGCAGAGGTCGGGTCCTCCTGCCTCCACCTTATACACAATCTCCGCCAGATTCAAACCCCGCTTGATTACTTCTACAAATGAGAAACTCCCTGCCTCATGAGGTTCTTGGTTTAAACGCACAGCTAGCTCTGTGTGGTAGAAAGCGCTTAGTGATCTTCCGAGCGGGTCAGAAGACGCAAGTTCCTTCCTTCTCCCCCGGAGCCGGGTGGATAACTTAAGTGAATCGAGTAGGCAGGGGATTCCATAAGGCAGTGTGGTCACTGTCACAAACTGGCAAGCCCATGCCTTTTTTTTTTTTAAAGTTTATTTATTTTCTTGAGAGAGAGAGAAAGAGCAAACAGTGGAGGGGAGGAGGAGAAGAGAGAGAGAATCCCAACAGGCTCGGCACTGTCGGCACAGAGCCCGATGCGGAGCTCGAACCTATGAACCGTGAGATCATGACCTGAGCTGAAATCGAGAGTCCTACGCTCGACCAACTGAACCCGCCAGGCACCCAAAGCCTACGTGCCTTGTAATTGGAGGCAATGCTCTACACTGCCCAGCTTCCGAAGCTAAACACGCAAGTCTCAGGTTACCTGCAATTTTTAAAGTAGGAAACAAGGAGGGGCGCCTGCATGCTCAGTCGGTTAAGCGTCTGACTTCAGCTCAGGTCACGATCTCACACTCTGTGAGTTCGAGCCCCGTGTTGGGCTCTGTGCTGACAGCTCAGAGCCTGGAGCCGGCTTCGGATTCTGTGTCTCCTCAACCCCTCCCCAGCTTGTGTGCTGTCTCTCTCAAAAATAAACAAACATTAAAATTTAAAAAAATAAAATAAAATAGGAAACAAGGATCATGATGTAAAATACTCCTTAAAAAGAAAACAAGTCACAAAAGCAACAACTATGTGGCCCATACAAAACGTGTCCTTCATAAAAAAAACAAAAAACAGTTGTCCAGAGACCAGAAGATGATTCTTGGGTTTTTTCACCCAAGTCCAGTCTTCTGTGGACTCACCCTGAACTTCCTTTACTGCTGCTTATAGGCCACAATCACCTGGGGCCTGGCCAGAGGCAGTGTCCTAGGCTCTGGTGTCAGACGTGTGACCTGGGGCAACATTCTTGAGCATTCTATCCTCATTTTCTCTTCTGTGAGACTCTGAGAAGCTATCTCTTAAGATTACTTAGACAACATAGGTGAAGTGCTTCTCAGAGCGCCTCGCCCAGAGTAATTGCTAAGCACCTTAAAAACTCCTCCTTGTGCTTCTCTCCACACACTCTCGCTTGTGCATTCTTATTTTTAAAAATGTACTGTCCCAGGGGCGCCTGGGTGGCTCAGCTGGTCACGTGCCAGACTTCGGCTCAGGTCATGATCTCACAGGTTTGGGAGTTCGAGCCCCAGCGTTGGCTCGCTGCTGTCATCCCAGAGCCCGCTTCAGGTCCTCTGTCTCCTTCGCCCTCTGCCCCTCCCCCACCTCTCCAAAAATAGAGAAAGAAATAAAATAAAATGCACTGTCCCCAGCGCAAACTATTCCTGATGGGTGTTGAGCAATGTAACGTTGCAAGCCCGGAATTCTATCTCAGCAGCCCGAGACGGTGGTTTTAATAGTACGTCACGGTGCTGACTCATGACTGAGCTCATCATCGGCCAGAAAACCCTCAGCAGCTCTTATTCGGCAGACCTATCGCAGGCTAATGAACTGATTGGCGGGGGCAGGCCACCAATATGTTCCTTTACGCTCATTAGTATCTGATTCCAGAGGGTTGGTGTGAGCCCGCCAAATCCGTGCTGCCGACCAACCTCCCAAGGGTGCGAAGAGTGGGGGCTTGGAGTCAGACGGGCGTGTGTTTGAATCCTGGCTCGGTTTCCTTATCTGTAAAATAGGGATAAGAATAGAACCTACCTCACAGGGGTGCCATGCGGACAAAACGAGATCATGGATAGGAAGCCGTCAGCAGAGTTCCTGGAACAGAAAGCACTCAGTGCCCGTCAGTGATGATGACGGCCATGATGATGAGGATTTTTATGTTATCGAAATATCACAAAGAGGAGATGTCTCAGATACTCCAACGGAGCTGGGAGATGTTTGTTCAACGAGATAGAAATCATCTGCCAGAACTATTATTCAGTCCGTATTTGCAGGTTTCTTGGGTCATTCTGCCAAATCATGGACAAGGATGCAAAAGAACATCCAGACGAGCGAGTGCCCTGGTAAGGCACAAAAGGCTTAATGGACTCTGCCTTCCAAGGACTCATCCCTACCTTAAGATCCCATGCCCGTCTTACCAATGCCTCATAAATAAAAATAATATACTCCAGAGCTCTCAGACTTCTTTTTTTTTTTTTTTAATTTTTTTTTTCAACATTTATTTATTTTTGGGACAGAGAGAGACAGAACATGAACGGGGGAGGGGCAGAGAGAGAGGGAGACACAGAATCGGAAACAGGCTCCAGGCTCTGAGCCATCAGCCCAGAGCCTGATGCGGGGCTCGAACTCACGGACCGCGAGATCGTGACCTGGCTGAAGTCGGACGCTTAACCGACTGCGCCACCCAGGCGCCCCTCAGACTTCTGAATGTTCCACCACCCAGGGTGTATGTGTGTCTGGGGGGGATGGGGGGGTAGTGCACACACGCATGTGTGTTGGGGTAGAGGGGGACACAAGTTGGAGGTGGCTTTTGTTCCCCAGAACCCAACACCCTGGCAAAACCTGATCCAGATATGGTACGAGGAGCCGTGGGTACAAAATAAGACAACGAAGACAATGACGATGACGATGCTTTGAGAGAGGTGGGAGGGGAGAGGCAGAAGCAGAGGGATAGAGAGAATCTCACGCAGCCTCCATACCCAGTGCAGAGCCAACACGGGACTTGATCCCACTACCCTGGGATCATGGCCTGAGCCGAAATCAGGAGTCGAACGCTCAACCGATCCACCGAGGTGCCCCCCAAACAAGATTATTTTTCTGTCACAGCAATATATGCAGCGGAGAAGCTGTGGTTCCTCATCAAGGTCTTACCATCCCCCACTTCAGTCCCACTTCCTCTGCTTTCAGAGTGGATCTGAGGCTCCTGCTGTTCCAACTTTCCATCTTTATGCTTGTAAAAGCAACATGTACTCCTGAAACAAAGAAAATAAAATCTATACTCCCCCTGCCTCTTCTCTTCTGAGGCCACCACTGCTGACCCCACCTGGTTCTCCGCTGTCGTACCAACTCTACATCACACATGCACAGCGGGCACATTCTGTTTTGTTTGCTTTGGGTCGTGGTTGGTGCCATTTTACAAAATGCAACTTAAAATACACACATTAATTCCCACAGATTTCTTTTCCCTTTTAACAAAACTCTTGGGCATTCCCCCCTCCCCAATCTAACTAGAATTTTATTTATTTTTTAATATTTATTTTTGAGAGAGAGAGACACAGCGCGCAAGTGGGGGAGGGGCAAAGAGCTAGGGAGACAGAATCCGAAGCAGGCTCCAGGCTCTGAGCTGTTGGCACAGAGCCCGAAGCGGGGCTCAAACCCATGAACTGCGAGACCATGACCTGAGCTGAAGTTGGACACTCAACCAACTGAGCCACCCAGGCACCCCATGGAATTTTATTTTATTTTATTTTTGTGTGTAGGCTGCATGGCCAGCATAAAGCCCCACACGGGGCTCGATGTCACAACTGGGAGATCATGACCTGAGCTGAGATTAAGAGCTGGACACTTGGGGCGCCTGGTGGCTCAGTAGGTTGAGCATCCAACTCTTGATCTCGGCTCAGGTCATGATCTCACAGTTCATGGGACTGAGTCCCGCATCAGGCTCAGGGCTGAGCGAAGAACCTGCTTGGGATTTCTCTCTCTCTCTCTCTCTCTGCCTCTCTCCTGCTGGTGCGTGCTCAGTCTATGAAAATAAATATTTTTTTTGTATTTAAGACATATAATTGATTGAGCCACCCAGGCACCCCAAACTGGAATTTTAAATAGGCACCTGGGTGGCTCAGTCGGTTAAGCGTCTGACTTCGGCTCAGGTCATGATTTCAAGGTTTGCGGTTTCAAGACCCGTGTCGGGCTCTGGGTTGACAGCTCAGGTCCTAGAGCCTGCTTCGGATTCTGTGTCTCCTTCTCTCTTTGCCCCTCCCCTGCTTGCTCTCTCTCTGTCTCTCTCTCTCAAAAATAAACATTTAAAAAAATTAAAATAAATTAAAAAATGTAAACAGGTTTATAACATTCCATATTAAACATGTACCATAATCGCTCCTCGGCCTTTTGGCTAAGATCAAGTGTAAACATGTACCATAATTTGCCTGTTGACGACTCTTTTTTTTATAGATCTTACTGCTAAAAACCAATGCCACTCTGTGCGTATGTGTGTGTGTGTCAGGATACGTGTCCTTATATACATACCTTAATTTCTTTCAACTTTATTATCATTAGTAGTAGCATTTTCATAGAGAGAGAGAGAGAGAGAACACGAATGAAGAGAGGGGTAGAGGGAGAGTTTCCCAAGGAGTTGCCACACTGAGTGCGGAGCCCAACAGAGGGTTCGATCCCGTGATCCTGGATCATGACCCGAGCCAAAACCAAGAGTCAAATGCTCAACCGACCAAGCCACCCAGGTGCTCCTTATTCTTTAATTTCTGAAGTTAGACTTTTGCAGGGGCTACTGGGTCAAAAGGATTGGTTATTGAATTTTATTAAGTTTGGCCAGATTCTGTGGGTGCATTCTTTGCCTGGCTTTAGGTTGTTTTTCCCAAGACCCCGCCTCCCTGAATATTCCCACGGCTACTAGTACAGCAGTCTGCAGCTGGTTCTGCTTGGTACGGGGGCCCAGGCTGAACACCCCAGCACAGCCAGGGCCCCACACCTTGGATCCCTATCAGCAGGGGCCGGTCAAAGGATACCCATTGTCGCCCACATGGAAGACCAAGTTATCGGTCCCCAGCCCCACTGCTGAAAAGAACAAGAAAGCGAGTCTAGAATCCTACGTTGCAACGCGCCTCATTCTCCCACTGAAACAATCTATAGACAGTAGTGCCATGAAGTTGAAATAACATCACGATGAGTAGCAAATGACATGGACGTGAGGACTAAAAAGTCAAGGATTTGGGGGCCAGGACAGAAATCGAACCGATGTGGATGTCATAGCTCTGATGGGAGAGTGCACTTCAGATCTCCACACAGCAAATGAGCTTTTAAGCCCCTGCTGGTTTCTGAGCTGGGAACTTGCTCTGGCATTTTAGAGAGGTATTTAAAAATAGCCCAGTTTAACTTGTGGCGTGGAGCTACTGACAGGGTCTAAGGTACAGCTGCAGACACGGTGAGCTGAGCACTTTGAGTTGGGAGGCTCCCACCTCTGCCTGCTCCCTCGGGGTCCAGGGGACAAGGAATCGGAAGGGGTGCCGGCAGGGAGCGGAGGCCCACGGTGTGACCCCGACAGGCCCAGGAGGGAGCATGGCGTCTGTACTCCTCACTTTGGCACCAGGTCCCGTGAGACTCTCGAGAGATCGATCCGGTGGGGAAAGGGCGGGGAGTCTCACATAGCAGGGGAGCCTCGAGAACAAAAGAATTTCTGTGTTGGCGCACAACTCCCTGAATAATGTCACGGAAAGGCCTGAGTTTGGAGCAAGACTCAGCAGAGCATGACTTCTTGACAAATGATTAAGCTCTCTCAGTTTCGGTTTCCTTATTCGGAAGAGGCAGATAATACCCATCGCCCTCCCCTAGGTATACTTCAGAGTTAAAGAAGACCGGGCACACAGAGTGTCGAACATGAGATATGGAACACGGTAGGTACCAAGTCTTAAATACAACGGCTCCGACTACTCCATCACGACGCCTGTTGTTGGTACTCATCCTCCAGAAGCCACTTCCCCCACCCCAGAGCGGCACGGCCCAAGCTCTCTCCAGAACAAGTCATGATACATCCCAGTTGGCTTATCACACAGCCCAAGTCTCTGCACGAGCCAAGTCCGCGAGCGGCTGGGGGTTGGCGGTGATTGGGAAGATGGCGGTGGCGACCATCATTTCGGGACTTAAATCGTGGAGAATTCCGTTTCCAGGAAAGGGCTGGGGAAAGGAAAGGGCATGACAGAAGTTGTGGCTGGGGTGAGGGGAAATGAGGCAATGGTGGGGGTAGGGGGGGAACAGCCATGGCCAATGGGTTCCCAAGAGTGGTTTCAAGAAGGACTGACCTGGGATTCTGGAGACTTGCCTGGGGACGCCTGACAACCCACCCCCCCCCCCCTGCAGTGCCTTCTAATTCATCGAGAAGGAAGAAGTGGGCCTGTGACCATAAGGTGTCTCCTTTCTCAACCGTCTTTAAGTGTTCTCCATCAAAGCAATTCAGAGTCTGACTCTGCAGAGCTTGCTGGTCTCTGTCGGCTCAGTCCTGACGAAAACGAGGCCGAGAGGCACCTTGCTCTCCTTCGACCACCTCGCCACTACCTCCCCACCAGCAGGTGCTGCAGAAAGTTGAGGGACAAGGGACTCGTCTGGACTGGATGCTAGGCTCATTTTCCCCTTCTGATTACAACATGCTAGGTTCAACTGTTTCTGGAAAGAGAACGGCTCCCATGGCCATCATGTTAGTAACCACTTGAATAGAAATGGGACAACATTTTCTTTTGTCTTCCTGCCAGGTTTCCAGCTCCAGAGATGTGGCTTTTAGGATTTCCCATAAAGGCCCAAAGTGGCAGCATAAATAAACTTACCACAGTAATTATCCACCCCCCCCCCTCTTTCTCCAGCTTCCCAATGGAAACTCTTATCTTTTCTCTCAGTATTCTTCACGAAGCTCTCCCAGATTTATTACCTATGTGGGGCAATTCATCATTTAGGATAAATACCATCTTCTTCCACTGGGCAGGCCTGTGCCTCACGTGGCTGTCATTTCTAGATGGTGTGCATAATTAAATCGGGGCTGAGGAAGAAGGAGCCTGTTAAGATAATGGTTTCTTCAGAGTTATATATTCACAAAACAAGCTATTGGCAGTGAACTTTTTTTCTGAATTCCTCTGCTGCTGAGCTCCTTGGAGGATCCAACCACAGAGTGGTGAGTCAATGTGGTGTAGTGAAAAGTACGTAGATTTTGGAGGGACCTACATTCAACAACTTGGAGGACGTGTGACCTTGGACAAGTAAATTAAAGATCTCTGAGCCCTAGTTTCCTTATTGGTAATAGGGAGGTGAAAATTTCTGCCAAGGACTGTTGCAAGGATCGACAATACTATTTACCAAGCGTCTAGTTCTGTGCCTGGCACAACGTGGGTCTGGTTTGGTTTTTCAAGTTTTTATTTAAATTGCAGTTAGTTAACAAGTGCTGTAATATTAGTTTCAGAGGTAGAATTTAGTGATTCAACACATAGATAACACAGTGCTCATCACAACATAAAGTGGGTTCTTTTTTTTAAATATTTTTTAACATTTATTCATTTTTGAGAGGCAGAGAGAGACAGAGCATGAGTGGGGAAGGGACAGAGAGAGAGGGGACACAGAACCCGAAGCAAGCTCCAGGCTCCGGGCTGTCAGCACAGAGCCCAACGTGGGGCTCGAACCCATGAACCGCGAGATCATGACCTGAGCTGAAGGTGGACACTCAACTCACTGAGCCACCCAGCTGCCCCATAAAGTGGGTTCTTAATCAATGGTACTTGTAGTGACTATTTTCATATGGTGAAAAACTGGATCATAGTTCTCGGTAGAGAAGAGAATTGACAATATATTAGCTTAGCTTTTCAGTGATGTTTTCTCTACAAAGATTAATGCATGATTAATCTCGCAAAGACTAATATACCTTTTATAATATGCAACAACTGAAGGTGAGGTAAGAGAATTATCTGAAGACACTCAGGATGGAGACTTGCTGTCTTGGTCCTGTCCTTAGCAAAGGGCTTTTTTTTTTTTTTTTTTTAATGCTTATTTTTGACAGAGAGAGAGAGAGAGAGAGACAGAGCACGAGCAGGGGAGGGGCAGAGAGACAGGGAGACACAGAATCTGAAGCAGCCTCCAGGCTCCGAGCTGTCAGCTCAGAGCCCGACGCGGGGCTCGAACTCACAGAGTGCGAGATCATGACCCGAGCCGAAGTCGGACGCTCAACCGACTGAGCCACCCAGGCGCCCCAGCAAGGGGCTTTCAAAGACAGGATTTGACACAGTCACCCCAGATCTAGAAGCCACCCTCAGAAAACAAATCAAGATGGTGGTCATGCGGTCAAATTTTGTAAATGAGTGTTGATCTAAGAGCGTTAAGTGTGATTGGTTGTCCTCCTCTCATTAATTAATTAACACATTCAACAAATGTTTATTAAGCACGTACCCAGTGCCAGGCTTTGATCTAGCTCCTCGAATAAAACAGAAAAAGTCTCTGCTTTCATGGGGCCCCCTGACTTCCCATAAGATTCCCATCACCAGATCAAAGAGCAAGGTCTTGAAAGCAAATGTTCCGGAATGGGCTGTCCCATAGGGTTTATGGTGTGGCAAATTCAAATTTGTTTTAATTAATTAAAATTAAATCAAATTTAAGGAGCACCTGGGTGGCTCAGTCGGTCAAGCATCCCAGTCTTGATTTCAGCTCAGCTCACGATCTCACGGTTTGTGGGACTGAGCCCTGCATCAGGCTCTGCACTGACAGCAAGGAGCCCACTTGGGATCCTCTCTCTCTCCCTCTCTCTCTCTTCCCCTCTCCTTTGCAAGAATACACTCTCTCTCTCTCAAAATAAATAAATAGGGGCGCCTGGGTGGCTCAGTCAGTTGGGCACCTGACTCTCGACTTTGGCTCAGGTCATGATCGCACAGGTTCGAGCCCCACATCGGGCTCTGTGCTGACAGTGTGAGCCTGCTTGAGATTCTCTCTCCCTCTCTCTCTGCCCCTCCCCTACTCGCACTGTCTTTGTCTCTCTCAAAATAAATAAACTTAAATAAACTTTTAAAAAATTAAATAAAATTTAACACTCCGCTCCTCCGTCACATTAGCCACAGGTCAAGTGGTCAGTAGCCATCTGCGGCTACCAAGTAGGAAGAACCTTTCCAGCATCACAGAAGTTCTACTGGACCGCGCGGCCTGCAACAGGCTTGGCAAGCTGAAACCGTGCACCCGGCCGAAGACCTATAGCAACTGGGGCACAACGACCGTGCGTCCACGGCCGTCTAATCTGTCAGAGCTGTCCCGGGAATGCTCTCGAATCAGGACTCTGAGGCTAGACATTGTCTGCTTCATCTACACTCGGTCTTCTCCCTGAATAATCCTCAGGCACCAGGAGAGACCCCGGCTCACCGATACCCACATCCAAGTCTTCTTCTCTGAACAGCACCCCCTTGCCCTCCAGCCCCTCCAGCCCCTTCTTTCCACCTTATCTGCCCAAGCACCAAAGAATAAAGGGACCTTGACCGATCCCCATTTGCCCCAAACTGTCCATCCCTTCCACCCCGTTTGGGCCCCCATTATGGTGTTTCCATGGAGCCCCCATCTTGTGGTTCCCACATTTCAGTTCTGATCATTACTCCGGGTCTTTTCTGTTCTGCCACCATGGCTGGACACACGTCACCGGCCTGGAAACCTTGGCACGCCTTCTTAGAAACCACTTTGTACACACGGCTTCTGGCCCTCACTTGCCACTTGGGGCTGAATGCCTCATGCCAGCAGGGAATGGTCAAGGTGGAGCAGCCATTTGAGAATGTTCTTTAGTAAACTACTGCGTCACGACCCTAAGTGGTATCGGGATTCATGCTTGAGGTGTTCTCAGCTAACCACCCAGAATCGAGCCTCTGACACACACGAGCTCATTGTTGTGTGCACCGTACAAATTGTTCTTGTTTATAATGTGTAACGTGCAAACAATGTAGAAACCTCAGTATAATCTGTCACAGTAGAAGTGCAACGGCTTGGATTAAAAGAAAAAAAAAAACTTTTGGTTTGATTTCAGAATGAATGCAAGGACTGACTCTTGTATGTAACAGATTTATCTTCCTAATTACCTTATGACTGAGCAAAAAACTCAAAATGGTGTCCCTTATTATACACCTATCACTGCATAAGAAGGGAGGAGGGGGGCACCAGGGTGGCTCAGTCGGTTGAGTGTCTGACTCAGGCTCAGGTCAATATATCACAGTTTGTGAGTTGAAGCCCCACATCAGGCTCCCTGCTATCGGCAGAGTCCGCTTTGGACCCTCTGACCGCCCCCCCCCCCCCCCCCCCCCCCCCCCCCGCCCCTCTCCCGCTTGTGCTCTCACGCTCTCAAAAATAAATAGACATTTAAATTAAAAAAAAAAAAAAAGACTGTGTACACACGTCAGCAAAGGGCAGCTGATATGGGCTTTTAAAGTTTCCTGGAAAAGAAAATGCACGAAGTTGATGATTTATAGATAGGAAGCCAAGAGCTAATGGTATGAAAATAAACTTGCGTTGCCTTTGTTTGCTTGAGGTTTATTTTTTTTTTGTTTTTTTGAGAGAGAGAGAGTGCATGAATGTGCAGGTGCAGGGGAGGGGCAGAGAGAGAATCTTAAGCAGGTTCCTTGCCCAGCGCCGAGCCGGACGCAGGGATCAATCTCACAACTGTGAGTTTAGGACTTGAGCTGAAATCAAGGGTCAGATGCTTAACCAACGGAAACACCCAGGTACCCCCTAATTGTCCATTTTTGTATTGTTCTTTTCTCAGTGGTTTCACTACCCACCCACCCCCCACCCCCCCTTTTTCCAAATGCCACTTCTGCACTCTTCCAGATGGCCTGACCTGCTCGTTTTGCCTTCCTGGTCATTTCCTCCCTTTGAGCTGGTCAAGCCCAGGCGCTGCATGGGCACACAGTGTGTCTAGGCAGATCCTTTCACTCTGAAAACATGGTTCATTGTTGCATCTTCTGCAGTGATTACTGGCCCCTGGCTGCCTGGCCCACTTCGTTTCCTACCCTCTTTCCCTCTCTAGACTCACACCTGGCCTTCACACTTTCTCTGAGTGCACCAAACATGTTCCTGCCACAGACCATTTGCATCTACCATCCCCCCTCTCTCTCTCTGACAGAGCTACTTTCTAGGTGCGTACGAGTCCAGTCCCTTGCTTCGTTCGTGTATTTTTTTTCCCTAGAAAACAGTTCCTTGACTGTTCTATTCCCTTTTCCTCTCGTTAAAATTCTTCTAGCAGTTTTTACAAACTGAAAATATGATATGCATTCTTATAGACTATCTACTCTCATTCGAATGTAAATGTCAAGAGGGCAGAGACTCCATGTTACTGCAAAATAAACCACATCAAAACTCAGCGGCTACAACGAGTAGCTATTTAGCTCCTAACTCTATAGTTTGGCAATTTGGACCGGGCTCAGCTGGGCAGTCTCTGGTCTGGGGGAGGTTTGGTTGATCTCGACCAAAGCTTAAACATCTGCATTCATTACCTGGGTCAGCGGAAAGCTGGCCGGTGTTTGGCTGAGCCGTCTTGTTCCTTTCCCATGTGACCTCTTACCCTGTAGCGGGCTAGCTGGACTTGTTCACATGGCGGTCTGGGTGCCGAGGCACCTGCTTTCCGTGTCCCTGAATGAGTCACATTTGTGACCGTGCCCTTAGGCAGCTCAGATTCAAGAGGTAGAGAAACAGATTCTGCCTCTCGTTGCGAGGACCTGTTAACAGTGCTTTGCAGGATCCTGGATGCCAAGAGAGGAATTTCTGCTTATTTCTACAAACCCAGGGGCGGTATCTGCTTTATTCACTTCTATATCTCTAGCATTAAAACACTGGCTGGCTCAAAACAGGCTCTCAGCAAATACTTTCAAACAGAGGTAACGCCAGTGGGCCACAAGCCAGGAAGCGCAAATTCCGTGGGAACACCCATCACAAATGGATGCTAGTGCTGTGACGGTCACCACGATAGACCCACCATCGTCCCTGCCCCCCCCCCCCCGCCCCAATCCCACAGAGGATGTGAACCAAGGCTCTTTGTATAGCTGGTTCAAGGCGTGAAATCAGTGGGAGCTTCCGACTGGCCCAGCCTAGCTCATGGGACTGCCCTGTGACGTGTGGGGGAGAGAAGACCAGGCTATAAATACACACATTGGGGAAATACCCACAAAATAAGAAGGTGGATGCCGGAGAGATGAATCTTCCCCAAATTCCCACAGACACCCTGTATGGGATACACTATTTAGAACCTGTCCCAAAGCCTATTTTTTGTTAACTCATAACAGTGGCTGATATCGACCTGGACTATTGCAAGCACGCGTGCACACACACACACACACACACACACACACAAATTAATTGGCAGATTTGGGAAACTCTGAATTCAGCCAAACAACTATTCTTTCCAGAAACAGCTGTTTAGCGAATGCATTAGTTATTTTGTTTCTTTAAAAAAAAAAAAATCCTGTGGATTGCTACAGAGGCGGCAAAGTTCTCTGTGTACAGAATGCCTGCTACCATTATCATTACAAAGGGATCATTAGAATGAGTGGGGAAAAGGGCCCTAACTATCATTTAAAGTAGTCGTATGCAATAACGCACAAAGACCCTGTGTCACTGGCACTTAAATAAACACGTGCATGAAAAAGCAGAGTATCTCGAATTGGTTACTGTCAGGCCGAGCAGCAGACAATTTCAATTGTGTTGTAGAAAGACTCCGAAGCGACGATAGGATCTCGTGGCCTTTAAATCAAAGCTTCTTAAGAAGAAAAGAGCAGCTATAGAAAATACCTAACCCGCACAAAACTGGCATCATTTTTCCTTATTTCCTCCAGGGTTTACGAGACAGTTATGGAACCATCAGCACCCTGACACACGTGTACACGCACACCCGTGGCCCCGTTCGGATCCGATATCCCTTTTTGCTCTTTTAACCGTCTGGGCTTAGGGAGGCCACTGAGGCGAGGTGGGATGCCCACGTGGGATGGAAGGCCTGACTTCAGGGCTGCAGTTTCAAGGAGTCCCAGGAAGGTTGTGACAGGTCGGGCAGCACCCCTGTGGGCGACCCTCGCCTTTCCACGCCAGTAACTTCTCAGCTTGAGGGCTTTCTCTAACCACGGGAGCCTGCTTTCCTGCCTGTTGGCCAGGCCAGAAACAGCAGAGAATTAACCCTCGCCCAGCAAGCTGCCCTACCCAACAACCAAAGGAGTAACGTATAAATTCCCAAGTTCCCTTGCCCTTTGAACAGAATAGTCTTTTTTTTTTTTTTTTTTTAAGTTACTGCTTGATGGATTGGCAGAGAAAAAGAGGGAGAGAGAAATCCGAAGCAGGTTCCGCACCGTCAGCGCAGAGCCTGACACGGGGCTCGAACCCACAGAACTGTGAGATCGTGACCTGAGCCGAAGTCAAGAGTCAAACACTTAACTGACTGAGCCACCCAGGCGCCCCTGAACAGGGCACTTCTGAGGTGTGCATTTGGCAAATGAATTATTTTGCTTCTTTAAAAAAAAAAAAAATCCTGTGGATTGTTATAGAGGCGGCAAAGTTCTCTGTGTACAAAATGCTTGCTACCGTTGTTCATTATAAAGGGATGATTAGAACGAGAGGGGGAAAGGGCCCTAACTATCATTTAAAGTAGTCATACGCAATAACGCACAGACCCTGTATCACTGAGAACAAATGTCTTCCAGGTTCCCCCGTGGGGCCCGCTTGATCAAGCAGGTTCAGTGGCTGCACCCCTTTTCTGGTTTTATCCTCCCCCCACCCCCAATCCACTGCTCGAATCTCCTTCACCTTCTAAATTAATTGCTGACGCAAAGTTGGCTAAGGGAGGAACGAACACAAACGAAAACGAAGCTCCAGCATTCCAAACGCCCCTCTCCCAGAAACCCCACACTATCTGCCCACGTACCTCGGCTTGTTCCTTGGAGCGCCTGGGTTCCAGAATGTGGGCCAGGTGCAAACGCGGACGCCCCAAGAGGGAAGCCTCAGCTCACGCACCTCCCACCTGAGTGAACAGAAGGGATCTGATATCAAGAGGTTGCTAAGAGTCGGGGTCTGGAGGAAGGGACATCCAGGGAAGGGGGAAGCAGGAGGCTCAGGCCTCCGTCCTCTCCCAGGATTCGCAAGAGTCACGCTAGGGTAGGCGTGGCTCTAACACAAATCAGGACAGATGAGGCCCATCAGCTTGATTTCACCAGCGAGTCCTGTGCTCTCTCTAAGCCTTGAACGCCTCATCTTTAACACGGGAATCATACGGCTGCCTGTGTGGCTCAGGCAGCTGAGCGTACAACTCTTGATTTCGGCTCAGGGTCGTGGATTGGGCCCCCCAGTCGGCTCTGCGCTGAGCGGGGAACCTGCTTAGGATTCTCTCTCTCCCCCTCTCCCCCCACCCCTCCCCCAGTCTCTCTCGCTCTCAAAAAAAAAAGGATGGGGTGCTTGGGTGGCTCAGTGGGTTAAGCCTCGGACTTCAGCTCAGGTCACGATCTCCTGGCTTGTGAGTTCGAGCCCGGTGTTGGGCTCTGTGCTGACAGCTCAGAGCCTGGAACCTGTTTCTGATTCCGTCTCCCCCCCCCCCTCTCTCTCTCAAAAATGAATAAACATTAAAAAAAATTAATAAAAAATGGAATAATAATACCGGCCTCTGAAGTTTGTTAGAATTAAGTGAATCACTCCACGCAATGCAATAAACCCAGCGCCCTGCCCATCGTAAACCTAACCGCGATTTCATTATGAACAAATACTTTTTGTAATGATCATCTTTCCCCTTTTAAATACTAGAATTAGACCCCAGACTTTTGCTTTCTCCTCCTGTCCTGCCAAGAACCCAAGATCAAAGCAAAGAGTAACTTAAAAAGTCAGAGCTGTTGCCGGTTCTAGCCGGCTTCCCCCCCCCCCCCCACCCCGCCTCTGGTTCAGGGGTGCACACGCCCAGCTGACTGTTCCTGTCCATTTCCTTCCTGAGCTGTGACACGGTGACCCCAGGGCAGGGCATGGAGGGACAGGACTCCTACGGGCTCTGCAACAAAAACAAAAGGGAGAGAGCTCATGACAAAAGGTTAAATTCTCATGTAAAAAAGCGCATTATCCCAAATCCTCTCCCCCGCTCACAGCCTCCTCCTCACGGTGTGAGCCCGTTCTGCGGCTCCGGCAGCCTTCCAGAGCCATTTTTCAGGCGCTTTGCAGCAGATGTGATCATTATAAAATGCACCGTCGGAGGACTATGGTATTTATTTGTTTTCCTTCATTTCAGTTTTTACTAGCTTTCCTTTAAAGACAGCAAGGCACAGATTGAGCCATAAACTGTCAGATTCCGTATCTTACGAGGCTACCAATTTCCTAAAATGGGAGATGATTTAAATTTCCAATCAAACGGACAGATAGGAAAATGCATTGCAACTCCGGTAGGAGTTGTAAAGCTCCCAAGCTCTGTTTTGCCCCTTTTAATCTTTATCAGCTCACAGTATTGATACGGACACAGAGAAAATAACTGCACGTTCCAGATGAGACGCAGTTCATCAGAACCAGGTCCTGGGTGGCGGGAAGTAATTCTGGATGCGTCCCCAAAGACCCCCTTTTGTCTCCAGTCCCAGTGGGCTCGGACGGACAATGTGCTAGGGTGTGATGTCAAGAATCAAGATGATGCAAACCACCAGTGAAATCAATAGGCAGGATGGCTGGAACCCTGCCTGGAACGTAGTTTTGGAAGCCAGCCACGTCAAGATGAATACATTTGCAAAGCCCAATCCAGACAATTAGGGTAAGTCCTCTGTGGGTACCCTAACAGGTGACACTCATTTTTTTTTTAATTGTTTTTGTTGCTCGTGTTTGCTGGTCTGGGGTTGGCGGTTTGTTTCTCCTTTGGAGGGACAAGATGCGGGGAGAAGGTAGGAGATACACTCTGAGCATGATTTCCCAGATGGAACCATTTGCCTGGCAACACTCACACCTAGAAGCTTGCCTGGTGCTGGCAGAGAAGGATTTGAATGTGGTCGTGGAGAGAAGCAGGGGAAGGCGGTGGGAGGAAGGAAGCAAGCAAGCTAGAATATAATGTGTCCATAAGCCAGGTTTCACCACGGGCACCTGACGGTGGGTCGGTCCCGCTGGAGCCCCCTAGGTGGCTGCGAACTGCAGAGTTGCCCCCACTCCAGGGACACAGAGGCTGGGGTTTTACCCACAATTCCTGGCGGAGAGCTGCTTCCAGGCTCATTAGCTCTGCAGGCCGTGTGAGTCCGCAGGACAGTGGCCACAGAGGAGAGCGGGCAGGGCCCCGGCACCATCTGCCAACAAACGCCACTCTTCTTCGTGCACGGGACCAGCTGGAGGCCGGGAGCCAAAACAAGCACCAGGAAAACCCGATTCCAAGAAGAGCCGGCAGCCCCGCGGAAAGGAAATGGCACTACCCGAACGCGGGGTGGTGTTTTGCTGGGCGCACTGTCCCCGCCCGGCACAGGGTCCTCTGAGACGATTTGCGATGCCTATCACACCATCCAGAAAGGAGCTTCCGGCTCAGCGTTGCAATGGTGTTCGGCGGGTAACAGGCGTGGAAAAGCAAAGGCCTCCTGGGACGTGGGGCTCATTAAATGCAATCCCATGTCTCTTTCCTTCACTGCTGAAACGCGGAAGCCCAAATCTCCTAAAAGCCCTAAATTTGCAGCCATATTCATCTCTTTAATTACTGTGTCTGGTTCACTTTTATTTGCAATCATGGGAGCTTTTTATAGCCCTTTCACGTCTCTGTGCAAGGTGTCAAAGAACCCCGAAGACCCGGGGAGGGGAGAAGGAAGGGAAATTCGCTCACTCAGGCCAGTGAATGTGCTACTGCTTTTTCTCTAGGTCGCTGAAAAGGTATTTAAGCTGCTCAAACCTGAAGGGAGCCTAAGCTGGCGAGGCCCTAAGGCCAGAAGGGTCACAGGGCTAAATGCATCAAAAGCGGGGCGGCCTATGTACTTTGATGCGGAACCAGGTAGGTCCCAGCAGAACCTCCCATCAGAACCAACGGCTTCTTTCCGAAGGAGTGTTGGGCGGGCCAACAGCCTGGTTCTCTTTAGCCAATGATCTTAGCTGAAGGGGGGCACCATGCCCAAGGATCCCTCCCCTCCTTGGGAGTAACCTCGAGTTCTGTGTAGGGAACAAGCCCCTTCCGCCTTGGTTCATTTGGGGCTTCTCTGAAGGATGCACCGATTCCAGAGCTCCCTGGATTCATCCGCTGCTGGTCCCTGCCTTTCCAAATGCTGAGAGCCATCCACAGTGAATGTCCTGCCTGCAAAGAGCTGTCTTGGGGAACCCAACCTATGGCAGCCACACATCCTGGATACAGTTTGCCATGGCAGATGTGCTGGAGCCCTGTCCACGTGTTTCTGGAAAGCCCTGTGTTAAGGCAAATGTGCCCAGGACAGGAGAGATGCGCTAAGGGTGGCTGGGAAGGCCCTGGATGCCTGGCATTCCCCTGCATATTGTCCTAGTGTCTCACAGCGTTCCGAAAAACGTGTAGGTTGAGAATGACTGAAAATGTCACTGCATGAAAATGTAAATTTCTGGGGTGCCTGGGTGGCTCAGTCTGGTTAAGTGTTGGACTTTGGCTCAGGGCATGATCTCACGGTTAGTAAGTTCGAGCCCCACGTTGGGCTCTGTGCTGACAGTATGGAGCCTGCTTCGGATTCTGTGTCTCCCTCTCTCTCTGCCCCTACCCGGCTTGCACTCTCTCTCTCAAAAATAAACACTTCTTTTTTAAATGTAAATTTATGCATTGTAAAATAAAGCATCAGGACCATCAAAAAGGTAACAGGACAAGTGAGAAATTGGGAGAAGGATCTGCAATCTATGTGACACAGTGATAATTTTCTTCATATATGGAGAATTCTTGAAAATTAGAAAAAGATGGGCCATCAAAAAAATAAAAAATAAAAAGGACAGAGAGGGTAAACTGAGTTTGCAGCAAAACAAATGATAAAATGGCCTTTTCACCTGTACGAAGATATTCACCCTTACTCACAAGAAAAATAAATGTGGGGCACCTGGGTGGCTCAGTTGGTTAAGCGTCAGACTTCGGCTCATGTCATGATCTCGCGGTTTGTGAGTTCGAGCCCCATGTAGGATTTTGTGCTGACAGCTCGGAGACTGGAGCCTGTTTCAGATTCTGTGTCTCCGTCTCTCCACCCCTCCCTAGCTCGTGCTCTCTCTCAAAAATAAACGTTAAAAAAAAAAAAAGCAAATTAATACCAACGCGGGATGTCATTTTCAGGTAACAGACGAATCAAGATCACGAAGCTGAGCAGCACCCTGTGTTGGTGTGTGTGTTAGGTAATAGGTAGTCTCATAAAATTCTGGCAGGTGTATAACTCGGCCCAACCTTTCTGGAAGGCAAATTAGCAGTTTTAAATCCATGGCTCCATGGACTCAACAAGAGTTTGGCTCTTTCTAAGGGTTTATCAATCCAAACCATGTGCAAAGGTGTACATACAGGATTATTCACTTTCACATTGTTTATAGTAGCAAAAAAACCAGAGGTCATCAAAATGTTCATCATTACATGCTAAGGTAAATAAATGAACAGCGAACCCATGAATAAAATGCTCCTGTGCCCTGCCCACCCTGCAAAGGATCAGTTCCAGGGCCCAACCGAAGCCGAGGTCGGGAGAGCTGGCTGTTCAGGGTATAAATCGGGCACAGCCCACCCCGGCTCCTCCCCGTGGGTTTGGTCAACTTGACCACCACGCCGGGGCCGGAGGGCTGGCTTGGAAACTGTTTTTGCAATGGACTGTGTTCCTTCTGACAAACACTGATATCAAAACACATTTTATCACCACTTGTATTTGAACAGATTATATAATTGGTTGCTCTCTCTTTAAGAAAAAATTACTTATAATGTAAGTGTAAATTATGGTATTTGATTTTTGGATGTTCAAACCAATCCAAAGGAATTCTTTTTCCCAGTTATCTTGCGTCAGGGAGTTTATCAAATAGCTTTCAGTCACAGAATGATTTAAAAGCAAACCTTCCCGAGGTTCATCCTGTTTGTTATGGTCTGAGGGGTCTTTATTCGCAACAGTTCTAAGGGTTTTATCTAATCTATGCCAGCCATAAATTTCTGTGGTAAGGGAGCAAGAATCTTTGGAGCAAAGCTCCCTTAAAATGTTTTTCGAGATGCTCATTTCTGAAAAACAAATCAGAACTTGCAAACCCCAAAGCCTCAGAAATGTTCACCTGCTTCATGCTGGCGGGAGCAAAATTTCTTTTCGTTTTCCTTTTTTTGGATTCAGAATTCTTCACAAGCCCCTGGATGTTTTCCTGAGACAAAACTCCAATGGTGGGAGAGGAAGGCACGGCCCCAGTTCAGTTTTTTCCGCTGCCCATCCGCCAAGGCCTTGCTGTCCCTTCCACAGAGAGGTATAGATGCCTATTTCCTAGCAGGTGTCATGGACACAGACACATTTTCCCAGTTCTGTGCTACACAGATTGCGCGGTCCTCTCTAGAAAAGTTGCCAAGGCACACAAACCCAGAATCACACGCCCGGATCTCAGATCCCGGTAACCCTGAACTAGCACAACCAGCTCACTGATGCAGCTGTGGGGTGAAGCCTTCAGACGCTGCAAGAAAGGACTGGGGATGAATTGCCCTGGGCCCTGTCGGCTCACTGCGTGCCGAGATGGCGGATGGAGGCACAGGGATGTTTCTTCATTTGTGCGGCCCTGCAGAGCAGCTGGGGGAGGGAACCCCATCTTACGGAGAACTGAGAAGCCAGCCGTGCTGCACAAATGAACGCCTGCATCATCAATCACCGGAATTTGAAACGGACCTTGGATCACGTGACGCACTACTCTCGCCCGTAACCTGCATATTGTTTTTAATTGCTCTCGCTAACCGCAGGAGAGAATCCTTGCTCGGGGTTCGGAGAGCCGCTCCTCTGTCAGGTCTCTTGGCAGCCGCAGGGCAGGGGAGTGTTGCTCGCAAGGAGGCTGGTAGCTACCTTGCTCTGCCCGGTCTCCTTCTGTCCTGGGCTCTTCCCTCCTAGCTCCTCCCCGCACCCCCCCCCCCCGCCCCGCCCCGCCACCTGCCAGCACACTCTCCCACGAGGCCCTTGCTCCCTTCAATCCCAGGCCAGGAATTTGCTGCATGAGGCCTGGGAGCTCTAGGGGGAGGCAGCGCTGGTGCTGAAACCACAGCACGATGACGCGAGCGCGCGGCCACTGGCAGGGAGCCCGCTTCTGGCTCCTTGGGCTGATGTTTCCCGGGAAGTGGTGCCAGGGACCGGTGGGGACGGCCCGTTTTATAAGGAGTCCAGGCTGCAACGTGGAGCCCTTCCAAGGCGTCTTTCTCATGTCCTTGCTACTCCTCTAATAAGCCGGGATTAACCCTAGGTAAAGCGCGCTGCGCTGGAAAGGGCCTGTAAATTCTCTCTAGAACCCTGGCCCCCAAATGCTGGCTTTGCGTCTGGCAAACAAAGCTGAACAAATGAGCAGCCACTGGCTTGCCTCCCCGCCCCCTCCCACTCAGCGTGGGGTACACTTCTCAGGAAGCAGGTTTATAAAGTGGGGGTCCCTATACGGGTGTAACTGGACGTGGCTCTTGTGCCAAGTCAAGCTAACACATGTTTTCTAGGACAGGGTCCCTCCGTCCCCGCCCCCTCTCCCAGCACGCCCCCGTCACTCCTTGCCTGGGCTGGCCTGGGGCAAGCACCCTGAACAGTTCACAGGCTCCCAGGCTCAGCAGGACCCCACACTTGGTTTCAGGCTTTGCTGCCGCCATCTTGAAATTCTTAGCTTCTCTTTGAACAAGAGGCCCAGCAGTCTCATTTTGCAGTGGGCCCTGCAAATTAAGGATCCTGACCCGGAGGAAGCCATGCTGGGCAGGACACCCCCTCCTGAAACACCTCCTGGGTTTTGCATTTTCAGAGGAGAGCTGTGGGCTTTCCAGTGTGGGGGGGGTGGCCAGGTTTTCGCCACCTCACCACCTCTCTTTAGAGCGACAGCCCCCTTGGTGAGATTTTTAAAACGCTGCAGAAATTAATACCTATTGAATGATGAGTCGTCTCCAAGCCCTGCTGTGTGTACTTCGCATTTTATCACGTAATCCTCACAAGAGCACGGTGAGGCAGGCACCATCGTTCCCCCATTTTAAAGATGGGGAAACGGACTCTCAGAGAGATCAATTCGGCTAAAATCAAACTCAGATGCAGTTAATTCTAAAACATGTAGTTTTAACCACTAGACCATACAGCTTGATTATAAAAGGAAAATATGTTCTCCATTTCATTGGCAGTAAGATTCATAACTGATGTGTTGATTGACTCTGAGTGTGGAGACGAAGGCAGGTTGGAAGGAGGAAAGTAATAGAAAAACATTCTTTTTCTACCCCCCCCCCGTCCCCACCACCAAGCACACAGGAGGATATAAACTGATATTGCCAGAATGCCATAAAGAAACAAGACTCTCCTGTAATTTTTTCCTGTTCACTTTGGTCTGGGCTTTACTTTTAAGGCTGTTGGCTTGCGTAACTGTAAGCTCTTTTGGCTCTTGGACCGTGGGATTCATTATCCCAAAATGGCTCGCAGGCCTCGGCGTTCGATATCTTCTCAAATGCATTCAGCAGACCAAGGATATGCCCAGAATCCAACATCAGGGAATTTTCCACAATTATAACCATCATCATCGAACAACCAAAGCCAACGTTTACTCATTGCTACGAGCCAGCCAGTTTACATATATCGATTTATTTAATCCTCACACCCACCATATAAGGGAAGCATCATCATTGTGATTTTACAGATGAGGACACTGAGGCCCAGAGAGATGACGTAATTCCGTGAGATCACCTTGCTGGTAACTCTGGGAGCCAGGACTGGAATCAAAGAGCATACTCTTAACCCTTACGCCGCATGAAAGCCGAACGTCGTCTGTCAAAGGAGCTGTCCTGAGAACAGAACTCTAGACATGAATAATCCAGAGTAGTGGGGACTCCTGATCCTACAACTATGGTGACCATCTCTCTTGACCTCCCTTATTTATATACCACTGATGAAATGTGCACTCACTGGGAATGAGACCTGTCTGGACCCAGCCCAAGCAGCACTGGGGCTACATGGTTCTTTACCTACCCGCATTAGATTACAGATGTCCATGACTCAAGAACATCATCTCCTTTAAGGTGCCTGGCTAGCTCAGTTGCTTAAGTGTCCTACTCTTGATTTCCACTCAGGTCCTGATCTCACAGTTCATGAGTTCGAGCCCTGCATCAGGCTCCATGCTGACAGTGCAGAACCTGCTTGGGATTCTCTGTCTCCCTCTCTCTCTGCCCTTCCTCCCCTCTGCCCCCCCCTCTCTCTCTCTCTCAAAAATAAATAAACATTTTTAAATTATATCATTTCTGGGGCGCCTGAGTGGCTCAGTTGGTTAAGTGTCTGACTTCAGCTCAGGTCACAATCTCACAGCTTGTGAGTTCAAACCCGGCATCAGGCTCTGTGCTGACAGCTCGGAGCCTGGAGCCAGCTTCTGATTTTGTGTCTCCCTCTCTCTCTCCCCACCTCCACCACTCACATTCTCTCTCTCTCTCTCTCTCTCAAAAATAAACATTAACAAATATCTAAAAATAAAAATAAATTAAAAATATCATCTCTCTCAATTTTCTAACTGGACCTACTGGGGAGTGATAACCAGTTAATCTAAGGGAACCCAGTCTCTGACATATACTGCTTGTGAAGCCACTAGCCTAAGGATAGAATTGAGAAGTGAATGGAGAAGACATTTCACAAATCCCAATACCTCTCATTTAATTTCTTGCTGCACCACCGAGACGAAGGTATCAGTATCCCCATTCTACAGACGGGAAAGCAGAGGAAATTTAGCAACTTGCCCTAAGTCCCAGTACAAGGAAACGATGGAGCCAGGGATTCAAATCCCAGATCACTAAAAACCATGAGCTGAGTAACCTCTCCGAATCCTGTGCCACAAAGCCCAGCATCAGCCTTACACAGGACTACTTAGCGTCTTCCGTCACGGCATGAAACTGTGCTCCCAAGGCCACGTTCAGCCCCCACCCCTGCCGGCCATGGTATCCTAATCAATACGAGCTGCTCATTGAGGTTTCCTTGCCCCTGAAAAGGTTCTACACAAACATTTTTTTTTCTCCCGACTAGATCATATTCATAATCATTTTAATGGGGCGATTTCATGTTTATGGAAGTCATAGCAACTTACCTTCAGCCAAACCTATCAGTCCTCTTTCTTCCTTTCCTTCTCTCTAATTCTGTGACTGTGGGAACTGATTACACTTTAGAAAAAGTATTGCCCTACATGCCACTAACTTTGCAGCTGCACATGTAGGTTACTGTTCGGGGAAGAAAAGCACTTTTAAAAAGAGAGCTTGAGCCCCTGTCCACTCACCGTCACACAGAAAACACCTGCAGGTGCACACACTCACAGACCCATGTGCGCCCACTCATGCATGTGCACACAATCACACAGGCAAGCCCATAACGTGTGTGTGTGCACACGCGTGCACACACACACACACACACACACAGATTGGCTCACTGCCTAAGACTCACTGACTGGGCGTTGAGGTTCTTGGAAAGCAGGCCATTCAGGTAAACAGTGTTCTTTCTGGAAAACCGCCTCTGCCCTCTTTGCTCAGACACACCCACTCCTGGCTAGAAGCCAGCCTCAGGGACTTACCTGGTGTATTTTATTAAAACAAAGGCTACAGTCACTTTCCAGCAATGACTGCAGGGTGACTCCACACTGTAAACAGAATCTGTATTTACTGAGCCACACTTTTTTATCCACTGGCAACTTTTTTCAGACATGTTTCCAGTTTTATTTATTTATTAAGTGTACTTATTTTCAAAGACAGAGAGAGAAAGGGAGGGAGGGGCAGAGAGATAGAGGCGAGGGGACAGCGAGCCAGGGAGAGGAGGGAGAGAGAATCGGAGCGGGCTCCATGCTGTCAGCACAGAGCCCGATGTGGGGCTCGAACCCACAAATAGTGAGATCATGACCTGAACCGAAACCAAGAATCAGACGCACCACCCAGGTGCCCCAGACATGTTTCCAATTTCAATCTATTATAAATATTTATAAGAATCAAAAAATCAAGAACAATTATTACTGGGAAGTGACAATTTTCTTTATAAAGGATTCACCATGCTTTGAAAGAAGACTCTTGGTGCACACAAAACACGGCTATCAACAACATTTAACTATACGCCTGGCTTTTCAGGGACCTCCTTATCACATAAAGCGTGGGGGATGATCACTACTGAACCCACAGATAATTAAAACTGCAGGTTCTTCTGAACAAACACAATGCTGAAAGAAACGTCTTTGATTTCAAATCAAAAATTTTAAATGCGTTGAGCAGAATTAATTGGTTGAGAAAAAGAAAGGGGAAAGTTGCCTCAGAAGGCATTCAGAAATTCCAAAGACAAACTCAAGGAGGAAAAAATAGATGTCACCTGCAAACCTCCAAACATGGGGTCTTTTCCTAAGTCTTGCAGTCTTGAGGCTTCCTCTATACCCAAAGTCCAAATCCTTTTTCTCCCTTTACCGCCAGCTGGCCCCGAGGTCATCAAGCAGTGCTAAATATAGGCCAGCCTCTTTTTGTGTTTCCTTTCGCTTCCTTTCGCGTCCCTTCGCTGGGGACACGGTCATGTTTTAGTCCAGAAGAAACCCAGGCAAAATTGACCATTTTTCCTGGAAAGCGTATGTGTCTAATTCCTAATTTTGCAAGAACCAGGCAGCGTAAATTTAGTTTATTAAAACATGCATTTAGCACATTTGCCAGAGTGGTGATATTTATTCCCCCTGAACTTTAAATCATCTTGGACGGTGAAAGAGATCTTTAATTATGTATAGACGCAGGACAACAGAACACAACACGCTGGGTTTCTTTCTTTAATATATATTTCCCAAGAGCAAGAAAATGATAGGTTAAGCATTTAACGTGCTTGCAGACTTCATTTTATTTCCATCAAGTGCTGGAGTTAAGTCAAATTTTCATTCTGACATTTAAAAAAACTCCACTATAGGAAATACATAGGTTTAAAATTGGCCTGCTGTTTTTCCATTGGATTCAGGAGGAGACTAGGAATTCGCAAGAATAGGCTTTTCCAATTTTCCACGGCATCTGACCTGACATCTGGAAATAGCCAGAGAGAAATAACTGTGCATGTGTGAAGTGTTGTGGACTTTGCCCAACCCCTTTACATACAGCATCTCATTTTAAGCCTCCACACAACCCTGATAGGAGCTTAACAATCCTCTTTTCTGATCTATTTAACAGCCAAAAAAAAAAAATCAAGGTCTGGAGGAGTTGGGCAATTTGACCAAGGTTTCACAACTAATACATGGAGGAACTGGAACCAGCATTCAGACTTACCGAATCCCAGATCGGGCCTTTCTGACCACGCTTACCACCAGAATCCAGTTTTCCAGTGAGGCCTGGGGGCCATTGGCAACATGGCCTCCAGTGTAAGAGATTTCTTAACAGAAGACTCCCATGGTGGTGCTGGAGAGTTCAAGGCTGCCTTCTCCTCCTCCTCCTCCTCCTCCTTCTCCCTCTTCCTCTTCTTAATTTATTGTTTTGGGGGGAGAGAGAGTGCAAACGAGGGAGAGGCAGAGAGAGAGGGAGACACTGCTGACAGCAGTGAGCACCATGCAGGGCTAGCATTCACAAACCATGAGATCTTGACCTGAGCCGAAATCATACACTCAACTGACTGAGCTACCCGGGTGCCCCGAATTATCAAGGCCTTCTGAGGGATTCTGGAGGGAACCTGCGAGGACCTCCTTCACCCAGCCTCCAACAGCACCGGCAGTGACTACCCAGGAACCGCCTCTCCGCCGGCCTTGACTCCCTGTCAATCCCAGCGGATCAGTGCGATGACCAGAAGTGCCGTGCTCAGAATGTGCCCTGGGGCTGGTTATTCTGGGATCAGCGAGCAAAGGTGCCATGAGCACCGGCCACCGTACAAGTGCAGGGAATGAAGGTGTCACTTCAGGGTCGATTCCGTGACTTTGCTTTCCATGGTGGGTGACCTGAAAGGTGCCCATTTTTTTACAACCCTGCCTCTCTCTCCTGAGTATTTCTACCACATATTATTACTATTATTATTATTATAATTTGAGAGCGAGAACACGCATGAGCCGGGGAGAGAGAGAATCCTAAACAGGCTCCACGCTCAGCATGGAGCCCGACACGGGGCTCGATCCCACTACTCTGGAATCATGGGACAAAATCAAAGGCCAGAGGCTTAACCAACTGAGCCACCCAGGCACTGCCCACCACACATTAGTTCAACTTCAGATGACTGGCTGCCTCTTCGGAGTGCAAATCCTTTTCGTTGCAGGGGTGAGGGGTGGGCGTGGGAGCTGGGAGAGGACAGGCAGCACACTGGGTAAGTTATATTCATTAAAACCTTAATTCCACTGCCTTTCTCAGATTCTTTATCAGACCTGGCAAGGGTTCAAACTGGGAGCTGGTGGAAGCTGGTAGAAGCGTCCCCACAGAAGTGTTTTCCTGTGCAAGCTCTGAGGTCAGCAGTGCCTTCAACTTGACCGCTTTAGACGGAACATCGGCTCCCCTGCGCACGACCGGCTCCCGTGCTCCCTCCCGAGGACACCCACCGCCTACCTGAAGGCAGGTGTCTCAGGTCATCGTCCAGCTGAATTCTAAGTCCCTTCCGCCCAGGACGTGGCATTGGATATTTCCCGTTGAGGGCTGAGCCGCAGGGAGGCGACAGGCTCAGATCCAGAGAGAACGGGGCATCTTCTCTTTGGACTAAGCAAAGCAGTAAAGCGAAACTCAGAAGGGGAGGCTGCCAAGGGAGAGGGGTTACTGAGATACAATAAAAACACGCTTGACAGTTTTGCTTATAATGGAGCCACCACAGGGAGCTTTCCGAGTGCCCACTACCGCCAATTCGCAAAAAGGCTGACCCTTCAGCATGAGACCTCAGCGGACAGAGAAGGTCCCTCACCTCCTGGCACAGGGCAGAAGGGTAGACTTACCTCCTAATCCCAAACTCGGGGAGTGCGCGACCTGGTCAATAACCTCCTACCCTTTGCAAACGTGTTCTCATTTGCTTGCTCCCATCTGCACCGCCTCATGACAAACTGTCTCTTTGCGGAGTCCCCGGTCCTCCGCCGCCCTGTACTTCGCAGAGAGTCTCTCTCATTGCTTCTGATCTCGTTTTTGATGAGCTAACCCCTTTGCATGTTCAGATTTGTTTTTTGTGTACATTCTTTTCAAACTGACGAAAAGCAAAGGGACAGCAGGGCGTTCTTTGATTTCTCTCTCCGGCACATGGAAGATGAATTCTCTGTGTGTGTTTAGAAGTGATTTGCTTCCTCCCAGATTTTATTTTCATGAGGTTAAGAAAGCAATTGAGCAAGGAGTTAAGGATCCCAGGAACCGCGACTGTGGCCGTGTGTTACCTACATGCCACTCTCTGCTTGCGTTCAGACTGGGTTCACCAAGCAAACGGAAGCATCTTTTCTTGTGTCCTTCTCTTCACGTTAACATGTGAAATTACACTAAGGGACAAGATTATCGCTATTTTATCGTTATTGTTTACTTATATCTGCTTTGTTCCGGAAACAATTTAAAGCAGCATTATGGGGGCACCGGGGGTGGGGGTGGGGGGGGGTAGGGCGGGCTCAGTCGGTTAAGCATTTGACTTCGGTCCAGCTCGTGATCTCGCAGTTCGTGGGTTCAAGCCCCGCATCGGGCTCTGTGGTGACAGCTTCGAGCCTGGAGCCTGGAGCCTGCTTTGGATTCTGCGTCTCCCTCTCTCTCTGCCCCTCTCCTGTGTGCTCTGTCTCTTTCAAAAATAAATATTTTTAAAAAATTAAGGAGCATTATGTATGAATTTCTGACCTATGTACAGGAGCAGTTCTATTTGATTTTTTTATCAAATCCACTTTTTAATGATTGATATGTTAATGATGTGATTAATCCATTGGGTTTGATTCATTTAGATCGTCATTTGCATTTCATCAAGATGTGTTTTCTTTTTATTTTTTTTATTTTTTTTAACGTTTATTTATTTTTGAGACAGAGAGAGACAGAGCATGAATGGGGGAGGGTCAGAGAGAGAGGGAGACACAGAATCTGAAACAGGCTCCAGGCTCTGAGCTGTCAGCCCAGAGCCCGACGTGGGGCTCGAACCCACAAACCGAGAGATCATGACCTGAGCCGAAGTCAGAAGCTTAACTGACTGAGCCACCCAGGTGCCCCTCTTTCTTTATTAAACTTTTTTTTTCAATGTTTATTTATTTTTGAAGGAGAGAGAGACAGAGCATGAGTGGCGGAGGAGCACAGAGAGAGGGAGACACAGAATCTGAAGCAGGTTCCAGACTCTGAGCTGTCAGCACAGGTGCCCCTAAACTTTTCTTTTTTAATGTTTATTTATTCTTAAGAGAGAGACAGAGCGCAAGCAGGGGAGGGGCAGAGAAAGAGAGGGAGACAATTCGAAGCAGGCACCAGGCTCCGAGCTGTCAGCATAGAGCCTGACGCAGGGCTCGAACTCACGGACCGCGAGATCATGACCCGAGCCAAAGTCGGCCGCTTAACGGACTGAGCCACCCAGGCGCCCCTCAAGATGTGTTTTCAAGGCGATACTTGATGTCCTTCTCAAAATGCTCCATTTCTCAGCATGGGGAGCCTCTATCTTCTATAAGCAAACAAAATCTGAACCATGGCCTTCTGACTGACAGGAAGCTGAAATCTAAGTGTGGGGAGGTTAAGTAATCCATCTAAGGTTTGCAGAACACTGGAGAAGCCCGCTTTTCCTTATGCCTATGTGTTTTCTATAAGGTACATTTCGGGGCGCCTGGGTGGCTCAGTCGGTTAAGCGTCCAACTTCAGCTCAGGTCACGATCTCGTGGTCCGTGAGTTCGAGCCCCGCGTAGGGCTCTGTGCTGACAGCTCAGAGCCTGAAGCCTGCTTCCGATTCTGTGTCTCCCTCTCTCTCTGCCCCTCCCCCGTTCATGCTCTGTCTCTCTCTGTCTCAAAAATAAATAAAAAAAAAAAAAACCTTAAAAAAAATATATAAGGTACATTTCTCTATAAGATACACAAGTCTGGGGCACCTGGGTGGCTCGGTCGGTTAAGCATCTGACTCTGGATCTCAGCTCAGGTCATGATCTCATGGTTCGTGAGTTCAATCCCAGCATTGGGCCCTGTGCTGATGGCATGGAACCTGCTTGGGATTCTGTCTTTCCTTCACTCTGCCCCTCACCTGCTTGTGCTGTCTCTCTGAAAATAAATTAAAAAAAAAAAAAAGATACACAAGTCTGTACAATTCCTCAAAGAAATCTAGGAGACAATAATCACCACCTACCTCCACAGCAGGCTGAAACAATGCCCTGAAAGCCTCGGGCCCCAAGCATAGGCTTTCTCCAGCTGGTAGAGAAAACTGTGCCCAGGAGCATCCTTTTAGGACACCCCACAGTCAGGATGTGACCTTCTGGGCATTCCGAGTAGGTTATGTTGAGTTCATACGGAGTCGAGTTCATGTGAAATAGAATGGTTAGGCCAGAAAGGTGGCATGTGTTTTTAATAGGACACAGAACATCAAAAAATGTTGAATACACAGTGAGAAAACTGTTCTCTGCTTTCCTTTTCATTTTCAATTCCTTTTCAGTGCCTCCAGTGACATTAAGGAGAAAGTCTCCACTAAAAGGTAGTAGACATTTAACACCCCATCTCCCTCTGGCTCAGTTTAACTATCAATAAGGAGCTGGAATCAGGTAAGAACCTTGGGCAAGCAACAGTAACCAGCCACAATCTACTGATGACGATTCATTTTTACTATATTTGGATTGTTTACCTTCTCTTTCTTTTTTTTATTTTTTTTTAATGTTTATCTATTTTTGAGAGAAAGGGACAGAGCATGAACAGGAAAAGCACAGAGAGAGGAGACACAGAATCCCAAGCAGGCTCCAGGCTCTGAACTGTCAGCACAGAGCCCGACATGGGGCTCGAACTCATGAACCACGAGATCACGACCTGAGCTGAAGTAAGATGCTTAACTGACTGAGCCACCCAGGTGCCCCAATGTTTACCTTCTCCTTCTATCAAGTGATGCTAGTTGTCCACTGAGGTAGTGATATAAAGTCTCATTTAAAATAAACATTTTTTAATGTTTTAAAAAATTAAAATAAATGATTGTATAGGTGATATGTTTTTTAGGTTTATTTATTTATTTTGAGAGAGACAGAGAGAGTGAAAGAGAATCCCAAGCAGGCTCTACACTGTCAGTGCAGAGCCCAATGTGGGGCTCCAACTCACAAACCGTGAGATCATGACCTGAGCCAAAATCAAGAGTCAGATGCTTAATTGCCTGAGCCATCCGGGTGCCCCTGTTAACAATGACATTTGGGGTAACAGGAAGAAAAACAAAAAGGGTCTTCAATGAAAGACAAGAAGCTAATGTCCTGAGAGCAAAATTGGCATCAATCTCAGAAGAGTTCAGTCTGAGGCCAATACTCCTATTGATAAGCCATGGGAGGTGATGAACGTCTGGTTATTGATCTCTCCACCTATAAAGGGGATATAATAAAAATATTCACTTGGGCCACCTGGATGACTCGGTCAGTTGAGCATCCAACTTTTGATTTCAGCTCAGTTCATGATCCCAGGGTCGTGAGATCAAGCCCCATATCGGACTCCGTGCTGACCATGGAGCCTGCTTGAGATTCTCTCTCTCTCTCTCTCTCTCTCTCTCTCTCTCTCTCTCTCTCTCCCCTCCTCCTCCTCCCCTGCTCACTCACTCTCTGTAAAATACATTTTTAAAAATTAAAAAAATATATTAACTTGACCTCTTTACAGATTGGTGTTGAAGGATCAAATGAGAGTGTGTAAGGGAAAGTCTGTTACAAACTATAAAATATTAGGGGCGCCTGGGTGGCGCAGTCGGTTGAGCGTCCGACTTCAGCTCAGGTCACGATCTCCCGGTCCGGGAGTTCGAGCCCCGCGTCAGGCTCTGGGCTGATGGCTCAGAGCCTGGAGCCTGTTTCCGATTCTGTGTCTCCCTCTCTCTCTGCCCCTCCCCCGTTCATGCTCTGTCTCTCTCTGTCCGAAAAATAAATAAAAACGTTGAAAAAAAATAAAAAAAAAAATTATATCCAGGTAAGGGATTATCATAATAAATGAGCAATGGGTGAGGGGGGAGATAATGGAGGATCAAAGCAAATTAGCCTAAAGAAAATTAATTAGCTAGAAAGAAAATTCTACTGTCCCATTAGGTAGATGAACCTAGGTTTTGGGAAGCCGGGAAGTGACCAGATTGTCATTTGGTTTGTACAAGGGGAGGGATCAGAGGAAGAAAAACAATAAAAACAAACAAACAAACAAAAGCTTCCTTCAAAGGGAAGACCCCCCGACCCTCCAGAAGAGAAGAGAAAGCTGGGGAGACCCTAGGTCTGGGTGAAACTCTCATGAGGCTGAAACCACCACATAATGGGCTCTGTGCCTCTTTCCTCACCTGCTCTGGTCCCTCCGAACACGGTTGTGTCCTGACAAGTCCTGGCACATGCAGGTAAGCACTTTGGGTCCACTGCACATGAGGCCACTCGAGTTGTCCTAGATGAAGGGGACGGGAATGGGCAGAGGAAACTGCATTGAGGCGACAACACTGTTGGCTTCCCTCAATACTGAACACCCAGGACCCAGTACAAGTGCCTAAAAGAATGGGGGTCCAGGAAGGACTCGTTTGGTGAGTGCAAGGAAGAAGAAAGTGGGGGAGGAAGGGAGGGAGAGAGAGAGCAAGAAGAAGGAAGAAGAAAAAAGCTCCAGCTTCCAGACCAACACCCCAAGTGAGGGGAGGCCAAAGTGGGAATTTTATCCCATGCCTCTCAGGACGGCAAGGAGACCTTAGGGGTGCTGAGTGTGGGGCTGAGAGTCTATGGAACTGACTCACAACCTCCCTTTGACCACCTGCTGTAACTGGGGGATGCTGGGCACATTCCTACCTTCTCTGACTGTGAGCGTGTCTCACCAACACCATGGGAATGGGCAGACCAGCTTCACACGGAGTAATCGACATTAAATGGGAAGAAAAATATACGCACGCACACATAGTAAGATGGGCAGGAATTGTAGCTTTAGTCATTATGGTTGTTGGTGCTATTACATACGCTCTACGAAAACGCAGGGGAATTATTTTGATTCTGTTAAAAGTGTGACACGATATGGATTTTCGTTCCATAAACAGATTCTTATAACTTTCCTTCCTAATTAGACTGTATCTGTCATGTCTGTAATTCCTGTGTAATTAAATTGAAATTAAATGTCAATTTGCTTTGAATTACAGAGTAATTCTATGTATACATGCCACGCAATCTGCATTTTGTTAGGAGACGACAACCAAAAATATCCTGACGGTCCCTCTGCAATTACAAAGTGATCTGATTAAGATCAGCGTTGACAAACGACCTGCCAAGGCCTGAAGAAGAAAAACCGTGGGCTGGTGGAGGGGTTGGCAGAGGTTAGGTGCAGCAGGGGAGGGGGCAGTGAGCTCACCGATGAACCCTCCACTCCCCAGGAACCCATGAAATCCTGAACTGACAGTGATCGCTTGGGCAGGCAGTGGGGGTGATCCCTTAAATGAAAAAACAAAAAAAATAGAGACCTCAATTACACAACACACTAACTGGCACGGCTTTCTCTTCACTCTCGAACCCAGCTGTTTTAATTAGGTTGGCGTTTGAGGTCCTGAATCCCCGGGGCCCCAAAGACAGTGATAAATGTAGAGAGAATATTTCAAACCTCATCCAGGAATGTGATCTTTTTGTAATACATAAAATGCCTTCCATCCTCCAATTAAAAAAAAAAAAGAGAGAGAGAGAGAGAGGCATGGAAATAATTCCTATTCCATTCCTATCATATCTGTATCGGTCCTGAGCACAGGAGCCATGGGAAAAGATGAGCTAGGTGGGGACGTGGGGCAAGGAAAGAACCAGAACGTGAAGGAACCAGGAGCAAATGTGGCAGCACAGAGAGGGAAAGATTCCCACCCGGGCTTTCTCCCTCGTCTCCTTCCTCCAAGGCCACTCTGTGGCCAAGGAAGGTCACTTTCCCTCAGCCTCCCTGCCCTTGGCTTTGCTCTGGGTGCGCTGCTCCCCCAATTATGGCTTCTTTTGTACACTTCACCAAACTCTACCCTGGCACTCCTCTGTGATGAGGAGCTGGTTATTTCCCATTTACTCAGTGGACGTCTCCTTCTTCTGCTCTTCCCCGGGCCTCAGACAACCCCCTCCACCTCCTGGCAAAGTCTGCAGGGCCCCCCAGTGCCAGCCTTCAGAGGTGGGAGAAGGGCCTCGGAGATTAAGGGCCAGCAATGCCCAAGTCAAGGGGCCAGTCACAGGCTCCCTTTCTTACACGCTATGACCCTAAGCAAGTCATTTAACTTCCGTGAGCCTCAGTTCTCCCAAATATAAATGGAAGTTAATATAAACTGTCCTGACTATTGCATAGAGTTGTTGGAAGAACACATTAGCTAACGTAGATGAAGGTGTGCAGGAAAGAGTAAAGACCTATCCAGGTTTGTTATATCATCCTCCTCCTGGGAGGTATGTTAGCGTTCTCTCTTTTGCAGATGACTAAAAACCCAACCCAGCCCAAGGAGATAGGGGTAGGGGGAAGGGAATTGGATTTCGGGGACTTTTATAGCTAAAATGTCCAGGACAGGTGTGGCTTTGGGCCTGGCCAGGTGCAGGGATCGCGCAGGGTCCACTGCATGGCCCATTCAGCTCACATCCTGCTCAGTTTAAGTTCAGTGGGAAAGAGCATGTTCCAGAAGCTCTCTCTCTCCAACCCCAAGACTCATGATGCTATGATCAACTGGTCGCAAACCAATCATGGTGGCCAAGAGGCAATGGGGCATTCACGGGTACCAGTCCCAGCTTCTGGCCCTGGGTCCAGAAATGCCACCGTCCTCACTATCTGAGCTGCACGGACTGACCCAGAGGAAGTGAATGGCTCTCTAGGGCACAGAGAACAAGGAAGAATGAAAGTTGGGCAGGATGGTCACACACACGCACCCTCAGATGTGAAGCGATTTGTGGCTGGACTCAATCTTAGAACAAGAAGGAAGCAGATCAAGGGATTTGTGGCTGGACTCAATCTTAGAACAAGAAGGAAGCAGATGAGCTCAGGTCTAAGGACAGGAGAGGCCCAAGTAGAGAAATTCCTGATTGAAAACAGCAGATAAGGTGAGGAACGGTCGACATTAAATGAGCAAACTGTATCCCTAATTCATGCAGCGTAGGAACACCAGACACGGACAGTTCTCTTACAGAAGAAGGAGCGAGAACAGCTACTGATTGACAGGAACTTTAGCCAAATGACAAAACGACAGCGGATGTGCAGCAAAGGGTTGCCCGAATTCTGTTTTCCCATCCGGAGGCAGGAACTCCCCGCCATGTCTGCATTTCTCCCCAAATGGAGTGTTCCTGCCACCTGACCCTGAATAACATGCCTCACTCTTATTTTTTAATAATTATTTTTGAGAGAGACAGAGTGTGTGGGGGAGAGAGAGAGAGAGAGAGAGAGAGAGAGAGAATCTCAAGCAGGCTCCACACTGTCAGTGCGGAGGCGGAGGTGGGACTCAAACCTATGAACCGCGAGATTGTGACCGGAGCCAAAGTCAGACGCTTAACCCACTGAGCCACCCAGGCGCTCCATGTTCTTTTTTCTCCCTCTTCTCTTTAAAGTGAAAGCTAAGGCACATCCCTAGACCAGCTACTGTGGAGGAGGCATTTAGCCAGCCGTTGGCTCCCCCGCTGGCCAAGGACATCTGCCATGTGACATAGACTCTGATACATCTGCACGAGAATTTTCTTTAAGGTCATTGTGCTTGTGGTGTGCATCTCTTGTGTTCTGAATATTTCAGAATGTTGCATAACGGGCAACACGGAAAAGTCAACACTTTTCTTTCTTTCTTTTTTTTTAGCTGCCAAGTTCCATGGAGGATATATTTTTTTAAAAAGTGCAACATTTATGGAAAGGAAATTGCTATCGCCGAATAGGTCTTAAACCTAAGCTTATTATTGCTCAGAATGTAAAGCCATCTATCATCTGTGATTGCCTTTTCTGTCTATTTGGCCATTTTGGAATTAAAGATGTACCTCTAGGACTTGGGCTCTACACATTATGAGCTTGGCTTTTCCTTCAACATTGATTTTCACTTGGCATGGTTCTCTCCCTCCAGAAGGTCAACTCAGCTGTTCAGAAACCAATAAAGCCACATGTTGGTCCTTGTGTTTATGTTCTCCTTTTCGTCTAAGTAATTATTATCTGGACATGGGAATTTAAAACTCATAAGGTATATAAAGGGATACATTGCAAAGCAAGTGCCCCCAGGGCACAGGCCCAAAGTCTGTCACTGTTTGTGTGTCTTTTCATACACATGGATGTCCCATGCCTATTCAAACTGTTTATATATAGTTTTTAATTTTCCCATGAAGGGCACATAGTATATATTTTTCTGAAACTTGTTTTGGCTTCTGTTTTAGTTTTGTTTTTTTGTTTTTTAATGTTTTTATTTGTGTTTGAGAGAGAGAGCATATGAGCATGTGGGGCAGAGGCAGAGGGGGACAGAGGATCCGAAGCAGGCTCCACGCTGACAGTGTGGAACCTGTTTGGGATTCTCTCTCTTTCTGCCCCTCCCCTGTTCTCTCTCTCTCTCAAAAATAAATAAACTGTAAAAATATTTTAAAAGGTATAAAAGTGTATTTACGAAAAAGTAAGCTTCCTGAATACCACTGTTTGAAAGCCATTCTGTTTCCATTGTGTCTGTTACCCGCTTTTTTATATATCCCTAGAAATGGAATGTTCTATACCTCCCCTTTTCTCATTTAACCATGTATCTTGGTTATTTGGCTATGTATCAGGATATAAAGAGGTTCTCATTCTTTTTTACAGCTGAATAGCATTCTATAGAAGAATGTGCCATAATTTAATTCAGCCAGTCCCCTTTTAATGGATTTGTAGATTATTCCGAGTTTTTTTGCTAGTTCAAACAATGCTGCAATAAATAATCTTCCAGACACATCATTTGGCAAAAGGACGCATATGTCCAATGGAGGATACATTTCTAGAAATAAAACTATTGGGGCAAAAGGTAGCTGTATTTTAAAATATGGTAACTACTGCCAGATTGCCTTCTATGGAGGTTGTTACCAAATTACATTCCAACAGGAATTTATAGGCCTGACTGTGTCCCCATGCTCCCACCTTACCAGAATACACATAATGCATAAAGGAACTTTTTGAACTTTGCCAAACTGAGAAATTAAATGGTATTTCATTACGGTATTGAGTACCTCATCTTGCAAATAATCATTTTAATATGTTTAAAAAACATTTATAGGGGCGCCTGCGTGGCTCAGTCGGTTAAGCTTCTGACTTCGGCTCCAATCACGATCTCACGGTTTGTGAGTTCAAGCCCTGCGTCGGGCTCTGTGCTGACAGCTCAGAGCCTGGAGCCTGCTTCGGATTCTGCGTCTCCCTCTCTCTGTGCCCCTCCCCCACTCTCTCTCTCTCTCTCTCTCTTTCTCTCAAAAATAAACATTACAAAAAATTTCTATTTCCTTTGCTGTGATCTGACTTCATATTTGTCTATTTGTTCTATTGGTTTGGTGTTCTCCTTACTGACTTGGAGGAGATTTTTGTACACTAAGGAAAGTAGCTCTTTGCACGAACTGTTAAGTTATAACTTCCCGTTTGTCTTCGACTTTACTTTTTTGTCGTGCAGAAACATGGATTTTTTTTTTTTTTTTTTTGAGACAGAGAGAGACAGAGCATGAACGGGGGAGGGTCAGAGAGAGGGAGACACAGAATCTGAAACAGGCTCCAGGCTCTGAGCTGTCAGCCCAGAGCCCAACGCGGGGCTCGAACTCACGGACCGCGAGATCGTGACCTGAGCCGAGGTCGGCCGCTTAAACGACTGAGCCACCCAGGCGCCCCCAGAAACATGGATTTTTATATAGACTAACTACCGGTCTCTGATGCTAAAGGCTTTATGTGGCACATAGAAATGGCTTCCCCAAGCTGGAGATTATTGTTTTAATTTTTTTCTTTTTCTTTTTCTTTTTTTTTTTCCTGGCATGGTTTCAAATGTGTGCAGATTTTGCACTTAAATTTTTGGCAGATATTGATAAATTGTCTTGCGGAGAGATTATACTCACCTATGTTCCCAGGGACACTGCATGTTTACTCTTTGAAGTGTCTGTTGTTTGTCTCCTACGAATTGCCCATTCTTGCCTCCTTAACAGCCTTGGGAGCGAAGGCTGTGTCTTCGATCTAATCCATCTTAAGTCACAGCATCGAGCACAGGACTGTGCATGTGAAGGACAATCACGAAGGTTCTCTTTTTTTACTGGGAATAATTTCTGACCAAGCAAGGATGGCGTGCCACATTGCTGGCCCCCTTCCACGCCAAGTGGTGCTGGCAAGGTGAGCCATGTTGCATCGGAGACGACAGTCTCTGAAGCACAAATGAGAATCATGGTCTACTTGGTTTGGGACTTTAAGGAATTTATACATGAAGTTTTACGAAGCACAGTAGTTAAAATCCTGCTAACTGCGTATCAAGGATCTCCATTATTGAGGGGAGGTGAATGCATGAAATCGGGAATCCTCCCTAAGTCCAGAATGCTACCTGTTAGGGGAGCCTGGGTGGCTCAGGTGGTGAAGTGTCTGACTTCGGCTCAGGTGATGATCTCGTGGTCTGTGAGTTCGAGCCCCACGTGGGGCTCTGTGCTGACAGCTCAGAGCCTGGAGCATGCTTCGGATTCTGTGTCTCCCTCTCTCTGCCCCTCCCCCACTCACGCTCTGTCTCTCTCTCTCAAAAAAAAAAAAAAAAAAAAAAAAAAAAGAATGCCACCAGTTAGGACACTCAGGGAAGTGCATTGGGTCCTGAAGGGTGAGTCCCTGAGCAAAGTAGACTAAACCAAAGAGACGGACTGTGCCTACTTGAAAGCATGTTTAACCCCTCAATAACATATAATTTATGGAATGTTATTAAATATGGACCTATTGGTACAGAGCAGAGAGGCTCTTGGAAAACAATTCTCTTCCCTGTGGCCTGCTCTCCCTGGGCTTATATGGAAGTTTAATTCATTCCCTTAAATTAAAAAAATAACTATATAATGAAATATGGTGCTTCGGCAGAATGCAAAGGCCTTCCAATGAATTCAACTCTCTTTCCCATCACATTGGCAAACAGAGAGACACGAAGTGTATAAATTGGTACAAGAGGCTGGGGGAAAATCAGAGCCACACCTTTCCTACAATTGCTGGGTTTCCCCCAAAGAATAGATCTCAGCTTCATCTTCCCTTCCTAAGATTCCAAAATCTCGGTGAAAATCTCCAAGGTAGAAGGCTTCATAATTAAGGGACTCAGGACCTGATGAGGTAACAGTGGACATTTGTGGTCCTTTGACAGCTCAGTGTGTTTCCTCTTCTGGTTACAGCCCCTCAACGTTCCTTGAGGCAATCAGCTATCTCCAACTTCTGTGTTTTCAGGATGTGCTTGACCCCATCCCTGGGGGGACCGGCATGTTATTTAGGTTGTGAGTCAGTGTCTTCTCTTCCTTAGCGGTGGTGGTTAGGTCAGGATCAGGTACGCCATCCAACTCACATTCGATGTGACCTAGACCTGAGCCTTTTCCTGGAACAATTTTGGGGAAAAAAAAAGTGCTCTTTCTGCTGGGACAGCATAGCTGAGAACAATGGGGTCAAGGGTCTATTTGAGAAGGAAACTAACTGGGAGCAAAGTAAGGCTGAGGGATAGAGGGAGCTCTCCAGTCCTAAAGACCTGATATGATCCCCTGTATCCAGCTATGCCAGAGACAGGTCAGCAGATTAATTCCTCATCTCTCCCGCTTTAAAATTTTAGGTCGGGGGCGCCTGGGTGGCTCAGTCGGTTAAGCATCCGACTTCAGCTCAAGTCATGATCTCGTGGTCCATGAGTTTGAACCCCGCGTCGAGCTCTGTGCTGACAGCTTAGAGCCTAGAGCCTACTTTGGATTCTGTGCCTCCTTCTCTCTCTGCCCTTCCCCCATTCATGCTTTGTCTCTGTCTCTGAAAAATGAATACACACAAAAAATTGTAGTTCAAACCGGGTTTCTGTCAGTTACAATCGATGGAGTCCACTAACATGGTAGAAGGAATAGGCGAGGCAAAGTCCGTTCATGAGTGAATCTGTGACGGATTTCATAAATATGGTCCCATGTCAATCAATCAAGGCAACAAATTAAGCCTGGGAATATTTGTGATGTTTTACACAATCTCATTTAGCAATGATGCGTAAACTGTCATTAATTCCCACTTGTAGTCCCTCCACTAGAAACTTTTTCTGGTTTGTTTTGCTTCCCTGTCAGTCTCAGTAAGATACTGTATATCCATCCCACTTTGATGTAGATAAACAAACATTATAAGGCATTCTCTATGACTCAAATTGAATTCCACACAGTCAGGGGGCACCTGGGTGGCTCAGTCAGTTAAGCGTCTGACCCTTGATTTCAGCTCAGGTCATGATCTCATGGTTCATGAGATGCAGCCCTGCATCAGACTCTGCACTGACAGCGTGGAGCCTGCCTGGGATTCTCACTCTCTCCCTCTCTCTCTGCCCCTCCTCCACTCGTGCACGCAGGCTCACTCTCTCTCTCTCCCTCTCTAAGTAAGTAAATAAACTTTATAAAATATATATTTAAAAAGACCACACAGTCAGGAAAGAGGTACACAGGCATACAAAAATGCCCACATGTGATATAATTTCATGACAAAGAGTCTCATCGCTCACGTGTACCATGGATGATTTAGAAAGACAATTTAAGAAACAATTTAGTGACGAGACTTATTTAAAATAGCCTAATGAAAACATTTCCAGATTCAAGTTCTCCAGAAACCTGCAGATGTAGGAGAGTATCTTCACTTGTTAAAACCAGCTATCTTTAATAGCTGAAAATGTTCTAGACCAATGGTTCTCAAGCTTGTTTGTGTATCAGAATCGCCTGGAAAGATGATATACATATATACAGTTTTCTGCCGGGGGAACCAAGTTGACAGAAACAGAGTTAGGTCCTATACTATACCTTTGACTTACAACATGTGTCCTAGTCACAGGATCTAAAAACAATGATAACAGTCAAGCGTATGGATATATGTATGTATATTCACATATACATAACCGCACACAGTCTGGCTCAGTCATGATCTCACAGTTCCTGAGTTCTAGCATCGGGCTCCATGCTGAAAGTGCAGAGCCTGCTTGGAATTCTGTCTCTCTCTCCCTCCCTCTCTGCCCCTCCCTTGCTCTCTCTCTCCTCTCTCTCTCAAAATAAATAAATAAACTTTTAAAAAAAAGAATATCAAGTTTAAAAAGAGTTTGAACACTTTTCCTGAGGTCATACAACAGGGTAAATCCAGGACTTTAAACCCAAGACCCTTAACCACTCCAAAATACAGATATCACAGCCCGTGTCACAACTGATGCATGAAATCAATAACTGAACTTTACTAGCAACATCATCAGAGAATTGGATAGAGTAATACTGCTCACAAAGGGAAAATAAGCAATGCAAACAGTTCCTAAAAAATAAAGACATGTATCCTAGAGAGCTGAAAGCAGTCTCTATTTAACTCCTTAGAAGCCAATTTTAGAAGAAAAAAAAACAACTCTTGCCAGGTTATCTGAAAGGTCTGCATACAAGAAACTGTATACCCTCCATTACTACAAAGACCTATATCTCATCTTTTCTCTTCTCTTCCTTTAATTAAGAATCTGAGTCCCAACAGATGTCTTGGGTGTTGATGCACGGGTCCAGAGACGGGCATCCCACAGGCATCTAATTCACGCCACCAAAAGCCACGGTAACAGGGTGGAGACAGGGAGTAGATTTTTCCAGCGTGTAAATTACACAAGTCCTTTTTTTTTTTTTTTTTTTTTTTTTGCTTTTTCTCCCCCTTAACTGCAACTAAACGACATCAAAAACATATCCCTTTCAGAGGCAGGCAGGATACAGGAAGATTTTAAAGCCATCTAGAAATAGTAGCAACTGGTGTATAATAAAGAGAAGATTCTGAGAGAACACCAAATTGCAAGAGTTTGGGAAGGGCAGTTTAAAGAATGGGCCTGGGGTGCCTGGGTGGCTCAGTCAGTTAAGCAGCAGACTTTGGCTCCGGCTATGGCCTCAAGGTTCCTGAGTTCGTGCCCCACAGCTAGTTCTCTATTGTCAGCACAGAGCCCACTTTAAATCCTCTGTCCCCCCCCTCTCTGCTCCTTCCCCACTTGCTTTCTCTCTCCCTCTCTCTCTCTCTCTCTCTCTCTCAAAAAGAAACATTAAAATAAAGAAAGAATTGGCCCCTACACTGGTAACAAACAAGACAATACAATCTCGGGTTCCTTCCCAGCTCTGAGTCACTTCATCTTCCCTAGGACGCCCTTATTGGGAAGTTATATTTTTGATGCGTTAATAAGATCAGGACAACCTCATAATGCGGTACAGGTTATTTATATCGCAATATTCTATGCCAGGGTCCGTGCATTTTGTATAAACAGAACTTCAGGCTTTCAGCTCTGGCCAGCAGAGCCTCTAACGGTACCGGTAGGCTGCCTGAGCATTTTTAATGGTGAGCATCTCATATACCACTGGTTGCCAACATCTATATGCTTTTGTCAAATATCCTGCTGCTGGGTACTGAACAGCTAATGGAAAAAGCACTCTGACAATAAAACATCAGTGCTTGACTTTCTGGCTTAGTAATGTTTTTTTACATTAGGGATGGCAAATGGGGACCTATCGAGATGTCTCTCGAAGAGATAAACATTCTTGCCATTGTCCTTCAACAATTTCTGAAGATGCTAAAGTAAATTAGGATAAACTTGACAGATATTTAAGCATGTCAATGCCTTTGACAGGTCTTCCGTGTTTTTCTTTAAACTTTTTAAAATGTTTATTTTTGAGAGAGAGAGAGAGAGAGAGACAGAGTGCAAGTGGGGAGGGGGAGGCAGAAAGAGAGGGAGACACAGATTCCAAAGCAGGTTCCAGGCTCTGAGCTGTCAGCACAGAGTCCAGTGTGGGGCTCGAACTCACAAGCCATGAGATCATGACCTGGGCCGACGTGAGACACATAACCGAATCAGCCACCCAGGCGCCCCTCCTGCCCCCCACCCCCCATCTTTCATGTTTTTTGTATTCCCATTCCTCCTCTAATATATGGCAAAGAAAGCCTTTTGGCTCTCTGGATCACAGGAGAGTACTGTGTCCCTTCCTTCCCTCCTTCCTTCCTTCCTTCCTTCCTTCCATTCATTTATTGATCACCTACTATATGTCAGCTATTGTGCACAAAGACTACGTGAAGATGGCTCATCCCCAGCCTTCAATCCTCACAGTCTAGTGAGAAGTGAGGAACAGCGCGCAAACAATCAAGAAGCAACATCATCTGAAATCATCAAAGACTGTAAAAGTTTGGCAAGAGGGCAAATGTCACCGCCTGCTCTGGAGGCTGAGGGAAGTCTTCTCAGAAGAGGTAATATTTGAGCCGAATGTTGAAATAAAAGTAAAAGTCAATGAGGAAAAGAAGAAGGAGAGATATTCCAAGACATTGTGCGATGTGCAAAACCAAGAGACATTAAAGAGCGTGGAATTCTTGGATTCAGAAAGAACTCTGGCAAAGTCACTAACAAATGGATGAAGGGACATGTCGGGAATAGATGCTCTAAATACAACCAGTGGCAGATTCTGACCGGTCTTATATGGCAAGCTGAGGAGTTTGGTGTCACCTTGTAGGCAAGGAGCTCTTTACGAACGCAGTTGTAGAAAGTTGGTGACAGGCTCAAATGGTAGGTATGTCATCAGTCATACCTCCTCTCGCTGAGGTGAACCAACAGTAAGAAAACAGTCACTCTGTGGCATAAGAAATCTCACTGAGGCACAAAGAAGGATTTAGAGGCAGCAACATTGGCTAAATATTGGAATGTGTTCCTCAGAGGGGTTGGAAAATCACCTCGGGAGGTCTTTAAGAATAGACTAAATTATCATTTGTCTTAGATGTGTCGCATGTGATTACCCGTTAGGGCAAAGGGATTCACTTCAAGTCTCTTCCCGACGTACAGTTCCATTGTTCACAGCATATTGCAGTGAACAGAGCCCCGCGTTGGTTAGCAATTTGTACTTGATCCTGTGGTTGCAGATAGATGACGAGATTACAGAACCAGAATGTGCACTTGAGAAATATGCATAGAGTGAATGCTGCATGCAGGGGAAACTATCGATCTGTTGAAGATAAAGCAACCTGGTTTATGAAGGAGGTAAATTTCCCCTGAATTTCTCAGAGGCTCGTGATATAACCTTGATGTAACTCCACTTTTCTTAAGGCTATCTGAACACGAAAGCAGGTACCATCAGGCATGAGAAGACACAATAATGAGCTACAGCAGGAATAAAAGAACTCATCCCAGATTAACTCGCTATGTGGGGGTGCCTTGCGTCATTGCTCAGGGAAGTAGTTAAAACTAGCTATTATGGAAGGTGCCCTCTGAGACTATTAATAATTCCCCCAAATTTCGTAGTTTTAGAGTTTAGCAAGCACATCCATGTGCATTATCACCTTAGCTGCTGTTCGCGAGAACACGGCAGCGGACAGGCTTTTACAAATGAGAACACTAAGGCCGGGAAATTTCAATTACCTGCCCACTCTACTTAGCTACTAAGTAGCCTAACCTGGACTTAGCCAATATCAAAACACTTTATCTGACTCTGAGTTCCCAGCAATATTTCCAGAGGAAGGGAGTTAACAGTTGGGAGGAACAAGAGAAAGAGAGAAAATGAAGCCACGATCTAAATACAATAGGGCGGGACACCTGGGTGGCTCAGGCGGTTGAGCCCCCAACTTTGACTCGGGTCGTGATCTCAAGGCTCGTGAGTTCGAGCCCCGCGTCAGGCTCTGTGCTAACAGCCCAGATCCTGGAGCCTGTTTCAGATTCTGTGTCTCCCTCTCTCTCTGACCCTCCCCCGTTCATGCTCTGTCTCTCTCTGTCTCAAAAATAAACGTTAAAAAAAATTTAAACTTAAAAAATAAGTAAATAAATAAATAAAATAATGCTAAATCAAGCAAAGACCTGAACTTTAGTTTCATCTCAGGATCATGAATAATCCCAAAGTGGATTTTCAAGTGGCAAACACCTATTCTTGGTAAAAACCAGCTTTTGGACGAAGAAAAATCTCCTAAAACACGATGAGGTAACAGATGAAAGAGAAGTTAATACTAATAATGAATAATAAAGAAGTAACCATAATAGAGAACTTTCTAGTGTAGCTCCGCGTGATGAATCTCGTTAGCAAAATAACACTGGATTGATAGTTTCATTAAACTGTAACAAGTGAATTTTTTTTTAATGTTTTTAATGTTTATTTATTTTTGAAAGAGAGAGCATGAGCGGGGGAGGAGCAGAGAGAGTGGGAGACACAGAATCTGTCAGCACAGAGCCCGACACGGGGCTTGAACCCACAAACTGCAAGATCATGACCTGAGCCCAAGTCAGACGCTTAACCGAGTGAGCCCCCCAGGCTCCCCTATAACAAGTGAATTTTACTGAAACTAAAATATCATTGGTTATAAGATGCACTATTACCTTATGTCCTAAGAAGGAAAAAACGCTGCCAATTGCAATACGCCATCGATTTTAACCTGTGTCATGGTTCCCAGGGTACTAAATGAAGAAAAAAATTCTGCATTTTAAAACATGTGAAATACAATGGTTACATATATTCAGACCAGGGGGTTAATGATAACCGGAAGGGGCGCCTGGGTGGCTCAGTCGGGTAAGTGTCCACCTCTGGATTTCAGCTCAAGTCATGATCTCGGGATTCGTGAGTTCGTGACGGCACAAAGCCTGCTTTGGATACTCTCTCGCGTTCTCTGTCTCACCCTCCCCTCTCTTTCTCTCTCCCAAAATAAATAAATAAATTTATATGTTTTTTTAATTTTTTTAATGTGTATTCATCTTTGAGACACAGAGACAGAGCATGAGCAGGGAAGGGGCAGACAGAGGGAGGGAGACACAGGATCCGTCGCAGGCTCCAGGCCCTGAGCTGTCAGCACAGAGCTTGATGTGGGACTTGATTCACGAACTGTGAGGTCAAGACCTGAGCTGAGGTCAGACGCTCAACTGAATGAGTCACCCAGGTGCCTCCCCTGGGGCTTAGTTTTTAACGCTAGAAACATCTTTAGACGTAGACAGTAGAGGGTTTTGTTCTAAGAAACCATATACAAGGGAATAATAACAGGTAAGAGGAAAACATTTTACTAAAGCAAAACATTCTAGGGACCACGGAGTTATAGAATCATCTAAAGGGATGTAGGGTAGTCATCTGACCCATAAAAAAACAAAAACTGGAAGGGGATCCACCCAGTAGATGGATCCTGGGGTACGTAGACTTCAAGTCCAAGAATAGGAAAGGTGTCTGAAGCATCCAGTTGGCCCTTGCAACTTGTCAGTAAAGCTTCAACATAATAAATCCTTGAAGTAGTGTTTTTCTATCAAAAAATAGAAATATTTTTAAATGTGATGAATACTATCAAATTGCCTTCCAAAATGTAGTAGTTTATACACACAGAAGTACATGGAGGGGCGCCTGGGTGGCTCAGTCGGTTGGGTGACCGACTTCAGCTCAGGTCATGATCTCGCAGTTTCTGAGTTGGAGCCCTGCGTCGGGCCCTGTGCTGACAGCTCGGAGCCTGGAGCCTGCTTCGGATTCTGTGTCTCCTCCTCTCTCTTCCCCTCCGCTGCTCACACTCTGTGTCTCAATAATAAATAAATATTAAAAGAAAAGTACATGGAAATTCTCATTTTCCTATAACCCCACCACCCTTAAGTATTATCAGTGATGAAATGATTATAAATATAATAGATAAAACATGAAAAATCATATATCATTTGAATTCAAATCTCAACATTATTAGCAAGGTTTAGAATATTCTCATCTGTTTTTTGATCATCTGAATTTACTCTTCCAAATCACTTGTTTTGTGTAGTTTCCTATTGGGTATTGTCTTCACTTCACTGATATGTAAAAACTTTTTATATATCACTGATATGCTACTATATATATATATTTATATATGCACACACACACTTATATAGAGTTATCATACATATAGATTACTCCTTGATCCATCATTTATTCATTAATGTTATTTGTTGTGTGGATTTTTTTTGCCATATCATGCTTTTAAAATTATATATAGTATGTATCTTGGGGCACCTGGGGCGCTCAGTCAGTTAAGCATCTGACTTGGGCTCAGGTCGTGATCTTGCATTCATGGGCTCAAACCCATGTCGGAGCTTTCTGCTCTCAGCATGGAGCCAGCTTCGGATCCTCTGTCTCTCTGTCTCTGCCCCTCTTCTGCTCAGGCTCTCTCTCAAAAATAAATAAAACATTTAAAAAAATAATAACTAAATAAAATTTTATCTAGTCATGTATCTTAATCTTCTTTATGATTTATGTGTTGTGTATCATACTTAAAAGACTTTAGTTACCTGAAAATATTGCCTTTGGTATTTTCATTGTTCTGGTTTTTTTCGTTCAGATCTTTAACCCAATGGAATTTATTTATATATTTGGTACAAGTAGATATTTAACTTTTTATTTTCAAACAGAAATCCAATTATCCTAACATCATTTATTACAAAATACATTCCTGCTGCACAGATTTCAAATGCGATCTTTTTTTTTTCTTCTAGATCTCAGTGGATCTTCTTTAGTGTTTCATTGGTTCATTTATCCATCACGCACCTGGGCCACAATGCTTTAATTATATTATTTTAGAATTCCTTACTTCCTAGGAAGGCAAGTCTCTCTGCAATAATACCACTTTAAAAAATTGTTTGAGTAATCTTTTGAAATGTTTTGCAAATGTTTAAACTAACTTCCACATACTGTCTTTCAAATAATGTTTAAAAAAAATTGGCCAAGTCCCCTTCCACTGACTTTCCATCAAAACGGCATTACAAAATATTATAGAAGTTTCAAAAGATTGGCAATAAGAGTTTAAGAAAGATGCCATCCTGAATGGTACATTTATTCAGTTGTAAATCTCTTTGGGCAAAATGCCACTTCTGACTTCATGAAGAATGAAGGGTACCTCTAGTCTGAGACTTTCCACAGTTGCTGTTGCTATCATTAATGAGACTTTAAAAGCTCATATTTAAAAAAAAAAGTTAATGTCAATTAACCATTTGTTGTGGTAGAATTAAACTACCTCTGTATATTCACCTTGCTTCCAAACACCTTGGTGAACTTTATGATTGGTATGGATTCTACTTTACTGAGGTCCATTTGACTTTCTAGGCATAGGGTCATGTTTTCTGCATATAATGAATGGTAACTGTGTCTTTTTTTATTTTAAGATTTTTGTTAATGTTTATTTATTTTTGAGAGAGAGAGTGTGAGCAGGGGAGGGGCAGACAGAGAGGGAGACACAGAATCTGAAGCAGGCTCCAGAGCCGTCAGCAGAGATCCCGAAGCGGGGCTCGAACCCACAAATCGCGAGATCATGACCTGAGCCGAAGTCAGATGCTTAACCAGCTGAGCCACCCAGGTGCCCCACGTTGTCTTTTCTAATACTGCATTAATACTTTTCATACTGCATTAATTAGAATCTTCCAAAATTCGGAGGGAGGGGGGAAATGAGGGGAAAAAATGACAAATGCCATTTTCCCCGCCCTGAATTTAAAGACAATACATTTAGTATTTAATGTGACAGTTGCTATTTATGTCTAATACTGTTGTTGTTGTTTTTTAAGATTTTATTTATTTATTTTTTCAACGTTTTTTATTTATTTTTTTGGGACAGAGAGAGACAGAGCATGAACGGGGGAGGGGCAGAGAGAGAGGGAGACAGAATCGGAAACAGGCTCCAGGCTCTGAGCCATCAGCCCAGAGCCTGACTCGGGGCTCGAACTCCCAGACCGCGAGATCGTGACCTGGCTGAAGTCGGACGCTCAACCGACTGCGCCACCCAGGCGCCCCTTAAGATTTTATTTTTAAGTGATCTCTTCACCCCACACGGGTCTTGAACTCACAACCTTCAGATCAAGAGTAGCACACTCCACTGACCCAGCCAGCCAGGTGTTCCCCTCCCCCCCCAACCCCACTTTTTTTTTTTTTTCACATTTAGGAGTTTGCCATTTCTTCCTATTTGTTTTTGAGCTTCCGCAAAGAATGCATGCTTATCTGATGGAGTTACTAATGTACTATCCTTGTATTTCTCGAATAAATCCCATGTGATCACACTCTATTTGCTAAAATAATTTAAAGCATTCTGGAATGCCTAGAATAAATCTCACTTGACCATGAGGTCAAGTCAGTAAGTCTAGTAAGTAAGACTACTTGTAGTTCGGGCACTCTTTCTGTTGCTCCCTGGCACTCTGGGAATCTCTGAGCACGTAACTCCCCAATCATTCTTTGGTGGGCTTTGTGGGGTTTGTCTTCATGCGCTCTCGGCAGAAACCTTAAGAAAAGGCCAGGCTGGTCTTCGAGCTTGTGCTTCTCTGCTGAACCTTCAATTCTGGAACTCTGCATTACAGCGTCTGGTCCTTTCAGTCCCCCAGCCCCAAAACGCCACTCCCCATCCTCCACAACGAAGCAAGGGTTCTTTGTCTTTCTTGGTTTTCTTATCCCCATGCCTATTTCCGAATATCTCCTCCAAGCGTTAAGCCAAGATCACAGGGCTTACACCATCGGCTCCCTTGTCTCAGGGATCACAGTGCGTGAGGCCGGTGTTCCAATAGCTAAAAATAGTTGTTCCGTAGACTTTGTCCAGTTTTCCTGCAGAAGGTTACATCTGGTCATTGTTACTCCTCTGAGGATGCAAGTAGAATTCCCAATGCCTTTTTGAGGACAGATAGTTGATACCTTTTGTCATTTCTGCAGTGCTTAATTCTTTGTTCAGTTTTGGTTTCAGCCACCTCTCTCGAAGCAATTTGCGTCATTTTAATGACGTCTCTTACAAAATGATCGAATTCATTTATAGTCTCAGGCTTAAATAATTACTCTCTTCCATTGGTAACATCGCCACATGGAGCAAAGAGCAAGAGAGGACCCACAGTGAAATCTGAATTCCCAGTAAACAATAAATAATAATTTAAGTACGTCCCATATATTTGAGACATTATTGGAAATATCCCTTAGATTGTTATCCTAGATTATCTGCTGTTTTTCGTAAATTCTAAATTGACTGAGTGTACAGTATTTTATCTGGGAAGCCTATATATTATGCATCTTTATAAAACAAAAAACAAACAAAAAAAAAGGTCCGGTTTTTTGGATTAAGTCCAGTGTATTTGTTGGTTTGGGTGGTAGGTTTGTTTTTTAATTTTATTTTAATGTTTTTTTTTTTTTTTTTTTGAGAGAGAGACAGAGACAGAGTGTGAGCAGGGGAGGGGCAGAGAGAGAGGGAGACACAGAATCTGAAGCAGGGCCCAGGCTCTGAGCTGTCAGCACAGAGCCCGACGCGGGGCTCCAACTCACAAACCAGAGATCATGACCTGAGCTGAAGTTGGACGCTCAATGGACTGAGCCACCCAGGCACCCCAAGTTTTTTTTTTTTTTTAATATAGCAATTTCTGCCTCACATTTATTAATTTCTTGCTCTCTTGCTTTCACTTGTGGTTTGTTTCTCCTTTTCTAGTTTTCTAAGTGTTCAAGTCATTTGTATTAAAATAAAAAAACATCTGAAGTCATGAATTTTGCTGAGTGCAGCTCCATTCACATCATGGAGATTTTTCAGTGAAGGAAGCTCATTTGCATTAATTGCTAAAGCATTTGTAATTTCGGTTTTTTATTTCCTCTTGATTCAAGAGTCATTTAGAAAAGTTTTTTTTTTTTTTTTCCAAGTCCTGAGTGGTTTTTTATTATTTTGTTTTACCACTGAAATCTAATATTTTGACTTTTTGGTCAGGATGTGTCCTCCAAGTGTTCTAGTTTAAGAAAAAATGTTAGAGCTTTTGCAGGCCAAGTGTTTAATTAAATTCTGCACACACTTTATAAGCAGAAGAGGGTCATATATGTACTCCCTCTTTATTGGGTTCAAATAGAGAAATATAATAAAGCCGGTTAATTGTGTTATTTAAATCCTTCAAATTTTTACTTGTCTTTGGCCCAGTTCACCTTGAACAAGATCCACAATGAACTTTTGCTGAAGACTTGCAAATGCAGCAAGCTTTTCTCTCCATGATTTATGATGCCTTTTGGAAACATGGCTGGGTAGCTATGAAAAGTGTCCTTTTACAGGGATTTATTAGACAATGTATCATTGAAAGCCAATTAGCCCCTTGTTCAGAAGATAGTAAAGGCCAAAAACATGAACGAGATTATGTAGACAAGACGCCTTAGACAATTCACCAAAGCCGGGTTTGCCCATCCTTCTACATAAAAAGCAAGATAGTCATTGTTTTAATCAATGGATTGTTTGAGGGGATATGGAGAAAGAAGGCTGTGAAGGATTTTTGTAAGGTCTTTCATGAGCTTCCGGAGGGAAAGCCTGGAAAGGCCCAATCGGAATTTTACGCATTGCTAACAAGTTGGTAAAAATAACAACACTCCCCCACCCAAGGTTGGATGCCACTAATGCTAACCAGTCAATTACAAAATGAAAGCAAGAGGGAAGGCCACATTTATATGCAATTAGGAGTTGTTTTCAGTTTTCAGCCCTATCAACCACAGATTTTTGTGAATTAAGTAGACAAGACTTTCAAAATGTGGACTTCTTTTTTTCAGCGTTCTGAGCTTTTCAATGGAGGACACCTATTTTTTGAAATACAGTTGATCCTTGAACAACGCAGGTGTTAGGGCATTGGCCCCCTGCATGGTCACAAATCCACATATAACTCCGGACTCCCCCAACACTTAACTGCTAATAACCTACCATTGACTGGACGCTTTACCAATAACATAGTTCATTAACAAATAATTGTTAGTTATATGCATTTGACACTGTATTCTTACTATAAAGTAAGCTGGAGAAAATATTATTAAGAAAATCATAAGGAAGAGAAAATACATTTATAATACTGCATATGGAGGGGTACCTGGGTGGCTCAGTCAGTTAAACTTTGACTTTGGCTCAGGTCATGATCTCGCGGTTCGTGAGTTCGAGCCCCGTATCGGGCTCTCCATTCTCAGTGCAGAGCTGGCTTCAGATGCCCCCCCTTCTTTCTCTCTCTCAAAAATAAAAAATAAACATTAAAAAAAGTTGTATCATACTGTATATGTATAGTACTGTCCTGTATTTCTTGAAAAAAATATCAAGAAGTATAAATAGACGCATGTAGTTCAGACCCATGCTGCTCAAGGCTCAGCTGTGCTGTCTGAACTGGCTGGACCAAGGACTGGTATTATCATCATAAAAACATCACTCTCTGTGATGCAGTGATAGAGCTAGTGCTCTCAACCTTTCTGAGTTTCTTAGGGAGACCAAGCCATCACTAACCTTCATCTACTTGACAATGCGAGGCTCAGGGTGCCTTTCTCTGCATCAAGGTTAGAGCAAAAGCTGAGGAATTAGATCACAAAGGCTCAAATTCCGAGTCTGACATTTCATAGATAAATTATGTAATCTCTCTCCAAGGCTCGGTCCCTCCATTTTAAAATGGAGATGATGATGATAATGCTTTCCTCCAACACAGTGCTCATAAAGCATCCATCACAAACCTGACACTCAATAAATAGTACGTATTGTTAGATGGTGTTTTGTAAGCATGCTATCTTGATTTTGCAAAATCCCTAAGCAGAAATGGTTTTCACATGGCTTCTTTAAAGCATTTCAACATCCTGGTCCTCACGCTTTTTAAGAGTCATACCATCCATGCCTTTTACGATGAGCAACCCCAATCAATTTTAAAGATGATCAATGGTGCCATGTTCCAATCACTACAATTGTATACTATTTTAGAAAATTGATGAAAGGGATTCACCCAAACCATTGACCAAGTCAACTCAATGACCTCAAGCATATAGTACAAATGACTCTCCCCAATAAGGCTGCTCACCAAGGCTTCTCCCTATAACCAATGTCAGAAGGTTAACGTTTGGTAATTCACCCTACACTGAAAACTGAAAAAAATCTCTACATTTGGATTGTGGATTCCAAAAGAGTCCAGATCCTGTCCTTTTTTGCATGTTGTATCCAGAAGCTAGAACAATGCCTCACTCAATATCAACAGTACAATACGTATTTTTTTAACTGAGATATAATTGACATGTAACATTGTATTAGTCTCAGGTGGACAACATAATGATGCAATCTTTGTACTGCAAAATAATCTCCACGGTCAGTCTAGTTAACATCCATTGCCAACACATACTTTCAAACAAATTATTGCATATGATAGTGAGAGTGAAATTAAAGAAAGTACAATCTTCAATTCTTCAATGTGTATAAAGAAATGAAATTTTAAGATTGTCCTGCCAACGTCATACTGAAATTGAAGTCTGATTTTCAAAAATTGTGGTAAGGCTTCAAATGGAAGCAAACATGCCGTGAGACTGGCGTAATAAAAAGCCAAAAACATCAGGAGGTAGAACGCCAGGGTCTCCGACCCAGCTAGGCTGCTGAGCAAGTCACTTATTTTCTCCAAGCCTCAGTTTCCTGATTTGGAAAGCAGCAGTTGGCTTGCCGATGTCACAGAAAAGTTCAAGCAAGGCAGAGGATTGGGATGAAAAGGCTTTGAAACATAGAAAGTACCGCACGATACAAATGAGTGTTTAGAAATGTAAGGTGTAGAACTGTATTCATCATACCAAGCACATAAAGAATAAGATGAGTCACTAATGGAAAAGCACAAGAAATAGAATCATAGAGCACAACTGTTTTCTTAAAACAAAAAAATCCAAAATGGGTGTCTAGATAGCTGATGTCCATTGTTTGATATTTGAAAAGAACATCTAATCACATATGTGATACTCAACTACCGGGAAAAGCTATTTTCTTTTGTACAGTTTTTCCTCTTTATTTTTGCCCCAAATTAAACTTATTAATGGTCTCTATTTATAGAACAAAAAATAGCTCTGCTGCTTACATTGTGCCTTTCCTAACTTGTCAACAGAGGCCAGAGAATGGATGAAATGTGCTAATGGAAGAATTTAAGAATCTCAGAAGACACATCTACTAGTCTATGTACAAACACAAAAGACTGCAGAAGAGAAACAGAGGAGGGGACACACACACACACACACACAACACACAAATTCCTACAAGCATGTCTCTGAAGACCAACTAGGAAAAAGATTTAGCAAACTTGCACAGGTGTTTAAACTGCCGAGATAGGTAACCAGTGACACAACTGCTACATAAAGATGTCAAGGTAACAATGAAATGCTAGTTGAACCTGCTTTTTCTTTTACCGGGTTGTTTGATGGAAGTCTTTTTTTTTTTTTTTTTTTAAGTTATCTCTACACCCAGCGTAGGGCTCAAACTCATAACTCTGAGATCAAGAGTCACGTGCTCTACCTACTGAGCCAGCCAGGTGCCCGGAAGGAATATTCTTTTTTTAATTTATTTTTAATGTTTATTTATTTTTGACAGAGAGAGAGACAGAGTGTGAGTAGGGGAAGGGCAGAAAGAGGGAGACAGAGAATCCGAAGCAGACTCCAGGCTCCGAGCTGTCAGCACAGAACCCGACACAGGGCTTGAACCCATGAACCATGAGATCATGACCTGAGCCAAAGTCGGACACTTAACTGACTGAACCACTCAGGTGCCTCCCGGATGGAATATTCTTCATAGTGATCCGGCTACTTAGACAATCTTTGGTTTTATGGGTAACTACAGGGAAAAGAGACCATGGACAATGTGAGTAAATGTTTAGATAAGCAGCATATACAAACTTTTGATCATGAATGTCTAAACGTTTTGTGCCTTATATACATGTAGGAACAGACACTAAGAAAACATAGATCCGTGACTCATGCTTTGGGGAATAATGTTTCAGAAGGGAAGAAAACCTATTTTCTTAATTTCAAATAGTCAAAACATTTTATGAATCGTTTCCTTTTGGCCAGCGTCCGTTGCAGTGGAGCAAACTTTCAAAATTCCATTTGTCTTAAAAATCTATATTTTATTTCCTTTCATCGTGTTTCTCAGGATTATCATCTTCTTCACTGTACCCTCTCCATCAGCACACAACCATTTTGTTATCTTCCATTTACAAAAGCACCTTGATCCCACGAACCCTTCCACTATTTGCCTCAGTTCTCTGTCTCCTTTTGTACCAAAATTTGATAAACGATAGTCTGTGCTCCTTCACCTCACCTTCGCCCCTCAAGCCACTCCAGGGAGGTCCTCACTGCCCCGCCGAAACCACCCTGGTGGACATCACCGAGGCTTGCCATCTCGCCAAACGCGTCACTCCATTTTTCTAGGACTTCAATTCAATTTCAAATGGTCCCCACGTTTACATCTCAGCCCGACTTCTCACCTAGGCTCTAGCTCATATATATGTAACCGCCCAGTCGACACTTCCACTTTGATGTCTCATAGGTGTCTCCAACCTAACATGTTCAGAAGACAACTCCATAGCCCACCATCCCATGCCAGGCTCCCCCAGTTTTTCCCTTCAGGAACTGAGAGTCCACTCACTCTCTTGATCAGGCTTGGGACCGGAGTCATCCTTGGCTCCTCCCTTCCCTCCACCCTAAGTCCCACCGTCCCTCCACAAGTACTTGGACTCTTTATCTTCATGACGGATCCAGAAGCCAGCCCTTCTCCAGCATCCTCACTGCTACCGCCACGTCCAGCCACTGGCATTGCTCACCTTGGGCGCGTGGCTCGCTGGCCCTTCCTTTGGGAGGGGTCATCCAGTTCACCTGCCAACGACCCTTCTTGACCCAGCAGCCCAAGTCATCTGCTAAAGACAAATATGTCCTTATATTCCCTTCCTCCTCAGAGGACTCGAATCTCATCCTGTCACGTGTACCATGTGCACAATACAGTCCAAATGAATCCAATCTCACTTGGCCGGTTCCCTCAGGACATTGAGATCTGTTGTTCAGATACTACCTCCTCAAGGAGACTTTCGCAGCAAACCTCTCTAAAAAAGTCACTCCACCTGCTCCCTCTCCATCTTCTTTCACAGCAAACGAATTTTCCTTTACAGCCCTTGTCGCAAGGGGAGGGACTAAGGGGGCCAATAGCAGTTTGAGTCTGCGGCTGATGGTGTAGCACTTCCTAAGGTGAGCCAAAGTGTTTTCTGCTGGCTTTTCATCATATACCTGTAGGACCGCTATAAAAGAGTAAGTAAGCTCTAGCAAATTTTTTCTACGTCCGTTGTTTGCAGGGACAGAAGCATGGTAGAGAGCTGAGTAGCATAGGCAATAAAATTGACTCCAATAACCCTAAGAGAAATAAGTAAGTGAAAACTAATCCTTCTCAATAGCCACGTGACCTGTAAATATAGGAAAAGACGCAACCTTGATAGTAATTGAGAAATGCAAATAAAATTATAATGAGACGCTACTCTTCAGCCCAAATGGCTAGAATTAAAAATAATCACAAGATCAAGGGTTTATCAGCATGGAGAGCAGTGCGAACTCTCATACACTGCTGGTGGCTGTGTAAATTGGTATCATTGATATGGAAAAATGCTTGGCAGTATCTATTACAATTAAAATTGGTTTAAAAAAATACCCCAGTTCCAACAATTCTATGCCAGTTATATAACCAAGAGAAACGCAGCTATGTGTAGATGAAAAGATAGGCACAGGAAGTGTTGGCAGTCACAATATTTGCAGCTATGAAAAACTAGAAACAACCTAAATGGCCATCAACCATAGAAGAGGTGAATAAACTATAGTATATTCACACCATGTCATAACGCTATTCACCCGTGTAACCAAATTAATTATCATTCTTTCCGAAATCTAGGAGCTCGCTCAGAATAATACACAGTACATGGCTCCGTTTTTATAAAAATTTTCAGGGGCGCCTGGGTGGCGCAGTCGGTTAAGCGTCCAACTTCAGCCAGGTCACGATCTCGCGGTCCGTGAGTTCGAGCCCCGCGTCAGGCTCTGGGCTGATGGCTCAGAGCCTGGAGCCTGTTTCCGATTCTGTGTCTCCCTCTCTCTCTGCCCCTCCCCCGTTCATGCTCTGTCTCTCTCTGTCCCAAAAATAAATAAACGTTGAAAAAAAAATTAAAAAAAAAAATTTTCAAACAGGTAAAATTAATTCATGCTGTTGGCAATCAGGAAAGTAACAGGAAAGGGGCCGCCTGGGCTTTGAGGAACATTCTCCTTCTTGACTTCATCTGTAGTTACACAGATGTGTCCACATACTGATAATCCCATTCCAAAAGAAATTGTGATCTATTCATATAATACAATACCATCAACAAGCATAAATGAATGAACTGCTGCTATATGCCAAATCTGGGTGAATCTCAAACATTTTTTTTTTAGATGAGTGTGATTTGAAAAAGATTTCTTTTTAATGTTTATTTATTTTTGAGAGAGAAAGGAGAGAGTGCAAACAAGGAAGGGGCAGAGAGAGAGGCAGACACAGAATCTGAAGCAGGCTCCGGGCTCCAAGCTGTCAGCACAGAGCCAGATACGGAGCTTGAACTCACAGACCGCAAGATCACAACGTGAGCTTAACCGACTGAGCCACCAGGCGCCCGTCAAACATAATTTTAGGCAAAAGAAGCGAACTCGAAACAGGGCAGACCATGTGATTCCAGTTCTACAAAATGTGAAAAGCAGGCAACATGAATTAATGGTTTTGAAAATCAGGAGAGGAAGAGGAAACCAAGGAAGGGCTTTTTATGTTTTGATTTCGAAGCACCTAATTCCATGGGTTTTTCTTGAGCCCAATTTTTCCTCTTCTCGGGAACTAAAACTTGCCAGCTCGCTGGATGGCCCAAGGATCTCCGTGAATGTAGAGCAAACAAAAGAGTTGGAGAGGGAAAAGCCGGAACCCTGGCCCAGGGCAGGATGGTTCATTCCTGGAATACTCATTTGCATTCAGCCTGAGGGACGGGAGATTAGCATTTCCAAGAGAAAACAATCTGGCCCTCCCAGTCCTGTCCCCTCCTGGAGCCCTCTGAATCACTCCCTTCCCTTGCTGCCGCCCTAGTTCTACACCAGAGAGAACCATACTGTCGAGATGGGGCAAGTGACTTTAGAATTACAGGTAGTTTGTAAAGAGGGCTCTGCTGTATTTGGGGCTGAAAAGCACTTTGGAAATACATGCGATTATTGTTGCATTAGAAGTAAACCTAGGATAAGAAAAATCCATTAGCAAGTGTTTCTGCCGAATGCTTTCTCAGGTGGCCATTCAGAGATACATTTGAAGACACAAAATGCACCAGGATTCAATTATATCTTCCCGATAAGAAATACTTTTAAGTGTCCAACAAGAGCTAATCATGGAAAGCCATCAGAGCCGCAATTTCTAATGGGAGTGAAAAGCAAATCCCTCCTTTAAGGGTAACAGCCTAAAGATTTGCTTAAATAATACCATTTTAGAGACTTCCAAAACAACTCGCCTGTATTTACCCAAGCAAAAGGTCATAATAACAACTTGATCTCACAGTCTGTCACCAGCCTAGCAGAATTGAAAAACCTGGGATTTTCTATTCCTTTCTTAAATCTGAAACATTAGGTCAAAGCCTATTATTTCAAGTTAGGGTTGAAATGAGAGCAGAAATTGATGTGCATATTTTAACACTAACAAGATGTCTTATATTGTTGAAGATCCTTTAAAATTTATAAGTGATGCTTAGGGTCAGACTGTGCCTATGGGTGAACATTACTTTTCAGCCAAAAAAGCAAGTGATATCTGTAAACCACTTAAGCCCCTGAGTATAGAATAGAGACCCAGTGAATGTTAGTTATCTTCTCTTTTCCCTTGTTCTCTCAAATTTCTTTTTAAGTTTATTTATTTTGAGAGAGAGAGAGAGAGAGAGAGAGAACAAGTGGGGAAGGGGCAGAGAGAGAAAGGGAGAGAAAGCATCCCAAGCAGGCTCTGCATCACCAGTGCAGAGCCTGACATGGGGCTCGAACTCACGAACCTCGAGATCATGACCTGAGCCAAAGTCAGAGGCTCAATCGACTGAGCCACTCAGTTCCCCCTCAGATTTCTTTAATCCCGTCGGAAAAAGAAAAATAATAACATCAACAAGATGCCTAACTATCTTTCAGTTGGTGTCTAAGAAATGTGGTCATTGTGGAAACCACTATCCATTAAATATTCTCTAATTTGACCAACTATGGGATAGATCATATCATTATCCTCATATAACATATGAGGTTAAGAAAACTGCCCACAATTTAGATGGCAAGTTTTAAAAAAGGAGGACTGTCTCCTCTCCCACATTGGTCACAAGGGAATGACCACAGATTTCTTTTGACCCTCTGTGACAAATCTTTGGGACTGAAGATTTGCTGGTTCCAAACTGGGCACTCTGTATGTGTTTTACTGACATCCTGAAGAAGTCAACTTGCTAAAGAAGACTGGTTAGCTCTTTTTCTGTTTGCAGAATTCATCTTTCATGAGTCCGTGTTTGTAGTAGGTGACTAGACACACAGAGGTAGGGTCTGGAAAATTCCTTTTGGTTTTCAGAACAAATTGCTTATTTTACTTTCTTCAGGGCAAACGTGTAGGTGTGACTTACGTCAACCCTCATACGGAGCCCTGCAAACACGCGCCATATGCCGGCAGGTTAGCAGAGCGCTCAGGGTGCTGTCGAAGCCAAATGGAATGTTATCGAGAAGTCCTTCAGAGTTCAATACATCTCATCCTTGAAAATGAGTTCAAATCCCCTTACTGGTGAATACCTCTATATGATTCCCGATTGCTCTCCCACACAGTGATTCCATGGTGTTTCATTAATTACTTCCAACTATCTATTAAATCTTCTGAGAGAGCAAGGTGATTTTATTTGGGGGATCATTTTTCATAATGAAAGAAAACGTCAGTCTCCAAAATAGGTCCCATTCATTCATTTTTTTAAACTTTTTTAGACGTTTATTTATTTTCGAGAGAGAGAGCACGAGTGGAGGAGGGGTGGACAGAGAGGGAGACACAGAATATGAATATTATTACACTATATTGTGATAATAATTTCAGGAATAGAATTTAGTGATTCGTCACTTACATATAACACCCACTGCTCATCCTGACAAGTGTGCATCTGTTTACATTCTAATCATCCTTCAAGGTCGAATTAGATTGTGGGTCTGTAGCCATCACTGAGCTCCATGTGCCTATTGCTTTCTTGATTACATACACCTTGCCTCTCCTCTCTTGGTTCCTTTGAGAGCCTAGTGTCCTACGTATAATGGCACTCAAAACATTCTGCTGATGATATGTCATTTGTGGCCTGCAGTCCACAGTTCAGTACTGAGTCATGTGTTGTTTTACACCGTTCACCTCTAAGCCATAAGCATTAGTCTGGCATATTTAACTGAATTACATGATCCCTAAGGGCAGAAATTAAGTGGTATATTTCTTTCTTATCAAACATAAAACTAAGAACATAGTCGTGATGAATGAACACAATCTTAGAATTGCTCAACAAGTCACAAGCACACACACACTTACACACACACAACACTGTGAAACCTAAATGAGATGATTTAGGCAAAGTTTCTTTCTTTCTTTCTTTATTTTATTTTTGGGACAGAGAGAGACAGAGCATGAACGGGGGAGGGGCAGAGAGAGAGGGAGACACAGAATCGGAAGCAGGCTCCAGGCTCTGAGCCATCAGCCCAGAGCCTGAGGCGGGGCTCGAACTCACGGACTGCGAGATCGTGACCTGGCTGAAGTCTGACGCTCAACCGACTGCGCCACCCAGGCGCCCCTAGGCAAAGTTTCTTAAATAGCATGCTCTTGGCACAATTAGGCACTTACCGAGTATACACATGTACTTGATTTCTATTTAACCAAAGACTGCCATCTTCATTCAAAACAAGTAGCAAAGCGACAAAAAGGCAAAGACAATTCACATTCAGTGTTTGGGAGAGTGTGGGGCAGGGCACTTTCATAAACAACGAAAAGTGAAGAAAATCAACATAACCTTTTTGGAGGAAATTTGGCAGTCTGAAGAGATACTAGGAATAATCATCTGTTTCTGAGATCTTTTAATTTTTAGACTCAAAATTTTTCCCATCGTAAATAGACCCATGTTACTTTTTTGCATTTATACTATATTATAGTTGAGAACATAATGAGGGTAATGATCACTGAGAAATTATCTCAAAAAAAAGCCCAAATAAAGCAAACGTCTTACATTGTAAGTAACCCTTTGGACAATACAGAAATGGAGGACAGTTGCTATACTTTGGTTCCAGAGTGGTTTTTTTTAAAGTTTTTATTTATTTACTTATTTTGAGAGAGTGAGAGTGTTGGGTGGGGGCAGAGAGAGGAAGAGAGAGAATCCCAAGCAGGCTCTGCACCGTCAGCACGGAGCCCAGTGCAAAGGCTTGAACTCACGAACCGTGAGACCATGACCTGAGCCGAAATCAAAAGTCAGAGGCTTAACTGACTGAGCACCCCAGGTGCCCCTCTCATATTAAAAATTTTGAGAGGCACCTGTGTGGCTCAGTTAGTTATGTGTCCAACTTTGGCTCAGGTCATGATCTCACGTTGTGGGTTCGAGCCCTGCGTTGAACTCTGTGCTGACAGCTCAGAGCTTGGAGCCTGCTTCAGATTCTGGGTCTCCCTCTCTCTCTGCCCCTCCCCCACTCATGCTCTGCTCTCTCTCAAAAATAAATAAACATTTAAAAAAATTGAGACACTCCTGCAGCGGGTGAGAGCATAGAGGCTGGGGCCCAGGCTACTCACATTCAAGTCCCAATTCTACCACTTATCAGCTGTATGATGGTGGACAGATGACTGAACCATTTCTCTGTGTCAGTTTCCTTATCTATAAAATGGGAATAATAGTAATACCAATTTAGGACTATAGTGAGGATTAAATGTGTTCGTAGATCTCACACTGACAGCAGAGCTTCGAAAGGGTTCATTTTATTATTGTTATCACTACTTACTAAGTACCTATTATGTGCTAGGGGCTGAGGATATGGTAGTGAAAACTTCATGAGACATATTCTAATGGAAGAAATTATATAGGTTGTAACAATCACAGTAGGGACTTTAACACCCAATGACATCACGAGAGATCATCCAGACAGAAATTCAACAAGGGAATAGTAGCTTTGAAAAACACATTAGATTGTTGCCTGGGTGGCTCAGTTGTTTAAGTGTGGCTGACTTTGGCTCAGGTCATGATCTCATGGTTTGGTTCATGAGTTCGAGCCCAAATCCCACGTTGGGCTCTGTGATGACAGCTCAGAGCCTGAAGCCTGCTTTGGATTCTTTTCTCCCTCCCTCTCTGCCCCTTCCCTCTTCTCTCTCTCTCTCTCTCTTTCTCTCTCCCAAAAATAAATAAATAAACCTTTAAAAAAATTAGGGCGCCTGGGTGGCTCAATGAGTTGAGCAGCTAACTCTTGATTTCGGCTCAGGTCGTGATCTCACAGTTTGTGGGTTCGAGCCCCACGTCTGCTTCTGCACTGACAGTGTAGAGCCTGCTTGGCATAGTCTCTCTCCCTCTCTCTCTGCTCCTCCCTTGCTTGTGTGTGCTCTCTCTCAAAAAAATAAATAACCATTAAAAAAAATTTATAAAGAAAAGAAAGACACGTGAGGCCAGACGAATCTAACAGATATATATAGAACATTTCATCTAAAACCAACAGAATACATACTCTTTTCCAGTGCACAGGCAACATTCTCTAGGATAGATCACATGTGAGGCCACAAAACAAGTCTCAATAAATTTAAGAAGACTGAAGTCATATCTTTTCTGACCACAACACTGTGAAACTAGAAATCAATTACAAGAAAAAATCTAGAAAGAATCTAACTATATGGAGACTAGACAACACGCAACTAGACAACAATAAGTGGGTTAACTAAGAAAATCACAAGGGAAATAAAAAAGCACAACAATCCAAAATCCTTGGGATGCAGCAGAAGGACTTCTAAGAGGGAAGTAGAGACCGACCTCAAGAAAAAGAAACATCTCAAACCACCTAAACTTACAACTAAATGCACTAGGAAAAGAAGGACAAAGTCCAAGTCTAGTAGAAGGAAGGAAATAATAAAGATGACAGCAGAAATAAATAAAACAGAGATGAAAAAAATTGAAGCAAAAAAAGTCATTATGTAGGTATGGACTAAATCGACGCACCTACTCTTAAAATTATGGTAAATATCCTAATAGAAGAATCATAGTTGAGAATAAAAAGGATACCAAATATACTCTAGGGGTTGGCAGTCATGTAGGATAATCCAAGAATCAATGGGAAGAAGAATATTCTAGGCAACGCACATTCAATAAACCGAAGAAAACCAAGATGGCTCACGACCAGAGAGTGATGAGGGAGAAGGGCACAAGATGAAATTGCAGAGATTGGCAGGATGGACAGATCAGAGCCATACGGACCGGACCATCTTAGAGATCTGGGATATTGTCCAAGTTCAGCCAAAAGCTAATAAAGAGTTTTAGGCAGGAAGTGACATGATCAAATTTATATCATCCTGGCTGAAAATTATGTAGAAGATCTTGAGTTCCTACACAGCACAAAGACGATATACAATAAAATCTCCACACTTGGAGAAATTCAACCACACATTCTTTTTTTAATATGTAATTAAAACACTGTAAATTATATAAATCTATTATGTTTTATACATTATATATTTATACATACACATGACTGTGAAGATGTGTACTATGCATGGTGAAAGTTATTACGGGTCCGGTTTCACCTTGCAGCAGGGTGGGAGGGGTCCCTATATTTCCAATAAGCAATTCTTGGAGACCAGTAAGATGTCCAAGAATTCAACTCAATTCTGACACTTACTACCCAGAGATAGCATCAGATCCCACAGGTTAAGGGCTCAATCCTGAAAGATTCCCTCCACCCCAGTTCAGCCATAAAATGAATGATGTAGATCTTCATAGACCAAAATGGAATAGTTAAGGGGGAAAACAAGCCATTTCTAGGAACATATAATTAGTAATAATAAGATTTTTGTGAAAATATAAATATGAATAAATAAATAAAAGTGTCAATGTTTGTTTATCCAGATCTCAAGGTATACACATCAAACCATCAATATTGATTACTCCTTGAATAGTAGGGTCAAAGAAATGGTGAGCCTTTACTTTTTACTTTGGGTGCTTCTAATTATTTGAATTCTTTATAATGAGTATCTGTCAATTTGCAATCAAAAGCAAGCAATGAAGAAGGGGCACTTGGGTGGCTCAGTGGATCGAGCTTGACTCTTGATTTCTCTTGGATCATGATCCCTGGGTCGCGGGATGGAGCTCAGCACTAGCACTGAGTGTATAGCCTGCTTAGGATTCCCTCTCCCTCCCTCCCTTTCTCTCTCTCTCCCTCCCTCTCTCTTAAAAAAAAAAGAAAAGAAAAGAAAAAAAGGAAAGGCAAGGAAGAAAGATACAAAAATAAAATCACATCCAAGCTTTGCTTTCTGTTTAGCACAAGTAATTTATAGCATAATAATAAAGTCACAAGTAGTGAGTGAAGGGAAAAGATTGATCTATGCTATTTATAACTTTTTAAGAGTGGCATATAATTAAGGTATTTCCTGTTAATTACTGACAGGCAGAATTAAGGAATCTCTGTCACCCATTATTGATCAGGTAATACAACCTGATGTCAGACTAATACATGATCTGTAGAGGACTGGGCTTTCTTCTATGCCGGCTTCCTCTTCTTTCTCTTAATCTGTCTGCCTGCTTCAATTTGTCTTTTTGAGAACAAATGGACATGGAAAGACTTTGATCAGAGTAGATGTAGAAACTGCCAGCTCTACTAATCAGTATTCCTAAGTCATGTAGCCTGTGCCTGTCCACAGGTGTCTGAAAAAAATCATGAACCTTCTTTATCAGCTTATAATTAGAGGGACAAGCTAACTGTATCATACTATTAAGATGTACTCAACAGAAACATGAGAGGGTAAAGTCATCTAATTCAGTATGATTCACTTCTCTGACTCAGCTGAATGACAGGTCCCAAAACACCAGGCTTGCCTTTCAATAGTTTCAAGATAGCTGCCAGGAAATTGTACCAACAAATTATTTTTTTATATTATCTCAGTGAGTTCCACCATATTGTGGACCAGCCGTATTAAAGACAGGTTGTTCTCCAGAACACTAATTTCAAGTGCATTTAATAGATGTCAGGTACTTTTAAAAGGTGGGGGTGGGTTATTGATTAAGTAAACTTCGAAAATGTTGAGTAGGGGCACCTGGGTAGCTCAGTCGGTTAAGCATCGACTCTTGGTTTCTGCTCAGGTCTTGATCTCAGGGTTCGGTTCTTGGGATCGAGTCCCTACTTGGGATTCTCTCTCCCTCTCTCTCTGCTCCTCCCCCACTCGCTCTGTCTCTCCAAATAAATAAGTACACATTTTTTTTTAAATGCTGAGTAAAGTGAAGTTAGGGGAGTTTTTTTTATTAGACTTTTTGGAGCCATTAATGTGCTCATATGAATTACGCATCTTCAAGACATTGCTAGAATAAACAGTATCTTCAAATACCGAATTTATTTTTCTAGGAAATCCTTTCATTGGTGATATCAAAGGCATGTGAAAGATAACATTAGGGATTTATTGCTCTTTTGGAACCTCATGGTCGATCCTAAATTTGGTGCTTTAGGCTATAAAACAAGTTTCGGTTGCTTCCTTGCTTTAATCATTTAAAAGAGTTGTAGGACCTTCAGGAGCACTGGGGTGGCTCGGTCGGTTAAGGGTCCAACTTCCCCTCAAGTCATGATCTGGTGGCTCATGGGTTCGAGCCCCGTATCGGGCTGTCTGCTGTCAGCACAGAGCCTGCTACAGATCCTTTGTCCACCGACGCCCCCACCCCCGTCTGCCCCTCTCCTGCTCATGTGCACACGTTTTAAAAAAAAGTCGTATGACCCTGTAAGATAAAATCTGCCGTTCTGTCACTCCCTCTAGAGAATATTTTTGTCTTCATCCTATCAAAAAGCTGCAGAAGACGTTGAAGCCTAACTAGAGAAAAGCAAGATATACTGAGTTGTTCATTCATTCCCTCCCACTTTCTGCCCTCCAGTTTAGCCATTTTCTGATGAGAAACACACACAAATAAAGCTTGGCCTTGGCTATAGCGAACTTGGGGTGGCAGATGTGAATGTACAAAAATAGACTTGAACCCTCAAGTTGAACGTGGTTAGTATTCTTGAACCCTCAGTTCATTACTAGTAAATTTCCTAGCTACGACTTTACCACTCACTAGTATCTGGACAATTCATGTTGACTCCGCAGTAAAAATACAAGAAAAGCATTCTGGAAAGCATGTGCCCACATTGCAAAGTCTTAAAAACGTTTCTTTTCCCACATTTGATCCTACTTAGAGGAAGTGATCACCAAAATATGTGTAGGAATAACCATAGACACTTTATTCATAATAACCACACACACAAAAATGGTACACTCATACAACAGAACCTTATTTGGAACTTTAAAATGATTCTTTGGAAAAATATTTACTAATGTGGGAAAATACATATGTCCATACATATGCATTTTTATTTTTTTAAGTTTATTTACATATTTTGAGAGAGAGAGCATGAGCAGGGGAAGGCAGAGAGAGAAGGAGAGAGAGAATCCCAAGCAGGCTCTGTGCTGTCAGCACAGAGCCAGATGCAGGGCTCAATCCCATGAACCATGAGATCATGACCAGAGCTGAAATCAAGAGTGGGACACCCAACTGAGCCACCCAGGTGCCCCTATATAAGCATTTTTTAAAAAGCAGATATACCTGGTGTGCCTGGGTGTCTCAGTTGGTTAAGCATCTGACTTTGGCTCAGGTCATGATCTCATGGTTTTGTGGGTTCAAGCCCCGCATCAGCCTCTGTGCCGACAGCTCAGAGCCTGGAGCCTGCTTCAGATTCTGTGTCTCCCTTTCTCTCTCTGCTCCTCCCTCCTTATGCTCTGTCTGTCTCTCTCTCTCTCAATAAAAAAAGGAAAAAAAAAGCAGATCTACCTAAATACTTTGGTACATATATACTGGTATAAACTGTATTTGCATAGATTATATGGAAGGATACATAAATTGAAAATGGTAGGTACATCTGGAATGGAGAACTGGGAGACTGAGGGATAGGGGAAGGAGAGAGGCTTTTTCCTCTACGCTCTTTTGCACTGTCATAATCCTTTACCCTAATAAGTTAAAACAGGGATAAGAATGAATGGAAGGAAGGAAAGAACGAAGGAAGGAAGGAAGGAAGGAACGAAGGAAGGGAAGGAAGGAAAGAAGGAAGGAAAGAAGGAAGGAAGGGTGGGAGGGACTGACCCTATGATTAAATAAATTAGCAAACAAAATGCCTCTTCAATCCTGTATGTAGCCCCAAGTAACCAATTCATGATATTGATAATTCAAGCACATCAAGTTTGAGAATTGTTATTCAAATTCTCTACAGTGTATTTCAAATTTTGTTCATTTGATGTCTCAGTTTCTAAAACAATGTTAATGTACATTTTCTCCTATTTTTAGAGATTTCTGCCTTAGGTAGAAACGATGTGTGCTCTTAAAAACTCGTGACAGTTCAACCTTTCATCAGCATGATATAGATTGCTTTTCCCTTTAAGTAACTTTCGCCTTGGAATTGATTTTCTACTATTAATGTTTGGTTTTTGTTATCATTATTATCATCATTAGCATTTGCTTAGATTATCTTTACTCATCCATATAGTTTCGTCTCTCTCGGGTCATTTCATGTTCTGTGTCTCATAAAGAACATACGGATGGATATTAATTTGTCTAAACTGTAGTTCTTTGTGTTTTTTTTAACAGGATTCTTTAAACCATTTACATTTATTTCTTATACTTTCTATTTGTCCCATTCATTGTTTTGGTGTATATTATATTTGTTGCGCTTTATGATTTATTCTTTGGTAAATGTATCAGATTGATGGTATCTGTTTTATGTGTTGTTTTATTCCAGGCTTTTGCTTTAATTTGCTTGTATGTTATTCTCTTGCTTCTGTTTCTCGGTAGTCTTACCCAAGTGTCGAACACACATATTTAAACTTACGTTACATTCACAGAAGGCTTACATTTATCTGTGGAAGCCTAGCTTTATCAGTACTTATAACCTCCTGTCCTCTTCCCTTCCCCCTAAATTTCCACACTGTGACATTATGGGAATTTAGTTCTAAATTTTATTCTATTATAAATAATTGATGCTCAATTAAATAATTAATGCTCTATTATAAATTATGCTTATTTTTCGGCTCCATACTGCATCCTTATCTTCCTTCTGAGTTGGCTTTTAATATTGCTGAAGTCTATTGTCTATGAATCATTTCGTGTAAGGTTCATAAATGGTATATTTTTCAGTGTTTCTTGCTTAAAACATCCCATTTTACCTTCACGCTCGAATGACAGGTGGATGGAGTATACAAAGCTGTTTTCTCACAGCTCTCTGAAACTACCAATTATACACATTCTAAAATCTCCCTTTGGTTACTCTATTAATTATGTCCCTTCAGATATTTCTTTTTTTGAAAAACACGATGTCTGCCTTTCATGATGACGGCTCTCCCATAACGACTCATGGCTTTTGGTTGCGAGGTCATTTTATGAGCTTTTTCTTTTCAGCCCTGTCTGTGCTTCGCCTCCTAGCAAGGACCAGAGTGGGCACAGGGGCTCATCTTGCCCCGTGGGCTTCACCAGCCACCACAGACATTCCCCTTCTCCCAGCTTTGCAACTGCTGCCCAGAATGGGGAAGGAGGAAGCTCCCCTCCAGAACCCTTTCCCAGTAGCTCCCAGCCAGGTCCCTCTGGCCCTTCCCTGTTGCCTCCCAGCTCCCAGCTCCCCTGGGACCATCACCCTCCTGCTCCTGTTTTGGGCTGTGGATTCATCCTTCAATCTAATCTCGTCTAAACTCCCAACTTTCGGAGCACCTGGGTGGCTCAGTCGGTTAAGGGTCCACCTGTTGCTTTCAGCTCAGGTCAGGATCTCGTGGTTCATGGAATCAAGCTCCACAACAGGCTCCAGGCTGAGGACACGAGCCTGCTTGGGACTCTTTCCCTCTCACCCTCTCTCTCTGCCCCTCCCCCACTTGCACTCTCTGTCTCTCTCCATCTCTCTCAAAATAGATAAGTAAACATTTTAAAAAACCTAAACTCCCAACTTTCAGAGCCTCCTCATTATTTCTGGTCCACTAACTCTATGCCCCCTCTTTCCATGTATTTAAGATTTGTGTCCATTAATTCTAAGGACTTGGGGATCAAGGCGGTTGGGGGTAGAGAGAATGTGAGTCTGCTCGATCCAGCCCTTTGGTCTAATGTCCAACCTTACTAACATCTTAACTCAAACACACACACACACACACACACACACACACACACAGTCTCTCTCTCTCTTTCCCTCTCCCTCTCCCTCTCTCTCCATATTTTTATGCTAAGTCTAAATAATTAGGTCTGCAGTGCTTACTCTCACAAAGAGTAAACCACCGCATTTCAGTGACGTGCTTGGATTGCACAGCCTTCCCTTAGAATCTTTCTACCCAAGAAATAGTTCCCCGAATTTATTTTGATCTCCCTTTCAGAATGGAGATTTAGAGTCCAAGATAAGGAACGGCTGCTTCTTGGTTTGGTGACCCTTGTTAGTTTTGCACACTTTGCTGCCTCTTTCCCCGTCTCCCTCAGCCCACCTTACCAAGCCCTCAACATCTGCACAGGACTATCCTGGGATGTGGGGTTCAGCATGTTGCAAGACCCCTTTCTTTTCTTGGAATCTAAACTTTGGAATTTGCATTTAGATGAAGACACACAGCCCCTGGGGTCAGAGGCCACAACTACACTCCCAGGACCACATGGAGCAGACTGAAAATGTGGTGCCTCCGTTTCCGCATCTATAAAATGGGGACAATAATGGTACTGAATTCTGAGACCCGTGACTGTGGTTTTGGAAGGGCGTGAATGCCTCTCGGCGCTTTTCTGACTTTCCACAATGACATTCTTGCTGCGGGCATCTCCGCAGAGCAGACCACACAAAGGGGGTGCAGATGAGAAGCCACTGTCAGACTCTTGGGCCGGTGCCCAGGTGCCCTCAAGACGCGTGTGACTCTTCATCCTTCAGATCTCTTAGGAGAGTTCAGAAGAACTCCCTGTAGCTCAGGAAGCTCGTCAACCCTCATCTGTTGGGGGGACGGACCAACAGGCCATGAGAATGACGCTGCTGTGCCTCACACACTCTCCAGGCCCAACTCAGAGAGCCTGGCCCCGAGGCTCAGACAGCCTGTTTCCGCCTGGGTCACGTGCACACTTGGCCGCTGCCATTTCAGGCTCTGCCGTTGGCAGACAGCCGTGGGCGCCCAGGAGCCCAGCTTAGCCTCCCGATGAGAACATCTCCTAATCGGTCCTGGGGGTCCAGGGCCGACTGGGATTGCCCGCCAAGGCACCCTCCCAGCCAGGCTCTGCCAACAGGTCTCTTTTCATCCCCTTATCTTAATTTAGCCAGCATCCGTGCTTTGTGGATTACCAGCGTAAGCGCTTGAGGAGGATGGGGAAGGACAAGGAGAAAAGCAGCTAAAAATGGTGCTGCTCCTGGGTTATAGAAAAGAATAGGACTGCTTACGATGCGGCGGGTGGAAGTGGATAGAACGAAAGATTCTTTCTGTTCCACCTCCTTTTCATATTGACCAGATGGCTAAGAGTGTGAGCAAATATTTCCTTGGCCTTCCCCCTTCCCTCTCCCGTTGTTACTTTGGCCCCATAACCTCATCCGAGGACGCATTTGTTTGCGTTCCTCATTGACCCAACAGGTCTATTTACCAAATCCTAGAAATCGATCGTCTGCTTTGAAGACGTGAGCCCTTGCCTCGCTTTCCTGTACACGCACACACACAGGGCTCTGTCATTTCTTTGACGGTCAGCAGACACGCAAAATCCTACCGAAACCGGGTCGGACGCTAAAAGCAGCTATAAGGACGACGCTTTTCATCGGAGCGTGCCAGGACCACGCCAAGATGGGTGGGTGCCCCAGAGACCAAGAATTTGCTTTCTCGGCCAATGGATATTCATTAAGATCTTGATAAAAGAACACCAGATGGATAAATGAAGAGGGGAATCCAATCCCTAAGGCAGCCCACCTCCTCTAGGCAGCGGCCCCAAGCAATCCACCTCTCCCTCAAACTTGCACTCCCACCTCTGCAGAACAAAAGCCCTGTGATTAACCACATCCACCCCTCTTTAAAGGCAATTTAGCAACTTTAGGACCGAGCAAGGCCTTTCGGTTCCTTATACCCCTCCAGGCAGAGCACTGTGCCAAATTATTCCAACAATTCCACCAAAACCATTCTCCCCCAGAAAGGAATTCTGGTCAGTATAAATTTCCCCACTTCACTACGGTTCCAGGGATGCTTTTGTGCTGTTTCTATATCAGCGCCCCAGACAGTTCCCCAGCCCAGCGAGCACAGAATGGGAACCAGGTGGGAAGAAGGAGCAGGGGTTCAGAGGGCAGCTGTGCTCTTAGCTTCAGGACAGGCTTTTGGGAAGGGGGCAGGGGGGGCAGGCCTGAGGCCAGAAGGACCCGCCATCCTGTGAGCACGAGGCCATTTTCTAGACTCAAAACAAAAACTTTTCAGAGTCCACAGGATGGGAAGTCATGGTGAAGTGCCAGCCTTGATCGTATGGAATATCATTCACAGAATGCACAGGGGGACTTCGTTTCCAGTGATCTCTCTGTTTTCCTCCCTTTGCAATCTCCTTAACAGACCACTTCCATAGCACTGATGTCCAGCAGAAACTAATGACAGCCATAGAGTATAATTATTAAGTTTTCTAATAGCATGTTTTCTTTTCTTTTTTTTAAACTTTTAAAAACATTTTATGTATTTTTGAGACAGAGAGACAGAACATGAGCAGGGGAGGGGCAGAGAGGGAGGGAGACAAAATCCGAAGCAGGCTCCAAGCTCCGAGCTGTCAACACAGAACCCAACGCGGGGCTCAAACCCATGAACCATGAGATCGCAATCTGAGCCGAAGTCGGATGCTTAACCAACGGAGCCACCCAGGCACCCCAACCTTTTCTTCTTTTCATATTTATTTATTTTGAGAGAGAGAGACAGAGAGCAGGAGCAGGGGAGAGGCAGAGAGAGAGGGAGAGACAGGATCCCAAGCAGGCTTTGCGCTGAGACAGGGCTTAATCTCCCGAATGGTAACAGCATGACCTGAGCTGAAACCAAGAGTCAGACGCTTCACCGACTAAGCCATCAGGCACCCCTCTGATAGCCGCATTAAAAAAAAAAAAAAACAAAAAACAAAAACAAAAAACAAAAAACAAAAACCAAGTTCAATTAAATTTAATATCCCCTTTAGCCCAATATACCCCAAATAGCATCATTCCAACATATAGAAATATTTAATGTATTAATTGTTTTAATAATACATATTGGGCAATGCAGTTATAAAGGCTCTTAGCTTCATGATGCGATTAGTTCTTGTTCCCAGAGAAATTTCAGTCTGAAGAGACAGTTTAAAGAGTCTCTGTCTGAGAGGTAGAGTTATCTGAAGGTCCCGTCCAGAAAAAAAAAAAGAAGAAAGAAAGAAAGAAAGAAAGAAAGAAAGAAAGAAAGAAAGAAAGAAAATCAAGCAAGCAAAGAGGAACTATAAGTGATTAGAGGTCAAGGATCCAAACTTAGCCATTCATCCTCAACTCTGCCCCTTTCTATTTAGGGAAAGAGAAGGTGGAAACAGAACTCCAACATAGGGGAAACAGATTCCCTGTAGACAGAGAGCTGGACACTGGCTTTGCCCTGTTCTGGGTCTCAAGGTATTGAAAGAAGGACACATTCAGCATTTACTAAGGGCGGGCACAGTTCCTGACTGCTATATGGCTGGTGTGTAGGGCCCTGAATGACCAGAGCCCCTTCTGGCCACATCAGCTCTGAGTACAATTCTGTGGGTTATGGAGCAGAGGGGGAGGGGGAAAGCAAGAACAGCAGAGGTCTGCCAGCACCCCAGGGTCCTTTATAACCCAAGCTCCTCCTCCTCGGGCAGCAGGGTGGTCCCATAATATATTCCCTCTTCCCCGTCGGGATTTCCTGGTCAAGGTCCTGTTCTCAGTACCAGGTGCTAAAAAGATGGGGTGAATTAGGACATCAATGGAGGGAAACATAAAGTCTCTGAAGTGCTAAGAGAGTACATAGCCCAATCTCCCATTTTTACCCCCCGTGCTCCTTTCTAGGGGTCCTAACAGGATCTTTTACTCTCTGCTTGCCCATTTGTTCAAGCAAGCTCTCTGGTTGACCAGGTGTTAGAAAGATCTCCCCTATGTGAAGCCAAAGCAAACTTTAGCTGTAAGTTCCAGCTCGCCCTGGGCATCGGTCTTGCCCCTGGGACATGCGTAATATCCCTTCTACAGGCCACTCTTTAGGTCCACGATGGCGGCCGTCGCATCTCCCCTTTGCATTTTGTGAGTGTGTGCCAAACGAACACCTTGGGATTCCTTAGTTCCTTTCTCGTTCGTCAAGGTTGCCAGGCCCTTCCTGGCTCCGGAATCTGCTGCATTTTTTGAATGTCCTTTTAAACTGCAATGCACGGCGTGGAATACGCTCCTCCCTCTCTGCGCTGAGCAGCGTCCAGCACAGTGGGGCTATTGTCTGGGACACAGCTTGGCAGCGCAGCCGCACGTCCGCCTTATCATCCTCGCCCAATCAACGTTCCCCCTTCTTCTCCCACCGGAGATGCTCTCTGTTCTCCCTTCCACAGCAACGCTCCTACCTCCTCCTCACCACCCCAGCCCTGCCTCTGCCCAGGGCCTCGTCATCGCTCACCGAGATTCCTGAGATGGGTTCCAATGGCTTTACCAACCCCAGCCTCTCCCGTCTGCAATCCAACTCTCACCGTTTTGAGAAGGTTCTTTCTGATCCACAAAGACATTCACGTCACACCCTTGTACAGAAACAACCAAGCTCCCTATGGCCTTCAGAGTAAGTCTTAACCTCAGGGTATAACATTCCTACTTCCAGTTATCTGGCTTTAAGCTATCTTCTTGACCTCATGGTCCACTCTACCCTTCCAAGCCATGCTGGATCCCTTGCCATTCCCTTTGAGCCTCAAACATTCATACTTCCTCCCTGGTTGTAGAAGGCTTTTTGATCATCCTTTAAAGCCCAAAGTCAAAGTCACTCCTCCATGATGCCTTTAATGACCTTGGAAATCCCACAGCGTATTATTTGTATTTCCTTATTGGGTCATTCATTTATCTTTCTTTTGCTCTTTTTTTTTTCTTTCCTTTTTTTAAGTTTATTTACTTACTTTGAGAGAGAAAGAGCATGTGGGAGCTGAAGAGGGGCAGAGAAACAGGGAGAGAGAGAATCCCAAGCAGGCTCCGGTTCAGAGCCAGACCCAGGACTCGGTCCCATGAAACGTGCGATCATGATCTGAGCCAGAACCAAGAGTCAGAGGCTTAACTGAATGAGCCACCCAGGTGCCCCTACCTTTCCTTTTCAACCAGACACTGTCCCTATACACAAGGAGGTTCTGACTCTAATGAGAGAAATGGACAAGCAAAGAGCAGACAGAATCACGAATGCTCTAAGGGAGGACAGGTATGGGAACTTTAGGTGTAAGGGGTAGGTGTCTAACCAGACAGACTTTGGTGGCACGGAAGTCTGCACAGAGAATAGGTCATTAGAACAGAGTCACGACCTGAGTGGGAGCTCCAGGCTAAGGGAGTTATCTGTGAAGAAGCCATATGATGAGTGAGATCATGAGCCACTGAGAGAAATGAATATGGAAATTTGTGGCTGTGGCACAGTATAGGGATGGGCCATGGAGAGGACAGAGTTGGGACACCGGCAAGGCCATTTCACACAGGACATTGAAGGCTACAGGGTGGGGCATCAAGGAAGGGTTGGAGCGGGGGAGTGATGTGCAGAGATTTCAGGCTTAGAAATACCATTTTAGCAAGAGTGTGGAGAGTGGCTGAGAGCCAGGTTGGAGTGGAGTCAGGGAGACCCACTTTGAGGCTGGAGCAAAACTACAGATATGGCCGTGGGTCCAAAGATCGGTGAACAGATTCAAAAACGAAAAGGAGTAAGAAACATCAAGTGGGGAACTTGAACATGAACAGAGAAGGATAAATGCTGGGTCTCTATTTTGTCTTTTTTGGTATAAACTGCCTCCAGAGAGGGAGCCCCACCCTCAACCAAGCCCAAAGTCCCTGGTAACAGGCATAATCTCTCAATCAGCTTTAGAGCCTCCACGTTGCCTTTGACAGTATTTTGCACAGGTAGGGTCTTCTTTTTTATCTTCTTCTTCTTCTTTTAAAGTTTATTAATTTCTTTTGAGAGACAGAGTGAGCAGAGGAGAGGCGGGGGGGGGGGGGGATGGAGAGCATCCCAAGCAGGCTTGTTACCATCAGCGCAGACCCTGACATGGGGCTCGATCCCACAACTGTAAGACCATGATCTGAGCCAAATCAGGAGTTGGATGCTTAATCAGCCGAGCCCCCACCCCTGCTTAATCGCCTGGGCCCCCAGGAGCCCCGACACAGGTAGGGTCTTAAGAAGCTTTTGCCAAATCTGCCCTAACACCTAATTTTTGGTAGGCAGGTTTAATTTATGACCATGTGTCAGGTAGGGCACAAATTGGGGTGGGTCACCTTGAGAAAGGCCCACAGTTGGGTCATTCCACGTTCATCCATCCATTTTTTCTCTCCCCAACTATTTACCCAGCGTCTCTCACATGCCAGGCGTTGTTTGAGGTGTAGGAGACAGGGCAGTAAATGACAACAAGCTTCCTGCCTTGATAGAGCTTATTCTACCAGAGGAAGACGAACATAATCAAGTAATCCAATAAGATGAAAACATAAATTCACAGAGGTATGATTGCCAAGGGGGAAAATAAATGGAATAAGAGGCAAGAACAACTGACCATGGAGGTAATATTTAAGCTGTAAACTGGATGACAAGAATTCAGGAAAGACATGTTAGAAGAGTATTCTAGGCAGAGGGTGTCTGGGACATAAAAGGGAGGGGAAGGAAGGGCAGGGAAGTGTCTAGAATGAGTTCAGAAAGGTGGGGAAGCTCTTTTAGGGCCTCACGGGTGGTGAAAAAAAAAAGTTTGACTACTTCGCATGATATTGGCATGATCTGGCATGAACCCCGCTTTGGGGTTGTTATAACCTGCTCCTCATATCATTGGAGAAAAGCAGAGCAGTTTCCTATGACCGGGCTTTTCCTGGGAATGTTCCACAGGGAACCACCTCAAATCACATGAGCGACCTTAATTTAGTAAAAATTTCACCCAGGTTTTGCTCCAGCATCTTTAGCAACGTTCTGTACTCCTTATCTAGGTACAGGAATGCATGTGGCTCTTGGTCCACCAAGGGGACTGAGCCTAACAAAGTCTCTGTGGCATGTCTGCTGCGTGTGGTGCTTTGCTTCTGTTCCCTGTCTCCTCCTGCAGCGTGAGGTCCTGGGATATGGTGGTAGACTGAGACAGAGCCAACATGGCATCCTGTGACTGGAACCCAGTGCGGAGGTGCAGAAGGAGAGGGAGGAAGAGAAAAAGGAGGAGGACGGTACACTGGCCACGCCAGGCCTGGCAAGAGCTCGTGAGCAGTGACCGTGGGTGACGATGCAGAGGTTCAAAGAATGGGGAAAGAAAGGCCGAGGAGAAAAATTTGGCTCTGTGCCTCTTGCAATGAGATAGTGACTCAGCATCAAAATCACAGCCATGGGACACTTGTCTCTTCTGGTTCCCGCCACCCCCCCCCCCCCCCAGGAGAAACAGAGGTAATTATTTCTGAAGTTCCAAGGGAAAAAACTGGAATAAGCAAAGATCGCAATGAAACCACAAACTGAAGAGAGATATGACAAGCCCTCTGTTTTTCCTCCACCCCATTTTCGCACCAGGTCTTTCTTATCTCTTAAAGGGTCAAGAGAACTTTGTAGAATAAGGAAAAAAGACTTAGAACCGTAACTCCTATAAAGAGGGAGATTATCAATGGCAAATGGGCCTCTGATGAGCAAGTTCTGTTTTGTTTTCTCTTACAAAGATTAAAACACGAGGGCCTGCCATGGTATTTTTGTGACAATCATTCGCCCCTGTCCTGACTCTCCCCCGCAAAACAACAACACAAAATCTCCCCATCCTTACAAGAAGCCTGTTTGCAATTACCTCTAGATTCGGAGATGACGGTTCCTTTTCTGCTCGCTATAAATGTGGTTGGGGCCATACCATACACTCTGGGGTCTCGGGTTCTTTGGCCCAGTCCCTAGGATTTAATCAATGCCCTCATAGTTGAATGGCGCCCATGTGTTAGTGATCTCACAGATACATCATTGTAATGCTTCATTATGGTTTTCCTTAGAGGGGGGGAGGAAGCCGGGGTGGGGGGGATTCTGTATGAGTTCCAGCATGTACAAAACACTGCTGTCAGAATCTTACCCACAGTAGTAGCCTGAGCATGTCATTCTAATCACAGGGGAACCATATTGGCTCCTTGTCAAATGTTGAATTGATTTTCAAATGGCTTTGATGACTTATATATTCAGCGCACAGTTTGGGGCCTCTGTTTATCTCTCTGTATGAGCCTAGTCACAGCTTGAGAGCATTTGGAACTTGTTCTGTTGGCCATTTGAAAATATAGGTTTAAGTCACTCTTTGGTTGCAAGAGACGCACATTTGGAGCTCATTCCTGGCTGGTCTCCAAAGCACAGAATGAATAGATCTATTTAAGATGAAATTTGAGTTTTATCTTCACACGGAACGCTTTTGAATTAAACATATACATAAGTTGTGCATGATTTTATTTGGGGTAATACAGCACACGAGAGCTTGAAAGAAGAGAAGAGGAGAAGAAAACAAAAACACCACCCAGCCTCCTGGTTACGCTGGTCACATGCTGCCTAGTTTACCTTCCAAGTTCAGCCAGGTGTTCCATACGGCAGGAGATCTGACTTTTGCCTGAGTCTCCCTCCAGGATAGATAAGAAAATCTTGCCAGCATGGAGTGAAAATTCAGAATTGGACTAGAAAGATGAGACTTTTGCTCACCTAGGAATTGATTAATAGATAAGAGAAAGGAGGAAGGAACTGCAATAAAAACCCAGAGGAAATCTACACCTGGGACCTGGCTGGACCGGGAGAGGGGGAGGCTAAGCTTTTGTGTGACGAGTTAGATCAGTGAGGATGATAATTAGTTGAAATTAGCAAAATGGGAAGCAAGACAGGAATGTGAGAGCCTGAACACCCAGAGTCGCCCGAGCTCTGCTTGTCTGATCATGACTAGCACAATTTTCCCCAGGGTGGCTGCAACACACAATTCCTTATGCTACGGACACATTTGATGGATTAAATGAAAATCTAACCTGGGCTATCTATTACATTGCAAGATGCATGCTTAATACACGTGGACTTGGTTGGAAATGTTTATGACGGGAGGCAGAGACAAGTCAAGCCTGCTTTTTAAAATTCATAAGGTTAATGCTTATGTTCCCCAAGGTCCAGAGAGCTAATGATTTCACTTTGTGATCATGCTTTGTTCCTGTCTATATTGGAAAGAATTCAGTTGTTTCAATTCTGTCTCCAGAGAATTGAAATACCCTTAAGTCATCACCACGGATGTAAAATGAGAGCGCAAGTAAGCCCTGAATTAGCTAGCATTCCTCACCCCATTTCAGGGTTCGAGGTCTGCTGGAAGAGTCAGAAAGAAAGAAAATGATGTTACAGCCAATCCTGGCCATGTTCTATCAATCTGTCATGTCATTTTCCAAAACATAGGGCCTCAATGCTGAATTCAACAGAGAAAGGTATATTGGAGCTGGGACGTGAGGACAGCTAAAGTATTCACAGCTCTAAGGCTGCCAATCCAGAAAGGGTTAAAATCTTAGGTCAAGCCAAGATGGGATCAGTCTGTCTCCGCCAGTCACTATGTTTCCAAACGATAGTTTTAAATCTGAACATCTGAGGTAGATTTCCAAAGAGGCCAGTGGCTTTTTTTAAAAATTATTTATTCTGAAGGGGGTGGGGGGCAAAGAGAGAGAGGGAGAGAGATTACCCTAAGTAGGCTCTGCACTGTCAGCACAGAGCCAGACGCAGGGCTTGATCCCGTGAACCATGAAGTCATGACCTGAGCTGATATCAAGAGTTGGACGCTCCTCCGACTGAGCCACCCGGGCTCCCCTCCAATGAAGCCAATGCCATTTAAGCTTCAAGACCCCTCACTTTGCACAGACCTTGAGAGGGACCTTAAATATGTATTCTCATGGTCATGTGTTTTTATAAAACTTGTAAAAGCAAAGTCCTTTAATTACCATGGAAAGAAACTATTGTCCACTCTGACTTACTCTCCATCATACTTCCCCTCATGTTGGGAGGCCCCAGAGTGGCTGTGCTCATGCTGAGTATCTAAGAAGGGAAAGTCGAGTTGGCGATCCCTTGGCTTGGGTTTAGGATGACATATTTATGAGGTTTTCAGGGGTTTAACTGTGTATACTTAAGTGATCACTAGTCATGCCAGAATAACAGTGACTTCAGAGATGGCCCAATCACCCACAGTGAAAATTCTCCCAGTGTTGGTTCATGAAGGGACAAAGTCTGAAATAATATTATGAGATGAATTTCTCCCATGGTATTCAGCACCAAACGTTTGTTGGTTGGAAAAGAGAAAAAAGTTGGGCAATGCTTGGATCCAGAAGCTATTCTGGCTTTTTAAACTGGATTTGTGATGTTAGTGGTATTTGATAGCTGTTTTAAATGTATGATTTGTTGTGATTTCTTTTCTTATTAGAAATTAATATTTATTTTAACATCTAATTTTTTTTTTGAGAGAGAGAGAGGGAGAGCACAAACCGGGAAGAGGGGCAGAGGGAGAGAGAGAGACAGAGAGAGAGAGAGAGTGAATATTAAGCAGGCTTCATGCTCAGGGACAGCCCGACGTGGGGCTCGATCCCACGACCCTGGGATCTTGACCTGAACCAAAATCAAGAGTCGGATGCTCAACCAACTGAGCCACCCAGGCACCCTATATTTTTACATCTAACTTATATTTGTAATCATGGATTATTTTTCTAAAGAGCCCTGAAAGTGATTCACCTCTGCCAATGATCCAAGAAGTCAACTAGATAGCATCAGAGACTATAGACAAAGGGTTAGTGTAATAAAACCTTCTGGAACCTGAGATTCCAGAAGCTACAGAAGGTATATGACCAACATTGCTAGAGATTCTAGTATAGCCTCAAGATATGCCTGCTCTGATCAACCCTGCCTGACCAGTCCATCACTGGATTCTGAATGAGATCTTTCACTCTAAACAACTTCTTCCCAAGAAAGACACAGTACCCTTGAGAAGGGTCATAATCATGTGCCATGTTCTTTCCCACAACAGCTGTCATACTCCAAGGGCTGGACAGAGTACCCTCTTGAAGAAACTGATAATTTTTTTTTTTTTTTTTTTTTTTTTTTGAGAGACAGAGAGAGCAAGGCCGGGAGGAGCAGAGAGAGAGAATCCCAAACAGGCTTCATGCTGTCAGCGCTGAGCCTGACATGGGGCTTGAACTGAGAAACCCTGAGAACGTGACCTGAGTCACAATCAAGAGTCAGACGCTTAACCAAATGAGCCACTCAGGTGCCCCAAAATTGTGATATCCTATCACATGCACTTGGTTTACCTCCTATTACCACTTAACCTCAAGGTAGGAGGTGTCAAATCCCAGAGCCCCTCCCTATAACCTCAAGCCCCCATTTGTGTTTCTCCAGGATGCCAACCTCCTCATCCGTTCCAGGATAAAAGGAAATGAAAACCAAGCTCAATCTGATTTACTTAATGGCCAGAACACACTCTCTCTTCCAACCCTTCAAGCTCCCGAGCGTTTATTCTGTTCCACAACACAAGGCTTTGTTTAGTGTCCTAACACGATTTCATTATCTCTCAATGTCTCTTGCTTCTTTCATAGCCCATCTAAACACCATTCTCCAAACGATATTAACTAACAGAAAAAAAATAGCTGATGGAATGTAGTGTGGGGTCAGGACCTATCATCACACGTACTTGCTTCTGCTCCACAAAACACAATCGAGGCACCACGGCCTCAAGCAGCGCAAGTCCGTCAAATGGGTTTAGGTAAGGTACTTTCAATATAGGCCATTTGCGTATTTATTCTTGCACAGAGCTGTAGCAAATTCGAGACGATTCCAAAGAAAATATAATTGACTTTCGGAGAGTAAAGAATAAAGAAGTTTGCATCCCATAAATTAATATGAGCAAAAAGGTCCCAGGTATATGAAGCTATGTTAAAGTGTGCATGCATTATATGGACACTTCACCCCATGGATGCAATATGCGTGTCAGCAATCAGTTATAAGCCGACATTCTCCGAGATGCACTGTCAACTATTTGTTTAATGAAGTTGAAAATCTTGCGTTCAAAAGCATCAGACTGCAAGCATAATAATAAAACATTGTCTCAGCATTTGTTTTTTTAAAAAAAAATTTGTTAATGCTTAATTATTTTTGAGACAGAGACAGCGTGAGAGGGGAAGGGGCAGAGAGAGAGGGAGATACAGAATCTGAAGCAGGCTCCAGGCCCTGAGCTGTCAGCACAGAGCCCGACGTGGGCTCGAACCCACAGACCGTGAGATCATGACCTGAGCCGAAGTCAGATGCTTAACCGACTGAGCCACCCACGGGCCCAACATAGTCCCACCATTTCAAACGTCTGCAATTAAAGATAACACTAAACATAAGCAACACTGAACATCCTATTCTTACTATACCCTTTACCAACATAGTACAAACAGTACAATTTTACCAGAAAGTTTCCCAAACTGTAAACAGCATCCTATGGTAGCCAGTCTCCAAGATGTCCACCAATGATCCCTGCTTCCAGGGATTCACAGCCCCCAGATAGCCTCCTCCTCAACCGTATCAGATTTGATCGGTGTGGTCAACAGAACATGGCAGAAGTCATGATATGTCACTTCTGAGATTCGGCTATAAGACTGTGGCTTTGGGGGCACTCTCTTGTTTTTTCATCCAATCTCAATCCTTTCCTTTTTTTTTTTCTTTCTGTCTTTCCCCCTTCCCCACATCACTTCCTGTGGGGGAAGCAAGCTGCCATGTTTTGAGCTGCCCTCTGGACACGTGGACGTGTTGAGAACACTGAAGCCTCCAGCCAATAGCCAGTAAGGAACAGAGGCATGCTAACGTCTGAGTGGATGGAGGTTTGACTGGTACACCCTCCCCCACACCCCCACCCCTACCCCCGGTTCCAAAACTAAGTCCAAACTTCAGTAACTTACTGGTTGAGGGCATCTCTATGACCTCATAGAGATGAATGAGAAAAGCCTGTGTGTACATTTGAAACGGAAAGGGTCACATGCTGAAGAAATAATCACCTCCCTTGTTCAACCCAAATACAAACAAGTGTACTTAAAGGCCACGAGAATCGAGCAGAGCACAAAGAAAACCATAAACGGTTCTGTTCTGTATTAGCTTCAAGCCCATCTCGTCTCCTTAACCCAGGAGGAAAAAACACGCTTAAACCCCACGTTTTAGGGGCATGTTAAAAGCGCACGGCACTGAATTTCCTGCAGATTTCTTTGACTTTGCATTTGCTGTGCATTTAGAAATTGCTTCTGATAAGTCAATTAGTGCTTTTCAGAAACTGTTAACTTAGGCAATATGTCAAGTAAGCAAAGCATTTTTTAACCTACCAAGGGAACAGAATATGAAACATTCAATTCTGAAAGTTCCCAAAGGTAGAAGTCAATACGCCCTAATTCATTGATATTTCTGCCGCAGATTCTATGGACAAGAAGTCAATATTTCTACCCTAAAACTTTGGAGAGAAGCAGAGTGGATTTCCAAGTGACTATGCGTATTTTAAGAAGGCCTCTTCTTTCTCATTCTATCTTCCTCCTTCCCTTGTAGGACTGTCGCTGATGACTCCTCTGCTACCATATCCTGGAGGGAACAGACGGTGTCTGGTTCACTTCTGAGTCCCTTTCACAGAGCAAGTGTACCCCAGACATAACAAATGGTTTGATGTTAACCAAGCCCTTCCTTCCCAGGTGAGAGCCAAGGAGATTATAAAAGAGAACAAGGGTCAGTGAAACAAAAAGTGAGTAACATTCTACAACAGCAAGAAAACGAATACACAGGCACCCTGTGATATCCTCATGAATTCTTGCTTGAGTCAAAGACGAAATATACTCAGTATACTAAAATAGAACAAGAGTGAGTGTGTAACCAAGATTTAGAGCCAAAGCAACATATACTAATGTGCCAGAACAAAGTGGGGATTTTCCTGATTCCATAGAAATCACCTATCTTTGTACATGTTAGACAATCAACACAAGGAAAGTGCTGTGTTTTCATGGGTAATAATGGGTTGTAGTGAGCAACTTTTCCCATATACGTTCCCGCTGAAAAATGTTTTTCCATGAAGAATTTACTGCTCTTCAATCCCGGAATTTGTCTCATAAAAACCACACAGAAATCTCCTCGGTCTTCTAGTGTATGTCATAAACTTCTCATCCCAGGCATCCAGGAAATAGAACTTTATTTACAAAGTTAAAATAGAAGCTGCCATAAATAATTACTGCCAGAAGGCTAAAAATAACTTTTACTCCTAATTACTACTAAAATAATACAAGGAAATGTTGGAGCCGTATTTCCCAGCACTTCCTGGCTACGAAAATGCCAAAGAGTCACTTGGCAACCATAACTCAAACAACAGAGTTTTGTGTCAATCAAGACAAAGCAACTGGGATGCCTTGGGAGGCGAGGGAGTGGGGGGCGGGGGGGGAGGGCAGTTGGCAGCTCCTTTATGAACAAGAGTATTATCTGTACCCTACCCCAGCCCTTTCGTATTTTTATGCTTTTTCCCCCAGATCACTTGTTAATTTCCCATTAGACTGAATCAAGAGGAAACATTCTCAAGTATTGAATAAGCATCTGGTCATAATGCAAAACAACTGTGTCGGTGAATCAGCACCTTTTCTAAAATTGAGTTTGACCAATGAAGCAGGCAGTCTGTAAGAACTTTCATGTTCAACAACATCTGTCACTAACGGAGGTATTTCCAACTGCTCTAAATTTCCTATCTGCTAAATAGTTCCCACATCACTAATCAGTTCAGTCTGATTTTGCTAACCCAGTATCTTCTGTGCAATTGGGTACCAAGTACATATTGCCCAGGAGTATGGACTGCCCAGGTTTGAAGCTCACTGTGCCACTTACTAGCTACGTGACCCTGGGCAAGTAACTTAATGGGATTTTCAGTGATGGCAAAGAGGAGAAGAATGGAACCTATTTCATAGGGTGCCTCTGAGTATTGAACAAGGCAAATGAGCATCCCACATACTTGGTACAGTACTGGGCATAAAGTTAAGTGCCTAATGAAAGAGTGATGGGCCTCATTATTCTTGCCATTTTTTAAAGTCTTATTTCTGCTGTTAATATTATTACTCTTCCAAAACTATGAGGACTGACCTCCTCCAATAAATGTCCAGAGGCACACTCACATGAAAAAGCTTGACTACAGTCCATGCGTTGATAGGCTATGTTATCAAAAGGTACATTTATCAAGCCCAGACATATGTGCAGGTCCATGAAAAGTACAGAAGAGATAGGGTATGGGCTTTACATCCTCAGAATCAATCATGTGTGTTCTCTGGTCCCGTTTTGAGTCACCAAGCTGTTTCTCCCAATATTCGGCAGGGTAATTATTTTACATCTGCTATGAAAACAGATTCCAATTCTCTTCTTAAACCCAGACTCTTTCACCCTCCGTAGTAATTCTCAACTTCTCCAGTGGTAGAATTCACAGGATAAGGGATGAAAAGAACTTTTAAGAAATTCACCTCCACTCCAAAGAACAAAACCATAGCCAACAGGGATTCTATAATTTACTCATGTCCTTATTCAAATTAAGATATGGAGACACCAATAAGGGAAACCAGGAAAGCTGTAGGCTAAATAGCTCGCCCAGAAGAAAAAAAAAGGGGAGGGTTTGGCGGCTCTGAAATGAAGTCTTCTTCATAAAAGCAGAATTCCTGCAGGGCAAGTCAGCTGATTGGTTTTTAATGGAGTGCAAAGTTTAATCCCGTTACAAACTAAATTGTACCTAAATCAAATCGGAATCCCTCCAGCCGACTGTAAAAAGAATCTAAGAGGGTACCATCCCTGTCGCTTCCCTAAACATCTCACACCTCCATGCTGTGGCCATCATTCTATAAAACACAGAAATCATTTACCAGTAACTCTTTGAATCATGATTTACATTGAGTCAACTGCTTTCGGGGAAAAATAAAATAAAATAAAAAAGAAACTGTCTTCTCTTCCTAAGGTCAGGAATAATCCAGGGCTTTTTTGAAACAATACAAGAGACAATATACTTTGAAAGAGGGTTACCAGTCATGTGAAAGTCAACTTTCATCTGTTTTGAACTTAGCAAAAATAAAGCAAACAGTGGATGTATTTGAAGTTCTCACAAATGGAGAAAATGATCATTTATGTCAATGGGTAGAACTCATCTGGCCATGGTAAAAAAAAAAAAAAAAAGAGAGAGAGAGAGAGAGAGAGAGAGAGGAGAAGAATTGACCATTCATTGTGAATCTATTACGTGTCAAACAGTGATGTTTTATGTAGACTGTCATTTACTCCTCATAACAATCCAATGGTGAGAATATCGCTGTCGCCATTTTAGGGATTATCAAAGAAACGGATATTCAAAGAACTTGAAAAGACTTTGCCAGAGTACTGCAGCTATTAGTGACTCAGCCACCAGAGACCAAAAACCCATCCCTGGTCTCTACACTATACCATTAACCTATCAATGGACCAACCTACCTCACACAGGTACACAGACATTAATTTTTAAGCAAGTTCAAAAAATTATTAACCTGGATGTCAGGAACTCAAAGTGCATCTTGATATAGAAATAACCGTATAGATGACAGACACGTCGGCCACTTTGCAAACAGGTAACAAGGCCAGAATTTCACAAAAGCAAACAGCTGAATAGCCCTATTGCTGCTGCAGAATTGTTGGTTATTTGGGCTTCCTTTATTTTCTCAGATAAGGGGTTTCGGTCTGTAGGAGAAGGAAGGTGAAGAATTGCAATTAGTGATTCCAGATATTAGCCAGGGACGATCTGGTTGCAAGAATCAAAACTCACTTAAATTAGTTTAAGTAAAACAGGAAGAACATGGGGATTAAGGCTGGGACTGGCAAGCTGGCACGAACAGATATTCCAACCTCCAGCTCCGAGGGTTCAGTTCTTGCCTTTGCACTGATCTGTGAGGCTGCTTCTTTCTTCTCTCTCTGAAGATAATTTTCCCTGCCTTTCCACACTCGGGGGGTGGGGGGGGGTGGAGGGAGGGCCCACTTTTATCATGTCCCAGTTCAAATACGTCCCTGAAAACAAAAATCTCTGAATACATTGGCAAATATCCTTCAGAATATCTGGCTCACTGGAAACTTTGATTTCTTTTCTGTTCCAGCAGCAGAAGAGGGCTCTTCAAACACTCAGCTCACAGACCTGTGTCTTAGTCTGCTCAAGTTGCTACAACAAAATCCTATAGACTGCGTGGCTTGAACAGCACACATTTACTGCTCACAGTTCTAGAGACTGAGAGGTCCAAAAGGCAACTGTAGACAGCTGCCTTCTCAGTGTGTCCTCAGATGTACACTGAAAGAACTCCGGGTCTCTTTATTCTACTGTAAATCCCATCATGGGGACCCACTCGCCTGACTTCATATACCATCACATTGCGGGTCAGGGACACACACGTTCAGTCCATAATAAGGTGGCTCACCAGGACCTTGGTTCTCAGTGTCTCTAAGGGAGTCCCAGTCCCACACTTCCTGGCCTCTCCTTCCATCCATAATCTTTCTTCTACTGCTGACACTTCTTTTTTCTCTGTTTCATCACCTGGTAAAGCTCTAGAAGAGCTGTTGGACAAAGACTTTGGACCAAGAGTAGTTTGGGCACTGAAAGGTCTAACAGCAGTATACAGCTCCGGAGGGGTCTCTAGTGGAGGTGGTCTCAAATGCAGCAGCCCGAGAGCAGATTTAGGGATCGCCCATCCCGGACTTTTTTCAGGCACCATCACCTGATAACAGTTATCTTGGGCAAGTCACTTGTTCCTTTTCATGTTCATGGGAAGATCTGAGTAGATGAACCCTCAAGTCTACAATTCTGCGACCGTGACACAATGTCAACTTGCCCATCTTCCATTCATTTGACCTGAAGTCTATATAACTAGACTGAAGGCTTAAGCTACATCTACCCTCATATTACAAATTTCCTTCTCTCCATACTTGTGAACACAGATTTTTAGTTCTTGAACAATCACCATCAATCAAAAAGGTTATGTTGTGTTTTATGAGCTCTTTACTGCAATTCGCACTCCAGGGGAGTCATTTACTCATTCATCTCTTTGGACCATTGCTTAGTGGCATGAAGAAAAGGGTAAAGGCATGGCACAACCTCAAAGGAAGCTAAACTTCAGGGGAGAGAGAAGACTGATCACCATCAAAGGACAGCAGAGAGAAGTGGCAGCTTTAAGGAAGGCTAACCATCATGGCAGGCTAAAATACCTTTAAAGTTCGGAATTATGGGAAAAAATACCAGTGATGATGTTTGCCAAATTTCTAAATGTGTCTGAGAAAGCCAAGTCCTTACCAGACCAGCTCCAATAAGCTGTCTTCTAGGGGAATTAACAAGTCACAACGATACACAACAAAATTGAGCATGAAGGGAAATAGGGGAAGGGATATTATTAGTTGGATCCAGGTCTAGTTCTTATCTTCTTGCTATAAGTGGGGAGGGGAGTGGCAGAGAAGGTAAGAGTTTTAGACATCTGTCACTCATGATGCCATACTGCACTGGAACAAAGGTGATTCACAGAAAGTCCAGCCAGCCAGCTGTGTGGGTCTCCCTGGTCCTTTCATTAATGCCCATCACCATCCTCACATAAGCCAATAAAAGAAACCCATGGTTTGTATGATTGAATTTTCCCCACCTGTATTAGCTGGAATTCCCCAGAGAAACAGAAATCAGTCTACCTACCTACCTACCTACCTACCTACAAACCTACTTACCTATCTACCTATCTACCTACCCAAATATAGACAGAGAGCAATTATGAGGAATTAGTTTAAGAGATTAAAGAGGCTGAGAAGTCCCGAGATCTGCCGTCTCCAAGCTGGAAACCCAGGAAAGCTGGCGGCATAATTCAATCTGAGCCAGAAGGCCTGAAAATCAGGAGACTGTTGGGGTAAATCCCAGTCCAAGGTCAAGGGAAGATGAAATGAGATGTCTCAGCTCAAGGAATGAGGAAAATAGAGGGGATGGTGGTGCTGAATTCCTTCTTCCTCCACCTTTGGTTCTATTTAGGCCATTGACAGAATGGATGCCCACTGGGGAGGGCAATCTTCTTTACTGAGACCACCAATTCAAATGCTAACCTTTTTCAGAAACACCCTCATGGCATGCTTATAAATAATGTTTAATCTGCTATCTGGGAAACCTGTAGCCTAGGCAAGTTGACAGGTACAATTAACCATCATACCGCTTACCACACTAGGACATGGTTGCACTCTATGCGAATAGCTTATAAATTGGGGTAAGGAGTGATGGGGGTGGGGCAGACTAATTGTGAAGTAAAGGCAACTCTAGGCCTCCCACAGGCAAGAAAATGTGCTGGGACTCTAACCAAATAACAAGAAGGATGATCTGTGAGTTTCTGCTTTTCTTCATGAGTGTCTTCATGCCCATGTTTTTGCTCTACTCCCACACTGCTCTCTTGACCCATTCACCGTGGGGTTCCCACCTGGCCTCCCCGGGGCTAGACTTCCTATCCTTCAATGGTGTTTTCAAACCTTAATTAGATATCTTCTCCTGACTGATTCTATCACATCACTCCCCTCTCAGAAACCTGATTCAGTCTACATCAAATACCTGGACATAGCATTCAAACTTCCTGTTCTCATTCCCGTCAAACTGGTCTCACTCCCACAGACAGCATGCTCGTTCCTGCCTCTCTGCCACACTCCTCTTCTCGAATACCTGACTACCTGCCCATCACTGGCTTGAACCTTCCAGTCCTTCAAAGTCAGGAAAGGTCCCCCATCTTCGTAAAAGTCAGCCGTGACCACTCAGATCCTCCCCCAGGGGATGGGCCCTTCATCAAACATCCACACTGCCATGTCAAACAAGTTTGCGAGTAATGATGTGTTTTAATACCTTTTAATCTTGTGTCCCCAGTCAGACCGTCAACTTCTGCCACTCAACTGGTCACATAGGCTCTATCGGTGTTTAACAACTATAAGAATGAATGACTATACTTGGCCATATGACCTACACCCTTTATCTCTCATAAAACAAGTCACACAAGGCAGTACTGATATTTCAGCCCAAGTATTAGTTAAATGGTGTCCAGTCGTAGCACTTGGAAGAGTTGTGAGGTGATAACACAGGCAAACTCTTACCTTCACGGGGCAAGACACGTAAGTAAGAAAGACAACATCTAATGTCTATATGGTCAATTGAATATTCTGGACGTATAGAGGATGGGGAGACAGTTGTCATGCGCACAGGCCACGAGAGGATGTGAGGGCAGTGGGATGGCAGGCAGAAAGCAAAAAGAGGAAAAAAAAAAAACTAGATTAATAACGAAGACGAGCATGGAGACATCTGTCCACATCTCAGCTTGGATAAGGGTAAAGTCAAAGAAGGGAGGAAACAGGCACAAGACATATGTACAACCTGGGACCCCTTTAGCTCTGTCCCCCAAATAGGAGTCTGTGCCTGTTGGAGTTGCAGCAAGAAGGTGGGGGCTGGCTTGTTAACCCGTTGGTTGTAACTCCAAGGATCTGAATGGATGCTATCCAGTCACCGACTCCAGGTGTTGTGTGTGGGTTCTGGTGGTGATTCATTTGTTCATTTGCTATTTTATTAGGTGTTTACTGTTTGTTACGTTCCCTGCCAGCTGATGTTACGAACCATACAAGGCCCTGGGCTGGCCCTTCAGGTGAAAATAAAGGCTGATGAGGAGGAAGGAAAACGGTAATGTGAGAAAAGCAGGCAAGGACCCTGTGGGTGACCCTCTATGTGTCCAGAGAAGAAGGGCTGACTCTGGAGGCCGCTGCTGAACTAAGCATTGTTTGGAGCCAGCTTTTAAGGATGTTAAATTGTTTGGGTTTACAGTATACATTTTTTTTTATTTTGCATTTCACTGTATCTGACATTAGGATAATAATAATAGCAGACATTTAAATAGCACAGGCTGTGTGCTGTGATACATTTTCAATGCTCTACAAGAGTTCATGAGTCTTTACAATGACACAATGAGGTAGATACAATTATCAATCCTGTTTTAGCGAGGAGGAAACGGAGGCACGGGAGTTAAGGCACTCGCCCGAGACCACAGGGTTTGCCAGGGGGGAAGCCCTAGTGTTCACGCCACGGAACTGGGCTCCAGAATCCCCTTTCATCAGCAGTAAACTTAAGGGAATATGCACACATGTGCATCGAATATATCCACCCCCAAACAGCTATTAAATCAAAGTGCATCTTAAAACCAAGGGCTCCTTCAGATCACAGAACCCTGCACTGCCTTGAATTGGGGTGGGAATCCTATGGGGTTTAGCAAATATTTATGTAGCTGTGGAGGATTAAGACACAAATAAGATGTAGTCACTCCCTGTAAGGAGGTCAACGTGTAGTGGGAAACCCAGATAAGTAAACACCTCATTATGGTGCACTGTGTTAAGGGCTGTGGTACTATTTCTATTGTGTCGACAAGCTCGTGGGCTGCTAAAAACAAAAGGATTCAGTCTGTCTGCCAGGTCTAAAGAGGCCTCACAGCGCTGGTAATCACTGAGCTGAGTCTCAACAGAAGATACATTTCACTCGGGCTAGCAGAGGATTGTAAGCATTAGCAAAGACCTTCCAGGAGATAGTCCTACAGAAAGCTAATAAGGGATAATCATGAAATGGAACTGTAATAGCACCTAAATTCTGTTTTGGCCTCTCTAGTCCTTCCTCTCCAAGGTTTCTGAAGAGGGGCGCCCGGGTGGCTCAGTAGGTTGGGTGTCCAACTTCAGCTCAGGCCATGATCTCACAGCTCGTGAGTTCGAGCCCTGTGTCGGGCTCTGTGCTGACAGCTCAGAGCCTGGAGCCTGCTTCGGATTCTGTGTCTCCCTCTCTCTACCCTCCTCAGCTCATGCTCTGTTCTCTCTCTGTCTCAAAAGTAAATAAACAAACAAACAAACAAATAAATAAATCAGGTTTCTGAAGAGCCTAGGTGCACAAAAAAAGCCCAAGCAAGGTTAGCTAATATTTTCTTCTGAGCTTCCTGCCCGCCTCCCAACCTCAACCCCTACTATAAAGTCAGAAGCTAAGCTAGACCCGTGGAAAATGCCTTCATCTAGGTTAGGATGGTTGAAATACCCTAGAATCCCAACAGCGCAGAACCCAAACCACAGGTCTCAGCATTCTGGTTTGATGATCCAGGTATAGCACCGGAGTCAAGACAGAGCATTTGAGCACAATGGCCTGGGCAGCATGAGAGAGAAGAGAGCCTTCCAGTGAGGAGCCTGGGTCTCTCCTGTGGCCCAAAGCACCCCCGGGCAAGTAAATGGAAACACAGGATGTGGGTAAGAGCGAGAAGCAGGCTGCTTACAGGACTGGTCCTGATCCTCAGTTCCACTCCTGCCTTGTGCGGTCCTCTGGAATTTTCATAATACATGCACTGGGACTTTGTTTTTTTTTAAAGATACAGTATAATGAAATCTTTAGCCACTGGCAGTCCTTATGAGAGACTGATTTATAGCACCCGTTCCTTCATAGAGTTGAACAAGCCAGGTAAAGGGGAGCCTGAGGAACAAATGGGTCTGCATCCCCCACAACACACGGAGGCATAAAACTCCGCCATGCATGTAGGGAGCCAGTCTAATTCAGCATTGCAGAGCATCTATTCGGTGAAGAGTCAAAGAGGTGAGGTCATGTCTCCCGGTCAGTCTGTCTCCCCATTTGGAAACGAAGGAAATCATCCTGAGATCTTAGTAGGCAGCAGTTATTTCTGACACTCTAAGCATTTTTTGGTCCTAGCTGGGAGGAGACACAAGGCTTGAAGGAGGACGGGATTTCACTGCCTAGCTCTGTGGCCTCACGCAGGTTACTGACCTCCCTAACCTCACTTTTGTAGATCGGGATGTCAACAAAATGGCGGCAGTGCCTACCTCGTAGGGTGGTTGGGATGAGCCAGTGAAAGAATCTATGTCAAGTGCCTCACGTGAAGCCTGGCACATGGAACTTGTTGGTTCTTTGTGAGGGCCTATTGTACAAGGACAGTCTCTGCCCTCAAATTCTATCAGACTGGGCATAATTACTGTTAGTTGCAGTAGGGTCAGTGCAGGAACCAGAATTCACCTCCCATGTTTTCAGCAGAATGGGTTTAATACAGGAGTTGAGAGGCTGACAAATTCACTAGAAAGTGAGAGATGAGCTTCTTGGAATGAGTCCCAGAACAACCCAGAACTGGCTTAGCACAGGGCCTGCGAACGTAGAGGCCCAGCTACAGCCCTGGCAGGCGTCTGAGGCCCCTGCTGCAGCAGGAAGCAGGAGAATAGACTCAAGAGGCTGTGCTTAGAGACTGGAGATCAGATCAAGATGTGGCCACTACCCCCACTGCTTCCTGACAAGCAGGAAGCTACAAAAGACCAGAAGCCAGGGCAAGAAAGCCATGACCTTGCTGGGCAGTAAAGACAGCCAGAGTGGAAAAGAAGCCCCTGTTTCTCTTCTTAGAAATCTCCTATGAGAGGGGTGCCTGGGTGGCTCAGTCAGTTAAGCATCCGACTTCGGCTCAGGTCACGATCTCATAGTCCGTGAGTTCGAGCCCCGCGTCGGGCTATGGGCTGATGGCTCAGAGCCTGGAGCCTGCTTCTGATTCTGTGTCTCCTTCTCTCTCTGCCCCTCCCCCATTCATGTTCTGTCTCTCTCTGTCTCAAAAAAAAAAAAAAAAAAAAAAAAGTTAAAAAAAAAAGAAATCTCCTATGAGAACTTCTATCAGTGGAGCCTAATTTATAGCTTGGAATTTTAGCTGCAAAGGAGCCTGGGAAATGTAGTTTCTAAGTAGTCAACCATGCATCAAGCCAAAATGCTAGGACTCATGACAGAAGGAACAGAATTTTGTAAACAACTAAAAATCTATTTCTTTCAGTACAAGATGGAGGAGAGGGTATGTGAAGGCGGAGAATAGTATCACTAAGCCCCCGAGGAAGGAAAAAGGAGTCAGCAAGAACAACGGGATGACCACCAGGGAGGAGGATAGAAGGACCCTATGAAGAAAGCTAGAAACTGGGTACCTGACATTGTCTAACAGTGGAAATAAAGACCATTTCTGACTTTCCTATTTTCATCCTTTTGGAGAGTAAAAACTCCTAATTCCTTCTTCAGGATTCTTCTTTCCTAAGTGTCCCCAAATGCTGTTGAAAGTCTCATTAACTTGTCTATTGTTAACGAGAGCATCATTAACTGGGTCCAGAAAGAACCAGAGGCCCCTTCCTCAAAGGCCGGCTCTGCATGGAGCTGGTCCCCACGAAGTTGTACCACATCATCGGCTTAGTTCAATTAACGCACAAAGGAGTTGTTAGTAATTACCTGCCACTAGGTTTTCTGGATTTCTCTTTTAAAATGCCATGTCTTATTATTATTATTATTAATCAAGGTATGCTCTTTGAACCAAGATTGTTTAGAGTTGAGTACGGAATGGCAAAAGGAAAGCAGACCATGGGTGGCAATTAGGTGTTTACAAGGAAACATATTTTATATCTTGAAGTACAAGCCTCTGATGGCTGACGCCATTTTTCTTTGTGCCCATGGTACAGGGAAAGGCGCTAGCTCTTTACTGGTGAAAATGGGAATGGCAGAAGCAAGCAAAAAGACACTATTGTTTTCATTTTGCACTAAGGTCCCCAGACAGAAGCAGGCATTTCTCACATTTGCTTTCTCAAGGCCTTTATTGTCCCAGCTTCCTGTTAAAAATCGAGCTAGTGATGGCAGACCCATGCGATCCCATTAGAATACTGAAAGCAGTGTATTACAGTACCAGGCAGGAGAGTGAGGGCCAGACAATAGGTATAATAGGAAAGTATTAACCCCAAATGAAATCGACAGTAAGCTGCAAATTGCAGAGCCCGGGCTCCAGCCAACACAACGAAGACACAAGTTACCATTGATGGAGTTTCACAAGCAGGCAAGATCGGAGAGGCTGAGAACAAACAGAGAGGAGACAGAGAGGTTCAGGGACCCCCAGCTTTGTTCCTGCCAGCTCTCCCAGGGAATTCACCACGTCTCTCTAATTTACATTAAGTTGGCGCTATCAGAGACAAGCATAGCCCAAATATTGAAAGAACAGTTTTGAACAGAGCTATTTGGACGAAGAATGCTGGATCCATCAAGTGGAGAAACATGCTCGAAGCCTTTAACCTTTTGTGTGCATGCCCCTGTGTGCATTATCAGCCATAACATCTAATGGTGACTCCTCTCCTTGCCTGAGCAGGGGGGAGCAAGAAGAGACTGTCTTTCAAAAAACAGAGAAGATGAACTTTCGGGTCAGTCTCTTAAGGGCTTCTGGCTAGATTTCCTCCACCCTTCAGCGCATCTAAGAGGTCGTTGGCCAGAGAAAGATCAGCAGGTAAACATATAAGAATAAGGGTGATTCTTCAGCTGGGCCTTGAACATGTCCCAGCGGAAGAATTATGCTGAAATATTTCCAAATTACTAGAGAGCGTGTTTCTAAAGATGTAGACATACAACCATAGGTTCACAGCCTCTATCCACATTAAACGTTGTCCTAGAGAAGGCAGGCCATCCCTTGCACAGAGACGGACTCAAAATTCCCCATAAAGGTATTTATTCCAAGAAAACAAAAACTCACCTTCCCCACATCCTCCTGCCTGGAACAAATGGCAAACCTTCTAGAAAGAGAAGACACATCCTAATGATCTGAGGTACACAAACTTCTCAAAATCAGCCTAGATATTTTCAGCAGAGATGGGTCTATTTATACACCCTTAACTGAAGTCAGGAAGTGGGAAACTGTAAGATTGTTCCCGTCAAACAAAAGACTTTTGCCTTAAGACCTATATAAATAAAATCATAAAACTTTACTGAAGAGCATAAAAGAAGATTTGGATAAATGGGGACATACCGCATTGCTGGACAAGAAGCATCAACGTGATAAAAATGTCAATTCTTCTCAAATTAATCTACAAATTTGGTGCCATCTCAAGTAAAACACTCATGGTTTCTTTCATGGAACAGACAAGGTAATGCTCTGGGTTTCTGTGGAACAGAAAGTGTCCAAAAATAATTAACAATAATTTTTTTAAAAAATGGTTTAAGTAAAGCTATATGAAATGGTGTGTGATTAGCACAAAAAAAGTCAATGAAAACAGCTAATCACAATAATGTACTAAATATCTCCCGTGTATGTACGTGTGTGTGTGTGTGTGTGTGTCTGTGTTTTGTGTGTATATATGGGAAATTACTTCCAATTAGTCAGGGGTGGGGCACCTGGGTGGCTCAATGGGTTGTAAGTATCCAACTGTGGTTCAGGTCACGATCTCACAGTTCGTGAGTTCGAACCCCATGTCGGGCTGTCTGCTGTCAGCACAGAGCCTGATTCAGATCCTCTGTCCCCCTCTCTCTCTGCCCTTCCCTACTCATGCTCATTCTCTATCTCAAAAATAAATAAGTAAACTTTAAAACATCAAATTAATGGGGGAAGGAGAATAACCAATGTAAATGTAGTTTTTTACCCATCTTAGGATAGATGGGTAAGAAATATAAGGTCTATCCATACCTTCTAATACAATCCCCCCAAAACAATCAAACATTATCATAAAAGCATTAGGAGATGCAGAATCTAGAAGAAATAGAAAAGACTGACAAATATAACTGTGCAAAACAAACTTGTGATCATAACAAAATACTATAAAACAAAAAGACAAAGAATAGATGAGAAGAGAATATTTGGAACATGTATCAGAAAAAGGGATAATACCTCACAATCTAGAAGTAGGTACTGCAAAGCAGTAACAGAGAGGACCATAGTCAAAATGGCAGAAGGTTTGAAAGGCAACCATAGAAGAAACTGGGCAGATGGAACAGAATCTTCCTTGACTCTTCTTTTTTTTTTTTTAAGTTTATTTATTTATTTTGAGAGAGAGAGAGGGAGAGAGAGAGAGAGAGAGAGAGACAACGTGAGTGGGAGAGGGGCGGAGGGGGGAGAGAGAGACAGAGAGAGACAGAATCCCAAGCAGGCTCTGCATTGTCAGTGCAGAGCCAGATACGGGGCTCAAACCCACAAACCGTAGGATCACGGCTCGAGTCAAAATCAAGAGTTGGATGCTCCACCTGCTAATCCACCCAGGTGTCCCTCCCTTGACACTTCTCTGTCACCTAGCCCTACATGCAATACATGACCAGTTCTTTTCTCTCCAGTTCCACTGCCACTACCCTAGTTCAGGGTCATCTCTATCTCCCTTCTACCCTGACAGCCTCCCAACTGAACCCCCTGGCAACTAGTGAGTCCTCCACACTGAAACCAGGCAGAGCCCGATGAAACACATCACCCCCATGCCTGAATCACTGCTTCCATTACTCTTGGGGGTGACAACCAAGTGCCAGCAGGGTCTACAAGGCCCTACAAAGTCTGGCTCTTACCAGCCACTCTGAGCTTGTCTCCCATGGTGACAGATTTACTCTCTGGATGTTAGCCTTGTTTATTTTTCTCAAATGCATATACTTCCTCCTATCATGAAGCCTTTTACCAAGCAGCTTCCTCTACCTAAAAAGCTCAGCTGTCCTGGACCCTCTTTTCCCCTCACGCCTGTAGAGGCCAAGGGCAGGCCACTCCTGCATTGAACACAGTTTTGAGTTAAAGGCAATTAGAGCCCAGGGGATTCAAGAAGGGCTCTTTACCGCTCCCCCCTGCACCCTCCCACCCCCAAGGCCTAAATTTACACGGGAAAGGAGAGCTTATACCAGGAAGACAACTATCAACAAAAGATTCCTCTCTACCTGAGAGACTACCTGCTTCATAAGGCAACCTTCATTTTGCAAGCATCTCCTCTCACATTCTTGCTGATGTATCCTCAGACCTCACCCCTCTCCTTGGCTCAGGATGGCCTCTAAGCCTCGTGGAATTTTGTGTCTGTGTAAACCCCCCCTTATGTATGAAACCAAATTTGATTTTCTGTCAACTCGTCTCCTATCAGTCTGATTCTAAGTCCAGCTAGATGGACCCCAAAGGGGAAAGGAAATCCTTGCTCCTTGACATCCCTATCTTTTCAAGGCACCATCTATCTTCTTCCTGAAAATCTCAATTCAGTGTCATCAGTTCTTCCAGAAAACCTTCCCTGGCGTCTTGGATTAAGCCCTTGTCCCCAGCATAAAGTCTTATAATATGTACGTCTCCTTCATGGATGGCATTGCCACATTTGTAATGTTACAGGATTCTTTAATTGATCTCTCTCTCCTGCACTAGGCTGTTAGGCTCCCCAAGAAGAGGGACCGTGTTGGTTTTTGGTCACCACAGTATCCCATTGCCTGGAACATAATAGATGCTCAATATATAATGTTATGAACAAGTGAATTTTTAATAAAAATGCATATATGTATACTTATATATACATAAATTTATGTATATGTATAATTATATATATTTGTATCTATCATTCATATTTATGTGTCAGATGGAAAGTGCTGGAAAGAGCACAGACACTCAGTGTTAGCAGAATTTTTCACTGGGGATTTTTGGAGATTTTTACTCAATTTCACATTTTAACAGTGAGTATCAATTCCATTGGGAAGCTAAAAAAATGAAGTTATTACCATTCGGAGGAAAATACTCAAAGGTAAAAATTAAAGCTATGTAGCAGCTAGGAAATTTAAAAAATGATCAGATTTGAGATGATGATTCTGTATTCCTTTGTTGTTTTTCTGTTTTGTTGTGTTTTTGTTTTTGTGTTTTTTTTGTTTTTTTTTTTTTTTTTATGTGAGTTGGCCAAAAGCCACTGCCCAGGCCAACCACTCACCTACAGCTGCAGGATTTTCAAGTCACCTCACAGCTTACTACTGCAGGTTAACTTCTCTTGTCACCTCAGTTTTTTTACCCTTATCTGTTGTTGTTGTTGCTTTACTATTGTTATTAGTTTTCTTTCTTTCTTTCTTTCTTTCTTTCTTTCTTTCTTTCTTTCTTTCTTTCTTTCTTTTTCTTTCTTTCTTTCTCTCCTCTTTCTTTTCTTTCTTTCTTTCTTTCTTCCTTCCTTCCTTCCTTCCTTCCTTCCTTTCTTTCATTCAGCAAAGCTCATTTTAATTGCTCACTGCAAATACCACCTACTTACTGGCAACACAGACTGTCCTCCGCCTGTTTGAAAAAAGCGAACCTAATTAGCAATAATGCTGAGAAGAAACTAGAAACAAGAGGGTGGAGGAGGCAATGGAAAGAATAATTGAGAAAAAGTATTTTAAACAGTTTAGAGCAGGGCCCCCAAAAGGCCAAGGTGGCCCTGAGTTTTGAGCGATTGTCGGGCTTCTTAAAGGTGAGGCTTCTCAAATAATTACGGTAGTGGAGCCGGAAAAGGTGTTAATTGACTTGGGGACTCAGGCGGCTTTTCACTTTGCATAATTTACTCCGAGGAAATGAAAGACAGTTGTGGGTTATCCCATATGAGTCCATCACTACAGTAACCCAGGAAGGGACTAGCGTTGTGACAAAAGAAAGTTAATGAAACGAGGATTTCTGATTAAAAGTTTTAGATTCTGGCCTCAGCATTTGTAGGATTTCATTCCCCTTGCAGCGCTGAAAACGATCATGCCCTCTACCACATTTTAACAAAATGAAAGCCATGTACCAATTTTAAATCTTGGAGACCCTTAGCAACCCAGGCATTTGCTCTGATTTTTATAGCTATTATGAAATTATTGCAAATCTCACCTTAAAAAATTAATAAGTGACACTCCGTGAGCATAATTACATTGTTCATCTTTCCATAATCCATAATTCCTCTGCGTGTAATAACATGTGATCGGTCCTTCTGTAACCCAGCTGCTTCACATAATTGCTTGCTGTCCTACTGAGAAAAACTTTTAATAAACGACACATTAAGCAAAATTGCGCAACTCTATTCTCTTAGCTACAAAATCAGAAATGGTTTTTCCCCCAGAATTGAATCCTATGATTCTTTCTCCCTTTTCACAATAGCATTGGTGGGTTGGGGAGGAGTGGGGATTCGAATATTTCAATTAGAACCCCCACAGTTCTCCAGGAATACTACCAGGATTTTGCGACTAATTGAAGAAATAGATAACACGTGTCTTTCCTGCAGCGGCTCTTATTTCCTTAATGGACATTTTTTCAGCAACTTTAAGACATGTTTCCCTTTTGAAATACAACATCACATAATGGGCCCCATCTGGAATGGAATGTGCACAAACTAAGAAATAGGGGAAGAAAATCTTTTTTCCTTCTTTCTTTTTCTTTTGGCCTTTATAGCTACTGTACTATCTATATATGTTACCATGATAGAAAATGAGCAAAGCTTTTCAATGACTAGGAACTCCAAATCTTGAAAAGGCTGATATCCAAGGGAAAAAAAAAAATCTTGTGAATTTTGTTTTTCCAGAAGGGAACCGTTTTGTTTTCTATTTAGCTCTATATTACCTTCATTACTGATAGATTGGCTTTTTTTTTTTTTAATATCCATTTGGAATAACATCTGAACTTTCTAACCCCCTACTTCAAATTTGGATGAATTCTGTGGTGAATGAATCTTTTCTTTCAGTCAAAAAAACATGGAGAATTTCATGAGGAAAAGTATTCTCTGAAATCTTATCCTAGTGTTGGGGTAAATGAAGACTTGGACAAAGCAGAAGGATTTAAGACCTAGGGACAGAAAAATATTAAATCAGAGCTGCTGACTCCCTTCATTCTGTAATGATTTCCTAGGTCTGCCATGAGAATTGCAGGTATAATTTAAAACACCAAATACCCTGTAGTGCGTGAAAGCCAAGGCCCAACCCTGGAAGTATGGACCAAAGATGACATTTGGGAGGAAGCAACAGACAAATATAAGATGAGGGGATCATTCTCTTGAGAGCGAAATCAGAGAGGGATTCCTAGTCCTGTGTGGAAAAGGGCCCTAAATTTCAAGTCATGGCAGTGGGATAAAATATTAGGTGGTTAAGGGACAACTGGGAGGCTCAGTCTTTGGCCCAGGTCATGATCTCCCAGCTCATGAGTTCAAGTCCCGAGTTGGGCTCTGTGATGACCGCCGGGCCTGGAGCCTGCTTTGCATTCTGTGTCTCCCTCTCTCTCTGCCCCTCCCCTGCCTGTGCTCTCTCTCTCTCAAAATAAATAAACATTGAAAAAAAATTAAAGAAAAATGTTAGGTGGGTTAAGTGATATCCCAGCTTTGGCAGATATTGACAGTTAGGATGGCATTGGTGGCCACATTAACACAATTTTGTTCTTGCTCTGCCTTTCTCTGCCATCCGTGGTAAAAACAATGGGACCAATCCTGGAGACGTGTTTCAGGATAAGGCAGTGAGTCCAACCCCTTCCTTTAGTTCTGTTGTACGACATGGTTCCAGATCAACAGCTGTACATCCTGTTTGGGCAGAGTTTTCTCCACCCCTCCCCCAGAAATTAAGGTAAGGTATGCTACCTGGCAAATGAAGAAGAGAGCAGGGGTTAGTTCTAATTAGTTCTAATCAAAGCATTGGGTTTTGAATTCTCCTTGTCATTCTATCTGAAGGCCTTTATAAACCCAACAATCATCTATGACGGCCAGAATAAGAAGCCTTCTCATTCTCCTCCAGCCTTTCTATCGAATAGTCTTGGGCTGCTGATTGCTAAAATGCAGATCCTACAACAGTGTCTGTGCATGGAAATCACAAGCGTCTTCCAAGAGAAAACAATGAGTGCAAAGCTCAAGAAGCATTAAAAGGAAACTACCTGTATTTTCAGACCTCAAAGGAGTGCATATCTTTGGAAGATAATGACATCTTGGACACAAAAATCACTACTTTACAATAGAAATCTCTAATATTCAATCTGCCTCTGTCAACATATGTTTAGGGCCAACGCATGCTGCTTATTTCATTAAATCACCATGAATCTGGGATTGGAATCGTTACACTGTTACAGTGCTGTGCCTTCCTCTAAAGCATTATGTTCCCCTTAAGTGTTTACTTTCATTCTTTATCCCAGCCCTCTATCCTATTTCCCCTCTCTCTGGCAATTATCCATGACGGTAAGAATTGTCTGCTGGTGCCATTTTGTAATCCAGGAATACGGGAGCTCATACAAAAATTTTACAGTTAACTTTGGGGAATGAGATCAAAGACTCCACCATAACACTCTATGATTGAACAATTATCTACAAAAAAAAAAAAAAAAAAAACCACAAACGTAATAACTGTTACATGGAAGGCATAGCAAGTCAAAATCCCTCCATTTGTGCGTGGCTGAGATCCTCCTGACGTGTTATCCATCTAACAGCCATAACCTGCAGCCCAAAATAATACCTCCCACAACTCCAAAACGTGGTAGATCCCAAGGGATTCCTCCGGAGTCACAGACATCCCCTCAGGGTGACATCCCAAGTCAGTGAAACTCAAGTTCCCAGTTAAGAGAGGTGACCACAGGTAAAAGTAATGTTCCAGAATTCATCTTTCAGGAACGGTAAATCTAGAACCTGTGTAATTAACATTTTGCAAATGTTTCCCTCAAGGAGAAAAAAAAAATTAGATAAATGCTCCATAAATTTTCATAGCGAAAAAGGGCGACGTTCTGACTGCGGCCCACCCACCGCATAAACAACTGACAGAATGGGCACCATTGGCGAGCCCCTCTGAGGCTTGATTAAAGGCTCACTGCACTTTTCCTAAAAATCTCCGTGTTATCACACACTCTCTGGCAAACCCTGAACCCTGTCATTACCCTCGGCTCAACAACACTCAGAAACCTTGGTCCCCAGGGATGTTGCCATGTTTCACAAAGGGCCGCATTGTGTCTCTAATTCCTACTCTCCTCGTGGTTCATTTTATATGCTCTGCATGTGTGTTTGGATTTTCAGAACATGACTCATACCTTTTACATTCCTCTGCAACCCTACCAATGGAGAAAAGGAGTGATGGGTTGGCTGATTGGAAGTGAAAGAAGGTGTCCTTCTCTCCCTGGACAGTATGACTTTCTAAAGGATGCACTAAGTGACTTCCCGGCTCACCAAGATCAATGCGATGTGACATCTGAGAAGGGACAGGAGTAGTGGGTGTTCTCCTTATGTTATTTTTAGACAGCTCATCATTTCTTCCACTGACAGAAATAAAGCTTTTTTTCTCCCCCGTCTTTCTCTCAATAGAATAACAGAGCAACATGGAATGAGTCTAGCTCCGTTAGCTCTCCCACACAATTGCATCTAACTGAAAGATTTCACTAAGCCACCTATTTAGCGTCATAGTCAAAACACATTGAACATGATTCTGTTATCAGTGTTCGGCCCTGAGAGGCTGTGGAATTTTTAAGGAATATGTAAATTTTTCACACTTTTGTCAGGAAGTGAAGACAATTTTTTCTCTGGATCCAGTTGGAAACCCTCTTCATTATTTGAAAGAGTGCCTTCTGGAAGAGGAGGAGCCTCGCCCAGGGAATTGGGGGTGGTGGGAGGATGCTGCCCTGCTTGAGACGAGGAAATGAAATCTGTTCTTTGGCTCCCTTAATGGTAAGGGACGAGGGATGTGGGAAACGAGAAGGGTCAGGGAGAAGAGTCAGCTTTTGGAAAGAGGCTCTCAATCTCTCCTGGAAAGGAGAGGTCACTCAAGATGTGTCCGGAACGGAGTACTGTCTTCACTGTTGCCGAACAAATGGAGTCCCACCTGCACACCCAGTGCACTCTCCCCCATTCCTACATGATCGACCTCATGTTTGGGATGGAAAATGGGGACTGCTGGGATCAGAGAGGCTGAGTTTCTCTGTGCTGTCTCTCTAGGTCACACGGTAACGAGTCTGCCTGTCGGCCGCAGAAACCCCAAGACAGAAACGAGAAAAACTTGTGTAACCATCAGAAACCTGGGGAACTTGTAGAAATCTTGCAGAGACTTGGGGTGCTCAGAGACCCGGGTAATCTGACTCAGATCTATAAGAGCAGAGAGGTTCCAGCTACATCTGGATTACACTTTTCCCCTCTCTCTCGGTATTTACACAACCTTTTTATATTTCGTAGGCGTATGTCCCGCGCACACGTAGGTTTGGGTCTGTCCATGCACATGTGTGTGAGAGAGAACATTTACAGCAGGATCTGACCCAAGACGGGAAGCTCACTGCTCTTTTCCATTCTTCTTTTTTCCCTAAGAGTGTGGTTAGTTTGAGACAAATCTGTTAAAAACTTGGGTGAAAACCCTGGGGCCTACAGAGAAAACTTGGCTTGTCATTGAACATTCCAATTGTCCTGGGGTGGAAGGCTCTGACATCATTGGAATCATAATGCTTTTTTGTTCTTTTATTCTTTGGACTTACGTCTTTTATACTTTTCAAAGGACTTTCATATCCTTTATGTCATCTCACACTGACGACATCCCTGCAGGGTGGAAGGACAGGTATTATTATAATAACTCAGCCACTCTTCCAACAACAGTCATCATTCATGACTGAGGCCCCAGAGCCCACAGCAGGAAAAGCATCCGAATCACTTTATGGCCTCCCGATCCCCACCCAGCAAGGTCCTCTGAGGCCGACTGTGTGACCAGGCTTCGCAAGCTGCCGAAGGAAAGAGTCCCGATCAAAGGGCAGCCTGCCTGATGGTCAGATGCCAACAGCTCTGCCTGGTAGGAGCTGGGTGGGTTGGGGAGAGAGATGCTCTCCTGTACGATGACTTTTCTTCTTTTGAGTCTATTAGAGCACGTGAGTTAGAGGCATGGGGTGGGGGTGGGGGGCTCGCCAGCGTGTTTGCTGCCTTCCTTCAGTCTGGGAGATAGAATGCAATGGGACAGGATGAGAAAGAACATTCCCTCTTTTTTCGTTTAGAGCTCTTTCTTTGGTAAAGCAGCAAGAAAGCAAAACTCTCTAGATTTCGAGGAAAGATGCATAATGTTCTTTTCTTTTGTCCTTTCCCAGCCGGTGACGAACATGCTTCTGTAGAGCAAATGGCTGGACTATTTCATGGCCCCAGTGAGTCATTTTATGTTCTTCAGGAACTTCTGTGTTCACAGCATGAATTTAAAAACAATGCGCAGGGACGCCTGGGCGGCTCAGCCACTTGAGAGTCTGACCCTTGATTTCGGCTCAGGTCACGATCCCAGGGTCATGGGATGGGTCCCCACGTTGGGCTCTGTACTCAGCTTGGAGCTCGCTCGAGATTCTCTTTCTTCCCCTCTGTCCCTCTCCCCCGCTTGTGTGTGTGCTCTCTCTCTCTCTCTCTCTCTCTCAAAATAAAATAAAATAAACCATAAATAAATAAGTTAACTAATTGCAAAAATAAAAATGTGTAAAGTTATCAACCTAGTACCTGCTACACAGTAACAGTTCAGTAAGTGTCATCTGTTGCTATAATGATATGCATAATTATATATATATACATATGTATGTATGTATGTGTGTGTGTGTGTGTGTGTATACATATATATATATATATATATATATATAAAATTTACTCTCTGCAACAGAGTAAAGGTTGGTATGTCTCTTGAAGCGGCGGGAGGTGCCACATAGTACTTCTGTGCCTAGGCGTGTCTAGATAAGGCTCATAATTTGAAATTGGCAAAACCAGCGTCCTACCTGTCCAGGAACTGGGGTGAGCCCAGCCCACATGGAGAGGCCACTGGGTGTAAGATTACCACCAGCTCTGCTGGACCCATTAACGCAGGGGGAGCACACCTGCAAGCAGACACCAATACTTGGCACTAGCACGAGAAACCCTTCATTAGGGGCAGGGAAGCAGTGTGACCGACTCGAACAGGCCTATTCACATTTGTTGGATCATCCCCCACACAATTCCAAAGGCAAGAGCCTGCAGCCATTTTTAAATGTATCCATTTCACAGCCAAGCGAAAATGTTTCTGTACCAAGAATAATCTTACATTAAATTTCTCTTTTTTTTTTTTTCCAGCAGCCTAAATTTAACCAGGGGGAATTCTTTTTTTAGACGCTATTCTATTCAACCTTTAAAAATGAAGGATCCGAATTTAATGTGAAATCTGCATTTCATCAAAGATGGGACACCGCGTCCTTGGCTTAATTATTCTTTGGAAATCGAACATCTTTACTACTGCATGCTTAACAGGTAGAAGGAAAAACAAACTGCAGACGATGTGATTCAGGCCTGAGGGACTGGAGGCACTGATTCCATCCACACTGATATCACATGGGGAACCCCCTTTGCATTGATAACACTCACATGCTGAACTAGCACGCGGTATAATAGTCAGTGATAATGTCGCTCGATGTCTACCCTTAGAAAGAGAATTTAGAGCATGAATCAGTAGAATAATAACACTCCCCAATTACATGACACTTTGCTTTATAACCCCCCCCCCTAATATGGATCTCTCCATTTTATTCTTTTATTAGCCCCTGGAGGGGAGAGTCACCAGGGCTCAGGGAAGAGAGATTACTGTAGGTGGTGAAGTCACGATTTGCATCTTACCCTTCTAGAGCACTTCTTTTTCCGTGTTGCAGCTTCCTGATGAACACTGAGAGCTTTGTGAATGGGGGGGGGGGGGAGGAGGTGTAGTAACTGTACCTCGGGAAACAGCTTCGTGAAAAAACAGAGGAAGAACTGAGGGATGAAAGTCAAACTCAGCCGGAGCCTTGATTATGCTTTTGAGGCCTCAGGGTGACCTGGGACAAGTGCCTTAAATATCCACTGCCTCTGGTTTTCATCTCGCAGGAGGGAATGTTAATTCTAGTTCTTTCCACCTCATCAAGTTTTTAAGTAAAGAAGGAGCTAATGAATATGAAACTGTTTTAAAAGGTATTAACTCTTTTCAAAATGTAGGCACTGGGAGATGATTTTTGAAATAAAGTATATTGCTAGTTAACAGAAGCACTTGGATCAAATGAAAGTACTCAAGGCCTAGGAGGTCCAGTCTACTCCTGGCCATTTAGATGCCTCCAGAAACCAGTGATGGAGCGGGCACTGTGCCGTTTCACTTGCATTTCCCTTTTGATGCTAAAAGGTAGAGATTTACCTTGGGAAACTCCTCCCTCTGGATCCAGACAAGAAGGGAGCTTCATCAAGGAATCCACCCTCCCTGGGCACAGGTACCCTGCACAGAAATCAGAGATTGAGCAGAAGGTTATGGTACCTAAGAAGGGTTGGTGCCCATCAGCCTGCAGTGGAGGCTCAGAAGAGGCCTCCCTGCCTCCAGTCTTCCGACAGTTCCTTACTCCTCTGCCTGCCCTGCCTGGTTTCTCAGCCTTCCTTTTGATTCTGGAAATTCTCCCACACCCTTGTAGGAAATCCCATCCATGCCCTCTTAGGGGTTGTTTTACATCACTGAGTCTCAGAGGGGCTTGCCAGGTCACCATAGTTATCAGGACAGAAGATTTCTTGAAAGAGGGACTATTAGAACCCCGTCCATGTTTAGACACGAACAACCTGTTCTTTGAGTTGGCCAGGGTTAGTCCCAGCAACTTGCAAAGAAAACACCCTAATGGTGAAAGCTATAACACTAACAGATCGTTGCAGCCAGAGGAAGGCAGACAGAAGAGTGACGATCAAGAAAATCAAACCATTTGGTCATCTAGGAATCTACTGCGGAACAAAAGGCAGGCAAGTCAGGTAAAAGACCCGCTAATACGTCTACAACCACCATTCTTGAAAAAGTCTCCTTTTTTCTTCCTTTGCCAAGTCCATAAAAGTTTAAAAGATCAAAATAAAAATATTACGGTTATGACAAAAATTAGTTTCAAACTAAATTACACTGTGTGCGTGTGTGTGTTCTAAAAAAATTTTTGTGTGGCCACGTAAAGAGTACTGTTTAGTGCTATTAGTTTTATAAGAAATGTACTAGTAACTCTGCTAAGGAAGTTGTCAACTTTTTGTTTTTTTAAACTTTTTTTTAAATGTTTATTTATTTTTGGCAGAGAGAGAGAGAGACACAGAGCATGAGTGGGGGAGGGGCAGAGAGAGAGGGAGACACAGAATCTGAAGTAGGCTCCAGGCTCTGAGCTGTCAACACAGAGCCCGACACAGGGCTCGAACTCACAGACTGCGAGATCATGACCTGAGCCGGTCGGACGCTCAACCAACCAAGCCACCCAGGCACCCCAGTTGTCAACTTTTTTTGAAAGTTAACTCTCAGGGCGTGTGGGTGGCTCAGCTGGTTAAGCATCCGACTTCAGCTCAGGTCATGATCTCACGGGTCCTGAGTTCAAGCCCTGCATCGGACAGCTCGGGGCCTGGAGACTGCTTTGGATTCTGGGTCTCCCTCTCTCTGCCCCTTGCTCCACTTGCTCTCTGTCTCTCTCTCAAAAATACAATATTAAAAAAGGAAGGAAGGAAGGAAGGAAGGAAGGAAGGAAGGAAGGAAGGAAGGATGGAAGGAAGGAAGGAAGGAAGTTAACTCTCTTCAAGACTCGGTTCTGCTAAAGTGTATTTGATGGTACGGGGTCATCACGGAATGAAATAGCAAGGAAGAACCGCTTTCCAAAACCTTCGAAATGTCCTGGAATCAGATAAATAAATATCTAGAGATACTTCCACAAGACTGTTCAACAGCCAGAACATCAAACGTGAAAGGGAAATTCAACAGGTTCCCTGCACAATAAAATCACCACCCTCATTTAGTATCACGCTGTCTTCACACCTAAACATTGACATATTCCCTCTTTCAAGAAATCTTCTGTTCTGATAACTACTGCAACCTGGCAAGCCCCTCTTAGACTCAGTGGTGTATAACAACCATTTTCTAATGTTCCCAAATTCCGTGGGTCGGCAATTTGGAGTGTAGCAAGGACGGCTTGACTCTGCTCCGGGATGTCTGATGATGCCCAAGCTGGGAAGCCATGGTCATGGGGGCGAGAATCGTGTGAAGGTGCCTTCCCTCACATGTCCACCAAGAATGCTGGCTGTCAGCCAGGACCTCAGCTGGGAATGTCAACCAGAGCATACACGAGAAGGCTTTCCATGTGGCCTGGGCCTTCTCGCAGCCTCAGGGCAACTGGACTTCTCACGTGTTGGCTCAGGACTTTTTCCATGATATCCCAGCCAACAGAGTGGGAACTCAATCTCATTTTCTGGGCTAGCCTCCGAAGTTACATGGCGCCATTTCTGCTGGGCCCAAATGAGTGACAAGCCCATTTAAGAGAAGAACACACCAACTTCCACTCTGAATGGGAAGAGTAACAAAGTCTCCTGATAAAAGACCAGGTGGGATGGGAGAGATTGTGTGGCCACCCTTGGAAGATACAATCTGTCACATCATCAGGGATCTCTTCTTTCCAGCTAGAAATAAGCTCTCCTTCTGTAAATTCTCACAACGCTCTATTTTCGAACTGAGGCTTACAGATTTCCATCTTACACTGTAATTACCATGGAACATGGGCCATCTTCACCATTCGATGAGCTCCTAGGGTTTTCTTTCCTTTTTTTGGATCTTCACGGTACCTTACAGAGCTCCTGGCACTTAGGAAATGCTCAATAAGGTTTACTGAAGAAATATGGGTTTTTTTTTTAACCGGTTTCAGATGGGACTACAGCTGACCCTTGAACAGCACAGCGTTGGGATGCCAAGCCCTGGCCCGATGCAGGTGAAAATTCACATAGAAATCCTGACTCCCCCAAAACTTTACTAATAGCTTTCAACTGACCAAAAGACTTATAGATAACATAAAGCATGGATCAATATATATCTTGCATGTGATACGTATTATATACTGAGATCTTAACAATAATTCCCAATTTTGTGTTACTTTTTAGAGTATTTCTTTTTTTTTTTTTTAATTTTTTTTTCAACGTTTATTTATTTTTGGGACAGAGAGAGACAGAGCATGAACGGGGGAAGGGCAGAGAGAGAGGGAGACACAGAATCGGAAACAGGCTCCAGGCTCTGATCCATCAGCCCAGAGCCTGACGCGGGGCTCGAACTCCCAGACCGCGAGATCATGACCTGGCTGAAGTCGGACGCTTAACCGACTGCGCCACCCAGGCGCCCCCTTAGAGTATTTCTAGGCTATGTGCTTCACCTGGGAGTTTTTTCAAATTGTGGCAAAATCTCCCCCAAATTTCCCAATATATTTATTGAAAAACACCCGCGTGTAAGTGGACTCACACTGTGAGTTCAAGGGCCAACTGTATTAGCTACCTAGGAGATACTCACAAGTGCTTTTGGAAAGAAGGGAGGGATGAAGGAAGGGAGAGCGGGAGGGAGGGAAAGGAGTGGGGGTAGGGGAAGATGATGCAAGGCAAACAGGCAGGCATAACTGTTTGAAGTGAATCGTTCATTCTCGAAACAGTTACATTGCTGCATTTAAAATTTTCTCCGGAGGACAAAAGATCCAGTTCTCCACCTTTCATGTACACAGCTAAAGATCCCTAGGGAAAAACACACAATCACGCTGACAGGTGTCATTTCAAACCCAGGACCGTGAACATCAAGGAGGCACTTGTGCTGTGCTTCCCTAACCCATTCGTGTCCCTCCCTTCCCTCACAGGTGTCTATTTCATACCTTCTCCTCTCGTCTCAACCTTCAACATCTTCTCCAACATCTTTGTTTTCGGTCAATGACCTCCTTCCTTCTGTGAACAACAAAACGATGCAAAGGGAGAGCTGCAGAGACCCCTCCCTTCTCATCGTCCAGCTGGGCCTCCATGCAGAGGCCCTCTGTCTTCCCACCGCTGCCATACATGGACCATCTATGCCCCATTCCAAAGCCAGTCCCGCTGCTCTAATGCTGGACTCTAGTCCCACCTACCATGATGCTCCCAGAAGTCCCACCCCCGTCCCCCTGCACCAACAATGTCAGTCGTTGTGTCAATATGCTGGTATTTCTCCCTTCTTAAAAAGATATCTCTCTTCACCATAATTCACCAACGGCCCATTTGTTTGCTGTCCTTCATAAAAAAAAAAAAAGTAGTTGAAAGTTGTTTATACTTATTGTTTTATCTACATCTTCTCAAAGTGTCTCTTAAACTCACCCCAATCAGGTTTTCACCCCTACCACAAAATGTTCTTGTCAAGGTCACCCTTGGACCATCTCAGGACCAAATCCAATTTCCAATCCCCAGTCCCCATATTGCTTGACCCATCGGCAGCATCCGATGCATATCCATAATTGACTTGGTTTCCAAAAGACTATATTTCCCCCTCCCCCCAACTACCTCCCTGACTCTCCTTCTGTATCTCCTTTCTTGGTTCCTTCTCCTCTTCTTCTTTGCATTTAATGTTTGGAGCTCAAAGCTTAGACCTTGAATTCTTCTCCATCTCCCCTCGTTACCTTGTCCAGTTTCTAGTCGCAAAGCTTTAAATTACCATCTCTACGTGGGAAAGAGCTCCCAGAATTTAACCCCGCCCACAACTCTTGTCCAAACTCCAGACTCAACATCTATGCTTTAGATGTCTAGGAGGTAGCTTGTACTTAACGTGCCCAGTAGTGCTCGTGTAGTCTCTCCCACCTCAGTTGATGGTAAACTCCAATCTTGAAAATGCTTACACCAAAAACACTGCATTCTTGCCTTCTCTTACATTTTATATCCATTATATCAGGAAGTCCTGTATCCAGACTGTGACCACTTCTCTCCACTGTTTCAAGCTACTACCATCCCTTGGCTATTGGAATTGCCTCCTAACTGGTCTCCTCCCCCCCCCCCCCCACCCCCCAGCTCCTGCCTCCCTACTGTCTGTTAGCAACAGTGCAACCAACATGGTTAGTTAAAATATCAGTCATATCCTGTCTCTCCTCTGGTTAAAGCCCTGCAACACCTCCCCATTTCAATCAGAGGGAAAGCTAGAGTCTAAACAATGACCAACAAGCCACTACATGGCCCAACACCTGGTTACTTCTCTGACTTCACCTTTTATTGTTCCCCGCCTCCTCCACTGGTCTTGTTCTTTACTTTGAATGTTCCAGGCATGATCCCACATTAGGTCTTTGCCTTGGCTCGTCCCTCTTTGTGGACTGCTCTTCTTTGGAATATGTGAATGGCTTATTCCCTTATTGCCTACAAATCTTTATTCAAATGCCATCTTTTTTGTGAGTCTACCCTGAACACTCATTTCAACCTTCAGTGACCTGCCCCTGGGCATTCCCAATCTCTCTTACCCTGCTCTGTTTCTTTTGTATCATTTATCATTGTCTAACAGACTATTTAATTTCCCCATTTATTATTTATCATGTCTACTGTTTGTTCTGTATCACTCCCTGCTAGAACATAAGCCTCAGAAGAGCAGAGCCTTTTGTCTGTTTTGTTCACGGACGTGTCGTGAGCCCCTAGAGTACTGCCTGGCACATAGTAGGTGCTCAATGAATAATTTTTGAAAGAATAGTGTGAAGACAAAAATCTGTGCAGAAATGGAATAGAAGAGGGGCACCTGGGTGGCTCAGTCACCCAGAGTGTCTGACTCTTGATTTGGGCTCAGGTCATGATCCCAGGGTCATGGGATTAAGTCCTGCATCAGGTTCTGCTCGCTCTCTCTCTCTCTCTCTCTCTCCCTCTCCTTCTCCCCCATCCCTTCCTCCCTCCCTCAAAAAAAAAAAAAAAAAAAAGAAAAGAAAAGAAAAGAAAAGAAAAGAAAAGAAAAAGAGAGTAGAAGAGAACTTACATGGTGTGATTTTAGGGACATTGTGGCATTTCTTTTGTCCCAAAGTAGCTTTCCCAACACAATACCAAGGCGTGACCACCCTTCCTTCTCTGGCTTACAAGTGCCACCTTTAGACTCAGTCATTATTAGTCCAGAATAGTGCAGTCAATAGCTAAAACACACACTCATTCTGATGTGTTGATAGGAGCTCATAGCAAAGTTGGCTTGGGATTGGCAAAGAGGTGAGGGAGACAAGAGACAGGGTGTTAAAGTCAAAGGGCATTGGACTGCAGTGTTTGGCCGGCTCAGTCCAGAGAGCACACGACTCTTAATCTCAGGGTTGTTAAGTCTGATGCCCACATCAGGTGTAGAGATTACTTAAAAATAAAATCTAATAAAAAAGGGGGGCACTGGACTTTGGAAGAGTTCTATAATCTCCTTTCCTCACCTGAAAAACTGAAGAGGTGGATTGTGATCACTGTGTTTCCTCCATGCAGTGAAGTACAATAAAAAGCCATCTTATTGGAAGTCAGACAGCTAGACTCAAATTCTAGCTTTCTCACTCAGAAGCCTGAGAACACCACCTAACTTCCCTGTCTGCCCTGACCAATGAGCAACATGAAGGCTCCCAGACCATGAAAGACAATGCCCGGGGTGTGTCCTCAGAAACAGAAGTTAAAGGATTTCAGAGGCACTGAAAGATAAACATGGCTGCCTCCATCATTAAGCCTTGCTCTGTAGTCTACATATGGCCAAGACAAACATATTCTCCCTGGTCTTTAAAACATCGTAGCGTTACAAAGAGGACATGTGACATGGAAAGGGGCTAAGACGCTCTTACCTTGTCATCCATTTATTTTTTTTTCAACATTTATTTATTTTTGGGACAGAGAGAGACAGAGCATGAACAGGGGAGGGGCAGAGAGAGAGGGAGACACAGATTCGGAAACAAGCTCCAGACTCCGAGCCATCAGCCCAGAGCCTGACGCGGGGCTCGAACTCACGGACCGTGAGATCGTGACCTGGCTGAAGTCGGACGCCCAACCGACTGCGCCACCCAGGAGCCCCTTGTCATCCATTTATTAACTGTGACTATGATGAAAACCGAGAGGGAAACATGTCCTTACAGTAGACCCTGGGGCCCAGGACTATAACTTTAAGTCAAAGGAGACTCAGAGGCGGTACTGTAAAACCCAGCCAGGCCAATCCTCTGGGGTCCTTTTAAGGAACACAGGCATCAGAACCATGTGTCCGCAGCCCTATGGCACAAGTCAAAACAAGTCAGCTCAACAAGACTTTCATTTAGAGCTAATTCACCCTCTCCTGTAAATAAGGTCTAAGGTAGTCATGAACTGGCTAATGTAACTTGTCCATATTCTTCCAAAATTTTTCACGGACTAGATCACTTTCAGAGTAGCTACAATCAAATGGTACCCAACAAACGTCCCCTCTCATGCTCTTCCCCACCCTCCCTTCCTGCCTCCCTCCGTGCCTCCAAGAATTGGCGTGGAAACCATCTACCATTATGTGTAGAATCAAGAAACTAAGGCGGTGTTAACAAAAAGAAGCCAGACACCACAAACTGCATCCTGTATGATTGCCATTTATACGAAGCTCAAAACTCAGCAAAACTAATGTAGGAGGTGAGAGGTCAAGATCATAGCTCAGTTAGTGGTGGCTGATATTATAAGCACCTGCTAGGGAGTTTCTAGAGTGCTGGTAATGTTCTCCCTCTTCATATGGGCGATAGTCACATTATAATATACTTTTCGATAGGTTCATTCTACTTCATGTAAAAAACAAACTGGGAAGTGTTTTTGAGGGAAACAGCCTCCTTCATATTATCAGCGAGCCCACAGTTCAATCACACTACAGTGAATATGGTGTCTGTTCTGTTCCAAAATTAAGTATATGGCCTACAGAAAAAAAAAGTCACAAAAATTAGTAAAAAATCTATCATACCATCATGTACCTGAAAATCAGCATGGGGGCACCTGGGTAGGTCAGGTGGCTGAGCGTCTGACTTCGGCTCAGGTCATGATCTCATGGGTCGTGACTTGGAGCCCCACATCGGGCTTGCTGCTGTCAGTACAGAGCTCACTTTGGGTCCTCTGTCCCCCTTTCTCTGCCCCTCCCCTGCTTATGCTCTCTCTGTCTCTCAAAAAATCAATCGAACATTTAAATAAAATAATGTAAAGCAAAAAATAAAAAAAATCAGCTTGGAGGTCTATAATATTCTAGTATCAAATTATTCATGTCTCAAATAGAAAATCTCCAATGTTCACATTTATTTTTAAATTTTGGTGTTTTTTTTTGTTTTAGAGACAGCATGAGCGGGGAAAAGGGGCAGAGGGAGAGAGAGACTTAAGCAGGCTCCACACCCAGGGTGGAGGCTGACATGTGGCTCAATCCCACAACTCTGATCATGACCTGAGCCAAAATCAACCGACTGAGCCACCCAGATGCCCCACAAATGTCCACATTAAGGTGGCAGCTACTGCCTACTAAAATACTGACTATATGCAATGCAGGCATTCAATCAGCGTTTGAAAGTTTTGGCAAAGCCAAAGCACGGCCTGAGAACAAAGGAGAAATTGAATTCTAATAGATGTTCTGAGATGTGTTGCTGAGAAAATCCCATACTATAATACTTCAACAAAGACTGTGGTATGGAGGGGTACCTGGATGACTCAGTAGGTTAAGTGTCCCACTCTTGACTTCGGCTCAGGTCATGATCTCATGGTTCCTGGGGTTGGAGCCCCATGACAGCATGGAGCCTCCCTGGGATTCTGCCTCCCTCTCTCTCTCTCTCTCTCTGCCCCTCCCCTGCTTTCTCTCTCTTTCTCTCTCTCTCACAAAAATAAATAAAATGAAGATTTTAAAAAATTGTGATATGGAAACTCTCCTCCCTGCCCAGATTCTGAACCAGTGAGTATGGAGAGATGCCTCTGGTGGAAGAGAAGAGAGCTTCTCCAGGAGAAAGAAGGAAGGAAGGAGAAACTCACCAAACAGGTAATTTCACAGCATCTTCTATTCCCCCGGGGAAGGAATGAGCCAAGGCCAAGAAGGCAGCACTGATGCTCTTCTAGTCTCGTGGAAGGAAGCATAGTGGGGTCCAAACTCCCTCACTTACAGATACCAAGATTTGATTAGTAAGTTAAAAGGTGCCTTTCAATGAGGTGGCTGTTGCTAAAAGGACATTCCACAGATCCAGTCTCCACAGAGGTGGGTGCCGGCCCCAGTACTGCTTTTTCCTATCTTTCCCCGAATGTTTTAAGGGGACCATCCTGGGGGGCACCTGGGTGTCTCAGTCGGTGAAGCGTCCGACTCTTGATTTCAGCTCAGGTCATGATCTCAGGGTTCTTGGGTTTGAGCCCCGCACCGGGCTCTGCACTAACAGTGTGGAGCCTGCTCGGGATTCTCTCTCTCCCTCTCTCTGCCCCTCCCCCGCTCCCTCTCTTGTGCTCACTCTCTCTCTCAAAATAAATAAAATTAAAAAAAAAAGAGAAGGGGAACCATCCTGGAGTGCATGAGGGGTGCCCTCGTGGAATCCGGAGAGACAAACTCTGTGCTGGGCAGAGCTGGGTGACAGGTTTATGACAGCAGGAACTCGGGGGCCAGAACAAAGGAGAGGCAGTGTGATAAGGAGCCAGACCTGCCTGGGCTCAGGGACCTGCCTGCTCAAGTACCTGGAGCTCCACCAGCCCAGGCAGGGAGCGTAAACTCTGTGTGTCTCAGGCTCCTCACCAGCAAAACAGGATAAACACAGCCATCTCCTGGGTTTATCATCAAGTTTAAATGACCATATGTACATAAAGCACTTAAAACACCTGGCACACAGAAAATGTTATACAATTTTGGCTGTTATTCATATCATTGCACTAAATAATAATGTAATATAAAAGGCAGGACACATTTGGAAGCCTGGAAATATACATGCTTTGGTTGTTTTGATTTGCTTTTCTAACCGATCAAGGGAGAAAGTTAATAGGGATGCCCAGATGTATTAGTTGAACCATGTAAAACAGGGGATTTGGGGCCAATTGTGTTGTTGTTGTTGTTGTTGTTGCTGTTGTTTGCCTATGCAACAGCACTTTCATGTGATTTGAACTATTATCAAGAGGGGGGATATGAATGTGGGGTTTTTCCTGTTTTTTGAACTGTCTGGGCCCCTCTTGAACCTAAGGCCAAGAAGTGCTTATGGATTTGCAGTCCCAGGGCTCAGCCATTAAGCATCCTCTACCCTCAGATGCCGCCGGCAAAGGTGTGCAGCTGGCAAAGGTGTGCAGCCGGCCACAGCCACACTGGGAGACCCTTTCTTCTCGCCTGAGTTTTTAGGTGGGCAGGGAGGCAGAGAGGGCCCAGAGGCATCCATGGTTTTACCCCAACTATTTCACGGGGCTCTTCAAGTCTGTACGCTCTTCAGACTGAAAAAAAAAAGTGACGTGACCTCCTTCTACTGCAAGTCCCAACCCGCGGCTGAGGATGCCACCCTGGTCTTCCTACCGTGTACGGACCCAGCCTGTTTCACAGTGCAGTTATTTTTTCACTTGATCCATGAAGGTATAAAATAATGACGAAATCTTCCTCGCCTATCCTCAATAACTGACCCCTTTCCCTAAAATAAATATTCTTAAAGGTTTTTTTTTTAGGTATTTAGACTAAAAAAGTTATGTTTTTACCTGTATTTTTTTTTAAGTTTACTTATTTATTTTGAGAGCGAGACAGAGAGAGAGAGAGAGAGAGCTAGGAGGGGAGGGGCAGAGAGAGAGGGAGAGACAGAATCCCAAGCAGGCTCTGTGCTGTCAGCACAAAACCCAACGCTAGGCTCGAACTCACAAACTGTGAAATCATGACCTGAGCTGAGATCAAGAATCAGATGCTTACCCGACTGAGCCACCCAGGTGCCCCAATATTTCTTTTTTTTTTTAAATCTACCCAGGGGTGCCTGGGTGGCGCAGTCGGTTAAGCATCCGACTTCAGCCAGGTCACGATCTCACGGTCCGTGAGTTCGAGCCCCGAGTCAGGCTCTGGGCTGATGGCTCAGAGCCTGGAGCCTGTTTCTGATTCTGTGTCTCCCTCTCTCTCTGCCCCTCCCCTGTTCATGCTCTGTCTCTCTCTGTCCCAAAAATAAATAAACGTTGAAAAAAAAAATTTTTTAAATCTACCCAAATGATGGGATCTTCCATGCATGCTGCTTTTCTTTCTTTCTTTCTTTCTTTCTTTCTTTCTTTCTTTCTTTCTTTCTTTCTTTCTTTTCTTTCTTTTTCTTTCTTTCTTTCTTTCTTTCTTTCTTTCTTTCTTTCTTTCTCTTCCTTCCTTCCTTCCTTCCTTCCTTCCTTCCTTCCTTCCTTCCTTCTCTGTCTCTGTCTCTCTCTCTGTCTCTTTCTTTCTTTCCTTTACAACCTACTTAGAAATCTATTCACTATGTACATACAGGAGATCATCCTGGAGTCCACGAGGAGCCCCCAAGGAGTCCTAAAGGTCTGTTGGGGCAATGGTCAGTCATGTTGTAACAATACTAACAGTCCTATCATAAAGTAGCTAGAAGGCTCAGAGGCTAGAGAAGTCTACCTGTGGAAAATTCTACTGCATAGATGTTGCCCCCAATTTTTTAAAAGTTTTTTTCCCCCATGACCTTCCATGTTCCTCCCAGTTTTTTTGCTATTTAAAATGTTGATACGCTATTATCTTTGGCTCAGAGATGCACTATTTTTCGGACAATCTGCTCCCCTGCAGGACACTCCAGTTATTAGGAAATGTGTCCTTGATTTGATACAATATCCAACACTTTTTGAGTTCAAAGTATTGGTCATCAATTATAACTTTAGAGTCAGAGAGACAAAGAAGCATGTGGAATAATGCACTCTCAAGTTTATAAGTCAATGCCAGTTAAGTATTGCACATGTATCCCTGGCAGGCTTGACACATTTAACAAATAAAAATACAGGACACCCCGATGGATTTAAATCTCAGATAAGTAATGATAACATTTTTGGCATGAGTTTGTCCCATGCAATATCTGGGGCATAATTATACTTAATAAATATTAATTGTTTATCTTAAATGCAAATATAACTGATGCCCTGTATTTACCCGGTAAGTATGTACCCTCGGGTTTCTTCTTTCAGCTACAAAGGTCCAGTTCCTGTGACCATTTTCCATACAATTTTATTCCCAGATCCTCTAGCATTGGGACATCTATTTGTTAAAATTTTTAAGAACTGGGATATATTTTAAAATTGGGACATCTAGTGCTCGCTTCGGCAGCACATATACCAAAATTAAAATTGGGACATCTAAATTAAAAAAATTTTTTTGTTTATTTTTTCAAGTTTATTTATTTATTTTGAGAGCAAGAGAGAGAGAGCATGAGCAGGGGAGGGGCAGAGAGAGGAAGAGAGAAAGAATCCCAAGCAGGCTCCATACCATCACCACAGAGACTGAGGTGGGGCTTGAACCCAAGAACCATGAGATCATGACCTGAGCCAAAACCAAGAGTCAGACACTTAACCTACCGAGCCACCCAGGTGCCCCACAGCGTGCACTTTCCTTAATGCAAACCCTAGACTTTCATAATGTCACCCATCCTTGAAGTTACTTTCCTCCATATATATTTTTTGCAACTTTGTCAAATTGTTGGATTATCTTTGAGGCTTTTATAGGAGCCAAAGGAAGCAGGTTTCCATAAAATGGACACTCTTACCGCTGCTCAATTACTCATTCGCCTGACCGTGTGAGCTGGGGCGTAGGCAATGGATCCATTTGTGTTGACACTTCGACTACCAGTTTGGATGGGCCGCGCTGGTTGTTGATGACAGTAAACAGAAACGGTTCAGAGTAGGTAGATTGGGCTCCCAATTTTAAGCCACGAGGCCAGGGGATTAAGAGAGGGAAGAATGGGGAGCAAAGGGGAAGGCAGAAGTCATAAAGGAAAGTAGAAAGAAAAGGCACGGGAGAGGACTCATTACTCTTATCCCTGCTCCTGAGTCCCTAACCCAGGTCATTTCTTCCTTTCTTTTTTGTTTTCTAATGTTTTATGTTTTGAGAGATCGTGCACATGAGCTAGCACAGGGGAGAGGCAGAGAGAGAGAGAGAGAGAGAGAGAGAGAGAGAGAGAGAGAGAGACAGCAGATCTGAGGCGGGCTCTGCGCTATCAGTGCAGAGCCCAACGTGGGGACTCAAACTCACTGTGATATCACAACCTAAGCCAATGTCCGATGCTTAACCAACTGAGCCACCCAGGTGCCCCTAACCCAGGTCATCTCTATCAGGGAATCATTTTCCTAAATAGCCCTGATAAAATAGAATTCTAGTAACTGCAACTTCTTCTCCACTCAACAATGCCTCCTGAAGATAATTCCACGTCCGCACTCACAGACCCACCTCACTGTTTTAACTACTGCATACAGCGTCACTGTATAAATAGACGACAATTTATGTAGACCGCCATCAAGGTGTTTAGCTTCATTGCCATTATAAACAATGCCGCGAGACATATCCTGGTTCAGTCATTCTCCTGCACATTCAATGGGTTTTCGTAAGTGTAACTTCTGAAAAGTAGAATTTCCAGGCCAAAGAAAATGAACTTTAATTTAAATAGATACTGCCAATTTGGAAAAGGTCTGGAAGGTAATGGTCTGTCTTCCGGGGAGGGGACTGGTGTGACAGCCAAAAGGAATTTTAGCCTTATCTGGAATGTTTGAATTATTTTTTCAAGAACGAGAATGAATTCACTTATTAATTATGTAATGAGAATAATTTTTAGAAAAGAGATTTTAGACACAGAATACATCAATGGCTTAAATAACCTTGAGAATGAAAGAGATCCAATCAACCTGCCTGGACTCTAAGGGCCCAGGTGATAACAGAGGTGATAACAGCTGTCCTACTGAAAGGAGCTCAGGCTTGCTAGATGCTTCTCCCCTGCCCCACATCACACACCATATACACAACACACACCACGCCCGCATCATACATGCCTCCCACATCACATACCACATACATCACACACACACACACACACACACACACACACACACACACTACACGTATACCACAGACCAACCCCCATGCCTCCACACACACCACACATCACACATCCTACCCACACGAACATACACCACACATACACCTCACAAACATACCACACAAACACACTGTCTGAAAGGCATCCTTGCGTGAGCCAAACCTGGTACAAGTTGTGCTCGACAGAGTTAGGGTTTCTGAAGGAGAAACCAGTGAGTAGCTTCCCCTGAGGAATGAAACGGGATTAAATCCCGTGAATTTAAACACAGAATTAACGTAGAGGCCAAAATATCTTTATCAAGCTGATTCTGTAGGGTGCTCGTACTAACACGGAATTTAGAACCGTAGAACAGGCCAGACACCCCTACCAGTCAGGCCTCCCCTGGGTCCCTGCTCCCATCAGTGAGGGTCCCAGCAGGATTCAGAAGACACTCTCAAATTAGGATAATTCAGGGAGAGTGCATCAAAAGTATGGCGGGCAAAAGTGCTCTGAGGTGAAGTTGGTGCCGTCGGGAAAAAGCTCTGAGACAGAGATCAGCAGGCAGGAAGTCCACTGGGAAGCATTCGCAAGCCCCACACGTGTGAGGGAGTAACAGAGACGGAAGAAGCAGAGGGAGGGGTTGAAAGGCCGGGACATGGCAACTGAAGGCCTCAATTGATCCAAGGACTGGGATGAGCCTTCCCAGATGTCCTGCTCGCTGCAAGCGAGATGGGCCATTACGCTGACCCCATGCTGGACGGGGGCTGCCTCTGGGGAGCGGGCTGTGACCTGGGGGGAGAGTGACCTTGGCTCTCTTTAGCGGAAGGCAGCTCCTGGAGAGTGCCTCGGCTGAGAGGCCCGGGTCACCGAGTCACGAATGTTCTCTGAAGCTGCGGGGATGGTCTCCTCTGTCCAAAAGGGGGATCTGGCAGCTCAGCCCTGGGCCACGTGGATCCACGTTCTTCAAAGGGAAGATCTGGGAACAGCTCCTCCTGGATTCTGGCTGGCCTGTTTTTCTGGGTAAATTTCCTCTTAAGGAAGGCTAGTAACATGAAATACGGCTGTCGTCGGGGCAGCTGGTCTCAAGGTCACCAATACACATCATCTCTCCACTCTGCGAATTGCTTTAGACGCGTCTCGCTCTCAGCTAGCACCGTTGTGGGTCTAAGGGGTTGACCTGGTGGGCTCACCCTGACCTTCATCAATGACATGCTCTGAGCCCGTGGTCACCATGCCCTTCTCAGGCTGTGGCCACTGCCTTTGTCTATTTATTGTTGAAAATGAGTTAAGGGTGGGGCGCCTGGGCGGCTCAGTGAGTTAAGCAAAGGACTCTTGACTTCAGCTTGGGTCATGATCTCATGGTTCGTGGGATCAAGCCCCTCGTGGGCTCTGTCACTGTCTCTTAAAATAAATACACTTTTAAAAGAATGGGTAAGGGAGTTCCAAGAGACACCCCAGGATGTGACAGTAGCCCTACCTCCTCCTGATCATCCCAGTCTATTACCCCTGCTTGGATGGAGATTATTTCCCTTGCTTGGAAGACTCTGGCACAAAGGTCAGTCAGCAGATAGGGCTTAAAGCTTAATGTGACACCTGCTGAGTTTCCTGATGGAAATGTTCTCCTTCTGGAAAGTGAGGTATCTAAACCCAGAAAGCCATGAAGTGCAGTAACAAGAAGCAACACTGCCCTAAGTGGGTCACTGGGAATGATACCAGCAAAGCCACACCTCCTTGGTTTCCAGACTCACACTTGCTACCTACTGGTGACACAGCCCCATATCATGGTGGTTGATGTAGGGTGCATTCAGTGTCCTGAGGATGGGGCCCATCCTCATAGCATATCATCTCTAAGCTGAATCCTCAGTGGCTGTTAAGAAGCTGTTTCATTGAAGCCAGCAACTTCTGAGTGACACAGTAGGTGACCAGGCCAGTGGATCCCACGGTCATGCGCCCACTGCCACACCTCTATGTCTACCATTGAGTCTCTCAGTCCAATGACGTGGGATCCTGTGTCAGTCAATTGAGCGCTCTACAAGCCCTTTGAGAGTCATGCTGGCGGATGCCTCCAGGCCGAAAAAGCAATCCTATGTCCGGTGTCCATGTTAATTCAGTCAACATGACTTGCTGCTCCTTCAAGATGGCAGCGGTTGAATGTAATCACTTACGACAAGTCTCCACAGAGAATGATCCAAGTTAGCAGCTCATTATTGGTCTCTATCCCTAGAATGTTGGGCAGATCACCGGTGGTGAGAGGAAACCCATGCTGTTAGAAACCCATGCATAGCTTTCATCCCTGCCACCATGGCATGAAGCCCCTTTTGCCAGTATTGGAGTGTCCAAGGATTGACATCACTGGCCAAGGCATTTTCTCAACTTGGTTGTTCAGTGTCTCCTCCATGGTGAATGGATGCTCTCTGTTGAGCATTCACGTTTAATCGGAAGTTTGCAACATATCATGCTCCCTCCCATAGATGCTTCCATATCCTTCTTCCCCAGACTTCTTTGTCACGTCTCCTCCAATCTTTCTCCCTCTGGATCACCCTCATCAAGCAGACAAGCCCTTGATTACTGACCATGAGCCCATATTTATTGTTCCTTTGGCTACTTGTCTCTCAACACAGAGTGGCTAATCAGATACATCTCCCAAATCCCTGTTGAGAGGATTTCTCTTCACTCTTTCTTTCAAGCAGCCCCTGAACGGAGCTACAGGACAGCAGCCTACTGTCAGCTTACAACAAATACTAAGAGCCAACTCATCTGAAAACTTTCTTTGGCCTTTTACCTCTTTCCTCAGTTGGTCACAGGGGACCTTGTTGGGGGAGGTCATGGAGAGGACATGGCTGCTGGTTGAGCCATGAGCTGGACCCAGGCAACTGAAGGATCCTCACCCCCACCCCCTGTCCATGGAGTGTACGTTCTGCCCATTTATTCTGCCCATTTGTTTTATTGTGTAAAATAATAAAATAGGGAGCCTGGGTGGCTCAGTCGGTTGAGCGTCCAACTCTTGGCTCAGGTGGTGATCTCATAGTTCACGAGCTCTGTGTGGAGCCTGCTTGGGATTCTCTCCCTCTCTCGCTCAAAATCAATAAATAAGCTAAAAAGAAAAGAAAAGAAAAGGAAAGGAAAGGAAAGGAAAGGAAAGGAAAGGAAAGGAAAGGAAAGACAAGGCTGTAAAATAGAAGCCATTTAGTTAATTTTTTGAAAGAGAGGAGTGGAATTCATTCTATTATCTTACAAACATGGCGCTCCCTTCCACCCCATCCCAGGGACAGTAACAACAAAATCACCTAATAACAATCAGCAGCCTCGCTGCATCAGAGGAAGTGAGATTCTCACCTATTTTGGCTGCCAGTCCTTAGGAGGAAAAGCCTAACAGGACAGGCTGAAATTCACTCGCAGGCAGGGGAGGGCTCTCGTCTGGGAATTACGTAATCCCCCCGCAGGGCAAACAGCCAGAAGCCAAATCTGGCAACTCACCAGGGCTTGCTGATTTCTTCGCCTGTCTGTTTGGCCCTTTGGCACACTGCTTTTGTTTTGGTTTGGGATGTTGTGAGTGATGTTTTGAGCGGTGTGAGTATTCTCAGGTCTGCCCCTTCCCTTATTGGGGGAGAAGAAGAGAGCTTCCTTTGTTTGTGAAGCTCAGTAATGATCTAGTTCTTTCTACCGCAGAAGGTGTCAGAGAGTTCAGGGGTTCAAATTTTAATCTCGCACCACTGTGGGTCCTTCTGATGAATTTGTGCTTTAATTTTTCATGCAGGTCTCAGCACCAGACACCATATAAATAAATGAATGCATAAATAAAATTCATGAGGCCGGCCCAGGGATTTGAGGCTGGGAAGCCTTGCTGAGTTCCAGGGACGAGTTTTAACATCAGAGCTTCCTCATCTTATTATTCTTACCTATGCAAAACTCCATAATGAAGGAACAAAGTAGGTCAGCCCTAGCTGTACTGAAGGAGGACAAGGTGAAAGAATTATCAAAGAAATGCAAAAGCCTGGCGTGGCCATCAGGAGTGCACACTTCTGTAGTGTTTTCTGGTTTTTTTCTTTCAGTGATAATCTGGCCAACCAAAAACATGCTAGTCGATTGACTTCTCCACTGTCATCAAAGCAGCAGTCATAAATCTGGATTCCTAACAAGGTTTGTGTGGAAAAGAGCAGTGGGTATTCATGACAACTAAAAGCACTGGGAACCTGTGTGATGTTATTCTTGTGTCTTGGGGTTTTGTTTTCCTGTGTAAAATAATAAAACAACTTCGGTTTCCTCTGACCTCCCGAAAGCTGCTTTCTACGCTTCCTGAAAGCGAAATCCACGTTTGGCTGGATTTTACGGACTTTTCCTTGGGATTACCTGCATTCAAATAGCTCTACCAGTCTGCAAACTTTTTGTTCTGCAAAGATGTAAACAAAAACAAAAACAAAGGTTTTTGGCAATTTGCCATCCTAAAAAGGAGCTAAAGTCAAATCCCACTTTAAAGAAAAGTGGGATTCAGGGGCCCCTGGGTGGCTCAGTCAGCATCTGACTTTGGCTCAGGTCATGATCTCATGGTTCGTGACTTTGAGTCCTGCTTAGGGCTCTGACAGCTTTGAGCCCGGAGCCTACAGATTCTGTGTCTCCCTCTCTCTCTGCCCCTCCTCTGCTCACGCTCGCTCTCTTTCTTTCTCAAAAATAAACATTAAAAAAAAATTTGTTTAAGAAAAAGAAAAAGTGGGATTTGAAAGACAAACGTAATGAATAAAGACAGAAGAAATCATGGACTATGGGTTTTACTTTTCAGAGGGTTTCCTCCAAGAGAGGTCCCCCGTTAGAAAACATTTGCTGAATATTGAGGCACCTGGGCATCTTGGTCGGTTAAGTGTCTGACTCTTGATTTCAGCTCAGGTCATGATCTCATGGTTTGTGGGTTCAAGCCCTGCGTCGGGTTCTGCAATGAACGGTGTGGACCCTGTTTGGGATTCTCTCTCTCCCTCCCTCTCTGCCCTTGCCCTGGGCACATGTGCACCCGCACGCACGCACGCGCGCGCGCACACACACACACACACACACTGCCTCCCTCGCTCTCAAAAATAAATACTAAAAAAGAAAGAAAACATTTATCACACAGATACAGTCTTAGCAGAAGGACACACAAGGTCCAAATCAGCCCTTCCTGAAAGCAGGAAGCACTGTTTCCTCTGGTTCTGAAGAGACGTAGGTAAAGCCAGGAGCCTTGCACCTGAAACACACCTGACCAATAAGTGTAAATTCCCTCCTCACTTACCTCCTTTCCTACCTCCATTTGGAGGGCCACCTGATGAGGAAACCAGCTTCTACACTCATGCCCGGGAAACCTGAACCCCACAAACCCCTTCTGCCAAGCGCCTGGGAAATCATGTCCTCCTGTTTGGTACGTACCTGACAGGCAGGGTGACCTGAGAGTTTTATCCCCCAAAGAGAAGACACCTGCTTTCTTCCTTTTCCCTCCACCTCCCCATCCCCAACCTACTCCCTGGAAGCATCTCTGTCATCTGACATAATACCATGTCCTTATAATACTAGCATCCTTATCGTTAACACCCCTGCAAGATCCTTTTCTCCTCTTGATGTCAATTTAGAAAGAAAAAGATCCTCAAAGGGGAAAGGTGAGAAGTGGGGCAGGTGATGTGAGAGCAGCAGAATATCCCCTCTCACCAGGCTGCTGTCCTCAGGCCATACACACACACACACACACACACACACACACACACACACTGTGAGCCCCCTCCTGTGCCTCAAGCTGCAGAGGTAAGATGCACATCCTTTGAGGTCATGAGCCGGCTTCTGCCCAGCCATCCTCTCATCCCCCACGAGAAGCAGCTTCCTATGTCTAAAGGTATGGGCAGTGCCCCACGCAGGGCCCTAGAGACAGGGTATAATGGAACGGTCCTGGGCCAAGTCAGATGGGCAGCCTTATCCCAGCTCCCCACGGATGCGCAATCTTGAGCAAATTACTTAACCTCTTTGAGCCTTTATTTTCTCCTCCAGTACATGTCATAGTAACACGTAGGTCACAGAGCAGATAAGAGGCTCAAGAAGATAATGTATAAAAAGCTTCCAGTCTGGCACGCAACCGAATCCCAATAAATATCAGCCCTTTCTCTCTCTCACACACACACTCACACATAAGGGATGGAAAAGTCAGGAGAGGAGCACACGCAGATGTGTACAGAAGTCACTCAAGTTTCACAGGCCATGGCGTTGTCCGCTCTAAAGTCAGTAGGCTGGGCGCCATGATTTTGATGACCCCATGGAAAACCGAGGTGATCCATGACTGAGGGAGAGAAAAGAAATAAGCAGCAAAGGAATGGCAGACCTCAGAGCTGGATGGCAGGTTGGATCACAGTCTATAGAATCCCCAGAAGACTAAGAAGGCTGCCCTAGAGGGGGATCACAAGGGTTCTTTCTGGTTCCCTTTAAGACCCCAATCCCAGAGGCAATCCCAGAATTCAACCTGAATACAGCCAACTCAACAAACGTGTGTAGGTAACAAGTTCAACGGCACACCTAAAAATGTTGCGTTGAGATTGGAAATGCTGCTTCCTCCTTGGCTCCTGTCGCACTTTCTGTTGAGCAAGAGGACAAGAGGTGGACAGATGGAAGGGAAGCATGGAGGAGAGGTTCAAGCAGATCCCTGTCCTACAGACACCCGTCTCCAGCCTTGCACCTCAACTCAGATTCTTTGAAGAGTCCAAATTACTGGGACCTTGAAAACACATCCAAGTGTAGATTGCAAATATGCCAGGGAGTTTCACTTTTGACACACAGATTCTGGAGGTAATGCACACTTATCAAAAGATAGGAGGACTCTAGCCTCCCCTTCCATCTTGGAAATGGGTCATTTCATTTCCTTTTTACCTTGAGAATTTACCCTTTATTTTATATCTGATACAGGTGAAACGAGACAACTGTCAGGTCAGAGATTTCATTATGATGCAGAGAAGGGAGTGAAAAAAAAAAACCAGGCATCGTTCAGAATGGGCACCCACCCCACTCTCGGCTGCCGAGAGGCTCAGCTTAGGAAGGTGGACACAGATCTCCCTCCATCCACTTCCAAAATGTTTAGGAGCTCAGGTCCAGGGTTTCTGTCACTTTCTTCCTCGGTGTATTAATATAGGACATGAAAACTCAGAATATGTCTGTAGCTACCCTCAGCATGGCCAACCCATCTGTTCTAAGTGGTGAATGATTAGAGAACGTGAAAGAAGAAAACAAGCAAGATGTCTTTTAGGGTAAGTGTCTCTCCTTTAAGTTGAGCTGGAGATCGGAAGCTGGAAGTTGAGCTGGGTGGGAGTCAAAAACTGGGTGGTCCTGGAGAACTGCCAGCAACCTACCCATTCAGTGCCTAGTAGATATTCTAAACAGCAAAATGTTTTACATTTTTGAAAAGGGTGTTGGCTTTGGATTCAAAATCAGTTTCAATTCAACAACATTCTTTCCCTGTCTTGTATTGTCTATGGGACATGGAAGGTTGCCTGCCCGTAAGTGAGTTGAGGGTCGCCTTTGGTGCCTTTTGTTGGAGATTCACAAATGGTGGGGGATTTTGTTTCCCTAACTCTAGGCATTATAGGTGCTTTGTGATGTGGCATGGTAGAGTCAGGGCAGCTACGTTGTACTCATTTAACCTTAAGATCGAAAGCTCTGTGCATTCCCTAATGAACACCTGACTCTCTCCAGCCAGTATCACATACAATGAGGCCAAACACTTTTTGCTGGCAGGTTCAAAAGAAAAAAAAAGGAAAGTGGGATTAAGTCCAGAATGTGTTTTCTTCACTAGGAGACTTCTCAGCTCTGCTTTCTCTCATTATAAAACTGCAAGAAAGTGGCAAACACAGAGAAAATAAGGATTTCTGGTACAGTAGGTATTATGGAGGTTTTACCCTGCTAGCTAGAAGAATAATATTTTTTTTTTTTTTACAATTTCTTCAAATTCAGGCCCTGAGTAGGCTCACTCATACAAAACCGGACCCCACATTCCAATCTGTACCACGTCCTATCAGCTGATTCCAGGTGTCACACTCAAATGGTGTGACCTTGTGGGGAGTCCAGTGGTATGGAGGCTGGGAGGTCCGGGTCTCAGGAGCCAGATGAGCCTGTTTGATTTAGTGGCGGTACCGATCTGATCCTTTAAACTGTTTCCTAGCAGAATGTAACCAGCTCTTTTGAAAGTCAGTCTGACTGTAATTTGCTACTAATTGTGGTGTAAAATGAGCTACTCTGGGTCCAGCTGATAGCAAAACATAAATTCAAGTGGCTGCTCTCAGCATGTCCTTGGATTAAGGTGAGCTTTAATATTCTCTCTACCCGGGCTTCTGGAAATCGGATCATTTCCATGCCCATTGCACATATCACACTACTCATCAAGTTAAGGTAACCTCCCAAATGATGAGAAAGATAAGAATGGCTTGGACGGTGCTGGAATTTCATCAAAGAACAGTGTCTTAGTAACTCACCGTGTAGCTTGCTTCCATTACAAATGCCTTTGGGGTGCCTGGGTGGCTCAGTCGGTTAAGCGTCCAGTTCTTGGTTTTGGCTCAGGTCATGATCTCACAGGTCATGAGTTCAAGCCCCACATCAGGCTCCGTGTTGACAGTGTGGAGTCTGCTTGGGGTTTGCAGTCTCAGTCTCTCTCTCTCTCTCAAAATAAATAAAACTTAAAAAAATATATGTGTTTAAAATGTGTTTTGCTGGCTGCCCAACTTCTGACATTTTTACTGCTCCTATGACTACTTACTCCTTAGGGCTATATTCGCCAAGCGTGGTCCATGGAGCACGATGGGCCCTTGCAAAAACGCAGATCCCCAAGACCTGATTGAATCCTACCGAATCAGAACTTGGGTGTGGGGTAGGAAATGGGTCCCAGACATCAGCACTTACAATAAGACCCCAAAGGGATTCGATGCACACCCAAGTTTGAAAGTCACTGCCTTAGGGAGAGATAAGGCTCGTTCAACAATGGGAAATTTTAAGCCCAAGAACTGAGTGCTGACTGTGGTGGAATCAAAACCAAGAGGAGAGTGTGGGCTGGAGGTACCAGTAGGAGTTCCCGTATCTCCCTTCAACCTCCATTACGGTCCAAATTACTGTCACCCTCCTTCCCCCATAGGGCTGGTCAAAGGGTGGTGTTAAGATAACAAACCACAGGTCTGGGCTCTCCATGGTTTGGCCTTGATGCCCTCTCTCTTTCTCAAGTCCACGCCAGGCTGGCCAGGTTAGTGGCCTCTCTTCGCACATCCGCCGTGCTCATGTGGTCACGTGCCCAGGCCAGACTCCATGCCCTTGCCCATGCTGCCTCTTCCCCCCACCCTGCCATATACAAAGCCTCACCTCTGCCCCTCGATGCATCTCAATCCTACACATCTTTCCTAAGTTCTAACTCCGAATGAACCTTTCCTGTCCATCTCAGAACACCATCTTCTCCGTTATTTGAAATTTTATTACCCTGAGAAGCAGTCTCAGGTTTGGGTGTTTTGGTTAGCATTTAGTATGCCATGTAGGACCCATCTTGCCAGCTAGATTTGGAAGTTCTCTAGGCAAGGACACTATTGTGTTACTTATTTATTAATTTTGAGAGAGAGAGAGAGAGAGCACACAGGGGAGGGGCACAGAGAGAGGGAAAGAGAGAGAACCCCAAGAAGGCTCCGCGCTGTCAATGAGGAGCCCGGTGCAGGAGTCAAACCCACAAACGGTGAGATCATGACCTGAGCGCAGATCAAGAGTTGAACGCTTATGCGACTGAGCAACCCAGGTACCCTGACACTATTGTAATTTAAAAAAAAATTTTTTTTTTAATGTTTATTTACTTTTGAGAGAGAGAGAGAGAGAGAGAGAGAGAGACAGAGCTCAAGAGAGGAAGGGCCAGAAAGAGAGGGAGACACAGAATCTGAAGCAGGCTCCAGGCTCTGAGCTATCAGCACAGAGCCCGATGCAGGGCTTGAACTCACAAACTGTGAGATCCTGACCTGAGCTAAAGTCAGAGGCTTAACCGACTGAGCCACCCAGGCGCCCCACTATTGTACTTTTTACCATTTCCCTTAATTTTTAGCACTGAGTGCAAAGTAAGTAAACAGTGCAAATCTATTAAATTCTCATTAAACTGTCGGTTGACAGAAAATACTTGCCTGCCCGGAGGACTATGTGATGATGTCCACCTCCCCTATCCCATCTGGCCACTGTCAGCACTCACTGAGTCAGTGGTATTGTAGAGGACACTGAGAAGTTGCATAAGAAACATGCACAGAGAGGACAGCCCTCAACCAGTCATTATTAAGTACCAACTGTATGCCAGGCACTGGGTTAGGTGCTGAGAATACAGTGATTTGGAAAACATTCTCCTTATGGAGCTCCTGCCCTCCCAGAGGAGACAGATTATTCAGGTGATCATAAAGACCAATATAAGTTTGCAACACGATACATATTAGAAGGGATGGATCTGTGTGGGCACCGAAAGCAAGATACGAGAGGACCTTATCTTCGTGCAGGATCAGAAGGAAGGAAACAGTGTTGGACACAGAACTCTGAGCCTCCAGGCTGAGACTGTGCAAACCTCTCCCTATATCCACCTCTCCCCCCAGGGGCCCCCCAACAACTGGAGAACTGCTTGAGTCTGTGGCTGAATCGCAACTGCCAGGTAATTAATAGGTTTTACCCCCGATGTGGCCAAATCCCTGGAATTCTCCTTGGACTTTCTGGCAATATAATGGGTATGACAGGACAGCTCTGCTAAGGTCACACTGGAGATGAAAGAATGACCGTAATGCATTTGAACTCCTGGAAAGGTAGAGCAGTCATGGCCCCAAATCAGGAGAGTCAGCCTCAAATTTTTTTGCTAACCAACCCCAGGAAAACGTGAAGGAATGAGGGACAAGGATGTGTGTGTGTGTGTGTGTGTGTGTGTGTGTGTGTGCGCGCGCGCGCGTGCGCACATAATAAATTAAACTCAGTTACACAGCTCAGCTGTTCTCTTGTGACTTTCTGTGGATTCCAATAAAGGGACATTTTAGGGGGTTCCAAAAGAATCTTCTGAGGAAAATTTGGCTGCCTATCAAATGACAGAGGGTATTGTTTACTCCTGAATAGCTTCGTCAGCAACGGGCAAATTTAACAGGATAGTTACCCTGAAAACTCAGTACGTAGGAAAAGCAGTAACATATGGAGATAGATACATGTTTTTATTATGTTTCTGTTCTTGTAAAGCTCACATAAAATGTGTTACTTGTCCTTCCCTCCTGAGAGTGTGTGGAAAGGTAGGCAAGGGGTGAAGGGAGCCACCAGAGAAGTTGGCTGGCCACTTACTATAGCCCTGTTCATTCAGACGGGTTGTACTGTGCAACCTCACACATTGAAGACATTTCTCTCCAACTTTAAAACAGGAGGCTCAAAACAGCACTGTCATAAGACCCAGAAGATCCACACAGATAAGGCAGCTGATTGTACTTCACACACGTACACACACACACACACACACACACACACACACACATTTTCAGTGACTCCATCTATGGGGCACTTTTGTATTAAAATCTGATCTGCTTCTCCTAGCCGATTTTATAGTTAATGTAATATAAAAGCAAAAGAGACCTGTTTTTACAAATATATGTTTTCCTGGCCTATCTGTATGTCTTGCTCCTCTAAGAATTCAAATACTACACATTCAGAAGACAACGTAATGAGGAGAAAGCATATTTCCGTTTTTCTTTCTAGGCCTCAAGCACCACTCTGCCTTGAGTTATAGTTTAATGCATCTACTATTTGCATACAGGCATTGTTTCCATTCCCAGATGAGGAACCCAAGGCACAGAGAGGTTTAGTAACTTGCTCTAGGTCACAGAGCCAGCTTAGTGGTTAAAGGCATGAGTCGAATCCAGGCATATGGATGCTAGTGTCCATGGTTTGCCTGCCTCTGCTATATCCTCTCTCTGACGCCATGTTAGAGAGATGGCTGGTGGTAACTGTAATTTTCTTGGAGGAGACTGGAAAAATTTAGTGTTTCCCTAGGCTTTCCATAGGCTAATTTTTAAAACTCTTGTTTAGCTAGATGGTTAATGCTAAGGTAGTCACCAGTTAACTTATAGGAAACTAAACGTCATAAATAAATCGCAAATGGCTAATTTGTACAGCCTGAGTCAAGATTCGCAATGAAAGCAAGGGGGAGAAAATGTTTGAGCGAAGTATCTTCAGAGAAAAAAAGCAGTAAGTTAAAATTGACTCCCTGAGGTAAAAAGACTCTACTCTTTGCAATTTACCCAAGTGCTCGGAGGTGACTTATAATTCCCAGCCTACGCTCAGATCTGAGTTTAAAAGTGCTTCTTTTAGCAGCTCTTGCAAGGATAAATTATGACTTCAAAGCGGAAACGTCTCCATTCACAAATGGGTCGCTGACAAGAGCTTGAGGGTGCAAAGAAAGTCTAACAAGCAGAAGAAATATGGCAACAAGAAAAATGAATTTTTACCCTAGATTCCACCTCCTCTCGGTGCTTTCACGCCGTATTACGGAGAGCCTCATTCTCCCCCTTGTCACACTGGGAGGAGCACAAGAAGGGGAGCAGGTTCAATGAAGCCCCGTGGGTCGGGTCCATGCAGAAAGAGGCCGCCCGCATAAGAGGCATCGTCTACTTCTCCGAAGGATCGTGCGGCTCTCACGGCGTGGGGGTTGACCGGGACGGGAGGGCCAAGTTTGGGGGTGGAACTCTGGGCCTGAGGTGATGTGGAAATGCCCTCCAGACGTATCCCATGAAATCTATCGGTGACCAGAGATTCCAGGTCGTTGAGGATCCGTGTAGACCTGCACCCTCGTCTTGAATCTCTGTATCAAGGTGGGGTTTCCTGTCTCAACAGGAACGGGCAGGGCTGACATTGTTCCACTGCATATACAGAGGTGGCTTTGCAAACGCCAGTGTTGACAGCATAGGGATGAAAGGAGATAGCGTTCTAGAAAGCATGAAAACCTTCCGTGCACCCAGGGGTAGGAGCCTAGAATGTCGGGTAAGAGCAGAGGGGCCACCAGGAACACCCAAGAAAGCAGTGGATGCGTGTGAAGGGTGGGGGCCTATGTCGCTACACAGACAGAGATGACAGGAGGGCACCCCCTGCCCCCATCAGAACTTGGAACCAAAGCCAGTTTGGAAGGAGTCGGTGATGCCACTGGGAAGCAATCCTTAGCACGAGTCAGCTCAGAACCTCCAGCCAGCGGGCAGTGGAATTTACTGGAAGAAGCCCTGCTCCACTCGGGTCTCTGGCCCTTGCCTCAGTTTCCAGCCTGGCACCGCACTTCTTCCCGAGGATTAGAGCATGGTTGGGACTTCGGCCACTCGGCTGAGCCCCCGATGTCTTATGTGGGTCCTACCATCTTCCTCCTTCACCCCTCCCAGAGGCATGAACACGTTCCCCTCCCTCAAGCCACAAGAAAGAAAACTTGGTGAAACAGAGCTCGGTTCGTGACTAAGAAGTTCAGAGAGAACCTGCGAATATTCCCAAGAAACTGTGCCTTGCCTGTTGGCGCCCCTCGGCAAAAACGCTAACAGACTGCAGGCCAGGCTTTGTGCCAAGCGCTTTGGTTAACCGCCACGGCCTCACTGGAGAAGGAGGAGTTTTTGTCCCCATTTTGTAGATGAGGCCACAAGGCCCAAAGGGGTCATGACTTACCCAGATCAGATCTGGAGTCGGCCCTTGTGTGGTACATTCCGCTCCTTCCAAGAACGTGGTGGATATGTCACATCCCCTCGCCATGTGGCGCGTCCCCTCTCTCTTCTCTAGCAGAGGTGCCAGCTTCGAGAATGGTGTCACTGGGTGAAAATGGAATCCAATTCAATACAGTCATTAGAAAACAGGATCCCCTCTGTGAGTCAGCAACACAAGGTGACTGGTGTGCCGGAAAGACCCTCTTATAGAAGGTGCCCAAGCGGCTCAGTCGGTTCGTGTTTGACTTTGGCTCAGGTTATGATCTTGCGGTCCATGGGTTCGAGCCCGCTGTCAAGCTCTGTGCTGCCTGCTCGGGCTGCTTCAGATTCTGTGTCTCCCTCTCTCCCTGCCCCTCCCCCACTAGTGCACGCACTCTCTCTCTCTCTCTCTCTCTCTCAAAATAATAAACATTAAAAAAATTTTTTTAAAGGAGCAGTTTCTTAGGTTAAGTTTATTTATTTGTTTTGACAGAGAGAGAGAGAGAGAACACAAGTGGGGAAGCGGCAGAGAGAGAGAGAGAGAGAGAGAGAGAGAGAAGGCACAGAGAGAACCCCAAGCAGGCTCCACACCACCACTGCAGAGCCTGATTTGGGGCTCAAACTCACAAACCACAGGATCATGACCTGAGCTGAAGTTGGACACTTAACCGACTGAGCCGCCCAGGTGCCCTCTTACGGTTATTTAAGACTTCCCTCCCCACCACCCCATCTCCCTCTACTTTTGTGGTAATATAAGGAAAAAGACAAAGTCAGCATTTCAATTCTTCCTGCTGTCTTGATTCAGCCAAGAAAACATGAAAAACAGATCCAGCTCCCTGAGGAACAGAATATTGAGGAGCAGGGGTGGAAAGCGTTAGCCGGGGGCGGGGGGAGGGGGCGGGAATTGGATGCATCAAGAAAAATTAGAAATGAAAACAAAAGTGAGTTCTTTTATTACTGCTAATATATACCATATCAAGATACAGATGGAGGAAAACTTGGGTGAAAAAAAAATAAGGAAACAAAAGAGAGGGGGAAATTCCTTTTTGCAGTTACGTCTCTTATCTCCAGTGGCATGATAATCCAGTTGGCAGTGTGCACTGAGGGTCCGCTCTTGGCCGTGTTGCGAGTCGGCTGTGTGACACTGGCCAAGACGCTGCCCATGCCTGGACCTCTAGGTTCTAGGTTTTGGTCCAGCCACAATCTAAACAAACACATTCAATCAATTCACCAATCCACCGGCAGTTGCTTAGCATGAGTTGTTTCTACATTTTTATGCCGGTAACATTCGGAAAAGCAAAAGGTAGGGAAGAAAATGGCAACACCAAGTCACCCGTTTTCCTGTGGGAAGGAATGTTTCATCTCAACGTCCTTATGAAACAATTTAAAAGTCAGCTTTAGGGGCACCCGAGTGGCTCAGTCGCTTAAGCGTCCGACTTCGGCTCAGGTCGTGATCTCACAGTTTGTGAGTTCCAGCCCTGTGTTGAGCTCCATGCTGTCGGTACAGAGCCTGCTTGGGATTCTCTCTGTCTCCCTCTCTCTCTGCCTCTCCTCTGCTTGCACAAGCCTGCTCTCTCTCTCTCTCAAAATAAATAAACTTAGAAAAAAAGTCATCTTTGCATATTCATACTCACATAAATGCTTTCCCTGTGATTTAAAGAAAGATGCGTACTGACATTCAGAAAAGAAAAAAAAAACAGCAGGTGGATAGACTATGAAATTAACATTGCCATATTTCAGTTCTGCCATCCTTAACCTGAGTCCGGATACAAATACAGCTGATGAAGCATGTGGGCTTGTAGAAAATAACACATATTTCATTTCCAGGAAGAGCTCGTATCATTTCCTCCAGATAAAACAATGACTTGGGGACTTAACCTTTCTTCTCTTTCTGGAAGTGAGTAAATGTTGTAGGCACAATCATCAAATCTGACTGTTTTCCAGAATACTATTGACCCTTGAGTAACACGGGTTTGAACTGCACGCGTCCCCTCACAAGCAGATTTTCTTCAATAAATACGGGAGAGTACAGTACAAGTATTTTCACTTCATTCTGATTTTCTGAAATAACATTTTGTTTTCTTTAGCTTTCTTTACTGTAGGAATATAGTATATAATCCATATAACATACATATCTGTGTTAATCGACGATGTTATCGGCAAGGCTTCTAGTCAACAGCGGTAGTTAACTGTTTGGGGGAGTCAAAGGTTATACCTGGATTTTTGACTGTGTGGGGATCAGCGCCCCTAACCCTCCTGTTCAAGAGTCAAGAGTAGGTGTTTTCAGACATTCTTAGCTAAGAAGATTATCACCTACGTTTTTAAATGTTAAATACACACAGTATGAAAGCGACAAGCATAACTGACATTTTGTATCAAAATTAGTCTCCCTGGGGCTGCTGGGAACTCTGAACACTCCTCTGAACTACGATTGTGATGGAAACCTGGAAAACGGCAGACGACGTCTGGTCTGATGGAAACAGAGGTGGAGAAGGGGTCTATACTGTCTACCCCTACCTACGAGATGCTAAGTGAAGAAACACAAGGAGTCGCTTCTAACCCTTGCTATGACGTGTTCTTTATTTAATGCGCTCAGCCACTTAATTAGCATGCCAATTTAAAGCTTTGAAAAACTGTGTGCAAAGTCAGCAGGGGGTCTGAGCCCTGATGTTATTTTTCCCACAGCTGAATAAGTGATTTCCACCACCACCACCAACACCACACTCACCCTCATTAGTATGTATGACATGAGTGGAATAACCATTGGGAGATTTATACCGTGCAATCTCCAGCTTAATTAATAAGAAAGGGAGCCGATTTCTAGCAGAAGAAGTACATGTGCACAGGTTCCTACGTACCTCTGTTTAATTAATAATATAAATCCATCGCAAGGAGAGTTTAAATGTGCCCTCCTCGTTTTGTCTACCCATTTAACTATTAACTAAACTTTGTAGTAGCTTACAGATGTGAAGGTGCCGTGATCTTTGGGTAAGCGTCTATAATGCAATTATAACCTTAACATCCCTACCCCACACCAACTCAGTCATTTAGAGAGTATTCAACGAGAGTCAGCCAGGCGAGGCAATGTGTTAGGGACGCAGGACACACAGGCGAACAAGGAAGAGCCCAATTTTCAAGGAACTTTCAGTTAAACAGAGGAGACAGGGATATAAATAAATGTGATCCACGGAGGGATTTTTCTGAAGGGGGGTGTGCGTATAAATTCTAAAAAGAGCCTCAGCCAATGGTGGAGGGTGAGAAGAATACAGAAGGAAGGCAGAAGAGAATTTCACAAAGAGCTGGTATCAGAAGACAAGGGCCAGGATGACAGGACTAAGTCCATTAAGTCACATCCACCAGTCTATCCCCAGCACCTAGCACACATTCTGTGCCCAAAACAATTTTCTGAATAAGTTCACGAAGTCTGGCAGGCATAGGATGGGACAGCATTTCAGGTGAGACACAGGGACAATGGTCAAAGGTCTCGGTTTTGAGAACCACAAGTAACTATTACAACAGAGAAAGTGGTTTGGGAAAGGAAATGATGGGGGGGGGTGGGACTAGAAAGGGATTAATAAAAATCCTGGTTTATAAAATTAGGTAAAATAGGGGCAGTGGGGTGGCTCAGTTGGTTAAATGTCTGACTTTGGCTCAGGTCATGATCTCATGATTCATGGGATCGAGTCCCACTGTCAGTGCAGAGCCTGCTTGGGATTCTCTCTCTCCCTTTCTGCCCCTTTCCTGCTCGTGCGTGCATGCTCTCTCTCCCAAAATAAAGAAGCATTAAAAAATAATAATAATAAAATAAAATTGGGTAAAATAAACAGCCGTCTTCAAAGAATGTTTACTTCACTAAAACTCGGAAGCCTGTGAGAGCGTATGTCAACCTCATACATAAATTCAGCATACTATTAGCGGGTGCCTTGATAACTACCCTACATCGTTTCGTGGCTGGTCATGCATGGCAGAAAGAAAATAGAGCCAGGTATCTCAATAAAAAACATATTTCTTTTCAGTTTGGAATGATGAAAAAGTCCTGGAGATGGACAGTGGTGCTCTCCATAACAGTGTGAACGTACTTAATGTCACTGAATTGTACACTTAAAATTATTACAATGGTAAACTTCATGTTCTGTATATCTTACCACACACACAAAACTATTCTTTGAGGGCCTACCAGGCCCAATAAGCACAGATTTTACCCTACAGAGTTATGGTAATGACTTAATATTAAGCTCACTGGGTTTTCATTATTTTTTTGTTGCGATACAAGTTACACACACACAAATCTTAAGTATACAGTACCAGGGGCACCTGGCTGGCTCAGAGGAGTGTATGAGTCTTGAGCTCAGGCTCACGGGTTTGAGCCCAATGCTGGGTGTAGAGATTACTTAAAAATGAATAAATAAACTTTAAAAAAATTTTTTAAAGGGTCCTGCTCAATATGTTTTAATATATGTATATACCAGCGTCTAGATCAAGCACCCTTACCAAGATGCCGACAATTTCCAGCACTGCCCCAGGTCCCCTCCTGTGCCTCTCCCAGTAACCTCTCATTAAAGCTACTGCAACGCTGATTTCTATTTGAAGAATCTCTTCCTCCTTCTTCTTTTTAAAAAAATGTTTATTTCTGAGAGAGCACAAGCAGAGGAGAGGCAGAGAGAGAGAGGGAGAAGAAGATCCAAAGCAGACTCCGTGCTGACAGCAGAGAGCCTGACGCTGGGCTCAAACTCATGAACCGCAAGATCACAACCTGAGCCAAAGCTGGATGCTCAACCGACTGAGCCACCTAGGCGCCTCTCTTTCTTCTCTTGAAAATGTACGTTCAGCCTCACTGTTTCCTGATTTCAAATAAAATCTACTGAATGGTAGAAGCGTTTGGCAGCTGTTGAAAGGACAGTGTAGGTTTCATTACGGTGTCATGAAGCATCACAAACTCTGTGACTTAAGACAACATAAATGCATTATCTCTCCATGCCCAGGGGCTGAGTCCAGGCACTGGTTAGCTAGGAACTCTGCTCAGGACCTCAACAGGCTGAAATCAGGGCGTAGAAGGGGGTTGCTATTTCCTTGGAGGTGCAGAGCCCTCTCTACCCCTCACTGGCGGGGAGCAGAATTCATTTCTTCGCAGCTGAGTTACTGAGGTCCCTGTTCTCTTGCGAGCTGTCAGGCAGGGACTGCTCTCAGCTCCCAGAAGCCACCCTCTGGTCCTTGCCACATGGCCCCCTCCACTCCCACCATGGCAGCAGACTGTTCTTTCAAAAAGAAGCCATCTTGTAAGGGCCCACCTGATGAGCTCATGTCCACCCACAATAATCTCCCTTCTGATTAGCTCAAAATCCACTGATAGGTCCTTAATTATATCACCAAAATGTCTTTTGCCACAAACATAACACAATGATAAGGGAGTGACAGTCCATGACAGTCACACTCAGAGGAAGAGAATGTACAAAACATGCACCTTGAGGGACAAGGGTCCTGGGGCCATCTTAGAATTTGGCCTCCTCTGGTTGTTCCTCACTTGTGTCGCCTAATCACAAAAACAACAGTTTTATTTCTTTTTAAGACATTATAGAGAATTGAGAAGATCCAGATCAAAGAAAAGTAAAATACAAATTAATATTCCAATCATGATTATAACCACATAGAATCACTGTTAGTATTTTAGCGAATCTATTTCCGTTTTTTTCCTAAGCATTATAAATATGCATATGTGGGTATTTATAGAATAGAGATTGCACTGTCTAATGTTAGGTAGCTATTTAAACTGAGTTTCAGTCCAGTTCACCACTGTTTTCTTGAAGGACTATTTTAATCTTTTGATTTTGAGCATATGTGACAGACTAGCCCTGTGTTTATCTATGTATTAAGCTCATGCATATGTGTAAAGACATACAATTCTAAGTTTCGCTAGACCAGGATGTGCAATAAGTGAATGCCAGCAAAATATCCATGAAGTACTGCTTTCTAGGTAGCAAGCTAGAGACAACGGGACAAGAAGAATGCTCCTCAGCTGAGGGACTGCCCAACTGAGCTTTTACTGGATAGCAGGAGGCACAATTCATGAACAGAGCAGTGGGGTATATCATAACTAATTTCTTTTTAATAATTTTTCTCTTTGTATTTTTTAAAAATTTTTATTTATTTTTGAGAGAGAGTGACAGAGCATGAGTAGGGGAGGAGCAGAGAGAGAGGGAGACAGAATCTGAAGCAGGCTCCAGGCTCTGAGCCATCAGTACAGAGCCCGACGTGGGGCTTAAACTCATGAACCAGAAGATCATGACCTGAGCCAAAGTCAGACACTTAACCAACTGAGCCACCCAGGTGCCCTAATTTTTCTCTTTTTACATCTGTAGCGGTCATTTGAGCTTCCACAAATGTTCCATTTTCTCTTTTCTGAGCATATCATAGGACAGCGTTTCCCTGTCCCCACGTAGCATGGCCTGTGTGACTTACCTTGGTCATGAAATGGGAACAAAAGTGATGTGTGTCATTCCACAGCAAAAACATGAAGAACGAGCTTGTGATTGGTGATGGGGACTTCGTTACCCCAGCTCTGCGAGACTGCGTGAGCTGTTTGGAGACAGCATCTTGGCCAGCAGGGTCGCTGGGTGGCCGTGATGGGCAGAGGGACTCCCTGTACTGAAAGAAACAAAATGTTGCTTTATGCCCCTGAGAGTTGTTTCTTACTGCAGCATGGTCTAGACTCAATTGAATAAGGCAAAAATGAAAGTTTAACAATAACTCATCTGTTTTTATAAATTAGGGCAGATTCAAGTTTGTACCTGTAAAAACATGTCTTGCACTCACTTGCATCCTGATGAGTTTTTGCAGAGGGGGAGGAAGCGGGTCATGGAGACGCGGATGCACCGAGAAGCACACATGGGAGCCCGTCCTCAGAGTGCATATCTTCTTTCATGTGTGACTTAGCGGGAAAAACGTTGAGAACAGCAGATTATCACACTGGAGCTGTGAGGCCGGAGGGCTGAAGCATCTGTCTCCCTCGACGCTTGTGTCTCACTCACTGCTAGTTCATCAGGTTTGTTACGAACTGTAAGTGAATGTATCCAAATGCATATCCAATGTATCCAAATGCATATCCAGACTAGGAAAGTCTCAAGGCCGCTACAATTCTCTTTTGAAAACTAGGGCACCATAAATAATTACTGGTAAAACATATGAAAAGGCCTTAGTTGGTATGCACTTAACCCTTTATAGTAATGTCTAATAGGAATTACCAGAGGGCAGAGTTCGACCACTGTAGCCAATTACAACATTATGAGGCCAAGACACGTATGAATCGTGGTGTTGCTGTTGACACAGAACAAAACAGACACGCGAACAAAAACAAAAACGGTTTTCTTGAGTGTGATGAGATGAAGTGATATTTTTAGCAGAGAGCAGAAGAATGCTTTTAGACGAGCTAAAATCTAGCTTCCGGTCAGGTGGCATAGTTACTATATTTGATATCGAAATCACCCCTCCCCCCTCACCCCCCCAGCGTCTATTTCCCCTTCTTCAGCTAACTCTCCTGATTTCGTTTCATTTCTAGGTAGCTACACCTTCCGTGAGCACCTTGTGCTTGCAGGGAGGTGACTGTCCCCTGCGCCCACTAAGGGTATGCTATGGAGCTCAGGCTTCAGCTAATCTCTGCGTTCTTCTCCCATGGCTACACTGGTCGGCTCAAGTGGATGGTCCACCAAGTGGATAGACAACTGTGGGCCAGTAAGACTGGAGGCGATTCTTTTCCTGTAACTCCCAAGGAAGATCCATCTTTGCTCTTTTCAGAGAGCTTATGAGAATGGCCACCTCTCGGATCTCTCCAAGGATACCTGTGAAAGCCAGCAGCCTGAGAATTTGTTAGCAGCCAGATTACCCCTGTGAGGTAAGACCGGCCTAAGGGTGAATCTGCTGTTGTGGTGAGCAAAGAGGAAAAATGAAAAGAAACCTTGATTACATTGTTGAACTACTGACCTGAAGTAATCCAGAGGCCTGTCCTACCTGTAAACTACCAGCTGGACACAGTAATCTACGTGCTTCTAATGTTGAAGACTGTCTTTGTTGGGTTTTTCATTCTTTTAAAATTTTTTTAATGCTTATTTATTTTTTGAAGGAGAGAGACAGACAGACAGAGTACAAGCAGGGCAGGGGCAGAGAGAGAGGGAGACACAGGATCCGAAGCAGGCTCCAGGCTCTGAGCTGGCAGCACAGAGCCCAGACATGGGGCTAGAACTCACGAACTGTGAGATCATGACCTGAGCCAGAGTCGGACACTTAACTGACTGAGCCACCCAGGAGCCTCTGTTGGGTTTTTGATTCTTTACATCAGACACACTTAAACAGATACAACTATAGACTGACTGCAAACCCAGTTGCCTAAAGACCCAAATGGAACACAAAAATCAGAAAGTAGTTGCCCTTTCAAAGTAATGGCTTTCAGGAGACCGAGTCTAAGCTTCCTAAAATGATATATCATACTATACCCTCACAGTTCCAATTATGTTGAACAGAATGTAAAGAATTTCAGGCAGGGTCTTTTCAGTGTTTTGGGGAGATTAAGGATGTGTGATCAGGAAGGGAATGACAGAGAACAAAGAGAGAACATCGACCCGAAAACCAAAAAAGCTAATGTTATACTGGGCTTACTGTGTGCCCAGAAGTATCATGGGCAGCGGGCGTATTAATTCACCTACTCCTCGTAACAATCTTACGGTACAATTATATTTGTTTCAGAGAAGGAAACAGAGGCACCGGAGGTTAAGCACCGTGCCCTTGGTGCAACACAAGCTAGGGATCTGGCTCCAGTGCTGGAAGCATTTGCCATTTTGGTCACTTTTTAAGGAGACACCGAGAGTGGCCCCTAGCTAGGTGGCTCAGTTGGTGGAGTGTCCGACTTCAGCTCAGATCAGGTCACGATCTTATGGTTCAGGAGTTCAAACCCCACATCGGGCTCACTGCTATCAGGGCAGAGCCTGCTTCGGATCCTCTGTCCCCTCTCTCTGCCCCTCCCCAACTTGCGCTCTCCCAAATTTTTTTTTTTTTTTAAAGGAGATAGGTAGAAATCCCTCACTATCAATACTGGGCATTCTCTGAGTGCATTCTGCACTGAAACCCAGTGGACGTACGTAGGATTCATCTGGATGAAGCAAGATGTTCACACAGGGATGTACCTGGCAGAGCCTACGTGGACAGCGTTTGCAAATGAATCACGCCAAGGAATGAGGTAAACACAGGGAGTTCTCCAGCCAGTTACCTGCACAGACTTCACTGCCACCTACTTACCTGCTGATGTCATTGAGAGCCAAAGCTGCTTCTTTGTAAACAGACTCTACCTTTCTTCCTCACTCCTACACACAAGGATGTTATATGAGGATGAAAAACCACCTATCTGGAAGAGGACATCTTTTGTGCTTAAATCGTAATGATGTTAGTCAAATCTAATTCAGCTGTGAAAGTCACTAAAAGAATGTTATTAAAAGTTCTTTTTTTAAAAAGTATTTTTAAGTTCTTTTTTTTTAAGATGATAGCTTTACTTTTTAAAATTTTTTTAAATGTTTATTTTATTTTTGAGTGAGAGAGAAAGAGCACGTGAGGGAGGGGGAGGGAGAGAGGAAGACAGAGGATCCAAAGCAGGCTCTGCGCTGACAGCAGAGAGCCTGATGTGGGGCTTGAGCTCAGGAACTACGAGATCATGACCTGAGCCGAGATCAAGAGTTGGATTCTTTACGGACTGAGCCACCCGGGCGCCAATTTTTTTTTAAGTTCTTACTTAAATTCCAGTTCGTTAACACTCAGTGTGATACTAGTTTCAGGTGTACAATTTAGTGATTCAACACTGCCATTCAATACTCAGGACTCATCGCAGCAAGAGCACTACTGAATTTCCATCATCCATTTCGTCCGCACCCCCCCCCCCAAGCTTCCCCCTTGTAACCATCGGTTTGTTCTCTACAGTTAAGAGTCAGGTTTCTTGGTTTGCCTATGTCTTATTTTCCTCCTATGATCGTTTGCTTTGCTTCTTAATGCTAGAAACACACTGCTTTCACTGTAAATGTAAATTCTAAGCTCAAGGAGTTAAATGAGGCAGTTTTTATTAAGCTCCTTTTTCATTATCGCCAATGTTGTGGAAAGCATAATAGAAAACAACAAAAAAAGGCCTGGAGGTTAATATTTTTTTAAAATATCCACTTAATTTTCTTCTCCTCTGTATTTTTCTTCCTTTCTTTTTTTCTTCTTTTCCCAGTAAAGCTCTCCCACCCCACCCCACTCCAGCATAAGACTAGATCTCCACTCATTCAGGAAGGGCCCACAATAGACTGGAAAAAACGGGCTTTTGTGTCTTTGTTTTATAAAAGCCTAAAACCATGGGGAAAGAGATGGGCTATTCACATCCCAAAGACAGAGGAATGGAGAAGTTCCCCTAAACTCTCCCAGGTCCCTGGGCTTGGGGAAATGTGGAAGAGGCGGGGGTCTGGGACCCATCCAAAGAGCACAGAGCTGTGCCCTGCATTAAGCAGCCTGCTAGGAAGTCTGCCAGCCCCAAGAGGGACGGCTACATTGTGCACATTGACAGAAATATAAGCAGCCTTCACGAAGATTCCTGGGCTCCCAGCAGGACGTGGGAACAGCAGAGGACCATTAAAACCGAGCACAGAGATGAGAAGCTCTCAGGGCTACCCTGTCTTGGAGCATTAACAGAGGATCCAGTGTCTTCCCGGTTGTGTTTTGCTTGTCGGCTTGTTCTTCTACAAGCCCAACAGCACAGGCAGATAGTCGGATCATAGTCGGATCTCAAGATGAGGTCTACAAAGTGAAAAGGTGTGGTACTTCTTGTAGACCAGGGTTTGGGGTACGGGGCTCGCGGATGAAAAGAGACAATGCGGTGAATTCTACCATAGGGTGTAGGATCTCGTGTATATACGGGCTACCGAGACTAAACGAACCTGAGAACAACAAACACAGAAAGTAGCCCATTGGTGAAGGAGATAGGACGGTGATCCAAGTGAAACCCTGGAGAAGGCAGAATCTCACCTGGGATCTCAACAGAATACATAAAAACAGGAAGACCAGGGGACGAAGCAGGGCTCTCCAGGCAATGTGATGCCACGCATGAGCACGCAGAGTTGAAGGTGAGCACATTCAAGGGTGCTAATGAGGAGACGCGTCTGGCTGACTGAACCGAGGGAACAGTGAGCAACCAGAAAAATAGAGGCCGCCCTGTGGATGGTCTGGAATGTCTGGCTCAGAAGTCTGTATCAGATACCATAGGCAACAAGATACCCACTGGGAGTCTGGACCCTGACTGTGAAATAGTTTTTGAAAATTATATTCATGGGGGTTCTGGGTGGCCCAGTCGGTGAAGCATCTGACTCTGGATTCCAGCTCAAGTCAAGATCCCAAGGTTTGTGGGATTTAGTCCCGTGTTAGGCTCTGCACTGACGGCTTGGAGCCTGCTTTGGATTCTCTTTCTCCCTCTCTCTCTGCCCCTCCCACACCCCTCTCTCTCAGGGTGAATACATATACTTAAAAAAAAGAAAGTTATATTCTAAGGTTAATACGATGTTGGCACATAACGGATTGTAAAGAGCCAGGGAGTGATACTGGAACAAGGCAGCACTATGGGGCACCATTTGTGCAACCCAGGAGAAAAAGGAGAATGGGCCTGCATTCAGGGGGGGATGGACAAAAGAAATGAGGGCATGAAAGAGCGGAAGGAAACATTCTGACGAGTGGAACTCATTTTGGCAATCGACACCGGGCGTAAGACAGTTCATCGCGTCTAAGCAGCGTCACTGGCAAAAGCCCTGTGATATATTTCAGTCTGCTGTTGTAAGCTGCTGTTCGCCCTTGTCCCTTGGGAGATTCGCCATCTTGGTTTGGGCTGGGAAAGAATTACAAAAGTGAAGAGAAAACAAGTGTTTCCATCCTTGGAATGTTTTCATGCTTGTAATGTTCTGGTGGTACCGCTGTTCAATGTCTTCTGACGCTTGGCCACGCTGTTGCAGGAGGTGACTGCGAAGACAAACGTGTCCAACTCCAGGAACAAAGCCACCTAAGACTACTTGAATTTGTTAGTCCTGCGGAAGTAGGCGAGACTTCATAAAGAAACAAAGAGCTGGGCCAAAGAACACAAACACAAACAAAAGCAAAAAAAGTGAGAAAACACACGGAACACAAAATACATTCAAAAGGCAGGCAAAGAACTGCTTCAACAGTATAGCAAAGTTTTTAGGGACCAGGTCCTGCGTTCAAATTCCGATTCCACCACTTGGAGACCATGTAACCTTGAACAAGTTACTTCAAAGGCTAGCCCTTAAGACCCCCTTCAAATTAGAAACACGTGTCCCTCTGGGAAGATGGAATCCAGAGGAGGCTGGAGAGCTCATTACTGACCCCCATGCTCCCTTGTGACTGAGCACCCACGTGCAGTAAGCAATCCACGCAATGGTACACAGTGGCTCTATTGCTCTGAATCTCTGTGGTTTCATTTCCTCTTCATATAGTGAAGGAAATGAGTGTATCTACCTCACGGGGCTCTTTTGAGGATTAAATTGCTATAGAACACGTAAAGTGTTTAGTATAGCACTTGGCACATTGTAAACATACTGCAAATGTTTACTATTATGATTGCATTTTTATTCATCTAGAGCTCTCATATTTTAGGGCAGAGGTCAGCAAACTAGGGCCCGCAGGCCAAATCCAGTCCGCCACCTGTTTCTGCACAGCCTGAGAGGTAACGAGTGGTTTTTTGGTGTTTTTTTTTTTTTTTATAGTTTTAGATGGGTTGGAAAGAAATCCGAAGAAAACCACCTTATGACACATGAAAATTACGCGAAATGCAAATTTTGTTGTCCATAAGTAAAGTTTTATTGGATCACAGCTACTCTCAGTGACGTATGGATCATCTACGGCTGCTTTCACAGCACAGCGACCGAGTTGAAAGGCAGCATCAGAGATGGCGTGGCCCATAAAGCCCAAACTATTTTCTATCTGGCTTTGCGGAAAGGGTTCCGCTGATCCGTTTTCTCACTAGCTTCGGGATGTGTTCTTCAGTCTTTCCCAGGGATTAGAATGAAATCAAAATGATTTTCCAAATTCTTGAGCACCAGTGAACATCAAGCTGTTGAAAGAGAGGCATTCTGATTCTTTCCAAGTATTTTGCAATATCTTTCAAAACACTGTCACCTCCTTTCATGGGTGATGACAATGTGCTTAACATTAATTCTCCTTCTGATATACAAAGATAGTGGCGGCAGAGTGCTGTGTCAGAGCCAGAGCAAACACATGCCTGTAGAGGCTGCCCTAAGTGTTACTATATGTTAAACAGGTTCAAGATGGAAACATATTTCGTATGGACAGGTGCCAACCCATCTTTGGCTGTCACATGATGTCAACATATACACAAGCAAAGCAGAAAATTCAGTCCATCACTGAGATGTTTTATCTGTTTGATGCCAAAAACCCAGATATTTGGAAACATCTGGATAACTGATTACATTTTTCACGTTTCATCTGGATTTGGCAGTCAGCCTATTTCAACTAAAGAGCCAAATATTAGCTGTGTTCTCAATGCTAACGTAATACGCAGAACCCACTTTCCCCATAGCTTTTCCAAGGTATGTTTCCTGGTTCCACTTTTTCTTCTGAATACTTCTAGGTTCTCCTCTGTTTATCTCTTTTCTTTATCTTCTTTATCTCTTGTACTTTTTTCTTCTTGCACGCCCTCTCTCTCTCTCTCTCTCTTTTTTTTTTGCCTTGACTATTCTCTTTAGCACAATCTCTACCATAAAACTTTTAACGAGTGTGATCTTCTTTCCGACCCAAGAAGAAAAGTGAGTGGCTTCATAACAACTGAAGTTTCCAATTAAAACCCAACGTCTAAGCCTCTGATGGTGTCAAATGACCTTCAAACGCTGGGATACTGCTTTGTGTTCAATCGAGCAGACCATGTCTGTGGCAGAATTCAAGGGAAAGGTCACAGGAGCAGCTTTTCATTTACCTAGTCACACTTTTTCTATTGTTTTCAATTGATTTTGAACAATCTGTTCAATGTTATAAGTGTATATAAAACCCCTGTGATATAATACAGGCTCCTCTGAGCCACTTATTTACAATTATGGCAATTACACCCTTTCCTTGACTCTGGCTATTTGGGGAGGCATGGTTATGGTCTACACTGGTCCACAGTCTTCTTTTTGTAATACTATGGACATTGCCAAGACAAATGCAACCCTCTCTCCCTGCTCCCCTAAATTCCTGACTGATGCTCTGCCTTTATGAAGTCTTGCTTTGAACACAGCAGTTAACCCATGACGTTCCTGTCTGGGTGTCTTTCGCACATTCTCAGTGAGGGCTTTTTCTTCCCCCAACAACACTGTAGAAGTCATTTAGCCCCAGATCATATAAACAGGAACACCAGCTGAAGCTGCAAAGTGGAGAATGTTATTGTCCTTGGTCCTAACCTGATGACTTCATACTTAAGGAGAAAGAGCTTCCACAAGAAAAGAGAAGGGGTGCCTGGGTGGCTCAGGCAGGTGAGCGCCTTACTCTTGAGATTTCAGCTCAGGTCGCGATCTCATAGTCGTGGGATCGAGCCCTGCATCGGGCTCCACCCTGAGCATGGAGCCTGCTTAAGATTCTCACTCTCTCTCTGCCCCTCTCCCCCACTCTCACATGCTCCCCCTCTCCCTCCCTCCTTCCCTACCTCTCTCTCAATCTCTCTCACAAATTTAAAACAGCAAAAAGGAGAAAACATCTTGGTGTTAAGATACCTATTGCATGATTACTGGAGGTAGTGAACTATGTTATATTCGGACGAACATTTGGTTTTCTCTTTGCTCAAAGATCACTCAAGTGCGCGCGCGCACACACACACACACACACACACACACACACAAACACACACTTTTTCCTGAAATCCTTTATAATTAAAGGGAGAAAAATTATGCTTCCAATACTAGAGTGCACCACGTCATTTTAACGCCAGCTCAAATCATAGAAATACTAAATACAAAATTGCTAGAAGAATATAAGTAATAATGATGAAGTTTCAACCAATACAGTTGTGTGACAAGAACATCATGCCAGACCAAGATATTTGCAAGGTAAAATTATAGTACTTTACAAAGTATACCATTACAGAAATATTTCTGTATCGCTAAAGTGCCTTCCTGTGTTGAGAGATAAACCAGGATGACACTGATTGTTTAATTCAATTAAGAACAATCCTCTCTAACAAACTATTTTAGGGAATACACACTTTTTCGGGTCTCTGCCAGAAAGCCGATATTCCCAACCCTTCGGCAGCTTTTGTCCTTTACCTGTGCTGGAAAAAAAAAATAATAAAGGAGAAGAGCCAACCGAAATCATCCCCACTCTTCTACTAACCTATCTACTAACGAGGCGTCACTTTTTTAAAAAAATTTTTTTAACGCTTATTTATTTTTGAGACAGAGAGAGACAGAGCATGAATGGGGGAGGGGCAGAGAGAGAGGGAGACACAGAATCAGAAACAGGCTCCAGGCTCTGAGCCATCAGCTCAGAGCCTGACACGGGGCTCGAACTCACGGACCATGAGATCGTGACCTGAGCTGAAGTCGGATGCTTAACCAACTGAGCCACCCAGATGGAGGCGTCACTTTTTATTCTCCTTCCCACCCGACACCTTTACCACCCAACCACACTGCTGAACACAGGACTTGGTCCCTCAGAGGTGGGAGGAGACATGAACAACATCTCACTCTGTCTAGAACCTACTGCTCTCTTCATTGACTGACTCACCAAAGAGCCCAGGAAGCAGTCCTGTTTGCTCCTGAAACCTCTGCTAAGAATGGAATGTTTCTAAGTTCACTGACTTCTAGAAACTTATGAGATCATACCCCTCCCTGCCTCGAAACCCTCCAGTAGGCCTGCTACCCAAATCAGAATGAAATCCCAAATTGTTTTCTAGGGGGACCTATGAAAGCCCACATATCCAGCGACCGCTTTCCTCAGGACCTCAGACCCTGCCCTTCTCCTGCCCCTCATCTACTCTGTCCCAGCCACACTGGCCTTTCTTCTGTTCTTGTGTATGTGCCCAACTTGTCTTGTCAAAGAGCTCCTATACTCGCTCTTTCTGCCTTCTACCAGCATCTCCCATGGCTTACTTGGGTCTCTGCTAAAGGTCAGACCCCCAAAGAGACTTTTCCCAACTACTTTGTGACAGAATAATAATAGATGTCCACAATCCCAATTTCTGAACCCTGTGAATATATTACCTTACATGGCAAAAGAGACTTTACAGGTGTGAATAAGTTAAGAATCTCAAGATGGAAGATTTTCCTGGGTTATCCAGGTGGGCCCAATGTAATCCAAAGGGTCCTTATAAGAGGTAAGTGTTGGGCTTGCAAATTGGCCTCCATACACAGAGGGCAAGGAGAAACTGGAGAAAGAGGCAGACCACTCCAGATTGGTAGGCCATTTTAATAAGCACAGGGACTAACATACAAGGCTTGTCTTAAGCACCCATGAGATAAGTAGCAGCCACCAAAGTCTTAAAATTTTGTAGAGAGGTCTTAACTGGGTTCAGTCATGTATACCAGGCAAATGGTTCCAACAATACCTTTCTCTCTCAAGGTTGTGTCCTTCAAACAGCTCATACTGTGGGAACACTGGACAGAATATACATTCCAAGGACAGGTGTTGTGGTAAAGAGCCTCCCATTGCCCTCGTCCAGCTCCTGAGTCAACCAGCAGCCACATCCTCTCCATGACCTCCCCAATAGTAAGAGTCAGAGACAGACCTGAAGATGTTAGGCTGTTGGCCTAGGAATGAGCCAAGGAATGAAATGAATTCTAGAAGCTGGAAAAAGCCAGGAAACAGACTGTTCTCCCCTAAAACTTCCAGAAGGAAGGCTGCCCTGCAGAGGTCTTGACTTTAGGCCAGCAAGACTCATTTTGGACTTTCGGTAAGACTCAGTTTGGGTTTTTGGCTTGCAGAAGAGTAAGATAAATGGTGTTGTTTTAAGCCACTAGGTCTGTAGTCATTTCTTGCAGCAGCAATAGCGAATATATACACACCCCTCTAAAATAACCTTGCCTCCCCACTCCCCACTGGCTTGTTTTCAGTGCCTTACTCTGCTTTATTTTTCTTTATAGGACTGGCTACTACTGAAAACCATATTGCTGTCTAACCTGTTTGTTTGCTTGTCTGTCTCCTGCAACAGAATGCAAACCTCATGAAAGTAGAAACTTTGCTTCATTAACCTTGGCTTACACATCTACAAGATCACCTGAAGAGAGTAGGCACTTAGTGGATGTTTGTTGAATGAATGAATGAATTAATGAATGAACGAATGAGTAAATTAATACTTATTAAAACCAGACCCCACTGAAACATAATTTGGATGCTAGTGGTGTGTGTGTGTGTGTGTGTGTGTGTGTGTGTGTGTGTGCGTGCGCGGGGGTGTGTATAACGAAGTGGAGTAGGAAGACTCATAGTGTCAAGCTGAGAGCTAGTACTGCTATTGATCGTGATAGTGGTATTATTGTGGAATTCAACCCATTTCTGTGATAGAGCAACGGCCCTGATTGATATTAATTGAAATACATCCATTATTTCGAGAAGGCTTTTGATTAAACCCCCATATGAAAATGCCCTCCATATATAACGTCAGGAATGTTCTGGACTATGTCTCCCTACCAAGTAGGTAACATCCTCGAATGAAAGGTCCTGCTCACAGGGCCATTATCAACAGTTTAGTGTCCAAGCATGAATTGCACACTTTGAAGAATCTCCCCCAAATTACGTGGCTAAAGTACTCAATGTAGTTGTGATCAAAGCGGTAACAAAAAATCAACCCCCAAACTACAGTCAAAACAGTAAGGTACTGACATACAAACAGACACACAGATCAATGGGATAGAACTGAGAGCCCAGAAATAAACCCATGGGAATATGGTTATTTCATCTACAATGAAGAAGGCAAAACTGTGCAATGGGGAAAAGACAGTGTTTTCAATAAATGGTGTTGGGAAAAGGGGACAGTTGCATGCAAAAGAAATAAGGTGGACCACTAAATAAGCTCAAAAAGGATTAAAGACCTAAATGTAAGACTGCACACCATACGACTCCTAGAAGAAAACATAGGCAATAGTTTCTTAGTCATCAACCTCAGCAACATTTTTCTAGATGTGTCTCCTGAGACAAAGAAAACAAAAGCAAAAATGAACAACTGAGATGACTTCAAACGAAAAAGCTTCTGCACAGTACAGTAAACCAGGAATAAAACAAAAAGGCAACCTACTGAAGAGAAGAAGGTATTTGCAGATATATCTGATAAGGGGCTAGTGTCCAAACTGTGCAAAGAACTTCTATAGATCAACACACAGAAAAACAAATGATCTGATTAAAAATGGGCAGAGAACCTGAAAAGGCATTTTCCCCAAGAAAATATATAGGAACCCCAGTGGAGCACTGGTGAGCACATGGTACTTACAGAGCACTGGGTATTATACGTAAGTGATGAATCACTACACTCTACTCCTGAAACCAATGCTACACTACATGTTAACTAACTTGAATCTAAATTTTAAAAAAAAAGAAGAAAGAAAGAAAGAAAACATACAGATGGCCAACAGACTCAGGAAAAGATGCTCAATGTCACTCATCATCAGAGAAATGCAAATCAAAACCACAAGGAGGTATCACCTCATACCAGTCAGAACGGGTAGTATCTAAATGAAAAGAAATAACAAGTGTTGGCAAGGATGTGGAGAACAGAGAATTCTTGTGCACTGTTGGTGGGAATCCAAACTGGTGCGGCCATTGTGGAAAAAGTATGGACATTCCTCAAAAAGACTAAAAATAGTTTTACACAATCCAGTAATCCCACTTCCGGGTATTTATGTGAAGAAATGAAAACACTAATTTGAAAATATACATGCACCTCTATGCTTATTGCAGCATTATTTACAACAGCCAAGATACAGAAGAAACCCAAGTGCCAACTGACAGATGAATTAATAAAGAGGATGGGATATGCGTGCGCATGCCCCACCCCCCCCCACACACGCGGGAATATTACTCTGCCTTAAAAAAAGAATGGAATCTTGATATTTATAACAACATGGATGGACCTGGAGGGTATTAGGTTACATGAACTAAGTCAGAGAAAAACAAATACGCTATGATTTCACTTATATATGAATCTAAAAAACAAAGCAAACAACATCAACACAAGAGAAACAGAGTCATAAACATAGTCAACAAATTGGTGGTTGAGGCTCCTGGGTGGCTCAGTTGGTTAAGCGTCCAGCTCTTGGTTTTGGCTCAGGTCATGATCTCCTGGTTTGTGAGTTCAAGCCCTGTGTCGGGCTCCATGCTGGCAGTGTGGAGCCTGCTTGGGATTCTCTCTCCCTCTCTCTCTCTGCCCCTCTAGCTCGCATGCTCAGTCTCTCTCTCTCTCTCAAAATAAATAAATAAACTTAAAAAAAAAAGCCAGTGGTGGTTGTCACAGGGAGGAAGGGTGGGGGAAAGGTAAAATAGGTAAAGAAAATTAAGAGGTACAAATTTCCAGATATAAAATAAATTTTTTAACGTATTTTTTTAAATGTTTTTATTTATTTTTGAAGGAGAGAGAGACAGAGCATGAGCCGGGGAGGAGCAGAGAGAGAGGGAGACATAGAATTTGAAGCAGGCTCCAGGCTCCGAGCTGACAGCATAGAGCCCGACGCGGAGATCGAACTCACGAACCGTGAGATCATGACCTGAGCTGAAGTCCGACACTCAACCGACTAAGCCACCCAGGCACCCCAAATAAATTTTTAAAAAAGAAAAATTAACCCAAGAAATGGTATCTCATTTTGTTTCAATTTGCATAACTTTAATCATTGGGGAATTTGACATTTTTTTCACCTACCTTTCAGGGTTTTTTTGAACTTTTTTTTAAGACTGTTTCCTTTTTTCCCTAAGTTTACTAATTTATTTTGAGAGAAAGAGAATGCGTGACTGTGAGTGGGGGAGAGGCAGAGAGAGAGGATCCCAAGCAGGCTCAGTGCTATCAGTGCAGAGCCCAAAGTGAGGCTTCATCCCATGAACTGTGAGATCATGACCTGAGCTGAAATCAAGAGTCTGCATGTAACCAACTGAGCCACCCAGGCGCCCCTGAACTTATTTTGATAACTGTCGGCTTATGATCTGCACAGATTTTTCTTTTTGTTCTTTTTCTTATTCATTTATAGACACTTTTAAAAGCTACATTGTTGATACCAATTCATTCTTTGTTACATATGCTATAAACTCTTTCTCCTCATCTGTTTTAACTTTAAAATGTTTCATTTCACTTTATTTTCATCTACACATTTTTCTTTAGCCTTGCTTTTTGAAACAAGCCTGATAAACCATATATCCATTCATGTTAGATGACTGGAAAACACATATACATATTTTCTGGCCTTGCTGTCAGAAAATTTTGTGAAAGGCTCAAATTATCTTTAGCATAACCAAACGTAGTAAGCAGAAGTACCTTTCTTAGAAGAGTCATACTGGATCATGGATAGAGACACCACAACATTTAGTAACATGATTTTCCTTAATGCCCAATCACTGTATTTCCAAATATAGTTAAAATGTGCCTATTCGTTTGCAGGAATCTTTAGGAGCTCTTAATATTCTTTCCACATGGGCATGTTCAGGTTGAGTGGTTTCATGATATCTTATTGAAAAAAAAAACCAACAAACTTCAATACGTATTTTTTGTTATGATATGGCTAATTTTACTTTTGTGAACCAAAAATGAACAAGTTCCCATACCACATTAATTTTTTATTTACCGTCAGTGATGCCTTTTAAATGACACATGCTGGGAACGAGTTTCTTTCATTTAGTATTTAAGTAGTGTATAGACTTAAAAATATAGACTTTATTATCATGTAAGCAAAATGCAATAAAATGTTACAGATTATACAATCCTTTACATTTCCCCAGAAATGTTGAAACAGTGCTTTTTAAAGACCATCTAAAAGAGATCAGAAATTTCTAGAGACTCTCCCTCAAAGAAGTGGACGCCAGTTTGAATGATGTGTTAGAAACAAGACCTTTCACCTATAGAATGGGTGGAACTAGGAAACATTACAAGTTCTCAATGAGTCTGCAGAAGGAGAAAGCAAAGCCACAGAAAATTTTCATTTCCAGCCAGTATTTCAGACCTCTTTTGCCACTGATTCTCCTGTAAGAACTAGAAAGATGCAAACACGCATCGATGGGTGGACGGAAGGAATGACTTTGGCTGCTATAACATATCAACTTCTCTGGAAAGCTCTTCTAAAGAGCAGAACAGCTAACACAAAGGAGTCAACTGGCCAGAGAACTGAGTGTGCACAATCCACAAACAGGACCATTAGCTTCTAGGGTCAATGAAAGCAGTCTTGAGTCTGAACTTCTATCTGGAATTAAAGAACTAGTAAATAAGGTGGGTGTGGGGAGGGCAGGGTTGAACACTGTGTTCTGATTCACCCAAGATTTGTATTTTTTTTAAGTTTATTTATTAATTATGAGAGAGAGGGAGAGAGAATGTGAACTGGGAAGGGGGAGAAAGAGAATCCCAAGCAGGCTCCAAGATCAGCACAGATCCTGACATAGGGCACAATCCCACAAACTGTGAGATCACGACCTGAGCGGAAATCAAGAGTCGGGCACTTAACCGACTGAGCCACCCAGGTGGCCCACCTAAGATCTGTATTTAAAACATCAAAAATGTGTTGTTTATGGGAAGGTACACTGAGGATAGAAGGGAGGAAAGAGGTGGATTTATTTTATCTACCTATCTATTTATTTATAAGTCACATTCAAGTTGGTTAACATATACCACAATAATGATTTCAGAGGTAGATTCCAATGATTCATCCCCTACATATAACACCCAGTGCTCATGTCCCTTACCCATTTAGCCCATCCCCTTACCCACAGCCCCTCCAGCAACCCTCAGTTTGTTCCCTGTATTTAAGAGCCTCTTATGTTTTGTCCTCCTCCCTGTTTTTATATTATTTTTGCTTCCCTTCCCTTATGTTCATTGGTTCTGTGTCTTAAAGTCCTCACATGAGTGAAGTCATATGGTATTTGTCTTTCTCTGACTAATTTCACTTAGCATAATGTCCTCCAGTTCCATCCACATAGTTGCAAATGGCAAGATTCCATCCTTTTTGATTGCCAAGTAATACTCCATTGTATATGTATACCACATCTTCTTTATCCATTCACCCATCAATGGACATTTGGGCTCTTTCCATACTTTGGTTATTGTCGATAGCACTGCTATAAACATGGGAGTGCATGTGCCCCTTCAAAACAGCACACCTGTATCCCTTGGATAAATAGCTAGTAGTGCAATTGCTGGGTCGTAGGGTAGTTCTGTTTTTAATTTTTTGAGGACCCTCCATACTGTTTTCCAGAGTGGCTGCACCAGCTTGCATTCCCACCAACAATGCAAAAGAGATCCTCTTTCTCCGCATCCTCACCAACATCTGTTGTTGCCTGAGTTAATGTTAAGCCATTCTGACTGATGTGAGGTGATATCTCACTGTGGTTTTAATTTGTATTTTCTTGATGATGATTGATTTTGAGGATTTTTTCATGTGTCTGTTGGCCATCTGGATGTCTTCTCTGGAGACGTGTCTACTCGTGTCTTTTGCCCATTTCTTCACTGGATTATTCGTTTTTGGTGTGTTGAGTTTGATAAGTTCTTTATAGATTTTGGATACTAACCCTTTGTCTGATATGTCATTTGCAAGTGTCTTCTCCCATTTTGTTGGTTGCCTTTTAGTTCTGCTGATAGTTTCCTTCACTGCACAGAAGATTTTTACCTTGATGAAGACCCCAATAGTTCATTTTTGCTTTTGTTTTCCTTGCCTCCAGAGATGTGTTGAGTAAGAAGTTGCTGCGGCTAACATCAAAGAGGTTTCTGCCTTTCTCCTCAAGGATTTTGATGGCTTCCTATCTTACGTTTAGGTCTTTCATCCATTTTGAGTTTATGCTTTGTGTATAATGTAAGAAAGTGGTTGAGGTTCACTTTTCTGCATGTCACTGTCCAGTTTTCCCCACACCAATTGCTGAAGAGATTGTCTTTATTCCATTGGATATTCTTTCCTGCTTTGTCAAAGATTAATTGGCCATCCGTTTGTGGGTCCATCTCTGGGTTCTCTATTCTGTTCCATTGATCTGAGTGTCTGTTCTTGTGCCAGTACCATACTGTCTGGATGATTACACCTTTGTAGTATAGCTTGAAGTCCGGGAGTGTGATGCCTCCAGATTTGGTTTTCTTTTTCAGGATTGCTTGGCTACTTAGGGTCTTTTCTGGTTCCATACAAATTTTGGGACTGTTTGTTCTACTTCTGTGAAGAATGCTGGTGTTACTTTGATAGAGATTGCATTGAATACATAGATTGCTTTGGGTAGTGTTGCCACTTTAACAATATTTGTTCTTCCCATCCAGGAGTATAGAATATTTTTCCCTCCTTTGTGCGTCTTCTTCAATTTCTTTCATAAGCTTTCTATAGTTTTCAGCATATAGATTTTTCACCTCTTTGGTTAGGTCCATTCCTAGGTATTTTATGGTTTTTGGTGCAATTGCAAATGAGATAGATTCCTTGATTTCTCTTTCTGTTGCTTCATTATTGGTGTATAGAAATGCAACTGATTTCTATGCATAAGAGATGCATTTCTTAAAACGACAGACCAGATCAAGAGCTGGGCAGACTGCTCAGTGATCCCAACTGAGCAAGAATCTGTAATGACATGATGACCTTTCCTCTGCCATCTTCTAGAGGTTTCTCCTCTAAATATCTTTTTTTTTTTTTTTTTTTTTAGGATCCTCTTTCTCAAAATACCTAGCCACTGCAGGGGCATAAGCCACTGTGAAAAATACATAAGCTGTTTCATTCTACTTGGAGGCACTCTATATATAGATAGGGATTGTGGAAGGAGTCTGCCACAAGCCTGCAATTGTGGGTCCATGCTATTGATGTTGGATAAACCTCTTGGGCAGTCTATTCCGTGCCAAGCCTTGAGCTGAATTAGCCACTTCAGCACGTTCAGAGCGGCATTCCGAAGAGGACAGTGTACTAGCTCTGCAGTTACATGGCCACGGATTTAAATCCTGGCCCCACCCCTTGCCTAGCAGTGGCCTCGGAAGGTGGTTAGTCTCTCAGAGACTCAATTTCCTTCTCTCTGAATCCAGGGCGCACACCTGCCTTTCAGCTTTGTGGTGCAGAGTAAGGATGCTGAGTGTCAAGTGTCTGTGTGGCAGAAACAGCGCTCCCGGATTTCACTTCCAGTCAGTGGACGGGGAGCCAAGGGATCCACGCCCCAGGGGAGTGGAGAAGGTTCAGTGCCTCTTACATCCTTAAAGGCTGTGCATACAGATGGTCTAACTATAAGATCGAAGAGGGCTGCCAGAGATCACACGGAGCTTTGTGGATGCAAGAGGCAGACCTTTTGCTATGTTACACTACTGAGATTTTAGAGTTTTTCTATTCCAGCAACACCTGGGAACTGGCTGGAAATGAAAGTTCTTAGGCCCCACCACTGACGTGGCAACACAGAAAATCTGTGTTTTAAGGAGCCCAGGAATCTGAGTTTTTAGGAGCCCCCCAAGGGTGATTCCAGTGTACTGGCAAGTCTGAGAACCACTGGTTACAGACCAGCCTGACTAACCCAACCCAGCGCCAAGTGAGCACTCAACAAATAAGGAGTTAGGATTAGTTGCAACCAACTAGTTACCACAACTACATAAAAACACGCTGCTTATATTTGTCGCTACAAAATATGTTGGTCATATTTTATAAATGGAATCTGATGCCCTGTTAATACCTGCTCCTTCTTCTATCTGGACGGTGGGCAGACGGTGGGATTAAGATGATCGAGAAACCTACCTATGTGGTAATCCCGATGCTAAAGGCAAATTTGTGATTGCAATGAAACTGATATGTGAGACTCGCTGGTGAAGTATGGAAATCAAATCCCCCAAATTTGCAAATATTTTGTAATCAGTTACACAACAAAGCCGCAGTCACCCAAGACTGGACCTCATAAGAAAGGCTGCAGTTGTAAAATGTCTTTAGAATTATATTTGTCTAATTTATGCCACAAAGTATGAGTGTGTGTCTGTGTATGATAGCGAGGTTGGTATTCTTGGATAAAATTCTTAAATTTAATTATAATGAGATTTACTACAATTTTGCCTGCTTGCCTCTTCTTTCTACATTAATGTCTGCTTAGATTTTAAATTCTGTTCTCCCCGACCAGTGCTGTAGGGGCGTTGATTCTCTAACAGACAAGTGCAGGCTCTCCGAGCTCAGGCTGAGCCACTAATATATCATATGATGACCTTGGAAAATTGGTAACTGGCCTGAAACCTTACTGTGACATTGTATAGAGCCTAAGGTTTTGATCGTAACATAATAGTGCCCCACTTATCATGGCTAGCCTCATTAATTTGATGTGATGATCCGTTTTTTCTCTTTCAAGTGCTGCATAATGTATATTTATTTGTCCTAATTAAAGTCAATGAAAACAAATTTTGTCTGAAGAATTAGGTGGCATGCACGGAGCTTTCCTGGAAATCAGCAAAATCAGATCTGGAAGCCACTTTTCTGAGGATACCGCACCTGGACCATTCTGAACTAGTGGAGAAAGAACACAGAATGTTCCCCTCATGGACTTTTTCCCTTTAAGACTGAGAGAACAATTTTGCACTGGTATTTGGAACATCCTAGGCTACGGAGACTCAGAATTTTTCTATTTTGTCTGTGCTAAGGAATTTCGTCTTTTATGAAGTACCAGACCGTAACTGCCTGGCAGTATTTGCCATCGTTATTCCCCAAACCTTGGAGGGAATTCCCAACTGACAAACGCATTTTTTTACATTTTTATTTATTTTGAGAGACAGAGGGAGAGCGCAAGTGGGGGTGGGACAGAGAGAGAGAATCCCAAGCAGCCCGATTCGGGGCTCAAACTCAGGAACCGTGAGATCAGAGTCGATGCTCATCCGACTGAGCCACCCAGGCACGCCAACAAACGGAGCTGCATAATCTCCATCCCTTCTGTCTTGCTGTTCCTTATTCACGGTTACTCACTGTGGAATTTCATATCACCTGCATTCATTGCACATTTAAGAAACATTTGTCCTCACTCACTTTATTTTTCTGTTTCATTCTATTTCCCATGCCCGTCCCTCCCTTCTAGAAGCAGCCATTCTAATATGTTAATGTATTCCTTTTTGTTTATACTCTTGGAAAACTGTTCTACATGCATATATTTTAATTTTTTTAAGAATAGTTTGTGTTATATACATCCAATTTCCTTTCGTACTGCTTTCACTCAGCAGTATGTTTTGAGATACAGCCATAGGGCCATGGATAGGGCCAGTCCACTATTTTTAATTCTTGTATATTAACGATGGGCCCTTTTTCTAGCTATGAGGTGTAAAGGGTCAAATGAGAAACTTCATGGCTCCTATTTCTACAGAGCTTACATCTCATTGGGAAAAATATACATTAAAACAAGTAACCACGCACAGCAAGTGTTTGTCATTCATGTTTTCCATAAATATTTATTGAATGCCTTCCATGTACTACATATGTTAAGGACTGGGGATAAAGTAGAGAATGAGACAGAAGAGATCCCTGCCCTCCTGAGGCTTATACTCCAGAGGATTGGCCAAGTCCTGAAGATCATGGTAAGGATTTAAGGTCTATGGCAAGTGATTACATGGTTTTCTGCAACAGAATGCTATCACATGATATGATATCTTTATTCTAGATGTTATTGGGATAGTGGAGGAGAAGGGAACAAGACAGGGTTCAGGGGAACCAGTTAGAAAACTGTTGCAATGAAACAGTTGAGAATGGATAGTGCCTTCAGTGGAGCTGGTGGCAGTGGAACAGAAGAGAAAGAAGAGGGTGATGTCTCATACGCTGGAGAAAGAATGGGCAAGATGTGCTGCTAGACTAACTGTGAGGGGTGAGGAGGAAACAGGAATCATCCCTGGGATTCTGGTCTGAAAGCTGAGAGGGAGATGATGGAGGGTGGGTTGAGTTTGGGGAGAAAAGTCAAATCCTCTTTGGGTAATGATGCTTAGGCAGCCTCTACACGGTAGCCAGCAGGCAGGTGAGTCTATGAATATGATGTTCAGAGAACAGCTGTCAACTAAAGATGCATTTGGGAATCATCATGGAGGGATGGTCTTTAAAATCATGCATGGGCGGGGGTTGGGGGGGGCGCCGGAGTGGCTCAGTCAGTTAGGTGTCCCACTCTTGGTTTCGGCTCAGCTCGTGATCTTGGGGTTAGTGGGTTCAAGCCCCACATCAGGCTCCACGCCGGCAGCGTGGAGCCTGCCTGTGATTCCCTCTCGCTCTGTTTCTCTCTGCCCCTCCCCTGCTCATTCACTCTCTCAAAATAAATAAACTTAAATTAAAAAGAAAAATCCATGCATAGGAATGTAGACAATGGCAAAAAAAAAAAAAGTGGGGGTGGAGGAGGCATGACAGAGCCCAAATGAATCCCAACATTCGGAAACTGGATGGAAGAGAAAAAGCCAGCAGGAAAGCGTACTAACTGTTCAGAGGTTTACTGTGAGGGAAGACACCTACAGAGAAGGGTATAAACAGTAAGCGGAAGTTAAGAAGCAGAGATGCCATGTGCAGACAAATCTTTAGTGGATGCTGGGGGCAACGAAGAGGTAGCAAAGGCAGGGCGGAATCTGGAAGAAAATTCTGGATGAAGACGGCGTGATTGGAACATGGTGCCCAGAGAGGGTGGAGAGTGGAGTGCTCCTGAGACGCCGGGGCAGGGGCAGGCTCCTGGTGAGAGAAGAGGGCTCCCCTTCGACAGCACCCGTTCCACGCCTTTCTCTGAAAGCTACTTCACTGACAAAATAAGGTAAGAGCAGGAGCCAGTGTGACAGCTCTGTTCCACTGGATTCCATCCACAACGAGCAGAAGCTAAGAGGCCTAACTTCTTAAAAAGTAATTTGTTCAAAGGTCATTGTCAAAGAAACTAGGCCTCAAAACAAGAAGATATCTATAGAATTTGGCACAGAGTCTGATTTTCTATTGTCACAGGGCAAATCTGGGTTGGAAGAAGGCTGTCTGGTGGAAGAAAATTACTCTCTCTGTCTGAGAAGAGCCCGTAACAGGCTTTGACAGAAACCCAGAGAGACCGTGCAGCCTTTTTCTGCGTTTATCAAAAAGCTGAAATCTCCCTCCTTTTTTCCAGCTTCAGGAGGCCTACAGAGCAGAAGACAGATACTCCAGGATACATTAAATTCAGGAATGTCAAAATAAGGAGGGGGAAATGACCGACCAAATGGGTTGAGATCAGAAGACAGACTGCTGCCTTCCAGCATCTACCTGGGCACAGGCCAGGTCACTCTCCCTCCAAGATCTTACCTATGAGTCTGAATGGACCAATTTAATGAATCTCTACTCAGGCTACACACAAATTACATAGTATTTAATAACAGCTAAACGACAGGACCAAATCTATCTAAATATATTTACTTCTTTAAATCTTAGACTAAAGAGCACAGATGTTAATTGCCCTGGTCATAGTATTCATAGTGTTTTTTTCTTTTTTCTTTTATAGAGAGAGAACACATGCGTGAGCAGGGAAGAGAGGCAGAGGGGGAGAGAGAGAGAGAGAAAGAGAGAGAGAATCTTAAGCAGACTCCATGCTCAGCATGAGTGAAGCCCAACAGGGGGCTCAATCCCACGACCCTGAGATCATGACCTGAGCCAAAATCAAGAGTCAGATGCTCAACTGACTGAGCCACTCAGGTACCTGTGTTTTGGCACTTTCTGAGTTGACTGCTTATACACAGTAATTAATTTATCCAACCACATTCTCTGTTTTGTTTTTCAGATCTTCATGCCACGGAGAAGTGTAAAGAGTTGGGTCACAAAGCCAGGTCCAAGAGGCCAATATCGACGTGTAAATGTAAACAGGGTAGCCCAGAGGGGAAAAGACGTCTCTACAGGGTTAGACTCTCAAACCCAAGCTTGTAAAATGCCATCACAGGTGGTAAAGAGGGGCAGTACATTACATTGCAAAGAATGCTAACTTGGGAACCCTTTTACCACTGGCCTGCCCCTAACATACAGCACCACCCTGGGCAATTTACTAACCCCCCACGTCATTCCACCTGCAAAGTATCCATAAGCACTCAGGAATTTTTAAGGTCTATCCTGGTTTTAAAGTCTCTTGATCTGATGTATTAATAGGGATTAGTTTTGTTCCGAGTGACAGAAGCAGACCTCAAAATGACTGAAATAAAAGGGGGGATGAGAGGCGCCTGGGTGGCTCAGTCAGCTGAGCGTCTGACTTTGGCTCAGGTCATGATCTCATGGTTCAGGGAGTTCAAGCCCTGCATCAGGCTCTCTGCTGTCAGTGCAGGGCCCGCTTCAGATCCTCTGTCCTCCTCTCTCTCCGCCCCTCCCCTGCTGGTTTTCTCTCATTCTCAATCTCTCTCTCTCTAAAAAAATAAATAAACTTAAAAACAGGGCGAGGGGGACGAAATTGATTGGTTCGTACAACTGCAAAGCTATCGGCAGCCCACGAAGCCCCTTCTGAGAAATGGGAAAAGGGACTCCTGAGTAAGCATGTGGCTTGGCAAGCAATGGAAGCCTTTGTGTGAAACACAACACAACAGAACAAGTCCCTTCCTCTAGGTAGATGCAGCCCTGCTTCCCAGTGGACCAAATGGATTTCAACCCCACTTGCCCCTTTGGCTGGGAACCCTCCACAGTTCACAAACTGTTCAACTGTATATAGCGGCCCTGAATCCAAGGGTAACTGGCATCAAGTCCAGCTGGGTCTACAGACTCAAACACTATCACCAGGACTTATGATCACTCTTTCCTCCTGGCTCTGCTGGTTTTTTGTTGACTCCCTTCTTCTGTGTGTGTGTGTGTGTGTGTAGCTATCAATCAACTGACTGAGTAGTCTTAGAAGAACTCAGGAACCACCCCGCTAAGGTTTTTACATTAGCAAAAACCCTGAAATGATACTCACCAATACCCATGAAGCTGCAGTAAGACTGGTGTATTTGTATTTGTGCGTATCTAGGACTCCATCAATTGGCACAAGTCTTTGGAAAGCTATTGGGCAATTTTGACCAAGAGGAATACAAACTGCTGTGTCATGTGGACCCTTACGAATACCCCTGAGAACTTACCCTAGAGAACTAACTTAAACCTAGAACTTCACATGCATGAGAATGTTTATTCAACATTGTCTACTATAACAAGTTGGAAATGGACAGACATCAACCACAGAGGAACAGGTAGGTGAATCACAACATGGCAACAGAATGAACTGAGTGGCCATTGTAATGACAACTGTGGGGGCACCTGGCTGGCTCAGCTGGAGCAGTGTGACTCTTGATCTCAGTGTCGTGAGTTTAATCGCCACGTCCAGTGGAAAGATTACTTAAATAAATACAACCTTAAAATAAAGAAACAAACAAACAAACCAACAACCTCAAAGAGTCTATATAACCAGGGTGCTAAGTGAAACAAGGTACGGACAAAGTTACGTACATATGACGATAAGCATACAGAGATGAAGCCTAGGAAGGGGCACCTAAAAATGGAAGTCATGTTTGTGTTTACAATGGAGGAGTAATAAGAAACCTGTTTCCTCTTTTCAATTTCTTGGCAATCTCGGTACAACTTTGTTTTAGAAGAACTAAAATCTAGTGAGCAAATTCTACGATTTAAGAATCACTATCTTGGGGCACCCGGGTGGCTCAGTTGGTTAAGCGTCCGACTCTTGGTTTCTGATCAGGTCACGATCTCGCCGTTCATGAGTTCGAGCCCCGCGTCGGGCTTCACACTTGCTTGGGATTCTCTCTCTCCCTCTTTCTCTGCCCCTTCCTTCTGCCCCTCCCTCACTTATTCTGTCTCTCTCTCAAATAAATAAATAAATAAATAAATAAATAAATAAATAAATATGACTATCTCAGTTTCCTTATGAGGGTTTTTTTTATGATTAAGTCAAAGGTTGTATATGAAATATTTAGGGAATGCCTGCTTCAACCTGAGGCAGAAATAAACGTTAGTCATCACTGTTAGGGTAATATGCTTAAAACATCGAGTGTGCTCTGTACATAATAAAAGAAGACAGAAAGTGATTTTTTCACTTGAGTTTTCTCCGTTAATGCGAAGACAAAGCGATTTTCCTTTACCACACATGCCCTTACCAATTCACACTGTCTTGCTCCAGTGATCTAACCTCAAGGGCATTCCATGCTATCTCCTCAGAGCCTCTTGGAAACTTTTGTTGGGAGGCTCAGAACATAAGTGTCCACCTGCATTGATACTGCTCAGGGGAAGATAAAGGCAGCAGGGAGAAGGCCAGTTACAGGGGCAGAGGGAAGACAAGACTCGCGTTAAAAAGTTAATGTTTCAGGGGGCGCCTGGGTGGCTCAGTCGGTTAAGCGTCCGACTTCAGCTCAGGTCACGATCTCACGACCCGGGAGTTCGAGCCCGCGTCGGGCTCTGGGCTGATGGCTCAGAGCCTGGAGCCTGCTTCCGATTCTGTGTCGCCCTCTCTCTCTGCCCCTCCCCCGTTCATGCTCTGTCTCTGTCTCAAAAATAAATAAACGTTAAAAAATAATTTAAAAAAAAGTTAATGTTTCAGGGTGCCCAGGTGGCTCAGTCAGTTAGGTATCTGATGCTTGATTTCAGCTCACGTCATGATCTCACAGTTCAGGAGATGGAGTCCCATGTCAGGTTCCACAATGACAACATGGAGACTACTTGGGATTCTCTCTCTCCCTCCCTCTCTCCCCCACTTGTGCTTTCTCTCATACTCCTAAAATAAATAATTAAACTTAAAAAAATACGAAGACAGATAGTGTGAGCGGGGTAAGGGCACAGAGAGAGGGAGACAGAGGATCTGAAGCAGGCTTCGTTCTGTCAGTGCAAAGCCCAAAGTGGGGCCCGAACACACAAACCATGAGGTCATGACCTGAGCTGAAGTTGGACGCTTAACCAACTAAGCCACCCAGGTGCCCCCAAAGGTCAACGCTGTAATCACACAGGTCATTGGTAAATACATTCTCACTGTAGAATGAATTTAGAATAGCCAACTCGTCAGCTAAGCCTAAAGCTCAGGCTGCCATCACAAAATACCCCAGACCTGGGTGCTTCAACAACAGACATTTATTTTCTCACAGTTCCGGAGGCCGGAAGTGCACGACCAAGTTTCCACAGAGTTAGTTTCTGGTGAGGGCTCTCTTCCTGGCCTGCAGATGGCCTGCCTTCTCACTGTCTTCACATGGTAGTGAGAGAGAGAGAGTGCGAGAGCAAGAAAGAGAGAGAGAGAGAGAGAGAGAGAGAGAGAGAGAGAGAGAAAGGAGAGTGTGAGCTCTCTGGGATCACCTCCTATAAGGGTGTTAATCTCATCAGTGGGACCCCACCCTCATGACTTCATCTAATTACTTCCTTACTCCAGTCCTGGAGGGTCAGGGCTCCAACATAAGAACTTTGAGGGACACACACATTCAGTCCATAACAAGAGTCCCTTCCTTTCCCCACATAGGTGCTTCTCCCCCAGTTAGAACTCTATGATCAATTCTCAGGTACAGAAATATATCCAGACTTTTCCCTTTTAAAGAAAAAAAAAAAACTATCGATTTTATGAGGTTTATTCTGTGCAGTTTTTAAAATCTTCCTGAGCGTAGACCTCTTCAAATTCTTTTTTTTTATAAAATATGTCTTGGTCAATGGTCAATGTTCAGAGTGTCTGTTGTTTTTTAGCTGCTGCATAATATTCTAAAATAAAATGTCCAGATCCTACCAGTTACTGTGTTATTTTTTTAAAGTAATCTTTACACCCGATGTGGGGCTTGAACTCACCACCCCGAGATCAAGAGTCACATGCTCTACTGACTGAACCAGCCAGGCACCAACCCCATTAGCTACTTTAAATAACTATTACCATATTGATAAATATTTAAGTCATTTCTGATCTTTTTTTCCAATTACAGACAATTCTGCAATAAAAATCTTACACCATCTCTGCGCACAAAGGTGAATGTTTCTCTTGGGTTGGTGCTGAGAAGCTGAATTGCTCGATCGCAATATATGCACATTATCAATTTTAACAGACACTGGCAAATTGTCCTCTAAGGTGGCTATCCTATTTATATTCTCACTAGTAATTTATGAGACTGCTTGAACCTCCTTGCCAACATTTGAAATTATCCAACTTGAATATTCTTTGCCAATCTCATGAGTACCCAAAATGTTATCTTACAATTTAAACTTGTATTTCCCTGTTGGATGGGAGGCTGAGCATTTTCTGGAATATTTATTGGCCAACTCCCAAGCAGTCCCTCATAAGTATCACCTCCTTATGTGTTTTGACCATTTTTTCCCCTATCAAATTGTTTACCATAGTCTTATTCAATCTGTACGACTCCTTCATATATATACTAATACTTTATTGTCTGTTAGTTAGGTTGCAAATATTTTCCCTCCAACCTGCCCACTGCCTTTTTTATTTATGGTACCTTTTGCTTTACAAAAGTTTTTATTTGGGAAATAGACAAAAGTTCTGATTTTTTCCTTGGATGACTTTGCTTATAGTGTTATAAGAACTTTTCTGTGCCAAGATCATAACCATATAAGTACTCTTACATACTCATTTAACGTTCTTGTATTTTTTCTTCTACTTTTAGATCTTTAGTCCATCTGGAATTTATTTTAAAAAATGATGTGAGGGGGGCACCTGGTTGGCTCAGTCGGTTAAGCGTCAGATTCCTGGTTTCAGGTCAGGTCATGACCTCACGGTTTCATGAGTTGGAGCCCTGTGTAGGACTCTGTGCTGACAGTGTGGAGCCTGCTTGGGGTTCTCTCTCTCCCTCTCTCTCTCTGCTCCTCCCCAATTAACACTGTCTCTCTCTCAAAAATAAACTTTAAAAATTTTTTTTAAAAAAATGATGTGAGGTAGGAGCTAACTTAACTACTTTCTAAATGGATAGTCAGTTGTCCCAATCAATGGACTGAGCTCTTTGTAAGGATTGTAAGCTCTACACTTTTCTATCTCATTGTTTCTGGATCCAGCTCAGGAGGAAATGAGGTATACATTTCTATACAGCTATACCCAACACTCTCTGAAAGAACAGAACCTGACTCGGGAGATTACTTCAACGTGAATGCTTCTTCTCAAAAGCAAATCATCTTTTCTATAAATTAAATGATCAAGACCACTTTATCTCTCCCATAATTAAGATTTTCCTCCAATTTGGTTTTTGGTTGAATGAGCACACATTTACATTTGAACAATTTTCTGAAATTGTGATAGAGGAAGATTCGCCATAATGCTACACACATTTTGAACCAGATGCTATTTTGTTAAGTTAGCAGCAGCCTTAAACACCACATGCTTCAAGCAAGTTCTGGACCTCCATGTGTTTCTCGAAAGGGTTGGAACAAGGAACCAAATGCATGTAACACGCATGGTTCCTCTGCCTGGTGTCTCAGTGCAGCCGGTGGCGGGGTTCCAGAGACCTGGGTTTGAATTTGCCTCAATCACATTAGAACCACAAGACTTTGCCATATTTTCTTAATATCTGTTTGCTTCATCTGTTGAATGGGAGTAACACAAATACTTACTTATTAGAATCACTATAAAGACAAAATGGGTTAATGCACACAAAGCTCTTTTTTTTTTAATGTTTATTTATTTTTGAGAGAGAGAGAGAGAGAGACAGAGTGTGAGTGGGAGAAGGGTGGAGAGAGAGGGAGACAGAGAATCCAAAGCAGGCTCCAGGCTCCGAGCTGTCAGCACAGAGCCCGACGTGGGGCTCAAACTCACAAACCATGAGATCATGACCTGACCTGAAGTCAGACGCTGAACAGAGCCACCCAGGCGCCTGCCTTCTCCCCGCCAACAAAGCTCTTAGAAAAATGTCCACCATGACCAGTGTTCTGTGTTAGTGGAAAGCTTTCAGCCCTGCAGGCTGCTGCTTTCATAATGTCCCACTTTTGTCCTTTTGAAAACTTCTCATGATTTTAGATTCACTTCTCTTTTTCATTCTTACTGCTTTTTTTTCTTGTGTATTTGCAAAAATAGAGTCTTTGTCCCAAATTCGCTGTCAAAGAAACCTGGGAGATGTCTCTATGGCCAGTCTGATGAAGAGAGCATCCAGATCCCTGTACCTCAGCTTGGGTTCAAGAAAATCTGAGCCTCAATCATGGACCCTCTCATAGTTACCATGAGAAAGTCAGCTCTAGGGGCACCTGGGTGGCACAGTCAGTTGAGCATCCAGCTTTGGCTCAGGTCACGATCTCATAGTTTGTGAGTTCGAGGCTCGTGTTGGGTTCTGTGCTGACAGCTCAGAGCCTGGGGCCTGCTTTGGATTCTGTGTCTCCCACTCTCTCTGCGCCTCCACTACTTGTGCTCCCTTGCTCGCTCACTCTCCCTCTCCCAAAAATAAACATTAAGAAATAAATAAAAAGTCAGCTCTAGGCTGCACCACTCCTAACAGCCAAGAAGCTTTGAGAATGCACTTGCCACCCATATTGAGTGAGGTCTTTTTTGTGAGCTCTGTGCTGGGTTTCAGGTAATGTGATCTCAGCTAAAGAGCTAAGGCTCAGGATCACTGGGTGCGTTTCCTGGGTCCCACCCGTGCTTTTGGCACACAGGCTGCCTCCCCTACTACAGCTCCCCACACTGTAATTCACCAGAGGCCCCTACTTTAAAGAACCCAGGCCTCAGTCCTTATGTGGGGTCTCCCCTGTGAGCCCTACCCTGGGAGATGATCTGTTTGGGGAGTAGTCTGCATGTTTTTGGCTCTACCCCAATGAAGAATGAAGTCCTTGTCACCCTGCAAGGGCCATTAAGGGCCCAGGGACCTTTTGTATGCCATATTAGGGGAGAACCACAGGTGGCAGGATTAGTCAATGAAGATATTGAGGATATGGGGGTCACTGTTCATGCGGAAGGAGAAGTCTCAAAGAGACAAGGACAACGAAGAGAGGTCTGGAATGGAGGAGAGAGCTGGCGACCCAGCTGGGGGAGAAGCTGTACACAGTTGTATGTTCACTAAAACATGGAAGGATCGCTGGAAGGAAGGGCCAATGTGTGGGTGACAACCAAGTGACAGGGATGGCGAGCGTGGTGGGTGCAGTGCCCCAAATCTAGAAAGCAGTCCCTGTGATGTCAAGAGAAGCGAGATGTTTCACTGTATTAAAACAAAAAGCGTAGGGGCACCTGAGCGGCTCAGTCGGTTGAGCATCCGACTTTGGCTCAGGTCGTGACCTCACGGTTCGTGGGTTGGAGCCCCGTGTCGGGCCCTGTGCTGATCCTCTGCAGCCTCAGATCCTCTGTAGCCCCATCTCTCTCTGCCACTCCCCTGCTTGTGCTCTCACAAAAATACATATTTAAAAAAGAAATCAAAGATGAAAAGTGTTAAAACAGGCTCCTAAGCACTGTCCAAATATTTAATTTGTAAAATAGAAAGACAGTGGCTTATATGTTACATATATTCTACATATTTTATATATATACATGTTATACGTTATTTTTCGTATATGGTGTGGGTGCGTATATGAAAGTTCTATGAAGAAAAGTCTAAAAGAGATTATTTGAGAATGATTCTGAATAGGAGACAGCCCTGTGGGCCCCTCCCCTGTGTAAGACTACACAGAGGACCATGGGCTGGGGGATTCGCAGGATTCAGCTAAGCCTGGAAGGGAAGCTGTTAGGGGCTGAGCGTTTGTACTTTCCTGAATTTCACATGTTGAAGCCCTAACTCCCAGGGGGGGCTGTATTCGGAGTAAGGAAGTAATTAAGGTCAAACAAGGTTATCAAAGTGGGGCCCTTATCCAATGGGATTAGCATCCTTAAAGGGTGACCCAAGAGAGCTAACTCTCAGGGGCACTCGGGTGGCTCAGTCGGTTAAGCGTCTGAATCTTGGTTTCGGTTCAGGTCACGATCTCACCAAGGGAGCGATCAAGCCCTGAGCCAGAGTCCCATGTCAGGTTCCTCACTGACCTGGAGCCTGACTGGGATTCTCTCTCTCCCGCTCTCTCTGTGCCTGGCCCCCCCACACATGCGCATACATATGTCCCACCCCCCAAAAGTAATAAACTTTTTTTTTTTTTGAAAGAGGGAGCTCACTCCTTCTATGCTCACAGGTACAGAGGACAGGCCCTATGAGGGCACAGGTAGAGAAGGCATGCCAGGAAGAGTGCTCACCAGAAACCGAATGAGCCAGAACCTCGGTCTTGGATTTCTAGACTCCAGAACTGTGAGAAAACAAACATGTGCTATGTAAGAAAGACAACCAGACAGCCAGGCGACCCAAGCCGACACAGAGCCTCCTAACTTGGAGGTTAGGATGTAAACTAGCTCTCCTTTCCCTTTTGGTCTCTGGATGTGATGATGTGAGTCACTACCAAGCAGCAAGAAAAACCCTCCTGGTCCATAGCAGACATGTGCTCCCTTGGAACCTCCTAGCTCAGCCTACCTGTTCCTACTCTTCCCACGAAGCAGCAGACACTGCTCCAAAGCGAACTGCATTAAAAACAAAAAACCACACCTACCACAGGCCACCTATTGTAACACTGGGCAGAGAACCGGTTAAAGAGAACTCTATTTGGGGGCATTTCTGGCCAGAGAGCTACTCTCTTCACCCTAAATGTTACCTGAGTGCACGGTACCCACACCCGGGGACCCTGGCGTGACTGACCTTAAACGTGGGAAGGAGTGGTCCTGTACTCATCTGCTCAACACATGTTCACCGCATTTCTAGGATGGGCCAGGCGCTGTTCTAAGAGTGGGGGATATGGTGGTACATGAAAGGCACTTCCTGCCCTGAGGAAGCTTACGACTGGGTGGCAGCAGACAGACACTAAACAAGCAAATATAGGGGCTCCCGGGTGGCTCAGTCCGTTAAGTGTCTGATTTCCGCTCAGGTCATGATCTCACAGTTCGTGAGTTTGAGCCCCGCGTCGGGCTCTGTGCTGACAGCTCAGAGCGTGGAGCCTCTGCTTTGGATTCGGTGTCTCCTGCTCTCTCTGCCCCTCCCCTGCTCTTGCTCTGTCTCTCTCTGTCTCTCAAAATTATATAAACTAAAAAAAAAAAAAAAAAAAAATGTTTTTAAGTAATAAAAAATAAACAATTAATTATATACAGGATCCTAGGAGAGTAGGAGCTAGGAGAAAAAACAAAGCCAGGAAAGGGGACGAGGAGGGAGTATTACAGCCTGAGGAGCTATAATTTTACATATGGTGGTCAAGGAGCCTTGGCATTTGAGCAAAGACGGGAGGAGCCCTATTGGTAACTGAGGAAGGAGAAACAACAGCCCGAGGGTGGTTGTGCTGGAAGCTTCTAGGCCGAGGCTGGCTAGAGTGAAGTGTGTGAAGGGGAGCAGGAGGGAAGGCCACATGACACCGGCTTCAGCTTTTGCTCTGAAAGAGATGGGAAAGAAACCTCCAGACAGTTTTGCGCAGAGGAGTGACAGGATTCCACCATAAATGTTAAAGGATCATTCTGGCCACCGTTTGCGGACTAGAGGGTTGGGTAGGGTACCAAGCACAGCAAGTCCAGAAGCAGGGAGACCAGTTACGACGTTCCTGGACGACTCCAGGAGAAAAGGACGGTGGCTTAGACCCGTGTGGTGGTGCAGGAGCTGAGAAGAGGTCAGATTCTGGATATATTTTGAAGGCAGAGCCAACAGGATGTGCTGACAAATCAGATGTGACCAACGAGAGAAGAGTCAAGCGTGACTCCCAGCGGTTGGGCCTGAGCAGCTGGAAGGATGACGTTGCTTTGTGATCAAGAGACACAGCACTGCGGGGCGCCCAGATGGCCCAGTCGGTTGAGCGGCTGACTCTTGGTTACCGCCCAGGTCGTGATCTCGCAGTTTCATGACTTCGAGCCCCGCATCGGGCTCCATGTGACACGCAATACTGATGAGTCAAATACCATCTTACTGATAAGTCAAGTACCATCATCTCTGAGTCACCACCACCCAACAACTCACTGATAGGAACCTGAGAGTGCCAGGGTGATTGTCGCTTCACCCTGAGTGAATTAACACTGCCGTACAGCATTCTTATTAAAGTTTCTCTGTTGTGTTTTGTAAGAAAATCGCTAAACATTTTCTCTAACCACCCTGCCCCCTCCCCCCCGCACCCCCACCCCCGCCAAAAAAAGCAACCAGAAGAAGTAATGTATCGATTAAAGCAAAAAAGGGAAAATTCCCTAAGGCAAGGGAACCCAGAGAAACAATGTCAACATTGGACCATCATAATTCAAAAATCTATGCTTGCGATCTTGTTTCGAGGGTAGGGAAGAGAAGGGCACAGTAATGGTGAATTAGAGGCAAGGATTAGGGACTTTCAGGAGTTTGCTTAAACAAGAAAAGGCTTTAAAAGGCTATCTGAAGAAAGGAAATGTCTCCATTGCTTTGAAGCATGGAAAAGAAAGAAATTATGAGGAAATGAATGTGTGTTTTCATAAGAGTCTTAATAACAGCTCATGACACAGGACCTCTTAAGAAAACAGGCGTGTGGGTTTTCAGTTCAAACGTAAAAACGCAGCATTCTAGTTTGTATTAATCAGTAGCTGGTTATGAATAAACTATTTAAGAAGGTTCACTTTACAAGGAGAGTGACACCAATTGTTCCACTTAAATTTTGGTCAAGTACAAACTGAGCATTAAAAAATAGCAAATGATCTAAAACTTTCAGGAAGTACCGAAGAACACGTTATTTCTTTCAAAATGTAATATTTAAGCTCATTTCAACCTGCGAGTTGCCTCCGCAAACATTCTTAAATCCAGCTCGTTAAGCATCGTCAATGTTTTATGGGACTATTAACTAGAGACCTGCCGAGGTACAAAATCCACCGTCAGGGTGAGACACTAGGAAATGATTTTTATGTTTCATAATTAACCTGTACAGGGGAGTTTTCAGAGGATAGCTTTATATTTAATGACATTATTTTTTTATACTTCATTAAAAAATCTACTTCAGATCCAAACATATCATGTTTTAAGTATACTTTCATTGTCCGCAATTATCCAGCCTCAATGTAGATGTTTAAAACAGCTGTCTTCTGTTTTAAAGTCAGAGCAAACAAAACACCCTCAGTTGTCTCCATTTCTCTGGTTATAAAATTACTCTTAAATACACATTCATCCTAAACAGCCTGGAAAAAGGCTTTCAGTTGATATCAGTACAGTGTTTTCTCACATAATCTAAAACCTAGATTTGGAACAAATTTGGAAGCCTAATTTTATATTTAAACATGGGCCAGAACAATTCCCTCTTCCAGCCGCCTTCCACTACCTGGAAGCAAAGGCCTTGAAAACAGTTCTCCACCCCCAAAAAAGTTATATTTTGCTTTTCATCATTCTTCTGGCCAAATAGCAAATTCCAAAGTGGTGCTGAATCATCTGGTTTATCTGGTTACGAGAGGTATACATTACGTTTCGGTAACTGCATTTTTAAACACACTTTTATCCAAGTAGATATTTTTCAGTCTAAACGTTAGCAAGAAGGACAATCGAGAGCAGTTACGTTGGAACAGCAAGATGAAAACAAGGCCAGAGACAGCCCTGGCTCTGTATTACATAACCAAAGACTTCAATTAAACGTAAAGGGCTTTGGCGGGGTGGGGGGAGGGAATGGAGTGCTGGTTTACTTAACATTTATTGTTCATTCATTACCTTATTTCTAATCTACCAGTCTCCTCATTTCCCAAACAATAATTTGATATCAGAAGTGAATGGAGTCCCGGCATCACTGTGGTATAGTGGAGTGATTGTTACCCCCAGAGAGGGCACCACCCGTGAAGCTATTCATGGAGGGGCAGACAGTAAATCACTGTTAGCACGCTCTGGCTTGCTGGGAGAACGGGCCTTGGAGATGCTGAACAGTGTTCCCGGTGGATTCCAACTGCATTTTCTCTCCTTCTACGGGTCTTTCAGAGTTATCGCTTCTACTTGCGTTGCCGTGTATTTTCATTTTCAAGCATCTTGTTTGGTCATTGTGGTTATTTACGTATCACTTCCATCCGTAAATCCTTTATTCCTCATTCGAGAAAGAAATCAGACGCTACACATGAGAAGTTCTATGTTGGGGCAAAGCCTAGTTTTTTGTTCATCGTTAGAAGTGGAGACTCAAAGGGCACCTGGGTGGCTGGGTCGGTTAAGCCTCTGACTTCGGCTAGGGTCAGGATCTCACAGTTCCTGATTTGAGCCCCGTGTCGGGCTCTGTGCTGACAGCTCGGAGCCTGGAGCCTGCTTCGGGTTCTGTGTGTGTGTGTGTGTCTCAAAAATAACCATATAAATAAATAAGTAAATAAATAAACAAATAAAGTGGAAGCTCAAAACAACTAGAAAGTTGTGTGTTTTTATTTCCATTTTTAAATGATTCTATCCCACCAAAAAAATATATATATATTTTTCCCTACTGAATCCTTCAAATGCACCTCTCTTTTGTGGGCAAGCCCTTATTCTCTTCCAGACTCTGGAAGTACAAGAGAAACAAAAGAGGTGGAGTCCCAGGATTCAAAGGAGCTTCTGCTCTAACACAAAAAGACAAGCATCCAAACACACAATTGCACCGACAGTTATTTCCAGTTGTGATACGTGGGCTAAGATGGCACGGTACTTTGAACACATAATGGAGGGGTAGGATGTATTCTAGAACATCAGAGAAGTCTTCCTTGATGCAAGGGTGTTTGGGTGGACATTTGAAGGATGCGTATAGGCTAACCAGGTAAAGAAGTGAAAGAGGGAGATGGTGGTATTCCAGGCAGAAGCACGTGGGCAGGTCTGTGGTTACAAAGGAGCACCGGGCAACATTTCGGAGGAAAAACATGGAAGGCAGCATGGCAGAGAGAAGAGACCAGAGAGGTGGACAATAACCAAATCGTGCACAGCCTTGAAGGCCCTATGGAGGTTTGGGGATAGCAAACATATTTTAAGCAGGGGACTGATGGGATCAGATATTCATCTTTCAAAGGTCACTTCAGCTATAGTTTGGAGGATGAATTCCAGGACAAGAGTACATATGACTTTATTTATGTTAATTGGGGGAGGGGGGAACCACCAAAAAGATTGCTGTAGATTGGTTCTGGGTACATAAGGTATATATAAAAGCTAGAAAATGAACTATGGGGTTGCAGAAATGTTGCCTATGAAGAAGTAGAGGGAGATAGATACAGTGCGGACTAATACAGAAGTGAAGCTTTATACACCATGTTTTTTTTTTTTTAATGTTTATTTATTTATTTGAGAGAGAAGAGAGAGAGCACTTGTGCACAAGGAGGGGAGGGGCATATTGTTTATTTACCTATTTTGAGAGGAGGAGAGAGAATCCAAAGCAGGCTTCATGCTATCAGTGCAGAGCCCAATGCGGGGCTCAAACTCACAAATTGTGAGATCATGACCTCAGCGGGAATCAAGAGTCAGATGCTCGCCCAACGGAGCCACCCAGGCGCCCCCTAGGGAGGCTTGTTTCTAAGACTAAGACAGGAAAGCTCGGTGACCTGCTGATGGAGAGATCCAGGCGAGGCAGAGAGACAGCAAAGAATTCCTAAGTGTAAGGGATCGAACAGGTGGAGGGACTGGTCTCAGACTGGAGGAGAGGCACCAGCTCCCCCATAGGAGGAGATGTAGAGGAAATAAGGAGTACAGAGGCAGAAAGTTCCCATGTGATAGACTGTTTTCAGGGAAGTAGGAGGCACCAAGGTGAAAACATCTGGTTACACGGAGAAAGTTAGAGTCTAATGAGGAAAAGGGAAGATGATGGCGAGGCAGTGCCCAACCAACTGAGGTTGATAACTGAAATTTCGCTCTATGGGGCTTCAGCTGCCTAGGGTGAGGGCAAAGAAGGCTGATATTTACATAATTCAGAATTGGTTCTTAGTCAGATGGGGGTGACCAAAAGACAGTTTGGTTTTCAAGGAAGCTGAAAGTGCTTGCTAAGAGAGACCGTTATTACAAAGCTCTGTTGGCTGGAGAGGGAAATGAAAGAAGGACAGACAGATGGCTGGCTGGATGCTGGCTGGAGGGACGGACAGATGGAGGGAGGGATGCCTGGCTGGCTGCGTGGACAGAGGAATGGATGGATAGATGGATGGACAGATGGGCAGAGAGATGGATAGAAGGAGGGATGGATGGATGATGGATGGATGGATGATGGATGGATGGATGGATGGATGGATGGATGGATGGATGGACAGAGGAATGGACGGACAGAGGGATGTATGGCTAGATGGCTAGATGGATGGATGGACAGACAGACAGACTGCGAGTGGCAGGACCAACAGCTTGTAGGTCTTCCAGAAATCAGAGCTGCGCAGAAAGCATGCAAGTGATGAGAGAAAGCTGTGTCTGGAGTGAGAGCTCTGAGTTAGCGATTTAATGGAGCCTTTTTTGATAACAAACCCGAGACTGAGGGAAAAGAAGAATGTACATGCAGAATGCAAGAAGCCGAGGAAACAGAGGGTTAGCGGCTAGGTGGAACCTAACACTTCCAGGAATGGTGACAAGTGGAGGAACAGATAGGGAAACATGTAGCCTGGCGCTAAGTCTTTGAAAACTGGCATACAATGAGGTCTGCGGACAACAGACATCATCCAGCGTATTTGTAGAACACAGCCTCCAAAGCTCTAGGAGTTTTAGCGAGAAGGAGAAATGATCCAAGAAGCCACTGACTTCACTTCCCAACACCAGGATAAATGGGCAAGAGGAAAAATAAACAGCCCCACCAGAAAAGGCCAGGGAAGAGCAGGACTCTAGGACACAGATGAGATTCATTGCGATGGTGGTTCTCATCCACAGTTACACACTGAGAATCATCTAGGAGCTTGGAAGAAAATAACCATGCACAGGTCCTACCCTCCCCCCGCCTGATAATTCAGAATCTCTGGAGCTTAGGTATTTGTGTTATTTATTTATTTTTTTTTCAACGTTTATTTATTTTTGGGACAGAGAGAGACAGAGCATGAACGGGGGAGGGGCAGAGAGAGAGGGAGACACAGAATCGGAAACAGGCTCCAGGCTCTGAGCCATCAGCCCAGAGCCCAACACGGGGCTCGAACTCACGGAGCGCAAGATTGTGACCTGGCTGAAGTCGGACACTTAACCGACTGCGCCACCCAGGCGCCCCGGTATTTGTGTCATTTAAAAGCTCACCAGTAATTCTAACGTACAAATGGATTTTCAAACTGTTGATTTAAAGCAAGGGGTTGAAGGGAACTTTGGAGAAGGGATTGCAGAGAGTGGGGTTTCTTGATTATGATTGATATTGGCCTGAACGTAAAAACAGCACTCCCCATGGGTCCCTCAGGAATGGATACCCACAAGAAGGTGAACGCTAAGCACCAACAGACCCCTCTTCTCTCAAGAGAACTCTGCTTTTCGTCTTCAAGCAGAGTTTCTGGCGAAATAACTAGACGTGGTCTTTCAAAGGATCCCTGTGTGAGCCTACCTTTATAAACGCCCTCCACACTCTTTTCAGGTGATGGGGGGGTGGGGAGCAGGTGTTATCATCACAGACGCATTTACGGAAGAGTGGTTAGGGGTAGTCCCCAGCACTGACACACAACAAGCCTCCCCTTTCCCTGGTGCTTCCATCTGACTGACGCCTACGACGATGATAAGGATGACAGCGACGCTAAAGCGAACCTTTACAGCACAGTGCGTACCAGGCCCTAGACTTGTGGCTTACGCTCACCATCTCATTTAATCCATACAATCTCTGGGAAGTGAGTCCAGGGGACACAGGGGAGTCCACTGGGGCTTCTGAGAGCTGAGCGACCTGCCCAAGGTCACCAGCTGTTAAGTAATGTTAAGCACAGCCCACCTGCATGTCTTCCAGCTCCAGGAGCATCTCTCCCCTGGCAGAGGTCCCCTTGCCAGGACAGATGGGGGCCTCACTGGATGGTGAAACCTCGGGATCTAGCAATTGCCAGGATGATCCTGGGTGGCATTTCTTAGCCCGGTGAAAGTTAACTCCAACTCTTTTCTTCTTGTGTTCCGTAATTTAAAATTAGGTAAATTTAATCTGTCCCTTCTTGGCTCAGATTTACTGCACATTAAACATGCAAGTATTAATAATGGAAATAATTTCCCTTTAAAAACACATCCTGAAACTCGATGTGGGGCATTTCCAATATATCCATAAAGCAAACAAGACAGCTTAATTGTTTGTTTCTCCCAGGAAAGAAGCTAAACCCGGAATTAATTCGGTTCAGCCTGTGAAACAATCCGTTTGCTCTGCCTAATTCTGCCAATTAAAGAACTTTTTTTCCCAGACACAATTAGCATGTAAAGCAGCGGCAGGGAGCAAAGAAGGGGCCTCAACGATCCCGGCGGGGTGGAGGTGTTGGAGGAGAACCCCCTGGGACCTCTTGGTCTCGACCTAGGGGCTGAGGGGGAGCGCCGGGGGGTGGGGCGGAGGGGGAAGGGCGCACGGACCAGCTCCAAGACCCGTTTGGCAGTGGCCCTGCCGTCCGTCACCAGCCGAAATCAGGGCGTTAAACAGCGCCGCCGAGGATCGAGCCGGCCCGGCCCGCCAGGGCACTTCCCCCAGTCCGGACCAGATCCCAGAGACCCGCGCGGCGGGAGGGCGCAGCCCAGCCCGCCAGCCCCCACGCCCCCGTGCCCTCTCCGGGAGCCGGCTCCGGTGCTGCGGGGGCTGCGCGCGCACCTAGGACCGCGCCCCCCGCCACCAGGGATCTGTGGCTTTTGCTTAAGGTGGGGATAGCGGCCCCTGCTGGCAGCTCTGGCGAACAGCAGAGACTGACTGCCTCACCGTTCTCGCCACCTTTTCCAGGTGGTTTGTAGACAAGAAAAATATGGTACATACAGGGTGTTGTCGCATGTGCGTTTATTCTTCGTGAGTCCTCAAGAGCAGATGTCTGTGCGTAACTTGCGTTCCCAGCAGAAACAGTAGAGAAAAGAACGTGGGCCCTCGTCCCCATTAGGGAACAGGTACAGTTTCTAATACATTTATTGGAGGGAGGTCACTCGGCCTAAGGGCAACTGGGACCCTGATCCTCCTCCCGGCGCTTTTCACGGCCGACCCATGACTGGGAAATTTTGCTTCGAGAACTGCTTGGTGGCCCAGTGCTACTTTCTTTAAAGGCGGTGGCTCCAGTCCGCACCATCTGCGAAGCCCACTGGGGAACCGCGGCCACCTCGCGCAGTGGTTAGCGGGGCGTGCGGGCGCGGCGGGGAGCGAGCAGGGGCCCGGGGGAGGGGGACACGGTGTGGCCTGACTAGTTGGCATAAACCTGTAACTGCGAAGCTTTTTGGCGACCGCAAGTTCACGCGGTGGAGGAGGGCTGCGCCTGCCATTCTTGGTGTGATCGTAACAATAGCGCCGTGTAAGAAGTTGCGATTTACTTCTCGCACGAAGCTGTTGGATTCTCACTGGGATTGTCTGCGTCGTCTTTCTGAAGTTTACTTACATTTCCAAGGACAGTCCACACACTTTCTAAGTTTCAAAACGGACTGTGGCTGTCGTTGGTGACACCATTCTTTGTACTACAGTTTACGTGCTTACTTAACATGCTTTATTAACATGTTGTATGCGCGTTAACTAATAGCAATGTTCGTATCTTCGATGTGTGTGTTTTTAACCGCATCGGCTTTCATCCAATTCATCTGGGCGCGTCACTTCTGGAATCTACCTCTTGATACAGTAATCAGAATTAGAAAGGCTCATCGTTCACTTACCCTCATCCTTTAAAACTTTTCCATTTAAGAAAATCGATGAACAGATCCTTTCTTGTAACTCGCTCCTGCACTACGTCTATTTTTATTTATTTTTCTGATTTGGCAGGGCTCAGCAATGCTGTCCGGGATTTTTTTTTTTTTTCTTTCTCCTTCTTCTTCTTTGCTAGAGCAGATGCGGGGGTGGGGGAAGCAGGGGCGGGCTCCAGCCCGAGTCAATCCCACGGGGACCTCCACCCACCGCGCGGCGGGGCCGGGAACCGTGGTGGAAGGAAGCCTCGCTGACCAGTCGGTGCAAGGCTCCACCTGCAGCCACGCCGCGTAGGTTCTCCCCCTCTCGGCCACGCTCACTCACATTCACACACAAACACCACAGCCCTCCTTTGGGTCGGAGAAGACGCCAGCCAAAGGAGGCGGGGTTGCGGGAGGAGAGTCCGCTCTGCGCAATCCAGTCCGGGACTTGGCTCCGCCCGGGAGCCGCGGCCTCTCCAGTGACAGAGGAGTAGTGAGCGGCACCGGGTGAGGCTGCAGCCAACTCCGCTCCCCGCGCACTCGGCTGCCCAGGCGCTCGGGACGCAGTAGCGGCGCTTCTCCGCGGGGCCGACCGCCCGCGATGCCCGCTTAGGAGCGGCGGTAGCGGCCAGCGTCGCCACACCCGCGGCACAGCCCTCGCGGTCGCGAGCGGGGCTACAGCGTGCCCCCTGCCCCAGCCCCCACCCCGCCCCCCACCCTGAAATGACTTGTTAATCCGCGCAGACACCACCGAAGGGACTCACCGGAGTGGAATCCAAGTGGAATTTGGACCTGGAGAAGACTTTCTTGAACATTCACTCCTTCCTTGTTGGTTTTTCTTTCTTTCTTTTTTCCTCTCCCCTTCTGCGCCTGTCATTGGAGATGAACACAGCGCGTTTGCATCCCAGAAAGTAGTCGCCGCGACTGTTACCCCCAAAGAGACAAGCACACATGTAGGAATGACAAAGGCTTGCAAAGGAGAGAGCGCAGCTTGCGGCCCGGAGAGATCTCCTCGATAATGGATTACTAAATGGGATACTCGCTGTACCAGCGCGCTCCGAGCCCCGGCCGCCTGCCCGTCGATGCACCGAAAAGGTACGGCTGGGGCGCCCCGGCGCGCCCCACCTCTCCGGGCGGCTCGCCTCCGGCCAGCGGGTCCCGGGGCCGCGGCCGGCCGGCACGCGCTGTCGGCTTTGTGGTAGCTGCGTTTTATTTTGTCTGGTGTCTGTCTCCCGTGCGTTGCCGGGCCCTTGGGGAGCAGTCGTGAGCCCGGCCCTCTCCTCTCCGCCCTGTGCCGGGGAGACCGCCCGGCTCCGTGTTGCGAGCTTCCCCACCCGCGCCGCGCACACGCCCGGCGCCGCCCGGGACCGCGACCGCGCGGTGCTGCCTGGCTGGGGGATGTGTGTACAGGACCCGGGGCTCGTCCTCACTTTCTGGCCAACTGGCAGCAGAGAGGCCCCGAGAGGGTGGGATTTTCAGAAGCTCCCAGTCCTGGTGCAAACGCTGGGGAAGGGGTTCTGCCCTCGAGGGCTGGCGAACGCTGGGCAGCAGAGCGCTGTTTTCGCCCAGCACCAGGTTTGGGTTCTGGGGTGGGAGAAGGGGTTCCGCAGAGACGGTGGGAAAGCGAAGAGAATCTTTTGTTGTCCGCCCGGGGTCTGGGCTGGGCTCTGTGGAGTGCGGGGAAACTTGTAATGGCCCTGGTACCCGTGCGCCCTGCCACTTGGTGACATCCCGGCTTTCGTGGCCGCTGGCACCAGAGGTTCCGGGCTTTGTTTGCTCGAGTGAGAGTGCCCAGGAACGGTCTCCTCCCGGTGTGGCGCGGCGCCCCCCCGCCCTGGGTTCTGTCCCCCGCTGTAGCTCCCTTCTGGCCGGGCGAGGACAGCATCTGTCGCGGCTGCGTCCCCCTCCAGCACCGAGCCCGCCACGCCGGGGCTTGGCGGCCGCTGCGCTCTCCTCCAAAATCCACGAGGTCTCTCTAGGGAAAGGAGTTGTCCCTGAGGGGGAAGGGTGGGAAGACTTGGCAATAGATGACCCAGAGCTTGCTACCCAGACCAGGGCTCTGCCCAGGCCACCGGTTCTGGAGGTCCGAACTACTCGCTGCGTCCTAGAGAGCTCCCTCGCGGACAGTGGGGCGCTCAGGAGCTAGCCCGACAGTGTCCACCCACCCTGTAAGACCCTGCTGGGGTGGAAAGTGTCTCTTCTCCAGATTCTTTTTTCTCAGCTCCCCACTGTGGCACACGGTGCAAAGCAAGATCCTGAGGTCCGCTCCCTCCTCCCACGACCCGAGTGGTAAAGGGGGAGCCAGGGAGCAGTCCCGAACTTGTGCGTTTCGCGAAAGGAAACAGGATTCGGCTGTCTTTCCCGCTCCCTCGACTCCCCTCCGCCCGGCGCCGCCTCCTTTTCCACCGCGGGGTCACCCGACCAGGCGCTTCTGGAAAGTTTCTCTGAAAGCCAGGGGTGGCGGGCACGACAGGATTGGGGCTCAGCTTGTGCAGTCCGCGGGAAACCGAACCCGGAGGGAAGCGGGTGGACCGCCCAGGATGCGGGGAGTTAGGTGCTGGCCCACAGACAGTGGCGCCCACCGTGCGCAGTTTGGTCAGGGTCTCCGCGCTGCACTAGCTGGACCAGTCGAGGAAGGGTAGGGGGCGGGAAGTTAAGGGGGAGGGTTTAGGATGCTGGTGCGGCCACTGGACAGCGGCTGACGCACGGGTGGCCTGTGGGCAGGAGCCCGGACTCGCTGGCTTGTAAGTACCAGTTCCAAGTGCAGCATCCCCAGCCCCCCCACCGCCCCCCACCCCGTGCCACGCGCAGTTTTCCAGCCGGCGGCGGGTTTCCAGGGAGGAGCGGAGACGGGAGCCAGGTGTTCATGGAGCGGGGGAGGAACTGCTGTCTTCACAGCTAAGGCAAGCACTTGCAGCCGCGGCCTCCGGCCTGTATCGGCAGTGGGCAGCCCCAACGTCCCTTCCGAGTCGGTCCTTGGGAGAAAGGTGGCTGGCTGCTTTGAGAATGCGGTGGCCAGTTACTGCCACGGGGGGATCGCTTTCTGCTTCCGCTGGATGGAAATCAAGTTGCTACTTGCTGAATGGGATCCATGAAAGGTTTAAAACACAGGCATGCGCGGACACACACCCACACACACACACACACACACACACGCAGATGCTTGCACTTGTACGCACAACTTTCTTTGCCTCAAATCTGAAAAGATGTTTCACCCTGTTGCGGCGGCGGCGGCATTCTGCCAGCAGGTCTCAGGAAAGCTATGTAATGCCCCCCAGCGCTGGTTGTTAAGTCTTTCCGGGGTAGGAAGGTCAGTGCCTCTCCCTCCTCTAATCCTGGTAATTGTCGGTCTTCCTTCGGACATATTTCTGGGGCGTCAAGTCCTCTCTGATGGCAGGGGAAAGACTGTTGGTTCCTGACACATGAATCCTTTATTTAGGCCTTTTCCCCAAAAGTAAAGATGCCTGTCCCCGATTCTGAATGAAAATACCGTATTTTTACACCTCCTCCAAGTGGCTACCAGAGGTCAAGATGGCAAGCATTTTATATGTTTTATTTTTTTAATACCCTGTTTAGTCTGCATGGAGTTTTATGATTTACAGTAAGCTTTGATTAAACTACTCCAGGCACCAAAGTTAATTATTAACCTAACCTTAAAAGCAGTGGCAGACCAGTGTCTCCACCTATTAACCTAAAACTATCTGTTAAAAAATAATTGCACTATTTCAATTTGGCTTACCCATGCTTGTTTACCTGGTAACTTTTATTTGAAACTTGAGTAACCCCCACCCCATATTATTATTTTGGTTCTAGGATATTCTTAAAATTTTTTGTTAATGCTTATTTATTGTTGAGAGACAGAGCATGAGCAGAGGAGGGAAAGTGAGAGGGAGACACAGAATCCGAAGCAGGATCCAGGCTCTGAGCTGTCAGCACAGAGCTCGATGCGGGACTCGAACTTAGGAACCGCGAGATCATGACCTGAGCCGAAGTTGGATGTTCAACCGACTGAGCCACCCAGGCGCCCCGGTTCTAGGATATTCTTGAACAAGGCACTTTGCCAAATAATCCGAAAGCAGAAAAGAATGGAATATCAGTCTTAAAACCTCATTTCTGGGTTGTCTTTTACCAATTTGATATAAAGATGCATTGTAGCTCCTGTTTCTTACTTACAGTCTTCCCAAAGCGTGTTATGTTTTGCAACTATCCCCCTGTGGAGATGGGCCACTCTCTTCAATAATGCATGTAATCCACATATGTAAATTTTCAGCAGACACCCAAAATCATGGTCTCAGGAGCCATCTGCAGAATGTATTGATTGCATACAACATCTACATTTAAATAGGCTAAAAATTCCTAAGAACTGGCATATAGACACTCAAATGTTGAATAGGTAAATCAATGAAAGAAATAGCCACACATGATTCACATTTCTCCACTTAGAGTGGACCTGGTACCCCTTCCCCGCCCCCCCCCCCCCCCCCCGTCCCCGTGGCTTCAAATAAGTGGTTATTATCAAGTGGCAATAAGTGCAACTCTTTATTTACCCACACAGTGACACACATACACAAACACACAGCCCTCAAGTTCTTTCCAAGTCTAGTGAATGCTTTTCCCATCATTAAAAAAATATAGCATTTGCATTTTGAGTAGGCGGATAACATTGCTTAGTATGTTGAATCAGAAGGATGGCAAGAATTAGGAAGACTGTTATCTTCCCTGAATAAAAATAAGACACCCAAATTAAGAACTTGTATTAAATTCAAAATAAATACTCATGCTTTAAAAGCAAACGGGTAATTGCACTCCCATATGAAATGGAAGGAAAAATACTGTTTTGAACGAGGAGGTAAGTCGGATACTTTACTATGTGTACAGAGTGGTTCAGCTCTTTTCCGAGGAGGACAAAAGAGTGATCATGGGAAAAGAAGTTTTTTGGAACTAGATTGCCAAAAGCGAATATATTCTCCCCATCCTATTTGTTTGCAGAAAGGAATCACGGAACAAGCCAAACTAATTGCAAAGGCTTTAATTAAGCATCTGCCGTTTGCAGCAGTATGTAAAGCCAGAGAGAGGCTGCACGGATCTCTGTATGGTTTCCCCCCTCCCCCGCCCCAGGTTTAGACCATTTATTGTCCTCCTCCTAAAGCGGGTGTGCCTGGAGGTTCACGTGTCCGGAGGAAGGCGGAGCCTGGAAACATCCTGCCGTGCCCTCCCGCATCAGTGTCCCCCTACTCTCTTGAGGTACCCCAGAGCCAAGTCACCTCCGAGATATTTCTACTCCACAGGGAAGGCTTTTCTCATCCACTGAGCTATGCTCTGCTGGCAACCTCGCGGTTGCCTCTTGGGGATGTGGTAAGGTAGGGGAGGGCGGCAGGCATTTAATCCCTCTGAAATGGGCAAGTAAGATGTCACACCACACAAACGTCAAGGGGAGGAGGCAGTACAGGCTCCTCAGCATGGGACTATGACAGTGGAGTATATACCCAAGGGCACCCTGCTTTGTGAAGCAGGTGAGTTCTTGCAAAACCTTTCGATTAGAGTCATTCTAATTGCAGTAATGGAGAGTGCCCCATAAAAGGATCAGTACTCGGATGTTTCCCAAGTCACCTCTTCAGCCGGGACCTCTCTCTCTTGGGTCTCTCAAGTAGTAAATGCCAAAAGTTAGGTAGCTCTTCTTGGATCCAATAGGTATCTCCCACCTAACATGTTTAGAACACCCGATTCTGGATCTTTCCCCCCCAAATATGCTTTTCTTATTATCATCTTCTCCATGTTGGTAACTCTTAGAGCTGCTTGCATGTAACCACTTAAGAGTTATATCCTCCACTCTTCTCTTCTCTTCTGTCATCACAGCCGCTCCGCCTGCAAGGCTGCTGACCCCTCCTTCAGAATGCCTGAGGACTTCCTCCAGATCTCCCACCTCTGTGGCCCTCAGAGTAGCCAAGTCAGTGTTCTCTCCTGCTGCTTTACTGTGCCAGCCTGCAACCAGTCTCCCTGCTCTGCTCCTGCACCCTTATAGTCGTTTCTCAACACAACAGCCAAAGTGACTTTTTAAAAACTTGAAGCCAGAGGGCGCCTGGGTGGCTCAGTCAGTTAGGAGGTGACTCTTGGTTTCTGCTCAGGTCACATGATCTTGGGGTTCCATGGGTTCCAGCCCTGCAGCGAGCTCTGTGCTGTCGGTGTGGAGCCTGCCTGGGATGCTCTTGTCTCCTGTCTCTGACCCTCCCCCACTCGTGCTGTCTCTGTCTCTCTCAAAATAAATAAACAACAACAAAAAAAAATCGAAGCCAGATGAGATCAGTTTTGCTCAAATGCTTTCCCATCTCATTCCAGCAGAAGCCAAAGTGTGTCCTATGGCCTTTGTGGCCCTACATGTCTGTGCTCTGATCCCCACCTCTCTGACCCCCCCCCCCCTTTGGGGCTATGTGAATATGCCAGGCGTGCTCTCTTTATGGTCCTTTTTTTTTTTTAATTTAAATTTTAGTTAACATACAGGGCAATATTGGTTTCAGGAGTAGAATTCAGTGATTCATCACTAACATACAACACCCGGTGTTCATCCCAACAAGTGCCTTCCTTGATGCCCCTTCCCCACCCACCTCCTTCCAGCAGCCCTCAGTCTGTTCTCTATCGTTTAAGAGCCTCTTGTGTTTTGTTTCCCTTTCTGCTCTTTCCTGCCTTCCCAATGTTCATCTGTTCTGTTTCTTAAATTCCACATGTGAATAAATCATATTTATCTTTCTCTGACTTATTTCACTTAGCATAATATACTCTAGTTCCATCCATGTCCTTGCAAATGGCAAGATTTCATTCTTTTTGGTGGTTGAGTAATATTCCATTGTACATATATGTGTATATTCCATTGTATGTATATACACACACATACATACACAACATCTTCTTTATCCATTCATCAGTCAGTGGACATTTGGTCTCTTCTTTGGCTATTGTTGATAACGCTGTTGTAAACATTGGGGGGCACATGCCCCTTTGAATTTGTATTTTTGTAGCCTTTAGGTAAGTCCCTAGTAGTGCCATTGCTGGATCGTTTTCAGGGTCCTTTGCATGGTCTTCACACTTGCTCTTCCATGGCTTTGGATGATTCTTTCCCCAGACAGCCATGTGATTTTCTCCTCATATCCTTAGGTCTCTGTGCAAACGTCAGTTTCACAGTGAAGCCTTTTCTGATCGCCTTATTTACTTCACCCTTTCCCCCAAGACTCCCTACCTCCCTGGACTGCCTTACTTGTTTCCCTTCTCACTTTTTACAGCCTGACAGACTATATGTTTTTTCTGTCTCCCACTCGAATGCAAGGCCATGAGGAAAGACTTTTCATGTGTTGTTCACTGCTGTATCTCCAACACCTAAAACCCGTGCCTGGCACATCACAGGCCATTCATGAGATGAGCTGAATCAACTCATTGATGAATCAGTACAAGGTGCATCTTTTTGCAAACACTAGTCTTTACCTCTTTTGTCTGCTCTTGTTTTCCTTTCTTATGTTTTCATCCAGTGGAATACTTCCTGCATATGTGAGTGAGTGAGTATATAACACGGTCTTCCATGCACACAGGTGATATGTCTCATGCACCATTAGTGGAGCATTCACTGTGGGTTGTTTTCCCAGTCTTGGTGACAGACTGGAGCCTGCTCATTCCCACACTCTCACCCAGTCCCCTCTGTGGCCAAGAGCACACATCTGTGGGACACCTGGGTGAAGCTGGAGGGAATCTGAGTTAGGTAAAAAAGCAACTTGCCAAGAAACAGAGCTAGGAAGACAGCCAGCACTTGTGGGGATTGAGCTTTTGACTTTGGCCTCATTCGGTCGGCATTCTAACCACTGGCCACAGAACTGTCTTGCTTTTCTGGAGTTTGCTGGTAGTACTTTTGAAAATTCACCTTTCTAACAGGAGGAAATGGTCTGCTAACGAACCCACATTTCTGCCCTGTACTTCTACTAGTACAGTGATAACTGTTGTTAAGGGTCTTGCACTTGGAGTCGCATGTCCTGGGTTCAAGACTCTTCCTACCTTGGAAAAGCCATTTAACCTCCCTGGAGCTACAGTACTTTATTTAATTTTTATTTCTTAATTTTTTAAAAATATGTATTCATTTTTGAGGCACACAGAGAGACAGAGCGTGAGTGGGTGAGGGGCAGAGAGAGAGGGAGACACAGAATCGGAAGCAGGCTCCAGGCTCTGAGCTGTCAGCACAGAGCCCGATGTGGGGCTCGAACTCATGAACTGTGAGATCGTGACCTGAGCCAAAGTCAGATGCTTAACCGACTGAGCCACCCAGGTGCCCCGAGAGCTGCAGTATTTTAAATAAAAATTGCGAATAGTAAACCTGTGCTTCCTACCTTCTACGACTGCTAGGAAGATAACATGAAGTCACAAATGTGAACGTTTTTGGTAAAATATGAAATGTGCTCTGGAAACTTGAGAAGTCTGATGCTAATTCCCTTCTCCCCAGCCCAGACCTTCCCGCCTCCAGCCTAGCAGAGACCTTGCTTCATCGTCTTCTAAACCATAAAAGATTATATGCTGTTGATGTCACATTTTAGCATAAACCACATTATGAAATTAAATAAGATCCTCAAGTTCACTGAAAATTCACAGTCTACATAGAGCATGTATAGCAGCCCTATTAATGAGAATGCCAACCGCCTGGAGTAATGAAAGCTTTCAGTGTGACCATTAAATCGGGCAAGGTCGGGGGGTGGCACTCTGCCAGGCATTATAAAAAGTAAGAGCATTGTTTTTGCTGAGGTAAGTCCTAAAATAGTTCATGTCAATGTAAGCATTAATGTAGAACAGACATGTCAGGGTGAACCAAGGGTAGTAGGAGAGGAGTTCTGATCCTTGCTGTAACAGGGGAGAACTCATTACGATTTTGTGACATACAATTTATAAATGTGGAGGGACTGTCAGGGGAAGGCAGTGGGCAGGTAAAGGGGCACTGCAGAGGCCACGCTTCTTAGGCACACATGACACACCGGGATCCGCATCCCATTTTTGGCCATTTACAAAGAGCGTGACTTTGAACCAGTTACGTCTCTGCCTCAGTTTCTGTCTGTAAGATGCTGGTATGATGCTAAGAAGAGGAAATATAACATCTGTAAAATTCACAGCACAATGCCTGGCACACGATACATGCTCTTTAAATACTAGATGTTATGATTTTCTCGGTGACGGTAGTCATGGAGAGTGCCCTGGTGGGACAGTACAAAGGAAATGGCCACAAAAGTGCAGCAGACAGAGATGATGCAAAGGAAACAGCCTTTGGACTAGAAATGAACATTCACACTGTGAGTTGGCCACAGGGACAAGGGTTTTAAGCTGGGAAGCGTGTGAAAGGGTCATTTGCACCAGAAGAGGAGTCGTGATCCTTTTCCTAACTTTCAATGTTGAAATATCACACCAAAACGTGGAAGACAAGACATTACACAAATAAAACCCTAGCAGGCAGCACAAGACTTTACATCACATAAGAGCCCAAAGGATGGCTAGTTTTCTTTTTTTAAATGTGATAGCCTTCACTTCCCAACATTGAAACATAAAATACACAACCTGCATACAACTAAAGAATCCAAGAGCAGCCCATAATGTCGGTTCAGGGATGAGCTGAATTGACCCCAAGGGCCATACCTGTCGTAGGAGAGAGGCTTGTCTCCCCACTGAGTGCTCCAGGAGGCGGTGGCTGGGACTTCTCCCAGACTGCCTTCCTGGTGGCCATACACTTGCCATGTCACTCTTCTCTCGCCACGCGTGAACTACGCTTGGGAGAGCAGGAGTCTCTGTGCAGAAGCAAACCACTACCGTACCCACCAAATGGAGCAGTTGGCCGACCCCAAGAGAGACAGCATTTACTGTACTGACTGGTATACTGCCATATCATCTGACATTTGATTCAGACGATACTTCTCAGCTGCACCTCTAAAAGCCACAGGGACAGGGGCAAGAAACTGGTACTATCACAATTCCCTGATGGTCTCCCTCTCCACCCAGGAGAAGCAAGACTCCCTCCATGACTTACAATTAGTTATTTTCATCGAGGAGAAAAAAAAATTGTCTCTTAAACTTTGTACGTGGAAAGAGGATGTCAAGACAATGAAATAAATCCACAATTAACACACCCCAACGACCGAAGGGCCAGGCCCTTTCCAGCAGCAAGTGTGATGGCTGTTGCTTTGAAAGAACTGTTAGACAGGTATTTCCACACACAGCCCTTAGACTTTAGAGGCCTTCATTTAATGTGACTCAGCACTTTCTGGTGGTTTCCAACTAACCTGTAATTGCCATCTGTAGAATATTTAATTTAAAGAATCCACGCCAATTAAAACAATTTAGAAGGATCTCTAAAAACTGATGGTTCTTCACCCCTCTCTTATCCCTTCTGCCCCCGCCAACGTATTTCAGACCAAGCCTCTGCCATGATTTGATGTGAAGCATTTCTAGAACACAACGGGCTGTGTCACTGAACACAGTGACAACATGCCGCTGGAAAGTAAACATTTTAGGAAGTGGGAAGAAATGAAGAATATAGTAATTACGTCCTGACGTTAGATGAGCCTTTTATAGACAAGCTTTCCTGTGAAGGCTCCGTCCTTTTTTCCTTTCTCCTATTCCTGAATCTTCTTTTAAGGAACGTATTTTCCATCTTCTCATTAATATTACAGCGACTCCAGCCCTTGCCTCCCCCTCCCCCAGACTCCTACTGTCCTCCAACGAGGAAACTGAGAGAATGCTGATTGAGCTGGTGAATGGCAACGTTCCTTTCCTGAAAACGGAATGCTGTATGAAAAACTGCTTTCCACAAAAAAAAAAAAAAAAAAAAAAACCCACCCAAACAATCCAACAACTGTCTTTCCTCCTTTTTACCCCGAGAACCACAGGACTTCATTCACATATTTTGGTGTTTGAATGCATTTGTGCTTAGGCCTCAAATACCCAGGTGGAAAACCAATCTATTAAGCCTTTCATTATTCCAAAAATGTGAGCATCTGAGCCACTGAGAACATCCCCATCCCTGCATGGGGAGTGAGAAATAGAAACCAAATTGTTTGCGGCATTCTAAACCAGAGTGCATGCGGCCGAATGGCAGTTAGGTGGATTTTTTTTTTTTATAGGAAGGATCCTTGTAAGTGGTCTGCGAGATGGATTCCGTGCTAATTCTTCTCGCATCATGAATGATGGCCCTAGCTAGACACTGTCGCTGGGATCTTCATCTATTAATCATGGAGGCTGCTTTCTTATTCGGTTGCCATAGTTTCAGTGCCTCAGATAGTGTTGGGGTGTCTTGGGAAAGGTTCGAGATATACTGGGGCGTGCAAGCCTCGCAGTTATCTTGGCACTTTGTGGTGCTCTGAAAGCACTGAAAACCGCCTCTCGTATAATTCAGTGTTGGATTAAAAGAGGCGACTTCTGAGAAGGTCTCTCTGGACCTTGTTATGTGCACATCCAGCTGATATCTACTCCAGGATCTGCCTCTTGCTCAGTCTTCCTGGTGGGGGGCGGGGGGGGGGGGAATGACCGTCCAGGGGCCGATGTCACTTTCATCTTTCGACAAGAAAGCCGAAGGGTGCGAGCTCTTCGTTAAGGCTATTCACAAGTGCAGAGGTAAATGAGGGTGTGCGTGGCTTTGCTCAAAACGTCAGGTTCATGATTCGGTTTGGGCTCTGCAGCTTGCTGACTACACGGAAGGACCTCAGGAGTGCTGCACACTTTGGCGTGGGGATGGAAACGGTCCCTGCTTTAAGTTCAAGTTTAACCTCTATGATTTTCTTAGGCTTGACGCACCTTCCTGAGGAGCTAGAGATCATTTCGCTGTATTTTGCGACCCTGGCCCACAGGGCTAACAGCCCTGTCAGCTCTGGAGTCCATGAGCTTTTTTTTTTTTTTTTTTTTTTTTTTTTTCCTTTCTGGAATTCTCATCTTTGGCGGGTTTTGTTGTTAGGTTTGTGACTTCAGGGTTGATTAGGAAAAGCTGCCTGGTGGTGTATGTATTGGGTGACCGAGTCCAGAAAAGACAGGGAGGAGGAAGTTGCTGCAAGAATGAGATACACACACACCCAGTGATTTATGTGTTTCGTGGGTGATGGAGAACACAGCTTTCCTTTGTTAGGTGCATTTGGCCGTGTGGAACAGATACTGGTACGCGTCGTAATGCTGGGGTTCCCATCTCTCAAGTGGACTTTCAAGGACTCCTACCAGTCCAAGCCAAGCCATTTCATTCCTTTGTAGATTAAAACATAAAACAATCTCACACTTGAGGCACACAGCACTGAAGTCAGGACATGCAGGGCCTCCAACAAAAAACCCAGGCAGATTCACGGGAAGAAAACCTTGAATTCATTTACCAATGGCCCTAATCTAGAAAACTGGTCACTTCCCGCCCCCCCCCCCCCCCCCCCCGCTTTTACTAGAAAATGACTAGTTTTTATTTCAGGGTGGGAGCTTCAAAGCAGCCGTTTAAAATTTTCCCAGTCCCAGCCTGCCAAAATTTTTGAGTAAGATCAACAAGCGTTTTTAATGCACGTGTCTATTATATTGACCCCTCCCCTCCCCAACCACACTAAATGATTGATTTTAGAGGCCAATAATTTCAAGTAAATTAAAAGGATAACATGGCCTTAATTGCTACTGGCTTCACCAGGCTTCTGGGCACCAGAATTCCTCGTGGAGAAACGCTTTTAAGTGTCACAGCAGATTTTGATCATGTGGTCTGGCTTACCCATAGGCCGCAATTATCAGCACCCCCCTTCTCCCCCTCCCCTTCCCACTATCTCTGGGAAGCAAAGAAAACATGTATTTGTAAATTCAGTATTATGGACCTCTGATTATTTGGCAGGATAGAAAATAGGTCTTCTTCATTTTACGGTAGTCTCACAAGTTTGTTTTTTTTTAAATTTTTCTTAAAGGCATAGTGATGGGGAGGACAGTGGTACTAATATTTCCGATCAGAAGCTTTTTTTTTTTTTCCTTGGAAGAAGAGTTCGTGTGAATTCAAGTTGCTGTCCTCTTGACAATAATGAGACTGTGATTACTCTTTGGTGTCCAGGCAGACATCGTATCGCACACACAGCCTAAAGAAAAGTAAGCAGTACTTTTGTGTGAATGTCTGTCAGATACAATATGGACTTTAATTAACCTTAATTAATGATTTCTGATTACAGATTTTCTTTTGTGCCTCCAAGACGTCAGTGCCTTGGAGGCTGTATTTTTGGTGGAACATTTTCAGACGGCAGTGACTTGAACATGCTTCCATTACGTTGCCATGCAAAATGCACTAGGTTCCTCTATGAAAAATGTGATTCTGTATCATTTGCAAAATGGTCATGTAAAGAAAGAAGAATCACTTGAGGGGCAACTGACATTTATAAGTGGTACAGAGTACTTTCAATCTTCGGGGGATGCATTTTTAACTTTAAAGGAATTTAGTTAACAAAATTGATGATATTTACTGGCTCCTAAGGGGATGAGAGGCCATTCCTTTTCAAGATGGAATGGGACTTTGAGGGTTTTTTTTTTTTTTCAATTTTTTTAAATGTTTATTTATTTTAGAGAGAGAGACAGAGAGAGACAGAACATGTGTGAGGGAGGGGCAGAGAGAGAGGGAGACACAGAATCCAAAGCAAGCTCCAGGCTCTGAGCTGATGGCATAGAGCCTGACACAGGGCTTGAACTCACGAACTGTGAGATCATGACCTGAGTCTAAGTCATGAGTTCTTTCAAATGAAAGTTACTCTATGCTGGGGGCAGTGGACCAAGTGGACCAAATTTCCTTTGCCCAAAAGTACCTGTTAAGTGTGTGCTAAACATAATGACTAGGGAATAGGGTAAGCATGGGAGAGAAAAAGGTCTTACTTTTCGTTAAAAGTACTTTTTCCTGTGTCATGAGTTTTACTACAGATATCAAGAAACTGAATTATAATGTTAATGTGCCACTTATGTTCGACTTTTAACTAGAGGGTCTAATAAAAGTTAGATATAATATATTAATTATATTATAAGTATCTTATTAATTAAATTTCTGTGTGAATAATCATTTTGTAGCTTACATAAAACTCCAATAGCACTTAACACATCTAGTTTAGCATAATTTGTGCTTATGAATTATAAATGCTTAACTTTTACAATTAAGCTTACCGATCTGTAAGCATCATAAGGAGAAATTACCTAAATTAAATGGATTTGTCACATTTGCTGTGCTGTGTTCTAGCGTAGTGATTATCTAGAATAATTTTTGATATGGTTGTCCCATTGTGTGCAATATGCATTTACTTTTAGTGCAAGTAAAGTCAACGCAAGATCCCAGGCTTGTTCAGCGGAGGGGAGCTACTGATGATATAGAGAGTAGGAACAACGAGAGTAGCTTTCCAGGGTCGCCAAGAGAAAAGGTCGCAAGCATCTATTGGGTACTTTTCTCTTTAAAGGGATGTACAGAGTACAGGGAAAGGCTTTCTATTCAAAAGTCAACTTTTCTCTACAAGGTGTTTCCTCTCATTTGTGACGAGGGGAAGTTCAGTGTGTTGAATATGCTGGTTAATTAATTCTCGTGGGATATCGTGGAGGGCGGAGCTTTCGTTCCCGTATTTTGTCGTGTCCAGAACATCAGACCTGTTAATATTGCCCAAACACATCCGCTCCCCGGAATGAAAAGGACAACATAATTGCCTCTGCTGTTAGAAAACAGCCACAGCCAGTTCCCCAGCAGATCCTACAACATGCCAGGTGTGCAAGAGAAGGCTTTGAAATGTTGTGAATAGGTTGACATTATCACAGTGTTATTGAAATGCAAATTCTGCTGAGCAGAACTTGAAAGGGTTTTGTAAGTAGGACTAGGACAATGTCTTTTCTTGCTTGTTGTCAACCATACCTACTAGTCTTAACTCCGAAGTCTCTTTCTATTAAAAGTCATCATAGCATATTTGCATATTTCATTGTTTCTCACTGCCTGTGTTTCAAGTGAAGACACATCTTCCCAGAGTGGCACCTTCTGGGCAGAGGATGCACTGGCTTCCAGCAGCGAGGTGCCAAGACAGGACTGTTCTGCCTAGGAAGGAGTCTTGCTGAGTCCCACATCACATTCAGATATCAGGCACGTTGATAACCACCAACATGAATGGTATTTAACAGTGTTATTATTAATGATAAAGACCTTATTTATATCATAAGGATATTTTGCAGAGCGCGTTTATAAACATTGCCTCATTTAACATCATTACAACCCGGGTTAGGCAGGGCAGGTATTATGCCCAATTTAAAGATGAGATAACTGAGGTTCAGAGAGGCCAAATAATTGGCCTAAGAGTACCTCCAGTGAGGGAAGGGCTTGCAACAAGGTCCCTAATCTTCTGAACCTGAGTTTTGTGCTCCTCCACCCCACTGCCCTGTTTGCTCAATACTTAAAAATTTTTGAAAAACGACGATAGCCTCCCAACCATAGATGTTCCTACTGTGCAGACTGAACACGGACAGAACAAGTTGAGAGGCAGCTTTTCAAGAGGGCACCTGCGTGGCTCAGTCAGCTAAGCGTCCAACTCTAGATTTTGGCTCAGTTCATAATCTCAAAGTCATGGGATCGAGCCCCATGTCGGGCTTTGGGCTGATAGCACGGAGCCTGCTTGGGATTCTCTCTCTCTCTCTCTCTCTCTCTCTCTCTCTCTCTCTCTGCTCCTCCCCCATTGAAATAAATAAAAATAACAAAATTTTTTTAAAAAGGAGCTTTCCAAGGACTCCACCTGAGGTTATCAGTGCAAATGGACCTAAGTCCCTGCTTCTCAGTGGAATGCCATTTCAGGACATTGTCTCCAGAGGCTCGTAGGGTCTTGAGTTGTCATCTGTAAGGAGATGAACTGCAAAATGGAGGATGTTTTTAATGGGGATTCTAGTCCTGTTTGATAGAAGGGATCCAAATAAACAGCACTATTAAGGTACACCTTGTCCCTGGGGCACGGTAGAATGGAGGGACAGAAGGGTGAACCACACATTCCGGCAGGAGTATCCTCCAGGGGCTGATAACTTGTACCCATTGACACAGGAGCATGTTTTTAGCAAGGAGTAAACAGACTGTATGGCACAACGTCAGTGGATCTTCCCTCTGACAAAGGTCATTTGACAGCCTGGTCCAGTCTATCAGGCCTAGTGAAAGCAGCAAATCAATTTAATCCAACAGATCATATATTTAGCACTTACACCAGGCAGATTCTAGATATGCCGCAGAGGTACAATGATGACCTAGTGCAGAATTTACCCATCAACTGTGTACCCAACGTGGGCCAGACCCTGGGCCCACGTTCTAGCAAGCAAAGTAGATGTGTGAAAACTCGCTCTGGTGTAAGGTCTGATTACTCTCCATCCCTAAAGCAGAGTGCATTTGCTAAGCTGGGGTACTTAGCTAAGGATACTAAGAAGGACAGGAAGGGAGAGCTCTACCCAGCCGGGAGGTAAGGCAGGACTTTGTGAAGGAGGAAGCATCTGAGTTGCCTGAGGGAGTGAGGTTTCAGTAGGTGAGAGGGCAGGGGAAGAAAAGCCGGGGGGCTAAGGGAAAAGCGCGAGCAAACGCTCAAAGCAGGGAAACAGAGGACTTGGCCCCAGGGCGGCAAGGGGTCCTCCTGGTGACTTGGGGATGTGACATGGAAGGCTGAGGACAGAAGGGGATTGAGAGCACTCTGTGGGGGACTCTGCCATGCTCCAGAGGGACCCGGAGCTGCAGACAACTGAAGCTTCTCAGCAAGAAGATGACATCATCAGAGATGGCCTTTAGAGGTAGAAATCTGCCAGCACTGTGTGTGGAACAAAGGAAATGGATTCTGAGCAGGTTGGTAAGATACAGGCGTCAGGACATAGGGACCAGTTGGACGCGTTGGGTGAGGAAGGAGAAGGAGGGAAAGTGGCTCCAAGATGTCATAACTGGGGAACTGAGAGGAGGGTGGGGGGCAGTGGCCAAGAAGGAACTCCAGTTTACAAACAAAAGAGTTCATATTTCACAGCCATCTTACCCCAGATTTAAAAGACACGTAATAGGCCAAACACCAAAGCCTTGGCCCTAGAGCCCTACTGTGCTCACACCCAGCTTTGTAGAGCGAGCACTAAAGATTTTGAAATTAAGAGTGTTTCAGCTGTCAGGGAGCCTGGGTGGCTCAGTTGGCGAAGCATCCGACTCTCGATTTCAGTGCAGGTCAAGATCTCTCGGCTCATGAGTTCGAGCCCCACGTCAGGCTCTGCGCTGACAGTGCGGAACCTGCTTGGGATTCTCTCTCTCCTCCTCTCACTCATGCTCATGCTCTCACTCTCAAAATAAATAAATGAACTTAAAAAAAAAAGTGTCTCAACTGTCACATTTGGTCTGGGAGCTGGGACCACTTTCTCAACATTTGGGAGGTTAATGCCGTAACAAGAGGCGGATAACCTGAGAACGACTGAGGGACCGTCCAGCGCATCGATAAAAACAGGTTACAAAAGGGCAGGAGTGGCCAAGTGCTGATGGCTCCCCACCCCACTCCGTGTTGGGCCTATTTATATGTGTTTAATCTCTTGAATTGCCTTATGCGACCAAAAATGTTATGGATGATGTAATTCACAAAACACAAATAACACCTAACTTGTGTTGTTTATTTAATAAGACAGGGTTAGCAGACACGAGGCCTTATTTGCTGCCTTGTGCTAAAATTGAATGCTGCGTATGTAGTGGAAGGAAAAAAAAATGTGTTTAATAAGATCTTACTTTGGAAGAAAGAAATCTTCATTACATCAGTGACTAAGGTATCTTGGGTTTCATTTTATGGGATCAACCTTTAGATAAGGGCCGATATAAGTACAGCTGTCCAGAAGAACCCTCCGATGTCGTTAAGAGTTGAAAATAACCAATATTAACACTGTGAAAAAAAGGATCCTAAAAAGATGGGCATTATCTAGTTACCCTTCACGTGACATCTTTCTTTCAGGAGTTTCTTTTTTTTTTTTTTTTAACATTTTTATTTTATTTTTGAGACACGAAGAGACAGAGCATGAACAGGGGAGGATCAGAGAGAGGGAGACACAGAACCCGAAACAAGCTCCAGGCTCTGAGCTGCCAGCACAGAGCCTGACGCGGGGCTCGAACTCACGGACCTTGAGATCATGACCTGAGCCGAAGTCGGCCGCTTAACCGACTGAGCCACCCAGGCGCCCCTCTTTCAGGGGTTTCTAAACAAAACCTGTACCAAGAAAGCCTTACTCCGTATTTTAAAAAGAGAGTAAATAACGGAAGTAACACAGAACAGGATGAATTTCCACAGGGAGGCCTAACACACCGAGTTTCTAGAAGGGAGACAAGTTCCCTAAGTTTGCCTTCAAGTCTTATTTTAAAGGCCAATTCAAATTCAATATTAAGGAGTAATTTCATACCTATATATTACGTGGGAACACCATACCTCAGTGGGGTGTCAGAACGCTGAGAGACTGAACTCCACATTACTTTCCGACTGTGATAATACTTTGCTGTCCTGTTGTTTCCAACTTGCAGGCTGCCCTCTAGTGTTAGTTCATCTCAACACAACCACTTTGGTGTAGCTCCCATGAAGGTGAAAAACGAGGCAGGGATTCTAAGCAGCTAGTCAGCAGTTAACCCAGCCTAGCTAGACACGGTCTCTAAATAGAGGGTCAAGAAGCTGAGGATGCCCGGGGCGCCTGGGTGGCTCAGTCGGTTAAGCGGTTAAGCATCTAACTTCGGCTCAGGTCGTCATCTCACGGATCGTGTGGGTTCAGGCCCCACATCAGGCTCTGTGCTGACAGCTAGGAGCCTGCAGCCAGCAGCCTGCTTCTGTTTCTGTGTCTCCCTCCCTCTGCCCCTCCCCTGATCATTCGTGCTCTCTCTCTCTCTCTCAAAAATAAATAAACATTAAAAAAAAAGAGAGAGATGGGGCGCCTGGGTGGCTCAGTCGGTTAAGCGGCCGACTTCGGCTCAGGTCATGATCTCAAGGTCCGTGAGTTCGAGCCCCGCGTCGGGCTCTGTGCTGGCAGCTCAGAGCCTGGAGCCTGTTTCAGATTCTGTGTCTCCCTCTCTCTGACCCTCCCCTGTTCATGCTCTGTCTCCCTGTCCCCAAAATAAATAAAATGTTTAAAAAAAATTAAAAAAAAAAAAGAGAGAGAAGCTGACGATGCCTGGTTTGGAAACACTGAACAAATTTAAATGCGCCCCTCACCAAAGCTGCTGACAGCACAGAGGATGATACCGCGTGGAAAAACACACACTCGGATGACCTGGGAACTGAAGTCAAACTCCAAATATGTGTATGTGTGCAAAAGGGCAATATGCAGTAACAAAGGCTCTAAATATGTCCAAAAGGCCTCCTGTAATAAGTTTAAAGAAAAATTACAACTGTCAAGAAAAACATTTCAACCACCCTTGGGGGCGAGATGTTTGACCGGATACAGCCTCAAAGCCTATGGTGTAATTAGCCCTCAGGGAAGAGTTCTCAGACTTCAATATGCTCCCCTATTCCAAACCCTCCAAGACGAAGTTCCAGCTGTCTGTAGCTTATTCTCTGAAGGTGGCAAGAAGAGATGCCTACGGTGCTGCCTCGACTACGGCAGGAAGTACCTTCTGACACTAGTGCCAACGCTGCGTTTTCCCAGATGAAGAGTAAGCACGCTCCGGAGTCTACCGGAAGTGCACAGAGTCCATTTCAGACGTGGGAGCTCTCTGTTGCACGTACAGCGTCGGCATCCTCGGTAAGTTGAGGAGGGAACGTTACGAGGCCCCAAGTACATCCGGCTCATAGCAGCAGAACGGCACGAATTCAATGCACATGGTTACTGGTGGCCATGATGACCTCCCTATAGTTTTGATGCTTCACATCAGGAAGAACGAGACCACATGAGTGCCAGACACACAGACAGTGAAGTCGAGGGTCAAATGACACTTGGGAGTCAACTTCTTTTCTTTTAAAGGGCTGACATCAGGGAGTACTTAAAATATGAGCTCTGGGGGTGCCTGGCTGGCTGAATCAGTTGAGCATCCGACTTCGGCTCAGGTCATGATCTCACGGTTGGTGAGTTCGGGCCGTGCGTCGGGCTCTGTTCTGTGCTGACAGCTCAGAGCCTGGAGCCTGCTTCGGATTCTGTCTGTCTGTCTCTCTCTCTCTCTCTCTCTCTCTGCCCCTCCCCTGCTCATGCGCTCGCTCTCTCTCTCTCTCTCTCTCTCTCTCAAAAAATAAACATTAAAAAAAAGTATGAGCTCTGGAGTTTCCTATTCTACTAAGATCTTGGGAAAGTTACTTAACCTCTCTGTGCCTCATTTTCCTCCTCTGTAAAAATGGAATACAAACAGTGCCTACCTCCGAAGGCAATTCTCATGACTCAGTGTGACTGTCTGTACCACGATGATGTCTGGTATACAATAAGCACTCAATAAAAATTAGCTATTATAATTTGACAACAAGTCCTCTTACTAGAACTGGCTAAATTCAGTGTTTTATGTCACCAGCAGGGTATGGTTCTTGGCATAGAAGTTAAAACTGAAAAGACAAGATGATGACAAGATGATAGCATCCAGAAGAGCCTTGCTGCCTGCTTCTGTCTCTGCCTGCCTGCTCTTTTGTATGCCACAGCATTATTCACAATAGCTGAGTGAATCGCCATTCATTATTTTATTTAGGAAATATTTAGTGCATACCTACTACGTGCATCAAGCTATATTATATATTAGATCCTACTGGATACTTCCAAAATATTAAACACAGTGTTGGGTGGGGCAACTAGGATTCGTTCCATTTTAAATTTGCCTTTGTTGGGGTCTAGTGCCCAGTTAGGAGCCTGGGCTGGTCAGGGTTATGCCACATGTCCCAAGCTACAACATTCTCGTGTTCTGGAAACAGAGGATATAGAAATTCCGAGGAAATAATACAGAGGGGTTTTATTGCTTAGTTTTCTGTATGCGGAATTTCGATCGCATTTAACGTTATATGTAAAATCACAAAATTCAGAAATTTTCACTAACAAAGAGGGCCCAAAGATCTGTTAATTTAATACCTGACTCAGAACCAATGTATAAATATGAAGAGGTTATTTTCTGCAACACAACTTTAAGTTATTATGTGGCATTGAGCACTTACGCTAGCAAACTGAAAACGTCACATTGATTCATGGGCCTTAAACTCTTGTTTTCCACCAAACCTAACTAACGTGTGAACCCCAAAACTGCAGAGCGGATGGGTTGCAGAGTAAATCCCTAGTCCGACCCAGCCTTCGCCCCTACCTCCCTGAGGTGTAATGAGAAGGCAGAAAAGAAGGTGGGTGATCACAAAGGAAAAACAAAGGCCAAACTGATCATCAGTTCTCCAGCAAACACAACTTCATTCTGGCTCTACCCATCCCAAGTATTTACTGCGCTGGGCAAAACCTAATTCACAAAAATCAGTAAGTTGCTGGTCAGGAGTTAGGGAATGTGCTATCGAGTCGGGGCTTGGACACCGGGTACATCCGGAGTTGGATAATAGGAACTGGGGCCCCTCCTCCCTGGTGGCATGGAGTTTTGTGTTCGTTTGGTACCCATCCAAACGCAGGACCATCTGACAGCTGTTTGGTGTTTCTTGTGAAATGGACTTGGGCCATGGCCAGATGCTAGTGGACAGATGTTCACAACACAAAACCTTCACCGAAATAGGCGCTAATTGGCACCCTCCTAATGATCTGAACAAATACGGCAGGAATGGGCTGGGTCTGCCAGTGACCATCTCAGCGTCCAAGCCTGCCTCCCTTGCTTAGTGGGGAGGCCTGGTGGGAAACCACTTTCTCCACACTCCAGGATTTCGGGTTCCCAGACTCCTGGACAGAAAACCTCCAAAAGGAGTATCTGTTGTTTGTGTCGTGTGTAGGTATGCTTGTAGGCATGTGCTTATTAACAAGTGAAACTTCTCAAAAAGGTGACCAGATCAGGGACCTTTGGAGTTCGCCCACCAGCCACCGAGGCAAGTCTTAAAGCTCAGAATCTTCTCCACGAATTTGGTTTCTCTGCGGTAATTTTTGAACAAATACTGTCAAAATAATCACATGTTACCTTCACGTGAACCCTCAAATAGAATATGTGTCCTTCATTTCATACCTTTGACTGTGACGGTTAGTAATAGCTACAATGTAACTGCGTCCCAACATTTTGGTTAAAATGGAGTTTTAAGAAACCCAAATTAGTTTCAAGGGAATAGTTCAGGGGCAAACTGGTTTGACAATGCCCTATTCATAATTAGGTGGACTTGCTCCCACATGTACAGGCTTATAATTTACTGTCTTTGATTTCAACAGTTAAACTGTCTTTTAGTGCCTGGAGCACTTTTTCCGTGGGGGTTTCTCTTCTCTCTGTTTTGCAAGTCGGGAGCAAACTTTTAACTCCTGACTCATTGCTAATACGATCTGTTACCCAGCTAGAGACTGACAAATAATTTTGTTCTAAGGCAGGATATAGTTTTCATCTTAGGCGGCTGAGAACGTTTCACTGATGATCCTGCTCACTATTTGTTTTCCGTGGAATCCAATCACACGTGGGTAAGGACACAGAGCAGAGACCTTCCCACACTCTGCAGCCCCTACGCATACCCATTAAAGCCTCCTTGTCCCCACGCCTTCCCGGACAGAGAGATCTAATCAAGACTCATCCTCCGCCCAGAGCTTTCTAAAACACACTCTGTACTATACTAAGCCAGATAAAGAGCCTGGACACATTTTATTAGTCACTTCTGTAGTTCTGTATCCCCCCACATGATCAACTTGTTGGAAGCATGGTAGGTGTAAGAGGGTTTCTCGTTGTGGTCTCTGCCCTGGCTCAAAGTCTCCTGGGTTTTGTCCCCCTAACATCTTACTCTCAGGATTTCTCTGGACCAATAATAACACCCCCCTCCTTTCCATTCTCTAGCGCGGCTCCTGCTCCCTTGAATGAAAGGCAGCTCCCACTAAAGGAGCTAGAATATGCCCGGCAAGCAGTGCTGGGTACTATTGAGTCCATTGTTTGCTCTCGGCACTGTGGAGCCAAATCGCATTTTATAGCACAGTGTGTTCTAGGAATCCCACTTCACCAGGACAACAGACCTTCTCTAATGCTTTCCTCTTTTCCCCATTTGCCGCTGTCACAGGCAGCGCCACACAGTCCTGCGGCAGGCAATTAGAATCCACTTCTCTCCAAGGCTCTGCTCCCGCCCACTTCCAAGGGACCACAAGGCATCAGCTGCCATATTAAACAGACGCTAACGACACCACGCGTGACCAGCCAAAGCAGTCAACGTGATGGTGTGTTTAAGATCGAATACCTTTGAGGGGCTGGACTCAGGAGTTCAGAAGTGGCCTCCCTTGCGGGAGGTTTGTAAGAAATCCAGCTAAAACTATACTTGGTGCTTTGGCAAGTGTTTAAAGGTAAATGAGGTGACTTGTGTTTCAAGTGAATGTATTAGTAAGAGCTTCCCGATGCAGTCACCAAAAAATAGGTCTGATACAGAGTTATGTAACGTGTAATGTGCTATTCGAATGCACGAGATACACTTATTTTTCCTCTATAGGTTTCAAGGCGGTTTGCAAACTAGTAAGGCTGCCCCTGTTTTCCAAGTGGAGAAGTGTCCTTCGGTGACTCACAAGGATTCTTGGCAATGAATGAGTGCTGGCTCCAACACAGCCAACTCCTCCTGGACCCTTGTCTGTGCAGGGAGCTGCTTTTCTCCTGGAGACGGGATCTCCATCGTGGCTTATTTATCCCTACACCCGATCCACATAAATCTTACTTCAACTTTCTAGTGTATTTTGGCAATGGCTGCATGAACAGGTTTCCATTTCGGTCACCTCTGGCCAACATGTGGCACTACTTATGCAATCGTTTTCTAGTGCATTGGTAAAACCGTCCCATTATTAACACCTTCCTGTAATTAAGGGTAAGTGATTTTCCCCCCACTGGGGTAAAAAGGGTTTGGGGAGAGAAACTGACCTACCCTCCCAAGTTGAGAAGCTGATGTGGGTGGACCCATCTCCTGTTAGATAGGATACAGACTAATGCCCCATCTAAGACACAGGCCCTCTTGCCTTCCACCTTTTGGGGCTCTTACCTGGCTTGTTCCGTGGCCTGGTGCAGCTATGCTGAGCGATGGAAAACAGGCCCAAGCTCGGAGGATTTCATTTCATACCAAACCGTTAACTAACATGGAGAGGGGCTAAGTCACTGGTGCCAGACTTTCCCATGGATCTTTTATATGCACCACCCCATTTTGTCCTTACAAGACACAGTGGCACCTGTCTTTGCCCTGGTTTGGGAAAAGTGGAGAAACATTCTCCTCTTGAATAAAAAGAGAGCCGATGTAAAGTTGCGTGTTCTTAGCCTTCTGCCCACCTCTTGCACTTTGTAATTTTCAGCTTGGCAAACTGAAACATGTTGAAAAGGACAGTTGGCTACCAATCTTTTTTTTTTTTTTTTAAAAGAAATGTGAACATCAGAGGAAGCCTCAGGCTCTGGATAGAGTTATTTTACACATTCTGGGAAATTTTAAAGAATAGGAACAAAGACCGTGGCTCCCCTTGCAGTGGTCTTTCCAGGTGAATCAGTAATTCTGTGACTGGTGTCAGTGACCGGGACTGGCAGGGGAGGGGGTGGTATCTGCACTTTTTGTGGTCACCATTCTTCAGGTGAATGGAAATGACCTAGTCCAGATCTGTAGACAGGATCCTGTGACACACTCTGGGGAGAGTCCTTGTGGTGAACATCAGGCAGGTATTTGTTTTAAAGCCCTACCCTAGCTGTCAGAAAGCTGATGGTTCCTGATACTTTAACTTGTCAGTCCAGACATCCTAATTCCTGAGTGGGATTATTGATGATGTTGTTGTAGGGGGCCTGCGTTTAATTGCAAACAGGAAGCTGATAGAGCAAGCTTGTTGTGATTACATCCTCTGAGATACCTATTATGTCTGAATTCAATAATCAGGTCAAAACTTAGGGGTAGGAGGGAAGGAGACTGTGCAAGAGACGAGAGAAGAGAGGCAGCGAGTCCATGGTCACTTGCAGAGAAAGGCAGAGGCCTGGGTTCAAGTCCAAAGTTCACCACGCACTAGGTGCATGACCTCAGGCAAACCACTTAACCTCCCTGTGCCTCAGTTTCCCCCTCTGTAAAACGGCGTAGTAGTAGTATCTGCCTCCGGGTTGCTGTGAGGATAAATGAGTCAATATGTATAAATTGCTTTAAGGGCCTGTTATATAGTAAGTGCTAGATAAGTATTTCCTATTTTTACTCTTTTTCCCCAAAATCTGTTCATGTAAGCATGCTGATGAGGCATAAGCTGCAAAAAGAATGTGTGTGTGTGTGCATGCGTGTGTGTGTGCGTGTACTCACTTGAAAATATCAAGCAGAACCGATTCTACACTTGAATTGGCTTCTATTGCCTGCCTGTTTTGACATCTTCTCTACACCGAAAGCTTTGTCACCCTCCTCTTCCCCATTCCTCCTTGAGGGTCTTCTGCGTACATTTTCATTGGCCATGGCCTTTATCTCACCTAAATGAGGCTTTACAAACTCCATAAAGCCCCTCGCTTTTCAGATCGCCCAAAACAGAGACTATAGCCTAATTATTTTTGCATTCAGAGTTACTTGTTGAATGTGCCAGTGGATGCTAACATTTAAAAACAGGGCTAACCCAACTCCTCTCTTGACAATATTGGATTCCCGTCCTTAAGGGTGAGAATTGTAGGCATGAAGCTGTTTGGGAAACGGGGTTGCCCGAGGACTACCTGATCAGAATCTCCAGGGTTGAGGCCTGGGAACCCATAAGTGTCAAATATCCCTCAGGTGACTGTAATGACCAGTTAGTCTTGGGGGCCTCTGATTTCATCAGTCATTCTGAGAAGGACTTTCCTCGTGTGTGAGGTGATCAGACAATCAAGCTTCTGTGCCCAGGTTTTGGTGCAGACCAAAGGGTGTCATACGTTTTTATACAGTGCAAAAAAAAAAAAAAAAAAAAAAGCCCAGGTCAACCAAACACGCTGTTCACGCTGTCAGGTGCACAGCACCTGGATGCCATGGAAGGTCTCGGGGCCCCAGAGGTGTCTGCTGGGCACATGCGACAGGTCACTGGAGAAAACCTTGCCTTCCATATCGTCTTTGCTTCTGCAGTGATTCAGGAAAGCCAGTTAAAGGCAAGGCTTCAAGCCCATGGAGCCTGACACGGGGCTCTCTGTATCATTAGATACTATTAACATTAGCACCTTTAGAGTATTATTTCACAGACCTGGTTTCAAGTTCACGGACTAAAAGGTGGTGTGGTGGTGTCGGATAACCTGGGACAGGATCCTTCCCTTGGTAATCTCTCCTTTCTTAAAATAATCCAGACCTGCTGACCGTGTGAAACTTGTAACTAACCTTTAGTAGCAGATACGTTTATTTCGCTAAGATAAAACCGAAGGGGCTCAGCAGTCATCACAGGAATAAATACCATGGAAATTAATGACCTGATGCTGGCAAGGATGTGGAGAAACGGGAACCCTCTTGCACTGTTGGTGGGAATGCAAATTGGTGCAGCCACTCTGGAAAGCAGTGTGGAGGTTCCTCAAAAAATTAAAAATAGACCTACCCTATGACCCAGCCATAGCACTGCTAGGAATTTACCCAAGGGATACAGGAGTACTGATGCATAGGGGCACTTGTACCCCAATGTTTATAGCAGCACTCTCAACAATAGCCAAATTATGGAAAGAGCCTAAATGTCCATCAAGTGATGAATGGGTAAAGAAATTGTGGTTTATACACACAATGGAGTACTATGTGGCAATGAGAAAGAATGAAATATGGCCCTTTGTAGCAACGTGGATGGAACTGGAGAGTGTGATGCTAAGTGAAATAAGCCATTCAGAGAAAGACAGATACCATATGGTTTCACTCTTACGTGGATCTTGAGAAACTTAACAGAAACCCATGGGGGAGGGGAAGGAAAAAAAAAAAAAGAGGTTAGAGTGGAAGAGAGCCAAAGCATAAGAGATTCTTAAAAACTGAGAACAAACTGAGGGTTGATGGGGGGGTGGGAGGGAGAGGAGGGTGGGTGATGGGTATTGAGGAGGGCACCTTTTGGGATGAGCACTGGGTGTTGTATGGAAACCAATTTGACAATAAACTTCATATATTGAAAAAAAAAAGAAATTAATGACCTGAAATAACTGAGGGATGGTTATAACGTGTGTTTTTAAAGGACAATGGCTGAAAATGCCTCTGGACTGATAAACCCTTCAACCGCCAACCCCTTTCCACTCAAATCCTGAAAGAATGCCGTTGCTTACTTTTCTGTTTGTACAAGGTTAGGATCCATCACTGATTTAAATATGATCGTAAGATGCCCATGAGCAGAGACATGAGTCACAGCCAACCGAATTGAGTCCCTGCTGTCACCACCCCGAAGGTAGGTAGGTAGGCTTTGGCGGCGAGGCGTCTGTGAAAGTGCATGAACGTTGGTTGAGCATTCTGATTCTTGTTTGGATACCATTGCGTGCGCTGAAAATTTATAGCTGATACGTGGTACAAGTGACACGGGGGAAAACTCTTGTGAATTTTGCATACGTGATGGATTACATTTCTGCCGTTACTAGAAAAGCACTAACGTGCCACACTCTGTTAACACTATCTGGATATTCATACCTCATTAGAAGAGGAGAGCGTCATTTCTCACTTATTATTGTAAATAAAATCATTTTTGTCACGTGTCTCCAGTTCCAACTCTGTTTACATTTTGTTTCTCTGGTCAGTGTTGGCAGAGGTGAAGAGAAAATTAGCCTCTGTGACCTGCCCCCCCCCCCAACCCAGTCAGAGGCTGGGCAACAGGGGGGCACTGTGGGTCCCAGCAGAAGCCACCCCCACAGTGGCTCCCCATCCTTCCCTGCCTTCTAAATGTCATGAGGGTTTCACGGAAGTTTAGACTTCTCCAGAAGATAAACATAATCATCCAGATCCTTCTGCTTCTTATCTCTCTTGAGGCTTTAGCCTCAATTGTGTTCTAGTATCTGAGATCTCCATACGCTATGGGTCACACACAGAATTTGCCCATTAAGACTAATTCCTCAGTCTTCAAAGGGTACAAGGTTATAAAGCAACCTCTTAGTAGATCCCTGGCTATCTTAAGGGAATTTAGTGTGCGATTCTCCCCCCTAATTTTCAGAGACCCCTAAGAGGACAGACCATGTCCATTTTGTTGCTAGCTTATAAAGAGTTTTAGTTTCAGTGAGTTGATCCACTGAGAGCCTGAAAAGTGCTTATTTGGGCTTCCCATCAGCCAGCACCAAGAACTTTTAAATTAGTGGTTTAAAATATCGTATGAACAACATCAGGCTTTAGTTACTGTACACTTCTTTCTAGAAGTCAAAACTGCACACAGAGAAGACTCGGCCTGTCCAATTACTCCTTTAGTTTCCAAGGCGGCATTCATGTAAGAACAGAGTTTAAACTGTTTCTGGATAATGACAACACCGTTGTGGTTATCCACTGTGGCTTATGGAACAGAAGAGTGCAGAGTAGTACTGTTTTAAGTACTACTGCACTTTAAGTACTGTACTTAAGTACTTTAAGTACTATGGTACAGCCAAGGAGAAAAGAGTTGTGTTCTTCTATCTTCTGTTGACTTGGTATGATCTGTGGGCAGGCCCGTTCATTCCGTGGCCTCAGTTTCCCAGGGAAAAGGGGATTTTAGGAAACATATCTTAAAACCCGCCAGCTGAAGAAGCAGTTATCAAGAAAAAAAAAATGTATTATTTAAGCACAACAGCAGTGCCTCCATGGTCCATACCATTATATTTATGGACTACACACTGAAAAGAGCTTTGAGTGTAATACAAACACGGGGAGACCTGTTTTGCAATTCTTGACGATCGAAAACCCGGAGATGTGTCAGCAGCCGTGGTGACCCTCCAGAGCCCATTCGCAAAGTTGTCTGTATACAATGACACGCACCACGTCTGTCCTCCACAGCAGGAGCTTGAAACTTTCCTCCGTACCCCACCCCAACGTGAGTCTTCCGCTCCAGTGTGACAAGCAATGTGATATTCACTGAAATGGGCCATGAGCCTCGAGAACCACTGTTGAGCTGACATGGACGTGACAGCTAAATGGACAGTATCGAGAGTGTGCCAGCCTTCCCTGGAAGCAAGAGTTAAGGTCCATAAATCAAACCTCGAGTACAGCAGAGAAGAAAGCTGTCAACGAGGGGGAAGGCATTCTAACTGGCCCTAGCTGTGCTACGTGAAGCCTGGCTGTGTGGATACCGACAAGAGCTCTGGAACTAACTCAAGACCCATCAGCCCAGAACTAGACAGTCAAGTTCCAGGGCTGCCAGACATCCCTGTGTGCAGGTGCAAATGTAAGTGATAGGGGAGATGGTCCTACACAATCACCAGGACAGCCACGCCACCAGAGTGCCCCAGCCACTGGGGCATGCACAGGGATAAGGTGGAGCGCTTTTGCAGATGGCATTCGTTTGCAGCCCCTAAACACATTTTAGCCCCTCTCAAAGAGTAGCTTACATATTGCAAGGTTCTCGGTATAATATCCCTTAATTAACGGTGCTAATCATGTTCCCTCCTTATTTGCAGAATGCTTTGCATTCATGGGTGTTGACTCAAGGGATTATTCAGCTTCTTTTATGAAGTATCAGATGTATAGCAGTTTACATCATTGGATCCTCTCCTCTGGTTTAGATCCAAAGACGTTATTAGCCAGTCTTAATGCTTGCTTCTTAGCAATACTGTTATGAAATAAAAGCTTCTGTTGCAGAAGCTTCCTTAATAGATAAAAACAAAGGCCTTTTCTTAATCAGTACATTAATATTAATCAAATAGTTAAGGAGAAGAAAATGGCAAGCGCTTTGAAACCTAGGCCTTTTCACCTTGAGAATTTATACCAACCGCTAATTTCTGATAACATGCCCACCCCCCCCAACACACACATCTGTCGACAGGTTAGGAGTTAATTCTTCAGAGTTACTTTCATATGTTTGAATACTGAAAAACAAACAAATAGGAATGTAGCGTGAATACACTGAGCGGGTTTAGCACATGCCTTGGCTAGGAATCCAATTAGGATGACCTGGGAGAACAGGATCAAAGCAAATATTTCCATAGAACTGAACACGAGGCTTTTCAGCAGCATCGCTATGCCGTGGCTCTCCACAGAACACCTGGTACACAGGCCCGCTATTACCTCCCATTTCTGTAACACCACTGGAATAAAAAAGGACAGGTTTTCTTCTAAGCTAATAGATTTCTTTTAAATCCTTTAAAAATCTTCCTAGAGTAGCAGCGCAAAGGCGAAGCCAAAGCAGGGAGCAAACAGGATGACTTAATGGAAATCAGGCAACAAGTCTGGGGGGAGAAAAAATAGGTTCGGAACCGAAAATAAATGGAATATATAACACCTTTCCATCCTGTTCCCTTTTCTTTTTGTTTCTCATGGCAATCTATATTTATGGAAAAGTCAGTTGATTGCTTATCAGGCTGAAGCTTGTGTTTGCTCAGACTAGTGATAACGAACAGTAAAAAGAGGTGGGAACTGGCTGCATTGTGAGGAGGTGGAATCAGGGAAAACTGGGTGGGTGGGCTCAGGACCGGTGTCTGGAGCCCAACGCTGGGTTCGCAAAGCGCCGTATTTCTCCCTGTGCCTCGGTGTCAACTGGAGGGGGGTGGTGTGAGGATAAGGATCTGGTCTCCAGGCCATCTGGAAAGGCATCCGGCTCTGGGACAGAGCGCCCAGTGATCCCGTCGTCACAGCGCTCCGGTCCAGACGACAAGGGGTCTGAGGCCTTGCTCTGCGGGCAGTGGGGCCCATCAGCCAGAGGCAGCACCAACTCAGAGCTTCTTAGAAAGGCTGCATTTTGCCAGGGTGGCCGGTATACACATTCACATCGGAGAGGCACTGGCCAAGAGGACATAGAGACGTCAGCTACAAGGACACGTCGAGCGTGGATTGCGAAACATGAGGCTGTCCTGGAAAATGGAGCAGGTTCTTGAGACAGCTAGCTGACCGCACTGTAGGGATGTGAGCATATCTGTCGGCAGTTTGTCTCTCATAAGGCATGCCATCAGAGTGTCTCAGGGAAGTAGTTACTTGCACCTTGATGGGCTTGTACTTCTAGAGTCACAGGAGCCCAGTGTTGGCCTAGTGGCCCCAAGGCCACGTAGGCAAATGGAGCTGAGGTAAGACAGCTGGGAGATAAGGAGAATGACACCAATCTGAACGGCCTTTCAGATTATGGCTATGCTCAGGTTTCAGACCTCTGCCTCCAGGAAACCAAGACCCCGCCCTGGGTTTCCAGAACATGCTTATTACTGAAATGACTTATCATTTTACGAAAGCTTCCTGCTTCTAAAAAACTTCATAGACCTTTGAACCAGGGCACTTGGGTGGCTCTGTCGGTTAAGCAGCTGACTCCTGATGTCGGCTCAGGTCACGATCTCATGGTTCGTGAGATAGAGCCCCGCGCTGGGCTCTGCACTGACAGTACGAAGCCTGCTTGGGATCCTTTCTCTGTCCCTGTCTCTCTGCCCCTCCCCTGCTCGCACACCCACTCACTGTCTCTCCAAATAAAGAAACCTTTACAAACACAATCTTAATCATCATAACAGCCTCGCGAGATAGCTCAGTACTGTGTTTCTCTGATTCTAAAAGGCAAATGAGGGTCTCTGCCATCACCCCTGTGGTTGCCATGGACAGCAGAGCTAGACGGGGCCAGGAAGATGGGAGGATAAAAAGACAGCCCTCCACGGAGCATTCCACTGCCACATCTGAATGGCATCTCCAGGCATACAGGGAGAGACTAGACTGGCCCTTGTCTTTACTTTCCTACCCTGGCTGCCATTTTCTAGGTCAATCAAGTCCATGTGTGGAAAAAGCTTCTCACATAGTTTCCTATTATAACAGCAGAGGGTTAGGCTGCAGATAAACCCTCTGCCACTTCACCTTTTGTGCCAAAGTCTAAAAGCAGTAAATCCCAAGCTGGAGAAACATTGACTAGAAATGGTGATATCACAGTAATTACAAATCTGTTTTTGTCCTTGTAAACGTTTTGATGATATGATCTCAGTCCTGTTTGGCAGGGAGAACCCATCCTGAGAGTCAGTGAGAGGCCTCTTCTGAGAAATACACAAGGAAACTGCACACTGCATCCATGCCCTAGATTGTGCCCGGGCCTGGGAAAGAGGATGGGGAAGGAGATTCCTCAATGATTCCAGAGACCAACCTTGATAAGTAAAGGCCACCCAGTTGGAAGGAGTGCCTTCGACGGGAATAAAGCAGAAGAAGCGTAAATGTATTACTGAAAGAAAGCCTTGAGTCTATTCCAGCTTTTCCAGTACCCAAGTTATTTCTTGGAAATGTTAGGGACCAAAGGGAATTCTTTTTTCCTATCTTGACAAGGTACATTTCATCTGCATGAGAAATGCAGCAGAGAACATGGGCTGCCATATAATCAAAGATCCTCCAGATGTATTTCAAGAGTTGCCCAAAAGATTAAAGAACTTAAGAGAGAAGTAGAGGAGAAGAGAGAATTTGCAAAATCCAACACAAAAGTGAAAGGGCTGCTGTGGCCATGAATTTGACCATGCTGGAGACTTGATTAGGAGCAGTGAGGCTTGACCACATTATCTCCAGGCATTTGCTTGCCTTATCCTACTGTCCTATTTACTTTTCTGCTTCTTCCAGCACAGACTAGTGTCAGCGTGTGGGGGTGGTATTTCTGCTACCTAATCTGCGTTCAACAGCCCTGGAAGGTCAGGAAAGTAGTCCAATCATAGACCTTCGGGGGAAGATCTAATAGTTATCACACGTTGATCCATCTTGACTGTGTGTTGATCGGTCTTGACCACTCTGAATGTAAAACAGAAATTCTGGCCCTTACTTAGAAATGTAACAAGCCTAGATGCTAAGGGTAAGCGTATACGCCTATTTTGGTTCAAGAGTAATGGGAATTATTCCAGAAAGAAAAAAAAAGTTATTTTCAGCAGAAACTAAACCAAGAGAAAAAAACCAAGAGGCTGACACCCTTGTGCAGTTTTGAAGATAACCCCAGAAAAGGTGAGAGTAAAGGAGGGAGTTCCAGGTGGTGGGGAACCTGCCATAAGCTGGGTCCTTTCGCTCATGTGCCACATGGGAAGGAAGGGGGTATGACTGAATCCAGGGGTCCTGAGAGTTTTTCAGAAACGTTTGTACAATTTAGTTAGCTATAAAATAGGAAGGTAACACTTCTCTGACTTAAAGAAATTCAGTGATAAACCTAACAGGAAAAGCGAGCATCATCCCATGGTAGTTAAAAGGTGAAACTCGCATCATCTTGAAAGAGAAAAGCAGGGCACCTGGGTGGTTCAGTCGGTTGAACATCCAACTTCAGCTCAGGTCGTGATCTCATGGTCCATGAGTTTGAGCCCCACATCAGGCTCAGCTGCTGTCAGCACAGAGCCTGCTTCAGATCCTCTGACTCCCTCTCTCTGACCCTCCCCATTTGCACTCTCTCAAAAATAAATAAGCATTTAAAAAGAGAGAGAAAATCTAGTATTTGTTTGGGTGTAGAGGGGGATAAAAACTTCAACTTTATGATATGCTTGCTCCTTGGGCTTTGTGAGAATTCAAGCAGACATACACGCACAGAATTTCAATGTTAAGAATGAAAAATGATGCCATCTCCCAAATAACAACAAAAAAATGTCAGGGCAAGGGTTCAAGCAGCATTGACGCAGCAGCCTCTGGAGGTAAAGGAAGAGTTGCCAGTCTAGGGAGTGGAAGACAGAGAGTGTACGAAGTAGTCCTGAATGGAAGGCCCTCACCACTGTGGATTTCTCACCACTCAGCCAGAGACAGGTCCTGTGTCCCCAAACACGATGCAGGAACCAGCTCTGTTCAGAGCATAAAGTGATGAAGACCCCCGTAAGTTTTGCTCTGATCTACCAGGATCTGCAAATGGTCAAACTCCACCTCCAAAGAAGTCTAAATTCTTCTGGCATCCTTGTGTGTGATATTTACCCTTTTTAAATTTTATCTACTTGTTTGCTTCCCTAGTTTCTTTGAACAGATGTATGGACACGTTTTGGCGGCAAATTCCCTAGAGTCGAAGGTAAACAAGAGGGAGAAAACAAGTGTTTTCTGACCTCTGTTAATGAAAGACAAAGGGACAGTCAGGTCCTTAAAAAAGGCTACCAAAAATGATACGTGTATATCAAGACGCTGGGAGGCAGGGCTCCTGGGAAGAAATAAAAACTCTATAGGGCAATGAAGAAGAGGCAAATGCTGACTGTCCTATAGCAGATACTCGACTTGCCAAAGAGGTGGCCAGATTACTGACTTCTATAAACACCAGAATATGGGTCAGTTACAGTAGCGTGGTTGCTAGAACTTTACATGATCTGGTGAGCAAATATGGTCTGTAAAGGATGGAAGAAACCATGATCTCAAACGCCCCACCCGAGCAAATGGGCAACCATCAATGCATTTACCAACACAGGACATGAGCTGCTTCTTCTGCACACGAGACTACCTACCTGGATAACTAAGGCATCTTGAAGAACTTAAAAGTTTTCTTCTGCCCTAGATACCCATTCATGTGGAAGATGTTACCAAGTTCACTCTAACTGTTAATTAGCGTTTGAACTTGTAATGACAATAACTCCGAGCTTGGTACTGACAAAACGAACTTGTGTGGGTGGCCTCTTAGCACAGGAACACGCACCGTAATTAACCCTTTATGGAGTCCTGTTAGTCTGGGATTGCTGCCTTTTGAGGATGACCTCGGATGCTAGTTATCATTTAAAAAATACAATAATAATAGTTTTGAGGACTCTGCTTCTCTCCTCCCCAACACACCATAGACGTACTAGGACTTCTGAAAACAGACACAGCATGTTTAGATGAAACACCTGTGGCGTTCATTTGAATTCCGATTTTGAATATTTAAAATGCAATGGACATGGCGATCGTCACTAATTAGCATGTCGTGTAGCCAGGCCTGCTTGTGATTCAACTGTTTCTGTGTTTGCCCTCCGCCCCCTACCACCCATCGCTGCTGATCCACATGAATGTTATCAAGTCTTTGCAGCCTGAGGAAGACATGACCCACATCTGACTCCTTTATTTTGCCCCAGTTAGTATCAAGTGGGGCAGGACAGTCTCAACTGTGAGTCATTCACGTCGCCGTCTTAATGTTCGCATGACTGTGAACTTCACCGTCTTGGAGATGGATTGAGGGCTTTGACATCAGTTCAATGTTGCTAATGGGAAATATTATTTACACAAGACTTTTTCCTGTCTGCATTCAGCCATGCAGAAATACGCTGTCACCTAAGTGCCAAAAGATGCTGATCTGAAGTAGAAGTTGTTGGCTGGCTTTGGTGCCAGTCAGGTGAGAATAAAGGGCCAAGGAAGACACAAGTGGAAAATGATGGTTTGGGCCAAGCTTTTCTCTCTCCCTCTGTCTCTCCCTCATTCTTAAAATTAGGTATGTAACGCACACATACACACATCGGTCTCCCTGAAATATGCCTGATTACAAGCAAACAGGGAATCGTGGGGCAAAACTCTGTGCAGCTTCAAAGCCTCACCCCCTCATCTTGCCACGTCATGGTTCTGACAGTGAGAGACGGAGATGAAGAGTTCATTTCTTCTCGGTTTCAGAGTATTGACAAGGGACCAGCCCCTCCCAGCAGAAATGACTTGAAAAAAGCACCAACAGCTAGGAATCAGGGGATCTGTGTGAATGCCTGAAGCAGGAGTTTATCTAGTGATAGACAGTGTATCCACTGGTCTCCAATGGTGGAGACAACACACAGGTGCGGGCCAGAAAATGGCCTCCATGCTGCAAAGTTTTTCAACCTTTTTTTTTTTTTTTTTTTTTTTTAATTTATTCTTGGGACAGAGAGAGACAGAGCATGAACGGGGGAGGGGCAGAGAGAGAGGGAGACACAGAATCGGAAACAGGCTCCAGGCTCTGAGCCATCAGCCCAGAGCCTGACGCGGGGCTCGAACTCACGGACCGCGAGATCGTGACCTGGCTGAAGTCGGACGCTTAACCGACTGCGCCACCCAGGCGCCCCCATGCTGCAAAGTTTTTAATGACACAGTGCAGTTGGCCTGCATTTATCATAGTAGTATTTTACTCACTTTACCACACTGAAAGTGGCATTTGAAACAAAAGCGAATGAAAAGCATGATAATGGATGCTTTTTCCAATTACTATAGATTAATTCATTCTAATTGTGTATTAACTACTTATATATTTAATATATATTAATAGAATTATAATTTCCAATTAATCGTATTGCTATATATATCTTAGTGTTAGCATAACCACATGGCTTGAAAACAATGAGTTTTTGAATCGTATCTTATTATGTGAAGAAAATATCAGACTGAGCATGTAAAGAAGATGGGTATTTTACCTAACCAAGATGTTACAGTAGAAGAAAAGGAGTTACCTAACAAAATACAAAGTTTAGACGCACCTGGGTGGTTCAGTCAGTTAAGCGTTCAATTTTTGGTTTCTGTTCAGGCCATGATCTCATGGCTTGTGGGTTCAAGCCCTGTGTCAGCCTGTGTGCTAACCACATGGAGCCTGTTTAGGATTCTCTCTCTCTCTCTCTCTCTCTCTCTCTCTCTCTCTGTCTCTCTCTCTCTGCCCTTCCCCACTTCTGTGCGCGTGCTCTCTCGCTCTTTCTCTCTCAAACTAAATTAATTAATTAAAAAAAAAACAGTTTAGCACAAAGAAACAAGAAGAACCTGTAATGGGAAGTAAGACTTAACACAATTAACAAGGAGATCAGAAAATTCTCAAGCACGCTTACTCAACAAACTAAAAATTAACTAAAGCAATATAATGCATTCTGTGTCTAGTGTTAATTTATGACGCACTGGAAAGAACAACTGATGTGACTGATGACCTAAATAATTAACTTTTATATAAAAACCAAAAGGTTAAAGGCAAGAAGTGAAATAGAAACTAAAATATAAAGTCTGTGGACTTCAAAGACCTCTAAATAATTCAAGTGGGCATCTGCCACTGACAGAAATGGTGTCACCAACTCTAGTAATGAAAATCAAGTTACTGAAGAAAACCCATCAGTTACTGAAGGAAATCATTAGTCATTTTATGTTTTTGTGTGATTTGAGGAGAATTAATCAGGCACACATTTTTTTTTGCTTTTTTTTTTTAATTTTTTTTTCAACGTTTTTTATTTATTTTTGGGACAGAGAGAGACAGAGCATGAACGGGGGAGGGGCAGAGAGAGAGGGAGACACAGAATCAGAAACAGGCTCCAGGCTCTGAGCCATCAGCCCAGAGCCTGACGCGGGGCTCGAACTCACGGACCGCGAGATCGTGACCTGGCTGAAGTCCGACGCTTAACCGACTGCGCCACCCAGGCGCCCCATGGCACACATTTTTTAAAAAGTCACACATGTCGGCATTAGAGAAATTTTTAAATGTACTGCAATGAGGGGCACCTGGGTGGCTCAGTTGGTTAAGCGTCTGGTTCTCAATGTTGGTGCAGGTCGTGTTCTCACTTTTTGTGGGATCGAGGCCTGCGTTGGGCTCCGTGCTGAGCATGGAGCCTGCATGGGATCCTCTTTCTCCCTCCTGCTGCCCTTCCCTTACTCGTTCTTGCTCTCTCTCTCAAAATAAATAAATAAACTTAAAAAGTTTTAAAAAGTAAAATGCAATGCAATGAAAGGTATAGGTTAACACGTTGGAAGACTGGGAGTCATTTCTTTGGAGTGAAACCTAAGACTATGGATGGTGGTCCGGCATGCTGGCCAGCCGTAGGGGCAAGACGATTCTTCTGAGTAATGACCGTCGATGATTTGTTTTGTTCTCAGACCGCAAAACAGGAAAAATGCTTTCCATAGCATGTCAGATAATGTGCATATTCCACAGTCTATAGACTTTGAACAGCCTTAGAATTAGGAATATGTGACCTAGGGGCACCTGGGTGGCTCAGTCGGTTAAGTGTCTGACTTCAGCTCAGGTCACGATCTTGCAGTTCACGAATTCGAGCCCCGCGCTGGGTTCTGTGCTGACAGCTCGGAGCCTGGAGCTGCTTCTGTCTGTCTCTCTCTCTCTCTCTCTCAAAAATAAATAAAACATTAAAAAAAGGGGGGGCTATGGGGCGCCTGGGTGGCTCAGTCAGTTAAGTGGCCGACTTCAGCTCGGGTCATGATCTCGTGGTCTGTGAGTTCGAGCCCCGCATTGGGCTCTGTGCTAACAGCTCAGAGCCTGGAGCCTGTTTCAGATTCTCTGTCTCCCTCTCTCTGACCCTCCTCTGTCCATGCTCTGTCTCTCCCTGTCTCAAAAATAAATAAAACGTTAAAAAAATTTTTTAAAAGGGGGGGTTATGTGACCCATATTCCAGAAAAAACACCCAAACCAAACAAAAACTCCAAAAGCAACCCAATGCCACCCCAGCTTTAGAAAGCACAACTACTACATCGTGTTTGCCCAGATCATCACAACTAAAATCTCACTGTAAAAAAGTTGTCCGGTGCTGAAGAAAGAAATGCCATTTGTTCTGACTCCTAAAGATGGGGGCATTGGGCTGTAGCATGTGAGGATAAGGTGCAGATAGTTAAAACCACACCTTATATGTAATGAAGAAAAATTTGCTTGATTGTAGAACCCACCATTGAAAACGTTATTTCCTATGAATGACTTCCATGGAAAAACACTGCCAACACCAAAATTTTTTTAAAGTTTATTTTTGAGAGAGAGAGACAGTGTGTGTGTGTGTGTGTGTGTGTGTGTGTGTGTGTGTACGTGCATGAGCAGAGGAGGGGCAGAAAGAGGGAGAGAGAATCCCAAGCAGGCTCTGCACTGTCAGCACAGAACCCCATGTGGGGCTTAAACTCATGAGCCTCGAGATCATGACCTGAGCCAAGATCCAGAGCTGGATACTCCAGTGACTGGGCCAACCAAGTGCCCCTCCAAGATGAACGTAAAGCACCCATGAAGTATATCCAAACAGGTACAGCATATGTCAACTGAGATAGCAGGCAAAAATATCACAAACCGTTGTTGAAAGCAAAACCACATCTAGCAACCCTCAAGTGAAATTCTGCTCCTCTGGACGGAACGATCCTGAGAACTCATGCAAAATAATGGGCTAGGAGAGCATTGGAAGCTATGAGATATGGAAGATATGAAAGAATTCATGATCCCAGCACTCCAGGTGGCTCCACGAGCGTGAGGGTGACAATCGCTGGGGGGGAGGGGGGCGGTGAGGTTTTCATCTTGGCCATCCCCATCACTCACTTCAGGACATCCACCAGTCACCAGGAAAAAAAATGGTAATGCCCAACAATACATCATTTTGAGGAAGGGAAGATGTTTTTAAAGAATCAAAAAGCGCCTGTTACTAACTCTGGAATAAACGAACTCAAATCACTGAGCCCAAGCAGATGGACTGGAGAAATGTAAGATTCATTGGTGACGACTGAAGATAGCTATTCCCACAAAGCCTGTGGCCTGTGTTTTTAAGAGCAGATAAAGCAATGACACATTTGGCTCGTGTGATCTGTCTTGCATTTATTACCCATATGCGTGTTCTTATATGTTTGTGGTTGCCTTTTTTGTTTAATGTTTTTATTTATTTTTGAGAGAAAGAGAGCACAAGTGGGGGAGGGGCAGAGGGAGAGGGAGACACAGAATCAGAGGCAGGCTCCAGGCTCCAAGCTGTCAGCACAGAGCCCGACACGGGGGCTTGAACTCACAGACCGTGAGATCACGACCTGAGCTGAAGTTGGACGCTTAACCGACTGAGCCACCCAGGCGACCCTGTTTGCGGTCGTCTTGCACGTCTTCCCTGTTCCTTCTTTTTTCCTAAACGTGTTAAAATTGCCGAGAAGGCGAAAACCCTACCGTTAATAATAATAGCAATGATCATAGTAACCCGCATTTACCTAGGCGCTTCCTACTGGTTCATTTAATCTCCACAGCAACCCCACAGGCATGTGTTACTATCATTTCCACTTTTTTAGGTAGGTACAGGAACCTTTCCCTCGGTCATACAACTGGAAAACAACAAGTCTAGGGATTCAAGCCCAGACTGAATGACAACAAAAACTCATGATCTGGTCTGTGCTGACCCCTAAACACTGTCCCACATGCAGGGTACCACATGCAAGCCCCAGGGAGTCCTCCCCACGGGGGTGTTCAGAGCTTGGTTATTCATGAAGCGTCTATGTGTTTTTTGCACAAGCCACTTGGCCTCTCTGGAAGAACGGATTCTCTGCAGACCGAGGGACTAGATTCGATGAGCTCCTGCTCGAACTGTCCTGTGATTTTATCTTCCATTCCCACCCTCCTCTCAAGAAACGTATTTATTATGAAAGCATGCCGTGGTTTCCTATTGATAGGTCCCTATGAGTATGTGCATTAGTGTGTGTGTGTGTGTGTGTGTGTGTGTGTGTGTGACAGAGAGAGACAGAGAGAGACAGAGAGAGAGAGAGGGAGATTGTTGCCAAAGGCTTTTCATCAAAAACACAGGAATCAAAACACTTAACTTCTAACTGATATCCGAACTGCTTCTGGCCAGGTAGGTGTTCCAAATATTGGGCTGTTCTTATTACGGACTCAATTTTAAGGCACGCCTATTCTTTTCTTTCCCACACATGCTAATACATTGTCCATCTTGCCTCTCCTAATAGCCCATGAGTCTTGAACTTGCAGCCAGAAAAGTACTGCCTTTGTAAGGCACAAAAGAACACCAGTGGTTTTTTTTTTTTTTTTTTTTAAATCACACGAGGCCTGAATAAAAAGCTCTCTGGCCATTCAGAGGCTGCTTGCATTGTGCAGCTGTTCCTTGACTGCTGAGAACATCTGGCCGCTGACAATGCAGTACCTGAAGGAAACCGTGCACATGGCGCTATTCGGGAGTTGCAGGACCTGGGATTTTTGCCAGGGTCCGCTGAAAGGTCGGGGGCCCTTTTTTCTTGGTCAAACCCTGATAAGCATATTGCAGTTTGTCATTACTGTTGTTTTGCTGTTTGCCTGCCAGTATTTGTTTCACAATTTTATTATGATGATGTCTTCCCAACGTGCTGGCACTTAGGGACTTTTTCTTTTCCTGTTTCGGTCCCACCTCTGTGAAATGTACAGTGAGACTTTGATTGGTCATAGTCTACTCCCAGTTAGCAATACATCACTGTGTGGACTCAGTTCCCATGACTTTGGTTCCCTGGGACAATGTCTCTTTCTTCACCAAGCTGATGGTAAATATCTGGTCAGCCTCATCTATTTAAAGCCAGCCAAGCAGGAATCCTAGTGCTGGGGAGAGGATTCTTTTGTTTGTTTGTAAGTAAACAATGGGCTCAACTCTTCCTGACTAAAATTAAATTCCAATCACTCTTAAAATAATACCAAAGAACTAATCTAATTGCAACAGGGAGGCGGAGGGCGATGAGGGCGAATTTCCTAGGGCTGCCTGCTGCTTCACCACCGTGCCTTCCGTGTTTTCTGACGATCCTAGCGAACCTGCCTATGCAAAGGAAATTATTATCTCCCTTGCAGACAGACAGAGCTGGGTGAGCTAAAAGCCAGGTGGGCAACTTTATCTGACATCATTTCCTTCTGAGTAACCAGGATTGAGTTGACAGAGCTATTTCAGGGGTGGCGTTTAATTTTTTCATGTTAAAAAAAATTTTTTTTTAAGTTCATTTTTGAGAGAGAGACACAGAGAGCGAGCAATGAAGGGGCAGAGAGCGGGGGAGGGAGAGCACCCCAAGCAGGTTCCACACCCAGTGGGGAGCCCGATGCGGGGCTCAAACTCACAAACTGAGATCACATCCTGAGACGAAATCAAGAGTCAGACACTTAACCGACCAAGTCGCCCAGGCGCCCCAAGTTTTTTTCATGTCATTTTCACTAGCAAAATGACTAGTGTCTCTTTCTGGTTTAGAATGTTCTAGAGGATGCCTGCTCTAATCCATCTCAGTGGAGGAAAATCTGGATTGACAAAAACTCGGGGGAAGTGGGTGTAGCCTGTGTTACAGAATCATTTACAGGAGGAGCCTCTGAGGCAGGAGCTCCCCTTCTGTAGTTATAAACATGACCTACACAAAAGCTGTAGACCTATACAACACAGAAGTGTGGAGAGGTGCTGTGTATTCTTTTTTTTTTTTTAATGCTTATTCATTTTTGAGAGAGAGACAGAGCACGAGTGGGGGAGGGGGCAGAGAGAAAGGGAGACACAGAACCTGAAGCAGGCTCCAGGCTCTGAGCTGTCAGCACAGAGCCCAATGTGGGGCTTGAACCCACGAACCATGAGATCATGACCTGAGCTGAAGTCGGAGGCTTAACCAACTGAGGCACCAGGCACCTCAGGTGCCACGTATTTTTATTTCTCCCTCAGCTCTGCATCAGCTCTGCTGGGATGAGCGGGACATCAGTACATGCTAATGCATGCATGGGCTGCCACCCATTTTCTCCCTCAGCTTGAGGGCAGCCCTCTTTCTTGGCAGTGCACATTCCTATCTGAAACACCATCAACTCAATGAATCCCGTTTGCAAAGTCAGGATAACTGCCATACGACCTTGATCAGTTTCAAATCGTTCAACATCCAAAGAGCACCTGCCTATCAAGAACCCCCTGCTGCTTCCTCGTATGTTCTCACAACAACCTCCTCCTGACTCCGTGCCTTTTGCTCATCACTGCAATTTCTATTCATCTCCACCCAAATCCTTCCTGTCCCCTTGCCCTAAGCACGGGAAAGCCAACTCTGACTGTGTGCAGACTTGCATCCCTGTTTCCCGGCCAGGTCAATGACCTTATTCCTTTGTCTGACTGTAGCCTTGGTTGGGCAAGGTTACCCCCCACGAGCTTACTTCTTTGTACGGACCCCCCTCACCCGGTGCACCACGCTGCCCTTCTTCCTTCCCTTGGGCCACCCTGGCCACTGTTTCTCAACAGAATGTCTGTGCTTTTCTTTAGAGCCTCACTTCCTTAGCCAAAGATGGGTATTTGTATTACGCTAAATGCTTCTCTCTTCCAGGATGGGGGGCCTGATTTATGTACGAGTAAGGATCAGTAAGGCATTTCAAGTGCTAGAAAGCTTAACATGTGAATTTCTTCAGTCGTTCCTTACTGAAGTTAGGTTTCTGCTTGGGTTTCTGTAGTCCTTCTCGGAAAGGCTTCTACAGTTAAAGTATAAAGTCTTGATGTGTTCATTCATATTCATTCAATAACTATGTGCTCCATGTGGGGCTCAGCACTGGGTATCCTGCTCCTTGCAAGAGCTAAGCCCGCAGGAGCATGGTAGTTCCAAGTGCACTGAGAAGCAGCGGGGTGACAGGTCTGATTTATGCTCTGTACATGTGAATTCAGCACAACAGTGGGGGCAGCAGGGATGGAGAAGGAAAGGAACTCCGGCTGTATCCAGGAATAATCAACAAGGCTTGCTGAGATAAGCCAGTGGATTCTGTCTTGCTGGTTTCTGGCCGTGTCAGTGGGTTGGGAGAGAAAGGGCAAAGAGCCGATCAGTCTCCTTGGGGAGAGTGGGGAGATGACCCCAAGTGCCAGGGAAGGAAGGGACAGCCTTGGATGCAAGTGGAGAATGGAGGGCGTGAAGCTTGGAGGTGCCAGGAAGGAAAGGGAGGGCTGATGGCCTCCTGGCCTTGGTTGTATCCACCTGGTAGAAGTGAGGTCTCTGCCCTGAGATGGGAAAGAGGTTTGGCAGAGAGTAGTAAGGGTCTGGCCTCCCAGCTGCCTCACCGATCCAGAGAGGGGCTGCTTTTGAGCAGGAGAAAGGGACAAGGAGCTGAAGAGTTGTTTGTAGCTTTGCTAAGTATGCTCTGTAGCCCTTCCAGATAGCTACGTGCAGCCTCACTCCAGAGGAAAGTGCACTGATATGCTTTGGAAAGATCTTCAATAACAAGGGCTTTCTCAATAACTTCCAGTTTAGCCAGGAAATCACTCACCCAGAATCGCTCCCTCCCCCAAGTATTCCAGTTACTCAAAAGTTTTACTGAAACATGTCAGCATTGAGAAATGCAGAAGGCAGCTAAGCAGGTTGAAGAGCTGTCAGAAATCCCACATCTGCGCACAGAGCACCAAAGGCGGGGTCTCTTTAGAGGCTAGTCATTTCAAACCCACCATGTCCAATGCACAGGTGCACCACAGGTTACAAAAAGGAAAGACAAAGAAGGAAACCTTCAGCATGGAGTAGAAGAACAGTCAATCTAGCGTATTCTATGGCACATGTGTTCATTTAGTTGGCATGGGGCATTTTGAATTGTTACCTTAGAAATTAACCAATAGTGGGGCGCCTGGGTGGCTCAGTCGGTTAAGCATCTGACTTTGGCTCAGGTCATGACCTCGCAGTTTGTGGGTTCGAGCCCCCCCGTTGGGCTCTGTGCTGACAGCTTGGAGCCTGGAGCCTGCTTCGGATTCTGTGTCTCCCTCCCTCTCTCTCTCTGTCCCTCCCCTGCTTGAGTTCTCTCCCTCAAGAACAAATATTAAAAAAAGAAGACATTAACCAATGGCTTTGCAGTTTGAGTGAAAAGTTAAAAGGACTCAAAAGACCAAAATGTTAACTAATAGGTACATTTAATAGGTGCATAGGATTCATTTTAAAACAGTGTGGTCAAAATGTGGACGGTATGCAGCACAGAGCCTGCTTTGGGTCCTCTGTCCCTCTCTCTCTGCCCCTTCCCCCCTCATTCATTTTCTCTCTCTCTCTCTCTCTCTCTCTCTCTCTCTCTCAGAAATGAATAAACATTTTTTTTTTTTTACAAAAGCATGTGGACAGTCACACTCAGGGCCAAGCTGAGGTGTGTTTGTGAGCTGCTGGCAAAGGGCACGGAGAAACCTGATCCTGCACTTTGTAAATTACAAACTGTTTATACCTGTCATCTCTGTCTGGGTCTGTGCTAATGACACTTGAACAATTGGCTTATGTGTGACAGAGCACTGAGAGCCAGCAGTTTCAAAGCAACCACATCCAAAGGCATTGTTATTGAGGTCCACAGGAGTTTGAGGGAAAGTAACGAGGACTGTGATGCAGGTGAGGACTTTTACCACTGGGTTTGGGGTGATTTTAGAAGGGTTGGCCCTGGAAATGTCTCCAGTTAGATTGGGCCTGGGTATGCAGTTATACCCCCCACCAGGACCCGAATGCCTCAGGGACACTAATCTTCCCACAATTTCTCAAATTGGAAGGACCAGTTGGAAAAGGCAGGGTTCATTATATCATATTACAGTCACTGAGTCCTTTCCATCTGGCTCAGAAAACTGCAGTAGGAATCATGTGTTTTTAAAACTTTATTTCTTTTCTCCCCCCTCCAGACCTTCCCCATCCTCACTGCCCAATGTCTAGTACAATGCCCTGCATGCAGACTAATAAGCACCTATGAAAGGTTTAGCGCATTTAAGACCTGGGAAATACTCTAATTAGAGGGCAGGGTGCACCATCGCTCAGGATGTAGGCTTTGGGGACAGCTCACCCAGGGTTCTAGTCCATCCACCCCACTTACCAGTATGTGGCCTGGGGAAGTCTCCTCACCTGGGACATGGGGGTAATAATAGCAGGCATCTCAAACTGTCTCGAGGACTAAGTGAGCCATTACAGGAGTTAGATCAGTGCCTGATGCATGGTAAACACAACAAAGTATTATTATTTTTGCAAAAATAAATTCCTCTTGAGCAGAGAGAGCCCTTCTGAAAATACGCCACCTAAAATAATGGTAAGCACGTATCTTTGGTCACTGGGAAAGGTTCTACAACTTCTGCATATTCCCTAGCCTATTTTTAAAGGTAAAAATTTTATTTTTTATTTTCTTTTAATATTTTGAGAGAGAAAGAGAGAGACCAAGCAGGGGAGAGGCAGAGAGAGAGGGAGAGAGAGAATCCCAAGCAGGCTCCACACCCAACACAGAGCCCAACATGCGGCCCGATCTCACAACCATGAGATCATGACCTGAGCTGAAATCAAGAGTCAGACACTTAACCGACTGAGCCACCAGTTGGCCCAAAACACCCCTTTAAGATTTTATTCTTAAGCAATTTCTATACCCAACAGGGGGCTCAAACTCACTACCCTGAGATCAAGTCGCATGCTCTACCAACTGAGCCAGCCAGGCACCCCAAAAGGTAAAAATTTTAGATTAATATGCGTTTTCACTCCTTGTAAATCCAAAGGGGACACAACTGTATACAAGAGTGTATACAATTTTGTTTAAAACAAAGCAGAAAAGTAGGAGTCTTTTTGAATAATAAATTAAACTTTAAAAATGTTTTTTCCTCTAAAAAAAAGTACCAGATTCTGTTTCCTCTTGGAAACAACTTCGCATCTGGGATGCCAAATTTCAGTCTTAATACAGTATGGAACAGTTGAGTTATAATTTTTTAACTTCCCAGAACACACAGAATTCTGATGGGAACATGGGAAAGGACATTTATCTTTTCAGCTGCATGAAAATGAAACCCGTAATATTTTAGTGAACTGAAAGAAAAATACATATTAAAAATTAAGACCATGTGTGACAAGGAGTGTCTCTATAGCTACAACATAGATTTTGTACAGTTACCCTGCTCTACAATATGATGTCCTATACCAGTGATTGGAAGTAACAGTGCCTTTTAGATGAGAATGTAAGTAATTAGTAGTTATTTTCATTCAAAGATACTTAAGACTGACAACATTTATTTCAAGTGGACGGATGTGCAGCCATATTGAATATAAGCCACCTTCTGATTAGGAGAATAAAACACAGCCCTCAAGGAAAACAGGGAGATGCTGATGAATATTGTTTACTTCATCCTTAGTGGGAGACTAGTTTGGAACAGCTCTCTTATAGCTGTGTCTCAGGATATTAAAATAACTGGTTGAAATATAAAGCATTCAATTAATCACTATTCATACTAAACAAGATTCTCCATTGACACTGGCCAGATTCTTTCGTGTGTGTGTGTGTGTGTGTGTGTGTGTGTGTGTGTGTGTGTTTGCTGTTTTATTTTAATGCCCGAGGTTAATAACACCCTTAAGAGACTGTCTATGGGTCCACCCAGTACCAACAGAGCCTAGGCTTATCATTATGCCAGCTTCACAACCAGAATCCATTAGTTAATTTAACAGAGTATGAGAAAAACTCATTTGTCTCCTTCAGTGTTCTGCACAAAGTGACACAGGGTCAGGCATTATCTGGTGGCGGGGGACAGTGAAATTAAAGTCCCTGGGCACCAGCCATTCACAGCAGTAGAATGGATGATTATCAGGCTGGATATAATTATAGAGCCACAGCAGTCCCCAACAATACACTGGCTATCTACCGAGCACAAAGGTTTAAATCCTTAATTTGTTGTGGGCCAGAATTATCTGTGAAGTGTCCATGCGTTTTTGTGTATCATCAATCACAACTCAGATAGGCAACCACTGCTGTTTGCGTTTTGGAAGTTTGGCAGCTGGTAAGGTTCTGCCTAGTTTTCCGACAGAAAGATAGGAAGCAGGGCTGCAGAAAGGCTTTTAGTGGCAGAAGGATGACACTTCTGCCGAGGTCCTATCACAGGCTCATTAGCTGAGTGGAAATCCGAACCTCGTCAGTTTCAAAGGTATACTTAGACATATACAGAGTCATCTGTTTCATTAAGTTAATTTACCTGAGCTGGCTTGCCTCATAATCAAACTGCTTCTGCAATGTCAGCACCACACCTTAAAGGCCCATGAGGACAGAGTGTGGTGAGAGGCACTGCTCATCAGGACACTGGGGCTTACATGGCATACTTTAACTGGGCACTTCCAGAAATCCACATTCTATTCACAAGTGAGAAACATGGCAGGAAGTTCACGAAGGCTTGTTATTCACTTTTGGTTCCAAAGGATGAAGTTGGAAAATGAGAAGAGAGACCGTGCGCTATGCTAATCACTTAAGAATAGTATCCAATTGTTAAGAGAGGAAATGAAAAAAGGAAAAGGAAGCCGGAGAGAGGGCTACCCATTTGGTGATTAGGTGTTTAACCTCTCGTGAGCCTGGAGAGTGCAAACTGCTGTACAGCTAGATTCACTCAAATGATAGGACCTCCAGGAAACTGTACCTGCAACTTATATCCTGCAGAAGTTGCTAATTAAAGAAAAATCTGTATTTCTCATCCCCCCCCCCTTTGTTTTGTTCTCAAAGTGGTGTCTTTGTTCCTTTTTTAATATGCCTTTGTGGTATTTAGACTTGAGTGTTATCAGTGGAGAGCTGTTTGCATGTTAAAATTTAATCTTATCTAAGGTTTTGTGGTCTCAGGGTTGACTTTTAACTGAAAGTTGTTACTGGCTTTCATGCCATGCTGTTAACCCTGACTGTTTAAGACGAACAATTAGATTTCATTAGAACCAACTGGTTTGATAAAAAGACCTGAGGACACGTTATCTCCCTTCTTCTTCTAGCACAGAGCTAGAACTTCAGTTCTCTGGAGGAAGATGGAAAAGAATTCCTTCTCCAACCTCATGTATACATACCTTCACCTGTTCATGGCCTATTAGGTATAAAAGATCACCTTCTCAAAGCACTTAGGTGAGAAATACTTCCCTACACATAGGGGGAGAGTCCACATATTTTCTTGCATTGAACCATCAGAAATAGTTTATTTTATTTAGCAAGCCCCAAATCCATTTGTTTAACTTGGCAATAACTGTCTTTTTTTGGCCATGTTTAATTTTCTTTATCCAACATTTTGGAAGATCCAACTCCACCCATTTTTAGAGCAGGAATGTTCAATTGCTTAGTTCTGATGACAAAATATTTAATGTCAAGTGTGACTGTGAAGGATCAACCCCCGTCTGAATGGATATTTTGCTAGTAGGAGCTTTAAGTAACAATTGAAACTTCATTGTCAGGAGTAGATAAAATAAATACCATCTTTTCACACCCAGGGGATTCTGGGCCAGCTATATCTTTCTGAGTTCTGATTTCATTGTCCACACAATTGAATAAAATATCTACTCTAATGCAATATTAAGATCACAGATTTAATAATACAGAACTTGGGGAATGCAAAATTTACTTTTGTCGAGATAACAATTTCTTCCGTGTGCTGGGCATTATGTGCACTTAAAGCTATGCTTTCAGTAACGTAACTAGGTCAGGGATTTCATAGAACGTGGAGGTGCTCTGGTTACCATACCAATACCATCCTCTTAACATTTCATGTATATTTCAACAGCCTGTAGGTGCAAGTAAAAGGCAAACGCTATGTCAGTCTGATGTGTGTTACCAGTGTATGTATACGTAACAGAGCTTCTGAGACCAGCTAGCACTAAGGCCTTTAAAGAAGAAACTCTGGTGCAATTTGCAGTAACTGCTTCAAGGCTCCAGTCTATGACAAAATGAGCTACATGAGTAAATCTAAGCCTTTCTGGAAAAATTAAAACTTAAAATGTCTAGCATTTTTCTAACAGTGCATATGTATTTGTACTTTATTTTGTAATTTGTTATTGATGTGTCTGTGTCCCCCATACACTGTAAATCCTCTGAGGACAGAGATTACATATTTGATTATTCATTCACTGATTCACTACCTAATGGTAGGCAGATTACTAAACAAATAATGTCAATTTGATTGCTCTGATAGAGCACTTTCATGTGGAAGAAAGGAGAGAGAGATTAGTGATTAACAGGGGCTGGGAAGGGTGGGGAATCAGGGAAGACTTCACAAAGGAGGTGGTATTTGTTGAAGAAGGTCTTACAGGAAGGGTAGGAACTTCCAAGGTAGGAAAGAGAATGGGAAGGAGAAGTGGGATGGGGCGGGAGGTAGGGGGACAATGGGGAAGGCACTGGAGAAAAAAACCCAGCCTAGGGAAGGGCAGTGTAGGATACAAAACAATGAAAGAGGAGAAAAGAAGGCAAAAGACAATCCAGTAGAAGCCATTCTCGTAAACTCCTCCAAATCAACTGAATTGTGAGAAATGCTCAACCTTATTGGCAGGGGCGGTTCATGGAAACCCTGGTGTATATTCTTAACCCTGGGCACAGCAAGGAAAGCCAGGGCAAGCCCCTCACCTCGGACTGCTAGGATGAGAAGATGCCCGAGGGCTCTCAATACTGCTTCCTTTCAAATTCTTGTACATTAGCCCTCCCTCCTCTCCCTACTGGCCATGGTGCCTGAGACAGTGTCTTGCTCACAAAAACAGACAATAAATGCTCAATCTGTGGTCTTTTGTAAACGCGCCTCTCCCTTTGAGGTGCCTGTAATTGTAGTTGGGGAGACAGATACGAGCCAGGTCGTAATGATGAACACCAGTAACCACAGACTGCTCCTCCTTTTTGACACTGATGTGGCCCCAAAAACTGCACTGTAAAAAGTGCACCCCTCCTGGGGTGCCTGAGGGACTCACTCCGTTAAGCGTCCCATTCCTGGTTTCCGCTCAGGTATTGATCTCGTGGTTTGTGAGTTCGAGCCCTGCATTGGGCTCTGTGCTGGTCTCACGGAACCTGCTGGGGATTCTGTCTCTCTCTCTCCCCCTCTCCCCCTACCCCTCCCCAGCTCGTGCTCTCTCTCTCGCTCTCTCTCAAGATAAATAAATAAACTTAAAAAAAAAAGTGCACCCCTGCCTTCCTGAAACGAGTAATTTAAACTTCCGTAAAGTTTTGGTGAGGCACCCAACTGCAGGTACCGTCATCTGAGAATGGCAGCCATCCATGAGTGCAACAAAATGTGGGCGTCAGCAACATAAGACGCAGAAGGCCGTGGCTGGGAAGTTTGGGGGTTAAGGGGAAAAAGCAAACAACGGTGAAGTGTTTTGGGGAAACAAGTGTTGTGAACGTGTACAAAATCCAAAATGCTGAAATGTGGGGACACTTAAGAGTTTCCAAATGCCAGCCTCAGGCTCAAAGGGGACTGAGAAGAAAACAGAAGCATACGTTTATTACATGCCTCTTTACTTTTAATCCTAAAAACAACTGTATGAAGAGAAAGCACCGTTAGCCCCCTTTTATAGTGGAGGAACCCGTGGCTGACAGAGATTAAATCAACTAACCCAAGGCCATGTGGCCACTAATAGACGGAATAGGACGGAAATCCACTATAATATAAGCTCCATCATTCACTGAGCAAGCCTCGGGGCCTAGAACATGCCTGGCACACAGCAAGTGCTCAGGAATTATTTTCTGAAACCACCAAACTCCAAAGCCGGTGTTTACAAAGTGGTCAGGGTCGAGTTGGTCTCAGAGAAGACGGACTTTTGTACCTGCTCCTGGGATAAAGAAATAGCTAGAAAGGCAAGTGGGCAGACATTTAGTTGGAATGAAGGAGCAACAGCAGTAGAAACACACAAGACAAGGGAGATAAAGAGTTAGGTGTTTTGCCTAAGTCTCTACCCAAAATACTGTTTCTTGTACTAGTAGAAAACTGTTTTCCTTGTCACTGAAACAACAGCTAAGACAAAGCATAGAACATGTGACCCCTAAAGAATATCTTCTAAGAATTAACAGTGTGTGTGTGTGTGTGTGTGTGTGTGTCTGTGTGTCTGTGTACATAATCATACATTCTACAGAGGTTAGAAACCTGTAAAAATAAATGGTAATATTGAAAGAGGTTTTTAACCTTAACTGTAGCATTTGCTTGTGGAAACTGTAATTACTGTTGTATTTTTGGTGGTGACTGTTCATGATTTTTTTAAAGGTCTGACAGCTGCCCTCTTGATATTTATGTGTTTCTTGCAAGGGAACCCAAGATTCACAACTGTGAGCTTGTAATGAGGAAAAGAAGACAATACAGATATCATGAAAAGGAGTATGAATTGAATATCACCAGAGAGACAAATCACATATTCTATGCTGCTTTAATTGGAAAGCAGTTCTTTCGTGGGGTTACTTTCTCCTCAGCTAAGATAATTAAGTCTGGGCTGACACTGGTGACCAGCTACCGATGATATATCGTCAGTTACTAACAATGCAGGAATCAGTAATCAAAATTTATATTTCCCAGGTTACCAGGGCACAGTTGAAGAAGAAAAGCCGTTTTGATAAGGCTGCGAGATAGGGTTCCTAACACAGTACTCACATGGCCTCTACTCCACAGCATCTGGGGGGGCTGGGGGAAGGGGGCTAATGAGGTCTGTTTTATTTCAACTCTGTCATAAAAGAGAACCTACCTATTGTCCGTGTTTACATTAAAAATACATCATAAGCCCCATGCTAGAAGTCTCTTCCTTGCTCCCTGTCATTTTTAATGGATCAAATTATATTTTCTTAGTGGTTTGGCATGAGGGCAGGTGGGCACAAAATAGACTTAGGTATTTTAAAAGCCACGCCATGCAGCTGGCACAAGTTTTTTGAATCATGATCAGTTATCCCTGAGCAGAGCTGAAGGCACTGAAATTGAAGGATTAGGATTGTAATTTGGATCCCATTTGTTTATATCAGCGGCGCCCAACTTGTCTGCTTACTACAATCACCTGGGGATCTACGAAAATTTCCAAAGCCCAGGCCATACCCCCAGACGAATGCAGTCACAATCTCTGGGTGTGGGACACAGGCACCTTTGATTTGCAAAGCTCTCCAGGAGATTTCAAAGTACAGGCGAGTTTGGAAAACACCGGTTTATACTCACAGCATGGTATGTGTTTGCACTTAGTTGTGCACAGAGAGGCATACGCAGGTGGGGTGAGGAAAAGGGAACACATATGATCCAAAGGGGAGCACCTGCCTCTGCAGTTCAAGCTGGAGCTGAAATTGGATTCTGAAACCACCGTCTCCCTCCCCAGTGAGAGAAGCAACTTCACAGTGGTTGAAAAGGACCCTGGGGAGAATGGAGAAATAAGCCTTTGGCCCCCCTCTGCTCAGCACCTAGCTCAGTGTGGAGTACAGAAGTGGAAAGGAGGGGCGCCTGGGTGGCTCAGTCAGTGAAGCGTCCGTCTTCAGCTCAGGTCATGATCTCACGGTTCGTGGGTTTGAGCCCTGTGTCGGGCTCTGTGCTGACAGCTCAGAGCCTGGAGCCTGCTTCAGATTCTATGTCCCCCTCTCTCTCTGCCTCTCCTCCACTCATGCTCTCATGCTCTCTCTCTCTCTCTCTCTTTCTCTCTCTCTCTCTCTCTCTCTTTCTCTCTCAAAAATAAATAAATGTTTAAAAAACAAAACAAAACAGTGGAAAGGAAAGAGGGAGGAGGAGTGCCTTATAGCTTACCTCCCAGAAAGGGATGTTGGGGTAGAACGAAGGATGCTTTTCCCTGATCATATTCCAATACAGTGCCTTCTTTGTCTGTTGCTGACGTCTTATTTTCTCTCTACTCTAGTCAATGTCCCCTCCTCTCTGGCAACAGTCATTCTGATGTAGTCTAAGGTGACCACTCCCAGAAGAGAACACCCATTCTGCTTCTAAAAAGCCCGACATCATTTAGGGATGCTCCAGAAGCCGCCTTTGGCCTTCCTGTGACATGGGAGGTGAACGCCAAGAAAGGGCATGGACGCCAAAGGACATGGGGGGTGGGGTGGGTAGGAGCCTGCCCGGAAATGAACATGCAAATAGAGGGAAAATCAGGTTCCCATACTCAGCACTGGAGTCTTGTTTGTAGAAAATATGAAGGATAGTTGCTTTGAGCTCTTTCGATTCTTTGAATTTGACCTCACTGTGCCCTGCCTTTCTAAGTTGGTTACATTTTTATTTGAAAGCTAATAAATTAGGCAGACATTCATATGGTGTGCAGGCAGGCGGGTTCACGGTGTTGGGTAAACTACGAGCCACCGTATGTATCCATCTGTGTCACAGATAAAATTCACAAAGTTATCTCTACAGACACCACAATGCCCGTAAACGCCCCTCACTCTCATCCTGTATTCCAGAATATTATCACTGGCTGAGCAGACTACGAAGGCAGAGAGGTCCTAGGGAAAATTCTGGGAAATGGCACGTAGCAGGAGGCCTGAGTCCTGGGTTTGCCTCAGGAGACACAGATTTTTAAGAAATAACTAGTTTTGGGGTTCCCCCCCCCACAAATGAAATGCATGCACAAGGAACGAATTTTTTAAAAACTACAAGAGTACAACACAAAAAGTGAGTCCCTTTCCCACAGGTGACCTCCAGTCCCCCTCTTTCAGAGACAAACCTGTGCTACTAGCTGCTTGTATGGCAGAAATGAAATATTCACAACACTTAAAAAATCAGTCTTGGGGTGGATTTAAATTTGCATTTTAAAAAATGCCCCTTTCACAATCACCATAGAACGCAAGGTAGTATATTTAAAAATACCCAAAGCCTCTTGAGTCAAAATCGACAAATATTTAGGGGCACCTGGGTGGCTTAGTCATTTGGGTGTCCAACTTTGATCTTGGCTCAGGTCATGATGTCACAGTTCGTGAGTTCAAGCCCCGCGTCACGCTCTGGGCTGACAGTGCAGAGCCTGCTTGGAATTCTATCTCTCTCTCTCTCTCTCTCTCTCTCTGCCCCTACCGGACGTGTTTTCGTGCTCCAAGTAAATAAATAAACTTAAAAAAAATTTTTTTTTAATTCAACAAATATTTAGCAAGGACTTTCAACGTGCAAGATGTTGCCTAAGCATGGCATTTGTAATGAGGATTCTACACATACACATTTCAGGTTTTCTGGTGTACAATCAACTCATCTAGTTTTATGTCTTTGCTTTAAATCCTTTTTTCTTTTCCAGAAACAAAGATCATCTCTTTCTTTTGCCCCACCCTCCACCTCCACTACCCCCTCCCATAACTTCTGAACTTTTCACACATTCCCTACTTTGAGATCTGTTTTGAGCCCAGATATCTGGGTGGGTGGTACGTTCTGGCCAAAGTACTATCTCTCATACCTTCTCCAGCTGGACTGGCTCAAGGATCTGCTATTCCCCAAAGAAATAAAACTTCTCTGAGTTGCAGAAGAAAAAGAGCTGCAATGCACTGTGCTGAAAAGACACATGTGCTGAAGGATGATAGTCAGGCCACGTCCCAGCCGACGTCCCGCCTGCATCTTGTTTGTGAAGGGAGAAACACCTCACTCTGTAGCCCGCTGAGGCCCACTGTGGGCTGGCTGCACAGATGAGCGCCCCATAGCCCCCTCCAGCCCCGGCCAGTAACATCTGTATGTGTTCTCTCCAGCTGGCTGGCCCAGCTGTTCTGGTGTCAGGAGAAAGTTATGAGTCACCGGGAAGGGATTTGAGGCAAGAGTGCAGTTATATCATCTCTTGGGGTCTGTATGTCATTGGCAATAGAGCCTTAGTAACAAGCCAGTGGATGACATTCACCCCCAGGAAGGCCACACACCAGAACTTAACTTCGTATCCCACACTGCAAGACCTCCTCTGAGCCTTGCAGAGATGAGACGAGGTGGGGCAGTATGGATGCTGGACGTTCCCACCCTAGAAGGCCTTGGGTGGGTGCCCATCACGTTCATTAGGTTACCGCCATCTCTGGCCTTGCAACCAACCTATCTCTACACAAGCTGGTCAAACTGGGATCCTGAATGAATGAGGCCCTGCCAAAGCCTGAGGACTTTCTCTTTGGTTGTTTGATTCCAGGCAGGCTATTTCATCCACAGAGCTATATGGGCAGCCTCCAGCAAAAGCTTGAGTCAACAGCAGGATTTTCCTGGACCATCTGTGGTTTCCTGCTCTAAGCAGTGCTTCCTCAGTACGTGGGAGGAAGAACTTGTCAGAGGATCCAAGAATCAGAGGCAATCAGGGTTTCCATCGGGACCTTACATGTTGTCTGGTCTAGCCCCACATCCGATGTCTGACTGCCCCAGACAATATTCCTTCTACTTCAACACTCATCCGGCCTCCCACCCCCCTGGGGAGGCCAGTCCATGTTTGTGTTACTGGGACTACTAGAAACATTATTTGGAGCAGCAATGACCTCCACATGGTTTCTGCCCATTGATCTTAGCTCTACCCTCATAACTGTCTTCCAGGTTTCTCTAGGTATCTAAAAACACCCGTCCTCACTCCTTGAGTCTCCACGTTTTTGTTTGTTTATTTTTGAGAGAGAGAGCATGAGCAGGGGAGGGGCACAGAGCAAGACAGAATCTGAAGCAGGCTCTACACTGACAGTGCAGAGCCCAAACACGTGGCTCGAACCCACAAACTGCAAGATCATGACCTGACCAAAGTTGGACACTTAACTGACTAAGCCACCCAGGTGCCCCTTCTGGTTTGTCAGAAGTTGTTCTGATGCTCTTTCTTGGGGTAACATGTACTCATTATTTGATGAGTATGTGTCAGAAGTTCACTGTGTAGTAAGCTTTGTTTCTGCACATGGAGATACCGTGACTAACAAGACAAGCTTGTCCATACCAAGGTGACATTCTATTTGGTGTTGGGGGGTGGGACAGATGAAATCAAGTAAGAATATAAATGCGGAAATACCAACTAGGGATAAATCTGCTACAGAAATTTGGAAGAATATGATTAAAAAAAAAAAGGCATTGGGTTGCTTTCCAAGGTCAGGAAAGGTCTGTTAGGGAAGAGACATTTTCACTGACTTCTGAACGACAAAGGTGAAACCGCTGTCTGAAGACTGGGAGAATGTTCCAGGTGGTGCAGGGGGCGAGCCGCAGGTCCGGGTCCAGAAGGCAGGAATGGAAAACCAGGTCAGTTGGATGGAGGAGAGTGTGGAATGGTGGAATGGAACCAGATGGGGTTGAGGGAGATAGGGGGTGCTTTCTGCACCCAGGAGAGGTGGTTTCAATTGCACCGTGAAAGCAGTAAGAAGCCACTAGAGAATTTATGCAGCGGAGGGCAGGACCTGACTGCGCTTTTGAAAGACCATCATAGGGAGTGAGTAGAGAGGTGGATAGATATGGCATGTGTTTGGTGATAAAATCAGTATCTGGATGTAACCTCTCCATCCCTTTGAACTTGAAGTATTTTACGTTTACGCTGCTCTCTACTTTTGCTGACCCGATGCTGCCTCCCAAGGCAGTCTGGGGGCGCTCTGTAAGGGCAGAACCCACCACTGAGTCCCTGATCTCAGGATCCCCCACATCCCAGCTCCGTGCCTTACCTGCACAGGAGACTCCACCATTTGTTGAGGGAATAAATGGATGAATCCATGAATGAAGGGGGACCGCTGCTCATTTAACCAAACGCTGAAAGTCAAGTCCTCTCTCCCTGCCAGCACGCCTGTATGCTGTCATCTCAGGTGTCCCGTTCCCAATGACAACTCCCGACACGTTAAGGAACGAATCTGTGACACACAAAAACAATGCCCCCTTGGAATAAAACCATTTGCGAAAAATGGGGAAAATTACCGAGAACGAGTCTCAGCCTCCAAGGCCACCTCACAAAGTGTGAGGGAAGAGGTATGTCCTCATGCCAGATGGTGACGTGGGGCCCGAGCCTAGGTAATCCTGGCCGGGTGTCATACAGCACCTTGTTCCCACCTCACTGAAAATTCTGGAGGACCCTCTGCCTTTCTTCCATGCCTTAGTGCTGCTGGAAAGGGCTGATTAAATAGATATGCGAGGAACACATCTGCCTACTCTTGCATAACACTTCAGAATGACTTTTCTTTTTTTACTTTTTGGAGAACTGAAGACTATGTTAACTGAACAGGAAGAATATCACCATTTGAGTAGAAAATGATTCTGCCTTAGTCTTTTACTTATTCACAGTGAACCTGGGGACTCTCCCTTTCAAAAAGAAGTTCATGCATTAGTCCCTCTCCAGGTGTTCTACAGCTCTGGGTGTGTGTGTGTGTGTGTGTGTGTGTGTGTGTGTGTTCCATCTCACTACTCAGACCTTAGCATCCTTACCAGAGAGAAAGCCTGTATGACCCACATGGACCTCTATGCTTTCCAGTAACCAGATGATGGGTAGCTTTTCAGAGCCATTTATGCATTTCCCATGCCACCATTTCCTCCCCAAGAAAGCCGTGCATGTGTGTGCGTGCAGGGATCCCTGTGCTGTCTTGGGGTGACCAGCCGCCTGGGCACATCTGCTGGGCTGGGTTTCCTCACTTCTCTTTTGTCTGACCCTCAGCACTTTCCTTTGGCTTCTGCCTGTCACACTCAAGCTTCCTGGATAATTTCACTTTCTCCTGATTCTGGTCTCTTTCACAGACAGTAATTATACTGATTGCCTGCCATGCTATTAATTATGGGATTTGCAGTTTATTTGTTTATTCATTCACTTATTCGCTCATTCTTAGATTGGGGGGTCAATTGGTGATAACCATGGACTGTTTTCCCTCCAGACAATCTGGATTGCCGTCATTAACTTTGTGTCCCGGTTATCCACCATTAGCCATCCGCCTCCATTTTGGCTCAGAAGTAGAAGTGATCAGCATTGTGCCTGATGCCCAGTGCCCATGTTGTGAGAATCAAACGAGGTGGGCCATTGGCGGGGGGGGGGGGGGACTACAATTTGTGGGGAGACTCTCAGGGAAGAAGGGAAGAAGTATGCCTTCCCCCTCTGCAAACCCCACCTGTTGCCCAAGATAACAGCTGTCCTCCCAAAATATTCTTGAAATTCAAATGCTTCACTTTATTAATGAGCCCTTCAGTGGACTGGTGTTATCTATGAAAGGACAGTTGCAGGTATTTAAAAATTAAAGGCAAGTACCTCAAGCAGCAACTGCCAGCCCACAGTTCCCTCTGATTACAGGGACTGGAAAAAGCCATTAGCCGGGGTCATTCCACAGGGGAGAGAAAGATTAGAGACCCCACACACTATGAAGGCTCCTTTGGAGAAACCACCCCCAACTGCACAGAAAAGGCAGTGAAGTCTACCCCTTTAACACACCCAGAGAGAGAGAAGGGGGTCGTTGGCTGGCGGGTGGGAAGGAAAATGAAGCTCACCCAGACGGGGCGAGGGGTGCTGCTGCCCCAGGTGAGGCTGCCACTCGCCCCAGTGGTAGATGCCACTGCTCACCCACCAGTCCTTGCGACCCTCTCTACCAAGATCACCCCGCTGCACTCATTCTATGGAAGCCTGTTCTTGTCAGCCCCATGTATGGACAGGAACCCGTCACTATGAGCACAGAACGGAGGAAATCAAGACGAGGTGGCTCAGTCAGCAATTCCTAACCTCTGAATTATTGTTTCAAGTATAATAGGATACACATTTTTTTAAAAAAAGAGGAAATGAGACTACATTTTTTTCATTGCGAGCCCCTCACAGCACACCTGGAACATCAGAGAACTCCTGGGTTTAGCAAAGCTGGTGCTGGGAATCATGCTGTAAAGCACCTCCTTTGCCCTTATTTTTCATCTTGTTTTTATTTTTTTTAATGTTTATTTTATTTATTTTTGAGAAAGAGAGAAAAACAGAGTGTCAGCAGGATAGGGGCAGAGAGAGGGAGGGAGGGAGACAGAGAATCTGAAGCAGGCTCCAGGCTCCAAGCTGTCAGCCCAACGCGGGCCTCGAACCCATGGACCACGAGACCATGACCTGAGCTGAAGTCGGACGCTTAACTGACTGAGCCACCCAGGCGCCCCTTTCATCCTGTTTTTAATCTCTTCAGGGACAAAGGAATATAGTTTTGCAGTCTCTCTCTCAAAACCTTTGCAATAGATGTGTTTGAGAATTTTTAATTTTTCATATTTTAGGAAAGTGACATGGGACATATACCCCAGGGGGGGCAACATCCAGTAACCAAGCCATTAACACTGTTTGCAGTGGAGCATTATTTACAATAGCCAAGATATGGAGGCAGCCCAAGTGTCCACCCAGAGGTGAATGGATAAAGATGTGTGTATACACACACACGCGCGCGCACGCGCACACAATGGAGTATCACTCAGCCATAAAAAAAAAAAAAAGAATGAAATCTTTCCAACTGCAACATGGATGGACCCAGAGAGTATGATGCTAAGCGAAGTAAGTCAGACAGAGAAAGACGAATATCATATTATTTCACTCCTATGTGAGATTTAAACAAAACAAACAAGAAAACGCTCTTAAATGCAGAGAACAAACTGGTGGCTGCCAGAGGGGGTGGGAATGGGGGAGGTGAAATAGATAAAGAGGATTAAGAGGTATATACTTCTAGTTACAAAATAACTAAGTCACAGAGCTGAAAAGTAGAGCACAGGGAATACAGCCAATAAGATTGCCAGTAATGTTGTTTGATGGAAGGTGGTGACTACACTTATCACGGTGAGCACTGAGAAATGTCTAGAACTGTTGAATCATGTCACATACCTGAGACTAATACAACACTGTATGTTAACTACATTTCAATTTTAAAATCCTTTCTGCAAAAAAAAAAAAAATGTTTTTTGCATTGACATGTGTAAGTATTCATACTAACAAGAATAAATAAAGACTATAAATGGTGTCATGCCAATTTGGGTCAAATTTGGTCACCAAATAAATGGGGAAAAACTTGTAAGTTTTCCGGTGGGTCTGTTCTCTTGGTTTGGTTTCGGTTGTAATCGCAAATAAGGGAGTGTATACCTATAATTCAAAACTGACTTGCTTCATCTAGATCTAAGAAACAAAATCAAATCTTGTTTTTCTTTAAACTTAAGAAAAAGTGAGGCATTTTTCAAGACAACTACTGCTATGAAAATAGTTCATCCAGATGCCAACCACCTTCATCTCAATGAACAGGACTTTTTAAATCTGTTTCTGTGCAGTGAACTTTAAGTCACCTATGTAAGGAATCGAGTCATTAAGTGGCAGAGAAATTTAAACAAACCCATAATTTCCTGGAACTTAGTCTTTCTGGCCTTAAGGAAGCATATTTTCAGGATGTTTGAAAATAGTTATTAATTTTGAGGGTACGATTTCACATTATAAATAAACGATGACAGGGAGTGTGATCACCAGATTTGGCTTGATTTGAAAAGCAGCCAGAAAGTGGTGCTCTCTCTACTCCAATTCAAACGGATACCTGTTCTAAGTAAATCAAGCCAGCCTAATAAAGAATATGAACAAAGGCAATAAAGGTATCATTCATTTCAGAAATTCAGCAATGTCTACCAAATGCAATAATACATTTAAATGTATTTAACTTTAAATTTGCAGTTTTAATCCGGTTCCCTAGGACATAAAGAGAACTTGTTTTTCTTTTTAATAAATGAAATGAATTTCCTAAAGACTATAAGAAAACTGAGGAAACTCCAGGGATAATGCTTCCATCTCATGTCTGTCCTGGATGTGTCTAGACTTAGACACACAGATAACCCACTGTGTACGTAGATATTTCACTGATGATAAGAACCAGCCAGGAATAGCGTGCTTTATTATGGAGCAGATCCTGAAATGATATTATGTTTCTCTATACACAATGAGAAGCTTGTAGTCAACTACAAGGTCTAGTTTTGGCTTTCACGTTACTGGAAGAGCATCGGACCTCACTGAAAGAGACAAGGAATAGGAAGAATGAAAGCTAGCATGCTAGCAGCAAACACCAGAGAACCTGATGCAACAAGGTTAGTTCAAGAAAATGGTTTCCGCTGCCTGATCTGGAGACTGTTCTACCAAAAAAAAAAAAAAAAAAAAAGCAATAAAAATTTGTAGGGCTCAAAGTGTCAATCATCTGTGACTGGTGATGTTGTTATTTGGGGCTGTTGTTAAGAGCTCAAAGGAGGAGGCTTGCAGGTGGATTCCATTTCTCTGTGACCCATGTTTGAAGCCGGCTTCCACTCCAGAAGGGGAAAGAACGCTATCCCAGCAGCCAGCTATGCCTGGGGCAAATCCCAGGCCCAGGGAAGAGCAGCAAGGTAAGGGCTGTGGCTGGGAGAGCCTGCTTTCCATTAACTACACTGAGAGCAAACAGAGGAGAAATTACTGGGGAGACACGTCCTGTCAAAGGCCAGAAATTGCTCTATTTTAGTTTAAATCAGCTCAGAATTTTGACAAAGGTTCGTGGAAAACTTCAGACACTCATGTCTCTAGTTCGCTCTCTGCAACGTCACTCTGCAGATATCTTTCTAAGGGTGACAGGAAAGTGCCTCCAATTTAGGCCCGTTATTTTTGCCCTCTGTTTCATTTTTAATGAAATTACCGATGTACAGAAAACCAGGGAGAGTAATACGAAAAGAACTCACATAATCCACACCTCAAACAAACTAATACCAATATTCTGAGCTTCTACTGAGAGCTCCCTCCCCCCCCCCCCCCCGCCACCCTTCCGCTTCCTGGGTCCTATTCTTAGAAGGGAAAAGGAATCTGGTCCAATCTTCATTCTCAGCTAAAATTCTTTAAAGCGAACTTTGGGTGAAGTGCAAAATATCCATCCATTACTTTAGACAAATGTTTGGAATTCCTTAAGCAAAGAGTGAAATGGTCCAGTTTTGGTGTCTGAAAATCCAATCAGCACAGAGTTGCTCATTTCAACACACCCTTCTCCAGACCGGGTCCTCCTTGAGATCTCTCAGTTCCCTCTGGCACCTCTGGTCCACAGTGAACCACCAGGCCACATGCCAAGTCTTTCTCCAACCAGAGGCTCTGGGTGACCACCCCAGCCCCATACCTCTCTCTGCAACACCTTCCCCCTCTGGACAGTATTCTTCTCCCACGGGACTTGTCTGTCTTTCTGAAACCTTATTGGTACTTGTTTATGCCTGGGTGGCTCAGGGCAATGGGGAGGAGCTGTCGGGTCCATCTACTAAAGAGGACGTTCCTAGCGGGTGAGGAGACCTTTTTCTCCATCTCCATCTCATCAGCATCTAGCACAGAGCCTGGCTCCCGAGAGCAAGCAGGGAATCGGGCAATGGAAGTAATGAACATCAGGCAGGAAGCCCAGGAGAAATGAATGAGTCTTGGCTTCCTTTCTGAAAGCACTGTGATGTAGGGACAGAGCTCAAGGAAGGAGTCAGGAGTCCTCGACTGCTGTTCAGCTTTGCCACTTCTGAGCTGTGCCACACTTGGCGAGTGACCTCACTTCTCGGGGCCTCAGTTTCCTTAATGGTAAAACAAAGGAGGGATTTGTTTCTGTCTCCGGGCAGATACTGGAGTTCAGCAATACTGTAAAGGCTGCAAAGATGGGAGTTGGCCAGAAGCTGGTGTGTGACATAGATGAGCATGGCTGGGACTGTTGCAGCTTTCTGAGGTCAAGACACTTGGCTACGGTATTCTCGGGCCTGCTAAGGTCATGACTATGCCCACGGAGCCCTGGTGAGGCAGAAGAGTGTATTGGAAACATCTGAGCAAAGTGCACTGAATGCCTTGGCTCGGCAGGGGGGCGGCTGGGGAGGGCCGGTGTCAGGGAAGAGGGGACCGTGTTGGTAAAGACAAAGAAAATGGTCGTAACACAGAACCTCCTGAACGCTAAGACATCCCTTCTCCCCTTAAAAGATTCAATCGGTTTACAACCAAACTTCATTTTTTCCAATAAATTTTTTTTTCCTAAGGAGACTTCCGAATTCACAGCTGTTTTTCTGCTCCTTTGTGACGGTGGCTTTAGACCTAAGATGGAACATCTGTTATACACAGTCAGTGTTTATTATTATGCTCCACTGAATGCCAACATCACTCTCCAAGATGTGCTGAAGTTAGGTCTGTGACATTTCCCTTGAAGTGGGTGCTTTTATATCTCTGCTGATGGCTGAGAAGAGGAGAAAGAGAGAGAGTGGAGTCTTTATTAAGAAGCCAGGGCTAGGGGTGCCTGGGTGGCTGTCGGTTAAGTGTCCGACTCTTGATTTCGGCTCAAGTCATGATCTTGCAGCACGTGGGTTCTAGCCCCACGTCGGGCTCTGGGCTGACAGTAAAGAGCCTGCTTGGCTTTCTCTCTCTGCCCTCCCCTGCTCATGCTCTCTCTCTCTCTCTCTCAAACTAACTAAATGAACTAAAAAAAAAAAAAAAGATGAAGAAGCCAGGGCTATCTTTCTCATTTGCATGAACCTTATGTCTTAATGCAAATATCACCCAACAGGTGGCCAGACGTGGTCCCTAAAGACTGAGTTGAACGGTTTCAACCAGGATCACCGGGGCCACGTTGCTCCTAATTCCATCTGCAAAGTGTTCTTTGGTGGCCCCGGCCATGCGTCCTGTGGACAGCAGCATCCTCTTAATGCTGGAGCCCTTGAAACAGGGCTGTCCAGGCCAGTGAGGGACACCTGCTGTTTAAACACTTGTAATTCTTGAGATGGTGCGAGAATAATCAGCAGTTGGGTGTCTGGGAGACAAGTCTCCAGCATTCAGCAAGCTGGATTTTCTGCACCAGCACCTGCTCTCCTGCCTCTCTCTGGGCAGAGGCTCCTTCCCCCGACTTGAGGGGTGTCCAGATCTATTTATCTTATCGGCTCCTGAAGCAGGCGGCCTTGTTCTTACCCTTCATAACAGACACTGTTCTCTATGATGTATCGGCTTTACAACATCACTGCTGAGGAGGCTGTAAGCTGGCAAGTGGTTCCACTTAACACAATGTTGTCACGAGACAATCAATTTCTCCTAAAACTGTGGCTTAGAAGCATTTGCGTCTTTCTGTCACATTAAGCCTGCAATCACAGCGCTGTAAAGTGGAATGAGCCTTTGCATGCCGACATGTTTGGAAGCAACTCGTGTGCTCCTTTTATAGTTTTATTACTGAAGCCATTAGGGACGTTCAGCCACTCTGTCCACGTGAGCAGAGATGCATCGACCTATATTCAACTATTACCTTAAGTGCAGTTTCTATTTATGTCGGCAGCTCTCTCTTTCCAGCCTTCCTTCTGTTCTCCTTTCTCGTTGATGTACTGGAAGGACATCAACGTTGGCGTCACACAGACCTGGGTTTGCGTCTGCACTTCCCGTTCTTACTGCTGGTGTCGTAAATAGTGACGGTGTGCCACCTGGCCGTGTCGCCTAACCTTCCGGAGCCTCAGTTTCCTTGTGTGCATGAGACCATACGGTCTGTCTCCCTGGGTTGCTGCGATGTTTAACTAAAATAACATGCATGGTTACCTTGCATGCAGACAGTGCTCGATAGATCTCCACTCCCACCCCATCCCTTTCCTATTGTCCATGTTGTTATTTTCCTTTGCACTCGAGTGAGTGCTGGGATGCACGTTTAACAAATCACACAGAGTGAATTAACGCCATTCTGAGGCAGGCTCTCCACCTCTCCCGGATGCCCACCTCCAGAGATAGGAAGCTCAGGGACCAGGAAGGAGGAAGAGGGGAGTGAGAGCAGGAGGAAAAGGGAAGGGGAAAGGTGAGAGGGATTCCTCTCCCACCAAAGAAGGAGAACACCCCAGTTGCTAATCTGGGGCCCACCTGAGAATTCAAGGAGTTCCAAGAAAAGCTATTAAAAGATAATCTTTTAGTCTCTCAACAGAAGAATAAACATTTATTTATGGAGGGCTACCGCTTTTTATGTGCATTATCTCACAACCCAACTTAAGACACTGTTTTTACCCACTCCAAAGATGAGGAGACTGAGGCCCGGTGATCTTTGGCATCTTATCTTGTCAAAGGTCCCAGCTGGTAAGTGGGATGCAAAAGCCCATGTTTTGACCCTCTGCTCTTTCTACCCTCCTACATTATGAGCAATAGCCTGTTTTCACATATTTCAATTCAGATTTTTAAAGACAATCACATTATAAAGACAAAGGTGATGACATCAGGAAGCTGGAGCACGATAGTCAAGACACGGAAGCAACCCAAGTGTCCATCAGGAGATGAAAAGATAAGGAAGTGGGGTGTATGTGTGTACACACGTGCAGTGGAATATTACTCAGCCACAAAAAATTACGAAATCTTGCCATTTGCAACACAGATGGATGTAGAGGGTATTCTGCTAAGGGAAGGAAGTCAGACTGAGAAAGACAAACACCATGTTTCACTCATATGTGGAATCTAAAAAACACAAACAAATGAACAAGCAAAATAGAGGCAGACTCATAGATACAGGAAACAAATGGTGGGTACCAAAGGAGAGACGGGTAAGGGGGCGGGTGAAACAGACAAAGGGGATTAAGAGGTTCAAACTTCCAGCTATAAAGCAAGCACGTCATGGGATGTAACGTAGGGCACAGGGAATATACTCAATAATATTGCAATAATGTTGTATGGTGCAGATGGTAACTACTCTGAACATGGGGATCATGTTGCAATGTATAAAAATATCAAATCAGGGGCACTGGGTGGCTCAGTCAGTTAAGCATCTGACTCTTAATCTCATCTCAGATCTTGATCTCACCGTCATGAGTTCAAACCCCGCACTGGGCTCCACGCTGAGTGTGAAGCCTACTTAAAATTATATATATATATATATATATATATATATATATATATATATATATCATATATATCATATATATATATGATATATATCATATATATCATATATATATGATATATATCATATATATCATATAACATATAATATGTAGGCTGAGTGTGAAGCCTACTTAAAATTATATATATATATATATCATATATATCATATATATCATATAACATATAATATATATGACATATGTGATATATCATATATTATAATATATATTTAATATATATGATATATATTACATATATCATAGCTATTTGATATATATCATATATATATCAAATAACTATGATGTAGACCTAAACTAAAACTAATATGTCAGTTTACACTTCAATTTTAAAAATATTTTTTTAAGCTAGAGCAATAAAAATAGAAGTGTTACCCTTAGTGTAAAACCCAACTATCTGAATGGGATTAAATGGTAATAAGTATGGTCCCTGTGGCCAGGTTAGAACTACTTATGGGACTTGAGCCTTGCTTGTCCTATGTTGAAAGTGGGCAGCATCACATGCTGGGATTCCTCTGCTCCAGCTCAAGGAACTTTTCACAACAGGAGCATCCTGGCTCAAGGTCACTCCATACTGTCGGCCCTAATCACTGCCACATACCCACTCCCTTCTTCATTGGGGCAGAGTCACCTGCACTCTCAGAGCCTGGCAGAGTCCCAGAGGCCATTACATTTGATATCCCTTCCTTTCACAGGTGAGGAAACAGAGCCAGCAAGGCTACGTGACTTGCCCAGGGTCACCCTGTTAGTGTGCTCTTCCTTCTATTAACGACAGCGAGAATTATTGATTACCTTTAAAACTTCCTATGATGTCAATAGAAAATGTGCTCTTGAAAAGAATACCTGAAACATGGGAGTAAATGATTTGCCTCATGGGGGGGGGCGGGGAACCCTGCCACTACCACCATTTCCTCTTTATTTCTAGGACACACTTAAGAGCTCTTATCAAGAACATGTTGCATTTGCAAGTCTTCAGGTAAATTATCTTTCTCACCATTACTGCGTATTATTAAAACATTCACTGGATGCCAACATTCTAGAAGACTGTGATACAAGCTGTATCCGTACAGCCAAGTCCAGGTGCAGGGGCAGGCACACTGTGCTGCAGGTGCATGGGTTGGCAGCGTGTGGAGCAGCCCCCTTGAGTCTCTAAAACGAGCAGCATACATCCACCCATTCATTTGCGTGTACCGACGCTGGGTCCCACTGGGTTCATTGGCTAAGACTGACATACCACTGCTTGCGGATACGGTAAAAACAAGCAGAATAATTCGTGCAGCAGAGGTGATGTGCCTTTCCTGGGCATGGAGGCTGCCCTCAGAGCCGAGGCTTCAAGGGTCAGACAGGTGAAGCGAGGTTAGCGGGTGAAGAGCCTTCCTAAGACAACGGAACGTGGTGGGAATGTTTCCAATGGGAGAGGGCTAGCTGATGTACTTTGGGCAGCCGCTGCTTGGCTCCAGAGCATTGGCCATGTGGAATGTTGGCCAGCTAAGTCAGATCTCAGATTTATCTTTAAGAAGCCAGAAATCCAGAGTTGTACGTTAAATCTGCTATTTTTCTTTTCTAAATGTTGGCAACTTGGTTGGTTTTTTTTTTTTTTTTTCCTGCTCTGTGAGCCAAGTTTTGGCCAAGTCCTAGATACCAGCAGTGTGTGAGCCCAAGTAGAATTTTCCAGGGCAGGAACTGGGGGAATAGTTGGGCAGAGGATTGGAACTAGTATCAGGGGTTAAGCATAAGTGGTACTCTGGCTGCATAGGCCTGTCATGGCTCCCCAATCCTTTCGGTGCTTATGAAATCAACCCGATGAATCAGAAGTAAGATGTGGCAATTCTCGTTCTCTGACTTCATAATCATTCCCAATTCTAGTGACATCCTGTTTCATGCTTTGCTGCCACAGTGACCTGCTGTATGACAAGGGTACGGGGGAGGGAGGTAGATGGAAGCACCAATTCCTGAAAATATTTGATCATTTGAAAAACCAAGTATCAACACAAATGCAGTCACGAGATTTTCAGACAGGTTTCCTTTGAGCCCCTTTTGTTTGGCCCTCGATCTGGAATACTGAAGGCTGCTTTCCTGGCCAATCAAGCATTCTGCACAGACCGTTCAGCCACACGGGTCACACATCATGGATCCATTACTCAATTTGGTCTTAAAAACCGTAGGGGAAAAATTACAGTAAAAGAGAATTGGTATCTGAGCTGACACCATGTAGTAAGTCAACACAATTCCTGCCCATGTGACTCAGAGTAAAGTCAGCTCATCAATTTTAGATGTATCTAAATAGATCTAATAAATTCACCAAGCAGATGCCTATTAAAATTAAGAGTGCTCTTAAGGTTTTCCACAAATACTGTGGGTTGGAGAAGACTAGGATTATAACTTCATAGTAATGGTACATTTTACAAAGGCCATTTCTCTTCAGGCTAAGAATGGTGGAAAGTTGAGACAATTAGATGGAAAATTCAGACAGAATAAGCTTATTTTCAAAGTAGATGTTTCTGCTTGGAATCGTCACATTGAAAGCCTTCCCATTATCTAATTGTCTGGATATTTGCTGAAACCTAAATCATATTTGGACTCTGTAAGCAGAGTCCAAGAGAGGGAAATCGGCAAATGTCTGCAGACACCTATAAATATGCTCTCTGTGGGTAGCGCTTTTCAAAGTTTCAAAACCTACTTAAACAACCTCTTTAATTGCAGTATCCCAGCGAGGTTAAGAGTTTTAAGCTCAGCGCCGAGCTCCTGTTTGGTTTTTGGTTCTGTACTGCCGTGGTCTTAGTAGGGAGACACAGCTCACGTTCCGCAGAACGGGAAATGACAACGTGATTGACTTGGGATCGCCCCACAAAGTAATCGTTTCAACAAGAAAATATATTGCCTACATATCTGCAAGGGTTAGAGCCCAAAGTTGGGTAGGAAGGGGATAATACATCAAAACTGCAGCTGAAGACAACTGTGGAGTGTTCGTGTGGACTGCCCGCGGTACTGCCTGAACACTTTGTCCCGTATGATGTACATGTTAACAACCTGATGATATGATGAGAGAAAGACACATAAAATGGCTATTTTTCCTGGCGCACAGCCCTACTGTAAACCTGGGGACATGCAAATAACCCATCTCAGCCATGGTCCTGGCTATGTGTGAAGGATTCAGAGAAGTCAATGGAAGTGCATAATGGGTTTCTTCTGCAAGCACTGCTCTGCCTGCCGGCTCTTGGGGCTATGCATATTGCATCTACCCCACGCCCTCTTAGGATGGGAAACATGAAAATTGGGAGGTACATTAAAATAGCAGGACTCGGTCTCGTTAGCTTGTAGGACATTTGTACAAAGAGGAATGCCAATTGTGGAAGGCTAGGGACTCATCTGTCATGTCAAGACAAATTAGTCTGCAAACGTATACATATATTCCCAAAGATTTCTAAAGCAATGAGAATCAGCGTTCTGAGGCTCCCATTATTCTTCCATTATGTGCAGCAAACTCTCCGAGGTAATATGCTTCTGTATTCTACGATAATACTGCTCTTGAGCCCTGGTACATGTTGCCACTTCCTTTTCCCCGTGTACTTTCTCATCTAAAACTGCAACAGTTGACTGGTATCTGGTTTATGTCTTACTTACTCTTGTTATTGATTTCTCCTCTTTAAACTGAACAGATGCCATGAGAAACAAATAAGGGGACCTCAGAGCTTCTTCCCTTTGGGTTCAGTTTCTCCAGAATAGGAAGAACTGGCAAGTGAATGAATGAACAGACGATTGCTTTTAACCTGTCTATAAATACATGTTTACGTCTCTTGGTAATGGATTGCCCTTGTGAGCAAGTCCTCATTTAAGGTTTAATTTTAATCCACACATCAGAGATGGGAGATACGGAATTGCTCGGGCTTTGCTCGCAAGCTCTCTCCCTCTTCTTCAAGATAAAGCAAATTAATTAATGTGTACTTTTCAACTGAAGAAATGATTAAGACCCAGCTGTGTCTGTGAAATTGTAAGTTGCAATGCAACACTCTGGGACTTGTTAATGCTTTTTTTTGGCATGAAGAAGAGAGACATAGGTATCTAATATTAAGTGGTGTTCTAAAAAGCGTTAAGTTAGCAGTTTGTTTGCCAAATTAACTTTCAAAGACATCTAAGTTACTAAGTTTGACTTTTCTGCACACAAATCTTAAATGATTGATGGACTACTGTAAAATAGCTTTGTTCAAAAAGATCATCTTTGGCAGGCTACTTCAAAGGCTTTACCACTTTGGAAAGATGAAAAGATATCCCCATTTTACATTATTTTCCCAGTAGATCAACACTCACTTGAAATATGCCTGAGAATTATGCGATATTTACTGTATTATGAGTCTTCTTTCACTGTATCCAGCAGCCCTACGTGGGATTGCTTTTATTTCTAAGATTTAGGAGAATTTTCTACACATAAAGAGCATCTTTAAGAAAATACACCTGGGCAGAACAGTATATCTGGCATTTTTATTCACTACTGTTTCATTGCAAGGCAGTATTTGAGACTAAAATATACAGAGAGATGCTTTTTTTTTAATCAACAATACCATTACAGGATGTGGTTTCAGATTCTCCCTACAGTATCCTTCAGAGTCTAAAGGATTCATTTCTTTCTTTTTAGACATAGATTGTGTGATTTTATGTCTAAGGTCACTCTAGAATTATTGTGGAATTGTATAAACCAAGGGTGAACATCTCAACTAAGGGGTCAAGCAGATAACAGAAGTTAGCAAACAGGGCCCCATTATAGGGTATGTGTGTGTGTGTTGGGGTGTTGGGGTGTGTGTGTGTGTGTGTGTGTGTGTGTGTGTGTGTGTTGGGGTGTGATGCCTGAAGGAACTGTGATTTAGGTCAGTATGTCAGATATTCTGATTTTTACTAGAAACCTCCTAATTTTGGGGGGTGCCTGGGTGGCTCAGTTAGTCAAGCATCCAACTCTTGGTTTTGGCTCAGGTCATGATCTCAAGATTCATGAGTATGAGCCTCACGTCCCGCTCTGTGCTGCTGGGTGTGAAACCTGGTTGAGATTCTCTCTCTCCCTCTCTCGCTACCCCTCCCCCGCTCATGCCGGCGTGCATGCTCTCGAGCTCTCGCCCTCAAAATAAATAAATAAAATTTAAAAAAGAAAAAAGAAAGAAAGAAACCTCCTAGTTTTTCCAATACTGACAACTACTTTAAATTTTTGAAAAATCCTGAGCTGGCCAAACAAAACATGTCTGGGGGATGGCCTGCTGCCGTATACCTGCTCAGAAGAAAAGTATTTACGTTAAAAAAAAAAATGTGTTCTCAGTTGTCCATTTTTTGGAATGCACTAATTGTGAAACGGCCACCTATAATGGCCTTAAAATGGCTCAGGACAAAGGAACTCGGGCTCTGGGCCACGTGTTTGGAAGGGGCTTTGCAAAAGGGCTCAGATGCATGGGGAAGGAGGGTGCATAGTGGGTAGTGGTTACAGGTTTCTTATGTAAAACACAATAATCCGTGAACTCACAATGGAAAAGATATGAAGGCGAGGCCCCTGGTCTCTGAAATTTATCTTCAAGGCCATTTCATTTCATGGAGGTGAATAAAGCTGACTTGAAAAAAAAATTCTTTCTTTGCTCTTTGGCAGGGTGAAGTAGAGAAATAAAGTCTCCCCGCTGAACTACTATGAGGTCAGAAGCCTTGCTGCTATATTTCACACTGCTACACTTTGCTGGGGCTGGTTTCCCAGAAGATTCTGAACCAATCAGTATTTCGCATGGCAACTGTAAGTACCCACAATTTCACTGTCCTTCTCTCCCTTGGTGGGCACTGTAGGCTGCATCAGCCAGCAAAACATCAACATTTTCTAAAATCTAATACAACAGGAGACTGTTAGTCACTTTAACTTGCAGGTGACAGAGGCGTCTCGTCAAATTGGTGAGATGGCTGTTCTGTAACTCTGTTAAATACTGGTGTGGAGACACGTGTGAACATGTGTGCGTGGATGTGAAATGCTTCTCAGTACCTCTGATGAAGTCTCAAGTCACTGCAAGGAGGCCATTCATGATCATGCCCGAAAACCTGCCATGGGAGAATGTCACACGGAATACCTTCCGTGTATTGCCAGTGGTGATGTTCTCGTATGTAGTTAGTGCGTGGGCATTTTACAAGGTAAGAACAGGAAATAAGACGGTTCTGGAGGACTTAGGGACACAAATTAACTTTTCTTTTACACTTAGAACAGCTATCATTGCTAGCCTTAAGAGGGATTCTGAATTCACAGAGGACCTATTTTAACTATGTATAACTTTCCTTTTAGTCTCTGCCTCAGTGTTAAGGAGAGAAAACCACACAATTAAGAATTCAGTTGACTACTGGAGGGAAGTCCTACCTGAGTGTGGGATGGAACAGGCAGTTAACTACTTCTTTCCCTTCTCTCCAAAAGACAAAGTGTTTTATCACAGTAAAGGTGAAAGACAGTCTTTTACCCAAATATCTATTTTCCCAGTAATCATCCCAAAACAAACACTCAACAAACCAGAAGGAAGGTGTTTAGCATTTACATGGGATACTAAGGAGATCCATCAATGCCTGGCTTTCTGCTGGACAGTCTAGGTTGAAAAGAGAAATAATTTTATACAAAGGTGAAGTGGCAAGACCTGACAGAGAAAATAAAGAGCAAACAAAAGTCAGGGCGAGATTAAGGACCAAACTGTGTCATTCGAAATCATTGTTCTTAAAGTGGCAGTCCACCTGACTCAAGGGCCCTAACCTTAATACACATTTCTTAATCTCTAATCATAATTAAGATAGGTATTCTATCTTTGGTGCCCCTGTGAAGAAGTCCCCCAGCACAAATGTGCTGCTGAAAATCCAATGTCCGTGGACACTCACATTCTTGACAGAAGGGAGATGTGAATTTGTTTTAGCGAGCTCCTTGATGAATGGGTAAATGAAATTTCAGAGCAGTAGAGGGGGAAGTACAAGATACTCCCATACCAAGCTTGATATACCAAGGTATATTTTACTCTCTGATACCCACTGTAAGTACTGCTCAGATACTATAGGGGTTTAATGTGTATGCGTGTGTCGGGGTGGGGGGGGTGTTTGTGGTGTCTGGATGGCTCATTTAGTTGAGCATCCGACTCTTGATTTCCGCTCAGGCCATGATCTCATGGTTCATGGGATTAAGCCCTGCATCGGGCTCCACACTGACAGCATAGAGCCTGTTTGGGATTCTCTCTCTCTCTCTCTCTCTCTCTCTCTCTCTCTCTCTTTCTCTCTCCCTCCCCCCTCTCCCTCTCTCTCTCCCTACCACTCTCTCTGCCTCTCCCCTTCTTGCACACATGTGCACACTCTCTCTCTCAAAACATGTTTTTTACAGTGTAGGGATCTGAGCATAAATCTGAATGGTTTTCAAATTATTATTTACACCCCACCCACCCACCCCCCAAAAAACATTTCTAAACGTGACTCATCTTTCTTTCCTCCTGAGTTTCTCTGGAGGACTGCCAGTGCTCTGGAGATTATAGGTTTAAAGGTAGAGAGATTTTTGAGATGTAGGTATTTCTAAAGGTCAGATATTATTGCAAATTGCCCACTCTCAGCTAAAGAGAACTGTAGGAAAGCAGAAATATATTCATTGACTCTCCAAGTCAGGGAAAATTCCAGATCACCCGACTGGCTACACTCCGTTTGACCCTGTCCTGTCGAAGCCCCCCGCTTCTGTGAGATTAAGCCAATTGCTTAACTCAAGAGTGAACTTCCCACAGTTCCTAGAATGCCAACCAACCTAGCAGGGCTGCCTTCAATAGTAGATTATTCCAACTGGACGCCTGTGGAGACTGTATTTTTCTCCTGGCTCCTGGATGAGGGCTCTCGCCTCCAGACCACATTGCCTTTGTGGTGATTGATGGGAAAGCTGCTTTGAAATAGTTTTGTCCGGAGACAAGATCTTTGGCAGGCTGCCCCTCGGGCTTAGCACTCTAAAGAAGATGAAAAGAAAACGGGAAGAAAAGAGCACCTTCATGTAAAGGGTTCACTTGCAAGTTTAACCCCCAGAAAGAGGGACAAGTCAGAAATTGTGACACTCAGAAACAGAAGTCCAGGCTTATTATCATCTGGAAATGAAACTGTAACTTGATCGTCCCTTACAGAGCACCGTCTATCACAGGCTTTCCTAAAATAACAGACTCATTGGAAATGGAAAGTGGTGGCATGGACTGACTCAAATATGGTTTTGTTTTGTGGCCGGGCCCCCCTCCTCTCCCTGCCCTGTCAATTCTTGGCTTGATTTCCTTTCCCTCTCTTGCCCCATCTCTTCTTTTCACAGATACAAAACAGTATCCGGTGTTTGTGGGCCACAAGCCAGGACGGAACACCACACAGAGGCACAGGCTGGACATCCAGATGATTATGATCATGAATAGAACCCTCTACATTGCTGCTAGGTGAGTTGCCTTTTCCTCATGTCTGTCCTCAGCATCCGATGAAGGTCCTAAGATTGAATGTGCCTGCGATGCCTCATCTTAAAAGATCATGACATTCCCAAATAATGTGTTATTTAATTTGAAGGCTACTTTACTTTGTCAAGCCATCATCCTTGCAAGATTTTCTGTGTCTGTTTAACTGTAGGTGGATTTAGAGTGAAATAATTGCGTATTTTGGAGCTTAGACTCAAAGAATCCACTCTCTTGAACATATACGCAAATATCTACTCCAGCGACCAGTATGATACTTGTTAAATTAACTTGAATTTGTAAACATTTATTATAAAGATATGGGTGTGGATGTGTATTAAGCCTGTTAGTATTTTTGTAGTGAATATATGGTGTATCTCATTACTGCCATAGAATGGCAGTAGAAAGTTTTTGATTTGGATCTAGTAAGAAAATACTCAACCATTGGGTATTGTCATCTAAATAGACCATGTCTTAAGGCTGAATGGCAGGGTAAGAATACAGCCTCAACAGTGCTCACGTGGATTTAGGCTTTTTTCCTCATTCTGTTCTTAACTTACCTGGACCACAACTGTTCTGGCCATAAGTGTCCTCTGTCAAATGAGATGCTGGATTAGATTATCCTAAGAAGTCCCTTGGGATTGGGGCACCTGGGTGGCGCAGGTTAAGCCCTGTCGGTTAAGCGTCTGACTTCAGCTCAGGTCACGATCTCAAGGTTCGTGGGTTCAAGCCCTGCATCAGGCTCTGTGCTAACAGCTCAGAGCCTACAGCCTGCTTTGGAGTCTGTGTCTCCCTCTCTCTCTGCCCCTTTCCCACTTGCGCTCTGTATCTCTCTTTCTCTCAAAAATAAACAAACATTAAGAAAAAAATTAAAAAAAAAAAGAGAAGTTCCTTTGGATTCTAACAATGTATGACCCTCAGTTTTGGAGGTATGTAGCTCATTCAAAATAATTCCAAATGAAGAGCAACAAAGAACGCTATCTTGTGGGGTTCCACTGTGATCTTAACTTGGGTCTAGACTGATTAATCACTTCACAGTGGGAAGAAAACATAGACAGTGTGTTTGTGATACTTGTATGGCCGTGAACATAGATAAGGAACAGGTAAATAACAACAGTGCTTGATTCTTCCAAAGCACTTAGGTGTTCTAAAATGACAAGCTAGGCAACATAAACCAAAAACCACTGGCCACATTAAAATATCCTTTGAGTATCCCACAAAACATCCCAGGGAGCAATGCCAAAACACTTTTTAACAATTTTACTTCACAAATACTTACATGGTATATACTACTTGTACGTTCTATATAAATCATGCTATGTAAATTCTTTATAAATGTTAATTCATTCAATCCTGGAGGGAAAAAAAAAAAACACCTTAGGTGAAGGAGCTATTATTATCCTCATGTCTTACAGGAAGAGAGCAAGGTACAGAAAGGTGAAATGCCTGGGCCACGATGGCAAAGGCAGGATTTGAAATGGGGTGGCCTTGCTCTACACTCTGGGGATTTACTTCCTGTACTAGGCACCTACTGAGTAGGAAAGTTGATCCTATTTATCTGGCAGTAACCTTCTAACCGCTGTTGCCCAAGAACACAGCCAGTGTGGGTATTCACTGGAAAGCATTCTCATAAGGGCCTCAGCAGGTGCCTCTCTGGTAGAATATCAGGTCCTTCTGGGGCAGCTGGGTGGCTCAGTCTGTTGAGCATCCGACTCCTGATTTTGGCCCAGGTCATGATATAATCCCAGGGTTATGAGATCGAGCCCCATGTTGGGTGGGGGGCACTTTAGATTCTTTCTGTCTCTCCCTCTGCCCCTCTCCCCCAATCATGCTCTTTCTCCCTAAAATAAAAGTAAAATAAACATTTTAAATGTTTTAAAAAAAAGAGTATCAGGTCCTTCCTAAATACCATTTTTAGTTTCCTAAATGTAGCAGGACTGGAAGATTACATTTGTACCCAATTATCTATGGGCAGGTCAAAACAAATGATTATGCTTTGGATCTGTGAGATTCTTGAGTCAAGAATCTTCTGTGAATGACTCACTTTGTAACTGAGTCTCTAGTGGACTGTCCCTACTAGACCTGATGATTTAATGTGGGTGTGGACTGCAGGTCCGGGGTGGCCCCTGAGTTATGAGCCAAGTGCTGCACAAACTTAAAAAGTGACCGTTATTCCAGCTTGTTAAAACCAAGACAGTGTTATCCTAACCCCCACCCCCCAGAAAGGAGAGACCAGAAACGTAAGGGAAAAAAGGAGAGAAACACATTCCTGTTTTTTTAAGACTATAAAACAGACTTGGGACACCTGGGTGGCTCAGTCGGTTAAATGTCCGACTTCGGCTTAGGTCACAATCTCAGGGTGTGTGGGTTTGAGCTCCACCTCGGGCTCACTGACAGTGTGGAGTCTGCTTGGGATTCTCTCTCTCCCTCCTGGCCCCTCTCCCACTCGGCGTTCCCTCTCAAAATAAATAAATAAACTTTAAAATAAATTAAATTTTAAAAAAAGACTATGAAACAGACTTGCCTTTTGTGAAAGGTCAAATTTGTAAAACGCCCTCACACTGACATTTTGACTTCCACTCTACACACACAGCCCCTTCCCTTTGATCCACACCCTTAGGAAAACTCCTCAAGGAGCTCCCTGACCACAGTGTTTAAGGTCTCTCCTCGCCCTTCAACTTCCCAGCACTGCCCAGAGGGATCCAGGTTCCTAGGCAGCAAGGGACCCGACTTAAAGTCATATCCTTCCCCCAGGCTCAAACCAGGGCAACTTTCAGTTCAGTTTTGCTCACTGTGGGGGAGGAAGAGGGAAGTCCTTGGATTAAGTCAGTTTGTGTTCAAATAACTTAATTCAGTCAGAGTGGCTTGTGAACCCTGAGAAGAACACACGGATAGCTGGGAATAGCCCTCCATTCTGGTCTTAGATTTAGCATAAAAGCGCTGTTTCTGTTCGCTGGGCAGTGGGATCTCTTGGATATTGAAAAAGATTGCCACTGTCCAAAAGGTTTCATTCAGGGAATTCTATTTCTAAAAGGCTTCCCTGCTCTTCCAGACAATCTGAGTCAGCAATCAGAAGCCAAGGCCTATCCAGAACCCAGAGATTGAGTGAGCCTTGATGGCAGGAACCCCTTTCAATTCGGCTTTATTACTATCCATTTTGAAGATCCTTTTTTTGTTTGTTTGTTTAATCTCTGAAACTGCTAATTAACATAAACAGGCCATGCCAGAAGGGGGCAATCCGAGAGCTTTCTGAGGAATTGCCAATGCATATTAATCAGTTGTTAATTTACAATTCATATATTCAGCTCCTACTTAAAAGTTTTGAGGGGAGGCAGGGTAAGGAAAAAACTAGAGTCCCTGCAAACCTGATACTGAAGTAATAAGCAATTCCATCCCAATAATGAGCCTGACCCACAGCACCACCAATAAAGTCAAACAAGTAATAAAAGAATGCAATAAAACTGCCTTGAAATTAAAGGGCAGGGTGATTCTGGCACCCTACTGAGGTTCCAAGAACTTCCCAATTCAGCAATTTACAAGGAAAAAAAAAAAAAAAAACAGGCTCACCATTCTCCCTGACCACACACGCACGCACACGCACACACACACACAGAGGCTCACACGCTCACAGTTGCAAGGAAATTTTATAAGCCAACAGCCTTGCCCCCAACTTTTATTTTCACATGAGAGAGCCAGTTTTGATTTCTATTTCTCTCTGTTGTACTTTTCCTAAAAGCAGTAGCAGACAGATTTCCAAGGAACCGTGGGGGAAAAAAATTAAAGTGAATCCTGACAGCAGATCGTTCATTTCTTTTTTTCTTTCCTTTTTTCTTCCCCCCTCCCTCCACTTTCTCTTAAGTAATGAGGGGGCTTGAAAGTCTCCATGTGGGAGCCTTGAGGTCCTGGCTTAAAGCTGTGGGTAATTTTCCAGCCCCAGGACTTCCTGCATTTTAGAAAAAGTCAATGTTATTTCAAGGGAAAACGAGCTGTTTTGCTTTCCCTCACAAGCCCCCCATCTTTCCAGTTGAGCATAGTTCTTTTCTTTTCTTTCTTCTGAATTCCAGACAAAAACGCCCTTGTACTCCGCTCACACAGAAGGGGATGTTTAAATATAGCCCCACACCTGAGCTGCTGATTCTGTTTCTTCCCTTCCAGGGGGGAGATGGGCAGCAAATTGTAAAGACAACCAAATTCTCAGCAAAACAGGAAGGTGAACAGAAGCAAGAAATGTAAACTTTAGCTCAAGTACATTTAGACCTTAATTTCTTAATTTCCAGAAAATAGTGCTTTCTGGAAATAATTTCACCTTTACCATCTCCCAACTTGTCAATCAAATTGTCAAAGCTAAGGCTGAAAACACGTTTTGTAAAGGGGGAAACAGCCAGAGATTTGCTTTTTGTTAGTCTCCTCGCCCCCCCCCCCCCCCCGCCCCTCCCCACCGGTGATGAACAAGTGTGGTATGCAAGTGATCGGTTTGTGGATTTGAAGACGCTGTAAAGGCACATGAACCCATCTGTGTTCTGGCTTTGGGGTCAATTTAACTTTCAGAGTCCTCTCTCCTGAACTACACACATACAGATATTGTAGTTCTGGCATGAGGGACACTACAGCAAGGTTTTTTTTTAAAAGGTGCCCCCTCCAGAAAGATCCCATGATTTGTCAGAAATAGCAGAGTGGGTCCATCGGCACCTCTCAGAGGCTGAGTGGTTCCCTTTTTCTTGCATGTGAGTGTCTCGTTTTTTAATAACAGGGATATGGATTTATCTGCCTTGAATGAGATATATACTCATTCAGGAGAACATTAACTATTTCGACTCTTGTGTTTGACACTATTAATTTTTCATTGTTTACAGGGACCATATTTATACTGTTGATATGGACACCTCACACACAGAAGAAATTTATTGTAGCAAAGTAAGTAGTTTTAAAACCATCTTTCTAGCATGAAGGGCTTTAGGATAGTTCTTGAAGGGAATACATATTTTAACTGCATTGATTGAGATGATATGGCCAATAATTTGGAAAATTTTGTGGAATCCTAATTTGAGGCTAATACATGTTCAGAAACAGTTACATGCTTCACAGTTTATTCATTAAATATGTGTGCATATATAACTTGGGAATTTTAGGTCATTTCTAAATTCCTTTACTGCCATGTTTGTCCAGGAAAATATCAGTTTTCCTATGTAAAATTTTTGCCCCACAAATGTTTCCATGTTACATTTCCATGTCTTACAGTATTAGGATTTGACTGTTGTGGCTCAGGAATTTGATCATTATCCGTTTCAGACAGACATAAAATACAACCTAAGCTTCCCCTATATAACTCCACATGGAGGTATTTTAGTTATTAAAATCTGCCATAGAAGTAGACGATTCCTTCGGTCCATGAATTTACGTGGAGTGTAACCTGAATTCAATCTTTGTCCACCTAAAGTGAATGTCCCCTTTATGTGTAAGTAAATGACTTCCATATTTTAAGGAAAAAGCGTGCTTTATGAAAACTGATTTGTCAACTGAAAGGAAAGGGCCAGGACATGTATTTTATCAAAACGAGCATAATTTAGCGAGTTGATTGGGATATTCTACATGAAATTTCCACACTGCTGTTTGTTCCTCTTTCCTTTCTCCTTCATCTTTATCTCAAAAGAGAAGAAGATCATTCCATAGCTTAATGAATAGATAGGAGTTCAAAATTAAATGAACAGTTCTCATCTCTGATCTTTTGTTGTTATGGTGAATTAATCATGGAGAAAGGGTGCGGAAAGCTTTCAATAAATATATGTTCAGCCTCCGTCTCCCCAAGGGAACGCTTACTTCTGAAATCAAATGCAACCAACCACCCCTGGACTCTAATTGATTTCTTTCTTGGTCCCTGCAGAAACTGACATGGAAATCTAGACAGGCTGATGTAGACACATGCAGAATGAAGGGGAAACATAAGGTAGGCAATTTTCATTTCTCCTGCAGCTGCCACTTTGGGTTAAGTTTCTGACGGTTATCTCCAGCCGTAGACCGTGATGCGGAATGGATCGTGAGAGTCCCTTTTCCCTCGGTAATTGCTTTTTCCATCAACTTATTGAAGGCTTTAATTTGCAGAAATAGTTTGCTTTTAACGTGATGAAATATTACGACAGCTGCTAGGGCTGCATCATGAACTACGTCGGGGCGCCAGGGATTACGGCCACAAAGCTGGCTGCCCCCACTCTTCTGAGTGCACTCTCCACTAGCCCACCGCGCACACCCAGAGCCCCCAGGGAGGCTGGAGAAGCATGCAGAAAAAAGCTGCCGCAGACATGCGGGGGGCTGTGTTTTAGTCCTAGACCAACGTAAAAACACACTTCAGCCGGGAGCCCTGCAACATCAAGGGACCCCGGGACATCTGGTGTTAAAATTAATATAATGGAAGGCTGGCACTTCCAGGCTTGTCGTCCTTTTGTGGCGTAAACACACGCTCACTCCTCTCTACGCCTGCCGCGTTTTCACTGTTAAAAAAGCAACTGCGGTCAGCATCACCTTTTGGTAGACAATCAGGAGGAGCTCGGGTGTGTAACAGAGGAGCCCCACGGCCACCTTTGCTCTAACCTTACGGTCAGCAGATCACGGTACACAGGAAAGAACGGGTTTTCTGTACTGAACTGACTGGACACAAACGAGTCTGAATTATTTTTCAGGACGAGTGTCACAACTTCATTAAAGTTCTTCTAAAGAAAAGCGATGATACTCTGTTTGTCTGTGGAACTAACGCCTTCAACCCTTCCTGCAGAAACTATAAGGTAACTGCGGTTCTGTCTGTTGGAACCACACGGGGCTGGAGGTATTTCATAATTTACTGTGATTGTACCTGCAGCGACCTAAGACGGGTAATTCAACACCGTCGGGTGCCTCTCGCTCGTTGGGACTTCGTGTGTCCCTCCCCGCAAGTGATCCTGAGCAGGCTTCTAAGCTTCCTGTTTATGCAGGATTCAGCGACACACCTTGCAGGGGCCTGCCCAGCAAAGTTCGTTTCTGTAAGATCCTACTCCCCATTGTTCAGAACACCAGCAGACTTTCCCATAGGCACCGTGTGGGCTTCCCCTCTCTCCCCTTCCCTGCCTCCCTCCTGCCCCACCATCTCCTCTCTGAGCACAAAAACACACTTCTGTTGGGAATGATTCCTACTTTAAAAGGCATCTCAAAAGCGCACCATGGAAACTGTAGACTTTCTTTTAGATAAGATTTCGAAGAACACGGAAATTTAGTTCCACTAAGCACTCCGCTTACTTGACTGTGGCCTTACCTACTCTGGCCTTTATGGAAGGGGGAAAAAAATGAACTCTTGAAGCATTCATACATCTAGTCGGTTCTGAGCAGCCAACAGGGGCAGTGCTGAAGAAGCAGGAGCTGCCAGCTGAAGACGTGCCAGTGATCCGAGGTCCTGGCTCGGCATCTGTTAGCTCTCCTTGCCCCTTCTTTCTGCCACAGTCTTCCTTTCAGCAAACATGTACGGAGTTGCTCACATGGCCAGGCACTGACTGGGGTTATAAGGATAAACAGGAGGCCTCCGTCCTTAAGGAAGCCAGAGGGGAGATGAGAATTCCCAATTCCATGGGCTTGTTGCTGTGACATAACACAGGGCACTATGGAGGCACAAGAGAAAGGTACTAACCTTAGCCTAAGGTGAGGAATCAGACAAAGCTTCTAGAAGGAGGTAGATGACCCTTCTCTTCAAATGCTCCCCCTGCTGTTCTCACATGTGGAACATGAGCACCTCCAGCCCAGAAGACAGCCTAGAGTTCTGTGAGGGCAGGGACCACGTCTGTGACAGTCTGGAATCTGACCAATACCTCCAAACAGGTGCTCTGTTAATTCTGGTGGGGTAAAGAGTGAATGGACTGCCTAATTTTTGTTTTAAAGAGGAAGTAGAAGTTAGCCAAATGAAGGAAGGAGGGCATTCCGGGTAGAGGGAATAGCATGAACAAAGGCACTGAGTGAGAAACAGTGTGTTGAGCTTGAGAAACTTCATTTGATTTTGAAGTGCCGGGCTGTGAGGTGACAATAACAAACAAAAGGCTGGAGAGGGATGTGGCCCCAGGGATGAAGGGAAGAGAAGAGATTCAGGAAATACTTAAGTGACCAAAGCCAGGAGGATGTAAGAACTGATGAGAAGCACAGGACAAGGAGAGAGAGGAGTAAAGAAGGACTGCCAGGCCGTCTCTTGGGTGAGCGAATGGATGGAGCTGCCACGGGTTCAGACAGGGAACAGAAGCAGAGAAGCGGTGGGCTGGCAGAGGCAGGTAGCGAGAAGGCGCCCGAGGCTTCAGTTTGGAGCATCAGGAGGGCCCCCAGCTCTGCGGTTGGCAATGCCTGCCGATGGGATGTGAACAGAGCTGACAAGAAAATGCATGGGTGAGCCTTGATTTAGGGAGAGACACGGGGAGAAATACACATTGGGTTTCACCAGGCATAAAGTGAACCGTGAGGGGCATAAAGAATGAGAAATGATAGGGGTGCCTGGGTGGCTCAGTCAGTTGGGCATTCCGCTTTGGCTCAGTTCGGGGGTTTGAGCCCTGTGTTGGGCTCTTGCCCTGGCAGTGTGGAGCCTGCTTGGGATTCTCTCCCTCTCCCTCTCTCTCTACCCCTCCCCTGCTTTCATTTCTGTCTCTCAAAAGAGAATGAGAAACGGGCGGATCTCAAACCCAGAGGGCCCACCACCCTTTGTCTCGACAGTTTTAAAACACCCTCAGCCTCAGCACGGACATCAGAGGGAGGGTCTGTGTGACCTTCAGGCTCATCGTCCATCTTACATTTGGAAAGGGGCACCAGCAAGGCCAGGATTAGGGTGATGCAGGGGAGGCATGCGCCTCAGGCACAGAAAGTAAGAGAATTCCGTATCAAGGTGGGTGATCACTTAATGCAGTATTTTACAAAATCTAAACTGATGTAAAACACACTCCCCTAAAATAGCAAACTTTTTAATAAGGAGCTGGATCCATTCGGTCTGTAACAAAGGCAGTCCGTCCAAACTCTAGCTCAGGCCGGTGACAGCGTGCAGCTGACGTTGTGACTTTAATTCTCCCACTTAATATTCTGTCCCCGTATGTCATTGTTTAGGACTCATTAAGATTAATGCTTTTCAAAATTCCCAACCAATTCCCTAGCTGGAAAGCTATCTTTTATGACAAATTACAGGTTTTCTCGGCACTGTGATACACAGACCGGGAGTGGTCTAGCTCATTCTTCCCACACATGTTCCATTCCCCGGGATGCCTCACCTGTGGCGATACGTCCACCTCTCGCTTGTTCTAGTCACCCCTGCTGAGGCATGTTCTGGAGCCTGGGCCTCCCAAGAAAGCACACACGGATGTTCTTCCTGCACAGTCCCATCTGTCTCCCTGCCTAGCACTGTGAATGGTAGCGAGCACCCCTGACATCGGTCAGAGCAGTGTTTTTTTCAGACCCACAGCACAGTGGATGATATGAGAGATGATGTGTTTGGCTGCAGGGAGAACAGACATTCTTTCCCTTAAGCGCTATTTATGAACAGATCAACACTAAAGGTTCAAAGCAAAACCGATGACCAATCTTCCCACACGCCCAAAAAGCCCCAAGTCTCAGCACAGAAGCATCAACTTGAAGCAGGAGGGTGACAAATTTTTGGTCTCCACCTCTTTTGGTCTCCACCATGCCCTAATTCATACAGTTTTTTCAACAGAAATAAGCTGGATGATTCAGAGAGATTACAGCCCCCAAACAAGATTACTTGGGAAAGAATTCTGAAGGCCACCCACCACAAATCTAAAAGTTCACTCCATACCTTTTGCCCTCCTGTTCTCCAAACCTCTTGAACTTCTGCAGAAGTAATTATCTGTACCCTATGGTGATTTAATTTCCCAGGGGCTGCTGTTAAGTCTGAGATTTGGAGACTACCACAAGGATTAGTTCTAACTTCATGGAAAGAGGATTTCACTGTGCCATTGTTTTGTCTCTGGACCCTTCCAGACTCACAAACCGAAATATTAATACTTCCCTGCTCCTTGCCTTTGGCTATAGCTAAGGCTACTTTTCTTTTTCTTTTTTTTCGGAAGTAGGTTCATTTAAAAACCTAAATCCTCCCTTGTATATTGTCTCCCCATTGCCAGGATTACAGCGTGCACTGCCTGGGATAAAGGCATTTCCGCTGCATCACTGTGTACTAAGCATTACCTTTGAGTACTTGCCAGACCCACAGACCACAAAGTCTGTCACAGTTCAGCAGGATGCTCTTCTTGGGATAAAATATATTAAAAAAAAAAAAAAAGATTTTCAGGGGTGCCCGGGTGGCTCAGTTGGTTGAGTGTCCGACTTCAGCTCAGGTCATGATCTCATGGTCTGTGAGTTCGAGCCTCACGTCGGGCTCTGTGCTGGCAGCTCGGAGCCTGGAGCCTGCTTCAAATTCTTTGTCTTCTTCTCTCTCTATCCCTCCCCTGCTCGTGCTCTCTTTCTCTCTCTCTCAAAAATAATAAATAAACATTAAAATTTTAAAAAAAAAGACTTTCATAAAAATGTGCTAAAGGGAGAGGAGTACAGTTACAGATGTCTCAGCTAAACAAATAGGGTGCAGGAGATATACAGAGAGAGGAGACAGGTGCTATCTCAAAGTGGTTACAGGAGACAAGGCCTGACATATCTCTGAAACAGTTTCTGGGGGGTTCAGAGCAAAAAGCATAAACGACGGGACAACACTAACAGCTGTTCAGGAAGCACCTCCCTGCCCTCCTGGGCAACACCTCCAAACACCGTGATTTAAGGCACCCTGATTTAGTGCTAACGGCCTTTCGGTGGGTCCCCCCTCGGCATCACTGCCGTCTTAGATTCTCCCAGTTTCGTATCTGTTGTCAAACACTGCAAACCTCCAGATGTAAATAAGATCCCCTCAAACTATAAAGAGAAGATTGAACCACGGAAGGTTATACAAACATCAACGAGGTGGGGGAGATCACTTCACGGATCCTGTGGCATGGAGATTTAAATGCCGTGAGAGCCCGCGATGTGAGGAAAAAGAACTCAAGGCAGAAGGCAGGAACCACCCAAGTACTGGTCAGGGTGGAGCCGCCCTCTGACGAGTGTCAGTGGCCAGGCAAGAGAAGCGAATTTCCTGCTCGCATCACAGCTGAGTGCAGGTCAGTGACAGAGGGTCTGTTCCACTAGGCTATTCAGAAGGCTAAGCTTCCTCCTGCCCCTACCTTTGTCAGCTCCTAGGATCCTGGAAGGCTGTACCGGATCCTCTGTATCTAGTGGGGCGGAATGCGGAAAGCAAGCAAGAGTGGAGGACCCCAGACGGTTTTGAGAGGCAAGACCCAGAGGTGGCACACAGCCTTCCACTCACGTCCTCTCGGCCAGAGCTCATCCCGTGATCACACCTGACTGCAAGGGTGGGGGGCAATGTAGTTCAGTGCGATGTGGGGGAAAGGGAAATAGAAATTGATGAGTAATTGAACCACCAGCAAGGCTTTACCACACTCACAAATGCCTATGAAGCTACACAGGTAACTTGCAGGAGTAAGACAAGCAGGGTGTACGTGTATTTTATGGGTAAAGAGGCCTTGATGCTGGAGACCATATGCTTGTTTGGGGAAAATGGCAGAGTGGCCATTACTTAGCTTGTAGCTGGTTGCTGCCACTTGCACAAAAAGGTCTTGAATTGACTTTTCCACTTGGTCAAAAAAAAAAAAAAGAAGTCAGGTTTCATCTGCAGTCTCATTTTAAAATAGAGCTCTTGCCTGCTTATCTTTCTTTCCTTTGATTTCCTTTCCTTCCTTCCTTTCTTTCCCCCCTCCATCCCTTCCCTCCTTCCTTCCTAACATACTAAGATGGCCAAACCTCACTGACAGACCAGTTACAACAACCCCCAGCAAGTAGGAACAAGGCCGAGGGTGGGCACACGGATGCATGTCAAATGGCCGCCCCACTCCTCACTGCGCTTCACTTGTGTGACCCCCGCACCTTCTAGGCCTCTCCTTCTGATCTACATGATTGGAGGCTGGGACATGTTTCTGAAGTTGGTGCAAAAGGCCACCTGAGCTCTGCTTGCGTTGGTGTTTTTGCCCCTTTGCTGATGCCACACTGTCCTGCAAGCTAACCAGAGGGGGATTCCAGCATCTTCTGCTGAGATTTAACCAAAGGGGCAGGACTCCTCAGGCAAAACAAAACCAAAAACAGATTCTCTATAGAGTTAATGACTCAACAGATCATTCAGAGGCAGTGAGGGAGGAAGGGAGGAAGTTTTCCCAGTGATTGCCTTAAACATTCCTTTTCCAAGGAAAAGACACTTGTTTCTAGGCCATTCCAAAAGGATACAGAAATCTATTTACTACAATGGTTAAGAGTCAAGCAAACATGACTCTCAGACTCTCCAAGCTAGAGAACCTTGGTCAAGTGAGGTAATCTCTCTAAACCTCGGTTTCCTCATCTGAAACCAACAGACTTATCTCAGAAGGCATTTCAGGATTATCTGCAGTTAGGCATATGAATTAAAGCACACATGATGTGCTTTATGCCATGACTACTGTTGGTTGTTGTTGTTCCTAATTAAGTCCTATTATTTCATTTAGATGGATACTCTGGAACCTTTCGGGGATGAATTCAGTGGAATGGCCAGATGCCCTTACGATGCCAAACATGCCAACGTTGCCCTGTTTGCAGGTAAACCACCTGGTTCCTTCTCATTGCATTTGCTCTCACGGGCCTGTCACCGCGAATCTGCTCTGGAGGATTCGCAGAGTCACAGTTGTGTTTCGATTCTCTGGTGAATACTGTAATTAAGAACGCCTTCTTCCATTTGAAATTCATGTGGAAATTGTACTTTTGCTTCGTGAAAGGAGTGTCTGCCACTCTTACCCGTGCTTTTGTGCCTTCAGAGAAGGATAACTTTGCTTCAGCTTTGCACAGAGTGTGCAACATTGGCCGCTAGGGCATGTTCGGGTTCAAATAATAAAAGATCCCACCTCAGACCAGCAGTGTGGATTGATCTTTCAAGGTAGGATTGACTTCGGGGGTGGGATGATTCAACAGCCTGGTGACATCATCCAGGACACAGGGCCTTTGCACTTCTGTGCTCTCAAAATCTCAATTCTTTCTCTGAGAGAGACCAGCCGCCCTCACAGTCGGGGGCTGCCGTCCCCAGTTATGGCTACAACACATATGGCTATGTGTTCCTGTCCACATACAGAAAGGGAAAGGAAGGAGACAAGGTAGGACCTCAGGAAGATCTCCAAGCAGTGAGGCTACATGCCCACAAGTTTCCAGCAAACATCGCAAATGTCATTGACCGGATTAGGGTACGTGCTCATTGGTGATGGAAAGATAATAGGGCAGCGGAACATGCTGATTAGCTTAGGGTGATACACACTCCTCGTCCTCTCCCCTTCCTTCCCCTGCAGAGGATCTAAAGCAGCAGCAAATAAGCCATCATCTCCAGATTGGGATTCTCGTGTATGAGAGAGAGAGAGAGAGAGAGAGAGAGAGAGAGAGAGAGAGAGTGAGAGAGAGTGTGTGTGTGTGTGTGTGTGTGTGTGTGTTTTAATTAGGAATTTATTTAGGAATTCATTGCCAGCTGTGTGGAGGTGGGTGTAGCTCCGAGAAGTGTTGGTATAATAGTGATTGTTATAGCACATAATAAAGCGGTTAGCTATAATTTCCATCACCACAGCTAAAACCTGGCACATCCGTGCCCTGAGGAACTTCAGGGCTCTGATGATGAAACAAGATTAGCTCTTCAAACCTCTTCCTCAGTGTCCTGCATTTGGGGGCCTGAATCTACAGTCATGGCCTGGAGAAACAGCCTATGTCAGGAAGGAAGGGTTCCTCGGGTTCGCCCCCCAAAGTTCGGGCACAGTGTTAGCGGGAGGGGGCGCAGTACAAAACACAAAGCCTTGTTAACCTGTCAGTCGACAGGCCAGGAGCAAGACCCGTGCGGAGAGTGCTTCAGTGGATTCTCAAGTAACTTCAGCTGCAGCACCTTTCTGACCCTTGAGCCTGCCGGCACCATGAAGGATGTGGGTTACAGTGGGAAATTTAACTGTCACCGAAGAGAGGACTTGTAGCCTGAGGTAGAAAGGAGACGGGTTCAGAGTATCAGCTAAGGCCACCAACCTTCCAGCAGTTATGCAGAGTGTGCCCCAGGAGATGACACTGTGAGAGCCCCTCTTCCTCCCCCTATAGGTACACTTGGACAGGTTTTCAATGGACTGTTTGAAATCCCATAAAAGCTCAGCCCTTATTAATAGAAGATCCTTGTTGGCAGCTGAATGGTTGTCATGTTAACATGAGGGGCAGAACACTGCTCTGTTTTAGAAATAAAAGTCCTGGTGAGATACCCAGTGATGAATGTAGAACAAAACGCGTAACCAAAGAGGCACATGGGTGGCTCAGTGGGGTGAGTGTCTGACTCTTGATTTCAGCTCATCATGATCGGGGTCATGGGATCGAGCCCCCACTGGAACCCACACTGAGCGTGGAGCCTGCTTAAGATTCATTCTTTCTCCCCCCTCTCCCTCTGCCCCTCTCCCCCCACTCACACGTGCTCTAAAATAAAAAAAAAAGAGAGGGAGAGAGAGAAAAGGTGTAATGGAAAGTGGATGGGAGGAAAATCCACACACACTGCCCTCCCACTGCCCACCAGCACCCGGCATATGTGCATGACCCGGAGCCATGATTGTTTAAGACAAGCTGTGATTTTTGTAGATCTGTTTATCAACACAGAGGTTTGCCATCTGTGGTTCAAATCTAACCAGTCAATCTTCACTGATAAATGGTTGTCAATAATGAAGATGTCAAGACAGCTCCAAGTTGAACCTGAGCAAATTTCAGTTTAGATCAAAAGCAGACATCAAGACCTCTGCTTAGATATGTCCGGATAAACTTTTCTAAAAAAAAAAAAATTACACTTAATGGAACTACAGTGTATATAAGCCACTCTGACATACAACTCAACATAGGTAACCACTAAAAACAAACAAAGGAAATGGGGTGCCTGGGTGGCTCAGTCGGTTAAGTATCTGACTTCAGCTCAGGTCATGCTCTCACAGTTCGTTGGTTCGAGCCCGGTGCAGGGCTCTGTGCTGACAGTGCAAAGCCTGGAGCCTGCTTCAGATTCGGTGTCTCCCTCTCTCACTGACCCTCCCCCACTCACAGTCTCTCTCTCTCTCTCTCTCTCCCTCTCAAAAATAAATATATGTTTAAAAATTTTCAAAAAATGAACCAAGAAACTAATTTCTATTTTTGAACATAATTACTGTTTGTTTCACATACTGCATAGATTTTACTATTCTAGAAGGACCCATTTGATTACTTGTGTGCAGGATGTTTACTAATCCAGGAAAAGAGCCCAAAGTGGTAGGGATTAATCTTCAACTTTCTTCATCTTCTTTCGCCTTAGATATACCCTAAAGCACATACCCCAAAAAAGCATGAATTCTCAAAGGCCAGATTCAACTTGGTATCAGGACCCTTCCCCTTTTCTCCTTGCTTTGGTCTCCTGAGTGAGAGAACATTTTCAGTTCATGACTCTGAAATACTGAAGCAAATATCTCTTATTTCAGCTAGACTGGCAGGGCTCAGTGGCTCTCATGAATGAAGTGACTCTCATGATCTAAGGAGCCATTCAGTCAGCATTTTTTTTTTTGCTTATGAACCCCCTGACTCCCCTCACCTGCCCAGGCGAAGGACTCTATCACTTCTGCACAAACTTAAAATTTCTGATGATACAATCAGCTTCTGTCTTTCCCTGGGCTCCCATCTAATCCAGTTTGCCATGGTGTGGTGGCAGTAGCAGTGTCCAGGGGGCCTTGGCCTTGAGATTTCGGTCAAGGTCCATCTAATCAGGTGAAGCAAACAACATTTTTCATTTACCCTGTTCCCTGAGCTGCTGCTGCTGCTGCTGCTGCTGCTTAAAAATTGCCATGCAATTTAAAAATGAAAAATGTTTCATCTCTCAAGATCCTAATTTACAATGGTTAGGAATGTGGGCCAAGTATTTTCCCAGTGACTCTTGGATGTTCCCCAGTTGTCCTATCTCATTTGCCTGATGTAGGAAAGCAATCTGGGGGATGTCTCTATTATTCCCCCACGCCCAGTGTAGTGCCCCAACCCCGTTCACCTCTTTTCTTTCTCTCCTAAGATGGAAAACTATACTCAGCCACAGTGACTGACTTCCTTGCCATTGATGCGGTCATTTACCGGAGTCTGGGAGACAGCCCAACCCTACGGACCGTCAAGCATGATTCCAAATGGCTGAAAGGTGAACCAACAATTAAGAGAGGGGTGGGGGCTCATATCTTGAGGGAGATTTAGAGTCTGGACAGACCAGACTGGAGTTTCATGTTGATAATAGCTTCTGACAGACAGGAAGGTGGAAATGGCATCTTTTGCCCCAAATGATTTATTTACTTCCCCCTTCTCATTTCCCATGAGTTTCTGGAGTATTAACACAACTACCAATGCCACTACAATAGAACACACCACATTCATCTTTCCTGCCTCAAGCACTCGTTTCAGAGTCTAACATGAAAAGAATTGAACATTCCATTCATGGAAGGGAACAGGGATCGGAGGTGGTGGGGAGCAGGGAAAATGCTATTCCCAACCTGGCATGAGTCAGGATTCACGAGGAGATGCGTACAAAAAACTCCTTTCTGTAATAGGAGCATTCGTTGTGGAAAATAAAATTACAGACATATGAAAATTCATTTATTCTTCATTGTTAATTGCAACCACTTCTGAAAGATAGAATTTTGTAGGCTCGAATGCCTTCTGAAATCACCAGCGCTTGCTGGTGTGGTCATGAGAAATGGTTCGTGTTAACCCAATGTCTAATGGCCCTACACTTTTAATTAATATCATGTCTTTGGTCGCAGCTGATTGAAGTTCTTTTAACTTTGTGTGACATGTCCCCAATTAAAGTGCCATGTGTCCACAGAACCGTACTTTGTCCAAGCAGTGGATTATGGAGACTACATCTACTTCTTCTTCAGGGAAATAGCAGTGGAGTACAACACCATGGGAAAGGTAAGAGGCGTGGATGACTCCCCTGGCCCCATGTTGTTCTGGATGACCTTGATATAAGAACCATAAATCTAATCGCAAGGTCATCGCTTTGAGAAGACTCGGCCAAAGTTTAGTGGATGTGAAACACTGTTCTGCCTCAGAGCCCTGTAAGCTTTTCCAGACCAGTCCCAGATTGCAGGGAACCTCTTAAATATTTCTACTGAAAATGTAAACCACAGATGTCTATCTGGGTGATTTCACACTGAGTTTCAAGTATCTTGAGATGTGGTTTCCTTCCAGGTATACTCATTGTTGTTTTTGTTTTTGTTTTCTTTTTAACTCAGTTGTTCCACAGACAGAGTAGATATCCAGTATCTTTAAGCAAAATGAGAGCCCTGATCATCTTTTACTGCAAAAAGCAACAGAACACTTCCGGGATGTCCACTTCAGTTATTTTTACCAGAGAGTAGGTCAAGGTCACTAAGTTGGAGGGCACAGACTCAGTGCCAGGGTGGCCTGCAGGGTTACAGGAATTCAGAGTATGAGATTAAGGGCCCAGAGACAGCCAGTGAGGATGGCAGAGATGGTGCATACAAAGTGTGCTTTTGTTTGAGGAAATAAAAAGCTAAGCAGTCTGTATGGAAATGAGTTTATCTGGCTGGGAGCTGATCCCCTGAAGGATTTATGGTTCTGTATTAAATGCCACAGCCTTATCTTTCAAAACATGCTGTTCCAATAAGTCCCCCCCCCCTTTTTTTGCTACTAATTTTAGAAACATGGGATTAAATTAAGCACCGTGTTGTTGTTGCTTCTGTTTTCTAAGAAAGGCAAATTCTACTAACATCTTGAGAAGTGAGTGCATTTCATCTTTCCTGTGTGTTTTTCCTCTGCAGGTAGTTTTTCCAAGAGTGGCTCAGGTTTGTAAGAACGACATGGGAGGGTCCCAAAGAGTCCTGGAAAAACAGTGGACGTCTTTCCTTAAGGCTCGCCTGAACTGCTCAGTTCCTGGAGACTCTCATTTTTATTTTAACATACTCCAGGCAGTCACAGATGTGATTCGTATTAATGGCCGTGATGTTGTCCTGGCAACCTTTTCCACACCTTACAACAGGTAACCATGCCCTCGCTCTGCTGACCTAATCCGTCCTTCCCAGCTTCCCTTCCCCCTAGGGGTTCTCTCCTAATGCACAAGATTCACAACTGATGCAAAAATTGATGCTTAAGTGCTCTGTTTTCATCAACAAATTAATAGTCTGTTAGAAGCAATATTAGCTTAGGATTTTAGGGGAAGTAATTAAATAAATTATAACAATATCTTCTATTTATATGCCTGGCGTACAAACACTTCTTATGTGTTATTTCAAAATCTCTCCAGTAATAATGGAAACTGAATACTGGAAAATGAAACCCTCTTTTTACACTTGAAGAAACTAAACTCAATTATATTACCTGGTCCAAGTCAGGAGTCGAAAGAGGCAGCTTTAGAACTCAAGAATGTTTCTCCTCCCGCTTCCCTCTTTGAGGTCATCTAACGTTCTGTTTGACTTTTACTATTTCTATGACTGGATTGGTAACTTTTAAAGCCAAAACACTGAAAATTTACTTAAATGCTACAGAGTGAAATTTAGGGTTCAAACAAGTCCATCTCTCATCCCCCCACAAGGGACCCTGGTTATTATCCTGTCGGAGGAACCTGGACCCCAACCACCAGGGACTCCGGGGGGCTTGAGTGAGGACTTGGAAGTCATCAAACACGGTGCCTAGAAATACTGAACATCAGCTTATTCATTCCTATATTTGTGTTTATTTAAGCTGAGACTTTGAGTAATCAAATGACGCACTAAAAAGTGTTCCTGGGGCAGCAGAAATGTGTGGAGATTAAAAAACAGGAGGAAGAAACGCATGAGATTCTCTGGTACTGAGCTCTCTTGAACTTTAGAGTCCTGGCACTGCTGCGTAAAAATGATTGTGACTGGTGGGCATGGACATAAAATCTGAGAATACATGGTTTCATTCTGGATTATACTTTTTGTTACACTTGTTATTCTGGATGAGACTTTTAAGAACCTGATACGAGTCTAGATGACAGATAAATGCATGATGAGACTGGAGGGTGGCATACAGGAAGAAATGTGTAAGAACTAGGGAGAGTCCGAAACAGAGCATGCCGGAAGATGCTCTGATGTTCCTCAGTTAAACAGAGGGCAAGAGTCAAGAACTCTCCACTGAATACGTGCAAATATGAATCCATGCTGCAAAAAAAGTATTCAGTTCGATTTAAGTAAGTCTTAACCATCCACGACGATTTTAGACTTGAGAAACAGAAAAGATACAAAAATTTAGGCTGTAACTATTCATACTTCGGAATCCCCGTAGCTAGGATTGTTTAAAAAGAATACTGTCTTGGTACTCAGGAATACAGGGGCTGGTAGAATTTGAGCGTGTTTCTAGTTTGTTTGGCCAGGGGGCCGAGGTGGGTGTCAAGGGTGCACTGCGTAATTACAATACAGTAGTAGATTCTCATGTATTAGAGAGACTCCGTGTAAAGGATTTTCTTTTTTTTTTTTTAATTTTTTTTTTCAACGTTTATTTATTTTTGGGACAGAGAGAGACAGAGCATGAACGGGGGAGGGTCAGAGAGAGAGGGAGACACAGAATCGGAAACAGTCTCCAGGCTCTGAGCCATCAGCCTAGAGCCTGACGCGGGGCTCGAACTCACGGACCGCGAGATCGTGACCTGGCTGAAGTCGGACGCTTAACCGACTGCGCCACCCAGGCGCCCCTAAAGGATTTTCTTAAAAGGCCCCTAGGAGGGGTGCCTGGGTGGCTCAGTAGGTTGAGCAACGAACTTCGGCTCAGGTCATGGTCTCACAGTTCAGGGGTTCGAGCCCCACATCAGGCTCTGTGCTGACAGCTCAGAGCCTGGAGCTTGCTTTGGATTCTGGGTCTCCCTCTCTCTCTGCCCCTCCCTGTCACACGCTCTGTCTCTCTCTGCCTCTCAAAAATAAAGAAAACTAATAAAAAAAAATTTTTTTTAAAAGGTCCCTAGGAAACACCCAATTAATACATGCCTATGCAGCCTCAGAAACAGTATTTGTTCAGAAAAATCAGAAACTGACAAAAATACACATACCCGTTTTCATCTGCAAATTAGAGTTGTAGTGGTTCTGGTTTTAGTGGTTCTGGTTTCATCCATTTCCACCCCGTCTTCCACACATGCAAACTTGGTCATGAAGGCCTCTTCCAAGTCTTTGAGGTGCTCCTCCTTATCAATGGGAAAAAGCCCACGTTCCCCAGCAGAGCACACAGGTCCCCCCCCCCCCCCCAGCCCTCCAGTGGTCAAGCCCATCTTCTCCTCCAGCTCCACGGCCTTACAGGCTGAAGCTAAGAGGTAGTTCCTGGATGTGCCAAGCCTATACCTGCCTTGCTCCCAGCCAGGTCTGCCAGTCCATCCAATGTATATCAGCTGAGAGCCTATGTTATTTATTGGGCATTTACTGTTGGAGATTAGGGATTCTGTCAATACATATATGCTGAAGGAACAGAAGGTAGGAAGAAAGGAATGAAGGAAAGATGAACAGAAGGAGGGAGGGAGAAAAGGCAGGAACGGAAAAGAAAGGATTTCACAAGCAATTCTAAGACGATCAGGGCTCTCGTTTTGCTTAAAGATACTGGATATCTACTCTCTGTCTGTGGAACAACTGAGTTAAGAAGAAAACAAAAACAAAAACAACAATGAGTATACCTGGAAGGAAATCACATCTTTAGTTATTATGAGGTGCCTCATAAAATACTTCAATATTTATCCTGTTTGTCATAATATTTATTTATTTATTTATTTATTTATTTATTTATTTAGAGAGTGACAGAGCGAGTGGGGGAGGGCCAGAGAGAGAGGGAAAGAGAGAATCCCAACCAGGCTCCATAATGTCAGTGCAGAGCCCCATCCCATGCGGGGCTTGATATCACAAAATGTGAGATCATGACCTGAGCCGAAACCATGACTCGGACACTTAACGGAGTGAGCCACCCAGGCACCCCTATATGTCATAACATTTAAAGTAAATATGTGAACATTTTAGGAAAGGGAGATGTGAAGAGAGTCTTACCAAATTAAATGCATAAGGCTAGGGCTGTGACATCAAAAACAATGGGGATCACGGTCTTATCTATTCAATTCTGTGCACGATGTATACATATTCCACATACTTTAAAATCCATCCTGCTACTTTGTCTTACATAAGCTTTCTAATCTTCTCCCTAATTCTTGCTTTATTAGTAATACTTCAGTAATTGTGTTATGAAATTAAAGATGGCATAAAATTCTCCTAATCGTGTAAGAAGTGATTTCCAAAACCTTCAACATTTGCAAAATCAAGACTAAATCGTTCTCTCTGCCCTGGATGATGTTCCCACACTACAAAGCACCCGTGTCTTGCCCAGGATGTTCCTGCCTATGCAGTGCCCCACTACCTCAAACCCTGATTAAAACTCTTGGCCAGCTGGTGCCTGAAATTTATTTGATCAAAATCAAGGAACAGCCATACTTCAAAACAAACGTGGGTTCAGGGCGTCTGGATGGCTGAGTCTGTCAAGCACCCAACTCTTGTTTTCATCTCAGGTCATGATCTCGTGGTTCATGACATGGAGCCCCACATTGGGCTCTGTGCTGAGAGTGTGGAGCCTGCTTGGGATTCTCTCTCTCTCTCTCTCTCTCTCTCTCTCTCTCTCTCTGCCCATGCCCTACTTATGCGTTCATGCTCTCCCTCTCGCTCTCTCTCGCAATACATAAGCTTTAAAAAAAGGGGGTGGGGGTTCAAAGAGTTTTACCCAGATGAATGAATAATTCATGCCTTCTCTCCATTGACTAAAAAAAAATCCCAATTCTTTTCAGGAGTAGCAAGGAAGGAGGCAATTATAGGTAGAGATTACCGCCATTATTATTTAGCACTTAATAGAGCACTTTATTTGCAAAATGTTCATGCTTTAGAGACTTAAATTGCTTACTCTCATGCAAATAAATAGGAAGTAAGAATTGAAACCAACAGTGACTGACATAAAATAAGCATGTTTTCCCCACACATACGTTCTCACTATCCTTGGCTGGAGAAACCCAATTCAGAGAAGCAATATGTGGACAATGCACCAATATTAGAGATGAAGAATGTTTTCCAAAGATTTTCTCTTTGGGTTAGTGACTTGAAAATTCCAGGAATTCATGAACCTTCTAAACTACCAGTTCTAAACAAATGCGGTTCCCAAGGCCATACAAACATGTAGGGGTCTTTTTTCTCTCTGAGTTTGCTGCAACCAGTCCTTTCTTTAAGGCCACGGATGCAAATGTGATTCAGAGAAACATTCGTTTTATATACTGGGATCCTTTACATTCACAGTGATCAGGGTGTGAACTTTAAATTCCAACCGCCAGAAACAGGGAAGTTGCTCTATAGTATGTTTTCCAAGCTGCACGCATTAACTGTTGTGAGAGGAACACTGTATGAAATGTTCTGTTACAGCATCCCTGGGTCTGCAGTTTGTGCCTATGACATGCTTGACATCGCCAATGTGTTCACTGGGAGGTTCAAAGAACAGAAGTCTCCAGATTCCACTTGGACACCAGTTCCTGATGAAAGAGTGCCCAAACCCAGGTACGTGTAAATATTTATACAACTGTTGTGAACTGCAAGAAATGGGCAGCTTGGTCCCAGACAATGAACATCTTAAGAACTGCCTACCAGCGCCTTCCATGCTGGCCATGGCGATACAACTACCAGAGCAACAGAAAGATCTATCAGGCCATTTGCCTTCATCCCCTTAACCCATTCAATGACACTCTAGTCTTTTGCTTAACCTCTACCTCTGTGGCTTATCCAAGGTCATTCTAGGCTGATGGGAAGCATCTGGCCCAGCCAGCCCCACTGGCATGTGGCTGAGGAAACTGAGGCTCAGAGAGTTAGAGAGTGTATTGTGCAAGTTCACAGACCTGCACTACTCCACCCTTCTTCCCTTCCCTTCCACACAGACCCATGTCTCTGCACTCTAATAAAATGCAGACTATAAATGGTGATCCCTGAGTTTGTGACCAGGCTGGATGGGCGCTGAGTCCAGGACTCCAGGGCAACGGCAGGTAGAGACCAGCGAGTGCCTTGTGTTATCAGGTTTTCCCTGGTCTACCAGGTTCTAATCTGTTTTGGATCCAGACACAGTGCATATGCCTCCACCAAAACATGCCCCCAAATCGCTTTTGTGGGGAACATGTTGTCCCGAGACCACACGGAGACCTCCTGGTCCTATGTAACCTCCATCAAATCTTCACACTAAATCAGCTAGCTAGTTCATTCTCTCCCACCCAGACAGGATGAAACTCTACCCCCCCCCAACCCCGTGCCTGCCCTCATCATGTGGCACATGCTTCAAAATTTCATTACAACATTTGGCATCTAAGTTCCATAGAAACATCCTGTGCATCTGGCTTCCTCCATGGAATTGGTGTGCCTCTGCAAAGAAGCCCAATATCTAAACCTTTTGGTTTCCAACTCTCTCCTCCAACCTCCAATCACCACCCCCACCATACACACACACACACACACACACACACACACACACACACAAAGTAGCCACTTCATCCAATCCAGTGGACTCAGATAACATGAACCACTAAACCCAGGGGAGAAACCTCTGAGGTTCATGCATCTTCATCACCTGAATTATCCGGGGTGTATATATGCTCTGTTACCCACAGAGAGCAGACTAGGTGCAGAAAGCACACTCTGGCAACCTCAGAAAGATTCGCTAAGTCCCTGCCTGGCATTGTGTAGCTACTTTCTAGATAAGCAGGAAGGGGAGATAAGTTTGAGGAATGACCGTTCAGGGAGTCCTTAAATAACAGGGTCTCCTCGGTGCACAGAGACGGCGACAGCCAGCCATCACCAGGATACATAAACTTTGATTTTCTACCTGTGGCAATGTGTTTCTCCCCGCCCTTCCACGTGCTTTCTCCCTCCTCTTGCCGACATCAGGATGGTCTCGTGGAGCTGGCTTGGTCGGTGCCACAAAAGAGCGTGCACATGAGGCCAGATCACGCCAGTGTTGTCAGGGTCTAGTTTTACTCTCCAGAACCCACAGGCAGAGCAGGGCTGTGGACAAGGGCTGTGGTCAGTGTTTCCCTGACCTGACTTTACTAAGTTGTCCCTTGACTCCCGAGACCACAGAGTTTCTTGTAGCAATGAATTTCCACTGTCATTGCTCAAAAATAAAGAAATGACCTTTCAGGAGACAATCTTCAGTGTAACTGGCTTTTCATATACCTGCCCAACTCAAACAAAAAATGAAAACAGTAAAAACAAAACCCACCCGTTCTCTGACCCCCAGGTAATGAGAGAGGGTGAGGTGGAGCCCTGCTGGTATATACTGCTGCCTGGCGGCTTTATGAATGCCTTTGTTTTTGACATTTGTGGAAGCATCAGCTAATTCTCTCTTTGTGTGGAACAAATGCCTCAAGAACTTCCAGCAGGGCTTTAGGACAGGTAGAGCAGTCTCTGGCACAGGTGCAAAGCACATACTTCCTCACTTGTTTTAAGCTCCCATCACTGTTTATGAGGTTTGTTTGTGCTTCTGGGGGAAGCCAAGCTGCCCCCAGCTGATGCTGAACTGCCCTGGCTGGAGCTTCTCTATGGAATGAGGAGGCGGCAGGGAGAAAAATCCAAGCATATTTTTTTGGTGGCATTCTGCATTGTTCAACTTCCTCTTCTCAGCCTACGGTACATTCTCCTGCGTGCCAGATGCTTAGGGAAGCAGTTCGTTCAAAGAATTTGCCATAAGGCACGAAATAAGCTCCCTCCCTTTGTCTCTTTTTAGGCCAGGTTGCTGCGCTGGCTCATCGTCCTTAGAAAAATATGCAACCTCCAATGAGTTTCCTGATGATACCCTGAACTTCATCAAAACGCACCCACTCATGGATGAGGCTGTGCCTTCCGTCATCAACAGGCCATGGTTCCTGAGGACGATGGTCAGGTGGGTGTCAAGCAAATCATGTCCTAAGTGGATCTTTCCCTACTCTGTCCCATGCTCATAAAATCTATCAGTGGATCATGATTTGAAATGCCACAAACATCTTCTGTTATCCTGGGCATTGATTCAGCTGTGAAAGGCTGGCCAGTTGGGTGCCTGCCACAAAACCCCCATAACCACATTCCCAGTGGGTAGAATTTTGATATTTTCAGGCTAACTGGACACATACCAGCGATTAGACATAATGAAAATATCTCCTTCCGGGTTAGCCTATTCTGTGCAAAAGCAGAGAAGCAGGGAAGGAGAACCAGTCAATGGCTGTGGATACCTGTTTGGTTGGACATGGTTGCAAAACATGCTCCAGATTCCATCGGAGTATTGCCCTTGGGTTGTTAGCTGTCAGGCCAGGGATGAACGGCACACTTGGACAAGAATGATGGTGTGAGGGATTCATACTGCACCATTTGTAACCTCAAGTGGTGGCCAGAAGAGAGGGGATAGTTGACTAGAAATCTGTGATAGCGTCAAATACTCCTTCTTGCAATTTAGACCTTATTTCCAAATGATCCAGCAGGATTTCCCAAGTACCACCCTGCAGTGGCCGTCATCAAACAAAATGTCATTCAACCCTACCACCGTTTTTACTTTAAGTAGGCTCCATGCCCAACGTGAGGCTCAAACTCATGACCCTGAGATCAAGAGTCGTGCACCCAACTGGCTGAGCCAGCCAGGGGTCCCACCACCATTTTTAAACAGTGATTTTACTGAAAGATATTAGAGTATTACAATGGCTCTTGCCCATAAAATGAAAACTGTGGTATATAACTTGCAGGAGGGTTCATGTTTTCTGGTTTCTGCCATGGTGCTTGGCACAAATCAGTATCCGTGGCATGGTGAACAGCTGAGAGGTACCAGAGAAAGATGATGCCCTTTACCTTTGGCTTTAAGTGGACCTTGTTTGGTTTGTACATCTTCATATCAATTAATGGTGTCATCAGCACCCTACCTGCCCATCCTTCAGAACTGTCAGCCCCTCTACACACACTTGGAAAGCTTTCCAGTCTGACATTTCGTTGACAAGGCTTTGCACCTCCAAGGAAGAGTATGGAAAACTGGTAGCCGTGCTCTTCTCTTCCATGTTAACTGAAATGTTAAATGAGTTCCATTATCATTTCTTCCCCTCTTCACGGGACACATCAGCCTTTCCCTGGTGCTCATGGAAGAGATAATTGCTGAGTGGTTTCAGATGGTTGGGCTGTCTCTTTGCTCTGTAACTTGGCCTCCGCAAATGCATACCTCCTTCCTCCCCTTGGAGCCACACTAATGCTCCACATATGGAAATAAAGGACCAGAACAGCTTGAGAACATTATCTATATGCATACATTTTTCTTGAGGTCATTACTAGAAAGCGAAGTCACAACTGTTTGAAGTGGAAAAGGGGACCCCTGAATGACAGACCAACAAAGATAAAAACTGTGATCCTGTCATCTTAGATACCGCCTGACCAAAATTGCAGTGGACAGTGCTGCTGGGCCCTATCAGAATCACACTGTGGTTTTCCTGGGATCAGAGAAGGGGATCATCTTGAAGTTCTTGGCCAGGATAGGAAACAGTGGTTTCCTAAATGACAGCCTTTTCCTGGAGGAGATGAGCGTTTACAACCCTGAAAAGTACGTAGACTGTTGGGCTCTTTCTTAGTCATTCTTTGTCACTGTGATCCTTTTCATTCAAAGGAAAATCTGAGAAAAGCAGACTTCAGTTGTCTAAGCCTTTAGGAGGCTTTTAGTATTGTTCGGGGGGGAAAAAAGCATTATTTTTCTCTTTACCAATAAATGTGCGTTTATATAGAGACACACCACACAGGGCCAGGGAGGGGGGCATCTTTAGGATCTGTTTCACCTTCAGTGAGATCAGATTAAGGGATCACCTTGTGGGCCGGGAGGCAGGGTGGCCAGAAAAAGAGAACTGACTCATGATCCTGCCTTATAAAATCAGGTGCAGCTACGATGGGGTAGAGGACAAGAGGATTATGGGCATGCAACTAGACAAAGCCAGCAGCTCTCTGTACGTTGCATTCTCCACCTGTGTGATAAAGCTTCCCCTGGGCCGCTGTGAACGACACGGGAAGTGTAAAAAGTATGTATTTTGCCTCCCCGACCATGAGAGGGCACGGTGCTTAGAGGGGAGTCCGGGGTAGCTCATGGTCATCTTTTTCCTGCAGAACCTGTATCGCCTCCAGAGACCCATACTGTGGGTGGGTAAAGGAAGGAGGTTCCTGTGCCCATCTGTCACCCAGCAGCAGGTAAGGAACCAGAGGTGTGGAAAAGCGTAAAGTGGCCCCCAGCCGCGGTGCGTTCTAGATGTACGATTGACTGTGCTCTCGCACGCCGCTGCCATTCAGCCTTCTGTGCACAGACCTCATCAGTGGGGCTGCTGGCGGTCCTCCTGCCTCTCCCCATTTCATGCAACACCCCGCCATCACATGTGACAGATTTCCGATTGATTAATCACCCATCCTCAGACTGATTAAAAACACAGAGAAACGAAACACTGTGGGCTTCTAAGTATTCCCTGGAGAGCGGGACAAGAAGCTGCATGCCTTGATCACTGCAGCATAAGAGCAGCAGAGAAAAGGAGCAGGAGGGTACCAATTAGATTAGTGCTGCGGTTTGCCCAGCCACAGCAAAAGTGACTCCTCTAATTGACCATGCAGGGCCGAGAAGAACTCACGGAGCATTTGTTAAGCGACGCATTTGTACTGCAAGTATGGCATATGCATCCAATAAACCATTCTCTTGCACTGAGGAACAGTTGACCCTATTACTCGTTAAGGAGCCAATCAATTCTTGGCAGCTCTCCAACAGATCAGCTAGATCGGGCCAACCTATCGCACCTGTGATTTGGGTGCTTAAAATTGTTACCTTAACTTTAAGGGCTTGAATGGCATTAGTTAAAAGGTTTCTTTTCATTATTTTAGTGGATGTGAAATCCAGTGCACATCTTTTGACAAGTTATGGCAACTCAAGGAAGGTGCCATACGGCAGGACAGTTCTGTCTTAGCCATTCCGTCACATTCCCCAGGTCTTCATGGCACTCTGGACCTCTTCTCCTATCTCAGAATAGCTAGACAGACAGGAGGGCACATCTGATGACCGCCACAGGCAAAATTTGAGGGAAAGTATTCCCACAAGCAGAGCCAATGATAATTGTGAAGTCTGACTTGGAAATCTGACTAATGTGAAGGGTCGACTCACTATGTATCACTATATCAGCTCCACAAGTAGCAATATTGACATACTAGAGCTTTGTATCTTTTCATGGGGACCCTCGAAATGAAGGAGAAAAGATCTCAAAGCACAGGAGGGGAAGCTAACAAATGACCTATCTCCTTTCTACATTCAAGGTGTGACCAAAGGTAGTAAGACTGACTTTTAAAAATCATTTTTAAGTCAGGGCGCCTAGGTGGCTCAGTTGTTGGTCGTCCGACTTCGGCTCAGGTCATGATTTCATGGTTCGTGGGTTTGAGCCCTGTGTCAGGTTCTATGCTGACAGCTTGGAGCCTGGAGCCTGCTTCAGACTCTGGGTCTCCCTCTTTCTCTGCCCCTCCCCTGCTCACGCTCTATCTTTCTCTTTCTCTCAAAAATAAATAAATATTAAAATATATATGTATTTTTTAACCTGGGTGGCTTAGTCAGTCAAGCCTCTGACTCTTGATTTCAGCTCAGATTACGATCTCACGGTTCATGAGATCGAGCCCCCAGGTCGGGCTCCAGGACGGGCATGTAGCCTACTTGGGATTCTCTCTCTACCTCTCTCTCTGCCTCTCCCCTGCTCACGTGTGCATTCTCTCTCTCTCTCTCTCTCAAAACAAACTTTTAAAAATATCACTTTTAAGTCAATATGTGAATGCCAAAATTGTTCCCTTAAGGATTTACATATATATTTCATTGCTTAAAACATGGTGGAACTCTCCTTGAAGAGTGGTCTTCAGGGACTAACGAATACTGGCTTTCACTACCACTGAAAATCCTTATCCTTTGAATATGAATTTGATTTTTAACATAGAAAAAAAAAACACTGGAAAACAAACATGGTGTATTATTAGATCAAGGTGTGACTTTCAAGATACTTTTCCTATATGGTCCATAAAATAAACTCTAAAGGCAGCTGCAAAACAGAGTTTCAATTACGTCGTGAGAGGTGGTACAGAGTTCTCCCCCAAAAGGACAGTTCTCCCATGGATGATTCCAATGTGCTTGTTTTAAAAATCAAAATATATATATTAAGATTGGTCTTGTTATAAAGCTCCTTCAGCCCGACGGGGACCAAGGAGACTTGAAAGAAAAGTCAGCATGAGGGCAATACTCCAGAGTCACAGGGCCACAGAGTCTCAGGTGGTCTCAGCCAAATGTACCACAATGTCCCATCCCCTCAAGGGAGCTCCGTACCCACCAGCCAATTGTTCCTTTGAACACTTTCTCATATAGGTTATTTCTGGGCAAGAAAATAAAGGTCTAGGAAGGCAGTGCTGGGGTCAAACAAAAAGTACAGAGCAAAAGACCTTTTCTTTTTTTTAATTTAGAGACTTCTGTATCACTTATAGAGTTATGTTGACATTTAAACTTTTTAAATGCTTAAGAGATGCTCTATCTGTAAAAGAAGGATATAAATAATCTGCAAACTAATTAACTCCCTGAATAATATCAGAATTAACTGCTCAAACCATGGAGAGTCACAGAAGACTCATTTCTGTAAACTTCGGAGACAAATTTTCAAGCTGTTATCTACTTCTTGTTTCTGCACCTGCTGCTCAAGTTATCAAACTGTGTTGGTTTCTTTAGTGAAACTTCAGACTCATTCTGGAGTAACGACTCATGATGTTGAATTTGTTTCTTTCTCTCTCTTTTTTTTTTTTAAGACTGACTTTTGAACAGGACATAGAACGTGGCAACACAGATGGCCTGGGAGACTGTCACAGTAAGTAAAGCTTTTTATCCACGCACATCTTGGTGCAAAGATCCTTTTATCGGACGGCCTAGAAACATCACCCCACATGTGGCCCTAGTGCGGCTGGCACTAAAATATGCATAAGTAACAGAAATCATCTTCTACACATCAAATCAAGGAAACAGCGTGTTATGAAGCCAGTGTTGTCGATGTCGTTGCTACAAATGCTGGCACCTATTCTACGGTTACAGTGCTGTGGAACAAATTCACTCTACAGGATAGTAATTATAGCAGAGCAGTAAGTTAGATCAACATTTCCATTAAAAAACTAGTTTCAAAAAACGTGTTTCTACCCCGTAATTTTTAACTAAATAATAAAAAGATTGATTGCTATACTCTAGCTTTTTAATTGAATGGGAGTGTTTTGTTCTTCTTGAACTTATCGACTAACAAAAGTAATTATTTTTCTAATGAGATTTATGTCTATTACCATTTGCAGTAAAGAAAATTTTCAGAAAGAACCCACTCAAGTAAAGGGTGACTCAAAATAACCTTTTTATAGGAATTAACCTTTTATGCTTAGCCCCAAGTTCATTTCCAAAATTATTAAATGGTAACATTTTAGTTGGAACTTAGTATAAAAGGTCCTGGTCAAATGTCTGCCCAGTTGTCCTGCGATCTGATTAGTATGGGTATTCTCCTGAAAATGTTTATTCATGCTAATTTAGAGAAGAATGCCATTCTCTTAGAAAATACTTAGTTTGCAGTGTTTTAAATCTTTGAGCCATAAGTACTGAAATTTCTGACTCTAAGGTACCATTCAACTTTCTACCGTATCTTTTTTTGGAGATCCACTATAACCAAAGAGAGCTATGGGCATCCTCATCTCCAAATGTTTTGCTGTATTTATTTTGTTTCCAAATATTCAATATTGGCAAAAGCTTCTTCTAATGTCTTCAAACACAGAATTTCCTGAGTTCAGAAATCAACACGGGAGACAGTGGCATCACCAAAAGATCTGTGTTACTTGTGTGCAGTGAGACAGTTTGAGGTTTGATCAGTGGATCACAATCACATTGGTGCCTCATGGCTCCATTTTCAGGGAAACAAGTTTCGGTTTGTGCATGTGTCTATGTGAGCGAACTTAAATTAGCTGACTTCAGTGAATAATTTGCTTCATATTTTTAGGATCTGGTGGTATGGGCATCTGTAGAAAATAAGAGAGTCAACGGGAACTGAATAACTAAACACGTGAGAAATGTGAAAATGGTTGTTAACTGTCTCTATCACGTGTCCACAACACCAGTAGGGCTCACACTGCATGTGTGTGTTCGGGCCAAGGAACCTACGGAAGCCTCTGTATCTAACACGGGGGAGATCCTCAGGCCCCAAGCCAGCGATTTACTCTTCAATCTCAGTGTTCAAGCCTCCGTGTTTTCGTGTGCTTCCTAACCTTGAACTCTATTACCGGTGCAACATTTAGGGTGCCGGCTTAGGGCAGGAGGTACACTTGACCTTCTGCTGCCTTTCCTAGTGGCTTCTCTGTTCTTTGTGCTCCTGCTGGAGCATGACCTGCTTCTATGAGACACATCTATTCACACAGAGGCACGCAGAGGGTTCAGATAACTGGTGCACGGTGACTCTTAAACAGGATTGTAAAGGGAAATGGGGGAATCATGAAGAGTTGGTGTCAGAGTCTGGGTAGCAAGCAAGCTAAATGAGCCAGCGATAAGACCCAGACACATGCACATGTGTGCGTTGCCTATATGTGTATATGAGTATTTTTATTTTTGTTTTTAATTTCCCAATGAAAACCTATGATGAATTCAGAACACTGTGATACTGGACAGTTCCTTACAGCATGGTCGAGAGGATGAAATGAGAGAGAATATAAAGAAAACTGTTTTGCAAGTGTGGTCCGAGTGTCACTTATTTCGCCCACATACACACCCCCCCTGTACAGAGTAAAGCACATAGAATGGCAGTTCCCATTGTTTCTACAAACTCTTGCTTTTTCTTTGAGTCTTGAAAACAAAGGCAGTGACTCTGAGGAAACTCACTCGGGAAAGAGAGAGGAGGGTATGAAATCGGACCCAGTACGAAGCGTCTTGTATTACAAGCAGAAATTAAAAAGCATTTACTTAGTAGTGGAGATCATATGTTAGCATAATTCTATATAAGCTCATTCCTACTTATGATGTAAGTCACACTAAGCACAGTGTTACACATTAAGTAACCTTCTCCTCCCTTTTGTCTTCCAGATTCCTTCGTGGCCCTGAATGGTAAGGAAGATATTACTCATGATTTAATATCGATGGAAATCTATGTGGGAAATCCTCTTCCACTAATCCTCTTGAGTATTTTCAAACCTTAGGTTTCTTTTTTAATTAATTTTTTATCCTCATTATTTTTTTATAGACATTTCAACTCCTCTTCCAGATCATGAAATGTCTTACAACACAGTATATGGTCAGTTTATAGATTTTTTTTTTTTTTGTAATTTTAAGCCACTCATCCTGTGATAGTTTATAGTTTTCATCCCTAAACATCACGGACCAGATTCTTTGTTACTTCAGGGCCCCAATTCACTAAAATTATTTCTTAATTTCACAGTGCTTCAAAAATCACTCTATGAGAGACAACTGACGTATGAGACTGGTTCCTACATTTTTAATCCACATAACGTGAAATTTGCCAACCTTAGGGAATTCGGTGAATATGTTTAATGAGTTCTTGAGGGAGAAGTAATTGCTTTTGGACACAAATTTATCCAAGATAAAAGAACAGTACTTGTAACTAATAGGCTGTAGCTCTTGACTGGTAAGAATACCATTCCCTAAAATGCTGACTTTCAGGGCAGTAACCTCTGCAGGGGAAAAATCTAGACATCATGCAGACACCAGCCCTTACTAGGCAAACCTTTCCAATATCACATGGAAATTAGCCATCGAAATTTAAGTTCACAAAGAGTATGACTATTTAGACATATTTTCAGTGACAGTTCTTCAGAATGTATATAGGGAGGAGTGGTGTGGGGGGAATGATGTGCAAACAGGATTCCTCCCGTTGTTTCCACTCTGAAATACACACTGTATTAAACAAAGCCATGAAGTCCATAAATAAAACATTCTGAGTTCTTTAGAAGACAACTTTAGAAGTGCACCACTGCCATTCTCAGAATTCTCCCTAATGTTTGCGAGGATAAACCATTCGTGTGTTTTTTAATGTTTATTTATTTTGAGAAAAAAAGACCGAGCGTGAGTGGAGGAGAGAGAGGCAGAGAGAGGGAGAGAGAATCCCCAGCAGGTTCTGTTGTGTCAGCGCAGAGCCCTATGTGGGGCTCAATCTAACGAACCTCAAGATCATGACCCGAGCTGAAAGCAAAAGTTGGAGGCCTAACCGACTAAGCCACCCAGGCACCCCCGTGTGTTTTTGCAATATAATATGAAAAACACGTGTGATGGTAGATTTAATAAGCTTTGCATTATAATGGGGACCTAAGAGTTTCACAGATGCACATTTTATAGTTTTTGTGTTAAAAATCTGTAACAATTACAGTTCTAGGATGGTGTTTGTAGAGGTAATAAAGGAAGGGGGAAACAGGGAAAGAAAAGAGAGCAAGGCAGGTTTAGAATCTGAAGAAATAGTTCAAAATAAACAAACGTGTTTAATAGCGCTACGTCCACTCTTCCTCTCTGTGTCTAATTGACGTAAATAAAAAGCCTCTTTGAAAGTACTAAAGACCGTGTGGTCCTAAATGAGCTAGCTGTGCAGTTATGGAAAACAATGCCTGGTTTCTCCTTCCTGTTCTCCTGGTGGAGGGAGGCAGTGGGGAGCAGATGAGTCCACAGAATTCATCCACCTTTAGCCTTCTCTCATCTGTGACTCAAGCCAGTATACTGAAGACCAGCGACGAAGAAAAATTTCTCAGGAGGCAGATGTCATCTAGCTTAGCTCGCCCGTCAACAAGAGAACCCACTTAGCATCTACTCTCCTCCAATATCATACTCTGCAATCACTTCCTGTAATTGAATCATCTTTATCAGATATTGAGAAATCCAGGTCTTAAGTCTAATTGGACCAGCAACCTCCCTAGCATTCATCAACTGGACAAAGACCAATTTTAACTCCCAGGTAATTTCTCATATAAGAAAGAATAATCAAACCATGGGATGCTTTTTGTGAACAAAAATCACTCTCCAATCTATGCTTCTCTCTTATTTCCTTTACAAAAGGAAAGGAATTTACTAATTCCTCCATATTAACACATGAGGCCCCTTCGTCCTCAGCTCTTGATCAGTGATTTCTGTGATGAAACTAAAGAAGAGCTGGACTTTTCCTTAATGATCCGGTCCATTTTAGGCTAATTCCATCCAGTGTTAAGTGGTTAGATGATTGACCGCCAAAATGAGAACTCATCCAGACAGTACTTAGGAAAGAAAACACAGAGACTTTCTTTTCACAAACTATTGTAAGAAATGCTTACTTTGCCGTTAGAAAACCTAGAATAGATTTAATCCACTCAGCAAATATGTGTTGAGTCCCTTCTGTGGTGCCAGGCACTGGACTAGACACTGTATTTCTCCCATCAAAGGAGGGACCAATGGGGCGCTGGGTGGCTCAGTCAGTTAAGCGTCCAACTTTGGCTCAGGTCACGATTTTGTGGTTCGCTAATTCGAGCCCCGTGTCGGGCTCTGTGCTGACAGCTCAGAGCCTGGAGCCTGCTTCAGATTCTGTGTCTCCCTCTCTCTCTCTCTGCCCCTTGCCTGCTCACACTGTCACTGTCTCTCTCACTCCCTCTCTCTCAAAAATAAACATTAAAAAAAATTGTTTTTTAAAAAGGAAGGACCAAATTACTATTATTTATCTGCATGGATATAGACTAGGAAGCCAACCACAAAGTCCAAAATACACCCACTGTTTCCAGCTGTGTCCTTTGCATGTCCCCATAAAATGTTCAGGGGCTGAGTGCAGGTTCATAAAGAGAGCCACAAAACTCGAACTGCCTAACCCAGAAAAAGGAGTCATTACAATAAACCATGCAAACTCTCCGCTTGGCAAAAGTTCTGTGCAACACCAGTTACATATGTGAGAACCCCCTTTTTAGTGAATTGGACCCTGACTATTTTCCTTCTTTCTCCCTTTCTTGTATTGATTTAATGTCTCTTGTTTTGTGTCTAATTGGCTGCAGTCATTGTTAATAAGTTATAGTAGTTTGAAGGGTCTCTAACCTCTGGAATCACAAAGACTTGTAGATATAGAGAAACAATATGATGCATATTAAAGTTAACTTCTAAAATCTATCTATTTTATTATATATTATAAGAATAATATATCAGGGGCACCTGGCTGGCACAGTCAGTAGAGCGTGCAACTCTGGATCCTCAGGGTCGTGAGTTCGAGCCCAACACTGGGTGGAGAGCTTACTTCAAAAAAAAAAAGAAGAAGAAGAAGATGTCATAAGGTCCACTGGTTAAAATATGACCTTTCACAGTGGATTAACAGGACAAAATTATAGGTTCCAAACCTACTGACTTGTAATACCGTATCTACAAATGACTGCCTATTTTTGTAGCATGATTTTGGTTGCAGAGACCCTTAATGAATGCACAAAAAATTATATAGCCTGTAGTGTCAGACGTTAAAAAGGAAGATAAGTGATTTCCTTTTAACGTGTTTAAGTTTAGAGAAGTAGCAATACTAATACACCTCTTTGATTTCAAACTAAGGACTGCTGTTTAATGATGCTTTTACAAGGCAGTCCTAAAACTTTTGAGAATTTCTTTGACTCTGATTCACCAGTGGCACGTGTTACCTGTCCTCACACATAAGTTCCAAAGAATACAAACCTCATGCTGCTCGACTTTTTTTTTTTAATTTTGAGTATATCGGATGCATGGTTTCTCTAGATTTACATATAGAAAATGGGGATGTGGTGGGTATTAGACTAACGCTTCAGCCATAGGAAGGAGCTGATTTCTCACATTTGTGTAAAGCATTTTCCTACCTAACTACCATCTGGTCCACATTAATTTCCTCTCATAGCCATAGCTTTCCATTACCAATGAGTTTTCCATGTATTTGCAGCATATGGTCCAGGAAATCTTTCGACGGAGAATGTGTCCCTTAGGCATATATTTCCCCTAGATTACCGTATTAAGAAATGTTCTCCCTAAACCATACTTAGGGCATTACCATAAAATTGCCCCTTGAACACAGTTAAATTGAAAGTACTCAAAATGCATATCAATTCAGGTAACAGAAATTCCTACTACTTGGAGAAAAGGGTTTGTTTGTTTTTTTTTTTTCCTTCCCGCCTTTCTAACTCCCTACAAAGCAATGTCTCATTGTTTGCTTATGCTGGGTGCTGAATGCTCTCTTAGGCTGGCCATACATTTTGTTAGAGCGGTGCAGAATTCAAGAGTAGAAAACGGAGGCTACATTTTAGACCTCAGTATAAACGAAAAAGAAATAAAAGAAATTCTGTATTTCCAAGTCCAGGTTAATTTCCCTACCTCTCTGTTCTCTTATCAGCACTGAGATGAGAAGCAAAACCCAGAAATGTAAAAAAATAAAAATTAAAAAAATAAAGTCTAGGTGCAGGCATTCCTGAGTTTGAAATGAACATGTTCTTAACAGTTGGATATAAACCAGACTTTGTGCAACAAAGCTGATGTCTGAGGCTGTGCAGAAGCCAAACAAACTCTACATAGAAAGCGGTTTCTTAAATGTTACTCAAGTTCTGTGGTGGCATTTAAGGGTGGTGCTTCCAGAGAAATCAATATAGCTTAGGTGAGCCACCTAGCTTCCCTGCTTCTTCCCCGCCATCTTTCGAACAAAATGTTGCCTGTCGCGTGCAGTATTAAAGTCTCCTGGGAATCCAACTTCCCATGCTAACTGTAAAACAGAAGAATGCAGAGTATTGCTCATTCTAATCTTTCTTTCTGGTCACCAGTATTTTATTGAACACATACGTGGTGATCGCAGCCCAAGGCTGGAACCACTTGTGAATCCACCCTACCTTCTACCAGAGGCACCGGTTACAAATTCGCAGTAGTTGCCTTGATATCTTTTTAAACATTGTTCGAGAGGCTGCTGTAGGTAAGACAGTTTCATAGACTCTACTCGGAAATCACAGAGAGGTAAAGTTTTCTTTCTCCGAGAGAGAATAGGTAGTGGGGCTTCTTGAAATCATCGTAACAGTTTATACCAGAGCACCTGGTGCCACTTGTATTTAGCCTTGTGGCATGATGGGAGGAAAGCAGAGGAATGTGTTCACAGGAAAAATCCGGAGTGTCGGCCCTAACTCCCAACCTGGCCATTCTTTTTCTGATGTTTTCCTGTGGTAGGCTACTCTGGATCCCCAAAAGCTCTCCCTTTCTAATCTGAATCACGTCAGTCAGTGTGGCCTCAAGAACAACCTTTACGAGGTAGGAGTCATGAGACTGCGAAACTGGCTTTGCTGGAATGACACACAAAAGGCACAGCCAGAGCAACAAGGGGCGGCTGACGCTGCCATCCCAGGGAACCCGTGGTGGAGGCAGGCGGGCACTTCTCTCAGAAATAGGAAGTTTATGAGGCCGAGTCGAAGCTGAAAACCAGACACACCCTCTGTGAGAAAGGCTCAGGACAGCGGCACTGTTTGTAACACTACCATGCACCTGCCCCGCCAGTCACACATGGTGACCCCCCAGAGCAGACCCGTCCCGCCTTGACCAGTGCTGAGGGAAGACCGAAGCCGGACACTAGGACTTCTTGAGCGTGTTCTGTGTGTTGGACACTGCTGGGTGCTTTCACCACCATGTTGCTTCTATCCTCCCAACGCCGGGAGGGAAGCAACATGCCCACTTGGCGCACGAGGAAAACGAAGGCCCAGAGAGATTGAGGGAGTCTCCCAGGCTCACCCAGAGAGCAGCCCAGATAGGATCTGGCCCTTCATCCTCTAACAGCCAGGGCGGGGGGTCTCCTGCTGAGCCCCAACCCCTCAAGCCTGTTCTTTCTCAGGCCGTCTCCTTTCAGGCTTACTGCCGGCTCGGGTGTCCCGCTCTTGGCCTCTGTGCCGAGGGAATGTGGGGGTCTCCGCTGATGTTCTCCCTAACTGTATTTATGATGAAAACAGGGCACTCCAGTTCCCTCTTGCCCAGCACCACCACGTCGGATGCAGCGGCTCAAGAGGGGTATGAGTCTAGGGCGGGAAAGCTGGACTGGAAGGACCTGCTGCACTCACCCGACAGCACAGACTCTTTGGGGGCGGTGTCTTCCCGTAATCACCAAGACCAGAAGGGTAAGGCCTTGGAAATGCCTCTTCCTCGGTGGGGAGAGGGAGGGAAAAGTGAGGAGGGCTGTGTAACTGCTTCCAGCTGAGCCACAGCAGCATCTCAGGCACCCCCAGCACACGATGCTCCCAAGCTTCCTCAAAAAACACCTCTCTGCACCAGGCTCGATCCTAAATTATACCCCCAGCGAGGAGAAACCACACAAAACAAATAACACATCCTTCTGAGCTTCCTCCATCCCAAAGGGGAGCAGCTTGGCCCAGTGCAGATCCTCCCCCCACCCCGGCTCCTCTGAGCTCAGACCTCAACGCTGGGTCCTCTTCTCCCATTCCCTAACTGGATGGAATGCAGGGCCGGCCCCAGCGTGTGCGTGTCATCAAAGTAAAGGCCCGTTTTAATGGGTGAGTGGAGAAATAGCAGGGCAGAGCCTTTTCTGGCTGGTGGCATCTCTCACTCGCACGTGGTGCTGAATTTGAATAGAGCCGCGGTCCTGCAATGTACTGTAATTGCCCTTTGAGGACAACAGCTAAGACAAAAATATGTTATTTAATCAAGCAGAATTGCTATGCATTTAAAATGGAAAGGAAGCTGCACTCAATGAAAGGGACTCTACTGTGAACTGTCCTAAATTCTCCCCTGCTTTCTTTGCTCAACTAGAGACAGGAAATGTCCTCTTCTTTTCTCGCCAGTGGCTGCTTCTGGTAACACATCCTACTTTAGCTGCAGCTGCAACCAAAGAGGCCTTTACTTGTCCAAAAAGCAGTCTTGTAAATCAGAGACTGAAAAGCCCAGTTATGTTGCGAGCTGTTTCCCCTCATTCAGAATTGTTCACTTCTATATGTTTTCAAGGGTTTCATCCAAGCAAGGGTTTGAGTCTCAAGGACGGACCAGCCATGGTGACCCTTTGGAAGACCGTCTGTCATGTCCTCCCTCAGGGTTTTCTCTATACGTATTTCCATCTTGACTTTTAGATGATATTTTCCAGGCAGACTTCACATGCTCAATTTTCACCCTCTTTTTTGCAACTCATGTCATGAGAGTGCCATACACTCTGCTGCTCTACGTGCTAAAAAGTGAAGATTGTAGCCCTTTTAATTTGTGCTCAAGCACGTTCCCATAATCACTTTGATTATTCTTCTAGAACTTTTCATATTCCCTGCCCCAAATCTTAAAAACAGCAGCTTCTGTCTCAGCAGCCTCTTGAAGTTGGAGGCATCCCTCCCTTTACCGTTCCCTAGAAAGCGCGAGGCTCCTCAGTGGTGGCACAGAACTATCACATCAGGCCACGAGCCCTAGCATGTGCCATTATTTGTTATGTGTGGCTCCAGATCGCAGATGTGGGAGTCTTGGCCGAGTTCTCAAGAAGAGACGGCTCTGTAAAATTGCTTCGTGTTTGCCCACTGCCAACTTTCTGAAAAACCAAACGGCCTTTCCAGTAAAGCATTAAATATGTCAGCCAAATATCTAGCTGTTGGTTACAATCATTTCCTCTTCACTTCACTGAGACGGGTGGCATGAATCTTCTCCAATCGTTAACTCCCCCAAGGGATGGAGGTTATCAAAGAGTCCAATTAACACTTTGACAGATCATTTTAAAATTCGGCATTGTTCATTCTCTTGGGTCTTATTATGAATATTGACAAAGCTGGAAGCAGTCTACAAATTGTCAGACAATGGTGGCAGAGGTGATTGCATGGGTGTTTAACATGATCACTGTTCTTGTGCTATTAACTCCTTGCCTTGCCCTGTCAAATTCGAGTTTGGTTTTTGACAATTGATTATGTATTTGATGGGGCAATGACAACGGGTTGTTATGCAGAAAAAAATTTTTTTTAATGTAGCTTAATGTTCCTTTTACCATGATTTTTATGATTTTAATTTCCATTTTGCTCTGAATTGTTTTTCTGTTTTAATGTTCACGATTTATTTCAAACTTCTGTTCTGTTTTGCCAAGCACTGTGTGGTTGGACTTGGTGATGGCGTTCCTCTGTTGGAAAAGTCCAGTTTCTTTTCTGACTCATTATGACGTCCCTTAGCTTGGCCCAATCTGTGATCTCCTCGCTTCTTCTCATTCCCTGATGTGGGTGCCTTAATGATGTCACATCCGTGTGTGCAGCATCTCCTGGGATGCGAGGGTTTCCTGGGTTTTGCGAGGGCCTCTGGCAGGTGCTCCTTCACTGGATCAATTGTCTCATGGGAATGTGACATTTGTGTGCCCCAGCTTTAGGAGCTAAATATACTCTGGAATTGTTTCTAAAATATCACACATTTCCCCGCTAAGCAGAAAATGTGTCCCACTCACCAGCTAGCTAAGGAGTCAAGTGTCCCATGCCTTTTTTATTCTGGCTGAATAAAGGCCAGTGAGCAAAGGAGCCCACAGCTCTGCTCTGCCAGACATGGTGAACATCACTGGGCTGGTCCCGCTCTGCCCCACCTCATCCTCCAAAAGATGCTGCATTTCCAGAGTATGTTTGCTTGCTGTTTTCTTTCTTTTCCTCGCTGTGTCTTTCGTCCTGATTTAATCCTGTGCGTCCCTCACATTCTGTCAAAGCACCAATCCTCACCTTGCAATCTAACCCCCTTCTGCTACCATTGTTCTCAGCCTCCCCCTTTCAAAATAATAGACCCAAGCCCTCTCTCTGCCCTTCTGTGGAATGTTCCAAGGCTCTTTCCTTCTACACTGTAAGTAACATTCTGAGGCTGTATGTACACATACAGGCATACTAACAAAGCGTGAGAAGAGGCCTGTGAGGCTCAGAGAAGCATTATCACAGAAAATGAAGTAATTTTCTCTCTCAGTAACTGGCCTTGCCCTTCATTACCCTACTGGCCTTGTCTAACGTCTCTTGTCCTTACTGCTTTTCTTTAAAATTGCCTGATATCTTTCAAGCCCTAGATTCATTAGTAAAAACACAGCCAACTGCACTGTTTTATCTCTGGGTCCCTAGATGTCTGGAGCCGCTAGAGCCAGCCCTTTAATCACCAAGTTGATAAATTGGATGCAGCCCTGGCTACTTCTTTCTTGGTTTTGCCACATTTAAAAATATATATTATTTATTCATCTTATAACCATTGAGGTGGTAATGAGTAGTTACAAAGGGGCTCTAATTACATATGAATAAGAAAGAAAATCCACTTTATTTTTAGATCTGGCTTGTCTCCCCCCACCTCCCTTTCCACAGCAAAAGAAATAAGAGCTTTCTTTTTTAGGTTAGGCAATACTGAAAATTAATAGCCACTCTTGTGCCTCTTGTTTCTGACCAATAGTAATAATACTATAAAACCTTATTTCCAAGAAGACTGGAAGATACGTGAGGGAATTAGCCATGACCGATCTGCCAAGAAAGCTGCGTAGCGTCAATATAATATGTAAATGCTGACCACTGGTGTTAGGTCCCAAGAATAAATCAGAACAGAAGGAAATCCCCTACTTCAGACTTGCGAGAGTTCTTGTGAGCTGTCAGAAAACAGATAAAATGGTCAATCTATACAGAGATGTTCCCATTTGGGTGGAAATGCCAGCACTGTCGTATGCTTATATATTTCGGGATACCTTTAAAGTGAGATGTCACCAATTACATTTAGTTAAGAGGATACACTCACTGCAGACAAGAAAAAGAGGTAGAAATAGAATTTAAATTCGAGATCAAATGAATAATTTAAACTAAAACATACAGTAGATGCTGAGTATGTTTTAATCAATGTACAAGCTATCTGTGTGAGCAATTTTACTTGGGGAAATAATATTACAGTAAGATACGTAAAGTATGATGAGGAGTATATTGCCCACCCTTCCTAACAATCCTGAATAGAATTTTTTTTTCTTTTTAAAAAAATTTTTTTAACATTTATTTATTTTTGAGAGACAGAGAGAGAGAGAGAGCATGAGCAGGGGAGGGGGAGGGGGGGGCGGAGACACAGAATCCAAAGCAGGCTCCTGGTTCTGAGCTGTTAGCACAGAGCCCGACGCGAGGCTCTAACTCACGAACTGCAAGACCGTGACCTGAACTGAAGTCGGACGCCTAACCGACTGAGCCACCCAGGCGCCCCCCTGAATAGAATTTTCTAAAATCACAGAGTTTATCAACAATTCCTCCAACGCAGGGTCACCTACAGCAGTAGCCCCCCCCCCCCCAAGTAGGACATGTGGCACCTTACAAGAGATGATTTAGGTGCCTCTGGTGATCCTGGCATTGAGAGTACTGAATCCTGTGGAAGAAGGTCACATCACACCCTTTTTGTTTCTCTTTCAGTCTTCTGGGTTAGGTTGAGGAAGAAGTCTGTTTGAGGCTCTATCATTAACAACTCCCTTAACGTGCTACTCTCCTGCTTTGACAAGAAAAAACAGGCTTTCGGCTAGGGGCTTCGCCAGGCAGCTGTAGCTAGCTGGAATTAACACTGTTTTGCTTTTAATTACTTTTTTATGGTTACTTCCTATCTATGAAAAGTGACGTGCTTTTTTTTTCCCATTTGTGATAATGATATAAAGTTTCTATCTGAAATCTATTTTAAAGGTAATTTAAATAAAATACTAAGTAAACACGAACGCAGGAAGTGTAGGGATATAAAAATACTAAGCAAAGAGTATGGTCGGTGAGTCTCACTGGAATCACTGAAATTGTGGTACTGTAGTTGCCTGACTAAGCTCTGGGTAACTCTGGCCCGGGGCAATTATAGGAGCCCGGTGAGGATTAAACTCGCTTCTGCCTTTGGAAGGACAAGATGTAGAACCACCACGCTGCCGATGGCTGGGCTCTGAGTGCTGCAATGATAGGATCCGGTGCGCTTCCAACTACTGAGCTCTCTGAGTGGGGATGAGAAGTTTGGCCAAGTAGTTGTTTAGAGCAAAATGGATTTAGACTAAAAGGAAATCACTCATTCTAGCCTTGTTAAGCGTCTGGTGAGACTTTAGACCAGCAGTGAGCGCCCGAGTGATGCTTGCAGTGAGTTATTCCCCAAGTTGTGGCCTAGAGAGAGCTGAGCTTCGGCATTTCTGCTGCCAGTCTCCTTTTCTGAATTGGAAAGGACCCGTGCGTGATACAGTGTGTTCCCCTGACCTGGCAATAACCTACCCTTGACCCTTTTTTCCCTGTGCTCTCATTCAAACTCTACCTATTCTGACTCTCAACCCCTCAGAGGTAGGCCTTCCTCATTAACAAGTTGAGAAATCCAGTTTGGGGTGAGTATTGTAGATACCACAGCCTGGCCTTGAGTGCCCTTGCGTTTTAACAACCTCCAATGCTTCAAATCTAATGGATTGGGGAATTTCAAGGGCCCCAGTTCTCTCAATGGGGTAAGTTATTTCTTGGCTCCTATCAAGTCTTATGTAGGTGATCTTACATATGGGGAAAAGTATCACTGATGACAACAGTAAAGGAAGAAAAACAAGCTTCTCTTCTTTGCCTGACTCCTCAACTTGGGCCAGATTTTCTCCGCCATTTCCTCAGTAACATTACCATAACAAAAATGTTTTCTGAGGCGTCTCAAGCAAAATTTATTACTGGCTCCATAGCACAGTGTTGGACGCCAGTAAGGAGTGAGAGGCTACACGAGAGATAGACACGGTTCCCATCCAAGAACCAGTGGACTGCCAGACAAAGCGTGCGCACACACACACACACACACACACACACCCCAAAGTGCATCCAGAAAGCCTCTCCGATCACCACTGCCTGTGTGAGCAAGGCAAAAGTGTGCATGGCAGGCTTTAGAAGAAAATATCAGACAACTGAAGACAGCTTGGCTGATGTCAAGGAACTTAGCCCTTGATAAAGGTTTCTCAGCCCCTTTTCTTTAGCCCTTCCCTTCAACCTGCCACTTGACAGGAAGGGGGCAGGGGATGGGGGGGCGGGGAGTGAGGTATGTTTGGTACAGGATTCATATTCTAAGGTTTGAGGAAATGCTGCCCAAGTCAGGCTTTTTTGAACAGCTTGAGCTTTATTTCAAAAAGACCTAGCCTGTGGTAATTTGCATAGCTTTTATTAGCAAAACCTATAGTACCACAGTCATTTTTAAATGTGACGGGAGGGCAGTCTCTGAGAATTCAGAGAAAAGGGCTCAGTCTGATGGGGAAGCCTACGAGCGAGCAGGCAGGGGCAAGAGGGTCCAGCTCCCACCCCACACTCCATGACTGACTGCACCGGTGGGAACGGGCATGCTCACAGCCCAGGGACATGACGCAGACAGGAAACTGCCCACCGTCGTTCCAACAACCATTCTGAATTCAAGTTCACTTACGTCTGTTTTTGAATGTTACAGGAAAGCTAGCCTTCAAAGTTCATAACACGTCTCTGAGTTGCTATTGCTGCTGATGATGAAAAAACAAGATACAATTCTTGAAATTCAGTCCATTAGTATTTCAATTTGTAAATGGCACTATACCCACCCCATAAAGGTTTAGTATCATTTTTATTACTCTCTGTTCAACTATTGTAATCTCCAAGGTGGAGATGGGTCTAAAGAATGTTTGTGGGACATTATTTAGCAGTGACTGAGTAGGGTTACTAGATAAAATACAGAATTCCTAGTTCAATTTCAGATAAGCCAATGATTTTTACTGTAATTATGTCCCATGGATTGCCTGAGACATTCTTATACTAAAACGTTATTGTTTAGCTGAAGTTGAAATTTAACGAGATATTCTGTATACTACCTGGCTATCCTATTCAAAGAGACCGCTGATAATTTGACTTCAATGAATATATATCTAATCTCTAGATTACAACTATCCTCTAACTCTTAGAAAACCTAGAATAACCTTTATAAGAGAAATTAAAATTTTCATTCTGTGAAAAATATTATTAGATATAATTTCAGAGAATTATCACCAGAAGTTACATACATGTTTGAAATGTGATAGATTTAAAATTAAAAGATTATCACTGGAAAACAGGCTTTCAAATGCTACTTTTAACTGAGAAAGGCTCAGAAAACAAACTGTTCCTAAACAGGGGCATAGTTAAAACTATTATTTTATTATTATTATTATTTATATGCTTCTCTGTATTTAAAAAAAATTTTTTTAAGTTTATTTATTTTTGATAGACAGAGTACAAGTGGGGGAGGGGCAGAGAGAGAGGGAGACACAGAATCCAAAGCAGGTTCCAGGCTCCGAGCTGTCAGCACAGAGCCCCATGCAGGGCTCGAACTCATGAACTGTGAGATCATGACCTGAACCGAAGTCAGATGCTTAACCAACTAAGCCACCCAAGAGCCCCAAAACTATTGATTCTTTCTAATTCTATTGAACCTCAGGTTTTTATCAACTATAACAGCTGATGTTAACCATATGTATTTTTTTTAATTATATGGCTGCTTTTGTTTTCCATTTCCATGGCGTTAGAGGAAATTAACTGGAATTCAGAAAGCACCAGAAAATATGTTTAATAATGGTGACAACAGCTCCAGTCTCAAAGAAAGGCAAACCAAAAACCTTAATTTCTTTCTTCATACGTTCAACAGACATTCAGCTAATGGTGCTATCTATAAAATGAGTGTTACATTGGATACTGATCTGAATTCGACGTATGTCCTCAACTCAAGGAGACTATAGTTTTTCAGGGGGGCACATGCAGGTGACCTCCTGGCTAGCCAGTGGGGCAAAAGTGAAGTCTGAGAGTAAGAGAGGTAAAGGAAAGAGGGGCCAGTAGAGTTCTGAGAGTGGATTAAGAGAGACATAACTCAGATCCAAGTTCGGGGCTAGAGAAAGGCCTTGTAAAGTATTAAAGGATAAAAGGGAGAAGAAGGACAGTTCAAGTTCAGTAAGTGACATGACCAGGACATGAAGTTAGGCAAGTAGAGAGTGTAATGAATGATAAAGAGACAAGTGATGTGCTGTGACCAAAGTGAGAGAGTCTACAGAGTCCAGAATGGGACCAGACATTGAAATGGTGGTCTGGAGCCTTAAAAGTCATGCTAAGGGGGTTGGGCTCTAGCTACAGGCAACGTTGGGGGAGGAAGAAGGATGAGTGGGGAAAAGGGATGAAAGGAGGGTGGGAGGGAGGGAAAGGTAGAGATCAAGAGGACGACAGACAAATAATAAAGAGATCACTCAACAGTATTGGGTTATTAGTTACACATACACAGTAACTTTGGGAATTGGAATTTTGCATTCGTTTTGGATCTAACATGTCTATTTCTACACATCATTGGCATTTACCTCGTAGATGTTTCTTGCCAAGCAAAGAGCTCTATCCTAGGTAAAGCCCCCAGCAAGCTGAACTCCAAATCTGGGCTTCTCTGCCTCTTTCATGAAAAACTTGGTTGCACATGGCACAGAGTTTTCACCCAGATCAGACTTTGAAACTGTGAGGGGGAAAGGGGGGGACCTGAGAAAGAATGATAATTCAGGAGCCACCATTTATTTTCACTATATTTAATACTTCTCCATCACCTACCAGAAAAGGAGTCAATTTGTAGTCTCTGGCTTTCCTTTGAATAACTGAGGAAAGCAGTATAGTAAGAGGGTCAGGCACTGGGCTTCCCCACAGGTGATGTGGAAGTTTCCATGTAGCATGTGCTGGGGAGGAGGGCAAGGACTGGGAAGCCCGTGTGGAAGGCTCGAATTGTACTTGCAGCAGTGTAGGCAGGGACGGAGATTTGATCTAATTAATTCTGTATCCTCCTGACAACTTGCTGAATTTATCTAAGGTCTTGATGAGATTATTGTGGAAAGGGTAGAAGAAGAAAAAAAAAGTTAAATGTCAGCCATGTAGAAAGGTGTTTCATCTCCCTGCCTGCACGCCAATATTTGAATTCTCCTTTTCTAGAGATCCCAACTAAAACTTTTTTTTTTAACCTAACATCCATTGTCTCAAAAAAATGAAGGGCTTAAATTATGATTCTGGAGACTTGAATTTTTTCTTCTAAAATCAGCAACTTAAACCTTAGGGCATTTAAAAAACCAATTCACGTCCTAGAGGTGCTTCTTACCTTTAATCTGTAGCCACTTTTCAAGCCACATCACCCTTGACACGAATTCATCTTGCCCCCACCCTTTCCCCTCAATCTTTTTCCATTCTCTCCTATCTTTTGCACAAAAACACGCACAATGGCAAAGTTTTCTGACAGCTTAATGGAACTTTCAAGGACTACAGGGACTAAGTTAGGCATGATCTTATTAACTGAACATCTGGAGTCGTTAAAAATTTGCTCTTTAACTGGTTCAACTGCATGGTGTTCATCTAAAATTTGTTTTGTCCTAACAATAAAATGGTAAAGAGTCCATCTGTATTTTGGATCACGTGTAATAATGGAAACATAATATTAGCTTTATCTCAAAACTTACTGATAGCCTCGTGTCCCAGAGTTTAAAAGTAAAACAGACCCACCCACCCCCCAAAAAAAATGCTTGTTCCAAGTTTCACTTTGCAAACCTCACTGCTCCATAGACAAAGTGGCCCAGTAAGGGCAAAAGAGTGGAAAGTGGGAAATTTCCTGAAGACAGCTTCTCTTTCTTGACATTGGACATGAGAACGGCCCCAAAAGCTGCAAGCATTGCTCAGAATGCATAACTCACGTCCTTACCATAAAGAGAAAGAGGCCGGAAAAGCTGTATTTGCGCACCGGGCCCAGGGAGACACAGGCGGTGCGAGGGACAGGTCAAGAGGCCTGCAAAGCGTTTGGGCTGCGTTGCCGGCCTGCACGGAGCCACACAAGCTGCAGCACATGTAAGTCTCCCAGCACCTTGAATGACAGAAAGGCCCTCCAGTACACTACTGAAAATTAGGTGGGCTATCCTCAAACATACCGAGCGCACAGTAGACGGGATCTTAATCGGTGTCAGAAAGCTAATTACAGGCAGTGCGGAGGTTTGTCATCTTTAATTAATGTTTCTTAAGCTCTTGTAAGCCTACGGCCTGGGAACCGTCTTTGTGAACAGATTCATTTTTAATGGGATAATAGGAATTTCCCACTCCACTTATTTGTTAAACTTCATAATTTTTAAAAGGATGCATTCTTTTTAAATATGTTTCTGCAATTACATTTCTTCACCGAAGGCAGAGGCAGTCATGAACTGTATAGAAATAATGGAAGTTTGGTATAGTCACCATTGACAGTGCTTTATTAGGAGGGAAAATAGTGTCAAGAAATTTATAGGGCAGCAATCTGCATTATGCCTAACCTTTTGGACATATTAAAGCTTATCGTTTCCAGTCCTGCAGGCTCTTGTTATTCATAAATAATAGATAACACTGGACACAATCATCTGACATTTGTTAAGGCAATAAATATACCCTAAGTGCTGATGGGTCTTACATTGCATGATTTAAAAAGCACACAGCAGAAATTTAATGTAACTTAAAATGTCTTATATAATTCTATGGATTTGCAGATTCAGTTCAACTCAGCAGATCTGTAGGCACTAAGCTCTGCTGAGTACACTGTTGTGCTAAGCATTTTTAATATTATAAAGCAGGACCTTGGTTTGGGGAATGAGCTCCGGTCCCTCCTTCAATCCAGAAATATAAGAGAATTTTCCTGAGCTGCTTATTCTCGCCTGATCATGCAAAAGTAGGAGGAAAGACGCCCTGAACCACCACTATCTAAGGTTGCTTGGTGGCGATGCATTGTTTGAGTGGAGTCGGTGCAAGGTGACCTAAGACTGCAGGCCTCCAACGGAGGTGAGCTCCCCAGAGGACCTGCCTCCTCTGGCCCTGGGACTCAGTTCTGACTGGGCCTACCCAATCTAGGACATATCTGGGCTCTGTAGTACCAACCACTACCTGATGGCCTCTGTGACAGAGATGGGGAGCCTCAGAAATTCCCCTCTGTGTCTTCATGCTGGGGCAGATAAAGAGACAACAGGCATTTTTCCAAAAGCTCTCTGCTCTAGCAAATTGGGCTGGTTCTCTTACAGCAGCGCTGCTGTGTTTTCGGCCATATGTCAAGCTTCTGTCAGGTACCAAGGGAAAGTGTGAGGGATTTGTTTGTCTAACAAAATCACGTCAATTTCGTATTCTTTGTCAGAATACGGTAACCGCAGTAAAGAACGGTCATACCCGAGACCCACGAAAGCCTCATACTTTGACCACGGAGCACCACATTTATTTATTTATTTTAGAAATCATGTTGAAAGTCTGGCAATGCATTGCCTCAGTAGTCCATGAGGCTGGACTTTAAAACTAAACGTTCGTTTTCTGGCATACCATTCGTGTCACGCAGGGCAGTGTTGCTCAAGTTTTAGTGAAAATAAGAATCATCTGGAGGCCTTGTTAAAACACAAATTTCTGAGCCCCAATGCCAGAGGTTCTGATTCAGAAAGTCTGGGTAGGACCCGGGGATTTGTATGTTTAACAAGTTCCAGGTGATGCTGGTATCGAGCAACACTGATTTGGGACACTTTCCAAATTGTTATGTGTTATCCTACTTAAGGTCCTTCTCTAATATTTTGTTTTATATTTTTATTTTTAATTTTTTAACGTATATGTTATGTTTGAAAGAGAGAGACAAAGCATGAGTGAGGGAGAGGCAGAGAGGGAGACAGAATCGGAAGCAGGCTCCAGGCTCTGAGCTGTCAGCACAGAGCCCGATGTGGGGCTCGAACCCACGAACTGAGAGATCATGACCTGAGCTGAAGTCGGACGCCTAACCGACTGAGCCACCCAGGCGTCCCGTTTTTGTTTTTTTTTTTTTTTAATCTTGACTTTTCTACTCTTGGCTGACACAATCAAACCCTACCAAAGTGTCATATTAAAACAGTCTACCTTGGACCCTGTACAAGGCAGGTAACCTGTCCGAAATTCTAGAAACACTTCCATTACAGTACATTGACCATTAACAAATGTCCTGCACAATGCCAAGTGCTTTACATGCGTTCATTCGTTTAATCTATTAAATCCTTCCAATGATACCCATCTGCTAGCCAACACCACTAATGCTCAGAGAGACTAAGTGACTTGTCCAAGATCACAAAGTTCGTTAGTTCTAAAGCCAAGACTTAAGCCCAGGTCGTTATGTTCATGTTCTTGACCAGTTCATGTTCTTCACCAGTAACACCCAGCCTCATTCATAATCCAGATCCCAAGACTGACATCTCCAGCAAGTTTAAGTTGGCAGCTTTAGTATTCAAACAGCCTTGTTTCCTCCTATTTGTGTCGTCTTTAATCGGGGAGAAAAAAAATCAAAGCGCTGAAAATAATCCAAAGAATCACCTGAATTTCACAGTATTAGTGAAATTTTAGTGGGAGATCCACTTCCCCATTTTGTGGTTTTGATGCCTTGTGAGAGAGCAAAGGAAGAAGATGGGATTAGAAAGTCGGAAAATAGAAATGTTTTGTCTGGTTTCAGGAGAAACTCCTTAGACACTCGGTTTCCAGTCTAATTAGAAAGAAAAGCTTTATAAAAAAATGAAAATAAACCATGTAAATTTTGCTAAAACTTTGCCCATCTGAAATGATCATCACCTTTACAAAGACAGTGATAGTTCTAACACGTGAAAACACTGACCCACATTTCAGGATATGGCTTTTAAGTTATCTCATCATGACTCCCAATCTAGACTTCAATCCATGCTACGGAGGTAGCATTCCCATTGGTGGTGCCATGTCTAAAAGGGTACAGCAGAGAAGGATCAGAGATGCCAAAGTTTCCACTGACACAAGGGAAAATGAAGCTATTTCTCCTCTAAAAAATGTGAAATAGAACGAACTTCATGCTTGTTCTCCCTTTTCTACCTGTGATGGCATCACAACAACAATTTTAAAAATGCATCAATTTGAAAGGTGAGAGAACTGGAAGTAGATTCACCCACAGACAACCACAGTAAGCACTATTTCAACATGTGAGTTTTAAAACAGCTTCTGAACTGAGGATATTAAGCAGCCAGGAAGCTGCCTCTACTTTGGCATGATCAGTCATTAATTTCATACATCTTGAAGACCATGGCGCCTCCTAGTACCTAATCTTCAGCCTGCCAGGAAAAAAAAAAAAAAAAAAGGAAAATAAAAAGGAAAAGGAAAGTTTGAGTTATAAACTCTGAGCCCATTTCCAAGGCTGCTGACGGTTCAGTTTATTCTTAAGCCATCTGGATCACGTTATGCCCCAAGACAAGAAGAAGGCTCCTTCCTGCCGAGATAACCACAGAGAGTTCCCACTGCGTTTTCAGTATGGTCATCTCCATCGGGTGGGGCATGGCTTTGAGGATAAATTGTCTCCAGTGAGGGTTTTTCCCCTATTTGTTTTCTTCTCTCCTTAACAGGGATTACAGCCTGTCCTCTGTGGTTAGCATCCATGATGCCTGGCCTATGATTGGTTCATTCATTCATAGTGCCTTGTAGGACTGTCAGCCTGGCATTCTGTTGCAATAAGATTTTCAAACAAGAAAAATTGGGTTGTTAGATTCCATTCACCCAAGTTGTTATGAGGATTTCAAGGAAATTGCAGGCTTGTCTTACTATAAAGGAAAATCAAGGGTTTATTTTTAGGGGATCCTACTCCGGGGGATTTTCTTGGTGTTTTGCCATCTTTGTTAGCTCTCAGACCCAACACGAAACTCTCTCTGGCTCCGCAGCGAAGGAAATGTCCATTCTCCTTTTTGCCTTTGCATATGTCTCTAAAGGACACAGAGAGGCTTTGTTGTCTTTGTGGTCATCGGGTCTGCTTTACACAGATGCCTATTAATCACTTCACTATGGAGACAGACACATCCATCATATCACAGCAGCTCCGAAACAGGCAGTCCAGTGAACAGGGGTGAGAGGGGAAAGCACGCACTTAACCATTTCAAGGTCCTAGCTGCCAGGGGCTCCTATACTTAGCAAGGTAATTGGTGGGGATGGGGAGGGCTCCTCCTTGGTATTTAGCTCAACAGGTGCAGTGATTTTGTGTACTTTCGTTTGTGTGTCTTGTTGCATGCTTTGATAGAACAGACATCTCCCAGCTTCTATAGGATGCTTCTATAGGATAAGTATAGTGGAGAACAAGTTTTAATTTTAAAAAGTTATAGTAAACTCAGGCGGACTACCTGTACTTCTGAGGCAAAGCTGTTGACTCTGAAGCCAGTAGTTTTTTCGAATAATGGAGTCAACGTCGAGCAGAGTAAGCTGGAAGTCAGCTTTCTCAGGCAAGACAACCCTTAGAATTGCAGGTAAATTAACCAAGACTTTCCTTCCAAAACTGGCTTGTCCACCATGTCTTTTTCAGTCATTCAAGGCTTTTCACAGCCTGCTTCCAAATGGTGATCAGCTCTCACTCTTCTGTTGCCTCTACAAGTACTCATGCATTCATTCACTATTTAACAGATATTTACTGAGCACCTTTACGCCTGGGAATTTAGGGGTATATCTCCCTCCTAGAGAAGAACAAACGTACAGTAATGTAAAGGTGATGAGTTAAGAGAGAGAAGTTAAGGTCTCTGGGGAACTTAGGAAAGAGCTAACCCAGTTGGAAGAAGTTGGAGAAGGCTTCCTCCTTTAAGCCGAGGCCTAAAGGAGAGGGTCAGAGGAGTGGGAGGTGAGCAGGGATATTCCGGACAGAGGGAAGAGACTATGTGAAAGTCCAGAAGCAAGTGAGAGGATGATAGCCAAGTGGCTGGTGTCTATAGCATGAGTGACTAGATGGGAGTTCGACTATCGACCATTACGAACACAGCTTTCACTTCCTTCCCTCTGTGCATTGGTTCTTACTGCTGCTTCAGCTGCCATCCTCCACATCCTTAAGGCCTGCCTTAAACGCTACTTCCTAGGCTGAAGCAGAAGCAGTGTATCTCTTGATGCTTCCAAACACTTTGGATGCTCACATGTGAGCACCTGCCCTCTCCCTTAACTGGATCGCAGGGTTTGTGCCTCCTTCACCTTTGTCTCTCCAAAACCTGGCACAGTGCTTTGGTCTGTGCTTAGGAGATGCCTGCTGAAGGCACCAAGAACATTACAGTCCAAGAGGGCATCTTTTCTGAGGTCTGCTGTCCCAGAGCCTGGCACTGGGCTTCCAGGGCAGATTGGCAATTGTAGAGAACCCAAGAGAAGGGCTACCGGAAACCTTATTGTATATAACAATCTGGTGTTTGAAATTTCAATACGCCTTCATGTGGTCATCGTGGGAAAAGTCAGAATTGTGTTGGACTTCCTTGAAGTTTGTAACTGTTCTTATTTTAATTACATTTTGCAAGGCCTGGAGGGTGGGGTTGTTCATAATCTTTTCATTGCTTCAGCTTCCAAAGAGCTTAAAATTGCCCCTCTGAGACCTCCCTCTGCAACCCTCCAGCATCTAAAAACTCTCTCACCTCAGGGGGAAAAAAGTGAAGATTCTATTCTTTCTCAGTTCTGCCAATTTAAGACATGATTTCAGAGAAATCTCTAAGCCATTGTGTGCCTTGCTTCCTGCAATAGGAAGGTGGAAAGAATAACCATTTAGCACCTCATGACTGGTGAGAAATAGTTGGTGGTTAATGAATCAATGCAAAGGCTGTTTCAGATACTGTTTTCATTATATGCCCCGTTTTCGACTGGTGAGAGTAAAAGGCCCAGGGGTTGGTAGAGGAAGGCATTTCAATGCCCCAGGATAGAGAAGCCAACTCTTATTGGTCCTCTTAGTTGGGGGGGGGGGGGGGGGCGGTGCGGGGAGAGAGATACCTGGAGATGGAGTATGCCACCCTACAAAGGCCCCTCCACTTCCCCAGGATTTCCATGCAACTTCAGAAGCAACGATGTTCAGCCAGCTCCCTTTAAAGAGTTGTATTTGTTTAGAATTATTCAATTATTTAATTCCACCAGAGCACCCAGTTGTTACAAATAACTCATTTACCCTCAACATCTCTTTTGGAATTATCCCAGAATGAATTTCTTTTGATTTTTCAAATAGTTCCTCATTATCATTTTGAACATACACGGAGCACCTTTATAAATTTCTTTTGTCTAATGGATGTTAGTATTATTATATTCTGTTCTATGGATGGAGATCTAATGTGGTTCTGTGACTTCAGGTTATGGTCACTCCAAAAATGACCCACCAACTTTAGAGGCCCACTTAAAAGGGTCTCTACAATGTACTGCAAACCCATTTATTCAATAATCATTTATCAAGTGCCCAACTAAGATCCCTGGTGATAGTAAAGGTTATAAATGCATACAAACTAGAGTCCCTGCCCTCAAGGAGCTGAATCCAAGATTATTAGTCCACCAGAAGTCTATAATCACCGTGTTTTGTTCAACACTTCCCGCTTTTGTTGTTTTACTTACTTCACAATGCAGAACCTACAGGCAGTCCTGAAACAGAGGTATGTGCTCTCTTGTGTTGCCTCAACACATCATCCCTTTGGCAGCATTTGGACAGCACAAGGTCTGGGGCTGGGAAGGACAGGTCCGCCCTCCTCCCCAGGGAGACCCATACATAACAAATGGGATGAAATGGAGCAGCTGTGACTATTACTCTTATGCCCTCAGTGAGCTCCTAACCCACTTCTCTTCTGTGGCTTCTTTTGACCTTCAGATTTGTCCAGCAAACTACAGCATTTAAGTTCTTTCTTATTCGTCACTTCATTAGATTCTTGCAAGAACCCCGTAAGGCTTTAAGAGTGTGAACCCACGTTGCAAATGAAAAAACTGAGGCCCCGAGACGATAAGTCACCTGCCAGAAAGGTCACACAACAGCAAGTGGGAGCTTAAGACCCCAGGCCTTCGGAGACCGCTAGCGCTGGTTGCACCCCCACCCCTCTGACAAACCCAGTGTGTTTACTTCTTGACAGTGACCAATGTCACAAAGTTGATGCAATCATTTCCATGAATGCCCCTTTGCCCTTTTCACGATATAAGCAGAAAGCTTTAAGTTTGGAAGGCATTTTCCAAGAATAACTTAGAACTTCTTATCTTCTTGACTGCGCTTTCAACTTAATCTCTGATCTATTTGCAACTTTGGACATGGGATTTCTGAATTTACACAAGCAGATGAGGGAAGCCACCTGCTTCATGGTAGTGATCTCAAAACTGAAGGGAATGCGAGTTTTTTAAGGGCACTATTTACATAACAAAATGAGATGGGGGGCGGGGGAGGGGTGAGACACCATTTTTCTCAAAGGTCAGACCGTACTTGATTTGTTAACAACCAAAAACTTGAACTCAAATGTTATTCCCTTAAAAATGTTCTTCCCAGTAAAAGAGCAAGTGCTTTCCATGAGATTAAGACAGTCAAGGACCTTCAGACATCAAAGAGGAATATTTGGGAACTAAAAGTAAAGCAGCCCTGGATAACCTTGAAACTTTTACATTTTTCCCAATTAAATGATGAATAAAATACATGGGACTGCTTTAGCCTTATTCTTCTTTCCCAGTTCCTCTCAAGCTGAGAGGCAATTTAAATTGTAAAATACCAAAGTCAACTGTAGATAACTACCTATTATAAGTATGCATTTATTGGGAAGACACAGCCCCATAAATAGTGTTGCCAAGAAGAGATCCGTGAAATACCCGCTAAGAAAAATTTACCTAGTTCCCCCCACCCCCACCCCCACCCCATGGGCGAGGTCTACCCTGTGGTTAAAATTCACTGAGATCACCAAGTCAATGAGGGAAATCAAACCCATTTTATTCACAGGTGTACATTTTTGTGCCATTGTATGTAGGTGGTTAAAAATGATGTTCAATAGAACACCAAACATAATCAAAACTGAAAGAAAATCAGTTGCTATTTCAGCATTACAACAAGGAAATGCAAATTTAAGGAAGAAATTTTCATTAGCACAGTTCCTCTGTGACTAGGTATTAAAACAGATTTGAATGCAAGGCACCTCACCGTTTGGGGAGCTCCACGATATAAAAGGTGTGAGTTATAGCTGAATCCCCTGCTGCTTTTTGCTTCTCCGTTTCTACCCCCTTAAAAGTTCACAAAGATAAATCTGGAAATATTTGAGAAGTGTCACATTTGGAAATTATTCAGAATCCTGCCATCTTACAGACTTTTTCCCTGGGGTGAAGTGCCTGCCCTGCCCTTCATTACCAAGGGCATTTGTTTAATCACAGAATCTTTGTTTCTCAAGAGATATCTGCTGCTTCTATTTATTCGCCCCTGAAGTCACAATCCTTTGTCACAGGACAATCATTTCCACAGCAACCAACTGTGATGTCACAACTGAGGGGAGGAGGAATGTTTAGAAAGAAAAGAGAAAGAGAATGTTCTTTTCAACAGGCAAAGGCTTCTGAGTTTTAAAACCAGGGCTTCACCAATCAAAATATTTTAGCAGAAAGATCCCATGACAAAGCTGCACTTCTTCAAGGTCTCAGCTGTGATGGTTACAAAGTATCTCAGCAGAAGTTGAAGGGTTGCATGTTGTGGGTTTAGGAAGGGGTAAGAGTTTTATTTTGCTTCATTCTAATTCTGTGCCAGCAATATCTGCCAGTAAAATACATTAAACATATTCCAGAAAGAGTTGATTTAGTAGATGAAAAATGTTTCTCCTGAGACCAGAGAAGGTACATTTTCTGTCTTACTATCATTTCCATAATAGGAACAATGTTTATATTTCCTCAGCCCATGCAGTGTCTCTAACGTATTCATGTTCTTTCACTCTCCAGAGGCAGGAATTGAGGTATTTGAGATTTTGTTTTTAGCTACTGCATCAAGCACTTAAGATCTGACAATTGTGATGTGTATTCTCACTTGGTATTAAAAACTAAGAGCTTCAGTGTTTCCATTTGATTAGAGTCTCTCAGCTTGGTGGCTGATTAAGCAGGAACAGGAAGAAAGCAACTTTCTTCAAAAATACAGCATCTCGGTTAATGTAGTGTAAGATTATTGACGGGTGTAGTCACATAATTTTTATTAAATTGAAGAGATTAGCTCTGCTGAAGAATCTCACCGTGGCAGCAAACCCTAACTGTAATAATGAGACCTGACGCTTCTCAAACCCACTCACTACAGGGCCCCAAATGGTCTTTTTCTTCCCCTTAAATATTCTTTCAGTTTAAGGAAGGGAAGAGCTTCATTCACATATTCAGCATATTTACCTGAAATTGAGTGCACATGGGTTTTTGTGGGTTTTTTTTTTTTGAGAAGGATGATACAAAATCAGCATAAACATTTGTAATGTGAGCTTTAACTGTTTTCTTTTCACTGTAAATGACACACGTGCTCTTTCCTCCAGTTGCCTGAAATGCAAACACAGCTTTTCTCCAGATAGAGGCCACGGGCCCCACAAAGAAGTCATAAGAAAAGACCCTGGAAGCCTAGAGGGTTGTGCCATTTGTTCATTTAAGGGGCATAAAATTGTTGCCTCTTCCTCTCCCATACTCAAAATATCTCCATTATCCCAATGTTATGAGGGTAAGATGGAAAAAAGACGAAGGGGGAAAGGAGGCGGGACAAATTCTGGAAATGAAAAATCGTCATATTCCAGGGGCTGAAACAAAGTAGAAAGAGCATATACTTGACAGAGGTTAAAGCACTTTTTCAGAACACAAAGAAGCAACAAAGGAAGTCTATTTGCATACTTCACGGGGGGGGGGGGGGGTTAATTAGTTAACGTTTGGCAAGCTGCGCCCCAAGACAAGTTGTGCAGAGGTGCTATTGTCACTTATTACTGTTATTAATTAACGGGGTGAACTTCAAACCGAAATAAGCCTCGCGGTGTGCTTTCATGTCTTAAAACCGTATGCGATGTCTATTGCAGGAGTGATTCGGGAAAGTTACCTCAAAGGCCATGACCAGCTCGTCCCCGTCACCCTCTTGGCCATTGCAGTCATCCTGGCTTTTGTCATGGGGGCCGTCTTCTCCGGCATCATCGTCTATTGCGTCTGCGACCACAGGCGCAAAGACGTGTCCGCCGTGCAGCGCAAAGAGAAGGAGCTCACCCACTCGCGCCGGGGCTCCATGAGCAGCGTCACCAAGCTCAGCGGCCTCTTTGGGGACAGCCAGTCCAAAGACCCGAAGCCGGAGGCCATCCTCACACCACTCATGCACAACGGCAAGCTCGCCACTCCCGGCAACACGGCCAAGATGCTCATCAAGGCTGATCAGCACCACTTAGACCTGGCGGCCTTGCCCACCCCGGAGTCCACCCCAACACTGCAGCAGAAGCGGAAGCCCAGCCGCGGCAGCCGCGAGTGGGAGAGGAACCAGAACCTCATCAATGCGTGCACCAAGGACATGCCCCCCATGGGCTCCCCCGTGATCCCCACGGACCTGCCCCTCCGGGCCTCCCCCAGCCACATCCCCAGCGTGGTGGTCCTGCCCATCACGCAGCAGGGCTACCCGCATGAGTACGTGGACCAGCCCAAAATGAGCGAGGTGGCCCAGATGGCGCTGGAGGACCAGGCGGCCACCCTGGAGTATAAGACCATCAAGGAGCATCTCAGCAGCAAGAGTCCCAACCACGGGGTGAACCTCGTGGAGAACCTGGACAGCCTGCCCCCCAAAGTCCCCCAGCGGGAGGCCTCCCTGGGCCCTCCGGGAGCCTCCCTGTCTCAGAACGGCCTGAGCAAGCGGCTGGAAATGCACCACTCCTCCTCCTACGGCCTTGACTATAAGAGGAGCTACCCCACGAACTCGCTCACGAGAAGCCACCAGGCCACCACTCTCAAAAGAAACAATACTAACTGCTCCAATTCCTCCCACCTGTCCAGAAACCAGAGCTTTGGCCGGGGAGACAACCCGCCCCCCGCCCCGCAGCGGGTGGACTCGATCCAGGTGCACGGCGCGCCGCCCTCCGGCCAGGCCGTGACTGTTTCGCGGCAGCCCAGCCTCAACGCCTACAACTCGCTGACGAGGTCGGGGCTGAAGCGCACACCCTCGCTAAAGCCGGACGTACCCCCCAAACCCTCCTTTGCCCCCCTTTCCACATCCATGAAGCCCAATGACGCGTGTACATAATCCCAGGGGGAGGGGTCAGGTGTCGAACCAGCGGGAAAGGCCAGGCGCGCGCTCAGCTCGGCGAGGCCCTCCACTGCCTGAGTACCCACCAGACCAAGATGGCCGCGGCGGAGCAGAGGACGCTGGGTCCCCCTCGGGGATGCCGGGGGACTCTGGGAAATTGGGCCACGTGGTTTGGTGAAGGTTTGCGACGCGGGACTCACCTCCATTCTCGGACTTCACTCTCCCCGAACACCGTGCAACAGGTCGGACTCACGAAAGACTTAAATTATCATCACAAAACATGAGCCAAAAGCACATAGCCACCCACCCCCACCCCCACACGCATGCGCGTGCGTACCCGCGCACGCGCACAGGCTCTCACACCCAGGCGCGCGCGCGCACCCCCCCCACACACACACGCGCGCGCGCACACACACACGGACACACACACGCACACACAGGTGAACGACTGCAACGTCTTAGTCCATGACCGCACCGGGCGCTGCCGAACAGGGCTGGCGTTCCACCTGCAAAACACAAATACATTTTTAAAAATCATGAAAATTCAAAAGACAAAAAAATAAAGGATTCATTGATAATTCTAACTCAGACTTTAACAATGGCAGAAGTTTACTATGCTCAGATACTGTGAAATGCCCACCAGTGTTACAGCTTTCTGTTATTAGCAGATTAATGCCATGTTGGGCAACTATGTCATAGATTTCTGCTCCTCTCTTTTAATGAAATAACGTGACCGTTAACGCAAGTAACTCTTTATTTATTGTTCACCCTTTTTTTTTTTTCCTTAAGGAAAGGACTCTTCCATATACCATCCTATGAACAGCTCTTCAGAAAGCCCCTTGAAAGTTAAACTATTTAACGTGAAATCCATTAACTGGAATAATTGAGTTTATTTTTACAATAAATTCACTGAGTAAATAAGTTGGAGCTGGAATTCTGAGCTTTGTGTTTGGACTGTCTGATCTCTAGCTAAAGGAAAAAAGTTGACAGGGGAATATTTATTCAAATCAACCAGTTAATTTGCTGGTCAGGTCTCTGGCCTGTAACATGCAAAAAATTAATTAGCTTAAAAGTCCTTCCAGATCCTAACTTCGAAAGCAACCGGGAGAGGAACTTTTAGAATGACACATCCGCGTCCCATTTCTGCCAACATGGCTTTGTCAGTGGTTCCTACTTTCTGTGAAGGCACCAGCTTGTGATACCCATCTCATTTCACCTTGCATGTGAGACCGCAAACAAAATCCACTAAAGGTGTGAACTAATTAATACGCTGGCTGCTACTTTGCATAAATTAATGGTTTGCTCACACGGGTTTTTCGTGGGGTTACATCTGTGAATAGCCTCTTTTCCACATGTAAATTTGTGCCTTACACCCTGAGTTGTGTACACTTGTAAACTGTCGTTATGATACATTTCCCCCCCCCCACTTTTGAAATAAATGCAGATATTTATTTGACCCTCCCTCCCCCCACCCCCACTCCAGCCCTCTGGAAGATTAGCATCTAGCAGATGGAAGAAGAATGTAGTGGTGATGGTAATAATCCTGCAGCCTGGGAGAGCTGGGCGGCACCACGCCCTCCGATTCACACTTCCTTCTAGTGCCAACTCCACCCACCCCTTGGCTGTGCTACCAAGCATGGCCCCCAGTGTTGTGGGTGGCAATACCCTTTCTCCCTCCAGCGTTCCCTCCTTCCCTTAGATTCTCAGATCATTTCAACATGGTGATATCCTCATTGGCCAGCAGAGAAGGGTCTAACGTCCCAGCTCCTCATTTCTGCTGTGTCCTCTGGCTGGAGAGCACGCTGTGTGCGGTTGCCAGGCACCTGGGAGGTGTCTCCAGGCCATGGGCTCAGCACACACGTGCGCTGCACACAAAGAAATGACGTGGAAATAGATGCAGGCGGGCTGGTCCCTGCTATGATGGATGAGTAACTCCAAGTACAAAGCCAATCACAACGGATGCTGCAAAAACATTGACTGGGGTGGAAGATTTTTAATTTTTTAAAAACTTTCTTCATCCTTGTGTTGTTATTGTTTGTACGGGGGTGGGGTGGGAGGGTGTGTGCTCCCCCTGGTTTTCATTAGCTGGAGCACACAGAGGGGACTTTTGTTTACTCTATCATGAACAAAAAAATTGTCAACATACTGTAAACAGTGAGCATTGTTTTGGGTTGTTGTGTTCTTAAACAGTTAAACAGTATATTTGGTGGCCTCTTTATCTTTTTATTTCCAGTTTGATCTTCTGGGTTTAGTCTTGTCTTTAAAAAAAAAACTTTCAAAAAAAGACTATTTTGGACAATTTTGAGGTGGCTGGTGAAAACGTGGTACCTCCATAATGAGAGACCTAGGTGTGTAATGAGGACACGTGCATATGGCCTTCCTTTCCTGTAAACATCCCTTGCAGCTTTGCTGCCATGCGGGCTAGGTTTTTGCTGTTTTGTGTTGTCCTGTTTTTATTTTGTTTTGTGAGCGAATCAATGTTCACCTCCTGAGAATTCCGTGCCCTGAAACCGTGAAGTCTTTTCTAGAAACTGGGATAATTGTTTTTTACCTTGACTTTTCTTTGGAAATGCAGAACTTACTTAGGAAGGTGATGGGTATACACCCCCCTGCTACCTTCTCCCCCACACTTGACTCCCAAGAGCATTGGCCACGCAGCACCCACTGTCTTGTCTCCCATGCGTGAGCATCATTGCCTCAGCCGTGTTACGGAGACCTGTGTCAAAACTTCCATCCCACATCCCCACAACTCCTCACTTGCTGTGTTCTCCCTGAAATGCCCACTTGTATTGAGCTGGTCTTTTGCATTTAAGCATTTCCTTCCCCTTTTTTTTTTCCCCACTGCGCGTGGGGGGAGGGTCCATAAACCTGAGTGTGCCTTTGCTTTTCCACCCTTGCTAGACACTGGTAGATGCAACAAACTCAGATTTATATTTGTTGTAAAGTTGTAAAAATATTGTGACGTCACCAATTTTCCTTCCATCTCCACATCCCCTAACATCTGATTCATGACTTAATGTATGTTGTAAAATGGGAAGAAAAAAAAAAAAAGAAAAGAAAAAAAAGGAAAAAAAAGACAAAACAAAAAAAAAAAACAAGGAAAAGGCTCTTTATGACTTAAAAGTAATAAAACAAGACTGTTCTACATTATCATTTGTGTCCTGAATGCTTTCATTTATCTCTTAATTTTCCCCTTTGGAACCCCACCCTTCTGGGGTTGGACTTTACTCTTCTTCCCATCTCTGTCGGGTTTCCAGAGCATCCATAACGATGTGGTTAGACCCATTTGTTTACAGTACTCACACCCTTCCCCCATCACCCACCACCACCCAAATTATTGATGTGTTTTCTCTGCCTGCACCCAGCCTGGAGCGGAGTTGTAGCAGAAACCGCCGGTAATTAAAAGGCAGAGCACGCATTGACTCCCTCTATTCATTTTACGCATTTTCTTTTTATGGGCTTGTTCATCATCAAACATTTATGGTAGGCTTGATAGTTTAAGAGATCAAGGCTAGGATTTTAGTATGTAGGGTCCACTAAAAATAGATCCTTGCACAGATGTGACTTCAGCCTTTTTACATATTAATAAGATGAAGGGTGCTGGGATTTTACTCCTTGTTAGCATTTCTCTCTCTTGGAATCCAGAAGACACGGTTGGAGGTATATCAGGACGCAGCCCTTGATTTTTATTTTGCAGAAAAGCATTGCGAAATGCCTAGATAAGGTTTTCCCCTCTGGAGTGTTTTTAAAACACTTATTTACATAAGTCCACAGCTACAGTATTTTACTTTTGACTTTCTGAAACAGTGTTTTAGGTCAGTCTGCATGTGGGAAGCTACGGGGTGGGTTTCAGTTCACACGTATAGCCATCCAGTCACCTTTGGGTATTTCCAGTTACATTTCCCTTTTTTTTTTTAAGTTTATTTATTTATCTTGAGAGAGAGAGAGAGAGAGAGAGAGAGCACGCATGTGCTCAAGCAGGGGAGGGGCAGAGAGAGAGGGACAGAGAGAATCCTGAGCAGGCTCTGTACTGTCAGCCCAGAGTCTGATGCGGGGCTCGAACCCACGAACCATGGGTTCATGACCTGAGCCAAAACCAAGAGCCGGTCGCTTAACCAAATGAACCACTCAGGCGCCCCCGCCAGTTACATTTCTTGAATCCCATCCAGAGGGTCAAGCATGTCAGGCACACAAGTTGACTAGAATGTAGTTCTTGCCTCGTCACTTACACGGAGAGATGGGCAGGCTCTTTGTAATTGCCCAGGAGGAAGTGGCCCAAAGGTTTGGGGCACAAGGGCTACATTTGAGCTGGTTCTTCAGAGAATGAGTTCTCTGGACAGCTAGACCAGGCAAACGGGATAACTTGTACAAAGTAGCCAAGTGTGCTGTGACTGGGAGACAAAAGGTTTAGGGCCCTTGAGCAGGGTCGTTGAGATGAACCTGCTAGAAGCAAGGCTGAGACAGGGAAGAGGGGCCCGGTTACCATGCGCTAGGCTTTTAGCTGATGGGCCGCAGGGCATCTTTGGAGTAGATGAAGCAGGAAACACATGTGTTTGTGCTTTAGAAATCTACCTGGCAGCAATGTGGAAAATGGATCAGTCCACAGAAAGTCTGTGGACCACCGGGCAATGCGCCAAATGGCATACCAAGTAGGTGGGAGCTCCACAAGCAAAATCTCCCATGTCTGACTTCAGATTCTTTAGAAAAGGGAATTGAATCTGCTCTGCGACCATCCCTTCTTTTGCTAAACTGAAGATCTTCCTTCTCCTTATGTGACCGACAGGTTTGCCCTGCCTGGCTGTCACTAAATGTAGAACTGAAAGCTAGTCTGAGTTTCATTTTTAATTTTTTAAATTAATTTATTTTGAGACAGAGAAACAGGGAGAGCACAAGCAGGGGAGGCGCAGAGAGAGAGAGAGACAGAACCCCAAGCAGGCTCTGAGTTGTCAGCACAGAGCCCATTGTGGGGCTCCCTTTCACAAACCTGTGAAATCATGACCTGAGCTGAAATCTAGAGTGAGACACTTAACCGACTGAACCACCCAGGCGCCCCTGACTTTCATTTTTTAAAAAATGGGGAAGCTGAGATCCATCAAATGAAAGGATTTGCCCATGACCCCAAAGCTGGCGATACAGCAGCTCTTCCAAGAACAAACTCATTGTCTCTTACCTCCATTCATTTACAACATTAGAACATTATTAGCCAGGAAGACATGATCCCCCTCACTCGGTCTCCCTCCTCTCAGGAAGCCCTTTGTACACACCTCCCCCTTCCCTGGTGGGGGATCCCAAATGCCTTCAACTGGGCTGAGTGGAGGGGGCAGGCTGGAGCTCAAATCACAGGAGTTTGAAGCTGACAATCCCCTCAGTGCAACCTGACACCTGCTATGGTGGCTTTTGCCCCAGTCAGCTTTGTTCTGGTCTGGTGAAGAGGAGTCCCAGGCCGAACAGGTGCAGCCTGTGTTTTAGCCGGGGCCCCAGGGATGTCCTCGCTCAGACTCAAGGAGTGCCTCCGATAAGCCAGCTTTTTAATTGTTGTGTTTACTCTCTTGCTTGCTTGCTGCAGGGTTAGTGGTGCCTGTAGGGTGCTTTCAGACTGCTGGCCCCAAGGAGTGGCTGTCCCGACACAGCCAACGAGCTAGGCATTCTATGGGGCCAGAGCTGGCATCTTAGACCTGCCTGCCTCCCTCAAGCGCCTTGTCAAGCAAACACAAACAGGTCTTGTTGTTCAGTCTTATCATTTGGCAGAAGGCACACAAAGTACCCCAGAACCACAGCGCCTAGGTTTGAACAGCCTGAACAAAAGCTCTTTCAAAAAATTCATTCAGCAAGTCAAAGAAAAGTGATCTAAAAGGCACCTACATTCTCAGGCACTGGTATATTTTTTTTTGCTGGAGGCAAAGGGGTGAGGGGAATTTAAAAGAACGCCTTCGTAACAAAATAACACGATTAAGAGCATAATCCTCATCCTGGCTGAGCAGTGTGACAGCTGGGTGCATGCACCCAGTAACCCTTAGAAACCCACATCTCACGCTTGTCTTAAAACCAGGTGGTGTCATGTCTCTTGCACAGAATTGGGAAGGAAGGGCTCACATTTATTGATCGGGACCGCCAGACAGATGGGGATCTTCAATATTCCATTTAGAGTATTGTGTATCTTTAGCTCTAACCCCCCCGGGACGCCTGGGGGTGGGGGCGGTTGACCTCAACAGAGGGCTAGGCTGCACTGATGTGCATTAAATGTGGCTGGGCAGAAAAATGGGCAGATGTCCCTCTAGCAAATGGAAATGAAATTTGAGCAAATCAAGAGAGGCAGCTGAGCGGTGGGGAGTTCCCCATCCCTCCTCTGCAAACACATCCACACACACATGTGCCCACAAATGCTACCATGAGGCTTTTTTCCTCCAGAGTCTAATACCAAAAATGTCACGGAGTTCAGAACCCGTGTTTGCTAAAGGTGGACCCTTTGGAAGTTCTTTCATCCCATTTCCTGGTACAACGTGGGCTTCACCTCAGCACTTTCTAGTTAAAATTGAAGTGTCACAGGGGTTCTTGGGTGGCTCAGTCGGTTAGGCGTCCGACTTCGGCTCAGGTCATGATCTCACAGTTCATGGGTTCGAGCCCCGCGTCAGGCTCTGTGCTGACAGCTCAGCCTGCTTTGGATTCTGTGTCTCCTTCTCTCTCTGCCCTTTCCCTGCTCGCATTCTCTGTATATCTCAAAAATAAATAAACATTTAAAAAAAATTTTTTTAAATGAAGTATCATAAACCGTAGTCTCAGGAATGGAAGCCAACACTTCGCAGAGGAGCCTGGACACGGGTCCCTTTCAGCCCTGTCGACAATGACTCCCATGACCAGCAACTTTTTGATTCTTCTGATCACTTTCACATAGTAGACTCCCTCGGGAATCATTAAGATCATCCCCAGAACAAGTCATTGGTCCTGTTAATGGGCTGCAATAATGGTCCAAATAAGGGGATGCTAATGAAGGAGAAAAATAGGTAACCATGAAATGAGAAGCATTTTTCATTGATGATTTTCAGCCAAAAAAAGAAACAGATGAAGGTGACATTGGACACAACACCAAACGCCAGGAGACCAACAAGAAAGAGGTTCAGGCGGGATTCCCAGGGGGTCCTAGGATGCGCTGGATGATGTAAAATCTGTGTGAGAGCCCAAAGCTCTGTTTTCTCCTGCTCAGCATGACAACTGCCCTCAACCACATTTACAGGGTTGGTAAGGAAGGGAGCCGATCTTGACAAACTTAGTATCAGTTCTCCGGTGTGGACACGGAACATTTTGCACACAGAGGGCACAAGCGTGAATTTCAACAAGAGAAATGGTCAGTAACAATGACAGTTGACATTGGTGGCATTTTACAGTTTGGAGACCTAACCTTGTCCATGGGATTCTTTGATCCTCCTAACAGCATCATGTCTGATGCATCCTCATTTTACAGGGAGGGGAATTTGGAGAGAAGGAATCTATTGGATCACCGATCAACATGAAAATGGAGTAATGTTTCATAAACCTGTGTGTTGACATCACCCTCTCGGCCCCCTTGGGGACACCTCAGGTTACACAATCACTCCGCTTCACCAAAGGGGAAAAGCCACCCACAGCATTTCCCAGGAGACACGGTTACAACAATAAAGCCTCCGAAATAAAGGCTAGGCATACACATTCTATTTTAAGGGCATTGTGCTCTAAGATTTTTCCATCGTTAAAGAACACAACTCTTCCTTCCTGCGTCTGCAAAGTCCTGATGCCAGCAGTGTTATTAGGAACTGTCAACAAAGCAGGAAAAGAGAGAGCTGAAGCCAAAGTCAGTGACCTCCCTTCTGGAGATGCACCGTGCCACCTCCGGGGCAGTGACAGAGACCCTCAGTGGAAAAAAAAGGGGATGAAAGGCCAGCTTTTACAGATTCTTCATCCTACTCAAGCCACACGGATCACAAGAGAAGTTCGAGGAGCTTAAGAGAGCGCAGGGTTAATTGGTAACAGAGAAGAAAGTCCCTACACCTACCAGGGTAAAGAATTTGCTCACCCTTCGCTTCATAGAAAGTAATTGACGAATAAGAAATATCACTCTTGCTCTTCACGTTGGCACCATTGGCCACTTCGGCCCTATGGGTACCAGGTCAACAAAGCGACTTCCTCTCTGATGTCAACGATGGGACCATTTGGTTGAGAACCAGAGGTGCCTGCGTGGCTCAGTCAGTTAAGCGTCCATCTTCGGTCAGGTCACGATCTCAGAGTTCATGAGTTCGAGCCCTGTGTTGGGCTCTGTGCTGACAGCTCCAAGCCTGGAGCCTGCTTCATATCGTGCATTTCATTCTCTCTCTCTGCCCCTCCCCCACCTGTACTCTCTCTCTGTCTCTCTCAAAAATATAAATAAATGAAACATTTTAAAAAATCACCCAGAAGGAGACAGAAGGTAGCAGTGGCCTCTGCCTCAGTACCTATCTTCCTCCTCCATATCACTGCCCATATTCCATGTTGCTCTGGCCACAGACTAGCCCTCCTGGAATGAATAAGCTGCTTGGTGTGAATGCACAGGATGCAGCAGAGGCAGGACCACCTCTCTGCTGTGGGACGCCTGGCCTCCCTCCTGCCCTGGGGACAGTGTGGCCCAGCCAGGTACTACACTCAACTAGCTTCTTCTGCCCTCAGAAGAAGCCGGCATCTTCCATTAGCCACCATGACGGATAGCCTTAGGCAATTTCACTCTGAGGGAGGGGGAAAAGGCCATTCTTCTTAGAACTGCACTGTTCTCTTTCTGCTTTGTATTCGTTTGTTTGCCAGTTGAAGCCCTGTTCCCATAAAGCCTTTTCCCAATACATAGAAATGCTTTTGGGGCACCTGGATGGCTCAGTCGGATAAGTATCTTACTTCAGCTCAGGTCATGATCTCACGATCTGTGAGTCTGAGCCCCACATTGGGCTCTGTGCTGATGGCTCGGAGCCTGGAGCCTACTTCAGATTCTCTCTCTCTCTCTCTCTCTCTCTGCCCCTCCCCTGCTCACACTCTGTCTCTCTCTCAAAAATAAATAAACATTAAAAAACATTTTTTTAATGCTTTTTAGTAAAGACCAAGGCTGTTGCCACCAACTTTGGTAGCACTGGTACAAGATATATATGTAATTACAGTTGTTACACAGTGATATCCATCTAATTATGTACTCAGTAAAGGTAGCAACCTTTGAAACAACTGATATTCCCTGATCTGAAGGGTGCCCGTCAATAACCGATTGACTTTGTAAGGGAAGTTTTCTACTCCAAAGGATGCATTCCAGGACAACATCAAATGCTAAAGTTCTTCTGAAGACCTCCCTTCTCCATTCCTGGGAAAGGATACATTTTTTGTGTGTACAGGAAACAGAATTGTCTACTGAAGTTTGACATAGGTGTTGGCTGATTTAAATTCTTACTGGTGTTTTATTTAAGAACCAAAGGTTCATCCCTCTTTGTTTCCAGGGTGAAGATCTGTGATCACATTTCCTGCTTGGGGAGAAGAAAGAATGTGTTAGACTTATATGTATGAATAGAAATAGGTAAACAGTCATATTTCCTTCTGACTTTGTAATTTAAACAGTGTAAGTCAGTAGGGAAGGGCTGTATTTGGATCCAAAGTACGTGAGGTGAAAATTACTAGGTGTTGGACCATCTGCATTTCGTTTTAATTAGGTGACTGTAATAGTGAGATCAAAAACTTCTCCTCGTCATTCAATCTGGGGAGCTTTCTAATCCAGAAACCAAAGGGCTCTTTCTGTCCTCCAGAGAGAGTAACCCAAAAAGGTCCTCTCTAATTACTTGGCCAGAACAGCAGACAGGCCTGGGCCCAGGGACAGACCAGGGCTCAGTGGTGGTGGCGTCGTGAGGGTGAGGTGCCCCGAGACCAGCCCCCACAGAGGCCAGTCCCCAGAGGCTCTTAGAACAGTCATCCCTAATCTGGCAACTGGGAGTTTCGGCTTCTCCCAAGACAAAGTCGCTTAGAAAGCACACCCGTGGTGAGTCCGTGGGCCTGGCTTCTAGTCTGAGCTGGCCTCTGTGACTGCGGGGTGGTCTTTCAAACTCTCCACAATTCACCTTCTCCAGCTGCAAAATCGATTTAAATCATGGCTGTCCTGCCTACCCCACAGGAGTGTGTAAAAGTCAACTGAGGTGAATGTTTTACCGGCGCCTGAAAAACTCCAAATCCCACCATGTCCTTCTTCTCCAACTTGGCATTCACACACAAGATCCCAGTCCTCGAAATCTTCAGATTAAATAAATGACTCTGAGTCCCCCATCCTGCTGATAATGAAAATGTCTCTTTTTTCTCTCCCCTAAATACTCCTTATCTGCCAACAAAAGCAGCCAGCCAGAACTGGTTAAACAAAAGCCCTGCTTGGCCGGATAGAGTTCTGGCTCTTTGTCACACGTATAGCCATCTGTGCCACAGGATGCCTGCACGGAGGCCTGGGGGGCTCTGAACACCTCAGGGCCGTCCTCTGCCATTCCCCCATGGCTGGTCTGGGGAGAACAGAACTTACCATCATTCAGTCGGGCCTCCTGTGCTATCTGGGAAGTCCTATCTGCTTAGCCTGAACTGGTGCCTCTGGGCAGGACTCTCTGGACCCCAGAATGGACCCAGAATGCACTACAAAGAACAAAACTATAAGGTCACTCACCCCTTTTGTCCAGGAGGCTCCTGGGCACCAGTACAGGATGCCTGGAGGCCTTGGATTGCCCATCTGCTTGCTGACTTGCTCTTCGAGCCGATTCTCATGGCCCTTTTCCCTGCACACACCTACGTTGTTGCCCTGCCTGGTCCCAGGGCCATTCCTACCTCAGAATCTCAGCTGTGGTTAACCTGGATGGAAGTAACTGCTTGCTTAGCCCCAAGCCTTGTCCCATCTCCTGGCCAGAGACTTGAGACATTTCTTTTAAGAGAAAAATTACTTTGTGACACGGGCGCCTGGGTGGCTCCGTTGGTTAAGTGTCTGACTCTTGATCTCAGTTCAGGCCATGATCTCAGGGTTTGTGAGTCCAAGCCCCGCGAGGGGCTCTGCTCTGACCACGTGGATCCTATTTGGTATTCTCTCTCTCTCTCCCTCTCTCTCTCTGCCCTTCCCCTGCTTGTGCTAGCTCTCTCTTTCTCAAAATAAATAAATAAACTTTAAAGAGAGAGAGAGAAACTACTTTGCTATAAGAATAAAGCAGGGCACCTCGGTGGCTTAGTCGGTTAAGCGTCCAACTTCGGCTCAGGTCATGGTCTCAGTTCCCAAATTCGAGCCCCACCTCAGGCTCTGTGCTGACAGCTCGGAGTCTGGAGCCCGCTTCAGATTCTGTGCCTCCCTCTCTCCCAGCACCTCCCCTGCTCACACTCTGTCTCTGTTTCAAGAATAAATAAACATTAAAAGATTTTAAGAAAAAAAAAGAGTAAAGCATCATACCAAAAATGTAAGTGATAGCCATTATCTCATGGTGCTGAAAGCCCCTCTTTTTGGAGATGAATAAATCATTTTGAGACATTGCTCAAAAACACACTGCTCGTTGGCAACAGATTTGATGGCAAGAAGTGGGTAACCCAGTTCCTAATTCACTGCCTGATACCATACTCTGTCACATACAGACTTAACTTCTGCAACAAAGTACTGCCGGAACAAGGCAGCTGAACAAAAGATAGAAATTTGTGTCACTCTTAAGCAACAGCCCCACAGCACGGGATCCATCACTGGTGGGGCAGCTCTGTAATCTTCCACGTGTGGCTTTAATCTTCTGATCAAGACATTTCTCTTCATGCCAACTTCTCCAACAACAGGGAAGGCAAAGGAAAGAGTGGATGGAGCATACCCAGCCATTTTTAGGGGCTATTCCGTAGTGGCACAGAATACCTTAGTTCACATCCTAGGAACACAAGTACACTCACAGCTGTGGCTACATCCGGCAGCAAGGGAGGCTGGGGAGTGTAGACTTTAGTGCCTTGTGACCTGCTAACACTTGGGAACACATAGTGCTTTAAAAATAGGAAGGAGGGGTGACTGGGTGGCTCAGTCAGTTGAGGGTCCGACTCTCGATTTTAGTTCAAGTGATGATCTCACACTTGGTGGGATAGAGCCCCGTGTCTGGCTCCATGCTGAGCGTGGAGCCTGATTAAGATTGTCTTTCCCTCTCCCTCTGCCACCCTCCCTGACTTGCATGCTCTCTCTAAAATAATTTTTAAAAAAACCAAAAATGAAAAATGGAGCGGGAATGCATACTGCAGGAAGTCAGCAATCTGCCACATTCTGTACACAGAAGAACACCTAAATCTTATTGCATAGTACATACATGTAATATATGTGTGCATGTGTGCATAGGTGCACATACACATTTTACAAAAATAAATTTTAATCAGCCACTGCACATGCTACATCACCACCTGCCTCTACCAAGCTTACCCTGAGCTCCCAGGCAGTACTGGGCTCCCCTTCCCTCCTCCCCTCCAAAGCATAAAGATCTCGAATGTGTAGCACCATGTATTGGAAAGATATGCTTCTCCATTCACCTATTAGCATATCAAGGGCAGGAACTGTATTTTTATTTATTTGTTTGTTTGTTTGTTTGTTTTTACCTTAAAAATTTTTTTTCAACTTTTTTTTTTTTTTTTTTTTGGGACAGAGAGAGACAGAGCATGAACGGGGGAGGGGCAGAGAGAGAGGGAGACACAGAATCGGAAACAGGCTCCAGGCTCCGAGCCATCAGCCCAGAGCCTGAGGCGGGGCTCGAACTCACAGACCCCGAGATCGTGACCTGGCTGAAGTCAGACGCTTAACCGACTGCGCCACCCAGGCGCCCCTACCTTAAAATTTTTTTTTAACTTTTATTCATTTTTGAGAGACAGAGGGAGACAGAGTGTGATTGGGGGAGGGGCAGAGAGAGAGAGAGACACAGAATCCGAAGCAGGCTCCAAGCTCTGAGCCATCAGCACAGAGCCCGAAGTGGGGCTTGAACTCTTAAGCCATGAGATCATGACCTGAGCCGAAGTCAGACGCTCAACCAACGGAGCCATCCAGGCGCCCCGATTTATTTATTTATTTTTACCTTTATAAGTCCATAGTCCACACTGAGCTGGATAAGTTGTAGGTGCACCACAAATCATTTGCTAAACTAAGTTATCATCAGACATAAGATGGTAAGGGGTGAGTCTCCACTCACATCCATACAGAAACGATATTATTGCTAAGGAATTGCCGTGGCCGTCATAATAGCCATAGCATGAATCCCACGCTCACCAACGGATGCCAAGTACTGGCTTATGTGTTTCCCCAGCATTAGCCCCCTCAATCCTTATGAGAATCCTACCCTTTGTTCTTTCTTTTGGAAAGGTAAGGCATCTGAGGCATGGAGAGGTTAAAGAACGTTCCCACGTTCACTGAGCTAGTAATTGGCAGACCCAGGGTGTACATTTGGGTCGAACCCATAGCCATTTGGTGGAACCCATAGCCAGTGCTTTTAGTCATCCTGTGTCTTATTAGGGGAGGTGAGCTAGGGAATGCTTTCTTTTCTTTTCTTTTCTTTTTTAACATGACAAAGAAAGCCTATTGGAAACCAAGAGATAGCCAACCCTGTAGGGAGCTAGGTGATTAATGACACCAGGGATGGGAATCACACTAATCCCTTAGGGACACTTCCAATAACCCAGACAACATGCAGCCCACCCCACGGATTGTCCATACGTGCACGCCCACGTCAGTACTGTGGCGACGCTCGTCCTGTTTTCCGAGGGCTTTTTACATAGGACGTAAAGTTAGGAGCTGAAATCTCAAGTATTAAAAACAATCAAACTTTCCAATTCCCTAAATCCTTGACCCTCATGAGATTCCCCACTCCACAGCACCTTCAAGAATCTTCATCGTTTGCACAACGATAACTATGTAATGATAGAAATGTATGCATGTAATGTAATATATGTAATGTAATATAAATCATGATGGCAGAGCAAGCATTAGGGGACTCTGAGCTGGTGGTGACATTGGGGACGCATTAGCACATCAGCTCTGGAGACCAAGCCCATGCGTGCTGAATATCAGAGAGAGGAGAGAGAGAGAGAGAGAGAGAGGTTTATTTCTCCCTTCGCTGATGCTTTGCTGTGTAAGTGCTGATAAGAACCTCCTAAAACTATTTTAGGAGATATTTTAGTGCAACTTGGGTGTGTTGGGGGGGGGGGAGACTCATGATTTGAAGGCAAAAAAGACAACAAGATTTGATTTCACAGACACTTCAGAAATAATGGCGTAATCTTATCCGTCTACAGCAAATACAATCAAGCATTCAAGCCCCCGATAAAGGTGTAGCGCCGTCATTGGGGCAGCAAACTGCAGATTAAGCGCTTTTTTTTTTAAATGCTGTTCAAATTGCCTGTGAAGCAACCTTTTATGAGATATGATGGTTCAAACAATTTTGCAAAGAGCAGAAGACAAAGAATACGTTTTTACACCGAACTGGTTTCCTAGGAAACCCTGAAAAAAATGTAACATGATATCTCTTAGAGGTAGTTCAAGGACCAGGACTCCACTTTACTTATTTAATTTTTTTTTGAACGGTGTTTAATATCTGCCTCTCCCCCTCTCTGCAGTGGGAGCTAGAAGAGAACAATCTTTCTTGTACCCAGCAGCGGGAGTGTCCTCTCATTAATTGAGTGCCCGATCTGCACAAAGGAAAAATATTTGAGCCAAGTTGAGCCTTCATTACACTCTGCAGCAATTTAGAGTAAGAAATTAAAGGGATAGAATTTGAACTTTTTGCTCTATCATTAAAAAAAAAAAAATCCCCAAATCCCAGCTAAGACATTAAAGAAAAAAAAAAAAGCCAACCCACTCCTTTTCAAACCACGTCTAAATTAATCTGTTTCAAGGTCTTCAAATACCATTTATTTTAGGTTTATTTTTACTCTGGCTCTCCATCCGTCTCTGTGATGTGCTGGCATATGCAGGCTGCTGGAGGATGCCTGAATTAGCAGGCTTACACATCTCCCAAGTTCAGGTGCAATATCACCAGGGTCTAGAGGTGGCAGGGAAGCTGTGGACGAAGAGATGGGGAGTCTGCAGGTCAGGAATCCTTCAAGGAGCATGAGGCTGTTTTGCAAGGACACCTCCACGGGCCCTAATTTCCATCAGTCATCACTCCCATCAAGAGGAAATCAAAATAGGCAAAGTGAGGGAACATCTGGGCTGTGTGGGAAGGAGTTAAATTTGATTTTCAAATAAATAAGGCATCTAAGCTTCAAGTTGCACTTATTCAACAATTGGAGATGAAAATCATAATGCTGGCTTAAAGAAGCTTGGGATGTGTCTGCGGGCGCAAGGTGGGGAGGGGGCTGCGACCTCCTGCGAAGGTCCTCACCCGTGGCTCTTTCCCCACCTCTGTGCAAAGACCTGGGGAGAGCCTGGAAGAGGCGCACAGCCAGGGGGACCGTTGGTGATGGACTGTCTCTCAGCACCAGCAGACCACATACATCTGCCTTTCGTCACCATCACTGCGTCTGGGTGACCATGACATTCTGGGAGCAAACCTCTTCAAGCTGAAGACAATACCATTGTTTCTCATTCAGGATCTTTGAGCCTACAAGCCTTTAGGGTCACCAAAACACATTTAATAGCTGCCTTTTGGGATGCGACAGTTGCCCAGGAAGAGAGGGAAACCCAGAACTTGAAGACTTTTCACGAAGATTTTAAAAAACCATGAGGGACACCTGGGCAGCTCAGGCGGTTAAGCATCTGCCTCTTGATTTCGGCTCAGGTCATGATCTCACAGTTCATGGGTTTGAGCCCCACGGCAGGCTCCACACTGACTGTGGAGCCTGCTTGGGATTGTCTCTGTCCCTGTCTCTCTGCCCCTCCTCCACTCTCTCTCGCTCAAAAATAAATAAATAGACTTTTAAAAAATCTAGGGGTGCCTGGGTGGCTCAGTCGGGTAAGTGTCCGACTTCGGCTCAGGTCATGATCTCACAGTCCGTGAGTTCCAGCCCCGCGTCAGGCTCTGTGCTGACCACTCAGAGCCTGGAGCCTGTTTCAGATTCTGTGTCTCCCTCTCTCTCTGCCCATTGTGTTTTGTCTCCCTCTGTCTCAAAAATAAATAAACATTAAAAAAAAAATTTGTTTTTTAAATCCAGGCAAGATATTTCTTAAAAAAAAAAAGAGAGAGAGAGAGAGAGAGAGAAATGCCAAAGCAACAAAAGAAGCTTGACACAAACAATAGGTACCCTCAGGGCTTCATGGGATCCAGCTCGTGCCAAAGGATATGGTAGGCCCTGAAGGGACCCTACAATGCCAGCCTACATATTTATTTTTTAAATGCAGGTTGAGTTGGAGTTCTATGAATACAGGGAATCTCATTTGAAGGTGGGAAATCCAACTTTAAAAGCAGCTGCAGCATAGGTGGGGAAAGAAGAAAGCAACCCTTCCCACTTGCCTCGGTATAATAAGGAAACAGGTGAGCACGAGCCAAAGGTACACATCAAAGTCTCAGGTACCAGTGGACATGTGGAGGCCATGTTTCCTTGCTTTTTTTTGTTAATAACAGCACCCTATTTCCCTTTTGAAGAGTGGTGTCCCCTTCGTCATGATCTTGATGGGGGCCATAAATGAAGGTTCTTCTCCCCTAAACAAGAGGTGGACAGGTGACCCAACCTAGATCAAAGACTTTCCCCAGAATCTTAAAGAGAAAGATGTCCTCCGTAGTTAGCACTCATGCCTTAACAGTTGGATAGTCACCAGGATGCACCCTTGAAAGCCCAGGCTCAGGCTTCAGAGCCAAAAGCTACCCTGAATATGGCGACAGTAAAACATCCACATCCCCTAAGGGCCGGGATGAGTGTAGTCTGAGGGGAAAGGCACATACTAGCACATGAGGAAGTGAGACAGGAAGTAAAGGCCATTGTAGGAGCCGCTGTACTGAGTCTACCACAAGTGGGACTATAGGCTGCATCATTCAGCTAAATCACCCTTGGCAACCTTCTGGAAGCCATGGTGATTAATGGCAGTTTGCACCCAGCAGTGGTGAACCAGGGGGCACCAAACCTTCTGGATATAGGGTACAACTTGGGGACCAAAATAACATGACACATAGTCAGGATTCAATTGAGTAAAATCAGAGTTCATTATCAGGATATGGGGTTATCTCAAATGCTGACTGTAAGAGTTCTTTGGGCCTCATGAGGGCTTAGAACCCAAAACTTAGAAAGTCAAGAAACAGGGTGCTCTCTGTTTCTCTCTGGAGCCCCTTGGCCTCTAGTGCCCTGTCTTGGCCTAGTCCCAGAGACTGCTGCTCTCTGACCATCTACACATGAGTCTAAAGCAGCCACTCCAGAAAGGTAACTTTCAAAGCACATAAATTCCCTATTTAAATATTTGACAAAGGGGCGCCTAGGTGGCTCAGTCCGTTAAAGCATCCGACTTTGGGTCAGGTCATGATCTCGCAGTTGGTGAGTTTGAGAAGCGTGTCAGGCTCTGTGCTCCATCTGTGTCTAGATTCTGTGTCTCCCTCTCTCTCTCTGTCCCTCCCCCACTTGCACTCTGTCTCTCTCAAAAATAAATAAACATTAAAAAATTGTTTTAGGGGCGCCTGGGTGGCACAGTCGGTTAAGCGTCCGACTTCAGCCAGGTCACAATCTCGCGGTCCGTGAGTTCGAGCCCCGCGTCAGGCTCTGGGCTGATGGCTCGGAGCCTGGAGCCTGCTTCCGGTTCTGTGTCTCCCTCTCTCTCTGCCCCTCCCCCGTTCATGCTCTGTCTCTCTCTGTCCCAAAAATAAATAAACATTGAAAAAAAAATTTTTTTTTAATTGTTTTAAATAATCAATCAATCAATAAATACTTGGCAAAGATTGACCAGCCTTTCTGAGGCTCAGCCTTCGGATTTGAGATTGGAGCTCAGGGGTTGGAGTCTATAGCTGGGGTGGCTGACACCAGGGGAGGCCAGGAAGCCACCCTGTGCTCCAATGAGACTCCATGCAGATGAGGCATTGCCCTGTCCTCTGGAGAATTTCTCAAGTGCCATCTAAGGATAGAAGGAGGGAGCACAGTCTGACTTGGAGGTTCAAGAATTACCACTTTTCAGCTGGGAGGTTGGGGAGAAAACCCAAATCTTTCTTTCTTAATCTTCCTGAGCTCCCAATTCCTCATTTTAAAAAAAGATAAGCTTTGGGGCGCCTGGGTGGCTCAGTCAGTTAAGCATCCAACTCTTGGTTTTGGCTCAGGTCATGATCTCACGGTTTGTGGGTTTGAGCCCCACGTTGGACTCTGTGCCGACAGTGGGGAGCCTGCTTGGGATTCTCTCTCTCCCTCTCTCCCTCCCCTCCCCTGCTTGCTCGCTCTCAAAATAAATAAACATCCAAAAAAAAAGATAAGTTTTTTTTTGGAGATCATTAAATTAGATCACTGAAGAAAAGTGCTGGTACACATTGGCTCTCAAGAAATGGCAGCCATTTCGCCATCTTGCCTGGCCACGTAGAGGGTCACAGGGGGAGCAAAGGACAGAGGCCCTTTCCTGTGGTGTTCACATGGACCTGAGGATTCACACACATGTAGGCAGTGCGGGAGTTTTCTCAGCTTTTCGGAAGGTCCATTCCGGCTATAAATACAAATTCACTGAGCTGGCTCTGACATCTCCACGCCACGTGAGAGAGCATTAGGCCGCGTGACAGCTCTGTAAGCAGTCTCTGGGCCCTGAACGTGTTGACACAAACATGACATTCCACGTGGCTGATGGGAGTCAAGTGGTGCCCAATATATTTTTACTCTTTAATGTTAAAATTAAAATATATCTTCCCCAGAATATCAGAACACCAGCCAGGTGAGGAGGAAAAATCTCAATGCATGCATTGTCATCAGACAGAGTGAGGAGCAGGGCACTTGAAGGCAGTGGGTAGGAACAGAGCTGTCATAATATAGACTTTCCTCACCCTGATTGTTTTAATGTTAGGCTCATAGGAATTGTGGCGTTATTCTCAAGGCCACACACACGCATACACACAATATATTTTCCCAAAGTATCTATCAGGAAATCTGAAATTAATTTAGCCAGCACACATGGATTGCACATCAGGTGGCATGTTGTGAGCAAATCAAGAGATCAGTGTGGAGGTAGGTAGGGCAAGTGCTACGACTGGACACGTGTGGCCCATTGAGAAGCCAGAGGAGGGACGCCCTCCCCAGACTGTGAGACTGGAGGGGGCTCTGAGAAGACCTTGAAGGAGGTAGCCCCGAAGCTTGAAAGATGAGCAGGAATTAGCTGTAAGAGGGAGGATGGTGCTTGTGTTTGGACATAGGGTAGCATCGAGGGATGGTTCCATGAGAAAAAACCCCCAGCATACATAAATAAAGATCCCATAGAAAATGGCTCCCGTAAGAATGTGTAGGTACCCCAAGTCTTTACATCTAGGATAGACACATTTCTGGAAATAGTAAGGTCTCTGGAGGAAGTACACATTACACAATCAGTATCTACACATACTATTGTTTTTCCCTGGGTGGCTTGATCCTCTTGTACACACACACACATACACACACACATACTGCAACCACTGTCCACTATTAAACATTTGCCCCCCCCACCCATTTTCTTTTGCAGGATTTTTTCCAATATGGAACCTCTCTAATTTCCATTAACCGTATATTATTTGCACTAACCAGACACCCAATGAAGAGTGGTATTGGTCTCCATAATGGTACAAATATCCCAAATACGTAGCATGATGTATTTTGTTGTCTCCGTGTTAGCAAGGATGTGATTCATAAACTTGAGCCTATAGCTTTAAAAACTAACATTATTATGCTCAGTGAAATAAGTCAGTGAGAGAAAGACAGATATCATATGATTTCACTCATATTTGAAATTTGAGAAACTCAGCAGATGATCATAGGGGAAGGGTAGGAAAAAGAAGATAAAAACAAAGAGGGAGGCACCATAAGAGACTCTTAAATACAGAGAACAAATTAAGGGTGGATGGGGGGAGGGGGAGAGGGGAACATGGGTGATGGGCATTGAGGAGGGCACTTGTTGGGATGAGCACTGGGTATCATACGTAGGTGATGGATCACTGGAATCTACTGAAGCCAAGACTACACTGTAAGTTAGCTAATTTGAAAACAAATAAAACTTTAAAAAAGAAAAAGAGAAACCTGACATTATTGTTATTCATTCCGTTCCAAGAAGTTGGATCAGTATGACAAAAAGGTACATGTATTTTGATGCCCATGTGTCTGAAAATCAGTCAAAAATGCTGCTTTGATTCATAGTGATACCAATGTCTTTTTTTAATATATAAAATTTTTAATGTTTATTTTTGAGAGAGAGAGAGAGACAGCATGAGTGGGGGAGGGGCAGAGAGAGGGAGACACAGAATCCGAAGCAGGCTCCAGGCTCTGAGCTGTCAGCACAGAGCCCAACTCGGGGCTCGAACTCACGAACCGTGAGGTCATGCATGACCTGAGACAAAATCAGATACTTGACCAACTAAGCCACCCCGGTGTCCCCATAGTGACAGCAATGTCTTAGTCAGCTCAGACCACTGTACCAAAATACCATAAACTGGGTGGTTCATAAACAACAGTTCTATAGAGCGGAAGTCTAAGATCAGGGTGACAGGAGACTTCTTGTTGAAATCTCACATGGCGGAAAGCAGAGAAAGGATACAGGCTCTCTTGTGGCTCTCATAAAGGCATTAACTGCACTGGTGAAGGCTCCACCCTCATGACCCATCTAACCCGAAGTGCTCCCCAAAGGTTCCACCTCCTAACACCACCTCACAGAGCAGTAAGGTTGTAACATAAGAATTTGGGGAGGAGCACATTTCGTCCACAATAACCGACGATGAATGTGATTACCCTTCTCCCCCTACCCTAACCACCCTTGGAAGCACTCCATCTTTTTTTTGCAAGTTTATTTATTTATTTTGAGAGAGAGTGAGCGTGAGCAGGGGAGGGGCAGAGAGAGAGGCAGTGAGAGAATCCCAAGTAGGCTCTGTGCTGTCAGCTCAGGGTCCAACTCGGGGATCAATTCCACAAACTGTGAGATCATGACCTGAGCCAAAATCAAGAGTGGGACGCTTAACCGTCTTAACCCAGGCACCCCGATGGCCTCCATCATTTTAAGTTTCAATAATCTTGTAGGCAAAAAGTCTGTTTTTGGTGTCCGTGTTCATGAATGTGAGTAAAGCTAAGCAACTCTTCATTTGCTTAGAAAACCAAAAAGAGGATGTTTTCTCTTTTTTCCATGGATTTTCTCCATTTTCTTAATTTAATTTTATACATGCACTAGGCAAGGCTTGAAGCTTCTTGTCTTTCAAATAGGTGCAACTTGTTGTAACCCTATGTATTAAGCGAGGCAGCCCTCTCCACTGTTACAGTATCACCATGATGACTTTGAACTCTGTCAACTCAGCTAAACTAGAACTCAACTTCCCCAAATTCCCTTTCCCGTACGGTTCTGGGTTAGGGATGACTATGAGAAAAAATTACAAGGTGGAGGTAACATGGTGGCTCTTGGGCTTTGAAGGTCATCGTAGAGGGCAAGGTGTTCTCGCGTGTGGTTGGCTTGGGGCGTCAACCAGCACTGGGGCTTCCGCGGCCTCTCTGAGTCCTGGGCCAGTTGCACACATAGGTCATTGGCACCGAGCACCAGCTTCTCCAGCAGGTCACCTGTGGCATCAAGGTGGCGAGACATACTCACAGGTTCCAGTTGTTTCTCGTGGATTCCAGCTTATCCTCCCTGGTTTACCCAAGTTTGTCCTTTTTCTCACCAGCTCCACATCCGTTTTTCTTCCTGGCTGCCCTCTGGTGACTCAGGGCCTAGCTCCCATTGTTGCTTGAGGTTCTATAATCAACCCTTTGTATCAGGGTTTCTCAGTCTCATTGCTGTTAACATCGGGGTTGGGTAATTCTGTTATGGGAGGCTGTCCTGTGCATTGTAGGAAGTTTAGCAGCATTGGGACCTCAACCGATTACATACTAGTGGACCTGCCCCTTAGTTGTGCTTGTAAAACATGTGTCCACAGGTTGAGAAATGTCCCTTGGGGCCAGGTCACCTCTACTGAGAACTGCTGTTCCGTGTCCTTGACGGTGGTTCCCCTCCTGTGATGCGACCCTGAGTGACACCATCACCTTTATCAAATGCTCTTTCTGAATTGACTTGGATCCCTCTCCTTATTCTCTTCCATGGATCAGCGTTATGTATTTGTGTCAGTACTATGCTTTTTTTATCCATTCTGATACCCTATGTCTTTTGGTTGGCGCATTTAATCCATTTACATTCAGTGTTATTATAGAAAGATACGGGTTTAGAGTCATTGTGATGTCTGTATGTTTTATGCTTATAGTGATGTCTCTGGGACTTTGTCTCACAGGGTCCCCCTTAGGATCTCTTGTAGGGCTGGTTTAGTGGTGACAAATTCCTTCAGTTTTTGTTTGTTTGGGAAGACCTTTATCTCTCCTTCTATTCTAAATGACAGACTTGCTGGATAAAGGATTCTTGGCTGCATATTTTTTCTGTCTAGCACCCTGAAAATCTCGTGCCAATTCTTTCTGGCCTGCCAAGTTTCAAAAGAGAGATCAGTCACGAGTCTTATAGGTCTCCCTTTATATGTGAGGGCACGTTTACCCCTTGCTGCTTTCAGAATTTTCTCTTTATCCTTGTATTTTGCCAGTTTCACTATGATATGTCGTGCAGAAGATCGATTCAAGTTACGTCTGAAGGGAGTTCTCTGTGCCTCTTGGATTTCAATGCCTTTTTCCTTCCCCAGTTCAGGGAAGTTCTCAGCTATGATTTCTTCAAGTACCCCTTCAGCACCTTTCCCTCTCTCTTCCTCCTCTGGGATACCAATTATGCGTATATTATTTCTTTTTAGTGTATCACTTAATTCTCTAATTTTCCCCTCATACTCCTGGATTTTTTTATCTCTCTTTTTCTCAGCTTCCTCTTTTTCCATAACTTTATCTTCTAGTTCACCTATTCTCTCCTCTGCCTCTTCAAGCCGAGCTGTGGTGGTTTCCATTTTGTTATGCATTTCGTTTAAAGCGTTTTTCAGCTCCTCGTGACTGTTCCTTAGTCCCTTGATCTCTGTAGCAAGAGATTCTCTGCTGTCCTGTATACTGTTTTCAAGCCCAGCGATTAATTTTATGACTATTATTCTAAATTCACTTTCTGTTATATTATTTAAATCCTTTTTGATCAGCTCATTAGCTGTTGTTATTTCCTGGAGATTCTTCTGAGGGGAGTTCTTCCGCTTGGTCATTTTGGATAGTCCCTGGCGTGGTGAGGACCTGCAGGGCACTTCCCCTGTGCTGTGGTGTATACCTGGAGTTGGTGGGCGGGGCCGCAGTCAGACCTGATGTCTGCCCCCAGCCCACCGCTGGGGCCACAGTCAGACTGGTGTGTGCCTTCTCTTCCCCTCTCCTAGGGGCGGGATTCACTGTGGGGTGTTGTGGCTCGTCTGGGCTACTTGCACCCTGCCAGGCTTGTGATGCTGGGGATCTGGCGTATTAGCTGGGGTGGGTAGGCAAGGTGCACGGGGGCAGGAGGGGCAGGCTTAGATCGCTTCTCCTTAGGTGATCCACTTCAGGAGGGGCCCTGTGGCAGCGGGAGGGAGTCAGATCCGCTGCCGGAGGTTTGGCTCCGCAGAAGCGCAGAGTTGGGTGTTTGCGCGGAGCGAGCAAGTTCCCTGGCAGGAACCGGTTCCCTTTGGGATTTCGGCTGGGGGATGGGCGGGGGAAATGGCGCTGGCGAGCGCCTTTGTTCCCCACCAAACTGAGCTCTGTTGTCAGGGGGCTCAGCAGCTCTCCCTCCCTTTGTCCTCCAGCCTTCCCGCTTTCCGAGCAGAGCTGTTAATTTCTGACCTCCCAGACGCTAAGTCGCGCTTGCTGTCGGAACACAGTCCGCCCGGCCCCTCCGCTTTTGCAAGCCCGACTCGGGGGCTCTGCTTGGCCGGCGAGCCGCCCCTCCGCCCCGGCTCCCTCCCGCCAGTCCGTGGAGCGCGCACCGCCTCGCCGCCCTTCCTACCCTCTTCCGTGGGCCTCTCGTCTGCGTTTGGCTCCGGCGACTCTGTTCTGCTAATCCTCTGGCGGTTTTCTGGGTTATTTAGGCAGGTGTAGATGGAATCTAAGTGATCAGCAGGACGTGCGGTGAGCCCAGCGTCCTCCTAAGCCGCCATCTTGCCGCCTTCCTCCAGTACTATGCTTTTTTTTAGTTATGACAGTTTAAAGCAGGAACAGAAAACCCACTGCATTGCTCTGTTTTTCACATTAACTTGGCATTTTTCACATATTTATTCACTCACATATGAGGTAGCCCCGATTAATATGTAGTCATCCCCAACCTGGAACATCCTGTTTATGCCATCCTATAGAGGATGGGTTTTTGTTTTTACTGTTTTGAGAGGTGGTGAGGGGCAGAGAGAGAGAGACTCTGAAGCAGTCTCCATGCTCCGCACAGAGCCCAATTCAGGGCTCGATCTCACAGAGAGTGAGATCATGACCTGAGCCAAAATCAAATTATATATACATATATTCATATATATATATACATATATATATGAAACAAACTATATGTATGTGTATATATGTGTATATATATGTGTATATGTATATGTGTATATATATGTGTATATATGTGTGTGTGTGTATATATGTGTGTGTGTATATATATATATATATATATATATATAATTTGTTTCTTGAGAGAGAAAGAGACAGAACGAGAGGGGAAGGGGCAGAGAGAGAATCCTGTGCAGGCTCTGCACCATCAGTGTGGAGCCTGATACAGGGCTTGAAGTCATGAACTGTGAGATCGTGACCTGAGCCAAAATTAGGAGTCCTGAGAATGGGTTTTTTTTTTTTTAACGTTTTTTTTTTTTTTGAGACAGAGCGAGACAGAGCATGAATGGGGGAGGGGCAGAGAAAGAGGGAGACACAGAATCAGAAGCAGGCTCCAGGCTCTGAGCGATCAGTCCAGAGCCCGACGCGGGGCTCGAACTCACGGACCGCGAGATCGTGACCTGAGCTGAAGTCGGCCACTTAACTGACTGAGCCACCCAGGCGCCCCTGAGAATGGGTTTTTAAACTGGAGTTCCTTCATGAGGGAAATACAAATCCAAACCACACTGAGATACCACCTCAGGCCAGTCAGAGTGGCTACAATGAACAAATCAGGAGACTATAGATGCTGGCGAGGATGTGGAGAAATGGGAACCCTCTTGCACTGTTGGTGGGAATGCAGACTGGTGCAGCAGCTCTGGAAAACAGTGTGGAGGTTCCTCCAAAAATTAAAAATAGATCTACCCTATGACCCAGCAATAGCACTGCTAGGAATTTACCCAAGGGATACAGGAGTGCTGATGCCTAGGGGCACTTGTACCCCAATGTTTATAGCAGCACTTTCAGCAATAACCAAATTATGGAAAGACCCTAAATGTCCATCAACTGACGAATGTATAAAGAAGATGTGGTTTATATATACAATGGAATACTACTTGGCAATGAGAAAGAATGAAATTTGGCCATTTGTAGCAACGTGGATGGAACTGGAGAGTGTTATGCTAAGTGAAGTAAGTCAGGCAGAGAAAGACAGATGCCATATGTTTTCACTCTTATGTGGATCCTGAGAAACTCAACAGAAAACTAGGGGGGAAGGGGGGGAAAAAGCTACAGACGGGAGGAGGCAAACCATAAGAGACTCTTAAATACTGAGAACAAACTGAAGGTTGATGGGGGTGGGAGGGAGGGGAAAGTGGGTGATGGGCATTGAGGAGGGTACCTGTTGGGATGAGCACTCGGTGTTGTATGGAAACCAATTTGACGATGAATTTCATATAAATAAAATAAAATAAAATAAAATAAAATAAAATAAAATAAAATAATAAAGTAAACTGGAGTTCCTGACCCCCTTGAAGCTGTATATAAACTGTGTGTGTGTGTGTGTGTGTGTGTGTGTGTGTGTCCAGAGATGCTATAAAAAGTGACCACTCTGCCCATAACAGTTTCAAATCTCCCCACCTTTTCAGAATCTCCTACAAAGCACCTGACAGGCAAGTCAAGGTGGACAGTTCACAGGAAAGATGAATTCACAACCCTTCCTCTGAAATTTATGAGAGAGGCTCTGCAGAGTAATATTGCCAAGGGACTCTCTCCTCAGGTCCAGCTAGCCACGATATAAACAGTGACAGAGACCTCTTTTCCTGTGTGACCAAGGGTGACCAAGGATCCAGAGTGTGCACTTTGGGGGGCACACACCCCCAAACAGGGGGACAAACCTCCCGCGTTAGCAGGCAAGGCCATTATGAAGCATCAGAAGAGCATCGTATCATATGTTCCTCTCTTATTTATTATTTATACTCCACCTGCTTCCAAAGGGATGTGACTTTTCAATGAAAAGCTCAGCTCTGAAAGAACCGTACAAACTCTAAAACTAAGGTCAGAGGACAAGAGCCAAGAAGGACAAGAGGCAGCAGGGGAAGGGATAGAACAATTATAGAGTAATTATACCGGAAAGCAATGGCTTAGCGCCCACTTCCCATCATCCAAGAGGGAAAGAAGAAAGAAAGAATACACAATGGCATATAGTTCCCTTTAGCTAGTAAAAGGAAACAGATCACCGGGAGAGGCATTAGCCACCACCCTAGAATTATGGCCTCTTTGGCCAGAAGAGAGCTAGGCAAGGGGAGGACAATAGGTGAGTCCCTCCCCAAACATCCGGCTGCCACAGGGATGTATGTCCATTTAAAAAGCACTAATTTTCTGTTATCTAAGGGTAAGAGTTGGAGAATTGTTCATTTTACTCATCAAATACGCGCTGGGCACCTGAGCTGGCCAGACTTTGTAATGAGGATTTAAAATTAAGAGTAAGGGACCACCTGGGTGGCTCAGTCGGTTACTCATCCGACTCTTGATTATCAGCTCAAGTCATAATCTCACGGTTTGTGACATCGAGCCCTGCCTCAGGTTCTACACCGGCAGGATGGAGACTGCCTGGGATTCTCTCTCTCCCTCTGCCCCTCCCTCACGCTCTTTCTCTCTCAAAATCAATAAATAAACTTAAAAAAAAGAAAATTAAATTAAGAATGAGGACTTGGTGCCTTCCTTCGGGGAGCTCACACTCAAGAAAGGGAGATGTGAGCCAACAGATGGAACGTGCCTTGCTGGGTGTCCAGTAAAGGATAACCTCAAACATGGCAGCACAGAAGGGAGCCACCAACTTCACTTGGGAGGGATGCCAGTGCCTGGAAGCCCAGGATGGGGCAGAGGCGAGCTCTCAGCTGAGGGCCTCGTATGGGTAGAGAAAGTGCAGAAGCGGGTAGCCAGTGTGGGCAGAAGGATGCAACGTGGAAGGCATACAGTGTGGAGTGCATGGTCTTGATGCAACAAGTGGGAGCTTGACAACGTGGCTGTAGTTAAATCATGAAGGGCTAAAGAATCTGGGCTTTGGTGTGAGAACCATCCAAGATGTTTAAGCAGGGAGTGATGAGCTCACATTGTGGGTTTTGTGCATTTGCTGAAGATCCTTAAATCCATATTCAGAAAACTTATAGAGAGCCCAAACTTGATCAACTTGGGTGCCTGGGTGGCTCAGTCGTGTGAGTGCCCAACTCTTGATTTTGGCTCAGGTCATGACCTCACGGATCATGAGTTCGAGCCCCGCATCGGGCTCTGTGCTGACAGCGTGGAATCTGCTTGGGATTCTCTGTCTCTCTCCCGCCCCCCCGACCCCCACACATGCGTGTGCTCTCTCTCTCTCTCTCTCAAAATAAATACACTTTTAAAAATAAATAAATACATACAAATAAAACTTTAAATTCAGTCAACAAACCCTTACCTGTAACGACTAAGAGTTGAAACAAGGGCATTTCAGACAAGTTCAATGTTCTTTTGCAAAGCAGAACTGTGTGTCCTTCCTCACCATAAAACAGATAACAAGGAACTCTGGCCCAGCAATCCTCTTAGGCACAGCCAAGAAGAGAAGTAAAGTCAGCAGTGGGGGGCTGCTTCCAAGAATAAACCTAGGAGTTTGGGAAGAAAAAAAAAAAAGAAAAGATGCATTTGGAAGCCATCTAAAAATATATTCCTTGGTGAAGGACACATAGGTACTTTCTGCTTCTCTGTAGTTAAAAGAACAAAAAAAAAAAATTGCCTTGTTCCCATTAGTACTGCAGGTTTCTAATGGGATATACAGCTAAGGGCAGCACAGCTGAATGAGCCCAGAATGGACAGGGACTAAGAACAGTGGTTCCAGGCAAAGCCTAGTGGTTTGTGGGGAACTGGGGCAGGAAATATATCTGTTATTTATTTACCTTTTTTTTCCCCGAGAGATTGGGGGTTAGAGAGAATCTTAAGCAGGCTCCATGCTTGGTGAAGAGCTCCACACAGGGCTGGATCCCACACCCCTGGGATCATGACCTGAGCAGAAACCAAGAGTCGATGCTTAACCGACCGAGCCACCCAGGTGCCCCAGAAATGCACCTGTTCCAAATATTGGGGAGAAGGAAAGCCTAGGAGGCTGGGAAGAAGCAAGAAGCCAGAGAGCACTGCTCTTCCTGCTCTCTATGGGGAGGAAGAGGGGACCGCTCACCTCCGCTCTGCCTCTGACAATCACCAGTTACCCTCTTCCTCCCTGACAAGTGTCAGCAGCCTCCTGTTCAGGGCCCATGGTCCTTGACCCGCTTCGCCAGCCTAGGACGTGTTCATTCCATGTGTTCTGAACCTGAAGCATCTGGTCAGAAAAAGGACATAGTTCCATAGCTCGAACATACAAGCGATTTAGGATACCAGAAAGCAGGTGTGGGCTGCAAAGCAGCCAGCCTACTCTCATTCTATGACTATCAAGACCCTGGTGGGTAGATCCTGAGAATTAATTGGGACGTCATACAGGAAGTCCTCCCTAACAGGGCTGAATGATGTCATACATTTATTTACCTTTTCAAAATTTAGAAGGGATTTATTTTCTCTCTGCTCTTTATTTATTTTTTAATTCATGTTCTCTCAGCTCTGAGAACCCATCTTTGATAGTCTCCCATGGCTTTTATGACTCCCCCACAACTATGTCTCTGGCCGACTTTGCCTATGACCATTCAACACTTCAGATCTCCCAGAATCCCTTGCAGAGATAGATGTTCCTCAGAGCTTCTGACTCCACTAGTAGAGATAAAACCGTTCTCTCCTTGGAGCTTGCCTCCTTTATTCTGACCCCATTTGGACTGGGATGCCAAGATCCGGTTTTGAAAATGGCTACAAAGGAAGCAATAGTGCTTAGAGAAGAAACTTCAAACTGAAAGATTTTGTGCTCTCTAGACAAGCTGGTAGATGTGACATATTTTCTGGTCATGGTCCATCCTCCTCTTCCTGGCCCTCCCATCTCACTTGGCACCAACTTCCTATGTTCTCTCTGTCTCTCTAGGGCTCAGATTCTTCTTTCTCCTGGATTCTTCACCCAGGTTTTCCTGTTACCACTTTCCATGTTCCAGACCTTTCCTGAAGCCCCACCTTCCGTCACACCAGCTGGTGCTCCATTGCCTCACGTCCTGAACTCCATTATTAAATCTAGTGGTGAAGTCACCCAGCTGTGAAAGCCCCTTCTGATGGCAGATTTTTGGGGGTTTTTTTGCCATGGAAATTAAAGACACTTATTGATAACTGACCCATAGTGGCCATGACAATTATGAAACCAACAGTCACCACCAAAATGTGTTCACATTCAATATGGCTCAACTGAATGCTTTATTTTAGGGAATGATGATCCTTCCTAAGTTTTCATAAGGTTATATATAGGATTGTGTATTTGAGTAAAAGAGAAGTAATAAACACGGAGGTTATGTTAAATAGTACATTAAAATTTTTTTTAACTTTTATTTATTTTGGGGAGACAGACAGATTGTGAGTTGGGAAGGGGTAGAAAGAGAGGGAGACACAGAATCTGAAGCAGGCTCCAGGCTCTGAGCTGTCAGCACAGAGCCTGATGTCAGGTTCAAACCCACAAATTGTGAGATCATGACCTGAGCTGAAGTCGGATGCTCAACCGACTGAGCCACCCAGGCGCCCCTAAATAGTACATTTTAAATCTATGACAAATCTGAGCTACATTTGGGCTAATTTGCATTTTTCCAGTCTTATTCTTTATTTAAAAAAAAATTTTTTTAACATTTATTTTTTAGAGAGGGAAAGAAAGAGAGACAGCGTGTGAGCACGGGAGGGGCAGAGAGACTGAGACACAGAATCCAAAGCAAGCTCCAGCCTGTGACTCGGTCAGCACAGGACCCGATGTGGGGCTGGAACTCATGGACCGTGAGATCATGACCTGAGCCGAAGTCAGACGCTTAACCAACTGAGTCACCCAGGTGCCCCGAGTTTTATTCTTTATTAAATGAAGTTGACCTAGACCTTTTTTTTCCCCCCTTCAATCTTTAAATTAGTTCAAATTCCTTTATGGTAACACAAGCTGCACACAAGTGCCAGATTAAACGAAAGACCCCTCTAAGTCTCAATGCTAATAGCAAATGGCTGTCTTTTTCCCAAGCACATATACACACACTCTTATGACTTTGGTCTGTTACACAGTTTTACAATAATTATATGCATAAACGGGTACCCTTAGAAAAATGTGCAATGCTGCATTCTTTTCTTCTTTTCAGTTTAAATCCAAGTTAGTTAACATATAGTGTAATAATGGTTTTAGGAGTAGAATTTAGTGATTCAACACTTAAATAGAACACCAGTGCTCATCCCAAGTGCCCTTAATGCCCATCACCCATCTGGCCCTTCCCCCCACCCAACACCCCTCCATCAACCCTCAGTTTGTTCTTTGTATTCAAGAGTCTCTTATGGTTTGCCTCCCTCTCAGTTTTTATCTTTTTTCCTTCCCTTCCCCTATGTTCACCTGTTTGGTTTCTTAAATTCCACATATGAGTGTGATTCTATGATTGAACAAGAAGCTGCTTCTGCCGCTAGAGCATACATTCGGTGTGTGTGCCTCCCGGACCCTTTCCCCGTTTATTCCTGGTAACGGCGCCCCGATTCCCTTTGCAGAACTTTATTTCATGCCTCCTTGACAGGACTACTGCTCAGGATGACCTTATCTGTCATAAATAAGGGGTGGTCACAGGACCTTAAATGGGACAAGCTGGCTTTCCTTGAGCGAAGTAAAGGAAAGCAGTAGAAAACAATTGATCCAAAATTCATTAATAATTAATAAATAAATAAATGCAAAAAAAAAAAAAAAAGCCGTGCATTAATTCTGGAGATCTAGATCTCCACACCTGGTCTGGTTCCTCTCTCTCTTGTCCTTTCTAAGGCCTAAAAATCTATCCAGTAAAGTACCTACTCTATCCCTTTTACCTTGTTTTTCATTCTCCCTTAGATGAATTTGTAGGGCAAAAAGCCTTAATTACCATTTCTTACCTCAAAAAAATGGTAAATTGGGGACACCTGTGGGCTCAGTTGTTTAAGCATCCGACTCGTGGTTTCAGGCCAGGTCATGATCGCATGGTTCGTGGGTTCGAGCACCTCACTGGACTCCGCGCTGACAGTGCAGAGCCTGCTCAGGATTCTCTCACTCTCTCTCTCTCTCTGCCCCTCCCCCGGTCATGCTCTCACTTGTTCTCTCGAAATAAATAAATACACTTCACATTTTAAGAAAAGGAAGACTTGGAAGACATTACTTTAGACCACGTGGTCTTTGGGACAGTTGGATGTGCTCCCTGAGAAAACAGGAAGTTGGGGCGCCTGGGTGGCGCAGTCGGTTAAGCGTCCGACTTCAGCCAGGTCACGATCTCGCGGTCCGGGAGTTCGAGCCCCGCATCGGGCTCTGGGCTGATGGCTCAGAGCCTGGAGCCTGTTTCCGATTCTGTGTCTCCCTCTCTCTCTGCCCCTCCCCCGTTCATGCTATGTCTCTCTCTGTCCCAAAAATAAATAAACGTTGAAAAAAAAAATTAAAAAAAAAAAGAAAACAGGAAGTGGTGGTAGATTTTCCAGCACTTGAGAGAGCCTCCCTGTTGTTCTATCCATAGGCTCCCCCTGGAGGGATGATCAAAGGGCTGAGGGTAACACTTGACACAACCTGCGGAGATCCTCAGCAGGAGTACCCAACTCTTTCTGTGGTCAGGAGGGTTGAATCCGCCCAGTAGCTCTGCCATGGCCTTGCTGGTGCCCTGTGAGAGCAACCCCACAGAAAGTGGCCAGCGGCCATGTTGGCCTGGCTGTGAACAGTGGAGGGTGCATTAAGGGCCTTCCCCACAGGAAGCCCAGGGAGGAGCTTTCCCCTCATCCCCTCTGAGGAGTCTCTGGCTCCCAGCTCCTCTCCCTGTTCTGGACAAAAGGGGGATGAAACGGAATCAACTGTGGCCAGAGGCATAAGTACCCTGAAGCTAGGGGCACCTGGGTGATTGAACTTCCTACTTCTCAATCTCATGGCTTGTGAGATCGAGCTGCATTGGTCTCTGAGCTGTTAGCAGAGAGCCTGCTTCGGATCTTCTGTCCCCACTCTCTCTGCCCCTTCCCCGCTTGTGCCCTCTCTCAAAAATAAACCTTAAAAGGAGAAGGAGGAGAAGGAGAAGGAGAAGGAAAATAAATCTGAAAAGGAGGAGGAGGAGGAGGAGGAGAAGGAGGAGGAGGAGGAGAAGGAGAAGAAGTCCCCTTCCTGAAGCTAGGAAAGCTCAAACTTCAGGACTGGGTACTGATACCAACCCCTTCTATTCTCATAGTAAATAACGATTCACTTTTATACCTAAATCTGTAAGGTTCTTTTACATTTTATTTTTCATAAAACAGTCCCTCCAGATTGCGTAAGCATCGGACCCCACCACACTTGGATCTATCCTGAGTGTTTTACAAACAGGAAAGAGAAAATGAGGAAGCACAGAGCCCTGGGCACAAAATTAAAAGCTGAAAATGACTTTTGCTTTTGAAATGGAAGAGAATTGTAACCAGGGTGTGTCAGGACACTCCCTGTCCCACCAGGGGTGTCCCTCATTACCTAATGGGGTTGGGCAGGGGGGGGGGGTGCCCCTGGTGAGCAGAGAAAAATGCTTCAGGGTCCTCTGGGCCGGAGGAATTGTCTGTGGTCTGCAATTGGCTCCTTCTAGCACTCAGCTGCGGAAGGTCAGGTCGCTGCCAGGTGACCAGGAAACAGGTGCTTCCTCTTTGGAAGGACCATCCCGCATCCTCCTCAGAAGGAGCCCACTCTGAACTCCGCAGGGCACTTTACTGAAGGTTCAGGAAGGTGTCCTACGGCAGAGGAGCCGGAAGACATGGATTTATTTAACTAACTTTGTTCCCTCCGTGGTGAAGAACAATACCCCAGAGTTTGGCCTGCAGGGATGTCCGACACAGGTGTTTGGTTCTGGCCTAGAGCAGTGGCCAGTTTATGCTGTGCTCCTGGGGGAATTAGAAAAAGTAAGCTCTCCCGGCTCTCTCCTCCCTGCTCTCTCGATGGTGCTGGACGTACTTACTACCTGGGTTGGCGGGTGGAGCATGGCTGGGATTCCCGTCAAACTGATGAGCAAGCTGAGGCCAAAACACAAGCTATCACCCCGCCCCCCTCCTCCAGGTGGGACATGTGTGATATTGCTCAGGCACTCCCAACTGCCCAAGGACAAAGGAAAGGACAGAACACCAATGGTTAACTGATAGAGATCACAGTCCTGCAGGACAGGAGTCTCCATCAATTTGCAAATACTTTAGTAAATTACAAGAAAAAAAGGCAATCTTAACTATAGCCTAATCTCCAGAAACCTACAGACTGAGTTTTCTGGAGCCCCTAATATCACCACCCTCCCCCCCCCATAGTTGATGTGGGGAACAAAGGCAAGAAGGAAATGGCAGGTAAAATTCACTTCTTCATAACCTGCAACCCATTGACAAATGCTTGAGGCCAATACAGAGTAGAACCTTTCTCTAGGACCCCCCCTCCCATCCTAATGTTAATGCCTTACTAGAGGGAAAACAACATTAGCAGGACAAAAGCAAGGCCTCAGGTATTTTAGGAGTCCTCTTTAGCATATCAAAGTCCCTCTGGAGGCCTCCCTTTAACCTTACCTCCCCCAACTCCATCTTAAATAGTCACTCTTCACAACCCCAGTGCAGCTCTTTCTGCCCATGGGTCCTGTGTCCGTGCTTTAATAAAATCACCTTTTGCACCAAAGACGTCTTCAGGAATTCTTTCTTGGTCGTTGGCTCCAAAACCCCATGAAAATCACTCCACCAGCTCACTGATACTCAGAGTGTAAATGACCTCACCTGCTCTATCTCAGGACACTTCTGTAGCTCCTCCCCCCATCTGCTTGGGTACAACGCCCCTCCCCGCCCCCCCCCCCCCCCCCCCCCCCCCCCCCCCCCCCCCCCCCCCATGAATCAGCAGGGCCATTGTGAAGGCAGTCTCCTGGAGCCCCGTGACCAGTGCCTCTCTGTTCCATGCACAGAAGGGAATCCCTTGAGTTTCCGCACCACTGATGGCTCAAGCTACCTTATGATCACCTGAGAGCAAACAACCTCACCCAAGAAGAATTCTCGTGTCCTTCTGAAATCAATACGATCCTGTTTCATACAAAGCGTGCTTACCTTTTTCTATTACCAATCGTTTGACCCTGCTCAAAGCGAGGAGAATTCTGGCATTATTACCTGGCAGGAAATAGCACCACCTCCAAAGAGTCTCGCTTTGCTATCAAACCCCCAATCACAAATAAAGATGGAGGGGAGTTTCAGCACGTGACACCACAAAATGTTTTTTGGGTTTAGCAGGAGACAAAAGCTCCGGTCCCTTCTACGTGCCACGATTCACATCATCCTGCCCCGGAACAGTTAGGTGTCTGGGCTATGTATATGCCGCATTTACTATGGAGTGTGGAAACTGTAAGGTCCATTAACTGTAAGGTCCATTAACTATTGCTAGGGCAATGCAACGTCAACTCAAAAGCACACGAGCTTCAACATTTATTTCTCCCTGGTGCGTCTGCAGATCGGCTGGGGTCGAGCTGATCTAGGCAGGGCTCAGCTGGACTGGACTCCAAGCTCCTTCACCACCGGACTCTTATCTTCCTGGTCCAGCAGCTCTGTGGGGCATGTTGCTCTCATGGTAAAAATCGGGACAGTAAGTGCATAAGCTCACCCATAAAAACACATTTCAAGCCTCCATTCATGTTGTATCTGCTAATATCCCAATGGCCGAAGCAACTCACCTGGCCAAGCCCAAATGAAGTAACCCGGCCCACGATCAGTGGGGCAGAAAAATATATTCTTGCCTCTCATGGAAGGAATACCAATGTTCTGTGGCAAATGGTACACAGAAAAGGGTGAAGAATTGAAAGTAATCAGCCACTGACCATAGGGAGGCAGGAAAAAGGGAAAGATGGCAAAAGAAATAAGATTTTTAGGGATTGGCTTTGAGCCAGGTACTTGGCTGTGTGTTTCAGGCTCAAAATTCTATTTAATGTTCACAAGAACAGGGGCACCTGGGTGGCTCAGTCAGTTAAGTGTCTGACTTTGGCTCAGGTCATGATCTCGTGGTTCGTGAGTTCGAGCCCTGCATCTGGCTCTGTGCTGACAGCTCAGAGCCTGGCGCCTGCTTCGGATTCTGTGTCTCCCTCTCTCTCTGCCCCACCCCTGCTTGCACTCTGTCTTTGTCTCTCAAAAATGAGTAAATGTTAAAAAAAAATTTTTTTTTAATGTTCACAAGAACCCTTTATTAAAAATGGAGCACACCTGGGTGGCTCAGTCAGTTAAATGTCCAGCCCTGGATTTCAGCTCAGGTCACGATCCCAGAGTCATGGGATCGAGTCCCGTGTCTGGCTCCTTGCTGAGTGTGGAGCCTGCTTGGGATTCTGTCTCTCCCTCTCCACACCCCACCCCCCTCTCTCTCTCTTAAAAAAAAAAAAAAAAAATGGAAAACTGACATTGAGATATCTAGGTGGGAAAGCTGGTGAGCAACCAAGCTGGAATTTGCACATAGGTCGAACGGACTCCAGACTCTGCCAAGAGGCAGAGATAGCAGCGTCTTTAGCTGCCTCTTGCTCTTTCAGAACTACAGATGGATATTGAGCCAGAAAGAGGTAAATAAACTGTGATCTTTTCAAACCCAGGCTTCTCCCAAAGGGCTTGAAGCAGGGACATTATGCCTGAAGCAATAATTGGAGTCCAATGACCCGAGTCCTCTGTCATTAGGCTGTAGATTGGCTGCTTGCTTATTCCCAGGGCTCTTTCGGGCATTCAAGCCCATCCGAGGCAGACAACCTTGCCTTCAAATCTATGTTATAATGGGATCAAGAACCATTTTCAAGTCCTCTAGAACGAGTTCACATTTGTACCCTTTTTTTGTTGCTGTCTGGCATTTGGCTCCCTGCATGTTAGTGCAGATGGTCAAGTATGAGAGAAAGCAGAGCATGTAACCAGGGCCCCGGGTGTAGCTGTCAAGCCCTTAGCATCAAGTTTAAGATGCACTTGGATGCTCTTAGGAAGAACGCAACGGGACACGGAAGTGTGTGGCCGCTGTATTCACTTAGTTGGCGCTGAATACATGCTTTGCAAAAGAACAAATTCATGGATGCAGCCGTGCTGCATTTCGAGCCATGAGTTCATGGGCCCAGAAGGATGACTGTGATTCTTCTCTACCACCAATATGCTTCCACTCAGAGAAAAACCCTCCCTCTGAGGTTTGTCCCAGCGTGCCCACGCTCTCTCCCCCCCTTCAGCCATCCCTTGACGCCCCGGTGACGCCCTTGTATTCACTGCTGATTTGGCCTCCTGCATTACAACCTTTCCCTGTTCTGCTAGGGACCGGGGATACCACCGTGAAGGATCATGTGGTACCTGGGCTTTACGGGTGCCACCTCTGTCAACTCCGGCAGCCTCACTCAACCTTCCTTACCCAAGCCCACCTCCCGTGGGCGGGTCTCGCAGTCTAGCACCGCCCCCTCACCGTTTTCAAATGCAGGTCAGAGCCACTGGTGAGTCACAAAGTTAGTTTCAGGGGACTTGCAGCATTTTTGCCAAATAAAATAGAAAACAAAATACCTGACAGCCTTCCACGTAATAAGGGGGTATTTTTCTCGTGCAACTTTTGTTTGAGTTATATGTATTGAGAGGTATACGGGGCTGTGATAGATTTTTTTTTCCCCGAAGATTATGGTCAAAAAAAGTTTGACAGATACTTTTCTTGGCACTTTTTTTTTCTTGCAGAACATTCCATTCTTTTTGATTATTTATTTTGAGAGACAGAGAGAGAGAGCATGCAAGTGAGAGGGGAGAGGCAGAGACAGAGAATCCCGCACCAAGAGTGCAGAGCCCATTTTGGGGCTCGAACTCAGACACTGCAAGATGATGACCATGAAATGAGAATAATATTCGGACCCTTAACCGACTGAGCCACCCAGGCACCCCCAGAACATTCCATTTTTATTTTTTTATTTAAAAAACATTTTTTTTTAAATTTTTTTTTTCAACGTTTATTTTATTTTTGGGACAGAGAGAGACAGAGCATGAATGGGGGAGGGGCAGAGAGAGAGGGAAACACAGAATCGGAAACAGGCTCCAGGCTCTGAGCCATCAGCCCAGAGCCTGACACGGGGCTCGAACTCACGGACCACGAGATCGTGACCTGGCTGAAGTCGGACGCTTAACCGACTGCGCCACCCAGGCACCCCAAAAAACATTTTTTTAATGTTTATTTATTTTTAACAGAGAGACAGAGCATGAGCGAGGGAGGGGCAGAAAGAGAGGGAGACACAGAATCCAAAGCAGGCTCCAGGCTCTGAGCTGTCAGCACAGAGCCCAATGCTGGGCTCAAACTCACAGACTGCGAGATCATGACCTGAGCTGAAGTCAGATGCCTAACTGAGCCACCCAGGAATCCCAGAGAACATTCCATTTTTAAAATATCATTCTCTCATAGCTCCCTCTAAAGAATGGCACCTGCTCACTCTCTACTTTTCAGACACCCATTGTTGCAACACTTATGGTTACATGTGGCCCATTAGCACGGCAGGTGGAAAACTAAGGACTGGGATATTGTTGCCTTATAGATCTCTTATTCTATCCCAATCCCCTCTGAAAGACACACACACACACACACACACACACACGATACTGTCCTGCACACATGCACTAATTGTCTAGTGGGTATGGCATGAATACACACACCTTCACACTGCAGTGGATACTGAGACAGAGAGTGAGTTTCCCACATGAGCTGACATGGGGACAGAACAGGTACACCACGTGTAGTCAAATGAGACGACCGGAAGTCATACGTGAAAGTGTGTGTGTATCTGGGGCAAGGAGGTATGGACACATGACATTAACACAAGAGGCATATTTGGGTTTTCTTCAAGATGACAAAGTCATGACCCAGAAAGAAAAGCCCCAGTATTACAAACTTGAGCTGTAATATAAACTCTGAGTCAATGTAAATGGTAAATCCAAATTTTCTCTTGGGTGGTAGGATATAGCACGATTTCTCAACCTGGAAACTATTGATATTTTGGGCTGGATAATCCTTTTTTGGGGAGGGTGGGGGGCTGTTCTGTGCATTGTAAGTGGCCTGCCCACTGCCCACTAGATGCCAGTACCACCCCCTCCCCACTTGTGACAACCAAAAATGTCTCCAGACACTACCAATTGTGCCCTGGGGGCAAAATCATCCCAGTTAAGAACCACTGGAATATAGCAAAACCAAGGTCATGAGGTGTCCCATGGTTGATGAGTTCCTCTGTGGCTATGATATCCTTTAGCCCGCACAGCAGCCCTACAAGGTAAGACTGGCCCTGTTAGTGTTATGCCCAGAATTCGTGATCCACAAAGAACACCAGGGAGCCGAGTCTAATGAGCTAGCTCGAGCTCAATCCCCTACCTGCACCGACACAGCGGTGAGATGCCAGGGAGAGAGAGCGAGTTTCAAAAGCACAAAGGTTTTATAGGGGTCTAGGGGCAGTTGGTGAGGTAATGGTTGTGGCCTCAGCCGATTGGCTGGGGAAGGGTCATGGCCTCAGCCGATTGGCTGGGGAAGGGTCGGAGTCCTGTTACGCAGGTCGCAGGGCATGTTTTGATCAGGAAGTTTGAACGGGTGAGCGGGAGGTTACTCAAGGGGAGGAGGCGTGGTCTGAGGTTTCTGTGATTTTCCTGGAAAGGGGGCATGTCGGGGACATAGTCACTCAAGGTGGAGGATACAGAACAAGATGGAGTCAGCCGGCATAGGTCCGCTGTTTCATTAGAACTTTCCATGGTCGCAGTGACCCATTGCCCAGATATCCCAGTGCTCTTGGGAGCTCTGCCTCAGCCACCCAACTCTGAAGTAGATGACCAGTGGCTTCAGGTTGTGCATCAATCACAAAATGAGTCACCTTTTACCCATTCTCAGTCATTTGGCAATGCTAAGACAGGAATCAAAATATTACAAGACAAGACACTGAAAGTACTTTAGGAGGCCATGTTTGGATATTCCAGCCCCACCTTGAACTACAAGAACACAGATTATTAACATCATTAACCGTCCTTATTTATGGGACACTGACACCCAGAGAAAAAGAAATAACCTCCCCTATGTCAAACATGTATCAGTGGTGCCCCCTGCTCTTGCCCCCTGCTCTCGTGCCTCGCTCTCTGACCCCACGACTGACCCCACTGACCCCTTACCCCAAGTACTCAAGGAACGTAAACCCAACCTATTACAGTCCCAGTCTGCCAGCATCCCAATTCCAAATTCCTGGGAGCAAGTCACAATGGGGCTCTTACACGGGGGCATTGCACCATGCCAGGGGCACCACTCACACAGACCATGGAAATCCTATGGTACTTGATTCCAGAGTATGAACAGGGCTTCAGGGACCAGCCCATGGATAAAGAGCAAATCTCTGCGAAGGTGGTAACAAATTAGACAGGTTACCTCTACAGATGTCAACTGAAGTGATCTCACACAAATCACGAGACTTCTTGATGCTTCAATGATCCCATCTCAGTTTGGCGATTGTAAAACATGGCCCCCTGATTCCCTGCCACTCCCCCCAATGGAAGGTAGAAGCCTTTGTGCCTACCCCTTCAATCTGGGCTTTGTGATAGTCTGACCAGTAGAATTTGATATAAATTCTGCTATGGCAGTGTCCAGACTCAGGTTTTTAGAAAAAAATGGCAAATTTTCACTCCGTGTCTCTTGGATGCGTGCTCTTCATGCCCGGCCACCATACTCGGAGGAAACCCAAGCATTCCTGGAGAAGCCCACCTGTCCAATAGTCTCTGCTTATCTTTCGTGGAGCTGAGATGAGCCTTCCTCAATGGAGCACATTCCCAGTTGGAAACCCATGTGGTTAAAGCAATAATTGTTAGTGTTTTCAGCCACTGTGTTTGAGGGTAGAGGTGGTCGGGTATGCAGCGATAACCGAGAACGCTCATAATCTCAGCCTTCCTGGTAGAGGGTATTAGGTAATCCGTTGAGATACAGTATGAAAAGTGAAAGCTCTTGGTACATCGGAGAGCATCAAGTCAGCTTTAATTTGTATGATTCCAAGGTAAATGGCAGCAAAGCCGTGGTTCTCCCAGCCAAGTCAGTAGCTGGCTCGTGTTCAGGGGAGAGGAGGCAGTTGCTAACAGCAGCCAGTACATAAACCAGGCTGGTGAGGATTGGGGCAAGGAGAAGGCGCAGTCACAGACCGCTGTGGTTTATCAAGCCTCAGGGCAAAAGATGACCCTGGGAGGTTGTCTGAGACCCTTCCTCCAGACAGATACATGAAGAATATCGATTTTATTTTAAAGGTTCTGGAAGGAAACAAATGTCCGTGTCTAGCAGTAAGTTTGAGTTATTCTGGATTCTTGGTCAGGAAATACTAAACCAAGTCTCCCTGGCTTCCTATGTGGCCTATATCTTTGGGTTGCGGTGTCAGATAAATTTGGGGACACAAGTAGGAAGGCGCATCCTTGGCCACAATGATTCTGGCCGGGAGGCTGTTTCTAAAAGTCTCAATCACTGCAAAGGACTGTTGTATCGTTGTCTCAAAAAAAAAAAAAAAAAAAAAAAGAATTTCCCCATCTTTCTAATGTAGAAGTCTGACAGGCCACGTCCCAATTTGGTGATGGAAATCCATACATTATTTTGCCCATTGGGTGCAAATACCCCAGGAGAGATCTTTCTGAACCACGTTCGACGTCTGGTCATTGCTCTTTGTTTTTTTTCTCCTTTGCAGTTCAGAGAAGGTGAGCCCTGAACACGCTGAAGTTCAAGTCCAGCCGTGCCTGCAATCAGCCCCGCCCTGTGCATTGCAGCCTACCGGAGTCCCCGCATTTTGTGTGTGCCAAAGGCCATCTGAGCTGGCTTTTCTGTCACTTGCAGTCAAGAGTCCTAACTGACCAATGCGTACAAAGAAAATTCCCTGGGGTGACCGAGGCAGGAAACTCACATGGTAAATCCTTTACTCTGTAAATATCATGAAGACCCCACCCAAGTGGGACCACTTTTATTTTCTCTTCTATCCCCCTTTCTCTGCCTGGTGGGGGACTCCTGGGCTTCCACATTATTTTCCTTCTCAGTGGGGAGGCCTCTAGTCCCCACCTCAACTCGGCTGCGCTGGCTCTCTCCCTCTTTCTCTCCAGCAAGTTTCAACCACACCAGCGAATGCTCATCAAAGAACCTCAGGCCATGAAGTAGTAAGGTACAAGGAAGTAAAGTCTGTGAAAATGTCTAGCTACTTTCAAACCAGCTCATAAAACCCCAGCGAGGCAGCAAAGGGCACATGCTGTCCCCAGGCCCGTGATGGGGCAGGAGAAGGGCCGCCCCCCCACCTTAGAAGCTGTTTGACAACAGCAAGCTCAATGCCTGTATTTTCTGGAAATATCTCGGTTTTGAATATCCTATCCTGTGGACAAACGGTGCATCCCACTTTGGTGTCCTGAAAATACGGTGACTGTTCGTAAAGCATCACCCCAGCTAGCCTGTATCAGGAAACACGGCTCCCATCGCAGAGGATAGGGGCTGCCCTGTTGTACCACGGGGCTTGTCTGCACTGGCACTGTCCCAACCAAACCAGGGAGGCTCGGAGGTGGCAGGCTGCAGCTCTCAAAGCCCTGAGTACAGAGAAGGCCATGCAGAAGAAGAAGACAGTTCTTGGTCCCCCTGGACTTAATTACCAAAGTATGGCTCTTCAGATGACTTATAGTGCTACACAAATGCTATTTTCTTTTAAGATTTTATATTTAGGGGTGCCTGGGTGGCTCAGTTGGTTAAGCACCTGACTCTAGCTTGGGTCATGATCTCACAGTTTGTCGATTTGAGCCCGCGTCAGGCTCTGTGCTGACAGCTCAGAGCCTGGAGCCTGCTTTGGATTCTGTGTCTCCCTCTCTCTCTGCCTCTTCCCCCCCTCAAAAAATTAATAAACATAAAAAAAAATTAAATTGTCATGTCTCATAGAGGGAGGTGGGTGGGGGGAATCGGCTAGATGGGCAATGGGCACTAAGGTGGGCACTTGTGATGAGCCCTGGGTGGTACATGTAAGTGATGAATCACTAAATTCTACTGCTGAAACCAATATTACACTGTATGTTAACTAACTAGAAATTAAAAAAAAATTTTTTTTAATTGTCATGTTGTTTACAAGCTCTAAGCCATTTCACAGATATTATTGCCTGAGATGACACCAAACTACTGACAAAGTTGGCCAAGTAAAATTAAAATATTAAATAAATAATGGCTCAACAGGGTGCCTGGGTGGCTCAGTTGGTTAGGCATCCGACTTTGGCTGGGTTCATGATCTCGCAGTTCGAGAGTTTGAGCCCCACGTCAGGCTCTGTGCTGACAGCTCGGAGCCTGGAGCCTGCTTTGGGTTCTGTGTCTCCCCCTCTCTCTCTGCCCCTCCCCTGCTCACAGTCTGTCTCTCTCTGTCTCTCAATGATAAATAAATGTTAAAAAAAAATTTTTTTTTAAATAATGGCTCAGCAATCTATTGTAATGACAAAAACCATACGGATGGCAGAGAAAGGCAGGGAATTCGGTAAACTCTGGCCTCAGCTATCGCTCTAGCATCTTCAAAGGGGTCTGCTTCTCTGGACCACATTCCTTCAGAGTATTATTCAGTTTTGCTTAGCCTCCATGTCTCACCCACCCTCAGAAGAACACAGAAATGTCACAGGTAGCTATGTGAAAACAGTGCCTGGGTAGTTGGGCTCACAAGAACTCCCTAAACTGCATCGAAAGAACAGTGAGTCACATTATTAAATGGACCACAGCGGTGGTGTAAGTTTTACGTGATTCTAACAAACACATACTGCGTAGGCTTCATGGTAAGGCATAGAATAAAAGGTTCATCTTATTGCAGCATTGTTTACAATGGCTAAGATATGGAAACAGCACAAGTGTCCATCGACTGATGAATGGATAGAGATGTGATATCTATATATCTATAGATAGATAGATAGTTAGATAGATAGATATACACACACACAAAGGAATACTACTCAGCCATTGAAAAAAATGAGATTGTGCCATTGCAGTAACATGGAAAGACCTAGAAGGTATTATGCTAAACCATGTAAGTCAAACGGAAAAGACAAATACCATATGGTTTCCTCATATGTGGAATCTAAAAACAAAACACAGAGGCGCCTGGGTGGCTCCGTCGGATAAGCGTCCGAATTCGACTCAGGTCATGATCTTGCGGTTCGTGAATTCGATCCCTGAGTCAGGCTCTGTGCTGACAGCTTGAAGCCTGGATCCTGCTTCGGATTCTGTGTCTCCCTCTCTCTCTGCCCCTCTCCTGCTTTTGCTCTGCCCCTCTCTCTCAAAAATAAATAAACATTAAAAAAATTTTTAAATAAATAAATAAGAAGAACAACGCAAACAAATGAAGAAACAAAGAAGCAGAAACATACCCATAAATACAGAGAACACAGTGATGGTTGCTGGTCGGGGCAGGGTCGATGGGCAAAATGGGTAAAGAGGAGTAGAAAGTCTGGGCTCCCAGCTATGCAATGAGAAAGTCAGGGCACCTGGGTGGCTCAGTCGGTTAAGCATCTGACCCCATTTCTGCTTAGGTCATGATCTCATGGTTCATGAGATCAAGCCCCACAATGGGCTATTTGCTTCCAGTGCAGAGCCTGCTTGGGAGTCTCTCTCCTCTTCTCCCTCTGCCCCTCCCCTGCTCTCTCTCTCTCTCTCTCTCTCTCAAAATAAATAAATAAACATTTAAAAAGAAAAGCCACCAGGATAAAGTGTACAGCATAGGGAATATGGTCAAATAAAAAAGAAAAGAACATCAAAGTCTCATCTGTTCAATACTTTGTATTGACTCCAGTTCAACGCTTTTTAACTTCTGCTTCAGGGGAGAGCAGTGCTAGATGTCTAGAGTGGGAGAGACTGGAGGGTCAGTGCAGGATGGTTGACACTTTCCACACTCAGGGAGGTCCCTGTCTAGTCACAGGAAGAATGGCAAAGCCACATGACCTGTTTTATCCACAATTCTCCAGCCCAGGTGCAGACACCCTGCAGTCACTCTTGAGGGATTAATGCTCAGGGGACCATATATGTCTATGTCTCTATATCTATACCTATTGCAAAGCCAGGCAAAAGAGCCTCTCAGATCACAGAAGTAAATCTTAGGAAAAAAAATTACAGACGTGAAGTCTTAGAACGAGTTGTCACCCCGAGGGATGCACCGGAAGTAAAGCCTCAGCCTGAATGCCAAAGTCAGAAAACCCAGATTCAGACCTTGTCTGTCTCATTTCCCGGCTACATGATGTTAGTTGACTTACTTCTTCTATCCTTGGCTCTGGTTTCCTCATTTTTAAAAGTCCATTAGCACGCCAATCTCCCAGAGTTCTTGTGACAATTCAGTGAGATTAGTTGATGTAGAGCCCTTGGCTGACAGTTGGGCAAAAGCTGACTGTTCATTCCCTTGTTCCCTCCTCCTTCCCTCCCTCAAATGCACAAGCCCATGGGAGGAAGGGGAGTTGGTGGCTGCCAGGAGGGGGGCGGGGTGGGGGGGGTGCAGAGATGGCGGGATGCTTGGCTGTGGTTTTTGTAGGCAGAAAGCTGCAGCTATACTCCCCTTAGAGACAGGAACGAACGCTTTGCTGTGCTCTCAGGGAAACCAGCTCCTTGACACCATCTGGCCACAAGGAAAGGGGACCTCATGGAGGAGACAGGTCAGGCGAGGGCAGAGAGAGCTGGGCTGAGGCCAGCGGCCAAGGCTGTGCTTCCCAGCCTGCTCTGCCCAGGGGCCCCTCCCTTACCAGAGGATGCGTTTTGGATTTTGCCTCCTATGGACTTTCTCTCCAGTCCACAGGCCTGCTTGGCATCCAGACTCCAAGTGATGAGCTTGACCATTGGCTGGTCACATGGCTTGGACGCCGTCCAGACTGTGCAGTTGGGATGGATGCGTCAGCTACAGCCATGGTGCAGGGCATCTGATTCAAGGGTAGAAAGGAGATGCTTGTAGGCTTTGTCTCTTTTATTATTTTTAGAAGAATGAGGGGTTGCCTGGGTTAGCTCAGTTGGTTAAGCATCTGACTCTTGGATTCCTCTCAGGTCATGATCTCATGGTTGGTGGATTCGAGCCCCGTGTTGGACTCTGTGCTGGCCGTGTAGAGCCTGCTTGGGATTCTCTCTCTCTCTCCTTCTCTCTCTGCCCACCACCCCCACCCCCAAAAGATAAATAAATAAACTTAAAAAAAAAAAAGAAAAATGAATATATGCCAATACCAATAGACAGAGCAGCCAACTGAAAAGCCACCAGTGACCTCACCCCTTGGAGATAACTGTTGCGAGTGAATCTAATCTAGAAGCATTGCCATCCTCCTTTAGCTAAAAACTAAATTACTCTGTAACTCTTGTTCCTTCTAAGACATTTTCTTTCAATATAACGAGGCTCCCGGCACATTTCAAGACAATTCGGGGCTCTTGGTTCTGGGTCCCGGGGCCAGGTGTGCCCTTCAGAGGCCAGGGCTGGTGAGGGGTGTCTGTCACATTCTGCCAGGAGCAAAAGAGCCGTCCCATCCTTGGCCTCAAGAAGCCAGCAGAGAGGAGGGATGGGGGTTGCCCCATCCAGATTTCTGCAACCAGAGGAGGATGGGCAAAGACAGAGACAGAAATGCATGAAAGAGCCTTAGCACCCCGCATTTCTCTCCTGCCTCCCGTTAATATACTCTGGGCATGTCCCCCCAACTGCAAGGCCTCTCAATGGCAGCCCGTGCTGCTGGCGTCTGCATTTTGAAGAAGGATGGGGTGGGGTTTGCAATTACTCCATATTGCTATGAATTAGACTAATACTCAATTAGCACATTGTGCATTTAAATGACTTATTTATGATGCATAATTGATACAGTTGCGTCTACACAGCCTTGCTGAGTCACATGAAAAGTTTCAAGGCCTCGGATGACGACTAAGCTTCCTCTTGGCACTTGGCGCCCTTGCCACCTGCCCTTTTGGGGCCTGTTCCACCCAAGAGCCGGCGGCTCTTGCCCGGGTTTGTGACTTTCAAAGCAAAAATGGCTGCCTCTCAGCTGCTGAGAAGCCAGGGCAAGGCCTTGTATTCTTGCTGCCAACTCAGGAGGGAAGGGCAGTGTAAACAGCAGGTGTGGAAACCGGACCTCGTCCTCCAGGAGCTAACAGAGCAGAAAGGAGCGGCTGGCTGAAGCGGCACCAGAGCAAGTGTGAGGGGAGAGCTCCCCATGCGGCCTGTGTTTCCGGCCACAGATTTGGGGAGGCACAGACAGCTGGACGATCCGGCTTTCTGTCATGAAATATCATCGGCTGCCTTCGTCAGTCACAAGATCACAAGATGGCAGCCCAGGCAGGCTCAGTAGGCAGACAACTTGAGCCCGGGACAAGTTCATCTTTGGGGGGGGGCGTTCGTTTGCTGCCACAGAAGAGTACGGCAGACTGGGTGCGGTGAGCAATAGAAATTGATCTCCTCACCATTCTGGAAACCACCAGTCTGAGATCAAGTGGCCTCCTTGGGTGGCTCAGTCAGTTAAGCGTCTGATACTTAGTGTCAGCTCAGGTCATGATCTCACGTTTGGTGGGATCAAGCCCCACATCGGGCTCCACGTTGATGAGCCTGCTTGGGATCTTCTCTCTCTCTCTCTCTCTCTCTCTGTCTCTCTGTTCTTCCCCCACTTGTGCTCTCTCTCTCACTCTCTCAAAGGAAATCAATAACCTTTAAAAAAACAAAAACAAAATGTCAGCAGGGTTAGCTTCTGAGACTGCTCTCCTTGGCTTGTAAGTGGCTGTCTTCTCCCCATTCATCTCATGTCCTTCCCTGTCTGTGTCTATGTTCTAAGCTCTGCTTTTATAAGGTCACTGATCATTGTGGATTGGGGCCCAGCTCATGACCTCATTTTAATGTAATTACCTCTTTAAAAGCCTGGCCTCCACATTCTAAGGTACTGGTGTTTAGGACATCCACATACAAATTTCGGGGGAACAAAACTCAGCCCATACCAGGGGCTCTCTCGCCCCGTGAATGCATCACCTACACCTCCTGTGTGCTCTGTCCAGAATCCAAGCAACGGTGGGGTGCTGCTGGCCTCTGCAAAGAACGCTGAGGGAGAAGAATCACAGTAGGAAGGCCAGTGTGATCCCTTTTCTCTCATGAATTTAACAAGAAATCCGTAAAACCTCCCCACTGGCTGTAGGAGGAAAGAAAAGGCCCAGCGACAACAAGTGTGGAACCGCAGTGCAGGTTGAAGGGCACTTCTGACCCCACTGCTGGAGGCCTCGGAACCACCGAGGACCCGGGAGTGTTTTCCAGATCCAGGCATTCTGAGCTGTGGCCGCCCTGGGGTTTGGGTTCTGAGGCTTCTGAGCAGTGACATGTGAATCGAGATAATCAAGCCCCTTGTTTGAGCCAACCTTGCCGTGCAACTACCACTTACTTGCAAGACACGAAAGAGCCTCAAGGGCAGTACGGATGTGATACAACCAACACAGGGGATTTTTTTAATAATTTTCTAGTAGACGTGCTACGAAAAAGTTAAAAGAAGCCAACAAAATAAATTTTAACAATTACTTCAGTATGTCCAAAGTACTATTTCCACATGTAATCAGTATTAAAACGTGTAATGAAATTTTTATGTATTTAAAATTAAATATAATATTATCATATATAATTACATAATGTTATAAATAGAAGTATATATTATAAAATAAATTACAGTCATATATTACTATTAATTATTATACAATACATGTAACATGATAACATATTTGCCCATCTCTAGGGGCCCCTGGAATGGGGGCGTCCAGTCCCACCAAGTACACAATTAAAGCCATTATCTCGATCTTTCAGGTCCTAAGGTCATCTTTTTCTCTGTTACCTAAATTGAGTGATCAGAGCACCTGGCTGTCTTGGTTAGTAGAGCATGTGACTCTTGATCTTGGGGTTGTGAGTTCAAGCCCCAAGCTAGGTGTAGAGATTACTTAAAAATAAAAATCTTGGGGCACCTGGGTGGCTCAGTCGGTTAAGTGTCTGACTTTGGCTCAGGTTGTGATCTCAAGGTTCATGAGTTCTAGCCCCGTGTCGCGTTCTGTGCTGACAGCTCAGAGCCTGGAGCCTGCTTCGGAATCTGTGTCTCCCTCTCTCTCTGCTATTCCCCCGTTCACGCTCTGTCTCTCTTTTGCTCTCAAAAATAAACACTAAAAAATCATAAAACGTGCATAAATCAAAACCTTCAGGGGCGCCTGGGTGGTTCAGTCCATCAAGCATCCAACTCTTGAATTTGGCTCAGGTCATAATCTTAGGGTTTGTGGGCTCGAGCCCCATGTTGAGCTCTGCTCTGACAGCCTGGAACCTGTTTGGGATTCTCTCTCTCTTCTCTCTCTACCCCTCTTTCATGCGTGCAAATACACTCTTTCTCAAAATAAACTTTCAAAAGGAAATTAATGACAATAAAAATCTTTTTAAAAATAAATTGATTTGTTTCTCTAGAATCCCAACTCCGACTATCTTGGAGCACAAAGACATATTTACCTGGAATCTATGGATGCACCCTTGCTTCCAGATTTGGAAATAAGGTGAAGGTTGGGATGATCCGGCAGCCTGGGGAAATGTGCCAAGGACCCAGCATCTTGGGGATTTACCAGCCTGTACCATGGCGGTAGGCCAACCCTGGTAACCTCAAACTGCGTCCAGCTCTGTTGAATTGTCAAGACAGCTTTTGCAGAATGAACCGTGATCCTTCTGCCCCTTACGGATGAGGAAGCTGACGCTGAAAGGTAATGTGACTTGTGCAGGCCACTCACCAGGGAGACGGAGATCCAAGCCTCGAACCCGGGTCCCTCTGATTCCAGAATTGGTGCTTTGCACAGTGCCCAAGGTTTCTAGGGTCTCAGGTGTAAAAACAACTGTCCCAGAAAATAAAAATCTAAAGTGAGGGTGGGAAGTGCTGTTGTCGTTGTTTTAGCGGATTAGTCGGGTCCCAACCTCAAAGGCTCCACGTGTGCAAGCCTCCCTTGGTTGAGCGAGCCTGACCCCAGCAACTGGGAGAAAGTCTGGTGCCTTCCTGTTCTGCTGAGAATCCTACGGTCAGACCAGCCCTGACCTTGCTGGCCAGTGCGTTGAACGGGCAGCAAAATCCATCCTCCTTGACGGGTGGAGTAAAATGATTAAGATGATGTCTGTTAAGCACGTAGGACATCTTGGCATCATGGCGCTCTCCCAAACTGATCGATAAACCCCGTCATCTGCCTTAAGCACGCCATGCTGCCTTCAGGATGAACCTTGTCTCCCTCCCATCTGCGGGATTACTCCTGCTTGAGACCCAGCCCAGGCCTCCTGATCCCTCGGATGTCTTAAAAGACTCACCTGTGTGGGTCTGAGTTTAATTATACTCGTCAGCCAAGGGATTTGGGGAGCTTTAATTTAAAGACGGTGTTGAACGCTTTTAAATTATTTTAAATTTTCTGAGGCACCCAGCTGCAACACACGCCTTTCATAAATTACAGAGCAAATGCGGCGGAGGCTGTGCGCGCAGAAGGGCCAAGGATCAGAACAGATCCCCAAAGGATGAAATATATTTCTGGCAATGAGGAAGAGCTTAGCGCACACCTATCATTATTGTTAATGGCACCGGGGTGTCGGGCTCCCTCTCAGGGCGCACCACAATGCAAACGCAGCTCTTGGAATTCAGTTCCTCGCTGCTCCCTGGCCGCTCAGTAGCACTGAGCCCTGGTGAAATGTGTGTCAAGTTCTTCAAAACAATTATTGCTGCTAGAGGAAAAATGATCAGCGAAGTGCTCTGAAGTTAACACCTCCTCAGCGCCGGAAATGGAAATGGAAATGAATTCTGGAAATGTCTGCATTCTGTTGAATATGAATCTACAGACATCTCGGCTGCCGTGTGCAGAACGGGAGAAGGGACTGTAAGGGAGGATAATGAGCTGACGAAGGAACTCACGAGGTCTAGAGGCCAGAGTAATGGACTGGTGGTCACACTCCCAGGTTCTTGCTACGGTTCTGCTGCGGGACCCTGGGTGAGCTCTTAACCTCGCAGAGCCTCCTTTCAGGAGGTTAACTCACAAAGGTGTGGAGACCAACAATTTATGCTAGAATCTAAATAATCATGCAAGTTACCTGGAAGAGTGGCTGCAAGGCCTACCGTGTGCGACTGAAATCTTCCCAAGGGAGCTTCAGCAAGGTGTCTGAGGGAACGCTCCTCAGAAAGGAAAGCACCTGTCACTCCTGGGGCCACTGTGTGTGGCTCAGACGTATTGGCTCCTGGACACAGGGATGATTTGGGGACAATTCCAAAGGTGAGATGGGAGACTCCTCGAGGGAGAAGATCCCACCCACACTGAGCAGTAGAGCCAGAAAATTCTGACATGGACCCCAAGGCACAGAGTAGGTTGGTAAAATGGGACTCAGTATGACTCAGTCTTGGTTAAAGCTCCAGAAGCTGAGAAGTATCAGTGAACACCAGGAGCCAAGAAAGGCCCCGTCGTAAGTGGGGCGGTGGGCCATTTGTGCAGGCAGGCCACTGCACAAATGCAGATTTCTTTTCTCGCCATAATCTCCCTGGTGGATCCAAGAGGTTGGGGCTGGGAAGATTCCAGACTTTCTTTAAAGACAGATGAGGGAACACCGAGCCCCCTACAGGTCCTCCCTCCTACTCTGGGGTCGAGAAGGAGAGGCAAGACTTCCTCCTTTCAACCCAGCTGAGATAGGCTTCCGAAGAATCACTTGGCAAGTCTGACCTGTGTCCCCAGGGGTATGCTAGGGACAGAGGCTGGGTCAGACTCATGCCTCAAGAAGCCCACAGGCAGGGGCTTGCCAAAACAGCCTGGTGGCAGAGCCAATATGCCCAGGGCCAGCTGCATGTCTACAATGACCATCTCCCAAGGATTCGATGGGGGACCCCAGGAATGGAGGTGGCTTGGCAAAACCTCAGACTCAACTCCTTTGGGACACAAAGAGGTGTCCACTCTGAACCCAGAGCCACTAAGTAAACGGCAAAGCCAGGATTCAAATTCACATCTTTTGATTCCTAACCCAAAGACCTTTGCTTATTGCTGTCCCTCTTTTTATATTTTATCAGCCAGCGTTAAGAGGTAAGTGTGCAGTCTAGAAACTCAATTTCTCCCGCACACCTAGATAAAGGACCTGCTGAAAATAAACCCATGTAAACACAATCATTTCATATATGAGAGAGCAAATGCAATCATTGGCCTCATTTTATCAGTATTGTTTGAGATAATAATTGGTGCACTAATCGAGTCTGACATCAGAGAAAGCTCTAATTTGATAAATTCCTGATTCAGGATTATAGAGCGCTGACGCTTTCTCATGAGCGGCACATAAGAGTAAGCAGGCAACAGAGTCCAGTATATTCTCCAACGTTCTCTGGAGTGCTGTCAACCTGTCATGATTAATTCCAAAAGGAGAGAGCAGAATATGGTTTGTGGAGGTGACGAAGTTGTCCGTTTGTCAGACAAGAGGACAAGAGTCTAAACAGGGTGACAAATGTAAAGTTTGGGGGTTTGCTTTTATTCACTTGGACATTTAATAAAAAACATTTTTTTCTCCCGAGAAATGACCATTTGAATTGTTTTTAAATTTTTTTAAGTCTTATTATTCGTTTTGAGAGAGAAAGAGAGCATGAGCAGGGGAGGGGCAGAGAGAGGGAGAGAGAGAGACTCCCAGTGCAGAGCCTGATGTGGAACTTGAACTCACAAACCGTGAAATCATGACCTGAGCCGAAACAAGGAGTTGGACACAACCCACTGAGCCACCCAGGTGCACCCAATTTGATTTTCTTTTTTTAATTTGAGAGAGAGAGAGAGTGAGAGAGATCACGAGTGGGGAGAGGGGCAGAGGGAGGGAGAGAGAATCGTAAGCAGGCTTCACGCTCAGCATGGAGCCCAACTTGGGGCTCAAACCCACGACCCGGAGATCGTGACCTGAGCCGAAATCAAGAGTCAGATACTCGACTGAATGAGCCACCCAGGCGATTCAAAAATCTGTATCCCTGCTTCACAAAACTTCAGGAGTTTCAAAGAAATGAGTGGACACGTGCTGGTAGTGGACCAGCCACGAGTTCTAAGGATGCAGTGCTGTACCTGAAGGGCAGAAAGCAGGGAGGGGGTAGGTGGGCCCCGATACGGCAGATCAGCATTTCTATAATCTCCTCTCGACCCCCTGCTTCATGGCTGCTAAACTCAGGATTGGAAGAGCAGACCTTCTTCTGCCATGACCTGGGACGCAGCGAGAGGTAGTTGGGAGCTGGAGGGCCACATGCCCTGAGGCACAGAACGTGAGGTACGGCGTCTGGCGCAGTCAGATTGTAGGTGGTCAAGGTATGTTCAAATGAGTCACTGTGTGCGTGCAAAATTCCTGAGAACGGCGGGCTTCCTGGACCTTGCCCTCAAGGGGCGCTTATACCTTAGGGTGGTAAGTGACTTACGCTATTTTTTGGTCTATCACCTGATGTCTGGGGTAGAGCCAAGCGCTCTATCACGGTCACTTTAAAGCTTGAGAAACTGCTATCTGCCCGTCCATCCGTGTGTCCATCCATCTGACACAGAACAAAGGTATTATAGGAGCACAGAACCCAGGGCCTGACCACGCCTGGGGTCCTCCGCTTTCAGGCCACCCTGCTGCCCCAGGTGTGGGTCTTTAAAGAGGGTCACAGCCCATGTGGGACCACAGCTGGCAGGGATGAGGCCGCCCAGGGCGCCCTGCACAGAAGGACGTCTTTGTGCGAGCTCAGTGTGGAAACTCAGACTTGGGGCAGTGCGGGCTTTCAGATGGATTTCCTATCATTTATCTTCTTATCAAAAGGTTTAATCACTTCCCGCTCTCCTGACTGTACGGGAATAATGACCCTATTCTATCCTTACCAATACAATGCACAATAGAAATGGTTCAGAGTCTCTCAGGCCTCCTAAAATGAATGTCTTATTGTACACACATCATTCAAACCACAGTAAAAGGAATGTTTAAAGAAGAGAAAGAAATCTCAGTAATCCCACGCACAGCGATTGCATATTGCCCGCCGGTCTTTGCATGTGGGCACGCCGAGATGAATTGCACGTTGAAAATTACTTGTCCTGTCATTTCCCCAAGAGGCCGAATGTATTCTGACACGTCGTGGACCTGTAGCTTCTGGAGAAGTACAGCATGTCCCCCTCTATGATTTTCAACTTCTCTATCCAGGATAACAAGTACTGAGAAACTTGAAAACGAATCGCAGTGGTTTCTGCCCAGCGTTGGGCTGCTGAGGCCTTGTTCTGGAAACAGTTAAAAGCTGTATTACATTCCTGGAGGGGAAGGGCTGTATCATATACCTTGATGCCTCCATTAGCTCCCCACCCCCACCAAACAAAGCTCCTTTCTATGAGATCAGGCGTATTAAATAACAACAGCAGCACGAAACCTGAGACACCCTCACGGGCAGTGGCTGATGCTCACAAGGCCTTATGCAGACCGATCGAGTCCTCAAAGTGCTTCTGGCTTCCCCAGGCTCCCCAGGTCAGAGTTAGGACCCTCATCCTCTCTCCAACACCAGAAGGGAGAGTTTTTTCACAACTCCCCGTTCATTGTATCCTACGGAAGGAAGAATTCATCACTGATACTGTCACTTGGGCTGTTTAACCATTCCTTGGGTTGTATAAGAAGGGTGGGGGATGTTATGCACCTGTAAAAGTGGGTGAAGAGATATGGAAGCAAAGGGCCTGTAAAGACACCCTACAATCTTACTACTAAAAATGTGGACCTCGGACCACCAGCATTGGCATCCCATGGGAGCTTACTATAGAATGCAGAAACTCGGGCCCCTCCCTGGTGCCATAGATTGGATCCGAATCCACACTGCAACGAGACACCAGGTGGCATGGATGTGGTTGATGAGGGACCACACTTTGGAAACCACTGCTGTAGGGTGTCTGGGTGGCTCAGTTGGTTAAGCGGTTTGGGCTCAGGTCACGGTCTCACAACCCGTGAGTTTGAGCCCCTCATCGGGCTCTGTGCTGACAGCGTGGGACCCTGCTTGGGATTCTCTTTCTCCCTCTCTCTCTGCCCCTACCCTGCTCCCTCTCTCTCTGTGTCTCTCTCCAAAATAAGTAGATAAACTAGAAAGAAAGAAAGAAAGAAAGAAAGAAAGAAAGAAAGAAAGACAAAAGAAGAAAGAAAGAAAGACAAAAGAAGAAAGAGAAAGAAAGAAAAACAAAAGAAGAAAGGAAAGAGAAAGAAAGACAAAAGAAGAAAGAAAGAAAGAAAGAAAGACAAAAGAAAGAGAAAGAAAGACAAAAGAAGAAAGAGAAAGAAAGAAAGAAAAACAAAAGATGAAAGGAAAGAGAAAGAAAGAAAGAAAGAAAGAAAGAAAGAAAGAGAAAAAAAGAAAGAAAGAAAGAAAGACAGACAGACAAAAGAAGAAAGAGAAAGAAAGAAAAGAAAAGAAAGGAAACCACTGCTGTAGAACCAGTCAGGGAATTCACATACCTGAGTATCCGCCTGGGGCATTTGCCTGTGGGTGTAGAAGAGGCAAGTAGTGAGTTTTCATTTCCGTGAAGGTAGAGGAGACCACCAGGCAGGGAGGCGCACTGACCCACTTACTGCTGCCTGCTGTCTCCTGGGTCCAGACTACCCTGCAGGCCACCCCACCCCCACCTCCCCTCCCTCCAGTCTCTGCCCAAGATCTCCAGCTCTAGGTCATCAGGCACATGGGATCCCATTTCGTCACCACGATGCACACAAAGCCAATCTGAACCATGTGATATAAAATAGTACTCACTTAACAGTCTCATGCGATACACAAAATTAGAATTAACGTGAATACTCCAAAATTTTTTTTAAAAAGCCATCAGGCATTTCATAATTTCAGGTGCCTGGATGGCTCATTTGGTTAAGCGTCCGACTTCGGCTCAGGTCATGATCTCACGGTTCATGGGTTCGAGCCCTTGCGTTGGGCTCCGTGCTGACAGCTCAGAGCCCGGAGCCGCCTTCGTATTCTGTGTATCTCACTCTCTGCTCCTTCCCCACCCACACTCTGCCTCTCTGTCTTTCAAAAATGAATAAATGTTAAAAAAAAATTTTTACGAATTGCATAATTTCAAGACCAGGGGAGGTCCTGGGAACCATTTCTACTTTTCCCACACGCCAGGCCACAGAAATGCCTGCCATCTTTTCTCAGCATCTGTAATCCGTGAATCTTCTTATTATTTACATATATCAAAGACTTTGCTAGCATCCTGGTGATGATTTTGCCAATATTTATCTTTACTGATGTCATTTACTGTCACCTAAAAGATCCCTGAATGGGGATGTTCGTGCTAAGGCTGATAAAAAGTTCCCCTAAATCGAAATCTGTGCAAGGGAAGTTAGATGTGGTAAAATGCCACAGTGAAACCCGTTCACACACTCTGACACGCTATTAATATAGGAAAAGGCTCTGCAAAATATTAAAGATAATGCTACGGGGAGCGGGGTGGACAGAGCTTTCAAACCAAGAGACAACGTAATAATTACAGATTTATGCTCTCCTGGAACACATCCCCCTGACTCTACATTTATTGCCATGGGAAAGTTTGTCTTGAATTATGCAAGATCTTCAAAAAAGCACCCGTTGCATAAAATGTGACCACAACATACATGAGAATGTTTTATTCCTTGGGTCACCGAAGCCAAAAATGTATCCTGATGCATCCAACATGATTTCTCCCCTTGGTTATGGAACTCGACCCCTCCCCTGGGTCAACTCCCCTTGTCCAGACTCCCTTTGTCCCCTGGGACCCCACACATGGCATTGCATGCATCAGACACACGGTAACATGATCACCAGGCCATACCCACCGAGAGAATTGGTTTTTAACTAATTCTCTGTTTTTGTTAAAAATATATATTTTTAAAAATATTTTTGAGAGAGAGAGAGAGAGCAGGGGTGGGGCAGAGAGAGAGGGAGACACAGAATCCGAGGCAGGTTCCAGGAACCAAGCTGTCAGCACAGAGCCCGATGAGGAGCTTGAACCACAGACAGAGAGATCATGACCTGAGCCGAACTCAGACGCTTAACTGACTGGGCCACCTAGACACCCCTGTATTTATTTTTTTTTTTTAAGTCAGATTGATATTTTTTTGAGCCTTGGCTTTGAGCAAGGGCCTTGACCACTCGACCAGATGGCTGTTTCACTTCTCAGTGCCTCAGTTTTCTGTCTTTGCAAAGAGATCTGCCCTCAGCCTGACAGTCATTGCTCTGGGGGAGTTGTACGAAGAGGAAGATGGTACCCTTGAGGGTGAAGAGGGGCAGGGATCGCAGCTGTGTGACCCAAAGTGGAAGTGGGCATATAAGTCCATTTGCACCCGGGGGTGAGGGGTGAGGGGCCATCACAGGTGGGGCACAGCCCTCACGCAAGCTCTTCTGCAAGGCCTCTCCAGCTGAGACATACGTAGGGTTGTATCTCAGAGGAGAGGGTGGAGTGTGCCCTGGGGTCTGTCTAGGAAGTAGCCAGTTGTAGCCATGAGCCGATGAGCTTGAGTCTCAAGAGGTAACTATAGCGCGCCTGGGAGGCTCAGTGGGTTAAGCCTCTGACTTCGGCTCAGGTCGGGATCTCATAGTCCATGAGTTGGAGCCCCATGTCAGGCTGTGTGCTGACAGCTCAGAGCCTGGAGACTGCTTTGGATCTGTGTCTCCCTCTCTTTCTGCCCCTCCCCTGCTCATGCTCTGTCTCTCAAAAATAAATAAATGTTAAAAAAAAACTAAAAAAAAAAAAAAGAGGTAACCACAGATGGAGATCAGAGCTGGGGGAAATAGGGATTGAGACAGGTGGAGTGACAGGGCCCCCAAGTGCGGCAGTCCTTTTGCTTCCTCCTGTGCAAACACCTCTTTGGCCCTTACTCCAAAGGAAGCTTACAGAGGCACCAAGGGAGAAAGAAGTGTGGAGTTGAACCATCTGAAATTGCCACTTTCAGGCACCAACCAGTTGACTATTGGCAATGGCACACGTGATTGAACCTAAAATCATCCAGTGGAAATGGTGGGGAGAGAGGGTGTGAAACCCTCTCAGATTTGCCTGTGGCAGGAGCTAGGCAGGGGGAGGCTGAGCTTCGGAGGAGACCCTCTGTCTGTGCCCCACCATGGGGGAGGTGGCACAGACTGGGGACTTCGGAAGTGACCCTGCTCCCTCTTAGTGGTGGATGCCGAAGACAGAGGGGTTATTTCCATGAGCTGCTTGCAAACGACCACTGCCGTCCTCACTCTGCCTTGTCAGGATTTGTTTTCAGATAATGTCTTCAGGGCAGGGTAGAGACAGTCTCCTAGTCTCCTGTGTATTCCTAGCAACTTGTCTGGGTTCCGGATACCCACTGGAGGCTCCAAGAAATGGTTACTGGATGGGGCGCCTGGGTGGCTCAGTCAGTTACGTGTCTGACTTTGACTCAGGTCATGACCTCACAGTTCATGGGATTGAGTCCCATGTCGGTCTCTGTGCTGACAGCAGAGCCTACTTGGGATTCTCTCTCCCACCCTCTCTCTCTGCTGCTCCCCTGCTCACGCTCTCTCTCAAAATAAATAAATAAATAAATAAATAAATAAATAAATAAACAAACAAACATAAAAAAAAAGTTAGAAATGGGATGGCAGTATTTCCTAAAATTATTGGATGACAACATAGATTGTTTTCATGGCGCATCTCCCAGGACTGGTGATTCTCCCAGACTGTATTTTGGTCCTTCAGACAGAGGTTGGGCTAAAATATATTTATGCATGAGCTATGAACAATAAATTAATAAACTAGATGTCAAGGTAGAAATGGGTAAAATACTGAGGAGGAGAAAAAACTCTTTCCAAAGACTTGAGAAGTATTTCAGAAACATCAAGTACGTGTAAATAATTGATACAATATCAGTCATAACTTAATTATTCATTGACATAGGTTCCCTAATGATATGGATGAAGAAAGACTGGATTAGCCTAGTTGAAGGTATATATTTGAAAATAATAGGACTACATAGCATCAAATATATTCTCACTTTTCAATAATTCAAGCTAGTTCCACCATTTTCTTCCGTACTTAAAGGTTTTAATGTGTCTATGTAATTTGCTAATTCACCTGAAAATATATGAAAGGCACAATGTTTGGTATCATGGGTCTACAAAGATGAATCAAAGGAATTTGTCTTCAAGTCTCTCTATGAAAAGAGGTGGTAAACCAGGAAGATTAGATTAAATGAATATTTTTCAAAGTAGAAAGGGGATAAGTCGGTATGTGAGAGACACAGACAAGTGCTAGGAGTTTCTGAGGGACAGAGAGATGTTGCCTTCCAGCTGCGGGAGGAGACATGTCTTGGTGTCGGGCATTCTTTCCGGGAAGGCAGTCTGTGGGTGAGGAAGGCCATGGAAGGCAGGAGGAAAGAGCGTCCTCTAGTGGACACTATGGATTGTGTTTAGACGTGAGCACGTTTGTACCGTCAAGTAGCCAACATTAGCCAGTGCCAGTGGGTGTGTGAGAGGAAGAACTGACAGCTGGAAACCCACAGAACGGGTTTGTAAGGGCCTATAATGGAAAGTTCTGTGTGAAAAGAAATGATGTGTATTTTGGAAATGTGAAATCCTCAGCTCTGCTCTGTCTGCCTTGGTAGTACAATGATCCGCCAACCAATACCTGAGAGTCACCAAGGAGATCCTGGAAATGTGCTCCAAGTGCTTTGCCCAGGGAATGAGGATGGAAAGGGCCCCTTGGGTTCGCACTATTTAAGATAATGTAGGGACAAAATAATGAAACCCGGTCGTTTCCGTGTGAGGATGCTGGGAAATGTCCTGGCAATAGCACCTCAGTCTCACTTGGGGTCATCGCTAACAGAATATGGCCATGAAGAGGTGGCTCTACGTGAGTGATATGTGAGCAAATAAAAACCAAACATGGCGCCTGGGCTTTCGACAGACTACAGCCAGTATTTCCACGATGACTGAACACCTCCCTTGTGCTCTCATTTCTTGTTCCTATCAACCCCATACATTATATAATTCCCTTTTTATACCTTTTATAAGGAAGCTCAGGCTCAGAATGGTCTAAAAAAACTAAAAGATGCGAACTCGCAAGCCAGCGGCGGGGCTTGGATTTGAATCCAGGTCCTTCTGATTCCCAACACAGGGCTCCCCAGAAGTCACAGCCTTTACCTCATAGGTAAAGGGGCCAATTCCCCCCTTTCTCAGAATCTTGGGACCCCTGTCTGTAAAGGAGGGTGTGAGGATGGGAGGAGTATGCACATACCAATACGAAGTCTACTCACATCTCAGGACCGTTTTGCAGCTCAAATGTGAAAGCATGTTTTCTTTTTTAAAAATGTTTCATTTATTGTTGAGAGAGAGAGAGAGAATGGGGGAGGGCAGAGAGAGAGAACACGAAGCAGGTTCTGGGCACTGAGCTGTCAGTACAGAGCCCGACGCCAGAGCCCGATTCAGGGTTCAAACCCATGAACTGCGAGATCATGACCTGAGGTGAAGTTGGACGCTTAACTGACTGAGACACCGAGGTGCCCAAAAGCACGTTTTCAACACTGAGGTAAGGACTATATTAACAACCCCCATAGGGGTTAGAAAAAAAACAAAGCCCTGCAAAATAAGAGCTCTTCCTGGGGCGCCTGGGTGGCTCAGTCAGTTGAGCGTCCAACTTCAGCTCAGGTAATGATCTCTTGGTTCATGGGTTTGAGCCCCGCATTGGGTTCTGTGCTGACAGCTCAGATCATGGAGCCTGCTTCCGATTCTGTGTCTCCCTCTCCCTCTGCCCCTCCCCTACTCACACTCTGTCTCTGTCTCTCTCTCTCAAAAGTAAATAAACATTAAAAAATTAAAAACAAAAGAGCTCTTCCTAAAAACTGCAGAATTGGCACAGCTGGGCCATAATGGGAGGGCTGTGCCTTTAAAGGGTGTGGTCAGTAAGCAGCTGGAAGGGTAGAGGGGAAACTTCTCAGGCTCTCCACTTTTGCCTCAGGCCATCTTCAGGTCCTAAGTACGTGGGACTGGACTTAGCTGTCCTTCCCCTTGGCCATCAAGCATAGCACGTAAGTCCAGAGGCCAGGGCTAGGCCTGCAGAGGCCCTTCCCTGAATGCAGCTGCCACCGGCTGCCTGCACTATGTCTGCCCTCACCGGCCAGGGCCCCGCACCCACGGCCAGGCGCTTGCCCTGATAGAGAGCTCAGAGCCAAAGCCACCACCAGTAATGCTGAGGGATTTGCTCTGGGGCCACGACGTTGTCCTGCCACAGCAAAAGAAATGTATCCAGATGGACGCCAGGAAGCCTTCCGTTCTCTGCTGGCAGAGGGGGCCCATGTCTCCCCACGGTCTACAGGATAAATCCGTTCAAAGACCCCAGCTTCCAGGGCACAGGGGGACCCCCAGGCCAAACTCAGAGCGAGTGCTGCCAGATTTCTTTTTGAATTCATAAGTCTTGGTGGATCAGAGCCTGCCCTCTCAGCTTTGCTGAATCCTCTCTGGCAGGAGCTGTGCACAAAGCCACGGCCCAGGACAAGAGTCTAGGGCCAGCAGAGAAGGTGCCACGTACCTAGCAAATGACAAACTTTTGGTTTGAATTTCCAGTGTAAGGAAATATTGATGGAGGGTGGCCATCACCCATTGATGGAGGGTGGAGCCTGGGTGGCTCAGTCAGTGAAGCCTCCGACTTTGGCTCAGGTCATGATCTCACAGTTCATGAGTTCGAGCCTCGTCTCGGACTGTATGCTGGCAGCTCAGAGCCTGGAGCCTGCTTCGGATTCTGTGTCTCCCTCTCTCTCTGCCCCCCCACCCACCCATGCTCTGTCTCTCTCAAAAATTAACATTAAAAATTTAAAAAGAAAAGAAATATTGATGGAAGGGAGGGAGGTGTTGTCTCTACCTTATCCTGAAAATGGCCTCTGCCTTCCTCTTGGCTCGCAGGTGGATAATAGCTCTTCAGGGCTTTGGGCTGCCTTCCAATGAAAGTTCCAATCCGAAATTTTTCCTGGGCTCCAGACTCCCAACAGGCCTTTGGCTGAATGTCAGTGGGTCTGTTAACTTGAACTTGTGTGCATCTAGTCTATACTGCACATGGCAGGAAGAGTCCCTATTGGTTCCCAACCAGCCTCTATTGGGATGCTACAGGGCCCGGAGCTTCCTTGTGTCTTGAGACATCCATGATCCCCTAAGGACTGTTGTTGCAGGAAGATAAGACTCCTCTGTTCTTCCTCTCTGAAAACCGGGGCCCTTTGTTCCCAGACTTCCATGAGTGGTTTCGTCTGCCTAGAGCATGAGTGGCAGACAGGGTCCAAGGTGTGGGTCTGGAATTAGTACTCAGATTTGCAGAAACTTGGCCTCAGCCTCATCCTTCCCAGCCCTGCTTCTCCCTCAATAAAGCAAGTTTCTTTCTTTCTTTTTAAAGTTTATTTATTTATTTTTGAGAGAGAGAGAGCGACCACATAAACAGGGAAGGAGTGACACAGAACCTGAAGCAGGCTCTAGGTCCTGAGCCGCCAGCCCAGTCGGGCTCGAACCCACGAACTGCAAGATCATGACCTGATTCGAAGTCCGACGCTTCACCAACTGAGCCACCCAGGCGCCCCCAAGAGAGCAGGTTTCTAGAACCATGGAAACTGATACTCAGTTACCACTGGATGCCCGCAGGGGACCTGGTGCAGGCAGAGTGCAATCTGCAGAGAGACTCCAAAGCCTCTCTGGATCTGCAAGCTGACTAGCCCCAGGAAAAGAATGTTAACAGCTCACCCTGAGCTGAGCGAGCTACAGAATCCTGTCTTGAAAGGAAGAATACCACCTAGAGGTAAACAAGAACTAACAGAAGGGGCCGGGCAGCAGCCCCCGCTAGCCAGAAGAAACAAGGCAACAGGCGGAATCCAGGATGGTAAAGAGCTGGCTGAAAACATCCCAAGGAAGTGCCTAGATGCTACATATTTCCAGCGCAAGAACACAAGCAACAGCAACCACACAAACAGTTTCGGAAGCCAGGGGCGGTGTTGCAGGCAACAAATGTGAAAGTCACCTGGCCAGGGAGCGCCTCTCCTCTCTGCAGAAGTCCTGAGGTCCGGCAAAACCAGTGGGGCGAGGGGAGGGGGGCACTGGATGCTGGGCTCCTGTGAAAGCCCAGAGACCCCGCAGCATCCCGGCTGTGTGGCCCCTCCACTTGGGAATGCAAACCTGGAAGAGCCTGGCTCCTAAGAAAAGGCTCAGGCCCATGCCCTTAGCACAGAGCTCAGGAAAGCCAGTCTTCTCCCTCCTAGCACAGCATCCTCCCTCCTGGGCAGTTCAGCGCATCCTCACTGTGGCCGGTGGGTTGTTTGTCTGCTGCTTCTGCGGAGCAAAGGGGAAGTGTAGGAAACAACATCTTCCACCAGTTGCCCTTCTCCTTTTAACAGTGCACCTTGCTCCCAGCCCCATCTCCAGGGGGGTGTGGGGAGTGGGGCAGCAGAAGCCCTCCTGACCTTGATCAGCCTGGCAATCTGACGGGCATGGGTAGTGCCAGAGAGGCCAAGCAGAGGCAGAAGCAAACAGGAGAACAAACTCTCTTGTTGCCATCAGACAACGGGAGTCCGAAGCCACCGCCATCGGATAGGCTGATCTTTCAAGAGAGGCAGGACATCTGCATCTGTATATGAAATGTCCCGTTTACAACGGTGGGTTGAAATATTCAGACAGTAGTTTTTGGTGGGGCAGGCTCCGCCAGGCACCTACGCCGCTCCGTCTCTCCCGTGGGTAGGTAAGCGCTCCTGCAAGGGCACCACACGGCCAGCCCTGGGCTGCCCTGCTCCCTCCAAGCCCACCGGGCGATGCCCCGGAGCCTGGCAGGGCACCGCCTTACTGCCATCCAGAGCAGCCTGCTCTAGAAGAAGAGGTTTCCTCTTTCTGGAAAGTGCAATCTGCCAATCTGAGCAAATAATTCTGGCCCCTCCGCGGGCACCGTTTCTAGTCTGGAACAAGGCATCCATCCTTGTCCGCTGTGGAATCTGAAACACAAGTTGGTGGGATGGCGCCCACCGTTGCCTCATGTGGCCACAGGGGAAGAATGATAGCCTTTGGGCATTTGGAGCCCCTCTGAAAACAACGAACTGTTAAGAGTTTCGCCAAAGAATTACTGTACCGAAGTAATAGTTATTGACATCATTGCAAAGCCTCAGTCCTGTTCTGCCTTGTGTCTGTGAAATACCAGAGACACCGACTCTTCCCCATTGTATGGACTGAAGCTGAAGATTGAAAAAGTTAAGATTGGTCAGCGCCCGGGGCACCTAGGCGGCTCAGTCAGCTGAACGTCTGACTTTGGCTCAGGTCATGATCTCAAGGGTGGTGGGATGGAAACCTGCACGGAGCTCTCTGCTCTCAGTGCAAAGCCTGCTTCAGATCCTCTGTCCTATCCCCCACCTTCTCTCTCTGCGCCTCTCCCATCATGCTGTCTCCCTCAAAGATAAATAAAACATTTAAAAAAAAGACTGCTCAGAGCCCCCATCTGCAGAATCAGACTTAGGATTTGGACCTCAGGGGTGGGAACCTCCTTCTAAAGTCCCTACTTGAGGCCACCTCCAGTCCTCCAAACTCTGTAGAGATTCCACTTCTCAAAAAAAATTTTTTTTAATGTTTATTTTTGAGACAGAGAGACAGAGCATGAGCAGGGGAGGGGCAGAGGGAGAGGGAGAGGGGGACACAGAATCCAAAGCAGGCTCCAGGTTCCAAGCTGTCAGCACAGAGCCCAGAGCAGGGCTTGAACCCACAAACCACAAGATCATGACCTGAGCCAAAGTGGGATGCTCAACCGACTGAGCCACCCAGGTGCCCGTAGAGATTCCTCTTTTATTCCAGGGTAGGGACCTTCTTTCACCTTTTCCTCTTCTTTCCTTCCTCCCCTCACCCCTTCTCAGGAAGTGAGAGCCAAAAGTCAAAGGCTTCATTATCATAATAAGCCACCACAGTTTTGCACTACAGAGGGTGTCCATATCAGCAAGTGAAAGGGTTATTTTGCTACTGGATTATTTATTCCCCTGGGAACCCCATGAAGGCTCCTACCTGGTGAAATGGCAAACTGTCTGGCAAGAGACCACACCTATAGCACATCCCAAGTATTACAGACAAACACAGAGTTACCCAGTTTCATATGATTCCTTGGGAAACACACAATATGGAGCTAAACTGGATAGTAAATAGAACAGCGTATTCAACCTCCTCTCTGAATGTATCACTCTCTGGTTTACCAGGGTACCACGTATCCCCACCTACACAGAGGGGAAAGTCCATCATTACTGGTGACCTTCAATATTTTTATGCATTCTAGTGTTGCTTTTAAGCACAGAAATATTGCTCATCGTCTTTCTTTCTTAATCAATCAGCCAATCATTAACAACTCGTCATCTCTGCCCCAGTCTTTAAAGAATATTTAGAAGGAGAATTAGAAATACTGGGTCCTTCATTGATCAATGGAATATGTATAGGCATACATGTATCTATACACATATATATACTAATAATACAAAAGAATATCAAGTTAAACTGCTAAATGTGTAGAGACAGCAAGTTCATCAAGAGTTCAAAGAAAGGGTCAAGGGATTACAATGAAAGAGAAATCAGGGAAGCTTCCTGGAGTTGGTGATGTCTGAGCTACAACTTGAGAAACAGGAACAATTTCCCTGGAGTTTTAGGGGCAGGAATGACCTTGCTTTAGTTGATGGAAGAGATGAAATTCTGATTGGGTGGCAGTGGGGCAGCAGAACGCTGTAAACAACACGGATAACACTTTGGATAACGTGATGGGGAAATATCTGGCTTTTTAGTTCAGCGTGTGTTTGAATGGAGTTGAACAAAATCGATTTGTTAGTGGTACTTAGCAGAATACACAGGTGTCAGAAAGGGCAGCCAATGCTGGGGTGCTTGACTTAGTTGGTTGAGCAGTTGAGAGTCCGACTCTTGACTTTGGCTCAGGTCATGATCCCCCTGTTTGTGAGATGGAGCCCCGTGTCAGGCTCTGCGCTGATAGGTTGGAGCCTGCTTGTGATTCTCTCTCTCTGCCCCTCCCTCGCTTGCACTCTCTCTCTCTCTCTCAAAATAAATAAACTTAAAAAATTAACAGTAACAACAAAAAAAGACAGGGTAGCCAATGCTAAGCACTAGGGTGGGCAACTAATGTCTATTAAGAAGAAAGGGATCTTATCAATCGATAGGAAAATAACCAATATCTTTTTTGAAAAAGTGGGCAAAGGACAATATTAAGCATGATGCAAAAGAAGGACACGCACAGCTGGTAAGAACAGCTGCTTATATTTGGCACGACGTGCAAACCTTCAATTCAGCAAGGAAGTCTGCCTTTTAACACGTAGCCTCAAGAAAGAATTCAGAATTTGAACAAAATCCTGTGCAAGGATTTTCAGTACCTCGAGCTTATCGTGGTCAAAAACTAAAATAACTTCTTAAGTGGGAGAGTCAGGGACAATGTATAAGAAATGTGTTTATTGATTTTGAGGGTTGGTTGCGATATATTAGCAAATCTTCTAGAAGGCATCAAGCAGATCACGCGACCCTGTGTGGTGTGTATGCCATTTGTGCATAAAAGTAAAAACAAACAAAACTATCCAACCTAAATATGCACGCACACACACACACACAAATATACACACACATGCATAGATATTCATCCGTATTTGTTTTTCTTTCCATCTATATGTATATATAGGGATACCTGCACACACATATGCATATATACATAGATGTCTATATGCCTAGATATTAATACTCCTTATTTCTAAGTAGTAGGATTATATGTAACGTCTATTGCCTTCTTCTGCATATGCTTTATGTTTGTTTTATAACTGTTTTCCACAACAAGCATCTTTTTTTCCTTTAATTTAAAAAGAAGGAAGCTCAGAGAGCCCTGTGCAGCTCCGGCACGGCACCAACCTAATTGCCATCGTGCCCAGCAGTCCCTGCCTCACCCTCGTCCACAAGGTCAATGCCAAGCACAGGGAGCAGGGGCAGAGGACTCACATCCACGACCTCTGCCTGCTGGGTCAGGGTCATTGCAATGAAGCTTTGGGGAACAATAAAATGGTTCCTTGTAAGAAACGAATATGGTTTCAATAAACAAAAAGGACAGTGAGGAAGATGTATTTTGTACACCAAGACTGCCATAAAGAAGAAAAGCCCCAGGAAGAACTTTCTCGGTGTAGTTGGTGGAGAGACTGGAATTTGATCTTGTTGCAGGAGAAAAGGGTACAGGGGCAGCAAAGGTCACGCGCCCTGGTGGGGTTCCAGTGCAAGGCGGTGACACAGCTCACCAGAGGCATTATAGACTATCCAAGATCCGCCGGGTCCTCCACACACTCACCAGCATAGCTACCAAAGCGATGAGAGTAGGGTGAAAAGAGAGGGGATGGCTCTTGGAGGGTTCCCCAAGTTCAGGGCCAACAGTCCCGGCACTCCCATAGGCTCCCAGCTTCCTGCTGACCACAGACTGTGGGTGTGGACCCCAGGATCCCAGCCCTTCTGTTGGAGGAGAAAAGGTGGAGGGGGCTGACAAGCAGGGTGCAGGAGAACAAGGTAGGCCATAAAGACAGAATGTGTATCGGGGTTATAGACCACGACTTCCCAGGGATCCCTCCTTATCAAAGACGGCCTAGAGAGGATGGCAATGAAGAAGGTAAGGGGAATCAAGGAGATGGGACCCAAGGTCAGCAGGTCCCTCAAGGTTAGTACCCACAAAACTTCAATTTCCCACACAGGGGCTCAGAAAACTGGAAACTGCTGGATAGCACAGAGACCAAAGCAGCAGACCCACCGGCTGAGACTTTTGCTCCAGCATGAGCAGTGCAGGGCTGAGTAAATGCTCACTGACCGTCTCTACCACCGGCTGGGTGAGGCATCCAACAAGAATGAATATGAAATTCCAACAATAAGAAATGAACGAAAGATTGGAGCTGAGGACCTTAAGTGCTTGCTTTTTGCCCATTGATCAGATACCCAAACTATCTGCATTAGCTATGCAGGATGGGGTTTCTATTATTTTTACCTAATCTCTTTTTGGTCATGACAAATGTGTGTGTGTGCGTGTGCGTGTGTGCGTGCGTGTGTGTGTATTTTAAAACCTGGTTTTTCTCAACACACCTTTAGAGGTTTTTTTCCTATGTGGTCAAACTGAAATTTCTAGGAACCTCACTTTTAATCTATAATAATAGTTTCCGACTTGCTTTTTCAAAAGGATCAACAAACAGCAAACACTTGTTAATAAAGATCTTAAAGGTACAACTTCCTTGTTTTCTAAGTTTATTTATTTATTTTGAGAGAGAGAGAGAGAGTCAGGGAAGGGCAGAGAGAGAGAGAGAGAGAGAGAGAGAATCCCAGGTAGGCTCCATGCTGCCAGCACAGAGCCCAAGAGGTACCTTGAAGCCTCGAACCATGAGGTCATGACCTAAGCCAAAATCAAGAGCCTGATGATCAACCTACTGAGCCACCCAGGTGCCTCAATAAAGACCTTAAATAATAAATAAATAACTTTAGGGGCACCTGGGTAGCTCAGTTGGTTAAGTGTCTGACTTCAGCTCAGGTCATAATCTCATGGTTCGTGGGTTTGAGCCCTGTGTTGGGCTCTGTGCATACAGCTAAGAACGTGAAGCCTGCTTCAGATTCTGTGTCTCCCTCTGTCTCTGACCCTTCCCCACTTGTGCTCTGTCTCTCTCTCTCTCAAAAATAAATAAACATTAAAAAAATTTTTTTAAATAAATAACTTTAAAACTGTAAAGGTCAGATTCTTCTGTTAGAGCCCCAGTTAGTAGGATGGACGGTGCAGTGGTAATTTATTATGGTAGAGAATGTCCTGAGGAACCAGGCAATTCTGAAAGAAGCATCCTAAGGTTTACAGCCCAGAGCCCAGCATCCGTGTGGCTTAGCAGAGGGAAATGTTGCTTGCCTTCCCGAAGTTGTACTTCCCAGCGTGGATTTCAAAGAGCAACAATCAGAGGTGGCAAGAGGAGAGGACACGAAACTTCAGTGACAACCCGGAGGCCCAAAAGGGAAATAGTGGCAACAGGGCAGAAAACCCAGCCTTGGAGGCTGCCGTTTTGCACATAGTGCCCTGGAGAGCCAAATCATACGCTCACAAGTGGCTTCCACATTCTGAAAACGTTGAGGCATGAATCCACATTCCAGAAGGGAGATGTCTGTTCCAAGAATCACCCTCAAATAAGGCAGAGGCATTTCAATTCAGCCCAGCAAGCTGCCGAGTGCCCTCTACTCGAGTGCCTCTACTCTGAAAAGCAAGACTCCTTCCCTCCTTTCCTCCCTCTCCTAGAAGTAACAAGGCCCACAACAAAGATATCATCCTCTGATAAAGCATTTCTTCTATCAAATCACTCACTCTTCACAACAGCATCATCATGTAGATGGGTATTATTATACCCATTCTACAGATGGGGAAACTGAGTATTATTATACCCATTCTACAGACTTTGGGGCACAGCCAGGACTTGACCCCAACGTACTAACTGCCTCCTCCCTAGGTGACTTTTTGGGGCATTTACCAAACAGAACTCATTCAAAGGCAGGCGTTTGTACCAAATGAGACACCGCAGTGTTTGATATTTAAGCGAAGGTTAGGGCGCGATCATGCAGATGTTGTTTACCATCGTGCCTCATTACACAATCAAATTAAAGTTGCTGACACACTGAACTGCGAGCCCAACGTTGTGTTTTGTTTTTGTTTTGTTCTGTTAATCCCACAATGGAATTGCTGATCCACTAATCAACCTTCAGCATGGCCTTTCCTCCTTGGGAGGGCCCTCCCGCCCGTGGAAGGAGGAAACACACTCCTTTGGAGGAAGCTGACCCAGCCCGGCTCTGGTTGAACTCCTGGGCCCGGGATCTCTGCTCTGTCACCTCTCCCCAGCAGGGCCCTGAGACAGACTGTGTTCGCCAAGGGAAGAAGAGAGGGCATGGGTGATTTCCTCCTTCATTTTGCTTTCTCTTTCTCTCTCTCTCTCTCTCTCTCTCTCTCTGGTAACCTCTTCCCTGGGATTTGAAACAGACTGCTACTTTAAAAAAATTTTTTTGTTTTTTAGTGCTTATTTTTATTTATTTTTGAGAGAGACAGAGCACGACCTGGGAGTAGCAAGAGAGAGGGAGACACAGAATCCGAAGCAGGCTCCAGGCTCTGAGCTGTCAGCACAGAGGCTAACGCGGGATTCAAATCCATAGACCACAAGATCATGACCCGAGTGGACGTTGGACGCTTATTCGACTGAGCCACCCAGGCACCCCCAGACTGCTGCTTTTAAAGTAGAAGCTTCAATCTTCGAAACTGCAATCTTTTTTGCACTGAAAAATAAACCTGAGAGGACAAAAGACTCTTCTTGAGGAGCGGGGGTCCCCAGGTTGTGCCTCCAGCCTGGGCAGGGACCCCCTTGGTTTAGGGAACAGTGTAGACAGCCTTTCAATTTAATGGTTTCCAATAGGCAAAACATTTGCAAAGTTCAGAGACAAGAATAATAGAAGAGAGACTACAAGGGGAAATCTTTTTAACTTATATTTATTTTTTCAAGTTTATTTTTCTTGAGAGACAGAAAGCACGAGTGGGGGAGTGGCAGGGGGAGAGAGAAAGAGAGAGAGAGGGAGAGAGGGTGAATCCCAAGCAGGCTCTGTGCTGTCAGCACAGTGCCCCATATGAGGCTCCAACTTACGACCTGAGCCTAAACCAAGGGTCAGATGCTTAACTGACTGAGTCACCCAGGCGCCTCTAACTTACATTTATTTTTTTTAAGTCGTAAGCCATCTTTCAACCCCAGGGGGTGCTCAGACTCACTACCCGCAAGACCAAGAGCCCCACACTCTACCCACTGAACCAGCCAGGCACCCCTATGTGGGGCAATCTTGATCACACTTTTGTGCCCATCTCCCCATCGGCTCCCTTCCTTATAGGCAACTAGTTTTCTCAGTTTCTTAAGTAGCCTTCCAATTTGTTTCATAATATATTTTCTCACTTTCTTATCGAAGAGGCTTCCTCAGTTGGGGCGATACCACCCCCAAGGGGTGAAAATTGATTTTGGGAAGTGAAAAGTTCTTCCCCTTTTTATGTGTAAATCACAAATATACATTGGACACGCCGCATATAGACAGATATACATGATATCAACATTTCACGGGGGAGGGATGTCTTTAAAGGTTTCTTGGTGGGGGGGGGCGATGATGACGAAAAATTTAAGAAACACTGTTCTAGAAAGCAGTATAGGATACAAACTGTTCTGTACCTTGCTTCTTTCCGTTTGCAATATGTCCTAGAGATCTTTCCGTATCAGTTCATGCAGATTTGCCATTTTTTTTATATAGTGGCATGGTATTCCATTGTGTGGCGGACCATTTTGTGTCTTACCTGTTCCCTATTCATAAATACTTGATTTTACTCTTTGGCTACTGTAATGCCATAGTGAACAGCCTTCTGCACACATGGAACATACACACAGGTCTATCTGTATATCATAGATGCCTGGAAAGGGGGTTTGCTAGGTCTAAGGCTTGAGTCCTTTAAAACGTAGGATGATATGCCAGATGCCCTCCCTGCCCCGCCCCCCCCCCCCTCCACACACACATTTTGCACTAACTGAGTCTGTCATCCAATAAGAAACAGGTTGGTTGCTCTTTAAATGGCTGTCTGATGCCCCCTGAGGATTATGTTAGGGGCTAGGGGCAAGGTGGTCCTAGGGGCTCTGGGGGCTCCTCTAGGCTGTGTGGTGTGCCTCAGCTAAGCAGAAAGTGGGTCCTCTGTGATAGTACTCAGGGTACTCAGGCAAGGAAGGGGCCTCCTACCCTCCCCCCTAGTTGGATGAAGAGCTTTGGGGTCTTCAGAGGGAATTTTGCATGGGATGACCTCAGGCCGTGGCGTGGGATTTGGCAGCCCTGCCTCATAATCTACAGCCTCCAGTTTGTGGGAGGGCAGCTCCCGGTACAAACTGAGCACACCTCAACTTTGACTTTCCAGCCTGGGAGCCAAGGCCTGGCCAAGGGCGGTGCGCTCTGCATGGAACATTCAGGGTGCCACGCAGCTCAGTTCCTGACACAATCCCCTTCCCACTGTCCCGCGCAGGGAGGGAAATCAAGGGGTAGCGGCCTCCTCTTCCCCGGAAATCTCGGGAAGGAGCCTCCCCCACTGCGCATGCGCAAGGCAGATGCGTTGCCTTCCCTGCAGCTCCGCTCCTGCTGTGATCTGGACTGAAATTTTAATTGCTCACAAGACATTCGTGCTTAACACCTCAGCCGACTCGGCAAAGATTTTATTTGGCCTTAAATGATTTAAACCACTGTAATCATATTTGCTTTCAACAGAAAACTGCCGTATTTACTGGCTTGAAAGGGACTCAATGAAGCCCCTGGGGTGGCTCACCACTGCTTTGGGGTCTACTTGGATCCACCCCTCCCCAGACAGACATCCCTGCGGGGTTGGGGGCAGGGTTCGCACTGGGTTTTCTCGTGCTTATAAACCGAGGTCAACTACATCACAAAATACAGAAATTTACACTGCCTTACAATCATGTCTAAGCTATCACTGGGAAGGATTTTGACGCCGTCATTTATTTAAGACACCCTCTCCTTCCTGGACCAGTCAGATCTCTGAGCCTACCTGGTCTTTCCCGCTTAGTTCTGCAAGCAACTGGGGACTCCCACTCTGCTCAGAGAAGGCTTTTAGGTCCAGGGGATGAATTTAAATAAAGAAAGAAACATCTGCTGTAAACACGATTTCAAAGACAGAGTGGGCACTGTGGTTCCCCATGCCTCTGCGTCTTCTCTCCGTAAAGCTGAGCGCAGTAAAGCTCCGAGCCAGAAGGGACATGAGAAAAGTGTCAAACAATATCAATCGTGAATCGTAAGTCACAGTTCCATTTGCTCTGCCACAGTGTAAAAATTGCGAGTTTTTCATTAAGAAAGAAAAGAAGAGCTGTGAATGCTTCCTATCACTTGGCTGCCATGATACTCTCATCATCCACACCCACCTCGCTGGTGCACCTTCTCTCTCCCAGAAGACTGGCCTTCCCCAGGGCCAACACTTACATACCTTGTCTTCCCTGGGTGCACATGTTCCTCGCCCTCCCTCGGGTGACGGATATTTTGGATGGGATCCACGGTTGTCTCATTCATGGTTAACAACAGTGGGAAAAGGTGTTGAAATTGAAATCTCTCCTTTTTCTCCTTGGTAATTAATTCATATTCTCTCTCTCTCTCTCTCTCTCTCTCTCTCTCTCTCTCTCTCTCTCCCCTCTCTTTCCCATCCCCATATTTTCTCTCACCTGCTCAAGAATTCCAAAAAGAGCTAGAACAGGAACAAGCAGAACCCAGGCTTAGCAGAAACAACCAGGTTCTTTTACAAATGATCTTCAGAACTATGGACGGCAATACTTGTGTGGAGACAACTCCCAAAATTTGAGGGGTCATACCAGGTCTATGACAAAAATTCCATGGCTTCTCCAAAGCCCTTCCCAGACCTGGGGGTGTGTATGAATCGCTAACTTCTACTTCTAGGACCCACATCTGGCCTCAGTGGGCCCGTCTCTACATGGCGGGTCAAACAGTATTGCCAGATGCCAGGCACTATGAGAGAGAGACCTAGGCCAGCAGTGATTTATTATTTATTTATTGCTAGAAGGCTTGACTTGAACTATGGACTCACAGAGGGTCAGGACTGGCTTTATGCCACCTCCACACAATGCCACCAAGAGGGTTTCTATACTGCCTCTGGGCAGTGATGAGATGGCAAGCTGAGATAGAAAGAATGATCATCTGATGTATTATGTTTAAGAGGTGTGGTAATAATATCATTTAAAGTCTATATCAGTTTTATCAAGTCTCCTGTAACTCAACTAATGGAGGAAAATGAGAGCAGCTTGTAAGGAACGCGAGTCTTATTTATTCATTGGACATCTATTTATTTATAAATAAATGTGCATCGATATGCAAAGTAAATAAACATGTATCAATATGCAAAACACTGTGGTAGAGTAGAAAGTTAGACAAGATGGACCCCTGCCATCAGGAAACTTAAAGGAAAAAATAATGATAATAAATCATATTAATAAACACAACCAACTTTGCTGGGCCTTGCTAGTCCCAGTTCTACACACTCAGCAGAGATTTGCTCATTTAATTTGTACAACAGTCATACGTGATAGTTAGTTATTATCCTCATCTTACAAACTGGTACATAGACAGGTTAAATAATTTGCCCCAGGTCACACAGTGAATACGTAAGCCCAGCTGTGCACCCAGAAAATCTGCCTCCAGAGTCCACATACTTAACCACTGTACTATGTACTTAGACAACCATTAAGTGATGCAGAAATGAATGGGATCCTTAAAATTTAGTCTGCAATAAATAGGGGAATTCTAGGGGAATCTAGAAAGAAGATCACCTTGGGTGGGAAGCAGGAACTCTGGGATCTCAGCCAAGGCCTCATAGAGGAGATAGCATTTGTGCTCAACTTTAAGAATGGATGAACTTGGAAAAAGTGGACCGATCAGAGATCTCTGGGTAGACATGATGCGGTCTTAGAAGCGACAGAGAAACACCCAGCTTGCACAGAAATGGCGAAACATCGAGGTAAAGAGTTAAAGGAGAGTCGTGTGGTTTACAGAGAGGAGGTGCATTTTATATTGCAAAATAAATCTTCCAAGCACTGTAGGGCTCACTTTGGTCTGACTCTTTCACAGAATAGCATATAAATGGCAGGATATAAGAGCATCTGTCTGGGGGTGCAAGGAGAAACGGGGAGGTCTGAGGGCACCTGGCAGTAGTCCTTTCCCTGTCACTACGGACCCCTCTGAGGAAAACATAACTTTTTATTATCAGAGCTGGAACGGGCCCAAGCCGAGGTCCCAAACTGGCTCAGTTCCCTTCTTAGGCTGAAGTGTCATCGTGTTCCAAGGAGAAATGACTTGATCTTAGCAGATGGCTGTTCGGGCTGGCTGGTGACCAGTCTACTGCCCTGTCCTGTGTCCTCCTGGAGATGAATGGCAGCTTCTTTCCTTAAGTTTCCTGGCTTGCTCTGCTGCTGAAAATACCATTCTGGAAACAACACAGCCTCCGGTGGGCTCTGTACAGGGCTGTCCCAGCCTCCGGGCTCTGGGCAGAGTGACCTCCACCAAGGAAAGCTTGCCCTGACCATGGAGGTGTGGAGGGGACCCTGCCCAGGACCTTCCTGGGGCCCAGCCTGCAGCTCTGACCTCATCCAGAGTGGGAAGAGGTGCACAGGTGATGAAGGCCGTAGCCGTCCTGAGACAGAGGAAGCCTGGCTGGAAAGGCCAAGAAGGGAGGCACAACACGAACAAGGACGACCATCAGCGTCCTGGTTTATACAGGCTCTCGATTGTTCCTTTGATGTAATATCTAACTTGGTGAACAGATGGTAATCAGGTGGCATCAAATGCTTCCCCTTCCTCTAGCTTCTCCTTCCTTGTCCTCAAAAGAGTTCCAAGTTTCTTTCTTTTGTTTTGTTTTGTCTTGTTGTGGTTTTTTTTTTTTCCTTTTTCCTTTTACAAAGGAAATTAGACCCAGCAGAATGTAGAAATCACTGGCATGGTGTGTAAGGGGGAGGGGAGACGCATTGTCTTTGCAAAAGGGAGGCTGGCCATCTTTTCCGTTCTGCTTGGCTCCGTGGCTGAGGAAAAGGATCCCACCAGTGAAGCGCAACAGGATTTCAGTTTCTGGGCACAGGACCACAGTGGGCAAATTCATTAGGCTTCTGCTCGCAGACGAAATCTTCTGCAGGGCAGAGCACGATGACACGGAGGAGGCAGCTCGGAGAAGCGCTTCCTGTAATGAATTCTCCATCCCTTGCTGGGGAGAATAAAACATTTTCTTACACGTTTGTTTCTCAGACATCTTGGGCACACAGAGGTGGGGGGAACCCCAGAACCCAAAATAGCACAGCATTGCGTGGGAAGAATGATAAAATTATGGCATTCTGGTGACAGACAGGAGGTTTCATTTTATCTCTCCGTAACAGGGCGTCTTGGGAGGTTCACTGTTTCCACTTCTTTCCTTTCTCCCCATCCCTGTTTTCCTCCTGTGAACATATACACATGGTTGCATATTTTACTTCCATTTTGGATGTTTTTCCTTTTCTCAGCCTGCCTCGGATCCATGCAGCCTAGCTGCTCCGGAGGGCTGTGATCGGCCCCACTCTCCAGTGCTGCCTCCCAAGGGGCCACTCCTATGTAAACGCTTGCGGCCCCAGCTGGCCCCTGCGCAGCACCATTCAAGGATCGGGTACAGCTGCTGTTGCTGCTTTGAAGGCAAATGCATCCCTCAGAATCTGCAGCATGGGATTCCCTGGGATCCCTCCCCACTACCAGTTCACAGACACCAGGCAACAACCTGCTGCCCCAAAACGAAAGCACTGCCCCTCTCGCCGCCAGTCACGGCAAGGTTTTGCATGGCAACCTTCATCCTGTCCACTTCCCTTTGAGCACGCTCTTCCTCCAGTTGTGGTCACGTGCACAAGTCCCACCACCTCTGCGTTAACCCCAGTCCCAACCTCAACAGCCCAGGAGAGAAAAGGCGTGGTGGGCACCACAGCCTCTGAGATGGGGATTGGCAGGGTCCATGCTGCCTCGTTGCACGTGAACTCTTAGACGCGAGGCGTGGCTACCACTGTACCTGCAATTGTGAGGGTCTGCATGTGTGATCAGCTGTACCCACTGGATCAGGTGGGGTCTGATCAGAGAAGGAGAACCTCTGGGGGTAATTTACCAAGGGAGGATTTGTAGCGTTTATGGGGGCTAGACCTTCTGCAATGGAGACCGCAGGCTATGCTGGCCATGCAATCCCTGCAGGCTGCTGCTTCTGTGTCTCACCTCCAGGTGCAGTTACTATAGGTCAGCCATCCGTGGAGAAGAAAGCCGGATGCAGGTGACAGCAAGAATGAACTAGAGCCTGCAGGGGTGAGGGGAGGGTCACATGACATCTGGAACCAGGAGGGGAAATGGAACCTGCTTCCATCTTTCATCACCTTGACGCCGCGGGTGACCCGCGGGAGAAGTGGGTTCCCTGTGCCGAGAGCTGTGTGCACACTGGGGCCAGGACTTGGCAGAACCTGCCGCCCTGGGTCATGTTCAGAGCTTGCCAACACAAGAGGGGGGTGAACTTCCGTGTTCCTCACCCCCACCTGTGGAAGAAACAGCAACCCCAGCGCGGTACATTCATTCTCATCCTTGTGTGTTGTGTTTGCTGATGAGGGAAACACAGGCAAGAGAAATGTAGCTGAAATTAAATCTCCCTACAGCTTGCAGCCCGCTGATAGACACCTGAAACATGCAGAGAGTGACCTTGCTCAAGCAATTCATGGCCGTCTTCCTTCATGTTTCTGTTTCATTAAAGACTAAAAGTAACCTTATCTTAACAGCAGCTAGCCCCTCAAGGTCCTGAAAGCCTTGCTTTCAAACTCCGTAGAGACTTAATGCTCTCCCTCACCCCCAGAAACTTAAAGGTACATAGTCAGTCACTCCTCACAACCCGCTGCAGCTCTCTCTGCCCACAGGTCCTGTCCCGTGCTTTAATAAAATCACCTTTTTGCACCAAAGACATCTCAAGAATTCTTTCTTAGCCGTTTGCTCAAGAACCCCATCGTTCACTGCCACTAGAAGGTGATTGGTCAAGTCCAGAGACCATCCCCACAAACTCTGATCCTTCTGCAAGTTTTCAACCCACTCTGTACTTCTACGGCAGTCCAGAAATTAAGCGGGCATCTGCAGAGAACTTGCGTTGAGCCAGATCCTGGGCTGGGTCCTGAAGAAAATGCGAAGAAAAGCAGAGAAGGCCACTCGTGCCCGCTGGCTTAAGAGGTGACATACGTTCATCTGAAGCTGACTTCACAGTGTCACACTGGTAAGAGGCGAGGAGGAATCCCTACGGGGACTTCAGGGAGGTTTCCCAGAGTTGGAGGACTTCCACCAGTGCGTGAAGATGGATGGAGAGGAGGAGGAGGAGGAGGAGGAGGAGGAGGAGGAGGAGGAGGAGAACAGCAGAGGAGCATAAGCCAGAGTTCAAAAGGCTCACTGGGGGCAGGGAAGGTCCCCCCGACCCCCACCCCAGCGAGCTATCTGTGCAGAGAACGGGAGGCAGATCAAGGCTCACGTCAAGGAAGATGGTAGGATGTGATCCCCCCACTGCCTGAGCTCTCCCATCGCCGAGAATGCAAAAGGTGAGCCTGATGATCTTCAGTGATGACAAAGAATAGCTGATGCTCGGGGCACTTACAGTGTGCTGGGGCTGGTGCGTGACCCCGTAATCCCAAACTAACTCGCAGGTAGTTATTATTATCGTATGGTATTTACTGTATTTTATACTTCTGAGAGAGGGTGCAAGTGAGAGAGGGGCAGACGGAGGGAGAGAGAAAGAGAGAGAGAAGGAGGAGCCCAAAGACGGGCTCGGGCCCACCCGACGCGGGGCTCAAATGCACAAACCGTGAGGTCATGACCTGAGCCGAGATCAAGAGTCGGACGCTGAACCGACTGAGCCACCCAGGCGCCCTCACGTAGTTACTCTTATTCCCACTGAAGAATGAGGAACCTGAGTCTTAGAACATGAGGTCTCTCAACACCACATTCCTCACCCACCGCTTCAAGGCTGCCCACCTGGCCCTGCAGTTCCAGGCTCAGTGACACAGATGTTGCAGTAGATGCCAGCAACCTACCCAGTGTTACACTCATGAGGCCCTTCTTCTGTCATGTAATTTCAGTTCTGATTAGGGAAGCAAACCCCTCAGGATTCGAGCTGGCTACATTATAAGAGACGTCGGCTAAGAAAGTGGCTTTCTCTACCCAGGAGGCTGGATGGGCTAGAGGGCCTCCATCGCGGTGCGACTCGCATTTGCTGTGCAATGTGCACTGGGTAGTTGTTTCCTTTTCATTTTTTTTAAAGTTTATTCATTTTTGAGAAAGAGACAGGACACGAGCAGGGAAGGGGCAGAGAGAGAGGAAGACACAGAATCCGAAGCAGGCTCCAGGCTCTGAGCTGTCAGCACAGAGCCTGACATGGGGCTCAAACCCACAAAGTGTGAGATCATGACCTGAGCTGAAGTGGGACGCTTAACCAACTGAACCACCCAGGCACCCCATCTTTGCTTTTCATTTACTGGGGGGGGGGGCTTCCTCCTGCAGATTCCAGGTTTCTTTTGTGGGGGTCGGGGAGCACTTTCAGTTTGTAAGTTGAAAAGCACTCGTCGTCGGCTCGTCAGTAATGAAAATGTGCGCACAGAGAAATCACCGCCGCCCCCCAGGCAGGGCAGTGCTCCCTCCCCCCCATCCCCAGGCCCAGAACTGCTCCGGTGAGCAGAGGCCGGCTGAGGCAAGGAAGCAGGAACGGGGAAGGAGCTCAAGCTAGTAAATGTGTCAATTTACTTGGGCTCCCTGCAATTTAGAAGCTTATTTCAAAGAAAAATTGCTTCGGGCCTCACGCTCCTTCTGTTGTTGCCAAATGTGGCCCAGTTTTACAGCTGACTGACCACGGGCTAAAAATGCGGGTCTCTGGTGGTCTCCACAGGCCCCCCTGGCTCCCGGCCGCCCCCCAGCAGAAGTCACAAGCATAATTACAGCTAATGGAGGCAGGTCGGGGCAGGCCGTCCCTCACGTCACCGCCACCTGCTTCCCCAAGGACTGTGCCTCGGCTCGCACACGCAGCTGTTGTGAATCCCCAGTCAACAGCTGACATGACTCATTAGAACCTCACGCTCCTGCCCGGCAATCCCCTCACGCCTCTCGAACCTTCTCTGCTAGCCTTCATGCCCAGCTCACGGTCTGTGGCTGCGTGCTCCCTGCCCTCCCTGTCCTCCCTGTCTCCCACCCCTGCCCTGGGTGACTCCCCACCCAGGGTTAATCATGTTTTCTCCAGGGCCTCCACCCAGAAGGAAAAGAAACAGTCTGACTTCAGTGAGGGTGACGGGGCAGAGGGGCAAGAAATCCTTTCCCCACACGCAGAAATCCACGCACAGGCCTTTCTCTCTGGCAGCTTCCATCTGAGTGTGTCTCACTTAAAATCCATTCCTCTCCGGTTGCCAGCCTGACACGGGGGATGAGGGGTTAGGAGATTGCTCTGTGGTAATAGGGACAAATTCATCTCAGCTGACCTTCCAGAGAGATGCTGGGTGTTTTGTTTTGTTTGGTTCAGAAAGGGCAGTTACTCAAATAGTGTTTGGAGAGTGAATCATTAATAAGTTGTCCCCGCAACAAACCCTTCAAGAACCTATCAACCTGGGTGGCTCAGTCAGTGTCTGACTTTGGCTCAGGTCATGTTCTTGTGGCTTATGGGTTCGAGCCCCATGTCGGGCTCTGTGCTGACAGCCCGGAGCCTGGAGCCTGCCTCGGATTCTGTGTCTCCCTCTCTCTCTGCCCCTCCCCTGCTCACGCTCTGGCTCTCTCTCTCAAAAATAAATATTAAGAAAAAGAAAAGAACCTATCAACACAGCCTCAGTTGCTCAGAAGAGAGATTCCTCCCGCACAGGGCTTATCTCCGGGCAATTGGAGGATGCATAACGTCTGTTCAAAGAGCACCTGTTTGGGGAAGCTTTGGGATGGCGTCTAAGCCAGCAGGGCTATTCTAGGCTACGGTGAACCGTGGGAGGCCAAAAGCAAACGGATGTGCCACCTGCAGGTGGGGCCCAGCCGACAGAACAGGGTAGACCAGATGACCTTTCTCCTCTGGTGCTCTCTGGTTCTGGGTTCCTTACCTGAACTTCCTTCTTTTGTGAAGACAACCATCTAGACGAATGGAGATGACCTTTGAAGACCAATCGCGACCTTCCACTGGGACATTTGCATGTGATTCCTACGGAAAGGTCACCCGAGAATTCCGTGGTTGAAGAGCATCCTTTCAAACAGCAAATGTGACAATTAAAACAAAGCACCCTTCTCATGTGGTGGCAGTGCGGAAGCAGCTGGGCTCCAGGATGGCTTGGCCGGCCCAGGCCTGTGGCATTTGTCACCTAAGGGAAACAATAGCATCTCTGTAGGCATTTCTGTCTGAAAGGGCGAGAGCTGTTGCCAGCTGCTCAGCTCAGGCCAACAAGAGAGGGGCAACAGGAGAACACCCATCGTGACTGTGGAGCATCCTCGCACCTTCCCAAAGCCCCCATATTGTCCTGCCCCCTCGTGACGGTGTGCGCATGCGCATACCGGTGACAAAGGCACGGTCTTGATTCTGGAGCGGGACATGAAGCTTCGGGCATAGGGTAGGCGTGGTGGCTGTGGGTGTGTGTCTTCCATTCCACTCAGAAATAGCCAGGTCGCCCACAGCTCTGTCCTCCAATTGAAAAATGTGCGTTGGACTGTGAGCCACAGATACACATCTCACTTTCTCCCATTTTTTTTCCAGTCTCCGGTGGAACCAAGTCTTCCATGGAAGCGACCATTTATGGATAGATTATGGTTCCTCTAAAAAGACTCTCAAACGCTGGTCATCCTGGTGGATACTCTGTTCAGAGGGAAACTGACCCATGTAAAGCCCTTGCTGCTTCTCCATCTAGATCCCTCCCACGCAGCTCATCGGGTCAAGGGCTGGGGCCTAACCCATAAAAAGAACCAATGGACACCTTTCCAATGACTTAGGAGCCATATGGTTTCTAAGAAAATAACTATGTAAGTGGAGGAGGAAACATTGAACCTATTACATTCTCTCTGTCTCTCTGTCTCTCTCTCTCTCTTTCTCCCTTGAAGCTGAGCCATGAATAAGAGAATTTCCCATTGGGAGGAGAAATCGTTTCTGAAGAGTCATGAAGTAAATTTAGAACGAAAGAAGCCAAAGGTAAGGGTGAGTTGGGGCAGTGGGCAAACACAAGGAGCCACTGATGGTTGTGAGTGAGCAAGAAAGAGACACAGCAGGTAGGTATTTTGTCCTGATGGTGCAGTATTTGAGGAGGACCCCACAGAAGCCCCCTTGAATCCTTCTGTTCCATTTCCAGATGACCCTTCTGTACCTCGGTTTTCTGTCCTAGGTTTCGGACTTCCTCATTGTTGCACATATACCTTAACATTAATTCCCCTTCACTTTGGCTAGCTTCAAGAAGTCTCTATCCCTTCCCTGAAGATAAACCTGGAAAACAGAAAAACAGACACCCTGGGGAGACTAGCTTTCCCAGGGTCCAAAAAAGAAAGGGTGATTATATTAAGTACACATTTAAGGGGCGCCTGGGGGCTCAGTCGGTTAAGCGTCCGATTCTTAATTTTGGCTCACATCATAATCTTACAGTTTTGTGAGTTCGAGCCCCGCGTCGGGCTCTGTGTGCTGACTACAAAGGGCCAACTTGGGATTCTCTGTCTCCCCCTCTGTCTCCCCCTCCCCTGCTCTCACTCTCTCGTCTCTCAAAAAGAAATCTAAAAAAGAACACATTTAATTGTTGCTGTTCTATCTGATTAAAGGAAGGAGGAAAAAGAATTCTGATCTATAAGGCGATCACCAGATCCAGGGAAGGTGTTCAGGCAGCCAAAGGCATTGGCTGTAATTTATACAGATTATTGTATATTATATTGTAGATTATAATCTGTAATTTATACAGATTATTGAGTAACCTGACTGCCTCAGAGGGAGAGAGAGGGGAGTGTGATCTCTCCTGCTAGGAGGGCTGTCCCTTTGGAGACGTGAAAAACTGAAGTCACGGCAGGCAGCTTTCATGTCCCCCCCCTGGGAAAGACCAGCAACATTGGCACCCCAGCACATGTGGCCTAAGAGGTCAAGCCCTATTCTGCCTGGTTCCTTGAGCCTTGTGGACACTGACCCAAGATGAGAGATTCACATTCCAAACTGGGTGTCAGTCACTCAGGCGTTTTATCTTTTTTCCTGTTGTATCTATAATGAACACGCTCTAGGAGAGGAAGAATGCACAGTATTTTAACAGGTGTCGAGAAGCTTCTATGCCATTACATATTCATTACAGCCTGTTTGAGGAGGCTGGGAGGACCCAGGTAGAGCAGGTTATATAATATTTAAAAACCTCAGCTAACCAGAAGTCAGCTAACCATAACTTCTCAATTAACCAGACATTTAACTATTACTTTTATAAACATAAACCAAAAACAATAAAAATACAAATAAAAATTGTCAGACTAGGTTATGTCTCAGCAGCTACACATTAGAGATCTCTAGGACCAGGACACTGAGATGTTGCAGGATCTTGACTCGTGTGAAAATGTTTGGCTTGCCCATCAACCTCTACTGACAAAGGCATGGGTGTGATCACAAGTATTTTGGGCAGATTTGCAACAAGTTTCTATTTTGTTCTCATGGAAGCAGGGAATTGGTTGTTTAAATGTCCACCTATGAGATCCTAAACATAAGTGTTTAAGATTATACCAGCCTGAATATCACATTTTCTTCTGGAGAAGAGGGATCTTGAGGGAGGATTTGTCCACATGCCAAGCTAGACAAAAGCCTCAAGTACTCAAAGGCATCAGTGAGCCATTGGACAGAAACAGGTCTTGGGATTTGGACTCATTTGGTCAAGAGACATGGGTTCCAGCCTCAGCCTTGCCAGTCAGGGAACAACTTTGAGAAAGCTTGGTCCCATTTTCCTTGGCTGCAAAATGGAGAGACTGTATTAATGTCTAAAATGGCCTATCTTCAGAGATGACCTCACTTCCAAAACCTGCTCCATCATGTGGAGAGTAAATTTAGAGGCTACCTGTCTTATTTTGAGCCCTCAACTCAAGGCAAGTGATGGAGGAAGATACCTTTGAGAAAATCCCAAGCTCTGTATTACAGTTTTGCCCTCTGAGGGAAACTCCACCTGGGATAATCATCCTCCATATGTAGTCCTAGTTGTAGTTCACAAACTACTTTTCTTGATATAGAAAGATCTTGAAGGTTCTAGCCCATCACTCAGATTTGTCATTCAAAGATATATTCCTCCCACACTGGGAACTCCCTGACCAGAACTGAGATTATGTAGCCCTGAAGACCCCTTTTAGTGTCTCTCAGACCCTTCATCCCAGGTCAAATCCAGAAGTTCTTCCAAATCCATTTGTAGGTGAGGCAATGGGAGGCTTTGTGTGGGAAAAGGATGACATGCTTCCTTCCTCTTACAGCTGGGTGACCTCCCTCTTCAGGACTCCCACAGCCTCACTGGCCAAGGGGTCAGGGGCCTGTAAAATAGGGTAGAACCAGGTTTCCTCTCAGACCCCAAAAATCAACCCACTGCAACTGGTGCGTGTGATCTATCTACTGTAATCAGACTGGGAGAGAGAATATTCCTAATGGTTACTGCCTTGGGCTCTGGGGCCACGAAGTTGGGACAAGTGACTTCATCTACTAAGGCTTTAATCTCCTCATCTGTAAAATGGGCTTAAAAACAGTCTGGACTTCATAAGGTTGGTGTGCCAATTCAGTGAGAGAGTTTATGCCAAGTACTTGGTGTGTAGGAAGTGTTTAGTAGCATGTAGCTCATGTTTTGTTGTGTCCCAAGGATCCCCCAAACCCTTCTGTGTTCGCCCAAAGTCTCCTGAAGACAGGGCATCACAGGAGTTAAATTTGATATGACCTCCATGTCTCATCTAGGAGAAGGAACGGGGGCTGATAAACCTTCCGATTTGTGGTGAGCACGAAGTGGTTCATTGGGTCTGAGCCGACAGCTCTGATTTTTGCACCTGTGACTTCACTCAGTCCAGAAGCACCACCTCTGCTTTCCGTAGATAAAGGTGAGAAATTAGTCATTTTTGTCACCTTCCTTCCAGCCTCGATAATTTCAGTTGCACCTATGTTCGTTAGAGTTCCATAACTTTTAGTTGAGGTTTGGGCATTCAAACGCACCCAGGCTCGATTAGAAAGGAAGAAGTTGCATCATTTCATAAAAAGAGGAATAATACCCAGAGTCTTAGTGTGGCACCTGAGGCTGAACCAAGGGGATCAAGGGCGCGGTCAGGGGTTCACTCATTCTGCCTCTGCCATTTGCCAGCTGTGGACAAGTCGGACTTCTCCAAGACCACACTTCCTTCTTTATGAGGAGGAGAAGGTAAAAGCCTGGCAATGTTCCCTTCCTAGGGTCATGGTGGAGACAGCGTTCTACAGCTCAGTATTTGTCGGTGCTGAGTCTACTCAGCTTCTCTCCCAGACCCATTGATGGCTGGTAGGCAACTGCATTAACCATTTGGTATCTCTCCATCAACTGGCAACCAAAAGCAGGCAGCTAGCTCATCCACCCGCCGGACTGGACTCCCAACTTGGGGCAAGTCTACCTACTTGGACTGTGCCAGTACAGCCCTGAGCCTGCAAATCCACCACCGGCAGGGGGAGCACTTCCCCATCTCCCACAGGTAGTCACCCTCCCCTGCACCCGGGGTGGGGGTGGGGGTGGGGAGCAGGCTGGAGGCAACAGAACGGGGACCTTCAGCACCTGATTCCTACTAAAGATCACCAGCCCCTAGACAGAGTCCACATCCAGCTGGAATGTGGTAGGGACGTCATGACTCCGGGTTGTGGCTCTGATAAGATACACAGAAAATCCTCCTCCTCCTCCTGTCCTTCTCCTGAGGATCTCTGAGTTCTCCAGTGGAACTCTGCCGTGCTCCCCCATCTGATGTCCCATCAAGTCTTGGTCACAGCATTTCCAACCTGGCCTTCACTGTTTCTTTGTTTCGCTTTTACTATTCAACGTTCAGTCATTCATAGCAAGGACCCTGGTCTCACACTACCTGAATTTCAATGCTGCTTCCTACATATGCGACATTAGCCAAGTTACCCAATCTCTCTGTGTCTCCTGTTCTGCACCTGTTAAAAAAAAAAAAAAGGTAATAATAGCTCCTCCTTTTATACAGCTGTCCTGAGGACTGAGTGAGTTTATGCAGGTAAAGTGGTTGTCAGAGTCTAAACACTGTATTACTGCTGGCTTCTTGTTATTGTGTTCTTATGCCTCAGTGACATCTTGTAATTAGTGGCGTTGTGAGGAGGTATCATCTCACAGGAGGAAGGGAGCAGAGACTGTCCAGTCAGCTCTCACCAGGACGCTGAGTGAATCCATTGTGTTGCAAAACACAGTTGGACTCTTCTTTGTTTATCATGATCCTAGGGCAGCTCAGTCCTTCCTGTTCTTGGGATGGTTCCTCTTCTTCCGGAACTTTCTGTTTATTTCTGTAGATCCACCCTCCCCAGTTACACAGAGAGAAATAGAGATCTATATTTTACAAAAAGACATAGATAATTTTTTTTAAAAAACTCAAACTACCCAAACACGTCAACCTCACCACTGTCATGCTTAACCCCACACCATGGCTTGAGATGGGGAAGAAAAAGGCAGTTATGCCTGTTCTCGCTCTCCCTAAATGCGGGATGGTTTGGTTCTTCTGAATATTTATCCTGAAGAGCCATCTTTCTAATGTCTTCAACAACAAGGGGCACCTGGGTGGCTCAGTTGTTGAAGCGTCTGACTCTGGCTCAGGTCATGATCTCGTGGTCCATGAGTTCGAGCCCTGCATCAGGCTCTGTACTGACAGCTCAGAACCTGGAGCCTGCTTCAGATTCTGTGTCTCCCTCTATCTGCCCCTCCCTGGCTTACACTCTGTCTCTCTCTCTCAAAAATAAATAAACCTTAAAAAAAATTAAACAATAAAATCTTCAACAACAAGAGGAGTAGAATTAATGAAGAATTCTCACAGGTAAACCTGTCTTTTTTGGCCACTTGGGTAAAAGTGGAAATAATGTTCCCAAACCCTACCCCACATCCTCTCCCTACCCAGACCCCAATCCTCACAGCCCTGATAGCAGCTCGGGGACAAAGTCATCTTCCCAGAAAGTGCTGGCCACAGACACAGGGGGAGGAGGGTGGGGTGGGGGCGGGGAGGGAGCTACCTCCGCTTTGAACCAGACTCTGCACCCTGCTCACACCCCACCCCACCCCATCCGGGTGGCACAACGTATACCCCGGGCATTTCTAAATCATTGCCCATCAGCTTCCCAGTAAAACAAAAAGGCCAGAGCTGGCACTTTAATTCTCTCCCCACCCAAGCTGTTCATGCAAGAAAAAAAAAAATTTTTTAAGACTACAAGTTGAAAGGCTTTTTTTTAAGCGCCTACCCACATTAAAGGAGGACTATTTAATTCTGGAGCTACAGCTACAAGATCAAAAATAGGAATAATTAAAGCCTGAGATGTAACTGTTAAGAAAGGCGTTTTTTATTTTCTTTGCCAAGTCCTTAAACAGGTAAACCACATATTTAAAGAAAGCACTAAGATCTGAAAATCCCAATGGGAATTTTTTTTTCTTGTTTAAGGCATAACGAATTCAGTCTTCAGAGACCACAGAGCAGAGTTTGTTAAGCTCCCTGAACTGTCAGCTGAATAATTATCTGGCAAAGCCTGTGTGTAGGTGACTCCCCACGATTTCACTTCTTTCCTGTTTTGAAACAGAAGGTCACCAACCTCTGGAACAAAATTTGGCAAACTCAGGGAATGTCAGCTTGTGGCCTTCCTTTGCATTAGGGGATATTTCATTTTTAAGTCTTGCAAATATGTATACTGAATGCCACTCAAGTACATGTCCTAGAGAATGTAGAATTTAAAAGCAAAAGAAATAAAATTAAAAAAAAAAAAAACAACCAAACACAAAAACAATCTCCCTTTTTTCAGAGTGGCTGGAGCCAAATGAACCTTATGTCAAAACCCATGAACAGTCTGACAATTTATATTCCAAGGAGAAGGTGAAGCAGGAACATTGAGGGTCGAATGCAAAAAAAAAAAAAAAAAAAAAAAAAAAAAATCTCATTACAGCCAAACCTGTTGGTTTTTTAATAAGATTATAATTTTAAATTGTGGCCTTAAAATACCTGAGTGCTTGGACGTTACTGCTTTAAAATCTCCACTTGAGAGGCTGTGGCTGTGGGGGTTCTGGTTCACCTAAAAGGAGTCTGGACAGCTGATTCATGGGCGCTTCCTTCTGTCACATGAACCTCATCCTGTTTTGAAACTGAAGTATTCAGTCTCCATCCCCATAGGATGCAAGGTACCTTCAAGGAAAGACAATGCATGTCATTATCCTAACTTGACTGAAGGCAGAGCTAAGCAGAGATGAGACTTGAGATCTTGAACTTGAGATCAGATGCAAAACCTGACGTGGAGCAGAGATCACACCTGGCTTGCCTTTGTCCCAAAAGAACGTTGCCTGGGTGTCAGGCAGGACTGTTGACTACACCTGACCAGGTGTGGGGAGGTGGGATTTGCAGAAGGGAACACAAAACCTCAGTTCCTTGTAAAGGAGAAAAATGAACAGCCCACCTGCTCCAGAACTGGCCAGCTTCTCTCAAGTTTGGCCAAATAGGACATTCCGTTGCTCTTATCCTAAAACCAGAAAACTACCTCCCTCGCTCCTGCTACTGCCTCTGTTATCTGCCAAATGTCAAAATGGGCCTGGAGTAGGCTGTCTGCTTTGCTCTCCAGGGTAGTAGAGTTGAGCGAGGGGCAATGATCAGCCAGTGCTGTCCTAGACTCACGTCTGCAGCTGGAAATCACCTAGCCACACAGTCTCCATTATCCGTGCAGACAAAGGTGGTTGAGAAAAGAGGCAGCTCCCCGATGCAGCCGTAACTATTCCTGATGGGACCTTATTTCTAGAATCAGCAGCCTACACTGTGTTCCCGGGACTGGAACCTGATAGGTACACCCTCTACATTCTCTGGACAAACCAAAGGATGACGAAACAAGCACAGAGAAACGACCCTGTGACCATGTGTTTGATCATTTCTCTTTGGAATCAGGAGCGAAGTTGGTCAATTGTTCTAGTTTGCCCTGATTTTTTTTCAGGGCACCCCAGCCCTCAGAAGGTATAGGTTTATATGACTGCCCCTTGCCTCAAGAAAAGCTGCAAACTCCTTGGGAAACCTTTCTATCCTGTCACCTGTATTTCCCAAAGTTTGGGGCGGGTATTCGTCTCCTGTCTTTACTTAGGCTACTTGATTATCAGTGTTCCAAGAACCTTAAACATCTAAGTCTTTTTCACCGTTTCTCCCTCAAGCTCTAAAGCCCTTGTGAAAACTGACCCTCAAGGTGCATCCTGATGTCTTGTGGACCCCAGGTGGGACATGAGGATTACGCCGTGATGAGTGTGCAAGCCAGTTTCAAATATGTGGTCCATGCCTATAAACCCACGAGAGCTTGAAAGCTGCCATTGTTGATGCCAGCCTGACTCAAAAGACAGAAAATATCCCAGCATACCCAGATATTCCTCTCAACCCCCCTTCCTGTCTTCTTTGATAACATTAACTCCATGATCACTGTTGTTACCAAATTCTGGTCTTTGCCTGCTGCCCCAACACCAGCCTTCACCCCTCCAACCCACTTTCTTTCTTTCTAGAAGCCACAACGATTGTATGACTTGCTCCAACCGAGCAAGTCAGTCAATGGCCAGAGGTCATTCTGAGCATTAGCTTTCCGTTCTGCAAAACCTACACACCAAATTGAAGAGCAGACAAATAAATCCACAGCTTGGGGTCATCAGGGTAAGGGGCTAAAATAAGATCTCATTTTGTTTGACAGGTGCATGGAATCGGGGATTTAAATTTCGGGAAATCTCCATGAGAGAAAGTAAACCCATGGTCATCGTCATGGGTAGTCATCAGTCAAGTGTTACAATGTGGACACGTTTCACCCAGATTGGTCCCCAAATAATTCCTAAAACTTCCTAAGTTTCTTGCAATCTATGAGAAATATGTCTGGTGCCCCGCCCCCCACCCATTTAGTCCTTACACATTTTTTAGTTATTGGTCCCCAAATAATTCCTAAAACTTCCTAAGTTTCTTGCAATCTATGAGAAATGTTTCTGGTGCCCCGCCCCCCACCCGTTTAGTCCTTACACATTTTTTAGTTTAGCTTTCCCAATATTGCAATTGCTTATGAATGGGGTGTAGTATCTGGCCAACTTACTGAAATTCTCTTACTAGTTCAGATCATTTTGCGGTTGATTGAGAAGGATTTTCCAAAGAGACAATTATACAGTCTGCAAGTAAAAACAGTTTTGTCTCTCCTTTTTCAATACTAATACATTTTGTTATTTTATACCGTTTTATTCCATTAGCTCAGATGTTGAATAATAACAGTGTTTGTCTTTGTTTCTGATTTCAAACAGGTGACTCACCGCTGAAGATGAGGTTTGTAGAGGGGTTTCTTTCCTTTATGAAAATGAGGCTGTTTTATTTTAATTCTGTTTTGTTAAGTGTTTTTCTTTTTTACATCACAAATGGGTCTTTGTTGAGCTCATTAAAACAGTTTTTCTGAATCTATTGAGATGACGTTATGATTTTTCTCGTAATTCTTGATCAAATGAATTACATTAATAGATTTCTTCATGTTGAAATATCCTGGCATTCCAGGGATAAGCCCTGCTTTGTTAAGACATATTATTCTTTTAGGACACAGATGGATTTAATTTACTACTGCTTATTTAGGATTTTGGTGTCCTTGTTCATAAATTTGATTGATCTATATTTTCTTTCCCCTCGATATCTTTGTTTAGTCTTGTTATACGGTTACACAAGCCTCATAGATGAGAAGCTTCCAAGTTTATTCTAGGTTCAGAAAGAAGTTCTAGACCCCCCAAATTATCTGTTTCTTGGTGATCTGAGCTTTATGATTAACTTTGCCTAACTTTTAAATGTTTCTATAACTATACCTCTTTAGTCAATTTTAGAATTTATATTTGCCAGGAAATCACCATTTTAAAATCCACATTTGCACATTTATTTTAAAAAGTTGAGCATGGTATGTTTTTATGTTTTAAGTCTTCTAACAGAATATACACCCTTTCTTATTTCTGATGTTTCATCAATTTTCTCCTTATTAATAATTGGCCTTGATCAAAGCCTTGATCATTTTTCTTTTTTTGCATTTACTCCATTAAGTGCTGCATTTTCTCATGTTTATTCTCTCCTACTTTTGGGGGGATTACCTTACAATTTGTTATCTAGCTTCTTGATTCATAAGTTTAGTAAAAAAACAAAACCCAAAAAAACCTCCTCATTATCTAATTAGACTATTTCAAACTGTAAAATGTTCTCTGCCTATTATTTTGCATGCATCCCACAAATTTTTTCTTTAATGCTGTGCTCACATTCTTGTTTATTCCTAACTTGTTTGTAATTTCAGTAAGGTTTTCTCTTCAATCTAGGAGTTATTTAAAAGTCTGTGTTAAAATGTCCCGGTAATTGTATCTAGACTATATAAAGAACTCCTACACATCAATACAGAAAAGACAGCTCATTACAAAATGAATAAATAAACATTGGAACAGGCAACTCGTCAAGAAGATATATGAATGGCTAAAAAAACATGTGAAAAGGTAGTCAACATTAGCAGTCTTCAGGGAAATGCAAATTCAAACTACAATGAGATACCACTTGCCATCCACCAAACGGTTGCCATTTTAAAGATGTGAAAATATCAAGGGCTCCTGGGTGGCTCAGTCGGGTGAGTGTCCAACTTAAGCTTAGGTCATGATCTCACGGGTTCATGGGATTGAGTCCCACGTTTGGCTCTGTGATGGCAGTGCGGAGCCTGCTTGGGATTCTCTGTCTCCCTCTCTCTCTGCCTCTCCCCTGCTCATGCTGTCTCTCTCTCTCTCAAAAAATAAACATTGAATGAATGAATAAATGAATAAATGAATGAATGAATGAATAAATAAATAAATTATGTTAAAATATCAAATATTGGTGAGAAAGAGGAGCAAAAACTCTCGTATGTGGCTGACAAAAGTATAAAATGGCACAACCACTTTGGAAAAGAGTGGTAGTTTGGTGGCAGTTTCTAATAAAATGAAATTTACCTCAACCCGATAAGACCAAGATTCTGTTACTAGGTACATGCCCCAAATAAATGAAGGCACATATTCAGAAAAGTCCTTGTACAAAAATGTTTCGGGCCGCCTGTGTGGCTCAGTCGGTTGAGCATCTGACTGTGGCTCAGGTCATGGTCTCATGGGTTGTGAGTTCAAGCCCCGCGTTGGGCTCTTTGCTGACAGCCCAGAGCCCGGAGTCCGCTTCGGATTCTGTGTCTCCTTCTCTCTGCCCCTCCCCCACTTGCGATCTGTCTCTGTCTCAAAAATAAATAAACATTAAAAAAAATTTTTTTTAAATGTTTCTATTAGCTTTATGCAGGTGCAATAACCCCACACTGAAGTCTGGATTACCACACAGTAATATATCTGCACAGAGACATACTACTTAAAAAATGAGTAAGTAAATAAGGGATGAACAGTTCGTACGTACCACAAACAACAGGGATGCATCTCAAAAACATGCTGAGTGGAAGAAGCCAGATACAAAAGAGTATCTGCTATGTGAACCATTTACATAAAGTTCAAGAACGGTGATTGTCTCTGGGTGGGGGCATGACCAGAAAGGGGCAGGAGGAATCTTTTTGGGGTGATGGAAATGTTCTAGATCTTCAGCTGGATGATTACTGAGGGGTGAACATCAAAATTCTGTGAGCTCCACAACTGAATACTTTAACTATATAAATTATACTTAGAAGAACACCAACAACAACATAAAGTGTTTCCCTTCCCCCCTCCTTTTGTAGTTAATTTATACTATTATTGCATTTGGCTAGTAAATTTATTTAAATACTTTCAACTACTTAATATTTGCTGAGATTTCCTTTGAATCATAGTAGATAGTGCATTTTTGTTACTGCTCCATAAGTATTTGAAAGAATATATGTTATTCTGTTAAAAATAACCTATACAGCTTGTAGTGTCTTATTCAAATATACCAGTTTTCTTTTTTTTTTTTAATGATATTTCTATTTCTGAGAGAACTATGCTAAAATTGTGGCTTTTTCCACTCATTTCATCCGGTAAACATTTGCTGAGTTCCTACCCTTTGAGGAACATACATTAACAGTTGAGAGGAAAGGGTGTGGAGCTAGAACCCTTGGGCATGAATTCTGACTCGGGTATTGACTAGTTGTGTGACAGTGAATATGTCATGCCTCTCTATGCCCCAGTTTCTATATCTTTAAGATGTGGACAGTATAGTATCTGTCTATGTATCTGTCATACCTATTAAATAACTACATGTGAAGTCCTAGAATAATGCTTGCATATAATAAGGACTTAATAAATGTTATCTATTATATGACAGAAACTATGGTTAGCCCTGGAGATATTACAATGAAAGAGAGAATATAAGACATGGTCTGAGACCTCCTGGGGCTTACCTTGCAATGGAGGAGTCAGACTTTTTGTCAATTGCATATATAAATGTATAATTACGCTGGGATAAATGCAATGAAAGAAAACAGTATCATAAGAGCATATAATGAAACATCATCTATTTTGAGGGACTGGAGAAGACTTTCCTAAGGAAGTAGTATTTGGGTCGAGGAGAATGTGGTTATGACTTTAGAATACAAAATAATTTCTTTTTTTTTTTTTTTTTTAATTTTTTTTTTCAACGTTTATTTATTTTTGGGACAGAGAGAGACAGAGCATGAACAGGGGAAGGGCAGAGAGAGAGGGGGACACAGAATCGGAAACAGGCTCCAGGCTCTGAGCCATCAACCCAGAGCCCGACGCGGGGCTCGAACTCACAGACCGCGAGATCGTGACCTGGCTGAAGTCGGACGCTTAACCGACTGCGCCACCCAGGCGCCCCACAAAATAATTTCTTAAACAAGTCACAGTAAGTATAGTTCATAAAATTTTATTGCATTAAAATTTAAACTTGTATAGTTCAGGGGCACCTGGCTGGCTTAGTCAGAGGAGAATGTGACTCTTGATCCTGGGGTCATGAGTTTGAGCCCCATGTAGACTATAGAGATTACTTAAATAAATAAAACTTAAAAATTTTTTTAACTTGTATAGTTCAAAAATACCATAAATAAATTGAAAAGACAAATCAAAGACAAGGACAAGATATTGCAATGCATATGGCTGATAAAAGGTTGCAAATTTATAACGAAATTCTACAAATCAATAAGAACAAGGCAAAATGTATAAATGTGTGGACAGATGACAGGAACAAGCCATTCACAATAATCAATTGGAATTGCCAAAAAAAGACACATGTAAAGATTCCCAACCTCATTAGTAAGTAAGGTAACACACAAAATACAGTAACAATGAGATAACATGTACCTGATATAGTGGCAAAAATTTTAAAGTCTAACAATATCAATATTTGGCAATGGGAACTCTAATGCTACTCTAAAAATAAATTAATATAATTAATTTGGAGAGCAATGAGGCAATATCTAGTAATATATACTCTTTGACTCAGAAATTTTACTCCTGGGTATATACTCCAGAACTAAGCTTTCCAACTTTTTCACATCATGGCCCACAGTGGATTTTATTTTCCCCAGTTAGTGAGTCTCTGTCTTTTAATAGGAGAAATTTAGTCCATTTACATACATTGTGATAACTAATATGACTGGATATATTTCTAAAGCCTTATTTAATGTTTAAAAAAATTTTTTAATGTTTATTCATTTTTGAGAGAGACAGAGTGTGAATGGGGGAGGGGCAGAGAGAGAGGGAGACACAGAATCCGAAACAAGATCCAGTCTCTGAGCTGTCAGCACAGCCCAACGCAGGGCTTGACCCCACGAACTACAAGATCATCACCTGAGCTGAAGTTGGATGCTTAACGACTGAGCCACCCAGGTGCCCCCAGCCTTATTATAATGTTTACCATGTATCCACTTTAAAAATATCTTTGTTAGTTTTCCTTTTTTAAACCATCTGTTTCAATGGATTTTGAATTCTTTGAATTTTTTTCCTCCAATAGTTTAGACATTATATACCCTATTCCTATTTTTTCTGGTGATTATCCTTACACTTTAAAACACACTTAAGCATATATCTTTCTATGTATCTCAGGTATTTGTCAATATCTCTATACTTACCCTGAAAAGTTATCTATTGATTTGATGTAATTCCAATATTAGCCTGCTTTCAATTTCTTCTGTGTCCCAAACCCACCACATTGAAATCATTTGGGATTTTAGTTTTTGTTTAGTTCTATTCATTATTTTTCACATCACGCTATCAAAATCTTTTAAGATTTAACAATTAAGCTTATAGGTTTATTGGCTTACCACCTTCCTGTGACTTGATCACTTTCTTAGGGTCACTTTTCTTCTTGCTAGAAACACTCAAGTGTATCTTCTCAGAGAGGATCTGTGGGGGCTGAACCCTTGTATGTCAGTCATTTTATCCTGCTCTTCAATTTCACTGCTAATTTGGCTCAGCAACACGTTGTAGTTCTCTGGAGTTATTCTTTCTCCTGCAGTTGAAAATGAATGCATTCCCCTAAACTGCTATCCTTTAAAAAAAAAAAAAATTTAATGTTTATTTATTAAAAAAATTTTTTTTTAATGTTTGTTTTTGAGAGAGACAGAGACAGAATGCAAGCGGGTTAGAGGCAAAGAGAGAGGGAGACACAGAATCTGAAGCAGGCTCCAGGCTCTGAGCTGTCAGCACAGAGCCTGACACGGGCCTCAAACCCATAAACTGTGAGATCACGACCTGAGCTGTAATCAGACACTTAACTGGCTGAGCCACCCAGGTGCCCCCAAACTGCTATCCTTTTGATCTATTGCTGCCTTCCCTTATATTTCAGTTTGACAGGTATTTGTTGCATCCCTACTATGTGCTGAGTGTATTTCTAGGTATTGGGGACACAAGGGGGCTTGACATAGGCTTGTGTGTGGTGTGCTGGGTTCACTACCACCACTGTGTGTGGACTTCCTAGGTTTCCCCCTGATGACTGGCCGAGGGGCCACCCTGCTCAAAGTTAGTCAACGCCTAGGCTGGCCTACAGCACGGTGTGGTCTGATAATCGACAAAAACCCAAAAACAATAGCAACAAAACTGACCTGTGCTGATTCAGTTCTCATTCTTATGCATTTCAATGGGGAAATGCCCAAAGAACAAAGCTATAAAAATAACCCTGCCTACTCTCTGGCCATCTGCCCACCAAGGGCAGAGCTCAGGGCATCTGGTCCTTTTGATAAATGCTCTGGCCCAGCTCTGCCTGACAAACCACATCTTTCCCACTATCACTTTCTGGGCAATGACATGTGAGAAAGGAAAGACCAGCTTCTTGGCACAGCAATTCCCTAAAGAAAGAAAACAGGGCTGGGGGTGAGGGGAGCATTTATTAAATCACCTGGAGGACTTTTTAAAAATGCATGTTCAGGGGCGCCTGGGTGGCGCAGTCGGTTAAGCGTCCGACTTCAGCCAGGTCACGATCTTGCGGTCCGTGAGTTCGAGCCCCGCGTCAGGCTCAGGGCTGATGGCTCAGAGCCTGGAGCCTGTTTCGGATTCTGTGTCTCCCTCTCTCTCTGCCCCTCCCCCGTTTATGCTCTGTCTCTCTCTGTCCCAAAAATAAATAAACGTTGAAAAAAAAAATAAAAAAAATAAAAAAAATAAAATAAAATAAAAATGCATGTTCAGGGTCCTTAACCCCAGAGAATAAGATTTGACCTCTTGGGATGGTGGGGTAGGTGTTAGGGGAACTTGGGGGAAGCAAATATACATTTTGAAAAAGTATTTTAGGGAATTATCACCTCTATTGTATGTATGACTGCTCTGCCACTTCCGAGTTGACAGCCACTGATGTTATCCTGTCATTTTATAGATGAAGCAACCATGGTCCAGAGAGGAAAGGTGATTGATTTGTTACAGGCCATACAGCTAGTAGATAGCAGAGCCAGGATGAGACTCAAGGACACTTGATTCCTAGACTGTGCTTCTCCTGACTCTACCTATAATTCATCTTTAGCTCTTGCTCTTCTTGAGATCATTATCATCACCATCACCACCATTAATGTCATCACCATGATCACCATGATCACCACCATGATCACCATCATCACCATGATCACCATGATCACCACCATCATCACCACCATCACCATGACCACCATCATCACCATCATCGCCACCATCATCACCATCATCACCACCATCACCATGACCACCATCATCACCATCATCGCCACCATCATCACCATCATCACCATCACCACCACCATCATCACCATCATCACCATGACCACCATGACCACCATCACCATGACCACCATCATCACCATCATCACTATGACCACCATCATCACCATCATCACCATGACCACCATGACCACCACGACCACCATCATCACCATGACCACCATCATCACCATCATCACCATGACCACCATGACCACCATCATCACCATCATCGCCACCATCATCACCATCATCACCATGACCACCATGACCACCATCATCACCATCACCACCATCATCACCATCATCACCATGACCACTATCATCACCATCATCACCATGACCACCACGACCACCATCATCACCATGACCACCATGATCACCATCATCACCATCATCACCATGACCACCATCATCACCATCATCACCATCATCCTCATCACCTTCACCAGAAGGCTACTGGCCACTTATATAAACTTATCTCTCCAATTGACAATAATCCTACAAGGCAAGTGTTATCTCTCCAATTGACAATAATCCTACAAGGCAAGTGTTGTCTCTGTTTCTTACTCCTTGTCCACGTTCCCAACTTTTATGTACTATTCATCCTGACACACAGGATCTGTCATCAGCAGCAAATACCTCTATCTGTGCCCTGTGTCTTTTGTTGTAAGGTGTCTTCCTATCTTGCCCTAATGGAAAGTTGGCTGTGCTCTGCAAATGCCACCTCATCTGCAGACTCTCAAGTGGAGGTTATTTGGGCTTCATCAAAGCTCAAGGGTGGGATAGCTGTCCCATTGTACCTGAATTCAGTTCTCTTCACTCCTCCTTCAAAACTCCCATCCTTCAAAATTCAGGGCACACTTTACTACCTGCCACTGTTATCTACCAACTTACTCTCCATTCATTAATGACTCCAGCATCTGGCTCTCCATATTTATTCCTGACACCATTCTTGGTGACTTAACAACCTTGAAGAATAGTGGTCCATTCCACACCTTGCTCCCTGCACTCTATGACCTCCTCACCTCCAACAATCTACTTTCAACACTGTTGAAATCTACTTTCAACATTTCTACATTCTACAATGTTGAATCTACTTTCAACATTTCTACTCCCCGGCGCCCCAGCCACACTCTCATGCTTGTGTTCTAAACCCCAGTATCAGTTCTCTCTGGTCTCAATCCATGACTTTACCACCTTTGTATCTTTCTTTATAAAGATACAAAATACAGTGAAGCTTTGGTTTGCAAGCATAATTCATTCCAGAGACATGCTTGTAATCCAAAGCACTCATATATCAAAGTGAATTTCAAGAACCATTAGCTCAGTTGTGATCATGTGACATTTGGTGTCACGTACGACTCTTATTGCAAGATGTCGCTCGCTTATCAAGTTAAAATTTATTAGAAGTGTCTGCTCGTCTTGTGGAACACCTGCAGAACAAGTTACCAAGTTACTCGCAATCCAAGGTTTTACCGTATATGCAAAGATAACATATATGTCCGCATAAATGCAAAGATTATTTATATATAATGGGACTGTATATATAAGGAGATATTAACATATGTGATATATATATGTGTATATATATATATATACATATACATATATATATCTCCTCATATCCTCACTTGCCTCCTTGTTCTGCTTAATTCCATGATGTATGATTATAGTGACTTCTTTGTGTATTCTCTCATTTCCATGCCTTTTTCTTTTCATCGAATTCATCTGGCAAAAGCCCATTCAAGATTAAATCCCTACCCGTAGAGTTTGTGACCACAGCTGAGAGGCTCGAAGTTGTGACAGAAGATATAAAGTGGCTGGAGGGTTTACTTTCAACACATTACTGCACACCCCAAATAGGACCCCAGCGCGCTCGGTGGTTTTACAATCCTACTCTGTGAAAAGATTGTTCCGCCCCTTCTCCTCCCTCTTTAAGCTTTATACATGGCTGGCTTCATGTGAGTTCCCCTAAAAGCTGTGCCTGAGACACAGGTCTACCTGAGGGTAGTTTATATGGGAAGTGATCCCAGAGATCCAGAGAGAGGACCTGAGGAGTGAAACAGGAAAAGTGGGAAAGGCGATGGATGACCTCTGGTAGATGGGCAGTTCAGCACCCATGACCTGTGGGTGATGGATGAGTTATGGGTGATGGATGACCAATCTCAGGGACCTTCTGAAGAGCCTGAGGGGCTGTAGCTCAGATTTTTCCACTCAGGGAATGGAACGGGTGAGCATTTACCTCCAGGCTCCTGTCTCCCATTGCTCAGTGGGGGCCTCTTGCAAGAACTTCCCCACATCTCCAGGCCATCCCAGGGTGAATGCCACACAGCAGCTTCTAGAACGCCTGGGGCCAGACACTGTCACATTGTTCTTGGGCTGAGCTGCTTTGAAGCCAGTCCAGAACGGTCCCTCCAACAGTCTGTAAAGTAGGGAGTGTCTCCCTGAGAGGAGAATTGAACTGAGGCACAAGGGAAGCCCCTTGCACCCTTCACATCTGTCACGGACCCTCCAAGTCCAACTGAGTCTTTACCCAAAGCTGCGACTTCTGCCAGGACTTCATGCAAGAGAGTGAGTGATATGAGCTCCAGTCCCCCTGCTCCAGCTAATCTCAAGGCCATAGCCGATACTGTCCATTTCTACCACCCATTCTCCACTGCCCTCCACCTCAGCCAGCACTGAGCAGGTCTAAGTTGATTGCTGTATGCAGGGTCAATGATCTTTGTCCCCTGAGAGGTCTGCCTCTCAATGCCTTGAGTTTACATCCGGTCATGGGTGCTGAACTGCCCATGTACGTAGTTATTGGACAGGAAAGCACTGAAAGCCACTCATGTAGGTCTCTTGGGTGCGAACACAGATTTCCCTGCTCTTGTGGGCTGGCTGGCTGCTCACCCCACTGGTTCCCAGGGCAGCATGAGGGGTGTGAGGGCACTGGACCTGGGAAGAAGGTCAGAGGTACAGAGATAAGAGTTGTTAGAAGCCGAGAAGGTCAGCTCCAAAAGTCTTCCGCATGAGTGGGATGTATGCCAAAGACCTTCTCTGTTAACCTCACAAAGAAGGACCTGTCTTCTCTCGAATACATATCGTGTGCCAGGCAGCCTAGGTGCCTTGTTTTCACGTGAGAGGTGGCATTGCGGTCCCCATTTCCATCGGGGGGAAACTGATCAGAGCAGGAACCCAGCTCACCAAGCCGGATCTCACCCACAGGATGGATCCCACAGCCCTTCCCGTCAGCCCTGTGCCTCCAACCTGGGGGGTGAGGCCAGTCAGGTGACAGGTGAGAACATACCCTGCAGGGCCCAGAGAGCTCAACCTGATTAGATGTGTGTAAAACACGCACGGAATCGAGCACAGAGACATGGCCAGCCACTCGGCATGCTCCCTGGGGTCTACCCCCTCCCCCCATGCTCTTCCCCATGGCACTCTCTCTTCTCTCCCCACTGTTCTTGTAGGAGCGGCGCATCTCCGGTAGAGCGGTAAGTGGGAGTCCTTCAAGTCCATCTAGGGAAGGCAGGCACCTTTCTCCTTCAGGGCACTCCCTTCCCAGAAGGGCCCCATCCACAACACCCAAGCAGGTCACCCTTCGCAGGGTTGGGTAAGGTCCAGAGGCACAGCAAACCAGCTTCAAGGCCACCTCCTTCCTCGAGGAAACCCTGGTCTGTGCCAGGAGGAGTGTACTGCCATAATGACAGCTCGCAGGCTGGGGCAGGGACGGGTGCAGGCAGGACCCAAATCAGAGACTGACCCCTCTCACAGGAGACACAGGGAGGCGGCTAGGTGCTGGGGGCACACTGGCCCCTCTTACAGGTGCCCAGAGGCTGAGGAAGAGCAATCAGATGGAGAAGCTGCAAATCTGGATATGTTGGGAGAAGAAGCAGCAGGCCACCAGGGCTGACCCATGATCAGAAGAATCGGGGCCGCAAACAGACTGTGTGGATTTCGAGAACACCCAGCATAGAGAAGCTGTAGCCTGGGTGGGGGCAGCCGGAACAGCCCTGGCCGACCCCAGCTCCCCAGCCCTCAGGCTCCCTGCCTGGCATGTCCCCCTGACCTAGCCTCCTCTCCTCAGATCCCATTCCCGTACTCTGTCTGCTGGTCCCACGTCACTGTCCTTTCCTGAGCGGCTCCAGCAGGTCTGAGGTATCGAGAGAAAGGGCTCGTGTCCAGAGTGTGCCTCCTCCCACCAGCCGTGGTCCAGCCCAGGTGCACCTGCTCCAGGCCACACTCCTTGCCTGGCCGGGAGACCATGCACAAGTCACTTGGCTTGTCTCTGCCTCAGTTTCATCCTCCATAAAACAGGGATGGCGATGGTAATGAAGACACTACCCTCCTACTATGGTTGTGTGGATTGAAGCAATATGTATAGTCGTGAAAAAGGTACAGAGCTGATGTATGTTTTGAACCATTTCATTTACTCTTCCCAACAGTATAATTGGTCCCATTTTACAGGCGGGGAAATAGAGGCTCCAAAATGAATAGGCATTCACTGAAAGGCATGCATGAAGTAGGAACCGCAATTTGAAACCCAAACTTTTTTTTTTTAAGTTTATTTATTTATTTTTGAGAGACAGGGAGCACATGCGCACATGCAGGGGAGGGGCAGAGAGAGAGAGAGAGAGAGAGAGAGTCCCAAACCTGATCCAGGCTTGTCCCAGGGCATTGCCTGATCCAGGGCTCCATCGCACGAACTGTGAGATCATGACCTGAGCCGAAATCAAGAGTCTGACGCTTAACCGACTGAGCCCCCCAGGCGCCCCTGAAACCCAAATTGTGTGACTCTGAAGCCCGGGGTCTTTTTGACCTCTCAAAGTCAGAGGCCCAGACAGGCTGGCAGGTGAACAGGGAAAGGGCGCCCCTGCCACAGCCGGGGTTTGAAGTGGTGCTGCTTCACTTTTGCTTCTGTGCGGCGTCCCCACAGCAGACCGCAGTCCAGAGCCAAGATTCCTGCTGCGGAACTCGAGGCCTGACCGCAAGCTAGACGGAGGTAAGAATAGAGACCCAGGTATCTTTCCCAGCCCTGCCTCCTCACCCCCCCCCCCCACTTCCTGCAGGCAGGGCCACCTGCTGAGAAGCCCTGGGCTCTGTGCAGGAGAGATGGGCATATGCCAAAGCAGGAGTCACAAGCTAGTGTCAGAATCACCCCCAAAGTCCTTCCTTCAGCTTCTTGCGGCACTGTTTCTGGACAGAAACCAAGCGGAAGGACGGATGCTGTGGAGTCTGCGCCTTGTACAAAGGCTCTGGCCAACCGCATTCCCCAAGCTCTCCCAGGACTTGCTTCTCTTCTCAGTTTGCTCCTCGCAGCCGCGTGCCAAGCATTCAATTAACCACCCTGCTTCTGCCCCCTCCCCAGCCAAATGGGTACCAGATGCACCATGGAGACCTCGCACAAAGGGGGGAAGAAAAACTTTACTCAGGCAAATCAGCAGAGAAAACACAATTAGGCAAAGCAAACAGAGCCGAAGAGGCAGCGGCGAAGCCAAGCGTCCGGGAGCCCACCTGCAACACATTTCCAGGAGCCCCTCAAAAACCATGCTTTTCTAATGGGGGCCATACAGAAGCCCCCGCCAGGCAAAGGGAGGCTCTGTGCCTAGCAGATCAAGACAGCCTCCACGCCAGGGGCTGGGGAAGTGGGGAGAGGGGGGTTTGCTTTTGTTCCACCCTCGCGTCTCCAGGAAGGATGTAGGTAGGGCCTGTGGCTGCTGCAAAAACACGAGAGCTCGATGCCAAGAAGCCACCAGAAAATTGGCCCCGCTCCTTCCTTATCTTGCAATCTAGACTTCCAGCCAGGGCCAGGAGCGGCAGTCACTGGAAGAGGGAGGGGTTAAGGCCAGGTTTGCAATAACTCTTTTCTCTGGGAGGCCCTGTTCAGATCACTGGGCTGAGAATAACAGCTGCTGCCCCGAGAGCGGGGCGAGGGCTCCTTGATGGCCTGCTCAGAGCATCAGGCAGCCCTGGAGGAGCTTCTGCCAACAGCAAACACCCAGAGCCCCAGGTAGCGTGATCCTGCCAGTTCCCGGGAGCAGCAGCCGAATGCGAGGTTCAGGTGTTCGCTACCAACATCACAGATCCAGAAGTGTGATGTGCAGAATGGCCTCTTACCCCCGCTCAGAGTGGTACACTCTTAGCCCTCCCCCCACCCACGTGCCATCCCCAGAGCGGTACAGGGCAGGGAGGCAGTGCCGGGAGCACAGCCTCTGGCATCAGACAGAGGCTCAAATCCCAGTTTCCACCGCTTATGAGAAGCTGTGCAATGCCCAGCAAGTTACTGAACCTCTCTGGGCGTGTTTTCTCATTGGTAAACTGAAGAGGGACACCTAAGTTTGCCAGGAAGATTAAGTGAGATTTGGGCACATACGGTGGTGAATACATACCTGGCACCTGGTGGGAACTTAATACATGGCAGCAGCTTTGTGCCAAGCTTATTAGGAGGAAGCTTGGGAAATCAGGAGGTGGGAGAGAGAGGAGGGAACCGGCAGAATAAATGTGGAGCGGAGAGGTGTGAGGCCACGAAAAACCAACAGTTGAGAAACATGTAGCTGAGCGTTGGTGGAACCAGCTCGTGAGCTCTGCTAGCTTATTAGCAGAGGAAGGTTCTATTTTGACAAACCAAACCAGCCCAAAGGAGGCATCAGCCATAGGGCGTCTACGTGGTGGAAATGAGCACCCAGCTCTGTTTCTTTTCCATCTCCAGAGCCTTGCATGGTACCTGAGCCAGCCCTGAGCCCTCCACCCCTCGCAGGGCTGTGTTGACTCTACCCACTCCCCATGCCCTTTATTGCATAAATAATGCCAGAAAGGGGGCGCCTGGGTCGCTCAGTCAGTTAAGCGTCTGACTTCAGCTCAGGTCATGATCTCACGGTTCACGAGTTCGAACCCTGAGGCGGGCTCTGTGCTGAGAGCTCAGAGCCTGGAGCCTTTTTCAGATTCCGTGTCTCCCTCTCTCTCTGCCCCTCCTCTGCTCACACTCAGTCTCTGTCTCTCAAAAATAAACAAACATTAAAATAGAAAGAATGCCAGAAGGAAATGGGAAATTCCACCTGGAAAGGCAGGCGTCCCGGAATTCTTGCAGGAGGCTGTGTCATGGCTAAGTCCCAGGAACTGGCCTGGACAGCCCAGGGGTGTGGCTGACCTCATGGGTGGCCCAGAGGTCACCACCTCTGTCCACAGGTCTGATGCCCCACGCCCCTCGGTAGGACTGGAGTCCTCCGTGAACCTCTCCTCAGAGCTGGCCAGAGCTGTGGGCCTCACGCACTCACAGGGAGAGCTGCAGGGGGGAGCCACGCGGCTGGAATCTGGAATCTTCTATCTTGTGATTTAATTTAACAGTGTAACAATGAACTTCAACCTAGAAATACAGCTTTTTCACCAGTCTCTATGCATCTATGTGGTCCTGCGGCGGTCCCAGGGTGGAATGAATGGGCTGGCTGCAGTCAACTGCCCCCCAGAACACAGGGAGAGGAGTCAATACAAATTGGCAGCCAGAGACCAGCTCCTGAATGACAGAAAGGCGGCAGGGAGTCGAGCCTTTGTCCCCTGTGTCCTAGGACACCACCACTGGTATTGTTCTGAATGGCACGTGAGCAGGGGCCCTTCCCCGCCGGGCACGGGTGGCGGAGAGCACAAGCTCTGCCATCAGCAGGCCTGTCGGAATTTGAGGCTAGCATCTTCTGTGTGGTCTCACGAACTTGAGACTTAATCTATTCCGCTTCAGCTGCCTGTAGCGCTCCACGACCAGGGTTTCTGTGAGGATTAGGCGGCATAAAGTATACGCAGGGCCCGGCTCAAGAGGGGCCGATCCCCTTTCTCTGTGGCTTGAGTTCACAGACCAAGTTTGCGGGGTCTGGCCAGACCTACTGTGCTGCTCCTTCAGGGCCCGAGCCCCCTGTGCCGAAACACAGTCCCTGCCGGCTCCCCATCCCCCGGACCCCACACACTCAGCCCTTCCTTCCACCTGCAGTTGTCTCTCTCCAGCTCCTCGGCACCCACAGCCGTGAGTGAGCTGCTCCAGCCACGCTCCAGTAGACAGCCCGACAGCATCTCCCCACTCCAACCCACCCTGAACCACCCAAAAGCCACCACTCAGGACATAGGAACAAAATATGTCCCGCACAACGGCAGAAAGGTCAGAGCGTAATCTTTTTCTGCGACAAACTGGACAGGACAGTACGCAGGAAAGACACGTCCATTTTCCAGGAAGCCTATGGCATCAAGAGGTCTGAGACCCAATCTGGGCTTCAGATCTACCAGACGATGGAAAAGAAAAACCAGCAGGATAAATCTGCGGGGAAATGTGAGTTGGTTTTTTGGATGAGCAGTAACTCTGGGGCTCTGTCTTGACTTTTTTTTTTTAATTTTTTAAATGTTTATTTATTTTTGAGAGAGGGAGAGAGAGAGAGACAGAGTGTGAGTAGGGGAGGGGCAGAGAGGGAGACACAGAATCGGAAGCAGGCTCCAGATTCTGAGCTGTCAGCACAGAGCCCGATGTGGGGCTCGAACTCATGAACCGCGAGATCATGACCTGAGCTGACGTCGGACGCTTAACTGACTGAGCCACCCAGGTGCCCCTTGACTTATTTTCTATCTGTGCATGTCCGTCCTGGAGGCCAACGGGGTGGAGAAAAGGGCAGACCCTGGATGAGAGACAGTCTCGGCCTCTCCACCTGTGTCACTCACCCCAAACCGGGTAAAGCAGTCATATTTGTATTTGGGGCTTGCTTAAGTTATTCTGGGGCTCAAAGCAGAATTTTACCAAACCTCTTTCAAGCCTACTACCTGTTTCAGAACAAAAGCTGCTGGAGGAGCCAGCCTGTCTTGTCCGGGATCATGTCTTCTGTGCCTGCCCCAAGGCCTGGCACTTAGCACGCCCTCGGTAAACGTTGTGGAGACTGAACTCCTCTGGTCTGCCGTGGATCTGTGAGAAGAGAGATAAGGCAGGTAGACATTTCGAACTCCGATCCTTGGGGCTTCAAACCCAGAATGATGGAGCCACGTACAGGAAGGTCCACAGAGCTATACGGATTTGATAAAATGCAGGGTGGAGAGGAGATCTCTCGGCTACTAGACTTATTTGGATCACTTATTCACTCGCTTAGATAAGGACAACCATTTGAAGGATTAAAAACAAAAACTAAAAGACACAGTCATGCCTCAGACAACAGGTTTTTGGTTCTTCACAAGCACAAGAGAGAGAGAGAGAGAGAGAGAGAGAGAGCTCAAATTTTGGAACCTCCAGTAGGATTACTTTTCAACCCAGCCTAAGCCAGCCCTTCCAATCCAGTTGCTAACCACAAAGAACCCAGCTGCCCGCCACTACGATACTACCCAGGACGCTACCCACCGGGCACCCAGGATGGCAGTATTTCAGACATTCCCAGTCCACTGGTGAGTGGAGCCTGTTCTGGTCCCTCCTCCTGGGTGAGGAAAAGGTGAGCCCTGAGGCATGAAATATAGCCTCTCTTCCTGATGGCCTCCATACAGCCAGTCTCCCATCTGTCCCTCCAGGATGGTTTCTGACCTGGCCTCTAATTCTGTCTACATCTTGTTGAGTGTTACCTGTAGTAGAACATGTATCTGGCAACACGTAGGACAGCAGCATGTGTTACAAGGAAATACTCCTCAACAGAAACCGTCTGGAAGGCAGAACGTCTTTGTTTTTGAAAACTACAATATAATACCACCCTAAACTGGCAGGGGGAGGCAGAGGGTTACATGTATGAGGGGAGAAACAATTAAGTGACAAAGCCAAGACATGAATACCATGTCTCAGCAGTTAAGTCTGTGAGCAAAGTCCCTATCAGATCCCCAACATGGGCAATATGCCTGCAGACTGAGTGGCTGCCACCAAGAGAATGTGGGGCCAACGTGACATTTAGCTCTCCTTTACTCCCAACTAGTTCAACATTCTCTAGACAGGCCAACTCTTCCTAACAATGGTAGCAGAAACGCATGCTAGTTTTTTAAGTTATGTATTTATTTTGAGAGAGAGACAGAGAGTGTGTGTATGCATCCACAAGTGGGGAAGGGGCAGAGAGAGAGGGAGAAAGAGAATCCTAAGCAGGCTCCATGCTGTCACTGCAGAGCCCAATGCAGGGCTTGATCCCACAAATCATGAGATCAGGACCTGAGCCGAAACCATGAGTTGGACGCTCAACCAACTGAGCCACCTGGGAGCACCAGTGCATCCTAATTTTAACCTCTAAGAAGTGAGTAAACATGGGCATCTAACAAGACTTTAGTAACTAATAATTCACAGCTTCTGAACTTATTTACGCTTTTCAAGGAATCATCTCAGAAAACCTTATGTTTTAAAATCCAGATTGCTTGCTTCTCCCTAACTATCCACAGATCACTTGTGGCTTCAGCATTGAGAGTTCTGTGTAATGTCCACAGGCCCCTGTTTCTCCTGCCCCCACCCATGAAATGTAGGTGGCACCGTCCCCCCCGCCCAAACATAACAAGACAAAACCCAATGACCCAGCAATGGGCCTCCAACCAACTCCAGTCAGTTGCTGAACAACTTTGTCCCCTTTGTGGTTAAGAACATCGCCTGCCTCCCCTCCGTGGCTTCTGCTCTGTTAGGCAGCTTACTTAAAAAAAGAAATTTTTTTTAATGTTTATTCTTGAGAGAGAGAGAGAGAGAGAGCACAAGCAGAGGAGGGGCAGAGAGAGGGAGACACAGAATCTGAAGCAGGCTCCGGGTTCTGAGCGGTCAGCATGGAGCCCATTGTGGGGCTCGACCTCACAAACCATGAGATCATGACCTGAACCAAAGCTGGATGCTTAACTGACTGAGCCACCCAGGTGCCCCTATGCAGGTTACTTTTAATAGCCCAACCACGCCCTCAGACACAGTCTTCTTGCTTGCCCTGCTGCTCCCCTCTGTACTTGCTTGAAAAATGTGGAATGGAACTGGGTACGGCAAAAAGGTAAATATTTTGAAGAGAAGGGAAAGGAAAGGAAGGAGTCGAGCCTCAGGACTAATGCAACAAAGGACCTGACTACTTCCAGGTTCTTCCGTTTCCAGTCTCCTCTCCAACCTCCTCTGGTGTCCAGTCCATTTTCCTAAGGTTAGCTTCCTTCACCTGGTTGGAAACTGGCCATGAGCCACTCGCACAACATACAGCCTGTCATGAGAGAGGGATTAATCTCTTTCTATAGTGTATGTGCACACACACACAATCCTAGACAAGGATTCTGAGTGACCTGGCCTCGTGCTAGGGTCTGCATGTTTGAGTCCCCTTCTCCCCAGTTCACATGTTGAAATTCTAACGCCCCAAAGTGATGGTATTAGTAGATGGCGACTTTGGGAGGTGGTTAGTCCATGAAGGAGGATTGTTGCCTTATCAAAGAGGATCCAGAGAGATCCCTAGCTCCTCCCACCACGTGAGGACACAGCGAGAAGTCTGCAGCCTGGAAGAGTGCTCTTACTTGCCCCCGCCAGCACCCTGATCTCAGACTTCCAGCCTCTAGAATTGTGAGACATGAATTTCTATTGTTTATAAGCCATCCAGTCTGTGGTATTTTATAGCAGCCCGAACAGAGTAGATACTCGGTAATCAAGACAATCAGGTTTTGTGCCCATTTCCATGACTATTGGGTATTATGATTGAAAGTACCGATAAAAGGATGTGGAAGGAATGGAAAGTAAATTCCTCCAAAGAAAAGGGGGGGGGTGTTGTTTCAAGATGAAAAGAAGGGTGATTACAGGCCAAAAAAAATGATGCCCACTATACCTTCCTTAACCAGAATCTTTTTCAAAATACACTGCTTAAGATTGCTATGGCCCAAAGTGTCCCTCAGACAACTTTCCTGTGACTATTCTTCTCACACTCACAGGTGACATTCATATCACATTGTTCCAGAGCCCAAGACAAGAATGTTTTTTTTTTTTAATTTTTTTTTCAACGTTTATTTATTTTTGGGACAGAGAGAGACAGAGCATGAATGGGGAGGGGCAGAGAGAGAGGGAGACACAGTATCAGAAACAGGCTCCAGGCTCTGAGCCATCAGCCCAGAGCCCGACGCGGGGCTCGAACTCACGGACCGCGAGATTGTGACCTGGCTGAAGTCGGACGTTTAACCGACTGCGCCACCCAGGCGCCCCAAGACAAGAATGTTTTAAAATCTCCAGTTGTTCATTATATGTGCAGACACACACACACACACACACACACACACACACACACACAGAGTTGTATTTTAAAGTTGTATTATAAAACCCCCCACAGGGATATCTGGGTGGCTCAGTCGGTTAAGCATCTGACTCTTAATTTCGGCTCAGGTCATGACCTCATGGTCATGGGATCAAGCCCCAAGTTGGGCTCCACACTTGAGTGAGGAGCTGCTTGGGATTCTCTCTCTCCCTTTCTCTCTGTCCCTCCCCCTTATCATGCATATGCTTGCTCTCTCTCTCTCTCTCTCTCTCTCAAAATAAATAAATAAATAAATCCACCCGTCCCACAAATTATTATCACTGTTTATACAATCAAAGTTCATTTAGGCTTACCTGTATATTTTCCATTTTAGTCTCACTTTATTCCTTCCATTTTACACGTTCCATCTGGAATCACTATCTAAAGTACATGGTTTAGGGGCGCCTGGGTGGCGCAGTCGGTTAAGCGTCTGACTTCAGCCAGGTCACGATCTCGCGGTCCGGGAGTTCGAGCCCTGCGTCAGGCTCTGGGCTGATGGCTCGGAGCCTGGAGCCTGTTTCCGATTCTGTGTCTCCCTCTCTCTCTGCCCCTCCCCCGTTCATGCTCTGTCTCTCTCTGTCCAAAAAATAAATAAAAACATTGAAAAAAAAATTTAAAAAAAAAAATAAAGTACATGCTTTAGAATTTTCTTTGGTGTGAGTCTATCAATGGAAAAATCTCTCCATCTTTTTGTTATGATTCTAGATTTTATGTTTGTATATTCTATTTCTTCTTACTCTTAAAAAAATTTTTTTAATGTTTACTTATTTTTGAGAGAGAGACAGAGAGACAGAGAGAGAGCACGAGCAGGGGAGGGGCACAGAGAGGGAGACACAGAATCCGAAGGAGGCTCCAAGCTCCCAGCTGTAAGCACAGAGCCCTATGTGGAGCCCAAACCCACGAGCCATGAGATCATGACCTGAGCCAAAGTTGGACACCCACCTGACTGGGCCACCCAGGTGCCCCTATTTCTTCTTACTCTTGAAGACTACTTGCGTGGGTATAGAATTCTATGCTGGTAGAATTTTATTCTTTCAACATATGGACCTCATCACTTAGTGGTCACTAGCTTCCATGTAATTGTTGAGAAGCCAGCTGTCACTCTAGTAGCTATTCCTTTGTTGATAACCTTTTTTTCTGTACCTGTTTTGTGGTTTTCTCTTTGGTTTGGTTTTCTGTGCATCACTGTGAAGGGGTGCATTTCTCTCTGTTTACACTGTTTGGCATATGGCGGGTTTTAGTTCTAGAAATTTATCAGCAATCATCTCTTTTAATTTGCCTCTATTCCGTTCTTTCCCTCTTCTTTTGGAACTGTTTTTACACTTATTTTAAGTCTTCTTACACTATCGCTTGTGTTTCTCATCCTCTCCTGTATTTTTCCTTTCTTTAATTAATTTGTTTTTTGTTCTTTCTGTACTGTGGTTGAGAGAATTTCTTTTGATCTATTTTCCAATTTACTAATTCTCTCTTCAGTCTGATCTAATGTGCTAATAATCTGATTTACTGAATTCTTAATTTAAATTATATCATTTTTAAATCTAGACATTCTATTTGGCTCTTTTTTAAACATCTGCTATATCACTGTTCATACTTTCCAATTTTTTGCTGATAAAATTGACCTTAATAAGAGTTTTATAGTCTGTATATGATAATTCTGATCTTTTAAAATCTATTTATGTTATATCTTTGAGCTGGTTCTTGCTCAAAGTGTCTTATTTCCTTGTATGTTTAGTTTTCCTTGAATGCATGCTGGCCACTGTACTTAAAAGTAAGATGTTTTTTAGAAATAATTCAAAGCTAACAAAGATAAAGTTACCTTCCTTCAGAAAGGACTTTTGTTTTCTTTGCTCATCACGAGTCTGGGATCACCTTAATCCAAGTTCAGGGCTGGAAGTTGTTTTGGACCAAGGTGATGTTAACTCAGGCTGCAAGGCTGAGGGGGCGGGGAGGGAGGGAGGGAGGGAGAGGAAGAAGAAGGAGGAAGAGAAGGAGGAGGAGGGGAGAAAAAGAAAAGGAAGAAAAGGAGGAGAAGGAGGAGGGGAAAGGGAAGGATGAGGAGGAATGAAGAGAAACTGAATAAAGAAGGAATCACTTTTTTTTTTAATTTTTTTTTCAATGTTTATTTATTTTTGGGACAGAGAGAGACAGAGCATGAACAGGGGAGGGGCAGAGAGAGAGGGAGACACAGAATCGGAAACAGGCTCCAGGCTCTGAGCCATCATCAGCCCAGAGCCCGACACGGGGCTCGAACTCCTGGACCGCGAGATCGTGACCTGGCTGAAGTCGGACGCTTAACCGACTGCGCCACCCAGGCGCCCCAAGAAGGAATCACTTTTGATTCATCATTTTGAGGATGAAACCAACCAGGTACCAGCTTAATAGGTATATGGAAGAATGGGTATCAGACTTACATCTTGAGCTGCAAATCCTTGGCTTTAATTTCTGTTTCCCCTGTCAAAAAAGAAGTCCTCATAACTACAGCTCAGACAGCAGTTGTTTCTTCCATAGTAGCTAATGCCCTCAGAGTAAAAGTTGCTTTGAGTGAGTAACTCACATTTCCAAGATTTTGCCTTGGTAATTCTTCCTTAACAACTAGGCTCCATAGTACTTTAAAATTGTAATTTTGGGGTGCCTGGGGGGCTCAGTCGGTTCAGTATCTGACTCTTGATTTCAGCTCAGGTCATGATCTCACGGTTTGGTGGGTCTGAATCTCACTCTGGCTCTGTGCTGACAGTGCAGAGCCTGCCTGGGATTTTCTTTCTTTGGCCCTCTCTCTGCCCCTCCCCCATTTGTTCTGTCTCTCAAAATAAATAAATAAACTTAAAAAATTTTTTTAATTGTAATTTTTATATTTCATCTGGAGTTTTGATTTTTCCAAGAAGAAAAGCTAATCAAAATTTCCTACCTAAGCATTTCAGGAGGTATTATTATATCACATGTTAATAACAAATGTCAAAGCATAAATTATAAAAGTAATCTGAGATACCATTATCAGAGGTATATTATTAAAATTAAAGTTATAGTAAACTTCTTTTCAGAATTCTTTGTATGCATACATCAACATTATTCTATATAAACCTATGTTACTAGCTAGTAACTTTTGCCCAATAGGATCATTTTTCATGTTAATATAGATCTCACCATTTATAATGCTTGGATAAGAACCATATCTAACACTTACTGAGGACTTACTACGTGCATGGACTTTCAATGTAATTAATTCATTTAATCTTTGGAACAACTTTCTGAAATAAATTTTAATAGGTTATGAAGCTATTGTAGAGATTTTAAAACATTTTCTTGATTAGGAAAAATAGGCAAAAAAGATATTAAATAATGTGATCAGAATCACACAGGTGATAAGTGGTAGGGCCAGATTTGAATTCTGACAGACTGACTCCCAAGACTCTGCTTAATTTTTTTTTAAGTTTATTTATTTTGAGGGTTTGGGAGGGGCAGAGAGGGAGGGAAGGAGGGGCAGGGAGAGAGAGGAAGAGAGAATCCCAAGCAGGCTCCGCACTGTTAGTATGGAGTCTGAGGTGGGGCTTGAACCCGTGAACTGTGAGATCATGACCTAAGCTGAAATCAAGAGCTTAACTAAGCCACCCGGGCATCCCTGAAGCCTATGCTTGTAAGAGCTGTGGAGTACATAGCATTTCATTGTATTCCACTTAATGTATTAAATCAAGCCACATAACTCATGGATTATTAAATTATTCAAAGTCTGTTTTGCTATTATATAAAAATAAGTTAAAAAAATTCCTTGCCATACATCTTTATGTACTTATTTACCTATGTCCTCAGAATAAATACCTGCAAAGAGAACTGCCATGTCAATACTATACATGTTCAGGGTCACCTGGATGGTTAGTTGAGAATCCGAGTCTTGATTTAAGCTCAGGTCATGGTCCCAGGGTACTACTCCCATGTCTAGCTCCATGTTGAGCTCTGTGTCAAGCCCCATGTCGGGCTCGGCTTCAAGAGTGGAGCCTGCTTAAGACTCTCTCTCTCTCTCTCTCTCTCTCTCTCTCTCTCTCACACACACACACACACACACAAAGAGTGTATACATTGAAAATTTTAGATTTTGATACATATTGCCAAATTGCCCTCCTGAAAGTTTTGCCAATTCACAGTCCCTCCATCACATCAATTTTATAAAAGTGCCGATTCATTGGCAGCATGCTTTTTAGCCCTGAGTTTTGTTAATATTTCCCTTCTTTGATGCTCTGAGCATTATTCTCTGCGTTTCTTTCCAAACTGTGCTTCTGAACTATGACTGTCTGGCGGGCTATCTGGATCCCTATGTATTGCATTTCCTCTGTTCAGCCTTGACTTTGCTCTGCTTTCTCCCCCTTCATTAGTTTGTCCCGTGGAAAGTTCATCATGCTGGTTACATTTCCTTTCAGGACAGAAAGCAGTCTTTAGGATGCAGGATTATTCAGAGTCTCTCAAACCACATTTTCTGGTTAGGATGCAGTTACCTGAGTGACAAAGATATTAATTTCAAGGCTGCAAGTATTTTCTCTCTTTATGCTCCAGAATCTACTTACTTCCTCTCACCTTTCTAATCAAAGAAACTGAATGACTGGCAGTATCTCAGCAGTTTTTTCCAAGCCTGTAAAGTCTTCTACTTAACAGTGGGCGGGCTTTAGAGAATGCAGATTGAAACCTGTTGTATTACGGAAGGTGAATGCACAACCCATCTAAGAGCTGTGTTATTATGGTTAAACAACTTCAGTCTAGAGACTGGAACAGAATTTTCAAGGTAACTCTCCTTCCTCCCTCCCTTCCTTCCTTGTTTCCTTCCTCACACATTTCTTTCTATATCATTTAAAAAAAAGTTTTTATTTGCTTATTTATGGGGGGGGGGGAATGAGCGGGGGGGGGGGGCAGAGAGAGAGGGAGACACAGAATCCGAAGCAGGCTCCAGGCTCTGAGCTGTCAGCACAGAGCCCGACGTGGGGCTTGAACTCACAGACCGCAAGATCATGACCTGAGCCGAAGTTGGACACTTAACCGACCCAGCCACCCAGGTGACCCCCAAAAGAACAATTCTTAAAATTCCACTTCTCTCTTCATTCTACTTCTCTCATATATTCCATATCCTTCCCCTTGTATTTCTCTCTCAAATTTCCTCCCTACAGTTTGCCTGTTACCCCTTATCTTTCCCCTTTTCTTCCAAATCTGCAACTGAAGTTCAGAGACTACCTCTAAAAATGGCAGATTTCCTTGGAGGGCAAAGGAGAGAGAAAAAACTGAGCAGAGGAAACTGAAAAACAAGATCCTTCTTCCATGGAAGGCAATGGAAATGCTAGAAAATGGAAAAAACTATATGCTAATAATCATTTTTCATCCCAGCAGAAACACAACGCACGGTGTTTTAACAGGAGTCCAAGTATTTTCTGGTCCTTTCCTTCTGATAAGCTGATGAACAGGAGTGATAATATGCAGGTAAACCCTGTGGCTGGGTGGGGGTGTCAGGACAATGAAGTGACCAGGTGTGATTTCCTGACTTGGGGGAGACAGGAGAGTTACACTTGGCTGTCACCGATATCAGAGCAAGCCGATGCCACAGTGCCAAAAAATGTTAGAGATTAGAGAAAGGAGTCTCAAGGGTCCTGAGCTTATCATGCTCTAAACTCTGTTCTTTGGAACACTAGGTCACATTTAGATAGTTGGTGGGGGGGAGGGAGGGAGGGAGGAAGAAAAAGAAACTATAAACTAAACAGTCAAACAATATTCCTTACTACAGGATCGCTCTGACATGTTATATGGTAATATGAATTACATATCTCCATGAGGAAGATATGAAATGTTGCTTTAATATATTTTTCATTTTTTTAAACATTTATTTCTTTTTGACAGACAGAGAGAGACCGAGTGCAAGCAGGGGAGAGGCAGAGAGAGAGGGAGACACAGAATCTGAAGCAGGCTCCAGGCTCTGAGCTGTCCAACGTGGGGCTTGAACCCATGAACCGGGAGATCATGACCTGAACCGAAGTTGGATGCTTAGCTGACTGAGCCACCCAGGAGGCCCAATATTTCTTAATTTGACCACAGAACTCTTCTCCTTCTGGAAGCCCTAATTTTTACAACAAAATTTGGGTAAGAGTGGGTATATTTGTATTTCTGTCTTCATTTTTATGGATGAGATGCTTTATAGCTCCACTTGCTTTATTTGGTAACAATGCACACAGTGACTGTGGGGGGAACTGTACAATAGGATACAAGGGATCTTTATGTTTAAAATTTTGTAAGGCATTAAAGATTTGAATTTTTCTAAACGCCCTTTAAGCTGACTTAAAAAAAATACATGCCAATCATAGAAAATTTATAAAATATATGTGATCCAGAAGATATGGAAAATCTTATCAAGAAGAGAGCGCACAATTTCAGGATACTGAGTTATCCAGAAATAATCCTCTTAACGTGTTGTGTATTTGTTCTTGTGTTTGTACGTAATACGATGTGAGCATGTGAATGTGTACACATAGGTTTTTAGCAAAATTAGGGTTATAATAGGTATGACACTTTGCATCGTTTCAACACGTTATTTTTAAGGGCTATTCCTTCATTTGTATGGCTGAACTAAATTTATTGAACTCTTTCCATGTCAGCAAATACCTATCTCTAATCTTTCACTGTTCTAAGTAACACCATGATGACCGTCTTGTATATAAATCTTTGTTTTTACTTCTGCTTAATTTTCTCAAGATATATACCCCAAACTGTAATTGCTACATTAAAAACTTTTAAAAAAATCTGCTACACGTCACCACACTGCTTTAGAGAAAGATACATGATACTTATTGCATAGACCTCATTTCACGTTAGCACATGAAGGATGCTCTCATCTATTTTAACAGCTGCCTGGCATTCACTGTATAAAATGACCTACAATTTTTTAAGTTTATTTATTTATTTTCACAGGTGGGGAGAGGCAGAGAAAGGCGGGGGAGAGAGAGAATCCCAAGCATGCTCCATGCTGTCAGTGCAAGACCCGACGTGGGGCTCAATCCCACAAACTGTGAGATCATGGCCTGTGCCGAAAATCAAGAGTCTGATGCTTAATGGACTGAGCCCTCCAGGCATCCTTGTATTACAAATTTTTAAACCAATTGTCTATTGATGGACATTTGTGTGATTACCAAAGAGAAGAAAAAAGAAAAGAAAAGAAAAGAAAAGAAAAGAAAAGAAAACCATTTCACATGTGTACAGAAATATGCAGACCATGTTCTTAGAAGCAGAACACTCTGCGAGTGTTCTGCAAGATGAACAAACATTTCTAACACATTTTAACTTGACAAACGAACGATGCCTTGCAATACAAGTAGTACATGATGCCGAATGTCACGTGATCACAAGTGAGCCAATGGTTCTTCTCTCTCTCACTGCGGGATTGTGGGTGATGGTCTCCCATGCTGAGATGCTTGGTCTCAGGCTGTGGTGTTTGGCAGAAATCAGTGATTTTTCAGAAGGTTGGAAGGTGCCCACAACTGGAACTAGTGTATTTTTTGTCACTTCAAAGCACCTATGGACAGACAGTCCTTTGCTTTTCCACCCAAGAGCAAGCTTAGGAATGCTTTGCTTCATTCTAGGTCATTGGACAGGTTCCTTGTTAAAGTTGTATGAAAAAAAAAAAAGATTCCATTGAGCCAATAGATAGCAGTGATTCCGTTAGTGATCATGAAAAGTCAATCTCCACAATAACCCCCCTCTTTCTTGTCTCCCTCACACCAGCCACGAAGGTTTTCAAAGGTAAGCGTAGGTTGATTTATTTTTCTTTATATTTTATATTTTCTTATTATTTTGTATTATGTTACAGTATTGTAATCATTTTTATATGAATATTCTTGGGTTGTGGAACGAATCATCTCAGTTTCCATTATTTCTTATGGGGAAATTCACTTTGGTATAGTAGTGCTTTGGATTACAAGCATGTTTCCGGAATGAATTATGCTGACAAACCAAGGTTTTACTGTATTAACAAAATTCCACATGGAGATTGTGCTGCTTTATATTCAAAACAATAATAGTATGAAAGGGCTTGTTTCCCCTGTTTAAGTGCAGCCCTTGGTAAGAACAGAATGCTCTGGCATTCTGTGTTGGTAAATTATTAACAACTGGACTTCCAGCAAGAAAAAAACTTAGGTTTAGCTCTCTCCCTCTTCTCCTCTGTTTATTCGTTCATTCATTCATTCATTCATTCATCTTAAAGTAGGCTCCATGCCCATTTGGGGCTCCAATACAACACTGAGATCAAGGGTCGCCAGCACTTTTCACAGAGCTAGAACAAATAATCCTAAAATTTGTATGGAACCACAAAAGACCCTGAATAGCCAGAGCAATCCTGAAAAAGAAAAGCAAAGCTGGAGGTATCAAGATTCTGGATTTCAAGCTATATTACAAAGCTGTAGTCATCAAGAAAGTATGGTAGTGGCACAAAAACAGACACATAGATCAATGCAACAGAAGAGGAAACCCAGAAATGGACCCACAACTATATGGTCGACTCATCTTCAACACAGCAGGAGAGAATATCCAATGGAATAAAGACAGTCTCTTCAGCAAGTGGATCTGGGACAGCGACATGAAGAATGAACCTGGACCACTTTCTTACCCCAGGCACAAAACTAAACTCAAAATGGAGGAAAGACCTCACTGCGAGACTGGAAACCATCACACCCCTAGAGGAAAACACAGGCATCAACCTCTTTGACCTTGGCTGCAGCAACTTCTTACTAGGCATGTTGCCGGAGGCCAGGGAAACAAAAGCAAACATGACCTACTGGGGCTTCATCAAGATAAAAAGCTTCTGTACGGCAAAGGAAACAATCAACAAAACTAAAAGTCTACGGAATGAGAGAAGGTATTTGCAAAACACGTATCTGATAAAGGGTTAGCATCCAAAACCTATAAAAAACGAATCAAACTCAACACCCCAAAAACAAATAGTCCAGTTAAGAAATGGGCAGAAGACATAATAGATATTTCTCCAAAGAAGACCTACAGATGGCTAACAGGCACAGGAAAAGATACTCAACATCACTCATCATCAGGGAAATACAAATCAAAACCACAATGCAGGGCACCTGGGTGGCTCAGTCGGTTAAGCGTCAGACTCTTGATTTTGGCTCACGTCATGATCTCACCATCATGGGATGGAGTCCTGGGTCCGGCTCCATGTGGACAGCCCAGAGCCTACTTGGGATTCTCTCTCTCCCTTTCTCTCTGGCTTTCCCCAGTTCATGCTCCCTCTCTCTCAAAATAAAAACAATAAACAAAAACAAAAACAAAAACCCACAATGGGACTGTCAACCTGTCAGAATGGCTAAAATTAACACAGGAAACAAGAAGTTGGTGAGGATGTGGAAAAAGGGGAACCATTTTACACTCTTGGTAGGAATGCAAACTGGTGTAGCCACTCTGGAAAACAGTATGGAGGTTCCTCAAAAAGTTAAAAATAGAACTACCCCAAGGGGCACCTCAGTGGCTCGGTCGGTTAACTGTCTGACCTCGGCTCAGGTCATGATCTCGCAGTTTGTGGGTTCGAGCCCCACGTCAGGCTCTGGGATAACAGCTTGGAGCCTGGAGCCTGCTTCAGATTCTGTGTCTCCCTCTCTGCCCTTCCCCTGTTCATGCTCTGTCTCCCTCAAAAATAAGTAAACATTAAAAAAAAATAGAACTACCCTAAGACCCAAAAATTGCACTACTAAGTATTTGCCCAAAGGATACAAAAATACAAGTTCGAATAGGCACATGTACCCCAATGTTTATAGCAGAATTACCAATAATGGCCAAACTGTGGAGAGAGCCCAAACATCCATCAACTGATGAATGGGTAAATTAGATGTGGTACGTGTGTGTGTGTGTGTGTGTGTGTGTGTATAATTAGAAATAATATATTAATGATATTATTACATGTAATAAATATAAATATATTTATAAGTAATATGACATATAAAATAATATAAATAATATAATAATTATAAAATATATACAATTGAATATTACGCAGCTATCAAAAAGAATGAAATCTTGCCATTCACAATGATGTAGATGGGGCTACAGTGTATTATGCTAAGCAAAATTGGTCAGAGAAAGGCAAATATCATATTATTTCACTCATATGTGGAATTTAAGAAACAAAACAGACTGATGAACATAGGCAAAGGGAAAAAAATTGGGAGGCAAACTATAAGAGATGGTTAAATGTTGAGAACAAACTGAGGGTTGATGGAGGGAGGAGGTGGGGTATGGGCTACATGGCTGATGGGTATTAAGAAAGGCACTTGGGATGAGCACTGGGTGCTATATGTAAGTGATGAATCACTCAATTCTACTCCTGAAATCAATATTACACTGTATGTTAACTAACTAGAGCTGAAATAAAAATTTGAAAAAAAAAATTGTCACTTGCTCTATCAACTGAGCCAGCCAGGTGCCCCTCTTCTTGCACTTTAAAGATGTCATTTTCACATGTTCTTGAGAAGGCTGCTGTCACATCTAGCTTTACTTCTCTAGATGTATTATTTTTATGCTTAAAAAGTTTTTTTAACGTTTATTTATTTTTGAGAGACAGAGACAGAGCACGAGTGGAGGAGGGGCAGAGAGAGAGACAACAGAATCCGAAGCAGGCTCCAGGCTCCGAGCTGTCAGCACAAAGCTCAATGCAGGGCTCAAACTTACGTACCGTGAGATCATGACCTGAGCCAAAGTCAGACACTTAACTGAGCCACCCAGGTGCCCCTATTTTTACGCTTCCTAACCTTCATTTATTCCTTTTTAATGTTCTTTCTTTGTGTAGATTCAAGTTTCTGACCAAACCATTTTCCTTCTCTCTGAAGAACTTATTTTAACATTTCTTGCAAGGGAGATGCACTGCCAACAAATTCCCTTAATTTTTGGTTGTCTGAGAAAGTCTTTCCTTTTCTCTTTTGAAGATACTTTCACAGCACACAGAATTCTAAATTGGTGTGGTGATTTTATTTTTGTCTTTCTCTCTCAACACTTCAAATATTTCTCTCCACTCTCTTGCTTGTGTGGCTTCTAAGGGTAAGGTGGGTGCAACTGTTATCTTTGTTCCTTTTTAGGTAAGCTTTCCCCTCCTTCAAGAATTTTTCTTACTTTTTGAAAATTCTGTAGGTTTAATATGATATGTGTAGCTATAGTTTTTCCTTTTTATGGTTTTTTTTTAATTTTTGCATTTATCTTGCTCTGTGTTTCTGAGTTTTGGATCTGTGGCTTGGTGTCTGACATTGATCTGGAGGAAATTCTCAATCATTATTGCTGTAATGCAGTAATGCAGCAACATCCAACAATGCTGTTGGATATTCCGTTCCATTTAAAAAAAAAGTTTTTTTTAATGTTTATTTATTTTTGAGAGAGAGAGAGACAGAATGTGAGTGGGGGAGGGGCAGAGTGGAGGAGACACAGAATCCCAAGCAGGCTCCAGGCTCTGAGCTGTCAGCACAGAGCCCAATGTAGGGCTCAAACCCATGAACTGCATGATCATGACCCGAGCCGAAGTTGGACTAACCAACTGAGCCACCCAGGTGTCCTTCTGTTCCATTTTTTACGGGCTTTTTTTTTTTTTACCCTGGTTTTTCATTCTTAACGTTTTTATTCTCTCATCTTCAAGCTCAGAGATTATCTGTTCAGCTGTATCCAGTCTATTAATGCCTACTACTAGGCATTCTTCATTTTCATTACTGTGAATTTAAAAATTTTTTTTAAATTACATTTATTTATTTTTGATAGAGAGAGACAGAGCACAAGTGGGGGAGGGGCAGAGAGAGAGGGAGACACAGAATCCGAAGCAGGCTCCAGGCTCCGAGCCATCAGCGCAGAGCCTGATGCGGGGCTCAAATTCACAGACTGTGAGATCATGACCTGAGCTGCAGTCAGAGGCTCAACTGAGTGAGCCACTCAGGTGCCTCTCCATTACTGTGATTTTTAATTCCAGCATTTCTTTTTGCTTCTTAGAATTTCTACCTCGCTGCTTATATTACCCATCTATTCTTGCATGTTGTCTATTTTTTCTGTTAGAGCCCTTAATGTATTCATCATAGTTATTTTTTGGAGGGGGTGAGGGGAAGAGGCAGAGGATGAGGGAGAGAGAGAACCTCAAGCAGAGTTCCACACCCAGTGCAGAGCCTGATGTGGGGCTTGATCCCATGGTTGTGAGAGCGTGACCTAAGCTGAGATCAAGAGTTGTACACTTAACCAACTGAGCCACCCTGATGCCCCAATCATAGTTGCTTTAAATTTCCAACCCGATAATTCCAACATCTCGGCCATGTCTCAGTCTGATTCCACCTCTTGCTTTGTCTCTTCAAACTATTTTTTGCCTTTATAAGCCTTGTAACTTTTCAGTGAAAGTCTCATATGCTATATTGGGTAAAAGAAACTGTGGTAAATAGGTCTTTAGTTATGTGGTGGTAGGGAATGAGGAAAGGGGAAGCATTCTGTTCTACAATCAGGTCTCCGTCTTTTAGTGAGCCTGTGCCTCTGACAGTGAACTTCACAAGAGTTTCTCAATGTTTTTCCCTCTTGGGTGGGACAGGATGGCTAGAGGGGACTGGAGTTAGGTACTTCCCTTCCCCCAACTTGTTTAGGCTCTAGGAAAACCCCATTAGATGAAGCTCTGATAAAATAGTTTTTTCTCAAGTGTAGGCCTGGTTAAGAACAGAATGTCCCGGCACATTTCAAAAATGTGTCCCTCCCCTCCTCATTCCACGTAAGCTTGAGGGATTTCTTCCTCCAATATTCACCATGAGAACCTGGTAGGGCTTCTGGTGGTGAAACAGCTGAAGTGTGAAGGCTCCTCTCTGACTAGTCCCTCTGGAGTTTTGAACTCTCCAACTCATCCACACTGAGCCTTCGGCAATTCATCATTTACAGTTCAGGTATTCTACCTGGTAATGGTTCCCACAGAGCTTTGTGCGCATGGGTTTCTGCTCCAGTACACTGTGATTCTCTGAACCTGTCTTTCTCTCTGATGTGGGGGGCAGGTGTTTGCCCTGTGACCTCACTTCTCTGACAGATCTAAGAAGAGTTGTTGATTTTTCAGTTAGTTCAGCTTTTTACTTATTAGGACTCAGTGACGGCTTCCAAAAGCCTTACATACCAAACCAGAAGGCTGGGTGTCTTTTAAGACACACCCTTTATTACTGGCTTTCAGCAATTTGATTATGATGTGCTTTGGTATGTTTCTGTTATGTTTTTTCTGTTTCAGGCTCATTGAGTTTCTTGGATCTATGGGTTTCATGTTTTGCCGAATTTGAAAAAACATTGGTCACTTCTTCAAATTTTTTTTTCTGCTTCCTGCCACTTCCTCTCCTTCTGGGACTGCAATTACACATACGTTTGACTGTTTAATATTGCCACGCAGCTTGTGGACACTCTGTTCACTTTTTTTTCAAAATTTTTTCTCTGTTTCACTTTGGATACATTTTTCTGTCTTGGATTTATATTCTAAAACTCCAAGTATGCTGATCTTCCCTTTTGCAGTGTCTAATCTGCTCTAAAACCTACTCAGCATGTTTTTCATTTCAGATATTGTATTTTTCATTGTCTGAAGTTGCATTTAATTCTTTATTTCTTCCACTTCCCTTCTCATTATGTCCATGTTTTTCTTTAGTTACTTGAATAAACAGAACATATTTATCGTAGTCATTTAACATCCCACTAATTCAATTATCTCTATTATTTTGAGTTCATCTTTATTGATGATTTTTCTCCCAATGTGGATTGCCTTGTTTCTTTATATGTAATTTTTTTTGAGTTTACTTATTTGAGAGACAGCGTGTGCATACATGAGTGGAGGAGGGGCAGAGAGAGAGCAAGAGAATCCCAAACAGGCTTGGTGCTGTCAGTGTAGAGCCCAACATGGGGCTCAGTCTCATAAACCATGGGATCATGAACCAAGCTGAAATCAAGAGTCAGACGCTGAACCAACTGAGTCACCCAGGCGCCCCTACGTGTATAGTAATTTTTAGTGGTTACCCAGACATTGTCAGTTTAACACCAGTGAATGCTGAGTTTTGTTGCATTCCTTTAAATAGAGTTCAACATTTTCCGGCAGGCAGTTACTTTCACATTAAATTTGACCCCTTTGAAGTATTTTTTAAAAACTCTTTATAAAAGGGCCTAGAGGAGCTCTTATTCCCCACTTCTAAGACTTGCCCTTCTGATGTCTCTACTGAATGTTCTTCAACTCAACAGTGCCTCTTTGCTCTGGCTGGACATTAGGCAAACAATTCCCAGTCCTGTGTGAACCCTGGTAATTGTTTATTTTATAGTTTTCCTGTAATTATACTATATTGGAAGTTGCTCTTGTCCAACTTTGTGGGATGTTTTCCACTTTGGTACTCATTATGTTCATGTTTCCCTTTAATTCCTTGAACAAACAGAGTATGCTCAGACTGGTAACCAACCAAAGACTCAAAAGATGCCTATGCATGCTTCTATAGCAATTAATCCTTCATGGACAGAAGTAGAAACAGCTGTGTCTATGTTTCTTGGGGATGGAGGGAGATGCAGGAATCTTGTACCATGTTCTTGCTCTCAACTTCACATTTTTTCAAAGACTAAAGGGACCAAAAGTTGTTTCTGATAAATGTTGTCCAAAATATTTATGTCTTAAAGATTTAGACTTTATTATTAAAAAACAAGCTGTTTTCAACCATATCTAAATTGCCTGATAGCCAACAGCAGCTCTCTGGCCCTTGCTTTATGTAAAGCAGGGAATACCTGGTGAAGGGTATTAGTACTTGACTACCATAAACGATCCCGCTTTTAAAGTTATGTAAAATCTATTGCGCGCTCTATGCTTTGATGACTACAGCTTTGACTTTAACCTCTATAATGTAGTTGTGTCAATTCCCACCACCCCTTGACACTGAATGAAACAACAATGCCCATTCCTTCTCCTTGCCTCCTATCACTCCAAACAGAAACGCTCACAGGGGATATATTATTACAAAGACGTTTGACAGTATCTCCAAATGTTTCCTGGGTTATCCAACCCTTCTTATGTCAACAACCCAACACCCTGCTCTTTTCTGACCTGTGAACTGCTCTGGCTGGAACATATCGGGATTTTGGAAAGACAATCCACTGCCAGAGAGATCTCAGCAGCAATTCTTAAAGCCATTCTGTCCAATAAATGGCATAGGGCTGAATTCTGATAGCATACCCAGTCCTGATTTCTTTTCTGCTGAAGAGAGAAAAATTGGGGAAATCGTATTTTCTGAGATGAAATAGTGGAAAGGAAATAGATTATACATAATCACTTTAAATGTTGGTATCAGCAGAGCTGGAAAAAATCCCCTGGCTAAATCCCATGGTGAAAATCCCCTAATTTTGAGGGGATTAAATCAACTGAATAATTTTGGATGGGCAGATAATGGAAGTAACCATTCTGAAAGTTAAACTTCTCCAGGGAAGCAAACTTAATTTTTAAGTCTCTGGCAATAATTGCAAGTAGAATTTGGTATTTTTTAAGCTATGCAATGGGGACTGTTTCTTATGATACAATTTACATTTCTATAATCTTTGTATGCCAGGAGTGTTAACATTTTATTCAAATCCAAATTCAGAGTTTAACTATTACTGGCTAGAGATCATTAGATAGTAATCTCCCCATTTGCCTTATCAAAAAAGGACCCAGGCATGATTGGATCTGGTTGATATAATAATCCCTATAAAAGATTTTTTTTTCCATTTTCAACACAGTGGCAAAGCTTTGAGAATGGCATTAATGTGTTTAGCAGAGGAGAGTGGACCATGGGGTCAGTTTCAAGCTATGAGAAGCACAAGCCTTTCTCATTTCTTTGGCTTACAACTTTCTGCCTGGTTTGGCATTAATTGGAGAGATATAAAGTTGGCAGAAGATACAGGCAGGAAGGAGAAACAAAAGGCATCTCATTGAGCACATTACTAAAGCTTGTCCCTTAGCAACTGCTAGCGAGGCTCTCAAACATGCAGAAAAAGCTGTGACGAGACACTGGGAGCTCCTCCGGGGCAGAGATTTGTGCTTCATTTTACCCCTGAGTTTACAGTGTCTAGTGCACTGCTGGACAGAGCAGGGGCTCAGCACATGTGATGTATCATCTGTTGTGGAACCCTGGGGAGCCCCCCTCTCTGAGAAGAAATATGCCTCTCCCCCTTTCCTTGCTGAAATGGTGGTCAAGAGAAGCAAAATGGACCCAGATGGAGCTCCCCTTTTCAAAGACAAATCTTCCCAGATGGACTCATCCTTTACCATTATGGCCAAAATGTGAAGTCTTATTGTTTTTACCTGTCCTCGTGTCTTGGTTGTGAATTAGGGTATTTCCAGCAGAGGAATAGCCTGTGTTAATGTAGGGCATGAGACTGGATGGTATGTTTTTGAAACTGTTCTCTCTTTCTCTGTGTTTTGTTTCTCGTTTTGGCTGTGGAGAGTGAGTACAGAGGTCAGAGTGAATCATATTCCTTTGTTCGTGGCATATTATCATAACTGGTCTGTTTAGGTTTCTCTTGTTTTATTTATACATCTATCACTTTTTCCCGTAGACTGGCTTCTGGCTTATGACATACTAAGGCTCCCACTGATAACAGATAGACCCCGTAACAAAAAGCCACACCATTTTTCTTTCTAGAAGTCATTTGTATAGAGATATCTGAGGGGATAGCAGAGACCAACATTCTGAAGACAAAATGAAGAGAAGTGAACTGATCCTCTATAGCCACTTTATCTCCTCAGGCATTTGTTGATTTTGGCCAAAAAGCAGAATGATAAAAATCAGAATTTTTTAGCCATCTCACAGGGCTAGAAACCTGCGTGACCTCACTACACTTCCAGTTTTTTTCCCTAAAAACACCTGCCAAATTCTGAAGCTACACCGACTGTGACCTTTAAAAAGCTAAGTAGAAAATCTGTGAAAAGCAGAATGGGCTTTGGGGTAGTCTCACAGTGATGAGAAGACAAAGGCTAGAGTTGCAGAGTTGTTACCAAGATGGGTGTACCCAGTGGCCACATCAGGACAGACTTGGACGACTATACCCTAGAGCAGGGATGAACCAGAGGTGGACTGAGACTTGACAAAAATTGCAGCTAAGCATTTTCTTAGCTGAGTCTCTGACTAAGTCATCACTCCCCACTCTGTAAGCCTCATAAAGGAAATGGAGGATCAACTCTAGTGAAAGAAAACATAATTTGAAGCCTCTAAAAAGTTTAAAAATCCACAATGTCCAGTGGACAACAAAATAAAACTAAAGTTAAGGAGGAAAGAAACTAATAATCAAGAGATAAAACACTTAGTAAAAGCAGACTGAGAAATGAACCAGAGAGGAAAAGTTTGCAGACAAGGTCTTGATAATAAATAAGATTCACAGAAAAATAAAACAGAAAAACAGATAGAACTTCTGAATGGAAAAAGTGAATCATTGCAACAGAGAACTTGTATCTATATTTAAAAAGAATCAATACAACAGTGAGCACTGGGTGTTATATGTAAGTGATGAATCACTAAATTCTACTAAAACCAAGAGAACACTATATGTTAACTAACTAGAATTTAAAAACCTGAAACAATAAATAAATAAATAAACAAAAATAAAAAGAGTCAAACTGACATCCTAAACCTGCAAAATATGATTGAGGTTCTGCTTCTGGTTTAGAAGGAGTGTACTCCTAAAAAAAAAAAAAAAAAAAAAACCTATGCTCCTTCAAATAACAGCTATAACCCCTAGAAAATAAATACAAAATGGCGAAAAAATTACCTTAAGACTCTGGAGATTGAAAAACACAGGCTGGGGCGCCTGGGTGGCTTAGTTGGTTAAGCAGCCGACTTCGGCTCAGGTCATGATCTCTAGGTCCGTGAGTTCGAGCCCCGCGTCGGGCTCTGTGCTGACAGCTCAGAGCCTGGAGCCTGTTTCAGATTCTGTGTCTCCCTCTCTCTCTGCCCCTCCCCTGTTCATGCTCTGTCTCTCCCTTTCTCAAAAATAAATAAAACGTTAAACAAAAAATAAAAAAAAAGAAAAAGAAAAACACAGGCTAATTATGGAACGGAGCTGAAATTTAGAAAAGTGATCGGCACAGAATGAATGTCTTGTTTTTGTCACTTTACCCTGAAGGGAGCCACAGATGTGGTGGCAACAATGCCAGGTCACTAACGCTTTGGTAGGAAAATCCACCAGCTTATTGTCTGTCAGAAGCAGAGAAAGAAGCCTGGGACAAGCATAGCCATCAAAGAAGAAAAAGAGGGCATGTTAGAAAGGAGAAAGCCAGAGAGAATCCCATTGTAATTCTGTGTGTTAATTTAGCCCAAGCCTTTGACTGATTAATGCCTCATACACGCTGGGGAGAGCTGGAAGGAGCCCGTAGCTAAAACTTAGAGAACTAGATTCAGAAGGAAGCCACCACCCACCACAGGTCTAACAGTACGCAGCTTGATTATTAATTAGTATGATCCTCTATGTTTCACCTCTTAAGGTCAGAATGGGCTCAGAATCATGCCTCAAGTGGGGCTTTTGGGATTATCACAGGATCTGATCATTAGCAGGAGCCCATTGGGACTGTTTTATGGCTTTAGCTGCCACTATTTGTGGAAAGAGGGCTTAGGAATAGTTTTAGTCATTAATTCATCCCTCATTTCTCAACCCCCTACTGTGTTTCACCACCATCTGGCTTTCTGTATTTATGAACAAGCCGATCTCTTACCCCAGCGGTACATAAATGTGAAGCAGATATCTGGGCTCCTCCAAAGAAATATTTGCATTTCAGTTCCCAGACTGTGGGAGGGAGCTATCCCACTGAATCCTGGGACACGCATCATGATTTGGGTCCTGCCAGATCTCCAGTAGTAAGCACAGTGTCTGAACCAGGTAAGTGCTTGCTTTAATAAATGCTTGTGGAGTGGACCTAAAATTTATTTGTGATTTTTGGAGAAAAATTCAGTGATGTCACCCCAATTCTCCAAGGACGTATTTTTTCCCGCTACCTGTCACCTGTAAAGGGTAAAACCTCTAAATCCTGTCTAGGAGTCCCTCAGGCTGTCTATCTATCTAGATAGACAGTGGCTATGTGGCTACCAGGACCTTCATATACTTCACACATATAAAGTAGGAACACCAATTGTTTTTGATCCTTGTGTAGATTCTTGCTGGAATCAGCACTGACTGCGTTCCTGGGCTCAGGCCACATTTACTTTCCAACAAATGGACAATAATATGTACTGATCAAGAAGTTCTGCCTACTGGGAAGATATTCCTGCCTTTCCATCTTTCAAGGCACCTTGAGCAGGACCAGGATACTGCCGCTGACCTTTCCAGTGTTTCCAGCTGCCAACATTTCAGGCACAACCATCTGTAATTACATCTGAATTTAAAATTCTCCCCCTCAGGTAGCTGGTCTCATAAACATCGCTTCTACCCCATAATGGAATGCTTCTTAGCTGGCTCATCATTACAGACAGGGAGAGAAGATAGCTTTCAGGCTGGGGTGGTTTGGATCATATGGTCGCTTAGCACCCCATGTCCAACATTCACCAGAGCCAAGTAAAGAGCCGAGAGCAACATCTAAAAGGAGAGCAGTTGCCTGTCAAAGGCTTTTTGCTCCAGAGTCTTACTGGCCTCGCCGACTTTATATGACATTCAAGTTGCTACAGATACCAAAAGCTCTTGGAATCTGCTGGGTCACTAGCACTGGTTTCTAGACTCACTGGAGTGCCCTTTCTTTCCTCAGGACCTACTCGAACCTTGCAGCTTTTTAAACATCACATGGTTGGTGTGCCTGGGTGGCTCAGTCGGTTGAGCATCTGGCTTTGGCTCAGGTCATGATCTCATAATCCGTGAGTTCCAGCTCTGCTTCAGATCTTCTGTCTCCCTCTCTCTCTGCCCCTGTTCCGCCTGCACTTGTTCTCTCCTGCTCACTCTCTCAAAAATAAACAAAACACTAAGAAAACACTAAGTGAATAAAAATCCCCTGGCAAGTGAAGGCTAGATTATTCATTAAGCAGAAAAAACATGTGCTCAGGGGAGACAGAGGGACAGACAGACAAAGAGAGGGATACTGATGGATTCACCTTTAATGAGCTTATTGCGATTTTTGAAATATGAACATCTAGAAACTTTTAATTTTAGCAAACTAATTCTGTCTTTCATAAAGTGGAATTTTATTTTGGATTACTTAGTAGGCTAGCAAAATATTTTCACTTACTAGATCATCGAAAGATCTTAATCAGGTTATTGCTAAATGGGCAAAGCTGCCACTCCAACAAGAAAAATTCTGCCTGTAGAATCCAAATGAGCCCACCAAGCATGATGTGCTCTCTTCAACATAACAGGACCTAAGGCTCATCAACTTGTTTGGTAGGTACCTGACCACTAACCAGATCCCTATGTATTTCACTGAGGTGTAAACTCCCTATATTTTCACGGATATAGCTCTTTCCCACTGACACAAACATCTTTCCAATTTTTCAGGCTGCAAGCAGTCTAGTTAAGGGTTCAAAACTCCTCTATGATCTACTCCAATGTGCTGAGCAAGTATTTTCTGTGCATAAGATCACGTGAGAAAAAGTTTAGGAGGCACTGAGGTAAGTAACGTATGTTAACAGTCATGTGTGGTCAAAAGAGTTCTTAACATTTCCCTGGGGGCTATATTGAATTTTGCTCTAGCATGCTCTTCCCAGGGAACACTACCTTTTTCTTTAAAAATTTTTTTTAAAGTTTATTTATTTATTTGAGAGAGAGAGAGAGAGACACAGAGAGAGGGAGCAGGGGAAGGGAAGAGAGAGAAGGAGAGAGAGAATCCCAGGGAGGCTCCATGCCGCCAGTACAGAGCTCAATCTCACAAACCATGAGATCATGACCTGAGCTGAAACCAAGAGTCAGATGCTTCACCAACTAAACCACCCAGGCACCCCCAAAACTACCTATTTCTGAAAACATATCCTGATTCTTGTTAGAAGTTTCTAGAAAATGCTTTATAATAGCTTACCTAATTGCTAGGAAAAGTCTAAGCTTTGTGCCTATTTGTCCACCACTGGCGTTGCCACTCCCCTGGGCATAGTCATCAGGTCTGAAGCACAGGAAAGATTCATCAGGCTTTAAAAAGCTTGCCCCAGTAACTTAAAGCTTTGAATGATGAAGAATGACACTTAAGTAGAAAGGAAATCTTAATATGCTTCCTAAAACGTCTAATCATGCAGCCTGTGTTTTGGACCCAAAGTGTCTTGCCATTTGACCCTGAGAGGCAAGAGGGCAGGGAGAGTGATTTTATCTAGAAGAGTACCTAGAGCCACAACATTTATGGAATGCTTGATCCAGTTATGAGCAGACTTTTGGCCTTTTTGTCCTGGGATGCACTCCCTGGGTCTCTAAGGAGGTGGCTCAGTTTCCAGTTACCTCACCAGCACTGACACGGAAAAAAATTTTATTATTATTTCTATTTTCTATTTTCTCATGCAAAGAATTACAGTGTATGTGTGGGTGTGTGGGGGGTGGGGATGGGGTGGGGGTAAGAGCACAGTGAGAGTCACAGCTAAAGCAAAACAGCCACGTAAGTGGCTGCATATGTTCCTGTTCAAAATGTGACCTCCTGAGGTTGGGACAACATAGTCACAAGGGCCTTCCCACCCCTCTGTGTGAGTCCTACAATACAGGTAGGGCCTGGTGACCTCATGAAGGTCATAGAAAGTAGACACTGAAGTCCCATTTCTTCCTCCTGGCTTCCCTCACTGGAGGGGGCTGGGAAGGTGTTAGGATAAACACTTTCTCTTAAAGTGGTACCTTTTTAAGCCCCAGACACTGTCACTTGGTTACAAGGTGGTGGTTCTTTAATGTATTGGTCCTCCTCAACAGCAGGACCTGGTCATCCCTGGTTACTTTTTCTTGCAGAGAACAAGCCCCAGAATCCTTTTGGCATTCAGATGAGAGCTAATAATCTTTAGAACTATTAGGCTGCACCTACCTCAGTTTTCCCTGCTAGGTTATGGGAGCCCCTGGCTTCTATAGAGTGGAATAAACCTCTGTGAGGCCATGAGTACAGCTACCTAAACCCCTTCTGTCAAAAGTCAGTGAGACACATCTCCCCGGGCTAAGCGCTCAGGTGAAGCATATGCTTTACTGCTTTTTGTCTAAAATAGAAAATTCCAGAAGGCCTTTCATCCTAAAATCCCTCTGTGTAGACATTAGGGTTACTTCAATGTAATTTATTAAAATTTCAATGTTTTTAGCTTCAGATATAGAAAGCAGAAGTCCTGCACTAGGGTAGCCAAGTGAGGCACTGACCTCAGTAACAAAATTTAAGGGGAAGCTGCGATCAAGATATATAATATTTAATGCAATATTCAAAAATTCAAAAGTAATACAGTGTTTTCACAATGAAGAAAATATCAAAATTTTAAATAAAGATAAGATCAGCAATAGTGTCATTCTGAGCTCTACTGAAACCTGAGGCAAATAAAATATTCAGCAATGTTTCATTCATCACAGACACGTGATGAACCTTCACACTGTACAAGAGATAAAGTAATGATCAGTGACAGACTCAACTATGACACGGATGTTGGAACTATCACACAGGATACTAAAAACAGTTATGATTAACAATATTAAATGCTATAATGAAAAAGGTAAACAATATACAAAGTCAGATAGGTTATTTCAACAGAGAAATGTAAACCATAAGAAAGAATAAATGGAAACGTAGGAAATAAAAAACACAGTAAAGAGATAAAGAATGCCTCTAATAGGCTCATCAGTACAAATAACACAGACGATGGAGAAAAAAAAAATATCAGTGAACTTGAAGAAGAGTCAGTAGAATTTATGCAAATTGAAAGCAAAAAGGAACGAGATTAGAAAAAAAAAGAATTAGAAAACACATCAAAGAGATGTGGAACACTATCAAATGGCCTGACATGTGCAAAATTAGAATCCCTAGGAAAGTAGAGAATGGACTCAAATGAATACTTGAAGAAACAATGGCTGGAAAATTTCCAAAATTAATGACAGTCACCAAACCCAGATCCAAGAAACTCAGAGAACACCAAGAAGGATTAAAACAAAAACAACCCAAAAAACCTAGGTAAACATATCATAGCAAACTGCTGAGAACCAAAGACAAAAAGAAAATCTTGAAGGCAGTCAGAAAAAAAAAAAAAAGACACATTATCAATAAGAGAACAAGTATAAAAATTAGAGTCAATGTCTTATCAGTAGCCATCCAAGCAAGAAGACAAGGAAGAGAGATCTTAAATGGGCTGAAAGAAAAACACTGTCAACCTAGAATGCTATATGAAGTGGAAATATCCTTTTACATGGAGGAGAAATAAAGATTCTCTCAGACAAAACAAAAACTGGGGAACTGAGGGAATTCACTGCCTTCTACAAAAAAATGTTCCATCAAGTTCTTCAGGGAGAATAAAGATGACAGAGTTCAGAAATTTACTTTCATACAAAAAAAAAAGAAGACAAAATGAAATATTTGACCTTGCTTAATTTTAAACTGTTCTACAAGACAACTGACAATTTAGAGCAAAATAGGAACAACGTATTATGTACTTATATCTTATCTAGAAGTAAAACATATAACAACAATAGCACAAATGATGAATGGGAGGCATTGCTGGTATGTTAGAAGGTCCTTAAACCACACATAAATTACTATAAGATGATTTGACTGTAGATTCAGATTACTTTAAAAATGTATATTGTAGAGGTGCCTGGGTGGTTCAGTTGGGTAAGCATCTGACTTGATTTTGGCTCAGGTTATGATCTCACGGTTTGTGAGTTCAAGCCCTTTGTCAGGGTCTGCACTGCCAGTGCAGAGTGTGCTTGGGATTCTCCCCCTGTTTCTCTCTTGGCTCCTCCTCTACTCATGAACATGCTCGTTCTCTGTCTCTTTCTTTCTCTCTCTCTCTCTCTCTCTCTCTCTCTCTCAAAAATAAACAAACATGAAAAAAGTATATATTGTAGGACGCCTGGGTGGCTCAGTAGGTTAAGTGTCAGACTTTGGCTCAGGTCATGATCTCATGGCTGGTGGGTTCAAGCCCTGTATCAGACTCTGTGCTGACAGCTCAGAGCCTGGAGCCAGCTTCAGATTGTGTCTCTGTCTCTCTCAGCCCTTCCACCATTCATTCTCTGTCTCTCTATCTCTTTCAAAAATACATAAACATGAAAAAAAAATTTTAATGTGTACTGTAAACCCAAGGAAAACCACTAAAATTCTACATAAATAAGTGAATAGAGCAGATAAAATGGAATTAAAAAATGCACAGTTAAATACAGAGAAGAAGTTAAATACAGAAGAAAAAGAAATAAAGAACAAATTATTTTAATCCAACAACATCAGTGATCACAATAAATGTGAGTCCTCTAAAAACATTAGGTAAAGGACAGAGAATGTCAAATGCAGGGGTGGGTGGAAAAGCATACCCAAACTTATGACCTCAATAAGAAACCCACTTTAAATATAAAGATACAGATACATTAGAAGTAAACAATGGAGAAAGACATATTATAAACATTAAACAACAAAAAAGCTGGATTATATTAGCTATTTCAATTTCAGATGAAGTAGACTTTGCAACAAGGAATGAAATCAGAGATAAAGAGGAGGTCTACATAATGATAAAGGGGTCAATTCTTCAAGATGACACAACAATCCTAAATGTGTATGTGCTTAACCTCAGAGTTTTCAAAACAAATAAGGTAAAAACTGAGAGACCTGAGGGAAGAAATATGCAAATCCACAATTGTAGTTGGAAACTTCAACACTCCTCCCTTGGTAACTGAGAGAACAAGTATGCAGAAATCATAAGAGTATCTGATCTAAACAATTATCAACCAACTTGTCCTATATGACATTTATAGGACATTCCATTCAGTAATGAAAAATGCACATTCTTCTCAAATGCAGAATATTCTCCAAGATAGCCAATCTTGGAGATTGGCCACAAGTTTTGTGGCCTATCAGATTATTATATATTTATACAAGAATAGAAAACATCCAAAGTATATTTGTGGCCCATGCCAGAATTCAGCTAAAAAATAATAACAAAAAAAATTGGGGGGGAAGCCCCAAATGTATGAAAAATTAAACATTACACTCCTGAATAATCCAGAGGTGAAAAAGGAATTCCTAAAGAAAATGTGAAAAATTTAAATTGAATGAAAATCGAAACAAAATGTGTCAAATTTGTGAGACACAGTTAATGCAGTGCTTACAGAGAAATATATAGTATTATATGCTTATGTATTATGAAACAGCATCTACAAGGACTAAGCTAACCTTTCATCTTGAGGAGCAAGAGAAAGACAAATAGATTATATCTGAAGAGGTAGAGAAAAAAAAATACTAATAAATATTAGTGTAGAAATCAATGAGATTGAAAACAGAAAAATAATAGAGAAAATATATTAATTACAAGTGGGGTTTTTAAAGAGATCTATAAAGTTGATAAGCTTTCATCTTCAGATGAAATGATATGATATGAGATATGATATGATATCATCTTCAGATGATATGATATTCATATCAAGAAAAAGACAAGATGACATAAATTACCAGTGTTAGAAATAAAAGCTGAATGAATATCCACTACAGACCCTACAGATATTGAACACCTGCCAAGGAATTCTTACGAATAACATTATGGCCATCAATTCAACAGTTTGGAGGAAATGGACAAGTCCTTTAAAGAAAGAAATGAGCAAAGTTGACTTAAAGACAATTCAAAAACATAAAGTAACTAAGTGTGTCATTAAATCGTTTGCCACAAATGAAACTCACATGGCTTTATGGTCAAGTCTAACAACACTAAAAAAAAAAGATAATCCAGCACAATATATAGTGATAAATTTGGATTGAGTCCCAGGAATGTAAGTGTGGTTGAATATTCAAAAATCAGTCTGTGTCATCCATCATATTAATAGAATAAGGGAACAATAAAAACATTTTCCTCTTGTCAAAATTCAACACTCCATCATGATAAAAAGTCCCCACAATCTAAGAACTTTCTCAGTCTCATGGATGACATACACCAAAAACTTAAAAAAGACTTGTGATGGGGATTAAGGAGGGCACTTGTGATGAGCCCTGGATGATGTATGCAAGTGCTGAATCACTATACTGTACACCTGAAACTAATATAATACTGTATGTTAACTAACTAGAATTACAACAACAACAACAAAAAGCCTTGCTTTCCTTCTAAGATAGGGAACACAGCAATATTATTTGTTCTCATCACTTCGATTTAATACTATCCCGAGGGGCCCTCTTAGTGCAATGAGAAAAAAATTGCATAGATGTAAGAAAGGAAGAAGTAAAATCATCATTTTCCTCAGACTGCATGATCCCAGGGGAAGAAAATCCAAAGGGACCCTCAAAAAGCTACCAGAATTAAGAAATGAGTTTATCAAGTTCACAGGAAACAAGATTAAAATACAAATGTCAGTTGTATTTTTAGATACTAGCAGTGAACAATTAGAAAGTAAAATATAAAAAATGCCATCTTACATAGCGTTAAAAACGGAAACCCCACGAGATAAATGTACTAAAAAATAAGTATAAGACTTGTGCACTGAAAATGACAAAACATTGTTGAGAGAAATTAAATAATTAAACAACTGGAAATTCACTGTTAAGATATGAATTCTTTCCAAATTGATCTATAGGTTAAATGCAGTCTCAGTCAAAATTACATAGGCTTTTTTTTTTCCTTTCCAGCTGAGAAGTTAATTCTAAAATTTAGAAAGAAATACAAAGGATCTAGAATATCCTATCAATCTTGAAAAATTATAATGAAGTTTACTTCATGATCACTATATAGCTAAAGTTATTAAATAGTGTAGGTTCAGTGTAAGGATATGGGACCATGTAAGGAGTCCAAAATAGACCCTCATAACCAATGGTCAAATGATACTGACAAAGGTACCAAGATGACTCAGGAAAAGATGCTCTTTTCAATGACAATGCCAGCTAACTGGTTATCTATTCAGAAAAAAAAAAAAAAAGGACCTTGGCCTTTACCTCACACCCTTTATTAAAATTACTTTACTTCTTTAAAACATTTTTAAATTTATTTCCGAGAGACAGAGTGTGAGCAGGGAGGGGCAGAGAAAGAGGGAGGGAGACACAGACTTGGAAGCAGGCTCCAGGCTCTGAACTGTCAGCACAGAGCCAGACACGGGTCTCGAACCCATGAACCAGGAGATCATGACCTGAGCTGAAGTCGGACACCTAACCAAGTGAGCCACCTAGGCGCTCCATAAATTACTTTAAAATGAATTATAGTTTGGGGCACCTGGGTGGCTCAGTCGGTTGAGCGACAGACTTTGGCTCAGGTCACATGATCTCACAGTTTGTGGGTTAGAGCCCCATATCAGGCTGTGTGCTGGCAGCTTGGAGCCCAGAGCCTGCTTGGGATTCTGTGTCTTCCTCTCTCTCTGCCCCTCCCCCACTCATGCTCTGTCTCTCTCTGTCTCAGAAATAAACATTAAAAAAAATTTTTTTTGAAAAAAAATAAAAATAAAAAAATAAAATGAATTATAGTTTTAGCTTTTATGTTTAAAAGCAAATACAGGAAAAAAAAATGTGTGTGAATGTGAGGAAGGAAAAGATTTCTTAGGACACGGAAAGCATGAACCACAACAGAAAAGAATTGCTAAGAGTAGACTTTTTCAAAATTAAACACTCTACTTTTACAAGGCAAGCCACTGACAAGGAAAAATATATACAGTAAATATAACTGATAGTGGAGTTATTTCCAGAAAATATAAAGAACTGTTATAAATCAACATTAAGAAGACAATCAGCATGATAAAAAAAAAAAAAGCAATATATGTGAAAGGACAGTTCTCAAGATATATGGATGGCCAAGAAGCACAGAGAAATTGCTCAATAGCATTAGGCATCATGGAAATGCAAATTAAAACTACTACCCCCATCTAGAAAAGCTAAAATTGGAAAGACTGACAATACCAAGTGTCGGACGATGTGAATCAGTAAGAGCCTTCATAGATGAATGGTGGGAACATAACGTGCTACAACTACTTTGGAAAACAGTTTGGCAACTTCTTAGGAGTTAAATATTTTCCATACAACTCATTACTTCCCAGGCATTTCCATAAGAAAAATCAAAACGAAAGACAGACACAAATGTTCAGATCGGCTTAACTCATAATAGACCCCAAACTGGAAATAATCCAAGGACCCATCAACTGACAAACAGATAAACGTTTTGCGGCCTAAGCATTCGATGGCATATTCTTCAGCTATAAAAAGGAACAAATGCTGCATATAAATACGTCTTAAAAATATGGTGAACAAATGAAGCCATAGTATACACACTGTATAGTTCCCATTTACATAAGATTCTAGGATAGGCAAAACCAATCTACAAAGACAGGAAATAAATCAGTGGTTGCCTGGGGCCACAGCTGGAAGATACTGAGTGCAAAGGAATACATGGGATCTCTTAGGAGGTGAAAATGTTCTGTATCTTAACTGTGATGGTGATTACGTGATTCCATCTATATGTGTGTCAAAACTTAGTGAAATGTATAAATAAAAATGAGTATACTTCTTTGTATGTAAACTGAATCTCAACATATGTAAGCAAAAATAAAAAATAAATTCTAGGTTTTGGTGTCTGTCTTCGTTATTTTTTAAAGTTTATTTATTTTGACAGAATGACAGAGAGAGTGGTGGTGGCAGTGGGTGGGGGCAGAGAGAGGGAGAGAGAAAATCCCCAGCAGGCTCTGCACTATCAGCACAGAGCCCGACGCGGGGCTCAAACTCACAAACGGTGAGATGATGACCTGAGCTGAGATAGAGTTGGATGCTTCACCGATGGAGCCACCCAGTCACCCCAGTTTTTTTGTTTGTTTGTTTGTTTTGTTTTGTTTTTTAGTTTGCAGACAGACAGCCAGGGCTTGTGCATCTGGGTGATGCATGGTAACGGAACAAGGTCTGCCAACGCCTTGGGACTGCTTTCCTTCAAACACAGTGACATCCCAGCTCTAGGAGTCCACTATTCTGAATGTCTCTGTTTACGGCACCCTATGCCAGGTGCTAGGAGAGGGTGACGAGGTGGTAGCTAACCAGCTAGAGCTGCTGTACTCCCAGAGTCTAGCACAGTGCCTCTTGGATGGACGAGTAAGACATGGGTAAAAGAAGCGTATTTCCAGAGGAAACCTCAGATCTCTAGAATGGTACCAATGCAAAGACTGAGAGAGGGGGCTGGGGGAGGGAGCCACGCAGTGGCTTCAAAGAAAACCATCAGGCCAGGAAGTGCCTCAGTACTGGCTCTTAGAGCAAGCCCCGGCCAGGGAGTGCACAGCCTAAGCATTTCCAAATCCTAGCAGCGTCCTTCTTCATTGACTTCACTGGGCCAGGTCAACAGAACCATCCTCACTGGAGCAGATTTCCCAGTGAGAGATTTTATGTCCATGCACCTGCAACCCTCAAATAAGGTGCATCTCCAGTCAGGGCCAGCCTGCAAAGTGCAGCTCTCGTTTTACCGGAACCCCTTGTGGAGCATCTGGCATCTCCCAGGCCACTCCCAGGCAGGCTTATTTTCTCTGCACCCAGTGCCTCTTGCTTCCCGCCATAGAAGCGTATGCACATCCCAAATCAATTAATCAGCATGGGCTTCTTCCCAATGACAGCCAACAAAGACATTCTAAACATGGCTTGACTTAGCGCACGCAGCTCTTGCTACATCCACACTCCCCCTTGGCTCATATTGTGACCCATCTGTTGATGAGAAATTAACGACACACAGTGTGTCACATATGCCCATACATTTATTGTAGGATTCAAGCTAGAAGTCATGCTTTTGGGAAAGCTGCAGAGAAGTGTGTGGAACAGGCTGTGTTGGCTCTCTTCCATTAAGTAAGATGGGCCTTGGCTCCCTGGGAAACATCTGATAGGAAATAGCAAAATGTCCTGCTAAGTAAACCAACATGATAAAGGAAAATCATGAGCACGATGAAGCCACAGACATTAGAGACGAGTGATAGAGGGGAGTTATGTGAGGGTATGGGGTCACCAGTGATGCTTTGAGGAGGGTAGGGCAGGGAGGACTGTGCTTTGCCCCACAAGCCTGGGATGCTGGGAGTTAACAAGTGCTCAATTACCTTAATGATCATCAAACCCAAAGTTCAAAATACATTTAAAATAAATTTTTGTTCAAGGTATATTCATTTTTCAGAAACAGAGACAGAGCATGAAGGGGGGAGGGGCAGAGAAAGAGGGAGACACAGAATCCGAAGCAGGCTCCAGGCTCTGAGCTGTCAGCACAGAGCCCGATGCGGGGGTTGAACCCACAAACCAAGAGATCACGACCCAAGCGGAAGTCGGACACTTAACTGACTGAGCCACCCAGGTGCCCCCAAATTCAACATATTTGACAGACTTCTAACTGCTTTCCCAAAGGTAATAGCATTAGCAGAGGAATTTCTTGGATTCCCCAAAAGACTCTTTTGAACTACTAGGTAAGGGATAACTATGTTTTGGGGTATTTTCCCCCACTTTCGGAGATGGCAGTTTCGATCACCACCTCTTTCTGCCCAACTTGAAGAAGCAATACAATGTAATTAACAGTAACGATTTGGACTGAGGATCATGAGACTAGCTTTCTTCTTTTTATTTTTATTAAAAAAAAATTTAACATTTATTTATTGTTGAGAGGCAAAGAGAGACAGAGCACAAGCAGGGGAGGGGCAGGGAGAGAGGGAGACACAGAATCCGAAGCAGGCTCCAGGCTCTGAGCTGTTAGCACAGAGCCTGACGTGGGGCTTGAACCCACGAACCACGAGATCGTGACCTGAGCCAAAGTTGGATGCTTAACCAACTGAGCCACCCAGGCACCCCATGAGACTAGCTTTCTATTCCTGGTGCTGCCCATTAGAGGCCAAATGACCTTAGATAAGTCACTTGTTTTCTCTGAAAGTCACAAGCGGTTAGACCACACTTGGAATTTCCCTAGCTCCTTCTGAATCTTTCCATGTTGTATCCAGAATGTTCCTTTAGCTTGTCTTCTAGTAACAACAATTTACTTGGCCTCCCATTGGAAGGCCAATGCTGTTGCTTTCACCTGGCATTTGATCAACTTCACTAGTGCAAGAAGACCTAACAATTATAAATATTTAGGCACCCAACATGAAAGAACCCAAATATATAAAACAATAACAAACATAAAGGAACTCATCGAAATAATACAATAATAGTAGGGGACTTTAACTCTCCACTCACAGCAATGGACAGATCATCTAAACAAAAAATAAACAATGATCAACTTTACTGATCAAATGAATGAAAAATCACATACATAAATGAATTCCTGACTTCTTCCTGCACACTGGCTTTCTCTGTGGGCTGCTATCGCTTCAATCAAACAGGAGTGTAAAAATTAATTTAAATTATGCTCCGTTACTCAGTCCTTATTCAGGACCTTCTATGTATCAGGCATCAAAGTAGGAAATGCTTGCACTGGTCAAAGACATACGAAGAGATCCCTGCCCGTAAGAAACTCCACATCCTTCACTTTGTCTGCAACTCCACACCAACAGTTAGGACATCAGTCAGGGTCCAATCAGGAGACAGACACTATACAACTATTTAAATAAGGGAAGCTTAACATAAAGAATTATTACCTAATGGCAAAACAGTAACTATAAAAGAGAGCTTTATAGGGTACCATAGGGCTGAGAGAGAGTACCCAAAGTCCCATACCTGGTTGAAGAAGGTAGAGTTGGTCTGTCAGATGGAAGAGAAGTGTGTGGAATGGGCCAGGCCAGAGCTGGTCCACAGTTCCTGGGAGAGCAGGAAGCAACCTTCTGAGAGGTAGGTAAGCCACAGCCAGTGACCAGATGTTTCGAGGAGGCATGGCGCACCTGGTGTCCATGTCGCGAGGGCAGACCTGAGGGGGAAGGGGCGTATGAGCAGAGGGAGCCATGGCTCGCGTGAGCGGGCATGTGGACAGGCTGAAGGTCACAGTCTGGGCAGAGGACCTACCACATGCAGTGTCTGTGTTGAAAGAACCGTGGGGAAGTGTGAGGGCAGCGCTGCAGGGTCACTAGGGGACTGAGTACCCTGGGCCTCTGGCTGGGGCAGAGAGCCACCAGATGTCTTCACGTTCACGGGCGTGACTGATGGGGCTGCTGGCAGAACCCACAGGAGAAGCCTCTTCCTCCTGCCCTGTTCCTCCAGCGGCCTCCACCAAGAAAGCTTACCCTGTGATCACTGTAAAGAAGACCTTAAAGGGATTCCAACCATTATTTTCAGAGCAGCTATTGAAGAGGACATTCAGAGCTGAGAGGCAGAAGCTGCTATCAAAAGGGCCCTACGCTGGGGGGTGGGGGTCAGACCTTCTGAGTGCACCTGAAACTTGGGTGTCTTGGCTTTATTCATCTGTGCCACGGAGAAATACCTGTTTAATTTACTAACCAAGAATACTGTGAGGCTCCAAGAAGCAGCGTGAAAGGGCTCTGTAGAGCGTAAAGTGGTACACATTTCTGGCGGGTCCCTGCCATGTTAGCTGTGCTCAGTGTTACATTTGCTGCCCCAACAAGCTGGGTGATGTGCCACCTGGTGTTAAGGCCTCGGTGATGAGACCCTGAGACCCTGTCTTATGTATTTTGAATTACTGGCAGCTAGCGCTCTAGGCACAAAGCAGGTGGTTAATTGGTCTTTGTTACCAGAACTATATATTTCACTTATTTATTGAGAATCTCTTTTAAGGATTTTCTTTTTTTTTTTTTATGTTTATTCATTTATTCTTGAGAGAGAAAGGTAGAGAGCAAGCAGGGGAGGGGGAGAGAGAGAGAGAGAGAGAGACAGAATCCCAAGCAGGCTCCACACTGTCAGCAGGGAGCCTGACGCAGGACTCAAACCCATGAACTGTGAGGAAACCAAGAGTCAGACGCTTAACTGACTGAGTCACCCAGGCACCCCAGAGTCTCATTAACTGAGGTGCGGAAGCTGCAGGCCATGCTGTATCTGACCCATGAAGGGGTCGGCTCCTTGCAAGTGAATCTCTCTCATGCTTCCCCACCTTTCTTCCTACCACCAGAAAGCTGCCGGAGGCATTGCTGAGGAGAGCCTCTTAGCCTCCTGACCAGCCTCTTCCTGGGGACCTGGGGTGATGCCTTCATTGTAGATCCTGATACTCAAGCAAAACAGGAGTTCCAGTAGGACCTCGCTTGCTGACCGATTATGAAGTGGGTGAATAACGTATAAATGAATGAATGAATGAATGAATGAGCAAACAGAGTTGCCCAGCTAAGGTCTTTTACAGTATCCTATTTGAGTGTGATAATCACGAGGCTATCAAAATCAATTGTTCCTTAAATATATGTCTTTAAAAAACGGACAAAAATCTTTATTATTACTCCCTCCCTTCCTTTTTTTTTTTTTTTTTTAAGTTTATTTATTTTGAGAGAGAGCGAGCAAGCGAGCACACAAGCAGGGGAGGGGCAGAGAAGGAGAGACATAATTCCAAGTAGGCTCTGTGCCATCAGCTCAGAACCTGATGGGGGGGCTTGAACTCATGAACCGTGAGATCATGACCTGAGGTGAGATCAAGAGTCAGACACTTAACTGACTGAGCCACTCAGGTGCCCCTCCCTCCACCTTTTATTAAATCAATGAAGAAATATGGGTATATATGCAAAACAACTTATTGGATTTTTGCAGCAGAAAGCTCACAGCACAATACACCGTGGTTCTGTCTGGGCATCGCGGATACAGCTCTCGGAGGTCAGAAGAGTCTCACTCTGTATGAAGGGTAAGTTCCTGGGCATCCGCAGCCTCCACCCTGCTCATCCTGGCACTGCTGTTGATTCAGGTAGGGAGAGAGCTGGAAGCAAGCTGTGGCTGGAGGGGGCAAAACCTGTGGACATGCTGATTGGTCTAGGAGAGAAACCTCCTGCCATCTGGCTCTCCTCTCCCATAAAGGCAGTCCTGAAGGAGAAGTAGAAAAAGGCAAGCACGTTTAATTAGTCTCAAACATATCCTGGGACATTTCAGAGATCCCTGCAGGAAACTGAAGCATTGAATGCTTTTTAAAACTAAACGCCACTGATGCAATTAGAATTTGGGTGTTTTTTTTGTGTTTTTTGTTTTGTTTTGGTTTGGTTTTGCCCAGCCTAGGACACGTTTTGTGGATGAAGTTCAACCAGTAAGCCCTTAGATAGATTTCGGCATGGTGCTGGTTAATTGTCTGAGGCAGAAACAACTTGGCATTGCAGAATCAGTTTGCTCTGCTTTTGATACACAGGAGGGTGGGTTCAATGCTGCAGGGTGAAACTAACATATGGAAGAAGTCTTTCATTCATTCATTCCCCTGCCTGAAGCAAATCCTGTGAGTTTCACATAATGTGAATGAGATCTACTTGCAGATAAGGGAACACATTTAGAAAAGGAGGCACAGAGGTGGCCCTGAAGTGGGTTGGTCTTCTGTAGCACACAAAGGTAACCTGATCAGTCGGTTGATATCTCATCCACTCTTTTTCTCGGTTTCCTCTTTGGCTGTGCTACACTATCAACACTTAGTCTGGAAAGAGAGGGAGCACTGTTTTCAGTTGTTCTTTTCCTTCCACAAATTCAGCAAATGGTAAAAAGACAGAATCACGTCAGGCTACCAGAGGTACAATCCTCCTTGGCTTCCTAGGGAAGTGAAGGGAGAGGTTGAAGTTCAAGTTCTCAGAAGTGTAGAGGAAGGTGAGGGTGAGGTCCATTTCCTCCCTGTAGGGAACTGGTCTCACTGCTCTGTTGTGGCAGGTGGGTAGCCAATTGAAAGGGACTCAGCAATGTTTCCCCCGTTTTTCAGAGAAGGGGGTATTTTGTTTATTTAGAATGGAGGGTTAAGAGTGTCAAGCTGGTCTTCTGCCTTGAGAATCAGTCATTGATTTTAAAGACTTCTCTTACTCAGTGTCTACTTTAGAATTGAAAGGTAAAAACGATGCCTTTGATATTTTTGTCCATAGCCCTCTAACATGTTTACCACTGAAAAGATCTGTTAAGAAAAGCTACAAGGGACACAGAGAAAATTGTGATTGCATTCAATGGCACTTGAATAGAGAACTCCAAGTGCCCAAATCTTGTCCTGTCAATCACTCCTCAACTTTTGACGTTCCCAAGGGAGCTGCATACAGAAAAACTGATAGCAAATGGGAAGCAGAGTGAGACTTTATTATTACTCTTCAGAGCTTCATATAGCTGGATCAGAGCACATGGCTCACTCTTAAGACTTAAGAACGGCCCCCCCTCCCCTATACACTCTGCTTCACCTCAAATTCTACAGTATCACTAGCTCCTGCCAACTATATGGCATGTAACTAAAACAACAGCATTTTACTAAGGTAGAGAAAGACGGCTAGGCCCCGAGGGATTCCTGGTTCCACTGATAATTCCAACCCATGAACTGAAAGCAAGGAGTGCAAGTGTACCAGGAGAGGATTACCATGCACAGACATGGTCTCTTTACATTACTCTGTTTGCTGGTAAACATGGGCAACAGTGTTTCCTTTTTTTAATTTTTAGAAAAAAACTTGATTTCAGTACTGTTGACACACAATTTTATGTTAGTTTCAGGTGTACAACATGGCGTTCAACTTCTTTATACGTTACGTTATGCTCACCACAAGTGTAGTCACCATCTGTCACCACACAATGCCTTTACAATACCGCTGTGTTCCCTATGCTGTGCCTTTTATTACCGTGACTTATCCATTCCATAATAGGAAGCCTGTATCTCCCACTCCCCTTCGCTCATTTTGCCCATCCCCCAGCCCTTCTCCCCTCTGGCAACCATTAGTTTGTTCTCTGTATTTATAGGTTTGATTCTGCCTTTTTTTTTTTTTTCCTGGATTCTGCATATGTGTGGAGACATCTGGTATTTGTCTTTCTCAGCCTGACATATTTGCTTAGACTGATACCTTCTAGGTCCATCCATGCTGGCACAAATGGCACAATTTCATCCTTTTTAATGCTGAGCAATATTCCATTGTTCTACACCTTCTTTACCCATTCATCTATTGATGGACACTTGGGTTGTTTCTCTATTTTGGCTGTTGTAAGTAATGCTGCAATAGACATAGGGGTGCAAATATGTTTTTGAATTAGTGTTTCTGTTTTCTTTGGATAAATATCCAGTAATGGAATTATTGAATAATACAGTATTTTTATTTTTAATTTTTCGAGGAACCTCCCTACTGTTTTCCACAGTGGATACATCAATTTGCATTCCCACCAACAGTGCAGAAGTCCTTTTCTCCAAAGTGCACAAGTGCACAAGTCCTTTTTCTCCAAATCCTCACCAACACTTGTTAACTTCTTGTCTTTTTTTATTTTAGCCATTCTGACAGGTGTAAGGTGATATTTTATGGTCGTTTTGACTTGCATTTCCCTGATAATAAGTGATGTTGAGCATCTTTTCATGTGTCTGTTGGCCATCTGGATGTCTTCTTTGGGAAAATGTCTATTCAGGTCTTCTGCTCATTTTTTAACCAGACTGTGATTTTGGTATTTAGTTATATAAGCTCTTTATATATATTTTGGATATTAACCCATTATCAGATATATCATTTGCAACTATCTTCTTCCATTTAGTAGCTTGCCTCTTTTCTTGATGGTTTTCTTCACCACACAAAAGCTTTTTATTTTCATGTGTCTCAACAGTTTATTTTTGCTTTTGTTTCCCTTGTTTCAGGAGACATATATAGAAAAATACTGCTATGGCTGATGTCAGAGAAATTATTGCCTATTTTCTCTTCCAGGAGTTTTGTGGTTTCAGGTCTCACATTTAGGTCTTAAGCCATTTTGGTTTATTTTTGTGTATGGTGTAAGAATGTTTCATTCTTTTGCAGGGAGCTGTCCAGTTTTCCCAACACCATTTGTTGAAGAAACTGTTTTTCCCACTGTATATTCTTGCCTCCCTTGACACAGAGTAACTGACCATATAAGCATGGGTTTATTTCTGGGATCTATTCTGTTCCATTGATCTATGTGTCTATGTTTGTGCCAGTACCATACTGCTTTGATTACTACAGCTTTGTAGTATATCTTCAAATCTCGAATTGTGATACCACCAATTTTGTTTTTCTTTCTCAAGACTGCTTCGGCTATTCTGGGTCTTTTGTGGTTCTATATAAATTTTAGGATTATTTTTTTTCTAGTTCTGTGAAATATGCTGTTGGTATTTTGATAGGGATTACATCAAATCTATAGATCAATTTGGGTAGTAGTCTGGACACTGTATAATTATGAACCCTTCCAATCCACAAACATGGAATATCTTTCCGTTTGTGTCTTCTTCAAATTCTGTCATCAATGTTTTATAGTTTTCAGAGTAGGGTTCTTTCGCCTCCTTGGTTAAATTTAGTCCTAGGTATCTTATTATTTTTGGTACAATTATAAATGGAATTGTTTTCTTAATTTCTCTTTCTGCTACTTTTGTTATTAGTGTATAGACACACTACCAATGTCTGGCTATTAACTTTATATTCTGCAACTTTACTGAATCAATTTATTTCTTCTAGGAGTTTTTTAGTGGAGCCTTTAGAGTTTTCTATGTATAGTATGATGACAACCAATATCTTATAATTGATCAAATGGAATGGCAAATCATTTTCCCTTAAGAGACACTGGAAAGCGAGAGAGAGAGAGGGAGAGAGAGAGAGAGAGAGAGAGAGAGAGAGAGGCACTTAATAGGGACAATAGGAAAGTAAGTAGAGAACTAGAAATAGTTTTCCCCTATAAAACATTCACCGTCTCTGCACAATAAATGTTCTATTTAAAACTTGTACAGAGAAGCTTGTGAGATAATAAAATATATGATTCTTTAGTAAAATGTAGAATACATATTTAGTCTTAGCTGATGAAATAGGGAGTAATTATTTAATTATAGGGCAATTACTCTCTTCTCAAAGATAGGATTCCACAGAAAGAAAATTAGACTTTTTGAGGCCCCACCTTTTTAAGTAGACACTTTTGTAACCTGGATGTCCCAGCACAGAATACACTAAATATAGCAATTAACTAAATAACAGCTAAATATAGCAATTAACTGACATACAGAAAACCTGAAAGACTCTACCAAAAAATTACTACAACTGACAAGTGAATTCAGTAAAAGTGCAGGATACAAAATCACTGTGAAGAAATCTATTCCATTTCTTTTTTTTTTTTTAATTTTTTTAATGTTTATTTATTTTTGAGAAGAGAGAGACAGAGCATGAGGCGGGGGGAGGAGAGAGAAAGAGGGAGACACAGAATCCGAAGTGGGCTCCAGGCTCTGAGCTGTCAGCACAGAGCCCGACATGGGGCTCGAACTCAGGGACCACGAGATCATGACCGGAGCCAAGGTCGGACGCTTAACAGACTGAGCCACCCAGGTGCCCCGAAATCTATTCCATTTCTATATACTAATAGTGAAGCAGCAGAAAGAGAAATTAAGAAAACAATACCATTTATAATTGCACTAAAAATAATAAGATACCTAGGAATAAACCTAACTGAGGCGAAAGACCTGTACTCTGAAAGCTATAAAACATTTATGACAGAACTGAAGAAGACACGAAGAAATGGAAAGACATTCCATGCTCACATATCGGAAGAACAAATATTGTTAAAATGCATATAGTACACAAAGCAATCTATACATTTAATGAAATCCCTTAAAATACCAATAGCATTTTTCACAGAGCTAGAACAATCTTAAAGTTTATATGGAACCACAAAAGACCCCAAATAGCCAAAGCAATCTTGAAAAAGAAAAGCAAAACTGGAGGCATCACAATTTCAGACTTCAAGTTATATTACAAAGCTATAGTAATCAAAATACTATGGTACTGACACATAAGTAGACAAAAGATCAATGCAAGAGAACAGAAAAACCAGAAATTAATCCACATTTACATGGTCAGTTAATCTTTGACAAAGCAGGAAAGAATATCCAATGGGGGGAAAAAAAACCATCTCCTCAACAAATGGTGTAGGGAAAACTGGACAGCAGATTGCAAAAGAATGAAACTGGACCACTTTCTTACACCACACACAACACTAAACTCAAAATGGACTAAAGATCTAAATATGAGATCTGAAACCATAAAAATCCTACAAGAGAGCATAGGCAGTAAGGTCTCTGGCATCAGTCATAGCAACATTTTTCTAGATAGGTCTCCCGAGACAAGGGAAAAAAAAAGTAAATATAACCACTGGGACTATATTAAAACAAACTTGTGCAAATGAATGGAACAACTAATAAAACTAAACGGCAACTTATGGAATGGGAGAATATATTTGCAAATGACATATCTGATGAAGGGTTAGTATCCAAAATATATAAAGAATACAACTCAACACCCCCCACAACAAATAATCCAATTAAAAATGGGCAGAAAACATGAAAAGACATTTCTTCAAAGAAGACATACAGATGGCCAACATATGCATGGAAAGATGCTCAACATCACTCATCATCAGGGAAATGTAAATCAGAACTACAAAGAGATATAATCTCACACCTGTCAGAATGGCTAAAGTCAAAAACGTAAGAAATAACAAGTATCGGCAAGGATGTGGAGGAAAAAGGAATGCTCTTGCACTGTTGGTCGGAATGCAAACTTGTGCAGCCAGTCTGGAAAACAGTATGGAGGTTCCTCAAAAAGTTAAAAATAGAACTACCCTACAACCCAGTAATTGTACAACTAGATAAATACTAGGTACTTACCCCGAAATTAAATACAAAAACACTAAGTCAAAGGGACACATGCACTCCTATGTTTATTGCAGCATTATTTACAATAGCCAAATTATGGAACAGCCCAAGGGTCCATCGATAGATAAATGGATAAAGGTGTAGTATACACACACACACACGGATATTATTCAGCCATGAAAAGGATGAGATCTTGCCATTTGCCATGACATGGATGGAGCTAGGAAGTACGATGCAGTCAGAGAAAGATAAATACCGTATGATTTCATGCATAAGTGGAATTTAAGAAACAAAACAGATGAGCAAAGGAAAAAAGACAGAGAGAGACAAACCAAGAAACAGACTCTTAACTATAGAGAACAAACTGATGGTTACCAGAGGGAAGGGGGTGGGGAGCGGGGGAAATAGGTGATGGGGATTAAGGAGCTTACTTGCTGCGATGAGCACCGAGTGATGTATGGAAGTGTTGAATAACTATAGGGTATACTTCAAACAGATATAGCACTGTATGCTAACCATACTGGAATTAAAAAAATAAAGACAGACATATAAAATTGTGTAGAATGAGAACGCAGAAATAGGGCTAAAGTAGAATGACGCTTATTAGCATTTAAGAATATTTGAACTTTTAAATAGAAATACTATTGGGATGCCTGGGTGGCTCAGTTGGTTAAGTGTCCGACTTCGGCTCAGGTCATGATCTCATGGTTCTTGAGTTCAAGCCCTGCATAGCACTTTCTGCTGGCAGCACAGAGCCTACTTGTGACTCCCTCTCTGATTCCCTCTCTCTCTCTTTCTTTACCCCTCCCCAGCTTGTGTTCTCTCTCTCAAAAATAAACATTAAAAAAAAATTAAAACCATAGAAACTCTAGTGAGGATTTTTGTTAAAAAAAAAAGGAAGTAATTTTAAAATCTCTTTGAGATTATCCAGATTGTAAATTTAACTGAAAGTGTAACCTAAAGAAAAGGGATCCAAAAGTATAAATGCATTTAAGGGTATACCATGAACCCCAGGAAAATGACCCAGGAAAATCAGGAATGGGAGAGTGGTTCCTGGAAGCCAGTAGAGGAGAATCATAGCACTCTAAGATCAGCACACTTGGGCAGATTCTCAGAGAGTGCCTGAAGGAATAACCCTACAGATGGTGGTTACACTACACTCTCCTGGTCCAACAGCTCAGGGCACCTATCAACACATCTAAGCCTGCCAGGCAGAACTTAGTAAGGTCACTGACCCAAACACACAAAGGGAGGTTAAGAGCATCCCTAGTGAAGGCAACTGTTCCCAAAGTTCTCTGAGCCTGCTGAATGAGGCACACATGCTCTGGGTAATCTGCAAGTCCAGAAGGTTGATGCATCCAAACTTGCTTTTTATTACTACTCTAATCACTTGAGACCACATGCAGTGCAGAACATATGATGCAGTAAGAAACACCAAAACTTGGACAGTGAGAGGACTTTTGGCCATGAGGTAGAAAAGCTGGATGCTATAAATCATCACTCAAGAAGAAAATCATCCCTCACCCTGGACTCTACATCTAAAAACACAGTTGGCTGCATAGGGAGATTTTTAATTAAAATGTTACTGAACAGGGGCACCTGGGTGGCTCAGTCAGTTATGCGTCTGACTTTGGCTCAGGTCATGATCTCATGGTTTGTGAGTTTGAGCCTCACGTCAGGCTCTGTGCTGACAGCTCGGAGCCTGGAGCCTGCTTTGGATTCTGTGTCTCCCTCTCTCTCTGCTCCTCCCCTGCTCACACACACACACTCTCTCCCAAAAGTAAATAAATATTAAAAAAAATTTTTAAATGTTACTAAACAGCTTTCTTCATGGTTCTCTGCACCTTGCTTGCGTCCTGCCTTACCTAGGTGAACATTTTCGAATTTTTGCCCCGCCTGTGTATTTGGGATGACCTGAAACAATCTGTGCCATGTAAGTGGAGACCTCTTTCTAAAACCTTGTCACTGAATCGCCCCACACCAGTGAGGAAAGCCTCTTTGTAGGCAGTGTGTGTATGTGTGTGTCATTAATCAAGGTAGACTCTTTGACAGGAAATTAAAATCTGGATGATGAGCTCACAAAGTCTATATATACTTTACATACACCTCTATGTAAGAGGGTTGCTGATGTCTTTCCGGAGCACCTCATTTGACCCTGCTACATAAATCATCTCTGAATTTGGTAGGAATGTAATTGCTTTCCAGTCTTCAGGACATCGGCACCAAAAACCTGTCTGGGTCAACTTCATGACTATCACATATCTCAGAGCAGTGGGAGATCTTGCTTTATTTTAACACTCTGGATGGGAGAAAGCTGGGTGTCTAGCAGGTTAGCCGGCTGTTACCCTGTGCAGGTACATCTTCTGCTCGATGAATGAAGGCTCAGTGACTTTCCAGAGATCCTCCCCAGAAGAGATGTGGCCATTCCCTGGTGGGACGACTAACGTATTGCCAAATCAGTTTGAAAGGTACTCTTGTAAATCTGAGTTATGATGGTTTTGTTTAAAATCTTTTTTTATTTTTGAGAGAGAGAGAGAGAGAGAGAGAGAGAGACAGAGTGTGAGCACGGGAGGGGCAGAGAGAGAGGGAGACACAGAATCTGAAGCAGGCTCCAGGCTCTGAGCTGTCAGCACAGAGCCCGATGCGGGGGTTGAACCCACGAACCAAGAGATCACGACCCAAGCGGAAGTCAGACACTTAACTGACTGAGCTATGCAGGTGACCTGGTTTTGTTTGTTTTAAAGAATTCAGATGGTACTGTGAAAATAAGAGAGGCGTGGGGAGGAAAACTATGTACTCTGTTCATCCCCTCAGCCAACACTTCTTAAGGACCCTGATGTCCACAGGATTACTTACATCAGCGTGTTAACAGGGTGAGAGGCTGGACTTGCAAAGTAGAGCACATGGCCTGGGATGGATGAGTCACCACTCTCTCCGATCGCTTGGAAAATTACTGTGTTCTGCTGCCAGAGCATAACCCCATTTGTGGGTGGGGAGGGATGCTGAGGCATCCAAGGTGGCAGTGATACAGCCACCTGGTTCTGGGGACAGCTTTGTCCGTGAGTAGCCTGGAAGAAGAGTGTGAAGTGAACCTGCGGGAAGAATGTGAAACGCGGACTAGAGACAGCAGAAAAGGAAATCTGGCATCATCGGGAGCAAGGCGGCATGGGGAAAGACCTTGAGAAACCACGCAGCTCTGTGCCTCCGGGCAAATCTACATTTATTACAGATGAGAAAAACCTTGTTATTGACTTTTCCTTAAACAGTTCAGGTGGGATGTATTGTGTTCTTCAAAACTCAGTTCCAGAAATAAATGCAACTGGCAAATGTACTATTAATGTCTTTCTTTCCCCTTCTGTCCTTTACCTACATTCCTCGGAAGAAAAAATACTTTAAAAAACCCAAGTCATTTAGAAAATGAGATTCTCAGATTCTCATTAAAAGATGCTAAAAATGACTGAACTCTGGGTTTTTACTAAGGGAACCTGATTACGTATTCATTATTTTTCCTGCCAGTTTCACTAATCCTGCGGCATCTTCTAGATTTTTAGACGGACCTGCTTCAACCGTCCTCTCTTTGCCGGCTATTTCTTTTGAAAGAAAAAACTTTCCATTTCAAATAAACAAAGCAGGCTGTGAAAACTGCCATTGCTTGGATTTAAATCGTAGGCCTTCGATCACCGAGAACCACCTCACACCTCAGAGAAAAGCAGAGGACTATTAAAAGCCTCAAAAGTACATGTTTGGCGGCGGGGAGGCAGGGAGGGAGCAGTGATCAAATCCTTGAAATTCTCTAAAATTATAAATGCCATTAAGCTTTACTATAAAATCCTTCAAATTAATGTGTTCCTAATTTTAGCATTCAACGGGGCTGTTGTATCGAGAACTATTTGCATAATGATGACAAAAACCAAAGTTTCAGGGAAGCAAAATGGACTCATCTGAAACTCACATTCTAATTCCTGAGCAGCTTCTGACTAATGAGCCAGAACAAGTCAGAATTGTCCTGGCCCTCTTCTTCAACAGGGAAAAATGGATTATGGGAAGCCTTTGGGGGAAATTTACAATACATATCCATAGGCTTCTCAAACTTTTCCCCCAAGGAGCCACACTGGGGGGAGGGGGAGTGATCTTCTCAGTAGCCTCATGGGTTTAGCCTGTAGACTGCCAGCACAAAGATTTTTAAAGCTTCTCATTTTCTCCTTAACGTGTATATGTATTCTCAACTATATGCCACAAAATATTCATGTCTCTTTAAAAATATAAATGCTGGGGCACCTGGGTGGCGCAGTCGGTTGAGCGTCCGACTTCAGCCAGGTCACGATCTCGCCGTCTGTGAGTTCGAGCCCCGCGTCAGGCTCTGGGCTGATGGCTCAGAGCCTGGAGCCTGTTTCCAATTCTGTGTCTCCCTCTCTCTCTGCCCCTCCCCCATTCATGCTCTGTCTCTCTCTGTCCCAAAAATAAATAAAAACGTTGAAAAAAAAATTTTTTTAAATATAAATGCTGTCAGGGTGCCTGGGTGGCTCAGTCAGTTGAGCATCTGACTTCGGCTCAGGCCACGGTTTCACGGTTCGTGAGTTCGAGCCCCTGCATTGGGCTCACTGCTGTCAGCGTAGAGCCTGCTTCGGATCCTCTGTCTCCCTCTCTCTCTGCCCCTAACCTGCTTGCGTTGTCTCAAAAATACATAAATCTTTTTTGAGCAACTTCCACACTGTTTTCCAGAGCGGCTGCACCAGTTTGCATTCCCACCAACAGTGCAAGAGGGTTCCCATTAGTCCACATCCTCTCCAGCATCTACAGTCTCCTGATTTGTTCATTCTGGCCACTCTGACTGGTGTGAGGTGGTATCTCAGTGTGGTTTTCATTTGTATTTCCCTGATGAGGAGTGACGTTGAGCATCTTTTCATGTGCCTGTTGGCCATCTGGATGTCTTCTTGAGAGAAGTGTCTATTCATGTTTTCTGCCCATTTCTTCACTGGATTATTTGTTTATCGGGTGTGGAGTTTGGTGAGTTGTTTATAGATTTTGGATACTAGCCCTTTGTCCAATATGTCATTTGCAAATACTTTTTCCCATTTCGTCAATTGCCTTTTAGTTTTGTTGACTGTTTCCTTTGCAGTGCAGAAGCTTTTTATCTTCATGAGGTCCCAAGAGTTCATTTTTGCTTTTAATTTCCTTGCCTTTGGAGATGTGTCAAGTAAGAAATTGCTGCGGCTGAGGTCAGAGAGGTTTTTTCCTGCTTTCTCCTCTAGGGTTTTGATGGTTTCCTGTCTCACATTCAAGTCCTTTATCCATTTTGAGTTTATTTTTGTGAATGTGTAAGAAAGTGGTCTAGTTTCATTCTTCTGCATGTTGCTGTCCAGTTCTCCCAGCACCATTTGTTAAAAAGACTGCATTTTTTCTATCGGATATTCTTTCCTGCTTTGCCAAAGATTAGTTGGCCATCTTTTTGTGTGTCCTATGACCCAGCAATAGCACTGCTAGGAATTTACCCAAGGGATATAGGAGTGCTGATGCATAGGGGCCCTTGTACCCCAATGTTTATAACAGCACTTTGAACAATAGCCAAATTATGGAAAGAGCTTAAATGTCCATCAACTGATGAATGGATAAAGAAATTGTGGTTTATATATACAATGGAATACTACTTGGCAATGAGAAAGAATGAACTATATGGCCTTTTGTAGCAATGTGTATGGAACTGAAGAGTGTTATGCTAAGTGAAATAAGTCATACAGAGAAAGATAGATACCATATGTTTTTGCTCTTATGTGGATCCTGAGAAAGTTAACAGAAGACCATGGGGGAGCGGGAGGGAAAAAAAAAGTTAGAGAGGGAGGGAGCCAAACCATAAGAGACTCTTAAAAACTGAGAATAAACTGAGGGCTGATGGGGGGTGGGAGGCAGGGGAAAGTGGGTGATGGGTATCGAGGAGGGCACCTGTTGGGATGAGCACTGGGTGTTGTGTGGAAACCAATTTGACAATAAATTTCACATTAAAAAAAAAATCTTTTAAAAAATTCTCTAAATAACTGGCTAATTAAAATCAGGTTACCCCCATATTAGTTAGGCTCAAGGTTAAGCGGCTGTATTAAAAAGTTCCCCAACACAGTGGCTCAAACAGAGATGTTTAACTTCTCATGTGATGGTATACAGATGGCAGCTTGTCAAGGGCGTATCAGCAGCAGTGCTCGACAGGACATTGAGGGACCCAGCTTCTTTCTACCTTGTTGCTCCCTACTCCTGATGGCATTATCCTCGTCTGCTCAGCCAAAGCTGACCCGGCTGCAAATCTGTTTTTAGCCCTAGAGAGGGCAAAGAAAACTGGAGACAAATGTCATTTCCACTCACATTTCATTGGTGAGACCTAGTCACGTGGCTACAGTAGCTGCAGAGGATGGAAAATGTAATTTCCAATTGATGGCCACGTGGCTGGCAAAAATTACAGTGATGCTACGAAACCATATACCAGATCCACCTTAGAGATTTATGTAGCCCATGGCAACTGCTGTATTCCTCTAGGGATGCACCGGGGAAGCACGGCAGAAGGCACGAGTCTGCAAATCTTTCCTACAAAGAGCTGTGTAGTAAATGTTTTAGGCTTTCTGGGTCAGGTACTCTTTTGTGACTACTCATCTCTGCTTCTATAGTGCAAAAGCAGTCAGAGACCACACGATTCCATGTAAACAAAAGAGCACGGCTGTTGTTTTAGCCATCCAATACACTCTAACAAATTATTATGCAGTTAGATGTTTATTCATTTATTTATAGATTAATTAAAATTTATTTTTAAATCTTGTTTTTTTTTTTTTATTTTTGAGACAGAGAGAGACAGAGCATGAGCAGGGGAGGGGCAGAGAGAGAGGGAGACACAGAATCCGAAGCTGGCTCCAGGCTCTGAGCCATCAGCACAGAACCCGACACGGGGCTCGAACTCATGGACTGTGACATCATGACCTGAGCCGAAGTCAGACGCTTAACCAACTGAGCCACCCAGGCACCCCTAATTACAAAATTTTTAATGTTTATTTAGTTTTGAGAGGGCGGTGGAGGGGCAGAGAGAGAGGGAGACAGAATCCAAAACAGGTTCCCAGCTCCCAGCTGTCAGCACAGAGCCTGACGTGGGGCTCGAACTCATGAACCGTGAGATCATGACCTGAGCTAAAGTCAGATGCTTAACTGACTGAGTCATCCAGGCATCCCCTACAGTTAGAATTTTAAATAAACACACATTTATTACCTCACAATTACCATGGGTCAGGACTCTGGGTCCTTCGCGTAGACTCTCACAAGGCTGCAACCATGGTCAGTTAGGACTGTGTTCTCATCCACAGGCTTAACTGGGGAAGAATCCACTTCCTAGTGCACTCAGGTTGTCTGTAGATTTATTTCCTTGCAGCTGTAGGGCTGAGGGCCTTGGGCCTCGACTTCTTGTTGGCTACTGGTCAGCTCCTAGAGGTCACCCACAGTTCCCTGCCACATGGCTCTGTCGACAGCCCCTCTTACAACATGGCAGCTTGTTTCTTCAAAGCCGAGAAGGGAGAAAATCTTTACAGTGAGTTCGGTAGCATGACAGAATTTTACATAACATAACCATCCTGGGAGTGACATACCATTTCTTTGCCATATTTGAGTGGTTAGGAGCCTGTAACAGGTGGTGTTCACACTCAAGGACAGAGGATTATAGTGAAATGTGAATACCAAAAGGCAGGGGTCACTGGGAGCCTGTCCACTAGAGCTTTGTTCCAATAAAACTTGATAAAAACAAGTGGTGGGTGGAACATAGTTTGTTGAGCCCTGCAGTAGTGAATAAGGTGTAGAAGACGTTCTTTAAGAATAGAGTCAGAGCAAAAGACTGGTCAGAGCCAGAAGGGCTTTGTAGAAAGAGAGTTCCAGAAAAATAAAAAATTCAGATTCCAGACCCATCCCATAATACATTGACTATGGGAAATTACTATTTTTATAATAATATATAATTTTATAATAAAACTGGAAAATATATCTATATACTTTTTACATAATCCCACCCCTAGTAACCTATGCTAATATAATGACAGATGTAGTGTTGGGGTTACAGATATAAAGATATGCACCAATGAGTTCTTTAGTATGTTAAAAAACTGGAAATAGTCTAAATGTCCAACAACAGATTGGCTAACTAGAGAAAGTATAGCTCATGCACATGGTGGGCTATTTAATATACATTAAAATTATGTTTTAGATAAAGGACAGGAAAAATGCTCTTGTAGAATGTTACATAAGCAAAGCAAAGTACGAAATGGTATTTATGGCATTATTCCAATGTATTAGGAAAGGAAGAAAAAAGAGAAAAAAGGAACGAGAAAGATATAAGGCTAGGAAAAAAACTCACTTCAATAAAATCTACCAAAATGTCATTTTAACAGCCATTCTGGATGATAAGATTCTATAATTTTATGTTACCTCTTTATTATTTTTGGTTTTTCCTAATTCAAAATAATTACAAATTATGACTGGAGAACTTCAGATATTATTTGCAGTAGGTGTAAAAATATCACGTTGTTTCCTTTCTAGCAATTGGTTCCTTTCTATTTGTATTCAATACTCATGCCAAGCACTCACACGAGAATGCTAAGAGAAGAGGTTTCAGTTCCCATTTGTCCTTACACCCATCTTATTTCTGTGAAAAAGTAGCATGTATTTAACATTGCTTGGGAATGATATTTTCTTTGACCTGTGTATAGAAACGATGGTGGTACCTTAAGGAATGAAAGGATCCACAATTAAATACATTTCAGGAAGGGGCGCCTGGGTAGTTCAGTCGGTGAAGCATCTGACTTCGGCTCAGGTCATGATTTCGCAGTTCATGGGTTCGAGCCCCATACTGGGTTGTGTGCTGACAGCTTGGAGCCTGGAGCCTGCTTCAGATTCTGTCTCTCTCTCTCTCTCAAATAAATAAACGTTAAAAATTATTTTGAAAATATATTTCAGGAAGAAATTATCTTCTCAGTTGGAATTACACCTTCTACTTGTCCTTTCTTCAATGCCTTTGGTCAGACTTTCTTGTACAAGACTCATGGAGAGAAAACTACCTACCACATTTTTGTACAGGTTTAGATATACTCTTTAGAGAGCATAAAAGCAGGTCTTTTAGGGAGCGTAAAATGAGCTACTAATCGAGAATTTCATTTTGGAATGTCACATTTAATTTAGGTACCTACACTGGGAGTTAAATTGGCCATTAAACCAATGAAAACTTCTACCTAGCCATATGGTCACTGTCAGGAAGGCCTAACAAATTTAACTTGAGATGATGTATGTTTTGTTGCATATAAGAAGTCTGAAAGAATATTTACCAAAATGTTTAAGCAGTCAGGTAGTTCCCTCTGGAAGTGGCAGAACACAGCATAAAAAAATAAGGCGGCTCCCATAAGCTGGATACGGAAATAAAGGCCATTATATTATAAATATGTCTTCCTGATATCTTATCAATGGAAGTTAAAGTTAAAAAAACTTTTCAAATTAATCAACTATGGACAGCAACTATAAATTACTTTCTGACATAATCCAAACTCCCAATTCTAAGCAACATTATAGCACACATAAATAAAGGCATAAATTCCATATACTGAACATTTATTTGAAAGACCTTTAACACTTGTATTATGCAGATGCATTTAACCCTGATGGTTCTGTTTGTTTAGCCACAGGACATTTCTGAAATCAAATTCCTTCATATGAACAAAGTTGTGCTTACGGGCACTTGGGTGGCTCAGTCAGTTAAATGTCCGGCTCTTGACTTCAGCTCAGGTCATGATCTCATGGTTCATGAGTTTGAGTCCCACAACAAGTTCCAAGCTGACAGCATGGAGCCTGCTTGGGATTCTCTCTCTCCCTTTCTCTCTGCCCCTCCCCCGCTCATGCTCTCTCTCAAAATAAATAAATAAACTTAAAAAAATAATTATACAGAAAGTCATGCTTGACTCAAATTAATCTCTAAGTCTCTATCATTTTCTCCTCTCCTCCTCTCCCTCTGTCTGTCTCTCTGGAAACAACACAGAACAGATATTTCATTTCATAAAAAATCCAACTGATAGTATTGCTTTTAGAGGCAACCATACTCACATTTATATATAGTCAAAGCATAAAACACTGTGGACTTCAACTAATTCTAAAACATAAAAATTTTATTGACTAAAATTAACATATTTACAGAAATAAAGTGTCAAAGGTATCTGTTTCAAAATTTTAAGGATACCCATATTTCACACTCACTACAATTATTTTTACTTACGATCTGAATCTGTCTTCCATACTATGAAGTGAATCATTATTAACTTGCAGTACAAAGAAAAGAGCACAAAAACCTAGACTATTATTAAATCATTACACTCAGAGAAAAAATTAAAGTGCACAGAGAAGCTCACACTGGAATCAACTGATGTGCCACAACCAGCTCTAGTTTAAATTTCTTTCCTATGTTACTTCCCAACCAAACATACTCATTATAGTCAAGGAAAAAGGAAGTATCTGATTGCATTTGGTTCTGTTCTTGCTTTTGTTAATATAAATAGCCGCGTTCTGTATTCAGAGGTACACATTATACTTTGCATCCATGGACTATCCACGAACCCTCCTTGATACATAAAGGTGTCATCAAAATGTAAAAAATAAACAGGTCAGGCAATAAAGCAAAAACAAGACAATAAAAACAGTATGGTATTTACTGCTGTTTCCTTTATTTTTTTCCCTTAAAATTTAAAAAATGTTTTTATTTATTTTTGAGAGAGACGGACAGAGCATGAGCAGGGGAGTGGCAGAGAGAGAGGGAAACAGAGAATCCCAAAGCAGGCTCCAGGCTCTGAGCTGTCAGCAGAGAGCCTGACGCAGGGCTCGAACTCCCAAACTGTGAGATCACGACCTGAGCGGAAATCGGAGGCTTAACCAAATGAGCCACCCAAGCACCCCTATTGCTGTTTCCTTTAAAGCAAAAGTATTCTTAACAACTGTTTGCTGCTGGTTCAAAGAACGAGGGGATGTGTCCTAGAAGCTCTGGAAACAATGATCTCCCTTGGCGGTTATTTCTCTCAGAAGTGATAAGCCGGGTAATTTACAAGAAGAAAGCTACTGAATCCTTCTGAAAACACAACCTGGCAGTCTATCTTCAGGGCGGAATGATGAGGTGGCAAGAGTGTGATGGGGAAACCAGTCTTCGAGAACATCACGTCAGAGAATCCAGCTGTGCTTGTATGGTCTCCAGCTATTTATAAAGATAAAACAAGAGAACAAGTTGCTGAAAGCAGAGAAATGCTATGAAGGTTTGTTCAGAAACTTGCAAATAGAAGGTAAAGAATGGCAGTGGCAACCGTGCATATTAAATCCATTTACACAGCAACAGATGAAGCACGCAGAAAAGTTTTCTTCTTATGTGAAGATATTACAATTTAAGTTTGCAAATTTGTAAAGGAGGATTTCTAAACATGGTTTGGGGTGTCTGGGTGGCTTAGTCAGTTAAGCATCCGACTTGGCTCAGGTCATGGCCTCACAGTTTGTGAGTTTGAGCCCCGTGTCAGGCTCTGGGCTGATGGCTTGGAGCATGGCGCCCGCTTCAGATTCTGTGTCTTCCTCTCTCTCTGACCCCATTTGTGCGTGCTCGCTCTCTCTCTCAAAAATAACTAGACATTAAAAAAAAAAAAACCTGGGGCACCTGGGTGGCTCAGTCTGTTGAGCATCCAACTTGGTTCAGGTCATGATCCCACAGTTCATGAGTTTGAGCCCCACATAAGGCTCTGTGCTGATGGCTTGGAGCCTGGAGCCTGCTTCAGATTCTGTGTCTCCTTCTCTCTCTTTGCCCCTCCACTCGTTCTCTCTCTCTCTCTCAAAAATAAAAAAAAAAAATACACTTAAAAAAAAAGGGTAAATACAGTTTTAAATATACTCATCTGTTTTAATTTAAGTGATCACTACACAAGATTTTTGAAGGTGGGGAAGAGGAGGAAGGGGAGTACTTTTCCCTGGATTACAAAGTCAGTATTTGTAAAGAAACATAACATGCACTCAAAGTTAAATCTTTACAGCTTGGCACCTCCCTTTTTCCTTGGGCCCAGAATTAAAATATTTAATGTTAAATTATAAAGTGCCAGTGTGGCTAGGTACCACATAGTTCATTCCTTAATGCTTTACATTAAAGTAATAATCCTATTGCCTTAATTAAAACCATTTCCACTTTCTTCCTGATTTAGGCTGTCAGATTCTCTCCATCTCCGCAAAGCTTCCTGCTGTGAAACATAAGGCGTTTACAAGGGATGTTTAAAGAACTTAGCGCCATAATAGGGCATTTAAAAATAAGGATTCATAAAAATGAAGGAAACATTATGCAAAACCCCACACAGCAGAAATTATTTGAAAAATACAGACCTTGTTATAGAAATCAAACAACTCCTGGTGACTGAATTCCACAAGAACTTTCTCCATGCTCTGCAAGGAAGAACAAGAAAGAAGAAAGAATTCAGTTGTACGCAATTTGCATTGCATTTTTTTTTTTCTTTCTCTCTCTGGCTGGCCCCAGAAGATGCCCTATTATTCTCTGAGTGGTTTAAAACAAAACAAAACAAAACAAAACAAAACAAAACAAAACAAAACAAAACACTCACCTGCTCTACTCAACCCCACCGTTCCTAGAACTCACAGCTGCACTTAATAATGCTCCACTTTTAGCAAAAGGTTTCAACTCTAGAGGGACATCTGTTCTTTAAAGTTGACTCCATAGAGGTTAATAAAATATAAGCCGGCAAGAGAACAATTTCATTATCTTTTTTTTTTTTCTAGACCGAGATACATGAGATTGTATTTCATTTTTCTCAGCAGTCCATTTGAAATCGAGTAAATACCATCACACAAAGACATTGGAGGCGGCACATCTGATTGAACTCATCTAGGCATTAATGCCTCCCGTCAGCACAGCTGCTGCCTCTACGCATTAATCTAGCAGTTATGATCTTAACATGCTGAGATGGTTACCTTTCCTAATGTACGGACTCAGCAAAAGTTCGCAATTAACATGACAGCTTCAAAGCAGAGACTGAAACACGCTCCTTCCTTTTGCTCCAGACGTGACGGGGAACCTTCCTGGGTGCTGTGAGCACCAAGGAATACTGTGCACGTACGTGTGATGGTGCAGCAAAGTGCAGCGGTAATCCAGCCCACCCCAACCTACTTTTGGTTCGTTTTGTAAACTGAAGCATCACTTTGAGTAGTTTCTGAAGATCGGCTAAACATGTCTTTATTTTTATTTGTTTTTAATTTAAATTCAAGTTAGTTAACAAACAGTGTAGTCTTGGTTTCAGGAGCAGAACCCAGTGATTCCTCTCTTACATATGACACCCCGTGCTCATCGCAAAAAGTGCCCTTTTAATGCCCATCACACATTTAGCTCATCCCCCACCTCCTCTGCAACAACCCTTAGTTTGTTCTCTGTACTTAAGAGTCTCTTATGATTTGTCTCTTTACTCAAGGTGCCTTTGGGAAGTGAAAGTTAATAAGGAGAAAAAGCCAAGGACGTGCTACCCGCTCTGACCAGACTGGCACCAGGGAAGGCACCTGGGTGGCTCAGTTAGCTAAGTGACTGACTTCAGCTCAGGTCTTGATCTCACTGTTCAAGGGTTCGAGCCCCGTGTCGGGCTCTATGCTGACAGCTTGGAGCCTGGAGCCTGCTTCAGATTCTATGTCTCCCTCTCTCTCTGCCCCTCCCCGCTCATGCTCTTTCTCTCTCTCTCTCAAAAACAAATAACATTAAAAAAAAAAAAAAACAAACCCAAAAACAGGCACCAGGAACTGAAGAACTGGACAAATGTTGAAAACGACATTAATTCATGTACTTAATCGCTTGTGATCATTTCCAACATTCTCTTAATTCTACTTCTCAGTTTCTATGGCTACTTTTTTTCCCTTTGTTTTATCTGTTGGGGTTTTTTTTTTCCTGATTTCTTTTTTTAAATTTATTTACTTATTTATTTATTCTGAAAGAGACAGAGACAGCACAAGCAGGGTAGGGGCAGAGAGAAGGAGAGAAAGAGAATCCCAAGCAGGCTCTGTGCTGCCAGCGCAGAACCTGATGCAGGGCTTACACCTTACACCTAAAGGAACATGAGACCATGATCTGAGCCAAAACCAAGAGTCAGAGGCTCAACCAAGTGACCACCGAGGCATCCCGGTTTTAAGGATTTCCATTTCTGTTGACAAAGCCAGCATTTTCAAAACAAGTTCACTCCAGCACACCTCAGGAGAGTCGATGGGGCTATCTTCAGATACGGCATTTCCTTTTTCAAAAAGCCAAGGCACCGGGGCGCCTGGGTGGCTCAGTCAGTTAAGCGTCCGACTTCAGCTCAGGTCACGATCTCGTGGTCCGTGGGTTCGAGCCCCGCGTCGGGCTCTGGGCTGATGGCACAGAGCCTGGAGCCTGTTTCCGATTCTGTGTCTCCCTCTCTCTCTGCCCCTCCCCCGTTCATCCTCTCTCTCTGTCTCAAAAGTAAATGTTAAAAAAAAAAATTAAAAAAAAAAAAAAGCCAAGGCACAGAGGATCAAATTCCACACTTCTTCCTTTTCTCTTGTAACACCTACTGAAATAGTTAAACTTTAAAATGAATAAGGACACAAAGCTGCTTTAAAGCCTCATCCTTTAAATGATTTAAAAAAAAAAAAAAAAGTAGTAGGCTAACTGCCACACATCATTCAACCCCAAAGGTTGAGATCAGCATTATCTAGCAGTGCTGTATTTCTTTCCAGCAGTTAAAGGGAGAGGGCAGGCCTCAGTTTACCCTATGGAAAATCAAGGCAAGTTCATTACTCTCTCCACAATCCAACTGTTAGGAGGGACTGAAGACTGAATTAGTATGTGAACAAGTGATTTGTTGTATGGACACTTACAGGTAGTGGTTAAGCTAGGTTCTTGTTTCCTGAATTTTGCTTTGTTTCGAGGTAGTGTTTTTCTAAAATGTTACACTGAGGAAAGGGAAGGAAGGCAACTTTGAAAACATACTTCTTGAAATAACAATAGCTAAAATGATGTGTGTACATACACACACACATGTGAGTATGTGTATGTATGTATACATATATGTATACATTGGGAGAGATATGTATATATTGTCTTGGTTTATTGAAATACTTAGCCCCAAGAAGGGAAAATGCTGATACCTGAGATAAAATATGCAAAGAACTTATACTGATGTCTGGTACGTATAATCACTGGTAGCCATTATCATTATCATTTCCCATTCAACCTGCAATGATTGAGGGAAGACCAGGAGAAATCTGGAGAATACAGGAATGGTTTTAAGTGTTTCATATCTATGTGTATAGAGATTATCCTTAGAATTTGAGAAGCTATGTTTACCCAAGTGGTGGCCAAGGACAGTTGTTTTAGGGGGGTCATGATGGAATTTAGTTGTGTAGGACAAAAAGGAAAGGGGGGCTGGCGAAAACTCAATTCCATAATGTCATGCTCTGACATGAACTTCATGGAGTCCAAGAATTCTAAATTCAAATCTTTCCTTCTGGGACATTACTGAAGGTATATTATCACAAAAAGAGCATAGATCGCATCTATTTAATAGTTTGAGAGCTTTATTTACGACATTAAATTTTGGTATATGGCCCATGGCCTCCATTTTTACTCATGCTTTAGGTCCCGCACAGATTAGGAACAGGTGTGGTCAAATCTTTCCTTGGACCATGACATTTTTCAGAGGAAAACACACTCTGAGCTTTATTTGAGAATGTAATTAGAAAGTCACAAATGTGCTTTATCAAACCACAATCAACTCTCTACCTGCACTGCTCATTCTGCAGAGAATGTATGGAAGATTCTTTTCACTAAGGAAGCATGTTTTCAAACAACTTCTCTTTAGTTTCATGTCCGGTCACAAATCAGTGGCAGTCCAGACCCAACAAAAATGCAAGAAATGCATTAAGTTAAATGTCAGTCCAATTATTGGTATTTCAGGGGTGCTTGTGCTTGGACTGTCTAGCTCTGTAAACACTCCAAGACTTTGACTCAACTCATGGTTCATTAATATCTTTGTTAAGGCAAGAAGAGAAAATGAAACTGAAATTCAAAAATGCCATCTCAGCTATCAGTAGCAACTCTAACAATAGGCTTTCAGAAGGACTATGTAGAAAATCCTGGCTACTGTAGTTTTATAGGCTGTATTTGACAATGGGTTTAAATATCCATGTGCTTCCTGTCTATCACTGTCAATAGATAACGAGACTTGACTATTTGGTCCTATTTTTTTTCCCCTAAAGAGTCAGAAAGATAGTCTGGATAATAAAAAGTAGCCTGTTATGTCATAGTAAATAAGAAGAGAAATATCTTTGTGACATAAAACTACAGTGGCAAATAATCACAATGCACTGTCATCTTGTCAATCATATACGGTAAGTATTTTAAACTTGAACTACATACCTCTAAATCACACATGTGTATTTTTCATATGTGTGCATATATATACACATCTTTAGATAGTACTGTGCCTCACTTTTTACATAGTCAAATGTTTAGGAAAAAGTTTATGAGAACATTATATCCCCATTCTTCCAGTAATTAGATATAAAAGATATTTACATATAAGGCAAACTATATTTTAAGTTAAAAGAATTTAAAAAAATGATAATTCTAACAGAGAGTTTATACTGTCTTCCAGAGGAATATAATAACTAGGTAAGTACTAAAAATTATTTCTGGAAGGGCTTTTCATTGCTTGTGTGTTTAACAGGCCTATCAATGGATACTGCTATTATCCAGGATAGCTCATGGGTAACATTTACTAGATTTGGTGGAAAAAAAAAAAAAAGAAGTAAATTCAGACATAAAGGAAGAAAATGACAGTAATACAATAATAGTAGGGGACTTTAGCAACCCACTTACTTCGATGGATAGATCATCTAGACAGAAAATCAATAAGAAACACTGGCCTTAAACAACACATTACATCAGTTGGACTTAACTGACATATAAAACATTCTACCCCCAAACAGAATACATATTCTTCTGAAGTGCACATGGAACATGTTGTAGGAAAGGTTGCATGTTAGGTCACAAAACAAGTCTTAATAAATTTAAGAAGACTGAAATCATATCAAGCATCTTTTCCTACCATAATGGTATGAAAATAAAATCAATGACAAGAAGAGAACTGGAAAAACCACAAACATGTGGAGGCTAAACAACATGATAATAAACAAACAATGAGACAACAGAGAAAGAATAAATAAATACCATGAGACAAATAAAGATGGGAACACAACAGTTCAAAATCTATGGGACACAGGAAAAATACTTTAAGAGGGAAGTTTATGGCAATACATACCCATCCTAAGAAACGAGAAAAAATTTAAGACAAACAATCTAACCTTACACCTAAAGGAACTAGAAAGAGAACAAGCAAAACCCAAAGTTAGTATAAGGAAGAAAATAATAAATATCAAAGTGGAAATACATGAAATAGAGACAAAAAAAAAAAATCAACGAAACTAAGAGCTAGTTCTTTGAAAAGACAAACAAAATTGTTAAACTTTTAGCCAGACTCCTCAAGAAAAAAAAAAGAGAGGGCCCAAATAAATGAAATCAGAAAGGAAAGGGGAGAAATTACAACTAATTCTGCAGAAATACATAAGACACTACTACAAACAATTATATGCCAAAAAAATGGGATAACCTAGAACAAATGGGTAAATTCCTAGAAACATACAATCTTCCAAGACTCAGTCCAGAAGAAATAGAATATGTTGACTCATGACTAGTATTGAAATTCAATCAGTAAAAAAATAAACAAAACAAAAAAACCTCCCTAGAAACAAAAGTCCAGGACCTGATAGCTTCACAGGTGAATTCTACCAAATATTTAAAGAAGAGTTAATACCTACCCTTCTGAAACTATTCCAAGGAAGAAGGAATGCTTCCAGACAATGCTTCTGTGAGGCCAGCATTACCCACATACTAAAATCAGACAAAGCCACCATAAAAAAAGAACACTACAGACCATTATCCCTGAGGAACATTGATACAAAAATCCTCAACAACATATTAGCAACTGATTTTAACCATACATTAAAAGGATCACACGCCATGGTCAGGTAGAACTTATTCCCAGAATGCAAAGATGGTTGAACATCACCAATTAATCAGTGTGGTACACCACACTAACAAAAAAGGATAAAAATCATATGATCATCTCAATAGGTGCAGGAGATGTATTAGATAAAATTCAACATATAAGTATGATAAAAAGTCCCAACAGAGTGGATACAGAGGGAATGTACCTATGATAGACCCACAGTAAACATCTTACTCAGTGGTGAAAAGCTGATAGCTTTTCCTCTTAAGATCAGTAAGAGCCAAGGATGCCACTCTAGCCACTTTTATTCAACACAGTATTAGAAGTTCTAGCCAAAGTATTTGTACAAGAAAAAGGAATAAAAAGCATCCAAATTGAAAAAGAAGACGTAAAACTGTCACTATTAGCAGATGACATGATACTAAATATATAGAACCTTAATAAAAGACTCCACCAAAAAACTATTAGAGCTAATAAATTCAATAAAGTTGAAGGATACAAAATTAACATATATAAGTCTGTATATACAATATGCATAAATGTAATTGTATAACTTATGTAATATATATAAATTGTAATCTATACAATTACAACAAAATATCAGAGGGACACCTCGGTGGCTCAGTTGGTTAAGCATCCAACTTTGGCACAGGACATGATCTCACAGTTTGTGAGTTCAAGCCCTGCATTGGGCCCTGTGCGGACAGCTCAGAGCTGGGGCCTACTTCAGATTCTGTGGCTCTCTCTCTCTCTCTGCCCCTCCCCTGCTTGTGCTCTATCACTCTCAACAATAAATAGTAATAAAAAAAATAATACAACAAAATAACAGAAAGAGAAATTTAAAAAACAATACTATTCACAATTGCTTCAAAAGGAATAAAATACCTAGTAATAAATCTAATCAAGGAGGTAAAAGAGCTGTACTCTAAGAACTACAACACAGTGATGAAAGAAATAACATCATTGAAATGTTATTACCCAAAGCGATCTGCAGGTTCAATGCAATTCCTATCAAAATATCAATGGCACCTTTCACAGAAACAGAACAAACAATCCTAAAATTTGCATGGAACCAAAAAAGACCCCAAATAACTTAAAGCAATCTTGGATAAGAAAAATGGAACTAGAGGTATCACAATCCCAGATATCAAGATATAGTACAAAGCTGTAGTCATCAACCCAGCATGGCAGTGGCACATAAGTAGACACATACATAAACAGAACAGAACGGAGAGGCCAGAAATACTATGCTTGTACAGTCAATTAGTCTTCAAAAAAGGAGTCAAGGGCATACAACAGAGGAAAGACAGTCTCTTCAATAAATGGTGTTGGGGAACCAGGACAACTTCATGCTAAAGAATAAAACTGGACCACCTTCTTACACCATATACAAAAATAAACTCCAAACAGACTAAAGACTTAAATATTAAGACTGAAAATCATAAAACTACCAGGAGAAAACACAGGCAGTAAGCTCTTAGAAATCAGTCTGAGCATTATTATTTTGGCTCTGTCTCCCCATGCAAGGGCAGTAAGAGCAAAAGTAGGCAAATGGGACCACATCAAACTACAAAGATTTTGTACGGTCAAGGAAACCATCAACAACAACAACAAAAAGCAAGCTACTGAGTGAGAGAAGATACTGCAAATGATATAACTGACAAGGGGTTAATAACCAAAACATATAAAAAAACTCACACAACCACCAGCAAAACCCCAAACATTATGATTAAAAAATGGGCAGAGGAACAGAATAGACATTTCTCCAGATGGCCTACAGACGCATGAAAAGATGCTCAACATCACTAGTCATCAGGGAAATGCAAATCAAAACCACAACGAAATACCACCTCACGACTTGTCAGAATGGCCATTAACAAAAAGACAAGAAACAACAAGTGTTGGTGAGGATGAGGAGGAAAGGGAACCCTCATGCACTGTTGGTGGAAATATAAATTGGTGCAGCCGCAACAGAAAACAGTATGAAGTTTCCTCAAAAAATTAAAAATAGACCCACCATTTGCTATGGTCTAGTAAATCCAATTCTGGATGTTTATGGAAAAAACAAAACAAAAAAAAACCAACCCAACAAAAAACAAATCACCAATCTGAAGAGATACATTCACACCTATGTTCACTGAACATTATTTATAATAGCCAAGATATGGAAGCAACCTAAATATCCATCAACAGATGAATGGAGAAGATATGGTGTATATATATTCACCAGGGAATATTACTCATAAAAAACAATGAAATCTTACCTTTTTTGAAAACATGGATGGGCCTAGAGGGTATTATGGTAAGTGAAATAAGACAGAAAGACAGAACAGAAAGACAAATAGTATGTAATTTCACTTATAAGTGGAATATAAAAACTAAAACAAACGAACAAACAGAACAGAAAGAGACTCATAGATACAGAGGACAATCTGGTGATCGCCAGTGGGCAGAGCAGGGAGGGGTAGGTGAAACAGGGAAAGGGGATTAAAAGGTACAAAAAACTTTCATTTATAAAATAAGTAAGACATAGGAACACTATGTACAGCATAGGGAATATAGTTAATAATATGTACTAATTATGTATGGTGACAGATGGTAGCTCGATTTATCATGGTGATCACTTTGTAATGTACAAAAAGGGGATCACTAATGTTGCATAACTGAAACTACAGTCGACCCTTGATCAACATGGGGGTTAGGGGTGCTGGCCCCCCATGTAGTGGAAAATCCATATGTAACATTTGACTCTGTCAAAACTTAACTACTAATAGCCCACTGTTGGCCGGAAGTTCATTAATGTATATTCTGTAAGCTACATGAGCTATATACTGCTTTTACTTTATATACTATATGTATGTACCATAAAGTAAGCTACAAAAAAGGAAACGTTAAGGAAATCACAAGGAAGAGAAAACACATTTACAGTGCTATACTATATTTAAGAAGAAAAATCTGTACATAAGTGGACTGGCACAGTTCAAACTCATATTGTTCAAGGGTTAACTATAACATAGTATTGCACATCAACTATATTTTAAGAAAAAGAAAAGAAAAGAAAATTCACCCTAGGGCTTTAGCTGTAATGGGTAACTCCCAGGAAAACTCTTCATAGAGATGGACCACATACGTCCCACAAAAATTGTTTGGTTGTATGTTTTTATATCATTCCCTTTTCCTGTTAATATGGATAACATTTAATTCCATAAATGTGATTTTATTTATTTATTTATTTATTTAATTTAATTTAATTTAATTTAATTTAATTTAATTTAATTTAATTTGAGGGAGAGAGACAGACAGACAGAAAGAGTACACATGAGCGAGGGAGAGGGGCAGAGGGAGAGAGAAAATTCCAAGCAGGCTCCATACTCAATGTGGCTTGACACTGGGCTCAATTCCACGACCCTGGGATCAAGATCGAAGCCAAAACCAAGAGTTGGATCCTCAACTGACTGAGCCACCCAGACGCCCCATAAATGTGATTTTAAATAGAAAGCATTGCAGTTGTTTTTCTCACACGAATAAAGAACAGGCTCATGTGGTTATATACATTCTCAAAGTCCTGACACTGGTAACATTTCAAAACACTTTCACCTACATTACCTCGCATTAACTTTAAAATAGTCCAAGGAGGTGGGCATGTCATACAATATGACCCTTTAACAGATGAGGGCACAGAGGCACACTGTGGTAAGAAAGCCACCTAAGGAAAACAACCATGCAACAATGGGCACAGATGAGGGCACAGAGGCACACTGTGGTAAGAAAGCCACCTAAGGAAAACAACCATGTAACAATGGGCAATGAACTAGAAGAGTCAGAGCTGGAAATTAAGGCCTATTCAGGACTGTTTCTTAATGTGACACAAAATACAGAGAACAGTATCAATAGGTAAATGTCACTAGGAAAAAAAGGGAAGTAATTTATGATAGCCAACTAGGTCAAGATATTATTATACATTCCCTTCCACATAAATGAAGAATTTTTCAAACATAAAAGTGAAGTCGGTAAATAAGATAGTTGTGTGTGTGTGTGTGTGTGTGTGTGTGTGTGTGTGTGTGTGTGTGTGTTAGTTTGCTTTGTTGCTACTGTTTGGTTGGGAGGAGAGAGGGTGGGTGATTTGTATGGAGTCATCCACACTACTGAATGGTCCCTTTTTTGAGACAAAAGTACCAGTACTCAAGATGTTTTGCAGGCTATTGTAAAAAAAATTTTTTTAATGTTTACTTATTTTTGAGAGAGACAAAGACAGAATGTGAGTGGGTTAGGGGCAGAGAGAGAGGGAGACACAGAAGCAGAAGTAGGCTCCAGGCTCTGAGCTGTCAACACAGAGCCCGATGAGGGTCTCGAACTCACGAGCTGTGAGATCATGACCTGAGCCAAAGTCAGATGCTCAACCGACTGAGCCACCCAGGCGCCCCTTTGCAGGCTATTATAAATGATACTTACTCATGTGACAAAAAAGCAGAATAACGTTTTTCTTATTCTACACAATCCTCCTAGATCTTTTTTTTTAATGTTTATTTTGAGAGGGAGCACGTGCATGCATCAGTGGTGGAAAGGCAGAGAGAGAGGGGGAGAGAGAATCCCAAGCAGACTCCGCACTGCCAGCCCAGAGCCTGATAAAGGGCTCGATCTCATGACCATGAGATCATGACCTGACCCAAAATCTAGAGTCAGACACTTAACCGACTGAGCCACCCAAGCACCCCTCGGATCCAACTTTCTGGTTTTATTTCCCACAAGGCCCTCTCGCCACCACCCTCCACCCCTGCCCACCAAAAGACCTCTGTGCTCTAAGCAAACTATTGTACTCATTCTCTCCCCGATATCCTACACTTTCCTGCCTGTTTTTATTCATGTGGTCTCCTCCTTCCAGATGGACTGTACTTCTAAATGGTAAGTCAAGACAAAAAAGCTAAAAGAAAATACTTGCAAACTTCTCCATAATCTTGGCATATATAGAGACTCCTTTAAAAAGACATGAAGATATGTGTTAGTTCACAAGTAAGCTGTGAGCAGATATACCAACTCTAAAGAAAATGACTAATAAATGAAAATATATTAAAATCTAAAACTTCCATTCATCAGGACACATCAAAAGACTAAAAGGTAAGCCACAGAGACTCAATCAAGAATATACAAAAATTACTACAAATTAATGAAAAAAGAGGCAAAACGCCATTGAAAAGTGGACAAGAACATGTACCCAATCATTGCGTTGTACATCCAAAACTAACACAGAGTTGTGCCAATTATACCTCATTAAGGCAAAAAAGAAAGCCACCTGGGTGGCAGTGTTAGGCTGCAGTGAAGAAAGAAACTATCAATTCTAGGCACTACATATACATTTACATAATGAGCCACAGAGACAAACTATCATGATGCCAGATGAGATTCTTAAAAGGGACTCCAGCTAATGTGCTGCCCTGGAAACCTGGCTCTGGGGGGAATACAAGTGGGAAAGAAACTAACAATTACAGACAGTCCTCCTCTTGGTAGGTTTCCCGGAAGTTTCCCTGCAGAGAGGGGTACCTCCAGGCTGCTCAAGAGTGCCCTGGCTTGACAGTCTTGCTCTGATAAAAAAAAACAACAACAAAAACAAAAGAAGACAAGAAAAAAGAAAGAAGAAAAAAAAAAAAGACAAGAGACTTGATCAGTCACTTCGCAAAAGTTGAAGTCCAAAGAGCCAAAACCACAGTAACACATATTAGTAACCATACTGCTGGAAGGAGTGGAAATCTGTATAATTATTGTGAAAACTTCTTTGGTATAATTTACTAGAGCTGAATATACTCATGCCCCATTACATCCAAATTTACGCCTAAGTATGAGCGTTGTGCTCAATAGAAATGTGCACATTTGGACACCATGAAACAGGTATGAGAATGCTGATAGCACCAATATTCAAAAGAACCAAAAAATGGAAGTAACGAGTTTCTTTCAACAGAAGAATGTATAAATCAACTGTAGTACAGCAACAATGCAGACATGAAAATAAACTAGAGCTAAATACGACAGCATGCATGACTCTCAAACATAATGTTAAAAGTCAGAGGAAGGCACAGAAGACACATTGATTGGTTTCATTTATGTGGGGATTTAAAAAACAATAGTAAAAAAGGTTTCAGAGACAAACGATTGGGTGGTACAACCATCCAAGCTATAAAGTAACAAAGCAACAAAGATGTTACCAGAAGTATCTGAATAGTGATCACCTCTGGGTGACTGGAGAAAGGAGGTCATAATTGAGGGGAGGCCATTCTGACATAATGGCAATAATGTATATATTTCTCGATCTTGGTGGTGGGTAAAAGGTGCTTTTTTTTTTCTTATGACAAATCACTGTACTCTTTTTCTGTATGTGTGCTATATTTTCCCAGTTAAAAAAAAAAAAGAATGGCATTGCTAGGTGTAAAATTCATTCATTCATTCTTACTCAACAAATACGAATTAAAAGCCTACAAGGGTTGTTCTAGGCACTACATACACATTTACATATTGAGCGACAGAGACAAAAATGTCCCACTTTCTAGTTGATGAAGACAGAAAACAAGATTTGTGATAATAATAACGGTAACAATCCATATACATACATGTAGAAATGTCTGTTGGTGTTAAGTGCTAGGAAGAAAAAGCAAGGATAGAGAATGTGTGTTTGGAGGTAGGAGGAGATTCAGTGGTAGGTGGTCAGAAAAGGTCTCACTGAAATGGTGACATGTGAGTTAAGATTTAAAAGAAGTGAGGAAGAAAAAAGACAATTCACAGAATGGAAGAAAATACTGCAAATCACTGTCTAATAAGAGTCTAATACCAAGAATATATAAAGAATTCTTATAATTCAACAACAAAAAGACAAGCCCAATTAAAAAAATTTTTTTAATGTTTGTTTATTTTTGAGAGAGAGACAGAGACAGAGTGCAAGTGGGAGAGGGGCAGAGAGAGAGGGAGAGACAGAATCTGAAGCAGATTCCAGGCTCTAAGCTCTCAGCACAGAGCCTGACGTGGGGCTCAAACCCACAAACCCAGAGATCATGACCTGAGCTGAAGTCGGATGCTTAATTGACTGAGTGACCCAGGCGCCCCAAGCCCAATTTTAAAAAGGCAAAGGACTGGAACAGACATTTCTTCAAAAAAGATATGCAAATGGTTAAGTAAGCACATGAAAAGATATTCGACATCCTAAGTCATTAGGGAAATGCAAATCAAAACTGCAATGAGACAGCTCTTCACACTTAGTAAGAAGGATATACGGTAAAACCTTGGATTGGGAGTAACTTGTCCTGCGAGTGTTCCACAAGACGAGCAAACATTTCTGATAAATTTTTTAATTTGATAAATGACTGACGTCTCACAATACAAGTAGTATGTGATGCTGAATGTCACATGATCACAGCTGAGCCAACGGTTTTTGAAATTCGCTTTGATATGAGCACTATGGATTACAACCATGTTTCCGAAATGCACTGTGCTCGCAAACCAAGGTTTTACTGTTATTTTTTTTAAATGGGGAGGGGGGGTGGAGAACAAGTGTTGGTGAGGACACAGGGAAATTGGAATCCACAAACATTGCTAGTGAGAATATAGAATGGTGCAGCAGCTGTGGAAAGCACTGGCCATTCCTGAAAAAGTTAAAGAAAGAATTTCCATATGACCCAGCAATTCCACTCCTGGGCATCCACCTGAAAGGAATGAAAAGAGGAACTCAAACAGATACTTGTGCACCAATGTTTCCGGTATCTTTTCAACAGTATTTTAAGGTAATATGTTGACCTAATGACAGTTAAGATTTCGATGAAAAGATAGGAGTGGAGGTAAGACCATAAGGAACATAGAGACATTACTCAGAGTAGTACATTCTGTACATGTTTACTCCTCCATTGACCATCAGTTTAGGCCCTGTTGTGGGCTGAGTTGTGTCTCACTCCAATTCACATTGAAATCCTAACCCCCAGTACCTCAAAATGTAATTGTGTATAGTGTCAGCGTCTTACAGAGGTAATGAAGGCAAAATGAGGTCATGTGGATGGAAGTCCAGTCCAACATGACTGGTATCCTTGTAAGAACAGGAAATTAGGACCCAGACACACACACAGAGGGACAACCATGTGAAGACACTGGGGGAAGATGCCACCTACCAGCCAAAGATACGGGCCTTAGAAGAAACCAATCCTAATGACATGGTGACCTCAAAACTTCTCATCTCCAGGCTGTGAGTACATAAATTTGTTTTTTAAGCTACCCAGTCAGATGTACTCTGTTATGGAGGTCCTGCCAAACTAAGATAAGCCCCAACACCTCTTTGGGGATGGACAGAAGATCTGTCCTCTAAGAACAATGGAAAGCCACTGGAGAGTTTTAAGTATAAAAATTATATGATTACATCTACATATTAACAAGTGCCCTTGGCTTCTATTCCCCTCACTCCCCTGCCTTGGCTTTTCTTTTCTTTTTTCATTTTTTAAAGTTTGTTTGTTTGTTTATCTATAAGTGGGGGGGGGAGGCGGCGAGAAGATTTGAAGAAGGAGATAGAGAGAAAGAGAATCCCAAGTAGGCTCTGCACTGTCAGTGCAGAACCCAATGCGGGGCTCGAACTCACAAGCTGTGGGACCATGGCCTGAGCCAAAAACAAGAGTTGGACGCTTAACTGACTGAGTCACTCAGGCGCTCCATGGTTTTTACTTCTAAATGGAGTTGGCCAAACTGGATGTGAGAAACCAATGAGGAGGCTACTGCATTAGTCCCGGCAAAAGACAGTAATTTGATCTAATGTGATGGCAATGGTGATAAAGAAAAGTAGAAAAACTTGAGATGTGGATTAGAGGTAGAAGAGACAGTACTTGGTGACAGATTTGAACGGAGGTGTGTGTGTGAAGGAACAATAGTCAGAATGACTCTCAGGTTTCTGGCAAGAGAAAGTGGACAGAGGCAGTGGAGATAAGGAAACTCTAGAGAAGATCTGAAGAAGGAGAGCATCAAAGGGGCAGTTTAGGACACAATTAGCTTGATATGTCTGTGAGACTTCCCTGAAAATAAATGAAATAAGTCTATGAAGCCAAAAAAGAGACTTAGGTAAGAGACATACATTTGATATTTCCATATTATATGTTGATATTTAAAACTGCAAGACTGCAGGATGCCCAGCTGGCTCAGTTGGTAAAGCGTGTGACTCTGGATCTCAGGGTTGTGACTTCAAGCCCTATGCTGGGCATGAAGCCTACTTAAAAAACAAAACAAAAAACCCCAGCAAGAGTAGATGTGACCGCCCAAGATAAGAATGCTGTATGAGAAGAGAGGCAAGCCTGGGGCGGAAATCTATGGAATTGCAACATTTAGGGTAGGTGGATGTTCCAGAAACAGTAAGTACCAACAGGTCCACAAATGTGTTCTGCGTGGTATGTGGAAATGTATGGTGGGCATACATTTATTATTACATGGATTATTATGTGGATCAAAATAATTTAGTGAGTTAGTATACAGGCAATAAAACTGGGTAGCTTATTTTTAAATATGCCTTCAATATTTCATTTTCCAGTAAAACCCATTAAAGTCACTAATATTGTTAAGTAAACACACAGACTAGAAGATTTACTCTCTTTCTTCCGCCTTATACATATAAGATTACAGCCAAGAACCCACTTAGGAAATTCATTACTTATGTTGTCTAAGCTGGTCTCCTGCATTAAAACCGAACTTAGACTTTCTGCGTCCTATCTGAAAAACACCACAAAGTGAAAATCGAAGTGCAAAGATTAAAATTCTGCCAATTTCTTAAAAGAGAAGAAAAATTTATTTGTTTGCCCATTCCTTTTCATTTTTAATTTGTAATCCTGTCTACAAGTACCTGGGTAATGTTGTACATACCCATTAGCAAAATTCCCATGGAAATAAAATGTAGTGAGGCCTTCAGAGAGGTCTAACTTGATGAAAGCTGACAGTAAAAATATCCTCTGCCTTCCCATTAGTTAGGAATTAGGAACACCTATACATTTTCCAAGAGAGAAGTGCATTAGCCTCTGTACAAATTACCCAAGTAAAAACAGCCTCTAAATAATACAGTTATAAACTGGATAAAAGTTAAACCACATTTACAGTGCTTAGCTTTTAAACTTAAGTTGGATATCAGAATTAGAAATGATACAATTAGCTTTTCACCTAGAAAATCAGGAATAAAGAATGCCAGGAAAAGAAAAACTACTAATCTCATGTTCTGACTGATCTAAAAATACTTTTCTAGGTATTTCAAGAGGAAGTTTTCTCCTTTTCAGTTACAGAAATGAAGGGCAAAGATAATATATAAGTATTTCAAGTTCTACTGAATGCTCAATGGGTTTATAGCACATAAATTATTAGGCACCATTTAACAAATATATCTAGAGATTATGTTCTACATAACTATATACAATATGTTAATTGTGAATATATTCTAGTATCTCTATTATTACTTGTTGACTATCTTCACTATTATTGTTCAAAAAACCCTGGGGTGTAATTTAAGCTCTCACCACCAAAAGAAAAAAAAGAAAACCATGAAATTCTACTGATACATACAGGCATTAGCCATTTCCGTCACCTGTAATATTCCATCATTCAATAAATATTAGAGAGTGCCAATACAAAGGTAAAGGTAAACAGGAACGTGTGTACCCTTGACCAAAGAAAGGTCGTTCTCTAAGCAGGCTGGTTGCCCTTTACAGCTAAGCTCCCAACTACAGGAAGAAGGTACACAGGAGAGAAGGGAGAAAGGGATCCTCTGCCCATCTGTCAGATCCGTGGAATCAATCCTGGCAACCAAAGGGGGTAACAGATGTTACAATGGGCTCTGATTCAGAGGGTGCCAGCTTCAGAAGGGGCAAGCAAAAGCTTGCTGTAGGTGGAGGGAGAGCAAATTTCTACTCTTCTTTGAAGCAGCTTGACTATGTGACCTCCCAAGGTTCTTTTCAGTTCTATGGCTTGACGATGTTGGAAGGTGTACCTGACATAAGCAAATTAAGCTAGTGAGCTGAGAATCACAAAATGGTAGTAAGAAAGAGCTTCGGCAATAACCTAGCTCAACCCTTTTGTTCACTAAATGAGGCAGCAGGTCCCACAAAGATGAACTAATACGCAGTATATCATGGTGAGACCAATCGCTGTTCTTTCTGCTTTACTATTATGGTAACTCAAGATAAAACTGCACTTTCAAGCTAATTTAAAGAAAACATTTCTCTCCATGAATTTGCACATTTATGTCCCCTGCTAATTCTACACAGAAATACATAAAAGCTGTTCTGAGAGTACATATTTTGATAAATATGGCTACATAAGGTAATGTTTGTCTTGGTTAAATTAATTAAAAGAAGAAAAAAAAAAAAAAGAGGAGCACATGGGTGGCTTGGTCGGTGAAGCATCCCACTTGGGCTCAGGTCATGATCTCACAGTTCTTGAGTTCGAGTCCTGCATCAGACTCTGCACTGACAGCTCAGAGTCTGGAGCCTGCTTCAGATTCTGTGTCTCCCTCTCTCTCTGCCCCACTCCAGCCTGTGCGCTCTCTCTCGCGCTCTCTCTCTCTCTCTCTCCCTCTCTCTCTCTCTCTCAAAAATAAACTTAAAAAAAAAACCACTGGGAGTATTTCATAGAAGTTAACACAGCACTCCACCATGCTCAAAATTCTAATTCCAAACACACAAAAATATGTCAGCCCAATGGATAAAGTACATGAATCAGAGACAGAGGAAGACAAATAATCACTTGCACCTGAATATGGAGCTGATGCCTGTTGCTCCACTGACCCCTGTGATTCCAAAGGCTCTTCATGAAAACTACTGCCCGGTCCAGCAGGCCCCCGACACCTCCTGGGCATGGATGGTCCTGCTGCTGGAGGAGGGTAGTAGGCAAAGTGGAAACCCTGAGCTTTTATCAAGGCTTGATAAAAGTCATAAAAGGACAACTTCAGCAAAGAGATGGAACACAAGTTACAAAAGGCTTTTATTTCCTGGGGTTAAGTCAACGAAATTCGAACTTTCCTTTTCGCCGTCTTTGAAAAAATGCAGCTTGACAAAGACACTTGTCCATTTAAGAATACAGTCAGTACATACACAACAAAAGCAAATTTCATGCTTGTTAGCGTGGCAGTCAAGACTTCCAAAATCTGGCCCCCAACGCTGCCTACAGCCTCGAGTTCTAGCACCCTCTGAATGCACTCTGCACACCTGCAGTCCTAGCAGGCTTTCCACAATGCCCTTTGAGTCTCTGCTCATGCTGTTCCCTGCGTTCTCTCAGCAGCACTCCCCACAGCTCTTGTGCATGCACGGAGCACACACATGCATTTGTCTAGATCTTTGAGTCCTTTTTTTTTTTTTTTAAGTTTATTTATTTTGAGACAGAGAATGAGGGAGGGCTGAGAGAGAGGGAAACAGAGAATCCCAAGCAGGCTCTGTGCTCAGATGTGGAGATCGAACTCACAAACCATGCGATCGTGACCTGAGCCAAAAATCAAGAGCTGGACACTTAACTGATTGAGCCACTCAGGCACCTCCAGATCCTTTAACTCTCAATTCAGTTGACCTAATAGCTCCTTGTGCATATGTCAGTCACTGCCCTTCCCTAATACACTGTATGGAATTGCCTACCTTTGTACTATAGATGGGAGGAACTTCAAGGGCAGGGCTATGCTTTCTTTATTGTAGACCAATAGCCTAGCTTGGGATTGATCACCAGTACCCGGTATCACAGATGTTTATTGAGCTCAATTTTAAGAAAAGGTAGATGGTAAATTAAAAAAATTTTTTTTTATTCTTTATTTTTGAGAGAGAGAGACAGAGATACAGAGCATGAGTGGGATAGGGACAGAGACAGAGAGGGAGACACAGAATCCGAAGCAGGCTTCAGGCTCCAAACTGTCAGCACAGAGCCTGACATGGCTTGAACTCACAACCTGCGGGATCATGACTAGAGCCGAAGTTGGATGCTTAACCGACTGAGCCACCCAGGCGCCCCAGGTAGCTGGTAAATTTAAATTTACTTTTTCCCCCATGGGGGAAAATACTATATAGAGAGTATCAAAATAATTGGATTTTGCCTAAATGATGACAATATTTTCCAATTATACTATAATATTTGCCCTAGTGATGACAGTAGTCTTGTTGGTCTCCTAAGTCTTGTTTATTCAGCATGTATGTGTGCTACAAAGTACAGTAATTTTGCTATTGATTTCCTAGTTAGCTTGAAAAATGGCTTTTCACACTTGAAGGGTCCTGCCTGAGCTGGTGAAATCAGAAGATTTGAGGTTTTGCACATATTTAGCTAAAACCACAAATTTTGGCTGTCAAGAGAACAATAAACCATTTTTAACCAGAAACCTTTATTTAAGAGATAAGTGGTGTCAAAGTGTCCATGCCATATTGTCACAAAATGTTTAATCAGAGGTAACTATTTCAGCTGTGAGGACATTTAACCTGTTTTCCGTATGGGCCCTTTGCATTCTGGCTAAAATATTACTTCATTCTTGTATAGACAAACAGTGTGTATGGCAGTCATCTCATGACCACATTTTCTATCCTCTGAAAAATTACAACATTCTGGGCTCCTGGGTGGCTCAGATGGTTAAGCATCTGACTTTGGCTCAGGTCATGATCTCACAGTTCATGGGTTCAAGCCCCATATTCAGCTCTGGGCTAATAGCTCAGAGCCTAGAGCCTGCTTCAGATTCTGTCTCTGTCTCTCTGTCCCTCTCCCCCCTTGCACTCTCTCTTAAAAAATAAACATTAAAAAAAATTACAATGTGCTATGCATGAGCAGATCACAAACTTGGAGCCAATCACAATGCACCTCTTAGAGTATTCATTAACTGTAATTTATTATGTGTATGCTGATATGTCATTATGATTTTCAGCTCTGGTACTGAAATATTTAGCTATGGTTGCTGAATATAATCAGCAAGATAAGAGGTTTTGAATATGATTACAAGAAGCTCCTTAAATGTAGTGAGAAATTATGTTAAGAGCACTGACAGCTAAAAAAAAAAATGGAGCATTTCTCTGTAATAAATATTATAGGTGATGCTATCTTTTTCTGGAAATTACTCTTTATTCTAATTATAAGCACTTATCTGATTACTGAAGCATTATCATTACAGATTTAGAATGGTTGCATTACTTAACTTCTCAAAACATGTGTTAGTATCCCAGTTGAGGCATTCCGGGTAAACTAGACACTAAATTGAAATCATGTTCCCAGTGCGTGGTTTCTAAAGACTATGAGCTCAATGCCCAAATTGGGGTTTCTCCTTTGTTCATAAAATCACTTTATTGTATTCAGAGACAGAAATTTGGATGATGTGTGTGTACTTTCAAGAGCTACCATGCATTCTGCATCCTAAATTAAATAACCTAATATAATTCACAGTGTTAAGAAAAAGGTAATTAAAAACATATGTTGGTTTCATTTTTTTCTGTCTTGTGCCATCACGTCAGTCTTCAAGGAAAAGAAGACCACTATGTGCATCTAAATGAGTATTAATTTCACAATTTAGTTACAATTTATACTTCTTATTGGCTACCTGGAGGCTCTGTTTCTGGAAAATAAACACAAGGGTAAATTCAGCATTTGCTTCATGTTCTGAAGGGCGCTGAATGTATCATGTAACTGGCACCCAGAAAGGCACCGTTTGCAAATCTGCAGCATAATCAGACACCCCTGATTCTATTCTCAACCCTTAGGGATCCTAAGTCCTAGAGACTGGTGGGAACAATAACAAATTTCATCATGGAGTTAAGGCAGTAACTGTCTATTAGAAACTGTTATCTTATAATCATGTTCCATTACAAATTTTTAACTTGTAATGGTGACAGATGAAGACTGAACTCATTTTTCCACCCACATTAGTTCCCTGTTAACCTAATTACCTGATTACGATTTGCAGAATCCTCTTGGAATCATGAAATTAACAATGCACAGTCCAAAAATGAAATGGTCCTAATGAGTTATTACTTTTCTATAATCCTGAGTATATCCGGAGCTTGTGAATAAGGGTGCAGTATCTGTTCGTACAGATTAGTTTTTTTAAAAAGTTCATGCTCGGGACACCTGGCTGGCTCAGTTCGTTGAGTCCGACTTTGGCTCAGGTCATGATCTCATGGTTCATGGGTTCGAGCCCCACGTCGGGCTCTGTGCTGACAGCTCAGACCATGGAGCCTGCTTCGGATTCTATGTCTCCCTCTCTCTCTGCCCCTCCTCTGCTCTCACTCTGTCTGTGTCTCTCTCTCTCAAAAATAAACATTAAAAAAAAATTTAAAAGCTGATGCTCTTTGATCCAGTAAATACTCTTCCAAGAAATCTACTCTAAGAAATAGGAAGGTTGAAAGAAGATTAATTTCAAAGAAATTCACTGCCATTCAATGGAACATTACATAGCCAGTAAAAATTGTATTTACAAAACTTTTTTTTTAATGTTTATTTTAGAGAGAGAGAGAAAGGGAGAGAGAGAGAGAGCACGAGCAGGGGAGGCGCAAAGAGAGAGGGAGACACAAAATCCAAAGCAGGCTCCAGGCTCTGAGCTGTCAGCATGGAGTTGGACGCAGGGCTCGAATTCATGAACTGTGAGATCATGACCTGAGCTGAAGTCAGACGCTCAACTGACTGAGCCACCCTGGCGCCCCCAAAATAGTGTGTTTAAGTGAGGCACTGATATGGGCAAATGTAGACACTATAATTACTACACATTAATGGGGCATACTACTGTGTCTGGCCTTAGCTACTATGAACTCAACACAGAGAATGCTGGCAGACAGTTCACTCTGTGCTACGGTACTTGAGGAAAAGGTGGAACATGGGTTTTATTTTCAATCTAGGGAAAATAATAACATTGGAGAATTTAATATTTTTTTAACTTTATGGAGATATTAATACACCACACAACTTGTCCCTGTAAAGTGTGTAATTTGGTGGTTTTGAGAGTATTCACAGAGTTGTACAACTATAAGCACAATTAATTTTAAAGCATTTTCACCACCTCCAAAGAAACCCCATACCCTTTAGATATTATCCACCCACCCTCCTAACCCTAGTCTTAGGCAACAAGCAATCTGCTCTCTGTGCCTGTATATTTGCCTATTCTGGAAATGATATAAATTTTAAACAGATCCCTCATGCACACCAATATTTAAGGAATGGTATAAGCAAGTGGAACTTTGTAAACACAAAAGAAATGAGGAATGCCTTGACAGGTAGAATAAAAAAAAAAAAGAATAAAAAACAACCTAGAAAGTGTTATCATGAACCCTGAGGAAAGAGTTTTAAGAAGGAAAGAATAATTCAAATGTCAAAGGCTCCCAAGAACCAAGTGAGACAAGTATTGGTAAGTTTTTATTTCAGATTAAATGACAAAGAGAAGGTTAGTGACACCAGGGGTTGATAAACTCTAGTCCACAGGCCAAATCTGGCTTGCCATCAGTTTTTGTAAATAAAGGTTTATTGGAACACAGCTCCGCTCACTTGTTTCGGTACTGTCTACGGCTGCTTTTGGGTTACAAGCTTAAAATATTTACTATTTGGCCCTTTGCAGAACAAAGTCTGCCAACCTCTTGTAGACAAATGTCTCAAATCATTAGTGCTATTAACCAAAAATGACCCAATCATCATCCACATTCCATGGTACAGTCACTGCTGCCAGTTTTAAAGGCCTGGTTGTTTATAGGCAAGGGGACAATTCAGCTGTACTGAAAACAGAGTAATTGCTACTCATCTCAAGGTTGACAACTTCCGACTCTCTTTACCACAATCCGATGTACTGCTGTTTTACAGCACAGGCTGGTGACAGGTGCAGAGGCTGTTAGATCACACCTTCCGAATATGTAGGCTACATCCCTTAGTGGCTCCTATTTATGTAATTTCTCAAACATGAGCAAAATCTGATCTCATGCACACTTCCTTAAGAGAACACAAATGTGATTTATAAATTGATACTCTGTAAAAAGTAAATGCTGGCTCAAGTTTTATCTCTTTTCTAAAGTTTACTACTCACAAATGCTTTTTTGAATGATTAGTTCCAAGTGTTTTATTTTAACGAGCCGTGTACTCATATGAAGTCCATAAGAACTCCGTTCAAGTGTTTGAGTGCTAAAGCTCCAGTGTGTCTACAAATAGAAGTAAGAAACCAAAGGTTTGGGTCAGAAGCATTAAAATGGAATTGTTCAGCTTTTGCTTGTCCTATGTGGTCTCTGCCTGGAATGACTCATAACATAATAAAGCTACACAATTTGGTTTAATGCTTTGTATCTGTTGATGATTAGAGAGCCTTAATGCCTCGCTAGTCTAGTCATTAATATTAATGAGTTTTGTGACCTAGGCCAAGTTAATAAAAATAAAACTTTAAATATCCAATTAAGAAGTTCTCAATAATTTTGAAGTTGAAATTACTTTACGGATTTTTTTTTATAGTGCTGGAAAATAAACAAGGGTTTCAAAGGCATTTCCTATCCTGATGGGGAAAAAAAATGACAGAATGGTAAGAGCATCTATCAAATACCACTTTTTGATTACAGGTCACATAGGGCTGCTTCAAAATCACAGATTAATGGAAGAGGGAATTTAGATGTACATTATTCCACAGATGACTGGAATACAGTATTGGAAGAGGTTAGATCTGTTTAACCCCAAAGCGATTACAAGTAATTTTTACTTTCAAATCAGATCTGAGTTAATAAATGGAAAACTGATAAGGTTGGTGGGATTTACCCAAGTAGCTGTGAAACAATTACTCATTTGTGGCACGGGACTGGAAAAAGTCAGTGATTTTGTAAAAATATAGAATGTTTGTGTGAAGCAATGGGTATTTAAAGTGGGGTGAAAGAAAGATTTCTCTTTTAGACATTTATAAAGAGACTGGCTTAAGCAAAAGTTTGCAGAAACCTGTAGAAGCAGCCAAAGACTGTGTTGCAAATCAGAGCTCTGCCAAATAGACAGGCTCCATGCAGACGGGCCAGACTTAATTTGAAATCTGTATTGCTGGTAACAGAGCTAACTGATGTTCTTGGAAGATCATCTTCCACATGGATGACCATATTACTGGTCATGATCTTGGCCTGGTCTGGGTTTGGAAATGTTAACCCAGTTCACGGAGAGGGCTTATATTCAAAGCATTAATAGCCAGATCTGAGAGAGGCAGTATACAAAATGCATTAAGCAGAATTGGTAATATACTCGAACATTCATTCCAGAACGCTTACCAAAAATAGAAGGAGCATTCCTTCCCCTTTCCTCTCTATTCTCTATGCCACCACCTGGTCTAAGAACTTATTTAACAAAACCCAGAATGCTGAATTTTCTTAACTTCCATCTCTTCAGGGGGCACCTAGGTGGCTCAGTCAGTCGGTTGAGTGTCCCACTCTTGACTTCAGCTCAGGTCATGATCCCAGGGGGATTGAGCCCTGTGTCGGGCTCTGTGCCGAGCATGGAGCCTGCTTGGGATCCTCTCTCTCCCTCTGCCCCTCTGCCCCACATGCGAATGCTCTCTCTAGAATTAAAAAAAAAAAAAAATCCATCTCTCCAGTTTCATCATTCTCTAGATCATTCTAAATACTGAGGCCAAATCCAGTTTTCTACATGCCACTTCAACAGACTGCTCTTCAACTAACAATGGTCAGTATTGCCGCCATTAACGTCAGTTAAAGTTCTACCTCTTTTGCCTTAGAGCTCCAAACTTTCCATAAACTGGTCCTAGTCTATCTTCTCCTTTTAAATTACAAAATATTTAAAATATTAAAATTATAGGGACTGATTTGACAGATATTCATGTATTCCCAACACTCATATTTATCTCATATTTACTATTTTGCCTGTCGAAAGAGTAAATATACAGTTAAAGTCTGACACCATCCATCAGATTTCTTTCCCTTTAGTAGGATGAAGATTTACTGGAGATTAAGATATAAAGTAGGAAACAGGACACAATGAACAAAAGACTTAAAAATGTAAAAATATAATTATTAACTACACTAAGATAAGAACTCTTTTTTTTTAATTAAAAAAATTTTTTTCTTTATTGTTGAGAGAGAGATTGAGAGACAGAACATGAGCGAGGGAGGGGCAGAGAAAGAGTGGGACACAGAATCCGAAGCAGGCTCTGAGCTGTCAGCACAGAGCCCGATGCGGGGCTCAAACTCACGGACCGTGAGATCATGACCTGAGCCAAAGTTGGACGCCCAACTGACTAGGCCACCCAGACACCCCAAGAATTCTTTTTTAAAAATGGTATCCATTTATTAGTCTTAGATTGAAAAGCTGAAAATAAGAAGGAAACAACAAAACGGCAGTTAATATCTCTTTTTACCTTCATTTCAAATTTGCACAAGAGGTGAAGTCAGACTTTGTGTTTCAGGATGGGATTTGAATATTCAGAAATAGGGTTAAGAATGCTCAGGAATTCTCCCTCTTCTATCCCTTATTCTTCTAACAAAATGTAGAAAATGAAGACTGGCAAGGCATAGATCAGAAGTGGTTAGAAGTTAATTTTCTTTAAAAACCTGTATGTGTGTGGGGCACCTGGGTGGCTCAGATGTGGTTAAGTGTCCGACTTCAGCTCAGGTCATGATCTCACAGTTTGTGAGTTTGAGCCCTGCATCGACAGCTTGGAGCCTGGAGCCTGCTTGAGATTCTGTGTCTCCCTCTCTCTCCACCCCTCTTCCACTCATGTTCTGTCTCTCACAAAAATAAACATTAAAGGAAAAAAAAAAAACCTATATATGTGCAAACCAAGATGGCTTGCAAGCTGTAGAACCAAAATACAGCAAAACCTTGGATTGAGAGTAACTTGTTCTGCAAGTGTTCCACAAGATGGGCAAACATTTCTAATAAATTTTAACTTGATAAATGGATGATGGCTTGTAATACGAGCAGTCTCTTTAATGTTATACTTTAAATATCAGCAAATTACAGGAAGAGATTTAAAGTAAAAAGTATAGTGAGTAATTCTTTACTACTACTACTATTTTTTTTTTTTTTTGAGAGAGAGAGAAAAAGAATGCAAATAGGGGAGGAGCAGAGAGAGAGGGAAAGAGAATCATGTGGGGCTTGATCTCATGAGTCGAGATCATGACCTGAGCCGATATCAAGAGTCAGAGGCTAACTGAGCCATCCAGGCACCCCAAGAGTAGTTCTTTAGAAGGTAGGTTTATTTTTGTTGCATTAACACCAAACCTATTAGTTCAGCTACAGATAGTGTCTTTTAAAATTAGACATAAAACATTAAAATATATAAAATATTTTATAATATCTTTACAGGAAAGTGATGTTAATGTGTAGCACCGTGGTGAGATTCTAGTTTGGATAATTCTCTTCCATTGAACAATTCTCCTACAGTTAAAGAAGAAAAATGTAGCGATTCAATTTTAAGATAATCTACAATTTGGATCTATAATTTTCTAACACCTCCAAAATGATGTAAAGTTTCCAATTTTAAATAAAAACATGTGTGTTATATTCAAGGATCTGTTGAGCACAAAGATTTTCCTATTCTATATATTCAAACTAACTGTGGCCACTCTCGTTTTCATTTAGTTACAGAGTAAAATATATTTTAAGTATGTGATGCAATTTCTATCTATGCTCTCTGCCCAAGTTTTAAAAAGTTCCTGGGCCACTCTCCCCTTCCCACTTCATTTCATCTAACTCTGACCACGGACTTCTTTCTCTAGGGTTTAGGTCTTGTGAAGATTCTCCATTATGGGCAGAAGTCCAGATTCCTCAGGTTACCACTTCAGTCCTTCCACAACTCAGGTTGAATTATCTTCTTCCTCTTACTTCCCCAAGGATGTTATTATACAAACTTGCTAATTACTACCCATGAACACTTGCATTTTCTCCAAACAATGCCTTTGTTCCCAGTGCCTCCTTCAATGAGAATATACTCCTCTAACTACCGTATGGCAAAGTCCTGCCATTCTTCAAGGGTTAGCCCAAACACCTCGTCTATGAGGCCTTCCCCCACCTCCCAAAAGGAATGCATCTCTCCCTCTGAGCTCCAATATCTTCCATACTTGAGGTAGTAATGTAGCACCAGAAAAATTCTACCCAGTACTGATGTTTTTTTCCCCCAAATATATCATCCCCTTTCTAGCAGGATGAAAGCTTCTGTTGGGTAGGGTCTTGTCTTCATTTTAGTATGGCACAGTGGTTAAGAGTGTGGCCTCCTGTGTCAAACTGCTTGTGTTTTAAACCAGTCTTTGTAAGTCATCGGCATATTTTATGCTCCACGTGTACTTAGCCCAGAGCCTTGAATGTAATAGACGTTTCATATATGCTTGCTAAGTTGAATAGAATTTTTTTTTTAGCTTCTTAAATAGAATGGAAAATAAAGCCATGTGTAAAACACTGAGTAGGGAAAATACAAAACAAAAACTCCCTCCAATGTAACATCTTAAATAAGCAGTAAATAAATAATTAAACACACAGAGTTATATAAATGTTGTCCAAATATATTACTTTTTGGAAAGGGTGTAAAATCACTGCTTGGATATAATCTAAATATGGTTACAATTCTGAAAGCTATTTTCATACCTACATGTTGTCTGAGAGACCCTTTACATGTAAAATGAAGGTCACTGGTTTCAACAGCATTATCAGAACTGCACAAAAAATCCTGGCTTGGGGCAAAGAATGAAAAAAAAGCCAGTATGTAGAATACCGATCTAGGCAGAGAACATGGGGAGTGAAGGCTTCCTTTCCCACATGACACTACTTCTTATTAAAATTGCAACTTCCGGGGATGCCTGGGTGGCTCAGTCAGTTAGGTGTCCGACTTCAGCACAGGTCATGATCTTGCAGTCTGTGAGTTCGAGCCCTGCATTGGGCTCTATGCTCACAGCTCAGACCCTGTTTTGGATTCTGTGTGCCCCTCCCCAGCTCATGTCTGTCTCTCTCAAAAGTAAATAAACATTAAAAAAATTTTTTTTATTTTAATTGCAACTTCCAGCTATTTTTATATGTAATGTCTCTTGAACACAGACCACCAAACAATGCAGAACTAGGTTACTGTTTTGTGAAGTAGACAAAAATGACTTCAATAGGCTGAGTCTATGGAGTTCATTTCCACTGGTGACCTAATCCAGAGGGGAAGCCATAATATCAGTACCAGAAACATTTTCACTGCTCTTTTTCATGAATAACGTGCAAGCAAAATGAAATGCCAAGTATTCCAAATATAGTCAGTATCCGAGACATCTTACTTGAATTTACTTGAATCTGGACATGAACTTACTCGTGGTAAGTACTATATAGCCATACGGTACAGACTTGTACTCCAGGACAGACTTGTACTTGAAACATAGACTTGTTTTAAACAAGTACTGTATTATTCTCGATGGCAAGGCAGATAAATCAAATGATGTCTCAGACTGAAAGAACTGACCATATTTTTCATGGAGATGACACCTACCTTTCGAAGAGTTCAAGGTGTTTTGCAAAACCTGACAGAAATGAGATTTCTCCCCATCACGCTCCTAATTAGGAAAAATACATGCTAAGACAGGCAAGCGAGAAATCAGCAATACAATGCAGGGTCATAATGGAGCTCACAATGCTGTGTCTGTTATGTCAACAAGTAGGTCTTGAAACTGGATGCTTCTATTTTCAATTTAGGTTTGTGTTTTACATGACACTGTGGTTGATGCACTTTTCTCTTCTGATAAGAGAAGAAACTAAGACTTGTTGAAAATCCAGCCGTCACATGCTGAGCACTGTGGTGGGGGTACGGGTGGAGGTAGGTGCTGTGAAGTGTTACAAAATGGCAGTCAGATTTTGGTGAAGGGATATCTTGAGTAGCTGAACCTGCACCACGCAGTACATTTTCTAACTACTGAAGGCGATGAACTAGAATATTAAACAGTATTATGGCTTCCTCCATACATTCACAATTTGACCTGAATTACTACTGAACAAATCTGCAAGATTTGTTTCAGCCCCACAGCACCATGTCCTGCATTGTAATCACTAGGGGAAACGTACACCCGAGAAAGTACAGCCAGATGCAGCCGATCTGGCAAGAGGCAGGCAGAGCCTGGAACAGTCTGGCCTGATTTAGGGGCCACACTAGTAGTGAAAGGCTCTTAAGTGCTGGCATTTGAAAAACCAGGTTCACACTCTGGATCACGTCCAGCTCTCTTTAGTTCTTAATCTTTCCGGCAAGTATGGTTTGCTGCAATTCAAATACATTTGAGCATTTAACACATGTTCAAGGAAAGTCCTCGAAGAGCACGGTATGAACTATGCATTTTCTAAAATGCATGTGTGTCTAAATAAAAGCTTATCTGTTAGTGAAAAACTGTAAAACCATAGAAATTTTCAGTCATGACAACCAGATATCACAATTCGTTTTTTTTTTTCTTTGCTACATTAACTGTTTCTATTACAGAGACTAAAGAGACAATTTCCAGAGCACCATTTTTGAATTTTATACTTTCTTTTTTTTTTTTTAAGTAAGCGTCACGCCCAGCATGGAACCCAACATAGGGCTTGAACTCATGACACTGAGATTAAGACCTGAGCTGAGATCAAGAGTTGGACGCTTGACTGACTTGAGCCACCCATGTGGCCCTTATATTCATTTTTAAAAAGGTAGTAACATGTCTTATAATACACCGGCTGCTTTAAGTGCAAGACTGTAAAATATTTGACATAGAAATATTGCCAAATATTGTCCAAATGGCCCTAACTTGCACCTCAGATTGTTTTGGAAATGAGGAACAGAGTTCTGAAAAATTGTTTTTGTTGTGCGGGTACAAAATGCAAAGAACAAAATGCAGAAGCATTTTTATCTTTGACTCACTTCAGAATGAAAGACTTGGGAACGCATACATTTGGGCCTCACAACCAATACTTAGGCAGTGATCTGTTTCTAATGAATAGAGTCATACATTTCCATATAATGAACAATGAAAAAAACTGGGCCTGGATTCACTCTTCAACTCTTAAGAAAATCATACCTTAATCGCTAACGATAAAATCCAGGCATTATAACGTCTTGTTACAGTATTGGCAATTAAGAAATAAAGATTTATGGATAAAATAAAAACGCGTACGTACACCACCTATAAATCCTCTTAGGTCTAACTCTGAACCCTGTGATGATTGTTCTCCTTTCAATTTCATTCCAAAGGGCAACAAAAAGAAATTCGTCCATAACATGTCCTCAAGCTTCCACTCTGTTGCAAATCACACTACCCAATATTTGGACAGTTTTGAGGGATGTAGAAATTTTTAACATAATAGGTAAGAGTGGGTCAAACGAAAAATGTAAAAACGTAGACTCAAACAGAAAATGATGAGAGGAAACACTGATTTAAAAAGCAGCAGAGCTCTGAGAAGTTAAAAGCACTGGTTCTGGGGTCAGACTGCCTGTGTCTGAATCCTGGTTCCTCCAGCTACTGAGTGGTGAAACTTCACAGAAAGTAATTCATCTCTCCGTGCCTCACACTCCTTATCTGTAAGTAACTTAGCTGAGGACTGTAGTGAAGATCTTATGTCATTTAAGGTCTTGGAAGAGCAAATGACACAAAGTAAGTGCTCAATAAGTATTCGTTAATATTATTAAAAACTAAGGGAAACAGTATTTCTGATGCCCAAACTCTACAAATGGCTGGCCAGTAATACCAGGGGTTGACGAGAGATCTAGAAGACACAGAACAGGGGCATGGAATCTGCTGGTAAATCTTAAACCAGAACAACTAGAATTGATAAGTGAAGATAAAATGAAGGGAAACTAAAACTCAGTGCAGGTTGACAGGAATGAAAAAGCCACAGATCTGTACATATGCAAAAGGCTGCAAAATAAAAATTAAAAAAGGGATGAAAATAAAGAAGAGGCAACAGTCAGGTGTTTTGGTCAATAAAAACCACAAAGATGTCAAATAAATGCACTGAAATGAAAACTATACATAGTAAGATAATTTTTTTTTCATGGTAACATATCTTTGAAAGGACCCAGCTGCAGGCTGTACTAATCAACTTGATAAAAGAATTTTACTAACATATAAGAAGAGTACATATTAACATCACTCTAACTTTACTAAAAACTAAGAAACATCACCTCCCTCCACACTGCCCCCCCCCACTCTCCCCAAAACCAAGAAAATCCTCCAAATACTTGTAGAACTACTTAGTATTACCATGGCAAGATTAGCCAAACTTAAAAAGGAAATGGCAATTGTCACATCAAGATTTTTCAGATTCGGTATCTCCACGGGTACATCTCTGATTTCTGATTGCATCCAGATTTTCTGTTCAATAAACAGTTTTGAACATTATAATCAACTTCTTTTTAATCAAAACCAGTCATATTGGCAAATTAGGTAGTACTGAGAAATGTAATTCATTACGGCAGTTTTCTTTTTAAGTATGTTTTTAATCAGTTTTGGATGCAGGTGCACTTTTAAAAGAAAAGCAGCAAATTTCCATGGGCAACTGAGGTCTCTAAAGCAGAAATTGGTTTTGGTAGAAAAAGTAAAAGAAAAATGAAATCAAATTTTGTAAGTCTCCATGAGGCCGTTCGTATACAAAACCACTCGGATTGACTTGTTAATAATTCCTAACTTTCATGTTGTTTCATGTTCTCCTATTTCTGAAGAGTTTCATGGAAAAGTATATAATACTTATACCATAAATAAATCAGTACTGTACAGTGTAAACTAAATTCTTTACTTTTTCTCCTCTAAACACTTATTAGCAAACTTTGTTTCAGAAAACAATTATGAAAAATATGACAAATTCAAGCCTGGGGTCTAATATTAAATTGCATTCATTTTTTCAGAAATGTAATTAATTACAATGAGGTTATAAAGAAATCAATCTGTCTGTTTTAGCAGATAATTAATTTACTTGCACAGATTAGCCGCTGCTTTGCATGACTATTAATATAATCCCTGACTTTCTCTTTCTACTGAATTGTGTCTAGAAAAAGACAGTGAAATTCTTTTATAATGCCCACTAAAGTATGTGTTTACTTCTCTTAATGTTGATAGTTAAAATGTACTGATCAAAATGTTGATACACCATGCAACTTTTGAAAATAGCACGCCTACTTAATAAATTGGGTCAACAGAGAATACTGAATATATCAAAATAACCCATGTTACCTTGGACTAAAAATACCACTTAATTGGGGCACCTGGGTGGCTCAGGTGGTTGGGCAACTCACTCTTAATTTCGGCTCAGGTCATGATCTCATGGTTTGTGGGATCGAGACCGCATCAGACTCCGGATTGGCAGTGTGGGACCTGCTTGGGACTCCCTCTCTCTCTCTCTGCCCCTCCTTCACACACGTTCTCTCTCGAAATAAATAAAACATTAAAAAAAAAACCCCACTTAAACAACTTTTTCTTAAATAGGATGACTAATAATAATGCCCAAGAAATGACTCAAATCTCAGAAGTCGACTTTAAATCTGCTTTCCGGGGGCGGGGTGGGGGGTGGCGGGGAATGAACTCACGAAGAAGGTTAATGCTAAATAAATAGCTTTTATAGATTCATTACATACTATAAACATTCCTAACATTTTCCTCCCTTTAAAATATGTTGATAAGCCTCCATTAAATGGTTTCATCATTTTCCCAGTTTCTCTTAATTTCAAAGTCTGTACTTTTTTACATTTTATTTTTGAGAGAAAATGAATCACGATGGCAAATGAGGACACATTTACCTCTTTCAGTTTCCCTGAAATTCCACACAGAATGTATTAAAAAATAAACATTAATAGTTTAGGAAAACAAGAAAGCATACCATTGCAGAACAGAAAATGAGAGGAGGTTCTATAAGCTAAAAAGCAGAGGAGATTTGATTAAAGGGAAAAACACCAAATCAGAGAAAACTGGAGTAAAAATAGGCAAAGGAGAAGCCATTACAGAAGCTCACAAAAACAAAGCTCCTGATCAGTAAATAATAAAAGGAGGAGCATATTGTCTCACATGTGCTTCGTGACCGTGCAGAGTCCCAGAATGCAAAGCGGGATTAGAGGAACAGAGCAAGGTGTCAGGTCACTTATGGGAAGGAAGTCTCAAGCCCAGATGCCATATTCCTGCAACAAGGCACACCCAGCCCTGTAAGTCACTGGCTGAAGGCTTCTGTAGTAAGAATCTTCTTATCCCCAAAAATGAAGAGGAACAGATTCCCATTTGGACTGAGGAGTAAATACCCTACAACCACCAAGACTGTTCTACCTTGAGTTTCAACTAGACATACAAGCAACCAAGAATCACAATCACTTGAGGAGAAATTAGCAAGAAAGTCATCACATTGAAACTAAAGAAATAGGGGCACCTGGATGGCTCAGTTGGTTGAGTGTCTGACTTCTTGATATTGGCTCTGAGTCATGATCCCAGGCTCCTCCCTCTCTCTCTCTCTCTCTCTCTCTCTCTCTCTCTCTCTCTCTCTCTCTCTTCTCCTCCTCCTCCTCCTCCTCCTCCTCTCCTTCTCTCTCTCTCTCTCTCCCTACCCCTACCCCTCTCCCCTGCTCATGACTCTACAAAATTATATATATATAAAAAAGAGACATTCTTAAGTGAAATGAAAACACATCAATGACAAAGAAAAGGAACAAGCTCTTGGTGTTTTGATAGGATCTCATTAAATCTATGTTAAATCTAATCCAAAGTAATCTATAGACATTTTAACAATATTAATTCTTCCAATCTGTGAGCATGGTAAATCTTTGCATTTGCATTTGTGTGTGTGTGTGTGTGTGTGTGTGTGTGTGTGATCTTCAAGTTCTTTCATCAATACCTTACAGTTTTCAGAGTACAGGTCTGCCACCTCCTCAGTTAAATTTACTCCTAGGTATTTTATTCTTGTTGATGCAACTGCCAGTGGGATTGTTTTCTTAAGTTCTCTTACTTCTACTTTATTATTACTGTACAGAAGTACAAGGCAGAAATGTAATGTATTTTAGTTTTGCATCCTGCAACTTTACTGAATTCATTTATTCATTCTAATAGTTTTTAAGGTGGTCGTTAGGGTCTTCTATACATATAGTTTCATGCCATTTCCAAATAGTGGTACTTTTACTTCTTTCTTACCTATCTGGATGTTTATATTTCTTTTCCTTGTCTGACTGCTGTGGCTAGGACTTCTAGTACTAGAATAAAAGTGGTAAGAGGGGCATGTTTATTTTGTAGGAATAGCTTTCAGTGTTTCCCCATTGAGTATGATGTTAGCAGTGGGTCTGCTATGTAAGTCCTTTATTATGTTGAGGACATTCTTTCTACATCCACTCTGTTGACAGTTTTTAATCATTGAACAGATGTTGAAGTTTGTCAAATGCTTCTGCATCTACTGAGATGATCATATGAGTTTTGTCCTTCATTTTGTTAATGTGGTGTACCATGTGAACCGAGTTACAGATCCTGGATCATTCTTGTATTCCTGGAATAAATCCCACTTGATGTTGCTGAATAATCCTTTAAATGTATTGTTGAATTAGGTGAAAGGGAGTAAGAGGTACCAACTTCCAGGGGCGCCTTGGTGGCTCAGTAGGTTAAGCGTCCAATTCTTGATGTCAGTCAGCTCAGGTCACAATCTCAAGGTTTGTGAGATCGAGCCCCATGTTGGGGTCTGTGCTGACAGCGTGGAGCTTGCTTGAGATTGTCTCTCCCTCTCTCTCTGTTCCTCCCCCATTCCCTCAAAATGAATAAATAAAACATTAAAAAAAGACAGAGGGATACAAACTTCCAGGTACAGAATAAGTCATAGGGATAAAAAATTGTTCTTTTTATCCTATAACCCATAAGGAATACCGTTAATAATATTGTAATAACTTTGTATGGTGACAGATGACAGCTACACTTACTGTGGTAAGCACTGCACAATGTATGGAATTGTTGAACCACAATGTTGTGCACATGCAACTAACAGAAAGAACACTGAATGTCAACTATGCTTCAATAAGAAAGACTCTTTTGAAAAAGTCCTACTCAGCTAAAAACATGGTAAAATGACAAAACAAAGCCTAAAAAAGGGACTGAAAATGTAAAGGACCCATCTAAAGATCAAATTTTTGAGTTTAGACGAGGACAAGAGAGTCTCCACAATCCATTGCAAAATGAGAAAAACCTAAGAGAAATGGAAGGCAGATTTAGAAGCTCCAGTAGCCACCTAATGGAAGGATAAGAGAGAAAGAAGTGGGTGAAAAAGTAATCACAGACATAAAAGAAAAAAAATTTTGGGCTTTCAGACAAGAGTGGGTGGAGGCACCTAAAGGAGAATGCTAATAATAAAAACTGATACTTAATCACATGTTTGTATAACAGCAGAACGCTGGACACAGATTGCAAAATCTTATGGGGGGGGGGGAGGGTAGCGAGGAGGGGAAGAGACAGAAAGAGAGGGCAACAGATTATTTACAAAGGTATGAAAATTGTACGGATATCAGAATTCTTTTTAACAAAATCAGATAATGAAAGTCACTACAGCAATGTCTTCACAATTCTTCAGTGCAGAATTCTTAAGTCTAATAAACAGTCAAGTGAGAGATTAAATAAATGCACACTTAAAGTCATGCAAAAACTCAGGCTAGCTTACACCTTCAGATATAATCTTAAACAATTGCTGAGCCACCTGGGTGGCTCAGTCAGTTAAGCATCTGACTCTTGATTTTGGCTCAGGTCATGATCTTACGGTTTGTGAGTTCGAGCCCCACATCAGGCTCTGAGTTGACGGCATGGAACTTTTTGGGATTCTCTCTCTCCCTTTCTCTCTCTCTCAAAAATAAATAAATAGGAGCACCTGGGTGGCTCAGTTTCTTAAATGTCTGACTTCAGCTCAGGTCATGATCTCATGGTTCATGGGTTAGAGCCCTGCATCGGGCTCTGTGCTGACAGACAGCTCAGAGTCTGGAGCCTGCTGTGGATTCTGTGTCTCCCTCTCTCTCTGCCCCTCCCCCACTTGCACTCTGTCTCTCTCTTAAAAATAAATAAACATCAAAAAAAATTTTTAAATAAACTTAAAATAAAAAAATAAAAATAAAAGAATTACTAAGTGGTCAATTCTAGTAAAGCAAAGCAAGACAAAACAAAATCAATGAGTAAGATGTAAAATAAAAATGCAACGTCCAAAAGCAATGAAACTAAATTTAAATAATTATTGATAAAGTTAAAAAGAAATAAGAATCTAAAATTAAAGTACAAAAGTACTTTAATGAAACCAGGGAGGAAATAATCCAAATGAAAAAGTCTAGATACTATTCTAAAAGAACGCCACCATTCAGTAAGAGAAAAGCTTTTGGATAGCCTCAAAATATCCCTTTTAAGCAGTTATACAAAGAAATGCCAAACAACGAAAAAAAAGATTCAATTTCTGTGCTTTTATAGTTAAAATGAGTTTGCTTAACTCCAGATATACCCATATTTAAGCAGCAATAAATCCTTACTGGTATGTAAACATCATCATTATACTGTTCCTGGAGCTACTGAGCCCTCTTTAAAACTAAGTAGACAAAAATGATAATATATGGCATTGAATGTATGGAGTGGAACCAAACAATGATCAGATGTATGGAATTGTGATTTGGAATGGTTCAGTATTAATTCTTGGAATATACTTCCCCCAAAGTTCAGATGACCACAGAAACTTTTTTTTTTTTTAGGTTTCATACATTTTATTTTTTTTCAGTTTTTATTTAAATTCCAGTTAGTTAACATACAGTGCAATATGAGTTTCATGTATACAATACAGTAATTCAACACATCCAAACAACACCCTGTGCTCATCACAACAAGTGCACTCCCTAATCCTCATCACCTATTTAACACATCCCTCCACCTTCCTCCAGTTTGGTAACAATCAGTTTGTTCTCTATAGTTAAGAGTCTGTTTCTTGGTTTGCTTCTGTCTCTCTTTTTTTTCCCCCCTTTGTTTCATTTCTTAAATTCCATATGTGAGTTAAATCCTATGGTATTTATTTTTCTGACATTTTGCTTAGCATAAAAATGTCTAGCTCCATCCATTTCACTACAAATGGCAAGATGTCATTCTTTTTTATGGCTGAGTAATATTCCATTGTGTCTCTGTGTGTGCGTGTGTGTGTACACACATCCTGCTTATCCATTCATCAGTCAATGGACACTTGAGATGTTTCCATAATTTGACTATTGTATATAATGCTGCTATAAACATCAGGGTGCATGTAAACTCTTCAATTAGTATTTTTGCATTCTTGGGCAAATATTTAGTATCACAATTGCTGGACTGTAGCATGCGTCTATTTTTAACTTATTTAGGATTCTGCATACTGTTTTCTGGAGTGGCTGTATCAGTTTGCATTCCCACCGACAGTGCAAGAGAGTTCCCCTTTGTCCATATCCTCACCAAAACCTGTTGATTGTTGTGTTGTTGCTTTTAGCCATTGTGGCAGGTGTGAGGTGATAGCTGATTGTAGTTTTGATTTGTATTTGTTTGATGATGAATGATGTTGAACATCTTTTCATGTGCATACTGGTCATCTGTAGGTCTCTGGAAAAAATGTCTATGCATGTCTTCTGCCCATTTTTGAATTGGATTATTTGTTTTTTGGGTGTTGAGTTTGATAAGTTCTTTATCGATTTTGGATACTAACACTTTATCAGATATGTCACTTGCAAACATCTTTTCTCATTCTGTAGGTTGCCTTTCAGTTTTGCCGATCATTTCCTTTGTTTTTTATTTTGATGACATCCCAATAGTTTATTTTTGCTTTTGTTTTCCTTGCCTCTAAAAATATATCTACAAAGAAGCCATTGTGGCTGATGTCAAAGAAGTTGTTGCCTGTGTTCTCCTCTAGGGTTTTTATGGTTTTAGGTCTCACATTTAGGTCTTTAATAATTTTGAATTTATTTTTGTGTATGGTGTAAGAAAGCAGTCCTGTTTCATTCTTTCGCCTGTTGCTTTCCAGTTTTACCAACACCATTCACTGAAGAGACTTTTTCCCACTGGATATTCTCTCCTGCTTTTCAAAAATTAACTGACCATATAGTTATAGGTTCATTTCTATGTTTTCTATTCTGTTCCATTGATCTTTGTGTCTATTTTTGTGCCAGTACTATTTGTTTTTATTACTACAGCTTTGTAATGTAACTTGAAGCACAGAACTGTGATGCCTCCAGCTTTGCTTTGCTTTTCCAAGATTGCTTTAGCTATTCAGGGTCTTTTGTGGTTCCACACAAATTTTTGGATTGTTTGTTTTAGCTCTGTGAAAAATGCTGTTGATATTTTGATAGGGATTACATTAAATGTGTAGACTGCTTTGGGTACTATATGCATTTTAACAATATTTGTTTTTCCAATCCATGAGCATGGAATGTCTTTCCATTTCTTTGTGTCTTCTTCAATTCCTTTCATCAGTGTTTTATAGTTTTCAGGATACAGGACTTTCACCTCTTTGGTTAGGTTTATTACCAGGTATCTGACAGTTTTTGTGAAATTGTAAATAGGATCGATTCTTTGATTTCTCTTTCTGCTGCTTCAAAATTTGCACATAGAAACGCAGCAGATTTCTGTACCTTGATTATCCTTCAGCTTTACTGAATTCTTCTATCAGTTCTGGCAGTTTTGGTGGAGTCTTTTGCGTTTCCTATACAGAGAATCATGACATCTGCAAAGTTTGTTTCACTTCTTCCTTGCAAAGAGTTTTACTTCTTCCTTGCCAATTTCGATAACTTTTATTTTTGTTTCCTGATTACCGTGGCGAGGGTTTTGAGTACTATGTTGAATGACAGTGGTAAGAGTGGACATCCTTGTCTTGTTCCTGACTGTAGAGGAAAAGCTCTCAGTTTTTCCCCATTTAGGATGATATTAGCTGTGGGTTTTTTTTTTCAATATGTGAACTTTATTATGCTGATGTATGTCCCACTGTAAACCTACTTTGTTGAGGGTTTTTATCATGAATGGATGTTGTACTTTGTCAAACTCTTTTCCTGCATCTATTGAAATAATCATATGGTTCTTATCCTTTCTTTTATTAATGTGGCGTATCATGTTGATTGATCTGTGAATACTGAAACACCCTTGCAACCCAGGAATAAATACAACTTGATCGTGGTGAATGATTTTAAAAAAATTTTTTTTTTTAATTTTTTTTTTCAACGTTTATTTATTTTTGGGACAGAGAGAGACAGAGCATGAACGGGGGAGGGGCAGAGAGAGAGGGAGACACAGAATCGGAAACAGGCTCCAGGCTCTGAGCCATCATCAGCCCAGAGCCCGACGCGGGGCTCGAACTCCCGGACCGCGAGATCGTGACCTGGCTGAAGTCGGACGCTTAACCGACTGCGCCACCCAGGCGCCCCTAAAATTTTTTAATGTTTATTTATTTTTGAGAGAGAGAAAGAGAGAGAGAGAGCGCGACAGAGGAGGAGCAGAGAGAGGGAGACACAGAATCTGAAGCAGGCTCCAGGCTCTGAGCTGTCAGCACAGAGCCCAACACAGGCTCGAACCCACGGACTGTGAGATCATAACCTGAGCTGAAGTAGAACGTTTAACGGACGGAGCCACCCACGTGCCCCTGGTGAATGGCTTTTTTAATGTATTGTTGGATTCGGTTTGCTAGTATTCTATTGAGAATTTTTATATCTGTTGTTTATCAGGGATATTGGCCTGTAGTTCTCTTTTTCAGTGGTCTCTTTATCTGGCTTTGGTATCAGGGTAATTAATGCTAGCCCCACAGCATGGATTGGAAGTTTTCCTTCCATTTCTATTTTTTGGAATATTTTGAGAGAATAGATATTAACTCTTCTTGAGATGTTTGATAGAATTCAGCTGTGCAGCCATTTAGTCCTGGACTTCTGTTTTTTGGGAGTTTTTTGATAACTGATTAAATTTCTTTGCTGGTTATTGGTCTGTTCAAGTATTCTATTTCTTCTTGTTTCACTTTTGGCAGTTGATATGTTTTGAAAAACTTATCCATTTTTTCTAGTTTGTCCAATTTGTTGGCAAATAGGTTTTCATAATATTCTCTTATAATTATATTTCTGTGGTGTTAGTTGTTATTTCTCCTCTCCCATTTGTGATTTTATTTATTTGGGTACTTTCTCTTTTCTCTCTCTTTTTACATTTTTTAACGTTTATTTTTATTTTTGAGACAGAAGGAGACAGTGTGTGAGCAGGGAAGGGGCAGAGAAAGATGGAAACACAGAATCTAAAGCAGGCTCCAGGTTTTGAGTTGTCAGCACAGAGTCTGACATGGGGCTCGAACTCACAAACCCCGAGATCATGACCGAGCTGGAGTCAGATACCCAACTGACTGAACCACCCAGACACCCCTCTTTTCTTTTTGATAAGTCTGGCTAGACTTTCATTAGTTTTATTAATTTTTGCAAGGAACCACCTTCCGGTTTCATTCGTCTACTCTATTGTTTTTTTTTTTTTTTTTCAGTTTCTTTATCATTTATTTCTGCTCTAATCATTATTATTTCCTTCCTTATGCAGGCTTTAGGCTTCATTTGATGTTTCTTATTATAGCTCCATTACGTGTATGATTAGTTTGAGATTTTTCTTGCTTCCTGAGGTTGGCCAGTATTGCTATAAACTTCCCTCTTAGGACCACTTTTGCTGCATCCCAAAGGTTTTGGACTGTTTGTTGTATTTCCATTTTCATTTGTTTGCTTTTTTTTTTTTTTTTTAATTTCTTCTCTAGTTTCCTGATTGACCCATTCATTCTTTAGTAGCATCTTGTTTAACCTCCACGTATCTGTGGTCTTACCAGATTTTTTCTTGTGGTTGATTTCCAGTTTCAAGGCACTGTGTTCAGAAAAGATGTGTGGTATGACTTTAATCTTGCTGGATTTGTCGAGGCCGATTTTATGACCTAGTATTGTGATCTTTTTAGGGAATGTTCCCTGTGCACTTGCAAAGAATGTGCACTCTGTTTTAGAATGGAATGTTCTGAATATATTTGCTAAGTCCATCTTTTCCAGTGTATCATTCAAAGCCACTATTTCCTTGTTCATTTTCTGTTTAGACAATCTGTCCATTGATGTAAGCAGGGTGTTACAGTCCTCTACTATTACTGTATTATTATTAATTAGTTCCTTTATGTTTGTTATTGTTTTATATATTTGGGTGATCCCATAGGTGCATAAATATTTATAATTTTTTGATCTTCTTATTGGATTGTCCACTTTAGGATTATATAGTGCCCTCCTTGGTCTCTTGTTACATTCTTTGTTTTAAAGTCTAGTTTGTTTGATATAGGTATTGCTACTCTTACTTCTTTTGACATCTATTTGCATGATAAATGTTTTTCCATCCCCTTACTTTCAATCTGCAGGTGTCTTTAGGTCTAAAATGAATCTCTTATAGGCAGCATATAGATGGGGTTTCCTTTTTCCATCCATTCTGACACCGTTATGTCTTTTGATTGGAGCATTTAGTGCATTTACATTCAAAGTAATAAATGACAGATATGTATTTATTGCCATTTTATTACTTGTTTTGTCATTTCTGGAGATTTTCTCTGATGCTTTCCTGTCTGTCACTTTGGGTCTCTCCTTTCCACTCAAAGAATCCCCTTTAATATTCCTTGCAGGGCTGGTTTAGTGGTCATGAGCTCCTTAGCTTTTGTTGTCTGGAGAAATATCTCTCTTTCTATTCTGAATGATAGCCTTGCTGGATAAAGCATTCTTGCTGCAGATTCTTCTCGTTCAGCACTTTAAATATATCATGCCATTCCCTTTTGGCCTGAAAAGTTTCTGTTGAGAAGTCTGCAGTTAGACCTTATGGGTTTTCCCTTGTAAGTTAAGGACTTCTTTTGTCTTTCTGCTTTTATTTATTTACTTAAGTTTATTTACTTATTTTGAGAGAGAGAGAGAGAGAGAGAGAGAGAGAGAGAGAGAGAGAGAGAGGGAGAATATGCACATGAGTGTGGGAGGGGCAGAGAGACAGAGACAAGGGAGAGGGAATCCCAACCAGGCTCCATGCTTGCAGCATAGAGCCCAATGTGGGGTTTGATCCCATGAACTCTGAGATCATGACCTGAGCTGAGATCAAGAGTTGGACACTTAACCAACTGAGCTACCTAGGCACCCTAGTCTGCTTTTAATAGTTTTTCTTTATCACTATATTTTATAAATTTAATTACAGTATGTCTTGGTGTTGTCTGCTTTTATTGATTTTGATGGGAGTTGTCTGTGCCTCCTGGATCTGGGTGTCCGTTTCCTTCCCCAGATGAGGGAAGTTTTAGCTATTATTTCTTCAAATAAATTTTCTGCCCCCTTTTCTCTCTCTTCTTCTTCTGGGATTTCTATGATACAAATGTTATTACTTTTGATACAATCACTGAGTTCCCAAGTCTATTCTTGGGATAATTCTTCTCTTTGGTTCAGCTTCATTATTTTCTATTATTTTGACTTCTGGGTCACTACTTCATTCTTCTGCTTCTTCTAGCCTGCTGTTCATTGCATCAATCCTGTTTCCAATCTTGTCTATTGCACTCTTCATTCCTGACTTTTTTTTTTAACCTTTTTTATCTCTGTGGTAAGGGTTTCACTGATGTCTTCTATTCTTATCTCATGCCCAGTGAGTAGCCTTATGATTGTTGCTTTAAATTCTCCACCAGGCATGTTACTTGCATTTGTTTTTCTTAGATCTAAGGCCATGGCCTTATGTTGATTGGGATCAATTATTCTGTCTTGGCATTTTGTCTAAGTGTCTGCATTCTTCTCTGTGTCAGAAAGGCCAGTTGTATCTCTTACTCTTTCTTCAGCGTGGCCTCTTCTCTGTCTTCAGTTGTGGAGTTTCTTCTGTCAGTCTTCAGGTTGATTCCTGGGGTAGTTAAGATGATTTGATAGTTATCTAGTTGTGTTTGTGGGATGAGGTGAGTGTAGGGTCCACCTACTCCACTGTGGTCTTCCTCTCCTGACCACAAAATCTTGATTTTGGAGTTACATTGTACAAAAGTAGTCCAGACATGAGAATATCCAAATTATGTAATGCTTACATTCTAATTAAAATTGACCTGAACCCACCATAACAGCCTTCTTTTGTTCAGTAAACAAGTTTAACATCTTATTTTTATTTCTGAGAAATGTACATAATTTTGAAAATAACAGGTATTTGCTAAAAAGAATAGCAAGTCCTAAACTAGCACCATGATTTCAGAGAGAGGGCCCTCTGCTAAGAATGCTCATGGAAGTTAATTTTGAGGGTCTAAATGAGCCTTCAATGTACAATGTTCTCATTTAGAGCAAACCAGTGTCAAAAGCTGTTTCATCTTCATTGTTGTACTAAAATGCCTTCTGCACAATCTCCTTTCATAAATTTCAGATGAAAGTAAATAAATGTTTCTATAGCACAGGGCATCTGGATATGGGTAATATAGGTTTAAAATATAAAATAGAAGAAAAACAAAAGAAGTCTAACTTCTTATTGTTGAGAGAGAGAGAGAGAGAGAGAGAGAGAGAGAGAGAGAGAGAGAGAGACAACAGGTTCAAAATGGAGTCACTTGTGCTAAGTCCATGTCAGGAAAACTAGAGGTAACACCTAACTTAATTAGTTTCAACCTCTCTCAGAAGTGGAATCCTAAACCAGTCAATCTGCAACTATTGGTGAGTACTAGTGAGATCATCTGCCTGACGGACCCCGTCATCCCCTATAGGAAGTTAACCAGAAACAACAGACTTCTTGCTAGTAACTTTCTTGTCCTGGCTCCTCCCACCTATAAAAATCTTTGTGCAGCTCTTTGGAGCTCGTTTCTGTTAGATGAGATGCTGCCTGATTCACGAATGATGAGGAAGAAAACTAACAAAGTCTTCAAAATTTACTCAGTTAAAAAAGTTTTTTTAAACACTACTCAGTAAACAATAAGCTATATACTTAAAATATCTAGAAAGGGTCTTTATAAGATTTGGAAGACTTGTTTGTATCTTGTTTTGAATGTCAATATGACACAGAGGGGAGATGATCCCCATCCTCTGGCTTCTTGAAACACAAATCCAAGGACCATTAATCAAGGCTCTTTGGATCTCAACTGTCATATACATACATGGAACTAGTAATTTCTGTAGCGCTCAGAATAAGAAACATAAAAGTCTATTACAGATTAAAACCCATACTCAAATTATACTTCAGCATCATCTTGTCCATACTTACTGACCTTTAGGAACAGATATAACAGTGTTCTTCATATACAGTAACTCCAAAATGAAGAGAAGTTGGAAACTACCATGTGAATTTTCCCCCAGCTTCTCAGTTCAGTCTCATTCGGTGATACAAGATCATCTTGGACTTTACAGCACTACGGTTAACTTTCAAAGATTCTTTTCTTCTGATCAAATATCCATCCAGAAGCCAGGCACAGCATGTTAATACAGGAAAATATTATGGACTTGCCACCCTTGGGATATTTTTCAGATGCTTTTGAACATTTTTATAGAAGGTAATTTCAGTCATGCATATTTGGGCTAATTTATTTAGCTGAGAATGAAGACAAAAATAGCTCCATATGCATATCCATGAAAATTTAAGAAAATGAGAAAAATTAAGATTGGGTCTAACTGCAGTGTTTCTGAACATTGCAACTCAATTCACATTAGTAAATGTTTTAAAGACAAGAAATATGTTCTTCTCTGCCACTTAATGAGATCAACATTTCTCAATGTTTTAATAAAGCATTTTATATCTCTTACAGGCAAAAAAGAATACAACCCAAGAGTCTAAATAAATGTGAATTTGCGGTTAGCATATACATACACTATTAAATATCAGTGCCAACTCATGCCATCATTAAATTCAAACTAAGATTATGAAACGTAAAGACTAACTGTTCCTAGATTGATCCCCATCAATAGATGAGCAAATAAAAACGTCTTCAGGGGGAAAAAGTAGTTTCTGGTAGAAAAGTAGTCTCTGGCCCTAAGGCTGGGCCACCAAAAGTGAAATTACTCTTGAAAAGAGAGTCTGCTGCAATGTGTGAACAATCTGTATGACCGGGAAGAAAAACTTAACGAACGATAGAAATTAAGATAACAGAACACAAAAGCCAGCACTTGTAGTAATATGATGGCTTCAGAAACAACAGACCCGCATAATAATGAAAATAAGTTTCCTCTGTCGTTCTGCCTGATTGGTGGCGGTGAGTAGGAGCTCTGCACGCACAGGTGCACCCGGGCGCAGGCAAGCTCCATGTTAGGCAGGAGCCATGGACAGCAGATAGGAAGCTGCCTGCCAGGCTCCAAGCCTTCAAAGGCCGGAATAATGCAGGCCTATCTGTGCAGTGCCAAGGTGCACAAAAGAAACCTTTCCCCTTCCCGCCTGGTTTACTCCCTTTCTCCTGGGACGAGGCTCTGGCTTCGGCCTGGGGATGTAGATGTGGGTAGGGGCGCCGACTATCCTGGTTTCCTGTACAGACCTGTCATGAATCCTCCTGTTTTCAGCTCTACATCGTCCTCCTGCCCTTCCTCATATCCACAGACTGTCAGTGCTGAGGCTCCTCTGGGTTCGGCCGGGGGTGGGGTTTCTTCTCGTCTCTGTGGCCCCTCATGGCTTGTTTCAGCCATCAGCTCATTCCTCTCTTCTCTCACTACTTGAAAAGCTGCAAGCACTAGTGAGCCTCTCTGGTTTTCTTTGCTGCATGGATCTACTCCTTTATGTGCCTCTGTGTGTGTCATTTTCGTGAAGTCTCAGAAGGGGCAAGAAGTCCACCCTTCTGCTCAGGCCTCTAACCCACACTGGCTGGGACTACTTGTCAAAAAAAATTTTTTTTGCTCTTTATTTTGAGAGGGAGAGAGAGAGAGAGAGAGAGAGAGAGAGAGCGAGCAGGGGAGGGGCAGAGAGAGAGGGAGAGAGAATGCCAAGCAGGCTTCACGCTGTCAGCACAATGTGGGGCTCGATCTCACGGACCGTGAGATCATGACCTGAGAAGAAATCAAGAGTCGGGTGCTTAATCAACTGAGTCATTGAGGTGCCCCTACTTTTCAAAAATTTTAACCAGCCTACTTCCATCTAGTGCCTGGAACTGTGTATAAAAATCTTATCTGCTAACTTGTAGCACGGCTAACCTTTCTCAGTTCTAAACACATTTTAAAACTCTACAGCATTTCAATTTAACATAAATTGATGGGAAATCAGCAGTTATTTTCATACCTGAATGATAACAAATTACTCTTGCTACACCCAATGCTTACTGAAGAAAACCCAATCCCTCCAGTGAATCTCAAGAAGATTCAGCTTCTGCTTCAAGTTCAAGGGTGTCTTTACAAACTAAAAGATAAAATGTATTTTTTCCAATTATCTCAGCAAATGAATGATTATCAATTAGTTGCAAGATAACGAAAATAAAAATCTTGTTTTTTCCCCAAAAGAAGGCAATGAGTCAAAAGGATCAATGACAATAATAATGAAAGTCCGGGGGAATAGAGTTTACCATTATTCATAAAACCAAATTAGAAAAAATAGCAATAACATAATCCTTAAAAATTCTAGAAACAGACACTAATTTTATGACAAACACACCACTGAATAACAAATATGATGGTTAAGTGACTTATGCGAATCACAATTAATTGAATCATTATGTTGATTTATGACATTACTGCCATTGTCTCATTGCTGGTTCATAAAAGCAGATGCGGAACTGATCTCTGGCCAAGAATTCCCAGTGAAACAGAAGGATAACAAGAAGCACAAGCCCTATAAAGGCAGCTTAAAGTCTGCACCATATTATATGCTAGTTTTAAGATTTTAATAAGCTGTAGAAAAACATTCTGAAAAATTACCAAACAGTGTAGTTTTACGTGATATAAACCCACAGAACATCTCTGCCATGCTGGCATTATCTCTTAATCTTTCAGAATTCAAATTTAATGTAGTGGAAGAGGAGGGCCAAGGTGGCGGTGGGAAAAGGGAATATACTGACCGCCACAACGTCTTCTTGGTGCTAAATTCACTACTTGGTTTCACAATCTCAGTCCTTTATTTATTAATGCTTTAGTACCATTAGAAAGAAAAATTACTTTAAAAAAAATTTGTTTTTAATTTATTTTAGAGGGAGAGAGAGAATCTTAAACAGGATCCATGCCTGGTGCAGAGCCCAATGCGGGGCTCGATCCCGTGAACCTTGAGATCATGATTTGAGTTGAAATCAAGAGTTTAATGCTCAGCCGAATGAGCCACCCAGGTGCCCCACGACAAATGTGTTTGGAATAAAGATCCTACATGAGGACAAATAAGCACCAGAAAAAGCACAGTGTGGTCTGCTGTGGCGCATTTACTTTACTCACATGTCTTACAGATGAAAGATCTCAATGCTGATTTGCAACAATCGCTAGAATAATGTTTGGGAACTTACTTAACTATTGTTATAAAACAAAAAGTAAAAGATATTTCAATAAAAAGGAAATATCTACTTGTAATCATTTATATATTTGAAGTAGCCCAAACCCTAACAGTCCTGAACAGACCAAGGTAAAGACAGCATGTGATACAAATTTTGACTTTAAAGGAAGAACACGCTGATAACCATGCTTTGAAGTGAACTGATAACATAGTTCAATAAATGTGTTTTCTTACACTAAAAACAATAAAAACTGCTAAAGACAGGATCACTAACATGTAACACAGCATAAAACTCTAATAACATACAGAGAGAGAGTGTGGGGGGGGGGGGGTGGAGAAAGAATGTCAAGCAGGCCCTGCACTGTCAGTGAAGAGCCCGACACGGGGCTCAAACTCAAAAACCATGAGATCACGACCTGAGCTAAAATCAAGAGCCAGAAGCTCAACTGACTGAGCCCATCCAGGCGCCCCTACTTTATTGTTATTTTTAAAGACTGGTGGGAAAGTAAAGAATAAAAGATTATCTGCACAGCCAGGCCACAGTGGTTTTCAGCTCGGGTTCTAACAGAACCAACAGGGAAGACTATTTTCTTTGCTCAGGGCCACTCCCAAAAACTCTGTAAATCTTTAGGCCAAGATAGATGCATTAAAACAAACAAAATAAAAAATCACATCAACAGAAACACAATTGTTCTGATGCCTGTGTAGGATCTGGAACGCCTGGCACAGACCAGCTTTACTCTCTCACGTTTTCCTCGACCTTTCCAAGTCGTTGGTGCAAAAATCTTTACTCTTCCTCTGTCATCCAGTTTACCTTTCCTAACTTGCTTTCGATTTTTAAGTTTACTGTAATTCCAGTATAGTTAACACACACACAGTGTGTGTTAGTTTCAGGTATTCAATATGGTGACTCAACACTTCCTTCCATACGTCACCATCATCACAACAAGTGCACTCCTTAATCCCCATCACTTTTTCTAACTTTCACATTGTACTTTCTCTGATTATTCCTTTACAGGGTTGCCCTGTAGTTCATCAGAAGTGAAACTTCAGGATTGCCCAAAAGCTACACTGAGGTCAACCTATGCACTCTAAACTTTTTTTTTAATGTTTATTTTTTTAAAGAGAGACAGAGACAGACTGTGAGTGGGGGAAGGGCAGAGAGAGAGGGAGACACAGAGTCTGAAGCAGGCTCCAGGCTCTGAGCTGTCAGCACAGAGCCCGACGCGGGACTCCAACTCACAAACTGTGAGATCACGGCCTGAGCCGAAGTTGGACCCTCAAACAATGCGCCACCCAAGCACCCCCTAATCTTTTTTTAATGTTTATTTATTTTTTAGAGAGAGTCTCAACTTTTATTTAAGGGGAATTCAAGGTCACAGAGGGATGACTGTTTAATGAATATTCTGATGTGAGCACACGGCAGCAGAGTCTAAGGAAAAATACTCAGTGTTTGATTCTTTATTCAGTTAAGAAACATAATACATGACAAAGAGCATGAGTTTATGGTGACAAGTGGTGCATAATGATATCTCAGTTTACACCTGGCAGAGTTCACTGGGTACCCCAAGATAGGTTTGGAACTCAGCAATCTGAAGAAAAAAACTTTGATAATCTTTTGGTCAAAAGCATCTCTGAGTGCTAAGAGAGTTTTCATCAGTCATGATAGGGGAATCTAATGTAGTGGCCTTGCATGGTACCTCTCTTTTGGATTTAAACAGATTATGTGGCCTAGAAATGGTTAGACGTATTGAGGTCTGGTTTGAAATTTGTTTCCTCTAATCTCTGATATTTTGGGAAATTTTATAATGTTTTTGCAACAGCTTTTATTCTATCTTAATGATTTCTAATTTCTTATTCTGCAATTGGTAAGCTCCTATGAATATCATAATACTAACTCTGATCTTATGATGCTAACATACATAATTTATCAACCTTCAGACTACGTACACATGTCACTGGAATACATACACTTTAGCAGTTGCTCTAAGTACGAGTTCTGCCAACAGCAGACTTGCGCCTTTGTTTTTCACTCCTTATATCCATGTCTAAAACGTTTTACTCTAGTCCAAATGCATTAAAACTCCATTTCATCGGAATTCAAATTTTCTGATAATTATGTAATCACCTCTAAAAACTAATGGCTACATAGTGGAGGTTATTGGAAAACCAGATGCTTAAATAATTCCAGGAAACCTATTTCCTTCTTGATTGTTTTGAAACCTAATTAATACTAAAATATTCTTTAAATTGTTTTTCTTTTGACCTTACCCTCACATACAGATTAAAGAAAAAGAGGATTTTATTTTTGATACGAGGGAATACTCTTAACACTAAAACGATAATAACTTAAGAGCCAGAAATAACCTCTATTTTCTACATTTTTTTGGGTAAAGATTCCAAAATAAGTTGTCCAAGATATGAATAGATTAGAAGGTCAAATAAACAGACAAAACTGAGTTTGTTTTGAGCTCAGAGAAGATTTCTTTTAAACTATGTCAATTCCTGCACAAAACAGATAATCTAAATGTGTTTTTATCCCAAAGCACCATTTGTAAAAGGTCTAACTTTGGGACTACTGATCCCACATAAGAAGCTTTGTGAAAAGGAGAGAAAGAACCAGATGACATTTATTGTGCTTAGTGACTCAAGTCATCATAAACCACAAATTTACATATTGGAAAATAGAAACATTCTTTAAAATACAAAAGTCTCAGCTCAGCTATTTAAAAAAGGGAAAAGAAAACTGCCATGTTTTTTTCTTAACATTTCATGGTTAGTTCAAGTCTTTAGTCTATCCGAGCAAATCTCATAAACATAAGAAAACCTTCAGACAAATGTATGATGCAAGGACCTGTATGGTGAATCATTTGAGGATTCAAAGTAGGGAAATAAAATGATTAAAACTACATTTTGGGAAAAAAAATCAAGTATTTGCTGAGTGGCTATCCTAGGCCTAAATAACTCAAGACTATGTCCCTTCCCAAATTAGGATTTGTAAAAATCTGGGGAATAACTTGTCTTATAGACTATTTCTTCAAAATGTTATCAAGCAGATTTCCAAATAAAACTTTCTGCCTGGACTTTCAATGAGTGAGGTTTCCTACATGACACTACTTACTTACTTACTTACTTACTTAGAAGATCTAGTTGGCTTTCTTAAGTGATTCATGAGTTGGGCAGTATTCCATCTAGCAAGTAGAGGGGGACCCCCTCCTACGTGACAGTTTAAATAACTTACTTGACAATATTATTTGATTCTAAAAAGGCTAACATAAAGCGTGGTCTGTATAAATCAGGAAATATTTAATATAATATCGGGGTGTGGGAAAAAAGACCTATCTGTATTTAATTATTTTCTTATTTTCTAGCTTTTTTAATTTTATGTAAAAATGGGTATACCGTATACATAGTATACATATGATACATATAAATAAATGATATGTATATACACTATGCATATTCCTACATTTTTGTTGACAGGGCATACAATCGGGGAAGGCTAGAGTAAAAAAAAAAAAATTTCCTCCAATAACATTGAAGAAAATTTCATGACATTAGAATAGAATCATTTCTTACATAGGACACAGAAAGTAGAAACCATAAAAGAAAATGTTGAGAAATATATGAGATAAATTGTACCACAGCAAAATTTAAAATTTCCTTTCTTCAAAAGATACCTTAAGACAGTTTAAAAGCAAGGCATGGAGTGGAAAAAGAAAATTTCAATATATACAATCAACAAAGGGCTTATATCTAAAATATCGACAACTCAATATGAAAAACAAGACAACTTGGTAGATAAATGGACAAGAGATTTGAGAAGGTACTCTATATAAGTGGATATCTAAACAGTCAATACACATGTCAAAATGTTCAACTCACTAATAATCAAGGAAATGAAAACTACAAGTCCAGTGTGACACCTGTCTACAAACTCACCAGAAATTAAAAACACAACAATACCGAGATTTGAAGATATGTAGCAATCACAGCTCTACACAGCTGGTGGGAAGCGAATTGGTAGAGCCACTCTGGGAAACTTGGTTATCCACCAAAATTGAGCCTCTGATCCAACGCTTTATTTTTCATTTTATTTTTTTAATGTTTATTTTTGACACAGAGAGAGAGAGAGAGAGAGAGAGAGAGAGCAAGCGAGCATGAGCGGGGGAGGGGCAGACAGAGAGGGAGATAGAATCTGAAGCAGGCTCCAGGCTCTGCGCTGTCGGCACAGAGCCCAACATGGGGCTCGAACTCACGGACCGTGAGATTATGACCTGAGCCGAAGTCGGACGCTCAACCCACTGAGCCACAAAGGTGCCCCTGATCCTACGCTTTATTTCTAAGTATAAACTCAACAGAAAGACACACATGTGTGCTTCAAACACAGTATGAACTGAGATTTGCATCAATATGAAAAATGGTTGAATATGCTGTGGTCATATTACATGAAATACTACGCAGCCAGGGACATAAAGTAGGGCCACACAAAATATGGAGGAAGCTCATACCTACAAAGTTACACAAAAGGACCTAGAGGCAAAACAGTACATTCTGACTGATTCAGTTTATAAGAAGTTTATAAAACAAACAAAACTAATCCAGCATATTAGAATAGTAGGGAGAGGGGTTAACTTCAGGGAGGAAAGGAGGGAGAGTGGTTAGGAATTGGTAAGAGGGCTTCTCGAAGATGCAGGTAATGTTTTCTTTCTTCAATGCGTGGTGGTTACACAGGCATATTCATTTTCTAGTAACTCACAGAGCTACAGGTGTTATACTTCATTAAGACATAGGAACACCAAAGGCTAACTTTAGCAACTTTAGTCTGAAGATGAACTTATTATTTTCTTAAACAATGGGCCAATTGTTCTTCTGACTTTTCACAAAATCCTGATGAGAGGGAAAGAGGAAGCTATTTCAGCATAACAGCTAAAATGTTCTCATTTAAAAAAAAAAAATCACCGGTAGCAAGTGTATTTTCTTATTTTAATTTTTGTAGAACTTGTCACCGGAAACTTACAAGTCTTCAAAGAAACCAACAGGGAAGTAACAGTTGAACACGAAGACCTGAGCAATTCCTTCAATCTAATCCAGAAACGAACAGATGAAGAGGGATAAAATGAAATGTGTTTAACATAAAAGTCAAGTTGTAAAGAACTATTTAAGATCCGTATGAAAACAACTACTTCTGAAGGGAACAACAGTACTTCACACTCCCTCCAAGGCCGGGAAGTTATCTAAATTAGTTGTACTCCACTGTGTCAAGCTCAAGAGCCACTTCAGACTGAGGTGAATTTTTTCTAGTTGCTGGAGAGCCACAAACTTCACTTGTACATTCTCAAGGGTTTGCCCCTAAGAGCAAGCCAGGATTGCATACAGGATTGTGTAGGAAGTCGGAGTTATATTTGCGTATTTGTTTTGCTACCCGCAGCATATACGCTGCCTTTTGTGAGGCATCCATTGGCATAATACTTTGAACTAAACTGGGCTGAACCAAAGTGGCAGCTCTGATTGGAGACGGAAGGCTTTAAAGATGTTACAAGGCCGGGGGCCAGGGGTGGGGGGGCTAGAAGTGGGTTGATGTGACATTGTTGGGACATACAAGTTAAATATCTCTGTCCTAAAGAAAGTTTTTTTATTTTTCTAATTAAAAAAATTTTTTTAAACATTTTTACCTATTATTTTCAAGAGACAGAAAGACAAAGAGCACGAGTGGGGAAGGGGCAGAGATACAAGGAGACAGAATCCCAAGCAGTTTCCAGGCTCTGAGCTGTCAGCACAGAGCCCAATGCGGGACTGAGACACCCAGGTGCCCCTAAATAAAGTTTTTTATGCCGAAGTATCAAAGTCATCCTAAGGAAAAAAAGATGAACAAATGAGTTAGAATAAAATTCAATCCATGGTGTCAGGACCAGTACTCTGCTCAAAAGTACCTTAGCATAAATACTCAGAAATAACAATGCTTAATCACCTACAAAAAAAAATGACAAAACCAAATATGATGAGGTTGAATATTTTCTTAGGCATAAAATTATAAAGCACTTATATGTGCCAGACACTATTAAAATTGCTATATATTAACTCATTTAATCCTCAGGCAACCTCTGAGGCCTGAGACACAGATGCAAACTAAGTGCCTGTATGTAAAGTCACATGAAGCCTATTTAAACTCCAGTAATGTGATTCTAATTCCATGCTCATACTGCAAGAGACTGGTCAATTCTAGCCAAAATGTATGCCCGTGTAAAATATGGAGCATCGTAGCATTTATTATATTCATCAATTCAACAAATATTTATTTATGATGTGTCAGGCACTATTCTAGGTGCTCAGAAAAGTTTGTAAAACTAAAGTTCCCTGTTCTGGTGAACTACGCGTTCCAGGGGAGGGTAACAGACAATAAACAAACAAGTAAAATATATAGTTTACTTAAATAAGTAAAATATATAGCTTCTCTGAAGCCGTGAGGTAGGAGGTATGCTAAAAATATGATGGGGGTGCCTGGTGGTTCAATCATTTAAGTTTCCAACTCTTGATTTCGACTCAGGTCATTCATGATCTCACAGTTCGTGAGTTCGAGCCCCGCCCAGGGCTCTGCTCAGACAGCGTGGAGCCTGCCTCAGATTATGTCTCCCTTTCTGTCTGCCCCTCCCCCACTCATGTTGTCTCAAAAACTAAATAAACATCAAAAACCCCCTGAAAATATGATGAATTATTAGTTCCTACAGGAGACAGGGAAGGCTTCACTGGTAAGGTGACATTTGAGTAAAGACTTGACACAGAAGCAGAGGAATGCACCATGAGCTTATCTGGGAATAGAACATTACAGACAAAGAAATCCGCTAACTACTTAAAGTCCCTGAGGAGAAAGTGTACATGATGTCTTTTAAGAAACAACAAGGAGGGGCACCTGGGTGGCTCAGTCGGTTAATCGGTTAATCCTCTGACTTCGGTTCAGGTCACGATCTCATCCTTCCTGAGTTCGAGCCCTGCATCAAGCTCTGTGCCAACAGCTCAGAGCCTGGAGCCTGTTTCAGATTCTGTGTCTCCCTCTCTGCCTCTGCCCCTCCCCCGCTCATGCTCTGTCTCTCTCTTCACAAATAAATAAAAAATTCTTTTTAAGAAACAACAAGGCGACATTATGACTGGGACACAGTAACCAAGAGGGAAATCATTTGAGGATTCGGGAAGAGACATTGTTAGGATTCCACTGTTAGGATTTTGGCTATTTTTAGATGGGAAGTCAATTGAGGGATTTGTACAGAAGTCCAAAATTCAAAATATTTTGGGTTTTAAGGGTTATAAAAGAATCCTCAGCAGGGTGCCTGGTGGCTCAGTCCATTAAGCAGCCGGCTCTTGGTTTCTGCTCAAGTCATGACACAGCAGTTTTGTGAGTTCAAGCCCTGCTTCCAGCTCTGCACTGACAGTGCGGAGCCTGCTTGGGATTCTCTCTCCTCTCTCCTCTCTCTCTCTCTCTCTCTCTCTCTCTCTGCCCCTCCCCCACTCGCGCTGTCTCTGTTTCTCTCAAATAAATAAATAAAAAAGAAAAAAAACTGAAAAGAATCCTGGGCAACTAGAAAATGGAGGTTTCACATTAACACAACGGGTGAAGAGTAATAAACGAAAATAGGACGATGGAGTGAAGTTAACAAGGCTGACCAGTCAGGATCCCTACGGGCAGTAAGGAAGGACGTGAAGCGAGGCCACAGCTTCCCCTGGCACTGGGGTTGGGAAGATGGGTCTGAAACAAAATCTGCTGAGGATGCCAGTGTGACAGTGGAGGCAGGAGTAACCAGGAAAGGCACAGGCAGCAGCACACAGTGAATCCCTCAGAGAAATACTGCCAGGGAAACACAGAGAATGTCATCTGGACAGCTCTGCTTACCAACAGACACTCTCAAGGCATTTGAAAGACTGTTCTAGAAACAAAGGAATGGGTAGCATTGAAAAGGAAACAACTTCAATTCTGCAACAATCATTAAAACAGGGTCATCAAAGCAGGGAAATACTTCACATAGAAATTCTCATGGTGGCAATAATCTAATGCATATGGCCTTGAAGATGGGTAAAACTGTTTCTTTCATACAGCAATAGGGGTAAAGAGTGAATGACAGAGACTGCCTAGGCAAACACAGTTGAAATGAGGTAAAAAAAAAAAAAAAATCAAGTGTTCAATGGACAAACTATTGAAGTGTCCAGTAATGATGCATTTAAATAGGGCAATTTGGCTGGAACTGTATTCATCTGTAAATAATTTAAACACAGATCGAGTTATGAACTGGCTAAAAAAATAGTATGAGTTCTAAAAACACACCCAATAGGATAATTTCATCTGTAAGGTTAAAAGAGCCGATTTTAAAAGGGTCTCAGAGTCCCTTTTGTGCAGAGATCCCTTAAAGTATAAATGGCGCATGGAGCACAGGAAGGAGCTGACAAGGAGCCGGGGGGCGGGAGTGGCGGCTGGGGGAAAAGGGGAAAAGGGCAACAGCTCTACTAATCAGCCACCCAGAAAAGAGTCTGGGTCACAGCTGTCTGTGTGGGGTCTGAGACTTTTCATCTTGCTAGAAAACCCTCACCCTGTCTATCCAACTGTCTGTACCCTACCAATGAACTTCAACCTTGAAGGTACCATTTGTAACAGGACACAGAAATCAATCACTTGTGTGATATGATTTCAGAGCTGTGCTTTTTATACATTATTTCACCCTTTATTTTTTCCAGTTGTGAATGTGCCAGAATCTACTCATTTACTTTTTCTGTTAAACAAACAAACAAACAAACAAACAAACAAAAACACAGACACAATTAAGAAGAGAGAGTGTGGGCTAACAATAAGCTCATTTAAAAATATACATTAAATGGAGAGAGTAAATACTTTTTAATTCCTTTGAGGCGTCTCTGTGGTCCTTCTGGATTCAGAATTATAAACACTGCAATTGCCTTTGGCTGCTAATTGTGGGACTGTTGTGTGTTTGTCAGAGGTTGAGTCCCAATTTGAGTCGGTTGCCTTCTCCGATAGCTGTGAAGCTGCCACGTAAGTATCTCGGGCATCTGACTTTCCTATTACACTCCTGAGGCTAGAATCCCTGTTACTCAGCTCTCATCTGTTCACCTCTTGTCATTTTATTGGAGATGCACTTTCAGAGTTTTTGCCTGTCGGAATTATCTTTATTTGTGTTCACATTTCATGGATAGTGTCGCTGTGCATATATGTTTCTAGCTTCAAAACCAGCCTCGTACATTGGGACGCCTGGGTGGCTCGGTCGGTTAAGCAACAGACTTTAGCTCAGGTCATGATCTTGAGGTTCATGAGCCCAAGCCCCGTGTCGGGCTCTGTGCTGACAGCTCAGAGCCTGGAGCCTGCTTCGGATTCTGTCTCCCTTTCTCTCTGCCCCTTCCCGGCTCACACTCTGTCTCTCAAAAACAAATATTAAAAACAAAACCAGTCTCGTATAGAACCCTAATGACCTTTTCTCCACTGTGCCTTGGAATTTAGGGTTGTTGATGAGTTTAACAGTTTGATTCCTGTTCTTTTGTTGGTAACTTTTTTTTTTCCTTCTTTGGTATCTCTTAGGATTTTCTTCTTTATCTTTGGCATGTTGAAACTCCAAGAGTATGTATTTACATGGCAGTATTTTAATTCACTTATTCTGCTTGATACTTCTTTAGCCCTTCCATCTGAAAATTAATAGCTACCTTCAGGTCTTGTGATTTTTTTTTTTTATTATTATTATTCCCTTAACTTCCTCTCTGTAGTGCACATACATTATTTGTGCCCATCCATGATCTTTGAACAGCCTTCTGTGTTTTATTTCACACATTATGTTCTTAAAAAGTAAAAATATTATACAGTATGTTAGAAAGTGATAGACCATAAAGCAGCAAGTCCCTGGCATGTGTGAGGAGCAGTAAGAGGGTTAGTGTGGCTGCAGGGAACTGAGTGACGGAGAGAGAAGACTGGATAATAAGATCAGAGAGGAAACCTTGAGCAGACCATATCATTTAGGATTTTGTAGGCTAACATAGAGACTTCTCAGTTTGAATGAATGGCAAGTCTTTGCAGGGTAAAACGTGTGGTTATATCACACATTTCCTGAGACACACGCGTCGCTTAATTAGTGACTGACTTGATTTCAGCTCAGGTCATGATCTCACAATTCATGCAATTGGGCCCCCCGCTTTGGGCTCTGCACTGACAGCACGGAGCCTGGTTGGGATTCTCTCTTGACCTCCATCTCTGTCCCTCCCATGTGCGTACTCTCTCCCTCCAAAACAAAACAAAACACACTTAAAATAAATGGCACATTTCCTCTTTCATTAGTATTATTATTAAAACAGATTTAGTGTTCCAGTTATAAAAATTATGTGATTTATATTTAACTTATTTCTATCATAAGCCCGGAAATTTTGAAAAAGAACTGTACCACACCATGCCTTTATTCTAAATTGAGGGATGCCAAAACAAACAAACAAACAAAATTATATGCAAGATCTGTAAGCTGAAGTACTCTTTGAAAAGATTTCCATAAGTAATCATCGTCTCTAATGGGCTTTTTATTAAATGGCCAAATTATTACTTAGCAAAGTTCAGTTGGTTATATTTATTTTTTTAAATGCAATAAATACATCCTGCATTTCCTCCAAAGTCAACACTGTTGTTAAATCTTACGTTTCCTGATCTATACTATCAATTAGAGTTAGGCTAATGGTGGACTTTTCAGTGTCAATGACAGCAAAGCTCAGGGGTCAGAAGATAATATCACTGTTGTTTCAAAGCAATTTTCTTAGTTATAATCCAAGTAATTTTAATAAAACTAAAAACAATCTGGTCATACAATGTTACAATCTCCTGTTTTGAATAAATTCATATTATCTGGAAATCAATAAGGCTCACAGTTGCATACAAACCAGGTCTGAAAATAGTAATGCCCCAGAGCTCCAACAGGATGCCATATCCTTGAACTTTTTTAGGCCAATATGAAAGGCTATTTCCTGGAAGAAATGATGCTTCTGAACAAGACATTTCTTCAAATGCTATTTCCAGAATGGCTTGCAACCACCATAATAAAACATTATCAGGAAATCGTCAGCCTGGTTGTTCACAGCATTGGTGACACAGAAAAACTGCCCAAATTTTCTGGAGCACATGATAATTAAGAACAGAACATTTTCATGATTAATAGGCTAAAAGGCAGGAGTTTTCAATGAATCTAGACTGGGCAACTTTCACATCTTTGATGATTGTCCTGACCACTTTTAACTGGTTTACTGCAATTTAAAAATGTTTCCCTAAATGTTACATCTGTTAATGGTTAGAAACCAGGCTATATTCCCATGAAGTTTTATTTAACAAACCTCAAGGTTCTGTGCCAAGAACCTCATAAGCAAGTACCCTCTATGCTGTAACAGGATTAGTAGTGTATTTTAACATTAATCTAACAGTTGGTAAAAATCTTTTTTTCATGTGTAGGTTCTCCAGGAGTTCATAGTGAAGCAAGTAATATCAATTCTACTTAAGGTATAGAAACCCATTTCTATGGGCAACAATACAAAAACCCAGACCCATACCTCTTATATGTAACAAATTCCCAGGAAAAGGGCCCAACAAAGCACAGGACCAAGACCGTGATGGAGACTTAACCTAGCTCTGACAAAGTACCACTGGGTCATACTTAAAGCAGTAATCACAAAGGTCATTTTCAAATACGGATCTGTTTAATGCCTTCCCTTGTTTGGACCCACCATTTGGAGGATCCCAAAGTGCTTTGAAGCCTTGGCATTTAGCTGTCCAAGTTTTTGTTTGGCTTTGTTTCAAACTTAGAGTAGTTCAAGGCACCCTCTAGTAACATATTGCATCAACAAGTTGATTTTTAAAAAATAAATATCTTCCACTAAAGAGATCAGTGTTCTTAACTACTGTCTCCTTAATTAAAGGAATGGGAACAGTAAAGCTTACTTCTAATGTCAGTCATGAATCTTTACTCAGTTTAAATCATGGCTTTCAACCACAACTGCTATACTAACTTAATTTTTCACTCAAGGATCATCGTGTTATTTACCCACTCCTAGTTAACTAACAACTGTCACAATATTTGTTAATTAAAGTTAACAACAAATATTTTAACTTTGTTTTTTAATGTTTATATTTTTTGGTTTAGTTCAACTTAAAGAGAGACAGAGAGAGAGAGTGAGCACACAGGGGAGGGGCGGAGAGATGGGGAGACACAGAATCTGAAGCAGGCTCAAGGCTCCAAGCTGTCAGCACAGGGCCTGAGGCGGGGCTCAAACTCCCCAATGATGAGATCGTGACCTGAGCCAAAGTGGACACTAACTGACTGAGCCACCCAGGTGCCCCTATAACAAATATTTTTTTTAAATGAACCTCTATTTCACCCCATCCAAACTCTTCCATCCACCCTTCAACTTTGTCACAGAAAAATGAACATAAGCGAAGCCAGGCAGAGAAGAGAATGACAGAGTGTATCCTTCATTAAACTCAATAAGGGGAAGACACAATGGCACATGAAGGAGGCACATTAATTACGAGAAAGGAAGTGAATACACGTGAATGCAAAATGCAAGCAACACGGGAGAGGAAACGGAAGAGGTTAACATGGGAAAAGGTGGACAAATGGAGAAAGGAATACAGGAAGAGAAAGTAAAATCAGGAGGCCAAAGAGAAAACAGAACGGAGCAGAGAGAAAAGAATGGAGAGGCTTAAAAAAGGAAGTAGAACTTGGACAAACAGATCAAATTCCGATTGAGGTGAAGGAACTTGTCTGGTGTCGCATTAATAAAATCATTTGAATTTTCAAATGCTAATGAAAATGTTTGTTTTTTAAAAATGTTTCCATGAATCTCTTCCCTTATGTTTATAAAATAATGCTCTGGACAGAAATTAAGGCCATTACCTGAAGTGCCAGTGACATCCAAGAAGGACTACTGACGGATAAAAAGAAAAAAATGGTCATATTTTTAAATTATGATAAATACTGACCACACCATGAATAGAGAAAAGTGCAGTTGTGGTTACTACATTCTGTAACATGTTATGTCCTAGATGTGACCTCGGTGCTTTTAATGCCACCACACTACAGTCAGAAGAAGGCCGAAACCACACTGTCTCAATTTGCATTTGAAACAGGTTTTCAGGGGCGCCTGGGTGGCGCAGTCGGTTAAATGTCCGACTTCAGCCAGGTCACGATCTCGCAGTCCGGGAGTTCGAGCCCCGCGTCAGGCTCTGGGCTGATGGCTCGGAGCCTGGAGCCTGTTTCCGATTCTGTGTCTCCCTCTCTCTCTGCCCCACCCCCCGTTCATGCTCTGTCTCTCTGTCCCAAAAATAAATAAAAAACATTGAAAAAAAAATTTAAAAAAAAAAGAAACAGGTTTTCAGGGAAAGCCTGGTTACCAAAAACAAAACCTTCAAGTTTCACTCTGTTGAACTGGAGAATTTCTTGTATTATTCATGGCCAGGAAATATCAGCCACAGAAGCGAAAACTGAGATACCTTAAGGAAATAATGACTTTGAAGAAAACAGATCATACTAAAATATAAGACTTCCTATTTGCCCGACAGTGTTAGTCTCCCAACATTCTGGTGTTTAAGCACTTTAGTATAATAGCCAAAAATAAAATAGCTGACATTAAAAAGCTCTATGAAAAACTGTGACACCAAAAATTCCAGGTGAATAATTAGTGAGTTGTTAACCAGATTAATGACTGTATTTCATGTCAATGACATTTAGCCAAAATGACAGCACTAATACCAACCACCAGTAGCTTGTGGCATCAGCTCGACTTAATTGTAGAATTTCTGAGAGACTCTAAGAGTTGGCAAAACCATTTCGAGAGTGTGTATTTTAGATTTGAACCACTCCAAGCTACGAGCTTATGGAATGGGAGGAAATACGTGCAAAAACATATATGTGATAAGGGGTTAATAGCCAAAATACAAAAGGTACATTTCCAACTCAATAGCAAAAAACCAAATATTTTTTAAAATGGGCAAAGGAACTGAAAAGTTATCCACCAAAGACATACAAATGGCCAACAGGTATATGAAAAGATGTTCAACATCACCAGTCATCAGGGAAATGCAAACTGGAACTCTTGTACCCCACTGGTGGGAATGTAAAATGATGCCACTTCTATGGAAAACAGTATGGACGCTCCTCAAAAATTAAAAAAAACAAATGGAAATACCATATTGCACTTGTGGGTATTTACCCAGAAGAACTGAAATCAGATCTTGAAGAGATATATCTGCATTAATGTTCACTGAAGCATTATTCACAAAAGCCAAGATGTCAGAACAACCTCAAATGTCCATCAACAGAAGAATGGATAATGAAAATGTGGTATATGTGGACTGGAATGGAATATTTTTCAGCCTTATAAAAGGAAAAAAAGAAAAAAAGAGGCAATGCTCTCAAATGCAACAACATAGGTGAACTTTGAGGACATTATGCCGAGTGAAGTAAGCCAGTCACAGAAGAACAGATACTGCATGATTCCACTTAGATGAGTCTCTAAAACAGACACACGGAAGCAGAGAGAAAGCTGCTAAACAATAAGCATAAAGTTTTGTTATGTAACACAATTAAGTTCTAAAGATCTGCTATACAACACTGTGCCTATTTACAGTTAACAATATTGGATTGTAACTCAAAATTTGTTGAGAGTAGATCTCATGTTAATTGTTCTTCCAATAACGATAATAATAAAACAATCAAAATCTCCTACAACGTTACCATTTAGAAGCAATGGAGAAAACAATAAGAAAAACAGAAGGTAGTAAGGATGCTTGACCGCATGGCCTCCTTACACAAAGCCAAGCAGGTGACTGTCCTCTTTGAGGCTTACTTTCTAATAAACCCTTCAGAATACCTGGACACTGGAAAAATAAACTATGTTTAGAATACACTGAAGACTTACTGAAATGAAAAAACTAAATGAAACTTTAGGATATCACGGGAAAAGAGAGAATCCTGGATAAAACCTAATAAAGTTTATATTAAATAGACTGAGCCATTAAAAGGGAGTAAAAGATTTTTGAATTTATTGACTGTCTCACGTATGAAGTGATCATGTATCTAACTGGTGTTTAGGTTGAGCTAAATGATATTTTAAATAAACATCTTTTAAATGACTTTTTAAGTAATCAAAAGTCTCAAATAACCCGGGCTGTGTGACTCCGTGGCACCACACAGAATTTCACATGATACGAAAATATCTTCTTACTTGCCAGACGGATGGCAAGCGGCACATCCTTTGTGGCACAAAGCTACACTAGAGTATATATATTGTTGTACTTTGTTCTCCAGCTGTTTCATATATGGATGGTCTGTCTCCCAAATTAGATGATCAACTTCTTTAGAGAAAAATCACACTGTCTTCTCCTTTCTTTATCTGTTAGCAGCTAACACAGTGTTGGGCCACAGGACTACTCAGTAACTGCCTGTTGAAGCGAACAGCGCCCTTAATCGCTGTCATTTCTGTTCTCTGAAGTACAGCTGAATGGATTTAATGCTGTGGTGCTGTCAGCTTTTATACTTCGTCCTGCTTCTGTGACCGCCGTTAGAGAAGAAGGCAACTTCAATCTTTACATTTATTCAATCAATGCTGCTCCTGCCAGGATTATCCACAACAATGACAATCAATGCCAGTTCAAGTGGTGAGTATTATTACACGAGAGTACCTTGTCACCTAGAGATTGAACCCAAAATATCTTTACCAGACTTAGTCATTATTAGCCTGCACCTGTCTCAACACAAATGATCAGTCTTAAATACACAACCACTGCCTGTATCTTTCATTCTCTAAGTGGGAATTAAAAAACTGTAAAAAGGGAAATAATTATTTTTAAAGTAGATAAATTGTAAGTGTTCTCTATGTACAGGCGTGTTTATGACCAAATGTGAAGGTAATATGAATTATAATGTCTATAGGCAGATATTTACTTTACACTATTTTATAAAGAGCTAAAATCATCAGGGTTCCTGGGTGGCTCAGCCAGGGAAGCATCTGACTCTTGATTTCAGCTCAGCTCATGATCTCACTGTTCTTGAGTCAGAGCCCTGTGCTGACAGTGCGGAGCCTGCTTGAGATTCTCTCTCCCCTTCCTCTCTTTCTGCTCCACCCTTGAACACTTGTGCACTTTCTCTCTCCCTCAAAATAAGTAAATAAACTTAAAAAAAGAGAGAGATAAAATAATTGACCTTAATCCTATCATAAGCTGGGAGTCAAAATAAAAAATACGATTCTCATAGTAAGTGAATCTTCCAAATAGAAGCCCATGTTTCAATGCTTATTTACTTACGGTGAAGAAATTTTTCTTTGCCAATACAGAAAGATTAAACTGAACTACCAAGTAGTTAAAACTTGTTTATAATCAGGGTTAAATTAGAACATGAAACTATCAAGGAAATAGTCGCAGTGGTCCCAAAAGGCCCTATTTTAATAAGCTCGAGAGGAAAAGAATCAGAATCCAGGCTTAATTGTCATTTACAATCCTACAACTCATGACAAATTTATGCAGCCATGAAAACATTCATTTAAAGTCAGAGCAGGATTATATCATCTCTTCAGATTTAATTGAAATTTTGAAGGAAAAAAAAACCCCAGTAGCCTATTTAAGGTTCTTTGACAAATCTATTTTATTATACCTTTTTATCTCTAATTCTCTTACTTGAAATAAGAAATGACTATATATGAACATGATACGTGTGTTATTTCCTTACATTAATTACTTTGCCTAAAGTGATTTAAATTAAAATTAACATCTAGTTTGTGTCATGCAAAATCAACAATAATGAAAAAAATTGTATTTTATTTTTCCAATTTTAAAACTCTGGCCTAGAATATAAATGATGTTAGTATCAAAATGGTGGTTTTGGGGCTCACACTACACTGTTTTATTTCTCCTAACCCACTTTTTAAAGGTGAATGGAAAGTGTGTTTTTAAATCAAGCCAGTACAATGACTATTACCTATTTAGCTGAAAAACTCCTATCTGTACCAACTTCCACTGGAAAAATTGAGATTTTTTTTTTCTTCTTATTTAAGGAAAGCAGGAACGAGGCCAAAATGAACACCTAGGAGTCACAGTGACAGTGACTGTATTCACATTTATCACCACAATGAAAAAAACAAAACAAAACACCCTTCTAATCCTGATTCCTATAAAAGATGTTAAGCTCTACTGAAACGTAAGCATCTGTGCATTATTCCGATGACATTTTATTCCCTCTCTTGCCTTGTTGACATTTCTAACATGACCCGGTTCAGCTGAAATTACCATAGTGAAAACGTAGCTGCACTGTGATAAGTGATTTTACCTAGACATGCTGTCTGGTTCCCAGCGGTATACACACGCTGACATCCCTGGGCGAGAGAGACTAATTCCTTCTACTTGTCTTTTTCATGATAAAAGGCATCGATAGTGACTTTTTAAAATTCCTTGCTTCTAAATGGAGAAACTGAAAAGCTGTGAACGCTTGGTATCATCAATCAAGTCAGAAAACTAAGCCCTGTAATAACACTAGCTAAAAAAAAAAAAAAAATCCTGAAGCCAATACCTTGGGAAATGAAGATAAGAAGAATGAAATCACCTAAGTGGGTGGGCTTAGGATTTCTGGCCGTGTTCCCTGTTCCCTGCAGGTAACAGCGGACTGGCGCTGGGAGGCATCTGAGACAGGCCATAAATGTGGAATTTCAAGGACAGTACTATTCTAGGTTAAATGATTAGGAAGTATACATGTAAAAAGCCTCTGTGGGTAGCACCACGTTACAGATGTAAAATCAAGGAGTCGTTCAAAGATACCGTGAAAGATAGAGAAAGCAAAGTGGAAGAGGTCCTCAAAGGAACTGATGGAAGGAAAAGGCACAGAAGGGGTAACTGTAACCAATTTACCACAAAGGTATTAGAATTACTGGTGGGAATAATACTGTCTGCTCCAAGAGACCCAAGCCTTGTTGATGGCAAATGCGAGGCTCCGTTGAGGAGGAAGCTAGCTAGGTAAGAGAAAAGAATGTGTCTGCGGCCTCAATCTAGTATTAAAGTAAGGATTATTTAAAAAAAATTTTTTTTAAGTTTATTTATTTTGAGAAAGAGGGAGAGAGAGCACAAGTCGGGGAGGGTCAGAGAGAAGTCGACACAGAATCCCAAGCAGGCTCTGCAACATCAGTGCAGAGCCCGATGTGGGGTTTGAACTCATGAACCATGAGATCATGACCTGAACCAAAACCAAGAGTCAAATGCTTAACTGACTGTGCCACCCAGGTGCCCCAGAATTCATTTTAAACGATCAACTCTGACTTAGGTCAAGAAGGGTGAACCTGTCGTACTGATAGAAATGGGTGCTGCTTACCACCCTCATAAAGTAGAAAGGCCAAAGAGAGTGAGACAGAGTCAGGCAGAGTGAGTAGAAGAGGCACATTTCCCAACACCTTGGGCCTTGAACACAGAAATAACGTGAATTTGTGCAAAATCAAAGAGAAGTTAGATGAAGTCTGACAAGTCTTTAATGTCTTCAACTGTCAACATTAGCAACTTGCCTATATGATAAACTCCTAATAGTATATGAGGGGTATGGTATAATAAATCATCACTGCAATTTTGATGAATCAGTATGGAATTTCAGTGTGGCTGAAGTCATGCTGGGACCCAGAGGTATCTGGATGTCCGTGGTGGGATGGGATGGGAGAATAGGGACATCCCCAAGTGGACGTACGGCCTCACCCGCACACAGAGCAGAAGCCTAACAACACCTGGTGGCAGACGAGGACAGGTAAGGGAGGAAAAACTAGGGCTAGGCCTATAGACAAAAGTTGTTTTCAGGAAGGATTCTGTGAGACCTGGAGTCCAAGCACAGTGGCATTTATTAAAGTGAACGCAATGCCATTTTGGAAGCTCCAATAGACATTAACAGACAGCATCTTAATGAGGAAGAGCCCCCAGGGCAGGCATTACAGAGGTGGTGGCAAGGGTCTATGCTCCTGCAAATCCATGACAAGACAAGAGTAGGGGAACATGCGGAGCCTGTGTGCACTAGTGACACCGTCCTGGGGGGCTACCAGAAAAATCTGGGGTAGGTGACAGGTAGGACATGAACAAAGATCACAGGGCTATTCCCATTAATGTGACTGGACACTAACTCCCAGAATGGTGTGCCTTGAGCCTCTGAAAATGTTCTATTCTGACAGATGTTATGAGGGAGAGGGAATCATTTTGCAAAGAGTGGAGGTCAGGGTAAGAGTACATACCCCAGAACAGACTTCTAATTCTAGAATGCTTACAAAAGTAGTCTTCCCCCCTGACACTCTTTATAGGATCTCTAATGGTGCTGTTGGGGCGGGGGGGGGGGGGGGGTGTGGTTTCCTTAACCACGATGATGACAACCACAACCAATGATATCTGCCTAGTGCCAGCTGCCGTGAAAAACACTTTAGTATGCATTAACACACTGAATTATCACAATGATGTTAGGAGGAAGGTGATGCTATGATTTAACCTCATTTGATAATGGAACTGAGCTTAGAATTTGTCCGAGGTTCCGTGGAAGGTAAGGGGTGGTAGGAGCTTAGGGATGTTTTGGTAAGACCTGTGCTCCAGAAGCATATTCTGTTTGGAGGCCTGACTGAGAGTCCACAGAGTGGAACTCTGGGAGCATCATTACCTAAGGCTAGAAGCAGCAACATGGCAACGGCCATGAACCATGATCCCAGTCTCCCCGTTGAAGGTGACCAGGAGAGGGGTAGAGTTTAAGTATTCTGAGTAGGGCTGTGTAGTACTTAAAGTGTTTCTCCAATATGCCGGAATTCTCCAGGTGTTTCATCCATACCGAGAAATCACTGCTCCTCAGGATAAGGGCAGAAGATGAATTTCCTCCAACTCAAGGGGCTTGCAGTGAGGCTAAGAATGAAGGCGACTGAAGTCTTGTCAGGCTGATCTCCAGTTTCCCCTCCAACCTTAGGAACTCAGCCTTCTGCAGCTCACAAATGGGAATGTGGGTCCCACAACTTGGATCTTCCTCACAACCTAACCATGTGAATATGCCCAACTGTCTGTGCTCCACTTCGGACCCAACTACCGCTTGGCTTCTAAAAAGTGAAAGTCAGAAAATGTTTACCACTCGAATTATAAAACTCTTGGTATGCGCTCCATAGGAAACAAACTATATAAATTCCTCAAAATAAGCAATAAATGGTAAGCAAAATGACAGGAAATATCACAAATGAGAAGACTGAATACAAAATGGTCATGCTATTTTATGTACAATCATTTAAAAATGATAAATCTTTAAGCAGGACATAATTTCAGTTGATAAGTAGTCTGGAACAGTGGCACTTAAATTTTTAAGACACATTTACAGTCTAATGTTACATACTGAATGCTGTATTTAACAGTCACAAAATAAATTTATGGCCACATTTAAAATGCAAGATTAGATAAAATCAATTACATTTTACAGGTTCTTTTCTTCCCCCTACAGACATTCTAGCTTAAGCTGAGCTACTTGTCCAAAAACACTCTAACTTTCATTCAAGCAGTTGGTAAAAACTGAATGCTTACTATGGACCAGACAGTGTGTTTAGGATCTCCTACCCTCATGAAGTTTAAATTTTAGAAAAACAAAAATACAAGGAAACAGGCAAGAAGAACTGCAAGCCATAATAACAGGTAAAAATGAAGGTAACAATGGACCAGGATGGGTATGGTGTTCATGGTACACCTTTCTAAGGACATCTATTTGAGTTAAGAAAGCAGAGGGAACGAGTTAGCTGTGTGCTAAGCTGGAAAAAGAGTTCTGGGCAGATGAAAAAGCATTGTGATTCAAGTGCAGCAGAAAAATACCCCAGCATGTAAGGAACTACAAGGATATCAGTATGATTGGTCAATGAATGAGATTAGGTGGGAGAGCAAGAGAGTTGGGCCCACTGGAAAAGGTATCATAAGCAAAAAAGAGTCTAGATGTTATACTAAGTACAATGGAGAGTTACTAGAAAGTGGTTTACGCAGGGAGTTATCCAAATAACATTTTAAGAAGGTCAACTGTAAACTGTGTAACAATGGATTAGAGAGGAAAGTGGGAATCTGGAAAGTCAAAGAACAATGACACTTTGGAATAGGTGGAAAAGTGGATTCAAGATATAATTTGAAGAGATAAGCAATATGGCTGAAACACGGATAGGGGGAACGCAAGAAAGGAATTGAGGACTGAGTCCTAAGTTTCCGCCTTGAGTAAACTTAAGGTAACAGTACACCAAACATCCAAGTCCCAGTGTACTCAAAGGGCCTTTTAAAAAAAGAGCTACGATTTAGGACAGGACTAGTTAAAGAAAGAAGGAAGGGAGGGAGGAAGTAGGAAGGGAAAGAGAGAGAGACAGCAGGAATCTCTGCCGTTATTTGAGACATTCCAATATCCCAACCTTATGTTACAACACTAGACAGGGTATTATACAATGTGCCTAGGCTGATTCTTTTTGTTTATCTGCCCATCTCCAGATCTCTTTTCCATTTAGTAGATAATATGCATAAAACAAGCATGCTCTATAATTAAAATGAAATTAAAATTAGTTTCAGGTTGGAACAAATTTCTTGTACAGTTTTTAGAAAAAAATCACAACCACATACTTACTGATGTTTCATTCCAAGTAAATTTTAAAAATATGTATTTTGCAGCTTATGGAGACTCTGATAACTGAAGAAACAAAAGAAGCTGTATGTACTAATCAAATATAGATATAGAGAGTAAGAAAACTGTATGATTTTGAGGTGGGATGGTTTCTTGAAAGAGACATGAAAGCTTTTTTTTTTTAAGTTTATTTATTTATTTCTGAAAGAGAGACAGCATGAATGGGGGGAGGGCAAGAGAGAGAGACCGGAGGGGAGAGAGAATCCCAAGCAGACTCTGTGATGTCAGCACAGAGCCTGACACGGAGCTTGAACTCATGCAACCATGAGATTGTGACCTGAGCCGAAAGCAAGAGTTGGACGCTTAACTGAGCCACCCAGGTGCCCCAGGACATGAAAGCTTCTTGGAAGTCACACCATTCTAAGTTTTCTGAGGAGGAAGTCAACTTAGGTATACCAGAACAGGTGGGGAAGCAAGGTTCAAGAGCTAGTTCTGACACTGCCCATTAGTATTAAACCACTTGAAGTGTTTTAACTGGTTGCACTTGAGTTTTTTTCGTCAATTAAGTAAGTAGATTGCAGTTCTAATCATTTGTTCTCTCCTTCCAGCTGTGAAACTCAGTAAGTTCATGGAACTATATCAAAATAACTAATAATAGAGGTAATATGTTGGAAAAGCTGGAGAAACAAAAGTCTGACTCTTCTTAGAGAAAACACTCCCACATCAAAGGACAATAACATAACATTACTGTTTACTGATTTAACCTGGGAACAGTCAATAAATTCTGGCCACGTAAATTCATGGTTACAATGCTAGTCATCGCAGAAAACCTAAAAATGGGCTAGTTCACAAGAGAACAAAGTGTTCAACAACACAGCAGGACTGAAAATTTTCCTTTGAGAATAAAAATATTTGCCTTGCCTTTTAATTCTCAGTTCTCCAATAACCACCACGACCAATGCCAAACTATTTTCCACCCAAATGCCTAGAAATCTGACAGTGGTGAGGAGTCAATAGTGGCTTTAGCTGTAGTATTAAATGCACAAATACACAAACTGATAGAAGCTGCGGAGAGCCCATCAGCTAAAATAGAAATATGCTAGCCCTTAAAAAAAAAAAAAGGTATTAACTATCAACATGGAAATGGAAGAGTTGAGGTATAAGTTAATATCGAAAAACTTCACTTAAATTTGACTGAACATGTAGAGGTTTCTTTTCTTTTCTTTTCTTTTTCTAATATGCACTATTAAAATCAACTAAGTTCACGTTCTGGTCATGACTGAAGTGGTCACACAAAATGCCAGAGACAGCAGTGATAAAACACTAGATTAAAATGCAAACAAACTACATAAAGACGCTGCCATCACTTTTACTCAACAATGTACAGGTAGTTTTGGAATGTGAAATACCGTAACAGAGAAAAATGGAAAGCAAACACATTTGAAAACAAGTAAAGTGTTTGTATTCTCAGATAACATGACCCTTGTATGTAGAAAAACCCGAGAGATTTGCCCCCTCCAAAAACTACTCGAACTGAGAAACCATTGAGGAAAGTCATGGGTTACAAGGCCCGTGTAAATTGTATCTCTGTGTACCAGCAACAATTCAAAAGTGAAATTGAGAAAATAATTCAACTCATAAGAGCTTCTAAGAAAATAAAATCCTTCACAATAAATTTAGCAACAAAAGCATAACATCTCTTCACTGAAAGCTACCAAACTGATCTTAATATACATATGGAAATGCAAAGAATGTAAAGTAGGCAAAATAATTTTGAGAAAGGAAGAAGGAATTATTTAATGCGATTTCAAAAACCTGCTATAAAGCTACAGCAATCAAGATGATGTGGTATTGGTCTAAAGATGGACATTTAAATCAATGCAGCGTAACAGAGAGTCCAGAAATAAACCCTTCCATTTATGATGAGCTGATTTTAGACAAAGGTACCACCAGGGAATTATATGAAATAAAGAATAGACCATACAGCTATCTAATTGTCCCAACACCCCTTGTTGAAAGACTATCCTTTCCTCTATAAAACTATAAAATTTCAGGAAGAAAATATAGAAAAAAAACTTTAAGTTTTTTATTTTGAGAGAGAGAGAGAGAGTACAAACAGGGAAGGGGTAGACAGAAGGAGAGAGAGGATCCCAAGCAGGTTCCATGCTGTCAGCACAGAACCTGATTGTAGGGCTTGATCTCATGAACCATCAGATCATGACCTGAGCTGAAATCAAGAGCCTGAGTGGCTCAGTCGGTTAAGAGTGACTCTTGATTACGGCTCAGGTCATGATCCCAGGGTCATGGGATCGAGTCCCGAGTTGGGCTCCGGGCTGGGCATGGAGCCTGCTTAGGATTCTTACTCTTTCTCCCTCTGCTCCAGTCCCCCTTCCCCTGCTCACGCACTCTCTCTCTAAAATATAAATCAATCAATCAATCAATCAATAAATAAATGGCATTCAGACAAAATATGAATAACCATATTCATCATTTTTCACTTCACATATTATCTTGTAGTGAAAACCTTTTCCCCTGGTATATAAATTTAACTTATTTTACATTCACCATTAGTGAATAAGTAGAAATACAGTGACATTTCCAAAGCAGCTCCTAGATTTCACTTCTTCACCCTTTCTCTTTTTTTAATAAAGAAAAAAATCATTTAATATAGAATATATCTGACTCCTGTAAAGACGTTCAGTATATAATTTACAGGTGGACAGCAAAAATACAGTGAAAGACGTCAACTTGAAACAAATAACAAGCACGGACAAAGAAAACTAAAATAACACAAAATACTATTAAATATTTTATATAGTCTACTTAATAGCAGTCTGCAAACACCAATCAATTAAAATAACCATAACATTAAAGGAAAGTCTAAATGCTGTTTTCTTTTGAATTCTAGTTTCTTTTGTGAACAAAAAGGCCAAATGAATAACTGAGGTAATTTCTTGTAAGGTTATCTTTCTGTCCAACCTCATGTTTCTGAAAAGAATGTTAAATTTGCTCATAAAACACTGTGTCAATTTACGATTACAAGGAGATTCTGTTCTACTTTTAAAACCACATTCCCATTTAACTAGATGAGTCAATGAGTCAATGTAAAACCCTTTGGAATATAAGAGTTTGATAGTCTAATAGGTACAGAAACCATAATTGTTAACCATATTACAAGTTTCCATGTTTTCTAATAATTCTAATCCATAGTACAAGTTTCCATGTTTTCACCAAGAGAGATTTCAGGATAAGTGGATTTCCAAATTAAACTTTAATTAAAATTTAATTCCAACAGTCAAAACCTACTTTTCTTAAGACCCACATAAACTGCCTTACTATTTATTCTTTTCAACTTGGGGAACATTTTCATGAAAACAGAGTAGCAGGCTTAAATGGAGCTCAATTATCCCTAGACAGTAAGACATCACAATTTCTTCTTGATTGTATTCTGTGTCCTCCCCAACTCCTTAACACCCCAGGGAGCATTCATAAGTGTTCCACCCTCGATCCCATGTCTAGTTGCAATATATTCACATACTTAGCAATGCTGGCTGGTGTACTAGGCATCCCTACACCCGCGCGCTCACCGAAGGACATACACGTATGAAGGGACTCGGTACATCTTCTCACAGACCTGCTGTGCAGGTTTATTTGTTTTTGTTTCCTGGTTGAACTGTCTGTCTGTCCTCCCATCTATCTATTTATCTATCTAGTTATTCTTCCTCTGGGAAGAAAAAAAATCTCAGAAGATAAAGGACTCCAAAAATCAACCTCTACTTCCTTCTTGACTTACAACCCATTTAAACAAAGAACAGTGGCTGAAACTGAAACCTAACGTCCAAAACAACCGGGAGAGCCACCTCGCACATAGCTCGCTAAATTGAAAGTACAAAAAAAAAAAAGTTTTTATTTAAGAACAATTTTATAAAAACAGAAGCTATCCTGTAACTTTCAAAAAGTGACAGTATACCTTTCGATCTATACGTAACCTGTACTGTGTATACGTATCTCTATGTCTAGAGATGCAGGTATCTATACTTTTTCAAAGTTAAACATCAGTAATTAGTACTGTAAATCTCAGAAGTCTTTTTCATAGCCTTTCTAAGGGATCTGGAGAACACAGGCTCCTACCAGGAGTCTGTGACCAACTGGGAGTGTGAACATGAGGGACTGTATCACCATGAATATCCATCCTCAGCAGTAAGATGAAGGGACTGGTGTTTATTTAGAAGACGGTTGCTTTAAAAACACAAAAACAAGACACTTGACATATTCCCATGGGACAAGAAGTATAAGCTCTTATTACTTGTTGCTTAAAAACATGAACGACTAGATGTTCCACAAATTCAAAGACCTAATTATTCATTTGGTGATTGAGATGGGTTATGAAATAAATGAGTATACGTGAAAATCTGAAGTAACAAATGTGTGCCGTTTTATTTTTCAGTGCTCAGATACTGCTTGGGTTACATATAGGTCAGTGGATCCTTAGCAATAACCGTCTTCTTCCTTCTCTCAACAGAGTCCAAGGCCATCAGCTCAGAAACTGTGATCTATACCAATCCTTCCTTATCATCCCCTAACTTTCCCGAAGTTTATGATTCTATGATGCCTACCTCATCCAGGCAAGAACAGAATGGAATGAAAGGATCACGAGGCAAAGATAAGTATGGTCAACTCTTCATCACCCACTAGGACATTTTCCAGTGCCTTAGAGTTTGCTTTCTGGCTGAATGCCCCATAATGCACGTAAGTCTTCGCTCCTCAAGAACATGGATGGAGTGCAGTATGTCTGAGAAATTCAATACCTGGACTTGTTACCTGATACTATAATACCTGATAATGCTCTATAGGTAATTATAGATGACACTGGATGCACTCTTATGGCTTAGTATCTAACTCCTGCCCCTTTTATGAGGTCTCTCTACTGCTTAAGAACCAACAAGGGGTGCTGGGTGGCTTGGTCGGTTATGCATTTGACTCTTAATTTCAGATCAGGTCATGATCTCATGGTTCATGAGACTGAGCCCCACATTGGGCTGTGCTCTAATAGCTCACAGCCTATTTGGGATTTTCTCTCTCTCTCCCCCCTTCTGCGCTCATTCTCTCTCTCTCTCTCTCTCTCTCAAAATAAATAAACTATATACATATAAAAGAATAACCAACAACAGCTCCCAAATGTCTATCATAGGAAGGTTCAGCTTTGATGACCGGTTTTCAAAGTTGGCGTAATCTGGGCTCCGGCTACATAGGTAAACAAATCTGACATAACCTTATGACCAAACCCTGACAAAGACAGTATAAATAAGGAAAACTAGAGACCAATTTCATTCCTTCATACGGTAAGAAAAAAAAAATGCGAAACCATCATCAAATTATTATCAAATCCACTGGGGTATTAAAAAACAAATTAAAATACCAAAATTAAGCAGAGCTTTTACAAGAATAACACGATGGTTCAATGATAGAAAAATCATCAATATAATTCATTATTTCATAAAACAAAAGCCAAAAGCGTAGGATACAAAACCCTAAGACGGCATGGATAGATGCCCAACAGGACTTGGTAGATTTAGTCAGTAGATTGTGTTTAGTGTGCTACATACAGCTGCGGTAGCAAATGACCACAAACTTGATGGCTGAAACAACACAAATGTATTCACTCACAAAGTCTGCAAACAGATGCACTGGGCCAAACCCTTAGTTGTCACAGGACTGTACCCTCTGGGAATCTCCTTCAGTATTTCTTGACTTGAGGCCATGTCACTCCAGTCTCTACCCTAGGGATCCCATCAACTTCTCCTATGGACGTCTGTCAAATCTCCCTCTGCCTCTCAAAAGGAATCTGTGATTACGTTTAGAGCCTACCCAGATACTCCAGAATAATCTCTCCATCTCAAGATCCTTAACTTCATCAAATCTGCAGAGATGCTTTTCCTTATTAGATAATACGCACAAGGTCCAGGGATTAATACCTGATATTTTGGGGGAGCCGTTATTCTACCTACCACACTTTTCCTTTAAAAAAACAAACAAACACAAAACGTTTTTCTCAAATATTAGTTTGCTAGAGCTGCCATACCGAATACCACAGACTGGGTGGCTTAAACAACAGAAATTTACTTTCACAGTTCTGGAAGAAATTGAAGATCAGATACCAGCAGGGTGGGTTTCTCCTGAGGCCTCTTTCCTTGGCTTGCAGGTCGCCGCCTTCTTGCTTTGTCTTCACAAGGCCTCTTCTGTGCACATGTATCCCTGATCTCTCTTCCTCTTCTTAAAAGGACACTAGTCATACTGGATCAGGAACCCACGCTTATGACCTCAATTAACCTTAATTACCTCTTTAAAGAACCTATCTCCAAATACAATTGCATTAGGGGCTAGGGCTTCAACATATGAATTTTGGGGAAATAACGGGAGTCCATAACACTCTCTAAAGAAGGTTCATGTGGGGGAGGAGTCAAAGCCCCAGTCAAGGCTAGTTAAAATGTTCTAATGATAGGAGCACCTGGTGACTCAGCCACTTAAGCGTCCGACTTCGGCTCAGGTCATGATCTCATGGTTCATGAGACTGAGGCCCATGTGGGTCTCTGTGCTGACAGCTCAGAGCCTGGAGCCTGCTTCGGATTCTGTGTCTCCCTCTCTCTCTGCCCCTCCCCTGCTTGTGTTCGGTCTCTTTTTCTCTCTCAAAAATAAACATTAAAAAAAAAACATTCCGGGGCGCCTGGGTGGCGCAGTCGGTTAAGCGTCCGACTTCAGCCAGGTCACGATCTCGCGGTCCATGAGTTCGAGCCCCGCGTCGGGCTCTAGGCTGATGGCTCAGAGCCTGGAGCCTGTTTCCGATTCTGTGTCTCCCTCTCTCTCTGCCCCTCCCCCGTTCATGCTCTCTCTCTGTCCCAAAAATAAATAAACGTTGAAAAAAAAATTAAAAAAAAAAAAAAAAACATTCCAATGATAAAAAACTAAATGCAAGGTTTTTTGAGCTCTTTATTACTCTACCACCCACGACTGGCCCTAAAGGGTTCTCCCTTTTTTTTCTACCCTGTCTTATAAGAGACTGCTTCCCAGGTATTTGGCTCCACTTCTCCTGCTTCCCGCAAATTTATGCCAAACCTGGATCAGGGAAACTCCTACAGCCAGCCCATGTACTGTTGCTAAAGGTTCAAATAAAGACCTGTTAATTATGTTTACTAAGTTGGGTCAGCTTATTTAGAAAATTGTGTTCTGTTTTCATTAGTATGTATCCTCAGAAACTATGCAAGGCAAACCTGTTTCTATTGTGTAAACTTATAAACAACCCCAATCTACACAGTAGGGAATATTTGTAAGAAGTTTACCGTTAAGAGTGGTTGATTACGGGTGGTGGAACTGGGGGGAATTTTTTTCCTTCTTTATACTCTCTGTATTTTCTAAATCTTCTATAATGGTCATCTATTATTTTCAGAATTAATAAAAAACGTCTTTTGTAAAAATATATGTCATTGTTTCTTAATGGCTATTTAATCAATGTGTTTACTCAAAAGTATCTTTAAAACGCTCTATTAAAACCTCTTCCTCCCTAAATCTTTGTGAATCCTACAATCCTAATTTAAAAGTTTTCACCTTTGTGTTGGTAGTGCAGGAATTAAAAAAGATAACAGAAACTTGAACAAAATTACAATTCCATGCTGGTATGTTTAATTTATATCCAGTTTTGAAAGTTCCGTGCTAAACGTGATAAAATTTACTGCTGATTAACTGTGTTGTTTATAGTAATTGTGGTGAAAATATGGGTCTTCTTCAAAAATATAACTGAATGCTCTAAAAACTGTTTCTATGAGAATATCAGATTTGTCTTATGTTTCCACTAAAAGCACAAAAAAACCTTTCTGGTTCATGTAAAGGTTGTACACACATACACACTGTACGTAATCTGGGTGATCAGCTTTAATCTCATCTTTGTAACGCAGACAATTGAGCAGTGAGTAAAATAATCTGAATTAACAGAAACACAATAGGAAATATTACAAATAAAACCTCTGGAGAAATTCATATTTTCTCCCGAATGTGAAATCTTCTGATCAGTTTGCTACCTAGTCTTTTTCCAATAACAAAAACTACAGGTCATGGTTAAAAATACATATCAAAGGAAAAAAGATTTCCTTAATGTTAAAGTGCTTCTTTTGTCTGCAAAAACACCGAATCCAAAAATATTGGACAATGTGTTCTTTTAGGATTAAACTTCTAATCTAACTGGAGAAAAGAAGTATCAGTGCTGTAATGGTCTGGGATGTCTTACTTCAGAACAACTGTCCCTTGATATTAAATTCTGTAAATGATAAGGCTTTTCCTTTCCCACAGGACAGCAACCTCAAAAGGAGCTTTTCCATTTTAACCCTGATAGGAAGAAGTAAAAAAAACTGTTTTTCTTCACGGCACTCAGTATATCCCCCTATATTTATACCCAAATTTTCCTCACAAAGGAAATCTTCAAGGAAAAAATAAAAAGCTCTGCATTCATCTACAAATAATTAGGCAATATTAAGATATCAAAGATAAACAGATGAGAATAAGGGCAAAAGCCATCTATATTTAAACTAAATACTATATACATAAGCAAAACACTGAATAAAACCCTCACCAACATCTTTTTAATTGCCCCATTTTATAAAAGTTAGATATAACAAGGTTTGGCTCAATATTATTTCTATTGTATTCCTCTCAATGAAATGAACTTGACCATAATGCATCAACGCTAGCTAGCTATAGTGCTTAAAATATTCTGAGGTACTCTCTTTAATGTAAGTAAACTTTCTTTATATACTTACATCTTTATAAGACAATGCTGACGACACATAATAAAACTACATAAAACATCGTTCACATTTTATCCATCACATTCATTGACATTGCATTTGCATTAGATATGAATTCACATAAAAAAGAAATACCAGTAAATTATGAAAAGGCCACAAAACGTAAAATGAAAATGACACTGATAAATAAACTCACACGGTATCTTCATTTCTCCAGATGTATATGCTGCCTATCAAGGAAATGAGATGGCAAATGTTTATTCAATGTAAAAGACCTCTGAAGAGGTGAGGAACGCATCGGTCCTTACCCTTTCTGGATTTACAGACTTGATAGTCCTTGTAAATGCTACAGGCCTCTTCTCAGAAAAACAAACAAACAAAAAGGGTATAAGGGTATGCAAATAGATACAAAATGTAGCAGATAATTTTAGGAGCTTCACAGACCTTCTGAACACAGAACCCGTATCCTTACACAGACTCTTGATACTCAATGACCATTTTCATGGCAACCCAAAGGTCCAGGTCCTGCGATAATTTGTCATTTTGCTGGAGCACACATTTGAATTACACTAAAACAAAGTTCAGAGACCGATGTGAAGGAGGAAGCCCCCCAGCTAGTTGGGGGGAGGCTGGCATTCACATCTCAGTTTGACTCTGGCAGCTTTACGACTCATCATTAGTAGAATCATTATCAAGAAGTATTTTAGTGGCAGTCATTAATATCTTCTGAAGGTCTTTGAATTTCTCATAATAAAAAGAGTACGCTGTGCTTTCATATCCTAAGGCACCTCGACAGTTACAACACAATGATTCTCTAAATGAAAGCAGGCTTATAAAAGATAACCAATAAAAATAAATAAATAAAGTATATTATCTCCATAGACAGTCATTCATTAACATATTTATTAAATCCCTATTTTGTGCAAGATCCTTCCTAGTCATTGTGCAGTTTAGAGACGTAAAAAAAAAACAAAAAAAAAACAAAAAAAAACACAAAAAACATAATCTTCTATGAGCATTCAATATTATCCACTATGTTTATTTCTAAAAATATTGACCACAAAGAACCACATGGCTGAAGTTTTACTATGGACACCCTAAAACAAGTAGTTACAAGTGACAGATACATTTACTATATTCTCCAATTCCTAGAACCATTAAAGTTCTAACATGGGTTTGCTGATAATCGCCTTCAATGTCTGCACTAACTTATGTCATATGCAGACAAACCATGAGACATCCAGTTAGTTTTTTTAAAATAAACAAGGTTGGGATCATAAAATATGATGGATTCATTATCTGATTTCAATGAAATGCCAAGATAATTTCTTGAAATAGTGTATAGTTGGCATGTTTGTTTGTCTGATCAGAAGTTCTGTTTCATCTATCACCCTGGCCTACACTTGACACCCTCCTTTACCCATCTCCCCAGCCAACACGCCTTCACCCCACACGTGCATGGTGTTTCAGCATCTCTTAATGGAACCTCATTTCTTTCCTTTTTTTTTTTTAAATGTTTTATTTATTTTTGAGAGACAGAGAAAGAGAAACAGAACGTGGGTGTGGGAGGGGCAGAGAGAGAGGGAGACACAGAATCCGAAGTAGGCTCTAGGCTCTGAGCCGTCAGCACAGAGTCCAAAGTGGGGCTCAAACTCACGAACTGTGAGATCATGACCTGCACTGAAGTTGGACGCTCAACCGACTGAGCCACCCGGGAGCCCCGGGAACCTCACTTCCAATCTTCAATTCCCTTCTAGTGCCTGCACAAAAAGCTACAGCCCCAGGCAACCAGAGCCACCACCACTGGCTTAGATATGTGGATTTATTAAAAGGTGTTAAGGGTGCCTGGAGAGAGGATTACTGCTTCTATTCCTAGAACTTTATAGGAGAGAGTGTTTCTGGTTTTTCAAATAGGAACTCTGTATTTTCTCATCAAACCACTGCTACAGATGGTTGCTTCACTCTAGGTACTGTTTACATTACTCTGAGTTAAATGATGGATCAAGTCAACTTTTGAGGGCTGGGATGGAAATCCAAATGATATTTCTCAGACTGCTTTTCAGGAGAAAGAAGTTAGAATTAATATACTGATGGTTTACCAAGTATGCTAGGTATGAGGCCCTGACCTTAGCTGTTTACATAGATTCTCATTTAATCAACACAATGAAGCAGGAGGTATCGCAATTTACCAAGGTGTGAGAAAACCAGAGGAAGTTCAGTTAACTTGCCAGGGCCGGAATTCAAAGGCAGTTCTTCCTGATCCATGTCTGTTCTCTTAGCTGCTCCACACTGTTGTCTCTTATGTATATTTCAAGTTTTAAACATCACTGTATAATATAATCTTTAATATCACTGTATAATTATTTTGTAGTTGTTGAGTGTGTGTATGGGTAAAATGTAGTTTATTTATTTTTAAAGTTGATTTCACTTATTTTGAGAGAGAGTGAGAGGAAAAACCCAGGAGGGGCAGAGAGAGAGGGAGAGAATCCTAAGCTGGCTCCACAGTGTCAGCGCGGAACACGATGTAGGGCTTGAACTCACCAAATGTGAGATCATGATCCGAGCCCAAATCAGGAGTTGGACGCTTAACTGACTGAGCCACGCAGGTGTCCCCAAAATGTAGTTTAAAATAGAGATGTATTAAAGTTTTTTTGATCTTCAAAATCCATGTATTTAAAATTCTGCATATATTTGAAAAAGTAATTGAAAAATAAAAATGTCTATATATGCGATTTGGACCTTACTAGAAATTCCACGAGTCGGGACGCCTGGGTGGCTCAGTTGGTTAAGTGTCTGAGATCAGCTCAGGTCATGATCTCTCCATTTGTGAGTTCAAGCCCTGCGTCGGGCTATGTGCAGGCAGCTGGGAGCCTGGAGCCTGCTTCGGCTTCTGTGTCTCCCTCTCTCTGCCCACCCCCTCCGTCCCTGCTCGCACTCTGTCCCTGTCCCTGTCTCTGTCTCTCTCAAAAATAAACATGAAAATAATTTCAACAAATTTATGTGACTTACTAATGAGTAAAGACAGCAAGCTAAATAATTACCAAATTCTTTTATTTAACATGATCTCATGATAATATATCAGGCAACAAACTGAAATTCTGCTGACGGCAATTTCAAATAACATCAACTTATATGCTTTACTTTTCTTCTCCTAAATCTCTAGTCAAATCCTTACAGAAGAAAGGAACCATACTATATTCTCTGTAGGGATACTATTGAGCGATGAGAGTGTTTCAGACTTGCTACTTTCACCATATTTAAAGAATACTGTTGTTCTGTTTTAAAATTTGACAAAATTGTTGCCAAACTCTACATTTCATTTTGCAACTTGCTTAAAAAAAAATCAGCACTGTTTGTTGAAATTTATCTCTGAAGGTAACACAGTCGAATTCTTCCACTTTGTTCTATCTCACCGTACAGAGACCTCTTTAATTATCAGCTTAGAATAGGCGTTCACATTGTTTCACTTTGTCACTATTACAGATGTAATGATCATCCTATACATGTACAATGCTTTCTGGTATTGACACACGGAGGTGTGAACTTCAGGCTGATAGGGTTTGTACAACTCCAAAACTCCTAGGTAACTGCTTTTTAAAGTGCCTACACCAGGGTGCCTGGGTGGCTCAGTCAGTTAAGCGTCCAACTTTGGCTCACGTCACGATCTCACAGTTCATGGGTTTGAGCCACACCTTGGGCTCTGGGCTGACAGCTCAGAGCCTGGAGCCTGCTTCGGATTCTGTGTCTCCCTCTCTCTCTGCCCCTCTCCCACTCATGCTCACTCTCGCTCACTTTCTCTCTCAAAAGTAAATAAACGTTAAAAAATTTTAAAAAATTAAGTGCCTACACCAATTTCCTTTGCCACCAGAAATGTATAAAGAATTCTCATTTCCCTACATAAATATCTGGCAATACCAGGCCTCTGCATTTTTGCCAATTTGATGGGTATGTCAAATGCTATCTCATCCGTGTTTGGTTTATCACTCCACTGGCTCATTGGTGAAATTCATTGCTGATATAAAATTTTATTTTTCTTAGGGCTGACAATGCATTGTGATGGTGTTTACATATTTCCACAGTCATTTTGGAGTGCTGTCATTTAAAAGATTTAAAAATTGAACTTTTCAGTCTGGAAATCTAATTTCTCCCTCTTATATAAAAGTGTTCTAGTTCTGCCTTTCCTTAGGCACAATATCTGTTAAAAAGTGCTTGGTGTATTCATCACAAACTTACCTGGTTTTGAGGATTCTATTAATTAAAAAGAAAAGTACTTTTAAGTTTTATACTATATAAACGTTTGGCACTTACAACAAAGGGCAATATTAAAGACATTAAAAGTCCTTGTAATGTCATCTTTTTACACATACCTCAATAAAATTATGATTCCAGCTTCTGCTTACTGAAAGCATTTTATACATCACTTATTCTACTCAGCCCAATGTTGCTTTGTTGCTCTTTCATTAAGTTAGTTCTTCTAAGGCTAGGATTGTTGTGTGGTAATGTCTTTAAATACAAAACGTATTTTTAAGGTATAAAACATTGGAGAACCCGAAAATTTCTCTTCGTGTCCCCCTCCAGTGCTATGCCTTCTAAGGTAAATACTATCCTGACATCTAACAACACAGATATGAACTTCAAAGAAGTAAAATTATCGAATACATATTCTTTTGCCTTTGGCTTCTTTCACTCAACGTTGTAGTTGGGTGATTTACCCATGGTGTTAAATATAGCCGTAGTATTTATACTGTAATTGGTGTATCGTATTTCATTGTATCACCATACCACAATCTATCCATTCTACTGTTCATGGGCATTTGGGTAGTTTCTACATTGTGGCCCTCATGAAGAGTATTGCCATGAGCAACACCGTTCGTGTCTCTTGGTGATCAATTCTGTACTTCAGTTAGGATACACCTAGAAGTGGGATTTCCAGGATACATGGCATATGTATGTTCCATTTTAGACGACAATAACAAATAGTTCCCAAATAGTTCCCAAAGTGGAATACCAAAGTCTAATTTCTGCATTCATTCATTCATTCTCTGATTTTTAAAAATGAAAATGTGTCAAGGCACTGTGCTTGATGCTGGTGAAAACAGCCAGCACCACGTTCCTGGATCTCTGCAGCAATCACTCCTTCCTATATTCACTTTCCTGAATACCTGCGGTAGGCCAGGCATTGTTGTACATTTGGAGACCATCAGATTAATAACAAGGACAAATCCCTCACCCTCATGGTATCTACATTCTAATGGGAAGACCAACAATTAAACAAAGCTAATATGTAAGCTAAAAAACAAAAAGAATATCAAAAAGTAGAAACGCTATGGAAAACAATTAAATAGGATAAAGAGGAAGAATGTGGAAGTGGGAAATGGGGTCTTATTTTAGATAAAATGCACAGGGAAGGTGTCTCTAAAAAGGTGAAATAAGGTTCCAAAGGAAGGAAGTAGTGATAAAGGTAGGGAGCAGTGACATTTAACATATACATATTCTGAAAGTGGAGACAACATGATTTGTGATGGACTGGATGTGGGGTGTGAATACACTGATTATGACAGACTATTCATGAATGTTTGAGTGGATGAATAACAATATCTACTAACAAGTTTGTAGAATGATCTATTACCTGTCAACAGATGCACACTAATTTATTAGGCAGTCCTCAGAGTACAGAGTATGTTCTCTATAATAATACTTAGACTGTATTTCAAATCTTCCTCTGTTGTCATCCCAACAATCAGTCGATAGTTACTTTGTAAACAAAGAATTATTATTCTTCCTGGAGAAAAAGATTTATAAGTGAAACAAATAAACACACGAATATGTCTGTATATACGTGTGTTTGTATGTGTATATACATACATAATCTTATTATTGCCTTTTAGGTCACTATTACCAACTACTATTCTATTTTTAGTGTTGACTTTTTCCTTAGTGTTTTGATTTTGACTTATGTAATTCAACAAGGAGGCAGGTCATTTGGTTTAAGTTTAGTGATACCACCACATGCGAGCCAGTACCACTAACCTAACAATATGAATAGACAAATAACAAGTCTAACTCTTCTAGCTTACTTTTGCGCTACAAGATAAGAACAGCAATACTTTCACGTTACTTCTTTAGAACTAAAAATCATACAGAGTACTCTGCAGCTTTGCTTTTATTATGCCAAGAAATACTATCTGGAAAATCCGTCTTAACTGACAGATTTGTTGCACCAAAATGGCAGCCTATGTGGTTGGTGGTCAGTTCAGACAACCTTTTCTCTTGAACAACAATAAAAATTTCAAATGCCAGGTTTACAAAGCCTTGGTATGTACTTATCCAGGAAGCGTTACAGTTGATTCTTGTTTCTGTAAAGAAAGGAAGATTACAAAAGAAAAATGAAACATTCCACATAAAATTAGAAGAAGAAAGAAGAATATTTATTAATCTACTTGTATAGCTGTGAAAGGCGTTAGAGCAAGACGGGAAAAAGTGAATGGCTATGGGAAAGGAATCAAATGTGTGTATGCTAATAATTGTGAAAAGAGAGTAAGAATCTCGCAGAAAAATAAAAAAGCAAAACAAAAGTAAAAATTCAGAGAATTACCACTCACAATAAAACAGACACTCCCAATGTTTAATCTAACAAATGAGCTACAATTGGAGAAATTGCACCTGCATCCCACAAATACAGTGAGAACTGTAAACGCTTTAAGAAGGGGAAAAAAAAGGCAACTCCTTCTACAAAAGGTTCAATAGAAACAGGTATGCCTCTGAATCTAAAGCATAAGATAATAGGACAGTTCTGACAGCCCTGTTTGTTCTTAACCACATAAACGGCCTGGTGAGAAAAAGCTTATGCTCACTTCTATTGAAAATGGAAATTGTTTTTACTTATTTCCATTATTAAATGCCTACCGTGTAGATTGCTATGGTCTCTTCCCTTCTAAGGGCTTACAATAAGAGACAAATAATACACAACTGAAAAGACACCATACAGTCTCACTCAAATAAATAAATGAATAATCCCCATTAGCAACATGTACAAGGAAGGAGTAACTGCCCATGACTACACAGTGTGTGTAACAGGGAGTCCTGGGTGCTACAAGTATGGCTATGTCCAGCCAGGAGACGTTAAATAAGGAGCTTTTGAAATAAACAAGGAAAGGTGAGCAGAGTATACTCCCAACATTATAGGAGAGCTGGGAAAAGGCTCCCAAAGTGAAATAAAGTGATTATAACTTGAATAAAGCTGGTCGACTCACTTTTGTGGGTTAAAGATAGGAGCCCAGGTGTTCCCTTTCCTAACTTCAGTGTGATCGGTGTTATCTCATTTAAGCTCTGCTTTATCTCATTTAATATAGAGTTGTGATATTCACTGTAGAAGGGAGGAACCTGACACAGATGGTTAGGTGACCCGTCCGATCACTAGTGGTGCAACCGAGAGTAAAACCAAGGTAGTGTGACTTTGGAATCTACATTCTTACATACCATATCTACTAAATCGCAACTTCATGAAGAACTATTATGGTCACTTATTGGTAGAGCTTTGAACAATGCCTGGCTCATGGTAGGGTCTAGTTAAATAATGGCCAAAAGAAAGAATGAAAAACAATACCGGAGGTGGTGAGTGTGATACAAAAAAAAAAAAAGAGAGAGACAGATTTTCACCCTTCTCTGATAAGGCAATGTTCTGAAATTCATTCAGAAAATCTGACGAGTGAGATAGAGCACCTGTCTTATCTTTATGCAATCCCTGAAGGACCAACAAGAAGAATCCAGCCGTTCAAGAAATCTCTACCCCTACTACTATACTGGAGATTACTCATTTCAGTGGGCCCAGAATTGGTTATATAGATTCATCTCAACTATTAGTAAGAAAACATAATGCAATTCATATCAATTCAAAACACAGCCATTAGACATTTATAATACCTAGAAATTAAATTATTATTTCAACATTATAGGAGTAAAAGGACCAAAAGTATTCCAGATTTTAACATATAATGCAATGCACATAGTAAGGCAACAATTTTATTAACGGAGAAATCTACCCAATTCAATTCAATAAAATAAAAAGTACTTCAGATGGTCTCTTCAAGTTCACTAACCTTAACTCTTTCTTTTTAAAGCTTATTTATTTTTGAGAGAGAGGGGGGAAGAGAGAGAGGGGGATGGAACATCCAAAGAGGGCTCTATGCAGATAGCAGTGAGCCCCATGTGGGGCTCAAACTCACGAACTGTGAGATGATGACTTGAGCCAAAGTTGGACACTCAACCAACTGAGCCACCCAGGGGTCCCCACTCACCTTAATTCTTAAAAAATTTAAAAGGTTCACTAAAATAGGGAAAGAAAAAAGCTATATCATAGTGTTGCAGTTATCTGAACACAACATTTCCATTAATAATATTTTGAGAGGAAGAAAGAGGGGGAGCGCTGATTGCTTCCTCGTGCCTGTCAGCCCAACATCATGGAGTGTCCCTGCTTCTCAAAGGAAAGTCAGACAGAAGAAGAACCTGTCTTGGTCGGAATGTATCTAACTCAAGTATCGGCAAAAGAGGTTTGCTTCTGATAGTTTATTTCCCATAAAGTAAATATGAATTTTAATTTTTATTTCACCAATCATATTTTCAGGAAAACACCCTCAAAATGGTCTCCCTCCTTTAAATATAAGCGAGCAAACTCTTCTAACTTCTACATAGTTTCAGGGCTGGAAATCAATGATAAATGTGTGCATGGGTTCACCTACACATAAGTGAAGTGGAAACTGCTATTTCAACTCTAAGACTACTCAGTGGAACAAATGGATTAGCAAGTTTAAAAGTTCAGCTGGCCCAAAATTCACGATCAACCTGCGGAAATCTCCTTCAGGAATAGTGCACAATACACAGGCATATACTGCGACTATCAACTAATTTTGAACCACCTAGCAGCTGATATGCTGAATGCTTGACTTGAAGACAATTCAGCAATGAGCTAATAATTTCAGGTAACCATCTTCAGAATTAAGAATGATGAGATTTTATTCAGCTTTGTTTCTGAATTTCCTTTTCTCTTTCAGATTCTAGCATGTCAGTAATGCACGTAAAGTAACAAAGGAGAGAAAAGAGGCAGTGGAGGTGGAATGCAAAGTGTTTCAGACAAATAAGGAACACTGCGAATAACAGGAAGCAAATGTGTAACTGAGAGGATGCAGAAAGAAAAGGAAAAACCAAAATGTCTAAACCATATTAACAATCCTCAACTTTTCCTAACATCTGTGTTGTGAAGGTGCTCAAGAAACTGATGTCATGTCTTAGGTTTCTTTAAAAGAAGCCATCATAACCTTATTTTTTGGTTGTTATTTTATGTTTTACCAAGGTATACAATGCTATAATATTTAGACAGGAACACACACACACACACACACACACACACACACACAAACACATACGCATATATATGCAATACATACATACATATATATATATATACACACACACACACAACACAACATATATGTTGTGAACATGTCTGTATGTATGCACATGTGTATGCATGCATGTGTATATCTTTGTAATGAATCATGTGCCTGAATATACACTTTTTGTTCGACAAATCATGTAATGAAAGAAAGACGAGAAAAACTACCAAATGAAACAGAATGGTGGAATCTTCCTCCAGGTAAGGAATGATTACCGTGCCGCTTCTAGATGCCGGCGAAAACTCAATAACACCAGATGCTACCATAGGTAGTATGGCTAATTAAGATTTAATGTACTTTTCTGCTCCAGCAATTAAATGGGAGGGACTGCAGGGAATCGTTTTATATTGCCAGGCAAATCATATGATGGTCAGAAAAGTAATGATAAATTTCTACCAAAAATTCTGTTTTCTTGCATTTGTTGGAAGAATGTGTACACTTATCAGGAAGCTCCCTCCTCCCATGCACTTGGAGTTTAAAATGGACGTCGTGGATTTTAGCACTTTCCGAGTAAGGTCTTAGACACACCATATGTATGACCATCTAGGAAATCGATGTTTAATGGAATAAAAAGGAGAGCTGCTGGAGCCTGGGAGCCATTTTATTACTGTCTGATTTAGCAGCATCTAACAGAGATGGTAAGTTTTATCATGCACCTTTAGCTACTAAATTCACAAAACAAACAGAAGGCTTACCAGGGGAGGTAGAGAGTGATCAGACTCTATCCTCTAGTTACTCTTCCAGTAAAGCAGCATGTGTTGCCTAAAATTGCTGTGGGAACCTGGGAGCTCATAAGGCAAATCAAGTTCTACTTGAATGTCTTCTTTAATATCCTATATTCCGACCTCCACAGTAAATAACAAGTTCACACACAGACATCCGTTATAAGTAAGTTCAAATATTCATGGGAAAATGAAGTACAATGATGCTAAACTTTGCAATTTAATTATCGCGCTGAATTCTTATTAAGCATATAAGCTGTGACTGCATGATGCTTTTGTTTGCATATTACAATTGATTTTCATGTATTCTGTAAATTCCAGTGAGCAAAAGGAAAGACAGATTTGTGTTCCAGTTCTCCTTCTGCCTATGATATAAGAAAGGGTTACATTATTAGACATTATTTTTTCTTCAAAGCAGTACAAATACTTGCCATTTATATGTAACTATTCAGCAGAGGAAACAGGTTCAAAAGGAAAATCAAAGAAGAAGGTACAGAGAAGACGAGAAGAACAGAAAACACCTAAATGAGTATAGGATCAGAAACACTAACTTAAGCCTCAGTGTAACATTTCCCTATATGAACCAGTTTATATTCCTTTTATTTTTTTTTAAGTGTATTTATTTATTTTTGAGAAAGAAAGAGAGGGAGCGCACGAGCAGGGGAGGGGCAGAAATAGAGAGAGGCAGAGAATCCCAAACAGGCACTGTCATCACAGAGCAAGATGCAGGGCTCGATCTCAACAAACCGCGAAGATCATGACCCGAGCCGAAACCAAGAATTGGATGTTCGACCGACTGAGCCACCCAGGCACCCCTCATATTCCTTTTCAGAAAAGTAGAGGTTAGCACGGGAGAAAGAAAATTGGATTGAGAGTGCAAAAATTTAGGTTCTAGTCCCACTTCTGGCATCCACAGGCTATGTAAGTTTGGATAAATCAAAGACCTTCCAGGAATCTGCTTTATAGACTCCAAACCAAACAGCAACTTCTTATTCCCTTCCTTTAATGCTACAGTATTGTCAGGGTGTCAGCTTATGACATTACAATGATTTCCACAGCAACCAAACCGACGTCAGTATAGTATTAGGAATCCTTTATAGCATCAGGTAAAGGCAAGACACTGGCAATCACAGGTGAACATCTACTGGAAAGCACACATCTCCAATATATAGCAAGGATGAAATCAAACTGTACTTGACAATTAAAGTGCCCCCTCTAGGTTTCCTCTTCTTTCTCCAACTGTAACTAACAATTGAAGTCTTTCCCTTTAAGGGGAGCAATGGACATTTCTGAAGATAACTTGCCTTAAGGCTTGAGTTTTTCTAGAGCTAATCAAAACTGCGTGTGGGGTGTGTACATATGCAGTGGAAAAAAAATGACCAAAATTCACCGAGACTATGTCTGTGAGGGGAGGGGGACATGATGTGGGGCAACTCGCTTTACATCTTTGGTTTCAAGCCTTCCACGTGATAACCACGAGGAAAGAAAGCACCTATCACTCTGGCTCTGAACTGACTTGAGAACCGGGGCTAGTAGGCTTCAAGTCTACCTCTACCTCTAGCTCCACACTTAACGTAGGCAGGTCGAGCAACGTGCTCCCCATGCTTCCATATCTGAAATGAATTCTGCTCAAACGGTAACTGGCCACCTCCATGGGGGCCGATATGGTAACTGAGACTTCACTGCACTTTCATAAAGGTAGCTAAAGTAGCGGAATTCTTCCACAGATGCTCTATTTCTATAAAAATAAAATTCTGTCCTCGGCTGTACTTATAATTCTTATTGGCAAGAAAGGGAAAAAACAAACTGTTTACAAGAAAAGTCAAGGACAGGGGCGCCTGGGTGGCGCAGTCGGTTAAGCGTCCGACTTCAGCCAGGTCACGATCTCGCGGTCCGTGGGTTCGAGCCCCGCGTCAGGCTCTGGGCTGATGGCTCAGAGCCTGGAGCCTGTTTTTGATTCTGTGTCTCCCTCTCTCTCTGCCCCTCCCCCGCTCATGCTCTGTCTCTCTCTGTCCCAAAAATAAATAAACGTTCAAAAAAAGAAAATTAAAAAAAAAAAAAAAAAGAAAAGTCAAGGACATTTGAGAAAGTATAAAAAAAAAAATGTTACCCAAGGTGTTAATTTCATAGTAAACCTACAAAGCACATTACCATCAAATGGACGGGGGAATGAATGAAATGACCTTTATGGTCTCTTCCAAAACTGAACATGATGAAGATCCTAATGTAAACTACATTATGTGAAATGTGAAAGATATCCTCACATTAAAAAATGCCAGAAGTGTTTACTGCAGAAAAGATTTAAAAAAGATAGATATTTGGCAGAAACAATTACCCTTTCTTGATTATATACTTCTGATACAAATTTACTAACAATCTATAAAGGGAAAACACTCAACATCAAGATGTTACTCATGTACATATTGGAAGACAGGAATATAGGTATAGCAACGCTTCTAAGCTTTATTTAGAAAATCATCTGTCACACAAAACCAATATCCATTATTTGTTAGGTTTTTAGTGCCTTCTTGGTAAATTTGAAAATTAATAATATGCTACCCAGGCACATAATTCAGAATATACCGTATTAGCTATTTCCCCAATCATTACATTAGACTAGAATGAGCCATTCATATACACATACATATTTCTGTGACTAATAACAGCATGAGGGATGTTTGAAAACAGCACGCCGTACACAATTTATAGCCATAAACAGTGTACTTTCTTTCTTTCTTTTAAGTTTATTTAATTTGAGAGAGAAAGAGAAAGCATGGGAGGGGAAGAGAGAGGGAGAGAGAGAGAACCCCAAGTAGGCTCTGCACTGTTAGCACAGAGCCTGACACGGGGCTCGAACTCACGAATTGTGAAATCATGACCTGAGCTGAAACCAAGAGTTGGATGCTCAACCAACTGAGCCACCCAGGCGCCCTTAACTTTCTTTCTTAAATGAAACCAGTACAATATCAACTTTGTAACTCTGACATCTTAACCTCATGGGATAATCACCTACATTAACCAGCACAGGCATAGGGAGTATTAACAGATTTGGCTATTAAGATTTTTATACTAGAAAGTCACCCTTATGGCTCTGTGTGTGTAAGATTATTCATCCACGATTTTTCTCTCACTGACAACAAAGCAGTTGAAAGTGGAAAATAACTTTTGCAAATATGCATAAGTACAATTACTCTAAATTCTCTGAATACAAATAGCCTTTAAAAATATCCATCTGAATCATGGGAATCTACTCCTGAAGCCAAGAGCACACTGTACACCCTACCCTGTATGTTAGCTAACTTTAAAAAAATTTAAAGTTATTTTATTTAAACCCTTAAAAAATATCCATCTGCACTGTATACTATTGATAAAACCAGGGACAACAGATTCACTCGACCACCTGCTATTTGGCTGTGTACATGTATCCTGGCATATCTGTGCAGCTTTCATAGAGATCCGCGTTCACAACGATAAGAGAGTCTCCAGGAGAATTCCTTGCCTGCTTACCATAACCACACTTCCTCATACTGAGTCCACCAGCCCACCACTATAAAGGGCCGCAAGTTTTGACAGGACTTTTAAAGTGAAATGCTAAACATCTGAATACACAGACAAAATGAAAAAGCTTGAAATTTCACGTGTAGCTCCTCCCAGTTAAGCAGCCCCCAAAGCAAGACTCCCAGTTAAGCAGCCCCCAAAGCAAGCCACACGATCATGATACAAGTTCTTATACAGCAGTCAAAAGCCTCCGTGAATATACTTTATGCATTCATTAAACAGATTCTGACCCTTATTCGTTGGACTGCCTGCCCCTCATAAAAGGTACAATGGGATACAATTTAAAGACACAGCAAATGGAGGCTAACTCCACTCAAGAAGGAGTTCTACTACAAAAATATATTTTCTTCATGTGGAAGAAAAATATCTCCATGGACCCAATGTCATGAACAGCACTTAGGCTTCCAGATTCTGGTAAAATTCAGTGTGGACCTTAACGGGGCTGAACTATGGAACCATTGTGAACTCTTGATTCTAGGTAGTTGGGGACTGTCTAGAAACAGGGATGGCAGTGGACAAACGTTGATTATTACTGTTGTCAGTAGGCAGAGTAGTGTCAGCAACCCCTCACTGGTCATCCATTATGTGCTAGGCATTGCGACAAACGCCTTACGAAGTTTACCACTAATTTTCATATTTTCACTGTTTGAGATAGGTATCATTTTTATCTTACAGGTTTAAAAAAAATCAAGCTTTGAAGAATGACGTGACCTGCCTCAAGTCATACAGCTGGGGAGTGGAAAAGTCATACCCAGGTCCACATGGCTTCCAGGGTCCACTCTGTCTACTCCTTGGCCACATGGCCGTGCTTCAAAATACGTACTTTACTTTCCCCAGCCCAAATCCCCAGTCCTTCAACACAGGTGATCCCGGCCATAAATCAGAAGAAAGTATTCTGATCTAATTGACACTGAGCATAACTAAACTAAATCCTACCAGGAGCAGTATTTTCATCTTTTAAAAAGGAGGCAACTTCCCTGAAGTCAAGAACGGTACAGTAGATAGTGAAGGAAAAGTAAGAGAACAGGTTGCTGTGAGAAGGAGATCGGCCCTCTTGAAGAGGACACGTGTACTTTCCTCACTGGCATCGCTGATTTTTTGGAAATATCACTAGTCCAGTTCAGTGCGATACTAATCAATCCTGTGGCCTCCCCCCAATCCTGGTGACAAGGACCAAGGAGGGTCAGTGCCTTTTTTTTTTTTCCCTAGAGATTTTTAATTGCCACTTGGAAAAACAACAGTCATTCACACTTATCTGAAATCTGGGACTGTGAGAATGATATACATCTGGGCGCGTACCGTCCATGGACGGTACCTGCCGGAGACAAAGCCGACAAGAAGAAGGCAGTGCTGAAGGATGCAGACCCAAAGCTGTGATGACACTGCCTGAGCCCCTGAATCCTGCCATGACTGAGGTTAGAGATTTGCATCTTCGTGTTTCAGAGCTGCTACCTAACCCGGTGACTAACTTCATGTAAGTTAGCTCACAACAGGATGCTAGCACCCAAAAGAATCCTTACTAACAGGCTTCTGAGGGTTTGCTCTTGAGGTCATCCTCCCTGGGGAATGCCTTCATTTATTAGTTCTTTTCTTCCTCCACTCCAGTGCCCGAGGATGTGGGAACCAAGAAGGTAAATGAAGAAAACCAGTTTCAATTTCAGCTCAAGATGACTAGTGAAGGGTGAAAATACAGGGATCTAGAACGAGTTTGGGGCAGTTAAGGGCAATATTTATAGATAATTTTAATGTTTATTTATTTTGTGCACATGTGTGAGTGGGGGAGATTCGAAGCAGGTTCTGCGCTGTAAAGTGCAGAGCCTGAGGCTAGGCTCAAACTCATGAACTGTGAGATTGTGACCCGAGCCAAAGTCAGACGCTTAACTGACATAGCCACTCAGGCATCCCTACTTAGGATATCTATCTATGTACAAAATCTGAAAGTAGTATGACTCTGTTTCATGAAGTCCTATTTTCCGTGATGATGTCTGATAAAAAATCACAATGGTACAATGTCAAAACCAGAGACAGTTATATAATAAGGCAACAAGACAGTATAAAATGTAGGGAAACGCTTATTACAGATCAGATGTCTGCAAATAATCCAGCAACTGTCTGTAATATGTTTGTTTTAATTTTATTCTTTTACATACACATTTTACATGACCTACCTATTCTTTTTAAGTTTGCATTTCCCAAATTCATGTTTTAGAGATTTAAATCATATAGAAAGTAAAAATGCAGCTACTTCAAAGTGCTTACAGAATTGAAGGTTTGAATTTTCCTAGTCATCTCTTTCTGGATTCGTACGTCACCTTCAAGTCTTAGCTGTTTTTCTTTATTAATATTTCATATACGAAAACAGTATGTAATTAAGATATAAATTAAAAGTTAGTCTTAAAATGTTGTTGCAATGTATCATGAAAAAACTCAAGATGATGCAGCATTCACATTCCAAAGGAACTAGAACTCTTGATTGCCAGTGACAAAAAACCTAACCCAACTGGCATAAGCAAAAAGGTAATAACATTGTCTCACAGGATTAAAAGCGTAGGAGGGGCGCCTGGGTGGCTGTCAGTTAAGCATCCAACTCTTGATCTTGGCTCAGGTTACCATCTCACAGTTCATGAGTTCGAGTCCCACACTGGGCTCTGCACTGATGGCATGGAGCCTGCTTGGGATTCTGTGTCTCCTTCTCTGCCTCTCCCCTGTTTGTGTGTGTGCTTTCTCTCTCTTTCTCTTTCTCTTTCTCTTTCTCTCTCTCTCTCTCTCCCTCCCTCCCTCCCTCCCTCCCTCCCTCTTGAATATTATTTTTATTCAAAATAAATAAATAAGAAAATTTTTTTTAAAAGTGGAGGAATAGGGATAGCTTCAGAAATAACTGGATTTAGGCTTCAAAATATATAATCAGGACTCAGTTTCTCTCTCTCCATTCTCTTAGTTCTACTTCCTGAGATGTTGGTCTCCTCCTCAGGCTCCCTGTGATGTGTGAGGCTATAGTAGACCTTGAAGGTGCTGCATACTGACCTGTACTCTACTTACTCAACCTGGACCAATTAATGTGTCCAAGGAGGTGCAAGGTGCTTGCTGCTGATTAACATAAGTCACATACACCATCTCTGAGATGGTTGGTCAGTGCGACCTGACCCCAAGAGCAGGGAAACGGTGGATTCTTCAAAGGAAAACTGAAAGGATGTTTTTCAGGATATCAAGAATACATGCCTATTACAAATTACATCTTTTCATAATAAAAATTATGTGAACAGGGGCACCTGGATGGCTTGGTCGGTTAAGTGGTAGGACTCTTTGATTTTGGCTCAGGTCATGATGTCACGGTTCATGAGTTTGAGCCCCGTGTTGGGCGCTGTGCTCACAAGAGGCCTGCTTGGGATTCTCTCTCCCTCTCTCTCAAAATAAACATTTAAAAAAACTACGTGAACAGACAATAACATCTACAAAAAAATTCTGTAAGTTTTCTAGTGTGCTGAAAACTAGGAATACTTCCTTGAAAATTGTAATTCATTATTAGACTTTCATTACTGTTTCCTTCTGATACCACGACTCAAAGCATTTAAACTTCTATTTTCCATCCTTCAAATTCCCTAGTACTATGTTACCTGAAATACAAGGTTTTGACAGCTATGGCTGCCAAAAAAAAATAAAAAAGGGGGATAGATTTCCAAATAGAGATTGATTTTTGCCAAAAATCATTGTACCAGTTAGAGTTCTTGGTTGCAGAGAACTTAAACAGAAAGGGACACAAAAGGATGATGGTGAAGAAACAGAACTGGGAAACAAGCTGGAACTAAGGGGCACCAGGAAGCCAGAGCTGTGACCAAAATCATGCGAAGGATGGGTCACACTAGGAAGCACCTGCTCAAAGTGCTAGAGCCATCACTGCTGGCATCAGTGCCTCCACTCAGTGGGAGGCGGGAACACAGCAACTAGAATAAATCCTGACTTATAATGAGCCTTGAATAAATGTAATTTATTATTCTCCTAAAAGCAGAATTTAAGTAATTATGCGGCACCATATGATTGATAGATCATCATTAAAAAGGAACACAACAAAGGTAATTTCCCAAATCAAACAATTATTGGTAGAAAGTAAGCACACGGATTATTCCGAATCAACTATTTAGCTCTAATTCCAGCAGAAAGAATTCTATAAACTCCCATTTCCTGCCCCCTTCCCTAATTTACCCTGCCAGTACAACATGCTTTACTTAAGTCAGGCGGGCTTAACCATGCAATTGATAGACCTGGAATGCAATCAGAGTTTGGCTTCTGAGGTGGGTTATGGCAGGTCACGTACAGGTTATTTCCTTCTCCACCCTGAGTGTAACTGGTCAAGCAGTCAGTACCGTGTGCATCTAGGCCGCTTTCCATTATGGCCAGTGGAAATGAACGGGGTCACTACTCTGCTGTCCACTGACAGAATAATTGCAGATCCCCGTCCACACCACGGATCTACACACTTGGGAGGGGAAAAGGTGTCACCTGGCTCCTGTATTACCAAACTGCTTTTGTGGCTCCAGCGTACAGTCCACTATTACTCTCTTAAAATTCAATCCTGAACACAGAACTATAATTTAGAGAAAATAAAGCATAAGATATAAAGGAAGTATTTAAGAGGAAAACTTGGCTTGCAACATACAGTTGTTTTCATTAAAGTACAAGTACTTGGAAGCCAGCTATATTATTTATAAAAAAAGCTTTTGTTTAAAAAAAAAAAGTTTAATTACCACAATATGTTTTCTCAGCTCCGTTAAATATAAACTACAGTCATTTCTCCATTTATGTTGTGAGTTTGAATTGAAATACGCTAGGAACATATTTACATGTAAATGTGAATACATGAAGTAATTAAGAGATCATGTAATCTACTTTATAGTAGAGCCCAAATAGTGTCATTGTTCTTTGTCATATTCATACGTAGATAGGTTGACAGGGGATTTTTTTTTTTACACCAATAAAGTAGCTGTGCAAATAATATAAAGGTTACTCTTGTTTTCTAATTTTTTTAATGTTTATTTATTTTTGAGAAGGGGTGGGGCAGAGAGAGGGAGAGAGAGAATTCCAAGCAGGATCCGCACTGTCAGTGCAGCGCCTGACGTGGAGCTTGAACTCAAGACCCTGAGATCAAGACCAGAGCTGAGCCTGACTTAGAGGCTCAACCAACTGAGCCACCCAGGTGCCCGTCTAGTTTTTTTAAACGAGCAAAAAGCAGAAAACCATAAGGAAAAACTATGTATACTCTGCAGCTATTATGTACAATTGACTACACTGTAGTCATAAACTCCAGTAGAGAAACTAACAGTTTCACCTCCACTTAAAACTTTTTACTCTACCAAGGAAAAAGAAGTTCTCCCAAGGCCAAAGACATACTGATCTACTGAACTAGGGAGAGATAAAGCTGTTCCTTTAGTCAGTCGTTTCTTTCTTTTTTTTAATCTTAGAGAGCAAGAGTGCATGCGAGCAGGGGACAGAGAGAGAGAGAAAGAGAATCTCGAGCAGGCTCCACGTTCAGTGTGGAGTCTGACGCTGGACTCGATCTCATGACCCTGGGATCATGACCTGAGCCGAAATCAACAGTCGGACACTCAACCGACTGAGCCACCCAGGCACCCCTACTCAGTCATTTCTTAAACATATATTCCTTGGACTCCTTACGAGTACCAGCTCTCATGACCAACGAGATGCCAATTCTCTAGAAGCCACATTGAAAGACATAGGAAGAAAGGCAGTAAAAGGATAGCCACAAATGTGACAAGTGATATGAAGAGGGAGTTAAAAAGCAGGAGGACCAAGCCTGGTCAGGCCGGGTCAGGGGAAAACTTCTCTCAGGAGATGACCCAACAGAAAGTCTGATTATTGTTTTCCAGGAAGAAGGAACAGAATCTGTAAAAACCTAGTATAAGTAAAAAAGTAAGTATACATGAGGAAATGAAGGCCGTGTGCCTGAGTGGAAAGGAGGAGCAGAAGGGCGTGAACATAAGGCAGCACACATGAGACTCCCTCATGCGGGAACACAAGCTGCTGGACATTAGTAAGCAGGGAAGTGAAACGCATTTACACAAGCAGTTTGGGTTATAGGAGGAGAAACTGCGTGGACCATGAAAATAAACAATGGATTTTAAATAAAAATTCATGATGGGGCGACTGGGTGGCTCAGTCGGTTAGGCGTCCGACTTCAGCCCAGGTCATGATCTCCCAGTTCGTGGGTTCGAGCCCCGCATTGGGCTCTGTGCTGACAGCTCGGAGCCTGGAGCCTGCTTCAGATTCTATCTCTGTCTTTCTGCCCCTCCCCCACTGTACTCTGTGTGTGTGTTTGTGTGTGTGTGTGTGTGTGTGTGTGTATGTGTGTGTGTGTGTCTCAAAAACAAATAAACATTAAAAGTTTGTGAGACAAGAGAGGGCTGTACCTCAAGCAGTGAATGGACTCAATTGTTATTTTCATGTGATGCTTGGGCTCCTTTGAGCATGTTTATTTACATGTTGTCAGTGAGAGGCCAACAGAGAAGAAGACACTGAGCACAGAAGGCAGAGGGGCCACTCAGAGAACTGGAAGAGACAGAAGCCAGAGCTCAGAAAACTACAAGCAATGAATGCACCCAATGTGTGTGTTATCTTCTCCAACAGCGCTGGATGGCAGAGCGCACACAGACAGATTCACCCAGAGTCAGAGTTCTCGTGGGTGGGTGCAGGGAAGGGTAGTAGGGAAAGAGCTGGAGAACACAAGAGTCCAAGATGGATAAAGAAGGAAAATCCAGAAGGGTCAACTAAAGGCAGAGAAGAAGTCATCAGTAGCTGTTACTTCAAAGTTAAATCAAAATTTCTGATAACGGCTCCAAAGGTGGCTCTGTGTGAGTGATCAACTATAGAGGTAAAGAGGCCAAGGAACGTTTCCACCAGGAATGCCCTCCTCTGTGCACAGGACACTTGGCTTTCCATGCTTTGTTGGCTGAGAACTCCACCAATAACACAGCCTGGAAGTGGACGTCCTTCCCTGCCCCACCCTTTCCCACAAACTTTAAAAGGCTGAGGGAAAAGCAGAGTGAGACCTGAGGGAAAGGGAAGTCCAGGAATGGGGTACCTGAGCCTGCTTTGGTTGTGCAAACTTTTCTGAAAAACACAGACCCTTTTGTTCATTCAATACCTTCCATGAAAATACAAAAGGTAAAACGGAGAGGTAGAGCTGCTCTGCCAGAAGGTAGACTGGGGCCTGTTAAATTGCCCTTGCACGACCTCCTCCTTCCCATACGTATCCTTCTATCCAGCAGCCACCTACAACCTCAGAGCACAAATGGACCTTTTGTTCAAGGCAAACAAAAATATAAAAAAATTCCATGCCTTTCTCAAACACACATCCATGCTAAGATCATAGTGGACCCCTTAGGCTGAGACAATCTAGAGGTTTATGGGCACAAAGCTAGGCGAATCATGAAGAAATTTTTTTTTTTTTTTATCTCTCCCCTTCTATATTTAGCAGCAGAATCTATTTTTCTTTGGGGGAAAAATCTACATGTGCCGAACGTTTCATTTGGCATTTTCTGTATGTAACTGCATTCGATTCTCACAAAATTCTTGCCAGGAAATCATATTATTTCCATTTTGCACAATAGGAGGCTGAGGCCCGGAGAGGTCAAAGTAACCTCCACACAGTTATAAAGCTAGTAAGTGAAGGGGGTCAGGATTCGAAGCATTTCATCCCAAAGACCCCAAAGCCATAACATTACCTTGCCTCCAAGTTTATAAATGTTACACTGTTCCTCTATCACCACGTATATATAAAATTCCCAGCTATAAGCCCATAAAGTGTGTTCTCATACATAACATTGAAAACAGCTCAACCCTTGAGAATTTATCGCATAACTGTTTTTCAGTAATGGCACATAACATAGTCACTCTAACAGACCTCCGCTCAATCTGTTTTCTTTTGGTAAATAATGATGCTCCCCACGGGTGCCAGAGTAAAAGGTGATGTTGCTTCTTTAATGTTCACTATGACCTAATTCTATATCTCCATGATTGATGAGGTTCCATCCTTGTGGTCAGGGTAAACCACTACTGTGATCCAGAAAGGCTGGTGGAGAAGAGTCTGCCACCACTAAAATGTGTCTACGTAAAAGGAACAGAGGTTGTGGAGACAAATATTTGAGAATATAAACTCTGAATTACAGGAGCATGACAAAGGGAGCCCAAGTCAATTCATATTATTCTAGAAGAAAGTTTATTGTAGTCAAGAAAAAAGAAGAGGAGGGAAGGGAAGGGAAGGGAAGGGAAGGGAAGGGAAGGGAAGGGAAGGGAAGGGAAGGGAAGGGAAGGGAAGGGAAGGGAAGGGAAGGGGAGAAAGGGAAGAAGGGAGACAGGGAGGGAGGGAGGGGGACAGAGAGAGAGAGAGAGAGAGAGAGAGAGAGAGAGAAAGAAAGAGAGAGAAGAAACAAAGAAAGAGAGAGAGGGAAAGAAGAAACAGAGAGAGAAAGAAAGAAGAAAGAAAGAAAGAAAGAAAGAAAGAAAGAAAGAAAGAAAGAAAGAAAGAAAGAAAGAAAGAGGAAGAAGGAAGGTCAGACACATAATTAGCATAAATAAAGTATGGATCCAAAATTAGGGAGTGAATACAAAAGAACTGATCTGCTAGATAAAAAAATACAGAGAACTATGGAGCAGAGATGTGTGTCATTTTTCCACATGTGACTACAGCAATAAGCATATCTACTGGACTTTTAGAAATGAATCCAAGTAAAATGAGGTCCTGGGATAGGTCATCTATCATCCATAAAACTTCTTTCAATAGTCATTGATAGTATTTGTTCTCAAAAGCACCATGAACTCAATCTTTTACTACTTGGAATTTAGGAACAACACAGTCAACCATAAATTATTAACTTTAAAGAAGATACCGATCAAAATAATTACAATCCACAAAAATTCTAAGAGGAATTTATGGTGGCTTAAAATAACCAGTATTCTCTGTGATGCATGGGAACACATCATCTGAAAAATGTCCTACCCCATTTCTGACCATCAGCACTATTTCCATGACAGCCTTGCTACAGTATAATACCTGAATGCGGTAATAGGAATGACTTCGCCTCAGGCACTGCAACTGAACTGCTTTGTAGGGTATCAGCTTCCCACAAAACCCCAAACTGTAAAATTCATATTCATCCAACAAGTATTTACTAAAAGCTTACTATGCGTCCAGCACTGTGTCCAGTATGGTGAGCACACATATTGGGAAACAAAACAGAAATGGTCTGTTTCTTTCTAACGTAGAGTAGGGTTCTCTCAGAACAAAGCTTTCTTTCGCAAGAAAGTCCCAAGTTTAAACTGAATGCTACTCAGAAGTCTTCACCCTTATTAATTTCAAGAAGGCCTATCATTCACTTTTGTAAGGATATGAATCATTTAAGTCCTTCTAAATAAGGACTTAAAGAACTGGGAAATATCACATTAAAAATAAAAACAAGACTGACTTTCATTTTAATGAGTTCATATTCTAAGTAGTCATTGAAATTCTCAGCCATGAGCTAGTTAAACCCAGAGTTTTAAAAACTACTCAGGCATTGAAAGTTTATTCTCAAGGAGTTTGCTAAAACCTTTAGGTTTTAGATCCTCTAGAAACTTCTTTTTCTTTCAATTCTGGCATCATCTCTTTAGTATATCCCATGAACATTAACATCTTGTATTTCAACCATAGTGTTAGATGTTCTTTGTCTATCGTAATTATTTTCTGTATTATCTGATGAGCCAATGGCCTCTCTCACCAACAATCTCTTGATGATTATGTATTTTAATTTATCATTTTCATGTGCCTTCTGGACAATCTACCTTTTTCCACTTTAACACTTTTTTACTTGACTTTCTAACTTTTTAATCTTTCTGGGGGGTCAAAGTACATCAAATCCCCCCAAACAGATTGCTTTTTGCTAAATCCTTTGATAGCCTTGGTGCTTCCCTAGAATACTGCTTTGGCTCCCTAAATTTTATTAACATTTGAGGGATCTCCTAAGTTTCTTAGCAATAATTAAAGTTTCTTCTCTATACAATTTTACCTTAATATAGTAACAATTTTAATCCCCTCAACTGACCACTTCTTGGACCAAATTCTCAAAGCAAAGCTGAGCCCCACTTGATCCTAAACACACAACCTTTCCCCATTCCCATAAACAATACTGCCATTCATCCATTTACATAAGCCAGAAACCTAAGGATTGCCCTTAATTTCTCTCCCTTTCCCTCACCTCCCTCGGGGCTCCCAACCCCAAATTTATAAGCAAGCTAGCCCACTTCCAGTTATAAGAATAAAGAATTTTAATCTTGCCTCAGGGTCTATGGCCATTTCATTATCCCTATTGAAGTAATGTTCCTCTGTCCTTTTTTAAGGTTTATTATTATTATTTTTTTAATGTTTATTTATTTTTGAGAGACAGAGACAGATCACCAGCAGGGGAGAGGCACACAGAGAACGAGACACAGAATCCAAAGCAGGCTCTAAGCTGTGAGCTGGCAGCACAGAGCCTGACTCGGGGCTCGAACCCATGAACCACAAGATCATGACCTGAGAGGAAGTCCAACAACACCCAACCGACCGAGCCACCCAGGCGGCAGCCCCTGTTCCTCCCTCCTAAAAGACCTAGTTCCTTCTCTTTAGGGTTTCAACTTCATGGCATCTCTTCCGCCACAGCTGACACAGTTTACTCTCCGATCTTCTCAATCTTCTTCCCCTTGTGTGTGTCCTTCATATGACATACTTCACCCGGCAAATACATCATTTGCCTATTTACCTGTTTTTGCCCCTATGTGCCCCCCAGGAGAATGTGACCTCCATGAGGGTAGGAGCTACATCGGTCTTATTCTTTCTCCCCTGCTCAAAATATGCCTGGCACATATTAAATGTTTAGTAAATACTTATTGAAAAACTGAATAAATACATTGGCAAGTTTAGATAAAGAAATGCTGAGATGCTGGTCAGATTTATAATACATACAACTGTGGTAGACAAGACCAGGGAACCTAGAAGTTAAAAATACTTTCTTACATTAGAAAACCTTCCTTCTTGGGGCGCCTGGGTGGCTCAGTCGGTTATGTGTCCAATTTTGGCTCAGGTCATGATCTCATGGCTTGTGGGTTCCAGCCCTGCATCGGGCTCTGTGCTGAGAGCTCAGAGCCTGGAGCCTGCTTCCGATTCCGTGTCTCCCTCTCTCTCTGCCCCTCCCCCGCTCATATTCATTCTCTCTCTCTCTCTCTCTCTCAAAAATAATTAAACATTAAAAAAAAAATAAAAAAGAAAGAAAATCTTCCTTTTCATTCTCATCTTGATGCCTTCAGGTAGGTCTACCCTGGACCAGCAGTACCAGGACCACAGTGCTCTTTCAAAATGGCGGTCCTCTAACAATGTTGACTTCAACTGAACAGACTCCCTCTTATCATTTTCCTATTACTTTATGTGGAGTTTCATGATTAACTATGCTTTATGCTTTTTAAATCTGTGACTCAGAAATAATACAGCCTGTACGGAGGTTAAACTACTCTGACTTCTACTAATATCTTACAAATTAGTTACAAATCACTAGCTTACTTTTAATTTACTTTATATTGCTATTTCACACAATTGCAGAAGATGGCATATAGAAAGCATAATCATGGTCTATAATAAGGACACTGATAAACAAACATCCCATAGCATAAAAATCAGCTTTAGAAGTCACATACTGAATATCCATACACCATACGTCCACATACTACTACATTTCCAAAGATCTCAATATATCCAACAGAGAAACAGAGTAGAAATAAAATAATTTGTGATTAAAATAGATGCATGACAAGAATAATAAAGATTTATCAACACATATCTCTCCATTTTCTCCTCAAAATGACAACAAAAAAAGTTTTTAATATGACAAGGATAAAAATGTAGTCATGGGGTGTGACAGGATACTACAATATACAAAATCTCCCTAAATGTCCCTGAGTTAAAAGAACTGATTTTATGAAAACAGCTTTAAAAACTCCTTTTTTTAACCCGGAAAATTGTTCTCTTTTTTAAATTTTAGTTTTACTACATTTTTCAAATGAACTTTAAGATTGAGGCCACAACCATAAAAGCTAATGATTTCTCAAAAATTTATGAAAGAATTGCTAATAGAAACTCAATGGGTACCTGGGTGGCTCAGTCGGTTAAGCATCTGACTCTTGACTTGGGCTCAGGTCATGATCTCATGGTCATGAGATCAAGCCCCCAGTGGGGCTCCGTGCTGGGTGTGGACACTGCTTAAGATTCTCTCTCTCTCTCTCTCTCTCTCTCTCTCTCTCTCTCTGCCCCTCCCTTCCCCCTGCCTCAAAAGAAAGAAAGAGAGAGAGAGAGGGAAAGAAAGAAAGAAAGAAAGAAAGAAAGAAAGAAAGAAAGAAAGAAAGAAAGAAAGAAAGAAAGGTGGGAGGGAGGGAGGGAGGGAGGGAGGGAAGGAAGGAAGGAAAAAAGGAGAAGGAAGAAAGAGAAGGAAGGAAGGAAGGAAATATTACAATAAGCTTTACTTTCATTTAGGAAAGTATTATTAATGATGTGAGGCACCACTAGCATCTTATATGAAAAAGTAAATCCATTATTCAAAGAATAATATAGGGAAAAAATTGAACTGAAAAAAATGCCCATTTCTTATGTTTTCCTCTATCCCGGTGGCCTAGGATCTAAACAAAAGGTAAATGGATAACTTTACTAGAAAAGGGAACTGGTGAATGTGTTAACAATGCATGCTAAACAAAGAAGCAGTGACAACTACAGATTCAGCTATATTACTGCTGTTCGATTTAAACCATATCCATAGTGGTTTTTATAAACTTGAATGTAAGTAGCCTTCCACTCAAAGCTGTTTATATGTATAAACGAAAAATGCAGAGATAACCTAACAGTCTACAAGTGTACACAACAGGTACAACTGATTATTAACTCTAAATTAAAATGCACAAATTTCATTATTGACTGTCCAAAGATATGGGAAACTCCAATTAAAACCTAAATCCTATTTTAGGTAAAATGTTAATACATTTAGGGGCAACTGGGTGGCTCAGTCGGTTGAGTGTCCGACTTCGGGTCAGGTCATGATCTCACGGTTCATGGGTTCGATCACCTCATCAGGCTCTGTGCTGACAGCTCAGAGCCTGGAGCCTGCCTCAGATTCTGTGTCTCCCTCTCTCTCTGCCCCTCTCCTGCTGGTGCTCTGTCTCTCTCTCTCTCTCAAAAATAAAAAAGAACATTAAAAAAACATGTTAATACATTTACAGTAAGTCTTCATTAGCACTCAGTAGTAATTCTTTTAATATCAAGACCAACAGGAAAAGCTTCCTCCGTTCTCATTCTTAGAATTGGAATGTATACGATTCTACTTCAAAGCTAACTCACCACTGTACAACCGGCACATGAATATGCACCAAAATACGGCATCATGACTCTATTCCAATGATGCTTTGCCCAAAACCCACCTTTCAGATGTTAGTTTCTCTTTCTGCTTTTCAGAGGCACTGTCATGAGAATGACCTCCTCCATGGCCCTATTTATCTTCTAAGATTTACTGACTGTATCTGTGTGGCAAGCCCTGAGCTAGCTAAGCACTTTTCCTGGCTTTATTCAATGCTTGCAGTAACCCCTACCTAAAATGGGGGTACTATTACTATTGCCTTTCACATAGGAGGAAAATCGAGTGTTAAAAGAAGATGACTGTAACAAAGCAAGGTGGAGACAGACGATGACCTTCACTGTAGGTCTGTGTGGGCCTGAGGCCCATGGTGCTCTTAACTAGTGCTCAGCACTCTGACATTTTTAATTCATTCTTTTCTGTCTCCTCTTTTAGCTCCTCTTCTTCACCCTCTCCCCTACAGTTGTAGGTAACATTGCCAAGACCGTCTCCTCTCTTGCGCCCCTGTTTCTTTAGTGCACTCGTATCTCCTGACAATTCCAACACAGTCATATCGACAAGATTCTAAAATCTCTATTTTGGCCCTTTCACTTCACTGTTATGTTTCCAAATCCCCAATGGATACATTTAGTTGGATGATATAGTATTTATCCCCCAACTCAGCACAGATGATTTCCAAAATCCTTCATTTACAACTTGATTTTAAGCTTTCACAAAAAACTCAATACACGTTGGTCTTCATCCAAGTTATTTTATTTCTGTCCATGGAAATACCATTCTTCTACACTCTTCTACCCTTCATTCTCTTTGTAAAACTACAATCTGTGGCTATTGTTTTCCTCTCCTAGAAATCTCTTGTGGGTTTTAATTTTCTACTTTATTCCTACTACTACAACAACCTGATAACCCAACCCACCCTGCCCTTGAGTGATCTTACTTCCATCTTTCAAGGTCACTATCACAGACTGATCTTCCCAAAACATAATTTTTATCAAGTGAGTCCATTTGAGAGATCTATAAAAGCACCCCAGTACCAAGAACATAAAAATCTACCTGGCTTGCAAGGGCTCCTTATCCAACCCCAGGTTAGTAACAGTCCCTACTATGTGCCTTCTACCCTCATTAGGCTATTCCCTCCGTTCTTCCCCAAGCCTTCCGACCTCTCTCCATCAGGAAACAGCAGCTCTTCTCCCCAGAATCTAACCCTACCCTTCAAGAACTCACTTATTCCTTGGGTCTTGAATCAAGCCCACCCATACATGTTCATAGGGGCTTATAAACAGAAAGTACTACAAAAAGGCTACAGTCAAGAAGCCTGGGTTCTACCTCTGGTTCTGACATTATCCAGTGGGACTCTGGGCAGATTTCTGAGGTAACATCTACTCTAGACTTCTGCTTCCTCATCAGTATAACAAGAAACGGAATGAGATTATCTCTAAAATCTCCTTTGGTTTGAAAATTCTTTAACTCCTACCATATTTAGTGCCTTACTATTTCATTCAACACTTAATCGTACATAAAATGTTTTATCTATGTTTAATCTTCTTTACTAGGTTATAAACTTCCTGAGGATAAAAGTTATATGTTTCTGCAAACTCAACAAGACAATCCTTAATAAATATCTGTGACTGATTAACTGTGACAACTCCTCTGTTTATATCAAGCAAGATAAATAAAGAAATACCTTTTTAAATAATAAAACCTTAAAATAATGTCATGATTTTCAAAATCATGAAATTAGGATATGGGGGGGGGGCAACTTTTGCTTTTTAAATCTTCCCTTCCTTTTGTTTTCTTCAATTAACATAAGTAGCAAATGATAAAGTGAGAATTTCTTTTTTAGGAAAGCCATAGTATGTATTTGCTAATAGTTATAATCAGTATTTCAGAAAATTATTCTGTGGCAAGAGTGGCAAACTCTAGCTGAGCTCGTTTGGCAACCTCTACAGTAAAATACTGTTCTTTTCATACTAGTTCCCTTTCAGCTATTTTATTTTGGTTATGGGATCATAAAATTACTTGGATAAATACGTTTACGAATTATGTTTAAAACATGTTTACTTTGGAGGCACCTGGCTGGCCCTGTGCGTGGTCAGTAGAGTGTGCAACTCTTGATCTCAGGGTCATGAGTTCAAGCCCCACTTTGGGTGCAGAGCCCAGTTAAAAACAAAAACAAAAACAAAGCCATGCTTACTTTGTATCCCTTTAACAAAAAGTGTCTGGAATTCACATGTCCCTGGTCCAGGTGCATTATAGAATAACCAAACCTAATGCAACTGGATGATTAAGGCATACCTTATTATATTTTTCTAACTCTTAGGAATGGAAGACAGTTTCTATGAATATATTCTAGCGGCTGTTTTCACAGCTAACCACTCTTGAAGATATGTCAGGGCATCAAATCTTTTGTTAAAATCTTATCAAATCAATTTTCCTTAAGGCTACTAGGAAAAGCAGAACCAACCGCAAAAGGCCTTACATAGGCTAGAAAACAAAGTTTGCCAAAGAGGATGTATTTCCTGGCACTAAAATTTTACGTGCTCTTTAGGAACTAGAATGGTAGTTTTTGCAGATATCAGAACTCAAAAAAGGGACATCACCACCAATATTATAGTCATGTGCCAATTTTTTAAATTATAAATTTATGTGCCGATTTTAGAAATTATATATAGGCACACATACGTTTTTGTGAGTAAAAGTGTGCATGCGCAGACATATAAAAAGATGCATTTTTTGGTATCGTCAAGGAGTACAGCATAGTGTTCACTGTATATTATATAGCCTTATTGTATTTTATGTAATGTGACAATTTTACAACAACTTTATATTTAAATATTTAACATAACCACCCACTTTAGGAAAACATTTAAATAACTTCTGTGTAAAGACTAAATCTTACAAAGTAATCACAGAATCTGAGATGTGAAAGAGTACCCAGAGTCACAGATGTAATACTATGGTACATACAAGGGACTCTTAAGTATCTGTCTCCTTGATTTGGGCTCACTTTTACCTTGCTTTTCTTAGCTCTAACTTGCTCTACCAATCCCACGGCAATATATATTGAAGGATTAGGAAAACAGCAGTATAGAAATTAGAGTATTATTTCTTACACAGGTATAAACACACAGAATCCCAATAATTCTCAATCATAGCGTTTATCCTTCTGAAGTCTATTTTTTCAAGTTACGGCAGATGACCATGTTACATGAGTGAAAAACTATTTGAAGCGAAGTATGCGTGGATGTGGTTCATTCATTCACGTAACAAACATCTGAGCCCTACTATGGGCCATGTGGTACATTAAGTACCAAGGTGAAAAGACGAATAGGGTGCCATGGCCTGAAAGTGTGTGTCCCTCCTCCCCCACCGAATTCACATGCTGAAATCCTCAGCCCTGAATGTGACGGTATTAGTAGATGGGGTCTTTGGAAGGTGCTTAAGTCACAAGGATGGAAGCCTCATCCATCTTCTTTGCCTTGACCAAAGAAGATCCAGAGAGATCCCTAGCCCTTTCCACCATGTGAGGGTGCAATGAGAAGTCTGAGAGTCAGAAGACAGCCCTCACCCCGTCGTGCTGGCACCCTAATCTTGCTTCAGCCTCCAGACTATGAGCAATACAGTTCTGCTGTTTATAAGCCATCGGTCTGTAGTTTTGTTTTAGCAGCCAGAACAAAGACATAATGTAAAACAACAACAACAACAACTCAGTTCCATGTGGGATGAGACATACATCAACAGACAGAAACATGCTGAAAGTAACGTGGTCACCTGGCACTGAGGAAGACTTGGGCAAACAGGGATGGAATAGGTGACATTAAAGACTTAAAGGATGAGAAGGTATTTTCCAGGTGTCAAGGTAAGTAAGGGACACCAGAGGGGACAAAATATGCAGGGAGGAAAATCATGTCTGCAGATCTTAGAGAAATTCAATACAGAAAGTGTCTAAGGTGGCTGGTGGAAGGCAGACGTCCAACCTACAGGGCCTTGTATGCCACCAGAGGAGCTTGGAGTTACTCAGCAGTGGGGGGTGGAGGTGAGGGTCATGATAGAATTTTAAGTAGCAAAATGTCACGTCAGATCTTTATTTTTTTTATTTTTTGAGAGGGAGGGGTGGAGGGAGCGAAAGAGGGAGAGGGACAGAGAGACAGAGACAGAGACAGAGACAGAGGCAGAGAGAGAACCCCAAGCAGGCTCTACACCCAGCATGGAGCCTGACATGGGGCTCAATCTATAACCATGAGATCACTACCTGAGCCAATATCAAGAGTTGGATGCTTAGCCAGCTGAGCCCCCCAAGTGCCCCTTTATTTTTAAGACTAGATGAAAGAGAAAGATTCTGAGGGCAGAAAGACAAACTGGGAGATTAATGTAGCCCCCTGGGATGGGGATGATGAAAGCCTAAGCTAAAGCAATGAGGTTGAGAGGAATATATTAATAGAAGCAGCATTTACGCTACTGGTATGCATTTTAAACACATGAGGATTAGAGGAGGGAAAAAAACAAAAAAGCTTTCTCTTGAATCTCTTCCTGTCCTTTCTCACACACCATTCCAAACATGCCAGCTTCTTTCTGCTACACCCAATGCCATCAGCCCCTTTCAGATTCTCTGTCTCCCTCAGTGCTCTATGCATACGATCCCTGACCCCCTTGCTGTAGCCTGCACTCCGGGCCCCATGCTCCGAATCAGTGGCGCCCAGCATGACCACCCAGCAGCCTCAGCTCAACTATGCCCCACAGGGTTGTTTCCTGCTTGCCTAGTGCCCAGGGACCAACACTGGCCCCAGCAACGCAGCAAACTTCTCCACCGCCCGAGAGGCTACAATCACATCTTCTCCAGAAAGGTCTGAACTCCAGCTCTGGATAGGGGTCCCCTGTTTGGAGGTGTTCCTTCCTTGAACACTCTCCTCCAGCCCTAGGGTGTCTATTACCATTCTCTTTTACATCTTACAGTTATTCGCCTATTGTAGCCTAATAGCTCTATATTAAGCTTCTCCTGTTTAAATCACTGTGTAGTTTCTGGGGCACCTGGGTGGCTCTGTTGGTTAAGTGTCCGACTCCATCTCAGGTGATGATCTCATAGCCCATGGGTTCGAGACCCGCATTGGGCTCTGTGCTGACAGCTCAGAGCCTGGAGCCTGCTTTGGATTCTGTGTCTCCTTCTCTCTCTGCCCTTCCCCCACTTGTGCGCTCTCTCTCTTTCTCTCTCTCTCTCAATAATAAACATTAAAAAAATTAAAATAAAATCACTGTGTGGTTTCTGTTTCCTGATTAGACATAGAAAGCTCTGACAGCAACAGTAAAAAGTAAGTAACTTACTACTTGGGAAGGAAGAACATGAGAACTAATAACTAGGAAATTTTTTTTTCATAAATAATAAAATGAGAAAATGAAAGTAAACCATCTATTAAGGGTACAACCTGATAGGACTTAAACATCAGGAAACGGGATTTAAGGCTTTAGAATAAGAATTTGAGATACATAAAAACATGTCTAAAATTACAGAAAAGAACCACTCAATAAAATTGAGTTTAAGTACCTAGAAATGAGGAAATACAAAATTAAAGTCCTCACAAGAGTACTGGTAAGATCCCAACACAGTGAATGTTAGTAAATACTTCAGGTTCTGTTTGTTAAAGCCTAAAGCGGAACCATGAAAAAGCCCAGAAAACTGAGAAGGTCAAGGTGAAATTCAAACTCAGAATACCCTGCTTTCAGGTCCATTTTTCTATTTTTTCTTTTTTAAATTGTAGTACAACAGACATAGCATAAAAGGTACCATCTTAAACATACTGAAGTGTCCATTAAGTGGCATTAAGTACATTCGCATAATTACGTAACCATCACCACCATCCATCTCCAGAACTTCTTCATCTTCTCCGACGGAAACTCTGTACCCACGAACACTAATTTCCCATTCTCCCCTCCCCCCAATCCCTAGCAACCACCCTTCTGCTTTCTGTCCCTATGAATTTCGCTACTCTAGGTAGGTGGAATCATAGAGTAATTTGTCCTTTTGTGACTGGCTTATTTTAGTTAGCAAAACATCTTCATGTTGTAGCACATATCAGTATTTCATTCCTTTTTAAGGCAGAATAAAATCCCATTTTATATATATTTACCATATTTTAAAAAAATTTTAACGTGTATTTATTTTTGAGAGCGCGTAAGCAGGAGAGGGGTAGAGAGAGAGGGAGACACAGAATCCGAAGCAGGCTCCAGGCTCCGAGCTGTCAGCACAGAGCCCGACATGGGGCTCGAACCCACAAACCATGAGATCATGACCTGATTCGAAGTCGGACGCTTAACCGACTGAGCCACCTAGGCATTCCTGTATTTTTATCCATTCATCTGTCAGTGAGAATGTGGGCTGCTTCCACCTTTTAGCTACCATGAATAATGCTGATATGAACATGGATGAACAAACATGTTTCTGCTCCTCCTTTCACTTCTTCTGAACACGTACATAGAAGGGGAACTGCTGGACCGTAGGGTAATTCTATGTTTAATTTTTTGAGGTGTCGCGATATCATTTTCCACAGCAGCTGTGCCATTTTATATTCTCCCTGGCAATGCACAAGGGTATCTGTTTTTCTTCGCATTCAGCCACTTAATAAACACCAATTCTGTGCCATCCCAGGCTATACTTTCACATAAGGACATATGCTTAAAACTATTCATTCATTCATTCGATTCATGTGCAGTTACTTACTGAGTAACTACTACATGTTAAGTACCGTGTTAGACTCTGGCACTACAACAGAAGAAAAAGCAATGCCACTACCCTTATGGAGTTTATATTTCAGTGGGGTGACACAGAGACAAAAATAAGCAACAATGACAGATGATGATAAATCCAGGAGAGACAAACAAAACAAGGTAAGGCGATAGAAAGAAAGGGAGGAGTGCTTTATTTTTTTTTTTTAAGTTTATTTATTTTGACAGAGAGTGAGAGAGAAAGAACGCACATGTGAGCAGAGAAGAGGCAGACAGAAAGGGGGGAAGGAGAGAGAGAGAGAGAGAGAGAGAGAATCCCAAGCAGGCTCCAGGCTGTCAGCACAGAGCCCGACGTGGGGCTTGATCCCGCGAACCGTGAGATCATGACCTGAGCTGGAACCCAAGAGTCTTGAGCTGAAATCAAGAGCCGGATGCTTAACTGACTGAGCCACCTGGGCACCCCAGGGGCAGTGCTTTAAGTGGAGTGGTGAGAGAAGTCCTCTCTGAATGGTGCCACGTGAGGAGAATGCTGAGGGAGGAGACATTGCTCTTAGAGGCTGAAAGAGCAAAAGAGACTTGCTCCCCAGCAAACTAGTTCCCCTTGGCTTCTAATCAGCAGGCTCTATTTTATCCTATCTGCCATAAAATACAATTATTTCAAAGAAAGAAGTTAACCTTCTATTTTAAATGGCTTAAAAGAATTCCAAAGATCTGGTGAACATTCAGAATTTGGCCATTTTCTTACAGAAAAGTTAAGATGGGCCACATCAACAGACTTACAGGATGGTTGCTAGTTTTGATAAACATTAAGACACAGTGGCTACAATGTGGGGGATCACCAGAATGAGGAAGAAAAGGTTTCTGTAAACATAGTAAACGTAGCAAGAGGCAAGTGAGAGAGACGTAAATTTTCCAGGTAAATTCTGGAGTCGTTCTTAATCACTCACTTTCTCTCACACATTATCTCTAACCAACAAATCCTACCACCTTTACCTTCTAAGTATTCCAGAATCCCCCTTCCACCTCCTGTAGCACTTTCATTCTGGTCTAAACCACGATCACCTTTTTTTGTTTTTTCTTTTTTAAAGAGAGAGAGAGAGAGAGAGAGAGAGCGTGCACATGCACGTGCATGTCCATGAGCTGGGGAGAGGGAGAGAAAATCTCAAGCAGGCTCCACACCCAGCACAGAGCTGGGCTCGGGGGCTTAATCTCAGGAACTGTGAGATCACGACCTGAGCCAAAATCAAGAGCTGGATGCTCAGTCAACTGAGCCACCCAGGGGCCCCATAAACCACTATCATCTCTTGACTGAATTATTGCACTAACCTACCAATCAGTCATTCTGCTCTACCACAGCGATCCTTGCGGACTTTCATTCAGATCCTGCCTCTCTTTGGCTCCATATCCTCCACTCGGAGAAAAAGTTTTTACCAGGGCCTATATAAGTCATTACGGGATTCCATGTCCTCCGACCCCTATTTTTACCCTCACCAAACAACTGAAACTCTTTTTCCCCCACACATTCTACCCCTGCCACAGTCATTTTACTATCCTGGGAATACTTACTGCAAGCACACCTCCATCACAGGGCCTTTGCACTTGCACTTGTGCCTACTTACTAGATTGTTCTTCCTGGAGATACACATACCTCTTATGGGTCTCCAGTTAGATATTACCTTATCAGAGAGCATGGCCTTCCCTGACCACCATACCCAAAACAGCACCCCATTATTCCTCCGTATCTCCCTATTCTACATAGATTTTCCATCATAGCATTTATAACTACCTCACAGAGTATACACTTATCCAATCCCTGTATGTTCTTTCTCTAACCACTGGAATGAAATATCTAAGAGGACAGGGACTTTGCTTTGATTGCTAATATATCCTCAATACCTAGAAGTGCTTGGCACATGGTAGGCTTTCAACACATGTTTGTTGAATGAATAAATGATTGAATGAATCCCTCTTACTAGCAATCTGACTGTCCCTATTGGGAAGAGGAACAGTTGAAAAATACTTCAACAAGGAAATAAATACCCACTGCACTGGCTTCTTCAGATAGCACATACAATTCTATTGGTATTTGTACAAATATACGTACAGAAGGTGGATAATTATTCAACTGTAACTCCTCTACAAAAATCTGACTGCAACTTTTGGAATGACTTCTGGTCATAGCCAGAGAGGTGAAAACTGAAAGCTATCAAAAGTGAAGGGCAAACACCAAGTACTTCATTATCTACAATGCAAATTAATCTTTTTTTAAAAGCTATTCACAGTGCAATGGCTGAAAATAACCACTACCTCTTTGAATATAAATACATCTAGACTGTGGGAGACAGCCAAAGCCTAAGAGACTCTTAAAAACTGAGAACAAACTGAGGGTTGATGGGGGATGGGAGGGGTGGGTGATGAGTATTGAGGAGGGCACCTGTTGGGATGAGCACTGGGTGTTGTACGGAAACCAATTTGACAATAAATTTCATATATTGAAAAAAAAATACATCTATACTTACTATATAAATTAAATTGCATGATCCAGCCCACCAAAGGAAAAAGTTACAATTTAAAAAGTCAGGAAATTCTAAAGTTTATTCTCCTCCTCTGATATTAACTTCCTTAACTAGCCTCATGTAGCATTTGAAAGGTATATACAACAGGAAAATTGAAAATTACTGCACTCACAGAAATAATGTTGAAATATGGTTGCTGAAGGAAGTATCACTTAAAAATTTCCTCATTTCTAAGAAAGAAAATTTAATGCCAAAGCTTTTCCCATTTGTAAACTGCTTTAAAAATGACAAAAAAAAAAAAACAGGGAACAAGAGACAGCTGTTAGATGAATTAAGATTATATGGCTTTGTCTTGACCTTAACTCACTGATTTCCTAAATATTTTCATTTTATATTAAAAGAAAACAGGAATACAAAACAGAAGGTTGTATGTAATAATCTCCATTATTATAAACACTAATGAAGACTGCCATACGGACATAATTTTAGGCAATTTAAATCTTACAAATTTTACAAGAGCCGAATACAAAGGTTTGATAATATTAATAAAATTATTAAAGATGCCTTCTCATACTAATTCATCTATGTATTACGCAAAGTTTTACAAGCCTAACAACACTCAAACATTAAACACGCTTTCAAAAAGTTAAAAGCACAGACAGTTCAAGCCCCAAAACCTCATGTATTCAAATGGGTGGCATAAGTTAGTATTTTTAACTTCAATCTACATACATGCATAGTCCGGACTCCAGGGCACTGGTCCCGGTAGCCCTGTGCTCCATGGTTTGTAGCCAGGCCCAGGGCTGTGGCTACAGAAGGAGACACCCTAGTGGCAGGATGGCTTCGTAACAGAACACTTTAAGTAAATTCCTTTCTCCAGTTGGGAACTCAGCTCTGTTTCTTATGGTAGGAGATTAAAATTCTGTAGGAGTAAAGAAAAAGCCCTTAAATATCTCCTACCTAGGATAGATACCATACAGCAATAGCTAGTCTGAACAAATGCTCCAAGTCTGAGGAAAATCTTTTGTGGAATCAAAAACTAAAGGTACCTCTTAATCTGGGGTAGCAAATATAGAGGGGGGAAAAGAATACAATTAGCATCACCATAGAGTTTTTTCTTTCTCTTTCTCCCTCTCCTTACCCCTCGGTAGCTCCAAGGAGGGAGAATTTATACCCTTCCCAGTCCTGTAATGATCCAAAGCTTTTCTCTCCTTTTCTCCCCACCTCCCTTGAGCCTTAGATATTAACTTAAATCAGATTTTTCTCTCTATAAAAATACCAGTTGGTAAGGCAATACAGGATGTTTCCTTAACATTTTCAAACTTATCAATATGTAATATGCAAAGTGGCTGGGCTAAGAGAAGTATTTTTCCAGTCTTGGGTTATTCTTCTATAAGCTCTAGACATATCACAAAGCAAAATGTTTTATTTGGGGCACCAGCCACCAGCAGCTGAGTTTCGACGTGCTAATTCACAAAGCAAACCACAGTATTTGGGTGGACTGCACAAGGTGGTGCCAGTAAACTTTGTGGGACTTTCCCCAGAGTACCTGCCCGTACAGAATTACAATAATCCTGGGAAAATGAGCATGTCTGGCCATGCACAGAATCCTAAACTTGGAATTAGACGATTTGGGTTCAACTCGTTAAGCTTTGCGAATAAAGGAACACTGAACGCCTTGATGAAAATAACTCCTCTTTGCTTCTGACTTTCCAGTTCTTAAAATATTTTCCCTTCAAGAATCATGACCAGTAACCACTCTGTGGAACAATGCTTACCACTATTTTAGAGAGAGAAACAGACTCAAGTCCACAGAGCTGTCTGTAGATGAAGGGATGAAAAATAGCTCCCAAAGAGCAAAGAACAAGCTTAGAGAATATGCTATCGCAGTCAGTATACTCATGGTAATGCAATTCCCCCAGACCTCATTTGATCAAAAAAGTGGGCCGGGGCGGGGGGCATCTGGCAGGGGCACATACACAATGTGTGCTCCCCCAAATTCACACGAGGCTGTTATTTGAATAGGGCCTCTAAGGAAGTAATTAAGGTCAAATGAGGCCACAACGCACAACACAACACAATGAGGCTACTATGATACAATCAGCGTCCTTCTAAGAAGAGATAACAGACAACTCACTTGCTCTCTCTGAGTGCAAACACTGAGGAAAGTCAAACAAGGACACAGTGGGAAAGCAGTCATCTACAAACCAGGAAGAGAGCCCTCACCTCACCAACAATGTGCTGACACCTTGATCCTGAACTGCCCAGCTTCTGAACTGTGAGGATACGTGTTTGTTGTTTAAGGCACCCAGTTGGTAGTATTTTGTTATGGCAGCCAGAGCAGACTAATAATACACTATGGATGCAGGAGCTAGAAGAATGGCTAAATCATCACTTTATGATAAGAAAGTACAATTACTAAAAATAGAACACGGTCACCTGCATTCCTGAATAGAACTGTACTTGGAGCCGAGAGGCAAAACCAGGGAAGTTTAAAGGGTATGATGTTTTCACAGCTTGAAATACCCTTCTCACAAAGGTATGCCCTCAACAAGAGAACCTGATCATTCAGACTTTTGTGAGTTAAATTTCCTTTCTTTACGCCCTGCCAATTATGGTCCTTGTCTCAGAGGCTCTCTTTGGACTTCAACAGCACAAGACCACCTTAGCAACTTCAGAGGGGCACACACTTCCTTTGCATATGTTAATAAATTGGAAAAGCTATAAGCTATTGACTGAGATAAATACTGACTGTATCAGCGACTTTTCCTATCTTGGCCATGATTCATTGTGTGTATGGACAAGACAACTCTCACAGGGTGAAGTGTTTTCTTCATTTCCAAGTCTTTAGGTGTGCTTTACTACACTCTAAGGACTTTAAACAGATTCCAAGGTTCAGACCTATAACCACCGTTTGTTCTATTTTGCCAAAAGCACATTACAGCTTATTAAGGGGCTGTGTGTAAAATACCCTATTTGATCAGTACAACAAAATCTCTCCTGAGAAAGATCTAAACATTTTCCCCCCAAAATTATGGAAGTGAGTCTTAGCAAGCAGTACAGCCCAGAATTACAATCTTCTTTTTACTACTTTATATATTATGAGTATATAAATGAAGTAACCCATAGGAAGTCTGGGTGGCTCAGTCAGTTATGTGTCCGACTTCAGCTCAGGTAATGATTTCACAGTTCATGGGTTCAAGCCCGGCATCAGGCTCTCTGCTGTCAGCAAAGAGTCCACTTCAGATCCTCTGTCTCCCTCTCTCACATAAGCCTTTCCCCTGCTTATGTGCACTCTCTCTCTCAAAAATAGACATTAAAATAAATGAGTGAATGAATGAAGTAACTCATAAATTTCTTTGTAATAAAGATATATGTGGAGGGGGCGGTCCAAGATGGCAGCACAGGATAATCCTAAACTCACCTCCTCTCACAAACACACCAAATCTACAAGTACATATGGAACAATTCTCTCTGAAAAATCTCAACTAGCCGAACTGGTTTTTCACACACACAAAAAAATAAAAGGGCCACACTGAGACTGGTAGAAGAGGCAGAGACAGAGTCTTGCCAAAAATCCCACCCCTGAAATGCTGACCAAAAATCAGTAGGGATCTCACAATTCTGGAGCTTTTCCCTGAGGAGTGAGGGGTTCATGCCCCACATTAGGCAACTCAAACCCTTGGGACCTACAATGGAGAAATGAGCCCCCAAAACATCTGGCTTTGAAAACCAATGGGGTTACATCTAGAAGACCCAAAGGATTATAGGGAACCGGGGCTCACACACAGACTCACTCACCTTAGGGACCAGCACAAAAGCAGCAGTTTGAAAAGTACCTTGACTATATAGGGAGGTTCATTTGCTAACCTTAAAGCATCTGCTTGAGGGGCAGGGGCCTGTTCGGACTTTCTCCAGGTATGGAGGTGCTAGCAGATGCCATTTTTGTGCTCTATCTCTACCCTGATAGCACTGGGGACACACCCCAGCCTCGTACTCCTGCACAGCCCACTCTAAAGCTTATAGCTGTACCGTGGCCCTATGTACTGCTGCCCCACAAACGATGGAGGGCACACGCTGGCCCTGCACTCTCTTACTGACTCAATAAAGCTAGTGGGAGCATGCAGTCCACACAAGGGATGCTCTTTGATCACCTGGCTCTGGTGGCAGGACAGATTATATTCCTGGGCACCAAGGGACTATACCAATCAGAGACCATTCTAGGCAGGCTATCACAAATCCACTCTTCCCATGAAAAAGGCCTATTTATTTATCCGGCCTGAGGGGCAGATTTCAGATTTGCCACACATCTAGAGGCTACAAAGGTGATCTTAGGGAATGTAGGACAGGGAACGCCATCTTTGTGCTCTTCCTTGAACTTGCTACAGCTTCCATACTTCCTCAAAAGGAGCACATATGTTCATCTAAAGCCCCAGTTTTTTGCAACTGTCACCTAGAGGACATTTCCAGATTGCCTGGTCTGGAGACCAGCAGACATTACACCTGCAGTCCCACAAGATTATATATATTTGCATACTTTAAAAGCAATTGCGTCAGGGTCTGGCTTCTAATCAGCCTAAAACTAGGTGCTGACTTAAATCCCTTACTTTGGAACAATGACAGATCTTGGCACACACTCAACAACTGGACCTATCAAGAATGAATCAGACCACTTAGCCTAAGGTGAGAGAGTTAGGGCAAGGTTGAAAGATAAGGCTCACTTCCTATGTAAGGCCCCTTCTTCAAGACTTGGAGAGGTAGCAGTTTCACCCCATACATAGGAAAAAAAAAAAAAAAAAGTCAAGCAAAATGAGAAAAAAGAATACGCTCCAAACCAAAGAACAACATAAAACTTCAGACAAAAATTTTAAAGAAACAGAGATAAGCAATTTACCTGCTACAGTGTTCAAATAGTCATAAAGACACTCACCAAAATTGGGGCAAGAATGGATGACCACAGTGAGAACTCCAACAAAGAGAAATAAAATATAAGAAAATATCAAACAGAAGTCAGAGCTGAAGAATACAATAAATGAGATGAGAAATATAAAGAGATGCAACAGCAGAGTAGATGAAGCAGAAGAAAGGATCAGTAATCTGGTAGACAGGGTAGTAGAACTCAACCAAACTGTAGCACAAAGAAAAATGAATTTGAAAAACTGAAGATAGCTTAAAGGACCCACTGCAAATCAAGCAGAGTAACATTCATATATTAGGGGTCCCAGAAGAAGAAGGGGAATAAAAAGAGGCAGAAAACTTATTTGAAGTAATAATGGCTGAAAACTGGAGCACCTGGGTGGCTCAGTCCATTAAGCATCTGACTTTGGCTCAGGTCATGATCTCACATCTCACAGTTCATGGGTTCAGGCCCAGTGTCAGGCTCTGTGCTGACAGCTTGGAGCCTGGAGCCTGCTTCAGATTCTGTGTCTCCCTCTCTCTCTGCCACTCTTCCGCTCATGCTCTAGCTCTGTCTCTCTCAAAGATAAATAAATTTAAAAAAATAAAAAACAAAACAACATAACATAACATAACATAACATAACATAACATAACATAAAATAATGGCTGAAAACTTGCATAACCTGGCAACAGAAACAGACATCTAGATCAAGGAAGCCCAGAGAGTTTCAAAAAAGATGAACCCAAAAGTACCATATCACCATACATTATAATTAAAATGTAAAAAGTTAGGGGCAACTGGGTGGCTCAGTCAGTTACATGTCCAACTTCAGCTCAGTCATGATCTCATGGTTCATGAGTTTGAGCCCCACATTGGGCTCTCTGCTGTCAGCACAGAGCCTGCTTCAGATCCTCTGTCTCCCTCTGTCTTTGCCCCTCCCCACACCCTCTCTCTCTCAAAAATAAATAAATTTTGGAAAAATGTCAAAAGCTAATGATACAGAAAGAATCTTAGAAGAGCAAAAAAAGAACTTGTTACATACATGGAAACCCCTATAAGACTATAAGCAGATTTTTCAGCAAAACATTGCAGGCCAGAAGGGAGTGGCAAAATATATTCCAAGTGCTGAATGGAAAAAACTTCCAACCAAGAATACTTCACCTGGCAAAATTATCACTCAGAACTGAAGGAGAGATAAGGAATGTTTCAAACAAGCAAAAGCTAAAAGAGTTCATTACCACTAAACTAGCCTCACAAGAAATGTTAAAGGGACTTCTTTAGGGGCGCCTGGGTGGCTCAGTCGGTTAAGCATCCGACTTCGGCTCAGGTCATGATCTCACGGTCTGTGAGTTCGAGCCCCACGTCAGGCTCTGTGCTGACAGCTCAGAGCCTGGAGCCTGCTTTGGATTCTGTGTCTTCCTCTCTCTCTGACCCTCCCCTGTTCATGCTCTGTCTCTCTCTGTCTCAAAAATAAATAAACGTTTAAAAAAAAAAAAGGGACTTCTTTAAACTGGAAAGAAAAAGTGTTAATTAGTAACAAGAAAGTATATGAAAACATAAATATCACTGGAAAAGGTAAATATATAGTAGAGGTAGCGGATTAATCATTTATAAAGCTAGTGTGAAAGTTAAAAAACAGAAGTACCAAAGAAAACTATAACAACATCACTTAAGGGATACACAAAATAAAAAGATGTAAAATGTGCATTAAAAACATAAAATGTGGGTTGGGATAAAAATATAGAGGAAGGTGTTCAAACATAAGTTGTTATCACTTAAAATAGATGGTTTTATATACAGGCTGTTACATATGAGCTTCATGGTAACTACAAAGCAAAAACCTACAGGAGATATACAAAAAATTAATAACAAAGAAATCTAAGCATAAAGAAAGTCATCAAACCCCAAGTAAAAGAACAAAACAAAGAAACAAAAGAACTACAAAACAGAAAACAATTAACAAAGCAACACCTAACAATAATTACTTGAAATGTAAACGGACTGAATTATTCTCCAATTAAAAGAAGACCCATTTATTTATACACTGCCTATAAGAGGCTAATGTTGGATGTAAGAAGGACCCAACAAACTGAAAGTAAAGGTATGAAAAAAGTATTTCATGCAAATGGAAACCAAAAGAAAGGTGAGGTAGCATTATTTGTATCAGGCAAAATAGACTTTAAAACAAAGAGTGTAGGAACGCTTGGGTGGCTCAGTCAGGTGAGCACCCAACTCTTGATTTCAGTTCAAGTCATGATTGCAGGGTCATGGGATCAAGCCCTGTGTCAGGCTCTGTCCTGAACATGGGTATGCTTAACATTCTCTCTCTCTCTCTCTCTCTCTCTCTCTCTCTCTCTCTCCCTCTGCCCCTCTCCCCCATTCATACTCTCTCTAAAATAAAATTTTAGAGTGTAACAAGAGACAAAGAAGGGCATTACCTAAGGATACAGGGGTCAATCTAACAAGAGGATATAACATTTGTAAATATGTACATACCCAATTTAGGAGCACCTAAATAGATAAAGCAAAAATTAAAGACCTAAAGGGAGAAAAAGATAGCAATAATAATAGAGGACTTTAATATCAAACTTAGATCAATGAATAAATCATTCAGACAGAAAATCAATATGGAAACATTGACCTTAAATGACACATTAGACCCAATGGACTTAATATATACAGAACATGCCATCCAAAAGCAGCAGAATACAAATTCTTTTCACATGTATAGAACATTCTCCAGGATAGATCATGTGTTTGCCCACAAAACAAATCTCAATAAACTTAAGAAGACTGAAATTAGAGCAGACATCTTTTCTGACCACAATGGTATGAAACTATAAAAAATTATAAGACAGAAACTGGAGAAAATACAGATACAAGGAAGCTAAACAACATGCTACTGAACAATCAATGGTCAACAAAGAAAAGAAAAATAATAAACACCTTGAGACAAATGAAAACAGTATTACAGCTTACCAAAATCTCTGTAATACAGCAAAAGCAGGTCTCAGAAGGCAGTTCATAGTAACATACGCCTACCTCAAAATAAGATCTCTAACAACGCAAAGTTATACCTTAAGAAACTAGAAAAAGAACAAACAAAAACCAAAATTAGTAGAAAGAAAGAAAGACCAGAACAAAAATAAATGAAATATACACTAAAAAGACAAAAGAAAAGATCAATGAAACTAAGAGCTGGTTCTTTGAAAAGATAAACAAAATTGACAAATGTTTATCTAGCCTCATCAAGAAAAAGAGACAGGTCAAATAAATAAAATCAGAAATGAATGACTAAAAGTTTTAAGTGATACCATACAAATATAAAGGATCATAAGAGACTAGCATGTACAATTATATGCCAACAAACTGACCAATGGACAGGTTCCTAGAAATGTACAATCTTCCAAGAATGAAATATAAGGAAATAGAAAATCTGAATAAATCAATTACTGATAAAGAGATTAAATCAGTAATAAAAATTGCCTAACAAACAAAAATTCAGGACTAGATGGCTAAATTGTTGAATTTACTAATAACTAACAAACATTTAAAGAAAATTGAATATCTATCCTTTTCAAAAAATTGAAGAAGGAATGCTTCCAGAATCATTTTATGAGGTCAGCATTACCTTGATACCAAAAGCAGAGACAAAAAAAGAAAATTATAGGACAATACCCCTGAGGAACATTGATGCAAAAATCCTCCACAAAAATCCTTCACAAACCAAATTCAACAATACATTAAAATACACCATGATCACATAAGATTTATTCCAAGGTTTCATGGGTGGTTCGATAAACATCAAACTCAATGCGGTATACCACATTACAAAAAGAATTAAAATCATATGATCATCTCAACAAAAGAAGAAAAAGCATTTGACAAAATTCAACATCCGTTATGATAAATACTTTCAAAAGAGTGGATAAAGGGTTAATGTACCTCAATATAAATAAGGACGTTTACAACTGACCTACAGCTGACATCTTACTCATTGGTGAAAAGCTATAAGCTTTTCCCCTAAGATCAGGAGAGACAAGGATGCCCACTTTTATTCAACATAGTACTGGAAATCCTAGCCACAGTAATCAGACAAGAAAAAGAAATAAAAGGCGTTCAAATCAGAAAGAAGTAAGTAAAATTGTCACTATTGGAGAATAACATGGTTTTATATACAGAAAACCCTAGAAACTCTACAAAAAAACTGTAAGACCTAATAAACCATTTCAATAAAGTTGCAGAGTACAAAAACAACATACAGTAACAATGGATTTCTATACAGTAACAATGGACTATCAGAAAGAGAAATTAAGAAAATAATCCCATTCATAATTGCATTAAGAATACCTAGGAATACCTTTAACTGAGGAAGTGAAAGACCTTACACTAAAAACTGTAAGACACTCATGAAAGAGGGGCATCTGAGTGGATCAGTTGGTTAAGTGTCCAACTCTTGATTTTGGCTCAGGTCATGATCTTGAGTTTTGTGAGTCTGAGCCCTGCTTGGGATTCTCTCTTTCCCTCTCTCTCTCTGCCCCTCCCCCACTTGCACTCACTCTCTCTCTCTCTCTCTGAAAATAAATAAATGTTAAAAAAAAAAAAGATACTCATAAAAGAAACTGAGACAGACACAAACTGGTATCTGTGCTCACAGATGGGAAGAACTAATATTGCTAAAATTGTCCATATTACCCAAAGCAATCTACAGATTCAATGTAATTCTCATCAAAATCCCATCACTTTTTTCTCAGAAAAAGAACAATCCTGCAATTTGTATGGAACCACAAAAGGTCCCAAATAGCCAAAGCAATCTTGAGAAAGGAGAACAAGGATATAGGTTTCAGGTTCACTAATTTCAAAGCTATAGTAATCAAAATAGTATAGTATGGGCATAAAAACAGAAACACAGATAAAACAGGCAAGAGTCCAGAAATAAACCCACATATATACAGTCAGACAAAGAGGGTAAGAATATAAAATGGGGAAAGGACTCTTTAATAAATGGTGCTGGGAAAACTGAACAGCCATGTGCAAAAGAATGAAACTAGACTACTATCTAATACCATACACAAAAATTAACTTAAAATGGATTAAACACTTGAATGTAAAACCTGAAACCATAAGACTCATAGAAGAAAACAGGTAGTAAACTCCTTGACATCAGTCTTGGAGAGGTCTTGGAGATATGACTCCAAAAGCAAAGGCAACAAAAGCAAAAATAAACAAGTGAGACAATTCCAAACTAAAAAGCCTCTGCACAGGGAAGGAACCTATCAACAAAATGAAAAGAGAACCTCTTGCATTGGAGAAAATATGTACACATCATATATCCAATAACGGGTTAACATCCAAAATACATAAAAAAAACTCATACAACTAAACAGCAAAAAAACAAAAACAAAAACAAAAACACAATATGATTAAAAAATGGGGAGAGGATCTGAACAGACATTTTTCCAAAGACAACATACAGATGGCCAACAGGTACACTAAACAGGTTCCACATTAGTAAATCACCAGGGAAATGCAAATCAAATCCTATTGTAGTCTTACTGTAGATATCACTTCACACCCGTTAGAATGGCATTATGAAAAAGATAAGAAACAACAGCTGCTGAGCAAGATGTGGAGAAAAGGGAACACTTGTGCACTGTTGGGAATATAAATTGGTACAGCCACTATGAAAACAGTATGGAAGCTGCTCAAAATATTTAAAATATAACTTCCATATGATCCTAGCGTTCCACTTCTGGGTATTTATCCAAAGAAAATGAAAACACCAAGTGAAAAGATATATGCACCCCTATGTTCATTTCATTACAGCAGTATTCATATAGCCAAGATAGGGAAAAAACCTAAGTGCCCACTGATGGATGAATGAATAAAGAAGACGCAGTGTGTGTGTGTGTGTGTGTGTGTATGTGTGTGTGTGTGTGTGTATGTGTGTGTGCGTGTGTGTGTGTGAATATGTATAGATAGATATTGATACACACACACACACAATGGGATATACTCAGCCTTAAAAAAAAAAAAAAGAAAGAAATCTTGCTATTTGCAGCAACATGGAAAGACCCTGAAAGTTTTTACTAAGAGAAACAAGTCAGACAAAGGAAGACAAATACCACAGGATCTAACTTATACATGGAAAAACAAAGAAACAAATCAACGAACGAACAAAACAAAACTCATGGATACAGAGAACAGAGTGGTTAGTGCCAGAGAGGAGGTTGGGAAGATGGGCAAAATGGGTGAAGGGGATGAGGGGGTACACACTTCCAGCTGTAAGATGAATAGGTCATGGTGACAATGGGACTGTGGTGCATAGTTTAAGCTGCTGGAAGAACAGATACTGAAAGCTCGCTTATTTGCTCATGTGCTCTCACAAACACAAAATATATATATATATATATATACATATATTTATATATATATACACACACATATATATATATATTTTATAGCTTCATAGCTTTCAGTATACGAACATTATATAAGCTAATGTTCATATACTGAAAGCTATGAAGCTATAAAATATATACACACATATATATTTTGTAACTTTTATGCTGACGAATGGTGACTAGACTCATTATACTCATTTCCCAGTTATACAAATGTTGAATCATTACAATATACACCCAAAACTAAGTATAATTTTGTATGTCAATTAAATCTCAATAAAAAAATAAACTAAAAAAATGGAGTGTCTGGGTGGCTCAGTCGGTTAAGCGTCCAACTCTTGCTCTCAGCTCAGCTCTGAATCTCAGGGTTGTGAGTTCAAGCCCTGTGCTGGGCTCCATGCTGGGCATGGAACCTACTTAAAAAAATTACTATACTATACTATACTATACTATACTATAAATAAAGAGATATATGCAGTTATTTGCAAAACATGACAGCTAGCTTTTATAGTTCATGTTTCAAAAGCTAGACAGGTTCTATTTTAGCTTAACATTTTTATTTCATTACCAGTAATAGCATGAAGATTTGAAAACAAAGACATGCTCACTTGGAGGACTTATTCCAAACTAAGGAACATTTCACCACAGATCTATCCAAAGCTTTGTACAAACAATCATCAGTTATCCACACTTACACTGAAATCGGGGAAAGTTAACCAGTAATTCAAATTAGAGACTAATCCAGAGTTAGTGTCTATTGGGTGGGGAAAATAGCTACACAAACTAATCTTAATGTCGTTATAAACCAATATATAAAAATATAAAAATATAAAGTAATCCCATGTAGCTATAAACTAGTAATTTCAACAAAGGAAGGAAGAAACTATGTTTGCTTACTCATATGCAAGGCCAAACCAAAAACTTATAAATTTCATTCGAATGGAATTTGGGTGGGTTTTCTTTGCACATCATTTAATTTTTAAATTAAAATAGATGCAACATCTATCTTTTAACACAACAGTCTTCTTTAAAAATATTTTTTAACATTTATTCATTTTTGAGAGACAGAGTGTTAGTGGGGGAGGGGCAGAGACAGAGGGAGACACAGAATCCAAAGGAGGCTCCAGGCTCTGAGCTGCCAGCAAAGAGCCTGATGCGGGGTCTAGAACTCACGAACTGTGAGATCATGACCTGAGCCAAAGTCGGATGCCCAACTGACTGAGCCACCCAGGTGCCCCAATACGATAGTGTTCTATACTAAAAAGAGTAAAAGTAAAATATCACTACTTGATATTTTAAATATCAATACTTAAATATCAATAGTATTTAAAATATCAATACTTTATATTACAACAACAAAAGAGCAATTTCATACTGATTCAAGAATTTAATTCCACAAAATAAATCCAACCGTAAACTATAAGCCATTCACAAAATAACCAAAATACCTTCCTCATGTAGATTTTTGAGTTTTTAAAATTATAATTTTAAGATCTTTTCAAGAAGAAAAAGTCAACACCATTTTAAAAATAAATTTTAGGGGGTGCCTGGGTGGCTCATTCGGTTGGGCATCTGACTTCGGCTCAGGTCATGATCTCACGGTTTGTGGGTTCGAGCCCCACATTGGGCTCTGTGCTGACAGCTCAGAGCCTGGAGCCTGTTTCAAATTCTGTGTCTCCCTCTGTCTCTGCCCCTCCCCCACTTGCGCTCTGTCTTCCTCTGTCTCAAAAATAAGTAAACATTAAAAAAAATTTAAGAAAATTAAATAAATAAATAAATAAATAAATAAATAAATAAATAAATTTTAGTAAAATGCCTTAAAAGATCTAAGCGCACCTATATAAAAGATACTAACAAATGTGTTTTATATTTTGATACTGTAAATATTCACATATATCTATTTAATCGAGGTAAACATTTCCACTAAGGTAAATAATTATTTCCCTTTAGCTTATTCTTTAAGTTGAAAGATTCCTCTTTTCTTATTTAAATCTCTAAGAAAGTGGTAAGGAGCCCTCAAGGTAGTAGAAAGATTTCCAGGAATTGAGGGGGAAGTGTGAGTTGGCCAAATTTCTAACAATGCCTGGTTCCCTCACTCCAGCTCACTTAACAAGACTTGCTCCATTTTTGTCAAACACACACACATAAAGAGTTGGGGGAGGGTCTGAATGCCAATTTGAATATCTTATCTATTTGAAGGCAAAGTCCTATACCTAAAATAGCTGCAAAATTATTGCTCCAAAGTAGATCCCACAAGGTGTCTCTGTGTGATAACCAAACAGTGATGGGGACATGGACCAGTTTCTCTTCCAAAAGACTTCTGTGTCTCAACTTCATCTCACAAAGTTGTCACACTCTGTCACAAAGATAGTACACACTCTGTTCGTTCGCAACAGGGTGCACGTTGTATTGTGGGGCTATCCACACTTCAAAGTCTTCAACCACAATTAGCTTGAAATTAACCAAGTTCGATTATCTAGAATGATGAATATACATCATCCACCCAGCTGGTGTGGGGCTTGGTGACCTTTCAGCTCTAAAACATACATTCTTTCTCACAGCAAAGAAATTTACCAAAAACTACTTGGTTAGATCACAGCCTAGCCTGATATCTGGGAACCTAATTACTGAGACAATAGCTACCAAAGGTTATAGCCCATGACCAGGTAAAAATTTAACCCCCCCCACCCACATATCATATATAGGATATAGATGACACCATATATACATTATATATAATATATATATATTATATATATATATTTATCTCACTAAATGAGAGTTAATTTGTATATGTTTGGTACTATTGAATTTGCTTTACATGGAAACCTCTGGATGTTTAAAACAGTTTGAAAAAGTTTCTCTAAAATATGTGAACCCTAAAACTTCAGTAGCTCATAAACATGGAAAAAAGTATCTGGGACATCTATTCCAAATGTCTACACCAAGAAAGTTTTTCTTTGGCTGTTTTTATTCAATTGTCATGGCAACGACTGTTGTCACTGTAGATCAGGCCAAGCAGAGGAGTTTAGTGATTAGACAGATCTATTCTGTTTCAGAATTATAAGATCAATAATGTGCCCTTGGGGAAATCATTCTCTTTATAAAACTGTCAATTTATAAGAATAAGGATTAAAATGATTCATCAGAAACACAAGAGAAAAGTAAAAAGCTGAAAATGCACCAGGTCCTAATAAAGTTATCTCTGTCATAAACAAAAGCAACAGAAACAAAGATAACTTTAAGATCTGGTTCTGGGGGCACCTGCGTGGCTCGGTTAAGCTTCTGACTTTGGCTCAGGTCATCATCTCATGGTTTGTGAGTTCAAGTCCCACATTAGGCTCTGCACTGACAGTGGAAAACCTGCCTCAGATTCTCTCTCTCCCTCTCTCTCTGTCCCTTCCCCAGTTGTGTTTGCAAGCACTCTCCCTCTCTCTCAAAATAAATAAACTTAAAAAAAAAAAAAAAAAAAAGGAGGGGTGCCTGGGTGGCTCAGTTGGTTAAGCGCCTGACTTCGACTCAGGACATGATCTCACAGTTCATGGGTTCGAGCCCCGCATCAGGCTCTGTGCTGGCAACTCAGAGGCTGCAACCTGCTTCAGATTCTGTGCCTCCCTCATTCTGCCCCTCCCCCACTCCTGCTCTGTCTCCCTCTCTCTCATTATTAAAATAAACATTAAAAAAAAATTTTTTTTTAAAAAGGATCTGGTTCACGGGGCGCCTGGGTGCGCAGTTGGTTAAGCGTCCGACTTCAGCCAGGTCACGATCTCGCGGTCCGTGAGTTCGAGCCCCGCGTCGGGCTCTGGGCTGATGGCTCAGAGCCTAGAGCCTGTTTCCGATTCTGTCTCCCTCTCTCTCTGCCCCTCGCCCGTTCATGCTCTGTCTCTCTCTGTCCCAAAAATAAATAAACGTTGAAAAAAAAATTAAAAAAAAAAAAAAGGATCTGGTTCTGATTATCACTAACCATGACAACTATACTAGTCACTTAACCATCTTGCCTTCAGCCTTTTTCCATTTATTATTAATATTTATGTGCACAGTACATACACAGAAGCATTAAGGACATAGTGTGTAAAAATATATCAGAAAAATAAAGAATACATATTTGGATTGTTACAAATTATAGCCATAAGTATAAATGATAAGATTGGAAAAATGTACTTTTAATACTTTACTAAAATGACTTATCAGTGTAAAAATGGTATTTTGTTCATTGCCAGATTTCTTTTACTATAATAATAAAATGTCAAACCTCAATGTTTCTCTAAATTTGAGGTATTTTTCTTTGTTTTGTAGTTCAATCATTAACTCCCTTATCCAACATTTTCAAATAATTTAAAATCAATACAATTCTGAGTATGTACAAGGCACTATGCCATCCATGTGCCTTTATTAAGACGTTCATCAAACTGTGGACTGCCAAGGCCCTTTGCTTTCTTCATTTTTTTTCCTCTTGGGTTTACATTCCATTTGGATGGTAACTTTACCTGAATTCCCTCCACCCCCAGCTACTGCTAAGAAGAAAGAAGAGAACAAACTAAAATTATTCCACACCCCTCATGCACTTGGCACTGTGCCATCATACCTACATTATCTCGGTCAATCCTCACAATAACCCCAGGAGACAAGTATTCACATACATTTTAGAGATGAGAAAGATGAGCACCACGTCAGAGAAAGCATTTAAACTACATATATGCTGAATCCAAAGCCTAGGATCTTTCCATTATGTCAGCAGTTTCCATTCCATTCCATTCCGTGTTACTTTATTTGAACGTAGGTAACACAGGATGTTACATTTGTTCCCATAATTGTATCTCACAGGCCAGTACGATACACACACACACACACACACACACACACACACACACACAATACTGGTGGACCTCACAACGCTGGCAACATTTTATTTTCTAAGAAATAACATATATTTTTACAAGTCCTCCTATCTACTATCACCATTACTTCCTAAAACAAAAGGATAATGTAATGAAACAGAACAGAAAGACGATCTCAAAATAAGAAACAAGTTTGACAGCCTTATAAAACAACCATATAAAAAGGTTGTCAACTGTTCGTTCTTTGGAAGGCTTGTTTTTATTTGTGTTTTGTTTTTGTTTTTGATTTTTTGTTTTGCAATTTTCACCACAGGGCCTCCAACTGCTGGATGAGAACAAGTACAAGAGGAGTAAAACACAGAAGCTAAAACATTATCCTACAGACTCTTCCTATTTTCAGTATAGTGGTGGTAAGAACGCGTGTTGCGTTGGGGTGCCCGGGAGGCTCAGTCGGTTAAGCATCCAACTTCGGCTCAGGTCACGATCTCGTGGTTTGTGGGTTCAAGCCCTGCGTCGGGCTCTGTGCTGATGGCTCAGAGCCTGGAAGCTGCTTCGGATTCCGGGTCTCCCTCTCTCTGCCCCTCCCCCCTTGCACTCTGTCTCTGTGTCTCTCAAAAATAAATAAACATTAAGAACGCATGTTGCGTTGACTAAAGCCACGGGCTCTTTCAAAGTCAGATGTGCCAAGGTTCTGCGGACAAAGAAAATTACCAGAGGCTTAAAAAGAAGGTAAAGAAGCTCCTGGTACCAGTAAGTGAAGATTTTCAGTACTGTTACAGAGAGCTGGGCTTCCTGGGGTTTTTCCTTCCAATCAAATCTCTGCACCTGATGCAATCAAAAGAGCAGTTAAAAAGACTAAATCTATTACCTTGTACCTGAGAGACCCATCCATCTGCAGTAGCTCTCCTGTCTTCTCAGCCTTACCTATCACATTTAATTAAAAAGAGCCAGGGCTGTGTCTTTCTCATGTTTTGATGCAGCATCTGACATTAGAATGCTGTTATTCTTTGAGGATGGGTATACGATGAATTTATTATCTCACTGCCAAGCCAGAAAAAGATGCAAATAATAAGTGAATTTGAGCTAAATTTTCAGAACAAATTTATATTTAAAAAAATTCATAGTCTGGGGCACCTGGGTGGCTCAGTTGGTTAAGCGTCCGACTTCGGCCCAGGTCATGATCTCAGGTTTGTGAGTTCAAGCCCCGCGTCCGGCTCTGTGCTGACTGCTCAGAGCCTGGAGCCTGCTTCCCATTCTGTATCTCCCTCTCCCTCCGCCCCTCCCCCACTCACGCTCTGCCTCTCTCTCTCAAAAATGAATAAACTTAAAAAAAAAATTAAAAAAAAAAATCATAGTCTGTCCTCAAGACAGTGACCACTAGCAAAAGGCAACAATTCTGAGTGCATGCATCAAATAAATAGTCACTACAGTCTCTGCCATATTTAAACTATAAACACAGGGAATTTCAGATTGTATTCCAATGCTTCTCCGCTGGCATGAGAACTCTGGACGTTTCTGGATATTTCAGCAGTCTGAACAACTCACTCTTACTAATTATTCCCTTAAAGTGCCACATGTCATGGAATGGCTGACACTGTATTCTGATAGGAATACTACCAACCTTAAGAGTGTTTACGAAGGTAGAAGGAAAATCACTATATATGTGTGATATTATTCAAAAAGCAGATAAATGTGTTCCAATAATATTTCTCACTTAACACTTAACCAATGAAAACAATAATTTGCCTAATTATTTGATTAAGCCCCTTAATGTATATCTTTGTCACTAATACAAGCATCTCACAACAAATTATAAATACTCATGTTTTGATAGCATTTTCTAAAGGAAACCTAAATATTTACCTTTTTTCAAGCACTATATTTATTTGTAATTTCACTGACTTGCCAGGCAAAGGATGGGATCAAGGGTCTAGGAAGGGAGGCACACAGACAGAAAATCACCTGCTGTTTGCTGCAACTGAACTTGGAACTGACCTCTCCAATTCATGACTATTTATAAACATCTAGTGTATCGGGCACCACATGAGGTACCTCATAGCCGCCTGCCGCTCTACTATTCCATCCCGATTGATTTTCAAAAGTCTTCAGAATGGAGACTGGATGCCTAAAGCTTCTAAATGGTCACTTTGAAATAAAGTTCCTGCTTTTATGAAATACTTCTTATAAGGCCAATGTAATTGGCAAATTCTTTTAAGGATGAAACAGTATCCTGATGCCCTACGTTTCACATGGTGCAGTTAGGTTATGTACTGACACTGCCCAAAGATTAAATAATAAAATGAATATTGTTGATTTTGTCACTGACACCCTTAAAGTCATAATATGATGTTATCAGAACAATCTACTCAATATTGAAAATAAAATGCTTTCTAACTGTTTAATTAAAAAAAACTACAAGGAGGGTGAATTAAGCATTTTTCTGGGCTACATATTTAGGATTCAATCTTACTGAATTTCATTATTCATTCTATATGCTCTTCCCTTTACTCAGATTGTCCATTCCTTTTATCACTCACTTTTGAAGGCCTAATTCAAATGTGCGCTCCTCTGTGGAGTCTTCCCTATGGATCTAGAAAAGATCAAGCCCACACATATATGTGCTCACACTGCACTTTGAATAAACCTCCATAATTCATTACCATTTATAAGCGTCTCGTATGTCAGGCACTATTTTAGGTGCTTAACATATTTCCCACTTAACTGCACCGTTTCTGAGCCTTTCTCACATCAATGAGAGTCTGTCTAGAGGAAAAAACTTCACACCCATTTTTAGCCATGCAGTACCTATCACAGAGCATGGCACCTAAGAGGTTTTGAATGAATTTCGATACTTTATTAACACTATGCATTTTATTAAGAGAAATACACACTTGTGTATTCACCTAAAATATAAGCTAGAATTTTATCACCGTCTTCAAGTTTTTTTATTCTAAAGCAAAATTTGATTCTTGATTTTCTTCTCTAGTTCAAATTGACATAAATAATTGCTTAACATCATCAGTATGTGTTCCACACGTCACATCCTCACTCCCAACATTTTTTCCCCATTTTCCACACAAAATCAACTGTTGAAATAACTTCGTCTCTAAATCAGGAGACTTATTCGCCGCATGCTTTATTACATCAGAGTGAGGCAGACCTGTATTCAGATCTCAACTCAGTTATTTACTAGCTGTATGATTTTGCTTTGTTTCTTCGTTTCTAGAATAGAGATAATACTCTATGTTTCACAGAACTATTGAGAAGAGTAAATCAAATAATAAATTTGAAGCACTGGCACATACTAAACACCCAGTACGTGGGCACTGTTGTCCATGTGACGCAGACTTAGCCTTATTCCAGCAATGATTATCACAGTCTTAGCTTAGACCAGTGGTACTCAAACAAGTGTATCTAACAAAGAACACAACAAATACTTGTGTGACTCTCCTGAAAGATTTTTCATTGGTGGAAGGACAAGAGAAGGTAGGTATAGGCACAAAGCTAGAAAACTATCCCCTGATGACTTTGAAATCACAGTTGAAATCACTATTTTAAAATTTTAAATTTATTAAACTTTTTAAGTCCATATACAAATCCATTTATTAACAAAATGTTAAAAGGCCAAATCTGAGTTCCCTATTTGCCATTAAAATAGACATATTTTAAGGGCTTCTGGGTGGCTCAGTCGGTTAAGCGTCGGACTCTTGATTTCGGCTCAGGTCATGATCTCACAGTTCGTGAGTTCGAGCCTGGGTCGGGTTCTGCACTGCCATTGCTGAGTCTGCTCGGGATTCTTTCTCTCTCCCTCTCTCCACCCCTCCTGCTCTCTCTTTCTATCTCTAGGTAAATAAACAAACTTAAATAGAATAAAATAGATATATTTTATTCAACAAAATATTTGTCAACATAGCCAGCTTCCTTAGTAATACATGCTTAATTAAAATAATTATATTGATTTTAAATTCTCCTACAGATTAAGATGTAGAAAAAGTATTTCACTTTATAACCAATTCCTAACTCGGGGTTTATTAGTTTTTTTAATATTTTAATGCTTATTTTTGAGACAGACACAGAGAGAAAGAGAGAGACAGAGCACAAGTTGGGGAGGAGCAGAGAGAGAGGGAGACACAGAATCTGAAGCAGGATCCAGGCTTTGAGCTGTCAGCACAGAGGCCAACGCAGGGCTCAAATACACGGACCGTGAGATTATGACCTGAGTCGAAGTCAGACGCTCAACCAACTGAGCCATCCAGGCGCCCCTAGGGCTTATTAGTTTATAAAATCAGAAAGGCAATGAATGCCCTTGTCATCCCTGTCACTGCATGAAGAGACAGCTAACATTATCACCATGGCCAGATGTGCTCAGGGCTCAAAGCTGCTCTTCCACTAGGTCAGAAAGGTCTCTATTGGTTTTACTGTTGTTCAACTTAACTATCGAGCTCAGCCTTTTAGAACAGTCTGTAAGTGTGAAATAAAAATACTGTAATAGCCACACATTCATTCTTTAAAAATACAGTAACAACTGAAGAGCTCACGTGCCAGGCACTGTTTTAGGTATGTTCCTGCTCTCAGGAAGTTTACTTTCTAGGATAGGCGAACAGCAAATACACAAATAAACAGACTAAGTAATAGTATGTTAGGGGATGACAGTTCCATGAAGAAAAGTAGAGTAAGAGGAACAAAGAGTAACTATATATAAAGTGTTCAAGGAAGGCTTCTCTCTGGAAGATATTTCAGCAAAGACCTAACAGAAGGGAAACAGCAATCCATGTGGCTGTCAAGGGAAGCAGCATTCTAGAAGAGGATACAGAGAGTGCAAAGGCCCTGAGGCAGAAGCATGTTTGAAGTGCTCTGGGAAAAACAGGTTAGAAGACAAGGAGGGAAAAAGGTAAGAGATGAAGTTAAACAGACAGCATGAAATTATCTCATGGAGGACCTTACAGGCAATGCTAAGGCCTTTGGGTTTTAATCTCAGTTATAAGGGGAAGGACAAAGCGTACAGTGAGCAGAGAAATGACATAATCTGAACTATGTTTGAAAATTACGACTGCTGTGTGAAAAATAAGCTACAGAGAACAAAGGTAGAAGCAGGGAGACTAGAAGCACAGATGACAGATTCTTGTCAAATATAAATGATTAGCCACAGGAGAAAATAAAATTTCCTGGACTTAATTAATGAACATGGTGACCTCTATTCCCGGCGACAAGACTGCAAAAGATGTTAGCACCTGTTCCATGTCAAAGCACGACAAAACTGTTTGCCAACAAATTAGTCAGACCTGGGGGGGAAAAATAATAATTGTTTGCAAGGCAAATGACACTTCACTTACAAAGGTTTTTCCATGATGTAGATTAATCCTTAAACCTTTAGACGCACATGCCCAAATCTGCCAGATTCATGAAAGCCAAACTACAAAGACAGGAATGAATTATCTACTTCCAGGAATGGGAGACCAAGCCCAGCTCTCCCCCTAAGGATTAAGTAGAAAAACTTGACAAAAAAGAATTGAAAGCAAAAATTAAAAAAACATTTCCTTGAAGGCACTAGAGAGCCAACAACCAAGGGACGATTTACAGTTCAGGATCCTGGGGCGGCCCAGGGATGTAAACTCATTCTTTGGGGGGCACTCCTCCCTTCCTCCTTAAGAGAAGCAGACATTCAAATGACCAATTAAAAAAAGCAGGGAGGGTGGTAAAGGCAATCCATCTTTTAAAAAATTTTTTTTTTCAACATTTTTAATTTATTTTTGGGACAGAGAGAGACAGAGCATGAACGGGGGAGGGGCAGAGAAAGAGGGAGACACAGAATCGGAAACAGGCTCCAGGCTCTGAGCCATCAGCCCAGAGCCCGACGCGGGGCTCGAACTCCCGGACCGCGAGATCGTGACCTGGATGAAGTCGGACGCTTAACCGACTGCGCCTCCCAGGCGCCCCTAAAGGCAATCCATCTTATCAGCAATTTACAAAATAAATATTAAAACCATGATAGTAGAAACCACATTCACCAAAAAGGCTACAAACTAAAAAGACTTACTGCCAAGTTCTGGGAATGATGTCAAACAATCACACGTTCTTACACACTGCCCGTGTGAGTGTATTCCGTGCAACTACTTCCAAATTAAACACACACATCCTCGAGCAGATTGTAAGAACGACCCCAATTCTTCACCCTTTGCTACAAGACATTACCTCTGAAATGTGATTCTGCAGCACCTCCGAGAACTAACTAGAATCGATTTCCCTACTTTGTGACTTACTCCGGCCAACAGAATGTGACGAAAACAACAGTGTGCGCGTTCCGCACTGAGGCCTCAGGAAGCCTGGTGTCGTTTCGTGTTTCCCTCTGAACCTGGTGAACAAGCCCGGGCTAAGCTGCTCAGTGATGAAAGACCTGAAGCCCGAGCACCCCAGTCACCTCGGCAAGTAAAGCCATCCAAAACTCGCCCGCCCCCAGCCAACTGCTGGCACATCAGCGATACCAACTGGGCTCAGGCAAGCCCAGAGAGCAAACTACCCTGCCCCCTCACACACTCGTGAACAATAATAAACGGTGAGTGTTTTCAACCACTGAATCTTGAAGTGGTTTGTGATACAGCAAGAGCTAACGGTACCCAAAGTGAACTACAGCCATGATGATATATATGATTATACATGTGTATTATGTATGTAATACTGGCTTTGGAACCGAACAGTGGCCTAATAAGCCTTGAAAAATGGAGAGCAAACTGTTAGCAAAAGCTGGAAAAGGGGAACACAGCTTGCACTGGAGGCTGTAAATTTTAGGAGCCTATGCCTGTAGTAACAAAACAAGTGGCAAAATCGTGTCACCGAGAATACCCAGAAGATGAAGAAGTTACTCGATGGACATCTGGATTTGCCAGAGATCTCTAGGCAAATGTTCAAAGTCGGCTCATTGTCCCTGGCCGTGCAAGATAAGCTAATGATGGCAAGAAAGACACAACCTAAAGAAAAAAGTGATCGCTTTATAAGGAAAATTTAGGAGGCGTAAAGAGGGGTCAAGCCTTGCTGGGCTGGAAAATAAGACGACTTCTCATCTCCAGTCTCTCAGCTGGCTAACATTCACCAAATACAATACCATCAAGAGCTGTAGATCCAAATCAAGGGACCAGACATAAAACCCTTTGTTAACCTAAAAGAATTATGGAGGGGTCTACCAGACCCTCTCAGCTAAGCTTTCTAGGCTTAAAGGAGTTGCCTCACAGCAGGCGAATGCCCCCAAAGTAAGTCTACTGGAAGAGGCATGTCTCCGAAAGAACTTAAAGTATGGCTTTGGGCTTATCATAAACCCAGCAATTCCACTCACAGGCATCTACCCAAACAGAAATGGGTGATCACATGTAACAGGAGGCACACATACAAGAATGCCGACAGCAGCAGTATATATATTAGTTAAAAACTGGAAACAACCAGGGGCACCTGGGTGGCTCAGTCAGTTAAGCCTCCGACCCTTGATTTCCGCTCAGGTCATGATGTCACAGTTCATGTGTCTGAACCCCGCGTTAGGCTCTGCGCTGACAGTGTGGAGCCTGCTTGGGATTCTCTCTCACGTTCTCTCTCTGCCCCTCCCCTACTTGTGCTCACTGTCTCCCTCAAAATAAATAAACTTATTTTTTTTAAGTTTAAATTAAAAAAAAAAAAACACAGAAACAACCCAAATGCCTAAGTAAAACATGGTTGACTCACATCATAAAACACCATACAACACAGCAAATGAACAAACTACAGCTGTATATTACATGGATGAATACCACAAACATAACACTGAAGAATCCAGAAACAAAAGAGCATAGTCAATATAATTTGCGTTAGATAAGGTCAAAAATGAAGCCACCAAAGCTAAACTGCAGTGTTTGGAGATACATGATTAGGGGATAAAAGCATAAAGAAAAACAAGAAATAGTATCATAGAAGGTAGATTTGCATGGGGGGAATTTATTTGGAAGAAGCCAAGACTTCTGGCATGCTGGCACTATTTTAGACCTTGATCTGGGTGGTAGTTACACAGATGTGACCCTTGTGAATAACTGGACATCTATGTTTTATGCATTTTTCTGTATACATATAATTTGGCATGTGTAAGAGATGTGAATAAGCGATGCTACAGGTCAGACTCAGGTAGTAAGAGAACTAAGAACATGTCTAGGTTGGCGAGCACCACAGAACAGAGCCATTTCCTAAAATGAGATGCTTTGCTGAGATTTTATTTGATACATGTAATCAAAGCAACAGTGATATATTCTGTCAGCCTGCTTAAGAATAAAGGGATAGAAAGGATTCCCGGTGTTTGCTCCATCATGATAAAATCTAGCAGGTACCGTATTACGAGGGGAACTATCACTGTGTCTCATCAGAAGCACCATTTGCTTTCAATAATACTTTATTGAGATCTCTGTTCTACAGCAATTCAGAAAGTCCTGATAGATATAAAATGGCTTCTTCCGTCATTTACCTAGTTGCTCTACAGAAGTTCTGTGTGAAATTTTACTTGAGGAGAAACACTTGAGTAGAATTCCCTCCTTGTGCCCTGACAGGTGAAAACACAAGACCTTTGTGCTAGGCAAAGACCAGAGATGGCAGACCCCACAAGGTAAGACCCCACTCAAGGCTTCAAAACCGTATCCCAGTTGTGTATCAACTTGACCTGTGTGATAAGAGACATGTATGGTACAAAACAATATACTAAACTACCTACCTTCAATTAGAGCTTTCTCTTAACCACTATAAAACAAATATACACAAAAACATACTGAAAAAAACACACATTAACTCATATCTGCCCAATTCATATTCTACTGCTAAATAATTTTTGAAATCTGTAACCCAAGTATAAAAGAGTTACAGACGGATTGACTTCAGAGAATACTTTTCTTTAAAAAACAAACAAAGAAAGACTGGGGCACCTCGGTGGCTCAGGCGGTTGAGCATCTGATTCTTATCGACTCAGGTCATCGACTCAGGTCATGGTCTCTCGGTGGTGAGATCAAGCTCCACTATCTCTCTCTCTCTATCCCTCCTACCCCCCCACCCCTGCCCCCAGTCATTCTCCTTCTCTCTCTCTCTCAAATAAAAAATATAAACTCATTAAACAAGAAAAAAGAAAAAAAATCTGCTTGAACTGGCACCTAATACCTTTAATTAAATTTTCAGAATGTACCAGTTGGCTGATGTTAGTACAGGATATGCTGTAACACTATTATAAATAAAACTCATTTTCCGATGAACCTGTAATTGTGAAATGGGCTAGAAGATTAGTACCGTTTTATTTTTAAAGAACATTACAAAGCAGACAATATGCAATTTTAAAATACAAGCTAACATTTTGAGATCTGTGGTCAATTTAATTCTCCAAATATAGACACAATATCTCTTATCCTTCTCTTACAATATGACTTTAAGACTTGTCCCATAGATAGGTCGGGTCAATACCCCTCCTCCTTGAACTTGGCAGACCTTTGTGATTGCTTCAACCAATAGTCACATAGAAATTATCCTATGGGGGGAGGGAGAGCCTGGGTGCCTCAGTCAGTTAAGCGTCTGACTTAGGCTCAGGTCATGATGTCACGGTTGGTGGGTTCCAGACCTGCGTCAGGATCTGTGCTGACAGCTCCAAGCCTGGAGCCTGCTTCAGATTCTGTGTCTCCCTCTCTGCCCCTCCCCTGCTTATGCTGTCTCTCAAAAATGAATAAATGTTAAAAAAAATAAAATAAAATAAAAAATTATGCCATGGGACTTCTGGGGCTGGGTCATAAAAAGGCCATGCACTTCTGCCTTAGGCCACTAGTGTGTGGAATTTAGCTGCTACTGGCATTGAAACCAGGTGAAGAATATTAAAGCCTAGAAGGGAGTGAAGAGAGTGTTAGCGGAAGCCTAAAAGACCTGGCAAAGGTCACGGGGATGCTGGTTTTATTTTGGAAGGAAGTTTAGAAATACTGTTGTTGGCAGAACACTTGAAAATAGGACATGTTCCTAATGAAGTCAATGACTGAATGTGCCCACTGGGCTTCTTCTCACTGTCTATGATGATGACATATGAAAAGAAAAAGAGATGAGCTAAAGAATACACCGTTAACTCTGGAGGGGCAGGGACATGCGGGATTTAACAATACAACCCTGAGGTAACAAGCACCTCCAGCTGATAAGATGATTCTCAAAGAAGGAAGCAGCTTCCAGGCAAAGATCAAATCTAGAGTGGGACTGGAAGGTCCTATGTGAAGACTTCAGAAAGATCTAACAGAGCCTCCTAGAGACGTTCAGACTGCTAAAAGGTCTTACAAAGGTATATTGGTTTTTTACTGTTATCTACCAGAACTTAGTGGTTTAAAGCAACGTCCAATGAGTAGTTCACATTTCCGTAGGTAAGAATTTCAGTCAGGCTTGGCCGGTGTCTCCTCTGTGTTTCTCACGAGGGTATGTAATCAGGTGTCACTCACACTGGGCTTCTATCTGGTGGTTCTGGGGAAGCAACTGCTTCCAAGCTTACTCAGATTGATGCAGCCAGAATCAGAATCTAGTTCCTGCAGCTAATGGTCTGTGTTCTCCACTTCCTTGCCATCAACCAGAGAACACTCTCTTCTCCTAGGGGCTGCCCTCATTCTGTCTCACTAATTTCTCCATCTTCAAACTGGCAACACGTGGAGTCTCTTGCTGTGAAGCTTCCTGACTTCCTCTTCTGCTACTAGCCAGTGAAAACTTTGTGGTTTTTTTAATGTTTTAAATATTTATTTTTGACAGAGAGAGAGAGAGAGAGAGAGAGAGAGAGAGAGAGAGAATGAGCGGGGGAGGGGCAGAGAGAGGGAGACACAGAAATCGAAGCAGGCTCCCGGCTCCAAGCTGTCAGCACAGAGCCCAATGCGGGGCCCGAACTCATGAACCGTGAGATCATGACCTGAGCCAAAGTCGGACGCTCAACCAACTGAGCCACCCAGGTGCCCCAAAACTTTGTGCTTTTAAACAGTATACCTGGGGCCACCTGGGTGGCTCAGTCGGCTGAACGTCCGACTTTAGCTCAGGTCATGACCTCACGGTTCCTGAGTTCGAGCCCTGCATCGGGCTCTGTGCTGGCAGTACTGAGTCCTTTTCTGGGGATCCTCTTTCCCCCTCTCTGTCTGTCCCTCCCCTGCTCACACATGCTGAGAGAGAGAGAGAGAGAGAGAGGGAGAGGGAGAGGGAGAGCAAGAGTGAGAGACAGAGCACGAGTTGGGGAGGGGCAGAGAGAGAGGGAGACACAGAATCCGAAGCAGGCTCCAGGCTCTGAGCTGTCAGCACAGAGACTGATGCAGGGCTCAAGCCCACCAACAGTGAGATCATGACCCGAGCCGAAGTCAGATGCTTAACCGAATGAGCCACCCAGGCGTCCCTAAAACGTATTTTTAAAAAATAAATAAAAATAATGAGTCAGACGGGTCAGGCCCATCCTGATAATCTCCCTTAGGGCAACTGACTTGGATCTTTAATTAAATTTATTTAAAAGATAATTGATCTGTTTAAACAAATACCGTCACATAGTGTGAGGTTTAAAACATATGTAAGAAAAATGCATGGCAGCAGCAGCAAAAGGCTAGGAGAGGAGAAACAGTGGTATACTACTGTAAAGTTCTATTCGTTATTTGATAAAGTGCTTGGAACCTGAGGCAAAAAATTGTGTGTTCCATTCACATTATTTGAATGTATATTTTAATGGTTAATATTTTTCCAGAACATTAACTGAAAAGCTGAGACTCCTAACATTTTAGATGTAAATATTTTGTTTATATCAACAATGGAATTTGTTATAAGTTTACTTTCCTGGCTTTAATGAAAACAAACTCACCCATAATATTTTTTTTTTAATCTACTTCTCTGCTTATGTTATTTTCAATTGAGGGAAATGGTAGGTGAAACAGTTTCTCTTGACCAAGTGCCAATCTTAAGTAATTTTAAATTAGCTTCAGGGGTGCCTGAATGGTTCGGTTGGTTAAGTGTCATCTTCAGCTCAGGTCATGATCTCGCGGTTCATGAGTTCGAGCCCCACGTCAGGCTCTGTGCTGACAGCTCAAGGCTGCGGCCTGTTTCGGATTCTGTGTCTCCCTCTCTGCCTCTCCCCCACTCATGCTGTCTTTCTCTCTCTCAAAAACTAACAAACATTAAAAAAATTTTTTTGCTTCAGTTTCACTGAAGCTTCCTTGACAGGACACCACTGTGAATGGTATTGTTAAAAAAAAAAAAAAAAGAAAGAAAGAAAGAAAAGAAAAAGCTCCAGAGGCAGCTGGGTGGCTCGGTTAAGCGTCTGACTTTGGCTCAGGTCATGATCTCACAGTTAGTGAGTTGAAGCCCCACACTGGGCTCTGTGCTGCCAGCTGGGTGCCTGGAGCCTGCTTCGGATTCTGTGTCTCCCTCTCTGTCCCTCCCCCACTTACAATCTGTCTCTCTCACTCTCTCTCTCTCTCAAAATAAATAAACATTAAAAAAAATTATAAAAAAACGAAACATAAAAAAAATTCCTGGGGATTAAGGAGCGCACTAGTCACGATGAGCACAGGGTGATGTATGTGGCATCACTATACTGTACATCTGAAACCAATGTAACAATGTATGTTAACTAATTAGAATTAAAATAAAAATTTAAAAGAAAAAAAATCTCAAGGTCGCTTACACATTTCCTGAACCAGTAAGTACTAAGTAAATTTCCTGAACCAGTTTTAGAAGATCCAAACAGCATGCTGATTTTATAATTATGAATACTGCATGCTGCTAAAACCATTTCAGATGAAATTTCTACAGGACTTAGTCTAAGTATTTAAGAACCAAGCCAGTGGCTATTTTTTTGTAAAGAAGTATTCATGGGGCGCCTGGGTGGCTCAGTCAGTTAAGCAACCGACTTCGGCTCAGGTCATGATCTCACAGTCTGGGAGTTCAAGCCCCGAGTCAGGCTCTGTGCTAACAGCTTAGAGCCTGGAGCCTGCTTCAAATTCTGTGTCTCCCTCTCTCTCTGCTCCTCCCCCACTCATGCTCCGTCTTTCTCCCTTTCAATAATAAATAAAAACATTTAAAAAAAAATTTTTTTTAAAGAAGTATTCATAAAAAATGACTTTTCTCTGGCTAGAAATTCAAAATTTAAAGACACTCCATGTAACTTCTGAGATCTTCATCACAAATGTGAAATTGGAACGCTGATAAATTTCCCTTATTTTTATCTTCTATACATTTTTCCATAATAAGTTATACTCTTACCTACTTCTAACTTCTTTACTTTTATTTTAAAATTGAGCAGATATAGTCCTAGCTCCTGCCATTCATCAAACATTCAAAGTTATGCTCTCTCATGTGTTGTAAGTAAAGGGATAGGGTTTCCCTTAAGCATACAGCTTTTTGTATAGTCAAATATCAAGGTAGATTCTTAGTGGCTTTTTCCAGTTGATTCAAACAGCTAACACAATAAGCCCAAATGGTTAGCCCAACTCCAGTGATAAAAGTTAAGATTTTGCAATCCTAACAGAAAATAACAAACCAAAGCCTAAGTTCAAACAAATACCACTACCACACCTGGTCTACCAATAATTTATTTGACAAATCAGTGCGTAAAGGTACACTATCATTACCCCATACGCTCAGTTCAAGGCTACATGCCAACTAGATTACAATTAAATATCCAGTAATTTTTAAAAGATACCAACTATAGAGCCACAAATTCAAAAAAAAAAAATGTTAATGTGTATTTTTTTCTGAGAGACAGAGAGAAACTAAGCGTTGAGTTGGGGGAGGGACAGACAGAGGGAGACACAAAATCTGAAACAGGCTCCAGGCACTGAGCTGTCAGCACAAAGCCCAATGTGGGGCCTGAACTCAGGCCTCATGAGATCATGACCTGAGTTGAAGCCAGTCGCTTAACCAACTGGGCCACCCAGGAGCCCCAAGAGCCACAAATTCAAAACAGAGTCTACCGCATTAAGATTTCTTACCAATGAGGTACTAACAGAAAACACTGACAAATTTATAGGCTTTTACTCCTTGTATAGGCCTCCTTGGAGGCCATTCCTCCAAAATATTCTGATGGTCCATATTCTTTGATACTTGCTAGTTTCCTTTAAATATTCAAGATAGTGCGTATATTCTAGTATCCCTAAAATTGGCATTATCTCTAAAGAGGTACATAGCTGTTAAGTGATGAGTCCAAAGTCACTATAAAAGCAACAGAACTGGATCCAGCTTTTTGCCTGAAAGTTTACTTAGTATTCATTTCTGATTTAAGTGCCAATGCTCCAGGAAAAGAAAAGAAGGTTACTAGTGCTAAAGAAGAAAATTCAGTAACGTCTTGTGACAGACCTAAACGTCCCTTAAATATGTTCTTCCAACTGCTGTCAAAAGTAATTTATCCTAAAGATATTAGAGAGAATATTTAAAGATTCAAAGAATTGTCTTCTTTATGCCTCTACTTTCACAGCCAGTTCCACTTTTGGCAAAACTCAGTAACAGCCTTATAAAGGGTGAGGCATTTCAATTTGCCTTGTCCTCACCTTATCTTTAAGGGATAAAGATATCCATGAACTAAACTGTACTGTAATAGACACTTTTGCGTTTCCTATCATATTTAGTTCTCAGACAAATCTTGTTGGGTAGCTCTTATTATCCAAATTTTCAGATTAGAATTTGAGCCCGAAGCAGATACGTAATCTGCTTGAGATTCTTCCTAAGAGGCTAACAGTGTGATTCTGAAGACTGTGTTGTTTTCACTGAATGCCAACGCCAACGCCACCTTGAAATTCATCAACCTCACTCTCCATTGTCTGTCAAAATCTAATACGGACTTATTTATGAGCTGGATGGGAGAAATCACTTAATCCGAGCCCTTTATTTTGGACAGGATAGCACCAAGATCAGAGAGGCAAAGCATCAAATGCTTTGTCTCAGGACACACAGCTATTTAGTAATAGAGTCTAAACCCTCTCTGCAACAATATTAATGTGGAAAAAAACCAAAAAACCCCACAAATAGTAATCTTCAACCAAACCTTTTAAAATATAATAAATTAAATGTTACAGCTCTCAAAATTTTCAGGTCTTAATGTTACGATAATTGACTTTTAGAATTCTTCTTACACTAATGACTGTGATAGGTTTTAATGGCCTAGAATGAAGAAAAATAGGTGTTTAATGTTATTAATATAAATAAAGGCAAACCCCTACTGTATAAAGCGGCCTAAGTCGAGTCTACAAAAGTGGAAACCATGGGAGACAGCCGTATCTGAATCTAAATCCAATTAAAATTGCTTGGTGGGTAGCAATTAGAACCCAGCTCAATATATTTGGAGGAAACAGAGAATCATATCAGAGTTAGTATTCTTCAAACTGGCACTAATTAGGTCAAGATACACTCTGCCCTGCCAATTTAAAAATTAGCAACTATCACCTTCACTATCTTATCCCTTCCTTTTTTCACTGGGCACACAGAATGATTATGTGCAAGGTTTTTAAAGAATATATTTAGACAACAAATACAGAATTCCGGTGAGCTTATATTTAAAGCCTTTTCTCTCTCCTAACAGGCTCTAATCCTATACATCAGTAGGAGATTGGTAACAGGCAGGGGACTTTCTTAATGAACACAGTAGTACTTTTAAATTCTCAGAAATAAGAACCTGAAGGCATAAATAAGTGAAACATATGAAGCACGTACAGAACAAGTATCAGGTGACACAATGGAGTGACAAGATACTGAATTTGTGAATTCAACTATGATTCCCTTATATGACCTCAAGTATACCCTTTGCAAACAGAGACAGAATCAAATAATGCAGGCAGTTAGGCCCACCATTTGCCTGAACGAGTTTAAGTCCTGGAGTGAGGTGGAAAATGTCCATCCTCAGTATCACCAGTCAATGCAAGCTGAGGTCCCATGTGGGCTAACAGCGATTCCAGTGCTAAAGGACATACATGCTCTCTAAATGTTCAACTAAAGAAACACTGAACTGTTCAAACAAACTGCCAAAGGACAGTAAAATGGGTGACTTGTCCTTACAGGAATGTGATGCTGGGTCCAATGCCATGTGCTCCTAAGGGATTCCCTCTGCCTAAGGGGCACCTGGGGGGCTCAGCTGGTTAAGCGTCCAACTTCGGCTCAGGTCATCATATCACTGTTCGTGGGTTCGACCCTGTGTCAGGCTCTGTGCTGATGGCTCAGAGCCTGGAGCCTGCTTTGGATTCTGGGTCTCCTCCTCTCTCTGCCCCTCTCCCACTCACACTGTCTCCCATAAATAAGTAAACATTAAAAAAAAAAAAAAGTGTGCTCTCCATGAGATCATCATCACCTGCATGACCTTAGACTCTAAAACCTGTTTCCCCATTAGATGAGGTGACACTGTACGTAAAAGAAAAAAAGAGATCATGATGCTTTTTAACATTAAGGTGCAAAAACAAAACTATGAGGGTTTGTGGGAGAGGCTGGCAGAAATGAGAATGTGGCAATAATTAAGGTGGTCTGTGAATCCACTTCGAAACTGATTTGGATCAACTTGCTGTTTGTCAATCAGTGATGAAGTAGCTCATCTTCACTATCTAAAAGAATTTTTATGTCAGAGCTTCAAAAATTACCTAAAACTGCTAGTAAACCAAACTTCCCCCAAGAGAATAATGGGGGTGAAAGGCATCCTCAGAAAACAGGTCAAATTTGCCCTCAGTCAATCCACACCATCAGCCAGTAGACACAGCATTCAGGAAATGCTTATATTTTCTGCAAATCACTACGGCTAACTTCTGAGATCACTAACAATAAACTGCTAACTATAAATTTCAACCCTGAACACAATATCCTCCCAGCAATTAAACAGAAGATGAGAGAGTGAATTCAGTTTTTTAAAAAAAGACAAAATATTTTACAATTTCTACTTCCTACCATTTTTGAGGGAAATTCTGTTTCCTCAGCCTAACTCCCATCCTGGCACTGACAGCAAATGATAATGTTTGTACTTTACAGTGTGTTTAGTCCACAAGTCAGCTAGCGGCTGGGTGTGATTGGAAAACACCAGTGCCCGGAGACCCTGCCTGGCTGCCCGAGGGCTCAAAAGGCTCAGTCAGTATCTCAGCTGACCTGTTCCCTACTTGCTCTACAGCTGTGGAGATGTGCTTTAGAAAAATTCAGTGCAGACTATTTTCCTACCAGAAATTCTCTGATGCCCTAGTACTATAAGTACTTGATCACCCAGACAGCCCTGCCAAAAAGAACAGGAACAATTCTCAGCCTCATCTCTATCAAGGTCAGTCTTTGACTCCTCACACTTGGCAAATGGAAATAAATCACCTACCCTCAGGAGATTTTCATGGCCATCAAAACAAAATGTTTAAGAGCAACGATAAAACCATAAAGACTGCTGGGGTGCCTGTGCGGCTCAGTCGGTTAAGAATCTGACTTTGGGTCAGGTCATGATCTAACGGTTTGTGGGTTCGAGCCCTGCATGGGGCTCTGTGCTGACAGCTCGGAGCCCGGAGCCTGCTTCGGATTCTGTGTCTCCCTCTCTCTCTGCCCCTCCCCTACTCACGCTCTGTTTCTCTCAAAAATAAGTAAACATTAAAAAACAAAAACATAGACTGTGAGAATAGGCACTAGCCATGAGCCACACTAAAAGCAGGAGGCAAAGTAATCATTATGTTAGAACGGTGGCTACTTTATTAAATTGTAAATTATTTTCAGTCCTCCTGGGCAAATAATAAAAAGTGCCTCACTGTTTATTAAGTGCAAGGGTCCAATGAGACAAAGCATCAAAGCATAAAGAATACCTGGCATATATTAAGTGGTCAATAAAATTACCGTTATCCTCCTGCTTGCTTGAATGTGGTAGAATCTGTATAGCAGTTACTGTCTGCACTGCAACTGCTAAGATTCAGCTTCAACCCGCCCCACCCACCCAGGCTGGCCAGAGTTCAGCAGGAGAGAAGTGGAGACAATGAGATATCTCAGACATCTGCAAATTGTATATAGTATGAAGAAGAAATGAGACGTCCCTTCGGCCTCCAAACGGGCCCTGGCCCATATTAACCGACCGCAAGGCAACTTATGGATTTGCTTCTTAGCATAAACCAAATTCCCTGGGCAGAAGACACGAAAAGACACTTTTCCAAAGAAGACATCCAGACAGCTAACAGACACGTGACAAGATGCTCAACATCACTCATCATTTGGGAAATACAAATCAAGACCACGATGAGATACCACCTCACACCTGTCAGAATGGCTAAAATTAAATTAGCAACACAAGAAACAACAGATGCTGGCGAGGATGCGGAGAAAGGGGAACTCTTTTGCACTGCTTGTGGGAATGCAAACCAGCGCAGCCACTCTGGAAAGCAGTGTGGAGGTTCCTCAAAAAACTAAAAACGGAACTACCTACATCCCAGCAACTCCACTACTAGGTATTTACCCGAAAGATACAAAAATACGTATTTGAAGGGGTACATGCACCCCAATGTTTACAGAAGCATTACCAACAATAGCCAAACTATGGAGAGAGTACAAATGTCCACTGACTGATGAATGGATAAAGAAGATGTGTTATATATACATGTAAAATGGAGTATTACTCAGCCATCAAAAAGAATGAAATCTTGCCATTTGCAGTGATGTGGATGGAGCTTAGAACATACCATGCTATGCAAAGTAAGTCCATCAGAAAAAGACAAACACCCTATGATTTCACTCATATGTGGAATTTAACAAACAAAACAGACGAACATGTGAGAAGGGGGGGAAGAGAAGAGAGGGAAACAAACTACAAGAGACACTTAACAACAGAGAACTGAGGGTTGATGGAGGGCGGTTGGTGGGGGATGGGCTAGATAGGTGATGGGTATTGAGGACACTTGTGATGAGCACTGGGTGTTGTATGTAAGTGATGAATCACTGAATTCTCCTGAAACCAAAATTACACTGTATGTTAACTAAAAAATTTTTAAAAAACAAACAAAAACAAACTAAATTTCCTTATGAGAAATTTTTTATCTTTTTTCGGGAATTATCATTAAGTAGGCCCCATTTTAAACTGCATTTTTAAGCTTGTTCTGTATCTTAACCTATAGGATATCTCCCCATCTCCAAAGATCACCGCTCAAGAAACAAACAGCCAAAAGATACTGGATTAGGCAGTACTTTATTCATAAAATGCATACCATCAATGCGAAGCATAAACACACTTACCTGCCAGTGGTATTATTAGTCATTGCCATGCCAACCTAAAATACCTGAGGAGGTGACTGTCATGTAACTTACAACTGACTACACAGTACTCACCCTCAAAGCTAAAAAAATATATAAATTACTCTACTGATATGTCTAGAACAAAAAGACTTGACAACTGATATAGTTCAGTTACACTACTTTAGGTACACGCTTGCAACTTTCTTCTTGTACTTGAGAATCTGAAGAAGTCAATACACATTACACTTGGTTGAAAAGTAGAGAAAATAGGCAAATTAAAATGAGGATGGAAATCCTGAGCATCGTCTACATGAGGCAGAAAAACTTGGTTTCCATTTTCTTTTTTATTTTATTTTACTTTATTTATTTATTATTCATTTAAATGTTTGTTGATTTTTGAGAAAGGGAGAGCATGAGCAGGGAAGGGGCAGAGAGTGAGAGAGACAGAGGATCTAAAGTGGACTCCATGGCAACAGCAGAAAGCCCAATGCAGGACTTGAACCCATGAATGGTGAGATCGTTACCTGAGCCGACGTCAGACACTTAACCGACTGAGCCATCCAGGCGCCCCGGTTCTCATTTTCAAAGAAAACCATCCTCTAATTAGCAACCGATTTTTAATAAACTATTTCGTCTCTTATTACAGTATTAACAATGAAATGGTAACATCCTCCTCCTCTCCTAACAAATATGGATGATTACAGTATGCCTGCTTCAAAGGAGTGTTTTGAGGCTCAATATTTGCAGAGTTTTGAGCCCTGCTGAAAGCTACTGAGTAAATAGAAAGTACTGTCATTGAGAATGATCAAATAAAAGCAAAGATGATTTAATATCACAGAAAAGTACACTTACAATTGGCACACTGCCATGCCAATTTGGTCTCTCAGAGCACACACTCTATGAAAGGTCACTGCGGGTTAAAAAAAAAAAAAAAAAAAGTCCCACAGCGAGTTCAAGTAGCCTACAATGCAGTATTAGCAATTAAGGAAGTAGTATTCTTCCTCCATATTCATTTGGGAATCCTTTCTACTAAATAAGAGAAATGCAACAGTGATTTGTTAAAAACGATGGCTACAGACAATTCAATCTCAATTCTAAGAGCCTGCTTAGAAGCTAGAATACTGTAATGCTGCACAGTATTTTTTAAAGAGCAAACTATCGTATAAGCTATGAAGCCAGCACTCAAGTACTTCCAAGATAATATATTCCTAAAAAAATTTTCCAGAAAAACTTATGTTCCTAACACAAGGTTAGACTACAGCATTGCAAATTCAGATTCAATTAACATCAAGTACCTACTATGTGGGACTCCCTCTAATAGGCATTTTGCTGACATTATCTCAATGAGTTCTATCAACAATAATCCTAAGAGAGGTATTACTAGCCACATTTTCAAAAAGGGAAGTTTGCTGTAAATTCAGATTCTTGCCCACATTCTAAGAATTTAAACTCAGTTTTATCATTTTACCTTTAAAAAAATGTTTATTTATTTTGAGAGAAAGAGAGAGCATGAGAAGGGGACGGGGCAGAGGGAGAGAGAGAATCCCAAGCAGGCTCCACGCTGTCAGCACAGAGCCCAACACAGGGCGTGATCCTATGAATCGTGACATCAGGGCCTGAGCTGAAATCAAGGGTTGGATGCTTAACCAACTGAGCCACTGAGGCGCCCCAGTTTTGTCACTTTAAATCCACTGCCCCCTCCATTCTGTCAGACAAGGATCGCATCCGGCTGTGCAAAAAATAACTGACAAATCATTTAATCTCACTGGGCCTGACTTTCCTAATCAATAAACTTAGGAAGAAGGTTGAATTATTCCTAAAGTCAGTTTCCCTTACTCTCTTTCCTGATGTCTATCAGATTTACCATTTTAATCACTTTAAAGCACACAATTCAGTGGTTCCTGATACATTCACAATATATTACCACTCTCTGATTCCAGAACATTCCCTCACCTCAAAAAGAAACTCCTAACCTTTAAGCTGTCACTCCTCTACCTTCCTTCCCTCCCCCAGGCTCTGGCAGCTTCTGATCTGCTTGCTGCTTCTATGGATTTGCCTAACCTGGATGTTTTACACAAAGGGAATCACACAATATGTGACCTTTTGGGTCTGGTTTCTTTCACTAAGCGAATGTTTCTGAGGTTCATCCACACTGAGGCATATATCGTACTTCATTCCTTCTTATGGTTCAATAATATTCCTTTGTACGTATTTACAGACATTGTTTCTCCATGCATCCGCTGATGGGACATCTGGGACCTTCTGGCTACTGTGACTAATACTGCTCTCCACACACATGTACATTTACTGACTTGAGTCCTTCCTGATATATATCTAGCAGTGGGGCTGCAGAGTCATATGATAATACTATGTTTGAATTTCTGAGGAACTGACAAAGTATTGGGGCTCACCAATTTAATATTCCCTACAGCAATTACAAGGGTCCTAATATCTCCCCATCCTTAACAACACCTATTTTCTGTCTTTTTCTTCCTTCCTTCCTTCCTTCCCTCCTTCCTTCCTTCCTCTCTCTTTGTAATTATAGCCACCCCAATGAGTGTGAAGTGATATCTCCTTGTAGTTTTGATTTGCATTCCCCTAATGCCTAATGATGCATTATCTTTTCACGGGCTTTTTGGCCATTTGTACGTCTTCTTTGGAGAAATGTCTATCCAAGTTCTTTGCCCATTTTTTAGTGGAACTGTTTTTGTTGTTGAGTTGCAGGAGTTCGTCAAATATATGAGAAACAAATCCCTTAGTAGATATATGATGTGCAAACATTTTCTTCCATTCTTTAGGTTATCTTTTCATTTTCTTCACAGTCCTTCAATACACAAAAGTTTTCCATTTCAAGGAAGTCTAATTTATCTTCTTTCCTTTGCTGTTCGTGTTTTTGATATCTACCCTAAGAATCCGTTGCCATATCCATCTAAGATCTCTTTTTGCTGGTGTATTCCATAAGCTTTTGCTCATTTCATAAATAAAGTTGTACCTGAGTAACTCTCTTTGTTTTACTGCTGGGTTATTTTGGAGTATTTATTACAATTTCCTTATCAAGGAAGTGGCAGGATTTTAAGCATGAATAAAATTACCCTGTTAATAAGATGGTCGGGCTGGAACTCCTTGAGATAAAATGGGATAGCTCTGAAAGAAACTGCTTTCTCCTCCATTATAAAGAAGAAAGGAAGAAGGGGGGAAGAGAAAGGGAGGAAGAGAGGAAAGAAGGAAGCAAACACTGTTTGAGAACCTCATGAATTAATGAACACACACATACAAATTTAAAAGCCATTCCAACATGCACCTCCATGTTTACAGCAGCATTATATACTATAGCCAAATCATGGAAATAGCTCACATGTCCATCAACTGATGAATGGATAAAAAAGATGCAATTTGTGTATGTGTATATATACATATATATGTGTATATATACATACATATATACACACACACACGTATATATACACATATATATGTATATATGTATATATACACACACAATGGAATATTACCCATCAAAAAAAAAAAAAAGAAATCTTGCCATTTGCAACAACATGGATGGAGCTAGACAGTATTATGCTAAGTAAAATAAGTCAGTGGGAGAAAGACAAATACCATATAACTCACTCAGATGTGGAATTTAAGAAACAAAACACACAATCATTGAGAGAAAAAGGAGAGAGGCAAACCAAGAAACAGACTCTTAACTCTAGAGAACAACCTGACGGTTACCAGAGGGGAGGGGAGTGGGGGATGGGTGAAGTAGGTGATGGGGACTAAGGAGGGCACTTGCTGTGATGAGCACTGGGTGATGTATGGAAGAGGTGAACCACTATATTGTACACCTGGACCTAATATTACGCTGTACATTAACTAACTTGAATTTAAATGAAAACTTAAAAAATAAAATAAAAAATAAGTATAATAATAATAATAATAATAAAAAAAAAGGATGTTCTGGACTAAATGTCCAAACATGATAAACCCTGGAAAGACAGCTTACCCTGCAATAAAAACTCATTACTCTAGCAGTTACTAGAATTCTAACACATGGAATCATTTCTAAGATCTACTTCCCTTATTTTAACTGGCCAGTAATGTTCGTGTCTACCAAAAGGCTTAAATATGGCTTCAAAAGGAAAGGCATTGCTGAAGGATTACTTGAAAAATAAACCATGTTTACCCCCCCCAAAGAAAAAGAAAAAGAAAAGAAAAAGAAAAAGAAGATGGAATATATAAACAACACCATACTCTGCAGCCATTTAAAGTGATATTGCTGAGTAAAATTTCATTTATTGACATTGAAAGGTTGAAAGGCATTTACAACGTAATGCTCTATGGTGGGAAACAACTAGTTTATAATACATATACTCAGAAAGCCATATATCAATTAAAATATCTCATTCAAAATTATTATCATGGGATGCCTAGGTGGCTCAGCTGGTTAAGCATCTGACTCATGATTTTAATTCAGGTCAGGATCTCATGGTTCGTGAGATCAAACCCCAAGTAGATAGAGCTCTGTGCTGACAGTGCAGAGTCTGCTTAGGATTCTCTCTTTCTCTCTCTCTCTGCCCGTGCCCTGCTCAAATGTGAATATGCACACTCTCTCAAACTAAATTAAAAAAAAAAAAAAGGAATTTCTTTTTACACATTCACTTATTATTACATTTTATCTTCACCCTGAATAATTTGTCAGCTATGTTTTTTTTGTTAACTAACCACAACCACTACAACAAACATATAGCATTTCACTGATGTTATGATATTTACTGAGTATCAGCAAATTTTATGTATATAAACTCCAAAAAATAACAATTTATTTTTTTTTAAGTTTATTTATTTTGAAGGGGGGGAGGAGGGGCAAAGAGAGAAAGAATCTTAAGCAGGCTCTATCTACCCCAACGCAGAGCTCGAACTCATGAACGGTGAGATCATGACCTGAGCAGATATCAGGAGTCCGACGTTTAACTGACTAAGCCACCCAGGCGCCCCACAAAACAAGTTTTAAAAACAAAATCTGACATTGTAAAAATGGTATATAGCCGGTCACTTCATTAATTAGGATCAAAACTTTTCTGAAACAAGTTACCAAGATATGCAAAAATGAGATTCTATTCTGTCTCTTGTTTCTGCTAGCAAGAGGTGGGGTAAGTGGTAAGACAAGGACAGCATTGCTCCACCGGCCCGACTTGCTACCCCTTATTTCATCTAAAAGCCCTAGCTGTGGTATGTTCCCACTGCGTGTGAATTCCACTCCCCGTTGTATAAGGTGACTGAAAGTGACTACAGTCTGTGCACTAACTGAACAGCTGCCTTCAGACCCTCAGACATGTCATCCAAACACAGACCGGAAACACAGAACCTGTGACACTGAGCAGATGCTACACACAAACATGTAAACGGCCACAGACTCGCAATGACCAGGAATCTTGGGACGGCCACACTTCCAAATAAGAGGGCAGGTAACCCAAGACTTGAGGATCTGATTAAAATCATTAAAGCACTTTATATACAGACATGAGATGTTTTTTAAAGATTACACAATTCGGGATAAGTATTAAGGATAGTAAAAAAGTTAAAACAACAACAAAAACAAACAACCAAAAAAACCAATATAAAGAAAAATCTTTACTTTCCCCAATACCATAAAAACAGTCAATAGTGCCCAAAAATTTGTTCTGAGGAGAGAAATATATTATATAACAAAGTGAGTCTTCTTCATATAAGTTTAATTTTCTCCAAATACTTCTCAGAAAAAGGAATGAAAAAATTTTAAAGAAACACAATTTACATAATCTATTAAAGATACATTTAAGCACTCACATGGTGACATAACAGCAAAAATGCTTAAAATCTCACATAAATTAGGCCAGGAGAGAAAATTGTCAATTTTTTTTTTTGCCAAAATTATCAGAACTGATTCAATATTCAACACTACAATTTACTTGCGAGAAAACTTAGCCTAGCCAACTTCACTGTTTCTTGAATCTAAAATTTACAGTACCATTCCCAAATTAGAGTACTAGATTTAGAAAAGCAATTCAGAAAATCACCAATGGTGTTCAAAAGTTAATAAATTCAGTTGAGACATAAAACATTTACATTTTACACATTTTAATTGATTTCTGGCTATAGTATCGTTAATATAGAGGGCTCATTGTGAACTACTCCAGTATTTTCCAGCAGCTGTTGCGTATATCGTCAGCCAAGGAAGCAACAGACCAAGGCGTAGCCAGTGGCCACACGTTTAAGAACTCTTAGATATGGAACAGATCTTCATATATCTGGACCACTTCAGTTTCCAAGTTGATGCAGGGCTAAACGTTCCGACAAGATCAGACGATAGGTTTTACATTTATCTACTTCTCTCTCTTAAAGGACATGCTTGCCATACACCAGACCAAGCCAAAGAAGTCTGAAGATTCAAATTAAAAACTCCCCGAGTGATCCTGGACCTAATGTGTCTATCTGAGGGCCCTCTACACCACAACCTACTCTAGGGAGGCTGTGGCTCGGGGTTCCATTTCTGTCTCCAGCCATTTCTTCTCCAACAACCTGCCCCCAACACACATTATGCTGTCTCTCTGCCTGACTCAATTTAGAATCACTCCCTTTTACACACAGGCCATCCTTTCTCCCTTTCTCCCTTCATCTGATACCCCAGGCAAAGATGAAACCCTAATTAAATCCAATTACCCACCTGCTCTACCTCTGCAGCTAAAAATGGATCAAGAAAAATGTACAATCTTCCAACAGTTCCCATTTTAAATTTATGGCCACAAATTGCAAATGGGCAATCAGCACTGTTCAACACAGTGAAGCAGACTAAAACCCCGAGTTTGTTCATTTTCCCAGTATACAAAATACTATTTCATACTTTCTCCTCTGTTTCTCAAACCTCTTAAACCTACCCACTCCCTCAGCTGCCTGGAGAAAAAAGCAGGAATCAGACACAAATTTCTCTTCCAACACTCAAAACTACATACCTAACCCATACTCTTATTTCCTATTACAACAAATGCCATGTTCTCACTTCTTTCACAGTCCAACCCTTCCATTTGCACTCTGGATCTTGCAACTTCTCACTTTCTCAAGAAAATTATATCCCTCTCTGTGCTGCGTTATCAATTTCTCTCTCCATGGATCTGCGGCATCGGCATACAAGCCTCTTCTAACATCTGCAGTCATTAAATCCACACTCCCTACAGGGACCATCCTACCTCCAGGCTTCTTGAAAGAGTTAACTTATCTGGTGGCTTCCACTTTGTGTCCTCACATTCTCTCCTTGGTTTAATCCAAGCAGGTTTCTTTTTCCTCTCAGTTGTAACCGAGATGACCACTGTCCAGGTTATCAGAGAGGTCCATCTAACCATATACAACACTCACGTGCCTATTCTCTTTCCTGACCTCTCAACAGCATTCAATACTACCCGCCATCTTAAAACAGCTCCTCCTGCCCCTAGACAATGATCACCAGTGATCTCCATGTCACTGAATTCACTTTTTTATCCCTGTATAGTGATTAGAGGTTGAGGCTGTTGAGTCACACGGACCTGGATTCAAATCTTGGCTCTCTCACTTTCCAGTACTCAATCTAGGCACTGACATTTAACCACTGAGCAAACCAGGGAAAATATCAGGACCTAATTCACAGCTCTGAGGATTAAATTAGTTAATTTACCTTTTTCTTCTCCATTACCTCTTAGGAACGTGTGACACAATTCACTCTCCAAGAAATGTTCTTCCTTTCATCTCAGACTGCTCCTTCCTATTCGCTGTCATAAGCTCCTCCAACTCTACTTGCCTTTTAAATTTAGGAGCTCATAGGAGAGAGAGAGCGTGAGCAGGGGAGGTGAAGAGAGAGATGGGCACAGAGAATCCGAAGCAGGCTCTGTGTTGACAGCAGTGTGCCCGACACATGGCTCAAATTCACAAACCACGAGATCATGACCCGAGCTGAAGTCGGATGCTAAATCAACTGAGTTCCCCCTGACCTCCCAGTATCCTGAGCTCATAAATTTCTATATTTTCTCCCTAAGTGATTGATCTCCACCATTCTCATGACTGAAACTACAATCTAACCCTCAATGATTTCCAAATCTCAGTTTCTAGTCTATAATTTTCTCTCAAGCCCCAGATTGCCAACCAATCTCCACCTGGATATTGCAGCTACCTCATACTCAATGGGCTCAAGAGACAAGCCTCCAGGGGCGCCTGGGTGGCGCAGTGGGTTAAGCGTCCGACTTCAGCCAGGTCACGATCTCGCGGTCCGTGAGTTCGAGCCCCGTGTCGGGCTCTGGGCTGATGGCTCAGAGCCTGGAGCCTGTTTCTGATTCTGTGTCTCCCTCTCTCTCTGCCCCTCCCCCGTTCATGCTCTGTCTCTCTCTGTCCCAAAAATAAATAAAAACGTTGAAAAAAAAATTAAAAAAAAAAAAAAAAAGAGACAAGCCTCCATCCTTTTTCATGTGCTCTTTCTCTCACCAGAAACTCCCCTGCCTGTCACAGTCTCTAACTACTTGCTGTCAGTCTCTGGGGCTCCATATATTCCCTCTTTTGTAACAGTCACTAAACTTATATTTACTGGCTTGCTAGACCGTAAACTCCATGATAGAAAATAAGACCTTCTCATATCATGAACACTTTGCCTAGTGTCTCTTACATACGAAATGTTTAATAAATACCTTTTTTTCAATTTTTTTTAACATTTATTCATTTTTGAGAGGCAAAGCACAAACAGGGGAGGGGCAGCGAGAGAGGGGGAGACACAGAACCTGAAGCAGCCTCCAGGCTCCGAGCTGTCAGCACAGAACTGACATGGGGCTCGAACTCACGAACCGTGAGATCATGACCTGAGCCGAAGTCAGACGCCCAACCGACTGAGCCACCCAGGTGCCCCTTAATAAGTACTTCTTGAACAGAATCTGAGCTATTGAAAAAGTTACTGCTTATTTAATTTCTGAAACAGCATTTTATTTGTTCAGTTGTCTAATGCAGTATAAACACTTTCATATCAAAATACTTAAACCACTGGTTTACATTAATGTCATTTCTAATCCATAAAAATACATCAAACAAAATTTAGAGGTACGTCTAAATATATTCTATTATGTCTGGGGAATTCCACAATTATCAATTGCCTCTGGATATAAAAAGATAAAAAGGCTCCAAGCTAGGAAAGACAACTAAGGGTGATACTGTTTGTTTACCTACTTTGGAATCCCACAGAATTTTTTAAAAGAATGTTAGTGAAAAGATGATATTTTAAGTCTGAAATGCATGAACTTTCTGGATTATTTTTAGAAAGGATTTTCTTCTCCAAGACTCTTCTATCATTTTCCCCACATGAATACTAAATACTATCACACTCTAATTGTGTATTAATATTCTGTTTGTTTTTACTCCTCAAAGATAGTATCCAAACAGTAATTTTTTTTAGCTTATAAAGCCTTCTCATGGTTAAATGCAGAGTTTCCATTAGGGAGCCTGAAATTTGAAAAAAGCTTGCACACACACATACGCTCTCACACAGATACCAAGGGATTCACTGTGATATCATGAAGATGTACATATATGACTTGAATACATAAGGGCTTTTAGAAAGTCAAATTGATTACAAAACCAAAATATGCACTAAATTGAGGAAAAACATTTTGTATTGCTCTTATGTAGAAAACATGACCCCTTGAAGGACAAAATCATTGAGAAACTGATCACACTGAAAAAGGATACAAAACAAAGTCAAAAACAAGAAAACTAGAGCCACATAGCCTTAGGAATACTTAAATAAATTAGATTGCAAAGGACCAGACTTTGTTCTCAGAGTATCTGGGCAATTATCTCACAAATAAAGGCTATTTCTATTTTCTATAACTGCCAGAGTATTTGATCAGATTGCTTCTGCACGTTCTATAATAAACCAAAACACACATAATGAAAGCTTATACGTACACTAATGGAATAAAGAAATTATAAAATGGACGATTCTCTAATATTACAAAAGTATTTGAGCTTTTAACTGATCTCCTACAATTATCCAAAGTACTTAATTAACCAGTTACGAAAGAGCCTATATGTGAGATAGTAATGTCACACCTTTCTCCAGAAGCTCTTAAATCCTCTGAATGCACCCTTTGAGTTTCTGAGCATGTTTCCAAAATAATTATGGAAAGCCATTTATCAAACTATAGCAAGACCTCTTTTTAGTTTATACCCTTTTACCTACTAATTATACTCCTGGGGAATAATCCTATATACTAAGGAGGCTTTATTCAGTCAGTCAGTCAGTCAGTACATGTTCATTAAGCACCTACTATGTATATATACACAAATATGTTTGTCACAATATAACAGGAAAATACTGGAAACAAACCCATTATTTGACAATGGAGGAACTGGGAGAAAACCATAGTATTTCATAGCCAAAGTACAATACAGTCATTTAAAATACATGCATGATAAGTTGGAAGCAATATGGAAAAAGTTTTACAGAGTTACAGGACAAAAGCAGAACATAAAATCAAAAAAGTCATAGAATCACACTCTCAGAAGAAAGTATCTGTAGAATAAACACGGAAATAAAATAGGTCAAATAGATTGGCTGCATCTTGGGGGTAAACCTCTGAGATTTTCTTTATATCTCTGGAATTTTCTACAATTTCTACAATTTTCTACAAGTTTTCTACAATAAACATACATAACCTAACTAATGAAAAAAACCTGTTTTTTCCTGTTTTTTGAGAGAGAGAGAGAGAGCGCGAGAGAGAACGCATCTGCACAAGGAAGGGGCAAAGGGATAGGGAAAGGGAATCTGAAGGAGGCTCCACACCCATCGCAGAGCCTGACATGGTGCTTGATCTCACAACAGTGAGATCATGACCTGAGCTAAAATCAAGACTCAGGCACTCGGGTTGCCTGGGTGGTTAGGTTGGTTACACATCTGACTCTTGATTTCGGCTCAGGTCATGATCTCACGACTCATGAGTTCGAGCCCCACGTGAAGCTCTGTACGGACAGCACGGAGCCTGCTTTGGATTCTCTCTCTCCCCTCTGTCTGTGCCTCTACCCCACTCACACTGTATCTCTCTCTCTCTCAAAATAATAAATAAACCTTAAAGAAAAAAACAAAGGCACTCAACCGACTGAACCACCCAGGTGCCCCAAGAACCACAATTTTTAAAAAGACAATACTTATCAATCATTTCATTTGAGAAGAAAAACCACTGACCTGTCTTCAAAATTTTCTGAACCCTAAATAACCATCCCAAATGGCACAAATGAAAATTAGTATCTTAATACAGAACTGCTGGAAGCAAAGCTCATTTTATAAAATTTCTCATCGAAATCAGTGAGTAAAAAGCCCAAGACTTTACTGAATGTTTCTTCAGATCACAGGAGACCATGTTCTAGAAAAAGCAGTAATTGCTACTTATCAAAATGGAAAAAAATTCTGATTAATGAATGAGATTATCTTCTCATAACCATATCAAGTACTGAACAGTAATAATAAAATCTCAATTTTTTCCTAAACCAAATGCAAATATCATTATTTTTTTTTAATCATTTACAAGTTAAGAGATGCAAAGTAAAAAACAACTAGAAAGTCCTATAGCAAAACATAACAGTGTTGTGGGTACGGTTTTAATTGTCTTTTTTTTTCCTATATTTTTTAAAATGTCCATAATAGATGCACAACTTTTAAAAAAGAGAAAAATAGGGGTGCATGGGTGGCTCAGTCAGTTAAGCATCTGACTTCAACTCAGGTCATGATCTCATGATCTGTGAGTTCGAGCCCCTTATGGGCTCTGTACTGTCATAACAGCTTGGAGCCTGGAGCCTGCTTCAGATTCTATGCCTCCCTCCTTCTCTGCCCCTCACCTACTTGCATTCTGTCCCTCTCTCTCTCTCTCTCTCAAATATAAACATTTTTAAAAAAAATTTTGTTAAAGAGAAAAATAAACTTAAATTATCAAGGGAAATATACTGAAATATATTTATTTATACAGATTAGATTAGTAAAAATACAGTATTTGTAAAATTCAGACCTGTTTGTGAGAGCAGCTTGAGAAATCTGAAGGCCCTTCAAAATCAGTCAATACAACTATCACTTTTAGGGAGATAAGAATACTTCACATTTCTAATACAAGAGTTCATAATTTGAATAAAGACGTATTTTTCTCTTACTAAGGAATCTGTCATAAACAGATCTAAGGATGTTTTCTTTTTAATGATATAGCCTATTTCTTTGTTCATAAGGTATCAACTTCCATGATGCCATATAGCTGTTACAGTAAAGTGTGTTAATAAACACAGTCTTTAGTGAACTGAGGTAACATTAAAACATAAAACTTTACTATGTAAAAGTATTTATTAGTGTCTCTCATCGACTTTAGGTGTAAAATTATTTCAACTCAATTAGAGAAAAGCAAAAGGAAATTGAGAATCCATATGCCTATCACTGTATGGAGAACAACAACCAACAAGATACAACAGTGCGTATTAGAACACTTTCAGCAACTTCAAACACACATACATTACGGGATCAACTGCTAAGTCATTAAACAAGCAAAAAGAGGCAGTATCTCAGCAATGAATAAAGTACAGTGCTCTGAAGTTAAACTGTCTGGTTTCAAATCCTAGTTCTACTTTTTTTTAGTTGTATAACCTCGGGGTTAATCTCTATGTGTTTCCATTTCTCCATCTTCCTATAAAATAGGGATAATAACAAGATAATGACAATAACAGTATAATAACAACAATTCATTCATAAAAGAAAGAAATCTTTTATTTTCATTTTTTCAATATGATGACAGCTTTATTTTTTTTTTAAGTTTATTTATTTATTTTGAGAGAGCGAGAGAGCATGTGAGAGAAAAAGTGCATGCAGGTGCAGGGATGGATCAGAGAGAAAAGGAGAGAGAGAATCCCAAGCAGGCTCCATGCCGTCAGTGCAGAGCACGATGTGGGGCTCAAACCCACGAACCGTGAGATCATGACCTAAGTTGGATGTTTAACCAACTGAGCCACCCAGGTAACCATGAAAGAAGTATTTTATCTAAAAAAAAAATTTTTTTTTTAATGTTTATTTATTTTTGAGAGACAGAAAGAGACAGAGTGTGAGCAGGAGAGAGGCAGAGAGAGAGGGAGACACAGACTCTGAAGCAGGCTCCAGGCTCCGAGCTGTCAGCACAGAGCCCACGCAGGTCTCGAACTCACTCGGACCGAGACCATGACCTGAGCTGCACTGACTGAGCCACCCAGGCACCCGAGAAGTAAAGAAGGAGATACCATGTCTAGCACAGAATAAGCACTAAAACAGGGCTTTCCCTCCTTTTTCTTCACTCTAAATAGAATTTGTCACCCATTTTGGAAATAAGAATGAAGATCTCTAACTCAACAAATTAGTACTTAAAGTCCTAAATTCACTTGAAATCGTAATTACCCACCACAAAGTACCTTGTGCAACCTGAGCATAATCCAACTTAACCTTAAGGTAAATGACAGTTCCCTTCCATGGCGATTTTATCCCAGTTGTTTCAAAAGAAGAAACGAATGAAACACCAAGATTCTTTCTTAAAAGATGTACCAAAAAATTTTAGAGTCACTGTACTAACAAAACATGATTGTCTCAGAAGTGCAAAGTTACTGGGGGAAACATAATAATGCACAACCAAGAGCAAAATTTAAGTATTTTAGTGTTTTTAGGATATTTAAAGTTAAGGTGCTTGGAATATTCAAAATTATCAACATTTGTTAAGTATAAAATTGCTATTCTCTATAAATAAAGAAATGTCAACTATGATTAGCCTGGAAGTAGTTATATTAGAGCCATTCAACTATCTTGGGATTACTGTGTTCTCTTTTCTCACAAAGAAATTAATACAAGCGACAGAATGTTACAAAAATAGTCAATAGTGTTGAAGGCTTTTTAATAAACTTCATTTTGGCAAATAATCACAGAGAAACTAACAAACAATGAAATCATGATGATTTCATTTATTTGTTCTGTACATATCTGATTAATAGACATTAATTTTGTTGATGGAAACAAGAGAACTCTATTGTTATATACAGATTAGAAATGTGAACACTTAGCATTTCCCACAACTACTGACTTCACAAATTATTTTGAATGTTATTTCAAATAACACTGTAAGTGCCAGAGGTTAGGTAAGCAAAGAGCTCTACTGCCCTCTAATGAAATAAACCAAAAAAAAAAAAAAAAAAAAAAAACAAACACAAAAAACCCTCTTTTTGATGTATCTCAGAACAGGAAAATAATCTTACTTTGCTAAATGCAGTAGACAAACACTAAGACAATTAATTGCCAACAACTAGAATATATAAATCAAAATACTGCAAGAGAAGCTACAATCGCCCAGTTTTCATGATAAAATTAGTAGCAAAACAGGAAAGCCTTGAGACAGGAACGTTCCAAGAGAAAGGACACGAGTGCAACAGTGCTATCTAATGTGATAGCAATTAGAACTTCACTGCAGGCTACGCTTTTCATGTGTATGTTGGAAGTGAATGAGAAGAAAGACTTTTAGAAACCACACACTTTGATGAACTGCAGGAAGTTTTCGGCTCAGCAGCTCAAAAGTAAACACCATCAAAAGAGTCTCTCATAATGTTCACTGACTAACCCTCTCAGAATTTTTTTTTAGTTTATTTATTTTGAGAGAGAGAGCAGGGGAGGAAGAGAGAAAGGACAGAGAACCCCAAGCAGGCTCCACTCTGTCAGCACAGAGCCCAACGTGGGGCTCGATCTCACAAATCATGAGATCATGACCTGAGCCAAAATCAAAAGTCAAATGTTGAACTGACTGAGCCACCCAGGCACCCCTCTCAGAATTATTTTAATACATGAATACTTTCAGGAAAAATACCCTTTAACATACACACTTAAAAGAATTTTATTTCAAGCTTTCTGCTTTTTAAACAAATGCCAATTTCATAATATGGCAACTCTGTATTCTATGATACTTTCCATCATACACTAACCAGTGATAACTTGTCATCGTTTTCAATAAAACTTCTCCCTTCTTGGGCCCCTGGGTGGCTCAGTTGGTTAAGTGTCTGACTCTTGGTTTCACCTCAGGTTATGATCTCACAGTTTGTGAGTTCGAGCCCCACATCAGACTCTGTACTATCAGCACAGAGCCTGGTTGGGATTTTCTCTCCGCCCCTCCCCTGCTTTCTTTCTCTCTCTCTCTCTCTCTCTCTCTCTCTCAAATAAACAAACTTAAAAATTTTTTAGAAAACGTTCTCCTTTCTTTTAACAAACATGGTTTTTAAAACATGTTCCATATTCCTGTTCCTTTCATCTAATATTCCCACCTGTCAAGAATTCCCAAAGTCTCACACGAGTACGAAGAACAGAGTACCAGATCACAAAAAGAGAGAGGGAGAATATGAAAAGAAGAAAAAGTACATCTTCCCAACAGCAGTTCACTGAGAGAACAGAGGTGTGGTGGTTAACTGCTCCTTGGAGCTGGGACACACAGCGCTTGGAGATGGCAGGTGTCTGTCCAGGCTGACAGCTGTGATACGCTCTATTACGTGTCTCTTCTTTAGCAGATATGAGAAACAGGTCAAATCCACACAATGCCATAGGGAAGAGAGGCAATACAAGGGAAAGAGGTGCACTTAAGTCTGCACCAAAATGAAAATATCGGGGTGCTCGGGTGGCTCAGCCTGTTGGGCATCCGACTCTTGATCTTGGCTCAGGTCATGATCTCACGGCTCATGGGTTCGAGCCCTGCATCGGGCTGTGTGCCGACAGGTCAGATCCTGGCGCCTGCTTGGGATTCTGTGTCTCCCCTTCTCTCTGCCCTTCCCCTGCTCATGCTCTGTCTCTCTCTCAAAATAAATAAACTTAAAAAAAAAAAAAAAAGAAAATATCCTTTTCCTTTGTAGGCCACTGCTCTTCTTTGCATCGTCTGTTTGTCTATGCAAATGGTTCTCCAGCTCTACAAGTTATATGGATAACCAAACGCTCATTCAAAACTTCAAAATAGCAACACACAGGGAGATACAAATGTACTCCAGGTTCTATCTCCCAGTGAGCTGGATTTCACATCTGTAGAGATTTTCTGAGTAACATAGATTAAAAACATGACTTTTTTACTAGAAGTATTACTCATTCATTCCTGCTGTCTCAACATAGAACTGACATATAAACGTATTTTGAAGACATAATAAAGGAGCCGGAAGGACTCAGGCATCCAAGGTCCACCACTGCCTACACAATGATGCTTGAAGTACACCCCACATACGGTCGCAACAGTTTCCTTCCAGCCTATCAATTCCATTTACCTACTCAGACTTAACGTATGACAGTCCAGAGAAATGCAACAGTGAAGGCATACAGCCACTTGGAGAACATACGAATGTGTGTACGTACATCTGCACATACGTACGCGTGTGTGTCTTCACTCAGAATAGTTCCAGTCTACACTGGAACTAGTGAGTTCCAGACTGTTATCCCAAACCTAAAGGAATGCCTTCCCTAGTTCACTGTAAGAAAACATCAGGCTTTCCAGGCTGCCCTTCCCCTCCCGAGGTCTCAGTAAGCATAGATATGAAAAAGAAGATCGAGAACTAAAAAGGCGGAAGGGGGCAAGGAAAGGGAAATGATTCATTTCATCAGGAAATAAATTCACTGTCAGCTTTGGTTTAAAACAAAGGCATTTATTTATTCATTAGCCAAAAATAAGTTTTATTGCCGACAATGATGAAAATGGCAGCGGCCTGCATTTTTTAAGCATTTACCTAACACTAGGCGTCGGACTAAATAAGCACTCCGTACACTGGGTAACCCCGTGCAACAGGTAATGTTATCCCCGGTTTACAGATGAAGAAGCTGACACTCATAAAGATGAAGTGACTTGCCCAAGGCTACACCACTTCTAAATTGTAGAGCATACATAATATACCAGTCACTTCAACTCTTAACTACTAAACTTATATTATTTTATATATTATCGTTATTTATACTGTATTCAACTTAAAATGTGTGAAATGCAATACTTTTGAAACACTGAATGAATTAATAAATTATATATAGTGAGACCCAACTCAATGGCCTAAAATTTTATAGACTTGTTAACCTGGGCTACGTACTGGTCCCCATTACCATGGAAGATAAAAATGCGCATGATATATAACACATGACGAAAGTTCTAACAAAGAAGTAATACTGCTCTCATCCTTCAATGCCCATTATAAACAATAATATTTCTCCAATTATTCTCTGATTACATCCAGTCATAGTTACCTCTCTTTCCTCAGATCTTCCTACCTGATTTTCACCTCTCTGTGTTAAAAAGAAGCAAAGTCTCCTTTATTTAGGGGGAAAAAGTCACTCCCCTTTATCCATCTTAAAAAGATAATCGATTCCAATAAAAAGATAACAAATATCTTTCACTGCTATCTTAAATATATATTTCTCTATACGCTACAGTAAAAAAAAAAAAAAAATTCCATACCAACTCTTTTAACTTTGATAAGATGTTCAAGCTTCCTGAAATTAACGCTAAAAAAGAAATCATCACGCAGTATAAACGAATCCAAAATTCCATTTTGCAACAGCTGGGATTTAAACTCATGCACGCTAGTGTTACACACACACAAACACAATTCACATCATCTTGGTAATGCAGGCATTGGCTAGACAACAAAATTCCTTCTACTATATGTAAGCATCTTAAAACACAAAACACCTACAAATATCCACAAATATCTAAATCATTAAAATCTTAATTTTGTATGGCTATTACCAAGTTTTCCCACTGCAGAAGTTAAAAGAAGAGGTTATGAAATGCTCGTGCAAGACATTTCTTCAAATGAATAACAAAGGGATAAGTAACTCTGATTCTCAAAACCTGTCACAAAGATCTAGCCATTTGTTAATCCTTGTTGAATTTTAATTTAATTGTGTTTAAAATTTCAATCCAGGGGGCAGAGACTGCTCACAATAAAGTATAAGACCTACCTGGTAAACAAAATGCAGCATTTCACTGAGGTACCATTTCTTACCTTTGAATCTTCACCACTCACTCCCAGCTGTAACACAGCTTGAGGAGATTTTAGTTTCGCTTGGGCAGAGTGAGCCATCTGAAGGTTAAGCTGCCATCCGACCGTCTCTAGCTATAAAAGACAAGTACAGATTGGAATCAGATGGTATGGAAGGAAGAAAACAGTCAACTTTCAGCAAATCTCCCACCCGTAGGAATGAACATGGATAAGCCTAGACTTCATGGAAAGTCAATTCTATGGCTCCTTCAACCTGCGTTTTCTGCAAACTCTCCCTTTGGGCTCATGAGATTGGCCTTGTGCCAGGCCTGTCAAATTCAACAGTAAAACTCGTCTTCAAATACACTGCATTCTGAAAATAGAGGTCTTAGACTAAGCAACGAAGTACAGTAAGAGTCCATGGTCTTTAAATAGCATATTACTATTTCACAACAGTATATTTTAAAGCCAATGGTTTTCTCAACAGTTAGGGATTTTACACTTTAATGACCTCTTGTTGTCTTTCAAAACTCTGAACTGGATAGAATACAGGTAAGACTTTTTTTTTTTTTTAATTTAGAGGAAAATTGAAGTACGCAGATGGTAAGAGGTTCACACATTTAGACACAGTTAGCGAGACTGGAAAAGAGCCAGACCAAGAATTGGTATTTACTAGTGAGCAGGTGTTATCATGCTTTCCAAAGTACTCTAACTTATTATGGTTCCCAGTTATGACAGAAACTAATTAGAACATTTCCAATGAACTTATTAATTAACACAAGAGCAAAATTCAATCAGGTAAGGCAAAAATAGTAAAGACAGACTAAAACTGTTTAAGTTTTCTTTTAAAATATTAAATAGCACAAATGTGGTTTACTGAACTTGAGACATGATTGGTTTCACTAACCTCAGAATCTCAGTACCAGGAGTATTAAATTTCCAATAAATTCGAGAAACACCATTTAGGAAAGATGTGTGAAATGCAATTGTCACATGCCTCTCACAACATGGCCCTAATAACTGATTTAGTAAAAACTACCTTAGCTACACTGGTAAGATTGCCGGGCAGTCTCACAATTTTTTTTTTTTACTTAACCAGAATACTAACTTCTAACTTGAAAGACTGTTCAACAGCAGAATCACAGCAGTGACTCGAAGCCAAATTGGAAAGAGAGCAATGGAAGTATTATCTATTCAAGAGAGGATGCGATGAGAAAATAAAGATGTATTTCTGTTCTTTCTGGCACTGAACCTTTGAGAGGTTATGGGTAAAAAGAGGGAAGATGTCACATGGACATAATCCACAACACCTAAATAAAAAAGTCAGTGTAATGGTGTGTGTTAAGGATCTTTAACATACTGATCTTGAACAGTGACCTTAGTAAGTGTAGTCTCTAATACCAGCCCACCACAATTTTTTTTTCAAATTTTTATTTAGATTCCAGTTAGTTTGGTTTCGCACACAGGGCATTTGGTTTCAGGAGCAGAATTCAGTAATTCATCACTTAAATACAACACAACACTCAGTGCTCATCACAAGTACCCTCCTGGGGACCCATCACCCATCTAACCCACCCCCACTCTCCTCCCTCCATCAACACCCCCCAATTTGTTCTCCATCATTAAAAGTCTCCTGTGGTTTGTTTGCCTCTTTCTCCCCCACCTCCCATATGTTCATCTGTTTTGTTTCTTAAATTACATGAGTGAAATCCTATGATATTTGTCTTTCTCTGACTATTTACTTCACTTAGCTTAATACTCTAGCTCCATCCATATTGTGGCAAATGGAAAGATTTCACTCTTTTTGATGGCTGGGTAATATTTCATCGTGTAATATATACCACATCTTCTTTATCCATTCATTAGTCAATAGATATTTAGGCTCCCTACTTTGGGCTATTGTGGCTAGTGCTGCTATAAACATTGGGGTGCATATGTCCCTTTGAAACAGCACACCTGTATCCCTTGGATAAATACCTAGTAATGAAATTGCTGGGTCGTAGGGTAGTTCTGTTTTTAATTTTTTTGAGGAACCCCCATACTGTTTTCCAGAGTGGCTGCACCAGCTTGCATTCCCACCAACAATGCAAAAGAGATCCTCTTTCTCCGCATCCTCGCCAACATCTGTTGTTGCCTGAGTTGTTAGTTTTAGCCATTCTGACAGGAGTAAGGTGGTATCTCATTGTGGTTTTGATTTGTATTTCCCTGATGATGAGTGATGTGGAGCATTTTTTATGTGTCGGTTGGCCATCTGGATGTCTTCTTTGGAGAAGTGTCTATTCATGCCTTTTGCCCATTTCTACACTGGATTATTTGCTTTTTGGGTGTTGAGTTTGAAAAGTTGTTTATAGATTTTGGATACTCTTTATCTGATGTGCCATTTGCAAATATCTTCTCCCATTCTGTTGGTTGCCTTTTAGTTTTGCTAACTGTTTCCTTCACTGTGCAGAAGCTTTTATTTTGATGAGGTCCCAGTAGTTCATTTTTGCTTTTGTTTCCTTCCCTCTGGAGACATGTTGAGTAAGAAGTTGCTGCGGCCAAGATCAAAGAGGTTTTTGCTTGCTTTCTCCTCAAGGATTTTTATGGCTTCCTTTTACGGCTTACTTTGAGGACTTTCATCCATTTTGAGTTTAGTTTTGTGTATGGGGTAAGAAAGTGGTCCAGGTTCATTCTTCTGCATGTTGCTGTCCAGTTTTCCCAGCACCACTTGCTGAAGAGACTGTCTTTATTCCATTGGATATTCTTTCTTGCTTTGTCAAAGATTAGTTGCCCATACGTTTGTGGGTCCGTTTCTGGGTTCTCTATTCTGTTCCACTGATCTGAGTGTCTGTTGTTGTGCCAGTACCATACTGTCTTACTGATTACAGCTTTGTAGTATAGCTTGAAGTCCGAGATTGTGATGCCTCCTGCTTTGGTTTTCTTTTTCAAGATTGCTTTGGCTATTCAGGGTCTTTTCTGGTTCCATACAAACTTTTTGGATTATTTGTTCTAGCTCTGTGAAGAATGTTGGTGTTATTTTGATAGACATTGCATTGAATATGTAGATTGCCTTGAGTAGTATCAATATTTTAACAATATTTTTCACTCCTATCTAAGAGCATGGAATCTTTTACCATTTTTTTGTGTCTTCTTCAATTTCTTTCATAAGCTTTCCATAGTTTTCAGTGTATAAATTTTTAACCTCTTTGGTTAGATTTATTCCTAGGTATTGTATGGTTTTTGGTGCAATTGTAAATGGGAATGATTCCTTCTCTTTCTGTTGCTTGATTGTTAGTGAATAGGAATGCAACCAATTTCTGTGCATTGATTTTATATCTTGCAACTTTGCTGAATTCATGAATCAGTTCTAGCAGTTTTCTGATGGAATCTTTTAGGTTTTCCATATAGAGTATCATGTCATCTGCGAAGAGTGAAAGTTTGACCTCCTCCTGGCCGACTTGGATGCCTTTTATTTCTTTGTGTTGACTGACTGCAGAGGCTAAGACTTCCAATACTAGGTTGAATAACAGTGGCGAGAGTGGACATCCCTGTCTTGTTCCTGACCTTAGGGGGAAAGCTCTCAGTTTTTCCCCATTGAGGATGATATTAGCATTGGGTCATTCATATATGGCTTTTATTATCTTGAGGTATGCTCCTTCTATCCCTACTTTCTTGAAGGTTTTTATCAAGAAAGATGCTGTATTTTGTCAAATGCTTTCTCTGCATCTATTGAGAGGATCATATGGTTCTTGTCCTTTCTTTTATTGATGCAATGAATCAAGTTAATTGTTTTGCAGATACTGAACCAGCCCTGCATCCCAGGTATAAATAGCACTTGGTCATGGTGAATAATTTTTTTAATGTATTGTTGGATCTGGTTGGCTAATATCTTGTTGAGGAGTTCTGCATTCCATGTTCATCAGGGAAATTGGTCTAAAGTTCTCCTTTTTAGTGGGGTCTCTGTCTGGTTTTGGAATCAAGGTAATGCTGGCCTCATAGAAAGAGTTTGGAAGTTTTCCTTCCATTTCTATTTTTTGGAACAGCTTCAAGAAAATAGGTGTTAACTCTTCCATAAATGTCTGGTAGAATTCCCCTGGAAAGCCATCTAGCCCTGGAGTCTTGTTTTTTGGGAGATTTTTGATTACTAATTCAATTTCTTTACTGGTTATGGGTCTGTTCAAATTTTCTATTTCTTCCTGTTGCAGTTTCAGTAGTGTATATGCTTCTAGGAATTTGTCCATTTCTTCCAGATTGCCCATTTTATTGGCATATAATCGCTCATAATATTCTCTTATTATTGTTTTTTGCTGGAAGCCAAGCTATCCCAGCCTGATGGCAAGGCCCAGCCTGTGGACGGATTGGTGACTGCAAGGCAACCCACCGACAGTGAAGCTTCTTGGACTCCCGCTTGTAGGTAATTTGGCCTTAAGACTACCTGGGGTATTGTCTCAGTCGATTGGGGAATTGCCCTCGACAGGCCCCCTGGGAAAAGAACCATTAGGAAAGAAAATAAGGTTCCGCAAGAAACTGTGCGGCCTTACATCTAGCCCTTGCCATCCCCTATGGAGACTCCTCTATTTACAGGAAGGATAGCCTCATACACTTGCCAGCTAAGGAGGCCGACAAAGGAGAGACATATGGATTTGAGTGCCCCACTCCGGCAACTAAGGAGTGTATCTCTGAGCACAGGTGACTTCAACCCCTAGGCCTACCTGGCCCCCAGAAGGCATTCCAGATGATGACTGAACCTAGTCGGTTAAGGTACAGAATGGTTCATTAATTCCTAGGTGCATTGTCTTTCTGAGAATGTGTGAGGCATGGGTTTCTAAGGTCCTTTTGGCCCCTTCCTGGCACCTGGGACTTGAGGTGTTAAGAGATAAGGGGCCTTTCATGAGAACAGCAAAGCAAATGCTTAATAGATTATAGATAAACACAGATGCATAATGAAATAATGCAGGAAATTAATCAATAATCAAAGGGTATGAGGGAACATTACGAGAAAATCGCCATGTTATTTCTTAAAGGTTGATTACACATAGGAACATTTTCAAAATTAGGTAATGTTAGAAAACCATAGATGACATATACTACAAAAAAATCGCTAACAAATATAATGCTACATTTGCTACAATAAATCGGCCAGTTCAACACACTGTTGTTGTCTGTGTCCATTTTTATTTTAGTTTTAGTTTTTTATTTTAGTTTGGTTTTATTTTCACTGATGCCGTCCATCCTTCGGGAACCCCTGGACCTGCTGGAGCTGGACTCTGGCAGTTTTTATTTCAGCTGTGTTGGTTGTGATCTCTCCTCTTTCATTCTTGATTTACTTGGGTCCTTTCCTTTTTCTTTTTGATCAGACTGGCTAGTGGTTTATCAATTTTGTTAATTCTTTCAAGAACCAGGTTCTGGTTTCATTGATTTGTTCTACTGTTTTTTTGGTTTCAATAGCATTGATTTCTGCTCTAATCTTTATTATCTCCTGTCTCCTGCTGGTTTGGGGTTTTCTTTTCTGTTCTTTTTCCAGCTCTGTAAGTGTGCAGTTAGCTTGTGTATCTGAGACCTTTCTTCCTTCTCTAGGAAGGCCTCCATTGCTATATATTTTCCTCTTATGACCGCCTTTGCTGTGTCCCAGAGGGGAGCTTTTTATTTTCATGAAGTTCCGATAGTTCACTTTTGCTTTTGCTTCCTTTACCTGCCCACCACTATTTTTAATAGTCACATTCAACAGACCCACCAACAAAACAAGAAAAAGCATGTCATAACCACTCTCATATATCCAAGCATTCTGATATACATCACTATCTTTTTTTTTTTAATGTTTACTTATTTATTTTGAGAGAGTGAGAACGCACAGGCAAGGGAGGGGCAGGGAGAGAAAGAGACAGAGAATCCCAAGGAGGCTCCACATTGTCAGCGCAGAGCCTGACCCAGGACTCCAACTCACCAAGTGTGAAATCATGACCTCAGTCGAAACCAAGAGTCAAATGCTTAACCAATTGAGCTGATTACACATCACTGTCTTAGTTGAAAGTATCTGGAAGGTACTCATATTAACTTATAAGACACTGCCTTGATCTTATTTTACTGATCCTATCCCTGCCCTTGAAGCACTTAAGATAAATATTAAGTGAATAAATTAAAAAATACCTCTGTTGTGGTCAGAAAATTTGCATAATAAATTAATATGTTAATTTATACTCACTATAAATATATAGTCACTATATACAGGTGGTGAAGGAGAATTTAAAAGAGCACTGAGCTTATGCTTTGGTTCATGCTTAAGCTGTCACTCCCTAGCTATGGGACCCTGGTTAAGTCACAATCTTTCAAGACTTCAGTTTCTTCATATACAATGAGAATAAATATCTACTTTGCTGAGTTATGGTAATGACAATTAAGAAAATGCATACTCAGAGGGTGGCTCAGTCAGTTAAGCATCCAACTTTGGCTCAGGTCATGATCTCACAGTTTGTGAGTTCTAGCCCCAGGTCGGGCTCTGTGCTGACAGCTCAGAGCCTGGAGCCTGCTTGGGATTCTCTGCCTCCCACTCTCTGCCCCTCCCCTGCTTGCTCACTCACTCACTCTTTCTCTCTCTCTCTCTCTCTCAAAAATGAATAAAACGTTAAAAAAAATTTTTTTAAAGAAAATGCATATTCAAAGGTGTTTTGAAAACTGCAAAACATTGTAAATATAAGGCATTTCGATTACCTGGTTTCTTCTACGCTATCTTTTAAATACTGTAGGCACTCTATATCTATCTGTTGAATTGAATTGAAATGAGTCAAAGAATACTCCCAAGGAAAGGTAATTTTTTGAAGAGGGAGAAAGAGAGAGCACCAGCGAGGGAGAGAGGCAGAGGGAGAGACAGAATCTTAAGTAGGCTCTACGCTCAGCATGAAGCCCAATGTGGGGCTCAATACCATGACCCCGGGATCATGATCTGAGCTAAATGAATGCTTAACCAACAGAGCCATCCAGGTGCCCTTTGCTAGGAAAGGTAATGTTTAAGAGTCATGACTAAAAGAGTTGGTAGATTGCCTTTCTTAAATTCCTGAATCTTATCTACAGAACTTTGTGATGTGAAAATATCTGTCCCACACCCACGTTAAAGAGTAATTTAAAAAGTACAAAGAATTGCTAAGTTCATATTATGTATATGCACATCACACAACTACATGTAAAATTTCGTAGAAAATGACCAGTATTCAGAAGCCTTAAATGGAGAGGGAATATAGAAAGAATAAGGAGAATTATAAAAGAATACTTTACAATTACACAGAATAGTAACAAGAAAACACACTTTTCAGTGAAACTCAGAGGCAATGAAAATCAATACTACTTGAGATAAGGACTCTTATTACACCCTTTTTACAAATTAAATATATATAATGTAAATAACTGGTGAACTGTAGCAAAGAGTATATAAACGTCCTTATGTTATTATTTCAATTCTTCTTTTCTCTAAGTTTCAAATTACATAAAAATCAAAATCACAAGTTATAAGAAATTGATTCAACTAAGAATCATCAATGGATACTAAATCTAGGAGGGGAAAGTTTAATTTGGAATGCAAAGTCACAAAGTTTCCACCCACAACTGCTGGTTAGCTACAGAAGAAAGAAAGTAATTGTGCAGGGAAGAAAACAAAGATCTTAACCAAAGAACAAAATTAACATCATCAAAAAGTGGCAAAAAAAAAACCAGCATGTAGCCCTAGGTGTGAAACCCTGCAAAGACCACATTATTTATGTAGCTTTCTAGACAAAAAAATAATAATAATAATAAATCATAACCTCAATTTGATTATGAAGAAACAAAAGAAAAATAAAATGAAGGAACATCATGAAAAATAAGTGAAACATACACTTCAGAAACATAAATGTCCTAAAAAAACAAAGAAAAGCCAAGAAAGAAGCAATTCCTTACACTGCTTACAACATATTATTATATTATTTGCCATGTCTCTAATAGGCAGCAGTAATATAAATAAGAAAAAGCAAAATCCCTTTGCATAGGTGAAAATCATATAGTATTGTACTGAATTATTCCTTTGAGACTCATAACTAAGAAACAAATACAACAGTCATCAATATTTTAATTACATATAAAACAAGAAAATCTAGTGAAGGATTTTGACTTACATGAGCTCAACTACATTTGCTTCTATTTAAAATAAAACTCTGCCTTGTGTATGGCAGAATCTGTATATTAACATACCAGGAAATATTTTAACATTTGTTTTCTAATTTTATGCTCAGATTTACATCTGAGGGTCCTTAGGCCTTAATCAACATCCTAGATTTTTTTTTTTTAATGTTTTACTTATTTTTGAGAGAGAGAGAGAGAGCACTAGTGAGAGAGAGGTAGAGTGAGAGGGGGACCAAGGATCCCAAGCAGGCTCTGCACTGACAGCAGCAAGCCAGATGTGGGCTCATATTCACATTCCGTGAGATTGTGATCTGAGCCGAAGTCGGACACTCCAGTGACTGGGCCACCCAGGCCCCCTCAACATCCTAAATTTAAGCATCATCAAAATAACATAAAACACAAGAAAAATAAGCCACTGATTTCTTTCTTTCTTTCTTTCTTTCTTTCTTTCTTTCTTTCTTTCTTTCTTTCTTTCTTTCTCTTTCCTTCCTTCCTTCCTTCCTTCCTTCCTTCCTTCCTTCCTTCCTTCCTTTCTTTCTTTTTTTAAGTAGGCTTCACATCTAGCACAGAACCCAACACGAGCCTTGAACTCACAACACTGAGATCAAGACCTGAGCTCAGACCAAGAGTTGGATGCTTAATGGACGGACTGAGTCACCCAGGCACCCCAAGCCACTGACACTTTTAATGTTTTTCAACACAAGCTAAACTGTTTAAATGGTAGTTCTTACACATCTCACTAACATTACTTCTTACCTGATAATGTTACTAAGATGTCAGTCCAAAGTATAATAACTTCAAAAACAAATACATACGTGTGTGTGTGTGTATAAAATGACTTTATTCTCTAATTTTAATTTAACAACCAACGTAAACTTAAATTCTCATAATTGCTTTGTAAACCACCATTCCAAACACACACAAAACTCAGCCAAAATTGTGATTATATTAACCCTTTTAAGTGGCAAAAAAGAAAAGGTAAAGTTTTATAACAGATTTTAACTATTGGGGCACTCTAAAACAGAAGCCACTGTTTGAACCATACAACACAGTAAGAAATACTTTTACGGTGCAAACCGATATACTAAAGTTACACAGAACAATTTTTACCCAGAGCCGAGTTCTTTAATAAGCTTTATTATGTTTCATTTTGAAAATGCTATTTGAAAACCCTCTAAATTGATTTCATTACTCAATAAACCCTAATATTTCAGGCTATCTATAGCTAGGAAAATACTGCTCAGAAACCCTGAATGAGTTTCAGGAACTATGTGCATAGGTATTCATGAAACATTTTATTATTTATCATAATAAATCACGAAAATACATACAATTAGAGCTGTAACTGCTAAAATAGAAAACACTATCTATATTCTGTTGCTACAAGCCACCATTTATTTTATAACTAGAAAATACCATAAGCAGAAATTTCATTTATGTATGGCTCATTATAGAAACTATATACCTCTATTTACTCTAATGAAAATACAAAAATTAGGAAGTTGACTCAATGCTTAATTTAAGAACATAAACCTATTTGTAAAGCTTAGCTAAATGCCTGCTCTACAAATTTTTTCTTTTAACCACTTCTGACTTCAATGATTTTTTTTTCCCTCTAAATCTGATTAATTCTATGAAGCTCCCAATTTAAGAAACAGTGACTTCTGGTATCAAGGGCTGTGCATCTAAAAAAAAGAAAATAAAAACAATCTTTCCATGAACAACACCTACAAACTCTCAACAAAATACAAAGAACAACTCTCTGAGGGCTCTATAAGGAACAAAAGCACATAGACTTTAGAGAATCAAAACATAATACAATGTTAGCACGCATGGGTCAAAGAAGAAATCAAAGAGAAAAAAAATACTTTGAGACAAATTGAAAATACAACATAACAAAATTTATGGGATGCCACAAAACCAGTTTGAAAAGAAAAGTTCGTATCAAATGCTTACTTACATCAAGAAACAAGATCTCAAATAAACAACCTACCTTTACACCTCAAAGAACTTTACACTAGAAAAAGAATGAACAAAACTTACCTCAAAGAACTTTACACTAGAAAAAGAATAAACAAAACTCAAAGTAGAAAGATGGAAAAAATGAATATTAGAAATAAATGAGGGGCACCTGGGGTGGCTCAGTCGGTTAAGCAACCGACTTCGGCTCAGGTCATGATCTCGAGGTTCGTGGGTTCAAGCCCCGCATCGGGCTCTGTGCTGACAGCTCAGAGCCTGGAGCCTGCTTCCCATTCTGTGTCTCCCTCTCTCTCTGCCCCTCCCCTGCTCACATTCTCTCTGTCTCTAAATAACAAATAAGCATTAAAAAAAAATTTTTTTTTAATAATAAATAAATGAGATAGAAACTAAAAAGACAACTTAAAAAAAGATCAATCAGGGGCACCTGGGTGACTTAGCTGGTTTAGTGTCGAACTTCAGCTTGGGTCATGACCTAACAGTTGGGAGTTCAAGCCCCACATCAGGCTCACTGCTGTCAGCACAGAGCCTGCTTCAGATCTCTATCCCTCTCTCTCTTTGCCCTTCCCCTGCTTGTGCTCTCTCAAAATAAATAAAACATTAAAAAAAAAAAAAAAAAGAAAGCAAGATCAAACTAAGAGCTAGTTATTTTTTTTTTACAATTTCTTGTCTTTTATTATTATTTTTTTTAATGTTTACTCATTTTTGAGAGAAAGAGAGAGTGGCAAGAGCTGGGGAGGGGCAGAGAGAGAGGGAGATACAGAATCTGACGCAGGTTCCAGGCACTGAAGTGGGCACTGACAGTTCCAGGCACTGACACGGGACTCGAACCCGTGGACCATGAGATCATGACCTGAGCAGAAGTCAGACCCTTAACTTACTGACCTACCCAGGCACCCTCTAAGAGCTAGATTTTTTTTTTTTTAAGATAAACCAAAATTGACAAATCTTTAGCAAGACTCACCAAAAAAGGGCTGGGGGTAAGAATCAAATAAATAATATAAGAAATTAAAGAGAAACATTACAACTGATACCACAGAAATGCAAAGGACCATAAAAGAATACTATAAACAAATTAAATGTCAACATATTGTACAACCTACAAGAAATGTATAAATCCCTAGGAACATACAACCTACCAAGACTGAATTAGACATTAAAAAAAAAAAAAAAACAAAAAACAGAGAAAATCTGAACACACCAATTCAATTTTTTTTTAATAGACCAATTCCTCATAAGGAGACTGAATCACTAATCAAAAAATTCCAAACAAACACAAGTCCAGGACCAGATGGATTCACTGGTGAAATCTACCAAATATTTAAAGAAGAATTAATATCAATCCTTCTCTAAGTCTTCCAAAAATAAAAGATGAGGGAACACTTCCAAACTCATTTTTTAAGGCCAGCATTATCACCATGAAAACCAGACAAGGGTGCCACAAGAAAAAAAAAAAAAAATCAGGCCAATATCTTGATAAACATTGGTGCAAAAGTCCTCAACAAAGTATTAGCAAACCAAATTCAGCCATACATTAAAAGAACCATATGCCATGATCAAGTGGGATTTTTCCAGGGATGCAAGGATAGTTCAATACCCACAAATGAATCAATGTGCTACACTGCATTAACAAAATGAAAGATAAAAATCATATTATCATTTCAACAGATGCAGAAAAAGCATTTGACAAAATTAAGCATCCATTTATGATTAAAAAAAAAAAAGAAGCAAAAAAAAAAAAAAAACCTCCCCAAGGACTGGGTACAGAGGGAACATACCTCAACATAATAAAGGACAGATATGACAAGCCCACAGCTAGCATCATACTAAATGGTGAAAAGTTTAATGTTTTTCCTCTAAGATCAAGAACAAGACAAGGATGGCCACTCTTCCCACTTTTCTTCAACAAAATATTCAAAGCCCTAGCCAGAGCAATTCAGCAAGAAAAAAAATAAACAAATAAAAGGCATCCAAATCCAACAGAAACATGTAAATGTGTCACTCAGATGACAAGATTTTATTTTTTTTAATTTTTTAATGTTTATTTATTTATTTATTTATTTTCAATATATGAAATCTATTGTCAAATTGGTTTCCATACAACACCCAGTGCTCATCCCAAAAGGTGCCCTCCTCAATATGACAAGATTTTATATATACAAAATCCTAATGAAACCACCAAATAACTCTTAGAATTTTAATAAATGAGGTCAGTAAAGCTGTGTGATACAAAAATCAACATATTTACTACATTTCTCTACACTAATAATAAACTATCAGAAAGAAATTAAGAAGACAATCCCATTTACAATTGCGTCAAAAGAATAAAATACCTAGGAATAAATTTAACCAAGGAGGTGAAAGACCTGTACACTGAAAGTCACAAGAGACTAATGAAAGCAAATGAAGACACAAATATATGGAAAAATATCCCATGCTCATAGATTGGAAGAATCAGTATTGCTAAAATGTCCATACTACCCAAAGCAATCTACAAATTCAGTGCATTTCCTATCAGAATGCCAATGGTATTCTTCACAGAAATAGAGCAAACAATCCTAAAATTTGTATGGCACTACAAAAGATCCCTAATAGCCAAAACTATCTTGAGATAGAACAAAGCTGCAGGCATCATGCTTCCTGATTTCAAACTATAGTACAAAGCTGTAGAAATAAAAAACATGACACTGGCATAGAAACAAACACATACATACATCAGTGGAACACAACAGAAAGCCCAGAAATAAGCCCACGCATGCATGGTCAATTAATCTACAACAAAGAAGCCAAAAATACCAATGGGGAAAGGACAATCTCTTCAAAAAATGGTGTTGGGAAAACTGAACAGCCACATTCAAAAGAATGAAACTGGACCACGATCTTATTCCATACACAAAAACTAACTCAAAATAAATTAGAGACTGGAACCTAAAGCTCCTAGAAAAAAACGTGGATGGTAAGCTCCTTGACATCACTCTTGGTGATGACTTTTTGGATCTGACATCAAAAGCAAATGTAACAAAAGCAAAAATATACATATACTAGTGGGACTAAATTAAACTAAAAATCTTCCGCACAGCAAAGGAAACCATCACCAAAATGAAAAGACAACCCACCAGGTAGGAGAAAATACTTGCAAATCATATATCTGATATAAGGTTAACGTCCTAAATATATAAAGAACCCATAAAACTCAATTTCAAAAAAATAAACAACCTGTTTTAAAAATGACCCGAGATGTGAATAGACATTTTTCCAAAAAAGACATACATATGGCCAACAGGTACATGAAAAGGTGCTCAACATCAATAATCACGGGGGAAATACAAGTCAAAACCACAATGAGAAATCGCCTCACGCCTTGTGCAATGAGTGTCATCAAAAACACAAGAAAAAAACAGCGTTGGTGAGGATGTGGAGAAAGGGGAACCCCTGCGTTCTGTGGATGAGAATGTAACCTCGTGCAGCCACTATGGCAAACAGGATGTAGGTGCCTCAAAAGTCTAAAAATAGAACTACCCTATGACCTAGCAATTGCACTTCTGGATATTTATCTGAAGGAAATGAAAACACTAACTCAAGAAGATATCCACAACCCCGTGATCACTGCAGCATTATTTACAATAGCCAAGATGTGGAAACAATGCAGGTGTCCACAGACCTACAAATGGCTAAAGAAAATGTGAGATACGCACACGCTCGCACACAAACACACACACCACACACAATGGAGTACTATTCTACCACAAAAAAAGAAGGAAATCCTGCCATTTGCAACAATATGGATGAACTCTGAGGACATTATGTGCCGTGAAAGAAGTCAAACTCAGAAAGACATCCCATATGATCTCACTTACATATAGAAGCTAAAAACAACAACAACAATCAAACCCAAAGCTGCAAAGATTGGTGGCTGCCAGTAGGGAACAGGGGGAATGGGAAGTGAAATGAATGAAAGTGGTCAAAAGGTATAAACTTGCAGTTATCAAATGAATAAACCCTGGAGGTATAAGGTACAGCATGGTGACTGTCGTCAATACTACCGTGTCGTGTGTTTGAAAGTTGCTGAGAGAGTAAATCTTAAAAGTTCTCATCACACACACACACACACACACACAAAAACAATCGCTGTGAGTGGTGATGGATGTTAAGTAGACTTACTATAGTGATTACTTCACAATGCACACAAATACTGCATCATATACCCCTGAAACAGATATAATGTTATAAGCCAATTACATCTCCCTTTTTTAAAATGAGACAAGTACATGCAGACTAGAGAAAAACACTTGTAATATAATGACATAGGCAGTTTGAAAGTTAAATGATGGAAAAAGATATACCATGCAAACATTGATCAAAACAAAGCAGGGAAGGCTATAAAATTATCTGAGACAGAGGAGGACATTAAATAACAATAAAAGTATGAAAACAATACTAAAGGTCTTAGAACTGCAATATATGTCAAGTAAAAATGGACGGAACTAAAAGAACTAGATAAATCCACATGTATAGTTAGAGACTTCAACACTTGTTTCTCAACAACTGATAGAGTAGCTGGACAGAACATCAGCCAGACTATATATGAATTCAACATCAACATCAACCAAAAGAATCTAATTGATATTTATAGAACGCTTCACTCAACAACAGCAGAATAAACATTCTCTGCAAACACCTACAAAACGTACACCAAGATACCATATTCCGGGCCATAAAACATATGCCTTAACAAATAAAAAGAGCTGAAATCATACAGAATGTGTTTTCTCACCACAATGGCACTAAACTAGAAATCAGTAACAGAAAGAGGAAAATCTGGAAACTCAACAACATAATTTTAAATAATCCATGAGTCTCAAGAAAATCAAAATACACAGTGAACAACTTAAAAATAAAAAACATAAAATATCAAAATTTGTGGGATATAGCTAAGGCAATGCTGAGAAGAAAATTTAAAAGTACCAAATACTTCCGGACACCTGGGTGGCTCAGTCAATTGAGCACCTGCCTTCAGCTCAGGTCATGATCTCACAGCTCATGAGTTCAAGCCCCGCGTTGGGCTCTGTGCTGACAGCTCAGAGCCTGGAACCTGCTTCAGATTCTGTGCCTCCCTCTCTCTCTGCCCCTCCCCCACATGCACTCTGTCTTTCTCTCAAAATAAGTAAACATTAAAAAATAAAATAAAAAAAAAACTACCAAATACTTACATTTGAAAAGAAGAAAAATCTCACATCAATGACCTAAGAATCTCAAGAACCACAGGCAAAAAAGTTAACCTCAACCAACTCGTGTATCTTATACACAAATTAATTCAAAAATGTCCATGGGCATAAATAAAAAGTTCAAAACCACAAATTTTTAGGGAAATAAAAATAAAACTAAGCCATGAGTGCTTAAATGGTCTAGGGTAAGGGAAACAGTTGAGACATGACACCAAAAGCAAAATCCATTATAAGAAAAACTGATTAATTGGTCTTCAACAAAATGAAAAATTTTTGCTCACCAAAGGATCCTAATTAAGAGGATGAGAAGTCAAAGCACAGACTGGAAGACAGCATCTGCAAACCATGTACTTGAAAGGATTAGTATCTAAAATACACAAATAACTCTCAAAACTTAATAGGTTTTTTTTTTATAAAGAAGTAATCCAATTAGAAAATGTGCAAAAGGCATAAAGAGACATTTCACTGAAGAGGATCTACAGATGGCAAATAAATACAAGAAAAACTGTTCGACATCATTAGTTATCCAAGAAATGCAAATAAAAGCCACAATGAGATATCACTGCATACCTATCAGAACAATTACAATAAAAAATAGTGACAACTCCAAATGCTGGCAAGGATGCAGAGAACGTGGATCCCTCACACATTGCTGATGAGAATACAAAATGATTTAGCTACTCTGGGAAATGGTTTGAGAGATTCTTACAAAACTAAATATACAGGAGTGCCTGGGAAGCTCAGTTGGCTAAGCGACTCTTGATTTTGGCTCAGGTCGTGATCTCACAGTTTGTAAGATCAAGCCCCATGTCAGGCTCCATGCTGGTCTGCTTGGGATTCTCTCTGCCTCTCTCTGCCCTTCCCCTGCTCATGCATGCATGCCTGAGCTCTCTCTCCCTCTCTCAAAATAAATAACTTAAAAAAAAAAAAAAGCTAGAAAAAAACTAAATTGGGGCACCTGGTTGGCTCAGTCAGTTCAGCGTCCAACTTTGGCTCAGGTCATTATCCCCATGGTTCCTGGGTTCCAGCCCCGTGATGGGCTCTGTGCTGACAGCACGGAACCTGGAGCCTGCTTTGAATTCTGTCTCTCCCTCTCTCTCTGCTTCTCCCCTGCTTATGCTCTGTCTCTCTCTCTCAAGAATAAACATTAAAAAAACAAAAAATAAAGTCCTTAAAAAATAAAACACTAAATCTATAACTATCCTACCACCCAGCAACTTCACTTATGAGTATTTATTATAGAGAAATAAATATTTATGCTGATGTAAAAACCTATACACAAATGTCTATGACAACTTCAGCTGTAACAGACAAAAACTGAAAACAATGCAGATATCTTCCAAAAGCTAAATGCTTAAGCAATCTGTTTCATATACATACCATGGAATACTATATAGCAATAAAAAGGAATGGACTATTAATACCTCATTAGGTATTAATTATAACAACCAATTCTGGTTGTTAAACCAGAACGGATATCCAGAGAATTATGGCAAGTGGGAAAAAAAGTCAATCCCAGAACATTACATCCTGTATGATTCCATTTACATTATACTTCTTGAAATCACAGAAGTTTTTCTGTAAAATACAGATTTTACAGAAGAAGTTCTACATACAAATTACAGAAGAAATTGGTGGCTGCCTGAAGGGTATGGCATGGCAGGCATGAATGGGAAGAGAATCATCAGGCCATAAAGGGTCATAAAAGAACCTTGTGGTGATGGCAACGTTCTGTATCTTGATTGGATGAATGCTAATGTCCTGGCTGAGATAATTGTACTAGAGTTATGCAAGATGTTATCACTAGGGGAAACTGGGGGATGGGTATAAGGGATCTCTCTGTATTACTTCCTACCACTGCATGTGTATGTATCATTATCAAAAGGCTAATTCACTTAAAAGAGGAATGGCATGAAGAAGAGGAGAAAGACTAATAAATGTAAATAATCACAAAATTTTGCCAAATTCATCTTTACACCTCATTCTTAGGTATATGATTATAGCACTTAAAGCAAACCTACTGCTCAACAAGGTCCCTATAATTCTAATTGGCTGTTCCATATTCTTTGTTTCCAAAAATTAGATGTATAAAAATGAAGCATGAGATAAGAACTTCTACATCTTCCACACAGAGGAGAAGGGAATTTTTCAATTCCATGTAATCTGTTTAATAAGGTTAGCTCCTTGAAGTATTTCTCATTATAAACATGTATCACCAAGAAAGCAATACCTGCTGGGAAAATCAATTTCTGAATATTTAAAAGGTCATACTTACAATCCCTCAATAATAGCATGACTGTATGTATGTGTATGCAATTAATCTTTGTTTAAAATGATAGAGTCAGAGTAATTTTACATTCGTCTAAAACAGAAAAGTTTCCAGTATTTCCATTATAATGTAGGGAGACATTTCCTCAGGCAAAACAGGTACAGAATTTGCCCAAGGACACAAGACAACACCACCAGTTTAGAAATACATTTGACTGGAAACATTCTATATACCAATTAGAGTACAGATGATTATTCCTCAAATTTTGACCTTTTCTTTGGAAAGAAAATAATAGAGACTATGAATAACGGATGTATCATCAGCTCAAATAGATCATTAATCAAATCAGCAAACATTTTAAAGTCTGTCCTTTGGAGGCCCTCCAGGAGATCCCAAATTTTACCCCCCCCCCATTTTTAAGCTGTTTGTGCCCTACTTACAAAGTTGCATTCTAAAACGTCTCATTAGGAACACAGAACAAATCTGCAAAGAGAATACTATTATAAATGGTGACTAAGTTACCAAGTAATTCCCAAGTAGTTCAACACAAGAAACGCAAGTGGGTCTACTTTTGTCCTAACCAGAGCAGTTAGGACAAAATATAACAAAGCCCCCTCACCCAATGGCTAAAAATAAGTAATACCTTAGCATTAAGACAAATCTTCAATTTCCAGCATTTTATATACATGTGGCTTTCCTAAGTATTCTATACCCAAATATCAGCCCAAACACAAGTATCCAATCTGAGAAAAGCTTGGTGCTTTCAGGGTACTAATGATTCCTATCTTTATGTAAATTCCATTAAGTTTATGAAACCCACACTTCTTACCAAGAGAATCAGACTTTCATCCTAGTTTTCTGTTCATTTTTGGCAAAAAATGATATAAAGGCTGGCTTGTACAAATGGAGAAAAACAAAAACAAAAATAACAAAATTACCATTAGCTGAAATGGAAAACTACAGGAACAATGCCAAGAGGAATGTTCCAAGGATCAGTTTTTTGTTTGTTGTTTTTAATGTTCAGTTTGAGATGCTTATTAGACATCCAATAAATTTATCAAGTAGGCGAGCGCAGGCTAGAGGAAAAAAAAATTATAAAATAGCATTTAAACCCCGAGGCCTACGTGAAATTGCCAGGGAAGGGACAAAAGAAAATAGAAGAGAACCAGGGACTGAGTCCTAGCTATATGCAAAAGTGTGGCAATGAGTCACGGCCACGAAAACAGGAAACATGACCAAAAAGGCAGCCAGAAAGGGGAAAAACCAAGGGAGTGTGGATCTGACTTTTATACCATCGTAGGTGCTGGTGGCATAAAAACGTATAAATTTACAATCTGTCCCCAAAGTTCTCAGTCTAGTGATGAAGACAAACTATACGAAAACAATTAGGATGTAACATATCATCACATAAGCAGAAACTCTCACGTTATCTGCTAAAAAGCTACTAAAACTAGTGGGTGATTTTAGGAAAGCTATGGCACCCAAGATTAATGTGAAAAATCAGTATTAGTTCAAGACAGTAGAAACAAATAGGGAATATAAAAAAAATGCAATCCCATTTATACTAGCAACCCAAACCATGAAAATACATAGTGCCTTAGTCGGTTTGGGCTGCTATAACAAAATACAACAGACTATGTGGCTTAATAGTAAACATTTCTCACAGTTCTGGAGGCTGGAAGTTCAAGATCAGAGTGCCAGCATGCTTGGGTGAGGGACCCCTTCCAGGCTGCCGACTTCTCTTTGTGTTCTCACAAGGCAGAAGGGGTAACGCAGTTCTCTCTGGCCTCTTTTATGAGGGCATGATTCCCATTCATTAGGGTTGTGCCTCCATGAACTAATCACCTCCCAAAGACCCCACCTCCTATCATCACCGTGAAGGTTAAGTTTGAACATAAGAATTTTGGGAAGACACATTCAGTCAACAGCATAGGGATAACTTTAACAAAATCTGTGTATATCCTGATCCTTGAAAATCTACACACATTACTGGAATAAATTAAAGAAGGTATCGGTAAACAGAGATACACCATGTTCATGAATTTAAAGGTTTAACATTGTTAGAAGGTCAATTCTTCCAAAAGGGATCTACGGATTGAGAACAATCCAATTAAATTCCCAGCAGGTACTTTTTCATAGAAACTGACAAGCTGATTTTAAAATTTAAATGGAATGGAGGGGCGCCTGGGTGGCTCAGTCAGCTGAGCATCCAACTCTTGATTTCGCCTCAGGTCATGATCTCACAGTGGTGAGACCAAGCTCGGTGTCTGGCTCTGCGCTAAGTGTGGAGCCTGCTTAAGTTTCTCTCTCTCTCTTTCCCCCTGCCCTCTCCTCCACTCACGCTCTCTTAAATAAATAGATAGATAGATAAAATTTAAATGGAATGGAAATGATCTAAAAGAGCCAAAGCAGTTTGGTGTGTGTGTGTGTGTGTGTGTGTGTGTGCGTGCATGTTTTAATTTGGAAAAACTACACTACCTAACTTTACGACTTAGTATAGGGGTGTCTGGGTGGCTCAGTCAGTTAATGTCTCACTCTTATTTCAGCTCAGGTCATGATCTCATGGTTGGTGAGTTCAAGCCCTGTATCGGGCTCCACACTGACAATGCCAAGCCTGCTTGAGATTCATTCATTTTTGCTCTCTCACTCTCTCTCTCTCTCCTGTTGTCCTCCTCTCCTCCCCCTCCTTCATGCTCCCGCTGTCAAAATAAATAACTAAACTTGAAAAAAAAATAACAACGTTTTTTAAAAAAGGACTTAATCCAAAGCCACAGCAATAAAGACAATGGGCCACTGGCAAAAGAACAGAAATATAGACACATTAGCTGACTTCCGACCAAGATGCCAGGGCAAATGATGCCAGAATAACTAGGTATCTACACAGGAAGGAAATGAACAACAACCCCTACTTAACACCCAACACAAAAATGAACTCAAAATGGATCAGAGAGCTAAATGTAAGTGCTGTAACCGTCAAACCTCTGGAAGAAAACACAAAAGAAAACCTATGTTATCTTGGGATAGGCAAAGAGGTTTTAGGTAGAACATTAAAAGCATTAACCAGAAAAGAAAAAAATTATAAACTGGACTTCATCAAAATTAAAACTTCTGTTCTTCATTTATTTATTTTTAATGTTTATTTGTTTTTGAGAGAGAGTGTGACAGAGTCCGAGTTGGGGAGGGGCAGACAGAGAGGGAGACGCAGAATCTGAAGCAGGCCCCAGGCTCTGAGCTGTCAGCACAGAGCCCGACACGGGGCGTGAACTCACGGGCTGTGAGATCATGACCTGAGCTAAAGTCGGACGCTCAACCAGCAGAGCCATGCAGGTGCTCCAAAACTTCTGTTCTTCAAATGTCACCATTAAGAAAAAGGAAAGGCAAGCCACAGACTGATCAAATAGGATTCTTACCACTCAGGAATAAAAAGACAAATCTATACAAAAATGGGCAAAGAGGGGCGCCTGGATGGCTCAGTCGGTTGAGCGTCCGACTTCGGCTCAGGTCACGATATCGCGGTCCGCGAGTTCAAGCCCCGCGTCGGGCTCTGGGCTGATGGCTCAGAGCCTGGAGTCTGCTTCCGATTCTGTGTCTCCCTCTCTCTCTGCCCCTCCCCCGTTCATGCTCTGTCTCTCTCTGTCTCAACAATAAATAAATGTTAAAAAAAAAATTAAAAAAAAAAATGGGCAAAGATGTGAACAGATAATTCACAGAAGAAGACACATAAATGGCCAAAAAACACATAAAAGGTGCTCAACATCTTTAGGTTCACTATCCTTGCAGCTACTAGAAGGACTAAAATTTAGGGGGCACCTGGGTGGCTCCATCAGTGAAGCATATGACTTTTTTTTTTTTTTTTAATTTATTTTTGGGACACAAAGAGAGACAGAGCATGAACGGGGGAGGGGCAGAGAGAGAGGGAGACACAGAATCGGAAACAGGCTCCAGGCTCTGAGCCATCAGCCCAGAGCCCGACGCGGGGCTCGAACTCACGGACCGCGAGATCGTGACCTGGCTGAAGTTGGACGCTCAACCGACTGCGCCACCCAGGCGCCCCAGAAGCGTATGACTCTTGATTGCAGCTCAGGTCCTGATCTCATGGTTTGTGGGATGGGGCCCTGTATCCAGGTCTATGCTGACAGCATGGAGCCTGCTTGGGACTCTCTCTTTCCCTCCGCCCCTCCCCAACTCACATGCATGTACTCTCGCTCTCTCAAAATAAATAAACCTAACAATTTTTTTTTAAAGATTGGCAATACCAGCTGTTGACCAGTATGTGAAAAAAATTACTGGCTGGAATATAAAATAGTAGAACCACTTTGGAAAACTGTTTGGTAGTAACACTTAACCAATCAATCCACTCCTGAGTATTTATCCAAGAGAAATGAAAATATATGTCCAAACAAAGATGTATATATTTAAAATAGCCCAAAACCAGAAATGGCCCAAAGACCCATGCATGAGCAGGTGGATGGACAAACTGATATATCCACAAGACAGAACAGTACGCTGCAGTAAGAAAGCACGAACTACTAATACACACAACACTATGGATGAACATCAAAATCTGACTCAAATGAAGAAGGCGGACAGGAAAAAAGAACACCTGTATTAATTCTATTCATACACTGCTATGCAGTTTACAGTGACAGAAAGTGTATCAGTGGTTTCCTAGGGCCAAGATTAGAGGGAAAAGGGACTTCCAAGGGGCATGAGGCAACTTTTGAAGGTGACGAAAATGCTCTTTGTGTTGATTGTGGTAGTGATCTCACGGGTGTACATGTACCAAAATTCATCAAACTGTACAATGTAAAAGGATACAGTTTACACTATGTAAATTATAACTCAACTAACATTGTTTTTTAAAAGATACAATATACTGGAGGCGCCTGGGTGGCTCAGCTGGTTAGGTGTCCAACTTCAGCTCAGGCCATGATCTTGCAGTCTGTGGGTTTGAGCCCTGTGTCGGGTTCTGTGCTGACAGCTCAGAGCCTGGAGCCTGCTTTGGATTCTGTGTGTGTCTCTCTCTCTCTCTCTCTCTCTCTCTGCCCCTCCCCTGCTCATGCTCTGTCTCTCTCTCTCTGTAAAAAATAAATAAACATTAAAAAAATTTTTTTAAAAATTTTAAAGATACAATATACCGGGACACCCGAATGGCTCGATGAAGCAGTAAAGCGTCTGACTCCTGATTCTGGCTCAGGTCATGATCTCACAGTTCTCTCTCTCTGCCACGCCCAAGCTCACTCTCTCTCTCTCAAAAATAAATAAACTTAAAAAAAAAAACACAAAAAACAATACACTAAAGGTTTTAACAGAAGAATGACAGCTGCAAATGGGAGCACATCTTCAGCCACCCACTCCCATCACCCTCTCTGCCACCCTCTAATCATGGGCAAGAACAGGAGGCAATAAGTTTCCAAGGACCAAGCCACACTCACTACTGCTTGCCTCCTAGAGAAAGAATCCTCCATTGTGACATCTGTTAAGTATAGACAATGTCAGGATCTTGGAAACGACTGCTATGTAATATGACATCCATATTACACTGATGTGAGTATATTAGCATATATCACAAAGATGCAAACAGATAAACTTCTTGAATTAATACTGGCTCTATCCCCCACCCAGATGACTACCAACCTCCATGAAACATACTACATAAATCATAAAGGCTACGCATTAGGCAATCTCCAGACGACATCAAAACTCCCAAAGTGACTAAGCCAATGCCCTTCGTTAATGCTGCTGCTACACCAAATCATAATAAGAAGTACAAATGCTTTACTGTAAGTATCACAACTTAGGGATACTCCCTAACCTATACCCTTAAGTTTATCTAAACTTAAGGATATATCCTAGTCTCACCCCTAGGATGGCATGGAACTTAATTATACTCCTTGACTCACAGACTTGACCAAAACACCTAATCATGGTCTTTACATCCAAGCTGAGAAGGAGGGAAAACACCAATGAACCATCCTTCAAACTGTTTGCCACTTCTGCATACCAAGAATTTATGAAAAATATAGCACAAGGTTGAGGACACTGAAATGTCATTCAAGTAATGCTCTCACAATTGGCAACACTCTCAAAAAGTACATCAACTCTATTTAGCAACTTCTGAATGCTAGGCACATAAGAGTAATTTTGCTAACAGCACAATTTTTGGCATTAGTAAAATCTTTATTTAATTTGTTAATGGTTCTGGTTTTGTTCAATTATTTATAAAGCAGAGAACACATTTCTGTTTTAAATAAGACTGATTAAGGAGCTCTTAGATCTACAGCTCTTTTAATTGATTGCTGCAATACAGCTAATGACATCACCTTGTTTTCCGGGAGAATTTCGGTTTCAAGCTACAGCAATTCTTTCTATATTTCCAGTTTTAAAAAGGAAAAAATGTAAATGGTTGAATCAAGTATTCCAGCAAACCTCAAGAGTCATGAAATAAATGAACCACAAAAGGTTTGAAATACAACCAACATAAAAACAGAAGAATACTAGGAGAGAGTTGTCTGGCTGGCTCAGTCAGAAGAGCATGTGACTCTTGATCTCAGAGTGGTGAGTTAGAACCCCATGTTGGGTGTAAAGATCACTTAAAATAAATAAATAAACTTAAAAAAAAAAAAGAATACTAGGAAATAAAAAATATATCCATACCCCCTTCTTATTTGGTCTTTCTCCACTAATCAGTACAAATACCCTTCTTTATAAGAAAATCTAATGGGGCGCCTGGGTGGCTCAGTAGGTTAAGCGTCCAACTTCAGCTCAGGTCATGATCTCGCGGTTTGTGGGTTCGAGCCCCGTGTCGGGCTCTGTGCTAATAGCTCAGAGCCTGGAGCCTGTTTTGGATTCTGTGTCTCCTCCTCTCTCTGCTGCCCCCCCCCCCACCATACTCATGCTCTGTCTCTCTCTCTCAATAATAAATAAATGTTACCAAAAAAAATTTTTTTAATAAAAAAAAAGAAAACCTAAAAGACTGCACTTCAAAATAGTACAACTTGTAAAGCAGAGATATTGTGCATTTATTCACTCAACAATTATTTATTGACAACCCACTATCTTCCAAGGGCTAGAGCAATGGAAATACAATAGTGAACAAATGCCCTTGTGAACTCACAGTTTAGTAACAGAGACAGAGAATTTTAAAAATAAACAAGTGAAATATATAATGTGCTGGATAAGATTAAATGTTATGTTAAAAAAAAATGAAGTAAGAAAGTACCACAGAGATGTGGCCACTTTTCATGATGATGATCAGGGCAAGATTCAATGACAAAGATGCATTAGAACAAAAGAGTTGAAAAAGGAAGCCAGTCATATGAATCTCCAGGAGAAGGGCTTTTGAAGTAAAGAGATCAGAGGTGACCAAAGTCAGCCAGGTGAGGGATGTTAAAAGGAGAAGGTCAACAAGATAAGGTAGCGGACTGAGGGGTTTATAGATCATGGAGAATCCTAAGAAATTTGACCTCTATTATAAGAAACATTGAAAGTCTTTGGTGGATTTGGAGTAAAGGAGAGATAGAATAAGACTTAGAATTTTAAAAAATCACTTTTTAAACAAATTTTTTTTAATGTTTTATTTATTTTTGAGAGTGAGAGAGACAGAATGTGAGCAGGGGAAAGGCAGAGAAAACGGGAGACACAGAACCGAAAGCAGGTTCCAGGCTCTGAGCTGTCAGCACAGAGCCCGACGTGGGGCTCAAACCCACAAACTGTAAGATCATACCTGAGCTGAAGTAGGATGCTCAACCGACTGAGCCACCCAGACCCCCCAAAAAAATCACTTTTAGAGCTCCTAATCTGGTAATGGTAGGAAACAGTTTATATTACCCTCTTTACAAATAAAATTATAACCACTATACAAAATATCTTCCAAACAATGATTTGAAGGCATTGGAGAATGGCTAAAAGCAGGTAAAAGTTAAGGGAATTCAACTCATTTAAGACGGGAACCACACAAGGCGATAGAGTCACATTTATATGACTTTCCCCAAACCACCAGCACAGGCTGGCTCAAACTTAAATAGAAACTCTCAGATCTCGCTCCAGGGGGCCAGCAAACCCTTCCTCGGTATGGATCCCAGAAAAATTAAAATATATGTCCACAAAAAGACTTGTACACAAATGTTCACAACAGTCTTAATTCATAATAGCTAGAAACTAGAGACAACCTAAATGTCCATCAACACGGGGATGGAGAGACAAAAGGTGGTATTTTTATACGATGAAATACTACTCTGCAATAGAAAAATGACTGATCCAAGTAACAACATAAATGAATCCAAAAAATACATCATGTTGAGAGAGACTAGTCAGACACATTTTTCTGAGTCCATTTACGTTATATCCAAGAACAGACAGAACCAATCGCTGGTGACAGAAAGCAAAGGTGGGAACGGAGGAACCAACATTGGGCATTTTCCGGGTGATGAAATTCTTTATTTTGTTATGGATAATGATTAAATGGGTGTGTATAATTTCTGAAACTCATCAGACTGAACTCTTAAAAATCTCAAGATTTAGTTGCATGAAGTGTGCTCTTTCTGCCCTCTTTATATAAAGCTATTTATCCACCCTTAGGATTCCAAAAGAAATGAAACAAGGATGTCAAAGAAAATACTAAAGCAAAATAATACAGTAAATTTTACAAGTATCAAGTCCAAATGTCTAATTTCTTACACTCCATATAAAAAACAGGTATTTTTAATAGTAATCCAAACAAACAATTAGCTGTTGCACTTAACGATAAAAGTCAATCGTACTCTAAAGGCTAAAAGGGGATACATTTGTAAGAATGTTATAGGAACAATACAACCTCAGAAACAGTGGCTATCCAACTTTAAACGGAGATTTCTCAAGAACCTGCAAGATAGGATGAAATTTCACTAGAGTACAATGCAGTGAGTAAATACTATGAATAAATTCGTCAAGTAATTGGTAAAGAACAGTCTCAGTGAGAGAAATTCCCATTAAACCTATTTCAAACAGGGTCCTGGGTGGCTCAGTCGGTGAAGCGTCCAATTTTGGCTCAGGTCATGATCTCACAGTCTGGGTTTGAGCCCCACGTTGGGCTCTGTGCTGACAGCTCAGAGCCCGGAGCCTGCTTCGGATTCTGTGTCTCCTTATATCCCTTTGCCCCTCCCCTGCTCACATTCTGTCTCTCTCAAAAATGAATAAACATTAAAAATATATATATTAAAAAAGTAAATAAATAAACCTACTTCGAACATCGGAAACAAACGTTAAGTGTCAAATATGTATTTAAGAATTCCCTAACATATAAGTGCATTTTAAGAAAAGGAGCTGGCTACTCAGAGTGCTTAAAATATGCCTTACATACATTTCTCATCATCACATCTGTTACTAACTGAGGAGCAAAGTTAATTTGGAATGTAAAATTATTTTAGAAAAATAAGCCTTTATATTCTCTAGTATCAATTTTGCAGCTAACATCTAGGTGGTAATACAGCATAATGGCTTAGGAGTGTGGTTCCCTGTAATAAATCCCCATTTTGCCACTTTAAGGTCTCAGAAAATAGACAAGTAAGTCAATAGCATCTGACATATAAGTTGTTACATTTATAGAGTAGGAATATATGTACGGGAACTCCTAGCAGACTTTAAGGAGTAAAATGAAGTACAGCATTCAAGTTCTGTCTGAAAGGAAATTCGCAATTTAATACACGTTGTAGCACAGGCATTGTAACAAAAATCAAGAGAAGACCCTGTTAGGAGGACAATGCTGACAGAGGCAATGGTGATAAAAGAGGGAAGAATACGAAATTCAAATAAGTCATGGTGACATTTCAGTCTCAAGTCTCCTTAAAGATTAAAATAAAGCATATTAAAAAAAAAAAGTGAAATAGGATAAAATTTAAAAATCTGTTCAATCATATCCAGCAAAAGGCTACCATTAAGATTAATTTTCAATCTCCCTCTCTCTTATTGGATCTAAATAATACAAAACGAAAGGAGGTGTTTTAAAAAATTAAATCAAAAATAAGCACCTTCGATTTTATAACTTATTATTTAATGGAACCTGACCCTTGAACTTAGAATTATTACCCACAGATGTTCTACTGCCAGCACTGCACAGAGAGTTCATGCACGTGAGCCCCTAAATTACCAAAAGCAGCACTGTAAATATACCTTTTGTTCATTACATAACAAGTCTCTGCCATGGACAGGATCTATTTTCACACATAGCCGAAATAAATATCAGAGCCAAAAAGGAAGACAGCATTATCGCTGCCAGAGGTAGCATGACTTAAAAGGAACAAGGCTTAAGGGGCACCTGGGTGGCTCAGTCAGTTAAGCATCCAACTCTTGATTTCAGCTCAGGTCATGATCTCACGGTTGGGGAGATCGGGCCCCACATCAGGCTCTGTGATGACAACGCAGAGCCTGTATGGGATTCTCTCTCCCCCTCTCTTTCTGCCCACACCCCTGCTTCCACACCCTCTCTCAAAAATAAGTATTTAAATTTTTTTAATATTGATTTATTTTTGAAGGGAAGAGAGAGACACACACACACAGAGTGTGAGTGAGGGAGGGGCAGAAAGAGAGAGGGAGACAGGGAGAGGGAGAGGGAGAGGGAGAGAGAGAGAAAGAGAGAGACAGAGAGAATGAGAATCTAAAGCAGGCTCCAGGCCCTGAGCTGTCAGCACAGAGCCCAACGCGGAGCTCGAACTCACGAACCATGAGATCATAACGTGAGCTGAAGGCAGACGCTCAACCGACTGAGCCACCCACATGCCCCATTAAATAAATATTTTTAAAAAACAAAAAACAAGGCTTAAAAAAATACATCTGATTCTCAGGTCAGTTTTACCAAAAGACCAACTGATTGGGGTGATAAACTTATACTTTATGTATGAGGTTTTATTTTCTTCCTTTCCAAAGATATCCTACATAGACACAAAACTAAGTCAACCACTCTTCACAGAAAAACTGTGTAGCTAACACCTAGGTAGAAGTATAGTATAATGGCTTACGAGGGTGACTACTGTGTCAAATTTACTCAGCTACATGACCCTGAACCAATTATTCAATCCTCCTAAACCTCAGTTGTATTTTAAATATAAACTATAAGTAGGTTTTACAAGATACAAAGCACCCAGCAGAGTATGTGGCCCTCAATAAATACAAAAAATGCTTGCTATGATCTCAAGAAACTAGAACAAAGCTGGAGGTATCCCAATTCCAGATTTCAAGATATATTACCAAGTCGTGGTAACCAAAACAGTATGGTACGGGCACAATAACAGACACAGAGATCAATGGGACAGAATAGAGCCCAGAAATAAACCCATGCTTATATGGTCAATTAATCTGAGACAAAGGAGGCAAGAATACGCAATGGCAACTAGTGTCTTCAATAAATGGTACTGAGCAAACTGCACAGCTTCATGCAAAAGAAAGAAACCAGACCGCTTTCTAACACCACACACATAAATGACCCAACATGCATTAAAGAGCTAAATGTGAAACATGAAACCATAAAACTTCTGGAAGAAAACATAGGCAGCAAATATGACACGGACCATTGCAACATTTTTTTAGATATGTCACCTCAGGCAAGGGAAACAAAAGCAAAAATAAACTACCGGGACCACACCAAAATAAAATGTTTTTGCACAGCAAAGGAAACAATGAACAAAACAAAAAGACAACCGACCGAATGGGAGAAGATATTCATTTGGAGAAGATATTCACAAATGATGTATTGGATAAGGGGTAAATATCCAAAATAAAGAACTTATAAAACTTAACTCCAAAAACACAATCTGATTAAAAACTGGGCAAAGGACCTGAACAGATCTTTTTCCAAAGAAAACATACATGTGGCCAACAGATACATGAGAAGATGTTTAATGTGACTCATCCTCAGGGAAATGCAAATCAAAACCACCATGAGATATCACCTTATACCTGTCAAAATGGTGAGAATCAAGGAGACAGGAACAGGGTGAGGATATGGAGAAAAAGGAATGCTTGTGCACTACTGGTGGGGATGTAAATTGGTGCAGCCACTGTGGAAAAGAGCATGGAGGTTCCTCCAACACTTAATAACAGAGGGGAACCTGGCTGGCTCAGTTGGTAGAGCATGTGACTCTTGATCTCAGGGTCATGAGTTCAAGCCCCGCATTGGGTGTAGAGCTTCTTCAAAAAACTTTTTTTAAGTAGAAATACCATGTGATTCAGTAATTCTTTAGATAATTACCCAACGAAAATGAAAACACTAATTTGAAAATATATATGCACCCCTATGTCTATTGTGGCACTATTTACAACAGCCAAGACATGGAAGAATCCAAGTGTCCATCAATAGATGAATCGAGACACATGTGCTATATATACACAATGGGATAGTACCGAGCATTAAAAAGAATGAGATGTTACCATTTTCAACAACACGAATAGACCTAGAGAGTATTATACCAAGTCCAATAACTCCAACAGAAGACGATTACCATAGGATTTCACTTACATGTAGAATCTAAAAAGCAAAAGAATGAATAAACAAACAAAAAGCAGAAACAGACCCATAAATACAGAGGTTACACAGATGGCTGCCAGAGAGAAAAAGGGATAGGGGATGGGCAAAATGAGTGAAGGGGGGTGGGAGATACAGACTTCCAGTTATGGAATAAGTTATGGGCATACAAGCACAGGAAATAAAGTCAGTGGTAATGTAGCAGCAGTGTATAATGACAAAATGGGGCTACACTTGTAGTAAGCATAGCATAACATATAGACTTGGAGAGTCACCATGTTGTACATCTGAAGTTAATATAACATTGTGTGTCAACTATACTTGCACAAAAAAGGAAGTTTGCTACCACTGTATTAATTGTTTAAGGTATTAAAATAATGTATTAGCGGGGCGCCTGGGTGGCTCGGTTGGTTAAGCGTCCGACTTCGGCTCAGGTCATGATCTCATGGTCTGTGAGTTCGAGCCCCACATCAGGCTCTGTGCTGACAGCTCAGAGCCTGGAGCCTGTTTCAGATTCTGTGTCTCCCTCTCTCTCTGCCCCTCCCCTGTTCACGCTCTCTCTCTGTCTCAAAAATAAATAAACGTTAAAAAAAAATTTTTTTTTAAATAAAAAAATAAAAATAATGTATTAGCTATCCTCTCAGATAATCTGTATTAATAAAAGATAATTTTCTGCATTATCAAGGGAATGATGTACAATTAATCATGTCCTTACAACTTTCCTGCATGTTTTATATGGCAAATGACTAAACCACTTCTTAGATATTGATACAATGCAACATAATTTGGAGAAGAAATATTACCTTAAAATAAGAAAAATGGGTGCCTGGGTGGCTCAGTTGGTTGAGTGTCTGACTCTTGATTTCGGCTCAGGTCACAATTCCAGGGTTGTGGGATCGAGCCCCACATCAGGCTCTGCACTGAGCGTGTACCCTGCTTAAGATTCTCCCCCCTCTCCTCTTCTCTCTCTCTCTCCCCCCATCCTTCTATCCCTCTTCCCTGCTCTTTCTCTAAAAAATAAAAATAAAAATACTATCATCTGGAAGACACTGAAAAATTACTAACAGAAGCAGAAAAAAACATGTTTAACTGTGCGAGTATACTATACTTGCATAAATTCATGAAAAAATGAACTCTATAAAATAAAATTATACAAACAGAAAACAGGCAAATATTAAAAGGCAAGTGAGATTGCTTAAAAATGGAAATGGTTGAAAGAAGAATTTCAGGGACACAAAGTGGGAAAACCTAAAATCTGTAAAGGATGTAGGGAAAAGTAGAAATTTAACTGATACAAAATGAAGTAATGATGTGGAGAATGCTTGAGGACACTGAGAATGCAGAGTTCAAAAAAAAAAAAAAACAAAAAAAAAACAGGAGAGAAATGAAAACAATAAAGGGGCACTTTTAAGCACCTGTAGCTAACACCATGCTTTATGGTAAAAGACTGAACCCTTTCCCTCTAAAACTAGAAACAAGGCAGACCGTCTGGCTGGTCTGTTGGTGGAGCATGCAACTCTGGATCTCGGGGTTGTGAGTTTGAGCACTAGGCTGAGCACAGAAATGGCTTAAAAATAAACATCTTAAAAAGATAGATAAAATTGGAAGCAGGCAGGATGTCTGGACTTCTGAGTCCTATTTAAATCATATTAAAAGTCCTACTCAGGGACACCTGGGTGGCTCAGTCAGTTATGCGTACAACTTCAGCTCAGGTCATGATCTTTCAGTTTGTGAGTTCGAGCCCTGCATCAGGCTCTGTGCTAACAGCTCAGAGCCTGGAGCCTGCTTCAGATTCTGTGTCTCCTTCTCTCTCTGCCCCTCCCATGCTCATGCTCTGTCTCTCTGTGTCTCTCAATAATAAATAAACGTTAAAAAAAAAGTCCTACTCAGTGCAATAGGGCAAGAAAAAAAATAAAAGCTGAACAGACTGGAAAAGAAGAAATAAAATGGTCTCTATTCATGGACAATGTAACTATCCATAAAGCAAATCACAAAAAATCCACACAAAAAAACTGCTGTAACTAATTAAGGAATTTACCAAGGTCACAGAATACAAGGTCGATATACAAAAATCAACTCTATATACTAGCCAGAAACAACTAAAAACCAAAATTTCAAACACAGTACCATTACAACAACTCCAAAAACACAAAATACTCAGGCATAAATCTAACAAAACATATGTAGGATGTGTAGGCTGAAAAATGAACAAAAGTGACATAAGAAACCAAAGAGGACCTAAATAGAGAGGTATATTCAGTACTGCTAAGAAGTCATTTCTCTATTAAGTGATCTGTAAGTTAAACATAATCAAAAATCCCAGCAGGATTTTTAAAAACTAGCAAAGCTGGTTTTTAAATTTATATAAAAAGTCAAAGAAATGAAAATATCCAAAACAATTATGGGGGAAAAAAAACCCGCAAAGTTAGCAGACTGACAATACTTGACTTTTAAAGTTGACTACAAAGCTACAGAAATTAAGGTAGTATCATATTAGCATAAAGATAGAAAGATCAATGGTCTAAACAGAGAGTCCAGAGAAAGACCCACACAAACATGTCAAATGATTTTTGACAAAAGGGTGAGGCACTTCAGGGACAAAAAGATGTTATCAGTTAAGTTATGCTGGACGTGTATAAATGAACATCTAAAATGAACATCTATACGCAGAAAAAAGGAAATTTAATCTGCGCCTTATACCAAATTAACTCAAAATAGATTTTAGAGCTAAATGGAAAAAATAAACCTATAAAACAGAAGAAAATAAAATCTTTGTGATACTGCATTAGCCCACAAATTCTTAGATACAAAACCAAAAGGATCGATAAAAGAAAATAACTGATAAACTTCATTAGAATAAAAAGCTTTCCCATAAATCACAGGTGAGAAAGGACACACGCCTAGAATAATATATAAAAACCTCACAAAAGTTGAAAGAAAACAAACACCCTCCACACATTTGAACAGCCCAGAACAAAAAAATTCCCATGCATTTCCATATGCTGGGATTTACTCCTGAGACTGTCCTTTAAATTACTATAATGGAACTTCCTTATCTTTCACAATGTGGAAATACAATTAGGCAAAAGATGTGAACAAATATTCTACCAATGAAGATATATGGAGACAAGTAAGCACATAAAGAGATCATATAATTTGTTACTAGGAAAACGCAAATTAAAAATACAAAATACCACTAGAAACCTAATAGAATAGTTTCGATAAAAACAAGTGACAATGGAGCGCCTGGGTGGCTCAGTTGGTTCAGTGTCTGACTTCAGCTCAGCCCATGGGCTCACAGCTCGTGAATTCAAGCCCGATGTCGGGCTTTCTGCTATTAGCACGGAGCCTGCTTCCAATTCTCTGTTCCCCTCCTCCTCAGCCCCTCCCCTGCTTGTACTCTCCCTCTCTCCCCCAAAAATAAACATTAAAAAAAAAAAAATGTGAGGCACCTGGGTGGCTCAGTCGGTTATACGTCTGACTTTGACTCAGGTCATGATCTCACGGTTCATGAGTTCAAGCCCCATGTCGGGCTCTGTGCTGACAGCTCAGAGCCTGAAGCCTGCTTCAGATTTTGTGTCTCCCTCTCTCTCTGCTCCTCCCCCACTCGTTCTCTCTCTGTCTCTCTCAAAAATAAAAATATTTTTAAAAAAATATTTTTTAAAAAAAGTGACAATACCAAGTGCTGACGAGGTACTAGAACTCTCATATAATGCTGGCAAAGTGTAAAATAATACCAATCCTTCACAAATTCTTACAGAAAATGGAAGAGGAGGTGAGAACACTTCCCAGCTCACTTTCCAATGTCAGTTGCACTCTGATACCACCAAAGACATCACGAGAAAGCTATATAGACCAAGAGCCCTCATGAACATAGATGGAAAATTTTTTAACAAAACATAAGCAAATCAAACAGCAACATATAAAAAGCATGATACACAACAACCCATGAGACTGATCCCAGGAATACAGCGGGCTGTAAATCTGAAAATCAGTGATGTAATACAACCTACTATTAGAAAAAAGGTCAAAATCTGTATGATCAACTTAACCTCTATTAACAGTGACCAAAGGTCCCCCAGCAGTTTTGAAACACTGCTGTTATTTTGTATTTGTCCCAAAGTGCTCCCTTTTTCGCTATTTGCTATTCCACACATACTGAGTACATTCTGCTAGGCACTAATACAGACACACACAATTACGTGATTCAGTAAACATATCGTAAGACTTATACACAGGTACACCGTTAACAAGAATAGCCCACTCTGCCCAAGATAAAAAAAAAAAAAAAGGAAAAACAGACTGACTCATTCCTATTCTGAAGTTACAGAGACATATTTTAAACCGTAAGTAAAATTAAATCACGTCGTGGTGTCCAATACTTCCAAGGTATGGAAGTAACCTTAAAGGCCTAGTGTATATATTCTTTCTTTTGCCAGACTGCCTCTGTACAAAACATGATCACCTTGAAAACCCTTCCAGTACAACCATTTTTGCCATTCTTACTGGAAAATATCGTGGGGTAGTGTAATCCTATACCTTGTGGGGAGCAAGAATCCTCTGTCTGAATTTTTCAACTGTTTCTTGACCCATAGAAGACCAAGCATTGCCGAAAGCTTCCGCTTTGTCTTGTCTGAGATGAAGGCTCTCTAACTGCTGCTGCAGAGCCGCGGGCTTCACGCTGTGATACACCGCCTAGTCATGAGAGGGCAAACATTACCTCTGTCCCTGATACTCAGACAGATCCCTTGAATTATACTCAAATACAAAATTAGTTTTAAATGATTTAAATCAACAAAAAATTTCCTATTTCTATCAGAAATGTTTCATGTATTTTTTTTAAAGTTTGTTTATTCTTTGAGAGAGACTGAGAGAGCGAGCACGAGCAGGGGAGGGGCAGAGAGAGGGGAAACACAGAATCCAAAGCAGGCTCCAGGCTCTGAGCTGTTGGCACAGAGCCCGATGCAGGGCTCGAACCCACAAACCGCGAGATCATGACCTGGGTTGAAGTCGTACACTTAACCGACTGAGTCACCCAGGCATCCCGTAAGTGTTTTATATCTATTTACCAATAATAATATACACAACAGGGAGACGCAGAGTTAAATGGCCTAATTTAAACTATTTAGGCTACACTTTCCCACTTTTGCCTGTGTCTTAAGTAATCCTAAATCCACTTAACGGAAAAATGTCTTCTTTACGTTAGCTATGTAAGTGATACTCTATTTAAAGTATCATTTCTGGGGTGCCTGGCTGGGTGAGTCGGAGGAGTCTGCAACTTTTGACCTCACGGTCATGACCGTGAGCCCCACACTGGGTGTAGAGATTACTTAAATAAATAAATAATGTAAGCAAATAAAATAAGCTATCATTTCCTCATTCCACTTAACTATTTCAAAGAAATGTACAACGGTTTTATTTCCCAACAAACAAACTTTTTCCAGGAAGCGCTTTCTCAAAACCACCTTTGTCTACCCAACTTCCTAGGTAATACATAATAAAACATTGTAAACATACGTAATAAATATTGTAAACATACAATAATAATTTACAATAATAAAATATTGTAAACATGTGAAAATAAAACATTTTTAATAATATCTGTTCTAGTTCTTAACATTATTCTGGAACGACTTTCTCATGAAGTCCATGTTGCTGGGTCCTCCTTGATTATCCTTCCTTCTACTGAAGGTTCACCAGGGTTCAGAACCATAGTCCTGTTTCTGACCTGTAATCTGCACAAGGCTGTGTGTAGTAGACGCCTGGGTACTTGTCTTCCTAACCATATCTGTTCACTAAAATGCCTATGAAGCTACAGTACTATTTAAACTTTATTTCACAAGTATTCTATGAAGTCACCCAACAGGAATTTATTGAAATCTATTTTAAGTCCAGCAATGTGCTAGGTTTATAGAAGGTGAATTAAAAATATGACAGGTCCCTCACAAATTCAAAACCTAATGAAGGCTGACACACATGAAATAATCAAAGACTAACAATGTGCTCCACTCGGATGAGCCAAGGATAAAAGGAATCCAAATTAGGGCAAAACTGCCAAGTGCAAGGGGTCAAAGCTACAGTGAGAGGAGATGGGACTTGAACCACATTTAACGATTGAAAAAGGGATGCAAAAGGGCAGTTTAATAGGAAGAAATTGTATGACAAAAAGTCCTTTGACAACTATGTCTTTTCTAAATGTTTTATCATCCTAGTCGAATAAATCCCCCCGAAATCATTTCTTAAATTTCTTAAATAAAATGCGCTCACTTCTCCAAGTTATAAACCCAGTAACAATGAATTAAAATGTTTTATACCTGTCTCAAGTCAATGAAGCCCTGATTCACGTTGTTAAATACTTTACTCATGCTACTTAACATTTAGATTGTTTTGTAGACTGCAATACCGTAGGAAAAAATCATACATTCAAATATTTTTACTACCTTCAAATTCTCAAGTACAATATATTCACAGCTTCCATCCGTATACTTTTTTTGAAAAAATAAAAAGCGATAGGTGCCCCTGGGTGGCTCAGTGGGTTAAGTGTCCAACTCTTGATTTAAGCCCAGGTCATGATCTCACGGTTCATGGGTTTGAGCCCCGCATCGGGCTTTGTGCTGACAGCCTGCAAAGGCTCTCTCTACCCCTCCCCCTAGCTCGCAATCATGCATGTGCTTTCTCTCTCTCTTAATATAAACTTAAAAAAAAATTTTTTAATTAAAAAGTACGTAAATAAAAAAAATCGATAGCTATCATAGCAATACAGATATGCAGTAAAGAAAGCATGTTTAGGAGGTTTGGGGAAATAAAAATACCTGTTCTAAAATGAATGATATTGTTTCAAGAACTAGGTGAAGATCTTGTTTCTCTAGAGAAAATGCAGCCTGAAGCTTTTCTTCTTCTTCTTCACTGAAACTGTTCTCAGCCTACAACACAAAAAGCAAGCTATTAGCACACATGCAGGTATTCAAAACTTAGATACTCCACAGAAGAGTATCTGAAGATTCCTTTATTCACACATGGATGAGAAATGTTAAGAAAAAGCGAAAGAATCTGATGTGTTTGTAAATTTCAACAACTCAAAATCATAGTACAATTCATTATCTGGATCATGCCAAATGAATAAATAAATAAACTAAATAAATAAATTAAAAAAAAAACATTACTTTAAGTTCTATGATTTATAGGAGGTGGAAACTACCAGTATTTACCAAAAGAAATGGATGTTTAGAAAAAACAATACTAGAAGGTAAAACCCCAAAATGTTAATAATAATTAACAGTAATGTCCACCTTCCTCATTCAAATATATTTACTGAGTATCTATTATGTGCTACAGAGAAAGGCAGTTCATGTCCTCAAGTATACAGTACTCTAGTTAGACACATAAATACAAATACTCATTCATGTAATTTTCATTTTGATGAGTTCTGCAAAAATGTGAATTATTATAAGAGCATACATAAAGCAAGAAATTAGGTCTTTTTTATCATTTTCATACATATTTTCCAAAACTCACACATTATACACATTAAATTTATGACCAATACGTGAAAGAAGACAGACTCTGAGAAGTCTTCTTTCTTTTGTATCCAAAATAATCTCCTTGATCTAAAGAGGATTAGTTTATTATGTAGGAAAAATGTGTACCACTTGAAGAACTTTAAAATAAAAAGAACTCCTTTAAAAATAAATGAATTAAAAGAAAATAATATAAAATAAGATATGAAATAAAATAAATAACCTATATTATCCACATATACTAAAAACAACTCTCCCTATGGCTGCCTCTCCCGAACAGCAATAGGGAGAAAATTCAGAAGTTCACAAGCCCTCCCTTGACAGCGTACGATGATGTACACCTACCTGGCTGTTCAACCAAAGCTGCATTAGAGCTTTAAGCTAGTATACTTTTGGAGGCTACTCACCAGAACTTCCAGGCTCTACTACCTGTTTTATGACCGAGAAAATCATGAGCCAAATTTAGCCAAAATGCCAATTACTTACCTCAAGAGCAACATTTTGACTTAAAAGTTTCAGAATTTCTGTGACTACTATATGTCTTCTTGAAATAATGACCTAGAGTACCAGATTTCATCAATGTGAGGAAGGTAATGGTATTACATGTATATAATCAGAACCACGTGTTGTATTAAATTCAATGGATATTGGGGCGCTTGGGTGGCTCAGTCGGTTAAGCGTCCAGCCTCGACTCAGGTCATGATCTTAGAGTATGTGGGTTCGAGCCCCACGATGGGCCCTGTGCTGACAGCTCAGAGCCTGGAGCCTACTTCAGATTCTGTGTCTCCCTCTCTCTCTGCTCCTCCCCCACTCGTGCTGTCTCTCTCTCTCAAAAATAAAATAAAACATTAAAAAAATAAATAAATAATACATAACAAATAAATTCAATGGATACTTATAATTTAACCAAGTCAGTCAATCTGATGCCTTGGAACACATGCTAAATAAGCTGTTTTCACAAAATAATAATAGTAATTGAGGAGGTACAAAAATAAACTTTCAGTGTCCCCAATATGTACAAGGAAGGGAAATTTGTTTAAAAAATACAGCAAACAGAGAGAGACAGAGAGAGAGACATTCTCAAGATTTCCAAGGGCATTATATTAATAAAGTGGTTTGGGGAGGGGCACCTGGATGGCTCAGTTGGTTGGGCGTCTGACTTCTGCTCATGTCATGATCTCACAATCTGTGAGTTCGAGCCCCTCGTCGGGCTCTGTGCTGACAGCTCAGAGCTTAGAGCCTGCTTCAGATTCTGTATCTTCCTCTCTCTCTACCCCTCCCCCGTTCTTGCGCTCTCTCACTCTCTCTCTCTCTCTCTTAAAAATAAATAAAGATGCAAAAAAAAAATTTTTTTTTTTAAATAAAGTGGTTTGGGGGGGCACCTGGGTAGTTCAATTGGTTGAGCATCCAACTCTGGATTTTGGCTCAGGCCGTGATCTTACAGTTTGTAAGATCAAGCCCCCGTGTCAGGCTCCATACTGACAGCACAGAGTCTGCTTGGGATTCTCTGACTCTCTCTCTGCTCCTGACTCATTCTCTCTCCCTCTCTCAAAACAAGTAAGTAAACTTAAAAAAAAAATAAGGAATGTCTGGTTGGCTCAGTCAGTTAAGCATCCAACTCTTGATTTCAGCTTAGGTCGTGATCCCAGGGTCAGGGACCAAGCACTGTGTCAGGCTCCATGCTGAGTATGGAAGCCTGCTTAGGATTCTCTCTCTCTCTCTCTCTCTCTCTCTCTCTCTGCCCCTCTCCCCCACTCACACACTAGCTCTCTCTCTCTAAAAAAAAAAAAAAAAAAAAAAAAATTAAAGAAATGTTTAAAACAAATAAATATTTAAAAAAATAAAGTGGTTTGGAGTGAAGGGGGCTAAGGGAATATTTACTTTCCCCCATCCACGGGTACATCAGGAATGCAACCTTAAAATAAGATGGAGTGTAAAATATGGGAGCAAATAGAGAATACAGCTTTAAAAAAAGTTCCAAACACATATTCAATACCCTGCTCCAAAAGCAACCTTGGGTCAAATAAATATTAAGCATGAAGTACCTCTATTTGCTTCCAAAAAGCAGCAATTTAACTTATTTCTGTCTACCAAAAGCAACCCACACATATCTAGGAGTAAAAGAGAAGGTAAACAAGATACAGTCTTTTTTATCCTCTCAATGGGAAAAAATTAAGGCCTAGGTTTATAAAATTAGAGAACAAATGTCCAAGAAACTTAAATTTTATTTTATTTTTTTAACGTTTATTTATTTTTGAGACAGAGAGAGACAGAGCATGAACGGGGGAGGGTCAGAGAGAAGGAGACACAGAATCTGAAACAGCCTCTAGGCTCTGAGCTGTCAGCACAGAGCCCGATGCGGGGCTTGAACTCACGGACCACGAGATCATGACCTGAGCCGAAGTCGGCTGCTTAACCGACTGAGCCACCCAGGCGCCCCGAAACTTAAATTTTAAGATGGAAAGTGACAGGGTGCCTGGGTGGCTCAGTCAGTTAAGCGTCTGACCTCAGCCCAAGTCAGGATCTCACAGCTCATGAGTTCAAACCCCATGTTGGGCCCGGTGCTGACAGCTCAGAGCCTGATGCCTGCTTCGAATTCTGTGTCTCCCTCTCTCTCTGCCCCTCCCCTGTTTACACTCTGTCTCTGTCTCTCAAAAATAAACATTAAAAAAAGTTTTTTTAATAAATAGAATGGAAAGTGGGTATTAATTTTTTCTATATATTTAAAGAACATATGCCATAAATACACATACACAAGCAGAAAGGAAAAACAACACATGAAGAATATAAGGCACTGCTATATGAAGTGATGTGGAAAGGTCTCTTAAAAAAGTGGCAAGCGAGAAAAGGTAAACAACAGGGCAATATATACAGTACGATGCCACTTGTGTAAACACACACAAACTGCACATTTCTATGTGTATGTGTATGTATGCACATGTGTATGCACGTCTGTATTTATTAACACATGAAGAATCTAGAATAAAAACCAAATTGGTAACAAGGCTACCTCTGGGGAGGTGTGGTGGTTTTATTATATCTCAAAATTCTTTAGCACTCCTCCCTTCAAAGGATGGAGCCTCATTTCTTTCCCTTGAATGTGATCCAGAAGGAATGACCTACTTCTAACAAGGATAATATAGTAAAAGTGAAGCTCTGTGACATCAAACGCGAGGTCACAAAAAGGACAGCACCTCCCTCTCTTGGGTCACTGGTTCTGGAAGAAGCCAACCTCCATGTTGGGAGGAAAGGCCTGTGCAGCAAGGAACTGAGGCCTCCCACCGGGTAATCATATTCGAAGGAAATCCTCCAACCTGGGCCAAACCTTCAGATTAACAGCAGCCCCAACAACATCTGGCAGCAACTTCATGAGAACCCCAAGCCAGAACCACGCAGCTAGGCCAGAAACAAGCAGTCAAGCCTCTCCTACATTCTTGACCTACACGAACTGCGAGTATAACAAATGTTTACTCTTGTTTTAAGGTGCTAAGTTTGGGGGTAATTTGTAATTCAACAATAAATAACTAACAAAGGAGAGAATGAAGATGAAAGGAGAGCCAGAGTTAACCAAGGGGGCATTTCAGGTTGTCCACACTATGTAAATTTCTTAACACAAAAACTTACTCATAAACTATTTGTGAAATCTAAAATTTGTTATCAAGATGCTTAATTTAAGTGCTCTAAGAATTTTGAACTAGAAAGCCACAAAAAAAGCAAATTAAAAAATCCATTTTTCCGAATTGTCTTTTTCTTTTTTTCTTTTTTAAAGAATTCATTTTCTTAACATGCATGATGAGTAAACTAACCTCAGTAGTTGCAATCAGGTCACATTCCTTAGAAAATTAAATATGTCTTCTACTCTATGAAGATAGTATATTAGGTAAATAATTATGAAAGCAATTAGGCTTTAAATACTCATGGGGGGGACATCTGGGTGACCCAGACGGTTAAGTGTCCGACTCTCGATTTTGGGTCAGGTCAATGATCTCACGGTCACGACACAGAGTCCCTGGTCAGGCTCTGTGCTGAGCATGGAGCCTGCCTAAGATTCTCTCTCTCCCTCTCTGCCCCTATCCTCTGCTCATGTGCTCGCTCGCTCTCAAAAACAAAAACAACCTCAGAGTATGGATTTAGAAACAGAGAGGCCTGCTGTCCAGAGCCCAAGCTCTGACTCACATTCACTGTCTTATGCACAAAACCTCAATGGAAGAACACACAGTACTACTATTTTCCAAATATTATAATTCAAAGTGTATATATATCATTCTTACCCAATAAACCCATGTGTAAGAAGACCTTACACATCCTATACTAACTTATACCATCTTATATTAACTACAAAATAAATGTATTTTCAGAGATGAACTGCCCTTTTCTTTTTTATCTAGATCAGTGGGGCCAATTCTCCTTTGCGCAGGCCTCTCCTGCACACAGGACCCTTAAAGTCCCAAGCATTAAATGCTAGTGGCACCCTCCATACATTATAATAGCCAAGAAAAATTCTTAGGCATTTCTATAGGCTGAGATTCACATTTGTGATTGTCCTTTATGTTAACATGCTGAGACTTCTCTATCTGTCATAATGAGGAAATACAGAGGTTCCACAAGTGAATCTATCAAATACAAGAATTCTTTTTCCAACTTATGAAAGCAATCTTTCTAAAATGTATCACACCCTTGGGGCACCTGGGTGGCGCAGTCGGTTAAGCGTCCGACTTCAGCCAGGTCACGATCTCGCGGTCCGTGAGTTCGAGCCCCGCGTCAGGCTCTGGGCTGATGGCTCAGAGCCTGGAGCCTGTTTCCGATTCTGTGTCTCCCTCTCTCTCTGCCCCTCCCCTGTTCATGCTCTGTCTCTCTCTGTCCCAAAAATAAATAAACGTTGAAAAAAAAAAATTAAAAAAATAAATAAATAAAATGTAGTATCACACCCATTCTAGACTTTTGTAAACAAAGTATATTGGTTTAAACTAATTTCTTATGATGAGTCCGTCACAATGATGAGCATCAGAATTCTATGAACAGTATTGCAAGGAACTCCTAAGATACACTAATGATTTTTCACTTCAGGATAGATAGATAGATAGATAAATAAATAAATAAATAAATAAATAAATAACCAACCCTCAGATTTCTGGGCATTTACATTTCTTGTGTCTGATTTTTATAAGTCAATTCTTGAAACTGCCTCCACGCCCATCACAGCAGCATCTTCACCCCCCAGTTTGCTGTTTCTAGTTTGCCACAGCCAGGTATCCAAAGAACTGATCTCTCAGAATTAGACATACAGCATAGCTGGACCAACAGGCTTTGTGTGATGGCCTACAAGTCTCTCCAGTGGAGCAAAGTATGTGAGCTTTTTTAATTGCATGAGTTGTGACAGCTATTTTTTTTTTCTTTTAAACTCAGAGGCCATAAATTGTTCTTTCTAAGTCCCTAATCTGACTTCTGTCAGTGTTTCCCAATGCAGACTCCATTAGCATGCTGGATGGGACAAACCTTGTGGGACCATTCTGCATAATACAAGACATTTAGTTCTCAGGCATTAGTAATAACCCCCCAAAACTTCCCATGTATTTCTATATGCTAGGATGAGCCAGAAAGATGACCAGTTCAAAGACGACTCCCAGACCCATGCTTAAGCACACCCATATTCCATGCTTAAGGCTTCTCCCTATGTTTATTCCAACTAGGGATTCCAAGGAACCAGTCTGGACAAAGCCCATAAAAAAATGAAAGTGTTAAGCTGATGACATTTAGAAGAGCAACCCAATCCCTAAAATTCTTCACCTATGCACCTGCATCAGGTTTCACTGTTCTAAGAGCTCTGCTTGTCTCAAGGCAAAGGCCAACTTAACAGACCAAGAACACAAAAAGAAATCTGGCAGATCCTGAATGTCACTGCAAACTTTACTTGCTACAAACTCTTATCACAATAGGAACCCCTCTAGAAGAACACTGCCTGAAACTGTCCAGGAAAAAAAACAAAAAAAATGCACCTTTGCTTTCTATCTTAGCTGGCAAAGTTATCACCTGCATATGTTTCTGTTCTCAACTGCTTCAGCTGTCAACGACCAGACCTCCTCATGTTCACTCCCCTGCCACTGATGGCATAGCATCCAAGCATCTCTATAGAATGCTCTGGCCACCCACTTACTCTAAGATAGACACTAACTTATTCACAACCCCAGAAATGACTGAGAGGATCAAAGACAAACTACATATCACCGTTTTCCTACAAATTTCCTATCCTCCCTCATCATAAAGAACAAAAGATTCGTTTGAGAGTTTTTTGTCCCCCACTGTTTTGTAAGTTTGAGAAGACAGCTACCAGCTGGGGAAATCACAGCAGAACTTCTGGACTGATTGCTTACATCATTCACTTTTGTACTAACTTATATACTGTTTTGTACTCTTTCCTGAGGTTGATTGTAATAAACAGGGATGGACTAAAGGGATGGATTCTGGAACCAGGGAGCTTACTAGCTAGGTGTGTGTCCGTGCACAAATTATTTAACTGGTGTCTATCTCAGTTTCTTCTTGGATGAAATAAGGATGACAATAGTACCTACTTCCTAAAGTTGCTGTAAGGATCAGATGAATTAACACCACAAAGTCATTAGAACACTACCAGAGGGAGGAACATAACTGAATCACAAATACTTCAGAATGTGGCTGCTATTATATTACTCTGGTGGCTCCCCCTGTCTCTCCATCTACACCCAAATTCCTTATAGCCCGGAATTTAGAGGACCTGCATTTGTTTTGTGTTTCCCATGCAAGGATAAGAATTAACTGCAAGAACAGCTACTGAGTGCAGACCATATAAGTGTATTAGGCATGGAAAATATAAAGATGAGTAAGACATGATGCTCAAGATCTTCAAGGTCAGCAAAAGACCCTGGCATCATAAAACAAATGCTTACACTGCAGGACTAAAATGAGATGACAATGAACCAAGTGTTTTAGAAGCACAGAAAACAAAGTGCTGAGAGTGAGACAGCAAGATCCTTGAGACATACGGTCTACTCAATAAAAAAGGGGAAAAAAAGACATTGCAGGTAAGGGAAAGAGTATATGCATGGAAACAGAGTTGGAAAAGTTCATGGCATATTCTGGTAAAAGTGCACAGCCCGGTGTGACTGGAGCACTTGCAAAATGGGAAAATAAACCCTGTGGCCATATTATAATGTTGTTATAACATGATTACAATACAATTCTAAAGATTTTGAACTTTTTTCCATGAGGCAATGGGAAGTCAATGACGACTTCAAACACTGTAAAGATACACTGAATTCTTTTTTTTTTTTTTTTTTTTTTTTTTTTAGGAAAAAAATATTTGTAGAGATAAATGGACTAGCATTATGAAGAAGTGATAGGAGGGAGTAGACTTCAGGTAGAGGTAACAGTGTGGAGGCAGTTACTGCAGTCTAAGGCAGGGACATTAAGGATCTCAACTAAGACTATGAAGAGAACTTGGATTTGAGAGACACTTAAGAGGGAGAAGGGACTCGGAAGTGAGCTGGCTTCTGAGGAAAAATAAGAGAAGAGGGTCCAGGTTCTCCAGGTGAAGTATGGAAGTGCTGTATCACTATATTCTACACCTAAAAATTAGTATCACACTGTATGTTAACTAACTGGAATTTAAAATAAAAACTAATTAGGGGTTGAGCGTCCGACTTCAGCTCAGGTCATGATCTCATGGTCTGTGAGTTTGAGCCCCATGTCACGCTCTGTGCTGACAGCTCAGAGCCTGGAGCCTGCTTCGGATTCTGTGTGTGTGTGTCTCTCTCTGCCCCTCCCCCACTCATGCTCTGTCTTTCTCTCTCTCTCTCTGTCAAAAATAAACATTTAAAAAATTTTTTAAAAATAAAAATAAAAATAAAATAAAAACTAATTTAAAAAAAAAAAGTCCATTTAATTCTCATTTAATGGTGATGCAACGTACCATCAGGAAGAGCAGTTACTAGATGCTCCATAAACATGTGTTGGATGGAATTAAATTTTTATAACCTGAAAAAGAAGTTAACTTAGGTTGGTGACCAAGCAGTGAATCACCAAACATTAATCTGTCCAAAATAACCACACCCTTGAAATAAAAGTGAAAGGGAAAGATTAAAGGAAAGATTAAATACTGGGGTGATAAGAAAACTACAGCATTTTAAAAAAAATTTTAATGTTTATTTATTTTTTGACAGACAGAGAGACAGAGCATGAGAGGGGCTGGAGCAGAGAGAGAGGGAGACACACAATCTGAAGCAGGCTCCAGGCTCTGAGCTGTCAGCACAGAGCCTGACGGGGCTCGAACTCATGAACCGTGAGATCATGACCTGAGCTCTGAAGTTGGATGCATAACCAATTTAGCCACCCAGGAGCCCCAAAAGCATTATTTTTAAGAGGAAGAACGAAATCAGAATATTCTCAAAGCATGTTACACGGAACCTGAGTCCCAAAATATATACCATGAGACATCAGTTGCAAGGTCAAACTTGTATGAAAAGTTTTGCACATCATATTCACCCTTAAATATTTACTGTAAACACTATCATAAAATATACTCTGAAAAAAATATATATATACACTCTGAAAACTTACATAATAAAAAAAGATTAACTTTAATGAAGGCGGAGTTTCCCAAACTTTTGGGACATTACAAAATTTTGTACAGAGCCTGTGTTCCCTAGGACACACTGGAGAACACTATACTTCACAAAAAGTTTTTCAAATACAAACAAAAGAGTTTCAGTGCAATCACAAGAAAGTATTATAAACTATAGAAATGCAAAAATACAAACCTTCAGATGAAGTTTTTGAAGAATTCGGGTGAGCAATCGTGGAAATCTTCCTATGTCTATTGCATTTATCAGCGACACTGCTTTTTTCATGCTAAATAAATGTGTAAAACAGAATTTTAAAATGAGTTTTCCAGGTGGAACTGTACTTGCTATAAGCATGCTTGTCTACAACTGCAGTTGTCTTTAAGTTTCCATTTCAACAACTCTGATTGCTATAAAGAAAAACAGATGATGGCCAGCAAAAGAGGCAGGACATTTCCAAAGAGATGCCTCCCAAAAAGTATTTGTGTTGAAAAAGTCCATTTGGCAAAGTTTCTCTTTCTTTGGGGCAAAGCTGACGACTAGGGGAAGCTTGCACTCTGTGGGGAATGCCATTAATCACTCAGCAGTAAATATTTAATGTCCACTTCACCCACAATGGAACTATGGAAAGAGGAGGAAAGTGGCAGTTACACCAAAATACAAAGCAAAGAATACTGCATGGCAGATAAGGCGATAAAACAACATATATATGACATATGAAATCATTTAGGGTAACAGCACACAGTTTTTTTAAACCCTACTTCTCCTGTAATCATCAACTTTAAATTATGTGATAAGAACAATTCTGCATCATACTGGATATGGCTTAGTGACGTGTCGGCTCTTAAGCAGGACACTGATATGAGAACAACTGGCTGTCAGAACTCAAGGAATCCAGGAAGAAGGGAAAAAACTTTAAAATGACAACTCTCTTCGTCAAGATTCCTGCCCAATTCAGGCGCAAGGAAATTGTTACTGTCCAACTTTTTCGGCATCACTACCTGCACTATTACTTGTTTTTCATGAAATGGGAGTCATTTCTACTTCAATAATTGTATTTTAAGACAGAACTTTGTATCACCACCCTGGACAGCCGAGCTTCCCTACCATAAGTAGAAATGAGCTAAAAATAAATTTTAAAATGAAATCAAAAGCAACGTTACCAAATTCTGCTTAGGCACCTTACTAGCCCAAAACGAGGCCTAGTCCATCTTGATTGAAAAGGGGTAATGGCACGTGTTAGGGATTAAAGACCTTCCAGCACTAATGGGAACCTTTCTCGTAATCAGGCCTGAAGGAGAGTTGAAAACACAAACTGTTTAGCTCTCCACGTGCTTCAGCACGACTCCAGGCAGACTTGGGTACTTCTGATCCCACACTCTGGGAACAGTGACACACATCACACACTGTCCTACTGACCCCAGCTGCCAGGCGCATTGTAACCCCACGTAAGTGAACCACCGAGAAGGCGAGACACCCACAGTCCCCCGCACTCCTGCAGGGCCGCACCGCGGTATCTCCAGCCCAGGGCCCGCCCCGCTTCGGAGCCAAAGGCGACAGCTAACAAGGGAGTCTCTGCGTCGGTCCCATCCATGCCACCTCTGGCGACTACCTGGGGCTCTCCGGCAGGATCAGCGCCGTGGTGGCCGCCATGTTTGAAGCTCTCACGCCCAGCCGCCGCCTGTCAGCTGTCTCCAGCTCAGCCAATGGCGGCGGGTCTACGGAACGCCGGAAGGCCCAAGCCCCTCAGGTTCGAGGTCCGTGTCTTCTTCTGCGGTCTTCCAGGCCAAGGGAGGGTCGCAGCCACCCTCCCAACCGGCAGTGTTCTGCCTTAACCCTGTTCGCATATTAACTTATTTATATTTATCTATTTACTTGTTATATATGCACATTTGACCGTTGAACACCTGGAGATTAAGGGTGCCTCTCCGCCAAAAGTCAAAATTCCACGTATAACTTTTGATGTCCCCAAAACTTCAGTACTAATAGCCTACTGTTGACCAGATACCTTACTGATAACACAGTCCTTGCTTGTATTTTGTATATTTTTTACGTACTGCGTTATTACAATAAAATAAGCTAAAGCAAGCTAGAGAAATGAAAATGTTACTAGGAAAATGCATTATGGCACTGTACTATGCTTATCAAAAGAATCCAAGTATGAGTAGGCATGCACAGTTCAAATTTGGATATGAATGTGTATTTTTATGGAGTAGGTGTGTATAAACATATATTTAGGTGTGTGTACATGTACATACACGGTTTTTTTTAACGAAGAGTGAGCACCCCATCCCAGCCAGTGTCTGGCCTGTGCTGCGTGGGGGCAGGAAGGGGAACACTCTCCCCCAAACCAGTGGGGGGTGTCACACAACATCCCGCAGTAGAAGTCTGCGCCACCAGCCTAGGCACTGTGCGATCAGCCCTTCCAGTATCTGCCTGCCTGGAACTCTGTAGGGCACCCCACAGAGCTTGTAGTATGTACCTTCACATGTAGTATGTACCGTAGTAGTTACTGAGCACCAGACCCTGTAGGCAGGCACTATGCTAGGCACTTGGGATGAAAAAGACCAAAATTCCTGCCCTCAAGGCTTGCCAGCAGTTCAAAGGGACAAGTTTTATTGTGCCCCTTTGGGGTGCCGCAGTGAGCTAGGTACTGCTTAATAGGAGAGACGCATCCCCGCAGAGGCTGCTCTTTAGAATCTCACGTAGAGCAGGGGTACAACATGGGTTCGCGATTACCTTTGTCGCCTTAGAGGAAAAGCACGTAGTGTGTTAAAGGGATTCAGAGGTGGGAAGAATGGTAAAGCATGGGAGGTAGAGCATTACGATGAGAAAATTTTCCTGTTGCAGGTGGCATGAAGTCTTGAAAGATAGATTATGGTGTGTGCACTTGAGCTAGTGATAAATGGGGAGTCATTAATGTTTTCCAGTAAAGAAATTTTTGTGATGAGAGCTGCTATTGATTACGCATGTGTGCGTGTGCCTGTGTGTTGTCTTTCGTCTTTTGAAGATTACTGTCAGCAGAATGGTGATTGGATTGGAAAGAGGTAAGCAGGAAAGTCAAACAGGGAACTATTGCAATAATCTATGGAGAGCATTAAAATCCTGTGGTAGTAAAATAGCATTGGAGAATGGAAAAAAAAAAAAAAGCAGGGAGTGAATTAGAGTTCCATTTCAGCTGTAGAATCTTCAGGAGCTGGCAAAAGATTGAATGTAATTTTCTTACCTAATTATGTTTTACTTAAATTATTATTTAAATTAGTTGGCATTCCTAGAGCAGCCCAAAAACATCCTAACTGAAGGGAGAAGCCAGATTGCAAATTAAAAGTGAATAATCCCCACATGGATAATTGAGTCAATTATACAGTGTGTCGAACACATACAAATACATTTAATTCCACAACACGCCACACGCTCCCCAATTTATGCAGTATCTGAAAAAGAGGTATGTGGATTTACATATATTATAGGTCTCTGATACAAACACAGATTACTTTACCTGGCATAATTTTAGAAGGGTCCCAATTCCCTCGACTTCTGAATAATTTCCCTTTTGTCTCCATTCATTACCTAAAGTAGAGCCATTAACCAGCATTTTTGACTCTCTAGTGAAGTTTACCTCCCTGTTTCCTTCAAAACCATAGCTGGGATTTTGAGCAAAAGGGCATCGGGGTGGTTTGAGCCCTGAATCCATGTAACTTGGAACAGAGCACTTTTCGTCACTTAAATTTCTTATTTCTGATCTGTAAAATGGGGATGAGAATAATGTCTGCTCCCCTGGGCTGTGATAAGAATTTAACAATGTGATGTATATGTGCAAGAAGCATTCTCCCCTCCTTTATAACACAAAGCACAGACTTCCAAGGTTGTACCAAAAAAGTCTTTGGTAATTCTCATCATTTTCACTGACACGGTGATCACTTCTTATTGGCACTCATTGCTATAAAGGCTTGATGCAGAGAATAATTTCACCCCTTACATGAGACTCTCATCCAAAATGTTTCTGTGGTCTCTAGAGTATAGACATATATATTTCCATGAAAAAGCCCTTATACTTGGCTACCTGTTACCACCTGCTAGAGAACAGGATATGTACCTTCTAGAGACACAGTTCCATGACCACACTTTACCCCTAACCCTCGAACATGTCATCCCAACTTTATGATGGATCCGGAGCCCAGAATGGCTGCCCTTGATCTGTTGTGACTACTAAACATGCTGAATGCCCCCAATTTTATTTCTTCCATATTGTTGTCTTCACTGTAACTTTAACCAAATCTAACATTGCGTGTGTGTGTGTGTGTGTGTGTGTATGTATGTTATACAAGGTGGCATGTTATCCAGTTGGTTATAGTGTGGGACCCAAGGAATTTAACAAAAATCCCCTGCCCCTGGACAAGCAGAGCAAGACTAACTCCATTTTGTGCCACACCCACCATCTCATGTATAACCCCCACATGACCTACTTATTCCTTAAGACACTCCCCCACCCTAGTCAAAGCGCTGAGCACACTCTTACTGGAAAACCAGCTCATATAGGAATGCGGAACCCCTAACCGCCAAAGAATGTAAACCCCGCCTTTTGCCCGCCAAACTTGGGCGCCAATTCTGACCAGAGTGATAGGCTAGTTCAAACAGTTACTATAGGGTAAATTGTAATTCAATTGGCCACCTGCGTGTGGACTGACATGACTATGCAACTTTCTGTGTGTGTTATAATCTCAGTGGCCACTGGCCCCTATAAAACTGCTACGCCTCTTAACCTAGGGGTCCAAGTCCCTGCTCAGCTGTGTCGGGTATACTTGGGCCCAAGCTCGAGCTTGCAAATAAACCCTCGTGCGTTTGCATCAGTATCGGCTCCTTGGTGGTCTCTCGGATTCGAAATCGGGGGCATTACAATAGATTTAAAACCCAGTTTATTTCTCGGTACTGTGGGATATTTCCAGACACACTATTTTGAGTTACTGTGTCTTAGAACCTCCAGGAGGTGGGAGTGAGGGGAAAACAAATTTGTCTGCAGACTCTTTCCAATCTTCTGTCTCTTGCTGGTCACAATTTGTGCCATGGCTCATACCTCCCCTGTCCTCCCGAGGTATGTCACCTGTTGCCTTTAGGCATCATTGGAAAATCCAGACCCTCCATGAGTTTGGTAGAGTACGATCCAAGTCCCAAAAACTGTAGAAGAAGCGAGCTCATGCCTATACCTATCTCCAGATGTGTCCTCTCCCACCCCCTACCCTGCCAAGGGTGGCAGCAAATGGCAAGGGCTTTAAGACCATGGGAACAGTTCAGAGTTCCCAGCAGCCACTTTGTCAGGGAAGTTGAACAATACACTGAAGCCTGGGATGCAGTAAGGTTGAGCATACCTGGGGGTGAGGGGAGTGCATAACTCAGAGACCATTTAACTCTTTGAGTGGCATCTCAACACAAGAGTTGCTTAAGCCTTGAATGTTTTAGCTCTTTGGTGATGCAGCCTTTTTAGTTCACATATGCCTAGTTGTTTTACCAAAGTCTATGACAGCACAGGTTGGAGCAAGGTCCTCTGTGTCCTGAGAGCTAACACTTCCTTCTGGGTGTGACCTTTGTCCGGTTTGAAGTCCCTCCCTCTGGGTGAGTTCCATCTCCTGGGCCCCATGGGCATTTCCTGCAATATAGTCTACACCCACTCTCTACCTGCTAGGCATGATTTATATCTCTGGCACTCAATGGATCTGAGCCTTTCCCTCCCCTCCAAAAGTCTCCTCCAACCCTTAAGTAAACCCTGGGTACACCTACAAGCCCAGCCCAAATCCGCACCTCAGTATTCCAGCTACCAATGCAAATGGTTATCTTTGGAGGAAAGGTAACACCTACTCACCCAACAGACTAGTATCTGAGCCCCAGGAACCGAGTTCAGCTGAAACAACCTTGCAAGGAAGCTCTTGATATATATGGTCACATTGGGGGTATGGGCATTTTATTACACACCCAGATTATTCTGGCAGTGGGTTAGCTAAGCATCTGGCCCAGGTCCTTAACCCTGTGAGTGTCTGTGGTCCTACAACTCATGTTGAGTGTCTCGGGTGAACTTTCAAAGGTAGCTTAGAATCACATAGGCAGAGGGCTAAAACTACCTGCCACTCATGTCCTATCAAATACAAAATTCATATTCAGCTGCATTTGCTTGCAGAAGCCATTGGCCCAGTTTTCCTCCTCCTCAGCACCACAAGGAACACACCACCCCCTCTCCACACCACCACGCGGTCACAGTTGCTAGCCCTGTTTTTAGCTCAGTAGTCAGCACTTGCTTTATGACTGCAAGTGGATCAATCGGAGTAGAACTGAAGAACGCCTTCTAGACGGGAAACATGCAACAGCCTGTTCCACAGCTTCTCCAGAGATTCTCCGGGGAATGGAGTTTCAAAATTGGATATTTTTATTTATGAGGTGGTTATGTGAATGTGCCTGATTGAGGTGAGATCCATCAGGAACAAGGAACGCAGGAACATAATCTATTCTCTGAGTATTTATTTGCATGCCAGGCTGTGATGTGGAAAGGAAGAAAGAAGCTTAGGGGAAAAAAAGAAAAAAAAAGAGAAGAAAAGAAAAGAGAAAAGGAATAGCATCAAAGTTGCAGGCCACATTTGCCCAGAAAACAAAACAAAACACAGTATTAACCAAATGGAGGGTGGGGGACAGTATGGGAGGGAAATGTTTATTAAAATGTAACAAAAAATATACTTTGTGATCATGAACAGATCCCTTTCTAATCCATTTTTAAATTTCTTTTGATGTTTATTTATTTTTGAGATACAGAAAGCATGGGAGGGGCAGAGAGAGAGGGAAACAGATGATCCATATCGGGCTCCATGCTGTCAGCACAGAGCCCAATGCAGGGCTCAAACTCAGGAACCATGAGATTATCACCTGAGCTGAAGTCCGGTGCTCAACCCACTGAGCTGCCCAGGCGCCCCACCCCTCTGTTTTAATTGGCACTTGCTTTTCTCCATCCTACTTCCCAGAAGCCTATGTCATTAACAGGATTGATATTTACACACAGGACATGTGAACGATTTAATGGCTTCGTCAGTAATTTCCACCAGCGAACCCAGTAGGAAGAGAAGCTGATGGCAGTTCCCCCATAGACATATTGCGTGTGGTCCTGGTACACATCCCTTTGACCCAGTGACTCGTAAAGGAAATAAAGGCAGTAGACATCTCAAACATGCAACAGAAAAAGAAAAACCCACCCATCAACAGCAAACGAGCAAAGAAGCCTCACTTAATAACACACTTGAAGAAGTGTCTGCCGGGAAAAGAAACAAAGCAACTGCCCCTGTCAAGATGGACTTGAAAGGTGATCCCCCACCTGCTGAAACAGTGCTGAAGAAAGGTGTCCACAAAGCCATGAGAATTCCCCAATGTATGTATTCCCCGGTTTAGAAGGGAGCAGAATGGGAGAGAAATAGGCAGCCAAGGGGAAGGCTTGGGAGATCTGTGGAGGCTTTAAGCGTCTGAGGGCTGATCCAGCACTCAGTGGAGGAGCCTCCAGGAGTCACACGTTTACTGCCTCTGGGCCAAGGGGAAAGTAGAGCATAGAGCGGTAAGGCAGAAAAAAACAAAACTATATCTAATTCCCCAAGTGATGAAGGAGTTGGAAATCTGAAAAGAGAAAACAAGAAGCAAAGATACCCATAGACAAAAGCCAGGGGGAGGTTACATTGCAGCTGCAGTGAAAATAGCCTTCCCTTCCCCCACTGTTAACACTGGCTGAAGCCCACAGGCACCCCAGTCCTCCATTATAGGAAGGGGAAATGAAAGAATGAAAAAAGTGAACATCAGGGCTCAGGAGGGATCAGAGGGTCTGGGGTGCCACAGTTAATGAACGGCTGATCTAAAGCCTGGGGCATCCCAGGTGTGCCTGGATGGCTCAGTCAGTTAAGCCCCCAACTTCAGCTCAGGTCATGATCTCACAGTTCGCAAGTTCAAGCCCCACATTGGGCTCTGTGCTGACAGCTCAGAGCCTGGAGCCTGCTGTGGATTCTGTGTCTCCCTCTTTCTCTGCCCTCCCCCTGTTCATGTTCTGTATCTCTCTGTCTCAAAAATAAATAAACATAAAAAAATTTTAATTTCAGTCCCTGTTCAGGGACTGAACTTGCCCCCTAAAAGTGGAGTGAATCTGGGATGCCTGGGTATCAGTTAAGCATCTGACTCTTGATTTCTGCTCAGGTCATGATCTCATGAGGTCGTGAGTTCGAGCCCCACATCAGGCTCCGAGCTGACATAGCAGAGCCTGCTTGAGATTTTCTCTCTCCCTCTCTCTCTCTGCCCCTCCTCTGTGCTCTCTCTCTCAAAATAAATAAATAAACTTAAAAAATAAAAGTGGAGTGAATCCTGCTACAAGACAGTGAATAAAATCTCCAAGTTGAGAAACTGAAAGTCATACCTACCAAAAAAAAAAAAAAAAACCGAAACAAAAAAACCAAAAAACTGTTACCCTCGGTCCCAACTTCCCCTTAAGCTTTTTGTAGACAAACAGATAGAAGGCAACACTGAGCCATCAAGCTGGCATCCTGAGTGGAAAAACAAACAGATCTCGCAGTGGCAGGCACAGGCACTGGAAAATTCTGGCACCACATCAGAGGTCTGGGCAGAGCTGTCCATGACCCACACAAATTGGATGAGAAAAAGGGACGCGGCAAGTACGCAATCATCCTACAGAAAGAAATTTACAAAAAAGAGGCGAACGGTATGCAAAAAAAAAAAAAAAAAGCAGATGAAAATAAAATAATGGAATAAAATAATGGAATCTGGAATATGATAATGACCAAAGAGGCAGCAGCAAATCCCATGTGAATGTTCAAGATAGAACTTAATAAGGAAATAAACTTGATGGAACAAAAACTGAGAGACAACTTGAAAAAACATCCAAATCGGCGCAGAAGGCATTGTGAAACAAAAGAAAGAGACTGAGGACCAAAAGTATGCCATTTCCTAACTAATACGTAAATTAGACACTGAGACAAACAGACTAAACACAATTGCAAATTCAATTTCTTTTATTTTTTTAAGTTTTCTTTTGTTTTTTTTTTTTTAATGTTCATTTATTTTTAAGAGAGAGAGAGAGAGACAGAGTGTGAGTAGGGGAGGGGCAGAGAGAGAGGGAGACACAGAATCTGAAGCAGACTCTAGGCTCTGAGCTGTCAGCACAGAGCCCAACACAGAGCTTGAGCTCATGGACCACAAGATTATGACCTGAGCCGAAGTCAGATGCTTAACCGACTGAGCCACCCAGGTGCCCCATATTTTTTTAAGTTTTATTTATTTATTTATTTTTATTTTGAGAGAGAGAATGAGAGTGAGTTGGGACAGTAGAGAGGGGGAGACATCCCACTCAGGCTCCTCACTGTCAGTGGGTGGCTCAGCCGGTTAAGCATCCGACTTCAACTCAGGTCAGGATCTCACAGTTCATGAGCTCCAGCCCTGCATCAGGCTCTGTGCTGACAGCTCAGAGCCTGGAGCCTGCTTCTGAGCCTCTGTCTCCCTCTCTCTCTGTCCCTACCCAGCCCCGTCTCTCAAAAATAAATAAATAAAACATTTAAAAATATACATATACATATTAAAGAAAGCCTCTTTATGTGAGTAATTAACCGTTTCACACCTTCTTGGCATCCGTGTACCTTCATCAGGCTCTGCACCAAACCCAGTTCCAGCTGGGGGTGGGTGAGGCTGCCTCATGCCTATGGGAAGATTACAACACACATACACCAGAAGACACTTTCTCTATAACATTGGAAACCCTGTATGTGCCATTTGATGGAAGAACATATTGTGTTCTGAAGAGCCTGATATAAAATGGTGAGGCTGGGGCAAATTCTGGTCAAGTTCTCAACCTCCAAGGATAAAGAGACAATTCTTTGGGCATCCAAATGAAAAAAAAATAGAGGAAAAAGAATCAACCAGCCTCAGACTTCTTCACTGGCAGCAAAGTTTTGAGAAAAATGCCTAAATCCAGCCAATATGCTATGCAATTATTAACCAAAGTTCCCATATGCTCAAACGGGATTGCATTTGTAATTTTTACATGTTCCTTCTGGGGAAACCGAGAGTTAAAAACAAGCCAACCAAGAGATTAATGAAAACAAACAAGTCAGGAATGGGGGTCCTTGGCATGTAGTGAATGTTAAATCCATTGTAGAACTAAGGTTTAATTAAACTCTCTACATACTTCACCCTATCTTAAAAAAATTTTTTTGACGTTTATTCATTTTCGAGAGACAATGAGAGACAGAGCATGGGTGGGGGAGGGGCAGAGAGAGAGGGAGACACAATCTGAAGCAGGCTCCAGGCTCTGAGCCATCAGCAGAGAGTCCGACGTGGGGCTTGAACTCACAAGCGCCGTGAGATCATGACCTGAGCCAAAGTCACACGCTCAGTGGACTGAGCCACCCAGACACCCCATATGAAATGGGGTGAAATACATCACTCAGGCAATAAATTGACTAGGACTTCTTAGTCTATTCTTAATTGTCGCAAGGGTAACAATCTAGATACTGGGCCACGGACTGTGGAGGTGTTTTGCTCAATTTGTGTGACCGACTCAGTGAGGACATAGGCAATGTAATCCGAGAGATTTTTATTCTGGAAACAATCCTAAGCAACTTAACATTTACAGCTTGCTTTGTGACTTATAGTCTATGCCCAAAGCCACTTGAGTTTGAGACCCCTGCTTTAGAGGAGTATTTTAGGAACACACAAACCTTTCTTTGTTGAAGAAACAACTACCTAAAATAATTTCTTCAGTTTCTTTTCCTTCTCTTATCCACTTGAATAAAATCATTTCTATTTGTCTATATGTAGATTGCATGTATCCTATATAAACTGAGATTTAGATATAAATATGCATACAGAGATTACTGGAATTCAGTTTGGCAAATGTTCACAATATTTCTGGTGGGTAAGATTTTCTATAATTTGGGGGGCGCATGGGTGGCGCAGTCGGTTAAGCATCTGACATCTGATTTCGGCTCAGGTCATGAGTTCACGGTTCACGAGTTCGAGCCCTGCACTGGACTCTGAGCTGACAGGGCGGAACCTGCTTGGAATCCTCTCTCTTCTTCATTCTCTGCTCCTCCCTGGCTTGTGCTCTCTCTTTCTCTCTCTCTCAAAATAAATAAAGCTAAAAACTTAAAATAAAGATAACAATATTTTCTATAATTTTTCACCATTTACTGTGTACTTCTTTGTATTGCTGAACTTTCTGATAATGAGGATGTGTTATTTCTACAGTAACAGTAAAGTCATGATTCAAAACATAATGAAAATAAATGAATTACTGTGTGCCCAGGTTTTTTTTTTACATTAGGTACATTAGGTACTAAAAGAGGTTACATATCACTAACATTACTTTGAGTGACCCAAATATTAACATTATTTCTCAGGGTAATTTGTAAATAATTTTAATTCATTAATCATCATCAAAATTCACTTAAGGGTGATTTGTGTGTGTGTGTATGGGGAAAGGAAAGATCACAGTAAATTATGAATACTATTGCCTTTAAAAAGAATGCTGATCATTTCTCTCTTCGGTATAACTGCTTTTCTTTTGTTTACACAGGATTTTAAGAGGTTTTCCCTTTAGCGTCTGTTTATGTTCCTAAATTGATGAGAGGGCCATAGTTAGTTTTCTTCAGAACCAGTCAGCGCCGCATCACTGAAGATAAAGTGGTCCTTCTAACAAGTCAAATAGCCAGAGAGGTCCTAACTGGTCTCAAGAGAGCCCCAGGTCATTCACAGAATTTGTGTGACATGTCACCCAGCCTCATTGTTCTAACAACCCATCCTTGGTTCTGTGTCTACACTGGAGAAGTTTCTCCTTTGTGATACAGTCTCAAACAGAAAAAGGACATCGGCAAAAGCTAATAAACCTGAATAAAGTATGTATTTGAGTTAACAGTAATGTATCAGTATAGGTTTAGTAATTGTAAAAAATACTCCAGATTAAGATCTGAGATTTTAAAAACACAGTCCACCCACTCAAGGAATTTACAAACCAATAAGAAATTAAAGGGGCGCCTGCGTGGGTGGCTCAGTCAGTTGAGGGTTCGAGTTCAGCTCAGGTCATGATCTCCCAGCTCCTGAGTTTGAGCCCCGTGTCGGGCTCTGTGCTGACAGCTTGGAGCCTCAAGCCTTCTTCGGATTCTGTGTCTCCCTCTCTCCCTGCCCCTCTCCTGCTCACACTTTGTCTCTGTCTCTCTCAAAAATAAACATTAAAAAATTAAAAAAAAAAAAGAAATTAAAAAAAAAGATATAAGGCGGAAAAAAGTGTCGTGATTGAGGTGAACACAGGCCACTGTGGATGCTCAGAATACACCATGAGAGCCACACTTTATCAAGCTATGCTTGTGCCCAGCATTGTTTGAAGAACATTATTTCATTGTACGTCACGACAGTCCTGTGGGCAGGTCCACTGGAGTGGGTAAGGAAATTCACAAACCTTAGAGGATTTGCATAACTTTCCCACAGTCACTCACTCGTCGGTGGTGGGTAGAGCCAGGACCTGAACACCGTGTGCTAACTCAAGACCTGGCTCTCAGCCACTGTCCTGCTGAGAGATCCAGAAAGGCTGAGGGTATCAAGGAGCTTTACTTTCACAAGGGCTCACGACAGAAACGTTGTGATGAATGCATAACAGGAAAGGCTGAGAAGGAACCGTCAGGGAGGAGAGAGGTACAATCAAGGGTTGAGATGGTTTCAAAAACAAAGAGTGTGGCCAGCAGCATCAAACACCAAGAGGAGGTCAACCAACATAATGATATAAAGGTTCTTGGGCTTTAACCACAGTGGGGTCGTTGGGGATCTTGGCAAGGGAAGTTTGGGTTGCATGGGGTGGAGGACTGGAGTGGGAGAGGCGGGGCAGGGGGGGCAATGCAAAGAACATAGCGAGTTGACAAATGAAGAAATAAGTGACAGAGAAGTGGATACACTGAAGGGCGCCTGGCTGGCTTAGTTGGTAGAGCATGTTGCTCTTGATCTCAGAGTTGTGGGTCCCAGCCCCATGTTGTGGGTAGAATTTACTTAAAAGATAAAAAAAAAAAAAGATGGATATGGCAATGTTTGAATATTATTTCTAGAAGCCTGGCTGTTCAGATAAAGGGAGGGGTCAGCAATAGACATCAACCTAAAGAGAGACCTTTTATTTTAATATTTTGTTTTTTTTATGTTTATTTATTGTTGAGAGGGAGACGGAGTGCAAGCAGGGGAGGGGCAGAGAAAGGGGAAACACAGAATCCAAAGCAGGGTCCAGGCTCTGAGTCAGTAGCACAGGGCCTGATGCGGGGCCCGAAACCACAAACCTCAAGATCATGACCTGAGCCGAAGTTGGATGCTTAACCCACTGAGCCACCCAGGCGCCTCAAGAGATATCTTTTCTACAACTGGTTTTGCTTTGCTTTTTCTAAGAATGGAGAGACCAGAGCAGGGGTTGTACATGGGCAGTGAGCTGACCCACCTAACTTTTCGTTTCTCAGTTTTGCAACAGCTCCTGATCTTATTTGGGTAAATCCCCTTCTCCCTCTCCATGCTGTCTTCTTGGGATCTTTAGTCTGTGTAGGGTAGGTTCTGATCTGCCTCAGGACCACTCAACGACTTTCCCCAGGGACTCTAGAACTCCAGTGATTGACCCCAGGAGTCTATTCACCCCAACATGAGGAGGAATCCGGCTCCTACTTAAAAAATTATGTGTGATCTTTCAGCCTGACCACAGGCAATTTCAAAAGCTTTCCCTGGCAGACTTCAGGAGGGAGGTTGCCCACCCCACGGCAGCAGGGTGTGCAGCCAGTGCATTGAATTTGGGAGAGTCGCAGTCGAGGACTTGGACGCCTTTGGCACATGCTCTTGGCACATCTCAATTTCTGGCCAAGTGTCTTCACTCCTTGGTCTCTATCTCTGAGGCTTTGGGTACACACACGTCTTCTTTAGGCACTTCGGGTGGGGGCTCCTTACAGAGAGGAGGAGGGAATCTGAAAGACACCTTTCCCCCCTCTGACTACAGTAGCCATTACTTTTCCAGCCATTACTGACTACAGTAGCCATTATCCTAGACCTGACCCCCCCCCCCCCCCGCTTGACGACCCCAACACAGGGTGTGTGAAACTGCAGAAGCCTTTTGTTCAGGGCTCGTTGGCAGCAATTGCCCAGATCCACCTGAACTCAACCATTAGGAAAATGGAACAGGGGGAGTCATGCTTTGTCTGGTTTCAGTCTCCCTCTAAAGGGAGGCAGTGATTAAAAGCTCGCGTCTTCCGGGGTGCCTGGGTGGCTCAGTCAGTTGAGCATCGGACTTCGGCTCAGGTCATGATCTCCAGGTTTCTGAGCTCAAGGTCATGCTCTCGCCGTTCGTGAGCTCAAGCGCCGCATCGAGCTCTGTGCTGATGGCTCAGAGCCTGGAGCCTGCTTCTGATTCTGTGTCTCCCTCTCTCTTTGTCCCTCCCCCACTCATGCTCTGAAATAAACATTAAAAAAAATTAAAAAAAAAAAAACCAACCTTACGTCTTCCTCTTTGGCTTGTTTGTTGCATTAATTAGCTACTGGGACACCTAACAACCTGCCTCTCCCCCAGCTCACCTGGCAATTGGTCCTGGAGGACAATGCTACCCAGCCCCACAGAGCTGCCTGGGCATCTGTTCTTCCCAAGGCCAGCTCTTGTACATTTCCTTACATGGGATGGACCCTTTTTTGGCTTCAATTAGCCCCAGCTCTTTGTAGTTGCAAAACCCCAACTGTCATAAACATGCCTACATGCTGATCGTGGAAAAACAACGAAGAAACTTAAAAAAACAAAACAAAACACATATCAGTCCACTGGGTACCTTCACCACCGACAGCTTGAGAGACATGTGAGTTACTCATTTTATCTGAAATATTTTCTAAACTATTTTTCTGCTAAATGCCTCCTGTTTTCAGGGATAGTTCTGAAGCAAAAAGAAAAAAGAGTAGCAAAATAAAAATATATTTACCAAACCTAAAGAGCTGTCATAAATTTGGAGATGTTAAACTAAATGTTGAATTGAACTTTCAGGGGAAAAGAATCCCAAATCTATTTCAGTGATGGAGTCTCTTGTGTAGACTTAAAGTGCCCAAGAATGGCCAGCAGAGGGAGCCAAAACCATACATGTAATTTTTTTTTTCTTCTCTGCAAACCTTTTAGGAAAATGGGTTATTAAAAACTGCAAAATGCAAATGAGCCTCATTTTCCAAAAATATATGCAAAAATCATAGAAATCATATAATTTAATGCTACTCTGCTGCCAAGTGCTCTATAGAAAATTTTAAAGCTGGAAGGAGATTCTGAATCTCAAGCAGTTCTAAAGAGAAGCATTCCCCCACCCTCCTTCCTTCCTCTCTCTCTTTCTCTCTTCTGTCTCTGGGACTTGCTTGCAATAACTCCTGAAAAGTAGGTAATTTGTATTCTATTTCAGCTGACACATTCTGTGAGTTGTATAACAACACATTTTCAATTGCCATTGCAGGAGCATACCGGTTCATACTGGAAACAGATGTGTTGAAAAGAACCTGGAGAGCCTCTAACTCAGACCTCTTAAATCAGGCCTTAGGTATACCTTAAAAAAGAAAAGGAGCACGATTCTCAAAAAAAAGTTTGTTGGAAAGGAATTTGCTGCAGTTATAAATGTCTCTCCATTTTCTGGGTGGTACTTACACTAGTTAGGGTGTTTGGTTTATAAACAACAGAACCCAATTCAGGCTAATTTAAGAGGGGAAAGGAATTTATTAAAAGGATACTGGTTTGTACTCTCCTTTTCGTAGTTTACAGTTAAAATTAGCGGAAAATATTTTATAGGTAAAATGATGAGTTTATTTTGTGTGACGTAATGTTCACAAAGTTGAAAATTTAAATAAAATGGGTTAAAAAACAAACCTTGAGGCCCAAATGGCTTTACTGCCAAGTTCCAGCAAGTATTTGAGGAAGAAAAATGTTATCTGAAACAAAGCCTTCCATAGAAGAAAGGAATTCCCACTTCTTTTTTTTTTTTAATTTTTTTCAATGTTTATTTATTTTTGAGAGACAAAGAGAGACAGAGCTTGAGTAGGTAAGGACAGAGAGAGAGGGAGACACAGAATCCGAAGCAGGCTCCAGGCTCTGAGCTGTCAGCACAGAGCCCAATGTGGGACTCAAACCCACGAATCGTGAGATCATGACCTGAGCCGAAGTGGGACATTTAACCGACTGAGCCACCCAGGTGTTCCAAGGAGTTCCCACTTCTTATGTGAAGCCAGCATTACCTTGATATCAAAACCCAAACAAGGTTGGGGCGCCTGGGTGGCGCAGTCGGTTAAGCGTCTGACTTCAGCCAGGTCATGATCTCGTGGTCCGTGGGTTCGAGCCCCGCGTCGGGCTCTGGGCTGATGGCTCAGAGCCTGGAGCCTGTTTCAGATTCTGTGTCTCCCTCTCTCTGCCCCTCCCCCGTTCATGCTCTGTCTCTCTCTGTCCCAAAAATAAATTAAAAACGTTGAAAAAAAATTAAAAAAAAAAAACAAACAAGGAACTTCCGCTTATAGGAAGTTGGGGTGGATGCACTTTTTCTATTCCTCTAAGTACAGCTAAAAAGGCTGGACATTACATATACAACAAACATAAGATGTCTCTGAAAACAGGAGATAAGCAGGCAGGTGGATAGGGGCCTCAGACAGGAGGAATGATGGTGGGGGTTCCTTTTTACTTCATATAGCCTAGGGTTTTTTCTTTCTTACACCTCGTATCCCTAGTACCTAATAAAGCGTCTGGCAAGTAAGAGGTGCTTGGTGAATGAACAAATAAATAAATGAATGAATGAATGGATCTATTAAGCATGAAGGGCTGTTGAAAGCACTGTTGAAGAAAACCATTTAAACCCAGTCCTCGATCTCTTTGAATTTATTACATATGACCTAAACATTGGCGAATTTAAAAAGAACACAGACGGGTGCCTGGGTGGTTAGGTCAGTTGGGTGTTCTACTTTAGCTCAGGTCATAATCTCACGGTTCATGGGTTTGACCCCTGCATCGGGCTCTGTGCTGACAGCTCAGAGCCTGGAGCCTGCTTCAGATCCTGTGTCCCCCTCTCTCTTCCCTTCCCTGGTTGTGCTCTGTCTCTCTCTTAAAAATAAATAAACATTAAAAAAAAAAACCAAGAACACAATCATATAAAGTGTAAAACAGCTAAAACTACAAACTGTAAACACAAAATCAACTGTTTGTTAGGCATGACTAGTGATGATAAGCCCATTCCTTTCTATAGGATGAAGGAAAAGTACCATAGAAATAAGCAGAATTTTAGGAAATATGTCAACTGGAAAAAGAATATTCCAAATACAGGATTAAAATACAGAGATTCTGAAAAAGAAACACAGAGTAAAACTGCTTAGCCTGGATCATAAATATGGGCCACTCTCCCGAATGCTCCTGAAAACTGACTTCTGCTGGTGTAGACACCGGGAAGAAGGAAGGAAAAGAAATAAGATAAAAGGATTTTATCTACGGGGTAAGCTAAAGCACTCAATGCCTGGCACATATTAAAAGTGTCAATAAATGCAAGCAATCAAGAAATCCACACATCAGGGGTGCCTGGATGGCTCAACCAGTTAAGTGTCCAACTTCTGCTCAGGTCATAATCTCATAAGTTTGTGAGTTTGAGCCCCACATAGGGCTCTGTGCTGACAGTACAGAGCCTGCTTCAGATCCTCTGTCCCCCTCTCTCTGCCCTTCCCCTGCAGGGGCTCTCTCTCTCTGTCTCTCTCTCAAAATAAATAAACTTTAAAAAGAGAGATAGAGAAATCCACATATCCAATGGCACCTGCCTACAGGGCCACTTTGCTGGACAACTAACTGTAGGAGGTGTGGTTGGCAGTGTAGACTATGGGAAAGGAATCCCCTGGGCACATGCGGCAAATAACCTCTATGGCCAAGCACCGCAGACCCACTCATACGTTTCAGTTTCCAAGGCATTATGGAAGAACAATCTGTGACATCTACAACTTCTATACATATTCATGAAGACATATGCCAGGATTGAAAGATAGCCAAGCAAGAAAGAGGAAAATCCTGTTACAATGACGAGACAATATCCTTGGTTCGTGTCATCAGACGGGACAGCTACATTCCTTGGCTAATCTGAATTTAGTTCAGATCACTAAAGAGCTTTGTTCATTTTGTGATAAAAATTAGACACTTGCAAAATAAATTTCTGACAATTCCCCTAGATTTATTTTTGCCATAATCATTTAGTGCAGGAGCCTTTTAAAAAATGCATAGAAATGGCATTAGATCAAGATGAAATAATGTGGTTCCTAAAAAAGCACTTCATCAAATGTTTTGCTAGGTTTCCATAAAAGCAGTAGGAGGTGTCTGCTTAGTAATCATTCAATTTTTTTACTTTATTTTATTGTTTGCTTTACTTGGAGAACTTACCAACATGATTTACCAACACACTTTTTAAATCAATACATTTTATTTTAATTAAAAAAATTTTGTTTAATGTTTATTTATTTTTGAGAGAGAGAGAGAGAGAGAGAGCACAAGGCAGCAAATGGCAGAGAGAGACAGAGGGAGACACAGAATCTGAAGCAGGCTCCAGGCTCTGAGTTGTCAGCACAGAGCCCGATGTGGGGCTCAAACTCAGGAGCCATCAGATCATGGCCTGAGCAGAAATTGGATGCTCAACTGACTGAGCCACCCAGGCGCCCCCAAACCAGTTAAATCAGATGATCTCATCTAATGTTTAAGACTCAATGATAAGAAGAGACCAAAGGTAAAGATACTTTCAGGTTAATTTGCCTTATTTTATTTTTAATGTTTATTTTTGGGGGAGAAAGAGAGAGACAGCGAGGCGGGCATAGGGAGAGAGAGGGACAGAGGATCTGAAGCAGGCTCTGTGCTGACAGCAGAGAGCCCAAAGCGGGGCTCGAACCCACAAACCGTGAGATCATGACATGAGCCAAAGTAAGATGCTTAACCAACTGAGCTACCCAGCTTCCCTGCCTTATTTATTTATTTATTTATTAACATGAAAATAGGACAGCTAGCAATACGGCAGTGTTTCTCAAACTTACTTGATCATTAAGACTTACCTGGGGTGCTGGAGAAAAAAAAAAGTATGGATTTCCAGGCCCCCTCCTTGGAGGCTCTGATTCCTGAGGTTTAGGGTAGGGCTCAGAATGAGTATTATTAAAAGCATTTGAAGGAATTTCATGATCAGGCAAACCAGGGAAATGCTTGGTTTCATGGGAAGAAGACTGACCTACTACTGCAGTTCAAAAATACCAAGAGTGGCCAGGTCTTCTGTGTGTCCTTAACTGAGTCATTTGATCTCATTGGGGCTAAATTTCCTCGCTTGTAAAAATAAAACAACACCAAGACAGGTTTTAGTCCAAAATCCCCTTGAAGACAGGAACCCACTGGACTATGCTCACAGCTGGATCTCTGCCTAGCCCAGTTCCCCAGCACAGGACAACCTCTTGGTTATTATTTGTTGACCAATTCACTAGCTGGACAACATAGAAGATTCCTTTTCAAATTTAAAACCATATGATTCTAAAATCAATAATAAAATAATCCATTTGGTCAGCCATTTGCAAAACAATATTCTCAAAACAAAACAAAATATAAACAAACAGACAAAACAGCTCCCCCCACTCCTTTGACTGGCAGGTGGCTGGTGAGCATTTCAAAGGATCAGACCTGGGTCACTGGGTTTCACGCCTTCTTCACAGGATGGTGACGGTTCAAGGTGATGAAGTGGATGCACTTAGCATCATGTGTGGCTCACAAATGTTAAGTAAAGGCTCAGTAAAAGGGAGTTGATCTGGAAAACCCAGGAAATTATGTGGAAAACAGAGTAAGTTCTCAGGCCACATACACAGGAATACCATAGTCATAGCATAACTTTTAGGATTTTTGTTAATTTAGTCCCAAAACATACTGTCAAGTAACAAGTCGAGAATCATTAGGAAACTTCCCTGGCACATGTGCTTGGGACACTGATAAAGAAGGAAAAATAAACCCTGAAAACTCTTGTTTATAACATTTCAAGTTTATTCTAAAATCAAATACTATTTTTTTTTTACATTTATTTATTTTTGAGAGATAGAGACAGAGTGTGAGTGGGAGAGGGGCAGAGAGAGAGGGAGACACAGAATCTGAAGCAGGCTCCAGGCTCTGAGCTGTCAGCACAGAGCCCGATGCGGGGCTCAAACTCACAGACCGCGAGATCATGACCTGAGCTGAAGTTGGACACAACCGACTGAGCCACCCAGGCACCCCGATACTAAATCTTTTTTAAAAAAATTATACATTACTCTATTTAAAGGCTTCCATATATAGTTCATATAACTTGACTTAATGGTTCTGCAGGTGAAATGCACACACCAGCAGCATCACCTTGGAAATGCGAATTCTTGGCCCCAGACCTAAGGCATCCAAAACTCTTGGTGGGGGACAGCAAAATCAATGATGTAAATGTCTTCCAGGTGGTTCTGTTGCACTCTGAAGTATGAGACCCCTGACTTAGGGTAAACAGGATTCTGTTACAAAAGCAGACCCAGGGGCACCTGGGTGGCTCGGGTCAGTTAAGCATCTGACTCTTGATTTCAGTTCAGGTCATGATCTCATGGTTCACAGGATGGAGCCCCGCCTTGGGCTCCATGCTGAGCTTGGAACCTGCTTGAGATTCTCTCTCTTCCTCTTTCTCTCTTTTTCCCTCTGCCCCTCCCCCACCCATGCTCTTTCTCCCAAATAAAAAGGAATTAATTAAAAAAATAAAAGCAAATCCAAAGAAGGCTCAGCTCAAAGGTCTGTATAACCTTCTACAATGTATCAGAATTGAAAAAAATCACATCGTCTACCTAGTCAACTAACCTACAACAACACACTTTTACATAACTTGTTTCCTCCTTTTGAATAATCTTGAAATACTGATCCTGAATTGCAAAGAAAAAGTCAACCACTGGCGTGTAGGATACTGTCATCCCAATTTCTCAATTTTGCAAATAAAATACAAATTTTTCAGGGGCGTCTGGGTGGCGCAGTCTGTTAAGCGTCCGACATCAGCCAGGTCATGATCTCGCGGTCCGTGAGTTCGAGCCCCGCGTCGGGCTCTGGGCTGATGGCTCAGAGCCTGGAGCCTGTTTCTGATTCTGTGTCTCCCTCTCTCTCTGCCCCTCCCCTGTTCATGCTCTGTCTCTCTCTGTCCCAAAAATAAATAAACGTTGAAAAAAAAAATTAAAAAAAAATACAAATGTTTCATAAAAATACTGCCAGGTATTACCAAATTTAACTTTAATGTTATCAACATATTAACAATAAAAAACAAGACAATACAGTGCAAAGTCACAGGGTGTGGGGGTGTGTTTTTAATTCAAGAAGCGAGTCGGACTTGGAACTTGTGGTGTGTAATGTTGGAAGGGTAGCTAGCTCTTACAAAGTTATGATTGTATGTTCTCTGTAAGGAGAGCACTCAGCTACAGAGTTCTGAACATCTTAAAACTACGTCTTCTCAGGTACCAGTAAAGACGAAAGACATTTTTGACTTGAGGGCAGAGACGGAGGTGTTCGGGTGAGGCAATGCTGAGACCATGCACTGTCACCCTTTGGTCACAAGTGAAGGCATTGGAGCGACTGCCCATTCTACATTGTTCTACAGTTTCAGAGAACATGAACCTTCAGCATCTTCTCCCAGCATTTCCCCCAAGCCCTAAAATCCACCCACGAGAAAGAGGTTGGCTTCACTGTCAAGAAGAAACAGAAAGAAGAAACAAAGCTGTTCCCAGGGAACAGCTCCTAGTCAGGAACGGGGTATGGCAGTGTGCTGACCACCTCCCCAGATTCTGTGACAATGGCATCATAGACCCACCGACGGTTGCACCGGCACTCGGGCCCACACTTGTTGGAGTTGCACTTGGGACAAGGGTAGAAGCAGCCCAGACAATTCTTCTCCAGGCAATCGCACAGATCGGCGTCGTTACAGATCAGCCGGCCACTTTTGTCATACTTCTTCCTGACCCTGCCGAGAAAGCAGACGACAGTCCCGGTTTCCTCAGCACGGAGAATGAAGGACTATGCAGCTCACTTCAAAAATACAGCCCGTCTATTCTGAGCAAATGTCATCCTCAAGATTACCCAGCCACACTCCAGAATGTGATATGGCAGCGGTGTTTGGGGAAATTCAGCCAACATGCCACGGATTCCCAACACGGCCAGGCTAGTCACTTCGTTTTCCCAGCATGCCAGGGAACAGAATATTCCACCGAAGCAAATGAGAAAGAACAGCTGAATAAAAGCTTCTTCCTACGAATGCCCCCAATTTTTCTTCAAAACTGTAATCATCCTTGATGAAGTTTTCCCTGAAAAATTGCACTCTTTTTTTCTCTCTCAAAAAAAAAAAAAAAAAAACCACTAGAGGGAGGGGCATCTGGGTGGCTCAGTCGGTTGAGCATCTGACTCTTGGTTTCTGCTCAGGCCATGATCTCACAGTTGGTGAGTTCGAGCCCCGCATCGGGCTCTGGGTTGACAGCATAGAGCCTGCTTGGGATTCTCTCTCTCTCTCCCCCTCTCTCTGCCTGCCCCTCTCCCACTTGCGCATGCACACGCACTCTCTGTCAAAATATATAAACTTTTTTTTAAAGCACTACAGTGAATACAGTTATATTTTTAATAACTCGAGATAAATATTAGAACTGGGCATTACTACGCCATCATCATTTAGAAGAAAGTCACACACGTGCAGTAACAGTCCTTTGCTACCTAACAGTCTCCAGGTACCCTTGCTTCCCTTCCTTTCTGATTTTGTTTCTTACCCAGTGTGGAAGGAGAGAAAGCAGGTGATCAAGGTGGTAGGATCCGTCGTGAGCTAAGTGAAGGCAATTAGTTCTGCACCCGAGGCGAGCAGCGGAGCCCACACCCCGCTCTAAGTGCCCACACTTTCTCTATCAGCCCCCGCAACACATCCAGGAGGCAAAAGCTTCCATAAGAATTCTGCCACCCTCTCCAAACAGAGCCCTTCTGAAATAAACCCTTCAAAAGTGAGCTGCATGAAAGCCTCCGTGTGACAAAAGTGCCTCTATATAGCTTGTATCCCTTATTAACAATTGGAAGTAAAAAATTAACAAGGGCTGGCCCTAAGCTGGTGTGGTGAGACTGTCCATTTTTCTGCTCCCTTTATCCTCAAACAGGCACAGAATCTCCTCTCTTCCGGTTCAGCTGAGTAACGCTGTTCCTTCTTCCTCCCTCTCCTAACAAAGCAGGGGAGGCTGGGGATCACTATGGAAACTTGCGGCCCGATTTTCTCACTTTATCGGGAATACCTTCCAAAGAGGATTTACATCTGAAGCGCTTTGTCTGTGGGATGCACAGACCACCTCTCCCATGTCCACCAGGAAATTCAGGTGCCAGCAGACCAGGAGATTTAAAATCTAATATGGGGGCGCCTGGGTGGCTCAGTCAGTTAAGAGTCTGACTTTGGCTCAGGTCATGATCTCACGGTCCATGGGTTTGAGTCCCATATTGAGCTCTGTGCTAATAGCTCAGAGCCTGGAGCCTGCTTCAGATTCTGTGTCTCCCTTCTCTCTTTGCCCCTCCCCTACTCATGCTCTCTCTCTCTCTCTCTCTCTCTCTCTCTCTCTCTTTCAAAACTAAACATTAAAAAATAAATTAATAAAAAAAAATCCAATATGGAAACCGTGGTCATGAAGCCACCAGAGAGCACATACCAGATCTTGTCCTTGTCACCTTGCCTTAACCCAAAAATATTCCTTTGCCTTAACTCTGATACCAACACACAGATTTTATAGTTTCCTGTCCATCTGATGCTTTCTTTTATAAAACTCTCAACTATCAGACATACAAAAGTGTGCAAAACAGGGGTGCCAGGCTGGCTCAGTTAGAAGAGCTCTTAATCTTGGTGTCATGAGTTTGAGCCCCATGTTGGGTGGCAAAGATTATTTTAAATGTTTATATATTTATTTTTTGAGAGAGAGCATGCGAGCACATGCATGAGCCAGGGCAGGACACAGAGAGACAGGGAGAAAGAGAATCTCAAGAAGTCTCCACACTCAGCACAGAGTCTGACGTGGGGCTTGATTCCACGAACCGTGAGATCATGACCTGAGCTAAAATGAAGACTCGGATGCTTAACTGACTGAGCCACCCAGGTGCCCAATGGGATTACATTTAAATAAATAAATGAACTTAAAAAATAAAGTGTGCAAAACATAAATGCACAGGTAAAGAAGAAGAATAAACCAAATCTCCACTTGCCCACTGCCCAGCTTGATAAAAGGGTATTATGGCACTGAGGTCTTCTCCATGGCCCGCCCACAGCATCCATCAACCCCGCCCTCCAAGAGGAACCACAGCTTTAAGTAATAACAATCCCTTGGGGTCTTGAGTTGGCTCAGTCAGTACAGTATGCAATTCTTGATCTTGGGGTCGTGACTTCAAGCCCCACATTGGGCATCTGGGGCGCCTGGGTGGCTCAGTCGCTTCGGTGTCTGACTTCGGCTCAGGTCCTGATCTCATGGCTCGTGAGTTTGACTGCCATGTTGGGCTCCATGCTGACAGCTCAGAGTCTGGAGCCTGCTTCAGATTCCCTCTCTCTCTCTCTCTCTCTCTCTCTCTCTCTCTTTCTGCCCCTTCCCCGATCACTCTCTGTCTCTCTCTCTCTCAAAAATAAATAAACATTAAAAAAAATTAAGGGGCCCTGGGTGGCTCAGTTGATTAAGTGTCCGACTTCAGCTCAGGTCATGATTTCACGGTTTGTGGGTTCAAGCCCGGCACTCAGAGCCTAGAGCCTCCTTAGGATTCCGTGTTTCCTTCTCTCTCTGCCCCTCCCACACTCGTGCTCTATCTCTCAAACATAAATAAATGTTAAAAAAGATTTAACATAAAAAAACAAAATTCATCAACATTGGTATTGTCAGACTAAATGCTGTCTCTCTCTGGAACCTCTCTGCTGTACTGATGAGCTTCTGTATCCTGAATGTTCATTAGCCTTTTCTTCATTGTTTGGTTCATTTCTCTCTTTAGATGTTTATCTTTTTCTTATTGACTTATCTAAACTCTGGATACTGACCTTCCAAATTATAAATAACTTCTCCTATCCTGTGGTTTGTCTTTCACTATTTTTAAGGCGTATTTTAATGGGCATAAATTTTCAAGTTTTCAAAAAATTTTTAATGTTTATTTTTGAGAGAGAGGGAGAGGGAGACACAGAATCCGAAGCAGGTTCCAGGCTCAGAGCCATCAGAACAAGGCCTGACGTGGGGCTTGAACCCCCAACCGTGAGACCATGACCTGAGCCAAAGCTGGACCCTACATCTTTCTTACTTTTAATCATCTTTCTTACTAAAGCTATTACTCTAATCCAAGGGTTTCTGGTACCTTTAAAAAAACTGATTACTAGTCTGGGATTATTGTCTATTTCTTGAAGTTGCTAACTTCCAAATACACGGGGCAATACTGCACTTGAGAAAAGATATTTTTAAAACATAAAGAAGAGGCAATCTTTGCTTTGTCCAGGAGAATTCGGGCATGTTACAATCCCGCAAATCAAATACAATAAATCATGATCTTACTTGTATTTCACAGAAAAATACTCATTCATCTTTGACATCCGAGCTTTCTTTTTCTGCTGCCTTGTTTCAGGATTAAAGTCTGCTACCTGTGGTCCCGGGTTTTGAAACGCCAAGCATTTTAACTGCCGCTCTATCTGTTGCTACGAAACAAATAAAATGTATTATTAGTAAGAATTTGAGAGTTGTTTTATGTTGTATCAAAATAAACTTCTGCCATAATATCATGAAAGCACAGATGTTTTACCCAGAGAAAGAAACAGTTTTATTTGATTAAGTCTCTAAAGATGATGTAAATATCCTCACTTGTAAATTTCCTCACGTTAGGCCATTCTTTCTGAATGAAGAAATCCACAGTAAAAAACTCATATAATTAAAAAAGGAAAACCACAGAAAACAACTCAGCAGGAACAGAATTCCTCTTACACCTGGAAAATACCAGTTGGCTTCTCAAATCTGATGGGGATGAAAGTCAGAATTAGCTTTTATGGAGGGAAAGAAAAAGGGAAGAGAGCCCTTCTGCAACTCTTGGCTGCAGAAACTCAAGGTGAAGGGTCTCAAACCACAATGGGACCCCAAAGTGCACACAGCCCCATCCCCCCCCACCCCCCCCCCCACCCCCCACCCCCGCCCTCTGTGTTCTGGAATGTTTTACAACAATCATGTTGTTAGATCACTTCGAGGCAGTGTGCACCCACCTGAAGGGTCCACTCTCAGTAAGAGCCAGATTTGAGGAAGAAAATCTTCCTCGTATGGCTTTCTAGAGTGTTAGTGGATATTTTCAAAAGACTCCATCTGGGGACATTTACAGATGGAAAAGAAATGGAGCCCAATTGAGAAAGACAAGGAACAAAGATGCTTCTTCGATAAATCCTGACACCTTATTTCAAAAACGTGGCACATAGGTCACCAGGGAAAGGAATGCTCTTCTGAAGGATTTCAGAAGAATATAATCTCATTGGCCCCAAAACACACAGGCTGTCATGCAGAGATGAAATACCACACCTGGAAACAAAAGGGAAACTTTCAAAGTGTGAATTTCAACGTAACAAGTCAGTAACAACTTCAGCCTTGTCTGCAGTTGATTTAGCTTATAATAATGGTCCAGTTTGTCTAAAATAATATAAATATGTTCCTTTAAATTTTCTGGGTTATTTTTTAAGTTTATTTATTTACTAGTTTGAGAGAAAGGAGAGAGCACAAGCAGGGGAAGAGCAGAGAGAGAGGGAGAAGGAGAGGGAGAGGGAAAGGGAGAGGGAGAGAGAGAGAGAGAGAGAGAGAGAGAGAGAGAATCCCAAGCAGACACAACATGGTAAGTGCACAGCCTGCCAAAGGGCTTGAATACACAAACCACGAGGTCATGACCTGAGCCAAAGTTGGATGCTTAACCCACTGAGCCACCCAGGTGCCCCATGTTTCTTTAAATTTTCATTTTGGTGTGTGTGTATGGGTTTGTTTTACAAACTAGACCGTATGAAACAATTCTGTATTTAGGTATGGCTGTGAAATAAAGACAACTTCATATCGTCTACTGTCATTGTCAGTGCCATGACAAAAGTGTAAGAACACAGACACGAGACCAAGTTCAAACCTTGGCCACTTGTCAGGGGTGTGCACTGAACAAGCTCCCACTTCTCTAAGCCTCACTGGTTCCCTTTGCAAAACAGGGTCACGGTAGTACCCTGTGATACAAGTTTGATGAATTAATATCTACCAAGTTTTAGAATCATGACCAGCAGGTAATAGGGGGCAAAAAAACCCTTAGGGCTTGTTAAATAAAAACACTGGACTATAGTCTCTGCAAATATTTTTCTCCAAGGGGCAGGATTTTATTGCACAGAACACTGGGTTGTAAATCAAGGGAGGTGAGTGGCAGAGAGGAGGTACGTGAAGTGAGACCAGCCCCTCAGAGAGCAGAAAGAAATGGGGGAAAAGCCCCACCCGTATGGAGGAGCAGAGAACCTTCCTGTGAAATCCTGACGGGACCCACCTTCCACCCAAGACCAGGCTCACCTCCGAGATCCCCGAGCTGAGATCTCTCCAAATACCATGAAACCCTAATATCCCTTGCCATACCAGCTGCTTTTGTCCGATCTGACAGTCTTTCTCAGGAGAGCTTTGACCTGTGTGTCCCTCTTGCGTGACACTCTTCTCTGATTGTCCATTCATTTCCAATCACTAAACGAAGGAACTGGGACCAAAAGAGAACACATTAGTTTGATACATCTCCCCGGTAACCTAATCCTGGGAATTTCTGGCTCTCTCTCTACATCCTTCTTTCTTTCAAAGCCAGGTTGGGGCGCCTGGGTGGCGCAGTCGGTTAAGCGCCCGACTTCAGCCAGGTCACGATCTCGTGGTCCGTGAGTTCGAGCCCCGTGTCAGGCTCTGGGCTGATGGCTCGGAGCCTGGAGCCTGTTTCCGATTCTGTGTCTCCCTCTCTCTCTGCCCCTCCCCCGTTCATGCTCTGTCTCTCTCTGTCCCAAAAATAAATAAAAAACATTGAAAAAAAATTAAAAAAAAAAAAAAAGCCAGGTTTCCTGCAAAAGCCATCCACTCTCCTGGCTTCTTTTTTTACCCGTCACTCCAAAATCCCATATCTGCCTCCCCCCAGACCACCTGACCAATGCTTTTCTCTGCCGGGAGTTCCATGAACAAATCACACCTAACTTCTAACCATTCTTAGCATCACAGACTTTGCTGGAGCAGACCACCCTGGGACCATCGACTTCTCTCTCTCACTCTCTTTTTAAATGTTTATTTTATTTTTGAGAGTGAGCAAGAGAGCGTGAGCAGAGGAGGGGCAGAGAGAGAGAGAGAGAGAGAGAGAGAGGGAGAGAGAATCTCAAGCAGGCTCCTTGCTGTCAGCACAGAGCCTGATGCGGGGCTCGAACTCAGGAACCATGAGATCATGACCTGAGCCAAAACCAAGAGTCGGATGCTAAACCCAGTGAGCCACCCAGGCACCCCACTTCTCTTTAAGAGTCTGCATTCTTAGACCCCCATTGTTCCCCCATTACACGTAATCCCTTGACAAAAAGTAAGACACGTGAATGTCATATGTCCCCAGTAACATTGTGAAAATCCCATCAGTAACATTGTGAAAATCCCATCCGCTCTTGTGGGTTCAGTGTCACCTCTTTGCACAGATAGTTCCTCAGGGTGCTCTAAAAGCCCTGGCTTCCTCACTCAAGTTTTCTGACACATTTCTAGTACAATATGGGCAAAAGGGAAGGCATCCGGTGTCCATAAAACCCAGCTGCTAACATGCCTGCAATTTGCTGTGAAATACTTGGTTGTATACACAGGGTGCCGTTTATGGATGCGTGACTTAGGTGAGGTCAACATGGGATGCTAATCGCAAATTGCATATCTCAGGCTGCTCTGCAGTGTTCTCTCTCAGAAAGGACCAGGGCTCCCACAGCCCTGCGGGTTGTCTTACCTCTCATCCACTGCTGGGACTGTCTACAGGGGTGCTGTTTCTACCGAAGAAGCCTGACTTATGCTTTACCAAGGTCCCTGGGGGCGTTTAGCACCACAGGCTTGCTGCTTGCCAGCTGGATCTATCAGCATATGTGCATTCTCCCAGGTCTAAGTCATAGACCATCCACGCTTCTGTATCCCGCACTCTCCAGTTCCCCATAGTAGGTCAGGAAGTTGAGTTTTCTTTCCCTAACAATTGATTTTCCTTTCCTTTTTTTTTTTTTAACGTTTATTTATTTTTGAGACAGAGAGAGACAGAGCATGAACGGGGAGGGGCAGAGAGAGAGGGAGGCACAGAATCGGAAGCAGGCTCCAGGCTCTGAGCCATCAGCCCAGAGCCCGACGCGGGGCTCAAACTCGAGGACCGAGAGATCGTGACCTGACCTGAAGTCGGACACTTAACCGACTGAGCCACCCAGGCGCCCCTGATTTTCCTTTTCATTCTCTATCAGGTGGAATCCACCCTACAGATAGCGGTCTTAGTATTAATGGTACTTACCTTTGACCGGGACAGCTTTAACGTTTGCGTCACCTTGACGAAACTCCAGCCCAGGCTTCTTCCTGACTCTTGAAACTGACCTCCTTTTCCCCAGAGTTTTTACTTCAGAAAACTCATCGTTATAAATTCTTTCTCTGTCCCATTGACATGTAAATCTTCTCGGAGCCTCCAGCCAGTTTTACAACCCAGGAATGTCTTGCTCAAAGATTAGGAGGCATCCCTTTGAAATGCAATCAGCCAGGAAGATGGCACCTGTGTTTGCGTTTGCCAGTCTCTGTGGGAAGGTAGAGCCTAACTTGCTAATTGGTGGGTGCCAATTAGCAAACACAGGTGGCTTAATCACGGAGAAAACCATTTGCAAACTCAAGGTGCTCGACACATCTCCTGGATCAGCCTCTGTCAAGCCCTCCAGTTGTTTCCTTCTTCGTTTTGGGTCACACTGAGTTCACACTGAGTTCTGGCTTCTCTCCCCTGTCATCACTGTCTTGAACCAAGTCTTGCCTGTTTACCTGTGTCCCGTGCAATTTTTCCTTTGACAGTCTCACATGCAGTGTCACTTGTGATCAGCCAAACACTCACGCGGAGTATTTTCCAATTCATCTGAAGTTAAAATCACACAGAGCTATTTTAAAAATTGTAAATTTCCAGGGGCGCCTGGGTGGCGCAGTCGGTTAAGCGTCCGACTTCAGCCAGGTCACGATCTCGCGGTCCGGGAGTTCGAGCCCCGTGTCAGGCTCTGGGCTGATGGCTCGGAGCCTGGAGCCTGTTTCCGATTCTGTGTCTCCCTCTCTCTCTGCCCCTCCCCCGTTCATGCTCTGTCTCTCTTTGTCCCCAAAATAAATAAACGTTGAAAAAAAAATTTTTTTAAATTGTAAATTTCCTGAAGAAGGAGGACTTAGGGGGCGCCTGGGTGGCGCGGTCGGTTAAGCGTCCGACTTCAGCCAGGTCACGATCTCGCGGTCCGTGAGTTCGAGCCCCGCTCGGGCTCTGGGCTGATGGCTCAGAGCCTGGAGCCTGTTTCCGATTCTGTGTCTCCCTCTCTCTCTGCCCCTCCCCCATTCATGCTCTGTCTCTCTCTGTCCCAAAGATAGATAAACGTTGAAAAAAAAAAATTTTTTTTAAATTAAAAAAAAAAAGAAAAAAAAAAGGAGGACTTAGAACCACTTCCATTCTGACCTCCATGTCTACTTCCTAATTAAGATCTTTCCAGCTTATCTTTTTTCGCAAAGTTTTGTTTATTTAAAAAATTGTTTTAATGTGTATTTATTTTTGAGAGAGAGAGAGAGAGTGCACAAACAAGGGAGAGACAGAGGAGACAGGGAGTCACAGCATCTGAAGCAGGCTCCAGGCTCCGAGCTGTTAGCACAGGGCCCGACACCAGGCTTGAACTCACGAACTGTGAGATCATGCCCTGAGCCGAAGTTGGACCCTTAGCCAACGAAGCCACCAGGCACCTCTCAAATTTTTGTTTAAACTCCAGTTCGTTAACATATAGTGTAGTATTGGTTTCAGGAGTAGAATTTAGTGATTCATCACTTACATATAACACCCGGTGCTCATCCCAACAAGTATCGTCCTTAGTGGCCGTCACCCATTTAGCCCATCCCCCCCCATTCCTCCATCAACCCTCAGTTTGTTCTGTATAGTTAAGACTCTCTTAGGGTTTGCTTCTCTCTCTCTCTCTCTCTCTCTCTCTCTTCTTTTTTCCCTCCCTTATGTTCATCTGTTTTATTTCTTAAATTCCACATGTGAGTGAAATCTCCAGCTTACCTCTTAACTCTGGCAAAAGACCCTGAGAGCAAAGCAGCCCCTACGGGAACCCAACTACCGGCTCAAGCAATTAGGTCTGGCCTGAGCCAGCAAGACCCCAAGTGACTGATCCCAAGACAAAGATACACCTGACCTGCACTGCCCACCTGTGGAGACCCACCCACCTCTGTCCCACATTTCCCTTATATAAACCTACAAGTATTTCTAGCACTTTGGAGACAATCTTTGAGATCTTTCTGGTGTTGGCCTTGCTGAAATAAATTCCTGTTTCACCGTCCCTCCTCTCTCTGCCTTTGAATTTTGTGAGCCATGAGCAGCAGAACCTCATCTGTTTGGCTCTTGCACCCCTGGCCCCCAGTTACACTTTCAAATTCCAGACCTACTGGGCTTGCAATTTGCAAAGCAGAATCCTGGTAATCTGTATAATTAATGAGCCCTGCAGGTGAATCATCCCCTTAAACTCCCCTTAAACAACAACAAGAAGTAGGTGTTAGTTTTCTCCAACCAGTCTTGCCATCTGATCCTAAAACTACTGTCTATTTTCTACCCACCCTCAATTCATCCAAACCATTGTGGTTGTGATAATATTTTCCTAAATCCGATATTTCTTTATCTCATTCCTATTATAAGACTTTGATGAGTTCCCACAATAACACCCCACAAGCCCACCATAGCAGAGAAGGTCGGTCCCAACTACCCCCAACTCACCCATGTCTACACTCGACTCCCTGCACACCCCCATTCAGGGCTGAGCCTGCCTGATCTCACCATTCCCAGTAACAAACACACCTCTCACCTCCCCCTAACTCGGCACTTGACCTTTGAACTCTGGTCTCTGCTCCAAAAAGGCTCCAGAAACCTCCCCTGACCTCTCTAGTCCCTGCAGGCTTGGGATCTCTTTGGTGCTTCCTGAAGAAAATCTCTCCTCCCCAAAAGGGAGGTCCCCCACCAAGGGACCCTAAACCCTCTACCCTCTTCATGTAACAAGTTTTCCTCCTCATGGGAATAAATACGAGCTCATGATTATCCTTGCAAGCTAGAATTTTTCCTGAAAAGGCATCCGTGTAACTGCAATGAGAGAAATGAATGTCTTATGTAAATCCTCTGCCTGAGAGCCTTTTATTTAAGTGCTTTGTGAAATACACTTTTCCACAAATAGATTGGGGGTGGGGATAGGGGGACTTGCTTCTTCATATTACAAATAAAGCAAAAGGAAATTATGGTACAATATCCCTGGGGACTGAAGTTTAATTGGATTCTATTATAAGCCCAAAATATCTGTCCCAGGAAAAGTAATAAAAGTGTTCAGAATTCCCTTTTTTTCCCCCCTGCTTGGTTTTTCCCAAGGCAGGGGCTCTTGACCTTGCATAAGTAAAGAATACAGTACATATTTATTCCCACTAACCTCTAACTGAAATTCTGGCATTTCCTTCTATTACAACGCAACCAACAAATAATAGTGTTAGCAGTACTGTGACTTTCTTGCCACTGAAAACACAGATGTTTTCATCACCCGTTAAAATTGCTGTCGACCCGTCAAAATGTTATTTACACTTACCCCTTCTTTAAAATGATGGTAGTTCTTGGCCCACTGCTAGAATGTATTTGATAGGTGAATAATGAAACACATATACTGCTATCACAAATTGTTTTTAACATTTGGATAAGTGTCTTTCAGTGTAATTGCTTTCCTTTGTAACCTCACAGATCTTATTTCATATGATTAAAAACATCATTCTAGGGGCACCTGGCTGGCTCAGTCAGAGGAACATGGTACTCTTGATCTTGGGGTTGTGAGTTCGAGCACCACGCTGGATGTTGAGATTACGTAAATAACAACAACAACAAAATTTTTAAATATAATTTAAAAAAAACATAAAAATTCATCCTAAACAAACGAACATTCTGGGAAATTGTCCATAGATCTAACCCTGTTGGCCAAAAGGGGTCCAGGACACAAAAGTCAGATTTAAAACCCTTGCACAGAGGCGGGAAGACCCACTGCCACCACCTCTGCTGATCCTGGAGTTGAAAAACAACAGCTCCAGGCTGTAGAAGAGGCTCATAGGGCTGGAAGCAATGTGGTATGTCCTAGGCTATCGCACTGAATGGAACGCAAAGAGAACATCGATTTAACAAACTCTGTGTTCAGTCCTCACATTACATCAGATTGCATATGAAAGACCCAAAATATGATCTAGCCCAAAAAGAAGAGGCTCCCAAGGGAGCAGAGACTACCAGAGCAGGGGTCCTCCAGGTGAGGCCAAGGATGGGGCTTTGAGCCCGAATGAAAATCAACTGACTCAATTTATTTTTAAATGAGAGAGAGAGGGAGACAGAGAATCCCAAGCAGGCTCTGCACGGTCCACGAGTGCAGAATCCGATGCAGGGATCAAACTCACAAACTGTGAGATCATGACCCGAGCTAAAATCAAGAGTTGGATGCTGAACCGACCGAGCCACCCAGGCGCGCCCCCAGGACACTGGGTGGTTTAGCAGACATTTTTCTTCATAGCAAGATGGTCTTCCTGGAGAAGGCAGTTCACTGATAGACATGCTGGCATAAGCTCTAATTCACTGTGGTCGAGGACCTTGAGAAAACTGGAGTTCTACTGGGTCTTCAGCTCTGGAAGTGGTCTTACACCTTTCTTTACCTAGTGCCTACTGCTCGATACGTACCCCCTGAATATTAGGCTAGTGGATGCCAATTATTAGAGACCTACTAAGCGCCAGGCACTTAGACTACTTCATTCAATTCCACGACTGTGAACTAGATGTTATGTCTATCTTTCAGATGACCAAACTGAGGCCCAGAAAGATCCTTTTGGCCCCACAGGTACAAGTAGGCTACATGAGTCTGAAACCCAGATCTCTTTGGCCCCCAAAACTAAGCTTTTCTCAGGATGTTACACAGCTTTAAGATTTGTTTTATGGGCACCTGGGTGGCTCCGTTGGTCAAGCCTCTGATTCTTGATTTCGGCTTGGGGCATGATCTCAAGAACCTCAAGATCAAGCCTCTTGTTGGGTTCCATGCTGACAGCGTGGAACCTGCTTGGGATGCTCTTTCTCTGCCCCTCCTCTACTCATGCACACTTTCTCTCTCTCTCTCTCAAAATAAATAAACTTAAAAATATGTATTTGTTTTAATGATGACCACCATTTCTACACAGGACATTGCAGAGGGAGGGGATGTTGTTATCTTTTTCAAAAGAAGGTATGGAGAAGGGCTGAGGGAGGATGCACTTTAGATAACCTCAAGTTTGCCCTCACATCTCAAAGGGTGTGCTGGGAAAAGACTTCCACCTGAGGCACATGAGCCACATCTGATTTCAGCATGGGATTCAGAAGTCAGCATAAAAGAAGAAAGCCAGTGGGGTGCCAGGCTGGCTTAGATAGTAGAGCCTATAACTCTTGGTCTCAGGGTCGTGGGTTCAAGCCCCATGTTGGGGGCACAGATTACTTAGAAAAAAGAAAAAAGTCACGTGTAGGTAAAGTTACCTTGAAAACGCCTTCAGAAAATGCTGCATAGAGAATAGCTCTATACAGCCAGACATTTCACCAACATCAGGATAAATCATTGTTTCTTCGATTGAACATCAAATGAAGTAGTTGGCTTAGGGTAGGAGCCACCATGGATAAATTGTTTACCTTGAAACCTCAGAATCACATCGCCTGGCAAGTTGCTGGCTCTATGGAGGCCTTGGGAACTATGTCACCCTAGAAGCAGCCCAGGTCCAGATCATCTTCCTGGTCGCTCTGGGGCACTGGTCATGGAGGGGAATGCAGGAAAATGGCTCACACTTGAATCGTTCACACTTATTTCTAGGATGCCCCCAGCACCATAGAGTTGAATTTTTGAGGGCTTATTATATCCTTTTGTGTTTTGTTTTTTAAATAGGCCTCGTGCCTAGCGAGGAGGCTAACACAGGGCTTGAACTCACGACCGTAAGATCAAGACCTGAGCTGAGATCAAGAGTCAGGTCGTTACTGACTGAGCCACTCAGGTGCCCCAAGGGCTGATTGTATCTTGCATAAGGTGGAATAAGTACATTTTTTTCTTTTTTTTTATTCAATGTTTATTTATTTTTGAGTGTGGGGGAAGGGGCAGAGGGAGGGGAACAGAGGATCTGAAACACACTCTACGCTGACCGCAGACAATCCCATGTGGGGCTCGAACTCACAAACTGCGACATCATGACCTGAGCTGAAGTCAGATGCTCAACCAACTAAGCTACTCAGGCGCCCCTATTTTTTCTACTTTTTATCCCGAATGACACTAGCAAATTATCAAAGCAAGAAAAATGTTCAGTTTATACTCTAGCCCAAAAGTTGACCTCTGCTTTTATTCAGGAGCTGATAAAGCTGTGTAATCTGAGAACTATCTGGAAGACACTCCTCAGAAAATATTTAGAAAAGACACACACATAGACATCCATAGAGAACATTCAATTGCATAGTGTGGTAGTGAATGGATCGAAAGGTTTTCATTAAAAGCTGCGACTCACAGTAGAGATTCGAGCTATTTTGACCTCATTCTGTCTCCAGCCTTAGTTTCCCATACCTGCTAAAAATGATAAGTCACTGAGGTAATTGACAGGTGATGCAGATCCCACCAGGGACACCCTGGTAAAGAGAAACACTGTGCTGGTGATCAATTAAGCCATTCCCCTGCTGCTCCCTCCCAGCTGAGTCAGCTGGTTTCAAAGCCACAAAACTGCACAATAACCTCTAACAAAACCTCGACTGCCATTTGTCCAAAAGTATTCATAGTAACTTGGATCCAAGCCTTTGGGGGTGTTTTTTAGATAAACAATGTGGACACTTTAGAAACAACTTTATTTACAAAATATAAGTATGTATCCTAGTTATATATATCTTATATATATATTGCTGTAAATATATATATTTTTATAAACATATAGTATACAAGTATATATATATATACTATATATGTATTTTATAAAGATATATAAATAATATAAAATATACATCACACACACATACACACACCCTTCTGTGGCTCAATATAAAATATTGTGAAAACAAACATCATGCTTTTAAATTTTTTTTTTCAACGTTTATTTATTTTTGGGACAGAGAGAGACAGAGCATGAATGGGGGAGGGGCAGAGAGAGAGGGAGACACAGAATTGGAAGCAGGCTCCAGGCTCTGAGCCATCAGCCCAGAGCCTGACGCGGGGCTCGAACTCACGGACCATGAGATCGTGACCTGGCTGAAGTCAGACGCTTAACCGACTGCGCCACCCAGGCGCCCCCAAACATCATGCTTTTAAAGTAATTTGAAGGGACGGTCACCGGAAATTGACAATGTGACCACAGGGGTGTTAATGCCATTGCCAGAATGTGGTAACTGGGCATCACTCTGTAACTAAACCTCCTGACAAGCATATCTGGGTCACTTAAAGATCCGCAGCCACAAGGGCCTCTCCAGTCACACCTTAGTTATAACTGGATCTCCTGAATTACACATTTTCATTCTTCCTTGCAATTTCAAAGACTACAAAAACCAGAAAGCTGTGTGTTTAGCCTGCCCCACCGATGGAAAGGAAAGAAGGAAGACAACTCTTTAATGAGGCCAGAAGATTAGGCCATTTTCCGCTGTAGGGGGACCTTTGGCATGAACATTACTGCAAGTGAAACGCAATCAAAACCCAGCAGACTCAGGAAAAGCTCTTTACACACACTCCCCCCTCAACTGCCTGCTTGCACCAGGATGAGAGCCAGTAACAGAGACTCCCCTTTACCTAAGAAACGTATCTACATAAGAGGGCACCTCTGTTTTTCAAACATCCCCTTTCACCTTCCTGCTGAGTTTTCCTCCTGTTCCTATCTTCAGACCCCCAGCCCCTTCTTAGTTCGTGTAAGTGTCCTGTTGCCTTACTGTCTTTGAAATGCCCACGTCTGTGTAGATTCCCCATATGTACACTATTCAATCTGATTTTCTCCTGTTAATCTGTCTCCTGTCAATTTGATTCTAAGTCCAGCGAGAAAAATCTTGAAGGGCAGAGGAAATTCTTCCTCCCTGCCACAGCATTGCCCTGATAGATATACTTCCAACTACTCATCCCACCTTTTAGGGATGGAGGTTCTTTGCTCCAGACCCCGTAAATTTCTTTTCTATGCATTTCTTTGCTGCCGTTTTTATTTCAGTCCACACTGTAACAACAGGACCCCAATTTTCTTCCACTCTGAACGACAACACATTAGTATCGCAATATTTATTCAGAGTCAATATCTGGTGGCCTGCTTTAGCCTTGTCTCTCTCTACCAGCCTCAGAGGGAATCAAGTTTACGTGCATCCTCAGAAAAGAAGCATCCTTGAAATGACTGACCTCCCACTCTCCCTCACTCTCTCCTTCCTAAGGAGAGTCGACTCATCAAGCCCAGCGATGGGGGGTAAAGAGAAAGAGCACATACCTTTCAGTTGGATGAAAAAGAAGGAAGGAATAGTGGAAACAAGAGAAAATGTTCTTCCTTGTTTCCTTTGTTTTGCTGAGAAACCGTAGAGCCCTCCAGGGAAAAAGACACAAGGCCTCTAAGGTCCTCCTACAGTTGAACGCTTTTTTAATAATGGTGGAGAGGAGCAGAGGTGGCAAATGGGAAGGGGGGTGGGTGTCAGGGGTGGAGAGTGATCCTTGACTTTCTCTTCCACCGAGACCCTGTTCTAAAATCATACGACATCAGGGAATGAAGGTACATCTGCTCACCATCTCCCATCGCCCCGAAGCAGTGAGTCTCAAGCTTAAGTTTTGACTTTACTATTGAGTCTCCTATGTTGACTGCAAATGTTCAACAAATGTTAACCCCAGTTGCTCCCAGGCTGTATTTATATTTCAGTGTAAACAGCATACACACCCCCACATAGTATCTCTAAAGTAGAGATACTTTGTATACACACACACACATATATAGTATCTATAAAGTATAGTTTATATTGTATTATTATGTAATTTATAACTATATTATTATATAATTTGTAATTATTTTATCATACAATTTATAATTATATTATGTAATGTATAACTACATTAATATTATAGTATTATATTACCACTGTAAAATTATATATTATTTATATATTCTTATTTTTATTATTTGCATCATTTACATTATGTGATATATTATGATTCATATATTCATGTATTATAATATCTTGTAATATAATATGATAATCATATTTTATATATTATTCATATTATGTATAATTTGTATATATTATATATTATCTATACATTGTTATTTATATAGTATATATTACAGTATACATAGTACAGTATATATATATAAAGTATATATATAGTGTTATTAAAAAGAACAAGGAGAGGAAACAAAATCTTCACTTAGAAAAGCTTATAACCCATCTGGCAATGCTACAAAACCTTAAGGTTGTGCCAGGATTAAGTATATTTGATTTAAACTTTACATCCTTTAAGCAAACTGCTGTATCTTTCAGATTACACAGTAAACCTTGCATATCAAAATTTAAATGTATATACATTTAAGCTAAAAACCATTTAGGGAAAAAATTGTGTGGTCCCAAGAGAAAGCCAGGTCATGTTTACAAGTCGTGCCTAAGGTATATATTAATCTCTAAATTACAGCCCTCTAACGATTGTCCTCTGCCACCAGGACTCTGATATTGTGCTGTGAGTCATTAAAACCGCTTCACTGGCAGGTTCATACCCGCCCCGTTCATTTGTGAATTAGAGGGTAAAAAACCACCATTTTACTCCTAATTACTTTTGCTACAAAGAACAAGGGAAAAGAAACAAAATCTTCAGTTATGAGAGCTTGCACTCCATCTGGCAATGATACAATACTTTATGGTGGTGCCAGAATTAAGTATATTTGATCTAAACTTTATATCCGCTAAGCAACTGCTATATTTTTGAGATCACACAGGAAATTTTGCATATAAAAATGTTACCATCTTGCCATTTAAGGATTGCCAATCCCGTCTCGCTGATGAAAGATCCAAAAACCTCAAAGCAGCTAAAAATCCCACCAGGCTTTCCCACAATCACATTTTACAAATATACATTCTTTGGCCAGCATTTGGCTCTGTTCTTACACATTCCACAGGAAAAGGTACTCGTCCCTGATTTTACCACACAAGATGAACACAGAAGGTATGATCACATCAAGGGCCAAATGCAAGGACAGGAATCCTCTTAAAACCAGATGGACGAAAGCCGTCTAAAGAATGAGGATTTTCACCAACCAAAAGTTCCAACTGAAAACTTAAAAAAAAAAAAAAAAAAATTAAAGTGCTAAGAAAGAACAGTGCGCCAGGGGATTGAAAATTATTACTTCCTCTTATTGCTTCAATTGAAAAAAGAAAATAAATCATACAAAATAATTATCCTGTACTATTTCCAATTTTCTCAAGCAAAATCTATTAGCTGTTCAAACTCATGGTTTAACTGGCAAACCTTCAGAAGAGTTTTACATCATGTTTTCACAAAGATTAAAATTTAATCTTAAAAGATGGAATAAAAATTAATAATACCTCACTAAATTTGCTATTCCTGAATGTATTGCATTTTCTACATAGCTTTTGCTAAGAAACTATGATTTCTTTCATCTTCAGATGTCTTCAGGTTTTCTGGACAATATTTAAAATTGGTTGCTTTTTCAAATGAAGGATTCACGTACTAAAACACTCTTCGGTTCACTTACTAATTCCTGGAGAGTAAAAATCTTTGCGTTGGAGAGCTGTGTTAACTTATTTTATCAGTTTGTAGCTAGTTGAATATTAATGTGTAATATACACTGGACTATACAGGGAACATGGTTCTATAAGCTTATTTATCATGATAACACTTATTATTGCAAAATATTGGAATGCCCATATATGGGCAAGTGGCTGAATAAAGTATGGTATATCCATGTGTACCATAAACATGAGAAGAGAGTAGGAAAGATCTCTATGATGCAATATAGAGTGATCTGTAGACTGTATTATTTAATGAAAATAACAGTGTGATAGAATATCTACTCTCCAGGTAAGGAAGTATACTACCCTTCATGTAGGAAAGAAAGGGATCTCTGGGTGCCTGGGTGACTGGCTCTTGATTTCAGCTCAGGTCATGATCTCACGGTTTCATGAGTTCGAGCCCTGTGTTGGGTTCTGTGCTGACAGCACTGTACCTGCTTGGGATTCTCTCTTCCTTTTTCTCTCTGCCCACCGCCCCCCCCCCACCCTCTTTCTCTCTCTCAAAATAAATAAATAAACAATAAAAAAAAAAAGGAAGACAGAGATCTGAGACAATCTGTTACTTGTAGCCAAACAATTTCAATAAATTCAGTATGGTGTAAGGTGTTGCTTATGAAATAATCAAAAAGTCACTGGCTCCGAGAGCGGTAAGCATCTAGGGAGGAAATCTGCGGTAGGTAAGTTTCTAGTTTTATCTTCCTAAATGTGTTAGCGTCCTCGTCGGCTACTGGACAAGCTGGGCTTATTAACAGTGTAATGAAAGAATCCAACTGAGAATAATCTTCACTGTCTGGGCACTGTTGCTGTGGGTTCACTGTGGCTAGTGTTTGATTAAGGTGCTTTTACACTATGAAACTGTAATGAGTTGTACTTTTGAAAAGGCAGACTTCCTAGCGGGGAATCTCCATGCAAGTCCGGTGGTGCATGGAGCTGATAACCCGAGCCAGGAGCCGTGGCTCCAGCTCCAGAGGCGTCCCGGGGCATCTGGTTTTCCAACCATTCACTCAGCAGGCATTGATTACATACCTGTTACCTTCCAGGAACTGTGTGAAAGATAACAAGACAAGTAACACATGGTTCTCTCTCTAAAGAGCTCCTAAGTCTAGAAGGAGATACATAAACAGATACAACATATGCATCATAATTGCTCAGGACACTGCCAGGGCCAGGGGATGGGGTAGAGAGACTAGTGGCTTTCCCTGGAAAGGGATATCAAGGAGGGCTTCAGAGAAGAGGTGCCAATTGAGTTCATTTTTTTTTTTAATTTTTTTTTCAACGTTTTTTATTTATTTTTGGGACAGAGAGAGAGAGCATGAACGGGGGAGGGGCAGAGAGAGACGGAGACACAGAATCAGAAACAGGCTCCAGGCTCCGAGCCATCAGCCCAGAGCCGACGCGGGGCTCGAACTCACGGACTGCGAGATCGTGACCTGGCTGAAGTCGGACGCTTAACTGACTGCGCCGCCCAGGCGCCCCAGAGTTCATTTTGAAAAAAGAACGGAGAAACTAGGTAGAGAGACAGTGGGAAGGGCATTCCAGGCGGATGGAGCTGCTCTAAGCAAGAGCTATAGGTAGGGGGAGTCTACATCTTTCAGAAGGGTCTGCTGGCAGGTGGAGGCGTTGTCCAGGCTACGGTAAGGCTGAGCCACAAGTGCATGGAGATAGCATCTGTGTATTTATAGACTCTACTAAATGCCTTTCCCAGACAACAATAGAGTGGCTGCTGGCAGATGACATGAATGAGGCAAGGGAGAAGAGCGTCAGCAGAGGTATGTAGTTTTGAGAGCTCCAGCATCTCTGTTCTGGAAAACTAGTCAAACTGATTTCACACAATTTCTAACCTGAACAAAGATCAGTAGAAGTTTCTATGGTGTGCAGGCAAACTGCTTTCTTTTGAAAAAGACCGAATTGTTTGGGGCGCCTGGGTGGCTTAGTTCAGCATCTGACTTCTACTCAGCCCACGATCTCCTGGTTTGTGGGTTCGAGCCCCGTGTCAAGCTCTGTGCTGACAGCTCAGAGCCTGGAGCCTGCTTCGGATTCTGTGTGTGCGTGTCTCTCTCTCTCTCTGCCCCTCCCCAACTCGTGCTCTGTTGCTGTCTCTCAAAAATAAATAAACGTTAAAATTTTTTTTAAAAAAGATTGAATTGTTTTACTATTATTGCTATGACACTGACTACTATTACTGTATATTTACTATTGCTATTAGCATAACTATTAAGTAAATATTGCTGTGCTATTTTCATTTACTAATGTCATAGTAACATTTGTTTCTTCATGAACTACTTCCCAATCTCAGGACACGTTTTGTATTTGCTGTACCTCAATTTGTTTCTGTTGTTCTGTCTTCTAGAAGTGACTTCCCATCATGCCTTAAAAAACTATAGACAGGTGGTGTGTAAAAAATCTTTAGAGAGGCATCTTTGACCCAGCAATTAACTCTGAGGGACTTCTTCTAAGGAAAGATAAAGCTCTTTGCAAAAATTTAGCATCTTGTTTTAATTGCTAGATTATAGAGTTGCTAGGTTGGGAGAGCAAAAATTTAACGACTTCTTTATTAAACAAACTTATGTAATACAATGTAGCCCTTAAAATGATGCTGTGGAAATGTATTTGTTAACAGGAAGAAAGATATACATACTTGAATGTTAAGAAAGCACATTCCAGGGGCGCCTGGGTGACTTAGGGGGTTAGCGGCTGACTCTTGATTTCGGATCAATTCACGATCTCACATAATCTGACAGTCATGGGATGGAGCCCTGCGTCCGGCTCCACACTGCACATGAAGCCTGCTTAAGATTCTATTTCTCTTCCTCTGCCCTTCCCGACTCCCGTGCACACACACTGTCTCTCTCTCTCTTTCAAAATAAATAAATAAACATTAAAAAGAAAGACAGAAAGACAGAAAGAGAAAGAAAGAAAGAAAGAAAGAAAGAAAGAAAGAAAAAGAAAGAGAGAAAGAAAGAGAGAAAGAAAGAGAGAAAGAAAGAAAGAAAGAAAGAAAGAAAGAAAGAAAGAAAGAAAGAAAGAAAGAAAGAAAGAAAGAAAGAAAGAAAGATTTCAGACGAGAATCTACAGGGTGTATTTTTTTCCCCTAGAGGTATTTTGGTAAATCACATTTTTCTAGGAGCTTAACCATTTTTTCCAAGTTTTCAGTGTTATTGACATAAATTTGTTCAAAATATCATTATGTTTTCTGTCAGAAGTATCTGTAGTTATGTTTCCCTTTTTATTCCTAATGCTATCTGTGCCTTCTCTCTTAGACATTTCTCATCCTATCAAAAAAAGCTCTTTTTCTTTCTTTCCTTCTTTCTTTCTTTCTCTCTTTCTTTCTTTCATTACTTCTTTCTTCCTTTCTTTTTCTTTCTTTCTTTCTCTTCCTTCCATTCATTCATTCATTCTTATATATATATATTTTTTTCTATTTCATATCTTTGGGTCTCTTTTCGTGTTATTTTTCTTTTGTCTTAAGATGCATGCTCAGCTCATTGGTTTTTATTCCTTTTTTTTTCCTTTTAAAAAACATTTTTTAATGTTTATTTATTTTTGAGGGGGTGGGCAGAGAGAAAGGAAGACACAAAATCTGAAACAGGCTCAAGGCTCTGACCCATCAGCACAGAGCCCAACGTGGGGCTTGAACCCGTGAACTGTGGGATCATGACCTGAGCTGAAGTTGGACACTTAGATGACTAAGCCACCCAGACACCCCTATTCCTTTTTTTCTCCTAATATGAGCATTTGTGGATATAAATCTCATTAGGTCTGCTTCTGTCTGCTCGATTTACTTGTATCCTTTTACCATATTTGACTCCTATCTACAATTTGAACTCTTGTTTCAAAGAAGAAATATTTTCCTAATATTTTATTCCATGGAGAAGTTTCTTTGTATTTTCCTCTGCTTTCTGGTATATTTGTTGTCTTATGTATTCTTTATCAGTTATTTGTGGTGTTTACCCCAGTGCCTTTGGAAAGGTTCCAGGCTGATTTTCTCTGATTGTCTGGAGAGCATGCATGGAGGCCAGGCTTTCTGGGACAGCTATTTGATGACAGATAATGGGAAAAGGGACTGGGGAGGTGAACCGGGGAGAGCAGAGAGATGTTGACTTGGAAAGTTTCCCACCAACCCCCTGCTCTGGGTGTAAGCCTCCACATGTGCTCTTGGCTTACAATCAAGCCTGGAAGGTCCTCTGGTCCTTTCACTGATGAAGGCCAGGACGTGCAGGGCTGGCTGCCCCACCCCCACCCCCTACCACTCCAGTAGCAAGGTGGCTTGTCTGTGCATGTCCCCATTCTGTTCCATTTTCTGTCTTTCCAGGATGTCTCTCAGGCCCCAGGCTTGCTCTGGAAGCCTGAGGCTTGCAGTTTCAAGGATGTCCGGTTTCCGTCAGCGTGCATGATGTAAATTGGAAGGCTGCATATCGTTAAAGATCCACAGGGCCATGTTTGCTGTCCGATTTCTTTCACAACTGGGTCCAAATTTTGTTTTATTTAGCAGTCATTATTCATGGACTGTGGTTTTCTGACCGCGCTCTGTTCCTAGGTCTGCCGAATAGTGATTTTTCATGTCTGTTTAATACCTCCCATACCTACAAAGCCACCTTCTGACTCGAACCTGGTGTCTCTGCCTTCAGTCCTTCACGTCCTCACACATCACGACCACAGTGACATCCTCCTAAAATGGATTCCATTGTGTCGTTTTCCCCTTCCAACACCTTGGTGATGCTGTGTGATCCTTGGCCCGTATTTCAGGCCATCCGTGACATGACCTACATCTACTTTCCCAGCTCACTGTCACCGCAGCCTTCCCTCAACCTGACTTCCATTAGCCATTCCTAAATGCAAGGAACGTTCCCACCTTCAGGACCCACTTATGTGTTCCACACAGTCCCTTTGCCCAATTAGGATAAGCTCCCTCCTTCTGTGTTTCCAAGTCTGTATTTATAGTTGCTTCTATACACACTTAACGTCCCCTCCTGGCCTTCTCTCACTTCAAAGCAGCATCTGTAAGGCCTCCTGGTTCTAGAACACGTGTCTCAGTGACTAGCACATTGGGGCTCACAACATATCCACTAAGAGAAAAGTGGGATGCCACATTTACCACTGGAAATAGTAACTTGGGGATCTGTTTCCTGTGATTCTGAGCACTGTAGGGCACTCTTCTAGGGTCTCACTCAGTCCCCTAACCCTACCTCTATCCTGCCTGCCTGTTAAATTGGAACATAAGATTCCTGCCTTGCGTAGCAAAAGTAAATCACACAACCGTCCCTCCCCATGAATCTTAGATCTGCGATGTGTCTTCTCCTTGTACTACTGACGCAACCTAAACTAATACAGTGTTGATCTCAAATTTGTGTTTAAAAAAAACCACAAGGGGCGCCTGGGTGGCTCAGTCAGTTGAGGGTCCCACTCTCGACTTCGACTCAGGTCACGATCCCAGGGCTGTGGGATTCCTCCTTGGGATTCTCTCACTCTCCTCCTCTGCCCCTTCACCCTGGTCTCTCTCTCTCTCTTTCTTTCTCTCTCCCTCTCTAAAATAAAAATAAAATTAAAATTGGGGCGCCTGGGTGGCGCAGTCGGTTAAGCGTGCGACGTCAGCCAGGTCACGATCTCGCGGTCCGTGAGTTCGAGCCCCACGTCGGGCTCTGGGCTGATGGCTCGGAGCCTGGAGCCTGTTTCTGATTCTGTGTCTCCCTCTCTGCCCCTCCCCCGTTCATGCTCTGTCTATCTCTGTCCCAAAAATAAATAAAAAACGTTGAAAAAAAATTAAAATAAAATTTAAATTTAAAAAACACAAGCCCAAACCAAAAGACAACATATTCCTGTGTGCATGTACAAGGAACTGTCATTAAGAATAGTAGGTATCTTTGTATTTTTGTTTTACCCTTCATTATCCCCTACACTTACACGTTTCCTAGACTAACCATCTATTTTACACTTTTTAAGATTAGTAATAAATATTTTGAAACCTAGGTCTGAGAATAAACGCAGTTTCTCAGAGTATGTGCAAAATAAATATGCCCAGCAGATGGCGCAAAACCTCAATCCAGAGAGAAAATCTTCAAGAACGCCCTGTGGAGGGCACGTTTCTTACCGGCCAAGCATCAGTAAATGGACGCGGCTCCAGAATTTTCATGCCCACCAAATACCATTTGTTTGACCTCTTCTACAGCCCCCGGTGAGTCATGTCAGAGGTAAGCGATGGGCGTCTGAGGAGGGCATGTGTGGGACCTACAGAGCTGCAGAATAACATGATTTGTCTAGAAGGTTCTTGAGGAGCAAACAAGCTAGATGTCTTTGTGATGTCGCGCCTGGAAAGGGCTTTGGAGATCACGGAGTCCATCAGTTTTCAAACGTCATTTTTTAGATTTTCCTCTAAATCAACCCCAACGCGTGAAACCCACAAAACCAGAGCCATTTCAAGTGAAATGGAGTTTGGGAACAAGAACCCTTTTGGGCTTCCCTTTGCCTGAGTCCTCCCCTGCCCCCCATTGGTGGCCGACATAATCAAGGAATTGGCGGTGCTTAATCAACATCTATAGAATCCATAGCATACTTCCAAGAAACGCTAGAGAAAATCACTAATGCATTTTGCATTACTTTCAAGTTACCAAGGAAAAGGATTGCTCAGAGGAAGAGAGTTTCCAATTTCAAATGGAAAAAAATACATAAAAAGATGAACATCATTAATTGCTTTCAAAGGAAAAACTCACTAAGGACAGTCAAAATGCACCAATAAATTCAGCACTTTTTCACAAATTTGACATCTGCATTTGGAATTCATATTAAATTAAATTTCTGGGATTTTTAACTTTGGAGTCACTTAGAGCCTTTAAAAAATTTTTTTTTAACATTTATTTATTTTTGAGAGAGAGAGTGCAAGCAGGGGAGAGGCAGACACAGAATCTGAAGCAGGCTCCAGGCTCCGAGCTGTCAGCACAGAGCCCGACGCGGGGCTCGAACCCACAAGCCGTGAGATCATGACCTGAGCATCATGACCTGAGCCGAAGTCAGACGCTTAACCGACTGAGCCACCCAGGCGCCCCTCACTTAAATCCTTTTCATGGCCATATGTGGTTTATGAAACCTGTAGGAATGGAGTGTTACCACTAAAGCTAGCTTTCAGGAGTAACATAAGCATATCTGTGAGTCATATTTACATGAATAAAGTTTATTTCTATCAATAAAGTATCCTTAGGCTATACTTTCTGTATAATCCATAGGTTTTAAATGTAATTATAAACCATAGCAATTAATGATTTGACAACGTGAAGCTAGTTATTTTAGAACTTGGGCCATTCCCTAAAAATCTATGTAAATAGTGTTTGCAAAGTAGATCCAATAACCTCTTTAAATGCATTTACCTAAAGTTTCTTTTCAATACAGGTCCAAATCTAATGTTCTTATACAAATCATTCTTAGAAAGTTTTCTTTTGTTCTGAAGGCTGTGCCTGCATGAAGCATTGCCTGTTTTTCCAAGAGCTGCTTACTTGAGGGGCAGCTGGATGCCTCGGTTAAGCATCTGACTCCTGGTTTCAGCTCGGGTCATGCATGATCTTGCTGTTGGTAAGTCCGAGCCCCACATCGGCTCTGCGCTGACAGCTCAGAGCCTGGAGCCTGCTTGGGATTCTCTGTCTCCCTCTCTCTCTCTCTGCCCCTCCCCCACTGTGCTGTCTGTGTCTCTCTCAAAATAAATAAATAAACTTGAAAAAAAAAAAAGCTTGCCCACTCTCTAGTTCTGGCCCATAGTAAGTGTGTATGGATTAACAGCTTTCCTATAAGAGCATCTTCACCGTGTCCTGAACTGATAGGTAAAAGAAAATGCCACAGTAAATGAGGTTTGGCAGTACACAGCGTGTGTGTTAAATTCTGGCTTCTGCGTCTGTTGCCCCGTGTGTTGAAATCGGAACAATTACACTGACCTGAGTTGGTTAGGAGGCCACCGTCTCTCAGTCCCAAATCCACCTTGTTCTCTGCTGTAGCGAGGGCACGACCCGACTCTGCAAACCGAAATCTGGGCTGTGCCAGCTCTGCCAGCAGGGGGCGCTGAGGCTCACGGAAAAGCTGGGGTGGGCCAAGGGGCTTGCTCCTTCCTCTTTGCTTCCCGCTCTGCCATCATCACCCCCGCAATGACCCTTTCTCCTGAGGGTGGTTGTTGGATTCCAGTTCCTGGGATATTCCCCGTGGTCTCCGAAACCGAGCCTGGTGTGTCGCCTCAGAGTGCCAGGGGCCCCGTCCTCAAGGTCTGGGTCCCCGCCCTGCCCGCCCTTTCTCTGAGCTTCTGAGGCAGCAGCAGCACCTGCCTCTAGGTTCTGCATAAGCTCACCTCTTCCCCTTGTTACTCCTGCCCGGGAGGTGCTAGCCGTTTCTTGCAGGTTTTTTTCACCCCCTTTGAGGTTATCTCATTGTTACTCTTTTAACCCTTCAGTTCCTTATATACTATTTATTGATTTACTATTTTATTTTTAAAGATTTACTTTTGAGAGAGAGTGAACACGCATGCACCAATGGGGGAGGGGACAGGATCTGAAGCCGGCCCTGCGCTGTCAGCAGACAGCCCCACGTGGGGCTCGAACTCACGAACCTTGAGATCGACCTGAGTTGAAGTCAAACGCCCGACCGACTGGGCCACCCAGATGCACCAGTTTATTTTTTATTTTAGGGAGAGGGACAGCATGAGAAGGGGAGAGGGCATGGGGAGAGAGAGAGAGAATCTTAACAATCTCTTAAGAAATTCTCTTCGGAGGGGCACCTGGGTGGCTCAGTCGGTTAAGTGTCCCACTTCTGCTCAGGTCATGATCTCTCGGTTGATGGGTTCAAATCCCACGATGGGCTCGGTGCTGACAGCTCAGAGCCTGGAGCCTGCTTCGGATTCTGTGTCTCCCTCTCTCTCTGCCCCTCCCCCGCTCACCCCTCTTTCAAAAATGAATAAACGTTAAAAAAAAAAAAAGAAAAAGAGAAGGGGAGAAATTCTCTTCAGAGAACGGATCCCATGACTCTGGGACCATGACCTGAGCCAAAATCAAAAGTGAGACACTCACCAACTGAGCCCCGCAGGCTCCTCTATACCATTTTTTTTTTAATGGTTAAGTTCTCTCAGTTCAAAAAAAAGCAGATGTGGTTTCTGTTTTCCTGACTGAGGCCTGAGGGACGGCAGCAGACTCCCAGAAAATAGACTCTCAAGGTGGGATTCTGATCACGCCCCTGGCCTTGGACACAGCGCTGACACCGCCCATTGATCAGGTTAATTACAAGGGGGTACTTAGCGAACAAGCACCTTCAAGGCCCCAGCGGCTGCTGTTTAGCCACTGTCACTGGGAGGAGATGGGACAACATGGCCATTTGTGAGTGTGCTGGGCACTTACAGGAAGCAAGTGACCAGCTCAAGTCCTAGTCATTGAAGCAGAGATCTTCAAAGGGAGTTCTAAAATAAGCTTTTTTTTTTTTTAATAAAAAATATTTTTAAGTGTTTTTATTTTTTAATTTTTTAACAGAGACAACCAGAGAGACAGAGAAAACCAGAGCATGAATGGGGAAGGGGCAAGAGAGGGAGACACAGAATCTGAAGCAGGCCTCAGGCTCTGAGCTGTCAGCACGGAGCCTGACTCGGGTCTCGAACTCACAGACCACGAGATCATGACCTGAACCGAAGTCGGATGCTTAACTGCCTGAGCCACCCAGGCGCCCCACTCTGTACCTATTTATAAAAAGAGTGTATTTTCTGTAAAATCAGGGGGTGTGTTGGTGCGGGGGCAGGGAGAACACCAACCTCATGGAAGAAATCTGTCCCCTTCCCCCGCCTAGCTTTCACGGAAGCTCCTAAGACTGAAGCCACCATCTGGCACTGGTGATTCGGAAGCCTTCTGCTCACTGTTGAAGTCCAAGAAACGCCTTCTGAAAGAAACCATACCTATCCTCTGTCACGGGGCATTCTTAGGACAATCTCCTAAATGAGGCCTCAGACCCACGGCCTCATTAAGGACTGGTTCGCATTAATTGGTGAAATTATCAGACTGTGTTGATCCCATGTAAGAGATGCTAGTGTTGAGGGGCCATTCTTTTTTTTTTTTTTTTTTTGTAATGTTTATTTTTGAGGGGGGGGGAGGGACAAAGAGAGGAGGGGACAGAGGATCTGAAGCAGGTTCCATGCTGACAGCACCTAGCCCGATGCGGGGCTCAATGAACCATGAGATCATGACCTGAGCCAAAGTCAGATGCTTAACCAACTGAATGACCCAGGCACCCCTTGAATAACACTTTTTCAGAGAGAGGGAGGGGGAGAGAGACAGAGAGAAGGAGAGAGAGAGAGAATATGAATCCAAGCAGGCTCCATGCTCATCACCGAGCCCGACACAGGGCTTGATCCCAAGACCCTGGAATCATACTGACCTGAAACTAAGAGTCAGACACCCAACCAACTGAGTCACACTGGTGCCCAATAATTTTTTAAGTTTTTAGTCCCTCTAGGACTAAAATTTCCTCTAGGAAAATATTGGCTGAAACAAGACATTAGGTTTCTTGGGACAACCTAAGTTTTTACTTTGTGTTAACTGAAATGTTTAACAGATAAACTTTAGGACTGTGAGTGGCTGTTACCACGCCTGAAAGGAAAAAATGGTTTGAAAGAAAAATATATTACAGTTTTACTAAAAAATAACATTTATTTTTAAATTTATTTAATCACACATTTATAGAAAAATTGGAATTACAATACAAAAATATTTTTTCCTGAATCATTAAGAGTAAGTTGTCACTGGATGCCCCATTCACCCCTGATGTGTACTTCCTACAACCAGGGATATTTTCTACCTAATACAACACACCTGTCAGAGTCAGAAAATTAATGTCGATACATTTCTAGTATCTAATCCTCAGACTCCATTGGAATATTTCCAGTTGTCCCAGTAATGTTCTTCATAGCAAAAGGATCCAGTTCAGAATCACATTACACTTTGTTGTCATGTATCTTTAATTCCCTTCAGTCTAAGATGGTCTTCTATCCTCTATCTTTCCTTTACTTCTGTGACCTTGAGGCTTTTGAAGACTGCTTTCTGGCATGTACCTTAATTTGGGTTTGTCCGATGTTTCCTCATGGTTAGATTCATGTCATGGAGGTTTGTCAAGGATATAACAAAAGTGTCATCTCGCCTTTTTAAATGGAGCAATTTTTTTTTTAATTAATTCCACTGGGATGATGTTCACATTCATGGGTGGAGTGAGGGGATGTCTGCCAGGTGACAATTGTAAATTACTCACTTTCCCTTTGTAATTTATTCGTGTTTTATGGTAAGTCGCCTTGAAATTGTGTATATATCCTTTTCTTCATCAACATTTCAATTGTTCATTAGACAGAAAACTATAGATTCATGAGTCCCTATTTGATAACTTGATGTCTTTATTATGATGCTCAAATTTCCCCAGATTGGACTAAAAGGGGGGTGCTTCAAGCTGGCTTAAGTATCAATGTTCCCATCATTCCTTGAACACTTCCTTGTCTTTCGGTACAAAAAGACATTCCGTCTCGAATTGTCCCTTTCCCATGAAAGCCCTGAAATCAGCCATTTCTCTGTGGAGCCCTGGTTTGCATAGTAGACCATGGTGTTTAGAAGCCAAGATCTGGGCACTAGCTGTGTTCGTTGTTGGTAGGGTGTGGCTGCTCCCAGGCCCTCTCTGCTGAGAAGGTAGGATTGATGTTGACATGTATATCTATATCCGTATCTGTATACATATCTGTACCTACACATCTGTTCGTCTACAGAAGGGGCAAGATGCATCTACACACATTTACATGTCTATGCAGGACTCTATCCATATACTGAAAACTGTGAGGACTGTTCACATCCATACCTCCGACTCCAATCCAAAGACAAGAGGTCCCTTCTAGGTTTCCCTTTTTGAATGTTTGCTATGCTCTTCTCCAACAGTGAGAAACCTGGGTCCTATTACCATTTATGTATCTTTGGATATGATTCATTCATCTGTGGTCACCAAGCTCCCATCACTGTCCTCCCCCCACCCCACGTGATGCCCTCCTCACCATCCTCAGGCTCCCTTACCTCATGCTGGGTCACTGCCCTGGCTCTGAAAGTCCCCTTTACCCCACTAGGGCTTGGACTCCCCATTCTCACCCTGTTTGGGCTCCGACTGCCCATGCTAGGTGGACCCCTGCTAGATGTCCACCTTACCCTGTTTGGCTCTGACTCTCCATGTTGTAAGCCCCCTCCCTGCCCCGTGTGCATGTCCTACTCACCTTCCTGGGCTCTGCCATCCTGTACCAAGCTGCTCCCCACTGTACAGACTCCCCCATCGCCCACCCAAACTCCCCCACCCACTCCGGGTCATGGGTCTCCCCGGCCTCACCCCTGACTCCCCTCATAAAGAGGCCTGCCTTGCTCTGCCTCACCTTAAGGACCAACCTGTTTATGAAGGAGGAGAAGAGGAAAAGTCCACATGACTCTTAGATATGTGTGTTGTAAGGAATATCTTTGCTGAATGTTGTTGGATTCCAGAGAAGAGCGGGCCAAAAGCAATATTTACATGGTCTCAAATGCTGATTCCTGCTCCTCCGCGTGAGGGAGGCAGTTCTATTTACTGTGAACCCATTAAGGCTTTGCTCTCGCCATGTTAATCCTGCTAGAGTTTGGATGGAAAAAAGATAGCATTTGTTGAAGCAAACAGAAAAAGCAATTGAGCAGGCTTCCCTTTTAAAGCTCATCTCAGGGAGCCTGGGTGGCTCAGTTGGTTAAGCCTCTGACTTTGGCTCAGGTCATGATCCTGCAGTTTGTGAATTTGAGCCACGCATCCGGCTCTGTGCTGACAGCTCGGAGCCAGGAGCCTGCTTCAGATTCTGTGTCTGCCTCTCTCTGCTCCTCCCCTACTCACGCTCTGTCTCTCTCTCTCAAAAATAAATAAACACTAAAAAAATTAAAAACAAAATGAAGCTCGTTTCTCTCCTTCATTCATTCCTCAGAATGAACTGCAGTGCAGCTTGACCCCAGAGCTCTAAATTACAGACGATCTCCAGTCCTCAAGACCAAGGCATCTGTTCTTTCCTTTAAAGTCAGCGATGGGAAGTCACTGAGTGAGTTTGATCAGGAAAGGAGAAGATTGTAAGGAAAACTTTTCATTTCTAGTTACCAAATGGAAAACAGTCACGACCACATTGTACATCTTATAAACTTTTTTTTTTTTTTATAAGGTGAACAGTACAGAGCAAACTGGGTAAACTGGATGGCTTGGAGAAGTGGTTTTATAGGTGGGGCACTAACTAATAGGTAAGCTGGGTTATTGGTGAATGGAGTATTTATGCCCTTTACACAAATCTACATCAGTATCCCTCCCTGACTTCTTGCTATCTCAGTAGTGACACAATAATTACTTCACTTTATAGCAAGGGTAAGTACAATATAATAAAATGCAATGCCTATCTGGAATAACTGTCTTCATCCAGGTAAGACAAATGTATATTACTCAGAATTCTTTTTCATATTCAGAGGAAGGACTATTAACCAATCAGGTGGGCATTTGATAAGCTCTTTAAAAAAAATTTTTTTAGTGTTTATTTTTGAGAGAGACAGAGTGTGAGCAGGGGAGGGGCAGAGACAGAGGGAGACACAGAATCTGAAGCAGGTTCCAAGCTCTGAGCTGTCAGCACAGACCCTGATGCAGGGCTCAAACCCACAAACCGTGAGTGAGATCATGACCTGAGCCGAAGTTGCACACTTAACCGACTGAGCCACCCAGGTGCCCCATAAGCTCTTTAAGTGCTTTTTATTTACTACAGAAGCTAATATGTAACTGGATTTTGATTTTCAACAGATAGCTGGAGAGTGGCACTTGGGCACTCCTCTGGTGGGATCAGGCAGTCCTCGGCAGTGTCACCCGCACCTGGTGACCAGTGTCAGAGCCTCCCAGCACACTTGGATGGAGAGCACAGCGGGGTAGCAACACCAAGGTCGCAGGAGGGGCAGACAGCCAGGCAGAAGACAACCAGAGGTTGCTGGAAAGGGAGAAGGGAGCCCAAGAGGGATAAGGAGGGAGAGGAAGAGGAAGAAGAGAAACGTGGAAGAAAAGACACAGGTGACATGGTTATTGGAAATGGGGACTGTCATCAGAGGAAATATAGGAAATAGAGAACGGATGGTCTAGAAAATACCGGGAGATATCTCACACATAATGACTTGGATGCACGGTGATATTCTATTGCTTACATTTAAAATTTCTTTTTCTTTTAATTTTTTTCATGTTTATTTTTGAGAGACAGAGACAGAGCATGAGTGGAGAAGGGGCAGAGAGAGGGGGAGACACCGGATCTGAAGCAGGCTCCAGGCTCTGAGCTGTCAGCACAGAGCCCAATACAGGGCTCGAAACCAGGAACCGTGAGATCACGACCCAAGGCAAAGTCGGACACTTAACCAACTGAGCCACCCAGGTGCCCCCGTTTTAAATTTGTAAATTTGGAGAAGAAGACTCTGACCTATGACCCATGGTCAAGTCTGGGGGGTGGGTGGTGCTTTGGTTGGTTTTCATGGCCACATACACTCACTCAGGAGCCTCTTTGCGTGAGACAAATACAAAACGAAACTTTGGTTCTGCTTCTTCACTTGCGACTACATTGACTTACTCCAGCAAGAGGGAAAAACTTGAGATCACGTTGCCTTGAGTTTATACAACATCTTTAAGGCATTTAACTGGCATATTTCTTAATGTTTACATCACTCTGAGGTAGATCAGAGATCTGTGGTTTTACCCCCATTCAACAAAAACAAAATCAGCGTGAAAACACAGAATTAAATCACACAAAGTCTAGAGCAGGATGCCTTGCTTTAGCGGTCCCGATTTAATCCTGTGTAACGAAACTAAGCTAATTCCATACATCGTAACTGATGAACGCCTTTAAAGTTCTCCAAACTACAAGCAGGTTCGATTTGGCCAGATGAAACCGCGTTTCAAACTTGGTCCCCTGAGGGCTTGGCTGTAAAGATTATGCTCTGGTTAGCATGTTGGCCTTTTAGCTCTATTTCTCTGTATTTGGCCACTTCCCTGGGGCTGAAGATCTGCCCCTAATTGCTACTGTCTGTTGACAGCATTATTTTTGCACAGAGACTTTGGCCAAATGAGCGTCTGGCCCACAGGTGGGTACGCAGTCTCCAGCTTCAGAGCAAAGCCTTCCTCTCATTCCGGCCTCCACGACAGCAATCCCAAGGGCACTTTGTGGATCCTTCGATCCTGGCTCTTTTCGTGACACAATAAAGGCTTGGTAGCCTGTAAACCGTGACACAGGCAATGGGCACTGTGGGGAGAGAGAAACAGGCAGACACATCGCTTGCCTTTAGGGCACTTAACATGGCTCATAAAATGACCTATTTCTTCTTTTTAAAATTTGCTTTCCTTGGCTTTTCTGTGTGCTAGGGACTATTAGTTTTTCTGGTTTCTGTTCCTTTACACTGCTGTGTTATTTGCTCATTACACTTTTAAATACTGCACTAAATAAACCCCAGAGTATTGCAAATCCGTATTTCCCTCAGAAAAGAATGTGCGCTTTTGGCCAAGGATTTAACATCCCCCTGACTTTCACAACAGAACAAGCAAGACTCTTCTAAGGTGAATTTGTTTTCACAAGGCAGTTAAAGTAAATTCTGTGGTTTTGTAGCCCAACATGAAATCTCCCCCCGGAACGGAGCAGCACTGGCAAAACCCTCAGCCATCACTGAGCCTGAGGGCCGAACGTGACAATATGGGAAGGACGGGGGGCGCCTGGGTGGCTCAGTCGGTTAAGCGTCCGACTTCGGCTCAGGTCACGATCTCGCGGTCCGCGAGTTCGAGCCCCACGTCGGGCTCTGGGCTGATGGCTCAGAGCCTGGAGCCTGTTTCCGATTCTGTGTCTCCCTCTCTCTCTGCCCCTCCCCCATTCATGCTCTGTCTCTCTCTGTCCCAAAAATAAATAAACGTTGAAAAAAAAAATTAAAAAAAAAAAAACAAAACAATATGGGAAGGACGGGAAGGACTCCCAGGAGCAAATGTGACGGACACACGAATGACAGAACATGAGGTTTTCCAGACTCACAAAGTATTGGAGGACAAAACTCTGCACAAAGTACATTATGACGGGCCTGAGGGGTGCCGGAAGTGGCCGCCGCTCAGTTACGTGTTTTTCCGTAGCCACGCTGTCATCCTGGCGTTGCGCTTTTTGTTTTCCAGATTTTTGTTCTTTATTGTCTGTAATTTGGCACGAACTGTGAGCTTCTGGTGCTCTTCCAACATGTTGCCGAAAAACTGCTGCAGCTTGAAGGACAAAGGGAAGGCCGGTCAGTGCAAACTCAGGTCTCGTTTAGCCAGAAGAAGGCCAAGTTCATGCTCAGTAACAACAGGCTTGCAAATGGCCCGTGTGGGCAGGGGCGGGTGGGAAGGCCGGCCTCTAGATGGCGTGCTCCTGGGGAGACCGCACACCTGCCCTTGAAGAATCAGGTGCGGATTCCATCTGTGGAAGGGGAACTTCGTCTATTTTGATCACTGCTCTATTCCCCCGAGGGCACACAGTAGGTGCTTGATAATGACCTACTGAATGCATATTGGGGATTATACAAGATGTGTGGGCAGAGATACAGTGAGATCTTCTCTTACCTCAAAAGAAACTTTGCAACTCCTCAAGCTCAAAGCTGGCACCTAACATCTGTGCCTTTACAAGTGTATCCTTTATTTAAGAATACTGAGATGGTGGCGGGGGCGGGGGGGGGGGCGGGGCCTGGGTGGCTCAGTAGGCTAGGCGTCCAACTTCAGCTCAGGTCATGATTTCATGGTTCCTGAATTTGAGTCCCACATCAGGCTCTAGGCAGACAGCTTAGAGCCTGGAGCCTGCTTTGGATTCTCTCTCTCTCTCTCTCTCTCTCTCTCTCTGCCCCTCCCTACTCACCCTCTCTCTCTCAAAAATAAATAAATACTTAAAAAAAACTTTTTAAGTTATTTTAAAAAAGAATATTGAAATGGGCCACCTGGGTGGTTCAGTTGGTTGAGCGTCCAACTTTGGCTCAGGTCATGATCCCACAGTTCGTGAGTTCGAGTGCCACATCAGGCTCATTGCTGTCAGCACAGAGCCTGCTTCAAATCCTCTGTCCCCCTATCTCTATCCTTCCCCCACTTGCACTGTCTCTCAAAAATAAACAAACATTAAAAAAATATATTGAGATAGTAGCTTTGTCCACTGGCTAGATTCCTTCACTGGGTCAGCTGGGGCATTTATTTATGGGAACATCTACCTCAATATTCTGCATCAGCCACACCCCAATGAACTAATAAGTTATATTCCAAAAGTCTATTTCTGTGTCACTGGATTAGAATTTAGAACATCCCAGATGACTGTATACCCATCCCCCGCTCACAAAATGTCACTTAAACACCAATGTACTTGAAATTGAGCAGAAATAGGCCACCAAGCCTAATTACAATGTCAAAGAAAAGTCAGTTTGGAGGAAAGAGCAGGTGAAGGAACCGGGAACAGACCTCCCAGCCTCTCCCACACCTGCCTGCCGTGGGAGCGACAGGCCACAGCCCCGATGCACCTGTAGTGCGTGGGGGGAGGGGAGGGGAGAGGGGTCTGTGGGACTGCAGGTGGGCTTCATGTGTGCTGGAGAGCGTGAGGCCAGGCTCTGGTGGGTGCAGTATGAAGCCCCGAGCAAGAAATAGTGGAGAGCGTATAGAACCTGTGCTACGCTAGAGGGAGAAGAGACTCGTGCGGCTTTTCATTTTTATTCTTGTCATTATTCTCCATATGATCCTGTGAACACATAGATTACGGCAGGACCCTTGGAGATGACTACTTTTTGGCAAGGCTATTCGTAGTAGCTAATTTAACTTGCTTTCAAAACTGCAAGAATTGAACCCCTGCGAAACATACTTTTGCATTAATAAAAACCAACTATCAGTGAGTACAGTTTCGGAACTTTGAGGACAGCTAAATTTATACACACTTCATTCATTAAACAACAAAAAATCTTTGCTGGGTTCTGTAGACACAAAGATGAACTGATGCCCTTTAGACGACACCAGCACACTGGAGCTCCTGGGTGGCTCAGCCGGTTGAGTGTCTAACTATGTCTCATGGACAGGGTCCAGCCCCGAGTCGGGCTCTGTGCTGACAGCTCCCAGCCTGGAGCCTGCTTCGGATTCTGGGTCTTCCTCTCTGTCTGCCCCTCCCCTGCTTGCGTTTGCACTCTCTCTCTCAGAAATAAACAAACATTTAAAAAAAAAAAAAAAAAGGGAAGATACTCGCACAAACTCGCCATCCCTGTGGGAGCACTCCTTCCAGCATTTCTGGGTGTGCCCTTCACTCTCTTGTCCAGGGAGTCCCTGGTAAATCACGTCCTGACAGCTCAGTCTCAGGCAGGCCCAAATGCAAACAGAGATCATGCCTTCAGGAATTAGCGGTTCTTCCTCTCTCTTAACAACAACTACACAGCTCACTGCTTCTCTCTCTCTCTTCTCTCTCTTTTTTTTTTTCTTTTTTTGGCTCACGATCAAACCTCAGGCCTTTATGACTTACATGTGTATTGGTGTATTTGCTGGGGCAGAGAGGGTGATTTTATCTTTCTTCTCGTTTTTTTTAACCAGCTCGATGCATGGAGGGGACGGAGCAAGCTCCTAGGCCATCTCCCTGCGCCCCAAATCCATTTAATATATTGCCCTCGGGGAGAGGATGTATCAGTTATAAAACTGGTAAGAACAGACACGACGCTTGATCTGAGCCAAAAGGCCAAGAGGCGATTGAGTTTCCTTTCTTATTTACACAGGCCCCTTCTGTTCTTAGGAATATGGTCCCAGGCCACAGTGTTTAATTTGTACTCAGGCATTAAAAAAAAAAAAAATTAAGTCTATTGAAATGAAATCAATGGACAATAAATTATACTTGCTAAAGCATACAAATGAGTTGTGATGACTATATACATCCATGAAACACATAGACACGTTCAAAACACAGTACATTTCCACTACCCACAAATTCCTTCAGGCACTTTGCAACCCTCCCTCTGTCCCAGGCAGCCATTGATCTGCCTTTTATCACTAGAGATTATATTTGCATTTTTTAGAATGTGCATGTGTGTTTCAAACTCAGCACCATCATCTTGAGATCTATCCAGGCCATGACACAAACCTATTTTTTTTTAATTGCAGGGTAGTATTCCCTGGTGTGGATATATTACATTTTCTTTATCAATTCACCTATCGATGGATGTTTGGATGGTTTCCATTTTTCAGCTAACGAGAATGAAGCTGCTATGAATATTCATGTAGAAAACTGTGTGGATGTAGGCTTTAATGTCTCTTGAGTAAAAAAACCTAAAAGTGGAATTAATAGGTCACTATGTGTCTAGTGACATTTTAAAATACTGCCTTGGGCCGCCTGGGTGAAGCGTCCAACTTCAGCTCAGGTCATGATCTTACGGCTGTGGGTTCAAACCCAGCGTCGGGCTCTGTGGTGACAGCTCGGAGCCTGGAGCCTGCTTCTATTTCTGTGTCTCCCTCTCTCTCTGCCCCTCCCCTACTCTCTCTCTCTCTCACACACACACACACACACACACACACACACACACACACACACACACACACTGTCTCTCAAAAATGAGTAAACATTAAAAATTTTTTTAATAAAATAAAATACTGCCTATTTCCCAAAATAGTTGTACCATGTTCCATTCTCACCAGCAGAAAAAGAGAGCTCTGGTTGCTTCACTTCTCTGTCAGTGTGTGGTATTATAAATCTTTCTAATTTTATCCATGCTACTGGGTGTGTGGAGGTTGTATTTATATATTACCCTTGTTTTACTGTGTGTGTGTGTGTGTGTGTGTGTGTGTGTGTGTGTGTGTGTGTGTGATTTCTTTTTTAATAGTTATTTGCTTCGGCCCCTTAGTTTACTTTCTGGTTAAAGGATCCCATTTTCTTTCTAGAACTATTCCTCTCCTATCCCAGGGCCTGTGGTTTGAGTGGGGCTGGCTCCAAAGGTGGGCACATGACCCAGGTGAGGCCATTGGAGTATTTCACTGCCCCCCCCCCCCCCCGCCCCACTGGACACAGTGATTGGTGCATGTGACCCATGTAGGACCAACCAGGGTCATTCTATGGGACTGGAACTTGACATTAGGTGAGAAAGGACCTCTTTTCCTGCAAGTGACAGTGTTAAGGCTGACATAAGCCTGGAGCTATGTTTGCCTCCACGTAGAGAAAGCCTGCCTAAGAAGAAAATTAGCCCAGGAGAAAGCAAAGCCTGGAAATGACAAGCCCCATTGTTAGTTTCTAGAATACAGATAGGACTAAAATGTGTCTCTGTCCTCAGGGAGCTCATTATAGCCTCAGGGAGTAGACATATTTACATCCCAATTACAGTATAATGTAGTCATGACCAGGGTACAGATATTCATAGGATGATTGAGGAGAAGGTATAAATCAGTTCATGGAAAAATTCCTGGAACAGGTGTTTGGAGCAGGGTCTTAAAGGGTAACGAGACTTATCCACCCAAGGCCAGGCATGGGGAAGTCACCCAGATCAGAAGGCAGAGTGTTTCCAAAATCTAGAAAATGTGGGACAACATGCAAATTTAAGAAAACCTGTATGTGGTACAGTCCAACTAGAGGGAAAATATTTGGGAGTGTCTGTCTCTCTTGCTCCCCAATGCTCGGCGGTGAGGTGGGCAAAAATGAAGCCAGAGAGGCAGATGGGGGCCAGGTTATAAAGGATGCTAATTAAAAGATGAAAAAAAATCTCTTCTAAAGCTGCAATGAGCTACTGAAGCTTTGACAACTGGGCAAGGTGTGGCAGCAGCGTGAGGGCTGGGAGGCACGGAAGACCAGCCTGGGGTACAGGGCCCTGGCCAGAGTCCCCTGCAGTAAGTTAGGTGAGGAAGGACGGAGTCCAGTCCTCTGCGAACAAGAATGGTCTCTATTTCAGCAGCGAGAGAGAATTAAAAGTAATTTCCTGCATACAGTGAAAATAACACCAGTAGGAGCAGGGAATATAATCATTCAAATAAGCCTGTTGTTTTTAATCTATTTTTAATGTTTATTTATTCTTTTGAAAGAGACAGACAGACTGTGAGCAGGGGAGGGGCAGAGAGAGAAGGGGATACAGAATCCAAAGCAGGCCCCGGGCTCTGAGCTGTCAGCACAGAACCTGATGCAGGTCTTAAACTCACAAACCGTGAGCACCACCTGAGCTGAAGTCGGATGTTTAACCCACTGAGCCCCTCAGGAGCCCCAAGCCTGTTGTTTTTTTATTTTTAGCAATTCCAAATTACGTTAAAAATGGCTCCTGAATTATCGTTACAATTCACAATATCTAAAGTACTTACCTCTGTGATCTGTAAATCTGTGCTTATGGTTCTCCCTATTATGTACATTAGGTTAACCAGCGATTGTGTTCCATACCTACAAAGCAACAAGATGCTAATCAGACGTGGAAAATGTTTTGCAATATAAAGCTATACTTTATATAGCAGGTAAATGGCTAAGCGTACAGCCCCTATTGACTCCTATCTCCTGAATCTAAGCAAAATCATGTATGAATAAGGTTAGGGTCATCATTTAAGAGGGAATCTATTATATAGAGAATTTTATCAGCACTAAGGAAACATTTACAGTTAAATATCGATTTCTGTACATGTAGTTCTAAAACTTTTAGTTACATATAAAAAGCTCCTAAAAACAACAACTGTTTTTATCTTTTTAAATGAAGTGGTCAGAATAGTGGTCACACACCTCAAATTAACATACTCTATAAGGGGGTAAGTAAATATGCAAAATTATGCCCCTTAACAAACAGTTATTAATATGGGATCACTTTCGGAAACTCTGGCTAAACTACCCTGAAAGCTTATTTAAAATTTTGAATTTGTATATTGTTTTTGGAGAAATGATCCATGTCTTTGGAGATTCTCAAGATGCTGGTGATCGCAGAAGGGCTAAGTACTTCTGTTCCCTCAAAGAGGCATAGTGACTGTAACTTCCCCTCTAGTTTAGTGTCCTTGAGTAGCCAACAGGGATCTTCTGCAATAAAACCCCAGGAAACATTGTTACGGAAATACAGCAGATACATACCTGCCCAAAGCCTTGCTGAAGTTAAAAAGGTAAATAAAGACTTTTGGATGCATTAAAGAAGAAAGAAAATTAAAATAGGGTTAATGCTTTGGACCGAACAAAAAAGGGTTGCAGCGACACTGTTTTTTTGATAGTTGACGGTTAATACACACGACTGACTTACTTCAAAAATGTATACTTGACACTAAAAATTGCAAGACTTCACGTTGGCATAATAACAAACAATGGAGAGAGAAAACAATGCTTTCATTCTTTTTTAAGTTTTCAGCTGTAACTTAAGCTGTGTGTTCCTGACGAAAGCGAAGGAGACATAGTCTACATAAAAACAAATTTGTTTCTATAGGAAAAGAGGACACACTTCTTAGTTTTCCTTTTTTTTTTTTAATTTTTTAAATGTTTATTTATTTTTGAGAGAGAACGAGAGGCAGAGCACCAGTCAGGAAGGGGCAGAGAGAGAGGGAGACACAGAATCCGAAGCAGGCTCTGGGCTCCTACCTGTCAGCACAGAGCCCGACGCGGGTCTTGAACTCACCAACTATGAGATCACGGCCTGAGCCGAAGTCAGATGCTCAACCGACTAAGCCACTCAGGTGCCCCCTTAGTTCTCCATTTTTATTGGCCAAGTATTAAAAGCTTGTAAAACAACTCAAGAAATTTGGCAATATTTGCAAAAACAACAACAAAGCAAACAAACAAAAAAAGCCAAAACAAACTGAGTTCCAAACTTAAAAAAAAAAAATGTGGAAAGCTACCTAGGGCCCTACCAGTGTGATTTTCTACCAGAGGAAGAAGACTACCCTGAGAGGCAGGGCTGGGTTTGAAATTATCTTGAGCAGTTTATAACTTATAAAAGATGGGGACTAACATATAGTTCGAAGCATTGTTCTAGAGATGAAATGAGATGCTGTGTATTGAAGCAACCATCAGAGTACCCGGCACGTTTTATCCCTTACTATTCTTGCAAATTCCAAGAGGAGGTCTTTCTGCCACAGATGATCTGTCCCTCTTGTTGAGAGAGCCATCTCTGAAACCTTACTGAGCAAAACTATATACATTACAAATAGTTTATCCTGCCAGTGGTCCGATACGTGCTCATGAACGGAACGTGCTCATGAACTGAACGACCAGAGCCTATGTGTGTCAGTTTAGTTACCGTTTTAAAAAACTGGTAACATTCAAGGGAGCCTGGGTGGCTCTGTCTGTTGAGCTGAGCATCTGACCCTTGATTTCAGCTCAGGTCACCATCTCACAGTTTGTGTGTTTGAGCCCCATGTTAGGGGCTCTGCGCTGACAGCACTGAGCCTGCTTGGGATTCTCTCTCCCTTCCTCTCTCTCTGTCTGCCCCCCCCCCCTCAAAAATAAATAAACTGAAAAATAAAAAAATTGGTAACATTCTGTGGTAGGGTGTGCACAGGGATTTGGGCCCCTCTCGTCTGGATCACCTCCTGTCTCTCTCCTTTCGAATTCTCCCTCCTCAACCTTCCCCTGCCATGTCTGATTTCCTGAGGCAAGCGTGGCCACTGGACAAGCATGGGGGCACCAAGGCATCCAGCCTGATCCAAAGACTGGCAGTGGGAATAGGCTGTTCAGAGCTCGGGTGCCCCACTCCATAACGCCTAACTTCTCTCCATTTGCTTGTTCTCCATTTCTCTCTTCAGCTCCGTACTCCCCATGATGAAACACAACAGAGACAGAGTAGGAACGTGTACCAGCTTTCACGCTGAGGACTTCAGCCCATGTAACAACAGTATTTGAAGAAGAAATCGGGCGCTAGGTGAAGAACGGAGTAAGATTTCCTTTGGGATCAGTTGAATTTGAAACTGATCACACCCTGCATTCTGTATTCACGCAAAGCTAGGGTTTTCCCACAGGCTGCAGGGTCTACATTGTTGTAAGAAAGCCAGAAGCACTTGACCAGGATGCCAGGGCACAGAGAGGGTTTCTACCGCCTCCAGGAATAATGCCTACAAACACTACTGCCTCATGTCTATATCCACAAGTTCTTCCATAAGATCTATCTGTAGCTAATGGCCCGAGAGCATTTTTCTGCAGCCTGCAAGATGTCTTTGTGGTCAGTGGAGGCTCCCTCATTGCCATCAGGACTCAAAAGATCATCTCCGGCCCAACAATGAACTCAAATACCCTGCAGCAACCAGACCAGTGCCCTAAACATGGGAGGGAGGGGCAGGACCAAACCAAAGCTCTTTTCCTTCGAACAAATATTCCAAAATATAGTTTCAGAGGAGGCTTCCTGGCCCACTTACTGTGACAGGTCCCAAGTCAGACACTCAGTCCTGCCCTGAGGCATTTTCTGGTGTCCTCTCCTCCGTGAAAAAGGTAATTTTTCCCAACTGCTTGTTCAAATCCCACACAAATGCCATTCTTCTCTTTGGGTTCCCCCAAACCTTCCCCAGCTCTCCTCTCCAGCATTTGTCAGATACCATGTCCTCGTCACCTCGTATTCCTGACAAGAGCTTAAACTAACTGTGCCCTGGCATGGAGAAACTAGAACTTTTTTACTACGAGAAGGAACCTTGGAATCGATCAAAGAGAATACCTTTCATTCTATGTAAGAGGAAACCAAGGCTGAAATGTTAACAAGTAAACAATAAACAGTTGTTGCTTTAGTTACAGCTCCAGAGGAGAGGGTCAGAGCACTCAGTTTGTTGTTATCTGTTTCTCTCCCAGAACTTCTCTCCTGGCAAAATGACACTCTATGAACATCACATATACAGTTATGGCTATAAGATGCAGGAAAAGGGGTGTGGAAAACTCTAGATTTCCTTCCGTGGGGCTTCTTGGGGTCTTTATGATGCTAGCATAGACTGTGAATTTGCAAAAAGCAGAGATTCAAACAGTCAGTTCCCAAACTGACGGTCTTTCTTGCTCACAGAAGTCTGAGCAACGTCTTCCATGAACAATGCTCAGTGGAACGTACTGGAGAAACACTAATTTCAAAGCTAACTTGCTCGTCATCAGTCACGTTTCAGCAAACTCAGAATAAGTCTTTCTCACATAATTAAGGTAAAATTTAATTTGTCAGAGGCATTTTTTTATTTATCCTTTCATGCTGTCTTTATCATTGTATGGAGACAGGTAACATGCTAGTCTTCTTGTCAAATATAACTCTTAATATTTTTTTAAACGTTTATTTATTTTTGAGAGAGAGAGAGAGAGAGAGCCAGAGTGTGAGCAGGGGAAGGGCAGAGAGAGAGAGGGAGACACAGAATCCGAAGCAGGCTCCAGGCTCAGAGCTGTCAGCACAGAGCCCGATGCGGGGCTTGAACGCACAAACCGTGCGATCATGACCCGAGCTGAAGTCGGCCGCTTAACCGACTGAGCGACCCAGACGCCCTTGAAATGTAACTGTTGAAATACATGATGATTAATTGCTCTGATGTACAAAGAATTGACTAAGCATTCTTGTTTCATGTTTAGTGTATATGATAGTTTAATTATTAATTTGAACTTTACTTCCTTCTACAAATCCATAAATGTTATCACTGTTTATTGAAACCAAATTATTGGCAAAATCCAGCAAGACTGATGAACATTACAATTAATTTGAAATAAATAAAAAATAAATAAAAATAAATGTACTTGATGTAGAAAGCAAACTTATTTGAGTCTGAAAGACATTGTGTAGCAGACTCTATGAGAGGAGGGGGCTGAGATGAATTTGCTGTAAATAGGTATCTTTTTTATGGGCATGACATTTTGTCGATAAGAGATAAAAATATTCAAGCCATGGATTAAAAGTTCATACATTTACGGGCACCTGGGTGGCTCAGTTAGTTAAGCGTCCGACTCTTGATCTCAGCTCAGGTCATGATCTTAACGGCCATGAGTTCGAGTGCCGCATGGGGCTCTGTGCTGACAGTGTGGAGCCTGCTTGGGATTCTCTCTCCCTCTTTCTGCCCTTACCCCACTCATGCATGCACGCTCTCTCTCTCTCTCTCTCTCTCCCTCAAAAGATAAATAAACTTAAAAAAAAAGTTTATACATTTATAATTCTAGGAGCTCCTTGAGGTTAATAAGACCCATTTAGAGTTAAAAAGAAAGGGGAGGCATTCTCTCCATTTAATATTGTTATGCACATCACTTAAATAAATTGCTACACGGTGGACTTTTCAGAGAGTGTTACCAACATGTTCTCATTCTCTAACCACAGAAAAAGGGTTCTTCTGAGGAATAAAAGTTAAAATACACTTCAAGTCACTTAAATTGAGAGGAGTCTTCCCCATGGGTTAGTCAAAGGCATTTTGGGGGCTTGGTTGGCACATGTGCCCTGCATGAAGAAGAAGAGAGGAAAAAATGAATTGAGGGGCTCATTACCCCCAGGAGCAGTGCTATCCAGCTGAACTCTCTGTGGTGATGACAATGTTCTACATCGGAGCTGTCCAACGTGACGGCTGCTTGGCCATATCACACTCTTAGAACAGGGCCAGTGCAACTGCGGAACCGAATTTCAAATTTTACTTCATTACTTATCAGTTCAAATGTAAATTCAAATATCTATATGTTAGCTAGTGGCTATCATATTGAGCAATGCAGCCTCAGATAATATTTTACTCAGGTGCCAAATGGTTCCAGGTTAAACTATACCAGAGTTGCCCGGGGAGCTAGTGAAAGGTGCAGATTTCTGCCCTGTTTTGGCAGATTCTGATTTTACTTATTTATTTTCATTTTTATTTTTTTTAATGTTTATTTTTGACAGGGGGCAAGGAGCAGGGAGAGAGGGGGACAGAGGATCTGAAGTGGGCTCTAGGCTCCGTGCTGACAGCAGAGAGCACGACACAGGGCTCGAACTCATGAACCATGACATCATGACCTGAGCCAAAGTCAGACACTTAACCGACTGAACCACTCAGGCGCCGGGAAGATTTTGATTTTGAAGGGGGGATGGGTGGGTGGGCTTGAGGTCTTTAGGTTTCTTAGCTACTATAGGCGATTTCCAACCTTGTGGCTGGGATCACCTGCCTGAACACCAGGCACCATGTCACTATGAGCCACAATGATAATAAATTCAATCCTCAGCACTTGAAAGGACATACTAGGTGCCAGGCATGGCTAAATACTAAGCCTGGTTCATAACTGTGAACCTCTGTCTTCCTCGGGACCCAAAAGTGCATGGGAAGGATCAGAGGAATCAACAGCCGGTGGTGATGACAAGTTGGGACCTCTGGTGAATCAAAACATATTTCTTAAAGGAGCTGCTCTCTCAACATTTTCATGCCCAAACTGCTACTAGACTGTTTGGTAGGAAGCGTGGAAAGAAAACAGTCAAGGGCTGTAGCCGAAGCGAGTGCCCCACAGCAGCAAGAGGACAGGTGACCTCCCAGGCCAGGCAAAGCCAAGTGGAGACAGCACTGTTGTTACAAACTCCAGGGAGAGAGAAGAGAAACGAAGAGACACCCCTGTGAGGCTGGGATCTCTGAAATCTCAGGGAACAAGGGGACCAATGTCAATAATTCTGATTTATATCTCAACTCCCAAATTCCCAGTAGGGCCTAGGAAGGGGGGTATTATTTTTAATGACTGAAGCAAGAAGGGAAGGATACCCTTTACTGCCAAAGTCTTAGGAATATGAGAAAATTTAAGGAATTCCAAAGACCCTCCAAAGCAATGAACTTAGAAAATATAAAACTGGATGTAAGGTCAATTTTCTTAGTATGTGACTATGCTAAATGTGTTCCACTGATGACCAGAAAAATGGTACTGTGCAAATAAGTCTCTACCTCCATGTTGTAAATTTCTGTTTTTTAATGTTTATTTATTTGGGGGGGGGGGTGCAGAGAGAGAGGGAGACAGAAGATCTGAAGTAGGCTCCACACTGTCAGCACAGAGCCCAACGTGAGGCTTGAACCCACGAACCCAAAGTCGGATACTCAACCGACTGGGCCACCCAGCCGCCCCTGTGTGTTGCAAATTTCCAATTTAAAAGCACAATATTTTGGTGTTGTAAAGGAATTCAATAAGTGTTTACAAAAAAAAAAACATTCCATGATTTTGTTCCTTAAGAGAGCTATATTCACATTCTTTAAACATTTATATTCTAAATATACTTTCTGTCCCACAAGGATAAATTTATTTGCAAAAAAGCATCTTCCACCTTTACAGGTGTTTGGACCTGAACTGTTGGCCACTTTGTATTTGCTAACTCTAGAGTATGTGAGCACTTGTAAGACATTATTCTAGGCTTTCAGTGATGTGATTAATCAGATATGATTAAGTAATATTCTAGAAAGACCAGCCGTCAAGGGCATGCTGATTTCTTTTTTTAATTTTTTGACGTTTATTTATTTTTGAAAGAGAGAGACAGAGAGTGAGCAGGGGAGGGGCAGAGAGAGAGAGGGGGAGAATCTGAAGCAGGCTCCAAATTGTCAGCACAGATCCCCATGTGGGGCTCAAACCCACAAACCATGAGATCATGACCTGAGCCAAAGTCAGATACTCAACCGACTGAGCCACCCAGGTACCCCAGCATGCTGTCTTATTTTTGCCCGTCAGCATTTACTTCACCCAAGAGGGGGCTATGAAGCAAGCAGATTTCATCTCAAAAGGTGAGAAATATGAAAAATTCAAGAATATGGAACCCAGATATGTAAAGGGAATATTATAACAAATAAGACGTGAGGAAGCGATGAACGTTGGTGTTTCTTGAAATGTAGCGGTCTGCTTCACAAAATAAATAAATGGGTGGTGTGCACTCAAACCAAAGCACATGACCTGCTCTACTGTGTGTGTCTGATGACAATCTTCTTAGTGGGCACAGTGGGGAAACTGAGGTAGGTAAGTATCCCATGCAAATCCATTTTCACATAGAAAGCCAACACTGGGGATAAGCGACCTTCTCTTCCACAAATGAGACTGAATGCAAGCAAAATCGTCACTTTCCTGATCCAGGCAAAGGACTTTTGGGACCTCGACGGGCTAAAGCTGAGCTTCTAGCCCCAAACCAGTGACCTGTATGAAAGAGAGGTTGCCTGTTAGCTCCTTACCTTTCACTCACAGCTTGCCAATTGTTGATTAAAAAGTCCTTCACAATGTACCGGCCTACTTCAGATTCCGCCACAACTTCCATTATATTTGTTTCGTTAAAAGTGAACGGAGCTGCCGTGACGGCATACTCCAGATATCTGCAAAAATGCATGTGCAGAAAAGAAATATGCAAACATTATCCAATATAAAGAGTGGATTTCAACAAATGGACATAAGATCCCTTAGGGTTCTGAGTCAGCGCACAAATAGGTATTATTTTAACTCCTATATGAGCACGTGGTCTATTTCTCTCCCCTTGGTTTATGAATTGCATTCTTCTGCTAGGACCTTTTTATTTTTTAAATATTTTTAATGTTTATTTATTTTTGAGACAGAGAGAGAACAGGGGAGGGGCCGAGAGAAGAGGACAGAGGATCCGAAGCAGGCTCCATGCTGACAACAGAAAGCCCGATGCAGGCCTCGAGCTCATGAGCCACGAGATCATGACCTGAGCCGAAGTGAGATGCTTAACTGACTGAGCCACCCAGTGGCCACCCAGCCACCCACCCCGCCCTCTCTGCCGAGAACTTTGGCCAGATTACCTGTGAAGTATCCATGGGTCTTTACTGCAGCTCATCGCATAAGTGAGTTGAATCCTTTCTTCTTCCTTTGTTTTATTAGAGTACATATTTAACAAAAAGTCCCATTCTTCATCACTTCCGAAGGCAATGCCATAACATAAAACTACACTTTTAATCGGATAAGGTATTCTGTAAGGTAGAAGGTGCAATGCTATTTCTCATAGTAGTCAATTTATATGTTTATTTAGGTTGTTAAATACACACACACACACACACACACACACACACACACACACACACACACGTATGTTTCACTTTAAATTCAAGTTAGTTAGCAGGGTGCCTGGGTGGCTCAGTCAGTTGAGTGTTCAACTTCGGCTCAGGTCATGGTCTTGCAGTCTGTGAGTTCGAGCCCCACGTTGGGCTCTGTGCTGACAGCTCAGAGCCTGGAGCCTGTTTCAGATTCTGTGTCTCCCTCTCTCTCTGACCCTCCCCCATTTATGCTCTGTCTCTCTCTGTTTCAAAAATAAATAAACGTTAAAAAAATTTTTTAATTCAAGTTAGTTAATATGTAGTGTAGTATTGGTTTCAGGAGTAGAATTCAGTGACTCATCACTTCCATACGACACCCCGTGCTCATCCCAACAAGTGTCCTCCTTAATGCCCATCATCCGTCTGGCCCATCTTCCACCCACCTCTCCTCCAGCAGCCCTCAGTTTGTTCTCTGTTGCTAAGAGTCTCTTAGGAGCGCCTGGGTGGCTCAGTAGGTTGGGTGTCTGACTTCAGTTCAGGTCATGATCTCATGGTTCGTAAGTTCAAGCCCCACATTGGGCTCGCTGCTGTCAGCGTGGAGCCCGCTTCAGATCCTCTGTCTTTCTCTCTCTCTGACCCTCCCCCACTCACTTGCTCTCTCAAAAATAAATAAACATAAAAAAGGAGTCTCTTATAGCTTGCCTCCCTGTTTTTTCTTACTTTATTTTTCCTTCCCTTCTCCTACATTCATCTGTTTTGTTCCTTTATCAACAATAGCCAATGTATCCAAAGGACACAAAAATGCTGACCTGAAGGGGCATATGCACCCCAATGTGTATAGCAGCACTATCAACAATAGCCAAATTATGGAGAGAAGTCAGTGCCCATCGACTGATGAATGGATAGAGACGTTGTGGTATATATATACAATGGAATATTACTGAGCGATCAGAAAGAATGAAATCTAGCCCTTTGCAACAATGTGGATGGAGCTAGAGGGTATTACGCTAAGCAAAATAAGTCAGAGAAAGACAAATATCATATGATTTCATCCATATGTGGAATCTATGCTGTTGTATATTTAGAAGGATGTACCTAGAAAAAAACATGGAGATCTCAGATATAAAGATCAAAAGCAGGGATCTAGAAAGTTAACTGAGAAGAAATCATCAGATTAGCTTAGAAACTAAAGAGGTTTAAGAAAGAAGGAAATTATAATAGTTCAATCAACATATGCTGATAATTGAGCTTGGGCTCATATCTTTTTTTTTTTTTTTTAGTAATCTCCACACCCAACGTGGGGCTCGAACTCATAACCCTAAGGCAAATCGACAGGGGGAAAAAAAACAAAAACAAAAACAAAAGATACTTGAAGAAAATAGGAGACACAGACTACCCAAACAAAAATAAAACAATCATTCCCAGAAAGAAAACATCAAAAAGGGAGAGGCATTATTGGTGTTGAAACAGGACGAAAACAAGGGCAATCTGATACTACTCTTACTCATTCTCTGGATGGTTTGTCCAGTTTTTGAAGAGTTCTCTTGACAGCTGAAGACAGTCTTCCAGTCCCAACCAACACGCAGTCTCAAAAAGTTTTTCCAGGGCCACGCTTAAAAGAGAGCACAAAGAAAAACATTTTATTTTGCTCCGTTTACTATATTCATTTTTTCTCCCTGCCTCCAACTATGTGTGTTTCATAAAAGGATGGGTATTTTAAAATATCCTTCCAATAATACCAGGTTTGTTAAAAAAAAAAAATAGCTTTTGTGGATGGCAAACTTATTTAGGGCTCAGAGAAATATTTGCTGAGAGGCTTTCAGGCACCAAATAAACTCCCAAGATTGGTATTTTTTGAAAGTTGGGAATAAATTATTGCCATCTCTCACCTCCCGCAAACATACGTGGGAGTACACACTCCACATCTGTTATCAATTTATTTTTTCCTCCCTTTTACAATAATTTGCCTTATGGATAGAAAAAAAAAGAAGGTTTTGTAGTATTTGATCTAATACCTTAAAAATAAAGTATTTTTTCTCTCTACACGGAAAGGAGAGGGAATGGTTTCTTTCTCCCTTTGGACAATATGCTTTCCCTTGCTTGAATTTCTGTTTCGTCCTCTACTCTGTTTGGCTATTATGCTCGCGTCCAGAAAAAGACCAGAGAGTTTTGTTTTGTTTTGTTTTGTTTTGATAGCTGAGCAGGACCACACATTACGGTTCAAAACAAAAACAGTTCAAAATAATATGCTGAAGGGTAATCATAAATCCAGATAAGCGATTCCTTTGAGGTACGTTTCTCTATACTCCCTACTCTCTGACTTGGAGTCAGAGGTAACGGAACACCAAGTGGCCATAAATTTCCAGAAAATGCAAGAGCCAAATCTGCTTGCTTCACCCTCCTGTTTCAACCCAGCCTGGCCTGACTTTCTGACAAGAAGAATGTCCAAGGCTGGAGGACCTCGGAGTGATGGTTCTGAGCATTCGTTTACACACTCACACCATCTCCCTACCCATCCCAAGTAGGCTGCCAAAAGACAGAATTCCCTACAAGTACACCAACTCCCCAAAGTCACTCTGAAGACAACTGGCCCTGGATGGTCACTTCTGTCTAGTTGAGGAGAGCCAGGGTTATGGCGGGTTAAGGTCTGTGCTGCCTGTGTGAACACACTTTTGCCTTCCTCTTCATTCACCCAACTGGCCTGCCCACTTAACTATCCCAGCTAGTCCTCGCCATCTTCCCTTTACGTGTTTGGTCAACCCCATGTCACATGCCCTAGCACTGAAATGTCTCCCCTCTCAGAAGGATACTCCTGAGAGTGAGTAACCACATTTTATGTATTTTGTATTACTTGCTTGGCCTCATTGATTTCAGCTTGATGTTGACCAGAGCTGTAAACATAATTCCTGTACCACTGTAGATAACAAATTCCCTCTCTAAATCTAGAAGCCCCTAACTCCCCTACAAACCTTGGGTCACAGGGAGGCCGGGGGTACCGCAGCCCTATTTTGTCTTTCACTCCTCCTTCTCAGACCATCAGGACAACCTGCTTACTCCTCTCACCACACCAATGATAGGAAAACCATTTGCAATACTTACGCATGCTCACAAGTAAATGGCTCGGATATTTCAGCAGCCTCAGAGTTGAGAGTCTAGAGCTATAAATTTCTGTGTCTACACGCGTGTGCTTTGCAAATAAATTAAGATCCCAAACTATTATTTCCTATTAGGCTACATGTAGCTCACCAGTCCCAGAGCTACTGTTCTCAAATTGCATACACAATCTCTCAGTGAAATCACAGGTGTCCAGATCTTCTTAATATGAATCTGGGAGCCTATCTATTCATACAAATCTTGTTATTGAATTATCACTGCTCCAAAAATACTTACAGGGCTAAATAGTCATCTTGTAATGCTGCCACGTTTTCACGAATTACAGTTGAATACATATTCCATATTGAGATAAGTCTCTTTAACAGATACTTCTATAAACAATAAGGAAAAACCTACTGTTAATTTTGGCTTGCAACACTGGATTTGCATCATATTTCTCTTTGTCCGAAAAGATATTAGTAGAGAAGTGACAGATATGTCTTCAGAAGTTATCTTTATTTGTTACTAAACGTATAACTGGTTTATTTTGTAACCTCTCTACATCAGTTTCCTGATTGGGAAAATGGAATGGACAAGAATACCAATAGCACAGTTTTGGGACGACAAAACAATATTACGTATGTGAATGCATTGCCTGGCACGTAGGAACTCAATAAATATTAGGTATTATTACCACTTAATATCACCTGGAACACAGAGAAAGAAATGTAAAAAATATTAAACTGCTAAACTTTCTACCTTAACATCTCCATGCTTAGTATTCACACCTCCAAGAAAATAAAAACGGATTTATGCTTTGGACCATTTTAAGCCCTGAGTCTGAAATAAAGTTTCTTCAACTGCTCTATCAGCTAATGAATAATAAGATTATAAAAGTTATCCATTGAGGGGAGCCTGGGTGGCTCAGTCAGTTAAGTATCCGACTTTGGCTCAGGTCATTATCTCACATGTGAGTTTGAGCCCCATGTTGGGCTCTGTGCTGACAGCTCAGAGCCTGGAGCCTGCTTCGGATTCTGTGTCTCCCTCTCTCTCTGCCCCTCCCCTGCTCATGCTCAGTTTCTCTCTCTCTCTCTCTCTCAAAAAATAAAATAAACATTAAAAAAAAGTTACCCATTTATAAGACATCCCTAAGAACAAAGTAGATGTTATTCACTGAAATTTTTTAAAAACAAATACTAGTTTTTACTTCTTTACCCAGAACCAGGCATCAGATATTATCAACAAGCCACTTTGATGCCATGAACAGTTAAGTGACTTCTTTCCTTGGTCACCACGCCCACATTCAAGGACCTTTCCACCAGCACTTTGGACAGCAGAAGAAGCAAAGCCTGGGCCCCTGAGGTATTTGTGATCTTGCCCTCAGCCTCCCCCAGAAGCTCACTTGGCATTATCACGTGGCAACTTTCTGGTTTGTTTCTGGTCCCTACCTCTCCAAATGGTTGCTCCCCAACTGTTGCTTTGGTCTTCCCTGGGCCATCTTTCTTCTGATCACTGTTTAAGATCTAATAATGGAACTTTCCTCCTTTTATATTGTTTCAGTTATGATGGTGTGTCATTGCCTCATTAATTCCAATTTCCCTCTCTCGCTTGCCAACATCAAAAGCAGCTTCAAAACCTGCACTTTTTTTTTTTTTCTGGAACATACCTCTCTGGTTAAGTGCTAGTCCTGTAAATCAGAGTATTTTAATTATGAGTATGGGGTTTTTAAAGTCTTTCTGTTTAGGGGTGCATGGATGGCTCAGTCAGTGGAGCTTCTAACCTTGGCTTAGGCCATGACCTCATGGTTCGTGAGTTTGGTTGGCGAGTTTGAGCCCTGCATTGGGCTCTCTGCTGTCAGTGGGGAGCCTACTTTGGATCCTCTGTCCCCCTCTGCCTCTGCCCCTCCCCCACTCACATGCATGTGCTCTCTCTCTCTCAAAAATAAACATTAAAGAAAAAGCCTTTCTGCTTGACTAACAATCTTTTGGGAAAATAGTTGTTATAAGAGAAAAGGCATACCATATCCATCCATTCCTGGATTCTTAGGGCACCTTTTACTTCACCAAGAATTAAAGGCCTTTCCAAAGTTCTCTCACACTCAACTCCTAGATCAGGTCTATGACTAAAGTGTTTTCTTCTAAGAATAACCAGCCGTCCCTAAGAAAACCAATGTATATATGGAACGAATAGACTATTACTTCCGGAAAGATGTGTTTCACAGATGCTGTCTAGATACAGAAAGAGGAAGAGAGGATTTTTGTCCAAACCCCATAACAAAGAAGGAAATTACCTTTAATAATGGGTACATATCATAGTTGTTCACATCAAAAACAAGATCCTTGGTAACCAGGTTCACCAAGACTGCATACCATACTATGATTTCATCTTCTTCAGCAAGGTACTTGGTTAAATCAAGGGCTGTTTCAATCTCAACATAATTGTTTCTGTTTGGTTCAAAAAGATACACGCTCAAAAAAACCTCCACTTGCTAAATAATGTGCACACTTTCCATATTTGTTCCATGCTTCGATGCCTGATTTCAACAAGGTACGTGAAATGAAGAAGTTAGAGGGTCGAGGGTCCATCTCACTGATAAATGGAAGCCAACCCATGCCGACAGGCCCTCCACTGCAATTTGGTACATTCAAGTGCCCAAATTCTAGGAGGCTATGGGAAAATCCAGGCCAAATGTTGGACAGCTCATCGGGCAAAAGAATACTTGTGCATTTAGTATGCGTTCTTACGAGAGTATAATTTTCATTCAGCAAGTATTAATTAGAAGTCATTCTCTAATGCTCTGCCAGCTACTTGTGGGAACACAAACTGGTATGTAGGACACAACTGTCTACCAGTGGGGAACTTACTATTTCAGTCAAGAGCTAGCTGAGACTTTTGCAGAAGAAGCTGTTAATGAGTCCCAGAATCAAGTAGAGGAGGAAAACACAGGCATGTGATGGAAAAGTCAGGGAAGGCTTCCTGGAGGAGGAACTTGAGACGGGCAATGAAGGATGGATAGGATGGAAATGGTGGGAGAGAAAGAGGAAGGTAGCATATGACAAAGAAGATAAAGCAGGAATTGGTGTGATGGGCAGACCACACAACTGAGGCACAGAATTTCTTTTGTGGGGAGTCAAGAGGGGGAGGGCTAGTAGACCAGGTGGATGAAAGCTGCGGGGAACCTCGAATGTCAGGACCAAGAATTTACGTGTGGCGAGAAGGTGTTTCAACAATTGGGGTAACATCAGGAAGTTGTTGCCGACAAACTTCATTGCTACGGTGCCGAAGGAGACAGAATGGTATTGAAAGGAACTGAATGAAGGCTAAGGCTCACGTAACCGGCTAAGTGAAAGAAGACGTGTACTTGGCTTAGCATGGAAGCAGAGGAGCTGGTAAGTCAGGGGAGAATCCAGAAGACATCCTCAGGAACAAACAGATAAGACAGGGTGGCTAGATGGCAGATGGAGAGAGAGAGAGGAGTCTGGGATATCTCTGATTCTTCAAGTTTGGGCCATGGGAAGTAGAGTGGTACTTCGACAGACAGAGAGAAATTGATAACAGGAGCAACTCAGAGACAGAAATAAAGTGCAGCAGCTGAAATCCTGAGTGTAAATGACCACAGGATAAACAGAAGACAGGAGGGGACAGGCGGAGTCGTGATCCTTTCACAAGGCTTTCCTGATCACCTTGTATCTGCTGGGCACTGTACGTGCACAGAATAAAAACGATCATGGAAACCAGAAGAGAAAGGTGAGAGAAAAGAACCATGATTGTTCTTTTTTTTTTTTTTTTAAGTTTATTGATTGAGAGAGAAAGAGAGAGAGGAAGAGAGGGAGAGAAGAGAGGGAGAGAGCGGGGGAGGGGCAGAGAGAGAAGGAGAGAGAGAATCCCAAGCAGGCTTCGTGCTGTCAGCACAGAGCCTGATGCGGGGCTCAAACTCACAAACCTGAGATCATGACCTGAGCCAAAATCAAGAGTCGGATGCTTAACCGACTGAGCCACCCAGGTGTCCCATAACTGTGATTGATCTTAAGGATGCTCACGGCAGCAGGAGAAACGTGAGCTATAGGAGGAGAACCGGGTTGGCATATCCCAGTCTCGGGAAGACAAAAGAGAAGTTTCCCAGAGGATGTGGTCAAAAGTCTCAAAGTCACGGATGTCCCAGAGAGAGGTGTCAGCGAGGCAGCGGGCAAGGGCATGTGCCATAGGTCAGAGGGGAAAGTGGTAAAGGCATGAAGGACAAAATAAATAGATATCCATTTAAGAAATAGGACAGGCCAAAGAAAGAGAGAACACACTGGATAACTTATCATGTATACTCCTCAATTGTATTGTCTGAAAATTTAAATTCTGAGCACATATTAATCTACCTGTTGAAATACTTAGCACATCTTATATTGAATAAGTGCGATAAAGATAAAATGTAATTCTGTAGGATACTAAAATATAGGCCATATCTCATTAAAATTATACCTACGGCCATCAGCCTAGGGTAACAAAACTCATTTCAAAATCTCAGTTGATTGTGTATTTATTTCAGGCAATTCTTTTTTTGGGGGGGGGTATGTTAGCTATTTCCTTAATTTACAGTATCACAGAAAAATACCCATGCATCTACACTCTTCCTACATTTATCCATTTTAATATTTAATGGCCTTTACAAGTGCTAAGCCCGAATCACTTGTATTTTTACCTGAGATTTTATTCTTACTGGAAATTTAAAAAATAATGGTCCTTACACTTTTTGTGATAATCCTATAAATATTTATGATAAATATTTAAATTCTGTGACCTTTTCAATTTACATCTTCTCTACTGCATCCTTCTAAAATTTCTCCTTTAAGGTGTTCATTATAAAATGTTGAATTATGGGCGCCTGGGTAGTCCAGTCAATTAGGCATCCAACTTCGGCTCAGGTCATGATCTCATGGCTTGTGAGTTCGAGCCCCATGTCCAGGTCTGTGCCGACAGCTCATAGCCTGGAGCCTGCTTCAGATGCTGTGTTTTCCTTTCTCTCTGCCCCTCCCTCATTATCTTTCTTTCTCTCTCACTCCCTCTCTCAAACACTAAAAAAAAATTTTTTTTTAATGTCAAATTGCACTTCATCTCGTAGAAATGAAACTCCTTCCCCATTAAACACCAACTCCTCATTCTTCCAACCCGTGGCCCCCGGGGAAACTACCCTCCCCTTTTCTGTCTCTATGCTTCTAACTACTTTAAGTAGCTCCTATAAATGGAATCACAAGCTGCTTGCCTTTGTGACTGGCTTATTTCATTAGCACGATGGCCTCAAAGTACATCCACGCTGTTGCATACCCCAGCAACTTTTATGTTATAAAATTCCACTGTATCCATGGAATTTGATCCTAATCCTAGTAAGTTAGGCCCTGTATACAGTGAAGAACCAATTTCATTTCATACTGATCTGGTTATTTGTTTATTTTTATAAAGTTCTCAAGGTACACTTTTAAAACCATAAGTAAAGAGGGGCGCCTGAGTGGCTCAGTGGGTTAAGCGTCCGACTTCAGCTCAGGTCATGATCCCGTGGTTCACGAGTTTGAGCCCTGTGTCGGGCTCTGTGCTGACAGCTCAGAGCCTGGAGTCTGCTTCGGATTCTGTGTCTCCCTCTCTCTCTGCCCCTCCCCTGCTTGTGCTCTGTCTCTCTCTCCATCTCTCAACAATAAATAAATGTTAAAACAAAACAAAACCATGAGTGAAGAGAATATACTCACTTCGACAAGGAAAAGGCATCATCAATCATCTGCAGTCTGTGAATAACAGGGATGGCCTGCAAATGAGACCCAAATATGTGCAGAAAGAGATGAGAACATGTTTTTAGTACCAAAATAATTTCAAAAATAGTAACAGCATTTCAGAATCAGCGCTGCTTACAAAGCACTTTCACGTGAATTGGCTCGTGTGCCGAGAAATGCTAATTACTAAGGATAGTCCCCATGATTTATTTATTATGCATCTGTTTTTGCTAAATGATCCCTCTGGACATCAATCATCAGGCTTTCAGCTGGTCGAGCGTTTTGCCAAAATACTCCCCGAAAAACGGCATGTTAGAAAATTAAACAGGAGGCCATGTTTAAAAGGCTCTCCAAAACAGAAAGTGTACATTAAATTGTATTATAATGTCCAAGTTGTTGTCAGGAAGATTTAGGCACAGGAAGCCTTATGCAAATATTATTTAGCATCATGTTGATAATACAGTATCGAATACAGTATCTGGTAAGCAGGATTCTGTCTTCTCAAGATTTTCCTAATTTGACCCAATCCACCAACAGAGCCCTTTGAATCACAGAAAAGGCAGGGGTCGACTGCCAACCTAACTGCTTAGGCTTCTGTTTGAGCTCCGTGGCATTGCCCGGCCACAGGACTCTGTCACAGCTTGAGTGGCCTGAGGGGGCCCAAAGCCTCCTATAGAATTCCTTCCACACCTCGCACATTTTCACAAGTTTGGTCCCAGAAAAATCAATCTTTACAACATCTCTTTGAACTTCTTAGCAAGCCAGACTTCAATCTTTCCCTGGTAGCACTCTCATTTCTTTCCTGGCAGTAACAACACTTGGGTTTTCTAAATTAATATTAATGGCAGACATGCTGTTTCATTTGCTCCCCAATTACAGAGTAGAAATAACTGACCTCAGTTTTTCAAAAAGTAAGCCTACAATGGTTTCAAGAAATCATTGCTAGACTGGGATAACCTTGTCTCTGTAGCTTACAGTGCCCTTAGAAATCAATAAGGATGTAGCTACTCTGGAAGATTTTTTTTTTGAGTGGGGGGGGGGAGAGAGAATTAGCGGGGGGAGGGGCGGAGGGAGGGAGAGAGGGAGAGAGAATGAGAATCTTAAGCAGGTTCCACATCCATCATGGAACCCGACATGGGGCTCGATCCCACGCCTGAGAGATCATGACCTGAGCTGAAATCAAGAATCAGACACATAGCCCATGGAGCTAGCTAGGCACCCTTGAAAACGATTTAAAAATAAAATTTTATGGGGCGCCTGGGTGGCTCAGTTGGTTAAGCCTCCAACGTCGGCTCAGATCATGATCTCGTGGTTGTGAGTTCGAGCCCAACATCCAGCTCTGTGCTGACAGCTCGGAACCTGGAGCCTGCTTCGGATTCTGTGTCTCCCTCTCTCTCTGCTCGTCCACCCCGCTCGCAATCATTCTTTCTCTCTCTCAAAAATAAATAAATGTTAAAACAAATTTTAAAAAAGTAGAATTTTCTTACGAGTGGATTGTGTGGTCTTATTCAAAAGCCCTATAATAATTTTTAAAACTTACTATGTTCTGAAGGCCTGGCTTGTGTCTGGCCTCTGTTAAACATAATGCATGTATCACCTTATCTGATCTTCCCAACACTTTAAGGTTGGTCTATTCAAACGTCATAATACAGATGGGAAAACTGAGGCATGACTCGCCAGATAAGAAAGCCCAAGGTTGCACATCTGGTGATCGATGAACACAGTCTACCTGATGCAGAACCCCCACCAATATACTGTACTTTGTCTTCCGCTCTGTGTCTCAGAGAACTTTCGAAGACAGAGACACCAAAGATATCTTCCAGTCAACACTCTAGCTTGAACAAGGCCATCTCAACAAACCGCCCATGGTTTCACAGCAGAGCCAACTCCGAAGACCCCTATGGCAGCATCCATCTGCACCAATGGAGATTTGGTTTCATGGAACCAATTAAAATCTGACTGATTAGACCTAGCCAACATTTTAATATTTATATATTCCATAATGACTTATATTTTGTGATAAAGTGGTGTTAGATTCTATTGATATTTTGTGAATTAACTTCCCTGAGGGAGAGTAGGAATATATATATATATGTGTGTATACATATATATATATATATATATATATATGTGTGTGTGTGTGTGTGTGTGTGTGTGTGTATATGTATACACACATTTTTTTAAGTTTATTTGTTTTGAGAGAGAGAGAGAGAGAGAGAGAGAGAGAAAGCAGGGGAGGGGCAGAGAGAGAGAGAAAGAGAGAGAGAATCCCAAGCAGGCTCCGTGCTGTCAGCGCAGAGCCCATGAATCTCATGAACCATGAGATCATGACCTGAGTTGAAACCAAGAGTCAGATGCTTAACCGGCTGGGCCATCCAGGCACCCCAGGAATATAATTTTTTAAGAATTAACACTTTCTAGCATATACTGAGTACCCATTAAGGGCTTAAAATTTTTAAACGTATGTTCACCTACGTTGTCTCTAATCCTTGTGATAAATAACAGAAATATATTGTTCCCATTTTATTTTTTTCAATTTTTTTTTTAAGGAGTCTCTGGAGCCAGCCAGGTACCCCTGTTATTCCTATTTTAAAGTGAAGATATGGAAACGGAGCATTTAAGTAACTTGTCTAAGATCACAAAACTAATAGTTAATAGGAAAACGTATTCTGATTTTCACCTAGAAACGTAAAATTGTTGTAGAAAAATGATATTAATGTTCAAAAATAATACGTTCAACCCAAACCTCCCCTTTCTAAGAATGAGGGAGAAAAAGTCCTGTATGGCATGGTGTGAGAGGTGGCAGCAAGGGTAGAGTTCCTCCCACCAGACAGGTTTATGAACGCTTAACTCTAGGGGCGTCCGAGGGGCTCAGTCGGTTAAGCCTCTGACTCTTGATTTCAGCTCAGGTCACGATCTCATGGTTTGTGAGTTTGAGCCCCAGGTCAGGCTCTGTACTGTCACTGCAGAGAGATTCTCTCTCTCTCCCTGTCTCTCTGCCCTTCCCATGCTTTCTCTCTGTCTCTCAAAATAGATAACTTAAAAAAAAAAAAAAAAGACTCCAGAGTGCAATATTAATGTTATTTAATAACAGGCATAAAATAATCTTACCTTAGGATCTTTTTCAAGCTGTTGTTTTAGCTTTTTCCAACCTACTTTATCATAGTTAACTCTGTAATATCCAGTCATATTCAAATTTAGAATCACCCAGTCGTGATCAGAATCTGAAACTTGCATTTCAGGGAATATTTCTACAAAGGAATATGGGAAAAGTATGAAATGGTCCATCTAAAAAATATTCCAGTAATTGTTTATACTATATCCTCTTAATCCTAAATAGTAAACCCAGTAAATCCAACAAAAAAAAGAGAAAGGAATTCTAAAATATATACTGATCTTACCATATATATTTTTTCAGAAGTAATGGCTTTGATTTAAAACTTTTCTTTATGGCTCTGTGTTCAACCAGAATGATATAACATTTTACTTTAAAGCAAGACAGCTTTTCAAAAGCTATATGCTTCAAAATTTTATTTCCTTCCTTGATATATGTGTGTGTGGGTAATATATATTCATGCATGTATGTGAAAATATTTTAAAAATGTGTTACTTACTGCTGCTTTTATCTAGCCAAACTAGAGACTGTGTGATTCCATTTTTTATCCAGAGAATAGGTACAATCCATGTGTCGCTTATTTGGAAAAAAAAAAAAATTCAGTTTATTCTCACAGATAAGATATAAACTCTGAGCCAATATTAAATGAGGTGATAAAATAAAAGACAGAACCCGAATTCTTTGGTCACTTTCTCTGGATCTGCAAGGGTTTGCTCTTAGGATTATTCAATGTGGTTTTTATTTAATTAGATTAATTTATTTATTTTTTGTTTCAATGCTCATTTATTTCTGTGAGAGAGAGAGAGAGAGAGAGAGAGAGAGAGAGAGAGAGAGAGAGAGACAACGCGAGCACACGAGCAGGGGAGGGGCAGAGAGAGGAGACATAGAATCCCAAGCAGGCTCCAGGCTCCCAGCTGTCAGCACAGAGCCCGACTCGGGGTTGGAACCCCTGAACTGTGAGATCATGACCTGAGCCGAAGCTGGACGCTTAAACGACGAGGCTACCCAGGTGATCCCATTCAATGTTGTTTTTATAAGCCAGTTTTGCTTTGACCATCTGTTTACTCTTTTATTTCTTCTTTACTTTTTCTTACAACTTAAAGTAGCTACTAAGACTATCTTGTATCTGAAACTTTCTTTTTTTTGCATCTGAAACTCTCAAGGCCTGTTTATATTAAATTACAGCTACTTGGCCTCACTGGGGGGTTGTCCAAATGCTGTAGACAGACCCAAATCCATCCGTGCCAAGAGAGGCCAAGAGTAATTTAAGAAGAAAAAGCTTGACAAACATTTCAAAATGCTTTTCTGCCTCAAGCTTTCTCCCCATCTGAAAAGTGTTCAGCACGGATCAGCCAGATTATTCATATTTACTGAATGCCGACATTCTTCCCACATTGGTAGACGTGACCTGGAGGAAGCTGATGACCACGAGGAGGACATTAGTCATCTGAAGAGTCACACTCCTCGGAGTTTGGGCAAGACTTGCCATCTGGCTCAAACGCTCACAAGCCTGGTTTCTCAAAAGACTTTGAACGAGGGTGTGTTGATCTAATTGCTAAGGCACACATCTTCTCAAAAGTCACGGAGCCTTGATGAGCACAGGGTGATGGATGGGAGTGTTGAAATCACTGTATTGTAGGTTCGCAACTAATACAACACGGGACGTTAACGAAGTGGAATTAAAATAAGAGCTTAAAAAAAAAAAAGCAAGTCACAGAATAGCAGCGTGGTGAGGGAACTTCAGTTCTCCTCTTTCTTTCTCCTGGGGTTTTAGAGGAAGAAGACGATGGCCTGCATACCACAGTGATGCTGTTTGAAAATTACTCCCTCGTGTGTACCCCTAACTCACCACAGTGAGAAGTGAATATCAGAACTTTATCAAACACCCTGGAACATTCTCCAACAAGTTAAGAGAGGGAAGGGAAGGGAAATAGGGGAAGAGATGGGCGCTAGGCTGCCTTATACTCATTTTTTCATTTCATTTTAACAACAGTCCCCTGGGATATACGCTGTCACATTTACTTTATAGCTAAGGCAACCGAAACTCAAGAGATTTTTCAAATTAGACTTACCTAAGGTTTGAATTTCGGGGAAGTTGATATTTAAACCCAGGTATCAGGGGATCTAAAGGCCCTCATTCTAATATTATAGGCATGGCGATAAATACACACGTACGTGTACGTGCGGACACGCACAGAATGATTTCTCAAGGATGCAGTGACCGTTCGATTCTGTTTCTAGGGAAAAGAAGACAGCTGTGCTGCAGGATCCCCTTTTCTCTCAACTAACATGAGGCCATGCATGGTTCTACTTTCTTGTCTCTCACCCAGAATCCTGAGTAAATGCATTCCTTCTGTCTGAAGGATGAATAAAATACATAACCCCCAAAGCACTGGCTGCTGGTGTCATCCTAAATGCCAGGGGAGGGGCACTGCCTTGAACCCTTCAGTGCAGGTGTCTGGCCTTGCTCAGGACATCAGGGGCTCTGCCTCAACCCAGCACCCCAGGAACAACACCCTGCATGGACCATGAAGTTGCCATCCCAGAGCCTCTCTGCAGAAGAGTGTGTACCCAGCTGGAATTACATGCTTCCTCACCCGCAGGCTGCGTTCCATTTGATCAGAGAGCTCTATCCCCAAGGAAGGTGAGTACAGAGAAGCAAATGTACCTACTTGTGGGTTAGGAGAGTCTGATTTTGAACCTTTCCAAGATAAAATGGTTCCTGTTTCATGGCACCAGTAGATACATTTAAGGTGATGACTGGAAAACCACTCTGGTGTGTCCAACGGTCCATTATGCTTTTTACTGGCGCTGGCAAAAGAATTTTACTCTGGTCGTCTATGACCTGTTTTAGAAAATCATCACAAGAGCAGATATTTACCATCAAAATCTTCTGCCTAAAAGAAACTACCTGGCTATTCTGTTCCTCATCTATGCAGTGATTCCCAGTGGGTGATCTTCGGGGCCAAATTCAGAACCCTATTGAACTCTATATGTGAATGAATCCTTAGTGTATTCATTCATTCATTCATTCATTCATTCATTCAACACAAGTCAGGAAGTAGGACAATTACCATTTGAAAATGCCTCCATAAATCATCTTGCTCAGCATTTGAGTAAGAAAATGTCTTCAAATATGACTGTAAAAAATAGAAGAATGGAAAAGCCAAGGTTAAAATAAATAACATGCCAAAACCATGTAGGTCTACTTCCTGCCAAGTAACAACAATTTTGCAAACTCACCTTGAGTGCACTGATAAATACATTCTCATTCAGAAAGCTAGAAAGCATTCGGGCCAAAGATGCTCCCTAAGACATAAGAAACAGTCCATCATTTGAACAAATTCAACATATAAATACCAACACATTCCATTCTGATGAGCAATATTCTGGGCTTTTCTCCTCATTGCTTTGTGGACTTGAGTTGAATGTTTGGGTTATGCCCAAATTGCTGATAAAATAGTAGACTGTCACTAATTACTAGGTAAAAAGTGAACAAATGTCCTACATATAAGGAATTCAGGGGGCATCTGGGTGGCTCAGTTGGTTAAGCACCCGACATCGGTTCAGGTCATGATCTACGGTTTGTGAGTTCGAGCCTCATGGCGGGCTCTGTGCTGACAGCTTGGAGCCTGGAGCCTGCTTTGGATCCTGTGTCTCCCTCCCTCTCTGCCCCTCCCCTGTTCATTCCCTCTTTCTCTCTCTCTCTCTCAAAAATAAATAAAGATTAAAAAAATTTAAAAAAAAAAGAATTCAGGATACACAACATGTTTTAAGCTGAGATATTTACATGGTAAGAATAAATTTCCACCAAACAGAAGGGTTCTCCTTAAAAGCAGCAAGTTGTCTCAGTGTTTTTATAATGATGGATGGTACTGAGTACCTAAAATAGGCTTGATTAATGTTTGCTAGATGAGAATTGATTTATACACCTCTTCTGAAATGCACCCACTCAATAAAATCACAGTTTTCTGTATCAAAAGTTTTCTAGTATCCTATTATTAATCTATTATTCTTAGAATCCACTTTATGCACCCTCATGCGGGAGTGCAAAACAAAAGAAAATATGTAACTAATTTTACCTTGTTGTAAGTAAATAAGTCAAAGAGTTCATTTATTTCACTGGTTTCTGTGAAATTTTCCACCTTCAAGGACACAGCTCTAGACACCAGGGCGTGATCTTCACTGAGGACATGATGTAAAATGTTAGAAAAAAAGACCTCATTCTAAAAGGAAAAGAGTGAGCAGCATTAACTTCTCAGGTTTCACAGAAACACAAAATCCAAATGCTTTCAAAATGCTTACAAAAAATACTTTCAAAAACTGACACAGAAGAGGGGACAAAAATCATTCCGATGTGCTCTATGGGCTGTCGTATGCCAAATAAGTTAGGAATCCTTGAATAACAAAATTCTAAGCTACTTTCCTTCCCCTTTAATAGCCCTTTTTATTTCAATGAAAACAAACAAACAAACAAACACCAAACCCATTACAAAGTTGATGTGTTTTCCAAGAGAGCTTATCTACATTCCCCCAAAGCAGATCCCTGGCCATACAGACAGGACCTACCAGAGAATAGCATCTTTAGGTGGTTTTAATCCTCTAGAATTTTATTGGTTATTTTATTAGTAACCCCTTAAAATGGATCAACCTCTCTTATATGAACATTTGCAAACCAAAACCAGGCCAGATTTACAAATCCAATGATGATGTCAGAATTTGTAATTGGAAATAAATCCACAGACTGGAGAGTACAGCTTACAGATCATGCATTATGAGATGACAACTTATTATATTTTAATGATAATAACAGAACTCTGCAAAAAAAAAAAAAAATAGGGGCGCCTGAGTGGTTCAGTCAGTTAAGTGTCCGACTCTTGGTTTCAGCTCAGGTCATGATCTTGCAGTTCGTTTGTTCGAGCCCCACATCACGCTCCGTGCTAATAACATGGAGCCTGCCTGGGACTCTCTCTCTGCCTCTCTCTCTGCCCTTCCTCTACACTCTCTTTCTCTTAAAATAAATAAACTTAAATAATTTTATTTAAAAAAATAGACTTCTCTCAGACACACGACAAAGGGCATTTCTTTTTGGAAGGAAAGATAAAAGGAAAACCAAGGTACAGCCAGAGAGGTGCGTGGGACGGCAAAGCTGAAGAAAGGATAGTGGTTAAGAAGAGACAGAGACAGCTGGCTCAGACCCCACAGAGCTGGGCGAGCCCCCTAATAATCCACAAGAAGCCTCAACTCCCCAGCGGCTATCTCTGGGGTCCCCAAGCTGACTCCTTCAATTTCTGCCTGCTTCCATTAGCCAATGTTCTAACCAACTCTCTCCTTTTTCATTTACTAACACCATTGATTCTGTGGTTATCAAACTCTGCTCTTCTAGAAATGAGAAAGCCTGTCATCTAGACCAGTGCATCTCAAACTTTAATGTGAATAAGGATGCCTTGTGGATCTGATCACAATCAAACATGTGTGAATTCAGGGGCACCTGGGTGGCTCAGTCGGTTAAGCGTCCAACTTTGGCTCAGGTCATGATTTCAGGGTTTGTGGGTTTCAGCCCCACATCGAGCTCTGTGCTGACAGCTCGGAGCCTGGAGCCTGCTTCAGATTCTGTGTCTCCCTTTCTCTCTGCCCTCCCCTGCTCATGCTCTGTCTCTCTCTCTCTCTCAAAACTAAACACTAAAAAAAATAAATAAAAACAAATAAATAAATGCAGAGTTGCAGAATGGCCCATTGTTGAGTCAATGAATGAACCATAACTGACTTCATCATTTTCCTATTAGTTAGGCATTGAAGTTGCTTCCAGCTTTCTGTTGTTATGAACAATGTTTTAACAACACCTTTATACATAGACTTTTCCAGATTTTGTGAACCCCACCCTTGCCCCCTGAATGGATTATCTCTTCTGCCTGCCTGGTGTAAGATCTTATATCATCTTCTAGGTGTCATTATAATCATACAAGTTAGCTGTGATGAATGGGGCAAACACCTCTTCCTCAATATCCTTGAGGTCGATTCTCCTCTGGGCCTCCCATAAATTAATGCTTGTTCCAGCCTGTTCCAGTCTGCTGGAGAAAAACACTTCACAAAAAGTGATGTTAGACTTTTAGAAATTTGTTATCTAGCCACTACATACAGTGACTAGAGACAGGGAGTCTGTATACTCACCATTACTTTCTTCCGGTAGCTGTGAGATTATAGAGAAAAAGATCTACTCCTATTAAATCTATTTTTATCCTAAGAAACACAACAGTATTTATTACAATCAATTTGCATGGACTATCACTGTGGTTAAAAGCACAGGCTTTGGGGGCACCTGGATAGCTCAGTCGGTTAAGCATCCAACTCTTGATTTCAGCTCAGGTCATGATCTCATGGTTGGTGGGTTCGAGCCCTGAGTCGGGCTCTGTGCTGGCAGCACAGAGTTTCTTGGGATTCTCTCTCTCCCCCACCTCTCTTTGCCCCTTCCCATTCATTCTCTCTCTGTGTCTCTCAAAATACATAAATAAACTGAAAAAAAAGAAAAACAGGATTTGGAATTGAGCTGCCTGGGTGTGAATCCTACCTTACCCTCTTTGGAACTGTGTTACTCATAAAAGGCAACCAACTTTATCTCTCTGAAACTCTGGTTTCTCCATCTAGAAATGGAGGGAAGAAAACTGTCCTCATGGGATTATTATCAGGACTAAATCAATTTACATAAAGTTCGTAGCACAGTGCCTGGCGAACAGAACATGCTCAGTGAGGGTTACTCACTCACAATTACTTATCAAAATTGTCACTACTATGATTTCTGTAGAGTTCGCTGAGGACTGAGTCAGATAATGGATACGACACTCTATAAACGGTAGTTGTCATGATGCTGCCTCATAGATCCTCAATAATTTGTTGTGTGACTGCATGAAACTTACTTTACCAATGAGGAACTAAAGCTTAGAGGTGGGCAGCTTACAATGATTGTAAAAACAGAGTTAAGACGTGACTGTCTGCAAGGCTCCTATGTTCCTTTCCCTCCGCCAAGTCTGTTGCTTCCTTAAGCCAGAGAAAGAGAGACAGAAAAGTCAGTGGGCGGCAGCATCAGAGCTGGGGCTTCAGGGACCAAGAAACCAACTGGTGCCTGATGTTTTCTGAATCTGGGACCATGACCCATTCATAACATGTTTTAATGACTTTCAGCTGAAATGAGACCAAGAAAGAAAAAAAACGGGAATCTGATTCGGCATATGGTTCTGTGATTCTCTTCCCCAATGTCAATGTAATGACCAGATTAAAAGGAAGCCAAAGTTCTTGATCTCTCAAAGATCACTGAAATAAGGCTTTAAGCTTTTAAAACACAAAGCTCACGGGAGATTCCTCAAGCGCCAGGATCTCACGCTCTTTTGCCCAGAGTTATATTCAGTCAGCTTCACAAACACTGAGAAATGTAGATTCAGAAAAGAGGTATTAAGAAAGCAAGGCTTATGGGGCGCCTGGGTGGCTCAGTTGGTTGAGTGTCTGACTTCAGCTCAGGTCATGGTCTCACAGCTCTTGAGTTCGAGCCCTGCGATCAGGCTCTGTGCTGACAGCTCGGAGCCTAGAGCCTGCTTCAGAGTCTATGTTTCCCTCTCTCTCTGTCCCTCCCCCACTCATGCTCACTCTCTCCTTCAAAAATAAGTAAACATTCAAAAATTTTTCTGAGGCACCTAGGTGGCTCAGTTGGTTTAGTGCCTGACTTTGGCTCAGGTCATGATCTCGCAGTTTGTTGGTTCAGGCCCTGTGTCGGGCTCTGTGCTGACAGCTTGCTCAGAGCCTGGAGCCTGCTCCGGATTCTGTCTCCCTTTCTCTCTGTCCCTCCCCCACTCACACTCTGTCTCTGTCTCTCTCAAAAATAAATAAACACTAAAAAAATTTTTTTAGGTATAAAACAAATTTTTTTAAGCAACGATTAAAACAAGTAACTAAATGCTACAAAAAGAGGCTAATCTTATATTTGCTTCAAGAACACCAGTAATATATTTTCATCAAATTTTCCCAGATATGATAATACCTTAGCCATTTCAATTGCATTAAGGGGTAATTGATCGATGGCAATGATATATTCCATTCAGATAAGAAAATAAAGGATGAATCTAATTGTTTCGCAGGAATGGAACTTCTTTTCTTATTCAATCCAAGCAGGGTTAATTTGGGATACAACCAAATGCTTTCACAAACGGTTATGGATGACATAAACCATGCATAGATTCTAGCTTCTCAAAGAGAGATATAAACAATTTTGTAAGTATAGAGTATATTGAAAGGACTTTTGAAGACAACTGATGTTTACATATATAAAGTTTATCTAAATGGAAAGAGTCATATAATGAACTCTCTCTCTCTCACACACACACACACATCCCATTAGCTCTTAGAGGACAAGAACACTCCTGTGAATTTTCTCTGCAGAGCACAGTGGGGTGAAGGCATGGGCTCGGAGTCAGAGAAACCTGGGACCGAACCTCATCTCTGACATCTAGTAGCCATGAGACCTTGAACAACTTACTTAATGCTCCTAAGCCACTTTCCTCTACCGGAAAATGGACAAAATGACAACTAGACTCCTATGATCGTTTTGAGAACTGAGTAAGATGAGGCATGTACGAAACTCACACTACCTGGGACGTAAGTCCTAAGCACTTGGTGTATAGGAAAGGCAGTATTATTGCCATTATTATTGTCATCACCTTCGTCATCAGACCAGACCCAGACAACTGGGTTATAATCACACTTCTGCCTCAATCATGCAAATGACTTGGGCAAGTCACTTGACCATCCAGTACTTTAGTTTCCTTATCTACGTAATGATGTCCAACCCAGGGGAAGGAGGGCAGGGGTACCTCCCAGGGCAGCTGGACTGCGGGGTGGTGGGCGATTTATAGGAAGTCCACAAAGTATACGGTGGGTTGCATGGAACCAGGGTATTGTGGGGTGCCTGGGCGGCTCAGTCAGTTGGGCATCCAACTCTTGATTTCGTCTCGGGTCATTGTCTCACGGTTCGTGGGATGGAACCCCGCGTTGGGCTCTGTGCTGATGGCGTGAAGCCTGCTTGGGATTCTCTCTCTCCATCTCCGCCTGCCCCTCCCCCACGCTCACTCTCTCCCTCTCAAAATAAATAAATAAACTTAAAAAAAAAAAAAGAGGCTGCTACATCAGTGCTTCCCACAAACTGAATTCATGAATAGGTTAAAAAAAAAAGGGGGGGGTTAAATAAAGTTTCCATGGGGCCGAGTTAGGTTTGCCAATGTTTTATTCTGCCAAATTATCAGCAAAAAAAACCAGAATATCATCTACCTACCGTCTCCATCCTCTCATTAAAAACAGAGAAATTTTATTGCCAATGTAATAGGAAAAACATAAGCTTAGAATCTCCTTCGAAGTGAGTACATTTAGCCTGTAATAATGACCTGGCCAGTGGAGATTAATCAGCCTTTCAAATATCAGTATACTGAGTGAGGATGGGGAAAGAAGGAAAGAGGCCAAGAACCAAGCTTGGAAACACTGGGGGGAAGGGATGAGGGACAGGCCAACAAAGAGCAGCAGGATAAGCAACCTGAGCATCTGAAAGGTAAAGGCAGGGGTGCCTGGGTGGTTCAGTTGGTTGAGCAGCAGACTTTGGCTCAGGTCATGATCTTATGGGTTCATGAGTTTGAGCCCCACATCACGTTTGCTGCTGTCCCCATAGAGCCCCGTTGGGATCCTCTGTCCCCCTCTCTCTTTGCTCCTCCCCTCCCCCCCCCCCCACGCACTCTCTCTCAAAAGTAAATAAACATTTTAAAAAATGAAAAGAAAGAAACAAAGGTAAAGGGAGGCAGGGACAGAGGGGAAGCAAGGACCCCAGGCTGCTATAAAAAAATGAGGGACATGGCAAAGGATGATATTACATCTAAACATTTAAAGATCAAAGCCAAGTAAAATCAATTCAGCTTTATCATGACATTCTAAAAGCAGTACCTAATTAATCTACCTAAACGACCAGAAGTACAACTTATAGTTGAAATCACCAGATTTGCATATTCATGAAGTTATATTTTCATACTACTATTCATTGAAAATGGCAAAATACTATCAACTATAACATATATGCTATCAGCAACATAGCTGATATATAATTTAATAATATAATAACATATTATAAATATAACATTACATATTATATATTATATATATTATATTTTATAAATACCATAAAATATATTATCCATACTATTCCATATGCTATCAGCAACATAGCTGATATATAATTTCACAATATAATATTATAAATATTGTAACATTACATATTATATATTACATATATATTTTATAAATACTATAAAATATTATATTATCCATATTATTCTATTTTATTTAATGATATTACTTACCATTAAAGTCAGAGACTACTAATTACAGCGGCTTTAGAATTTAGTCTAGGTAGGAATAAGTGAAAATGACCTAAAATCTGAGAGTAGGGGAATAAAATATGTATATATCTCATAAGGTGACATAATAAAATATTAGGCAACCCTTAAACATCCTGTTTTCACTGAAGGTTGATGGGGGTGGGAGGGAGGGGAAAGTGGGTGATGGGCATTGAGGAGGGCACCTGTTGGGATGAGCACTGGGTGCTGTATGGAAACCAATTTGACAATAAATTTCATATTAAAAAAATTCCTGCTTTCAAAAATGATATAATGATTTGTGGAAACTCTCTTGATACAATAGGTAGTACAGAAGGCATTACATGTTTCTGTGTAAAAAAAGTAATTCCCACTTTTATGAATATTTATAATGAGTAAAATCCTGGAAAAAGAAATCAAGAAAAAGAGAACACTGATCATCTCTGGTATTACAGATAATTTAACATTCCCTATATTTTTCTGTATTTCACACACTCGAAACAATGAAATGCATTACTTTTATAATTAGGAGAAAAAAATATAAGTAAATTTAACAGACACACTTACTCTTCGGAATTTAGGATTGAAGTAGTTAATGACTCCAAATTCAAAATAAGATGCAAAACCTTCTTTGAGCCAGATATCATTCCACCAATTCATGGTAACCAGATTTCCAAACCACTTTTGGAGATGGGAGAAAAAAGAGCTTTCTTAAATTTAACTTAAGTAATATTTACTGTAATTGCATGTTAAATAAATGTAAGGTCAAAGACACAATTAAACTTTATTTGCCTTCAATAATCAAACTTGAAAATAGGACTCCAAAAAGCAGGTTGTTGCTTTAACATGAAGAGATAGCAGTCGTGCATTTCTCTGAAATAATTATTTCACATCCAAATGACTGAAAGCAATTTGTTTTAAAACTGTCAAGTTCAGGGGCACCTAGATGGCTCAGTCGGTTAAGTGTTCGACTGCGGCTCAGGTCGTGATCTCACGGTTTCCCGAGTTCGAGCCCCATGTCAGGCTCTGTGATGACAGCTCAGAGCCTGGAACCTGCCTCGGATTCTGTGTCTCCCTCTCTCTCAGCCCCTCCCTCGCTCACACTCACTCTCTCTCAAAAGTAAATAAACATTAAAAAAAAAACTGTCATGTTCAAAGATGAGGTAAGCTAGAGTCTCATTTCCTAAACTGTCCACTTCCCCAAAAGTTACATTAAGTTAAATAAAGCAGAAGTTTGGAATGTTCACTTAACACCTACTAATTATAGCATCCTACAAATAGACTACATCAGGATTTTTCTGGAAGCAGTTATTATGTTTCAAGAACATGTTTTGAGCTGTGCCATAGACAAATCACTCATATGTTCTACAAAGTGGTCCAGCTGTAATTATTGTCTATTTGACCTTAACAGAAAGAAAGTGCCAAATGGACGATGCATAGAATCAGGAAAGAAAAACAGAATAATTTCTAAAACCAACTAATCCATACCCTAGTATTTAGTCAAGTTCTTATAACAGCTGTGATATACTAATAGTCATCAGCCTGTCTTCCAAAACAATGTGTCGCTTGAGAATCATAAAAAAATGACATTTTGGGGGGACTGATCAAAACTTGTCAAGGTTTGTTTTGACTACACAACAAGGGGTTATTCTATCCTAGTAAATCACTCTTTCCCAAAACTTCTTATAGATCCACATAGCAAGAAGATAACAATTTCATAGCTTAGAGCATTTCTTTCTTGACAAACTGGTATGAATGGAGTCAAGGTCAAAAAGCAGGTGTGAGAACCTCCATTAAACACACAGCAAAGCTTCTAAAATCACGGTGTGAAGGCACAGATCTAAAGAAATAACTCCTTGTTTACACTGATTTTGGGTATGCAGCTTGAGGATTGATAACTACTCATCCCACTGACATTAACATTGCTGACACCCCTTTAACCTCTCTTCAAAAAAACAAAACAAAGTCTATAATGATATACTGATGAAAGAAATGTGGATATCTTTCAGTGACCTTTTTGAATATCCCTTATTTTAAGATGGAATGAAAACAAATTATCATCCCTCTGGTTGACTTACTTTCCTTGAACAGGGCTCTGTGGAGCAAAGTCTACCTTTGGATATGAATACTTGACCTCTGAATGGCCTGTAAGGTCTCATCTCTATGATCCGTCACCAATAGTTCAAATCCACACAAGATCTGATTACACAGATCCTTCCTTCACTGTCCCACTTTTTGAACGATTTTTTAAAATCTGGTGTACCATAGGGGCACCTGGTGGCTCAGTACGTTGAGCATCCAACTCTTGATTTCAGCTCAGGTCATGATCTCAGGGTTCATTGGTTCCAGCCCTGCATCTGGCTCTGAGCTGACAGCATGGAGCCTGCTTGGGATTCTCTGTCTCCCTCTCTCTCTCTGCCCCTCCCCTGCTTTCTCTCTCTCCCTCCCTCTCAAAATAAATAAACATTAAATGAATGAATGAATGAATGAATGAATGAATGAATGAAAGAAAGAAAGTAATCTGGTGTACCATACAGTTTTTTGTTTTGTTTTGGTTTGGTTTTTGCTATCCTTGGTAGAGCAGCTGGAGAATATCTTCACGTGAAATAAGAAAGAACATTTTACCACATGCCTGATGTCCAATCTCGTGGGAGAGAATGAAGGAGATCACAGCCTTTTTGTCTGTTACTTGATCATTTGGTTGCATCAACAATAATGACTCATCAAATATCAATAGTCCCCAGTTTTCCATTGCACTGTTGTCAAAAGTAGGCAAGGCAATTATATCTAAGTGGATTTAAATGGAGGGAAAAATGAAATCATCTCTTCCAAAAAGTTTGAGATTTCCAGATATAAGTATGTCAAAATGAAATCATAAAATTACTCAAAGAAAATGCAAGTGAGTATTTTTAATCTGAGGGGAGAGAAGACTAATACCGAAGACAGAATCCAGAAAACAAATCGCTTTGATTATCTGAAAATCACACACTTTTGATAAAGAATCTGCACAGAGAACTCTTAAAACATAACTACAAAAAATAAACTTTTCAAACTTGGCAAACAACCCATCTGAAGAGACACTTTATGACATAAGATAGGCAAAAAGGAAATAGGCATATTAAAAGATGCCCAACATCATAGGTCATCAGAAAATGCAAATTAAAACAACGGGATACTGTGACACAACTATTAGGATGGTTTAAATCCAAAACACACCAACAAATGCTGGAGAAGATACGGAACAGCAGGAACTCTCCCTCATTGCTGGTGGGAAGGCAAAATGGCATAGACGCTTTGGAAGACAGTTCGGTGGTTTCTTATAAAACTAAATAAACGCTGACCATATAGTCTAGCAATTGAGCTCCAAAGTTCTTCACCCACGTGAGTTGAAGACTTAAGTCCACAAAAAATAGCAAATGAATGTTTACAGCAGATTTATTGGTAACTGGGAAAAATCAGAAGCAACAAAAATGGAGTTCAAAAGGCGAACCATAGAGCATCATTCAGCAGTAAAAAGAAATGAGCTATCCAACTATGAGAGATCACAGAGGAAATTTACACGCAGATTGCTAAGCAAAAGACGCTAGCTGGGAAAAGCTAAACAATGGTACCATTCCAACCACGGCAAAACCTTGGTTTGCGAGCATAATTCATTCCAGAAACACATTGGTAATCCAAAGCACTCATGTATCCAAGTGAATTTCAGGAACCATTGGCTCAGTAGTGACCATGTGACGCTCAGCATCACATACTACTCATATTACAGAACACTGCTCGTTGATCAAGTTAAAATTTATTAGAAATGTTTGCTCATCCTCTGGAACTCTGGAACAAGTTACTCGCAATCCAAGGTTTTACTTACAGAAAAGGTAAAACCAGAGAGACGGGAAAAAGATGTGTGGTTATCAGGACTCTGGGAAGAAGGCGGGGATGCATATGTAGAGCACAGGGGATTTTTATGACAGTGAAACTATTCTGTAGGATACTGTAATTTTGGACACGTGTCAATACACATTTGTCAAAACTCATAGAATGTCCAGCACCAAGAGTGAAACCTAATGTAAACTACAGGCTTTAATTAATGATATCGTATCAATATTGGTTCATCAATTGTAACAAATGTGCCACTCTAATGGAAGATATTTACAGTAGGATAAACTGGGGGCGGGGGGAGGAGAGGAGGTAAATGGGAAAACCCTACGCTTTGTGTGTAATTTTCCGATAAACCTGCAACTGCTCTAAAAAAATAGTCTAGTTACAATGAAATATTTTAGTTCACCAAAAGACGCCATAAACAAATATGAAAGGCAAGCCACAAACTGGAAAAAATATTTGCAGCATATAGCACAAACAACTAGACAATGGTTTTTTTTTCAGTATTTAAAAAAAAAAAAAAACCCTAGCAAATTAAAACTTAAAAAAAAAATGTGAACAGTTCACTAAAGAAACAATTAAAATAGTCAAAAATCTTACTTGAAACATTCACCTTCATTAATTATCAGAAACAAAAATTAAAACAATGATATAACTTAATCTTTCAAAGGTGTGAGAAGATTAATAATTAGTACTGTATTAGTAATAATTAGGTAAAGGAGAACTGGCATAATGCCTGTTGATAAGGGTGTGAACTGCTACAATCTTTCCAGGACAATCCAGCAAAATGCTTTATAATTTTTAAAAATGTTCCTACGCTTTGGCTAAGTCATTTAACTTTTGGAATTTACACTAGGGCAAACAGCATGGATATTTGTACACACTCCTTATGTTTTCTTTAGTGTTTTTTTTTTTAATTTTTTTTTAATGTCTATTTCTGAGACAGAGACAGAGCATGAGTGGGGGAGGGGCAGAGAGACAGGAAGACACAGAATCCGAAGCAGGCTCCAGGCTCTGAGCTGTCAGCACAGAGCCCAATCCAGGGCTCGAACTCACATACCGTGAGATCATGACCTGAGCCGAAGTCAGATGCTCAACCAACTGAGCCACCCAGGCGCCCCTCTTTAGTGTTTCTAAAGTGGCCCAAAATGGGTGGGGGAGGGGAGGTGTAGAATTAGTCCAAATGTTCAACCACAGAGGATTAAATAAGTTATTTTGTCAAATCAATGTGTAAGCATTCTGTGTTTAAAATGACAATAGAGGGGCACCTGGGTGGCTCAGTAGGTTAAGTGTCTGACTCCTAGGCTCAGGTCAGGATCTCAGAGTTCCTGAGTTCGAGCCCTACCTTGGGCTCTGTGCTGAGCATGGAGCCTGCTTAAGATTCTCTCTCTCCCTCTCCCTTGGTCCCTCTCCCCTACTCGGGTGCATGTGCGCACGGGCGCGCACGCGCACACACACACACACACACACACTCTCTCTCTCTCTCTCTCTCTCTCTCTCTCTCAAAATAAAATAAAAATGACGATACAAAAGAATAGTTACCTGGACCATGTTGCTACATACAGTAACAACCTTTTAAAACAAACCAAAAAAAAAAAAAAAAAAAAAAGTCAACAGTCTCAAACTATGGTTCCATTTCCATTAAAAATAAACAAGCAGGGGCACCTTGGCGGTTCAGTTGGTTACGCACCCAACTTTGGCTCTTTACTTACAGACCTTGGAATTGGAATTTCATATAACTGTCATGTGTCAACAAAATAGTCGTCTTTTGATTTTTTAAACTCATTTAAAAATGTAAAGACCGCTCTTAATTCGTGGGTCATAGAGAAAAAGGCAGTGGGCCATATTTGATAGTTTGCCAACCCCTAATGGAGAATATTAGTAATAACTCCTACTGTGATCCCCCCCCCACCCCAGACCAACATCATCAGCACCACCTGGGAACTTACTAGAAATGGAAATTCTGGGACCAACTGCAGACCTACTGAATCAGAAATTCTTGGGACACAGCAACAATCTGTGTTTTAACAAGCCTTTCAGGTGGTTCCAATGCATGCTAAAGTTTGAGAACCGCTGACTTACATCTTTCTTTGGGCTGCCTCTCAACTCACCCTTCAGTGTATTCTTCCAGAAGTTAAATTACTATCGGCAAGTTCATTTTTTTTTAACTTTAGAAAAAGTGTTTCGGGGCGCCTGGGTGGCTCAGTCGGTTAAGCGTCCGACTTCAGCTCGGGTCACGATCTCGCGGTCCGTGAGTTCGAGCCCCGCGTCGGGCTCTGTGCTGATGGCTCAGAGCCTGGAGCCTGCTTCTGGTTCTGTGTCTCCCTCTCTCTCTGCCCCTACCCATTCATGCTCTGTCTCTCTCTGTCTCAAAAATAAAAAAAAAAAAAAGAAAGAAAGAAAAAGTGTTTCACTTTCAATGCTATAGAGCTTTTCATTGTGTGAATGAACTGTAATTTATCTATCCATTTGCCTGTCGATGACCATTTTGGTTGCCGTCAGTCTGGGGCTATTATAAGAACTGTAGCTATGAACATTCTTGCACTTGTCTTCTGGTACATAAGTGATCAAATTCCTCTTGGAGATCTATTTAGAAATGGAATTATTGGGTTTTAAGATATTCTTTTTTAATTAAAAAATATTTTTTAACATTTATTTATGAGACAGAGGAGAAAGAGTGTGAGCAGGGGAGGCGCAGAGAGAGGGAGACAAAGAATCCAAAGCAGGCTCCAGACACTGAGCTGTCAGCACAGAGCCTGATGCAGAGCTCGAACTCAAAAACCACAAGATCATCACCTGAGCTGAAGTCGGACACTTAACCGACTGAGCCACCCAGGCGCCCCTGGGTCTTAAGGTATTCTAATGATCAACATTGCAAGATGATAAATATGTTTCAAAGGTGTTGTAGCAATTGATACTCCCTTCCATTTTCTAACATTTGGCATTTGTCACATGCCTCCTTTTTGATAAGTGAGTAGGTATAAAATGGGGCCTCACCATGGCCTTGGACATTCATTTCTCAGTTACTAATGAGGTTCAATATCTCTTCATAAGTGTATTAGCTACATGTGTTCCTTTTTCTTTATAACATCTATCCAGGTATCTTTTATTTTTTTTCTACTGTATTTTCTTATTTATTTGTAGGTGTTCTTTATATATGTAGGCTACTCCCATTACCACTTCTTAACCCTCTTTCTTTTAAGACTTTTACTTAGCCAGTACATTATCCCTTACTTGGTGATCTGTTGCTTTTGTTTCTACGTATTGAAAGTATCACCCCAACTCAGCTACTTAAACAGAGAGCCCCAGCCACTTACTTCTTTTGCATTCAAAAAGCACCTAGAGGGGCGCCAGGGTGGCTCAGTCAGTTAAGCGTCCGACTTCGGCTCAGGTCATGATCTCACACTTTGTGGGTTCGAGCCCCACATCGGGCTCTGTGCTGACAGCTAGAGCCTAGAGCCTGCTTCGAATTCTGTGTCTCCCTCTCTCTCTCTGTTCCTCTCCCACTCATGCTCTGTCTCTCTCTCTCTCCTTAAAAATAAATAAAAACATTCCAAAAAAAATCTTTTAAAAAAAAAGCACCTAGAAAAGTAACAGGTAACCAGTATTGGCTCCATAGATTCTCACTGATTATGGTCATTATTTCACTGTTTTATGATTTATATTGTACCTGAGTTTCATTGCTACCAAAAATACAAATCGTGTGGATGTGTAGTATATATAGTTTGGACTCTGTTATTTAAAGTTAAAAGCACAGGGGCGCCTGGGTGTCTCAGTCGGTTGGGCGTCCGACTTCGGCTCAGGTCATGATCTCGCAGTCTGTGAGTTCGAGCCCCGCGTCAGGCTCTGTGCTGACAGCTCGGAGCCTGGAGCCTGTTTCAGATTTTGTGTCTCCCTCTCTCTCTGACCTTCCCCCATGCGTGCTCTGTCTCTCTCTGTCTCAAAAATGAATAAACGTTAAAAAAAATTTTTTTAAAGATAAAAGCACAATTAAAACTTAGAAGAGAAGTTGCCATTCTAAAAGTCTATAAATCTTTAAATGTCCACATTTATTCTTAAAAGCATCATGCCACTTCTTCTTTCAAATCTTCTAACAACGCAGAGGCGCCTAGGTGGCTCAGTCGCTTAAGCATCCAACTTGGGCTCAGGTCATGATCTCATGGTTTGTGGATTTGAGCCCCGCGTTGGGCTCCGTGCTGACAGCTCAGAGCCTGGAGCCTGCTTTGGATTCTCTCTCTCTCTCTCTCTCTCTCTCTCTCTCTCTCTCTCCTCCCCCCCCCCCCCAAATAAACATTAAAAAAGAAAAAAAAGTTACTGTCTACCATTCTAGAAGAAGAAGTCTCAATAGGCTCTGTGTGCACAAAGAAAAAGACAGGGGCGCCTGGGTGGCGCAGTCGGTTAAGCGTCCGACTTCAGCCAGGTCACGATCTCGCGGTCCGGGAGTTCGAGCCCCGCATCAGGCTCTGGGCAGATGGCTCGGAGCCTGGAGCCTGTTTCTGATTCTGTGTCTCCCTCTCTCTCTGCCCCTCCCCCGTTCATGCTCTGTCTCTCTCTGTCCCAAAAATAAATAAACGTTGAAAAAAAAAATTTTTTTTAAAAAAAACAAAGAAAAAGACAAGCCGGATCCTGAACCCAAGTTACTCTTGATCTAATAAGAGAAACAATTAAGTTGTAGTTAAGTCAAGCTCTCAAATGGAGGGGTGCATAGGATGCTGTGGAAGCATGAGGAAAAGAGAATCAGGGAAAGCTTCCTGGAGGAGGAGGCACTGGGTTGAGAAACATACAAATTAACAAGCTGGAGAGACTGCATTGCAGGATGTACAAAGTCCATGTGCAAGAGCATGAGGGAGAGGAGAAGAGGAAGGTAGAGAGGGGACAGAGCGGATGCTAGGGCATCCTTCCAACTCGGAGGAGTTGCCAAAAGGCCTGAGAGTTTGGCCAGAGATGCACTGTTGTAAAGACAGGGCACAGGGTTTGGACTTTATCCTCAGGGCAACAGGAAGCCACAGAGAGGTTTTAAGAGGACAGTAATATGTAATATTACAGTAACACGGTTGTCAGGTTTTGCTGTGGAAAGATCCCCCGTGCCTCAGTGTTGGAAGACGGGCTTGAGGGGGCCAGCAGGGAAGGGGTGGGGACAATAACGAGGAGACTAATTGGAGGGAGGAGGTGCTTTACGGAACAGGGAACGGAGGGTGACTCTGGACCGTTGTTTATGTAAATAAAGACAAATGGAACTTTTCTTGCCTAGACAAGTGTCACCGTGAGATCCTCCAGTCACAGATATCTCCAAGCCCAGGCTTCTGATGCCTCCAACTCCCAGAAGGAGAGGTATCACTTCCGGGATCCCTGAATGGGCCAAGCCTGGTTTGCTCCCTGTTCCTCCCCAGCCAGAAGGCTCAAGCTGCCTAGACCCCTGGCTCGCTGGTGTTCAGGAGGCTTGAGCTCCCGGACGATTATTTCCTACCCTCTTCCACCATCAGCCAAGCTGATGGTGAAAAAGGCAGAGCACACCTTTTCCAAGACTTCGCAGAACAGGTCAGAGGAACAAGATACATTGACACGATACCAGAGACAGAGAAAACGCCGGACAGCTTTCTGAGCGGAGGGGCTCAACACAATCTTAAGGGCATACTGTACAGATCTAGGAGCAACAAAATGTCTCTATATTTCCTCAAGGACTGTATAGGGTTCACACGTGATTCCAAGTTTGTACAACAGAAAGGACCCCCACGTCCTAATCCAATGACTCACAGCTAAAGAATATTAAAAAACAAACAGACATACAAACGCTACCCCCCATAAACCACCAACAACCTTATTCATGGGACATGGAGTAACTCACGTAGGCCTGCTAAAAGGATCCAGAACTATGTGGTCACACACATGCACTAGGAGAGGAAAGGACAGAATGCAGGAGGGACAGCAGCCTCTGTAGGGGGAGAGCCTGGCATCGAACACCCAGGAGGAATCTAAATGCTGAGAACACCTGCGGGCACTGGGCAGTGTATGGAGAAATAGCCGATAGGCCTCTCTGTGTTTGGGAAGGTGTCAAACTTACGGATGGGACGCCCGCAGGGCTGCCTCTGACAGTGGCTAAGTGGTAACAATGGGTCCAAGGAGGCTCTTCTGTGTACCCTTGACCTTAACCCAGGGCCCCAACAATAGGAAACCAATGGCATTGGAACAGAAGATGGCTCACCTGTTTTAGGAAGAGGGTAACTAATATTAAACAAATCTTCCAGAAAAGAGAAGATAGGACCTGTGATGTTCAAAGCAAAGGCTGCGTTTCCATTTGCGATGGCATCTTTCCGGGCCCAGATGCGTATCTAAATCAAAAAAAATTAAGCAGTGATTAGGGAAAGCGGTAGTGAACTTTGGAAAGAGGCAGCCTGCATGGGCCAATTTTCTGATGCTCTCGAGTCAAAGACTTACCTTTCCAGAAGAAGCTACGTGACAAAATATTGACAGTTGACGAATCCTGAACAGCATGGAGGTTAAGGGTGCTGACCCCGTGCAGTCAAAAATCTGCATATAACTGTAACTTGTGACTCCCCAAAAACCTAACTGCTAACAGCCTACTGTTGACGGGAAGCCTTTACCGATAACGTAAACAGTAGATTAATGCATATTTTATATATGTATCATATATTGTAAACTTACAATAAAGTAAGGTAGTAAAAAGAAAAAGCAAATGTTATTTTAAAAAATCATGAGGAAGTTGGGGTGCCTGGGTGGCTCAGTTGGTTAAGCATCCAGCTTCGGCTAAGGTTATGATCTCACAGTTCGTGAGTTCAAGGCCCATGTTGGGCTCTGTGCTGACAACTCGGAGCCTGGAGCCTGATTCGGATTCTCTGTGTGTCTTTCTCTCTGCCCCTCCCCCGCTTGCGCTCTGTCAAAAATAAATAAGTGCTAAAAAAAAAAAAAATTTTTTTAAATCTGTGTGTACATGGACCCACTCAGTTCAAATTTGTGTTCTTCAAGGTCAGCTGTAAATGTGTACATGCTCTGGAGAAAGTCCAGAAGGCTAGTCACTAAGATGTGAGCTGTGATTCTCTGGAAAGGGTGTTATTCAGTCGTGTTTTGTTTTGTTTTGTTTTGTTTTGTTTTGTTTTGTTTTGTTTTTCACAATAACATGTGTAACTTTTGGAATTCAGAAATAATCTCTGGGATGGTATCTACCCCCACAGAAAATGTAGACTCTATCTTAGAGTAAGAGGGTATCTCAGACCCTTGCTTCCCTTTTTAGGACATGTTTCCAATGTTCCAAAACAGAACTGTGCAGTTAGCAGGGCTCACACAATACGGTACATTAGGAAACACACCTGAGTTGTGCAAATTTAAAACGGTTTGTTAATGTTTTCAATGCTAAGATCATTAACAGTGTGTGATCTTGTTTTCAAAGTTTTTCAATAAGGTTAATTCCCCTAATTTAAAGAAGTGCATCACAAGTCTTATGATTTTACAGTTGTTGAACAAGGGAATTCTATTCTGTTTATAACCCCTTCCTCTGTAGCAGGTAAAGAGAAAGCCTTGCCACGTTTTGTTAGGTTAATGTAACTGTGCTGTTGTTTGGGGACTCGGGAATTTATTTGCGCGACTCGGTGGCTAATTTGCTCTTGTTATACCGTTCGTTATTAGTTTAATATGAAGTCACTTTCTATCCCACACCACCACCATCGGAGCACTTTTTAATGGAGTCGCTAACATTCATGCCGCAGAACGTGTGTGAAATGCAGTAACCTTGTTACAAAAGTTAGCAATGAGGGCGTGAGGGCAATTGTCCTGATGTGAACACAAGTCGCTTTGAGAAAGGGTTCTCTGCAAAACATTAGAGAGAATGCTAGGAAAATGAGAAGCAGAGCGACGATATTTGCAGATGGCTGCAGCCCAAGAACACATCCACCTTAACTTCACTTTTATTTCTGCTGGAAAACTTGTCTTGAATTATGTGAACATTGCATTACGTGAGGTCTTCAGGAATGTTACCCTTTCACAAAATGCAACCACCTGTTTTTGAGGCCTCCTACCTCGTTCTCCTCGGCCTCCCCCATGCTGCAGAGGCCTCCTTATCTCGGAAGGAGGCCCCAGGATTCAGCCCTGCCCCTGTGCTACACCTACCCACCTTCCCCCCGCCCCCCTCATTTCTAACTCCAGAGGCAAGGGGAAGATTGCTGAACCAAAGCCTAAGCTACCGAGTGGAAAGAATAGTCCCCACTCCCCACATTCAAGATGTGTGCATTTCCACTGTAACCTATGGGAAAATAATCAAGCCTTTGTATATTTAACTCAACGTTTCCAAAGCCCCTCTCATAAACTACCATTTTATAAGCCAAAGGGGAGGCAAAGGATGGAGACTTCAAGCTGTGTGGGAAGGGGCAGGGAGCCCCCAGCAGGGCCGCCAGGAGCACAAAATAGTGAGGAACACTTTGGAGATGCGGCCACAAAGCTCTTTCAACACCACGGCTAGTCCACCAGTGTATTCTTGTGGTTCTCCATGAACACAGCAGACCTTACCGCCTGAGAGAGGAGTACCTTCACACATGCCTGTGCGTGTTAAGCTCTGTTCAAAGTATGTGATTTTCAGGTGGCTCAGTCTGTTGGGCATCTGACTTCAGCTCAGGTCATGATCTCATGGTTCATGGGTTCAAGCCCTGAGTGGGGCTGTGTGCTGACAGCTCAGAGCCTGGAGCCTGCTTCAGATTCTGTGTTTCCCTCTCTCTCTGTCCCTCCCCCACTCATCCTCCTCTCTCTCTCTCTCTCTCTCTGTCTCTCTCAAAAATAAATAAACAATATTTATAATATACATATATATATGATTTCCATCCTTAGTTACATTTCCACGTTTATCTTGATGTCAACAAGGATTAACCGCATTTTCAATTTTACTAAATCTTTATCTCTTACTTAATAAGCAACTCTTCATATACTCTGGACACTATTCCAAGAGTACATTCTGACTCCCCTGTAGACTATGGTGGACTCCTTCCCTTTGCAGAGCTGAGCCATCGCCAAATGCAGCATTCCACTGATAAATTCATCCCAAATTTCAATTTTCTGGCTAAGAACATGACCTTCTCAGGCATGTTCCATTTCCTCTCTGCTTCCAACGGCAGCTGGTTTTCTTTTCAGGGCTGTCCTTCACCAAGAAACAGACCTGTCCCTTTTGTGAGACGTGGTTGCAGTATGGCAGCATTGAGATGGGCAAGCCACTTGAGATGTGGATACTGACACACCACCTCGGGTCGCTCGTGAGCTCCGGGGCTCAGCTCCTTCATGCCAGGCACAAAGCACGCGCTTGTAAATAGTGCCCAAGGGGGCGCCTGGGTGGTTCCGTTGGTTAGGCATCCGACTTGGGCTCAGGTCATGATCTCACAGTTTGTGAGTTCGAGCCTTGTGTCGGGCTCTGTGCTGACAGCTCAGAGCCTGGAGCCTGTTTCAGATTCTGTGTCTCTGTCTCTCTCTACTCCTCCCCTGCTCACACTGTCTGTCTGTCTGTCTGTCTGTCTGTCTCTCTCTCTCTCTCTCTCTCTCTCTCAAAAATAAATAAACATTAAGAAAGATTAAAACACTGAATCGTGCCCAAAATTTCTGGCTGTGCTTGACGTGGCCTGTGTTCCATCTGTGGATATCAATGGTCTACCAGTGATTCTTCAGGCTCGAGCCAACAGTTGAGGAAGAGAAGCTGTGGTCTCCGTCTAACACGGTGTTATTAATGCATCCTCCAGAGGAGCAGCTCTGGGTGATTCTCCCCCTGGCGACAGACTTGGCTCATGCACAGCTTTGTTATCTCCACAAGTCAGTGGGACAAGCCTGGAAGATCTGGGGCGGGCCCAGGAGAGAGTCTCAGATGGGACTGTGGAGTCCATCTGGCAAGCAAGATCCTGGCCTACGGAATCGGCCTTCCCTCCACACTGCAGAAGAGGCAGTGAACCAGCATGTAAAGCACTTGTCACAGCAGCCCTGACATTTTCCTAAAGAATTATTATTTTTTGAAGTTTATTTATTTATTTATGTTGAAGGGGGGGCAGAGAGAGGCAGTGGGGGGGGGGAAGAGAGGGGATCCCAAGCAGGCTCCACGCTGCCAGCACGGATCCCAGCGTGGGGCTCAAACACGCGAACCGTGAGATCGCGACCTGGGCTGAGATCAAGAGTCAGACGTGTACCCGACTGAGCCACACAGGCGCCCCATTCCGAGAGGATTATTATGTGATGAGGCTGTAACTGGGTGAAAACTGGGTATTTCAGGACAGAGCGCCCACATCGTACAACCGTGGGGAGGCGCCAGGTGTCTCAGAGTTGAGGAATCCAGCGGGGCTCCTTCTCGATGGGGCGATACCTACCTACAGGCATCCGTCCTGCAGGCACTCCGTCTGCCATTACAGTTGTTCCCAGCTGGTGTCCCTTCTGGTCAGTTGGGGCCCAGACTGCCGGACACTTGGATTATCACCCCCGCTTCATGAATGGCATCGGCTACACAACAGGTAAACCTGAGCTTCGAGGTGCTAGTTTGGCAGCTCCCCGGTCTTCTGAAAGGTGCCAACAGCCCGGGAAGAGGGGGCCCAGAACCTACCTTGAGTGCAGCCTTTCCACAGAGCCAAAAGGGAGAATGGTGGCGTCCCATCTGCAAAGCCACCCTAAGGGTTTCAACAGGGCTTGGAAAAAGTCAGAGGGGCCACCAGGAGGTGACGATGGGAAATGTAGGCATAACCCCTGGATGCAGAGAGAATGGATGAACCACCTGTGGCCAGTATGAAGGCACCCTTACCTGCAGAATCTTCCTCACTCACCTCTTGGCCCCTTTCAGTTCTGCTGACGTGGTCATAGTCACATATGGCCAACGCGACTAAATAAGTTGGCATGTGGGGAGTGGTGGAAAAGGTGGTAATGGTCCACACGCTTCCATTCACGTCTCTTTTTTCAGACTGACCTACGGAAATTGGTTTTAGTCCAAATCACTGTTAAACCTAAGCAGTAATAGCTACCTTTGAAACAATGTGTGGAGTTGACTGTCACCCATAGTCTAGCAGTGTGGATTTCTGCACCCCTAAGCCTGTCAAAACCACTTAATAAAGTGAAATAAGTCAGGAAAAGACAAACACCATACAATTTCACTGACATGTGAAATTTAAAAGGCAAAACACATGAACAACAACAACAAAAAAGCACAGACTCAGGAATACAGAGAATAAAATGGTGGTTGCCAATGGAGGGGGCTAGGGAGATGAGCAAAATGGGTAAAGGAGATTAAGATCTACAAACTTCTAGGTTATAAAACCAATTCCATGGGGAAAAATGTACAGCATAGAGAAGTCTGTCATTAACAGTCCTAACTTTAAGGGCGCCTGGGTGGCTCAGTCGGTTGAGCATCCGACTTGGGCTCAGGTCATGATCTCGCGGTCTGTGAGTTCAAGCCCTGCGTCGGGCTCTGTGCTGACAGCTCAGAGCCTGGAGCCTGCTTTAGATTCTGTGTCTCCCCCCCCCCCCCCGAATGTGTGTTTCTCTCTCTCTCTCTCTCTCTCTCTCTCAAAAATAAATAAAGATTAAAAAAAATAAAAGTCCTAACTTTGTATGGTAAGCATTGCATAATATTACATAATTGTTGAATCACTATGGTATACACCTGCAACCAATGTAATCTTGTACATCAACTGTACTTCAATTAAAAACAAACAATGGGCACCTGGGTGGCTCAGTAGGTTAAGCATCTGACTCTTGATTTCATCTCAAGTCACAATCTCATGGTTAGTGAGATCGAGCACTACATCTGGCTCTGCGTTGATAGGGTGGAGCCTGCTTGGGATTCTCTTCTTTCTCTCTCTGCCCTTGCCCCACTTGTGCTCTCTATCTCTCTCTCTCTCAAAATAAATAAATAGACATTTAAAAACAAACCGCGTTAGGAAGGTCTAAGGACAGCCTCTTTGCTCCGAATCAGTATCTTGAATAACACGGTCTTGACTGAGGACCTAATCCATGGGCACCTCAAGTGACGCCCACCACCCATCTCTCATCTTTTCCATCTACTTCTACTGTTTCATTGACAGGCCACCTCTCATGATGCTTAATCTAGAGCCTATGACAGGTCATGGAAGGATAATTTTGCCATTGCTAGGTTTCAGTGAGATCTTCAGTAGAGGCAAGCTGGGCCTTCAAAAGCCGAGGGCAGGTATTTGATGTGAATTAGCCTGGCAAACATTAACAGGGCAGTGGTGGGGACCATGGCAAGTCTGGGGGGGAGGCGTCTGCAGGGGACAGTCTCTCGTGAGCTGTAACTATTGCTGTCACAAAGGAGCTGCAGGCCCTGCGTTGTTAGATCTTCTAAGTTTACAAGGGAGTAAAAATCTTGATGTTTATGAGAAATCTCTGGATTTTTAAAAGTTCAATCAGAAGGAAAAAAAAAATCACGCGAGCCAAATGAAACACATCTGTGTACCAGATTCAGCCTAAGTCCGCGAGCTTATCACTAACGATCAATGTTGAAGCCCAAACTAGTGGGCAGACAGGCTACCAAAGTAGAACGAAATGGCGTCCCCAGATTCCTGTGCAAAAAGAATCAGGACTTGCCATCTCTAAAATGTGGGTGCTGATACGTACCCCATGTGACTGCTCTCCCTAATTATAATACGCTACCAACACACGGCCTAGAAAAGCCATTGCTATAAAAGCTATTAAAGAGTTAAATACATATGTATGTGCGAGTATACACATATATCTGTAGGTCCATATATATGCACACTATTGTAATTAACATATTCACACATACCATGACAGGAAATCTTACTTACCTAGCTTTGGCATATTGGAAAGGGCCCCATAGCTTGGATGATGAATAATTGTAATATTAAAGGTTGCCTTTAGAGCTGGCTCATCAAAACAAGGAAAAACGCTCCTGGCAAATGTTGGCTCCATCTGAGATGCTAACAGGGCCCTGTAACACATTTGGGGGGGAAAAAATCCTATTTATTTTTATTTCAGGTTAGTGGACACACACACAAAAATATTGAGGGATGATGGCTTGTAATTATATTCAGGAAGGAGCTAGAACATTTCCCCTCATCTTCCGCACTGCCTTCCAGTTAAAACACACACGCTCCCAAGGCTCACCGCACCTTGCAATTCTTGTAAGACCTAAAATACAAAAGACCTATTTAATTTTCAACCACAAAATACTATTTACTTCATTACATCATATGCCTTTAAAACCTTCTGCAAACAAAATAGGAACAAATATAGCAAATATGCAATGGCAGGCTTTTGAGAACCAAGTATTTTTTTAAACTAGGATTTCTTTTTGGGGAACGGACTATTGCTTTCATCTTCCACCAAAGTGTAAGCAGTGTCTGCTGAAGAATGCATTTTTTTAAACATTTTCTTAAAGTTTATTTATTTATTTTAAGAGAGAGAGAGAAAGCTCGAATTGGGGAAGGGCAGAGAGAGAGAGAGAGAAGGAGAGAGAATCCCAGGCAGGCTCCACACTGTGAGTGCAGAGCCTGATGTGGGGCTCAAATTCACGAACCGTGGGATCATGACCTGAGCTGAAGTCAGATGCTTAAGTGACTGAGCCACCCAGGCACCCCAAGAATGTCCACATTTTTATCTTTTTCTCACCTGTTCTTCCGGGTTGAAAACTTAGAAAATGTTTCATTTTGCACCCTCTTGGGGGTAAACAATACAGGTGCGTGTCAAGTGCAAAAGACAATTTTTGTTTCCAGGTGGGTAGATTTATCAAATCACTTCTGCTCCTTCCCCCATCTCCATGGAAAATTTTTTTAAAAGTGGCATTATCTCACAGTGCACTGGTGATTTATGGGGAATAGTTTAGGGTCAAGAGTGTCCTGAGCAAATGAGGAGATGGTCAGGTTCATTCTGTGTCAATGGGGCCTAAGTCTGACAGGACATGGGGCCTAGCTAACAACTCTCCTCAGAATAAACCTGTGGAATCACTAAGACTCAGTCACCTGGGGTGGGGGGGTTCCTGAGCGGCTCATTCAATTAAGCATCTGCCTTTGGCTTAGGTCATGATCTCACAGTGCACTAGTTCGAGACCCACATTGGGCTCTCTGCTGTCAGCATGGAGCCCTCTTCAGATCCTCTGTCCCCCTCTCTCCCTGCCCCTCCCCTCCTAGCTCACTCTCTATCTTTCTGAAAGAAAGACAGACAGACTTAGAGACCTGGGAACCTGTTTTGGGAGGACAACTGTGGATGCTAATTCTTTTTTTTCTCCTAAGACCCTGAGACTTAGTGTCCCTGATGCATTTACTCTTACTTCAGGCCCAGCTCTTAGATAAGTAACAGGGCAATTCAACAGGGTGCCACAAGAGAGTATGGTCCCTCCGTCACCACCACCCACCCCTGGGATCCCTCCTCTACCACGATAAGGCCTCTACTCACATGAAAATTCACAGGCAACCATCAGCACGTTCAAAAGCCAGCCACAGTCAGCTAACTGGATGTGTTCATCACCTCACCGTGACAAAAGTGTAATTTTCAACAAGCCTTCCCTACTTGCAGCTTCCCACTGTACGTTGCTCTTGCTTGCATGGACTGGAAGGTGGCCTGTGAACTCTGATACCAGCCACTTTGTCTGCAGGACTCTGTTCCATCTCCTGCTAGCTGAGTAATCCTGGACAGGTCCCACATTCCTGCCAAGCCTCAGTTTCCCCATCCAGAAAGCAATGGCACTACCAACCTTTTATTGCTGTTTGAGCTTTCACATTATTAGTAGCTGAATGTATCAACAAACCACCTCTGAATTCTGCTATATTCCTTGCAACCTCACAAACTGCTCTCCACGTAGATGAACTATAGAATTCAAGGAGACGGGGCGCCTGGGTGGCTCAGTCGGTTAAGCGTCTGACTTCAGCTCAGGTTATGATCTTGTGGTTCATGAATTCGGGCTCCCCATGGGGCTCTGTGCTGACAGCTCAGAGCCTGGAGCCTGCTTCAGATTCTGTGTTTCCCTCTCTCTCTGCCCTTCTCTCACTTGAGCTCGCTCTCAAAAATAAACATTAAAAAAATTTTAATATTATTTTGAGAGAGAGAGAGAGAGAGAGAGAGAGAGAGAGAATATGAGTGGTGTAGGGTCAGAGAGAGAGAATCCACGCTGTCAGTGCAGAGCCTGCTACGGTGCTTGATCTCACGAACCATGAGATCATGACCTGAGCAGAAACCAAGAGCTGGGACACCTAACAAACTAAGCTACCAAGGTGCCCCCCAAAATGGATTCTAACAGGGATAAAGACATCCAACAGAATTGAAAAAGGAGCCCCTGAGGTGACCATGACTGAGTCATCTAGGGTTGGGAGAAACAGCCCCCTTGGAAGTTCATGCCTGGCCTCCATGAGGCCTGTGAGCTCCCTGGAATTGTAGGTCATTTTGTACTAATGGTAATAAATTAGCCTGAAAAAGTATAATGTAGAGTGAAAAAGCACAGCCAATTTTATAAAACGTGCTTATCCATCTGGAAAGCCACCACATGCCTATTGTTTTTGTAATAGAAACTATAAAACATAAAGCTTGGTAACATCTCCACTACCATGACCTCACAAAGCATAGGCCTCTCAAGGAGTCTACAAGGTCAGGAGAGAAAATCAGACTCTTCAAGGAAGTGGGAGTTTTAACCTTCTCAAAGGGGGCTACAGGTTCAAAAAGGCTAAGAGACATCAGCGCAGAGAGTCACCACTTGAAGCAAATAGCAAGCAAGTGCCTCCCTATTCCATGATTCAGGCCTCTTGAGAGGTGAAATAGAAGAAACTCTTGGATTTTACTCAACTATTTCCCTCCCTGGTTTTATACAAACAAACAAAAAGGGAAAAAAGTCCCTACAACACACAGCCCTTCTGGCTCACAGTCCTAACTACAAAGGTCAGGGCCAGCCAGCAACACACACGATCTGGTTATGCCACATCTGGGAACTCAACACTGGTATTTATTTCCCTTCTCTCTCTCTCTCTCTCTCTTTCTCTCTCTCTCTCTCTCTCTCTCTCTCTCTCTCTCTCTCTGCTTTGGATTCAAGCAACCCTGTAAAGATATCTTGACCTCAGAAAATAGAACCATCCACCCTCTGTTCCCTTCAAACCTCGCCGAAACATGCTATTATGGTGCCTGACAAGTCTGGGTTTAGCGCGGTCAGTTGGTGAGGGAGTTAATTTGGGACAATTTGTCCCGTAGCGGCTCAGTATTGCAAAGCCACTCTCCTGCCCTCTTGTGTGGCCAGGGAATCATGGGCTCACCACTTTCTTGTGCTAGAAGAGGGCTTAGGGGTCAAGACCACATGATATCCTTTGGGATCCATCTACTGCCATATAAAAAATATCCACTCATTCATTCCAAATCATTGTATGAACTCTGCCTACAGCTCTAGCTAACAAGTGCTACATGACATAACTGGTCAAGGGTTAAATAAGACCGGAAAGCCTCTCTCCCCAAGTTGTTTTTACACAACAACACCCTCAGAAATAAAAATGTTTTAGTAAAGACGGATATTACACCACTGGACTGTGGTTCAAGGATTGGCCCATGAATCATGTTTGTTTATTACTTGTATCATAGGATCTTAAAGTTGAAGTTTCCACCAGGCAACAAAACACAATAGACGTGAAATCCCAGAGAGAGGTGCCAAACCACCTTATGAAAGTTTTCGGAGTAGATGGCCTTGAGAACCTGGGGCCCTTCTGGGGCCTCTGGGCTCCACCAAAAACATATGGAAGGAAGGTCAGGCAACAGAGGCCAGAGATGAGAGGAGAGATTTCTAGGTGGGGGGGAGGAGGTGGTGCAGGTTAGCCAAGCTTCTTGATCTCAGCGTGCTGGGAGGAGGGAAACCCCCGAACTGGGGTGAGCCATGAGGGAGAAGATCCCTCAGAGAGCAGAAGCAGAGAGACTCAGAGCCTGGTACCCAGCTTACTGCTGGGAAAGCCTAAATTGACCCTGGTCGGAGTTGAACTCCCACCAGTGGGAATGTAAAAGGCAAAAGGAAAGGCGTTGGAGGCGGAACCAGAAGAATACTCTTGCCTTGGGACCCACGTGAGCCCCAGGCCAGGGATTAGGAGTGTTCCTTGGAACAGCTGTGGGCCCTGAGACGCGGACTGAGCCAGGACGGGGACTGACTTGGGTTCTGTCCAACAGGGCCCACCTGCATGAAACTAGAAGAGCTTGGAGATGCACTCCTCCATGTCTAAGGGCTGAGGAAGGAGTCACTAATGACCACCAGAATGGAGAACTAGAGGCAGCATTCTGCAGGGCAAAGAACATTGTAGTAGAAAGGGAAACAGTGAGAAAATGACATCTCAATGGAAAAAAGGTATGTGCTAGGCCAGAGTCAGGCCAAACAGCAAGAGTGCTGGCTCAGGTGAGAACTGCCCTACGTGTCACCTCTCCATGTCTCCCCCAGACCCACCGGACCTGGTCGGGGTGTAGAAGCAGCTCTCAAGATAAAGGGCGGGGGGGGGGGGGGGGCGGCTAGAACCCTGAGGTGGAGAAAGGGAAGGAAGCACCACTACCCCTGACTGACTGCAGGCTTCTAACCTGAAAGCCCACCCAAGCTTGGGGGAGTGAGGGTGGAGGGAGAGAAAGGGAGATTTAATAGCTAACTCAGTTCAAAGCTTTTAAAAGCTTTGACACAGGACTGGATGCTCAAATTTTTTGCATCTGGACAGTGTTTGTGACTTAGGGAATGTAGCTCATCTGTCACCTAAGAATGAGCAGTAAATTATGGGGCTGTTAGAGTATTTAAGCAGGAACAGGAAAGATGATCTCTGAGACTAAATTGTAAAAGCACAGTGGGAGAAACACAGTCGAATTTTTACTGAACTGGGAGGTGTGCCTTTTCGATAGGCTGGTTACACTTGTTTGCAAAAGATACAGGATCTGAATCTTTGATGAGCAAAACCATCTCCCAGAGAAGACAGCTGGGCCCCGTGAGACATGCGGGCTCAATACCTCTATAGGATAATGAAATGACCTCTTTTATCTGTGACACCAGTGAGATCATGTGCTCGGTATTTGAGTTCACTGACCTTGTTTGGATACTTCTAAATTCTTTCCTAATATTGCTCAAATTTCTCTCTCGTGTGTCATTCTCTGAGGCTGGTGCCAGATTTCCTAGCATAAACAGCAACTGGAAGGACGTCTTTTCCAGTTCTCTGTTCATTCTTTCTACACCTGCACATGCTGATGGATTTTAAACACGCGGTTCTCCCCTTAACGGGTCCCAGATAAAAATCCTAATTTTCTCCAGCCATTTCACACTAGTGAGCCGCCCTCATCTCTTAATTTTCCTACTCTCATTCCCCTGAATACCTCCCTGTTCTACCTTATATTTTATACAGGACATGGCATGATTGGAAATGCAACAAGTATTCTTAAAGGACACTTTGAACAACAATGGGATTACAAATTCTTTCTTTCACTGAATTTCCAAAGTGGAAGAGACCTTGGAGAGTCCCATCTCAATTTATAGATGTGGAAGCTGGCACCCCGGGAATTTATATAACTGGTTAGACAACTAGGAAGTGGCAGGGGTTGGGGGTAGTACCGGAACGAAGGCTCCAGCTTCCCAGCCTGGGGTCCTTTCCAGCTAGCTCCCTCTCCTGGGATCCTTTTAGGTGCTTTGTAGAACATCATGTAATAGAAACTATGAGCAGACCAAGATATCATGAGGAAGAACTGAGGATTAACTTTATACTTAATAACATTACCAAATCTAGAGATGATGAGACTTCTGTAGTACCACAGGCTAGAATTAGCCTTCTGCTGAAAACAACTAAAAACTCTTATGAAATATATGAAACAACTGTTTCCAGACATTAGGTAACAGGAAGCACTGGACTGTGATTTCCAAGAGAAGAGAAACAAAAGATGTGAACTCTATAATCACCTCGCCTACCTGGATGTAATTTCTCAACTGCAGCACAAGGAAAGGGAACAAAAACAGAGTGCAGTGGTCTCGTTGAATTGAGGAGACTATGACTGATGCTCAGGGAGACCTAGATAGCTAGAATCTTCAGGGCAGAAATCCAGAAATCTGCACAGAATCCACATAACCCCTCCTCACCCCGAGCCTTTGGTCAAATATTAACCTGTACTTTAAGAGGTCAAGCAAAGAAAGAACAGCTACCATGGAGAGGAAAGGTGAACAATTCCTGGAGCTCACACAATGCTAGGAATTGTTCCAATTCCCACAAGCCAGAGTACAGAAATTGCTAGAATAAATGGATTTCAACAGAGACCAGGAAGGTAATGCCTGAGCAGTGAACTAAAGTAGCCTTGGAGTAAAAGCAACTTTAATTTTTTTTTTAATTTATTTATTTATCTTGGGGGGGTAGTGAAAGTCGGGGAGGAGCAGAGAGAGAGGGAGAGAGAGAATCCCAAGCAGGCTCCAACTGCCAGCATGGACCCCAACACGGGGCTTGAACCCACAAGCCATGAGATCATGACCTGAGCCAAAATCAAGCGTCAGATGCTTAACCAACTGATCCACCTATGTGCCCCTTTAGTGACTTTAGATGACTTTAGATCCATTCTCAAAGAACTTAAACACAAGACATGGGGGATCAAACAAGGATCAAGGTCACCAAATAACTTGTACACCTATCCAAAAAAGACCAGCATTCATTAAAGCAATGTAACAAAATGTGGCATTGAGCAACATAAACTTTGAAATGTCAGGCACACAATAAAAAATGAGAAAATGCCCAAATATTTGGAAACAAAATAGCACAGTTCTACATAACCCATGATTCAAAGAAGAAATCAAAAGGGAAATTACAAAGTATGTGGAACTGGATGAAAATTTTAAAAGCAACATGACAATATTGGTGGCATGCCACTAATGCAGTAGTTACTGGAAATTTTATAGCACTAAATATTTATGTTAGAGAAGAAAAAAATACCTTAAATCACTTACCTTGCACCCACCTTAAGAAAATAGAAAAAGAAAAGGAAGCCCAAAGTAAGAAGAAGAAAGGAAATAATAAAGAATAATACATAAAGCATTGCAGTGAAAAACAAAAAAACAGTAGAGAAAATCATTGAAACAGATTAACAAAGTAGATAAATCTCAAGGCACACTGATCAAACTTATTGTCTGTCAGAAGTGGAAGAGACATTGGAGAACCCCATCCTTTTACTTACAAAAAGCTGAACACCCCGGAGTGTATGCCACTGGTTAGACAACTAGTAAGTGGCAGAGGTGATTTCACAACCAGGGCTTCAGCTCCCAAAAGAGAGAAGACACAAATGACCAATGTCAGGGGTGAGAGAAGTGACATCACTACAGATTCTACAGATATTAAAATAATAAAGGAATATTTTGAACATTAATTATACTTAAATTTGACAACTTTGACTAAATGGGCAAATTCCTTGAAAGACCCAAACAACCAAAGCTTGCTCATGAGGAAATAGATAACCTGAATAGCCCTCTATTCATTAAAAAAATTTAATTTGTAGTTTAAAACCATCCCACAAAAACAAACAAACAAAAAAACCCTCGAGGCCCAGGTGGCTTCATTAGTGAAATTCAACCAAAAATTTAAGCAATAATCAATGCCAATTCCATATAAATTCTTCCCCCCAAATCAAAGAAACTTCTAAATGTATTCTTTGAAGGCAGTGTTACTCTGATACCAAAACAAGACAAAGAAAAAGAAACCCCAGGAACAGGGATGCAAAAATTAAAACCAAAATTTTAGTAAATCAAATGCAACAAAATATAAAAAGGATAATACATTAAAACCAAGTAGTATATATCTTGCAAATGCAATGTTAATTTATCATTAGAAAATCAAGTAATGTAATTTGCCATATTAACAGGTTAAAAAAAGAAGAACCATATGATCATCTCAATAGATGCAGATAAAGCATTTGAGAAATTCTGGCACCCAATCCAATAAAAACTCTCAGAAAACTAGAAACAGAAGGGAACTTCCTCAATCTGATACAGGGAATCTATAAAGAGAAGACAATGAAGAAGGAAGAGGAAGAGGAAGAGGAGGAGGAGAAGGAGAAGGGGAAGAGGAGGTGGAAGAAGAAGAGAAAGAAGAAAAACTACAGGAAAAAATCATACTTAGCAGTGCAAGACTGAATGCTTTCAGCTTATGATAAGGAACAAAACAAGGATATCTGTACTTAACTACTTTTATCCAACATTGTATTGAGGCTCTAACCATGGAAGTAAAGCAGGGGAAAGACATAAAAGGCACTTAAAGTAACCAAAAAGTAAAACTCTCTTTATTCAAGACTATATAATCACTGATACAGAAAATTTAATGGAATTCTCAGTTTAGCTAAGCTACTCCATGGTATTGCTGCTTTGGCATCCATATTGTTTGGCCAAGCAGCCTTTAGGGGCCTTAACCTGACATTAGCCTCATACAAGTACATGCTCTAGACAACAGCCTGCAGAGTCACAGGTAAATACAAGCTCCTGATGTGACTCCTGATACACCTTGTGATAAAGCCTTCCCCACCTGCAGGGCCATCCCTGCAAAGCTTAACAAAACCTCACTCTTTTTCAGTTGAATTACACAATCTGGCCATGGACTAAGAACCCCAAAGCACTCTGGCCATGAACCCTAATAAAGGCAGGCGCCCCAGCTCCTGGTGTTCTACCTATACCTTGCCTTGATCTCCCCATGTGACCCCTCAAGGTGTGCCATGTACTTCCTCCAGAGCCTAGGAATAATAAACTTCTCCATTTCAATTCCTTTGCGGTCTTTTGTTGAACCTTGGCTCACTATCTAACACCCCAAGGCTATGTAACATGTTAATTTAACAAAGTCAAAACAGGAATTAACAAAAAAGCTGCTAAAGCTAAGAAGTGAGTTTAGTAAGGTGACAGCATAGAAACTCAATACACAAAAATTAACTAACAACAAACAATTGGAAATTGGAATTTTTTTAAATACCATGTATAATACGTTTAAAATATAAAATAGGGAAAATTTGATAAGGCATGTGCGAGATATGTACAGTTAAAGCTATAAAACCTTGCCAAGGGACATTAAAGAGGACCACAAATAAATAGGGAGATATATCATATTCATGGGTTAGAAGACTCAATATTTTAAAAGTTGAATTCTCCCCCATTGCTTTATAGATTCAGCACAATCTTAACCAAGATTTCAGCAGATGTTTTTGTTGGTAGAAAATGACAAGCTAATTCTAAAATTCATATGAAAACACAAAAGATCTAGAATAGCCTAAACAACTTTTAAAAAGAAAACAAAGTTGGTGATAAATATTATCAGGTTTCGAGATTTATTATAAAGCTTTAGCAATCAAGACACTGTGGAATTGGCATAAAGATATACAAATAAACCAATGAAGTAGAAGAGGAAATTCAAAAATACACCCTCCTGTATATGGACAATTGATGTTTTACAAGGTATAAAGACAATTCAAAGAAGAAACAGTAGACTCTTCGGCAAATCGTATCAAAACCATTCAATATCTGTATGCAAAAAATTTAAAAATGACCTTCAATCCATATCTCATATCATATACCAAAATTAACTCAGGGGTGCCTGAGTGCTCAGTCAGTTAAGTGTCCAACTCTGGCTCAGGTCATGATCTCATGGCTCGTGGGTTCAAGCCCTGCATTGGCCCTCTTGCTGTCAGCACAGAGTCCACTTCAGACCCTCTGTTCCCCTCTCTCTTCCTGGCCTCCACTTGTGCTCTTTCTCTCTCTCAAAAATAAACATTTTTTAAAAATTACCTCAAAATGGATCATAGGTGTAACTACAAAACCTAAAACTATGCAACTTGTAATAAAAGGCATAGGAGAAATTTTTTGTGAACTTTGTGTAGACAATGCTTTTTTAGATACAATGCTAAAAGGCTGATACATAAAAGAAAAAAATGATAAATTGGACTTCATCAAGATAGAAAGCTTTTGCTTTCAAAGATGCTATTAAGAAAATAAAAACACAAACCACAGACTGAGAAAATATTTGCAAATTATATGTTTGAGAAAAGACCCTTTAAAAATTCAACAATAACAAAACAACAAAAATGGACAAAAGATTTTAACAGACATTTTGCTAAGATACATGGATGACAAGTGCAGGAAATGATGCGCATTATTAGTCATTAGGGAAATACAAATTAAAACTGCAGTGAGAGTCACCTATTAGAATGGCTAAAATGAGAAAGCCTGCTGGCAATACCAAGTGTTGATGAAGATAAACAACTAGAATTCTCCTATAGTATTGATGAAAATGTAAAATAATAAAAATATTTGGAAAATAATTTTATAATTTTTTAAGAAATTAAACACCTACCTACTGTATTTTCCAGTCATCCACTCCACTAGTTATTTACTGGAAAAAAAAAAGGAATTCACACAAAGAATTCATACACAGACTGATACATGAATACTTCTCAAATCTTTGTGTATAATAGCCCAAGGAATCTACAAAAAAAATTCCTAGACCTAGTAAGTGAGATGAGGAAGTCATAGGATATCAAAACAAACATACAAAATTCAGTATTTCCAGAGAGTAGCAACAATCATATGAAGACTCAAATTAAAAATACAATACCATTTACAATTGTTCAAATAAAATTAAGTGCTTAGGGGTTAGATACAGTTTCAATTGCCCAATTTGACCTTGGATTAGGAAACCCAAAGCACTCTACCCATGGGTAGAGTATAGGACTTGTATGGTGAAAACAATAAAATGCTTATGAAATAAATCAAAGATCTAAACAATGTACATACATACTATGTTCATGGATTGGCAGATTGAACATAGTAAAGAAAGGGAGAATAGGAGTAGAAGACAAAAATAGGAGCAAAGAGCAATGGCAATTAAAAAAAACAATAATGCATGTGATAAATATTAATTCAACTATATTAATACCAAAATCAGAGTGGTGCCTGGGTAGCTCAGTCCATTAAACATCCAACTTTGGCTCAGGCCATGATCTCATGGTTCATGGTTTGAGCCCTGTGTTGTGCTGACACCTCAGAGCCTGGAGTTTGCTTTGGATTTTGTGTCTCCCCCCCTCTCTGCTCCTCCCCTGCTCACACTCTGTCTCTCTCTCTCTCTCTCAAAAATAAGTAAACATTAAAAAAAAAAAACAAGATCAGAAATGAAAAGGGAGACATCAGTACAGATCCCATGAACATTAAAAGGATAATAAGTACTATGAACAGCTCTATGTTCATAGATTTGGTAACCTAGATGAAATGGACCAACTCCCTAAAAGACATAATCTTCCAAAACACATAGGAAGACACAATCTGAATAAGCTTATATCTATTTTAAAAATTGAATCAAGAATAAATAACCTTCCAAAAAAGAAAGCACCAGGCCCAGATGGGTTCACTGGTGAATTCTACCAAATATTTAAGGAAGAAATGATAACAATTCTCTACAATTTCTTTCAGAGGATAGAAGCAAATACTTCCTAACACATCCTGTGAGGACAGCATTACCCTACTATCAAAACAAACACATTACAAAAAATGAAAATTATTGACCAACATCTCTCATGAACACAGATGCAAAAATTCTCAACAAAATATTAGCAAATTGAATCCAACAATGTATAAAAAGAATTGTATACCACAACCAAGTGGGATTTATCTCAGGTATACAAGACTGGTTCAACATTTGAAAAATAATTAATGTAATCCATCATATCAAGAGAGTAAATAAGAAAAAAATCACATGATCTGATTAATAGATGCAGGACAAGCATTTGCCAAAATCCAACATCTATTCATGGTTTAAAAAAAAAAACACTCTCAGTAAAATAGGAATAGAAGGGAACTTACTCATCCTGAATTAAAGATTGCAAAAAAATCTACAGCTAACTTCACACTTACTGGTGAGAACTGAAGGCTTTCCCATTCAGGTCAAGTACAAGGCAAGGATGTGCCCTCTCACCATTCTTCAACATTGTGCTGGAAGTCCTTACTAATGCAGTAAGTCAGGAAAAGGAAATAAATGGTAGATAGATTGGGAGGGAAGAAACAAAACAGTCTCCAGTCATAGATGACATGACTGTCTACGTAGAAAATCCAAAAGAATTGACAAAGAAACTCCTGAAACTCATAAGCAATTATAGCAAGGTTGCAGTATACAAGACTAATACACAAAAGCCAATTGCTTTCCTACCTGCCAACAATTAAGTGAAATTTGAAATTAAAACCAGAATGCCATTTATATTAGTACTCCCCCCAAAAAATGAAATACTTAGGTATCTAACAAAATATATGCAAGATCTATACAAGGAAAAATAGAAAGCTTTGAAGAATGAAATTTTAAAAAGAACTAAATAAATGGGGAAAGTTTCCATGTTCATAGATAGGATGACTCATATTATCAAGATGTCAGTTCTTACCAAATTAGTCTATAGATTCAATGCAATCACAACGAAAATCCTAGCAAGCTAAACTTGTGAATATCAATAAGCCAATTCTAAAATTTATATGGAGAGGTAAAAGACCCGGAATAGCCAACACAATATTGAAGGAGAAGAACAATGTTGGTAGATTGACACTATCTGACTTTAAGACTTACCAGAAAGCTACGGTAATCAAGAGTGTGATATTGCTGAAAGAACAGACAAATGGATCAATGAACAGAATAGCCCAGAAATAAACCCAAATACAGCCAACTGATCTTTGACAAAGGAGCAAAGGCAATGCAATGGAGCAGTGACGGTCTCTTCAACAAATGTTTCTGGAATACTAGACATTCACATGCAAAAAAATTGAATGTAGACACAAAACCTTACACCCTTCACAAAAATTAAGCTCATAAAGGGTCAAATTAACTCACAATGGGCCACTTTAAAATGTAAATGCAAAAACACAAAACTCCTACAAGGTAACACAGGAGAGTGTACTGATGTCTTTTTAGATACTACACCAAAGACATGATCCATGACAGAAATAATTGATAAGGGGGATTTCTTTAAAATTAAAGACTTCTGGGGTGCCCAGGTAACACAGTCAGGTAAGCTCTTGATCTCTGCTCAGGTCATGATCTCACGGTTTATGGGTTTGAGCCCTGCATCGGGCTCTGCACTGGTGGTGCCGTGTCTGCCTGGGATTCTGTCTTTCCTTCTCTCAGCCCTCCCCCACTTGGGTTCTCTCTCTCTCTCTCTCTCTCTCTCTCTCTCTCTCTCTCTCTCTCTCTCAAAATAAATAAATAAACATAATAAAAATTTTTAATTAAAAACTTCTGCTCTGCAAAAGACATATAAAGAGAACGAGAAGACAAGCCACAGACTAGGAGAATATATTTGCAAAAGACATATCTGATAAAGGATGGTTACCTAAAATATGCAAAGAACTCTTAAAACACACAATAAGAAAACAACTCAATTTAAAAATGGGCCCAAACCCCAACAAACAACTCACCGAAGAAATTATACACATGACAAATAAGCACATTAAAAGGTGCTCCACATCATATGTCATCAGGGAAATGCAAATTAAAACAACAACAAGATACCACTATCGACTTATTAGAATGGCCAAAATCCAGAACGCTGACACCACCAAATGCTGGTGAGGATATGGAGTAACAAGCACTCTCATCCATTGTTGGTGGGAATATAAAATGGCGCAGCCACTTTGAAAGACGGTTTCGTGGCTTCTTGTACAACTAAGCACAGTCTTATCATATGACTCAGCAATTATGCTCGTTGGTATTTAACTAAAGAAAATTACCCGAAAGTTTTTGTCTACACAAGAATCTGCACAAAGATAGCAACTTTTTCAGAATCACCAAAACCTGAAGCAACGAAGATAGTTTTCAGTAGGTGAATACATAAATAAACAATGGTATACCCAGACAATAGAATACTATTCAGTGCTGAAAAGAAATGAACTATCAAGACATGAAGAGACATGAAGGAATCTCAAATGCATATTGCATAATATGATTCCAAATATAAGACATTCTAGAAAAGGCAATACGACGAAAACAAGAAAGATCAGTGATGGGGGCAAGGGATGAACAGGCAGATAACAGAGAATTTTTACGTCAGTTAAAGTACTCTGTATGATATTATAATGATATATGTCATTATACACTTGTCCAAACAGATAGAATGCATAACAGCAAGAGTGAACCCTATGGTAAACTATGGACTCTGGGTGATTATGGTATGCCAATATAGCTTCACCTTTGGTTAAAAAAAATATATCATTCTGGCGGGTGGTATTGATAATGGGGGAGGCCATGTAGGTGTAGGTGCAGGGGCTACATGGGAAATCTCCATACCTCCAATTTTGTTGTAAACCTAAAATTGCTCTAAAACAAAAGCCTTTTTAAGAAAGCATCCTTAGCCATGATACAAAAGCCTGGTCTATTTAAACAATTGATAAATCGGAAAAAAATAATAATAAAGAAATAATTGATAAATCGGACTTCATTTAATGAAAAACTTTTGCTCCCTGGAGATGATTATCATTACTATTAAAGTTTTATTTATTTAAGTAATCTCTACATCCAACATGGGGCTCACGGCCCCGAGATTAAGAGTTGCATCCTTTTTTAGGGGCACGTAGGTGGCTCAGTTGACTAAGTGTTTGACTTGGGCCCAGGTCATGATCTCACAGTTCATGAGTTCTCTGCTGTCAGCACAGAGCCTACTTCGGATCCTGTGTTCCCCTCTGTCTGCTCCTCCTCTGCTCGAGTGCTCTCTCTCTCAAGAATAAACAAAGAGTTGCATCCTTTTCTGAGTCAGCCAGGTGTTCCTGGAAGACCTTATTAAGATGAAAAAAACAAGCTACAGACCAGGAGAACCCATTTGTAAACCACATATCTCACAACAGACTCAGATCTAGAATGTATAAAGAACTCTCAGAACTCAAAAGTAAACAAACAAACAATTCAATTAGAAAATGGGCAAAAGACATGAGGAGACATTTCATCAAAGGAGATATACAGATGCCAAGTAAGCATGAGAAAAAGCTGAACATCATGAGCCGTTGGAAAAATGCAAATTAGAACCACAATGAGGTATCACTACATACTCATCATGACAGCTAAAATAAAAAATAAAAACAGTGCTAAAAGCAAATGGTGGCTAAGCGGCAGAGAAACTATCATTCATACATTGTTGGTGGGAATGTAAATGGTACACTTTGGGAAGCAAGTTAGCAGTTTCTTGAAAACTAAATGTGAAACAACCGTATGACCCACCAATCATGGAATCTGGGTGTTGATTCCAGAAAGATGAAAACTTGTGTTTGTCCAAAAACGTATACAAAATTGCTCATGGAAGCTTTGTTTGTAATAGGCAAACCTGGAAACAACCAAAATGTCCCCATGTAACAACTTCTCCCTGCCCCTGCCAGCTCCTAGCAACCTACATTCTACTTTCTGTCTCTGAATTTAACTACTCTAGGCACTTATACAATGCCCTCAAGGTTCATCTATGCTGTAGCATAGGTCAGAATCTCCTTCCTCTTTAAGGTGGAAGAATACTCCCTTTTACGTATATACCGCCTTTTGTTCATCCATCCATCCATTGATGGGCATGCATTGCTTCCACCTGGTGGCCGTTTTGACTAATGTTGCTCTGAACATGCGTACGGATCTGGAATTTCTGAAGGTGTGCCCCAGGACTCTGTTTCATAAACTCCTCTGGTGACTCTAATATACTTTATTTATTTTTTAAATATGTTTTATTCTTATAATTTTTTTAATGTTTGTTTATTTTGAGAGAGAGACAGAGTACAAGAGGGGGATGGGGCAGAGAGACAGGGAAACACAGAATCTGAAGCAGGCTCCAGGCTCTGAGCTGTCAGCACAGAGCCCAACGCGGGGCTCCAACTCACGAACTTCGAGATCATGACCTGAGCCAAAGTCCGATGCTCAACCAACTGAGCCACCTGGGCGCCCCTCTAATATACTTTAAAAGTTTGTGAACCACTACTCTAATTCAGGATTTCCTCACATGTAGATGGGCAAGGATTTGGGGTAGCCCTCACACACTATCATAGAGATCTGACTCACACATGAGAACGTCAGTCTTTTTCAAATTTTATGAATCATTCTGGTAAGATCAAAAGAAAAACCTTGGTTTGGTGTTATTTCTCTTGAACACCTAGTTCCAATTTCCCTTTTTAAGAAAGAGAGAGCAGCCCATGGATTCAGAGGCATCGGATTCTTCAGCAGACAATAAAAGCAGGGAGAACTCAGTGACATTGTTTTTCATTGCATTGGTGGTTGCATGACTATAAATTCCAAATGGTTTCTGACTTATGATAATAACGTAGCATTGCCTTTTAATGAATCTACTTATTATTTTTGTTTAAATTGAGCAATTTTTTTAAGCAAAAAAATATGGCCAGAGGTGTGTGAATAGGGCAAAACCTTGGGTAGCAATATGCCAGAGAATCAAGTCTGGGAAACACTGCTTCAAGGAACATTAACATTTGGAGTTTGCTCTCAACTTTTGGCACATGGAATGAGGAGAGCACCACACACTCACACACAGAAGCACACATCTAAGGCACTCAGTGGATGGCTCCTACATGCAGACATGGGATGGCACCTGCCACGTGCAGAAAGGCAGAGAAGCTTCCCCAGCAACCTCTTAAGCCAGAAAATCTTCACCCAAGCCTTAGAAGTGTGAGACAGCGATACTCTTTGCACTTTCTGGAAGGGTTTTCTTTTTCTCTTCCCTTAGTGTTGAGTAGTAAAATTATTTAAAGGCTTCAGCCTGTCCAGACTGTGATAAGGGGTCACCAAACGAGAGGCAAACATGTTCAACCACTGGCAGCTGGGATTAGGCAGTTTGTGCCCCAGGTGGGGGCCCTCTTCTTCGACTCAGATCTACCTAGAACGTGGCAGGTTTCTCGCTTAGGTGACAAGAAGCTGCCCCTAACAGTTACACTGTGAGCTAACGACAGTAGCTGCCACTGCATGGACTGTGTGCCAGGCACCGACCTCTCTCTCGTTAATTCTCACAACGCCCTAAAAGCTGACACTCAGCTCCATTCCGTGAATGAGGCAATGAGCTCAGAGAGGTGAATAGACCGACTCAAGGCACACAGCTCAGACTCGGGTCTGCCGGGCTTCCAAAATCTGCTTCACCATAAGTCATCATTTTGTCCAAGTTCTTTGCGACCTTGGCTTCCAGCTCCACTGGCCGTTTGCTTTCCTTGCGGTTTGCAAAGCAGAGACCCAGGAGAACAACTCCTGAGCAACAGCCCCTTCAAGATGCCACAGTTTTGGAACTCTACATCGGTCTATGAACATCTGTGGGACTTGATTAGGATTTCTGCTTGTTTGAATTTTCATGTTCTCAAAATATGGTTTCTAGTTACCACTCGAGTTGGCCACACGATGGAAAAATGGAAAGGGGCCTTTCATTTCCCATATTTCTAGGGCAGTTCATCCAGGCCGTGGCCTTATTAGGAAAAAGGAAGAGATGGGTTAGCAGATGAAGATTTACTGGCTGACAGCAGAAAATACTGTCAGGTGTATGTGCAGTGGTCGTGTGTGTGTGTGTGTGTGTGTGTGTGTGTGTGTGTGTTTCCTCTAAAAATCTTGCATTCTGAAATACACAGTCACTTTAAAAGGTTTCTGGTGTCGGTAAGTCCCGTGACACATCATCCCAATGAGAAAGTTTCCAAAACTCTTTTTCAAGCACTGGTGCATTTTTGAAAGAAAACAAACAAACAAACAAACCAAGCATACAGTCCTTAAAAACAAAAGTTACAGATTACACATCCGCTAAGGCAGCTTATTAAACTTATTTTAAAACCCCTGGCGTTTTGAAAACAGGGCAGGAGATGATTTAGGGGGTAATTTACTAGGTTCCTCTCCCCCAGAGAACATCTGAGAACATTTTCTCTAATAATAAAAGGCAAAGTACATGCAGTTGTGTAAACCGCAAATGCCCCACCAGTGCGTGAGTGAAGAAGCTCGCCAGCCTGGAGAAAGACCTTTCTGGTGTCTTCCGCAGAAACGATTTCCCCAGAGCTCTCCTGAGTTCAGTAGCGTGAAAAGAGTTCAGGGCGTGGAAAGAGGCAATTCTTGCGCTGGAAACATTCCGTGTGGAAGACATTATCCCAAATGAGTGTAAAGAGAACACATGTAAGCTGCGTGAGCTTGCAAACTCAGAGGGGAGGTCTCTTGTCACCGCTGTTAGTACTCCCCCCACCCCCACCCCCACCCCCAGCGGAAGCAGCGTCCCGAGAGCCGTTCAAAAAGCTTGGGAGGGGTGGGGGTGCTGCTGCTCACCCCCAAAACAAGACGCCTTCCCCAGGCAGGGGGTGGGAGGGGATGAATTAAAGGCGATTCTTAAATTTGGGAGAACCCTCAGCAAAAGAAATAAAAAATGAGAAGAGCACGGACGTGAGTCTGCCTGTTGCAAGAGTAGCATCTACGGAGCGCCCAGGGGAAAGGCAGAGCAGGGAGCTGAGCGCGGAGGGGCGCTGGGGGAGGGAACTTCGGCGAGCGCGTGGGTGCGGCAGCCCCAGGCTTCTCCACCTCTACCCCCCAGAAATCCCCCGGTGGTCTCGTTAAAACGCAGAGTCTGATCCCTTTGATCGAGGTGGGGCGGGGGGAGATCTGCATTTCGGACGAGCTCCCAGATATTACAGCGACCGCCGGCCCGCGGACCAAACTGAATAGCAAGGGATTTGCCCCCTGTGGTGAAGCAAGCCCTCCGGGGTTAGAGCAGAAGCGGGGCTTTCTGAAGCCTTCGATCAACCTCTAGGGTAGTAGCGACCTTAGAAAAGCAAGGACAGAAACAAACTGGACGGGCAGGGACGGGGCTGAAAACTGGCCAGAGGCAGGACCACGGTCCGAGAGGCTTTATGACAAGCAGGGTCTCTGCAGGGCAGCGGGGGGTGGAGGCGCTCGCCTTTTGGCTCTGCAAGCAAGCGTCGCGAGGGGTGGGGGCTTTGCGGGGAAGCGCAGGAGACGCGCCCTGGGACGCAGGTAGCAGCGGGACTCCCAGCTAGAGCGGGGGACCGGGGCCGGCCTGTCCTTACCTGCGCTCCCCCTGGTCCGTGTAGATGCTGAAGAAGAGCCCCTCCCTGAGGTCCCGGTACACCAGGCCCGAGAAACTGAGCTGCAGCTCATACCGGCTCCCGGGCTGCAGGGTCGCGCCGAGCTCCAGCACCATATACTGCATGTCGAAAGCGAACCACACGTCGTCCACGGGCACGCGACCCACCGCGCCGTCTCGGGGGCCAGAGGACAGAGGACCCCGCACCTCGGCGCTCTCGCAGTCCAGGAAGAGGCTGTGCAGCAGCAGCCGCGCGGTGGCCGCGGTGCAGCGCACGGTGATGTTCACGCGGCCGGTGAAGCTCAACGTCGGAGACTGGAACTCGTTCGGACGCAGCCGGGGCCACAGCTCCAGCTCATAGTGCAGAGGCATGAGCCAGGGCGGCAGGCGCAGCTGGTCCCAGGGGCCCGGGGGTCGCCAGTGGCCCGGGGTGGCCGTACCCGCCGGTTCACGAGTGGGGCGGGGCGGCCAGGTGGGCAGCTGCTCCTCCTGCGTGCCGCGCGGCGAGGACTCGGCGTCCGGGACCCCGCTGTGATGGAGGTCGGACGGCTGGACGCGCGCGCAGCGGCCGTACAGGGCGGCGAGCACCGCCAGCGCCAGCAGGAGCGCGGCGGCCAGCGCGGCCAGCATCAGGGCTACCGCGCGGCTCACGTAGAAGCCAGAGCTGGAAGGGGGCCCCATGGCTGGGGCCGGGGCGAGGGCAGGGCGACAGCCGGGAGACCTCGGCGGCTCAAATCGTGGCCCGGGTGCTCAGTGATGGGACCCCCTTCGCTCTTCTGCTCTGTACCGTCCCGCCTCCTCCTCCGCGAGGAGCTGGGGAGACAGGAGCGAACGGTTGGGACCACGGCTTCCCCCTCCCAGCTAATCAGATCCAGGTCCCTGCCCACCCACCCCCGCCCCGCCGGAGCCTGGGGAAGAGGCGGATCCCGCGCACCGCAGCGCGCGCCCCTTTGGGTCCAAAGGAAAAGACCTCGCACAAGAGGCTTCCAGAGACGACGCGCTAAGGGGACGGTCGGACCACACTCGAACTTAGACACTTCCGACGAGGATGTTTGGATTTATGGGATTTGTTCGATGCGCCCCAGTGCGGTCTCAGGTGTTGTCGGAAAAGAGACAAGTGCAGGGCCCACGCTGCTCCTTGACTGCCGGACGGTCTGCGGACAGCACACCTGCTGGCCATCAGCTGGGGAAGCCAGGGCTAGGGGTTGGGTGAGGGGCTTAAGGATCGGGACTTTTGGAGACGCACTCTGAAATGACCCTCAGAAGGACATCCACGCCATCAGAACTAACTCCCGGAGCCAAACCGTTGGGCCTACATTCGCCTCCTGAATAAGCTCAGGACTCACGCAGCCCAGGAAGAGAGTGCGAAGATGGAGACAAGGGCAGGAGTCCCCGAGCCTTTCCGAGCTGGCGAGGTGGGGCCGGAGGAGGGGCCGACCGAAAGGCAAGGGGAGTTCCTCCGGGGCTGCGGGGTGGAGAGGGGTCGTCCCTGGGAAAGGGGACGTTCTGATTTCCAAACCGGTCCGTTTCAAGCCATAGTAGTGCGGCCAGCCTTTCCACTCGGAAACTGCCGGGGCGGGACCCGTGTCCCAGGCGGTGCCCCAGTCGGTGAGATCTTTGGCTTGCCGGGCATCTGTTTGCTATTTAGCCCGTGCTGGGGAGAGTTCCCCGGCCTGGGAGCGGAGCTCCGAGTCTGCAAGCAAGCGCTCGCGTGCGTTGCGAATGGGGTTGCGCGTACTCCGGAGGCACTGGGGGAGGCGAGAGGGTGGTTAAAAATTCTCTTGCTGGCTGAAGATTTACTTGAGCGCATCCCATCTTCAGACTTTCAGAACTCAGAGAAAATTTCCATCTCTGCCAGAAAACAGTTTTCACGCTCCTGCTAGGTCCCATCCAAGGAGGAAACCCTTCCACCTGAGTTCAGAGGTGGGGTAAACCAAGGTGATTCCCCTGGCAAATTGACCTTCCCAATGAAATTAATCACGTTAAAAATAAACTTCCGGAACGGGACAGGGCGGAAGAAGGAAACTTCGACACCAAGCTCACACAGATGGTTGTGCTGTAATCTGTCGACAGACCCGTGTCCCGATTACAGGTTTGACCTGCTTTCTTCAGCAATGAAACGATCATATTTGAAAATAATGGTGGCCACCTGCATCACTTCCAGAAGGTCCTGGGTAGAGCTGAGGGAGAAACAGCTCCTTCTGTTGGAACTGTGTGCTACTGAGCTAGTGGGGTGTCCCAGATGTAGAGCTAATAATTGTCCTTACCACCCACAGGACAATTTCTTGAAGGATTCCAGACTCCCAAGGAAATGTTAAAGAGATAAAAGGAGTCAGTAACTGAGTTACTTCAAATTCGTATTAGAGGTGTTCCTCCCCTCAGTTTGTCATTAAACAAATAGAAATTGGCCACCACACAAAGACTCAAAGTAATAAAATGGCACCAAATGATTCTGAGAAATCTTTCATGTCACTCAAAAGTTGCTAAATAACACACTAGCTGAGTCATGCTTATGTCAATTACTTAAAAACTGGAGAATATTATTACATGAAATTTCTGACACTTCAGGGAAAGAATAGTTCTGGGAAATAGACCATTTTCCAGGAATACATTCACTAAAAATTTTAACAAAAAAAAAAATTTTTTTTCAAGTAGGCTTCACGACCAGCACCAAGCCCCAAGGCGGGGCTTGAATTCATGACCCTGAGATCAGGACCTGAGCTGAGATTAAGAGACCCATGCTTAACAGACCGAACCACCCACGTGCCCCTAAAAACAAACAAAAAACTTGAGATGCTCAGAAAATCCACTCACTACTCAGACCAGCTAAAAGCAGTGATTCTCCATTCAATGCAATCCCAATCAAAATTGCACCAGCATTCTTCTCGAAACTAGAACAAGCAATCCTAAAATTCATATGGAACCACAAAAGGCCCCGAATAGCCAAAGGAATTTTGAAGAAGAAGACCAAAGCAGGAGGAATCACAATCCCAGACTTTAGCCTCTACTACAAAGCTGTCATCATCAAGACAGCATGGTATTGGCACAAAAACAGACACATAGACCAATGGAATAGAATAGAAACCCCAGAACTAGACCCACAAATGTATGGCCAACTCATCTTTGACAAAGCAGGAAAGAACATCCAATGGAAAAAAGACAGCCTCTTTAACAAATGGTGTTGGGAGAACTGGACAGCAACATGCAGAAGGTTGAAACTAGACCACTTTCTCACACCATTCACAAAAATAAACTCAAAATGGATAAAGGACCTGAATGTGAGACAGGAAACCATCAAAACCTTAGAGGAGAAAGCAGGAAAAGACCTCTCTGACCTCAGCCGTAGCAATCTCTTACTCGACACATCCCCAAAGGCAAGGGAATTAAAAGCAAAAGTGAATTACTGGGACCTTATGAAGATAAAAAGCTTCTGCACAGCAAAGGAAACAACCCACAAAACTAAAAGGCAACCAACGGAATGGGAAAAGATATTCGCAAATGACATATCGGACAAAGGGCTAGTATCCAAAATCTATAAAGAGCTCACCAAACTCCACACCCAAAAAACAAATAACCCAGTGAAGAAATGGGTAGAAAACATGAATAGACACTTCTCTAAAGAAGACATCCGGATGGCCAACAGGCACACAAAAAGATGTTCAGCGTCGCTCCTTATCAGGGAAATACAAATCAAAACCACACTCAGGTATCACCTCACGCCAGTCAGAGTAGCCAAAATGAACAAATCAGGAGACTATAGATGCTGGAGAGGATGTGGAGAAACGGGAACCCTCTTGCACTGTTGGTGGGAATGCAAATTGGTGCAGCCGCTCTGGAAAGCAGTGTGGAGGTTCCTCAGAAAATTAAAAATAGACCTACCCTATGACCCAGCAATAGCACTGCTAGGAATTTACCCAAGGGATACAGGAGTACTGATGCATAGGGCCACTTGTACCCCAATGTTCATAGCAGCACTCTCAACAATAGCCAAATTATGGAAAGAGCCTAAATGTCCATCAACTGATGAATGGATAAAGAAATTGTGGTTTATATACACAATGGAATATTACGTGGCAATGAGAAAAAATGAAATATGGCCTTTTGTAGCAACATGGATGGAACTGGAGAGTGTGATGCTAAGTGAAATAAGCCATACAGAGAAAGACAGATACCATATGGTTTCACTCTTATGTGGATCCTGAGAAACTTAACAGGAACCCATGGGGGAGGGGAAGGAAAAAAAAAAAAAAGAGGTTAGAGTGGGAGAGAGCCAAAGCATAAGAGACTGTTAAAAACTGAGAACAAACTGAGGGTTGATGGGGGGTGGGAGGGAGGAGAGGGTGGGTGATGGGTATTTAGGAGGACACCTTTTGGGATGACCACTGGGTGTTGTATGGAAACCAATTTGTCAATAAATTTCATAAAAAAAAAAAAAAGCAGTGATTCTCAACTGGAGGTGCTTTTGCTGACTCTCTCCTGGGCATTTGACAATTTTTGGAGACTTTCGATTGTCACAACTTTGAAGGGTTGGCGGGGGTGGGGGACTGGGGGAGCGAGTTCTATTGGCATCTAGTGGGTAGAGGTCCAGGCTTTTATATACTGTCCAAATGGGACTTCACCTTTGCATCTTTGTACCTATTTACTTTTGTTTATGCTTATGCTTTGACATGTCTATTATTCTTGCATCTTTTAAAAAAAAATTTAAAAGCTTTATTTATTTATTGAGAGAGCACACACGGGGGAGGGACAGAGAGAGGGAGAGAGAGAGAATCCCAGGCAGGCCCTACATTATCAGCCTGTCGCAGGGCTCAAACTCATGAACAGCGAGATCCTGACCTGAGCTGAAACCAAGAGTCCAATGCTTAACCGACTGAGCCACCGGGTGCCCCTATTCTTCCATCTTTATATCTTGGTACTTATTATGAACTTCTGTGATACTTTATTATTTCCCTTGGGCCATATGACTCAATTTTTCTTTTCATTTTTCTTCATTTACTTTGAAAATCTGATTTTTTTGAATGGGTAATATAGTCATAAGGCTCAACAATCAAAACAGTATGGACAGTTATGTTGAGATATCTTGCTTCCACTGCTTCCATAGTTTTTATGTGTATCTTCTCTGTGTTTCCTTACACAATTGCATACTCTTGTATCTCTCCCCTTTCTTACATAAGAAATAGTGTAGTAAAGTGCACTCTGCACCTTGCATTTTCATTTAACATTATATTCTGGGGATCTTTCTATATCACTCCACAGATATCTTTCACATTCATTTCTACAGCTGCATTGTATGGCTATACTATTGCAGAGATTTTCTTAGTTTGGTTATTTGGACGGATTCACCAGACTCCACAGAGTATCTTCACATAGGCTTGTATTTAAAGGCACAGGAGGGGCGCCTGGGTGGCTCAGTCGTTTAAGCATCCGACTTCAGCTTAGGTCATGATCTCACGGTCTGTGGGTTCAAGCAACGCGTCATACTCTGTGCTGACAGCTCAGAGCCTGGAGCCTGCTTCCGGTTCTGTGTCTCTCTGCCCCTCCCCACTCACGCTCCTCTCTCTCTCTCTCTCTCTCTCTCTCTGGAAAACAAAGGCAAAGGATACAGTGCAGCAACAGAGATTACAGACAAGTATAGGAGGTCAGAGAGACATCACCAGTGCCAGCTCCCCAAGGGCCCTTATTTGCATAAACGGTCCCTGCTGTGTCACCAGCTCAGTCCACCAAGGTCTGTGAGAGGAACCTTGTTTACAGAAAGCTCAAAGGAGAAACTCTTAGAGAACCCCTTTTAAATAATCAAGCCAGGTATATCAGACCCATAAATCCAACTGCAAACTACCAGTAACAAAACTAACGCTAGGGGTCTCCAGGGAGAATTTCAGACCTGAGTCAACACATAATAAATTGATCAAGAGTCAGAAACCAAATAACCAGAATTAAGGCAGAGGAAGGAGCATTGAAAATCCTCTCCTCCGTGAAAGCAAGGTGAATGCTGGGAAAAAATGGTCTGAATTAACTATTTCAGAACTCTGGGAAATAGCCAAAATCTTGGAGCAATCTGGAGAGTGTGTGTTCAAAAATAAACAAACAGCCCAATCTCAGTTAAAAAGAAACAAACCTGAGCTTTATAACATTCTAACTTGCTTTATTCTCATTTCCTTCTTCTCAGCTCTGCAGTAGCCTTAAAAATCAACAGCCTGCTATCATGGTGCAAATCAGTAGCCTGGCCACCACTGGAAGGAGCATATAGTCCCTTTAAAGACCCTTTAAAGCCTCATTCTCAGAGAATTGTCATATTTGAACTACCGGGGGGTTCCCTGGAAGACTGCTCTCAAGGTTATCTTTATTTGACCTGATTCACAGTTCAGTCTGTGTGAACAGCCTTTCCTAAGGGGCACTGGTTGAAAATAACCATTGGCAATTGTTTAATTTTGCAACTGCCTGAGGCGGGCAAAAAATTGAAGCAAACATTAAGCTTGTCAGAAAGTTTAAAAGGAAACGTTCAGGAATTATATAACTAGAGGGGGCTTTGAAAAGCTCCAACAGATTCCTGAAAAACTAAAAGGCCATATGCCTGCTATGGGCCATGCACACAACTAAGGCTACCCACATGCTTGGAAAAGACCCAAGAAAGCCCTAAGCACATCCAGCTTATCTTGAGGCATTGCTCAAACTGGATGTCAAGCCTAAGACAGAGTTGTCAACTGCCTGGTTGAATGTTGAAGGAATACCTCAACACCTACACAGAGCCCCTTGGCAAAACCTGGGAGATTTAGGGGGCCTGGGTGGCTCAGCGGGTTGAGTGTCTGACTTCAGCTCAGGTCATGATTTCACGGTTCATGGGTTCAAGCCCCACAGTGGGCTCTCTGTTGTCAGTGCAGAGCCCGCTTCAGATCCTCTGTCCCCTACTCTCCTGTGCCCCTCCTGCTCACTCTCTCTCTCTCTCTCTCTCTCTCTCTCTCAAAAATAAATAAAAACATTTTTAAAAATCTTAAAAAATGGGAGATTTACTGGTTCCAGGTATTCAGGGGACTCTCTGTCTCACCATTAGCTAACCTCTAAGCTAATGAGCAAAGACATAAGTAGCCACCAAAACAAAGAATACAGACTTTACTGAATTCATTCAGAAAAGCCTCTAAGCATACAAATAACTACAACCATAATCAGCAACAAGTCCTGAAAGGGCAAGAGATCTTAGACTTGTCATATTATTTAACACATTGTGTTTCCCACAGCAACAAAAAATTATGAGACATACAAGGAAACACAAATGAATGCCCATACACAGAGAAAAGTCATCAATAGAAAGTGTCCCTAAGGACTTTCAAACATTGGGTTTATTAGACAAAGACTTTGAATTAGTTATTTTAAATAAGGTTGAATGAACCAAAAGAAACCATGTCTAAAGAGCTAAAGGGAAGTAGGGGAATAATATCTCATCAAATGCAAAATATCAATAAAAAGATTAAGACCTAAAAAAAATGAATCAAATAGAAATTCTAGAGCTGAAAGTGCAGTAACTGAAAATTTAAAAATCACTAAAGGGCCTTAACAGCAGTTTTTTTCGTTTTGTTTGTTTGTTTGCTTGTTTTTTATCGGAAAGGAGAAATAATCAATGAGATTGAAGATAGGCTAAATGAGATTATTCAGTCTGAGTAACATAAAGGAAAAAAGAAAAAAGAAAAATGAAGAGGGCTTAACAGAACTGTGGGATACCATGAAGCTGACTAGTGTACAGATTGTAGAAGTTCCAGAAGGAAAATAGCAAGAGAAGGGGGCAGAGACATGACTTGAAGAAATAATGTCCAAAAATTCCCCCAATTTTTTGCAAGAATCAAATCTACAAATCTAACAAAGCTCAACAAATTGCAAGTAGGATAAATTCAAAGAAATGCGTACCAAGACACATTATACTCAAACTGTCGACAGCCAAGGACAAAGAGAGAATCCTGCAAGCAGCAAGGCAGATGTGATTTTTCACATACAAGAGACTCCCATTAAGACTACCAGCTGACTGTTCATCAGAAATCTTGGAGATGAGAAGGTTGATCTGTTCAAAGTGCCAGAAAAAAAATCCCTATCAACTGATAATTCTATATCCAGCAAAACTGTTCTTCAAAAATGAGGGAGACATAAGACATTCCCAGATAAACAAAAGCTGAAGGTGTTTGGAACCACTAGACCTACCCTTCAAGAAATACTAAGAGGAGTCCAGGTTAAAATGAAAGGACACTGGGCAGTACCTCAAAGAAGAAATAAAGATCTCTGAGAAAGGTAAACAGATGGGCAATTATAAAAGCTAGTAGTATTGTAATTTTTGGTTTGTAAGTCCATTTTTTAATTCTCTATGTGATTTAAAAGACAAGGCATAGAGGTGCCTGGGTGGCTCAATCAGTTGAGCATTTGACTCCGGTTCAGGTCATGATCTCAGAGTTCTTGAGTTCAAGCCCCACAGTGGGCTCGCTGCTGTCAGCACAGAGCCTGCTTCAGATCCTCTGGCCACTTCTCACTGCCTCTCCTCCGCTAGTACTCCGTCTCTCTCAAAAATAAATAAGCATTTTAAAAAAAAGACAAAGGCATAAAGACAAATATTAATTTATGTTACTGAACACACAATGTATAAAGATGTAATCTGTGTCATCATTAACAGGAAGGGGGGATTGAACTGTATGGGAGCAGAGTCTTTGTATGTTACTGAAGTTAGTTTGTATAAATTCAAATGAGGTTGGTATGACTTTAGAATGTTAAATATAGTCCCCCTGGAAATTACAAAGAAGATCTTTAGATTATGCACATAATGAAATGAGAAAGGAATCAAAATATTTCAATCAAATACCAACTAAACACAAAAGAAGGCACTAATGGGGGAAATGGAAAAAAATTACAAGACATATAGAAAACGTATAGCAAAATGGCAGAACTAAATCCCTCCTCATAGTAATTTTCTTTAAATGTAAATGAATTAAACTCTGCAACCAAAAGACAGAGCTTGGCAGAATGATTTTTTTTTAAACATGACTTAGTTACCTGTTGTCTACAAGAGACTCATTTTAGATCCAAAGACATGTGTTCAGGGACGCCTGGGTGGCGCAGTCGGTTAAGCGTCCGACCTCAGCCAGGTCACGATCTCGCGGTCCGAGAGTTCGAGCCCCGCGTCAGACTCTGGGCTGATGGCTCAGAGCCTGGAGCCTGTTTCCGATTCTGTGTCTCCCTCTCTCTCTGCCCCTCCCCCATTCATGCTCTGTCTCTCTCTGTCGCAAAAATAAATAAACGTTGAAAAAAAAATTTTTTTTTTCAAAGACATGTGTTCAAAGTGAAAGAAGGGAAAACAATATTCCATGCTTATAGTAACCGAAAGAGAACTGAGCTGGCTATACTAATATCAGACAAAATAGACTTTTAATCAAAAAATGTTACAAAAGAAAAAGGATATTACATACCAGTAAGAGGTTCAATACAGTAAGATGTAAGAATTATAAACATTTATACACATCTATAACATATCCTCAAAATACATAAAGCAAAAATTAACAAAGTCTAAGGGAGAACTAGACAGTTCCACAATAATATTCTACAATAATAGTTGGAGACTTCAGCATCCCACTTTCAGTAATGGATAGATCAATCAGCTGGGTAATAAGTAAGGAATTAGAAGACTTGAACAATACAAGAAACCACCTAGGCCTAACAGTCTATACACAACATTCCACCCAAACAACAGCAGAATACCCATTCTTTTCAAGCACACCTGAGATTTCTCCATGGATAGGCCATATGTTAGGCCAGAAAACAATTCTCAATTAATTTAAAAGAAAGACATTATTCAAAGCATCTTTTCTGAACATAGCAAGATGAAGTCAGAAATAAATAACAGAAAGAAAATTGAAAAATTCACAAATATGTGGAAATTAAACAACACAAATCTCAAACAACTAATGGGTCAATGCTCAGAGGGAAGTTGATAGCTATAAATGTATAAATGTCTACATTAAAAAAGAATAAAGATCTCAAATCAGTAACCTAAATTTAGCAAACTAAAGTTGAAAATAGGAAATAATAAAGATTAGAGTGGAGACAAAGAAAATAGAGAATAGAAAAATAATAGAGAAAATCAATGGAAATAAATATGGTTCCCGGAGAAGATCAACAAAATTGACAAACCATTGGTTAGACTGACAGAAAAAAAAGAGAGAAGACATAAAAAAATGAAATCAGAAATTAAGGTGGAGACATTACTATCAGCTTTACAGAGATCAAGAGGAATATAACAGAAAATATAAGCAATTATATGCCAGCAAATTAGTTAACTCAAAGAAATGGACAAATTTTCTGAAATACACAAATTACTTAAGCTGACTCAAAAAGAGATAGAAAATCTCAACAGACTACAACAAGTAAAGAAATTGAGGGGCTCCTGGGTGGCTCAGTCAGTTAAGCTTCCGACTTTGGTTCAGGACATGATCTCATGGTCCGTGAGTTCAAGCCCTGCATCTATGCTGACAGCTCAGAGACTGGAGCCTGCTTCAGATTCTGTGTCTCCCTCTCTCTCTGCCCCTCTCCTGCTCATACTCTGTCCTCTCTTTCAAAATAAATACATAAACATTAAAGAAAAATCTTTATGAATATAGTTGCAAAATTCTCCAGAAAATATTAGCAAATAAAATCCAGGAGAGTTAAAAGGATTATTCATCATGACCAAGTGGAATTTCTACCCCAAATGGAGGGGTGGTTCAACACAAGAAAATGCATCAACACATTAATAGAGCATGATCATCTCAATTGATACAGAAAAAAAGCATTTCACAGAATACAACCTTTTATTTATAAAAACTTATATTGATAAAACTTCTCAGACACTAGGAATAGAAGGAAAGTTACTCAACATGATAAAGAATATTTATGAAAAGCCCACAACTGATAACATATTCAACAGTGAAAGACTGAATACTCCCCCCTGCCCAAAGATCAGGAACAAGACAAGCGTGTTTGCCTTTATTGCTGCTATTCAACATTGTACTGCAAGTTCTAGCCAGAGCTATTAGACAAGAAAAAAATAAATAAATAAAAGCAACCCAAATTGGAAAGAAAGAGATAAAATTATCTCTTTGCAGAAGACATGATCCTATGTACAGAAAATCCCAAAGAATTCACATGAAAGGTATTGTAGCTAAAAAATGAACTCAGCAAAGTTGCAGGATATAAGATCAACACACAAAAATCGGTTCTGTTTCTATATGCCAGCAATGAACAGTCTGAAAGGGAAATTGGGAAAGCAATTGTGTTTAAAATAGCACCTAAAAGAATCAAATACTTAGGAATAAATCGAAACAAGAACGTGAAAGACTTATATGACGAAAATGATAAAACATTGCTGAAATGATTTAAAGAAAATCTAAATAAATGGAAAGATATCCCATATTCATCAATAGGAAAACTTAACATTGTTAAGATGCTCATGTCACACAAAATGACATACAGATTCAACACAATCCCTATCAAAATCCCAACAGCCTATTTCACAGAAATAGAAAAGCCGGTACTCAAATTCATATGATTTACAATGGCCCCAAATAGCCAATGTAATCTTTAGAAAGTCGATGGACAAACACTTCTTGACTTTGAAATTCAATATAAAGCTTAAGTAATTAAAACAGTGTGGCACTGGCATGGGGATAAATATATAGATCAACAGAATAAAATAGAGAGCCCAGAAATAAAGTTTTGTATGTGGTCAGTTGATTATAATTGTATTTCTTTAGAGAGAGATAGAGAACATTGGGGAGGGGCATAAGTAGAGGAAGAGAGAGATTCTTAAGCAGGCTCCACACCCAGAGCAGAACCTGACGTGGGGCTCCATCTCACAACCGTGAGATCATGACCTGAGCCGAAATCAAGAGTCAGATGCTTAACCAACTGAGCTACCCACATGCTCCTGGTCAGTTGACTTTCCACAAGTATGCTGAGACTGTTCAATGGGGGAAGGACAGTCTTTTCAACAGATGGTGCTAGGAAAACTGGATATCCATACACAAAAGAATGAAACTGGAACCTTACTTCACACCATCTAAAAATAATAAACTCAAAGTGGATCAAAGACCTAAACATAAAAGCTAAAAACCTAAAACTTGTAGAAGAAAACTTTGGAGAAAGTATTTATGACATGGGATTTGGTGATGACTTCATGAATGTGACATCAAAGACACAGAGAGTAAAAGAAACTTAAGTTGGACATTATCAAAATTAAGTACTTTTGTGCTTCAAAAGATACTGTCAAGAAAACAAAAGAACCTAAAGAATGAGAATATTTTTATATTATATATCTGATAAGGTATTAACATACCTTATATGTAATATAATATAGTATATATTAATAATTATATTTATGAATATGAGCATAGTAATTAATGTTAATATAATTATGTTATATATTAATAGTTATATTATAATGTAATTATTAATTAATATAATATTGATATACTACAATAATACTAATATGTTATTTTATTAATATAAAAAGAAGTCCTACAATTCAACAACAAAAAACAAACAACCCAATTCAAAAATGGGAAAATGACTTGAATCGACAATTCTCCAAAGAAGACAGGCAAGCAGTCAAATAAGCACATAAAAAGATGCCTGACATCATTACTTATTAGGGAATGCAAATTAAAACCAAAATGAGATACAATTTCATACCCATTAGGATTGCTACAATTAAAAAAAAAAGTAAACTAAGTGTTGGCAAGGATGTGGAAAAACTATCATGCATTGCTGGTGGGAACGTAAAATGATGCAGCCTCTGTGGAAAACGGTTTGGTGGTTTCTCAAAAGATTAAACACAGAACTTCCATATGACCAAGCATATCCTACTCCTATGTATATATATCCATAATAATTGAAAACAGGGAATCAAAAAGACATTTGTATACCAACGTTCATAGCAACATTTCTCACCACACCCAAAAGGTAGAAACCCAAATGTCCAGCAACAGATGAGTGTATAAACACAATGTGGTATATACATACAATGGAATATTATTCTGCCATGAAAAGGATTGAAATGTTGATTTATGCTACATGGATGGGATTTGAAAGCATGCTTAGGAAAGTAAGCTGACACAGAAAAGTAAATATTGTGTGATCGTGTGAGGTTATATGGCGTTACCTGGAAGAGGCAAACACACAGAGACAGAAGGCAGGTTAGAGGTTACCAGGGCCTGGGGGGAGGGGAAAGGGAAAATTATTGTTTAATGGGTAAAAAGTTTTTGTTGGGATTGATGAAAAAGCTTCAGGTATAGATAGTGGTAATGTTTACACAACAGTGTGAATGTATTTAATGCCATTGAATTATACACTGAGAAATGGTTAAAATGGTAAAGCTTATGATATATATATAGAGAGATAGGTATATATGATATATACATCATGTACACACATATATATGATATATATACATTATATATATACACCATTAAAAACAGACTGTAAATCTAAGCATAATAGTAAGATTTTATTATTAATAGTGATCAAGATCGATTACTCAATAAAATTCAGGAATATGCAGACAGCATTAGGTTAAGAGTTGTTGTCACTGTCTGGGTGTTTTAGTCCATGAATGATTGTTTACAATTGTATGTGTTGCTTTGGAAATGTAACAGTTGAGCTTCTATGGGAAAAAATAAGAATCTTTTTGGAAAAAATAAATACTATGTTGGAATAAAAGATTAGAAGAGGGGTACCTGAGTGGCTCAGTCGGTTGAGGGCCCAATTCTTGATATTGGCTCAGGTCATGATCCTAGGGTCATAGGATCAAGCCCCAAGTCAGGCTCTGAGTTGAGCGTGTAGCCTGCTTAAGATTCTCTCTCTTTCCCTCTGCCCCCTCCCCCACTCAGTGTCTCTCTCTCTCTCTCTCTCTCTCTCTCAAAAAAAAAAAAAAAAATTAAAAAAAAAAAAAAAGGACCAGGGGCACCTGGGTAGCTCAGTTGGTTAGCCATCCAACTCTTTTTTTTTTTTTAAGGTTTTCTTTTAATGCTTATTTATTTTTGAGAGACAAAGAGAGAGAGAGCAAGCAGGAGAGGGGCAGAGAGAGAAGAAGACACAGAATCTGAAGCAGGCTCCAGGCTCTGAGCTGTCAGTACAAAGACCAATGCAGGGCTTGAACCCAAGCATGAACCGAATTGTGAGATCATGACCTGAGCTGAAGTTGGATAGTTAACCGACTGAGCCACCCAGGCTGCCCAAATGATTGTGGCTCAGGTCATGATCTCATGGTTTGTGAGACTGAACCCCACATGGCCTCTGACAGTGCAGAGCCTGCTTGGGATTCTCTGTCTCCCTCTCTCTCTGCCCCTCCTCCAGTTGCGTTCCCTCTCTCTCTCTCTCAAAATAAATAATTTAAAAAAAAAAAACCAGAAGAAATAAGAAAAAAGAAAGTGGGGCACCTGGGTGGCTCAGTTGGTTAAGCGTCCAACTTCAGCTCAGATCATGATCTCGCAGTCTGTGAGTTTGAGCCCCACATCAGGTTCTGTGCTAACAGCTGAGAGACTAGAGCCTGCTTCAGATTCTGTGTCTCCCTGCTCTTTCCCCACTCGCACTCTCTCTCTCTCAAAATTAAATAAACATTAAAAAGTTTTTTAAAAAAAAGAAAAAAGAAAGAAAACATTACCAGCATCCCCTAGAAACCTTGTTACAATTCCCTCCTGATGGTAAATCCCCCTTCCCCCTAAAACTCCTGTCTTCTTAGTTTTACAATATTCACTTTGTTTTCTGTGTCATCTTACCATCTATATGTGCATCTCTAATCCTTATATATTAGTTTTTACTATTTTTAGACTTTATATAGAAAAGAACATTAATATTACTCTTTGGTGTCTGGCTTTTTTGGTTCAACATTATGTTTGTCAGATTTATGCATGATAATGCATTTAACTTTTGAGTTACTCTTTTTTTTTTTTTAGTGTTTATTCATTTTTGGGAGAGAGAGACAGAGTGCAAGAAAGGGAGGGACAGAGAGAGAGGGAGACACAGAATCTGAAGCAGACTCCAGGCTTTGAGCTGTCAGCACAGAGCCCTCTGTGGCACTCCAACCCACAGACCGTGAGATCATGACCTGAGCTGAAGTTTGGTGCTTAACTGACTGAGCCACCCAGGTGCCCCAACTTTTGATTTATTCTTAATTTTTAATGGAGTTTACAGTATTCCATTGCATGTATATTCCATGATTTGTCCATTCTACTGTTGATAGATATTTGAGTTATTTTTAATAAGGACCTATTATGAAAAATGATGCTATAAGTACTCTTGTATATATGTATTCTGGTATGTATTTTTGTTGAGTATATATCTAGGCATGAAATTATTAAACTATACAATATGTGTGTACCTTCAACTTAAGTAGAGGTTGCAAAGCTACTTGTGGTACTAAGGCACACTCTCAACAGCTGTGTGGGAGAGTTCCCAGTCTTCCATAACTTTGCTAATAATGTAATATTACCCGTCTTGTGATTTTTAGCTGCTTTGGTTGTGGTTTCAGTTTTCACCTCTTTGATTTACAGTGAAGCTAAGGACTTTTTCACATAATCGTTAGGTCTTTGGAGTTCCTCATTTGTGGAGGGCTTATTCAAGGGTGTTGCATGTTCTTCCATCAGTGGTCTTTTTCTTATTGACTACATATTTTTTTGATATGAGTCCTTTGCTGGATATATATGTCACATACCTGATATTAACGCAGGATAGAGATAACTGAAGAGAGAATAGTAGCCTTCCAGGAAGAGAGAAATTTCCTTTCAACTATTTTCTTTGGAAATTCCAAATTGTAGCCTTTCCTTATAGAGCTTGGTTGGGGTACCAGTCTCTAGACTACTTCCGCTGTCAGTTACCAAGTCCTGCTTACATGTGTCTAAACTGTAAAGGAGTCAATATTTACCATCTATGGTTCTCAGGTTTAGGATTTTGGCTGATTGCATGCGGTGACCATGAAAGTGTATCCTTCGGGCTGGAGAGAAAATGCAATTGACTGACAGCTCCAGCTGCTGCTGTGAACCCCGCCCCCCTCCACCATTTCCTGTCTATGCTGAGGCCACGCCACCTGGGCTCCTCCGGGCCAATGAATGACTGAGCCTAGCAGAGATGTTAATGAAGGCCCTAGGAAGGACTCTCGGCTGATGGACAAGTTTAGCTGAAAAACTTCCCATTGGTCTGCCAGAAACTTTCTTAACCCAGCGCTGTAGTCTGAGACGCTTCTTATCCAGCCCTTCTCTTCCCTCCCTCCAACGGAGAAAGTCACAACAGCATCACAGCCCGAAGGCTGACCCACCTCCCCTGGCTCCATGACCTTTCCCTCGCACTTAGTTCCCCCAGCAAATCCTTTCCACATCTAATCCCATCTTGGAGCTTCTTGGACCACCCACACTAGCACATGATAGAACAAGTCCTGTTTAAAATTCTGTGACATGTGCTCGCTTCGGCAACCACATATACTAAAATTAGCATGGCCCCTGCAGCAAGGATGGTGAGCAAATTCGGGAAGCGTTCCATTTTTAAAAATAAGTAAATTAAATAAATACATAAAATTCTGCCACACGTTTGTCAGTATATACACAGAATTTTTTTATCTTCATAATTCAAAAATTATTGCCATTGTGTTTAAGAGCAAGACTCTTTCATTGATTTTTTTTCAAAATTGTTATTTGTTTTTAAAATTTTTTAATGTTTATTGACTTTTGAAAGACAAAGAGAGATGGGGCGCCTGGGTGGCGCAGTCGGTTAAGCGTCCGACTTCAGCCAGGTCACGATCTCGCGGCCCGTGAGTTCGAGCCCCGCGTCAGGCTCTGGGCTGATGGCTCGGAGCCTGGAGCCTGTTTCCGATTCTGTGTCTCCCTCTCTCTCTGGCCCTCCCCCGTTCATGCTCTGTCTCTCTCTGTCCCAAAAATAAATAAATGTTGAAAAAAAAATTAAAAAAAAAAAAAAGAAAGACAATGAGAGAGAGTGCGAGCTGGGGAAGGGCAGAGAGAGGGAGACAGAGCATCCAAAGCAGGCCCCAGGCTCCCAGCTGTCAGCACAGAGCCTGACGTGGGGCTGGAACTCACCAACTGTGAGATCATGACCTGAGCTGAAGTCGGAGGCTCAACCAGCTGAGCGACCCAGGTACCCCCCCCAAAATGTGTCTTTATTTTGAGAGAGAGCGTGCATGCTCGCGTAGGCATGAGTGGGGGAGGGGCAGAGAAAGGAGGCAGAGGGACAATCCCAAGCACGCTCCCTGCTGTCAGCACAGGGCCCATGGCTGGCTGGATCTCATCATGATATCATGACCTGAGCAGAAATCAAAAGTCACACCCTTAACCGACTGAGCCACCCAGGAGCCCCCCTCCTTATTTTTTTCTTAAGTCATTTTTCTCTGTATTTCTTGGAGACTTCATCAAGTGTTTTCTTCCCACAGCACAGCTGCACCAAAACACAAAATCCACTCAGTATCGAGACTCAGGTAAGGACAGGATCCAGGCTTTGTATTGAGAAAGATATTTGACCAAGTAGAGAGTGAAATCAAGAGTCTCACACACTTAAGGATGGTGACGGTGGCTCTCAGTCAGGGCTGTGTTCCGCGAGCTCGAAATAGTCTCCACTCTCTGCCCCACTACCACGGGCACCACTGTGTCTGATCTAAGGAGTGGATAGTGGAGTTCTAGCTGATTGGGTATTGTAGTGGCAAGCCGGGAAGGGTGTACCAGGTGCTCTCTTGAAAGGCTGTTTTACAGAGGGCCTCTACCCCCATCACTTAGCAGTCTTACACTAGACACACGAACCATCTGCGAAAGGCGGATACACTACCATACGCGAAAGGCGTTTGGCACGAACTGAGTGTTAATGAAACACTGAGCACAGCACCCTCACAGCCTAATATGTTCAATAAATGTTTGTGGAATGAACGTGGGACCCAAACAGTTCCCCAAAGAGTTAAGTTCTCTTACTCTGTCATATGGTATATATCTTTGGTACTTTCGCTAAGTTAATGTATTTAAAATAAAGATCGACTGTGTAAATCAACCCTCTCTCCTAAATGGGAAAACATGCTGCCTGACTTTGGCAGTTCATATATAATAATTGAGAACGAACTGTAAATAAGAGAAAGATGAAGTCATGAATGTTTTTTTCTATGGAGTATCTTGAACACAGTCTGGCGTGGGAACTAGAAGTAGGGAAAACTGTCACTAGAAAAAAAAAAAGGAGAGGAAGAAAAACACATGAAGGAGAAAACCAATCTATTAAAAAATGTACATTCAAACTTGTGCTCAGGGGCACCTGGGTGGCTCAGTAGGGACACCTGACTTTGGCTCAGGTCATTATCTCATGGTTCATGAGTTCGAGCCCCCCTTCAGGTTCTGTGCTGACAGTCTGGAGCCTGGAGCCTGCTTCAGATTCTGTGTTTCACCCTGTCTCTGCTCCTCCCCCACTTACACTTGGTCTCTCTCTCTCTTCCTCAAAAGTAAATAAACATTAAAAAAAATTTTTTTTTTAAATTTCTGCTCAATTCTTTTCCTTTCTTCCAGCTAGCCATTTAATTACATAAGATCCAATAAAGGTGCTTTTCAATAAAATACTGCGTTTGGACACCTGTTTACTGAGATGGGAAGTCAAGGATCACAGGAGAACTTCTCAGACATGTTTGTGCAAAATGGCCAGTTGTCATCTGTTATTTCCAGACGAGCCTGAAGCGTTAGTTAAGGGTTCGGCTAAGCTGCTGTAACAAAGGGATCACAAAAGAGCAGTGGCTCCAGCAAAACAGAAGTTTACTTTTTCACAGGATCGTCCAGAGCTACGTGGAGGATCCAAGATGGGCAGGTGGCTCTTGGCCATGACATCACCTGTCCCCCAAGCGGGTCGTCCTTGTGCACGCGCTCAGCACCGGCCCACCGATACAGCTGCAACCTGGCCCCGTGGAGGGAAGAGAGAGAAAGTGGAGGGCTAGTGTTTTCTTTTAGGACACAGATGGGTTGCACATGTCTTTTTTGTTCATATTCCAACGATTAGGAAATCATATGGCCGTATCTATCTAGCTCTAAGGAAAACGAGATTTGTCTCTCTAATCCTATGGAAAGATTTCTATTATTAAAAGGAGGAACAAACAGATATTGAAGACAATTAGCCGTTTTGCCATGCTTGGGAAAAAAAAAAAGTTTAGTGCAGTCATTCTTGCCTCAGGATTTACATAAAATGCTTACAAAGAGGAAGCTGCCACGAAGCTAAACTTCAGAAAAAAATGCTGTGTAATGCCAAACGTTATTTTTATCTAAGAATGCACAGAAATCACTCACAGTGTGGTTATCGTTTGTCACACAGTTTATGAGCCATAGGAAAGCAACGAAGTTCACCCCCAAAATGAGGCTCAGAGCTGCCAACTACAGCTTCACTTCTCCAGGGTTCTGTCTGAAATTACCACCACTCCACCCCATTTCCTATGCCCTGAGAAGGCGAGAGTTTTACGGAGCCCTGCCCTATAATCGGCATCTCACTCAGCCTGCTCAGAGGCCAGAAGGCTCTTAGCCAGCATCAAGTGAAGCTTCAGCATTTGTGTCAGTCAGGTTCACCATGCAAAAGCAAGACAGGGAATGTTCTGGAGTTAAGATAGAGAACCGAACAGTAGGCTAAGAGTTAGATCATCTCATTTTCCTTCCTGGTTCTATTACGACCTCACTAAGAAGCTTCTCTGTGGAGGGACAGTATCAAAATAAGATCAAGAATGATAAAATATTTATTTTAATTCCCATATCCTGGAAGCATCTCATAGGTGGCCAAAGATAAATTCATAGGTAGCAAAGGCTACGATCAGCAGAGATTTCAAAATGATCTGTTTCGCTCCTGCAGCAGCTTTTTGGACACAGATTGGTATCTCGGGCAAATTATTCTCAGTTTCCCATCACCTAATTCAATTTTTGCCTTGTGCTCTGCTGTAGGAGGCTGATCTTTGCTAACTGCATTAGCCAGCCTCTCTTGACCTCTGAGTCCAGATGAGTTTGACCAGTGGGAGGCGTCATCAAGAGATCAAAAGGCAGAGAGAGATTGAGGTACTTCTTCCCCCTGACTCCTTCTGGACCTCACTCAGCTCTATGATTCTGGCAGGCGCTGAGCCTGTCTGTAGTCTCAGCTCCTGTGGACGGGTTCTCTTGCACAATCCAGCTCTCTCCAGGGACTGGTACAACCATTTCCTCTTGCCACTTGGGATCCAAGTGTGGTAACGACTTCTCGTGGTTGCTAATCCCTGGGTGTGTGATGATTCCTTTTTGCTTCCCTTTATCATGTCCACAACTCCAGAAACAGCCGCTTTGCTAAATTCCCTCCAGTTAAACCCTTGGATTGTGCAATGTGTTTTCTGTTGGGACCTGATACAATCATCTAGTCAGGAATATACATCCCAGGAAACAGACTCTCAAAATGTGACTATGGGATTGGGCAGCTCACATATTTCAAGAGCACATGAATATCCTCCTTTATGGGATGGTGCTTACCCAGATCTTCACCAATGGCAGCACAGGATGGATTACAGGGAGAAAGCAAGGCATTGAGAGATGGAGAGGCTGTAGGACTGAGCTGTTGACTGAGCTGGTGATTATGAGGGTTATGGATTATTATGGCTTCTTCCGAATGCCCCAGGGAGAGCCAAAAAGCGAAAGATAAGTATAAGGCTTTAAATTCCCATTCCAAGGTATAAGTGAACATTCAGAAAACTTCTACAGTTACTTTAAAGAAGTCCCTTATCTCATCTCATATCCTGTGACCATCTTATGGTCATATGGGAGACCAGCATAGTTTGGATTAGGGCCCTGGTTGCTACATCAGTTAAATGGGCAACCCCACCAGGTCTATAAATGCTAAGGTAATGGCACCGTTTGGAAAAGAGTAGGAGGCTGAGAAGGGGCATGAGGATATTTGGACAAAAACAGAGCTGAGAATTTCAAGCCAACAGTTCCCTCAGACCCTTCTCTACCAGGGGAAGCAACCCTCCACTCTGTCTGAGGAAACAGTGTCTTCTTGCAGAAACACCTTTGTGCCTCATCTGGAGCAGGTGCCTTATAAAGAGATACTTATTCTCAGGCTTCACTCACTCACTTCTCATTGCCCTAAGGCTTAAAATGAGACCCTAAAATAGCCCAGAAGAAGAAGTGCTCTATTCCTTCTCCAGGAAGAGAGCCTACACATCTGGGTTCTTCCAATTCTCCCAGAAGCTTGGGGAGCATATATGGGAATAGATTCTAAGGGTGTTACACCAAACACAGTAAAACCTTGGATTGCAAGTAACTTGTTCTGCAAGTGTTCTGCAAGATGAACAAACATTTCTAATACATTTTAACTTGATAAACGAGCAATGTCTTGCAATACGAGTAGTACGTGATGCCTAACATTATATGATCACATCTGACCCAATGGTTCTCTCTCTCTCTCTCTCTCTCTCTCTCTATTTCTGTGGGATTGTGGGTGATGGTCTCTCATGTTTGGATGCTTGGTCGCAGGCCACAGTGTTTGGCAGAAATCAGCGATTTTTCAGAACGTTGCAAGGTGCCCTCAACTGGAACTAATGTATTTTTTGTCACTTCAAAGCACCTATGGACAGTTCTTTGCTTTTCCCTATAAGAGTAAGTTTAGGAATGCTTTGCTTCAGTATAAGTCAGGCTGCCTGCAGATATAGACCCTTTCCTTTTCTGTCTTACTGCCAGTTACATTAAATACAGTAGATGACAAGAGTTTATTAATACTGTATTGTAGTCGACATCCGTTAGTGATAGTGAAAGTCATCCTACATAATAACCCTTGTCTCTTTTGTCTTTCTCACACCAGCCACGAAGGTTTTCAAAGGTAAGTGCAGGTTAATCTGTTTATTTTTCTTTATATCTTGTATTTTATTATAGCCTACAATACTTTATATTTATTATTTTGTATTATATTACAGTATTGTAATCCTTTTTATATGAATATTTTGGGGTTGTGGAACCACTTATCTGAGTTCCCGTTATTTCTTATGAGGAAATTCCCTTTGATATACAAGTGCTTTGGATTACAAGCGTGTTTCCAGAACAAATTATAAGCACAAACCAAGGTTTTACTGCATAAGATTGAATCAGGTCAAATTTCTTGATATTGGTGAACTCATTGAAGACTCCATATTTAAAATATGTTAGCTTGGAGATCTGGACTGGAATTAATTGGATCCTAAACTCAGCAGTTTAACTCACTGACTAACCTACAGTCAGTGAGCCTGATGTGCCAGAATTAGAGCAGTGGTTCCAACCCTGGGTGTGCATTAGAATCACTTCAAAGTTGGGCGCCTATGTGGCTCACTGGTTAAGCGTCCGACTTCAGCTCAGGTCATGATCTCACAGTTCATGAATGTGAGCCCCTCGTCAGGCTCTGTGCTGACAGCTCAGAGCCTGGAGCCTGCTTCGGATCCTGTGTCTCCCTCTCTCTCTGCGCTTCCCCTGTTCGTGCTCTGTCTCTCCCTCTCTCAAAAATAAATAAACATCAAAAACTTTTTAAAAAAAGAATCACCTCAACGTTTTCAAACTAAAAATGACTCTGAGGCCTGCATGCCCACAAATATTTTTGTAATTAGTCTGAGGTGGGACCCAAGCATTTGTGTTTTTAAAAGTCCTCAGGTGAGTCCTCGTGTTGAGAATCATTGCTGCAGTGGAAGGAATCCAAAAGCCCCTGATTATAGAAATATTGGGATGGGTACGTGTGAGCCAGACTTCCAACTCCTAAACATACTAATGAAAGCGCCCACTGGCATTGCAAAGCAACGGTCTCAGAAGCTCTCAGAGGGAACAGGTGCAGACACCACAGGAAGACTACCTGATACATGGCTCAGAGCCTGTGGAGGGGGTGAGGAAAATGCCCCGGGTGCCCACGACAGGGGCTGCTCCCCAAAACAATGTGGAACAGTAGATCTGCACAGGGGGTCTTTGGAAGCCATGAGAAGGCACCTCGCTGAACTTCGGGGCATACAATTGAAGGAGGGCCCCAGCTGCTGTGCTTACAAAGCCATCACCGAAAGGTGGCCATGCCTCCTATGGGTTGATCCCCGCTGAGCGAGGCAGGGAGACACAGAACTCTCTGGTGGAAATCTCTGGGCTCAAGGGCTCCCCAGCAGCTTTGTCAACCTTGCCATAAACTTCAGGGCAGGTCAGAGCGCTTCCATCCAACGTCTCCCCCTCTCTCTTTACTTGGGGTTAGATTTACACTGAGGTCTGATGACACTCCGTTCTTGCCTGGCTTTCTGCCTATTTCCTTCCCCACAGGCATTTCCCCTCGTAAAATCCTTGCACGTTTAATCTCATCTTGGCATTCGGTGTCAGCCTCAGGGAAGATCCAGACTTGCAGAGAGCTGTGACTTTGTTCTGGCAGACAGTTAACTCGCAGCTTGGTGCTGCTGATGCTCGTTTTTAGGCTTTGGCAGGCCAGATCCAAAACAGCTTCTCCTCAAGGGTTAATTCAGCCCTAAGATCGAGGAGTTTCCTTCCAGGGGTTTCTGAAAGAATGCCCTGACGTTCACCAAAGGACTCTCCACTCTCCAGCACAGGCAGTTACTCCAAGGAGCTATACCTCAAGTCTATAGGATGCCACCCTGCTTGATCCCCAAATGCCACACATAAGCTACCCTCGTGACTGGATTGATGTTCTGGCACTTTTCTCTCTGGGGAAGAGAGAACTAAATCACAAATTGAATCCACATGCAGGTGCTTTGATAAAATATCCATTCCTCTAATATTATGAGTTTGAAGATAGTGAGACATACAACAGGTAAGTCCTTAATACAAGAAGAAAACAAAGCAGAATGGAAAAAGAAAATCTAAAACAAAATTAATGAAAACCAGCTGTTGTGGGCCAGGAATCTAGCCTCTTCTGGAATCTCTACTTTACTACTTCTCCCTAAGTCCCTCCTGCCCAGGATGGAAGAACCAGAAACAGAAAGCTATTTTTCTTTTTCTTTCTTTTTTTTTTTAATGTTTATTTTTGAGAAAGAGAGAGAGACAGAGAATGAACAGGGGAGGAGCAGAGAGAGGAGACACAGAATCTGAAGCAGGGTCCAGGCTCTGAGCTGTCAGCACAGAGCCCAACGTGGGGCTTGAACCCCCAAACTGAGAGATCATGACCTGAGCCAAAGTTGGACGCTTAACTAACTGAGCCACCCAGGAGCCCCCAGAAAGTTATTTTTCCATGGAGCTGATGTTGAAGGCCATGGTCATGTCAAAAGGAGTCACTGCTCTTTGGAACCAAGAGTTCCTGTAACTAGTGCTGTGAGGCCGTGCCCTGCCTATACACATCTCAATGTCATTAGACAACCTACCATCATGTCACAGATTCCAAAGTCAGGAAATAATCTACCATTGGGGTTGTTTGCTGAGGTGGTGGTCCTCACAAACCAACCGATGTCCAACGCTCAAGCGAGTGAGACACACAGGTGCCCCCCACATTCATTTATTGGTGTTCTAACGTTTTATTTATACCTCAGAGAGGCCATCTTGTGCAGTAGTAAGGAGAGCAGGTGCTGACATTAGAGTGGACCAGGTTTCATTCCTCAGACTGTGGCTTTCCAGTTACATGGTCATTGGGCTAGTGTCTAACTCATCTCCAGCTGCCAGAACAAAATACCACAGACCAGGTGGCTTAAACCACAGAAATGTATTTCTCACGGTTCTGGGAGCTGGAAGGCCAAGATCAAGGTGCTGGCAGACTTGGTGTCTGCTGAGTGTTCTCTTGCTGGCATACAGACAGGCATCTCTCGCTGTGGGCTCACATGGCCTTTCCTCCAGGATACAAAAGCCTTAAAATGATGCCTAGCCAATAACAGATGTTAGCTATATTCTTCATTTAAAGAATTCATTTCTTCATTTCTAGCCAATAACAGATGTTAGCTTTATTCTTCATTTAAAGAGTTCATTTAAAGAACTCTTATAGGCATTTAAAGAGTGTGAATGCTAAGTACATTGGTTCTTTCTAGAAGTAGACAGTCGGAGAAAAGTTGAAGGTTCAACCTGGTGAAATTGGCTGATAGGGCATTCTAAAGGCACTCACAAAGAGAGATGCACGACTCCTCTGTCCTGCCTTGCCTTACCTGCTCCCCACCCCCTATCCCAATCTTAGGCTACAAATTTACCGAAAAGAGTAGATAGTCAACTGAAGTTCTTTTTCCTTTCAGGCTACTCTGTCACTTGGGCACGTGTATCTCCAAAAAGGAAGGAGACTGAAGGATTTTTCTCTGGAGAAACTGAATGTCTACAGAAAACAAGTCTCCAGAAACAGACTCTGGGAGACCCCATCCTTACAAAGGGCAGCTTAGGAGGCACCTGGGTGGCTCAACCGGTTGAACGTCTGACTTCAGCTCAGGTCATGATCTCATGGTTCACGAGTTTGAGCCCCTTATCAGGCTCTCTGCTGTCAGAGCATAACCTGCTTCAGATTCTCTGTCGCTCGCTCTCTTTGCCCCTTCGTACTCATACTCTCGGTCTCTCAAAAATGAATAAACATTTTTTTTAAAAACAAGGACAGCTCAGCTCCCATGTCGTCTGACAGCGAAAACCATCAGACAGCAAGCTGGCCAAGGACCACTGGACATTTGAGGACAAACCTTAGTATGGACGAGAGAGCAAATTTTCTTCTCACTGGTATCGAAACCAAATGTACAAACATATGCCCAGGAAGCACGTAGGTGTCACTATCAAATGATTTGAAAATGTAAATTGAATTTAAGCAACCTACAATACAATTGCTCACTCATATATGTGGATCAACTCATTGCTTTTACTTGATACTTGAATATAAGGTCATGTGTCTCTTCCACCGAGAAAATAATAAAATACACTTTTTACTTTTTCCTGAAAAATTGAAGTTCACCGTCTGATGAAGTTATGACTGTTCTCTTTGGTAGATTAAATAGTTCTAGCAGACCTTGGGATTTTATTCCCTTTGGCAAACTGGGGTGAAACAAGCAATCTTCAAAGGTGCTCAGGATAAATGTTTTGTGGCTGGAAGTGAGTGGGAAGTTTGTACCAATTGATCAGAAATGTCAAGTACTGGATTCTAAGGGGAAAAACACAAAAGCCAGGAACATCTGTACAGATGGCCTTTCATAATATTTAAATCCATGAAGAATAAGGGTTGAGGGAACCGAGAATAGGAAGACATTTTCAGTTTTTTATTTAATTTTTTTTAACGTTTATTTATTTTTGACAGAGACAGAGACAGAGCATGAGTGGGGGAGGGGCAGAGACAGAGGGAGACACAGAATCCAAAGCAGGCTCCAGGCTCTGAGCTGTCAGCACAGCGGGTTTGTTTGAACCCACAAACCGCAAGATCATGACCTGAGCCGAAGTCGGACGCTCAACCGACTGAGCCACCCAGGCGCCCCAAGACATTTTCAGTTTTTAATAATTCATTATTTATGTTCCAAACCACAGGAGTATGACTCAGTTTCCTTTTGCTGGAATGGAATATTTTAGAAGATGTTGTTTATCTGTTCTGAATAATGCATTCTCAGAACTTAATCTCATTACTCCCTTCTTAACTATGCCGTGCTTTATTTTCAAATTCCAAGCCAGAGCTGGGCCTCATAATGGAAGGGCTTCCTGAGAATGACAGAAGTCCCAGAAATCATGGTTTCTCGATTCCGTCATCATGCGGAAAGCCAGGGTTTTGAACTGCAGGGTCTCAGTGTGTTGTAAGGTCTTTTGCAGGTAATGTGTCACTGCTGATCATTAAAATATCAAGGTGAGGTTAGAGGGGAAAATGAGATGATATGAAATCGTGTAGACTTTTTAAAAAGGTGGGGTTTTTTCCTACTGCATATTTCTAGCTCAACATCACAAATTGATCACAAGCATTATACGCTCTTGTTCTCCAAACACGGTCACGCGCATGCTTACTCAAGGATGGGAACAGGCAAGAATGCATAAGAAATTCCAACACATTTTTGGAACACTTTGAAAACCTGAGGAAGTTAAAGCCCAGGTGTCTGCGGAGGTGAATGGCAAGGGAATCAACCTCCACGGAACCCCAGAGAGGCTGAGAACGTGAAGGTATCTGTTTTCATGGAAGGCAGCAACAAGATGTGGGAATAAAATCAGGGGACTTGGCTGAACACATAGGGAACAGTTCAAGCTCTCACACACCCTTTTGCTCACTTGTTACAGCTCCCACCCCATCTCTACACATACGGGTAACGAACAGCAGGTTCGTTCTTTGGAAGAACTGAACTGCACCCAGCAGAGGGCGAGGTAAGCCACGGGAAGGAAAGGAGGAAGCTGGAACACATCCCAGCTGAACTCCAGACACTCCTCTCATTTTAGCGCACGGCAGTTTCTTCCTTCCGTTGAACGATCCCCAGACCTGGGAGTCCTCCTTGATACCTCTGTCTCTCCTACACTTGACACCGATTCTATCTGAAACTCCTGTTGACTCTACTTTGAAAATAAATCCAGAATCCAACTACTTTTCACCACCTTTATTGTTGCCACACTGGTACAAGTTACCATCTCTATGTCTCTCTCTCCTAGATGACTTGGAATAGCCTCCCAACTGGTCTTCTCACTTTGGATGCTGCTCCCTGTGATCTATTCTCTCAAGTGCACGAGCCATTCTTTGAAACCCCGAGTCAGATCGTGTCACTCTTTGGTTCACACTTTGTAATGGTGCCCCTCTATTCTCAGTAAAAGCTTCCCATTACCCAGAAAGCCCTCCTTGCACCTCTGCAACCCCTTCTCCTTCTGTGTCCTCCTCAATCACTCTCTTACTGCTGTATTAACCTTGCTATTCCTCTAGTCCTCTAACATGACAGATCTGCTTCTACCTCAGGGCCCTTGCACTGGCTGTTCCTTTTTTTTTTTTTAACCTGTTAATCATTCATGTTATGAATGTTAAAACTATTTTTTAAGTGTTCTTAGATTATATATTAAAAAAACCTTTTTTCTGGCTTTATTAGGTTGGTTAGCCATACAGAACAATGTCAGAGAGTAGCAACAATAAAGGCACCATTGCCTTGTTCCTAACTTTAATTGGAATATTTATTTATTTTATTTTATTTTATTTTTATTTTTTTTAATTTACATCCAAATTAGTTAGCATATAGTGCAACAATGATTTCAGGAGTAGATTCCTTAGTGCCCCTTACCCATTTAGCCCATCCCCCCTTCCCACAACCCCTCCCGTAACCCTCAGTTCCCCCATATTTATGAATCTCTTTTGTTTTGTCCCCCTCCCTGTTTTTATATTATTTCTGTTTCCCTTCCCTTATGTTCCTCTGTTTTGTCTCTTAAAGTCCTCATATGAGTGAAATCATATGATTTTTGTCTTTCTCTGACTGACTAATTTCACTTAGCATAATACCCTCCAGTTCCATCCATGTAGTTACAAATGGCAAGATTTCCTTCTTTTTGATTGCCGAGTAATACTCCATTGTATATATATTACATCTTCTTTATCCATTCATCCATCGATGGATATTTGGGCTCTCTCCATACTTTGGCTATTGTGGATAGTGCTGCTATAAACATGGGGGTGCATGTGTCCCTTCGAAACAGCACACCTGTATCTCTTCGATAAATGACTCACTGTTCCTTTCAACTAGACTGCTCCAACCTTGCCCCAGATATCCTGTGATAAATATATATTTGGTCTTCCTCCCTGATTCCTGGCACACAGCTCCTAAAACTCTTGGAATCTCTGCACAGATAAGAGTATCTTTTGTAGGGCTGGGCCCTTCCCTCCCATAGCTTCTAGATGGAGGCTGGTTGCCAGAGGAACCAACCATGCATTAGAAGGTTGGACTTTCAGTCCCATCCCTCAACCTCTGGAGAATAGAAAAGGGTTAGAGGTTGAGTTAATCACCAATGGCCAATGACTTAACTAATTGTGCCTATATAATGGAATCTCCATAAAACCCCCTAAATGATGGGGTTTGAGGAATTTCCTGGTTGCTGGACTCATCCACATGCCAGGAGGGTGGTGCATCCCAACTCCACAAGGACAGAAGCTCCTGTGCTCAGAACCTTTCCATAGGTACCTGGCTCTTCATGTGTATCCTTTTGTAATAATCTGGTAATAGCAACTAAACTGTTTTCCCTGAGTTCTGTCAGCCATTCTAGCAAATGATCAAACCTGAGTGGGGATTATGGGAAACTCTGATGTATAGCTGGTCATCAGAGGTACAGAAGGCCCAGGACTGGTGAGTGGTTCCTGAAGCAGGGCTGTCTTACTGAGGCTGAGTCCTTAACCTTTGAGGTCTGTGCCTACTCTGGGCAGTTAGTGTCAGGACTGAACAGAATTGTAGGGCACACAGTTGGTGTCCAGAGGATTGGAGAACTGATTGGTGTGAGGACACATTTGGTGTCAGAAGTATTGTAGATAAGAATAGACCAGATATCCATATGCCTAACCCCATTTCCACCAGGTTTCTTTTTTGTTTAAAAACCAATTTCTTGGGGTGCTTGGGTGGCTCAGTCAGTTAAATGTCTGACTGTTGGCCCTCTGCACTAGGCTCTGTGCTGGCAGCCCGGAGCGTGCTTGGGATTTGCTCGCTCCCTCTCTCTCTGCCCCTCCCTGACTCGCGCTGTCTCTGTCTCTCTCAAAAGAAATAAATAAAGTTGAAAAAAATTAAAATAAGTAAATAGCCAAATTTCTTAAAAAGGCCTACCCCGACCACCTTTTTAAAAATTACAACCATGTGGGGGCACCTGGGTGGCTCAGATGGTTAAGCATCTGATTCTTGATTTGGGCTCAGGTCATGATCTCATGGTGTGTGAGATCGAGCCCATGTCTGGCTCTGCACTGACAGTGTGGAGCCTACTTGGAATTCTCTCTCTCCCTCTCTCTGCCCCTTCCCTGCTCATGTGCGCTCTTGCTCTCGAAAGAAAGAAAGAAAGAAAGAAAGAAAGAAAGAAAGGATGAAAAATAAAACTGCAACCAGGTAATATTCCTAATCCCCCTCAACCTGCTCTATTATTTTCCTTTTTCTACAGCACTTATCACCTACCAAGATGCTATATAATTTGTTTATTTCTATCTTCAGGCTATGGCTGTCTTCAGGCTGCTGGACTCTATGTCCCATGAGGGCAAGGATCCTTCCCTGTGTTGTTTACTGATGAATTCCCAAGTTCCCCTAAATAGTGCCTGTCACATAATAGATATTCAACAAGTGTTTGCTAAATGAACTAATGGATGGCTTAGTTAAATTCCACACACTAAATGGAAGGACTGCCCCTCATGCTGCCTTCCTCTCAGAATTCTAGCAGGATGGCAGAGATCCCAGATCAGAGGTGAGTTTTCTGTTGAGAAACTAAACAGCTCCACAGAAAAGTCTTCTGTCATGAGACCCTGGACAGAAAGAGCAGCCAATGTACTGTGATCCCTCAATGAAGGACCCCGAGAGCAGCCTCTCCAGGACTTTTCCACCCACCACACATAAAACTCCAACTGGCAATGTAGAGCCTTATGCTTACACATGAACTGATAGCTAAGGATCAGTGGCCATTTGAGGACAACCACCAACAGCTCAGTCAGTTAAGCGTCTGACTTCGGCTCAGGTCATGATCTCATGGTCCGTGAGTTCGAAACCCACGTCGGGCTCTGTGCTGACAGCTCAGAGCCTGGAGCCTGCTTTGGCTTCTGTGTCTCCTTCTCTGTCTTCCCCTCCCTCTCCCTGTCTCCTGTTCTGTCCCTCTCCCTGTCTCTCAAAAATAAACATTAAAAAATAAATAAATAATAAAAAAAAGAAAATGAAAATTCTGCACCAGGTAAAACACCTTTTGAAAACCCATTCCAAACCAGCTCAAGTGAAAAAGGGAAAGTTACTGGCTCGCAGAACTAGAAAGGCCATGGTGTCACTGCCAGTATTGCTAGGTCCAGGGTCCCGTGTCATTAGGGAGCAGATTTCTCTCTCTCTCTCCTCAGCCATGTTTGCTCTTTCGTCGGTTCTTAGTTGGCTCTTCCTCATGGTTGCCAGATGGTGACAGTAGTTTCAGCCTTACATTTTCCCTGATATTTATAGCCTGATATTTACTCTGACCAGGCCAGCTGGGGACATAGGCTGTTACACCAGAGTATGTTACAGTGGCCAGGGAGACACAGACATTTGACAGGCCAGGACAGACCACAGGGCCCTTGTGCCCATCCTGTGGCCCCACCCAGACCATCTGGGCTGAGAGCTGATCGGGGAAAATCATCAAGTAAAACGCTGGGGCTATTTCTGGAGGAAGGGGGATGGATGCTGGGTATGCCAACAGCGAAGGTCTGTTACAACCTTGTTTGTTGTAAAAGTAAAATAGAGAAAAGTGTGAAAAAGCAAATGCAAATCAGCCATAATATTTTGGGGTATTTCTTCAAACTGCCCACCATGCTCTGTACACCCCTGAGCTCCCATGTGAATACCTTGTACCACTTGGCAAGTTCACAAAGCATCCTGAATCCAGCTACTGGCTGTCTCCACGCCTGGCTCAGGATGCCAGGAGGTCACATGACCTAGCAGGCTGGTAACACTCCCCAGTCATGGTGACCAGCCTCTGCTGGGTCCTTAGTCCTACCAACTTCGCTGTCTTGCTTTTTCACTATCTACCACGACTATCTCCACACATTCTCCACTGTCCTCACTCATGATCCTTCTCCTCCCTTTTGCCTCCTGCTCTACAGAGAAAATAGAAGTCATCAGCTGGGAGCCACTTCAAGTTTCCATACCAGCCAGACTTATCTACAGCCACACCCATCTTTTCCCCTTTCCCTTGGATGCAACAAATAACATTTGCTTCTGATTTAGACTCAGTTCCTCCACTTACGTTCCGAATGTTATTCTATTATTCTTTCTTGGAAATCTTGTGCTATTCTTATCTTGTTCTTTCTTACACTTGCTCCCACTCTCTTTCCTCTCCCCTTCTGCTGATCATTTCTCTTCCCATTTAAACGTGCTTAAGCCTGCACTTAAAAAAAAAAAAAAAGATATTCCCATGACTTCCTGTGCCCTTCTGTTTATGATTCTGTCTCCTCTGCCTTACAGAACTCCTCTAAAAAGTTATGTGCTTTTACCCTGTTTTCTCGCCTTCATGCACTCTTTCTTGTCACTCGCTCTTCAAAGCACTGCAACCTATCATCTCCTTGAACTGCACTGTTGTGAGGACAGGGTGGAATCTGAAGTTCTGGCCTTACGTGGCCTCTCTGTCGTGTTTATCACAGTTGACTGCTCTCTTCTGCTGGACCTCTGGGACCCAGCTCTCCTTGGGGTCTTCCTCTCTGGCCCATCTTTTTAGATCCCTTGGCTCAATCTTCCCTTTTGCTCAAATATTAAATATAAGAATTCTTCAAGGCTTGTCCGTGGGCCCTGTCCTCTTCTGACTGTGTGCCCTTGCCCCGAGTGTTGGGGACCCTGTCCTGTAGGCCCATATGTCACATATGCTGACAAATCCTACATTTGTGTCTGCAGTCTTTTCCCATGAACCCACCTGCTCCTTGACATCTTCTCTGTCTCACGGGCTCCTCGTTTTCTCTCCTGACCTGTCATGCCCACATCTGCTCCACTTCCAGGGAATTCCAATTCTTGGGAATTGGCACCCTGCCTTTCCACCCCAGTTGTTCAAGCCAGAAGGTTAGGAGTCAGCCATGTTTCCTCCCTTGTCCTCATTTCTCACAGCCAGTCAACCACCAGACTTGGGGAGTTACTCACGTTTTCCCTTCTGCACTCCTCACATTCAGTCGATTGCCAAGGCTTATCAGTTTTGCCTCCAAAACATCTCTCCAACTTTCTCTCTCCTCAGTAGCTGTATACACTCCTGGGCCACGGTAATGTTATTGTTGACCTGGAGCATTGATTCAGGCTCTTAAGTGGTCTCCTGGCCCGTGATCGCTTGTTTGAGGGCTATCTTACCCACTGGACTGTTTACTCCATGTAGGCAAAGTTAAAGACTGGCTTATTCACCACTTTATTTACAGTTCTTATTTCACAGCTTGGCGTAGTATATGCCCAATAAGCTTTTATGTAGTTAATGAAGGAATATAAGATTCCCAAATCCCAATCAACTACTATATGACTTCAACCAAGTATATCTCTCACTCAGCCCAAAATCCAAAAGCAAGAAAAAAAAAAATCTCAGTGGTGATAGAAATAAGTGTCACAAATTTACGTAATCTGCTCTCCAGCAGCCACATGAAGTTATCTTCAGGACCTCAGGACAGATCAGGGGATGGGAAACCAGGTGACTCACCCTCATCACACAGCTGGTTGGTGGATGAATCATAATAATGAGACACCCATGCGTCTGGGTCCCATTCTTTATTGCCACAGATAGGGCCTATTAATGCAGCATCGTGCATAAAATTAATCTCACTGTCATAACAAGTTTATCTATCTTGCTTTCCCTGGGAACCCTGGGATTCTTACCATTATAACCATAGTTCATGAAGAGCAGCAGATTATAAAAAGGTGGGAGGGAAACTGGGACACTGAGAAGTAATGCCATCAAACGTTCTGCTCGCGAACACTTTGGGACAAGTTAAGTTAGATGCAAACAGTCCGATACCTTCATAAGTCATTTGACAAACATGTATTGAGCTCCTACTGAGTGCCAGCCACTGTTGTAGCTGTTGGGGATGCAGCAGTGAATGAAACAGCCCAAGTCTCAGCCCTCAAGAAGACAACATTCTAGTCAAGGAAGACAGACAACCAGCAAGCAAACAAATCCATAATATTGGGTAGAAATAAAGGTTTTAAATGAATATGAAGCCAATAAAGGAAGAGAATGGCGGAAGTGGGGTAGCCACAATTTTATCCAGAATGGCTAGAGAAGTGGACAAGTGACTTTTGAGACAAGTGAGGGAGAGATCTATGCACAGGCACAGATCTGGAGGGAAAGCATTACAGGCAGAAGGAAGAGTGAGGACCCTGGGGTGAGAGTGTGCTTACTAAATTTAGGAAACAGCAAGGAGGCGGATGGAGCAGAGCACTGCCAGAGCCTGGGCACCCAGTGCAAGGTAAGGATTTCCAAGTCTCTTCTCCTTGTGCTGGGAAGCCATTGAAAAGTTGTGAGCAGAGGAGGGATATAGTCAGGTTGTATTTCAAAAGGATCACTCCAGTTAAGAGACCGTCTCAAGGCAACATACAATGGTATCTTGGACAAGTGTGGTATCAGTTGAAGGTATTGAGAAGGAGTTGGACTGAGGATACGTTTTGAAAGTAGAGGTAAGAACCAAAAGTCTGCTAGAACTGATACATGAATTCGGCAAAGTCGCAGGATACAAAATCAATGTACAGAAATCAGTTGCATTCTTATACACTAATAATGAAGCAACAGAAAGACAAATAAAGAAACTGATCTCATTCACAATTGCACCAAGAAGCATGAAATACCTAGGAATAAATCTAACCAAAGATGTACAAGATCTGTATGCTGAAAACTATAGAAATCTTATGAAAGAAATTGAAGAAGATATAAAGAAATGGAAAAACATTCTGTGCTCATGGGTTGGAAGAATAAATATTGTCAAAATGTCAATACTACTCAAAGCTATCTACACATTCAGTGCAATCCCAATCAAAATTGCACCAGAATTCTTCTCAAAGCTAGAATTAAGCAATCCTAAAATTCATATGGAACCACAAAAGGCCCTAAATAGCCAAAGTAATTTTGAAGAAGAAGACCAAAGCAGGAGGCATCACAACCCCAGACTTTAGCCTCTACTACAAAGCTGTAATCATCAAGACAGCATGGTATTGGCACAAAAACAGACACATAGATCAATGGGATAGAATAGAAACCCCAGAACTAGACCCACAAAAGTATGGCCAACTAATCTTTGACAAAGCAGGAAAGAATATCCAATGGAAAAAAGACAGTCTCTTTAACAAATGGTGCTGGGAGAACTGGTCAGCAACATGCAGAAGATTGAAATTAGACCACTTTCTCACACCATTCACAAAAATAAACTCAAAATGGATAAAGGACCTGAATGTGAGACAGGAAACCATCAAAACCCTAGAGGAGAAAACAGGAAAAGACCTCTCTGTCCTCAGCCGTAGCAATTTCTTACTTGGCATATCCCCAGAGGCAAGGGAATTAAAAGCAAAAATGAACTATTGGGACCTCATGAAGATAAAAAGCTTCTGCACAGCAAAGGAAACAATCAACAAAACTAAAAGGCAACCAGTGGAATGGGAAAAGATATTTGCAAATGACATATCGGACAAAGGGCTAGTATCCAAAATCTATAAAGAGCTCACCAAACTCCACACCCAAAAAACAAATAACCCAGTGAAGAAATGGGCAGAAAACATGAATAGACGCTTCTCTAAAGAAGACATCCGGATGGCCAACAGGCACATGAAAAGATGCTCAACGTCGCTCCTCATCAGGGAAATAAAATCAAAACCACACTCAGATATCACCTCACGCCAGTCAGAGTGGCCAAAATGAACAAATCAGGAGACTATAGATGCTGGCGAGGATGTGGAGAAACGGGAACCCTCTTGCACTATTGGTGGGAATGCAAACTGGTGCAGCCACTCTGGAAAACAGTGTCGAGGTTCCTCAAAAAATTAAAAATAGACCTACCCTATGGCCCAGCAGTATCACTGCTAGGAATGTACCCAAGGGATACAGGAGTACTGATGCATAGGGCCACTTGTACCCCAATGTTTATAGCAGCACTCTCAGCAATAGCCAAATTATGGAAAGAGCCTAAATGTCCATCAACTGATGAATGGATAAAGAAATTGTGGTTTATATACACAATGGAGTACTATGTGGCAATGAGAAAGAATGAAATACGGCCCTTTATAGCAACGTGGACAGAACTGGAGAGTGTTATACTGAGTGAAATAAGCCATACAGAGAAAGACAGATACCATATGTTTTCACTCTTATGTGGATCCTGAGAAACTTAACAGGAACCCATGGGGGAGGGGAAGGGAAAAAAAAAAAAAGAGAGGTTAGAATGGGAGAGAGCCAAAGCATAAGAGACTGTTAAAAACTGAGAACAAACTGAGGGCTGATGGGGGGTGGGAGGGAGGGGAGGGTGGGTGATGGGTATTGAAGAGGGCATCTTTTGGGATGACCACTGGGTGTTGTATGGAAACCAATTTGACAATAAATTTATATATTTAAAAAAAAAAAAAAGAAAGTGGAGGTAAGAGGATCTGCTAATACAAGACATATGGCATTTGAGTGAAAGGGAAGAGCCACGGGGCACCTGGGTGGCTCAGTCAGTTGAGCATCTGACTGTTGATTTTAGCTCAGGTCATGATCCCATGTCATGGGATTGAGCCCTGCACCAGGCTCTGCACTGAGCATGAAGTGTGCTTAAGATTGTCTCTCTGTCTCTTTTTCTCAGGGTGTTTTGGTGCCTCAATCAGTTAAGGGCTCTGGTCATGATCTCACAGTTCATGGGTTCAAGCCCCCAGTCAGGGGTGGAAAGCCAGGGTGCTAATTTTATAGTATGGCTCCTTGTCACTTGGGTGGATCTGAGCACAGAATGACATTTCCTTTCAGCCAGTAAAACTGTATATAAAAAACATTGGCTGGGGGCACCTGGGTGGCTCGGTTGAGCGTCTAAATTTTGCTCAGGTCATGATCTCATGGCTTATGAGTTCAAGCCTCGCATCAGGCTCTGTGCTGACAACTCAGAGCCTAGAGCCTGCTTCATTTTCTGTGTCTCCCTCTCTCTCTCTGCCCCTAACCCACTCACGCTCTGTCTCTCTCTCTCTCTCAGAAATAAATAAACATTACAAAAAAAAAATTTTTTTTAAGATTCTTTCTTTCCCTCTGCCCCTCTACCCCATTCTTGCTCACTCTCTCTCTCTAAATAAGAATAAAAGTTAATTAATTAATTAATTAATAATTAAAAAATAATAAAGAGAAGAGAAGAGAAGAAGGGAAAAGAAAAGAAAAGAAAAGAGAAAAGAAAAGCAAAGAAAAGAGCCAAGACTGACTCCAAAGCTTTGACCTGCCAAACAGGGTACATGGAAGTGCCATTTACTGACATCTGGAATTCTTGGCAAGGATTAGGCACATGGAGGGAAATTAGGAGCTCTGTGTTAGATCACCGATTTTGATACACCTAGTAGGTACTCAAATGGAGACACTGAGTAGGTTTTCTGGAATTCGGGGGAGACATTGGGACTATACATATAAACCTGGGAGTTACTGTCAATAGTTGGGATATTTTATGGCTTTAGCCATAGAACTGGGTGAAATAATTTAGGAAAGATGCATGCATGGACAGGGGATGTTGCATTCCAACATTTAGACTTTAGGAAGATGAGGAGCATTCAACAATGAACACAGAAGAGGGGAGGCAAGTGAAGTAAGTGGAAAACAGATGAGTAGAGTCCTGGAACCCAAGGGGAGGTGCTGTTTTCAGGGGAGGGGATGATCAGTTGTGTTAAGTACTGCTCAGGGGTTAAGTAAGATAAAGACATGGCTTAGCTACAGCATATGGCTTCAGAGCATAATCCCGTAACTGATCTCGGAAGTAAAGAACTTCAATTCTTGAAGACACTTACAAATCAATCCCTAATTTTTTTAAATCTATTTTTAAAATTTTCTTTGAGAGAAAGAGCACGAGTGGGGGAGAAAGGCAGAGGGAGAGAGAGAATCTTAAGCAGGATCCACGCTCAGTGTGGAGCCCGACGTGGGGCTCAATCACACGACCGTGAGATCATGACCTGAGCTGAAATCAAGAGTTGGACACTTAACCAACTGAGCCACCCAGGCATCCCAATCCCTAATTTTAAATATGAGAACATCGAGATTCCAGATGAAGTGATTTGTCTAAGCCTTCATAGCTAATTAATTATAACTAGATCTCCTGATCCTATGCTTTTCCTGATGTATCACTGCTCTGCCTTCTAAATATGCAAAATCAAGACCATCTATCCTTATCTTCCAAGTCAAAGTCGACAAAGTTTGGTCATATGCTGTCCATTCTGCCTAAGGAGGCTGAAAATGTAACCAACATCCTCACAGAAATAGCTAAGTTAAAAAAAAAACTGTTTTGAGGCGCCTAGGTGGATCAGTCAGTTAAGCATCCAACTTCGGTTCAGGTCATGATCTTGCAGTTCGTGAGTTCGAGCCCCATGTCAGGCTCTGTGCTGACAGTTCAGAGCCTGGAGCCTGCTTCGGATTCTGTGTCTCCCTTTCTCTGCCCCTCCCCTGCTCCTTCTCTGTTGCTGTCTCTCGAAAATAAATAAACATTAAAAAAAAATTTTTTTTAACTGTTTTGGTTCTTGCATACAAAGTTTGTTTAGGCAGAGAGGCTCATTGTCTGGAACTATGTGATAAATTACAAGTTAGTGTTTAAAGACAGTTGCAAATTTGATCAACAATCTTTAAAGTTCTGCTTTTTCCTCTCTGCTCCAACTCCATTTTCATGGAAGCTACGTCCACTAGCATAGTCAGCTTCCAAAAATGTTATTGCTAAGGCCAGGAGTCATTTCCCAAAACTAGGGGGCTGGGGAAGATGTAATTATTGCATATAATTTAAATGTTCAAATCCAAATAAAATCTGTCTTTCCAGATAAAAATCAAAGGTCTATGATTCTTGTGGGTTTTTTTTTTTTTTTTTGGTTATGGGTATGTAACCAATTTTCCAGCTTTTATTCAGCAGCTTTATAACTCATTATAAGGCTGATCGTTGATTTCTATTGCGGGTTATTAAAGCTCTGTGGTGTAGATAGTGAGGTTCATTCTACCCCGACACTTTATTTCAGCACAATATAAATTCACCATTGCTTCAAACATTCTTTTTTCTTTCTGGGATTCAAGTTGGCTTTCCTGAGTGCTCAGATGGGCTTGAGTTAGCAAGCATTAACATTGTTAGAACTGTATTGAGGTCATAACGTACTTACAAACTGGGCAGCCTCCATTCGCCTTGAGGTACTTAACTTAGTCTGCAGCTCTATTTGAAGGTTGCAGCTACCTCCAATCTTACAAAAGAGACGCTCAGGTACTTTTGCAGTGCCGGGAACACTGTACATGAGAGAACTATACCATCTTAAAAGAAAAATGTTCTTTGTTGTAGAAGCCTTTCTACTGATTCTTTTAACTTCTTTCACTCTCTTTGTGAATGGGACAGAGTAACTCCATCACGTTCGTTTCAGCTATCGTGATGAAGAGGCTGGCGATTCGGCAGCACACTGGAGGTAGGAGGCCACATCTATTGCTAGCATATGTTGAGCGACTCCTATGAGCCACTCATGGGAGCAAGTACTTTATACACACACATCTCACCTACTCCTTAAGGCCCTGCAAGCAGTTGTTTTTATCTCCATTGTACAAACATGGAAACCCAGGCTCGGCGAGCTTCAGCCATTTGCTCAAGAACACAGAGCCGAGAAATGGAAGAGCCCAGGTTTAAATCTAGGTTCTGTGGGCCCGTGATATTTCCATCATACGGCATGGCTGTTTTAAGAGCCATTCTGCTTATTTATTAATGTTGGGGAGGAACATTTAAATGAAATATAAATAATGTTTTAGATTTTGCATCTTTTCTGTGAAAGTTTCAAAAACTTGCCTCGATTGGGCAACTCATATAGTCTGTGGGAACATGACAATGTTATTACTGACGTCATTTGTGCTGGCCTGTGCCACCCTGCTTAATTCTACTCAGGACCAGCTAGCCATTCTGGCATCAGTCCACCCCATCATGGCTGCTCCCCTCCCTCTGTCCTCACCCTTACTGATAGCCACTACTTGGGAAACTGTTTCTTCTCAAATTCCTTCCCAGACGTAATGTCAAGATTACAAGGAGACAGGCAACTGGTTCAGCTGTGCCATAATGAAAGTCTTAGAGAAGCAAGATGAAAAGAAAAAAAAAAGTTAAAAGAACACAAAGGAGAAAATATATCAGCAAAGAGACCCTGGCAAAAGGCAGTTTGCTCCACTGGCCAATGATATAACTTGGGAGAAATTTTTCCACCAAGTATTGGCTAACTACTGAATTTAATTAAAGTAGCCTTGGTGACCGAAACCACAATCCACTATTAAAGGTTTGCGTGTAAAGCACTGGAAAGGAGATCAGTAGTTTGTAATAACATGACAGGCTTTGTAAAGAAGAAATTATAAATGTGTTCATGGGAAAAGGGTAGCTGCTGCCATCTTGCCAGGGTGAGGTCCCTCTATTGGCCTGATAGAATGGATCATTTCTTCAATTACGATTGAGAATTTTGGGGTGCCTGGGTGGCTAAGTCAGTTAAGTGTCCAACTCTCGATTCTGACTCAGGTCATGATCTCACGGTTGTGAGATCAAGCCCCGATTTGGACTCCATGCTGATCGTGGAGCCTGCTTGGGATTCTTTCTCTCTGTCTCTCATTCTTTCAAAATAAATAAACAAACATTAAAACAATATTTAGAAGAATTAAAAATTTCATTTGGTCTTCTTTAGAAGCAACTGTACATTTCCTTACCTACACATAAATATTTATTGGTTACTTTTTATATATACTAGATTCTGGGCTATGGAGGTTTAAGCATGTACACAAAGAGTTATAAGACAAGCAGAATGTGATTAAGTGCCATGAGAGAAACGTGACCTATCCTCAATACCAAAGAGTATACAAGGCATCCAGGGGAGAAGAGCCCTCACTGGCTGCCAGACAGATGCCAGGGAGGCCTAGCTGCATATTAGCTAAGGGCACATACTCAGGAACCTAGCATCAACCTTGTGCCTCCATTAATCAGCTGTGTCACCCGGGACAGATTCTTGCCTCCTCAGAGATACAGTTTCCTCATGCATAAAGGAGAAAGAAAATGCTACTTACTTCACAGGGTGACCACAAAGATGAATTGAAATAATCTAGGTGGAAAGTTTTGCACAGTGCCTGAATCATTCATAATAGTATCGTCGTGCTGTTAGGATGATCAAGGTTAATCAGTAAAGGCTGACTTTCGCTAATACAGGCACATAAACAAATACAAAAGAATGTATTGGTAATTTAAGGGAACAGCTTACAGATTCAAGAAAAGAGTTAAAGAATCAGGTCATGGAAGAAACAGGAGTTCAAGGTCAAATCAGGGATCAGAATAATAGGAAAAAATGAAGAGTCTTTGGAGGAAACCACTGTCACTGCTTTTCAATCCTAATATCACTTGGCCCAGATTTGCATTCCAGGCAGAAAGTACAAGATTGGCAGACATCTTGGACACATGACTGGCCACACCCACTTTGTGGACAGAGGAAGGAAGGGATAAAGAGTCTGAGAAGTCTTCTTGGAAGCTCTGGTGTTTGTTGGTCCAGGGAAAGAGAAGAAGGGCCATTCACAGTAAGAGTCTGAAGACAATGGGCCACAACCAAGCAGCAGCAGCAGTTCTGATGGCAGGGTCAGGGCTGTCTGAATATCTGGTCAGGGAGGAGAAGGATTGTGGTGAGGCAGACGGGAAGAGGCTGGATTTTCTGGGGCTCCTAGTGTAATAGAAACAGAGAAGCCAATGGGGCGCCTGGGTGGCTCAGTCGGTTAAGCGTCCGACTTTGGCTTAGGTCATGATCTCGTGGTTCGTGAGTTCGAGCCCAGCGTCAGGCTCTGTGCTGATGCCTCGGAGCCTGGAGCCTGCTTCAGATTCTGTGTCTCCCTCTCTCTCTGCCCCTCCCCTGCTCATCATGCTCTCTCTGTCTCTAAAAAATAAATAAATGTTAAAAAAAAAAAAGAAAAAGAAACAGAGAAGCCACTGATGGGATCTGAGGAAGATGAAGCAGAGAAGAATGCACATTTCCTGTTTCATAGTTTTGCACACCTCATAGAGTTTGGCAGCAGTGGGCAGTGTGATTTGGAAAGGGGAGAAATTAAAAAAAAAAAAAAAGGCCTAGACTCCAGAACTCTGTATGGGGTGATGAAGTGCTAAAACAGGGTGGCAGTGCTGGGAAAAGACAAAAAGTTCTAGGTAAGGGAGATGTTGCTTTTTTTTTTTTTTTTTCAGAGATAAAGGATTTTTCTAAAGTCGACAAGATAGCTAGAATCAAAATGGGAGGCAATAACAACTGTGGGAGAGAATGTGGAGAAGTTGAAACCCTGTATGCTGCTGGTAGGAATGGCAAATGGTGCAGCCACTTTGGAAACCAGTCTGGCAGTTCCTCCAAAGGATTAAGCTTAGAGTTACCACGACCCAGAAATCCTACTCCCAGGTATATGCCTAAGGGAAAGGAAAATGTATGTTCACACAAAAAACTTGGACACAAAGGTAGCAGCATTATCTATGACAGCCAAAAAGTGGAAATGCACCAGAGGTCCATGAATGGAGAAACAAAATGTGATATGTCAGTATAATTAAATATTTGGCCATCGACAGGAGTGATATACCGATGTAGGCAACAGCATGGATTAATCTTGAAAACATTAGGCTACGTGAAAGAAGCCAGTCACCAAAAAAAACATCTTGCAAGATTTTTATTCACGTGGAATTCCAGAACAGGCAAATCTATGGAGCCACAATGTAAAGCAGAGGTTGCTGAGGGCTGGCGTCAGGGGTGGACAATGGGAGGGCACAGGGGTGACAGCCAAAGGGGACAAAATTTGTTTTGGAGGTGATGAAAATGTTCTAAAATTGACTCTGATGATAGCTGCACATATCTGTGACTATCCTAGAAACCAGTGAATTGTACCCCTGGAATGGACAAAGTGTACAATGTGAATTATATGTCAATTAAAGTGTGTTTTTAATAAATTTTTTTAACGTTTATTTATTTTTGAGACAGAGACAGAGCATGAATGGGGGAGGGTCAGAGAGAGGGAGACAGAATCTGAAACAGGCTCCAGGCTCTGAACTGTCAGCACAGAGCCTGACGCGGGGCTCGAACTCACGGACCACGAGATCATGACCTGAGCCGAAGTCGGCCACCTAACCGACTGAGCCACCCAGGCGCCCCAAAAGTGTGTTTTTAAAAAGCCGACAGGATGTGGTGATTTAGTAGAATGGGAGATGAAGTAGAAGACTGGGTCCAAGATAGTTCCAAGGCAACCTACTTGGTTCAACGGGAGAGGGTAGCATAACAACCAAGAGAAGGAAGACAGTAGAAGGAAGCTGGTTGGGAAGCCTAAAGAAGTGCATTGCCTGTTACACATGTCAAGTCTGCAGTGGCTGTTGAAAGAGCCACGTAGGTTATTAATGTAACCAAGAAAAAAAAAGGATGTGAGAATGCTCTTGCTCCAGCTATGTACGGTCCCTCTTCCCAGAGACCTGGGCTTCTTTAAGAATGACTCAGGAATACAGCGGGACCCGATTCCAAAAAAGCTGCCAACCCCACACAGGTTTAGAAGTAGAAGACGGATTTGCATTCGCAGGGTATCCATAATATAAGGCTGCTTGCTATTACAGTACTTTCTTGAATTCTGTCTGTCGATTACAGGTCTTGGCTAACTTATCCCCAAATCTGTATTCCCCACCCTAGCTAGCTCACTGTTCTGCACAATTATTGAAAGCTATTCAATAATTCGTATAGTAATTTCAAATTTCAAATTAGATTTTCATTTTCGCTAATATACCAAACATATGAAATACAAAGACAGTTCAGAGATGAATGTTTAATCAGATCTCTGACCAATCTCTACACATTGGGCAAAACTTGGAAACACATACCTGGGTCAGATTGGGTCTGATACAAGGCTGTAATCATTCTTCCTGCTGCAGTGACAAAAACGCATTCTTCTCCATCCTGAGAAGTCAAATAAATCTGCATAGTAATGAATCTTTTAGGGTCTGAACCTGGCATTTTATGTTCATTGTCTTATTTAATGCTCATACGGATGAGGACATAGACCCAGAAAAGCACAGGGATTTGCCCAAGGTCACTTACCTAGGATCTGAAACCAGACCGTTCTGTTTACAAAGACTGGACTCATAACTAATATATTGCAATGGCTTCAAGTGTATAAATCCCCCATTAGTGCTATGTCTTGCATTTATGAGCCATTTATTTATGAGTGTTAGTTAAATGCATTTGAGCAGTGAACCATCACTAAGTAATGTTTTTGGACAGTAGTGGTCTCTCAACCCAGGCCAGTGGTTGTGTTGCACCACAGGCCTCACAGCTGGGGAGTGGCCTCAACGGAACCAAGAATAGCAGCTCCCTGCCACTCAAGGATGGGAAATCCTGGAAACAGGCCTCGTGCTCTGACTTACCTTTCACATACTTTAATATTGACCACCTCTAAACCGGATGTTGCCAAATAATTCATTGACTCTCTTCATTTTGAAGACCATGTTCATTTAAAAGGAAATGTAATCCATATGTTTCTGGTTCCTTTACACTTAAATCACCAACAATATGTTCTTCTGCAATAGCTACTAGATGTCAAATGTTTTTGGAGACAATTTTTTTTTTCATGAGGGCAGGAAGCTGATTTGGACAAGAGTAATCACCAAAAGGTTTAAGTTCAAAACTTGAAAATGCAAACTCATAAGGTTTAAATTGTAAACTTGCCCACTCCTTATTCTGAAAGGGCCCCAAAGAGCAGTAATAGCAAGGATCTGGTAAGAATTAATACATGAACATCTGGGAAAGGGGGACAGGGAGTGGATGAGAAAACAGGACAATAATTGGTAGGGATGCCATCAGGATGGCAGGCCAGGGCAGAGTCTCCTGACAGGTCCAGAAAATACAGTGTCCTTGGAATCCTGATGTCCTGTTTGTGAAGTCAGCAATGGCAGTAACAGCCAGAAGAACACATAAGGAGCCATGAAGGAATTCACTGTTGAAAACAGAGCACAGACTTAGATCCATTTTTTATTTAAAACAAAATCTGTGGCTGGCCCACAGGCTTTTATTTGTTCAAATGTCTAGGAAAAGGTCTCTACTTCTGCCACGTTGTGGCAAAATCTCAATCTGGGATACAAGTAAAAGAGTAAGGAAAGTTAATTTTTCAGAGTCAGTGGATTAAGCAAAAACTTTCTTGACAAGGCCTATATACAGTGCTTTATTATATGTTTACTTTGATCTTGATTTAGAAGGACTGAGTATTTTCTCAGTTGTAATAAATATTACAAAATGGAAATAAAATTTGGTTAGCTTAAAAAAAAGAGTAAATAAACGGTCCTGAAAATCGTTGAAATGTGAATATTTTCTATCATTAATTAGAGATAACAGAGAACCAATACTGAGTATGGTACAAAATCCAACCACATGGGCATTCTCCTGGAGAAAAATTAAAGTTACATGATTCCTAGTTCAAGGACTAGTTGTAGAATTAGCAATAAGAAAAGCATGATGGGTTTCCTCTTGTGCATCACGGGCCCCACAGAGACACACGCGACACTGGAGAACAGGAAATTATTGTCTCATAGACAAATTCCACAGCATGACCCTGAGCTTCATATTACTCACACGCATGTCTCTGTCAAGTGCTACTCCTAGCCTCCTTACCAGGGAAAGATGTAATTTGAGGAATGGGGGCAGGAGGGCAGGGAGAAGAGAAAGCCTGGGGAGGCTCTAGGAACCAAAGATTACAGGGAGAGAAAAGAGACCTATTGTGGCTTATGTGGTCTTTATCCATTTCATTGCTTCACTGCTTGCAAGCTATGTTCTCCAAGTTCACTGGAGTAGGAGAAAGAGATTACAGTGGAGGCACACCAGCTGTTAAACGCCTCAGCATAGAAATGCCATGCATGACTTCTGCTGGGCTGTTGGCCAGGCCTAGACACATGCCTCAACTGCAAGGGACACCGGGAAATCTAGGAAGTCATGGATAGTTGGTGACCTTCAGCTGTTTCTGCCACAAGCACCTACCTGACCTGTGCCTGTCCTTTGACTTCCTCTGGATCTCTTTAACCTAGTTTTTTGTTAATTCACTGAGTTAAGTTGGCAATCTCCCAATAATTCCCAGCTCCACAAAATGAATCAGTGGTTAGGACAGGACATGGAAAGAATTTCCAATACTGAGAGTAGGCATACTACATCAGTCCTGAACTATAGCATGGAGCAAACGGAGCTTCCTATCAGTAACCATGCATCATTACGCTATGTCTGGATCAAATAACATGGAATTTGAGAGAAGATGGTTCCAACAGATGTTCAGTTCTCAATTACCTTTTCCATTTCTCTCTAAAGAAGTATATTTTGGGGCGCCTGGGTGGCTCAGTCAGTTAAGCTCTGACTTTGGCTCAAGGCATGATCTCGCTGTCCATGAGTTCGAGCTCCACATCAGGGTCTCTGCTGTCAGGTTCAGAGCCTTAAGCCTGCTTCAGATTCTGTGTCTCCTTATATTTCTCTGCCCCTCTCCACTCACACTCTGTCTCTCTTTTAAAAATAAATAAACATTAAAAAAGAACTGAAAAAAAAAAGAAGTATACATTATTTTCACTGGGAGAGAAGACTGCCAAAGAGATTCCAGGTACAACTTGATGGAAAGAGAGATGAGCCTTGTCTCGAGGGTGTGCTGGAGCGCATAGGTGTGAGACCACATAAGTACACACTACATGTTCTGTGAGTCTCATTCATGGAATAATGGAGGCTGTAATGCTGCACAGGGCATGCCCCCTATGATGTCACCCCATAGTTTATGACATGAGCAAACAGAATGCTATCGTGATGCTAGATGGGACCACCCTAGAAGACCGGGGGTGGGGGAGAAGCAGAAAAGAAGGATACAGGGCTCTCTGCTTCCCCCATGGACTAATAAATATGGAAACCAGGACAGTGGTAAGTAATCTAGAGAGCAAATACAAGGGTTCAGGTCGTTTATAGCCACCAAATATTGAACATAAATGTACCTATATGTCCTAGCCTTTGGATATATCATGAGGTCACATGTATGGTAATGTTCCCAATGCACTGCTTTGGGCACTTAGTAGCAGGAATTCCAAAGCTTTCTGTCCCCGGGTTCTCTGGCCCGTAGGTCCCTTGAGGCTGGTGGGGGCCACAGGTGGGAGGTAGAAGACAAACTGTACATTCTTGAATGACTTAACTTTTCCAATTCATTAAACATACTTGACACATGGTGGGCATGTGATAGTGTTGATATTGTCAGCTGGTTGTGGCAACGTGGGTTCTCCAGGGGCAGAAGCTGAGATGGCGTTTTGGGTATTAGGTAGATTTCTATTAGGTATCAACTCCTGTGACAGGATGGAAGGACTGACAGAGGGAAAAGTCAAACCGTGACATAGACCAACCCAGGGGAGACCTCTGGAGCTGACCCAAGACAAATGTGTAGGACTTTATCTCCTTGAAATAAATGGCCAGCCCATGTTCAGTCACCAAATGCAGACTGCCCCAGGCTGGGAGTGACCTCAGGCAAAGAAACTCTGCAACAGAGGCAGAGCCTAAACAAGAAGCTGGAGGCTGTCTGCTGATTGCACTTCCCAAGGCTGGTAAGCAAATCCTGCCTTGAAGAAGGATCTCTCCATCATGCACATCGGTGTCTACCATGCTGATGGGTTAGTCCAAACCAAGGAGGAGGGTAAAGAGATGAGAAGATGCAAACATGTGAATGGGACACAGAGCCACCTGTGGTGTAAGGTCAAATCCCACTCTTGCTCTTGAGCCTAGAAGACACTGGAGTCAGAGGTCACTTGTTCCCATCCAACCTCCTCTGCAACAACCAGCTCCATGGAGCCTCCAACAGCCTGACAGTCCTCACCTCTTGCAACATGATCCCCTTGACCTGGGCCTCAACTTCCTCAAGGTTGGTGAGGCATGGGACCACTCAGTGCCCACAACTTGTACAATCCAGAATGGGGACAGAGGTGGGCAAGATCTTATTTGACAGCCCAAATATAAATTCTTCTACTCTTCTCTCAAAAGACACGTTGGCTCTCCCAACTCCCCATCTCCGCTCTTTCCCCGACTCCTTTGATTGCACTCTCTAATAAAGCCATAGCACATAACCTCCTGCCTCTTAAAGAACCCACAAAAGAAGCTTTATTTCTTAGTTTAGGACAAAATGTGTCAGGACCAAATTTTCCCATGCAGTAAAACAGCCAGGCATGTGCAAGAATAGCTATGGATAGTCCAAGACCTCAAGACTGTTGCTGTATAGAAAGCAAGTCCCATATGGGGAACATTTAGATTCTGATCTTGCCCCTTCCCTACTCCCCCTTGTAGTCAGAGGTTTAATGAATACAAATTTGCCTTAAAACCTTGCCTTTCACTATGACCAAACAATTAAAAATTCAAGAAAGTACTTATATCATTTTCTTCCCAAGTCAGAAGGCTGGAACTACTAAGCATGCCTGTGTTTCTTCTTTGAAGGTGAGGAACTCAAGAAGATAGAGACCAAAAACGTTTCTATGTCCCCAACTTTTTTCTGGTATCTGGTGTCCAATAGAGAGGTATTGCTCCCATTGGATTGCTCCCATGTCAGTCAGACATCCAACCTCCAACACACCTACAAGAGCACTTCCAGATGTGCCTTCCTGAGGAATTCTTTGCAGCTATGGTGGACTGGGCCAAATGAAAACTGAAGTCTATTATACCAAGCAGTACAGTTTACAATTCCAAATATTACCAGACCAATGCGATGTGCCCAATGGAGCTTCTTGGCAATGGGCTTATTGTCAAGCATCACTCATAGTTCAGGAGTTGATTTGCACCTACATACACAATAATGTAGCTGAATCACCAGCTATAGATTAAGTGTGTCTGCTTCTCCCTCTTTAAGTCATGGAGAGCCTTTCCACCTAAAGGCAGAAGTGCTGGAGTAGCTGATGTTGGAATAGCGCTAGGGTTCTGTCAACCAAAAATTGTCAGGAGGCAAAGATTAGGCAAAAGCGTTTATTTGTGATCAGAGAATTGCAATTCAGTGTCCACAGATTTGGGCAGCAACCCAGACAATATCCCACTAGGGAGCAAAAATCAGGGGCTCTTAAAGACAAAAAAATTTTAAGTTGTTTACAAAACATTTTGATGGGTGTTGGCAGAAGAAAACAAATCAGAGCTAAACAGAACTGGTTGCTAAGGCTCTCTCTACGCAAAGGCCTGTTACTGTAGCAACTTGCAAGTCTTCAGAGTTCTTGGAGTATTTGTGGTTTGGCCTAGTTCAAAAATTCATGGTTCCACCTGGCGAGGACATATGGAAGGCCCAACTCCTTAGTAGCCTCCTGGCTCCATTTTAAACCCCCACCCCACCCCAGCATGAGCGACTCCATTTTATATCACCTTTCACAGTCTCACTGTTGGAAAAAAGAGCAGGATCATCAGCCTTTCAGTGTCCAAGATTGTTACACTACCAAATACCTCCAGGCTGCCCCCAGATACTATGGGGTGTTGATGCACTGGGACAATGGGGGTTGGTTAGAACCTGCAGCTACCCTCAGCCAGAAGGTGAGGAACCCATACTCTAGTGATGAGCTGGGACCCAAGAGAAGGATGGCAGCATTCATTAGAATGGCCTAAAGCTACAGCAGCCATAAGCTCTGTGATCTCTTTGTCTCCTTCTGCTCTCCCCTCCAAGCCTCCAACATGACAGAAACAGAAGCCTCACCACAGAATTCAGCATGAGGCTCAGAGGGCGTAATAAGAGATCAAGAGGGCTTGTCAAAACATCAGGCTGCCATTGCACAGAGCCCGAGACAGCTGTCCAGATGTTTACACTCAGATGTCTCCTGACTTGGGACTCCCCGTGCTCTCTCCTCCTGTGGCCGTAGCTCCTTTCAGGATTCTGTGGTCAGAGATATTATTTTGAAAGGACATTTTGTCCCCCAATGGGCAGGAGAGAGAAAACAAGAGGAGGGCCAGCTTCAGGTGGGGGGGCAGGAGCAAGAGCCTGGGGCTGAGAAAGAGGCCACTTGAATCCAGGCTGTCCTTGCCATGGGGAGACAACTGTGGGTGTCCAAGTAAGGCCCAAACTCCTTGGAACTGCAGAGTTCTCGGCTCTGAGAAGGAGAGTGTTTTCCTGTATCAGAAATTTTTAAAGTTGTTTATTTTATGGCATAGCACTCTTTATTCAAAATGGATTTTGAAAAAAGAAGGAAGCTGCTATTGTTGAACTTGGAAAGGAGACCATTGAAAACTAATGGCTTAAAGAATTGCTCAAGTCCCTGACTGAAATGCCCAAGGGCGCCTCCATCTTCTGCCCTGCACTCCCCACCCCAAAGGGTAGATGGTGTTCTATCCGCCATGTGGCCTAGATCCAACCTTATTCTGAAAGGAAATTTTCCCCCCAACAGGCAGGAGGGGGTGGTGGTGGTGAGTGTTAAAGTTGTGAAGTGATATTCAAACACTGGAACTGTTATTCTGTCCTGGAGGGAGAGAAGAAAGCTGAAACACGATCCGAGCCATGCTTTGTGACAATTCGTTGAAATGTGGCCATGGCTGGAAATCCCTTGACAAACAGGAGAAGAAAAAGTTAATGGGAGGAAATGAGAACCCTATGCATGGCTCTGTAGTTGAGATCCTCAGTTTGCTCGAGGTTACCATGGACTCCTCTGTTCTGCAAGAAAGTTCTTCAGTCCCTTGAAGGTCTTCCTCCTATCATTGAAAGACACCTTCATTCCACCTTGGCTCATCCCAACAGATCACGAATTCAGAGACCTTCATGGCTGGATGTCAAAGGCCTCCAGCCTCTAAGAACCTCCTTCAGCATTCTGCCAATAGCTTCTGAGGGTCTGGTTTTCCTTAGACACCAGGGGAGGGGATCTAGGTAGATCCATTTGGTGCCTCCTGATTCACCAGCTTGTAAAACATAAAGGTGGAATTCTAAGCATGCAGCTGGCTCAGAATCACTAATATACAAATCTTTATATATACCTTGGGAAGTCAGTCAACCAATTAGCACTGAATGAACTTTATGGGAGTAACGTAATATTTAAAGTATTTCCCAAGTGCTACATCACATGAATGGACAAATCAGAATCGATGAGGGGCTGGAGTGAATCCTGGAGACCTCCTGTTTGCCCAAGTTGGTAGATGATGTTATGGGTAAAATTGTATGTTATGGGTAGAATTTCAACACATCAATTTGGGGAGGATGGGTCATATGTTGAAATCCTAACTCAGAACCTCAGAATGTGACCTTATTTGGAATAGGATCACTGTGGATGTATTAAGAGGACATCGTACTGGAGTAGGTGGACCCCTAATCCAAATGACTATTGTGCTTATAAAAAGGGGGAATTTGGACCCAGAGACTCACACGGGAAGAACACCATGTGAACATGGAGGTGGAGACCAAGGTGATTATCTCTGATCAGGTTACAAGCCCAACAAACACCAAAGACTGTCAGGAAACTACCAGAAGCTAGAGGAGAGGTCTGGAATAGATCCTTCCCTAAAAACAGCTTCAGAGGGAACACCTGCATTTCAGATGTCTACCCTCAGAATTGTAAGACCTCACATTTCTGTTGTATAAGCCTCCCAGTGTGTGGACTTGAGTTACAGCCATCCTAGCAAACTGGTACAGTTGGTGAGGAGGTCTGGGAGTCCCAGGGGTGGAGCACGGATGGCAGAGGGAGAACATTTGGTGGCTCAGAGCAGTGTCTGTTGACCAACAGGGATGAAAGCAGTTCAGTATTTTCCAATCAGTTTGACCATACCTTTGCACACAAGCTGATTGTCTGGACTGACTGGAAGATCACAGGGGTGGGGAGGAGGTGCTCACAGTGTCTCACTTCCAGGGATGTGTAAGAAGGTGAGAGAGAAGTAGTTTTCTGGAGAGTTAAGGAGAAAGAGCATGAGCAGCGGAGGTGGGCAGAGAGAGAGAGGGAGACACAGAATCTGAAGCAGGCTCTAGGCTCCCAGATGTCACCGCAAACCCCAGTGTGGGGCTCAAACCCACGAGCTGTGAGATCATGACCTGAGCTGAAGTCGGATGCTTAACCGACTGAGCCACCCAGGTGCCCCCCGGAATGCACCTGCTTTAACAGGGGGATTGCAGATTTTTACTGAGGGCGATGTTAGTTTTGTGAGGAACTCAAATTCCATTTCATATTGTGCACCTACTATTAGCTGCTTAGGTGCACTAGGCACTGACAGAAGAAGCAGAAGCCTGAGACTCAGCCTCTTGCAATTTCTTGCACGTTACTTGCAAAGAGAAGATTATGTCATTTGAAAGAGAACTTTACATTAAACAGTCAAAACTTAAAAATTTAAGTACAATATGATGCATATAAGTTGTTATTTTAAGAGCCAGCTCAGGTGACTAAACTTGGATTAAAGATTCCGATCAGTGGCACAAAAACAGACACTCAGATCAATGGAACAGAATAGAGAACCCAGAAATGAACCCACAAACATATGGCCAACTAATCTTTGACAAAGCAGGAAAGAATATCCAATGGAATCAAGACAGTCTCTTCAGCAAATGATGCTGGGAAAACTGGACAGCAACATGCAGAAGAATGAACCTGGACCACTTTCTTACACCATACACGAAAATAAACTCAAAATGGATGAAAGACCTAAACGTAAGACAGGAAACCATCAAAATCCTCAAGGAAAAAGCAGGCAAAAACCTCTTTGATCTTGGCTGCAGCAACTTCTTACTCAACACATCTCCAGAGGCAAGGGAAACCAAAGCAAAAATGAACTATTGGGACCTCATCAAAATAAAAAGCTTCTGTACAGCAAAGGAAACAATCAGCAAAACTAAAAGACCACTGACAGGATGGGAGAGGATATTTGCAAACGACATATCAGATAAAGGGTTAGTATCCAAGATCTATAAAGAACTTATCAAACTCAACACACACAAAAAAACAATCCAGTGAAGAAATGGGCAAAAGACATGAATAGACACTTCTCCAAAGAAGACATCCGGAGGGCCAACCAACACATGAAAAATGCTCAACATCACTCATCATCAGAGAAACACAAATCAAAGCCACATGGAGATACCACCTCACACCTGTCAGGATGGCTCACATTAACAACTCAGGCAACAGATGTTGGTGAGGATGTGGAGAAAGAGGATCTCTTTTGCATTGTTGGTGGGAATGCAAGCTGGTGCAGCCACTCTGGAAAACAGTATGAAGGTTCCTCAAAAAACTAAAATAGAACTACACTACAATCCAGCAATTGTACTACTAGGTATTTACCCAAGGGATACAGGTGTGCTGTGTCAAAGGGGCACATGCACCCCAATGTTTATAGCAGCACTATCCACAATAGCCAAAGTATGGAAAGAGCCCAAATGTCCATCAATGGATGAATGGATATAGAAGATGTGGTATATATATACAATGGAGTATTACTCAGCAATCAAAAAGAAGGAAATCTTGACATTTGCAACTACGTGGATAAAACTGGAGGGTATTATGCTAAGTGAAATTAGTCAGAGAAAGACAAAAATCATATGACTTCACTCATATGAGGACTTTAAGAGACAAAACAGATGAACATTAAGGGAAGGGAAGCAAAAACAATATAAAAACAGGGAAGGGGACAAAAACATAAGAGACTCTTAAATATAGAGAACAAACAGAGAGTTGCTGGAGGGGTTTTGGGAGGGGGGGATGGGCTAAATGGGTAAGGGGCACTAAGGAATCTACTCCTGAAATCATTGTTGCACTATATGCTAACTAACTTGGATGTAAATTTAAAAAGTAAAGGAAAAAAAAAGAAAGGAGAGATTACCAAGGACTAAAGTCAGGGGTGGGGAAGGTGGAGTTATTCCTTCAAGAGTGCAGTGGACATTTTCAATCTGGATGTAACTCATACTCTTCATGAGTACAGAGGTTATTTTCAATTTGGGGTAACTCATAGTAATGGGTACAAAGAATTTTGAATGTAATTAATGCCACTGAGTATATGCTTACAAATATTACAAGGATAAATGTTATGTATATTTCTTCACAATAAAATTGTAAAAAAAAAAAAAAAGAAAAAAGAAAAAAGAAAAAAGATTCCTATCAGTCTTGGAAGCTCATTTGTGAGATGGACAGCCGTGAAATACTCAGGCTGATAGTTCACATCTTTTTCTGCCCCTCCTTCCCCGGCTCTAGTTTGCAAGTTGCTCAGAATATTTGGCTATGAGGGACACCTGGGTGGCTCAGTCGGTTGAGCATCCAACTCTTGATTTCAGCTCAAGTCATGATCCCACAGTTGGTGAGATCGAGCCCTGCGTTGGGTTCTGCGCTGACAGTGCAGAGACTGCTTGGGATTCTCTCTCTCTGCCTCTTGCCCACTCATGCTCATGCCCTCTCTCTCTCAAAACAAATAAGCATTAAAAAAAAAAAGAATATTTGGATGTGAGCATCCCTCTCAGATTGCGGGCTCTTTCTAAAAGAACCGGAACAGACGTGTGGGCTTTCCACTTGTGTTGTCAATGTTATTCTCCCAATTTCTTTTTTTAAGTCTCCATGTGGACATTTTTAATTCAGTTTAACATTTTAATTTTGTTTTCTGTGAGCCCTTCCTTGTTGTGAAATGTTAGGGTGGTTAGTGTGTGTTCCATTAACTTCCGCTCAAGCCTATGGAGGTTTCCAGTTTGCTGAGGGCACATGGATGTGGGCCAGACCCATAACTGTTGGCTGGGCGCTGACCCTTTCTAGCAACCGCCGATGGGGTGTTCTCTGCGTGCTGAGGAAACTGGGTCTGACTGGCAGGAAGGGGAGGGAATGGGTGAGGCTGAAACGCAGGCAGCAATGGGTCTTCCCAGAAGAGGCAGAATTTGCCAAGGGACATATGGGGACACGGGGCCTGCCAGGGACACGGGGCCCCAGTCACACCAGGGTGGAGCAGACTCAGCATTACTTCCTCCAAATGCAAGTGTATTTAAACGAGGAGGACAGGGACAAGTTCCCGTCCCTCCCAGGGAACTCTTGACTCGCTTTAATCAGATGTTTGTGGGCTCTTGGCCTGGCACACAGAAGAGCAATGACGGAGAGAGAACTGAAGAGGAGGAGGAGGGCATCAGGAAATGGGTGTGACCATGGTTTTTGTTCCTTGTAGTTGGACTCTGAAGATTTCTGAAAATGGTCACAACCTGTTTTGTATGTTTCCAGGATAAATGAAGTTTTCTTCAAGGTCATGTAACACTTCACAGTGAGGCAGGGGTGTCTCTCTCAATGATGCCAGTGGTGCCCCGTACAAAGCCTTGCACACATTAGACATTCTGGGAATGTGTATCTGCTAAATTTAGATGAATTCCTAAAGGTCATGTGTGTGCGTGTGGATTCCATTTTTATAAGCTGGATTGCACTTTAAAAGCATATGGGGAGCACATTGAAAGGAATACTGCATTGGCTCATTTTGTGAAATTAGTATCCACTTCCTGATTTATTTGTTTTATAAGCAGAAGTAGGCTTGTATGGTTTCCTTAAAAACCAAGCACACAGATGCTCCGTTCCCCATCTGCAAGGTGATGGGACAGGACTCGGCAATTTTGGATATTCCTTCCAATGCTACAATTATAAAGCCTTAGAAACTATTTCCAGTTAACATGAAGATTTAGAAATTGAGAGATCTGGTTGCCTTTTCTGCTTTGAGCGACAGGGGAAAATAAGTAGAGTGGTTCTTCTCAAGTTTTGCCATCTTTCCATTTACTCATCACATACTGCAGTTACGTTCACCTGAAATAGCAATTATTTGTAGTAAGCCATACTCACCTCTCACATGATGCCCATCTCTACTCTGGATTAGTTTCATCGCTTGCTTTTTGATATGCTTTCTTGGCTACAAAGAACTGAGCTCTGGGGCTCCTGGGTGGCTCAGTCGATTAAGCGCCCAACTTCAGATCAGGTCATGATCTCACTGTCCATGAGTTCCAGTCCCGTGTGTCAGGCTCAGTGCTGAGTGTGGAACCCATTTCAGATTCTTTCTCTCTCTCCCTCTCTCCCTCTGCCACCTCCTCCACTTGTGCTCTCTCTCTCTCTAAAATAAATTTTTAAAAAAGACAAAGAGCTCAATTAAAAAATAAAATTTAAAGTAGTTTTAGATTTACAGAAAAGTTGTAAGAGTACTACAGAGGGTGTGTTTTTTTAAGTGAGAATGAGAGTGTGTGTGTGAGTTGGGGAGGGGCAGAGGGAAGGGGATAAAGAGAATGCCCAGCCTGGTGCCCGATGCAGGGGCTCAATCTCACAACCCTGGGATCATGACTGAGCTGAAATCAAGAGTCGGACAGTCAACTGACTGAGCCACCCAGGCAACCCAGTACAGAGGGTTCTATACCCAGTGTCAAGTTGTCCCCAGTGTCAATATCTTACATTAGTATGCACAATTGCCAAAACTAGTGAGTCAATACATTATTATTAACTAAAGTACATACTTTATTTGAATTTTCTTAGTTTTTACCTGATACCCGCTTCTGTCCCAGGACCTCATCCAGGATATATTATATTGAAACATCCTTTCTCCTTAGGCTCCTCTGGACCAGGACAGGTCCTCATATTTTTCTTGTTTTTGACCTTGGCAGTTCGAAGGAGTATGGGTCAGGCTACTTTCTAGACTGCCCTCGGTTTGGGTTTGTCTGATGTTTTCCTCATGGTCAGGTTCAGGGTTCTTGAGAGGGACACCACCAGGGCTAAGTCCCATCCTCACCACAGCACATGCAGGTTTCATGCTGTCCACTGACATCAAGCTTGATTACATAGCAGTGGCAGTGTTTATTGGGAGGTCTCCAACTGTGTCCCTCTTTCCATGCTGTACTCTGGATGGAGGTTGCTATGCACAGCCCACGCTGAAGGGATAGGACATTTTGAGAGTATTGATTCAAGAGCAGAGGACCCTACATGAATTGTGTGAATTTCTTTTGTACAGCAGATTTCTCTACTCTTATTTCTTTATTTACCCACTCATTGTGTCAAGGTGGACTCAGATATTTATTTTCTTTTTTTTTTTTTTTAATTTTTTTAACGTTTTTATTTATTTTTGAGACAGAGAGAGACAGAGCATGAACGGGGAGGGGCAGAGAGAGAAGGAGACACAGAATCGGAAGCAGGCTCCAGGCTCTGAGCCATCAGCCCAGAGCCCGACGCCGGGCTCGAACTCACGGACCGTGAGATCGTGACCTGAGCTGAAGTCGGACGCTTAACCAACTGAGCCACCCAGGCGCCCCTCAGATATTTATTTTCTACTTTGGGTTATAATCCAATACTTAGTTATTTATTTCGTTGCTCAGATTGTTTCAGGTTTGGCCACTGTGAGTTCTTTCAGTCAGCTCTTTCTTTTTTAAGTTTTTCTATTTTATTTATTTTGAGAGCGAGAGAGTGGGGCTTAATCTCTATCCTGGAATCATGACCTGAGCTAATATCAAGAGTCAAATGCTTAAATGACTGAGCCACGCAGGCACCCCTTTAAGTTGGCTCTTGAGTCCCCTTGACATGCACCCACCATCTTTTTTGAGCCCTTCCTTACTTCCTGGCACCACAACATGTTCCAGGCTCATTTTGTATATTCCCAACCCCAGCCCTAAGACCAGCCCTTTCTCCAGTGAGCCCTGTTCCCTTTTATTGAAGAATGGTGTTTAGAATCCAAGATCTGGGTGCTGGGTATATTCACTGCCACCAGGGTGTGGCACTTCTTTCCTTTTGCTTCTTCTGGACCCTCTTAGCAGACAGACTAAAGAAGTATGTGGGCATGCCAACTAATGTATATACGCATCTAGAAATAGTACTATACATGTCCATCTGTATCTAGAGGAAACTAAATGTTCATACTAATGTCTCCAATTCTAATCCATTGCCACACATTTTTAGACATTGCAACTGTGGAGAAATATAAAGCCAACCTGACTTCCGCCCTTCTACATAATTCACGTTTCCTAACAGTTTTGCTTATCTTTGAAATTCAGCAAATTCACCAGGCCATATATTGGAATTCATCATTATCACTGGACCCTGACTCCATGAGATGGACAGATGTGTTTAGAGGGCAAGCCCAGGAGGCCACCTTCTCTATGACTCCCAGCTGAGCCCCACAGTGGTGGCTGAAATCTTGGGACAAGGAATTCTTAACTTCAGCCTTTCTTACTGCCCAGCTGAGGGAAAACCTTAGGGCAAGGAATTCCAAGTAAGGAATCTGTAATTCTTTCAAAGTCACTCAATTTTAAAATTTATGTTTAAATTTGTGCAAAGGAAAAGTCACTATCTGTGTGGTATACGGTTCCATGGCCTTTGACAAACATATAGAGAAGTGTACCTTTGACCACAGTCACAATAGGGAACAGTCCACGTGCCGCCCAGATGCCGTCCTGTTGCCCTTTGTAGTCAACAGCCCCCCCAGCCTTTGTTAACCACTGACCTGTTCTTCATCCCTATAGTTTTGTCATCTCCAAGATGTCACATAAATGGAATCTTATAGTATGCAGCCTTTTGGATGTGGTTTATGTCACTTAGCAAAAATACTTGGAGATTTCTCCATGTTATTGCATAAAATCACTTGCTTTTTTTTTTTTTAAGTTTATTTATTCTGAGAGAGAGACAGAGATCACAAACGGGATGAACAGAGAGAGAGGGAGAAAAATCTCAAGCAGGCTCCACACTGAAGGCACAAAGCCCGATGTGGGGCTCAAACCCATAAGCTGTGAGATCATGACCTGAGTCGAAGTCGGACACTCAACCGACTGAGCCACCCAGATGCCCCGTAAAATCACTTACTTTTAATATTGCTATCCAGGTACTACATCAGCATAGTTTAGATTTTTGCACTAGTGATTCCCTTGAATGTCTGTATTAGTTTCCTGAGGCTACATAACAAATGACCACAATCTTGGGGACTTAAAACACCAATTTATTAACTCACAGTTTCTAAGGGTCTGGACTCCAGGCACATCTTGACTAAGTCTTCTTTCTGTTGAGAGTCTCGCAAGGCTGCAAACAACATCTCATCTGCTACCTCCTCTGAGGCTTACAAACCTCCTGTAAGCTCACTGGTTATGGGTAGAATTCAGTTCCTTGCAGCTAGCTATCAGATTGGGGTCCTTGCCCTGTCAGCACATTGACTGTAGGGCAGTGAAACTGATTTCAGATTTCTGACCTCCATAACTGTAAAAGAAGAAAGTGGTCTAAGTCACTAAGTTTGTGGTAATTTGTTAGAGCAGCAATGAAAAATGAATAAATACATCACACATTAGAAGTGAAGTAAATTGGGGGGTGCCTGGGTGGCGCAGTCGGTTAAGCGTCCGACTTCAGCCAGGTCACGATCTCGCGGTCCGTGAGTTCGAGCCCCGCATCAGGCTCTGGGCTGATGGCTCAGAGCCTGGAGCCTGTTTCCGATTCTGTGTCTCCCTCTCTCTCTGCCCCACCCCCGTTCATGCTCTGTCTCTCTCTGTCCCAAAAATAAATAAACGTTGAAAAAAAAAATTAAAAAAAAAAAAAAAGAAGTGAAGTAAATTGGGGCACCTGGGTGGCTCAGTCAGTTAAGCGTCCGACTTTGGCTCAGGTCATGATCTCACAGTTTGTGAGTTCAAGCCCCGCATCAGGCTCTGCTGACAGCTCGGAGCCTGGAGCCTGCTTCAGATTCTGTGTCTCCCTCTCTCTCTGCCCCTCCCCTGCTCGTACTCTGTATCTCTCAATCAAAAATAAACATTAAAAAAAAAAAGAAGTGAAGTAAATGTGCATAGGATATGTTAAAATAGAATAGAGATTCTCAAACTCTTTTAATTGCCAACTCTTGGTAAGAAAACCATTTGCTGGGGCACCTGAGTGGCTCAGTCAGTTAAGTGTCTGACTTCGGCTCAGGTCATGACCTCACATTTGGTGAGTTCGAGCCCTACATCAGGCTCACGGCTGTCAGCACACAGCCAGCTTCAGATCCTCTGTCTCCCTCTCTCTCTCTGTCCCTCCCTCACTTGTGCTCTCTCAAAAATAAAATAAACATTAAAAAATAAAAAGGAAAAATATCTCATATCGATATCCAATATGAGCAAGCAAACACAGTGGTACACACAGGAAAACATAATTGAAAGTTTTACAAATCATTTATTTTTACAAAGTATACTCTGATATTTTCTGTAATGTTTTATTCTCTTTCTTTCCCTTTCTTTCTTTCTTTCTTTCTTTCTCCCTTCCTTTTTAATGCTAGTTAGGACGCACTAAATTGATTCCATAATCTCCTGATGAGTATCTTGAAAAATGCTGGAGCTCAGGGCCCTACAGTGGATAGACGGGATCAAGTTGAGATGGGTTTTAAAAAAAATTTTTTTTTTAATGTTTTATTTATTTTGAGACAGAGAGAGATAGAGCAGGAACAGGGGAGGGGCAGAGAAAGAGGCAGACACAGAATCCAAAGCAGGGTCCAGGCTCTGAGCTGTCAGCACAGCAGGGGTCGAACCCACAAACGGGAGATCATGACCTGAGCCGAAGTCAGACGCTTGATTGACTGAGCCACCCAGGCGCCCCAAGTTGAGATGGGTTTTAAGTGTCAAACTCTTGGGGCACCTGGATGTCTCAGTCAGTTAAACGTCCGACTTTGGCTCAGGTCATGATCTCTTGGTTTGTGGGTTTAAGCCCTGTGTTGGGCTCTGTGCTGACAGCTTGGAGCCTGGGGCCTCCTTGGGATCCTCTGTCTCCCTTTCTCTCTGCCCCTCCCCCGTTCATGCTCTGTCTTTCTCAAAAATAAATAAGCATTAAAAAAAAATAAAGTCAAACTCTTGACAGAACATGACAAATGCTTCATAGTAGCTCATAGTTGGTGGCACTGCCATCAGGGGCCTAAACAGATAACAGTGCAAAGTTTTCCTCTGAAACTCTGAATCCTCTACTTCAATGGTTCTCAGCTGAGGGTGACTTTGCAGCCCAGGGGATGTTAGGCGATGTCTGGAGACATTCTCTGTTACAAGTGGGACACAGGCTACTTACTAGCACCAAATGTGCAGAGGCTGGGGATACTATGGCTAACGATTCTACAAGGCAAAGGACAGGCCGTACAACACTAAATTATCCAGCCCCAATGTCAGCAGTGCCAAGGTGGAGAAACCAAGTTCTAGTTGCATCTTCTCTTGGTCAGCTGTGTCCAGACTGACTTTTTCCATCTCTCTGGCTTCCCCAGGTTTGTCCTCCCTTACTATGTCCTGTGGTCCACAATTATGCCTTTCCTACCCAGCATAAAACATTCACAAGCTCTTGGGAACTAGGTTTGTGTTTTAGTCCATTTGGACTGCTGTAACAAATACCACAGACTGGGTCACTTAAACAACAGAAATTTATTTCTCACAGTTCTCACAGTTCTGGAGGCTGGAGGTCCAAGAACCGGGTGCCGGAGTGGGCAAGCGAGGGCCCTCTTCTGGGTCACAGACTTCTTGTGGCTTCCCATGGCGGAAGAGGCTAGCAAGCTGTCTGGGGTCTCTTATACAAAGGCACTAATCCCATTCATGAAGGTTCTACCCTTGTGACCTCATCACTTCTTTTCATGACATCACCATGGGGATTAGATTTCAACATATGAATTTGGGGAGGACACAAACGTTCAGATCACAGCAGCTTGTGATAGGTGACAGCTGTATTTTTTAAAAGTTTATTAATGAATCTGAGGGGTGCCTGTGTGGCTCAGTCGGTTGAGCGTCCAACTCTTGATTTCTGCTCAAGGTCATGATCCCCGGGTCATGGGATCTAGCTCTGTGTCGGGCTCCACACTGAGCATGGAGCCTGCTTAAGATTCCTCTCTCTCACCCTCTCTGCCCCTCTCCTCCGCTTTCGCGCATGCACTCTCTCTAAAATAAAAAATACGTATATTAAAAAAAAGTTTATTAATGAATCGGAGAGCAGTGATTGGTGAGGCGTTCAAGGGATACTGTCGACACACAGTGGCTTATTTCAGGCTGCTACTTTCGGTGAACTACATACCCTGACCTGCAGACTCTTTGTTTCAAACTTCCAAAAGTACTGGGGCACTTGGGTGGCTCAGCTGGTTGAGCATCTGACTCTGGATTTCGGACTCAGGTAACCATCTCACAGTTTGTGAGTTCAAGCCCCACATCAGGCTCTGCACTGACTGAATGGAGCCTGCTTGGGATTCTCTCCCTACCTCCCGCCCTCCCCCCACTAACTCTCGCATGCACGCACTCTCTCTCTCTCAAAAATAAATAAATTGGGGCACCTGCTGGCTGGCTCAATTGGTTAAGACTCCAACTTCAGCTCAGGTCATGATCTCACAGTCCGTGGGTTTAAGCCCCGCGTTGGGCTCTGTGCTGACAGCTCAGAGCCTGGAGCCTGCTTCGGATTCTGTGTTTCCCTCTCTCTCTCTGCCTCTCCCCCACTCACGCTCTGCCTGTCTCAAAAAAAATAAGTAAACATTTTTTAAAAATGTAAAAAAAATAAAATCTACTGGTTTAGGTTATTAGATTTTCCTTCAGTCAGATGTGAAGTACATTTGGAATTCATTCAAATAGGACACAGGTAGCACTGGTCCCTTTGAAAACTGAGAAGATGATGACTTTCTGCATTATCAGGCCATTTAGGAGCTTCCTTCACCCTAAAAATAATTTTTCCCAGCATCCCTGATTCTGTATGTTCTCTCGCAGGGCACTAAGAAGGCAGCTTAAGGGTAGAAGGCATAGTCAGTAACCAGCTTCTGCTGTTTCCACAAATAACTGGTATAAAAAATACCATATATTTAGGAAATAACATCTAATTAAAGCCAACACAGGACAATTCTCTGAGGGAGGCCCAGGCCACATGCATGGGGCCAGCTCACTGGGGTATGGGTGGTGCTTAGTGTCAAAGGGTGGAGTGTGAAAATAATCCATTTTAGCCTTCATATTTGGTGGTGATGGGGTGGGGGTGCCTTTGGAAAAGAAGAGTCACATGCATTGTTAATTCCAGAATGAATGGTTTTGTGGTTTGGGTATTATTGTCTCTTGTAGTTTCACAGGAACATGAAAGCACCTATAAATAAACTGCAGGAAGTGGGAGATACATTTACAAAGAGGGTTTTAAACATAATAATTAGAATTCCTGACTTCTGAAACTAAGATAGCTTTACAGTGGAAAGCACTCTGATTTCTGTGTTGCAATATGTAGCCCCTCTCCCACCCCAGGGTAGGGGTTGGGGGCTGGGTTGGAGCAGTGGTGAGGAGCTTGAATGGTGAAGGAAGGTTGACTGAGAGACAGGGTTCCAGAAGGGCAATGTGCCAAGTAGAGCAAACCACTGCAAGTGAAAAATACTCTTTACTAACCAGTCTATATTTGTATATAGTTCCCTCTGGAGCAAAGGCAAATAAATTTAATAATTAAAAAAAAAAAGCAACGATTTCATTATGCACTGATGTGACCTGGGCATGACACACGGATTAGTTCATGTAGCCATCACAGTAATTCAATGAGGTAAGTACCATCGGCGTTCCCACTTACACACGAGAAAATTGAGGCTCACAGGGACTGAGGGTTTGGATTAACAAGGGGCCATGCGAGGATTAGAAATGGGACAATTTGACTCCAGAGGCCATGCAGGTAATCAGTCCTGGAGCATGCAGTGCGTGGGCTCAAGGTGAAAGCAATGGCTGGTTGAAATATGGACAGCTGAAATAGAGACGTCTGTGAGTTTCTTTTTCCTTTTCCCAGTCCTATCAATTTTTTTAACCGAAATATATTTCACATATACCGTTGTGTAAATTTAAGGTGTACATGTTGATTTTATACATGTACATAATGCAGGATGATTGTCAATGTTGTTAGCACCTCTACCATATCACATATCATTTGTTTTCTGTGGTGGAAATAACTAAAATCTGGGCTCTTGGCAAGTTTGATTTTCTGATTTTTTTAAATGTTTACTTATTTTTGAGAGAGAGAGAGCAAGACAGTAAGGGGCAGAGAGAGAAGGAGACACAGAATCTGAAGCAGGCTCCAGGCTCCGAGCTGTCAGCACAGAGCCTGACGTGGGGCTTGAACTCACAAACCGCAAGATCATGACCTGAGCCAAAGTTGGACACTTAACCAACCGAGCCACACAGATGCCCCAAGTTTGATTTTTGTAATACAATCTTGTTATCTGTAATCACCATACTATACATAGATTTCCAGGATTCTTTTTCTTTTTTCTCCACCACCCAAGTGTCCTTTTTTAAAAAAATTTTTATTTAAGCATATTTGATACAGTGTTACGTTAGTTTCAGGTATACAACAGTGATTCAACTTCTCTGTATATGGTGTGTTCACTCCAAGTGTAGCCCCCATTTGTCACCATACAATGCTATTACGGTATCATTGACCATCATTCCCACGCTGTTCCTTTTATTCCCATGACTTATTCATTCCATAAATGGAAACCTGTATCTCCCACTCTTCTCCACCCATTTTGTCCATCCTCCAACCCCTCCCCCCTCCACTGACCTCCCCTCTGGCAACCATCAGTTTGATCTCTGTATTCATAGACTTGATTCTGCTTTTTGTTTGTTTATTCATTTGTTTTGCTTTCTAGAGTTCACATATGAGTGGAATCATATGGTATTTGTCTTTCCTACTCTGACTTATTTACTTAGCATAATACACTCTAAGTCCATCCATCTTGTCCCAAGTGGCAAAAATATAATTCTTTTTATGGCTGTGTAGTATTCCATTGTATATTTAAACTACAACTTCTCCATTTACTTATCTATTGATGGACACTTGGGTTGGTTCCATATCTTAGCTACTGTAAATAATGCTATAATAAACAGGGGTGTGTATATCTTTACAAATTAGTGTTTCATTTCTTTGGGTAAATATCCAGTAGTAGAATTGTTGGATCTTATGGTATTACTATTTTTAATTTTTTGAGGAACTCTATATTGCTTTCCACAGCTGTGCCAGTTTACATTCCCACCAACAGATTCCTTTTTCTCCACATCTTTGCCAACACTTATGATTATCTTTTTTTATTTTAGCCATTCTGACAAGTGTGAGGTAATACTTCATTGCGGTTTTACTTTGCATCTACCCCTGATGATGAGTAATGTTGAGCATCTTTTCATGTGTATATTGGCCATCTGTATGTCTTCTTTGGAAAAATGTCTATTCAGGTCCTCTGCCCATTTTTTAAGCGGACTATTTGGTTTTCTTTGTGTTGAGTTGTAGAAGTTCTTTATATATTCTGGGTATCAATCCCTTATTGGACAGATTATTAGCAAATATCTTCTCTCATTCAGTAGGTTGCTTTTTAGTTTTGTTGATGGTTTCCTTCACTGTGCAAAACTTTTAATTTTGATGTAGTCCTAATGGTTTATTTTTGTTTTTGCTTCCTTGCCTGAGGAGACATTTCTGGACAAATGTTGCCAATGCCAAAGAAATTACTGCCTGTGTTCTCCTCTACAATTTTTATGGTTTCAGATCTCACATTTAAATCTTCAATCTATTTTGAGTTTATTTTTGTGTATGGTGTTAGAAAGTGGTCCAGTTTTATTCTTTTGCAGGTAGCTGTCCAGTTTTTTCCAGCACCATTTTTTGAAAATACTGTATTTTCCCCATTGTATATTCTTGACTCCTTTGCCATAGATTAATTGACCATATAAGCATGTGTTTATTTCTGGGATGTATTCTGTTCCATTGATTTATGTGTCTATTTTTGTGCCAGTACCGTACTGTCTTCATGATTACAGCTTTGTAATACAGCTTTGAAGTCTGGAATTGTGATACACAGCATTGTTCTTCTTTCTCAAGTTTGCTTTGGCTATTTTGGGTCTTTGTAGTTTGTACAAATTTTAGTATTGTTTGCTCTAATTCTGTTAAGAATGCTATTGGCATTTTCATAGGGATATTGTTGAATTTGTAGGTCGCTTTAGGTAGTGTGGATATTTTAACGATATGAATTCCTCCAATCCATGATCATGGACTATCTTTCCATTTGTTTGTGTTGTCTTCAATTTCTTTCATCAGTGTTTTATAGTTTTCAGAGTACAAGTCTTTCACTTCTTTGGTTAAGTATATTCTTAAGTATTTTGTTATTTTTGGTGCAATTGTAAATGGAATTGTTTTCTTAATTTCTCTTTCTGCTACTTCATTATTAGTGTATAGAAACACCACTGATTTAGGGGCACCTGGGTGGCTCAGTCAGTTAAGCATCTGACTTCAGCTCAGTTTATGATTTCACGGTTTGTGGGTTTGAGTCCTGTGTCGGGATCTGTGCTGACAGATCAGAGCCTGGAGCCTGCTTCGGATTCTGTGTCTCCCTCTCTCTCTGCCCCTGCCCGGCTTGTACTCAGTCTCTCTCTGGCTCTCAGAAATAAATAAATGTTAAAAAATTAAAAAAAAAAAACCACCACTTATATCTGGGTATTAATTTTGTACAGAACTTATTTTATACTAGTTTCAAGTCTGTACCATTAAACATCTCTCCCATTCCCTTATCCACCAGCCCCTTGTAACCACCATTCTACTCTGTTTTCATGAGTTCAGCTTTTTTTAGATTCCATATATAAGTGATAACATACAGAATTCTTTCCCTGTCTGACTTATCACACTTAGCATGATGCTCTCAAGGTCCATTCATATTGTCACAAATATTTCATGACATATATCTATATATATCTTCTTATCCATTCTTCCTTTATGGGCATTTAAATTGTTTCTATATCTTGACTGTTGACTGTTGTGCAAAAGACTGCAATAAACATAATACTGCTTATGTTTCTTAAATATTGTGTTTTTATTTTATTAAGGTATATATCCAGATGTGGAATTATTGGATCATATGATAGATTTGTTCTTATTTTTTTGAGGAACCACCCTATTGTTTTCTGTGGTGGTGTAAAAAAATGTGTGTTCCTACCAACAGTGCACAGAGTACCCTTTTCTCTACATCCTCGGCAGTTCTTGTTATCTTCTGTTTTCTTGATGACAGCCATTTTAACAGGTGTAATGTGATATCTTATTGCGGCTTTGATTTGCATTTGATGATTAGTAATGTTGAGCCTCTTTTCATGTACCTGTTGGCCATCTGGATGTCTTCTTTAGAAAACTATCTATTTAGTTCCAATGTCCATTTTTAAATCAGGTTTTTTTTTTGTTATTGAGTTGTGAATTCTTTATATATATTGGATATTAACCCCTTGTCTCATATATGGTTTGCAAATATTTTCTCTCACTCTGTAGGTTGCCTTTTTCATTTTGTTGATTGTTTCTTTTGCTGTGGAGAAGCATTAGTCCTACTTGTTGATTTTTACTTTTGGTTGTTTGCACTCTTGGTATCAATCCAAAAAATAATTGCCAAGAGCAATGTCAAGGAGCTTTGTTCCTGTGTTTTTCTCTAGGAGTTTTATGGTATCAGGTCATATCTTTAAGTCTTTGATCTACTTCAGGTTAATTTTTTTTAAGTTTTTATTTAAATTCCAGTTAGTTAACATACAGCATAGTTTCAGGTGTACAAAATAATGATTCAACACTTCCATACATCACCTTGTGCTCATCACCAGTGCCCTCCTTAATCCCTATCACCTATTTAACCTATCTCCCTATCCACCTCTCCATGGGTAACCATCAATTTGTTCTCTATAGTTAAGAGTCTTTTTCTTGGTCTGCCTCTGCCTCTTCTTCCCCTTTTCTCATTTGTTTTATTTCTTAAATTCCTCATATGAATGAAATCATATGGTATTAGTCTTACTCTGACTGACTTATTTAGCTTAGCATATCATTCCCTAGCTCCATCCATTTTTTGAAAATGACAAGATTTCATTCGTTTCTTATGGCTGAGTAATATCCCATTGTATACATGTATACCACATCTGCTTTATCCATTCATCAGTTGATGGACACTTGGGCTGTCTCCATATAATTGGCTATTGTAAATAATGCTGCTGTAAACATCATGGTGCATGTATCTCTTTGAAATAGTATTTTTGTATTCTTTGGGTAAATACCTAGTAGTGCAGTTGCTGGATCATAGGTAGTTCTAGTTTTAACTTTTTGGGGAAATTCCTTATTGTTTTCCAGACTCACTTCAAGTTGATTTTTGTGAGTGGTGTAAGATAGGGGTTCAATTTCATTTTTCTGCATGTGTCTACCCAGTTTTCCCAGCACCATTTGTTGAAAAGACAATTCTTTCCCCATTAGGCATTCTTGGTTCCTAGTCAATTATTAGTTGAGGATATATGCAGGGGGTTAATTCTGAGCTTTCTATTCTGTTCCATTGGTCTATGTGTCTATTTTTATGCGAGTACCATACTGTTTTAATGACTATAGCTTTGTAGTATAGTTTGAAACCTAAAAGTGCGGTGCCTCTGGCTTTGTTTTCTTTTTCATGATTGCTTTTTGGATTGCTTTGGGGTCTTTTGTGGTTCTGTACAAATTTTAAGTTTTTTTTCTATTTCTGTGAAAAATGCCATTGGAATTTTGGTAGGGATTGCGTTGACCCTATAGATGGCTTTGGGTAGGATGATGTCAGCATCATGGCAGCATAAATTATACCTTTTTCCTTTTTCCTTTTATTTGCAACTAATTTGTCATTCATAATGAAACAGAAGTACCTCTGGACATTACACCAGAGTACACAGGAGATTTCTACCAACTGTGATTCAGAAAGTTAGTAGGCCTGAACTCTGAAGGGGGCTGTGGATTCAAGGGAGTCACTGAGTCTCCGCACCCTCACTTGACACAATAAGGGCGAATGGCGGAAGCAAAAGTGGAGAATACAAAACAGAGCAGACATGCAAGGGATGTAGAAAATTCGTGGAGTTCTAGCAGCCTGATGGAGAAGCAGGCACGCCATCGGAGCAGGACACAGATGAGTATGGAGACAGAGGGGAAGGAGGATATTAAGGAGTCAGTCCCATTCCCCAGGGTGGCGCTGCAGTGCCCTGGGGTTTTGCCAGCAGCAACGACAGTGACCTCCCACACAGAAGAAGTAGAAAGCAGAAGATGTGTGACTAACTGACCACCCGGCTGAGCAGGTCTCAGACAGAGGGACCAGTTTTCTTCCAGGAGTATGGTTTCTGAGGAGGGACCTCCATTACTAGGGGGTGGCGAGTGGGGGGTGGAGAGAAGGAGAGAAAAGGAAAGAGGCAGACTAGAATAACCAAGGCTTTGAAGGTAGGAGTTTCATGCTGTCTGCTTTAAGATCTCAGTGGAAGGTCTGCCCATAAAACTCTGGGAGTACCCCCACTCAAGGATCCCTCTTTCAGGCAGTGGGCACCCACAAATACCCAGGTACTAAGTTCACACCCTTTCCCCCCCACCCAACCACCTTTCTTTATACCAGCTTTTTAAAGTGTGCCCTCCCCAGTGCTGCCCCAGAGCCAGTTCAGGGGAAGAGAAACCAAAAATTTGAGATATACTGCCACCTTGTGGAAAACCAAGTTTCTAACTGCTAGTCTGTAGAACTGTCAAAAAGAACAAGACAAGTGTGTGCTACTTCAGATGCAACAACAGAGGCACGTTTCATCAAACACTATGAAACATCATGGTAATATGGTATCACAAAAAGAAAGTGATAATTCTCCGGCAATCAAACCCAAAGACATTGAACAGCGATCTAAGTGATAAAGAATTCAAAATAGCTGTTACGAAGAGATTCAACAGATTACAAGAAAACTCAGAAAGGCAGTTCAAGAAACTCAGGAATAAAATTAAGGAGTTCTTCAGAGGAGTTCTGCACCAAAGAAATGGAAAAATTTAAAAAGAACCCGACAGAAATTCTGGAGCTACAGAATTCAGTGAATCCAATGAAGAATGCATTAGAGCCTAGGAAATAGTACAGATTAGACTGAAGAAAGAATTAATGATCTGGAGGATAAATATTTAGAAATAATCCAGTTAGAAGAAGAGAGAGAACTAAGATTTTTAAAACGTGAAGGCATCCTATGAGAGCTATTGGATAAGATAAGAAGTACATATATAACAATAACTGGTCTACCTGAAAGAGAAGAGAGGGTAAAGGGAGCAGAGAGTATATTTAGAGAAATACTAGCTGAGAATTTCCCAACCCTGGGGAAGGAACGGGAAATACAAGTCCAAGAACCCTATAGAACAAACTTATCTCAGTGCAAAAAATCTTCTCCAAGACACATTACAATGAAACTGTCAAAAATCAATGATAAAGAATCATAAAGGCAGCCAGGGGAAAAAAGAACACAACTGACAAAGAAACCCCCATTAGAGTATCAGATTTCTCAGCAGAAACGCTACAAGCCGGGAGAGAATAGAATGACATTTTTACGTGCTAAAAAATAAAAACTGCCAGCCCACAATACTTTTATGGCCACGTTATCCTTCAAATATGAAGGAGAAACAAAGGTTTTCTCAGACAAAACTTTCGGAGTTCACCACCACTAGACCTGCCTTGCAAGAAATGCTCAAAGAAGTTCCTCAAGCTGAAATGAAAAGATGCTAATTACTTACATAAAAGTAAATGAAAGTGCACAATACTCTAGCAAAGGTAAAAATAAACAATAAGGTAGTATGGGTAATGGGGCTTTGGGTAGTTTGGACATTGTAACTATATTAATTCTTCCCATCGATGAACACACAATGACTTTCCATTTGTGCCTTCTTTGATTTCTTTCAGCGAAGTCCTACAGTTTTCATTGTATAGATCTTTCACTTCCCTAGTTAAATTTATTCTTATTTTGTTGGTTTTGAGGTTACTGTGACTAGGATATTTTTCTTTGTTGCTTTTTTAAGCATTTCAATTGTTAGTGTGTAGAGATGCAACTGATTTCTGTATGTTGATTTTATATCCTTCAATCTTGCTAAATTTGCTGATTAGTGCCAGTAGTTTTTGGTTGAGTCTTTGGGATTTCCCTATGTAAAATCATATCATCTGCAAATAATATCAATTTTACTTCTTCCTTTCCCAATTGGATGCCTTTTATTTAAATTTTTGTCTTGTCTAATTACTCTGGCAAGGACTTGCGGTACTATGTTGAGTAAGAATGATGACAATGGGCATATTTGTCTAGTTTTTGATCTTAGAGGAAACAGCTTTCTATTTTCCTCCATTGAGTATAATGTTAGTTGTGAGTCTGTCATACATGGCCTTTATGTATGTTACTTCTATACCCCATCTATTGAGGATATTTATCATGAAAGAATATTGTAATTTGTCAAATGTTTCTTCTGTGTCTATTGTGAGATGACATGATTTTCATCTTTCATTCTATTAATGTGGTGTAAAACATTTATTGATTTGCATATGTTGAACCCTCCTCACATCCTAGGGACACATATCACTTGATCATGATGCATAATGTTCTTGCATTCAGTTTGCTAATATTTTCTGAGAATTTTTGCGTCTATATTTATCAGGGATACTGATCTACAGTTTTCTTTCCTTTGTAGTGTCCTTATCTGACTTTGATATCAGGGTAATATTGGGCTTGCCTAACAGGTTTAGTTCCCTCCTCTTCAGTTTTTTGGAAGATTTTGCAAAAGATTGCCATTAATTCTTTAAATGTTTGGTGTTATTCACCAGTAAAGCCGTCCAGCCCTCTGTGTTGGAAAGTTTTTGATTATTGATTCAATCTCTTTACTTACTATTGGTCTATTCATATTTTCTATTTTGTCCCAATTCAGTGTTCCATGTTTCTAGGAACTTATCTAGGTTGTCTAATTTGTTGGCATATAGTTGTTCATAGTAGTCTCATGATCCTATGTATTTCTGCAGTTATAATGTCTCCTCTTTTGTTTCTGATTTGAATGTTCTATTTTTCCTTGGTTAGTCTAACTAAAGGTTTGTCCGTTTTGTCTTTTTGAAAAGCCAACCCAGTTTTGTTGGGTTTTTTGTTTTTCTTATCTTTCACTTATTCACCAGTCTTTATTATTTCCTTCTTTCTACTAATTTTGGGCTTCTCTTTTTCTAATTCCTTCAGATGTAAATTAGGTTGTTTGATATCTTTCTAAATTTTTTTAAGTTTATTTGTTTATTTTTGGGGGGGGAGGGGTAGAAAGAGAGAGGGAGAAAGAGAGAATCCCAAGCAGGGTCTGAGACAGCATGGAACCTGATGCAGGGCTCAAACTCACAAATCCTGAGATCGTGACCCGAGCTGAAACCAAGAGTTGGATGCTTAACTGACCGAACCACCTAGATGCCCCAAAACTCTAACATTTTTAATGGATGCATTTATTGCTGTGAACTTCTCTCTCAGAACTTTCGCAACATCCCATAAATTTTAGTCTGTTGTGTTTCCATTTTCATTTATTTCTTTGTTTTTCTTTAATTTTTTTTTAACGTTTATTTATTATTGAGAGACAGAGAGACACAGAACATGAGCAGGGGAGGGGTAGACAGAGGGGGAAACACAGAATCCGAAGTAAGCTCCAGGCTCTGAGCTGTCAGCACAGAGCCCGGCGCGGGGATCGATTGCAAGATCATGACCCAAGCCAAAGTCGGTCGCTTAACCAACTGAGCCACCCAGGCGCCCCTCCATTTTCATTTATTTCAAGATATTTATTTATTTCCTTTTTGATTTCTCCTTTGACCCACTGGTTGTTCAGAAGTGTGTTACTTACACATATTTGTAGATTTTCCAGCTTTCTTCTTGTTATTTACTGGTATCTAGTTTCACACCATTGTGGTTGGAAGAGATAGCTAGTATTATTTCAATCTCCTTAAATTTGCTAAGATCTGTCTTTTATCTTATATGATCTATCCTGGAGAATGTTCCACGTTCTCGTGAGAAGAATGTGTATTCTGCTGTTATTGGATAGCATGTTCTACATAGGTCTGTTAAGTCCATTTGGTCTAAAGTGTGATCCAATTCCAATGTTTCCTTGTTGATTTTCTATCTGAATGATCTATCCTTTGCTGAAAGTGGGGTATTGAAGTCCCCTACTATTATTTTTTTTAATGTTTATTTAGTTTTGAGAGAGAGAGAGATGGAGCACGAGCAGGGGAGGGGCAGAGAGAGAGGGAGTCACAGAATCTGAAGCAGACTCCAGGCTCTGAGCTGTTAGCACAAGCCCGACACATGAGATCATGATCTGAGTCAAAGTTGGATGCTCAAGCGACTGAGCCACCCAGGTGCCCCATGAAGTCCCCTACTATTATTATATTGTTGTCTCTTTCTCCCTTCAGATCTATTAGTAATTGCTTAAAGTAGTTAGGTGCACCAATGTTGGATGAGTACATATTTACGACTGCTCTATCTTCTTGGTGTGTTGACACCTTTATCATTATATAATGAATGACCTCTGTTTCCTGTTTCCATGTTTGGTTTAAAGTCTATTTTTTCTGACATTAGGATAGCTATCCTGCTTTCTTTTGGTTTCTACATGCATGGGATATCTTTTTCCATCCCTTCACTTTGAGCCTGTGTCCTTAGAGCTGAAGTGAATCTCTTATAGGCATCACATTGTTGGGTCCTGTTTTTTTATCCATCCATTCATTCTGTGCCTGGATGTGATTGTGTGAATTCAATCCATTTAAATTTAGAGTAATTATTGATTTGTAAGGACTTACTATGGTCATCTTATCTATTGCTTTCTGGTTGTTTTGTACATCCCATTGTTTATTTTTCCTTCTGTTTATGTCTACCTTTCGTTCACGGATGGATGTCTAATTAGTTGTTGATTGTTATGTAAATTGGTGATCTATTTTCTCATGAACTTGGATGTCCAAGTGTTTCCTCAGGTTTAGGAAGTTTTCAGCTATTATTTCTTTAAATAAACTCTTTGTCTCCTTCTCCCTCTCTTCGCCTTCTGGAATCCCAATTATTCTAATGATTGCCCTTGTGACTGAGTCCCATAGGTCACTCAGGCTTTGCTCTTTTTTATTCCTTTTTCTTTGTTCACTTCTGAATTATTTCTAAATTTCAGTCCTCTAAGTCACTAATTCTATCTTCCATTTGTGTGATTCTGCTACAAATGCTCTCTACTATATTCTTCACCTCACTCACTGAATTAATCTAGCCTCAGAATTTGTTTGGTTCTCTTCTAGAATGTCCATATCTTTAGTAAAGAATTCATTTTTGTTGTTCATGTATGGTTTTCCCCTAATATCACTGAATATCTTCAAAATAGCTATCCTGAATTGTTCCTTTACCAGTCAGATCACAGTATTCTGTTGAGTTGTTGGAAATTATAACAATTGGGTTATTGGGAAATTATATCTTTTGGGGGGTGACGTATTTTCTTTATTTTTCACATTCCTTATATTTTTGCATTGCTGTCTTCCCATTCATCTTCTTAAATCTTTATTGATTGCTTCAGATGGGGGTAGTGATCACTGGAGTTACTAAATCTGGGGTTTCCTCAGCCTTTGAATGGGTAGACCTGGCTCCACTATCCTCACTCCTTCTTGTGGCAGAGTTCTTAAGCTTTTCCATCTTTTCCTAGGCTTGTAACTCACGAGGCTGCTGCTCGAACCCTCTCTCATTTTCCATAAAGTGACTCTTACAGTTGCCGTTTGTGGTTTCTCCTTTGCCCACAGACCCGTTTTTCTGAGAGTTCTCCAATAACCGGACCTGCTCTCACCCGTGCACTTGGGACGACTCACAAAGTGGGGGGCCACAGGGTGGGGGAGGTGCAGGTCTAGCACTCAAGGTGAGGGGGTTGGGGTTCTCAAGTGGGATGTTCCTGAAGTCTTGGGGGCTGACTTCCTGGTGAAGTCCTGAAGCAGTCAGAAGGAACCACGTTCCTTTAATGCCCTTTGATATTCTTGTCTGTTTCCTACCCTTTCCCCTCCTTCCCCCAGTCATGGATGTCCTACCCTGGGTGCTGCTGGAGGGAAATGGGTTTCTTGAGCCATGACCCACAGAACTGAATTAATTGGGGTAGTCAGGCACTCACTCACAGCTCTCTGCCTCCTCCACAGGAGTGGTTGCCCACACCTGACAGTTTAGCCCCATGGAGTGTTGCCCTGGATGGAAGGGCTCTAGCAAGAGCTTCTCTCTTTCCACTGAGTACAAACTCATCCTTCTCGTTCCAAAGGTGTGTTGGCATCTCCCCACAAGCAGGCTGGATTTCTACAAATTCTTTCTTGCCCATGTGTATCTGAATAGGCCAGTGCTCTTCAGGTTTTTTTTCCCTTACTGGGGCAAGCAGAGGTCTGCAGGACCACCTTGGGTCCACAGCCTTTACCCGGTGTTTACTTTTGAAAGCACAGGTAGGTAAGAGTCCTCTCAGGTTCCTTGGTGTAGGGTGCTGGGTCCAATAGCTCCCAGGGAGCCCCTCTTGTTCATGCATAAATTTCCAATTAGTAGTTTTAAAAGGGGGGGGGGGGAGGAGGAGAATCCTACACCTCCATGATGCTAACATCACTCCTTATCAATTCTTAGGGACCAATCCACTAAAGAAGGGAATTTGGACACAGAAATAATATTATCCCAATTCTGTGATACTGCATGGGTGGGAGCCTACTAGGTACCCTCACTTCTGCTTCACCTGCAATAACCAGTTTCCCTCTCTTCAATTTGAGATCTCCCTCTCTCTCTCTCTCTCTCCACACTCCTCCCCCAACATATTTTAATATCTGATTTCAGAGTTGCATCGAGTAAGCTGTGTTGTCAGCCGCTGGGAACCCAGCAGCAGGGTCCTAATGAAATCTATCTCCACAGGATAGCTGTGATTTTCACTGGATGAAGTTCCTTTTGGTGCTGTGAAGGACTTTTTTTGGTCAGATGTCAAGGAGCCATGGAGGAGTGGTGGACAGAGGCTCTTTTCTTTGCCAACTGGTCTTTTGATAGGAGGAGCCTGAAATGAATGGAAGGCAGCTATAACGTTTAAAACTCTTGTTGTGCCGCTGGTGGGAACCAAGGCCTCTGTATCCACAGATCCTAGAGTCGCGAGAACAGGAAACAGATTCCCCTGGTGGGTCACTGGGAGTGCTATGCTTACTTCTATCCCTTGGTACCTGGACCCATGTAGTATACCTACTGACAACACAACACCACATAATGATTGTTGGTTCAGAGTATATGTCACACCCTGGAGAATGCGGTGCCATCTTTTCAGGGTGTCCTCGCCTGCCTGTTGCTTCAGGTGTGCCTTTTAAAGAGGATATTCCAAAACTAAAAAATAAAAAGAAAAAGGATATTCCATCACTCTATGAGCCCAGCAGCTTTTGAGTTTGGCAGCCAATGACAGGATCAGTCAATCTCATTGTTCTGTGTTTATTGCTGTGTCTCCTTTGTTGTAAAGGGGATTCTTTGGTTCTTTATGATGGTATGTAGGATCCTATGTAGGTCTGTCAAATGCTCTGCAAATCCTTGCATTGTGATGTTGGTAGAGACGATGCAGCCAGAAAAGGTAAACTCAGAACCAGAATATGTGTCAGTTCTAGTCAGGATAACTCACACCCTTTTCTAAGATGGAAGGGGTCCAAAGTTACTTGTCACCGAGTGGCTGCTTGGTTTCCACAAAGGAAGGTGCTGTTATCAGGGGCTAAGTGTTGGTCTGTTACTGGCAGACAGAACATTCGACACAAGCTGGAGCTAAATCAGCCTTGGTGAGAAGGAGCTCACACTGTTGGACCCATGTGTAACCACCACCTTTCGCTACTCTGTTCAAGCTCCCACTGTATCCACACTGCAGTGGCCTATTACAGAAGCACACGGACACTTTCCTGAGTCATTCTGTTTGGTAGTATAGTGTCTCTTCTGCGATACATAGAACACGTGATTCAATAATCTTCGTATTTTCATGCTCATTCCTATGGGTCTATTCACATGCCTCTCCCCACATCTCCTTACCCCTGATCTTCCAATCTCTCTCTTTCCAGGCCTTTGCCTAACCGGCCATACCATCAGCTATTACCTTTGAGTCTTGGGCCACTTTGCACACAGTACATGTCCGGGTATACCACTCAAAGCTCTGCACCAGGGAAGGATTTCTCCTCACCATGATCCTTCCCCAGAGCCAAAGGAGAGGCACTGGTCAACAGCAGAAAGGGAAACAGGTGTCAGGATTTGTGCAGCTGATCTGTGCCCTCTGATCCCATTCTTTCCCATGTATCACTTGCACCTTCCTACACACTGTTGCTGGGTCCACCGAACCTTATGGTTCTGTGCCTGGCAGATCCCAGCTCCGTTCGGGATGCGTGATCATTTCCAAGATCACGTGCTTGTCTCAACCAGAGCCCAGGGGCATCCAAGGAATTGGGTTTCAATGATGTATAATTTCACACTGCAGGTGGCAAGGGATGGTTGCAGACTCATAGGAAGTTTATGTTGTCAACTCTCCAACTGGGCCGTGCCATAGACACTGCATGGCATCTTTTTCCATTGCTGACAGCTCAAATATCACTGGGTATGTCAGGCAGCATGGTCCAAGAGGCAAGATCACTTGCGTTGCAACCTGGACCCAGATCCCTCTTGTGTTCTGGGCCGCTCTCAAAACTAGATGAGATGCTATTTGTGTAAATGAACCGAAACAGTGTTCCCAGTCTGGAATATGCCACCTCCAGAGTCTGAAGATGCCTACCAACGACTGTGCTTGCCACGGAGTAAGAGTTGTGAAATACTGTTTTTTACTTTGAAAGGGACACCCTGGAATACCCTAGATCACTGGCTCCCTAAAAATGTTACGGTAGGCTTATCTCCTACCGTGGAGGGCATGTGTCTTAACAAGGCCTTCACCATGCTTGCAACTCCTCATTCATCCAACTCACGTAACCGAGTGTTATCCATGAACCAATGTGATCCTATGTCACATAGTCCAGACCCCTTGGGACTGTATTATTATTATTATTAAAATTTTTAATGTTTATTTACTTTTGAGAGGGGGCAGGGGCAGAGAGGGAGACACAGAAGCCGAAGCAGGCTCCAGGCTCCGAGCTGTCAGCACAGAGCCCGACGCGGGGCTCGAACTCATGGACCATGAGATCATGACCTGAGCCAAAGTTGGATGCCCAACTGACTGAGCCACCCAGGGGCCCCGGGACTGTATTATCATTGAGGGCAGGCGAGTTAAATATTTAGAGCACACTGTGTTGTGTAGCCATAACATCAACTTTCTGTCCCTCTGAACAGGGACAAAAAAGAAGGCGTTTACCAGATCAGTGGCCGCACTCCATCCATGTGAGCCCTTGCTCACCTCCCTTAACAAAGATGCCGTGTCTGGTGCCGCAGCTACAGCTGGACCTACAACTCGATCAAGTTTGCAGGGCCTCTCTGTCATCCTCCAAGACCCACCTGCAGGGAACACACTAGACAATTAAGTGGGTATGCAGAGGCCACCGTTCTTGCATCATTTAGGTCTTCAAGTGTGGCACTTAATCCCTCGCTTCTACCCAAGATGCGATATCACTATTTACTGACTATCTTGGCTGAGAGTATGGGGGCAATTGCAAAGTGCCCACTTAAGTCTTCCTTTCTACCATAGCTCTTACTCTATGGACTGAGGATGGTGTCCCTTTACACAGCACACTCCTTACTGCTTTGGTAAATGGAGGAACCTCTGTGCTGTCTCACATTACACAGTATTTTCAGTCTAACACACACACACTTCTCTGAGCTTTTTTTTTTTTTTTTTTTTTTTTTAATGTTTGAGACAGAGAGAGACCACAAGGAAGGGGAGGGACAGAGAGAGAGGGAAACACAGAATCCAAAACGGCGCTCGAACTCATGAACCATGGGATCATGACCTGAGCCCAAGTCAGATGCTTAAGTGACCAAGCCACCCAGGCGCCCCTTCTCTGAGCTTTCTGATCCCTTCTTCTCCTTGTTCGCCTTGGAAGTTCTGTGATACTTAGCTGGGCCCAGCTAGGTGGCTAAGGCTTTCTCCAAGCTTCCAAGAACTACCCTAGCCATGTACTGGCACGGTCTCCTCAGGTCTCTGCCAGAGCTAAATCTTTTTATCATTGCCAAGTGCCTACATATAAATAAACTCTCTCACCCAACTTTATGTTCCTTCCTCCCTTGACCCAGAATCCTCAGGATCCTGGCTTGTATATACTCTTCCTGGCTCCTCCGAGTTTATTTGGGCAACGTTCTGCAGCAACTTTGGCAGGCTGGCACTTGATCCTGTGTTGTGTCTTCTCCTTACCTCCTGGCTTAGTGTCAGAGCAGGGGAGGCAATCCCGAGGAGGGTACATGTTATCCTGCGAGGCAGGAGTTAACACATCCTCTTTCAGCATGGAACAGGAAGGCAGTGAATGGTAGCGTAACGGAAGAAGCGGGCTGCTTCCGCAGGCCCATATCCAAGATTTTCATGGGTGTTAAGCCCAGATGTCCTCATCCCAGGTTTCAGGTCCTCCTTCTTTCCAATCATCTCCCTGACCTTGGCTTAGCAGACACGATGCTGCTTGAATCCAATCTTCTCTTGAGTTCTGCCAACCCTAGGGTCACGTCCTGGCCCTGATCCTTGGCATCTTCCACCCTCCCACTCTTTTTATATAAATGCTATCAAGAAGGCCCTGTGGCTTTCATACACAGCCTCTAATTGGTGACTAATCACCCTCAGGTTTCTCTAACGCACGGACTGCCCCCAGCAGCCACCCTCCAATTCCGTACTCTTTGTAATTACTACTTCTCTTGAACTTCTCAAATGCCTAAGACATTGTCCCTACCAGAGCATTTCTAGTATCCACTCATTCCAGTGGAAGTTTCAACGATTACCTTGCTACAGCATGCTGGTGGTGATCCACGTTCCATGTGCCCCCAATAATAGGGTCCTCCGTTGCCAGCCTGTCAGTGGGTGATCCAGCTCCAAACCATTATTTTAGGATCTGCCTCCTGAGACCATTCTTGGCCTATACAGCTGCCTTAGATGGGCTGCCCTGAATAAGTCTCAGATGGAGATCTGTATCCAAGACATTCACTGTGGTACGCCACTGGGATCAAAGCCTGTAAGCGTCTGTAGGAAGAAGGATGAGGCAGAGAAACGTAGTTAAGCAAGCAAGGCACTCACAACAAAGGCCTCAACTGATGTCATGGGTAGCCCTGGGGCTGGGATGGCCTTCCACAGTTGTCCTGCCTTAGCCAAGGGGGCTGGACTTTGATAACCTTGATGTAGGTCTTTGGAGAGAAGTCATTACTTAAGTGAGTTAACTCTCTTCGGCTGGTGGCAGTTCTCAAACAGCAACTCTGCTCAATGTGCTCAGCCACCAACACTGCCAGCAGAGGAGGGAATGAGTACTTCGCCCCCAAAAATGTACCCTAGAACATCATGAGAAGTCCAGCTTCTAGCCCCCAACTTCTGCTCTGTGTCCTCCCTCTCACTACAGACAGATTTAAAAAACTATAGAGTGTATCCTTCCATTTAAAAATGTAAATACAGGAGCAGGGCACCTGGGTGGCTCAGTTGGTTAAACTTCCGACTTCGGCTCAGGTCATGATCTCGCGGTTTGTGAGTTCGAGCCCTGTGTTGGGCTCTGTGCTGACAGCTCAGAGCCTGGAGGTTGCTTCAGATTCTGTGTCTCCCTCTCTGCCTCTCCCATGCTCATGCTCTGTCTCTCTCTGTCTCTCAATAATAAACAAACGTTAAAAAAAAGTTTTTTTTTAACTATAAATACAGGAGCGCGTGGGTGGCTCATTTGGTCGAGTGTCCAATTTCGGCTCCAGTCACCATCTCACAGCTTGTGGGTTCCAGCGCGTTGAGCTCCGTACTGACACCTCAGAACCTGGAGCCCGCTTCAACTGTGTCTCCCTTTGTCTCTGCCACTCCCCGACTCACACTCTGCCTCTCTCTCTCAAAAAAAAAAAAAGAGAAATGAAAAATACATAAACACATGCACACACACACACAAACACACTCATTCTCTTTTTCTTAGATAATTGGTAGCCTACTGTGATGGTTGGCTGGGCCACAGGGGTACCCAGACATTTGCTTAAACATTGAGAATGTTTCTGAGGGTTTTTGCATGAAATTAACATTAAAATCACTATACTGAGTGAAGCAGACAGGTCTCCCTAATGAGGGTGGGCCTCACCCAATCAGTCAAAGACATGAATCAAATAAAAAGGCTGACCCTCATCCAAGTATGAGAAAATTCCTCCTGCCTGTCTTCAAACTGGGACATTGGCTTTTTCCTGCCTTCAGAATTGAACTGAGTTTTATAATAAATCTCTTACGTTATTTAAAAAATATCACCAACACCATGACTTTATTTAAGTAAAGAGATTTAGTACAAAGGATTAGCCCACGTGATTATGAAGGCTGGCAAGTCCCAAGATCTACAGAGTGAGTCAGCAATCTGGAGACTTAAGAGAGCCGAAGGTGAAGTTCCAGTCCGAATCTGAATGCCCGAGAACCAGGAGGGCCAATGCTGTAATTCTGGTCTGAAGGCTTGCAGACTTGAGACCCAGGATAAGCTGGTGTTTCAGTTTGTCTGAAGGCAGGAGAAAGCTGAGATTCCAATTTGAAAGCAGTCAGGTAGAAGGAAATCTCTCTTATTTGGATGAGAATGAGCCCTTTTATTCTACTCAGACCTTCAACTGATTGGGTAAGGCCCACCCACATTTGGAAGGCCAAATCTGCTTTACTCCGCCTACTGATTCAAATGTTAAACTCATTATACAGGGAGTCTCCAACTTACAATGGTGCAAACTTAACAACCGTTTGACTTCATGATGGTGCAAAAGCAATATGCATGCAGTAGAAACTGTACTTCACATTTTGAATATTTACCTTTCCCCAGGCTAGGGATATGTGGCACAAAACTCTCTCCCGATGCTGGGCGGCTCCAGTCAGCCACGCAATCACAAAGGTAAACAAGCAAAAAAAACACCCATATGACGGTTGTTTTTCACACTCAATGCAGTATCAATAAGCTACACAAGACATCCAACCGTTTATTATAAAATTAGCCTTGTGTCAGCTGGTTTTGCCCAACTGTTGACTAATATGTTTTTCCATCTTGCTTTTCTCACTTAACAGTATATTCTAGGGATCAATTTGCAGCAACATTACAGATGGTTCTCATTTTGACAGTTCCGTCAAAAAAAAAAATGACTTTTCTTACATCCCAGAGCTCGTGGGATAAAATTCACACGTGCCACAAATCTAAGGAAATGTGTCGAAGAGAACATCTGAGAAGGACTAGAATTGTAAAAATCACGAAAACAAAAAACAAGAAAAACAAACTTCGGCCTAACTGTTAGAGGAACCCAATTCATGGTCCAGAAGAGAAGAGCAAATAAGAAAGTGTGGACCAATAGTGAGAAATCAGAACATGAGTGATGAAACTTAAGAAAACAATGAGCTTAGGGCGCCTGGGTGGCTCAGTCCGTTAGGCGTCCGACTTCGGCTCAGGTGAGTTCGAGCCCCGCCTCGGGCTCTGGGCTCTGTGCTGACAGCTGGGAGCCTGGAGGCTGCTTTGGATTCTGTGTCTCCCTCTCTCTCTGCCCCTCCCCGGCTTGTGCTCTATCTCTCTCGCTCTCAAAAATGAATAAACATTAAAAAAAAAAAAAAAAAGAAAACAGCTTGACTTTGGGGTGCAACAGTCAAGTGGAGCCCCACAGGGGTTTGTGTTCAAAAGCAACGAGGTTTTTGCCACAACTGTTTTTTGTCATCTGAGCAAGAAGGGAGAAGGGACCGGATGAAAGACTTAAACCTATCTGTATAAAACCAGATGTTGCAATTTCTCAGTACGGATTTTAGAAAAAAATCTGTCATCTCCCACCTCAGTTCTCTACACAGTGTGTGACCTCATACACTTGGCTTCTGAAATAACGGAGTTTTAGAATGATTTCACCAGTTTTTGAATATTTATTCAATTAAATAAATCAACATCAACAGCTGCTTAACAGTGATAAAATATACTTTTATTTACTTTGTTGAGTCAGAGGGTCGTAAAAAAATTATTGCTAAAGTAGATATCAGGCAAACAGAAAGGTGCTTTAGAAGTCCAGTTACCTTGGAGTTTATTTAAACTAAGAGAAAAAGATCATAATGTTTTCATGCAATACATACTTGGTTCTTTAAATAACAAGTGTGACAAATAACAGAAAGAACTATGGAATGCTGCACTTGTGATCCATACAAAACACCAACAGTTGGATTGTACATAGTTGAAAGAAATGTCTCACACACCTTTTGAAATACTGTAGTAGCCAATACATAGAGGCATGCCTTAGGTGGGCACGGGAATGCAGTTTAGAAAAGAAAGTGAAGTATCACACTGGAACTACCCCATTTCTTCAAAATCACTGAGCAGGAAAAGCAACATTGAACTTCCGTACGGGTTTTACACAACTTCTCTACAGTACCTTGACTTCAATCCAAGAGCAAAAGTTAAGACTCTCCTCCTCTATTTTTGGTAAACAACTGCATGGTAAACTTAGATGACTTTTCCCCCTGGATTTTACCTGGGAGTGGCCTTTTTAATTTTTTTTTATTTAAAAGAGGGCAGGTTTGGCACTTTTATACTGATGTCACCAATGTTAATATTTCTTGGGATCTCAGGAAGATTCATATTCTTTACAGCTGATACAGCACGGGCTGGAGCTCCCGCTAAGCCAGCCTGTATACAGAAGCAAATAAAAGAAAAAGAAAATGTACAACTCAGGTGTAGCTCATCAAAAAACACTAAAAATGGAGGACAATGATAAAAGATTTTCATATAACAAGCTTAGAGACCAGATGGTAGTTGGAATTGGTATGGGATGGTTACTTTGAAATTCTAATCTATAAAGAGAAAACAGTTGACACATTAAAAAGTACAGCGAATACATGCAATGATAACAACGGAAAGATTTACATACAAATAAATTAACCTGTGCTTAGATACCACATACAATATGCAGATGACAAAAACTACATCTTCACCTATATCCTGACTTACTGACTTATAATAGAAGCATGAGGCATATTTTACATTAGTTCCTTTTTAAACATCTCTTGCAACAACATGATGGATTTGGGTTTGTTTTTTGTTGTTGTTATTGGTTTTTGTTTTCTTTTTGCTTTTGAAATAGCATTTATTATCAAACTGTGCTATGAAATAAAAACTGAAAGTAATAGATCATGCTTGCTTAGTTTCTTTACTTAGAGCCAACTCCTTAAAACATTTCAAAACGACAAATTTTTTTTTAAAAAATTCTTGTAATTGTGGAGGCTCTTCTAAAATTTTCTAGGAAAGTTCTAAAACATTGAAAAAAAAATCAGGCTTTTCAAGTAAAGCCTCAGTCCAAAGAGAACAGTTCTGCCTGAAAATGAAACTGCAACAAAGAGGATCTTTCCAACCCTTCGATGCATTAGAGACAATATAATGATTAAAAATACTTTGTCATATAAAGTAGATTCAATGACATATGTTCAGTTTACAATATACAAATTTAGAGACAGAATAGCATAAATACAAAAGGCAGTATTTCTATAAATAACTGAATTTTAAAGCTTCTAGTAGCATTAGTGTACGATATTTGGCTTTATTCTTAATAGGGAAATTTATAATCTGTGAAATAATTTTGAAAGAAAGTATGCTTAAAATTTAAAAGAAAAATGCAAATGTATCATCTTTCTCAAATAGCTACAAGAGTCTTCATATTTTTGGGATTTAATTTATATTTAGATTTCATCCATTTTTATTCAGGTGACATAAGAAAGCCAACAAACACGTCTGAATTCAGTGGCACACATCATCTTGCACAAAAGCAGACAATTAGGTAACAGAAACAAATCTTCCACTTTGCTTCAATTACACATAGGAGACAATGTCTGTGTAATTAGAAACACTAGTTTTAAGTCCCTTTTTGAACTTTTAGGTCTTTTTCTCATATGTAATCCTACCTCTTTTGTTAATTAAAATAAGAGTAATAATAAAGCTGTTACCTGAGAAAAATCTTGACTGATACAAAATAGGCCAGTGTAAACTATTTGCTGAATAAAGGATACAAACATTGTTAAGCAATGAAATAAAAGCCATGGATTATCAAGTCAGAATTGGAAATAATAGAAAAATCAGTAAAATAATATTAATAATAGCTATGGTCCACACAGGCAATGATAAGGGTGATAGGGTGATATAAATGAAACACTCCATATCCAATTAAAAATGAATAGGGCTGGAGTATTCAATTTTTGTAAGTGAATAGAGGTTAGTTGTTTTTCATTGACCTCTACATTTATACCTACCTGAAGCAATGCAGTTAATTTGTGTACCCCCAAAAGATGTTGGAGATATGAATAAATATTGCATATTTATTCAAAAGGGTCTTTAACCTGATTATCTCAAGTTCAACGTCTAGCTACCAAAATTTAGAATGGTTTAGGACCAAAGAAGGATCCATCTTATAGGCTCTCTTCCTTTCGCCCAAAATCTGTTGTCTGCCAAGGAACAAAAATTATTTTACAGAATTACAGCCATCTGGAGCTCGTATCTTTCTAATTAAAAACCACTTGCCACCATTTTTACTTAGATGTGTCTACACAGGGTACAAATGATGAGTAGATTATGAAAAAGTATTGATAAGATATTTGAATACAAATATTTTAAAAGGCAGGAATTATTAGAGGACTTTATTACTGACACAGAGAGAGAAAGTAGATGTGTGTGTGTGTGTGTTTTACTGGATGCTATGGTTTTAACTTTTATAAAGAGTGAAAATAATTTTTGTCAGTATTAAATGTCATTGTCAGAAAGCCTTCTTTTCCATACCACCCTGTACCATGAACAGCTCTAGACTGAACCTGAGCAAAGAAAATGAGAATAAAAATGCGTCCTGTTAAATTTCTTTAGATTAAGTCGTTTCTTTGTGACCAAAGATGGTGTCGACTGTTAGCTGCTAATGAGAATACATAAAGTCAATATAGCAATTGATTTAAATAGCATATATGTGCCAAGTTCTTATTATGTAAAACCAAAAGAAGTTTCTAAGTACAACAAACTACAATTCCTCTAAACATAAGCAGCAAGCCGTAGACATGCAAAGGATGGTAACTATTCAGAACACGCAAATGAATTAAGAGAATCAAATTATTTCTCAAGCATGTTCAACACTTTTGTGTAGTACGTCATGAATTTAAATGGTAGGAAATAATAAAAAAAATCTGTAATGTGTACTTCAATTAAGTTTTAATTAAACTAACATTTTAAGAAATCAGATTCTGCAGAATATGAAATATAAGAAAAATGTAAGTAGGACTGCTGATCAGTAAACAGATGCTTAAATGAGCTTTCAATATCTCTATATAAAAATGAAGGGCTTTAAAAAAAAAAAGACTATTCAGGTGGTCAATACCAGAAGTGCTGTAAAACAAATTTCTTTTTCAGACTTCCACGACAGTGAAGTCTGAAACATTTTTATTAAACAAAAAAATATAAATGAGGTAATTTGCCATCAGGAGATTAGTTTGCCAACAGAGAGGTATAAAGTAAATTTTATCTTAGTTAAGATTATTTTTCCTTCAGTAACATACATTCAAAGCAACAAGATAATGTGTACTAGTTTGTTTGGTTTTTTTTGGACACTAAAATTTACAGAAATTAGGCTTACCTGACTTGTTAGTAGTGTGTACAATGTAAAATGTAAAATTAAGATACTCTGACAGCACAACATAGCTCTCTTAAAGATCTGAGATTACGCAGCTGACACAAAGCAGAAATAAAAAGAATGAAACCCTACTGGAGAAATAACTTGTTTCTGTCTATGTTATTGTACTCGAGCACCACCATGGCAGGCCGACTGCAGCGACTCCACTAACAAAAATAAATATGTGACTCCAAAGCAGTTAAGAGTATGAATTGGATGAGAGAATGAAGTACAGTATATAAAAGGATGGTCATGTTTTCTCTCCCATGGGATTAAATAAATTAACAGAATTAAGAGAAAGAAAACAAAATGAAGTCTGCAAGTATACCAAAATGAGGCCAAACAGATAGAAGACTTATACAGACATACTCTCGAAAATTTCAAGCACTTGAATCACAAAGATAGTAATGGATGGATATGATTTGTTTTTGATTTTGTTTTTAAATTGCCAGACCCAAAAATAAACAAAATATGTGCAAGCAAAAGTGAAAAAGCAGCATTGCTAAAATATATTTCAAAGGCTCCCTTCTCCTCATGCAATAAAGCAATTGACTTTCTCGAAGGGAAAAGGAAAGAATCTAGATATTTATTTCATCGAAGACATAAAATACTATCCTACCATCTTGAAATATTTTTCCCAGCTTGAAATGCCAAGTAAGATGGTAGGGGGATTAATTTGTACCTACTGAAACCTTTACCCACCCTTCCTGCTGGCAGCTGCTATATGCACATTCATAATTTTGACCTAACAGCAAAGTGAAAGAACATCAACATTAATAAACACAGTATTAAATGGTTTCAGACTCAAAATCATTAACAAAATAATGGCAGTTCTTGAATGCACGTTTTGAGCAAAATAGGAAATGTCAGTATTTTACTTTCTGAACGTAAGGTAGAATAACTTAATCTGGGATCTTGTAACAGGCTTGTTCTTTGCTTTAAAGGCAGTGCTTTAATATTACAATTAGAAACAAACAGGTTAGAAATGCTGCTAATGACAGTCCTTTAGGGAGCAAGAACTGGAACATTTTATCAAAAAGTTTTATCATAATTAGAATATTTAAAAATTTATAAACCTTCCCAATCATATAATCCGTTTTATATAATCTTCAGGTATATTTTCATTTCAAGCACAGGATTTGCCTGTGTGAAATAAATATAGCAGATTCGTGCCCAATTCGCAGATTTAACAGAACTAGTTCTGACTGTGCCAATGACCTCAGGGGGTCCTCACTGTAATTTTGTAGAAGAATAGAATAACTGCATGTCAAGGTAAGAAGCAGGAACCAACTCACAACCTGACCTTCCAACATCACTGTGTCTCAGGGCCACTTTTCTTACTCTCTGCTCTTTGAAAATAGAAACTTGATTTCAAAAGAGAAGAAATCTAATTACTAGTTCTCGTGATGGAAGTTAACAGACCCAAGCAGTTCTTGGCTAGAAAATAACAATCTGACATACATTAAAGACTAGAACGTAGAAATTGGCAGTGACGTGGATCAGTGGAGTAAATGAGACCATTATGGATTTTCTATTCCAGGGATAAAGTAATACAGATCTAAGGACCAAACGTCGTACTCCTAGCTTCATGACACAACCCGCAATCTTGGGATAAGATAAGCCACCTGTATGCTGCAGCTTCTCAAACCCATCCAGAAAGTAATAAATTCACGGCTGAAAAACAATGCCAAATTCTCAGTAGCATTTTGTGAATTCAAATTTTTTTTTCCCTCTATGGGACTCAATATAGTATTTTCACTTTGAAATTTTTTTTTTTTTTTAACATTTATTTATTTTTGAGACAGAGAGAGTCAGAGCATGAACAGGGGAGGGTCAGAGAGAGAGGGAGACACAGAATCTGAAACAGGCTCCAGGCTCTGAGCTGTCAGCACAGAGCCCGATGCGGGGCTTGAACTCACGGAGTGCGAGATCATGACCTGAGCTGAAGTTGGACACTTAACCGACTGAGCCACCCAGGCGCCCCTTCACTTTGAAATTTTTTAATGGAGGCCTATAAGCATTTTGATTTTTGTACAGAAAAAGCTGTTCATCATCATTTAGATTGAAATTTCTAAAAAATTCTTTACACAGTTAATTTAGGGTGTGAAAAAATGCACAGGAAATGTCAGAGAATATAGAGTTTTATGAAGCTAGGAGTCTACTGAGTCTTATTCTAATATGTTTGGGATGTCAGAAGGTTGCTATGCTGGAAAGCCATTTTATTTTGGTCAAAATATTTAATTCCAATTTTTAGAACATTTAGTGCAATTTTAGGAGACTTGTTATCTGATACTTTTTGTTGGCCACTTTTAATATGTACTTGTTGGTCAAAAACATAAAAGCAATTCTGTTAAGACTTTGGAACTGAAAACCATTATGGGGAGAGAGAAAGTACTATTTAAGTCACTATTCTAAGCCTTCACTGCTTCTCACTTTGTATGCAAAACTTTAAAGGTTCATGAAGCCTTTAGTTTTCAAAGCACAGCTTCCAAAATTCAGCAGGCAATTTTATGTTAGAATTCTAATTTGAAAGATGGAGAAAAAACTAGCTGTGAGAGTTAAATTAAGATTGATTCTACCATATGATTCTCGAAATAAACTCTAAATTTTTATATAAAAGTAAACTGTCATTTCTACAAATGTAATTTGTCAGTTAAATGACGATGTTAAAAAAAAAAGAACAAAAAATTTACTTTCCTTTCACAATGCAGGCAGACAAAACACAACAAACATGACATCGATGAGATACTAGTAAAATACAGTAAGTCCAATAAAAGATGAAGAAACTACAAGGAGAAACTAGAATGGAAAATTGGCTACAGGGACTACATGGGTTCATTAACACAAAGAATTTTTGAGTCTGGCCTAAATATTTAATTGCCTTTGACATCATTTTGCTTTCCCTTTGTTAAAGTACATTTTTCTCAAAGTCAGCAATACCTTGTCTACCTGTCCTGTCTGGGAGATTGAAAGATAAAGGTCTGTAAGAGAGAAGAATGGAAAGAGCTAGAAAGATCAGGATGTTCGGAAAAAAAAGAAGACTGACTTTAAAAAAGTAGTGACTATATTCAGACCCATTTATCCCATTTATTCATCTTAAAAATAACATGAAATACGTAAAAGCTAACAAGTCTCCCCGACTCCACCCCTCTACCCCCACCCCCAGGGAGTCCTGTATTCCTCAGGCAGATTCCTGAGTGCCTCTGACACCTTCTCCCAAACCCATCAACCTCCCAGCTTAAACCTTTTCCCAGACCCCATTGTTAGTAAACCATTTTTCTGTCAAATCAGGATAGATGAAAATACATTCAGAGCATATGGTTGTTTCTACTGTCCTTAAAGATCTGGCTGATCTTCGCTTACACTGGGAACTGAGGTGGTTCACTTCCAACTGTCACTGGAAATATACTACCTTTAAGCCAAAATAATAAACTCTTCAATTTCTGACAAGGTAAAGGCACCTAGATATACCCATGTTGCATCTCAAGAGGTTTAACCTTAAATATACCTAGGCTGATTTCTAAAAGATAAATGATATTCTAAATATCACTTAAATTAATCTTAAAAATGATACCCCCCAGGTCTTTTCATCAACCATGATATTCTGGAATTTGATTCTTTCTTGGCAAGTGTTTGCTTGCATTTTAACTAAAAGTTAGTAAGAATCAGATAAAAAAAAAAGCTTATAGTGTGTCCTCAAATAATTCTGGATGATTCTATAATCATTCATATATTTGGTATAAATGCCCAGTTAAGAGAAACAGGGAAATGGAACCCATATGAAAACTTCCTACATTTCAATGTGTCTGGAATAAAGGTGGTAGTCTTCAAAACATACGTATGAAAACTACGGAAAAATTACACCAAGTCAACATTATTTTTCTGAAAATATGATCAGGACTAAATGGCCTCACTTGAATTCAAAATCCTACTTTAAAACATTAGCAGACATCACATCTAGAGATATACTTGATAAAAAACAATGTTGTGGTTTACTCCCAGATTTTCTTTTTCTCCTAATTTGTACCAGATAACAGCAGACTGTGCGAGTTAAAAGATGATCAGTGGATGAAAAATATCAGTACTTTTTTCACCAGTACTTAAAACCATTTTAAATAGAAATGGTTCTGTGAAAAGACTTTTTTGTAAGTTACAGTATTCTTATAATGATTTCCATTGAAAATGTAAATTTTGTATTTTACTGCTTTTCACAGATAAAAAAAACTGCCTCATTAACAGTTGTACTGGACAATCAGAAAACAAATATCCATTATGCAATTATAACAGGTCCTTCATGACTTCTGTCAGTATTATAAACAGCAAACCAAGGCCAAAAAAAAAAAAAAAAAAAAAAAAAAGGAGGACACCATCCATGAAAAGAAGTTAAAGAAATACCTGGAATGTGAATATTCCAGACAAAAGGTCAATATATTTTTACAGATAATCACACAGAAATCATCAATTACCACATTTCCATTCATTTCTGACAGATTATTAATGGATTGTGTCACTGTCTCTTGGCATTTAAAATCTATATCCATACATTTTTGTAAAGTAAGTTTTAACAGATTACATAAATTTCAAGTTATCACTTAAGACTTTACAGCTCAGAGGTTATAGTAAATCTCTTACTATACTAAACAATAAGACAAACCAACTATAGTCAATAATATTCTGGCTCTTTACCTTGTCCTAAAACAAAGCTTTCTGTATTAATCTAGTTTGTTTTCCCTTTTCAAAAACCAGTATTTTAAAAATGGCCGTAGAACACACAGCCTATACATAGTCATTGAAAAGAATCATAATTTTAAGCTCTTCACCATTACAAGTATCTCTTTTGGGCAATCATAGGGATGGTAAATTGAGATAAAGAGAAATCCAGAGCTATTGGAAAACACTGGAAAATGTTCAACAAAGCTTCAACGATTTCTAATTCTCAGATGCTGGATTTATCCATCATCCTATGTTTCATTCTATTCCAATGAGCATAGCATTATTATGTTAAACTGATCCTTTAAAGTACCAACAAGATAAAAACTCTTTAGAACTCACCTGATGTAAATTAATGCTAGCATATTTTTAATACCTTGCTGCTTTTATAGTAATATTTACTTTAAATCAACCAAACACCTGAACTTGAACTAATAATTATAAATATACAATTTGTTTTTCTAACCTGAGTTATGACTATAAATATCAAAGGTAGCAAATACAGTGTTGAATGAGATATCAAGACTATTCATCTTTCTAAACTTCCACTATTATAACAAGAAACAACCAAAATCATGTGAACTTGAGTGGCTCAGCTACAGTACTTCAGGAAAGAATCACTAAACTTCTCAAGCAGGACTGTATACAATGCTAAAGTGCTGGTTGATTCTCATGCACCTAATCTAACAGAACAAAGTTAGGCATGTATGACTAACCAAATCTTTCTCATCTAGAATGCAGTAAAAGCCATGAATGCATGTATCAGTGTACAAAATATGTGCCTTAGCCAACTTGTAAGTGACCTCTGAGAAGGATCCAGAATTAAACAATTAAGGCAATGAATTTTTTTCAGTGTTCACTCAGGCTTGCTAAGCCCCAACTGAAACCATAACAAATGAAATGCTCTATTCCTCATGAGAATCCCATTTCCTCTCCTCTCCTGTCCCAGAAATAGTTCTGTGACACTAAATTTATAAGTCTTTAAAAATATCAGTTCTTGGATTTCCTTGATAATTACTGAACTAGGTTTTGTAGGGCAAATTCTGATTTCATTATTTGAATATCTAATCTCTTTAATTTTCAAGCAACAAGAATCTGAACTGTTTATTACCCAAGGCAGTTACAACTGTGACTAAAAGAGAATAGACAACACTATCAGGTGGATAATAGTCACAGAACATTGAACATACTAAGATATGTATATTCCATTTTTTATAACCTGAAGAAGCCTCTCAGCTGTCCTTAAAGGGTGATACTGAAGGACAAACGGTGAAAGCTACACATCATGCATAATTCGTGATCATGCTTTCTACCTTCATTACCTAGAGCACTTTCCATTCTTACCTCAGACTTCTCCAGTTTATTCTGGGCGTCAATTTGTGTAACGATCTCATTCATGTTGGTCTCCAACACCATCCCCCCCATCACCATTTCTGCAAGAATATTGTGAACCTAAAGTAAAAAATAATACATGGCCGTAAGGAAAACTCACTACAAAAATGTTTCATGATTCCAGTACTTTTTGTTTCAAAACTGCTGTGGCTATTTTATAAGTATGAAATGTGAACAACAACAACAACAACAAATAATAACTTGGGGGTGCCTGGGTGGCTCAGTCGGTTAAGCATCCAACTCTTGATTTGATTTAAAAAAAAAAGAAACAAGGGGCGCCTGGGTGGTTCAGTCGGTTAAGCATCCGACTTCGGCTCAGGTCATGATCTCACCGTCCGCGAGTTTGAGCCCCGCGTTGGGCTCTGTGCTGACAGCTCAGAGCCTGGAGCCCGTTTCAGATTCTGTGTCTCCCTCTCTCTCTGCCCCTCCCCTGTTCATGCTCTGTGTCTCTCTGTCTCAAAAATAAATAAACATTAAAAAAAAATTTTTTTAATAAAAAATTAAAAAAAGAAATAAATAAAATTGAATAATATATATTTAACCAAAAGAAGTTTTTTTTTTAAATAAAATTACTTTATAATACCTTTTAGGTCCTATGCTACATACTCTGCCTGAATTATTCTTACGATAACCCTATGAGGTGTCTATACTGTTTTTATCTCTATTTTACAGATAAGGTAGTAGTTACACATGTATGAAAGGGCATACAAGTAATAAGTGGTAGAGTCAGTATTTATACCAGTCTAATTTCGGAGTCTCCATTCTTCTTTTTTTTTTTTTTTTTTTTTAAGTTTATTTTAGAGAGAGAGAGAGAGAGAGAGAGAGAGAGCAGGGGAGGGGCAGAGAGAGCGGGAGATACAGAATCTGGAGCAGGGTCCAGCCTCCGAGCTGTCAGCACGCAGTTCAACACAGGGCTTGAACCCACAGACCATGAGCTGAAGTCGGATGCTTAACCAACTCAGTCACCCAGACGCCCCTATATTATTTCTCATTCTTTTATAAGACTGTATACAAATCTATTCATGATTTTTAAATCCTATCATTATTTACTAATTTTCCATTTTGGAAAGATGGACACCTGATGTACAATTCTTGAAGAAAGAATTAGAGAAATCACTTTTCCTACAAACAAAACAAAACCAGAAGTCACAACTGTTTTAACTACTAGGGCTAACTATCATTACTTCTGACTGCTACCTCTTCTGCAACTAGATACCATTTATTAAAACTATGTTTTGGTGTTGCACTTAACAGTATCTAATTTAATTCTCATATTAACCTTTGTTACAGTTGAGAGAATAAACCAGCTTCCTCAAGACACGTAAACTAATACGTAGCAAACAAACAATTCAAACCTAAGTCCCAATCCTTGCTTTCTTCTGTTAACAAGAATACATGAAACTGATACACCAAATTAATTTTTAGCCATATTCTATGAAGATTCAATTAAGGCCAAGAAGGTGATTAGGTGATAAAATATAATGTCCTCACAATAGCTAACAGGTACTATCCAGAGGAAAAGTATTCAGAAAGAAAGGCCATGGCCAACAAAAGATTCATTAAAACTTCTGTTTTAACAGAATTTCCCCTCTTCTTTTTATTATTTTTTCTTTAAGTTTATTTATTTTGAGAGACAGAACACAAGCAGGGGAAGGGCAGGGAGAGAGAGGGCAGAGAGAGAATCCCAAGTGGCTCCATGCTGTCAGTGCAGAGCCCGACATGGGGCTCGAACTCACCAACCGTAAGATTGTGACCTGAGCCAAAATCAAGAGTCATATGTTTAACCAAGTGAGCCACCCGGGTGCCCCTCCCTCTTCTTTTTAAAACAAATTCTCATGAGAAAGCACAAACTGTAGTGCTGATTAAAGTGTAGCAACTCCACCAACCTGACTTTGCTCAGGCTTTCTGGGGGGGCTCACCCCTACATACACTTACTCCTGCCTTTCCAGAAACAGCTCAGAAGCACAAGCAGATTAGTAGAAATTGTCGATTTCGGTATTATAGAAATGTCTACCAAGTTTAAAGGTATCAAAATATGAGGAGCCCGCAAATGTGGGTCATACCCAAGAAATTCTAAGAATGTATGATAATTTAATAAGGTCTAGGATGTAAATCTGTCCTCAAAGTAAAAATAACTCCTATGAAAGCAAATTCAGAAATCCAGAGAAAATAAAATAAATAAACAAGAGCCTGTGAGCTAAATCCTTAAACACAATGTCACTTATTAGAAATATAGTAAGTGCCTAAAGAATGTACTCTAGGTAAGGAGGTACTATGTGTATAAGTCCCAGGAGATTAACCATATGGGAATGAGAAGTATTAATTGGGAGGCCAGTTCAGTATTTTCAAGGTTATGGTTTTCAAGTAAGGTATGGAGGGATCACTTAGAAACTGTCCAGTGACTGAAAACTTCCACGTTTCAAGAATTGATTGGGAGGAATTTCTGGCAGACTTAGTAAGAGAAAGAAGATGATAAAAGCTTTAGCTTAGCTTTAACACATACGGATGACAGATTCCAGTATTTTGTCTTTAAATTTTACTTGAAACAGACTTAATGGAAATAAAAGGGTGACAATATGCTTGAAACATAGCTCATCTACTGAAATCCTTTGATGTTCACCTATAATAAGAGTTTGATAGGTTTTTAGCCCCTTTTCCTGAATATTTATAGGTATTTAAGTGTTTTTAAAAGTAGCAAATACCACATTAATGATGTATTTTTGCTTCTTTGTTTGGATTTAACTACATATACCCTATCTATCCAACCGCATAGCTTCTTATGGACATAAACCAGAATTTCTAATTTCATTTTAATTTTTTTAAATCACAATATAAGGAAATTGTTAAAAGTTCAAGCTATACCGAAACTTAAGTATGAACAGTAACAGTCTCCACTACCCTCAACCTCTGTAGGTCCCTCTATCCAAAGATAGTCACAGTTAATTGCATCTTATACAGGTTTCTCCCACTTCCCGCAAAGTTTCCTTTGAGTCCCTTCACTTTTACAAAAGACCTATGCTCATATCTGTTTTTGTTAACTGCAAGAAATCCAAAGAGAATTTTCAACTTCTATGAAATGGTACTGCTTCAGTGCTTTAAGCCACTTCGGCTTATGAAGTGGTTTATAGGAACACTCTACTTTTTGGATAGCAAGGGAAAACCTGTACACCCTTCTTGAAAACTTTTTATGCATATACTTGTTATGTGTGTGTAAATCTAAGTCTAATTTATACAATCATATAATATACATTATAGTCACAGTTCTGCAAGAGAATAAGGAATGGACTTAAGGATGTGAGTTAAGGATGTGAGTTAAGAAAATAATAAAAGATAATAATAAAAGATACAGATATATGTGCAAGAATGATCAAGCAACTTTGTTGGTAACAGTAAAAAGACAAAAAACCAAAACTGTAAAATGGTAAATCTATACCATTTTTTTAAAAATTGTATTCAAATTCCAGTTAGTGTAATATTAATTCCAGGTGTATAATATAGTGATTCAACACTTCCAGACGTCACCAGGTGCTCATCACAACACATACACTGCTTAATTCCAGTCCCCTATTTAACCCATCCCCCCACCCCCGCCCCTCTGGTAACCATCAGTTTGTTCTCTAGAGTTAAGAGTCTGTTTCTTGGAAATCTACCCTGTTAATGAGAGACATCTACAGATTCCTTAGTAATACAGATTATTAAATGAAAAGATGGATGGGATAGAATAATACCTATAATATGATCCCACTGAGGTATACAAGAAAATTACATGTACACACCTACTTGGATATACCCAGAAAATGCCTGGAAAGACATGCAAATACTTTTTATCCATTTACCTACTGAAGGAGATCTTGGTTGCTTCCAAGTTTTGGCAATTATGAAATAAGCTGCTATACGCATATGTGTTCTGGTTTTTTTGTGGACTTAAGTTTGCAACCCCTTTGGGTAAACACCAAGGGGCATGATCGCTGGATTGTATGGTATGAACATGTTTAGTTTTCTCAGAAACCACCATGCTGTCTTCCAAAGTGGCTTTCCCATTTTGCATTCCCACCAGCAATAAATGAGAGAGTTCTTTATCACCACTAGGTGCTGTCAGTGTTCAGGATTTGGGCCATTCTAATAACAGGTATATAGTGGTATTTCACTGTGGTTTTAATTTTCTGCAAATATTTTTAAAGGATAGTAGTTACCTACAGAATGGAAATGGAGGACTGAGGAAGAATAGAGACTTGTCTTTCGCTTTATAGTTTTTATTTGTTCTGAAAACTTTTAGCATGTGCATATACTAAAACAAAAACGAACAAACAAAAGCTTGCTAAAAATAAAAGAGTGTCACATAGTAATTCAGAGAAATAATATTAAAGGTTATAGCCATGCACATATTTGGTCAATTTAAGAGGCAGCCCAAAGGTGTTGGATATTTGTAAGTGATAAGAGAAGCGTGTCACTTTTTCCATGCGTTTAAATAGTAAAAATTCTATCTCATTGTAAGTGTCAGTGCAGAACTTGGAGACTTTTGCTTAAAACTACTTTAACTTATTTAAGATTAAATGTACTCTAGGGGCGCCTGGGTGGCTCAGTGGGTTAAGTGTCTGACGTTGGCTCAGGTCACGACCTCACGGTTCATGCGTTAGAGCCCCGTATCGGGCTCTCTGCTGTCAGTGCAGAGGCCGCTTCAGATCCTCTGTCCCCTCTTCCTCTATCCCTCCCCCAATCATACTCTCTCAAAAATAAACAAAACTAAAAAATACATAAACAGTGTCTATATTATTCTATTATTATTTATAAAATATAATGTACATTGTGGGTATCTAATGAATGTTACACACAAATTTTCTTCAAAATTATTTATCTCAATTATCTTAAAATTCAAAAGTTGAAGAACAAGCCATGTGTTTTTCTTTAGCAATTTTTACCACTCCATCAGTAAACCGTGTTTATTAAATATTTTCTTAAGTGTTGATTTAAATCCCAGTTAATATACAGTGTAATATTAATTTCAGGTGTACAAGTTAGTGATTCAGCACTTCCACACATCACCCGGTGCTTCTCACACATTTATTAAATATTTATGTAAAGAGTTCACTGACAGCAGCATCCTGGTTTGAGGAAAGTGCACATAATCACTGGAGACTAAAATGAAGATTAAATCAAACACATTTCACTTGTAACAGTTCCCAGCCCTTCACCGGATGGAATGAAGCATATAACAAAAGATGACAAAAGGCAAGGAGGTCCAGTTATACAGATTCCTTTCTACAGACTGTCACTTGTTTGCAGAGTATCAAAGTTACTTGCTCTAACTTCTGTTAGAAATGAAGTCCTCTGCACCAAGTATTTTTCACTTTGCATTAACATTTGATGATAGGGGTGGTCAAGTAAAATACGGCAGGTCATTTTGTTTAATTCTTCACCTAAGAATAAAGTGGATATGTACGTATTGACGGGAGACTCTAAAGACACATGAAGTTAATAAAGCAAGGCACAGAAACACTGTGTAAAATAAAAACCAACCTGATCACTCACTAGACCAAGAGAACTATGCCTATCTTTGAAAATAGATAGGAAAAAAGTCTGGAAGCCTACCTAGCCAAACTAGGAAGAGAAATGACTGTAGGGAAACAGCGTGGGATGAGGTTGAGTGGATACGAGGAAGGGGACAAGAAAAGAAGAACTTTAATGTTTAAGCATATAGTCTTTAGTATTGTTCTTTGTTTCTAAAGAAAGGTAAGTATTATTCATGTAATTTTAAAATAATAAAATCGTTTGCTATACATAACACTGTAATGTTCTTTAATGGTTTTATGTCTGTCAGAGAAACAGAGACACAGATAGGTGTCTGCTCGAAAACGACAAGCTACAGGAAGACAAGGATAAGAGCACCGTCTTCTCATCACCCTGCAGAGGGTTAAGGGCTCAAAAAATATATATATTTTTAATGTGTTTTGCAAGGAACACCTCCTCCTTCTCTTGCTTGAGGCAAAAGGAAACTGAACAGGAGTTTTAAAAGTATGGATGGAGGGGGAGTAAAGCAGAGTTACTGGTCTACTCTAAAAACTGTAATACTGTAAGTCATGACTTTTTAACTATTATGACAGAATAGCCAATTATGATGAAATGACCGATTTTAAATTGTTAGAAAATTTCAATTTATGTACTTCTGTGGGTCATACTGTTGTTACTGATTTGATAATAAAACTTAAATACATACATTTGCTAATAAAAATTTTAAACACTAAAGTAATCTATTAACACCTATATTTGTAATTCTAACTGTTGTAAATAGATCGCTCTTCATATTTTGGTATTTCTTCAAATCTAAGCTACAACTGATTATTTAAAAAACCATTATGTTACATACTACTGAAAAGGAAAAACACTGCCAATTAAATTATGACAAGCTGTAGAATATAACATGCATCCCAATCTCAAAAGTGTTAAAATGTGAGAGAAATCTGCAATTTTAGAGGCAACGAAATATGGTATTTTCTCAATTTTAGCCCCATGAGGGTTGCTAAATAAAATAAAAGCTACAACGAAAAAATTTAAGTAAAAAAATGAATGTTTTGGGGGTTTACTGGTGTACTGTCAACATTAGAAAAACGTTTAATTCTGGATGTATTTTGAAAGTAAATGCATTAGGATTTCCTGATTAACTGGATCTATGATAAAGAGATTCATTAGAAATGATTCTAAGAGAAAAAAAAAGCTTAGCTTCAGAGATATACCCTCTCAAAATGGATTTATCACAATTTAATTAAATCTAAAAATATTTTTTTAAGTTTTTATTTTGAGAAAGAGGGAGGGAGAGAGAGAGCAAGTGGGGGAGGGGCAGAGAAAGAAAGAGAGAGAGAATCCCAAGCAGGCTCCATGCTGTTAGCGCAGAGCCCAATGTGGGGGTTCGATCCCACGACCATGTGATCATGACCTCAGTCCAAGTCAAGAATCAGATGCTCAACCAACTGCGTCTCTCAGGCACCCCAATTTAAAAGTTATTTTAAGGGGCTCCTGGATGGCTCAGTTGGATAAGCGTCTGACTTCAGCTCAGGTCATGACCTTGTGGTCCATGAGTTTGAGGCCCCCATTGGGCTCTGTGCTGACAGCTCAGAGCCAGGAGCCTGCTTCGGATTCTGTGTCTCCCCCTCTCTCTGCCCCTCCCCCACTCATGCTCTGTCTCTCCCTCTCTCCCTCAAAAAATAAATAAACATTAAAAAAAAAAAAATGAAAGAAGTGACTGGGGGAGCCTGGGTAGCTCAGTTGGTTAAGTGTCTGACTTTGGCTCAGGTCATGATCTGACTGTTCCTGAGTTTGAGTTCTGAGTCAGGCTCTGTGCTAATAGCTCAGAGCCTGGAGCCTGCTTCAGCCTCTCTACCCCTCCCCCGTTCTGTCTGTTTCTCTCAAAAATAAACATTAAGAAAATAAATAAATAAAAATAAAAGTATTTTTAAATCTTGCTATAATTATTCTCCAACAGGCTATCTGACATACCAAAGTGTTATACAAATCAAAACTTACAGTTGATGTTATTAACCTTACGAAAGTATTTGCTGGGGCACCCGGGGGGGTTCAGTAGGTTGAATGTCCGACTCTTGATTTCAGCTCAGGTAGTGAGATTGAGTGCCACACTGGGCTCTGTGCTGAGCGTGGAGCCTGCTTGGTATTGTCTCTTTCCCTCATCTTCTACGCCTCCCCTGCTCACATGCATGCTCTCTCTCTCTCTCTCTCTCTCTCTCTCTCTCTCTCTCACACACACACACACACACACACACACACACAGAATAAACATTTAAAAAAAATAAAGTATTTGCTAAGAAAATAATCAGTTTTATAGTCATCTGATTAATATTATCCTGAGACTGAGTCAGTTAAGCAGATGCTGTTGCTAAACAATACTATCCTCCCCCAAACTACTGATGTCTTTCATACTCTGTTATCATAATGACTTATCATTCTAAAGTATGACAATTTGGGAAATAATTCTGAAAGGAATTAGGAGTATATTTTGTTAGCTTATCAAAATTTTGGTACAATTTTCAAGACAAAAGTAGAAATGAAAAGCATGTAACTTATTAATAATAATGAAGACATTTGTTAACTGCTGACCAATTAACAAATGGAAAGCAACAGGGATATAGTAATTCAAAGTAACGGATAAGAGTAAACCTATTTTGGTACATGATGCATGTTATACTAACACTGAATATTTCAAAATCTGAAAATTCAAAATATTCAAGTCTGAAAAACTGCAAAGCTGTTCTACTTTCTGTTCTATATTCTGGTCTGAATATCAAGATATCCTTTTTAAAAACTGCTTATTATAAAAGTCTGAGCTGCTCATTAAAAGATCTTAAACTATTCCAACTCCCTTTTCCCCCCTTCCTGGCTTATGTTTTCTTGGCGACTTGTATTTTAATGCTACAAACTCTTTTCATATTAATTCCACAAGTACTTTAACAGTCAATGTTCTTTTACCCTCACCCACACATTTGCAACTTTCTTTGTTCTTCTTCCTTCTATAACTCACTCCTGGTATCTGACACTTCCTTCTGTGTCAAGTACCTTCTTTTAGAATTTCTTTTGAGAAAGGCTTGAAGCAAACTCCCTCATTAGTTTTCTTTGACAAAGTCTTTATTTTATTTTCTTGTAAGATATTTTTGCCAGCTTTAGAATTACAGTTGGACAGCTATTTTCTCAATACATCGCCTTCTAACTTCTGTGACTGCCGTTGAGAAGTCATTTCCCAATTTAACTGCTGCTCTTGTGAAGGTAATGTTTATTTCTGGATGATTTTAAGAGCTCTTTCTCTGTTCTTCAACTGTACTATAATTAGTCTAAATGTAGATTTATTTTTATTTATTCTACTTGTGATTCTTCAACGTGTGGATTGGTATCTTTCCTCAATTCTGGCAAATTCCCATAATTTCAGATGTTATGAAATAAATAAGAATTTATTCTTCTGAAACTGAGAATAAATGTCCATTAGACCTTTCTTGTTCTATCTTCCCTGACCTATAAACTGTCTTCCATATTTTCACTCTTTCTTAAGAAGTTTTTTATGCTGCATTTTGGACAACGTGTTCTATTTTTCCATTTACTCAGATATGTGTAATCTACCTTTATATACCCATCCACTGAAATTTTTGACAGTTCTGCCTCTTCTAGAAATTCTATGGAGTTGTTTTCCAATCATCTAGACTCTTTTTTGTAATACTTTATTCATTACAAATTTTATCAGAATTGACTTTCTAACAACTCGCTCAGTTGATGGGATAGGGGCTGGTGGGTCTGGGGCCAACCTTTTGGCTGGTCCTCGCAGGGAAGAGTGGAGACTGGCATGTCTGGAGTTTAGCTTTCCAACAGCCCGGCCAGGAATTTGGTTACAGAAAGGAAGAAATGAGCAAGTAAGTAAATGCATAATAAATAATGGGAATACTAAGTATGAGAATAATCGGCATAATCTTTCACTGTCAGAGTAGCAAGCTGCAAATACAGAAAAGGAGAAGGCTGGAATAACTTCTGTAGCGTTGCACTAGACTCTGAGGCATTAAGAAGAACTCAGTGATTTTTGATACACATAAATATTTAGAAATAGGTTAGGGTGCATGTGTGCATGCACACATACCTACATCTATTTCCCTGCTTGGTTCAGAGAACCAGGAGTTACATGATGCCAAGACTGTCATTTCTAAATATCACTGTCCCCTAAAAGGAACCAGCATTCCTTGAAGAAATAGGTGACTCAAGGGCTGGACAGAAAACATGCTCTCTCCATAGAAAAGGCCTAGAAACAATGACCAGCCTCATAATTATGAGCACCTCCAGACTGTGGTTTCCATACACCATTTCCCACTAAAAGGAATCAGGGATCCTACATGCAATGGCTGACAATATGTCTGTAGAGGAAGAAATGAAGAAAGCGAGTCTAACATCTAGTTGTGCCAGAACACAAAACAGCTATCAGAGTCCATGGAGAGGAGGGAACAGCAAAAGGACCCAGAAGACGACCTGAAGAGGCTCCCATGGGTCAAGAAAGGTCAATCTGAGCATCCAAAAAAGTAATATCTCCAGTGGATTAAAACAAATCAATTCTGGGGCGCCTGGGTGGCTCAGTCAGTTAAGCGTCCAACTTTGGCTCAGGTCGTGATCTCGCAAGCTGTGAGTTCGAGCCCTGCGTCGGGCTCTGTGCGGACAGCTCAGAGCCTGGAGCCTGTTTCAGATTCTGTGTCTCCCTCTCTCTGCCCCTCCTCAAAAATAAATAAACGTTAGAAAAAAATAAATAAAAAAATAAAACAAATTCTGTTCAAAGTCCTACGTTACAGGGTACTTAAAAGAAAAAGAAAGAAAGAAAGAGAGAGAGAGAGAGAGAGAGAGAGAGAAAGAAAGAAAGAAAGAAAGACAGACAATCATTTTTGGTGGGTATTAGGGAACCAAATGGTTATGAAAACTGGTCAAGAATTTACCTGCCTTTCCTATACAAACTGTACCTTTTAAACCCATCATCTCTGTCTTTTAATTCATTTAGTTCACACTTAGTGTACTAAATACCTACTTTAAAATTTCATTTAAGTTACTTTTATTTTTCATCACAAAGTTGGTTGGTTTGATCAAATTTTACTTATATTCTCCCCCTCCTCTTTTAAACAAAAGATTCTACTGTTTATAATAATGATTATGATTTCTTTCTATTTTCTCTTAATCAAATAAATGACTTTACTATTACTTGTAAAACCTTCCTATGTGAGTGAGAAACTGTTTCAGATCAGAAAGTCTTGGTGGGTGTGTGTGTGCCATCTTTAGTCTTCACATCCAGACCAATTCTGGGTAGCGGGGGGCTATCTCTACCTCAGGGTGTCTACAATGTTAGTTTATGTGGCTGATACAGAAATAAGTACTTAAAGATTCATAATAAGATACAATAAAGACAGTAAAGGAAAAGACACTAGCTTAAGGGCTGGGCATTGGGCCACATGGAAAGTGGTATACTGAGGCTAGAAAATGAGTGATCGATGTATGCAGTAGCAAAACATTTGGTAAAGCTATCACCTGTGACACTTTGAAAAGCAGATAAATTTGCCCACGAAAGCTCTTCTCTCTGACATAGAAACTGACGATGCTCCAGACAGTGACAGCTTTGTTACTGTGGATCCCAGAATTAAGGTATATGGAACAAGATAAACATACTGCATGAATGAGAGGTATTCTGCTATTTCTTAAACTGTAGCATAAACTAGCCCGTCCCGATTGAAAACAGAAGGGGTAATCTTTACAACTTCCCCCTTTCACTGAACCAGCTGTGGTCCAAAAGGAGGCTGAGGGCTGCGTGCAAAATTTCGTACCTGCCCCTAAGAAAAAATGAGCTGAGCTGGTTAGGAGATCCCTGGCTGGGGAAGGTCCAGGGCTGCTTAAGAGTTGAAAACAATCCTACTTTCATAGAAGGGCTCAAAACAAGACTAGCATTGTTTTAGACAGAGAAGGGAGGGATAGGAAAGGTCCTGCTATCCTGAAGCTTTTATCTCATTGCACTGAAAAAAATTAAAACAAGAGCTTAGCCCAGAAAGAACAGATCTAGTTAATTTTGGCAGGTTCTAAAATAGTGATACACTGTTGTACGAAGGTATAGGCTACACATACTATATACTGCAGGATTCCATTTTTGTTGGTCTTAAAGACGTATTTGTTGGAGCGCCTGGGTGGCTTAGTCGGTTAAGCAGCCGACTTTGGCTCAGGTCATGATCTCGCGGTTTGTGAGTTCAAGCCCCGCGTCAGGCTCTGTGCTGATGGCTCAGAGCCTGGAGCCTGTTTCGGATTCTGTGTCTCCCTCTCTCTGACCCTCCCCGTTCATGCTCTGTCTCTCTCTGTCTCAAAAATAAATAAACGTTAAAAAAGAAATTAAAAAAAAAAAAGACGTATTTGTTTCTGTACTTGCTTGTACAAAACAATCTAGAACTCTAACACTCTAAAATGTTAACACTAATGTTCATTAAACAATTAGAGTGAGGTGGTTCTAATATCTAACAGCCTAAGTAAGCAAACTAAAACCTAAGCCTGTAAATGTCTCAAGGTTAAGAAATCAAAGCCTAAAGACAACCCATCACAGCAAACTCGACTTTCTCAAATAATACAACTGCTTGAGTTATAATCAGTCAGTTAATTCCCTTGCTTTGCTTCTGCCTTTTCTCTATAGAAGCCTCTCCCCTCGTTCCTGTTGGAATACTCCTAAACATTCCTGGTTTGGCACCGCCCAATTTGAATCAGTATTGTTCAAATAAACTGATAAAACTTTTTTTTTTAATTTTTTTTAACGTTTATTCATTTTTGAGACAGAGAGAGACAGAGCATGAATGGGGGAAGGTCAGAGAGAGAGGAAGACACAGAATCTGAAACAGGCTCCAGGCTCTGAGCTGTCAACACAGAGCCCGACGCGGGGCTCGAACTCACGGACCACGAGATCATGACCTGAGCCGGAGTCGGACGCCCAACCGACTGAGCCACCCAGGCGCCCCTGATAAAACTCTTAATATGCCTCAGCTTTTCTTTTAACATAAGGCAACCTCTGAAGTTGAATGGCTTCTACTTATTTTCCACTAATCTGTATTTTCTGATTTTTCTTAAGTGAATGTATATCAATCAATGTAAATTAGAAGTTTTAAGGGGCGCCTGGGTGGCTCAGTTGGTTGATCATCGACTTTGGCTCAGGTCATGATCTCACGATTCGTGAATTCAAGCCCCAAGATGGACTCTGGGCTGACAGCTCGGAGCCTGGAGCCTGCTTCGGATTCTGCGTCTCCCTCTCTCTCTGCCCCTACCCCCCTTGCGCTCTGTTTCTCTCTCTCAAAAATAAACATTAAAAAAAAAGAGGAAATTTTAAAAAACAATGTGTACCATGTACGGAATCTGTAGATAAGTGGAGCTTAATTTCCCTCTTACAGATCTCTTTTATTCTCTAGTACAAACGTGAGAACTTTTACTACAATGTTTCTAAGAGATTCCTCAATTTTCTTAAACTGCTAGATGTATTACACAAACTAATGATTTTGAACAGTCTTTTTTAAGCATTTTAATCATATTTAAGCATTTTAATCATGTACCAAAACATAATTTTGAATATTGCAAACCCTAATGCCTAAAAATAACAGAAGCCTTTGTAATTGTGAAAAAGTGCAAGGTACCGTAATTAGAGAAAAACTAAAAACTGACTCTTAAAAATATCAAGTTTAAGTCTTCTGCCCAAAATCAAGTCATTTAGTAAATAAGAAATATGACCTAGAAAACTGGCTAATAATAAAAGTATTCTTTGATTATTCAGAAATAATAAAATGCATTCCTTCATTGTGCTATATCGTGAATGTGGTAGCAGTCACGTAACTATATACATCTTCTGGGACTAACTAAATGTATGCTTAAAACTGCCGAATTTTGGGGGCACCTGGATGGCCCAGTTGGTTGAGTGTTCGACTTTGGCTCAGGTCACAATCTTGCAGTTTGTCGGTTTGAGCCCCACTTCTGGCTCTGTGCTGTCAGCATGGAACCTGGAGCCTGTTTCAGATTCGGTGTCTCCCTCTCTCTCTGCCCCTCCCCAGCTCGTGCTCTGTCTCTCTCTCTCAAAAATAAATAAATGTTAAAAAGAATAAATAAAAAAAAATTTTAAAAACTGAATTTTGGTGTGTGTAAATTATACCTCGATAAAGCTGATTTTTAAAAATCACCTTTTCTGCTAAAATTTTCAGCATATTATTTCAGACTATTTTATTTAATGGATTAATTATTCAAAACAACTTGTTACTGATGCCTGTGTGGCTCAGTCGGTGAGCTTTGGATTCTGTTTCCCCTCTCTCTGCCCCTCACCCACTTGCAATCTGTCTCTTTCAAAAAGAAACAAACACTAAAACCAAACCAAAACAAAACAAAAAACCTTGCTACATTATATAAGCTTAATAAAGAAAAAAACCTGTGTGTGGTAAAAGTGTACTCTCTTCCTCCCAAATTCCCTATCACCAGCACCAGGTAATAAATACTGGCTACAAAGTTCAGCAATCCTTCCCCCCTCTCATGTATGGAATCTGTAGGTAAGTGGAGCTTTTTAGCAGACCATCATGTCTTATCCATTCACCCTCCTGCATCCCTACTGTACTGTCTTACTTCTTTCTGGAACTCCTCAAAAAGATTTCTAGCGGATTTCCCTGCCTTTAATCTCCCATCTACCACCAATCCGATCCAATCCAATCTTCGTAATGTAGAAAAAACTGATCTTGCCAAAACAAAACAAAAACCAATGTACAAACAAGGCAACAATAAATGCCAATACATATTTTTATTAAAAAAATTAAAGTGCGTCAGAACAAAGTCCAAAATCCGTGCACTGAAGACACTTAAATTAGGCCTCTCAATCAATACCACCCCACCCCCACCCCCCACAACACACACACCAAAGGCCTGTATTTTATATCTCTGCCTCTAGAGCCATCCTCTCTACTTCGGTCAGTGAAATATCTACTAATCCTTAAAAATCCAACTTTAATGTAATCTCCTCCACTCACATCCCCCTGGGCAGGGGCAGGTGGGACAGCTGTATTCCCATTAACACTCAACACACTGCTACTTAATGAATGCCACGGTCTCCTCCTCTAGATGTGGATTCCTCTGGCCAGGGTCTGAATCTTTGGCACCAAGCGCAGTGCCTGGTTCATAGTAAACATAATTTATTAGTTATACTAAATAAATAAGGAATAAAAATAGTATTATTCACTAAATCCATTTTTACTTTGACAAATACAAAATAACATTTTTCTTAGATACAGAGCTCAGAAGATTTAACAATACAGAAAGAGTACCTTGTCTACATGGAAAATTAAATCCAGTTCACAGACATTTTCAAAACACTTGTCTAACGTTTCCACAAACACCTGAAGAAAAAGAAAAGAAAAAAAGGTTAAGAGCTCTTGAGAACTGTATAAATTCATTCAAACCTATCATCTACAAAGGAAGACAATTCTTAACTGTGAACAAACACTTTTCTAAACTCCGCTATCACATTTGTTTTAAATTAAATACTGCATTAAGTGCAACAGGAATAATTATACACTATTGCTCATAACTATGTTTCAATACATTAACATACAAAACAAAATAAACTTTGCTGAAAATAACTAAAACTAGAAATTCTTAGCACCATTACTTAAAAAGCGCTGAAAAAAAAAATCAAATCAGGCTCCCTATCTTCATGTGAGGAAAAAAGAAAGCTTACTGGAAAGATTTATCACGATAGATGGACATAGTCCAAGTATCTACCACATCTAATGCATCCAGTTTGTAATAAGCAATTAATTCAGGATAAAAGATCACTCAAAATTATCTATGGAAAAAGCAAAAAAGACTTTGGAATCAGACTTACCTGAGTTCAAGCTCTGGTTTGAATACCTTGTAGGGCCTTCCGGGGGAGATGGGTTAACGCAGCAGGCCTGTGAGGCTCAAAACCTACACATCCCCCAAAATGGCCTGTTTACCAGACCAGCCCTTGACTAGCTCCTGGGAACTGAGCTCTGAGCCCCTGTACAGTTCTGATAAGTATGTTCTGGCATGCCTGAGTCCTTGGGCTGCACTGTATACCAGTCTGAACAAACAGTTTATGCTAACAATGTGATTTATGATGAACAACTCCTTACCTCTGAGGTTCTAGAGTTTAAGTAAGCAAGGTCAAGTCACGATGGTGCCACATGCCTATGTGACTGACCCCCAACAAAAATCCTGACACACAGGCTAGGAGTGACTGTCCCTGATTGCAAACACATTACACATACCGTTTCTGGGGGAATTAAAACATATCCTGTGTGACTCCAGTGGGAAGGGACACATCGAAGCTTGCGCCTGGTTTTCTCCAGACATCCCCTCATGTGCTTTTCCTGTTTCTTACCACTGTACTAAACCCTAACCATGAGCACAGCAACTTTGGAGTCCTGTGAATCCTAGCAAATCAATGAGATGGTCTTGAAGACCTTTGACACAAACTTTCAAAAATTAATTTCTTAAATTCCCTTGGATAGGTTGCCACTCTGTTTCTATCTCTATTCCCACCACCCTTCTCAAAGGTTACTGTCACAGACAGGATGACCACAAAATTTATCATACAAACTGGGTGCATGAGGAGTAAAAAGGAGCAGCTAAAATTTTATGATTATTAAGCTATAATAGTATGCAATGTTATCATAATTTCTTAACAGCCTGGAACAAAAGATATAAAGAAGGACTTACAAACGGAAACATATGGTTACTTTATTCACAGGTGATCCTATAGGACAAGGAGTAAAATGCAAACAGCAAGCGTCTTGCTAAACTACTCACATCTCAGGCCAATTTATACAGATCTCTAACCCAAGGTTCCTTCCATCCATGCAGATGGTAAGATAGGTGAAACATTACAAACAAGGAACTGTAGGACTATAATCAATATCTCTCAGACCAAGAGTTGGCAAACTTTCTCCACAAAGGACCATAGAGTGAATATTTTAGCTTTGTGGGCCATATGGTGCAACAAAAAGCAACTATACAGATATATAAACAATGAGCATGGGGGTGCCTGGCTGGCTCAGTTGGTTAAGCGTCAGACTTCGGCTCAGGTCATGATCTCATGGCTCATGAGTTCGAGCCCCCTGTAGGGCTCTGTGCTAACAAAAGTCTGCTTCAGATTCTGTGTCTCCCTCTCTCTCTGCACCCCCCCCCCCCCCGCTCATACTCTTGTCTCTCAAAATAAATAAACATTAAAAAAAAAAAAACTGGGGGCGCCTGGGTGGCACAGTCGGTTAAGCGTCCGACTTCAGCCAGGTCACAATCTCGCGGTCCGGGAGTTCGAGCCCCGCGTCAGGCTCTGGGCTGATGGCTCAGAGCCTGGAGCCTATTTCCGATTCTGTGTCTCCCTCTCTCTCTGCCCCTCCCCCGTTCATGCTCTGTCTCTCTCTGTCCCAAAAATAAATAAACGTTGAAAAAAAAAAAAAAAAAACTTAAAAAAAAAAAAAAACTGTTTTAATGAGCATGGCTCTGCTCCAACAAAACTTTACAAAAAGTTGCAGCAAGGGGCGCCTGGGTGGCGCAGTCGGTTAAGCGTCCGACTTCAGCCAGGTCACGATCTCGCGCTCCGTGAGTTCGAGCCCCGCGTCAGGCTCTGGGCTGATGGCTCAGAGCCTGGAGCTTGTTTCCGATTCTGTGTCTCCCTCTCTCTCTGCCCCTCCCCCGTTCATGCTCTGTCTCTCTCTGTCCCAAAAATAAATAAATGTTGAAAAAAAAAAATTAAAAAAACAAAAAGGTGCAGCAAGCTGGACTTGACCTGCTATAGTTTATTGGCCCCTGGCTTAGACCAAAGTCACTAGAAGTAAGAGGTCTATAAGTAACAAAGAATATGCAGTTTTACTCGACAATTTCATTTGTGAGAAGGCAAATTATTCAGATGACCAAGTGTGGGGGCATACAGGGGTCAGCCTCAAAGTTTCCAGTCAATTTCAATTTTTTTGAGGTAGGTAGGAAACAAAGAATATCCACTCAAACTCCCAACTTTATCTTAATTTCTCCTCAAGGTCTTAGTGACATGGTACCTGGAATGACTTTATTCACTCTACTTGAAACTAATTCAGATTCATTTTCCTTCTTTTTATAGCAGATTCTCGCTTATAAGCACTGAATGGGATAATGCTGCTTGAACAAAGAGTTGAACAAGCTTAACAAACTTGAACTTCTTTTTTATTTATTTTTTTTTAATTTTTTTTTCAACGTTTATTTATTTTTGGGACAGAGAGAGACAGAGCATGAACGGGGGAGGGGCAGAGAGAGAGGGAGACACAGAATCGGAAACAGGCTCCAGGCTCTGAGCCATCAGCCCAGAGCCTGATGCGGGGCTCGAACTCACGGACCGCGAGATCGTGACCTGGCTGAAGTCGGACGCTTAACCGACTGCGCCACACAGGCGCCCCAACAAACTTGAACTTCTTAGAAGAATGTGAGAAGAAAAAAACTTTTCCCATTGATAAAGTAGAAAATATTACTTCTGAAACCGTACCTTTAAGTTGGAAATGGTCTGAATTCCAATTTATAACATCATATTTAAATAAGTTATAGTAAGTAAAGCCATTTCACTTCTGCTCCCCGGCTCCAGGAAATTTTTCCTGAAGCATAACATACATACACAGAAGTACACAAATCACAACAATGTATATAACCTGATGAATTTTCACAAAGTAAATATACCTGTGTAACCAACACCCAAATCAGGTGTTGAAATATTACCTGCACTGCAGAAGCCTCTCATACTTCAGTAAGTCATCATCACCATCAAAGGTAACCACTTTCTTTCTAATACGACAGATCCGTTTTGCCTATTTCTGAACTATATGAGATCATACAGTATGCAATCTTTTGTGAGTGGTGCCTTTTATTCATCAATATTTTTGTGAGATTCAACTATTACCTAATAGCTCATTCATTCTCATCTACTGTATGCCATTGTATGAATATACCACAACGTATTTATCCATTTCGCTGTTGACAGTTTGGGTTGTTTCCAGTATGGAGCCATTACAGTTAGCACTGCTAGGAATATTCTTATTCGTGTCTATTACTGAATGGATGCACACATACCCACTGAGGGCACACACAGAGGAGAACTGTGGGGTCACAGGGTAGCAGACGGCTTCAAACAGACTTCCAAAGCAATTCTAAAGATGGATACCCCAAAGAGCAGTATATGAGAGTTCCCACAATCACACACCCTTGTCAGAGCGTTATGTTGTCCATCTCTTAATTTTAACCAATCTCATGGGTATGTGGCAGTAAGTCATTGTAACATCAATTTGTATTTCCCTGATAGTTGTAATGACACTGAGCGTTGTTTCATATTTATCAGCCATTTAGATATCTTTCTTTGTGATGTCTGTTCAAGATTTCTTTTTTTTTTTTTTTTTTCAACGTTTTTATTTATTTTTGGGACAGAGAGAGACAGAGCATGAACGGGGGAGGGGCAGAGAGAGAGGGAGACACAGAATCGGAAACAGGCTCCAGGCTCCGAGCCATCAGCCCAGAGCCTGACGCGGGGCTCGAACTCACAGACCACGAGATCATGACCTGGCTGAAGTCAGACGCTTAACCGACTGCGCCACCCAGGCGCCCCTGTTCAAGATTTCTGCTCATTTTTGTATTGGTCTTTCTTGCTAGTGTCTAAAAATTCTTAAATTATCCTAGATACAGTCTTGTCATCTATACATATTACAGATATCTTCTCCTACTCTGTGGCTTGCCTTTTTATTCTACCAACGTTCTTGGAAGTTTTCACTTTCAATATTTTCCAATTTATCATCGTCTCTAAGGTTAATCTTTTTTTATGTCCAATTTAAGAAATCTTGGCCTATAGTAACATCAAGAAGATATTCTCCCAGAAGAAAACAAAAACTTCACTGTTTTATCTTTCATGTTTCAACTAAATCTAGTGGAACAGATTTTTGTGTATGGTGTGGTTTAATTTAATCTTCTTTAATTTAAAATCATTATTAGGGATACCTGGCTCAGTTGGTAAAGCATGCGACTCTTCATCTCAAGGTCATGAGTTCAAGCCCCAAGTGGGGGTGGGACCTACTAAAAATTTAAAAAATAATAAATAAAATCATTATTAGACCTACCCATCAGAGTCAAAAGTTTCTAATATGTCTTTATTTTTCCATGCTTACTTTTTCCAAATCACCTGGTTTCATTACCCATATACTATAAGCCATTGGTTTTTAGCCATCAGAAGATGACTATCCTGGTGAAAATGCTGTCTAAATACTTCCCCTCCATTTATGTACACTTATAAAAGATCAGTGGAACCCACTGAATCAATGTGCAGACTATGTTGGGCAAAGTGAAAAACAATTTTCCTGGTAGCTTTAAGTGAGCCACTGGCAAACCATGGAGTAGCAAAAAACTATGGGCTGTCAAAGAGACAGTAGGGTCTAGTGGTGAGGAAACCACCTCTGTTGCTACCTTGCTATGTGAGCTTCAGCATCACTTACTCCCCCAAACCTCAGAACTAGAAAACAGTGATAAAACTACCTACCTTTTTGGATTACCTCACAGATCTAGTTTGATAATTTTGATAAAGTGCGTAACACATCTAATAAAAGGAAACCAGTACTGTTCATCTGGCTGTTCAAAACATGCAAGGATTATAAAATTGAAATAGAAATAGAAAAGTCTATTCTGCAGGTGAACACTGATATAAAAGCAAGGTGACTACCTGCTGAGGCTGGCAGGCCTTTGTGATATGCTTATTAATATAGAAAGAAAAATGTTGCCTATATTTAAACCAGAACAATACCACCTTTGAAAAATATAAATACAAAAAAAAAGTGTCCTGCAGTAAAATGTCATTATAACTACAGGTTCTTAATTTAGGAAAAGAATTCTTAAGATTTAAGACATTTAAATGCTAAGTCTGGTCTAAACAAATCAAAAACCCTCTTCAAAAAAACCCTCTTCCACTGGGTGCCTGGCTGGTTCAGTCATAGAGCACGCGACTCTTCGGGGTTGCGAGTCTGAGCACCATGTTGTGTGTAGAGATTACTTAAAAAATAAATCTTAAAAAAAAAGTTTCCATTAATCTTATTTTGATTTAGCAGAAATTCTTAATGTAGTTAGAAATCTGGAGCTTTGTATGTAGATACACACACTGATGTGTCATATGGACAAGGCCAAGACAAAACTAATAATCTACAAAATGAAGTAAAGAAATTAAGAACAACAAATTAATGGGCCTTTGGGGTTCTAGCCAGAATAAAAAATAGTAACAAAGTTGCGATTGCATTATATTTCACAAGGAGATAAAAAGAACCAAGTACTAAAAGTGACATGGTAAATACCACTCTCTTACGTTTCTTTTTTTTTTTTTTTTTTTTTTTTTAAGTTTATTTGAGATAGAGGAAGAGGGAGAAAGTGAGCACAAGTGGGGGAAGGGCAGAGAGAGGAGCCCAAGCAGGTTCTGCACTGTCAGCGCAGAGCCCAATGCAGGGCTGGACCTCTCAAACCGTGAGATCATGATCTGAGCTGAAATCAAGCCACACACTTAACCAACTGAGCCCAGGCACCACTTTTATGTATCATTTTCAAAATGATAAAAATTCTGGGGTGCCTAGGTGGCTCAGTCATTTGTGTCTGACTCTCGATTTTGGCTCAGGTCATGATCTCACGGTTCAAGAGATCGAGCCCCACGTCAGGCTCCGTGCTGCCATGGTGGAATCTGCTTGGGATTCTTTCTCCCTCTCTCTCTGTCCCTCTCCCACTTCCTTCTCTCTCTCTTTCTCTCTCAAAATAAATAAGCTTAACAAAAATAATACAAATAAAAAAAATAAAAATGATACAAGTTTTAAGGTCAATTTAAATAGAACGGTTATCTACTAAGCAGCAACTCAATAATCTCTGCCCTACAAAAATTCAAAGGTTAATGGGGAAAATATTAATTTACTAAGAGAATCATATTTTAAGTTTTCCTTCATTTTAATTATCTAATTTTCCAAAAAGAAACAAAAAAAACAGATTCACATCCACACAGAAATACTCTCCCTTCCCAGTGCCCTTGTAACAAAATTTTCTTGTGTTTCCTTTATCTTTAATTACAAACCTGGGTCTCGGCCACAAAGGTAACTGGAATCTGTTATGAGGCAGCTAAGTATTTAACAGTGCTTAGAACATAAGAGCATAAGCTTTGGCAAGCATGTCTCTATTAAAATTCCAGCTTAGCCTCTATGAAATCTAGGGCAAGTTATTTAGCTCTAAATCTTGGTTTCTTCATCTGGACATAATAATGGTACTTATGCCATACAGTCGTTTTAGTGATGAATATATATAGGGGTGCCTGGGGGGCTCAGGAGGTTAAGCATCCAACTTTGGCTCAGGTCATGATATCACAGTCTGTGAATTTGAGCCCCCTATCGGCTCAGTGCTGACAGCTCAGAGCCTGGAGCCTGCTTCAGATTCTGTCTCCCTCTCTCTCTCTGCCCCTCCCCCACTCATGCTGTCTCTGTCTCTCCCTCTCTCAAAAATAAACATTAAAAAAAAAATTAGGGGCGCCTGGGTGGCGCAGTCGGTTAAGCGTCCGACTTCAGCCAGGTCACGATCTCGCGGTCCGTGAGTTCAAGCCCCGCGTCAGGCTCTGGGCTGATGGCTCAGAGCCTGGAGCCTGTTTCCGATTCTGTGTCTCCCTCTCTCTCTGCCCCTCCCCCGTTCATGCTCTGTCTCTCTCTGTCCCAAAAATAAATAAACGTTGAAAAAAAAAATTTAAAAAAAAAAAAAATTAAACATATATTGATGAAAATAAAGCCACACTCAATGACAAGAAAATGAACTCTTGGAGGACAAAGGCCAAAGAAATCAAATTGAAGCTATCTTGGGAATAGATAAGCAGGGTATTAAGTTGAGACTCTCATGAGAGAATTCAAGCACATAAAACAATAAAAAATCGAGGCACCTGGGTGGCTCAGTCAGTTGAGCATCCAACTTTGGCTCAGGTCATGATCTCACAGCTCATGAGTTCGAGCCCCGCATTAGGCTCTGTGCTGATAGCTCAGAGCCTGGAGCCTGCTTCAAATTCTGTGTCTCCCTCTCTCTCTGCCGCTACCCCACTTGTGTTGTCTCTCTCTCAAAAATAAAATAAAACATCAAAAAAAATGAATACACATAAAGGGTTTAGAATAATGTCTCCCTTCAAGAATATGTATGTTGGCTAGTATTATAATATACACATATGGAGAAATAAAAATATGCCTTAGGTAAAACAGAAGCCACAAAATATCCTTAAGCAGTATCACTTACATGGCAGACCCACCCCCCACTTTATTTAAAAAAATATATATTTTTTAAGAGACACAGCATGTGTGGGGGAGAGGCAGAGAGAGAAGGAGTCACAGAATCCAAAGCAGGCTCCAGTCTCTGAGCTGTCAGCACAGAGCCTGACGAGGGGCTCAAACTCATAGACCATAAGATCATGACCTGAGCTGAAGTCAGACACTTAACTAATTGAGTCACCCAGGAGCCCCCCACCCTCCCTTTAGAGTTTTGTTTCTAGGTAAAATATAATTATTTTTTTCTGAGTTTGAGGACTTCTATCAGATTTCAGCAGGAAATCTATAACATTAAATGAAATATGTAAATGTTAAGTTGACATATCATAAGATAGAAAAAGTCTTAAACCCCAAAATAGGAGGCACAAATTTAAGAATACTAATAATATGGCAAGAGATCTAAAAAGAAAAAAATTGTTTTTAGTCAGCAGCAAGATGTTCTAGAGAGATACTGGTTTAGCTCAAGCCAAGAATCCAAAAAACGCCACTAAAAATGTACCAGAAGAGGGGCGCCTGGGTGGCTCAGTTGGCTGAGCATCCAACTTCAGCTCAGGTCATGATCTCACACTCCATGAGTTTGAGCCCCGCGTCGGGCTCTGTGCTGACAGCTTAGAGCCTGGAGCCTGCTTTGGATTCTGTGTCTCCCTCTCTCTCTGCCCCTCCCCTGCTCATGCTCTTTCTCTGTCTCAATAATAAATAAATAAAAACATTAAAAAAAAATGTACCAGAAGAGCTGGGGAAGGCAAACTGAACTTAAAACCAGATCAACGGCCTTTGAAGAACACGATGAATACAGCTTAGGGACACTCTCCAGTACGTACTACTGCATGGAGATTCAGGATCTTCAAAATACGGTGCTTAAGGTGTGTAAATGGCACTCGACTTGGAATATGACTGGGTTCTGGACCAAATTTCCACCAAACCTGACCCGGACGCTAACATGCCGATGAGGACAGTCTTAGTAAACACAGAGCCATTTATTGTGCATTTACCTCGTACCAGTACTTTACACAGATTAAACTCTCAAACGCAGCATGTAAAAATTAAAAGTTGATGAGAGGGCAAGCTGTCTTCTACTCTCACATCAAAATGATTCTAAAAGAGTTCACATCAAGGATTCTTTCTATGTGACTTATTTCTGTTTTTCTTAAAAAAAAAAAAAAGATTAATGATAATAGCCAAAATCTATTGAGTACATGTTATTATGTCATTGCTATGGTTCTAGGCGCTTTAAATATATTATTTTATTTACTCCTTCATGGTAAGTCATAAGGCAGATACTTTTATTATCGGCCACTTACAGCAAGAAAGGTTCTAAATTAGCAAAAAGTCAACTAACTACTAATACGGGTAAGTAGAAGAAAGTCTCACTGCAGAACCCAAATTCTTATTCACTAGGCATACTGCCTCCAACAATAGGAAATAGTACTTGATTTTAATGTAGTAAGTAGTTACTTAGAAAATTTAGAAAATACAGAATAGTATAAAGCAAAAACTAACTTTCAATACTTCTACCACCCACATGAACACAGAATTGTGCAAAGCGGACTTCTTGTACCATAGGAAACTTAATTATATTGGAGCCCCTCCATTAAAATGACTTAATATGATTTGTATGTTGGATTTAGAAGTCTAAGGAAGAATCAGGGTTTTCAACCAAATATTAATTTTGTTTTTTTTAATGTTTATTTTTAAGAGAAAGAGAGCATATACGCACACAAGCAGGGGAGGGGCAGAGACAGAGGGACAGAGGATTCTAAGCAGGCTCCGTGCTGACAGCAGAAAGCCTGATGCAGGGCTCAAATTCACAAACTGTGAGCCAACCTCACAAACTCATAGACCTGAGCCAAAGTTGGACAATCAACCAACTGAGCCACCCAGGTGCCCAAAATACTAATTTTGAAAATGAAAATAGCCTCTGAATCATTTCCTTCTGTGCACAAAAGCGACTCGTGAGAGATTATTAAAATTATATTTAAACTTACAAGCAAAAGCTGATCTAAAAATCATATCTGATCTTGAAAAATATTCTCCCACATATAATTAAAAAATGTTCTTCCATGTATATGGTACAATTGATACGACTTAGAACAAAATAAAATAAATGCAAAACCTAGAAAGATTTTCCTTATATAATTTTAACTAGTCAATACAGAGGGCATACTGGAAAATCACCATTTGGAAAACGCCACAACACTAATTCTTCAGGCAAGAATCACTGAAACAAACTGAAATTAATGACCAAAAAGATGATTAGATAAAGGATATTTACATCATCTCAAAATTATTCCCCATAAGATACTTTCAAGCACAAAGAGATAACAGAAGTTTACAGTAGACGAACCTGGCAGGCACGGTCTTAACCAAGGGGTCGGAATAAATATTATAGTGAGACAAAATGAGATTGTGTCCCTCTTGATACGATGCACTGCAAAGGATGTTAACAGCGCTTCTGTGGTATACTCAAACTGAGGAATATTCTATAAAATAATGGGCTTGTACTCTTCAAAGGCTCCAGATATGAAAGACATGGAATGCATGAAAGACAAAGATGAACTATTACAGAGTCAGGGAGACTCAGGAGACGTGAAAACTAAATGCAGTACGTGACTTGAATTAAACTCTGAATGAGAAAAATGACAATACACGGGACAACTGGCAAGTTTTGAATGAGGTCTGCAGATTAAATAATAGTATTATATCGATGTTGATTTCCCGATTTTAGTCATTATACTGTGGTTATAGAAGATGTTAAATTTAGAGAATCTGGGTGAAGGTATGATATGCAAGAATTCTTTGTATTGTATTTGTCACTCTTTTGTAAGTATGAAATAATTTCAACATATGTTTTTGAAAACTTTAAAGAAGAAGAAAATTTGAAAACCCAAGCTTAATGAGTCTCCTCCTGTATTACCAATTCCTCCCTGAAAACCAACCATCCTACCCTGGCAAATTAGGAATTCACCTTAAGTCAAAGAAAAACACCAAGATAAGTTGAGTTTTTCTCTCTCTCTCAAACCTACTTTAAAAGGAGAAAAAAATAAATTTTATTTTTTTCTAGTTCCAAAATTCTGACTTTAAGCACCTGAGTTCCAAAATACTTTCTTTACAGGTGTGCCTGAGTGGCTCAGTTGGCTGAGCATCTGACGTCAGCTCAGGTCATGATCTCATGGTGAGTTTGAGCCCCACTTCGGGCTCGCGGCTGTCAGCAGGGAGCCCACATCAGATCTTCTGTCGCCCTCTCTCTCTGCCCCTCCCCCACTCACACTTTCTCTCTCAAAAATAAACAAACATTAAAAAAAATTTTTTTAAATACTTTCTTCACCACTAGAAATTACATAATAACATATCTACCATGTTCTAGGCCCTATGCCAACTATAAACATTAGTTCTCATTCTTACAACAATGTTGATAAGGTAGGTATGCCTATCAGCACCTACAGACGAGAGAATTGGGAATGGATAAGTGGATACGGTTAAGTAATTTGCTCAAAGTTATATAACTGTTAGATGGCAAGAGGCAATATTCAAATCCATGCCATTTGACTCCAAACACCAACCTGACTCTATGATGCCTCCCTAGAGGGTGGCTGAAAAGTTAACAGGTAAATTAGAAAAGAATCTTCAAATTCAATACCAAGATTTATCACGAAGCAGCAGTGTAAATAAGTGAAAAGTGAATATATTTCCAATTATTGGAAAATAGACTTCTCAGTAAAAATAAGATAGAAAACGAATTGTTTATAGAAACATTTTTGGTTTCTTACATGTATATGAGAAATGAATCTTACTGAAAACAGAAACTTTTAATACTCAGGTTAAAGTATGATGTAGCAAGTGTAAATTTTCCTGAAATGATCCCAAGTAATCACTCTGGATTGCTGGCAAAATAAGCCAACTGGGCCAGGGCTCCCTCTTTCGTCAGAAGAGGAACTGCACCAGAACTCATCCTCCCATGGACCACCGGTTTATCTCCCGGCACCCGCCGCCCAGGGGAGCTGCAACTTCCCATAGTCCCTAAGTACTGGTCAGCTGATCTTCCTAGATAATTCTTAAAAATAACCTAGAGAGCCCAAAGTTGATGCAGTAGGCTACTTAACAAGGTGCTTTCAAGCATAGCCTTATAATAAAAGAGAACAATGATATGGGGTGGTAGGCAGTGAGGCTTCCACTGGCACACCATTCTATGTCCAGCAGCACCCACCTAGCACAATTTCCTATGTGATAAAGGGAAGATCACAGGATCTTTCTTCACTTAAGTATTCTTGACTTACAAGTTCCTCCAATTAGGTCAATTTCTTAGTGGCTAACTCTATCACCATATAAAATTCATTCTAAGCACACAACATAGAGGATAAAAAGATTAACAAATTCTCATAAAAATAAGATAAAATAGAACTTCCTTATCCAATTCAATTTGCATACTAATGGAATAATACTTTGTATGCCTTCCTTATAAATATACGCTTTAATGGTAAAGTTAGCTAAAAACCACTGTCTACTACACGTCAGTCATTTAGCCATAAGCTTCATGTATCTTTTTTGATGCTTATACCTACTCTATAGGTTGGCATTATTATTATCACTCCATTTTGTAGATAAGGTCAATGAAGGTCAAAGAGGTTAAGTAACTTGAACAAAGTTAGACAGCCAGTACAGGGGCAGAGGCTGAATGATGTTAACCATAACTAGCTTGCTTTAATTCACTGATCTTTCTAACAACCTCATGAAGTTTATAGGCAGCAAATTAAAATAGGCACCCTTGGGGCACCTGGGTGGCTCAGTTGGTTGAGCATCTGACTCGATTTCAGCTCAGGTCATGATCCTAGCATTGTGGGATCAGCATATGCATACCTCAGAAACACAAAACCTCTGCATAAAAATACATGCTCCCAATGACATCCAGTACAGCATCCCATATATAGTAGGAGCTTAATAAATATTTGTCATGCTGAATTAAATATGTCTATTCAACAGTGGCAATAAAAAGCAGCTATTATCATTCACCTTATTTTCACCCTTATATTTTTATATAACAAAATCTACACTTATCTTTTAATCACACATTCAACCCCACGCTATCAGAAGCATAAATTATTGATTATTTATAAACATAAAAGAATCAAAAAGAAACAGTAATATGATAGGAGAAGATAGGATTCAGTAAGCAGAGAGGGAAAGATTAGGACCTGAGGTCCCTGGGTGGGGAAAAACACGTATTTTGTAACAGTACTAGGAGTATCTAACCACAGCAAACCCCCTTGGGTGTAAGGTTCCTCTTAAGAATGTAACAGAGCCCACCTACTCCCCACCTCAGGTTCCCCTCAGGAATTTGACAATCAAGGTACCTAACTAAAAAAAGTAAACCATGAAACTTATGTTATACGAGGGACAGTACGACCAGTCTGACCCCTCACACAATGGAGTTGAGCCAATCAGGAATGGACAACCCAGCACCTAGAGCTATCAAGCCAATAAGGGTAGAACCTGAGAAGGAACTAGGGGGAAGGCACGAAGGGGGGCTGATCAGAACCTTATAAAACAAGGACCCTGGCCTTATGTTCTGGGTATTCATTTTCTAATGCCCCCCTCTCTGTAAAGAGAGCTCTCCTAATACTCTTCTTTTCTTGCACTCTAATAACTTTTGCCTGCTCCTCAATTTTTGTCCACCTCTTTCATCCTGCAAAGTGGCAAGACAACGAATCCCGAGTATTGAGGTAGAAAATCCTACAACATTAGTACTCAATTTTGTCCTGACTACAACCAAACAAGACCTGATGCTGATGTAATTGCTACATGCGGTACAGAAAACTGTAACAGAATTTGGAATTATCTAGTGAACTTTTATGCCTCCATTTATTATCAGCTTGGCATAATAAATTAATTGAGGACAATATGGCTGCTTATAAATAACTCAACCAACCACTGTCAATATTTAATGAACCTCTCATTCTCACTCTGTAAATATTTTAACACTGCCAATGAAGACATGCTACAACAGAAAGACTAAAAAAAGCCAGGTATCAAGTCTGAAATTTGCTTATATGGCAGTCAATATCACACTCAAATAGTACGTATCAGAAACAAAAAAGGATCACCATTTCCCCAACTTACTTACAAAGAATTAAAAAAAGAAACAAAAGAAAACAGAGGCTGATGGTACTCAATTTGGTGATACAGTGGCCTAAATTCCACAGGGAATTTAGTGATGATGCCTTCTCTCAGATTTCACAAAAGATAAAAAGTCAAATCTGGGACAGCATATGCATACCTCAGAAACACAAAACCTCTGCATAAAAATACATGCTCCCAATGATCATTTGAATGGTATCATTTTCAACATTGAAAAAAAAGCAAGATTTAGCATGTTTCTGAATTATATGATGACGTTTGGGACATCTGGGGGGCTCAGTCAGTTAAGCTTCCGATTTCGGCTCAGGTCATGGTCTCACGGTTCATGAGTTCGAGCCCCACATTGGGCTGTCTGCTATCAGCACAGAGCCTGCTTGGGATCCTCTGTCCCCCATCCCTCTCTGCCCCTCCCCTGCTTGGGCTCTCTCTCTCAAAATAAATCAATAAACTTGTTTAAAATAGATAGATAGATAGATAGATAGATAGACAGACAGATAGATAGATGTTTTGTTTTCCTGATCAATTCTTTAAAGAATATACAAGACCGAGAAGTTTTGATCTAAACTCTCTTGATTTATAATTTTCCATTTCTACTTTTGACATTACACTTGACTTTCTTGAAGCTAGAGAGAGGATGGACGAAGCAAGAAAATCAGCTCTAACTAAGCTTCTGATTAGCTGTTTCATGAAACAGAAGAAGCTATAAGCTATTCCCTTCCACCTTTGTTCATTCAACCAACATTTTTAAAGTGACTGCCTTGTGCATGCTCAGCACTCCCTCTGAAGTATTTAACGATCCCTGGTAATCGCAGGGGAAAGACAGCAACCACAGAACCTCCAACATGTTGGTGGTAAGCGGTAAATTTAATTGTGCCTGTAAGGGAAGTTACAGAACTTTTTTTATGACATGACAGATCAACATTTGATAACTCAATTGGACTCTCTTAGAATAACAGCTCTAACCTACATTAGTAATAGGAAAGTGACACAATACTCCTGAAATCTTCTTTTCTGTGTCTTACCTAGTATCAAGACAAATTATCAACATTTGAACAGTAATGGCTAAAATATCTTACAAAACACAGACCCAGTTTCCACTTTCCAGAAAGGTGTGATAGAATTTATTTCAGATTTGATGCAGGATATTTGTTCTTTGACAACTCCCCGTATAATTCTCTTCTGAGATATAACCACTAAACTATCGTAACCATTAAGATCAGTCACAGAAACAAAGAAATAATGATGATGGCTTAAATCCCAGGACACAAATATAAAATACTTCTGATTGGTCTCTAGGAAAATTCATATTTGTTTTAGTCTTTCTCAACTGCAATCTTTCTCTTACAGAGTAAATTTGAAACAGATTGCTTTTCTCCTTTTTTTCCTCTTGTAACATTAGCTAGCTCAAGGAAATAAAAAAGTGTTTTGGAATGTAGTGTGTATGTCTACCACTCCCTTCAGTTGTGGACAAGTGAGAGAGAAATAGAAAACACAGTTTCATGTTAACAAATCATTTTCTAAAAAAACACAAAGTTTCTATGAAATAATAGTGCAATGAATTAACTACTACCTATATGGGATAAACCAAGAAATGTGTTAATGAACAAAGTTAAAAGGCAATGCAATACTGGGTTCTGATTAACCCTTAACTGTTACCTAATTCATACATAAGTAAGTTTGCTTCTCTTTCTTTACTAGAAAAGCCTTTGGGAAAACAAAACACAATAAAACTTAGCAGTGTTTCTCACGGAGGCCCCAGGAGGAAATTAAGTATCTATCTAAGGGTTCGTGAGGCATATTCACCTCAAACTCAAAATTTCTTTGAAGTTTCCTCTTACAGCTTTAAATATTATAAAAATTTCTATTCTACCTCATATTACAAACATATATATCTTAAAGGCATCATTTCCTCACCACCAATTAAAAAACAAAAGAGCAGGGGCTACTGGGTGGCTCAGTCAGTTGACCGTCAGACTTCAGCTCAGGTCATGATCTCACAGTTCGTGGGTTCGAGCCCCACATAGGGCTCTGTGCTGACAGTCGAGTCTACTTTGGATTCTGTGTCTCCCCCTCTTTCTGTCCCACCCCTGCTTGTGCTCTCTCTCTCTCAAAAACAAATTTTTAAAAAATGGAAAAAAAAAAAAGAGCAAGAATGTCTGCTATGATCACTTTGTGGCTTCATGGAACTCAGACACCCACCTCTTTCTCAAAACCTAGTTTAAAATTATGGATCAAGAGTAATTTGGCATATGAAATGCTCCATTTATCACTTGTCCTTTTTTTTCTTCCATTATTAACAATATTTGATACCAAAAGCCTTAATCTGGCCACTTTTACTGTTCTTAAACTTTGGAACTCAGAATTATTGCCAAAGTTTTCTGCTTTGGTTAATTTCTCATTACCCTATCATACTAACTAGATCTCTAAGCATGCCCCCTTTGTGCTGACTGCAAAACCATGAAACCTATTTGGCACAAAAAAACTTCTTTTTTACATGCAGCTTTCTCCAATTGACTACCATGTGCCTACACCATGCCCCTATGTTTTTGCCCTGTCTGGGGCCAAGAAAGAGAAAGAAAATGTATGTTCAGAGCACTCCTTCATGATAATCTTACTCCAGCACAATTATTTGTAGCAGTTACATTTGTTTATTGTGCCAGAGTTAGTTTTAACTATCACAAACAAAAGGTACGAAAATCTCAAGTGTATACACAGCTTCATGACTTTCGCCAATGGAATCAGTGCTCAGATAAAAAAAAATAAATAAACAAAATAAAATATCACTAGCACGTAGCAACTAAATTTCATTTTTCTAGCAAACTCCTTATGCCCCTCCCCTGCTCATGCTCTGCCCCAAAATAAGTAAGCAAACATTTTTTAAAAATTAAAAAGAAAAAAAAAAAGAACAAACACAAAGGCTCTGAGGTGGAGGCACGGCTGGTGTTATTTGAGAAACAGCAAGCTGGCCACAGGGGCTGGAGCAAAAGGGAGAAAGAGAGAAGATGAAGTAAGAGAAGCAGAAGGGTACAGGGAGAGGAGTCAGAGCCTGTGGGGCCTCATGGGTCAATCGTAAGGAATCTGGATTTTACTCGAAGCTAGAAGGAAAGCCACCGGAGAATTCAGAATGTAAGAGGTGACCTATTTCAACAGTATCGCCAGCTGTTTTGCTAAGAAAAGATGAAACAGAAAAGACAGTGGAAGCAGGAAGAACATCAGGAACCTATGTTAACAGTCTAGGCAAGAGCCAACGGAGGCCTGGACCGGCGTGGTGGCCGTGCAGATAGTGTGTGGTCACATTCTCTGTCTCCTACGGGACTTGCCAAAGAAGAGGTCAGAGAGACCAGGCGACTGAAATGAAGCACTTCTAAGGGGCAGGTGAAAAGCAGGCAAGTGCAGTGTCCCAGAAGGCAGGTTAGCAAGTAAAGAATCTTAATCAAATAAAGGAGGACTGATGAGAACCTCTGGATTTAGCAACAACAGAGCTGAAAACCTGAATGGAGTATGTTTAAAAAGAGTGAAGAAGAGAAGAAAAATTTGAAACCGTGTGTGCTGACACCTTGTTTAAGGCATTCTGACAGAAAGGGAGGGAAAGACAGGGGGCAGTGGCTGAAGGGGGAAGTAGGGGTAGGACTTCTTTCAAGATGGGAGAACGTACTAGAGCTGGTGGGAATGACTGGGGAGAGAGAGGGAAAAGGATTCAGGAGAGAGAGGGAGAAGTGCTAGAGCCATGGGGAGGAGACTGCTTCGTAAGTGGGTGAGCTGGTCTTAGGCAGGAGCATGGGGAGTTCCTCCCTCACAGGAGAGAAAGCAGAGTGCATGGACCCAGATGTGGAGTCTATGGAAGTTCTCTTCTTATGGCTTCAGTTCTCTCAGTGAAGGAGGAAGCAAGATGCCAGAAGTGCCAGAGCTTTGACAAAGGAGAACCTACCAGTTGACCAGGAGTCTGGGAGATGGAGGGATCAGGGAAATATGATTACTGGGTAGCATTAAGGACTCACCGAGGTTGGAGATCATAAATTTAAAGTGAGACCTGTAGCTTCACAGAGCTAGAAAAACAATCCTAAAATTTGTATGGAACCAGAAAAGACCCCGAATAGCCACAGCAATCTTGAAAAAGAAAAACAAAGCTGGAGGCATCACAATCCCGGACTTCAAGCTGCCCTTCAAAACTGTAATCATCAAGACAGTATGGTACTGGCACAACAACAGACACTCAGATCAGTGGAACAGAATAGAGAACCCAGAAATGGACCCACAAACATATGGCCAACTAATCTTTGACAAAGCAGGAAAGAATATCCAATGGAATCAAGACAGTCACTTCAGCAAGTGATGCTGGGAAAACTGGACAGCAACATGCAGAAAAATGAACCTGGACCACTTTCTTACACCATGCACAAAAATAAACTCAAAATGGATGAAAGACCTAAATATAAGACAGGAAGCCATCAAAATCCTCAAGGAGAAAGCAGGCAAAAACCTCTTTGATCTTGGCTGCAGCAACTTCTTACTCAACATGTCTCCAGAGGCAAGGGAAACCAAAGCAAACATGAACTATTGGGACCTCACCAAAATAAAAAGCTTCTGCACAACGAAGGAAACAATCAGCAAAACTAAAAGGCAACTGACGGAATGGGAACAGATATTTGCAAACGACATATCAAAGGAGTAGTATCCAAAATCTATAAAGAACTCATCAAACTCAACACCCAAAAAACAAATAATCCAGCGAAGAAATGGGCAAAAGACATGAATAGACACTTCTCCAAAGAAGACAACATCCAGATGGCCAACCGACACATAAAAAATGCTCAACATCACTCATCATCAGGGAAACAGAAATCAAAACCACAATAAGATACCACCTCACATCTGTCAGAATGGCTACCATTAACAACTCAGGCAACAACAGATGTTGATGAGGATGTGGACAAAGAGGAACCCTTTTGCACTACTGGTGGGAATGCAAACTGGTGCAAGCCACTCTGGAAAACAGCATGGAGGTTCCTCAAAAAATTAAAATTAGGGGCGCCTGGGTGGCGCAGTCGGTTAAGCGTCCGACTTCAGCCAGGTCACGATCTCGCGGTCCGTGAGTTCGAGCCCCGCGTCAGGCTCTGGGCTGATGGCTCAGAGCCTGGAGCCTGTTTCCGATTCTGTGTCTCCCTCTCTCTCTGCCCCTCCCCCGTTCATGCTCTGTCTCTCTCTGTCCCAAAAATAAATAAACGTTGAAAAAAAAATTTAAAAAAAAAAAAAATTAAAAAAAAAAAAAAAAAAATTAAAATTAGAACTACCCTACAATCCAGCAATTGCACTACTAGGTATTTATCCAAGGGATACAGGTGTGCTGTTTCAAAGGGGCACATGCACCCCAATGTTTATAGCAGCACTATCAACAATAGCCAAAGTATGGAAAGAGCCCAAATGTCCATCGATGGATGAATGGATAAAGAAGATGTGGTACATAGATACAATGGAGTATTACTCGGTGATCAAAAAGAATGAAATCTTGCCACTTGCAACTACGTGGATGGAACTGGAGGGTATTAGGCTAAGTGAAATTAGTCAGTCAGAGAAAGACAATTATCATATGACTTTGCTTATGAGGACTTTAAGACACAGAACAGATGAACGTAAGGGAAGGGAAACAAAAATAATATAAAAACAGGGAGGGGGTATGACACATAAGAGACTCATAAATATTGAGAACAAACTGAGTGTTGCTGGAGGGGATGTGGGAGAGGGAGGGTGGGCTAAATGGGTAAGGGGCACTAAGGAATCTACTCCTGAAATCACTGTCACACTATATGCTAACTAACTTGGATGTAAATTAAAAAAATGAAATGAAATGAAAGTAAGAGCAGCTGTGGGGTCTAGCCCCCACTCCAGCACTGACTTCTGCTTTCAGTGGGGATACAGGTGAGGAGCCACCATTCTTTTTAAAAAAAAATTTTTTTTAATGTTTATTTATTTTTGAGAGGGAGAGAGACACAGAGTGCAAGCAGGGGAAGGGGAGACAGAGAGAGAGACAGAGACAGAGACAGAGACAGAGGGAGGGAGGGAGGGAGGGAGGGAGGGAGGGAGGGAGGGAGGGAGAAGAGAGAGGGAGAGACAGAATCTGAAGCAGGCTCCAGGCTCCAAGCTGTCAGCACAGAGCCCAAAGCAGGGCTGGAATTCATGAACCGTGAGATCATGCCCTAGCCGGAGACAGACACTTAACTGACGGAGACACCCAGGTGCCCCAGGGATCCACCATTCTGAACTTTATTGTACTAGGCACCTGATGGGTACTTTCAGTGGGGAATAAACCACTTTTTACTCTTTTAGATCTTTCTTCTCATATATATACCTCTGTATTTCTAAAAACTATACCCATATTCTGTTCTTTCTCGAAAAAAAAAAAGTGAGACCTGTGGAATGGCTATGTTTGTTTTTTTTCTACAAGTACATTCAGACATTTGTATACAAAGAAGGAGCTAAGTGTATACCAGACTATGATTTATCATGACTGACCATGGAATTGAAGCGGGGTAAGGAATATAAGACATCAAGAAGATGGACAGTAAAAAAAAAAAAAAAAAAAAAAAAGCTAAGATTCAAAAGACTGAAGGTCCCAACAGGCTCAAGGAATTATTGCATTAATAGAAACTGCGATATGGAGAAAGGTGGTAGACAGAGGGGAAACTGAAATGGAGATTATGGAGAATGGCAGTTTGGACAAAAACAAGGTCTAGAAATGAACACCAGGTGCAGCAGAGGGCAAAAGTTCAATGAACGGGAATACTAGTCTGAAGACACCAGGGTACTGGGAGAATTATCCACATGAATACTGAATACTGAAATCACCAAGAATTAGAACACAAGTAGTACCAGTGACTGCCAGTGAGCTAAGAGTAAAATTTTTAGGAGACCCCATGGGTCTGCCATTTCTGCATATAATACAAGCAGAGGTACAGACTGCTATTTTTGCGGACTATCTTTTTAAGCAAGCCTGTATAAGAAAACAGCCCCAGAAAATAGAGAGTATTTCTCTCCAAAGCAACAGGTAGGTTTATCTATACCCATGGAAGATATTCTTTTCCGCCAGGACATGGGCCGACATGATTAGTGTCCAGTATAAAAGATTCCAGTTCCTCTTCTATAACTCAATCCACTGTTTGTACAGGTATCATCTGGCCCTCTTAACGTCACCCTTTGGCAACTCTGGAGATTGGCGTGGGGATCCAGTGTAAGCAAATGCTGTTACTATGTCTACTGTTTGTGCTGTTCGGAATAAGTCCTTTGTTTCTAATCCAGAAGTCTCCTGTCCTCTGCCGGCATCCACGACACTGTGGTAGTGAACTTGTTAGCTTGCAAGTAGGGTAGAATCTCAGACCTTTGAAAGTTTTTGATAAAATCCCCAACAAATAGGAGGTGGGGATGAGAGGTTACTCAAGCAGGATGGGCAGAGAAGGTGGTATAGTTTACAAACAAGAAATAAAGTTTGGAGGCATTTTAAACAAGAGAATGGTCTGGAAAAAGCAACAAGAAGCAAAGAAAACACTAGCAGGCTCAGCAGTATGAAGAGAAGAGAGCAGGACTGTTATTACTTGAGATGGTTACAGGTAGTGTCAGCAGGGAAGCCAGATGTAATTTATTACAGGAAAAAAGTGAAGGCAACATTAACAAAGAGGTTGAAGATACAGGGGAATGTGCTTATGACTGACCTTGAGTTCCAGGGACATTAAGAAAGATTTTCAGGAGGCAGGGAGGGGTGGGTTTGGGGATCAGATCTGGATACACATGGTAAGAGATCCGGAATCGTGGGCTTCTTGCATGACTTACGTTAATAGGAAAAAAGGGCATGATTAAATTAATTGTGATTAGTCTTAATCTGATTAAATTTACCCATGTGTTTTAGCACCCTTAGTCCCCATTTCACTCATCTAATATCTACTATGCAACAATTTATTTCTTACCAAACAGAACATCATTTTAGAAAATTTAGAGCATACAAGTTTTAAAATATATAAATGCCAAAAATGGTATTAAGACAGTAAGTGTTAACTTACTTGAATTAGATCTAAAATGCCAAGTTCACTTTCTGAAGAATCCACACAGAAGACAAAGTATAATGTTGCATAATGTCTATAAATCAGTTTGTTGTCAGATCCTCCAATTAACCTAAATGACAAAACAAAACCAAAAAATGGAATGGTATAGGGATAAAATGAAACACATTTTCATTAGCTCAAGCAAACTGACAATGTGTTTAAAACCCTTTATAAAATGTCTGGGCATAGCATTCAAGTGAACTTGGGAGACTAAGTAAATTATCGTGGCTGTTTTCTTCAGAGATAATAAGTAAAAGAAGCTGGTGCTTAATTTTAGTTCATTAATTCATTAAGCTATCTACTGAGTACCTACCATTTGCCAGGTACTGAGGGGGTAAGAAACAATAAACAAATAAGAAAAAATGATCAGAGTAGAAAACACTACAAAGAGATTCAAAATAGGGGGATACCATATTGATGGATTTGCTACTTAAGATGGATTCTTAAGAGTGACATTAAGAGGCTGAGAGGGCTGCTGGGTAGCTCAGCTGGTTAAGCTGAGTGATACATTGAGTGTCTGACTCTTGATTTTGGCTCGGGTCATGGTCTCATGCCTCCTGGGATCCAGCCCCATGCTGGGCTCTACGTTGACAGACGGAGCCTGCTTGGGATGCTCCCTCTCCCTCTCTCTCTGCCCCTCCCCTGCTCAAGCTCCCTCACTCTCTCGGGGGGGGGGGGGGGGGGGGGGAGTAAGTTTATAAATTGTAAATGTGTATTTTCAAAATTTAACTGGAGCATGATATACCCTTTTAAGAAATTCAAGTAAACTTTCTACATGATTAAAAAATAATTTATGATCAACAAAAAATGAATTTTTTATTATCCAAACTCTTTTTCATAATATAAATCATACACATTAAAATACAGAAAAGTGTGGGTTTCTCTGACTAATCTCTGATTATTCATAATGGGGCTCAGCTAGTTTAGTGTTTGAATTGTCAATGAGGAAATATTAAGAAATTGATTATACAGACACTAGAGGGAACATTTATAAAGCTATTTTGAGAACACACTGCTTTCATGGAATTTATTAATTTAAAAGTATTTATAATAGTTGGCAAGATAATTATAACTGATTTTTATTTATTCATTTTAAAAAACAGAAAACTGTATTAGCTGAATTCTATCTATATACATATGCCTATATATAGATACATATACATTCACACTGATATATATGCAAAAAGCAGACTTCAGGCTTGTTTACAATAATAAGATAAAAAATGTAATCTAAATTTCTCTGAATAGGTCCATTTACCTAGGCTGTTCTAAATGTGCTTATATGCTTTTCAAAATATTAAGTGAAAACAAGTAACATGCAAACAAGCATACCTAGTGTGATCCCATAAGTAAAAGTTTTGGGGGGTTTTTTTTGTTTGTTTTTTAATGTTTCTTTATTTTTGAGAGAGAGAGACAGAGTGTGAGCAGGGGAGGGGCAGAGAGACAGGGAGACACAGAATCTAAAGCAGGCTCCAGGCTCTGAGCTGTCAGCACAGAGCCCAAAGTGGGCTCGAATTCACGGACCACAAGATCATGACCTGAACAGAAGCTGGATGCTTAACCAACTGAGCCACCCACGCATCCCATAAGATTTTACTTTTATATGTTAGTCATAAAAAACTTAATTTTCTAGAAGGATACACAAGAAATCGAGAAAGACTAAAGTCAGGAAAGGGAAACTTAGTTTATAATTTTACATGTCCCTGCAATGTGTGAATTGTTGCCATGACCTTTATATAAAATGACTCCACAAAAATTTTTAAAAAAACAACAAAGACTGCATATCTTCAAAAAATTCAAGTTAGATTTACAGCTAACATAGGTGGTAATCTCCTAATCCAATTCATAAAAAGTAGGAAATTTTTACCATTAACCAATTAAACAGCATATATTTTAATCATATAGCCAAAGATTAGAAATGTTCATGAAATGCTTTACTTACAATCCTCCTTCTAGGAAATTACAAACATTTTCATCTCTCTTAGATACCAAATGGAATGTCTCCCTGATGATTTGCTGTTGTGTATCTTCACTCTGAGAAAGAATAATTCATACATGTTAGGATTAAATTTCTAGGTTTAACAGCATTTTAAGAATTAAAAAAAAAAAGTAAAAGGCAGTAATATCTCTCAGGGACATTAACCTAAGGAGCGGTCCTTGGAGAGCTAACATCACATCTCACAGAAACAAAATCCACCATTTTCTGATGAAAAACAAAAAGGAAAAAAACAAAACAAAACCAACATTTTACAGTTTGGTACTATAATAAAACTAACATTTCTAAGTTTCAAAAACCAAGAAGAAAAATATTAGATGAATTAAAGACACTAGTAAAAGGGATACTAGGTATTAACCAGTCAAAGCCCATTGTTTAACAAATGAGTAAACTGAAACAGAGAGGGAAAATTATAAATAATTCATGTACCTGATCTATATTTTATTGGAAGAAAAACAGTAGTTTAGAGCTTCCAATTGTTTAAATGCAAACTGAGATGAATTCATCCATATTAGTCATGTAAGCACAGCCTAAAACCAAGATTTGGCTCAAAAGATTTTAAATTCACCAAGCAATTCACATCCCAGTAAAAAAGAGCCAGCTCTCAAACACTGCAATAGAAAACGGGGGAAAATCACAAATAGGAACTTCACAGGAAAGGAAATATGATGGTCCATAAATAAATGAAAAGAAGTTAAAATGTAACAAAGTGAAATACAAATTAAAGTACAAAGAAATAACTCCACATGCACCACAGTAGCCAAGCATAAAAGTCTGTCAGTACCAAATGTGGGACCAAAGAAACTCATCACACCAAGTGGGAGGGTAAATGGCATAATCACTTGAGAAAACAGTTTTATAGTCCAGCATTTCCACTCCTAGATACTATACTAAACCATATGAAATCATTGTTTTTGAAGATCAAAAACAAAGCAGTGTTGGCAATTACATATACACAATAAACTCTTAACCTGTGTAGCAAAAGACATGTAGATGTTCATCAAAGCACTGTAATGACCAAAAAAAAACCCTGAAATTACCCAAATGTCCACCAATTCCAGAATGGATAAATTATGGTACGTTCACACAATGGAATTCCGTAACAAGAACACTTCTTTTTTTATTTAAAAAAAAAAATTTTTTTTTTAATGTTTATTTATTTTTGAGAAACAGAGAGAAAGGCAGAGTGCGAGTAGGCGAGGAGCAGAGAGAGAGAGGGAAACACAGAATCCGAAGCAGGCTCCAGGCTCCGAGCTGTCAGCACAGAGTCTGACGTGGGGCTCGGACCCAGGAACCATGAGATCATGACCTGAGCCGAAGTCGGCACTTAACCAACAAAGACCCCCAGGCGCCCCAAGAAGCAAAACGTAAAGAAATAAATTATACCCATCATATGAAGGATTGTCAAAAACTTAATGTGGAAAAGGGCCTTCCCTTTATCTGAGCTCGGGTTACCATAACAAAATACCACAGACTCAGTGGCTTTAACAGAAATTTATTTTTTCATTATTGTGGAAACTAGTGATTCAAGATCAAAGTGCCAGCATTAAAACAAACAAAAAATGCTGGCATAGTTGATTTCTGGTGAGTGCTCTCTTCCTGGCTTGAAGACAGTTTCTTTTCATAGGGGCCTCACATGATAGGGAAAGAGAACAGGAACGAGCTCTCTGGGGTCTCATAAGCGCACTAGTATCACGAGGGCCTCACCTCATGACTTAATCTAGACCTAAGTATCTCCCAAAGACCCAATGCCAAACACCATCAAATTGGGGGTTAGGGCCTCAACATATGAATTTGGGAGGTGGGGGGACAGAATTCAGTCTATAGCAGGGGGAAGAAAGCAAATACCAGAATGACATGTAATCATTCCACTAATATAAATTCCAAAAAAATGCAAAACTAAATAATAATATTTTATTTAGTGACCCACATATAGGTAATAAAAATAAAACTATAAAGAAAATCAAGTGAATGATTATCATGTTTCAAAGGATTGGTTTTATAAAGACTGTATTCTTTAGCCACATTGCAATTGGATAATATAATCAATAACTAAAATGATGTTTTAGGGCGCCTGGCTGGCTCAGTAAGAAGAGCATATGACTTTTTACAATTCTTTTTTAACATTTATTCATTTCTGAGAGACAGAGCATGAGCAGGGGAGGGGCAGAGAGAGAGAGGGAGACACAGAATCCGAAGCAGGTTCCAGGCTCTGAGCTGTCAGCACAGAGCCCGACGGGGGGCAGAAGAGCATGTGACTATTGATCTTGGGGTCGTGAGTTTGAGCCCCACATTGGGTGTAGAGATTACTTAAATAAATTTTTAAAAAAATATTAAAAGAATGGGTTTTTTTTGTTATTTTTTTAACGTTTATTTATTTTTGAGACTGAGAGAGACAGAGCATGAACAGGGGAGGGACAGAGAGAGAGGGAGACACAGAATCCGAAACAGGCTCCAGGCTCCGAGCTGTCAGCACGGAGCCCGACGCGGGGCTCAAACTCACAGACCGCGAGATCGTGACCTGAGCCGAAGTCGGACGCTCAACTGACCGAGCCACCCAGGCGCCCCAAAAGAATGTTTTTTAAAAATCACAAACAGGCGTTCAAATTGGAAAGAAGTAGAATTTCTATTCACAGATGACATCTGTGATAGACTTATCATATGTCTACAAAACTCAAAAGAATCTATAAAAAACTATTAAAGTTAATAAACAAATCTACCAAAGTTCAAGATACAAAATTAACACTCAAAAATCAGCTGTATTTCTATACACTAGCAAAATATAATCCAAAAGGGAGACCTAGTTACAGATGCTGCAGAAATTTAATAGATAATAAATTAGTATGATGAAGATCTTAAGCCAATAAATTTAAAAATGTAAGATGAAGTGGCAAAAAATGCCTTCAAAAAATTAGTAAAACACTCCAAAGGAGAAATAGAAAAACTTTATTAATCCTATTATCATAAAGAGAATAAACAGTAATTTAAAAGATCTCTACCAAAAATAAATCAAGCCCTGATGACTTTAACATCAAGTTTGACCAATGATTCAAGAGACAGATCATCCCAATTTAACACAACTCTCCAGAGCACAAAGAATTAACATCCTCAATTCATTTTATGAGGTTAACATGACACAAAATGAGACAAGGAATGTATGAGAAATGAACACTGCAGGCCAATCTCACTGAAGACCAGAGATACAAAAATTAATATTTAAAAAAACTAACATAACATGACCCAAATAAACGTGTTTATCCTGCCTGGTGATGCAAGGTTGATTTAATATTAGAAAACATATTGATGTAATTTTCTATATTAACAGATTTAGGGAGAAAAAATAGGTCATTTCAATGGGTGAAGAAAAAGCATCTGATAAAATAACATCAACTCTTGAATTAAAAAGAAAACTCTTAGTAAATTAAAAAAAAAAGAGAGAGAACTTCCTCTAATTAAGACTATCCTATCAAACACCTTTTGCAAACATAGTCACAAAGAAAATGTTTACAGAGTCTCTCTTTTAAGATCAGAAGCAAGATAACTAACAATGGTTTTCCTATTCAGCACCATACCAGCTGTCATCAGTATCAGAAAAAACATGAAAAATAAAAGATAAAAGAATTTGAAAGAAAGAAAGAAAACTGTCATTCAAAGACCACAAGATTTTCCATGTAAAAAATCTAACGCAGCTTACACAAAAGTGTTGAAACTAATAGATATAACAAGACATAGCCAGCACATAAAATTCTATTGCAATTCTAAATTTCTCCAACTATCAGTTGGAAAGTATAATTAAAAAAGATACCACATACAATACCATCAAAAAAATATGCTGTGTGTAGGAATAAATGAAACAAAACATGCAAGACTACTATGGAGAAAATATAAAACTTTACTGAAAAAAATTAAAAAGGAGCCAAATAAATGGAGAAATGTACAGTGATTACAGAATGAATGATTCAACATTAAGAAGATGTTCTAGGGGTGCCTGGGTGGCGCAGTCAGTTAAGCGTCCGACTTCAGCCAGGTCACGATCTCGCGGTCCGTGAGTTCGAGCCCCGCGTCAGGCTCTGGGCTGATGGCTCAGAGCCTGGAGCCTGTTTCCGATTCTGTGTCTCCCTCTCTCTCTGCCCCTCCCCTGTTCATGCTCTGTCTCTCTCTGTCCCAAAAATAAGTAAAAACGTTGAAAAAAAAAATTAAAAAAAAAAAAAGAAGATGTTCTATATCTCCAAAATGCTCCAAAGGGTCAAGGTAATTCTAATGAAAATCCCGAGAGAGACAAAGATGGGGGGGGGGGGGGGGGAAGGGGAAGAGACAGAGAGAGACTGAGGGAAACTTGAAAACCTGAATCTGATTCCAAAACATATATATTAGATCAGAAGACAAGAATGATAAGACACTCTCAAGTAGAATGTTAAGAGGACATGCTGAGCAGGTAAGAATTATTATAAAACCACAATAATTTGTTAAGAGGACCTGCTGAGCAGGTAAGAATTATTATAAAGCCACAGTAATTAAGATAACATGATATTGGTACAGAAATAGGGAAAGTGACTAATGGAACTGAACCTTAAACACACCCACGCAAATATAAGGTAATTTAATTTAAAACAAAGTAGGCACTGTAGATCAACAGAGAAAGATATTTCCATGAATTGTGCCAGAGTCAGTTGTTGTTTTCATTGTTTTATTATAATAAACTTTGACCTCTTACATTACGCTAAAAAGAATCACTCCCAGCTTGGTTAAAAATGAATGTCAATGCTCAAGCTACAAAAGCTTTGAAGACGTAATCAGAAAATACCTATATGACTTTGTAATAGTGCCGAACTTTTAAGTAAGACACAAATTAAGGCTAACCATAAGAAAAAGACCGGTCAGGGAAGGGAAGAGGGGGGGTAACAAGAAAGAAAAAAAAAAAAAAAAAAGACTGACAAATTTGATATTTGATATCAAAAGCAAGCATGCCTAATGTTCAGAAGACACCAGAAAAAGAAAGGAGAGCTACAAACACAAAGAACATAGCCACAATACATAAAAACGGCAAAGGAATAATACCCAGTATATATAAAAAACACTTAGATGTCAATAAGAAAAACATCTCAACATAAAAATGACTTAGCAAAACAGAAGACTTAGGAAACCATCAAAAAAAAGGAAACTAAAATGGTAAATAAACTGTGAAAGATATTCAACTTCATACAGGGGAAAAAGGAAAAAAAAACTTATAATTAAACCTATAATGACAACATTAAGTACTCATGCTGTCAGGGAAGATATATAAATATGTCTAACAATATGAAGTGTGGGCAAGAATACGGAGCAACAAAGCACCAATACTGCTAAAAGAACTGTAAGCTGATACAACCACTTCTGGAAACAGACCAGCACTACCTCGTAAAGTTGAACATGAACAGACCCAACTCCTAGTTATACCCTAAGGAGTTTCAAAAAGACATCTATAAGAATGCTTAGAGCAGCAGCACTGTTTGTAATAGCAAAAACAATTACAAAGTAAAATGTCCATCAGTGCAAAATGTAGAAATAAACTGTGTTTTAGTCTTGCACAGAATACTACACAGCAATGAAAATGAATGACCAAACACCAGTAATGATGTTAGAAATGTTGAATTAAAAAAAAAAAAATTCAAGTCACAGAAGACTATGAATACTATGATTCTGTTTTTTAAAAGCTCAAAAACATGTAAAACTAACCAGTGAACTGTTTGAGGGCAAAAACGTGGTAAAACAAAAATAGGAGAATGATTTTAAAAATTCAAGGTGGTGGTTATCTAAGTACAGGGGTAACAGGATAGAATGGGAGAGGTACAGAGAGACTTCAAGGATACTGGTAATTTTTCTTGAAAGAGGATAGTGAACACACAGCAATTAGAGTAGCATTTCTTGTACCCTGTGGATATTTAATAGGCACATTTATGTTTCATCTATTCAATATTTCAGAAAAATATCGAAAAGAGTGAGGGAGGAAGAAAAACCACTGTAGAAGACTGCTACCCTCTTCCTTTATCATCTCCATCACCTCCTCCTACTCTTCATGTAGAGCTAAACGGTGTTCCTTGAATGACTTGACTTATTCATGTAGCTTCAACCTTGTTAATCTCCCCAATCTTTTTTTGCTTGACAAACGTCTTTTTTTAATTTTTTTTTTTTTTTTTTTAGAGATCTCCCTAATCTTTAATTCTCCTACATCCCCAGTGCTTAAAAGAAGCCTATCTTCTTTTCTGAGTTGGTGACAGACAGATGTTTCCAGCTTGCAAACAGACATCTCCATTTATAGTCCATAAAGTGATATTAAAACTTGTGAAAGACTTTCACAACTAACATACATTGTTATATTAGTTTCAGACGGAGGACATAGTGATTCGACAGGTCTATGCACTGCTTAATGTTCACACTTAAGTGCAATCTCCATCTGTCACCATTCAACATCCTTACGATGTTATTGCCTATATTCCCTCAGCTGTATTTTTCAACTCATTTTTCTCATCATTTTTCACAATGCATTTATTTTACCTAGAAGTCTGTACCTCTTAACAAAACCCATTTTAATTCCTATATTTCTTTTTTTTATTAACTTATTTAAATTTTTTTTAATGTTTATTTATTTTGGAGAGAGAAAGAGACAGACAGAGTGTGAGGCAGAGACAGAGGGAGACACAAAATCCAAAGCAGGCCCCAGGCTCTGAGCTATCAGCACAGATCCCAACATGGGGCTCGAACTCATGAACCACAAGATCATGACCTGAGCCGAAGTCGCAGGCTTAACCAACTGAGCCACCCAGGCGCCCCTCCTATATTTCTAATTTCAGTTAATAGCATTACCATTCATTTAGTCTCTTAAGTCAAAAATCTTGATGATTCCTTTTCTTTCACCTCCCAAGTCTTTCAGTCACTAAATCCTGTTAATTCAACCACAGAAACAACAGTAAACCTGGATTCGAAGATATTGTCTCAACTCACATTCTTCTTACCCAGGATACTCTAAGAACCACCTAGAAGCACCTGGGTGGCTCAATTGGTCAAGTGTCCCACTCTTGGTTTTGGCTCACATCATGATTTTACACTTCCTGAGATCCAGCCCCATGTCGGCTCTGCGCTGATGATGTGGAGCCTGTTTGGGATTCTCTCTCTCCCTCTCTCTCAAAATAAAATTAAAAAAACAAAAACAAAAAAAAACCTTAAACATTCGCCCTGCCACCTGCCTCTCCACTCCAAACCACCCCACATATGCCACTAGAATTGCTTCCTAATAAACAGTATTTGTTCCATCCTTTTCTTAAAGTTGTCCAGTTTCCATCTGACCTAACATCCAAACTCCCTACCACGCCATACACAAAGCCTTCCAAAATCGAATCCAGATCTACTCTGAGCTTTCATCATCTATTTCTCCTCCCTACACAACCCACCTTCAACCACACTGAACTTCTCACCATTCACTCCCTTCCATTTTCCTACTCTCTCCCATTCTCTAACAACACCGTTTGAAGACTCAGATCAAATGTGATAACTTCTGTGAAGTCTTTTCTTACTTTCCCAAGAAAAATTAGTTCCTTATTCCCCAGTGCTTCCTTTGTACTGTTTCTATTCCTATGATATACTTTTTAATAAGTTTACCTATTTATTTTGAGAGAGAGAGAGAATGAGAACGAGAATCCCAAGCAGGTTCCACTCTGTCAGTGCAGAGCCCAACACTGAGCTTGATCTCTCAAACCATGAGAACATGACCTGAGCCAAAATGACCTGAGCCAAAATCAGAGTCCGACGCTTAACTGACTGAGCCACCCAGATGACCCCTACAGCATACTTTTAATGGTGTGCTCAAATTTCCTTTGCAGCTGAGTTCTATTAGACTCTGACCCCTACAAATCTCTTTAAATCTGAAATGCTTAAGAGTGGCTGGCACAGAGTCACCAGTAAGAGTACACTGAATAAATGAATATCTAATGTAGAAGATGGGATCCACATCCATTTATATTATCAGATACATGGGTTACGTTACATACTCAAAAAAAGGTGGGGGGAATAAAGTAAATGCAGGATGGTATAGTAGTTAAAGGTATGAGCTCTGTTCTAATTAAGAGACTAAATGCACAAAAACATCTATTTTGTTGCCTTGCCAAATCTCAGCTCAAACAATATCAAAATCTCCCCCCCCCCCGACACCTTTTTTTAAAGGCATAAATCACAAGGATGAGGAAAATAGGAAAGGAAGGCAAGGGCAACAAAATTTAGCAAGGGGCTAAATGAGTGGTCAAGCATTAAGTAAACCTCAGAAAACTTAATCCCAAATTGGTTACAGAGAAACCCAAGAGCTAACCCAATATGTATCACAAAATTAGCCAAAGCCTCAAGAATTGGTGCTTTTAGGTACTTCTGAAAGGGAAGATGAAAAGAGGAGTGTAAAATAATGAGCTTAAGAAGTAGAAGGACCCTAAATTCCCTTTTTCATCCTGAAGAAAAGTCTGTAAACTTATTTCAAGGAGCAGATAAAGCAAAGGGTCTTTGGAGAACAAGTGGTACTATGGTAGGCAGAATAATGCATTGCTCACCAAAGATGACAACTTCCTAATCCCTGGAAACTATGAATATATCCCCTTACATGACAAAGAGGACTTTACAGGTTTGATTAAAGTACAGACCTTGAGTTGGGGAGAATATCCAGATTATCTCATTACCTAATCTAATCACATGGCTCCTTAAAATCAGAGAACCGTTTTCCTGCGCTGTGGTCAGAGGGAGATGTGACTAGAGAGTAGTCAAAGAGATGCTATTCAGTTGGCTATGATGATGGAGGAAGGGGGTCATGAGCTGAGGAACAGAGGCAGCCTCTGGGGGCTGGGAAAGGCAAAGAAATGGATTCTCCTCTAGTCTTCAGAAGGGGATGCAGTTCTGACGATACCCTGATTTTAGCCCAGTAAATCCCACGTCAGACTTATAGCTCACCGAACTGCATGGTAAGAAGTTTGTATTGTTTTAAGCCACTAAGTTTGTGGTCATTTGTTAGAGCAGCAGTAAAAAGCAAATACAGGCATCATACTGAAAACAGGGAGTTGAGGAAGATGTACACATACCTGATGCTAGCCCTTTTTTCAATCAGGTCCCAGAATACCTGGGCCAGGCCTTCTTCACCCTCTAGGCAGGAGCCTGGCCCAAACTTCTCCAGAAACTCTACCTAAATCTAAAGAGAATGACACTGGAAGCTCTAACAATGGCGGAAACAGTTACCTGTTCACCAAAATATAGCTCCTTTACTTCCCAGACACACAAGTCAACAATGATTTTCATACTCTCTTGAATTAAGGTTGACCCACACAAACTGGTTCTGGCCAGTGAAATGTGGCTGCCAGTGGTTTGCCAGAGCTGCCACAAGTGAAACACAACTGTCCCGTCTCTTCCCAACTCTGCATTATGTGACACCATGTTGACAGCCTGAAACCTGGCCCTTATGGGAGTACTGACCCCACGCAGCAAATGCTACCACTTTTTCCTCCCAGGTGAGCTGGTTGTTAAAAATATGCTGTCCAAGCTTCACCCATAAAATTCCTGCACAATCTCCCATGTTAACTAGAAGCAGAGTTTCCTTTGATAAGCCCTTCCTCAAAAACAAAGAACAAACACAGAAGTTTCTAGCTGATCAGGTTCACCAATACTGGACTTTATGTGAAAAATGCACTTTTATTGTGTTAAAGCCACTAAGATTTGGGGAATTGTTACAGCAACTGTCATTTTTAAACCAACTAAACTGCCAACTCAGATCAACTCAAGAACAGCTCATATGGGCAACCTCTGATCATGAATTCAGAGCTTCTAAATTATAGCTTTCAGTATGCCACCCTTAGACAGGGTCAGTCTACCAAGCATTACTGGACATCGGAAGACAGTTCTAACATAAAAACTAAGGACAAAATAGTGAGTGAAAGCAACTCAGAGAAAACACACCACATAGGGCAAAGAAAATTGTAAAATACTTATAATTAATACCAGAGAAATAAAAAAAACGCACCTGTGAAACAAGAACAGCATACTATAAGATGCCAACATTCAGAAATTTTAGAAGAAGCTCATGGAAATTAAAAATATAAGGATAAATCTTTTAATTCAGGGGAAAGACTGGAAAATAAAGCTGAGAAAAAAAAGAATCAACCAGAAAATAGAGCCAAAGGACAAAATGATAGAAAACAGAAGAGAAAGAATAAGAAAAACAGAACAGTCCAGAGGGATGCTGAATAAAAGCAGATTCAAAAAGAGAACAGAGAAAACAGAGAAATTTTTCAAGCAGAGAGAAAAAGAATTTCCAAAATAAAAGGCTCATCAAGTACTCAGCACAGCTGGTAAAAACAGCCTCAGACAAAAGGTCTGTGACACTTTAGAAAATGCAGAAAAATGAGAGTGTACATACTTTCTGGACAGTAAAAATCGACCATACACAAAGAAAAAGTAATCAAAATTGCTTTAAGCTTTTTGATAGCAATACTGGAAACTAAAAGGTAATGGAGTGATGCCATCAAAATACCGGGGAAAAGTTATTTCCAACCTAGAATTCTGTAGGCAGACAATGTGAAGTTAGGAGTAAGACTCTTTGCAGACAAGCAAGGTCTCAAAAAATCTCCGTATGGCCTTTCTCAACAAGCTGCTGGAAGACATGTTTCACCGTGGTAAGGTACTAAACCATGCCATCAAGCAACAGGAGGTCCAATGTAAAAACAGGCAAAAGATAACAGACACATCTGCCATCCAACAGGTCTAAACTGGGTCTAGTCTGCAAAAGGCTCCAGAAGCTATTTCTCCAGGAACGTGAAACCAATAGAAGCATATGACTGACACAACTGACAAAGACGTGAATTAGTGGTAAGAAAAAAAAAAAAAAAACCCCATCAAAGGAAAAGGCAATTGTTTATTTACAAGGAAAATAAACTGTCAGGAGAGAAAAAAAAAGCACAATCTACCACACGGTTCAGGTGAGAAAAGCATTTTACACAGTAAATTAAAGAAAACACGGAATACTGCTCTAAGCAATATTATGAAATAACACTGAGAAGACTGGCAAGGATACAGACACTGGGCAGGACGGGTGGGGAGCTAAATAAGCATTTTCAATAGCAGAAGTCAATAGATTATGCCGACAACTGAAATATCAGGCAGGAAAACAAGCGTGTTATTTAGAGACATGCACATAAATACTGAGTAAGCAGCTCAAAGTACTTACCTGTAGGAAGGGGGAAATCAAAGAATATTACTTTTTATAATAAACCTTATAGAAGAACCATTAGATTCTTTAACCCATGTGTATGTATAACTTTGTTAAACAAGGTAAAAATAAAGAAGGAAGGAAAGAGAGTATGAAGTCTGCAGGCAGACTACATGGGTTTATTCCTGGACACGCTCTTTATTAACTGTGTGACTTTGAACAAGTTACTTAACCTCTCTGAGCCTGAATAAGGCAACATTTGTAGCATGAATAACAAACAATATCCACCTCATAGAGTTGTTGGGAGGATTGAGTTAATACACATAAAGCTCTTAAAAACAATGCCTGGCACATAATAAGTATTGATTAACAATGACTTATTTTAAAATATCTGTGTCTGGGATTGTCTGTGAAATAAGCTCTTGAATTCTAATGATGGGTGTAAAGACCTTATAGGAGTTTTCTTTTTGAAAAGAACACGAAAATTATCTTTTTGCATTATGTTTTGTTTATAAACAAATTACAGATTACATAAGCTAAACCTTAAGGATGTTTTATTATTTTATCAGTGAAAAAAATTCCTCATATAAACTTTAAGAATGCCACTCGTAATTACCTTTCTTAAAATGCCAGCAATACTCATCTGAGAAAATCAATACTGGAAAGAATGCCTTAAAATTTTAATCAAACATCCAAAGTCTAAGATTAAACAAATCAAGTCTCTGCTGACATAAGATAATTTCCCTTTATTTAATAATCAATTTAATTTAATGGCTTTCATAAAGAAGCCTGGAGCTTGCTTCAGGCTGATCAGATTTCCTAACACTGTAGCTCCATCACAGAAGTCAACAGATACATTTTAGTTGGTCACAACGCCTAGATTACATCAGTCTAAAGATAATAAGAGTTGCATAAAGGCAACAACTTTTATTAAATACTTCTTAATGAATTAATCAAAACTAAATTTTAAAGATTCAGTAACCTACTAATAAAACATTCTCTTTCTCAACGCTCCTTTCCTGTTCCTGTGATTTTGTCATAATGGCAATTTTAAAACCAAAACATGCCTCTAATCAAACAGTAAATATGTCATAATCCTCATCCCTCCCTCCTACACACACTCGGAGAACTTTTTCTTAAAACGCATTCACTCACTCTGCTAGATGCTAGAATATCAAAGATTACCAAGAAACAGATCTTTTTCTCAGAGAGCTTAAAACAAGAAATAAAATGAATATAACCATCTAAAATTTTTATTTAGTGTTCTGTATCTTATTTTTTTTAACATTCCCCAAAAGAAATAGACGTCTTTATAATAAAAGTTAGAGATCATTTCCTGACATAAGAACAGTACACACAACAAGCTACAAGAGGTGAAGGGGAACAATGATTTTCAGTAGCAAGATCATCATCTTCAAAAAAAAAAAGAGACAGGTATCTACAAAAAAACTTAGTAAGTAAAATTTAGAAATTCAGAGAATAGAGAATGTGAAGTTGCAAGACATTCAAAGCAGAAAAAAAAAAATGGACAAACACTGGGGATCAGGAAAACAAGGAGCATATATAAGGAATCATAATTAGTTCACTGTTCATTAAAGGCAAGAGAGGTATTGGGGCACCTGGGTGGCTCAGTGGGTTAAGCTTCAGCTCAGGTCATGACATCACAGTTTGTGGGTTTGAACCCCGCATAGGGCTCTGTGCTGACAGCTCAGAGCCTGGAGCCTGCTTCAGATTTTATGTGTCTCTGTCTCTGTCTCTGTCTCTGTCTCTGTCTCTCTCTCTCTCTCTCCCCCTTCCCAACTTGAGCTCTGTCTCTCTCTCAAAAATAAAAAAATAATAAAGAAATAATTTTAAAAGTAAGGGAGGTCGGAAGACTAAGCCTCAGAGCAGCCCAACATTTAGAAACCATGAAAAAGAAAAGATCCCAGCAAAGAAAATTCAGGGAGTGTGGTTTTTCTGCCAGGCCTCTCCCAAATAGGAAGTCTGGCTGGAGACTTGGTGTATGTGAGCAGGCCTTACGTTAGCCCGAGTGCATAAAGAATGAGCCATTGGGATGGTACAACACTTAAATCCCAAACAAGGAGGGAGGAGTATTAGTTCTTGCCCAAAAACCCTCTGGCATCTTCCCTCACGACGTATAAAAATGTATGAAAACCACTTAGCACAACAAGGAAAGTGCTCAATAAATGGCAGCTGTTAATTGACACTCTGAAACTTCCCTTCCACTATAGTAAGACATTACCCAGTTTTGGTAGCAGAGATCCTAGTTCTTTGTGTTTGTTTTTTTTTTTTTTTTTTTTTTTTAATTTAAATAACACATAGCTGAGAAGGTGACAGACTCAGTTTAAAATATTTACAGAGAGAGTCTGAATCTTGGTGGCTGCTAAAAGGTCGGAGAACTCAAGAACAAGGCAAAATTGGCCAGGGGAGGGGGGAGGGGGAGTTGGAGTCAGAGACCAAGACACTTCAATGAGTAAAGAACAGTCTTTTCAACAAATGATACTGAGAAAACTAGATAGTCATGTGCAAAAAGAATGAAGTTAGATCCCCACCTCATGTCATATATAAAACTAACTCAAAATGGATCCGAGACCTAAATGTAAAAACTAAAACTACAGAACTCTTGGAAGAAAACCCAGGTATTAATCTTCATGATCTTGGATTAGACAAATCTTTCTTAAATGTAACACCAAAAGCACAAGCAAAGAAAATAGGTAAACTGGACATTGAAATTAAAAATCTTTGAGCTACAAACGGTATCAGCAGGAAAACGACAACAACCAGAAGAGAAGCAATTATCTGCAAATCATATATCTGATATGGCACTTGCATTCAGAATATATAAAGGACTCTTACAACTCAGTGATAAAAACACAACCCAACTTACAAATGGGCAAACAATTTTAAAAGACTTTTTTTCAAAGAAGATATGCAAATAGTAATCACATGAAAAGATGCTCAACATCATTTGTCATTAGGAAAATACAAATCAAAATCACAATAGATGCACTGGACATCCACCAGGATGGCCACAATCAAAAAGGGACAATAACAAGAATTAGTTAATGAGGATATGGAAAAATTGGAACCATTCGTACACTTCTGATGAGAACGTAAAATGGAACAGAAAATTTGGAAAACACTCTGGCAGTTCTCGAAACAATTAAAAATAGAGTTATCATATGACCTAGCAATTCCACATCTAGATATATGCCAAGAGAAATGAAAACAAATGGCCATGCAAAAATTTGTACATGAATGTTCATAGCATTATTCATAGTAGTCAAAGTGGAAACAACCTAGACACCCATCACCTGATAAAGAGATAAACAAAGGTGGTACAGCAATACAATGGGGTATTATTTGGCCATTAAAAGGAATGCAGTACTAACACATGCCATAACAGTGAATCTTAAAAGCATCATGGTAAGTGAAAAAAGCCAGTCACAAAAGACTACGTATTTCATAATTTCATTAAATGAGAAATCTAGAAATGACAAACTTGTAGACACAGAAAATGGATTAGTGGTTGCCAGGGACTGGGGGGTAGAAGGGAGTGGGAAGGAACTGTCAACGGGTACTAGGTTTCATCTGGTTTGATGGAAATGTTCCAAATTTAGATTATGGTGCCAGTCACACACAACTGTGAATACTATAAATTGTGTTGAACTGTACACTTTCAATGGGTGAGTTTTACAGCATGTGAATTTTATATTTTAAAGATTAGGACATTCTTTAAAAAAAATAAAAAATTAAAAATAAAAAATTAAAAGCTGGGGCAAGTTTTATAACTAACTTTCTCCTAAAAAGTCTTCTTACACAACTGCTCTCTGGAATAATTTTGGAGGACTCTGTAATAAGAAAGAAGTTCATTCTAAAACAAAGCCTACAAAAAGACAATTCATTCTGCGGAAATGCAAAAAAATATCTCAGAACAATCTCTGGAATATTCTACAGTTCTTTAGCTATATAATCTTCCAACCAATGGTAGGAAGTAGCAAGTACTAGTAATAATAAAAATAATTGTTAGTACTAACTTTGTTGTTATTTATTACTTTTCTGTATTATGTGTCGGCCTTTATAAGTACAGTATTTCCTTATTTAATCTTAAAAAAATAAAATAAAATAAAACCTTATTCAAAACAAAAGTCCACAGTAGTAGGCTGTGGTAGATAAATTATGATACATTATACAATGAACTATTATGAAGTCATTACAAATCATTTTCTGGATATGACACTAAAAGCACAGGAGACCAAATAAAAGATAAGTTGGACCTTACCAAATTAATAGCGTTTGTGCATCAAAGGACATTATCCCTTTGAAAAAAGATACTGCAGTTTGGGTGAAAAGGCTGTGCATGGATTGGGAGATAATATGTGCAAATTATGTATCTGATAAGGAACTGATATCCGGAATACATAAAGAACTCCTCAAACTCAACAACAAGAAAACAACCAACCAGGTTAAAAAATGGGAAAAGGACTTGATACACATTTCTCCAAAGATATATAAATAGTCAGTGAGCACATGATAAACATGCTTAACATCGCTGTAATTACACAAATGTAAAACAAAACCACAAGGAGATACCACTTCATAGCTGTATGGATAAATGTAATGAAAAAACAGAAAATAACAAGCATCAGCAAGGATGCAGACAAATTAGAACTCTTGTGCACTGCTGATGGGAATGTAAAATGGTACAGCTACTGTGGAAAATGGTACAGCAAATCTTCAAAAACATGAAACACAGAATTGTCACATGATCCAGTCACATGATTCCACTGGGTAGAAAAAGAAGTAAAAGAAGTATAATGGATTATCTAGTTTTAAAAAATAAGGAAATTTTGGCACAGGCTACAACACAGGTGAACCTTGAAGACATTATACTAGTGAAATAAGCCAGTCCAAAAGGACAAATATTACATGATTCCTCTTTCATGAGGTTCTTAGAGTAGTCAAATTCAGAGACAAAAAACAGAATGGTGGTTGTCAGTGGCTGGGAAAAGAGGAGAATGAGGAGTTAGAGTTTAACGTGTACGAAGTTTCAATTCCTAAAGATGAAGAAGTTCCAGGGATGGATGGTGGTGTCCATTCTACAACAATGTGAATGGACATAATGCCACAAAACTGTATGCTTAAAATGGTGAATTTTATGTATATTTTTCAATCTTTTTTTTTAATTGGGGGGGTGGCGCACAGGGGAGAGGGCAGAGGGACAGAGAGAATCTTAAGCAGGCTCCGTGCTCAGTATGGAGCCCAACACAGGGCTCAGTCCCATGACCCTGGAATAATGACCTGAGCCAAAATCAAGAGTTTGGGTGCTCAACCAACTGAGCCATCCAGGCGCCCCCGTATATTTTTCCATCTTAAAAAACTTATAACCATCACACTAAAATATATTAATGACAGGAAATAGAATATATTTGCGGTGGGACGAACTGGCAATCTTCCCTGCTTAGTTAGCATACAGAAATCAAAACAATTCAATGGGTCTGGCACATTGAAAAAGAGCCCTTTTCGCCTGGGTAACAAAGACAACAATGACTGACAGCTAGTGACTCTTGAATTACACCAGGCTTCAAACAAGGCAGGAAAGATGTAAATGCTTCTCAGCACAATAATAGAGGTGGTCTACTGGGCTTCACCTAAACTTTGCTCACCTATAATTAAAGTTGTGAGATGTCTGAGAAAAATAAATGCTTTTTTTGAGTTCACAGGTGACTTAGGAAATGGAGCCAGCTTGATCACAGATCTCAGCAGTATAGAGGCTGCACAGAATTGGGGCACTCATTGGGTTGGCACTCCCACCTCTCTGGAGCCTATTGTAGACTGGGTAGAGAAAAGAATAATTGAGCAGAAGAAAGCATCACTGCCTATCCTGTAGAGGCCAGAGGCACTGCTCAATCGTGCAAACTACAAGTAGGATTCAAGGAGAAATATCTCTTCTTGTGGACAGCGTGTTGGGGGTGACGTCATGAGACTAAAAGAGTTTGGGGGGAAAGGGGCTGTAGGATTTGGTATACAGGCGTGATCTGCCCCTGCCTTTGTCTCAGCCTCATCTCCTGCCACTCTTCCCTGGGATCACTCAGCTCTCCTTCTTGCTATTTATTCCTCGGCACCAACTTTGGTCCCATGTGAGAGATCCTGCACCATTTTCTGCCTGAAACAGTCTTTCCTCAGCTGTTCTCATATACTCCCTTACCTCATTCGGTTCTCTTCTCAAATGTCACGTCCTGAAAGAGGCTTTCCTTGATGATCTTATCTAATAATCTCTCCCCCATCACTCTTTCTCCCTTTTCATTGTTTGATTTTTCTTCACAGACTGATCACAATCCCACATGATTTGTTTATTGTCTATTCCCTATCACTAGAACGTAAAACTCATAGCACAAGGATGGTATCTGTCTTAGTCATGACAACGTTACCTGCTGTTTAGGACAGGGCTATACAAACAAAAAGCAGATATTTGTGGAAGGAACATGGGCTGGGAAAGAGAGAAAGCAGAGTGCAATGGACAGGTCAGGTAGTCTCCAAAAAGACCGTTCCTCCTCTCAAAGCACTGTCACGAAGTACCTCCCCTCAGGGTCTTAAGAATTTCACACCCATTAGCTAGAACGCAGGCCTTTATTCCTCCTACACTGCAATATCCTTCTACCTTGCCTGATCTTTCTGTGAAAAAACGTGCATGCATATCTGTACTTCAGTTCAAAGGATGTGGTAAGGGAAGGCTGATAAGGCAGAATGGGCAAGGAAAGCCCATGTATAATTTATCCCAATGTAAGAGTTTTATGTGACCAGAGGCTGGAAGAAGACTGGCTCATCTGGGTAGACGACAACCCAGAATCACCTTGCTCAGCAGCAGCAGTGAAGAAATCCATAACCCACAAGTACAAAGACAATTCCAAGTGCTAACGACACAAAAGAATTCTTGGACTTTCTAAAAAAATTAGCAAAGATTTCCCTTTGGGATAAGAAATGGAAGGGATAAGTTCAATTTGTGAAAAAAGATATACACGGAGGAAAAAAATGCACGCAAATTATTAAAGTGCGATTTACATTAATGTTATTTTTAAACATTTTAACGACAGCCAGACATTAATATATTTGGTTATCTTAAGGCCACAAACATTCGACAAATCCACCAATAGCTTCAATGCATTCATTTTATGTTATTAATGTCTAAAAGGTACATATTTTTCGCTATTACGTTATGGGAGGAAATACAATAAACGTTAACAGTTAACTATGAATGGTGAAATCAAGGATGACCTCAGTGATCTTAACACTTAAATATTTTCCATGGAATCACAAAAAGGAGATATATTTAAAAATCAAAATAAGTAATTTAATAATCAACAACTTTACTAAAGAAACATAACACAACCACCCTATACAGAGCATTCCACTTTTCTGACAGGCAGAGGAATGCCCTATAATATTGTTTACAACCTTCTCATGAAAACTGAAAACCACTGTATTTTTTTTAATTTTTTTTAAAGTTTTTATTTTATTTTTTGAGAGACAGAGACAGAGCACTAGTTGGGGAGGGGCAGAGAGAGAGGGATACACAGTATTTGAAGCAGGCTCCAGGCTCTGAGCTGTCACCACAGAGCCCGATATAGGGCTTGAACCTATGAACTGTGAGATCATGACCTGAGCTGAATTCGGACACTTAACTGACTGAGCCACCCAGGCTCCCCTGAAAAATCACTGTAATTTTGAGCATTTTATTTCCTTCTTCTGAATTTTCAACAGATTTAATATTAATTTTTTAAAGGAAGATTTCAAGGATACTACCTACAAAAACGATGATATTAGAATTTGAATTTTTCAATGATACTTTGATATAAGGAATACCTTGAACTCAGATCTTTTATGGTACAGTGTTCAGAATCACATATTATCAATATGTGTTTCCCGATATTAACAACCTCAGAAGCAATGTAAAATTACAGGGAAAGAAATAATAGTATTTATTCAAAAGAAATAACGTCCACTAATCAAGTGGGAATAGTGACACTTGTTTGCCTACCCAACATCCACTCTTCTCTTACACGTGTCCAACAGAATACTCATTTCATTCATGTTTCTACCCTTATCCTCAGCTCCAAGGGTGGATCTTGATAGTATGAGCTGTTATTTATCTTGGGTGGAACTAACCAGACTGAAGGGGAAGACATACTCTAAGACTGCAGGAATAGATCACACTGTCCTTGTGGACTACACTGATTACCACTGATTTCAATGAGGAAACCAACCTTTGGGTATCAATTTTGTGAAGAGGCAAGACAGACAAAGAGAGAGAAACTGGATCTACGATGAAGTCATCAATTTGCCGAAACAAATAACTTTGGAATCTGTCTACTATTTTGCGCTTCCTATTATGTAACCTAACATGATTCTTTACAAGCAAATTTAAGTCAGGCTACATAAAACCCTAATTATATAGCCAAAGCATCCCAATTAATATGGAAAGAAATCAAGTCATTTGGAATTCTTTTCCGAATAAAAAGAGCTCCAATGGTATACATTATTATGTATTAACACCTTAATCCTTACAACCGTTGAAAATTATATTTTGATCATAAAAAGAAGTTTAACTATCCCATCTGCCACACTGTCTTAAGAGTCACTAAGGTATCGGTAAACATTGATGCATCTTTCTAAAAATTTAAAAAGGAGGGAGAGCCTGTGTGACTCAGTCCGGTTAAGCGTCTGACTCTTGATTTCAGCTCAGGTCACAATGTCACAAACCGCGAGATGCAGGCCTGCATCGGAATCCACACAACAGTGCAGAGCCTGCTTGGGATTCTCTCTCTCTCTCTCTCTCTCTCTCTCTCTCTGCCTGTACCGCACTCGTGCACGTGTGCTGACACACACCCTTGTGTGCTCTCAAAAATAAATAAATATTTTCTAAAAAATTTAAACAGAAAAATTTACACATACTTATAATTTTTACTTTTCATGTAAACCAATTCAACAAAGGAAAGAACAATCTTAGGTTCCTTCTAGGGCCTGCATTTAGTTGACAGACAATAATAATCAGATTTAGTTCATATGACAATTAAGGCAACTCACCTACACAACGGTTTGTAACTCAGTATGAACAGTGCATGCTCTACATGCACAATCTTTTGTATCTGCGGAAACAACCACTATAATTCATACAAAAAAAACCCCACTTTTACTTTACTTAAAGCGATATGTCAGGGTTTATTAATAACACAGGAATGAAAACCCAAGGGTTTTATTTGTTTGATGGCTATGTAAAAATATATCTGGCTTATGAACTATACATCCCATTAGTCATTTATAGTAATACACAAATACCGCCAGGCAAATATTAAAAGACTAAAGTTTATTGTTGCCAAGTTGCTGGGGCTAAACATCAATTAAAGAAACAATTAAACCAAGGAAAACGTTTGAACTTCTGCAGTCATAGCTCAAGGATACAGAGGGCAAAAACAAGAAATGATGACATTCTGAGTCCACCCTTGAATTCTTAATATGTGATTCCAGCAGAATGAATCAAAAACTTCAGTTTAGCAAAACAGGTGTGTGACTTCATATACATCAAACCTCACAGCACTGTGAAGGAACAATCAAATCTAAAAATCTACTACAGCAGGAAACGGAAGTCTGCACTACTAAAGGGTAAAGATGAACAAATAAATTGTTGTATCATGAGGAACGATAAACAGGGAATGGAAATTCAGTGCAGTAAGGGAAACTGGTTGGCAAATGGTTCAACAGTTTTCAAACTGCTCACTGCTAAACCCCTTTACTGTTGGACTCAAATCTCTGCATCTTATCAGGACCACACTCGTAGGTACTGCTTAATAAATTAAACTCAAAACTGTCAATCTTATTGAATATACACAGCTCAGAAACTTCTTCAACTTAAAACAGAAATAGTTGAAGTAACAGCTATTCCACCATTGCTTTTATCCTGAAGGCATGAATTCTTTTCGTTTGTTTTTTTTTAATGTTTATTTATTTTTGAGAGAGAGATACAGAGCGTGAGTGGGGAAGGGACAGGGAGAGAGGGAGACACAGAATCCAAAGCAGGCTCCGGACTCTGAGCTGTCAACACAGAGTCCAACGTAGGGCTCAAACTCCCGAACTGTGAGATCATGACCAGAGCCAAAGTCAGAGGCTTAAACGAGTCACCCAGGTGGCCCTGAAGGCATGAATTCTTAAAACCTCTAGTTAATGAAGGACAAAATGTTAAAAGTTGGAAGGAGCCCTAGGAAGTCACTTCTAATCCAGACTCCATATTAAGCTAGGAGAATCTAATGAATCCGTTAAACAAAGATTTTTGAGAACTTTCTATATTCAAAATTCAATGGTGATTGCTGGGGGTGACACAAATATATCTCAAACCTGATCCCTTCGCTCAAGGAACCTATAGGATGCCCCCAAGGAATTACAGTCTGTGAAACTAAATATTATACCATTAAGATAAAAATAAAATCCTAAAAACCACGCGGAGTCATCCAGCAAGATAAAAAAGGTTCAGGAAATGTTTAAGTGATGTTTGACTTAAATGGGGAACAAGAGATCAAGTCTGGACATCTGGCAATAGAAGAGAAGGACATTCCAGGCAGTGAGAAAAGAATAAACTCGGAAGCCCTACAAAAATACACCTTGTTTCCAAGGACTCTTTCCTTGCACAGTCTGCTTGGGCCACACCAGTTTTCCTGGTGTTCTGGATCTTCAAATAGGCATTCCATCCTCAGGGCCTTTGCATCTGCTGCTTCCGCTGCCAGGAATGATCTTTCCTCAGATACCCACAAGGCTGGCCTTCTTAACTCCTTCAAGGCTTTGCTCAAACATCACCCTCTCAGTGAGAAGTTCCACAACTACCCTATTTTAAACAGTCATCCTTGTGTTCCCTATCACCCCTATCACCCTTCCCTGCTTGATTTTTTCCACAGCACTTACTACCATCTGACACAGTATGTACTCTATGTATTGGCTTTGTCTGCCCCCTGCCAAAAGAGAAGTTGCTCATTTCCAGATTTTAAAACACCACCTGGACATGGTAGGCATGAAATGAATATATGCTGACAAACTGGCTAATGGAATAAACGCATAAAAAAGATGTCTGCCCTCAAACAGGTTATGATCTAGTAGAAGCAAATAATTATGTTACATCATTCTTTTCTTTTTTAATGTTTATTTTTGAGAGAGAGAGAGAGAGAGAGAGAGCGCGCACACAAGTGGGGGAGGGATAGAGACGGAGACACAGAATCCAAAGCAGGCTCCATCCAGGCTCTGAGCTGCCAGCACAGAGCCTGACACGGGCTCGAATCTGCTGACCGCGAGATCATGACCTGGGCTGAAGCCACACGCTTAACTGACTGAGCTGCCCAGGTGCCCCCATGCTACATTATTCTTGAAAGACAAAAACATAGTTGGCAGAACCCAATTTCTAAAAGACTGATGCACAGAAGCAGCTCCTGGCATCCCCACTTCTACATGTCCAGCGAGCGCTAGGCCCTTCTGTGCACACCTCTTAGCTCCCTTCCCCCAGTAACACTGTCACTAATGCAATGGCCAAAAATGGCACCAGAGTTGCCACTGCTGCCAGAAGTGTCTCTTCCCACATTAACCTTCACTGTTACCCCTAAGCAAAAGCAAAAAGTATTTCTGATCCATTTTTGGATCAGAGAAACATGTATTCTTGGATTTCCAAATTAAATACATTTTTCTGCAGATGCTTAAATACTGCACCACATGAGTGGTTACACTGACATTACGGATTTGCAAGAAACCTAACTGTTTTGAATAATGATTATTAAGTGTAAGTATGAAAAAACACATCTTTGATTTCTGTTTCTCTATTGCAACGTAGCTTTTCTATGCTGCAAATGGACAGCCAACGCAATATGGTTAAGAAAAAGATGGGTAACAATGTGAAGTTAAGGACATTTTTTTTTCCCCCAGTCAGAAGGATCGACTACCACTTTATTCTGGGTTAACAAACAATGTTGAGTTCGCGACTAGAGCACGAGTATTTGAATTATACTACACTAAAACCAAACAGGAAAAGGAGAAAATATTCTTTCTCGCTAGCAAAAGCAAAACCACTTAAGAAAATGAGGAATAAGCTCAAGATTTCTCACTTCGACTAACACCTCCACAGACTGCATTATCATTTTCAGCAAAGTGACATTTTCACATTTAATTTTTAACGGCAGCAATCCTTTCCATCTGGGCTTTATCTGCAGAGAAGTGTTAGCCTTGGCACAAGTTCAATCTTTAGTTGAAAGTCCATTTCTGACTATAAGCAAAGCGCCCCAATAGTTGTACCCCTACATTAATCCTTACCCTGACAGCTCAATGTTATGTTTTACCTGGGGGTGAATTTTGCCCCCAGATGGGCACATACGTCTGTAACCCTTCCTCAATCATTGATAAATTACTTATCCTTACTCCTTTAAAACCTCCTGCGTTTTCTTCAACAACATTTACACTTGTCAAAGAGTTTCAGGAATATGACTATTCCTCCTAAATGGGAGAAAAGCTACAAACGAGGGCAAATTCCCTTCGGCCGGGAACTGCCAGACCAGCAGGCTGACATCGTAACTTTCAGGTAGAGAGAGTCAACCGTTCTCAGCGGCCAAACGTCGCCGGTTATTGCAGGACCTAATTTACAGCCACTAGGGGAGAAGCCCGAGCGAAAGGTTAGGTCCTCACTTCTCTTCTCTTCTTTAATAAGGAGACACCTGAAAGTCACACCGGGCGGCCGTTGGCTGTATGGCAACACAAGGGAGAGACCGCACAGAGCGAGCGCCCGGCTGATCTCAGGAAGCCCAAGTTCCTGCGCGACCAGAGGATTACGGGGGGAAAACAGAAGCCTCTCTGTGCACAGGAGGAGAGAAAGAAGTCGACCAGGAAAGGCTGCGAGTCGGGGAGGTGGGGCTCGGCGCGCACCGAAGCCGCGGGCGGCAGGAAGGCCGGGGCTCCGCCGGGTGGGCTCGAGGGCACAGGTGGGCTGCGGCCGCCCCACCGCCGAGGGCCCGGCGCCGGGCAGTCCCCCGGGCCTCGCCCGCGCCGCCGGGGAGACACCCAGCCCACAGACGGGCGGAGGAGCCGCCTGGGCAGAGCCCCGTCGGAGCACGGGAGCGCGGAGGGAGGTGAGCACCTAGCTCACGCCCGGCGGGAAGCTGACAGCCCGGGAAGCGCGAGGCGGCCGGGGCGCGCGACGGGCCGAGGCGCGCCTGAGGGGGTCGCCCTGAGGGCGCTGCCAGCCGCCAACGACTCCCCCTCTCGCGGATCGGCGGCGGCGGGATACTCACGTAGGGCTGGTAGAACTTGGAGAGCCGCGGCTTCCCGTGGTTGTTGAAGATGAGGATCGCCTTGATCATGGCTGAGCCGGGCCGACCGGGTGGGCGCTGGGGGCCAGGGCGGGGGCGGGCGCGCGAGCCTCGCCTCGGGATCTCGCCGGCGATCCTTCCCCACCCGCCCCCTCCCGCACGCGCGCGCGCGCACTCCCGAGCCGCGGGGCGGGGTCTGGGCGGGGCCGGGGCGGGGCCGGCGTGAAGGGAAGCGGAAACATCTCCAGCCCCGAGCCCGCTTGTCGGACAGGCGCTTGCGCGCTTGGCGGGGCGCGGGTACGTGGTTCAGTGACTCCTTCCGGGGGCTGTTGCTGTGAGAAAACCGTAGTTGCGGTATTAGGAGTCAGGACTCTGCGACAGGTTCCACACAGAGGACCAACCGGCAACTCCAACTAGCCCCGTTGGGTTGGGTCGTCCCCGCCTACTCTGGCGTCTCCGTAGCGACGCCCTCGGCGTAAAGCCCGCCCACTGCACGCGCTGAGCCACCACTTCCGCCCTCGCCTTCCACTGAGCAAGATGGCTGAGGAGTCGGAGTCTGCGCTGCAGCTCCCTCCTTCAAGTACTACTGATGGCGAAGGACCTACGGAGGTCTCCCCAGAAACAGCCACTCCGGAGCCTCCTTCTTCCGCTGCAGTCTCCCCGGGAACAGAGGAACCTGCCGGCGACACCAAGAAAAAAAGTAATTTTGAGAGCAGTTTCTTTCTAGGCAGTGGCGGGAGGCTTAGAGTGCGTCCGACTAGGTCCCTGGCGGCCAATAAAGAAGCAAAATTTAAAGGAGGGCTGGTCCCAGGCGTGGCTTTTGACCTGTCAGGAGAGAGGAAGTGTAGTTTTCGGCTTTCGAGACCTTTGAGTCGAGTCCTTCTCTAGAAAGCCATGTCTGGACGCACCTTAGCAGTGTGGTACCGGTTCTTGGCTGCCACGGTACTTACTACACTGCCTTCGACTCTTCCTTTCAGTTGTCCAGACTGCGAGGTCGTTGAAGATGGGAGCCGAGTGGGATCTCGGTGGCTCCAGGCTTTTAGTATGTATGGGACCTAATTATTTGATTAACGACTTATGGTGATAGGAATGGACGGTGATAGGGATGGTCGGTAGCAAGCCTGGATTCGAATCCACGCCTTCCGGCCGGTTCGCTATATTTTGTACCAACGGCGCGCGAATTCACTCCTTGTACCAAAAAACTAAAATTTGATCAAGGATAAAGAATGTTCAAAGAAAATCAAAGGCATAAGCATCGCCTCCCCCGCCTCCCCCCCCCTCCAGCCCATTTTGGAACCTTTATAAGCGAGTCATTTCATTGCTTGAACCCTCAACCCTTCATTGCTTGAGAATTGGCTTGTCATTGTAAAATACGGAAAATCCTAACGAAATCACTTGTCCTCGAGCACTGTATGTAGAATTGCAGATGAAAAAGGACTTAAATCAGCAATTACGATTCGGATCGTTTGACCCTGGGCCTTAGACCGTTTTTCTCACTCCAGAATTTTAAATACGGGTATGGTATGTTTTCTACTTCCTGATCTCACAGCCTCTCAATAGAACTTCATTCAGTTGCTGTTGCTTTTGGAGAATTGACTCTCCCAGCACTGTCTCCCTTTTAAGTCAGATCGCCGTTACATTTGTGGAAAACTTGTTCTGTTATTTCCGCATGATACATTAGCAGAGAAACAGAAACCTAAGATTATTTGTGTAGATTACTGGTAGAATCTTTATTTCTAAAGAATTCCGTGGTTTTTATGGATTCTTGCTATTTTTTTTCCTTCATTTTTACTGTAAGCAGGAACAGACTTTTCAAAGGTTCTTTTGTTTTTTGGCTTTAACAACCTTAGTCAAAAGCTTACTACTTGATCCTGAAGATAGCTGAGTAAAACAGAGGCGAAAAAAAGCAATGGCTCACAACCCAGATATGGACTCGGGGTTATATGGCATGTTTTCTTTGGTCTACGTAGTTGGGTGGGTGGTTTTTGTTTTGTTTTGTTTTTCTTTAAACCACCTTTGGAAGATCCTGTTTTCATTTTCTGGCTCTTGGAAACATTGGAGTTTGCCTCTGTGATGTAAAACTTAGCTGCTAGCTGTTGAATTTCTACCCTGAAGTTGTCCTTTTTTTGAGGATCTCTTCTGGTGAAAGAAGCTTCAGTATTTCATATGATCCACTTTGTTTTAGTCTACAGAAGAATAAAGATTCTTGAAGCTCACCAAGGTTGTTTGTCCTTAGGAACTCATTAGGATGTCCTGGGAGAGCTTTTGAACATACCAATGTCCTGCTTTCAAAAGATTCTCATTTAATTGATATTAGATATCTGTATTCTTGTAAATGTTCTCCTAGTTGATTCTAATATATAGCTAGGGTTGAGAACTCTAGGCAAATCACATTTAGAATTTTAAAAAAGAAAAAGTTAAGGTATAACTACAATAAGTAACTTTCCCTTCTCTAGCTTCTTGCCCTCCCACTCTTGTTCCTTCAGCAGCATATGTAACTCACAATATTTTCTGCTTCACTTTACTGAAATTCCCAATTACAACTGAGTTATTGATAGTCCCCACGGAATTAGGGGAGGTGTGGAAGGTGAATCCACCAAAATCTTCTGTTACCTCCCAATTCATCCCTATTTAGGTAACTGAAGCCATAATTATTATATGGAAAAAGGAAGATAAACTTTATCAGGAAGATAAGTTGTATGTGTTCTGTGTTCTAGGTGTCTTCATTCCAGGGGTAAGCTTGAGAAATTGATTTCAGTGACCTGGTGGAAATCTCCATCCATTTTTAATACCAAAGAATGAGACAAGAAGGATGTAATAGAAGAGAGCTAACTTTAGGGGGCAGCAGTACACTACTTTGCTTCCAGTGTTACTTTTGATTGTAGATGTCTGGGTTTTGTTTGTGTTTTGTTTTTTTGTTGTAAGCAAAGTAACTTTAGGAAAAAGGTTCATAGTCTTTGCATTATTAGCACTGTTGTGTTTTGGATTATTGAAACGATTTCTCTCTCTGAAATTATCTAGTACCTTCGTTTTAATACTATTACTTTCCTTTATTAAGTTTATTGTGGAAAAGTTGGTGGTTACAAAAAGCACAAATCAAATCAAATGATCATCTATAATGTCACTACTGAGAAGTAGCATTTTGGTGCATATTTCACATTTACGTGAATATGTGTGATGGTTTTAATGAAATCAATATCCTGTTATACATGCTGTTTTATATTTAGTGCATTTTGATAAGTCATACTGTTAAATAAGCTTTTATGATATGTTTCTCTAATGGCTGCTTAATCCTAAGGTTCAGTAAGTATGAGCTGATATTGCTCTGAGTACTTTACACATATTAACTCATTTAATCCTGCCAACCTTATGAGGTAGATGATGATATCGTTTTACAAATGGAGAAACTGTGGCACAGAGAGATTAAAAAGCTTATCCATGGGGCGCCTGAGTGACTCAGTAGATTGAGCGTCTGACTCTTGATCTCAGCTCAGGTAATGATCTCACAGTTTGTGGGTTCAAGCCCTGTGTCAGGCTCTGTGTTGACAGTGTGGTGCCTGCCTTGGATTCTCTCTCTCCCTCTCAGTCTCTGCCCCTTCCCTGTGTGTTCTCTCTCTCTCACCTTCTCTCTCTCAAAATAAATAAATAAATAAAAGCTTATCCAGATATATATATACCTAGCAAGTAGCAGAGCCAGGATTTTGAATCCAAGGAGTTGACAATGTGTATACTTTACTATATTATTTAAATTTTATCAGAGAGTGTAATATCCTTTATTTAGCCAATCTCTTCTAAATATCCTTGCTACATATTTAGGTTTACCAGGGTTTTTTGTTTGTTTCTATAAAAATGAATTCTTCAGCAAAGGTGAAATCCTTCTAAGTGACTCTTTTCACATCTTATATTTTCTTAGATTAGATTCCTAGAAGTGTTGCTGAGTCAAAACATATCTTAAGCACTTTGATTTGTACTACCGTAATACTTTCCAGAAAAGGTATACGTACCATTTTGTTTTCCCAACAGTAAGAATGTCTACACAGTTACTGTAATTTTACTAGTTTGGTCGATGAAAAAGGCCGTGACATTATCATAAAGATTTTTTCGTATCTTTATTGACCAAATATTTACATTTATTCTCTTTGGAATTGCCCGTCATGTCCAAATACATTTTAAAGGTCAGTTTCATGGGGAAACCTTTGTGGGACTGTAGAATCACGGGAAAGAATCCACAAAAGTATGATGAAAAAGAATATCGCCTAACATTTCTATGTCTTGGACATCCCTCCAGTATCATAAATACACAAATGTGTGTAGATTAAAGGTTTAAGTTTTCTGAAGTCTTTTATATCACATTCTCTTTGGATGCTCAGTATAATTGCCAGTATTTTTTTTTCTTTGACAGTTGATGTCCTCTTGAAGGCTGTGGGAGACACCCCTATAATGAAAACAAAGAAGTGGGCTGTAGAGCGAACCCGAACCATTCAAGGACTCATTGACTTCATCAAAAAATTCCTTAAGCTTGTGGCCTCTGAACAGTTGGTATGAAAGCAACAGTGATCATTTGCCTACATAAATTCACATTAGTTCCTAGGCAACCACAAATAATTGTTGTATACTAAGATGTTGGTGGAATTTCTGTACTTTATTAAATTCTCTGGGGAACCCCAAAATGAAATGAATTTTAGATTTGCTTTTACATTGTGAACCACTTTTGTACCTACTATATTGGTGGGTTTTCTCAGTCACTGAATGCCCATGCAGAAAGATCTCTCATAGAACATTAGTACAGAAAAATTCTGGGTTTGTTTTTTTTTAATTTGTTTTGTTATCAATGTTCCTTTCTTCCCAGTATTCTTGAGGTAAGCAATATATTTTTGCCACATATCATCGAAGAACTAAGAGAGATACCTATTTCATAATACAGTACTTTGTGGTAGTATTTGTAAGGATTAATATTTTAAATGCCACTGGTTTTTAACTTAGTATTTGACTACAGAAATTTAAATGTCTCCAGGCATCTGGTATTTTTTTGTCACATAGTAGTGTATAAGATCCCTTTATCTGCATATCACAATCTTAGTATTAATACAGATAGTGTATGAGTGGATAGGTAATTTGAAGAATCACTAAGTATTTTTAAAATACAAATTAAGAGTTTGTATGTATTAGTGTTGGGGAGGGATAGAGTTGCTTATAAACTTAGGAGTGAGAATGCGTAAGATGAGTGAATTAATTTACTAAAGTGGAATGTGTTGGAATATATTTCTGCCATTAAAGAGGAAGAAACAGATCTAAGAGTTTGGCTAGAAGTGGCTCTCATGAAAGGTTTATAGGCACAAAAGTAAGTGCAAGGTAGGTCAATCACTAGAAGTTATTTGAGACAGGAATAGCATAAAACCAAGGATTCTTCCAGAGGAAGTTGCCTTTGTGACCAATGAGAGTGCATAAAGCATCTGTTTTATAAGAACGCCATATGGAATTTAATTAAATAAGTGCCAGAGATGGGCACAAGATTATAGTGTCATCCACATGCATATGGTAGCAGAGGACCTTGCCTAGACTCCAAGTCTAAATGGAAAAATTAGGGGAATGAGGACCTAATACATAAAAGAAATGAGCAGAGGCTGTCTCTACTAAGGGTGCAGCCTGAAGGGATGGTGAAATAGAAACCCAGAGGAGTACCAAATAAGGCATTACTATTAGAAATTAATGAATACAAAATGAAATGGTGCTGTGTTCTATGTTAATGTTAGACTCTTGACTCTTTGTATTGCCTATATCCAGTAATCTGAAAGGACCTGATAGATATCAGTATGTATTAGGTTGAACCACATAAAATTGTCATCAGTCAACCACTGTAACATGTAAAAATAGCAGTTTCATATGGTTCGACTTTAAACCTTTGTAGTGAATCTGATTAGTTCTTCCCATTTCAGCAGTAGGAAAAAAAAAAGTAGAATCATTTTGTCACTTTCCTCAATTAAAGTAGAACTCACATCTGACTTTCATCCGGGTGTACCCCACATTATTTTAAGTAAAATGGATGTTATTTTAAGCAAAGTGGTGTCAGAGGTGTCATCAAGTTTCCGAATTCCCACAAAAACAGAGTCGACCAGATACCAAAACCAAAAAACGTTGATCAGTATTTATAACAAAATTGGATGACGCACCTGGGTGGCTTAGTCGGTTAAGCTTCCAACTTCAGCTCAGGTCTGTCCCTCCCTGACTCATGCTCTGCCTGCCTCTCTCTCTCAAAAATAAACAAACAGTAAAAAAAAAAAAAAAAAAAAAAAATTGGGGACGCTTAGGTGGCTTAGTTGGTTGAGCATCTGACTTTGGCTCAGGTCTTGATCTCACGGTTCGTGAGTTCGAACCCCATGTCAGGCTCCGTGCTGACAGCTTAGAGCCTAGACCCTGCTTCGGATTCTGTGTCTCCCTCTCTTTCTGCCCTTCCCCCATTCATGCTCGCTCGCTCTCTCAAAAATAAATAAAAACATTTTTAAACATTAAAAAAAAAAACAGGATGACAGAGTATCCTTATGAACCCTAAAATGCATGGTATCAGCAAATATGCCGGGAGAAGCATGGAAGCAACAGATTGGTATCTGACAGCACTGGGAAAAGGAGAACCTGAAAATAGCCAACAAGTATTCCCTGGAAAGTGGAGCAGGTCAGTTTAAGAATGGTAGCTGAACCTGAGAGGGTCCTCTCCAGTAGCAGGTGATTACATATGTATCAGTGCTAAGGAGGACTGAAGAGGCTGGAACAGTCTAGCTCCAAAGAGCTGTCAAAACAGACTCAGTGGGGCTCCTCTACTGAGAAAGAGCTTCTGGAAGTGAAACAAAATTGAGCAGGGTAACAACCTGAGAGAAGAGAGAAAGACCAGATCAAAGTGGAGAGGAACAGTGGAAAGCTCAAAGTTGAAGAAAACAAATTATATATAAAAGTAAGCAATAGAGAAGTACAAAGCTCAAGTCCCATACAATGTTACAAGAAAATAATGACATTCCTGAAGACCAAGGCTTGCCAGAAAGATGTGCCTGTGATAGAAGTCAATAACTAACTTATTTCAAAACGAGCTAAAAGACATTAAGAAAACCATAATCAGCATCAGTAAAACTCAAGTGAAGTGACAGAGCTAAGGAAAAGATTTATAAAGAAAAGTTATTTCAGAAATGGAGATTTAAGTAGAAGAAACATAAAAGCAAATAACAGATAATGCTTTAGGAAAAGTAGAAGGCAAAAACCAATTTTTTAAACAAAGAAAAAAAATGGAAGGTAGAAAAGATTTCAGAAAAGGTGGCAAGGGCACCTAGGTGGTTCAGTCAGTTGAGGGTCTCGTGGTTCATGAGTTTGAGCCCCGCATCAGGTTCTGTGCTGACAGCTCAGAGCCTGGGGCCTGCTTCAGATTTTGTGTCTCCCTCTCTCCCCCTCCCCTACTTGCGTTCTCTCTCTCTCTCTCTCTCTCTCAAACATAAAAAAAAATTAAATAAGAAAAGGTGGCAAATGGTGAGTATGAGCAAAGGAGAGTGAACATATGGTTAACAGGGGTCCCTGAGAAAACAAAGCAAAGGAACAAAACAAATAATTTAAAACTATAAATCAAAACAATAATTTGAAACCATAAATTTTTTTATTAATGTTTTTACTTATTTTTGAGAGAGAGAGAGCACGAGCAAGGTAGGGACAGAGAGAGAGGGAGAAACAGAATCCAAAGCAGCCTTCAGGCTTGAACTGTTGGCACAGAGCCTGACACTGGGCCTGAACCCATGAGACCATGACCTGAGCCGAAGTCAGACACTTAATTGAGTGAGCCACCCAGGTGCCCCAAGGAAAATGTCTTAAAAAGATTTGAGGGGCGCCTGGGTGGCGCAGTCGGTTAAGCGTCCGACTTCAGCCAGGTCACGATCTCGCTGTCTGTGAGTTCGAGCCCCGCGTCAGGCTCTGGGCTGATGGCTCAGAGCCTGGAGCCTGTTTCCGATTCTGTGTCTCCCTCTCTCTCTGCCCCTCCCCCGTTCATGCTCTGTCTCTCTCTGTCCCAAAAATAAATAAACATTGAAAAAAAAAAATTAAAAAAAAAAAAAAAAAGATTTGAAACTACATAGTGAAAAAGTGCCTGAGAATATCAACAAAGAATAACAAGTACCCAAGAAACATTCTGGTAAGATTGTACTACACTTGAAACTAAAAGAAAAAACTCCTTTGCACATACAGGGGAGAAAAAGAGGACATGACTTTGAAAGAAAGTTAGTTTATCATCAAGCTTTGACAGCAAAGTTACAAAGAAAGAAAATGGGAGATGAGGATTTTATATGCAACAAAACTGACTTTTAATAGGCACAAACTATTAGCAATGTGCAAGAATTTGGAATTGTCCCCATGAACCCTTCCTGCGGAAGCTACTAGAAAAAAAACTTCATAACAATGAAAGACTAGTGATTTAAAAACAAAATCAATTTTTAACCTTCCCAGGGCATCTGGCCAGCTTAGTCAGTTGAGCATCTGATTCTTGATTTCAGCTCAGGTCATGACCCCAGGCCCTGCATCACACTCTGTGCTGGGTATGGAGCCTGCTTGGGATTCTCTCTCTCTGTCCCTCTGCCCCCCTCCTCTGTGTGCTCACGTGCGCTCTCTCTCTCTCTCTCTCTCTCTCTCAAATAAAATAAATACAATCTTAAATGTTTCTTGAAAAAAAATGTATCTTCTGAAGATGTAGCATTTAACAAAAGATTGCATTTTAAGTTTTGTTTTTTTTTTTTAATGTTTGTTTATTTTTGAGAGAGAGACAGAGACAGAGTGCAAGCAGGGGAGGAGCAGAGAGAGAGGGAGACACAGAATCCAAAGCAGGCTCCAGGCTCCAAGCTGTGAGCACGGAGCCTGATGCAGAGCTCTAACTCATGAACTGCGAGATCATGACCGGAGCCAAAGTCGGATGCTTAACCAACTGAGCCACCCAGGTGCCCCCAAAAGATTGCATTTTTCACATTTTACTTCTGTGGAATTTTTTTAAGTTTATTTATTTTGAGAGAGAGAGTGCACAAGCCAGGGTTAGGGGTAGAGAGAGAAGGAGAGAGATAGAATCCCAAGCAGGCTCTGTGCTGTCAGCACAGTATGTGTATGTGTATGTGTATATGTATATGTATATGTACCAGGCACTGATAGGTGATGTGTCTTATCTCATTTTATCTTTTCCAACAGTCCCATGAAGCACAAGTACTGTTATTTTCCACATTTGCAGATAAAGGTTGTCTCACAGGGTGAGAAAGGTTATTTGTATTTGGAGCCAAGATTCAAACCTAGATCCATCTCTGTAGAGCCTCTGTTCTTAGTTACCACACTGTATTGCCTAAGGGAGAAATGGAAGGAACATTTATTCTTGCTATAGCTGGTGATCCACATAGGATCTGATGTTTGGTTGTCTTTTTTTTTTCCAGTTAAGACTATGCTAAGCCCAGGAAATTTTAGTCTTCAAGTTTGATTACAAAGGAAAATTGAATATGTTACCTGCAAATAATGTTGTTTGTTTTCTAAAAAGAAAATTATCAAAACCCACTTTGACACCGAGGCCTTTTGTTTCAGTTATCTTCAGAAATGTTTTAAGTACTAGAAATGTTTTAGTAAGAACAGACCACTGAAGCATTGAACAGTGAATCCTTTAAAGAACAGGCTGTAAGGATACTAGGTTTCAGTTACGTTACTTTTTTTTAATCTCATATGGCTGGAAGTGTGACTTAACAGTAGTGGTACTCCACTGATGTTCAGTACTTTTGAGAGTCTTCAAAGGTGATAAAGGTAAAAAAAAAAAAAAAATGTTTTTAAGTCCAAACATGTGTGGCATTTATACTCCCATCCCAAAATGCACAAAGTAGCTCAAATACTAGATTTCTTCATTTGGGGCTGTATCTGTGTGGAATTTCCTTAGGAGAAAGCCTGTCTTTAATTATGAGTAAATGGGAAAATTTATATTTCCAGCAATTCCTTGAATAAACCTTCAAATGCTATTTGTAAAGACAGTATTTAAAAGTTTCTCGGTTATAAAAAGTTGGGAGCCACTGTTGTAGGACCAGAAATTTTGTTATGTGTGTTCACCCAGAGGAAAGAGGTGATTGATCTTTATAAAGCTTTCATTGGGTTGACTAACTTATTAGTATTAGAAGGAGTTTAAGGAAGCTTTTTTCACTTGTGAAGACACCTTGAAATAGCTGATTGATTGGAGCACAGAAAAGTATAGATTAATCAGGATACCACTGAACATGAGTCACCTTTTTTCTTCTCTCTTGCAGTTTATTTATGTGAATCAGTCCTTTGCTCCCTCCCCAGACCAGGAGGTTGGAACCCTCTATGAGGTAAAACATCAGTGCTTTGTTTTCTTTCTTTCTTTTTTCTTTAATAATTTTTTAATCCTTTTTTTAAAGCATGGCATATATATTTTTTTACTTTTTGCATGTCTTTATTTATTTTTGAGAGAAAGAGACAGAGACAGAGTACTAGCAAGGGAGGGGCAGAGAGAGAGGGAGACACAGACTCTGAAGCAGACTCCAGGCTCTGAGCTGTCAGCACAGAGCCTGACGTGGGGCTTGAACTCATGAACTCCGAGATCATGACCTGAGCTGAAGTCAGGTTTAACCAACTGAGCCACCCAGGCACCCCTTAATTTTTTTTTTAATGTTTATTTATTTTTGAGACAGAGAGAGACAGAGCATGAACGGGGGAGGGTCAGAGAGAGGAAGACACAGAATCCGAAACAGGCTCCAGGCTCTGAGCTGTCAGCCCAGAGCCCGACGCGGGGCTCGAACTCACGGACCCGCGAGATCATGACCTGAGCCGAAGTCGGACGCTTAACTGACTGAGCCACTCAGGCGCCCCTGATAATTTTTTTTTAAGTTTGTTTATTTTTAAGAGGGAGCACACGTGGGCCTGTGCGCTTGTGCACGGGGACAGGGGCAAAGAGCGAGGGGGACAGAGGATCTGAAGCAGGCTCTGCACTGACAGCACGGAGCCTGAGAACTCAGCACTGTGAGATCATGACCTGAGCTGAAGGCAGATACCTAACCGACTGGGCCTACCAGGCGCCCCAGCGCTTTGTTTTCTTGATGGAGTCTGCACATCTGTATATATTATGTGATCATTAACTGACAACATTTGAAGAGATGATAGGCCATTCTTAGTCGGTGTGAAAGGAGAGATTACTTTGAACATAGTTGGATCTCAAATTATAGTGATGGGGGAATTAGGAAACGCATAATACAAACAGAAGATGACTGTGAAGTACAGTAAATCCAGATCTGCCTCCCGAGACACTGAAAAGGAAGACAACCCAAGAATGACTTTCTTATCCCACATTCTTACGGGGGTTACTGGTCCTAATCACTCAAGTGTGCATACTAACACCACTACTGGAAAACAGTACATACCTTATAGTCAGAGATGGGACAAGGTACTATGCAAGCCCAGCCATGCCTAAAATACTAGGTTTTATTAAATATTTATGATTACTGATATGTGTCTGAGAGTAACCTGGACCTATGGAAAGAAATAGTCTTATAGATAACTTACGTGTATGAGGAGATTTATAATACATGTAACTTTTTTCTTAGTTTTATCCAGGAATATCAAAAATGAGTTTAATTTACTGCCTTGTTTTTTTTTTCTTTTTTTTTGTAGTGTTTTGGCAGTGATGGTAAACTGGTCCTACATTACTGCAAATCTCAGGCCTGGGGATGAAGTACAGAGAAAAAGATCTTGCTACCCAAATGAATCTTCACAAAGGAAACAGCCTTGGAAAAAGTTTTGATACTTGTGACAAGAGACTTGTGTATGTGATCTAGTTAGCATGTATCTACCATGACTTCTGTTTATGCCTAAGGAAATCCATAGAGTAGATGGGCTCACAAAAATGTGATTTGTATTAATACACAAATCATCATAGGAGATTGACTTTAGAGTATACCCATTACTACAGCTCTTGCTCCAAATCTGCCTCCAGTGTGTTGAAAAGGAGACTAAGACTGTAGAAAGCTTCTTCGTTACCAGTTCTCAGTGACTGAAATTGTTTACTTGTCGAATGAACACTCTGCTGATTTTTTCCACTGTAAAAGGCAGTTTACTAAGGGATTCTTTTTGTGTGCATTCAGGGAAGTTCAGTTTGAGGTATGGGTTATACCTTTTCTCATGTGCATTTAGACCTACCGTGTTAGGAAGTAGGAACAGAGACTGGCTGGCTTTATATCTCACATGGTCCAGTAGGTGGCAGCCTAGCTGGCAGAAAGATTTCAGCAGTTTGGTTTTACATTTTTTCCGGATGATAATGGAGGGAAAAAGCGTCTCCTGCTACTTTGTAGCAAACATCTAGCCAAGAGAGCAGGCATGTTGACACACTGGAAGGCTGCTTTAGAGAATGTGCGTGGTTTACAATTATTTTAGTGGGAAACGGAAGGAATTTTACACATTCTGGACAACTGAGTCATACAGCACTTCAGTCCTATCATTTAAGGAGTGTGAGTCCTAATGGTTGTAATTGTGGTTGTCATTTTATGTCTTATTTTTACAATGTCAAAAGCATTTAATGAGTAAAGCCAGGAACATCTTTGAGTTTTTTATAATCCATTTTCTACCCTGAAAATGCTCAAAGAATAATGGATAGCCTTAGGTTTTTTGTGTATTTCATTCTATGACTAAAAGTACCATTTTTCCTGATGCTGTAAGACTGGTAATTCTTACAGGTGAGATTCTGTGTTTTATCATTCTGTACTATAATGGTAATGCAGCATTTCAAAAAAGCATTCCAATAAATGGATTGGAATGTTCAAACAGGAGCTAATACATGGATGAGAATTCTGAGTGTTTATTTTCAAAAGTAATTATGATTTTGTCAAAAGACTTTGAACTACACTTCTGTCCCTTAAATCCCACAATGTACTTTATGGTTAATGATCTGCCATGTGTTAGCATCAGGGTATGCTAAGGAACAATTCAGTTTACAGTGATGCAATCACTCTTCGGTACTCATTTTTCTGCCCAAGAATGAATTCTTAAGTCTCCTTATACTGATGTCCCTGTGTACTAAATTAATATAGCTAGGAGTTAGCTCTGGAATAATACAGGGTGAATTATGCAAATTTATCTTGTAAGACTGGGGAAGAAATTTATATATATGTTGAAAGCTGGGAAGGGTATCATTTTTGAGTCAAATAAGTTGGATATGGAAAAGATCTATTCTCTAGCTTTATCCACTTATAGTTACTGAAGGGTGTGGATATATTTATTTATATGCGTGTATGTAGCAAAAATGTGTTTAAATTACATTAAATTTGCCATTGAGGTTTCGATAGAATATTTACTACCTCAGCATTGAAAACTGCTTGAGTTTGACTTTGTGACATCAACTTAATTATTCTTTTTTGATCTAAATAACAATTAAATCTAAGGTTAGCTAAATATACATACCTTATTTGTTTTCATCCCTAATAACCTTGAAAGTATATGGGGCTTTACATATTTTTCAAACCATATTTACATTATTATCTCTTAAATCCTTGCCCAAAGGATTTAGTCATTCTTTGCTAACTTTGCAACAGTTAACCTTTAAGCCTGGATCTCATAAGCTATTGAGTGGCTAGAAACTAAAACACACTTCACAAGTATTTTTACAATTATCTAGTTTAAACTGCCTTAATTGTAACTGAGTCTGGGGCGGGGAGCACCAAACCTTCCAGTTGTACTTTAAGTTTTGCATCTTTATGAGAAAAGCAGTGTCAGTAACTTCATGCCTTACCTTGCTGTGCGAAGATGACCCACAGCACACACAACATATATAGTAATGGAATATTGTGCTTCCGTCTTTGAAGGTCCCAGTGCCAAGGATTTCGTAATGAGCCCCCCCACATTTAGGGTATAAGGTATGCTGAGAATTTTATCTGTAGTCAAAATAAGATTTGCTACATCGTGGAATCTATGATTTTGTAGAAGTTTTAAGCCTCAAGGGACCTTAAACATCTACTCTAATCAGATTAGAAAACCAAGTGCAAACTGCTCCTTAGATTGTATGGCGCTAGTCAGCTGGATTCATTTGTGCTCAACCTAGAGCCCGAGGGGTCTCGGTGTTGAAGGACTATGGAGATGAAAATCCCCTTTCCTGCACCTTCTTCATTTTCCAAAGATCATAATACAATGGGTAAGCATCTGGCAGTAGGGAAGTCAATTACAGACCTCATGGTGGAAGAAAAGTATTCAAAATAGTTCAGCAGGTGTCTTGCTCTTTCCCTACATTATCCAACCCATACTGGACTACTCACTGTTTCCTGAACAGGCCTTGTGCTTTGTTTCCTACATCTACTTATGCAGTCCACTTCTAGAAGTATACTGACACCTTCCCCTCTGAAAATCCTACGTCTCTGCCTAATTCAGATTTTAACTTTTCCTCAAAGCCTGCCTAAATCATTCAGGATACTCTCCCTCATAAGAACACTCACAGCGAACTCCCACTCTTTCAGCACTTACTGTATGCTATATTATAAGCACCTTTCAACTTATAAGCTATATTATAACACCTTTCATGATTGTCATGTCTCTGAAAACAGGGATGCTTTTTGGCGTTTTATTTGGTCTCCATGCATAATATTCATTATGTTTCCTTATACATATATAATCAGTAATTGATTATACAATACAATTTTGGATTGCGAGTCACTTGTTCTGCGAGTGTTCCGCAAGACAGGCGGATGTCTCTAATAAATTTTAACTTGATAAATGAGTGATGTCTTGCAATACGTAGTACGCAACGCTAAATGTCACATGATCACAACTGAGCCAATGGTTCTTGAAATTCGCTTTGATAGACAAGTGGTTAGGATTATAAGCATGTTTCTGGAACAAATTATGCTTGCAAACCAAGGCTTTACTGTATATTGAATGAATTTTTCTTGAGAGAGGGAGAGAGCCCGTGCATGCACACAAGTGGGGGAGTGGCAGGGGGAGAGAGAATCTTAAGCAGGCCCTATGGACAGCCCAGTGCAGAGCCTGATGCAGGGCTCTATCCCACAAAACCTGATATCATGACCTGAGTCAAAATCAAGAATCGGGCACTTAACTGACTGAGCCACCCAAGTGGCCTGAGTGAACGAACTTTTTAAATGTGGCTTTAAAATATTCAATTTAGCAAAGCAACATTAAAGGAAATATATTTTATATTTTTGTATGGGGGGAGGTAAAGGAAATTATTTGCAACGTGTAGGGTTTTAATACTCAGTATGCATAAAGAACTGATTTCAATTGATGAGAATAAAAGAACCACCTGGAAAATGGGCAAAAAAACCTTAAAATGCAATTAAAAAGAAAGAATACAACGTGGAGGAGTGGATAAAATAGATGATGGGGATTAAGGAGGACACTTGTGATAAGCATCCAGTGATGTATGGAAGAGTTGAATCACTATGTTGTACACCTGAAACTAATATTACACTGTATGTTAACTATACTGGAGTTAAAATTTTTCAAACATTAAAAATATAGATGCTTAAGTGCAAAACTCTATTTTGCAAATAAAAACTATGAGATGCCACTTGTCACCTATCATAGTGGCCATCACAGAAAGCACTGTAGTTGTCAGTACTGGCAAAGTTGTGGGGAAATAAATCCTGTCCTATTCTTGGTGCACAGAATATGAATGGACACTACATTTTCAAGGGGCAGTTAAGCAAAACCTATCAAAAGCCTAGCCTAAACTCTTATTTGTACCTTCCCTTGGTTCATTCACATACCAAGTGCCTATTAAGCCCTCAGCTCTAGAGTAAGACAGTATATTCTCAGCACTTTTGTTCTAATTAGGCAGGTTTTGGGGCGCCTGGGTGGCGCAGTCGGTTAAGCGTCCGACTTCAGCCAGGTCACGATCTCGCGGTCCGTGAGTTCGAGCCCCGCGTCAGGCTCTGGGCTGATGGCTTGGAGCCTGGAGCCTGTTTCCGATTCTGTGTCTCCCTCTCTCTCTGCCCCTCCCCCGTTCATGCTCTGTCTCTCTCTGTCCCAAAAATAAATAAACGTTGAAAAAAAAAATTAATTAGGCAGGTCTTTAGATGGAAACTGAAATCTTGAAAATTTTTACACTGAATTTTTAGAAATGATGGAAAGCAAAAAGAATTTATACCAGATACTAGATTTACCTCTTTTTTCTTTCATAATAATGAAAAGTAAACCATGTATGCTTATGAGTGGGTAAAATCTCAGGTTATAAATCCACAGTTCCTTCTGTGTCCTCCTAGCAGATACACTGGAAGCTTAAGTTGATCACCTGTCGTGGTTGCCACAAAGAAGGCCCTATTCATTTTGACAATGCTCAGTTCCTTAGAAACCTGTCTTCTGTGGTCCTCCCTGCCTCCTCCAACTGTTTGTTCCCAGTTTTAGTATCTAGATCTCTGAAGATTATCTTTTTCCACATCCTCACCCCCAGTCCTCCTAAATCTTCTCTTAGTCAATAGCACATCTATTCCTTCCAGTGAGACTCATTCTCGATCCCTCTTGAACAACCCACTTCCAAATCTCTGCAAATCCTGACAGCTTTATCTTCAAAACATGTCATTGGTGCAACCATTTCTCCACTTCTGCCCCTGCTCTGGCCACAGCCCACAGTTATCTCTCACTCCCATTGCTGTTAATAGCCAGCTAATTGGCTTCCCTTGATTTGCTTGCTCTCTGGCCAAAATCCCTGAATGGCTTCCATTGTTCTCCCTACTTCCACACCCTGCCACCCACATCCATGTTCTTCAAACACTTAGTGTTTCCTCCCAGGGCTTGTGCACTTAACTGTTTCCTCTACCTGGAAACTTCCCCCAGACACCTGCAGTCTGACTTCCTTCAGTCCCGGCTGACATACTTCATCAAGAAGTGTTCCCCTAAACTCCCCTAAAATGACAATTCCTCAGCACATCCCACCCCGCTTCTGCCTTATTTTTCTCCATTATATATCTGTGTACATTATGTATCCATTTCTCCTTATATACTATATTTGTTGGCAGTGTCTACCTCCCCCCCCCCAACCTTATTAGAGCATAAGCCCTGTGAGGGCAAAGACTTAGTTTTGTGAAGAGTGCCTGGTATATAGCACATGCTTTTAAAAATGTGTTCAATGGATGGATAGACCATTATTTCCAGACCTGTAGTAATTCGCATTTCTTTCTCTGGATATCTACCCTATGTCGATGTCTGAAAATGTGATCCTTGCCCTTCGCGATGCAAAGTGCAGTGAACCTACATCCCTGGACCTGGGTATTCTACTTATGTTAACAGAGCCTGTAATGGCAATCACTTTCTCCTCCTTCCCCTCCTCCTCCTGTCCTCCTCCTCCCCCTCTTCCTCTTTTTTCCTTCTCCTTCTTTCCTCCTCCTCCACCCCCTTGAAGAATTCAGGTGTCCTTTGCAAAGAATCCAAAAATACTTGAAAGAAACAAGTCTCTTGGATTTGAATTCACTACCCCAGGATCCCTAAAGAAAAACTAGAAATTCAATTGCCCTAGCCAATTACCTATGCTTTTCCTAACTTTGCCATTCCTGCATACACAATGCAATGTGTGCTGGGCAGTGAGGGGGATATGAAAATAAAACGTAAACAGAGTCTGTCCTAAAGGTTCTCCCTGTTAAGATGATGCACATAGCAACTGGGATACATGCTCTGACGTAGTTAAGTGCCCTAAAAAAGATACTGATTATTGTACCAGTTCAGGGAGAAATACTACAGCTTATTTGAAGGAAGGCATTTGAGCTAAGTCCTTAAGATTTGGACATAGAAACAGCCTTCCAGAATCTAGTCAAAAGGAAAAGCTAAAGCAAAAGAATGGATTGGGTAAGCACCAGAAATAGTCACTAATCCCATTTCACTGGAAGATATATTGGGGGGGCGGAGGGAAGAATGGCAAAAGGTGAAAGATGAAAAATGTTATTTAGAACCAAAGGTGTAGAACTTTGAATGCCAGCGTGACAAACCATATGTGTTGGAAATAAGAGTTACTGAAAGTATCTGGGAAACAACATCCTTAGTTGTTGCCTTAGGATAATGAATCTGGTGGCTGTGAAGAAAAGCTTTGACAAGGCATGAGGGGTGGGGGTGGAGCTGGAACTAAGGAATACAGTTTAGGAGGTCAGTACAATTATCCAGCCAAAATTATTCAGCTTGAGCAAGTGCAGTAGCAGTTAAGAATAGAAAAGCAGGAAATCACAAAAGATATGGAGGTACAAAATTTGGCATTGGGTTGAAGGATTTCAGAATGAAGCAAAGAAAGGGTAGGCAGTGGTGGATGTGGCTTTTGAGTCAAGGTAGCCTCACTGCAGAAATAGAAACTCCAGGGGCACCTATGTGGCTCAGTCGGTTAAGCATCTGACTCTTGGTTTCGGCTCAGGTTAGGTCTTATGGCTTGAGCCCCACATAGGGCTCTGTGCTGGCAGTGCTGAGCCTGCTTGGGATTCTCTCTCTCCTTCTCTCTCTGCCCCTCCATCACTCTCTATCTCAAAATAAATAAATAAAAACTTAAAAAAAAAAGAAGAAGAAGAAGAAGAAAAGAAATAGAAACTCCAGGAGTTGAAAAGCTTGCTTGGAAGGAGTTCCAAATATCTTGCATTATAGATGCCAAAAGGTGTTAAATAGAGATTGCTCTCAGTATGTAAAATTAGGGAGATGTGGGAGGCATCCGCACAGAAGTGACCAATGAAATTGTGAGTTTGCGGGAAGGTTTAGAGAAGAGAGGCAATGAATATGAATGTGTGAATATGGGTATATTAGGTAGATTCTAGAAGTCTTTGAAAGTCCAGAAGAAGAGCCAGTGAACGTAGATTAGGATAGCTGAAATGAAGCAATTAAGAGATCCAATAGAAAACACTGACAAGAATAAAAAAAATAATTTTGAGTAAACAATAAAAACTGTACCACGTACTCTGTCCCCAGCTAACCACCTCTCAGCAACATATATCACCAAAGGTTGGGTTCTGGAGTGCCTTCTACCTTTTTTTGAACAATGGGGATTGAACTGTCATTTTTATTTCCTAACAACATTGTTAGAATACTTGCAGTATAATCAGTTTAACCAGGGATGTTTAAAATAAGACCTTATGGGGCACCTCAGTGGCTCTGAAGGTGAAGCTTCAGACTTCCGATCTTTGAGCTGATAGCATAGAGTCTGCTTGGGATTCTCTCTCTCTCTCTCTCTCTCTCTCTCTCTCTCTCTCTCTGCCCCTTACCATCTGGTGCTATCTCTCTCCCTCTCTCTCTCAAAAAATAAACTTAAAAAAACAAAATTAGACCTTATGGGGCACCTCAGTGGCTCTGAAGGTTAAGCTTCAGACTCCTGATCTCTGAGCTGTTGACATGGAGTCTGCTTGGGATTCTCCCTCTCCCTCTGTCTCTCTCTGTGCCCCTCCCCAACTGGTGCTGTCTCTCTCTCTCTCTCTCTCTTTCTCGAAAAACTTACAAAGTGAGACCTTAGGCGGCACAAGTAAATTTAAAATAGACACACATACATTGATGCAAAGAGCAGTCTTTCATAAATTTACGCCTTTAATAACACTGAATTTGAACTCTTCCCTGGGTCCATTTATAATGAGAATGAATCTAGACTTGCATTTCTCCCGTCCCTCACATTTATTTTCATTCCTACTCAATTTGTGTTGTTCACAAAGCATGCCAAGTGCCCTGCACAGCACAGAAAATGTTTCCCTAACCAGTAGGCTCATTCATGCGCACGCCTAGATTTGAGTTTAATAGTATAATTAGAACCCTATAAATTATTGCATTAGGAGCCTGGAAGAGCATTTCTTTTCACCATTAATTGACACATCAGGTCTTTGCACTGAATATATTATCTGAAAGGAAATGTTTGATTTTAAAATCAGACAGGGTTACCTGGCCTTCCTTCGTTTCACTAGTCTTGCTAGAGTCCCGAGTGTCCTTTGTGAAAAATGTACTTTCAGTATAGTACATTTAATTTTTTTTTTTTTTCCAAGAAAGACTTCCATTTTTCCCCCCACCTAGCCTGGAGCATATTATGGACAGTGTCAATCGACAAAACAGTAGCTCTCCAGCTAGAGAGTGCACTCCATCGTCAACCTTCGCAAGCTCTTCATAACCTCAGCTCCGTTTGGAAGCGAGGATCGCTTTCCTTCGCCCTCCGCCGGGTCCCCCCAGCGTCCTCCCGATCCCTTCTGTCTACGTCCCAGTGTCGCCAACCACAGCGGCGGAGGGGAGCCTCCCAGAGTAGCTGGGGGCGGAGGGAGGGGGCGCGGGCAGAGGGGATGGGATGGGCGGACACAATGCGCCGCGCGGAGGTGGCGGACACCCCGCGCGAAGCCCACCGTGAACGCGCGGACGCCGAGACGGGGGCTCCCAAGAGCGCTGCGTTGTCGGGGGGCGCGGGGCCGCCTGCGTGGACCTTGTCCGCAAGCTCTCGCCGCCTCCGCCCGGCTGCCCAGCTCGCTCCCCGCCTCTCCCCACCCTCCGAGAGCCGTTGGTACAGTCCCGCTGACTCCGAGAGCTTAAAAAGGGCCGGGGCCGCCCAAGCCAGCCGATTTGGTCCTGATTTGTGTGCGCGGCGCGTCCCCTGCGAGCCCGGATCCGCCACGCCGCTGGAGGACGTCGGGAGGGGTCTCTTGCCGTCTTGGTGGGGGGCGTTCCTTCGGCTGCGGCGCTCGAGCGTGTGTAGCCGTCCATCCAGCAGCTAAGGCCCCTCGCCGCCGGCTCCTCGGTTCGCTCAGCTCCCGCACCGGAGAGCCGCGCGCGCCGCCAGCTCGGCGAGGGATGGAGCAGACCGAGGTGCTAAAGCCGCGGACCCTGGCGGATCTGATCCGCATCTTGCACCAGCTTTTCGCCGGCGAGGAGGTCAACGTGGAGGAGGTGCAGGCCGTCATGGAAGCCTACGAGAGCGACCCCGCCGAGTGGGCAGTGTACGCCAAGTTCGACCAGTACAGGTGAGCGCGCCCTAGCCCTGGCCGCGGGAGCCCCGGCGCGGGATCCGGGTCCGAAGAGGGATCCGAGGGCGCGGCGGAGGAAGGGTCTGGCCGCTCCGGGCCCGCCGCTCGTCAGCCTTTCCCGCACCCCCCGCGCTACGCCTGCTCGCCCGCGGCTCGGCGCTTTGGGCCAAACGTGGATCATCCCCGCCTGGCCGGAGACTGCGGCAGGCTCCGGGTGCGGAGGCCATCGCGCGGCCGCAGAGGGTTTTGTCCTCTTCGTGCCGGTGCACCGCCTTCTCCGGGCCCTGGGAGCACTGCCCTGCCCTCCAGCGCAGTCGCTCGCCCTGGCCGCCGCGGCGCGGGGTGGGAGGACCCCCGGTGGCCCCAAGCACTCATTCTCCGCCGGGCCCGCCGCCCGGGGGGGACCGACTGGCCGGAATGTCGGAGCGTGCCCCCGGGAGACGGGGTGGCGGCTGGAGGACTCGATTCCCCCCCGCCAGTTCTCCATCACTGGATCGCCTGCAGCCAGGCACCTGCCAACGCGCATTTTATTTATTTATTTATTTATTTATTTGCCGATAGAAAATAGCGTCGTGGGGTTCCCAGCTGCTGCTGTTTTTCAACTTGTGCCGCCCCTCCCAAACCCATTTAACTTCCCGGACTGCGGGTTTGTTTCAACCCACGATCAGGGGTGTGCGTTGAAGGGCTGCTTCTCTTTGAGCCCCCCCCCCCCCCAAGCAGTTGTGCTTTCTCGAATCCTCAGTTCTGAGGCCCTCCGGAATGTCAGTTGAAGACCGCTGCCTTTGCCACATGTGATGGAGCGAGGGGGCCCGTGGCAGCCCTCGCTCGGTGGTACCAATACAAATGAATCTCCCTACCAGTCGTCCGGGGCCAGAAGTAAACCTGAATCACCCTGAAGGGTGAGGGCTTCTTTGCCGACGGGCAGCTCGCGATTCAGTCTTTCTGGTTAGTCGGGCTGAGGGTAGGGAGAGGAGGATCCCTGAAAGATCAGAATAAACCGAGATTGTGTTCCTTGGGAACAGTTTTTGTTAGTCCCCTCACCTAAACATAGCGTGTTTGTCAGCAAGGGCAGTTTCCTCTGCATTTTAGGGCTTGAAATAAAAATGTGAAGCCTTTGTAAGATCCCATTCGCTGCTTGCAGTGGCTCCAGGAAATTCCTTCGGTTCCTATCCTGAAGTGGTTGCCGGTAAAGCTACCGGAGGCCACTTTTTAATTTTGCCATTAGCTCCAAGTAAGCAAGGGCTTATTATGGCCCAGATACTCCTTACCTTATGCTTGTATTAACTCATGTACCTCATGACAGCCCTGTGAGATAGGTACAATTTCTTACCCTTTTTTTTTTTTTTTTGCAGATGATGAGTGGTAGGCATTAATAAAAAGGTTGGATTACCTGCGTCAGGTCATACTTCTATCAGGTAGCAGCTCCAGGATTCAAATGGGCGTTGTTGTCCCACAGCCCAGAGCCCTCCCTCCAAACAACTACTAAACTTACTGCAGACAGATGATGTGATAATAGTTTGCTTTCAGGGTAGATTATTGATCAAGTGAAATTCATCAACCAGGGTAGGCTGAGGGCTCTTTATCTATAGAACAATGCCATTTCCCCAAGCTTTGAGTTCATCTTGACCGACAAGCTCTAATTAAATCACTTGAGATGCAAGCATTTGGATTGATCTATTGCATGGGTATGCGGGGCGCAACTAATGAAGATAAATGGGTGGGCATTTGGAGAAAGGTGGGAGAGCAGAAATCATTTGGGCAGTATTTGTGTGTGTGTGGAATAGGTATCGTAGCACTGCAAAGGATTCTGTCTGATCTCTGACCTTGGGAAGGCCAGTACAGAAGAACCAGGACAGAATATGTTCCAGTGTGGGGCGCCTGGGTGGCTCAGTGGGTTAGCACTGGACTTCTGCTCGGGTCATGGGTTCATGTCAGTTCGTAGGTTCACGTCAAGCTCTGTGCTGACAGCTCAGAGCCTGGAGCCTGCTTCAGTTTCTGTGTCTCCCTCTCTGTCTGCCCCTCCCCCTGCTGGCGCTCTGTCTCTCTCTCTCTCTCAAAAATAAACACTACAAAAAAAAAAAAAAATTAAGAATATATTCTAATGTGAGCCAGACGGTAATTTCTCTGGGAACAGTCCCAGAGAAGCAAGAGGGGGTCCCCTAAGACTGGTAGAGGGAGAAAGAGTCTGTGTGTGTGTGTGTGTGTGTGTGTGTGTGTGTGTGTGTGTGTAACAAAATGTAGTTTATTGTGAATTAAAGGCTGTGTGCACAGCCTCTTGGTAGGTCCTCAAGGGCTACAAATTTAGGATGACTGACATCTGAATAGCACTTACTAATCCACTCTCTCCCTCTGCCAGCACCTGGCTTCCTGCCTTGCTGGAAGAAAGGGGAGAAAGGAGCATTAGGGACATAAGTGAACAGATGACTCTGTGATCAAACAGTACCCCAAATAAGGGGTAAAGATTCCTTCTCTTAAAAAATAAATCTAAATGAAAAATAAATAAATAAATAAATAAATAAATCTAAATGTCATAACGATCAAACTTTACTAATTAGATGGTATGGGTGATACCCCCCCCCCCTTTTTTTTAAATGTTTATTTACTTTTGAGAAACTGAGACAGCATGAGCAGGGGAGGGGCAGAGAGAGAGAGAGACGGAGACAGAATCGAGAAGCAGACTCCAGGCTCTGAGCTGTCAGCCCAGAGTCCCGCCTGGGGCTTGAGCTCCTGGAGGGCAAGATCTTGACCTAAGCGGAAGTCTGTGGCTTAACTGACTGACCCACCCACCCACCCCTGGATGGTACCCCTTTGATCAATAGAAACTTGAAAGTGGGTTGTTGTGGTTTTTTGGGTTTTTTTCCCTGATGATGGGCTTGTGGTGGTTTTGATTTGGGATTTTTTTGAGGGGGCCAGTTGCTGGTTTCTCCTGGAAAAATTTTAGAGTGTTACTTACTATGCTCATGTAAATTTCCTTTGTTGTATACTTAAATCAATCCCCACCTTATTTGTGGAGGACTTTAAATCATGAGTGCTTTTGAATGTGGTTTGTGTCTGGGCTATAGCAAAAATTATGGAGAATTCTAAAAACAGCTGTGTAATGAAACCTTGTTTCTTTCTTATGGTTTAGCTTACAAGAGAAAAAAGAAAGCAATAGCAACTTTTTTGCATATACAGCAGCAATGCACTCTGCAAATACCTCTGTGAGAAACTGACTCTTTTTATCAGCTCGAGGCTGTCATGTGGAGAATCAAAGAATTTCCTTTTTTTCCCCGTTATCTTTTTTGTGCCATTAATTAAAACGGAACATCTATAAACATGGTGGTTCAAAATACAAAAAATGTCCAAAATGTTGAACTGTGAAAAATTATTTGTTTTCATTTTAAGTTGTTTGGAGGAGGAAATGTTAGCATTTGTCAACCAGCCATACTTTGTGACACACTTCTTTTTCCCAGTGCATATTTCATCAACCAGATTCAAACTTCTGAATACCTTCCTTTTAGGTATACCCGAAATCTTGTGGATGAAGGAAATGGAAAATTTAATCTAATGATTCTCTGTTGGGGTGAAGGACATGGCAGGTAATACAATTATTCATTTGCAGATACTTATTAATTCTCTGTTCCAGCGTAAGGAAAGTACAGTGCCAGAATGGTCACAGGTCTTGGGAGCACTAACACATCTCATGTTACAATTATTTTGTTTACAACGTCCCAATAAAAATTTTTACGGGAATTAGGGTCAGGGAGTTAGGCATACACCCTGAGTGTCAAAACCAGCCCCCCAAAATAAGTCGTAAATCAAAAGATGTATGTAACCAGTTTAACTTCATCTCTGTCTTCTGTGGAGTTAAGTATATATGGAATTTTGCTAAAACTTGACCTTTGTGGTGCTTTGAGATATGCAATGAATTCCAGGACCAAAGACCAAAGTGTCCACATCTGGACCTAGAAAAGCAGTTCACCAGTTCAGAAAATTTCTTTCTGCATCAAGTTAATTGTTGACTGTTAATTTTTTCGTTTTCTTTTTTAATTTTTTATGTAGAGGGTAAGGCAGCTTAAACTAATTCCAATTCTTTGAAACTTGGTTCCTTCATTTGTCTTTAGTTGATACATTTGTGAGTTGCTATCTCTGTAAACAGATCCTTCTCAGGCTTTTGAGAATGGTACAAACAAAAATTGCAGACCCATTTTTGATGGGAGAAAGAAAACCTGAATTTATGAGATTTGGGGGCGGGTCAGGTCTATCTCGAGGACATTTATTTACTCATATGGAATGGAGTTGGTTGCATCCATTCTTTCAATATATTTTGGAAGTAGATTATATGTCGAAAGTGGGACTAGGCTCTGTGGGTTTAGGAAATGAGTTCTTACAGTTTTATGAATTCTTACAGTTTAATGGATTCAACATAGGCATTAAATGCTAATGACATATATGGCTTCCTATCTTTTAATCAACCCTACGGCTAATGCTACTTATTAAACTGAAATACCGTTTACGATTACATGAATAAATATTTCCTGCAAATCCAATGTCCTTTCTTTCTCCCTCCGTTATTGAGAGTTAATCACAGGTGGAATACTTTAAACCTACAAAATGTTAACATTATTACAGTATAACTTCTGGGTGTTAACATCCATATACATATCTTTTGTCCCTCGAAGGAAAAGAGAGAAAAGGCCTGGGGTGAGAAAAAAACACTATATGCTACATGATCTTACAAGTGAGACACAGTTATTGTAGATAATTATCTTTATTCTTTCCAGATTTTCCCTAATGTAATTGTATAATCAAGTTGTAGCCCAGCTTAACCAAGTTATTAAAAGCTATGTCTTGGAGAAGATAAAAGAAGATAAAAATGCCATATGTACATTGATACGAAAGCCATAGTACAGTAAAACCTTGGTTTGTGAATATAATTCATTTTGGAAACATGCGTATAATCCAAAGCACTTGTATATCACAGCCAATTTCAAGAGCCATTGGCTCAGTTGTGATCATGTGAAATGTATTGCAAGACATTTCTTGTTTATCAAGTTAAAATTTATTAGAAATGTTCACTCGTTGGGTCGCCTGGGTGGCTCAGTCGGTTAAGCTTCCGACTTCAGCTTACGTCATGATCTCACGGTTCACGAGTTCGAGCCCTGCGTCAGGCTCTGTGCTGACAGCTCAGAACCTGGAGCCTGCTTCAGATTCTGTGTCTCCTTCTCTCTCTGCCCCTTCCCCACTCACACTGTGTCTCTCTCTGGCTCTCAAAAATAAACATTAAAAAAGAAAAATGTTCGCTCATCTTGCAGAGCACTCCTAGAACAAGTTCCTTGCAATCCAAGGTTTTACTGTATCTTATATGTCGCCCTGAACAATGTTAATTGTAAATTGATGACCTTTACAAATACAGCTGAAGTGGTTTGTGACCTGTCCTCATGATAGGATGTGGCGGGAAGCTCTGGGCAGACTTACTGCACGCGTGGGGCCTGGACCATTTACTGAGCTCAGTTGTCTCTTTGTGTATATATAGCAGCATCCATGATCACACTGACTCCCACTGCTTTCTGAAGATGCTTCAGGGAAATCTAAAGGAGACATTATTTGCCTGGCCTGACAAAAAGTCCAACGAGATGATCAAGAAGTCTGAAAGAATCTTGAGAGAAAACCAGTGTGCCTACATCAACGGTAACATCCAACACCTTTCTTTCTTGAAGGGCGAGCGGGAAAAGCCTTGAACCCCCATCTGCAATATTGCTTACTTGCACATGTACAGCCGAATTTGGATCATGGAGTCGTGACTTCAGATACTTGGAAAATGGCCTAAAAAGCAGTTGGTTTTGTTTTTAAAGTTTTGCGTCTGAATTGGAATCACTTATTCAAAATATATGCACGTAGATTAGCGTCCACTGAAAAGGCATTTCCTGCCAAGTCTTAGGACAGTTAGAATCGAATATGAATTTACAAAAGTAGATTGTTTTAATAAGGGAGTGAGGCTATGTGGAAAATATTAGTGTTTGTGTTAGAAACGTTCTGGAAACAATTAGAAATGTGAGTCCTTGTTGTTTATAAAATGTATACAGCATACTTAAGAGTATTCTCAAGGGAGCTTTTACAAAGCACGTTATTTAGCAGTGATTTCTAGCTCTCTAACCAAGAATTCATTCTTTTTCCTAAAGGTGATTTGGCAGAGCCAAATGCTTTTCAAGAACAGTCTGTGATTAACATCTGTATTTTTTTTTAATGTTGTTTATTTATTTATTTTGAGAGAGAGAGACAGTGTGAGCAGAGGGTGGGGGTGTGGACAGAGAGAGAAGGAGACACAGAATCCGAAGCAGGCTCCAGGCACTGAGCTGTCAGCACAGAGCCTGACGCGGGGTGGACCTCACAAACCACGAGATCACGACCTGAGCCGAGTTCAGACATTTAACTGACTGAGCCACCCAGGTGCCCCTAACATCATATTTCTAAAGAGGATAGTAACTTTCCAAATAGCCTGTTAATGATTATAGGAGATCATTTTTAATTCCCATTTATAGATGAGATTGCCAACACATAGAAAGAATAAGTAATGCAGCCAAGGTCCCTCAGCTCTTAGTGCAAGTCAGGATTTGAACTCAAGCCATTCGATTCCAAAGACCATACTCTTAATTGGGATACTATCCCAATGATGTAAAATATGACAGAGATTTTCTGGTCATGTAGGTGCTTCTTGTATCTTTTTTTTTTTTAAGTGTATTTATTTATTTTGAGAGAAGGAGAGAGAGAATCCCAAGCACTGTCAGCGCAGAACCTGTTGTGGGGCTCGAACTCACGAACCGTGAAACTGTGACCTGAGCCAAAACCAAGAGTCTGTGGCTTAACCAACTGAGCCACCCAGGCGCCTCCTTTCTTCTTATATCTTAAAGTCCCATTTTGGCTTTAATACTTGGCCAGAATTTGTTCATTAGTTTAAGAATGCAAGCCAGTTACAAAGGTCAGATTGTATGGGAACTTTTCTCTCGCATTCACAAAACACAGAGATGTTCGTTTCTTAGGTGACCGGAAGCTTTTATTTGAGGCTTGCTGTATGTATAAGGCACACCAGATTTCCCAGAGCGATTTTGTTGCCTCTATCACTCACAATAAAGCCCAGAGCCTTTCAGAATAAATACTTTCAGCTGGAGTCACAGAGTCTACAAAACTAGATTAGATCTTAAAGAATAAGCAAGCTTTTTTCAAGGGTCTTTGATGCAGAACCTACCAGAGCCAAGCAGTGAGTGGACGCAGGGCAGGAATAAGGCTGGGGTACTGGTGTGTGCAAGCCACACTGTCCAAGGGGCAGTGGCCGCCGTCCGTTTCCAGCCCTTTGTTCTGATTTCTTTTTCCACCAAAGTGGGAAATTCCCCTTTTTATGGGAAATGTTGCCAATTGGTAAAATATTGGGTGGGATAAGCTGAATGGGTCTGTGGATGAATTTCCCGTAAGAGCAAAGGCCTCAAAAATTCAACCTTTGATTTTTACAGACGCAGGAGAAGGGGTGCAGGTGAATAGTGGTCAGCGGGAAGGATGTTTCCTGCACAGGGAACAGTGTGAGGGCAGGGGAGGCACAATGATTGCAAAGAATGAAAACTGTTGAGGAATGGTCTTGCCAGAGGGAAGAAGGGACAGTGGGCTTGGACAGGAGTAGTAGGAGAGTAAAGTGAGATCAGGGCCTGGGCCTCCCACGACCTGCTGATGTAAGAGCCCGCTTTGGTCAGTAGAATTCTGTCAGGAGTGTCTTGATGGATTCCGTAGCAGTATGCAACACAGGGTGGAGGAAAGAGAAAACTGGGACAAGGAGACCAAATTACTTATCGTAAAGGCACATGGTAGACATGTCTGGCGTCCATAACTACCACCGGGAAGGATTCAAGGTTATTGTGAAAGATGGTACCCCATGGGCATAAAGGAAAGGAGGCAGAGGCAGATGGATGGACGGACGGATGGATGGATGGATGGATGCTGGGATTGTTAACAATAGGTATTAGACAGGAGTTTCCAGGGTTTCTCTAAAGGATGGTGGCTAGGATTTGTGGGGTCTGTGCTTGCAGGGTTGTACAGCTTGCATTGGGTAGCATACGCATGTGCACCTGTAGAAACAAATAATAATTTGCATAAGGGACAGTCATTCCTTAAGAAGGTGGAACTTGTGTTCAAGATTGTTCTTAAGCCAGCGTCTTATGAGCAGTAAGCTATAGAACCAAAGAGGTTGCACCTGTGAGAATTATGTCCCATTTTTGGAAGTGAGGAAAGCTGCTGAAGATCCCAGAAGTTGTGAGCTGGGGGAAGGCGGTCTTGGCTATTATCTGGCCGGGAGGAGAACTTCAGTCTTCTGCTTAAAGGCTTTTCTGTTTTCTCTCGCAAGCTCGTGGAGCCAGATCATGAATCACAAATCATAAAATAGGCACCAAATTGGATGCCTACATTAATGACACAAATTACCCTGAATTCCTTCCTTGATTATTCTTTAAACTCTATCCTAACTATAAATTTCTTCTCAACATATTTTTAAATTGTTTTTGTCTTCTCTTTCTCCTTCCTTCCTTTTCTCCTTCCTTCCTTCCTTCCTTTCCTCCTTCCTTCCATCCTTCCTCTCTACCTTCCTTCCTCTCCCCCAGGGCCCCTAGACTTGCTTCAGTTTGAATTGGTTTGTTTCCGAGCCAGGGCTCAGCTGTCATCCTGGAGTACCTTCACATCATTCAGTCTTTCCCTCTGTTTCCTCCTTTTGCTGATACCCTTATTTCCTAATATGCTGTCTGCTTCCTTCTTGGTTCATGCCCTTATTTTGGTGGAACATCTCCTCAATCTCATCTCCCTTGGTGAGAAAGGGTTCGTGGAAAGTAAATTTCTGAGACCTCATTCACCTGAAAGTCTCTATAGTCCATCGTTACAACATGATTGATATGGAATTAGGGCCTAGAATCTTCTCCCAGAACTATGAAAGGTAATCCCTTGACTTTTAGTTTCCAGTCGTCTTTGTGAAAGCCTGCTGCCACTCTGATTCTTAAATCATTCCATGAAACTATTTTTTTCTTTCTAGAAACTTTGGAATCTTCTCTTTTGGTATCTTTTCCTGTCCCAAGCATTACAGTCATGTCCCTTGTTTCACGACTCCCAGTCATTGTGTTGGGTACTCCGTGGGTTCTTTCATTCTGGAAACCTCTGTCCTTCTAATCCAGGAAATATTTTCAGGTTATTTCTTTGGGGTTTGGTTTCGTTCTATTTCTGAAACTCCTGTTGCTCAGTTAGGAAACCTCCTGAACTGGTTGTCTGATTTTTTTAAAGTCTTCTCCTGAGTAGTGTTTGTTCAGGTTGTTTTTTGGGAGGTTTGCTCTGGCCCTTTTTAATACTAGAGATCTTTTTTTTTTTTTTTTGAACATTTTAAATTAATTTCTGAGAGACAGAGAGCAAGCGGGGAGGGGCAGAGGGAGAGGAGGACAGAGAATCTGAAGCACCTTCAGGCTCTGAGCTGTTTTTAGCATAGAGCCCTACGATGCAGAGCTCAGACTCATGAACTCTGAGATCATGACCTGAGTGGAAGTTGGATGCTTAACCCACTAAGCCACCCACATGCTCCAATACTAGAGATCTTGCTCAAATATCTAGGGGCCTTGGCTGTGGGCTAATATTTGAAAACCAGGGACAAAAAAAAAAAAAAGTTAACTGATAGCTCTGAACACAAGAATGGTGTCTGTCAACTGGCCTTCACTCTAGAATAATCTGGCAGAGCTTTTTCCTTGACGAACAGCCAATGGCAGTGTCTTTAAGAGCTTTATTCTGGAGCCAATCAGATTCTCTGAGAAGCTGCTTCGAATTTCCACCCTCCACTGGCTGAGAAAACAATCCTGTCTGGCAGCATTCCTGCAGCTAGGTGGTGAAGAAAGCAGGGATCTCACCATTCAGTATGTTAAGTCACTTGTTTTTCACCAGTCCTGAGTTCATGTATTCTACTCCTTCTTTCTAGACTAGAGATCTCAGACTTCTACTCTGGGGAATGGGGGAAAAGTGGTAAAAGAGATCTGAGCCTCTACTTAAATAGGCTTTTCAACCAGGTCTTGAATTTTTAGCCATGCCTTCATCCTCATTTCCAGAAGTGTCTGTGCTGCCAGTCCCTAAGCTTTTGAGCCAGATACAGATTTAGATACAGATTATATATTTATGTATACATATTTATGATATCAAGATATAAGTGAGGTTATGGGGCGCCTGGGTGGCTCAGTCGATTAAGCGTCCAACTTCAGGTCATGATCTCGCAGTCCATGAGTTCAAGCCCCTCGTCGGACTCTGTGCTGACAGCTCAGCGCCTGGAGCCTGCTTCGGATTCTGTGTCTCCCTCTCTGTCCCCTTCCCCACTCATTCTCTGTCTCTCTAAAAAATGAAAAAAACTCTTTTTAAAGATAACAATGAGGTTCATTTACATATATATATTGTGTGTATATAGATATGTAGATATGTAGATATAGATATGATATCAGGATAGATGTCAGGTTAATTTTTGGCTCTCCCCATGGGTAGCTAAGGATTTCTCTTTCTGTCCTTGGTAAAGCTATTCATCTTCTTTCAAGCTCTCAAACTTTTATTGATGCTTTATCTTGTCCCTTTTTTTTTTTTTTTTGTCTTTGTGGATTGATGCCTTTTTAAAATTCTTCAGGTGTAATTGTAGAGGGATTTCAGGAAAGTAGAGTACATGTCACTTATTATCTTAAACTGGAAAGTCCCTAGTGAGTAATTTCTGTTAATTCCAGCCTTATCAAATTGATTTACGGTCTTAGGAGGATGACAGATTTTCACCTGCACTTGTCATTTAAGCTCCTTCATCTGCTTTTCCTTCTTGGGTATTGTATAGATTCCATTGGTTTACATCGAGTAGAGAATATCAGCCATACAGAGCCTGCCGTCAGCCTTCACTTGTACAGCCCGCCTTTTGATACATGCCACGCCTTTGATCAAAGAACAGGACATAAAAACAAAGTCACCATGACATTCCACAGCAAATTTGGAATCAGGATTCCATTTGTAAGTATAATTTCTCTCTTCTTGGCTTAAGTGCTTTGTCTGTTGGCAACATTACACACTGTACGTGTTGCTTGTTCTAGATATTGTTTCTATGTCTTGCTGTAAGTAAGTTTTCTCAAAGTGAAGAATGAGATGAACCTTAACTTGGTGCAAAGGCCCCTGACATCCTAATTCTTTTCTTCTTTGGAGACAATATGACAATGTTTTTAGTTTATTTAAAATAACATAGATTTGGGGCACCTGGGTAGCTCAGCCAGTTAAGCATCCCACTTGGCTCAGGTCGTGATCTCACAGTTCCTGAGTTCGAGCCCCACATTGGGCTCTGTGCTGACAGCTTGGAGCCTGGAGCCTGCCTCGGATTCTGTGTCTCCCTGTCTGCCCCTCCCTTGCTCCCACGCTCTCTCTCAAAAATAAATAGAAAAAATTTTTTAATAAATTAATTAAATAAAATAATGTAAATTAGATGCAAAGAATTGTTTATTGACAAATTTAAAAATGTAAGCTCACTACTAAAGAAAATGGTTTTTCAGAGTGCCTGGGTGGCTCAGTCGGTGAAACATCTGACTCTTGATTTTGGCTCAGGTCATGATCTCACGGTCTTGAGATCAAACCCTGCATCGAGCTCCACACTGAGCGGGGAACCTGCTTGGGGTTCTCTCTCCCTCTCCCTGTGCCCCTCCCCTGCTCACGCATGCAGGTGCGCTCTCAAAAAAAAAGAAAAGAAAAGAAAATGTTTCTTCATTTATTAGAGAAATAAGAATAAAAACTATATTATTTGATCTAACTGTTATTGCCGGGACTTAATGTTCATAGACCTGATTGACTACGACAACACAAGTCATTAGCATAGTTAACCTTCACAAAGTCAGGGCCCTGTTCCGGTGCTATAAATACACTGGCCTGTTTTGATTGCAAAAGAGTAGTGATACTATTTAGACCACAAATAAAATGAGAGTAGGCTCTAATGACATGTTTCCTCTCAAGGACTAAGTGTTTTTCCTCCTGAATATAATAAGGCAGCCACCAGTGACACCTTATGGCAGTGTTCTACCTGTGGTGAAATAAATTGGCCATTTAGGGGGGAATGATGTTGAATTAATAACAGGAATGTCCAGAAATAGACAGTGCGTGAAAATCCAATACTGGAAGCCATCCTTACAAATCTTAAAGCACAGCCTTGGAGGGAAACAAGGGCAGAAATTTCTCAGGTGATTGCCCCGCTTGGTTTTCTGCATTCTGATCCCCTGTGATAGTCTTATCACAGGAATGAAACTCCAGGGCTCCACTGCCAAAGCCAAGTTTACGTACGCTGCTAAAAAAGCAGGACTCCTTAGGAACAAGCCGAAAAGGTCTTGTGTAAAAGATTCTTACACAACTTTCTTTCTTTCTTACAGACAGTTTCAGGATCCCTGGAGAACAACTAAGAAGCACCAAATCCTCTAAGGTTTTACTCTAAGGTCTGCTAAAAGTTTTGCCTTGGACAGGGAGGCCTCCCCACCATCTGCTGTCCAACCACACACGTTTTACAAAGCCAATACCCAGATCTACTACAAAGCAGACACTAATTGTAAGGCATTGAGCAAGCAAATAGTGCCCTGAGCTACTGCAGAAGAAAAATCCCACTAAAGAGAAAATAAGCATCGTAATTGTAAGGGCCAAATCAAGTACTCTCTTGGTTTTATCCTCTAAATTCAGGGGAACCACAGTGGGAATGTCAATGAAGGATGCTTTTGGAAACGCTTTGGTCCCTGAACTGTAATTAGCAATAAATAAAAACAAGAAACCACAGACGTCAAATGCTCGCCTTGCTACTTGGAGGACTAAATGTAGATGCCTTTAGTATCCTTTGTATGTTCTTAATATTTGCAGAGAAATTTTTGGATCTATGGATTTTATTTTTTCAGTCTTACTTTACAAATTCCTGTCCTATACGTAGTAAGGTATTGTAGACAGAGAAAAACGTAAGGAACTTTGTCATTTGGTAACGAAAGGAAGGACAGAAGGTTTAGAAAAGTACACATACCCAAACACAAACCAGACCAAAACACATTAAACTCCTGTCTTAACGTGTGCAGTGGTCATAGTCAAAGACTTTGTACTGCTCCTGAAATCGCCAAATAATTTTAATAAAACTGGATTTGAATACAGTTCAGTGTTGTCTTTCTGTTTAACTTGATAAGAATTTCCTACAATTCATACTTTCTTAGATTTACATGAAGTACCAAAAGCACGACAAAAGATACTTTGATGGGGGTGCCTGGGTGGCCCAGTCAGTTAAGGGTCCGACTCTTGATTTCAGCTCAGGTCATGATCTCATGGTTCATGAGTTCGAGTCCCATCTCAGGCTCTGCACTAACAGTGTGGAACCTGCTTGAGATTCATTCTCTCTCTCCCTCTCTCTGTCTCTCCCCTTCTGCCCAGGTCGTGTATTCTCTCGCTCAAAAATAAAAACTAAATTTTTAATTTTTTTTAATGTTTATTTATTTATTTGTAATGTTTATTTATTTTTGAGAGAGAGACAGAATGTGAGTGGGTTAGGGGCAGAGAGAGAGGGAGACAGAAGCAGAAGCAGGCTCCAGGCTCTGAGCTGTCAGCATAGAGCCCGACGCGGGGCTCAAACTCATGAGCTGTGAGATCATGACCTGAGCTGAACTCGATTGCTCAACCGACTGAGCCACCCAGGCGCCCCTGTGTTTATTTTTTTTTGAGAGAGAGGAGGAGACAAAGAATTTGAAGCAGGTTCCAGGCTCTGAGCTGTCAGCACAGAGCCTGATGCGGGGCTCAAATTCACGAACTGAGAGATCATGACCTGAGCCAAAGTCGGATGCTTAACCGACTGAGCCACCCAGGTGCCCCTTAAATTTTTAAAAAAGATACTTTTATGGTCTAACCCTTACGGTTGTGAGAGTGCCAAAAAATGAGTTCAAAAGAGCTCACCTTTTTGTGTTTTACAATTGTTCATGAATTGCCCAGAAGTCCCAACCCCAGAGGCCCTTGGCTCTCTTGGGATTCACTGACATAAACAGTTTTGCCTGAGAATTGTGGGTGGGTCTGTGGGTGTTCTGTAGGTGTTCAAGTGCGAATTGGTTTCCAGCATTTAAAAACGAGATTCCCTAGAAGAAGGTGTAGATTTCTAGCTTCTTGAACATTTCTAGTTCCTTCTCGGCATTTTCACGGATGTCCGTTAGCTGGACTCAGCTCTGCCTCCTGGATGGGACCACCTCTCCAGTCCGTGTCCGGCTTACCTGTCTCTCTGTTGATGTTACTTGCAGAGACCACATATGCGTTTCGGCTTTCTGCCCCTGCTTCAGGCAGTCATTTTAGGAATATCTGTCATAATCTTGGAATTCATTATCTCCAGAAGCTTAATTAGAAAGTAAAGTCCTTTGGGTTGCCTGGGTGGCTCAGTCGTTTGAGTGTCCGACTCTGGATTTTGGCTCAGGTCATGATCCCAGGATGGTGAGATCAAGACCCATGTTGGGCTCCACACTGAGCCTGGAGCCTGCTTAAGATTCTATCTCCCTCTCTCTCCCTCTCCTCCACTCACTCATGTGTGCATGCACACTCATTCTCTCTCTCTTAAAAAAAGTCCTTTGAAGATGGTTCTATATTGGTCACTGTGTTGTTTACACCACATCACCGTCTATAGAATTATTTACATCTTGCTTCCTCTCATTTAGTGAGTGCTTACTACGTAGTAGGCATTGTTAACCAGTTGTCCAGACGTACTAACAAACTCCTGGAATGTTTCTTCATGAATTAGGTCCTATACTGGCTTTCTACTGCTGCTTGAATGTATTTCACTACCGACTTAGTGGCTTAAAGCAACACCAGTTTATTATCCTACAGCTCCATGGGTCGGAAGTCTGACTTTCACGGCCTTAAAATCCATAATAACGGCAGGCTTGCATTTCCTTTGTGTGAGTTTTGTGTGGGGTCTGTTTTATTGAGTGTTTTCTCCCAGCTTCTAGAGACTAGCCGGAATGCCCAGCTCAGGATCCCCTTGTCCATCTTTAAGCCAGCAATGGCGGACTGAGTCCTGTATCTAGGCACTCTGACCCATTCTTTGCTACTCTTTCCTCACTCAAACAACCAGAAAGTATCTGTATCTCTAGATTGTATCCTTCCATCTGTAAAGTCTCTTGGCATGTGAGATAATGTATTTATAGGTGCTGGGGGTTAGGATGTGGATGTTTGGGGGTCACCCTACCACAGTCTACCCCGTCTTCCCAGACAGCTATGTCCATCCCACATGCAAACTAGATTCACCCCTTCCCAGGGTCCCCATCACAGTGTCAACTGAAAGTCCAAAATTTTGACCAAATCTCATCATTTAAATCAGGAATGGGTAAGGCTCTATCATAATCCCTGGGACTCCGTTCCCCACATTTTGAATTGTTCAGCACAGTTTAGACATGTGCCGAATTCATCCAGCCAAGATGTTACACAGCTAGGATTTGACCCCAAGCCACTTCCTTTAAAACTCCTTAGGGCCTCTGGATGGCTCAGTTGGTTAAGCGACCGACTCTTGATTTCAGCCCAGGTCATGGTCTCTTCTTGATCGTGAAATTGAGCTCCCCATCAGGCTCTGCGCTGAAAGTGCGCAGCTTGCCTGGGATTCTCTCTCTGCCCCTCCACTACTTGTGCATTTGCTCGTACTTCTCTCTCTCTCTCTCAAAATAAATGAACTTTAAAAGAAAAAAGCAAAACCCAGCCACTCTCCATATGATTTCACTGAACCACTTAGGATTATCTGAAAAGTGTTCTTCCTTTTTTTACTCCCTACCAATAAGATGGAAGCCCCAATGGGTGGATTTCATTTACTGCTTTATCAGACCTTAGGTCAGACCTGACACAGAGCAGGTACTCAATAAATACGTATGAAGTGAATGAAAAAAGGCTTGGGGTGACTGGGTTAAGCATCTGGCTTGGCTCAGGTCTTGATCTCATGGCTTGTGAGTTCGAGCCCTGCATCGGTGCAGATCCTGCCTGGGATGCTCTCTTCCTTCCTCTCCGCCCCCTTTCCCACTCTCTCTCTCAAAATAAACAGACTTAATTTAAAAACTCTCAATCTCCTCATATAACAATTTTGCATTAATGTACCCCAATGCTGCGGTCGTTTCCTTGTGTTACCAAAACACATGTGTTATATTATTTTCTGTGAAGTATGTAAATTCTGAGAATCATATTTTGAAGCCAGAGACTTCTTTCATTAGGCCCATGTCAGTGGCTTATCTTTTGGTGTGAGTTCATTGACTATGTACTTAGACAAACCAGTTGATGAAGAAAAGGCTTTTAGGCACATTTCATGGGTGGGGACAGCATTAATTATCCCACTTAGCAATGGTGCCCAGCCTTTATTTATTTATTTATTTATTTTTTACTGATTCACAGACCACTTTGAAAACCTGAATGATACCTGAATGATAAAGTTCTCTCCAGAAAGCCCAGCACACCATAAATTTGCATACAATTTCAGAAAAGATTCCTGGACCCTCCTAGGGTCTAGATTCCTAGGTCCCTGGATCCCCATTAAAGAAGCTTGTCTTTTTTTTTTTTTTTTTTAAGATTATTTTATTTATTTTGAGAGCGAGAGAGCACATGAGCCAGGGAGGGGCAGAGAAAGAGAGAGAGAGAGAGAGAGAGAGAGAGAATCTTAAGCAGGCTCTACACTCTGCTCTGAGCCTGATGTGGGATTTGATCTCAGAATCGTGAGATCATGACCTGAGCCTAAATCAAGAGTCAGACGCTTAATTGAGCCACGCAGGCGCCCCAGGAACCCTGTCTTACTGAGCCAAAGCTTGTGAGAAGTGATGGCTATTTGAGTTCATTTTCTGAGATAGGAGGGCATTGGCAAGCTAGGCTACTAGTTAACATTTTAAAAGTTACAAGGTTGGGGAGCGGGGGGTGGGGGGGGGTGGGGGGGGGGTGGGGGGGGTGGTGTTCCAGGAAACACCAGAAACTGGTGCTACTTTGTCCCAGGCAGGTCCACATATTTCACAAGTTCTGTTCTCTTTGTTTCTAAAAACATGAAGGATGTTTTAGACTTTCACAACTTTGTGTATCCAGTTGGTAGATGTTTTCTTTAAAAAGTATATGTGGAAAAAAAAAAGAAGCAAAGAAAAAGTGTATAAAATAGTGAAGTAAGCCAGACACAGAAAAAAACAAATATTGTATGATTCCATTCTTAGATAAGGACTTAGCCAATCCATAGAGACAAAAAATAGACTGGAGGTTCCTGGAGGGAAGGGGCTGGGGGGAGAGGGAGTTAGTGTTTCATGGGTACAGAGTTGGGAGTCATGAAAGTGATGTGCTTGGGGCCGCCTTAGTAGCCCAGTCAGTTGAGGGACCAACTCTTGATTTTGGCTCAGGTCATGATCCCAGGGTCGTGGGATGGAGCTTCGTGTCAGAGTCTGTGCTAAATGTGGAGCCTGCTTAAGATTCTCTCTCTTTCTCCCTCTTTCTGTCTCTCCCTCTGCCCCTCTACTGTTTGTGCTCTTTCTCTCTCTCTAAAGTAATATACGTATATATATTTAAGTATTTGTATAAAATATATATTTGGGTGCCTGGGTGGCTCCATCGGTTAAGCAGCTGACTTCAGCTCAGGCCATGATCTTGTGGTCCGTGAGTTCAAACCCCACATCAGGCTCTGTGTTGACAGCTCAGAGCCTGGAGCCTGCTTCACATTCTGTGTCTCCTTCTCTCTTTGCCCCTGTCTGCTCATGCTCTCTCTCTCTCTCTCTCAAAAATAAATAAACATTAAAAAAATAATAAAATAAAATATTTATATTAATAGATATTGATTTATATTACATAAATATTCATATAACATTCATATATTCTAATATAATGTAATTATAATATAATTAAACATTAATATATTCATTTATATTATATAAATATGTATTTATATTAAAATAAAATTATATATTTAGAAAATGATTTGCTTGTAGATACTGGTGATAGGTACACACCATTGTGAATATATCTGATGCCACTAAATTGTACCTTTGTGGCTGGTTAATATAATAAATATTATGTATATTTTTCCATAATTATGAATATTTTTACTGGTGAAACTTACAAAATTCCCCATCATGGAATAGGTTAAGGGGATTAAGCGTACACTCATTGTGGCACACAGTGGGGAGGTTGCTGCTGAGGAGAGGACAATGAAGGAATGAGTTTTAAAAAAAGGTACATTTATTGTGATGGGCACTGAGTAATGTATAGAATTGTTGAATCATTGTATTATACACCTGAAACTAATATAACACTGTATGTTAATTATACTTGAATTTTTTTTTTTAAGCTTTTACTTTTAAGGAATCTCTAGACACAATGTGGGGCTCAAACTCACACTGAGACCAAGAGTCACATGATCTACCAACTGAGTATAAGGTGCCCTTATACTTGAATTTTTAAAAAACATCACTTCAAAGGCAGAGGAGTTGACAGACTCATGGGTATTCCCCAAAGAAAGCTCTAATATCTTTCTTTCTTTCTTTTTTTTTCCAGAAAGCTCTAATGTCTTTTTAAAAAAAGAGCAAATGTGAGGAAAAAATGCATACAGATACGTGTGTATGTTGAAATAGGTGAGACATACTGTCATGGAAAACATAAAGACATGAAAAGAATATGGTGTGGGCACCTGGGTGGCTCAGTTGGTTAAGCATCCAACTCTTGATTTCCACTCAGGTTATGATCTCCTGGTTCATGGGTTCAAGCCCTATGTCGGGCTCTGTGCTGACAGTGTGGGACCTGCTTGGGATTCTCTCTCTCTCTGTCTCTCTTGGCTCCTCTCCCACTTGCACATCTGCACATGCGCTCTTTCTCTCTCTCAAAAAGAAATAAACTTAAAAAAATATATATGGAGTTTCCCTCTTTAGAGGTAACCTATATTACCACTTTCTGTGTTTGCTTATTTGTTTATTTTTTATCATTTATACGTAGGGTGACATTCTGAAGTCCACGTTGTGCACTTACAAGAAGAGCTTTCCACACTGGAATACAAACATGTCCTTCGTTCTTTTGTAGCCACGGGTCATGGTATTTCCATCACACAAACGTACCCTGGTTTAGTTCACCAATCCCCTTTTACTGGACTTTGACATGATTTCCAGCCTTCTACAATTACAAACTGCTCCACAATGACAACCGTGTGCATAATGTCATTTCACAAGTATCAGTTGACACACTCCTTTATTACAAAGCAAACGAGATAACTCGGCCCCAGGAAATGAGGTGACAGCACAAGGTTGTGGCAAATTGCCCTCTCTGAAGAGTACCCCCACCATGCAGGAGCTGTCCCCCAATGTCACTGCTTTCCATTTTAGGGCTTCCACCCTGTGAAGTGGTCACATGCATTCATGTGAAGCCTCCAATGCTCTCGGAAGCTTGAGACTCACAGAGATTACTTACCACAGGCAAGAAAGTCCACGTGTTCGTGAGAAAATTAGTGATCCAGTCATGGTCAGTTTAGAATTCCTCGTGCGCTCAACGGGGGAGTCAATGCTTTCCTGATGTGGTCATTGAGTTTTGTTTTGTTTTGTTTTTTTTTTTTTATCACTGAGCTTTTTGGGTAATGAAGATGCGAGAAGAGGTGGTAGCTTTGAAAAAACGCCTCTCCAGTTGTTTAATGCGGGGGCATTTTGTTTCTTTTTCAAGTAATTCACAAAAAGACAAGTAATTCACAAGAAGAAGCTGTGAGAAACTCAGAGCTACTGAAACGTGGTTCCAAACACTGAGTTAAACCAAAATCAGTGGTCTGAGGGACATCCTTCCTTATACAAGCTCGAAAAGCGGTGGTCTAATATATTTATATTTATATATCCATACACTATAGTGATATGTATAATGTTTACTTAAAAGTGCGACCAGAAAAATTCCTTGCACAGCAGGGGTCGAAATATTATAGAACTAGAAATTAATCAAATACAATTGAGGATGGTGGATTAACCTTCAATGCCAAGAGTCGTCCTCGGCATGCCATAGCAAAGAGAAAAAGTGTCGTTACACTACAGATCACTGCAATGTAGCTTCCGGCAAAAGCTGTATGATTGTAAATTTATGCATCTGTGGTTCATCTAACTGATAAATATAAAATTATGATATTATGCAATCATGAAGATGAAATGTACTTGAGTGACCACTGATCCAAACAAGTCCTATTATAAATAGAGAAACTGAGGCAAGTGAGGTGAAAGTTAACCAATATGCCCAAGCAATGCTATACCAGTGCAGGTTCACACATGAGAGCTGATATCCAGGAATTCTGCAAGCTGATTGGTAGATGAAAATTGATCACAGCAGGAGTATGTACACTGTGGGAATCTGTCAATGCTATAAATCAGGGTAGTTTTCTTCCCTCAAAGAGCCTGTTAGACATTTGCCGACATTCCACTGGGTCTAAGGCCAGTCATTTCAAAACAAAGACAATGTTTGCCTGGACTATTTAAGTATACATTCTTACCCTTTCATTTTTATTTCACTTTTATTTATTTTTTTCTATTTTTTCTAATGTTTATTTTTGAGAGAGAGAGAGAGAGAGAGAGAGAGAATGAGCGGGGGAGGGGCATAGAGAGAGGGAGACACAGAATCCAAAGCAGGCTGTTAACTGTCAGCCCACCTCCCCACTCAGGGGTCGAACCCACAAACCCAGAGACTATGACCTGAGCCAAAGTTGGTCGCTTAACTAACTGAGCCACCCAGGCGCCCCTGCACCTTAAAAATTTAAATCGCTTTTTGTATATATAGATATATGTTGTTGTCACTTCAGAGAAATCCTTTAAGGTTAGACAGCAATATTATTTCTCCCCACCCCACTTCAGAGGTAAGGACATTTAGGCACAATGCAGATGAAATAGTTTACCCAAGGACACACAGCTAGGTAATGGAAAAACAAAAACAGACATTGGTTCTGCTCAGGACATGTTGGAACTTTGGCAAAAGAGAAAAGCTATTGAGCAAGGACAGAAAATCAACAAGGTGCCCCATGCAATGGTGTTTCTATGGCTCTTCTGTCCGAAATCTGTCAACTGGTTGAGACGTTGTAGTTTAAAAAAAAAACACTAATGAGGCACTCAGTCTGGATGGGTCACTTAAGAGTCTTTTTTTCCCCAAGTGGATCCAATTAGTTCTCATGTCGTAGCAAAGGTTGGGACCGGGTTGTGCTTTATTCTTACTTATGTGACAGGGTACAGGTTATAATTCTTAGGGTTATGTCACTTTTATGTTAGTTCTACCACATGGCACCAGACCAGGATTCCACATTATATTGATAAAGACTCGCTCAAATGCAATTGACAAAATGTAACTCAAACTTGAACAAAACAAGCTCATGTAATTCAGGCAAGGCTGTATCAAGGGATCCAAACTGATTTTTAGGACTCTATCTTGCTCTCCATATTTTTTGATTCTAAAGTCTACCCTTGTGGCATTAATATCTCCAGATTCACAACTTCCATTTCAATTTTGGTAGGATTAGGGGTTATAACTTCTATCTTCTCTCGATAGAAGTTAAGGAATGTAGGTATATGGACTCTGATTACATCACACGCCCATCCCTGACCCATTTGCTGCGGCCAGCAGGGTGTGATCTCTGCCCTGGCCTGAGTCATGTGTTTGCCTCTGGAGTCAAGGCTGGAACAAGGTCCACCAAATCAAACAGCCTGGTGTGGGGGTTGGGGTCACCGAGAAAAATTAGAATTCCACTATGAGAAGAAAGAAGAAAGAGGAGACTATATACGGTAGGTAAGCAGAAAATCAACAGATGTCCATTACATAGGAGCCCGATAGGTATGTGTTGAATTAACGAATAAATGAATATGGAGTAACATAAATATAAATCAAGGAACCAAGGGTGCAGAATGAAAGATCACGGCAACTAAATCATCACCTTTTTTACCCCTGATAACACCATTTTAAACAATGCAAGACTAATTGTTTTTCTTTCTCTTCTTTTGCTGGTGAAACTTATAAAACACTCCATCGCTCCAAAGACAGAGGACTTTGCAGATCGACTCACGGGTATTTTCCAAAGAAAGCTCCAACATCCAGGGGCGCCTGGGTGGCTCAGTTGGTTAAGTGTCCAACTCCTCGTTTTGGCTCAGGTCATGATCTCACCGTTCATGGGTTTGAGCCCCACCTCAGGTTCTGTGCTTCCTTCTGGGGATCCTCTCTATCCTTCTCCCTCCGCCCTTCCCCCCTCTCAAAAATAAGTAAATAAACTTATTTTTTTTAAAGAAAACTCCAATATCTAAATATCCTCCATCAAGCCCATATCAAAATTTTTCCACTAGAATTACCACATTTTGTAATTTTCCATCGTCCCAGAATCTAGTGAAGTCTTAAGGCTGAAAACCAGGTATCAAATACCTCCTACGTTAAAAAGGACTGCCAAAAGTCACTCAGAGGTTGGCGACAGGCGTTTCTGTTCAGGACTTATCAGGAGTTGGCAGATCCTGCTGTCCTAGCAGCAACCCCATTCCATCTACTCCCCAGTCTACATAAAATAAGGCTAGGGAGTTGGGAGTCTTTTCGCCGCCATTGTGAATTGACCAGATCACTCTTGTAACATTCATTCCCAGACCGGAACCACAGTAAAGTCTGTTAGAACCACATCCCAGCTCCTGTTGTGACCACACTTCACTCCCCTGCCCCCCAGCTCACAACAGAGCCAGGTTTTCCATTCAGATCTTAGACATTGGCCAAATCACACTTTCCTACCTCACTGGTTCTGTTCTCCCATCTCTTTCCTGAAACACACCTTGCCCCAGTACCCTGCCTTCTGGTAGAAATAGCAACTCCTCTCAAGGTGATACTTGCCCAGCTCAAGTACCATGTCTTTCATAAGCTACCCCCATGGGAGGGAATCTCTCCATCTCTGGGATTCCATAGAATTTCATTTTCACTTTCTTGCAGCTGTTTGCACGTTCTGTTCTGCCGCAGGAATTTGTGTTTGATCTACTACCAGATAATAGACTCCCGAGGGCTGGACAGAACCTGACTCTGTGGGCCCCAGCTTATTCTCCTTGTACTGAGCAAGACAATTTTTTTTTAAAGAATATTTGCTTGTATCTTGCTTAGGCTGCTTTACAGAAATCAGAAAGAATATCAGGCACTGGCTTTTTTTCTGCTTGTATTTTCCTTCCTTCATTCCAAGAGAGTAGTGGCCCTTGAAAACTCTTGTCTTGGGATGTAAAGAAGTAGCTTCTTTTTTTTTTTTTTTTAAATGTTCATTTTTTAGAGAGAGCATGCGAGTGGGGGAGGTGCAGAGAGAGAGAGAGAGAGAGAGAGAACCCTAAGCAGGCTCCACACTGACAGCAGCAAGCCTGATGTAGAGCTCGAACTCATGAACCGTGAGATCATGACCTGAGCTGAAGTTGGATGCTCAACCAGCTGAGCCACCCAGGCGCCCCAGCACGTGGCTTCTGAACAACCTTTCCTCCTGGTCTTTTTCTCCCCCTAAAGCCTAAACTGATTGAGGAGATTATGGTGGATGTTCCGGAGGGGGGTGGGGGGGTGGGTAGGCAGGCTCTTAGAAGTCTTTGCGGATACTAGCTGAATAGAAAAGGACATGGTTTTTTTTAGTAGGACCTGTGACTCCTTTCTCAGAAGTATTTCCATAAAGTTAGAGAGGGAGGGAGCCAAACCATAAGAGACTCTTAAAAACTGAGAATAAACTGAGGGTTGGTGGGAGGGAGAGGAAAGTGGGTGATGGGCATTGAGGAGGGCACCTGCTGGGATGAGCACTGGGTATTGTGTGGAAACCAGTTTGACAATAAATTTCATAAAAAAAGAAGAAGAAGAAGAAGAAGAAGAAGAAGTATTTCCAAAAAGAGCAGATTTCTGGTGCACCTAAGAAGGTCAGACTCTTAGGGGCGCCTGGGTGGCTCAACCGGTTGAGTGTCTGACTTCGCTCAGGTCATGATCTCGTGGTTCATGGGTTCAAGCCCCGTGTCTGGCTCTATGCTGACAGCTCAGAGCCTGGAGCCTGCTTTGGATTCTGTATCTCCCTCTCTTTCTGCCCCTCCCCTGCTCCCATGGGAGCAGAACCCTCTCCCATGAGTTCTGAGAGAACCCTCTCTCTCAAAAGTAATAAACGTTAAAAAAAATTTTTTTTAAATAAAAGCAGGTCAGACTCTAGGAACTAGTGCCCCCAGCTGTGGCACAAAGCAGGTCTTTCCAGGGACCATACAGATTTAAGCACTAAGCCTATCAGTCACAACAAAGATGAACTGGATCCCAGAGACACTTATTTTCTCAGCCTGCACCTACTTGCATTCCAGTATAATCGTGAGAGGGGGAAGGCACTCCCTCCAATAAAAACGAAAAGCCTGGCAGGATATTGGCCAAGAGGTGGAATTAAATTTGACTTACAGAAAAATAAAACGCTTTCAACGTTGGATAAGATCCTGGCTGCTGAAGCCAACGCTGAGCTCGAAAAGGGATTTTCTGTAAGCTGGGATCAGATTCATTGATTTGCCCTCCACTGGACCCCAGGGCAAGAATCTGCTAAAAACACTTTGCTTTCTAATTCAAAATAAGTTCAAGTCTGGAGCAAAAGGGCACAGACAGGTGGTGTAAGAATACAGAGGTCAGTGTCATTCAGGGATGAGGTGAGCCCATTGCAAGCTGTGGAGCTAGCTGAGAGATACACTTTGTTTGGCCTCCTTCTGCAAATATGCGTCTTACATTACGGCAGCTTAGAAATTAGTCATTCTTGGGAATGCAAGCTGGTGCAGCCATTCTGGAAAACAGTATGGAGGTTCCTCAAAAAACTAAAAACAGAACTACCCTACGACCCAGCAATTGCACTACTAGGTATTTATCCAAGGGATACAGGTGTGCTGTTTCAAAGGGACACGTGCACCCCAATGTTTATAGCAGCACTATCTACAATATCCAAAGTATGGAAAGAGCTCAAATGTCCATCGATGGATGAACAATAAAGAAGATGTGATATGTATATACAATGGAGTTTTACTCGGCAATCAAATAGAATGAAATCTTGCCATTTGCAACCAAGTGAATGGAACTAGATGGTATTATGCTAAGTGAAATTAGTCAGAGAAAGACAAATATCATAGGACTTCACTCATATGAGGACATTAAGAGACAAAACAGATGAACATAAGGGAAGGGAAACAAGAATAATATAAAAACAGGGAGTGGGACAAAACAGAAGAGACTCTTAAATATGGAGAACAAACAGAGGGTTACGGGAGGGGTGGTGGGAGGGGGGATGGGCCAAATGGGTAAGGGGCACGAAGGAATCTACTCCTGAAATCATTGTTGCACTATATGCTAACTTGGATGTAAATTTAAAAATAAATAAAGAAAATAAAATAAAGAAATTAGTCATTCTTGGTCCTTGGCAGGCAACAGGCACTTACCAAAGGTTCCAAATGTGCATCATTGTCATCAACACACACAAAAGTGAAGTACTTCCTTTAAACATACATGACACAGGGAAGCCTCCACATTTTTCTCAGGTAGGAGATAAGTAAGTGTTGTGGGATGCCCTAGTATTTTTAGAAACGTGGATGACAAAAAAAAAGGTGGGGGAGTATGATTGAGAGTTGCAAGCACCTTCTTTTTTTTATTTTTTTCATTTACATCCAAGTTAGTTAGCATATAGTGCAATAGTGATTTCAGGAGTAGATGCCAGTGATTCATCCCCTGTGTATAACACCCAGTGCTCATCCCAACAAGTGTCCTCCTTAATGCCCCTTGCCCATTTAGTCAATCCCCCCCCACACAACCCCTCCAGCAACACTTAATTTGTTCTCTGTATTTTTTTTAACGTTTATTTATTTTTGAGACAGAGAGAGACAGAGCATGAATGGGGGAGGGGCAGAGAGAGAGGGAGACACAGAATCCTAAGCAGGCTCCAGGCTCTGAGCCATCAGCCCAGAGCCCGACACGGGGCTCAAACTCATGGACTGCGAGATTGTGACCTGAGCTGAAGTCGGATGCCTAATCCGACTGAGCCACCCAGGCGCCCCATGTTCTCTGTATTTAAGAGTCTCTTATGTTTTGTCCTCCTCCTTGTTTTTATATTATTTTTGCTTCCCTTCCCTTATGTTCATCTGGTTTGTCTCTTAAAGTCCTCATATGGGTGAAGTCATATGATTTTTGTCTTTCTCTGACTAATTTCGCTTAGCATAATACCCTCTAGTTCCATTCACTTGGTTGCAAATGGCAAGATTTCATTCTTTTTGATTGGCGAGTAATACTCCATTGTATATATATACCACATCTTCTTTATCCATTCATCTGTTGATGGACATTTGGGCTCTTTCCATACTTTGGCTGTTGTCAACAGTGCTGGCAAGCACCTTCTGAATTACTTTTAGGAAACACTAATGCTTTGTTCTTGGAAAATATTTTCTATCTTGGAGTAACATAAATATAAATCAAGGAACCAAGGGGCCCCACCCCTTCCTTTTGGGAAAACTGTGATGTCATTGTTTATCTCTACACCAATGTTGAGATAAATAAGCCAAATGCTCTGGGTGATCATATGAATTGGATGTATGTCTCTCCACAGACTTTGTTGTTACTTTGGAACAAAGGGATCTTCTCTCTGGATGGGTCGTGTGTGTGGTCACACTTTGGCCCACAGAAGACTAGTTGCAGAGATTTGTAGGAGGACACAAGATAGCTTCAGGGTCCTCTCACTCTGCAGAAGAGACTTGGGAAGGCCCTGGACTGGCTTGGAATAATCCTGCACGCGATTCTCTCTCGGTGTTGTTCAAAACCAATGAGTCCAACTTCAGTAAGCATTGCTGTTGGATCGTTTTCTGTTTTGAGTGTCCTGCTGCAGCCAGAGGGCCAGTCATACCCAGATGTAGGGGGTGGAGGATAGGTTGGGGCAGGCTTTCCCCGAAGGAGAGTGTCATTCTGGGAAGAGGCAGATTCTGGTTGAAGGAAAGAGGAGGTGGGCTACAGACTGGAAGGGGGTGAAAAAGTCTCTCCTTTTCCCCAGCAGATGGTTGCAAAATGTGGTGTAAATCTGGGGTTTTGTAGCAGGGGCAGGGCTATCCCCTCCAGGTGGAGGCAGGAGGCAGCACTTTGAGAAATCCCAGAGCAGATCTGAGGCCTCAGAGAAGCCATGTCCAGCAGGACTATGAGGCTGTGTGTTGTATAGACTGTGCCCAACCCCTGAGAGATGCTGTCTTCATTTCAGCTTAGTCTTTGTGGGATTGTGAGGGATCAAGGGAAGGTTTGAGTTGGATCCACAAAGGGGCCATGATGTCTCCTCCTTGAGGCCAGAGTTGGGGACACAGTGATGAGCCCAAGGACCAGTCATCCCCGGAAATCGTTGGCAACAGCATTAGGCAAGGCGGCAAGGAAAGCAACAGGGGGGCTTGTTGCACACACAAGAGACGGCATCTTGCACAGTCTCAAACATGCCTGGGGGTTGCTTTGCAAGGACTAGGGCCCAAGATCATACTGGTGGGGTCTGGACTCTTCTTCATAAGAATATTAATAGAAACATGATGATGGAAGGTTACAGTTGCAGGCTGGCCAGAGCTTCTGTGGGCTTATTACCTGAGCAGTGTCCCCAAGGAGGCAGGCCACCTGGCCAAGCAGCTGTATATATCACAGACTAAGCTCTCAGATGATTCCAGGTATCATAGAGCAAAGAAAAAGCACCCTCTCTGTGCCCTGTTGGAATTCATGACCATCATAATCATTTGCATAGCAAACAGTGGCTTTATACCATTACACCTTGGGGTAATTTGTTACCCAGCCATAATAACTAGAACATGTCAGTGGATTGCAGATACTGATAGTGACTGACTTCCATATTTATTTCCCTCATAGCATTCACACTCCACTATTTCTGAGATTCCTTTTAGAGCTGCACACATTGTGGGAGTTTCAGGGGTCCTGAGTTTGGAACAAACAAGTCCAGAGATATTCTTAGGACTCAGACACATAGAGTTGGAAAATATCAATTTTGTTACTGGCATGTTGATTGGTAAACATGGGTTCCAAACTATGGCCAGGTGGGTTTGCTGGTATCTTACTCTTCAGTTTGACATGGTAAATCACCCCTAGGCACTGGCCCAGCAGTAATAACTGCAGACCACTCCCCCACCTCATCATAAATCCCTTGTTGCAAGGCAGGGAAGTCTCTAACACTGAGAAAGTGGCTAAGTGAGCATGCCAGTTCCTTTTCCCAAACTGACCAGTCAGACCACTCCCCGCCTCCTGCTGGCAGAATGAGGGGTGGGGAAAAACACCTCCATGCTGAAATGTGAATGTCCTACCTCTCACCACGTTATTATTAAATATTTATGTTTCTTTGATTTTTTGCTACTTTAGCCTTGTCCTAAGCAAACACTCCATGAAATCATGGGTTTGATTTCCAATTATGTATTTTTCCAACATGCATTAAAATAAGCACTCAACTATTAAAAATTGTCCATGTACCACTTAAAATAATTATACATGGGGCGCCTGGGTGGCTCAGTCATTTAAGCACTTGACTCTTGATTTCGGCACAGGTCATGATCTCCCAGTTGGTGAGATTGAGCCCCACGTTTAGCTATGCGCTCACAGTTCAGAGCCTGCTTGGGATTCTGTCTCTCCCTCTCTTTGCCCCTCCTCTGCTTGTTCTCTCTCTCTCTCAAAATAGATAAATAAACAAACATTTTTTTAAATAAAAAAATAAAGTAATTTCACATATATCAATGGGTGTATATCACACTTGGGGAAATCATCCTATAAGAAACTGACATAGGCTCTTGCATAGCTCAGGCAGTTAAGCATCTGACTCGATTTTGGCTCAGTTCATGATCTCATGATTCTGAGATCAAGCCCCATGATGGGCTCTGTGCTGAGCATGGAGTCTGCTTAAGATTCTGTCTCTCCTTCTCCCTCTGCTCCTCTGCTGTCTGTGCTCTCTCTCAAAAATACATACATACATACATACATACATAAAATTATATACATATAAAAAGAAACAAGTACATATCACTCCACAGAAAAAGTAAGCTCCAACTCAGGCAGGTATATAATTCACTGTCTGCTCAAAGACAACATGAAAAGTGATGTTAAATGAAAAAAATTAGAAAAGATTGCATGTTCCCATTTTTTTTGCAACAGTGCAATCCATAGGGAAGATGGTAGCTGAAGCCTCATGAAACAGGAAATCATATTACGTTACAACGGGGTCTCCTGATTCTTCCTATAATTCCAGTATTGTGGGATGATTCAGAATTATTCTGTATGATTCTGGATTCTGAACCTTGGCGCATTCACACGCCAACTGCCATGCTATGAGCCTTTGAGGCAAAAGTTTGTTGCCTTACATGTGTTCTCCTCACGCTTGGTGACAACAGCTGCTGTCCCATTTTTTTCGCTCCCTTTCCTCCTTTTCTCATTCCTAGAGCCCACTGGAGAGAAGCCAGGGTGGGGGATGCCAGCCTAGAGTGTAGTCACAAAACCACAGCAGGTTGGTAGTTAGCATGTTCTTGGTTGCTAATAGTGGGTGGTCTGTTAGTGCTGTTTCCATATGTGATTGATTGATTGATTGATTGATTGATTTTTAATGTTTATTTTTTATTTTGAGAGAGAGAAAGCAAGCGAGCTGGGGAGTGGCAGAGAGAGAGGATCCCAAGCATGCTCTGTGCTGTCAACCCTGAGCCCAATGCAGGGCCTGAACCCTTGGACTGTGAGATCAGGACCTGAACCCAGATCAAGAGTCAGATGCTTAACCAACTGAGCCAGCCAGGAACCACCATCTGTGATTTAAATATCAATTTGAAAGAGCCAATCATTTCCTGTATCCTGAGCACCCATATGGGAATGTCCTTCTCACTTGGTTTCCTGATTCACTGCACAAAGAGGGGGAGTGCTGGAAGCCAGCCATGCCACAGCAGCAGAAAACAGTGGTAGCAAGAGCTGGAAAATGCCTTCTTGTACCAACAACCTTACTTCACCAAAAAGGACCTCATCAGCTGAAGGTCAGATCACTGTTTCTTCAAGGACACTATTGGAGGAAGTGTGGAAACAGTTACGAAGCTCATCCAGCTAAAGCAACTGTGAGAACTGTGAGAACAGGAAATTTGGGACCACTCTGCCTCCCTCCCGGATTACCAAAGGTACTTTTATTTGTTTTTAATTTTTTTTAACATTTATTTATTATTGAGAGACAGAGACAGAGCATGAGCATGGGAGGGGCAGAGACAGGGAGAGACACAGAATCCAAAGCAGGCTCCAGGCTCTGAGCTGTCAGCACAGAACCAGATGTGGGGCTCGAGCTCACAAACGTGAGATCATGACCTGAGCGGAAGTCAGACACACCAACTGAGCCACCCAGGTGCCTCCAAAGGTCCTTTAAAAGTCAGAAATAGGAGAGGTGCCTGGGAGGCTCAGTTGGTTGAGCATCTGACTCTTGATTTCAGCTCAGATCATGATCCCAGGGTCATGGGATCAAGCCCTGTGTCGGGCTCTGTGAGGAGCACAGAGTCCGACTGGGATTCTCTCTCTCTCCCTCTCCCCCTCCACCTGCTTACATGATCTATCTATCTCTTTATGTCTCTGAAAAAAGTCAGAAACCAAGTAGCAGCAGCTACAAGAAGTGGCGTGCAGGTGACACATCCCACTATGTGCTGCACTCTGCCCCCATTGGTATGAAGGTGGCTCTTGAAGGGATGGATTATGCAGTAGTCAAGTGTCAGAATCCACTGGGGAAGCTTGTGGAAAAATGTATGTAGTGTCCTGGACCCATATCCCTAGAGAATCCAATCCTTCGGGGCAGGAGTCAGGACCACTACACTTGGAACTATTTCCCCAGCAACCCCAGGGTATTCTGGTGCAGAAGATATACAGAACACACTTAGAGAAACACCTGCTCACATCACTATCTTTGAGACTTGTGCTAGAACACATATGCCTCAACCATTTTTTTAAGTTTATTTGTTTATTTTGGGAGAGAGAGTGTGTGTGCACAAGTGGGGTTGGGGCAGAGAGAGGAAGAGAGAGAGAATTGATCTCACAAACCATTAGATCACGACGTGAGGTGAAATCAAGAGCTGGTTGCTTAACGGGGTGAGCCACCCAGGCGCCCCAGGCCTAAACTATTTCTTAGTAACTCTTCTGAAGTTCAGTCTGAGTGAGTTTCCCTTGACTTTGTTTCCCAGCCTCTGCCAATAACAGACCTATTCTAGGAGGAACAGAACGAACACTTTGGAGACCTGGGTTCTAACTCTGCTCTGCTATCAGCTTATACTGGAATATTAGGCTTCTAATTTCTTTGGGCCTTGGTTTCCCCATCTTTCATTGAAAGGAGTTTTTTCATACTGAGCTCCACAGAACCCTAGGGTATCTATATTTTCCCCAGACTCAAAGATTTAATGAGGGGCAAAGGATAGACTGATAGTCTGGAATAAAGCACATCCTCCCATCACACACATGCCCCCACACATACAACACCCAACTCCTCCAACAATCAAACCAGCTTGGCTTTGAATTTTTACTCTATATCTAGGAATTCTAATAATGGTTTTGTTTGGTCTGGAAAGAGACCCCACTGCTGTTTTTATTTTTTAATCCACAGGATTTAAAGAGGTCTTTAAAGAGTCCCTTTGATCTCTGGTGTCTATGATTCCAGAAACCCTGGATGGAATCCATGACACAAATCCTTCTCTGTAGGATATTTTTTTTTTTTTGGTCCCATGCCATGCCCAGTTTTATTAAACTGGGGAGAAAGGATTCACTTCTGGGAAGCATGTTTTATTAAGAGCCAGAGGTGTGAGTGGGTGGTGACACGAGCATTATGGCAATCAGTGCTTACCAGAGAATCAACTCAAGAGTCACTTAAGTCTGGGGACACCTGGGTGGCTCAGTCGGTTAAGCATCTGACTCTGGCTCAGGTCATGATCTTGCAGTTTGTGAGTTCAAGCCTCGCATCAGGCTAGCTGCTATCAACACAGATCCTGATTCAGATCCTTTGTCCCTGCCCCTCCACCGCTCGCATGTGCACACTCTCAAAAATAACTAAAAACATTAAAAGAAAAAAATTGTATAAGAGTCACTTAAGCCTAATTATCCAAGGACAATGGTCCATCCAATTCTCTCCGTCTCTACCAGAGTTACGTCTCCCCCTCCCTGTTACCCCCATCACAGTGATGCCCCTGATAAACTATCTACAAGTTGTGGTATGGACAACGACAACAGACTGTGCAGAGGACTGCCAGAGCATTTGAAAGGTACAGTTCCCCTGAAAGGCATCATATCATCTCAAAACAAGATAAGATAATCCCTTTGAGTTCTTTCTCTTTGTTCCAGGACAATGTGCTATCACCCCAGCAACGAGAGCAGCAAACAAGGGAGGTTTGCTCTTCCCAGGTTGGGCAGCAGTGACCATGTTCAGCCATTAACGTGCTAACCAGAAAGGGTCAGGCGCCTGTAATGTGGCAGGAGCAGACAAAGTTCTTTGGCCAAAGGGATTGAAGTACTGAAAGGATTAACGACTTCCACTAATTGAAGAATCAGTAAGTATCCTTCCCATTCGTGTGTATAAATAAGGACAGTGCAGTACAAACAAATATCTCTGGACATGTTGGAAGACACAAATGCCACCTGCCCCAGATGGTTGGCATCATGGTCTGCTGGGAAATGCTCTGTCCTCCACATCAGACATTTTCTCTCCAGAACACAGCCTGGAAGTCACAGGCACTCACCAAACCCTGGACTAACGTGTGCTCACACCACTCTAATCATCTCCTGGCCAGTAGGACATATATCATCATAGGTACCCCTAAGGTGGCTGTTCAGATTGCCATCAATAGAAAAAAAAATTATAGAGCTACCACCTGTATGTAAAAACTCTGCTTATTTATAAATGAAAACTTTATAATGCAGTAAGCTTTGCTCGAATTTCAAGGAACCCTATAGGAAACTAAACTTCTGATTAAATAAATTGCACAAAGCAAGTCTGCTTTGGCAAAATCCAATCCAACAAATGAATTCACTTATTCATTTATTCAATGGCCATCTATCGGCGCCTCTTAGGTGCCAGACTTTGTGTGGGGAGTTGCAGGAAGTCCAAATAGAACACAGCCCCCATCCTGAAGAGAAATATGTAACACATACACACACACACACACACACACACACACACACATACAGGATAGCAAACTAATAACTATGTCATGAAAGATATGAGCCAGGCACTGTGGAAATTCAGAATGGAGAGGTCTTTTGCCCAAAGGATAGGAAGGATTTTTACAGTTAGACACGGAGGACAGTGTATAGTAGGGAGAAGAAAAGCTACCCCATAGCCAAGGCTCACAACCTTCTGAGTTGCATATGTTCGAGGAGACATTTTTAGGAAAATTGTGGATACAATTTGACTACAGGGCAGGGTGGGAGTGGAAGGCAGAGGGAAAAAGCAGTGGGCAGAGGCTGAGGACTTCGGGCGTAATACTGAAAGCAATGGAGAGTGATTCAAATGGAACAGTTATGTGATCAGAGCTGGGTACCAGGAAATTTGACCTGGTTCTTGGTGTGAGTTGGGTTGTGGGAAGGACAGAAGTGAAGGCAGAAATGTCATTTTAGAGGGCCCTGATGGGGAGGTCTGGATCAAGAGTTGGCCACCAAAATGGACAGGATGCAAGGGACAGAGGAGCCATTGTTCAGGCTGAAGGCTCAGGACTTGGTTGTGGACTGGCTGGAGGAAGCAAGTAATCAGAGACAACTGAACGCTCTACCAGGCTCCGGGGAGAAGGGTCTGACAAGTCAGGAAGAAACATATCCTGGGAAGATAAAATTAAGTTTGATTTGGGGGAGTTTCTTAGGAAAATAGAATGTGTGAATTGACCTGCCTTCGATTAATTCTCTTATCAGACTGAATGGCACCACCATCAGAATAGAGCCCGAAGGGAAACATGACTGAGGTAGGAAAATCCATGCAGCCCCTGAAGGAATGAAAAATGCTTTACAGGGACAGTCTATCCTGTGTGATTTGCCCAGATAAGAATGTGCAGATTCATTTAATCCATTTTTTCCATTCTATTAATAACTTGTTTCAATTTTACTGAGGTATAATTGAGGAATACAACTGTAATATACTTAAAGTGTACAACGTGCTGATTTGATACACGTATACACTGAAGGAATTTCCATCATGATTTAATTAACGCATCCATCACTTCACATCTATGCCTTTTCTTGGTTGAGATTGGTGGAGGAGGAGTGAGAACACTAAAGATCTACCCTCCTAGGGACACCTGTGTGACTCAGTCGGTTAAGCATCCGACTCTTGATTTCGGCTCACATCATGATCTCAGGGTTCTCTGGGATGATCTCTGGGATGGAGCCCCCCCCCCCCCCCATTCAGGCTCTGTGCTGACAGCGTGGAATCTGCTTGGGATTCTCTCTCTCTTCCCCTCCCGCACTTGTGCATGCACACTTTCTCTCTCTTTTTCTCAAAATAAAAAAATAAACTTTAAAGATCTACCCTCTTGGAGCGCCCGGGTGGCTCAGTCAGTTAAGCATCTGACTTCAGCTCAGGTCATGATCTCGCAGTTCATGAGTTCAAGCCCCGCCTCAGGCTCTGTGCTGACAGCTCAGAGCCTGGAGGTTGCTTCATATTCTGTGTCTTCCTCTCTCTCTCTGCCCCTTCTGCACTCATGCTCTGTCTCTGTCTCTCAAAAATAAACTTAAGACAAAATAAAGATCTACCGTCTTAGTGAATTTCAATTATACTGTTCAGTATTATCAACGATAATCAGCATGATACACATTATATCCTCAGACTTTATTCATCCTATAATTAAAAGCTAATACCCTTTACCAGCCTCTCCCTATTTCCTTACTCCCAAGGCCCTGGCAACCATTATTCCACTCTCTGTTTCTCTTGAGTTCAACTTAAAAAACAAAACCAAAACCAAAAACAAAACAACTTATATCCCATACAGAAGCAGATTTCACTTAATTTAAATAAATTGTTATGAAGGGAACATAACAAAGTCTACTTCTTGGGCACACAATGGGAAGAACTGTCATGTTAGTTTCAGAAAAAAACCATCTCTGTGTGAGTCATTAAGGTTGTTTTTAATGCTGCATGGAAATCTAGTTCTACATATTTTTCTATGCTATTTCTTCTTCCAAGATATAAATTTGTCTGTATATGTTAATTCAGCCATTATGTGCAAGAACCTCAAGATTTTTTCCCATCTACAATATTTTAAGATCAATGCAATTAAACTGCTTTTGATTCCTGGGGCACCTGAATGGCTCAGTCAGTTGGGCCTCTGACTCTTGATTTCAGCTCAGGTCTTGATCTTGATCTAAGGGAACTTGAGTTCAAGCCCCATGTTGGGCTCCATGCTGGGCATGAAGTCTACTTTAACCAAAAAAATAAATAAATAAATAAATAAATAAATAAAAATAAAAAAAGAAAGAGAGAAAACAAAAAACAAACTACATTTGATTCTGATCAAATACTCTTTCTTTACCCACATCAGATATTGGCAGGAATTTGCAATGGGTCTCAACTGGGAGAAAGTAATTTGCCTTTAATTTATAGGTTTCAATGTTAGTCTGGGACGGTCCAAACCTAAATTCAATTTTTTAAACTTCAAAATCCAAAATGGCTGACTTTTTTATTTCAGGAAGCAATTTTCACACATTTTTTCCCAAAATTGCCAGAAAAGAATCTTTTTTTTTTTTTAATGTTTATTTATTTTTGAGAGAGACAGAGACAGAGCAGGAGTGGAGGAGGAGCAGAGAGAGAGGGAGGCACAGAATCAGAAGCAGGCTCGAGGCTCTGAGCTGTCAGCACAGAGCCCAACGCGGGGCTCGAACTCACAAACTGCGAGATCATGACCTGAACCGAAGCCGGACGCTCACCCAGGTGCCCCAGAAAAGAATCTTTTTACTCCCTTTGTAAAGATACTGATAAACAAATTCATCTCAAGATAGTTCAAAGATTTGAGTAAACAGATCCAAAAGGTCAGTCTAGTCTACCTTGGGTCTCAGGATGAGAGTTCTAGAGGGTGCTTTTGGGATTGCTGAGCAAAATCACATAGAAAAGAGGTAAAATGGGTTGCAGAGCTGAAACCATGCCCCTGGGCTCCAGGACTGCAGAGCATTTGTGGGCTGGGGTTATCCCAAGAAATAATAAGAACGGTAATAAAAGTAACCATCACTGCTGTAAATGTGTCTACTTAGGCTGGGCACAGCGTATTCACAATGTTATTCTGTACTGTTTGCAACACCCCCATGAGGGGTGTTTTTAATCCTCATGTTACAGATAAGGACATCAAAGGCTCAGAGCAAGCTGCAAAGTGTCAGATTTATGATCCAGACAGTTCGCCTGCCTCCAAATTGTGCGCCCGTCTCTCCAGAAAGCTTTTCTCACACACTTGAGCAAGGGTCCAATTAAGAATCCTGGCTGCTGGCTGAGCTGTTCAGATGCCGAGGGCCAGGAAACTGAGCCCTTGGGCATAAAACTGAGGTCCTTTCCAAGTTCTTCTGGTGAAGTACCTTCATTTTAGCGGTTTTTACTTTTCCATTCTACTGGAGGTTATTTTTTCTGATTTCTCTCGCTCATCATAAAATCAGTATTTTTCTACTGTTGTGTGAAAACAAGATACAGGATTCTACTGTCTTTCTACCAGTCCTCATGATGTTTTTGCTTCCTTCCTTTCTAAAGGAGAGCTTTCGAATGCTAATCCTTCCCCCTCTCCCACTCTTAATTCCTGCTTGCTGAGATCCTCTGGTAACTTTACTTCTGAACTATTATTACATTTTCCTTTGCCATATAAGTCTTCAACTCTTCAGTTTTGAGACTCTTTGACACTTAGATTACACATTCCCAAGCTTTCCACTGCCATGTATTTAGATTTAACGATGTGTGTTGGAGAGCGCGTTGCATATCGGTCTTACATATTTTCTTCAACTTCCTTTAGTGTTCAAGGAAGTGTTCAACACTCTTCCTTAGTGTTTTCCTCAGCTAGGATACATGTGGGATAAATCATCTCAATCATCCCATATTCATCAGTAGGTTTATTTTTACTCTGGGAGGCGAAGGGCATCTTGGCTGAGAGCAGGGTTTTCTGATTACATTCCTTTCTTTGAATGTGTAATAGATATTCCACAGTCTCCTGCCTTCCATTGTTGCCATGGAGTCCTAGTCTAGGGCCAATCAGATACTTTGTCCTTTGTCTGGAAGCCTGTAAGATTTCCCTTTATCCTTGCAATTCAGAAAACTAACCAGGAGATATCTAGGAATAGACGTATTATTTATTTTTTATTCCTGCCTGGAACTTGCTAAATCTTTTCAAGGTGATGACTTCAGTTTATTTAAATCAGAACTTTTGTTCTTTGTTTTGAGATGTTTTTCCTCCACCTTCTCCTTCCCCCCTCCCTTTCCCCTCCCCCCTCCTTTCTTCTCTCCTCTTCTTCCTCCTCTTCGTCTTCCTCCTCCTCCTTGTTTCTCTTCTTCTTTCTCTTCTTCAGATATTTCTTCTGTTTGATCATCACACCATTAATTAGATTCTCAATTTCATCGTCTCTCCCTTTTTTATGTTTTCACTGAATAATTTAGCTTCAGAATAATGCTGGCTAGGTCCAAAGAGTTCTTGAGTACATGCTTATGTATTTATTACTTGTTTATTCATTATTATAGTCGTCTTCTGTCTCCTCTGCCAACTAGTACAGTAGAAGCTAACCAATTCTGGATGTTCTGGTTGCTCTTTATTAGGTTTTTTTTGTTTTTGTTTTTGTTTTGTTTTGTTTTTTTTTGGCTGTTGGGTTGCCTAGGACCATTTCTTTCTTGCTTCTTTTAAATTCAAGAATAATGAATAGACAGTGTTATGTTAGTAAATACAGTGTACAATATATAGTGATTTAACAATTCTGTACATTTCTCAGTGCTCATCAAGATGCTAAGAACATTTCTTCGTTTGCTCTTGGCTCTAACTGCCCCCAAGGGTTGCTCAAGCTATGGAGGTGCGTTAAGCAGAGGGGAAGCTGTGAGTGATACCGCAGATGCAGGGGTAGATCTGCAGGGGACAGGCAGACAAGCTGTAACTCGTTCCTGGGTCAAGTGTCAGTGAGGAACTTCCTGCTCCCTTTCTTCTCATCAGTAAAGGCTAGTGTTCCTCATGGAAAGAGGAGGATGTATCCGGTTCAGCTGCCCCAGGGTGTCTGGCAGTACTTCCTGGCCCACTTGGAAGCCTTTTGGTCATCTTCTCAAATGGAGATCCACAGATCGTTTCAAGGCAATCTCTCTCTAAGAGCCAATCCTTATTTGGCTACAAATTCTTCCCCTATACTTCAGAGATGCTGGTCGGATGTTTAACAATGGTGCCAAGACTATTCAATGAGAAAAGAGGGATCTTTTCAACAAATGGTACTGAAAAACGACATAGCCACAAGCAAAGGAGTGAAACTGAGGGGCACCTGGGTGGCTCATGGTCCAACTTCAGCTCACAGTTTGTGACTTTGAGCCCCGCATCTGAAGCGCAGTGCCCACTTCAGATCCTTTTGTCTCCCTCTTTCTCTGCCTCCCCCACCTATGCTCTATCTCTCAAAAATAAATAAACATTAAACAGATTTTTTTTTTAAAAAGGAATGAAATTGAATGCTTACCTCACACAATATATAAAAATTAGCTCAAAGTGGATCAAAGACTTAAATGTAAGAGCTGAAACTATAAAATTCTTAGAAAAAAACTGAGGGGTAAATCTGTAGTACCTTGAATTTGGCAATGCATTCTTAGGTACGACACCAAAAGCACATGCAACAAATGAAAAAACATCCAAACATTGGGTTTAATAAAAAATTAAAGACTTCTATGCTTCTAGGGACACAATCAAGAAAGTCAAAAGACCACATACAGAATGGAAGAAAATATTTGGAAATAATACATCTGATGAGAGACGTGTAGCTGGATTACATAAAGAGCTCTTACAACTTCATAATAAACAGACAAATCACACATTTTTTTAAATGAGGAAATGATCTGAATAGACATTTCTCCAAAGAAGATCTACAAATGACCAATAAACATGAAAGGATGCTGGACATCATCAATCATCAGAGAAATTCAAATCAAAGCCACAATGAAATACCATTTTACACTTGCTAGAATGGCTAGAATCAAAAAATCAGGGGGGCCTGGGGGACTCAGCTGGTTAAGCATCTGACTCTTGATCTCAGCTCGGGGTCATGATCTCATGGTTTGTGGGATCAAGCCCCGGGTAAAGCTCTGCACTGACATCACAGAGCCGGCTTGGGATTCTCTCCCCCCTTTTTTCTCTGCCCCTCCCTGGCTCGTGCTCTATTGCTCTCTCTTTCTCTCAAAATACATAAATAAAGTTAAAAAAAAAAGTCTGATAATGACAAGTGAAGATGTGGCTAAATCAGAACCCTCATACACTGCTGGTGGGAATGTGAAATGATGCAGCCACTTAGGAAAGCAGTCTGGCAGCTTCTCAAATAATTTAGTTTCCATTTGACCCAAGACATCTACTCCTAAGTAACAAGCTAGATGGAAACAACCCAAATACCCATCAGGTGATGAACGGATAAACAAAATGGGATATATCCATACAATGGAATATTATTTAGCCCTACAAAGGAATAAAGTACTTATACTTGCTGCAGCATGGATGACCTTGAAAATATTATGCTAACTGGAGTGCTTTGGGTGGCTCAGTCATTTGAGCATCCAACTCTTAATTTTGGCTCAAGTCATGATCTCATGGTTCGTAGGTTCAAGCCCTGAGTTGGACTCCATGCTGTGGAGTCTACCTGGGATTCACTCTCTCCCTTTCTTTCTGCCCCTTCCTATGAGCGTGCACTCTATTCCTCTCTCAAAAAATAAATAAGTAAACTTAAAAAAAGAAAAAAGAAAAAGAAAAGAAGTGAAAGAATCCAGTTACAAAAGATGGCTTATTATGTGATTCCATTCATATGAAATGTCCAGAATTGACAAATCTATAGAGACAGAAAATAGATTAGTGGTGCCCAGGGCTGGTTGATTGTTGGGGGCTGGGAGCAGTGGAAAAAGAAGAGGAGGGGGGACAAAAGCAAATAGCTCGAGGGTGGAGGTTTCTTTTAAAGTGCTGAAAATGTTCTAAAATTGTGGTTGCAGGGGTGCTCGGGTGGCTCAGTCAGTTAAGCGTCCGACTTCAGCTCAGGTCACGATCTCACGGTCATGTAAATAAATCCCCATTTAAATTTGATTTATATCTAATTGCCTTTATGTATATATACATTTAGATTAAATGAAAAATATGGCATGGGACATATTTTACTATAACAGTATTTGTTATTTATCTGAAATAAATTTTAACCACCTAAATTATATACCACTTTCCTTAATTTTATTTCCCGGATGATTGGCTCTCCTTAATACTTCCTTGCTTTGCCAAATTTGCTTATAAAGTTCCTGTGGTCACAGTCTATGTTCCACTTACACTGTAACATATCATCTACAGTGGTCACATTCAGTTTATTATTATTTTGTCCACCTACTTAACATCCATTAATGAGAAAACATGCTCAATATTATCATTATAAGACAGTATGCTAAACATGTACCAGCATAAAGCTAAAGTTCTGATGATTGCTCTTCAAATTTGATTGGTTGAAGCACATACCATCTTTCATGGCATAACTTGTCTTTCATTTATTTATTTATTTATTTATTTATTTATTTATTTATGTGTTTGTTTGTTTCAGTAGGCTCCACACCCAACATGGGCTTGAACTCACAACCTTGCAATAAAGAGCCACATGCTCTACTGACTGAGCCAGCCAGGTGCCCCCATAACTTGCTTTTTTTTTTTTTTTTTTTTTAAGCATAGCACAAGGAGGGGAGGGGCGGAGAGAGAATCCCAACCAGGTTCTGGGCTGTCAGTTCAGAGCCGGGTGGGCTAGATCTCAAGAACCATGAGATCATGACTTGAGCCATAATCAAGAGTCCATTGCTTACTGACAGGGCCACCCGGATGCCCATTGTTGTCCTTTTTTAGTTCCTTCTTCGATAATGTAGGTGATTCTACTTATTCCCATGCTAGAAGACTATTTAGCAACATCCAGTAAAAAAAACAAAACAAAACAACAAAAAAACAAATTCCTCAAAGGATAATATTGACTTCAAAACCTAGTTACAAGTGCTGTAGTTATTATCTACCTCAAGTTGGAATTTCTCTTCCTGTTCAAAAGTACGGTTGACCTTTTCACCAGCAGTCTTGCTAACAAAAGGGATAAAGTTGATGCCAACTTTTTCCTTAACACACTCAGCAAATTCCTTTAAACAGTGGAGTACCGTTGAAAACCTTGTAGCTCTTCTTTCACTTTGCATAATCCTCTTACCAAACTGATTGAAGACAATGACTAAGAAATAGGGAGCTTTTACAGAATAAATTACACTAGTTCCCCATTCTCTGGAATTTGGCTTTTCCGCAGTTCCAGTTCCAGGAAGTCAACCCCGACCAGAAGCAGGGGCATCAGAAGGTCAATCCGCAGCCTGACGCCACGTCAGTGAAGTCACAAAGTCTGCGACACGCCCCTCACTTATCCCATTCGGTGACGTCACAAAGTCTGCGACACGCCCCTTCCGTGATCCCTCACACGGGCATTTTATCATCTCACATCATCATAGGAGGGGTGAGTACAGTGCGACAAGATGTTTTGAGAGCCAGAGACCACGTTCACATAACTTTTATTACGTATACTGCTATGATTGTTCCCTTTTATTATTTGTTATTGTTGTTACTCTCTTACCGTGCCTAACTTCTAAATTAAACTTTATCGTAGGTTCATACGTATTGGAAAAACATAGTATATGTAGGCTTCGGTCCTATTTGCGGTTTCCGATGGGAGGTCGTAGGATGTATCCCGTATGGATAAGGGTGGGGAGACTACTCTATTAAAACTCAATAAGAGGGGTACCTGGGGGGGCTCAGTCAGTTAAGCCTCCGACTTCCGCTCAGGTCATGATCTCAGGGTTGGTGGGTTCAGGCCCCTCGCTGGGCTCTGTGCTGACGGCTTGTTGCCTGGAGCCTGCTTCCAATTCTGTTTCCTTCTCTCTGTGCCCCTCTCCCGCTCGCAGTCTGTCTCTCTCAAAAATAAATAAACATTAAAAAAAAAAAAAAACAACCTCAACAAGAATTAAGGGGTCCTTTTCTTCGTAATTAAAGTATGATTTTATGCTTTAAGTGATAAACTGAGAATTCCTTCAAATGTGTTTTGTTAGAACTGAATAATGCCAACAAAATCATGACGTTTTTAATTGCTCAGTACAAAGAGGGTATTGATGCTGATGGCGTTAGTATACATGCTGAAGTAGGAGAACAGTTTCATAAGTGTCATGACAGTGTCCAAAGAAAGAACATCATATGCTATCTGAGCAGCATTAGGCAGACTACGGCAGGACAGCCAACACTTTATGGAATCATTGTATGCTTTGCATCAACTTTGACTTTTCAGCACCTTTACACAAACAACTGCATGGTCTACCTCCAATTCAATGTATCTCATTAACTCTGGCTTATAAGAGAGTCTTTGCTACAATTTCCTAATGTTTCTGAAGTCTCATCTGGAAGGGATTTCATGGACAATGGCCTTGTAAGCAATCCTCTTTCACGAAAATATTGCCCAATCAAGAGAAAAGCGTTTTCTGATTGTGGTTACTTGCATTAATGAATGTGGTTTTTACACTTTTTAGCATTGCTGTAGATTTTGTCCTGGCCCTTGATTTGATGTTTGTTTAGTATTTGCTTGCAATTTTGAAATGAGAAAATATTTCTGATAGCAGTACATTTAAACATTTGAGCTGAATGAAGATATAGACCATGGAAGGCCATTACAGCCTCTGCTGTGATTATTCTTCATCTGAATCTCTCTAAATCATTTAAAAAAACTTACTTTATCCTTTTCTTTCATACTGACTGAGGAAGTCATACATCTCTTGTGCTCAGCTGCTAGGATATGTTGCTTTGTATCTGACAGTATTTATAGTGAGTGAACAATTGTATCTTATACAAAAAGCTTCAAAGGATTTTCGTTTTCTCATTTAATAAATGTCCACTGTTCAGAAATTGGTCATAAAACTTTTTTATTCTCACATTTGGGGTTTTAATTCTGTGCAAATTACAAAATTACCAATTTGCTTTATCAGTCACTGCAGAATTTGAAGATTGAATTTGGTAGTCTTCTGACCATGTTTCTGCCATCCATCACTCACAAATCACCTCATCATGACCTGTAACCAGGAACAAAGAGTGCAAACTTGCCAACTAGCAATGAATTGAACTCAGTTGAACTCTGATGCAGAAAAGGTAAACGTTCTGTTTGCCTACAGGGGAAATCTATACAGCTGACTCTTGAACAACATGGGTTGGAACTGCACGTGTCCACTTACATGCAGATTTTTAAAGATAAATACAGTATGGTACTGTAAATGTATTATCTCTTCCTTATGGTTTTCTTCTTCTTTTTTTTTTTTTTAAAGATTTTATTTGTAAGTAACCTCTACCCCCAATGTGGGGCTTGAATTCACAACCCTGAGGTCAAGAGTCCCACGCTCTTCCGACTGAGCCAGCCAGGCGCCCCCTTATGGTGTTCTTAATAATATTTTTTCTCTAGCTTATTTTCTTGTAAGATTATAGTATATAGAATACATACCATAAGAATAGGTGCTTATTTATCATATATGATAGCCATAAGGCTTCTGGTCAACAGTAGGCTATTAGCCATTAAAGTATTGAGGATTCAAAAGTTATGTACAGATTTTCGACCGCAGGGTCAGCGCCACTCACCCCTGGATTGTTCAAGAGTCAGCTGTGTTTGTAAGACATTGTTTTCTTGAGAAAGCCAGAGTTGATCTTATGTAAGGTTTTGAGAAGCTTGACATTCGGGGATCGGTGGGTTTTCAGAAGTGGAGTGTGTACAGATTGAAAGATTTTCAGCTGTGTTAGTGTGTTCACTGGAGAAAGGCTGCTCTCCACCAGCTAACCATGACCTTCAGGAGCTTGGCTGCTAGAGTGGGGTATTTTTTTGAATGGCTGTTGTCTCGAAGCGTGCATTGTCGCAGCTTGCTGACATTCAGGACTGGAGGTTTATCACCAAATGTCTTTCAGAAGCTTGGGCTGTTACTGATTTGCTCGCTTTTAGACACTTGGAGTAAGGCTGTTAACTGGCTGCTTTCCAGAAACAGGCCACAGGAGTGAGGCTACAACTGTTTGGCTGATTTTCAGAGCATGTGCACTCATACGAAGTTAACTCGAATTAACAATGCTTACTTGTTCACAGCTTGGGAATTTGGTCGAAGAGTAGTCTTTTCTTGAGTATGAAAAAGAAATACTTTTCATTCTCAGTTCCTCTCTTTGATCTCCCTGCAGCCAAACCTGCAGGAGAGGCCATAAGAGATGGTTGAGATGTTTGTGGAGTATGGTTTGCAGCTGGTATTGCCATGTAAGTGATGTGAGTACTATTTACTGGGGCAGAAAGATAGCTCTAGCTGCTGATTTTTGTAATTTCTTTTAAAAAGCTGAATACAGGGCACTTAAGGGGTCATGACAAAGTCAGTACACGGGCACAGTACAACACAAATATGGGGCATGTCCTGTATATACAGGATACTGGCAACCACACCTAAATGTAATATTCTAGCTATAACATTAAATATAACAGCAAAAGACTTGCTTTCCAAATTTAAAAAAAAATTTAAAAATATCATCTCAATGGTCTGGGTTCCTTTAAAAACATAAGTTATATTGAGCTGATGTCTTCTTTTTTTTCTCTTTCTCCTTGAATCTCCCCAAACAATATAGAGATATTTAAGATCTCTTCTGTAAAAGGAGGCACTTAGTTTCTCTTCTGATGACGATGGTAATAATTTCCCACTAAAAGATTCTTAACATGAGGTCTGACTTTGCACTTAACGCTTCTGCTTTGTTTACCTCTTTGCCTTTTTCAAAACTATGATTCCATCGTCTCTATTAGATCAATAAATACCACCAGGAATATGATTAATGGGTAGTGCTGCATTTTAAAAACAGCAAGTCAAGAATTTCATATTTCTTTTTCTTTTTTTAAAAAAAGTTTTTAATGTTTGTTTATTTTTGAGAGAAAGAGAGACAGAGCATGAGCGGGGCAGGGGCAGAGAGAGAGGGAGACACAGAATCTGAAGCAGGCTCCAGGCTCTGAGCTGTCAGCCCAGAGCCCAGTACGGGGCTCAAACCCACAAACTATGAGATCATGACCCCAGGCCAAAGTCGGACACCTAACTTACTGAGCCATCCAGGCGCCCCATTTCATATTTCTTTAGATGTTTCTTAAAACAGTTTATGCAGATCGTAAAGCAAAAGCATTTTTACATAGGCTTCAAGAAATCTCTCATAGTTCTCTTAATGGAGATCAAATCATAACAGTGTGGATATAAATGTGCTTCATTTTATGCTGTATGTAAATAATCTAAAATAAGAGTTGTGGTTTAATGGAAATCTATTATAAGTAATTTTGTGAGACCCAACTGTAATTCCAGGAACCTGCAAGCCCATTCAGCAGATTCAATGGAGCAAAGGGGGGGTCATAGTTACTAGGGGATCCTGGGGTGCCTGGGTGGCTCAGTCGGTTAAGCGTCCAACTTCAGCTCAGGTCATGGTCTCTCAGCTTATGAGTTTGAGCCTCGCCTTGGGCTCTGTGCGGACAGCTTAGAGCCTGGAGCCTGCTTCGGATTTTGGGTCTCTTTCTCTTTTTGTCTCTCCCCCGCTCATGCTCTCTCTCTCTCTCTCAAAAATAAACATTAAAAAAATTTTTATTTTTAATTAGGGAATCCTGTGCAAAGCAGCTGAGCAGGTTGGCCCTTCCCCCTTTTCCCCACTTAATATAAAGCAGAGGGAGCAGCTCTTGATCCCCACAGTGGACCCTAGTCTGAAACAGCAGAGCAGTGCCCTAGAGAGCTGATGACTCTTGGGAGGGGTAGGAAGGACTCACACAGAAGAGACTGTTGGAACACCTCCTCCAGCTACATGTACTGCCCCACCCCACGATCCCTGGAGACAAGATGTAGGAAACAGAAGCTGAATCCACAGACATGTATACACAGAACCACAGATACAAGATAAGCACACAACCAAGAGTCACCATTAGAGTAATACTGGGAGAGAAAAGCATCAACCCCAACAACGAATCAACACTTGAAGAAAAGACTCCAAGATAGTTCTTTTTTCAAGTTTATTTAATTTATTTTTGAGAGAGAGAGAACAGGGGAGGCACAGAGAGAGAGAGGGAGAGAGAGAATCCCAAGCGGGCCCCTCCCTGTCAGTCCAGAGCCCGATGAGGGGTTCGAACTCATGAGTTGTGAGATCATGACCTGAGCCCAAACCAAGATGTAGATAGATGTTTAACCGACTGAGCCACCCATGCATCCTCAGGTCTAATGAATATCTTTGGGTAATAAAAGAGGAGTACAGGGGGGCGCCTGGGTGGCGCAGTCGGCTAAGCGTCCGACTTCAGCCAGGTCACGATCTCGCGGTCCATGGGTTCGAGCCCCGCGTCGGGCTCTGGGCTAATGGCTCACAGCCTGGAGCCTGTTTCCGATTCTGTGTCTCCTCTCTCTCTGCCCCTCCCCCGTTCATGCTCTGTCTGTCTCTGTCCCAAAAATAAAAAAATAAACGTTGAGAAGTCTTCTTTTTTTTTTTTTTTTTAATTTTTTTTTCAACGTTTATTTATTTTTGGGACAGAGAGAGACAGAGCATGAACGGGGGAGGGGCAGAGAGAGAGGGAGACACAGAATCGGAAACAGGCTCTAGGCTCTGAGCCATTAGCCCAGAGCCCGACGCGGGGCTCGAACCCATGGACCGCGAGATCGTGACCTGGCTGAAGTCGGACGCTTAGCCGACTGCGCCACCCAGGCGCCCCGAGAAGTCTTCTTAAAAAAAAAAAAAAAAAAAAAGAGGAGTACAGGTATATATTCCTATGTAACAATATACGCAATTATGAAAACAATCTTAGAAATCAAGAAGATAATCATAGAACCTTTAAAACTTCAATAAGTGAGTTTTACAGAAGAATGGGCAGAGTTGAAGATTAACTCTGGGTAAGAAGATCTAGATGAAGAATTTGCTTATAACCTAGCACAGTCCAGAAGTTCTGATGTCTACCTCAGAGGAGGGAAGATGGGAGGGAAAGAAGAGAGAGGGCTGCCAGAGGTAGGAAGTTTCTAAAAAAATCAAGTCTTCAAAGAAAGATTTAAGTAAAGAATTGATAAAAAATAAAATAAATAAGTAGTCTTTAGTAGATATTAGCAAATATTAACACATGTATATATTTATTCATAGACTTACCTTTAACACAACCTATTATTCTTCTCAGGTAAGTGGAAGAGTCAAATGACCAGACTGAGGTGGGAATAATATACAAGATGAAGCATTTTGGAGAGGTCTGAGCAGATTCTGTCAAATTGTGCCTCTAGGACTTGTTGAGAGATATTGAAGTCTAAATAGATGCTGGGGATGAATGCTTTTTTTGAATGGGGAAAATACATGGGTCAGATGAAATGAGAAGTGTGTGTTATATGAGAACAGATTCCAGACCCTTGAGTGCTCACAGATGAAACAGTTAATTCCTAAGCTTCCTCCTTTCCTGTTGAGTATCTCATCCTATACTTCTGTTTGATGAGTTCTAGCATATTTTTCTCCTTTCTTTTTTCTTTTTCCTTTCTTTTCTCTTCCTTTCTTTCCTTTCTTTCTTTCTTTCTTTCTTTCTTTCTTTCTTTCTCTTCTTTCTTTTTCTTTCTTTCTTTCTTTCTTTCTTTTGAAAGAGAGAGTGAGAGAGCACATGCTAGCAGGGGGAGAGAAGAAGGAGAGGGAGACAGAGAATCTTAAGCAAGTTCCATGCCCAGGGGAGCTTGACACAAGGTTTGATGCAGGGCTCAATCTCACAAACCGTGAGATCATGACCTGAGCTGAAATCAACAGTTGGACGCCTAACCAACTGAGCTACCCATTTGTCCCTATTCTCCTTTCTAATGTGTTTTCTCTTTCTTCAGGATTCTCTTGCCCACCTTCATGACTGGAGGATTTTATTCCAATTTTATAGCCTAATAGAACTTCCCTCCACTGTGACATTCTCATTTCTTCTACAGTGTCACCTTTCTTACCAATGTTTTGATTATCATTATTTTTTAATGTTTATTTATACTTGAGAGAGAGAAAGGGAGGGGCAGAGAGAGAGAGAGAGTTGGACAGAGGGTCTGAAGTGGGCTCTGTGCAGGGCTCGAACTTAGAAACTAGGAGATCATGACCTGAGCCTAAATCAGATGCTCAACCAACTAACCCACTAAGGTGCCCCCCCCCCCCCCGTTATTTTTAATATATTAAAACTTTTTAGATATCTGATTAGGTAAAGCCATCAGGAAAATATGATTTTGATAAACATTTTAATATCTTGAATTTAGTTTATTGTAGGTGATAGGGGTTTAACATAATGTGCTTCAGAAACTCAAAGCTTAATTTATAAAAGATTAAGAAAATAATTATCAGAAATGCTGCAAGCCTTATACATATTGTCACTTAACACCTCTCAAGTGACAATATAACAGGCATTGTCCTATATTATTGGTGACACATTCACCTTTATTGGATAAAATGGTCAGATAAAACCAGGCCCAGGTGCTTCTTGGGGGAAAATATGTAAGGCTTTATTTTTGTTTTGTAATAAGTAAGCAAATGAGTAAGAGAAAAAAGTTGAAGAATCCAATTTTGAAAAATCTGATAAAGAGGAAAGGAGAAAGTATAGAAATAAAGTATGGGACTTTACATATATATACTAAATATTAAGGATCTTTTATGTATTAGGAGAGTATTACATATAATTTTATGACATTAATACTTTAAATGTAGTGTTTCTCTACAGAAAACAGTAGAAAGGGTAGAGAAATAGAAAATCTGAATACACTAGTATTTACAGAAAAAATAGCAAAAAACATTGCTAGGGCCAAACATTTATCCACAAAAGTGTCACCAAGCCACATTATTCTGTGGCCAGATTATCCCAAACCTTCAAGGAACAGGTAATTCAGGTTATAGAAAGTGATCCAGACAAAGGTGAAAAGTTCCCTACTTCATTCTGTTAGGCTGGAATACCACCACCACCACCAAAGAAAAACAAACAAAACTGTAGGCCAGCCTCAGTTGGGTACCCAGCTGTAAAAAGCACAAATGAAATATTAGCAAATAAAATGCATCATTGTATTAGCAAGTACAGTTTATCTAAGGAATGCAAGGATGAGCCCCTATTAGAAGACATATTACTGTTATTTACAACAGTAAGAGATCATAGAGAATTAATTTTATGATCTTGAGGTCAGAAAGACATCACTTGAGCGAGATTTAAGACAGGCCATTTTGGCACATGCATGGCGTAAGAGGTATTCACTTGTTCTTTCAAATGGATTCCGTTTTTTCCGTTTTCGTTTTTTTGTTTTTATTGTGGTTCTTGTTTTGGGGGCAATTTGGCTGAATCTATCAACACATTAAATATGCATACCTTTTGAGTCACCAACTGTACTAATAGGAATCTATCCTAAAGAGATTCTAATTGTACGAATTCTCAAAGGTGTATATAGTTCAGTGAGATAACAGCTTGAAAATTTGGACATTTTGATTCCATTTTTGCAATATCCATCCCATCTCTCTACTGTTGAAAGCAGCAGAGCAATTTGGGGAACTGACCCCAAGACAAACAGGGTGTCTGAATGGTCTAAGAGTAATCCCAACCCCATTGCCATTGATTGGTTCAGAAATGGGCATGTGGCCCAAATTTAGCCAATCAGATGTGAGTTACCTTTAGCGAAGACTTCTGGGAAAGTTTTTTTCTACCCTTGAGAACTGAAGGCGCCAAATCTCTTTGTCCATTTGGCTTTGCAAATAAAAAAGCATGCAGGGGTGCCTGGGTGGTTCAGTTGGTTAAGCGTCTGACTTGAGCTCAGGTCGTCTCTGCCCCTCCCTCTGCCTCCCTGTCTCTGCCTCTCCCCCACTAGCGCTCTCTCTCTCTCTCTCTCAAAAATAAGTAAACATTAACAAATACAAAAAAAAAAAAAAAAAAAAAAAGCGTGCAGTTCTTTCAGTCATTTTATGTGTAGAGGTGAGCCAGCCTTGGGATGGAATGGATTCTGAGAACGGCAGGGAAGAAGGATGGAAAGCACCTGGCTAAATGGTGGCTTTGTTGAGCCCAGATGTGAATATATCAGCAACAAAGCCTCTTTATCTCTCAAGTTCTAGTTCTGTGAGCTAAAAATTTCTTAATGGTTCAAGCAGATTGAATCAGAGTTTCTATTACTTTCAGCCAAACGCGTCCTTCATACACGGCAGCACTGCTAGCAATAGCAGAAAACAGCCAACCAATCTAAATGCTTCTAAGCAAGGGAGTGGTTAAATAAATTACAGTACTTTGCTTATCACGAATATTACGTAGTCACTAAAATAAGGTAAATCTGTGTGCTGACAGCTCAGAGCCTGGAGCCTGCTTCAGATTGTGTCTCTCTCTCTGCCCCTCCCCTGCTCAGGCTCTCACTCTGTCTGAAAAAAATTAAAAAAAAATTTTTTTAAGAAAAAAGAAAAAGAAAAAGAAAAGGTTCCGGAGCAAGCTGTATGTATCTAGCTGATTTTAGGAATAAATGAATTTCAGCTTCCCCTGATACTAATGGGTATTATTGCTAATCTCGTAGCTAATTATGTAAGAATTAACACTTCAGCTTCAGTGACTTTTTTGTCCTATTCAGGATACCATGGTACTGACTGCAGCCTTTAGGACATCATAGTTGCTTTGTTATTTTGTAGTAGTTTACTTACATATTTGCTTCTTGCATATATCTTATATAAATAAATTCCTTGCAATAAATCTCATATATATGATCTATACTCTCCTATTGATTCTATTCTCTGGTAGAAACATGACTAATACACATGTCCATGATATGATGGGCCCTAAATAGTCAATGATAAACAAAACAAAGATGCAATTTACAGTTTAATATTGGGAGAAATAGTAAGTAGGTAAGTATGTATTTTCAAGTTGTTGTATGCGCCAAGAAGGAAGACAAACAGGTCATTGAATGGAAATTATTTTTCCCAATTTAAACCAGGTAGTCAGGGATGGCCTCTCTAGGGAGATGATGTATCAGGTGAAGTGTGAGATGGCATCAGCCTTGAAAAATGCAAAGAGGGTCCTATGTAGTGGGAATGGTATGTGCAAAGGCCCTGGGATCAGGTGAGTCCTTGACCTCTTCCTGGAATTACCAGATGACTGAAAAGTAATGTTTCTGACTTCTCTCTTGAAACTCTGGTACTCTACCAATCATCTATTTGGTATACCTACATATATTTGTATAACTAGTTTTTTGGCTCTCTCCCCTCACTAAATGAAAGTTCCATAAAGGCAGAAGTTCTGTCTGTTTTGTTTCCCAGGTCTGCTTTCAACTATGTTGAAAAGTTCCTGGTACTTAGCAGGTACTCATAAATCTTAAATGAATGAATACTTGAATGCATGAATGCATGAATGCTTGAATGAATGAATGAATGAATGAATGAATAGTTACGACAGTTAGGAACAGTTGCAGGAGTCCAGGCAAAAGGTGGTGATCGTTTGGTTAAAGTGGAAGTGATGAGGTGAGAGAAGGGTCACGGGTTTGAGATACTTCTGGAGTTAGTCAGTAGCACTGGTTGACAGATGAGAAGTGTGATGTAAAAAAGGAAGAAGTCCAGTGGCTCACAGTTTTCCTGCCTAAAAAACAAGGTAGATTGTGATACCAGTGGCAGAAATGGAAGAGTCTACAGGGGAAACATTTTGGTATTCCCAAAACCCAGCCTACAAGCTTTATGACTATTTGATAAGTGAATGGATGAAATGGTGAATTTAATTTCCATCACTGTTTTTAGCCAAAGGCAGCTGCCTTAATGTTCACTGATTTTCAAGTCCTTATTTTACGTTTCCTGTTTTTTAATGTGTTTTTTGTTTGTTTGTTTTAATGATGTTTTAATGATGTCTTTAGCTCCTTCGAGGAAAAAAATGTGTTTTTTTCTTTCATGGTATAAAGTAAATATCTTAATAGTTTGAGGAACTGTGTTTGGATGAGCTTATGAAGGACTTCAGACTATAGTGAAATCTAATGAACAGGAAAATTCCACATGCTATGTGCTACCAAAAATACACATTCTTGGTGCAATAACTACAGAATGGGCCCATGACTTTCACACACACACACACACATACACACACACACACACACACAAGGTCTCCCTTGGTCTCTTCCTGCTTTCAGGTCAGATATGTGCTTTCACTTAAAATTTTAAAATTTCATCCTGTTTTAGTTTTGCAAAATATCCAAGTTATTACTTTTTTTTTTTTTTTTCTCTAGAACAATTTTCCTCAAACTATCCACGATGGATTAGTATTAGCTCAGAGGCAGAGGAACTGGTATGGAGACTTGTTAAAAGTGCACAGTCCTAGGTCTTAGCGGAAACTTAATACATCAGCAATTTTGGGTATGGAAACCCAGGACCAGCATTTTAAATAGGCCTACATGATTCTCGAGCACGTGCCCTAAAAGTTGAAGACTACTACAGAAATATGAAAACATAGATTTTTAGAATAAAAACTCAAAGTGTAGTTTGATTTCATTTTCTTGGAGTTTTTTTGTTTTTGTTTTTGTTTTTTTTAAGAGAGAGAGCACAAGTGGAGGAGAGGGGCAGAGAGAGAGAAAATCCCAAGCAGGCTCTGTGCTGAACTTGATCAGCTCGGGACTCCATCCCACAACCCTGGGGTCATGACTGAGCTGAAATCAACAGTCGGACGCTCAACCAACTAAGCCACCCAGGAGACTCTCCTTGTTTGTTTCTTAATATAAATTTATGGCTCTTAAATGTTTATTTATTTTTGACAGAGAGAGAGAGAGAGAGAGAGGCAGAGCATGAGCGGGGGAGGGGCAGAGAGAGAGGGAGACACAGAATGGGAAGCAGGCTCCAGGCTGCCAGCTGTCAGCACAGAGCCAGACGTGGGGCCAAACTCACAGACCACGAGATCATGACCTGAGCCGAGTCGGACGCTCAACCGACTGAGCCACCCGGGTGCCCGGATGGCTCTTAAAACTAGCGGTTCTCAAAGTATGGTGCAAGGGACCCCCAGGGTCTCCCAAGACTTTGCATGCAGTCCACAAATCAAAACTACTTTTGTTATAATACTAAGATGTTATTACTCATTCTCTTATGGATGTGCACTGCAGTTCCACAGAGGTTAAACGATGAATGGTATCACAACAAACTGAATACAGAAGCAGATAGGAGGATCCAGCTTGCTTCTATTAAGCTAGACATTAAAGAGATTTTCAAAATGTAAAACAATGCCACTCTCCTCATTAAGTATCTTTTTTGTTTTGAAAAATGCAGTTACTTCTCATAAATTTGTTATTTAGGCTAACATGTAATCCATCATTGATTGTTATTTTAAAATAAATGAATAAATGTTTTTTAAGTTACAGTTTTAATTTCTAACACACCAAATATCAATAGATATAATACACACGCAAAAGCTGTTTGGGATGTTCAGTATTTTTTTAAGACGGTTTTCCTGAGCCAAAAAATTTTAGAAGTCTTGTCCCAGATTTATTTTCCTCTATAAAAGAATCTTAGGGGATCTCGGGGCACCTGGGTGGCTTAGTTGGTTAAGGGTTCGACTTCGGCTCAGGTCATGACGTCGACGTCCATGAGTTGGAGCCCCATGTAGGGCTCTGTGCTGACAGCTCAGAGCCTGGACCCTGCTTTGGATTCTGTGTGTCCCTCTCTCTCTGCCCCTCCCCCACTCATGCCTTTGTTTCTTTCTCTCTCAAAAGTAAATGAACGTTAAAAAAATGTTTTTTAAGAATCTTTGGGGATCTCAGTGGAAACTCTTTTCTGGTTCCTGATCTGTGGTGCATTCCGAATCCATGTGATTTATAACCAACCAACTGCTTGCCCAGGTGGACAAATATATGGTGAAGCTCTTTGTCTATTCAAGAGCAAACAGTGATGGTTTCCATGAAGACTAAATAAAAAACTAGAAAAGCAAACTCTCAGAATTCCATTCAAGTAGCTGAGTCTAGTCAACACTGAAAGAGGAACAGATGGGGCATTATTAAAACAAAGATGTTTTAGGCATGCATAATATGACACAATAAAAACAGCATTGTCCTTGAAACAGGCCTTCTTGGAGTTAAGATTTCTATTTCTTGCTCTCTGTTTGGTCTTGGGCAAGTCAAACCTCTGGGCTGTCATCTCCTCATCTAAAATTCATGTGTTCATTCATTTATTCACACATTTATTATTTTTTTCTTTTTTTATTCAACAAATACTGACCAAATATCTCCTTGGATTCAGACCTATTAAGTACTGGAGATACAGCACTGAATAATTTTATTTCTGACTGTGAGGTTTTCACCATATATGAGCATAGAACATCAATGTATTTAAATTATTTAAGTTACTCTGACTTAAAATAGCTCCGCATGTCCACAACTGTTTAAGTCTTTTGTTTGTTTGTTTTTACATTTATTTATTTTTGAGAGACAGAGAGAGACAGCACAAGTGGAGGAGGGGCAGAGAGAGAGGGAGAGAGGGAGAGAGAGAGAGAGAGAGAGAGAGAGAGAGAGAGAGAGAATCTCAAGCAGCCTCCAGGCTCTGAGCTGTCAGCACAGAGCTCTATGTGGGGCTCAAACTCATAAACCATGAGATCATGACCTGAGCCGAAGTCTGACGCTTAACCAAATGAGCCACCCTGGCGCCCCTCACAACTGTTTGTCTGTATCCCACTAAGTATCTCTTCATAGCCCTTATCATCACATGATGTTTTATATGTTTCTGTATTTATTTTGGGGGAGGATACTTATTATCTATCTTCCTCATCAAACCTTGAGTTCCAGGGATGCAGGGACTTTATCTTGTTGACCAATGTGTTTCCTGGCATATGGGTGACATTCAGTAAATATTTGTTGAATGAGTGAAAAAAAAAAGAAGGGGGGAGGGAGAAGAGGGTAAGTACATATATGGGGGGAAGAAAGAAGAAAGAGAAAGAAAGAGAATGTAGAGGAAAACAAATCAATATATTTATTGAAAAAAGAAGAATGAGTTGCTGTTAGGTGAAGTTTTGGGGAGACAGAAAGTATTCTAGGCGGCGGGAAGAGCATCTACAAAGACATAAAGTATGGAATAACAAATGTGAGTTGTTCAATAAAGACAGCCGAAGGGGCGCCTGGGTTGTTCAGTCGGTTGAGTGTCTGACTTCAGCTCAGGTCATAATCTCATGGTTCTTGAGTTCGAGCCCCGCGTCAGGCTCTGTGCTGACGCTTCAGATTCTGTGTCTCCCTCTCTCTCTACCCCTCCCCTGCTCACACTCTGTCTGTCTCTCTCTAAAAAATAAACATTAAAAAAATAATAAAGACAGATGAAATGTGTGATCTGTAGGCAAGGGGAGGCATGGAAGCGATGGGAAGTTCTAATACTCTCTGAATCTATCAAAGAATGAGTGGCTTTCTGTCACCCTTCTACATGACTACCTATACGATGTGGATCTTGACTGATAGATACGGTTTTTGTATGGGAAGGTTGTTAGCTGTTGAAAGGAAAAAACTCCATTGTTTCCCTTCTCCACACTCAATACTCTCACTACTTCACTTCTAGTCCCCAAATGTGTGGAGTTTTCTCTCCCACTGACCAATTCTCCAACACCAGCTGGTGTCCTACATTCAACTTCCTTCTGACACTATCTACTTGGAGAGATCCCACAAATTAAAGGGACCAGGCCCACAAGACTGCCACCTCACTTCAGACACCAACTGCAAGGCTAAGCTTCTGATTGGCTGTAAATTGGAGGGCCCCACGACCTCCTCCTCGGGTGTGGTAATTTGCTAGAATGGCTCACAGGACTCAGGAAAACAGTTTACTTACTAGGCTACTGGTTTACTACACAAGGGATACACCTCAGGAATGACTGAGTGTAAGAGATGCATAGGGCAAGGTCTGTGGAAACGGGACAGAGAGTTTCCATGTCCCCTTGAGTCCTACCACCCACCCAGCACCTCCACATGCTCACCAGCCCAGAATCTTTCTGAACTCCAAGCTTCATACTTTAGGGATTTTTATGGGGGCTTCCTTATTTAAGCACCATTGATGGAATCTTTGGCCATTGGTGACTTAATCAACCTTCAACCTGTCTCCCTTCCTGGAGGTTGGAGGGCAGGCTGAAAGTTCAACCTCTCTATTCACACAGTTGGTTTCCCTAGCAACCAACCCTCTCTCTCTCTCTCTCTTTCTCTCTCTCTCTCATCGAAGGGCTCTCCAAAATCCTTTTCAGTAACATAAACTCAGACACTGTTGAAAGGGGATCTTTGTGAATCACAAAAGACACTCCTTTTACCTTTATGCTCTGGAGCTATTTCAGGAACCAGTATAAAAGAACAAAAGATGCCCTCACTTCTCAGATTACTTAGGAAATTACTAGAATTTTAGGAGCTGTGTGTAGAAGAGGGAGACCAAGTTTATATTTCTTATAAATCACAATATCACAGGCATCATCTAACAATGTTGATAACATCGTTATTATGATTATGGCTAATGCATAATGAGTCCTTACTAAGTGAAAAGCACTTGACCTATATTATCTTCAAACAACTTCATGAATCAGAGACTATTATGAATTCCAGGTTTCATAGATAAGGACATTAGTGCAGGGAGGGTCTATGGGACCTTCCCAAAATAAGTGTCAGAGCTGAACTATGACGGCAGGTGTCTAAGAAGGCTCTCAATGATCTTTACCTTGGGACATTCCCAACCTTGTGTAGTTTACCCTCATATTCAAATCAGAGCTGATTCTGGGGCACCTGGGGGGCTCAGCTGGTTAAGCATCTGACTCTTGATTTCAACTTAAGTCATGATCTCATGGCCTGGTCATGAGATCAAACCCTGAGTCGGGCTCTGCCCTGAGCGAGGAGCCTACTTAAGATTCTCTCTCTCTTTCCTTCTCCCACTCGCATTCTCCTGCTCTCTTTCTAAATAAATAAAATCAGAGTTGATCTGATTACAATCAATAGAGCATGGTACAAACGATTGTGTATGACTTCAGAGGCTAACTGAACTCAAGGGGTTCGTCACCATCGTATTGAAAACAAAGAACTTTGTATTGTTACAAGTAGGAGACAGCTCTCAAAACACTGCCCAGCCTTGGGGTTTGTACAGGAAGCTTTTATTCAGTGTATTAGGGGCAGGGGGCAGGGAGCTTGCATAGACTCTTTGGTTCAATTGCATATGCCTAGAAGATCAACATGTTAGTATATACATACATCAAGTGTTCAAAAAATGGCTACAAAGTGCCCATAGGAGGAGATCTTATTGTAATGAGCTAAAGGTAACTTCAGGACAAATGAAGGGGACTTCTGTAGAGATCCTCAATCCAATCTGGCTCAGACTGGCTCATGGAAAGGGCTAAATGGTGAAATACCTGATTGGATGTCTCCTGCTGATTCTACAAAACAAAACACATTCCTTCCCTGCTTTTGCCCCTTGCCCTCCTCCTTTCTGCTGGTAGCTCTCAGCCCTCTTATTTGAGTAACTTCCCATTGTGTCCCAGCTACCAAGTACAGCTTCAACCTTGATCTTTTTTTTTTTAATAAAAAAAATTTTTTTTAGGTTTATTTGGAGAGAGAGCAAGAAGGGAAGGGGCAGAGAGAGGAAGAGACAGAATTCCAAGGAGTCTCTCCACAGTCTCTGCAGAGCTCAGTCGTGGGGCTTGAACTCACAAACCCATGAGATCATGACATGAGCTGAGATCAAGATCAGAAAGCTTAGCCAACTAAGCCACCCAGGCACCCCTCAACATTGATCTTTTGAATTACTCACTTTGGATGAAACCAGTTGCTATGCTGTGGTCAAGCAGTTCTGTGAAAAGGAACTGAGATCTCCCATGAAGAGCCAGCACCAACCAAATGAACACCTTGGAAGTGGATTTGCAACCAGGGTCAAGCCTTCAGATGACGTCAGCCCCAAATGTGGACATCTGACAGTAACTTCACGAGAGACCCCAAACCAGAACTGCCCAGCCAAGCCACACCTAAATTCCTGACCCACAGAAATACATGCAAGAATAAATGATTACAGTTGTGTTAAGCCACTAAATTTTGAAGTAATTTAATATGTAGAAATAGATCATTTATACAATTGGGATCAGAACTCAGATTTGTCTGACCTGAGAACCATATCTCTTACTATTTTTTCCCCCCTTACTACCTATGTTATAAAATAGCTTGTCTTGCTGAGTGTGACTCAAACAGTAGCCCCAGGAGTAAAGTATGGAATCCAGGAGAGTATTTGATTCTAAAACCACTCAATATGCCCCAGTTAGAAAGCTAACAATTGTAGCTTCAACCTTCAACTCCAAATAAAAGGTTGTTTTCCTAATTTGTCATTGAAATTGATTTTTTTTTTTAAGTTTCAAGGGGCCATCTTGAGTATATACATTTTTACTGAAGCAGAAGACAATTTTAAATGCTTACTTATACAATGTCACTTATTAAATCTGCTGTGTATATTTTAAATTAATACTATGTAGAATAATGCACTGGCTTAGAAATGTTATTTAACAAATCAACCATTTTATCCATATGTTCCGTATGCATCTTTTACATCCCTGCTACAAATACCCATGGATCAACAGCATTGACATGCCCTGAGAACTTGCTAGAAATGCAAAATGCCCCAGACTGCCTTGAATCAAAATAGGCATTTTAAAAAATTTTTATTTATTTTGAGAGAGAGAGAGAATGAGAGAGAGTGTACACTTGCATGTGGGGGAGGGTCAGAGAGAGAGAGAGAATCCCAAGTAGTCTCTCTGCTGACAAGTGCAGAGCCCGACGTGGGGCTCAATCTCATGAACCATGAGATCATGGTCTGAGCTGAAAATCAAGAGTGGGATGCTTAACCACCTGAGCCACCCGGGTGCCCCCCAACTACACATTTTAACAAGATTCCTCAAGTCGTCAGTGTGCACACTAAAGTTTGAGATGCACTGATCTAGAGAACCATCTTGTCATCACTTGTGTCATCTGTTTTCCATAATACATAATCTTCACTGCCATGTAAACTGCTTGCAATATAACATGCTTTGAACCTCCGATGATGTTATGGTGGATACTGCTCATTGCTCTCCCACCAGCCCTTCCCCTTCCCCCTAACTGTGGAACTCCAGTTGTGTTTGGGTAGACTGATGGGCTCCGATAGAAAAAACTTGGCTTCCCGGATTTCTTTGCAGCTAGACTTGACCACATAGCACAGTTTAACTTCTGACCCACGAGAGGGAAGCAGAAATTAAATACTGGCTGGGTCTTTAGGAAAATTCTTTATGAAAAGGGAACTCTTTGCATGCCCTTTTTTGACTTTCTCTTCTAGTCCTAACCCTTCCTTGTATTTCTGCCCGAAATGTGGATGAGCACCGGGGGAGGTGGAGCTGTTGTCTTGTAATCACAGGGACTAAAAACACACAGTGGAGCCGGGGAAGGAAAAGTGAAAAGGAGCCCAATGGGTTGGCTGCCCTGACTCATGTGGATTTAGTCTGCTTATGTCTGAACTTCTTGCCATGTGGAAAGAATTCAGTCCTTTTTTGATTAAGCCATCGTAGTCAGGCTTCTGTTACATGCAGCTGAACACAATCCAGAAGCAAGTCACAAGCCCATGTTCACATAACAGCAGGCCCGTATTGTTCCGCATTCCTTCTATAGGTGTGTATTTCCCTGCTTGCCAAAATTTAACCCCTCACTATACTGCTCTTAAAAGTAATTTTGGGGCGCCTGGGTGGCGCAGTCGGTTAAGCGTCCGACTTCAGCCAGGTCACGATCTCGCGCCTGTGAGTTCGAGCCCCGCGTTGGCTCTGGGCTGATGGCTCAGAGCCTGGAGCCTGTTTCTGATTCTGTGTCTCCCTCTCTCTCTGGCCCTCCCCCGTTCATGCTCTGTCTCTCTCTGTCCCCCAAAAAAATAAACGTTTAAAAAAAAAAGTAATTTTGGGGGCGCCTGGGTGGCTCAGTCGGTTGGGTGTCCGACTTTGGCTCAGGTCATGATTTCACTGTTGGTGGGCTCGAGCTCACGTCGGGCTCTGTGCTGACAGCTCAGAGCCTGGAGCCTGCTTCGGATTCTGTGTCTCCCTCTTTCTCTGCCCCCCCCCCCCCCCCCCCCCCCCCGCTCAAGCTCTGTCTCTGTCTCTCTCAAAAATAAATAAACATTAAAAAAACTTTTTAATTAAAAAATAAAAGTAATTTTGGGGCCCCTGGGTGGCTCAGTCAGTTAAGTGTCTGATCCTTGGTTTGGCTCAGGTCACGATCTCATAGCTCATGAGTTGGAGCCTCATGTCCAGCTTTGTGCTGACAGTGTGGAGCCTGCTTAGGATTCTCTCTCTCCCTCTTGTAGCAGGATTCTTGCACAGAGAGTCGTGACACCGAGGCTTTTCTTTCCAGGAAGCAACTTAATTCCTGCTGGTACCACCCAGATGGGTTTGTACCCAAAGAACTGAGCCCTTAACGCCATGTGGCCATTGTTTACTTCTTTGTCTCCCACGTACAATAACACACAAACATGTAGTCTGATTAAGTGGTCTCATGTTACAAGGTCGCGAGGGCTGTTGTCAAGTACACAAATAGCAAGGTTGCCTTGAGGTTTGTTTTTTTATTTCCTTTCCTTAGGGAGGGTACCCTAACACACTCTCTCTCTCTGCCCCTCTCCCACTCACATTCTCTCTCTCAAAAATAAATAAATTTTAGAAAAAAGTTTATAGGAAAAAACAAAACAAAACCAAAATAAAACGTTGTTTATAAGAATGTTTAATTGTAACTGTGTGGTGATATACCGGGAATAATGACTAAAGCTATGTTAATTTATTTTCTTCCTTTGTTTTTAACTGAGTCGATCAGGTGACCTCTATAAGCAGCCAAAATTAGCATGGCTTGAGCGGTTACCCAAATAATACTTTGTTTTCCAAAGTGGAACAACTGAATTACGACTTTAAAATAGAAAAACTTCATGAAAGCTTAAATGTAAGGCAACTTCCTCTTTTCTGATAATCCTTAACTTCTACTTAGGCATTGAGAAGCATCAGAATAAATCTGGGTATCTGGTAGTCTGAATCTAGGTACGGTCAATATTATGGAGGTTGACCTGAGCCCTTAAGGTCTTCTCTCTTTCTAGCCAGGGCAGCTTCCTTGGGGATGGGAATTAAAGGTAGAGTTAAAAATGGAAAAATGCTAAACATTAATTTTTTTTTTTTTTTAAAGTAAGGGGGTACTTGGGTAGCTCATTCGGTTAAGCGTCTGACTCTTGGTTTCAACTAAGGTCATGATCTCATGGTTTGTGGGTTCAAGCCCCGTGTCAGGTTCTGTGCTGGGAGCATGGAGCTTGCTTGGGATTCTGCCTCTCCTCTCTCTGCCCCACCCCTGCTCATGCTGTCTCTCTCTCTCTCAAAATAAATAAACATCAAAAAAAATTTTTTTTAATGGAAAAATGCTCTTGGAGTTTGGGATAAAAATCCTAAGGCAGAGGGAGATTTCTAGAGAAGCAGTTGAATTCACTTTATGGGCACAAGAGCCCTATTTATGGTGTGTTTTGAAACATGGTGTAGAAGAGGCTGGATCTTCATTTCAACATAAAGTGAACTGAACAGAAAATTCTAGAAGAATGGGTGTTTCCTCCCAGAGACTGGATTGTGGGTTTCCAGAGTAGCATGACATGGGACTGCAATTATTCACTTGGGTGTTAATAGACAAGTTGACCCTAGAAGACTGGAGGTTTGGAAAGGACTGAGGTTTCATCTGGAAAATCACCTAGCACATGTGTCTAGCATATGGTAGATAGCCACCACAGGCTTGTCAAATGTGAACACATTCATTCGACTATACCCAAGCTAGGTTCAATACAGTATAAAAGCTTATCGGGAATGTAAATCAAAACAATGGTCCTGTCAAGCCAAGTGTTCTGTATAAATCTCCAGAATTGAATTCAAGATTCCGAATGAACACTTAACGAGCCTCTGCTTTGTGCCACGCACTGTGCTCGGAATTTTCACGTGCATGTTCACCCACTCCTTGCAACAGTCCTTGCCTTAGAGGTTTCCTCTGCTCAGTTGGCTAAAACAGAAGCCCCACTGGTACACTTGGCAAGGTCCTGTGTTGCTCAAGCCCAGGATGTTCTGCCCCTGCAGAGGAGCTGACCCACTGGCTCTGAGCATGTATTCCATGTCTCCCTCTCCCCACAAGGCTTCTGGGTAAGAGTGAATTATTTGTGGGGCACCTGGCTGGCTCGTTCAGTAGAGCATGTGACTCTTAGGGTTGTAAGTTCAAGCCCCACATTGGGTGTAGAGATTACTTAAAGATAAGAAAAATCTTAAAAAAAAAAAAAGAAGAAGAAGGAAGGAGTGCCTGGGTGGTTCAGTTGGTTAAGCATCTGACTTCAGCTCAGGTCATGATCTCATGGTTCGTGGATTCGAGCCCCACATCGGGCTCTGTGCTGACAGGTCAGAGCCTGGAGCCTGCTTCCGGTTCTGTGTCTCCCTCTCTCTCTGCTCCTCCCCTGCTTGTGCTTTGCCTCTCCCTCTCAAAAAAAATAAACATTAAAAAATTTTTTTCTAAAAGATTGAATTGTTCAATTCTCTGTAGGGCTGTGCATTCCTACTCAAGAACTACATTTACTGGAAAACAGGATGGAGGTTCCTCAAAAAATTAAAACTAGAACTACCCTACGACCCAGCAATTGCACTACTAGGTAGTTATCCAAGGGATACAGGTGTGCTGTTTCGAAGGGACACATGCACCCCCATGTTTATAGCAGCACTATCAACAATAGCCAAAGTATGGAAAAAGCCCAAATGTCCATCGAGAGATGAATGGATAAAGAAGATGTGGTATATATATACAATGGAATATTACTTGGCAATCAAAAAGAATGAAATCTTACCATTTGCAACTATGTAGCTGGAACTGGAGGGGATTATGGTAAATGAAATTAGTCAGAGAAAGCCGCATATCATATGACTTCACCCATAGGAGGACTTTAAGACACAGAACAGATGAACACAAGGGAAGGGAAGCAAAAATAATATAAAAAGAGGGAAGGGGACAAAACATAAGAGTCTCTTAAATATGGAGAACAAACAGAGGGTTAATGGAGGGAGTGTGGGAGGCGGGGTGGGGTAAATGGGTAAGGGGCATTAAGGAATCTACTCCTAAAATCATTTTGCACTATAGGCTAACTAACTTGGATATAAATTAAAAAAATAAATTAAATAAAAACAAATAAAGTAAAAAAAAAAAGACTACATTTATGCCTAAAACGACTAACACCCTTCACTAATTCCACATCTTTCCACTGAAAGAGCAATAGCATATTAATTTCACCTGAATTTACATCTCACTCAGGGGAATTAGTTCTCATTTAACAGAAAAACTGAGGTAAAGGGGGACTAATCCCAGATTATAGTTAGATATTGTAGTTTAAAAAATTTGTGTAATGTATGACACTGATGTTTCTCAAATTTAAGAATTATATTAACTTTATTAAATTATTTTGTAATTTAAAAATAATTTTAATGTAAGTTTTAATTTAAATTTTTAAAAGTTTTTAAATTAAAAAAATTTTAAAATAATATTAACCTTGCCAAGGGGAAAAAATTCTCATAAAATCCCAAGACTAGACCCACTTACCTCAGTGGGAGAAACACTACTTTAAGAAACAAAAGTTGTTAGTATCCAAAATATACCAAGAACTTATAAAACTCAACCCCCAAAAATCCCCCAAATAATCCAGTTAAAAATGTGCAGAAGACATTTCTCCAAAGAAGACATCCAGGTGGCCAACAGACACACGAACAGATGTTTATTGTCACTTAACACCAGGGAAATGCAAATCAAAACCACAATCAGATATCACCTCACACCTGTCAGAATGGCTCAAATCAAAAACGTAAGAAACACGAGGTGTTGGCAAGGGTGTGGAGAAAATGCCACCCTTTTGCACTGTTGGTGGGAATGCACACTGGTGCAGCCACTGTGGAAGACAGTATGGAGGTTCCTTAAAAAAATTGAAAAAACAACAACCCTATGACCCAGCAATTGTACTACTGGGTATTTACCCAAAGAATACAAGAACACTAATTCAAAGGAATATATGCACCCCTGTTTATTGCAGCATTATTTACAATAGCCAAATTATGGAAGCAGCTCAAGTGTCCAATATATATATATTATATATTATATATTATTATATATATCATTCAGCTATCAAAAAGAATGAAATCTTGCCATTTTTAAAACATGGAAGGAGCTAGACAGTATAACACTAAGTAAAATAAACCATTCAGAGAAAGACAAATACCATATGGTTTCACTCGTATGTGGACTTTAAGCGATAAAACAAATGAACAAAGGGAAAAAAGGAGACAAAAACAAAAAAAGAACGAAAGTCTTCTACAAAAGTTTTTCAGGTGTGAATTATCACTACAGATGGATTATTTCTTTATAACCAGTAAGATGGTTTTTATACTCTTCTTTACAATGGAAACTCCACATTAAAATTCTTCACCAAACTCCCAAGCCTTTAAGATTTGAGTAGGTCCCTCCCACTGCCTCCCAGTTTGGGAAAACGTATGCCCAACCACAAGATTATTTCTATACAAAACCATTTCCAATCATGTATGGGACTTTGGAGGCCCTTACAGGTAAGGTACCATGCAGATTTCCTTCTATGTGCACTTAAGGGGGAAATAACCCAGCATAACGCTTTCAACTTAGTCCCTGTAAAATATAGTTAGTCTGCATTTCATCCTCTGGGTTTGCTGGGCGTGTTGCACAAGCTTTTGAGCCACATTTGCATTTTCAAGCATCAGATGCCCTCTGGGGTAGTTCTCTCACATGAAGATGCCCATTCTATCAGTGGCCAGTGTTGCAAGAGTGCCAAGGCCTTGGGAGAGCTTTGTCCTCTGAGGCTACTGGCTGCTCAGAAATCTGCGTTTGTGATGACATGTGGTTGTATGCCATATGGTGTCGCAAGGGGTCTGGGATCCTTTCCTGCAAGAATTCAGCGGAATCGTGTTACAGTATCCATGGTCTCAGGAGATGCACTCGGTACTGACAAATGAACGGGTGACCTTCTGAAAAGCCCACATAGAAATGGGGCAAGTCACGGAAATGAAGGCACGGATTTACCCATTGAGGAGCAACTCAAGGGAAAAATCCGCCGGGATTCCCCACCAAAACCTGGTGATTCAAAGGACTCATCGTAGAACTGTTCCAAAATGTTGGACAGAACTTTCAGAGTTATATTTATTAGCAGTTCCATGTGGTTCCTATAAAAACTGTTGCTTCAACGAGACTGATGATTAAACATCTCATAGAAAATTTGTTATTCTTATTACCAGAAGGAACAGCATCGAATCTGTGATGATTTTCAGTGGTAGGATGACAAGTGATGTTTTTTCTTTCCTGCTTCTGTATGTTTCCTGTGCTTTCCAAATGAGCTCTCATGATGCAAGAGCCAGGATTTAGACTCAGACAGGTGGCTCCACTATCTAATGCCCACCTGGCCTTGGGCAAGTTACTAATCCCACTCTATTTCATTTCCTTCTATAAAATGGGGATAACAGCACTAATAGTGTCTGCCCCCATGAGGCTCTTATGAGGATTAAATAAGACAATACTGGCACATAGTAACTACACCCAAATCTTAGCTGTTATTCCGATGCCTACTAGCCTTCACTGATCCTAAAACTCACTTTGTTGCTCTTTCTAACTTATTACTTCCTACTAATTAGGATGCATCTTTACCCTTGATGGAATAAATGGCTTACCGGGCAGAATTTTTTTTTTTTTTTTGGTAACCTTGGTGATACATAAAACAGAAATGCATCATTAGCTGATGGTATTACTTTGTGTTGCATGAGTAGTTATTTCCCATTGTATTTCCAGTGAAGGATATGAGGAAATCGCATTTAGCTCTGATACTTCTGGCCTCTCAGGAAGTACCTCCCCAACCAAAGGGTATGGCAGAAACTGGGCTGAAGAGACTCCTTTCTTGCCTGGTCCTCATGAGACTGCAGTTTGGAGAGGGCGAGTTGAATGCAAAAACATGTTTGCAGCACACCTGGAATAATAGATAAGAAGGAGAATTGACTTGGGTGGCAAAGTGGCAGTATTAGAAGTTTTAGGTGAAGCTGGGTTGCACAGATTTTTGACCACGGTGGTTTCATACAGTAAGTCTGAAAAATTGTACAATTAACTTTTAACTGCTACACATAAGTGAGCATCTCTTTCTCTTGTGTATTTTATTTTTATTTTTTTATTAAAATTTTTTAACATTTATTTATTTTTTTTTTAATTTTTTTTTTCCAACGTTTTATTTTATTTTTGGGACAGAGAGAGACAGAGCATGAACGGGGGAGGGGCAGAGAGAGGGAGACACAGAATCGGAAACAGGCTCCAGGCTCTGAGCCATCAGCCCACAGCCCGACGCGGGGCTCGAACTCACGGACCGCGAGATCGTGACCTGGCTGAAGTCGGACGCTTAACCGACTGCGCCACCCAGGTGCCCCAACATTTATTTATTTTTGAGAAACAGTAGTGGGAAAAGGGCAGAGAGAGAGGGAGACAAAGAATCCGAAGCAGTCTCCAGGCTCTGAGCTGTCAGCACAGAGCCCTATGCGGGGCTTGAACCCATGGACTGTGAGATCATGACCTGAGCCAAAGTCGGATTCTTAACCGACTGAGCCACCCAGGCGCCCCTGTTTTTTTTTTTTTTTTTTTAATGTTTATTTATTTTGAGAGAGAGGAAGGGAGAGAGTGCTAACGCTCTTGCAAGCAGGAGTGGGGGGAGGGGCAGAGAGAGAGGGGAAGAGAATCCCAAGTAGGCTCCATGCTGTCAGACGCTTAACTGACTGAGCCACCCAGGCTCCCCAATCCTTGTGTATTTTGAACTTGCTGGTTACTGCTGCATATGAGGCTCTATTCGCAGGCCAGTGGTTGTCTTTAATGGAGGAGAACCCAGCAAACATATGAGGGCCACAGTTGGCCTCAGCAGACAGCCACGAGGGGGCTGGTGAGCAGGCAGGCACTGACCTTATTGTCCTCAGCAAAGGTACTGTCCCCAGACGGTGGCTTGACTGTGCAGGCTGTAGCTGGTCCTTGGGTTAAACAGGCACGTGTGCTCTGGCCTCCTGGGCTTCTGGCAATATCAGTAGGTCTCAGAGGGATTAAAAGCTGGAGGAGCGGAGGCAGCCATCCAATTTTAGGAAGACGATTCTTTGGCCATACTTTTAAAGCAGCGTTCTTCAGCTGCTTTGAAGTGCGACGCAGCCGAATTGTGCGTGTGTGTGCGCGCACGTGCCACAGAGGGTCTCAACTGTGCCAGACCTTCCTAGGGAGCACCGGCCGCGCTGTCTCAATTCCATTCTGCATCCAGGCCCAAGGAGTGATCTGTGAAGGGGCTAACCTTGGATTCACAGGCCTGGAGCACAGATGCAAGAATTTCCCTATGTGATCTTAATGTGGCTCAAATTAGAAGGCAAGGTTCTGGGGACTAGCGGACCAACAGCAAGAGGTGGTACAAACAGCCTCGATGGCCAAAGACAGAAGAGGTCCGCTCTTATAAGAATGCAAATGCTGGGGTGCCTGGGTGGCTATGTCTGTTGAGCGTCTGACTTCGGCTCAGGTCATGATCTCGCAGTTCGTGGGTTCCAGCCCCCAGTCGGGCTCTGTACTGACCACTCAGAGCCTGGAGCCTGCTTCGGATTCTTTGCCTCCCTCTCTCTCTTCCCTTCTCCCATTCCTCTGTCTCTCAAAAATAAATGAATGTTAAAAAAATTAAAAAAAAAAAGAATGTAAATGCTATGTAACTGGCTGGGGCTGGCCTTCAATTCACATGGGGTTCTAGTGAGGAAAAATGTATGCTCCAAACTATGAAACCCATGTAACTTTGTCACGATCCAGCTACCACACATTCTCCAGTGGCTATTTTACAACTTTGTAAGTTGCAAATAGTGGAGGGCAGTACCAAAGAATTCCTGTCTACGGTCATGGAAAGGATCCTACGCAAAAGCCAGGTTTGTATCCGTTTGTATACTCATTTTAACACTACTTACTCTGTAAAAAAATTGTGCTTCCTTGACTTCTTTCTCTCAGCCAGTTGTCTGCCTCTTCCATTTAATCTAGGAGTTATATAAAATCTTTAAGACCTGTTCATTTTATATCTGTATGTCAGTCGTGTATTTGCTTCTTTTCAAAATATCTTTTAACACGAGAAACATGGAGTTTATAGGAGGAATGAAAGTTTAGAAAGTTTTCAATATATTGGATAGGAAAGAAAGACATCTTAAATAAGACTGAGGATGCCACCAGGTCACATTTCTAGACTTTGCTGAAAGCGGCAATATCTTAAATGCCCTCCTGTGACAAAAGACAGTCTGCGCAAGTGGATTTTTCTCCCAATCTAGAAAATTCATGAGTTGCAAAACTAATTTCCTGCCAAGAGACATTTCCCAACTGATTTGAAGATCACAGAGCACAGATTTTCGACAAGTGGAAGAAATTCTGGCACATTGTTGTAGCTCAACCCAAGGAGGTATCCTCCTCTTTTTCAGTGCCACTGAATTTCTACAGTGATCCTTGCCAACTCTCTTTGGTTTAAACTAAGTACTGAGTCCAGGGAATGTAATTTGGCTCTGGGCTAACTGCCATGGGGACTGGGGATTGAATCATTTTCTAAATTTGGTAGATGTGGGGCCAATGCTAGGGTAATCTTATGTGTCCTACTAATGATTAACTCTAGACATTTTCAAGGGTGGTTTGTGAGAGATTTAGCGTTAAGTGGTACCCCTTCTTACAAACTACATTAATTATGGCAGGGAGCAGCCTAAGCTATAGCTGCTGGAAGAGTCATAACTTTACTGAAGATGGAGAATCCATTTCTCAAGACTGAATAAAATAAGAAATTGGAAGGGGTATATTGTGAACTTTAATGTCTTTGAACTTTCACACTGAAAGGCAAGGGAAATTGATTCTGGACTTTTAATTCCTTTGAACCACAGTGGCTTTCTATTTGCCTTGTAAGTAGGGCTTCGTGTGTAGACCTCAGTTGTTCTTTGAGAACTGTTACTGGAAGGGAGTTTATACTCATACCAATATGTTGACCATTTTTGGTTGGACTATACTCACGTTGTCATTTCCTATCATTGTGAACCGCTAACAGACTATGTTGGACAATGAGGCTGCTCAGAATTTGTGATGGGAAACAGAACAGGTTGTTACCTGGTAGAATTGGGTAGAAAGTGGCTTTGGCCTTAATCTACCCAATGTATTGTTCTGATGCATTTATGAGCCTTCTGGAGGCTAAATCAAAACTGCCCATAGGTGGTCCCAGCATGCTATTCAAAGCGGAAGGCATTGGTATTGAGTCACTCACGGGACTGCTGCTATTTTCCCCCAAGCAGGTGGCTGCACCTCAGGATTAATGGCTCATAGAGCACAAAACTAGAGACTATGTTTGGGAAACACTCCTGATGTGTCTTCCTTGTGAAAGACAGTCATTAGGTAACTCTCCACTCCCTCACTTAATCAGATTCATGAGTTCGGAAGGAGAAAATGGGCCTGCATAGCGTAGATTATTCATTTTCCCCTCCTCCTGAGGGTGAGCTGCCAAAGAGAACATGCACCTTCCTCTTCCTTGTACAGAGGACAGCCCTGTCCAGTGCTGTCGGGAGAGGAGCCATCTAATTCTGGTTCTGGTATCTGGAAGCCTCCTTATCCATAGATACAAGCCCCCTTAGGCATCATCAGCGCCAGCATCAGCTTTATTAGTAATAAAGGTGATATTGGGATCACATCCAAAACAGGCCCCACACTGACAGCAGTGAGCCCGATGTGGGGCTCAAACTCACAGACTGTGAGATCATGACCTGAGCCGAAGTCGGATGCTCAACCGGCTGAGCCACCCAGATGCCCCCTTTTTTGGGTAACTTTATTTCAAAACAACTCAAGGAGAAGAAGGGTGTAATTTTTGGACTTTCCTCAAATCCCTATATTGTACATTCATATTTTTCATGGTTAATACATTTTATTTAAAAATTATCTCTTAATTATTCAAAACAAACCAATCACATTCCAAAGAGTAAATGGGCTCTACTGAAAAATTCTGGACTTTTCCCATAAATGCATGACCTTGAGTGAATTTGGGGAGTCTTTGTTTTGGGCTCTCTGTTTCAGCTACTCTGATGTCTTGTGATTTATCTCTTGGGGGACAGCTCAATTTCTGATGTGTGACTATACATCCTGATTTTTCTATGATAGTCCTGATGTCCTAGAGTAATATATTAATACTCTTCTCTTTCATTCTCAAAATTATTCCAGATAGAAGAGATTAAATGGTCACCATACAGGGGCGCCTGGGTGGCTCAGTCGGTTGAGCGTCCGACTTTGGCTCAGGTCATGATCTCGTGGTTCATGGCTTCGAGCCCCGCGTCAGAGTCTCTGCTGACAGCACGGAGCCTGGAGCCTGCTTCAGATTCTGTCTCCCTCTCTCTCTCTCTACCCCTCCCTCACAGTCTGTCTGTCTCTCTCTCAAAAATAACTAAATATTTTTAAAAAATTTAAATGGTCACCATACAGATGAATGACAGCATCAACAAGACTAAACACTATATGCTAATTTCTTCTCTAAGTGATCCATGGATCAGAATTTTACTTAGGTTCCTAAAAAATTAAAAAGAAAATGTGAAAACATAAAGTCACGTTTCATTCTAAACATTTCTAGATTTGTCTGCCCAACAGAACACTGAGGTGGAAGAAAGAAAACTACTATTAACACCCTCTGTTTACATTGCTCTTTGTTGGATACCTTCACGTTTACCAAACCTGTTTAATCCTTAGGATAGATAATAATTCCCTTTTACGTGAAATGAGTCTTAGAGAATTAGCTCACAAACCTCAGGGATGACATAAGAAAGGGAAAGAAAAGTTTTGTGCTGCAGGTGGATTTAGATCAGTTTCTTTCATTCCTTTCCAACCACAATGTGCCTCTTCTTGGTAATATTATCACATCGTCCTCACATTTGGTTAAGGGGCAGAGGTAGGGCAGGAAAAAAAAGGCTTAATTTAATTCTGAAATATATGGAGAGCTTTGATTTGAGGAAGTGCTAAATATTATATCATGGCTTTAGTTAACTAAAACCCTACCTGACTAACTATTGCTCCATTTTCCAAGGTCTGTGGCTTTGAAGAACATCTTCACGCATGTAATAGGCAAAGGAATGGAAAATTATGGGGAAAAAATGTGTCTTTAACCATTCTGGGTGTATCGAAGAATGTAAGCCTTCATTTGGACAAGTGAAGGTTTAGACACAAAATCATAGGATTCTGAGGAATGTGGGATAGCACTCTGTCCATACATAAACATTAAAAAAATGTATTGGTATGCTAGGGCTTAAACCATTTTGTTTTTTGTATATTGTTTTTTTCCCTGTGGTTTTTTCATTTCTGTTTCATTTGTCTTGCCTTCCTTGCCTGTCAGCATTTTTTGGAAATCCATTTGGATTCATCTAGCATTTTTGGAGTATATTCCTATTACAAATTTTTTTCATGATTGTTCTAGTTATAACATTACAGATGCGTAAATAATCTTAGTCTACTAGTGACAACATTTTATCAGTTCTATAGAAGTGTAGAAATTTTACTTCCCTTTGAGTCCTTCTAGTTTCTTCCCTTTATAATATAATTGCCTTAAATACTTCCTCTGTGAACAATGAAACACAATGTCCTAATTTTTGTCATAATTATGTCAAACATAATTGAGGAACTCAAGAGAAGGAGAATGTATTGTAAATACCCATATTTGTACCCTTTCTTTTGCTCTTCCTTCTTCCCTGATCTTCCAAGATTCCTCCTTCTTTCATTTCCTTTCTGTTTCAGGAACTTCCTGTCGCCACTTTTTAAAATTTTTTTATTTTCTTTTAATTTTTTTTTTTAAGGTTTATTTTATTTTTGAGACAGAGAGAGACAGAGCATGAATGGGGGAGGGTCAGAAAGAGGGAGACACAGAATCTGAAACAGGCTCCAGGCTCTGAGCGGTCAGCACAGAGCCCGATGTGGGGCTCGAACTCACAGACCGCGAGATCATGACCTGAGCCGAAGTCGGCGGCTTAACCGACTGAGCCACCCAGGCGCCCCTGTCGCCACTTTTTAAGGGCAGTTCTGCGGGTGACAGATCCTCATCCTTTTCCTTCATCTGACAATGTCTTGATTTCTGCATCATTTCTGAAGAATATTTTCCTGAGTATAGGAGTCTGGGTTGACAGTTCTTTCAGCACTTGAGAAATATTAGCCCCTTCCTTCGGGCCTCCAGGGTTCTGATGGGAAATCTAACATCAGTCAAATTGTTTTTCTTTTATTGGTGAGGTGATGCTTCTTTCTGGTGGATTTCAAGATTTCTCCTTGTCTTTAGGTTTTAGAAGTTTGATTATGATGTGTTGTTGGGGTTTTCTTAAATTTTTTTTTTTAACATTTATTCGTTTTTGAGAGAGAGACAGAGAGAGACAGAGCATAAGTGTGGGAGGGGCAGAGAGAGACACACACACAGAATCCAAAGCAGGCTCCAGGCTCTGAGCTGTCAGCACAGAGCCCGACGTGGGGCTTGAACTCATGGTCTGCAAGATCATGACCTGAGCCAAAGTCGGACACTTACCAACTGAGCCTCCCAGGCGCCCCTGTTGTTGGGGTTTTCTTTAGGTTTATTCTACTTGGAATTCATGTAGCTTCTTGACTGCTTACACATAGATGTGCTTCTCTGTCTTGCCAAATCGGGGACATTTTTCAGCTATTATCTCTTCAAATGTTAGAAATTTTGTTGTAATCACATGGTCCCTGGGACTCTTTTTTGTTTGTTTGTTTGTTTTCCAGTTTATTTTCTCTCTGCAGATCACATTAGGTAATTCTATTGTTCTGTCTTCAAGTTTACTGATTCTTTCCTCTTTCTTCTTCATTGTGCTGTTGAGCCCATACATTGAGTTTTTAATTTTAGTTATTGTATTTGTATCTGTAAAATATCTACATGGTTTTTCTTTATATCTTTTTCCCCCTGAGACGTTCTCTTTTTTCCATTTGTTTCAGGTATGTTTGTGAACCTCATTGATGCAATTTATTTATTTTTTTAATATTTATTTATTTTTGAGAGACAGAGAAAGTGCAAGCAGGGGAAGGGCAGAGAGAGAGGGAGACACAGAATCCAAAGCAGGCTCCTGGCTCTGAGCTGTTAGCACATAGCTGGACATGGGCTCGAACTCTTGAACCACGAGATCATAACCTGAGCCAAAGTCGGGTGCTTAACTGACAGAGTCACCCAGGTGCTCCTCATTGACACAACTTTATAAAAAATTTCTTTTTATTATGTTTATTTTGAGAGAGAGACAGACAGAGTGGGAGTGGGGGAGGGGCAGAGAGAGAGAAGGACAGAATCCTAAGCAGGGTCCAGGCTCCGAACTGTCAGCACAGAGCCCCATGCAGGGCTCGAACCCACAAGTGGTGAGATCATGACCTGAGCCGAAGTCAGATGCTTAACCGACTGAGCCACCAAGGTCCCCTCTTACTGATGCAATTTTATGATAGCTGTTTTAAAATCCTTGTCATATAATTCAAGAAGCATTTGTATCATCTCAGTATTGGCATCTGTTTATTGTTTTTTCTCATTCAAGTTGAGATCTTCCTTATTTTGGTACAAAGGGTCATTTTCTTAGTGAGTATTTTGGACTTTTGAGGTATTATGAGACTCTGGATCATATTTAAATCTTCTGCTTTGGCATACCTCTTCTGACATCATACCAGCAGGGCAAGGGGGTACTGCCCATCACACCAGCAGAAGAAGGAAGGAGGTGCTGGGTCGGGTTAGAGATCTAGGTTCTTAGTTCAGCCTCTTTTGATGTCTTCAGGACAGGGAGAGGGCACCTCATTACAGCTGGGTGAGGATGGAAGTCTAGGCTCCCCATTTGGACTTTGCTGACAGGATTGGGTGGGACTCCAGTTTTCTCCATGGTGTTTGGCTGAAGTTGGGTGGTCATTGTCAAAAATTTTCCATCTTGCGGGAAATTTTCCATCTGGGTGGCTCAGTCGGTTGAGGATCTGGCTTTGGCTCAGGTCGTGATCTCTTGGTTCGTGGGTTGAAGCCCTGGATTGGGTCCTGTGCTGACAGCCTGGAGTCTGGAGCCTGCTTCAGATTCTGTGTTTCCCTCTCTCTCTGCCTTCCCCTGCTTACACTCTGTCTCTCTCTATCACAAAAATAAATAAACTTTAAAAAAAATAAAAAAAATTTTTTCCATCTTGCCAGGCTGGCCCTTTCTTGGTCCTTTGGCTAGAGAATAAAGGCTTTCCCTGGGCTTTATTTTTTTCTTTGTCTGTGCCTGTTGGTGTTTCTGGGTTCCAGGCTCTTCCGGCACCCAGTCCAGAGTATGCAATGCAAAAGAAAATCCAGAAAATGCACTGCCATGTTTTTTTCTAAGGTTTCAAAGTCTCTGGCTGATCTCTTTTCTTCTCTCAATCTCTCCAAGTATTCTTATGCTTTTTTTCTGTATAATGTACAGGGCTTTAGCTATACCTAGAGGCAAAGACTGGAAGAAGTATGTCCATTCTATCTTGTAGCTATAATCTTCTAACTCATTTTATGCACTCTCATGGTCCAAATATTTTGAAAAAACTCTGAGCTCCAGAAAGTTCTATTGCCAAGGTGGAAATGTGGATCCCTGTGTCAGCTGGTTCCATCAAATATTTGTATACCTTTGTGTATGTCATTGTGTGATGTCATTGTGAAGGGATATTAATTTAGGAGAAGATTTACATTGACTGACTTACCTTGGTCAAATTTGTCTTTTCTTTTCTTTTCTTTTCTTTTCTTTTCTTTTCTTTTCTTTTCTTTTCTTTTCTTTTCCTTTCTCTTCTTTTCTTTTCTTTTCTTTTCTTTTCTTTTCTTTTCTTTTCTTTTCTTTTTTATTTTCCTTCCTCCCCCCCCCCCAACCCCACCCTAGAGAATGTGAGCAGGGGAGGGGCAAAGAGAGAGGGAGAGAGAATCCCAAGGAGGCTCTGCCCTATCAGTGCAAACCCCAGTGCAGGGCTCAATCTCATGAACCATGAGATCATGACCTAAGCTGAAATCAAGAGTCAGATGCTTAACCCACCGAGCCATGCAGACGCCCCTAATTTGTCCTTTCGAATTGCATTCTGCCAGATTACTTTTGGCCACGTTTCTTTCTTTTGCCAAATCATAGGCAAAGTTCAGCTTCCTGAGTGAGTATTGACTTCTTTTCCTAATTGGTGAAATAATTTCAGAGACGTTTGCTTTGGATTTAGCAGTGAAACTGAAAGATGACCTCAGCTGCCTTCATTTTGATCTCAAACTTTCTAGCTGGTTTCTCCTTCCAACTTGTCTCTGGGCTCAGGTGGAAAATCCTGAGGGAAAGCATCCCGTGATGGAACTGAAACTAACCCCTTCAGTAATAAGGGCTGCCCTGAGCCTGCAAGACCCCACCTAAGGTTGACTCCGAGACAGTGATCAATTTGCCCTTCACTGCCCATCTGCAGGTACCCAGCCACCTTTGCCCCACATTCTCCTTATATAAACCTGGAAGTATTTTCATCTTCCCACTGTTGGCCTCGCTGAAGTACATTCCTTTCTTGTTTCACCACCCCTCATCTCTCTGCCTTTGGATTTTGTCAGGGGCCAGTGGCTAAACCTGGTCTGTTTGGGACCCTGGGGCCAGTGCCCTTACATCTCTGCTCCCTGGCTACCAAGCCGCTTTCTCTAATATCACAGGTCATTTCTGATATGAGCTCCATTGACAGAGTTTACCTGTGAGGTGTGGTTGCTGAGTAAATTTCAGGATGTTGTAAATTCCTTTTCAAGGGAACTTAAATCTCATTGTGAGTGATGTGGGTTCTAGAGTAAGGCAGCTCCAGATTGAGAACCTAGAGTATGTTCCTGGAGGGAGTTACCAGAGTGGAGACTTTGGCTAAGGGGATTGAGGAGGAGCCCAGGGGATGACAAAGAAAAGGAGAGAAGGGTGTGGTATAAGGTGTGGGAGAACCAGTGTGTGGGTGAAGCCCCAAAGGTTAGAGAAAGGCCACCCAAAGTGGCATATTCCTGAGAGCTAGTCACGTGACTGACTTTGCCTATCAGGGTGGAGGAAGCCAGAGATTTTGTGCTGTATTAGGTAATCAGATTAACTATGACAGGAATTGCAAACTCAGATGGGTACAGGGACCACGGTGATGACATGGTTATGAAAACTATTTCCCTTCCTTCTTAGCTCTACCATAATAAAATCAGTAACTCCAGCCTGATTATAATTAATAAGACACTACAGAGGCTTTCCGTGTCACCCAGTAAATGATAGATTCCTGTCAGTAGTCTGCAAGACCCTTTTCTTTCTCTTCCCTGCTATCTCTCTGATCTCTTGTGTATTCTGCTCCAAACGAGAATTGCTGTTCATTGAGGATGCCAGGTCAACTCCCTTGTTTGGGATCTCCCCCTGGGCAGTTGCCTCTGGCTAGAATGCTCTTCCCTGAGCTGCATATATGGCTCGCTCCCTTATTCATTCAGGTTTTTTTTCTCAAAAGTCACGTCTCATTTTCCAAAGAAGACATCCAGATGGCTAACAGACACATGAAAAGATGCTCAACATCACTCATCATCAAAGAAATATAAATCAAAACCACAATGAGATACCACCTCACACCAGTAAGAATGGCTAAAACTAACAACTCAGGAAGCCACGGATGTTGGCGAGGATGCGGAGAAACAGGAATCTTCATGCTCTGCTGGTGGGAATGCAAACTGGTGCAGTCACTCTGGAAAAAACAGGATGGAGGTTCCCCAGAAAGTTAAAAATAGAACTACCCTACAGCAATTGCACTACTAGGGATTTACCTAAAGAATACAAAAATACTGACTTCAAGGGGCGCATGCACCCCAATGTTTATAGCAGTATTATCAACCATAGCCAAACTGTGGAGAGGGACCGAATGTCCATCGACTAATGAATGGATAAAAAAGATGTGGTATATATAAATATAATGGAATATATCATCAAAAAGAATGAAATCTTGCCATTTGCATTGATGTGGATGGAGCTAGAGTGTATAACGCGAAGCAAAGTAAGTCAGAGAAAGGTGATTACCATGATTTCACTCACATGTGGAATTTAAGAAACAACACAGATGAACACAGAAGAAAGGGGGAAAAAGAGGGAAGAAAATCATAAGAGACTCTTAACTGTAGAGAACAACCTGAGGGTTGATGGGGGGTTGGCCTACATGGGTGTAAGGTATTAGGAGGGCACTTGTTATGACGAGCACTGGGTGTTGTATGTAAGTGATGACTCATTAAATTCTAAACCTGAAACCAGTTGTACTGTATATGTTAACTGGCTAGAATTTAAATAAAAACTTGAAATTAGGGGCACCTGGGTGGCTCAGTTGGTTGAGCGACCAACTTCGGCTCAGGTCATGATTTCACGGTTCGTGAGTTTGAGCCCCTCGTCGGGCTCTGTGCTGACAGTTCAGAGCCTGGAGCCTGCTTTGGATTCTGTGTCTCCCTCTCTCTCTGCCCCTCCCCCACTCATGCCCTGTCTCTCTCTGTCTCAGAAATAAATAAACATTAAAAAAAATTAAAAAAAAAACCTTGAAATAAAAAAAAAAGCAAATTCTAAACTGAAAGAAACTAAAGTCACCTGTGACCCAGGGCTTCCCTGACTCCCTAGTTAACATCTACATTTCTTTCTGGATTTCATCTTTTTACTTTGTACTTATGCCATCCAGCAAACTATGTATTTTACTCATTACATTGTTTGTCTCTCTTTCTCCAAACCCGCTAAATGGAGACTTCACGTAACTTCACGATGGTTAGGCATTTTTGCCTGTTCAGTTGCTGATTTATCTCCAATACCTAGAATGAAGGGTCTCAATAGACGCACAGGTGTTAAATGAATGACAAGGAACATATAACGGGCGTTGGGAAATGAGTCGTAAGTGCAGGACCCTTCGGCAAAGTGGAAAAGGTATACTTCTTCTAAAGGGCAGCTAATACCTATTTCCTGTGATTTGGGGCTTGTGAAAATACAGATCAAATAATGCCAGACATTTTGATCTTCAGGGAAAACTAAACATCTCAAGTCATTTAAAAATGTTGCCAATTTTAATTTTTCTATCTTATTGAGGTAGACTTTATGTATAATAAAGTGCATTTAACGGTTCAACTTGATAAGTTTTTTTATTATTATATGAAATTTATTGTCAAGTTAGTTTCCATACAACACCCAGGGTTCATCCCAAAAGATGCCCTCTTTAATGCCCATCACCTGCCCCCCCCCCCCCCATCAACCCTCAGTTTGTTCTCAGTTTTTAAGAGTCTCTTGTGCTTCGGCTCTCTCTCCCACTCTAGCCTCTTTTTTTCTTTGTTTTTTCCTTCCCCTCCCCTATGGGTTTCTGTTAAGTTTCTCAGGATCCACATAAGAGTGAAACCATATGGTATCTGTCTTTCTCTGTATGGCTTATTTCACTTAGTGTAAGACTTTCCAGTTCCATCCATGTTGCTACAAAGGGCCATATTTCATTCTTTCTCATTGCCACATAGTACTCCATTGTGTATATAAACCACAATTTCTTTATCCATTCATCACTTGATGGACATTTAGGCTTTTTCCACAATTTGGCCATTGTTGAGAATGCTGCTATAAACATTGGGGTACAAGTGCCCCTATGCATCAGTACTCCAGTATCCCTTGGGTAAATTCCTAGCAGTGCTATTGCTGGGTTGTAGGGTAGCTTTATTTTTAATTTTTTGAGGAACCTCCACACTGTTTTCCAGAGTGGCTGCACCAGTTTACATTCCCACTAACAATGTAAGAGGGTTCCCGTTTCTCCACATCCTCTCTCTCCAGCATCTATAGTCTCCTGATTTGTTCATTTTGGCCACTCTGACTGGCGTGAGGTAATATTTGAGTGTGGTTTTGATTTGTATTTCCCTGATGAGGAGCGACGTTGAGCATCTTTTCATGTGCCTGTTGGCCATCCGGATGTCTTCTTCAGAGAAGTGTCTATTCATGTTTTCTGCCCATTTCTTCACTGGGTTATTTGTTTTTCGGGTGTGGAGTTTGGTGAGCTCTTTATAGATTTTGGATACTAGCCCTTTGTCCGATATGTCATTTGCAAATATCTTTTCCCATTCCGTTGGTTGCCTTTTAGTTTTGTTGGTTGTTTCCTTAGCTGTGCAGAAACTTTTTATCTTCATAAGGTCCCAGTAGTTCATTTTTGCTTTTAATTCCCTTGCCTTTGGGGATGTGTCAAGTAAGAAATTGCTACGGCTGAGGTCAGAGAAGTCTTTTCCTGCTTTCTCCTCTAGGGTTTTGATGGTTTCCTGTCTCACATTCAGGTCCTTTATCCATTTTGAGTTTATTTTTGTGAATGGTGTGAGAAAGTGGTCTAGTTTCAATCTTCTGCATGTTGCTGTCCAGTTCTCCCAGCACCATCTGTTAAAGAGACTGTCTTTTTTCCATTGGATGTTCTTTCCTGCTTTGTCAAAGATGAGTTGGCCATACGTTTGTGGGTCTAGTTCTGGGGTTTCTATTCTATTCCATTGGTCTGTGTGTCTGTTTTTGTGCCAATACCATGCTGTCTTGATGATGACAGCTTTGTAGTAGAGGCTAAAGTCTGGGATTGTGATGCCTCCTGCTTTGGTCTTCTTCAAAATTACTTTGGCTATTCGGGGCCTTTTGTGGTTCCATATGAATTTTAGGATTGCTTGTTCTAGTTTCGAGAAGAATGCTGGTGCAATTTTGATTGGGATTGCATTGAATGTGTAGATAGCTTTGGGTACTATTGACATTTTGACAATATTTATTCTTTCAATCCATGAACACGGAATGTTTTTCCATTTTCTTTATACCTTCTTCAATTTCCTTCATAAGCTTTCTATAGTTTTCAGCATACAGATCTTTTACATCTTTGGTTAGATTTATTCCTAGGTATTTTATGCTTCTTGGTGCAATTGTGAATGGGATCCGTTTCTTTATTTGTCTTTCTGTTGCTTCATTATTAGTGTATAAGAATGCAACTGATTTCTGGACATTGATTTTGTATCCTGCAACTTTGCTAAATTCATGTATCAGTTCTAGCAGACTTCTGGTGGAGTCTATCGGATTTTCCATGTATAATATCATGTCATCTGCAAAAAGCGAAAGCTTGACTTCATCTTTGCCAATTTTGATGCCTTTGATTTCCTTTTGTTGTCTGATTGCTGATGCTAGCACTTCCAACACTATGTTAAACAACAGCGGTGAGAGTGGACATCCCTGTCATGTTCCTGATCTCAGGGAAAAAGCTCTCAGTTTTTCCCCGTTGAGGATGATGTTAGCTGTGGGCTTTTCATAAATGGCTTTTATGATCTTTAAGCATGTTCCTTCTATCCCGACTTTCTCGAGTGTTTTTATTAAGAAAGGTTGCGGAATTTTGTCAAAGGCCTTTTCTGCATCGATTGACAGGATCCTATGGTTCTTATCTTTTCTTTTATTAATGTGATGTATCACGTTGATTGATTTGCGAATGTTGAACCAGCCCTGCAGCCCAGGAATGAATCCCACTTGATCATGGTGAATAATTCTTTTTATATGCTGTTGAATTCGATTTGCTAGTATCTTATTGAGAATTTTTGCATCCATATTCATCAGGGATATTGGCCTGTAGTTCTCTTTTTTTACTGGGCCTCTGTCTGGTTTAGGAATCAAAGTAATACTGGCTTCATAGAATGAGTCTGCAAGTTTTCCTTCCCTTTCTATTTCTTGGAATAGCTTGAGAAGGATAGGTATTATCTCTGCTTTAAACGTCTGGTAGAACTCCCCTGGGAAGCCATCTGGTCCTGGACTCTTATTTGTTGGGAGATTTTTGATGACTGATTCAATTTCTTCGCTGGTTATGGGTCTGTTCAAGCTTTCTATTTCCTCCTGATTGAGTTTTGGAAGCGTGTGGGTGTTTAGGAATTTGTCCATTTCTCCAGGTTGTCCAGTTTGTTGGCATATAATTTTTCATAGTATTCCCTGATAATTGCTTGTATCTCTGAGGGATTGGTTATAATAATTCCATTTTCATTCATGATTTTATCTATTTGGGTCATCTTCCTTTTCTTTTTGAGAAGTCTGGCTAGAGGTTTATCAATTTTATTTATTTTTTCAAAAAACGAACTCTTGGTTTCGTTGATCTGCTGTACAGTTTTTTTTAGATTCTATATTGTTTATTTCTGTTCTGATCTTTATTATTTCTCTTCTTCTGCTGGACTTAGGCTGCCTTTGCTGTTCTGCTTCTATTTCCTTTAGGTGTGCTGTTAGATTTTGTATTTGGGATTTTTCTTGTTTCTTGAGATAAGCCTGGATTGCAATGTATTTTCCTCTCAGGACTGCCTTCACTGCATCCCAAAGCATTTGGATTGTTGTATTTTCATTTTCATTTGTTTCCATATATTTTTTAATTTCTTCTCTAATTGCCTGGTTGACCCATTCATTCTTTAGTAGGGTGTTCTTTAACCTCCATGTTTTTGGAGGTTTTCCAGACTTTTTCCTATGGTTGATTTCAAGCTTCATAGCACTGTGGTCTGAAAGTATGCATGGTATGATTTCAATTCTTGTATACTTATGAAGGGCTGTTTTGTGACCCAGTATGTGATCTATCTTGGAGAATGTTCCATGTGCACTCGAGAAGAAAGTATATTCTGTTGCTTTGGGATGCAGAGTTCTCAATATATCTGTCAAGTCCATCTGATCCAATGTATCATTCAGGGCCCTTGTTTCTTTATTGACCATGTGTCTAGATGATCTATCCATTTCTTAAGTGGAGTGTTAAAGTCCCCTGCAATTACCACATTCTTATCCATAAGGTTGCTTATGTTTGTGAGTAATTGTTTTATATATTTGGGGGCTCCTGTATTTGGCACATAGACATTTATAATTGTTAGCTCTTCCTGATGGATAGACCCTGTGATTATTATATAATGCCCTTCTTCATCTCTTGTTACAGCCTTTTTTTTTTAATTTTTTTTAACGTTTTTTTATTTATTTTTGAGAGAGAGAGAGACAGAGCATGAATGGGGGAAGGCCAGAGAGAGAGGGAGACACAGAATCTGAAACAGGCTCCAGGCTCTGAGCTGTCAGCGCAGAGCCCAACGCGGGGCTCGAACTCACGGACTGCGAGATCGTGGCCTGAGCCGAAGTCGGACGCTTAACGGACTGAGCCACCCAGGCGCCCCTCTTGTTACAGCCTTTAATTTAAAGTCTAGGTTTTCTGATATAAGTATGGCTACTCCAGCTTTCTTTTGACTTCCAGTGGCATGATAAATAGTTCTCTATCCCCTCACTTTAAATCTGAAGGTGTCCTCAAGTCTAAAATGAGTCTCTTGTAGACAGCAAATAGATGGGTCTTGTTTTTTTATCCATTCTGATACCCTATGTCTTTTGGCTGGCGCATTTAGTCCATTTACGTTCAGTGTTATTATAGAAAGATATGGGTTTAGAGTCATTGTGATGACTGTAGGTTTCATGCTTGTAGCGATGACTCTGGTACTTTGTCTCACAGGATCCCCCTTAGGATCTCTTGTAGGGCTGGTTTAGTGGTGATGAATTCCTTCAGTTTTTGTTTGTTTGGGAAGACCTTTATCTCTCCTTCTATTCTAAATGACAGACTTGCTGGATAAAGGATTCTCGGCTGCATATTTTTTCTGTTCATCACATTGAAGATTTCCTGCCATTCCTTTCTGGCCTGCCAAGTTTCAGTAGAGAGATCCGTCACGAGTCTTATAGGTCTCCCTTTATATGTTAGAGCGTGTTTATCCCTAACTGCTTTCAGAATTTTTTCTTTATCCTTGTATTTTGCCAGTTTCACTATGATATGTCGTGCAGAAGATCGATTCAAGTTACGTCTGAAGGGAGTTCTCTGTGCCTCTTGGATTTCAATGCCTTTTTCCTTCCCCAGATCAGGGAAGTTCTCAGCTATTATTTCTTCGAGTATACTTTCAGCACCTTTCCCTCTGTCTTCCTCCTCTGGAATACCAATTATGCGTAGATTATTTCTCTTTAGTGCATCACTTAGTTATCTAATTTTCCCCTCATACTCCTGGATTTTTTTTATCTCTCTTTTTCTCAGCTTCTCTTTTTCCATAACTTTATCTTCTAGTTCACCTATTCTCTCCTCTGCCTCTTCAATCCGAGCTGTGGTCGTCTCCATTTTATTTTGCAGCTCGTTAATAGCATTTTTTAGCTCCTCCTGGCTGTTCCTTGGTCCCTTGATCTCTGTAGCAATAGATTCTCTGCTGTCCTTTATACTATTTTCAAGCCCAGCAATTAATTTTATGACTATTATTCTAAATTCACTTTCTGTTATATCGTTTAAATTGTTTTTCATCAGTTCGCTAGCTGTCATTATTTCCTGGAGGTTTTTTTGAGGGGAATTCTTCCGTTTCATCATTTTGGATAGTCCCTGGAGTGGTGCAGACCTGCAGGGCACTTCCCCTGTGCTGTCTTGAGTAACTTGCGTTGGTGGGCGGGGCCGCAGTCAGACCTGATATCTGTCCCCAGCCCACCGCTGGGGCCACAGTCAGACTGGTGTGTTCTTTCTCTTTCTCTACCTCACTGTGGGGTGGTGTGGCCTGTCTGGGCTACTTGCACATTGCCAGGCTTGTGGTGCTGGGGATCTGGGGTATTAGCTGGGGTGGATCGGCAAGGTGCCCGGGGGCGGGAGGGGCAGGCTCAGCTCGCTTATCCTTCGGTGATCCGCTTCAGGAGGGGCCCTGCAGCACCAGGAGGGAGTCAGATCCGCAGAAGCACAGCGTTCGGTGGTTGCGCGGTGTAAGCCAGTTCCCTGGCAGGAACCGGTTCCCTTTGGGATTTTGGCTGGCGGATGGGCGAGGGAGATGGCGCTGGCAAGCGCCTTTGTTCCCTACCAAGCTGTGCTCTGTCATCCGGGGCTCAACAACTCTCCCTCCCATTGTCCTCTAGCCTTCCCGCTCTCTGAGCAGAGCTGTTAACTTATAACCTTCCAGATGTCAAGTCCTGCTTGCTGTCAGAACACACTCCATCCAGCCCCTCCGCTCTTGTAAGCCAGAGTCGGGGGCTCTGCTTTGCCCACCGCCGCCCCTCCTCCCCGGCTCCCTCCCGCCAGTCCGTGTAGTGTGCACCGCCTTTCCGCCCTTCCTACCCTCTTCCGTGGGCCTCTCGTCTGTGCTTGGCTCCGGAGACTCCGTTCCACTAGTCTTCTGGCGATTTTCTGGGTTATTTAGGCAGGTGTGGGTGGAATCTAAGTGATCTGCAGGACGCGGTGAGCTCAGCATCCTCCTACGCCGCCATCTTCCGAGTTTTTTTTTTTAAGATTTTTTTTTTTTTAAGTTTTTTTTTCAACGTTTTTTATTTATTTTTGGGACAGAGAGAGACAGAGCATAAACGGGGGAGGGGCAGAGAGAGAGGGAGACACAGAATCGGAAACAGGCTCCGGGCTCTGAGCCATCAGCCCAGAGCCTGACGTGGGGCTCGAACTCACGGACCGCGAGATCGTGACCTGGCTGAAGTCGGACGCTTAACCGACTGCGCCACCCAGGCGCCCCTAAGATTTTTTTTTTTAAGCAATCTTTATACCCAATGTGGGCCTCAAACTTACAACCCCAAGATCAAGAGTCACATGCTCAACTGACTGAGCCAGCCAGGGATGAATTTTGATGTATGTATACAACCATCACTACAATTAAGAAACAGAACATTTCTGGGTTGCTTGGGTGGCTTAGTCAGTTAGGTGTCTGGCTTGAGCTCAGGTCATGAGCTAGCAGTTCATGAGTTTGATATCTGTGTCAGGCTCTGTGCTGACAGCTCAGAGCCTGGAGCCTGCTTCAGATTCTGTGTCTCCCTCTCTCTCTGTCCCTACCCCACTGCTTCTCTGTCTCTCTGTGTCTCTCAAAAATGAATAAAAGGGCGCCTGGGTGGCTCAGTCAGTTAAGGGTCCAACTTCAGCTCAGGTCATAATCTTGCAGTTTGTGGGTTTGAGCCTCCTGTCGGGCTCTATGCTGACTGCTTGCTCTTTGCTGACTGCTCGGAGCCTGGAGCCTGCTTCAAATTCTGTCTCCCTCTCGCTCTGCCCCTCCTCCGCTTGCACTCTGTCTCTCCCTCTCTCTCAAAAATAAATAAACGTTAAAAAAAATTTTTTTAAATGTATGTTAAAAAAACATTTAGAGAGAGGAAGAAAGAAATAAGGAAAGAAAGAAAGAAAGAAAGAAAGAAAGAAAGAAAGAAAAACATTTCCATTGCCCTGGAAGTTTTCCCTGTGCATTTTCCAGTCCTTTCCTCCCTCCCCTCCACCCTTAAGTCACTGATCAGCTTTCTGTCAAAACACACTGGCTTGCATTTTCTAGAATACCATACAAATGGAATCATGTGGTATATGCTTTTATTTTCTGGTGCCTTTCACTCAGCGTAATGGCCTTGAGATTCAAATCATAATGTGTGTATAATTCATTTAAAAAAAATGTCAGGTAGTGCTTTCTGGGATGAATATACCACGATTTGTTGATCCATCCACCTGTCGATGGATTCGGGTTCTTTGTCGATGGATTCGGGTGTCTTTGTTTTGGCAAAGACAAAGCTACTGTAAATATTCACGCACCGGTCTTTGTGGGGACTATGTTTTCATTTCTCTTTAATTCTCCTTTTATTTTTTTTCAATGTTCATTTATTTATTTAGAGACAGGGAGAGAGTGCGTGCACCAGCAGGGAAGGGGCAGAGAAAAAGGGAGAGAGAGAATCCCAAGCAGGCTCCTCACCATCAGCGGAGAGCCTCCTGTGGGGCTCCATCCCACGAACTCTGAGATCAGGACCTGAGCCGAAATCAAGAGTCAGATGCATCAGGTACTTGGGTGGCTCAGTCAGTTAAATGGCTGACTTCGGCACAGGTCATGATCTCACAGTTTGTGAGTTCAAGTCCCGCATCAGGCTCTGTGCTGACAACCTGGAACCTGCTTCTGATTCTCTCTCTGTCTCTCTGCCCCTCCTTTGCTTGTGCACTGCCTCTCTCTCTCTCTCTCAGATATAAATAAACATTTTAAAAAAGAGACGCTTAACCAACTCAGCTACCCAGGTGCCCAATTCTCCTGATTTTTAAATATTGGTAAATAATATAAAAAAAAGAAATTTAGGGGCGTCTGGGTGGCTCAGTCAGTTAAGCATCCGACTTCAGCTCAGGTGACGATCTCATGGTTTGTGAGTTCGAGCCCTGCGTCGGGCTCTGTGCTGACAGCTCAGAGCCGGGAGCCTGCTTCGGATTCTGTGTCTCTCCATCTCTTGGCCCTTCCCCTGCTCATGCTCTGTGTCTTGCTGTCTCTCAACAATAAATAGACGCTAAAAAAAATTTTTTTTTTAATTTTAAGCCCAAGCAGGCCAATAATGAGTAGTTTAAATAAAATGTAGCTGTAAGCCAGCAGGTCCAGCCTGTGGCTGGCCAGTTTGTAGTAGATACTGAAGTGTTACGTTTTTCTTTTTGGTAACAGACGTATCCAGTGGTTTTTTAGTGTAAGCTTTCCGAGGCTTGAGCCCAGATACCTGCATTCACCATCCTGAGGTTGTTTAGTCATGCAGAGACCATGATATGAGGCCATAATTTCTGGCGTTGGTAGTGTTCTTCTGCCCGGACACCCTCATTGGGAGTCCGCCGAAAGGGGCTGACCATACATAGCAAGCTTGGGTTCTAGGGATGGGAGGCTATCCTGGCACATCTCCTCCGATGAACTGGAACTGTCGAGACAATTGTCATAGTCAATTCGGTGTGCCTACTTGGGGTACTTCAGTCTGGTCCCAACCCACCCCCCCCAACTCCACCAAAGTAGCTGACCGGGAGCCAGACAGCTTTCTTTCATCTCTGCCTGTGTGGTCCCCCCCAGCTCTTAGCTCCCACAGGTAGCCTCTTAAGGGCTCTGCAGTGACATTTCCAGGAAGGCAGGAACACAAGGATCTTTTGTTCTCTTTGACACGAGGAGGAGGGAGAACCGCAGGATTGGTTTGGACATTAATCCTGTTTATTTATCTTTCACTTCCTTTCTATCAGAGGTAGAGAAAGGGGAGAAGTCACTCTCAGCTCTGGAAGGTCGCACTGTCCTCTGCACAAAGGGCAAGTCAACAGAGAAGGTCAATTTGGGCAAAGATAGGGGATAGTGGCCTTGTGAGACCTTCAGTCCCTTGGCTGAGAGGCTGGCAGGAACCCAGCAACAGTGCAGAGCTCTTTCAGGACCGTGTGAGGAGGGCTTCCCTTGGGGATACTGGCAGGGGACATCCCCGCAGAAGAGGCAGCAAATAGGAGACCCACATGGTAGCCAAGATAGTGGTTTCAGGTCCCACGTGGAACACCGCCTGCATACTCCTCAGTGTGGGATGAATTTGAGCTGAGATTCTGCAGAGGGGGTGTGGACAGGCCCGGAGAAATATTACGTTGTTATCACTAGTATGCCTCTCTCCTTTAAAATTGAAAACAATAGCCAGGGATGCCCGGGTGGCTCAGCTGGTTGAGCACCCGACTCTTGATTTTGGCTCAGGTCATGATCTCAAGGTCCGTGAGTTCAAGCCCTGTGTCGGGCTCCACACGCACAAAGCACAGAGCCTGCTCAGGATTTTCTCCCTCTCTCTTTCTGCCCCTCTCCCCGCTTGCGCGCATGCACTCTCTCTATAAAATAAATAACAATAAATAAGAAAAAATAAAATTAAAAAAAAATCTTATTTTTCTCTCTTATTATAATAGTAGTACACACTTGCAACAATTTCAGAAAATTCAGAAAAGCATGAAGACCAATATAAAAGTCATTGGAGCCTCTACTATATAGAGATAGCCACTGTTAACTTTTTGAAGAATATTTTCCTAGAGTTTTCAATATTCAGGGAGACAGAATCTAGTATATCTATAATATAAAATATAGTATATAATACATAATATACTATATACACATTTATGTGTACATACATATACACATCCATACATATACATACAACATCTCATGACAGAGACATGCACAGGGCTGGATGTTGGCCGGCACCAAGGCTTTCTGGAAATCAGGCAGCAAAAAGACTGAGGGAATCTAAGGGATCATCACAGTGCCCCTGAAGCCTTGAATAAAGTCAGCAAAAACTCACAAAAGGCTGACAGGGAACAGAGTTATTGTGAAGGAGTAAGTTTTACATTGAAGTCCTAGTTCTAGGAAATGAAACAAGACCAGTGCACCCGGGCACAGAAGTGCAGAGGCAGCTGGAGAGACGAAGAAGTAAAGCTCCGGGGAGGAGTCAATTCTCAAAGTGCGTTGGTGTGAATCCAATCCAGCTGTCACGAGGTCCAAAGCCAGTTCAACCCCAGTGGGCACCTTAGCTACTACTTGGCTCTCTCGCTCTCTTTCCATGCATATGTATATGTTAATACCTCTATGTTGATACATATGTGTAAATATATATACATACATATCTATATAATTTTCTTTTAATGTTTATTTATTTTGAGAGGGTGTGCGCACACACTTGCATACAGGGGAGGGGCAGAGACAGAGAGGGAGAGAGAGAATCCTGAACAGGCTCTGGACTGTCAGCACAGAGCCCGGTGGGGGGCTTGATGGCCACCAACCGTGAGGTCACGACATGAGCCGAAATCAAGAGTCAGACGCTTAACCAACCGAGCCACCCAGGCACCCCTTAACTTTCACTGTTTATATCTTGCAGATAACTAGCCAGTTGTCCCAGCACCACCGTGTTCTCAGACTTCATATGTCTAATTTACGACCATCTTATTTTGGTCACAGATTGGCAGAGATAGAGACATGTAAGAGACACATATGGAAGCTGCCTGCCCTTCTTTTTTTTTTTTTTTTTTTTAAAGTTTATGTATTTATTTTGAGAAAGAGAGTGTGTGGGCATGAGCCAGGGAGGCACAGAGAGGGAGAGAGAGAATCCCAAGCAGCCTTTGTACTGTCAGTGCAGAGCCCATCATGGGGCGGGAACCCAGAAACCATGAGATCATGATCTGTGGGGAAATCAAGAGTCTGCTATTTAACTGACTGATCCACCCGGGTACCCTCAGAATATGTGTTCTAACACTGTTTCCCAGGTGATTCACATGCACAATCGTGTTTGAGAAGCCTCAGGGTATTTGTTCAAGGTGATTGGTAGGGACAGAGCGTGGACAGTAGTAACTTGAGGTGACAGCATATTGCAAAGAGGGGTTTTTCAGAATAGGGGAGATATGCACAGGTTTTGGCTGGAAAGGAAGGGAACAGGAGTAGGGAAGAGATTCAAAAGGAGGAGAGAGAGTTGAAGAAAGCAAGTGGATGGAACCAGCAGTGAGGAGAGAAGCTTCTCCCTCTGCAGGAAGTGGAGGGGGAGGGGTGCGGGCACAGAAGGTGGAGGAAAGGTGGTCGTTTTCTCACATAATGCACAGCCTCGAGGACAGGGGTTGTCCTGGGTCACCTGCTTTTGGGCCATCCTGAGACACTGCTGCCCCTTAGTAATGATTCATGGAGGGAAACAAGTGAATAGGATAAACCTCAGCAAAAGCAGAATTCCCCGCTGTTGTCATTGTGATTTCCAGGACACTGGAAGGGGACTCTCCCCCAAAGTTATTTCCTCAATCTTTAAAATTTGTTTCTTGTTAAATCGCTTTATTGCTTTTTTTTTTTTTTTTTTTTTTTTTTAAAACAGAGAGATTGAGAATGAGCTGGGGAGGGAGACAGAGAATCCCAAGCAGGCTCAGCACTGTCAGCACAGGGCCCGACTTGGGGCTCGATCCCACAAACCATGAGATCGTGACCTGAGCTGAAGAGTCGGAGACTTAACCAACTGAGCCACCCACGTGCCCCAATGGGTTTATTCATCTTAAGTGATATTTTAAAATAAATTAAGCTCTCTCACATGTGGCTTTCTTAAAGTGGAAGGTCACACTAAAATTAAGTTGTCCTGCCATTGATATGAGTTTAGTATTCAAGCTATGTGTGTGGGCCCCTAAACTTGTTTTGCAAACTTGTTTTCAGGCGAAATGAAAAAGAATGAAAAGGTATACAGGTTAAAAAAGAACTCTGATAAGGCTTTTTTTTTTAATGGAAAAATTAAAATAGGGGTTCTTGGGGGCGCCTGATGGGCTCACTCACTAGAGCATGTGACTCTTTATCTGTGCGCTGTAAGTTTGAGCCCCGCAATGGGTATAGAGATTATTTAAAAATAAAATCTTAAAAAATAGTAACAAATAAATAAAAATTAAAAGATGAAATAAGGTTTCTTTTGTCTTTTCTTTGCAAGTTCAAGTTTACTACATAATTAAAACATACTTTTTTTTTTAAGTTTATTTACTTATTTTGAGAGAGACAGAGATAGTGTGAGGGAGGGAGGGGCAGAGAGAGAGAGGGAGACAGAATCCCAAGCAGGCTCTACACTGCCAGCACAGAGCCCGATGCAGGGCTCGAACTCACGGAACCGTGACATGGTGACCTGAGCCGAAACCAAGGGTCGGATGCTTAACTGACTGAGACACCCAGGCACCCCTTAAAGCATATATTTATTCAGGATGTCACAAGAACACATTTGTCAAGTTCCTGTACTGATACGATGGATGTAACAAGCAGGTGTGAGTTAATAGAACAGGCTGCAGGCCAGATGCTGCTACTTAATGTTTGATTTCCAAAAGCAAACCACAAAAACGTTTCATTGCAGAAATGATCAGCATCCTTTGAAAAATTTGCTCAAGAGGAGAAACAGGTCATAAGAATGTGCAAAGGGGACAAAGTCTTTCTTCCCTTGACCTTCTTTCCCTCACACTCTTAAAATCAGAAGCAATCTTTAGAACCAGAACTTCTTTAAAAAGATAAGAGAAGTTTCTCATGTCTCCCTGTTGGCCCATATTTTGATACAGGGAGCCAGAAGCATGAGAGAGTGTGATCACGAGAACAGTGTGGTGAGCAGGGCGGAGAGGAACCTGCCAAAGGTGAAGGAAAATACAGAGATTTTGCACACCAAAGAGAAATTTCTCCCATTTCACAAGCTTTCTAGGGGTCACCTTAAAATAAACTTCCCTTCAATTCATGTGAGTTTAGCATTCAAGCTGTAGGAATGGCCGAGGAGTTATTTGCAAACTTGTTTTAAAAATGGTTCTAGGGGCACCTGGGTGGCTGGGTCAGTTAAGCGTTGGACTCTTGATTTTGGCTCAGGTCACGATCCCAGGGTCATGGGATCGAGCCCCATGTCAGGCTCCAAGCTGAGCCTGGAGCGTGGAGCCTACTTACGATTCTCCCCTTCTCTGGGCACCTGGGTGGCTCAGCTGATTAAGCATCTGACTTTGGCTCAGGTCATGATCTCACAATTTGTGAGTTCAAGCCCCAAATCAGGCTATCTGCATAGAGCCTGCTTCGGAACCTCTATCCCCTTCTCTCTCTACACCTCCCTCGCTCATTATCTTTCTCTCTCTCTCTCAAAAATAAACATTAGAAAAAATTTTTCTCTCTCTCCCTCTGCCCCTCTTCTCCAGCTAGCACACTCCCTCTGGGAAACAAAAACAAAACCAAAAACAAATAGTTCTAATGTTTTAACCTGTGGTTTTTATTTCTACTAACATCAAAATTCAGTTTTCCTGCACCTCACCTGAATTTAAGATTTGAAAATATGCTGTCCTATTTCTTTCTTTTTTTTCCCCATCGGATTGTGAAATAACGCAGAGACATAATGTACTCCATACACTAGGGAGGGTTTGAGGTTTTTAAATCCATTGCAAATACAGTCAGTGGATGGGAATACATCCAGATTCCCACCCCGTTTGTCACTTGTGGCGCATCTGCTTCAAAGTCCCAGTGCCCCAGCTCTGTTCCTTTTACAACAAAACCAGTTTCATGCAGTTTCACACTTGAGATTTTTACACACGTGGAGACGAGAAGTCTTAGCTCATTCCTACCTACCTGGCTTCAGTTTAAAACCCTCTTATGATTTAGGCAGAGTTGCAGACACAAAAACACCTCTGAACCAGTTCAGATTAGGAGAGATGGTTAGTTACTATGGCAACACACCTTTCCCTCCCCTGGTGAGCTGGGAATGGCACTCGGTCATCACCTCATCTCTGCAGTGCTGTCACCACGGATTTCTTCCTCGGGGTGGTTTCAGTGAAGGATATGGGCATCTCACCCACGTGAAAAATTTCTGTCCTTGACACAAGCCAGCGGGTAGGTGGGGTCCCTAAGACCCATGACTGCTTGTTTTCTTGAAATACCGCTAGGGCAGAAAATCATGCCTTGCACATCCCAGAATTCATTTACTTATTTTTTTCCTTTTGCTCCAAAAAAACCAAAAAAAACCCAAAAAAACAAGACCGGTGGAAAGTTAGCGCGTGTCTAGATTAGGACTGCGGAGTTTACCACAGTTCTGGGAATATCAGTCATTGTGCAAGAGAATGGCCCATTGGTATCTGGGTCTCCCCCAGCCACAAGCAGTAGGTAAACACCACTCATCGCTGGAGTCCAATGTCAAGGCCCTCCTTGCCTCAGTAAGTGGAGTGACTTCACTGTGATCCGGTGAGCTCACTTCTCATTTCAGTAGCCACCAAGCCTCCAAGTTACCGCTTGGAGGGTGGCAGGTTTGAGAATCTCTCTCAAGGATTTGAGGCAAGGTTTGCAACGTCCAGTGTCTGCAGGGGACAGGTATGTGATACAAGTGAGGAAGGCAGGCACGTGGAGACTCGGGGAACCACGGCACTCTTGCCCAATATAAAGGCCCTGGCTTGGTTTAAAGTAGCCAGGACCTCTCTGCTCCATGTCACTTGTGTCACCCAGGAATAGGACTCCCGTGTTGCAAGATCTTTGGGTTTGTCAAGAGAAGCCGGATATTTACGGGAAGGAGGCATCATAAACTGTTGGCAACAAATTCATAAGATATTTTGAACCTGTCATCACGTGGTCCAAAACATGTCACATCCTTCAGGCCATCACTCAAATGTTGCTTTGTCACTAAGGATGCCCCTGTTTCCGGTGACGCTCCCTGCCTCAGTCTGGCATTTCCTTGTTCCCTTTCTCTGCCTTATCTTTCTGCATGGCGCCTGCTGCTGCCCACTGAGGGCAGAAACTTCTCTCCCATTGCTTCTTTTCTGGATGTCCAGCATCAGGAACAGTATTTGGACCACAGAAGGTCCTCAGGAATGTTATTGAATAAATGCAGGTCTGACACACAGAGACAGCACTAGAGTAAGGTAAGCAAGGCCCAAGGGCACGGATCTTGCAGGACCACCGGAGTGAGCACCTCCTTACATTGTATATCCTAGGGGCACCTGGGCAGCTCAGTCAGTTAAGCGTCCAACTTCGGCTCAGGTCATAATATCTCCATTTGTGAGTTTGAGCCCCGCATCGGGCTCTGTGCTGACAGCTCAGAGCCTGGAGCCTGCTTCAGATTCTGTGTCTTCCTCTCTTTCTGCCCCTCCCCCATTCTCTCTCTCTCTCTAAAAATAAGTAAACATTAAAAAAATTAAAAGGTAAATAAATTTTACATCCTAGAGGCCACACCCTCCTCACCTTAGCCACAGTCCAGCTGATGCACTTACCACAGTGGTTGCTGACACGATGCTGAGGGCAGGGTGAGAGACAGGAAAATGGATTGGAACGTCTAAAAACTCATATACTACTCTTATTTAAAAACATACAGCTCCGATGAGCCTTGAAGATGCACAGATAATCTTGACTAAGAATGGTATAGTGATCTTCAGCTAGAATGCATTTCTTCTCAGGATTGGGCACTGGAATTCATACTCTCTTCTGTATTTTCTTTTAAAAATTTTTAAATGTTTATTTATTTTTGAGAGACAGAGAGAGACAGCATGAGCAGGGGAGGGGCAGAGAGAGAGGGAGACACAGAATCCGAAACAGGCTCCAGGCTCTGAGCCATCAGCACAGAACCTGATGCGGGGCTCAAACTCACGGACCGTGAGATCATGACCTGAGCTGAAGTCGGACGCTTAACCGACTAAGCCACCCAGGCGCCCCTCTCTTCTGTATTTTTACATTGAAAAATATAAAATATGATGAACTCAATGTGAAAATTTCCATCAGCGAGGAGAGACAGAATTGATTTCAAGCCTAGGCCCAGGATGATCCAAGTTGAGAATGCCTATTTAGAGAAGAACACCTAAAATGTGGAACAAATTGGAAAAAGAATCAATGTCTGTGCCAGAGATATTATAACCCATCTCAAAATGAACTCATATAACCCGTTTCTAATTGAAGTCAAAGCAAAACCTTGATTGAAAATTAGTTAATTCTAGGCACACCTGGGTGGCTTAGTCGGTTAAGTGTCCAGCTCTTGATTTTGGCTCAGGTCATGATCTCACAGTTTGTGGGTTCGAGCCCCGCATCAGGCTCTGTGCTGATGGCACAGGGCTAGCTTGGAACTCTTTCTCTTCTCTCTCTCTGCCTCTCCCCACTTGCATTCTCTCTTTTTCTCTCAAAACTAAGTAAACATTTAAAAAAAAGTAGTAATTCTAAGAAAATTTCCAGATACTGTAACAAGGCCAGCCTTGTGTTTGTTTGTTTGTTTGTTTTTAACATTCATTTATTTTTCAAGAGACAGAAAAACAGCGTGAGCAGGGGAGGGGCAGAGAAAGAGGGAGACGCAGGATCCGAAGCAAGTTCCAGGCTCCGGGCTATCAGCACAGAGCCTGATGGGGGGCCTGAAGTCATAAGCTGTGAGATCATGAACTGAGATCACAACCTGAGCCGAAGTCAGATGCTCAACCAACTGAGACACCCAGGTGCCCCAGCCAACGTTTTTTATATACAATTTTACTGGCTGAAAGGAAATGTCATTCTGTGCTCAGACCCACCCAAGTGACAAGGAGCCATACTATAAAAGCATTAATGTAACAGCGAATGTTATAGTTTGTTAAATAGGAGATTTGGACTGGACGCTCTGAGGTAGGGTAGCTGTCAGGGAACAAAGGAGATAATGAGGCAGATCAAAACACAAGCTGCCAAAGGAACTGGATGAGAACTGGTTTGTCCAGCAGGGTAGTGGGAGGGACCCATCAAGGGCACTTCTAAGGCACCCACTGTAGTCCTCATGGGAGAATCCCATGTAGACTGCTGCTGTGCCAGATAGTACAAAGCCCTTTAGAATGGCAGGAATCAAGGAAGAACTTTTTGTACTCCTTTGCCTTCTTCCCTTTAACCCCAGGGGCCGAGGACCCATGTTTAGCAGGCAGAGAGAGAACAAATGCCCACATCTGCTCCTTGAAGTCTGCCCTTGCTAGGAGAGGGGAAAGATCCTCTAGAGCACAGAAAGAGTTCTGTGTGTTACATAGGATCGACATTCTCATTGTCCAATGAAAGCTGTTTTGTGACGTAAAGTGACCTAGGACAGCGTATTTCCTAAGAGTGGGCAGAAAAGTCATGGAACATGCTGGATTTTGTGAAGGGGAAAGGGAAACAAAACACATTTTAGAGGGATAGTGGGAGATAAAGCTCGAGCCATGAGCGTTCTTGTTCTGTGTCCTAATTAACCAAAGCTGAAGCAGACGCTGCAGTAATCCTATGACCAGTCTCTGCAATTCTTGTTAAATTATCTAGAAAACCTGCTGTTAGGAAAAAACACTAAAGAGAATAGCTTAATGAGAATGTGAAAAAAAGGGGCGCCTGGGTGGCTCAGTCGGTGGAGCGTCCAACTCTTGATATCGGCTCAGGTCGTGATCTCGAGGTCCTGGGATCCAGCTCCATGTCAGGCCCTGCGCTGAATGTGAAGCCTGCTTGGGGTTTTCTCTCTCCCCCTCTCTCTCCCAAAATAAATAAACAAACTCAAAAAAAATGCTGGAAAATGCACCATCCACGTTAAGAAAAGCACTTCTATCGTTATCATCATTATTTTGTTGTCATTATATCGTCATTATGTTGTTATATCATTGTTGTTACATTATTGTGCAATGGAAGGCTTATGAACATTCTCGCATAGATTTTATATGAGAAAAAATATGTTTATTGAGTGTAACCTGCCTGTCTTATGGGACTATTAAGGGAGTACATGACAGAAGACTTGTATAATACACCTGGAAAGACCTCCACATGTACTCTCCTAGAAAATCACCTCTTTCTGAGTTTATTTCACACCCTAAAGATATGTTGGGAGGGTCTCAATAATAAGATTCCTTAAGAAGACTAGAAGAGTTGTTTGAGAGTGAGTGATCCCCACCCCCCCCCCCCCCCCCCCCCGCCAGCTTCTCTGTCTTTAAAAGAGAAAAGGCTGAATTATTTTAGGGTGGTGGAGGCCCGCCCTCCCACAGCTGAAGAGGCAAGCTCTCATGCAAACAGTTTCATGACTTTTGGTCCTGTGCCATCTTGGTAAATATTTGTAGGACCTGACAAACCAAATTGGGACGATTTCCCAGAATCTCAGGGGGTATAACTGTAAAAAAAATTTTATATGAGTGTGTGTAGTTTTTAGAAGTTTCGACAAGATATAGCTTAAGTTGTGGCCGATGGAAGAAATACCATTACTCCTGTGCCAGTACAGTTAATGGCAGCCATGACATCGGCCGATAAGAATGGATGAGCAGAAGCTGTCCCTTTCTTTACCGGTAAAAGGTTGTGATCTTGTGGTTCCATAAATCATTACATAAGTAGATATTTGAGGACTGGCATTTAGACCATTCATGTGTCCTATCTATAACGAAGTCCCTGATTTTCAAGATGCCATTCCTTTGTCTGTTTGAACTCCTTTGAGACTGTGCTTCCTCCTCAGAGCTTGGGTTCTGGGGCCCTCAGTGAAGTGCTGGTACCCTTGGGAGCCCAGAGTGGGGGTCCTTTGAGGATGAGAAAACAGGACGTACAATTCTGGGATTTTATTTCCTACTACCCAAGTTGATCTTGATTGTAGTGGTAGTTACATGCGTACACACACACACACACACATACACACATATGTCCAAACTCACTGAATTTGGAGCACCTGGGCAACTCTGTTGGTTGAGTGTCCAACTTCAGTTCAGGTCATGATCTTGAGGTTCATGAGTTCAAGCCCCACATCGGGCTCTGTGCAGAGCCTGCTTCAGATCCTCTGTCCCATCTCTCTCTACCCCTCCCCTGCTCCTGCTCTCTCTCTCAAAAGTGAATAAACATTTATTGAAAAAAAAAACAACTCACTTTAAAACTCACTAAAGGGATGCACTGAATTATATCTCAATACAACTGATTAAAAATGATTATGCTACAATCAAATTGTTTTTAATTACTTTTTGATGAAATAATAATTGACATTGAAAACAAAACCCTTCAGTGGCTCCCATTTACCTATAAGATTAAATTCACACTGCTGAAGAAGATATTTAAAGCTCTCTACTGTATGACCCCAAGCTACCTTCAGTAAAGGTTTTTAACTAATTGTGTGTTATGAATCTTTTTGGTGGTCTGGTAAAAACTATGGACTCCTTCCGAGAGTAATGTTTTTCAATGCATAAAACAAAACGCATAGGAAAACACATACAAAGTAAACTGATTATCTGGAAATTATATCAAAATACCTACACAATTTGTGATCATAGTATATGTTCTTCTTTCTTAACTCATGACATAACAAGATCTAGCATAAATCTTGTTACTACATAATTTCAAAGTGCCAACAAGCATAAATGATGGCTTAAGATGTCTGCAACTGTAATGTGAAATGAAATAATCTGTGAGTTTTATTGGTGAGGAAGTAATACATACTGCTTATAGTTTTATGGGAGTTTTGCCCACATTCACAATGGCATTAAATGGTCAATTTCAGTTGGAAGTCAATGAAAATAAAGGTGCGGTTTTTTTCCCTATCAAATTCAACCTCCCTGCACGCACTCCCTCCCCCAACTCCTTCCCTGCCTTCATTCCAAGTTAAAAATACCTACCAATTCCTGAGTTTCCCAACAGGCCCCAAGACACCCTCTGCCCTAGTGGAGGGGTCCCCATCCTGAAGCTGCAGAGACAGCAGGTAACATGAGTATGTGAATGGCTAGGAGAGTCAGACAGCGGAGGACCATAACGATGGACACAGTGCCCATGTCTTTGCTCCGGATGTTCAGAGAAAACTTTTTTTTTTTTTTTTAAATATAGTAATGTACTAGCCAAATCAAGATTAGCCCAGAGTTGGTCAGTGTACAACTACTCTTTAATCAACTAGAATGCACTGCCAGTTCCTTTCTCCCGCCCTCCCCTGCCACATCCACAGAGAGTTCCCCTTATGTAGAAAGCCCTTCCCCTCTAATCTCTATTAATCAAAACACAGCTAGTTCAGAAGTTGGCATTTCCTGCTTCCCCTAGCTGGAAGTCTTCTGGCCCTTGTCCGTGGTTCAAATCCTTCTCTGTGTTCTTTTATTTATTTACTTATTTTTAAGCACAGGTCATGTCTTGGCTTGTATTGTGTTTACTAATGTTCATGTTCCACCTGCTCTAATCCATTGTGAGGTCTTGGATGGCAGGGCACGGCCACGTTTCTTGCTCTTTGCAGCTCTGTGTGCACAGAGCTGAGGGGACACGGTCGGGTCAGGCTAATCGTATGCAGCCGGCCTCTGCCTCCTCGCCTCTCTCTGCCTTAGGTCTTTGTCTTTACGTATGGGTTCTAAATCTAGAATGAGAACTAAAGACTTAGGTTCTTCGTTCATGGAAGGGCTTACAGTGTTATCACAAACCTCCCAGCCCAAAAAGTAATCCATGTCCTTGAAAGTCTTCCTCTAGGAATAGATATTCAGTCATTCTATCATTCATGCCTATAATCCCTTAGAAACCAGGTGAGGGCTTACTGTATGAAATACATCAGGCAGGGATGGGCAGGATGTACACCCTGTGATACAAGCTTGTGAAACTGTTTCTTAGTAGCCTAGAAACAAGGAAATGAATGCCTCTTCATGAAGAGCACTCATTCTTCCTCTTATGGCGTGAATGTGTCCAAAGAGCATTCTATTAATATGGCTGGTCAGCAGCGCCCAAGGCCCATGGCATCCCCATAGCTGTGGACTCCATAAAGTTACATTTAAAGGCATGAAAAATAATAAAACCTTACCTTGTATCCTGGTTTTAGAAATGCTTTGCAGCGTGACCTTGAATAAATTACTGAAGATCTCTGAGCCTCCATTTTGTCATCTGTAAAATATGGGTGGTAATAATATCTACCCCCCAGGGTTATTTGATGGTTACATGACTTAATACATGTACCATGCTTAGAACAGTGCCTGGTACATGGTAAGCGCTCAAGGAATGTCACCAGTGCTAGCTAAAACAAGACACCTCCCAAATATCTATTTCCTATCCAAGCACCTGCTGTGGGCTAGGCACTGGGTTAGGCATCAGGTTATATAAAGCTGAACAAAACATAGCTTTTTTTCTCAAGGAGTTCATAACATAATATAATGGCTTTCAATCTGTAGACAGGAGATTTCTTTGGAAGGCTTTTTTCCTGAGAATCTATTTGTTCATCAGAATGAATAAATAATTTGCCTTAGACATACATGCTTTATTTTTTTTAAGCTTATTTATTTATTGAGAGAGGGAGAGAGTGCATGAGCACAGAAAGGGAAGAGAGAGAGGGAGAGAGAGAATCCCAAGCAGGCTCTTCAGTGTCAGTGCAGAGCCTGATGCGGGGCTTGATCCCATGAACTGTGAGATCATGACCTGAGCTGAAATCAAGAGCCGGATGCTTAACAAGTGAGCCACCCAGACACCCCTATGCTTTATTGTTTAAAATGTATGTAGTTACTTTGTGCTTAATACCTGTCAAAATCATTTAGAAAGACTCTTTATTTCATATTTTTGGTCATTCTATATTATCTCAACCGATGGTAGATCACAAATGTGATCATATGGTGGTTCCCAACATTTTTTGGAGAGTATTAAAAATAGCTTCTTATGATTAAATAGCCTGGATCTACCATTCGAGTGGACAGTATGGTGTGATAGAAACCCAAATAATCATGTTTGCTTAGGCAGAGAAAATTCTGCCCCTGAAGAGTGGCAGTCTGTACCAAGATACTGCAGGATAGAGACCGACTCTCAGGGAATGTTTAACCAAAAGTTTTCAGGTACATGCAAAAAAGTTGGGAACCCTTCACATAAAAGGAAGATGTAGGGGGCGCCTGGGTGGCTTAATTGGTTAAAAGTCGTACTCTTGATTTCGGCTCAGGCCATGATCTCATGGTTCATGGATTTAAGCCTAGAGTCAGGTTCTGTGTGGATAGCTGGGAGCCTGTTTGGGATTCTCTCTCTCATTCTCTCTCTGCCCCTACCCTACTCATGCAAGCTCTCTCTCTCTCAAAAATAAATAGATATTTTTTTAACAACTTAAAAAAAAAAAAAAAAAAGAAGATGTAGAAGTAAACTCCCAAAATGACCACACAGAGAGGGCTTCTGTTCAGGAGCAAATTCTACTGTTTCTTTGATCCAGGTGAGAAAGGAGAAGGTCTCCAAGGTTCCCAAAATCAGAGGGGCAACCAACCTGTGGCCACTAAATGCTGGACTTGTGTGGATGCCTTGTGGACACGGCTACCAATGGAAGTTTCCCTAAAGAGACAGGGTTTGCAGAGAAGCATTTGATTCCCTTCTTCCTGCTGCTGATCTGGTGCTTTAGGGAATTAGGAATTGTTCATTCTCGTGTGGTCAGTTGCTAACCAGCAGGTTTGAGTTCTTAGATCACCTCTTTTTATAATGGATGACAAGATGTGGTGGGTGGGGGTGCAGGAAGCATGAGGGGTTTGGATGCTGGTCCCCATTACAGTTTGAATTTTCTGTCTTGGCAATCCTCCTAGGTAAACTCTTTAAAAGACCACAATGACTTACTTCTCTGGCAAAATCGCCTGGAAGCGTTGCCAATGCTAAGAAACTCATACTCGGAAACTCAGAGATTGGATATGAGCAAACCTCCTACCTTTTTCTTTAAAGTCCCATGCTTGAAAAATAGTTATGGTGCAATATTCCTTTATAAAGAAGTTCATTAATATTTACATTCTGAGCCAGAGCGAAAAGTCAGTACACTTTGCTGCAGACAGGTCTTGGTGTTCCCTTGATATTTATTTCATTCTCAAGGCACTTGGTGATCTCCATGGAAAAAGAAACCTCCCTGTTTTTGTGTTCTGTTTTGCTTTGAGTTTTGTTTTTCTTGTCTGGGAACTAACATCTTTGGTTACTCCCAGAAAAATCACAGTGCTGTAATGCAGCACCAAGTTTATTGGCTGACAGATAGCAGGCCCTCACTATGAGTTTATTGATTGACTAAAGAAATGATTTTTCAGGGCACCTGGGTGACTCAGTTGCTGAAGCGTCTGCTTAGGTCATGACCTCGTGGTAGGAGAGTTTGAGCCCTGTTTTGGGCTCTCTGCTGTCATCACACAGCCTGCTTTGGATCCTCTCTCCCTCACTCTCTGCCCCTCCCCTGCTTGCCCTCTCTCTTTCTCTCTCTATAAAAAATGCACGAACATAAAAAAAAAAGAAAAGAAATGATTTTTCACATACCAAGCAGTGTTAGCCCTCCTTAGTCACATTCTCATATCTGAAGTATTTTCCTTCAAGCACTTGCCTTCTTTTACTCAAAAAGCTGCTATGGGCCCAATGAACAAGTGGTATTGTTTTGCAGCTAAGAGCTTAAGGTTTGCAGTCAAACACACCCACAGGTTGATTCTGGTTCTGCAGATAACCAGATGGGAAACCAGATGAACAAACAACTCTTGAGCCTCAGTTTCTTCTTTACTGTTGCCCTTCATCAACAACGCTAAAGGGCAACCAATGGATTGGGAGAAGATATTTGCAAATGACATAATTGATAAAGGGCTAGTATCCAAAATACATAAAGAACTTACACAATTCAACACCCAAAAGACAAATAATCCAATTAAAAAATGGACAGAAGACATGCACAGATGTTTCTCCAAAGACATACCTGAAAAGATGATCACCGTCTTGTCATCAGGGAAATGCAAATTAAAACCACAATGAGATATCACCTTACATCTGTCAGAATGTCAAAAATCAACAGCACAAGAAACAGCAGGTGTTGGCAAGGATGTGGAGAAAAAAGAACCTTCTTGCACTGTTGGTGGGAATGCAAACTGGTGCAGCCACTGTGGAAAACAGTATGGGGCTTCCTCAAAAAGTTACAAATAGAACCTCTTTATGATCCAGCAATCACACTACCAGGTATTTACCCAAAGAATACAAAAACACTAATTCAAAAGGGTACATGCACCTGGGTGTTTATAGCAACATTATTTATAATAGCCAACATATGGAAGCAACTCAAGTGTCCATTGATTGATGAACATAAAAAATTCAGCCATAAAAAAAGAATGAAATCTTGCCATTTGCAATGACATGGATGGAACTAGAGCCAGTCAGGGAAAGACAAATACCATCTGATTTCACTCATATGTGGAATTTAAGAAACAAAACAAATGAGCAAAGGTAGAGGGGTTGGGGGGGTGGTGGAGAGAGAGAGAGAAACCAAGGAACAAACTCTTAACTCTAGAGAACAAACCAATGGTTGCAGGAGGGAAGGTGGGTGGGGGAGGGGTGAAATAGGTGATGGGGATTAAGGGTGTACCTGTCATGATGAGCACTGGGTGATGTATGGAAGTGTTGAATCACCATATCATACACCTGAAACTAATATAACACTACGTTAATTGATTGGAATTAAAAACTTTTAAAAAAGCGTGTGGAAAAAAACCCCCCATGTGTTCAATGGAACCTACCTTATAGGGTTGTTAGAAGAATTAAATGAAATAAAGCAGGTGTCCCCAAATTTCAGTCATTTGCAACTTGCTTGCACATTTTTGCCTATGCCATTATTCCCTTAACGTTTTCTTAACTCAGTTTTTAAGAGATCAATTTCAGAAGATAAATGGACACTTATCACCTCCCTGGTGATAGAGTGGTAGAATTTAAATGGAACAATAAACGTAATGGAGAGCAACCAGCATTATTAATTCCTCCTGGATGTTTTTGCCTGCAAAAGTCTCTGTCCTGAGGTCTGTTCTGTTGGTCCAAAAGAACGATTTCGGTCAGATGTTAAAGGTAAAACCGCCCCGACCTGACACTTTCTTTTTTATTTAATCCAAAGAACTGAAAAAAAAATGATGGAAAGGAACTTTTTCACTCTTGCACTCGATGTAACTTAATACTCTGCTTTTGTGCCTCGTAATATTGTCTCAGATATCGCCAATGGCTGGTGCATCATCTTTTAGGAAACCGAGATACCATTTCTGAAGATTTTGTGTTTCTCAGAGAAAGGACAGATGTACATCGAAGAGACAGCTGTACAGGGTCCTGTGTAGGAACACTATTTGCTTAGAAAGTGTAGTTTAGCATAGAAGGGAAGGAGGGAAACACTTCTCTGGGACCCTGCTGGCTATTTCTGAACTTCCACACAGGACAAGAGGTCAATTCCTAATTTAGCAGTGGGTTCTCAAACTTGGAAATCACTCCTGGCCTCCAGGAAGACCGAGAACGCTCACACATCTACAGAGCTCTTGGCTGCTGGCTGTGTTCCGAGGATAATGGAAGGAAACAAGGAAGAAGAAGCACTTTTCAAAACTCAAAACCCATACTAGTCTCCACCTCCAAATGACCAGGGGCCGAATGACCTCCCCCCCCCCCCCCCGCCCCGCCACCCATACCTCAGATTGTGACTGTACATGGAGACAGGGTCCTTAGGTAATTAAGGTAAAATGAGGTCTCGTATGAGTTGTGTCTTAGAAGAAAAGATTAGGACATGGACACACACACAGGCAGAAGAGGGTCACGGCACACCTGAGAGAGGCCTCAGGAGAAACCAACCTTGCTCACACCTGATCTCGAACTTTGAGCTTCCAGAACTGGGAGATGATGAATTTATGTTGTATAGGCATCCCCCCTCCCGCCCCCCAGTCTGGGGCACAGTGAGCAACAGTCACATAAAGTTGTTATAGAGTGCATGCCTCCCATCTGAGTAAGGGGACAGGGGCTAAATAGTTCATCGCCCATGGACAGTGACACCCAATGCCGTGCACAGGCTGGTGTGTTTGAGAGAGCTAGGATTGTCTGACTTTAATCGTCTGTCTTCTCATTTACCATCCCCTCAATCTGGCCACCCAAATTCTTCCTGTGACAAAACAAACAAACAAGCAAACAAAGACAAATGGTTGGGAGAGGGGAGTCCAGAAAAGTCTTGGTTATTTTGTCAGCTTAGAGGACAGATTTTAGTGAAGTTTTATGTAATCTTGGTAAGAGATCGATACATTGGATTATCTTAAATGACAAAAGAGAAATCTCTTTCTTAGCCTGCTCAAGTCCCAAATAAGCTTATTTCCCCTCCTTTGACCTTCTCCTCACTTGTACTTCCTTTTTTAAAAATTTTTTTTAATGTTTATTAATTTTTGAAAGAGAAGGAGAGAGAGAGAGAGAGAGTGAACAGGGGAGGAGCAGAGAGATAGGGAGGCAGAATCAGAAGCAGGCTCCAGGCTCCGAAGTGTCAGCACAGAGCCCAACGTGGGGCTCGAACTCACAACCTCGAGATCATGACCTGAGCCGAAGTCAGACGCTCAACAACCTCGAGATCATGACCTGAGCCGAGGTCGGACGCTCAACCGACTGAGCCACCCAGGTGCCCCTCCTCACTTGTACTTCTTAAGCACAAAAATAGCATTTCCTCTTTGTGGTAGCTCTGTCCTGTGCTTAAGTCCTAAAGTGATGCCCACTTACATTCTTTCCTCTTTCCCGCTTTTCCTCTGCTTCCTTACTGTCATCACTGTGTCACCAGAAGGCTCTAACTTTGGGGCACCTGGGTGGCTCAGTTGGTTAAGCATCTGACTTCAGCTTAGGTCATGATTTCACGGTTTGTGAGTTAGAGCCCTGAGTCTGCCTCTGTGCTAAGAGTGGGATCTGCTTGGGATTCCGTGTCTCTTTCTCTCTCTCTCACAAATAAATAAACTTTTTTTTTTTTTTTTTAAGGCTCTAACTTCAAGCATTGACCACCATCTTCCCCCTCACTCCCAGGCCTTTCTGAGCATCTCTGACGTGCATGACACTCTGCTAAAATGCCAGTTAATATTTAAGTCCATTAAGCTCATTATATATTCTTTCTGCTCATGGCGTACCCAAAGAATTCAGCACAGCCAGCATCTCAAAGGCTTTCCTTCCTAGAGCGCAGGGTAAATTCTCCCGGTGACTGTGTACCTTTGCGGCTAGCTGCCGGAATTCAGACTGTCCCCAGTTAGTTTGTGAAGCGTTGGCCGTTGTACATTCTGTTTCTTGAGAAAAGTTCTTCTATCCCCATGTATCCAAAGTTCAAATGGAACTTGTATTTGGATATCGTCTATAATCATAAACCTAGGCCAGACAGGCCAGTCTTTGAGGACCACATCCAACACGTTCATCCAGGAGTAATGGCAGCATGCTAGAAATGAGTAACATATCTCCTCCTCAGCCACGAGGCAGGGGCAGGGGGAAAAAGAACAAGATAAAAAAGCTGCCGTCAGACCTCTGGATAAATGGTGGGTCCCTCAAGTCCCAGGAGCCTCTAATAATTTCGTGTGATGTGCCCGTGACAGGGAAGATGAGGACTGCATGTTAGAAACCCCGGGCATGAAAAGCGGCTCCACATCCTGGGTGAAAAGGCAACTGACTACTCCCTGGTTTTTTTGCCTTTTTTTGTTTCATGTGGCCACCGTCTTTCTTCTTGGGAATAAATCCCTCCCTCTGAGAGGTTTTCCTGGCCTGATTGCAGGGCCTATCTATTACTTACACAATGTGTTCTGGTTCATACATTTTTGTGAAATCTCAGCCTGTGAATAGATCCTTTATCCTGCCTGAAAGTTTCTTTGCAGCTGGAGTTTCAAAAATGTGCTGAGTTCTGAACCCTGTATTTCTCCTCACAGACCTTGGGTGGCCCTGTGGGAAAAGTCTTGTGTTTTCTTTTACCTCTTAAAGAGCTCCTCGTTCTGGGGCACCTGGGTGTCTCAGTGGGTTGAATGTCCGACTTCAGCCCGGGTCATGATCTTGGTTCATGAGTTCGAGCCCTACATCGGGCTCTCTGCTGTCAGTGTGGAGCCTTCCTGGGATTCTCTCTCTCTCTCTCTCTCTCTCTCTCTCTCTCCCCCTTCCCCACTTGAACTCTCTCTCTCAAAATAAATAAATAAACTTTTAGAAAAAGTACTTTAAAAAAGAACTGCATAGCACCCTTGTTAACATTTTTTGCAGCACCTCCAAAATTCCTGAAGAGCAGAGTGGACTACAACCCCCCAGGCACCTGGGAGCCAGTCCCCTCTGCGGGCAGACTGGGGTTCTGTCCACCATAGAGTGTGTCCTCACACCAGGTCTTTGTCCTCCTCCCTTATCTCCTGGCTCACTTTTCTAAGCAATGTCTTTCCAGACTTTCTGTCGCAGAAAACAGATGAGTTAACTAGGAGTGAAGAGTGGCAAGGAACCATCTTTTGCACATCACACTAAGGGCAAGCGTGTTTTGCAGCCTCACGCCTGCCCATCATGTTTATTCTGTTTACGACAGTCGTGATACCAGAAGTTACTCGCTCAGCCATTCATGGACAGACATGAATCAAGGAAGGGGCACTGTTTTAGACTCAAGATGCCTCTATGAGTACGTTGGACAGGGCCCCTGATCCCACCCGCTCACCTGCTGGGTGAGTGCAGGGCCCTTAACAGTTCTGCCTAACCTCATGGAACCTCCTTCCAGAGGGTCCCGTAGCAAACAGGCTGTCAGGTGGTGCCTGACAATCCCATCTTCTGTTACTCAGGTCCTTGGCTTGAGTGCGGGTTGGACCTGTGACCTCTAGCGATAGAACATGACAAAGACCATGGGATGTCCCTTCACGGGTTATAGCAGGATATACAAGATTTCATCTTGCTTGCATATTCACTCTAGAAATTCTGAACTGACTTGGAAGAGGCATGGGACTTTAGTGGGACGCCCACGTGGCAAGGGGCTGAGGGCAGGTGCCAGCCAACAGCCAGCAAGCAGCCGGGCCCTTGGGCCTACAGCTGCAAGGAACTAAATTCTGCAACCACCTGAGTGAGCAGAAAGGCGGAGTCTTCCCCTGTCGGGCCTCCAGATGAGAACGCAGGCTGCCCGACGCTCTGACTCTAGTCTTGTGAGATCCAGATAAGCCATCCCTAGGCTCCTGACTCCCCAAAACCATGAGGTAATACATGGGTGTGTTTTAAGCTGCTAATTTGTGGTAATTTGTTAAGTAACAGAGCGGACTAATACAGAGGCCCTGTGGACAAGTGGAGTAAGCTGGCGTAGCACCGCCCCACCGACCCTGAGAGCTGGCTAGGGTGGCTTCCCTTTGGGTCCTTGGATTGCTGGTTGTAAGCTCTCCACAACACTTCCCTGAGCTAATGCATTTACAACCTCCATGGCTCCTGGACCTCCTTAAAATCAGAAAAATGATGGAGCAGAGTTGTCTGCAGCAAGACCATGGATAAAGGGAAATCCCTGGAAAACTGTTTGAGCACTATGTCACTGCAGGGATTGAAGACATGTACTCTCCCATCCCCTCACTCTCAAGTACTTTCTAGACTCCATATTCCCACTGTTGGAGGGTTTGTCTCAAGGATGTGATAACTTTCCCTTCTTTCATTCATGAGTTCAACACACAGATTTTTAAAAATATTAAAAAAAATTTTTATTTATTTTTTTGAGGGAGAGAGAGACAGAGTGTGAGTGGGGGAGGGACAGAGAGAGACAGAGGGAAACACAGAATCCAGCAGAGAGCCTGACTCGGGGCTCGAACCCACAAAGCACGAGATAATGACCTGAGCTGAAGTCCCACACTTAACCAACTGAGCTACCCAGCTGCCCCATGAGTTCAACACACAGATTTAATTTACTCATCTGTAAAATGAGTGTGATAATAGTGCCAGTCTCATATAGTTGTCATAAGAGGAGATGAATTAGTTTCTATAAATCGCATAAATAATTGCTTAGCACCCCTGTAAACACTATATAACTGTATGTTATTATGATGATGCTATTATCATTGATGTAGTTTTCAGCATTGTTTATTAGTATAGCCAGGCAGTAACCTAGACACGAGGAATACAGATATAAATAAGACATGACCTTGCCCTTTAGCTGGCTCCTTATCTATCGAGTTAGTAAGCTAAGTTCTGAACAGAGAGGCAAACGGGACAGGAAGTGTTATGAAGCAGGGGCTTGAAATTAGCAATACTAATTCCAGAAGCACATAATGCATCCGGGAAAAACACATTCTAGAGCAGGTGGAGCTTGGAGTTGGGAGTTATAAAAAATGCATCCAACAGCATCCTATGTCCTCTTGGTCTCTTAGAGGTCAGTCAGTGCTGAAAGAGAAGAGATGGATGAAGAAAAGCCCATCTATATTATTTTTCACAGGGTCAGTGCTGCTAATGCAAAAAAAGTAATTTTTTTAAACTGCAAACACTCACCACAGCTATGGGATTATTGCTCCTGGCAAATTATATACATGGTAAACACATGGTACAATAAGTAGTTATTTATGGCTTCAATAAAAGTCTTAAGTATCAGGAAAGTTAGATATCCCTGCTCGTCTTTCAGGAAAACTAGTGGGGAATCTAAGGGCCAACAGTCTTTGGTGGCAGGCAGGAGCAGGGTGCTGAGACTAGTCTGTTCCCTCTTCTCCGGGAACATAGTTCCTTTTCCTGAATAAAACATGGTGAAGCAAAGGTGGAGTGAGCTTCTCTGTCCCGTATGGGACAGTTGTAAAAAATGAACCTCAGGGACAAGACTTGGCCTCCAAACAAACAAGGTATTCAGAAATAAATCCATGTTTCCTTGGGGGTTTCTTGATCGAGGTAGCATCCAGGATAAGAATAAAAATGAGACTATCCTTATGAGATCAGTGGCTGGTGAGCGTGTCTCAATCTGTGGTTGAACTTTGTATCCCTTCCTTTTACCTCTGTTCCTAGCATGGTGTCTGCGAACAGCAAAATAGTCTATGTTTACGAATAAGGAGTCACTGAATTAATGGAACTAGACACGAATGCTCTCTTTCAAAAATAAATAAAACATTTAAAAAAAAAGAGGAGGGTGCCTGGGTGGCTCAGTCGGTTAAGCATCCAGCTTCAGCTCAAGTCATGATCTTGTGGTTCACAGGTTTGAGCCTCACATCGGGCTCTGTGCTGACAGCTCAGAGCCTGGAGCCTGCTTTGTGGATTCTGTCTCTCTCTCTCTCTGCCCCTCCCCCACTTGTTCTCTCTCTCTCTCTCTCTCTCTCTCTCTCTCTCAAAAATAAATAAAACATTTAAAACAATTTTTAAAAAGGAACTAGACAGGAATGGTTAAATATTCAAAAGAGGGGCGAAACAACTCATTACCCAATAGGTTCTCATTCCCATTTGTGGGCTCCCACCTTGAGGGAGCATTTTGACCAATTTGGATACAATTCTGGTAAGGATAGAATTGCAATCTCAAAGTGAGGGACTTTGTACCAGTATTGGGTCTATAGCAATCATCAGTTTCTTGAGACCTTTCCCTAACAACTCTGTACAACTAGCACTTTGTCTTTCTGGCATAGAAAGGATGGAGAAGAATTGTCTGGTGCTTTTCTCCTAAACTCTGACTCTGCCAGGATTTATAAATGTTTGCATACTGAGTAAAACCAGATATTTTGATTTCCTCTCCTGGTCTATCACAAGATGCCTGGATTTTTACCACTGGGGTTTTTACAGCTTGAGAAATTGTTATGAAAGTCCCCACTTGACTGGGCTAAGGCATGCCCAGATGGTGAAACATTATATCTGGGTGTGTCTGTGAGGGTGTTTTGGGAAGAGAGTCACATTTGCGTTGGAAGACTGCATAAAGAGAGCCTTCAACAGTGTGGGCAGGCCTCATCCAATCCACTGAGGGACTGGATAGAACAAAATGGTGGGCGAGGGGCAAACTGGCTCATTTTGCTTGAGCTGGGACATTCATTCATCTTCTGCTGCCCTCAGATATCGGCACTCCTGGTTCTTCCAGAGCGCAGGCCTTCAGACTCTGTCTGGGGTTTGTGTCATCAGCCCCTCTGAATCTCAGGCCTTTGATTTGGACTGAATGACACCACTGGTATTCCTGGTTCTCCAGTTTGCAGATTGCATATCGTGCATCTCGTACACCATAATTGCACGAGCTCATTCCTATAATGAATTCTCTCTCTTTACCTCTATCTATTTGTCTCCTATAGGTTCTGTTTTTCTGAGAACCCTGACTTTTACAGACTTCTTCATATATCAGCCAGTGAAAAAATAGCTTTGCTAAATGAATATTTGAATTTGAATTAGCTTCACTGTTTATTTCTTGCAGTGGATGACATGTGAAAATGGAATGTCACAAGGAGGTAGTGTCTGTCACGATTAAAAAGAAGGGCTTGTGCTAGAATCTAAGCTCTACTACTATCTTGAATAAGGTAAACTTTCTAAGCCTCCTTTTCTTGTAAAATGAGAATACAATTACTTAATCGAGATCATATAATTCAATGAGATGGTTTCTGTGAAAATACTCGGCCTACAAGTAAAGAGGTCAGTAATCATTAACTATTCCTGCTGTGTTTTTATTGGGACTCAGGAAAAGGAGAGAGGAGGAAGGATTAAGAACTCAGGTGCTGTCTGACACTGTATGGAAGGGGGAGGGGAGAGGGTGCAGGAGTGAGTGGTTAAAAATGGTGTTGATGGAGAGCTACATGTTTCTCTAAACTCCTCATCTCACAAAAGGCCAATTCTAGGTGTTTACACTTTGTGCTAATGCATGCTGCAAGAATATCATACTTGTTCCCCATCAAATTCCTGGTATTCAAATGCCCCCCCTCTTTTTTTTAAAGTAAGTTCCACAACCAACATGGGGCTTGAACTCATGACGCTGAGATCAAGAGTTGGATGCTCTATCGACTGGGCCAGCCAGGCACCCCCAGATGCATTTAATATATGTTTTCCAATAAAGTGTGGTAGGCAGAATAATGGTGCACCAAAACTGCACATGTCCTAATTTCTAGAATTTGTAAGTATGTTACCTAACATGGGAGAAGGGATTTTGCAGATGTGATGAAGATTATAAGCCTTGATATGGGGAAATTATCCTGGTTTATCTGAGTAATACCCATCTACCCATATAAGTTCTTAAAAGCGGAAGAAGGCAGAAGAGTCAGTCAGAAGGATGTGGTGGAATAAGGAGGAGAGATTCAGTGCCTGAGAAGCACTCGACCCCCTATTGCTGGCTTGAAGCTGGAGGAAGGAAGCCATGAGCCAAGGAATCCAGGCTGCGTCTAGAACCTCGGTGAGGCCTCAACTGACAGCCAGCCAGCCAGCAAGGAAACGGGAGCATGGTCCCACAACCAGAAAGAACTGAATTCTGCCAACAACCCGCAGGATCCAGGAAACGAATTGTCCCCTGGAGGCTCCAGAAAGAAATGTGGTCCTATTGACTCCTTGATTTCAGCCCAGTGAGGCCCATGCTGGGCTTCTGACATGGAGAAATGTAAGATAATGCATTTTGTTGTTTGAGCCACTAAGTTAGTGGTAATTTGTTTTGGGGGCAATATAACACTAACACACAAAGGTAAAGACAAAAAGTCCATTTAATTCCATTTATTCATTCATTCGCTCACTTATTCATTTTTCAAGCAATCACTGAGCAGCTTTAGCCAACGAGGCCCTGAGCCAGTTGCTGGTCATAAAAGCATGAGTGATAGCCAGTCCCGACTCTCAACATATTATAGGAAGCCAGTCGAATGAGCAGAAAAAGGCTTCAGACTTTGCAAACAACTTGTTCTGCCTTAATTCTCTGAACTGCTCAGCATTTCCTCCTGCCCACAGTTTCAAAACAGTTAGTCACAGTGGGGGTGTGTCATGTTTTGCAAACTCATTGGCATGAATGTAGTATGGGCCAGCTCAAGAAAAACGAATGGATTTTCCCCCCTTGGCCTGTGTCCAGTGAGAACATGGCTTTGGTGCCCTTGGTTGTAGAGCTGCGGCCACTTAGTAAACACCCACATCACACTGCTGCTTCCAGGTGATGCAGCAGCATCTTCTTGCCTAGGCCAGGGCTTCTCAAAGCTTGGTGTGTCTAAAAATCACCTGGAAGCTTTATTAAAATAGAGACGTCTGGGCCCCCAGCCCAGAGAGTCCAATTCAGTAGATCTAGGTTTGGGTCTGAGAATCTGAATTTCTAAGTTTCCCAGATGGTACTTCCTGTCCACAGGGCACACTCTGAGAGTCTTTGGTGGGGCCTGGGGCCCTTGCCATCATACACAGTGTCCTCCTGGAGAAGGTAAAAACAAAGTGTTGAAATCTCTCATTGTGCAACTCAGCATAAGAACAGACCATGTGTCCTACTCGAGGGGCAGGCAAAGCGATTGCACAATATGCTCTGGGGACGCTGAGGGCATCACATGATATTGCCGCTTCTCCCCACCTGCCTCCTCCAATATCCTCTCCCCAAATTCTGTTGTCCTTGATTTCCCTCGCTGCCATCCTTCCATGAACTCTTTCAAGCCAAAGAGATGTACTGACATACAGGTGCTAATGACTTACTACTGGGTCCTCTAACGTTGTCCCTCTACAGATCTTTCATGCGAGCTGTGACGTGGCCATAAACCTCAACATGGTGATTCTAGGCAATGATCTTGCTTGAACTCCCAAACTGAGTACTTGCACCTGTCACATCACTTTGACCGTGTGGATCCTGGTTCCCCTTTTTAAGATTCAGAAAGATAAGATGGAGTTTGAGTCCATTGTTTGGAAAAATCCAACTGGAATTGCAAAGCATCCTCTCCATGGTTTGAAAGAACAGAAGCATCATAAATCAAAAATTTGTCCAATAGTGCTTGCTGGATTAAGAGGAAAAATACCAGCCTTGTTGTTGAAATTGGTTTTCCCTTAGGTCCCCTTTCTAAACCAGAGATCTCCCAGAGCTTTACGAAGATGGTGTATCTCCAGACGACTGTGGTAAAATTCTTTCCTTTGTTCCAGGTCTCTGCAAAATGAAAAAGATTTGTTTGATGTGCATCTCTTTTCTTTTAGTGAGACTAAAAGACCATTATTGCTTTTATTTGTTAAATGTTTAGTTTCGTTTTGCTCTAAGGCAGAGCTTCTTAGCTTATTTTGTGCCATGAACCTCTCATGGACATCTGGTGATGCCTACACACCCCTTTTAAGAATACTGTTGTAACAAACAAATGAAAAGGAGAAATAGACCCATGCATTCAGAGAATAAACTGATGGTTTCCAGAGGGAAGGAGAGATGGGGGGACGGGGGGTCAGGGAATGGGCAAAATAAGCGAAGGGGAGCATGAGATACAGGCTTCCAGTTATGGAATGAATAAGTCATGGGAATTAAAGGCACAGCACAGGGAATATGGTCAATGGTATTGTGATAACGCTGAATGGTGACAGGTGGTGGCTACGCTTGTGGTGAGCACAGCATAACGTCCAGTTGCAATGTTGTACACCTGAAACTCATGTCACATTGTGTGTCAGCTATAGTGAAACAAACAAACAAGAATAATGTTTTAAATGCATTAAAGACACCACCCAGAAAGCTACAAATAAAAACAATCACTAATAAATAGATACTCAAATATTAAGTCAAATTTGTAATATGATAATACATGCTTCTTTATTAATTTATTAATTACAGTCTAGCAGGCCCATGACCTGCTCTAATTTTGAAGTAGCGATGGACAGTAATAGTATTTTGAGATACTGCAACAAGTGTAATGGGTATGAATAGATCTGTGATTCCCACTGGAGATACAGACTCTCTTGTCTAATACTGTGGTTTGCTGTCTACACTCTTAACTGAAGGAGATTCTAATTTCAGATTGGTGTTACTGAAAATAAAGGGACAGTTATTCCTGTCCAGGTTTATGGACTCCGTGAATTCTGTCTGTATATATCCTTGGGAGTCATTGGACCACAGAATGAGAAAATCTCCCTAAAGCATCCCGACTTCCTTCCCTTCCCTTCCCTTCCCTTCCCTTCCCTTCCCTTCCCTTCTCTCTCTCCCTCTCTCTCTCTCTCTCTCTCTCCCTCCCTTTCTTTCCTTCTCTCTCTCTCTCTCTCTCTCTTTCTCTCTTTCTTATTTTTTTTAGTAATCTCTATACCCAGTGTGGACCTCGAACTCACGACCCTGAGATCAAGGTCACATGCTCTTCCAGCAGAGCCAGCCAGATGTAAAACACCCCAACTTTAATGTCTCTTCTCCCTCTGAGCTTCTTTTCATCAACTCTAAGTTGTAATGATTTCAAGAAAAGGATTTCTGTAACAAATGAAGGCCGTTGTCTTTTTGTGGGGAACATTTCAAAGCTTCCAACAGAATTCCAGGAAGTATAATGATCAAAGTCACTGACGCTCATGGAGTTTTAATTATTTCAGCAGCAAACTGATCCTATGTCTTTGAAAATTTTCTAAAAAACGTTGAAATACATATACAAAATAAGAAAAAAAAAGAAAGAAATTTATTCTCCTCAGCCTCCACTTCTACTCTCTTGCCCAGAAGGGAATCTCTGTTGACAATGAATTTATGGGATACATACTTCATAATTCTCTGATCTTCGTACGCCAAAGGGAACATGGATGTATTATTGTACTTAGCAGTAACTGGCAAAAAGCAAAGTACTCACTTTATTTCAGCAAGTTTAATATCTGATGGTTCAGGCTCCCAAAGAGAGATTAGCTATATTTTCTCTCATATGCCAAAAATCCCAGGGAGGTTTTCTCAAAGCTACCTTGAGTCAGATGCCAACTCTTGGTCCAGTCACCCGGCTGGGTGTTGGATTAAGTTAATTCATGAGTATTTCTGCTGCAGTCGTGTAAATAGGTGGGTTGGGCAATTTTGTCCTTCTAGAATTACCGAGCAGATGCCTCCACCAACCAGTCTTTAGAAGACTCGTTAGTGCTTTGTCCTTGGCCTCAACAGAATGGAAGCCTTTATGGAAACTGAGAGAACTTTCTTTTTGTTATGAACAAGGAATCATTCTTTTTAAAAATAATCTTTTTCTGAATATAAAGTAATGCACAAGAAACTGAGAATTGGGGAAGTTTTTTTTTTTTTTTTTTTAAGTGCAGTAAGAAGTAAAAAAAAAAAAAAAGTATCTCCCATTTGTTTAAGATAAGGTCTGCCAACTATGTGGGCTATATTTTCTTCTTGCCTTTGTCCTTTGTTTGGATTTGAATGTTTAAGTCAGTGGTTATTACCCTTGATTTCATATTAGAATCTCCTAGGGAGGGGCGCCTGGGTGGCTTAGTCATTAAGCCTCTGACTCTTGGTTGCAGCTTCTCAGGTCATGATCGCACAGTCCTGAGATTGCACCCCACCTCGAGCTCTGCATTGATTGACAGAGCAAAGCCTGCTTGGGATTCTCTGTGTCCCTCTCTCTCTGCCCGTCCCCTTTCCACGCGCTTCCTTTCTCTCTCTTTCTCTCTCAAAAATGAATACATAAACATGAAAAAGAATCACCTGGAGAACGTTTAACACTACTCATGCCTGGGTCCCATCCCAGAGATTCTGACATGATTGATTTGGGGTGTGCCCTGTTCATTGGGGTGTTGTTGTTGTTGTTGTTGTTTTTAAACCCCTCAGGTGATTCTTGGCCTTGTTTTTTTTAAGTAGGCTCCACACTTTATATGGGGCTTGAACTCATGACCCCAAGATCATCAGTCACATGCTCGACCAACTGAGCCAGCCAGGCGCCCCCTCCTCAGGTGACTCTTACAGCCAAGATTGAGAACCACTCACTTACGTTGTTCTACTATTCTTGTTAGTTATACAAGTAATGCATAAATATGTTCTTGTGAGTTTTTTTTTCAAATGTGGTTCTCAATGTTTAAAACAATTTTCAAAATACACGGAACAGGGGTTCTCAAAACTCTGGCATGCAACACGATTACCCAGGAGCATATTCAATGTGCAGACTTCCATGCTTGATCTGATTCATTAAGTATGAGGTGGGATTTGGAAGGTGTGGCTTTTTACGAGCTCCCCCTTTTCCCTTAAAGAAGACACTTTTTTAAGTGTTTATTTATTTTTGAAAGAGAGAGAGACAGACTGTGAGCAGGGGAGGGGCAGAGAGAGAGAGACACACACAGAATCCAAAGCAGGCTGGCAGCACAGAGCCTGACACTGGGATCGAACTCACGAACAGTGAGATCATGACCTGAGCCAAAGCTGGAGGCTAACTGACAGAGCCACCCAGGCCCCCCTCTCCCTTTTCCCTTTTGAACCAAAGTCTTTAATTTGAAATAAGTTTGTATTTACATAAGAGTTGCAGAGAATTCCCCTCTATCCTTCATCTGGCTTCAAACATCTTACCTAACCATGATGCACTCAATCACGACTAAGAAATAAACCTTACTGCAATACTATTAATTAAACTACAGACTGTACTAAAGTCTTTTCTGTTTCAGGATTCAATCTAGAATACCATGTTACCTTCAGTTACCACTGCTCCTATCTCTCCCTCAATCTGGAACAGTATTTTGGTCTTTCCTTACCCTTCATGTGACCTTGACTCTTTTGAAGAGTATTAATTAGTTATCTCCCAACTGTTTTTGATGTAGAATTGAAAAAGAAATTCTCTTTTACCCTTAACCTTAATTTTAGCAACTTCCTTTGAGATAACCACTGATAACTCTTCTGTATTCTTCAAGATTTTTTCCTACTTAAAAAAATACACATACCAACATATCCATTATATACTAACATAAATATTGTTGGCAACTTGCTTTTATTCATGCTTTTATTCATGTATTTGATTTAGTGATTTTTTTCTTATGATAGGATGTAGAATGTTTAATGTAACATTTGTATACCTTGGAAAGGATAAAGTATGTTCTAAATAGAGAAACTTCTGTGGTTGATGTTCAAGGCATCAAAACCTAGGGAATGATAAAGCAGAGAAGCCATTTCTCTGATTTTGTTTCAAAATGTTCATACAGATTGGGGCACCTGGGTGGCTCAGTTGGTTAAGCGTCTGACTCTTGGTTTCGGCTCAGGTCATGTTCTCACAATTTGTGAGTTCCAGCCCCACATTGGGCTCTGCACCAACAGATTCTCTCTCTCTCCCTCTCTCTGCCTGTCCCCCACTGGTACTGTTTCTATCTCTCTCAAAATGAATAAATAAACTTAAAAAAATGCTTATACAGATCTGGAAATGACTCGATGGGAGGCACATTAGCAAATGAACATGCTAATTGTCTTCTAAACTTTTCTTCACTGCTTGAACATTTGTATTTTTTTTATGTCTATTTATTTTTGAGAGAGAGAAGGAGGGAGGGGAAGAGAGAGGGAGACAGAGGATTGGAAAGTGGGCTCTGCGCTGACAGCAGAGAGCCCCATGTGGGGCTCAAACTCACAAACCGTGAGAAAACGAGCTGAGCCAAAGTCGGAGTCTCAACCAACAGAGCCCAGCCAGGTGCCCCATTGAACATAAGTGTGCTAAATGCAAATAACAACAGAAAGAAAGCAACAGGCTAGAAATGAAGTCTTGTTCTACCGGGGTACTGAGAGGAGCTCTGAGAGGTAAAAATCCTTTGAAACTGGGTAAGTCATTCAAACTCCCATTGCTCCCTTTCTTTTGTGTATTTCGTGGAATTAACTAACTGCACAGCACTGTTGTGAGAAAAGGTTTCTAGATATTTTTTATATGAAGGCTTTGAATACACATGAATATGAATTTGAAAAAGCTTCTTCCACTGAGAACAGAGGAAATAGCATTTTAACGGGGGTTGGTGGTTGCAGCAAAAATAAATGTGGTCTCCTGAAGAAGACAAACTTGTATTGTGGTCATGTACAGTTATGATTTTAAATTTTTTAATGTGTAATTTTTGAGAAAGAGAGAGAGAGACAGAGTGTGAACGGGGGAGGGGCCAAGAGAGAGGGAAACACAGAATCCAAAGCAGGCTCCAGGCTCTGAGCTGTCAGCAGAGAACCCAACATGGAGCTCGAACTCACGGACGGTGAGACCATGACCTGAGCTGAAGTCAGCTGCGTAACCAACTGAGCCACCCAGGCGCTCCATATGGTTATGCTTTTTAAAACAAATGCATTTTTTCTATACTGTCTTGCTGACTTTGGAATCCTTGTTTCTCTGGAGCATTCAATATTGGAAGAAGGGTCTGATATGGAAAATAAGGTTCACTCCTTGGCAGGTGATACATTAGACAGCCTCATCTCTCACTGGATAAGATGTCTGGTCGGCAATTAAGCTGAACATTTGGGGCAAAGAGAGCTCCACTGTGCTAACTCAAGGCGTTTTGAGATCTCATATTCTGACCCTGAAACCAATATATACATATAATTTATTTAAAGAACAAAAAGCTTTATTTATTTATTTTTTTTGAAAAAGGCCTTGGTGTAGGCTTATCACTTTGGGTCCTTATTGTACAACGTGGTGGTCCTATGGGATCAAGTTAATAGATTTGATTTTTAAATGGCTTTAGTCAGCTTTCCGTAGAGAAAACCTCTTTTCTACAGGCATGGACAGTACTTCTAATTTTAGCTAACTTCTATACAAATCCATTCTTGGATCAGTCGGGGTTTTCCAGAGAAATAAAACCAATAGAATGGATGGTTGGATGGATGGATGGATGGATGGATGGATGGAAAGAAGATAGATATGGATACAAAGAAATTCATTTTAAGAAATTGGCTCACATGATTAGGGGGACTGGCAAGTCTAGAATTTGTAGGGCAGCCAGACCTGCTTGTAACTCAGACAGGAGCTGATACTGCAGTCTTGAGGAAGAATTTCTTCTTCCTGGGAAACCTCAGATTTTGCTCTTAAGATCTTCAACTGATTAAATGAGGCCTATCATACTATCAAGCATAATTTCCTTTACTCAAAGTCAAGTGATTGTAGATAGTAATCACATGTTCAAAATATCTTCACAGCAGCACGTAGATTACTGTTTGAATAAATGGGTACTATAGCTTAGCCAATTTTACACGTAAAATTAACAATCATAGTTTCCTTGTTTAAACAAGCAGAACAGGGGCACCTGGGTGGCTCAGTCAGTTAAGCGTCCAACTTCTGCTCAGGTCATGATCTCACGGTTCATGGGTTCAAGCCCCATATCAGACTCTGTGCTGACAGCTCAGAGCCTGGAGCCTGCTTCAAATTCTGTGTATCCCTCTCTCTGTCTGCCACCTCCCCACTTGTGCTCTGTGTGTGTCTTTCTCTCAAAAAATAAAATTAAAATTTTTTAAAAAGGAAAAGAAAAATATCATGTGCAAAGAGGCACTTAATAAATTTCACTGATTGAGTTCCTATTCATATTAGCTCAAAGAGTGATAGTGGAAAACCTCTCACCAATCATTAGTGATAGGATTTGTAGGAAATGGTTCCTAAGGCTATTAATGTGTTATTAAGAAGAAAAAAACTAAATTTGAATGTGCTTATTATAAATAAAATATCAATCATAATGAAATTGGTTGTTTTAGCCCTAGGTGATTAAATCTTGTGTGGTAATCTTAGTTCAAGAGCCTACTTCTATGAGGTTGAGTGCTTCTGGTTGATGGTTATGGAAGTTGTAGGTCAGTCTTTGTGAAGTCTGACAGGTGTATCTTTGTAACAATGAAGCCAGCTTTTTTGTGCAAGTCTGGATCCATGACTCTTTTCCTGTGGACTCAAATAGCCAAGAGTTCTTTCCTGAAGATCTCTTGAAGTTTTGCCTAGAATCTCTGATCCATGGTTTGTAGCAGGAGATTTTAGGCAACGAGAACGGAAAAGCAGGAACTATTTATTGATGACACAACTGAATGGCTCTGGGCAATAGCTAGTATTATCAACTATTAATTAATATTATAGAATATATTAATATTCTCCAGAATCATTAGAATGAAAAAAGTGGAATTTCTTTTAATATATATGACTATAGGTCTCCTGAAAATACAAATATATTTACATTCAGGGTCCCTGGGTGGCTCAGTCTGTTAAGCATCCAGCTCCTGGTTTCAGCTCAGGTCATGATCTCACAGTTGGTGGGATCGAGCCCCACATCCAGCTCTGCACTGACAGCAAGGAGCCTGCTTGAAATTCTCTCTCTCTGCCCCTCTCCCACTTGCACACACGCTCTCTCACTCTCTCTCAAAATAAATCAGTAAACATTTTTTTAAAAGAATATACTTACATCCATAATATTTTACTTGCATATAATTAATCTATAGAGGTAATGTGTTTTTTATTTGAGAGCATTTCTTTGTCTCATAATGTGAAATTGGCAACAGGATGGCTCTCACTGTCATGTAGAGCTAATTACCAATATATCTGTGCATGCTCCACATATTCACATATAACACATATTCTTAATCATTTATAGTAATATGCATTTTATAAATTCCTGGAACAAATATTTGGCATGTCCTAGAAGCCTCCTGAGAAACCCCCAAAATAGACAAAATAGCATCTTTATTCAGGACCAGACCAAGACCTGTTTTTTTTAATAAAACGCTTTGTTCCTTAAATAAATGACATATATCTATTCCAAAGTCAGAATACGGGACCTCAGAATGCTGTGAGTGTAGTTCTCTTTGCCCCGAAAGACAAAATAACACCCTTAGACAAAATAATGCCTTAACATTTTCATTATGCATAATTGGAGCCTAGATTTGAGAAATTCAATATCCAGAATAACTATTAAGAAACATTTTAGGGAACGCCTATGTGTCTCAGTCGGTCAAGCATCTGACTCTTCATTTCCACTTAGGTCATGATCTCACAGTTTGTGAGTTCGAGCCCCATATCAGGCTCTGCACTGTCAGCGCGGATTCTCTCTCTGCCCCTCTCTCACGCACTTGCTCTCTCTCACAATAAACTTAAAAAAAAAAAAAAGAAACATTGTATAGCATTAGTATATACATTATAGGTATTTAAGACAAAAACATTACTGGAATTTTAGCCACACAAATAATCAGAAGGAACGAGTAAATCAAACAGTAAGTAACAAGTGATACATTTTAACCTTTTTTCCAGAAATAAGAGATTTTAGTCAAAAAGTGAACCAAGAAGTCAGCACGAAACGACGAAGATTTATGAGCCTCTCTGGAAGTGCTCTGTCTATGAGATAAGAAGGTCTGTTCTCCATAAAAGCCACCAAATAAGACATAGCATTTTTTTTGCTTTTTTTTTTTTTTTTTTTTAGAGAACAGACTGAATATTCAAGGACCATTTCCCCGTCACTTAATTCTATTTTCGTCTTAATTATTCACAAGATTCCCGGTTTTCCCATTTCTAATATAACTCTCCAAGTGGGTTTAAACATACACAAATCCATATAAATGAGATGAAGATTTTAAAGCTTAAATTTTGGCATTGAGACATATTACCTGTGTCACTGATTTATATAAGACTGTGAATGTACGATATCACATTTGTCATCATAATAAACACCTTTACCAAGACAAAATACCTATTACTTGTTTATACTGCTTTTGTAATTTCTGTCTTTCTAACTTTTACTCTCTTTAGAAGTATCCAGATAACCAGATATCCAGTATTCAGTTGTCTGAAGTTTATCCATAAGTTAATTTAATATTTGTCCAAGCCCTAAGGATCTTGGAAAGAATATTCAAGTTGAAACAGTGTGGAATAATAGAATTGCTATTGGTATTAAAATTTGAACAGATGGTCTTTAAAAGTTTGCAGAAAGTGAAATAATTCAAAATGAATTGCAGTATTGTCTGGTGTTTACAAGACATGATCCTTTTAAAAGATAGTACTTATTACAATTTAATTTAGTCAGACACATACGTTTATATTTTTGTGATCATAAATATTTTGTGGAAGAATCAACTTATCTGATCCATTAAACCATCAAGACATTTTTGAAAGTTTAATTAGTCTTCTTCAAGAGTAACCAAGTCCTAAGTCATACAGAAAAGAGAATGTACATTGTAACCTTATTTTACATTTTATTGCAATGAAATCAGCAAGGGGACATATAGTTTTTATTAACAGCTTTATTTACACACAATTCATACGGCATATAGTTCACCAATTTAAAGCTTATCATTCATCCACGGATATGTGCAACCATCACCACAGTCCATTTTGGAACTTTTTCATTATTCCCAAAAGAAACCCCAAACCCTTTAGTTACCTCATTCCCCCCAAGACCTAAGCAACCACTAATCTATTTTATGTCTCTATGGATTTTCCCATTCTAGACTCTTCATATAATTGGAATTATCAAATATGTGGCCTTTTGTGCTTGGCTCATTTCACGTAGCATAAATTTTTGAAGACCTTTATTTTTTCAGAACAGTTTTAGGTTCATGGCAAAATTGAAAGGGAGCTACAGAGATTTCCCATAACCCCCTTTCACCCACCTGCCTAGCCTTCCCTGTTATCAACATCTGCCACCAGGATGGTACATTTGTTACCACTGATGAACCTACACTGACATGCCATTTTTCATTCAAAGCTCATAGTTTACAACTGGTAAACTTGATGTTGTACAGTCTATGGGTCTAGACAAATGTATGAAGACACGGATCCATCATAGTATCATACAAAGTATATTCAGCACCCTAAAAATCCTCTGTGCTGGACCTATTCATCCCTCTCCCCACCCCGACCACTGGCAATCATTTACCTTTTTACTGTCTTCATAGTTTTGCTTTTTCAAGAATGCCATACAGGAGCGCCAAGGTGGCTCAGTTGGTTGAGCATCTGACTCTTGATTTCAGCTCAGGTCATGATCCCAAGATGGTGGGATCGGGCTCCTTGTCAGGCTCTGTACTGAGCATGGAGCCTGCTTAAGATTCTCTCTCTCTGCCCCTCTTCCCCACTCACTCTGCCTCTCTCTCTAAAAAAAAAAATAATAATAAAAAGAATATCAGATACCTGGAATCCTATAGCACATAGGCTTTTCAGATTGGTTTCTTTCACTTTTAGTAACATGCATTTAAGTTTCTTCTATGTCTTCTCATGACTTGAGAGCTCATTTCTTTTACACGCTGAATAATATTCCATTGTCTGGGTGTAACACAGTTTATCTGTCATTCACCACTGAAGAACATCTTGGTTGCTTACAAGTCCTAGCAGTTCTTAGTAAAGCTGCTATAGGGGCGCCTGGGTGGCTCAGTCGGTTAAGCGTCCGACTTCAGCTCAGGTCATGATCTCACGGTTTGTGAGTTCGAGCCCCACATTGAGCTCTGTGCTGACAGCTCGGAGCCTGGAGCCTGCTTCGGATTCTGTGTCTCCCTCTCTCTCTGCCCCTCCCCCACTCAGGCTCTGTCTTTCTCTCTCAAAAATAAATAAACATTTTTAAAAAATAAATAAAACATGTCCATGTATGAACATGTTTTCGACTCCTTTGGGCAAATACCAAGGGGCATGATGACTGGATCATATGAAAAGAGTATATTTACTTTTGGAAGCACCTACCTGACTGTCTTCCAAAGTGGCCGTACCATTTTGCACTCCCACCAGCAAATGAAGGAGAGTCACTCTTGCTCCACATCCTCGCCAGCATCTGGTGTCATCTGTGTTTTCATTTTACTCTTTCTAATACGTGTGGCATAATGTTTTCAAGGCTAATTCGTATTGTAGCATGTACCAGTATTTAATTCATTTCTTTAATTTTTTTTTTAATTTTTTTTTCAACGTTTATTTATTTTGGGGACAGAGAGAGACAGAGCATGAACGGGGGAGGGGCAGAGAGAGAGGGAGACACAGAATCGGAAACAGGCTCCAGGCTCTGAGCCATCAGCCCAGAGCCTGACGCGGGGCTCGAACTCACGGACCGTGAGATCGTGACCTGGCTGAAGTCGGACGCTTAACCGACTGCGCCACCCAGGCGCCCCTTTAATGTTTATTTTTGAGAGAGAGAGAGAGAGAGAGAGAGCATGCGCAGGGTAGGGACAGACAGAAAGGAGGACAGAGCATCCCAAGCAGGCTCCACACAGTCAGTGAAGAGCCCGACGTGGGGCTTGAACCCATGAACCATGAGATCATGACCTGAGCTGAAGTCGGACGCTTAACCAACTGAGCCACCCAGATGTCCATTACTTCAATCATTTTTATTGCTGGTTAATATTCCATTGTGTGGATATGCAATATTTTGTTTAGCCATACAACTGATGGGCATTTGGGTTGCTTGCACCCAAATTATACTATTTTTTACTGTTTTTTTATTATTCTAAAAAATGCTGCAGAAAACAATCATGTGCAAATTTTTTTGTGGACACATTTTTCTTTCTTTCTTTTTTTAAATCTTTTATTTATTTTTGAGAGAGAGACAGAGTGCAAATGGGGGAGGAACAGAGAGAGAGGGAGACACAGAATGTGAAGCAGCACAGAGCCCGACGTGGGGCTTGAACTCAGGAACTGTGAGATCATGACGCTAGCCAAAGGCAGACGCTTAACTGACTGAGCCACCCAGGTGCCCCCACATGTTTTGATTTTTCTTGGGCATATACCTAGGAGTGGAATTTCTGTGTCATAAATTAATCCTATGTTTAACTATATGTGGAAGTGCCAAATTCTTTCCAAAGTGGCTGCACCATTTTACATTCAATGTAGTCAAAGAGACAGATAATAAAGTAAATAAATAAGAAATGCAATGAAGAAAAACATAAAGAATGTAGAAGGCTAGATCATGTTTGGGGGTTAAAATTTTAGTTGAAGTGAGGAGGCCATTTTGTGTCTAAGCTGAATGGTACATATATTATCTCACTGAGTCCCCCCAAAAATGAAACCAAACGTTTTAATATCATGTGGGTACCTAGATTCACAGAAGTTAGACATCGTGCCCAAGATTACATGGCAGGGAAATGGTGAACTGGAATTTCAATCCAGACTGCTCTGAATTCAAGGCTCAAGCTCTTTTCACTATACCACATTTTAATGTGTTCATTTTTCTAGAGTAAGAACTTATTCCTTAAAATGTAAGTATAATATATTTGGGACAAAACTGACAGTTATCTATGGAGCTCATATTTTCCTTAAGAAATAGTCTCAGCAGAAACTATGAACAGACTCAAAGAGAGTATGCTCTTTGACCCAACCTCTGCGTGAATAATATCATAAATACTATATGGCAGAGAAAAACTTTCCTATTGTCTTTGGGAGCCTCTTCTGAGGTACAGCATTGCATATAACTCCTGGGGAGATCCTACATTGTTAGATTTCTAGTTAAAAAATAAAAACGTCCTCATTTTAATGACATATCAACATGTAGCCAGACTTAATACTTAGAAGTCAGACCCTAGTTTCTGGCCCACACAGTTGGGGGGACTGACAGGTCTGAATGTCATAGGGCAAGAGTCTAGTAAGGAAGAATTGATATTACAATCTTGAGTTGAAAGGCATTGTGGATGCAGAATTCTTTCTTCATTCTTTTTTATTTTGTAAGGCCTTCAGCTGATTGGATGGGGCCAACCTTCATCATGGAATGGAGGGTAATCTGCTTTAGTCACAGTCTACTGATTTAGATGTTGCTCACATCTCAAAAATACCCTCATAACAGGGCAGCCTCATAACAGGGCACAGGTCAGGGGTTAAGCATCAGACTCTTGATCTCAGCTCAGGTCTTGAGCCAGGGTGCTGAAATCAAGCCCCATGTTGGACTCCACAATGGGTATGAAGCCTACTTAGAAAAAAAAAAAAAACCCAAAACCCTCATAGGAACATCTAGACTGACATTTGAGCAAGTCATCTGGGCAGAAGAGTCTGGCCATGCTGGACACATGAAATTAACCATCATGTTCCCTTACCCCAGTGGACCATCCTGAGTACACCTGGGGTATATCTGCTGCAGTTTGGAGATTTTTATGGGTTGGCTGAGCAGGGCTGTAATGGTTCAGCAGTCTGTAGGGCGACTCTAAATAAAGTTTAGTGGCAAAGACGAGGAAGTAGGGAAACAATTATTTTCTGGGCACCTATTCTAGACCCTGAGACATAGCAGCAAATGAGACAGATGAGGTCTTACAGAACTTACGTTACAGCAGGTAAGATTAAAATTAAAATTACCTACCGAAGACAAAATCATCTGTGTGCCACGGGAAAGGAGAAACGTATGAGGAAAGAGAGTGGCATTTGAGCCAAGACCTTGAAGAACAGGTACGTTTTTTAAAATTATTATTTATTTATTTTGAGAGAGAGGGAGAGAGAGCATGTGGGAGTGGCAGAGAAAAGTGAAAAGAGAGAGAATCCCAAGCAGGCTCTACACTGTCAGGGCATAGCCTGATGCGGGGCTCGAACCTATGAACTGCGAGATCATGACCTGAGCTGAAATCAAGAGTCAGATGCTCAACCGACTGAGCCACCCAGGTGCCTGCAGGTAAGTTTTTAACAAAAGAAAATGCGGAAAAGGATGTGAGAAATACAAATCAGATTCTTAAGAATGAATGCCATTGAATTACTTTACAGGCAACAATAGCAACAAAAAGTCTGTTTTTGCAATTAATTCTTAAGAATAATCAGATGTGATCATTTCCTCTTTTATTCTGAACTAACTGATGATTTGAAATCAGTTAGCGCTAGAAAACGATAAGGAAAAACATTCAAACATTTTCCTGACGTCGAGTTAAACATGAAATTATTCTACATTTTGGAGATGGAAATTGCGGTGGCATTCATAGGAGTACTTTTTCTGTATCCAGAATTTTCCAAATGAGCTGGAAGCTCAATTAAAACGTTAGGGGACAGATGTTTTCAAGCTCTTGTCTCACCCTTCTTAAAGACCTACCGTGTCCACTCACCATGTCCCCCCACCCAGTCCCCAAACCCTTTTAACAAATACATGTTCTGACCTAACGGCTCTTCCCCCTCAAAAAGTCCGATTGCTGCCCCCTAGCAACACTTTTTGTCTATCAGCTTCCAAAAGCAGCCAGTTCCTGAGTAACTCTTGACTTCTTCAGTGTTTGGGTTGGGAATTTTCTAAGGGATAATTATCTAAAAAGGGAATTATCTAAAAAAAAAAAAAAAATCCAACACAGGCAAATTCATGCCTATAGCTGGAGGGCAGGCCAGAAGAACAAGCAAATACTGAGGACTTCAGTATTGCAAGCGGTTGTATATTAAGCGATTGGAACACAGGCAGGCAGTTTTTAGCCAAGCATCTGGCCTGATCTGCAGCAGCTTGCCTTTCGTTAAAAATAGATGCGATGTTTGCCAATAACTTTCCCTGCGAGCTTAATGTGGTATGTTCCACATAGAAGGAAGAAACACCGAGCCAACTCGAGACAACCTATGTTCATTATTTAGGACTGTTGGAGCACGACAGTTAGCATTTCAGGACTTATTAACCACACAACATGGAACACAAGAGCTTCTCACGTTTTCCTAGGATGTTAGCAACTCTTGCCCCACCTTGTCCTTTAAAAGGCTCTGTGCGGGTGACAGACGTTTGCAGTTGTCCTCATGACATCACGGAAACCAAACCTTCTCAGTCAAGGTCAGATCAACCCATCACAGAGGTTGTGATCATCCGCTCAGCAAATGACAAAATGTCAGGCAATGGGGAAAGGGGCAGGACTGAGTTGATTGCCAGAGTGTCCAGCGCTCAGTCCCAGGCTGCTTGACATTTTTGCCTCCGTTAACCCTGGCTCATCCGTCTCACCTCCCTGCTCGTCTGTAATTAAACACCCTGCAAGGCCAGGAGAACAGCTTTGAAATATCAGGCTTGCTTGCAAGCACCTTCTTTGGTGGATACTCTGCTCTTTTCATAGGAGTCCACCTTGTCCTGCAGATTTTCTCCCTTGGTGGAAGTTTTCAGAAGGCATTAATAAGCCACAGGGCAAGAATGCCCAGTGTTTGGACCACTTCCTGATACTGAAGTTTTTAGAGCCCTCTATGTATGGTTACCATGCATAGAGCAGAGCAGCTCAGAGAACAAAAATCTTTCTCCTCGAGTTTCACTTATATTACAGACTGCATGGGTCTCAAATTTCCACTTGGAAATACATGTTTCCCAGGCAGTGAGAGAGAATGGCTCATTTTTTGCCCTGGAGTCGGTTTCTATTGTGGATGGGTAGAAAAAAAAAGGGAGCATAGCCATCGATATTCTGCACTAGACCCTAGACCCTGCTTCCCCTCCATGGAGAACTGAGTGGCTGTATGTTAAAAGGGGCATGGCACAGAGCACCTGGTGGCTGAGTCCGTTAAGTGTCCAGCTTCGGCTCAGGTCACGATCTCACGGTTCATGTGTTCAAGCCCCACATCGGGCTCTGTGCCGACAGCTCAGAGCCTGGAGCCTGCTTCGGATTCTGTATCTCCCTCTCTCTCTGCTCCTCCCCTGCTAGGCCTCTCAAAAATAAGTAAACATGAAAAAAAATGTTTTTAAATGGCAAGGCACCGAGAAAGCTTTGTGTCCAATTTTGTGGTTTTACTGGAGAAGAAACAGTAGTTCTAATAGACAAGGAATCCAGTTAGCCCATTAATGGAAATTGAGTCTCTTGTCTCCACACGGGTGGTGTAAGACTTTCTTCCCATCAGCTGGCATGGCAGTCCTCATCCGAATGTTCTCCCATTTCTGTTCCAACCTAAGATTTCAAACACTGACAGAAGCAGTGTTCTAAACTTCCAGATTTCTGGAGATGCGGTGTGTTGTTTGTTGTTTCTTCTGGATTACAGGAGAATGGGAAAGCTGAATGATTGGCCAAACGGTCACACAATTATGTATTTTCTGTCATGGCAAGATGTGAAGTCAGAAAAGTAAGTTGCAGAAAAATGTATAGCAATCAAGCCGATTTTGTGCATGTGAAGCTTAAAAAAGAGATCTGAACTAAAATTGTTAAAAATGGTTGCCCTGAGGAGCATGAGTGGGATTAGAAAGTGGGAATTAGAGCGGTACTTTCCTATTTTTCTGCTTGTTACTATTCTATCACTGCCACAGTGAAAATGTCATCTTGTATTTCATGAGTAACGTGCTAAAAGGTACTTGAACTTGACAAAGGGCTAATATCTAGAATACATAAAGAACTCTCAAAACTCAACAGTAAAAGCAATAACCAGTCCGGTTAGAAAATTCACGAAAGACATGACAGACATTTCACTGCCATCCAGATGACCACTAGCACATGAAAAGGTTTCCGATGTCATTAGACATAAGAAAAATAAAAATTAAAACTACAGTTCTATGTCACTACACAACTATCAGAGTGGCTTCAACAAAGATTAGTGAAGGGCGCCTGGGTGGTTCAGTGATTAAGTGTCCAACTTCGGCTCAGGTCATGATCTCGCAGTCTATGAGTTTGAGCCCCGTGTTGGGCTCTGCGCTGACAGCTCGGAGACTGGAGTCTGCTTTGGATCCTGTGTCTCTCTCTCTCTCTGCTCTTCCCCATTTGGCACTGTCTCTCTCTCTCTCTCTCTCTCTCTCTCTCTCTCTCAAAAATAAAAAAACATTAAAAAAAAGAATAGTGAAAACATCAAATTCTGACAAGGATTTGGAAAACTTGGGCCCCTTGGCTGGTGGGAATATGCTATGGCACAGCTACATGGGAAAATAATTTGCCAGTTTCTTATAAATTGTACTCTTGCATATTTATTCCAAATAAGTGAAAACTTATGTTCACGCAAAAATGAATGCTCGTAGCAGCTGTATTCCTAAGAGCTAAGATCTGGAAACAGTCCAGAGATTCTTCAGTGGGAAAATAGTTCAGTGCACTGTCGCACTCTTGGACCATGGAATACTGTTGATACACGGGACAACTTGGGTGACTCTCCAGGGAATTACACTGAGGGAAAAGAGCCAATCCCAAAAGGTTACATAATGTATGATTCCATTTATAGAAGAGTTTGAAATGACAAAGTTTTAGAAAGGCAGAACAGACTAGTGGTTGCCAGGGGCGAGGGGAGAGGGAGGAGGGCTGGGCAGAGTTGGTGTGGTTATAGAAAGGCAACGCAGGAATCTTTGTGGGACTGAAAGTGTTTTGCTCATTGGTTGTGGTCACAGACACACGTGAATTTACATGTGATAACCCTGGATACAGCTAGGGGCACCTGGCTGGCTCAGTTATTTGAGTGTCTGACTCTTGATTTCAGCTCAGGTCATGATCTCATGGTCCTGAGATCAAGCCCTGTGTCAGGTTGGTGATAGTAATGTGCTGCCAGGATTGAGACCCACCCCTCCGGGTTAGAGTGGATAGCATGGTGATGGCTTATAAAGCCCCAGCCCAGTGGCGCCTGGGTGGCTCAGTTGGTTAGACATCTGACTTCGGCTCAGGTCATGATCTAGAGGTTTGTGGGTTCGAGCCCCATGTCAGGCTCTGGACTGATAACTCAGAGCCTGGAGCCTGCTTCAGATTCTGTGTCTTTTTCTCTTTCTGCCCCTCCTCTGCTCGCACTCTGTCTCTCTCTCTAAAATAAATAGATATAAAATAATGGGAATGCAAGCTGGTGCAGCCACTCTGGAAAACAGTATGGAGGTTCCTCAAAAAACTAAAAACGGAACTACCCTACGACCCAGCAATTGCACTACTAGGTATTTACCCAAGGGATACAGGTATGCTGTTTCGAAGGGGCACATGCACCCCCATGTGTATAGCAGCACTATCCACAATAGCCAAAGTATGGAAAGGGCCCAAAAGTCCATCGATGGATGAATGGATAAAGAAGATGTGGTATATATATATATATATATATATGTACACAATGGAGTATTACTTGGCAATCAAAAAGAATGAAATCTTGCCATTTGCAACTACGTGGATGAAATTGGAGGGTATTATGCTGAGTGAAATTAGTCAGTCAGAAAAAGACAAATATAGTATGACTTCACTCATATGAGGACTTTAAGGCACAGAACAGATGAACACAAGGGAAGGGAAACAAAAATAATCTAAAAACAGGGAGGGGGCCAAAACAGAAGAGACTCATAAATATGGAGAACAAACAGAGGGTTCCTGGAGGGGTTGTGGGAGGGGGGGTGGGCTAAGTGGGTAAGGGGCACTAAGGAGTCAACTCCTGAAATCATTGTCGCACCATATGCTAACTAACTTGGATGTCAATTTAAAAAATTACATACATACATACATAAAATAAAAATAAAAAATTGTTTAAAGAAAAAGAAACCACCAGCCCAGGTCCTCTTTTCTCACTATCCCAGACTATACTTCTGTGGTCAGAGGGCTGTGTGAGGGGCAGGCTGGTGGCTGAGTGCTAGAACACACCCAGGCATGCTTAGTATTCTCCAGGCTGTGTACTTGGCTGAGTCTCTCCACATGTGGCTGAGGCTCTGACGGTTTTCTCTACTGGCTGCTTCTGAGGCTGCTGAGAGACTGAGCAAACTGTGGCCAGAGCCCTTGAGGACCGGGAAGGGTAAAAGAGGCAAAGGTAAAAGACAACAAAGCCTTCTGGGGCCTAGCTCAGCCTCAGTGGTCAGCGCCGCTGAACGCTCTTCACCATCTCTGGGGTCTGGCCGGTGTCAGGGAGGCACTGGGGATTAATCTCCATGTCTCTGGAGCAGAAAAGGGGCTGGGCATTTAGTGCCTCCCTGCAGCATACTTCTGGTTAGGGTACTCACTTCCAAACACCCCAGAGACCATGTGAAAGGAAAACCCATTTAAAATCTCCTGCATACGCGTTGCATCCAGCAGTCGTTAGCATCTGGAAGGCAAACGGAGCTCTGGAAAATACTGCCTGAATATATCATAAGTACCACAAGAATTTCTCGAATAACCCACACAAATTCCGCAGACTCTGCTAGACGTCAGGCAGAGGGATTTCTGCTTTCTGGCCATTTCTGGCCATTTGTGCTCTACCCCCCGCCCCCCCCCCCCCCCCCCCCCCGCACCACTGTTATTTATGAATTCCAGACATTTTCAACGTTTATTTATTTTTGGGACAGAGAGAGACAGAGCATGAACGGGGGAGGGGCAGAGAGAGAGGGAGACACAGAATCGGAAACAGGTTCCAGGCTCCGAGCCATCAGCCCAGAGCCCGACGCGGGTCTCGAACTCACGGACCGCGAGATCGTGACCTGGCTGAAGTCGGACGCTTAACCAACTGTGCCACCCAGGCGCCCCATGACATTTTCTTGATTGTTCTAGCGAACAGCAAAGTTAGCTTCTCCCTCAATCCAGCTGTGTCCCGTTATCCACACTTGGCACCTTTCAGATTCTGTCCCTAGGCTGCTGATAAAGATCCATTCATCAGTACCCAAAAAGCCACATCCTACCTGACCCCTGATTCATTGTGTTTATAGAATCACAAGTGTGACCGCTGAACCAGATGTTCTTTTCTTTGTGCCAAGGTCGTGTTAGTTGGTTCTGCCTTCTGTTGAACCTTTGGAGAATGGAAGAAAACAAATCATTTTCTCTCCTCTATTTTTTTTCTATTTGCTGTTGCAGGCACTCAGCAGAGAGACTTCTCTGAGAAGTCATTGTCAAGAGAAACAAAAGATTGAAAAGGCAAAACATCTAGCACCCTACAACTTGCTACTGTCTGGGCTTGAGGGCATGCTGTCAGATTCCAGGAGGGCCCCCCTGCCCCCTGCCGCTGGAATCTTCTCTGACCCCATTCTTAACTCCTTCACCTTCTCTCCTCTCTCTTCTGGTCTTGACTCAAAATGAGGACGCCAGTTATGTTTTCCATAAGACAGCCCCAAACCTACATGAAAACTCAATAGAGTCTGTAGCAGATTTCTGCCTTTTTTTTTTTTTTTTCCTCTTTAGATCAGAGGTGCTCAGACCTTACGATAAAACTTAAAAGGTCAGACTCAACAGTGTCTATGTGACCAAGGCCCAGTAAGAACTCTGGACATGAAGGCTCAGCCTTTGTTGGCACTACCCCGTGTGTATTGTGACATACTGTTGCCTGAACAAATCACTGGTCACGGCTCACCATTCATGGGCCTCTCCTGGAGTCTGCCCCGTGCGCCTCTCGTCCTAGCTGATTCTACTCTGTACCCTTTCGTTGTAACAAACCACAGCCTCCAGGGAATTCTATGAGTCCTCCTGGGGAATCATCAAACCTGAGACCCCTGAACTCGCAATTGTTGTCCGAAGTGGTCTTGGGGATTTCCTTAACTTTGCAGTTCTCGTTAATAATCCTGGGAAAGTCAGATGACCTTTCTGGTCTTCTGTTAGCTCATCTGGAAAGTGAGGACATGATTATATCTTAACTGCTGGCCCTCATGTACAGAATCATGCAGCTAGGGTGCCTGGGTGGCTCAGTTGGCTGAGCGTCCAACTCTTGATTTCAGCTCAAGTCATGATCCCTGGGTTGTGGGATCAAGCCCGGCCTTGGTCTCCATGCTCGGTGTGGAGCCAGCCTAAAATTCTGCCTCTCTCTCTGCCCGTCACCACCAGCTCTGTCTCAAACTGAAAAAAAAAACAAAAAAAAAAACAAAAAAAAACCTGAACCAATGAATTTGAAAGAACTTTGTGAACCGTGAGAGAGTTTGTCAATGATACAGACAATTATTGTCACAGTTGCATGCTGTCTCAGAGTTCCAGGTGACAGATAGCATGGCTGTAGAGATGAATGGTCCAGACTTTGGAGTCAGCCCGATTTGACTTTGGTCTCCATGTGTACCCATTACTGAGGCTACTTAATCTCTACGTTTTCACAATCTGCATCTACAAAATGGATGTGATGACATTTAGTTCACAGCTGTTGTAAGAACTTAAAAAAACTCTAAGGACATAACACCTACACAGATGGTCCTCAACTTGCAAGGGTTTGACTTACGAGTTTTCAACTGTACGTTGGTGTGAGAGCGATACACATTCAATAGAAACCATGCTTCAAATTTTGAATTTCAATCTTTTCCCGGGCTAGCGGTACGGGTATGATAGTCTCTCGCGATACTGGGCAGCAATGAGCTGAGACTCCCAGGCAGCCACCCAATCATGATGGTAAACAACTTCGAACGATTCTGTACCAGACAACCACCTGTTTTCCACTTTCAGTTCAGTGTGCAATACATCATATAAGGTATTCAACACTTTATGCTAAAATGGGCCTGGAGTTAGATGATGTTGCCCGACTGTAGACTAATGTGTTCCGAGCATGTTTAAGGTAGGTTGGGCTAAGCTATGATGTTCAGTAGGTTAGGTGTATTAAATCTATTCTGACTTTCAATATTTTCAACTTTTGATGGGTTTATCAGGACAGTGCTTCAATGTAAGTCAAGGAAGATGTAGAGTTATCATTGTTACAATTATTATTATTATTGTTATTGTTTTCATGTTGTATTCTTTTTTTTAATGTTTATTATTTCCAGAGACAGAGTGAGAGACAGAGCGCAGGCAGGGGGAGGGGCAGAGAGAGAGGGAGACACAGAATCTGAAGCAGGCTCCAGGCTCTGAGCTGTCAGCACAGAGCCCGGTGGGGGGGGGGGGGGGGGGGGGGATGGGGCTCAAAACTCACGAACTGCGAGATCATGATCTGAGCCAAAGTCAGATGCTTAACTTACTGAGCCACTCAGGCACCCCTAATGTTTTATTCATTTTTAAGAGAGAGACAGAGAGACAGAGAATGAGCAGGGAAGGGGCAAAGAGAGGGAGACACAGAATCCAAGGCAGACTCCACGCTGTCAGCAAAGAGCCTGACGCAGGGGTCGAACTCATGAATGGGAGATCATGACTTGAGCCGCATTCGGATGCTTAACCAACAGAGCCCCCCAGATGCCCCGTGATTATTACTTTTAACTACTCCTATTCCATTGGCTACCCAGCTGTGGAGGTGGGATATATTGCCAAATTTTTGCATGAAACCCAACATGTCATTTCTCTTTGCTTCACAATATTATTATGGTATTGGCTAGTAAGTTATTGTTTTATTTTGTTTTTTAATGTTCATTTATTTATCTTGGGAGAGAGAGAGAGCATGAGCAGGGGAGGGGCAGAGAGAGAGAGGGCGAGAGAGAATCCTAAGCAGGCTCCACACTGTCAGTGCAGAACCCAAGGTGGGACTCAAACCCATGAACTGTGAGATCATGACCTGAGTCAAAATCAAGAGTCAGACGTTTAACCCAGGCACCCCTAGTTAAGTTATTGTTTTAGAATATTAAATAGCTACAGATATTAATATAGTTACTATAACCTCACTACTCTAAATTACCGGTAAGGTATAATCAAGATTGCATTTTCTATGTCAGTTTGGTTTAATTTAAGCATTGGTGGGTTGTTGATTTGTTGATTAAGGTACTAATATTCGTCTTCACTGTACTCACGATTGGGAGTGGACTCTAACAAGAACTCATAAAATCATATAATAAAAACAGGGATAGAAATTAGAACAGGGTTGGAGGAAATAGTTCAAGGCTGACACTTTGAAGAATAGCTTTAACACTGAAGGTGCCTGGGTGGCTCAGTTGGTTAAGCATCTGACTCTTGATTTAGTTTCAGGTCATGATCTCAAAGTTCGTGAGTTCGAGCCCCACATCAGGCTCTGTGCTGACAGTGTGGTGCCTGCTTGGGATTCTCTCTTTCTCCCTCTCTCTGCCCCTTCCCCACTCACCCTGTCTCTAAATAAATAAATAAATAATCTAAAACATAGGGTTTCCTTCTTCCCTATAATGATTTCTGTCAATACTTCCTTGTCTCTTCCCCTGTTTTCCAATCTTGACCCCCCCCTAAGGAGGTAGCATTGTACCAGGCCAGGCAGCGCTCTCATCTTCCCCTGAAGGCTACCTGAGGTACGCTTTTGAACAACCAACATTCCATTCCATTTTGTTTTAAGGAGTTGAAATCCAAATGGAAGGTGACATTTTGATATCATTGCCAGGAGCGCCTTACCAAAATGTGGGCCTAAAACATAGTTTCTTTTCTGTTTTGCTTGTTTGTTTTTCTAATGACCATGTGTAAAACAGATCTCCGCCTGCGTGTGAAAGAGTGAATGAAGAGGTCTGTTTCCACACATCTCTTCACTACTTCCAGCTTCTGTCTCAGCCTCTCCACCCCTGAGCCCCACCTTGTCTCTGGGGATCACCTTGTTCATGACTTGTATCCTATTCTTCCCCCCATCCCTGAGCTCCACCGTCTTCTCTGAGATTCACCCACTCTTAACTCCCACCCCCATCACTGAGCACCCCCACCTCACAGCCATCAGGAGCCAGGGAGAAGTGGCATGCCACACCCCTGGAAAAATGACCACCGGAAAAGACACACCACTTCTTTTCACAGTCCGTTAACCACACTGGAGGGACATGATCACATGTAGCTATGAAGGCCTTTATTGTAGTGGCATCTGGGTGGCTCAGTCGGTTGAGTGTCTGACTCTTGGTTTTGGCTCGGGTCATGATTTCGTGTGTGCTTCATGGGTTCTAGCCCTGCATCGGGCTCTGTGTTGGTGGCACTAAGCCTGCTTAGGATTCTCTCTCTCCTTCTCTCTGCCCCTCCCCCACTTGTGCTCAGGCTCTCTCTCTCAAAATAAATAAACTTAAAAAAAACACACACAAAGGCCTTTATTGTAGGAACTGTGCACACCCTCTGCCACTACAACTTTGCCTGGCTTACGGTGATTGGCAACACCACATTTTGTATTGTTTTCTAGCATTTCACACTGTTTTCTTTTGCTTGATGAGCAAAGATACATGGTCACGGTAGAAAATTTGTAAAGTACACAATGTTGCTAAGAGGCAGTTAGAAATATTACCCACAATCCTATCGCCCAAGAGAAATAGTGATTCATAGTTTGATATGTTTCTTTCCAGAACTTTCTCTGTCCATTCCTTTACCTAGCTCAGATAAAATTATGAATGCAATTTGTACTTCAAGTTGTGTTTTCATTTATTAGTAATTGTGTCTGGTCACCTAACAGCAGTGTCTCTAATGCTTGAGAGAGGAAGACAGTGTCTCTGTCCTCAGAGTCTGGAGGAGAGAAGTGGAGGATACAGAAGTGCGGTTCGGGAGACTTAAGAGGGTGGCCGCCCATTCTCATGTAATCTAGACAAACTGGGGAGATGACTGTGGGCATGAATAATTCAAAGAAAGAGCAGAGCTAAGTCCAGACCCTTGATAAGTGGACACTAGAGGTCTTTGAGCCAAAATCATGTAGGCAAAGATGGAAGGAACGATGGCCTTTGACCTCTGCACGTGAAGAGTGTTCAGAGGATTGTTCGTGAAATCCAGGTGTCTGCATGAAGAAGATCGAGCTGAGCAATGGACGAGGACACAAGTCACTGGCTGTCAAAATTCATCATTTGGGCAGGTAGAAGTCTCAGCCCTGGCAGCAAAACAGAGGAAACTTTCCGGTTTCCTGATAATTCTAATGATGGTAGGTTATGGGTATTTCCAGAAGATTCTAACAAGGGTAGGTTCTGGGCAGGCCACATATGAAGAAAGGTATTCTCATATTAGAAAATGACCATCAAAGGGGGCAGTGCACTACAGTGATTTACAGGTCCCTTCAGCACTGAGTGCCTCAGGGCTGCAGATCCCAATCACAAATAGGGCGGGGCTTTGAGGGAAAAGACTGCATCATAATGGAGCTTCCCCAAATAACACTGAGCACACCCTAACCCTCTTCTAGTACTAGTCTACCTAAAGGATGGTAATAAAATACTTAGAAAGGCATAACTGCAAGTCTCTTGAATCAGTATTCTCAAACTTGTTTTTACCTTAATCAACTCTGTTCAGATAAGGGAACCCCTTGTTCACACCTAGATCTACCTCCCACTGGGAAAAGGAACTTGGGGATTCCAAAGAATTAAGAGGGGGCCAAGATTATAATAAAACCATGGTCTTATTGAAGTAATGGGGGGAAAATACAAAAGGATCAACAAACTGAAACCTATTGATAATTATACAAATATATTACTAATATAAACCTTATATATTAATTGGAAGCCTTGGCCCATTCAAACCAACATTGATGATGTAGTTAAGTGTGTCTCATCCTGGGGCGACTGATTGGCTCAGTTGGTTAAGCCTCTGACTCTTGATTCCAGTTCAGGTCATGATGTCACAATTCATGAGATTGAGCCCTGCATGGGGCTCTGCACTAACAAGCACCAACATAGAGCCTGCTTGGGATTCTCTCTCTCCCTTTCTCTCTGCCCCTCCCTTGCTCATGCTCTTTTTCTCTCAAAATAAACATGGGGAAAAAAAAGTGTGTCTTATCTAAAAATTGTTGCAATCTCAACTCTGTGTAAGAAGCTTTGGAACTAGAGATGCCTGGGTGGCTCCATCGGTTAAGTATCTGACTCTCAATTTCAGTTCATGATCTCATGGTTCGTGAGATCAAACCCCATGTGGGGCTCTATGGTGATAGTGAGGAGCCTGCTTGAGATTCTCTCTCTCCTCTCTCTGCAGCACCCCCTCAAGCTCCACACTCTCTCTCTCTCTCTCATAAAAACTTAAAAAAAAAGCAGCAGCTTTGGAACTAAACAATCACCATTAAACATTCAGCTTAAATTTAAATTATCAAATAATGTGTGTAATAGAAACCCTCATCCTCAATTCCTACTTCTACCCTTGACCCCACCTGAATCCCTGATCCTTGCCACCCTTTGCTCCTCAGATTCCACCTCTCTTGTAACCTGGAGCCCCAATATAATAACTTGATAACTTTTCAAAAACGAAAATAGAATCTTGTCTTGTTAGCATCACGAATCGGGAATGAATGTAAAATATCTCATGTTTGTGATCACAGCTGCTTGTTATTTCCAGTTCTTCAATACTTAATGCAAAATCAACCTAAAAAAATTTTTTTAATGTTTTTATTTATTTTTGAGACAGAGACAGAGCATGAGCTGGGGAGGGGCAGAGAGAGAGAGGGAGACACAGAATCTGAAGCAGGCTCCATGCTCTGAGCTGTCAGCACAGAGCCAACGCGGGGCTTGAACCAGGAACTGTGAGATCATGACCTAAGCTGAAGTCAGACGCTTAACCGACTGAGCCACCCAGGCGCCCCAATGCAAAATCAACTTAAAAAAATTTTTTTAATGTCTTTATTTATCTTTGAGATAGAGACAGAGCATGAGCAGGGGAGGGGCAGAGAGAGAGGGAGATACAGAATCCGAAGCAGGCTCCAGGCTCTAAGCTGTCAGCACAGAAACCGATGCAGGGCTCGAACTTATGGAATGTGAGATCATGACCTGAGCTGAAGTTGATCGTTCAACTGATGGAGCCACCCAGGCTCCCCAATGCAAAATCAACTTTAGATGTAGACTCTGGTCCAATATTTCAGATATTGTGATAATAGAGACCCAAATGTTAGAAGTATGAAAAAATGTACCCTAAAATATTAAATATGGGGTGCTGGCCACAGAGCTAGGGCAAATGTGGAAACTGATTCCTCGGCCAGTAGTATCAGTGGAATTATATCAGGGTGGTTTTATGTGCCCTAGCCCGAACAGCTTGTAGAATTGGGAATCCCTCCTATATAGGCATTCATTTGGTAGAGAGTGTGGCCCCCCAAATAAACAATACTTTATCACTCAAAGCAAATACTTCACAGTATTGAGCGTGTTTATTCTTGTACACCAATATGTCAGTTCAAGTCCTCTGGGGAGCAGATGCCAGATGGAATTAGAAATTCAAGAGATTTGTTGGGAGAAATGCCTGCAATGGATAAAAGGGTGAGGGAGGCGGAATACACAGGGAGAGACTTCAGCCTGAGATGCGGGTCCAACACCTGTGAAAGGGGCAGGGAAGGAAGATTGGGTGGAAGAGTTTTAGTCTGCATTACGGCTCTGAGAAAGCCAGGCAACCCTGGAGTAGAAGGTTGCTCATTGGATGAGTCCTGCGTCAGGCAGAAGTGGACCACCTTCAGTACCCCACCATGCCCACTCACTGGCTCAGGCATCCTGGGTAGAGCATTGACCCGACTTGGACAGCAGGTTTTCATGAAGGAAGATCTGAGCATTGCACCTTCATGAGTTCCCCAGTCCACCCCTTGTGCTGCTCAGATCCTTTGCTCCACATATTCAAGGAACTGTGGACCTCTCTTCCTGAGGGAAAGTCTTCCTGAGGGAAAGTCTTGATGACTTACTTGGTGCTGTGACCCAAACCCTCATTCTTACAGGGTCTGAGGCCTTGGTAATTATACCCATTTTGGGTTGCATTTGCTACACGTCCGTTCACTGCTTCATCTGGGCAACGTCTGCCAAGAAATACCTAAGTGGATTACCTGGACTTGCACATTATTCTGCCCTGCTCTCCTGTAAGAGCATGAGACGGGCAGTCTGCTTCTGCTGGTAAGGGTCCATTATCCCTGCCATGATGGTGACTCTTTTCACCTGCTGGAACATGGTTATAAGGAGTCCACAGTTCCCTGGCAGTAGCCATAGCATATAGTTCAATGGGACCCTTGCTGTGTACCCTGGTAAGAATGTGCCCCATTGGGTACCAGGACTTTACCATCCATGATCACAGAGTTGCCCAAAAAGCACCAAGTCTCTCGGTGGTCACAGACAGTGATGACAAGTGAAGCCTCTCTTGTTTCCATCCCTTGGGTCTCAGATGCTTCTGTTTCCTATAGAAGACACATCACCATATAAAGTTCTCTGATTTAGTGTCTATAGTGCATCCCAAAGGAAGGCACCCCATTTTGCAGAGTACTGTCAGCAAGGTGGCACCTCATTTGCACCTTTGGAAGGCCACCAGTGAAAAGCCACTTCTCTTGGATGGTGCTGTAGATGATGTAATGCATAGATCCCATGGTCATGAGCCCACTTCCATATCTCCTTTGCGGTGAAATGGGTCCCCTGGTTGGGTGCTGTGTTGTATGAGATTTTATGCTTGTAAATCAGGCATTCTGTGAGTTCCTAGATAGTAGTGTTGGCTGAAGCTCTGTGAGCAAGAAAAACAAACCCATAGCCCAAATAGTTGTTTTCCCTGTTGAAGATAACTACTGGCTGGCTCTTCTAGCAAAGAAGGGGACCGGCCTAGTTTATTTGCCATAAAATTATAGGTTGGTCTCCTAAAAGAGCAGTGCTATTTAGGGGACTTAGTTTGGTCTCTGTTGCTGGCAGGTTGGAACTTCAGAGGCGGAAGTACCTAAATCAGTCTTGGTAATGGGCGTATATGCTGCTGAGTTCATGCACGTCCTCTGTCTCGGCCCTTGTCTAGGCCACTCCATTCAGTGGGTACAGTGTGTCAATTCTGGGATGGTCAGTGATGAAGGTTGGCTAATATTGCCCCAGACCCCCTTGACTCTAGTGCTCCAGTTTTGTTTTGTTTTGTTTTCCCTTCCAGGCCTCTGAAACGGAGCCCATTGGCACCTAGGAATCTATATATTCCCAACTTGGGCTACTTTTTCTTCCACACAAAGTCAATGACAGGATGCACTGCTCCCAGCTTTGCCCATTGGAAAGATTTTTGTCTCTAAGGTCTTTCAAATCCGGCTCTGAATGTGGCTGTAAATGCAGCTGCTATCCATTTTCAGCTTAGATTCAGACCAAGCCAACTCATCCCAAAGGCTGGCTTTTTCTTCCCTCTTCATTCTGTTTGTATGAGTTTCTCACATAAGTGGTCCTATGTGCAAGGTGAAGGAGGGGCACCGGTGTAACCAGGGTGGGTGACATGGGTGTTTTGGGCTGCCTGCTCATGCCCTCTGGTCCTGCTTGGTCTCGATCCCAGACATTCCATTTCTATCTTGCTGTGGACTTCCGCTGGGCCTATTCCACATTATGACTTGGTGTGTCTAACAAAAGCCACTTCATAATGGGCAATTGTGCATGCAGAGTCACTCAGTGCCCTATGGTCGAGCACTCCAGCTCTCACAGGGGCCCAGGAACATGCCAGGAGCTATTTCTCAAAAGGCATATAATTCTGCCCTGCAGGTGGCATGGCCTTGCTCCAGAGCTCCAAGGGCTCACACTGTGATTCCCTCACGGACCTTGCCACACTGCAGCTTCTTCCATCCCTGAAGTCATGGACACCATAGGGTGTCCTGAATCATACGGCCCAACAGAAGAGCCCCTTGCATAGCAGCCTAGATTTGCTGCAGAGCTCATTCTTGGTTGGGCCCCAGTCATGGTTGACATATCCCTCAGTAAGGGACCTAGAGAGGTATTTCCAGACGTGTAGCGTGCTGCATTCAGGACCCAAAAAGGCTCACCAAGCGTTATGCTTCCATCTGTAAAGCAGGGAATGCAAGATTCAGAAATTTGTCTTTTACTTTGGAAAGGGTGTCTTGGCAAGCCCCGGAGTACAGAACCTCGAAAAAATTTACTCCAGTAGTAGGTTTCTGAGTCTCCCGGGGCGTGACCCCCGCCCCGTGGAGCGTAGTTGTCTTCCCAAGGCTTCTAGCATATTAGTCGCCACTTTATTAACCTGTCCACTCAGCACGATGTCATCGACGTAATGGATCAGGGTGATGTTCTGTGAGATGTCCAGAAGGTCCAGCTCACTTCAGACGATACAGTAAATGAATATTCTTGTCAGTTAGGGGAGTCTTGCGTCAGGTAAACGGAACCTGACTCTAGCACCTCCCCCCCGCTTCGATTAGCTCAGCCATTGGCTGGGAGGGGGCAGGGGGCGTGGCCTCGGGGATCCTGAAGGCGTGGCCGGTCCTTGCACAGTTAGGGAGGACAGATCCATGGTGTGTGCGTTAGGGCGATGCTTATTCTTTTCTGGTACTGTTCTCTGTGTCCCAAAATTTCTGAAGTGCACACATATTATCTCTAAAACGAGAAGAAGCTAAAACATATGCACAATCATATTCCAAAAGTGTCTATGTCCAGTTTTTTTTTTAGACCTATCCTGTTGAGCAGTGAAATGTCTATCACACTAGATTTTTGAACAAGACTCTGGCCAAGAAACCTTTAAATGGTTTACTACCATTTTAATCTTGTTTACAAAATGTTAATGCTATAACTTAGTATTTTTGCCTTATTTTTTTTCTGACTGTTGATATATGTTAATTTTAGAAAATGTGGAAAATTACATAACTTAGGAAACAAATGCTTAGAAATAATATCCCAAATCTTACCATGCTTGGACAAATCATTCTAGTGTTCTGCTGTAGTTTCCATCAGTCTTTTCTCTTACTTTTTTATCATTATTATTCCTTGAAAAAGCTGACATCAAAGTATGCCAGTTTTTGCATAATTTTTTCCTCTTCAAACTGTTTCAGCTAACAGGGTAGTTTTGCCCTTAAAAGAAGTGTCACTCATCTGGAGAAATGAAACTGGTGTGGGCCTGGGGGTTAGAGAGACAAGATTACCTCCACCTCAAAGGTGCAGAAAAACTTGGTGGTCAAAAGGTGACTGTCCTGCATGAAGCAGGACATGCCCAAACCTAAGCCACTGCATCTACTGAGATGACAGGCTTGGGTTCAGGGGAGAGACCGGGAGCGAGTGAAATCGTAAAATGTTGACTTCCTAGAGAAGAAAGCAGAGTCAAGGCCATGGAGTGAAACCCTCACATTTGCTCCGTGATTATGCTCAGTGCGGTAGGTGGAGGGCATGACTATGTGACTGTGTTTTTATTTGTGGTGAGTTTTTAAGGCCTAGCTCCCATGTCTAGAATTAACTGCACGGAGAGAGTCCTCATGCCCTAAGGCCAGGATCACATCACGTTGTTATATTACCAAGTTTAACCTTATTCCCAAAATTTATCATGTGGCAGGAGCAAAGCAGCAGAGAATAAGGCCAATCTAGTATTCTAGGGGCTCTCCATGTGGGTCTGGATGATTAAGCCTTGGCGGCTCCTGGGCTTCTCATGAGAGGCTGGCCTAGTGAGAAAAATGAAAAGCTATTTTCATGATGCCAAGGATGGAAGAATTACGAGCTATATCCTGATTTTTAAAATCCCAAACCAGAGAAGGTGGTCATATAGGCTAGAATCAGAGCATATTTACTGCACCTTTCTACAAGTCTTTAAGTACGGAAGTTACGAATTAAATAAATTTGGCTATGTGTTAATAATTGGAGTATTGCAGTTTCTCCCTGCTTTTGGATTTTTTATATTTTCTATAGTAATAAAATTTTTTAAATTTTTATTCATTTATTTATGACAGATTAGAGAGAGAGAGAGAGACAGAGACAGAGAGAGAGAGAGAGAGAGAGAGAGAGAGAGAATCCCAAGCAGGCTCCATGCTGTCAGCTCAGGCCCTGACTCAGGGCTTCATCTCAAGAACCATGAGATTGTGAGCTGAGTCAAAATCAAGGGTCCAGCGCTTAATCCACTGAGCCATCCAGATGCCCCATAATAATAAAAATTTTCAAAAAAAAATATTTGTAACAACTTTAATGATTTCATAACATTAAATCATAAAAGCCTCATGAACTCACTGTCTATCTTGTTCACCAATTTATCTCCAGTGCCTAGAACAATCCTGCCCCATTAGCTTCTTAATTAATTAATCAGATTAATCAAATTAATCAATTAATCAAATTAATTGATTAATTAATCAAATTAATACAATTAGTTTCCTTAAAAACAGAGACTCTTTTTTTTGCTTTTTTTTTTTTTTTTAAGAGAGAGTGCAAGCAGGGGAGAGGGGCAGAGGGAGAAAGAGAGACAATTTTAAGCATACTCCATGTTCAGCCCGCCATGGGGCTTGATCCCACAACCCTGGGATCATGACCTGAAGTGAAATCAAGAGTCAAACGCTCAACTGACTGAGTCACCCCAGGTGCCCACAAAATAGAGACTCTTAAATAGATTACAACTGCTCAATGAATGGATAAATTTCAGGGTTGATCCATAACCTTGCCCTAATTAAGAGTAGAAACTGGATAATTTCTAGAACAGCTACAGTTACCTCTTCTTTGTAGGAAACCCTAGTGTAGCAGGCCAGAGTGACAAAGCAGTCAGAGAAAGGAGGGCTGAGGTAGGGAGGCTGGGTGCAAAATAACAGAATGATACGAACATCAGAAATAAACTTCAGAAACAGCAGCCTCTTGTCTTTCATCACAGTCCTCTCCTACCTTCATTTTGTACAGAGAGCATCACCAAAATATTGTGCACATAGACCGCTCTTAATTTCCACACAATGTCTCACGTATTCCATAAGGATATGGTTCCTCAGCCAGAGTTCTCTGGAAAATTTGTGGTTCCCATGGATCTGGGCTCAAGTGTAATATTAGGTTCCTCTGGAATTCTGAATTATTATAGTTTCTAGGGGAAGAAAACAATATTTAAACTTCCTTTATGATGTGTCTTCGCTAAAGAGCCACTCTTTGAGTATAAATATTAGCAACAGTTCTTATTTGCTGACTATTTATTTACTAATCTGGAAAGCACTTTACAAAAAGCATCTAGAAAAATATTGACCTCATTTAAAGATGAGAAAACTGAGGGTCGATACAATTAATCCCTTTGCCCAAGTCCACAGAACTGGAAAATGGTGCCGTAATAAGGTTTGACTCTAAAACATACACTCTTAACTACTTATGGAAGAATATTCCCTTAGGAGCTCAGTCTGGATACTTTAAGACAAGAACACTTTCCCTTAATTCATTTGCAAAGTTCAAACAGAAGCTATGAGGTTTCTGAGCGTACTATCAGAATTAATTAACCTTATACTCCAGATCTTCTTTAGGGGTTGTTAATGCAATTGTGCAAAGAGAGTCTTTCAACAAATGGTGCTGGAACAGCTGGACGTACACATGCAAAAAAGAATTGAATTTAGACACAGACCTTACACCCTGCACAAACATTAACTCAAAATGGGTCAGAGACCTAAATGCTAAAGTATGATACTACAAAACCCATAGAAGAAAATATAAATAATAGATAAATCTATAAAAAAATGGATAATAGATCAAATAGAAGAATATAATATAATCTATTAAAAAATAGAGAAGAATATATGGATAATAGATCAAATGTAAAACTCAGATGACCTTGCATATGGTAATGACTTTTTAGATACAGCACCGAAGGTACAATCCTTGAAAAAATAACCAAAAAGCTGCACTTCATTAAAATTAAAAACTTAAGACAATACCAAGATGATGAGAAAACAGATGGGGAGAAAATAATTGTAAAAGACTATCTGATAAAGAACTATTATCTAAAATATACAAAGAACTCTTTAAACTCCACAGTAAGAAAACAAACAAGTCAATTTAAAAATGGGCCAAAGACCCAAGAGACACCTCAGTAAAGATATATATACCGAGGTCATGTGAGCATCTGAAAAAGATGCTCAACATCGTATGTCATCAGAGAATTGCAAATTAAAACAACAGGGTGGTACCACTACACGCCTATTAGAATGGCCAAAATTCAGAACACAGACAACACCAAATGCTGGTGAGGAGGTGGACCAAGAGGAACTCTCACCCCTTACTGGTAGAAATGCAGAATGTAAAGCTGCCTTTGAAAACAGGCTTTTTAAAATATACATATATATATTTTTAATAAATATATATATATTTGGGTTTTGGGTTTTTTTTGTTTTTTTTTTTGTTTTTTTTTTTAGAGAGAGAGCACGAGCAAAGGAGAGGGACAGAGAGAGGAAGAGAGAGAGAGAGAGAAAGGGGGGGGGGGAGAATCTTAAGTAGGCTCCACACTCAGCACAGAGCCCAATGATAGGCTCAGTCCCACCACATTGGGATCATGACCTGAGCCAAAATCAAGAGTCAGATGCTCAACTGACTGAGCCTCTCAGGTGTTCCGAGCAGTTTCTTATAAAATGAATTATGCCATATAATCCTGCAGTCATGCTCCTTGATGTTTACTCAAAGAAGCTGAAAACTTTCATCCACCCAAACACCTGCACACAGATGTCTGTAGCAGCTTTATTAACAATGGCCAAAACTTGGAAACAACCAAGATGTCTTTCAGTAGGTGAGGAGATTAAAAAATAGTATTAAATCCAGACAATGGAATATTACTCAGCACTAAAAAGAAATGAGCTTGGAAAGTTCATGCCATGAAAATATATGGAGGAAACTTCAATGCACATTATTACTAAGTGAAAGAAGGCAATCTGAAAAGGCTGTGTGCTAATTCCAACTATATGACATTTTAGAAAAGCAAAACTATGGAGACAGTGAAAAGATCAGTGGTTGCCAAAGGTTGGGGGCAGGGGGCAGGTAAGGATGAATAAGTGGAACACAAATAATTTCTAGGGCAGCAAAAATACTCCGTGATTTTGATACCACAATGATGGATACATGTCATTGTATATTTATCCAAACCTATGGAATGTACAATACCAAGAGTTAACCCTAAGGTAAACCATGGACTTCAGGTGATAATGATGTAGTTTATCAATTGTAACAAATGTGCCATTTTGGTTAGGGAACATTGTTAATGGGGAAGGCTGTGCATGTGTGAGGGTAGAAAGTAGAAAGTATATGAAAAATCTCTGTGCCTTTCTCTTAATTTTGCTGTGAATCTACAATTGCTCTAAACGAAAAGTCTTTTTTTTTTTTTTACATTTATTTATTTTTGAGAGACAGAGAGAGACAGAGCACGAACAGGGGAGGGGCAGAGAGAGAAGGAGACACAGAATCTGAAGCAGGTTCCAGGCTCCGAGCTGGACAGCACAGAGCCTGACACGGGGCTTGAACTCACAAACCGTGAGATCATGACCTGAGCCGAAGTCGGATGCTCAACTGACTGCACCACTCAGGCGCCCCTAAACGAAAAGTCTTTTTAAAAAGCACTTGTATAAAACAATACATATATAATTGTATTGTTGGAATTATAACTTACAGAAATGCAATATATTTGAAAATAACAGCACAAAAGGTACAGGTGGCAGTAAAGCTGTATTGGAGTAAGATAATAATACCAAATCGTAACTTACATGAACAAGAACAAATGAAGAGAACTATATATGGTATATAAAGTTAGTATAGAAAACTCTGTAAATGTCAACTTTCTCTCAACTTTTTTAAAAGACATGACATTATTCAAAATCATGATCATGATAATGTATTCCTGAATTTGTAAGACACACACACACACACACACACACACACATAATCATAATAGCCCAAAAAGGGGAAAAAGAAGAGAATTATATAGGGTAACATTTTTATATCTCAGTGGAGTTAAATTAGAATAAATCTGAAGTAGATGCTGTTAAGTTAAAACGTATATGGTAAGTCTGTCATTAAGAAAATATTCCAAAAGCTATGAAAAAAATTATTAAAGGGATAATATGTTATAACAAAAATATTCTCTTAATGCAAAAGAAAGCAGTAAAAGAGGACAGTAGAACAAAGAAGACATTAGGTATATAGAAAATGAAAAGTAAAATATCAGATGTAAATAAAAGTATATCAATAATAACATTCAATGTAAGTGGATTAAACAATCCAATAAAAAGGCAGAAATTGTCAAATTGGATTAAAAAAACAAGATCCAACTATATACTATCTAAAGTAAACATACTTTAGATTCAAAGATACAAATGGGTTGAAAGTAAAAGGACATTAGATGTACAATGCAAATAGCAATCAAAGAAACTGAGTGCCTATAATAATAGTGGACAAATTAGACAATTAAAAATATTACTGAAATAAAGATGGGCATTCTAGGGGCTCCTGGGTGGCTCAGTCCGTTAAGTGTCCAACTTGGGCTCAGGTCATGATCTCACGGTTCGTGAATTTGAACCCCACATCCAGCTCTGTGCAGATAGCTCAGAGCCTGGAGCCTGCTTCAGATTCTGTGTCTTCCTGTCTCTCTGCCCTCCCCCACTCACACTCTGTCTTTCTGTCTCTCTCTCTCAAAAATAAATAAACATTAAAAAAAAAAAAGAAAAGAAAAGATGGGCATTTTATAATGATAAATAGGTCCATCCATTAGGAAGATATAAAAATTATAAATGAAACTAACAAATAATACGTGGAGTAAACACTGAAAAAATTAAAAAAAATTTTTAATGTTTATTCATTTTTGAGAGACAGAGAGAGACAGAACGTGAGTGGGGGAGTAGCAGAGAGAGAGAGAGACACAGAATCCAAAGCAAGGCTCCAGGCTCTAAGCTGTCAGCACAGAGCCCACCACGGAGCTCGAACTCAAGAGATGTGAGATCATGACCTGAATCTAAGTCAGATACTCAACCAACTGAGCCCCAAACACTGACAGAATTGAAGAGAGAAATCAACAATTCAATAATAATAGAGGCTTCAATACTTTATTTTTCAATAATGGGTTCAACCCAAGAAAATTGAAATATATGTTTCCATAAAAATCTGTACACAAATGTTCATAGCAGCATTGTTCCTTAATAGCCAAAGGGTGGAAACAACCCAAGTATCTGTCACCTTATGGGTGGATAAACAAAATGTAGTGTATCCATACAAGGCAATGTTATTCAGCCATAAAAAAGAATGTATATCAACACATGCTACACCAGTGAGCTTTGAAACCATCTCGCAAAATGAAAGAAGCCAATTATAGAAGACCATATTTATATATTGCATGATTCCATTTATATAAAATTCCAGAATATGTAAATCCATAGAGACAGGAAGCAGATGAGTAATGTGTAGGGACAAGGGTAGGAGGGAATCAAGACCGATTGCTCATAAGTAGGGGATTTCTTTTTAGGTTGAAAGAAATGTCCTGAATTAGTGGTGATGATTGTGTGATATAGATAATATATGAAAAACCACGGAATTACACATTTTAACAAGGTAAATTTTTGATATGTGAATTTTATCTCAGGAGAAGGAGAGGAGGAGAATGAGGAGAAGGAGGGAGAAGAGAAGAAGGGTGCAGACATTTCATTTTAGGAAAGCAAAGCAAAGAAAGTCTCAAGAAGGAGAAAGTTGTCATAAGTTAGACAAGTTAGATGAAAATGGCAAAGGGTCTCTTGTATTCATGAGTGACAGTGAACTTAAAAATGCAATGGCTTAAGAAGTGACTGGATGATGGAAAAATGGAAACACTTTCAGACATTTGCTTATGGAAGAAAGAGTAGTGATAGTGTAGTAACTAGAGGGGAGAAGGAACCAGGGAGTATTTTCTTTTTCAGTGTTGAGAAACAATTCTTCATGGGTCTCTCACTTGTTTACATACCTTGCCTAGGTACTGATTACTTTTCTTCAGAACTATCTCTTGAGAATGTTCGTATAGTGAAAAGTCTTCGAAGATAGAGATAATGTTTTCCTTGGAGCAAAAAGCAGATTCATTTACTCTCCAGTAAACAAGATAATGTCTCCCTTTGGGGCAAAATTCAGACAGACATACTGCCCATTGTAAAAGACACAGTTTCCCTAAGTTTGGGGCACCTCTCCCTATAATGCATTCTATTACTTCTGTGGGTATCACGTGACACTCTTTACATTGTCCTTTGGGAAATGGGGCTCAGGGAACCCCAGTTCCCTGGTACTTATGCTGCTTGCTGTGTTGTGAATAATAAAGTCATTTTCCTCTGAAAAAAAAAATGGATAAAACAACACAGCAGATCAACAAAAAATAAAAGACTTGAGTAACACTAAAACCACTACACCTGATAGATATCTATTGAATACTCCACCCAATAGCAGCATGATATATATTTTTCTCAAGTGTCCATGGAACATTGTCTAGTATATACCTTATGCTAGGCCATAAAACAAGTTTCAATAAATTCGAAAGAATTGAAATCATACAAAGTATTCTTCAATCACAGTGGAATAAAATTAGAAATCAGTAACAGAGAAATCGCGGACATTGATAAATCTATGGAAATTTTAAAACATAGTCATAAATAGCCAATAAGTCAAAAAAAAAGTCACAACATAAAGTTAAAAATACTTTGAGATGAATGAAAATGAAGACATGACACACTGAAACTTATGAGTCACCACTCATATAGTACTTAGATAGTTACAGGTGTAAATGCCTACATTAAAAAATAAATAAGATCTCACATACATAGCCTAACCTTCCACTTCAAGACACTTAAGAGCAAACTAAACCTAAAACAAAGAAAGAAGGAAATAATAATGTTTAGAGTAGAAAATAATGAAATAGAGAATTAAAAAAAGCAATAGAGAAAATCAATAAAACCAAAAGTTGGTTCTTTGAAAAGGTTAAAAAGCAATTGGTAAATCTTTAGCCACACTGATCAAGAACAGAGAAAACTTGGGGCACCTGGGTGGCTCGGTAGGTTAAGCATCCAACATTGGCTCAGGTTATGATGTCACAGTTTGTGGGTTCGAGCCCAGCATTGGGCTCTGTGCTGACAGCTCAGAGCCTGGAGCCTGCCTCTGATTCTGTGTCTTTCTCTTTCTCTGCCCCTCCTCTACTTGCACTCTGTCTCTCTCTCTTTCTCTCTCTTAAAACTAAATAAACATTACAAGTTAAAAAAAATAGAGAAAACTCAAATTACTAAAGTTAGGAATAAAAGAGGAGACATCACTACTGACCCTAGAGAAACAAATAAAAGGATGCATCAGAATCCACCTTTCCAAAGTGAAAGTCAGCACAACTTTTCTATACTTTAGAATCCACATCTTTAAAGCATAGAATGAAAAGCTTCTTACAAAGGCACTAATGAAAGCCCCTAAGCTCAGGAGATTTAAAATTTCTTAGACTTCTGCCAACATAGTCAGGACAAAAGTTGCTGCAGCCTACCTACCCAAGCTATTCCCATCTCCCACTGGAAAAAAAGAACTTGGTGATAACCCAGGCTTAGAGAGGACCCAAATTAAAATAAAAATGGTAACATTTCAGCAATTACAGAAAAAATTACGATTACATAAAAACAAAATGACCCACAGAAGGAAAACATCCTTAATTTATATTAATTATTTCAGGAGCAGCAGTAATGGAAACCATGACCCACTCAGGTCAGCACTGATGGTGCAGATAATGCAGTGCAGTCTGAGAATCAATGGGAATTCTGCTCTTCCTGTGTCAAGGGCAATGGGAATCTTACAGCACTCAGTGGCAGCTAGATGTCTTGTGCTGGTCTTCAGTAAACTCTGCTAACTGGCTAATTTTGGTCTTCATTTAAAGTAGAGTAAGTCTAGGGGTGCCTGGGTAGCTCTGTCAGTTAAGCGTCTGACTCTTGATTTCAGCTCAGGTCATGATCTCACGGTTCATGGGTTCAAGCCTTACATCGGTCTGTGCTGACAGCTCAGAGCCTGGAGCCTGTTTGGGATTCTGTGTCTTCCTCTCTCTCTGCCCCTCCCCTGCTCATGCTCTCTCTTTCTCTGTCTCTGTCTCTCTCTCTCTCAAAATAAAGGAATAAACTTTAAAAAAATAAAAAACAAAGAAGTAGAGTAAGTCTATATAATTGTGCATGAGTCACCCATAATAATTTTTTAAGTTTTTTAATTTATTTTGAGAGAGAGAGTGCACACATGCATGCACAGAGAGGGAGGGCGAGAGAGAGAGGGAGAGAGAGGGAATTCCAAGCAGGCTCTGCACTGTCAGCCAAGAGCCCAACATGGGGCTTGATCTTGGGAACGTGGGATCATGAACTGAGCCAAAATCAAGAGTCCAGTGCTCAACCAGCTGAGCCACCCAGGAGCCCCCATAATAATTTTTAAAAGGGCTTGCACAGGAATCCTGGGTGGTTCAATTAAGCGTCCGACTTCAGCTCAGGTCATGATCTCACAGTTTGCAGGTTTGAGCCCCGCGTCTGATTCTGTGCTGGCAGCTCAGAGCCTGGAGCCTGCTTTGGATTCTGTGTCTCCCTCTCTCTCCCCCCTTCTCCTTCCCCTGCTCATGCTCTCTCTCTCTCTCTCAAGGATAAATAAACATTAAAAAGATTTTTTAAAGTGTTTGTACAAAGAGGAGTCCCAAATCCCATTATTGTTTGGCAAATCTTATTTTCAGAATCACTGCTTTGTAACTGTGTGTCGATTGTCATTTACGGACTTGGGCGTATAACATATAACCCAGCGTCAGCAGGACCTTCTTCTTGTCTTTCAGAAAAAACAAGTGGTAAAGTTGACTTGGACCCCAAGCCCATGGAAGTCCAAAGCTCTTCCATAATTTCTGTAAGTTTCAGGGGTGGGGGGCAAGTGGGCACATTTTACAATCTCAAGATCTCTTTATCTTGATCCTCTCTTCCATGTGAGAGGTCCCTGTGCTGCATCACAGTGACACAGATGTGAGAGTCAGGCCCCTCTTTAAATCCCAGCACCGACAACACAATCTCCTCAAAAGATGTTTTTGGGGGACATGTGGGAAGATGGGGGATGATTGGTGAAAGGACAACAGAAGCACCTTCAAGTAAAGGAATAGGTTTCCTGTGTTGGGAACAGTGTTCACCTCCCTCTCCTTCCATTCCCTTCTCACCACTTCTGCCTGCCCTCTCCCCCAGCTTTGGAGTTCCACCAACACTTCCTACCTAGTCCCAGCTGATCTCTATCTGGTTTGCTCATCCTGATTCTCCTGTTCTCTCTGCTTTTGGTTTTCTTCTCTCCTCGGTTTAGAACAACAAACCAATTCACCCCATGCTCAGAGAGAGAAGCGCTTTACTACTCTGACCACATGACACCTTGAGTGCCCACTCAGGTCCTTGGGATCCCACCTTGAACTTATTCCCGGTGCTGAGCCAGGAACTTTTCCTTGAGAATCAGCTATAACTGGCATGTAGGATTATGTGAGAACATGGAACCCTTGCTGAGCTACCTGGCTAGATGGCGGGGGGGTGGGGGAGTGGTGAGAGCATTTCTCAAGGAAAGCAGTGATTTCTGCCCCCCCCCCCCCAGCCGCCAGGAGAAGGTGATGGGAATGTAGGCAAAGAGCTAAGTGTTTAGTAAATATTTGCTGAGGAAGAATGAGTTAGGAGCAGGCAGGTAAAGAGAAGGAGATAGTACTGGGTTAGCATTAAAAACTAAAATGAAAAGATCACCCTTTTTCAGCAGAAAGGATGCCTCTTTTACTGAGGGAGCATGGAAAAAGATGAGGTGGTGCAGTTAGGGTATGTTTGTAGGTTTGTAGGTGGCAAGGGTGGTCAGCTGAGGGCATGTCTGTTCAATGACTTGCAACTTCTCAATGAAGTCAGGATCAACGTCATCTGCTGACTGTTGCATGTGGTAGCTCAGCGTGGTGACTGGAGATCATCTGTGACCAGTATTTCCAGGTTATCCCGTTGTACAATCTTGTCCGCCATACACACCCACCAATGGGTAGGAGCAGATGAGAAGTATGATGGCCCGGCTCGTGGACTGTGGTTTTGTGAATCCAGTAAAACAGAAGGACTTGAAGGCAGGTCAGCAAGGACAGCGATGGACCAAATATGTCATCTAAGGGGATGTGGTAAATTGGGAGACACTTAAGTGGCTCCAAGGACTGGACGTGGATGATATTAGACGTATGGAGAGCAGAAGAGTGAGCGGGAAGAATAAGAGAGTGCTGACAGAGGCTATATACACTCTTAATGTATAGGATATCCCCTGAAGATCAGCTATAAATCATGACATAGCCCAGACTGTGGTCCATGGGAATAGATTTTCGTGGACTGTTGTTGAAAACCCCTGGCGTTGAGAAGGTCAAGGTGCTCAGAAGCTAGGATGTTTGCTTGGCAATGGACAGTTAGATGTCTCAGGACAGGGCCAGCGAAGCATGAAGAGGAAGACTGAGCCAAATGCCCAGACCACATGGCCAGGAGGCCAGAACACGGCATTAACAAAGTTGTGCAGGAGAAGAAAAACACGTGAGAATTTCACAAGAAGAATTTTAACTCTTGAAGTGAAGTCATAATTTGCACGGAATAAATACCAGATTTTGTATAGGAATCCGAGTTGACTCTCAAGGGAGGACACGGGAGAGAAAAAAGTAGAATGAGTGGCACAGCAGTGGAGAGAAACGTTAGAAAAGTTGACCACAGTGTTCGACTCTCATGCTTCAAATGATCAAGACGTAACTCCAAACCCCAATAGGTTGGTGTGTCCAGATTTGGGATTTTTTTTTTTAATTTTTTTTTTCAACGTTTATTTATTTTTGGGACAGAAAGAGATAGAGCATGAACGGGGGAGGGGCAGAGAGAGAGGGAGACACAGAATCGGAAACAGGCTCCAGGCTCTGAGCCATCAGCCCAGAGCCCGATGCGGCTCGAACTCACGGACCGCGAGATCGTGACCTGGCTGAAGTCGGACGCTTAACCGACTGCGCCACCCAGGCGCCCCTGGGATTTTTTTTTTTTAGTATAGGTTAAAAAGAGTGGGTCGAGACCTGCTAGCCAAAGTTGAGCTCTTGGAAAACGCAGTAGTGATGGATGTTGGAAGTTACTGAAATAGTCCAAGGAAGGAAGGCTCCTCTAAAACCAAGGAAACAAATGCCCTCATTGAAAACCATACACACTCACACACAGCACCAGAGGTGTAATCCTCGTATAGAAAGGCAGCCACCATGCAAAAGAGCTAGATGGCCAAACAAATAACTTGCAAGTGCTTGAAAAAGGTTTTTCTTTCTGGATTAAAAATTCACAGTGAAATTACTGAGATAAATTACAGAGGAGAGCATCCTTGGACACAATGTGTAGAACAGTGTCAAAGCTCTGGAAACTTTGGCTCTGTTTCTTCAGAACACATTGTCCCTCTGGGGACATGGAATTCTGCTTCTGATCTGACCCTCTGTGCCTGGCTTGATTTGGCAGATCAGCATCTTACAAAAAAATATTACCCATCCTTAAGAGTTCCACCAATCAACGAACAGGGAAAATCTGTCAGGCTGTGCGATTACTGGCCAGAAAGAAAGAAGGTGAATATTGTATTTTTCTTCTCAGGCACTACTCTTTAGGTTTCTGGGACAAAATTGAAGGAAAGAACAATTCCTTTAAAGAAAGACATCCAGGGGACCTGGGTGGCTCAGTCAGTTATGCATGTGTCTCTTGATTTCAGCTCAGGTCATAATCTCCTGGTTCGTGAGTTCAAGCCCTACATCCGGGGCTCCCTGCTTGGGATTCTCTGTCTCCCTTACTGTCTGTACCTCCCCTGCTCATTCTCTATCTCTCTCTCAAAATAAATAAACTAAAAAAAAAAAAAAAAAAAAAAAAAAGACATCCTGGGGTTAGCCTGGAGCCTGCTTCGGATTCTGTGTCTCCCTCTCTCTCTGCCCCTCCCTGGCTCGCTCTCTCTCTCTCTCTCTCTCTCTCGCTTGCTCTCTCTCTCAAAATATAATAAACACTAAAAAAAATTTTTTTAAAAGACATCCTGACAGATAAACCAAAGGCGTCTACTCATGACCTTAAGCATCAGAGGTTTAATTGCAAGCTATTTGACTCCAAGGTTGTTAAAATTGACCAAATACTGGAAAATGTGTTTCAAATGCCAGAATTTGGTTACAAAAGAGAGGAGAGGCGCCTGGCTGGCTCAGTCAGTGGAGCGTGTGACTCTCGATTTCCAGGTTGTGAGTTCAAGCTCCACACTGGGTGTAGAGATTACTCAAAAAATAAAATCTTTAAAAAAAAATAACAGAAGGAAGATCTCCACGGTGAACTAGAATTTATCCATTCATTTATTCACTCATTCAAGATGTATTTAAGCCAGACGCCAGAGTATAAGGGGAAAGAAAAAGAATTTTTAGCAAAAGTTACTTGCAAGTATTTAAGTCCTAAATTCGCCCGGGAGGAGGCAGATATGTTTCTTGTTTCTCAGTTCTCTGGAGAACTTTAGATGTAGTGTTATCTGTATTTATTACAATCATTAAATGTTTGTAAATCAGACTTGGTGTATCGTCTTACACTGATGTAACACTACCAGTGTTTAGAAACAAAATGAGCCAGGCAGCAAGCCCAAAGAAACATTCCTATTGCTTGTTTGCTGAAAAGTGCTTTGTTTTCAGCATCTCATAAAATAGTAATGCATCTTGCTTGATTCCGTGGGGTGGCAGTTGGGGGTGGGGCGGCACAGAATCTATCTCTAGGCGAAACCCATCAAGGCCAAAGTGAGAGAACGTGTTTGCTCGAGGACAGCAGGGTGTCGTTTGAATCGGCTCCTTTGGGACGCTGTACATTTCGTCAGTTAAGACTCTAATTGAGAGGCAAGAATGATCCAGCCACCTGCAGTCTCTACAGCTCTGTCCGATTAACCACTGATTAGCATTAACCGAGAAAGATCTCCTGTCAAAATTCACTCTCCTAAAGCCGGAATTGAAACCCATCCCAATGAAAACTGCAAGCTTAGTGCTACGCCATGCACTTTGAAAGCACCAGAGGATCCTTTCAGTATTGATGGTGTAGGAATGCGGGCTTTTCTCTGGAGGAGAGCACATTGTTGAAAGAGGACACACACACACACACACACACACACACACAGTATGAGCCAAGGGCTTGGCCTCAGAGCAGATCACAGGATAGAGTGGAGATTAGCTCCGCTCTCATTGTGGATACTGCTGGGATCTGATTTCCTTTACTCACGGACTGTGTGGAGAAATGAAGGATAACACTCAGAAGGTTTGAATTCTGAGTATTCGAAAACTTGGGAGAGCTCCGCACAGTTTCTAAGAGCCCTGGTCTTTCTGAACTTTACGATCGTGCCACTAATTGTAAATCTCATTTTAGCAGCTTCGGTCCAGGAGGCTCCAAGGAAGAGAGGAGAACAATTCTTCAGGGAAGGCGTACTTAAATTGTCTTACAACTACTGAATGCACATGAACTCTGTCAAATGAGGGTATTCATCTCCCAAATTTAAATTTAAACCACAGGCTGAATCTTCCAAAAGTTCCAATGAAAACACAATCAGCAAACATTTTGTACATGTTGCATATTATAGAAACCATCTTCTAAGCACTCATTTAAAGGGAAAAAATAAGTGTAACATTAAGGAAAAACCTATGTTGAGATCCTGGAGGTTGCTAAAGGAACAGTGATTTCTTTTTTTAGTTTTTTTAAATATTTATTTTTGAAAGAGAGGGGGAGAGAGCATGAGGTGGGAGAGGGACAGAGAGAGAGGGAGACACAGAATCTGAAGCAGGCTCCAGGCTCTGAGCACAGGCTCAGAGACACAGAATCTGAAGCAGGTTCCAAGCATTGTCAGCACAGAGCCCGATGTGGGGCTCAAACCCACTAACCATGAGACCGTGACCTGAGCTGAAGTCAGACGCTTAACCAACTGAGCCACCCAGGTGCCCTGGAGAAGTGACATTTTTATTCTTTCAAAGTAGTTGAGGTAGGGTTTTGTTTTTTGTTTTTTTGTTTTTTGGTTTTTGTTTTTTTGTATTGGTCTATTCTTACTTTAGGACATCGGATTGCAAATGCAGAAATCTAAAACAAATTAGTCTGGGCAAAAAAGCAATTGCTTTTGGGAGCAGCCACTGCTGGATCCAGGACCTCCAACAATATTGTTCTCAACCTGTCTTGCACCTTCTTATTCTCCATGTCTGCTCTGCTTTCCTCCTCTGTGGGCATCAGTCTCAGGCAAGGCATTCTTTGCATTGTGTTGGAAAGATGGTCATCAGTAACTTTAGGCTTAATTCAACCAGGCTAATAACCTCAAGGAAAGAGGTCACCATCTTCCCAGTGGTTTCCTGTAAAATCATAAGAATGACACTGATTGGCCCGGTGGAGCAGGGGCCCATCCCTGCTCCAACCACCTGTAAGCTTGTGTTTTACTTAGCCGTGCCTGGATCATGGGTCCAACATCGAACTGGGGGACTGGGTCAGTATCTCAGGAAACAAAACCATATGTAGTCAGCATGTGTGAGGAGTGGTTCCCCGAGGGCTAAATGATAGGACGTTAGCAAAACAAGAGGGAAAGGACACTGGTCAGGTAAACACAACAGGTTGCAAGAATTAAGAGACAAGGTCAAGTTACCTCTAAGGATAGGATTTTATTTCAAGAATTCCTGTGAAAGTAAGAGAGATCAGGAAACAGTTTCAAGAGGCTTCATGGAGGGGCGCCTGGGTGGCTCAGTTGGTTAAGCATCAGATTTCTTTTTTTTTTTTAAAATTTTTTTTCAACGTTTATTTATTTTGGGGACAGAGAGAGACACAGCATGAATGGGGGAGGGGCAGAGAGAAAGGGAGACACAGAATCGGAAACAGGCTCCAGGCTCCGAGCCATCAGCCCAGAGCCTGACGCGGGGCTCGAACCCACGGACCGCGAGATCGTGACCTGGCTGAAGTCGGACGCTTAACCGACTGCGCCACCCAGGCGCCCCAAGCATCAGATTTCAATTTAGGTCATGGTCTCATGGTTCGTGGGTTCCATCCCTACATCGGGCTGTGTGCTGACAGCTCAGAGCCTGAAGCCTGCTCCGGATTCTGTGTGTCTCTTTCTCTGCCCCTCCCCTACTTGTGCTCTGTCTCTCTCTCTCTCTGTCTTTCTCTCTGTCTCTCTCCCAAAAGTAAATAAACATTAAAATTTTTTTTTAAAAAAACAAAGATACTTTATGGAGAATTGAACCACAATTCCTGATACAGCTGTGGCTCCAGTAGTCTGTCTGCAGCTCTGGAATAAAACAGCCACTCTAGAAATTGCCACATCACAGAGGCATAGAGTAGAGTATGCTGTACTCCCTCTTGCAGGGCTGGTCCATTTTGATGCTTCTGTTTCTTCTGTTTCTGTTACTACTAACTCATGGCTGTTCATTTTCTTCTCTGTAAATGGCTTCTGCTGCCTGTGGCTTCCTTTTATTACTTTCTTTATATGCATTTCTCTTCTGAGCTACTATTTTTTTCTGTTATATTAATTTCTGCTTTTAACATATTTCAGCCAGATTTTTTTTTGTTTTTTGTTTTCTGAGAGAGAGAGAGAGGGAGTGAGGGAGGGACAGAGAGGGAGACAGAATCCCAACCAGGCTTTGCCATGGCAAATCAATGCCTGATGCAGGGCTCAAACCTACAAACCGTGAAATCACTGCCTGAGCTGAAATCAAGGGTCAGGATGCTTAACTGACTGAGCCACGCACGCACCCCTCTGCCAGTTTTCTTTAGCATTTCTCTATGGTTCTTGTCCTAGCATTTTAAAAAAGTTGAATAGCTCATTAATTTCCCATCTTTCTTGTTTTGTAGTATGTACGATCAAGGATATAAATGGCCCTCTAAATTTTGTATCCCACAAATTTTGATATGTGGTGCTTTCTGTCTCCTTCAGCTCCAAATATATTATAATTTCCTTACAATATCTTCTTTAGCCCATGGTTTAAAAAAATTGTGGAAGTATACTATACGTAAAGTGCACACAAGTCTTGAAGTGAACAAGCCCATGAATGGTGCATGTGTATACACCTGTATAGCCACTCTCTAGATCAAGGTATAGAACATTTACAGCATCCCAAAGAGCTCTTTTATGCCCCTCACTGATAAATACTTCCCTAGAAGTGAGCACTATTAACTTTTAACATCATGAATTAGTTTTGCCTCTTTTTGAACATCGAAATTTGAATCATACATCCCATTTTGTTACTGTGAGATTTATTCACGTTGTAGCAAGTATATATCTCTCCCTCACCCTCTCTTCATTACTGGCAGTAAATATATTCATTATTCATTCACTCTACTGTTTTTTTTAATGCTTATTTTATTTTTGAGAGACAGAGAGAGCACGAGCAGAGGAGGAGGAGAGAGAGGGAGGCAGAATCCAAAGCAGGCTCCAGGCTCTGAGGTGTCAGCACAGCGCCCAATGCGGGGCTCGAATCCGTGAACCGTGAGATCATGACCTGAGCTAAAGTTGGACCCTTAAACAAATGAGTCACCTAGGCGACCCTCATTCATTCTATTCTTTTTTTTTTTTTTAATTTTTTTTTCAACGTTTATTTATTTTTGGGACAGAGAGAGACAGAGCATGAATGGGGGAGGGGCAGAGAGAGAGGGAGACACAGAATCGGAAACAGGCTCCAGGCTCTGAGCCATCGGCCCAGAGCCCGACATGGGGCTCGAACTCACGGACCGCGAGATCGTGACCTGGCTGAAGTCGGACACTTAACCGACTGCGCCACCCAGGCGCCACTCATTCATTCTATTCTTGATGCATATTTGGATTGTTTCTAGTTTGAGGTATGAATAACACTATGGATGTTCTTATAATTGTCTTTTGGTGGACATATGTCCTCATTTCTCCTGTGTATAACACTAGCAGGAGAATTGTGGGGTCTTACTAAGGTAGGCATATATTTAACTTTATTAGATACTTCCAAATGTTTTTTTCCATTGTGGTTTTTACCAACTTATACTCCCAGTCGTAATCATTCCACATCCTATTAATATTTGGTATTGTTAATTTTTCCTTTCCTTTTTTTTTTTTTTAATTTTAGCTATTCTGGCTGTGTGTGTAGTATCTCAAAGTCCTTTTAATCTCCATTTCTGTGCTGATTATAATGTTGAATACCTTGGTGGCTTAAATGCTTGGTGGCTACTTGAATATCTTCTTTTATGAGTGTTTGTTCAAACCTTTTGCCTATTTCTAAATTGGGTTGTCTTCTTTTGGTCGGGTTGTAAGAGTTTTTTACATACTCGGGATCAGTCCTTCACAGATATATGAGTTAGGAATTTCTTCGTCTTGTCTGAGGCTTGCCTTTTCACTCTCCAAATGGTCTCTTTTGATGAATTGAAGTGAATAACTCAGTGTAATCTAACTTTTTGTCTTTTGGTGGTTGGGTTTATCGTGCCCTGTTTAAGAAATCCTTGCCCCCTCCAAGGTCATGAAGATATTCTCGTATGTTTTCTCTTAAAAGCTTCATTGTTTTACCATTTACATTTAAGCGTATGACCCATTTCTTAATTTTTGTGTATGGTATATAGGATTCAAAGTTCATTTTCTTTTCCATATGGATATCCAACTGACCAAATGCCATTTATTAGAAAGAATATTGAGAGGTGTGCATGAGTGGCTCAATTGCTTAAGCAGTGGACTCCTGATTTCCACTCAGGTCATGATCTCACAGTTCATGGGACTGAGCTCTGTGTCAGGCTCTGCATTAACAGCAAGCAGCCTGCTTGGGATTCTCTCTGCCTCTTTTTCTGCGCCTCCCCACTCACACATGTGCACATGCTCTCTCTCTCTCAAAATAAATAAAATAAAATAAAAACTTAAAAAAAAAAGAATATTGAGAAGATAATCCTTTCCCTGCAGTGAATTGCAGCAGTATTTTTCTATGAATCTGTTCTGGACTTTTTCGTGCCACTGGCTATCCTTGTAGCAATATCACATTGTCTTATTTAATATAGCTTTATGATAAGCCTTAAAACCTGGTAGTCTAAATGCTCAAACTCTTTTTCTTTCTACAAGATTTATTTGGTCATTCCAGATTCTTTGTATTACCATATGAAATTTTAAATCAGCTTATCAGTTTCCACAAACAAAAACCTGCTGGAATTTTGATCAGCATTATATCTATAGGTTAATTTGGATAGAATTGACATTTAATCAATAGTGAGTCGTTCAATCCATGATAGTGGCATATTTCTCCATTTATTCAGGTCTGCTTTAATTTTTTCATTGATATTTTTTCCCTGGAGTTTATTTCTGGATATTTGTTTTAGCTATCAAAAATGGTACTTAAAAATTATTGTGTTCTGATATTTATTGCTAATCTATAAAGATACAGTTGATTTTGCATATTGACCTTGCACCTAGTGACCTAATTTCATGTATGAATTTAAATAGATTGGGGGGGGGGTGGCGCCTGGTTGGCTCAGTCAGTTAAGCATCACCTTTGGCTCAAGTCATGATCTCACGGCTTGTGGGTTTGAACCCCCCTCCGGCTCTGTACAGACAACTGGGAGCCTGGAGCCTGCATCAGATGCTGTGCCTCTGTCTCTTTCTCTTTCTGCCCCTCCCCTACTCATGCTCTGTCTCTGTCTCTCTCGCTCAAAAATAAATAAACACTAAAAAAAATTTTTTTTAGGTAGATCTTTTGTGGGGTGGAGACACTTCGGATTTTCTACATACACATTCATATCATGTGCACAGAATGGCAATTTTATTACTTCCTTCCCAAACTCTATGCCTTGTATTTATTCTTCTTGCCTTATAGCTCTCATGAATTTTTTGTAGTGTGCTTTTAAGAGTTCTGAAACATATGAGGGTTTTCTGCTCTGTCTTTATTGTTAGGTTCTAATTTTGCTGCACTCTGCTGAGGAGAAAATCAAAGAGAATGCCATAACAGAAGACAAGGAAACAGTGTTTCTAGAAGACAGAATTCCATACTGCACACACTTCTGATAATCACATAGTTTATAAAGAATGAGAATATTCACTATTTTTCCCCTGCCACATGGCATGTCTTATAGGACCACCCTTAGGCTTGGACAAGAGGGGCTCCAACCCTGGGCTCCATGCACTAGAGGGGTCCACAAATCACACACACACAAAATATTTATCTGTCCATACTTGGGATCACTCAACTCTAGGGAAATTCTTCTCCGCTTCTGTTACCCTGTATCTTTGAAACAAAAAGATACGGAACATTTCTAGCATCCCAAAGAGCTCTTTTACACCCCTTCCTGATAAATACGTACCTTCCCGATGAATACACACTTTTAAGTGTCTGCCTTGAAGGTGTGTGCATTGTACTGTTGTTGACATCAAGGAAATGCACTGCTTTAGAATGAAGTCTTTCAACAGTAGGCTTTCTCGTAACACCTAAGTTACAAACAGAAGACAAATTTGTTGACTTTTCAAACTTCTCTCCTGGTAGCATAAAGGCAATAGATTCTTTCATACAGAAGTATCCATCCCCAGTAATGTCAAACAACATCCATTTTCTTCCTTCTCATTGTCTTTCAGTGCTTCATTCCAGAGACACTATGAGTCAAGACATTCACAACAGTTGCATAGAGCAACTGAGATTACGTTGCGATATTAAACAGTTTATATTCTGTTACATAGTATAATTTTAGGCGTAATCTGAAACATCCTTGATGCTGATGTACATTGGCATCTATATGGGTATTGAATATTAAAACTCCAAATAGTCCTATTTTTCTAACAGTATTTGATAAAATTTAATTGTTTTCAAAATACTAAAAAATTTTCATTAAAATTTTTCATATTAACCATACATCCTATTTTGTTTCATATTTTAATAGGTCATTCTGAATATTTTTAGGAGAAAAGTAACTTTCGAAACATAATAATAAGTTTAAAATTTAAATCTTTTGATTTTTACATTTATTTTAATTCACTTTTTTATTAAAATATATTCAGGGTGCCTGGGTGGCTCAGTCAGTTAAGTGTCTAGCTTCAGCTCAGGTCATGATCTTACGGCTTGTGGGTTCGAGCCCCGTATTGGGCTCTGTGCTGACAGCTCAGAGCCTGGAGCCTGCTTTGGATTCTTTGTCTCCCTCTCTCTCTGCCCCTCCCCCACTCACGCTCTGTATGTCTCTCCTTCAAAAATAAATAAACATTAGCAAAATAAAATATATTCAAATTTTGTACTGTCCAAATACATTTTCATGTTTAACTCTTCAGAAACATTGCTTTCAATAGAATACAAATTTTGTAAATATCTTAATTTAACAGTAGAATTAAATAATTTTGCTGAGGGGTGCCTGGATGGTTCAGTCAGTTAAGCGTCCAACTTCAGCTCAGGTCTCAATATCATGGTTCATGAGTTCAAGCCCCATGTCAGGCTCAGTATGGACAGCTCAAAGCCTGGAGCCTGCTTTGGATTCTGTGTCTCACTCTCTCTCTGTCCTTCCCTGCTAATTCTGTCTCTCTCTCTCAAAAAAAAAACATTAAAAAAAAAGACATCTTTAAAAAAATAATTTTGCTGAAATGAGAGAAAAAATAAGTTTTATGAAATCAATATGCTTTCTAAATTATTTATGTCTTATGTCAATGAGCACTTTTAAAATTTTATTGTCTTTAGTATTCTACCAACTTGCAATCACATATGATCACACTTCCTGCAAAATTTTCTTTTTTTGTCTTTCTGAAGTTATTTCTGAACAAGTAAGAAAATGGAACATATTTTACCTAACACTTTGTAGTTTGATTTATTATTGATTTGTAACTGTTCTTTATATGTTCTAGACACAAGTTTACTGTCACATGTATGATTTACAAATGTTTTCTCCCATTCTGTGGGTTGTCTTTTCACTTTCTTGATAGTGTCCTTTAAAGCACAAAAGTTTCTAATTGGAAGTCCCAATTTATTTATCTTTTCTTTTATTCTTTGTGCTTTTGGTGTCAGATATAAAAAAAAACCATTGCCTAATCAAAGGTCATAAAGATCACACCTGTGTTTTCTTTTTTTTTTAAGAGTTGAATGTTTATTTATTTATTTTGAGAGAGAGAGACAGAGAGAGAGAGAGCATGAGTGGGGGAAGGCAAAGGGAGAGGGAGAGGGAGAGAGAGAATCCCAAGCAGGCTCCATGCTGTCAGCACAGAGCCCAGCGCAGGGCGTGATCCCATGAACTATGAGATCATGACCTGAGCTGAAATCAAGAGTTGGATGCTTAATCGACTGAGCCACCCAGGTGCCCCATGCCTGTGTTTTCTCATGAGAGTTTTATACTTTTAGTTCTTACAAATTAGGTCTCTGATTGATTTTGAGTTGATTTATTTTTACATATGAGCAAGGGGTCCAACTTCATTGTTTGCAGATATCCTGCTCTCCCCGTGTCATTAGTTGAAAAGACAATTCTTTCCCCATTGAATTGTCTTGGCAGTCTTGTCGAAAATCCATTCGCCATAAATGTGAGACTTTCTTTCTCAATTCTTTTCTGCTGATGTATGTATCTGTCCTGATGCCAGTATTACATGCTGTCTTGATTAATGTAGCTCTGCAGTAAATGTTGAAATTGAGAAGTATGAGGCCCCTAGCTTTGTTTTCTTTCAAGATAGTTTTAGCTAGTTGAGGTTCTTTGAAATTCCACAGGATCTTCAGGATCAACTTATTGATTTCTGCAAAGAAAGGAACTGGAATTTTGATAGATTGTGCATTTCATCAGTAGCTCATTTTATTTAAACTTTTCCATGTTTATACATATGATACCTAGGTGTTCAGGCCCCACAAATATGAAGCTGGGCATGACTTCATTTACAGTATTTTCACGATTCACACTGACCCTATGGGGAAAACATTATTAAGGAACTTTCTTAAGATCACACAGCTTAGTAAGTGGCTAAAATGGGACAACAACTCTTGTAGGTTTGGTTCCCCAAACTACAATCTTCTCATGGTATTATGCTATCTCTGATAATAATATCTTATATTTTGAGGGCTATATATTTTTATATTTTCTTATGTGTTGTCATTATGTACAAAAACTACACGTTAGAAAGGATAAAAATGATCACTTCCAATTAGAAAGCCAATTGGGTGTTAAAGCACCCTGTGTCTGCCTTTATTATCATAGCTCTCCTCCATAGCTGTTCTCCATGGCACTGGGAGTGCCTTCAGGACGGTGGCTATATCTGGATATTCTTCTATTTCCAGTACCTGGACAAATGCCTGGCACTGAGAAGGGCTCGGTGATGGCTGAGTGAATAAATGATCATGTTACACCTTTGACCCTTAGCATTCAGAGGCTGGTGTCATAAATCCCCTTTTTTTTCTGGAGTGTGATTCATTTCCCCCCACTACTCTGGGGAAGCCCAAAGGCAGAGCCAAAGTTTTGCTCATGATAGATGCTCAATGCTTAAAACTTATGGTCCAGGAAGGATTCTTCCTCGGTACGAGAAGAACTAACGTATCTTGAGAAAACAAGTGCGTGTGGTTCACTGAGAAGAGATAGGAGTAACCAGCAAGTACACAAAGATGTTCAACCTCACTATCGATCAAAGAGACACAAATGAAATAAGACTTTGCCTTTTACCTCTGAAACTAGCAAAGAGTAAAAAGTTGATAGTAAGAACATAGAGAGATGGGCCCTCTTGTGCAGTCTTGCTGGGAATGTAACTTGGTGCAAGTTTTCTGAAGAGAATTTTGGCAATGGGTATCAAGTTGTAAAATACAAAATATGCTTGGATGTCACAATTCCATTGTTTTTACAAGTGCACAGTGTTGGGAGAGACCATTCTTGTTGGGCCTCTGGTAGTCCTCTTGCTGGGCATGCCCTAAGACTGCAAGACTCCAACTGCTTTCACTGGGGCCATTTCTCTGGATTATCTTATTTTTAAAAATTTTTTTAAATGGTTTTCATTTATTTTTGAGAAAGACGGAGCACGAACAGGGGAAGGGCAGAGAGAGAGAGGGAGACACAGAATCCAAAGCAGGCTCCAGCCTCTGAGCCGTCAGCACAGAGCCCAATGCAGGGCTTGAACTCATGAACCACGAGATCATGACCTGAGCCGAAGTTGGTCAACCTACTGAGCCACCCAGGTGCCCCTCTCAGGATTATCTTATACAGTTGGTAAACTTGAGAGATAAGTTAACTTCGTCCTTCTGATCAAGAGCAGACTTGTTTAGTGCTTGCTATAAAAGCAGTGGATCCTCCAAGCTCAGTGCTCCTCAACTACAACACAAAGCCACTGTGTGCCCAGCCCCATCTGGCTCATATTGTGTCACGCCCAGGGTACTTGGTGGCAATGAAGAACAACACAAACATGTTGATGCTACTGATGCTTGCTGTGCAATGAGTAATAAGTCCTTTATCTCTGGGAAAAAAAATTATCAGACCCATTTCGTACAGATAAGTGAAGCGATTGTCAAAGTTGAGTGACCATCCCAGATTACACAGTTGTTTACCTTCGGAGACAAGACCAGAGCCCCGGGTAGCTGAGCCTCTACCACAAAACAGAGCACCTGGAAAAACATAATGAGACAGAAGTACAGCAACAGCTCTCATAGTAGAACTTCATCTAAACAGCTTCCTGGATTATCTGGCACTTTCGGAAAGGTCCAGACTGTTTGTGGCCCATGCCAGCTACCAAGGCACTCTCCAGAACAGTGGTTCCCAAAGTATGGTCTCCTGGATCAGAAGCATCAGCCTCCTCTGATAACTTGTTAGAAATTCAAAGTTCTCAGGCCTGAACCCAGACCAGCTGAAACTCGGCAACATGTGTTTTTAACAAGCCCTGCTGGTGATTCTGATGCACACGAAAGTTTACACAACACTGCCCCGTGCACAGTGCAACTTCACTCTCTCCAGCTGGGTTGCAGCCTCACCGAGGGTTTGTTTCCACACATGTATGTGCAGTATACTGGTCATCCTATTTACATATTTTTTAAATGTTTATTTATTTTTGAGAGAGAGCTGGGGAGGGACAGAGAGAGGGGGAACAAGGGATCTGAAGTGGGCTCTGCACTGAGAGCACAGAGCCCAATGTGGGGCTCAAACTCACAAAACGTGAGACCAGGACCTGAGCCAGAGTCAGCTGACTGACCAACTGAACCACCCAGGCACCCCTCTATTTACATATTTTAATTAACTGTTATATTTACCAACGAAATAGGAGGGAAAAAAGAGAATTGTTATTTCTATTGAAAACTAAATGCAATCTTTTAGAAAGATTCAATGAAGACAAGTCACTAAAAAATTGGTTTTGAAAGAGCGAGCTGAGTAGTAAACATCCACTGATTTGCCCTCAGTCTGCTTCACCAAAGCCTTTGAGTGTTCATTCCACTTCAAATCTGGAGATTATCAAAAATGCATGGTTTTAGGTGAGAAATATGAAGCAGAACACCAAGCAATGATTCTACATATTTTTTAAAGAGTCCCTGGACCAGGGAGCCTGGGTGGCTCAGTAGGTTAAGCGTCCGACTTTGGCTCACGTCACGATCTCACGGTTTGTGGGTTCGAGCCCCACGTCGGCTCTGTGCTGACAGTTCGGAGCCTGGAGTCTGCTTCAGATTCTGTGTCTCCCTCTCTCTGCTCCTCCCCTGTTCATTCTCTGTCTCAATCTCTCTCTCTCAAAAATAAACATTAAAAAAATTTTAAAAAGGCCTTGGACCCACATCAAAAGATTTGCAGATAAAAATACAGTGATGTGATTTAAGTCAAAATAAAATGTACATGGTATGTATGTACTGTTTTTTGTAATTTCCCATGTAACTAATATTTTGCCTCCATTAATTGGCAAATTTTTGGCCCGCATTCTGTGGGTGAGAGAGCTTCTCTTGGATACAATTTTTTTAATCAAGTTTATTTATTTATTTTAAGAGGGAGAGAGAGGGAATCCTAAGCCAGCTCTGTGCTATCAGCATAGAGCCCATTGCGGGACTCCATCTCACAAAGCACAAAATCATGACCTGAGCCCAACTCAAGAGTCAGACACTTAACCATCCGAGCCACCTGGTGCCTCGTCCCTTGGATACAATTTAAACCCTGATCGAAGATTACCATCCAGAGCGTGGGATCTGGCATAGTATCTCCTGATTGCTGTTTCTCTCATTCTCGACTCATTAAAGAAGGTTGGGTCTGTCCTCTTCGCTTCTACTCTTCTGTTTCTAAACCAAGACGACACCATGGTTAAACGTCTATGCCCTTGAGCAGTTGTTGCTAGGGGCATGATTAATGGTAATACCTGGGACATGTCCTGGAGTCCATTTATTAAGCCCAGTGGCAGATCAGTGTGTAGCTTGGACTTTAGCCAGAAAATTATTGTCCTCCCAAGGGGTACAGAAGCTCAAAGGACAGAGTAGGCAAAAGGAAGTGGTAGCAGGAAACCTTTCACCCCCACACCATCAGAGAAACCATTTGCCCCAGAGAGAGAAGCCATTGTTCTCCCCATCCCAAGGCTCCTCCTCAAAGAACCTTCCCTCACCTCCTTCTCAGAAATTTGGCCCCCATGTTGGCCCGCTCCGATGTAAATACATTAGACTGGGGGTGGAAACCTAATTTCCACTGATCAGTCTCTTCACTTTCCTGCAAATATGGAGGAAATATTTGTCATGTAGAGCATTAAATCGTCGCCAACTGAATGAATTGGAAGGGATGTACAACTTGGGCTGGTGAGGTGGCAGTATTCTCCCGTGTGCTGGAAGAAGCAGAAAGAGCAATCCCAGAAGAGAGAGAAGGAAGCACGTGCACAAAGAGAAGCAGCAACGAGCGATCATGTAAACATGGACAGAATACTCTTGGCTGGAAACTTTCCATCTCCTGCTTCCAGTCCAAGTCAAGAACCCCGGCTGTACTCCTGTACTTCACGATCATCAACTACCCCTGCTTCTTTCTACTAAACTGCCTCATTTTCTTCCCTGAAGCTCATTTCAGTAGGCCTCTGGGCCTTGCCTGATTCTCCTCCTGGAGCAAAAACTACTTGATGAGCACATTGGCATCTTCATGAGCACATTGAAAACAAACATTGGCAACTCCATGATGATGACTCTGTTGTTTAAAATCTGAACTTTAAGCAATTAGAGATAGAAGTAGTTTACTGATTAGTAATAAGGGCCCTGACACAGAAACATGACATTCCGGTATGAAATGGGAACAGCCTGAGTATCATAAAAAAAAAAAAAAAAAAAAAAAAAAAAAAAAAAAGATAAGCAGACTTTGGTCAACAAATTACGGAAGAGACATTTGGACTAGAGCTAAAGAGAAGTTATTCTGTCTGCCATTCCCAGCCAAGGCATTTTTATTCATTCTATTTATTTTTAAGTTTTTAAAAAATGTTTGTTTACTTTTGAGAGAGAGAAACAGAGCATAAGCAGGAGAGGGAGACATGGAATCCAAAGCAGACTCCAGGCTCTGAGCTGTCAGCACAGAGCCCAACGCGGGGCTCGAACTCACCAACCATGAGATCATGACCTAAGCCGAAGTCGGACGCTCAACCGACTGAGCCACCCAGGCGCCCCTATTTAATTTATTTCTTAAAGTTTTATTTATTTATTTTGAGAGAGACAGGGACAGTGCAAGTGGGGAAGGAGCAGAGAGAGAGAGAATCCTAAGCAGGCTCTGTGCTGTCAGCACAGGGCCCTGATGCAGGGCTCGAACCCACAAAACCATGGGATCATGACCTGAGCTGAGGCCAAGAGTCAGACGCTTAACTGACTGAGCCACCCAGGCGCCCCACCAAAGGCACTTTACGGTTAAATTAGTTCTTATTCTGCAGTGTGGATTCAGTAGGTTCTCACAGACCCTGCTGGTATTTTAATGAAATCTTGAGTTAGAGAACCTTCCTACCCTTTTCACCCCCTCACCCCAGAGGACTATGGAATATGGACATAGTCACGGGCCCTACCTGCCTAATATGGTCAAGACTCAGGTGCCCAGAATGGCATTATCAGGTGAACAGCCCCTCTCGCTGAATACTCCTTTTTTTTTCCAGTTTATTTATTTTGAGAGAGAGAGAGAGAGCATGCATGCACGAAGGGGGGCAGAAAGAGAGGTAGAGAGAGAATCCAAAGCAGGCTCCATGCTGTCAGCACAGAGCCCGACTCCGGGCTCAATCTCATGAACCATAAGATCATGACCTGAGCTGAAAACAAGTCAGAGGCTGAACCGACTGAGCCACCCAGGCGCCGCTTGCTGAAAACTCTTTCAACAAGACGTATTTCTATCTGGGAGTGTGACATACTCTTGAGATCCTTCTAAATGTAGCAAAGGTTTCCTCCTGCACCCCTTTCCTTGTGTTCCTTCCTAACCTCTTTAGGAAAAGAAAACAGATGACGAAGGTATGCCCGGAACGACCCAAAGGAAGAGAGAGGGTAGGCTACAATTCAGAAGAAAACAACACTAAGATTCCTCTGGGCGTCTCTGACTATGGGCTGGAGATCGGCTTTGGGAAGGACGCAAGAAGGCTGCTGGGGAGACAAGGATCCCCAGATACAGATAAATGGGTTCATGACCTGACTGGCAGGGGGCAGAGGAAGGCTCTTTTCTCTTACCCCCACCGCCATCACTGGGGGCTTTGTCTTTGGGAAAGGAGAGGAGTAAGAGTGGGGTTCAGGTGAAAGGGGTGTGAGTAGCTGAGCTGAGGCAGAACCTGATGGAAAGGAAGTAAAGGAAAACACACAATAAAAGGGAAAAGATAAAGAATTCACTCCTAGCTTGATGTGGTGGGTGTGTACACAAGTCAGTAAGAACCAGGTGTGTGTGTGTGTGTGTGTGTGTGTGTGTGTGTGTATGTGTGCGTGTACATACACCAAGGAATAGACTTTTAGTGTAATGGTGTTTCAGTGGAAACAGAGCACCTCCATTTCACCTTCTTGTTTGCTTTCTAAGAAGACATTTCACAAAAAATTAAATTAAAAAAAAAAAGAAAACATTTAAAAATTTTAAAAAGATGTAAAGGTTGTGTAAAATCTGGTGTTAGATGTGGTTACAAAAAGAGGCTTTGCCACTAATTAGCTGCATGACCTCAGTTAACTTGGTTAATTTACTTAACCTCTCTATTAATAGAGGTTTATTAATAGTAAATCACAGTAACACCCATGTAATAGAACTGCCCTGAGAAAGAAACAAGATAATGTACGTAAAGCAATTGATTGTGTATTGAGACCTGTTTTTTGCCAGCTCCTGTTCACATCTTTAATGTTTATTTATTTTTGAGAGAGACAGAGAGTGAGTAGGGGAGGGGCAGAGAGAGGGGGAGACACAGAATCTTTTAAAAAAAATTTTTTTAATGTTTATTTATTTATTTATTTATTTATTTTTGAGAGAGAGAGAGAGACAGAGTGTGAGAGGGGGAGGGGCAGAGAGAGAGAGGGAGACACAGAATCCAAAGCAGGCTCCAGGCTCCGAGCTGTCAGTACAGAGCCTGATGCGGGGCCTGAACTCACAAGCTGTGAGATCACAACCTGAGCTGAAGTCAGACGCTTAACCAACTGAGCCACCCAGGCTCTCCTCCTGTTCACATCTTTCATACCTTGATGCATTTAAAGCTACCATTAATTATGGTGTTGACACCAAGATTTATACTTACCCCCTGTATTCTGTTTCCTTAGGATTTTTTTTAATGTTTATTTATTTTTGAGACAGAGAAAGACAGAGCATGAATAGGGGAGGGACATAGAGAGAGGGAGACACAGAATCCGAAGCAGGCTCCAGGCTCTGAGCTGTCAGCACAGAGCTAGACGCAGGGCTCGAACCCATGAACTGCGAGATGGTGACCTGAGCCAAAGTCGGACGCTCAACCGACTGAGCCCCTGTTTCCTTAGGAATTTTAATCATCTTCAGAGTTGACATGAATACCATGGATGTATTCTGTATGAATCGAGTGCATAAAGTCTGTAGTCCAAATTGAAATTAGTTACATTTCCTGTTTGAAGAACAACTTGGTTATGCTACATAAATGTTTGAGTAGATGTGCATGCCACACAGAAACATACATAGATGAGTCATATAATGTAATTATTTTTTATGCTCACCACAAATGTAGCCACCACCTGTCAGCATACAATACTGTTAGAATACCATTGACTGTATTCCCTATGCTATACAATGTAATTATTTTCAGAGAAATTTGTCAGGGGCGCCTGGGTTGCTCAGTTGGTTAAGCGTCCCATTCTCAGTTTTGGCTCATAGTTCTGTGAGTTCAAGCCTTGCTTCCGGCTTTGCGCTGACAGTGTGGAGTCTGCTTGGGATTCTGTCTCCCTCTATTTCTGCCTCTCTCCTGCTTGCTCTCTCTCTCTCAAAATAAATAAACATTAAAAAAGAAAAGAAAAGAAATGTTCCAAAAGGTGCAAGAAAATAAGTTTCATTATTTTATAATCTCCTTTCCTTTTCCCCTTCTTCCAAAAAAAAAAAAAAAAAAAAAAAAAAGGTAATACCTACCTCAATTATTCACATCCCATTCCAATGATATTTGGTTATTTCTTAAAATAATCTCCTTCCTTAAACCTAAAAGTTTTTCCTGCCAGCATAGTCATTAAGAACATGATATGGGCAATAACAAAGAAGCAAAGGCAGAGCCCAAGAGAATCTTTTGTACCCTAGAGCTCTGGCTCTTTCGGCCACAACCTTGAGGGTGGAGAGGACCACACTTACGTTTGGCACATGAGTTAAATCTGGCAAGGCCACTTCAAGGTTGCTCCTCATTCATATTCTTTGGTTTGCCTTCCATACCCAAACTGAATTCTCCAGTCCGCCTTCCCCAAAGGTTTACAATTCTCTTTGCTCTTCGTAGTTCTGTGTCGTTTTGTGGCAGGACCACACATGGTGACGGAAATTCCTCAGAAAGAGTTTCCTGGTTTGGTTTCTATAACCCAGCTCATCTACCTACAGTAGTATTTATTCTTGCATTTAGACCCTGGAAACATGTTTTTTGTTTTTTGGTTTTTTTTTTTTAGGAATAAGTATAAAGTATCATTATGGGTGGGCTTGGGGGAGACACGGTACTGAATAGTACCATAGAGAGACAGCAGTACATTGTCTAGCCCAGAGCTATATAAAAACAATATATTGTCTTATATTGTTGCATAATAAGAAAGCTCATGGGAGATTACTATCCGGACCCTAGGCTTTTCTCTTGTATCTTCGCCTTTGACACATTATCTTGCTTCTGCTGTTGTTTTCTCCCTTGTCCTATTTCTGAAGTGAATATTGGAACAAAATATATGCTCATGTATGGTAGAGCCTAATTCAGAAACTGCATCCTATTCTATTTTAAGAGCCATTTGAGGAGTGCTTGGCTGGCTCAGTTGGTGGAGGGTGAGACGCTTGATCTTGGGGCTGTGAGTTTGAGCCCCAAGTTGGGTATAGAGATTATTTGTAAAATCTTTAGGGGCGCCTGGGTGGTTCAGTCAGTTAAGTGTCCAACTTTGGCTCATGTCATGATCTCACCACCCTGAGCCTGGAGCCTGCTTTGGATTTTATGTCTCCCTCTCTCTTTGCCCCTCTCCTGCTTGCTCTTTGTCTCTCTCTCAAATAAATAAATAAATAAATAAACATTAAAAAATAAAATCTCAAAAAAAAAACCCTCACTATGGCTTAGCATTAGGGAAGCTCAGTAAATTCACCCACTCTCACGATTAACATCATCACATGTAACCAGTGAGTGAGGAATGAGGATTGAGTTAATTTTCATCACAGATAATATAACTTCAAAATAAAACTTTACCCTATTCTCCATCTGGATTAAGTAAGTATATAAAATATGAAACATGAACTCAATATTATGTGTAACATTTGTGAAACTACTGCTGGATATTTTTCTTCTTGCTGAGTCAACTATCAGGTGAAGAATTTCTATATTGGACACATAGCCATTGTTTGCCATCCGGGCATGACCAAAAAGCGAATTGTTTTGTTTCGTTTCGTTTTGTTTTATCTCTGTAGAAAGGTCAGTGTGCAATTTGTTTAATCATATTTACTTTCTGAACATGATTATGTGACATACGTTACATAACCCTTCTGTGCCTTTTCATGATGGGGATTAGACTCTACATCACACAAGTCACAGAAATTGAATAAGCTATCCAGTGTAAAGCTAAAAGTAACCAAAGTATGAGTCATGAGTTATCAGAGTTCTTTTTAACTCATGAGAGTCATACTCTAAGGTGAAATGAATATCCACTTCCTAGTACATGTTATCACATGGCCTAATGAGCAATATTCTCAGAGGGGTGGCCTGTTATCGTTTCTCGTTAAGACCTTTGGAGACAAGTTCAAGAGCTCACATATAATCAGCATGAACATCAAAATGGCCAATAATATGTTATTTTATTCATCTGTGTGTGTATTTTTTAAAGAATGCTTCACACCCAGCCCAACATGGGGCTTGAGCTCACAACCCTGGGCTCAAGAGCTGAGCTGAGATTAAGAGTTGGGTGTTTAACCAGCTGAGCCACCCTGGTGCTCTCTGTTCATTTGTTTTCAATCATAAGCTACAGCCAACCCAAATGATTACTAAAGTATATTTCATACATATTTCCTAAAAAGTCCCACTGAATAAATGACAAAAGTTCAGATTCCAGGGTATGAGGCCAATCGCCCACGGAGTGCAGTGGTGAGATGACCAATCTTTGGGGCAGATCTTTGGGGTACCAGGAAGTAGAATTAATTGTTCCTGAAAGCACCAGATAACAAAGCTGGGAGTGGCATTCACATCTCGAAATGTTTTCCTCAAAGCACCACATGAAACTCTAAACCCTTCCAGTGACTGATGAAACCTGAAATCTCTGAAAACCAAACCCAGAGATTAATTCTTGGGCTGCCTCATTATGATGTTAGTGGAAACAAGAAAACCAATTATCAGGATGCGCTTAGGACCTGGAGAATCCAGAACCCCCAAAATCTTCTGAAATATTCAGCCCTGCTTGCTTTTGCTGGGGAAGCTCATCTTGGTTGCTAGAGAAACCTTCCGACATCCTGCTGGAAGTCTTCCGACATCCTGCTGGAAGTCTCACTGTGGCCTGGCTGGCGGCCAGAATGCAAACTCAAATGTAGTGAAATATAGAACCAGAGTAGGGAAAACGAGAATGACGTTACAAAGAATGGCAGGAATTTGCTAACTCACGTCATCAAAAGTTTGGAGAATATTAGTGGAAATGGCTTTTGAAGGTGATCAGTTGAGGAGGTAATGTTTTCCGATACCATATATATGTATATATATATATATATTTGTTTTAATTTTTTAATGTTTATTTCTTTTTGAGAGAGAGTGTGTGAGCGGGGGAAGGGGAGAGAGAGAGGGAGACACAGAATCCGAAGCAGGCTCCAGGCTCTGAGCTGTCAGCATAGAACCCCATGTGCGGCTTGAACTCACGAACCGTGAGATCATGACCTGAGCTGCAGTCGGATGCTTAACCGACTGAGCCACCCAGGTGCCCCTCCGCTCCTCCCCCATAGTTTATATTTTGATGTAGGTGTTACCCTTCTTTGAACTGGCTCAGGAAATCAAATGTGACTCTGAAAATGTGCTGGCTGGACCAGCAGCTTCCAGCCTGCAACAAATGAATGTGTTAAACTCCATCAAAGGCAACATATTCCTTTACACGCGGCTGTGGAATGAATTCAGAGATTTCAGAGGACCTCCATGTTGGATTCGATATGAAAGCATCCCTCCAAAGTACCCTGTTACCACTGCAGACTTGAAGATTTTCGCCTCTGCCGTGATGGATCGGGGAGATCCATCGTGATGGTCGGGGAGAAGAGTGTCAGCCCCATTAAAGCATGTTTTAGCGGCTATCCTTAGTCAGCTGGGAAGGCTGGTAGGAAAACCTGAGTGAAAATGAGCTCCCTAAGCTCAGTGAGGTCAGGAGGATCCCTAAAGACAGTGCCCTACAGAAAACGGTTCTGCTCATTGTAATAGCCACCACATGGTTCAGTCGGTTGAGCTTACGACTCGATGTCGGTTCAGGTCATGATCTCATGGTTTGTGGGTTTGAGGCTTACATCGGGTTCTGTGCTGCGAACACAGAGCCTGCTTCAGATTCTCTCTCTCTCTCTCTCTCTCTCTCTCTCTCTCTGTGCCCCTGCTCTGCTTGTGCGCATGCTCTCTCAAAATAATTAAATTGGAAACAAAATTTACAAAAAAAAAAAAAAGTAAAAGAAAAAAATAATAGCCACCAGTTTGTTGATCACACCTAAAGTAGTGTGTAATATGCACAGATTTCTGGTGTGGTTAATTCATGGGGTCCACAGGGGACCTGAGTCTGTTCCTACCCCTAGAATGTTTTGAGTAAGATGTTGGATAGCCTTAACAAGGTTCCTTTCCATGATCATATTCCTGGGACCTTGGCCATTAACCTTGCAAAAACATACACTTGGAGAAATCATTTTAATTTTGAGGATTATTAAATGCTAGCGAGCTAACATTAATTCTGGGGACTCCAGACATCACTATGATTCATCACTCAGAGCAGGGGGTTATGGGACCAGGTAATATAGGATTTTGATTCAAGGGTGCCTCGCTCTAAGCCCATTTGGGTCCAAGATACATTCAACAGTCATTTTCTCAGGTCCCGATTATAGGGTTGGTGAAGCAGTAACAGTTGATAACATTTCCAGGCTGGCTCATCCTCAAAGTAAGGAGTATTGGTGACATGGCAAGAAGCATCAGATGGAAGTTATCAGAGCTCCTTTTCAATGTCGAAACACTAAATCAAAGCAATACCGCGGAAAACAGGGAAACCACAGATCATTCCTAGAGTGTACATAAATAGACATGACAACAATAGGATGAGACTATTGCTCAGGGACAGACCAGCATTCTTTTTTCTGTTTAATGTATTTTATATGGCAGTATAATCCAGAATAATTTGTAGTTTATAGGCTCATAGAGGGTGACATTATCAAAAGATATTCTGACAAGGCTCTTCTCATTTAATACTGTGTTGTCTGCCTCATTCAGCAAGGCCTTGGCCAATGCTGCTTTCCAAGTGCCAACGTTAAGCTAAATGACATTGTTTTATTTTTAGTTCTTTATATAGAACTAATTATATAATATGATATAAAGAAAATTGCATGTTGTAAGCCTCGCCAGTTAAGCACAATGCAAATGAACAAAGATTCTCTCCAATTGCTTCCTGCCCTAACCACCCATCTGGAACAGTTCCTTTGCATTTGTCAATGTAACTTTGTTTCCAACCATGATATTCCCCTGAATGAAAAAGATGCTCATACCTGATGAATGATAACCCAGTGAATGTAGTTGTTTGAAAATGTCATGCTCTAGAATCCTAGTACTTTCCAGTAGTTAAAACAAGATTGCCATAAGTAACAATACAAAAGGAAAGAACTGGGCTCTGAATGGTGGGTGCTGTACATCCAAACACTTACCATTCTTATTCTCCATCCATCCATCCATCCATCCTTTACCTAAGATTTATTTAACACCTGTTACATACCTAATAACCGCAGCAAAGACAGGACAGTTCTCTGTATCGTGATGTGCTTTTTTAAAGAAGGAAATTATAATAACAATAAGGATGCTTGACTTCTTGGTATTTCAAACCAGTATTTCCCTACTCTGTGGGTCAGGAGCCAACTTGGAAATGTTATCAGTTGTTGCTCTAGCAACCCTATAATCAGGCACCTAGCACAGTGTCTAGAAAACAGAGGTTCTCATGCACAGGACGCCACCTTGCAGATTTCTCAGAAATGTTTGCTGTCTGCTCTCTACTGCCAGGCTGCTTTTAGCATCATCAGGATGTCTCTGAATACCTGAGTAAGTTGGCTTCAGCGAGGGGAACATTTCCTCAACTTCAGGAAAAGTCAATCAATCAAATCTCTCTCTTTCTCAGTCAGTCTCCCTCCCTCTCTCCTTCCCTCTCCCCTCCCCTTCCATTTTTGTCCCACAATATCTTCTTTATATTTTGTTTATTTATTCTGAAAGAGAGAGAGAGCAGGGGAGGGGCAGAGAGAGAGAGACTCCCAAGCAGGCTCTGCACTGTCAGAACAGAGCCCGACGCAAGGCTCGAACCCATGAACCAGGAGATGGTAACCTGAGCTAAAATCAAGAGTCAGACGCTCAACCGACTGAGCCGCCCAGACACTCTTGTCCCATAGTATCTTCTATATTCTACTCAGTCATTACTGACCAGTATCTTTTCACTTCCTACCGTATTGACTCATATCCTCTCCCATTCTAAACCCCTCCCAATGGGTGCTAGTGAGCCATCAGAGGACATACTATTTTATTTCTGGTCGTCACCATCTTTTTTTCTGGGATACTGTAACGGTCTTTCAGTTGGTGATATTTTCATCTCCCTAATCCAGTCTTCATATGGCAACCAGATGTTCTTTTACAATACAACCCTCATGGCATTCTCTCATGCTTAAAACTTTTTCAACCATTCTGTGCTGCCCTGGGAAAAGGTCCAAATCTATTTTAAAAAAATTTTTAATGTTTGGGGCGCCTGGGTGGCGCAGTCGGTTAAGCGTCCGACTTCAGCCAGGTCACGATCTCACGGTCCGTGAGTTCGAGCCCCGCGTCGGGCTCTGGGCTGATGGCTCAGAGCCTGGAGCCTGTTTCTGATTCTGTGTCTCCCTCTCTCTCTGCCCCTCCCCCATTCATGCTCTGTCTCTCTCTGTCCCAAAAATAAATAAACGTTGAAAAAATTTTTAATGTTTATTTTTGAGCGAGAGACAGAGACACAGCACGAGTGGGGGAGGGGTGCAGAGAGAGGGAGACCCAGAATCTGAAGCAGGGTCCAGGCTCTGAGCTGTCAGCACAGGGCCCGAGGCGGGCTCGAACCCACCAACCACTAGATCAGGACCTGAGCTGAAGCCAGCCGCTTAACCGACTGAGCCACCCAGGTGCTGCTGTCCAAACCTATTAACATGGCTTTCCAGAAGTTTTGTGATCCATTCACTAAGCACTTTTCATCCTAATCTCCATTTTGTTATCCTGGTCCTTTACCAAAGTTTAGCTTAAATATTTCAGCTGTGCTGCTGCTGCAAATCCCCCCTGAAAAAGGAACAATTTTGATGGTTTGTGCCCGGGCAGAAATATTAGAAAGCCAGCAGCACCCCCTAGTGGCCAGGATGGTGTTGGTGGGGCCGAATAAAAAGAGAGGGAAGACCCGAAACCGAAAGCCTAGTGTGTTCACAGCGCCACCTGCCCACTTAACGGGTAGGGCCTCTTCCTTCGCTGCTTCCTGCATTTTGGAGAAGGCAAAATTGACGTTCTCGGGGAAGGTGGTGTGTTTGTTACCGTCTCCAACTTCATTTTTTAAAAACACGGTGACATTTTTCATGTGTACGTAAAATAATGGGGCGTCTGGGGGCTCAGTCGCTTCACTGTCCAACTTCGGCTCCGGTCATGATCAGTACATGATCAGTCAGTACATGAATTCGAGCCCGGCTTCGAGCTCTTTGCTGACAGCTCCGAGCCCGGAGCCTCCTTGGATTCTGTGTCTCCCTCTCTCTCTGCCTCTCTCCAACTCTCTCTCTCTCTCTCTCAAAAATAAATAAAACACAGAGAGAGACAGAGACAGAGCATGCGCAGGGGAGGGACAGAGAGAGAAGGAAACAGAGAATCTGAAGTGGGCTCCAGGCTCTGAGCTGTCAGCACAGAGCCTGGCTGGGGGCTCAAACTCATGAACCGTGAGATCATGACCTGAGCCAAAGTCGGATGCTTAACCAACTGAGCCACCCAGGCTCCCCAAAACATAAATAAATAAATAAATAAATAAATAAATAAATAAATAAATAAATAAATAAATATTGCACCTTAATATTATGCTCAAAACCTCAAATAGTAAGTCCACCATGTGTAGAAATTTATTTGGAGAGGGGAAAACAGTGCCTTCTGAACAGTGACAGTGGGGTGGAGTGGATCCCTGGCTTCCACAGAATTCGTGTTTCCATTTCCACTGGTGAATGGCTTCTGAATATCTGTCCTTTCCTTGAAACACACATGTGATTGCATAAACTTGCATGATTGGTCAACGTCAGGGTTGTTTCCCTGTGGTTTTGTCCTTTGCTCACTATCAAGTAGGCAGTCACACCCAGCAACTTTCTGAAGAGGTCACATCGATTTTTGAACTTCAAATTTAGCACCACTTTGGAAAAAGGATATGCCGCCATGAGTCCTGACAGACTCGGATACTCCCAAGGGTCTGAATATGTGTCCTTTGTGCATACCTGTGACTATCTCTTCAAATAGATTAGGAACTGTGAAGAATAATGAGTCAGTGTGCCCATTTGACTTTTTCTTAAATAACAGAGATAGCAGATAAGCCTTTACCAGGGAGCCCTCTGTGGGGGCTGGGCAAAAAATGTGGGTATCCCTCACCTCCCGAATTCTCACTATCTGAAGACTGCGAACCGTTTTACTCCAAATTCACTCTAAATCAAAACTCACCTAACAGATCTGTAGGGATCTGTCACCCGAAATATGTATGTTAGCTTACACATCTGGAGGAGAGGATGCACGGTGGTCTGCAGACCTGGCTCAGAACCCTTCCGGATATACGGTGTTTATGTTACATTTATGTGGGCTATACATTATAGACATCATCTTCACATTATTCAGTGCTATAATCTGAATGTTTCTGTCTTCCCCTTTCAAAAAAAAATTCTTACCTTGGGGCGCCTGGGTGGCTCAGTCGGTTAAGCGTCAGACTTTGGCTCAGGTCATGATCTTATGGTTTGCGAGTTTGAGCCCCACGTTGGGCTCTGTGCTGACAGCTCAGAGCCTGGAGCCTGCTTGAGATTCTCTCTCTCTCTCTCTCTCTCTCTCTCTCTCTCTGCCCCCACCCCCACTCGTGCTCTCTCTTTCTTTTTTTTTCTTTTTTTTTTTTAACGTTTATTTATTTTTGAGACAGAGAGAGACAGAGCATGAATGGTGGAAGGGCAGGGAAAGAGGGAGACACAGAATCGGAAACAGGCTCCAGGCTCTGAGCCATCAGCCCAGAGCCCGACGCGGGGCTCGAACTCACGGACCGCGAGATCGTGCCCCGGGTGAAGTCGGACGCTTAACCGACTGAGCTACCCAGGCGCCCCTCTCTCTTTCTCTCAAAAATAAATAAATGTAAAAAAAATTTTTTTTAAACTCTTATGTTGGAATCCTAACCTCCAAAAGTGATGGTATTAATGGAAATTGAAATCCTAACCTCTAAAAGTGGTGGTATTAGGAAGTAGGGGCTTTGGGAAATGATTAGGTCATGAGGGGTGGAGTCAGCATGAATGACATTAGTACTCTCATAAAACAGACCCCACAGAGCTCCCTCCCTCGCCCCTTCCACCTTGTTGAGGACAAAGTGAGAAAGCACAGGCTATAAACAGGAAAAGGGCCTCCACCAGAAGGCAACTGTGCTGTAAACTTGATCTTGGACTTCCCACCCTCCAGAACTGTGAGAAATAAATTTCTTGTATTTTGTGGTAGCAACCCAACGACTAAGACATTAAATAAGAAATGTCTTCTAGGAAACTGATCCTGCCATTTCGTTGGGGGAAGGGATCATCTCAAAGCAAAAAGTCACAGATGGGGGCACCTGGACGGCTCAGTAGGTTAAACGTCTGACTTCAACTCAAGTCATGGTCTTACAGCTACTGGGTTCAAGCCCCAAGTCGGGCTCTGTGCTGACAGCTCAGAGCCTGGAACCTGCTTCAGATTCTGTGTCTCCCTCTCTCTCTGCCTCTCCCCCACTCATGTTCTGTCTCTTTCTCTCTCAAAAATAAATAAACATTGAAAAACTTTTTTTAAAAAGTCACAGATGTTGCTAAGGTTATAGTCCTATGAATTCAAACATAAATGTAAATATAGACATGGCTATAATTACATAGGGAAAAGAGAGAGAGAGGGAGACACAGAATCCAAGGCAGGCTCCAGGCTCTGAGCCGTCAGCATGGAGCCCAACACTGGGCTGGAACTCACGAACCATGAGATTATAACCTGAGCCAAAGTCGGACACTGAGCCCCCTGGGGAGCTGTTTCATTGGCGGTTTTGGGTTTTGTCCTCTTGTTTCAAGTGGGGCTTCTCAGTCACTGACTGAGCCTTGATTGCCAAGTTGAGAAGAATGTCTATCCATTCCTTGATTTTAGACCTGGACAAATCTCCGGCAGGTCCTGAGTCAACTGACATTTCACTAGTTCATTCTCCCTCAAACCCCACCAGTTGCCAAACATCTACCAAGCCCACGGTCCTCCTCCCCTCCCACCCCACTCATCCTGGGGGCAATTAGAAAGTAACCATTTTTTAACTGCCTCTCTTTACCAAATTTTAGTTTCCTAAGTGTCCTTATGTATCCTCAGCAGGGTATGGCTTTTATTTACCCTGCACAGCGTGTTCATTGCAGTGGGAAAAGAAACCATAATTCATATCTCATGGTGTATAGTCAGTCTCCTTGAGGCTGTGCAGAAACATACTGTTGGGGAGCTCAGGAAGTTGTCAAATAACTGAATGATAAGTATTTTAAATGCTTAAATCATGCACTAAAAAATTGTTACAGGAGTCAAAGAGCAACGTTCATGACATTTGGGAAAATTGGCTGGATTTTTTGTAGGGATATAGAATGCATGATTATTTTTCCCATTTAAAATACTAGCATGTAGACCACCTCTAAAAATACTAAGAAAGAGTCTAACTCTAGCACCTAAATTATTACCCGTCGTGTTTTCGGGAATAGCTTAGACTTAGATAAAGAGGCATTGCAGCGAAGATGCTGACATTTCTGGTCGCCACCGCCTTGTGTCAGGGGCTGCCCAAACCATCTTGAGCTCTGCATGGGCAGATGCTTCATTTCAGAGCTTCCCTGATCCGCATGTGATGCTGACACCATGCGGTCACAGCAGTGTCTCCCCACCCCCATTCCTGAGCCCCTCAGTATGAAACTGCTTTGATTCTATATTTACACTAATTTTAATCTGATTACATAATCTGAATCTCCTACTGTAACATAAGGAAGTGAAGAGGCGACCCCATATCAATAAGGACTCATAAGGGGGTCTTGGGTGGCTCAGTCAACTAAGTTTCTACCTCTTGATCTCAGCTCAGGTATTGATCTCAGGGTCTTGAGTTCAAGTTCTGCGTTGGGGTCTGTGCTGGGCATGAATCCTGATTTTAAAAAAAAGACTCATAAGAAATATAACTTTAAAGAAAATAGTGGTCTTTGGGTTTTTTTTCAATATTTATTTCTTCATTTTGAGAGTGGGGAGAGAGAGAGAGAATGAGTGTGTGTGTGTGTGTGTGTGTGTGTGTGTGTGTGTGTGTGCTGAAGAGGGGCAGAGAGAGAAGGAGACAGAGAATCCCAAGTAAGCTCTGAGCTGTCAGCACAGAACCTGATGCGGGGCTTGATCCCACGAATTGTGAGATCATGACCTGAGCTGAAACCAAGTCTGAGGCTTAACCAACTGAGCCACCCAGACACCATACCCCCCCAAAATAGTAGTCTTTTGAAGGAGAATTACAGAGTTTCTACTGCATTCTGAGCAGTTTCAAGTGTGCTATTTGGATCTTATGTATTTCAATCCTCTCAGCCACCTTCAAAACAGGTATTATTATTTCCCTCTTATAGCTGAAGAAACTGGGCTTCAGAAAGGTTAAGTAACTTGTCCCACATTACACCATACTTCCTCCATTAGGAAGGAATTTAAGACTACCGAGGCTCAAAGACGGTTCGGGTCAAAATTTCCATTGCTGTGTTCACTACAAGCTGAGCAGATCACAGTTTATTTTTTCCTTGTTATATTTTGTAGTCTCTAGGAAGAGTGTGTACCTGACATAGAGATCATATCAATTTGTGTATTTTATAAAGATATTTCACATATGCCTTCACTGATTCTTATAATAATTCTGAGAAATGAGGGGAAAACTCAAAATCTGGAACAAAATTAAATGGATATTTTCTAGATTATGAACACTCCAAGGGCAAGAATCTGGTTTTATTCATTTTCTGCTTTTATTTAGAGGGGTAGATTGATTGGCAAAAATAAACACAATTCTTCCCCATATACCCACTTCCCACTTTTGCTATTAATCTTTTCTTCTTTGATTGTGAAATATAATATACAGAAAAGTATATAAAATATATAAGTTTAACAAGGAATTATAAAATGCAAATACTAAAATAAAATGAAAATACAGGTCAGGGCTGCCTGGGTGACTCAGGTTAAGCAGCTGACTTTTTTTTATTTTTTTTTAACGTTTATTTATTTTTGAGACAGAGAGAGACAGAGCATGAACGGGGGAGGGTCAGAGAGAGGGAGACACAGAATCTGAAACAGGCTCCAGGCTCTGAGCTGTCAGCACAGAGCCCGATGCGGGGCTCGAACTCACGGACTGCAAAATCATGACCTGAGTCGAAGTCGGCCGCTTAACCAACTGAGCCACCCAGGTGCCCCAGCGTCCGACTTTTGATTTCGGCTCAGATCATGATCTCAAGGTTGGTGAGATCAAGCCCGGAGTTGTGCTCTAAGCTGACAGCACAGAGTCTGCTTGGGATTCTCTGTCTCCCTCTCTCTCTGCCTCTCCCTTGCTCACTCTCTTTCTCTCAAAATAAATAAATAAACATTAGAAAAAGCCACCCCCTACATCAAGGAAAAGAGTATTGCCAGCACAGAGGAAGCCCCCCACCTTCCCCATCTAATGTTGCTTCCCACTTACCACCCCCTGACTATCTATCCTGACATTTGAAATAATCATTCCCTTGATACCTTGGATAGCTTCACCATATATCAGGGAAAGCCATATCCTTCAGTCTTGACTATTGTCAGCCTTTATATTGCGTATGATTTGCTTTTAGCCTAGCTTATTTTGCATTATATTTATAAGATCCCCCCCCCATATCCCCATATTGTCCTAGGTAACTATAATCTGTTCACTTTTATTGTTACATAATGTCTCATCTTATGAATATATCCCAGATTAAGGATATTTGGAGTATTTCCAGTTTAGAACTATGACTAGGCTTTGATTTCATTCTTATATAAGTATCCTAGTATACTTGTGCAGGAATTTCTCTAAAGCAACTCTGGATCCTGAAATCTTACAATTTAAAAAGTAAATAAATTACATTTAATGAATTAATTGATTTTAAAAATTTTAAATTTTAAATTATTGAGATCCAAGACACTTACAAATTCATATTGAATAATTCATTTAAAATAACAATGAAAGGGGCACCTGGGTGACTCAGTCGGTTAAGCATCAGGCTTCAGCTCAGGTCGTGATCTCACAGTTTGTGAGTTCGAGCCCCATGTCCAGCTCTGTGTTGACAGCTCAGAGCCTGGGGCCTGCTTCTGATTCTGTGTCTCCCTCTCTCTCTGGCCCTCCCCCCCTCTCAAAAGTAAATAAACATTTTTATGTTATTGCTCTATGTATTGCTATACATTTTGCTATACGTTTTTGTAAATCTCTTTAATATCTGGATTCATACAAGAAGCTGGGTGCTCATCTGCTTTTACATTCAATCCATTATTTGTTGTTTTGGTTGAAAAATATGATGAATAAAAGCCTCTTTCAGGTAATCTCAGACCCCCTGGGAGGGTTTGGGGGGTGGTTCTTTGGAGAACACTCTGACAAACACTGCTCTAAAGTATATATTAAGTAGAAGCAAAGTGGAATGTCTAGGCATATGTATGTATCTTCTGCTTTATTAGATAATGCCACACTGTTTTTTAGTGGTTTGTATCACGTCACATCGTGTGTATGTGTGCAAACTCACGAGTCAGAAAATAGAACCCACCTTTCCTACTTTGAAATTCATTCCTCCTTCCACTCACAGACACAAATAAGCTTTCTGTTTCTGGCCCAGTTCTCAGGAAAGTGCAGTCTCCCCCAGATCTTATCTCCTTAGAGCTCCTTTCCCGCAGGCGGAGGGTTTGGGCCCCCAAAGGCCACAGGAGTTACTGCGTCCTCCCCTCACCCCTTAACAATATCCCTCACCCCTACCTGACCTCGGCACCCACCTCCCTCACTTCCCCGCCTGGCTCCTACCACCGAATCTGTATTTACTTCTCATCAAGCCCTCTACCACCCTCTGCTGATCATCTTAAAGTGCACGAGCCTCACCATGGTCATTTATTAAAAAATGGAATGATACCTAATTTGTGTTTTTATGCACAAGAAAATGTATAATTTAAGAAATCAACACCTGTTAATTACCTACTATTTTTTTAAGCACTCCAACACAAACCAGTGTGTGATCTTAGGTAAGTTACTCAACTTTTTAGATCTTCGATTTCCTTACCGGTAAAACAGGAGTCATAATACCTTCCTTTACGGGAGAAGGATCAAAAGCCCTGGGTAATAGGCTTAGCATAGTGCCATAGCATATGCTATGGTGAAGCTATGCTGATAATGAACCCTCAACTGATGTTTATTTTTATTTAACAAAAGCTTACTGAGTGCCTACTATATGATGATCATTCTCCTGGGTACTCTTTGCAAATATTAAGGTCTTGTAATAATCGTCTGGGTTAGGTAGTATTATCCTCATTTTACAGTTGCGAAGACTGAATTAGAGAGGTTAAGCAACTGGCCCAAGGTCACACAGCCAGTAAGTAGCAGAACAGGGATTAAAAGTCCTGTAGGGTAGTGGTCCCAGTATTCAAGCTCCTGGCTAAACTGCTTCCCCCAAATATTTGTTATTATTTATGAGAAAACTCTCAGCAAGTTGCAAAGTGCTCTACTACCAGTTATTAGCCCCGTAGGGTAAAATGAGCTCCTCATAACTCCTTCGGAGAACCCCCCCCCCCTCCCGCCCAGCGATCAGTTCTCACAGGAACAAGAAAAACTGTAGTTTATGCTCGCTGAGCTGTACCAGCCGGCCACAAGCCCTATCTAGACATCGGTTGGACACACCCTTTTTTCTGGGCCCGCCCTGCCACGCTCATTACGCTGGCCCCGCCCCTCGCCTCTGGCGCCGACGGAGACCACGCAGACGTCTCGCGAGCTTCCACGTACACACTCCAAGGCCTCTCCCCACTGCCCGGGCCGAGCACATCCGGGTTGCTGGAGCAGGTGCCTCAAGCCCCGCCCCCTTTTGCCAGGCGCTAGCCCCACTTCCGGCCATCTCAGGCCTTTTCCGCCAGTGCTGTGCCGGCTTTATCTCTGCTCTGTAGGTCGTTCCCGGCCCCAGGCCCCGGTCTCTCGCGCCCTTCCCTAGCTCCCAGCGGCTCGTCGCTCATCGCGAATCTCTCCGTGGCCCGGAGCGACTCCCGTGCGTCTTCGCGGGCGGCCCGGACCGAGGCCTGCCGCTCGTGGTGAGTCCGCGCAGACGTGACCCCGAGTCTCCCCGCAGCTCGGTTGAGGCCGCCTCGGTCGCCTCGGGATGCCGGGGCCGGGGTCCGCGCAGCGCTGGGCGGCCGCCGCGGGCCGTTGGAGCTGCAGGCTGCTCGCGCTGCTGCTGCTGGTGCCGGGGCCCGGCGGCGCCTCCGAGATCACCTTCGAGCTGCCGGACAATGCCAAGCAGTGTTTCTACGAGGACATCACGCAGGGCACCAAGTGCACCCTCGAGTTCCAGGTACGACGAGCTCTGAAAGTCCAGGGGCCCCAGCTCACGGTTCCAGGGTCGGGGCTGCATCCTGCTTGGTGACTCGTTCCTGTCTGGGTTTCTCCACTCTTGGGCTGAGTCAAGAATCACCTCTAGGTAGCTGATGCAGGGCATTTGCCTTTCCTGTTACACATCTTGGGCGAGAGCCATTTTAGACGAAATATGAAGATACAGGAGTTCCAGAAATGGTTCCTGTGACTTTTCCTTCTATGCTCCAAAATGTTCTTCGTTTTAAGGCCTATTGAACTTTCCCCCTTAAAGCATTTCTTTTAAAAAGAACTTCTTCCTGTTGTATAGTGCTCAGTGACCGGTCCCCTGCTCTCTGATTGACACCTCCCCTTGAATCAGTTTTGAAGTCCTGCCAATATCTAATTCCGTTGTTTTTCAGTTTTTCCATTGATGTTAGGACTTTTGGTTAATGCTGTCCCTGTCACAGGAAGAGCTCCTTTCGAGGGTAGAAGACCATCTGCCAAAGGCATTGAACGAATAGCTGTGATAAATGAGAGGACCCTTTTCATCTTTGGGATTTTAATAGGAAAGAAACTTTATTTAACAGAATGTACTTTCTTAAGTTTGCTACAACAATCTTTCTTTCTTTTTTTTTTTTACTTTATTTATTTTGACAGAGAGAGGGGGAGAAAGCAGATGTGTGGGGGGAGGGGCAGAGAGAGAGACTCCCAAGCAGGCTCCATGTGGTCAGCACAGAGCCCATGGTGGGGCTCAGTCCCACCAACCATGAAATCATGACCTGAGCAGAAATCAAGGGTCGGACCTTAATCAACTGAGCTACCCAGGCACCCCAGCAGTCTTTATTTCTGTTTTGTTGGTAGACTCGTTTAGCTTATTTGAGCAGCTATTGAATGCTAGGTGCTGGTGATAGGAAGTGGTACAAATAGATTGTTTCGCTGCCATCATTCTCGATTCCTTCTGCATCCAACCCTTTTCTTAATTAGTACCTGCTCATTCATCAAAACTACCTTAAGAGCAGAAAATCTGGGTGTCTCAGTCGGTTGAGTGTCTGTCTGACTCTTGATCCCGGCTCCGGTCGTGATCTTACGGTTCGTAGTTCAAGCCCCCTTATCAGGCTCCTCGCTGACAGTGCAGGGCCTGCTGTGGATTCTGTGTCTCACTCTTTCTGCTTCTCTCCTGCTTCCGCTCTCAAAATAAAGAAATAATTTTTTAAAAAAGGCAGAAAATAGAGGATAAACGGTCTAATCTTTGGGATCTATGAGAGCTTCCTTTAGGAAGTGATTTTAGGCTGAACTGTAAAGGATTAGTTGTACATACTTTGGTAAGGGGAGTGGTGAGGGAATAGAATAGCCTTTGCAAAAGTGTTAAGAGTGGCTGGGAATTTGAGGTCTATCATGAGATCCAATGTACTTGGGAATAAGGAGCCAGAGGAAGAGAGGTCAGGGGTGAGACCATGTGCCTTGCTGGCCTAGTTAAGGATTTTAGTTTTTCCTCAGAGTATGGGAAAGCCATCAGAGCGTTGTGAGCAGTGCGGTGATATGATTCACGCGCTTTTGGTAACTGTATGTTCACTTGTGCAGGTAGAGAAAGTATTAGGGTGTTGGAGAGATGGCTGTAGGAGACTATTATAGTGGTCCAGGCTTCAAGGGTGGTAGCTGTAGAGGAGGAGACAAGTGAAAGGATTGGAGAGAAGCCAGTAGGTGAAATCAACAGGACTTGATGATGTTTTGGCTACCGCGAGTAAGGGAAGGGAGGCTAAGGATCACCCTTTGGTTTGTTTAACTTCATGGGTTAGAACGAGGGGACTGAAAAGAAGATAGCAGGAATCGTAATATAAAAATGTCTGTGTATTTCAGGTATCAGCGTCAGACACCGTGCTTGGTGCCGAGAATACCACCACTACTGTTATGGGCTGTTACGTCTGTTAGGTAGCAGACAGCACGCCAAGCATTTCAGGCGTGTTACTTAATTCTCAGGTCACCTCCATAGGAAATGGGTAGAGTTCTTACTTCTTCCTTACTTAGGAAGCTAAGGCTTTGAAAGCTTTAAGCCCAAGGTTGCAAAACGTAGCACGTGGCAGAATGAGTATGCAGTTCCAGGTTAAGTTCTTAACTCCTATACACTACCTCCCAAAGGTCAGTGAGACTGACCTTGACCTCAGGGAGCTTACATGGATACATGCAGTCATACAGTGTTAAATGCAACAGTGAAGGTACACACTAGGTACAATGCTGGGCAGGAGAGGGCTCATCCAGGGAAATGTCACCGAGGGGCTGATGTTTGAATTGTGTCTAGGAGAAAGAGGAGCTACTCTACAAGATGGCATAGGGGAACGGGCATCCTAGGCAGGTAGATTGTGTTTGTGAGACTCAGTTCCTCAAATTAGCTTGAGCCCACACTGAAGTACAGTGAGTAATAGTGTTGCTTTCTAACTGTGGGTCCAAGGGCTTCAGGGGTGATTTGTCCCAGTTTGTCAGCATTGTTTGTTGGTAATAGTGAGATTGATGATTTGTACCTGGTGTTGGTGAGATATCCCCCAGCCCCCCAAAAGGCTGTGCTGTTGAGACTGGTAATATAGCAGGGATGTGCCTGTGTGACCAGTGACAGGCCTCTTTTTGGGACTCACTGGTTGCAAGGTGTTCCTTGCACACTTGTGTGGTTCCTAGTCGAGAGTCTTTGTTTGGCTACAGTCCTCACAGAGGGAGGACAAAGGAGCCCATGCCTCACCTCCCCGACCCCCTTCTGGTGGACACTTTGTGATGTTTTATATTCTGTTCTTTCCCTGTAATAAGCCGTAGATCTGTAAGTATCGTCGTTTTGGGTCCTGTGATTGTTGAGCAAACAGGACCTGTTTAACTCACCACTGTTTGAGCAGATGTAAAACAAAGATCTGTTCAGAGAACTTCTGGCAGTCTGCTATTTTTGGAACACAGAGAAAGGGTTGTTGAGGAGACACAGAGGAGTGGTATGGCACTGTTAACAGGTTGGGATTTTTCTGAATTTATCACAAGGTTTTAAGCGAACGGGTGATGGGGAGGCCAGGAGACGTGGGAGGGGCGACTCTACTGGCATCTGGTGAACGGAAACCAGAGATGGTTGTAAACATGCCACGGTGCCCCGGGCAACACAACCCCCTGCCACAAACAATTATCCATCCCTAAACCAACTGAGACTGAGAACCCCTGGGTTTCGAGGGAAGAGAGATTGGGTTACGGGAAGACCTTTTAGGAAGTTGTGGCTTCAGTCCTGTCTAGACTCTGGATTAGGAGTGGAAGAGGCTGGATGAATTTGAGGGAGGCAGCAACGTCAAGAAATTTGTGTGACCAACCGGACAAGTAGGGAGACTTCGTTTGGGATGATTCCCAGTTTCTACATTATGTGACCGGACAGATTCTAAAGGGGTATTTTTTATCTGAAATAAGATGATTTGTTTGGAAGTTTGCTGGAGGAAGAGTGGCATGTGATCTATCTGTTCTGGTCCTGTTCAGTTTTGTTGTATTTGACCATTCACAGCACAACGGCCAAGTACGAATAATCAGGTACATAAAAATGAAGTCATGACTTTCACCTGGAGGAAAAGTTGTTGACATTGGAGAGGCAGTAAAAGCCCAGTTGATAAGACACTTTTTAAGTCGAAACATCGTACCTGTATGTTAATATTTACATATTAACAGTTTCCTTAGCAGTTTCCTCAGTACATAGTTATATTTCATTTATTTGTCAAAGTGATCTTGTAACATAGTTCAGTTATTCATCGTATTTCCTAAGTGACAAAAGGTCACGTTAGCAGCTGATCCTTCTTCGAAGTGTGAGGTTTGATCTCTGTTCTGCAGATCTAGAATGGCAACATTGTGCTCACCGGGAGAGTTCACACTTGAAAGTACAGGCTTGTGCCACCTGCTCTCATGGGGGTTGGGAACCCTCAAACCCGCATCTCTTCTTCCTCACTTCTTTCCCATTCTTTCAGCCTGCACCCTTTGTTTCTTACATCTCCCCTCCCTCTTTCTTCCTACTTAATTCTTTGTCCTCTAAGGAGGCCTTTCTCCTCTTTAATCCTTTTCTCCTTTTCCTCTCTCATTATGCTTGTCTACTTACCTCAGGAAGAATCTCCCTCCCCTTCATTTGTACGACCCAAGTGGGCCTTTAAATTGTAACTGATGAAGCACAAGCTCTTGAAAATAACTCCAAAGTCCTCTTCAGAACTTTTCATTTACCCCCCTGGCTTTCCTTTCAAATATGCTTGCCCTTTAATACAGGCTTCCAGATAAGCAAAAGATTTGTTTGCTTTTGTTTTGTTTTTGCTTTAATCACAAGTGTATAAACAGGATAGTTTAATCATTGATATTTCTCTGGGAAACAAATTTGCAAAATGAGGCTATACTGTTAGAATCAGTAGCCCACAGGTCTGTTCAGTCCATAATGCTGTTCAAAACAAAAGGTGTATCAAATTCCATATAACTGACGTAGAGAAGCACTTAAGAAACAAACCTAAATTTGGCGTTAAAGTGAATTTAAGTTCTATAATAGATATATGCTTGGGGTGTTACGCTAAGGACTGGTGTACTTTCCTCCTGCACTACACTATCTGTGCGTGTGCTTGGATGGTGCACATAGGAAATGAGGGGAGAAAATTTAGGGAAGGAAAATACTACATGGCAGTGAGCTTAAGGGTCAAGAGTGTGACTTTGGGGTTCAGATTCTGTCTCTGCCTTTTACTAGATGAGCAATCTTGGGTAGCTTGCTTATCTTAACTCAGTTTCTCAGTTTGTCAAATGGAGGGCAGAAACCCTCTCTTGTAGGTTTGTTGGGAGATTCAAGTGATTTAAGAGACCTGCGTTAATTAGAATGGTTATTTGGCTGGTTAGGTAGTTTCTCTCTCCCATCATGGGGAAATTTGTTCAGTGTCTGTAAAGCTTTGGTTGAACTGAAATCTGCCTCCCAAATTCCATCCACTGCTGGGAATTAAAAAATGTGAAATTGCCCTTGATAGTAAAAGTCCACTGCCAGGAGTCTTATCCTTTTAACAGGAAGTCTGGTTGCTTTGTCAGACTTGTGAGTTGCAGTGATATCTTTCTTCCCTTTTTCTCTGTCTTCATAGGTGATTACTGGTGGACACTATGATGTAGACTGTCGATTAGAAGATCCTGATGGTAACGTGTTATACAAAGAGATGAAGAAACAGTATGATAGTTTTACCTTCACCGCCTCCAAAAACGGGACATACAAGTTTTGTTTCAGCAATGAATTTTCCACGTTCACACACAAAACCGTGTATTTTGATTTTCAAGTTGGAGAAGACCCGCCTTTGTTTCCTAGTGAGAACCGAGTCAGTGCTCTTACCCAGGTAAATGAAAAGCAACAGAATGGTGTGTTGAGACGGAGGGAAAGCATAATTTCACACGCATTCACCCACTGATGAACACAGAGTTTGAGACTTTCACACAGTCTTTCAGATCCATCTTAATTCTTATAGTAGATTAGACATTTCAGGGAACTTCAGACATTTTTGGTGGAGACCACTGTGAAAGGATTTTATGAACTTTGAAGTGTAAGGAGGAGGATCCCTTCAGTGGGAAAGGAAATTTAGGAAGACTGGACAGTGCTCCAGCATTCGGAAGCATTTTTTGTGGTTCATGAGGAATATGGCTTCCATAACCCGGCAGGTTGGTATAACTGGAAACAAAATGATGCCTTCGTTAATCTATAATCAATATGCCACCTGGTAGTGTTCTCCCAGTGTTTAGTGTTCATTCAGGCTGCTCTTAGAATGTTTGCTAGAACTTAGGGCAAAATATTAAAGATCAGTGGTAAGCCATCTAACAAAAATAATTAAGGAAGGCAGGTTGGACTTTATGTTGAAGAAGAGCTTAACGAGAGAAAGAGAAGGAAAGAGATGTAAAGTCTGTGAACAGATGCGGCTCAGGTGGTGAGAAGGGCCATTTTCGTTCCAGCTTGAACAGAATGTGAGCTTAGATCTTATCTAAAAGGTACTCAATTAGGTATCCGAAGGAATTATTTGTTAATTCTACTTGTTAAGCCCTTAAAGTGGTATTTCATTGTTCCCAGGTTCTAGTTAGGTTGTTGGCCCAAGTCATGTGGTGACAGAAGCCATTTTTATTTGTTACTTACTATTTTTTAAATTTTTTGAAATGTTTATTTATTTTTAATGTATATTTATTTTATCTTTATTTTTTAGTATAATTTATTGTGAAATTGGCTAACCTACAGTGTGTAAAGAGTGCTTTTGGTTTTTGGGGTAGATTCCCGTGATTCCTCACTTACATCCAACACCCAGTGCTCATGCCAACAAGTGCCCTCCTCAATAATAACGTACAGGAGCCTTAACTCATAATCCTACTATGAGCATTAACAGGATGTATTCATACACTCTTACTTTTAGAAATGTTCTTTTATTTTACCATGCCGTGTGAATGGCGCTTTGCTTTGTAAAAAGGTTTTTCTCTGGGGCCCTTGTTTGTAACATAAGCTTCATGAATTCTAATTTGTATAAGGTAGCTTGCTCTACAAGCCAGATAGATAAATATAACATGTGAGTGGTAATAAAGCAGTTAATAGCTGTTAATCTCCTTTATTTGTATCACATTTTTTATCTTAATCTTATTTTTCTACTTTTGAAAAGCTAATGAGTCCCTCATACCTCCTACGGTTGGTGACACTCACAACACAGTTGTTCACATCTTAGAATAGAAAAGTGTACCAGCTGGTAAATGCAGAATAAGTTACCGAGTTGTAGTAAATCACCATTTTTCACCTATTAGTAAAATGATGGATCTGGAGTAGACAGTGTTACCAGTCACTGCTAAAGCCAGTGGTGGAAAGCTGTGGGGGAATTGTACCATGGCTAGATCACACTGATAGCACCAAATCTAATGGCCATTTCCAGATGGGGAGGTAACTGGGCATTGTGTGTCTTCTGATAATATGCGTTAATGAAGTGCACAACATTGGAAGTTAGAAGGAAGTTGGAAATGCTGCAGGACAGAGAACCCAGTTTCTTCAAGTGGGAAGGGAAGACAGGAAGAGAACCAAAAGATTCAAGAACCCTTGAAGGACACATCAGCCAGACGACTGGGGTCGAAGCTGTTTGGATTCTGATTTGGAAACAACTTTTGAGATATTTAGAGAAATTTGAATACCGAGTTTATATTGAAAACTCTAAGGAACCATTTTTCAATTGTTTTACGTGTGCTAATGTTACCAGCGTTGTAGCTTTTAGTGTAGTGTTGCCTTGCAGAAATGAATATAAAGTATAAAAGTATAGTTAAAATGATAACAGCTCAGGGATTTGCCTCAAATTAATTGGAGTGGGGAGAAAAATAGGTGAGGAATACGTACATATTGGTGAAGCAAGATTAGCCACGTGTTAATGATTGACCTGGGGGCTCACTGTACCACGTTCTTTGGAATATGAACTTTTTGAACATGGACTTAAATCTGAACACTTCTCCTTATTAGAAGAGGTAGGGAAAAAAGGGAAACCTCTCAAAAATTATACGAATCCGTGCGGTTAGTCCCTTTATTTCTGTGATGTTCTTTCATCCAGCGCTTCTTAACCCTTACTCCGTGTCAGACTTCCAGGAATCCTTAAACATTCTGAATTTGTATCAGATCCTCGCTTTTGTGCACGCTTCCCAGGATTAGCCTCCGTCCCGCTTTGAGAACGCCTGAGAAGGAGAGAGAGTCTAGAAGCGCCTCCGGAGCCTCCTACCACAGATCAGAACATGTGATTATTCATTTTAGCACCGTTTTGCTAATCTTTGATTCTTAGGGCCCTCGACAAAACAGGAACAGGAAAAACGTTTGGGTGTCCATCTAACAGGTACATGCAATTTGTGGACCACGTAATTTCTCGTACTTCGTGGACCACGTAATTTCTCGTACTTTGTAGAAGCACCTTTAATGGAATATTTTTATAAGTGATTTCTTTCATCTTACTTTGGCAAAAACTTTATTAAATGTTTGAATTCTTTTCTAGTTCTCTATTCCTTCACAAAAAGTAAGACCAGAAAAAAGAAATCCCAGAATCTTTTGAGAGATTCTGTGGGTTTATTAGTGAAAGGAGGGAAGAAGTTATACAAGTTGTAAACACTAGTAGAGAGGAGCCCAAATAACTTTGTGACATGGGGGTTTTCTAGTGACTGAGTTAGCTTGACAGTTTTGGGGTCTAAAGGAGAGAGGAGCAGAAAGGAAAATGGGAAGGTTGCTAAAATAAACTTCATTTATTGGAGAACTTTCCAGAATACAGGAAAGTAGTAATGTTCGCCATCTTCCTCCCTCTGCTTCCCATACTCCGTGGCCCTCATCACTGTCCTATATCATAAAGATATTTTTCCTTTGTGTGGCTGTGCACAGTATATATCAACAGTTCCTTCCTTAGCGATAAGGGCGAGAAAACCCTCAGATTGTTTGTAACATTCTTAATACATGGTTTGTGATGTAGAATAAGTATAATAATAACGCAGGTATTTCATCACTAGGATTAAGTTTTCAGCAGTAGAAAAATATTAAACTCTGCTGTACAAACAAAAAATTTAGACACCCTTTCTCAAAGCAGATAGTGTGATGAATGTATAGAAAGGTAAGGTGTCATCAGATGAAGGCTGGCAAATGGATTACACAGTGAAACTGAAACTTCCTCCCACTGAGAATGTATGTGTTGGTTGACTGGCAGGAGGGAGGACATATGTTTAGCAAATTGATAAATTAAAGAAAGACACTGACGCCCTGACCTATCACTTTCAGACTCAACTGCTTTTAAGATGGTTAACTTTGTCTGGTGCTTGCTTTATTTTTGTATCTATTTGGACTTTGTACTCACTATTGATCAAATTTTCTGCCCTGCCATTCTCTTCCTCCTAATTCATCCTCCTGGGGGAGCCTGAACTTGAAATTCTGTAACCACCCACTGTCACTGATAAGTATTTGTGCTGCTGTCAGCTTAGCATTCTGTCTAGCACATGGCAGGTACCACCGCTGTGACTTTCCAATTCGGGGCAAGCCGCTGCCTCACCGAATCTCCGGCCTCACCAGTTGTCCTAGTGGGGATGAAGGGAAGGGCCGGTTGCATTGCCGGAACCAGTGGCGTAAATGAGCGGGTGAATGAGTGAGTGCCAGTTCAGTGGTGTGTTAATCAGATGTGGAATTGAGATCTAACTGGAAGATGAATATATTAGATGGATAGGGCAGAAAGTGTCCCACCTACTAACTGCACCTATCTCTCTTTAGATGGAATCTGCCTGTGTTTCAATTCACGAAGCTCTAAAGTCTGTCATCGACTATCAGACTCATTTCCGCTTGAGAGAAGCCCAAGGCCGAAGCCGAGCAGAAGATCTAAATACGAGAGTGGCCTATTGGTCAGTAGGAGAAGCCCTCATTCTTCTGGTGGTTAGCATAGGGCAGGTATTTCTTCTGAAAAGCTTTTTCTCAGATAAAAGAACCACCACAACTCGTGTTGGATCGTAACTACGTGTTGAGAATTGCTGCACCATTGCCACCATTAATATTGCTGTCCTCTGGTTAATTTTAGGTACCGAAGAACTTACTATTGGCAACATTTTTAAACCTTACTCATACACTTGTTGGGGGGGATGTACAGCACATATCCCCAAACTGTGGAAAGGACACCTTTTTTAATTTGTAAAGGTAGACAAAACTTCGGAACTTATTTTGGGCTATTCATGTTCAATATTCAGCACCAATGATCTTTTCTTGGTTGTTTATATCTTCGCATACTAAACTTTGGTATTTTGATTCCTTTTAGCCATTTAAAAGTACTTTTCTTATAGGTAGTGGATATTTTAAAAACCTTCCATTTAATGTCTGTGTGTTGTGGAGGAAGAGAATTGCCTTTTAATTGTTTATAGTAAAGTTTTGTTTTCCAGAAAACCAAATGTGATTCACTGTACCAGGCCCTAGTCTGCACTGTTTAATTTGAGCATGGGGGAGCCACCCTGGAAATGTTAGTTAATATTGATATAATTTTAAATCGATGGATCATGGTATAATTTATTTCTTACTAGCTTGGAAACTGTCAGTCTTTTGTTTTTTGTCTCCATTCTGTGATTTTTAAGCCGATACGTTCTTTTTTCCACGAAGACGTTCTCACCACAGAGAAAAAAGTAGGTTTCAGCAACGTAACAGCATTTATACAGGCCTTAAAAATCAGTCTGTTAAAACAAGTAGAATAATTACAGAATAACTTAAGATCCTTCATCGGGAGGCAAATGAAATGAGAAAAGTTTTAGTGAGTTGTCTGCGCATATTACATTTTCAGTGCTTTTACAGAGAAAAAAGTTCATCTGTTTTACTTTAACATTTTGATGGGCTGGTTCTTGCCCCAATGTGGCTTCACTGTCTGAGTCATTCCCGGCTTAAATTGACCGCTGTAATACTCACATGTAAAAGTGCCATATCCTGAGGGGGGTGCTGCACTGAGAAGTTGGTTTCTTTGGATTTTATCCTTTCTTTTTTGTGTGTGTTTTGGTTTTGGTTTGTTTTTTGTCTTGCACATGTAATTTGTACATTTCTGGTCAGTGACCAGAAGATGATCTAAAACTTCAGAATGCCGTGTGTTTCTTATTTGATAATCTTCATCAGTTGTACTGCACTTAATGAATATTAAACAGTGCATATCCTGTACGCTATAGGGTTTAGACTGTGTTTGTATTTTATAACTTGTATAGATCGAGCTGACTGAAATAAGATTTTGTTCAGGTGTTCCAGAATAGAATACAAGACACATGCAAAACTCTGTAGGTGTTTCAAGCTTTTCTGCTGTTAAAAAAAAAAAAAAAAGAATTGCAGCTGCTTTTTGCCATGCCTCCCACCCCCACCCCAGAGTGAGGAGTGCTGAACAAGACTGTCCCGTAGAATGCTAATGGGATGGCAGTTCTAGTCACTTAACCACTGTGGACTAGAAGTTAACTCAGTGCAAAGCTATCTTTAAATGTCTTCAAAAAGTAGAACCGGTTCTGCACGTAAGAGCAAAACAAATTCAAAGGTGTTGTGCTCGCTCATTTCAGATGCTACAGTGCAGTGAGGGATGAACACGTTTCCACCCCTTTCATTCTCAAATGCTCGAAGACCAAATAGCTACTCTTTAAGCTATTCAGCAGCAGACTAGGAACTGAAGTTGACCATTTTGCAGGTTTATCTCTGGGTTTTTGTATCGGGATTGTCCTGCAGCTTTTATAAGTGTCCCTGTATATTTAGATTTGAAACACTAGCGTTAACGTGATTGATCCGCACGGGTGTATGTTATCTGTCCTTCTCCGCTTGCCTGTCTGCTCTGTTGTGTTCCGATACCTTCCACCATAATTAATCCCCGTCAGGCAGCATCAATGCACCTGGTTTGGCTTAGGTGATGCAGTCATTCAGTCTGCGCCTCCCAGAACTACACGATACTAGACGATTACTACAAATAACTTCTGATGAAACTATCGAGCTGTCTTGAAATTTTTGAAGTCACCGTTGTTTCCTGTTGTAGAAAATAGTACAGGCGTAGTCGACACTCTCTGTAACTGGTTCAAGTTTGACAGCTGTCTATTCTCAACTGGGTATGTATATTGAAATCAGAAAATACCTATCTATCCAGACCTAAATGTTTAAGAACTTTTTTTTCTTCCTCCTGCTGTATAATTTGTAGCTCCTCTCGTTTCTTTAATCCTTTCGTAACTTGTTGGAAGAGTTTGAATTTCCCAAATATTTATGTTTAGACATATGGCTCAGAATATATATTTAACATCCTTAGCTGTATATATTTTTGAAGTAAAATAAATAATGGAAAGGGCCTTGATATACAGGTTTATTACTAAAATATCAACTGTGTGAAGATCCATTTTAAGATACTACTTTGCTAATTAATCTAAACATGGTTTTTTCTATTAAAGACACAAACGGTTTGTGGTTCACAGCTCTCATCCTGGTTTGATGATAATCAACTTTGAAAATACAGTGGACCGAGGAGCGGTTTTGTTCTTTGGAAGGTTTCATTTAAATCTCTGTACATCCATTTTTGCTTCAGTTTGTGTAACATTTATAGTTCTATAGGACAAAGCAGACCCTATGACTATTGTTTTCAGAAGTTAATATATAAATAATTCAAAGGGGGTTTTCATTTACTTTTGAAAAGAAAAATTTCTCTAAACACATGTGGGTCCTGCAGGATTGCACCAATCAATTCTTGTAGAATAAAAAAAAAATCTTTCAACAAACTGACTTCACTTGTTTCTGTCAGGATTTGTCTTTTTACAGCTTCTTAAAAACTTGCAGCTTGGAGTACAGTTTGTAGCGAGAGAGTGGTTTTTATTGGGTGTTTCATCTAGACATCTCAGGGACTGGCCAAGAAAGAATGATAAAGAAGAAGAATACCACCTCTAAACTACCTCATTTTAAACCTTTTTGCATTTTCTCACTGGAAGTTTTGGGTGAAAGGGAGTAAAGTCCTCAGTTCCCTAAAAAGCTCTTTGTTTTTAAGTAAATTAGCCTTAGGTTGTATAATGCCAAGTTTCCTCAATTGTTTTCTTACCCTTCATGATGTACTCACAGGGGACATTTGGGTTCTGGGGCAAAATTCTACAAAAGTAGCAGAGACCCAGTAGTAAATACAGGTTGATATGTGCAGTCAGGTGCCGCGCTAAGTATTTTACTTGCATGGACACATTTCATCTTGGCGATAATCCTGTGCACTGAGGATATTCTTCCCATTTCACAGACAAGGAGATGAAGAAGGCATTGAGAGGTTAAGAAACCCCCCTGTATCTCAGTATCATTAGCACAGTCTGAGTGTGAAGCACTGCGCTCTGGCTCCCGAGGCCTCTCCCGCGACCACGGTGCAGTCAGTACTGCCTTACAGACACCAACCAAGGAGAGATCTCAGGAGGCTTAGCTCTCATGGTTTCCCTATAGCTCAGCAGCAGTTCAGGGCTTTAGCATTGGCGTCACCGCCAAGTGCAAATTATAGTTGTGTGCCCTCACACAAGTGATTGTGTTAACTTTATTTGTGTCTTCGCCTGTCGCTAAGGTAATAGCTGCTATAAAGAGAATAAAATGAGATGTTCACGAAACACTTAGGATCAGTAGCCACCCTATACAAGCCCTTAATAAATGCTGTATTTTCCTCATTGGTCCAGTTCTAGTCTCTTGATCTGTCTGGAGTTTCTGAAGTTTTTACCGCAGCCTGTATTCTTAACGGCTCTTAAGTAAATACATAACACGAATATGAAAGTATTTATCATGTGCATGAATGATCTAGAATTCTGATTTCAGAAATGAGTACAGTACTCTGACCATCAGGAACATAACTTAGTTGGGGAGACAGGATAGGTCTCTGAGCAGCTAATGTTACGTAAATAGTGAAGTGGAATGGACTCAGAGAGGCTTAAGACCTTTCAGGGTGCTAGAAGTAAAAGAATATGTAGATCAAAAGATTTACTCCCCGAGGAGTTTTAACTTTGTCTCCCCACAGGGGAAACTCATGGTTGTCTAGGTAGGCCAGTGGTTAAGTGGATTAATCTCTAATTCAGAGACAGGTGGACTATTGGCCAGTCCCCATTGCTGCATATTGAAAAAAACACATTCTTTTACTTTGTTAACAATAGAAGGGATGTTTGGTCTGACTTCTCTGTCATGGTTGTTTCCAAATCCAGGAAGAAAATACAAGGATGTTATCCCTAACCACCAAATGTGCTGTCTTTCATTCTACATTTCTCCATTTTATCCATAAGACATTATTAGAAATGATCCTATTACTCACTGAAATCAAGATCTACTAGAAGTAACGCTGGTCTGGCACAATCTTTTTAATTAAAGAGAAAAGGCAGCACAAGAATTTGAGAAATAATAATTCGAAGAATAAAGTCCACTCATCCCACCGTCCACTTAGATGTATTTCAGGTGTGTGTGTGTGTGTGTGTGTGTGTGTGTGCGTGTGTGCGTGTGTGTATGTGTGTGTATGTGTTTAAATGTTTATTTTTGAGAGAGGCACAGAGAGGGACAGAGGATCCAAAGGCGGCTTTGCACTGACAGCAAACTGCAAGGTTAGGACCTGAGCCAAAGTTGGACCCTCAACCAACTGAACCACCCAGGTGTCCCTACATTTTAAGAACTGGTATTCTATCATCTGTAACAAAATTTTAAACTTAAAATGGTAAATAAAAGTGGACATAATAGCAGAAGTTATTAAGGGTGCCTGGGTAGCACAGTAGGTTAAGTGTCTGACTCTTGATTTTGGCCCAGGTCATGATCTTGTAAATCATGGGGTCGAGCCCTGCATCGGGCTCAGTGCTGACAGTTCAAAGTCTGCTGGGAATTCTCTCTCTGCCTCTCTCTCCCCTCTCTCTCTCAAAATAAACAAACTTAAAAAAAATAAGCCTGAAAAAAAGTTATTAGATGTATATAAAGAGGAATAATGTAACACACATTCATATCACCAATGCTCAGGTTAAATGCCACCTTGCCAGCACCCTGGAAGGCTTTTGGGTATCCTTTCCTGATCACATCCCTGAATTTCCCCACTAGAGATCAGCAATGTTCTGGTAATGAAAATAATTTCCGAAGCACCTGGGTGGCTCAGTTGGTTGAGTGTCCCTACTGGATTGCGGCTCAGGTCATGATCCCAAGGTCATGGGATCAAGCCCCACATTGGGCTCCATGCTGAGCCTGGAGCCTGCTTAAGCTTCTGCCCTTCTCCCCGACTCGTATTCTCTCTCTCTCTCTCTCATAAAAAGAAAAAATTCTTGATGTTAGGTAAAGCATCTTTATAACCTTTTTCTCCAAGATTTGGGCTGTCATCTTTGTCATCTATGCTTTGCATTTAAAAAAAATTTTTTTTAATGTTTATTTTTGAGAGAGAGAAAGAGCACGAGCGGGGGAGGGGCAGAGAGAGAGGGAGACAGAATCTGAAGCAGGGCCCAGGCTCCGAACTGTCAGCACAGAGCCCGACGTGGGTCTCAAACCCACAGACCATGAGATCATGACCTGAGCCGAAGTCAGACCCTCAACCACCTGAGCCACACAGGCGCCCCTATCCTTTGCATTTTTGTACGAAGTTTGGAATTTGCCCAAGTTTCAACAAAACAAGTCTTAGGATTTTTGTTGGAATTATACTTAATTAATTAATCCTCTCTGTAATAGTGCATTTTCCATTGAATGAACATCTCTCCATTGATAAGGACTTCCTTAGATCTTTTGATAACACTTTTGTGATTTTCTTCATAAAGCATTCCATAAATTTTGTTACATTAATAATTGTTTTCTTTATATTTTAGATGCTATTGTAAATGATGTCTTTAAATTTTGTTTGTTGCTGGTGCACAGAAATTGAAAAAATTTCAATATATATTTATTTTGAAAGAGAGTGAGCAGGGAAGGGGCAGGAGAGAATCCCAAGCAGGCTCCGCACCGTCAGTGCAGAGCCCGATGTGGGGCTCGAACCAACGAACCTTGAGATCATGACCTGAGCCGAAACCAAGAGTTGGACGCTTAACTGACTGAGCCGCTCAGATGCCCCAGAAATAAAATTTTTAAACAGATTTTTCTGTTTGGTAACCTTGCTGCAATTCGCTTATCAATTCTAGTAATTTCTCTATAGATTCATTTGAACTTTCTAAATATGCAAATACATCACCTACAAGTCAGAACAGATTTGCTTTTCTTTCCATTCCTCATAACTTTTGTGGTTTTCTTTCTTTTTCTTGTCTAATTACATTGGCAGGCCCCCAGTACGCTGTTGAAGAGACGTGGTCATAATAGGCATGCTTGTTTTGGGAATGCACTCCAGGTGTTCTGTAAGCAGTTTATGGTATTTTTATTAAATTGAGAAATATCTATTCTTAGTTTGTGAAGAGGTTTTCATAATCACAGATGTTGCTGAATTTTATCAAAAGCTCTTTCTGGAGGCACCTGGGTGACTCAGGTCATGATCTCACAGTTTGTGAGTTCTAGCCCCACATCGGGCTCACCACTGTCAGTGCAGAGTCTGCTTCAGGTCCTCTGTCCCTGTCTCTGCTCCTCCCCTGCTTGTGCTCTCTCTGTTTCAAAAATAAATAAGAAAAAAAAATTTTTTTTCAAAAGCTCTTTCTGTATTGCAAAAAATTGTTGTTTTTCCACCTTTAATCATTAACATGATTCGTTACATGGATTGGTTTCATATTGTTAAACCAACCTTCCTTTCCTGAAGTAAAACCAACCTGGCCATAATTTGATTGGTTTGTTTTTGATTTGGCTTATTTTAAGATTTTTGCTTAATATCACAATGATATAGTCTTGTAAAATGAGTTGGAGAGTGGCTTTCTTTCCCTGTTTCCTGGAGGAGTGTCTCTAAGATGTGCATTACTCCTGTCATAAATGTTTATTAGAAATCTTAGGTGAAGTATGTGTGGGGCCTGGCATCTTTGTGGGATACCAATTCAAATTTCTTTCTGTTTTTTTAAAATAGCTTTTTTTTTTTTAAGTTTATTTATTTGTCTTGAGAGAGAGTGAGAGCACATGAACAGGGGAGGAGCAGAGGGAGAGAGGGAAAGAGAGAAACCCAAGCAGGTTCCACGCTGTCAGCCCAGAGCCTGATGCGGGGCTGCATCCCACAAACCACGAGATCATGACCTGAGCAAGGTCATGGGAGATCAGGAGTCAGACGCTTAACCGAGTGAGTCACCCAGGCACTGAAATTTTCTTTCTATTAATAAGAGTATTTCTTCATGTAGAATATTGGCAAATTGAATGTTCCCGAGAATTTGTGCACTTCATCTACATTTTCAAATTTATTAGCACAGTGTTATTCCTGCCCTCTTTTTAACATAGGCCAGATCGGTAATGATGTCCCCCCCTTGTCATTCCTGATACTATTATTTGTGGCATACAAATTTATACTATTTCTTTGATCATCTTTCATTTTTACTTGCCCAGCCTTTTTTCAGAGGGGTGTCATCTGTATTATTTTTTTTCAAAGAACCAATATTTTGGTTTCTTGTTGTTGTCATTGTTTCATTGATTCCAGCTTTTTATGATTTCCTTTTTTCTAGGTTGAGTTTGTCACTTTTCTGTAGTACTGTAATGGATATTTAGCTCAAATGTTCACCTTTCTAGTCAACTATATATTTAAAACTGTAGATCTCCTTCTAAATGCTACTTCAGCTGTATGTTCATTTTCTATGCTCTGTGTCAAGTGACCACGAATTTTTCCATCTAAAACAGCATACCTTTGGGGCACCTGCGTGGCTCAGTCGATTCAGCCTCTGACTCTTGATTTTGGCTCAGGTCTTGAACTCAAAGTTGTGGGATCAAGCCCCACATCAGGCTCCATGCTGGGCACGGAGCCTGCTTGGGATTCTCTCTCTCCCTCTCCCTCCGCCCCTCCCCTGCTCATGCACAAGCACAGATATGCACACACTCTCAAAAAAATAAAAATAAAACAGCATACTTTTATTATCTCACAGTATCTATGGGCCAAGAGTCTACGCACAGCTTAGATGGGTCCTCTGTTCAGGGGTTCACAAGGCTGCATCAGTTACTACCCTGGACTGTGTTCTCAGCTGGAGCTTGCGGTCCTCTTCCAAACTCCTCAGATTGTTGACCACATTCAGTTCCTTGCAGCCCTCTGCCACTAGAGGCTGCCTCTCCAGACCACGTCTCCACTGTATGCTTCGTCAGGGCCAGTAAGAGAGACTCTGCTACTTTGAGTCTCTTTCAGAAAAGGCCAGACGGGATTCACCAGATTAGGTCAAAACTACCCAGAATAAGCTCCCTTTTGACTAACTCTGAGCCAACAGTATAAGAACATTAATTGCATCTCCAAAATCCTTTTACCTGTGCCCTATTCTGTTGGTAAGAAGCAAGTTATATGTTCTGCCCTCACAAGGGTATGGATCTGGGGATGGGGAAGGAATGTAGAGGCTGTTCTGGAGCTCTGCAAACCACAACCTCCATTCTCCAAGCGGAGATATCTAGTTTAGTTACTCGATAATTTCAAAGAATACTCTGCTCTCATTATTACTTATAATTTGACCCACAGATATTATTTGGAGCTATAGTTCTTCATGTTCAAACATAGCTATTTAAGTTATAATTGAACTGTTATTAGAGAATATGTTCTCTGTGTGATTTAAATTATTTGACATTGGATAACAATTGCCTCATGACTCCATTTACCTCCCTCTCAACTTATATGTTGTCATGTATTTTGTATCTCTTTAAAGACAAGTCTTTATTGTCTTGTATAGTCACCATTCATTTAGATTTACCTATATTTGCCATCATTTTTGCTCTCTGTTCCTTGCTGTGTCTTTGAACTACCATCTGGGATAATTTAGTGCAGTTCAGCTGGAGGCAGATTCACTTTTTTTTTTTTTTTCCGAAATGTCTTTATGGTGCGCCTGGGTGGCTCAGTTGCTTAAGCGTTTGACTTTGGCTCAGGTCATGATCTTGTGTTCGTGAGTTTAGCTTTGTGTCGAGCTCTGTGCTGATAGCTCAGAGCCTGGAGCCTGCTTCGGATTCTGTGTCTCCCTCTGTCTTTCTCTGTCTCAAAAATAGATTACCCTTGAAAAAAAATTGTTTTAGATATGTATTTATTTGGCCTTCATTTTTAAAGGCGATCAATTTTTTCTGGACATAGAATTCTCTTTGGGTGATGATCTTGAAGATAACCTTCCCATTGTCTTCTGGCTTCCCTATCATTGCCATGAAGAAATCAACTGTTAGTTTCTTACTCCATTGAAACTAGTAGAGTCTTTTTCCTCCGGCTGTTTTCAGGGTTTTTTCTTTGTATTTGCTTTTCCGCAGTTTTATTATGCTGTGTCTAAGTGAGGATTTCATTTTATTTTTCCACTTGGGTTTTGTTTGGCATCTTAGATATGTGGATTGATACATCAGTTCTGGAAAACTCTCAATTATATTCTTTAGGTATTTCCTCTGCCCAGTATTCTCTGTCCTTGACTTCTGGGATTCTAAGTAAACACATGTTAGACCTTCTTGGTATGTTTCCTCTGTCTTCATTTTTCTGTGTGTATTGTGTTTATTTTTTCTGTGTCATCCTAGATAGTTTCTTCTTATGTAGCCTGTAAATCATGAAGTCACTTTTTAGCTATTTTTAGTTTGCCAGGAGACTCATTCACTGAGTTCATAATTTCTGTTTATATATATATATATTTTTATTTTTTTAATGTTTATTTTTGAGAGAGAGAGAGAGAGAGAGAGAGAGAGCGAGCAAGCAGGGGAGGAGCAGAGAGAGAGAGAGACACAGAATCCAAAGCAGGCTGCAGGCTCTGAGCTATCAGCAGAGAGCCCGATGCGGGGCTCAAACTCACGAACAGTGAGATCATGACCTGAGCTGAAGTCAGACGCTCAACTGACTGAGCCACCCAGCTGCCCCTCTGTTTTTATATTTTTAATTCTGTTTTTTTGGTGAGGTTCTTTTCCTTAATCTGCACTGGTATGCTATCTGGTTCCTTGCTGCATTTTTTAAATGAGGATTTTATTTCCATGGATTATCCTTTGTGTCTGTTAATTCCACTATCTACAGCCTGCTCCAGTTCTGTTCCTGTCATCTGTAGTTCATGTTGCTTGTAGTTCATGTTGTCTGGCATTATCTTTGATGGTTTGCTTGAAAAACCTGGAAAAGAATACAGAAATAATTTAAGATCTGAGATGATTTCATCTTCCTTAAGAGGTTTTTGTTTCTTGCTGCCAAGTGCCTGAGGTCACTAGCAGTCTGGAACTTAGGGTTTAGATGTTCTGTTCTCCTCCACATGATCCACTGCACCATGTATCCCCACTCCAGGTTACAGCCCTTGGGCTCCAGTCTTTGGGTGGATACCAAACGCAACCTTTGTCTCTCCAACTCTAATTGTTGATGAAAATACAACTCTGCCTCTCCACTGACTCCTCTAGATTGGCAGTTCAGCACAAGGGCAAACGCAGCGCTGGCACTATTTCCTGAACTCTAATCCTCCTTCCTTAGTTTGACCTGGTAGATTCCATCTTTTACATCTTCGAGAGGATGCTTATTGTGTTTCCTTAGTTTTATCTTTGGTGAGAACATTGATCCAAGTGACCTCTTTTCTGGGGCACCTGGGTGGCTCAGTCAGTTAAGTGTCTGACTTTGACTCAGGTCATGATCTCATGGCTCGTGAGTTCGAGCCCCGCATCGGGTTCTCTGCTGTCAGTGCAGAGTCCTCTTCGGATCCTCTGTCTCCCTTTCTCTCTGCCCCTCCCCCATCTCCCTCTCTCAAAAACATACAAAAAGCCCTTTTTAAAAAAAAAAAAAAAAAAAAAAAGACCTCTTTTCTCATCACCACCTCCAGAAATCCAAGGTTACATCTTGGTCATGAATAAAATGTGCAACACCTGTACTTTGGTTCTCCACCTCACCCCTGAGTCACTCAAGGAGTTTCAGATGACCCTAGATGATATCTTTTTATCCATGAATGACTCACTTATTCATTCAACCAGTATTTATTCAGTGCCAACTATGTTCTATGCTTTTTTTCTTAGAACTAGAGACTCAGTGGTAAACAAGAACTTACTGTTCTGTTCTAGGAGATAGACAAGTCAGTTTTCATATGAGAGGATTTTAACTTGGGGTAAACCCCTTAAAATTATTTGGAAGATTTTACATGTATCTTCAGTCTTCGGGAGGGTTTGTAGTTTTCTTCACATCCTGGAAAGAGTCTGTGACTCAAAGGGTTTTAAAGAATCGGTGCTCTATATGATATTACTGTAAGTTTAGCTTTCTCATATTAATAAAAAGATTTAAATTCTATGTCCAATTTGTTATTTGTTCTACCTTGTAGGACTTGGAGGGTTGGAGGTTGATTAGCTTTAAATAAAATTCTACCACTCAATAGATGTTTGACTACATGTCTACTGTGTGCTAGGCAATGGAGGTACTGATATAAATATGATAGTTTCAGTCCTCAAGGCATCTTGACACAGACACTATACGGAAAATTATAACCTCTTACCCGAAAGTAGTAGTTCTCAAACACTGGTGATATATAAGAATCAACTGATCTGTTGTAAAGTATTCCTCTTTCTCAGGTTCCTTCCCCTGACTCTGAGATTTTTATTCCATAGATCTGGAGTGAATCCTGGAAATCTCCCTAAGGATTCTGGCCAAGTGTTATACCCCATTTCAAGAAATGATAATGTAAACTCTTTTGTAATACTATACACTTGCTCTTCTATGTTCTATATTTATGCTACCGAATCTACTTACTCCTCTTAATACTTTTTTGTCCCATCATATAGATGAAGAAACCAAAGCACAGAGCAGTTAAGTTGACTTGCCCACAGTCACATGGTGCTAGAACCAGGGTTCCAACGCAAAATATCTACAGGGGCAGGCTGTGTCTCCCCTGTGTATACATATATGTAGCCTCCTAGTCATGCAGAGATATGTGAAGAGCTTATCTTGAGCCACTGAAGGTCTCCCTGTTAACTTTCTGGCTAGTCCACTGGTCTGCTGCTTACCTCATATGAGAGCACAAACTTCAGGCTCACAGAGCTATGGGCTTTCCCCATTTATTTCCTCCCAGGTTTGCAATTTTTACTGCCAGCACTGTTAGGTATGGCCTTTATGTCATCCACTCCAACTCAAGTTAGCTCCCTCTAGCAGTGGAGCTCCTGGCTTTGAATGTTGACCTCACCCTGGTGGCAACGTTGCACCAACCCATTTGGGGAGTCTGCTTCTGGCAAGAATGCCACAGACTCCCACTACTCTGGCCCGAAATTCGCAGGGTTTGAAAAAATGAATAAATGATTCGCAATTTGTTTGCCTTCGGTCAATTTCCAGAGCCCTCAAATGATTATTTTGACAATTTTTTCCAGATTACTTTTTTGCGGCAGGGATAGAGTGTGGATTTGATATCTTTACCATCACTAGAATCCTACCTAAGTGCCATCTACACATTTTGTTAGGTCTTGGATTTGATTTTACCCCACTTACAATCTAATCAATTAACCTGTTACTGTTTCATGGATGCTGGCAGAAAACACAAAACTCCTGGAACAGAGACAAAGGACTTTGTTACCCAATGGCACAGCAACAAGTGCTACTGTCAGCATATTTGCAGGGGTTCTTCTTGCTCACAAGTCCCACGGGGGGTGACACGAAGAGGCTTAGGTAGATGCTACACATGCAGTGGGTTTATGTCATGTCTGAGGAACACTGAACTTGAGGAATCCACCACTTTTATAGCAAGCAGTAAGCAAGCCTGTTCTTTTTCCTGGAGGGAGGCATCACCTCATATCTCAAGGTTACTCACTTGAGATAAACAGGTTAAACGCCAGCCTGGGAAATGGCTGAGGGAAAGAGTAGGCACTGTCTTGCATTTTTGGCATACCCATCAAGTATTGGAGGAACACAAGAGACACATGACCAATGTGTCTTTCCAGCTCATTTTACCTAGTTTGCTGGAATGAAGTTACCAATAATACCTTTCATCTTTTAGATTTCTTATGACCTGTAGCAATGTTTCCTTTTTACTTCTAGTATTATTTGTGGCTTCTATCCTATTTTTCCAGATTAGTTTTACCAGTTTATTAATTTTATTAGTCTTTTTGAAGAACCATCGTTTGCTTTTGTTCATCCTCACTTTTTTCTATTTTTCTGGCTTTGTTTTGTGATGTATACTTTTTTTTTTTTTTTTTTGAAAGAGAGACAGACAGACAGAGCCTGAGTGGGGGAGGGGCAGGGAGAGAGGGAAACACAGAATCCAAAGCAGGTTTCAGGCTCTGCACTGTCAGGACAGAGCCCAACGCAGGGCTTGAACTTGTGAACCATGAGATCATGACCTGAGCCAAAGGTGGACGCTTAACCGACTGAGCCACCCAGGTACCCCTCTAATATGTACTTTTAAGACTAGAAATTCCCCTCTAGTTATGTTTTTAGTTATGTCCCACAAGTTTTGATATATAGTATTTTTAGTAACAGATCAAAATATTTTATGATTTCTGTTTGTTTTTTGACCCATGGGTTATTTTGAAATGTTTTTTAATTTCCAAATATAGGGGTTTTTCTAGTTATCTTTTTATTTTGTTTTTCACACTAATACCTAGGTTAGAGAACATAGTCTGTATTTCACTCTTGATTTTTTTTATTTTTCTTTGTTGAAATGTGCTCTATGGCCAAAAATATGGTCTAATTTTGTTAATGTTCCATGTGTACTTGATGTCTATGTATGTCGATCAGGTCAGGTTCACTAATCATGTTCATCATTTATATCCTTACTGAGTTATGTGAGTGTGTCTGGGCATATGTTAGTTATCCAGGAAAGTTGTAGAGCAAACTAAAAAGGTCAGAGGCCCAAGACCTTGAACATACCAGTATTTAATGCCAAGCGTTTCAGGGGTGTTAAGCCACAGGAAAATATTTTACATGTTGGAAAAGCCATCTCTTCTCTGACTTAATTAGCACTCCTCCCCACTTTGCTTATTTCATTCATTCATCACCAATGAATATTCTTTAAAAAAATTTTTTTAATGTTTATCTTTGATAGAGAGAGCAAGCAAGTGGGGGAGGGACAGAGACAAAGGAAGACACAGAACCTGAAGCAGGCTCCAGGCTCTGAGCTGTCAGCACAGAGCCCAAGGCAGGGCTGGAACCCAGGAACAGTGAGTGAGCTCATGACCTGAGCAGAAGTCAGAGGCTTAACTCACTAAGCCACCCAGGAGCCCCAACAATGAATATTCCTAGTTGTCTTGCTTGTTTACATATCTATTGTGTGTCTTTTGGACTAGACTACAAAATCTCGATGAGGACAGGGACCATGTGTCTTCTTGACAGTATATCCCTCGTGCCTGTACATACATGCCACTAAATATTTGTAGCATAAATGGTGCACTTTCTTGAAATGTAACTTTAGATAATTTGGAGAGAAATTTCAAATTATTAAACTCGTGACCAATTAAAAATGTTTTCTTACTACACCACGTGAATATTCGTGAAGAAGAATGCAAAATTTGGAGCAATTTAAAATATAAAATGGGAACAATTCAAGTAAGTTTGACATTGGTGACTCCGGGCTGATTTATGCATGCCACGTGGATGGTGAATGGGGGAAATCAATGTTTATCTCACTTGTCATCGGTGTTTTTTCGATGAATAATTAAAAAGCAGGGATTGGAAGGGTTGTCAGACGAAGTACAGGCAGGAAACTTTGGGCAGGGAGTAGGAATTGACTGAGAATTAAAAGAAATGGAGGTGGAGAGAATTTCTGAACTGGGTTGATAGGGTTATGACTAGGATTGGGAGCTTGAGGAGGACAGAGTGGGATTAGGCATTTGGCTGTATAAGGCTTTTTATGCTTCTTCTTCTTTGCTTTTTTTCTTTTCTCTTCATATTCAGCGTTGTTTCAGTCTGTTTCCGTTGTGACAAGGGACCGTGGAGAGGAAACTTTGTGAGGGTGGCTTCTTCGAGGAGCGGGTGATGCGCCGCGCACGGATATAGCTGACAATAGCACTAGTCAGTGAAAGGGCCCTAAAGGCAAAGGAGAAGCCAGGGGGACCGCGGGAACAGCTGGATATCGGCAAGGTCTAGGGTTTGGGTAAGCCCAGGGTTTCCTTCCTTCTGAGTTTAGGGGCTCCTCCTGTCTGGGAGGCGTGGAGGCAGCGGCTGCGCCCCTCATCCCAGCACCCAGGTCTGTACGGAGCAAACACAACAGCGTCACCCGCACCTAAGCCTCCAAGCCCGGGCGTCCGGGGACATTACAAAGCAGCGCACAGAACGTGCCCGTTCGCCTCGGTGACATTCCCCCCGCGCCACTGCCAGTCCTCTGCCCGGCTCTTCCTTCTGCGCAGAGACCCAGGAAGGTTCCCAGGACTTGTTCCCGCGGGGCTGACCTCTAGGGACTAGCATCCCAGCGCCTCTGGGGAGAGAAGCTGGCGCGCCGGACACGGACACCTCCCTTTCCCAGAGGCATGCGGGAACGGTGGGCGTGGGCTCGCGAGGGGCGGAGCCTGCGCGCCTGGCCGGGCACCCTCCCTCCGCGGCGAGTGGGGCCGGTGGGCGTGGACACGCGAGGGGCGGGGCCTGCGCTCCTGGCCGCACACCCTCCTCCCTGCGGCGCGTGGGGAAGTCGCCGCCGGCGGGGTCGCCTAGAGGGAGAGGAAGACTAGGGAGTCGCGGGGCCCCGCGCGGGTCACCCCCCCCCCCCGCCCCATCCAGGCGAGTAGCGGGCGTCCGGGCGGGAGCGGCATCGGGGCGCGGGGCGAGCTTGGGGCTGGCCGGCGCGGCGCCGTCCCTTCGGTGGGTGCTTGCCTCCCCTTGCAGGGAGAATCCGCGCAGCCTTCTGCCTTGCTTATAGGTTTCCCTTTGACCAGAAAACCTGTTTCTGGGAAAAACCTCAGAATATAACCAAGTGGCCGAGAGGTTCTCCGTGAGCCTCAACTGGACACACACGGAACCAATGCTGAAGCTTTCGGTTTTGGTTTTCGTATTTGGCTAAAAGCTAATTTGGATAAAAGCAATTTGGGCTGGCAACTGTGATCTAGTTTTTAGGCAGTAAACTAAAAAAATATATATTTTTTTACATATATTTTTAAAGAGATATATTTGTTTATATATATAAGTATATATTTACAGATCTGATACATTTTAACACTTGAAGTAGTGTGTTGATTCTAAAGCTCTCCAACTCCATATATCTCATTTAAATCGGAAAGTAGATGAGCAGGTATAGAAAACCACCTTATCTCCTTTGAAACACAGTAAATGTCACTCATGTGTCCAGCTATATGGAACTTGAAGTATAAACTGCGTTTAGACTGTTGAATCATTGGCACCTCCTGTCTTGTCATTTGTTCCTCGTGGTGTTATTTATTTATTTAACAAACATCTGCAGATAAATCTCGTCCTTAACACCCCCTAGACCGAACATCCCCATTCTAGGTCCTACCCATTTCTCTGCTCCCTTTTTTTAAAGAAGAAAACAAAAACCCAGCTTTTTGAATGAAAGACTTGCTTCCCAAGTTTCTAGGTCTACTCCTGTTTTCCTCCAACCCCCTCTCATCTCAGTCAGGCTGTCTCCCCACCTGTCCTCGGGAAATCTAGGGTCTGTGCCAGTTTTCACCTTATACGGCACAGTTGATTGCTCCCTTCTCCACGTTTTTCCTTCCATTGACTTCCAGGTTACCACATTTTCCTGCATTTCCTCCCATCTCACTGGCCACTCCTTCTGTGTCTCTAGGTTTCTTTTTCCCAACCACTGAGTGTTCAGAGTGCTACAGCACTCAGTACTGGCCATATTCTCTTCCTAGGCATACTTTCTCCCAAGGCAGTTTCTTTCTTTTTATTTAAAAAAAATTTTTTTTTAATCTTTATTTATTTTTTGAGAGAGAGAGACAGAACACGAACCAGGGAGGGGCAGAGAGAGACGGAGACACAGAATCTGAAGCAGGCTCCAGGCTCTGAGCTGTTATGACAGTACAGAGCCCGATGCAGGGTTCAAAACCACCGACCGTGAGATCATGACCTGAGCTGCAGCCCCAGGCTTAACCCACTGAACCACCCAGGCACCCCTCCCAAGGGGCAGTCCATGGCTATAAATAACATCTCTAAGCTGACAACTTCCAAATGTTTATCTTTAACTTTTCTGTCCTGAGTTCCAGATGCTTATCTCCAACTGTTTACTCAGCATCTCCACTTGGAAGTCTGATGGGCATTTAAATGTTGTGCGTCCAGGGGTGTCTGAGTGGCTGAATCGGTTAAGGGTCTGACTTCAGCTCAGGTCGTGATCTTCTGGTTCATGAGTTCGAGCCCTGTGTCCGGATCTGTGCTGACAATTCAGAGCCTGGAGCCCGCTTCGGATTCTGTGTTTCCCTCTCTCTCTGCCCGTGTCCTGCTTGTTCTCTCTCTCTCTTTAAATAAAACGTTAAAAAAAAAAATAAATGTAGTGTGTCCAAACAGAATTCGTAATACCACACCCACCCAGCCCTCCCTTTAGTTTTTCCCTCATTTACCTTCCTCATCACGGTAAATGTTACTGTCTTTCATCTAGGCTAAAACTCTAGGAATCGTCCTGGACTCATCCTTTTAGTTCTGACCCAACATCCAAGCATCCAGCACATTCTGTCAACTCTACCTTGAAAAGATATCTCAAGTCTGACCACGTATCCCGCCCTCTCTAACAAAAACTACAGTGCCTTCTTGCTTAGATGACTGTAAGTCTCTGATTTGGTCTTCCTGGTTCTGCCCTGGCTCCCCTACAGCCTTTCTCCCAACAGCAGTGATTACAGAAAACCAAAAAACATGTAATCAGAACTTTCACTTCCCTTCAAAACCTGGTAGCTTCTCATCAAAAGCAGAAAAACCGAACTCTTATGATGGCTTCAGCGCCCTATGTGATCTAACCTCTCTCTCTCACCGTTTCCCTCTCACCTTTTCCCTTGCTTACTCCACTAGTGACACTGATCACGCTGCTGTTTTTGCCTGTGGTCGGCCTTGGCTTGACTCTCACAAGCTGTTGCACCTTCACCTTCTCTCGCCTCCCTGTTGAAATACTGTCCCAGGGGTTACTGCCTTTTTTTTTGCTTTTTGAACAGCCCTTTGCTCCTGACCTTTTGTGTGGGTTGCTGTTGGATACTGAATGTTATTCTCCACAATTCCACAAAGCCTGTGGTGGGTCTTAAATCATTGCTGGTTTCGAGGCTCTCTCTAATATTCAAAACGCACCCCCGTGCTTGCCTTGAGACTCATTTTGATAAGATGTGCAGTTTGCTGTTTTTACATTCAGCAGTTTTAGAAAACGTTCTTCCTCGTTTGGAGAAGATTTGCCTGCTAAGGCCAGTTCTCATTTTTAAATATAGAAAATGAAAGAAAAATAGTCCACGTATCAAAAAGAATGTGCAGTAATTTTTTTTTTTTTTTTTTTGGAACGTCCCTGGTTATCATTAGGAAACAACAGTCCCTCACTTGGAGAGTTTTTGAATGGTACCAGGAATAGGTAGTTTTAATGGGAAGAAGAAACGTGTGGGAGCAGGTTCAGAGAATATTACACAAGTTTTTAAGTTGTGTGGTGAGTAAACCACTATCAGAATGTCAAGATTTCATAGCAACATTCTGTTCTCTTTTTACAATAGGTGGGGATGGGAGTGAAAAATAATATTTTTATCTTTATGAAAAGCTGTTGGGGGATAAAAGACTGTTTATAATGTTTATTTCTCATTTTTATCCCAAGAAACTAGTTCTGTGATGTTATCAGTAACATGTGTACTTATTACCTTCCCCTCTTTCAAAAGAGAAGGAAAAAAATGTTCCATTTCAGCATTGGGATTTCAGATGCGTGAATAAATACGTACAATAGACGATGAAATAACATTTTAAAATGAGGGCATTTGGAATAAGGAACAGGGAGAAGATGAGAGTAGGTGAGTTAAGGAGAAGCCAAGAGTGAAGAGGTTAAAACCAGAACAGCTGGGGCACCTGGGTGGCTCAGTCGGTTAAGCATCCAGGTCATGGTCAAGGGGTTCACGAGTTCGAGCCCTGCATCGGGCTCTGTGCTGACAGCTCGGAGCCTGGAGCCTGCTTTGGATTCTATGTGTCTCTCTCTCTACTCCTCCCCCGCTCACATTCTGTCTCTCTCTCTCTCTCTGTCTGTGTCTCCCATAAATAGACATTAAAAAAAAAGACTCCCAATGTAAAGAAGTCAAAGAAAAGTACACATGTTCCTCACCTGGCTGGCATAGGTCTGTTCTTTTGTATGACGGAGCCTGATGGAGCTTGGCACCCCCGTGTTGCAGTTCAGGGAATTGCTGTAGTTCGGCCAGTTTTTTCCGGAAAGGGCCAGACAGTAAATATCATAGGCTCTACGGGCCATACTGTTTCTGTTGGGACTACTCAATTCTGCCTCTCTAGCATGCAGTTAGCCAGAGACATCACATCAGTGAATGTGCATGGCTTTCTTTCAATAAAACTTTATTTACAAAAACAGGCGGCCGGTTGTGTTTTGCTGCTTACCTCTGCAGTAGCGCTTGGTCATGAATGTGGATGTCGTGTCCCTCACAGTTTAGTTGCCCAGAACACAACTTACTCTGGCTGGTTGAAGCAGAAAGGCGTGCATTGGAGGCCGTTACAGGATTTACAGTATTGTTGGGAAAGTTGAAGAACTAGACTGTAGGTTGAGTTTCTAAGAACCCCTCATAGCACCGCTGAGCAGAGCTGGTCTGGTGGAACTGGGCTCTTGCCGAATCAGCTGGCTGCCAGCTCCTGAATCACAGCAGCTCTGCCGGAGCCTTAAGCAGCAAAACAGCCGCCTTGTGCTCCGCCTCTGCCTAGTTCCCTCCGACCCGACCCGTAAGTGCATCTGATCGGCAGAACTTAAGTTACGCCTGGAATCTTACCTTGAAGGGAGTCTAGGAAATACAGCTCTTAGCCCTTGTGGTACAGGAAGTACGGAAGGTCCACTAAAAGGAGGTGGGAGGAAATGTTGGATGCGAGTATCTGCAGAGTCTGCTACAGAACACCCCTCTGGCTGCTTATCATCCACACTCTCTGCTGTGTTTCCACACTTGAGCTTCCAGACAGCACTAGCGAAAGCGGCCCGCTGTCTCCAGTGCAATGCAGCTACCCCCTCATGGAAACAAAAGGGCACTTGCTTTGTCCCCACAGGTTCCGTAAGTCACGACATCTTCTGCAGTGTTCATCACAGACGTTGTGCTGGGACCTAGCAGACTCAGGCGTTGGGTGGCCTCTCTCCTTTCCTAGAGCAGGAGGGGGTAGGTAGACGAGGTCAAGCTGCCCAGTGACCAAGAGGCTAACAGGAAGCTCACACCCCTGTTTTTCATCCTTTGTCTCTCTACTAGCACATTCCCTCTATTTGTAAACGTTCCAAGTTTTATTAAGAGATCTCATTAGAAATCCCCTCTGGACCCTGCGTTCCCTTGTAACTCCTGGCCCCTCCTCTCCTTCTTGGCCAGGCTTGCCCTCACATCCCGTATACTCTTGTCTCCTTTGGTGATGCCACCGTGCGTCTGTAATTGCCCCAGTGGACCTCGAGGTGCTAGATGCTGTGGACACTGACCAGATGGTCCCACTCCTGGCACCATCACATGTCTGATTTTTCCGTTCCTCCGTTGCCATTTCCCCCCCCTCCTTTTTTTTTTCTTTTTTTTTTTTAAGTTTATTTATTTTGAAGGAGAGTGAGCGTGCGAATGGGGGAGGGGCAGAGCAAGAATCCCAAGCAGGCTCCCTGCTGTCAGCACAGAGCCCAGTGCAAGGCTCAGTCCCATGAAGCATGAGATCATGACCTGAGCCAGAATCAGGAGGCTTAACCATCCGAGCCAGCCAGGCGGCCCTCCTCCCGCTCCGTTACGGCCCCTCCTCCTCCGGATGCCCCTCCCGGCACTGGTTGTGTCTTCAGCTCTCTGCTCTCCTCTTTCTAGCTGTTCTCAGATGCTCAAGATTTGATCTCCCGAGCCTCCTACACATGTGAGTGCCTGATGGCCAGCTGCTCTTCCAGGTCCCGGGACAAGCTCCCTGTGTCCCAGACTAGATGAATAGGTCATACCCCACCCTCTCCCCCGCCCTGTTCATGACAGCAAATGGCAGCATGACCCACCCAGTTCCACAGGGCACCCGCTTGGGGGGGCATACCTGGTTCTTTCTCTGTAAGCCCCCGTGACTCCCTGCATATCTTCGTGTCCCTGTCACTTCCTTAGTACAGAGCTCTGCTCCCTCACCTAGGTTACGGCAGCAGTCTCTCAGCTCATCGTTCTCCCAGTCTAAGCCTTACACATCCCAGCCTGGTCTCCATACCTGCAGCTGTTTTAACCTGTCCTGCACAAGTCAGATCATGTCTCTCCTACTTACCACCTTCCAAGGGCTCTCTGTCTGCCAACACGATCGCATTCAAAGTCCAGAACAATATATTAGGTAGCTCCCTCATTAATCCTGTGTATCTCCATCCCTACCTCTTGCTGGTACTGCTCCCCCCGCCTCCTCCTACTAAGACTCGAGGCATATAAACACCTAGTGCGAAATGATCCTAATGTACTTGGCTCTGTGTTTTTGCACATGCTGTTCCCCCTGCCTGGTAAGTGTCCACGTCCCTCAGCCTTACTCATGTAAGTGTCGTCCGATGCAGGTGTCCCTCCTGAACGCTTTCGTAGCACCTGGTGTCCTGGACAAAGCAGCAGTGCAGTGGTTGTCTACTTATCGTCTACTCATCCCGGCTTCACATCCCGAAAACCCAGTAGGTCTTGGTACAGAGTAAGTTTTCCACAATACTTATTTGTTAATACCGATGAAACTGTAGTAATTAAACGAGGGAAGACACTGTTGATTTTATGCGTATTTGCCACAAGATGGTGCTGTTCAGATAGGGAAAACCTTCAGGGCTGAAGGAGTCAAGCACTAGGGGCCTTAATCTTAAATGTATTACATTTCAGGGGCAGTAATCTCAGTAACAAGCTTTTTCTCGGGTAAATACATGGACACCCTGAAAACTGTATATGTTCTCGTATTTTATCAAATTATTGCTGATCATTATTTCACTTATTACTGTTTTGGTACCCTCTTCCCATGTGGTCAAATATGGGGGCAAAAATAGTTACAAACAGAGAGGGAGGGAGGCAAACCGTAAGAGACTCTTAAGTACAGAGAACAAACTGAGGGGGGGTGGGGGGTGGGGGAGAGGGGAACGTGGGTGATGGGCATTGAGGAGGGCACTTGTTGGGATGAGCACTGGGTGTTGTATGTAAATGATGAATCATGGGGATGTACCCCTAAAACCAAGAGCACACTTTACACACTGTATGTTAGCCAGTTTGACAATAAATTATATTTAAAAAATAAATAAATATAAAAAAGGAAAAAAATGCAAAGATGAACTCCTAACTCTAGGGCAACACACCTTTAAGGAAGGTTATGGTAGGGTTCTCTAGAGAAGAAGGACTGGTAGGTTGTAGAGAGGGCGGAGGGTGGGGTCAGGGTGCATTTATTTTAAGGAATTGGCTTGCGTGGTTGTGGGGCTCCAGGGCCTGAAGTCTGCAGCGCTGGAAACCCAGGCAAGAGCTGGTGTTGCATCTTGAGTCCAAGGCTGGAAACTCAGGCACAATTTCTGCGTCGCCACCTGGAGGCAGAACTCCTTCTTGGTGGAACCTGAGTCCACATCTTCCCGGACTGAACGATCTCGCGTTGCATCCTGATGAACCGATCGTCAGTTGAACGTTTCCTAAGTCGAAAGTGCGTTTAATACACCCCACGGACCGAACGTCGCAGCTTAGCACGGCCACCCTCTGCATGCTGAGAACACGTACATGGGCCTACAGTTGTGAAAAATCAACTCACACGAAGCCTGTTTCTCTCTTTTTTTTTAAATTTCTTTTTTAATGTTTATCTTTATTTTTGACACAGAGAGAGATAGAGCATGAGCGGGGGAGAGGCAGAGAGAGAGGGAGACACAGAATCAGAAGCAGGCTCCAGGCTCTGAGCTGTCAGCACAGAGTCTGACGCGGGGCTCGAACTCACAAACTGTGAGATCGTGTGACATGAGCTGAAGTCAGATGCTCACCCGACTGAGCCACTCAGGCACCCTTCTTTTTTTTGTTTGTTTTTAATTTCTTTTTTAAGTTTATGCTTTTATTTTGAGAGAGAGAGAGCACCTGCAAGCGGGGAAGGGGCAGGGAGAGAGAGAATCCCAAGCAGGCTCTGCCCTGTCAGCGCAGAGCCCGATGCGGAGCTCGAACTCATGAACCGCGAGATCGTGACCTGAGCCAATATCAAGATTCTTAACTGACACTGGATGCCACCCCCGCCTCGCCTACATGGGTCTTCCCTCATTTTTTCCCCTCCTTCCCTCCGGCATCACCAAACTGTACCTCCGCTAGCTCGCTCTCTGGAGCAGTCATCTTTGTAGCAAATCCTCTTAGGGCTCCAGGCCCCCTCCCCCCAGCTCTTACTCCCTTTTCTCCTTTATGGCAGGACTCTTCCACGTCACGCTCTATACTCAGCCTCGAACTTCTTTTCTTTTGTTTTCAACCCTGTCCGGTGAGGCTTCCCCTCCCTCATGTTTGACACAAGCCCACCGAAGCCGCTCTTACCGAATCAGTAGGTCCTGCATCCGTGGCTCCTCCAGCAGCCTGTCCCATCTTGCCTTTGGAGGCTCTGGAAGACAGCTGCACGCTGTCTTTCCTTGAACCGCTTCCTCCCCTTAGCTTCTGAGTTAGCGCCACACTCTCCTAGGACTCCTCTGGCCTTCCTAAGTGCTCACTTTCTGTCTTTGCTGGTCCTTTCTGTTCTTGACCTTACACTGTTGGAGTGCCCTAGGGCTCGGCCCTTGGACCGTTTCCTTTTTCTATCTCTACTCCTTCCCTTAACCATCTCCTACAGTCTTTAGGTTTTGTTTTTTTTTTTAATTTTTTTTAACGTTTATTTATTATTGAGAGACAGAGCATGAGCGGGGGAGGGGCAGAGAGAGAGAGGGAAGCACAAAATCTGAAGCAGGCTCCAGGCTCCCAGCTGTCAGCACAGCATCACCCAAGGGTCAAACACATGAACCAAGAGATCATGACCTGAGCCGAAGTCAGATGCTTAACTGACTCAGCCACCCAGGTGCCTCCCTTCCATTCTTTTCAATGTTTAATTATTTTTTAGGGAAAGAGACAGAGCACAAGTGGGGGAGGCAGACAGAGAAGGAGACACAGAATCCGAAGCAGGCTCCAGGCTCCACGCTGTCAGCACAGAGCCCAACACGGGGCTCGAACTCACAAACCGAGAGATCCTGACCTGAGCCGAAGTCGGATGCTTAACCGACAGAGCCACCCAGGTGCCCCTACAGTCTTTAGGTTTTAAAAACAGTCTGTATACATTGGGGCGCCTGGCTGGCTCTGTCGGTTAAGCGTCCGACTTGATTTCATCCCAGGTCGTGATCTCATGGTTTGTGAGTTCAAGCCCCACATCGGGCTTTGCACTGACAGCGTGGAGCCTGCTTGGGATTCTCTCTCCCCCTCTCCCTGCCCTTCCCCAGCTTGTGCTCTCTGTGTCTCTCTCAAATAAATAAATGTACAAACTTCAGATACAGTCAATACACTGATAAAAGCCAAATACGCAACTCCTGGCTGGGCCTGTCCCCCAAACTCCTAACTCTGTATTCTCTGCCCACTCAGCATCGTGAGCAAACCCTGCCAGTTCTGCAATATATACCCCAGATCCAACGCCTGCCCACCACTTCCACTGTGCGCTGGTCCCAGCCACCACTGTTTTCCTCCTGGGTCCTGCAACAGCTTCCGAACAAGTGGTCTTGCTTCTCTCCGTTCTGTTCTCAGAGCAGCAGAGCCGCCCTGCAAACACCAAAGTCCGGCCGTGGCATCCCTCTGCTCAAAACCCTCCTCTGGCATCCGCTCCCCATTATCTCCTCCTTCTCTACGCTGCGCTCTCGAGCCCCACCGTACCCCACCTCCCGTTGCTCATCAGTCATTAGGCACCCTCTGGCCTCAGGGCCAGGATGCTCTTCCTCCACGTACCTGCATGGCTTACTTCCCTCACCGATGTCTTTATTTATTTATTATTATTTTTAAAATATTTATTTATTTATTTTGAGAAAGAGAGCACACACGCATGAAATGGAGGGACAGAGAGAGAGGGAGAAACAGAATCGGAAGCAGGCTCCAGGCTCCAAGCTGTCAGCACAGAGCCTGACGCGGGGCTCGAACTCACGGACTGTGAGATCATGACCTGAGCCGAAGTCGGAGGCTCAACCGACCGAGCCACCCAGGCGCCCCTGTTTGTATTGTTTAGATTCTGCCTCAGCGTATCCTCAAATTATAAATCTTTACTCCACGGTTGTGAGAGGATGGACCCAAGTCTAGTGAGAGTGTAGCCTGACTTGTAACTCATAACTGTCTAGAACAGAGCTGTATAAGTACTGTGGATTTTTGAAAACAGAGGGCAAAGCATTTCTCAAGAATGCCATGTGGGACAAGGACTAAATACTATAAGGAAGAGAAGTGTCAAAGCTCCCTCTCTCCTAAGCAGGTCCGAAAGGAATGTTCTCTGTCTCTATAGATCAATTCGAATTCTCTCGATTTTGATATAAATGGAATAAAAATCTGTACTTGTGTTTGGTCTGGCTTCCTTCATACAACATAATTAGTCTGGGATTCATCCGCATCCGTGCGTTTATCAGTAGTTCTTCCCTACATGTTGCTGACTGGTATTCTGTGATAATGGGCATGAAACAATTTTTTCTCCATTCCCCTCTTGGTGGACATTTTTCACATCCTCCTTATTTCTGTAAACTGGTAATTATATCCAAAGACTTGGCTAGAGTCGGGCTCAACGTTTTTGGCAAGACTGCTTCATGCATTATGCTGTGTACATCATATGGAATTACATCGGAAGGCACATAATGTCTGATTGGGCTCAGTAAGGCTGAGCGTTTGATTGAGGCTGGTGAATCTGTTACATCTTCGAATTTTGTGTTGACATTCATCGAATTTTCTATTTCAGATGCATTGGTTTTCATTCCATTTGCTTTTTTTTTTTCTTTTTCAAATCTCCATAGCTATATCTTTTTTCCTATTGCTTTACTGTCAATGGTCTTTTTTCCATTCTGCATTCTTGGATTTTTTTTTCTTCACACCTTTCCACCACGTTTAACTGATTTGGTTTTGATCCTGTTTATTCCATTTGCCGCCTTTTTTCTGTTTTTTTGTAATGGTGTCAGACCCTTGATTTGTCTGCAGTCTCTCTTTTCAGGGAATTCTGTTCTCTCAGCTTCGATACTTTTGTTTCGTTGGTTACCCTTCTCTTTAGCGTCTCCTGGGGCAGCACTATTCAGAACGCTGGTCTCGTAATAGAAGAAGCAGGCACTGAAGGTAAACCGTGTGGCTCTCTGCATTGAAAATGTCTTGCTATGAAAAAATGTTAGCTGAACTGAAAAGCATACCTACCTGATGTGGTTGATTTACATCCTGGCACGGTGTCCCCATCTTGGGGTGGACTGGCACCAGACATTTCAGAGATGGCCAGCTTGTCCATGGACTGCTCTTGGAGTAGCCCTGCCCCAGAGCGTAAGCCCTGGTTGTGTAAATGAAATGTTCCTTCAGCTTCTTTGTTATGTATGTCATAACCATAATGGCCACTAACACGTAAGGAGTGCTGTGCTCAGCCATTGTGATCTTCATAGAAACCCTAAAGGTGGGTACTGTGATTATCACCACTCTGCACATGATGAAATTAAAGCACAGAGTTATCAAGTAACTTGTACTAAAGTCACATGGCTTTTTTTATAGCAGGGTGTTGGGATTTACATTTAGGCAGATTCAAGAGCACATAGTCTTTTTTTTTTTTTTTTTTAGTTTATTTATTTTGAGAGAGAGAGAGGAGGGGGGAGGGGCAGAGAGAGAGGGAGGGAGAGAGAGAGAATCCCAAGCAGGCTCCACACTGTCAGTGCAGAGCCTGATGCAGGGCTTGAACCCATGAACCATGAGATCATGACTTGAGCCAAAATTGGATGCTTAACCAACTGAGCCACCTAGGCGCCCGTCCAGAGCACCTCGTCTTCATGAAAATGGAATTTTTTGCCTTTTAATGTTTATTTATTTTTGAGAGAAAGACAGAGCATGAGAGGTGGAAGGGCAGAGAGAAGGAGTCACAGAATCCGAAGCAGGCTCCAGGCTCTGAGCTGTCAGCACAGAGCCCGATGTGGGGCTCGAACTCACGGACTGTGAGGTCATGACCTGAGCTGAAGTCAGAGGCTTAACCGACTGAGCCACCCAGGCGCCCTGGAATTTTTTATCTTTTGCCTGCTGTCTTTATATTCTTTTTCACTTTCTGTAGATCTGTATGCCTACTTGCCAAGAACGCATATTTGTCATTTTGTCCTTTTCACTGTACTCCTGTTTAATGTGGAGGATCCTTTTGGGACCCTCTTTTGCTGGGTACTAGGTGGGTATACTCTGGACCTTCCTTCCTTCTTATCTAGGACCCCCTGATCTCCCCTTCAGAACCTCAGCTTCCCTTCCATTCTGAAGGGTTGAGTTTTTCCACATAATTGTTGCCCTGAGGGGATGTAATGAGCCCAGTTGGGCTGTTGTCAATGGTAACTGTAGCTTTGATCTTGGATCTTTCATGGGACTAAGGGTGGGGGTAGGGATGTCATTCTATCAGGTTAAAAGCAGACACACAGAAGTTTCCATATTAGAGTAATTCGGCCAAACCTATTCTTATTACAAATGCATTTGTCCTTTGACAGAGAAATCCCATTTGGGGAAATGATTCTGCAGATGAACTTGCACACATTATGAAATGGCTTTTATTCAGAGCTGTTCTCTGCAGCATTGTCCATAATAGGAGCCAACTGGAAACAACTTGCATATCCAAGAACAGAGAACGATTATGGTATATACACATGGTCGAAAATTTTGTTGTAAACAAGAGTGAGAAATTATGTGCTACATGTCTCTGCTGCTGTTTTTCAGTGTGTGTGTGTGTGTGTGTGTGTGTGTGTGTGTGTGTTATACATACATATGCATAAGTGATGACACTTTTTTGTGAAAAGGAAAGAGAAAAAGGATATATATTCATAGAGAAATAATGTGGGAATGCAAACTGGTGCAGCCACTCTGGAAAACAGGATGGAGGTTCCTCAAAAAACTAAAAATAGAACTACTCTACGACCCAGCAATTGCACTAGTAGGTATTTATCCAAGGGATACAGGTATGCTGTTTCGAAGGGACACATGCACCCCCATGTTTAGAGCAGCACTATCCACAATAGCCAAAGTATGGAAAGAGCCCAAATGTCCATCGATGGATGAATGGATAAAGAAGATGTGGTATATACATGCAATGGAGTATTACTTGGCAATCAAAAAGAAGGAGATCTTGCCATTTGCAACTACGTGACTGGAACTGGAGGGTATGATGCTAACTGAAATTAGTCAGTCAGAGAAAGACAAAAATCATATGACTTCACTCAGATGAGGACTTTAAGAGACAAAACAGATGAACATAAGGGAAGGGAAACAAAAATAATCTAAAAACAGGGAGGGGGACAAAACAGAAGAGACTCATAGATATGAAGAACAAACTGAGGGTTACTAGAAGGGTTGTTGGGGGGGGGTGGGCTAACTGGGTAAGGGGCACAAAGGAATCTACTCCTGAAATCATTGTTGCAGTATATGCTAACTAACTTGGGTGTAAATTTTAAAAAGTAAAATTAAAAACAACAACAACAATAACAACAAAGAAACAATGGAAGGGTACCGGAGAAACTAATAAAAGTGGTCACCAGTAGGAGGCCATGGGGGGAACAGGATGGATGGGGAAGACAAGGATGAAAGTGAGACTTTTCACTATAAAAACGTCCTCAGAGTCGTCATGTATTTCAGCTACTACCTTTTCTTTAAAAAAGCACAAATGAAAAAGTGTACACACGGGCATTTTTCTTCCTGTGACCAGTGATTTCGTGTGCTTCTCCCCCACGGCTGCCTTCATTCGCCTTCTGTTTCACTGAGGGGAAGAAAATGTTTTCACCCTGTATCTGTCTGTAGCCGATGGGAAGGGGACCTACAAAGGCTTCCCTGGGTTCTTTATCCCACACCTGCCTTGTGTTGTGGGAAAGCCCTCTTATAGGTGGAGTTTGTTGGCTTGGCAAGAGCACAGTCATGTTCCTTCCTTCTTCCTTGAGAACCACAGTCCTGGATGGAGACCATTTGCCTGTCTAGGAATCACTGGGTGGTAGGAAAGGCAGGTCTCCCATCTCCCCTCCTGGGCTTTCTCCTTACACCCACCCTCCAGATTAGAAGGTCCCAGTGAAGTTTTCCAGACAGTGTCCCTCGCTTTCTTCTCTCTGGGCTGCTTAGGGTGGGGCTGGGTAGGAGGGCTTGGATGTTGAAACAGCGCCATCATAGATTTCTGGAGGCTTTCCTCTTTTCTGCTGACCAATGTTTAAGAAAACTAAGATATAAAGTCAGTTCTTGTGTTACTTACTTTTCTTTATGCCAAGAGATTTTTTTGACTCTGGCTTGGCATACCATTTTACCCTACTTATTTTAGAAGCATTTTATGAATATCTCTTCTGTTCCTCCAAGTGCACTTCTCTGCAGCCACTAGTGATTAAGATAACGGTGTTAAGTTGGTTTCACAAACTTATCTCAGTGAACATAAGTGAAGCTCATTTTATTTTTTTTTTTAATTTTTTTTTTCAACGTTTATTTATTTTTGGGACAGAGAGAGACAGAGCATGAACGGGGGAGGGGCAGAGAGAGAGAGGGAGACACAGAATCGGAAACAGGCTCCAGGCTCTGAGCCATCAGCCCAGAGCCTGACGCGGGGCTCGAACTCACGGACCACGAGATCGTAACCTGGCTGAAGTCGGACGCTTAACTGACTGCACCACCCAGGCGCCCCTAGTGAAGCTCATTTTAATTGACACCATAAGTAGATTCTTCTAAATGGTTAACAGTTTTTTGAAATTGTAGTGTAATGGGGCACCTGGGTGGCAGTTAAGCATCTGACTCTTGGTTTCGGTCAGGTCGTGATCTCACAGTTCTTGAGTTCAAGCCCCGTGTCTGGCTGTGTGCTGACAGTGCAGACCCTCCTTGGGATTCTCTCTCTCCCTCTCCCTCTGCCCCTCCCGAGAGCTTGATCTCTCTCTGAATGAAATTGCAGTGTAGTTAACATACAGTCTTGTGTCAGTTTCAGTCAGTTTCAGACTGTATTGATGATATATATACTCAATATAGTAATTCAACAATTATGTACGTCACTCAACAATTTGTTTTTTTTATACAGGAGAAGCTTTTTGCTGCAACTTTGCAGGGAAACACCTTTTGTTTTTCATTACACAACAACAAAGTTAGCAGTTAATTCTAACCAGCGAAGAGATTCCAAATTCATGTGGTTTTGCTATTTGGGATGGATGCGTGTAGCGTTTTGGAGTTATGCCGTAGAGTACCTCTTGGTAGCTGCCATAACATACTGCTGAGTAGAAGCTAAAGTGTAGACAAAATAAAGGAGAAGCTGTAGCTAGCAATTCCCTCAATTCCCTCACTCTTCAGAGACAGTAGCAAACCCTTTCTCTAAGTACATGAAAAATTTTTCTGTTTTCCCTTATCTTTTCTTCCCATAACAGTTTTCCACCATTTTTGCTGAATGTTTTTTTTTCTAAACCTAAATTATCTTGGTATATGTTATTTATGTCATTATAATTATAAACCTAATTGCTTTCTTGATTTGAACTCTGGTCTTTGTTCATGAACAATACATTGAAAAGCTTTGGAATAGAGGGGCACCTGGGTGGCTCACTCGGTTAAGCGGCCGACTCTTGATTTCATCTCAGGTCACGATCTCATGGTTGCTGAGATCAAGCCCCACGTCAGGCTCTGTGCTGACAGTACAGAGCCTGCTTGGGTTGGTCTCTCTCTCTCAAAATAAATACACTTAAAAATATGTATTATTTTTTTTAATGTTTATTTATTTTTGAGACAGAGAGAGACAGAGCGTGAACAGGGGAGGGGCAGAGAGAGAGGGAGACACAGAATCTGAAACAGGCTCCAGGCTCTGAGCAGCCAGCACAGAGCCTGACGTGGGGCTCGAACTCACGGACTGTGAGATCATGACCTGAGCCGAAGTCGAACACTTAACCGACTGAGCCACCCAGGCACCCCTAAAAATATATATTAAAAAAAAAACCTCTGTAATAGAGCCTCTGGGCCCCTATTTGAAAATATGGAACCTCTATTTATCTGTTATAAATTTTCTATCTTTTGATAAAAGAATCCTTGAAACTGCCTGTTTGGGAGTCCTGTTCACCACATTGCCAATGTTATCGGAAGATTTGTTTAAACTAGACTCACGTGAAGTACTTTTCTTTTCACAGCTGATCTAATTCTTCCACTCTGAATTTAGAATTTTTAAAACAACAGAATGAGGATGAGACTGTAATGATTCTTTGTTGATTTCACTGGAGAAAATCACTAGGCTTTGTTTCCATATCCCACGCCAAACTGAGATGTTAATTTTTCCCTAGATGAACATGGAGTTTTCAAAGTATTCCCAGGATTAGCTAGAAAAAGGTATTCCTTACTTTTCACAACCTTACTGCAATTTCCCCGCCGGCCCCAACACCAATGCCTGACCCCAGACAGAGAAGTTCCCAGCCGGTGAACCTTAGCCATCACTTCATTTGACGTTTCTGATCTCTTTGTGCCGGGTTAGAGCTGCTGGCTAGTGATCTTTGGGAAATTTGTGTTCTGTTTTGTATTTGTATTTGATGCAAAAATAAGCTTTATATTTAATATTTGAGTATTCTGTTGCTTTCCACTTCTCTGTTTCTAGTTTACACAGTAAGTGGATAATGAAGAAGTTGGATTTAAACTCCATACGGGTAGAGTGGTATGGTACCATCTCAGTAAAACACCAAAGCCATTGACTTTATTCTGGAGGTTTACAGTGCGAACGTAAAACCGTTTAAGATTTCCAAATGTCTCCTGTTACATAAACTGACTATTGAACTTGCCCTTGGCTTAACCTGTGGCGGCCCTCGTGACGCTCATCAAAGACAGGGGGTCTCCTTGCCCCAAGAGCTGATTGGCATTTCTTTCTCAGGGTCCACGTGTTGTGATCTTTTTCAGGTTTTCTGGTAGAATGAAGAACATAGTTTCCATTTTTTGTGTTTTGATCACCTTTACAACCTTTCGTCTGCTTTGTTGTTTCTTCTCTCTTTAGATGAAAAGAGATGTTGAGGAAGAAGTGAAGCCCTCCTCTCCTGACCTGGATGTTGATAATGGGTGTCGGGAAGTCTAAAATAGACCCCTGCCCTCTCTCTCTGCCCTGGGGTAAAAGTCCCAGTGTGGATATGAGTCAGAGACCTCATGAGGCAGATTCCAAGAAATCCGACGACATCTCCCTGTGTGACATTGCCGAGCATAGCCACGGTGCCCTGACGCCCTCTGGAGAGCGGGAGGGCACTGAGGCCACAGAAGAGGTGCCCGAAGAAGATGAAGAGGAGGTGTTCCTCAAGTTTGTGATACTGCACGCAGAAGATGACACAGACGAGGCCCTCAGAGTCCAGAATCTGCTACAAAATGACTTTGGCATCAAACCCGGAATAATCTTCGCCGAGATGCCGTGCGGCAGACAGCACCTGCAGAACCTAGACGACGCTGTAAACGGGTCTGCCTGGACCATCCTACTGTTGACCGAAAACTTTTTAAGAGACACCTGGTGTAAATTCCAGTTCTACACGTCCCTCATGAACTCCGTGAACAGGCAGCACAAGTACAACTCCGTCATACCCCTGCGGCCCCTGAATAATCCCCTGCCCCGAGAAAGGACTCCCTTTGCTCTGCGAACCATCAATGCCCTAGAGGAAGAAAGCCGTGGCTTTCCTACACAAGTGGAAAGAATTTTCCAGGAGTCTGTGTATAAGATACAACAATCTATATGGAAAGAGACCAGAACTACCCTGCAGAGGCAATCGATCGCCTGAGATGGAGCTCCCCACCCACGGCTGGCTCTTGTTTTCTAGAGCAAATGATTCGCCTTCCCTTGAGAAAGCACATTCCTGGCAAGAATTTAAATAAAAGAGAACCTGGCTCTTCCAGAAACCTAGGAGCACCAAGAAAGCCAAGTTTCTGCTGGACCCTGTGCAGACTTGAGGTCCTTTGCAACGTTGTTTCGATAAACCAGAGATCGTCAGAGTTTTAAGAACATTCCCATCGCAGTTCTCCTAGTTCATGAACATCACAGAGGATTATCCTTAATTCACATTCCTTGCAGCAACCCTTGAACCCAAACTCACAGGGTAGACACTGTAAAAATACGGTAACGCCTGCATTTTGTTCTCCAAGGACACGCAGAAGAAGGCGTCCCCGGGCGATGTGAGCACCCTCACTCTTGAGGCACCTCTCAGAAATGTTGCAGCCCAGCCTTACTGGTATCGCCACCCAGAAGGATAGAGAGCCCCTCGAGAACATTTAGAATGTTGAGTCGTGATAAATAGGAAATTAAAAGCAGATATGAGAACGGTGGCCTTTTTAAAAGAATCCAATCAAATGTATTTTTTCTTTCTGCTGGAATTTGTGTATTTGGACACAGTGCCTACCACTGACTAGTAACGCCATTCGATGGCATCCTGGTTGGGGACTCCAGGGAGCCGTGTCTCCATGTCCCCTGGAGTGTCCTCTGCCAGATGTTCTCCTTAATCTCTCTTAAGGCAGCCTTTAAAAATTCCTGTTGGGGAGCCTGGGTGGCTCAGTCGGTTGAACGTCCGACTTCGGCTCAGGTCATGATCTCATGGTTTGTGGGTTGAGCCCCGTGTGCTGACAGCACAGAGCCTACTTCGGATACGCTATCTGTCTGTCTGTCTCTCTCTGCCCTTCCCCTGCTCGTGCTGTCTCTCTCTCAAAAATAAGTAAACATTAAAAGTAATAAAAAAAGAAATTCCTATCACAGTGCTCTACCCAGGAAGTATTTCTCAGCTGGGTGTTCAGAGTAGCCATCTGAACAAGAGCCATCGGGTACAGACTGGGGACAGGGTGGAGTGCGAATCACGTCATGTCGTAACGGGGAAGGCACCCCACCTGATTCTAGTCCAGTCTCTGCCACTGAGGCCGAGTGTGACCTTACCCTCCTTTATATGTGAAATGAAAGCGTTGAATTGATGGCTCTCTAAAGGCCTTTGTCCTCTCCCAGAATGTGAACAACTAGGAACCAGAAAAGCGAACAAGCAAAAAAAAACCAAAAAAACAAAAAACCAACAACACAATTTTGTTATGCAATGTGCAATAATTTGCAGGAGGCTTTAGATACACTTACAGTGAAAGGCTATTCTGATGTGTTGACAGCATAATTGATTTCTAATGCTATCTGTTAACACTTTTATGGTCACCAAAGAATGACAATCCACGCTTGCTCAGATTCTTTTAAAATACATTTTTTATGGGGACCGTTGAGCAAAGACATTCTGCTCGATTTTTCTTTCTCCTTATCCTCACTTCCCTGTATCTCTTATGAGTACAAGGGGTCTGCCCACATCTTTCTGTTTCCACCTCTTCGTAGCCATGACTGAATGTTCCATGAGGAGCTTTTCCCATAATCCTGCAAGGAAGTCAAACCTGCTTTGCTAGTACTTATTGAGGAAGAGATTGTCTTCATTGCACGGTGCTGTTTTCTTTACTTGAGGCCCCTTTCTTTCATAGTAGCTTGCTTACTCACTTTTTCAGTTTAATAATATATATATATATATATATGGATTTTTAACCATGCAGCCTCGTGTATCATCAATTTCATCCACTAAAAAAACCATTAACCACCCACCCTTCATGCTTATTACCAAAGTTGGAGCTCCTGATGCTGGATGGCGTTTTTTAAATAAATGCTTTTATTTTTTACCCATGACTACACTTGATTATTTCCAACTCCAGGGAGGATTGTGGAAAAGTGTTTTGAAGAGAGCCATCAATCTGTGCTCCTCAGAGCACCAGGTACCATGTCTCATTCAGTTTGGAGTTACATATATTTTTTATGATGAAGGAGAATGTTAAGTACTGAATAACTGTTGAAATTAACAGCTGTAAAAAGAATTACTGGGCACCTGGCTGGCTCAGTCAGTTAGGCACCCAACTCTTGATTTTGACTCAGGTCATGATCTCGAAGTTGTGGGATCAAGCCCCGTGCACACAGCTTGCTTGGGAGTCTCTCCCTCTATCTCTGCCCCTCCCCCACTGGCATGGGAGCGCACACTCTCAAAATAAACTTAAAAAAAAAAAGTCATCGAAATAGCGAAAGGGAGAATGAAAAGAATGAAAGATGTGCCCTTAGTTGTACATTCGTGCGTGTGTGTATGTAAATATAGGTTAGATTTACGCACACGCAGGCGCATGCAAAAATTCCGTAACATTTTGCCACATGCTGGAGGGCTTCCGTTTAAGGACTCTCTGGGCCTCATTGCCCACCCTGGAGCTTCACAGAAGAACCTGAATTGTACCTTATAGGCCAATTAGAATTGTTTCAGCTGTAAGACACAGAAAACCCAATGCCCGTGACCTACACCGTAAGGTAAACTTCTTGAACTTAAGACAGTCCCTTAAGGTACGGTGTCTCCAAGGTGTCTTTAAAAACCCAAGTTCTTGAGTACAGTGGAATATTACTCCACCTTAAAAAGTTCTGAGGTGCCTGGGTGGCTCAGTTGGTTAAGTGTCCGGCTCTTGATTTAGGCTCGGGTCATGATCCCAGGGTCATGGGATCTAGCCCTGCATCAGGCTCTGTGCTGAGTGTGAAGCCTGCTTAGGATTCTCTCCTTCCACCCCCTGCCTTGCCCCTCCCCTGCTTGTGCTCTCTCTCAAAATAAGTAAACTTTTTTTAACTTAAAAAAAAAAAAACCCATCCGACTTCTAGTTGGTTTTATTATATTTTAAAGTTTTTCCTTACCTGCACCCCAGTGGACGCCATCCCAGCTTCCCTTCCCTCAAGCTGTGGAGTCAGACCACTTGGATGTGAACCCCACCCCTGCCCTGTATATATTAATGATTTTAAGCAAGACCCCTAACCTTCCTGGATCTCCGTGTTCTCATCCAAAAATTAAGATAGTAATATCTCCCTGGTAGGATCATTGTGAGGATTAAATGAAATAAAGCCCTTGAAGCCCACAGGAAGTACCTCCCGCATAACTGCACTACGACAGCTTTGTTGTTGCTACACGTGTTTAGTCTGTAACATGAAAGGGGAGAGAGGGCAAATGCCATTAGCCACAACCCGACTTTTGGGACCCTTGCAACTTGTAGGGAACAGGTTTTAAAGAGAAAGACAGAAAGTGAGTCTTGTCTCCCTGTACAGTATGGTTCCCATCCAGGCACTGGAAACTGAGGACAGCCGCTGATGGGAAAGGAGTGTGAGCTGTTCATGGCCGCGGTGGCTGTGGACCAGCTGGTACGGGTTCTGGCAACTTGGGGGGAATAGGGCCATCAATGAGGAGAGCAGGAAAGCTGAGTCTGGGAGTGCCAGTCCTGAAGCCAGTTCAGGGGAATGGATGGCCCAGGGGATGCCAGCCTCTAGCAGAAGAGGGGGATCAATTCCTACACTCCTCTGCCTTGCTACTTCCTGTCCTGACACTATTTCTACCCTGAATTTAAGGCTGCTGGCTGGGCTTACTCCCTTCCAGTGCCAATCAGAGCCATTTCCCACTTCAGTCCTTCATTTTCACAGATCCTAAAGCACTGGGTGAGCCTTGGAAGGCACCCTAACCTCTCATCAAGCACCCCCACCCCCCACTTCATGTATAGGGAAGGGATCCGTACAACTAGCTAACAGGAGTTTCGGAAACCTTCCTTGCGTCTTCTCGTGAGCTGAGGCCCGCTCCTAACCCCCAAGGCTGGTTGCTGAGGGTGGGCATGGTTCCAGAGCCTGACCAAGCCCAGTCACTTCATCTTCAAGTAGTAAATGCTAAATTCACATGCAGAGGACATTTTGCCAAGCTATCTCCCCAGCGGAGGACCCCACAAGAGAGGGGTCAAAGTGCTTTTCACAGACTTGTGGAGAAATGGGAGTTGGGATCCGAGGTGTTGAGGATGTAGGGTGGGTCCGTATAAACATCCAGTTCAGTGGCATCGTCGTGGTGCAGGTGAAGAAACCACTGGTCACAGTTCACTGTTGAGTCTGGCTGTTTCTGACTTTAGGCAAAGTCTGTTGACCCACAACTGGGGTGGGGCTGGCCCACGTCATGTGAGCAGGGTGTGCACTGAGGGCAAGGTGGGGTTTAGTGTTGTTGTCCCTGGGCGGCCAGTGCTGCGTCTGTGTCCTTCCTCCTCAGCACAGTCTTGCGTAGCCTGGTCTTATGCCACCTGCTGCTGGGCTGTCCCAGGATGTGACCGTCCCTCTGAATTTGCAGGAAGGTCAGAAGGTCATGGAGGAAATTTCAGAAAGCTGCGGAGCACTTGACGAAATGAAACCATAGCATCTGAAAATCGACATCCTTAAGCCAAAGACTAACAGGAATGAACTAACACCAGAGAATCACAGACATTGCCCTTGAACCTGACGTCCCTGAATCTTGAACCTTGAATCTTCTTGTGAGATTCCAAGCAGAAAAGAGCTTTTGATTTTGAGCTTTCGGCGGCTGGATGAGAACAATTTTCTTCTATAAATTTGTACTCCAAGTTGTTAATACATGAAGTTTGAGTTGGAGTAAATAGTTCTTGAAAGTGCCATTAATTAAAAACTCAGAGCACAGAAAAGTATTTGATCAAAAGGTCAAGTGAAGCTGTAAGGGGGAAATAAAAGATGGTTGCTCTCTTCTCTGCCAGTGCACCGGCTGTCACAACTATTTACTCCAGATTCCATACTCGATTCACACCTCCTTCCCTTTCTGGCAGGAGCAAGAATTGTTCTGGCAGGAAGGTGGGAAATAACTCCTTCATTTGATACAGCACTCCTCCCCTTGTCTTCAAATAGAGTTAGTTCTGAGTCACTTTACTCGAGGTGAATAAATAGGAATGCTTTTTTTAGCAAATAACAGGAAGCTGCACTTAAAGATTTTTTTTTTCCCCCCCATAATCTAATTAGGAATGTTCCTTCCAGCTACCTCCTCAAACAGGTTTAAAACAAGGAAATCCGTACCGACTAGTCCCTCCCAAGGGATTCTTGGCTACATTGGCCAGGACACATAACCAGCTTTACAGATTTCTTAACTATATTTATAAATAAAAACACTGTCCCATGAATCTAAAATTATATTGTGGTGACGGTCGCACAGTTGTGCAAATATACTAAAGCTGTTGGGTTGTACGCTTTAAATGGGTAGGTTCTACGGTGTGTAAGGTCTAGCTCAATGAAGAAACGAAAAGCAAACCAAGAAACCCCACAAGCTGCAGCAATCAAACGCTATAGCGATCTGGAACACAACTTGGTAATAGCTAGCGATGATGAAAATGGAGCTATCTCATGAACCTGGCAATTTTTCCCCTGGGGCTGTGAGTTGTACCCTAGGGAAACTGTCCCACGGGCATGCAAAGAAGCACGTGTAAGGAGGATGTCTATCACAGTATTCTCTGCAATGGTGAAAGGCTGGAAACAATGTAAATGTCCAACAGCGGGAGAATCCAGAAATCCATTATGGTAGGTTCCTACAATTGAATACTACAGAGCATTTGAAACAACTAACAAAGCCACGTATATCTGCATGTGTAAATCCCCAAAACAGTGCTGGGGAGGGTGCAGCAATCTATAGGATAATATAGGCAAGAGGCATCTGGGTGGGTCAGGCCGTTAAACATCTGACTCTTGACTTGGCTCAGGTCATGATCTCATGGTTGTGAGACAGAACCCCACATCGGGCTCTGCGCTGAGCATAGAGACTCCTTAAGATTCTCTCTCTCTCCCTCTGCTCCTCTCCCCTACTCGCGCATGCTCTCTCTAAAGTAAATAAATAAACATTAAAAAAGAGAATAATGTAGACAAACTGATACCATTTATGTAAAATTTTAAAACACACAAGATGGCACTCTTTGTTAATAGATACATCGGTGACGGTATGTTATTTCCATGCTTTTCTGTATTTTTAAAACATTTTTATTTATTTATTTTGAGAGAGTGTGTGTGTGAGTGCAGGAGAGGGGCAGAGAGAGAGGGAGACAGAGAATCCCAAGCAGGCTCCACGCTGCCAGTGCAGAGCCCGATGTGGGGCTCAAAATCAGGAACCATGAGATCATGACCTAAGCAGAAACCAAGAGTCTGATGCTTAACCCACTGAGCCACCCAAGCACCCCAAGGCATTTCTGTATGTTTGAGATAATGATCATTTCTTTGAGATAGCACACACCGTAATTGTGTTAAGCGCTGTGGAATTTCCCTAACACATACAATGATTTGAGGAATGAAAAAAGAAGAGGAAGACTCAACAGATAAACTAGAAAAAAAATACGCTGGTAATAATAGGTTTCATTTTTTATCACCTGTGTCAGGCACTTAACGTACGTTATGTGCACTATTCCCTAGATTCTATTTGGTTAGCCCGGTCATGTCCTATATGAGTCCCAGGAAACTGAAGCTGGAGACGTAAGTCATAAGCCCCAGAAGCACAGGCTGGAAGATGGTGGCATTAGGATGTCACATGGCCTGGCTCCAAAGCCTTGTGGTTCTTAGGCTCCATCATGCTGTTCTCACAACGGATCTGCCTGCATTCTCATAGCAGAGAATCTTAGGAGAGGTCAGTAGTGCAAAGAAAAAACCATAGTAATTTCTAGGTTGAAACCCTGTGTCTATGCCCCATGAGGTTGCCCTATTTTTAGCCTTCTTTGCCTACTGTGAATAACTCATGACTGGGAGTCGGGAAGTACGTGTCTTGACTCCGCGAAGCTGTTGTGTCCTGAATATTTTCAGTCTTCGGTCTTCATCAGACTGAAGTTTTGCCCTACGTTTTGCTCAGGGCTCGTGTTTTATTTTGCTTTGTTGTATTTGCTTCCTCGGCACATGCTAGATGTTATCAATGGTAAATGAAACAGATTTAGAGAGAGGAAGATAAATGAAAGGAACAGGATAAGTGGAAATCGTGTTCATTTCAGGAAAATTAGTGTTGCAATGCTCCTGGAGCCGTACAACTGTGTGGGTGGTTTCTGTGTATCTTTAGAAGAAAAAGGTGGTTTCACAGTGTTACCAAACATTGACTAAGGGAATGAATACAGACAGTTCACGTGCACTGTCATCTGTGAGTTTCAGGAGGGGCTAGTTCTAACATAAACGCTTGTCTCTCGTGCGTAGATCTTACTATAGATCCGATTACTCTGACGTAGAATGCCATACGTTTTGGTGACAGGACAGATGCTGCCGCGTTACCTAGGTTCACGTGTAGCTCCACCATTTACTCCTTTGGTGACTGTGGGCAAATGAGTTAAACCTTCCGCGCTTCAGACGCCTCATCTGTACGATGGGTATCATTGTCACGAATACCTCTTAGAGTTGCTGTGAAAAGGAAATGAGTTAACATAGGCAAAGTGCTTAAGACAGGGTGGGTAAGGCGGTTTAGGAAGTCCCTTTCATCTTGACCTAGCCCATTATTCATGGCTGACTTCTAAGTGATTAGCTAAGCAGTTAGATCCAGATCTTGGTAGTTGCCCTATTTTTTTTCCCTTCCAGACCATATGGGTTCACTTTTCTCTGCAAAGTTTGCCAAAAGCCAAGGAACAATCCATCTGCCGCTTAAACAAGAACAGATTTATTGCTTTTAACTTAAAAAAAAAAAAAAAGATGTCTGTCAAGATGTGCTCCCCCTTATGGTGGGGGCCTCGTCTATCCTACCATGTCTGGGTGGCTGGTGCAGTTGGACATCCAGTCATTGGAGCAGAGCCAAGGGACTCTAATACTTTCTTTGTTTCCCTGGATTTTGTATTTGCTAAAGTCCCGGAAGGCTCCCGGCCATTCATGCATGGGTCAGGCTAAGTGTGTGCCATAGTGGCTTCTCCAGTGCCAGCAAGCAAAGGAGAGGAATGCCAAGGCGGCCCCACGCCTCATTTCAGCTGCCAGGGACCTCCAGGCATTGGTCAGTGCTGGGCTGTGTTCTTGGCACAGGGAGGAGAGAACTTACACTACCCGACAGTTGGGAACTGAGGGGAACTTTTGGGGCACCTGGCTGGCTCAGTTGGTTGAGAATCCCCTTCTGCCTCTGTTATGGTCTCACAGTTCTCGAGTTCAAGCCCCGCATCAGGCCTGGAGCCCATTTCAGATCCTCTGTCTCCCTCTCTCTGTGTACCTCCCTCACTCGTGCTCTCTCTCTCTCAAAAATAAATAAACGTTTTTTTAAAAGGCACATGTATATATCTACATATATTGTGCAGGTATCTATCCATACCTATCAATTAATCTATCTCAGAGGTCATCTCCTATCAATACATGAAGAGCTTCCTCATTCTTTTCTTTTTTATTGACTGTCTAATATTTCATTGTTTCAATGTATCAGCATTTATTTTAGACGGGCTTTATTTTGGGGACTTAAAAAAGCATTTTTTTTATTGTTTATTTATTTTTGAAAGAGAGAGAGACAGAGCATGAACAGGGGAGGAGCAGAGAGATAAGGAGACAAAGAATCAGAAGCAAGCTCCATGCTCTGAGCTGTCAGCCCAGAGCCCGAAATGGGGCTCGAATTCACAAACTGTGGTGAGATCATGACCTGAGTTGAAGTCGGACACTTAACCGACTGAGCCACCCAGGCGCCCCAGCTTCTATTTTTGTAAGTTTATTTATTTTGAGAGAGGGAGAGAGAGCGTGAGTGGGGGAAGGGCAGAGAGAGAGAGAGAGAGAGAGAGGATTACAGGCACTGTCAGCGCAGAGCCCAACTCTGGGGTCAAACCCACGAACTGTGGGCTTTTATATTATTTCCAGTCTTTTGCTATTATGATGCCCCTGTAACAACCTTATACGTATAAATTTTGCACATGTATGAATGACTATATCAGTAAGATAAAGGCCTAATAGTAGACTTGCTGAGTTAATGGGCCTGTGCGTGTGATATTTGTATAGATGATGCCAAAGTGCTCTTCACAAAGACTGCATCAATTTATACTCCAACCAACATTATGTGAGAAGGTCTGTTTTTCCAGCTCCTTCTGAGAATGTCCACAAACTTGGATCTTTGCAATCCAATGGATAAAAAACAAAACAAAAACAAAAACAAACAAAAAAAGACTCTTGTCAAAGTGTTAATTGGTTTTTTAATTTAAAAGTTTTCACTTATTTATTTTGAGAGAGAGAGAGAGAGAACAGGCTTGGGAGGAGCAGAGAGAGAGAATCCCAAGCAGGCGCTGCACAGTCAATGCAGAACCCCACGTGGAGCTCAAACTCATGAACCGTGAGATCATGACATGTGCCGAAATCAAGAGTCAGACGTTTAACTGAGTCACTCAGGTGCCCCGTTTTGGTATTTAAAAAAAAAAAATTTGGTTGGGGACACGTGGGTGGCTCAGTCGGTTAAACATCCGGCTCTTGATCTCACAGTTCGTGGGACTGAGCCCCTCATTGGGGTTCTTTCTCCCTCTCTCTCTGCCCCTCCACCCCCACACTCTCAAAATTAAAAAAATACAAAAAAATAACTTTAAGAAAGTGTGGCTGAACATCTTTTCATGTTTAAGAGTCTTTGGTATTCCCTTTTCTGTGGACTACCTGTGTAGACCCTCTGCCCAAGTTTCTACTGGATTCTTGATCTTTCATACAGATTTGTAGAAGCCCTTCATGTGTTGGCTAAATTAGCACTTGCCTATGATTTAAGTTGAAAATATTTTTCCCCATGTTGGGGCGCCTGGGTGGCTCAGTCGGTTAAGCATTCGACTTTGACTCAGGTCATGATCTCTCAGTCCATGGGTTTGAGCCCCATGTCGGGCTCTGTGCTGACAGCTCAGAGCCTGGACCCTGCTTTGGATTCTGTTTCCCTCTCTCCTTCTGCCCCTCCCCTGCTCACACTGTCTCTCTCTCTCTCTCAAAAATAAATAAACATTAAAAAGAATTAAAAAAAAATATTTTCCCCATGTAAACATTTTTTACTTGTTACTAATAGAATTTATCAATTTTTTTCTTTTATCTGAGTTTTTTTTCTTCCTAAGTTTTTAATTTTATTTTTTCATTCTTAGGAAGAACTTACCCATGTGAAGATTATTAAAATTATCTTTTTAACCCACTGTCCTTTGTGGGTATCTGCCTGGCTGTCTCCCTCAGTAGAATGTGTGACTCTTAATCTTGGGGTTATAAGATTGAGCCCCCACAATGGGTGTAGAAATTACTTAAAAATAAAGTCTTTAAAAAATAAATAAAATAGAATAATCCTTCCTCTGGTTTCTTGTAGTCCCTTTATGGTTTGATCATTCACATTGAAGTCTTTGACCCTTGTGAAATTTATTTTGGTGTAAAGTGTGAAATGTTGGTGTAATAACATTTATGCTGGTTGCTCTAATATTCTTTTGTGGTAATATGTCTTTTCCCAATGGTTTTTTTTTTTTTTTAAGGTTTTATTTTTTAGTAATCTCTACACCCAACATGGGGCTCGAACCTACAACCCTAAGATCAAGAGTCCCGTTCTCCACTGACTGAGTCAGCTGGATGCCCCAGTTTCTCCAATAGTTTTAAATGCCACCCGTTTACCTACTAAGTGCTCACAGGTATGTTGTGGGCCTATTCCTAGTCTCCATAGTATTTCTTGTTAATCTGTCAATTTATTCATTCGTACTTATCACACTCTTTTTATTACCGTCACCTTATAATATGCTTTAACATCTGAGAAAGCTAACCCACCCTTATTGGTTTTCATGTTCAGAATTTTCTCCTACACTTCCTTGTTTACTATTTCATATGAGCATGAAACATCAATTTTAACAGATTACTGTTAACATATGCCTATATTGCTGCAAAATTCCCTTTGTTACTTTTACTGGGACCACCTTACATCTATGGCTTAGCTTAAGGAGATTTGATATCTTAATGATGTGTATCTTCCCATCTAAGAACATCTTATGCCAAGGAGCAACACGGGTGTGCCTTCATGAGAACTTTTAACAAAAATGCCAAGGATTTGTATGTACTTTGTGTGCCAAGGGTTTATTTAAAAAAAATTTTTTTTAATGTTTTTTTATTTATTTTTGAGACAGAGAGAGACAGAGCATGAACGGGGGAGGGTCAGAGAGAGAGGGAGACACAGAATCCGAAGCAGGCTCCAGGCTCTGAGCTGTCAGCACAGAGCCCAACGTGGGGCTCAAACTCACGGACCGTGAGATCATGACCTGAGACGAAGTCGGACACTCAACCGACTGAGCCACCCAGGCGCCCCATGTGCCAAGGGTTTAAAGCAGGTCTGGTCTGGCACTAGTGAACCAAACATTTTTACATTAGGACTTGGGCACAGCATTTCAAATCCACATTTTGTAGTTATGTCTCTAAAATTAATAATGATGATTAAAATTTTTTTAATGTTTATTCATTTTTGAGAGAGAGAGGGAGAGAGTGGGGGAAGGGCAAAGAGAGAGAGGGATACACAGTATTTGAAGCAGGCTCCAGGCTCTGAGCTGTCGGCACAGAGCCCGATGCGGGGCTCGAACCCACTAACTGCAAGATCATGACCTGAGCCAAAGTCGGACGCTTAACCCACTGAGCCACCCAGGTGCCCCAATAGTAATTATTTTAATTTAAAAATGTGTATTCGGGACCTCAAAATCTCACATTCTAATAATTATGTCCCAAAGCAAGAAAATAGAGATATATAGAAAACATTGTGTATAAGAACACTTATTACAGTATTTTTATAATAACAAAAATTAGAAATTATGTAAATGCACATCGGTAGAGGTTTGATTAAATTATGGTAATTCTTATCTTGAAAATCCATTCAGTGATTCAAAAATTTTTCTTCTCATAAATATTTATTAACATAAAAATCCCAGTTATAATTTTAAGTGAAAAAGCAAGAAACCAAAGTATATTTAGTATGGTTCCAATTTGTTCCAAAAAGTTGACTGTGGGGGAAAAATATGTTGACTGTGTATATATTATGTGTACTTTGAAAAAAGACAAGAATTTAGTAAACCAAATGTTAACATGAGCCATCTACAAGGTTGGATTGTGGGTAATTTAAATTTTTTTCTTTGTGTTTTGTTGTATTTTCTACAAGAGGCAGTGTAATTTTATACATGATGTAATTCTTTTTTTTTTTTTTTAATGTTTTTAAATGTTTGCTTATTTGAGAGAGAGACAGAACGCAAGTGGGGGAGGGGCAGACAGAAAGGGAGAAACAGAATCCGAAGCAGGCTCCGGGCTCCAGCCTGACACAGGGCTCGAACTCATGAGCTGCAAGATCATGACCTGAGCTGAAGTCGGACACTTAATCGACTGAGCCACCCAGGCACCCTGTGATGGTACTTTAATACAAAGGGAAAAAAAATGCTGGTTTTTTTCTATTAATCGTTCATGTTGGGGAAATTCTAGAATTCTTGTTGGCTGATTTAAGGAGGTTAGATTGGGAATACCCCAAAAAGAGCAGACCCCCCAAAATAGCAGAAAAGTATTTCCTCTGATGGGTACAGTCTCAGACAGGCCATATCCTTCATCTTGGTACAAAAAATAAAAAAGGAATTTCTATTTTGTGCTTTATTCATCCACACTTATTTTTTGGCAGTTGAATCTCAGTTGTCATTCTTAGTAAAAAAAAAATCCAGTATTAATTTTCTGAAAAAATTTTGACCCTCCTTGGTTTCTCTTCGTATATTTATTCTTATTTATATATTTAACAGAAGATGACAAAAGATCACAGGAATAGCTTGTTAATTAATGTACAGGGAATGGTATTATAAGTTACAGACGAGCTTCAGTTAATGTGAATTCAGTTCTCAGTTCTAGAAATATTCACATGGCCAGTTGCAAATGGATAATAAACCATAAAGACATAGGGGTAATAATAATAATAAAAGTTGCAATTTGATTCTGGATTGCAAGTTAGGAAATACATTCCGTAGGAAATATTCACCCTTAATAAAAGCATTTTAGTAAATGTCACTTCTGAAAAAAATTTTTAAGATCGTGCTTAGATAATTAAGGGAAATTGCTGAATAAATGTTTACAAAGTAGGCACCAAACAGTCTGTCTCACACACATACAACACTCCTAATATATGTGATTTTAACTTAAACAGGATTTCATTTATGTTGCAAAAACCATTCAGAAGAACCAAGCACTCGTATTATAAATGTTTTTTGTTTTTTGTGCGAGAGATCTCCAGGGTAAGGATTACCTTCGAGCCTTCTCATGGCTTTGCTTTTTTGTTGTGTACCTGGCTATAGTACATTACTAATTGCTCATTTTCTCCCCCTCTCTTCTGGATCGTATTCTACTTAGACTTGTTCCTGCAGTAATAATTTGTAATCCCTTAGAAACCTGTCTTGAATTAATATGCATACATGCAGCTTGGCACCGATCTGCTTTAGGCCATGCCCAAGATGACAAGCAAAATGAATAGCATTTGACTGCTGCCTTCCCCTTCCACAGGTCCTGGCAGAAGGGCTTTGGTGGGTAAACAGAGGAAGCCAGCAAATGAGGAAAGAGGAAGCTAGGCTAATGGCTTGGCTCTGTGGACCTCAAGTTAATTGTCACCGAAGACACTGTCATCGTGTCTTTCTCAAACTTTACTGAGCATCTAAATGCCCCAGGGGGTATGTTAAAATGCCCAATGGGGAGCCCTACACCCAAGAGCTTCTGATTCCTTAGGTCTCAGGTAGCCCTGGAGAATGTGCATTCCCAACCTGTTCCCCAGTGATGCTGAGACCTGCTAAGACAGGAACCACCCTTTAAAAACCTTCACTCTCATGGGGCATCTAGTTGCTTCAGTAAGTTGAGCGTCCCGCTCTCTATTTTGGCTCAGGTCATGATCTCACGGTTCATGAATTCGAGCCCCTCATCGGGCTCTGTGCTGACAGTGCGGCGTCAGCTTGGAGTTCTCTCTCTCTCTCCCTCTCTCTCTGCCTTTTCCCTACTCGCTCTCTTGTGCTCTCTGTCAAAATAAATAAATAAGCATTTAAAAAAAAACCTTAACTCTCTTGGTAAATCTTTATCTCTTGAAACCCCCAGCTGGGTGGGCTAGATGTTCCTCCTTTCAGATCTAACCTTCCACCATGATGAGATCACTTCAGGATGGCTCCATCTCAAGTCTCCTCTTGTGGCAAGTCAGCTTCCTGGACCTCCTGTCTAGAGCCTGAGTCTTGGATCCCATTCTTCATAGGCTCATTCCTGACCAGTTTTGCAGGCTCTTTGTTCATGTCCCTGACCCTTTGTTTCTCTAATCTCTTGGATGGGGCTCTGGATCCCCAAAGCATCTTCTCTTGGCCTTACCTCTACCCTGCCTCCCGCACCCATGTGACTTGCACTGCCTGCCACCCCTCTTCTGTTGGTATCAACCATTCATGGCCTGCTGTGTTCTGTTATCACCCAAGTCCTTCTCGAAACTTCTCACCTCTTGGAGTGCCCAGATGGCTCAGTCGGTTAAGTGTCCGACTTCGGCTCAGGTGGCTCGTGAGTTTGAGCGACAGCCGGAGCCTGGAGCCTGCTTCGGATTCTGTGTCTCCCTCTCCCTCTGTCCCTCCCCTGCTCATGCGCTCTCTCTCTCTCTCTCTCTCTCTCTCTCTCTCTCTTTCTCAAAAATAAATAAACATTTAAAAAATATAGGAAAAGAAACTTGTCATCTCTAGAATTCTGACTCAGTTCAGCTCCACTGCTGGGATTAATATTATGAGTTAGAATTTCCTTTGGGGATAGAAGGCAAATAGTTGTGTGATTTGATTGAGTTTGGAAATGGGGACATGTGATTGTTAGCTGTCGAATCACCATAACCGCAGGACAATGAGCAATGGGTGATCTGAGCCAGCACTGACTTCAGTTCCACAAAGGCAAATTTACTTACACTGAATAGAGTCAAGGCTCATTGAAGAATTGTATTAGTTTTCTCTTGCTGCCTAATAAATGGCCACAAACTCAGTGTCTTAAAGTAATACCCACCTGGGGCACCTGGGAAGCTCAGTCGATTAGTGTCTGACTTCAGCTTAGGTCACGATCTTGAGGTTTGTGAGTTCAGGCCCTGCGTCAGGCTCTGTGCTGACAGCTCAGAGCCTGGGACCTGCTTCAGATCTCCCTCTCTCTCTGCCCCCTCCCCACTCATGCTCTGACTCTCTCTCAAAAATAAATAAATATTTTTAAAAATTTTAAAAAGAACACAGATACAGTGATAAACATAATACAACCCAAATGTTTATAGAGCAAATAGAATGATGGTATCCCAGTTTTTTAAGCACAGGGTTATTAACCACCACGTGTCAGATTCTGAGTCATTCCCCCAGCAGTGAGCTCACACTCCTAAGATGATGACTTTTTGAAGTATCCACTGGATACTTTGGATGTCCAAAGGAGTATCCATTGGGGATGGTCATCAGATAGATGATTATCTCAATAATGAAAGATGAGGAAATCAAAGAACTTAGAAAAAAAGATTACAATAAATGCTTTAAACAAAGTTCATTTGCATTTCCTTAACCCAAGATTTCTCAAGAACAGTCAAATCCCATCAGTAAAAAAAAGCCAACTGTGGGTGCCTGGGTGGCTCAGTCGGTCAAGCGTCTGACTTTGGCTCCGGTCATGATCTCATGGTTCATGGGTTCGAGCCCCGCATTGGGCTGTCTGCTGTCAGCACAGTGCCCAGATCTTCTGTACCCCTCTCTCTGCCCCAATTTATGCATTCTCTCTCTCAACATATAAACATTAAAAAAAGAAAAGGCCAAATGAATCTCATTTGCATTTGGGTAGTTAACATTTTTTTTTTTTTTTATGCTTGTTTTTGAGAGAAAGACAGAGTGTGAGCAGGAGAGGGGCAGAGAGAGAGGGAGACACAGAATCCGAAGCAGGCTCTAGGCTCCCGGCTCCAAGCTGTCATCACAGAACCTGATGCAGGGCTTGAACTCATGAACTGCAAGATCGTAACCTGAGCCGAGGTCTGACACTTGACCCACTGAGCCACCCAGATGCCCTTAGGTAGTTAACTTCTTAATATAAAAGAAGAAGTCACCAAGACCTGAACTAGGCACAGTGTCTAGTACATGGAAGGCATTAATTTAAAACCTGTGAGGTTGGAGACCACTTCCATGCAAAGCTGCCTTGAGCGGGACCCTTGGACAAAGACCTGAGAACTTTGGGCAAAAAAGAGAGAAGATCGTTAGTCTCATGATTTGGAGCAGAGTAAAGGTAAGGAGCACCTAGTAAATGAAACCTAGAACTTAATTATGAGTCTGATTCTGATTCAGAGGGAATCTTTGAGATTCCTAAACAGAGGAAGTAGACGGGTTAATGGCGTTGAAACAGCAGCCCAGAGATAGCAATAAAGCAGAACATGAACTAGTGGACAGAGTGAGGCCAGGATGGGGGAGAAGTTACAGCGATAATGTGGACATTTCGTTCTTCGCTTGTTGAAACAATGGTCTGGGTCCAAGGCCAGCACAGAATGTTCTCGGAAGCATCTCTCGAGTAGCAGTCGTGGACTGGTGTTAATATAACCATCATTTCTGGTCCAGTCTGTCCTGTGAACAGAGGCAAGTATTAGAGTCAGTGATTGTTGCAGTTAGGACAGTGCGTAAGGCTCTGTGAAGTTTCAGTGTGTGGCTGGAGACGCACACATATTTAGCCAGCACAGACAGAACAGGAACTCTGGGTCTGGCCTCAGTAGATAATCGAATGGATGCTATTTATTGTGTCTCTCCTTTGTGCAAAATGCTGTGTTTTGCATCTCATTCAGTTTTCAAAGCAATCCTTTGGCAGTAGGACCTTCGGACCCATTGTACAGTTGAGGAAACTGAGGCTCCGAGAGAGGTTGCTGATTGATTTGGGATGGTTGTCTCTGTATACTTTTCCCATAGCTTGTCCGTTAAATTCAAATCATCTGTGTATGTGTCTGTCACCCACCCCAGACTGTCAGGTCACGAGAAGAGGGCCTCTGTCTTATTTTGCACCCAGTACAGGCAATACACGCTATTGAACTGGATTGCCTGCCTGCAAAGCATGTGCTCCTGACGTCCAGCAGGTGTGCTAACTTCCCAAACTTAGTAGCCATAAGAACAGTGGAAAAATGTGGCAGGGACACAGTTAGGGCCTGGAGGCAAGGACAGTGCTGAATTTTAGAAGGCCTTCTAGAGATGACCTATGTTGACTTCAGAAGAAGTCATTCTTAAAATTCTCCATTCATGCAAATTCTTTTTTTATGTTTATTTATTTTTGAGAGTGAGAAAGAGTGTGAGTGAGGGGCACAGAAAGAGGGGTACAGATGATCTGAAGCGGACTCTGCTGAAAGCAGAGAGCCGATGCAGGGTCTCGAACCCACGAGCTGAGATCATGACTTGAACCAAAGTTGGATGCTTAACTGACTAAGCCACCCAGGCACCCCTCTTTTTTTAACTTTATTTATTTATTTTGAGGTGGGGGTGCGTGTGGTCAGGGGAGGGGCAGAGAGAGAGAGAGAGAGCAGGAGAGAGAGAATCCCAAGCAGGCTCCGAGCTCCCATAGCAGAGCCCGACACAGGACTCGAACTCACCAACCATGAGGTCACAACCTGAACCGAAATCAAGAGTCAGACTCTCAACCAACTGAGCCACCCAGGCACTGATTCATGCAACTTCTTGTTGATGGTGAGAAGCTGGACTCCATGAACAACACTATTGTTACAAAGACACTGGTCTAGAAATTCTTTCTCTAACTTCCTCTCCCCTCCACCTCCCAGAGCCCGCAGAATAACAAGGGAAACTGGGCAATTAGTTATCACATGTATCCTGTGTTCCTGGTGTTACTGCTTGGCACCAGGTAACAGAAAGCGATGGGGCACAGGCCCATGGAACTCACAGATTAGCCGACAGTAACGAAAGGCGTGACAACAGTGAGGAACGGGGGCTATGGGCATACATGCTCCAAATTAGTCTTTCAAGTTGGAGAAAGTACAAAGGACATTTAAGAGGCCTAAAGGCAGCGTGGTGAGGCAGGCTTCCACTGGGAAAGGATTGTGTGTGAGGCCTGAAGCCAAGTGCTGAGCAAGAGCGTGGCAGAGAGGCAGGGTCGCACAACCAAGATGGCAGGGAGGAAGACGCGGAGGAGGAGAACGGTAAGAACCAAGGATGTGGGGCGGGTGGAGGCCTTGTAAACCATATTAACATCCGTAGCCTTCTCCCTAAGGGCAGCGAGAAGCCCTGAGCATAGAGGAGCAGCAGGATAGCCATGCCTGCCTCTCTGGGCAGCGGAGTGGACCGTGAACTGAAGGAGGCAAGAGCAGTTGTAGGGAGACCAGTTAGGAGATGAACGCCCCGGTCTGGGAGGGTTAACGAGACCATCCCGGGAAGCACCACTGTCACATTCGTCACCAGGTTGACTCTCTGCCTAGTGGAAGCTACTTGGCGTCCGTCCCAAGTCTGGACACCCCCTGAGAGCAGAGAGAGGTGGACGGTGGTCTGGCATTGACTCCCCTTGAAGCTTATCTGGTCAGACTGTCTCCTCCACTGCATTGCACTCATGTTGGCTTTCTTTCACCTTCATGAGTGCATTGAGTTCTTTTCCTTTTTTTTTCCCCCTTGCAACAGGACCTTAATAAATGATGTGTACTTCTACCCAGACCACCCTTTCTTCCTGCTCTGCTCACTCCCCCTCATTAGCTGTCCTGCCTCCAGCTTTCTCGTCAAATGTCATTTCCTCAGAGCAGCCCGCCCTGTCCCCCAAGAATAGGTCAGGCCCCTGTCATGCTTGTTCAAAGACATCCTGTGTTTCTCCTTCCTAATGTGTATCTCTGTTTTCACATACAGTAAAACTCAGACTGGGAGTAACTTGTTCTGTGAGGGTTCTGCAAGACGAGCAAACATTTCTAATAAATTTGAACCTGATAAATGAGTGATATCTTGCAATATGAGTAGTAGATGATGCCGAATATCACGTGATCACAAGTGAGCCAATGGTTCTCTCTCTCTCTCACTGTGGCATTGTGGGTGATCGTCTCTCATGCTCGGATGCTCCGTCTCAGGCCGCAGTGTTTGGCAGAAATCAGTGATTTTTCAGAAGGCTGGAAGGTGCCCACAACTGGCACTAGTGTATTTTTTGTCACTTCAAAGCACTATGGACAGTCCTTTGCTTTTCCACACAAGAGTAAGCTTAGGAATGCTTTGCTTCATTCTAAGTCATTGGACAGGTTCCTTGTTAAAGTTGCACGAAGAGAAGAAGATTCCATTGAGCCAATAGATAGTAATGATTCTGTTAGGGATAGTGAAAGTCTTCCTACATAATAACCCTCCTCTCTCTTGTCTCCCTCATAACAGCCACGAAGTTTTTCAAAGGTAAGTACAGGTTAATTTGTTTATTTTTCTTTGTATTTTGTATTTTCTTTATTCTTTTGTATTATATCACAGTATTGTAATCACTTTCATATGAATTTTTTTGGGTTGTGGGATGAATCATCTGAGTTCCCATTATTTCTTATGGGGAAATTCGCTTTGATATACAAATGCTTTGGATTATAAGCATATTTCTGGAACGAATGATGCTTGCAAACCAGGGTTTTACTGTATTATGTTTATTTGTTGCTATATTTCAAAAAAAATCTTTCAGTAGCAAATGAATGAGACACTAGTCAAGTTAGCTTGAGCACAAAACAAAAGAGGTAGCAGGAGGGATGCAATGGTTCACATAACAGAGAGGCTGGCACAGGGTCAGCATGAGCAGGACCAAGAGGGCAGGCACATTCTCACTGGTGTGAGAGTGGCAGAGGGGCAGGTCCCAGAGAGAGGAAAGGGGGAAGCCCAGGACCTGAGGACCTAGGAGGACAGTGGTAACTTGGGGAGAAAACCCCTGTGACTGAGGACATTAATTGAGGGGGCAATGTAACACCATGGTTAAGATCTTGAGTTCTGGAGGCAGATTGTCCAGATATCAATTCCACTTGCCTCTGATTGCCCATGTGATTTTGTTCAAGTTACCCCACCTCCCCATGCCTCAGTTTTCCCATTTGTGTCACAGTCCTTGCAATGTTAGGAAAATCAAATAAAGCAACAAGCCTGAAGCTTTTCTACACAGCCCCTTACACAGAGAAACAATAAATGAATGCTCACGGCAGCCGCAGCAAATCATAGCACTAATCAGCAAAAGAGGAAACGGAGGCACAAATGCCTGGTTCCATATGCCTGGAACCTCTTCTCCCTCCTCTACATGCAGCTAGAACTTCCACGCCTCCTTCAGGTCTCAGCTCACACATCCCTTCCTCGAGGTGGGGACTCCTTCTCTTCTGATAAGTAGGCAAACGATGACATTTGGTCTGGGAACTAAGGGCAGAGGCTGAGTCTTCCTGCCGGCAGTTCAGCTTGGAGCCTCACATAGAAATAGACTCAGAGGGAAGTTACATTACCGTCACTAAGGGACCCAGGCCGGTGGTGTCACCAAAAGAACACATCCTGAACACGGTTGTCTGTTCTAAGGTCCCACGAGGTGGAATTTTAACAGGCTAGGGCTCTTCTGAGCAGGAATGGTGTGGGATCCCAGCACCAGAACCTACTGAATAGATACACTGGGATTGAGTTTGGGTAAGTGCTTGCCTTTGCTTGTTGTCGTTTGAGAGGAAAGTGGAATGTGGACAAATGTTTTGTTGTTGTTGTTGTTTTTTCCCACTCACTAATCCAGAAGGCATATCTTTTTTTTTTTAAGTGTATTTATTTATTTTGAGAGAGAGAGAGGGAGAGAAAGCACGAGTGGGGGAGGGGCAGAGAGAGAGGGAGAGAGAGAATCCCAATGGTTCTGAGCTGTTGTTTTCAGCATCATGTCCTGCTTGCTCTCAGTAAAAACAGAAGTTGAATTTTACTTGGCACTCTTGAGGCTAGTTTTGTTCCCAGGGCTGGGAGAGGGGGTAGGAGTGCCCTAGACCCAGGGTGGGGTGGCCATAGGGGACCGACATGGACTACTGGATTAGCAGTGCTTTGACTCCTCTCTCTAATCGAGTGTGGCTCCTGAGACTTTGGGTGGAGTCTCATGTGTTTGCAACTGACAAGAACCTGGCCTATCTGACATCAGTCTGGGCAGTGACAGAATTCAACACCAGGGTTTCTCACTGAAGGTGTGGCTTATCAGGCTGTCAACCAGGCTGGTAAATCCCCCAATATGCAATTCTTACAGCATCGGTGGGGTCATCTGTCAGTCATATAGCCACATTGTTGGGCCCGGGCTGAATTCACTCTCAGCTAATAGCTGTCTTGGATTTTTCTGTCCAATGAGTCTTACTGAGCAGACGCTAAGGTAATTGGAGGGAAACAGGGCTGGGAGGCACACCGGGGATGTCACATTCTCTTTCCAAAGTTGGAGGACGAGAGCCCATAAGACCAAGTTCTCAAACTTCGTGGATGTAAGCATCATCTCTAGGATTTGTTAAAAATGGAGATGCTTGGGTTTCTCGTCGAAACTAGTGAATCTGAATTTCTGAGGATGTGGTCCAGGAATCTTCCTTTTAAATAACTTTCCTAGGTGGTCCGTATTCTTAAGATCTGGGCACCCTATTCTAAGAAACAATAATGTAGAGGCCTTTCTGCTGCAGCAAGTGGAAATGGATTTCTCATCTTACGGCGATTGGATGAAATCTTCTACTGTTGGGCTCACTCGTGATGGCCTGGAGGTGGCCATAAAGAGTTTGGGAGAGATGTGGTCAGCAGATTGTGCAATAATTGATAAAAATGAGCGGGGTGGGGTGGCGTAGCAGTCAGGTAAAGCACGCCAGAGGCCCCAGGCACCTCTGTTGCCATTGGTGAGCGAGCTGTCAGCACACAGGCCCTGGTGCAGTGCCCCAGCCGTACCTGTGTCAGCGTGTTAGGATGCTGTCTCGTACCGACCTGGATGCTGGAATCCCCAATAGTAAAGTGAAATACTCAAGGCTCTCCAGCAAAGACGATGGCGACATTGACCTTCATTTTAAGTAAAGCCCTCCTGGGGCACCCGGATGGCTCAGTTGGTTGAGCGTCTGACTCTTCATTTTGACTCAGGTCATGATTTCACAATTTGTGGATTCAAGCCCCGCATCAGGCTCTGTGCTGACTGCATGGAGCCTGCTTAGGATTCATCCTCTCTCCCTCTCTCTCTCTCCCCTGTCCTCTCTGCTCCTCTACGACTCATGCTGAGTCTCTCTCTCAAAATAAATAGACTTAAAAAATAAAAATAAATTTTAAAAAAAGAAACAAAAGGACTAACCATAAAAGAACATTATAAAAAAAAAAGTAAAAAAGAAAAATCCTCCTAAGATCCCATATAAATCCATTGCTCTTGCTACAGTGCTGTTTGATTGATGCCTTTCTCATAATCATTGGCTCCCACCTGCTGGCCCGCTAGATCAACAAAGAGGGGCAGACTCAGCATTGCTGTTCACATCAGTGGTATCTTGGTGTTCCTGCCAGGATTTTACCACCTGTGCGTTGCCTACTATGCATCCAGAAGCTACCGGGGTTATCCCTAGGATGACATTCCAGATTTTGAGGACTAGCACCCATCTTCAATCCTGCAGAGAAGAGTCACAGATGGGACTGAGCCCAGCCTTAAGATATTGAGCAGAAACTGTGGCAAAGGGCTAAGGAATTCTACCATTTGAAGATGTTAATCAAAAGAATGGCCAGATTTTATAGGTCCATCCTCCAGATGTGAACTGGGCTTATAATTACAAATTAACTCATTATTAGGACATGCTGTATTTTTCATCTCCTGGCCCTGGCAAAAGCTGAGAAATTTTTCCACATGAATATGTATCTTGGAAGAGTAGCAGAGTTAGTGGTATGGGAAAGCAGGAGGTAAATCTGTAGTGGAAAGTGGAAAGTAGTGGAAACTGCTACCATCCTTTTTAGAGTTGAGCCTTTCTTTTACACAGTCCTTATAGTCAGTTTGTCCTAGTAGCAAATGGAAGAATTCAGTATGTCAAACTTCATATTCCTAGTAATGTATTTTGAAAATGTCAGAGTATCTTAACCTCTGCATTCACCTCTAACTTTGTGTTCTGATGGAGGACCTGGGCAAAATCCAGTGTCAGCATGGGGGCATCTGTAAGATGTTTTTTACCTGCTCTCTTATTAACAGCAATCAGCAACTTTTTAAAATTTTTATTTCATTTATTTTTCTAAGAATTAAAAAATTAATTTTTTTAATGTTTATTTACCTTTGAGAGAGAGAGAGAGACAGAGCGTGAGTGGGGAGGGAGCAGAGAGAGAGGGAGACACAGAATCCGAAGCAGGCTCCAGGCTCTGAGCTGTCAGCACAGAGCCTGATGCAGGGCTCAAACCCACGAACCACAAGATCATGACCTGAGCCGAAGTCGGACACTTACCCAACTGAGCCACCCAGCACCCCAGAATTAAAAAAAATTTTAATGTTTTAAATTTTTTTTGGAGAGAGAGACACAGAGAGAGAGTGGGGGAGGGACACAGAGAGGGAGAGACACGGAATCTGAAGCAGGCTCCAGGCTCTGGGCTGTCAGCACAGAGACCGAAGTGGGGCTTGAACTCATGAACCACAAGATCATGACCTGAGCTGAAGTCGGATGCTTAACTGACAGCAACCCAGGCACCCCAATTTTTTTTAAGAATTAAAAGAAATGTTTATTTATTTTGTGACAGAGAGAGAGTGGAGTAGGGGCTAAGAGAGACGGAGAGAGAGACTCCCAATCAGGTTCCACACTGTCAGCACAGAGCCCAAAATGGGGCTCACTCCCACAAACTGTGAGATCATGACCTGAGCAGAAATCAAGAGTCAGATGCTTAACCTACTGAGCCACTCATGTGCCCCCAGGACTTTTTTAAACCTCAGAGTAAAGTTTCCAATCGGTAAACAGTGTCTCTGTTCACCATTCCTTGGACAGCTTTGCTGTGGCCCACCAGTAAATTGGCCAGCATATAATTTGGGTCATTTTGTTCTTTGTAGATCAGGGTGTTCTGTTTATCATGACTTTAAGGACTGAACTTATGGCCATTTCCTAAGGAAAAAAAAAACACAGGGGCGCCTGGGTGGCCCAGTCGGTTAAGCGTCCGACTTTGGCTCAGGTCATGATCTCACAGTTTGTGAGTTCAAGCCTCGCATTGGGCTGTGTGCTGACAGCTCAGAGCCTGGAGACTGCTTTAGATTCTGTGTCCTCTCTCCCTCTGCCCCTCCCCTGCTCCCCTCCTCTGACTCTCTCTGTCTTTCAATAATAAATAAACGTTAAAAAAAATTTTTAAATATGGATAAGTGGTTATTATTTAGAGATGACAAAAGCCCGTTGTTAGCACCTTGTATTACGATGTCACTGCTGAAGTTCGCAAGACTCAGCCCGGATCCCCTGGAGGACCAGTCTGCCTTAGTTTAATTCTGTTTCCTGGCTTGTAGAAAGTGGCATATTCAAATATTCAAAAGAAATTAAAATGTCAGACTCTAAAAAGAGAGGGATAAGATGGATAAATGCTCAGGGTGGATAATTGCTGGACTCGTCAGACAGACTGGGGCTGAGGTCAATGAATTACTGGTGAGTTGCAGCTATTATCCTGGTTGATCAATGGCCACCCACACAGGCATGGGCAGCCAGTCAGGGACAGGGACAGAGGTCAGGACAGGAAGAAGGGCTGACACTGAAGGTCATGAACACATAGGGATGATGTCCAGCAGCCCTTGATATGCCGACAGGACTGTGCTTCTCAGAGGTGGCCTCATATCCGGGGTGACTCTGGCCACTTTATCTGTCCACACCTGGGAGACTCCTGTAAGCTATTAAAGATCCTCAGAAGAGGGGCACCTGGGTACCTCAGTCGGTTAAGCATCCTACTTCGACTCAGGTCATGATCTCATGGTCTTTGTGAGTTTGAGCCCCTCATCGGGCCCTGTGCTAACAGCTCTGAACCTGAAGCCTGCTTTGGATTTTGTGTCTCCCTCTCTCTCTGCCCCTTCCTCCCTCACACTCTGTCTCTTTCTCTCTCAAAATAAACAAACATTTTAAAAATTTTAAAAAAGAAAAGATCCTCAGAACAGATTTACTGCTTGGAGTTACCAATTACATCCTCAGCATTTTGAGAAATATCGGTTTCTGTGCCAGAATTGCTGTACGTTATCTGGGTGGGCTGGTTTGGGATGTACAGGGGGAGACTGTCAGTGGGTGGAAGCCAGTTCTTAAGAATCTTCAGAATCTTTCTCATCTCTTGCTCCTAGAGAGCTAAGGGTCGGGGCCCTGACAACTTCAGGAAATGGGATAACAAAGGAAAGAAACAGATACTTTTACAATGACCCAAGATTTCTGACTTGTGATAAGGTGATGAGTAAAATGATGGCACCATACCAGCGAGGGAGACTGTGCCAAGAGAAAATGATCAGAATTTGGTGACCGAGTTGCTGCCTTCTCCTTTGCATTGTTCAGGGAAGTAAAGAGAGGCTAGACCAAAAAAATACACAGTGGGAGGATCTGGAAATCTCCCGGCTAAAAGAATTCTCTTCTGCATACTTGTATGATTTTGAGATGTATTTGAGCTCACAAGTTTCCTTTGTATAATGGGAGTACCCCAAGAACGTGTTCTTGCTCTAAGTAGATTACTTCCACCAGTCCCACCCCTCCTAAAATCTCCAAGAGAGTGGCTGACTGACAGAATGTGAATGCCGGGTGAGTTGCACAAACAGGCAATGGTGGCTTATGATGCATTTTGAGGGAGGAGTATGGAGAATTTGCAAATTCAGAAGGTTGCCTAGGGTGCCAGCCTGTGTCTGGGGGGCAAGTGGGGAAGAAGGAAGGGGCCATCTGCCTGTGTTCTGGCAGCTCCCTGCTTTCTCCATAGGGCTCCCTCCCTTCTCCCACTGCCTTTTGGCTGAGCCTACTCCCACTCATTCTTTAGGATCCAGTTTAACCACACCTCCTTCCCAGACTCGCCCAAGGAGACTTGGCAGCTCCATCCTTTGGGCCCTTGTGGTTGTTTATATACATATTTCACTCTGATCTGTTTATAGCTACATTTCTCCCACAGACCATGAATTCTTTGAAAGCAGGGATCATATATTCATTTAGCATCTCACATAGTACACAATAGGATTCAATAACTATTGACATGAGGGGTGCCTGGGTACCTCGATCGGTTGAGTGTCCGACTCTTGATTTCCGAGCAGGTCATGATCTCACGGTTCTCTCTTCTCTCTGCTCCTCCCTCGCTTGTGCTCTCTCTCTCAAAAATAAGTAAACATTAAAAATAAATAAATAAAATGACACACTCTTTTATTCCAAAAAAAATCTAAACACATGGCGATTATAGTGATTATGCCTATTATCCACCATTTTAAAAAGATACAGAAAAACTCTTCTTTATCTATAGTATATTTTACTTAATTTAGTTTTCTCTTCACACTTATAAGTCCATTCCACATTCTCACCCCTCAGGATTATATCCTAATTTCATGTATTTCTTCTCTCCTCCTCCTCTTCTTCTCCTTCTTCTTCTCCTCTTTTTTTTTTTTTTTTTTAATTTTAGAGACAGAGAGAGCACAAGTGGGGGAGAGGGGCAGAGAGGGGGGCGTGGAGGGAGAGAATCTTAAGCAGGCTCCACACTCAGCATGGAGCCTGAAGCAGGGCTCGATCCCTGCACCCTGGGATCGTGACCTGCGCCGAAATCAAAAGTCACACACTCAAGCGACTGAACCACCTAGGAGCCCCCTAAGAATGTTTTTGCCAGTAATAAGTAGATGGGTCAGAAGGTGTTTTGAACTTTTCAGTTCTTTGAACTCCTTCTAATTTATAACCTCATTTAGTGATCTTAAGTTCATACTTTATTGAAAGCAATTATTTGGAAATCATCTGACTTGCGAAAGAATTCATTACACAGCCAATTAGAAGTATACACTTTCACAATACAGCCCGGTATTTGAAAATGATAAAAAACTGACAGAGATTCCCTGAAGTTTCTACACCCTGGAATAGTGCACCTTTTAAGGGATCTCAGTAAATGAGAGTTATGCCCTTTCTTTTGCAATGTGGAAAATATGTGGCTATTCTGACGCAGTTCAGAAATGAAACAGAGAGACCCCTTGACCGCATTCCCTCACCAGTAAGTCAGCTTCAGGACATAATACAGATGCAAGTTGAAGATTCTTGAAATATGTGGGCTTAAAACGACCTAAGTGGGTACCTAGCCCTCGAAAATTCCCTGGGGGATACACATCTTAGTTTGCAGGCCACTGATAAACATTTTTACATAGTCTTATTGAAATTGGTGTGAGAGACAAGTCTGCTCACGCTAGGCCTTTGTTGGGACTCTGTACCATCTACACCCCAGGGGGTCTAGAACTGTAACCTGTATGGTAAGAACAAAACAGCTAGTCCTCTTGGTTGGTTGATTATTGTAGATGGCTGCTCTGATCCTTTATATTCTCTTCTTCCATATTTTCTTCTCAGTGGTGGCAACCTTAATGTCAGTTTTGGGGTACAGATGTGGAGCCTGTATACTGACTAAGGGAAATATGCCCCACTTACAAATAATGAGTAAGACTGGAAAAACATGAGAAATCTTTAGAGTATGGTAAAGGAAAAAAGCAAAATATGTAGTTGTATGAAAATTATGATTTCAATTATACAAACCCACATAAACTTCTGGACAACGCTGTAAGTAAACAAGCAAAAATGAAGTTGCGATGTGTGTGTGTGTGTGTGGGGTGTGTGTGTGTGTGTGTGTGTGTGTGTGTGAAATGACTGTCTTTTAGAATAACGATTACAGGGGCACCCAGGTGGTTCAGTCAGTTAAGCATCTGACTTCAGCTCAGGTCATGATCTCATGGTCCATGGGTTCGAACCCCACGTGAGTTTGGCTCTGTGCTGGCAGCTCCGAGCCTGGAGCCTGCTTCCGATTCTGTGTCTCCCTCTCTCTGCTCATCCCCTGCTTGCACTCTTGTCTCTCAAAAATAAATAAACATAAAAAAAAAAAATACTGATTACATTTGTGAGGCTGGGGCCAGAGAATCTGTCTAATCTGTCTAATTCACTTTCCCCCAGTGGTACCTGAGGAATTGGGTGCGAGTTTAAGTTCCCCAAAACAAAGTGTTCAAGAGACGGATGGTCAGTTTTTCAAACACGAGTTCCGCATCGCGATTCACTATGGGTGCTACTCCCCAAACACACTTCCACTCTTCCTCAACCTAGTTTAATACATCCCAGGTCTTAACGTCACAAATTTGACAAGTTTACTTCCTGGTGTATGATATATGAACTCTTCATACCAACTTTTTAGCTTCCCTTCATTTCCTGGTTTTAATGTTCCAAGAGTTGAAGAGCTCGACCTCGTTGACTTAACACTGCTCTGAAATCTTACCTCCTTCGTAACTTTTTATTTGTTAGAGCCCATATTTTAAAAAAAGAATAACTTATGATTGGCAGGTCCCCAAACCAATCTTTTTCTCAAATTTGCGTTTCCTGCGTTATTTTGTTTTGTTTTTCCGAGATCTAACTACGAGCTCGGTGTATTTCCACCAAGAGTATTTATGGGTGTGAGAGGGTAGTAATAGTCACCACCCTTCTGGAAATTCTGTCCGTGGGACCCAAAGGTCCCTAGCGCATCCAGCCCCCGGCAACCTGGCGAGCGGAGGACCCTGCGACCTCCCCGCACCACCCCCACCGACCGGGACACCTTGGCCTCGCCCCCTCGTGGCGCCCCGCCCACTTTAGCGTGCCTCACGCTGGTGCGTCCTCCGCCGGGTCGCGGTCCCGCCCCCTCCGCGCCGCCCCGCCCCGCCCCGCCCCTACGCGGCTGCTCGCGGCGGCCGCCGCCCTCCCCCGGCCCAATGGCGCGGCTGCCGCGTCAGTGATGTGAAACCTGGCTCAGGCTCGTCCGGCCCCCGGCCCGCAGCCCATTACACCATCCGCCGCGGCATCCGCTGCAGCTGCTGTAGCCCGCGCAGCCAGGGAGGGCGGGAGGCGGCTCGGCGTGGCGGGGCGGGGCGAACGGCGCGGCCGGATTCATTCCTGTGGGGCGCGGGGCATGGAGGAGCTGTGCGGCTGCAGGCGGAGCAGGCCGGCCCGGGCGGCGGCGCGGACAACGGTTTCAATTTAAGGGGGGCGGCCCGAGCCCGAGCGGCCAGCGGCGGTGGGGAGGACCAGCCCCCGGGCAGGTAGTGGTGGCGGCAGGGGCCTGCCGGAGCCCGGGCTGCGGCCTGAGGCGCCCGCGGGGAGGCCTGGGCGGGAAGGGGAAGGAGGGCGCCCCCGGCAGCGGGCGGCGGGCCGGAGGCCCCCAGCTTCGGCGGCCCGGCGGGCGAGGGTCGTGGTCGCTCGGGGAAGGGGCGGCCGGGGTCCGGAGAAGGTGGCGGTGAAGGTTACGGAGGGGCACGGGGTCTGGGGGAACCTGCGATCCCTTGCGGGGTGGGGTGGGGGGGGAATCAAAATGGGGCGGGCGAAGTTAGAGAGAAGGCGGCCGGATTTCCTGAGAGCTTCGAGTAGTTTTAAAGGAAAGCGAACCTTGTCGGGCGAGGGCTTTGGCGTTGGCTGGCCGCGGTTTGTCGTGGCCGACCTTTTTGTTCCTTCTCGAAACCCATTCTGGCCATAGCGAGGCCTTCAGTCTCGCGCCCTTGGCTCGCTCCCCTCTGCAGATGTGAGGAAGAGAAACATTTCTGAACCCGCGTCCCTCGCCGCTTTCGGGTGCACTCTCCCTGGGCGTGTGCAAAGCAAAAACTAGAACAATGCTGGGCTGCTCTGGAGGCGAGAAAACCCGGTCGCCTGTAGTGTTTCAGCTTACCGTATATAGAAAAGAAACTGCCTCCCACCAAACCAAAACATTTGGGTCTGTGTGTAACCTTTTTGTAGTCTTTCCCACCGTGTTTTGGTGGCTTGAGTTGTCCCTTAAGTATGGGACTATCCGGCCCCCTCCCTCCCCCTAGGAGTAGAAATTAAGAAAACCTAAACTGTTTTTGCCTTTACCTATGGAAAACTCACAAATCCTCCCCCCCCCCCCTTTTTTTTCTTCCTTTTCCTAGTTTGGTGCTCTGGTTTTCAGATGTTGGAAGGCAGTAAGACAGAACACACTCTCCGTGGTTTTATATCCGTTTGGAGTGCCGTGATTAACATTGAACTTTGGTTCCTGTAACTCTTGCCTGTGTCCGTAGAGTTAGGCTGGGGCTTTGCTTTGAAGGATAAAAAAAGCGCAGCCAGCTCCACCGGACATAAATGGATCTAAAGACCGCAGTGTTTAACGCAGCTCGGGATGGCAAACTCCGGCTTCTCACCAAGTTGTTGGCAAGCAAATCCAAAGAGGAGGTTTCCTCCTTGATCTCCGAAAAAACGAATGGGGCCACGCCACTCCTGATGGCCGCCAGGTACGGGCACCTTGACATGGTGGAATTCCTCCTAGAGCAGTGCAGTGCCTGCATAGAGGTCGGGGGCTCCGTCAATTTTGATGGCGAAACCATTGAGGGGGCCCCGCCGTTGTGGGCCGCCTCTGCTGCGGGACATCTGAAGGTGGTTCAGTCTTTGTTAAATCATGGAGCGTCCGTCAACAACACCACTTTGACCAATTCAACCCCTCTCCGAGCCGCCTGTTTCGATGGCCATTTGGAAATAGTAAAGTACCTTGTGGAACACAAAGCCGATTTGGAAGTATCAAACCGCCACGGGCATACGTGCCTGATGATTTCCTGTTACAAAGGACACAAAGAGATTGCGCAGTATTTACTCGAAAAGGGGGCAGACGTTAATAGAAAAAGTGTCAAAGGTGAGTGCAGCCTCTTCCTTTCTGTGTTTTTTAAGTGTTTACCATCGTTTTCAGGAAGCTGGATGCATCACTGTAAACAGTGGGCGTTGAGTCAGCCCACATTGACAGACCTGTTCCGGCTAGGTGTCCCTTCCAGCATAACCTTGTTGGTTGTTTCTCTGATGTTTGAGAATACGCTGAATGAGTGTGATAACAAGCCCTCAGTCGCTGTGTTAAGTAGCATTTTCCGTCTCTTATTTGGAGTACTCTCCAATTCCCCGGTTCCCCAGACTTACAGGGGATGTTAGTGACAGTTGACCTGAGCCTTTAGGCTTGTGTTCAGTCTACTTGAGAATATACTTCAAGGTAACGTATTTTTTTTTTTTTGCCTAGATTGTTTTGTTTTTTGTTTTCTGTTTTTGTTTTTTAAAGAACCCCGGTGTAGTAGAAACTACTATATTTAGTGACTCATTGTCTTGTGTCTTGGGTAGGCATTTCATTTGTTATTTTGTCAGGGAAGGCCAGGCCACACTGACCTGGAAGGATTAGTGTCAGTGGAAAAAGAAAATCTGTCCCCTTCTTCTCTTAATTTATTGTGTGGCCAATAGAAAACCCTTTCACGTTGAGCATGTATTAAATATAGCGAGAGAGAAAACATTTTAAAATATGCTACAAAACTGAGCACAGAACAAGGCGTGGATTTGTTGGCTAGCAACAGTGTCAACACCTTTGTGGAAAAGAAGGGCTCAGGTTCACAACTGTGTGTAATTTTCAGGGATGTAATAAACCTAAAGCAGCAAATGATAGTTGCGAAGCTTTTTTTTTTTTTTCCCTAAGCTCTCCAAGACAGCTGTTTTGATAGCGTATTTTGATGCTTGGAACCTTTTTTTTCCCCCTTCAGCATGTTTGTTTATACAATAGCAAAGTGATTCACAGCCCAATTTAAAAAAAAAAACTATTAAAACTTAAAAGGAGACTACACACATGGAACGAAAAATTCAAACAATTCAAATTGATTTCCAGTGTTTACAATGAGAAAGAAGTCTGATTTCTAGACCTCCAGCCCCCTGCAGCCTCTGTTTGTAAGCACTCTCCCTGTTTTTGTGTGTTCTAGAGATAGTCTGTGCGATGACAGTATACTTGTCTATGTCTCTTCCTCCCTCTTTCCCTTCTGTTAGTTGATGCATATTATTTTGTTGTTGTTGTTGTTGTTTTTAAACCTTAAATTATCTTGGACCTCATTCAGCTCCAACACACAGAACTGCCTCATTCTGTTTCATGGCTACACAGTATTTCATTGTATCAATATACATAATTTATCTAGGCCCTGTTGATGGACAGTTAGGTCACATCCAATATAAGCAGAGCTTCTGTGAATATTCTTAAACAAAAGTGTGGCTTTGCACACTGTGTGAGAATAGCTGTATTATAAATACTTACAAATGGAATTGCTGAATCAAAGGGTGCATTTATCATTGTGGGAGCCTCTGATTGCCTTTTGGAGAGCCTACACCACACAATTAAGGGACACTACATAGTTATTGGACATAATTCACTGAAATTAGTATGATCTTTTTAAAAAAGGCAGGCTCACTGATTTTCTGTAAATTTTTTTTGTCAGAGAAAATATAAAAATCTCACAAAATTCCACTATAGACAATCCTTTTGAAAAATATTTCTGAATTTATCATAGAGATACATGTATGTAATTTTATTATATATGCTCTTCTGTAACCCTTTTTTAGCTTAATAAATAATATCTGTAATGTCACTAATTACAGCCTTTTAATTTCAGTAGCTGCATACTCCTAATGGAGGGTTATCTTCTGTCTTTTCAGTAGGATAAAAAACGTTCCTGTAGACATTCTTTCTTACCCTTTTTTTCATGCGTTCTTGCTTGTCTTTGAGGTGGGTTGTTGGCTCAAATGACAGCATGACATTTTTGTTTGTTTTCAACACATTCTTTTAAAGAAAGCCTGTTTTAAGAGGACAGTTACTGCTTACGTGACCAGGTTACCATGGGAAATGCTTTGAAATCGTAAGTAGCTGAGAGAGGGTTAAAAGGTATGGCTGCTTGGGGCGCCTGGGTGGCTCAGTTGGTTGGGCCACCCGACTTCTGTTCAGGTCATGGTCTCACTGTGAGTTCGAGCCCCACAGCTCAGAGCCTGGAGCCTACTTCTGATTTTGTGTCTCCCTCTCTCTGCCCAGCTCCTCCCCCCCCCCCCCAATAAATAAAATAAATAAACATCAAAAACAAAAGGTATGGCTGCTTGTTTAGGCTTGTTTGATTTGTTGTTTCTTTCGTTTGGGTTTTTTATTCATTAGCCTAATAATACACAGATTGTTAAACTTACATATTTAAGTAAAATTATTTTAAACCCTTAGGTCATTGGAGAAATGAGTCCTGGTACTGTTTCCCTTATGGTTTTCAGAGGTTCTTTGTCTACTTCTGGAGACAGAATGTGTGAGACACCTGTGCCCTAAACAGATCACATTTGTGTGAGCATTTTCCCCTAGTAAACTGAGTGGTATCTCCCTCAATTCCTTTGCTCTTTCGGAAGAAGGTTCCTTTTATCACCATCATCACATAGCTTTGCATGTGAGGACATGTATGCTGACTCTTTTGGTCAAATGATCTAATTCTAGAGTTGTTTTTTCTTGCTGTTTCAGTATCTACCACTTGTGGCTTTTACAAAAAATTACACTTACCATGAGAAAATAATTTCGTACCAAAAATTATTTTCAGATAGCCTCCTTTATACATATATATATGTATGTATGTGCATATACACGTGTATATATATACATGTATATATATATGTATATATATATATATACATGTATATATATGTATATATGTATATGTACACATACATGTATATATATACACACATATACATACAAATATAGTATTTTAAAAATATATATAACATGTATCACTTTGTGTGCATTGCTTTTACCTGTCATGGTGTCTTTTAAATTCTTTTTTTTTTTTTTTTCAACGTTTATTTATTTTGGGGACAGAGAGAGACAGAGCATGAACAGGGGAGGGGCAGAGAGAGAGGGAGACACAGAATCAGAAACAGGCTCCAGGCTCCGAGCCATCAGCCCAGAGCCTGACGCGGGGCTCGAACTCACGGACCGCGAGATCGTGACCTGGCTGAAGTCGGACGCTTAACTGACTGCGCCACCCAGGCACCCCTGTCATGGTGTCTTTTAATTTCAACAGTGATTTTTTTTAAGTTTACTTATTTGTTTTGAGAGAGAGAGAGGGAGAGGGTGAAATGGCATAAGTGGGGGAGGGTCAGAGAGAGAGAGAGAGGGAGAGAGAGAATCTCAAGCAGACTCTGCACTGTCAGCATGGAGCCCAATGCGGGGCTTGAACTCATGAAACTGAGATCGTGACCTGAGCTGAAACCAAGTCAGATGCTTAATCTCCAGAGCCACCCACACACCCCTTGACAGCGATTCTTAATGAAAATTGGGGGCTGATTAAAGTATATATGTACCCTCCCGCACTCTGATCCTGAAGCTTCCATTCCTTGATAATCACTCTCTTACTGACTCTAGATTGTTTTATGGGTTAATGCATAATAAAAAAACAGGAACCAGTTGAATCTAAGGGGAACATTGGAGAAGGATCTATGCGATAGAACATCAAGAAAGGATTTTGCCCCCCTCCCCCCATTTTTCCTCCTGGCCAAAAAGTGGAAAAGACTGGTGAGACTAGGGATAAAATAGAATAATTTCTTAGGAAATTGTGTGTGTTCACTGTTGGAAATGGTTCTGAAGAAAGAAGACATTGGCAGATTATGCTTGGTCTGCCTAAATACAAAAAGCACATGACCTCTACGTTCCATTGTATTCCATTGTTTTTTTGCAGTCACGCTGTCTTCTATTCGATACATGGTAATATTCTATTCGCAACCAACTCGTTACCTCTGGAGACAGTGGGTTCTTTCTTTTCCCCTGGCATTCAGAAAGGAGAAAAACTTTGAAATATTTAGAAATATTTCTCCATTTTAACACAGCATTTGATGTTTGAAATAGGAGAGCGGGTTGTGTAGACTACAAATCAGAAGTGATTGAACAAGCCTGTGTCAGAGTGATCACATTTCAGCCCTTCACGGTTATGGTCATCTTTGGCTTGCTTTGTTTTTCCTTTTTTTTATGTTCTCGTTGTTCAGTTCAGAATAGGGTCTGTAGTACAGTTAGGTGCGCCCTTCAGTTCTGCTTTTACACCCTGATTTGATTGGGGAATTGAGCGGCTGAAAGTGATTGGAATGCCTCAGAGCAGAAGAGCTTCTCTGAGTCGGGACTGGGAACACTGGTCCTAGCAGGATCCTCATGCTATCCTCATGCATGGCTTAATCTTTTTAAATACCCAAGGTAAGTAGGTTAATTGGTAATAAGATAATAACTGAGTTTTCTGTAGGCAAGGCATTGTGCTGGACATTGTGGGAGGCTCTGAGAAGACACAGGACGTCACATTTGCCAACTGCTAACGGGTTAGTATAAGTCCACGCTGGTGGATTTTAGAAGAATGGGATCTTCATGGAGACGCTGAACTGGGCCTTGAAAGGATTTTTGGGGTTCATATCGCTAGAATGCATTTGGTACAGTCTTATGGCGTGAGGAAGGGCACATTGAGAGATCTGCTTGGAGGGTCCAAGAATTGGAAAAGGCATATTTGGACCAAAGGGCGCTCAGGGCTAGATTGAAGTCTAGATAAAGGAGTTTGATTTTATTCTTTATGTAGAGGTAAGGCAGTGAAAGTTTGCGGCTGGTGTTTGTATCCATGTGTTAGAAAGAGAGCCTGGCCTGTAGTGGGTATTTGGTAAATGAGTTTGTTGAATGACTGTGCTGGATGTAAGAGAAAAAGGATTATACGCTCCTTGTTGGCAGGGACTGTTGTGTTTTTCTTTCACTATGGAAATAAATACACACATGGAGACATGAAATAAGAAATGAAGACTGTAATTGTGAAAAAACAGCAGTACAGGTGGGTCTCCAGGGGATTTCTTTCTCCTCTCCTTTGTTTTCTGCAGTAGTTTAAAGCAAACCCTAGGCATATTATATTAGTTCTGTCCCATAGGATAGGCATTTTGGGCTCTAGGTGTATTTCAGTCAAGAAAATCTGAAAAAAGAAATCTTATTGTTTTTTTTCTTGTTTTTTTTTTTCACCCACTGTAGCTGCAAAATTATTTTAGATAAGAAAATCTGCCCCGTAAATTAAGAGCTGTTGATACTAAGGTAAAGGACCAAGAGGATACCCCTTGTCACCTAGGTAGTTTATTTCCCTGTACTTCAGGACTCTCTGAGACTGTTGGAAGTAGTTCTATTTTCTTTCTTGACTTTGAATATTCTTCTCAGCTATTGGTTCACCTTAACACACCTACTTCAGAGAAGAGGTGAAGAGAGGGACATCAAATTTCATTCTGTTTTCTGGCGTTTCTGTGTTCATTCTGATTTCATAATAATGAAAAACAACAACTTACTAGTTGAATTCATTCACATTCAAATCCCAGAGCATCAAGTTGCTCCCTTGAGTGGTTCCACGTTCATTCTTGCCCTCTTGTGTCCCTGAGCGTACGTCTCTGTATCCCCAGGGAGACTTGATATCCTCCTTGGAGAAGTGAAGCTGCAGAAAATGTGTAGATGGAGCCCAGTGGGGAGATAGCCATCGTGTTCCTCTGCGCCTGGAGATTGGATTTTGAACTGTGAATCCTCACAAGTGAACCGAAGTTGGAGAAAATAAGTAGATCCTGAACACTATTGCTCTTTTAGGGCTATTGGCAGTGAGTTGAGCTTAAGGTTGAGGTTAAGTTTTACTTCTTGACCTTTGGGTACAAGTGGGACTGTCACCAAGTCTGTCTTTATCAGATTTTCCTAGATTAAAAAGTGTTTAAAACAAAATTCAGGAAGCCTCTGGCATTCTAGAGACGAATGCTCCTGAGACATTAGGAAGGTATGTGATGGAAGATAGAGGTGGGAACCAGCCTAGGTAAAGAAGCCATGTGGGTGCAAATCTGAGGAAGACATGTCTCTGCCTTTTGTCCTCCACCGTTAGGAAGAATGGCCAGGAAAGGGAGTTTGAATGAGTCTCAATTGTAATGTTGATGTTTTCATCAACTGACATTGTGTAATTTTCATCACATTACACTATACTGTTGATTGCTTTTAGTCTGGATTCCTAAGCTCAGGTCGTCTTAGCCTTGAAATTGCACCTGATGTCAAGACCCCTCTCCTAGGCACTTCTGATTCCCTTTCAGTCATAAGAATTCATCTTACTTCTGGATGCATATGTTTTTAGCATTGAACTTGTTGGAAGCTCAAGGACCTGTGTCGTTAAATTTCCATATGCTTCGAACTCAGCGCCTTATACACAGGATTAATGAAGGGAGGGCACATGGTAACCTTGGCACAGTTTGTCCTTGATTCTGTTTTGATTCCTTTTTTTTTTTTTTCTTCAAACTCCTGTTCTCAGGTATCTCTGGTGTTAGCATAAACATGGGGAAGGGAAACATCCTGAGCAGAGGAACTTTCTAGTGCCTCTCTCTACCCCTTCTAGTGTTTCTCTCTACCTCTTCCCTTAACACATACCATTTAGTTATTCCAGGAATAAAATACTTGGAATCAGCCTTGTTCTGCAGCTGAATCGCAGGCCCCCTCCCCTCCTTTGCAAGTGAGCCTCTCACGGTCCCAGCCACAGAGCTGAAGAAGAGTGGATGGCAGGCACAGTAGGCAAAGAGCAGTGGTGAGAATTGTTCTTGTGCATTTCCAGTAAGTCTGTTACAGTTAGAGACCCTTTAATTGCTGTTTCTAAAAGTCAGAAGTTTTTACCAAAAACGCAAGTACTTTGATCTTAAGACAGCTTTGAGACGTACTGTTCGCCCATTTAAGTGTGTGAATCAATGTGTATTCACAGAGTTGTGTGGTCATCACCACAACTACCTTTTCATCCCCAACCCGCCAAAACCCATATCCAGTCATACTCACTGCATCCCCTCTCCTCTCCCACCCCAAGTGCAGAAACCTTAGGCAGTCACTAATCTTTCTGTCCTCTAGGGACATAGGCCTGCTACGGACATTTCATATAAATGGAGTCCTAATATGTGGTCTTTTATGATTTGCTTCTTTCCCTTAGCATATTGTTTTCAAGGCTTGTCCATTTTGTAGCATGTTCTTTTTATTGCTGGATAATCCCTTGTGTAGATAGACCACATTTCTCCATTTATCAGTTAATGGGCATTTGAATTGGTTCTGCTTTTTAGCTATTAGGATAAGAATGCTGATAAGAATATTCATGTACAAGTTTTTGTGTGGATGTTTGCTTTCATTTCTCTTAGGCATATGTGGAGGAGTGGAATTGCTGGGTGACATGGCAACTCTCTGTTAACCTTTTAAGGAACAGCTAAACTATTGTCCAAGTGGCTGTACCGTTTTACATTCCTGTCAACAGCCTAGGAGAGTTCCAGTTGTCCACACCCTCTCCAACGTTTGTTACTACTATTTTTTCTTTTGGAGGGGGGAATAGCCATCTCAGTGGGTGTGAAGTGGTATCTCATTGTGGTTTTGATTTTGATTTCACGTGATGATGTTCACCATTGTGTGCTTTTCATGTGCTTATTGGCCATTTGTTTATCTTCTTTGGACAGGTGTCTTTTTGTATGCACGTTTTAAAATTGGGTTATCTTTTTATTACTGAGTTGTAAGAGTAATTTATGTATTATGAACACAAGTCTTTTATCAGATATTTGATTTGCAAATATTTTCTCCTATTCTGTAGGTGGTTTTTTCACTTTGTTCTTTTTCTTTTTTTTTTAAACTTTTTTAACGTTTCTTTATTTTTTTGAGACAGAGACAGAGCATGAACGGGGGAGGGTCAAAGAGAGAGGGAGACACAGAATCCGAAACAGGCTCCAGGCTCTGAGCTGTCGGCACAGAGCCTGACGCGGGGCTCGAACTCACAGACCGTGAGATCATGACCTGAGCCAAAGTCGATGCTTAACTGACTAAGCCACCCAGGCGCCCCATCACTGTTATTTTTCTAAGTAAATTTAATTTTTTAAAGAAAATGAGAGAAGTTAAGAGTAACGGAAAGGGAGTCAGGTATACCATTAAAATAAGAGGAACAAGTGAAATGAGTACTTACAACAAACTTAAATTTTTTTTTTTTTTGTAAAAACTGAAGTGATTATAAAATGTCTCTCCCTCCCATTCCTTTTTCCTTCCTTCCTTTCTTTTTATTGAAGTATAGTTGACAGAACATTGTATTTGTTTCAGGTGTACAACATAGTGATTTGAGTAATAACGTACGCAGTGTTCATCATAGTGAGTGTGGTTACCATCTGTCACCACGCCATGTTACTACAGTATTATCGGCTGTATTCCCTGTGCTGTACTCTGTATCCCCATGACTTACTTATTTTATAACTGGAAGTTTGTACCTATTAATCCCCCTTAGCTATCTTGCCCATCCCCCCTTGCACCCTCCCTCTGGAAACCACCTATATTTATGAGTTGCTGTTTTGGTTTGTTCATTTTGTTTTTTAGATTCCACGTACAAGTGAAATCATATGATCTGTGTCTTTTGCTGTCTCACTTATTTCACTTACCATCCCTTTTGTCCCATCCATGTTGTCATAGATGGCAAGATTTCATTCTTTTTCATAGTTGAATATTACTCCATTGTGTGTGTGTGTGTGTGTGTGTGTGTGTGTGTGTGTGTGTGTATACACAGATGCACATGCACACGCACCATGTCGTTTTTATCTGTTTATCTGTCGATGGACGCTCAGGTTGTTTCCATATCTTGGCTGTTGTAAACAGTGCTGCCAGAAACATAGGGGTTTATGTATCTTTTCGAATTAGTGTTTTTGTTTCCACAGTGGCTGTACCAGTTTACGTTGGTGTTTTCACTCTTCTGATAGGTATTATTCACAGCAATTTGGATTTTATTTTACAAACTGATTTCTTAAATATTCACCTTGTAGATCACTTAGATTTGACTTAAACTAGAAAATTGTTAAGAATACACTGCAGGGTTTACTGATATCCTTTATTACAAAGGAAAGTTTCTGAGGGTCAAACGGTGTAATTTAGTCATAGAACACACCCTTTTCCTGCTGTGGCATAGAATTTTCTCATTCACGCATAAGGTGGAGTGGAGATACTCGTTTTTCTGTGTGGTGTGAAATAGGGCTGTGACCTAATCCTCCTTTTCAACTTCTGTTCATGTGTCTTTTTTTTTTTTAATGTTTATTTTTGAGAGACAGAGACCAAGTTCGAGTGGGGGAGGGGCAGAGAGAGAGGGAGACAGAACGTGAAGCAGGCTTCAGGCTCCGAACTGTCAGCACAGAGCCCGATGTGGAGGTCGAACTTGTGAACTGTGAAATCATCACTTGAGCTGAAGTCGGATGCTGAACCGACTAAGCCACCCAGGAACCCCCCTTTTTACTTTTTAATGTTTATTTATTTTGAGAGAGAGCACAGTGTGGGAGGTGTAGAGAGAGAAGGAAAGAGAGAATCTCAAGCAGGCTCTGTGCTGCCAGTGCAGAACCCATCACGGGGCTTGAACCTATCAACCGTGAGATCATGACCTGATCTGAAATCAAGAGTTGGATGCTTAACCATCTGAGCCACCAAGGTGCCCCTTCTCTTTGTATTTCTTGATATCATTATTAGATGTGTTAGTTTAATGGCAGACACCTATATGACAAACAGGAAAATAAGATTTCTCTTCTGTTTTGAAAATAAGATTCCTCCTCTGTTTCCCTGGCGCTCATAGTAGCAAAGACCAGCAGCGTAGGCATCACTTAGATCCACCCTGGATCACCTGAATCAGAATCTGCATTTTACTGCGATCCAGTGGTGATTGTGCACATTAAAGCTTGAGAAGCACAACTTTATTTGACTAAAACACATACACACAAAACTTGAACTGTGTGAGAACTTTACAAAACAGCAAAATCTCTTCAATTGATATTGTTAGAAAAAGCAGTTTATAGTAGACATTTTGTATTTGTAAAACATTGTATAGCCCTTACGAGAACATTTTTGTTTCAATAAAAATAGAAATTGGGAGTGGTTTAGGAACTGACTTAATTCTGATCCTGGAGAGCCTAAGTAATCTTATTCAAATGGAGATAGTTATAAATTCTGTGTTGAAGTTCTTGTATGATTTAAGTCGTTAGTTGATTGGTAACAATCTCATGCAGACAATCACTTATTTATTGTTTAGTCAAGTCCAAAACATCTGGTGTGGAGCCAGGGAACTGTTAGGGCTCCAACTAGTTATTACTCAAAATACTAGTTTGTTTTTGGATTACTTATTTTAGGAAAATCTTGACCCCTTCGGTAGGCACCTCAGCTTTCACAGTGGAGTGTAGTCTCATGTGCCTGCTATCACAAGATTACAGGTCTCTAGAATTAACAGCAGCCAAGATTGGCGCTTGTAGAAAGGTCTTCTTGAGAAATACTGCCATGATTTTTGTTTGTTTTTTGTTTTATTAAGTTTTTATTTTAATTCCAGTATAGCTAACATACAGTGTTACGTTAGTGTCGGGTGTACAGCATAGTGATTCAGCGCTTCCACACATTACCCCGTCCCGGTGCTCCTCACGGCAAGTGTGCCCCTTAGTCCCCATCACCTATTTCACCCATCCCCCGAGCCCACCTCCCTTTGGTGACCAAGCGTGCACACCTCCGTCTCCTTCCCTTAGTGTCCATCCCAGAAGCCTCTCAACGAGTAGGGCTACCTTTTATTCTTCCAGATCCTTCGCACTGTTTCTATGTTCAGTTATAGGGTTGAAAAGTAATACATTTAAGATCATACTGTGTTAACTTTCTGCATACATACTTTAACTGAATTAACACTTGGACCGTTAGCTTGATTTTTAAGAAATGGCCTTTTAACAGACATGCCTTTTGAGAAATCATAAGCATTTTCCATAATGAATTCAGTGTCAGAAGTTTTATTTTTTCTTCAAATGAACATGTTCTGAGTCAGGCATTGAGAATTATATAATACAATGTTTATATTCTTTCTTTTTTTTTCTTTAGTTAAAGGTAAATTAAATTTCAATGCTAAATATCCCTAATTTCATCTAAGGTGCCTGGTAATATTAGTATTTATTTTTGAACCTTGTGTTCTATTTTTAATTGGCTTTCTTACTCTGAGGACACAAAATTAAGACCTTATGAGGTAGAGATAGCGAATCTTGTGTATTATGGAAGCATTTTTTTTTTAAGTTTATTTTTGAGAGAGAGCATGTGTGCATGAATGGGGCGGGGGGGCGGGGAGAGAGAATTCCCAAGCAGGCTGCATACTGCACACTGTCAGCATGGAGCTCGACTCAGGGCTTGAACTCACAAACCGTGAGATCATGACCGAAGCTGAAATCAAGATCAGATGTGTAATCGACTGAGCCATCCAGATGTCCCTGGAAACATTTTTAAGAGGCACATAACCCAGGGAAAATGCTTCAGTTGAATATTTAGTAGTGCTTGGCACATGATGTTATACACCAAGAGTTTGTCATTAATAAACCTAGCAAAAATTAAATACAATTTTATTGGTCTTTGATGTATAATGTAGCAGAGGTTAGTCATCAGGACATAGTTAACTTGATTTTTAAATTCAACTTGTTAGATATTTTTCACAAGAACTTGTGTTTAATACTGAAAGCATCTCTCTCGAATGAAACAATAGAGCAAGGTATATATCATAAATATAGCAGATAACTGATCAACATTTTATAAAATGCATAGAGAAAGTCAGACTAATAGTCCCAGAAACTGGAACGTAAATAGACTTGTCATAAAAGAAAATAAAGTTTGTGAACAGACATGGGAAAATGCTCTGTGTCTCTAGGTATAGAAGTAATATAAATTAAAATTCGAAAATTCATTCTAGTACCAGAAAGAATACTATAAAAGTGGAACTTTTATTTTATTAAAAAAAAAGTTTTTTTTTTTCAATGTTTATTTTTGAGAGAGAGAGAGAGAGAGAGAGCGAGAGAGAGACAGAATCTGAAGCAGGCTCCAGGCTGTGAGCTGTCAGCACAGAGCCTGACCTGAGGCTCGAACCCACAAACCGTGAGATCATATCCTGAGCCGAAGTCAGACGCTTAACCAACTGAGCCACCCAGGCGCCTCCTATAAAAGTAGAACTTTTAAAAGATTGTCTAATTACTTTGGAATGAATTAAAGATGTATTTTAAGCTTTCACACATTTGTGATTCTATTTTAATTTAGACATTACTTTTTTTGTCATTTAGTTATCGAGGTATAATTTTATACAATAAAACTCATCTTTTTTAGCAAATAGTTCCGTAAGTTTTGATACACATACACTGCAGCTTGCCCACCAGTATAGTAAAGGTAGAACAAGGGTTCCTTCATGCCCCTTTGCAGTTAGCCCCTCTCAATCTGGCCCCTGGCAGTCACTGGTCTGTTATCTGTCCTTACAGGCTTTTAGGCACTAATTGTAATAGTGAAAATCCTGAAGCTCTGCAGACATCCATTGACGGGAGGTGTTTGTGTTAACTTGGTTCATGCCTCCTTGCTCGAACTCACCATAGAGCCGTTAATAATGATCGCGTAGTATCCATGGAGTTCATGTGGACCATGTACCCACCGGTAGCCCATCGTGACAAAATGACAGATGTAGGAGAAAAGCAGGAAACAGTTGTAAACAGACTGATTAGAACTTTATCAAAACATCTATGTAGAAAGACTTGGAGACTTCAGACAAAAATTATAGTTGCTTTAAAATTACGCCTTTTTTTTTTTTTTGCCTCCCTTTTCTAAACTTTTGAGTCAAGGTCTAGACTATAATTCAGAAACATTTTTTCAGAGCTTTTAGGACATGAAGCTGTGGTGGTCATATACATAACTTGTTAGAGTAATTAAGATTTCTCTCCTGAGATTTTACTTTTTAAGCTTACTTTATCCCGAGTTTGAATCACTTTTTGTGATACCAGCTATTAAAAATTTAAGAATCTTTGGGCGCCTGGGTGGCTCAGTCAGTTAAACGTTCAACTCTTAATTCTGGCTCAGGTCATGGCCCCAGGGTCATGGGATTGAACCCCGTGTTGGGCTCCACGCTGAGTGTGGAGTTGCTTAAGATCCTCTCCCCCTCTCCCCTTCCTCCCTTCCCCCCCTTCCCTCCTTCCTCCCTTCCCTTTCCCCCACTTGTGCACTCTCTATCCCAAAATAAATAATAAATATTTTTTAAATGTTCGTTTATTTTTAAGAGAGAGGGATAGAGTGTGAGCGGGGGAGGGGTAGAGAGAGAAGGAGACACAGAATCTGAAGCAGACTCTAGGCTCTGAGCTGTCATCACAGAGCTCGACGCAGGGCTTGAACCCACCAACTGCGAGATGGTGACCTGAGCCAAAGTTGGATGCTTAACAACTGAGCCACCCAGGAGCCCCAATAAATAAACATTTTTCAAAAATTTAAGAATCTTACCTTAGCCTTAGCAGTGTGCTAACTGCTAGCTGGGATACAAAGGAAATGTTACATGGGGTCTGTATAGTTTAGGAATAGACTGTTAAGGTAAGAAAACCGGTTTGTGTGGCAGTAATACTGTACTATTAGAAGATATGACATAATATTATAATAGCCCATGTAGTAGGGTTACCTACCAGGATAAGTGATACATTTATTCACTAGGCATTCTCAAAATGACAAATCGATGTGGTATAAACAAGATGGCCTCTTTGGGCAGCTGAAGTTTCTGTTGAAACTTGAAGGACAAGAAGTTAAAATGGTAAAGAAGGAAGAGTGTATTACAGGGAAATGAAAAGCCGAGGCGTGGACACGAGTGGGATTGTCCCCCGTGCTGGGAGGGACACTTAGGACAGAGTGACAGGAAGCAGAAGTGGGGTCTCTGCCATGTGAATGATTGATAATGTCTTTTGAATGAGAGTGTTGACCAACTATGGCCCGGGGGTCAAATCCTGCCCACCTCCTATTTTTGCATTGCCTGAGAGCTAAGATGTTTTACCTTTTAATTTACATTAAATTGGAAACAAATTTAATGAAGAAGAATATTTTATGACTCATGACAATGCCATGAAAGTCATATTTCAGTGCCCATAAGTACATTTTTGTTGGAAACCAGCCGTCCCCATTCATGTAACGTATGGTCCCTGGATACTTCTTGACATGGCAGAGTCGAGTGGCTACAACAGAGACCTTACAGCTTGCAAAACCTAAAAATAACTGTCGAGCCCTTTATAGAAGAAGTTTGCCAGCTCCTGGCAAGATTCACAGTGCAGCATTCGTATTGGACGTGCTGATAAATGAGGCTGGAGAAGTAGGGTAGGGTAAAATCCACTCCTCATAGTGTGTCTTACATGTGTTACCACTAACCAAGATTCAGCTTTACTTCACATGTTTTTTTCTAAAACTATGGATTTCTTCCTTGTTGTCCTCCCACCCTGCACAGATAGTGCCTTGAGAATCAGTGCTGTGGGATTCTTCAAGCCATCTTAAAGATTTTCAGCTGTTTCTTTAGAGGAAGCATGAAGGGTGTTGAGTTGGAAAGTAACATGATCAGTGGAGTTTCATTAGGAGGTTTGGCTTGTATTAGATAAAACTTACTCATCAGATTTGAGGACGACTAGCATTTAAAATATGACCCCAGGAATGAGCAGAGCACTACAGTGGTGATTGGGAGGCATGGGTGTGTGTTCTATTACTAATGTCTCTGTTTTCTATTTGTAGAATAAGTGTTTTCTCTGCCTGCATAGTTATGGATGTAAGATGACAAGGGGGCAACAGTTGATACATAACATTTAGGAAAATAAAAAATGCTGTGCTGCCGTATGGATACTGTTTTCTTCTCTGATGTCTGCTTTTTATTATTTGCTTCTGCTTTCTCTGGGTTTAATTTACTGTTTTTCTCCTTTACTTTCTTGAGATGGAAGTGTGGCCATCTTTTTAAAGCCTTTCTTCTTTTCTAACATGTACCTTTGAGCACAATTTCAGCCATATCCCACCAGATCAGTTACTTAAGGTTTTTGTTCTCATCCAGTTACAAATATTTTCAGTTTTTCCATTGGGATTTCTTCCTTGACCTGTAGGTTATTTAGAAGTATATATTTAAAATTTCAAATATATGGAGATTTTTCTAGCGTTTTGTTGATGTTGGGGTGTGTGTGTGTGTGTGTGTGTGTGTATGTGTTTGATATCTAACTTGCATTGTGAACTTAGAACATAATCAGGGATATCAGTCCCTTGACATTTCTGTGTGACTCTCTTTATGGCCAGAGTGTGGTTGGTGTTTCTATTTTTCCCTATATCCTTGGAAGAAAATGGTATTCTACAGGTGTTGAGTCCAGTGTTCATTTATGTATGTCTGTTAAATCATGTTTGTTAATTGTGTTCAAAATCTTCTATATCCTTACTGGTTTCGGTCTTCTGTACTGAGAAGTGTGTTCAGGTGTACTTGCCCGATTGTGCATTTGCCCGATTCTCCTTGGAGTTCTGTTGATTCTTTGCTCTATATAATTCAAACCTATGTTCTTAACTCAAAAGAAGTTTAGAATTACAGTATCTTTATGTTGTTTTGAATTTTATATCCTTATAAAATATTTCCCTTTATCTCTAATTAGCCATGCTTTTTGCCTTAACGTCTGCTTAGTTAGGATCTGCTTAGTCCTTTATTTTATTTATTTTTTTAACATTTATTTATTTTTTGAGAGAGTGTGAGTGGTAGAAGGGCAGAGAGAGAGGGAGTCACAGATTCAGAAGCAAGCTCCAGGCTCTGAGCTTTCAGCACAGAACCTGATGCAGGGCTCAATGAACCGCGAGATCACAACCTGAGCCAAAGTCGGCTGCTTAACTGACTGAGCAGGCACCCCAGTCCTGTATTTTAATATCACACAGCTTCCTTATAGTTACTTTTTGCATAGGATATAAATTTTTTTCCCTTTTTTTCCTCTTTAGCCTTTTTCTGCCCTTGTATTAAAGGTTGTGTCTCCTGTAAGCAGCATGTAGTTGAGTTTCATGTATTTGTATTTTCAGTCTGACATTTTATGTCTTTTAATGGGAACATTTTGTTTGCTTGCTTTTAATGTAATTACTAACATATTTGGATTTTAATCTCTATTTTCTGATTTTTATTTGTCCTATCTGGTTTGTGTTCTTTGTTTCTCATTTTTTTGTCTGAATTCTTTTTTTCTTACTTCATTTTCTTTCTCTATATTAGAGACTACATAATAATGACATGCTGCATATCCGCTGTTATTTTATGGATTACTGTACTACCTTGACTTACCAAAGGAATAACATAAATTTCTTTTTTATTTTATTTATTTCTTTTTTCATTTTTCAAATTTACATCCAAGTTGGTTAGCACATTGTGCAATAATGATTTCAGGAGTAGAATCCAGTGATTCATCCATTAACGTATAACACCCAGTGTTCATCCCAACAAGTGTCCTCCTTAATGCCCCTTGCCCATTTAGCTCATGGGCCCCCCCACAACCCCTCAAGCAAACCTTAGTTTGTTCTCTATATTTAAGAGTCTCTTCTGTTTTGTCCTCCTCCCTGTATTTATATTATTTTTGCTTCTCTTTCCCTTATGTTCATCTGTTTTGTATCTTAAATTCCACATATGAGTGAAGTCCTATGCTATTTGTCTTTCTCTAATTTCCCTTAGCATAATACCCTCTAGTTCCATTCACATAGCTGCAAATGGCAAGATTTCATTCTTTATGATTGCTAAGTAATAACTCCATTGAATATATATACACTGAATTTTTATCCATTCATCCGTCGATGGACATTTGGGCTCTTCCCATGCTTTGGCTATTGTCAGTAGTGCTGCTATAAACATGGGGGTGCATGTGCCCCTTCGAAACATCACACCTGTATCCCTTGGATAAATACCTAGTAGTGCAATTGCTGGGTCGTAGGGTAGTTCTGTTTTTAATCTTTTGAGGAACCTCCATCCTGTTTTCCACAGTGGCTGCACCAATTTACATTCCCACCAAACAGTCCACGAGAGTTCCTTTTCTTCACCGAAGCTTGTTATTTCTTGTCTTTTTGATACTAGCCATTCTCACAGATGTGATGTGGTATCTCAGTGTGGTTTTGATTTGTATTTCTCTGATGATGAGTGATGTCGAGCTTTTTTTCATGTCTCTGTTAGCCATCTTGATGCCTTCTTTAGAAAAGTGTCTATTCAAGGAATAACATAAATTTCTGATTTTACCTCTGTCCGAGCCTTGCAAACATGTTTAGAATAGTTGAACTCCACTTACCCTCCTTTTATGCTGTTGCTGTGAAGCATTTCATTGCTCTGTATGCATTTCAAGCCCTACAAAGCACTGTTCTTTCCAAAGTCTCTATTTCTTATGTATTTATCCCTTTTATTGATGCTTCTGTCCATATCTCGATGCTTCCATGTGGCTCATCTTTCTTTTGCCTAGAGAGAACACCCCGTAGTATTTAGGTCTGCTGGTCATAAGTACCTTGGTTTTTCTCTTTTCGTTCTTGCCTGAACCAGTGCTTCATTTCACATTTATTCTTGGTGTGGGTGTAAAATTCGAGTTGGCGCTTCCCTTCCTTCAGTGCTTTTAAGATACCATTCTGTTGACTCCCAAGTTCCTATTCCCCAGGAGGGCTTGGCTCTCAGCCTAGCGGCTCTTTTGCAGGTGGTTTCCACCTGTGCTCTGGTTGTAACGTTTCTCTCTTTGCCTTCGCACTGGGCAGTTTTGCTGTAGTGAGCCGGGAGGTGATATTCTTTGTATTTCTCTGTCTTGGTATTTGTAAGACTTCCTAAATTTGTGGTTAGTACTTTATCAGCTTCAGGAAATTCTCAGACTTTAGCTGTTTAAGTATTGCTTTGGGCCCATTTTCTTCCTCTAGAATTCTGGCTTTCAGGTTGTTAACCCTCTGACATCGTCTCTCACTGTCCCTGCTTTGCCAGCTTGTCCCCTCCATGCTGCTTTCTGTATATTTTCACCTCACTTATTGTCCAGTCCCTCAGTCTCTCTTCAGCTGTATGTAATCTGCTTTTAAAGCCACCCACTGAGGTTTTCAGTTCTAGAACATCCGTTTTGTTCCTTTTTTGTAGTTTCCACTTTTCTAATTCTCAGAAATGTTTTTTAATCTCTCATACTTTGCGAAGCATAATTATTATTCCGAGGTCTGTGTCTGATAACTATATTATCTGGATCTTCTGTTGGGCCTATCAGCTCTTATTTGTCTTGGTTTTGTGTTGCAGTTCCTTTGATTGGATACTTAACATTATATATAAAGAGTATAAAAAAAATAATTTGAGCTATAGCAAATAGACAATATCTTCTCTAATTACTATTTGTATTTGCTTCTGGCTTTTGACTAGTTTAACTAGCAATCCCGAATTTCCTTAATTCAGTATCAACACGATCTTAAATTGGATTTAGGTTCCTCCAGTACCTGGTTTGTTTGCAGTTTGCCTTAACTGCTAGGGTGCAGCCCTTCAGAGCTATGACTCAGGGTGTACGGTGAGGGGGGAGGGGGGTGCAGGGAGCAGTTCAAAGTTCCCTTCTTAGTGGGTTCTGGACTCTGGTTTTCTCCCCTGGCTCTGCCAAGTTGTCAGAAGCTCCACTCAGTTTTTTACTAGCTGCTGCTTCCAGAATTGGTAGAGGCCACTGGGGGAAGCTTCCCCAAATCCTGGACTTCTCTAATTTTCTTTCTGCTCCCGGATGTTGTCCACTTTTTAGCTCTTTGCTAAATCAAACAGATTTTTAAAAATAAATTTTTCAGCTTTTCTAGTTCTTACCGGGAAGATTGATCATACTCTGCCATTACTAGATGTGAAACTCTTCTGCCATTACTAGATGTGAAACTCTTCTGTATGTTTTTTATTTTTAAAAGTCATCTTTTTCAGTCTATGGTGTATTTCAGTACAGCAATTCAGTTAATTAAGAAAATGACTTCTCACAATCTAAAATTCTGATCAAGAATATGTCAATATGTTTTAAAAGAACACAGTAAAATTCTAAGTCAATTCAGACAAAAAAAAAAAGAAAATGACTTCTCTTGCATTATTTTTTTTAAGTTTATTTATTTTGAAAGAGACACATATGGCACGAGTAGGGGAGGGGCAGAGAGAGAGGGAGACAGAGAATCCCAAGCAGGCTGTGGGCTGCCCACAGGGAGCCCAACACAGCACCCGAACTCACGAAACCGAGGGACCATGACCTGAGACTAAACCAAGAGTCGGATGCTTAACTGACTGAGCCACCTGGTGCTCCTTTTGCATTCTTATTCTTGATTTTATATGACTCTGAATGGAGAAGAATGCCATTGAAACCTTATGTTTCCCTTATATTGTCTCTTTCTTAGAGGAAAAAAGTACTATTAGGGATTTTTAATTTTAAAAGTTTTAAAAATACATTTAGTAGTAGCTGTGTTTTTTAATGGAAATTATTTTGAACAAATGAACGTTAGTAGTCAGAAGCTCTGGGCTCTCTGAGTGCTTGGTTATATACACATTGCTAAAACATGCCATCAGACACCATTCCATTGTGGACCTTTGAAATCTTGAGTCAGAATAAATATGTGCAGATAGTCATGTAATTCCTGTAGGTATCATGGAAGAATAAACAGGATAAGCCTGTGGAAAGATTAAAGTCCTAATGTGTCATAACTTGCTTTTTGGAATTGTAGTTAATAGATCTGTTATGTGAAGTATTCAAGTTTAAACCAGTGTTTAGTACACCTGCTGTGTCAGCATCCCCCCACCCCGAGCTGGCCTCCCCCCCCCATGTCTGGAGGTGAGTCAGCATACCATTATAATCATGGCTGAGATGTATTGCAGTGACGTAATGAAGGGTGTGCAGCTGGATCCTAAGAGGGGGAGGCACAGGTGGGGTCGAGAGGAATCTTTGCAGGCTTTTTTCGCTGTCTCCTTGTCTTAAGAGGTCACACACAGCAGTTTTCTGCCCAGGGAACCCCATTAGAGACTCAGAGCCCAGGGGTTTTCTTGGAGGCTAGTCACATAGGCACCCTTTGCGGAAATACCCCAAATTCCAGGCTCTCAGAAGGAAAGCAGGTATTCAGCATAAACTATATTATCAATACAAACAGGAAGCCACTCTTATCATTTAAGGAGGATTTTCTGAACTCTTCACCAGACGAGTTCTCAGGTGTCAGCTGAGGGCTGTCCCTTAGCAAGCAGCTAGTTCTTTCTGAGGATAACCAGTCTCTGCCAGCTATGTTAACTCTTTTCTGCACATGTGCCTGAAATGACTCACTGTTGAAATTTTTTGCAAACACCGTGTAGAAATACCAAAGGTCTGTGTGATAATTTTTGTTATGATAACTGGTAAAATGTTTGGCATTGAACTCGGGCAACTGAAATACTTTGGTGGTTGTATTGTCTTAATACGTTGCGTACAGGCTTTTACAGCATGTGCCTGTTGTCCGTTTTAATCCACGTGTGGGAAGAACAAGACCGCGTCAGAACATTTAGTACATCTGAAAAAAATGTTTAAAAAATTAAATTACCATGGGAAGTAATCCATCATGAAAGGATACTTCAGATGTCTCTTTTAAACTTCATAATGAACCACCCACATATTTTTTTCAGATTTTAGTGGACTTGTTTTTCTTACGGGAGCTGAGGAAAGTACTTTGTCACCGAGGATTTTGATTAAGACAGCTTACCTCCCCATTTGACAATCAAATATTGAAAGACATAATTTCTGACTGCTATTAGAATCAAACTAGAGGATCTTAGATATCATGGATTCAATTTCTTGTTTTTAAATGTGGAAGCTGACCCAGAAAGTTAAGTGACTGCAGAGTTGAATAGCTGGTTAATTTCATTTCATCACTTTTGAGTCAAAGAATATGCACTTGAAAACATTATTTAAAAAACCCAAGAGGCCATGGATTAATTTTGAATTTCATTTAGTGACTTGGATGATCCTTTCATGCCTAATTTGGTCATATAGTCACCAAACTTAACAAGTGTTTATTTAACTTCCTCTGTGTGTCAGACACTAGTTTTAGGTGCCGGGATAATTTTTTCTCATGTGTAGTCAAATTGATGTCCCACAAAGGGCGGCCTGGGACTGCCTGCTTCTCTTTAGGTTCCTCATGTGTTCCGTTGTACCCTGGTCCCTCAAAATCTGTTATCTCTTTCTTTCCTCTCCTTAAGGTAATACTGCATTGCACGATTGCGCGGAATCTGGAAGTTTGGACATCATGAAGATGCTTCTCATGTATTGTGCCAAGATGGAAAAGGATGGTTATGGAATGACTCCCCTTCTCTCAGCAAGTGTTACTGGTCACACAAATATTGTGGATTTTCTGACTCACCATGCACAGACGAGCAAGACAGAACGGATCAATGCTCTGGAGCTTCTGGGAGCTACATTTGTAGACAAAAAAAGAGATCTGCTTGGGGCCTTGAAATACTGGAAAAAGGCCATGAACATGAGGTACAGTGATAGGACTAATATAATTAGCAAGCCAGTACCACAGACACTGATAATGGCTTACGATTATGCCAAGGAGGTAAACAGTACAGAGGAACTAGAAGGTCTTATTGCTGACCCCGATGAGATGAGAATGCAGGCACTATTGATTAGAGAGCGCATTCTTGGCCCTTCGCATCCCGATACCTCTTACTATATTAGATACAGAGGCGCAGTCTATGCGGATTCTGGAAACTTCAAACGATGCATCAACCTGTGGAAGTATGCTTTGGATATGCAGCAGAACAATTTGGACCCTTTAAGCCCAATGACCGCCAGCAGCTTGTTATCTTTTGCAGAACTGTTCTCTTTTATGCTGCAGGATCGGGCTAAAGGCCTGCTGGGCACCACTGTTACATTTGACGATCTTATGGGCATACTGTGCAAAAGTGTCCTTGAAATAGAGCGAGCCATCAAACAAACTCAGTGTCCGGCCGACCCATTACAGTTAAATAAGGCTCTTTCCATTATTTTGCACTTGATTTGCTTATTAGAAAAAGTTCCTTGTACTCTAGAACAGGACCATTTCAAAAAGCAGACGATATACAGGTTTCTGAAGCTTCATCCGAGGGGAAAGAATAACTTTAGCCCTCTTCATCTGGCCGTGGACAAGAATACCACGTGTGTGGGGCGGTACCCTGTTTGTAAATTCCCATCTCTGCAAGTGACTGCCATACTGATCGAATGCGGTGCTGATGTGAACGTCAGAGACTCCGACGACAACAGTCCCCTGCACATCGCTGCTCTCAACAACCATCCAGACATCATGAATCTCCTTATTAAATCAGGTGCACATTTTGATGCCACAAACCTGCACAAACAAACTGCTAGCGACTTGCTGGACGAGAAGGAAATAGCTAAAAATTTGATCCAGCCCATAAACCATACCACCCTGCAGTGTCTCGCTGCTCGTGTCATAGTGAATCATAGAATATATTACAAAGGGCACATTCCAGAGAAGCTGGAGACCTTTGTTTCGCTTCATAGATGATGACCGGACTGTATGTTCTGCACTGTCAAAGCACGAATCGGTAACAGTTGTTTCATAAACGAGCACTGTTGTGATGACACCAGCATTCACTTAGCTTGATCTCCTCGTGCTCTCATTGGCTAAAGCATTAGAAGCATCCGATTGACAGGATTGGTTTCCCAGTATTTAATATAAATATACCATATAATATATTGTTGGTGAACTATTGAGAAATGTAATGTCCTCTTCAAATTTCTAAAATTGTCTGCCAAAGGCTTACCTGTTCTGGTTTTGTTTGCTGTTGGGTGTTTGGGACAGAGTTCACCGTTTTTCAGTGGTGTCTTTATACTTTACTGGTTTGTGAATTTTATACAATTGAAAAATCTTTCTTTTTCCTGCTTTTTCCTTCTCTTCTCCAAGCTTCTTCCCCGTTTCCGCTTCCTTTGTTTTCCTAACCATTTCTACTTCAGAATTTTTTCCCCCCTTACGGACCCATGCTAGGTCGTACACCCTCTCCGGACCTGTTAACCATTTGCAGTTACCATAAGTGCTTTATCTTCTCTATGCACCGGCTTAAACTTGACTGTTGTATGTTAGCACATTTTCTATGCAGCAGTTGGTCAACTTCGACTCAAAACACTGTTAAGTTTCGTTACAAAGTTCATTTTATGAAAGTGGTACTCTCTGTAGCATGAGTATTTAGAGCTACAGGTTAGCTACCCGAGCTCAAGCTCTTTTGTTTCTTTTTTTTTTTTCTCTCTCTCTTTTTCTTCACTTCTGAGGTTTCTCTCTCTACTCCACTGAAATTATCGTGTGCTAAATTTGGGAAACAAATCTATTCTAACTCATTAACCCAGTTGAAATTTAGGTCTGTCATCTTAATATATCATGCAGTACAAGGAAGAATCTTTATAAAGCGACCCACCTTTCATGCTGCGCCAGCATTGGCCCGCTTGTGCTGATGATGTGATTAGGTGTAGAGCATTTGCTTAAATTTAACCTCAAAGTTTATCATACAGCTTTAATGAGTCACATTGACATAATTCAGCACTTGAACTGCAGATCACTTTTAGTTACCAAAAGAGCTAAAGCATGTCAGTGGCATGATGCTTGCCAAGCCAGATCTAGGCATCTAGGATAATTAAGGTATTTTAGTATGCAATTTACTGCCCTAGTATCAGAGGTCAGTAGAGTGTCCATTCTTTCTTTCTTCCAGCCTAAGTATACCTTTAAAGATACCTTGCATGAATTACTTTGGTCTCAGTTATTTGTCACTGTAGTTAAACACAAAGGTTGCAGTGCTTTCTATATTCCCTTACTGAAAGTTAGCTTCGCTCTGCTTTTCTTTTTTTATGTGTCGTTCTTTTTGTTCGTTTGTTTTCTGCGAACAGCTTTGCTAACACCACCACACACAGAAAGGGCTCTTTTAAGAAACGATAAGTGAAAAGTATTAAAAAAAAAAAAAAAAAAAGATTCAGGTAATTCTCATTCAGCACTTTATTGTTATTCAGAATGAAATTTATGATGGCACATTTGCCCTGCAAATGTCTTAATGAAATTGTTCTGAATAAAAAAGCTCCTCATTTGTTGGAGAAAAACTCAAGTTTACCTGTGAGTCGAATGAGCTGGATCACTTGGGTTTTTGCTTCCATTTTATTCAGAGGGTTTGATGTAATGGTATTTAAGGAGGCATCACTGCAAAGAATCACATTAGGTTTATTTCATCTTTATTCAGTACAAAACTCATAATGAACAGTAGTAAGTAAAAAAGCATTAGACTTACTTTCTGATTAAATAATTGAGGTTTAATTTTTTTTTTTTTAAGATATCTTTACTAGGTTGTGAATTGAATTTCACCATTGAAAAGGGTGAATGGGATATAAATGGTCACTCTCTAGCCTTTCGATGAAGAGATTTTAAAACCATATTTACCACGGACAAATTTGATGGGGTATTTGAGCTGCCACATGTATTAGTAATTTATGATTTAGACAAATATGCTAGAACTCTCAGACATCAGTATTTTGAAATCATTTGCCTCTGACCTTGTGGTATAAGAATTATATATGCATGAGCTACTTTTTTTAAAAAGGGAAACTTTGTAAGTACAGTAAATCTACACCAGTAGATCTCAGTAATTTGGGGGTAAATGATGAGCAATTGGATTTTTAAGTGATTTAACATTTTCCCCTCTTTTTGGGAGGGGATAAGAGGGCTTACGTGCTCGTATAGTAACACACACCTCACTGTACTTTATAGGTGAACTTGAATCATACAACTTTAGTGGAACTAAGGATTTCTTGACGTAGCCTTTTCCACCACTAAATATTGATCACTTAGAACAGTTCTTCGGCTTTGAGAACTGAAATGCCTTATTTCAGTTTAGGGTACAGTTCTCTGTTCGCCATCTAATGCTGTTCGGAGCTCTTGGAAAATCCGTTAGTTTGATAGCTGAGAATGGTCCATGATTTCATTCTGGAGGAGGTTGGTTAAGAAACGTGACCTTGGACACCGTTAAGGCCTTTGTCTGAAAGTATTCTCACAGTCGTTCTTGACTGAATTAAAAAAATACTTAAATTTGTGTTCCTTTTTTTTAACCACAAATGAGTACTTTAATACTTGATGAGCTAATTGTACTCGTGGGATTCGAACTAAACTATACTGTAACATGGTGATATTGGCTGGGGTTTGTAAGTTTTGGTGACATTTCTGTTCAAATGCCCTGTAAGGCCTGCTGAATTTCCAATGTTCCGCTCTTGATCATTCCTGGAAGAGAAATGGTCATTTTACTCAGATTATTAGATACCAGTCTACTTTATAAAGACAAGTGGATTATAGGTTTAAAAAAGAGTCATTTTCTTACCCATAAATCTGACATGGGCATAAAACCCAAATCAGCAAAAACTAACATGGTGCCCATGACGACTTTGAAGTTAAGCAATTGCTCACTGACAAAGTTACTACCTTAACGTGTAATATCTTAGAGACCCCGCAGCTACTGTGACTTGGGAAAATTCTTTAAATTTGTATGTGAAAAAGTAGCTCTTTAAAATCATTTTGCCCAGCTGAAACCTTAGGTTGAATTTTACAGGTAAAATAATCCTTGTAATTATCAGAATTGTGGGAACCAGATGAGATAATAACCATTTTTTCGCGTAATGCGACAGCAGCATTCTTGCATGGAACTTTAACCATTTTAGAGTTAGATCCTAGAGAAACTAATTGGTCGTCATCCTTTCTCTTTCTTTTTTCTTCTCTTTTTTTTCTTTTTGCCCTCATATATCACTAAACAACTAGTTTCTCCCTTTTGTCACTTCCCATTGCATATTTTTCAGAAGAAGTACTGTATTCAGATGCCAGCCAATAAGTTGTCACATAATGGAAAATGATATGCCACAACATTCATTGTAAGGTTTAATAAAATTAAATTTGCACCAAATACAAGCGTATTCTTATTAACTCTTAAGACTGGATGCTTTGATAGTGTACTTCTGTTTCCAAACATACCACCTCGGTAATTTATGGTCAGAACTGTTAGAGATAGCATTATTGTTCATACTTCTGTGTAAAAAACAAGGATGGATTTGTACAGTTTGTTCTAATTTCTTTTCTAGTGAAAACCACAGAAACGAAGATAGGAAAAGACGTTCAGTGCATGGGAGAGGGGCTGCTTTTAACTCTTAGCCTTGTATTTTAATGAGTTTGGTATTAGGTATCAGAAGTATGTCATAAATATATTACTGTGAAGGTAAATCCCATCAATTTATTTCCATCACTTTTTTTTTAATTTTTTTTTCTTTTTTTTTTTTTTTGAGAGAGAGAGAGAGAGAGCGCGTGCTAGTGAGGGAGACAGAATCTGAAGCAGGCTCCAGGCTCCAAGCTGTCAGCACAGAGCCTGATGCAGGGCTCGAACTCAAACTGTGAGATCACGACCTGAGCTGAAGTCAAACGCTTAACTGACTGAGCCACCCAGGCACCTCTATTTCCATCACTTTTAAGTCATAAAATCTAAGCAGTCCTTGTCTTTTTCTTATTTGTAAGTTTCCTAATAACAAAAACTTTTAATAGGTCCAGAAAATGCTCTGGGCTGTAATTTCTAAACTCTAACCATAAATTGAAATATCTGATTGTATAGGTGTTTTTCCCTTCTTAAACCATTAATCTTCCTTACCAGTAGTAACAAGGACCCTTTTAAACCTTAGTTGTCCTTAACCTTGGTTCTATGCTTTTCTCCTGACGAGTGCCACCAAAATGTAAGAGGAAATCTTACCAAATTTATAAGGATATGAAAATTATATTGTTAAGGATTGGAACCAAAAAAGCCTTATGTCTCTAGGATACTCTGTTTCTTCAAGATACTTTTTATGCTTTTTTTCCATATCTTTACTATCAGAACATTCTTTCTTTCTTCTTAATCTCCTTGATCTATTCTGCCCTTCCCCCTACTCGGGTCCCCTCTGGCAAACACCAGTTTGTCCTCTGCATTTAAGAACCTTGTGCTTAGATTTCACATGGAAGTGAAATCATATGGTATTTATCTCCCTCTGACTTACTTCACTTACCACAATACCCCCCAGAATGTTCTTTCTTAAGTAATTTTGGGTTGTGGGATTTGTAAAATAATTGGCTCCTGGGTGTCATCGTGTTACCTTACATTTTATTGTGAAGATAACATTTAAATAAGATTTTCTCTTCCAGAAATTAACTCACCTTTATAGAACTATTTCAGTTTCATTTTCCTAGTCTAATATTTATGTCTGATTTCAAAAGTGAATAATTTCTCTGCCTTAAAAGACAATTTAAACTTATAAAAGGATACATTTAAGACATTCATATGGAAGAATGATTTGATGAGGGGTCATTCCGCTAAGACATTAACCACTGTATACTTTGGTGTAAGTCAGGGAATGGAATGGTTTAAAGTATTTGACATTATTGCCAAAAGTAAAAATGGAAAAAAAGTGATAAAGTCTGTTACAGAAAAACTATGTCCAAACCTTCCCAATAATCAGTCTCTTATAATGTGAGGTCTGCTTGGTTATTTTAGATGTAAAATTTGATGCTTATTAATTTACTCTCTTCCTTTTCTGAAAGACCAAATATAACTTTGTTAATGGCAGGTTTCCTTTGTTTACATAATAGATAACCAGGACTAATTGATCCTAGGAGTGATATTTATTTTTAAAGTCTTTTCATCCTTGTAATTGAATGTCTTTGTAGATGATAATATCACTTATAATAATACTTAGCTCTAAAACTTAGCAGGCACCTTGATTCCCTGTTTTTAAAAACGTGCTTATTTAATATATTCATTACAAGGACTCAACTGGAGACTTAGGAAATCAAAAAGAAAACAAAAGTTAAACCACAGCTTGAAATAACAGAGTTGTTTACAGACCATCCAGGAAAAAAGAAAAAGACAGCACAGGGAGTGAGGCCAGACAGCCAGGGTCAGGGCTCTTACCGGGGACACCTGCTCTGGGGACATTTCTTACAGGTACTTGGAGGTTGTGGGTGTTCACAGAGTTGAGCAACATGTGTTCACAGAGGGCTGCCAATGTTGGATCCTCGTAGCAGGCTCTGCTCTGAGAGCTGGATGGTCCTGACATCACACAGGGCAGGGTCCTTGTCCTCCAGGATGTCCAGGCAGCCATGGCCATGGTGTGCATGGGCCTGAGGGGGCTTCCTCACAGGCATGCTGTGACAGGAGCCACAGGGGAACCCCAGGGAGAGCTGCTACCTCAGGTCTTCCCAGACTCTTCCATGGATGGTCCCCACCCATTTGGAAAGGTGGTCTGATGGAGGGACTGGCAGAAATTCCCTGGTTGCCGGAATTCGTGAGGATCCTCAGCGCCTGCTGGAAACTCTGGTCCCCAGGGCCCTGATGGCACCCGCACCGGGCCCTGTCCTTTATGTCTGGATGGTTCTGGGAGCCATCCCCACCTAGATTCTTTAATAGCACCATTAATAGCAGTTTATTGTTGAGCTGGTCCTACCGAATTTCTGCTGTGCCAGACACTGTGCCAAATGACGATTACTGTGTCCACTCACTGTCAAAGACTTGGGGAAACCAGCCAAAAGAAAACCACCAGTCTTTCTTCCCAGTTACACACAGCTAATGCAAAGGTGTGTTTTCTACTGTTTGTTGTTTTAAATCTTAAATTCTCTCGGGACAAGCAAGTTCTTAAAATAGTGGACGGCATCTAAAATTCAGGAAATGCTGAAAATAGAATTAGGTCAAGAATGAATGTAAATGAGTGGGGCCTGTTTATACTGGAGTGCTAAGGGGGAAGTACACTTCTTCCCCATGCCCTTTCAGGGTCTTGATGTAGATTTGAATTCTAAATATTATTTATTTTACAGATGAAACGTACAAGTCAGGAAGAGTTTTAGAATATTTTTCTTTGAATACTCGCAACGTAACTTGTAAAAATTTTGGAGTAATTTTGTATTTACAGAAAAGTCGCGAAGGTGGAACATAGAGGAGTTCTGCAGCCCCATCCTGTAGCTTCCGCTAATATTAACACCTGACGTACGTGGTACCTGTTTATGAAAATATAGTTTGTCAAAGCTAAGGTAACATTGGTACAATATAGTGAGCCCACTCTATGCACTCGATTGGCGTTTCACAGTTTTTCCACTAAAGTCCTTTTTCTGTTCCTAGACCCGACCTAAGATAATCAACATTGCATCCGGTCATCATGTCTCCTTACTCTGTAATCGTTTTTCCATCTTTCATTGTTTTCCTAGACCTTAACATGTTTTAGGAGTACTGGTCAGATATTTTGTTAGAAAGTCCCATCAATTTTGATCCGATATCTTCTTACGTTTTATCAGGATTGCCATCTTCTGGGGATGACGTACTGAGGTCACCACTGAGGTGACGTACCCTCCTCGTTACTTCACATCGGGGGTACATGATGCCGACGCGACTTACCCACTGGTGATCTTAAGCTTGAACCTTGGGTTGAGATTGTGTCTGCCAGGTTCATTTTTCTGTTGTAGAGTTACCATTTTTGCATTCCATATGCTGTTATTTGGAAATGAGTCACTAAGCCCAAGTCTTGCTCAAGGAGAAGACCAATTAAGCTCCACATTCTAGAGGGGGGGCAGCTGCATATATTATTTGGAATTCTTAATCGAGCAGAGATTTGTCCCTTCTCAGTCATTCATTCGTGTCGGTATAGGCTCATGGATATGTATTTCATTTGTGTGTGTTACAATTAAATACTGTAATTAATGTTTCATTGCTCAGATGGTTCCAGCTTTGGCCATTGGGAGCCATTTCTTTTTGAGTTTTTTCTCTTTAGGCTTCCTTACTTTCTGGTACTACAAAATGCTGTAGGTTTGTCTTGTGTTTCTCTGCCCCAGCCCTCGAATCAGCCATTTCTCCAAAGAGCTCTGTTCCTTTTATTGGGGAATGGTATTTATTTATTTTTAAGTTTTATTTATTTATTTATTTATTTATTTATTTATTTATTTATTTATTTGAGAGTTACAGAGACAGAGTGAGCAAGTAAGGGACAGACAGAGAGGGAAAGAGAGAATCCTAAGCAGGCTCCGTGCTGCCAGCACAGAGCCCGACGCGGGGCTCCAACCCACAAAACAGTGAGATTATGACCGAAACCGAGAGTCAGACGCTTTATCACCCAGGCTTCCCAGAGATTGGTATTTAGAACCTAAGACTTGATGGTTGGATGTGCTCCTTGAATGTATAGTGACCCCAGTACAGACATATCTCTACAGTTACTTCTGTCTGTAGTGTTTAAAATAAACCTGGGTTCATCCTTCTGTCTCCCAACTTCTCATCCAGCACTTTAGAGGATTCATTCCAGCTTTCTTCCTTTGCTTATTTGCACCTACTTCTCTGTAGCAAGAAACCTAACTCCTATTATCTATATTTTATTTACTTACGTTTTTCAACACTGGCATACATGTAAAGTAGTTTCAGAATTGCTAACCAGTACCCTTGCGAGAAATTACCTCCTGGAATACAGTGCTTATATACATTTCTTTTTTCGGTTCCATTTTATCCTTAGCCTTACAAGTATCCAGTCAAATTACCATTTTCCAAAGTTACTTAAGGTGACACCTTTTGTCCTCCACAAAACTTCCATGTGATACAAGATTCTGACTGCAAGCTGTGGCTCACCATCAGAAAACGAGGAAATGTTTAAGAGACATCATGTAGAAAGTGTTCAAGTAGAAACGTATACATTTAACTAAAACTGTTCTCCCCGTCTCAGCTGACTGTTCGGCAGATCTGGCTCCAGTATCTTGTCACTGCTTTTGCTGATTGTCTAGCATTTTAATGTCAGATTTAGAAGTTGCAATTACTGAAATAGAATCACAAGTTCCATTGGCGAAATTGGTCTTCCTGCCATTTTGAGTAGGCCTTAAAAGTGGAAGTGACTGATGTCCGTGGGTTGTTTGGAGTAGGTGGGGAGCAAAGTTAGGGGAGAGTCTTTCTTTTCATTATCTTTTCAGGGGTATTTATTAAAATGATGTTATGCTCCGTGATTACATTGCTAGACCACCTTGATCAATGTGTGCTGAAAGCCAAAATAAGAGAATTGCTAGTAATCCTCATGACATCTCGTGGTGTGCTGTGTATTGACTCCACTGGCTTTTCTTCAAGCCCCACCTGTGTATACCATTGTACACACTGTGACATGAAGGGATACTGTTGGGTTCAACTATCAGAACTTCAATTCCATGGGGTGCCTGGGTGGTTCAGTTGGATACGTGTCTGACTCTTGGTTTCAGCTCAGGTCATGATCTCACGGTCCGTGGGTTTGAGCCCCACGTCGGGCTCTGCGCTGACAGCTCAGAGCCTGCGGGGGATTCTCTCTCTCCTTCTCTGCCCCTCCCCCACTCATGCTGTCTCTCTCTCTCTCTCTCTCTCTCTCTCTCTCTCTCTCTCTCTCTCTAAGTAAATTTTAACAACTTAAAATAGAAAAACTCCTCTAGCCTGCCAATGCACTTGAAAGGTTAAGGGAAAGTCTTCGTGGCTGAAGAAAAATAAATTGATGGCGGGGTGGAATTTATCACATGCATTCACACAGTAAATTTATTGACCATCAAGTGCTATGCAGTGAGCCGGGGATAGAAACATTACTAATACAGCCCTGCCATTGAAGGGTGAGCAGTATTTTCGGGGAGGCAAACAAAGCTAATTTTCGACTGTTCTGGTGGAGGGCAGAGCGTTTTTTCTGACTTTTAGGTTTAATAAGAATTGAGATCTTGAATTAAAATTGCTTCTCAATTACATTGTGCACCTCCCCTCACCTCTCCCCCCCTTCAAACCATAGGTTGCATTGTTAGCACTGGCTGTCTATTTCATCTTTTTTTTTTTTTTTTAATGTTATTTTTGAGAGAGAGCGAGCAAGCAGGGGAGGGGCAGAGAGAGAGGGAGACAGAGGATGGGAAGTGGGCTCTGGGCTGACAGCAGCAAGCTGGATACAGAGCTTGAACTCAGGAACTGTGAGATCCTGACCAGAGCTGAAGTCAGTGGCTTAGCCAACTGAGCCACCCAGATGCCCCTGTGTTCAGCTTTTTATCGAAAAGAGGTTTAGAGGAAAAGTACATAGTTCACTGATAGAATTCTCTTCATCTTTTGACATCTTTATTTGTGCTAAAATTTGTACTTTATATCTTATTTGAAATGTGTACTTTTTCTTACATAAAATTGTAGGAGCTACCCTGTGTGTGTGTGTGTGTGTGTGTGTGTGTGTGTTCACGTGCATGCAAGTGACCTTTTTTGTATTCTGAACTTGTTACATCTGGCCCATACTGAGCATTCAGAATGTGTGCTCACCGTGATTGAAAATCAGTCTTACCCAGGTTTGGTAAAAGATCTGTTCTCTGTAGTCTGGAATTTCAGAGAAAAAAAAGTTTTTTTTAAACTAAGATGTAGAATTGGAAGAAGAATAAAGATGAGTGAGGGATCAAAAAATACATCTCACAGTTTTAACCTTTCATTAATCTTTTAAGCCACTACAACTACTTTTTAAAAAAATCTTGAGGGGTTCCTGGGTGGCTCAGTCAGTTGAGCATCCAACTTTGGCTCAGGTCATGATCTCACGGTTCATGAGTTCGAGCCCCACGTTGGGCTCTGTGCTGACAGCTCAGAGCCAGGAACCTGCTTCAGATTCTGTGTCTCCCTCTCTCTCTGCCCCGCACCCCAGCTCATGCTTTGTCTCTCTCTCTCTCTCTCTCTCTCTCTCTCTCTCTCTCTCTGAAAAAATAAACATTAAAAATTTAAAAAAAAATCTTGAAACTAATGCAGAAAAATTAGCTTCTTAGCTACCTTTAGAATGGGGGAAATTTGGTTGGAAAGCAGTGTTTTCCCTTTTTTCCTGTTCTGTAGCGTCTGTTGACAGTCTGGTCTTAATGTTGCCAGTGGAAAGGATTTCAAAACATCAATCCAGTGAGAATGTAGTTCTTCTGCCTGGCGAAGCTATGGCACTGAGGAAGATTAGTAAAGGCAATGCTACCCACGTCTGTAAATATTTTCATCAGCAGTGGAGTATGTTGGTTTGGATTTGTTTCATTTTTAATCTAATCTGAATCTGGTTTTTAACAATTCTATTTTAACTTATTTACATTTTGTAAAAAAAAAATTCAAGTAATAATTTATTTTTGAGACAAAGACAGTGTGAGCAGGGGAGGTGCAGAGAGGGGGGGGGACAGAGGATCCGAAGCAGGTTGCGTGCTGACAGCGGAGACCCCCGTGAGGGCTCAGACTCATGAACCATGAGGTCATGACTTGCGCTGAAGGTGGATGCTCAACTGACTGAGCCACCCACCCCGTTAACTTATTTACATTTAAAGCGATTTCTGATTCATTTGGATTTCTACCATGTCATTTTACCAAGCTTTTGCTTAGCTTTTGTCTCCTTTCCTACCTTCAGGGAGATTGTTCTGTTTCTTTTTCCCATCATTTGTTTAGAATTTTTATCTTCCACTTATAAAAAACAAAACAAAACTTTGTTAGTACAGTTTTTTACACTTTTTTTACATTTACAGCTACTCTTACATTTTTTTTAAACATGTATAGTGGGTTGAATTGTAGTCTCAAAACATGTCCACCCAGAACCTCAGAATGTGACTTTGTTTGGAATAAGGGTCTTGGCAGATATATTTACGGTAAGGATGTCCAGGTGAGGTCCTCCTGGAGTAGGATGGGCTCTAAATCCAATGAAGAGTGTCCTTATAAGAGACAGGAAGGGAGAAGGCCAGGTGAAGATGGGGACAGAGACCAGAGGGTTGTGGCTACAGGTCTCTAAAGAATGCCAAGGGCTCCCATCTGGCTGGGAGAGAGGCACACGACAGATTCCTCCTCAGAACCTCCAGAAGGAACTCATCCTGTTGACGATTTGCTTTTGGACTTTGCCTGCCTTGACTGTGGGAGGATACATTGCTGTTGTTTGAAGCCAAGTCTGTGGTAAATCGTCATAGCAGCCCTAGATGATGAATACAAGGTGCATGCTGGCTTAGCAGAGCTGTGCACACCTTGGGATGTTGGCACTCCTATATGCTCTCGAATTTCAGGTTGTCGCACCCCTAAGAAAATGCCCCACCTCGGATCTAACACTTCTCCCACACAAGGGAATCATTTTCTTGTTTTACACTGTGCCCCAACGTACTTCTTTTACCAGTTTTGTTAGCAGCACTATTCATCATTCGTGCCCCACGTTTTTCCTTTGGGGAAAAATTCTCTTCTTTTAAACTTGCAGACGATACATTAAAGATGTATAATGGGACGCCTGGGTGGCTCAGTCAGTTAAGCATCCGGTTTCGGCTCAGGTTATGATCTCCCGGTCCGTGAGTTCGAGCCCCGCCTCGGGCCCTGTGCTGACAGCTCAGAGCCTGGAGCCTGCTTCGGATTCTGTGTCTCCCTCTCTTTCTGCCCCTCCTCTGCTCACACACTCTATCTCTCTCTCTCTCAAAAATAAATAAATGTTAAAAAAAATTTAAAGATGTATATATTAACAGCTCTTATACGGACAGCGTTCCCCCTCAGCATTTTGAAGACACTGTTCCATAGTCTTCTGGCCTCTAATGTTGCTGAGAAGTTCTGTCATTCTTTGTTCCATTGTGGGTGATGGGTTTGGGTTTTTTTCTTATTCTTCTCTCATTTGAGATGTTCCGTCTGCAACGTTTTGCAGTTTCTTTATGATGTGAGTAGGTTGGAATTTATTTCTTTATCCCGCTTATGACTCAGTAGGATTTTTTAATCTGTGGACTCATGTCTTTCTTCAGTTCTGGAAAATCATCACCATTGTATCTTTGTGTGTTGTCTCTTCCTCATTCTCTGTATTCTTTCCTTGCGGAACTCCTGATGGACATATTGTTAGACTTTTCTGATTTCTTCTTTGCCTCTTAACTTTTCTTACCTCTTCACTGTCTCTGTCCCAGACTCTGTAGTCCTCCTGAAGCATTCCTCCAGTCTCTAATTATCTTATCTCCTAGGTAAATCTGCTCTCCTACCTATTAAGTTTTTAAATTCCACTGCCTCTGTTTTTATTTCCAGAAGTTTCTTTTGTTCAAGTCTCCCTGTTCCCTATTCAATTTCTCCCAATCATCACACTAACATTCCTACTTTATGATTCCTTTTAGTTAGACTGTCTTCAAGTTCATGGGGTGCTAATTCTCCTGTGCATGGTGCTTTCTCTTGGTCATGCCTCCTTTCCTCCTAGAGGTTGTCATTTTATTTTCATAGTTGTCCTCAGCAGGTTGGTGCCAGACCTGTGCATCCAGGAAATATCCCTACGGAGCAACCAGGGCCCCAGGAGTTCCAGAACTCGTTTTTACATTAAAGTTTCAGCTTGAGCCTTCTATAAGAAGAGGGCGAAATTAATTTGGATTCTATGCACAACATGTGGGCCTCAAGTTAGTTTCACAGGAGAACATTTTGTTATTTAGCCTGATGTGGAGGAAGGGGCGGCCAACAAATCAGGAGCCTAGGAGGCTGAAGTTTTCTTGGCCCCTATCCTTAAGGAAGAGTCTTCCCAGGGTTCCTGTCATTGTGGATAGAATTCTGTTCCAGCTCATGGTCTAACTGAGACTCAAGGAGATGCCCTTCTGTAGATGCTGAACCCTTAGTCCTTGGCCATTAGACACCCCTACCCCCATCCATGTCCGGTAGTAGCTTATACACTGACACTCTGGCTTTGAATTCTCCTCTTCGTTTCTGAAACTTAAAGAGTTTTTCTTTCTTTCAAGCTTGGCTATATAATTTAAAAGCTTTCTTTCAAGCTTGGTAGATTTATCTTCCATCTCCATGGGTCTGTCATTAGAGAGCTCTAGGAGAGACCACCAGCCTCATTTCAAACTGATGGGTCACAAGTCCAAGAGCTATTAAAGGGTTTTCAGTTTTATAAGAGGTGACTCAAGGTCATTCTTATATTGATATTCTCCTTAGTTATACTTTGTTAACGGATCAGAAAAGCATAGAATTCTAATTGTGCTGAGAGTCCTATACGACCTTGGAAATGCCCATGGGATTTGCTTCTGAATGTGGACCCTGTTTTTCCTCTGCCACAATAGAAAACAAAGTTGCTCAGAGCAACCTGTAACGAGGCCAAGATTTGAGGCTGAGAGTCTTTTGAGCCACAGAGAGGTCTGCATTTTGTAGTCACAGACTGTAGAAGACCTAGCTCCAGGAAACTTTCCTGCAGCATCCAGGGTAAAAGAGAGGGTGAAGATTTATCTAGTGTACTTTCCCCACTAGAAAAACTCACTCATGGGTTATGTTGGTGTACAAGTTTTATTTTTATTCTTTTTTAAAAAATGTTTATTTTTGAGAGAGAGTAAGAGCAGGGGAGGGGCAGAGAGAGAGGGAGACACAGAACCCGAAGCAGGCTCCAGGCTCCGAGCTGTCAGCACAGAGCTCCACACGGGACTCAAACCCACCAACTGTGAGATCATGACCTGAGCCAAAGTCGGATGCTTAACCGACAGAGCCACCCAGGGGCCCCAAGTGTTATTTTTATTCCGATTTACATGTTTGTGAAACATTGCGTGTCTAATGATTTTTTAAGACAATGTCATACACCTCTAACAATGGACTGATATCTCAAGGAAGCTAAAAGAAGAAATGCATACTCTTTCATCCTTCCATTTAGGCTGGAATGCTGCAATTCTAGCATTCCATTTAATATATACGTATATATACACATACACGTACATATGTTTTGTATAGAGAGAGTGAGAGCTACAGATACATCTATATAGATACACACGTACACACACACAGAAAGACAGAGAGATCCCTCTGGAGACACTATTCAGTGTAGAGATAAATGGTAATGCACTTTGTTGGATTGTGTCAACAGCATCCCAGATAGTGTATTTGCTGGAGTGCTCGTGCTGAAGTTAAGGAATGGCTTATTAAATTATAATGACAAGGCTGTTTTTAGTCATAGAATAGGATAGTCATTCAAATGTCAGATGTCTGAGAAAAAATGAGACCCATCAGCTGGGAACACACTTTAAATAATCGTGACCGCATTTGTTTTGCTTGCTAGTTTCCTAGTTACGCACAGGACACAACGGAATCGCAGACACACCAAGAAGACGTTGTAGATGACCCTGATTATCAAACAGCTGAAAAAATAGTTTGGCTCTGGTGGTTGAGACACGGATCTCTTCAGAAAATAAGTCAAAGCCCTTTGGAGTTTTTTTGTTTGGTTGGTTGGATTTTCTGACTGCGTTGGATTCATTCAGTATATCTTCTCTGTAGCATACAATTACAGTGTTAAAGGATTTAGTATTAATTGTAAATATGTTCACGTGTCTTAGGTAACTACTGAATACTGCCTTTTCTGGAAATGTAAAATTGCGTGCGGCTTTATGTATTCACTCAGGTAGATTCAGCAAACTAGGTCAAAGGCAGTGATGAGCAGAACACAGAATAACAAAGGGAACTAATCAGTAAAATATTAGAGACTAAAGATTAATGTATTACTTAAGTGCACGAGTCTATTATTCGCTGTGTGACCTTGAGGTGGTTACTTACCTCTTTTGAAGCCTCTGTTCTACACTTAATGAGAATTAATAATACCTATCTTACAAGGATTTTATGAGGGGTGAAAAAAAGGACTTAACATGCTAAGTGGATCACCTGGCCCATAATAATTTCTTAATAAATGTAGTAGCTTGTATTAGTATCTGGTGGAATAGATGAGAAGATAAATACTAGATTTACTTGGATTTCACCTTTGACGTGCACACTGAGCTTATTGTATCCTTGATCAAAAAATGTGAAATTTTTATTTTCTGAAATTGAGATTATAAAACTGAAGAGGGCAGCTGGTATTGGAAACTAGTAAGTTGTTATACTTCCCTGAAAGATGAACTTGAAGGTAGTAACAGGAAAGAGCTCAGCATCAGAAAAACTTCATTCTTAATTTTGGATCAGGCAGAGCAAGCTTGGGAGACCGACTACATTAAAATTTCGCAACACCTTTAAAAATAAGCCCCGTGACAGCAGGTGCTGGCATGAGAAATGTGCTAAACTTTTTAAACGCTTTACTTTGAAGGGTCTCAATTGTATTGTCTTTCAGAGGTAGAGAACTGATTTCTAATTCTGCCTCTATGGGGAAATTGGCCGCATTTTCCGTATTATGAGCAGGCCCCTAATGCCCAAAGGGAATTGTGTTCTGTCTTTTATTGCCTGTGGGAGGGGTGTTGCTAAGAAACAGAATTCCTGATACATTCTCAGGAAAGCAGCCTGTCATTTTAGTGATGCACCGAGAATAAAATGCAGCACAGGCAATGTGTTTGAAAAATCTAAAGCTGTTACTATCCAAATAAGACCATATCTCTGGCTGATTAGCCATAACTCATCCGATTATGTGAGGCTAAGAAAACACACCTCAAAAGCCTATATATTGATGCTGGAAAAGCATATATGGCATGTGGAATCTTTTTTTTTTTTTTTTTTTTTGTAATTTATTTATTTATTTTGAGAGAGCGAGAGAGGGAGACAGAATCCCAAGCAGGCTCCGCATTGTCAGCCCGGAGCCACATGCGGGGCTCGAACTCACAAACCATGAGATCGTGACCTGAGCCGAAACCAAGAGTTGTACGCTTAACCGACTGAACCACCCAGGCGCCCCCACATACGCAATCCTTTCCTGATTGCCTGAAGGACAAAGGGAAAAGAGCCACAGAGTTTGCAGGATGGGAAGAAACTAACATGCATTGAACTCTTCAGTGCCCGGAGGGAGCCCTAGCTTGCCTGCCCACTCCCCAAGCAGAAACTGTGAGGTAGGCAGCCTTATCTCTCCTGTACAGACAGATAAGGCAATCAGTTCATCGGAAACTGGACCCAAATCCCCAGGCCGTGAAGCGGCCGCACTCTTAACTTCAAACCTACCTTTTCTGACTCAGAATGCAGACTTCCCGCCGTTGCACTTAGGACCGATCGCCACCCCAGGCTGTCTTTAGAGGTTAGTAGGCTCAGCATTAGGCCACAGCAGCTGAGGAGAGTGGGGAGATTCTGTAAAGTCAAGACACAGGCCCGGATTTTTCAGACAGCCTTGAGCTCTGGTTACTAACTCTGCTAAAGAACAGGGGCGTCCTATCACGTCCTCCAGTGACCACGCGTTCCTGCCAAAGACCTTTAAAATACAGACAGGAGGGAGTCACTGCCAGTCTTTCAGTGACTGGGCGGTGTGGTGCGATGGAGGAGCCCACGTGAAACGATCGAGGCTCCAGGGTCCCTTCCAACTGCGCTTCTGTTACTGTACCACATTGTCACACATCCCTTCTGCAGGAATCTCCCCTGTTAGGAGAACTGGGTTCATAACTAGCTAATGGGAGGAGCGCCCTGGGGGTATAAGGTCGGTTGAGCCACCGACTTCGGCTCAGGTCATGATCTCATGGTTTGTGGGTTCAAGCCCCACATTGGGCTCTGTGCTGACAGCTCGGAGCCTGGAGCCTGCTTCGGGTTCTGTCTCTCTCTCAATCTCTCTCTCTCTCTCTCTGCCCCTCCCTCACTCACGCTCTGTCTCTCATAAAAAAAACAAACATTAAAAAAAATAAATAGCTCATGGGGAAACAACAACAACATTGTATTCCCGAGAATTCATTCCTCCAACAAGTCTTGATGGAGAGCTTACCGTGTGATGGGTGAGGAGTTAGAGGAGGGGCAGCACAGGCCTACAAATTTCCCATTGTCACGGCTCTTACCTTCCAGTGGAAGACTGACCTCCATAAAATAATTTCAGATAGGAATACATGTCCTGAAGGAGAAACATACAAGCAATGTGGAGGGGTGGAGAAGGAGTAGGAATGGGACCGTGGTGGCAGTTTAGGGTGGGCGATCGATCCCTACAGCTGCTCCAAGGATCTGCCATCTGCACTGAGACAGGAGAGGGAGAGAGAGAGGAGAGAGAAGGGGGAGCTGTCCAGCCTTAGGAAGACAGACAGATTGACAAGGCCCTGAGGCAGGGCTCCTGCTTGCTTATTTAAGGAATGGCAAGGACACGTAGCTGAGGAGTGGGACAGGTTGTCAGGTGCATCGCATCAGGCCTTGGTGGCTGTCGGCTGGGGTAAGTTTGGATTTTATTCTGGGTGTGATGGGATGCCATTAGAGGGGGCTGACCTCCAGTTGATATGCAGTATGTTACTGAAAGATAACTCTGGCTGCTGCCTGGAGAAGCGGTGTTTGGTTTTTTATTTTATTTTATTTTTTATTTGAAAGAGAGAGAGAGAGAGAGACAGAGAGAGCAAGCTGGGGAGAGGGGCAGAGGGAGAGAGAGAGAGAATCCCAAGCAGGTGCAGAGCCAATGTGGGGCTCGGTCATGGGATCATGACCTGGGCTGAAATAAAGAGTCCGGTGCTCAACAGACTGAGCCACCCAGGCGCCTGGAGAAGGGGTGGTTGTGAGTGGGGACTGGGAGGTTTTTTTTTTTTTTTTAGGTTTATTTATTTTGAGAGAGAGAGGGGGGCGGGCAGGGGCAGAGAGAGAATCCCAAGCAGGTTCAACACTGTCAGTGCAGAGGCTGATGCAGGGCTCGAACTCACAAAACCATGAGATCATGACCTGAACCGAAACCAAGAGTGGGACCCTCAACTGATTGAGCCACCCAGGCGTCCGGAGAGGAGAAGGGGTGGCTGTGAGTGGGGACTGAAGAACTTGAGGAGGCTCTTACTGTAGTCCAGCTGAGAGACAGTGGTGGCTGCCCCCAGGGCTCAGGTAACAGAGACAGAAGTAGAGGGGTGTAGACTCGGTTCAGAGGCGGTTCCTGAAGGATGGCTGATGGGTCGGATGATGCGTGGGAGGGCAGAACGACTCGGGGACTCTAAACATAGTGCTTGGCAACTTGTCACTTCCTCAGCAGTTACGAAACAAAACCCACCCTGGCTGATGGCCCCTTGTCATTTCTGCCACACAGTGAAACACAGCAGCCTCAGTGACTGACAGTCCTCGGTGCACTTGTGAGGGAACGATGGGATTTGAAAAACTGAAGCTTTACAATGTTTTCTTTTAGATTACCATGGTAATTTTGTCTCACAAAGGGAAGAGCAAATATTCCCTTAGCTGTCAGAATCTTTAAAAGGAAAGAAAGAAAAAAAATGCAAAGGCAGAAATAGATGAACTCTGCAAATGGCAGTGGTTCAGACAGAAAATAAAAACCAAACCCACAATGCAAAAGCCAACTTAAAAATGTTAGCCTATTGAGAGACTCAGGGGAGGAAACAGTTAAGACAGTCTATCCATCCGTGTTTGGAGTACCTGTTTCTCCCTAAAATAACGATAGTGCAGCAGGGGGTGGCGAGTAACAATATGCAGCCTATGTGTCCCTAAGGAGTGTGAACGTCCAGTGGCACACAGAATATTCCCTCCTGTGAGAATTCAAGACAACCCCTGTGCAGAGTCAGCGTTCTGATGGCTAAGTCAATGCAGAGTGCAAGAAGCTTTTTTTTTTTAATGTTTATTTAATTTTGAGAGACACAGAGAGAGACAGCACGGGCGGGGGGAGGGACAGAGAGAGAGGGAGGCATAGAATCCGAAGCAGCCTCCAGGCTCTGAGCTGGGCCCGACGCTGGGCTCGAACTCATGAACTGTGAGATTGTGACCTGAGCTGAAGTCAGAGGCTGAACCAACTGAGCCACCCAGGCGCCCCAAGAGGCTTTTCTTAATGTATTAAATTAGTCACTGTCATCAAATTAACACTTCAAAGTAAGTTGAAAACACCTTCCATCAGTATCCACCCGGTGCCACCCCCACCCCCCAACACCATCCGCTCTTGTCTTCTGGTAGCAGCTTCGTGATTCTCTTGGGTAGACTCACCCCTCTTCCACGGGGTTTCGCCCTTAGTGGGACTGCTCTGCGAACGTTCAGTAAAGTAGGGCAATCAGATGCTGTCTCTGTGGACTGAGTACAGAGAAAAAAATGACTGGAACCTGTTAAACTCAGTGGCGTCGTGAAGAGACTCCCTCTTGATTTCAACTACTCAGATCCCCAGAGTAGCCTAATTCCTGTCCCTGGTGAGACCTGGTACTTCAGCTGTTTCTTTGTGAGTATCAGCTACCATATCCTCTCAAGAAATCCCTTTTCTTGCTGAGTTGGCTGGTGTTAGTTTCTATGGCTTGTGATGGAGGAATCCTAGCTGAGACACAGTTAAATTGTATCATTTTAGTAACAAACCCTGGCTTTAGTAAAACTCCCGCTTGCCTATTCAGCAAAAGAAAGCCTGAGAAATGGGTGCCTGGGTGGCTCAGTCTGTTACGCATCTGACTTCAGCGCAGGTCATGATCTCGCGGTCTGTGGGTTTGAGCCCCGCATCGGGCTCTGTGCTGACAGCTTGGAGACTGGAGACTGCCTTGGATTCTGTGTATTTCTCTCTTAGCCCCTTCCCCACTTGCACTTTGTCTCTCTGTCTCAAAAATAAACATTAAAAATAAAATCAATGTGCCAAGGGACTCTGAAAATTAACCATCCACTTAAAAAAAAAAAAAAAAGGACATTAGATGGGAAATGGTTCCCATGACTTTCTCAGGCAGATGCTTGATGTGACACAGATACTCATTCAAGGTCACACTGCTCCTTTCCGTACACATTTTACACATGTTCTTTGCATATGCTTTGAAGTAACACCTATACATCTTGTGCACTTTTTTGAAGGCCCATATTCAGTTCATGCTGCTCTTTCTGTCTTCCAAAGTGTTCACGGTTCACTGAAATTGTGCCACCCTTTGACCTGTGATTTGACGTCAGGAGAAATGATGGAAGTCCAGATCAAACACAAGGCACCCATCCAGCCAAGGGGGCCAGGCTGACAGAGTCCCTGAGCAGGGTCTGGCCTCACATTTGACACACGGAGATTGATCGGGGTGCGTTTGGGAGGGTAGGAAAAGAAGGAGAGGGTGTCCTGTTTTCTTCTTTTTCCTATCTTTTTTTTTTTTTTTTTTTTTAGCACCTCCAACATGGTACTTGCACAGTAAGTCTCTTGCCTCCTTGGTTGAAATCAGAACCTACAATTTAAGCAAGATATTCACAGAGATGCAGAAGGCTAAGAAAGCCATGGAAGAGAGAGGCAAGTGAATTTGTAAGTGACGTGAAAGACAGGACAAGTAGGAAGATCGTCAAGTTGTGTAACCAAATTCACGTAAAAGAAATCTTGGGGGTGAAGGGAGGGCAGTGTGCGCTTCAATCCGTGACGGGTAAGGTCCCAGTGAGTGTGAGCAAGGCTCCCTGTGAAATAATTAAGGTGTGGAACACCAGTGTGGAGTCGTGATCGACATAGGGTCTTCTTTTTTTGCTGGCTTTTTTTTTTTTTTGAGAGTTTATTTATTTATTTTGAGAGAGAGAGAGATAAGGGGAGGGGCAGAGAGGGGGTGGTGGGGGAATCCCGAGAATCCCAAGCAGGCTCCACAGTGTCAGCACAGAGCCCCATGTGGGGCTCGAACCCACGAACCTCGAGATCATGACCTGAGCCGAAGTCCGACGCTCAACCCACGGAGCCACCCAGGCGCCTTGAGCCCACTTTTTAGCTAGAAGCATAGAACCCTGGAAGGGAACCTTAGAGGTTGGTCAGACTGCTCTCCATCCAGCATGGATTTTTCAGTCTCTACTTGACTCCTTCCAGTGCTGGGGGGGGGGGGGGGGAATAAGCCCACTGTCCCCAGTCGAAGGAGGGACGCGGACACCCGGAGCACAGTGAAGCGAGGCTTTAATCAACCTTTTTACAAGATCAGGTGTCTGGACAGGCAGACTCAGGGACAGTCACAGCAGACCATGTATTTCCTAGCATGAAGTCCCTCCCCTGCTTCTTCATTGGCTGAGTTCTACCACGTTGCAGCCTTACCTGGAGGTCCTATGCCCACGGAAGGCAAAAACTATTCTGGTGGGAACAAACAAACATTCCCAGAGGTGATGCAGAAGCTTTCAGTCCCTCCTCCCTTTATTCTCTGGCGCATGCTCATTGCAAAGCCCGTGAAAATAAGCCCTGGAAACGGAGAGGGGAAAGAAGAAGAACCAGGAAGTGAAGTGTCTAAAGGTTTAGGACTCCACTTGGGGGCGGGGGGGCTGGTTTGTTCACATTTCCAGTAGGTTATAAACCAAAAAGCCATCCTTATATTGAACAGAAGTCTTCCCCAGGATGCTTGACTATCTCTCAGCTCCCACCTTTGTGTAGTAAGAATGCTAACGCGGGCCACACCACCCTCTGCACAGAGGACTGTGTCGGTTCTGGAGCAGGGTTTGCGGGGAGCTCTGTCAGTCCCAGAATACAAGGCTTTTTCTCCCCAGGACACACAAATGCCACCCAAGTAGCTGGATCAGGAGGGATTCTCTGCAACCACTTATCTCTGACCCTACAAGCTGGCTTCCGTCAAAGCCTGAGGGCTATCAGCCTGTCTGTGTATGTCTGAAGCCAACAGTAAACATGCTTCCTCTTTTTTTTTGTTTTGTTTTTGTTTTGTTTTTTTCGGTCAGCTTACATTTAGGTCAGTAGATATAAACTCCACTTAATATTAAGTCAGTAATTTCATAGGATTAAGCTGCAACCCAGCCAAGAGATAAACCGAACTATTTCCTTGTAAATGAATCTCCTGAATGTAAACCACATTCCAGAGGCTGCCAACAAGTGTTCCCAGTGTTGGTGGAGAGGCAGGTCTCAGAACCAGTGTAGACGCCACTCTGCTAAGAATCTTTGATTGGAAATTGACCACAAGTCTAGGAGAGAATGTTCCCATTCATCGAAAGAAAGGGGATTTTTGTGTGGCTAGTCCTAACCTCTAAAGGGTGCAATGCTTAATAGAAATAGTTCTTGGGGTGCCTGGGTGGCTCAGTCGGTTAAGCCTCCGACTTTGGCTCAGGTCATGATCTCAAGGTTTGTGGGTTCGAGCCCTGCGTCCGTCTCTGTGCTAATAGCTCAGAGCCTCGAGCCTGCTTCGGATTCTGTGTCTCCCTCTCTCTCTGCCCCTACCTGGCTCACGCACTGTCTCTCTCTGTCTCTAAAAAATAGATACAAACATTAAAAAATTAGAAAGAAAAAGCAGGGTTTTTTTGGGGGGGGGGACTGGCTCTGATATTCAGAACATGGCTAGGCACCCCCCTAACTTTTTAGCCTGCTGTTTACAAATACTAGAACATAACGCTATAGACTGAATGTTTGTATCCCTCTAAAATTCCCATGTTGAAACCTAATCCCCACTGTGATGATATTGGGAGGTGGGGACTTTGGAAAGTGGATAGGTCTTGAGGGCGGAGCCTCAGGAATGGGATTATTGTCTTTGTAAAGAAACCTCAGAGAGTTTGCTCATCCCTTCTGCCAAGTGAGGACACTGGGAGAAGACGACCATCAGTTTGTCAACCAGGAAGTGGGCTCTCACCAGATGCTGAATGTGCTGATGCCTTGACCTTGGACTTGCAGCCTCCAGAAATGTGAGGAATGAATTTCTACTGTTTATAAGCCACCCAGCCTGGTGGTGGTTCGTGATCGCAGCCCAAATGGACTGGTAACACATAACGTCGTTCATCCTGATGTGTTTCATTAGAAAATTCAGTGGTTGTGACTTTTTTGATGTGTTTTAATCCTAAGGAGGACTTTGTTACACAAATATGCACAAGTGATATTTTTGGTCCCTGGGTTATATATTAAGAAATTGAGGACACCACTAAACTGAGATTATCAGCAAACTTTAACCACTCAGTGGGTACGTCTTTGTTTTTCTTCCCTCTGATGCAATATGCTTCCTTCACCTCTTCCTCAACCGCTCACCCCCTCTCACAATAACAAATTTCATGCATCCAAGAATCACATGTGCTGGGCACTTGGGTGGCTCAGTCAGTTAAGACTTGGCTTCAGCTCAGGTCATTATCTCAGGGTTGTGAGATTGAGCCCCGAGTTGGGCTCCTTGTGGGGTGGAGAGTCTGCTTAAGATTCTCTCTCTCTCCCCCCATCTCTCTCTCTCTGCTCCTCCCCCCCCAACTCTCTCCCTCTCTCTCTCTTAAAAAAAATCATGTGTGTACATTAGCATTCACATCTTTCCTCACAAAGTGAGTAGTTTCTCTAAACATACATACCTCTAACAACACTTTATGCCTTTTGTAGTATTTGTAATGACATCATTTGTTACTAAATGTTGTTCATTCAGTTGTGCACTTCTTGAGGAAAGGATCATATCTCAGGCATCTTTTTGGACTCCTATGTCTTAGATATCATCTTGTGCCTAATGAACTGTAAATATTTACTGAAGGGGTGAACATTTTAAATGCATTAAAAAGAAATATCTATATACTGATATATCATTTGAGAGTAAATTGTTCTGTCTTTAAAAAGGATTAAATACATAGTGTATGCATAATTTTGAAGATTTGGAAAGAATGAGCATCATTACTATTGCACTATCCAGAAGTAACAACTACTGACATTTTGGTGTGTTTACTTGGGTCTCTGATTCCTGGAACTATCCCATCAAACAACTTTTATTTAAATATAACTTTCTTTATGCTGTTTCCAGCTCTTATCTCACACTAATGATCTTTTAATAGACAAAAAGAAGCGAATGCAATTTTTTTTTTAGTTTTTTTTTCATGTTTATTTATTTATTTTGAGAGACAGAGCAAGCAAGGGAGGGGCAGAGAAAGAAGGAGACAAAGAATCCCAAGCAGGCTCTGTGCTGTCAACGCAGAGCCTGACATGGGGCTCGATCCCACAAACCATGAGATCATGACCTGAGCCAAAAATCAAGAGTCGGACACTTAACCAATGGAGCCACCCAGGCACCCCTGATGTGATTCTTTATTTTGTTTAAATAGAATCCTCTCTCTATTCAGGGTCAGTTGCTTCATTGACATTAGTGCTTGGGTCTGATAGCTGCATGCAGTAGCCACTGTGCTTTGCTTAGAAGAAGTAACCCCCAGCCCCATCCTCCTCGACTCCAGGGTTTAAATATGTCTGCACATTCAGGGTACCTGGGTGGCTCAGTTGGTTAAGCGACTGACTTCGGCTCAGGTCATGATCTTATGGTTTGTGGGTTCGAGCCCCATGTTGGGCTCTGTGCTGATGGCTCAGAGCTTGGAGCCTGCTTTGGATTCTGTGCCTCCCTCTCTCTTTGCCCCTCCCCCACTTGTGTTCTGTCTTTCTCTCTCTTTCTCTCTCAAAAATAAATAAACATTAAAAAAAATTTAAATAGGTCTGCACATGCAAAAAATGACTAAAACAATTATTTGAATTGTGTAAAGGTCTTTGTTTCTTACCTTTTGCCTTAGTGGTCAGGCAAAGTTGTTTTGAGATCTGAGTTATCTGGATAATTACAGCCCAGTCCTTCACTTTTCTATTTTCACCAACAGGCTGAAGATGTTTCAGGGTGGTGTCAGCCCCCTAGGTAACCTTTCGGGATGCTGCTTTTCTTCCAAAAACTGTAGTTATGCCAAGACAGTTACACAGGGTGGGGTAGATTTCTCCTGGTGCTTAGTTCTCTGTCCCTCCCTGGATTCTGTCCACTTCTAAAGTCTCCTGCACACCTGAGATAGAAAGGGCTTTCTTGACTGTAAATGAGGACCAGGCTGTAGAATGAGATGGATGTATGGGACAATGCTGCGGTGGTCCTCAGTGGCTCGAGTTGCTTGGATAGGAAGAATGTCCAAAATATACCTTGGCACTTCATGAATGGTGCTCACTTCTGTTGTTCCAAGGATATTGACAATATTAACAACCCCAAATGAATTTGTTATCACCATAGTTGATCTGAAGAAATATTTTTTTTTTAAGTTTATTTATTTTGAGAGAGAGAGGGCAGGAGGGGCAGAGAGGGAGAGAGAGAATCCCAAGCAGGCTCTGCACTATCAGTACAGGGCCCAATGTGGAGCTGGAACCCAGGAACTGTGAGATCATGACCTGAGCCGGAACCAAGAGTCGGATGCTTAACCGACTGAGCGACCCAGGCACCCCTGATCTGAAGAAATATTTTGATGATCAAAACACTAAGAAGGACAGATACTCAGAAAAAACAACAAAAAAAATGTTAAGTTGAAAACATTAAGCTTGATGAAAAACTTCAGAGTAACATCCTTATATTTTCCTTTAATTGCCCTTGGTAAAATGTGTTCTTAGAAAGCCACTGGCCAGGGCGCCTGGGTGGCGCAGTCGGTTAAGCGTCCGACTTCAGCCAGGTCACGATCTCGCGGTCCGGGAGTTCGAGCCCCGTGTCAGGCTCTGGGCTGATGGCTCAGAGCCTGGAGCCTGTTTCCGATTCTGTGTCTCCCTCTCTCTGCCCCTCCCCCGTTCATGCTCTGTCTCTCTCTGTCCCAAAAATAAATAAACGTTGAAAAAAAAAATTAAAAAAAAAAAAGCCACTGGCCATTATTTATTTTGTTTTTCCTGGTTCTCAACTTCCTTTTATTTATTTATTTATTTATTTATTTATTTATATTGTTGAAGTATAGTTGACTAATAGTTATATTAGTTTCAGGTGTACAAGATACGGATTTTACAATTCTATACATTACTCCGTGTTCACCATGATAAGTAGTCACCACGCTACTTATAATATGTTATTACAATATTATTGTCTATATTCCCTATGCTTGTACTCTTCGTCTCTGTGACTTACTTAGTTTATAACTGGAAGTGCGTTCCCCCTCACCCTTCATCTATTTCGAGCATCCCCTCACCTGCCTCCCCTCCAGCAACCACCAGTTTGTTCTCAGTATGTATGAGTCTGTTTTTTGGATTCCATTTATAAGTGAGATCACATGACGTTTGTCTTTCTCTGTCTGACTTATTTCACTTAGCCTGATACCCTCTAGATCCAACCATGCTGTCGTAAATGACAGCATCTCATTCTTTTTTATGGCTGAATAATATTCCATTGTGTGTGTGTGTGTGTGTGTGTGTGTGTACATCCATATATATATATATATATTCCACATCTTATATACTATATATTTATTTGTATATATATATATATATATATCATATTTTCTTTATCTGTTCATTTATCAGTGGGCACTTAGGCTGCTTCCAAGCTTACTTACTGTAAATAATGCTACAATAAACATAGGAGCACAGATATCTTTTCAGATTGCTGTGCTGACCATTTTCGTTCACAAAGCTTTGTTGGAACAGGGCATGCCTGTTCATGTACATGTCTGTCTCTGGCTGCTTTCATGCTGCAAAAAGGCAAACTTGAGTCACCATGGCAGAGACCACGTGGCCCATGAAACCTAAAGTATTTACTGTCCGGTCCTCTAACATAAATTTGCCAACTCTGAATGACCTATGAGATAGAGTCCTTCTATCCAGAAGATTCTAAAGTCCTTGAGTACTCTTGCTAGGGATTCACTTATAGCTCCATTGCATGTACTTTCCAAAGTCATTAGGGCATTCATTCCTTCAGCAAACATTTACTGAATCTCTGTTATGTGCCAGTGTGTCTGTATGTCTTCTAGGTGGTTGGGACACAGGAATGAATTAAAAAGACAAGTTTCCTAACATCGTAGAAAGCCTGTTGTAGTAAGAAGAGACAGGCAAGAAACAAGGCAGCAAATAAGTGAACGACATCGTTTCCTGTAGTAATGAATGTTTCCATGAAAACAAAACGAAACAAAACAAAACATGATCTGTGATGAAGCCTGACCTAAGCTGGGAGGGTGTCTCTGTACTTATTTAGGATGGGTGCTCGGGTGTAATTATCAGCTCAGCATTTCTCTTTATACTGAATGGCTTTGACCACACAGGGACTAGTTGGAAATCACGCGTAACTACTAACACCTGGGCTACTGTGTCATGGTGAGTTGGGCAGGAAAAGAAGATGCAGAGACACTAACCCCAAGAACGTAGTCACAGGTTGCCAATCTGTCCTCAGTCTGGGAGAAATAGATGATATAACGGAACACCACACAAGTACATCCTAGCTTTCGGTTTTAGACTTTTTTCTACATCAGAACATAAACACAGGTTAAACACATGGGGCACCTGGGTGGCTCAGTCGGTTAAGCGTCTGACCTGTGATTCCAGCTCAGGTCATGGTCCCAGGGTTGTGGGATTGAGCCCCGAGTCGTGCTCTGCACTGAGTGTGGAGCCTGCTTAAGGTTCTTTCTCTCTCCCCCTGTGCCCCTCCCCTGCTTGCACTCTCTGTCTCTCTTAAAAAAAAAAAAAAAGTTCTACCCTGCATAGAACATTGTGATACAGTTTTTGAGTTGCAGTTGGAAAGGACTTGTACTGTTGTGTATTTTTATGCTTTATACCTTTTTGTAAAACGGTGCTGGTGAAGGTGACGATGTACTCTAGGTTGGAAGATTCTTAAACAGGAAACTGAAGGCAATACTGAATCGACAGAGAGGAATATTACAGAAACCTTGTTTTCTCAAGAGGACAATGGGAGTGTAGGCTGCTGGAAGCACTTTTATTTCTTTTCCTTTGAGTTCTCATTATTAAATAATAAAGCATGATCTTCTCTGCTTTAGCAAATCAGTGTCATCAAATAAGCCAGCATAATTAGACTCACGGATTCCAGCCTGAATTTCTGGTCAGCAAAAATGTTAAAGCAAATCAAAACCAAAATACTCTCAGTTCGCTTTTCTGAACTGTAACACTAATATAATTTTTTTTTCTTTTCAGGAAGGAGAATGTTCTTGTTTATGGTTTCCTTTGATCAATTACCTCAGATCATTCCCAATGCTAAAAAAAAAATAGTCTTGACTGGAATCCTGCTTCAGCATTTGGGACTGATGCTGAAAGTAGTCTAGAAACATCGGATCTTTCGCGTGTTTTGCGACGGTAAGCTCCATGTTGTAAAAATGGCAGAGTTCTTACAGTCCCTGGTTGAGCATAGCAAATTCCTGGTCCGTGGGAGCGTGTTTGTATTGCAATGATCCTAATTTACCCATAAATAAATTATTCTCCTCTGAAGCCCATAATAAATACAGTTTTAATTGCATGCCAACTGTCAGACCCTAAAATTAGACAGCTTTAGTCCTACTTTGCCAATGGGAGGGGCTGTTCTGGAATATTTGAGCCGAGATCTGCTGAGGCTCCAGAAGCACTTTGGGAGAGAGAGGAAAGAGGCAGAGATATTTCTGATGAGTGTCTGAACAGATTTCAGTTGTAGAAGCCTTATTTCTGGGTCAGACAGAAGTCATGTTCACATGTCTGCAACCAACTGGAGGCGAGTGCCCGGACCCATGCCTTTTATCATCTCTCTTCTTTGGAATCTCCGGGGTCCATTTTCATAGACGGAGCCAAAGGGGGTGAGTCACAGACTGCCCTCCTGCTTGTTCCAGTCTTCTAGAATTAGCAGAGACAGCACTCACTTAGAAAAGATGTTTGTGCCCTTGTGACGAAGAGCCTTCAAATAGAGTCACTGTCTAAAAAAAAAAAAAAAAAAAAAGTAGGGCAATCTTATAAATTAGCTTGAGCACCAGGGAATAGAGGCCAAGTGTGAAATTGGGTCGGCCCCAATAGAAGTGAGGTTAGGAGCCATCAGCACTGCCTGGCACCCCCTCCCTCCGTGCCCAGCTTCCCAAAGGAGCCACTTGCTGGAGCTCAGTGGCGTTGGGCAAGTACCTAACCTCCTGACACCTGTTTCCTCATATGAAAAATAGGAAGAGGAAAGTACCTGTCGGCAATAAGCACTTGTGAGATTAAATCAGATGACGTTTGTGAAGTGCCCACATACAGGAGTGTTGGTAAAGAAAGTTGCTACCTCCCTCCTCTTTTCTTTTGGGAGCTGTACTCTTGAGTGAGTTATTTCCTGGCTGGTTTTACCTTTGTTCCCCCCTTTTCTCTATACTCGCATTTTCCTTCTGTGAAATGAAGAAGGGTAGACGCACCAGGTAAGATGCCTTTGAGACAAGGGGGCTATGTGCTAACACTGGACCTCAGAATCCCACAGTTCTTGTCCACTGTGCCAACGGATAGACATCATGGTTTGCAGGGGCCCCTGGGTGGCTTGTTTGGTTGGGCATCTGACTTCGGCTCACGATCCCGCGGTTCGTGAGTTTGAGTCCCGCATAGGGCTCACTGCTGTCAGCACAGAGCCACTTTAGATCCTCTGTCCTCCTCTCTCTCTCTGCCACTCCCCTGCCTTCTCTCTCTCTCTCTCTCTCTCTCTCTCTCTCTCAAAAATAAATAGACATTAAAAAAAAAATCATTGTTTCTGATATGGGATCCTGGGGAAGCTTCAGGACCAAGTTGTGACTAAGAAAATCAGAGTGGTCATGTCTGTGACTGTGGTGGCGTTCTAAAAACATTCTTTACCCCCCTTGACTTATGACTTATTCTGGAGCAAAGCACCAAATGCCCTTTTATTCCTCAATTTCCATTTTTAACAGATGAGGGCACATCTTTTAAAACAATGTTTTAAGTGGTGTTAGAGGACCCTTGTCAGATAACTGAGGTCATCTCTCTTGCCTTTCTCCTATTAGAAATATATTTGCTTAAATACATTTGGAACGTCAACCACATGCCTGAACTCTTCATTTTGCAATTATAAGGGAGTATTTAGTTAATAGAAAAATTATTGGAGTTCCTAGTCTCTTTTCCCTTTGGGAGGAACACAGGCTTTGATTTCTCTTTCATGAGGGTCTTTTGTTCACCTCTGAGTTTTTCCCTCATTTCCTTACTCTTTAGCAGATCTGCAATTCCACGCTTCGGGGCATGTTCAAGAAATTTTTAAGAAGTCACCTAAAGCATTTGTGTGATTCTTTCTTCTTATGCTTCTTGGCTTCTTAGAATCTCCTTGGCTGGTGCTTCATTGTTTCTCCAAAGGTTAGAAAAGAATGCCAACCCTTGTGTTTGTACTATGAAGGAATACATAGAAAGCAAGAGAAAGAGGGGAAACAAATTCTCGAAGCAAATTCCAGGTCTCAGTCAACCGCATACATCAATCAGGCCATGCAGGATTTCCCAATGATTTCTTTAAAAAATATCCCATTTGGAGGCGCCTGGGTGGCTCAGTAAGTTAAGCATCTGACTTCAGCTCAGGTCATGATCTCACAGTTTCTGGGTCTCGCCCCTCATTGGGCTCTGTGCTGACAGCTCAGAGCCTGGAGCCTGCTTCGGATTCTGTGTCTCCCTCTCTCTCTCTTGCTCATGCTCTGTCTCTCAAAAATAAATCAGTGTTAAAAAATGTTTTTAAAAATATCCCATTTGCACACAGCTTTGCCCCTAAGAGGGTGGAGTGAAAGGCTTGTGTTCTCAAAAAAGGGGTCCAGGCATCTTTGTTTATCTCCCCAGCACCGCAAGTTCCTTTCCTATTGGTTTCACTATGAAATGCATTTCTCCATTTTGCCTTTTACAGTTATCCATAGAACTGTAGGAATATTCACATTCTTTGTATCACTGAATCACTCTTCAATTATTGAATTATTTGAATAATACGTGGACGTGTTTCATTCTTTTGTGGATCCACAAGGTAATATCATAAGCTAAGTACGTCCCCACTTTTGTTTGCTTTCATAACACTTTTCTTTCAGGAAGAAATGCACCAGAGAAATTGTTGGAAAGTGTCCCTCCTTCTCCAGCCCCATTTCCCCCCCTCCACATCCCCCCTCACCGCCCCTCCCACCAGTCCCTGCCACCACTTTTATTAGATTATTTGTACACCCGTCTGAGACACTTTAAGCATAAACAAGTAGGAATGTACAGCTGACCCTTGAACGATATGGGTTTGAAGTTTGTGGGTCCACTTATACCCATTTGTTCCTTATCTTTCTTTTTTTTAAAATATAATTTATTATCAGGTTGGCTAACCTACAGTGTATACAGTGTGCTCTTGGTTTTGGGGTAGATTCCCATGATTCATTGCTTACATACAGTACCTAGTACTCATCCCAACAAGTGCCCTTCTCCGTGCCCATCACCCATTTACACATATTTGTTTCAATAAATACGGTGGAGTACAGTACTGTAAATATATCTTCTCTGACTTATGGTTTTCTTTTTTTTTCTTTTTCTTTTAAGTTTATTTATTTTGAGAGAGAGAGGGAAGGGCAAAGAGAGGAGAGGCAGAGAGATAGAGGGAGGGAGAGAGAGAGAATCCCAAGCAGGCTTCACGCTGTCAAGTGCAGAGCCTGACACAGGGCTCAAAGTCACGAACAGTGAGATCATGACCTGAACCGAAGTCAAGAGTCGGATGTGTAACCGAATGGGCCAATCTGCCTAATCACCTTTGCCCGAGGCACCCTGAGTGTCTTTTGTAGATTCCCTTTCTGCTTCTGTCTGGGGCCTTGGGAGGAAGCCCAGGGGCCCAGGTGGGGCCTCTTCTTGCCTGAAATAGGCTTGGGGCAGACAGGTGACTTGGGCGTGGCCTCTGGATGGTGTCACTTGGGCCTGGCCTTTCGAGAGAGGTGTGGCTGGGTTGGCAGTGGAAGTGCATGCCTGCAGTGTGGTGCCGGGCAGCCCTGATGAGTCTTGCTGAGTGGCAGACCTTTGCTGTAAGTGCAGTGTCCCCTAGACTTGGGCACAAAGGCCCCCTAGGTTTTGGAAGGCCCTATTTTGGGTCCTCTGGCTTCACCTCTGCCCACCCAGAGCCCATATCCTCCTTTCTAGACATAACCTGGGTCCCCTGCTCAAAGGGTCCCAAAGTGGTCAAGCCACTGGTGTGTGCACCCCCAGGCCCTAGGGGTGGCTGAGAGCATCTCTTGTGGAGGGAGAGTGGTGCATAGTAGGAACTTGGACTGGAGGGCTGGGCCTTCTCACCAGTGTGTATGAGGCCCCTTGTGGTGTGAACTGAGGCAGTATCACCCATCTGTTCTGGAAAAATGATAGAATCTCGGACATTTAAACTATTGAGGCTGATGGGGCACGTGGGTGACTCAGTCAGTTAGCATCTGACTTTGGCTCAGGTCATGATCTTTCACTTCATGAGTTCGAGTCTCATGTCAGGCTCGGGGCTGACAGCATGGAGCCTGCTTGGGATTCTCTCTCTCCCTCTCTCTCTCTGCCCCTCCCCCACTCCCCCTCTGTCTCTTTCTCTCTCTCTCTCAAAATAAATAAATAAAACTTCAAAAAAATAGGGGTGCCTGAGTGGCTCAGTCAATTAAGCGTCTGACTCTTCATCTCAGCTCAGGTCATGATCTCACGGTTTGTGAGTTTGAGCCCTGCACTGGGCTCTTGTGCTGATGGCATGGAGCCTGCTTGGTATTCTGTCTCTCCTCTCTGCTTCTCCCCCTCTTGTGCTCTCCCTCTCTCTCTCTCTCAAAGTAAATAAATAAACATTAAAAAAATACTAAGTAGTTTGCAGCTTCGTATTAAAAAAAACTTAAAAAAAATTTTTTTTACATTTATTTACTTTTGAGACACAGAGAGAGACAGAACACAAGTAGGGGAGGGACAGGGAGAAAGGGAGACACAAAATCTGAAGCAGGTTCCAGTCTCTGAGCTGTCAGCACAGAGCCCGACATGGGGCTCGAACTCATGAACCGTGAGATCATAACTGAGCCGACGTCGGATGCTTGACCGACTGAGCCACCCAGGCTCCCCATTAAAAAAAAAAAACTTTAAAAGAATAATAATAAAATATTAGAAGTTGTTAAAGAAAATTCACCTTTTGATGGGTTTTTTTTTTTTTCAGTGGCATCTACTTCAAAGCTTTTGAAATCCACCATTCTTTCTAGGACTTCATTACTTGAATATTTATTTCCAAAGTGTTTATGTGTATAATGTTTTCTTAGCAGCAAGTCCTTACTCCCAAACTGGAGTCAGCTCTCTGAGGGCAGGAACTGGGTCTGAGGCATCTCTGTGGCCCCACACGGTGCACATGGTGGGACCGCAGCAAAGACAGACACCCTTCATTTTATTGTGCTTTACTTTATAGAACTTCACAGACAGTGCGTTTTTTACAAATTAAAAATCTGTGGCAACCCTCCGTCGAGCAAGCCTGTCGGCGTCATTTTCCCAACATTTGCTTGTTGCATGTCTGTGTCACATTTTGGTAATTCTTGCAATATTCCAAACGTTTTCAGTATGATTGTACTTGTTACAGTGATCTGTGATGAGTGATTACGACTCCCCGAAAGTTCAGATGATGTTTAGCATTTTTTTCGCAGTGAAGTATTTTTTAATTAAGGCATGTACACTGTTTTGTTTTGTTTTGTTTTTTTTTAGACACGATGCTAGTACACGCTTAATAGACCACAGAACAGTGCAAACATAACTTTAATATACACGGGTTTCCGACTTCAGCTCAGGTCATGATCTCGCGGTCCGTCAGTTCGAGCCCCGTATCCGGCTCTGTGCTGACATCGCAGAGCTTGGAGCCTGCTTCGGATTCTATGTCTCCTTCTCTCTGTGCATCTCCCCCCACTCACACTCTGTTTCTCTCTCTCTCAAAAATAAAGATTAAAAAAAATTTTTTTTTCAACTTTTTAAATTTATTTTTGGGACAGAGAGAGACAGAGCATGAACAGGGGAGGGGCAGAGAGAGAGGGAGACACAGAATCGGAAACAGGCTCCAGGCTCCGAGCCATCAGCCCAGAGCCTGACGCGGGGATCGAACTCCCGGACCGCGAGATGGTGACCTGGCTGAAGTCGGACGCTTAACCGACTGCGCCACCCAGGCGCCCCTAAAAAATTTTTTTAATATGCACGGGGAAACCAAAAATTTGTTTGACTCACTTTATTGTAATGTTGGCTTTATTGTCTGGTCTGGAACTGAACCTGAAATATCTCTGATGTGTACCTGTATTTACTGAAATCACACGTTCCATTTAGCATTTAGAATAAGCACTACTGTGTGCTTAGTGAGCATTTTTCAGATGCTAATTCAGTGCCGGTACCTGAGGGCTGTGGAAAATAGATTAAATACAAAATAACTAAAAATAATACATCTGTATTTATCACTGTCCTATAATGAGAAGTTTGAGGCACATTTAAAAGGTTATTAGTAAGGGCACATAAAGGTTTGGGTAGAAGGGAAAATAGAGAGATTTCGGGGATGCTAAGTAGTGACCATCGTCTAGGAAAACGTCCCAGGCAGGAAGCCAAAGAAAGCCATGGGTGATCAGAAAAAAGACAAAAATTGCAGTGGGCGCCTGGGTGGCTCAGTCACTTGAGCGTCCAACTTTGGCTCAGGTCCTGGTCTTGTGGTTCATGGTATCCGGCCCCATGTCAGGCCCGTGCTGAGCACGGGGACTGCTTAAGAGTCTCTTTCTCCCTCTATCCCTCTCCCCTGCTCATGCTCTCTCTCTCTAAAAATGAAAATAAATAAATAAATAAATAAATAAAGGACAGAAGCTCTCTTTCTTTGGTGTACTTGGGTGAAAGCCAGGATTCTTTGCGAGTTCAACATGGGAGCGCACTGAAAAGTGAAGCCAACCCAGAGGAAATTAGATGAATGCTTAGCAAGAGAGAGAGTGGCCGATCCCTGGCATCGTTTGATCTGAATTCCGTATCCAGGCAGACCCAGCCTTGACGTTTGAGATAACAAATTCCCCTTGGCTCAAGCCTGTGGGTCTTGGGCTTTTTCTCATTTGGAACTCAAAGAGCGCCAACAGACATCCACCCAACAAGTGGACTTTCCTAATACTGTGTTTGTTAAACCTGTGCTTTAAGACCACACCTTCTAGAACAAAGTACTTTTCATCCCCAAACGCCAACAACAAATGCGATCTTGTTCTTCCTTATCTTCTTCCCTTTCCCCTGTAGAGTGTAGGAAAGTAATCAAGGGCCCAACATATGGTCTCCAAAGTCTTGCCTTTGGGCTTGTCCTCTGAACAGCATTTTCATGCTCAGAAGGAACTGAGCCTGGTTCTCCAGAGCTTTGTAAAAACAGAACTCTAGAGAACAAACCAAGGGTTACCAGAGGGCAGGTGACTAAGGGACGGGTTAAATAATAGGTGATGGGGATTAAGATGCACAGTTTGTCATGATGAGCACTGGGTGATGGATGGAAGTGTTGAGTCACTGCATTGTACACCTGAAACTAATATTACACTGCATGTTAACTATACTGGCATTTAAATAGACACTTTAAAAAATACACGTCTAATAATAATAATAACCACAGACTTTGGGTCCAGTGTGATGTTCATGTTGAAGGGCCTTTATTCTCGGGGAAACTCGGTCTAGGTCTTCCTTGGGATTGCTAGAGTCCCAGATCCCCCCTGAACAGACCAAAATTTGGGCACATGATGAGCTTGGAGGTTGTTGGAGGCACAGCGAGAAAGCATTTTCAGAGAAAGGACAAGCTATGGAGGGTTTCAATACTACAGCTGTGGCATGGATTTTTGAACAGGCTTCTATACTCTGGAAGCATGGGGGGATTTAGCACTGTCAGTAAAGCAGGAAAGCTGGAGAGGCAGAGAGGTGAGGCAGGCAGGATATTGTAGATAATGAAGCAATTTTCAACCGGAAAGTGTAGCAACTTTGAAAAACCAGAACTGATACTTCCTTGTCTGCTCTTACTGTGTGAGCACTTTGTGTGTGTGTGTGTAACACAGTTTAAAAATCCAGCCCTCAGATTGTTCTGGGGGGTGGGGGGGGAGTGGTTACTAAACCGGAGGAAATTACTGTGCACTGATATCCAGCAGTCCCTCTGTGTTGGACCCTAGAGCATACTCGTGGCTGGGGGGGCACTGGCTGTGGGTGGTCTCCTCTGGGAGGAGGGAAGGAGGTGCGATGGTCTCCTGCTGGGAACATGGCAGAGTGACTCAGAGTGTGGACGTTTCCTCCCTTTGCTTCGTGCAGATGCCCAGACCTCAAAAGGAGAAGAAAAGGGGCCGACACTGGTAGCTGGGTTTCTAAGTGAGGCAGCCTGAGGTCAGCGTGGCATTGGCTGGGGATGCAGGAGGCAGAGAGCAGCGGTATTTTCCTTAACCAAATGCCTTAGTGGACAAAAACCAGCCAGCTGATCAGTTGTTTTGACATCTTTTAAGCTCCCCCTCAGCTTTCAATTTGCCTAGCTGGTGTATAAATATAGGGCTTTGTTCTCTGGAACTTCTCATGTGTTTTCCAAGCATCCCAAAATTCCTCAAAGCATATCTGAGACTATGTTTCCTTTCCTTTTCTGTTGTCAACTTTTCTTAAAACCACATAAAGAATTCATGCCTTTTATAGAATCAGGAGAAAATTCAGGAACAGCAAAATGAGAAGTAGGAATAATGCCCGGGGTCATCTGTGTTGGCATTTTGTTACATGTATTTCCTTCATTGTGTGTTTATTGCTGGGCAATCCTTTTTTTTTTTTTTTTTCCTTTAATTGAGTATGTCCAGACATCTTTCCATGTTAACAAATACACTTCTATACAATAATTTTATTATTATTATTTTAAGTTTTTAAAATGTCTATTTATTTTTGAGAGAGAGGGAGAGAGAGAGAGAGAGAGAGAGAGAGAGAGAGAGAGTATGAGTGGGATAGGGGCAGAGAGAGAGAGAGAGAGACAGACAGACAGACAGAAGCAGGCTCCAGGCTCAGAGCCTGACGCGGGGCTCGAACTCACAAACCGCGAGATCATGACCTGAGCCAAAGTCGGACGCTTAACAGACTGAGCCACGCAGGCGCCCCTCTATACAGTCATTTTAAAGGTTGGCCGCATTGTGTCCTGTTGTCTAGATATAGATGATTTATTTTGCCAGTCTCTGTTGTTGAGTCAGAAAGTAGTATCTGGTTTTCCTGTTGGGTAACATCCTTATGGTTATATGTTTGCCCACATCTTTGGATGTCTCTCATAACTTCCTTGACGTGGAGTTTTGGGTCAAGTTGTGATTGTTTTTGAGGATTTTATGCCCTTTGCCAAATTGCCCTACAGGAAGTTGGTGATGGGTCACTAGTGCCCATGTCTTAAGCACCAGCTTTACACACTATAATGATAATTCCATCCAGGTTGGACCCAGGTGCAACGAAACACACAGACTCGTTTTCTTATTGAGTCTACTTACTTCTTTAAGGTTTTACTCCTCATTATCCCGGATACATTAGGAACTTGCAGGAAAATGGAAATATCTTGTCCCTCCATACATTTAACCAATATTTGCTCAACACCAACCACGTGCTTAGTCTGGAGTCTCAGCAGAGCAATGAACAGGACCCAGACCCTGTCCTCAAGGAAATTGCAACATAATGGAATTAATTAGGACCGGAATTTCACATACATAATAGCCAACTTGTGCAGAATAATTTTAAGATCCCTCCTGATGTGTATTACCTCATTTAAAACCACAACGACATTGATATCAGTATTACTACCCCATTTTATAGATGAATAATACATCAAGGCAGAAAGATACCAGCTGCAAACTTATGGAACTAACATGTGGCAGAGTAGCACCTCTAAATCACTCCCAGGGGAGCAGAAGGGAAAAAAGCACTATATTAAGGACATTAGAAAGTCACACCAAGTTTTATTCCTCACCTGTTTCTATATACGCGAAGTTCTTTGTCTCATTGTCTCTCCTCTTTGAAAATCCTTCCTGCATGGCCTTGAACCCACAGTCCGTAAGATCATGACCTGAGAGGAAGTCGTATGCTTAACTGACTGAGCCACTCAGGCTCCCCTCCACTAATTCATTTTTATCCCAGAAATAAACTTGTCAATTTCACGCATTCCCAGCATAGAGGTATATGTAAAGTCCAGGAGCAGGACAGTGGCTTTCTGACCCTCCGGTGCTGCTGGTGTGAATTTCCAAGAGCAGGTGCACATCTCTGACTCTGATTTCATCACATTGGGAAAACCCAAGATGTGGAAGGGTCATTTTAGAAGTAAGGGGACATTTTTGTTTCTGTTCATGGACAAATGTGTCTCCTTTTGTTAGATAGCAGTTTTAAAATTGATAGTATCCGGGGCACCTGGGTGGCTCAGTGGTTAAGCGTCTGACTCGGGCTCAGGTCATGATCTCACAGTTCATGGGTTCAAGCCCTGCGTTGGGCTCTGTGCTGACAGCTCAGCCTGGAGCTTGCTTCGGATTCTATGTCTCCCTCTCTCTCTGCTCCTCCCCTACTCCTGCCCTGTCTCTCTGTCTCTCTCAAAAATGAATAAACGTTAAAAAAATTAAAAATTAAACTAAATTAATAGTATCCTCTTTTTTTTGTTTTGGCTACCGGGAGCAAAGAGCTAATCTGGGAACTGATTGCAATGGCTTTCTGTGGCTTAGATTTTATAATTCAGTATTTTCCAACCCAGACCCCTCATTCATTCATTTTTATTTTGATGAGTAAATTGGATTTGGGACTTTTATCATAAACTTCCTCATTTTTTTTAATAGGTGAGGAATAAAAGATCAATAAATGGAAGGAGATCTGAAAAACAACCACTTAACAGGCAGGCTGAAGGAGAAGGTGATAAAAATTCCTTTCTCAGTCACCTATCCCAGTGTAGATACCTGCCTGGCTACATTTTACCCGAGTCAGCTGCTTTTCTGCTCTCCACACACAAGGCGTGTGTTTATTTATCTAGCACTCGCTTGGTCCTGGGCAGCCAAAAGAAGCCAGTTGGACATCACTTTGGCTTCTGCAGTTAATATTCTTTTTTGTTTTAATTGTTAATTTTTTTTTAAGTTCATTCATTTATTTTGAGACAGACAGAGAGCGCGCTTGCAGGGGAGTGGTAGAGAGAATCCCAAGCAGGCTCCGCACTGTCAGCACAGAGCCCAACATGGGGCTCGAACTCACAAACTGTGAGATCATGACCTGAGCAGAAATCAAGAGTCAGGCGCTTAACCAACTGAGCCACCCAGGTGACCCAGTTGTTCACTTAGTTTTGAGAGACAGAGAGAGAGAGAGAGAGTGAGCAGGGGAGGTAGAGACAGAGAGGGAGACAGAGGATCCGAAGCAGGCTCCAAGCTGACAGCAAAGAACCTGATGTGGGGTTCGAACCCACAAACCGTGAGATCATGACCTGAACCGATGTCGGACACTTCACCGATTGAGCCATCCCAGCGCCCCATCCGCAGTTAACGTTCTTATGCAGGGCTTGAGAGCCTCTGTTGGGAGCGAGTGCTGTGTGAACACACCTGCTCTTCATGTAGTGTGGAAAGGAACCTACTGGAGCCTGAGTGGGCAGGGTTCCTAAACTACTCCTCTTGGAGAGCTGAAGCCCCAGCACTTGAAGACTGTAGCAGGGACAAGAGCAGGGGTACCCACAGAGCTTGCCCTGCAGCATGAGCCCGAGTCAGTGCGGTGTTCCTCTGAGATGCCACCTTCCAGTGGTGATCGTATGTCTGTGCATCCCTCTGCCCTTGAGTGTCATGTGAAATTTCTTCTGGTGTCCTGGTCCCTGACTGTCTGCCTAGTGTTTTAGGGTTGGTTGTTGGGAAGGCTTTTCTGTGCGAGATTTTGAAGTGTGATGCTTGAGGAAAATGGAGGAGACTCTGACAATGTTTAAATTTCTTTTTTAATGTTTATTTATTCTTGAGACAGAGACAGAGCGTGAACAGGGGAGGGGCAGAGAGAGAGGGAGACACTCAGCCCCATCAGGGTGAGCTCACTCCCTTTCTCTCTAACCCCTTACCTACCCCTGTAGCTTCTGCACCCACCCAGGTCCACAGTGATCTCAATGATCACAAGATCTAGAAGCTCACCTGGGAGTCGCTGTGAGCACACGCTTTGATTGCATGGGGTTAAAGTCTCTACAGAACCCTAGACAGTTTGTTTTTGGGATTACAGGAGCGGAGAAATCATATTAAAATGACTTCCTGGCATTTTCTCCCTCCGCTCATTTACCAGTCATTGTGGAATATCAAATATCAGATCAAACATAATGAAAATTCCAAGTCTGCTTCTCTGATTAATTTTAATATATCCTTAAGAAAAGCGGATTCTTCTCCTTCCGCAAAGTAGACAGATTTGCTTGCCAGCCGTTTCCTTTGCAAATGGCTGTTCTCTCTTTATTTTCAGGGACCACACAAACACGGCAAAAATATTGGGGGCAGAGATTCATTTTTAACAAGTAGGAGGAAGTCTCAGAGAATTTAGAAAGATGGGGAGTCAGCAAGAAACAGAGACACCAAACGTTATAGTCCAAGTTCAGGGCACTTTTTCACTCGATACTATTTTTTTTTTTTTTTTTTAGAGGATCTACAGCCTCATCATTCTAATTCCTTGTTACCCAAAGGGTAGTATGCGGACCAGAAGATTTGGCATCACGTGGGAATTGTTCAGGAAAGTCCTGCTTGACATTAACAAAAAAGAGTTGCATTCACTGTTAAGCTTGTAGGAAGAGAACACAAATTTCCTTTGCTTCCCTGACTTGATGGTCCCAGTAAGCTCTCGGTATCTGTAAGAATTCAACCTCACTAGCTCGGATTTCCCTGGCAGCGTCTAAGACAGGATCTCAGTTCATTTTCTAAATACCTTTAAGCTTTCCTTGGAATCCTCAGAAGGTCACCCACATGCCACTTGGAGGGACAGATTTTCCTCCCCGACTGTTGTCTGTCACTTACTGCCTGCTGGGGTGTTTCATGGCAGCCCCAAATCCCCTCCAATGGGCAGACGTATTCAAGGGCCATGTTTCCTTCAATATTCACCACATCAAGATTCCATTAGGGGGGTGGAGGGTGGACAAATGGTGGAGGGGAGTGTGAGATACAGGCTTCCAGTTATGGAATGAATGAGTCATGGGAATAAAAGGCACAGCACAGGGAATATGGTCAGTGGTATTGTAATAACGCTGTATGGTGACAAGTGGTAGTTATACTCGTGAGCACAGCGCAACATATAAACTTGTTGAATCAGTGTGTTGTACACCTGAAACTCATGTAACATCGTATGTCAACTATACTCAAACAAAATTTAAGCCCATTTTATTTAAAAAAAAAAAAGGGGGGGGCACCTAGGTGGCTCAGTTGGTTAAGTGTCCAACTTCAGCTCAGGTCATGATCTCATGGTTCATGGGTTCGAGCCCTGTGTCGGGCTCTGTGTTGACAGCTCAGAGCCTGGCGCCTGCTTCAGATTCTGTGTCTCCCTCTGTCTCAAAAATAAATAAACATTAAAACAAACAAACAAAAAACCCCCTCAAATATCTTCAAAAAAAAAAAAAAGAGTCCGCTAGACCATGAGCAGAGATGGGGAGGTACCACCTCCTGCATTTGCTGACATAGCCTTGTGTGTACCCTAATATAACTCCCAGCCCTACTCTCCCCAGATCTAAGACATCTCCAAGGCCACAGTTTTGATAGGCACCTGTCTCCGCTTCCCATCTCCATTCCCAGGCACTCTGGCACCAAGCCCTCACTGCAAATTCCTTCCTCTGTGAAAGCCACCTCACGCAGAATGACCAATGCCCTGGGTCATCATTAGTACCAATGCATCATATCCTCACAGAGTCTGAATCCCCGCGTAGGCTCAGCTGGAACCACACCCATGAGAAGCAACAGTGTGATGTAGATGGTTACACAACAACAAAAACCAACCACCATATCCACAGCCAGTGCTTGCTTTGAGTTCATTACCCATCAAACCAAAATACTTGGAGACGTATTTTTGCTAGATCACTGGAGACACTCATTGAGCTTGGCTGAGATCACAGGAAAACTACATCTTAAGATAGATGTTGATAATATGGAGAGGGGCCAGATCTCAGCAAAGAGGATGTTGACGTGTCTGGAAAGCACTTATATAGGAGTGAAAGGAAGCAGAGAGGTTTCTCCTGGAAAATGGAGGCCAGGATAAGGTCTACAAAAAAATTTTTTTAATGTTTATTTGTGAGAGAGAGAGAAAGAGACAAAGTGTGAGATGGGGAGGGACAGAGAGAAGAGGGAGACACAGAATCCAAAGCAGGCTCCAGGCTCTGAGCTATCAGCACAGAGCCAGATGCAGGGCTTGAACCCAAGAACTGTGAGATCATGACCTGAGCCCAAGTCAGACGCTTAACTGACTGAGCCATCCAGGCACCCCTAAGGTCTGTAAATTTTAAACAGCAGTCATGTGGCCAGATAAGGTCTGTTGTTCTGGCTTTTCCTGATGCACAAAGATCAATGAGAGGAAATTACAGAGAGGCAGGTTCTAAGACCACAAACCAACTAATGAGGAGTGAATGCCTTGGGAAGTTGACTTCCCTGTCACTCATGCATCTCAGCTAAGAAGAGTATACTTCCATTAGAGCACTTTAGGAGAAATTATTGAATTAAATGGGGGAGAGAATTAACCCTGACAGCCTAGTATCTTGAAAAAAATGCTAGAAGGAATCTTTAATGTTTAAAGAAAATTTATGTATTTATTTTAAGATAGAGATAGAAAGAGAGAGCATGTGAGTGAGTGGGTGAGGGGAAGAGAGAGAGGAAGAGAGAGAAAGTAGGCTCTATGCTCAGTGAAGAGCTCAACATGGGGCTGGATCCCAACTGTGGGATCATGACATGAGCCAGAATCAAGAGTCAGACACTTAACCAACTGAACCACCCAGGTGCCCCTAATCTTAGAGATTATTACCCAAGTTTAGGAGACTGACACCCAGAGTGGAGATTTGACTTACCCAAGTTCAGATGTCTAAATTATTATTATTGTTTTGTTTTAGAGAAAGAGAGAGAGTGCGAGCAGGGGAAATGTCTGGAGAGAGAGAGAGAGAGAGAGAGAGAGAATCTCAAGCAGTCTCCAGGCTTGATGTGGGGCTCGATTCCATGACCCTGGAATCATGACCTGAGCTGACCCTGGGATGGTGACCTGAGCTGAAATCAAGAGTTGGACACTTAACTGACTGAGCTACCCAGGCACCACTGGAGTCCAGATTTCTAATCCCTATCTGAGTATATTTCTGGCTACGTGCCATTCTTCCCTCTAAGATTCCATACATATCTCAACTTCTTTGATGCTATATCTACCCCAAGGGGATCAGGTGAATTAATGGGAAAATTGAAGAAATCAGGTAGGACTTGAATGATTTACTCTCTGGAAACTACCATGAAGTAAATTAATTCTGTTAAGAGTAAACTGTCTACTTATCCTTAGACTTAACCAATTGAATCTCTTCATTCACAAATAGGTATATCTCTTTCAGAATATATTAGTAGAGTTCCAATCTATTCTCCACTTAAACTTTGACTTTATCTGAGAACCATTTCAACTGAATATTCTCTAGGACATAGGTTAGAAATTCATTTATTCTTTGGGTCAAATGGAATGAAACAATGATTGACCATTGAGATGTCATATTTAATTGTTAGAAAGAGAAGAGCCATTTGTAAACAAACAAACAAGCACAAACCTCTTTCAGACATATCCTAAAGGACATCATTGACCCCGGGATTGTGAGGAGATAGTTCTTGTGGGAGATAGTTCTATTCATGGTTCAAGTTGAGCTTGCTGACACTTCACTCTCTGGTGCCACCTGGCCAACCCTTGCATAGGAAGCTTCTGCATCTGTGAAATAGGGATGTTATCATCACTGTCACCCTCCAATTCCTCCAGGTCTATTAGGAGGATCATCAGCAAGGGCTACAAGACTTAACATACAAAATCCTGGGGCACCTGGGTGGCTCAGTCGATTAAGCATCCAACTCTTGGTTTTGGCTCAGTTCATGATCTCATGGTTCATGAGTTTGAACCATGAGTCAGGCTCTGCATTCACAGCAGGGAGCCTGCTTGGGACTCTCTGTCTCCTTTTCTCTCTACTCCTCCTCCTCTTGCACTCTCTCTCTCTCTCTCTCTGTCTCTCTCTCTCTCTCTCTCTCTCTGTCTCTCTCAAAATAAAGAAATAAATATTAAATAAAAAAGAAAGAAAATAGGGGAACTCTATAGCATTTTCTTAGTGCCAGGAGCTTCAGCTGGACCTTCTATTAGGAGTGTCTTTTGTTTTCATAGTGAGATCCTTTCAACCTTACCTGAGTGTGTGCCAATGAGTGACTCTTAAGGAGTGAGGGGGACCTGGGTAGCTTCAGCTTGAGGAGTGAGGGGAGCTAGTGCCAGGAAAACCAAACAGGTGATTAGAGTTTTGGACCTTCAGCTCCCCACCCCCGCCCCACCTACACTCTCCAGGGGTGGAGACAGAATTCAGTCACCAACAATTCAGTCATTTGTGTAATGAAACCACCATGAAAATCTCTGAAAAGGCTGGGTTTAGAAAGATCCAAGGGGTACCAGTCAACACACTTTCAACAATTTAAGTTGTTAAGTTTTGTTAAACTTATTTTTGTTAACTAAAATTTGCTGCCCAGCATCCATCATTCCATTTTCCCTTTCTTCTTATAACAGCATGTTGATTTTTCCAGAGAGCATCATCCCTTCCTCCCTTTCAGACCATGGGGGGAGCTGACCCATCCCCTGCTTACATGGTGGCAAGTCAACAGAGTTCATCCTTTAAAAAAATTGTTTCAAGAGTGGGCACATGAAATAAGTTAGTTTAATAAACCTAGTCTTTGGATGTTTGCCTGACATTGCCAAAGAAAGTTCTCTCTGTCCTTTGAGATTGCTCACCTGAATGGATGTAAACCAAGACCTTGTGGAGGCCATCTTGTGTCCATGGGGGTGATGTTGCCTGAGAGTGGAGCCAGGACAAGAGGAAATTGGAGGGAGTGTAGGGGAGAGAGGGAGAGAGAGAGAGGGGCGTCGGGAGGAGACTTTCTATTATAGGAGCCAATAGATTTCCTTTTCTTCTTTAGCCAATTCAAGTTGGGTGTCTGTCATTGAGCCAAATATATCCTTCTTAGCATTTCCAAAGTGCCCTTCTACTCTGGTCCCAGATGGCCTGGGAGGAACACGGACAAAGCTCCTAAAGCTCTCTGCTGAAATTATTTGGGCTCCGGAGACTGAATTTAAGTCCTGGTGCCCCCATCATTTACTAATAATGATCAGGGACATGCTGTATAATTGCCTGTAAAGCACAGATAAAAATACCTCCCCTACCTACCTCACAGGTTATTGGGATAGCAGAATGAAATGAAGCGTGTATACTTGCTATCTTAGCCACATGAACACATTAAAATGTTAGCGAGGAACGGAGGAGAGAATCACTGGTGACTTCTGGTGTCCTCTCTGTGCTAGGGACAATGCCAGGCACTCCACATACACGATTGTCCTTTATCTTTATGACAGCCCTGTGAGGCAGGCTGTGGTAAGCGTTCCCATATACAGCATCTAGTACATTTCCTGGTTGGGAGCGGTTGCTCAATACATATCAATTTCCTGTTGTAACTGTGCCACCGGCTTAGGGACCTAGGATAAATCACATCTACAGTTCTCAAGTTTCTTTAGCTGTAATATAGTGGCTTGAACTAAATAATATTCAGTATTCCAGGCAGCCTTAATTGTATAAGGTAGAATTTTTGAACTTGGCACTTGGAAAAAAGGCTTTATGATCAGACAAGTTGGGGACATGCTGGAATCAAAGTTACATAAGACTCCTGTGCAAGGTCATGTAACAAATCTGTAGCTGACCTAGGAAACTGGGTATATTCTATGTCCTGATAGGGGTTTGGGCTACACAGGTGCATGCATTCGTCAAAACACAGCATCCATAGACATAGTATTTGTGCATTTCATAGAACATAAGTTTTACGTGGGAAGGAAAGATCTGTAAAAAAAAAATATTGAGCACTAGGTAACCCTATGCATGTTGAAGTATTTGGGGAAGAAGTGTACTGAGGCCTGTAAGTTCCTTGGAAATGTACCAGAATTAACATGGACTAATGGGTGAAGACAGGGTTAGACAGATGGGTAGATGGGATACAGAAAGGATAGTCAAATGATCATGAAGTCATCCAGGTGGGGTGGTGCCCAGGGTTCACAGCAAAGTGCTTTTTACTGTGCTGCCTTTTTGAGGTTTTTCATATTAAAATGTTAGTTTCATAACAAAATGTTAGAGAAAACAACCATCGCCATGCCCAGTTTTCTGTCCAGGGCCTTATCTCTCTGACCAGCCCACGGTTCCAGCTTTGCTTTGGGCTCCCAGGTGAAGATCTACTGCCTGAGGGTCTGAGCTCTCTGCCTAGAAGGAAACAGGCACACAATTTATTGTGATGATTCCCTTCCCGGGCAAAAATCTCACCCTTTTTCTTAACAGGGAAAGCAAACTCCCTCCAGCTCAATCCCTTTGCCCTAGCAAGAGCGAGCGTGAGTTCTGAAAGATCCCCTCTGCCTCAGCTGTCACTGCCTCTGTTCCCCGCTGCTGCCTTGGCTTTGGTGGCGCCCCAGTCCCCCAACAGCCACTCTGTCACCATTGCCTCCACTCTGTCACTTTCCCCCGTGGCCTGGCTTTGGAGGCTCCACAAACCCTGGAAATACCGGAGAGTCCCCCTCTGCCTTCCCTCTCACAGTGTGATCTGGGGTCAAGTCCAGGGGTTTAAGCTGATGACTCTATTTATGGTTTTAGTTCATTTAATTAATCAGGCACATCAAATCTGCTACCCGCTATGTCTTAAAGTCTGACCCACATCCAATTTTGAATGATAATTATGCCTGCTGTTTGCCTATGCTTTTCTTAATTCTAAGCGCTTTGTCTCTCTTTCCATAGCTCATTGCAATTTTCACGAGATAGACAAGCATGTAGGTGTCACTCAGCTTTCACAGATGGAGAACCTGGGAGGCCGTGCAAACACATTTATTGAGTTCCTACTGCATGCACTCATTTGCTGCCTGTTTCCACGTCCCCGTCCCACTTTTAAAGCCCACAGCCTCCTTGCAAGGCGTTTAGTACACGGATACCATGGTACCACTTTTGCAAATAGGGAAACTGAGGCCCAGAGAATACTTGTTGAGGTCCAACAACCAGACAGCAACAGAAGCACAGTCCCACAGAATATCAGAACAGGAGGGGTGTCAGTGGCTTCCTAGCCACCCACTCTACTTTCCAGTTGAAGGCACCAAGTCCCGGAGAGCAGACGTGAGCTCCTTCGAAGAAGAGCTTAGAATTTGAACTCAGGTCTACATTTTCTGACTCCATTTAGAAGCTGCAGAACTCCATATAAGACATAGACATATGGGGAAGCTGGAGCGTTTCACACCCGCAGGGTAGCTGTATGCCACTCTAGGCTGGCCTTGCAGTTTTTAAATCTGGCAGGAGCTGAATGCCGGGTTGCCTTCAAAGCTTAGCCACTCTCAGGCTGTGAGGCACTTGGGCAGCCCAGACGGAATCTATGTTCCTGGTGCAACAATTGCCTCACGTGCCAGGAGGCTTTGAAAGCCAAGGGCAGAATCAATTCCTGCAATATAAACATCGAAATGAGTAGCGAATGGAAAAAAACACATCAGACCCCAGAGCAGCTAGGCACCTGGACCTGCTTTTACAGCACCCCCCGCCACATCCTGATTCAGTTTGATTGGGTTTGAGGGTGAAAGGGTTGGGGGGGGGTGCAAAGGCCCAATTTTCTTACCAATGTGACATGCATCACCTCCCTGCAGACAGCATAAGCTTGCTTATCAGATAGCCTCTGGATATGGCTGTTCACACCCAAGTGTTGCAGACAGAAGGATGCTTACTTCTGAGCTGGCATTTCGGTCCCTCTCCCAATAAAGTTGGCAGCTAGGTCTGAGGTTTGTTTGCATATTTAGTTGCTTGTATATCTGCAAAAATCTCTTAGTCCTCTAACACATGGGCTCCCATCACTGAAGGTGAACCGTACTGGTTGAACTGTCCTGTGTACAGGTGGCTTGTATGTGTGAATGGCATGTGGCAAGCCCAGACAGACGTGAACTTCATTTGGACTCCTGAATCAGTAGAGCTTTCACCTGTTGCTTAAAAGGGACGTGGTTTTTTTTTTTTTTTTAGGTTTATTTATTTATTTATTTAGAGAAAGAGAGAGAGAGAGAGTGGGGAAGGGGCAGAGAGAGGAGGGAGAGAGAGAATCCCAAGCTCGATCTCACAAACTGAGAGATCATGACCTGAGCCTAAACCAAGAGTTGGATGCATAACCAACTGAGCCACCCAGGCGCCCCGGGACAGTATTGATTTAGCCACAGTGGGCCCTGGATGGGACCGCTGATGTCCCACATGTGACATTATAGACGACAAAATGAGCCAGACTTTGGTAGAAGTTCTGCTTTCTGACAACCAGAGGCTAAGTATTATTGGGTCTCCTGGGGCCCACTCATTCCCCTGGTGCTGGGGGTGGGATGTGAACCAGATGTGCACCAAAGGGATGGGTATTCTCACGGCTTCTCCTAGAGCAGATTATTCCCAGGCAAGGCGATCCGGTAGCTTAACATCCAGACTAGGTCTGTCTGGGGAGGGAAAAGGGGGCCTATTAATAAAATTACACAGGCATATCAGGTGTGAACCAGGATTGACCATGTGTCTCTTAGGACACTTGAGCGGAATAAGAAAAAATACTGCCTCCCTGGGCTCTGAGGCAGGAGAGACCTGGGGCAGGTCCCTGCCACAATGGCAGCAGGCTGGGCACCGAGAGGGAGAGGGACGGGAGGGATGCTGTAGGCTGGTCTGGGTCTTGGCATTTACTGGAAGCTACTCCCTGAACCATATTTCCAATCCATCACCTCTGACAGTTCGGTGCAGATTCCTTAAATGTTGCTGCCTGGGCATTTGTGTGTGCAGAATGAAGGGAAGGGAGGGGTGAGTGAGCACAGAAAACACAGTGGGAAGGAAGCGTCCCCTCCCTTGAGGGCTGAGGGGTAGGAGCAGTCGGGGGTGGCATGAGGGGGTGTCTCCAGCAGAGCTCAGCTTTGCACAGTGCTACAGCAGCCTCCTGGAGGCGGCAGGACATGGGACAGCAGGGTGACAGCACCAGGCACGGACAGAGAGCAGGGGCCACGTGGGGGTGAGGGGTGGGGGGAGGATCCCAGCCGGTCTGCTAAGGACTCTGTACCCTCTGTGCATTTGGGTGCTTGATTCACCTCCCCAAGCCCACCTCCACACTTCCCCGTCTGAGTTATCTTAACAGGGTATGCGCTTTGCAATCACAGAGACGCTTTCAGATTCTGTTGCTGTTCTGTTCCTTGTGTGGCTTCTCACGCCTGGGGAGATAACGGATGTCTTCGGGAGACAGTCTGAGCTCCCGGCTCCCCGGCTCTCTGCACGCACCTCCAGGCTGGCGTTTGAGTTCTGAATTGTACTTGCTTGTCACTTATCTGTCTTGCCCACTCCCTCTGCTAACAGCAACTTGAGATTGCCGCATCCTCAGGGCCCAGCACTGTGCCTGGCAAAAAGCGGGCCTCCCGGGTGTCTTTGAGCAAATGACGGCAAGAGATGGCAGTCACCTGGGGGGTGAAACAGAGGTCAGGATAGAGCCCCCATCCTCTTCAAGGTCTCAGACACCCATGCAGGTTCTCCAAGACAGTATAAAACCTCTAGTCTTGCTTTTTTCCCCCCTATTGCTTTCAATTTGATCTTGTTGGTCTGCTTTCTATGTTACACAGAGAGAAAAAAAAAATGACCTTACTCTTGTGGCTTGAAAATGACACGGGCAGGGGCTCCTGGTTGGCTCAGTTGGTTAAGTGTCTGACTTTGGCTCAAGTCAGGATCTCCAGCTCCTGGGTTCAGCCCATGTGGGGCTCTGTGCTGACAGCTCGGAGCCTGGAGCCTGCTTTGGATTCTGTGTCTCCCCTCTCTCTCTGCCCCTCTCCTGCTCACGCTCTTCTGTCTGTCTCTCTCTCTCTCTCAGAAATAAATAAACATTAAAAAAATTTTTTTTAAATTGACTGGGGCAAACAGGATTTTTTTTTCTCAATTTTTTAAAACGTTTATTTATTTATTTTGAGAGAACGAGCGAGTGAGCGAGCGAGAGCACAAGCAGCAGAGGGGCAGAGAGAGAATCCCGAGCAAGCTCCACAGTGTCAGCGCAGAGCCTGGTGCAGGTCTTGAACTCACTAACCGTGAGATCACAACCTGAGCTGAAACCAAGAGTCCAATGCTCAACCAACTGAGCCACCCAGGCACCCTAAACAGGATTTATTTCTAATTAAGTGCTTCCAGAAAAATTTCTGCCATCGCATCTTTTCCTTTGCAGTTCTTACAACTCATAATATATAGGGGTGCTAGTTGTATCATTTTTTTGGTTTTTCCACAATACAGGAGTCCATTTGAAAAATTGCCATTATTGAGGGGCACCTGGGTGGCTCAGTAGGTCAAGCGTCTGACTTCAGCTTGGATCATGATCTCACAGTCCATGAGTTTGAGCCCCACATAGGCTCTGTAATGACAGCTCAGAGCTAGAGCTTGCTTCAGATTCTGTGTCTCTCTCTCTCTGCTCCTCCCCTGCTCTCACTCTCTCTCTCTCAAAAATAAAATAAAAACATTAACAAAAATTGCCATTATTGCTTGGGAGTTCTGAAGTTATTTCCTATCATAATCTGAAAGAGTGTTTCCCTCTTGTAATTTGGCTTGCAATTTTACTTAGGAATTTTTCCCTGAGTTAGGAGAAATTACATGATATACCTAGTCATATGTTCAGCATATTATAATCATTCAATACATGTTGCTTAAAGAGAACATTTCCTACTTACAAAGGCTGAACAAAGACTTTTTAAAAAATAAAGATCAGAGAAGTTGTAGCAGATATAAATATATGCATTTATTCTTCCAGGCTTTACATCTGAACACAGGTTTTTTAAAAAATTATTTTTTCTTTCTATAATTTATTTATTTTTTATAATTTATATCCAAGTTAGTTAGCACATGATGCAACAATGATTTCAGGAGTAATTACCCATTTAGCCTATCCCCCCTCCCACACCCCTTCCAGTAACCCTCTGTTTGTTCTCTATATTTAAGAGTCTCTTATGTTTTTGTCCCCCTCCCTGTTTTTATATTGTTTTTGCTTCCCTTCCCTTATGTTCATGTATTTTGTCTCTTAAAGTCCTCATATGAGTGAAGTCATATGATTTTTGTCTTTCTCTGACTAATTTCACTTAGCATAATACCCTCCAGTTCCATCGCATAGTTGCAAATGGCAAGTTTCATTCTTTTTGATTGCCGAGTAATACTCCATTGTATATATATACCATATCTTCTTTATCCATTCATCCATTGATGGACATTTGAGCTCTTTCCATACTTTGGCTATTGTTGATAGTGCTTCTCTAAACATGGGGGTGCATGCATCCCTTCGGAACAGCATACCTGTATTCCGTGGATAAATGCCTAGTAGTGCAATTGCTGGGTGGTAGGGTAGTTCTATTTTTAGTTTTTTGAGGAACCTCCTTCCTGTTTTCCAGAGTGGCTGCACCAGCTTTCATTCCCACCAACAATGCAAAAGAGTTCCTCTTTCTCTGCATCCTCGCCAACATCTGTTGTTGCCTGAGTTGTTAATGTTAGTCATTCTGACAGGTGAGGTGGTATCTCATTGTGATTTTGATGTGTATTTCCCTGATGATGAGTGATGTTGAGCATTTTTTCATGTGTTGGTTGGCCATCTGGATGTCTTCTTTGGAGAAGTGTCTCTTCGTGTCTTTTGCCCATTTCTTCACTGGATTATTTGTTTTTTGGGTGTTGAGTTTGATAAATTCTTTATAGATTTTGGATACTGACCCTTTATCTGATATGTCATTTGCAAATATCTTCTCCCATTCTGTCAGTTGCCTTTTCATTTTGCTGATTGTTTCCTTCTCTGTGCAGAAGCTTTTTATTTTGATGAGGTCCCAATAGTTCATTTTTGCTTTGGTTTCCCTTGCCTCTGGAGATGTGTTGAGTAAGCAGTTGCTGTGGCCGAGTGAACACAGTTTTTTACAAATTGCCTGGTAAGTAACAGGTGGATAAATTTGAAGGTTAAGATGAAAACTTTACTTTTAAATATTTAAAAAATTTTTCTTTTAACATTTTTTATTTTAAAAACGGTAAGAGGAGAAAATGAAAGTAATAGTCATCCCATCTTTGCCACATTTTTGAGAATTATAACCTCCCCCATTATCACCACCACCAAAATCTAGTCACTGTTATTAACACACACACACACACACACTTATACATGCTCACTCACATACTCATACAAACTCATACATACACACTCACTCATATTCTCACTCACCCACATACACACTCCCACAACCACACACATGCACATTCACACCCACCACATACACACACTGACTCATTCGTATACTCATACAAACACTCATATACTCTCACCCACATATACACACTCACATAAACACACACACTTACTCACATACACACTCACACAAGTGTGCACACACACACACACACACAGAAACTCACTCACATATATTTCTAGAAAAATGGAATCATCCTTATTATACTGTACTGCCATTTTCCTTTTTCATATTTTCAAATTTTTTATAGACCTATTGCAAACTCAGAATGAGATAGTATCTCATTCTTTTTTTATAATTTTGTTTTTTGCATTTAGTCTTTTAATCTGTGTGAGATTTCGTTCTGTGTATGGTGTGAGACAGGGCTCCAACGTTGATCTTCTAAATGAATTGACAGTTGTCTCACCCAGTCATCAAAAACTATCCTTCCCTACTGATTTAAAATGCTGCTTTTTGGGGGTGCCTGGGTGGCTCAGTCAGTTAAGCATCCGACTCTTGATTTCAGCCCAGGTCATGATCTTGCAGTTCATGGGATCTATCCCCATGTCAGGCTTGGGGCTGATAGCGCAGACCCTGCCTGGGATTCTCTCTCTCTCCCTATCTCTCTGATCCTCCCCTGCTCATGTTCTCTCTCTCTCTCTCTCTCTCAAAATAAAAAAATAAACTTAAAAAAATGCTGCTTTTATCATGAACTGAATTCCTGTATGAATGTGAATCTGTCTGGACTTTTGTTCTGTTTCAATGATCTATTTGTTTATATCTGTGCCACTTAATCATTGTTTAACTTATATAATTTATGAGGTAGTCAGATAGCTATTTGTCTATTCCTGCATAAAGTGATTTACAATTTTAATTTCCATTTTAATTTTTTATATCCGGTAGAAAAAGTTTCCCTGCATTGCCTACTCTCTTTTTGGTTTTATTTTTAACTTTTGAAAATTTTAACAAAATAAGATGTGTACATAATTTAAAAACTAAATAAATGAGAAGGCTTATAATTACAAACAACACTTGTCCTACTACTCTTCATTTCCTCATTTCCTCTCCTCAGAGGTAATCACTTTTACCTCTTTTAGCTGCTATTTCTGGCATTGACCTTTAAATTTCTAAATAATGTTATTATACCACTAATTGCTTGATTGATCACTTTTTCACATCATTTATTGACTTCCATTCATAAATATTCCTCTGTTTTACATCGTACCCCACTCCCTCTTCAACAGAGTTTATCACAATTTTGGCTAAATACATAATTCATGTTTACATTAAGATTGGACAAATACTTGGAGTATTTGATTAGTATATTAGTATTGATTAGTATATTATGTATATTAGTATGAGAGTTGATTAGTATATTATGACTACATTTCCTTTCCAGTATAAATAAAATCCTTTCTTGTTTTTTTTTTTTTTGGAGTTATTAATTGCTCCTGTTTTTACTTGTGTGATTTTTTTTTTTATAAACATATCTCAGTTTTTTCCAAATATTCCATTGAAGGACCACATACCTATCAGCAGATTTTCTCCCATGCTCAGAAGCATTAGATAGTTTTTTTTACTTCTTCCTTTACCTGGAAGCTTTCTTCCCAGAAACTTTTGTCTTCCTCCTCCAATTCCTTATTTTCTTCATCTCAAGTCTTTCTCTTTTTAAATTTGTTTCCTTGTTTTGTTGGAGCATGTTTTCCAGTTGCTGTCAACATTTCTGTATTCTTATGTTTTAGATATGTTATTTTAATTTAATTTTATTTTGAGGGGTAGGGGCAGAGGGAGAGAGAGAAAGAATCTCAAGCAGGCTCCTCACTGACAGTGAGGGGCTTGATCCCATGACTCTGGGTTCATGACCTGAGCCGAAATCAAGAGTCGGATGCTCAACTCACTGAGCCACCCAGGCACCCCTAGATAGGTAACTTTTAAATAGTACATATTCGGGGTTGATTTTTTGATCTAGATGGGCAATCTTAGTGTTTTAACCGGCCAGTTAGTCCATCTACATTTAATCTAATTCTCTACATTTTGTTTAATGTAGAGAATTTAATGTTTAATGTTTTTATTTACCATCTATTCTATGTTTTTTTTTCTTCTCTTTCTTTTTGTTTTCATTGATTTTACTAGCTTGAAAATTTTCTTTCCTATCTGCTTGGAAGTTGCACACTTCATCTCCTTTTTCTTGGTGGTTATTCTAGAAGTTACAGTATGCATCCTTGACTTATCAAATGTTACTTAATTCCTTTACCTTCCTCCCAGACAGCACAAAAACTTCAGTATTTATTATCATATTCCCAAATTTCATGCTTTTATTGCTATGTATTTCAATTCTCTTTATATTTAGACACCTTAAGGCATAAAAGTTATTATTCTACATGGTCAATATTCATTTAGATTTACTCATGTATTTACTATTTTCTTTGCTCTCCTTTTTCCCCCCTCAACTATACCTTCTGCCCGTGATCATTTTTCTTGTGTCTGAAGTGCATTCTCTATCATATACTTTAGTGGAGATCTACAGAAGGCAAAATTTCTGTGCTTTTACTTATCCAGTAATGTCTTTATGTTGCCTTCATTTTTGAAGCATATAATTTTGCTGAGTTTAGAATTCTAGATGGGTGGTTATTTTCTTTCAATACATTGAAGATAACATTCCCTTGTGTTCTGGCTTTTTATTTTATTTTGTAATATTGAGATGTCAGCTGTCACTCCATCACTCCTTTGAAAGCAACTTTTTCTCTAGCTTCTTTTAAGATTTTCTCTTTCTTGGGGCACCTGGGTGGCTCAGTGGGTTAAGTGTCTACCTTTGGCTTGGGTCATGATCTCATGGTTCGTGAGTTCAAGCCCTGCCTGGGGCTCTGCACCAGCAGTGCAGAGCCTGCTTTCAATTCTCTGTCTCTGTCTCTCTTGGCTCCTCCCCTGCTCTCTCCCTCACTCTCTCTCTCAAAAATAAACATTTTAAAAATTAAAAAGAAAATGGCTTTTCTCTTTCTTTTTGCTTTTCTTCCAAACCAAAGTGTGGATTTCTTTATATTTGTCCTGAGGATTTATTGGGTTCCCAAATTTGTGAGTTGTTGTCTTTCATCAATTCTTAAAAGATTATTAGTAACGTTTTTCTTAGATTATTGTTTTTACTCTATTCCTCTCTACTGTCCTCTGTGGTCTGATTGGAGAACATATGTCTCCAAGATCTAACATATATATATTAGATCTTTTTCTATGACAAACCATGGCCTGTGGGTCAGCCGTCTATTTTTGTAAACAAAGTTTTGAATATAGTCATGCTTATTTATTCACCTCTTATCTATGGCTTTTTTTTTTTTTTTTTTTTAAGCTACAGTGGCAACCGACACACTATAGCCTGCCTGCCTGGACTAAAATATTTACTACCTGACCTTTCAAGCAAAAGTTTGCCAAAGCTTACCTGATATTTTTTATCCTCTCTTCTGTTTTCTTTCTCATCCTTTTGGCCTTTCTGTAACACATTCTGGATCTCTTCTTCTGATTTATATTCCAGTTTCCTTGTCTAATATTTGGCTGTATCTGCTGGACTGTTAGACTCTGCATTAAATTCTTAATTGTGGGTCTTATATTTTTCAGTTGTAGAACTTCTACTTGCTTCTTTTTCAAATCAAAGTCACTTTTTTGGTTTCCACATCCCAGCTGAAAGTTTCAAGCTTTTCTTTTTCTCTTTTAAGACAAGAAACATGGTTTTGGAGTCTGTGCCCAGTACTTTCACTCTCTGAAGTTAGGGTGTCTTTCTGGGTTTGTTTGAATGGTAATATTCCCAGCTGCTGGTTTTCACTCATAGACAACTTGCACTTAACATTGCATTTAAGCATATTTCTTTTTTTGGAGAAATAATCTGAGGCCTAGGATGAAAATATATACCACCACAGAGAACGTTCATTTGCTTCTGACCCTTTGGGACCACATGAACTGAGATCCCAGACTTGAGATTCTCAGAGTCACCCACATGAGAACAGTGTTACTTCCACACACTGGAAGGTTCCCAAAGTCATCAGCACACTGGAATCACCGGGGGAGCTTCCAAATTTACTGGTGCCTGTGTCCCACCCCCAGAGACTGTGACTTCATTGGTCTCTGGTGCAGCCTGCACTTTGGAATTTTTCAAAGCTCCCCTGACGGGATTCCTGGGTGGCTCAGTCGGTTAAGCATCCGACTTGGTCTCAGGTTATGATCTCCCGGTTCATGGGTTTGAGCCCCACGTTGGGCTCTGTGCTGATGGTGCACAGAGATTGCTCGGGATTCTCCTCTCCCAATCTCTCTCTGCCCCTTCCCTGCTTGTGCTCTCTCTTGAAAATAAACAAACATTAAAAAAATAATAATAAAATAAAAGCCCTCCTGAGATCCTACTATGCAGGCACATTTGGGAAGTCCTGCTCCAAGAGTAAAGCCCTTCAGGACCTCAACTTAATGTGTGTGTCTATCAGACTCTCCACTTGGCTGTTCCTTTTATCTCTTTTGTCCAGTGAGGTTGCCAGATACTGCAGCTCCCTATTGCAGCCTTTTCTTCCTAAGCAGAGCAAAAACAGCGGTGAGAACTTGCTTCTCAGATTCTCCAAAATTTGGCCATAGTAATCCATCACTATCTTACCAGCTTTTTGATGCTTTGAAGAAGAATTGAAATATAAATATGTTATTCATATTTGTAAAATATAGTTTAATTATATATTTCAGTCTAGTATCTTAAAAATAATATATTTAATATTTATAAATGAAAATATGCTAATTATAAGATAATTATAAAGATATATACATATATAATATATTTAAATAATTAAAATTGTATCTGGATATATTGTTTCCCTACAACTGTTTTTTTTGTTTTGTTTTGTTTTTTGATTTTGTGTGTGTGTGTGTGTGTGTGCATGCACGCGGAAGTATCCATGCTGCTTCCACTCCCAGGAATGTTTTATTTTGTTACTTCCTTTTTAAAAAAAATCATTTATTTATTATTTTTGAGACACAGAAAGGAATAGAGCACGAGCAAGGGAGGAGCAGAGAGAGAGGGAGACCCAGAATCAGAAGCAGGCTCCAGGCTCCGAGCTGTCAGCACAGAGCCTGACACGAGACTTGAACTCGTGAACTGCGAGATCATGACCTGAGCCGAAGTCAGATGCTTAGCCAACTGAGCCACTCAGACTCCCATCCCTACAACTGTTTTAGTTGACCTCAGCGGGAAGGTTGTTATAGCCTACAACCCAGAGAGCGGAAAGTTCTCTACTTGCTTTTTATAAGGAACAAGGGGAGTATTTTACAGTTCTTATCCTCCTGAATATGTCCATTTTATCCACTCCCTGAAATTACAATTTGGCCAGAACTTGAAATCTAGGCTAAAACTTAATTTTCCTTTAAATACTTGAAGGCACCGCCTTTTTGGTCTCTAACATTCATCGTAGCTGTGAATAATCCTATTTTTACCTCCTGTTTTCCTTGTAAATAGCTTTTTTTTTTTTTTTTCTCCTCGGGGGAACCATTAGGATCTTCTCTTTTCCCCCAGAACTCAGACATCTCACAACTTACGTACTTTGGTATGGGTTATTTCATCCATTTTCTTGGGCATAGAAGAGGTACTTGCAACCTGGAGATTTATTGTTTTCAGTGCTAGAAATTTTATTGCTGTGTTACTTCTGTATTTCCCACCTCTCTGTTTTCTCCCTTCTCTTTCTTAAGAAATCATTTTGCTTGGCTAGTGCCTCCTCTTATATTCATCCTCTACATTACTTTTCTTTCCTTTCCTAATTTTTAGTGCTATGTCTTTTTGTGCTAGTTCTTGGGAGATTTCCTCAGCTTCCTCCTCCAACCTTCCTATTGAATATTGGATTTTGATTAAGTTTTTATTTCCAGCAGAAAATTTGACTTCTTGTTCTTTGATTTTATCCTTTTATATCACCTCTATTTCTGGGTATAAGGATACAGTTTCTTCACTTATTTCCCTAGTGTTGTAAGGAAATCTTATATCCCCTTCCGTTTGTTTTCTCGAGATTTCTTCTTTTTTTTCTTTATTCTTGCATTGGTCTTTCTCTTTCGTGCTGGAGGTTCTCATCAATAGTTTGGGAGGGTTGGCACTCTGATTCTATCTAAGAGTGAGCCTCTAAAATATTGTTTGGAGGGCCTGAGTGTATGGACAGGATTTGTTGACCTCTGGGCTACATTTAGGGGTGATTGAACAGAGAGTTCATAAGAAACAAGAAAGCAAGAAAAGAAAGGAAAGAGAAAGAAAAAGGAAGGAGGGAAGGAAGGAAGGAAGGAAGGAAGAGGGAGGGAGGGAGGAAGAAAAGAGAAAAATGGAAGCTTCATCCTTAGGGCCATTTAGTTTGTACAAAGAGAGAGAGAGAGAGAGAGAGAGAGAGAATCTTCTGATCTTCTTTATGCACCTGTCAGCATATGGAGCGCAATTTGGGGAAAGGGAACCATGCAGTTCAACCATTTCTTTTGCAGAATTCCGCATGCCTCCCCTCTGCTGTCTCCATTTGTGTAAGCCTGAGTCTCAGCCTTGCCCATTAAATTAAACAGAAAAGAACTCTTCAATCCATGGTCTGGGAGATTAGTAGCTTGACTGCCTGAGGTGGAGGAAGGATATGGCTACCCCATTGACAAGCTTCGAGCAACGCCGATTTTTAGCTCCGCACTTCAACCCAGCCTTTCACTGAACCTGCCGTCTCCAAAGCTGAGCATCTCAGGTTTTCCTTTGCAGTGATTTGGCTCACTTATTAGCGGTCATTCCCCTCCAGGTGACTTGGCTCATTACTTCCTTCGCATGCTACAATTAGTCACCTGTCCCCCATCCAGTTCCGTCTTCCAAAATTGCATCTCTTTACAGGTTTCTACCTTCTTTTGTCATCCTAGTTGCCTTACTCTCAACGTAGTGGAGTCTCCAGCAGGAGAGGAGACAGTCTTCCTACTTCACACATATCCCAATCAACTCTAGATGGCCTATCAAAAACAATGTTCTTAAGGTTTTACCAGGATTACTTTTGAATGTCTAGGTTAAGAAGGGACAATTCTATGTTACTGTGTCTTCCTATTTGAGAACATGGTAAATCTCTCCATTTATTTTTATTTTGTTTATTTATTTTAATGTTTATTTATTTTTGAGAGAGTGCAAAGAGTGGAGGCGCAGAGAGACAGAGGGAGACAGACTACCCAAAGCAGGCTCTGTGCTGACAGCAGAGAGCTCGATGCGGGGCTCGCACTCACCAACTGTGAGATCATGACCTGAGCTAAAGTCGGATGCTTAACTGACTGAGCCACCCAGGCGCCCCCTCTCCATTTTATTTTGTTCATTATGACGTTCCGCAAGGTTGTACATTTTTCATGTTAGGTCTGTCACTACTAGTATTCCTCAGACGAAGGGCACAAGGGACACACATGAAAAGCAGATTCGTGAGCTTGCCGATTGACCTGAAAAATCAACCCCATTACATAACGCAAAAGGACAAAGAGAAAAAATAGGAGGGAACAGCAAAGAGATGTCGAAGCAGATCCAGCAGTCCCAACAGCTTCTAGTACGAGTTTCACAAAAAAGAGAACAGAGAGAGTAAAGGGGAGAGGTCAAAAAAAACGAAAGAATATGAGTTCCTACAGTTGCAGAATGAGAAGAACACACTAACACACATACCCTCTTTCACAACGTGGGCAACATTTCAGAAAGATAAAGAGGAAATTCTAAAGGATTCAAGAGAGCAACAATGAGCTACATCAATTTATACCCCGAGGGCTTTCTCCGTTGTGGTAGACAGATTAGAATCACTGACTAGCCAGCGAATGAAATCTGCAAATGTTTGTCTCTTGGGAGCAAGCATCGTCTGTCACCAGGACTCACAGGCTCTTGGAAGTTTTGCCAGCATTGCATTCCTGCGTCTGTCACTGTATGTGCCACCATTGAGGGACCACTAGTTAACAGCAGATAGCACAGGGGCCATCTATCTTGCAGGCAGTGGCGATGCCTCCAGACTCCCTGGTGCTTCATCAAACATACTCCATTTGGAGAAACGCCTCCTCCTCTCATCCTTCCAATGGCTCAGAATCCCCCCAAACTCTTTGGAACAGAAGAGGGGCTTGGACACTTAGCAGTGAAATCTCCACTGCTTTGGAATGGAGAAAGAATATCCTTTTTTAAAAAAATTTTTTTAATGTTTATTTATTTTTGAGAGAGAGAGAGACAGAGTGTGAGTGGGAGAGGGGCAGAGAGAGAGGGAGACAAAGAATCTGAAGCAGTCTCCAGGCTCCGAGTTGTCAGCACAGAGCCCACACGGGGCTCGAACTCATGGACCGCGAGATCATGACCTGAGCTGAAGTCGGACGTTCAACTGACTGAGCCACCCAGGTGCCCTGAGATTTTTTTTTTAAGTTTATTTATTTATTTTTTTGAGAGAGAATGAGAGAGAGAGGGAGAGAGAGAGAGTCCCAGGCAGGCTCCGCACTATCAGCACAGGGTGTGATGCAGAGCTTGAACTCACCAGCCATGAGATCATGACTAGAGCTGAAGTCAGACACTTCAACAACCAGGCCACCCAGGTGCCCCTTTCTCTTGAGATCTTTAAGTACTCTGTCCAGATCTGTCTCTAATAAGATGTGGGGCAAATCGATGGTGTACCTGATAAGTAAATGTATATACCTGTATGTATCTACAGACACACACACACACACACACACACGAAGAGGAAGGACCTCAAAACCACCTTATAAGGCAGGCTTTATCCCTCATGAGCAAATGGGTTATAAATGGCAGCCTGAGAGCTGTGGCTGGATAGTCTCGCTTGTCATTAGGGCTATGGAAAAGGGACATATGCATGCTGATTATGTGTATGAGATACCTAATCTGTTCTGGCACAAACTGTTGAAACCCTGTCCCTTTACCCACCCCCCACCCCTTCACTGCCTCTGAGTGACTGTCCAGCTGTGGGTTTGGGAATCTGCAAAGCATGAGCATCTGAGTCATTGCCTGAGATCCAGGACCAGCCTGAGAACGTGAGTCTGTGTTCCAGCCCATTTGAGCCCATTCACTCAGTGAACTTGACCTTAGTGGCTGGTGCTAGGGAGACAAAGATAAACGTGGCTCTGACTTTAAGGGGCTCAAATCCCAGCTCCATCACCTACTGGGCAAGTAGGCTTGGGTAAGTCATTGAAGCTCCCGGATCCTTCCGTTGCTCATCTTTAAATTTTTTTTTTAATGGTCATTTATTTTGAGAGAGAGAGAGAGAGAAAGCATCAGCAGGGAAAGGCAGAGAGAGAGAGAGAGAGAGGGAGAGAAAGAATCCCAAGCAGGCTGTGTGCTGTCAGTGCAGAGCCCTATGTGGGGCTCGAACTCCCAAACTGTGAAATCACAACCTGAGCTGAAACCAAAAGTTGGATGCCGAACAACAGACTGAGCCACTCAGCGCCCCTAATTGCTCATCTTCAAATACAATGCTAGCTTTGCCTACCTGCCTCATAGGGTTTTACTTGTTTGTTTTTTTATTTTTGTTTTTGTTTTTGTTTTGGATGGATGTCATCAGGTAATACACATGAAAGTAGTTATGGGAAAACCTGTAGGACATCGTTATCATTTTCCTTATGATGTCTTTGTCCGAATCTGACTTTCTAAGTAAACCGTGAATTCAACTAATGCTTTCATTCCCCTCTAGCATGAGCTGTGTCTGCTTCTTCGTGGTGGGTGGCTGTTCTATATCCCTTCTTCTTCATCCCTCGTCACTTCTCCTCCATTGGATTCTGCAGGTGCGCCTGAGTCACTTCTGCTCTGGGTGACTAAAGTTCTCGGCCCTTCTCTCGAAGCACCTGGAAGGACTGGATGCAATGCCGCTGGCTGGGAGGACTCTCCCTGAGCTCTCCTGGGTGGTGACATCCACCATCTTTGAACTTCCCAAGGGGTGTCTCAGCTGCTGTCCTGGAACGGCGCTAAAAGAGGAAGGAGGCTGGTGTCCCATTGCTGGAATTCGAATTTCCAATCTTGGGTCTCCGGTCAGTACATACCACCTAATTAAAAAAAAATTTTTTAATGTTTATTTTTTAGAGAGAGAGGGAGAGAAACAGAGCACGAGCAGAGTAGGGACAGAGAGAGAGACAGGGTCACAGAATTCGAAGTAGGCTCCAGGCTCTGAGCCATCAGCACAGAGCCCGATGTGGGGCTCAAACTCATGAGCTGTGAGATCATGACCTGAGCTGAAGTCAGATGCTTAAGAGATGGAGCCACCCAGGCGCCCCTACATACCACCTAAATCAAGTTAATGACAGTTAACACTTCAGTGTTCTAAGAACTTTGCATATATTAACTTACTTAGTCTCCATAGCAACCCAGTACAATCCTGAGTCCTAGAGGAAAACATTGAGACTCCAATTAGCCAACAAACTTGCTCCAGGTCAAAAAGCTGATGAGTAGCAGAGCTGGGATTTGAGCTCAGGAAATCTGTCCCCAGAATCTAGGCTCCTAACCACATTATTATCCTAGCTCTTTAAATGAGTTTTGCTTAAGTAGCTCAGAGTCCAGAAAATCTCCCAGCATTTTAAAGCCTCTTGCTGGATTCTGGCATTCCTTGATTCTTTGAGGATTTAAATAAATCATTGATGATTTAAATGAATCTTTGAAAGTCATCTCTGAGGTTCCATCCCTAAAATCCCACCTCCTCTGGTCCCAACACTCCAGCCAGTTGAATACTAATGTCCTCAGTGCTTGACTAGAAGGCTCGTGGCAGGTTGAGTCATATGAAATTGTCAATATTTGCCCAGTTTTGGGTCCTATACAAATGGCAGATTCAACTTCATGTTTGCTGAGCCCCTACTTTGATGCCAGGTTTGATTCCAGACCCTGCCCTCATGTTATCTCATGTAATCATCATGACAATACTTCAAAGTGTTCTTAAGCCTAATTTTTCAAGTAAGAAAGTAGGCTCCGTCTAACTAGCAGATCATGCAGCAATTTTTTTTTCATTTTTAAACTTTTTTTTTAACATTTTATTTTATTTTTTGAGAGACAGAGACAGAGCATGAGCAGGGGAGGGGCAGAGAGAGAGAGGGAGACACAGAATCAGAAGCAGGCTCCAGGCTCTGAGCTGTCAGCACGGAGCCTGATACAGGGGCTCGAACCTGCGAACGCAAGACCCAGGCGCCCCCCATGACCTGAGTCAAAGTCGGACACTCACCCAGGTGCCCCATTAATTTTTTAAAGTTTATATTTGAGAGAGAACGAGAGAGGCAAAGACAGAGGGATTGAGGATCTGAAGCAGGCTCTGTGCTGTCAGCGCAGAGCCCCACATGGGGCTTGAACTCAAGAGCCTTGAGATCACGGCCTGAGCTGAAGTTAAATGCTTAACCAACTGAGCCACCCAGGTGCCCCATGCAGCAGTCTTTAAATGGTAGGTCCAGGGATTCTGTTCTCAGATGGATTCACTGCATGGTGTCTATAGGTTGAGCCCTGGGAGCCAGCTGCTGCTGGAAGACCCAGAGGCAAAAAATGAAGGGTCATGTTCACCTGGCAGATTCAAGTTCTACAAGTTTTGGAGTGACATGAGTCAGAAGGGGAACGTAATACAACCTCCGGAAGACAGGCAGATATGACTCAACCAGCAGCAGGTCAACTTTGGAAACCAGCATCACACCTGCTCGGTTTCTCTTCAATATTGTCACAGCCATTGGAGTTCACAGACCCGAGGGTGTTCTTGGGGTTGGAGGGTGCTTTGCCTCATTGGAGAACCCTGTTGTGGGCAGAAGAACAAGGAGAGGACAGATGGAGGGCCTCGGGAAGAGCCGGAGACCGTTGGGACTCAGGTTAAGTCAAGCACACGTGGAAAACTGAGGGGTCGTTTGGGGAGGAGGCTGGATGGGAAGGTCTTTTGTGGTGCAACCATAAAAGCACGAGAATGCGGGGCTCTCCCGATTCTCCAGTGCTGACTGAGCCATCTGGAGCTTGGGAATCCAGTCCAACCACCTGCAAACATTTTGGGATGACGCTAAGCTGGGAGTTGTGGAACCCGGGCTGGGAAAGGAGGAGGGAGTGTTAAACGGGTGCAAACACACTGAGATGTGTTCCACTTGGGTGGAATATTATTCGGGGATAGATGCAGAAATAGTTGAAGTGGTTCATAGGCTTTCATTTTAATTCTTTGGTTTTCCTCTGTGGGGAACTACTTTCATCTGGTTCTTTTCAATATGGATTGAGTCATATTCCCTTTATTTGCCACAAGTATTTTAAAGCAGTGAACAATTGCTGCCTCCCTCGTTCTCAGGGGGTTGATTGGGACACCCTTGCTGAGCCCCTGTCTCACCACGCGTAGGAGTTTGACATGAATTCCCAGCCACTGGAACAAAAACACCAAAAGAAAGTATGAGCGGATGTTGGCATCGATCGACAGATCTTTGTTTTAACTCTTTTTTGGGGCAACTTGCCCCGTGTTGGGAGTCCAAAGGCTTGAAGGCTGCCTTCTAAGGGCTTATCATCTCTTTAGGGGAAATGTAATATACACACAGAACATAAGACAATGTTTTGTAAATGCCAAATGTATGGTAAACAGATAATGAAAATCATAGGATGCAAGGGGCTGGCATTTGCAATGGAGCTAATAAGGCAAGTGTTCCTGGGGAGGTGATGTTGAAGCTGATTTTTAAAGAATGAGTCTTCAGGGGTGAGCAGAAGCATTGCAGATAGAAGGAATGGTGCACACACGTGCATGCACACACACACGGGCACACACACGCACACACATATCCAGGGGTGGAAGAGCCTATATTTGCCTAGAACCCAAGTAAACCAGTTTGAACAGAGTGGCAGTTTTGTTGGGAAATTAGTATGAAAGCCTCCTCCTTTTCTCTGTCTACACCTGGACCTTGAACAATGTGGGGATTAAGGGCACCAAGTCCCCCACCCCACCCCCTCCCCGAGCATGCAGTTAAAAATTCATGGATAACTTTTGACTCCCCACTACTTAACTACAAATAGCCTACTGTTGCCCGGAAGCCTTACCAATAACGCAGTCAGTCAATTAACACATTTTGTATGTCCTATGTATTCTATACTATATTCCCACAATAAAGTAAGCTAGAGAAAAGAAAATGTTATTAAGAAAATCATAATGGCGGGGGTGCCTGGAGGTTCAGTCAGTTAAGTGTCTGACTTTGGCTCAGGTCATGATCTCACAGTTTGTGAGTTCAAACCCAGCATTGGGCTCTGTGCTGACAGCTCAGAGCCTGGAACCTGATTCCAGCAGGCTCTTCCCCTACCCTACTCATGCTCTGTATCTCTCTCAAAAATAAATAGAACATTAAAAAAAATTTAATGAAAATCATAAGGAAGAGAAAATGCATTCACAGTACTGTGCTGCATTTACCTCCCCACCCCCCAACATCCAACAATAAGCGACTTAGCAGTTCGAACCCATGTTGTTCAAGGTCAACTGTATGTGCTCCCAAGTGATCTCATTTAGTCCTGCACATTTAAATCCTATCTGTGTGCTGATGGTTCCTGGATTTATATAACTCAAGCACAGACCTTTCTCCTATATTCCAGACCCACTCATCCAATGACCTTGTCAATGTCTCCCCTTGATAATCCCACCAGAATTTCACACGGAACACACCCACAATGGACCTCCTGGTTTTCACTTTCCTAACTTGTCCCTGCCCTCCCACATCCCATGTCTTTCCCCTCTTGGCAAATGGCCTCATGATTCACCCAGGTGACAAAGCCAGAACCCTGGGATTCACGCTTGACTTCTTTCACTTACTCCGCTGACTCTCCTCCATCGATTATAGACATCAGCTTTCCCCACAAGAGTGTCTCAGCTCTGTTCACGTTTCTCTGACTCTGTGCTGTCACCCATATACCCACGTTCAAGGCACCTACCTCTTCAGCCTGTCATTCTGTAATAGTCCCCTGATCTCAATGCTTCCAAGCTTAGATTCTTGTAACCCTGTCTCTACCTAGTGGCCAAAATAATCTTTTTGAAATGTTATCAAATGCCAGCAGATTGCCTCCCACTCCTTTGCTTAAAACCCTCTCATGGCTTCCTAGTGTACTTTAGCTCCTTACCCAGCTCCTTGCCATGGTCTACATGGTCCTGCTTTGTGGAAACTTCCCCCTCCCCTCCACCACTACCCTATGCCTGTTCACTATCTTTGCACCTTCTTCTGAGAGCTGCTTCTCCATTTTCCTTTGGGGAGTTCTTCTCTCCCTGATTCTTACCACAGGTGCTCTGGGCAGGCTGACTCCCCTCCACCCGCTGTGTCCGGGGGTCGGCATGCAACCCCAGCATGGACAGTCAGCATATTCTTTCCCTATGTCACAATGACTGGCTCAGAGATGAGTCCGTCTCCTGAGTTGATCCAGGAATACTGAAGCCCAGGTCTTTTGCAGGAATGGTGGGGAATGCTGGCTGCAAAGATGGTGAACACTTGGACCTCTAGGAACCCATCTAACTTATCATGTCAAGTGGGCAAGTCCCATTGACTCTGTTGAGCCAAGTCAGTCCCATGCCATGCCTCAACTTCTCAGCTGAGCCAACACATTCCCTGTTTAAGTTGGGTTTCTGGGCTAGCTTGTCCCGCAGGACCTACTCCTGTCTACACTTGAGCCTTCTCCCAAACCATTTTCCTTTCTACCCTCAGCCCTGGACCTGAGACATATTAAACTCTTTCTCACCTCAGTATCTTCGCCTTTGGTGTCCATGTTGCTTAGAATTCTCCTCCCAAAGTTTCAAAAAAAAATATTTTTTTAATGTTTATTTATTTTTGAGAGAGAGAGAAGGTGACCAGGGAGGGGCAGAGAGAGAGGGAGACAGAGGATCTGAAGCAGGCTCTGTGCTGTGAGTGCAGAGCCCAACGTGGGGCTTGAACTCATGACCATGATATCATGACCTGAGCCGAAATCAGGAGTCACCCTCTTAACCAACTGAACCACCCAGGTGCCCCTTCCCGAGGTTTTCAAGAGGCTAGCACATTCTCATTTCTTAGATCCAAACTCCAGTAACCTTAAAGAACCCTTCCAAAACTACCGGAGTGAAAGAGGCTTCTGCAGTTAGTTCCCTTTATCAGGTGACCTGCTTTCACTTAGAGCAGTGATCACATATTTCACATGTTTACCTCCTTACATACTTGTTTATTATCTGGCTCCCTCCATTAAAATATTAGCTTTATATCGGAAAGATTTTTGTGTCTTGTTCAGCTCTGTATACACTGTAGGTGCTTAGTAAGTGTTTGTTCAATGTGTGAGTGGGTAAATGCAAGCGCACGTGACTCTGCATACATTCATCTTGATGGGAGGGAAGGAAGGGATAGGAAATATTTACCAGAAAGGACAAGAGGCACAGCTGGAAAGTACAATCTTCCTTCTTTTATTTTAACCCTTTATTTTTATTTATTTAAAAAAATTTTAATATTCATTCGTTTTTGAGACAGAGAGAGAGAGAGAGAGAGAGAGAACAGGGGAGGAGCAGAGAGAGAGGGAGACACAGATTCTGAAGCAGGCTCCAGCCTCTGAGCTGTCAGCACAGAGTCTAACGCGGGGCTCAAACTCACGAATTGTGAGATCATGACCTGAGCCGAAGTTGGAGGCTGAACCGACTGAACCACCCAGGCACCCCAACTGTTTGTTTATTTTTGAGACAGAGAGAGAGAGAGAGAGAGAGAGGAAGGGGCAGAGAGAGAGAGAGGAAAGGAGAAACTGAAGCGGTTTCTGTGCTGACAGCACAGAGCCCGATGCGCGTCTTGAACTCATGAACTGTGAGATCATGACCTGAGCTGAAGCTAGACACTCAACCGACTGAGCCACCAGGCACCCCAAACTTTCTTTTCCTTATAGGCTTTATTTACCTGGAAACCGTGGAGCAGAGTGTTCTACAAAGGAGGCCATCACAGCTGGATGTGTTCCACACAAGCCTCTGTCCTGTGAGTCAGGGCTGCAGATGGGTGAACCAGGTGGTGTTGGATGCAGGTGCCAGACAAGGGCACAGCCTTTCCCTTACCTGCACATCTCCTTCAGGAGCCCCATCAGGCTGCGGGCTGGTCTTGGCCAGAGTTGTTGTGCCAGGTTGAGGTAGCAGGTGAGTGTTACATCTTCCTCTTTGTAATGGGGACCACCCCTTTATCTGGAAAGGTCGTGGAGGGAGGTGGGCAGTCAAGGGTGAAAGGTCCTGCTTCCCTGACCTTGTGGATCTTGAATGCACCACTGGTGATAACGTGGTGGCAACAACAACAGACGTGGGTCTAGTGCTTGCTTCGTGCTGTCAGTGCTCTAAGTGTTTCATGTGTATTAGCATGTTTAGTTCCTGCAGCCGCTGAGGTCGATTACAGCTGGCCACAATTTCTTTGATACTTTTTCCATTGAGACTTGGGGGTATGGCCCCTCCTGTTGAATCTGGACAGGCTCTGTGACTGCTTTACCCAAGAGAATATGGCAAACGTAATGACGTGTCTGTTTGAAACTGTCTTTGAAGACCCTTGCCTGGGGGCACTTGCTCTAGGGAGAGCCAGACCCCACGTAAGAAGTCTGAGTACTGTCCTGGAGAAATAACAGGAAGGGGACCTGAGACCTCATGGAGAGAGAGAGGGACCAGCAGAGCCTTTGCTGTTCTGCCCCCTCTGCAACGTGTCTCCCCCCACAGCCCCTTAGCTACTCTCAACTATTGTTTAAAACTGAGATCTCCATCCATGTTGTCGCAAATGGCAAGATTTCATTCTTTTTGATCGCCGGGTAGTATTCCATTGTGTATATATACCACATCTTCTTTATCCGTCCATCAGTCAATGGACATTTGGGCTCTTTCCATAGTTCCACGATTATCGATAGTGCTGCTTTAAACATTGGGTGCATGTGCCCCTTCGCATCAGCATGTTTGTATCCTTTGGATAGATTCCTAGTAGTGCAATTGCTGGGTCGTACGGTAGTTCTATTTTTAGTTTTTTGAGGAACCTCCATCCTGTTTTCCAGAGCGGCTGCACCAGCTTGCATTCCCGCCGGCCGTGCAAAAGGGTTCCTCTTTCTCCGCATCCTCACCAACACCTGTTGTTGCCTGAGTTGTTAATGTGAGCCATTCTGACAGGTGTGAGGTGGGATCTCATTGTGGTCTTGATTTGTATTTTGAGAATGTATAACATTCTCAACATTGTGAGAATGCTGAATGATTCTAAAAAGAAACCAAAAAACTAAGAAGATCTCCTGTCGTCCAGGACTCCTTCTATGGCGTCTCTGCCCCTTTTGTGCTCCATGATGCCTGGGGGTCTTTCTGTGGTACAAATGGAGATGTTGGCCCAGCCATGTCGCTGCTGGCCCGTTAGCTCCATAAGGACAGAGACTCTGTCTTACTTGTCTTTTATATCTTCACTGTCAAACACAAGTCCTGGCTGGCTCAGTGTTGGTGCTCGGTAAATTCTTATTGAAACAGTAAATGAAGGGGCGCCTGGGTGGCTCAGTCAGTTGAGCTTCCAACTCTTGGCTTCAACTCAGGTCATGATCTCAGGGCCACGGGTTCAAGCCCCGCATTGGGCTCTGTGCTGACAGTGCAGAGCCTGCTTGGGATTCTCTCTCTCCCTCTGTCTCTCTCTCTGCTTCTCTCCTCTGCTTGCTCATTCACTCTCTCTCTCCCTAAAATTAAAAAAAAAACAAAAACCCAAACTGGTAAATGAACAAAGGAATGAATGAAGCTATCCGTTGCGGTAGTTTGTGGTGCATGGGCTCTTGAGTCAGCTGAAGTTGGATTGAATCCTGGCTCTGCCACTAACCAGCAGCACAGAGCTGGGAGACTTAGATAATCTTGATTTTCCTCTCTGAAGTAGACACACTGAAATATCTACATCACAGGATGTCGTAAGGAGCAAAGGAGACGTCATCTCCAAATCACGTAGCGCTCTGCCCCTCGTGCGGTAAGCGCTCAGGAAATAGTATCTTCTACAAAACAAATGAATTTTATGATTGTGTGTGTCCTGCCTCTTCACATTCCTTACGCTGCTGTCCTGCATCTCAAGCAGGGTTTGTTGGCACAGACACTGATAGCCTCTGATTTCTTTTTCCTCGAGAATTCCTCACCATTGAGCTTTTCCCTACTCAGCGCTGGGTTCAAATTCGTACAGTTTTTTCAGCACGGCCACCAGTGCCACCCCACCTCTGTGTCCACTGACTGACCCAGAGAGCGAGGGACAGGTCATCTGAAGCTCTGAGGAAACCCACAACTTGACATTGGAGAGGAGTCAGGCTCAGGTGATCAGATGTCTGCGCTTTGTGCTCGGGGTCTGAGGGCTGGACCGGGAACCAGAGAAAGGGAGTCAGCAGGGAGAGCCAGGGGAAAGGGGAGACCATGGGTGGACTATGGACAGTGGCATGGTAGCAAAATGTACTCATCACCCTTCCCTCCATATCTGGAGAACATTGCCAGCAACGAGCACAGTGGCATTTCATGTACAAATACTCATGGCAGAATGCATCAAAGCTTGAACAATAAAGGAACTCAGGATCTCATCTGTTATGAAATCTGGCAGAAAGACATCTGCAGGATCGGTTAATTGAGCTACTCAACAGTATCAGCAAAGACTCAGATTCTTTCCATCTACAGCATGCCGGTTTGTCTGGTTCCCGTGGTGCCAATATGGCTGCCACAGCTCCAGCCTTCACATATAGTCAACAATGTGCAGAGGCAGGAAAAAAAGTACTCTTGCTCTCTCACGCATCATTTTAAGAGCTGAAGAAAACATTTCCAGAAGTCTTCTGAAAGCCTTCCTCTGTGTCTCATTGGCCAGCATTGGTTCATTTGTCCATCCTAAACCAATCCCCGGAGGCTTTAACTGATCCCTGAAGTGCATGGAATCCTTTGGGGAGAGTGAACAAAACTTGGGGTCTGTTCCTGTTAAAAAGGGGCAGCCAGGTAAATGATTGTCAGTGAGGTTTTAACAGTGTCAGCTACGTAAGTTTATCCCACCCCCCTTTTTCTTGAGGGGTTTGCCATGTGGTATAAACATGAAAGTGTTCTGAAACCATGAATAAGGGCAACAGGTAATGATGTATCTGGGTAGCAGGTTGTCAGGGTTTGTGGCCTCGTGTTGGACCTCTGACAGTCTGTATGAGTTGGGTGGGACACCCCCTGTCACGTTTTCTGGTTTTAGTTTGCATCTCTTCCACAGGAATTCAGAGGTTCCTCAGACAACCCATGTGGAGTTCTAGCTAAACACAGTTTGTGTGCATGGCATAGGACGTCTCAGAAAAACAGATTTTTAAAGAATGTTTATTTATTTATTTTGAGAGACAGAAAAAGGGGGAGGGGCAGAGAGAGAAGGAGAGAGAGAATCCCAAGCAAGCTCTGCAGTGTCAGTGCAGAGCCTGACGCAGGGTTCGAACCTTGCAATCCACGAGATCATGACCTGAGCCAAAGTCAAGAGTCTGTTGTTTAACTGACCGAGCGCCTGACCCAGGCGCTTCAGAAAAATAGATTTTTAAAAGGGGTTTCTCTCTTCACAAAGCCAGGAACTTTTTGAAGATTTACTGATCACTTCATCATACACTAGCTGTGCAGCCGCAGGCAAATTAATTAGCCTCTCTGAGCCTCATCACTAAATTGGCGATAAAAATTATACCTTCCTTCCAAGGGTTGTTGGGGTAGTTAAATGACTGAGGAAAACACGGAAGCTGAAGTATAGTACTCAGTCAACGCTGTTATCATTTTTAGTGGTATTGTTACTACACCATTGGCATCATTATAGGCGTGCCTCAGGGACGCTGTGGGTTGGGTTCCAGACCGCCTCAGTAAAGCAAACATCTCAATAAAGAGAGTCAAAATGAATTTTTTGGTTTCCCAGTGCATATAAAAGTTATGTTTATACTATCCTGTAGTCTATTGAGTGATAGCATTATGTCTAAAAAACCTGGACGTACATGCCTTCATTAAAGAAAAAAAATGTATTGCTAAAAACTGCTGACTGTCATGTGAGTTTTCAGCGAACCATACTCACTGATCACAGATGAGCATAACAAATATAATAATAATGAAAAAGTTCGGGGCGCCTGGGTGGCTCAGTCAGTTAAGTGTTCGACTTTGGCTCAGGCCATGATCTCATGTCTGTGCCTTCAAGCCCCGTGTTGGGCTCTGTGCTGACAGGGCAGAACCTGCTTGGGGTTCTTTCTCTCTCCCTCTCTCTGCCCCTCCGCTGCTCACTCTCTCTCAAATAAATAAGCTTTATAAAAAATAAAATAGTCGAGTCTTTAAGAAAATAGAAATGCATTTTTTTAAAATGTTTATTTACTTGAAGGTGGGGGAGAGAACCAGCAGGGGAGGGGCAGAGAGAGAGAGAGAGAGGGACAGAGGATCCAAAGCAGGCTCTATCTACACTGTCAGCACCGAGCCCGGCACGGGGCTCAAACCCACGAACGGTGAGATCATGACCTGAGCCGAAGTCGGACGCTCAACCGACTGAGCCACCCAGGTGCCCCAAGAAACTCCTTTCTAAAAGCAGGCCACCACGGCAGGGAGACATGGCTGGGTGGCAAGCTGTGTAATGAATTCCCTCCTGGGAGGTGCCTACCAGCACTTCCTTGATGCTGTCGGGGACAGCGCCTCTGATGAAGCGGAGAGCAGAGAGCCTCCCTGCTCAGACGTGACATCTCAGAGGAGAGAGCCTCCCTGCTCAGACGTGACATCTCGGACGCAAGCCTGCAGGATGTTCCCGGAGGGAGCTGAAGTTGCATTTGGTGTTTGGTTCTGTGCCTTCGTTCTCGAGGGCCCAGCCCAGCCCCAGAGTCTGTTTTATTCTTGCTGGAGAGTGGGCAGCTGTAGCGTTGCAAAGCCCACACATCTGCAGAGACTTTTTTCTTTAGTAAACCAGCTCTCGATGACAACCATTGCGTGTGTTCTGGGGTAGGCGCCAGCTGACTCAGGAATTAATCAAACCCTTTTATGCCAATTCCCAGCAGCTTTCAAAGGGTCTTCACACAGAACGCTCCTAAATGAGTAGCAAATGAATATTCATGGGTAGATTTTCCCCACTGCCTCTCCAATCCGATCCGGAAGGACTCTGAGCTCAGAGCTGTTGGCTGTTCCTTCGGTGGAGGGGGCTGGGTTTGGCTTCTGCGCTTACTGTAGTGGAGAGGGAAACCTCTGACACCGAAGAGATAGAACGTCCTTCTCTTGACGGTGATAAACTTGTCAAGGGCCACGAGTTGGCGAGTTGCAACGTGTGCAACAGGCTGGCACGTGTATTCTCCAGACGACCCAGGTTGCCCCCCAAGGGACCCATGTGACTGGGTTTCTCATTCCTTTTTCTGGCCCGATGCAAAGTTCTCAGCATTCTGATTGGACATTGCCCTTCAGTAGCACTAACTCCAACATTTGAAGAGCGCTTTCCAGTTTTCTGGGAGACGTGGATCCACATTATCTGATTCCCTAGATGCAGAGCATGGAATCCATTGCTCAGGTGAGGGACCCGAAGCTCGGAGAGCTACTTAAGTCACAGAAAGGCAGGGGACACTGAAGAGCAGAGGTGGGATTAGAACACACGAATCCTGGTCCCCAGGTGTGCACTGTGCACACTGTGGCTCCACTGCCCTCCAGCTGTTCACCAGGGTTTCAGCCCCAGACACGGAAAATCCCATAAGCTCAAAAACCGGTCTTGTCTGGGTGGAGGGGGGGGGGGCATCAAATCATTTTTTTAGTTCTTTTATCCAAGGGTTTGTGGTCTTTGTTGGATTTTTGTTCTGCAAGAGGTCTCCCAGAGGGCGATCATGCTCTAGAGCACTTTCTAAAACCCAGAGTAACTCAAGTGGATTTGGCATCTCTCAGATTCGTTCCGGGGTTCTTCTGGATACTGCTCCGGACAGCATGAAACCATCCGCTGCCTTCTGCCTCTCTCTCACGTGGTGTCTGCAGGGCTACCCCTGACCCACACAACCATCCATCTTCAAACGTTTCCCCTGCCAAGCAGGCACTCTGCTCCAACGCTCGCGAGGAGCAAACTGGCCACCTGTGTGGAAGACGGTGGGGTCGCGTCCCTCAAAAATTACGAATGCACTGATTCTTGGATCCCGTTCTCTCGCTTCTGGGATTGCCTTCTTACATATTACCAGGCGTGTGTACAGGATTTTCCATTGCTGCCCAATTCATAGTAGCGAGGATTGAACCCGATCTGAGGGACCATTCACAGAGGACCGGTAAATGAGCTGGGATGAAAGCAGGTGGACACTTCATAGTTGCAGAAATGAGTGAGGAAGTTCTCAGTCAACTGGTGGAAAGTGATTGCCAGCAACATGCAGAGCAGTATGTATAATTTGCTACCGTACTTGAGGAACTAATAAAACAGATACTTGTGGGTGATGGTGGGGAAGAGGGGGTCAGACTTTTTGATGGGCACTTTTTAGATCGTCCTGAGTTTTGAGGCATGTTAATGGAGTCTTTATTCAGATAATTAAATTCAACGAACTTGCCCCCTGCCAGCCAGCCGCCATGGAGGCTCCTGGAGATCCATGCATTTCAACAGAATCCAAATCCTTGACCCTTGGGCCATCACTGGGAATTCATCAAGTTGCTGGGGGCATTCTGTTACCTCCGGGGGGCCAGTAAGAGAGAACGTGTCACCCCAAGTGTAGATACGGTGAAGAGTATGGAACGTCGTGAGCTGGGTAGGAGTAGAGTGATTGCTTAGGGGATTGAGAAGCTGTCCGAGGTTCTTTCAACGACTGGGATTTTGTGGAACCCAGGGCCGTACCCTTTGGAGTTCAGGTGATTCCCCAGGTCATCGTCCCGCCATGCCCTGGCTTGACTGGGTCCTGTGGCACCAAGGTATGCCGCTCGAAGAATGAGTAGATATTCTGATGCCAGCTCTCTGCGAGCATGGCCTCGCCTGGAATGAGGCCTGGCTTCTAGGAGTGAGGTCTTGGCACCGACTGCTCCATTCCACTATCAGGGTGATGCTGGAGACCTTAAACTATCCCAGGGGCATTGAGTTTTCCCAACCGAGCGTGTTCTGCTCTGGCCCTGCCTGGGGGAGGCTAAACAATCCCACTGTGGCTTACCTCCCCCGACTCCTGATGCAGAGCCTGTGCTCCCCGCGTATCCCCCTCTCCCCCTGCTATTGATATGGACTCAGTTCAGGAAACTCCATATGCCTTCATTTTACTAGACAGCATTTCAACGAGCCCAGCCAACGAGCCCAGCAGGGCTGTCTGGAAGCTCTGGTGGTCATCATTTGTTGTCCTGAACCACCTCCACTCACTAGGGGGCTGGGCCATGTGAGGGAGTAACTCTGTCAGTCTTACAGTTTTCCTAGAACGGTGAAAACAACGTAGAAAACAGCAGATTTCCTCTGCCGAGCGGCAGGCTCGCATCCCACAGCTGAGACCGTCTCCAGGTCGGCTTTGTTTGTGAGGAATTTTGAACTGCAAGCTTAGCACACTCGAAGTACCCCGGGGGCACTGGGTAAGTGCCTGGGGACTGAATGAGGCACACGGGAACCTCTGGACCATTCCTTCTGGTGGGCAATGGAAGCACACAAAGAAAGCGGGGGTCTGCTGAGCAAAGTGGCTTCATTTGGCCAATGCTGGCCACTCATTTGCTTCCACCACAAGTGACGGAAAAAAGTTGTTTGTTAATTGAAGTATAGTCGACACATGAGGTTCTATTCGCTTCCAGGGTACGACATAGTGATCGGACACTGTGTGTGATGCTATGTTCACTCCAAGTGTAGCCACCATCTGTCCCCATACAATGTTATTACAATACCACTGACTCCATTCCCTGGGCTGTGCCTTTAATTCCTGCGACTTATCCCTTCCATAACCGGAAGCCCATAACTTCCACTCCCCTTCACCCATTTTGCCTGTCTCCCTACCGACCATTCCTCTGGCAGCCATCACTTTGTCCTCTGTATTTATGGGTCTGTTTCTGCTTTCGTTTGCTGTTCATTTGTTTCAATTTTTAGGTTCCACATGTAAAGTGAAATCATATGGTATCCGTCTTTCTCTGAGTTCTTTCACTTAGCGTGATAGCCTCTAGCGTGATAGTCTCTAGCTCCATCCATGTTGTTGCACATGGCAAGATTTCATCCTTTCTTATGGCTGACTGATATTCCATTGTGTGTGTATACACCACATCTCCTTTATCCATTCATCTCTTATGGACACTTGGGCTGCTTCCGTGCCTTGGCTTTTGTAAATAATACTGCAATAAACCTAGGGGTTTGTGTATCTTTTCGAATTAGTGTTGTTTGTTTTCTTTGGGTAAGTTCCCACTAATGGAATTACTGGATTGTATGGCATTTCTATTTTTAATTTTTTGAGGAACCTCCATGCTGGTTTCCACGGTGGCTGCACCAATTTGCATTCTCACCAACAGGGCACGAGGGTTCCCCTTTCTCTGCATCCTCCCCAACACCTGTAGTTTCTCATCTTTTTGATACTAGCCGTTCTGACAGGGTAATGTAATGGATATTACATTGTGGGTTTGATTTGCATTTCCTGATGATGAGTGATGTTGAGCATTTTTTCATGTGTCTGTTGGCCACCTGTATGTCTTCTTTGGGAAAATATCTGTTCAGGTCCTCTGCCCATCTTCCCATTTTTAAATCAGATTGTTTGTTTTGGTGTGTGTTGATTTGTATAAGTTCTCTGCATATTTTGGGCAATAATCTCTTATCAGATATAACATCTGCAAATGCCTTCTTCCACTCAGTAGGCTGCCTTTTTGTTTTGTTGATGATTTCCTTCAGTTTGCAAAAGCTTTTTATTTTGGTGTAGTCCCAATAGCTTGTTTTTGCTTTGGTTTCCCTTGGTGACAGGAGACATGTCTAGAAAAGTGTTGCTAAGGCCAATGTCCCAGAGACTGCTGCCATGGATAGACTAGAGGGTATTATGCTAAGTCAGTCAGAGAAAGACAAATACTGTATGATTCCACTCATAAATGGAATCTTGAAGAAGTGAACGAACAAACAAAAAGCAGAAGCAGACCTATAAATGCAGAGAACACACTGATGGTTCCCAGAGGGGAGTGGAGGGTGGAGGGGAGACTGGGCAAAATAAGTGAAGGGGAGCGGGAGATACAGGCTTCCAGTTGTAAGATGAGTAATTCACGGGTATAAGAAGCAGAGCATTAGGAATACAGCCCATGGTATTGTAATGGCGATGTAACGGGACAGATGGCAGCTACACTGGTGATGGACATAGCATAATACATAAACTTGTCTGGTCACTAAATTGTACACATGACTAATGTAACATCGTGTGCCAACTGTACTCAAAAAAAGAGAGAGGAACGCCCAGGGGCTCAGTCAGTTGAGCATCTGACTTCAGCTCAGGTCATGATCTCACGGTTCATGAGTTCGAGCCCTGCGTTGGTCTCCATGTGGGCAGTGCGGAGCCTGCTTCAGATCCTCCGTCCGCCCCCTTTCTGCCTCTCTGGGGCTTGTACACACTCTCTCTCAAAAATAAATAAAGAGAGAGAGAGAGAGAGAAAGATTACTGCCTATGATTTATTTTAGTAGTTTTATGGTTTCAGGTTTCACACTTAGGTCTTTAACCCATTTTGAGTTTATTTTTGTGTGTGGTGTAAGAAAGTAGTCCAGGTTCATTCCTGTGAATGTTGCCATCCAGTTTTTCCAAGACTGTTTATTTGTTTTTATTTATTTATTTTTAACTTTTTAAAAAATATGTATTTATTTTTGAGAGAGAGAGAGAGAATGAGCGGGGGAGGAGCAGAGAGGGGGACAGAGGATCTGAAGCAGACTCTGTGCTGACAACAGAGAGCCCGATGTGGGGCTTGAACTCATGAATCGTGAGATCACGACCTGAGCCGAAGTCGAAAGCCTGACTGACTGAGACACCCAGGTACCCCTTCCCAATACTGTCTATTGAAGAGACTATCCTTTCCCCATTGTATATTCTCACTTCCTTTGTTGTAGATTAATTGAACATATAAGCATAGGTTTATTTCTGGGCTCCCTACAGAAAGGGGAGTGTTTGTTTGTTTATTATTTATTTATTTTTTATTTTATTATTTTTTAAAAATATAATTTATTGTCAAGTTAGCTAACATACAGTGTATGCCGTGTGCTCTGGGCTGTGGGAGTAGATTCCTATGACTCATCACTTACATACAACACCCAGTGTCCATCCCAACAAGTGCCCTCCTCAATGCCCATTACCCATTTTCCTCACCCCTCTGCCACCTTCCCTGCCATCAACCCTCAGTTTCTTCTCTATATTTAAGAGTCTCTTACAGTTTGTCTCCCTCTCTGTTTGTAACTGTTTTTTCCTTTCCCTTCTCCCATGGTCTTCTGTTAAGTTTTGTCACATTCCACATATGAGTGAAAACGTATGATATCCATCTGACTTATTTCACTTAGCATAATACCCTCCAGTTCCATCCACGTTGCTGCAAATGGCAAGATTTCATTCTTTTTCATTGCCAAGTAGTATTCCATTGTGTGTATATGCATATATATACACCAAATCTTCTTTAACCATTCATCAGCTGATGGACATTTGGGCTCTTTCCAGAATTTGCTATTGTTGATAGCGCTGCTATAAACATTGGGATACATATGCCTCTTGGACTCAGCACTCCTGTATCCTTTGGATAGATTTCTAGTAGTGCTATTGCTGGGTCATAGGGTAGGTTAATTTTTTGAGGAAACTCCATCGTGTTTTCCAGAGTGGCTGCACCAGTTTGCATTCCCACCAACAGTGCAAGAGGGTTCCCAGAAAGGGGAGTTTTAATTGTCTTTGTTTTCTCCTTTTATCCAGATAGAAGAAATATATATATTTCTGAGTTGGGCATCTAGGCTCTGATCCAGGCTCTACTATAAATAATCTGTGGTTGATTTCATCACAGTCTGTGGTCCTCAGGATCCTACCTGTGGACTGGGTGATGGGAATCTCTTTTGCATGTCTTGGAGGACGTTAGGGAAATGAATTAACTGGTCCTTCACCACTGTTTTCCTCTCTTCCCACCCACCCCATCTTCTCCATGGTCCTGTTAGAATTCCCCTTGAGAACACCCTGTGTGAAAATCCCCAAAGCCTATGTTTTTAAGGACCTCACGTTTCCAGCAGGCAAGAAACAAAGTACACACTGTTGGGAAAGACTGAGAAGAGCCAGATGCTATGCCATCAACAAGAGTAAAGTCATTTGGTAGGATGGTGAGCCCGCAGCCAACAAGCCCATGAGGGAGAGGCGGGAGGGGGGCCCAGGAGGCGTAGAGTCAGGTGCTCAGAGCCAGCAAAATACGTTTCTGGGTGAACAGGGCCATCCTGCAGGCAGGATCCAGCTCCTTGGCTGCCAGTTTGGGACCTCTGGGCTGTCAGAGGGTCAGGGAGGGAGTAATGGCTGGAGCTATGGCTTCCCAGCCAGGAAGAACAGAAAGCACATAGTGAATGCATGGGGAGTGGTCGCCTTGGGAGACGTGGGTCCAAGTGCTGAGCAACCCCCCTAAGGTTAGCACTTAGCTCATTTGTCTCTGACGCTAGGAGCCCCAGCTGAGAAGTACTCTCAGCACCTCAGAGGCCCAGAACTGTGCATGCTCGTGTTATTTTTTAACGGTCATTACAGTCACCTGGTAACCACACGTAGGAGCAGGAACTTTGCGAGGCCCACTGGAGCCCGCCCATACCCCATGCCCAGGACCCTGACTCCCAGCCACGGGAAAGGTCTCGGGGTGTGGGCTGCCTTCTGCACTCAGGAGCTGGGGACACTGATGAGTTGAATCATCGGCCCTTAGGTCCTCCAACACCTGCTCAGCTGCACGTCTCGATGTTGCTCATCTTAACACACTCATCCAAGAGCTGCATTAGGTCCATTTCTAGTCACAAAGAAGGCTTAGGAGATAGTGTTCACCAGAAAAGCCTCAGCTTCTTCTTCTTCTTTTTTAAAGGGGGCTTTATGCCCAGTGCAGAGCCCAACGCAGGGCTTGAACCCATGACCCTGAGATCAAGACCTGAGGTGAGACCAAGAGTCGGATGCTTAACTCACTGAGCCACCCAGGTACTCTTGCCCCTGCTTCTTTAGAGTTGAGGCACCTGGAAAGCTAACAGGATCTTGCCCCTTATTTGCATTAAAAACAACCTAGGGGGAGCCTGAGTGGCTCAGTCAGTTCAGGGGGCTAAGTGTCGGACTCTTGATTTTAGCTCAGGTTCTAGCCCTACTTGGGATTCTCTCTCTCTCCCTCTCTCTCTGCCCGCCCCCCCCCCCAATAAATATATAAACTTAAAAAACAAGCAAACAAAAACAACCTAGGAACCATGCTCCTGATGCATCTGTATTGTGTTTCTCAAAAGTTCTGGAAGAAGAAAAGCATACTCAAATCTTAGCCAATGTACAAGCAATTGTAATATAGATCTCAATTAATTTTTATAAAATTATTTATAAATTGTAATCATATACATTAAATATTAATTTTATTAAATTAATATTAATTCTATCAACCAAATGTATATAGAATTATCAATACACACACACACACATATTAATTTTCTCTCAGAAAAGACTGGCTGTGGGGAATGACTCCGATTTACAGTAAAACCTAAGGAATTTGATGACACATGAACTGAACACAAACTTCCACTTGAAGAAACGCCCTGTTGCACTTCTCATCTGAGCTGGGGTCCCACCCAGTAATTTCCTTTTCAAATCATCATTAGTATTTCTGCTAAGCCTAAGGGCCACGGGAGTTCAGTCTATATACAGACCACACTGTCTTGCTCAGCTGTAAGAAGCTAAGTCTATAGGATATTAGGTAACTGGATGGAAAGGGGTAGATTAAATTAACCATCTGGAAGATTCGTGGGGTCCCCAAATATCTGTTTTATAAACCAGATACCCCAAAGGCTTCTGGAATGTTCATGTTTTATCTAAAAGCTCTCTTGGGACAGTGGTGCTGAATCCTTTCTTAACTTGGGCATTTCTCTTCATTTCTCCGTGTGATCCCAGAGGACGCCAGGCCACATAAAAGTGTCTCTAAGCGTTTGTTCTGGGAAGATACTCACACTAGAGATGGGTTGGCAATCATCGGTCTCATTTGTTCTCTAAGGAGAACGAGGTTGAAAGCTAGGTTTTGTGTAGGGTCTTGGCTTGCTTCCGCTTGAAGCAAAGAAGAAAGGCAGAAGGAAACGGAATGAGGTCACAGACAGTACTTGGCACAGGGAATGGCCCCACAGATCCCCTGGGAAGAGGGTCTGCATTTGTCAGCAGGGATGTCAGTGTGAAGTCTGGAATACTGTTTCACACGTTGTCATAGGAAGAGTCTGATGAGTGGGTGGGCTACACAAGGAAATTATGGTCCCAAATGGCTTAGATGAGGGGTTGCTGAGTCTATGGGGACCAAGCTCTTACTTTAAAGAGGGTCAGAGGGAATTGTGGCAAAGTGGAGTCTGAGCCCATGGTAAGGAGGCACCGAATCATCTCCAGCCGATGGGTGTCCAGTGGGAACATGGTTCCAGTCTTGCTAAATGTCATTGTTTTTCAAGAGAGGGTAGATATCCAGGTGTCTGTATGCAATCTTTTGATTTCTTAAAGGCTTTATTATGTATTTATTAAAACAATTTAACTGAAATAATTTAAAAATATGTAAAACCTTGGGGTGTGTGGGTGGCTTAGTTGGTTAAGTGTCCAACTTTGGCTCAGGTTATGATCTCACGGGTTGTGAGTTCGAGACCCCACTGGGCTCTGTGCTGACAGCTCAGAGCCTGGAGCCTGCTGTGGATTCCGTGTCTCCCTCTCTCTCTGCTCCTCCCCTGCTCGTGCCCTGTCTCTCTCTGTCTCTCAAAAATAAATAAACGTTAAAAAAATATTTTTAATATTTAAAACCATAGGAGGATTATCAAAATATATTTGCAATCAGTATATTGCAATCTGGCCTGTAGTCAGCCTGTGGCCCATCAGTTCGCTATCACTAGTTAAGGTATTCTTTTGGTCTTAAGGCAGGGATGTATTTCCAGGTCTTTTTAAGTCCATGAGATCCTCCAGTGACTGAGGTTTACTGAGATTTCTGTGTCCCACACCACTCTGAGCTCAGAGCAGTAGAGGGAATAGAGGAGGAGAAGGCAAAGTCCTCACCTTTACTTTAAATTCCAGAGGAGGTACAACGTGAACACGTATTCCTTCCTTCCACAAATATCAATGAAGCACCTTCTATGAGCAACACTTTATACTGGTGGATGTAGCTTATTTTCCCTTCCAGATTGTAAACTCTTTACCTCTACAGGGGTAGAGCCATAATACAGATTAAGCCATAATAGAAAACGAGAGGTACACAAGATACTTCAAGGCAATATGGTAAAATGCCAAGATGGCGAACAAAATCTCTGGATTCCAGGGTAACTTTTGGAAAGAGGGCTGCAAAGGAGAGAGCCCAAGCGAAAGCATGGAGAACGAGAAACCGAAGTGTGCTTAGGGACATGGAGAGGCTCAGTTGCTGGTGGAGGGACGGCAGGGAGGTGGCTCTTGCAAGGGAGGGGGTGAGTGACAAGGAGGCCTTCACCAAGATGGCGGCCATGAGAACATAAAGGGAGGACACAGTTTCAGAGACTGTGAGACATGTTTTGTTGGTATAAATAGTGTTTGGAAATGAAGTGGCTGTGGGGGGCAGGGCATAACAATGGTCAGAAAATACCACTCAACTTCAAGTTGAAACCCAAGTACTTGGAAATTAATGGCACATTTGTAGAGAGATCAGTACCAGGAACACACACATACACACTGTTTTGTTTTGTTTTGTCTTGTTTGTTTGGCAAGGAGATAGACAATGACTTCTGGATATAATAAAATTTAGGTGCCGGAGGGACAGCTAGGTCGAGAGGTCCTGAATATGGGGAAAAGTTATGAGTCTAGAGTTTGCAAGAGACTCTGGAGCTACAGATACACATGTTGGAATCTTCTTTATCAAGGCCATGAATTTTGAAGGTAGAGAAGATTGTTAAGGAGTTGGTGGCAGAGAAGAGAACATGGCTAAAGGAAATTTTTGGAGAATACTGTTCTTAGGATGTCAGATAAAGATGATTCCCCTACAAATAGAGGATCGCACAAAGAACCCAAGAGGAACATGCAGGAAGAGCCCCACAGGCAGCTACAGGCCAATGACAGGGCGGACCCAGCAGAATCTGACAAATAATGTGCCGTCTAGAAATCTCCAAGGACCAACTTCACTGAGGTGCGGGTGGAGAGCAGAACTCAGGGTGCACAAATGTTTAAGGGTAAGTGGGTGGTGAAGAATTCACAACAAGAGTAAAGGGAACTTTTCTTTCTTTTGAGTTTATTTATTTTTTTAAAGAGGAACAGATGATACGAATGGGGGAGGGGCAGAGAGTGAGGGAGACAGAGAATCCCAAGCAGGCTCCACACTGTCAAGTGTAGAGCTCACACCCGTGGAATCATGAGATCATGACCGGAGCAAAAACCAAGAGTTAGACGCTTAACTGACTGAGCCCCCCAGGTGCCCCAAGGGAACTTTCTATCACTGGGGAGGAAAAGAGCCGGTTCAGCTCAAACAGTACTGATGAACACAAAATGTAATGGTGGCAGATGATCTCTGAAATACTACTTGAGGGTGCGGTTTCCTATATGTCCTTGTACCCCAGACCTTTCCCCCACTCAGGCAGCTCAGCCTTGCTGTACATACAGTTTCAGTGATGGGGCGCTGCCATGGGATATCATCAATAATTTTGGAGGAATATGAGGCTGCTTGGTCATGTGACTACATAAAGAGCCCCTGGTTGAGGAAGGAAGAGAGTGGAAGGGGAAGCAAAGGAGATGCTAACATTGTATTTCCTGAGAACTACCACCTGTAGTTCTATGATGGTTAATTTCATATGTCAACTTGGCTAGGCGATGGTGCCCAATTATTTGGTCCAACGATGGTCTAGGTGTGGCTTTCGAGGCATTTTTAAAAGATGTGGGGCACCTGGGTGGCTCAGTCAGTTAAGCTTCCAACTTCAGCCCAGGTCAAGATCTCATGATCTTTCAAGATCGAGCCCCACATCAGGCTTGCTGCTGTCATCTCAGAGCCCACTTCAGATCCTCTGTACCCCTCGCCTCTGCTCCTCCCTTTGCTCATTCTCTCCCTCTCTCAAAAATAAACAAACATTTAAAAAAATGCAATTAACCTGTACCATCAATAGACTTTAAATAAAGCAATTGCATGCCATAATGTAGCTGGGCCTTGTTCAGTCAGTTGAAGGCCTTTAGATTAAAGACTGAGATTTCCCTCAAAACGAAGGAATTCTGCCTCCAGACTGAAATACAGAAAGCCTACCTGAGTTTCCATACTTTGCGCTCTCAAGACTGCAAGTTCAACTCACTGAATTCCAGCCTGTTGGTCTGCCCTACAAATTTTGGACTTGACGGTACTTATAATTACATGAGCCAGTTCTTTAAAGTCTCTCTCTGTGTATGTATATGTGTATATATCAGATATCCACCTATATTTATCTGTCCTATAAAATCCTGACAAGTACAGGCTCCTTAAAACTCCCAGATGGGTTCAGGGAACCTGAAAGCAATGGTTGTAAGATCTCAGAGAAATAATGATCACTGGGTTGCCACAGGGAATGGAATCTGGTGTTATCAGACAGTGTGATTAATTAAGAGAAGGCAAAATCCAACTTAATATGGGAAATCACTATAGGAAAGGTTTTATAGAAGAGATCGGTTTTGAGCCTTCCCACAGAAGCACATCCTACCCTGAAGTGAGGAAACGCTGGGTTTGAAGCCGTATAAAATAGGCCTAAGCCTCCCTTTCACAGCCAGGGACCTCTCTCCACACCCTGGGAAATATATTGCCTGGGTCTGAGCCTCTCTGAAGAAAATTAATGATGCTCTCTTTGGTTAACGGACATGTTTGCTTTTCTTTGACCACTACAATATTTGATTGTTTTAAGCCTCAAAGGAAAAGAGAGGAATGAAGAGTGCTCCTCTTTTCGTGGGCTTCCTTTATGTCATGTGTTTTAATCCTGTCAGATACATTTTTCAAAGGCTTTAAATGAATGGAGCTTCAGGGGGACAAGTTAACTTCCTGAAACTTCAAGCCAAGTTATTTCTGTCTTGTTACTTTGAAAGGGCATCAGAGCTCACAAATCAGAGACAAGAAGGAACAAACAACTAAAGGTGAAGGGCGAGCCCTTGCACGTAGGAGGCAGGCTCGCATGGAACATGAGGTTATGTGGCAGGAGGTATGGAGGTGAATCACGAAATTATATAGCCGTTTCATTCCCCGGGAAAAAAAAGGTTCGATGAAACAGACCAACCTATCATTGAAAGTGACATAAATGCTGGTTAGTGCTATTGAACCATAGAAAGCTCAACTGATTATGATTTCTTTTTTCTTTTAAAAAGCAGCTAATTGCCACAGATATATTTCCTCCTGCTTTTCAATGCATTCTGATCTTAGGACGAATCCGATGATTCACGTAATTGAACAAAAATATGCATTATTACATAAGAGAAGGGAAACGATTAAATTATCCCTTGCGTGCCACTCGTTTCTAGTTCATTCTGCAGTGCGTGGAGTAACTTGAAGTTTTCTCTTCTCTCAATAGGGAAAAATGTCCTTTGGCTGACATGGTTGCATCTAAACCATTTGCAGCAAGAATTCAGCACCCACAGCAGTAACCCCCTAATTCTGGAAGTTTGCCCTAGAATATGCGGACTGCCAGATAGCACTGGGAGCATCCATAGAAGACAATGATTTCTAATGCAGTGAGTGAACTGCGCATGGCAGATGCCGTTGGCTGCGGGACCACACTGGCTACTGATGGGGTCCCTGGGAGGTATGCTTTTCCAGGGCTCATTGTTCACCCTGTTCAGCTTGCCCTTCTAGAAGACTGAAAAATGAAATAGGATAATGGTTCTCACCCTCGGCTGAAAATCAGAATCACAGGGACAGAGTTAAATATATTGATGCCTGAGCCTTATCACAGAAATTCTTATTTCATTAATCTGGGTTGCAGCCCATGTGTCAAGGTCATTTTTCAAGCTCTCAGAACTGGGCCCTGGGTGGCTCAGACATTAAGCATCTGACTTCGGCTCTGGTCATGATCTCCTGGTTCATGAGTTTGAGTCCCACATTGGGTGAGCTCAAGTCCCACTTCGGGTGAGCCCCGCTTCTCTCTCTCTCTCTCCCTCTCTTTCTCTGTCTCTGCTCTCTCTCCCTCTCTCCCTTGTAGGATTCTCTTTCTCTCTCTCTGCCCCTTGGTCACTTGCGCCCCCCTTCTCTCTATCTCTCTCTCTCAAAAATAAAAAATAAAATTCTCAAAACTATTTGTAACGTGCAAGCCAAGGTTGGGAGCCGCTGCTCTGTTACAGAGCTCAGTAAGTTACAGATTGTAGAATGCCAGAACTGGATGAGAACTAATTCCTAGCTTTACAGACAAAACAGCTGATACTCACTGACACCAACGGATTTTCTAGAAATCACATATCTTAATAGCGTGGTGACTAGAACCCATTGCAGTGTTTTTTTCTGTAACACTTGACGACACAGGGTTTGGTTGATTGGCTGGGGAGGAATGAGGGACTTACAAGTGCTTGAGAAACTGTCAACATATTGTGTAAGTAGCTAGCCATGCCCCCCTATATACAGGACCAGCCACAAGTTCGCCATTCAAAACTATGGTGCTGGACTGCTGGGTATCTAGATCTAATTAGAGCCACATTTTCCAGCCTATCCCTCTTTGGGCTTCCTGTTTGAAGTTAAAAAGCTTTCTAAGAGGGGCACCTTGGTGGCTCGGTCGGTTAAGCGTCTGACTCTGGCTAAGGTCATGATCTCGCAGTTTATGAGTTCAAGCCCCACGTCAGGCTCTGTGCTGACAGCTCAGAGCCTGGAGCCTGCTTCAGATTCTGTGTCTTCCTCTTTCTCTGCCCCTCCCCTGCTTATTGTCTCTCTATCTCTCTCAAAAATAAAAAAGTTTTTAAAAAATGCTTCCTAAGATAGGCAAGGTTCTACAAAGACTCATTAATAACTGGAGTAAGTTCTGCACTTCGGTGAGGTCCTCTGTCTTTGCAGACTGCCATGCGTGGCCGTTGCACAAAGGAACCCCCCTGTTTTTTCTTTTACTGATCTGTGCTAGTCAATCAATGGATCAGCTAGCAGAGATGAGCACCCAACTAGTGAGGACAACCTACAGTAGATGCTTTGAGCCTGAAAGATGCGTGACACGGTTGCTGTTTCTAATCAACATATGACACAAAGGAAGGATGATGGGACATTATCATGGACATATTTTCTTCCTTGCCCAGAATCTGTTGGGGAACCACCCCTTTTCATTCCCGGTTCATATGTCTGGGAAACCCCATCTCCAGGTTTATGGCTGGGCATAAACCCCAGCTGTGGCCAAAATAGCCTGAGACTAAGGAATGGCTAGTGCTCCAAGTTGAGCCAAACAGGGACAGACCTAAGACTTACTGGGGCTGTTGAAAGGGGCTCTAGTCTGTGGAATGACTCCAATTTTGCAGGCAACCAGACCTGGGGGAGGAGAGAAAGGAGCATTGCCCTGATGGCACTGCTTGAGCCCCTGGATTCAGCCTTACCTGAAGTCCCCTGGACTTTCTTGAAAACCTAGGACTTTCCAGGTACACAAATCACAACCTCCTCACCTCCCTTTCTTTTCTTGAGCTAGCTGGAGTTGGGTTTTTCTCCTTGTCAACTAAAAGAGCGTGAAGTCATGGAGCTTTATCTCAGACCACTTGAATTGTTTGGATAGTCTGTTCCCATTCATCTTCTGAACGTCAAACTCAGCAGAGGTTTTTGGCCAGCATGAGTGGTGATAAATTAGTTGTGCTGCCAGACCTGTCTCCTGGCTACTTTAAGGTCAATTCATTTTCAGGAGCCCGTGGAGAAACTGCTGGGGACATTTGTTTGGTGATACGTGGATAAATTCAATTTTCACTGGTAACACCCTCTTTGGATGGGGCTCTGGCATCACAACAGCCATTAAAATTTTTTTAATGTTTACTTATTTATTTTTTGAGAAAGAGAGAGAGAGAGAGAGAGAGAGCAAGCTGGGGAGGGGCAGAGAGAGAGGGAGAGAGAAATCCCAAGCAGGCACTGTGCTGTCAGCATCAAGCTAGATACAGGGCTCAATCATGACCTGAGCTGAAACCAAGAGTCAGATACTTAACCGACTGAGCCACCCAGGTGCCCCACAGCAGCCATTTCTGATGAACTTGCCAATTTCCTGTGAAATAAATTCATCACCTGTCTGAATACTAACCTGAGGACCAGATTTGGGGTGCTTTTAATTCTTTGGCTATTAGCATGTATGTCAGGTGTAGGTGACTATGTGACTTGGGACTTCAGCTAGCTTTGCGGTGCTTAGTTCTATACCGCAAAGTGACCTGTTATCACGGCTGTGTCACTGATGGCATTACTGAACAGGCATACTCAGCCTGTGCTTACGGTACCAGAAGAGACAATACGTATTTTCAGAATACATCTGATATTTCTAAAGAAGCACCAAAATGTTCATCACGGGAATTATTAGAACTTTGTTGTTCTTTTTGTACAAATTGTACTGATTTTCAATTACACATCAGTAGAGAAAGGGAAACGTACCATAATTCAGCCTCTAAAGATTTTAATCTGTCTCTTGATGCCAAATTGCATACCAGCAAGAACTGAAGAAGAAAAAGGTTTGGGAAACGAGGGTCCAAAGAATGAGAAAGTAGGGAAGGGTCTTAAATTCTGTAATCATTGGGATACAAAGCACTTTTTGGTAGAGAATGTTCTAGAAGGTTTGCATTATTTTATGCAGAAAGAGGAGTCTCAGTTCTTTTGTAAATAGTCTGGGGTTTCAAAGACTCTTGGGATTTCTAATTTATTTAAAACACCCATTGCTTTATGGATTGGCCTAGAGCACTCCTGGTAAGTTGTTTATGTGGTACTTGACGGCTGCAGCGGGTTTATATCAAGCCCCAGCTGTGTAAACAAAGACTATTAACCTGCTGGTTGGATTTAGCAGACACTTTGGTCTGTTTAAATCCAATGGAATTTCCAATTACTCTGTCTTCAGAATCTTTGTGGAACAACCCCTGAAGGTGACAAGGTTGTTTCTAAATAGCTCTAATGACCAAAAATATGTGTGTTCCTTTTTTAAAAAATTTTTAAATCTTTATTTTTGAGAGAGAGAGAAAAAGCACGAATGGGGTGGGGCAAAGACAGGGAGAGACAGGGTGTGAAGTGAGCTCTGCTGACAGCAGAGAGCCAGCCCTATGTGAGGTTAGAATTCATGAACTGTGAGATCATGATCCGAGCTGGAGTCAGGCACTTCATTGACTGAGCCACCCAGGAGCTCCAAAATATGTGTGTCCTAGTGAATGACCACTGAAGAAATGAGGACCAGCATTCTACTTACACTCAAAGTCATGGGGGAACATTCCAAAGGGGGCGGAAGGGAGTCAAAATGGCTCAGAAAGAAAAGAGTTCCAGACTGTCTTTAGGTTAGTGACGCAAACTGGTATTTTCCACGTGGGGTGCATGCATAACTCATGGTAGCACTTTAGTGGCCAATTGTGAAATGTTGGTTCCCCTCCCCCCTATTCTTTCTCAGATTAAGCTTTCAGAGGACTGTTTTTACTTGGGTTCTTCCAAGCAGATCCAGAGAGGAGGTTGGGTTTAGTGAGTCATTCAGAAGTGGATCCCAGAAAGCAACCTCGAAGGATGTGGATAATAAGAGAGGAAGGGAAGAAAGCCAATACTAAGTGGCTCACCACCCCAGACAGGCACCTGCAGCTCTGTCCTTCCGGGAATCCTCGAGTAAAGGAGCAGACTGAGCTTCCAAACTTTCCCAGGGAAGGTCAAGGAAGTTGGGGTATTGATCCACGGACTCCCTCCTCATTGGTTGAGGATCACTCCTGGGGTCTTTGAATTACAGAGAAAATCCCAGGCGGACAGGGAGAACAGCTTGGCGCTCCAATGGGAAGCTGTCAGGGAACAAAGAAAAGGTCTACCGCTGGCTGCAAGCTGAGCAGATCAAGGTGAACACGGGGCGGGGTGTCAATGGGACCAGCCGCGCCGGCCATGTTTATACCGTTCTGCCTGAGAAAGTGTATTTATTTTCTCCAGCAGGAAGCAGGTCTGTTTGTTTCCTAAAAAAGATTTCAGTGGAATTACTTGGGGTGGGTTTCGTAGCCACACCCTCCAGTAACATGACACGTGAACACTGTCCTAAGGAAAGTGTAGTTGCTTCTCAGAGTACCTCTGCGATAGGAAGTACTGTGCAACTATTAACGCCATGCTTTGGGAATTATTTATTTATTGGTTTGTTTATTTAATATATAATTTATTGTCAAGTTGGCTAACATACAGTGTATACAGTGTGCTCTCGGTTTGGGGGGTGGATTCCCATGATTCATTGCTTCCATGCAACACCCAGTGCTCATCCCAACAAGTGCCCTCCTCAGTGCCCATCACCCATTTCCCCCTCTCCCTCCCCCTTCCCATCAATCCTCAGTTTGTTCTCTGTATTTAAGAGTCTCTTACGGTTTGCCTCCCTTCCTCCCTGCTTTGGGGATTTTTAAGAACGTGAAAAATGCTCAGAGAAATGGTTAAGTGCAAAAATAATCAGGTTGTGAAACTACAACTTCAGTTATGTGAGAAAAGTATTTTTACACAGAGGAAAAAAAGACTGGAAGGAAAGATTCCAGCATGTGAGATGGTGTCTATCTTTGGGTGGTGAGAGAATGGAGAACTTTACGATTTTTTTTGTACTTTTCTTCATTTCCAAAATGTTCTACATGGAACATTTTTACCTTTTTTTTTTTTTTTTTAAATAAGCAAACATATTGCTGGTTTTCTCTGTATGATCAGATTAAATATGAAGCTTGCTGGGCAGACAGGTGGACTTATTCTTGAGCTTGTTGGTTTGAACACGGAGGGCGGGCTGTTACTCAGCTCAGTTACTGGGCCGGGAACTCAGCCCAGTTTCCTCAGGGCAATCTGACAACCTGTGGGGGCTCATTTCAAGGTTAGTTCATGAGTCTGTTTCTGCATGAACTTGCAAGGCCGAGAGGGCAGTTCACAGACGGTATGTGCCCAGCGGGATTCCTGCAAGGGCTGGAGGGAGGCAGTGGCTGTTGCTTGCTTGCAACAGAGGAAGCCGCCAGGGAGGAAGTACCTGCAATGAGGGGTTACCCATGTGTTCTTTTTTGAGTCAAGCTGAGGAGCTCTTCCTGGTTCATGTTTATATTAGTTTATTGTCCTCAGTAGCCCTTCAGGCCAGTGTTGCAGGGCAGTAGAAAATGTAAGGGTGCCTAAGTGGCTCATTCGGTCCAACTTTGGCTCAGGTCACCATCTCGTGGCTCTTGGGTTTGAGCCCCTCATTGGGTTCTGTGCTGATAGTCGGAGCCTGGAGCCTGCTTCAGATTCTGTGTCTTCCTCTCTCTCTGCCCCTCCACTGCTCACACTTTGTCTCTTTCTCTCAAAAATAAATAGACATTAAAAAAAAAGAAAAAAATGATGGATTATGGGGGCGCCTGGGTGGCTCAGTTGGCTAAGCACCTGGCCCTTGATTTTGGCTCAGGTCATGATCTCATGGTTCGTGAGTTCAAGCCCCAAACTGGGCTCTGTGCTGACAGTGTGGAGCCTGCTTGGGATTCTCTGTCTCCCTCTCTCTCTGCTCACACACTCTCTCTCTCCCTCAAAAATAAATAAATAAATATTTTTTTTACAAAAGGAAGAAAATGATGGACCGTATAAAGAGGATGTGTTAAAGACCAATGTACCATACAAATAAAATGGGTTAGGAGTTTAGGAGGCAGTTGAGGTGGCTGGGGCTCCCTGGACTGGAGTGTTAGAGAAAGGCTTTGAACAACGGGTCTGTTGGAAGGTGACGAAAATCCACCTGACTCAGCAGTGTGTATTGTCTTGGGTCATGTACTGGAGTTCTGATCTGGAGTTCTGGAGCATCTGGAGTTCTGGAGCATCTGGAGTTCTGATCATAGTTCTGTCTCAGATTCCCTGTGTGTCATCAGAAGTTTATTTCCTGGCCTGTGAAATGCCAGTGCTGATACCTGCCCTACAAGTGCACCCTGACAGATAACTGACGGTAAACATCCCAGCTAAACTTGGTGGTGCTCTTGCCAAAGGCTTAGAAATGTCAGATGATTAAGTAGAGAGAGAGGTCCCAGTGGTTTCCTGAAATACAAAACAATGATAGTGCTAGAAAACTCAAGGATGCTTGAAATGGTGTCCAGAATCAGCAAGTTGATTCAGGAGGAATTCTCTTCCGGGATGTGCCCGCTACAAGCTGAGTGTAGAGACGTGGAATCCATTGAGGACTCTTTAGTCAGTGTCCCATGTGCGTTTTGCACTAAGCTGATTAACGGCAGGGGAATTAACATCATTAGCAAGAGTGACGTTTTGGCGAGTTTTATGGCATATCAACCTGAACCAGAAGCTGTAAATCCTCACGAGTGCAGACATTCAGCTAGATTTTATCATGGAGTTTACAGAACTTTCCGGCAGAACCTCAGAGAAGCTCAGTTCTTCCCCAAAAATCTGCTTCGTTACTGAGTCTAATTCCTCGAGTCTTTGAGCATTAGACCCTCTCATGCACTTGCTTGTTCCTTTCACCTGATGTGGACTCAAGCGAATCGGGAAGCTGGGCACCAGACCAACCAACAAATGGAAATAACAGAATATTGACCCCAACACACAGAGAGCACACATTTCTTTATTTCTTTCTTTTTTTTCTTTTTCTTCCAAGATTTTATTTACATTCAAGTTAGTTAACATATAGTGTAGTATTGGTTTCGGGAGTAGAATTCAGTGAGCACACATTTCTATGTGCTGGACCATTTGTGCAGTGTGGCCCGACCACACCTGCACATCAGGCGATAAGGACCCAAACCCACAGTGCTGGTTCACCTGCCCTTTGTGCCTGGTGCGGTCCTGCTAACTAAAGGGAGGAGCAAAGTTTAGGACTTAGTCATGGCTGGACATCAGGAAGGGCCAGCTGGCTATTTTTGCACAGAATACCATTTTACACGTGGCTGCAAAGCATCTGATAAGAGACGTTGCAGTGTCTCTAGAGTAAAAAAAAAAAAAGCAAACCATGAAAAACTGACGCCACAGGAGTACATACGTACCATTTCCTTGAGGCAATATTTGCAGCCTGTTTGCAAATATTGACTCACTAAGTATGAGGCTGAAAAAGAAACGTGTTTAGAGCCAGGCCAACCACACAGAGTACTGGGTACAACTCGAGAGAGGTCTTTGCTGGGCCTGGGATCAGCAAGACTACCACCTGTAGTCTTCCTCGGCAGTATCTTCTCTACCCCCATCTAAATTCATAAAGGGTTTCTTCCCTGTTTTTCTTTCACTTTTTTTTTTTAATGTTTATTTACTTTTGAGAGAGAGAGAGAGAGAGAAACAGCATGAGCAGGGGGTTGCAGAGGGAGAGGGAGTCACAGAATCCGAAGCAGGCTCCAGGCTCTGCACTGACTAGCCCGACACAGGGCTCAAACCCACAAACCGTGAGATCATGACCTGAGCCGTAGTCAGACCCTTGACTGACTGAGCCACCCAGGCTCCCCATCTCTTCTCTGATTTGTAACAGCCTTTTCTTCCAGCAATTGGAAAAGTGGAGGAGGTGAGACCAGCTACATTGTGATGGCATGTGGCCTTAAAATCATTCTATTTTAATCTGGAGATGAACTGATTTTCTTTCCCCTCTCCCTTTTGTGTCTGCACCAAAGGGACATGATGCTGAGTCCCCTTTCCCCTTGGGAAAGTTTGCTGATCAGGGAAAGACAGACTAACATTTGCCTTGTTAATCATCACACTACAGGTAGAGAAGCCAAAAGATCAGGAAAGTAAAAGATCAGGAAAGAGGAAAGAAGTAAAAGATCAGGAAAGAGGAAAGGCGCCGTGCCTTGGGGGAAGCCGCTGAGTAAAAGACAAGGTTCTCTTGGAGCCGAAGAGGGAAGAGTCTGTGGGTCACTGGACAGGGAAATGTGCCTGTCATTTAGTTCAGGCTCCTCAGGAAGTGGCTGGTCCTAGAGGGGGATGGTTGTGTGATGTGCCTGAGGAGACCGGGACAAGGTGGGGTTTCCAAGAGGAAATCAGGTCGATTTACATAAAACAGAGAGAGAGATGATCCTTCCTGAACCTCCAAGTAATAGTAGCAGCTCTGGGGAGGTGCCTGGGTGGCTCAGTTGGTTAAGTGTCCAACTTTGGCTCAGGTCATGATCTCACGGTTCATGGGTTCGAGCCCCTCATCGGGCTCCGTGCTGACAGCGTGGATTCTCTCTCTCTCTCTCTCTCTCTCTAAAGCTAAATATGTAAACATTAAAAAAAAAAAAAAAAGTAGCAGCTCTGATCCACATCAGACTGGCTTACCTTCCTGATTCTGTAACTCAGTATCTCTACGTGGCACATTCAGCGGCTACTCCAGAGTTTATGGGACTGAAATCTATTCAGCCTTGGAGGAGGGAGCTCCTTTAAGAAAAAGAAAACAAGCTTACAAATATAAAAATCAGCTGGGGAGCCTTGGAAGAAGCCTGTGCTGTTGAGGAACTGTGAGCCTAAGCTTCGGGGTAAATCATCTGCTGGCCTTATTACATTGTGTCTCAGTTAAGCTGCTAGAAAATGAGCCCAAATGGGCCCTCCCCCCGCCCCCCCCCCCCCATCCATGAACATCCTTCCTTCTCTTGAAGGTAGGCCATATTTCCTGATTTCTCCAGCTTTCCACCCATCCAGACAAGGGAGACTCTGAAAATGGGTCATTGATACAAATTGTTTGGAAACTTCCTCCCTTGACTAGGTTACTCAACCAGGTGTTTACCTTTAATTTTTAAATCTTTTACTGCAGAATGAAAGCCTTCACTGTTTTGGTCACCTCTCCCGGCCTTTCCCCCTCACCCACTAATGCTCCACCATCTCCTTTTTTTTCAATCCAATTAAATATATTTTATTTATTCATCTGTTTGTGTGTTTGTTTTTATATCCAAGTTAGTTAACACACAGTGTCGTCTTGGCTTCAGGAGTAGGCTCCATCGCTTACCTACAACACCCAGTGCTCATCCCAAGTGTCTTCCTTAATGCCCATCACCCATTTAGCCCATCTCTCCACCCACCTCCCCTCCAGCAGCCCTCAATTTGTTCTCCGCATTTAAGAGTCTCTTACGGTTTGCCTCCCTCTCTGTTTTTATCTTATTTTTCCTTCCCTTTCCCTATGTTCATGTGTTGAGTTTCTTGAATTCCACATCTGAGTGAAATCATGTGATATCTTTCTCTGACTTCTTTCACTTAGCATAATACACTCTAGCTCCACCCATGTTGTTGCAAATGGCAAGATTTCATTCTTTTTAATCGCTGAGTAGTATTCCATTATATATATATATATATACATATATATGTGTGTGTATATATATATATATATATACCACATCTTCTTTATCTGTTCATCAGATGATGGGCATGTGGGCTCTTTCTGTAATTTGGCGATCGTTGATAGAGCTGCTATAAACATTGGGGTGCATGTGCCCCTTTGAATCAGCTTTTTGTATCCTTTGGATAAATACCTAGTAGTGCAATTGCTGGGTCATAGGGTAACCCTATTTTTAGTTTTTTTGAGGAACCTCCATACTGTTTTCCAGAGTGGCTGCACCAGCTTGAATTCCCACCAGCGGTGCAAAAGGGTTCCTCTTTCTCCGCATCCTCGCCAACATCTGTTATTTCCTGAGTTGTTAATTTTAGTGATTCTGACAGGCATGAGGTGGTATCTCATTGTGGTTTTGATTCAGATTTCCCTGATGGTGAATCATGTTGAACATCTTTTCGTGTGTTCGCTGACATCTCCTTCTTGATGGAACCATCTTCAAAAGAAAATATTAGCATCAGTAAGCAGTCCCAAAGACTAGAAAGAAGAGGAAGGGAACTTATCATCCAGCCTGACTGGGACCATTTATCTGGCCTTGAAGGGAGACTGATTTGCTCTCTCTCTCTCTTTTTTTTTTTTTTAAGTTTATTTATTTTGAGAGAGATAGAGAGTGTGAATGGGGGAGGGGCAGAGAGGGAGACAGAGAATCCCAAGCAGGCTCTGCACTGTCAGCAGGGAACCTGATGTGGAGGCTTGAACTCAAACCTTGAGATCATGACCTGTGCCCAAATCAAGAGTCAGATACTTCACCGACTGAGCCACCCAGGCGCCCCTGATTTGCTCTCTTGATGGTAAGACAGCAGGCACACTCTGAGTGTCTCTCCATCTGAGGCACAGCAGGTTTTCCAAGATGGACTGACCTTGTCATGGGGAATGAACACTCAGGTTCACATGAATGATCAATGTCCTGTGAATCACTGCGGTGGAGAGAGGTGGAGAACAGTGGAGTCCTTTCTGGGCGCCTTTTCTGGAGAAGGCACTGAGTCCAATTTCACCAAGACAGACAGTCATTTCACTGAAGGCCTGCAGAAGAATGTGCTGTCGACCCTAAAGAAAACTCCCAGAGAAGAATTCCACAACATTCTGCACCGAGCATGGTGTTCATGCTACTCACGCAGAAATTTGGTCTCATTTGAAAAAGGGTATCTCATCGCTGAGGAATTAGACCTCACATCTAGTAAAGAAAAATACCTCAGCCTGGTTAAAGATGGAGTGCTTTGTGTAGAAAACACTGTTGACCTTCGCTGACATTTTCTAGTGTTTGCATTGAGCACAGTGAATAAAGAACCGGCAAGATCTTATCATAGAAAAGGAAGAGCTTTTATCTGCTTTCCAACATTGGGATTTATGACCTTTCCTGCTTACCTTTTTTTTCCCCCTGTTTTTTTTCTTCCTTCTTAAAAACACCTGAAAAACCCTAGTTTTTCAAAGAGGTCTAGGAGCCCAAGAAACAGCGTTTGCCCAAAGTAAAGGTGCAGGTGGAAGGCGCTGGGGTCTTGGCTCCCTTTGGCCACTGGCCCGCCAGCCTGAGGACTTGATCTGTGTCCCTCAAGCCGTCTGCCTTGACTTACTCATTGGTGCAGTGAGAAGCTGGGCTGGGTCACCCCTCAGGTTTTTTTTCCAGCTTTGGTGCTCCTTTAATGATTTTCCTCTCAGAATTCCAGAGACAACCTCACTCACAAGTCTTAGAGTCCATGTAAGGAAAGCACAGGGCATTAGCTATCTTTTCTCACCACCAGGGAAATGGTCAAGTTCAGAAAGATGTTCCAACTTAAGGCCGTGTGGGAACAGTATGTTCAGACACAGACCAGGGAGAGCTGCTAGAATTCATCGCCCCGACGATGTGGACATTGGCTTGGGGCTGTCATCCAGCTTGGAGCCTGTAAGGAATCCTGGTGGGATGCCAAGGTGTGCTGGAGGGAGATCTAACAGCAAAGAGAGGCACAGCTCTGTCACAAACATAGTCTGACCTTTGGTGAAGTCACTGGCCTCTTTGGGATGCTATTTCTTTACATGTGTGAGGGAAGGGTAATGAGATCAGCCCGGCAGGGATAAGGCCCACAGACACTATGGAAGTAAGAAGCTTCAAAAATTACCCAGTGACATGTAAAGAGAAACATTGTGACCCTCTTTTTAAAAATTTATTTATTTATTTATTTATTAAATTTTTTTAAATGTTTATTTTTGAGAGACAGAGAAACAGAGCACAAGTTGGTGAGGGGCAGAGAGAGAGGGAGACAACAGAATGTGAACCAGGCTCCAGGCTCCGAGCTCTCAGCACAGAGCCTGACGTGGTGCTCGAACTCACGGACCGCAAGATCACGACCTGAGCTGAAGTCAGATGCTCAACTGACTGAGCCACCCAGGTGCCCCTGTGATCCCCTTTGAAAGGTGTTTCTGCCCCTGTGCCTGGTCTCAGGAGGAAGCAGAGCTGGGGGGATTTCAGTGCAGGGGTGAAGGGGGAAGAGTCTGGGCTGAGAGAAGTTGGGGAAAGAGTAGCGCTGGAGGACCCGTGAATGTAGGGAAGGCTCCTACCCAGCAGCCAACTCCTTGGTGGGGTATTTGGAAACTCCAAGCCTGCTGGGTCTACTTCCGAAGACTATCCGTTTTTGGACAGCGTGGTCTTACTGCCTTACTTCTGGAAATTCCTGTTGCGCTATTTCTTCTAAACAGAAGATGCCTGTATCTGGGACTACAGCCAACATCACCCCGGGACTCTCTTGCCTTGGGAGACACATGACAGCCCCGTTTGGTGGCTCCTGGTACACTGCACAAGACGCAGACACTTTGACCATCTCATTTCACTGGTGAGGCCATAACAGTGCCGAGATAGAAACCAGGGCAACTGACGGCCATAACAATAATCATAGTCACTATTTACACAGCCCCCTGTGCCAGATGCCAAGCTAAGTGTTTTACATACATTTGCTTGTTTAACTTTCAAAGCTACCCAATGAGCTTATTATATTATTATCTGATTCCAATTTGGAGAAGTTAGAAGAGGTCCAGCAACCTAATTCTAGGTCATGGAACCCTAGATCTCCTGGCTTGTCTTTGTGATAGATTTGACTTTGAACCTGGTTTGTTTGGACTCCCAAGTCCTGTCCTCAATCACTGTGTTTTTTGCTTCTCTTGTGTCCACAGATTCTAATCAAGTCAGCCCAAAGTTGTCTGGCCTTCAGCAGACCCCCAAAGTGAGATAAGATAAGATAAGATAAGATAAGATAAGATAAGATACAATATGATATGATAAGATGAAACAAATGAAAAATAAAAAAAACATAAAAAGAATAAATTTTAAGAACAAAAAATAAAATAAATAAAAAACCAAAACCATAAGGGCACCTGGGGTGGCCCAGTTGGTTAAGCAACCAACTCTTGAGTTCAGCTCAGGTCATGATCTCAAGATTCATGAGTTTGAGCCCTGCATCAGGCTCTAAGCAGACAGCACTGAGCCTGCTTGGGATTCTCTGTCTCCCTCTCTGCCCCTCCCCTGCTTGCTTGTCCTCTCTCTGTCTCTCTCAAAATTAAAAAAAAAATTTTTTTTAAACACCAAAACTGTAGTAAAATAAAAATAGGATGGGGTGCCTGGGTGGCTCAGTTTGTTGGGTGGCTGACTTCACTCAGGTTATTATCTCACAGATTGTGAATTCGAGCCCCATGTCTGGCTCTGTGCTGACAGCTCAGAGCCTGCAGCGTGCTTCGGATTCTGTGTCTCCCTCTCTCTCTGCCCCTTCCCACTCACGTTCTCTCTCTCTCCTTCAAAAATAAATAAACATAAAAAAAGAAAAATAAAAATGAAAATAAAAAATAAATAAAAACAGTAGTTCTGCACTGGTCTAGTAAGATGCCCTCCATGGGACAGATGATGATATGCTGCTGGCCATTCTAGCTGGTGGTGCCCTGATGCTGGCTTGCACTGGCTCACACCTACCTACCTGCAGGAACCAACCACGTGCATCTCTTCCCGGCTCTGCGTTTGATGAAATCAGGTGGGTAGGTTGACCAAGGTGGGTAGGTTGGCGAAGGTGGAGTGATAACACCAGGGAAAATGACAACCACTGCAAAGCAGAGCTTTATTTCCCTGTGGAGCCAGGTGCTAGCCACCCGTCTGCACGGATTCCAGCCCTCTTTGTCAGTTTCTCCCCCCAGTGAACTGTAGGTCCCTGTGAAGAGTTGTTTCTGAAGAGTAGTGTATAAAAGGAAGCCTTCATTCTCTATATGTGGCTATTATATGTGATATAAGGAGCCATCCTACATGTGTGGATGAAGGCATCCACCGAGAGCTGCCCACTCACCAAACATGCTCAAGACACCTGATGCCCAGTGACGGGACCTCGGTGCCAGTTCCTTGCTCTCAGAGCTGCCATCTGCGCCTGCGGGGAAAAGGATCTGGGATCAGAGTTTCCTTTGGCAAGGTCTGCTGGCTCGGCCTGTGACAGCAAGCCTGCAAGTCTGTGTGAATGACCTTTTCTTTTCCGACGTTTTAAAATAACCTACCAAAGACAGCATGGACAAACGGACGGCAGCACAGAGCTGCGCAGATTCATCTGTGGACCGTATTCGTCTGGTCACCTAGCTTTACAACTACATCTGCCATTCACCAGATCTGACATTTGGAAGGCGATCTGTTGGTAGTACAACCTTCCTCGACTCTCCACGCTAACAGGAGCTAGGGATGTGACAGAGAAGGAGAACGACCTATGCCCCTATCTCAATTTTGCTATGACTTCCAGTTCCATAGTAAGCCTTTTGTGTGAAATGTAGTTGAGACGTGTGGGTTTTTGCTGTTCCTCTAACTCTTCCTGTCCTCTGTGGCCGTGTCTATCAAACACTTACCCCAACATCCTTCAACCGGAGGGTAGCGCTAGACGGTCTCTCTCTTACTAAAGAGGCCCCTTTGGTTAGAAGATTCTGCACCTGAGTAACTGCCATCTGTGGGGCGTGTAACATAGTCAACTCTCAAAGTGTGCTGTTCGCAACTGGGTTTTGGTCTTAGTTCTCTGGCAAGTTCAAGACCTTTGTTCTCCGAAAGGGTGGTTGTTCCTGATCAGGACTTAGCAGGTGGAAGGATGCCTTCCTTCAGATTCCCCAGTAAAATAGCAGCCAGAGCTGTAGTAAAAATAACAACGGATTAAGTGACCCACTCTGAGCAGCCAGTAGCTCTCCCGGGGTCGGGACCGGAGAGTGCCCGGGACAGCTGTGAGGCCCTGCCTGGCCTGCTTCTGCTGGGCACCTGCTTCTGCTGGGCACCGCTCCTCACATGGACCATCTTACATAAGCCTTGGTGGCAGCAGCCTGCCCCTCCCTGCTGGGACAGCTAGCAGGGCCCAGGCTTAGCTGGCTAGAGCCAAGCTCTATTTCTGGAAGGCAGAAAGTTCAGCTGAAGGTGGCCACTAGGAAGGCACTGGTTTACTCCATTGATGGGAGCAGGGATAGAGAGTCCTGGGGAGAAAATTATTTTGGGAGATGATGTTGTACAGATACGCCAAGAACATTTGGGATCAGAGCAGGGGAAGAAAGTGGAGGGAATTCAAAGTTCAAAAGTAACCCCTCCCCCTGTTACCATGAGCTCCTTTGGCTACTGCACAGATTCAACCCCAAGATTTAAAAAAATAGGGGCGCCTGGGTGGCTCAGTCAGTTGAGCGTCAGACTTCAGCTCAGGTCATGGTCTCATGGTTCATGAGTTCAAGCCCCGTTGGGCTCTGTACTGACAGCTCGGAGCCTGGAGCCTGCTGCGGATTCTGTGTCTCTCCCTCTGTCTCTAACCCTCCCCCACTCTCACTCTGCCTCTCTCTCAAAAATAAATAAACATTAAAAAAATTTTTTTAATTAAAAAATTAAAAAATAGGATTTATCCAGTAAGCCTGATGAAACAAGACTATGGTTTGTCCCAAGCTTATGTTTGACTACAGATTATACATAAATAAGTACAGTTAATTCTGATTATTTGACCTCCCTGGGATTCTGTTAGGGCAAATACCAGATCCCCGTGCCAGGCAGAGCATCTGTTATTCTACTCAGGTTGTTGGAAGGGGTGTCGTTATCCTGCACACGCTTACCTGCTGCATTGCCTCATGAGGTGGGTAATTCCTTAAGGACAGATCAAAGTGCTAATTTCCTGTGGCTAATTACAGAAAAATTATCTGAACTCTTGATTTTCAAAAAACTTTTTTTAGTGTTTATTCATTTTTGAGAGAGAGAGAAAGAGAGAGAGAGAGAGAGAGAGAGACAGAGCATGAATAGGGGAGGGGAGAGAGAGAGGGAGACACAGAATCTGAAGCAGGCTCCAGGCTTCAAGCCGTGAGCATAGAGTCCTATGCAGGACTCGAACTCACCGACCATGAGATCATGATCTGAGCCAAAGGCAGACATTCAACTGACCGAGCCACCCAGGCGCTCCTGACTCTTGTTTTTTTTTTTTTTGTTTTTTTTTTGTAAATCAACTAACTTATTGTTTATTTTGAGAGAGAGAAAAAGAGAGAGAGCAGGGGAGGGGCAGAGAAGAGGGCAAGAGAGAATCCCAAACAGTCTCCACATTGTCAGTGCAAAGACCAACACGGGGCTTGAACCCACAAACTGTGAGATCATGGCCTAAGCCAAAACCAAGAGTGGGACACTTAACCAACTGAGCCATCCAGGCACCCCTCCGAACTCTTGTTTTTAGTGGTGGTGGTGATGTGTGTGTGTGTGTGTGTGTGTGTGTGTGTGTGATGGGTGTGTGGAGTCGACTGGAAATGACAGTTTTCATCGGGGGTAGGTCTAGCTGGCATCTAGGAACTGGAGGTGAAATCTAGCAACCAAGGCTGGTTGAAAGCAGGGACATTGAAGCATGTGAGCAGGGACAAATCCAGAAGGCAGGAACCAAACCAGGAAAGGGCTATCCTATGACAAGAAGGGGTATAGAATGGTAACCAGGAAACTGGGCTTTGGCAGGACCCAGGACATTCCTGACACCCCAAGGTTAGCAAAAGGAGTGTCTGCGCCAAGGCTCAGAGGGATCCCGTCTGTACCACAGGCAATGGATTCTGTCACCCGAATACTTCACTGCCCTACGTGATTATCTGCTATTATATACTCAAATGAACACTCAATATTTTGGGGAGACACATTTGGAAACTGCTTCCAGAGGCAAGTTTTTGAGCAACACAGGAAAACAAATATCATGAGTTCTTCATCAATGGTTTTCTTATCTTACCCTTTCTATTTAAGCCTAGAGGTGCAAGATCCACTTTGTGGCAGGTGGAGGATGGATGGGTGCCTGGGAAACCATTGCTGTGTCCAGGAAGAGATGATGGTGGCCCAGACCAGGGTGGGTGGCTGGGCCAGCTGGGGTAAGATGGGGGCTGGAGATGCAGACAAGGGGTCTGATTCGAGTGTTAGTTAGAATGTTGGTTGCAAATCAAAATGCCTGCAGGTTCTTATAGGTGTTTTAAATGTTCCATAATAAATTTCTGTTGATTGTAAGAAAAAAAGAGATGGAAAACCCCAGCAGCTCTGCTGGAAATATACAAGTTAAAAGAGACTTAAAACCTGGGGCACCTGGGTGTCTCAGTCAATTGAGTGTCTGACTCTTGATTTTGGCTCTGGTCATGATCTCACGGGTCGTGGGATCCAGCCCTGTGTTGGGCTCCATGCTGAGTGTGGAGCCTGCTTAAGATACTCTCTCTCTCTCTCTCTCTCTCTCTCTCTCTCTCTCTGCCCTTCCCCAGCTCATGCTCTCTCTCTCAAAATAAGTAAGTAAACATTTAAAAAGACTTAAACCTATCTGCCAGTTGAATGCAGGGATCTTATTTTGATTCTTTATTCAAGCAAACTGTTAAAAAGTTACGAGATGTGGGAAGTTGAACATCAACTTTTTTGTATGAAGGAATTGTTATTTTTCCATGCAATAATTGCATCGTGGCGTGTTTTTGTTTTCTCTTTAGCGTTCTTATCGTTTCGAGATCTATGCTGAGACGTTTACAGATGAAATCATATGATTGGCATTTTCTCCAAAAAATATGGTGGAGAGGGAAGGGGTTCACTGAAACTGGATGGGCTCTGGGTTGAAATTTGTCAACTCTGAATGATGGTCTCATGGGGGTTCATTGTGAACGGAGCTGAGGCTTTCCTTGTGATGACAGCTGCTGGCACCACATACGAGAAACTTTTCAGAGCTACGCATAGGCTCCGCTCATGCAGATGAAGGCTCCTATCACTCTGGGATGAAGACATCCAAATGCTCACGTTAATAGGGACATAAAACAGCCGCAAGGGGGGTGGGGGTTGTAGAGGAGCTTTACTGTTCGCTTTAGATGTACATAGACAGCTCTTTCTGCTAAAAATGGAAATGAAGCAGCATTTAGGAATTATTGAAGATGAGTACAGGCATCACCTTATCGCGTTTCATAGACACCAGTTTGTTTTTGTTTTTGTTTTTGTTTTACAAGTTGAACGTTTGTGTCCACCCGCGTCGAGCAAGTCTGTTGGCCCTGTTCTTCCAACAGCATTTTCTCCCTTCATGTCTTTGCGTCATATTTTGGTAATTTGCAACATTTCAAGCTTTTTCATTGTCAATTACATTTGTTATGGTGATCAGTTATCAGTGATTTACAGCTTGCTGAAAGCTCAGATGGTAGTTGGCATTTTTAGCAAGAAAGTACATACTTTTAATTAAGGTATGTACTTTTTTTTTAATGTTCATTTTTGAGAGAGAGAGAGATTGTACAAACTGGAGAGGGGCAGAGAGAGAGGGAGACAGAGAATCCCAAGCAGGCTCTCTGCTGTCAGCGCAGAGCCCGATGTGGGGCTCAAACTCATGAACTGTGAGGTCATGACCTGGGCCGAAGTCAGAAGCTTAACCAACTGAGCCATCCAGGTGCCCCTGTACTTTGTTTTTTTGTTTTTAGACAATGCTATCACACAGTTAATAAATTACAGTATAGCGTAAACATCACTTATAGGCACTGGGAAACCAAAAAATTCATTTGACTTGCTTTATCGCGATTCTCACTGGATTGTGTTGGTCTGGAATTGAACCTGTCATATCTCTGAGGTCTGCCCGTGATGATGCGTGGGAGAGGCTAGTTGCCCCCCTCTTCTGTTTTCCTTCCTAGAAGCTGAACCTTAAGTATTTGTCAGGCTTCCCTGCCGCCCAAACATTTCCCAGCCTCCTTAACACATGGTGTGGCCACGTGATTTAGTTCTGGCCGATGAAATGTAGCAGAAATGTGACAGGGGCCTTTCTGGAAGGCGCAATAAGGGGGGATGACTCCTCTAAGAGGTTCTCTTCTCTTCTTCCCCGTTTCTTTCCTGCTGCCTGGAATGCAGAGCCCCAGAACCCGTGCTGGACCGTTTAGTTGGTTTAAGGATGGAAACCACACACCTTATGTGGCAGAGCAGAGTCAAGGAGGAGCCTAGGTCGCTGATTACTCTTTGAACTGGTTTAACAAAGTGAGAGTGAACTTTCATATGGTTAAGCCAAAGTTACCTTAGGTTTTTAGTTACATGCAGAGTCTTACTGCTGATCGATATAGGTGACTGTTTATTGTTCATAAACAAGGCACTATTCGCTATCATCTCTCAAAAAGTAAAGTGTATAGAGTCATTGACTGAGCATTTTCAGTCAGGACTTCAAACTGTGGATATAGTATCTTTGGGGCACCCGGGTGGCTCAGTTGGGTTGACTTTTGTTCTCGGCTCAGGTCATGAGCTCACGGTTTATGAGTTCGAGTTCCTCCATCAAGCTCTGCACTGACAGGGTGGAGCCTGCTTGAAATTCTGTCTCCATCTCTCTGCCCTTCCCCCACTCATGCTCTCTCTCTCTCTCTCTCCAAATAAATAAATAAACTTAAGAGAAAAGAAAAGAAAAGAAAAGAAAGAAAAGAAAAGAAATAGTATCAGTATCAGTGCAGCCTCTCTGGAAAACAGTGTGGAGGCTCCTGAAAAAATTAAAAATAGAACTATCCTACAACCCAGCAATAGCACCGCTAGGAATTTACCCAAGGGATATAGGAGTGCTGATGCATAGGGGCACTTGTACCCCAATGTTTATAGCAGTGCTTTCAACAATAGCCAAATTATGGAAAGAGCCTAAATGTCCATTAACTGACGAATGGATAAAGAAGATGTGGTTTATATACACAATGGAATACTACTTGGCAATGAGAAAGAATGAAATCTGGCCATTTGCAGCCTCGTGGATGGACCTGGAAGGTATTATGCTGAGTGAAATAAGTCAGGCAGAGAAGGACAGATATCATATATTTTCACTCATATGTGGATCTTGAGAAATTTAACAGAAGACCGTGGGGGAAACGAAGGGGAAAAAAATAGTTACAAACAGAGAGGGAGGGAGGCAAACCCTAAGAGACTCTTAAATACAGAGAACAAACTGAGGGTGGATGGGGGGTTGGGGGAGAGGGGAAAGTGGGTAATGGGCATTGAGGAGGGCACCTGTTGGGGTGAGCACTGGGTGTTGTATGGAAACCAATTTGACAATAAATTTCATAATTAAAAAAAATAAAAATAAAAAATATATCCTTAAAAAAAAAGAAATAGTATCATTTGCAAGAACAAACACTGTAAAAAAAACCCAAAACAAACAAACAGCCCCCATGGGGACTGGTTACAGGAATGAACCTTCAGTGGGATAGCAGGTAGCCATTCAATGAATGAGTTAGGCCTGTTTGTGTTTCTAGGAAAGAGCCTTGGGTCTTATTAATTAAAAAAATTTTTTTAAGTGTATTTATTCATTTTGAGAGAGAGAGCAAGCAGAGTAGGGGCAGAGAGAGAAGGAGAGAGAGAATCCCAACAGGCTCTGCACTGTAGTGAAGAGGCCTACGTGGGGCTTGAACTCACGAACTGCGCGACCATGACCTGAGCCCAAATCAAGAGTTGGATGTCCACCTGACTGAGCTACCCAGGTGCCCCATTGGGTCTTATTATTAATTGAAAACAAGGAAGTTATAAAAAAGCATGTGTACTTTGATCTCCTTTGTGTAAATAACTATAAAAATATGGATACATATTTCCTAGGAGGAAATGAAAACCTGCTAACTGAAGGGAAAGAGGCTTTTACTCGTCACTGAATGTATTTTTGTATGGATTGAATTTGCTCTCCACTGTCTTCCTCTCCACTAAGAAAAAAATTACTAGTAGCATAGATTTGCTCAAAGCCTAAGTTCCTAAATTAACAGCACGAAGAGTTTGTAGTCATTAGATCTCCTCCAATGTCATTGTCATAATATCTAAGGCACAGTCTGATTTCCCATCTGAACGAATTTGAATGGTTACAACGAAGGTATTGTCATCCGCCTCCCATCTCCGTGGCCCATTCTTCTCTCCCTCCCCTTCCTCCTGTCCCCTCTCCTTGAATGTCTGATATTACGGACTCTCCAAGGACCTCACCTTCCCAGCGTCCACGGGGAGGATGGGGGAGCCCAGAGTGGAGGAAAGAAGCTCTCGAAGGAATGCTGAGCCAGCTAGGGGTTCTGTCCACCTGCGCTGGGGCAGATGGTGATATTCTGCCTGAACACAGGGTCCAGGTCACACTCAGTGGCCTCCAGGTAGTTTTCACCAGGAGTTGTTTTGTTTGTTTCTTGCCGGTGAACGAGGACACGCGGGCTCTGACGGGAGCTGGCATATGTCCTGGAGCTTATTTACTCGGGCTTCAAATGAAGGCCAGGCATACCTGACTCTTGTCTTATAGCAAGTGAGCTCTGCTTAAGAGAGCAGGATGGAAACGCAGCGGGAAGACTGCAGGAAGAGAGCCATGCGCCATGAGACAGATGGCAGGAGAGGTGACATTTGTTTCCAAAGGAGCTCATGGCCCTGGGGAGCTCACAAGAACAGCTCAGCTGGTGCTTCCGTTTTAGGACAGTTATTTCTAGGGGACGGCATACTTTCATGAGAAAATCTGAACCTTGGCAACCCCGCGGTCCAGAAAGGATTACTGGGGGATGATCAGGAAAACTCATGTCTAAGGAGTGGTGCCTTCCAGGGATGGATTCTCACATAGAGTAATACGAGGTAACGAAGTCTCACAGCAGTGAAGAGAGAGGGAGGAGTATGTAGGAATTATGAGATCTAGGAATTTGTCACTAGACCAGGTATATTAGTCCCAGCCATTTGGGTTCAGAAATGCACGCCCAGGGGCACCTGGGTAACTCAGTCGGTTGAGTGTCTGACTCTTGATTTTGGTTCAGATCATGATGTCACAGTTCGTGGGTTCGAGCCCAGCATCCAGCTCTGCACTGGCAGTGCAGAGCCTCCTTGGGATTCTCTCTCTCTCTCTCTCTCTCTCTCTCCCTCTCTCTCTCTCCTCCCCTCCCCTGCTCTCACTCTCTCTCTCAAAATAAATACATAAATACATAAATAAAGAAAGAAATATCAAAAAGGAAACAGAAATGCATGCCCAACATGAAGTGGCTTAAAGAAAAATAGGGATTTATTGATCCGTATAACTGGAAAGCTGGTAGGTGATTTCAAGCCTGTTCAGATCCAAGGCTTTAAACAGTGGGTGAGGGACACTGTCACTGCTTCCCTCCCTTTCCTCTGTGTTAGTTTCATTCACAGGCTGGCGTTCCCTACAAGGGGCTAAATATCGACCCTAAGGGCTCCATCTACCAGTTTAGCAGTCCCAGTGTCAGATACCTCTTTGTGTATAGTTCCAACAATGTCAGGGCTGATTTTATGCTTAGTTTGGGACACATATGCCCATTTCTTTTTTTTTTTTTTTTTAATGTTTTATTTATGTTTGAGAGAGAGAGACAGAGCATGAATGGGGGAGGGGCAGAGAGAGAGGGAGACACGGAATCCAAAGCAGGCTCCAGGCTCTAAGCTGTCAGCAGAGCCTGATGTGGGACTCTAACTCACAAACCCCAAGATCATGACCTGAGCCAAAGTCGGAGGCTTAACCAACTGAGCTACCCAGGCACCCCAACATATAACCATTTCTGTACCCATCACTGTCCCTGCAATTTTGTAGGCCCAGACCTGGTGTTGGAGCCTATAGCCAGAGGCATAAGTTGGGGGCCAATGCTGCTGGTGCAAGTTCAAAGAAAAATCAATATATTGTTATCAGGGGCAGGAGAAGGAGTCAACAGACAATTAAGTGTCCACTACACCAGTGTAGACTTCTGTGCTTCACGATTTTTTCCAGTGTTAAATGAGAGGGGAAAGGCGGACTCCCCTTACAGCCCCAATATATAATTCTTCTTTGATATGTTAGAGATTAGAGGCTCCCAGACCACACCAAAGATTTGAGACTTAAAAAAGGATTTGGGGCAAAAAGTCTTTGGGCTTTTTGTTATCCTGAATTTGGGGTTGAAAATAAATCGGGACTAGAAAACGTATACATGCTTTTAGGGGTATTCTCCAGGCATGGATGGATTTCCTGGTCTAGGATTCCCTGCAGAAAGGCAAAGTAATTCCAAAGTTTTCCTAGGGGCTCCCTAAGCTTTTTCTCTTCCAAACCTAAAGGAGCCATCCTAGTTTCTTTTTTGTTCCACTTTTTTGCCTCTGTTTTTTTTTTTTAAGTTTATTTATTTATTTTAAGAGAAAGAGAGAGAGAGGGAGGGAGGGGCAGAGAGAGAGGGAGGGAGGGAGGGAGAGAGAGAATCCCAAGCAGGCCCCTCACTGTCAGTGCAGAGTCCGATATGGGGCTTGAGCCCATGAACCGTGGGATCGTAATCTGAGTCGAAGCCAAGAGTCAGACGTTGAACCGACTGAGCCACCCAGGGGCCTCTGCCTCTGTTTTTATAGACTTTCAGAGCAGCCAATAAATACTGAGCTGGATTCACAACTCAGATGTTCCAGCCCCAAATCAGGCGGGCTCTTCTACTCTCCGCCTTGGGTAGGTAGGAAGAACGGTGACAGACATTGGTGCTGCCTTCCAGAAATGGGATGTTTGAAAAGAAATCTTTGTAAGACTGAGCAATGCTGTCTTTCGCAACACACAAACTGAGCAGAGTCACAGAGACTTGGAAAAAGTTGGATCTGAACGCAAATTATGTGATCAGACCAAGCAAGCAGAAAGAAATGTACCATCACCAGCCCTTTGCACCATTTCTGAAAGTAAGAACTGTGTGGAGACAATTAGCTCTCCTTAGAAACTGACGACTGTCAATTCTTTTTCTTACTGGCGAGAGAATATTCTGGAACTCTTCCTACAGGAGGAACCATCAGGCATAGACCGATTTCCAAGCAAGAGTTGTAAAGGACGAGGAGTATCATTTGTAAATGTGAGGAAGAAAAACAGAGAAAAGAGTCTATCTTGATCCCACAAAAAGCTTGGGTGATGGCCCCTATTCACCTCAGTTCTCAACAACTGACCAGAAAGTAATTGGTGGAGATGCCAGTCACAGTCCCTGTCAGGGGCAGATCACCACCTCAAAGCATGGTGGGAAATTTACACCGGGCACCTGATCATTCCCGATCCCTTTTACTTATAGGAAGGATTAGAAAGTTCACGTAAGAACTTTCTCAGTTCAAGATCGTGATCCAAAGAGAAAACCAATTCTGGCAATGTCAACAATGGTCACCTACAACTCCACTCACCTCTGCCTTCTAGAAAGGACCATCGTACCCCCCATGTGATTGGACCAGGAATGGCCCCCAACCCAGCCGGAAACCAGAGAAATTACTCTTGAGGGATTCTGAACTCAGAGACGTAGATAGAATTTGCCGATATGGTTGAGGAACATAAGGAAACAGATACGTGGAACGGAAGCTAAGGCACCAGGGCACCAGTTGCCACAAACCAGCCGCCCACGGGACACATATGAAGCACAACATGTTTTGCTTGGCCCGCAGGGTTTGCAATTCAAAATGATTGCCAACGCTTAAAAACTAGACTCTTGCGCATTGTAAGATGGGTGGGCTTCCAGAGCAAACTGTGTGGAAATAGTGACGATCTAAGATTAAGCGTGCTGATGGCACCGAGGCCAGACTTGAGGTGCATTTGGGACTTTGCAGACTTTTTAGGACATGCATCCAAAGATCACACGTGTTCCCACGAGTGTCCATCCAAGAGCACCTCCAGTCACTCTCCAGATTCTGGAGCTGTCCATGGGGGTTCTGCTTAGAGTAAATGAACCTGTAGCAAACTTACAGGGGACAGGACAAATGGAGAATTTTATATGTGTGGCTCAGGGTCCCTGCCACTCCCTTTGCTCATCAGGTGCCGAGTCTGAGTGACTCAAGTGATTTTTTTGTTTTAGACCCACTGTTACAGGTATGGTGCAGGAGGGGAGCCAGTGAGCCTGTACTAAGAGAAGGAGCCTGGTTCTGGCTGTGGAGGCTTCTGATGAACCCTGGTTCCTGTCCCTAGGAGGTCCAGTTCATGAGCAGCTCCTGAATCCCTAACACTTTCCTACAGAGAGTGAGCGTCCTCCCTTCTCCCTGCTCCCCTGCACAACACAAAATTTCTCTGAGCAAATTTGAGTGGGTTTCAGATCTGGCTGCCAAAAGAGCTCTCGCTAAGACCACAGCCGAGGATTAACCTAGCAAAGGCAAGATGCTACAGGGAAGGCCACTGGACTGTATGGCACTTCATTTCCATGACATCACCTGAGGCCATTGGCCCCTTCAAGAAAGTTCTGCACTGCGCATTCTTGGTGGCCTCAGGACCCTGTTGATATGGACCCTTTTAGGCTCCTTTCCACCCACAGCATCTGGGCACGGCTAACCATATCATAGAAGACATCAAGCTAGAAACGACTTATTTATTTATTTATTTATTTATTTATTTTTGGCCCCCACATTTTGGCTCAAGTGCTCAACTTGTACGTTTGGGAGAGATCTTCAAATGCTTGCTTGTCTCTTGCTCAGTTTCGGTGACCTCACTCATTGGGCCTGTTTGTAAATGCTGGAAGAAGAAACGGTCCCCAACACTGGCTCCCAGAGGCCTGAGTTCTTTTGGGTTCTTGCCCAAGGGAGTGGGTGTGAGGCATGTTTTCAAACCATCATGCAGTTCTTTGCTCTTTTCTGTGAGTCAGAGTCATGTACTATCTAAAATAGGTGGAGAGTGTGGGCAGGGTAAGGAAGTCATGGAGTCTATTCTCGGGGAGAGTGTGGCCCCTCAGGCAGAGCCCGACTTCTCTAAGGATTAGATTGAGCATGCAACCCCACTGAGTTGACTGGTTCAGCTCTGTCCTGGTGATCCACACATGCACCTTCCTACTACCTCTTTAGGGGGGTGGGAACAAGTGGATTTTACCAGATGTCTGAGTGCTAAGCAGGTACATACTTGGGGCTGTACGGAGCATGTGGTTCGTGAGAATGCACGAGCTCGTTAATGCAGCTCAAGACTGAGGCATGTTTGGGATTCCCCCACCCTTTTTTGTTTTTATTTATTTTGAGAGAGAGAAAGAGAGACAAAGTAGAGAAGGGGCAGAGAGAGTGAGAGAGAGAATGCACACTGTCAGTGTAGAGTCCAGTGAGGGGCTTGAACTCACAAACCGTGAGATTATGACCCGAGCCAAAGTCAGGAGTCCGTCGCTTAACCAACTGACACCCAGGTGCCCCAGGGATTTTTACATTTTTATTTATTTTTAAAGAATTTTTTACAGCTTTATTTATTTGTTTTGAGAGAGAGAGAGAGAGGGAGAGAGAGAGAGAGAGAGAGAGAGAGAGAGAGAGTCCCAAGCAGGCTACACACTGACAGATGCGGGGCTCAACCTCACGAACTGTGAGATTATGGCCTGAGCTGAGACCAAGAGCCAGAGGCTTAACCGACTGAGCCACCCAGGCACTCCAGGGATTTTCACTTTTAGACGTAAGTTTGGAAATAAGGTACCTGTGCCCCCACCCTGACACACACACACACACGCACAGCTGTGTGAACATGTTCTCATGACGTTCCCATGAATGTTTACCTGATAGCTCATGCTGATTGTGACACCACTAGCTAGGTTCTAAAGCTACCAGTGTCATAATGCTCAGCTGGCTGTTCAGCTTTAGGTCACTGAAAGAGTGATCACGCAACTGTCTGCAAATGCACGGAAGACGTCATGGAGGCAGTGATGAGCTCACTCCAGGCAATCCTCAGCTGCAGTGCCTCAGAGCCCAGAATGGACATTCTTTCCTGGGAGCAGATGCTTCAGTACAAGGAGGAAGGAAGCAGTTGCTTAGAAGTATTGCAAAATACCAGTGCAACAAAAGCTTAGTCACCCCTAAGGATTACACATGGCAACTGCCTGTTGTATCAGAGAAAACTTTTAGCAATTGCTCTGTAGGGGGTGAGGAGGAAGGTTTTCCTGAACCAAGAAAGACATCTAATCACCACTCAGCCTTGCCCTAGGCGGATGGGCGGCAGAAGCTTCTCCATCCACCTCCTTTTCTGGACCATTTTCTTGACCTCCCTCCTGGCTCTCCCACATCCCACCTCACCCCCTCCATGCTATAGACAGCATCACTCCCTCCACCCTCTTATATCCTTCATTTTTATCCTATAATGAGTTCTCAGTCACTGTGTTGAGTCTTCTGAGATGATTCTGAGCCTTACTGTGACTTAGACGAAGAGGAAGGACCTGTGGGCAATAGGAGGGCTTTTTTTAATTTTCCTGAAACAGCAAATCATGGTTTAAGGGAAAGAAAAGAGCAAACAGCATATCCAATAGGGAGCTGGGAGCACAAAGCCATCCAAATAGAAGGACAGTGTCCCCGAAAGGGATCTGAATTGTTCTTACAAACGGGATGGGAATTGTTCTTATGATTTGCTGCTCTTGTTGTTAGAGTTGTTGGTTTGAGTTTGGTTTTGGTTTTGAGAACTTGACATCTCCCTCCCCCTGGGACCACAAGTGCGGAAGCAGCATTGGCCAGCACGTGGTACCTCTCTGGGACTCAGCAGTCCCGACGACTTCCTGGTAAGATTTCATCTCCTGAACGTTCCTGGCTACTGCATTTCGCAAGGGCGTTTCAAGTGACAAGAGAGCTATTAACAAACCCCTCAGTTGAAAACTGTGCTGTGAGACTGTCTTTGCGATAGCCTGAATCTTGCCTTGCTGGCACTTGGGAAGGCTGACTCTGGGCCCACGCTCCGTATACTTACAGAAATGTCATCTGGATGCCTCACTGCTTCAATTTGTTAACTTTTGGGGCGCCTGGGTGGCTCAATCGGTTGAGCGTCCGACTTCAGCTCAGGTCATGATCTCACGGTGTGTGGGTTCAAGCCCCGCATTGGGCTCACTGCTGTCAGTGCAGAACCCACTTTGAATCCTCTTTCCCCCTCTCTCTGCCCCTACCTTGCTTACAACACTCCCAAAGGTAGATAGTTAGGTAAATAAATAAATAAATAAACAAATAAATAAGTTAACTTCTGAGAGAGCTGTTAGGGAGATCAAGAAAAGGAAGATTCTAGGATTGTTAAAGTTGCTAGAGATTTTCACGGGTTCTCAAAAGATTTCTGAAACGATCACACATTGCATGGGCTGTTCCCACCTTTGAGAGCCTCGTGAACTGGCCATTCCAAATGGTAATGACAACAGGAGGCACACCCTATTCTTGCTAGATGGAAACCCCAGTAAGACTTCATTTGCTTCAAAGTAATTTACGGGGCCCTCTTTACTTACCCAGGTTAATGGTTCTTACCAATGTCCCAGTGCTCAAGGGATATAGTAGGACTGATTTTTCATTTTTCATAAGGAGAAATAAAAACATTGAGAAAACAGAACTAGAGCTCATTACCACTAGGCTTGGGTCTGTTCCTTTTCTCCTACCACAATTCCATCAATCCTCTTGTCCATATTTTTGTGATTTCTTTCTTCGTTCCAGAGATTTCCTTCTAATGCAATCCACCCTCAAATCCCGTGTCCTACTGAATAATCAATTGCCCATTCTCTTCTGAGTCTTTCCAGTCAACCTCTAACCTAATTTCCTCCTACTTTTTTCTACTTGGTGGCTTCTCCCTTTACCCAAAGAATCGTGACTGGGTGCATGTTTGCCATCTTGGAAATGCTGGCTCAGGGGATAGCTGATCAATTCCCAAAGGCTTCCACTTTGACAATAGCCAAATTCGGTATCCATGTGGCCTGAAGTCTGCTCCATTAAACACACATTCTGATTACCTATAGAAAATCCCAATCCTTGGGGTACCTGGGTGGCTCAGTCTGTTAAGTGTCCAACTCTTGATTTCAGCTCAGGTCATGATCTCTCCATTTGTGAGTCTGAGCCCTGCATCAGGCTCTGTGCTGACAGCATGGAGATCCTCGATCTCCCTCTCTCTCTGCCCCTCCCCCTGTGTGTGCTTTCTCTCTCTCAAAAACAAACAAACATTGAAAGACAGACAAAGAGAGAGAGAGAGAGAGAGAGAGAGAGAGAGAGAGAAAATCCCAGTCTTTTTGAGTACTCGCACTACCACCACCAATTTTGAATATGTTTTCTAGTCTCTTGATATTACGCACACTTTCTCAGCTTGCTGAGGGTGGTGTCCCTGTGTCATATTCAAAGTCTTCCTACACGTGTCTTCAGTGTTCTTTCCTCCTTCCTCATACTTACTCCCCAGCTGCACTCTGTTCAGACCCATTATTTATTCTGCATACCTGCTGTTTGCCTGCTCTTTCTGGAGAAGGCACTACTGTAAGGTTGTCTAGATGGTCCCCCACCAAAAGTGTGCAAGGACCTCAGAAGACCGGGGACCTAGGGGTTGAGTGTCCGGCTTCGGCTTAGTTCGTGATCTTGCAGTTCACGAGTTCAAGCCCCACGTCAGGCTCTGTGCTGACAGCTCAGAGCCTGGAGCCTGCTTCGGATTCTGTGTCTCCCTCTCTCTCTGCCCCTCCCCTACTCGTACTCTGTCTCTGTCTCTGTCTCTGTCTCTCTCAAAAATAAAACATTAAAAAATTTTTTAGAAGACCAAGGACCTAGACCTCGATCATTGGCCTAATTGGAGAGAATAAGGACATCCCACAGTTGCCCATAGACGTGTTCCCATTTCAGTGTACCTAAGTTTATGTCATTTCCTAAGATAAAATGTAGCTGTTTTTCAGACAAACACATTGTGTTTTGGGCTCCTTCATCTTCAGTGTCCATTTAATTGACCTCCCTACCCCCCCACCCCGGGTTTTTAGTTAGAACCAAATAAACACTGTTGAAGATTAGACAACATCAAACCCATATATCATGATTGCATTGCCAGTTGGTTCCACAACCCGTGCACTGGAAAATGAACCTCATTAGCTGAGTTGAAATGCTGTAGAGACATCAGAGAACTTGACCAACTAGACAGGCAGGAAAAGGTGTTTATTTAAGCAGGCTTCCAAAAACCCAGTTAATGAGGGTGACATTTAATGTGGCATTTGATCAGCAACACAGATAAAGTGATAAATGAAACCTATCATCCATGGTAATGATTGATGATAAAATGATAAAAATATCCATTGCTTAAATATTCATTTGTGGGGGGTGGGGGGAGTGACAAGGGGGACAGAGCCTTTATGATGTAAGTTCCAGGTGGTGAGAGTGCCAGGTGGTTCTGAGTCTCTTCTGAATACCAATTTGGAGGCTGGTGCTCTTAGAGTTAATCCACTCAGCACTTTAGGATATGACTTGTAAAAGCTAGGGAGCTTTTTTATTATTTTATTTTTTTAAATAATTTTTTAAAGTTAATTTATTTCTCTTGAGAGAGAGAGGGCATAAGCAGGGGAGGGGCAGAAAGAGAGGGAGAGAAAGAGAATCCCAAGCAGGCTTCTTGCTATCAGTGCAGAGCCTGACGCAGGGCTCCACCCCCCAACTGCAAGATCATGACCTGAGCTGAAACCAAGAGCTGGACGCTTAACCCACTGAGCCACCCAGACACCCCTAGGGATCTTTCAAAATACAGTAAACATAGCAATGACCATGATTCTGCTCCCCCTCCCCACACACCTGATAATTCAATCCAAATGGCTGGTGTATCAATGTTGTCTTAAAGCTCCCCAGATGATTCTACTGTGCAGCCCAAGTTAAAAGCTGCCACTCTGGTGACTCATATATTTTGAGGATGGACAAAGAATTCTGGTTCCATTTGAGGATGGTGGACTAACTATCCTACTTAGTCCTACAACTTCTTCCCTCTTGCAGCAAGAGTCTTAACTGATGATCCTTAGTAAGAAGTGAAACTTTCAGTGAACCAGAAACCAGGATAGATCCTGAAATATGGCATGTAGAGTGGATTGATGCAAAGACAGAAAGCCCAATCTAAAATGCACACAGAAGATGATTGTTGGAAAGGTACAGGGAACATCAAGCCTGCTCCATCCTCAAAGGTGGCAGACACCAGGAGCAGGAGGGTATCAAAGACAATCAACATGGAGGTCCTTGGGCTGCTGCTGCAGGTGGGGCCAACAATTCATCCTCCACTGAAGCCCTTCTGTCTTCTCTTGACTTCAACAGCTGTGACAAAATGTCAGCCTTCCTGTAGGAGTCATAGCCAGGGAGCCCAAATTAGATGGGCATGGCCATGTGTCTTGGGGCTGATCATTGCCAGGGGAATAGGGTAGACCTGAACACCCCAGCGAAATCTCACCCAGTGGCTTACCCTTCATTGTCCCTGAGGGCAGTCCAATTCAGACCAGCAATCTCCCTAAGCAGATCACACCCACTGACAGAGAATACAGACTAATGGAGAATCTCAACTAGATAGAAGATCAAAGAGTCAAGATCACCACACATTGGAGAAAGACCAACACTACAAAAGACAACAAACTCCACAAAATACACAACACCCAGGCAAGATAAAGAATAGAGCAAGCAAAAGAGGAATCAAGAAAAAGCCAGACAGAGACAAATACCTTACGACTTCACAAAGACAAATCCTATATGATTTCACTCACTCAAATGTGGAATCTAAAAAACAAAACAAATGAACAAACAAAAAGCAGAAACAGACTCATAAATCCAACAGACTGGTGATTGCCAGAGGGTAGGGGGATGTGGGGATGGGCAAAATTGGCAGAGGGGATGAAAACGTACAAACTTCCAGCTGTAAGATTAAGTCATGTGGATGAAAAGTACGACGTAGTGAATATAGTCAGCAATATCGCAATAACATTGTATGGTGACCATGCTTTTTGTGGTGAGCATTGCGGAATGTACAGAATTGTCAAACTGCTGTGCTGTATGCCTGACGCTAATATTATATGTCAACTCTGCTTCAATTAAAAAAATAAATAAGCATCAGCAAATTTCTCTGACGTGTGAGGATAAAGCAGTCACAAATAAATCAACTAGAAGAGTCAGGGAGATTAAAATTTGATCCTTGAGCCAGCAGATGAAACATCTTTTTTTTCTGAAATGTAATTTTAGTATAACGAAGATGAATGTGTGTTTTGTAACCTAGTGACTAGTGATAGCTCAGAGTTTTGGTAGTTCACTTCTCTGGAAAGCCCATAGTATCTGAGTGAGTCGTTATAGAAAGTATTAAGAAGAATTAAATGTTTTCCATAGCACTTTTATTTATTTTTTAAATTATTTAAAAAATTTTTAAATGTTTATCTTTGAGAGTGAGAGAGACAGAGTGTGAGTGGGGGAGGGGCAGAGAGAGAGGGAGACACAGAATACGAAGCAGGCTCCAGGCTCTGAGCTGTCAGCACAGAGTCCGACACAGGTCTCAAACCCAAGGGGACCACAAGATCGTGACCTGAGCCAAAGCCGGATGCTTAACAGACTGGGGTACCCAGACACCCCTAAATTATTATTTGAGAGAGAGAGAGAGAGAGAGAGAGAGAGAGAATCTTAAGCGGGTTCCATGCTCAGTGCGGAGCCTGACATGGAGCTCAATCCCATGACCCTGGGATCATGACCTGAGCTGAAATCAAGACTCAGTTGCTCAACTGACTGAGCCACCTAGATGCCCCTGTATTCCTTAACCCTTTTCAAAAGTCTTGGTCCCTTTTGAAAAATTGACAACAAATGAAAAATACAATTGGGCGCCTGGGTGGCTCAAGTCGGTTAAGCCTCCAACTTCAGCTCAGGTCATAATCTTGCAGTTTGTGGGTTTGAGCCCTGCATGAGGCTCTGTGCTGACAGCTCAGAGCCTGGAGCCTGCTTCGGATTCTGTGTCTCCCTCTCTCTCTCTTTCTCTCTCTCTCTGCCCCTCCCCTGCTTTCGCTCTATCTCTCAAAAATAAACAAACATTTAAAAAAATATCTAAAAAAAGAAAAATCCATCGAACAGAAAGAGAAGTTTTTCTCCTAGATATAGAACACTTGCTGGTATTTGTATTTTGAGTGCTTGGAGTAAAATAGGCCCCATTTTCAAAGGCTGTTAATAACAGCGGGTGCAAGGACTTGTTTCATTTGATTTAGCACCAACTGAAATTAAGAGTAAAGAAGATATAGTTGTGTTTCTCCTCTACCTCTCTTACTGCCCACTCCTACCAGGCCACACTACATAAGCATGTGTCTTCCCAATGCCAGGCAGATATCTAGAATAATGATTTAAAAATGGCTACTCATGGGGCACCTGAGTGGCTCAGTCAGTTAAGTCCCCGACTTCAGCTCAGGTCATGATCTCTTGGTTCCCTGGCCTGACCCCCACGTCGGGCTCCCTGATGACAGCTCAGAACCTGGAGCCTGCTTCGGATTCTGTGTCTCCCTCTCTCTATCTGCCCCTCCCCCTTGCTCACACACACACACACACACACACACACACACTCAAAAATAAATAAACATTTAAAAAAATTTTTTTTAATGGCTGGTCAGATTGCAGACACTGGCAGGATTTTTTCCCCTTAAGAGAGGATGTATGTGAACACTCCCAGGTATCAACTTCTTTGGTTAGGAATAAAGAACTCCAACCTCAGCAAACTGAATTACTTTTCCTGGTCCTTTTTCCCTCTCATATAAAACTTTTTCATTGCTACACCTGCTTACTCATTATGGCTGCTATATTGTCAAGGAAATTTCCCACCAGGGATGCTTGATTTATTTCTATCTTCTGAGGACAAAGTATGTGTATTTTACATCATGTTGTAAGTTTTTCTTCTTATTTTTAAGTATTTTGTTACTCTTCAAGGCAGAATGATCAGAAGAACTGGCAAGCAGATCCTAAAGACACATTTCTTAACCGAGTAACCTCTGAAAATGCAACATGTCATTTACATTTTCACTTAGGAAAATTCATTCAACTCTGGTACTTATCCAAGAGCTTGTATCATAATGTCAATTTCTAACATAAGTTATATCCCTCAGTGCTCATGTATTTTCAGGAGAAAACAAGTCATATCAAAGTAATATTTTCCTAAATGTTATGTGATACATTTTTATAGCAACTTGAAAATTCTGAGTAAACTGAAAGTATGTTTAACAACAAAATAAATGCAGCTTATACAGGCACCTTATAGGTTTCTTAGTTTAAATAAGGCAACAATAAATTTGCATTCTGTACCGAATTTATAAATCCAGCTATTTTTATCTGAATTTATACATACAGAATTTTATAGATACAGCATCTCACAAAACCATGCCCCATGTGCTGGAAATGTTGTGGGTTTTTTTGGTTTTGTTTTTGTTGTTGTTGTTTGTTTGTTTTGGGTTTTTTTTTTTTTTTTGGCATCTGGCTATACAAAAGCCTCTGATTAACTAGATACTTTCTCCAAATTCATATAATGTAATTTTTTACTTTTCCAGAAAAATAGGAAACCAATCACTTTTTCCTCCTGAACAAAAGTCCTATTGCTACCAATTGCTCTTTTAATCTTGCTCTAAGAGAATTTTTTAAGCTTGGACATTTTGAATTGTGCCCCCATAGCTGGATGAAACACACCAGGAAATCTCCAAAGACAAATTTCAGCATGAGACTCATTTGGCGGATCCTTACAAAATAACAAAGTAACATCCACAGAAACACAACTAATATAACTTTCAAGGAATTCGTACATGGCGGAGTACTTAGAACAAGGAACTTGTAAACGAAAAGAAGAAGAGATCTGTTCATCTTGCTAACTGCCAGCCAGCGTGTGTCCTCATGGAATAACCGATGCTTTCGGGTCTATTTGTGGAACTTTTGTTTGCAGGAGAGCATGCATACAGGGCCAGATCTCGTTGGTCTCTGTTCCGGAGAATGTTTCCAACACTCCCTTCTTCCGGTAATATTCCAGGACAGATTTGGTTGGTCTTCGTAAACCTTCAGCCTCTTGATGAGCGTCTCTGGTCTATCATCCTCACGCTGAACGAAAGGCTCGCCGGTCAGATCGTCCACGCCAACCACTTTGGGAGGTTTGAATTCAAGGTTGTAGACGCGCCCACTGTCTGGATGAATCCAGCGAGCGGAGAGGCGTTGCTGGATGACCTCAGAGGGCACGTTCAGGTTCAACACCAGGTGTATCTGATAAACTCTATCCAGGGCCTCAGCTTGTTGCAGTGTTCTGGGGGAAACCACACAACAGCCAGCTCTCCTGGCTGAAATTTTTCAGCTCGTGAAGGGTCACCCGGGTCATGACGTGGTCCGGGATGAGCTTCCCTTGGTCCATGAAAACCTTGGCGAACACACCGATCTCTGTGTCCCTCAGCATGTTTTCTCGGATCAGGTCCCCGCTGGAGAACTTTTTCAGCCGGGAGTGTTTGGTGATGCGCAAAGTCAGGGTATGCTTGCCGGAGCCCGGGGCGCCGGGGATCACCGTGTGCAGGAGCCGCCGGGACGCCCCCGTGGCTGCTGGGCAAGACCCGCTACAGACGGTTGGGACCGGGACTCGGGCCGCGTGCGCTCTGCAAGCTGCGCGCCCGGCGACGCGCTCCAGAGCCGTGGGCGGCAGGTGCAGCTCAGTGCAGCAAGGACGCAACCCCGCAGTGCAAGCGGGGACTGCACTCTGACCAAGAGCACGTTCGTAACTTGGAAGATGGAGCCAAGAAATCCTCCTTTTCACCATGCAGGAGAAAAGATGGTAAGTAGGAAAGGAAACTCCGGGAACATGAGGTGTAGATTCAAAGTTCCACCATTCACACGCAGAAAATGGAGAGGGTGGAGGGATACAGTATTTAAAGAAATGATTCAAGAAAGAATACACAAGAATTTCCTAGAGTTAAAGAATGGTATGAGTCGCAGGAATAGACATTCCAGAACACCGAGAAGAAAATATTGGCAAAGGTGTGAGTAAATAGAGCTCACACTCCTCGGGTGGGGTGTGCCCACAGTTAGTTTGGAAGGCAACTTGGCTGTGGCTATTGAAGTTTTATAAAACTGCTTCTCAGTGTCTTAAGATAAACCCTCAAAGTAAAACAAGAAGATGTATGTAGAATGTTCCCTTCAGCCCCATTTATATAGACCAGCAGAAAAGGGTTAACTATCTAAATAGTCATTAATAAGAGAATACCTGGGGCACCTGGGTGGCCAGCCGGTTGAGCTTACCACTTCTGCTTAAGTCATGATCTCCTGGTTGGTGAGTTCAAGCCCCACATCAGTGCAGAGTTGCTAGGGCTGCTCTGTCCCCCTCTCTCTGCCCCTCCCCCACTTGTGCTCTCTCTCAAAAATAAATAAAACGCTTAAAAAAATAATAACCAAAAAAGAAAGTAGACAAGGGAGCTGTAGCCTGTCTAGCGCTTCGTAGGCTACAAAGAGAGCGATCCATCTCCGTGTGCTAACATGAAAAGATTTCTAAGACGTTGTAAATGCAAAATGTTGCAGCCCCAAGTAATTTATATTCAATTTATGTTAAAGTATGTTGCAGCTTGTATTTAAATATACAGGGGCGCCCCCCCCCTCGCCCCCGCCGCGCCTGGCGGGGAATGCCTGGGGGGCTCAGTGGGTTAAGCCTCTGTGACTCTTGGTTTCAGCTCCAGTCATGATCTCACAACTCGTGAGTTCGAGCCCGGCATCTGGCTCTGTGCTGAGCCGCAGAGCCTGCTTGGGATCCTCTGTCTCCCTCTCTCTCCCTCAGCCCCTCTCTCGCTCACTCACTCCCTGCCTCTCCCCCCCCCCCCCCCCCCCCCCCCGCCTCCCCACCGTCTCTCTCAAAAATAAATAAACTTTAAAACTCAAACAAACCAACCTGGGAAGTGAACTGGGAAGCCAGGTTTCAAGCAGTGGAAAGACGACTTGATTTTCTGTTTTTAAAAGATTGCTCTGCCTGCAGGTGGAAGGAGAATTCTGCAAGAATGTTGCTCTGCTGTTAGCAGGCTATCTCAGCAGGCCAGCAGAGAGGTGAGAAAGGACACATTTACCTTTAATTCCCTCAAACGAGTGCTGAGCCCCTTTTCATTTGTCGGTGGGCCACTCCTCTACTTGATTTCCATGTAGGATTTTTATGCTGACGGTTATCTGCTGATCACTTCCTCAGAAAGATGCTTTAGGTTTAATTTATGACACAAGCCATGGAACAGTTGCCTCCTCAGCTTTGTCTTGGGTGGTCCATTTGGCTCAGTTCAGCATCTGAACGTGGATCATATGGAAGTAATCCTAATTAGAAGGCTCCAGGGCCTCCAACCCTGCGTCCACGTCACTTCTCAGAAAGTTCCATAAAAATGACGTGATGCATTGTTCTCATCCCATAAGCAGAGAGAGAAAGCTTTTTCCAGAGTAGAGATTGGGGGAGTAGAAGCATAATTTCTGTATTTGTATTTCGTGGCAGTAAAGTAGAATGTTTGCTCTAATTGCTCAGACTTTTTAAAAATTGTTTCTGATATTTGGGATCTTTAAGTTAGTCATATAATCTCTTTAAAATTAAAAAAAAATGTTTATTTATGTTATTTGAGGCAGAGAGAGAGAGGGCTGTTGCATGGCGGAGGGGCAGAGAGCGAGGGAGAGAGAACATCCCAAACAGGCTCCTTGCTGTCAGAGCAGAGCCCAACACAGGGCTTGAACTCATGAACCGTGAGATCATGACGTGAGCCCAGATCAGGAGTCAGATGCTTAACCGACTGAGCCACCCAGGTGCCCCTGTATGATCGCTTTTATTGTTGCTGTATTCAAAGGAGTTACACTGAATACATAAGAAGAGTCAGAAGGTACGCAGATATTTAATAGAAATTTGGCACGTATCCTCCAGCAAAGGAAAAAAAAATGGTATTATAATTGAAACAGTATCTTTGCATAATACTAATTGCTGTGTCTAATAAAGGAGCACACTCTCACCGCCTTTTAATTATATACACAAAAAGCGATGCCACCCAGGTCTTTCTCTCCTCCTGGATAGATTTAGACTTCTAGTATATTCAACCCTTAATTGAGACACCTAATTTGGTACCAGAATCTGATCTCAGAATACCCCAGAGAGTATCTTCAGAGAGTAGGTAGCATTGGCTGTGCTCCAGGTGTGAGGGGGAGAGGATGTGCTCCCCAGCGGCTTAGAACAGGCACAGTCCATGTTGGAGTGGAGGCACACGTCAGACTCCTAAAGCACAGGGTCATCTCTGGCTCCTGAGACCACCTCGTTCCTTCCTTCTTTTCCCAGGCTGATAGCACTTAACGCCGCTGAAGACACTGGTTATAAAACTTTTCTCAGCAGCACCCTGCAAGGGATTCTCTGACCAAAGACATAAAAGCCAGTGGCCAGGTAATAGCGTTTAAGACATTTGGCTGCACTTAGCAGAAAATGCCCAGTGCCCACCATATACGATTGTGGACTTTTGCTGAAACTTACTAGGTATTTTTCACAATAACAGAAGCCAGATGGTGTAGCAGTAAAAGAAAAACAGGGGGAGCTCCTCAGATGAGGCCTGTTTGTGCAACCCCAATCATTTTGGGGTGAACATTTTCGAGTTAATTTATCGCCCGCTCTAGGGAGAGTTAGCAGTTATAGGGCATCCACGGAGACAGAGCTGGAAGCCACAAGGGTGATGAGAAGCTTGATAATCATTCATTCATCAATTCGGCAAACTTAAGTTGGGCATTTACATCTGTGACTTACTGTTCTAAGCACAGGGGATGCAACCCACGTGAAAGAATGAAGCCTGAGTGTCTGTCCCCATGATACTCACCTTCTAGTAGGTATTATGGGATAGCGTTTCCTAGAGTGTGACAGCTTCTCTGGGGAATGTGAGATGGTTTTAGGTCTCTGCGTGAGAACATTCCCTTCCCCACCTCCAGATTTGATAAGTTTGTTTTATTTTATTTTTTAAACTATCATGAAAATGTCAAAGACACATGAAATGAGACAATGGTACATGGTACAGCCCCAGGCACTCAATATCTGGTTTCATAATGATCAATGTTTTGCCAATGTTGTTCTCTTATTTTTTTTCTGGAGTATTTTCCAATCCTGTTCTTTTTTTCCCCCTAGGGTATTTTAAATAATAGCATTTTTCATTTTGATGGTGCATATGCATGTTTTAATGTGTGTAAGGAAAAACATAACTAGTGCTCAAACCTAATATTTGGGAGTATTCTTGCTTAGGACAAAACTATACTAGAAATTTAAGTTTTAAAACTGGTACACAGGGGGGTGGGCAGCGCCTGGCTGGCTCCATCCGTAGAGTATGTGACTCTTGGTCTCAGGGTTATGAGGTCAAAGCCCATCTTGGGGGTAGAGTTTACTTAAAAAAAAAATTAAAACTGGCATATAGATACGGCAAAGTCCAACAAGTGAGTACATAAATGACTGACATTTGTAAACTATTGATAGAAGCGATAAGAAATGAAGAGGAGAGGGTAGACATTCCCCTTCATCTTCCTCCCTCATGAGGTTAGGATGGTCAGAAGAGATTCCTTCAAAAATAAAATAAGATAAAAACAGAGAGGGAGGGAAACCATAAGAGACTCTTAACTATAGAGAACAAACAGGGTTGATGGGGGGGTGGGGGGATGGGTGACGGGCATTAAGGAAGACACTTGTTGGGATGAGCACTGGGTGTCCTATGGAAGTGATGAGTCACCAAATTCTACCTCTGAAACCAATACTACACCATATGTTAACTAACTTGAATTTAAATAAAATCTTGCAAGAAAACATAAAATAGGGGTGCCTGGGTGGCTCAGTCGTTTAAACATCCGACTCTTGGTTCTGGCTCAGGTCATGATATCATGGTTCATGAGTTCGAGCCCTGTGTTAGGCTCTGGGCTGACAGCATGGAACCTGCTTAGGATCCTCTCTCCCTCTCTCTCTCTGTCCCTCCCCCATTTGCTCTCTATTTCTTTCTTAAAATAAATAAAAATACACTTTGAAAAATAAAATAAGAGAAAAAGAAAAAAAGAAGAGATTCCTTCTTCTATGGAAAATGCTTAGCACCACACTTGGCACTTAGTAAGCACCTACAGAAGAGAAGCTGATGTTGTTTTCGGAAGGCATCTTTGATTCCGGAGAACTGCTGTTGGCTAACATTTATTAAGCACTTACTGTATACACACACTGTTGTCGGAGAGTACAATACCTCGGGCCGCCTGGGTGGTTCAGTCGATTAAGCGTCTGACTTCGCTCAAGTCATTGATTTTGTGGTTAACGAGTTTAAACTCCGAGTCAGGCTCTGTGCTGACAGCTCAGAGCCTGGAAGCTGCTCTGAAGCAGGTGTGTTTTGCCTTTTGCTCCGAAGGTCAGGTGTGTTTTTCTGCCTGACTCCCAGAATGGCCAGGAGGCAATTGGGGAAAGAACCAGTTTGGAGGCCTCATGTATACCGGACTCTACCATTTTGCTAACATGGTGACCTTGAACATTTTACTGCACTTTTTCTGAGCCTCTGTTTCTTATGCACAAAATGGGGACAATCATGCTAACCCCCCAGTTTTCAAGCGTGAAGTGAAATAATTGGTATGGCAATCTGACCCTGTGGACACTCAACTAAATGTGCTATATTCACACAGCACTACCAAGGCATGTGATTTGGAGCGATCCTCTTCCCTCTTTGGGTCTTGGTATTCTCAGCTGTAAAAATAATGGGGTTGACTCTTAAACGTCCTGCTAGGGAGAATGTTCCAGAATTCTAAAAAAAATTGTTTTTAATGTTTATTTGTTTTTGAGAGAGAGAGAGTGTGACTGGGGGAGGAGCAGAGAGAGAGGGAGATGCAGAATTTGAAGCAGGCTCCAGGCTCTGAGCTGTCAGCACAGAGCCCACGTAAGGCTTGAACCCACGAACTGTGAGATCATGACCTGAGCTGAAGTTGGACGCTTAACTGACTGAGTCACGCAAGCGCCCCTAGCATTCCAGAATTCTGTTCTGATTGGACCACAATAAATATTGCTGACTCTGAAGTTAATGAAAGTAAGTAGATAAACGTCCTTCCAGTGTGATTTTATTTGTAATTATTTCTAAGTGTTGTAGTCTGAATTCCTTAGAGAGCAGAGCGGGATAATAATGTGTTTCTGCTGCTTTGTCAGGAGCACAATATCGGGGAGCAGAAGCCAGAGAATAGGTGATGTAGGAACGAGGCAGAGAGAAGGAGAGACATTTGAGCAGAGAGATAAGTGAGCTGGTTGCCACTAAGTATTGCCAGTGGCTTTATTTCAGCACCCTCTCTGAAAAGCTGCATCTCAGAACAGCCTGGAGTGAAAAAAAAAAGAATAAATTTATCTACCAGTTTCCATCTCCGATCGCACAACACTCACACCATGAGGTGTTAATTCCCCTGCAGTTCTGGGCTGCGCGATTCTGGGCTCTGAAGCGGGGTCCCTTGGTGTCCCCCATCTTGGTGTTAACAGGGAAGCCAAGATGGGAGATGAGAGGTGCGTGCATGGGTACGAGGCTGGGCTCTGGGAGGGTGAGCCTGGAAGAAGTAGTTGGGGCTGGTTGCCATGGTAGAGGTTGAAACTAGAGACAGGCGAGGCTGAGAGTCCAAAGTGGTCTCAGTGTGCGATCAGCTTCCAAACAGGATGGGAGGGGGCTTCCTTATACACAAAGGACAGTCATGAAAGAGGAAATAATTTACAAAAATACCCAAAAAAGGACCTCAGTTTTGTATCCTGAAAGGGAGGATAATAATAGCACGTACCCATAAGGTAATTAAGAAGTGATAGGAATTCAAGAAGTTAATATGTGTAAAGTGTTTAAAATATATGTGCATACAAAAGCCACTGTGTAGCTGTTTGTTTGAAAAAATAATAAAATACGGGCCAGGTGAGCTCAGGTGATTTCTCCAACTGTGCATTAATTTTACCGCTAAGCTTTCTAGCTGTGAAGGAAAAAGGAGAATATGGCAGGTTTCGTAATTTATATCATCTGATCAAAATGAGCCTGCTAATTCGGAAAGAGAGCCAAGAGTTTACCCGGCATGAAAGGCCAGAAGAGATTGATTCCAAAGGACATTAAAAAGCAAAATAAAGAGGGGCTCCTGGGTAGCTCAGTCGGTTAAGCATCCGATGCCTGATTTCGGCTCAGGTCATGATCTCGTGGAGCGTGGGTTCGAGCGCTGTGTCAGGCTTGGCACTGACAGTACAGAACCTGCTTTGGATTTTCTCTCTCTGCCCCTCCCCCATTTGCATTCTCTCTCTTTCTCTCTTTCTCTCTCTCTCTCTCAAAAATAAATAAATAAGTAGCAAAGTAGTAATATTTTCAAAATGTTTAAGACGTGTAGAAGAGTGTCTCGATTCTTTCGCTGATACTTTAGCCAGTAGATTCAGATTACTTCTGAAAGCTAAGATAAAGGGACTCGGATTTGAAGCGTTCTGTTGTGTTGTCCTGAATCAGCGGCTCTCCACTGGAGGCAGTTTTGCCCCTCCCCCCAAGGGGACATTTGGCAATGTCTGGTGATATTTTTAGTTGTCAGAACTGAGGCCAGGGCTGGGGTGGGTAATGCTACTGGCATCTAGTGGATAGAGACCAGGGATGCTATGAATATTTCATGGGACGTACCTATACTAAAAAAAACAGAAAACCATCTTGTCATTTATTTGAAATTCACATTTAACTGAGACCATTACATTACAAATTTTTTTTTTAATGTTTATTCATTTTTGACAGAGAGACACAGAGGACTTAGCAGGGGAGGGGCAGAGAGAGAGGGAGACACAGAATCCCAAGCAGGCTCCAGGCTCTGAGCTGTCAGCTCAGACGGACGCTTAACCGACAGAGCCACGCAGGCGCCCCAAGACCCTTACATTTTAATCTGCTACCTCTAGCAACCCTAGCTGCTCAACTTCCTGCAGCCCACAGGACAGCCCTCCATAGCAAAGGATTATCAGGTCCCCAAATTTGAATTGTACTAAAAATTGCAAAATCCTGCCCTAAGTGGAGTATAGATCTTTGCAGGCTTTCCTAGAGGAATGGGGACATAGTGTGGATGTTAAAATGTCTTTTGTTTAAGATTAGTTAGCTGACCACTAATTTCAGGTCAAAACCTGGCCTTGTTTATTTCTATCAGCGATGTTAATGGAAGCTTGAGTCCTCTCTGCAGCAAACAACTGACAAGGTGGACATTGTATGGGAAGCTTCTTGAACACCCTCATTTCTCGTTAAATATCTCCTGTCCCCAAATCTTGATTCTAGAAATAGCTATCTCTCTTGCTTATAGGGTGAAAACAACCCATCACGTCATTTTTATGGCTCTTTTTTGAGGTCATTCAAGAAAAAGAGATTTGGGGAAGGTGCTATATGCCGTCTTCGTGTGAGATTAAGTAAAGGTTGGGGGGCTGACTGAGTGAAAAGCTGTCTCAGAGAGTGGGGTGAAGCCCATCTTCCAGAGGGGACCCCATCGCTTGACGGGGCTGTGAGGTGGTGTTTGTTGGATTCCAGGAAGGGCGAGAGGCACGTGGTCCTGGGAGAAGGTTGAAGAAAAGACTTCCCTTCTCTGGCTGCTTATCACCCTGGCTCACGTCGTACTGCTTTGGGTTTATGAGACACTCCTCCGTGTAACAGAAACCCAAGAATCCCCCCGTGATATACATCACCAACAAAATATTCTCTGAGTAGAGCCAGACAAGGTCACAATTTGAACTCCCTCATGAAGATACCAATGAGTTAACCCCTCACCTGCACCTGCTTCCCAGGCCTGGCATGAGGTACGCAGGGACTGTGGTGTCTTCGGTTGTTCAGAGGACAGGCTTCACATTCAGCAAACTACAGTAACTGTGTTTCTAACCCCGAGATGGGAAATAATAGATATATGGGAAAACCAACTGCCAGCTGCTGTCCTCAGCTAAATTGCTTGTTTAGGGTGCTGGTTCACATGAGGTTATGATGTCTTAATCCACATCCATATTTTTTTTCATTAAATTTATTTACTTATTTTGGAGAGAGAGACAGAGCAAGTCAGGGAGGGGCAGAGAGAGAGGGAGACACAGAATCTTAAGCAGGCTCCGTACTGTCAGCTCCGAGCCACACGCGAGTCTCAAACTCACAGACCGTGAGATCATGACCTGAACTGAAGTCGGACGCGTAACTGACCGAGCCTCCCAGGCACCCAATCCACATCCATCTTATTTGGCCTTTTCATAGCCATGTCTTAGCTGTGGCGGCTGGCCTCTGTGTCTCCTGCACCCTACCGCAGTGAGGAAGATGAAAGGCAGAACCAACCGTGTGTGGTGTGGTGTGACGACCTCACAGCCATCCTCCCCCGTGACCCTGACTCACCTAGAAAGGATTCAGTTACAGTTAGTGTCCTCTGTTCAAAGGGCAGGGAACTTTATCATCCACTTGTGAAAGCTCGCCATTAAAAAACAGTTGAAAGTATTAATCTATTTTTTTGTGATTGAAGGGTTGGTTTCAGTTTTCTGAAAAACTGACCTCCACCATGCATCTGCTTCTCCATCCGTGCTCGGAAACAAGGTGCCGTGGTACTTTTTGTGGGGCTTGAACTCACGACCCTGAGAGCAAGACCTGAGCTGAGATCAGGAGTCGGACACTGACTCTTGACTGAGCCATCTAGGCGCCCTCCCCACCCCCATTGTACTTTCATAATGTGTTGTGATTCCCAAAGGCACACCTGACTCCTCGCTGGTTTCATTTTGAGAGGGAGGGTTCTTGATGGCACACAGTCCTTTTCAAAAAATATTTTTATTAACAGATTTTTTTTAATGTTTACTTTTGAGGGAGGGTTAGGGGCTGAGAGAGAAAGAGAGACAGAGACAGAGAGAGGCAGAGGATCCAAGCAGGCTCCGTGCTGTCAGCGCAGAGCCCGATGTAGACCTTGAACTCATGAGCTGTGAGATCATAACCTGAGCTGAAGTCGGACGCTTAACCAACTGAGCCACCCAGGTGCCCTACGCACAGTCCTTCTTTTACAAATAAACTTTTCTGATGGAATAATGTCAGAGGTATAGAAAAGCTGCATTGATAGGACAGAGTGATTTCATATAGCCCCTAGCAGCCAGTGTCCCCCTATTGGTAACAGCTTACATAAGCCAGGTACGTTTGTCCCAACCGAGAAACCAACCCTCGTACGTTACTGTAACTACACTCCAGACTTAATTCAGATTTCACTGTCTCCTGTATGTGTCCTCTGGTATCTGACGGTGGTTTCTCATTCTTGCTTTCTTTTTAATAGCTGACAGTCTTGAGTACTGGCCAGGTGGCCCTGAGAGTGGGTCTGTTGTTTTCACGTGATTAACTGGGATTAAGAGTTTTTGGAAAGGGTACCACGAGAAGTGAAGGGCCCTTCTTGTCACATCATATGAGGATTACATGATACCACCTGATATGTCTGGTGATGTTAACCTTCGTCACCTGGTGAAGGTGGTATCTACTAGTTTTCTCCAGTGTACGGGTTCTGTTTATCCCTTTCTCTCCTCTGTCTAGTCTTTGGAACTGTTTCACTAAGCCCAGCCCGCCCTTGGGAAGGATGGGGTTAAGTGTCACCTCCTGGAGGGGTGGGGAGTATCTATTTATATTATTTGGAATTCTTGTGTAAGAAAGATACAGTGTACAGCCATTTTAATAATTTTATTATTATTATTTTAAATGTTTAGTTGAGAGAGTGTGCATGAGTGGGGGAGGGGCAGAGAGAGAGGGGGACACAGAATCGAAGCAGGCTCCAGGCTCTGAGCTGTCGGCATAGAGCCTGACACGGGGCTCAAACCCACATACCATAAGATCATGACCTGAACCAAAGTCAGATGCTCAACTGACTGAGCCACCCAGGTGCCCCTTAATGAAATATTTTACATAAATACATCTGCCAAGCTCCCAGGTTTAACAGATGTTAACACTTTGCCAAATAGGCACGAGCTCTTAATTTTAACTAAATTTTAACAAATCATTATTGATATGGTTGAGGTACAGAGAAATACGAATATGTCTCCATCACCCCCTTCTCCTCCCTCCTTCCCTTCAGGTAACAACTAGCTCTCTCCATAGTATCTCTGTAAGAGGATTTTCAGTATTTCTGTTTCATCATGCATCTTGCCCTCTTCACCCAACTTGATGCTTCTGTCCAAGTTGATGAATGTATATGGGAAAGCATCTTAATCCTACTGGTAAATTGCCTCCAAATCACTTTATGAGCTGGGTTCTTTGTTTTTTGTTTGTTTTGCTTTTTAAGATAACCTATCTTTTTTTTTAAGTTTGTTTGTTTGTTTGTTTGTTTATAGAGAGAGTGCACGTGAGCAGGAGAGGGACACAGACAGAGGGAGAGAGAGAATCCCAAGCAGGCTCCACATTGTCAGTGCAGTGCTCAGTGTGGGGCTTGAACTCATGAACCCATGAGATCATGACCTAAGCTAAAACCAAGAGTTGGATGCTTAACGAACTGAGCCACTCAGGTGCCCCTGAGCTGAGTTCTTTGTAGACAGGTTTCCTATAGGCTATTAATCGTACTCTTGGTGTGTGAATTCCTAGAAAGTGCATGACACCTCCTGGACTTTGTTCTTAGAAGCGGGACTGGGCAAGGTTCTAGAAAGATAAGAGGGAAAAGAGGAAGGAATTATCCCTTTTGATGCTTCCTACATTCTCTTTTCACTGGCCGCCCCTCCCATTACTCTTTCTTTAAAATAAATTTTTTTTTAATGTTTATTTATTTTTGAGAGAGACAGGGTGCAAGCTGGGGAGGGACAGAGAAAGAGGAGACACAGAATCCGAAGCAGGCTCTAGGCTCTGAGCTGTCAGCACAGAGCCCGACACGGGGCTCAAACTCACGAACCGTGAGATCATGACCTGAGCTGAAGTCGGAGGCTTAACTGACTGAGCCACCCAGGCACCCCCCTCCCATTATTCTTTCTCTCCTCGCTACACCTTCTCCAACGTCTCTTTCCTGGGCATCCACCTTGCCTGCTCTAGGTGAGCCCTCAGAACAAGTCCCTGATAATCAGCGAGGAAATGACAGGAGGCCGCCACGTCAGCCCTCAAGGGACAATGCAAGGCACCGTCAGAACTGAGGATGACAGGGTTTCCGTGCCTGAGCTCCAGACTTGAATGTCTTACAAGTCAAACCCAATGTGTGTCAAGCTAATGATCATCTTCCCCTACTAGCTTTTCTTCCACCAGTGTTACTAACTTCAATTTCTATCCAGTAGCCAAAGTCAGAATCCCTTGGGTTGTTCTCGACTCCCGCCTTTCTCTCTCCTGCCATTGAATCATGCCACTAAGTCAAGTCCCACTATTCCTGATCGAAGACTGTCTTAATCTTTGCATTTCTCTCCAGCTCCTGACGGCCTCCCTCATCCAGCTGTATTAACTCACACCCAGTTACTCTAGCACTTGCTCAGCTGGACTCCCTGCCTCCTGCCTTGCCTCTCCCCTCTGCCTGCCAGCCTGCAAGCTAGAAAAATCACTCTCTCACTCCCCCGGTTAAACCTCCCCCCCTCCTCCCCACGGGGCCTTAGTACAAATCTCATGTTCTGGCACCATTTGCAAAGGCTGCAGAATCTCTCTTGCTTCTGTTTCTAATCTCACTTCCTATCCTCTGCCCCAGACTTCATCTGCCGACATAACCAGCTTTGTCTACTTTGCCAGATACGCAGAATCTGGGGTGTTCACACTTGCCCTTCTCTATGCTTGGAGATCTGCCCTCATGCAGACTGTTTTCAGCCTTCAGCCTGCAGGTTAAATGTACCTTTCTGCAAGAAGAACTCTGACAAAGTCTCTCTTCTTCTTCTTCTTCTTTTTTTAAATTTTTAAAAAATATTTATTTATCTTTGGCAGAGAGAAAGACAGAGCATGAGAAGGGGAGGGGCAGAGAGAGAGGGAGACAGAATACAAAGCAGGCTCCAGGCTCTTGAGCTGTCAATACAGAGCCCGACGCGGGACTCGAACTCACGGACCGCGAGATCATGACCTGAGCTGAAGTCAGATGCTCAACCGACTGAGCCACCCAGGTGCCCCTTCTTCTTTTTTTTTTTTAAAGTTTATTTATTTATTTTGAGAGAAAGAGAGAGCACAAGCAGGGGAGGGGCAGAGAGAGAGAGAGAGGGAGAGAGAGAATCTGAAACAGGGAGCCCTGGTGTGGGGCTTGAACTCACAAACCGAGAGATTGTGACCTGAGCTGAAACCAAGAGTTGGACAATTAACGACTGAGCCACTCAGGTGCCCCTCTCTCTCTTTCTTTTTTTTTTTTTTCAGTTTACTTATTTTGAGAGAGAGAGAGAGAGAGCAGGAGTGGGGAGGGTCAGAGAGAGAAGAGAGAGAGAGAGAGAGAAAGAGGGAGAGAGAAGGGGAAGGGGAATCCCAGGCAGGCTCTGTACAGTCAACTCAGGGGGTCGAACCTATGAACTGTGAGCTCGTGACCTGAGCTGACATCAAGAGTTGGATGCTTAACTGACTGGGCCACCCAGGCGCCCCACAAAGTCTCTCTTCTTGACCATACTTTACACATCCTCCTGTGAGTCCCCATTTTTGACCAGGCCCCAACCGTGGGCTCTGTCTGTGGCCTGCTGAGGTCCAGTTTTAGCAAGAATTGGCTCAGTCTATTTAGTGAGACTCCCCCGGGCCCCTGGCCCTTGGTATCTGATCACACTCCTCATCCCCCACCCTTGACACCAAAGCCCCTGGCCTGCCTGTAGCAAAACTCCTGTTTGGCCAGTTTAGCAAGAATCCCAACCCGTTGATGTCTCCTCTTAGTGATTTTCCATCCGCTGACCCCCCTCACTCTGCTTACTGGCTCCAAATTCCCAGCTGTCACTGCTGTACTTGGAAATGAGCTCAGTCCACATTGAAGTCTCTTTCTCCACCTACAGTCGTTACTGAGTCAAACCTGCCTCGACCACCTTTACCTCGTGTCCAGCTTGGTTTCTCTTTAACGACTCCCTGACCCCAGACTAGGTGAGGACCCCTGTTACACACTGTTTCCCCTATCATGATTCCCATGCTCTGTTGTACCTTCTTCTATAATTGTGTTTTTCTTCTTCCTGAACCGCAAGTCCCTGGGAGCATGGATGAGGCCTTACTTACCCTGTATCCCCAGCACAGCCCAAAGCGTGGACACTGTCACTATTTCTGGAACAATGGAATGAATTGTCAGGGTTGCTTACTTGTCTGTAGCACGTTCCTCCCCGACAGTCTTAGGTGGTGCCATCAGAAGGTGGTCTGGCAGACCCGGGCCATGGGAGGGATGAATATGTCTGTGCTTTTCTCCGTCCGGCAACTGTTGAGCCAAAGCCCTTCCTGGGTGCGGTCTGCCCTCTGGCCAAAACCCGGAGCTGAGTCTCTGCAGTAATGCCACCGGGTAGAACTGACCACTGCCCGATTCATCCACTTACTCAGGCTGGCTCTCTTCACAAGTGCCTAAAATTCATTACTGCACCTTCTGTACTTTGGTCCACCTGTCTTTCTCTCCGTTTCCCGGCCAGCGCAAAAGGTAGACGAGGCCTCAATTCATGAGATTTAGTGCTCAGGGAACGAAAAGGTTTTTGAGAAGTTGTTTTGTTTAATGCGACCGTTCCTCACGTTGCACCTGCCTCTGCCTAATCATTTCATTGATGCATAGAAGTAATTTGGTACCTTTTGCCACACTGATAAAGACTATTGGGGGCACCTGGGTGGCTCAGTCAGCTACGTGTCCGACTCTTGGTTTCGGCTCAGGTCGCGATCTCATGGTTTGTGAGTTCAAGCCCCAGGTCGGGCTCTGCACTGACAGTGCAGTGCCTGCTTGAGATTCTCTCTCTCCCTCTCTGCCCCTCCGCCCCAAAATAAATAAATAAACTTAAAAGATTATCAGGTACATCTTAAGTTTAAGTAGGGAGTTTCTCAGTCTTGAAACTGCAGTGGCCAACAGTTTTCAAATAAAAATATCTTGATTTTTTTTATTCTTTTTCAAATTTTTATTTAAATTCTCATTAGGTAATGTACAGTACAGTATCGATTTCATGAGCAGAGTTCAGTGATTCATCACCCGCATATAATACCTGTCTTGATTTTTAATTCATCTCACGGAAGTTTGGAATGCGGGTAGAGGCACACAAGGAAGTGATTATGTCAACATTCACTTTTGTTAAACAAACAGATTAGAGGCAAAAGAGTGTCACCGATATTGATGTTAAGAGACCAAAGACCTGTAAGTCCTTCCCAGACCACCAGGATTGCACTCTAGAAGGGGGAAGGTCTCAGTGAAACCCCTCTTTGAGTAACGGGGCTGTGTCATAGTTGTAAAGGTTTATAGAAAGGAGGATTCCATAACCTCTCTGGCAAACCCTTCTAGCTGTTAGAAATGCTGACTGGGAAACTTGAGTCTATGGATTTTTTTTTTTTTTTTACTTCTTCATGCTGCAAGTAAAACCCAATTCCTTTCATCTTTTTGCCGTGTAGAGGGAAACAGAGGCTGACAGAGGTTAAATTACTTGTCCATAATCACACCCAGTAAGTGCTAGGCTTGAGATTTGAACCTGTCTGACTCTAAAATGCCTTCTCTCTTGTTCTTAACCAATGGTCTTCTCCTGCCTAGTCAATGAGATTGTTCAGTAAAGGAGATAATTCGGTTCCTTAGCTAGCTTGGGTTAAAGGTGATGCCCACCATTGGCCATAAACACACGTGACCCTATAGCTCTCTGTCCTGGGGGCCAGGTCAGTGTGAGGCAGGCAGCTCACAGGCTGCCTTTGGAAAAACTGGACAAGGAAACAAGACCACAGTGGATCAGGGTCCAGTGTGGTTCTTGAGCAAGCCAGAAAGTTTCTGTACTGAGCGTGTCAGGCCTTTAGTAGGGTTTTCCACTTTATGTCAGCCCATAAAGCTCCAACATTGGAAAAGTAGTAAAGAATAATGTGAGCTTAAGATTAGTCACTCTGGAGGCACCTGGGTGGTTCAGTTGGTTGAGCATCTGACTTTGGCTCAGGTCATGATCTCACAGTCCATGGGTTTGAGCTCCGCGTCGGGCTCTGTGCTGACAGCTCGGAGCCTGAAGCCTTCTTCAGATTCTGTGTCTCCTTCTCTCTCTACCCCTCCCCTGGTTGCACTCTGGCTCTCTCTCTCAAAAATAAATAAACTTTAAAAAAATTTAAAAAAAAGAAAGAAAAGGGGCGCCTGGGTGGCGCAGTCGGTTAAGCGTCCGACCTCAGCCAGGTCACGATCTCAAGGTCCGTGAGTTCGAGCCCCGCGTCGGGCTCTGGGCTGATGGCTCAGAGCCTGGAGCCTGTTTCCGATTCTGTGTCTCCCTCTCTCTCTGCCCCTCCCCCGTTCATGCTCTGTCTCTCTCTGTCCCAAAAATAAATAAACGTTGAAAAAAAATTAAAAAAAAAAAAGAAAGAAAGAAAAGACTAGCAACATGTTGCAGACCCCTCGTCTGTACAATGAGGGTAATAATAATTGTAGTAAGGATCATTGTTACATTACGTGCCAAGGGTTGAAACAGAGCCTAGTGGATAAGAAGCTCTCAATAAAGCTTACCTATGAATAATGTATTTAAGTTGTTACTACTGTTTTTGTTACTGTTATGATTATAACTTGATCCCAAAGTGCTTAAAAATAGCCACAGCCAATGAAATAGGAAGCCCCCTGTGTATTGAGATTCCTGACCCGCCAGTGACTCAGAGCTGGTTGAAGAAGGTGGAGACTCCAGCAGCTTGGCTAAAACATATGCATCTAACACGGGTACTGAGAAATTCCAAGAACTTAACTTTTCCCAGAATTTCATATGCTGCCTGAGAAAATGTTCCTATTTGCTAACAAAATATGATTGTATTTAACTTTTGTCCCCATAGCCTCCCTTTCCGGTGCTGTTTATACCAGGTAGTTCTTGGGTACCTCTTTTCATTATCGCTCACTTATTTATTCGCATCCAGAGATTATTTTTATTAGTCTATACTTATGCTTCAGATTGTTTAACATTCTTCTTCTTTTTCAAAAAATGTTTATTTACTTTGACAGGGAGAGAGAGTGCAAATGGAAGAGGGGCAGAGAGAGAGGGAGAGAGAGAATCCCAAGCAGGCTCTGTGCTGTCAGTGCAGAGCCCAAAGTGAGGCTTCATCCCATGAACTGTGAGATCATGACCTGAGTCGATATCAGGAGTCAGATGCTCAACTGACCAAATCACCCAGGCACCCCAACATTCTTCTTCTTACTGAATTCTTATTTTTTTCTTCGTATCGTTTGATTCATTTCATATTCTCTTTGACCTTTTCCCTGACCTTGCATTAACATTTCTTACATACAGCTCATCTTTTTTTAAATACTTCTTTATTTTTTTATTATTTTTTTTAATGTTTATTTATTTTTGAGAGTGACAGAGACAGAATGTGAGTGGGTTAGGGGCAGAGAGAGAGGGAGACACAGAATTTGAAGCAGGCTCCAGGCTCTGGGCTGTCAGCACAGAGTCCGACGCGGGGCTCGAACTCACAAGCTGTGAGATCATGACCTGAGCCGAAGTCGGACACTCAACAACTGAGCCACCCAGGCGCCCCTAAATACTTCTTAAAAACCTTTAAGTACATACATGTTCAGACTGCACAAGAAAATATCCATACTCTAAACACACTGAGAAATGCATGTAGTTCTTCTAAGCACTTGTCCATATTTATTAGCTTCAACATATTGAACGCCTGTTTAAAAGTTATAATTGTAGAAACTCCATGTTTTGTTTTAAAATATGCAACCAACGAAGCCGAGAAATGCATAGCATAATGATGATATGTGTCCTGACATTGTCAACAGTATACTAATTAACAAACATGGTTCTTTTTTTTTTTTTTTTTAATGTTTCTATGGTTTGAGAGAGAGGGGGAGAGCGCCAGTGGGGGAGGGGCAGAGAGAGAGGGAGACACAGAATCCAAGCAGGCTCCGTGCTGTCAGCTCAGAGCTGTAGCAGGGCTAGAGCCCACAAACTGTGAGATCATGGCCTGAGCGAAGTCGGATGCTCAACCAACTGAGCCACTCAGGCGCCCCAGCAGACATGGTTCTTCTGCGGTCACTGGGTGCTTGCACATTCGTTAGCTAGAAGGGTCCCAAGAAGGACTCATAAATGAGTCCAGAGGACACATGTCTGCCATCCCTGCTGTTGCCTTAGCCCACAGGTAGAGCCCATGGGGTTCACCTTCCTCCTTATACACAGACACGTATGCCTTGGGCTATCCTTTTGAGACTTTCTCCTTAAAGACCACACTTGGTGTTCATCTTGATCAGATGTTATCTCTACATAAGGAAGGGGAAAGTGAATGTGTCACAGGAGTAGACCAGACCCCGCCCTCCCCCTTGACAGCCCTACACTTGTAAAGCAGTGTACTTGCTTGAGCTGGGTTGGATGCAAATGTCTATAGGGAGTTAATTGGGAAAAATGGCATGTTTTAGAAATTCCTAGCAATCTAGACGCTGGCAGATGCCAGTGGATGCCACTGTCATTCACGTCTTGTCTTTCTCTGAGTAAAAACTTGTCTTGTCCAATGGCATTGTGACCTTGCAGATGGACACATGTAAATATAAAGGAGGTTACTGAGAGGTCACGGCTCTAATTTAGAACCCTGCTACCAGGACCTTCTGAATACCTCTTTAACGCATACACACTAACTCTGTCTCCTGCCCGAGGCCAGCTGTCCACTTGGAAAGTTCTGAGAGGCCCCACAGTGAGTCAGTCGGAGAATACCACCTCAGAGGCATGTAACCTCTCTGCCTCTTGCAGTTTCTTCTAGCTGCTGGGTAGCAGAAAGTAGCCCAGTTCATGCGGGTGCATCCTAAGCCTCTGGGGTGGAGAGATGAAAAGTTTCGGGAAGACAAAGGGTGTTCAAGAGGTTAAAAATCCTATGTGAACCGATGTGGAATTTGTAGGAAATTTTGCGTTGGAGACTGAGGTGAAGGCGTCTGTTTGTGAAGTCTAACTATGACTCAGCAAACCACCACAGGCACCAGGTTATCAGGGGAATACACACCTCGCTCCGAGTCAAAGCAGCGGGTGGAAACAGTGGCTCTGTGCACATTTATCTGGATGCGCACAGCAGCAGAAAAGGAACCAGGTTTATGTCAGCACCTGGGCCAGGGACCGGGGAGACTTTTTACCTAGGAAATGGCTGCAGGGCCATCCACCTTTTTGAACCAGATCCAGGAACAAGTAATAGTGTCGAGCCCTGAAATAATTTTAAAATGTTTTAAATGTTTTTATTTATTTTTGAGACACAGAGAGACAGAGCATGAGCAGGGGAGGGGCAGAGAGAGAGGGAGACACAGAATGTGAAGTAGGCTCCAGGCTCTGAGCTGTCAGCACAGAGCCTGACACGGGGCTTGAACTCACAAACGGTGAGATCATGACCTGAGCTGAAGTCAGACACTTAACCGACTGAGCCACCCAGGCACCCCTGAAATAATTTTATTTTAAAAGGCTGAAGACTGTTTATTCTGTTACTGGAGAACTGGAGATCATCTTTTTTTTCATTTGCTGCTCTCCATGGTAGACGAGGGGAGAGTGCTGGGTTCCTAAATGTTCTCTAAGGCAGTCTGCTATAGTTCTCCACTTCTGTGTCCATGGGACAGAGAAGGGGACAGCAGGCCGTGTGGGGACTTCCAAGGTCATGGTCCTCAAACTTCCAACTTGACCACAAATCTCTTTCTGTATATTTCTCTGGAAGTTCATTTCTTAGACTAAGCAGTCTTATCTTGAAGCTGTGTTTTAAAATTGAAATTTTAACTCTACCTGCATAGAGCACTTTCTGTATTTCTTTCCACCTACTTAATATCATATCTTAATAGGTTTTGGGAAATAGACCAGTCTGCTCAAAAATGCATTCTTCAGAGTCAGTCCTGACCGTGTTTGGTCAGACAGTGTTTGCTGCATGACCGACTACCTTAAAACTTGTGGGTTAAAACAAAAGCTATTTCTGTAGCTGACAATTTTGTGGCTGAACTTTTCTGGTCAGTTCTGGCCTTAAATGGGCTTGGTCATGCGTTGGCTGGGAACTGTAGGGTGGCCTCTGCTTTTTCAGCTTGTCTCCGCCTTGCACGGGCTCCTCACCTTCCTGGGGGGCTCACCCAGGCTTTAGCACATAGTTGGCTGGGTAAGGATCCGAAAGAGGGAGCAAAGTGTTTGAGGCTTACCTTGAAACTGGCACATCCTCGCTTCCCCCACATTTTGTTAGCCAAGGCAAGGCACAAAGCCATCCTTGATTCAAGGGCTAGCCTACGTCTAGATGGGAAGGATTATGAAGGTTTACACTGCTAAAGGCATAGACACAGGTGGAAGGAGAATTGGAGCCATTTTTTTGCAATCTGTTAACACCTGCCAAATAAAGGGGAGGCGTATCCAAATAATTTTATCGCAGGTGAATTTTCTATGGAGGAGAAATAAACAGCATAGACTTGTACCTTACTTGAAATAGTTGTGAGCAGTTGTTCTTGCTAATTATCGGCACCATGAAAACCGGAAACACAGGGGCAAATTCTCAGCCAACTTGAGTCTGGCTTCCTAGATTATATACACAGTACATGTAAGGCCCTTCCCCTTGATTCTACAGTTACTTTCGTTTTGGAAATGTTTGTGTAGATGCTTGCTGCAGGCTGAGGGCTCTGGCAGGTAGACTGAGATGGAATGTCAGGAAAGGGCTGTATATCAAGGCATATGCCTGGGGACCGACACCTGTGGAGGAGAGAGGGAAGAACAGAGAGAAGTTGAGTGGACATGCACATCCCCAGCCTTAGACAACCTCGTGGAGAGCTGTCTCTTGCCAAGAGCCTGTCAGAATTGCCCCGGATGGGGCCTATATGGCTGGGCCTTTATGAATGACCCATCAGTGGGGGTCTTTTGGGAAGGACATGACCTTGGACAAAGTGACTTTCTGTAGCTGAGACGATCCGTGACGGTGCCAACACACACAGGCTGTCTGCTGACTACGGTTCTGGGGCTGAAGGCCCTTCCTTCTGGATCCAATGGAACGTTCACAGAATTTCGGGGAGATTCTAGCTGCCTACGTACCGCTGATGTCATCTGCAGAAGGAGCTGCCTGGACACATAATGCGACGATATTTATTGACTCTGTTGTTTTCCTCAGAGGATTTCAAATCACTTCCTGAAGGGTCTCTGACTCAAAGCACCATTAGCTTCATTTTGCTGCTGGAGCTGAGCAGAAAGTAGTGGGCTAACTGAGGAATTCACTTAGCCATCCGTGCAAGCCGGCTTCGTGCATATATTTCATGCTACCTCCTCCACCTCCTCCTCCCCCTCCCCAAAGGAGCACTGCTTCCTGCCCCCCTACCCTTTAGCCAGCAATTCCTGGCGTGGCAGTTGGGGATGTGGACTTTCTCGCTCTTCTGTCTGGATCACAAGGAACCCACTTTGTCAGCAAGGAGTGACTTTGGGCTAAGGGGAGGGTCAAGGCCCAGCCCTCGAACCCAACTCTAAGGTAGTCATAGATATAAAAAAATCTAACTTTACCAAAGAGATCTACTGGAACAAATTGTGGGACAATCCTATTTTTCTTTTCTTGCTGAAGCAATGAAGCAAGCTTCCCTGGTGGATTTAGAATAGGATTTCATTTCCAAAAATTTGATTTACATACAACTAACCATTCAATCACCTGCTGCACGTACGGCAGATTAGGAAAGCCTTATTTGCATTTTCCAGCTCAATATGGAATTGCCCTCTAAAAGGCCTCAGGTGGTCTTTGCAAGAGTTTGATCAGCCACAAGGGTTGGCAGTATCGCCTATTGGTGAATGCCCCAGGTTCCAGAGTCAGACTGTTATGACTCTGATGCTTCTAGATGTGTGTTTTTAGAGAAGCCATTTTCTTAACACCTCATCTGTACAATGGACATTACAATAGCTGCTTCTTCCAGGAACTTCTTATAAGGAGGGTTTGGTGAGGTGATGCCTGTGAAGAGCCTGGCATAGAGCCTGGCACCAAAAATATGAGCTTCTCTTCTTTAGGATGATGACGATGGTGATAAGGATGGTGATCATGGTGATGGTGACGATGGTGATGGCGATGATGATAGTGATGATAGTGATGATGGTGATGTTGGTGATGGTGATAATGGTGATGATATGATGATGATGGTGATGATAGTGATGATGGTGATGATGGTGGTGATGGTCATGATGGTGATGATATGATGATGGTGGTGATGTTGGTGATGGTGGTGATGTTGGTGATGGTGATGATGGTAATGATATGATGATGGTGGTGATGGTGATGATAGTGATGATGATGGTGATGGTGGTGATGGTAATGTTGGTGGTGACGATGGTGATGACAATAAAAACAGTGAGGCATTCAGTCTTTGCCCTCTGTCACATTCCTACACTCACTCCTCTTTATGGTCAACTTAGTCTGCCAATTCTTAATTTTTCTGCTGCAGGAGATTGAAAGTTGTAGGTAATGGGTTGATATGAATGAATGCAGGGGAAAAATGTATTTTTGGAAAATATCTAAAATACAGACTCATCTTCAAAATAGAAAGATAGCATAACGTGAAAAAATTCTAGGAGAATTACATACAAATACATAGCTATGGCTGATTCCGTGGTGCCCGAGAACAGGCACCTGAGGGAAAACAGGGAGGGGTGTGCCCATGGGTTGGTGGCCACCATGGGAGTGAGTCACTTTGGTGCAGAATTAGGGGCTAAGGGGTAGTGAGCTGCAGACCGAGCCATGGGACCATGGTTTGTGGACATGTGGGAAGTACACAAAGCCACACAGTTCTCACTGTTGGAGCCACCAGTGACTGACTGACAGGGCACACAAGGCACAGGGCAAATTGAGTAAGATTTCTAAATATAAGGACTTTTGAGTCTGTGAAACCCCAGCTGTCCTATAATAAGCTTTAACCTTTGTCCCCTCTGGAACAAGATTTCACAAGAGATTGGTTTATTCTTGCTTGGCCTCACATCACCACAGATTTTTTTTTTTTCCAGATAGGAACACTGCTGAATTTGTAAACTATTAACATAAAGATATTTATTTTCCAAGTGTGGTTTAGGACAAGCTTAATATCCTACAGTGGAAGAGAAGTTCTCTGTCTCCAGCAGATGATTTATTAAGGCACTTCTTGATTTGGAAGACTTCTTTCCTTGGCAGGGTAGACATCAGCTGTGTTCTGGTGAATCATGGCATCTTACCAAGCTGTTTATTGTGCCCACACTCAGGTTATCAACTTTCAGAGAACCAAACTTCAATGAAATGCATGAACACTGAAGCTGTTTAAATGAGCATATCCTTTCTTGGGCAATTTAGAAGAGCTTTAGGATCTTTGAGGACCTTGTTGCTGACATTGTCACTGTACAGTTCCATAGGTTTAGAAAAATGTAAGCTGCGGGCCCAACACATTCCCTGACGCTGTCTTGTGACTATGTCCCTGGTAGTTGATTCTGACTTCCACTGCTTTCTCATGAAAGCACCTGCTTAACAAGCTACTTCTGGTTATTTGAGTCCTCTCCTTGTCTGGATTCAGAGTCAGAGTCAGGGCTATTGCGGTAGCCCTCAGATTTATGCCAAATCCCAAGACATGCTAGAACAGAGCTGTAGGCAGAACTCCTCTGCAGGGGAAATGTGGGTAGGAAATGCTTTTCTGGGTAGAGAACCTCCGCTATCTCCAGGCCTGGTGCCAGAAATCCCGGGCTTAATAATGGGCTGCTTGGTGTTTTATTCTGGTTCTCATAGCCCGACAATGAAAGGAGCCCAAAGGACTTCTTTGGAAGTCATTGAGGAAAATGTCAGTCACTATTCCACTAGTTAGTTCACGGCTACGGACAGACATGACCTATAGCTTCTAAGGTCCTCATATCGAAGTATTTTGCTGTTGTTCTGTTCTAGTTATTTTATTCCTCTTCAAAAGAAGGGAAATGACCTCACTGGCTTCTTGGTCCTATATCACATACAGCCTAACTCTAAGACAATGAGGCTGATCTTCTGGGATGACTGTTACATGGGCCAGTTTCAGGGGGAGAGTGCTGGGAGAGCGCTGAACCACACACAGAGTGTGCAACTATGCCTTTAAAAGGTGTGGCTTGTCAGGATGGGCACGTGAAAGATGTGAAAGGAACACAGTACCTGTCACTTAGCCCAGCACACAGGTAAGCTGGCCAAACTCTTCTCCACCTGGACAGCCAATGGGAACAACCTGCTCAAAACCCTTCCTTGGTGCATGCACATCCTGTCTCCTCAGCCCTCCCTCTCATCCCATTCACTGCTCCTCCCCTGGTTCTGAGTCCTTTGACAGCTTTGCTTCTTTTTTTTTTTTTTAATTATTTTTTTATTTCAAAATTAAAAAAAAAATTATTTTATGTTTTTAATTTATATCCAAGTTAGTTAGCATACAGTGCAACAATGATTTCAGGAGTAGATTCCTTAATGCCCCTGACCCATTTAGCCCATCCCCCCCCCCACAACCCCTCCAGCAGCCCTCTGTTTGTTCTCCATATTTAAGAGTCTCTTATGTTTTGTCCCCCTCCCTGCTCTTATATTATTTTTGCTTCCCTTCTCTTATGTTCATCTGTATCTTAAAGTCCTCATATGAGTGAAGTCATATGATATTTGTCTTTCTCTGACTGTATTTTAATTTTTTTCAATGCTTATCTATTTTTGAGAGAGAGAGAGAAACAGTGCAAGTGGGGGAGGTGCGGAGAGAAGGGAAACACAGAATTCCAAGCAGGCTCCAGGCTCTGAGCTGTCAGCACAGAGCCTGATGCAGGGCTCGAACCCGCGGACTGCGAGCTCATGACTTGAGCCCAAGCTGAACGCTTAACTGACTGAACCACCCAGGCACCCCTTAATTTTTTTTTTAATGTTCATTTATTTTTGAGAGAGAGAGAGCACAAGAGGGACACGGGAAGAGAGAGAGGGAGACACAGAATCCAAAGCAGGCTCCAGGCTCTGAGCTGTTCAGCACAGAGCCTGATGTGGGTCTTGAACTCATGAACCATGAGATCATGACTGGAGCTGAAGTCGGACGCTCAACCGACTGAGCCACCCGGGTGCACTGGCAGCTTCCCTTCTGCCGATCACTGGCCTTACTCTTACTTTTCAGTCCTGGTGCTTGGTGCTTCTCGAGAGACTGGCTCTGGCCCCCTGCCCAGGGCTCTGGTTTGCACTCCACTGTCAGGTTGTACCTGCTCCCTACAGCTCCACCTTAAAGCTCCCCAGAGCCCTTCAAGGCTCTGGGCCTTTGCCCCAAGGCTAGTGTGTGTGGGTACTTTTGGCTCAAGAAGAAGATACCAATAAACTTGTTTCACCACAAACGACTTTTTCGTGGGCTCTAAACCAGGTCTGCAGTATGTTTATCCTTAATTCTGTAGGTTCGACATTTTTTTTGATTATTGATCGATCAGCAGATATCTCTTGAGACATACCAGGTATCCAGTGCTAGGCTTGGCATTAAGAGATTACCTCGTTGGGGCCCCTGGGTGCCTCAGTCAGTTAAGCATCCAACTTCAGCTCAGGTCATGATATCATGGTTTGTGGGTTCAAGCCCCGTGTTGGGCTCTGCGCGGACAGCTCAGAGCCTGGAACCTGCTTCGGATTCTGTGTCTCCCTCTCTTTCTGCCCCTCCCCTGCTCATGCTCTGTCTCTCTCTCTCAAAAATAAATAAATATTAAGAGATTACCTTGTTGTCTTCAATTTGGAAGAGGATGTAAGGGTGATCCGGCTGTGAGATCTGTCTCCCCACACCTGAAAGAGTTGACTGGTGGGCTCTTTTCCCTCCTTGCCTGCATGGGCACCTCCGGAGGCTGTCAAAAAGAGAGGCAACCTTCCCAGATAGAGCATTCTTTCAAGTGCATACACACGGACAAGTGAAAAACAAGGAGAATTTTGTGTAGAGTGTACCTCTGTTCGTTGAAAAAGTCAGGGAGAGCCTCTAAATACCTCTGGGAAAACTTTGTGCCAGGAAGTGCTAATGCTGGTCATCTCTGAGGAGGGGAGCTGAGTTTTGGGAGCCAGGGTGGGAGAAGGGAAGGTTTACACTCTTTATCCTTTTGTCTGTATAGACTTTGGAATTGTATGTATGTATGTATGTATGTATGTGTGTATTTAGAAAGAATTTTTTAATGATTATTTATTTATTTTGAGAGAGAGAGTGAGCAAGCATGGGAGGTGCAGAGAGAGAGAGAGAGAGAGAGAGAGAGAGAGAGAATCCCAAGCAGGCTCCACTTTGCCAACACAGAACCCAACATGACGCTCGAACCCACGAACCATTAGATTATGACCTGAGCTGAAGTCAAAAGAGTCAGACGCTCAACCGTCTGAGCCACCCAGGCACCCCTAGACTTGAATTTTAAACCGAGTCGCTATTATAGCTGTTTTCAAAAAAGAAACAAAAAAATCCATTTTAAATATTAAGTCTTCCAAAAGAGGGTGAGGGGGCGTTGTGATAGGAGATGCAGTTCCCAGCGGTAACCAGGAATCGAGCAGATGGATGAGGAAGAATGCAAGTGTAGACATAGGAAGTGAGTCTCTCAGAGGTGCCTGGGTGGCTCCATTGGTTGAGCATCCAACTTTGGCTCAGGTCATGATCTCTCAGTTCGTGAGTTCGAGCCCTGCATCAGTCTCTGTGCTGTCCACGCGGAGCCCACTTCAGATCCTCTGTCCTCCTCTCTCTGCCCCTCCCCTGTTACACGTGCTTTCTCTCTTTCTCAAAAATAAACATTAAAAAAAAAAGTGAGTCTATCAGGAAATCACAGAATAAGGAAGAAAACTCAGCCATGCAGAATTAGGGTTGGTGTTTTTGTTATGGTTGTTGTTGTTTTTTTTTAAATGAAATTGTCAAATTGGTTTCCATACAACACCCAGTGCTCATCCCAACAGGTGCCCTCCTCAGTGCCCATCACCCACCCCCCTTCCCTCCCACCCCCATCAACCCACAGTTTTGTTATTGTTTTTTATTTTTCTGGAATATATATATTAAGACATGCCTCATGAACATGTATGCACTGGGCCCCCTTGGCCCATGACCAGGAAGCAGACAGGCAGGCCGATGGCAGGCCAGAGTAAGACGCTGGAGGTAAACACCCAGAAGCCGTCGTGAGTCTGAGTGGTTTATCTAGCAGCAATTGCCATTTGCCATTTTTGTTAAATTCTGCATAAATGCATGAGTGGGTTTCTGGTAGGGCCCATCACCAATTAGGGACTGGAAAACTCACCAAGCGTTTAATTTTGTGAGGCTCGTTTAAATTTTAGGCAGGAAGGTACCGGGTTTTGTTGATGCTCTGTCATAGCCCTTCCTTTAATGAACCTCCGTTCTCCTCAAAACAGAATAAATTTGTGTTCCCTGCCGTCAACAATAAATAATGTATACAGGGAGTGCTTTACAATATTGGGTAAGGCTGTTTCTATAATCCGCTATGTGCACACCCATCACTTTTTTCTTGGTGACAAATAAACTGCGTATAGTGATGAAGCCAAAACAGAGCCCTCACTGCACAGCCCCTAGGGAGCAAGTCGCTGTTCCCAAACGCCCAGCTGTTTTTCAGGTTTGCAAATCAACTGCAGCAGGCCACCAGCACTGAAACTCTTCGGAGCACTTCACAAATGTTAAACATTAGAATTTATGGGGCGCCCGGGTGGCTCTGTCGGTTGAGCGTCTGACTCTTGACTTCAGCTCAGGTCATGATCTCACAGTTAGTTCATGGGTTTGAGCTCCGCATGGGGCTCCACGCTGATAATGTGGAGCCTGCTTGGGTTTGTCTCTCGCCTCTCTCTCTCTCTCTCTCTCTCTCTCTCTCTCTCTCTGTCTCACAAAATAAATAAGTAAATAAACTTTTTTTAAAAATTAGAATTTACTTAAAAAGCACCCTGAATGAGGGTACTGTACTAGCTTCTCCTCATAATCTTTAAAATTGGAGGTTTCTTTTTCTTTTTCCTCTTTTTTTTAGAAAAGGAAAATGTGCACAAGATTTGCTCTGTTGGTTGTGTTTAGTGGGGACATTTGAAAAGTTCATACCAAAATATTCATATTGTTAACCCTCAACTGAGAAATTGGAAAATAGGCAAATCCCTGAGGAGGGCAGAATTCTCTTTTGAACTAGAATCACACGAGGCACCCCTTCTAGGACCACAGGACGGTGCTAGAGACCAGAGTCTTTGATTTTATTTCTCTCCTTACAATCAGATTGACTGTCTTAGTTTCACAGCTTAAGCAATGTACATGGATTATTTCACGAAATCTTCTCAACTACCAACTGGGCTGTAATTATTGCATTTCATGGATGAAGAAGCTGGGACACAGAGAGGCTAAGTCATTTTCCCCAAGTCGCACAGCTAGTCAGGGCTCTAACCCACACAGTGTGAATCTCGAACTGGCATGCCTAACTGCCACGTTGTACTGCTGCTCCAAAGAAGAGTACTTGTGTTCAGTGGGGTCATTTTATATAAGCCATATATAGTGGAAAATATATGCTTTCACTATATATGTAGTGGAAAATCATTAACTTTATCCTTAAATATTAAAAATAAGAAAACTGTAGTAAACTTTGGCTGCCCCGTACAGTTGTATAGGTGAGCATTGCCCAACTCTAGAGGGGGGTGCATTTATATTACAGCCCCTGTAAGGGCCCCTCTTAGAGCTGGGCAGCACATAGTATCCACAGGATGTGCCATGGCCCTGAGTAACCTGAAAGATCGATGAACTTTAGGTAAATACTTCTTTACCATAAGAGATAATATTCCCTAAGTGATCCTAGTAAAGTTAGGAAAGTTGATTATAGAAAAGGAAAGCAGGGGCACCTGTCTGGCTCAGTCAGTAGGGCACATGACTCTTGATCTCAGGGTGGTGAGTTCAAGCCTCACATTGGACCTGGAGCCTACTTAAGAAAAGAGGGGTGCCTGGGTAGCTCAGTCGGTTAAACATCTGATTCTTGATTTCAGTTTGGGTCATGATCTCACAGTTTGTGAGACTGAGCCCACATGGGGCTCTGTGCTGACAGTGCAGAGCCTGCTTCGGATTCTCTCTCTGCCTCTCCTCCACTTGCGCTCTCTCTCTCTCAAAATTAATAAACTTAAAAAATGGAAAAGAAAAAAGCAGGAGAGAGAAAGAGATTCTGTAAACCATTAAGTGATTGGCAAATATATTTTTTAACTATATGCTTCAAATTTGGCAGACTGACTTAACTTGCTTTGCTATGAGATGTGGTTATTAGTATTATCACCTACTGTCCCACATCTTTTCCCTCTGTCTTCTGGTTTTTGATCGTCATATTATTATTTTTACATCATCAAGATTTGTAATATAATTTATAGTTTACAATCTGTGGGGATTGTAATTCTTACAGTTGCTTAGCCTTAATCCCACATGAAATGGGCCACCAGACCTTATATCATGGCCTCTCCATTATTCATATTGAGTAGCTTTTTCATTATGCCCCAAATTGTCACTGGATACCTATAATTTTATGATTTTGAATATTTTTTTGTGATGGATTCCCAAAACTTGGAATTGTTGGGTAATGGGGTACAAGGAATTTAAAATTTTGTAGGCATTGTCAAATTGGCCTCTAAAAAGCCTGGACCAATTTACACAATCACTGATAGTCTATAAGAATATCTTTATTTTTTATGCTCTCACCCACCCTGAATATTACCAATTGTAAAAATTTTGTTTATATGAAGGATTGAGAAGAGTATCCTCCCCTGGAACCCAAGTTAGAGATAATGATTATTAACAGTGTATTGTATATTTTCCACAATTTGCTGATTTGCAAGCATAAAATGTACACACACAGAATGTCTTTTCTTTTTAATATAGAAATATCCTCCACCTTGCTTTTTTCCCCATTACAGAAAATTCCACATCAACACATACCCATCTAACTTCTAAGTGCTGTGCGTTAATATATAGATGTTCCAACAGATTGATGAGCATTATACAGATGTTCCAATGTTTACTTAATGTTTTATTGATGGTCTCTTAGGTTGTTTCAGACTCTTAATTCAAAAAAAAATGCTACCATTGGGGCACCTGGGTGGCTCAGTCAGTTAAGCAACCGACTCTTGGTTTTGGCTCAGGTCATGATCTCACTGTTCATGGGTTTGAGCCCCATGTCGGGCTCTGTGCTGGCAGTGGGGAACCTGCTTGGGATTCTCTCTCTCCCTCCCTCTCTGCCCCTCCCCGACTTGTGCTGTCTCTGTCTCTGTCAAAATAAAGTTAAAAGAAAATGCTACTATTGATATATTACTTATGCATCTTTGAACACATTTGAATATTGATTCCTAGAAGTGAAATTTCTGGGTGGAAAAGTACGTGCATTTAGTATTTTGATCGATTTGCCAAAATGGCCTCTGAAGAGTTCCACCATTTGCAACCCCACCAATAGCGCATGAACCTGCCCAGTTGCCCACAGCCTTTGCAAACTACCCTGGCACTCGACTTTTGGAACACTGCCTAGAAATCTGCAAAGTGAAAAACGCTATCTCCATTTAATTTTGATGTCTCCCTGTTTTATTTGTGGTAACAGTGGACAAGCTTTTTAGTATGTCTACAGGCATTTGTGTCTGTGTGTCCTTTTCCGTGACCTCTCTTTTTTATGTGCCTTTTTTGTCCACTTTTCTGTTGGGTTTTTGGTAAGGGGTATTTCTTTTTGATTTGTCAACTTATTTATTTATTGAGTAAATTAGCCTGAGCCATCTCTTTTGTTGATAGTAGTTCCCATTTGTAGCTTTTCTTTTGTCTCTCTTTGAAGTACTCTTGGCCGTGAAGAAATTGTTTTTACGGGCAGATTTATTAATAGTTCATGATTTTTGGTCTCGTGTCTTCTTTAGAAAGACCTTCTTCATGCCAAGATTGAATTAAGAAAGTGTCTCACATTTTCTTTAGATGCTTTTGTGGTTTCATTTTTTTAAAAGCTTTTATTAAGCAATCCCTACATCCAACGTGGGGCTTGCACTCACAACCACAAGATCAAGAGTCACATGCTCTCTGACTGAGCCAGCCAGGCACTCCTGGTGGTTTTATTTTCTTATATTTAAATATTTGACTCATCTGCTACATATCTCAGAGTAAGGTAGGCATTCAGTTTCCTTATTGTTCTAATCGTTAATCTATCGAACGTCAAATGATCCTTCTCCCCACTGCTTAGAAATGCGGCTCTCAAGAAAATCACAGAATTTCCACTGGGAGGTCCCTAAGGAGTCATCTAGCTTTGTGGTTCATGCATGTTGGTTTGCAGGTTAGTTGTCCCGGTCACTTCACGATCTCGTGAGAGGGGCTCAAGCCGGGTGGCGGGCTCTGTACTGACAACGTGGAGCCTGCTTGGGATTCTCTTTCTCCCTCTTTCTGCACCTCCCCTGCTCCTTCTCTCTCTTTAAAAATAAATAAATGAACTTGAAAAAAATAAGATGCTCACCTGCATATAAACATGTCATGAGTAGTTCAATAAGAGCTGTGTGTACTTCGCCTGGGTTCACGATTATTAACATTTTCCTACATTTCTTTATCTTTTTTTCTATATATTTATGTACCTACACACAGGTTTATTCTTTGAGCCCTTTGAGACTTAGTTGCAATAATAATTTCTCTTCACCTTCGTATACTTCCCCATATTTTTTATCCTGAGAACAAAGATATTCACCTCCTTAGCCACAATGTAATGATCATCCTCAGGGAATTTACCATTGCTAACAATACAGTTATTTACAATTCATAATCACACTTCCCCATTGTCCCATATAATGTCCTTTATTGTTTTTTTTTTTTTCATGCCCAATCCAATAAAAAATCTTCAATACATTTGGCTTTTGAGTCAAATTTACTCCTCTAACCTGGGACAGTTTCCAACTTTTTCTCAAATTACCTTGACATTTTTGTGGTTTTGCAGAATGGCCTTCAATTTGGATGTCTGTTTCCTCATGGTTAGATTCATTGTGAGCAATTTTAGCAGGAATGCTATGTAGATGATGTCACATGATGTCAGTTTGTCTCATTATCAGCGACGTTAGGTTTAAACGGTTGGTTGGTGTGGTATCCCCCGGATTTCTAGGCCTCCGATGTTTTTAGATGCTGGCCGTGTGATTCTGATGCAGAGCCAGGTTTGGGATTACTAGTCAAATCCATACCCAGAGATGGGAATCTCTTCTGGGGGTTCTTTGAAGGTTGGGCACTTGCGGGAATTTTACTGGCTCCAGTAAAAGGGAACTTAAAGTCTTCTACAGCAGACAGATCCTTCATCTAGTTTAGCTCATTATAATATATTTTTAATACGCAAAAGAAAAGAATTAAAAGCAGGGACTCCAACAGGTACTCAAATGTTCTTGTTCACAGCAGCATTATTCATAATTGCCTACAGGTGGAAACAGCCCACATGCCTGTTGAAAGATGAATGGTGAAACATTATGTGGTCCACACATATGTACAATGGAATATTATTAAGCCTCAAAAAGAAAAGAAACTGATTCATGCTCTACCATGGACACAAAGCGTCATCATCTTTGATGTTCCTAAGTGAAGGAAGCCAGACACAGAAGGCCATATACTATATGATTCCACTTGTATGAGGTGGCAAAACAGTCAGATTTTTAGAGACAGGAAGTACAATGGTGGTTGCCAGGGGACATGGGGAAGAGAATTGGGAGGTGGTGTTTCGTGAGGACTGAGTTACAGTTTGGGAACATGAAAACGTACTGGAGATGGATGGTGGCGATGGTTGCCCACAATGTGACTGTAGTTAATGCACTTAAAAGTGGTCAAAATGGTGGGGTGCCTGAGTGGCTCAGTAGGTTGAGTGTCTGACCTCAGATGAGGTCATGATCTCACGACTCATGGGTTCGAGCCCCACATTGGCCTTTGCACTGAAAGTCTGGAGCCTGCTTCAGATCCTCTGTCTTCCTCTCTCTCTGCCTCTCCCCTGCTTGTGTTCTCTTTCTCAAGAATAAATAAACATTAAAAAAACTTTTTTTTTAAGTGGTTAAAATGGGGACACCTGAGTGGCTCAGTTGGTTAAGCATCAACTTCGGCTCAGGTCATGATCTCACGGTTTGTGAGTTTGAGCCCCACGTCAGACTCTGTGCTGACAGCTCAGAGCCCGGAGTCTGCTTTGGATTCCATGTTTCCCTCTCCCTCTCTCTCTCTCTCTCTCTCTGCCTCTCCCTCGCTTGCTCTCGGTCTCTGTCTCTCCCAAAAATAAACAAGCATTAAAAAATTAAAAAATAAATAAAGTGGTGAAAATGGTAAATTTCATTTCATGTACATGTTACCACAGTGAAACAAATCTTTTTAAATTTGTTTATACTAAGATAAAATGACCCCCTTTGTGACTTTCCTTCCTTAGTTTTGGCTTTTGGAACAACACAAAATGCACCCTTCTTTTATAAAGTAATAACTTTTCCAGTAGTTTCCAGCCTATTATATACATGGCCCCTCCTTCACCCCCATGTCCCCAGCCATGGTGGGAGCAGTGTGAACTCTAGTGGCAGTTTTGCTTTTTACAAATTGGATATCACACCAGTCTAGGACTACCTGAGGGGATGGAGCTACACACACACACACACACACATATGTATATATGTATATATATATATATATATATATATATATATTCTTTTTTTTAAAGAAAAAATCAAACATTTTTTAAATGTTTATTTTTATTTTTGAGAGAGAAAGCACAGGGGGTGGGGGCAGAGAGAGGGTGAGAATGGATCCCAAGCAGGCTCCACGCTGTCAACGCAGAGCCAGACATGGGGCTCGAACTCATGAACTATGAGATCATGACCTGAACTGAGATCAAGAGCCAGACGCTTAACTTACTGAGTCACCCAGGCACCCAAAATTAAACATTTTAAGAGTCAAGCAACCCACCCATTTTAGACATGGGATGATATCTGTGACCCTTGTCCAGAGCCCTCCCTCCCTCTGTTCAGAGCCTGCACCTCAGACCTGCATCTGCACACAATTTTGCAACTGCAGCCGGTGCTTGAAAGCAGACCTTGCATAATGCTATCAAAGCAGCCGTAGAGAATGCTGTGGTCTTTTATTTCCTTTCAGGTTGCAGGGCAGACCAAGGAAATTTTAGTCGACTGGAAACAGCTTGACGTTTCTTGAGAGGTTCACAGAATGATTCGCGTAGGCTTTTTAAAAAGGCGGTTCGCCTTTGCTATAGCAACAAACCCATTTCCTCCAGTGAGGTGGGCCCTGGCAGGCTTATTAGCTGCCCTCCCAGCTCAGCCTGCCCTTGGCCTCCAGGCTGCAGGCTCTGTGTGAGGTGCCCCTCGCATCTCCAAATTCAGGCCCAGCAAAGCTCCTTGGCGCGATGATGGTTGCCCATGATGTGAATGTAGTTAATGCACTTAAAAGTGGTTAAAATGGTGGGGCCCCTGAGTGGCTCAGCCGAGCAATGACAGCCTGGAGCCTGCTTTGGATCCTCCGTCTCCCTCTCTCTCTGCCCCTCCCCTGCTTGCTCACGCTCTCTCTCAAAAACAAATAAACACTTGAAAAACTCCTGTCCCAAGAAAGTCACTGAGTACAAGGAGGGTCTCCCCTCCTGCCTACCTTCTCCCATTTCACCCGCCCCTCCTCTGTGGCAGCCACCAGTCTCTTCTCTGCATCTGTGAGCTCTCTTTTGTTGTGTTTGTTTTTTAGATTCCACATGTACGTGAAATCATATGGTATTTGTCTTTCTCTGTCTGACGTATTTCACTTAGCATGATACCCTCTGTCCATTCATGTTGTCGCAAATGGCATGATTTCACTGTCGGTTATATCTCAGTAAAAAAGAGAGAAGGAGAAGAAAGGAAGGAAGGAAGAAAAGAAGGGAAGAGAAGAAGGAAGGAAGGAAGGAAGGAAGGAAGGAAGGAAGGAAGGAAGGAAGGAAGGAATTGAGGAGATCATGCCCTTGGACCCAGAGGCCTTCTCCGTCGGTCCATCTAAAATGACATGGGTTGGGACGCCTGGGCCGCTCAGTCGGTTGAGCGTCTGACTTCGGCTCAGGTCATGATCCTGCAGTTCGTGGGCTCAAGCCCCGCGTCGGGCTCTGTGCTGACAGCTCAGAGTCTGGAGCCTGCTTCGGATTCTGTGTCTCCCTCTTTCTCTGTCCCCGCTCCTCCCCCTCCCCCACCATTGCTTGTACTCTCTCTCTCTTTCTCTCTAAATAAACATAATAAAAAAAATTTTCAATAAAATGACAAGGGTTTTCCTTCCTCATTCTCTCCGCTTGCAGATCGACTCTTGCTCTGCAAGATAGTATTTTCCTTGTGGTGACAAGCCTCCTACGTATCGCTCCCATCCAGGCAACCATCACCCACTCATCTGGAGGACACTATTTCTGTGCCCAATTGGCTGGCTGGAAACTACCCTGCTTCAACGTCTGCAGAGCAGATGGAAAGAAAAACACCAAACCGAACAAAAAAATCCAGTCCTCGGCCTTGGTGTCAAGAGCAGAAAATTGAAAGCAGCGGTAGAAACAGCTAAGAAGCACTTCATACGGAAGGAAGAGGTGAGGGAGGAAAGAGGCAGGGCTGAAGCTCACGGCCAAGACGTGATTCCTCTACTCGGTAGTTGGTCCAGGCCTGACTGTCTTTTGTACACCCAATTCTGTCCTCCAGAAACAGGTACAGCAACCCACCAATGCAAAACCGCGTGAGCAAGCAGGGTGCCTCCAGATGATGAGAATTGGCACCATGGCATAAAATTGATACACTGACATATGGCAGTTCTGGAATGTCAAAAGATAAATAATAACAGAGATATCAGCCCCTTTATTGTTACGGAAATGGAAGATAAGGAGTGGGGCCACTATGCATCAAAGAGGGAAGTGTCGAGGGGTGCCTGGGTGGCTCAGTCGGTTGAGCGGCCGACTTCGGCTCAGGTCATGATCTTGCGGCCCGTGAGTTTGAGCCCCGCGTCAGGCTCTGTGCTGACAGCTTGGAGCCTGGGGCCTGTTTCAGATTCTGTGTCTGCCTCTCTCTGACCCTCCCCTGTTCATGCTCTGTCTCTCTCTGTCTCAAAAATAAATAAACGTTAAAAAAAATTTTAAAAAAAAAAGAGGAAAGTGTCGAGTCTCTGAGTTCTCCCTGAGACACGTGAAATACTGTGCCTAATTGTACGAGAATGTGGCTGTAAGATACTCCACACAGAAATACTTTCTTGGCATGAGAAGTATATGCAGTAAACAGACAGCCATGGGGACCTCTCCCAGTTCCCACTGTTCTAGTAAATACTGTGAGAGCACATTCCAAGCTTAAACGTTCTCCCTCCGTTGACACTGCCCACCATCTTGGAACATGTAAAGCAGTGCCTGTGGGGAGGTTAGAAGGAGCTGGAAACTCCCCTTCCAAATGGGAGCAGTCCCACTGCCCTGAGCTAATTGATATCAGCTCCTCGCCACTGCATGCTGCTGAGGCAAGGGAGAGGCCAGGGGGTGACAGGCAGCAGCCCTGAAAGAAACTTTGAATTCAGCCCTTTGGTACCTACCCAGGGATGCCAGAGCCCTGCCTGAATGCTCATCAGTGGAGGAAACCATCAGACAAAAGGTTGATGGGAAGTTTCACAGGAAGGGATCAAGATGGCCCCGCCTGAGCTCATCAGGCCCTATGTGAGGAAGCTCAGCATTTCTATTTTCTTTTTCTTTTTTAAATTAATTTATTTAAATTCAAGTTAGTTAACATGCAATGTAATATTGGCTTCAGGAGCAGAACCCAGTGATTCATCACTTACATATGACACCCGGTGCTCATCCCAACAAGTGTCCTCCTCAATGCCCATCACCCATTTAGCCCACCCTGCCACCCACCTCCCCTCCAGCAACCCTCTATTCGTTCTCCATATTTAAGAGTCTCTTATGTTTTGTCCTACTCCCTGTTTTTATATCATTTTTGCTTCCCTTCCCTTATGTTCATCTGTTTACTATCTTAAATTCCTCATATGAGTAAAGTCGTATATTTGTTTTTCTCTAATTTTACTTAGCATAATACCCTCCAGTTCCATTCACGTAGTTGCGAATGGCAAGATTTCATTCTTTTTGATTGCCAACTAATACTCCACTGTGTATACACACACACACACACACACACACACACACACACACACACCACATCTTCTTTATCCATTCATCCATTGATGGACATTTGGGCTCTTTCTGTAATTTGGCTATTGTTGATAGTGCTGCTGTAAACATTGGGGTGTATGTGTCCCTTCAAAACAGCTGTATCCCTTGGGTAAATACCTAGTAGTGCAATTGCTGGGTCATAGGGTAGTTCTATTTTTAATTTCTTGAGGACCTCCATCCTGTTTTCCAGAGTGGCTGCACCAGTTTGCATTCCCACCAGCAATGCAAAAGAGATCCTCTTACTCTGCATCCTGGACAACATCTGTTGTTGCCTGAGTTGTTAATGTTAGCCATTCTGACAGGTGTGAGGTGGTATCTCATTGTGGTTTTGATTTGGATTTCCCTGATGAGTAATGTTAAGCATTTTTTCATGTGTAGGTTGGCCATCTGAATGTCTTCTTTGGAGAAGTGTCTATTCATGTTGTCTGCCCATGTTTTCACTGGATTATTCATTTTTTGAGGATTGAGTTTGATAAGTTCTTTATATATTTAGAATACTAATCCTTTATCTGATATGTCATTTGCAAATATCTTCTTGCATTCTGTCGGTTGCCTTTTAGTTTTGTTGTCTGTATCTAAGAGTCTCTTATGGAGGCGTCTGGGTGGCTCAGTTAGGTGTCCAACTTTGGCTCAGGTCATGATCTCATGGTTCACGAGTTCAAGCCCTGTATTGGGCTCTGTGTTGACTGACCAGAGCCTGGAGCCTGCCTCGGATTCTGTGTCTCCCTCTCTCTGTCCCTCCCCTGCTTGCACTCTGTCTGTCTCTCTCAAAAATAGATAATAAACACTAAAAAAAATTTTTTAAAAGAGTCTCTTATGGTTTGCCCCCCCTCTGTTTTTATCTCATTTTTCCTTCCCTTCCCCTATGTTCATCTGTTTTGTTTCTCAAATTCCACATGTGAGTGAAGTCATATGAAATTTGTCTTTTTCTGACTTATTTCACTTAGCGTAATACATTCTATTCCATCCATGTGGTGCAAATGGCAAGATTTCATTCTTTTTGGTCAGTGAGTAATATTCCATCATGTATGTATATATACATATATGTATAAATAATGGAATATTACGGAATATAATGGAATATACATACATACGTACCACATCTTTTTATCATTCATCAGTTGATGGACGTTTGGCCTCTTTGCATAATTTGGCTGTTGTTGATAGTGCTGCTAAACACTGGGGTGCATGTGCCCCTTCAAATCAGCATTTTTGTATCCTCTGGGTAAATACCTAGTGGTGCAATTACTGGGTCATAGGGAAGCTCAGCATTTCTTAGAGCAGGACAGTCAGACTTATATCCCCTGGTATGGTGCACTAAGAAATCCACAGCATCCCCTGTCAGGTATTCCCTCCCCCAAAGTTAAACCTGAGTTAAGTCAATCCTAGAAGTCTGATTTCCAGTTTATAGGAAATACACAGGGAGAGGAGCAAAGTTAGGTCTTCCTACCAGGAAGCAGATCCTGGAGTGTTCTATGAGACACTTGGTCTTGTTTTTTAAAGGATACTTCAGGGAAATAATGAGTAAATGCCATATATGGCACTTACTTGGATCCTGATTACAACACTGTGTGTGTACGTCAGGGGCGAGAATTGGGGCAGTCAAGAAATCCTGTATGTGGACTGCTGGTAAGTGATACCAGGGAATTATCCTTAATTCTTTTGGTTATGATATTGACATGGCAGTTATGTAAGAAGATGTCCATAGTTTGTAAAGATGGGTGCTGGATTTTGTAGGGGCTAAATGGTAAGATGCCTTTAAAATACTTGAGAAAAGGGGTGCCTGCCTGGTTCAGTCAGTAGAGCATGTGACTCTTGATGTTGGGGTCGAGAGTTTGAGCCCCACATTGGATGTAGAGGTTACTTAAAAATAAAATCTTTAAGGGGCGCCTGGGTGGTTCAGTCGGCTAAGCAGCTGACTTCAGCTCAGTTCGTGATCTCACGGTTCGTGGGTTTGAGCCCCACATTGGGCTCTGTGCTGACAGCTCAGTCTGGAACCTGCTTTGGATTCTGTCTCCCTCACTCTCTCTCTCTCTCTCTCTGCCCCTCCCCTGCTCGTGCTCTCTCTCTCTCTCAAAGATAAACATTATAAAATACAATAAAATAAATAAAAATAAAATCTTTAAAAAATACTTGAGAAAAAAAAGGATAGATAAAGCAAGAGTATAGTTTAGAATTCTTATGAGATGCTTTTATTCATGATTTTATATACATGAGTATACAGTGTGCACCAGTAAAATGGATTTGCTCTGTGAAATACACACACACAATTGAAAACATGTTAGGCCAATTAGCACACACTTAAGCAGAAAAAATGTTTTTCTGAGTCTCTAGAAATAGATCTGTTCTTTCTCTCTCTTTCAAAATAATCAAAACCAAAAGAACCTCTTTAGGGCAGAGATGGATAGCTCACACACAAAGAAATAACAGGTGGCTTTTGAAAAATGTGATTTCGTTCAACATCCTCTGATTTCTAAAAAGTTTAAAAAATATCAACCTTGCACTTGCCGCTTGGAACAAATGAGGCTGCATGCTACCTGGATCCCAGACTTTCTCTAGGACAGTAGTCTTCAAAGCATCACCTGGGAATTTCTAGAAATGCAAATCTTCCAGGTGTACTCCACACGTACAGAATCATAGATCTGTAGATCACCCCGATTGTGGGAGTGAGACCATGATCTTGTTTTAACAGGCCCTTGGGGGCCCTTGGTTCTCATAATGATGAGAACCACAGCTCTAAGAACCTCCAGGTTAAATGTTGAGAAGGTGTATCAATTCTGGGAGGATTGTTTGGTACACTGCAGGAGTAATGCACTAAGTGATTCATCACTCTTGTGTGCTAAATGGTGGGGGTTTATCCAGTGGTGATGTCCCACATCCCCTCCTATGAACATCTCAGCCTATATAGCTCTTGCCAGGAAGTATGGCTTAAATGCATACTCTCTTTAAATGCAGACTTGGCCGGGAGGTTTGTGTTCTCAAAGGATTTGGGATCTGATTGCTCGTTTGTGTCTACTTGACATCTCATTCCTGACTGATGAACTGCAGCCTTGAGGTTTTAGCTTCTGTGCAGTATTTGGTGGAGACCAAACTTCATCCACCGCTTGGCAGGTCCCCAGCTCGGGCATTTTCATTTATTCAGCCAGTTGAATTTATGCAAAAGTTAGAAACAGGCAAAGAAATTAGCAGACATCTGTGTTACATTGGAAACATTTTCTCTCCCTTTGATCTCTGTGACAAATTTTTGCAAGAAAAAAATGTCATATTGTTCAAAGGAAAAACTCCCCTTGGAAAATGTAGCTGTACTTCTAAATCAATCACCTGAATGCTAACTCCTGAGTGAAAGCAGAAAAGGAAAGTCGCCTGATGGGTTTCATGGACTTCTGGAGGCAGCCTTGAATAGGCTAAGGCTGCATTGCTGGAGGGTCTAAGGAACCAGGTCTCCATCTTGGAGAAAAATCAACTTGAACAATCTTTAGTTTGAAAGACACTGTTGAATGATCAAGTCCAGTCTCACTAGGGTCATGACTGATTGCCAACTTGGAGATACAGGTCTAAATTTCTAAAGTGGAAGCTGTTCTATGGGTTTAATGCAATCCCTATCAAAATACCAACAACGTTTTTCACAGAACTAGAACAAAAGATCCTAAAATTTGTATGGAACCACAGAATACCCTGAATAGCCAAAGAGGCTATTTGCTTTTTGAAAAAAAAAAGTATGAAAATTCCAGACTTCTACTTATATTACCAATCTGTGGTAATCAAAACAAGATGGTACTGGCACAAAAATAGACCCATAGATCAATGGAACAGAATAGAAAACCCTGAAATAAATCCACACTTATATGGTCAATTAACCTTTGACAACAGAGGAAAGAATATACAATGGGAAAAAGACAATGTCTTCAACAAATGGTGTTGGGAAAACTGAACAGTACATTCAGAAGAGTGAAAGTGGACCACTTTCTTACACCATATACAAAAATTAATTCAAAATGGATGAAAGACCTAAATGTGAGACCTGAAACCATAAAAATCCCAGAAGAGAGCACAGGCAGCTATTTCTCTGACATTCGCCATAGCAACATTTTTTCTAGATATGTCTCCTGAGGCAAGGGAAATACAAATGAAAATAAACTGTTGGGACTACATCAAAATAAAAAGCTCTGCACAATAAAAGAAATAATCTACAAAACTAGTAGGCAGTGTACTGAAAGGGAGAAGATATTTGCAAATGACATATATGATAAAGGGTTAGTATCCTAAATATATAAAGAACTGATACAACGCAGCACCCCAAAAACAAATAATCTGGTTAAGAAATGAGCAGAAGACATGAATAGACATTTTTGCAAAGAAGACATCCAGATGTCTAACAGGCACATGAAAAGATGCTCAACATCACTCATCATCAAGAAAATACAAATCAAACCACATTGAGACACCACCTCACACCTGTCAGAATGACTAAAATTAACAACACAGGAAACAGGTGTTGGTGAGGATCTGGAGGAAGGGCAACCCTCTTGCACTGCTGGTGGGGATGCAAACTGGTGCAGCCACTGTGGAAAACAGTATGGAGGTTCCTCAAAAAGTTAAAAATAGAACTACTGTAAGATCCAGTAATCGCACTACTAGGTATTTATCCAAAGGATACAAAAATGCTGATTCAAAGGGGCACGTGCACCCCAATGTGTATAGCAGCATTATTTACAATAGCTAAATTATGGAAGCATCCCAAATATCCATAAATTGGTGAATAGAGAATAAGTGACCATATATATTATAGATAGATACATATAGATATGTATAATATAGATATAGATATGTATAATATTATACATATTATAATATAGATATATACATATATACATATGTATAATATATCTAATATAATAATAGAATGTTTAGCCATAAAATGAATGAAATCTTGTTATTGAAACAACACAGATGAAGCTAGAGAGCATAATGCTAAGTGAAATGAGGCAGTTAGAGAAAGACAAATATCATATGATTTCACTCATATGTGCCATTTAAGAAACAAAACGAGCAAAGGAAAAAAAGGAGAGAGAGGCAAACCAAGAAACAGACTCTTAACCATAGAGAACAAACTGATGGTTACCAGAGAGGAAAGGGTTGGGGGGCAGGGGTGGGGGAAATAGGGGATGAGGATTAAAGGGCACACTTACCATGATGAGCACTGAGTCATATATAGAAACATTGAATCGCTATTTTGTACACCTGAAACTAATATAACACTGTAGATTAACTATACTGGAATTTAAATAAATAAAGTAAAATGTTAAATGGAAGCTGGTTTTCTAGTTAAATGACAAGGCAGGGCATAAGGAGCGCTGATCTGAAAACCCAGCAGCACAAGCTTCAAATCTCAGCTTAACACTTACATCTGTTTGAATTAGGTGCGACCTGTTATTCTGTGAGCCTCGGTTTCCTCATTTATGAAACGAGAGTAACACCCAGCCTGGAAAGGTTGTCTGAACTGATACACACATGCGCACACCATTCTGTTTTGCTGCAGTCATGATTTGTAAACATGACTTAGCTCCTCCTGTGTGATTGCTACGTCGTGGAGTAATGGCAGTATAACATGAAGGTCCTCACCTTCTCCAGCCTGCTAATGTTTCCCACATGAGTAGTGGCAGCTTAGCCCAGGGTATGTCTGCACAGCTGAATATGGCAAGTGTGAGGAACACAGGACCGTCATGACTAGTCGCCTGTTACTTTTTTGGCCCGGTTCAATCCATTGCTCTCAGCAAGCATTCACTGCGTGGTTTTCCCCAATCTTTGGGCATGTTGCCATTGCCACCAGAACTCAGTAGCCCCCCATTCCTGTTGCACCCCTCCTGTCAAGATGCATTCACTTCCTCAGGCACCTGGGTGGCTCAGTTGGTTGAGGTTCTGACTCTCGATTTGGGCTCAGGTCATGATCTGACAGTTGGTGAGTTCGAGCCCCGTATCAGGCTCTCTGCTTTCAGTGCAAAGCCCCCTTGGGATCCTCTGTCTCCCTCTCTGTCTGTCCATCCCCTGCTTGCTTTCTCTCTCTCTCTCTGTCAAAAATAAATAAACATTAAAACAAAGATGAATTCACTTCCTAGTTTTTTTAAGTAAAAATTTTAGTATCTCTCTGTTAGGAATTTAATATTTTTGCTGAACTAACATCTTTATGAAAATTATCATTTTGGGGGGGTGCCTGAGTGGTTCAGTCAGTTAAGCATCTCTCTTTATTTTGGCTTGGGTCATGATCTCACAGTCTTGTGGATTCAAGCCCCACATGGGGCTCTGTGCTGATAGCACAGAGCCGGCTTGAAATTCTCCTCCTCTCTTTGCCTCTCCCCTGCTCATGCTCTCTCTCTCTCTTTCTCTCGCTCTCAAAATAAATAAAGAAACTTAAAAAAAAGATTATTATTTTTGTTGATGCTCTGGTTACCAATTTTTATAGATTTTAAGAGATATGCTCTTAAAATTATTTTATAATTTTTATTTATTTATTTATTTATTTATTATTTTATTTATTTTATTTATTTATATATTTTTATTTATTTATACACTCTGTGGCAGTGGTGTCAGTGCCTGCCTCCCCAGCGTGGTTGTGGGCCATAGCTTTGTTGTTCTTATTTCCTGCTTAGCCTGGATCTAGTGTCTCTAGGCCTTCCTCTGACTCACGAGTTACCCACTCTCTTTTCAAAAAACTTGCTGCTTAACTCAGTCAGCATTAGCTTCTGTTGCTTGAACGTGTAGTCATTATGATAAATTCATTATTTTTTTTAAACATCTACCTCATCCACTACACTTTAAGGGATACCCAGATTGGCAAATTACCTATGTATTCCGGATATCTAATGCTGCATCTAACAAACCACCCCCAAATTGTAGTAGTTTAAAACAGCAGTTTATCATTATTCTGGTTCCGGGGGTTGACCTCTCTTATGCAGCTGCCGCGGGATAATGGCTCGCTGGAATGATCTGGAGGCTGGACTATGCTGGTCACCCAGGATGGTTCCTTCCCTTACACATCTGACTCCTTGTTTTTTCTGTCTTTCTACGTGCTGTCTCAACCTCCAGGGCCTCTCCATGTGGCTTGGGACTTTTCACAACGTGCTGGGCTCAGAGTAGTCACACATGGCAGCTGGATCCCAAGAGGCAGGAAATTAACACTCAAAGGCTACAGCTGGAATCCACACAGTGTAACTCCCAGGTTCCATTGGTCAAAGTGGTCAAAGGGCCTGTCCGGGTGAAAGGGCAGAGTCTTCTCATGGGAGAGACTCCCTCACCCCCTTGATCCAGAGTCCTTGTCTCTACTTCATGGCAAATAATGCAGTGTGATTTGGGAATTCTCTGTGAGTTTTAGAATCCAAGGGAAAAGTTCTCTCCCAGTTGGTGGCTTTTTTTTTTTTTTTTTTTTTAATGTTTGGGAAGATCTACCAAGTCAAGAAAATGATAAACAGCTTCCTGGCTAGCAAAGCTTTGGATTCGAGTGTTTTAAAAAAATAATAACTAAATAAAAAAGATAGTAAATGTGCTGCAGAGCTGCCTTTCCCTGAGTTGCATAATATGTGAGTGTGCCATAAAGGAAGTAGGACAGAATTTCCAAATTTGATTTTGGTGGTTAAAACAAAGGATGTCTGAACACAACTTGATTTAACATAGTGGCTGCCCAAATAATAGTCTGTTTACCTTCCCACTCAGCAATCCTTTCTTGTGGCTATACTTCAGGGAGGCAGAAAAGTGTACTTTGTCTCTGATCTCCAAGACCCCTGACTCTGAAAGACCGTTTTTCTTATTTATCATTTTGACATTATTGCTTTTAGGGCGGCATGCATCTGGATTGCAAATACTTCTATTGGTTTCACAAAGCTTCTGGATGCAGCTTTAAGAAAAAACAAAACTATTCTTCCTGGAGCTTTTCCATACTTGCCCAGAAAAGTGTCTTGCTGTTCTGGAGCTGAACGGGTTTAATGTCTTGTGTATTGTTTGTGTTTCATGTACCCCACTGAGGTCAAGGTTAACTCCATTTGGCTACAAGAGTGATCGAAAAGTTCTAAATGATGGTTTTTGGATCTTAGTTCATTTGTTTCTGCTTTGCCTCTATTAGGCAAGTTTCCTGTAAAATCTATAGATTCTTAATATCTAATCTCATTTCCCCCTTATATCCAGTTTTCAATGGCTTTTCCCCACTGGCTTTGCATTATCATTACTAATCAGCATTCTCTGTATAACTTAGTTCTTCCTTGGAGTCAAGGGACTAGAACCAAACTCAAATTGGCTTCAGACAAAATGTGCATTTACTGGCTCAGAAGGCTGGAAGTTCCAGGAGCTGGGCTGGCTTCAGACACGGGTGGATTTAATGCTTAAACCATGTCATTAGGACCCAATTTCTCTGTGTCCCTTTCCTTTGCTTCCTGGTGCTTTGACTTCATCCTCAGTCTCCATTTAGCGCCAGGCTCCAGGTGGCCCCTTCCTGGTAACAAGATCGCTGGGGCAGCTGTAGCCTTGCACATTCTCAGGTTCATAGTCCAGCTTAAAAGCGAGGAGGGTCTTTTCCATTAGCTTCTGAACAAGTCCCAAGATTTATTCTGACTGGACCAATTTGGGTCATGTGCCCATCTCTGAGCCAATTATTGTAGACAAAGGAATATACAGTACATTCAACGACTTTTGCTTGAGTCACATGTCCTGTCCGTGGATGCATGGAAAGGACCGGCACAGGGCTAGGGGTGAGTCTGCTCTGAAAAAAGTCAGGAGCTGCTGTTGGGAAGGAGAAAACACATTACAAACAACAACTATTAGTGCTATTGTTACCATCGTTATTATTTTGAGGCTACCATTATGTTTGTGATTCCATTTAATCTGTAGTGCCCAGCACTGTAGTAGCTGCATAAGACATGTTGAAGGAATGAGCTTTTCACTTATGATAAACATTAGTTCAGTCCCTCTCAACTGCCAGATAGGACTGCCAAGAATCAGGTGCACAAAACGAAGAAAACGTTACTCCCGTGAAGCATTAATAATACATCAGAGTTTAAGGCAGTTCTTCAGATCTTTATTATTAGATTGTTGTGATTGCCTGGGCTGCATTTGCTCCTGTTACAAAGTGAAGGGCATTTTATATTGCTGTATAAATGGATGGTTTTAAGTCTCTCCCTAGGCGAGCGGATCTGACACACTTTACTCCTAGCCATATTGGAATACTTCCAAAATGCACTTTCAGATGTTAACAGATGCACCTCCATCCTGGTGCCTCACTGTCTGAACAGAAAGTCTTCCCTCCTATCCCGCCTGGGGGGAGAGGGGAAGAAACTGCCAAGACAGCTTCAGCAGTGCAGTGGGGATGTAGTCTTTTGCCTCTTTCCCAACCTAATGTCTATTTCTTCTACCCTCTAAGCAGGAAAAAGCAGCTCATCACTCTCCAGGGCCAAGACTTTTGGGAGAAGACAGGACACAGGGGGTTGTAAGACTGACACGTGGCTAGTACCGTTCTGGATGCGTAGAGACCAGAAAATCCATACCTGGCCCTGTATATGCACAGAGCAGAGTTCATGCATTCCATATAATGCACGTCTTAGGGTCGTAGGGAATAATTCTGTCAACAGAATTCCAATCGAGAAAGGACGAGCTGGACCTTGATGTGCCATCATCTTGTTTGGTTTGAGTACCCCTTGTTGTCTGTTGAAGAAAAGAAGGTTAACTACTGGTCTGACCCTGGACAGAAACACACAATACATATTGTGTTTAACATATGTAACATATATGTTCACTGTCCAATTTCAATATACGTGTGTGTATATATGTGTGGTGTGTACACACATACATTTTTTTTAACTTTGGGAAGGAAGAAGTATAGAAGGAAGTACAGCCTCCTGAGTGTAAAGGAGAGAAAAGCCTTCCTCAGTCCTCTTGGCTCCCCATTGGAAATGGCAGACATTACTTCTGGGAAACATCCCAGCCCAGCATGAGCAGAAAATGGTGTTACAGCTTCACCCTTGGACCCTGACCCCATTGGGCTCTTTAGGCTTGCACTGAGAGGGGTAGGTATTTTCCCCACTGACAGCATCTTGTGGGTGCCATGTGCCTTGGTGGCTGTAGTGGGTTCTCCATACCTCAGGGAGAAGAGTCAGGTGAATCTCATGGAGAAGCACCTCCCACCTTCTTCCTGCCCAGGATGGCAGCCCTTTGAGCTGGGTAGAGGCCCTCTGCATTCTGCACAAGGTTAAATCTGAGTAATGGCTTTGACATTGCTGCCATATTGCCCTTTGGCCATAGAGTAACTGAAAGACTCCTTTTATATATTGATCTTCAGTGCCGGGAATAAGAGCTCTGGAGAAGCATATAGACCCAGGAGTCTTCTGACAAAGTTACAGGAGGTGTCAGAGCTACTGGGCAGAGACAGATGGCATCTCCTGTGTGCTTGGCCATGGCCACAGGCAGCAGAGAGCCCAGAGACTATGTCAAGGGCAGCCATTACCCCACAGTCAGATACACAGGTGGGATGCGTAGGGTTAGAAGACTCCTCTTCTCCCTTTTGTGAAGCCCACAGAATAACACTCCCTCTCCCCCAGGCACAGACCAGAGATGAGTTGGACACCTGGACTTTACATCATGCTTTTCATAATGGACACCTCAAAACACTTCCTTGGAGAGAATTTCTGAAAAGAACTTTCTGAAAGAAATGGGAGGAAAATGAAAGCTTCATTGTTACAGCCTCACTCTGATTTTAGAACACACTGAAAAGAAAGGGTCTGTCAGGTCAGTGCATTTCTTCCCTCTTCTCCCCACTGACTGCTTCCCAGAGGTAAGTTAGCAAATATCCAGCGTTCAAAGGACTTCATCAATCAAGGCTACATTAGGAAAGTTTGACACGCTGAAGGCAGTTTGGTAAGCACTGTTTCAGACTTGATTTTTCATTAGAAAGAAGCTGGGAAGCTGGGAATTAAGTAGAAACAAAACAAACTGGCAGGGATGTGTATTCCAACTGCTAAATCAAACAAACAGTGAATCATTTGGCTTCACCAAGCCCTTCTCTGTGAAAGCTTCCCGCAGACTTTGCTGCCTGCTTGTATTTGTCAACTGCAAATAGGTTGAAAAACATTATTCTGATAAAGAGTGGATTGACTTTATTCTTGTCCCCTAAAGGACTGATCTAAGAGGTGAACTTGGGGGTGATTTTGTTTTTAATTTTATTTGAGAGGGAGAGAGAGCGCACGTGTATGAGTGGGAGGTGAGGTAGGGAGGGGAGAGAGAGAGAGAGAGAGAGAGCGAGAGAGAGAGAAAGAGAGAGAATCTTAAGTGGGCTCCACGTTCAGTGTGGAGCCTGATGCAGGGCTTGATCCCACGACCCTGGGATCGAAATCAAGAGTCAGACACTTGTAGTTAGGGATTCATATGGTTATGGCAAGCAAGAGAGCTAAGATGGGTACTATGATGAATATAGATATGGAGGATGTGAGGGGTTGGAGGGGTTCTTTGGTGAAGAGTTTCATGGTGTCTGCAGTGGCCTGAAGCGGCCATATGGTCCTACAATGTTTGGTCCTTTGAGAAGTTGTATGTAGCCTAGTACTTTGCGTTTGATGAATGTTAAGAAAGCTATAGCAAGAAGGATTGGGACAATGAGAGAGGATGAATTACGAACATATTGTTAGGGAGAGGAGTTGAACCTCTGGTTATAAAGGTTAAGTTTTATGCAGTTACCGGGCTCTGCCACCCTAATGAACCCGTACTCTCCAGCAATGTAGGTTAGTAAACTGTTTAAGATTATATCATCTATTGGGTTGAAGGCACTTTAGTGAAGTAGGCCTTATTTCTCTTGACCTTTCATACTGGGAGAATTCTTCTTTTTTTAAATTTATTTTTAATCTTTACTTATTTTTGAGAGAGAGACAGCATGTGAGCAGGGGAGGGACAGAGACAGAGGGAGATACAGAATCCGAAGCAGGCTCCAGCCTCTGAGCCATCAGCACAGAGCCTGACGCAGGGCTTGAACTCACAAACCATAAGATCATGACCTGAGCCAAAGTGGGATGCCCAACAGACCGAGCCACCTAGGCGCCCTGGGAGCAGACTTTATTAATCAAAACTGTTCAAAGTATTTCATGAGGAGAATATTTATTTAATTCTCTTCATTTCTAATGAAAAACAAACTGACCTATTTCACATAGTCCCAGCCTGGTTAAAGATAATAAAGTTTACTTTCTATTCTCAGTGGTATGAATAGGAAATATTTGCTTCATCACAAAATAAACTCAGCAGGTTGAAATCAGTTCAGATAAAATCAGCAGTCAGGTTGGGTATAGTCTTTCCTCTACCTTTGCCTCCTTTCCCACTAACCTTAAATTTCCCATAAGGGAAAAAAAATGTAACAGAGAATAGGAACAAAAGAGGAAAATAATAAGAAAAACAGAATGCTATGAAAATATGTAAAACTTGCCATGACAGAATTGCTGTTGGTGGCAAATATGTCTGTATGGAAAATGTAGCATTTTGACCTTCCATTAAGTTGTTAAATATTTATAAAGTACCCAGTGTATACTTCCTATACAAGAGACACAGGTACAATGATTTGAGGAACATATTAGTCAAAAACTCAGATGGGCTACAGGACCGATCAAAGTAGGTAACACAAATGTGTGATTGTGAGGAAGGCAAGAGGGGTGAGCAGGCAAACAGGAGAATGCTTGCTCTGTCTAGAACATTCACGTTTGGGTCACCTGGGTGGCTCAGTCGGTTAAGCGTCCCACTTCGGCTCAGGTCATGATCTCACGGTTGTGAGTTCGAGCCCCACGTTGGGCTGTTTGCTGATGGCTCAGAGCCTGGAGCCTGCTTCGGATTCTGTGCCTCCCTCTCTCTCTACCCCTCTCCCACTTGCACGCTCTGTCTCTCTCAAAAATAAACATTAAAAACTTAAAAAAATCATTCATGTTGAATTGAAAAAAATCACCCATGGCCTTTTATGGGCTTCTAGTTTTCTATCCCTGGAACATGAGGAAGAAGTCAACTCTTAGGTAAAAGCTTTTATTGGAAGTAAACCTTGAAGAATGGGTAAGACTTCCAAAACATAAAAATAAAAGACTAAGAGCAGGAAAAGACATTGTAGCCTGAAAATTTTCACCAACAGAAGCCCAGCTTGCAATGAGAAAGGAGCCTGTGTGAGTAGGATAGGGTCTTAAATACCAATGGGAGGAGTTTAAACTTTACTGAGTATGGCCAGAATAGAATTCTAGATCCCCTCCAAACTGTTCTTCTCCCAGGGTGCCGTGGCTCACAAATGGCACTATCATCCCTCCTGTCATGCTGGCCCAAACCTAGGAACCAGCATTTTTCATTTTCTTTTTCTTTCAGACCCCAGGGACAGAGTGAAGTTTTGTGGAAATGAATCTCACACATTGGTGAAGAGGGAAGGTTCTATTTAAGAGAAGGACTATAAGACCAAGTGCATAGGGATACCTGGGTGGCTCTGTCAGTTGAATGTCCCACTTTGGCTCAAGTCATGATCTCATGGTTTCTGGGTTTGAGCCCTGCGTTAGGCAGCGTGGAGCCTGCTTGGGATTCTCTGTCTCCCTCTATCTCTGCCTTTCCCCCACTTGTGCTCTCTCTGTCTCTCTTAAAAATAAATAAACATTGAACAAAAAAAAATTAAACTAGGTGCACAAAGAATATTTATTTTGTATGGGCTGGTGCAAGTGGCAGGGAGCCCACCTCCGCAGATCCTCCACCAAAGCCATCATTGGAATCCACTTGTCTATCTTCAAAAATGTGTCCCAAGTTCAACTGTCCCTCCTGACATCCACCACTTCCTCTCCGGACCAAGCCACCATCAGCAATGGCAAAGATGCCTACACTTCCGGCCCCTAACTCTCCCCCTCCTGACACCCTTGCTCTGTGGCTCTCTGTTCCAAACATCTCAGGCACAATGATCCTTTTAAATCGAAATCAGATCACACCATCCCTTTCCCCCAAGCCCTTGGGGGGCTATCCATCTCACACAGAATAAAATCCAAAGTCCTTCCAAAGGCTCTGGGTTCCTTGTAAACAGCCCCTCAGCCCCTGTGCACCTCTGCCATTGTCCCTACTGATCACTCTGTGGTAGCCATTCCTTTAACAAGTCAAGCACTCCCCTCCCTTATAGTTTTATGTTTGTTTTTCCCTCTGCCTGAAGCATCTTTTCCCTAACTATTTTCATGTCCCTCCACCTTACTTTATTCAGCCTTGGGTCAAATGTTGCCTCTGATGGCTCTGTCTAAATGCACCACCCTTTCATCTCTATCCCCTTACTTGATTTACTTGATATCCTTTATCATTCCTTGCTTTCTTATTATTTATTCATTTGTTGTCATATAATGCCGCCACTGGATGTAAATTCCATGAAGGCAGGGATTTTCTCTGCTTTATTCACTTGTTTCCCCCAAGCCTAACATTGCACCTGCCATAGAGAATACTGTAAATCTTTCTCTGGAGGAGTACAGTATCTTCCAAAGCCTCCATGATTTTGTATGCCCAATGCCCAGCATTGAATTTTTTTGAGTTCCAAGCATATCAAGAAACAAGACCAAAAGGAGAAAAAACAGACAATAGGAAGAGACCCACAGATGAGCCAGTTATTGAAATTGTGAGGCACAAACACTGTGTTAAGTGTAATTAATATGTTAAAAAAATAGATTGAATGTATGGGATATGATGAAGGTACAGACGCAGTATGGTGAAAAGGCCTAACACAAGTGCAATTGGATTCCTACAATGAATGCAAGGCAGGAAGAGAAGGTACAGGAGCAGAAGCAGTGTTTGAAGAGGTAATGGCCAAGAATTTTCCAAAAGTGATAAAATACATTCCGCCACAAATTCGGAAAGTTCTCTGGGGTGCCTGGGTGGCTCAGTCTGTTAAACGTCTGACTTTGGCTCAGGTCACAATTTCATGGTTTGTGAGTTTGAGTCCCGCGTCGGACTCTCTGTGGTCAGCACAGAGCCCACTTCTGGTCCTCTCTCCCTCTCTCTCTGCCCCTCCCCTGCTCATGCTCTCTCTCTCAAAAATATGTAAACATTAAAAAAAAATTTTTTTTAAGCTGAAAGGCCGATTTTAATAAGCTCTCTAAGCTCCAGAGTGGATACATACAAAGAAAACCACAATTAGGCACATCATAGTGATGCTGCGAAAAATGGCAAAGCCGAAATCTTTGAAAACAGAGGGAGGAGGAAGAAAAAGGGAAGAGGGGAGAAAAGGAAGCTAGAAAACTAGGCACTATCTTCAGAGAAGCGAGAACGGCACATTGGTTCCCAAGAGATACACCAGAAGTCAGAAGACAACATGATGGCATCTTTAAAGTACGACAACAAAACAGTCGCCAACCTAGAAATCTATACAAGCAAGGATATTCTCCACAGATGAAGACAAAATAGCAAATTCCAGGTAAACAAAGTCTGAGAAAATCTGTCCCCAACAGACGTGAACTAAGAATTACAAAGTGAAGTTTTTCAGGCAAAGAGAACATTATTTCAGATGGACACACAGAAGTGTAGGTCATCACCCTCCTGCCTCTCAACATGGAAACCCACACCTTCTGGGCCTCCTGCCCACACTTGCACCCTTATCCCCTCTGCAGACCCCCAAAACCCAGGTCACCTGTGGCCTGGAGGGCTCCCATCAAGGCCCCACTCCCTCTGCACACCCACACCAATGGATGCTGGTCCCCTGCAGTCACCTTCTTCCACCTACTCAGTGACTACAGACCAACTCTAGTTGGCACAAACCAGTGAACTTCTCTACTATCCAGTGGGCAGAACTACACCTTCTCCAGTGAGGTCTTAACTCCTTTCATATTTGTCTTTTCCCCTGTGAGAACTCTCTCAGCTGTAGAATACCATATAGAGCTTCCTTACACTTTATAGTCACTCTGAAGTTGAGGCCCAGAAACTTCCACATAGACTGCATTTATCATGCCAACAGCCATCCTGTGTTGTTCCCCAATGTGTGTTAAGCACCATCTCACTGGTTCCAACACAGCTCAGACTTTGGAAATCTGTTATTTTTTTTTTAATTTATTTTAATGTTTATTTATTTTTGAGGGAAAGAGAGAGAGAGAGACAGAGCATGAGCAGAGGAGGAGCAAAGCAAGACAGAGACAGAAATTGAAGCAGTATCCAAGCTCTGAGCTGTCAGCACAGAAGCTGCTGTGGGGCTCGAACTCACGAGCAGTGAGATTGTGACCTGAGCTGAAGTTGACGCTTAACCACCTGAGCCACCCAGGTGCCCCTGGAAATCTATTCTTGTGTCTAATGAGTCCCAAAGAGAAACCAACTCCTGTATGTAGTGAGTGGAACATTCTTAAAGTTGGGCGGAGTATTTATAAAGGGTGTTCTCTCCCACAAATGAGAGCAGGGTAGACCTTGATGCGGGCACAAAGGCTAGGAAGCTGGACATACCTGCTGAGGGTTTAACTTTTTTGCCTTAGATTCCAGAAAGAGTTCCAGGTTGAAGGTAGTGGTGGACATTGTTGTATTTGAATTCTCTCCTGAAATGTGGAGACCATCAGTAAACTCGGATACATAGCTTTATGTTAGTGGTGCCTTGGAGGGTATGTTAATGGCCAGCATGAGGCAGTGTTACCTGGGAAGGGTCTCTATGAGTCACAGATGGGAAACTGAAACAGAAATTAAGAATACAGCAGAAGGGAACGAGTGAACCAAAGACGGCTGGAGACGTGTAAGCTTTTAAGAACCTTGGAAATATCTAGGGAAACCCAGGATGGTCATTCAAACATTCTATTTGAGGGGTGCCTGGGTGGCTCTGTTGGTTGACTGTCTGACTTTGGCTCAGGTCGTGATCTCACAGCTCGTGAGTTCAAGCCCCTCATCAGGCTCACTCCTATAAGCATCGAACCCGCTTCGGATCCTCTGTCCCCCTTTCTGTGCCTCCCCCATTCATGCTCCTCTCTCAAAAATACATAAAATATTTTTTTTAAAAAAGGCACTCTAGGGGTGCCTGGGTGGCTCAGTCGGTTAAGCGTCCGACTTCAGCTTGGGTCATGATCTCACAGTTTGTGAGTTCGAGCCCCATGTCAGGCTCTGTGCTGACAGCTCAGGGCCTGGAGCCTGCTTCAGATTCTGTGTTTCCCTGTCTCTCTGTTCCTCCCCTGCTCACACTCTGTCTCTGTCTCTCTCTCAAAAATAAATAAACATAAAATTTTTTTAAAGCATTCTATTTGAAAATTAAATGAGATGTAACTCCAAAAATTCAAAAATTTAGGAATACCCAAGAGATATGTGGGTATCACCTGCATTTATGAACTGCCTTTATTCTCCTAGTGGTAAAATGGGTCAGGAAGAATATAACTTACCCATCACTTCATTTTCCAAAGTTGTATTTCTAATTACACCACAGGAAGATTTTCAGTAATTTTTATTTTCCTATAACATATGTAAAAACAAATCTAAATTGGTAAACATCTATAGCTGAGGTGTTCATCATTTTGAAAGAAAAATTTTACTTGACATCACCTCCAGAAAATTAACAGTTGAATTATTTGTAAAAAGCATGTAGATTAGATTATCGGAAAACATTCAAAGACCATTAATTAAACTAGATGCAGGGGCGCCTGGGTAGCTTAGTTGGTTAAGTGTCTGACTTCAGCTCAGGTCGTGATCTCACACTTCATGGGTTCCAGCCCCGTGCTGGGCTCTGTGCTGACAACTCAGAGCCTGGAGCCTGTTTCAGATTCTGTGTCTCCCTCTCTCTGTCCCTCTTCCACTCATGCTCTCTGTCTCCATTAAATAAACATTTAAAAAAATTTTTTAAAAACTAGATGCAAATGTATTGTCTTCATTTACATGGATTCTTGATCGAGCAAAGAAATATGCAAAGTTCTAGTATTTTCTTTTTCTAAATCACTTGTTAATTTTTGTCCTCTGGGGTGACTGTGAGATGAAAAGGAAGCCAATTCTCCCTGTGCAGGCATCTAGGAGGTGTTATGACAACATGGACACGTTGATGACAGTGTTCAAAATATTCCTGGGATGAATCCAGAACTTGCTCCTGTGTGCTCTCAAGGTGGTGATAATGTGAGAGGCCTTTTCTGGAACAGGTTTCTGGTCATCCGGTTTGACTTCCACTGTCAGATGTACCACCAGTGTTCCCAGAAAATAATTTGAACAGCAGATATAATTTCTTATATTTTCCTTTCTCTATGATAGTATTCTTATCATGAAGCTAGATGTTTCCAGTTGGGGTGGGAAAAACTCTCAGTGATTATCAGGAAGGAAACATTGGCCTCTTTGTATTTTTCTGGGCGTTCTTAGTCTCAGAAGCTAAAATTTGAATATGGCCTTTACAGTTTGCAAATAACTTTCGCATATTCATCTGATACTTGGGAACAGTGTGGTGCATCAGAAAAAGCAGGGACATTTAAGCCAGAGAGACTTGATTTTCAGTTTAATGTGGCTATTTACTTGCTCTGAGGTCCTGGACTAGTTACCTCATGTTTCGGTGGATGCTTTTTTTTTTTTAATGTTTTATTTTATATTTGAGAGAGAGAGAGAGAGAGAGACAGAGCACGAGCAGGGGAGGGACAGAGAGATGGAGACAGAATCCAAAGTAGGCTCCAGGATCTAGGCTGCCAGCAGAGAGTCTGACGTGGGGCTCAAACCCACGAGCAGTGAGATCATGACCTGAGCCCAAGTCGGACACTCAACCGAGTGAGCCACCCAGGCACTCCTCGTGGATGCTTTTGACTGCAGGTTGCTGAAATCCAAATGCAAGCTAGCTTACATGAAATGAAAAGGGAGTCTGTAGTCTATTCATTGAAAAAGTCTAGAGGAGGGAGGGCAACTGTCAGGGTCAGCTTGGTCCGGTGGCTCTCTTGCCGTCTCCCTGGGATGGTGTTGGCTGCACCCTCCTGTGTGAGCTTCTTTCTCTGATGGGTGGTCAGAAGGATGGTCAGTTCCAGGCTTCACACCTGCACAGCTGAGGATAGCCGTATCAGTTATTAGCATATTAAGATACTTTGGTACCAGTTGCCAGGTAGACATTGCTTTGAACCCGCTAAGTGCCTTGAGCATCAGCTGCTTTAGCACCTCGCCCCAGGACTTCTCCCCAGGTCCAGCACTAACAGAGTGATATTTGGCACAATAGGGAACTCTAGACCCTGTTGGGTTGTATCCAGCATCCATTGTGATAAATGCGTATCAATTAAATGCTGACACATGTCAACATTTGAAGGAGTAGAGCCGGTCTTTCCCTTTGGCTTTATGTCCAAGCAAGGAAACTTCTTTCCCAGAGGTCCCTAGTTCAGTGTCCCCCAGCTCCTTTTGCCCCATCTGGATAGATGTGTTCATTTCCTGACCAGTTTCTATGACCAGGGGAGTGTCATGGCCTTGTTTAGAATAAAATTTAGAATAAAGTTCAAAAACTGGTCATCTGCAAAGGGAATAGGCTCCCCGCTAAGGTTAGAGGGAGGGAGGACTTCCTTGCTGGATAAGAGAGGGGTGGATATTAGAACAAAAGTGAGAATACACTCAGAGTCAATGCTATCTCCTAAACAACAGTCCAGTGAGGATCAGATGAAATCATATAGCCCACTACTTAGAATAGAGTTTGGTTCACTGATTCACACTAGGTGCTCAACAAACGGTGCTTACCAACCTTAGAAACAATAATAATGGCATTGCTGTCCTCAAGAACTGTGAAGGGTCTGAGATTTCACACCCCTTGCAAGCTTTACATAGCCTTCCATAGCTTAACGGATCTTGGCAAAAGACACGACAAAAATGGATCTCTTGGCAAAAATGGATCTCTGTCAGAGATACAGAACCTTATTACTCATAGAATTAGCAGTAGCCAGAGGATCAGCATTTTCTTGTTTCAGGTTCTTGAGGTCCACAGGATGATTCCGAGAAGACCCAGTGACATGTCCATGTGCCGTGAGTTGCATTACAAGAGAGGAACCCTGAGCTTAAGAAGGCCCAGTATTTTATGCAGCATGGTAAACACGCCTGCCCTTTGCTCCGGAAGGAGACATGATCTCTATTTTCCAAGGCTGTTCTGTGTACAAACATCCTTGAAAAGATATTTTGGAACAAAGACAGCCAGTGCCACCGTTCACAACAAGTGCAGAATTTTGAGAGACCCCATGGAGAATGATCTCCCAAGAGTTGTTGTTTGGTGGTAAATGAGTAAAAGAGGTAAGTTTAGTTTTTCTTACTTGGAGCATTTGACTAGTCCTATGTTAGAGTAAGAGTTACACTATGTATGATAGGTTAGTGAGGGACCAAATGTTCTTGGGCTCATATATTGGAAGTGCTGGGGCATGTGGGTAGTTCAGTTGGTTAGGTGTCCAACACTTGATTTCAGCTCACATCATGATCTCACGGTTTGTGGGTTTGAGCCCTGCATCGGGCTCTGAACTGCCAGTGTGGAGCCTGCTTGGGATTATTTCTCTGTCTCTTTCTCTGCTCCTCCCTCCCTCCCTCCCTCCCTCCCTCCCTCTCTCTCTCTCAGTAATAAATGAACATTAAAAAAAAAAAAAGAGTTGCACTGTGTATGATAGGTTGGTAGGAGACCAAATGTTCCTGGGCTATATACCAGGAGTCTTAATAAATGAGGTAAACTTTTTTTTTTTGATGAGGTAAACTTATTATATATAATCACTATCCATGTGGACAATTGACAGTGAAGTATTCACCGATACCTGAGGCAGCTCTAACTGTCTTACAAATGACACCGATTGGTATAAACTCTATTATGTCCATGGAAAAAATGGACATGGAAAACTCATTGACAACAAGATAATGTCTCCTCACCTGAAATTAAATGGACATTTAAGAGTGTGGAGAAAGGGGGATTGGCTTGTTGGGGAAAAGAGGAAGACTGAAAATGTTCAACAGAAGAGATCCATAGCTACTCAAACCCATTATTTAACGTTAAACCAAGAGATGGATGGTTTTCTCTAAACGTACAGCAACACCTCTGCTCAAGTATCATGGCAGAAGCGGAGCTTGGCTGCATCAGTTCCAGTGTGTGGGACTCCAGTGGACTCCGGAGCCCAACAGCCTTCCCAGCCTCTGCTGCTTGCTAGCTGTGTGAGCGTGCACACGTTTCACACTAAGCAACGTTTCTGTTCCTTAACAAAAAAGTAGAGACAATAGCACCTGCCTCATAGGCCATTATGAAGAGTAAATTCTTTTTTTTTTTTTAAGTTTATTTATTTTGAGAGAGACAGAGTGAGATTGAGTGAGCGGGGGAGGGGCAGAGAGAGGGAGAGAATCTCAAGCAAGTTCTGTGATGTTAGTGCACAGCCCAACATGGGGCTCGATCCCAAGAACTGTGAGATCATGACCTGAGCCAAAATCAAGAGTTGGACAACTTAACTGATTGTGCCACCCAGGCACCCCATGAGGTAGTAAATTCTGAACACTGCTTAGCGTGGCGACCAGTGCATATTGTCAGTAAATGATGAGTGATATGCTTGTTTGAAAAAGTTTACTGATGACAGTATGTCCTGTCCTCCATCCGTGTTTCTCACCAAGCACATGTGGAACCAAAAGGCCATTTCATAAAGTGCCTGTGCATGGCGAGCTTAGACTGGTCATCAAAATGATGAGGCATCCCAGAGACTTAGTACCACCATAAGTTCTCTCCAGCAAATACATCTACCCATTCCCTGGACTCCGTGCAGCCATAGGTTCAGCTCCCAGCTCTGGGAGGTGGGTGTCAGGCATGGTGATCAAATTCTAGAATGTTGGGTATGCCTCCTGGCTCCACTTGTTTTTGACTGTAAACTGATCACCTGAACAAAGAGTTGTAATGTTTGAATCAAACGTGTGTTTGTTTGTTTTTAATTTTAGAGAGCATGCGTGTGTGCATGAGTGGGGGAGGGACAGAGGGAGAGAGAAAGAGAGAATCTCAAGCATGCTCGACGCTCAGCATGGAGCCCCACTCGAGGCTCAATCCCACAGCCCTGGGATCAAGACCTGAGCCAAAATCAAGAGACAGACGCTCAACTGACTGAGCCTCCCAGGAGCCACTAACGTGTCTATTTTTAACTAGCACATTTTTCTGACACATTTTACACACTCAATAATTACTTATTCTTTTCTTCCCATCCCTATTAAAATGGAATCGATGTTTTTCTCCAGGAGCTTGTCAAGCTGTCCCTTTGGGTGTCTAGAAAGGAGCAACGATTTCAGCCAATCTTAAACTCCTTCAACGTTACCATCAGAACCACTCAGGAAGCTTGTTAAAAATACATATTCCTGGGGGCGCCTGGGTGGCGCGGTCGGTTGGGTGTCCGACTTCAGCCAGGTCACGATCTCGCGGTCCGTGAGTTCGAGCCCTGCGTCGGGCTCTGGGCTGATGGCTCAGAGCCTGGAGCCTGTTTCCGATTCTGTGTCTCCCTCTCTCTCTGCCCCTCCCCCGTTCATGCTCTGTCTCTCTCTGTCCCAAAAATAAATAAAAAACGTTGAAAAAAAATTAAAAAAAAAAAACATATTCCTGGGGCACCTGGGTGTCTCATTCAGTTAAGCGTCTGACTTTGGCTCAGGTCATGAGCTCATGGTTCGTGCATTCGATCCCCGTGTCAGGCTTTGTGCTGACAACTCAGAGCCTCAGCCTCCTTCGGATTCTGTGTCTCCCTGTCTCTGCTCCTGCCCCGCTTATACTCTCTCTCTCTCTCTCTCTCTCTCTCTCAAAAATAAATAAATATTAAAAAAAATTTTTTAATTCTCTCTCCTTTGCTCTCTGCCCCTCCCTCACTCACACTCTTTCTCTCTTAAAGAATTAAAATAATAATAATAATAATAATAATAATAAAAACATAATCCACTAATGTGATCAGTGAGTATTCCAGTTATTATACAGATGAATTCAGAAGCAGTGTTTGTATGTTTTCAGGAATGAACACAGACCCTCAGGTTCTTACTATGTTCATCTGCAACATTGGTATCTCCTGTACTTGGGAAGAGAAAAATCATAGGCAGATAAGATTGGCAGTAAACACCCCACCCTCTTTCAAGGTATAGTATTGTGTATGGAGGTACCTGATGGGCAATGGCTGTCTGTTCTTCCCTACAACACAACAAGCCTTGGGGGAAAAGGTGTATTGTGGCCAATTCCCAGCTGCCTATTACTTTTCATTAAAAATTTTTTTTGAATGTTTATTCATTTTTGAGAGAGACAGACAGACAGAGCATGAGCAGGGGAGGGGCAAAGAGAGAGGGGGAGACACAGAGTCCAAAGCAGGCTCCAGGCTCCGAGCTGTCAGCCCAGAGCCGGATGTGGGGCTCAAACCCACCACCTGTGAGATCATGACCAGAGCCGAAGTCGGACGTTTAACTGACTGAGCCTCCAGCTGCCTATTTCTAAGAAATGAAGGTGCCTCCAGCTGCCTATTTCTAAGAAATGAAGTAGTTCTCTGACAGAGACTCTGTGCTCCTCAGGACATCCCGTATTCATTATTCAAATCCATACACATCCCTGGAACAGGTTCAGCGACAGAAGTTCCTTGGATTTAGGATGGTGAGGTATAAATAGTTCTGTAGGACTGAATGCCCGCATTTATTTCATAATATTGAGAGCCGTGGAATGTAGCTGTGAATCAGGTTTCAAGCTGTTGTACCATTTCTTGGGGGAAAAATGATTTGAGCTAATTCATCCCTCAAAGGTCTAATGAATTTCATTGCTCCTATTTGGAGCCTGGCTTCACACAGTATGTGCAGTTAACCTGGCTGTTTTTAAAGGAGGGGAGGGAATCGTCAGGTCAAATAAGAAGGCAACACTCAGAACCACAAAACTGAAAACAATGCTACTCTTTATTAAGTCAGCTTTTTTTTTTTTAAGTTTTTTATTTACTTTTTTTGAGGGAGAGGGGTAGAGCATGAGCAGGGGAGGGGCAGAGAGAGAGGAAGAGAGAGAGAATCCCAAGCAGGCTCCACGCTGTCAGCGCAGAGCCCAATGTGGGGCTTGATCTCACAAGCCGTGAGATTGTGACCTGAGCCAGAAACAAGAGTAAGATGCTTAACCGACTGAGCCACCCAGGCACCGATATTAAGTCAGCATTGAGAGGCGTGGTTGAGTTGCGGCAAGATGGCGGCTTAGGAGGACGCTGGGCTCACCGCACGTCCACTGATCACTTAGATTCCATCTACACCTGCCTAAATAACCCAGAAAACCGCCAGAGGATTAGCAGAACAGAGTCGCCGGAGCCAAACGCAGACGAGAGGCCCACGGAAGAGGGTAGGAAGGGCGGCGAGGCGGTGCGCGCTCCACGGACTGGCGGGAGGGAGCCGGGGCGGAGGGGCGGCTCGCCGGCCAAGCAGAGCCCCCGAGTGGGGCTTGCAAAAGCGGAGGGGCCGGGCGGACTGTGTTCCGACAGCAAGCGCGACTTAGCGTCTGGGAGGTCAGAAATTAACAGCTCTGCTCGGAAAGCGGGAAGGCTGGAGGACAAAGGGAGGGAGAGCTGCTGAGCCCCCTGACAACAGAGCTCAGTTTGGTGGGGAAGAAAGGCGCTCGCCAGCGCCATTTCCCCCGCCCATCCCCCAGCCGAAATCCCAAAGGGAACCGGTTCCTGCCAGGGAACTTGCTCGCTCCGCGCAAACACCCAACTCTGCGCTTCTGCGGAGCCAAACCTCCGGCAGCGGATCTGACTCCCTCCCACTGCCACAGGGCCCCTCCTGAAGTGGATCACCTAAGGAGAAGCGATCTAAGCCTGCCCCTCCTGCCCCCGAGCACCTTGCCTACCCACCCCAGCTAATACACCAGATCCCCAGCATCACAAGCCTGGCAGGGTGCAAGTAGCCCAGACGAGCCACACCACCCCACAGTGAATCCCGCCCCTAGGAAAGGGGAAGAGAAGGCACACACCAGTCTGACTGTGGCCCCAGCGGTGGGCTGGGGGCAGACATCAGGTCTGACTGCGGCCCCGCCCACCAACTCCAGGTATACACCACAGCACAGGGGAAGTGCCCTGCAGGTCCTCACCACGCCAGGGACTATCCAAAATGACCAAGCGGAAGAACTCCCCTCAGAAGAATCTCCAGGAAATAACAACAGCTAATGAGCTGATCAAAAAGGATTTAAATAATATAACAGAAAGTGAATTTAGATTAATAGTCATAAAATTAATCGCTGGGCTTGAAAACAGTATACAGGACAGCAGAGAATCTCTTGCTACAGAGATCAAGGGACTAAGGAACAGTCACGAGGAGCTGAAAAACGCTTTAAACGAAATGCATAACAAAATGGAAACCACCACAGCTCGGCTTGAAGAGGCAGAGGAGAGAATAGGTGAACTAGAAGATAAAGTTATGGAAAAAGAGGAAGCTGAGAAAAAGAGAGATAAAAAAATCCAGGAGTATGAGGGGAAAATTAGAGAATTAAGTGATACACTAAAAAGAAATAATATACGCATAATTGGTATCCCAGAGGAGGAAGAGAGAGGGAAAGGTGCTGAAGGGGTACTTGAAGAAATCATAGCTGAGAACTTCCCTGAACTGGGGAAGGAAAAAGGCATTGAAATCCAAGAGGCACAGAGAACTCCCTTCAGACGTAACTTGAATCGATCTTCTGCACGACATATCATAGTGAAACTGGCAAAATACAAGGATAAAGAGAAAATTCTGAAAGCAGCAAGGGGTAAACGTGCCCTCACGTATAAAGGGAGACCTATAAGACTCGTGACTGATCTCTCTTTTGAAACTTGGCAGGCCAGAAAGAATTGGCAAGAGATTTTCAGGGTGCTAGACAGAAAAAATATGCAGCCAAGAATCCTTTATCCAGCAAGTCTGTCATTTAGAATAGAAGGAGAGATAAAGGTCTTCCCAAACAAACAAAAACTGAAGGAATTTGTCACCACTAAACCAGCCCTACAAGAGATCCTAAGGGGGACCCTGTGAGACAAAGTCCCAGAGACATCACTATAAGCATAAAACATACAGACATCACAATGACTCTAAACCCGTATCTTTCTATAATAACACTGAATGTAAATGGATTAAATGCGCCAACCAAAAGACATAGGGTATCAGAATGGATAAAAAAACAAGACCCATCTATTTGCTGTCTACAAGAGACTCATTTTAGACCTGAGGACACCTTTAGATTGAGAGTGAGGGGATGGAGAACTATTTATCATGCGACTGGAAGCCAAAAGAAAGCTGGAGTAGCCATACTTATATCAGACAAACTAGACTTTAAATTAAAGGCTGTAACAAGAGATGAAGAAGGACATTATATAATAGTTACAGGGTCTATCCATCAGGAAGAGCTAACAATTATCAATGTCTATGCACCGAATACCGGAGCCCCCAAATATATAAAACAATTACTCATAAACATAAGCAACCTTATTGATAAGAATGTGGTAATTGCAGGGGACTTTAATACACCACTTACAGAAATGGATAGATCATCTAGACACACGGTCAATAAAGAAACAAGGACCCTGAATGAGACATTGGATCAGATGGACTTGACAGATATATTTAGAACTCTGCATCCCAAAGCAACAGAATATACTTTCTTCTCGAGTGCACATGGAACATTCTCCAAGATAGATCATATACTGGGTCACAAAACAGCCCTTCATAAGTTTACAAGAATTGAAATTATACCATGCTTACTTTCAGACCACAATGCCATGAAGCTTGAAATCAACCACAGGAAAAAGTCTGGAAAACCTCCAAAAGCATGGAGGTTAAAGAACACCCTACTAACGAATGAGTGGGTCAACCAGGCAATTAGAGAAGAAATTAAAAAATATATGGAAACAAACGAAAATGAAAATACAACAATCCAAACGCTTTGGGACGCAGCAAAGGCAGTCCTGAGAGGAAAATACATTGCAATCCAGGCCTATCTCAAGAAACAAGAAAAATCCCAAATACAAAATCTAACAGCACACCTAAAGGAACTAGAAGCAGAACAGCAAAGGCAGCCTAAGCCCAGCAGAAGAAGAGAAATAATAAAGATCAGAGCAGAAATAAACAATATAGAAACTAAAAAAACTGTAGAGCAGATCAACGAAACCAAGAGTTGGTTTTTTGAAAAAATAAACAAAATTGACAAACCTCTAGCCAGGCTTCTCAAAAAGAAAAGGGAGATGACCCAAATAGATAAAATCATGAATGAAAATGGAATTATTACAACCAATCCCTCAGAGATACAAACAATTATCAGGGAATACTATGAAAACTTATATGCCAACAAATTGGACAACCTGGAAGAAATGGACGAATTCCTGAACACCCACACGCTTCCAAAACTCAATCAGGAGGAAATAGAAAGCTTGAACAGACCCATAACCAGCGAAGAAATTGAATCGGTTATCAAAAATCTCCCAATAAATAAGAGTCCAGGACCAGATGGCTTCCCAGGGGAGTTCTACCAGACGTTTAAAGCAGAGATAATACCTATCCTTCTCAAGCTATTCCAAGAAATAGAAAGGGAAGGAAAACTTCCAGACTCATTCTATGAAGCCAGTATTACTTTGATTCCTAAACCAGACAGAGACCCAGTAAAAAAAGAGAACTACAGGCCAATATCCCTGATGAATATGGATGCAAAAATTCTCAATAAGATACTAGCAAATCGAATTCAACGGCATATAAAAAGAATTATTCACCATGATCAAGTGGGATTCATTCCTGGGATGCAGGGCTGGTTCAACATTCGCAAATCAATCAACGTGATACATCACATTAACAAAAAAAGAGAGAAGAACCATATGATCCTGTCAATCGATGCAGAAAAGGCCTTCGACAAAATCCAGCACCCTTTCTTAATAAAAACCCTTGAGAAAGTCGGGATAGAAGGAACATGCTTAAAGATCATAAAAGCCATTTATGAAAAGCCCACAGCTAACATCATCCTCAACGGGGAAAAACTGAAAGCTTTTTCCCTGAGATCAGGAACACGACAAGGATGCCCACTCTCACCGCTGCTGTTTAACATAGTGCTGGAAGTTCTAGCATCAGCAATCAGACAACAAAAGGAAATCAAAGGCATCAAAATTGGCAAAGATGAAGTCAAGCTTTCGCTTTTTGCAGATGACATGATATTATACATGGAAAATCCGATAGACTCCACCAAAAGTCTGCTAGAACTGATACAGGAATTCAGCAAAGTTGCAGGATACAAAATCAATGTACAGAAATCAGTTGCATTCTTATACACTAACAATGAAGCAACAGAAAGACAAATAAAGAAACTGATCCCATTCACAATTGCACCAAGAAGCATAAAATACCTAGGAATAAATCTAACCAAAGATGTAAAGGATCTGTATGCTGAAAACTATAGAAAGCTTCTGAAGGAAATTGAAGAAGATTTAAAGAAATGGAAAGACATTCCCTGCTCATGGATTGGAAAAATAAATATTGTCAAAATGTCAATACTACCCAAAGCTATCTACACATTCAATGCAATCCCAATCAAAATTGCACCAGCATTCTTCTCGAAACTAGAACAAGCAATCCTAAAATTCATATGGAACCACAAAAGGCCCCGAATAGCCAAAGGAATTTTGAAGAAGAAGACCAAAGCAGGAGGCATCACAATCCCAGACTTTAGCCTCTACTACAAAGCTGTCATCATCAAGACAGCATGGTATTGGCACCAAAACAGACACATAGACCAATGGAATAGAATAGAAACCCCAGAACTAGACCCACAAACGTATGGCCAACTCATCTTTGACAAAGCAGGAAAGAACATCCAATGGAAAAAAGACAGCCTCTTTAACAAATGGTGCTGGGAGAACTGGACAGCAACATGCAGAAGGTTGAAACTAGACCACTTTCTCACACCATTCACAAAAATAAACTCAAAATGGATAAAGGACCTCAATGTGAGACAGGAAACCATCAAAACCTTAGAGGAGAAAGCAGGAAAAGACCTCTCTGACCTCAGCCGTAGCAATCTCTTACTCGACACATCCCCAAAGGCAAGGGAATTAAAAGCAAAAGTGAATTACTGGGACCTTATGAAGGTAAAAAGCTTCTGCACAGCAAAGGAAACAACCAACAAAACTAAAAGGCAACCAACGGAATGGGAAAAGATATTCGCAAATGACATATCGGACAAAGGGCTAGTATCCAAAATCTATAAAGAGCTCACCAAACTCCACACCCGAAAAACAAATAACCCAGTGAAGAAATGGGCAGAAAACATGAATAGACACTTCTCTAAAGAAGACATCCGGATGGCCAACAGGCACATGAAAAGATGTTCAGCGTCGCTCCTTATCAGGGAAATACAAATCAAAACCACACTCAGGTATCACCTCACGCCAGTCAGAGTGGCCAAAATGAACAAATCAGGAGACTATAGATGCTGGAGAGGATGTGGAGAAACGGGAACCCTCTTGCACTGTTGGTGGGAATGCAAATTGGTGCAGCCGCTCTGGAAAGCAGTGTGGAGGTTCCTCAGAAAATTAAAAATAGACCTACCCTATGACCCAGCAATAGCACTGCTAGGAATTTATCCAAGGGATACAGGAGCACTGATGCATAGGGCCACTTGTACCCCAATGTTCATAGCAGCACTCTCAACAATAGCCAAATTATGGAAAGAGCCTAAATGTCCATCAACTGATGAATGGATAAAGAAATTGTGGTTTATATACACAATGGAATATTACATGGCAATGAGAAAAAATGAAATATGGCCTTTTGTAGCAACATGGATGGAACTGGAGAGTGTGATGCTAAGTGAAATAAGCCATACAGAGAAAGACAGATAACATATGGTCTCACTCTTATGTGGATCCTGAGAAACTTAACAGGAACCCATGGGGGAGGGGAAGGAAAAAAAAAAAAAAAGAGGTTAGAATGGGAGAGAGCCAAAGCATAAGAGACTGTTAAAAACTGAGAACAAACTGAGGGTTGATGGGGGGTGGGAGGGAGGAGAGGGTGGGTGATGGGTATTGAGGAGGGCACCTTTTGGGATGAGCACTGGGTGTTGTATGGAAACCAATTTGTCAATAAATTTCAGAAAAAAATAAAATAAAATAAAAAAAAATAAAAAAATAAAAAAAAATAAAAAAATAAAAAAAAAAAAAAAAAAGAGAGGCGTGGTTGACCTGGAGAGCAGTGTAATGTCTCCAGGCCATCTTAAATTTGGGGGTGAATGTGGACACAGTGATACGGAGTGAAGAGCACAGAGAGGACAGAAGTGCCTTTCTATCCAGTCTCTAAAGTAGACAATATCACACCCCAGTGCCATCGGGGGAGAGAATGCCTTCCTCCACCACCTTCCCAGAGGACAGTTTGTGGGGGTTGCTGGGAAGGGAACATTGTTGGGCAGTCATTTTCCATCTATAAAACAGCTTTGACTTTCAGTACATACCTCTTCTCCCTGGTCCTTGCGTAGATACTGCTGTGTGTCTGTCGGTCCATCTCCTGTCTCCTGCTTAGCCTCGTTATCCACAGATCACACTCCTGGCCCCTTCCCTATGGTCGCTTACATGCCTAGCTTCCTATTCCGTCTGTCCACAACTTATCACAGGAGAGTCATGAAGCCCAGAAAGCTTGTGGGTACCTGCATCTCCAAGAGGCACCACATTTTCTGTGTGTGTGTGTGTGTGTGTTTGTGAAAAGCAGGGGTGCTAGGAAATCAGGCAGTAATTCCCAGCTGAGAATTTAGGAATGCTTGCCCTGTGCATAGCCTTGTTCTAACTTATTTAGTATCCACATCAGGCCTATGTTTCTTTCTTTTTTTTATGTTCTTTTTTTAATGTTTATTTTTGAGAGAGAGAGAGAGACAGAATGCGAACAGGGGAGGAGCAGAGAGAGAGGGAAACACAGAATCTGAAGGAGGCTCCAGGCTCTCAGCTGTCAGCACAGAGCCCGAGGCGGGGCTTGAACTCACAAACTGCAAGATCACGACCTGAGCCGAAGCCGGATGCTTAACTGACTGAGCCACCCAGGAGCCCCTAGGCCTATGTTTCTTATATCCACTTTCCAGGGAAGTAAAGCAATGAGGAGAAGAGGGGGAGCCTCTTGCCTATGGTCACAGTTTGCAAGGCTCCGAGTCAGGACTGGATTCTATGCAGTGTGGTGACAGTGTCTATGCCTTTAGCCACTATCTAAATAACATTAACCAACAACGTTGGGGGCTTCTGGCCAGCTCAGTCAGTTAAGAGTCTGATTCTTGGTTTCAGCTCAGGTTATGATCTCATGGTTCGCGAGTTTGAGCCCCAAGTCGGGCTCCATGATTCCCTCTTTCTCCCTCTCTCTCTCTCTGCCCCTGCCCCCCCAAAATAAATACATAAACTTTTTTTTTAATATTTATATTTGAGAGAGAGAGAGAGAGAGACAGTTTGAGCAGGGGAGGGGTAGAGAGAGACCAAGATAGAATCCGAAGCAGGCTCCTGGCTCTGAGCTGTCAACACAGAGCCCAATGTGGAGCTTGAACCCATGAGTCATGAGATCATGACCTGAGCCAAAGTCAGACGCTTAACTAACTGAACCACCCACATGCCCCTAAATAAATAAACTGTAAAAAAAAAAAAAAAAAAAAAAAAAAAGATTAACCATACTTTTCATACTGGAAAATAGACGTCATTCTTTCCAGAAAACAGTCCCATTTCCCCTTTAGGGGTTAAGACCCCCGTCACGTGTTGCTGGGGAGGAAAATCACCATCTTCTTTCCTGCTCTGTGGTCTTGAGCCTGTTCGGCTTCATTCCCCAAAGGAGAGCAGCTAGAACTCCACCTCCAGCACCCATCTGGGGGGACAGTGGTCCTGAGCAGGAACAGCTGAGGATTTCCCTCTCCCGAGCACATGGGCCCCCCAGCCCGGTGTGGCAGTGGGGGGTACTCACCATGGGGAAGGAAGGCCCCACATCTGTGCGCACCTGCTCCAGCATGGCTCATGGACACTCACACGACACTCATAGCATCTTTACTGGAGACCGATCACTGGGCACCTCCTGGCCCCCAGGTTCCCCTTCATTAAGATATATCCTTGGGCTCCGGGTGCCTGGGTGACTCACTTGGTTAAGCATCCAACTCTTGGTTTCAGCTCAGGTCATGATCTCATGGTTCATCAGTTTGAGCCCTGAGTCAGGCTCCACGCTGACAGCACGGAGCCTGGGGCCTGCTTCAGATTCTGCGTCTCCCTCTTTCTCTGCCCCTGCCCTGCTCACACTTTGTCTCTCTCTCTCTCTCTCAAAATACATAAAACATTTTTTAAAATGTCTTCCATTTAACGGCAGCTCTTGTTTTCTAGCACTACGGTATTACTTATTTTTTTTTAAGCTATATGCTGTTAATTGAAAGGATTTGGAGAGGTGGGCATATGTGCTCAGTCTGACACCTTGTTCTAATCTGTCAGCTCTACAGAACGGAAGATGACTGGTTCAGAATAGTCAAAAGAGAAAGACTTGCTCAGGATCTTTACATAGAAACTCTCTAGGAAATTTTCCTCTTTTGGAAACGTCTGACCCTGAAATCTGCCAGCGGGCTCTGTGAAGCATCATCTCATCTGCAATGTTAGTTTTTCTGTTGAATGCCTCTCGCTGTGGGTCAGGGAGGAGAGGACATAGAGCATAGATTTTTATATCACCCTAATGGATTAATGGCTCGAAATCAAATCCTGGCCGAGTATCAAAGCCTCACAGCAGAAACGCAAGGGGAGAAGTTCTCTCTCTTTAAAATGTGTAACTTTGAGCTTTTCTTTTTTTTCAAACATTGACTGTATTTATCATATTCTTTTAATCCAAGAAACCAAAAGAAAACCGCAGGGTGCCAAAGAAAGCAAGCCTCCAAAGAATAAAGAATAATTTTGGAAGCAATAAGATCTACTTTAAAACATTTGCTTGTTTTAAGGAGCAGCTAAATGACCCCATGTTCCATACAAAATTCTCAAATCTGGACACAGGCCTTCTGTTTTCTGTTTAAAGGCCTGTGCGATAGTCCAAGCAAATGCTTTGTCCAGCTGGCATTATGCTTTGAGCTGACTCTGCTCTGACAGGATTTCACCTTGTCAATTCTGCAGGAAGGTTTCTGGCCACATACCCCACCCTCAAGGCTGGATCTCTGCAATGCTTTGAAGCAGTGAGATTCCGCCCCCCCCCCGCCCCCCGGTTTCCCAATTTGGGCAGCTTTTTTTTCCCTCTATCTCTGCATTTTCTTCTGTCTCCCAGTCCTGAAACACCTGCAGATTCTTTATTAGTGCAAATGACTGACGGTTGCTTAAACTTTTTCTTACAGTTTATTTATTTTGAGAGAGAGAAATCAGCTGTGAGTGCAGGGGAGGGGCAGAGAGAGAGAGAGAGGGATAGAGAGAATCCCAAGCAGGCTCCATGCTGTCAGGGCGGAGCGCGACGTGAAGCTTGATCACAAGACTGTGAGATCATGACCTGAGGTGAAATCAAGAGTCAGAGGGGGAGACGGCGGCATAGGAGGACGCTGGGCTCACCACGCGTCCTGCTGATCACTTAGATTCCACCTACACCTGCCTAAATAACCCAGAAAACCACCAGAAGACTAGCAGAATGGAGTCTCCAGAGCCAAGCGCAGACAAGAGGCCCATGGAAGGGGGTAGGAAGGGCAGAGAGGTGGTGCGCACTCCACGGACTGGCGGGAGGGAGCCGGGGCGGAGGGGCGGCCCGCTGGCTGAGCAGAGCCCCCCAAGTCTGGCTTACAAGAGCAGAGGGGCCGGACGGAGTGTGTTCCGACAGCAAGCGGGACTTGACATCTGGAAGGTTATAAGCTAACAGCTCTGCTCGGAGAACGGGAGGGCTGGAGGACAACGGGAGGGAGAGGTGTTGAGCCCCGGACGACAAGGCGCAGCTTGGTGGGGAACAAAGGTGCTCGCCAGCGCCATCTCCCTCGCCCATCCCCCAGCCAAAATCCCAAAGGGAACCGGTTCCAGCCGGGGAACTTGCTTGCACCCCACAAACACCCAACGCTATGCTTCTGCGGATCCATCCCTCCGGCGGGTCTGACTCCCTCCTGGTGCCACAGGGCCGCTCCCAAAGCAGATCTCTGAAGGAAAAGCAGGCTGAGCCTGCCCCTCCTGCCCCCGGGCACCTTGCCGATCCACCCCAGCTAATACGCCAGATCCCCAGCACCACAAGCCTGGCAGTGTGCAAGTAGCCCAGATGGGCCACGCCACCCCACAGTGAATGCCGCCCCTAGGAGAGGGGAAGAGAAGGCACACACCAGTATGACTGTGGCCCCAGCGGTGGGCTGGGGGCAGACATCAGGTCTGACTGTGGCCTCGCCCACCAACGCAAGTTACTCAAGACAGCACAGGGGAAGTGCCCCGCAGTCCCGCACCACTCCAGGGACCATCCAAAACGATGAAACAGAAGAATTCCCCTCAGAAAGACGTCCAGGAAATAACAACAGCTAACAAACTGATCAAAAATGATTTAAACAATATAACAGAAAGTGAATTTAGAATAATAGTCATAAAATTAATCGCTGGGCTTGAAAACAGTACAAAGGAGAGCAGAGAATCTCTTGATACAGAGATCAAGAGACTAAGGAACAGCCAGGAGGAGCTAAAAAATGCTATTAATGAGCTGCAAAATAAAATGGAGATGACCACAGCTCGGATTGAAGAGGCAGAGGAGAGAATAGGTGAACTAGAAGATAAAGTTATGGAAAAAGAGAAGCTGAGAAAAAGAGAGATAAAAAAAATCCAGGAGTATGAGGGGAAAATTAGATAACTAAGTGATGCACTAAAGAGAAATAATCTACGCATAATTGGTATTCCAGAGGAGGAAGACAGAGGGAAAGGTGCTGAAAGTATACTCGAAGAAATAATAGCTGAGAACTTCCCTGATCTGGGGAAGGAAAAAGGCATTGAAATCCAAAAGGCACAGAGAACTCCCTTCAGACGTAACTTGAATCGATCTTCTGCACGACATATCATAGTGAAACTGACAAAATACAAGGATAAAGAGAAAATTCTGAAAGCAGCTAGGGATAAACATGCTCTAACATATAAAGGGAGACCTATAAGACTCGTGACGGATCTCTCTACTGAAACTTGGCAGGCCAGAAAGGAATGGCAGGAAATCTTCAATGTGATGAACAGAAAAAATATGCAGCCGAGAATCCTTTATCCAGCAAGTCTGTCATTTAGAATAGAAGGAGAGATAAAGGTCTTCCCAAACAAACAAAAACTGAAGGAATTCATCACCACTAAACCAGCCCTACAAGAGATCCTAAGGGGGATCCTGTGAGACAAAGTACCAGAGTCATCGCTACAAGCATGAAACCTACAGTCATCACAATGACTCTAAACCCATATCTTTCTATAATAACACTGAACGTAAATGGACTAAATGCGCCAACCAAAAGACATAGGGTATCAGAATGGATAAAAAAACAAGACCCATCTATTTGCTGTCTACAAGAGACTCATTTTAGACTTGAGGACACCTTCAGATTTAAAGTGAGGGGATAGAGAACTATTTATCATGCCACTGGAAGTCAAAAGAAAGCTGGAGTAGCCATACTTATATCAGAAAACCTAGACTTTAAATTAAAGGCTGTAACAAGAGGGGTGACTGGGTGGCTCAGTCGGTTAAGCGTCCGACTTCGGCTCAGGCCATGATCTCGCGGTCCGTGAGTTCGAGCCCCGCGTCAGGCTCTGCGCTGACAGCTCAGAGCCTGGAGCCTGTTTCAGATTCTGTGTCTCCCTCTCTCTCTGGCCTTCCCCCGTTCATGCTCTGTCTCTCTCTCTCTCAAAAATAAATAAAAAAACGTTAAAAAAAATTTAAAAAAAAGGCTGTAACAAGAGATGAAGAAGGGCATTATATAATAATCACAGGGTCTATCCATCAGGAAGAGCTAACAATTATAAATGTCTATGTGCCAAATACAGGAGCCCCCAAATATATAAAACAATTACTCACAAACATAAGCAACCTTATGGATAAGAATGTGGTAATTGCAGGGGACTTTAACACTCCACTTACAGAAATGGATAGATCATCTAGACACACGGTCAATAAAGAAACAAGGGCCCTGAATGAGACATTGGATCAGATGGACTTGACAGATATATTGAGAACTCTGCATCCCAAAGCAACAGAATATACTTTCTTCTCGAGTGCACATGGAACATTCTCCAAGATAGATCACATACTGGGTCACAAAACAGCCCTTCATAAGTATACAAGAATTGAAATCATACCATGCATACTTTCAGACCACAATGCTATGAAGCTTGAAATCAACCACAGGAAAAAGTCTGGAAAACCTCCAAAAACATGGAGGTTAAAGAACACCCTACTAAAGAATGAATGGGTCAACCAGGCAATTAGAGAAGAAATTAAAAAATATATGGAAACAAACGAAAATGAAAATACAACAATCCAAACGCTTTGGGACGCAGCAAAGGCAGTCCTGAGAGGAAAATACATTGCAATCCAGGCCTATCTCAAGAAACAAGAAAAATCCCAAATACAAAATCTAACAGCACACCTAAAGGAACTAGAAGCAGAACAGCAAAGGCAGCCTAAGTCCAGCAGAAGAAGAGAAATAATAAAGATCAGAACAGAAATAAACAATATAGAATCTAAAAAAACTGTACAGCAGATCAACGAAACCAAGAGTTCGTTTTTTGAAAAAATAAATAAAATTGATAAACCTCTAGCCAGACTTCTCAAAAAGAAAAGGGAGATGACCCAAATAGATAAAATCATGAATGAAAATGGAATTATTATAACCAATCCCTCAGAGATACAAGCAATTATCAGGGAATACTATGAAAAATTATATGCCAACAAACTGGACAACCTGGAGAAATGGACAAATTCCTAAACACCCACACGCTTCCAAAACTCAATCAGGAGGAAATAGAAAGCTTGAACAGACCCATAACTAGCGAAGAAATTGAATCAGTCATCAAAAATCTCCCAACAAATAAGAGTCCAGGACCAGATGGCTTCCCAGGGGAGTTCTACCAGACGTTTAAAGCAGAGATAATACCTATCCTTCTCAAGCTATTCCAAGAAATAGAAAGGGAAGGAAAACTTGCAGACTCATTCTATGAAGCCAGTATTACTTTGATTCCTAAACCAGACAGAGACCCAGTAAAAAAAGAGAACTACAGGCCAATATCCCTGATGAATATGGATGCAAAAATTCTCAATAAGATACTAGCAAATCGAATTCAACAGCATATAAAAAGAATTATTCACCATGATCAAGTGGGATTCATTCCTGGGCTGCAGGGCTGGTTCAACATTCGCAAATCAATCAACGTGATACATCACATTAATAAAAGAAAAGATAAGAACCATAGGATCCTGTCAATCGATGCAGAAAAGGCCTTTGACAAAATTCCGCAACCTTTCTTAATAAAAACCCTTGAGAAAGTCGGGATAGAAGGAACATGCTTAAAGATCATAAAAGCCATTTATGAAAAGCCCACAGCCAACATCATCCTCAATGGGGAAAAACTGAGAGCTTTTTCCCTGAGATCAGGAACATGACAGGGATGTCCACTCTCACCGCTGTCGTTTAACATAGTGTTGGAAGTGCTAGCATCAGCAATCAGACAACAAAAGGAAATCAAAGGCATCAAAATTGGCAAAGATGAAGTCAAGCTTTCGCTTTTTGCAGATGACATGATATTATACATGGAAAATCCGATAGACTCCACCAGAAGTCTGCTAGAACTGATACATGAATTTAGCAAAGTTGCAGGATACAAAATCAATGTCCAGAAATCAGTTGCATTCTTATACACTAATAATGAAGCAACAGAAAGACAAAAAAAGAAACTGATCCCATTCACAATTGCACCAAGAAGCATAAAATACCTAGGAATAAATCTAACCAAAGATGTAAAAGATCTGTATGCTGAAAACTATAGAAAGCTTATGAAGGAAATTGAAGAAGGTATAAAGAAAATGGAAAAACATTCCGTGTTCATGGATTGAAAGAATAAATATTGTCAAAACGTCAATAGTACCCAAAGCTATCTACACATTCAATGCAATCCCAATCAAAATTGCACCAGCATTCTTCTCGAAACTAGAACAAGCAATCCTAAAATTCATATGGAACCACAAAAGGCCCCGAATAGCCAAAGGAATTTTGAAGAAGAAGACCAAAGCAGGAGGCATCACAATCCCAGACTTTAGCCTCTACTACAAAGCTGTCATCATCAAGACAGCATGGTATTGGCACAAAAACAGACACACAGACCAATGGAATAGAATAGAAACCCCAGAACTAGACCCACAAACGTATGGCCAACTCATCTTTGACAAAGCAGGAAAGAACATCCAATGGAAAAAAGACAGTCTCTTTAACAGATGGTGCTGGGAGAACTGGACAGCAACATGCAGAAGATTGAAACTAGACCACTTTCTCACACCATTCACAAAAATAAACTCAAAATGGATAAAGACCTGAATGTGAGACAGGAAACCATCAAAACCCTAGAGGAGAAAGCAGGAAAAGACTTCTCTGACCTCAGCCGTAGCAATTTCTTACTTGACACATCCCCAAAGGCAAGGGAATTAAAAGCAAAAATGAACTACTGGGACCTTATGAAGATAAAAAGTTTCTGCACAGCTAAGGAAAGAACCAACAAAACTAAAAGGCAACCAACGGAATGGGAAAAGATATTTGCAAATGACATATCGGACAAAGGGCTAGTATCCAAAATCTATAAAGAGCTCACCAAACTCCACACCCAAAAAACAAATAACCCAGTGAAGAAATGGGCAGAAAACATGAATAGACACTTCTCTGAAGAAGACATCCGGATGGCCAACAGGCACATGAAAAGATGCTCAACGTCGCTCCTCATCAGGGAAATACAAATCAAAACCACACTCAAATATTACCTCACGCCAGTCAGAGTGGCCAAAATGAACAAATCAGGAGACTATAGATGCTGGAGAGGATGTGGAGAAATGGGAACCCTCTTGCACTGTTGGTGGGAATGCAAACTGGTGCAGCCACTCTGGAAAACAGTGTGGAGGTTCCGAGAAAATTAAAAATAGACCTACCCTATGACCCAGCAATAGCACTGCTAGGAATTTACCCAAGGGATACAGGAGTACTGATGCATAGGGGCACTTGTACCCCAATGTTTATAGCAGCACTCTCAACAATAGCCAAATTATGGAAAGAGCCTAAATGTCCATCAACTGATGAATGGATAAAGAAATTGTGGTTTATATACACAATGGAGTACTATGTGGCAATGAGAAAGAATGAAATATGGCCTTTTGTAGCAACATGGATGGAACTGGAGAGTGTTATGCTAAGTGAAATAAGCCAGAGAAAGACAGATACCATATGTTTTCACTCTTATGTGGATCCTGAGAAACTTAACAGGAGTCCATGGGGGAGGGGAGGGGAAGGAAAAAAAAAAAGAGGTTAGAGTGGGAGAGAGCCAAAGCAAAAGAGACTCTTAAAAACTGAGAACAAACTGAGGGTTGATGGGGGGTGGGAGAGAGGGGAGGGTGGGTGATGGGTATTGAGGAGGGCACCTTTTGGGATGAGCACTGGGTGTTGTATGGAAACCAATTTGACAATAAACTTCATGTATTGAAAAAAAATAAAAAAATTTTAAAAAAGGTAAAAAAAAAAAAGAAAAGAAATCAAGAGTCAGATGCTCAACCGACTGAGCCACCCAGGCGCCCCTTAAACTTTTTACTGCTTGGGAAATACCTGCATGTTAACATGGGTGCATGTAATTATGGAAGCCAGGGGTTAGCGAGCAGGTGAAGCCAAACTGTGTGGGCACCAGGGACTCCCCCGTGCCCTAGTAGGTGAGGGGTGGCCTCCTTCGTCTGCACACCTGGGTGCCACTTCCAGCTTCTCACCAGACTTTCATGTGGTTGCGGCCAACAGGATGACACTTTCATGGTCTCAGGTTCAGAGAAGAGCCAAGGGTGAGCCAGGCTTCCAGCAGTAACTGCTCAGCCCCTCGACAGCCTCCAGGGAAGGAAAGTGGTGAGAATCGGTGAGACCTTGGCCACTCCTCTACCTTCTTCTACCAAAACAATTCCTTGTTTTTCCTTTTTTTTTTCCCCCTCAGGGTAAAATGTTGGAAAGGGGAGTCCTGTGTCTAAATAAAGCTGGAAACCAAGAGTGAAGGAGATTGTGTTCTCTAGAACGGAAGAACGCTCTGATTCCTGCTTCCTGGAGCTCGGGTGAGTTCGGTTTGCAGCGACTAATGTATACAAGTCTTGGTCAAAGATGACGTTGGCCCAAAGTCACATGGGGTCAAAGGAGACTGTAGCCCACAGCTGCCTCCCAGGTCAGGCTGCACCTCTGTGGACAGGGGCATGCCATCCTCGGGGCAGGAAAGATCATGTGGATGGGAGGCATTTTCAGTGCACATGGAAAACCAGACAGTTGTAAATGACGTGTTATATTTTATTTGTTAACGTTTATTTATTTTGAGAAAGAAAGAGTCGGGGAGGGGCAGACAGAGAGGGAATCCCAAGCAGGCTCTGCTCTGTCAGGACAGAGCCCGATGTGGGGCCCGAACTCACGCATCGCTGAAATCAAGAGTCAGACACAACCGACTGAGCCACCCAGGCGCCCCATGACTGTTATATTTTAACTCTCCAAGTCTCAGTGTCCTCATCTGTAAAATGGAGCGATGACAGTGACCTCACAGGACTGAACAAGTAATATGTATAAAGCTGTCTGCCCAGCATTTGTCCTGAGGTCAGTGCAAATGTGGGCTATTGTCACCTAGGTATATGCTGTCCTGTGTCACTCTCCAGCCTCTTTTTTTTTTTTTTTAATGTTTATTTAATTTTGAGATGGAGAGAGACGGAGTGTGAGTAGGAGAAGGGAAGAGAGAGAGAGAGAGAGAGACACACACAGAATCCAAAGCAGGCTCCAGGCTCTGAGCTGTCAGCACAGAGCCCAACACAGGGCTCGAACCCACAAACCGTGAGATCATGACCTGAGCCAAAGTCGGACAGTCAACTGACTGAGCCACCCAGGCGCCCCTTATCTTAAATTTTTTAATGTTTATTTTTGAAAGAGAGAGAGACAGAGCACAAGCAGTGGGGGAGGGGCAGAGAGAGGGTGACACAGAATCCAAAGCAGGTTCAAGGCTCTGATCCGTCAGCACAGAGCCCGACGCGGGGCTTGAACTCATGAACCGTGAGATCATGACCTGAGCTGAAGTTAGACATTTAACTGACTCAGCCACCCAGGCGCCCCTCTCTCCAGCCTCTTCACGGGGGAGCCACGTGTGGCACAGCTGGGCAGAAAGTGCTTGGATGGCATTATACTCTCCTATAGCCTGTGGCCTCCCGTCTCCCCACAACACCCAGCCCAGTGTCTGGCATACAGTCAGTTCTCCACAGACATTTGTCAGCTGAGTCATAAATAGTGTAGCTGAGCTCACGCGCTATCTTTTCTTTCGCGGTCCATGAGATCGTGCTCCCCAGTCACCCTTGTATCTGTTTGCTCCTTTATAGAGAATACCACCTTGACTTCCAAGCACTTTTTGATTTTTTTGTTTGTTTGTTTGTTTTGTTTAGAAAAAAAAGTTTCTGTGGTTTGATCTTCTGGTCTACCTACATGAAGTAAAAGAAAAGGAAGGATAAAAATCGCATTCTTTTGTGGGTTTTTTTAAGTGCACCTTTGGAGTCAACCCAATTAAGAGCTTGTATTTTCTGCTCTTAAACTATAGGATATTGGGGGGAAAGTTGATTTCACTGTGCTTTGTATTCTCCACTTGTAAAAACAGAGGAGAAAAGCACATTTTCTTTCAGTGCCTTAACAATTTAAAATTTTTTTAATGTTTTATTTTATCTTTGAGCGAGAGAGAGACAGAGCGCCACTGGGGGAAGAACAAAGAGAGAGGGAGACACAGAATCCGAAGCAGGCTCCAGACTCTGAGTTGTCAGCACAGAGCCTTGACGCGGGGCTTGAACCCACAAACTGCGAGATCATGATCTGAGCTGAAGTTGGACGCTTAGCCAACTAAACCCCCCAGGCTCCCTCAGCACATTAGCAATTTAATTTTTATTCATTTTGACCTTTGTTGAGGATAACACATTTTTGAATGCAGCAGAGACTGTCTTGTTTTTGAAAGATGAGAAAGGTTAAATATCAGTAAAGATCCCCTACATGAAGTATATTCAATAGTAGGAACATGAAGAGGTTTAAATTCTCCTCCACCATTGGGTGGATTTTGAGTTAAAAATGTGGGGTGCCTTGGGGAGCCTGGGTGGCTCAGTAGGTTGAGCTTCCCACTTCATCTCAGGTCATGATCTCACAGTCCGTGAGTTCAAGCCCTGCGTCGGGCTCTGTGCTGACAGCTCAGAGCCTGGAGCCTGTTTCAGATTCTGTGTCTCCCTCTCTCTCTGCCCCTCCCCTGCTCATGCTCTGTCTCTCTCTGTCTCAAAAATAAATAAATAAAAACATTAAAAATTTTTTTAAAAAATATGAGGTGTCTGGCTGGCTCAGTCAGAAGAGCATGTGACTCTTGATCTTATGGTTCTGAGTTCAAGGCCCATATTGGGTGTAGAGATTACTTGAAAATAAAGTACTTAAAAATAAAATAAAATAATTTAACAATAGATCTTATGTAAGATGAATTGTGTAATTTCTCAGCTGACAAAAGATATCATTGAGTTAAATCTTTAAAAAATATGCATACTTGATATTACAGTTAATGTTGAACTCACAAAGAGTTTTCCTGTTTAACATATACTTCAAAGATAAATAATGATGAAATAGCACAGTCACTTGAGAATACAGTTTGGCAGTTTCCTGAAAACTGATCATGCACTTTGTATAATCTAGCAATGATACTTGTGGGTATTTATTCCAGAGAAATGAAAATTTATGTTCATACAAAAACTTGTCCATGGATAATCATGGCAACTCTACTCATAATATCCCAAACTGGAGATAAACCAAATGTCCTTCCATGGTGAACGGTTGAAGAAATTGTTGTGCTCTGTACTATGGATCACTACTCCACAATAGAAAGGATAAATTCCAGATATATGCATCAGGAATTATGCTGAAGAAAACAGTCAATCTCAGAAGGTTATATACCATGTAACTTTATGTAGCATTCTTTAAAAAAAAAAAAATGTTTACTGTGGCACCTGAGTGGCTCAGTCCGTTAAGCATCAGACTTCAGCTCAGGTCTGATCTCACCGTTCATGAGTTCGAGCCCCGTGTCAGGCTCTGTGCTGACAGCTTAGATCCTGGAGCCTGGTTTGGATTCTGTGTCTCCCTCTCTCTCTGTTCCTCCCCACCCTCGTACTCTGTCTCTGTCTCTTTCTCAAAAATAAACATTAAAAAAATTTTTTTAATAAAATGAAAATTTAGGGGCAACTGGATGGCTCAGTTGGTTAAGCATCCAACCCTTGATTTCTGCTCAGATCATGAGCAGATCATAGCAGACTGTCATGAGATCTAGCCCCATGTCCAGCTCCATGCTGAGCATGGAGCCTGCTTAGGATTCTCTCTCTCTTTCTCTCTCTCTCTCTCTGCCCCTCTCCTACTCTCTCTCTCCCTCAAAATAAATAAGCATTAAAAATTTTTTAAAAAGTAGAACTTGGGGCACCTGGGTGGCTCAGTCGGTTGAGCGTCTGACTTTGGCTCAGGTCATGATCTCATAGTTTGTGGGTTCGAGTTCTGCGTCAGGCTCTGTGCTGACCTCTTGCTCAGAGTCTGGAGCCTGCTTCAGATTCTGTGTCTCCTTCTCTCTCTGCCCCTCCCCCGCTCACACTTTGTCTCACTCTGTTTCTCAAAAATAAATAAACCTAAAAAAAATTTTTTTTTAAAAAGTAAGTAAAACTTTGAAACAAAAATACAGAAAAGAAAAAATAGAAGTTCTACACAAAATAAATTTCCATTGCAGACATTAGGTTTTTTTCAGTAGACTTATCTAAAAAGGGAGCCACGTGGTATTACAAATGATACACAGAAAGGGAACTAGAAAATGTAACCCAGCAAACTTTCCTTTTGACTTAGCTTGTGAACACAGATGGAGTCGATTGAATCATAAAAATTTGGCTCTCCAAAATAATAATTAAACTTGAACTCCAAACATTTTTATTCATCTCTTAAAAATCCAAGAGAGCTCCAGGGGCACCCGGGTGGCTCAGTCGGTTAGGCGTCCAAATTCAGCTCAGGTCATGATCTCACGGTTCATGGGTTCGAGCCCCACATGGGGCTCTGGGCCGACAGCTCAGAGCCTTAAGCCTGCTTCGGATTCTGTGTCTCTCTCCTCTCTCTCTCTCTCTTCCCCTCTGCTCCTCCCCAACTTGCACTCTGTCTCTCTCTCTCTCTATGTCTCAAAAATAAACATTATTTTTAAAAAAATCCAAGAAAGCTCCAGCATAGCTGTTAAAGAATACGCATACTTATCTATATTTTTGGAGAAAGAACATGAAGCATAAAGTTTCTCCCTGTATGCATACTACAGAATTTCTGTTAACATTCCTTATTCTCCATAAGTGGCTCTATTTCTTTCCCTTCCCTTTGATTCTCACAATAATTGCAGGAAGTATGTAGAGGAAAGAACAGCAGCGGAAAAATCATAGGCTGCTAACGCAACCATTCTTGAATAAACTGCCTAGATGATCACACATAGGCAGACGCAGGTGTCCCCAGTAACCCAGAGACACCCCACCACCACCACCCTCACCTAGTCTACCAAAAGGACCCAAACATGTGGAGTGACTTGACCACTCTTCCAAAGCACTGTGCCGATGGAAACAATGTTCAGTTCATTCCATTTTCCGACATTTTATTCTCCTTATTACTGTGTGAGGTAGGCGTCTTATAGGTAAAGAAACCACATAACTCACCAATTTGCAGAAGAAACGTATACATGACCGAGCCTGGGGCTCGTCCTGGCCCAGCCACACTCACGGTGACTTGGCTTTCACCTTCTGGAGCCGAGCTTCATGGGTGTGAATCTCAGCTTTACCATGTGTGAGCTGTGCTGTGCCAGGCTGGTTATGTGACCTCTCTGTGCCTCAGATTCCTTATCTGTAAATTAGTGGCAGTGTTTTGAGGATCAAATAACTTGATACATGTAAATCTGTAAATCATTCAGTCGGGAGCCCTCAAGCTATGTCCTGTGGGCCCCCGCCCAGCCTGCTGCCTGTTTTGGAAAATTAAGTTTTATTGGAACAGAACCACGTTCGCCCCTCCCATGTTATCTGTGGCTGCTTTCTCACTACGATGGCAAAATTGAGTAGTTGTGACAGAGATCAGGGCCCAGAGAGTCCCAAAACATTTGCTATCTGGTCCTTTCCAGAAAAAGTTTGCCGACACCTGATCTAGTTGAATACGTGGCAAAAGCTAAGTGTTCAGGAAATGTTGGCTCCTGTCATCCCTGTTGCTGTTAAAGTTCACACTGAAGGCTTGGAGAACAGGCTGCCCCCTCCATGGAGGGCCTGGCACAGTTCATACTTCAAGTCACATGTGCTTCAATCATAATTTACTTATTTATTTTTGAGAGAAAGAGAGAGACAGAGCCCAAGCAGGGGAGGGGCAGAGAGAGGGCGACACAGAATCTGAAGCAGGCTCCAGGCTCTGAGCTGTCAGCACAGAGCCTGACGCGGGGCTCAAACCCACAAACCGTGAGATCACGACCTGAGCTGAAGTCAGACACTTAACTGACTGAGCCACCCAGGCACCCCTAATGTTTATTTTTGAGAGAGAGAGACAGAGCACGAGCAGAGGAGGGGCAGAGAGAGAGGGAGACACAGAATCGGAAGCAGGCTCCAGGCTCTGAGCTGTCTGTCAGCACACAGCCTGACGCGGGGCTCAAACCCACAAACTGTGAGATCATGACCTGAGCTGAAGTCGGACACTCCACCGACTGAGCTAGCCCCAATCATAATTCATCTAGAAAACCCATACAGTTGGCTGTAACTTAGGCCTGTGTTATGAAGGCAGTAACCTGGTAAAACAGGCTTCTCCTTACAGAGAAAAAACTATAGTCACTTTAATCTTTGGGTTGGGTTTTTTGGGGTTTTTTTGTTTGTTTTTTTGGTCAAAAAATCTTGGTTTGGGGCATAGTTGCCGCATGACTTTTCTGGGTCATGCCAACCCATGCGTTTGCTAAGAGATCATGAGAGGATGGGCTGCTTCGCCCCCCTCCCCTCCCATGCTAGGTCATTATGGTCATGTTCTCTGGGGAGGGGAAGTGTCATTACCTAAAAGGGCCTGCTGTTTCTGGAGGAAACAGCTGAGGTAGAACCAAGGGGAGGGAGGGACCATACACTAATCTGGATTTGCAACAAGTGGAAGGCAAAAATAATAATCCTGCCACTGGCCCAGGTAGAACTCCTGGATTAGTTTGTATCGGCCCCAGTCACAAGATCCACTCGTCACACGGCACGCGGAGTGATCTGTGAAAACACCTGTCAGGTTATGTCCCTCCCTTGACCAGCATCGTCCCTGGACTTCTCATCTTAGCACCTGGTCCAGGTTCCATGATCCTGTTCCGTCTGCTCCTCTGACCTCAGTCTGCCCTCTCTCTCCCCTTGCTCACTTGGGCTGACCACAAAGGCCTTCTGTGGTTGCAAGGGCTTGTCCAGCCTGCTCCTGCCTCGCTTTGCTCTGTCTCTCCCTGGTTCCTGCTCCTGTGGAGAAAGAGACATTTTAAGCACTGATGCAAAAATATTTCTTTGATGAAGTTCTTTACCATGGCCAGTTTTCTTAGGCACTTAAGAAATTGTTTCCTTTGGTAGGGGGAGTGTCTGGGTGGCTCAGTCAGTTAAGCATTGGACTCTAGATCTCAGCTCAGGTCTTGATCTCAGGGTCGTGAGTTCAAGCCCTGTGTGAGGCTCCAAGCTGGGTATGGTGCGTACTGAAAAAAAAAAAAAAAAAGAAAAAAAAAGTTGTTCAATGAATGAATGAATGAACTGGCAAGGTTTTTAGCCCCACAACTTAAAAAAAAAAAAAAAGGCTGACATAGACAATAACTCTTCAGGCAACATTCATCTAGGTCAGGAGCAGTATGTAGTTGGAGGGCATAGGGGGACAGAAAGACTGTGTGGAACAGAACTATTTGTAATGTGCTTTCAAAATGCATTCCTCTGATACACACATCCTCTCTTCTGCCATTTAGGCAACGGACTTGGAAAGCCTGTGGAAATGTGTTTTAACCAGCAATTACACTCCACCTTGTTAATCTTCATCAAGCTGCCTGTAAAACCAGCAGACAGATGCAACTCCCCTGAGCACTGAGTCCCCTTCAATGCTTGCAAGGTAATCTTTCCCTTCAGTGTCTCTGGGATCATGGTCAAAAGTCTAGTTCTGTTTTCAGAAGAGAACACAAATCACTTTTTGTTTATGGCTCCATAAACAAACAAACAAAACATATATATATGTATGAAAAGTTATTAACATATAAAAGCCCATTAATGAAAATAACTGTGTACCTGAGACTAGATCTTCAATATTTTCCCAAAAAGTAAAACTAGGCTTGGCATAGGAAAGACATGACGTCATTATCCCTCTATTAGAGTCTTTTTTTTTTTTTATGTTTTATTTATTTAAGTAATCTCTATACCCGCCATGCAGCTCAAACTCACGACCCTGAGATCAGGAATTGCACGCTGTTCTGACTGAGCCAGCCAGGCACCCCCAGAGTTCTTTTTTCTAGTACTAAAATTAGACAGACATTCCACACAGAATGAAAGATCTAAGCAGCCCCTTTAATTACCTACACCAGTGAACTAGGGATGCCACGAAAGCAGGCATCGGGTCCTTCAGAATCCACTCCGAGGACCAAGCACGTCCAGGTCATTGGATAACAGCACATGGATGTCTTATTGAAAATGGATTTAGGGCACCTGAGTTATTTGGTTGGTTAAGCATCCAGTTCCAGCTCAGGTCATGATCTCACAGTTTGTGAGTTTGAACCCCATATTGGGCTCTCTGCTCAGAGCCTGCTTGAAATCCTTTGTCTCCATCTCTTTGCCTCTCCCCTGCTCATGTTCTCTCTCAAAAGTAAATAAACATTAAAAAAAAAAAAAGAAAGAAAGAAAATTGGGGCCCCTGGGTGGCTCAGTCGGTTAAGTATCCAACTCTCGGTTTTGGCTCAGGTCATGATCTCAGTTTGTGAGTTCTGAGCCCCGCGTCGTGCTCTGTGCTGACAGCTCAGAGCCTGGAGCCTGAGCCCCCCATCGCTCTCTGTCTCTATCTCTCAAAACGAAATAAACACTAAAAAAAAATTTTAAACTCTTCACATAAATTATTTAACATCTATCTGGACAGACCCAGGGGATATTCATTCTAGTGAGAATTCTGAATTTCACATAAATGGCAGATTTGAATGAGAATTTCAAAGTGGGGCAGACGAGAAGCGTGTCTTCCAGGAGGATTACATTTTTATTGCACTGAATGAGGATTGGACTCAGATTTTACTGGAGCAAATTAAATATGGGACATTTGTTCTCGTCACGTAACAAAAAGTATCGTCTAAATGGAGTTTATCAAATAAAATAGCTTTCTATGTATTTGGTGGATTAGAAAGATTAGTCTTTCATGGAGTGGTGCATTTTGCTCTTCTCCACAGAGAGCACATCCTGATGGGTCTCTGAAGAGGGGCCCCAACCTGTATAGGAAAACTCAGAGGCCGTGTTTGCAGATCGTTCCGTCTCTGCTGGGTGCCGGGCCCTCTATGGGCTTTACAGCTGTGACCTCCCTTAAACCATAGATACAGTAAACAAACAAGTGGTTACCAGATGGAGAGGGCTTGGGGAGCAGGCAAAGTAAGTGAAGGGGATTAAGAGGTTCAAACTTCCAGTTATAAAATAAATAAATCACGGGGATAAAAAGTACAGCCTCAGGAATATAGTCAATAATGTAATAACTTTGTACGGTGACAGATGGTGACCACGCTTGTCACGGGGATCATTTTGTAATGTATGAAATTACTGAATCATTATGATGCATGCCTGCAATTAATACGATATTGTGTGTCAGTTACACTTCAGTAAGAAATCTTTTAATAAATAAATACAATACACCTTTCAAACAACCTGACCAGACAGTTAGGGATACAGAGTTAAACCATTTGCCCAAGGTTGCCGTGGCTAGTGGGTCAGCAAGTTCAGGCCTGACTCTGGGGTCCACGAGCACTCAACCACTTTCCTGGGGCCTCTCTCTCAGTTGAGAAATGTCCAATAAACTTGAATCTGAATCAGGAGAGTGTTATGGTTCATTTGGCTGTTTCTCTGTTTTATTATTATATTTTGAATGTTTATTTAATTTTGAGAGAAAGAGAAACAGAGCACAAGTTGGGGAGGAGCAGAGAGAAGGAGACACAGAATCTGAAGCAGGCTCCAGCCTCTGAGCTGTCAGCACAGAGCCCGACACGGGGCTCTCGAACTCACAACCTGCAGGATCATGACCAGAGCCAAAGTCAGACACTTAACTGACTGAGCCACCCAGGCGCCCCGTGGATGGGGTGCATTCTTATCCACTCCGAAGATTTCCTTGTCTGCGAAGGATGCTGAGTTACTGGTACACTCCTGGTCTCCTGCTGATGCCTCAGTTACTCTGGCTCAGTGGAGGTGGAGGATGTGTCCTCACTGGCAGGTTTGAGAACGGGAACTACTCGTGCTGAGGGTTGACCCTTGCTCCCTTGCTTGCCCACCCAGAGTATTCTGAAATATTCCCAGAAATGTGATCACAGAATGGGTTCCTTTAGAGAAGTACCTCCTTATCAAACTATTAAACATACTTCTGTAAGAATAATTGGTTTGCATCCCCTGATGCGACCAGGTTAGTTTATTTGTTTTAAATATGTCTGTGCGTTGGGGCACCTGGGTGGCTCAGTTAAGCATCTGACTCTTGATTTTGGCTCAGGTCATGATCTCACAGTTTGTGAGTTTGAGCCCTGAGTCGGGCTCTGCACTGACAGCCTGCTTGGGGTTCTCTCTCTGTCTCTCCCTGCCCCTCCTCTGCTCACCCTCTCTCTTAAAACGAACAAACAAACAAACAAACAAACATTGAAAAAATATGTCTGTGTGTTCTGTTTGGGGCAGAGTTCTCTGGACTGCACAGGGCCACTTTGGCAGCTAATGTATTTAAGTGTTTCTGAGAGGATGCTTTGGATGGTTCAGTCAGTTGTGTGTCCAACTTTGGCTCAGGTCATGATCGCACAGTTCGTGGGTTTGAACCCCACATCAGGCTCGTGGCTGTCAGCATGGAGCCTGCTTTGGATCCTCTGTCCCCTTTTCTCTCTGCTCCTACCCCCACTTGTACTCTCTCAAAAATAAATAAAACATTAAAAAAAAATAAAATAAAATATTTCTGAGTAGTGTGACCTATACCCAGTAGAACATTCTGTTTCTTTGCCATTCTAAGGTAAAGCCTAGCATAGGACAATCATGGGGAAGGAGAGTGGTGATAGCGTCCTTTGGTGATTCTGATACGCGTCCCAACTTAACACCCATACTCACTCAGTCATCCTTGAGGAATAAATAGCTCTAAATATAAGATCACGCTGGTGCCCACTGGCCACGAAAAATCTTTCCTCTCAAGAGGGAAGTTACACCAAATCAAAAGAAAATGTCACCACATTCTTCTTAATGAGCTAGAAGGAAGAACATTACCATAACCCTTTTAATAATTTGTGATCCTTGTACTATACTGCTGGGACACAAGTGGTTACTTTAAGGAGTTAGGCTTTCCAAAGATCCCTGTGGGTTTTGCCTTACATTTTTCTTTTTCCCCACAGTTTACTCATCAACTTTATCCAAAGGAAATTTGTGACACAGCTCAATGCTTAAGAGACCAGGGAACAAAGTTAGGGCTGGAAACAGTGACCTGGTTTCGCTAGATATAGCCGGAAAATTACAGATTTATAGGTCACTGTTTTTTTGTTTTTGTGGTTTTTTTCCTACCAGCAGTGTCTTACTCAATTAGATTATGGCCTGCAGCCCTGTCACCTGTCTCTCATATAAATAAAATTTCCCAAGAATGCCATTTCAGCCCTACGCATTGGATGACAGGCACAGTCATCTCAGCTAGAATAAATTATCTTGTTTGTTCCAGGAGAAATTCGGTTCTCTCAGTGGGTGTGGTAAGAAAATCTGCTCAAAGCCAAAGGTGAGTGATCAAATACAATGGTCTCTAGGACCACAGAATTCTATGATTATAGGGTATAGAATGGAAATTAATGAGATCTGCTCCACACAAACAAGCAGATCTAGGAGTAGAAGTATGTCACAACCTGGGGTGCCTGGGTGGCTCAGTTGGTTGAGCGTTTGACTTCAGCTCAGGTCATGTTCTCACGGTTTGTGAGTTCGAACCTTGCATCAGGCTGGCTGCTGTCCGCACATGAGCCTGCTTCAGACTTTGTCCCCCTCTCTATGTCCCTCCCTGACTGATTCCCTTTCTCTCTCTGTCTCTCAAAAATGGAATAAACATTAAACTAAAATATGTCATGACTTGAAGACAACCTCAAGTTTATTTTTAGGTGACATGAATCTTTTAAGGTTCTTGATTTCAGAAACAAAACCCACTCTGACTCGTTTAAGCAGAAAAAGAATTTTATTAAAAGTTTAAAGTAGTTGTCAGACTCTTGGTGGGGGCCATTGAATGAACCATGGATGCTCTGAGCCCGGGAGCCACATGCAAGTTACACAGCAGGATGGCTCCCCCAAGTACCCCACTTTCCCGGGGCCTGGACAGCCCAGCACTCACCCCCAGGGGTGGACTCTAGAGGCCACCGCTAGAATCTCCAGCAGTGGTCCCTGGACGCGGCCTCCTCTCCCCTCACCTGTCAGGATGGCATCTGTGAGGTGCCTCACTTCCTTCTGCATGGAGGTCTCCCTGGTGTGGATCTAACTGGCAGCACCTGGAGCACCCCCATCCTCAAATCTAAGACGTCAAGAGACGTTCTGACTTCTTTGGAGAGCAAACTCTCCGAAACTGGGACATCCTCCATATATAAAAAGGGCTCAAAAGTAACAGGTGGCCAAAAACCATGATGGATGCCCACTTCGGCTTCCCCTAGGGGCCTGGAGAGGCTGAAGCACGTCTTTCCAGGGAAGTTAATGACCCACAGGGTAGGCTCTCTACTAGCAGGACGTGGGGAATGGGAACGAGCTGGTAGATCGATTTCCTTCCTCTCTCCTGCGGGGCTGCCTTGAGATGCCGCAGTTTGTTTGGTCTTACTGAACACGTCCCATGAGATGCAGTAGTAACTACTTGCAACCAATAACAGGCTGACTCCAGCCTCTCTCACGTTCGCCCCTGATTCATTCCCCCTTCTCCCTCACCCTTGCTTCCCTGGGATTGCACCTCCCTACAAGGGGAGCAGTGCACAGGCTTTTCCCTTAGGCTCTGGTTTCTCAGGGAACCCACGCTGTAAGCACAGCTTACTGCAGGTGCAACGTCTGTCTTCTCACTCCTCTTTGCCGGGTTCCCATAACCAGCTTCAGTGATTTTCCCTAGAAAACCAGTAATAGACACTCATGCTGATTTATCAACCCATATTTGCTTCAGCTGTCACTCATGCTGAAGACTTCTGTCTCTGATTTATCGTTGCCTTATGTACAAAAAGAGAATTATTATTCATTGGGAGATTGGGCTGGGAGAGTGGGGGTGGAGGAATCAGCTTCCCAACTCTTTCAGGGTCACTGAGAGTCTCTTAGCTTCTGGTTGAAACAGCCCCATGCTTTGTTAGAGCCATGCTGACTTTTTTTTAGGTCCTCTAAACCAGCCATTGTGCCCCGGTGCTCTGTGCCCTTCTGCAAGTTGTTTTCTAGAAAGTGGTGCTTCTTTCTTTTCTTTCTTTCTTTCTTTCTTTCTTTCTTTCTTTCTTTCTTTCTTTCTTTCTCTCTCTCTTTCTTTCTTTCTTTCACGTTTATTTTTGAGAGAAAGAGAGTGCAAAAGCAAGGGAGGGGCAGAGACAAAGGGGAAGAGAGGATCTGAAGTGGGCTCCATGCTGATAGCAGAGAGCCTGATACAGGGCTCGAACTCATGAACTACAAGATCATGACCTGACCTGAAGTGAGATGCTTAACCAACTGAGCCATCTGGGGGCCCTGCTCTTCTTTCTGTAACTGAAGGCTTCTTACCCTTGAAAACTAAGCTTGGGTGTCTCCTCCTTAAGGAAGCTCTCCCGAAGACCCCTGACCACAATTCAAATTAATTTGAGCTGTGTATTCTACTGATACACTGTGCAGAATATTTATGTGGGCCATACTGGACTTCAGCGATGAGTTTATTGGTCTGTCTTCCCTAAAAGATGACAAGCTTCTTGAGGGCCAGGACCATGTCTCATTTGGCTTTATAGCCCTAGCTTCAAGCAGTGTCACAGACACATAATGGTTATTCTGTAAAACGCTACTGAATAAATGGATAATATTTGCGGAATAATTGAGTATTTCCAATCAGAGTCTCTGAGCTAGCTTGTGGCAGCACCCAGAAAAATCCCCTTTGCAAGCCCTTCATCACGTGGAAGAGCTTCTCCAGCCTTCCACCCAGCTGTGAATCAGTCATAACTGCACTGCATGGTCCTAGTGAAAAATCCCTGTGATCTCCCTAGGAAGGAAGAAAACCCTAGGAAAGGGTTTAGCGTCCATGTTTGGTTGGTTTTTGAGTCAGCAAATGAAGGTGATAAGAAACTAAATTTCTACTTTAAAAAAAAATGTTATTTCACTTAAGATTTGCCTCATAGATGGGGCACCTGGGTGGCTCAGTCGGTTAAGCAGCCGACTCTTGACTTCGGCTCAGGTCACGATCTTGCAGTTTGTGAGATCAAGTCAAGCGCGAAGTCAGGCTCTGGCAGCTGGCCCTGCTTGGGATTCTCTCTCTCTCCCTCTCTCTCTCTCCACCCTTTGCCCACTCGTGCACACACTCTTACTCTCTCTCTCTCTCTCTCTCTCCAAAAGAATTAAAAACAAATTTGCCTCATAGCTGGCCAGACTGTTTGTCAACCATGTATACTCATTCATTTGTTCAAGGATCCATTTAACAACATTAATGCCTACAGTGGGCCTCTTCTAGGCATAGGGTTGCAAGAGTGGACAGAACAAAGATCATCCTCCATGAAGATTGCATTCTAATGGGAGATGTGCACAAACATTGTAACCTGTATTCAATAATTCTTTCAACAAATATTTATTAAGTGCTATTGAGTAAACTCTACTGTGGCCTAGATAAACTAAAAAAAACACACTTTACAAAAAAACTTGAGGTGTCTCAGTGGCTCAGTTGGTCGAGCGTCCAACTCCTGGTTTCCTCTCAGGTCATGATCTGGAGGTTTGTGAGGTCGAGCCCTGAGTTGGACTCTGCACTGACAGCACAGGACCTACTTGGGATTTTCTCTCTCTCCCTCTTTCTCTCCCCTTCCCCCACTCAGGCTTGCACGCTCTCTCTCAAAATAAATAAACTAGAAAAAAAATTGAAACTCTACTGTGGCCTAGATGGCAGAGATACAAGGGTGCCCCATGGAGGTGGTTCTCATCTAGATCAAATCACCACACAAGTAGATAATAACAGATGGTGTCAACTATTATGAAGGAAAAGCAGATTGGAAGGAATCCAAATCTAGACAGCACTGACCGTGGCCAAGAAAGGCTTCCTTGGGAGCTGGCATTCAAACTATGTCCTGGAGGCTCATGACTCATAAGATAAAAGAGGGTTGGAGGCTCATTCCAGACAGAACCCCTAACATATGCAAAGGGACACTGCCACATTCCTGGATTTGTAAGAAGCCCAGGGCAGCTGGGGAGAGCCAGGAAGGTAGGAGAGAGAAGCAGGAAAGGTGGTCGGGGCCAGATCATGCAGGGTTTTATAGGTCATTGAAGGAGTCTGGTCACACACATAAGAAAATAATAGATTACAGAAGAGGGAATGGGGTTGTCGATAAAAATTAGTTCATGAACTTCAAAGTTACTCATCTCTATTATTTTGGTTTACCTTCTGGTGTAAGTAAGTAAGTTTTGGGGTGTTTTTTCATACCAATAGATATTAGAAATTGGTAGCATTAAAAACTATTCCAATGACTTCCGCTAAAAAGAGCTCTTAGTGTTAGTATAACATTTGGAAAACTGATATCGTCAGTTGACTCTATTTGAGAATCTAAATACACGTAAATATTTTTATTTATCTGCCACATTTCAACTAGTATGCACCTTCCTACCCCTCTTGCTGATATATCCTACCAAGAACATTCTAATTTTCATGCATAAAAGATAACAATATTTTTCTTCTGCGAAGATTCAAATATAGACTCTTGCTTACTGTTTCTCAGGTGACATCTGGTGGTTAAAAACTGAAATGCAGTTTTATGTAGTTGGAAAGGTGAGGTGGTCAAATTCTTTGAGTAGGAAATCATTGAAGAATTTGAGCTGAATTGGTTGAAGACTGATTTTGCTTAGATTTTTGGCATTGTGTGATCCACAGCAAGTAGGCGTTGTGGTAGGAGATGTGGTGGAGAGAAGGGTAATGTTCTACTGGATGTGGCAGGCTTTTAGCCCTGCTCAACCCTCTGGCAATTAATAGCTAGAAGATTTGCTTTTGTGTTTGCTTTTCAAAAGAGCTTCCTGGGGTGCCTGGTTGGCTCAGTGGGTGGAGCAAATGACTCTTGATTTGGGGGTTGTGAGTTCCAGCCCCATGCTGGGTACAGAGATTACTTAAAATCCTGGGGAAAAAAAAAAACAAAAACAAAAAAAAACCACCCAAAACAACAGCAACAACAATAACAACACAAAACCACTTCCAAACTGAAGGAGCAGATCAGCTGCAGGCAGACAAGAATCAGATTAATATTGGGCTCCGCAGTGGCAGTACTGGATAGAAGAGACAACAGAATAGTTTCTTCAGCATTCTGAGGGAACTTTACTTTTATCTAGAGTTCTCAACTAAGCCGACTCTCCTTCAGATGTGAGCAAAACAAAAGCATTTAAAATATCGTCTTTATCAGTTTGTTTTTAGGGATTTTATTTTTTGCTATTGTAATTTGGGTCTTTATTTCCACTGGGTCTTTATTTGGTCTTTATTTCCTTCCTTCCTTTCATTCTTTTTTTCTTCTTTCTTCACTGAGGTATAACTGATATGTATCCCTTATGTTTGCTAACTGGTCGTTACTGTTTGTATAGGTGAAATCAGTTGATTTTCATACATGAATTTTATATCCTTGCAGGTCATAAGTTCTCATATGGTTTATAATAGATTTATAATTGAGTTTCTTGAGTTTTCTAGGTATACAGTTATCTCTAAATAGTAATAAATGTATCTCTCTTCTAATGGTTATACCCCCTGTGCCTTTGTCTTGTCTGATTATGTTGGTTAAATGTCCAGAACTATGCTAAATAATAATGGAGACTGTAGACATAATTGTCTTGCTGTTTTCTTTTTTTTAACATTAAACATCTTTTCCACTTTATGTTGTTTTTCTAAGTAGGCTCCATGCCCCACGTGGGGCTTGAACTCACGACCCCAGGAACAAGAGTTACGTGCTCTACCAACTGAGCCAGCAAGATGCCCCTTGCTGTTGATTTTCACAGGAATGCTTCAGTGTTTCCTCATTAGACATATTGCTGGCTTTTAAAAAGATTCATCTTTCCTATTTTAAGAAGGTTTTTTTAAGTTTATTTCATTATTTTGAGAGAGAGAGAACGCGTGTGTGTGGGAGGGGAAGGGAGGGAGGGAGAGCAAGAGAATTCCAAGCAGACTCCGCACTGCCAGCACAGAGCCCAATGTGGGCTTTGAACTCACAAACCGTGAGATCATGAACGGAGCCAAAATCAAGAGTTGTATGCTAACTGAGCCACCCGGGTGCCCGGGAAGATTTTTTAAAAATCAAATGTGGATGTTGAAATCTATCAACTGCATCATCTTTGCAGAAAATCATACAATTCTTTTTTCTCTTTTAATCTATTTTATCAGCCTGAGTTCAGTTGCAGGAAATAGAAAGGGATTTAATACAGGGAATCAAGTGCTCACAAATCGGGAGGGCGGGGGGAGCAGGTTCTAAGAATAATTCCCAAAGCCATGCCAAGAGATGGGCTCCCTCCACCATGGTCAGGAAGCCATGCTCCCATCCATTAGCTCCAGGAGCACACCGTCTTTTTTTTAATGTAATTAAAAAATTTTTTTTCATTTATTTATTTATTTATTTATTTATTTATTTGAGAGACAGAGAGCACAAGTGGGGAGGGGCAGAGAGAGGAGACAGATTCCAAAGCAGGCTCCAGGCTCTGAGCTGGCAGCACAGAGCCCGATGTGGGGCTCGAACTCACAAACTGTGAGATCATGACCTGAGCTGAAGTTGGACACTTAACCAACTGAGCCATCCAGGCGCCCCCAGGAGCACACTGTCTTAATGTAATCTGGGAATGAGGCGTTGCTGCCAGAATTATCTGTCGCCTCTGGATTTCAAAACTGATGAACTGATGCTGGACCGTTAGCTCCACTGTTTCACCACGTCTGCTACAATCAACTCCAGCAAAACGGGTGCCTCAGGCACCACCTCTTTCCCTATTTAATTGAGTTCTGAAATCGAGTTTCACACAAGTGCCTCTGATGGGCGAACATAACATACATTGAGGACCCTAGCTGCAAGGGACTCTGGGAAATGAGAATTCCCGAGCTTACCAGTCTCCGCAGTATGGGATGGCACGCCAAAAAGAGACTAAAATAGATGTTGAGTGAGCCAACCAAATAAACCCAACTGCTTCCTACCATAGTGAGTGATCCTGAATTATTCTTGCAATGCAATCCCGGGGGGGGGGGGGGGAGCTGTTTTCCCTTTAATTCTTCTAAGGTGCCCCTGGATTCAGTTTCTGAAACTGCTGAACGTTTTTTGCGTTCAATGTTCATAATTGATTTTTGTCAGTAATTTTCTTTATGCTACCTGTCAGTTTTTGGTAAGCATACGTCACTTTTACTACCAGAATTGTGAAGCTTTTCTCTTTTGTCTCTGTTCTGGAATAATTTGAAAAGCATTAGAGCCTATTTAGTTCCTAAGATTTGGTTAAGATCAGCCTGTGAAGTCCTCTGGAATAAGGAGGACTCTCCTTAAGGATCCAGTCCTCTGGATCAGCCTGTGAGGTCCTCTGGGCCTGGTGTTCTTTGGGAGTCTACCATTGTAACAATTTTTATCCTTTTTCTTAGGTTTTTAATAGGTAATTTTTAGATTTTTATTTTACCAATTTTATTAAATTGTATTTTCTTAATTTTTTAAATGTTTATTTTTGAGAGAGGGAGAAAGACAGAGCGTGAGCAGGGGAGGGACAGAGAGAGAGGGAGACACAGAATCCAAAGCAGGCTCTAGACTTCTGAGCTGTCAGCACAGAGCCCAACACGGGGCTTGAACTCATGAACTGTGAGATCATGACCTGAGCTGAAGTCAGACGCTTAACCAACTAAGCCACCCAGGTGCCCCTATCAATTGTATTTTCTTAGAAAAACTATTCATTTCATCTGGATTTTCAAATTTATTTGCAGACAATTAAGCAAAATAGTCATCTATGATTTTTTTTTAATTTTGCTTTGAATTTTATAGTATGTATATTTGTGCTTTTTTAATCAGGTTAGCTAGTAGTTTAGTTTACCCTTTTTTTTTTAAAGTTCATTCGTTCATTCATTCGTTCCTTCTTTCATTCTGCGTTGCCAGCACAGAGCCCAACTCGGGGCTTGATCTCACGAACCATCAAGAGTTGAACACTTAACTGACTGAGCCATCGGGTGCCCCTACCCTTTTTAATTGATAAATGTATTCATTGAGATCATTTCTCTGATTTTAATTTTATTGTTTTCTGCTTTCACATTTCTCAGTTCATTTTTCCTTCTTTCCTTTTGGTTGTTGATCTTGCCTCTGTCTTCCTGAGTCAGGTGGTTAATTAATTTACTTTTATTCTTTCTTATTTACTAATATAATGTTTAGCTCCACAAATTTGCTTCTGAGGATTGCTTTAGCTATAATCCCTGGGTACTAATATGTAGCATTACCAGTGTTTTTTGTAATTAAATGGCAAATTTAGTTTTGATATCTTCGTTGACTCTAGACTTTTCTGAGAGTTTTTAAAATTATTTTTTAATTTTTTTTTTTAAGTTGGTTCCATGCCCAACGTGGGGCTTGAGCTCATGACCCTGACTGAGCCAGCATGCTCTACTGACTGAGCCAGCCAGGCACCCCTGGACTTCTTTTAGAGTTTTAAAGTTTCAGGTCACAGGGTCTTTTTGTCTTCTCAGTTGATTTGCTTTCTGATCAGAGAATTATGTTTGTGTTATTTTTTTTTTCAATATTTATTTATTTGAGAGAGAGAGCGTGCATGCAAGCAGGGGGAGGGGCAGGGAGAGGAAAAGGAGTTCCAGACAGGTTCTCCACTGTCAGGGCAGAGCCCAACGTGGGGCTTGAACCATGAGATCATGATCTGAGCTGAAATCAAGAGCTGGATGCTTAACCAACTGAGCCACCCCGGCGCCCCAGGTCTGTGTTATTTCTGCTTTCTGGTATTTATTGAGGTTTTTGTGGCCTACATATATGGTCAATTTTTGTGAATGTTCCATGAGTGTTAAAAAAAGAAGTATTATTTCTTTTCAGTGAACAGAGTTCAATATATGTCAGATCTAGCTTATAAAATAGATCATTTAGTCTACTCTATACTGAAGGCTCCAGGCTCCAGGTTGTCTCCCCATGGCTTGGCAGCCTTAAATGAAAAGAGTGGTTTTGCTATAGGAGTCTGACAGCTATGATCCTAAGAGAGTGAACATCCCTGCCTCCCAAGCTAAAAACCAGTCCTTACAGAAATATTGATAGGTGGAGGAAACAGACCTACACAAGCAGTCATTCACTTATACTGGCCAGCAGCCAGGTCAAGCACACGCTTGGACATACATATTTGTACAAAACCAAAACCTTTCTGTTTTCCCTTATTTTATCCTTGATTCTACCAAGATTGCCACCAGGTACTTCGCGCATAGTGATCTATAACAGCCTGGGAGCAGCCTCTCGATACCGCCTATTTTCATGCCCAGATTGGGGTGGGACATCCACTTCTGCGTATATCCCCGTCCTTGGCACCTTGGCTTGGTATCTACAGTCTTTCCTTCACCATAGCCCTAACGTTTATAGCCCTTCCAGTGTGAGCAAGCCGTAAAATGTTTCTGTGCACGTCACTAGACATTTATTTTGTGTTATGTTTTACAGGCACCAGTAAATGTTAAACTGGCATTATCAGGATTATCTCTGCTTATGTGTAATAAAAATCCAAAAAAAGGAGTGGTTTTAAAAATAGACGATTATTTTTCTCACATAAAAAGAAGCGCAGGAGGGCACCTGTTGGGATAAGCACTGGGTGTTGTATGGAAACGAATTTGACAATAAATTCCATATTAAAAAGAAAGAAAGAAAGAAAGAGCGCAGAGAGAGCCAGCATACCTGTTCAAATTAATACATGAGAATTATTAAAAATTTCCAACATTATGGAAGTCCCAAACATTACTTGGTATTTTCTTTTTTATTTTCTTTTTTATTTTCTTGATGTACAATTGTTTAACTTCCACACTTACGTCTAGGGCTATGCTTTTTGTTGAAAATTCTCAAGCAAGAGTAAATACGTATCGAAAAGTTATTTCATTCCTATGAGCTAGAAGTTTCTGAAAACTTTCCTAGAAACCCAAGGAAATACAGAGATGACATATGAGTTTAATTTTCTATCAACCTGCAAAAGAATGACCCTACAATAACTTTTTCTGAAATTCATTTTTTCAGAAATGATGGATTTATGCTCATCACATAGGTTGAAATTCGCAGGGAAAAGTGTTCTTTGGGGACTAAGTGGTGTAGTCATAAAACTACCAAATGGAGATTTTTCATTTCCCTGAGGTTGATGTGAGGGTTGCCAACCTAGGACTGCCTGCAAAAGAATAAAAAACACCCATTCAGGGGTGCCTGGTGGTTCAGTTGGTTAAACGTCTGGCTTCAGCTCAGAGCATGATCTCGCAGTTTGTGGGTTCAAGCCCCGCATCGGGCCCTACGCTGACAGCCCAGAGCCTGGAGCCTGCTTCGGATTCTGGGTCTCCCTGTCTCTCTTTCTCTGCCTCTCTCCCACTCACACTCTGTATCCCTCTCTCTCTCAAAAATACATAAGCATTAAAAATTAAAAAAAAAACAACAACACCCATTCAAACACAATTGATTATCTTCTTTATTTTCCACTGGCCTTTAGAAAAAAGTAGTCTGCAAAACAGACCTGGAGGTTATTGTGGTTTAGGAAAGTAAGTATTAATTATTAAGTCAGATCCAGGCTCTGTAGTTGGCTCTGTCATATTCAAGCCATATTATCTATAAAAGTTTGTTAGGGGCGCCTTGGGTGGCTCAGTCAGTTAAGCGTCTGATTTTTTGATTCCAGCTCAGGTCATGATCTCACAGTTCATGAGTTTGCACATGAGGTTGCACTGTCAGTGCAATCCAAGCCTGCTTGGGATTCTCTCCCTGCCTCTCTCTCTGCTCCTCCCCACTTGTGCTCTCTCTCACTCTCAAAATAAAGAAATAAATGCATTTTTAAAAAGTTTATTCATTTATTATTTATGAGAGAGAGAGAGATAGAGCACAAGCAGGGGAGAGGCAGAGAGAGAGGGAGACACAGAATCCAAAGCAGGCTCCAGTCTCTGAGCTGTCAGCACAGAGCCCTACACAGGGCTTGAACTCACAAACTGTGAGATCGTGACTTGAGCTGAAGTCGGACGCTTGACTGAGCCACCCACTCCAACTTTATTTACACCAAGGGGTAGTTATGAGATTAATGAGAGTGTTTGGTACACAACAGGCAATCAAATGTAAGGATTATTATTTTCTAATACATGCTCACACTTTCTTCTTTTATCCAGACCTTCCCTCACTCTTCCTTAACAGCTATATCTTTTTTTTTAATGTTTATTATTTTTGAGAGAGAGAGAGAGAGAGAGAACAGGGGAGGGGCAGAGAGAGAGGGAGACACAGAATCGGAAGCAGGCTCCAGGCTCTGAGCTATCAGCACAGAGCCCAATGTGGGGCTCGAACTCACAAGACAGCGAGATCATATCCTGAGCCAAAGTCAGACGCTCAACCGACTGAGCCATCCAGGTGCCCCTTAACAGGCATATCTTAATTGGATACCTCAGCGTCTCCATCCCTTGGTGGAGCTATTCTAAGGATTGTTCTGTGACCTTCCTTAGGAGATCTAGGTAGAGTTAGTCCAACTGTCCACAGCAATAACTAATAAAGCCTCTTTTTAGGGTTTTCTCCCTTCCTTCACTTGGCTTCCTGGGACCACAGCCCAAATAAGGTCCCTCCCTTTGCTCACGTCCTTGACTCATGATCTGATTTCAGGGAAACTCAAACTTGCAGTCCTCTTCCTTCTTTCTAGTTGGAATATAAATATGAGAATTGGAAGGGAAGCTCTGACATGATCTCTGTTTGCAGATAATATCGTAGCATAAATGGAAACCCTAAAAGAATCACTCTAAAAATAAGACCAAAATTAAGAGAATTGATTCAAGCAGCAATATAAAAATTTAACAAAAATCTATTATCTTCACATATTCAAATTCAAAGAATAACTAGTGAGATGATATGAAAGAAAGGAAAATCACACTTATAGTTGCAATAAAAAACACAGGAATAGGGGCTCCTGGGTGGCTCAGTAGGTTAAGCATTTGACTTCAGCTCAGGTCATGATCTCACAGATTGTGGGTTTGAGCCTCATGTTAGCTGAGCTGACAGCACAGAGCCCGGATACTGCTTTGGATTCTGTGTCTCCTTTTCTCTCTGCCCTTCCCCTGCTTGTGCTCTCTCTGTCTCTCAAAAATAAATAAATTTTTCTTTAAAAAGCTTCGGAATAAATTTAAAGGAAAATCTTCACTCTTCAAAGATGCAAACGTAGGGGCGCCTGGGTGGCTCGGTTGAGCATCTGACTCTTGGTTTTAGCTCAGGTCATGATCTCACAGTTCATGAGTTTGAGCCCCACATGGGGCTCTGTGCTGATAGGGTGGGGCTTGCTTGGGATTCTCTTTCTCTCCCTCCTTCTCTCACCCCTCCTGTTCTCTCTCTCTCTCAAAATAAACAAACTTAAAAAAAAAAAAAAAAGAGGAAGATTTCTGTGAAGTGATACCAAGTGAGTTCCCAGAGATATTATTAGGTGAAAAACGTAACATGTAGAGGATTATATACAGTATGTGTTATGAGTTGAATTGTGTCTTCCCAAGAGATGCTGAAGTCCGAACGCCCAGTACCTGTGAACTTAGTTGGAAATGGGACCTTTGCAGCTGTAGTCAAGTTAAGATAAGGTTATACTGGATTAGGATGGACCCTAATCCAATGACTGGTGCCCTTATAAGAAGAGGAAAATTTGGACACAGAGAGCCATCATGCTGGGAGAGCCCATGGAAAGATGGGAGCAGACGCTGGAGTAATGCTTCCACAAGCCCGGGAGCACTGCGGCTTGCCAGTGACCGTCAGAAGTTGGAGAGCGCCATCGGACAGATATCCCCTCTGAGCCCCAAGAAGGGGCTTCTAGCTTCTTGAACTGTGAGAGAATAAGTTTCTTTTTTTTATTTTTATTTAAAAAAAAATTTTTTTTTTTACATTTATTTATTTTTGAGACAGAGACAGAGCATGAACGGGGGAGGGGCAGAGAGAGAGGGAGACGCAGAATCGGAAGTAGGCTCCAGGCTCTGAGCCATCAGCCCAGAGCCGGATGCGGGGCTCGAACTCACGGACCCTCGAGATCGTGGCCTGAGCTGAAGCCGGATGCTCAACCGACTGAGCCACCCAGGCGCCCCGAGAATAAGTTTCTATTGTTATAAACCACTGAGTTTGCGATACTTTGTCACGGCAGCTATAAGACAATACAATATGCTACATGTTTTTGTAAGAGAAAGGAAATATATATATATATATATATATATATATATAAGATTATACATATGCCTACATAAGTAACACATATATGTTATATATGACACACATATGACACATGTAAGATATATAGCACATAATATATATGTTATATATGTAGGCATAGGTATAAGTGTGTGTGTGTGTATACACTCATTTTTGCAGAAAGAAATGTGAAAGGCAAGCCAGAAATTAATAAAAATGTTTACATGTCGAGGATCATTTGAAATGGCACGGAGAGGATGTGTTAGTAAGACTTCTTTAAATAGACCTTGTCAGATCATTTTGGCTTTACATATGTCACATATGTTTTACATCTCTTTAAAAAAGTAAACCAGAAAGAAAATAAAAAAGAGGAAGCACTGAAACTGAACACAAATACAATCGAAAGAACCCAGCTATAAACAAATTGATGCCATAACCATAGAGAGAAAAGACAGATTTCAGTAAACCGTCTCTGTGCGGACAGCTCAGAGCCTGGAACCTGCTTCCAATTCTGTGTGTCTCTCTCTCTCTGCCTCTTCCCCACTTGTGCTCTGTCTCTCTGGTCTCTCGAAAATAAATAAACATTAAAAAAATAAATACTCTGATGGGATAGCCAGTGCAGGACATAGTCTAAGGACAAAAGAACTGCAAAAATTTCACTCAGTGGGTTGACTATTAGTGGAGATAGTGGAACTCTAATTTGAGAGTATGCAATTTTTGCGAGAAAAAGCAATTAAGTAATATGTTCGTGGCCTAAGGAACTAAGATTTTCGGTATGCGAGAAAGGCAAATCCAAAAGAGGTTAAGGAAAGACAAACCTCTGATATTAAATTAGAATTAGTGCAAAATGCAAGACAATGACACCGTGTAATAACAATATATTTTGTAGCTTTGATCACTGAAAGGGGCCTGGAAGTGAGGACCCAGGCAGCTTCCTAATCTCACTGCAAAAGCCTGCTCTGGTTTTCTGTTTATGAGATTCTTAATCATTTCTTGGAATTCTCCGTCCTGATAAACCACTGAAAGCCTTCAACATAGCCGGCATCTTAATTGTTGCACGTATATTCCCGTAGAGTGTCCACCCATTCCTGTGTTGCCCCTTGCAGAGACCACTGAATTGAAATTGTTGATTGGCTGTTTTTCCCCTGAGGCTGCCAGATTTTTCTAGACTAACAGCAACAAGAGCTCAGGCGGTGCTATAGCAACAGACCTCATTTGGGACAAAATGTAAGTATATAAATGACACATAATTTATATACTTAACAGGGAAAGGAGAGAAGATCCTCTGGTCTCCCCACATCTACCAACCACCTTGTGCTGAAACACTCCAGTCAGGAAGAGTCCACACCCCAGGGCACCTGGGTGGCTCAGTTGGTTAACTGTGTGACTTTGGCCTAGGTCATGATCTCATGGTCCGTGGGTTCCAGCCCTGGGTCAGGCTCTGTGCTGACAGCTCAGGGCCTGGAGCCTGCTTCAGATTCTGTGTCTTCTTCTCTCTCTGCCCCTCCCCTGCTCATACTCTGTCTCTCTCTCTCAAAAATAAACATTAAAAAAATGTTTTGTTTTTAAATAAAAAAAGGTCAAACACCGGCCTTTTCACTTGTGCCCTGGGCTCCAGGGCACAAACACCCTCTACGAGTCCTCACCCTGGGAACACAACACAGCAAGGATCACACATCTTCTCTGGTCACACATTTTCCAGCTAGCACCTCATTTATCTGGTCACCTGCATCACACAATCTGTGAAATACCTGTCATTTCTATTCCTCGCCTTCGATATCTCCTCATCCCTCTCAGCGAGGCTTTGGTCCTCACCATCCCGCTGGTGGTGCTCTTGTCCAGTGGCCATGGCCTCCCCATTGCCAAATCCAACCATCATTCCCTGTTTTCATCTCACTCACCTCCCAGGGAGCAAACCGCACAGTTGATCATTCTCTCCTTCTCAAAACATGTTTTTCTTCCAAAGACTTGTGGTTTTTCTCCCTTCTCTCCTTCTGAGTCTCCCTTCTCCTCCTGTCCATGGTCACTTATGTTGGAGGGCCCTAGGACTCAGTTGTCAGACTTCAATCTATACACTCCCTGTGTGAGCTCATTCAGAGTTATTTAAAATATTTTCTAAATGCAGATGAAGGCCAAAGTCACATCTTTAGCTCCAGTCTGCCTCCTGGGGTACAGAAACATTTATCCACCTACCTGTGTAATTTCTCTATCAGGATTGTCCCTGGTCAGGATGCCTAGGTTTGTATCCTTATCTGTGAAATGGAGATGATAATACTTAACTGGGTTACTTAGAACAGTGCGGACACAAAGTAAGTACTCAAAAAATACCCTATTTGTTTACTTGTTTAAATTGCCGACTAAAAGTTGGAAGGAACCTTGTGTGTGTGTGTGTGTGTGTGTGTGTGTGTGTGTCTAAGTCTACACTGTCCAAGTCTACGATGAATTCCAAAGGCCTAGAACAGCCCTTGGCATCTAGAAGGAGCTGGATGTTGATTAAGTGAAGGGATGAATGAATGAATCCATTTCTTCAAACAGGCGGTGCATTCCACTATGCTTTGACTGGAGGGATCATCTGTGGCCTTTTTCCACCTCCCTGACACAGTATCTTTGGAATCTCTTTTCTTATTGACCAAGTGTGGCATTTTTGCCTCTGGTATCTGACAGTGTGCAGAATGCCCTGTTTCGTTTCTTTTAAAGTGTGAAATAGAGTTTATTGTTCAAGCCCATAAATAAGTGCTTTTTCATTTTCACTCAGTTTTACCAGTGCTTTGTAGAAACCTAGAAGGAAGTTCTACTATGTAAAATATCTCTGTACATCTATAGGTAGAGCTGTATCTATATATGACACGAATAGATTTGACAGTAAAAGGGGGGTCCGGAATCAGAGGTGAATAAGGGGATTAGCAAGATTTTGCTGAACGAGTGTAGACAAGTGCTGGGTCAAAGTGTACACAAACCCGCAGGCATAGTGAGGCTCTGGCCTGTAGCCCCGCCCCGCACTCAGGCCCCGCCCCCTGCCCTCCACCCCGCCCCTTGCTCCGCCCACACCTGTAATCCGGCCGCGCCCTGAAGATACCCAGGTCCCTCCCTGCCTGCACTCTGGCCCAGCTCAGTCCGCATTCCGGCCCCGCCCCGCATCCCGCCCAGTCTCCACCTCCACCCTGCCCCACGGCTGCTAGGGGGCGCCTCGGTCCCGCGCTCTGGCCCCGCCCCACACCTTGACCCGGCCCCTGCCTGACCCACCCTGCGCACTGGCCCTAACCCATCTCTCAACCCCGTCTGCGCTCCAGCCAGGCCAGAGCTCCTACCTCACCCTGTGATCCAGCCCCGCCCAGCTCGGCCCTTCCTTGCATCCCGGCCCAGCCCAGTCCAGGCCCTGCCCCACATCTCGGCCCTGCCCAGCCCTTGGCCCCGCCCCATGCTCCCCTTCCCCACCCTGCTCCTCGGCACCGCCCGCACCTCGGCCCCGCCCCATGCCCCAGCCCCGCCCTGCCCTCGGTCCCGCCCTGCCCTCAGTACCCACCCCCTGCCAACCCCGTGCTCCGGCTCCGCCCTGATCCCCGGCCCCGCCCCACATCTCGGCCCCTCCCTGCGTCCCGGCTAGGTCTTGCTCTGCTTCCAGAAGAGCTCCGTTGCACGGGGAACGGTCTGCAGGACCAGGAGCTCCCGTGGCCAGAACCCTCTGGCCCGGGTGGCCGCTGCGGCCCGAACAGCTTGGCGAGGAAAGATGGCCGCCCTGACGACGGTCGTGGTGGCCGCGGCGGCCACCGCGGTAGCCGGGGCTGTGGCGGGGGCGGGCGCGGCCACCGGGAGCGGCATGGGAGCAGCGGCGGTGCCGCAACAGGTAAATCGAGGAGGGCCGGAAGCCTCTCTGGCGGCGAGCGTGGGCCCGAGGGGATGTGGGTGCCGGGGGCGGGACGGGGACCCGGCCCTCGCCGAACAGGTGTCCTAGGCGGCACGGTCCCCGAGGCGGGAGGCGCGGTGTTAGCCTCCCTTTGCTCGCGGTCTGGCCCACGCCGGGCGTTGTGCGCTTTTGGCGTGTGCGTTTATCTGCTTTTACAGAGCTACCTCCATGTGGTTTCGGAGTCGAGGGAAGACCTGGGTGGAAGCCCTGGCTCTGCCTCTTCTTAGCCCTGTGAGGGGAACATATTCTCTCCGCGACTCAGTGCCTTCTCGAAAAACTGGATCTGGTCATTGTATCTTACCAAGCAGTGGTCCTTATGTGTGGGAAGGCCCTCGCACAGTGCTTGGTTGGAGAGAGATTCGGTGCCAAGTAATTGGTGGCTGCTTTGTTATTGTACCTGCGCCGGGAATACAAGGAGGAATAAATATGGGGTGGTCCGAGGCAGATGTGTTTCCAGAGATCTGCATATAGGACCCCTTTCTCTGCAGTGAGGACCAGAGGGTCCTCGGGAATTATTGGATCCAATTGCTTAAGCCAAAGCCCTTAACTGCGCTCATTCTCTCACAGCCCACACCCAAAAGCATGGGCAGTTCCTCCATGTTCTAGCTGCGGAATAAATCCAGAATCCCACTCTTAACACCTCCAGTGCCACTGCCCTTGTCCCCACCATCATTTCTCCCTGGCTGAAATACTTTCCTAATTGGTTTGTGTTCTAACAGCCTTGCCTTCCTAAAGTATTTTCAACAGCCAGGGCGATTCAGGCCAATAATGGCATTCTTCTGCTCAGAACCCTCATAGTAAAAGCCAAGGTCCTTATCATTGTCTACAGGGCCCATGAGTTACCCCCACCATCCCCCTTCTTCTCTTCTTCTTCTCTAGACTTCTTCTCCAGTCCCCTGCTGTGAGTTGGCTGCAGCCATCCTGGCCTCCTGGTTGTCCCTCAGACATTCCTAGCACTCTCCTACTTTATAACCTTTGTAATTGCTATTCCCTCTGTTTGGAATGCTGTTCCCGGTCTGTTCTACGGCTAACTGTGTTCCTTCCAGGTAACTCTGTTCAGATGCCATCAGCTCAGTGATTCTTTTCATAACCTCCCGAAACCGAATCTCTTTAGTTAGCATATGCCCTATTCCCTTTCCTGGTTTTATTTTGCTCCATAGCCCTTATTACCGTATGCTACCTTACATATTTTCATTTTTCTCCACACGTCCGCCCCCACCGTGGGAATGTAAGCTGTATGAGGGCAGAAACTTTTGGAAGTTTTATTCACTATTGTGTTCCCAGGTCCACTATCGTGTGTAGTCCTGGAACATAGTAGGCACTCCCTAAATAGTTGAGGATCGATCCAAAACTGAGGGAAGGCTGTTGTGAGCTGAGGACAGGTACCATCATTTTCTTCTTCTAAGGAAATACAGCGATTATCTGTCTTTACTTGTATAAGCTCAGGAAATTCCACCTCAGGCAAATGTTTTCACACAGCAATTCTGTTTATTATTCTAACTCTGGCCCAGAGATCTCGGGGGGGGGGTAAAATTTATAAAAATACATAACACAGAAAATATTTATTGAATAATTTTTAAAAATTTGTTTCATGCGTGATCCTAGTAGTGTAGCCATCTTGCTGGCTTTTTCCATGAAATCTTTCTGGCTCATTCTAGTTCAAAGTGATTTGTTCTCTAAATTCTTATAACCATGTTTTGCCTCCTGATTTGCATTTCTCACAAGTTGCCTAATACTGTTAATTGATGAGCCTTTTTATCACGCTACCATGATGATCCCCAGAGATTTGCCTTTCCAGGGGTTGGATCAGAGCCACCTGTGGAGCTGTTTCAGGTGTTTTATCTGTTCCCGACATTTAGCGATGTCTTAAGACATTTTTGGTTGTCACACCGGGGTGGGTGCTGTGTGTACTACTAGTGGGCAGAGGCCAAAGGACAACCCCCCCCCCCCCGCCCAAACGAAAAATTATCTAGTCCAAAATGTCAGAGTGTTGAGGTTGAGACACCCTGCTTTATATGCTCTCATCACTTGGGGGAAGGGTAGAGCCTCACAGTTGATGATGACAGCACTGATAGAGTAGAATCCAAGGGTGTTTGGACTTTTAAAAAGGAATTACGGTCACTGCCGTACCAAATTGTGAGGTTTTGGAGGATTTTAATTATGTGTTACCCATCTTCGTACTTCCTTCAGTGTACCACACACGTACCTATGCACACAGATTCTCAGCCTAACACTGAACTTGAATATTTGTCATATGATTAAGTGAATATTTCTAGTGACTCTAATAGTAAAACCAACTAATGCTTTCTTGAAGAGACATAATTTTCCTAATGACAACCTCATGATGTAGGAGAGGTTCACTTAAATATCTAAAATTCCTCTCTGGGTCCATTAGGGCTGCCGTGGCAAAATACCACAGACTGCGTGGTTTCAACAACAGAAATTACTTTCCTCACAATTGTGGAGGCCAGAAGTCCGAGATCAAGGTACCACCAGTATTGGTTTCTGGTGTGAGCTCTTTTCTTGGCTTGTAGACAGCTGCCTTCTCATGTGTCCTTACATGGCCTTTCCTCTGTGCACATGCAGTGACAGAGAGAGATCACCAATGTCTCTTCCTCTTTCTTTTTTTTTAAAATATTTTTAAATGTTTATTTTTGAGAGACAGAGCATGAGCGGGGGTAGGGGCAGAGAGAGAGTGAGAGAGACACGGAATGTGAAGCAGGCTCCAGGCTCTGAACTGTCAGCACAGAGCCCGATGCGATGCTCGAACCCATGAACCGCGAGATCATGACCTGAGCTGAAGTCAAACACTCAACCAACTAAGACACCCAGGTGCCCGGTCTCTTCCTCTTCTTATAAGGACACTAGTCCTTTTGGAATAGGACCCCACCCTCATGATCTCATTTAACTTTAATTACCTCCTCAAAGGCCTTATCTCCAAATACAGTCACAAAGGGGGTTAGGGCTCCACTATATGAATTTAGGAGGGACATAAGTCAGTCCATAACGGTTCCTTTATGTTATTTTGGAGAAATTCTCTTTGAAGTTTTAGAAACAGTTTGTATCGTACTTTATTCTACAACCTCCTTAGGGTGTGGAACCCTATAAATTTCTTACCCGTAACAAAAAGTAATAATGTCACCTGTCTATCCTTTCTAATATCTGTATATTATTTCCTCACCGATGCCTTTCAGCACTGAATACCACAGATCTGTCTACCCTCCTCTCAAATGCCGTTTCCCTCTTAATCAGTTTAATAGACGAATGATGAGTTTTTAAAGGTATCTGTAACAGTATCACACTAGCGTATGTCTCTGCTTTTACCAGGAAAGCGCTGTGTCTTCTGTTTTGTTTTGTTTCTTCAGTGAACTTCCCTCTGATGGCCTAAACATTATGGCCTTTGGCTGCTTGGAGTAGTCCTTTGGTTAAGAAGCGCATTCCTTCTCTGACTTTAAATGATTACTCAAAAGGGATTTCCTCTAGACAATCACACACATGCTGGGCACCTGGGTAGCTCAGTCTGTTGAGCTTCTGACTCTTGAACTCGGCTCAAGTCGTGATCTCACTGTTCGTGGAATGAAGCCCGCCCCCCCCCCCCCCCCGCCCCGACTCCATTGGGTTCTGTGCTGGCAGTGCCGAGCCTGCTTGAGATTCTCATTCTGTTTCTGCCCCTCCCCTGTTCGCATTTGCACACTCTGTTTCTCAAAATAAATAAACTTTTTAAAATATTTATTTACTTCTTTTTTTCAACGTTTATTTATTTTTGGGACAGAGAGAGACAGAGCATGAACGGGGGAGGGGCAGAGAGAGAGGGAGACACAGAATCGGAAACAGGCTCCAGGCTCTGAGCCATCAGCCCAGAGCCCGACGCGGGGCCCGAACTCCCGGACCGTGAGATCGTGACCTGGCTGAAGTCGGACGCCCAACCGACTGCGCCACCCAGGCGCCCCTATTTATTTACTTTTGAGAGAGACAGAGAGAGAGATGAGTCAGGGAGGGAGAGAGGGAGACACAGAATCCAAAGCAGGCTCCAGGCTCTGAGCTGTCAGCACAGAGCCCAACATGGGGCTCTAACTCACGGAACACGAGATCATGACCTGAGCTGAAGTCAGACGCTTAACCGACTGAGCCACCCAGGTGCCCTAAATAAATAAACTTTAAAAAAAAAAAAAACCTTAAAAAGGAACACCTGAGTGGCTCAGTTGGTTAAGCGTCTGACTTCAGCTTAGGTCATGATCTTGTGGTTTATGAGTTTGAGCCCCACATCGGGCTCTGTGCTGACAGCTCAGAGCCTGGAGCCTGCTTAGGATTCTGTGTCTCCCTCTCTCTTTACCCCCCCCTTGCTCACCTTCTGTCTTTTTCTCTTTCTCTCAAAAATAAATAAACGTTAAAAAAAATCTTAAAAAAAAAAAAGAAGAGAAAATCACACACATGCATAGGGTTATGTCCATGTTCAGGTGTGGTAGGCTAAATCTTGGCTCTCCAAGGACATTCACATTCTAATCCCCAGTACTTGTGACTATGTGACCTTACATGGTAAAAGGGACTTGGCAGATGTGATTGAATTACTGATCTTAAAATGGGGAGATTATCCTGGATTAAATGGTTGAGCCTAATGTGTTCACCAGGGTCCTTATAACAGGAATGTAGAAGGACCAGAGCCAGCAGTAGGAGATGTGACAGTGGAAGCAAGAGGAAGAAGTGACGTGAGAAAGTGGCATGAGCCAAGGCTGAAGGTAGCTTTTAAGGACCTAAAGGAAGTATGGAAGTAGATTTTCCTCTGAAGCCTTCCAGGAGGAACACAAACTTGTCCACACCTTAATATACACTTGGCCTCCAGAACTGGAGGAGAATAAATTTGTGTTAAGCCAGGGAGGTTGTGTGAAAGTGATTCCTGGTGAGCTGTTACAGTAGCAGTAGGAAACTAATACACCAGGGAAGGGCGTGAGAAGGCCCTACGCTTTCATGGTTGGCCAACCTTGAAGCTCCGTGCAGGTGACGAGTGAAGACTAAGGTTGACTTGTAAACTCTCCGTCTGAGGGGTGACAGTATGTCCTGCCACGCACACAGACCACGTCAGCAAAGGCTGGGAGGCAAACTGGTTCATGGCATCTAGGAAACATTCTGACCAGCCAACCGTCAGGTGACAGCTAACTGCCTCACAGAGTACAGACTTCACAGGATTAGTTCAGGAAGGTGACTAAACAAAGGGCAACAACAACACATGTTGGGCATGGAAGAAAATCTCGTATTCAGAGCTACCAAATAATACATTTTTTAAAAGTCAAGGGGTTTTGTGTTTTGTTTTGTTTTGTTTTACCAAAATGACATTTTTAGTGGAATGAAAAGAAATTGACAAATATTTGGAAGGAGAAGAAATTGACAAATATTTCATGAAGAAAACATGTTTAAAAATATTTAGGCTTCTCATTCATAAATATGGTAGCTTTTTTTTCATTTCCTAAAAAAAAAAAATCTACTTTTAATTTTAAGTATATTTTAACATCCTTTTATACTTTTCTTCATATAGATTTTATATATTTTTATTAATTCCCAATGTTTTGTTCTTGCTGTTAATAGGATATTTATATCCCATTCTCTCCAAAGTTACTCTTTTCTTTTTTCTCTTTTTCATTTATTTATTTATTTATTTATTTATTTATTTATTAAAAAAAAAAATACATCCAAGTTAGTTAGCATATGGTGCAACAATGATTTCAGGAGCAGATTCCTTAATGCCTCTTACCCATTTAGCCCATCCCTCTCCCACAACCCCTCCATTAACCCTCTGTTTGTTCTCCATATTTAAGAGTCTCTTATGTTTTTGTCCCTATCCCTGTTTTTATATATTTTTTGCTTCCCTTTCCCTGTGTTCATCTGTTCTGTGTCATAAAGTCCTCATATGAGTGAAGTCATATGATATTTGTCTTTCTCTGACTAATTTCACCTAGCATGATACCCTCTAGTTCCATCCACATAGTTGCAAATGGAAAGTGAAGGTTTTTTTAAATGTTTATTTATTTTGAGAGAAAGAGAGAATGTATGCAAGTGGAGGAGGGGCAATGAGAGAGGGAGAGAGAGAATCCCAAGCAGGATCCAGTTCAGTGAGGAGCCCATAGCAGGACTCGATCTCTTGACTGTGAGATCACCACCCGAGCCTATATCAAGAGTTGGGATGCTTAGCTGACAGAGCCACCCAGGTACCCCTAAACGTCAAGTTTTTAACAAAAAAAATTATGAGACATACAAAGGAAAACTAGATAAAATAATAGACAAAGACTTTTAAATAAGCAGTTTCATTTATTTCTTTTTTATTTTTAAGTATAATTTATTGTCAAATTGGCTTCCATACAATACCTAGTGCTCATCCCAACAAGTGCCCTCCTCAATGCCCATCACCCACTTTCCCCTCTCCCCCACCCCCCCATCAACCCTCAGTTTTTTTCTCTGTATTTAAGAGTTTCTTATGGTTTGCCTCCCTCCCTCTCTGTTTGTAACTTTTTTCCCTCTTCCCTTTCCCCATGGTTTTCTGTTAATTAAATAAGCAGTTTTAAATTATTCAAAAAACTAAAGGAAACCATGGCTATAGAACTAAAAGAAAGTATGAGGATGATATCTCACCAAATTAAAAATACTTATAAAGAGATTTAAATTGTTTAAAAAAATTAAACAGAAATTCTGGAGTTAAAAAGTATAAGAACTCAAATGAAAAGTTCACCAAAGGGGCTGAACATCAGATTTGAACTGGCAGAAGAAAGAGGAATTGTGAAGATAGGCCAATTCAGATTATCCAGACTAAGGAACAGAAGGAAAAAAGAAGAAAAGTGAAAGAGCTTCAGAGCCCCATGAAACACCATGAAGGTTGGACTGAGAGTCTCAGAAGGAGAAGAGAGAAATGGGGAGGGGCAGAATATTTGAAGAAATAATGGCTGAAAACTCCCCAAATTTGGTGAAAAATATTCTACATATTTTAGAGCTTGATGAACTCTGAGTACATAATGAAATAATCAAAGAGATCATACCTAGACACATCATAATCAAACTGTTGAAAAACACAGACAAAAAGAAAAAAATCTTGGGGCGCCTGGGTGGCGCAGTCGGTTAAGCGTCCAACTTCAGCCAGGTCACGATCTCGCAGTCCGTGAGTTCGAGCCCCACGTCGGGCTCTGGGCTGATGGCTCAGAGCCTGGAGCCTGTTTCTGATTCTGTGTCTCCCTCTCTCTCTGCCCCTCTCCCGTTCATGCTCTGTCTCTCTCTGTCCCAAAAATAAATAAACGTTGAAAAAAAAAATTTTTTTTTAATTAAAAAAAAAGAAAAAAATCTTGAAAGCACCAAAGGAGAAGCAACTGAACACATATAAGGAATCTTCAATAAGATTAACAGCTGACTTCTCATCAGAAACCTTGGATTCCAGAAGGCAGTAGCATGATGCAAAGTGCTGAAAGAAAAGGACTATCAGTCAAGAAATCTATGTCTACCAAAAGTATTCTCTAAAATGGAGAAATTGAGACATTCCCAGATAAACTAACAGACTTCATTTCCAGCATATATGCCTTACAAGAAATATTAAAGGAAGTCTTTCAGACTGAAATAAAAAGACTACATAGAAATTCAAATCTACTTGAGGAAGATTATGAATAAAGAGTACTGGTGAAGTAAGTGGAGAGGTAAATATAGAAGTCAATATAAACATTTTTTTGTTTGTAACAAACTTTTTTCAGAAAATATTGGAGAGAGCATTTTTCAACTCATTGTGTGGAACCATTATGATTACCCTGATACACAATCAGGCAAAGACATTACAAGGAAGAAAATAACAGACTAGTATTTCTTAATACAGATGTGAATTCCCCAACAAAATATTATCGACCTAAATCTAACAACATACAAAAAGGATTATGCACCATGGTCAAATGAGATTTGTTCCAGACATGCAAGGTTTGTTCAACATATAAAAATCAATCAGTGTGATAGAGTATATTAATAGAATAAAGGACAAGCCACATGATCATTTCAGTAGATTTAGAAAGAGCAACTGACAAGATCTGACACTTTTTCATGATAAAAAATATTCAACAAACTAGCAATAAAAGGGAACTCCTCAATCTGGTAAGGCATCTATAAAATGCCCACAGCTCACATAATACTTAATGACAAAGGATTAAAAGCTTCCCCCATAAGATCAGGAACAAGACAAGAATGTACATTCTCACCACTAATTAACTGGAGACTCTAGCAAGGGCAATTAGGCAAGAAAAACAAACTGGAAAGGAAGATGTGAAACTATTCATATTTGCAGGTGACAGGATTTTGTATATAAAATTTTTTAAAGAATTCATGTAAAGACTACTAGAGCAAATAAATAAATTCAGCAAGATTGAAGGATTAAAAAACAGTCAACAAAAATCAGTTGTAACTCTATATGCTAGCAATGGACAGTTCAAAAATGCAAGTAAGAAAATAATTCCATTTACAGTAGTATCACAAGAAGAAAATACATAGGAATGAATTTAACAAAAGAAGTGCAAAACTTATACTCTGAAAACTGAAAAACATTGTTGAAAGAAAGTAAGGAAGACCTACATCATTGGCCATTTCAGGTTCATGAATATGAAGACTCAATATTGTTAAAATGGCAATACTCCCCAGATTGATTTACACAGTCAGTGCAATTCCTATGAAAATCTCTGTTGCCTTTTTATGCATAAGTTGATAAACTGATCCTAAAATTCATATGGGAAATGCAAGGGATGCAAAATAGCCAAGACAGTCTTGAAGAACAAATTTGGAGGACTCCCTACTTTTGATTTCAAAACTTATTATGAAGCTTCAGTAATCAACAGTGTGGTACTGGCATTAAAGAGAAGACATACAGATCAAAAAGAGTTAAGAGGTAAACTCTATGTTCATGGGCAATTGATTTTCAACAAGGGTGTCAAGATAATTCAATAAGGAAAGAAGATGTTTTTCAGCAAGTGGTGTTGGGACAACTGGATATCCACATACACCATATGCAAAAATTAACTCAAAATAGATGGAGACTGAAATGTTAAGAGATAAAACTATACAACTCTTTAAAAAGGTGTAGGTGCGAGTCTTCATGACCTTTGATTGTTTCTTCTATATGATATTGAATACACAAGCAAATACATTATCAAAATTGACAGCATTTGTGCTTTGAAGGATGTTATCAAGAAAATGGGGGAAAAATGTGCAAGTCTTTTATCTGATAAGGATATATCCAGAATATATAAAGAATGTTTCCAACTCAACAATGAAAAGACAATCCAATTTTTATTTTTAAAAAAAAAATTTTTTTTTTTCCCAGCGTTTTTATTTATTTTTGGGACAGAGAGAGACAGAGCATGAACGGGAGAGGGGCAGAGAGAGAAGGAGACACAGAATCGGAAACAGGCTCCAGGCTCCGAGCCATCAGCCCAGAGCCCGACGCGGGGCTCGAACTCCCGGACCGCAAGATCGTGACCTGGCTGAAGTCGGACGCTTAACCGACTGCGCCACCCAGGCGCCCCAACAATCCAATTTTTAAAATGAGAAAGTAAAACATAGAGTTACCATATGATCCAAAAATTCCCTTGCAAGGTGTATGCCCAGGAGAGTTAGAAAACATATTCATACTAAAACTTGTATACAAATGTTCATAGTAGCATTATTCATGTTGGCTAAATAGTGGAAGTAGCCTGTTACCCATCAACTGATGAGTAGATAAACAAAATATGGTAGATCCATATAATAGAATATTATTCAGCCATAAAAAGGAATACAGTACAGATATATGGTACAGTGTGGGTAAATATTGAAAAGATGCTGTGTGAAAGAAGCCAGACACGAGAGGTTGCACATTGTATGATCCCATTTATATTAATTGTCCAGAACAGACAAATCCATGGAGTCAAAAATAGATTGAATGGTGGCCAGGGGCTTGTGGGGAAGGCAGGTGGGCAGTGACTCCTAACGGGTATGGGGTTTCTTTTTGGTATGATGGAAATTTTCTGCACTTAGTAGTGATGTTTGCACACATTTGTGAATATACTAAAAACCCTGAATTGTACACTTTAGAACGGTACACTGTATGGTAATTTGAACTATATCTCCACAAAAAAATATTTCCTAAATTCCTTACTTTTGTTTTGTCTGCTGCTAGACATGTAAAGGCTTGTTTCCTTTCTCTCTCATCTCCTACATCGATCTGTCAGCAATTCCTCTTGGTTATAGACCCAAAATGTATTTAGTTTTCTTCCTTTTATATCCGCCACCCCAGTGGTCCTAGACACCGCGGTTCCTCATCTGTATTGCTGCACCAGCTACCACCTCAATCCTTCTGCTTCCAGTCTTGCTTTACCTCCACCCCCACCTCCCACCAGTTTATTCTCCAAAAATGGCCAGAAAGAGTTTCTTAAAAAATTAAATGTATCATGGTATTCTCCTGCTCAAAACCCTCCAGTAAACTCCAGAATCCCCCCCCCCCCACCAAGTCACTTAAAATGCCAATGTGATATACCTGCCCATCTGCCTTCATCTTATATCAAGCTCTCCATCTTTTCTGATATCACGTTGCCCTTTCTCTGCTGAAACCAGCCTGAGGTCTTTTCTTGCCCTGGGGCTTTTTCACATTCTGGGCCTCGCCCTGGGACCTCTTTCCCTACTGGCTGGTTCCAGTCTTCAATGTCATCCCCCCAAATAGAACTTCTGTGGCCATTCTAATTCTAACTGAAAAAACAAACTTTTGACCCATTATCTCTATCTCAGTACTTTTTATTTCCTTAGTAGCACTTATTGCAATTGGTGATTTTTTTTTTTTTATTATTGCTTGTTTACTCTTTTCTTTTTAAATTTGTTTCCCTCACTAGACTTTAAGGCTGGGGCCATATTCATGTGGGTCATCATTGTTTCCCTGGTGTCTCATGCACCACAGGTCACATCGTTAAGTGTTCAATATATATTGCTAAATGGCTGAATGGAAGAATTAGATCTTTCTGTAGGAATCCCTGGAGACTTAACATTTCCTACTCAGTAATTCAGCATTTTAAGGTAAGATATTCCTTCTTCCACAAAATATATTTCTAAAAATTAAATAAGATCAGCCCCCATGTTATCCCCTGAGAGAAACTTCATTATTGACGTTATGTCTCTGAAAGAAACTCTGCCTTCACCTCTTACCCTAAACTTGGTTTTGTTCTCCACGTAGAATGATAGCTGTCTTGGTACTTCAGGTGGGATTCGTCCTTTTCAGCTTCAAAACTGGAAGCAGAAAGTTAATCGGACAAAAAAGCGGAGTTTATACGCACAGCAGAAAAACTAAAAAATCAGTAAGTATAAGAATGTTATCTTTAGTTAACATAACAAGCCATTTTATTGTGGACAGTCTAAAGTTGATTCTACTCCACCCAATCCCATCCCACATTAAATTACAAAATTTGAGGCACCAGCTTTTTCAAAGATGAACAAGAAAAAGGCAGGAGGTATGAAGTACACAAATTGTTACAGACTGTTTAATATAAAGTTTAAGTAGAGCTATTTCAATTTCATCTACTATTTTGAATATGTGTATTTCAAGGGAAACAAAACATTTATTTCTTTAGATTGCACATATCGGGGGCACCTGGGTGGCTCAGTCGGTTAAGCATCTGACTTCTGCTCAGGTCATGATCTCACAGTTCATGAGTTCGAGCCCCGTGTCAGGCTCTGTGCTGACAGCTTGGAGCCTGGAGCCTGCTTCGGATTCTGTGTCTCCACCTCTCCCTACCCCTTGCCTGCTCATACTCTGTCTCTCTCTCTCTCAAAAATAAACATTAACAAAAATTTTAGATTGCATATATCAATGCATTTTCATTTACCAATGTAAGCACTTGTTAAATAACTTGGAGGGAATCAATAATTTTAATGAAGAGTCTATACCCTGGAGTTACTTTTCTGGAAATGGCCTTTTAATTGGTCTCCCTCCCTCAGTCTCCCCTTTCAGATCCGTCCTGCACATCATGAATAGGGTCCTTGACAAGTTGCCATTTATTTTAATTTTTAGTGTATGTATAGTATTTCTTTAAATGGCCAGTGACATATGTTGAATGGTCAACATTGTCAGCAGCTCCATGATATGATAAATATTGCGAAGAATGATCAAAAGAATTAGAACTCATAATGCCCGGCTCTACCCTGCAGTTGAGAGCTTTATATAAACCCTGCTTTGAATTTGTATAGTATCGATTTGGTAAGGAATCAGGAGATATAGAGCCTGTTGTACAGAATGGTTTTTGGACCAGAATTAGTGGCAGTTCTCTGTTTAGAAATTCTGCCAACAAAAAAGTATACTGTTTGAATTTTGAAACGTTATACCATATGTAGCTTTGGAAGTTTGAATTCACCCTGTGTTTATGTAGTACTTCTATTTTTAATACTCAGAATTTGAGAAAATACAATTTCATTTTATTTTTTATTTTATTTCTAAAATGCATGACTTTATTTTATTTTATTTTTTTACTTTATTTTGAGAAGGGGGTGGGGATCCCAAGCAGGCTCCAAGCTGACAGTGCAGAGCCCGATGCGGGTTTGATCTCACGAACCGTAAGATCATGACCTGAGCTAAAACCAAGTTTGGATGCTTAACCGACTGAACCACCCAGGTACCCCTAAAATGCATGAATTTAGATACAACCGGACTCTAGGATAGGAGTCTGGCTTATGTTTCCCTCTAGATACAGGATAAACCATCAAGTGGTTAAGGGCCCTATCTATAGCAAACCAGTGTAGATAAATGCCAGTGTAGATACCTCGTTTATGAGTATGTGTTGGTTTTACAGCTCCACTTCGGCTTTCTTCATTTTGTTGTAAGGTTTTGGAAAAAGTCACGGAAAGGGTATTAGAAAAATCCATTGGTAGAGTGTCTCTAGCCAACAATTTTCACTGAATACAAAAAAACCAAAGACAGTTTATCATAGTACAAATCTGTTCTGTTTTTGGCACAGGTAATGCATTCACATGGTTCACAAATGAACGTATATCAAAGGGTACACAGTGGAAAGTCTCTGTTTCACCCTGGAACCCCAGCCACCTACTTCTTCCTTCAGACAGCCACTAGTTTTAGCTTCTTGTGTATCCTTCCACAGAAGTTTTATATGCTTGAAGGAAATAAAAATACATATTCAGATGTTTCCTTTTTTATGTAAATGGTAGCATAATGCACACACTAGTCTGCATCTTGTTTTGCTTTTTTTTTTTTAAGACTGCATCTAAGATACCTAGGAATTGTTGATTTTTATCACACATGATAATGGCGTTATAGTGAAGTCTAATATTCACAATCTCCCGAGAGGCACGCTGAAGTATGCTGGAGTGAGATTACATAATGTAGTGGATTTACTTCAGAAGGCTTAAGTAAAAAAAAGAGAGAGGAACGGGGAGGGAGAGAGAGAGAGATTACAAGGAAAAAGAGCCAGGTGAACCAAGAAAGGTAACATCGTCCAATCAGAGTGATGTGAGGGAATGCGAAGGGAGACATTCCAGCCTCTCTACTTTGGGACATGTCTAACATTTGGCTGTAAAAACCTTTGATGGAAGAAGAGTGGATCTTGGAGTTCATTCCCTATCAGCATACAGAACACAGTACTGCTTCGTGGTATTCCCAGGCACAAGGTCCCCCCCCCCCCCGCCCCATAATTGATTTAACTTGCCCCATAGCAGTGGACATTTAGGTTATAGTCAGTCTTCCTTCGTCATAACTAATCACTGTAGCTGCATGGGTCCACGCTGTTTTACATATGAGTGAGTGTATCTTTCGGAAAAAGTCCTAGAGGTAGAAATGCTGAGTCAAAGGCACATGGGTTTGCAGATGTAATAAATACTGCTAAATTGCCCTCCATAGCAATTTGCAATTCCACCAATAATGTGTGAGAGGACCTATTTCCCCACAGTTTTAGCAAGAGTATATTACTTACACCCGTGATTTTTTGCCAATCTGATAGGTGTACGCTGTTACTGTGTTATAGTTTGTTTGTTTTTTTAATGTTTATTTATTTTTGAGACAGAGAGAGACAGACAATGAATGGGGGAGGAGCAGAGAGAGAGGGAGACACAGAATCGGAAGCAGGCTCCAGGCTCTGAGCCATCAGCCCAGAGCCTGACGCGGGGCTCGAACTCACGAACCGTGAGATCGTGACCTGAGCTGAAGTCGGACGCCCAACCGACTGAGCCACCCAGGCGCCCCAACCGTGTTATAGTTTAAGTTTGTGTTTCTCCTACTGTGAGTGAGGTTGAGCATCTTTTCATGTGTCTAGCTATTTGTCTCCATTAGTATATTTTGAATGTCTTTGTAGGTGAATATTTTTAATCCAGGAATGGCAAAACATAACTTATTATCATAGCGTATCCTGTGTCCATGCAGACATTTCTAGATGATAGTATAATTTCCCCCACCTGCAACCAGAGCCGAGGTGGGCTTCTCAGCACAAGACTCCAGTAACCACCCTCAGTCCTTTAGAGTTCATATGTAGACCGAGATCCATCTGACATCTCTCTTCTACCTGTTACTTCCTCTCCCATACCCACATACTACGGTGTGATCTTCTCAGCCATGGGGGCAGCCGGGTAGGGCCCAGGGCAGTCTCATCTGTTTACCCCGCTGCACCTTATAAATATTTAACTTTTTTTTAATGGATGGCAAAATGGAGAATCTTGGGAAGCTCTCCCTTAAATAGTTGCCCCTCACGTTGTATGAAATTAAGTCAACGGCCAGAGACCTTCCACCATTCATTCGATACAGGATTACTGAAGAAGAGTTTGTGTTAATTTCTGGGAGAAAGAAAACAGGTGTTGAGAAAATAAGTGTCTTTGTCTAACCAGAAAATCTTGCTAGTATTTGTTTTGTCTTACCCCGGGGTTCAAACTAATACTAGAATTGCTTACTTACTGGTAGATGGGCTAAATCCAAGGACCAAAGATGACACAGAAGAACCTTTGAAGTCAATGTAGACAATATCCCTAAATATACTAAAATTCCTATCTATGTAGATGGTTTGCCTCCTGAAATTTTATTTTTATTAATTATATTAATGTCTTCCATTTCCATGTTATATTTCTACTGCCTGCCCTCGTGTAGTATAATCACAGCCCTATTTAGGTAGTAGAGAGCTGTCATGATTCACATTTTAGTGATAAGGAGGTTCACCTCAGGTGAGGTTAAAGGTATTGATTTAGTTTACAAAAGCTAACTGTATCTCCCTATTGAAAGCAGCCATCAGCAATGGTGGTCATTTTCAGGTTACAATGAGATTGAGTTGGAATCAAGAGCCAAATAGCTATTATATTTTTATTTATTTATTTATTTATTTTATTTATTTACTTATTTTTTAAAATGTTTATTCATTTTTGAGAGAGCGAGTGGGGGAAGGAAAGAGAGAGAAAGAGGGACACAGAATCTGAGGCAGGCTCCAGGCTCTGATCTGTCAGCACAGAGCCCAACATTTGGCTCGAGCTCACGAACCATGAGATCATGACCTGAGCCACAGTGGAACGCTCAACCGACTGAGCCACCCAGGCGCCCTGCTACTGCGTTTTTATACTTGATCTTAGCCAAAAGGCCGAAAAGTGATGCCCTGCTATTGTATCTTTAAAACAAGTCCATGACTGCCTTTTCTTAAACTCACATTTTATAATTTAAATAACAATTCAGATTACTTATGATTATAATTGAACTTGACCCTTTTCTAACTACTATTTTGACTCCTTAGCCTTATTAATTCTAGTAATTATATTTTGACTCTGTAGACGAATTAATCTGTCTGTAAGTACTGATTATAATGAGTGTCTTCATATTTTAAACAATTTAAAAGATATTTCAATCATATTTATGCCATTTGTTTCTTTTCTTAAAGAGTTATTAACATAGAAAAAGATAAACGCAGTCATTTCTACAACCAAAAATGTGACTTCAGAAGTGAGCAGAATATGCTGGAAGAATTGGAAAATAAACTGATCAACAGCAGGAAAACAGAAAGTAAGTTGAGCTCATGATGAACTACAACCCGTTGAGTAACATCAAGCTGGAGTTGTTTTACTTTGCCTTTGTGCATTGACTGTGTTACATTCTCTATGAAAGTACTTTCTAGTTGGTAATGTCTGTCTTTTAGGGATGTGTATTTATTTTCTCAGGTCACTATTTGGTCATTCGAACTAGATTGTTTTCTGTGTGCGTTTCTTTCTATGTAATAGGAAAAAGAGGGTTTTGGTTTTGGGTGGCCAAACCAGTTAAACGCCATTAAAATATCTTAAATGAAGGGAGATGGGTTCCTCGGCTCTGATCTTTGCTCATCACTCTGATACTGTCAACTGAGTAAGTGAACAGCAGCAGCCGCAGAAGCTGTTTGTAGCATCGGTGTGCAGTGGGCAAGTTACACAGTTGCTTAAACCTGAGTTTACTTGTCTGTGGCAGAAAACCTACCATTTTGGCCTCAGGGAGCTGCCTGTGCGTCCAATAAGACAATATATGAGAAAGTGCACGGTAAATATATTCTGCTGTTTGTTATGAATATTAATCATTGTTAACTGTGTACTAAGTGTCCCCCTTAAAAGATTTTACAGGGGCGCCTGGGTGCTTCAGTTGGTTAAGTGTCCGACTTCAGCTCAGGTCATGATCTCACGGTTTGTGAGTTTGAGCCCCACGTCGGGCTCTGTGCTGACAGCTCAGAGCCTAGAGCCTGCTTCGCATTCTGTGTCTCCCTCCTTCTCTGCCCCTCCCCTGCTCTTACTCTGTCTCTGTCTCTCCCAAAAATAAATAAAACATTAAAAAAAAAAAAGGAATTCCACAAAAATATCTTTTGTTGTAGACTTTATATGTTGCAAAATCCTTACGTTCTAATAAAAAAACTGCTTAGCATTGCATAAAGGAAAAAATGGTTATCAACTAAGCTTTATAAAATATTAACACTTATATGGAGAGTAGACTGCTTATGGTATTCCTTTACAGTCAATTAAAAGAAATTCTTAATAAATTTTTTCTTGCAGAATATAAGATTGCAGTGTTGCAAAAAGTCATCTTCTATCAGGTAGTAGCAAAAATCATTCTTCCTCCTCTGTTGGAATGACGGCAGGACCTAAGATAATTACCAAATGTTCAGTTCTCCTCTTTGATTCATGGAGAAATCTAAGCATCCTTAATTTAATATTTCTTACTTTCTCTGTCAGTTCTTTTATAGACTGAGAGACTGATATTTTTGTGTCTTTTTTTTTTCAATTTTTTTTAATGTTTATTTATTTTTGAGAGAGACAGAGACAGAATGCTAGTGGGTTAGGGGCAGAGAGAGAGGGAGACACAGAATCCGGAGCAGGCTCCAGGCTCTGTGCTGTCAGCACAGAGCCCGATGCGGGGGCTCAAACTCACGAACTGGGAGATCATGACTTGAGCTGAAGTTGGACGCTCAACTGACTGAGCCACCCAGGCACCCCTGATATTTCTGTCTCTTAATCATACCATTACTAGAGTGTCTCCATATTGTGTGTTTCCTTTTTTTTTTGGGGGGGGGGGTAGGTTTCACACATGGAGCCCAATGTGGGGCTTGAACTCACAGCCCTGAGATTAAGATCTGACCTGATATCAAGAGTCAGACGCTTAACTGACTAAGCCACCCAGGCACCCCTATGTGCATTCCGATTTTTAAGGCAACTTTATTTGTATCTTTTCATTTCCCATTGTTATACCCTTTTTCCCTTCTTTATTTGCACTTCAGGCTTATCTAAGAGAGGAAGGAATGCATTACTTCAATATAAGCATGTAGAAGTTTCTTCTTCCAATATTACAACTTAGAAGTAGTAAATACCTTTTCCTTGCCTGAACTATCACACCACAATTTTGGCCTGCATTTATATACTATTGTAATTAATGGTTTGGCCATACATAATGTCAATTCCATAGTGAATAATTAAAAGATCATTTGCCCTGTGGCAGTGTCATTGTAGTTGATCTGACTATGGCAAAAACAAAACAACTGAATGCTTTCCTAGTACCTACACTTTGATGGAAAAGTTACCCAACCTAGAGCTGCAACCATGAATGAATGAGACCCTATAAAATACACTGGATAAGTTTCTGATTTTATGGAACTCTTGGATTTTAGTAAAAAGTAGAAGAAACCAAAGTCACATATACACATGGTTTGTTTTGAACGTTAGCACTGTCTCTGGTCCTATGGGTAAACTTTTAAAAAACTAATTGGGGGGCACCTGGATGGCTCAGTCGGTTAAGCAGCCGCTTTCAGCTCAGGTCATGTCTCACGGTTTGTGAGTTCAAGCCCCGCGTTAGGCTTTGTGCTGACTGAGTGGAGCCTGCTTGTGATTCTCTCTCTCCCTCTCTCTCTGCCCCTCCCCAACTTGTGCTTTCTCTCAAAATAAATAAATAAAGTATAAGTAAATAAACACATAAAACCTAATTGGTTCTGAGGACTTTTGGACAGAGCTGTTTGATGGTTCATGCTCATTTGTGGGAAAGTTGCCAGAAAGTAAAGGGGAAGCACATAAAATACCCAAAGATGATAAACAATAAATAATAATATCAATTATATGAACATATGTCTGTGAATATATATTAGCCTAATAATTTAAATAAACATTAAAGTAAGGTTATTACTTCAGAGCGAAAATACAAAAGATGAATCCAGTCTTTCTGCTGCTGCTACAGAACATCTAAAAATGTCTGTGAGACCTTCATCTGCTTTCCAGGCTTTTTTTGTGGGCCTAGTGAGTGACTCCAGGCTAGTCCCGTGGTTGAGGTGGGCAAACGGTAGCCTAAGTACCACTCCTTGGCTGCTGGGCATCTCAAGGTCATGGCTGGTGTCACTGTTACATCACATGTCTTATCAGCCCCTGTCTTGGAGGATGTGATTAGATGAAGTTAATTTTCATTAGGAAGTTTGTCAGTGTTCGTAGAATTAATACTGGTTAGGCAGTTTTAATATGCCAACGATAGAGTTGAGATCAAATTCTATTTCCGTAAATTATAACAAATTCAAAAAGAAAGAAAAAACTTTTTAAAAACAAAACACGACCACATCTAAGCTACTGTTCTCTGTGTTCATGTGTTCAGAGCAGTGTCCAATCACTCAATCCCCAAAGAGTTAAAAAAAGAGAGAGAAAGAACATTTCCTTTTATGGTAAGATTTAACCCATGGTGCTTTTAAATACTGGAGGAGATTGGGAGATGCTTTATTTATTTGTTTGTTTATTTATTTGTTTAGAGTACTTAAAATGTTCAGGCTGTTTTGACACAAATAACCTTTTTTTGTCCATTATGTAATTGCTCTTGGCTGTCTTTTACTAAGTGATGGTGATCAGTCTTACAACCACCTCTGTCGGTAAAGTACATACTTCTTCCTTATAGGAGCAAAAATCCAGCAACAATTGGCCAAAATACATAACAATGTAAAGAAACTTCAGCATCAGTTAAAAGATGTGAAGCCTACACCTGACTGTAAGTAAATTTAGATTTTATGTTCTGTCTTTTGTATTAGTATTGCCTGATGCTTGTTAGAATTGTTTATACTTTCCTAATAAGCAGGTTTTCTGTTTGGCGTTAATGGAACTCGGCCCTACTTTATTGGTTAGGGATTAATAAAGATGTATTAGGTAATTACTTCTAATATCTGGTGCTGATGTAATTGCTTTAAAATGCTATCACACCCTGGGGCGCCTGGCTGGCTCACTTGGTTAAGCGCTGGACTCTTGATTTCGGCTCAGGTCATGATCTCATACTTGCGGGATTGAACCCCGCATCGGGCTCTGCACTGACAGTGTGGAGCCTACTTGAAATTCTCTCTCCCTCTCTCTCTTCCCCCTCCTGCTTTCTGTCTGTGTGTCTCAAAATAAATAAATAAACATTTTAAAAATGCTATCATATCCTTAAAAATTATGAAGCAGATAGAACAGGTAATGTTGTCACCTACAGGATGAAACTTTTGGTTTGGAGGAGTTCAGATTCAGCTGACAAAGAGGAAAAAGACTAATTTCCTGATTCCTAAACCCAGTGCTTTTCCCATCATTTACTTTTTGAAACAATTACCTTTCAAATAATTGCATTTAGAATACATAAGGAAGAGGTTAAGTAGTATTGGGGCAAATGTCAGCCATTTGGAAAAAATGAAACAGTGTCTTTACCTCCCTGCATACACCAACATTCATTCCTGAAGGATCAAATCCCTTATTCATTATGTGATTTTGGGCAGATTGCTTGATCTCTCTGAGCTTTTATTTCCTTAGCTGTAAAGAGGAGATAGTCATAGGACCTGACTCAGGAGTCTTTGGGAGATAGAGAGACAGTGCATGTAAAACATTTGTTCAGTGTTTATAATCTAGGAAGCACTAATAAAAAAAAAAAAAAGTAACTGTGACTCTCCTAATTATTATTTATTAAATTCATACATGAAGCCATAAAAATCCTAGAAGAGAATATGAGTTAATATTTTTATCATTGTATTCTAGTTTATAAGAATGACAATGAGAAGCCATAAAGACAAGAGTGAACATACCTGACTACTTTACAAAAAAGCCCCAAACCATAAAGTTGAAAAACAAATTAGGAAAGTATCAGCAATACATATGTAACTTATAAAAAAACTAATTTCTGTAACATATAAAGAGTGCCGACAGGGGCACCTTGGTGGCTCAATTGGTTAAGTATCCAACTCTTGATTTTGGCTCAGGTCATGATCTCACAGTTGTGATATCGAGCCTCGTGTCTGGCTCCACGTTGAGCATGGAGACTACTGAAGGTTCTCTCTCCTTCTCCCTCTGCCCCTCTCCCCTCCTTGAGCTCTCTCTCTCTTTCAAAGAAAAAAAAAGAGTGCCCACAAATTGGAGCAACAAAGGTAAATAACCTAATAGAGTAGGGGGTAAAGATTATCAAGTGCTCGTTTATAACAAGAGAAATACAAAACACATGTGAAAATACTGCTCAGGCTCATTAATAATCACAACAATGTCACTGAAATCAGTCACAATCGGTTTGGCCTCCCGTTTTGGAAACAGTTCGAGGTGCGCAGGAGGGGGCACTCAGGAACAGTAAGTCAGTAGAGCCTCCCAGGAGGACAGTGCGCCAGCGTCCTCCACACCATGAGGTGCGTATGCTGTTTTATTTGGCATTTCAGATTTCTCTGTTATCATCTGAAAACATCCAAGCAAGCATGCAAAATCAGTACACAAAAAAATATTTAGCATGGCATTGCATCTATCGAAAGGTTCATCGCTTGGAGAATTAATTAAATGAATTAGGGTAGATGTAGACAATGAAAGACTATGTAGCCATGAAAAGAATGAGGGGGACATATATATATACTGATATGGAAAGCTAGCCACATGTGTTTAAGCACATTTTGTTAAATAAAAACTGGTTGTCACAAGACAGCATGTGTAGTGTAAAACATTTCTATGGGAAAAATAATGATATTAAGGTTTAATAATATGTGTGTATAGGAATAAATTTATAGTCAGAAAAAAATTGCAGTCATAAACATTAGCTTCATAAAAGCGCAACTGTCTTATCCTTTAGGTTACAAAGCATTTTTTTTTTTTTTTCAACGTTTATTTATTTTTGGGACAGAGAGAGACAGAGCATGAACGGGGGAGGGGCAGAGAGAGAGGCAGGCACAGAATCGGAAACAGGCTCCAGGCTCCGAGCCATCAGCCCAGAGCCTGACGCGGGGCTCGAACTCACGGACCGCGAGATCGTGACCTGGCTGAAGTCGGACGCTTAACCGACTGCGCCACCCAGGCGCCCCTACAAAGCATTTTTAAGTTAAGGTGTGACATTCCCTTTTCTCCTAACATTTAATTCTTAGTCATATTAAAATATGACATAACAGGAGTGCCTGGGTGGCTCAGTCGGTTAAGCGTCCAACTTTGGCTCAGGTCATGTTCTCGCGGCTTGTGGGTTCGAGCCCCGCGTCAGGCTCTGTGCTGACAGCTCAGAGCCTGGAGCCTGTTTTGGATTCTGTGTCTCCGTGTCTCCGTGCCCCTCCCCTGCTTGCACTCTGTCTCTGTCTCCTTCAAAATAAATAAACATTAAAAAAATTTTTTTTTCAAAGATATGACATAACAGTTTTTTCATATTTTTTTGTTTTTTTACAGTTGTTGAAAAGCTCAGAGAAATGATGGAAGAAATTGAAAATGCAATTAATACTTTCAAGGAAGAGCAGAGATTGATGTATGTTTCAAACTCATTTTAATATAAAATGATTGACGTTTATGTTTCACTGCCTCTCAATAGGTTGTTCACAAATCATTTTATTGTTCTGTATTTAATATTGGTCTTACACAAAAGCAGTATAACACCTCTCTTCTTTTGTTTTAGGTTTCAGACTGCTTTTTATGTTTAAACTGAATTTTCATTTATATTCGGACAAGATAATGTCCCAAATAAGAATTTGAACGACGTTTTTTTTTTTTTTTTTACTCTGAGGAAACTCTTTTGAGGCTTATAATGTTAATAATTCTAAGTGGAGATGATGACACGGAGTCAGGAATAATGAAATTTGAGGGCGGAAAAGGAAAGGTTCATATGGATTGGTTTGTATCTTATTATTGACAATTTACCTTTAAAATTGTAGGTATGAAGAGCTTATTAAAGAAGAGAAAACAACCAATAATGAGCTGAGTGCCATATCAAGAAAAATCGACACCTGGGCTTTGGGTCATTCAGGAGCAGAACGTGCTTGCAGAGCAGCGTCGGGCAAGGTTCCTGTAGACAAAATGACGCCAGGCACCCTTCCGGAAGAAGTGGTAGATTTTGAAAACTTCCTTCAGCAGACAGGAGGGCGACAGGGGGGCTGGGACGACTATGACCACCAGAACTTTGTAAAGGTGAGAAACAAACATAAAGGGAAGCCGGCATTTATGGGAGAGGTTCTCGAAAACCTTCCTGCAAGAACACAGGATGAAGTTCAGCAGCATGAGAAATGGTATCAAACCTTTCTGGCCCTGGAAGAAAGAAAAAAAGAGGTAAGAATCATTACAAGAGCTGTCATCTGTTGTATGTTTCTGTCTTCTAGGCACTGTGCTACGTAAACTCTTTGACACTGTCTAGTCGTTAATGTTACAGCCTTTCCGGGAAGTGTGTTTAGAGTCCCCTCCCCCCACTCTTTTCAAAGAGAAACGGAGGCCGCGAGAAGGTAGACATTTTACCCAGCCAGTGAAGTACAGTTGTATTTCCTCAAGGCCAGACACTTCTACCCCAAGAAATAAAACAGCGGTCCAGAAAACTTCGGACTGTGGGCAGAACCCTCTGTGTGCACCTGAAATGTGGGAAATCCAGAGCTGTTTTAGGCATTTGGTAGAAGTCATCTTACCACCAAGGCCAGATTGTTGTCAATAGAAAATAAAGAGGCAGTAGGAAAAAAAAGTGTCTTTGATTCTTAAAAGCTTCTTTGAGTTTTGGAGCTTAAGCCTCATTGCCTATTTTATTTTATTTTACTTTATTTTATTTTATTTTATTTTACTATTTTATTTTATTTTATTTTATTTTATTTTATTTTATTTTATTTTATTTTATTTTATTTTATTGTTTTAGATAGAGAATGTGAGCAGGGGAGAGGGGCAGAGAGAGGGAAAGAGAGAGAGAGAATCCTAAACTGCCTTCCACGCTCAGTGCAGGGCCCAACGTGGGGCTCAATCTCGTAAACCATGAAATCATGACCTGAGCTGAAATCAAGAGTTGGACGAACCACCCAGGCGCCCCCTCATTGCTTATTTTAAAAGACTCAAAAGTTTGGCTACCCAGAGGAAAGGGTAACTCTTAATGGTAGCAAATACGTGACAAGTTGCATTTTCACAATAATATTATTTTGGCTTTGGTTTAAATCAGGACTTCTCAATCTTGGCACTGTTACTATTTGGGCTGGAGAATTCTTTGTTGTCCTGTGCGTTGTAGATGGTTGGCAGAATCCGTGGCCTCCACCCTCAAGGTGCCATTAACACTCCCTTAGTTGTGATCATCAAAAATGTCTCCAGACATTGCCAAATGCCCACTGGAGGGCAAAAATTGCCCCTGCTTGATGGTCGAGGTCTGAGTCACTTTTTTGTGGACTTCAGCTATAATAAACATCATCTAGGTTGGTTGGACAGCAAAGGTATGACTGTTCAACAGATGACATACCTAAGGAGCATTAAAGAAATGTTGATTCCATGTTTAAAGTTGTTGTTTTTTTTAATGTTTATTCTTGAGAGAAAAAGAGAGAGAGAGAGAGTGAGAGCAGGGGAGGGGCAGAGAGAGAGAGGGAGACACAGAATCTGAAGCAGGTTCCAGGCTCCCAGCTGTCAGCACAGAGCCCGACGTGGGGCCTTTGGGGTCGAACCCAGGAACTGGGAGATCATGACCTGAGCCTAAGTCAGATGTGCTAAATGGACTTAGCCACCCAGGTGCCCCTACATGCTTTTAATTTAAAATCTTAAAAGGGGCTTGGGTGGCTTATTTGGTTAAGCATCTGACTTCGGCTCAGGTCATGATCTCACGGTTTATGAGTTCGAGCCCTGCATTGAGCTCTCTGCTGTCAGCATGGAGCTCTCTTCAGATCCTCTGTCCCCCTCTCTCTGCTCCTCCCGTTCTTCCTGTCTTTCTCTCTCTCTCAAAAATAGATAAACATAAAAAATAGCTTTTAAAAATAAAACCTTAGGGAAAATAACTGGGGTTCATTGTTGTGTTTTTTTCCTTCAAAATAAGTTGAATGTAGGAAAATTGATATTTGGGACTTTAAGAAAATTTTTTTGAAACAAGTCTTTTTTAAAAATTTGTTTTAAGAGAGGGGCGCCTGGGTGGCGCAGTCAGTTAAGCGTCCGACTTCAGCCAGGTCACGATCTCGCGGTCCGGGAGTTCGAGCCCCGCGTCAGGCTCTGGGCTGATGGCTCAGAGCCTGGAGCCTGTTTCCGATTCTGTGTCTCCCTCTCTCTCTGCCCCTCCCCCGTTCATGCTCTGTCTCTCTCTGTCCCAAAAATAAATAAACATTGAAAAAAAAAATTAAAAAAAAAAAATTGTTTTAAGAGAGAGAGCACATGTGCAAACATGGGAGAGGAGCAAAGAGGGAGAGAGAGAATCCCCAAGCAGGCTCTGTGCTGTCAGCACAGAGCCCAATGAAGAGCTCAATCTCACAAACTGAGATCCTGACCTAAACCGAGATCAGGAGACTCTTAACCGACTGAGCCACGCCCCTGAAACAAGTCATTTTAAAAACCTCAAAATAGCAAGCTATTAAAAATTATTTGGGCCTTTTTCCCAGGATACTGAAAACATGGGGTCCCTGGACCAGCAAAATGGTCCATGGACCAGCAAAGTCAGCGTTACCTGGGGACTTGTTAGAATTCATAGGGCCCCAACCCCAGACCTAATCTGAACTCGGGGTATGGGACCAGCAGTCTGTGTTGTCACAAGGCCACTTGGCTGTGCTGTTACGAGCTAACATTTGAGAGCCATCTCTCCAGGGAAGGGAGCAGACACAGTGCTTCTTGTCATAAAGGTAAACCACCTGGATTCTAGCTGGCTCTTCTTCCCAGCCGCTCTGTATCCTGGTGTTTGGTGACAGCCTGAATGTAGGAGTGAGGCGGGTGGAGTATGCAAGTTGAGGGGCCATTTACTGAAGTAGGACATGGTGGAGGAGAAGAGAGAAGCTTGGGGGAGAGCGTCAGGAATGTAGTTTAAACTCTACTGAGTTTAAGATGATACGTGGGAAATTTTCCATTTGTTTCTCCCACGTCCCTTCACATGTCCCGTATTTTGCCCCAGTGAAGATACTTACTTTCAGACGTGCCCTGAACCTTCTGGCCTGAGTACCCTTGTTTGTCCTATTCTCTCTTTCTAGACCCTTTCTTCTTTGTTTTCCCCTCCACCGCCAGCCTCTCAAAACCCGCCCAGATCAGGTGTTACTTCCCGCTTGCCCACTCACACACAGGAGGCCCCCTCAGGATCCACAGACACCTCGTGTATACCTCTTTTATGATGTGCAAGGGCACGTTCTGTGTTCTGGTGTGTTTGCACCTACCTCATCTAGAGCAGTGCTTGATCCAGGGACTGGCTGGGTTTGTAAAGCGTTAACTGGTTTCCAGTAGGATAAAGCGATTGCACTAGAACCGTCTACTCAGTAAGCATACTGTTTGGTTCAGTTCCCTTTTTTTCCAAAGAAAACTTTCTTGTTGAAGAAAGCAATGCATTGATCTACATTCTGGCATGAATTCCTGATACGTTTGTGGGCCTGCACTTTGAGTAACTATGTACAAAGTGGCATTTGCTATTGTTTTAATTGTCCATGGCTCCGATCACTTTGCCTCGCGTATGGTACATATACCACAGGGATTTATTTAATGAATGAGTGATACACCATGAGAAAAGATGAAGAAATGGTTTCCTGACTTGAGGGCAAAAAATTCAATAGATGTATCTTTTATGGCTGCCAGAAGGCCGCTAGAATTTTCAATAATATTTATGTACCCATATGTAATGCAGTGAAGCGATTTTACTTTTTTTCTTCACACCTCTGAATCATTATGTGCCAGGCACTGACTCACTTCATCTTCATGACAAGCCTATTTACAACAGGAGCAACACGAGGACAGAGAAGTTTAGTGACTCATCCAAGTTTACACCTACTAAATGGCAGAACCAGGGTTTGGTCCCAAATAGCCTGGCTCCAGACCTCATGCTCTCAACCAGCCCATTTTTATTTTTATTTTTTTTATAAAGTTTATTAATTTATTACTTGTGAGAGACAGAGAGAGACAGGGAGACACAGAATCCAAAGCAGGCTCCAGGCTCTGAGGTGTCAGCGCAGAGCCTGATGCAGGGTTCGAACCCATGAACCATGAGATCATGACCTGAGCCGAAGTCAGATGTTAAACCAACTGAGCCACCAGGTGCCCCTCAACCAGCCCTTTTTAAATTCCTCTTCTGATATTTGACCAGAGAAAGGTCACTCAGAAAGTATTCCAAGCCTAGAAAGAGGATTTGGAAACAGAGCGAGATAACTGGAGGAAACAGATGTTCCCCACGAACACACAAGCAAAGGAGGTAAAGGAGAGAAGGATACTGATGAGGTACAGTCCATGTGAACCTGGGGATTCAGACAGGAGGAGGAAGGCCAAAAGGATAAACCACTATTCGCTGTTCAAAAGATACATTCATTTTTTATAAAACATAAGTAGAAAATTGCATTTGCACAGGGGAAAAAAAAAGCTTTAAAACCTAAGGAAATGGCATTCTGCAATCAATATTCTTTCTAGAAAGATGGATTTGACGTTGCATTTTTTTAAAGTTTATTTATTTTGAGAGAGAGAGCATGCCAGCATGAGCAGGGAAGGGGCAGAGAGAGAGGGAGAGAGAGAATGCCAAGCAGGCTCCGCTGTGTCAGCACAGAGCCTGATGTGGGGCTCAATCTCACAACCGTGAGATCATGACCTGAGTTCAAATCAAGAGTTGGACGCTTAACCAACTGAGCCGCCCAGGCTCCCTGAGGTTGCATTTTAAAGTGCTCTTGGTTAGAGGTGCCTGGGTGGCTCAGTCGGTTAAGCATCCACCTTTGGCTCAGGTCATGATCTCGCAGTTGGTGAGCTTGAGACCCACATCAGGCTCTGTGCTGACAGCTCGAATCCTGGAGCCTGCTCTGGAATCTGCCTCTCTCTCTCTCTCTCTCTTTCTCTCTCTCTTTGCTCCTGCTCTCTCAAAAATAAATAAATGTTAAAAAAAAATTTTTTAAAGAGTGCTCTTGGTTATTAAAAAAGTTTTTCTCTTGCTATCTTTTTTAAATCACTTAGTCTATTCAGAACTGGAAAACCAAAAAGCAGCAAAAGAAGGAGGAAATTTTTAAGTTAAAGGAAAAGGCAGAGAACATATCTCTGCTCTTTCACAATAAAAAAGATAATCAAAAGCGAAAAGAGGAACAAAGAAAGAAGCAGAAATTGGCAGTCGAAGCTTGGAAAAAGCAGAAAAGTATAGAAATGTCAGTGAGACGTGCCTGCCAGGTGAAAGAAGAAGAGGAAGAGAAAGAGAAGAAGCGACAGAAAGAGCACCAGCGCCAGTTTAAACTAAAATTACTACTGGAAAGTTACACCCAGCAGAAGAAGGAACAGGAAGAATTTCTGAGACTGGAAAAGGAGATTAGGGAAAAGATGGAAAAGGCAGAAAAAAGGAAAATGGCTGCTGAGGAGATTTCCAGGTTTCAAGAGAGAGTGAGTAAATAGGGTTCTGAATCCGGTTTCTTTTCTTTTTTTTTTTTTTTAAGTGTATTTTTTTATTTTGAGGGGCAGAGGGAGAGGGAGAGAGAACACATGCGTGAGAGCAGGGGAGTGGGAGAGAGAATCCTAAGCAGGCTCCACGCCCCGCACGGAGCTCTACACAGGGCTCGATCCCACGAACCGTGGGATCACGACCGGAGCCGAAATCAAGAGTCGGACGATCAACTGACTGAGCCACCCAGGTGGCCCCCTGGATCTTTGATGCTGCACGTAGAGGTGTTACTTCCAGATTGAGATCAGCGAATATTGAGTGCTTCTCATGTGCCAGGCCCGTACCCAGCATTCACATAAGCCAAATGAGAAAGCCGTGCTCCCTAATTTGTAGCAATTATAGTCTCGTGGGAAAGGGAGACGTTCAAGTGGGAGGCTGCAGCGGAAGGGGGTTAATTCCAATATGTGGGGTTTATTAGGAGAGAGCAGAGTGCGGTGCTAGAGGTGTGGCCTGGGCACTTGAGGCATTAGATAGGCAGCAAGGGAAGCATTCGTAGCTGTGTCAGACCGAAGGTGATGCCGCAGTGGAGTCTTGAAAGAGAAGAAAGGGGGGATCCTTCCTGGCAGAGGGAACAGCATCAATGCTGCTTTGAAACAAATTCTGATCAACTTTGTTTTCTTAATGTTATCCTTCTTTTCTTGGTGTGTATTTTTTAGGATTTACATAAACTTGAACTGAAAATTCTAGACAGACAGTCAAAGGAAGAAGAAAAGGCAGAAAAACAAAGAAGACTGGCAAAATTAAAAGAAAAGGTACTGGCTGCTGAGATTTCTTTATTTTTATTGTTACTGTCCTGATTCCTTGATTGGTAAGGATACAAGCATAAAATCTATTTTCTTTAAAAACAATTATTTATTTTGAGAGAAAAAGAGATAGAGTGTGAGTGGGGGAGGGGGAGGGGGAGAGAGAATCCCAAGCAGGTTCTGCGCTGTCAGTGCAGAGCCTGACATGGGGCTCGATCCCACAAACTGTAACATTCTGACCTGAGCCGAATCGAGAGTCAGATGCTCAACCGACTGAGCCACCCAGTGACCCTAAAATCCATTTTCTTTATATTCAGTGCTCCATTTCTGTATCATTTCCTCTAAATTCCATACTTATGTATTTACATGTTACAAAGCACAGCTTAGCACAACTTAGGCAACTGTTGTTTGAATTCTGCCATTTCACATTATAAGTACCTTTTATTTTTTTTAATTTTTAAAAAAAAAATTTATTTATCTTTTAGAGAGAGGGAGACAAAGTATGAGCAGGGGAGGAGCAGAGAGAGAGGGCACAGAATCCAAAGCAGGCTCCAGGCTCTGAGCTGTCAGCACAGAGCCCGACACGGGGCTCAAACTCACGAACCATGAGATCATGACCTGAGCTGAAGTCGGACGCTCAACTGACTGAGCCACCCAGGCACCCCGGAAGCATGTTATTTTCTTTACCCTGAATTAGTTCTCTCTTCCTACTCTTCATTCTGTTTTTCTTATTTTCTGTATATGCCTCTATTTTAGACCAAGTGAGCTAGGCGCATGGCTTAATCTCCCTGGTAGGACTCAGAACTACAGATGTTGGTGACTCTCATGGGTAAAATCAAGAACTTCTGGTGGTTATTTGTCCTAAAGTTATTGTCTGCCTATCCCACTATCACACTTGGCTACTTACATTTCCCTCAGGTTACAAACAGAAAAACTAGAACAACAATGGAAACAGAATAAAATCATTGAATTAGAAAAAAATAAACTAAATTAACAGTTTATTAATAGATTGATGTAGTCCAGATTTTGTGTTAGCTCTAGAAGCACAATGAGAAGTTTACTGAAAAGGGGGTGCCTGGGTGGCTCGGTTTGTTAAGCTTCCGACTCTTGATTTCGGCTCAGGGTCATGATCTCATGGTTTCATGAATTCAAGCCCCGCATCGGGCTTGTGCTGACAGCTCGGAGCCTGCTTATGATTCTCTTTCTCTCTCTTTCTCTCTCTCTCACTCTGCACCCCCCATCCTGTTTCTGTCTCACAAATAAATAAATAAACTTTAAAAAAAATAAATAAAATTTTAAAAACAAGTTTATGGTGAAAAGGTTACTAACAGTTTTATTTCTGTTTGGCTAATATTGAGGATGCTTCTTAAAACTGCTTGCTGTTGCTAGGGATCTCACCCACTAGTCCAAACTAGTTTGTATAAATAGTTTATATAAATCAACTGGCATTCATTTTATTTCTGATTATAGGTTGAAAGCAACATTAGTAGAGATCCCTCTAGGCTTTACAGACCTACCAAAGGTTGGGAGGAAAGGACCAAAAAGACAGGACCCACAGGCTCTGGGCCACTTCTGCAGATTCCACACAGGTAAAAAAGGAGTGAGAGTGGCTGTCCCCTTTATAATAATTTAATAACTACATGTTTATATTTTATGCAATTTCTGTATGTATGCTACATTTTACAGCAAAAAGTTGATCAAGTAAATCCTTATACTTTTTTTAAGTTAGTATTTAATTAGTTAGGATTTTTTTTTTTAATTTCCTTTGTATTTATAATTGCCCTTCTTCTTTTTAGGGCCATCCCAACCTGGAGACAAGGAATTGAGAAAAGAATATGAGATAATGAAGTTGATACTCAGTTGATGAGAATGTCAACATACTCAGTCATACCAGGAGAGAGTCACTAACCATGTTCTTTCAACAGCCCTAAACCCAGTCAGAGTGATAATTGTGTTGTATGTGAACCGATAGGTATTGAGTTTCATGCGGCGTTGTCGTATTTCCTGTTTATACTAAGAGGGTATTTCATGGGTATGCTGGCCTGTTGCTGATGTAAAAGTTTCCCTGAATAAGTTGATGTTACAAACATTGCTTCATTTTAATACTCGGAACATTTCAAAGATTCTTTGTTTTCGTCATGGCATAGCAAAATAAACTGGGACAATCATAGGGGAACATTTTTTTTTAAACAAAAATTTTGTAACATTTATAACTTGGAGATGAATCAGCTTAAGTAAGAAAAATGTAAAGGTTTTCCTTTTTTTTTTTTTTTTTGGAAATAAGTTGGTACTTTTCTAAGTTTAACAAATTGGCCGTTTGTTCAGTTACTACATTTTTGTGTAATAAACATTTTTGTATTTGTTTGAAGCATGCTTTGTTTTATAGAGAATATTTATTAAAAAAAATATGCCTCCCCTCATATATAACCTGTTATTTGTATTCTCAATATCTTTTTGGTTTCCTTTAGCTCTTCCAAATTTGCCTAAAGGGGAAAAAAGCCTTTCTGGACTTCACACATTTATAAAACCTTTGTGTCTTTCACATCTTCCTGGCTGGTGCAGTTTTTTTTACTGCTTCTGTTTGGCTCAAAATATTTGGTGAAAAGATTGAATTTTAACATTTCCAAATTTATGTGCATGAAAACACAACTTAGTTTGACTCAACATTTCATATTATAAAATCTTAGTTCCTACTTTTAATCAGTTCCTATCATATAGGAATGGTACCATGTCCATGGTAAATGTAGGAAACTCATTGCTTTTAATTTTTCTCTTCGAATATCTTTTTTTTTTAAGTTTATTTATTTATTTTGAGGGAGACAGAGCGTGAGTAGGGGAGGGGCAGAGAGAGGGGGATAGAGAATCTCAAGTAGGCTCTGCGCTGTGCTGTGCACAGAGCCCAATGCTGGGCTCGAACCCACGAAACCGAGAGATCATGACCTGAGCTGAAATCAAGAGTCAGCCACTCAACCAACTGAGCCACCCAGGCGCTCCTCTTAGAATATCTTTAATTGTAATTTGACATATCTAGGTCATTTGACCTAGAAATTTACTAGTAGTAGTGGCCAAAACCTTGTCTTATCTCACAGTTAATAGTCAAAGTAGATGACATCCAAATTTTGGAGGCTGAATTCTGATTACACAATTATTGCTGCAAAATGAGAGAAATAACATAAAATATCCTTAATCAGGAATGCCTGTTTTATTTGGTAGTCTTTGTTCTCTAGAACTCTTTTTATTAAATGATTGGAGACAGTTTAGAAATAAAATATAGACATGGACAACGGATTTTAAAAACAGAATGGAACTACTACAAGATACCCAAAAGGAAGGTTTCTTATGTATGGTTTTTGAACATGTTGCTTTTTTTTGCACACAAAGGCAGCTCTCCATTTCCTGCATCTAAGGGAAGCATACCAGGTCCTGTGATTCTTATGGCTTTTTGTCTGTTTTTTGGTTTGTTTCTTAATAAAAATATGGGATTTTCTTTGACAAAACCAGTCCTTCTGAGTCTAAAATAAGTGAGGGATTTATTATATGGTTCCTTTATATAAAGGATGTAGCATAAACATAATATCTCAGTTACAGGCTCATAGAAGGGCAAAATAAACATTTCTTATACTGGTTTAAAAAAGATAGGAATAAGAAATTTAGAAAAAAACCCTAAAGGGAAAATATTTTTTTTTTTCAACGTTTATTTATTTTTTTGGGACAGAGAGAGACAGAGCATGAACGGGGGAGGGGCAGAGAGAGAGGGAGACACAGAATCGGAAACAGGCTCCAGGCTCTGAGCCATCAGCCCAGAGCCTGACGGGGGGCTCGAACTCACAGACCGCGAGATCGTGACCTGGCTGAAGTCGGACGCTTAACCGACTGCGCCACCCAGGCGCCCCTTTTAAATTTTTTTTTTTAAAGGGAAAATATTAATAAAGCACCCATAATTCTACCGCTCCAGGGTAACTTTTTCCAAAAATATACTTGCATATCTTAAAGTAGCTACAAAGAGGGGCACCTGGGTGGTTCAGTCAATTAAGTGTCTGACTCTTGATTTGGGCTCAGGTAGTGATCTCACACTTTCTGAGCTTGAGCCCCGCATCAGGGTCTGCACTGGCAGCATGGAGCCTGCTTGGGATTCTCTCTCTCCCTCTCTCTCTGCCTTTCTGCTGTGTGCACTCTTTCTCTCTCTCTCAAAATAAACCCTAAAATAAAATAACTATGTAGAGTACATTTTATTTACTATACTAAATTACTTAACATTATGTTACACATACTTTTCTGTTTCTATACATTTCCAACATTATTATTTAATGGCTGAACAATGTTCCATTATATAGATGTTGTATCATTCCTATACTTTGAAAACTTGAGCTAATTATACTTCTTACCTAATCATGTAGAGTGGCATTTTACATGGGGGTTAGATTCTGTCATGCATGCGTCAGCAACTTGTGTGGTCAAAATCACTCCTCAAAAGCCCTTTCCGTACCTAGTAGGCATATGATATTATTCTCAGTGAGTCCGCCCTCTCTGAATTGGATGAGATTGCTGGTTCCTGAGCTGAGAATCAAATGAAATATTTGGGTTCCCTTTAAGGGCCCGGTTGAGTAGGATCATCTTTCAGAGCATTTATAGACTGCATTGTTCATTCTAGTTAAATGTGTGTGATATGACTCCATTTTGAACATCTTCAGACATGTTTGTAAGTGTGAGAAAAAGATCTCAACTGTAATCACCAAATGAAAACTCCTCTCTGCTGGGCATACCTGGAAACCAAGCAACGGGGCCTATTTGTAAGGAGGCACCCAGAACAGCCCTCTGCCCATACCCAACCCTTTGTTAATGCAGTTTTTCAGTGAATAAGTAATCACTAGGGCCTAAAATTAGGTGCTTTGGGTTATTGAGTAAGTAGAAGACAATTCCTGCCCACGCAGTACTTATTTTAAGTAGTACATTTTCTAAGAAAGTGAACAATCAAAATTATATTCAAACTTCTCTTGCTTAGTTGACTGTAAAGAACCTGGGTTCAGGCCTGTCCTTTGGGTGGATTTTTTTTCCCCCAAAGACTGCCTCATGAACTTTTTTTTTTTTTTTTAATATTTATTTTTGAGACAGAGAGAGCATGAACGGGGGAGGGTCAGAGAGAAGGAGACACAGAATCTGAAGCAGGCTCTAGGCTCTGAGCTGTCAGCACAGAGCCTGAGACGGGGCTGGAACTCGCTGGAACTCACAGACCGCGAGACGCGGGTCTAGAATTCACAGAGCATGAGATCATGACCTGAGCCGAAGTCGGAAGCTCAACCGACTGAGCCACCCAGGCGCCCCTTGCCTCATGAACTTTTAAAGGGAATAATATATAATAGAAGCAAATTAAGATCCTCTTAAAAAAAAAATAGCATCTTATTTCATTTTGTAACATACAGGTAGTTGAACATTTTGTGCTATGGCAAATGGACGCAACATTGCTACTAGATGACACACTGACTCAAGCATGAAGAGTAAAATCTTTTTAAGACTTGCAAAAGAGAGGCATCTGGATGGCTCAGTCCGTTAAGCCTCAGACTTTGGTTCAAGTCATGATCTCACCGTTTGTGAGTTTGAGCCCTGCTTGGGGGCTCAGTGCTGACAGCTCAGAGCCTGGAGCCTGCTTCAGATTCTGTGTCTCCCTCTCTCTCTGCCCCTCCCTTCCTTGTGCTCTCCCTTTCTTTCTCAAAAATAAACATTAAAAAAAAAAAAAGACTTGAAGCACACACTTAGGAATATGTATCTTCTGTGTATATTGCATTTGTGTGTGTGTGTGTGTGTGTGTATATATATTTTTTAAGTGATTCCTGGTATTCTAGAGAGGACTAGGAACGTCTCTGAACCTTTGAAGCGTCTATAATTATTTAAAACACATTTATCTCCACAGATGGATTTGAAGGTTTAGTTTCCCTACCCATTCAGCTTAAAACTGTGACCTTCCAAAAAGGTGTGTTGGCAAATTTATTCTGATCCATCCGTTTTCATATATACCACCCTTCAGGGCCGTGATTTTCTCAAAGCAAACTAGGAGCTTTGGATCTTGCACTTCCTCCCAATTATCGAGGATACAAGTTCTGGAAGGATTTGTGGGCTGAATTTTACAAGGCTTAAGAGGGGTCCCCAATCCTGTAGGGCTCGGAAGAGAAAAGGTTGAGTCTAGAGAGAAATCAGGGATTAAAGTGCTGCGAAAGACCGTCAACAGCGAGGAAGTTCAACCACAGACCGGGTCAGCTCCCCGCCCCCGGCGCTCGCCCCATCCCCACGCTCCAGCCGCGAGTCGCCCCTCGGGCTTCCTTCACGGCGCTCGCCAACTGCTTCCGGGTCGCGGCGGACGTCGCTTCCGCAGCAGCATGGCGGCCACGGAGGACGAGCGTCCGGCGGGGAGCGGTGAGGGAGAGCGGCTGGATTTCCTGCGAGACCGGCACGTGCGGTTCTTCCAGCGCTGCCTCCAGGTCTTGCCTGAGCGTTATTCTTCGCTCGAGACCAGCAGGTGATTGGTGGCCGTGGTCATCGGGGTGGGGACGGAGCCCGGCCGCAGCGGAAAGGCGCCGCGGAGCCTGCGCCGCCGCCCACCCGGCACTGCCCGGTGCCTCTCCTCTCGGGCGGGTGTGCCGTGGCTCTCCTCCCGCGAGCTACGGCGGGGGGACTGGGGGAGCCGTAAGGCCAGGCCTTGTGGGATCTCCATTTTCCGCCTTTTTTCACTTCCCAACCATTTTTCCGGTCAACTCTGAGCTTCCTTTTTTACTTCCTCTCGTAGGCTGTGAATCGCTTGGCCTCATTACTTCCGAGTGTAAAAGGGAAAAGACAAACCATTTTGTCTCCGTATTTTAGATAGCCTGTCCTGTGCTCCCCTTTCCTGCAAAACGTTATTAACTCTGCACTGAACATCTGTATGGTGTTTGAGGTGTGGGAGCGGCGCAAAGCCTGTAAAGGTTTGAGGAGAAATGAACTTTCCAGGAATTGTAAATAGAAAGATAGGAGAAGGTTGGCGGAAGAGGTGCAGTGTTCCGTAAAGCAGGCTGTGAAAAGTGTATCTGCTGTAGCCTTGTGAGTTGGAGTTGGCTGAGGAGTGTGATTTGGCTGCGGCTAAGAAGCTGTGAATTAGTCATTCAGAGTAAAAGTCTGGGGACGAGGAGAAGGAGGCGGTTTTGCTCTGCACTGCTGGGTTTTGAAGCGAGCCTCCAAAGCTGCCTGGGACGGGCTAAGACGAGAGCAGATTGGTTCTGCTCTCATCTCTCCATATGTTCTGAATTCTGATTCCCTGGTGTATTTTGAACTCTGCATGACTGGGTCAGTTTTGGAAGGTTTACAGATTCCTTCTGCCTACGTGGTCTACAAATTTATTATGATAGGTACTGGAGTACAGCTGAGCAAAACATACAGTTTCGTATAAGAGGCACTAAGTAAGTGTTTGTTGAGTTGTGTGAGATGAGCCCTGAAGGACGAACACATTCTTGCTAAAGAAAGAGTGAAGCCTTACGTATATTCCTTTATCCATACATAGGTGTTGATTGGCTAGCAGAGCACATCCCTAGACCTAAATTAAGGTTTTCAAAACTGACTCCATTGACTGAATGATATGGGATGAAACAAATGATATTAATAAATCACATTTTGGGGGGATTAATTTTACGTGAAATTGGGGGTCGCCTGCCTGGCTCAGTCCGTTAAGTGTCCGACTTCGGTTCAGGTCATAATCTCACGATTCATGGGTTCAAACACCACGTTGGGCTCTATGCTGACAGTTGAGAGCCTGGAGCCTGCTTCTGATTCTGTGTCTCCTTTCTCTGCCCCTCCCCCAGTACCGCTCTGTCTCTCAAAAATAAACAAACGTTAAAAAAGTGAAAAAAAAATTTTATGTGAATTTGAAGCATTTGGATAAAAAAACCTGTATTGTGACTGTTAAAGTTGTAGCTATCATTTTAGGTCTGTGGTTGCATTTTCTAAATGCCAGTGTTTGATTGCTCTATTTAAAATTCCAGCATGGACAAAACCATATATATATACTAGTGCATGTTGGTAAACTGTGTAATGGTGCTCATAGAATAAGTAAAGCTGCAAAAACTGATTAAACTGATTTAACAACTTTAATACAATCTTAAAATCTACATCAGGCATCATATATTAGATAATCATGTGTAACGTCCTGGCGCATTAGTTAATATGTCTAATGTTTATCATTTGAGTAGAGTATCATTTCTTGTTTTGTTACAGCACACTTAGTAGCCACATTGAAGATCATCTGTATGTAGAAGTTTTTGTATTGATTTTTTAACAGTTTTTCAGTTTTTCTCTTTGCTGATTCACACTCCTGGTTTAGCATTAAGTTCTTCTGTGGTAGGTGTGTGTGATTCATGATTGACTTGAAGATGCTTGTGAAGGGTCTCTGACCTCTTAAGCAAAGGTGACTGGTCACAAAATTTCTACTGATACCAGAGTTTTCAGGTAAAACAATGTGTTGGCTAGGTCACAATTCTTACTCAGTATTGCTATTGTACAAACAATTATTGAGTGCCTGCTGTGTGTCTGGGTACAGGCATACAGTCCGAAACCAGTGCTTGTGGTGGTCCTGTGTTCTTTCTTACTGATAGGTATGAAACGGGACTCTTTGGAAGGCTCCGAACAGGCTAGACATTTAGACACTTATTTTCTGACCCACCATTTTGGCAAAATTCCTCCATTTCCCTGTTTCTTTTAGTCTTAGAAATAGGACTACATTTTAATTTTTCTAATAGCTGTGCCTTTATGAAAATAAAGTACTTGTAGTTTTACCTGTGGCTTTTTTTCATACGAATTTCTGAAAGGTGGTAGTTATTAGTTAACTCAGCTGAATATTTAACCTTGGATGGTGAGCTTTGTGCATTAACAGGTTTCTTTTTTGTAAGTGGTTTAGAAAGTTGTTTGGTTGGGAGTTGCTGTTGCCAATTGTATTTGGGTAACGGAAGTTAGGGTAGGGTAGGTTTGTTTTGTTTTGTTTTTTTTAATCAAAGGACTAAATACTGACTATTTTTTGTGTATGTTGTTTTTATGGACCCAGCTGCTCTCCAGGAAGGGTTTAGTCATTTGGTTTTTATTTTAGAAGACACCACAGTCAACCTAGTCTTTCTGTTCACGGGTCCTTCCATATTCCCCTACATAGCCTGTGATGTAGCTGACTACCATGTAGCAACCACTCTGCCCTCTCCTTCCCTCCCTTATCTGAAATAAATCACAGTCCAGCAGTGTATCTCTCAGTGTGATAACTGTGGCAGGAGGCTCTGCATTAGTGACATCATAAAATGCTCATGGGGCGCCTGGGTGGCTCAGTCGGTTAAGCGTCCGACTTCAGCTCAGGTCATGATCTCACAGTCTGTGGGTTCGAGCCCCGCATCGGGCTCTGTGCTGACAGCTCAGAGCCTGGAGCCTGCTTCAGATTCTGTGTCTCGCTCTCTCTCTGCCCCTCCCCTGCTCATGCTCTGTCTCTCTCTGTCGCAAAAATAAATAAAAACATTATAAAAAATTTTTTTAAATAAAATAAAATGCTTATAAAAATACACATACCTGGGTCCCTCCCCAGTTCTGCGTGGAACTCTGTGTGGGCCTGAGAGTGTGCATTACGACAAGCATCCCAGGGGGTACTCCTGCACGCTAAAGTTGGAGACTGTTCACTTGATAGGAGAAACAGATCTACAAACGGATTCTTGTAACAGTGCCTCCCAACCCTTTTGTGCATATAGATCACCTGGGGATCTTGTTAAAATGCAGATTCTGATTGCGGAGGTGTGGGAAGGGTCTAAGTTACTGTGTTTGACAAGATTCCAGATGATGCTGATCTTGCTGATCGCCTCACCGCGCTTGAGTTTGGTGGCCAGTGATTGTGGTATGTGCAGGGTGTTACAGAAGCCCCTTAGCCCAACCTGAAGAGACACACATCTCAGAGATGGCTTCTTGGAAGAAGTAACCCTGGAGCTAAATAAATATTCAGTTTGGGGGAAGTCTGGGATCGGTTATAGGCAAGTGGACAATAAAGGCGGATAAGTGAGTGTCGAGCAGAGAAACTTCAATCATTTGTCTAATAGTGTAAGGCAGGTGTGGTAGGAATTTAGCCTGGGGGGTAGACAGGGGCCAGATCACAGAGGGCTTTGTGTGCCAAGTCAGGAAAGCTGAATTTGAAGTCACATAAGTGATGTGAAGTTGCAAGCAGTGCATCTTCCTGATTAGATATGCGTTTTAGAGTCGTCGTTGAATTTGAAATTGGTTGTTGTAGTCAGTGGGACAAGATCAGAGCCAGAAAGACCAGTTAGCTGTCGCAGTAGTCCGGAGGCCAGATGCTGGGGCAGTGGAAGGACGGATAGAAAGGAGGGGTGGAGGAAAAAGGAGTTCCAGGATTCTGGGACTGGAACTGCCATCTGGTCTCGGGAGCATGAGGCCAAAGGAGCAGGTTTAGAGAGGAAGAAGATGATTTCTGTGACAGCACTTTTCCTATAGGTACTGAGTTGTTTCCCCTCATAATTTAACCTGCTTCAGGTTAGGAGGCTTGTTTTATTTGTTTTTGTTATGAAATCCAGCATGTAGTAGATGTTTAGTAAACATTTCTTCTTGAAAAATTATTTTGCATGTAAAATAATTCCAGAGATGAGCGGTTATACTTAAGAATATTTACCAGTCGGGCCAGCTATTTAAGAATATTACAGATGAAGAGTAAGGCTTAAAATTGTGGCATTTCTGCAGTGTTGCAGTAGGTCATTCCAGAGTATTTGTTGGGACCTCTGTGTGCTGTGTATTTAACTTTATGATTAATTTTCACGTGTTCTCTAAGGCTCTCATTTCCACTGTTAGCAATTTTATCAAGAACTGTGTTCCTATTTCTAAATATAGCTGCTTGTTTATAATTTTAGAACTCTTTGCAGTATGATTTAGTTATAGCCCCACCTGAGATCTAGGCAGGAATGCAGTCACTTGTTAAAGACACTTGGAGATGCCAGGAAAGAGACTGTATTAGAAAGGGGGCAGAGTAGGTGATCCAAAGTTTAGGAATCTAGTCAATGCCCATGAATCAGTGTTTCCAGTATATTCCCAAATGGTCACGTAATCTGCTCCAGCCTAACAGTACACTCCTCATTCTCATTTAGTGGCACAAGAAAATCGTATTACTGTGGTTGTTTTTTTTTCCCCCCACACTCAGATTGTTTTTATTTATTTTTTCCTGTTTAATCCATGGGGCATTTTTTGGGCTGTTTTTTTAAGACCTGAAAATTTTGTTGTTAAGCTTGAAAAATTTGGCATCTTTTGGAGATCTCATTCAGTTGTTGCCTCCCATCTGTGAATCGATCCCCCTGGTGCAGCAGCTTGATTTAGAGGGGACGAATGTTACTTCTTCATCCATGCAAGATACCCTTTGCACAAGTATTGTTCAGAGGGAACAAAGGGCAGGAAGGTGCAGCTGGCCTACTTTGCTTTTTCAGCATATAGTTTCAGAGTTCAAGTCTAGGGAAAGAAGAAAGAACACAAATGCTGTCCCAAGTAACAACGTTCTAATATCTACACTGGCCTGATTTTAGGCACATGTCTTGGCATGATTCCCCCCTGCCCCCCGCCCCAGCCCCAGCCATGTGCCCACGGTAGGTTGCCCAACAGTCCATACATACCCCAAGTAGGACTCACTGGGGCACCTTAAGACCCCCCCCCCTTAGTTCCCTCAGAGGCCCACATCCCCAAATCGTTTTTTATTATGGCTGCTTATTCTCTCCGTCTCACAGTTGTAGGACTGCTTGAGAACTCAGGTGTGGTCAGAAAGGAGTATCTTCCTAGCCTGTCTCAGAGGGAGGCCAGACATTGCTCCCAGTGGACTTCTTGGTTCTGCCAGCCGCTGCTGGGTGCCTCTCTTTATCAACATAAGCTTTTCACTGTGGCTGTGTTAATCCTATAAACCTTAGTCTCAACTGCTGGGAGTTGCAAATACTGGACTTCTGAAGTAAAGTAGTTTACCAGCAGCTGACTAATTTTCAGTGTTCGCATCCGTCTTCAGAAGCAAGTAAAATGAAAAGCAGATCAGATAACACAGGAACAGTGTGACTTTGGAGCAGGGTACCAGTGGTACCCTCCTCCCATGACAACCCAAAATATCTTTACAGTGTCCCCTGGGGGCATTATTGCCCCAGTGGGGTTTACTGCTCTAGAGCTGGGCTCCTGATCCTGGGTGCATATTACACTCACCTGGGAAGTTCCCCACACCTGTGCCCCTGGCCTCCAAATTCAAGTTACCCAGACCCCACTTTCCACCCGGAATTTCAGTTTCATTGTCGTGGAATAAGGCCTAGACCTCTCTGTGTTATATCAGTGTTTTAGTTTTTTGTTTTGTTTTTAAGTTTATTTATCTTGAGGGAGATAGTGTGAATAGGGGAGGGGCAGATAGAGAATATCCTAAGCAGGCTCCACACTGCCAGCGCAGAGCCTTATGCAGGGTCAAACCCACAAAGCCATGGATCATGACCTGAGCTGAAACCTAGAGCCAGACGCTTAACTGAGCCACCCAGGTGCCCCTAGTTTTGTTTTTTAAGCTGATTTGAATGTGCAGGCAGGTTTGAGAAACACCCCTGAGGAGAATACCACCGTGTGACTCAGTGTTCCTAAATAGTTTAATTGGTTATCTAGCAGTGAAATCTGAAGCAAATTACTTGACTTCTTTGGACTTCATGATCTTGAGCTAAAAAACTTAAGAGAGTACTTAACTTAGAAAAGAATACCCGTTTATTTTTATAGACTTTTAGTTGTTTTCTTCTTTTATTTTTTTTTTAAGCAGCCTTCATGCCTAGTGTGGAGCCCATCTTGGGACTTGAACTCATGACCCTGAGATCAAGACCTGAGTCGAGATCAAGAGTTGGACGCTTAACCGATTGAGCCACGCAGGCGCCCCTAGATGTTTTCTTATTACATACTTTTCATTAACAGGAATATTTTTGATTTATCCAGCCTTAGTAGGCTGTGTTATCAACAACCTCATGTTGTCCCCCATTTCCACCTCTGTCTTCCTTTTTTTTTTCTATAATACCTTAATAAACTAGATTATTAGATAATTTCATTGTATCTGACTGTGATCATTTACACCAACACTGAAAACCCCTGGGAGAGTGCTCCAGGTTGGTTAGATGAAATATTACAGGTCTTTCATTTATTAGTTAATTCAATAAGTGAGTACATATCCTGCACAAGGCAGACCTTATCTCATGAGACATAATTATCATGAACAGTGATTCTCAAACTTGGCTGCTGTTAGCTTGAGGTCTTTCCCATATCTAAAGTATCATTTTGTTTTGGGGAAGGGCAGGGCTCTCTGTGGGGAGGAAGGTTGCCAACCAGGGACCTGGAGATAAGGCCTATAGTGTAACAGTGTGATTAGATTCTGAAGTCACTAACTCATGTCAAATCAGGGAAAATACCAGTAATGATAGCCTCCTTGGGTGAGTGCTTGCGTGTGGGCAAGTAGTGAATACCTGTGTGAAGTGTGATGAGGATTTATAGATAAGCAGACTTAGAAAAGGCAGAAAAGATCCTGCCCAGGTTATGAATGGCTGTAAATCAGCCAACATATGATTTGAACCTAGCTCATTTGACAGCAGAATCTGAACTCTGAACTGTAGCCTCCCACATAAAGGGGTTCCACCGTCCTTAATTTAATCCTGATCTTGCTCAGATAAATCACCTGCGTAATTCTGGTGGCTCTCGGTGGTTAGAATTAAGTTGAGATACAGTATATGAGAAATTTGCTAGCTCCCTGTCTAATACACGGTAATAGTCTCTCAATAATGTAACTTTCCCCAAATCTTTGTTCTTAAGTGTAACAATATCTTATCAGTTTTAGGTTTTGCCCTTAAGCTTTGGTTGGAATTACTCTTTGGTGTGTTTCCTCCTGTTATCTAATGTATGCTAGCCTTTTTCAACCAGGGGTCAGAGAGAGAATTACATGGTTAAAAAAAAAAATTTAAAGAAAGAGTGACTGTTTTCTCATTTTTCTTAAGTTGGTAATATTTTTCTAGATGCATGAGAAAGAAGTTAATTTATTATACATAATGAGGGCATTAGGGCTTATTTCTCTTTTGGAATCTTTTCTGAAAAGGTTGCAGAATGTGTCAAGTGGCTTTGCTGTAAGATTTTGGACCAGATGATTTAAAGTATTAATTGTTTACTATTAGTCATAGGAACTGTTAGAATATAGAAATGTGATAACCATGTTCAGGGGTGCCTGGCTGGCTCAGTCAATATAGAGCATGCAACTCTTGATCCCAGGGCTGTGAGTTCAAGCCCCATGTGGGGTGTAGAGATTACTTAAATTAAAAAAAAAGATAACCATGTTCAGAAAACAGTATAGAATGTATCTCAGCCTGAAAAGAATTATATATAACAAACTCTTTATGTGAAAAGTAATCACTTAAGTACTAGTTTTAAATGAAAACACAGAGTTTACATTTCTCATTTAGTATGCAGTCTTGGAAGGGAATGTGTTGCCTTACAGTTTTTCATTCCATTGAAGAATCCTCTCTGGGAAAATGAAGTTGAAATGCATGTGTATTTTTTAAAGTGTTCCTTATTTCCCAAAATTCAGTTTAAGTTTTGTCCAGTTACATTATTTGTAAACAAATTTGAATACAGATGGGTTTATTCTAACCTTCCTTAAGAATTAAGCACCTACTATAAGTGTAGCTGTTCTTGGCAAGTAAGTGGAAATTGGTATTCTCTATGTTTTCCAGCCTTTTGGACTTACTTGTACTAATTGGGTGCAGGGAATTCCTTTTTTAACCTACATTAGCCTTCAGGTTGCTGATGAGTTTCAAATGTGTATGACTGTTTTTTTTACCCCAAACGCTCCTTTTTACAAATGAAACAAAGATTTGATTGATATTTTTAAATTATAAGAATAAATATGACTTTTTGGCTTTTGCAAAATGAGAGTACTGTTTGAATTAATTTTAAAATTAGAAAGACTTTATTTTTCTGAAAAAAAAAAACTTCAGTGTTTAGACAGTTATGATGTAATTTTACGTTTGTTTCTTTGTTTTTTTTTCTTTTAGGTTGACAATTGCATTTTTTGCTCTCTCCGGGCTGGATATGTTGGACTCCTTAGATGTGGTGAACAAAGATGATATAATAGAGTGGATTTACTCCCTGCAGGTCCTTCCCACAGAAGACAGTGAGTGAGTTTTTAGCATTTTATTTTTAGTATGACTAGCTAGTTGTACTCGGCATAACATGTGTTGGACTAGCAAATCGCAGTATTTATTCGTAAACTCTTACCACGTTTTGTTCAGCCACGTTTTTGCTTGCAATGCTGCCCTCCTGTTCTGTTCCAGCACAGAACTTGAGAGGTCTAGTCATGGGGGCGCCTGGCTGGCAGTAGGTGGATCGTGCGACTCTGGATCCTTGGGGTTGTGAGTTTGAGCCCCATGGTGGGGGTAGAGATTACTTTAAAAAATGAAATAAAAAGTAGTCTGATCATTAATCTCTCGAGAGAACAGTTGGCGGTTGTCTGGGATTAGAGATTGGCAGTTATAGCCGCATATTGTGTTCTGCGCCTCCACGTTGATGACTGCCTGTGGATGCTTTGTATGTGGTGTTTATGTTTGGTTAGTTTGGTAGCGTTTGCTCTATTTTTCATTCCCAGCCATTTCTTTTTTTCTTCTCAGTGAACTCTCTTCCGTCACAAAGTTTCATTTCAGTCTCCCTGTGGTTTTCCCTCTTAACGTTTCATGTTTCATGAGCCTTTCCTTAACGGTTTCTTAGACCTCTTACTAGCACTCCAGTCCTTTTTATGATGCTTCTTAAGCTTGATCAATTCTGGCCAGTTACATTAATTTTCAAAATTTATATATTACCCGATCAACTAAATGCACACAAGTTTTATATACCCTATTGCTTACTCTGTTCATACCTAACATTGATATAAGTTATAAATGTTAGAGATTCGAACCTTGAAAAGAGAAGCAGATAAACTCCCAGGAAATGACACAGTTGTTTGTTTTTTTAGCACGGTCATCACTCAGTTGGCTCTTAAGAGTCAACATTTATAAATTAACCATGTGTTTCATTGGTTGGAGTAAATGTGTACGAAGGTCCCAACCTAGATAAACTCTAAGGAAATAATAAACTGAAAGTTTGTTTAGAAAGAGGTTTGCTCTGTTAGCAGATGCTCTTAGGCATAGTTTATGTCTTTCTACTTTATTGTTCTTGAATTTTGTAGTGCTTGTGTTTATATAATTTCTAAAATCTGTGCCTGTTTACAGATTGTTTTTTAAAAATGATTAAGCGTTTTGAACTAGGTTTGTCTTATGGAAACACCCGATCACTTTTCACCAGCTGCATGAAGCAGCATATATGCTATACTGGTCAGTGGTTACACATTCAAGCATGTTGGTGAATTGAGTAGGATTTATTGAATGTCCTGCTGAGCCTGTGGACAGAGGCTGTGATAAATTACAGGATGTGCTGCTCACCCTCTAGGAGCTTGGGGACTGACGTGAGGTCACGGTGCTAGACACCTGAAAAATTGAAGTAATTTGTTTTGGTTTTTTTACTAGTTTGAGTCTGGGATTTTTTTAAAAACCTTTAAAGTTAAGTATTAGGGACGTCTGGGTGGCTCAGTTCAGCATCTGACTCGATTTCGGCTTGGGTCATGATCTCCTGGTTTGTGGGATCGAGCTCCATTTCAGACTCCACACTGACAGCACGGAGCCTGCTTGGGATTCTCTCTCACCTCTCTCTCTCTCTACCTCACCCCTGCTCATGTTCAGTCTCTCTCAAAGTAAATCAACTTAAAAAATTGTTTTAATAAAAATAAATAAGTATTAGATATAGTATTATTATAGATTCTGATGTTTTATTGTTTACTGAAAATACCTGTCCTGATTAAATTTTATGCTGTAGTTTCTTAAGGGGATGTATCTCACATAGTGCACATGTGAAATTGTACAGAGTGAGTCACAGAAAAGCTGTTCTGTACATTTTTGCTGAACATTTTATATTATTTTTATAAAACATTTACTGATATTCATTTTCCTGAAATAGCCATTGCTTCTATACTATAGAAAAGTATGGATCTTAAGATTTTAGTGAGAGAACTCTTTTATACAGGTTTTAGTCACCAGAACGTTTATTCACCTTGTCTTCTACTTTCTGTCTTGTCTTCATATTTCTCCCCACTCTTGAGCACTCTTTGCTGGCTCCGTGATTGTCTTCTCTTAAAATACGTGTACTGTCTTCTACCATTTTGTTGTAAGTTTTTTTACAACAGCCTAATACCCATTAATACCTATATTCTTTTCTTTTTTTAATGCACTTTAGAGAGTGGTTAAAATAACTGGTTAATTCTTCTCCCAGTGGAAGAGCAGTGGCCATAGAATAATCGACTGCTGCTTTTATGTTCTTTTTTTTTTTTTTTTAAACATTTGTTTATTTTGAGAAAGATCGTGAGCCAAGGAGGGGTAGAGAAGGGAGGCAGACACAGAATCCGAAGCAGGCTCGGCACAGAGCCCGACATGGGGCTTGAATTCACAAACTGCAAGATCATGAACTCAGCCGAAGTCGGACACTTAACTGACTGAGCCACCCGGGTGCCCCACTTTTACACTCTTAAACGTGGACTTTACATGTATCATTTTGTTATCCCTTGGGTATGTGACTAAGCAAGTCAGTGAACTCTTTTTTTGTGTGCAGTTAGTTTAATTAAAACCTGCATTCTTTCTAAAGTCTGCTCTGTTGTGAGGGATTTGCTATTATCTGAACTCTCATATCATTCGTAATAATTGCATTTGCTGCAGATTCACTAGAATGGCTAACGTGGAAGAGGCAGCGAATAGCAGTTGTTGGGAAAGTGCAGTGCACCTGGAGCTCCCACACAGTGCTGGAGGGGTTGTGCCCATCCTTTGGAAACTGTTGGGTGGTACTTAATAGTGCTGCACATCTGTGTGGTCCCTGACACGGGACTTGTGTTCCCTAGTACACAGCCCACAGAAGTGAAAACGTGTTCACCACAGGATGCACATGAGAATGTTCATAGCAGTGTTTCACAGGAGTCCAGATGTAGGCACCACAGAAACTACCCATCACTGGTATAATCGATAAGTGGTGTATTAAAATATTCACACAATGGAATACCGTATGGTAATGGAAAAGAACAGTCTCTAACTATATGCAAAACTTTTGATGAATGTCACAGACAGGTTTTTTTGGGGGAGAAAAAAGTACCTAGTGTCTTACTCTCTTTACACAAAGTACAAAATTAGACAAAACCAGTCTGACCTTTTGGGGAGTGAAGGAAGGAAATGCGAAGGGAAAGTAGGAGCGAAGTAGGAGGGGCTTCTAGGGTGTCATCGCGGACTTATGAGTGCTGGTTATGTGGATGACGTTACTTGGCACAGTTGATTGAGTTGTTTGATTATGATAGTGCACTTTTCTTATGTTTATTTTAGTTTGGTAAAGGTTCAAAAAAATTTTTTTGAATCCTGATTGGTACTCACCATCTGAGACCCATCAGAATTCTTATTTCCCTTCGGATTGTCAACTACACGGATTTCATTGGTTTGCTAATTTTTTTTTTTTTCATTTGTAGTTGCTTAACCACTGCTTAAAAGGTTTTTGCTTGTGTCCAAATTGTAAACTTCTGGAGGGCAGAGAATGTGTCTGTCTTACATTTCTTCTCTTTCAGTGCCTAAGGCATTGTTGTGCATCAGGAGTTGTTGGACTATTAATTAAATCACCCATACCTCCTCCAACTTTGCTGTTCCTCTTCTCCGTATTTTCACGTTGGGTCTACAGCATTGTGATATTGTGATTTATGAGACGTGTGTGTTTTGTCTTCATCCACAGCCCCTCTCTCACCGCTTCCAAAACCCTTAGCATTTCTTAAGCCTTTGGAGGGGGATAAAGTTGTCTTTTGTTATGTTAATGAGGTTCTGGAAAGCACCTAAGGATGGGGGCTGCTGGCCTCTAAGCAGTGATTAGAGGGTTGGCACTTTCAGTCCCACCCCCTGACCTCCAGGGAGGTTGAAGCAGTTGCCAGCTTCAATTTAATAGTTCGTGTCCAAAAAACGTAGCCTACAAAAAACTCAAAAGGACGGGGTTCAGAGAGCTTCCTGGTTGTTGAACACGTGGAGATGCTGGGAGGGTGGCGCTCCTGGAGAGGGCAGAGGGCAGGGAAACTCTGCGGCCCATCCCCATACCTTGCCCTCTGCACCTCTTCCGTTTGGCTGTTTGTGAGTTACATCCTTTTACTGTTAATAATGTGTTTTGTTTGAGTTCTGTGAGCTGGCACAATAATTGTACCTAAGGAGAGGGGCTCGTGGGAACCTCCAGTGCATAGCCAGTGGGTCAGAAGCACAGCTAACTGGGCTGACGATGTCCGAAGTTGGGGGTGGGTTCGGGGTGGTTTGCAGTCCAGTAGGACTGAGCCCTCAGCCTGTGGAATCCGATGCTGTGTCTGAGTAGTGTCAGAGTTGATTATATTGAGCTATATTCAGTTGCGTTGAATGAATGGCTGGCGTTCTGAGAATTGCTTGTTGGAAATTACGTCTTAGAACACCTAATTTAAGCCTCCTCTGGCTCCTCAAATATTTTCTCATTCATAAGGCATTTATTTGCAGACAGAGTAGAATGTGCTGTCCGTTACTCATCTGTCTATATTTGTCCTGCTTAAAAATCTAAAAATGTTAAAAGCCCAGGACCGTAAAAGAATAACTTGGTAAATTTGATTAAATAAATACTTTTAAATGTTATGCAGTAAAAGATAAGGTTGAATAACTGACATGCTTGGAAATTGTGGCAACATATATTATAAAATATTAATATCCAGGCTGTGAAGAATTCTTGAAAGATTGAGAAGAAAATGACACATCAGCGCGTAGAAAATGACAAAATTTAAGAATAGGAGGTTCTCAAAAGAAGACAGTAAATACAGGATTAACCTTACTAGAAAAGTCAGGGAGATGCAGTAGAAACAGTATTGCATTATTTTTTTATCTAACACATAGATTTAGCCCGAAGTTTTAAAAGTTGGCAAGAATCAGGGGAAAGAGCACTTTAGTATCATTTTGGTGGAAATGAAAATCATTGTAACCTTTTGAGAGGTATTTCAGCAGTATAATTTTTTTATACAACTGACATATTCTCGTGTGTGTGGTCCTGGGTTGATTAATGGCCCCAAAAGTTATGTCCGATCAGAACCTCAGAATATGACCTTAGTTGTAATAGGGGCCTTCACAGGTGTAATTAAGGTAAAGCTCTCCAGATTGGTGAGTGGTGTCCTTATAGGAGAAGGAAAGAGGGAGATTGAAGACGCCGGGAGAGGGGGCGCCAGGGCGGAGGCGGAGATTAGAGTGCTGGTTAGTACACCGGACTGCTGGGATTGCCCAGAGCTGCCAGAAGCTAAGAGAGAAGCCAGAATGGACTTTCCCTCAGAGCCTCCAGAAGGAACCAGCCCTACCAACACCTTGATTTTGGACTTCTGGGTTCCAGAGCTGTGAGAGAATACTTTTTGTTGTTGAAAGCCTCTAGATTGGTGGCAATTTGTTGTTACTAACCTCAGAAAACTAATATGTGTGCGCAAAATCCTCTGTGGAATATTTTTCGGCATTGTTCATCTCACTGACAAATTAGAAGGGGAATCAGTGTTCACAAAAGTGAATCAGTTAAGGGGTGCCTGGGTGGCTTAGTTGGTTAAGTGTTCGACTTTGGCTCAGGTCACTGATGGTGGCAGTTCACGAGCTTGAGCCCCGTGTCGGGCTCTGTGCTGACAGCTCAGAGCCTGAAGCCTGCTTAGCATTCTGTTGTCTCCCTTTCTCTCTGCCCTTCCCCCACTCATGCTCGATCTTCAAACTAAATACAAAAACATTAAAAAAAAAAAAGTGGAACAATTAAATCAACTATGGTCTACCAAGAACAGTACACAGTAGCCAAGTGATTGAGGTAGATCTAGGTATATACATACTGATTTGAAAATGTTCTGCTGTGGTTAAATTATATATGCCAGCATGTACTCAGATGTTTTAATAAAAGTCTTTGATTAAAAATGTATAGGAAGAACTCTGTAAGGCTATATAGAAAATCTTTGTAGAGGGGGAGGTAGATGGAAACAGACGTGGGAGGATGGCAGGATTAGGTAGTACTTTCATTTTATTCTATATATCTGCACTGTTTAAGTGTTTATCATGTTTCTATATTTAAAAATTCAAGTTAGGAAAAGCTTTAACCTCTTCAAAACACAACAAAAATAAAAAACAACTTAAGGGGGGCGCCTGGGTGGCTCAGTCGGTTGAGCGTCCGACTTCGGCTCAGGTCAGGATCTCGCGGTCCGTGGGTTCGAGCCCCGCGTCAGGCTCTGGGCTGATGGCTCGGAGCCTGGAGCCTGCTTCCGATTCTGTGTCTCCCTCTCTCTCTGCCCCTCCCCCGTTCATGCTCTGTCTCTCTCTGTCTCAAAAATAAATAAATGTTAAAAAAAAAACAAAAAACAAAAAAACAACTTAAGGTTGTATGGTTATGTATGGATATTGATATTTTGCTATTGCAGAAATAATGCTATATGTTAATTAAAATTTTATAATGGAAAATGAGAAGCAGAGTAATGAGGAGACCTGCCCGAGGCCACACAGAGATATTAAGTGATAGAGTCAGACTGAAATCCCAGACTTCTGACTCCCAAGTCCCCATGCTGCTCTGCTAGTGAAGTATGTAGGTCCCTAGTGGAGACCATCATGTGTGGCCCTTAAGTGCATTGTGAATATTTAATCAGAATTAACCCTGGTTTTCCACTTAACTCTGGGGTTGTAAAGACCCTAATGGTATGTCAGTCTAAGTGTGTGGTCACACCATTGGAGATTTGGAGCCCTTCTCATCAACCTCCAGAAGTGTTTAAGAAACACAAGGGAGGGGTGTCTCGCTGGCTCAGTCAGTTAAGCATCCAACTTGGGCTCAGGTCATGATCTTACAGTTTGTAAGTTCAAACCCTGGGTTGGGCTCTGTGCTTACAGCTCAGAGCCTGTAGCCTGCTTTGGATTCTGTCTATTTCTCTCTCTCTCTCTCTCTCTCTCTCTCTCTCTCTCTGTCTCTCTCTCTCTTTCTCTCATTCTCTCTCTAAAATAAATAAACAATAAAAAAAAAATTAAAGGGGCACCTGGGTATCTCAGTTGCTTGAGCATCTGACTTCAGCTCAGGTCATGATCTTGTGGTTTGTGAGTTTGAGCCCCACATTGGGCACACTGGTGTCAGCCTGTCAACGCAGAGCTTACTTTGGATCCTCTGTCCCCCTCTGTCTGCCCCTCCCCAACTTGCGCTCTCCCCAAAATAAGTAAATTATTTTTTTAATTTAAAAAAGGATTAGTCTGGCTGTTGTGTATTCCCTTTTCTCATTAAGGGCACAGCTAGAACAAAGCAAAGAATATTATAGTCTGTCATTTTACAAATGAGGATGTTAAGATCCAAAGGGATTAATAATTTGTCCACAATAATGTATAACTAGTTAATGCTAGAGGAAGATTTAGAGCACAGTTTTCTGTTTTGCAGTCCTTTGATATTCCCATTACTGTATATTTCCAGTACTGATTCCGTACAATAGATGCTCTGTGTATCGTGTGTGTGTTTTTCTGTTGAGAATTTTGTTTAGATTTTTCAATCCATTGCTGCCTTTGTTTGATAACATGCTCACAAGTGTAAGTATAGTTCTCATGTGGCTCAACTGAGCATATTGTACATTGAAAAAATTATATAGAATGTCTGTTTTGGAAGCATTGTAGGTCAAGAATTTTTTGCAAAGATTGGGACACCTGGGTGGCTCAGTAAGTTAAGTGTCTACCTGTTTTTAACTCATCTCATGATCTCATGGTTTGTGAGTTGGAGCCCTGCATTGGGCTCCATGCTGCCAGTGCAGAGCCTGCTTCGGATTATCTGTGTCCTTCTCTCTCTGCCACTTCCCTGCTGGTGTTCTGTCTCTGTCTGTATCTGTCTCTGTCTGTTTATCTCTCTTTCTCTATCAAAATACATAAACCTTAAAAAAAGTATATTTTTTGCAAAGATAGCCCTGCAGTGGTGATGTGCCCAAATGTCCAGTGTCCCTCACTGTGTGTCTGGTAGGCCACACCACACATCTGTTCACAATCCAGCTGCAAGTCTGAATTCTCCATTTACTGTTTGGTTGGATGAAACATCCATTTGTTGGATGCCTTTTCTGTAGTTGGCCTAGGTCTGACTCTGAAACTTACCTGTGAAATTTAGAGAATAGATCTACAAACCCATTTGGTAGGCTTTAGAATGTTTTGTTCACCTTGCACGTGTTTCTTGAGACCTCTGAGGAATTATTTCTGTGCTAATAAAATGTACACATCCATTTGTACATAAAAAAATTGCCACGTTCCTCACTTGAGTTGTTTGCTTAGTGCAAAAACCTAGTGGTTAAAATGGGAATTAGAGGGGTGCCTGGGTGGCTTGGTTAAGCATCCACCCTTGGCCCAGATCATGATCTCATGGTTCCTGAGTTCGAGCCCAACATCAGGCTCTTTGCTGAGGGTGCAGAGCCTGCATGGGTTTCTCTGTCTCCCTCTCTCTGTCCCTCCCCCGCTCTCTCTGTCTCTAAAAATAAATGAATAAACTTTAAAAATATATTTTAAAAAAATGGGGACGAGAAAATTGAGAACATGACCAAATCAGGTTTTAAATTATATTTAACTAGCATGGCCACTATTAATAGCATGGAGATATTGTAACCCAAGAGCTGTTCTTTATTAGAAGTACCTAAATATAATTTTTAATGTATTTTTATGTCACAATAAAATTTTCTCTTAGAAGAGTGGGTAATATGCTGCTTTCTTATGAAAAGCAGCTTCAGTGACTAAAATCTTTTTAAACTGCCATTGAGGTTTTACATTTTATAGGTTTATAACTGTTTTGTTTAAAGAATACCCAAACATATTGCCTTTATAATGTTTGACATATAGTTGGTGTTTATTACGAGCTTAATAGTAAAACCCTAAGATTTAAAGATTTTATTTTTGGGGGCGCCTGGGTGGCTTAGTTGGTTAAGCTTCTGATTTCAGCTCAGATCATGACCTCAAGACTTGTGGGTTCTGTGCTGACAGCCCAGAGCCTGGGGCTTGCTTCAGATTCTGCGTCTCCCTCTCTCTCTCTATCCCCCCCCAAATAAACATTAAAAAAGTAATTAAAATATTTGGGGGAGGCGCCTGGGTAGCTCAGTTGGTTAAGCTTTCGATGTCGGCTCAGTGAGTTTGAGTCCCACATTGGGCTCTGTGCTGACAGCTCAGAGCCTGGAGCCTGCTTCAGATCTGTCTCTTCTCTCTCTGCCCCTTCACTCCTTGCACTTTATCTCTCTCAAAAATAAACAAACATGAAAAAAGTTTTTTTATTTTCTTTTAAGAGAGAGTGCGTGCCAGTGGAGGAGGGACAGAGGGAGAGAATCTTAAGATCTTAAGCAGGCTCTATGTGAGATCATGACCTGGGCTGAAATCAAGAGTCGGACATTTAACCACCTGAGCTACCCAGGCACCCCTAAAACCCTAAGTTTTAAACTGAGAGATGCTCCAATCATCAAGAAGTCAGCTTTGTAGTTTAATGATTGTCTTTCACGTGCAGACACAAAAAATAAAGACAAAAGGATTGTTTTCCCTTGCCATAGACAGCTAAACACATTCTCTAATAAGCACATCCCTCCACATGCTCCCAAATAAACACACATGCATATTATATCCCTGTACATACTCCCATTTTTGCTGATTCTCTTTTTCTTCCCATGTACCCAATTTCATTTTTATGCAGTAACCTGGATTTTTATGATGTATTTCTGTCTAAACCAGCTTCCACGTAACAAAGTAAACTAGTTTGACTTTGTGGCTCTGTGATAGTGGAGGATACATTCACCACATCAGTGGTTCTCAATTCTAATTGTATATCAAACAGGGATTGTTTTTCTTTTAATATACATGAGTGTCCATGCCCCACTCAGATGGTTCTGATGTGGACCTGAGTTAGGACCAAGAGGCATGTACTGTGTTTTTTCAAATTATGCATTTGATTCTTCTGGGACCTGAACCACACTTCCAGTTTATTCTGCTACTACTGAATAGGAGCACTAGATGGCGCTGTCTAATAACCTCCAAGGAAGCTTAAACTATCCTAAATATGCATCCAGTTGTAAATTTGGAATTAATTGCATGTTTATACTTAATAATTATCATGAATAGGTAAGCTTACTAGAATTATAAACGAAAGCACAATAGCAAGCACATCTTGACAAGAACCAGAAAGGATTAGGATTGCCCAATGCCTTCTTTTCAGTGTGCACTCTTTTGAAAATGGAGGGGAGGCAGGTGTTTTTATTTTAAAGAAAATCAGTTTCAGAGGAAATCTTCTGTTACTTTCCTCTTCACTTTTGTTTAAATCTAATGAATTGACTTGAAGTGGTTACTGTTTCTTGTGCCTTGGTCACTGTGGTACGCATAATCAGAACGTGTCCTTTAACCCTCGTAAGAACCCTGCAAAATACTGCTTGCAGTACATTAGTGTTCCTCTCTCAGAAATAGAACTAGCTCAGAGAGATTGTTACTTGCCTATGGAACACAGGACTAGTCAGAATAGGATCTTGAGTTTGATTCCACGTGTCCATGCCATCATCTCCTAACCTTAGGTGATATTTTTGAACATCAGTATTTTTGCTGCCTTTTCAGAAAAGTTATTGATGTAAATAAGCTAACAACATAGAAATGAGGAAATAAAAATGCCATTTAGTTATTTACCAGTAAAGAAATGATATTTCATTCAGAAACATTTTTTTAAACCCTAACAGGCGTTCCTCATTTTATTGCACTTCAGTTTACTGTGTTTTGCAGATACTGCATTTTTTACGGATTGAAAGTTTGTGGCATCCCTGTGTCATTCAAGTCTATTGGTTCTATTTTTCCAACAGCATTTGCTTATTTTGTGTCTCTGTTCCACATTTGGGTAATTTTCGCGGTGTTTCAGACTTTTTTGTTACATGTATTATGGTGATGCGTGATCAGTGATCTTTGACATTACTATTCAGATTGTTTTGGGGCGCGACAAACTGTGCCCATATAAGATGGCGCACTTAACTGCTAAATGTGTGTGTTGTGACTGCTCCACTGACTGGCCGTTCCTCCTCATCCCTCTCCTCAGGCCTCCTGAGTCCCTGAGACACAATAATATTGAAATTAGGCCAGTTAGGAACCCTACAATGGCCTCTCAGCCTTCAAATGAAAGGAAAGAGCTTGCACATCTGTCACTTTAAATCATAAGCTAGAAATGATTAGGCTTGGTGAGGAAGGCATGTCAAAAGCCTAGCGGGCCAAAAGCTAGATCTCTTGTGCCAGTCAGTCAAGTTGTGAGTGCAGAGGAAGAGTTCTTGAAGGAAATTAAAAGTGCTACTCCGGGGGTACCTGGCTGGCTCAGTCGGAAGAGCATGCCACTCTTGGTATCAGGGTCATGAGTTTGAGCTTCATGTTGGGTCTAGAGATTAATTGAGTAAAAATAAAACTTAAAAAGTGCTACTCCACTGAACATATAAATGGAGAGCACAACGACCATATTGCTGGTGGTGAAAGTTCTCAGCCACAACATTTCCTTAAGTCAAAACCTAATCCAGAGCAAGACTCCCTTCATTTCTATGAAGTCTGGGAGGTGAGGAAGCTGCAGAAGAGAAGTTTGAAGCCAGCAGACGTTGGTTCGTGAGGTTTAAGAAAGAAGCCATTTTTGTAACATAAAAGTACCAGGTGCAGCAGCAGGTGCTGATACAGATACTGCAGCAAGTTATCCAGAAGATCTCACTAAGATAATTCATGAAGGTGGCTACACTAAAAAAATGTTCAGTGTAGACAAAACAGCCTTCTTCTAGAAGAAAATACCACCTATGACTTTCCCAGCTAGAGAAAAGTCAGTGCCTAGCTTTTCAGGAGCTAAGGCAGTTGGTGACTTTCAGTAGAAGCCAGTGCTCATTTACCATTTCTCTCTCTCTTTTTTAAATGTTTATTTATGTTTGAGAGAGAGAGAGGGAGACCGAGAATCCCGAGCAGAATCTCTGCTGTCAACTCAAAGCCCAGGTGAAGCTTGAACTCACTGGGAGATCATGACTTGAGCCAAAAGCACGAGTTGGACACTTAGCCCCCCTGAGCCATCCAGGTGCCCCTCATTTACCATTTCTGAAAATCCTAGGGCCCTCAGTTCTGCTAACTCTACTCTGCCTGTGCTCTATAAATGGAACAACAAAGACTGGATGACAGCACATCTGTTTACAACATGGCTTACTGAATATGTTAGGCCTGCTGTTGAGACCTGCTCAGAAAAGATTTCCTTCAAAATATTATTGCTCATTGACAGTGTACTTGGTCACCCAAAAGCTCAGATGAAGATGTACAATGAGATGAATGTTGTTTTCATGCCTGCTAACACAGCATCCATTCTGCAGCTCAGGGGTCAAGGAGTCATTTTGACTTTCAGGTCTTATTGAAATGCATTGTAAGGCTGTAGCTGCCATAAGTAGGGATTTCCCTGATGGATCTAGGTAAAATAAAATAAAAACCTTCTGGAAATGATTCCCCAGTTTAGATACCACAAAGAACATCTGTGTTTCTTGGGAAGAGGTCAAAATATATTCACAGGAGTTTGGAAGAAGTTAATTCCAACTCTCATGGATGACCTAGAGGGGTCCTAGACTTCAGTGGAGGAAGTCCCTGCAGATGTAGTGGAAACATCAGGAGAGCTAGAAGTGGAGCCTGAAGATGTGACCGAATTCATGCAATCTCATGGTAAAACTTGAACGGATGAGGAGTTGCTCCTTATGGATGAGCAAAAAAAGTGGTTTCTTGAGATGGAACCTACCCCTGGTGAAAGTGCTATGAAGATTGTTGAAATGGCAGCACAGGATCTATTACTATTTTTTAAAGATTTTATTTTGAAGTAGTCTCTACACCCAACATGGGGCTTGAACTCACAACCCCAAGATCAAGAGTCACATGCTCTACTGACTGAGCCAGCCAGGCACCTCAAAAATATAGGATTTAGAATATTACATAAACCTAGGTGATAAAGTGGTGGCAGGAATTGAGAGGATTGAATTTTTGTTTTTTGGTTTTTTTGTTTTGTTTTGTTTTTTTGGTTTTTGATTATGACTTCACTGCAGAACTTTTAACAAGTTTGAATGTAGGAGCACCTGGTTGCCTCAGTTGATTAAGCCTCTGACTTGGGCTCAGGTCATGGATGATGTCACGGTTGGTGAGTTCAAGCCCCACATCGGGCTCGCTGCCATCAGCGTCCACGCTGCTTTGGATCCTCTGTCCCCCTCTCCCTCCGCCCCTTCCCATGCGTGTGTGCTCTTTTTCTCTCTCTCAAAAATAAAAACATTTAAAAGAAATTTCTGTTAAGTTTGAATGTAAACCTTTGCCTTATAATTCAGAGGTACCTGAAGATTTATATATAAGTGATTTCTAGTCTCTTAGAGAAGATTGAATTTTGAAAGCAGTTCTATGGATAAAATGCTGCAGAGCCTGATAGGAAGAGTCAGGCATTCAGGAGACATTGTTTTATTTTAAGAAATTGACACAGCCACCCCAGCCTTCATTCAGCAGCATTCAGCAGCCATCAACATTGAGGCAGGACCCTTTTAGGAGGGGGCTCAAGGTAGGCTTCCAAAGTGAAGTATATACTCAGACCTGAAACAGGGATGCACAACTTTCTCCCCCAACCCCCATTTTTTTTTAAGGCTTATTTTTTGTGAGATTGAGCCCCGCATCCAGCTCTGCACTGACTCTGCTGAGCCTGCTTGGGATTCTCTCCCTCTCTCTCTGCCCCACCCCCAATAAATAAACATTTAAAAACATTTTTTAAGTTTTTATTTTGAGAGAGAGAGTGCGCATGCACGGGCACAAGCGGGGGAGGGGCAGGGAGAGAAGAAGAGGAGAAGAGAGAGAGAGAAAATCCCAAGCAGGCTCTGCACTGACAGCATGGACCCCCATGTGGGGCTCGAACTCAGGAACCATGCAATTGTAACCTGAGCTGAAACTAAGAGATGTTTAACTGACTGAGCCACCCAGGTGCCCCAATAAATAAACATTAAAAAAAAAAAAAAGGATGATCTTTAAAAGGGCATTCCTAAGGGGAAATAAGAGAGAAAAAAAAACATTAAAAAAATATGTCAGGAATTAAGATAATTTCAGCATCTGATGAAATGTTAAGCCTAGGGAAAATACACCTTTGACATGCCGCTCCCCCAATTAGGAGGGATTAAAACAAGTGGTGATAAAGGGATAAAGACATCTGTGACTTGGTGAAGACAGTTTATTTTTAGAAAAGTATAACATTACACCCAGTTTGGAGTTTGGAAGCTGTGTTAGAATTAAGATGTTCCCCCTTGCCCTCTGTCTCCCCTAAGTTCCTGTACCGTACTTATTCAAACACTAAGCACCATGGACTTTGAAGATGAAGTTGAGGTTACCGGTCAGCTGACCTCAAAATAGGGAGATGATCTGTAGGTGTTCCATGTACAGGGGAGGCCCTAGGACAGGAGAAAGATTTCAGCCCCGTTGCAGATGCTTGGGTCCAGGGGCCCAGGTGTGAGCAGTGGCAAGGGCCCGAGCTGGCGGTGATCAAGGATGTGGAGACTCAGTCCCACACACTGGACAAGCGGAAGGAACTTGGGGCCAACTGTCCCCCAGAGCCTCCAGTAGGGAGTGCAGCCCCTGGCGGCTCTCCATTCCAGCCTGGTGAGGCTGATCTTGGACTTTGGAACTTACAGAACTGCTGGATAACAAGTGGGTGTGGTTTCAAGTTAATAAGTTCTGTGATAATTTGTTATGACAACACTGACTGATACAAAGAACAGAATTCACTCTCCTGTCATTCCACACAATATTATTTTGTTTATTCCTTTCTGGGCTTTGTTGATAAGCATCCTTTGGTTAATTGTAAACATAATCACATAAATGTTCGCATCCTACCTTTTCTCTTAACTTGATCATTTCTCCATGTTGCTACATAGTTTTCCCTAATTATTAGCAGTATCATGTTCCTTTGATGAGATATAGTATTATATTTAACCTCTTGGACTTCTGTGTTGCTTCTAAATTTTCACCAGTGTAATACTGCCCTGGGTGTTTCTGTGCATACGACCTTTCTCATATGGGAAGTTCCTGGAGTCAATTCTCAGATGTAGCATTATCCGTTCAGAGTCTGAGCCTTTTTATGACTCTTATTATATAATAGCGAGTCTTAAGTGGCTTACTCATTTAAAAGTCTTTAGCAGAGATAAGAGAACTATGTTCATTAATATCATCACCATTAGGTAATAACCCTTTTTCAGATTTTTTTGTTAATGGTGTAAGGTAGTTAGTGGAGAATTTTAAATTTAGTGGATAAAGTTCCCTAAATTGTATAAGAAATTAATGTTTAAGTTACTGTTGTAAGTTTATGAGAGATAGAAAGCTGAATAGAGTACCTGTGTTGAAAAAATAGAGTGAAAAACAGTTACTATGATTTAGTCATGTTCCAGTCCTAAGAGATATGAAACTGGTTTCTCACGTCAGAACGTATTTATAAATCTACGATTTTTTTTTTATTAATGATACAGTACAGTCTGCTGATACTACATTTCTATCTTCTGTGTCTATCATGCTGATTTTCTAACAGCAATCAAACCCATAACCATTTTCTTGTTGTGGGTATAACTGATTCATTTATAGGTTTTTTTTTGCAGCTTCATAAAGGTATTGTTGACATATAACACGTGTAAATGTAAAGTATACAACATGATGTTTGATACATGAATATATTGCAGAATGATTACCACAGTCCCCTTACATAATTACCCTGTGTGAGTGTGTGGTGACAACATTTAAGATCTCTCCTAATAACTTTCAAGTGTATAACACAGTCCTATTAATTATAGTCATCATCCTGTGCATTAGCTCCCCAGAACTTACTCATCTTATAGGTAGACGTTTGTACTTTTGACTAACATCTCACCATTTCTCCCAGCTCCTGTCAACTACCATTCTGCTCTGTTTCCATGTTTCAGCCTTTTTAAATTCCACATGTAAGTGAAAACATACAATATTTGTTTCTCTCTGACTTATTGCATGTGGCATCCATAATGTCACAAAAGGCAGAATTTGCTCTTTCATGGCTGATTAACATTCTGGATGTGCGTGCATGCGCGCGCGCGTGTGTGTGTGTGTGAGAAATTTTCTTTATCCACTCATCCAGTGGGTGTGTGTGTATGTGTGTGTGTGAGAGAGAAAGAGAGAGATTTTTTCACTCCTCTGTTGATAGACACTTAGGTTGTTTCCATGTCTTGGCTGTTATAAATTATGTTGCAGCGATCATGGGGGTGCACATATCTCTTTGACATGGTGATTTTGTTTCCTTTGGCTATCTACCCAGTGGTGGCATTGCTGAATCGTATAGTAGTTCTGTGTATAATTTTTTGAAGAACCTCCATACTGTATTCCATAATGGCTGTACCAATTTATATTCCCACCACCAATGCACAGGGCTCCCTTTTCATGGATGTGACTTCGTTTCCAGCTTATTTTCTTTCTCAAGTTCCTAGTACTTCAAAGCAGAGTGGATGGGGTGCCTTGGTGGTTCAGTTGACCCGATTTCAGCTCAGGTCATAATCCCAGGGATCAAGCCCCACGTTGGGCTCTGAGCTGAGCATGGAGCCTGCTTCACATTCTCTCTCCCTACCCCCCACCCCGCCCTTTACCTGCTTGCATGTGTGCGTGCTCTCTCTCTAAAATAAAAAATAAAAACAAAGTAGAGTGGATCATTGGACTCAGAACAAAGGTTTGTCCATACTAAAATACAAAGTATGGGGCGGGGGGTGCCTGGGTGGCTCATTCGGTTAAGCACCTGCCTCTTGGTTTCTGCGCAGGTCATGATCTCGTGGTTTGTGAGTTTGAATCCTACATCAGGCTCCGTGATGACGGTGCAGAGCTTGCTTGGGATTTTCTCTCTCCCTTTCTCTCTGCCCCTCCCCTGCTCGCTCTCTCTGTCTCTCTCAAAAATTAATAAAAAAAAAAAGTTTTTTAAATTTAAAATACAAAGTACATACATTTTTTTGTGACTAGGGCATCTTAGATGTTTAGTTTGCTCACATATAAAGAAGCAGTAAGTTAAAATAAAAAGGCAGTGGAAGGGAAGTTAGGATTCCAGATCCAGATGTGTAATTAACTGATTGTTACTTTGAACATGTCACTTAACCTCTGAGCTTCTGTTTTCTGCTCTTTAACACGGGGTTGATTATGTTGATCACATGAAAAATAATCGTATAGAAAAGGTTTGAAAGCATTTTGCCTGCAGTGAGGTAGGCTATAAACTAAAGGTATGTGGTAGGAAATCATTATTTTGTCTCTGACTGGTTGGAAAATTAAGTGAGATTCCCATAAAGTGAGAACACACCTGGCACATGCTAGAATGAAAATGGAGACAGTGACAAAGCTTTGGTACTAAAATACTCAGTTTCTGAAAGAATATATAATTGATCTGCTTTAGAGTCTGTTCAAAAATAAAATATACTTTAAATAAGTACATGGTTTTATTTTCTAGGATCCAATCTAAATCGCTGTGGTTTCCGAGGCTCTTCATACCTGGGTATTCCATTCAACCCATCAAAGGTGAGTTCTTTCTGGGTAGGGAGGAGGGAGGAGGGAGATGGATGGATTTTAGTGGGAAAGAAAACTAAGAAATGACACAGAAGCCAGGCTTCTGTGTTTCATTATAGCTAAATATTGTCTGCTAATGTGTATTATGACCTTTACTTAAAGGAAAGTGATACCCACCCTACTTCCTGGAACTATGCACAGTATGTGTGCACGCAGAATTTGCTACCGTCACAAGTATTATGTCTCTCCTCCTATTGTTCGTGTGTCAAAATTACTGGTGATTTCCTGGAGAATTGGAAATACAGCTCTCCTGTGCTTGGTGCTTGCTCTCGAGGAAGCCAGTGAACTTCTGTGTTAGTGAAGGACTTTACATTTGGCTCCTGTTTCTAAAGAATAAAACAAAAAGCTCTTGCCAAGGCAGTGATTGAAGACACGTGAAGAGCAACGAATTTGAGGCAATAGGCAGGTTGTCTTTTGCCTGTTTTTTCATACTCTCTTCCTAATTTTAGAATAAATAGCAGTAATTTGGGAGAAGGCAGCATGTTTTCATAGAGGTACTGGTTCAACTTTCTTCCTCTGCCTTAGACTGTAGATCACCTTGCCTGTGTCAGGGTCACGGTAATTTGCCAAGATGTGTCTAATCACGTGTGCCCGCTGCTTTTAGCAAGGAATCTAAAAACAAAGAATTCACAAAATCTGTTCCCTTTTTGCTGTACATGTAATATTTTCCCGCTGATGCTGGTCCTCAGGAAGATGGCTGTCCCGTTACTCGTATTGGACAGGCTGTCTGGGTGCCGTGCCGTGTGGTCATGACAACTGCTTTATAGTGCTGTACCTTATTCAGACTCTTACCTGCCCTCGTTGAAATAAAGCTGGACTTTGATAACATTACTTGTAAAAGACAATCCCCTTCTGTACCCCCTTCTGAAGACAATTTTATTTGTTTTTAAATGCTTATTTATTTTTGAGAGAGAAAGAGAAAGCGAGTGGGGGAGGGGCAGAGGGGGAAGGGAGGAGGATCCGAGGTGGGCTCCACGCTGACAGCAGAGAGCCCAGTGCAGGGCTAGAACTCACAGACTGCGAGATCGTGACCTGAGGTGAAGTCCGATGCTCAACCAACTAAGCCACCCAGGCGCCACCCCCAACACGTTTTTTTAAATAACAAGAATAAAATTTAAATGCTTTGGTTTATAGAGTCTCCCGAAACCTCTTTTTGGCCCTAATTCACCTAGACCCCTGGCATCTTCTGGGGGAGGTTGGGTCCTACTCCATGCCACGTTGTGGTCGTCTGAATTTGAGTGGTGGAAGGAGCAGGAGACTCCAGTGGACTCACGTAGGCCCCCCAGGAGCAGTTGGCTCAGAGTCGGCGAGAATCTGAGGAGGCACATGGGATTTCCCGACACAGTACATAAATACAGTAGTGTCAGTAATTTTTCTTCCGAATTCACCAAACCACCCTGTCTGGTAAATGCCCCAGGACCTTCCAGGGCCATAGAGAACTTTTCGGGAAACACTGATGGAGCCTCTCCACCTACTCTTCTCACTGTTTTCCTTCACAAATTCTGTATTGTCTGTTAAATTATGTGTTGTCCCCAGTACATGCTAAATACCCAGAATTTTCTTTGTCTGCATTGCTTTTACTTTTTTTCTACCTATGAAGCCTCCTCTCCTTTCCTCACCTCTCCTCTCCTCTCCTCTCCACCCCTCTCCACCCTCCAAGTTCCTCTTCTGGCACAGACAAGAATCCTTTATTTAAAGCTTTGTGTTACTTTGTCTCCCTCATGACGCTTTTATGTCCTACTTCGTATTGTAATTACTTGATCTGCCCTTAAGGTTAAGCTCCACATTTGATTTGTGTTTGGATTCCCCCTGGTACTTTTAACCTAGTAGGTGTTTACTTTAAGTACCAAGAAATGAAATGGGCTGTGGGAGTTGTAAGAAGGCTGTTACAAATGTGGAGTAGAATAGCTGGGAGTACCAGAGTTTCAGTTGAAGGGAGGAACTCAGAATGAATTCTAAGTGTTACCAAGATGAAAATTTGTTTGGCTTGTTTGTGAGACCATATAAGGAATTGTAGAAGTAAGGCCGGATGGGTAGGGTGGTGTCAGATTATAGAAGGTCTTGAACACTGTGCAAACTTGTTCTGTGAGGAACCACAGAAGGTCAGTGAGCAGAAAAATAATGTGATTTCCTGCCTGGTGGTTCCGGGACCCTAGTTCATGACTCCCAAGAAGTACTGGCCCTTTGGGTATCTGCCTTGTGCTTGCATCGTCACCAAGGTAACCAGCATCTTTATCACAGTAACTTTATTTAACCCTGACAATAACCCCATGAGGGAGGTACTAATATCCACATTCTAGTAGGAGGAATGAAACAGGCCAGTGAGTAGTATAGCCAAGATTTGATGCATTTCACTGGTTGTAGAAGTTAACATTTATTATAATTTTTTAAAATTTTGTTTTTAATGTTTTTATTTCTGAGAGAGAGAGAGCATCAGTGGGGGAGGGACAGAGAGAGAGGTAGACACAGAACCTGAAGCAGGCTCCGGGCTCCGAGCTGTCAGCACAGAGTCTGACTCAGGGCTTGAACTCATGAACCATGAGATCATGACCTGAGCAAAGTCAGAGGTTTAACTGACTGAGCCATCCAGGTGCCCCGAAGTTAACGTTTATTATAGTAGGTGAGGAGTCTGCTTGAACCAGAACCTTGGTACAAGCTTCACTTTAGCTTTCCAGTATGCTGAGCAGTTACTCTAGAATTTGGAGCAATTGTTGATGAACCTAAACTGAGATAGAAGGGAAACCAGTGAGAGAGATGAATTTTAAAATACACTCTTATTCTTTCAAAATTAAAATGTTCTTCGTTGTGTGTCAACTACACTTCAATTTAAAAAAAAAAGCGCTTAAGACATTCTTAAACTTATATAAATTAGTACATTGTGAAATCTTACATTTTTCAGGTGAAATATTTTTTTTTTAGTGACTGATTCATAGGATCAGCTGATTATTTGAAATTAATTGTAAAACTCTGAATGCTTTTTTTTGTTTTTTTTAAGTTTATTTATTTATTTTGACAGAGAGCACAAGCTGGAGGGAGGCAGAGAGAGGGAGAGACAGAATCCCAAGTAGCTTCTGCACCATCAGTGCAGAGCCCGACGTGGGGCTCAAACTCACAAACTGTGAGATTGTGACCTGAGCCAAGCTCAAGAGTTGGACACTTAATCATGTGTGCCACCCAGGTCCCCCTAAAACTCTGAATGCTTTGTATATTGTGGGACATCAAGTTACTTGGCATAGTAAACACTTTTTTTAAATCCAGATTTTATCAATGCCAGTGCCAGTGCCTAGGGTCTTTACAGGATTTCCTATATGAGTCACATATTTTGTAGCTTAAGAGTTCTTTGATAACTGTGGTTATCTTTTGTTGAAACAGTCAGAGTGGTAAAACAAATCCGACACAACGTGGTAATGCTTCCTGGTAAGACTTCTCTGCTCCGCCTCAGCAATTTGCTGGTCTGGTAGTCTTCCAGAACACTTTTTGCCAGCAGGATGCGTTGGGCTCTAAATTTTAAAAGTTACACTGTTTTATTTCTAGAGATTTTTTTCAGTTTTGGTAACAGAGCTCTTTGCTTTTTGTTATTTTAAGTGCTAATATGTTTTAAAGACTCATTATTTCAACTGTGTTGTTTTGTTGTTTTGTAATATTTTTATATGGTGGTCACTATGGTTTTTAATTTGGATTTGTACAGTAAAAGGATTTTTATTTCTTTCATAAATTGTTTCTGTTTGAAAAGCTCTATGCTTTTCTAACTTCTTGAGACTTAAGTTATCAGTGATATGGTTGATGACATTTGAAGTTCAAATAATTTGGTTTATTTGTGTAAAAGCACTACTTCCCTGAAGCTTTAGATTTGCAGGATAAGTTTAAGAATTGTGTAGCCTGAAAAGTATGTGATTATACTTACATTGAGTCATGTAAAATGGAGGTTTGCTTTTTCAATCAGGTGTCAGTACAAATCAGTATAAACATTGCATTTTCCTAGTTCCTGAAACCTTGCATTAGATTGCTTAATGAAGTAAGTTTTCAGTTTACTAGTTCATTAACATTATGTTTATTTTGAATTTAGAATCCTGGAACAGCTCATCCTTATGATAGTGGCCACATAGCAATGACCTACACTGGCCTTTCGTGCTTAGTTATTCTTGGAGATGACCTAAGCCGAGTAAATAAGGAAGCTTGCTTAGCGGGCTTGAGAGCTCTTCAGCTGGAAGATGGGAGGTATGGGTCACTCTTTGATTTTTTTTTTTTCCCTTTTCTTTCTGTCTCTCTTTCTTTCTTGGAAACATTTTATACAAGTAAAAAATGGGTACAGTACTGTACTAGAACTTTAGGGTTTATCATAAACCCTTATTAGAACCACCTGAAGTTCACTGTACATACATAAAGTTAAATGCCTAATCAAAAAAAGAAAAAAAAGATCCAAGATTTTTTTATGTGAGTAAAGAGAAATCACACTAGCAGAACTCCTTTCTTCCCTCTCTTTTTAAGTGACACAGTAAATAGATTCATAAATAAGTGGTTGAATGGTTTCATTTGTAACATGGATTTTAATTTACCTTCTCGGTGAAAAAAATGGTATTTTGAAGTAAGCATACATTTAGTCTGAACTTTTATTACTTAAGACATAGTGATTGGGGGGAGAAAGGGATGAACGCTGAATATTAGATGCTAGTGTAAGTGGTTTCAATGACATTTATAAAAGATAGAAAAAGAACTTAGTGTATTTATTAATATTTGGTGGTTTGTATGGTATATCTAGAGTTTTAAGGGGAAAATTGTTTTCAAATCTAGGAAATGACAAAGTAGTAGTGATCCTGTTTAGCGAAGAGATTTCGTAAACAAATTCTGCTATATTGTTAAGTCAGTGCTCCATCTATTAATAGCTCTATTTTCCTGTCAAGGTTTAAAAACACTGCTCTCGGGGAGCACCTGGGTGGCTCAGTCGGTTAAGCGTCTGACTCTTAGTTTCAGCTCAGGTCGTGATCTCACGTTCGTGAGGCTGAGCCCCACATCAGGCTCTGCACTGGCAGCATGGAGGAGCTTGCTAGGGATTCTCTCTGTCCCTCTTTCTGCCCTTCCCCTGCTCGTGCACGCTCTCTCTCTCTGTCTCTCTCTCTCTCTCTCTCTCTAGACTTAAAAAAAAAAAAACAAAAAACCTTCCCTCAGGCATGTGGCTGGCTCAGTCAGTGGAGCATGTGACTCTTGACCTCCCAGTTGTGAGTTCAGGCCCCACATTTGGTGTAGAGTTTACTTAAAATCTTGAAACACTGGTGTCATTAACTGAAAGATAAAGGTTATTGTCAAAGCAAATGATGATAAATACAATTAAAGAAAAAACAACCACCCCTCTCGGTGAGGGGAAGACTAATGTAGACACATAAGATATTTTATCATTAATTGGAAATACTGCAAAACTGAATCTTGACCTCAGCCAGCATATGTGACTGATACCTCCAAGTTTCGGTGTAGTCTTTGATTATTGCCACTGTATCCCTGTTTATAAATAAAGAAATAGATACCAGGCACAGACTGTTACTTCTCTTGAAATTAATGGAATAGGTAAAAATTGAATTACAGCACAATATGATCAGTTAGTGGTTATCTACATATACATTTGGAAGAAATTTCACACATCAAAACTTGGGTTTGGGAATTTCTTACTATTCAGTAGGTCCTGTGTTTTACCTGCTCCTTTCCCCCCATTCTCACGCTAGCGTGCCACAACTGTGGTAGGGGGCAAATAAACTTACTCTGAGTGGTAGCATCTGGTAAGGAGTAACTGGTAGTGTGGAAAGCTACCCAGAAATCAGAACTTGGGAGCAGAGGGTGATTTAGAGATCATTTTATATTTTTCGAGTACTAGTTCTATTTGTTGACTTAATACAAGTAGTATATGGTTTTTAAATCTGTATTTAATAATAGGTTTTTCTGTGACAAAAGACATGAAGTGCGTGTTTCTCACCCACCCAGCAAGAAAATAAAAAAAAATAAATTCTGCTGCCATGTAATCTTGTGTCATACTGTTATTACTTCCAGTTTCTGCGCAGTCCCTGAAGGCAGTGAAAATGACATGCGATTTGTATACTGTGCTTCCTGCATTTGCTATATGCTCAACAACTGGTCTGGCATGGATATGAAAAAAGCCATCAATTACATTAGAAGAAGTATGGTGAGTTATGTTGATAAATCGACTATTTTACATCATTATTGCTGCTATATGGGAGCTGCAGTAAAATGCATGTCTCCTCTTTCTTCCACCAAGAATCTGGAAATCAGGTTAGTAGCATTGCTTTTTAGATACTTTGTATAATCAGAACAGCCATATAGAAATAATTGTGAAGGGCAGATTGATTCATTGGCCATTAAAATTTAAATGTAATTTATGTCTGAAGAAACAAATGTCTTTACTAGAAAGAGATTGGTCAGCCCTAGAAGAAAAAAGAAGCAAAATCTCAAAGGCACATGTTTGATAAACTGTCCTCACAGGGGTCAGTGGAGAGCCCTGGCCAAGCATAGTAGAGATTTATGGTGTCTTTGAGGAGACTGTTTCTATATTTGGTGTGAGGTGGGAGTTCCATAAGTCATTTGACTAGCAGAGACCAAATATAACAAGATTGACTGGGCTAGCAATAGATTTTTGGATCATTTTTGTTAATACTTTGACGTGTGCTTTTTTTTTTTCAATCTAAGGTTTATTTTTAAGGAGAATATCAAATGGAAATGTTATTCTTTCACAGTACAATTTAATCTTCTCATTGGCAGTAGTAAGGAAAGCTCAGTCTCAGCCAGAATTATCTTTTGCTTTACTTTTTCATCTCGTATATGAAACTGGAGACGTAGAAGTGTTGCTTCCCAAGTTTATTACTTCCCGAATACTGAGTTTTTAGTTTTAAAGATTAGACTATTTTCGGCTGTTAATTCAACTTTCACTTAGTGTTTCAAAATGAAAATTAATTTCTTAGAGGAATGAAATTGTTTTTAATTGAATGTGTGAATGTGGATCAGATTTTATAGAATGTGGATCAGGCATTTTTAAAAGCCTGTGGAGTCCAAAAGAACAGAGCCTGAAAGGAGTTTTAAAAGAAACAGAGATTTATGTGCTGTAGAAGGATAGGTGATGATGTGGTTTGGCATGAACACTAAGGAAGTGACCCTGTGTCACTCCTCAGCGTGTTGTCTTTGGGAGTGTAGCATACTGACTTGCCCTGTTACCAGTGATAGTAACTTTTGATCACTCAATTAAGGTGGTGTATGCCGTATTCTTCTCTGTAGAGCTAGAATTTTTCCACCTAGAAGGATTCAATATCTTGTGGCGAGATGTTTTGGAGACTGTCAAATAATCTGTCCTTCATCAGACTTTATCCAACTATAATAAGATTGTCTGGGCTAACAGGTTCTTTGTCTGCTAGTGTTGGTATGCAATTGATTTTCCAGCTGTGTCATTTCTTCTGTAATTTTCAGTTGAAATTCTGCTTTTAGAAAAAGCTTTCTCTTTACCTCTGTCTATCCATATCACCTTGAACTCCAGATTCTTATTTGATCCAGTGGGCTATTACCTGTTACTATCATTATATATTTTAATGGTCAGATTGTCCCAGATTCAGCCAGTGAGAACCCCTTCAAGCAGATGCTTGTGTCTTTTTTTGTCTCTCCCCCTGTATGCTTTGAGCAGCCCTTTGCTTTCTGCCACAAGATATTCCAGGTTCATCTTTTACTTTCCTAGCCATAGCCCAGGAATCGATCATTTTTTCAAGGAGCCCTGGTTCTTATCGGAGGATGGTGTGTAGAAATGAGGATTTGGGCCCTGGCTATGATCATGGTCCTGGGTAGCATTGCTTCTAGCCCCTCTCTCAGCAAGCCAAGCTGGGAAATGTGTACATGCATGCATCTATACACAAACACACCCTCCCTTACACATACCCCTCTGTTACTTTACATATGTATTAAAAACCGTGAGTCCTGTTGATGCCTCGGATTTTAGTCCAACACCACAGAGTTCCTTTCTGTTTAATATTTATTTATTTTTGAGAGGGTGGGGAGGAAGGGAGGGGCAGAGAGAGGGAGAGAGAGAATCCCAAGCAGGCTCTGTGCTGTCAGTTAGTGCTCATTGCGGGGCTCGATGTCCTGAACCATGAGATCATGACCTGAGCCAAAACCAAGAGTTGGATACTTAGCCTACTGAGCCACCCAGGCGCCCTCCACAGAGTTCCTTTTTAATCATCCTCCTTTTTTTTGTTTTTTTGTAACTCCCTTCTCTGATGGTGACCAACCTGGTTACCGTTATCCAGAATACATTGTCTCTTTGTTTTGAACCTGAGGGTATGTAAATCAAAATACCATATTTAAGAAATACTTGAGTTACTTCTTTTATTCCCCCCTTTACTATGGTTATGTTATTTTTTTTAAATATAGTTGAGTTTGTTTCTGTTTGGATTCCATTTTAGAGTTTGCCCCAATTTTGTTGATTTTTTTAAAAACTTACTTACTATTTGGGGGCACCTGGGTGGCTCAGTTAAGTATCCGACTTTGGCTCAGGTCATGATCTCATGGTTCGTGGGTTCAAGCCCCATGTCGGGCTCTGTGCTGACTGCTCAGAGCCTGCAGCATGCTTCAGATTCTGTCTCTGGCTCTCTCTGCCCCTCCCTTGCTTGTGCTCTGTCTGTCTCTAAAATAAATATTTTAAAAAATTTTTTTAAACTTACTTAATATTTGAAATACTGACTTGGTTCTGAAAGTGAGAGCTATACAAAAAGAGATATTCCAAGATGTGTAACTCCCTGTCTCCTGTCCCTTTTGTCTTTGCTCCCTTCCTAACTCCCCCTTTCCTAACATTTGTTTTTACCACCACTCTGTAGGGAACCAATCTCATTAGTGTTTGGTTTGGTCTTCCTGTATTTCTTCTTGATGAGCAGATATGTACCTTTTTTTTTTTTTTTTTAAAGTTTATTTATTTATTTTGAGAATGAGGGAGAGCATGGGGGGGAGGGGGAGAGAAAAAGAGGAGAGAGAGAATCCCAAGCAGGCTCCATACTGTCAGCACAGAGTCCAGTATGGGGCTCGAACTCAGGGACCGTGAGAGCACGACCTGAGCCAAAATCAAGAGTCGAATGCTTAACTGACTAAGCCACGCAGGCACCCCCAGATGTGTACGTTTTTATTGTTCATTCTTATCAAAAAAACTAAGATACTTAGTTTTGTACTATTCCATTCCATAAATGACTTTTTTGAATTCTTCCATAGGTGGAGTACATATTTTCCGAATGTAAACAGTGTTGAAACTAATAACCATCTTCATATGCGTTTATGTGTTGGAGACAGATTTTCAGAATGAATTCCTAATAGTGCGGTTTTTTGATCTAAAGGAAAATACATATTTAGTTTTATCAGATGTTGCCATTTTCTCTCCAAAAAAGGGGTGGACCAGTTTATATTCCCAGCACTGTAGGAGAGTGCCTTTTCCACACTGCCTCTCAGTGGAATGAGTTGTCGTCCTCTTTAATTTTTATCCGTCTTGTGTGGGTGAGAAGTGCTCTCTCGGTGTATTTTTAATTTGCATTTCGAGTGAGCTTGACCATTTTCTGCACTCCCAGGACTCTACAGAACCAGGCCACAGGCCACATTTAGCCTATAGCCCATAGTTAGCTAACCCCAAGTTCCAGTCCGTTTTTTGCTTTGTTCTCTAGGTACTCCAATTTTGTGTATGTTCTTTCTTCTTTGCTTGTCTTTCATTTCAGTCATTTTCTCTCTGACCTTTTTGACTTCTGTATCCCAGTTTTAGTCTGTTGGCTGTTTTCTGCCTTTTCTTCAGTGTCCCTTATTGTCTTTTCTTTTGAGACTACTATTCCTTGGTCTTATTATTCCTTATTTTCTTCTGTTTCTTCCCTGCAGTCATTGAACTTCATTTCTTCCTACTGTTTGTCCTTTCTGTTCTTAATTTTCAGTTTCATTTTCATACCCCCAGCTGCTTGCTTGATAGTAAGCACCTGAGTTTGGGGTGCTGTATTACAATTTTCTTCTGTTTTATGGCCATTTTGGGGAAATGGGGGCAGATTTGCATACACCGAGATGTTTTCATTCTTTTGCTGTGTTTTCTTTCCAGAGTTACTTCATAAAGATTTGTCTGTTTAGTCATTTCATGGATATTCTTTTTTCTTACACAAGCCCCTATCTGAGTGTACTCTTGGGGTGCCTGAGTGGTTCAGTTGGTAAAGTTTCCAACTCGGTTTGGGCTCAGGTCATGAACTCACAGTTGGGTGAGATTGAGCCCCACACCGGGCTCTGTGCTGACAGTGCCGAGCCTGCTTGGAATTTCTTTCTCCCTCTCTCTCTGCCCCTTGCTGGCGCGCGCGCGCGCTCTCTCTCTCTCTCTCTCAAAAAATAAATATTTTTAAAAAACCCAGAGTGCACTCTTTTCAATCAACCAAGTGTGACTTCTTTCATGAGTTTTTGTGGAGTTTGATTTTGTGGTTGTTTTGTGTTTGTGTTTTTCATGCTGGGGAAAGTGTTGTGTGTTCATGATTTTCTGGTAGGAGAGAGGTTGTTTCTCTTGTTTCTCAGGGTCTCTTAATGTTGCTCCTTTGAGCATCCTTTATTACCTGATCTGCAGAGGGCCTGTCTCCCTTCCTTGTTAACTTGATTTACCAAAGTCATGCCCTGTGAGTGCTGTAGACTCTGAGGTCCTTTCCAGCAGTCAGGGCTCTGTTCTGCCAGAACTTGGGCCGTCCAGGCAGCGCTCGCTTTGCATGGTGGAGCCAGACTGTGACAGAGACTGTCACTGTCACTTCAGCTGAAGTGAGGACAGTGATCTGAGTCATGGGGGGCAGGAAGGAATCAGCACTGCTCTGTGACCCGTACCAACTTGTTGCCACAATGTCAAACTCTCTAGCAGTTACAGATGTACAGAGAATTTTTTTTAGTGGTGAAACTAGTTTTAGTACATTGTCATTTAAAACATTAGAAATAGTGAGAGTTAAAGTGTTTGGGGGGAAAAAAAGTATATGTATAGAGGGAGAGAGGAGGGAGAGGGAGTAGTTTGAACGGTGTTTGCCTTGGTTTTGTTGTGTAACCTACGATATGGGGTAAACATCTTTTCTGTCATGGTAAATGATTGGACTCCTTCCTAGGTTTGTAGCAGCATCCAACCTTTTATCCTTTGTGGTGTCATTGTTGTGAAATAACTTGAAGGATTCCTTTCCTGTGAAGTTTTTTGCCAGCATCCCTTCTCTAGAATGTCTCCATCCTTGTCATCATGGCCATTGTCCCCACTTAGATGCTCTGCCTTCACTTACTCTTCTGACGTCGTATCTCGTCCCAGACAGTGGTGCTGTCCATATTCTTATGATCAGCTATTTCTAAGCTCCGTGTTTGATCTCATTTTCACTTCTAGTGGTACTGCTTTTCGTTTCTTTACTGCACTTTTATCTTTGGTGGCCAGTCTATTCTGGTTCTGTTTTTGGAAAACGTCATGTGGGTTTATTACTAAGACAAAGAGACAACGCACCCCTACGCTTTGCTGTCCGTGCATGAACTGAATAATAAGCGCAGTGACCCGTGACTAACAGACTTTGAAAAAGAGGACTGGATTGGTTACTGATTGTGATGCACATCTGTTATTCACGTAGCGATTTGTGAGCTGAGGTGCTAGCATCAAGTTTGTACTCCGCGCAGTTGCCCACAGTTAATACACCGTGGGGACTGACATTTGAATCTGTATCGTGTTGTTTAAGTTATGGTACCCAGACTTCGTAATATCAGATCTGCACAAAGCAAAGACTGCCTGTCCTCCTCCAGCCTAGGGTGGACCTTCTCCTTTTGGCAGTAATTTTAGATGAGTCTCAGGCCTCCCATTGGCTCCCTGCCACTCCCTTCCTCACGATTTTCCGTATACTTCCCTCACTCTCTGCAGAAAGGTGGCGGGATGTAAGAGGCAGCTTGCTGGGATTTGACGTTTCTTTTTCTACAGGCAGGTAATTTATAGCTTCGTGTGTCTTCCAGCTTCTCTAAGGTTTCAGTTTTATATAGTTGCATTGTTCTGTTTTGATTTTGCAGGATGTGTGGGGAGATCCAAAGGTAGGCAGGCACTGTGATCCTTGGCTGCCCAAAAGTCTCAAAATAGACTTGTTTCATGTTTATAATATTTTATGAGCATAGAGTCTCCATTTTCCTTAAACTTGTATATTCTTGCAATAGGAAAAGAGTAAGACTTGGGTCTTTTTATTGGTAGAAGTCAAATCTATAGATGCTATCTGAACAATCTATCTCAGAATGTGCAAACTGTATGCGTTTAGTGATTTCACTTGGTGGATAAGATAAGATCAGGTACTTGAAAATGCTCGAACTACCCCTTTGTAGGAAAGAGTGAGTATTTTAGAAGATATAAGGGAGAAATAAAAGTGGATCAAGAAACAAAAAATTAGCATGAGGACTTACTTATTTTTTATCCTTTCCCTATTAAACTGAACGATGTTTTTCTTTTTCAGTCCTATGACAATGGGCTGGCACAGGGAGCTGGACTTGAATCTCATGGTAAGACATCTTAACATAAATGAACGTGTAGTTTCTTTTGTCCCTTTAAATAACATCATGGTGTCTTCGACATGGAGGCCCCCAGAAGTTTGTGTCAGCCTGTGGCACGGCCTGGCTGTCTTCTTTCCTACTCCTTTCTTTTGACAACTTGTGCCAGTTTGAACCGCTCCTTGGTCAGTAATCAGAGATTATTCAGACGGGATATTCATACTTTTCTAGTAATGTTTTCTATTTACCTATTTGAGTGTTAGCTGCATGAAAATATCCTGGGGTGATTTCTCAAGCTAGCACTAGAAAACACCAAGTTTTCTTGTTTGGCATAACGCTAAAGGGCTCGATGCAGAATTGTTAGGCATGAATTTGTGAAGAAAGGAACTTTTTTTTTTTTTTTTTTTAAATTTTTTTTTCAACGTTTTTATTTATTTTTGGGACAGAGAGAGACAGAACATGAACAGGGGAGGGGCAGAGAGAGAGGGAGACACAGACTCGGAAACAGGCTCCAGGCTCCGAGCCATCAGCCCAGAGCCTGACGCGGGGCTCGAACTCAGGGACCGCGAGATCGTGACCTGGCTGAAGTCGGACGCTTAACCGACTGCGCCACCCAGGCGCCCCAAGAAAGGAACATTTTTAATCTAATAGTCTTTAGTCATAGTCAGAAAACGTTTTGCTGCATAGAGTATGTGCATTGATACAATTTCTCCTTTCCCCATTTTCCCCACTTTGGGCGGAACCAGAATACAGGGAGATAATGCACTTCATTTGTCAGCACATCAGTAGCCTGATGTCTTTCAAATTGACTATTCGCATGTAGGAGTAAATAAACTGCCATGCTCTTTAAATTTCTTTTTTTTAAAAAATTTATTTTTGGGTAATCTCTACCCCCAAGTGTGGGGCTCGAACTCACAACCCCGAGATCAAAGTCTCACACTCCACTATGGGAGCAGCCAGGCGCCCCAGCCACGCTCTTTTTTTAAAAAAAAGAGAGAGCCTAGGGGCGCCTGGGTGGCTCAGTTGGTTGAGCATCCGACTTCGACTCAGGTCATGATCTCGCACTTCGTGGGTTCGGGCCCCGCGTCAGGTTCTGTGCTGACAACTCGGAGCCTGGAGCCTGCCTCGGATTTTGTGCCTCCCTCTCTCTCTGTCCCAACCCACTCGCATTCTGTCTCTGTCTCTCTCAAAAATAAATAAACATGGGAAAAAAAAGAGAGAGAGAGAGAGAGCCTAGATCAAGGAGGCTCTCTGAGTGAACTCCTTAGGTTTCCTCTTTATTACAGCAACCTGTCTGTGCCTGCAGCATGGCAGAGCAGTGAGAATGGGTCTCAGCCCTGGTACCCGCAATGGGACCTGGCTCCTCAGTCTCTCTGACAGACTGGAAATAATTGGATCTTTCTTTAACTTTAAGATTGTTGTTAGGATTCTGAGAGGTAAGGGGGAAAGTGGTTTGTAAACTATAAAACACGTTTTATAAAAGGACACTTTTTACATACACTCTCTGGCCCCGTATCTTTGGATTTCCCCGGGGGACCTTGTCCTCTCAGGTCTCTCCTCCCTGTCACACATCTTTACTCCCTCCTTCGATGTAGGTATTTGTAAAGTGTGTATCGCTAAGGGGTATGTAGCGGACTGTGTCAGCGTTTCCTCTGAAGCCATCCTGTAGTTGGGACGCCATGATTCCATGTGTGCCTGAGTCTGTGTGAGATCGGGGCTGCAGCAAGCCGCCATAGTCTTTCTATCACTGGTCACCACCACTTGGTGAGGAGGGATGTGTACCCGTACTTGTGCAAAGGGGAAGTCTGGTGTCTGCGAATTTCCCAGAAGAGAAGGTCTCGTGCTCGCTGTTGTAGAGGGTATTAACAGGCACTCTGGCTGAGGGGAGACGTTACCAGTAGGGGAGACTGTGGAACAGACGCTGTTGTTCCCGGGCAATTGGGATTGCATTCGCCGGGACAGGAAACCGAGGGCCGCTCAGACATGATACTCTTTGACAGATCCTGTCAGGAAAAAATCTTGCCGAGTCACGCTAGGCGTGATTTTAAGTCTGTGTGACTTGAATAGGATTACGCCCATCAAGATCATCAGTCATGGACCGTGGTTCCAGCCAGAAAGCTTATATCTTTCTTTTCTCTCTAAAGTTGTGGGTTGGGGACCCAAAGGCGTCCCACTCAGAGTGCCACAGTGTGTTGGTGTCCTGTGAGTGGGCTCCAGGTATGCCGGGATGCTGCTCCCTCCACCTTTGGGACAGCTGAGCAGAGCTGTGTGTCTGGAATCTCCAGCAAGATGGCCTTTGACCAGGAGCCCCTCTTAGGGCACCACAGTCAGCCTACAACAGTGTGTCTACATAGTGCACCTACACAGTGTGTCTACGCAGTGAGCCTACCACATTGTGTCTACATGGTGTGTCTACACAGTGAGCCTACTACATTGTGTCTACACAGTGTGTCTACATGGTGCCTACACAGTGAGTCTACCACAGTGTGCCCACACAGTCTACCACAGTGAGTTTACACAGTGCATCTACACAGTGTGTCTAAACAGTGAGACTACACCGTGTCTATGCAGTGCACCTGCAGTCTACCATAATGCGTCTACAATGTGTCTGCACAGTGTGTCTATGCAGTGAACCTACACAGTGTGCCTACATAGTCTACCACTGTGCGTCTACACAGTGTGTCTACCACAGTGATCCTATACAATGAGCCTGTATAGTGAGCCTACACAGTGCGCCTACACAGGTCAGGTATTACCGTGTTCTTGGTGTGCTGTGAGGTTAGATGGTGGCTGTGGCTTTCCTTCCCTGCTTTCCATTCCTTCTCTGCGCTGCAAAAACTCTTTCTCAGAAGTCAGCCTACAGTTTGGCCGCCCTTCTCGTCTTTATCTTCTCCCTTCTTCTTTCTGTTAATCTTTTTAGACTAGCAGTCCAAATACACTATTCACCTTTCTGCACGAGTGGCTTGTTCTTCAGCCTTCTGTGTAAGCCTTCAGCAACTTTGGAAGTTTCTCATTTAAAGTCTTGAGTGGTTGACATTTCAAACCGTTGTCGCCTTCTCACTCCTCATTTTGTTGGTTGAAGCCCCGGGAGCTGTCAGCCTCTCCCCTCCTTTCTGGAAGCATACGCTCCAAGTGCCTGGCTTCCTCACAGGCTGTCTCTGGCTCCTTCACTGTGTTTGTGTCTTCCCCTCTCACCCGTACCTCGACCCACCTTTCTTCTTCCCTTTGAGCCATTCATCTTTCTGAATCTCCAGGTTGTTCTTTCTTGTACTTGCTGTTCTGTGTTCTCCACCCTCACCTCGAGCTTACATTTGGCTTTGTTTCATATCTCTCAAGTCTTGGCTCAGATGATTTGCTTTTAATGATCATTTTTGAGATTGCAAATCACCCACATCACATGCACATGCTCTGCTCCCTATCCCCTTGTCTGTTTTTCTGTGAATTATATTTTATCGGTTTGTTCATTGTCTCTCTGTCCCCACCTGAGAACAGAGATCTTTGCCTCTTTTAGTCACTCCTTATCCCCCACACGTATAAGTGTGGCACACACTTGGATGAACTAATGGTTGGTTCTTTATTAATCATCCCTGTGCTATGGCTCCCAGCACTCTCTGTCCAGATCTGTACTGTTGCTTTGGACGTACAAGCTCCCTTCCACCTGCCTGCCAGGCACCTCTCCCTTCAGAGCACTTCATCTCAAGTTGCACACTTTTAAAACATCTTTTTCTTCTTTCACCCAAGCGTGTGTTTGCTATTCAGGAATGCCCAACAGCTACTACCAGATCTGCTGGTTTTTCTGTCCGTATGAGCCAGATATCCAGAATTTGGGACATATGATCTCATGTTCTATTTTATTTTGCTGTTCTGTTTTTTTATTTGCATTTATACCAGTTTTCCCCCATAGTTTTTAATCCTTGATCTACAGAGTGGAAGGACAGGAAGTTATTATTGAGCAGCTGCTCTGTGCCAGCTACCATTTAGTCTCTTTAATCCTCACACCAGCCGTCTGAGAGTGGGAATCTTTGTATGAGATCAGAGAAGCAAAACCACCATGAGTAGTAGAGAATAGGGATTTATTGTAGGAATAAGGTTACACACAGTTTTGGAAGAGGATGGAGAAGTAAGGCCTAAAAGGGGAAGTTGATTTGTCGGAGAAAAGTCACTGACAAGCCCTCGTGAAGCCCTGGCCCAGGTGGACCATGAGACCTGGCTGGAGAATCTGGAAAGCCACATGGGGCTGCCCGAACAGGACTGTGTTAGTGGACTCCAGTGGGGGCTGCTGCTCCGGCATCTGGCTATGGGCCTCGGGTCCCCAGGGCAGGGAGTAAAGCGGACTCACATTCTGAATATTTGGGGGATGGGGGGGCGGAGGGCCGAGTTGAAACCTCCCAGCACCTCTGCCTTTGTCCCCCGCCTCCCTGAACCCCCAGCCAGGATAGTGGCTGCTGCTTCTCTTCCTTCTCACACGTCTTACCCAGATTTTTCAGACTCCAGACCGGATAGGGAAGGGGATTCTGGGAAGCAGAATCCTGGCTTAGCCAAGTTGACATGATACCAAACCACCACATTAGCCATTGTCATTTTACTGAGTGTGACTTAACCTAGTAGGCTTATGTATCTGGTACGTGTCAGCCCAGATGAAACCCTGTGCTTGCTCTGCAGTGTCTTTTTCTTTTTCTTTTTCTTTCTTTCTTTCTTTCTTTCTTTCTTTCTTTCTTTCTTTCTTTCTTTCTTTCTTTCTTTTTCTTTCTTTTTTTTCTTTTCTTTTTTCGTTTCTTTTTTCCTTTCCTTTCCTTTCCTTTTCTTTCTTTCATTATTCTTCTTTTCTTTCTTTCTTTCTTTCTTTCTTTCTTTCTTTCTTTCTTTCTTTCTTTCTTTCTTTCTTTCTTAATGTTTTTTAATTTATTTTGATAGAGCACAAACGGAAGGGTCAGAGAGTCAGGGAGAGAGAGAATCTCAAGCAGGCTCCACACTGTCAGCGCAAAGCCTGACGTGGGGCTTGATCCCATCAATCTGGAGACCATGAGCTGAGCCGAAATCAAGAGTCCCAAGAGTTCGCTGCCCAACCAACTGAGTCACCCAGGTGCTTCTCAGCAGTGACTTTGTGCTCTCATTTTAGTTCTCCATGCCCCTTTCCAGCCTAGCTTTGTAGACCGCTCGTGAGTGACCCCTGCCATGCATTCCAGGCTGCAGAGAACACATATTCCCCAAATGTCCTCACATGCCCTTTCACCTCCGGGCTTGGCGAATACTGTCCGTCGTTTGCCTGAAGTGTTTTCCTCCACCTGCTGCTCCTCTTTTCCCTTCCCCTGAAACCTCCAGAGTTTTGCCTGTCTTCCTGTGCCTTGTTCCATTCCCTGTGTAAGGCTGTCCGTGGTATCTCATCGCCCAGCCCCGAGCAGCTGCTCCCTTTTCTGTGTTCCTTGTAACACCTGGCTCATACCATTTTCGCATGTGCCTTGTCTTCTGTGTCAGATGTCTCATTCGTGTCTGACTCCGCTTGCCCTCGTACGTTGTGGTTGTCCAGTAAGTATTTGAATTGGTTGTGCTCTGTCCTTCTCTGCGTCCTGAAGCTGGGGAGGCCGAGTCTGGGCTGTGTACCTGTGCCGTGGTTCATCTGCTTTTCTCCCGCTGCTGCCGAGAACCCATTCGTCCTGCAGACAACACAGGCACATGATATCCTTCTAGGCTGTGACCATCAGATATGACGATCCCTTCTTATCCTAGTGAGTGAGTGGCTTACGCGCTAGTACAGTTGTAGGGTAAAATGCTCTTGTGTCTGGAAGAACTGGGTTTTCCTGCTTTGCTAGGATTAAAGCTGTTTTTTCTCTCAGGATTCATAATATAAAAGTAATAGGTCAGATAAGTTAATGTGATTCCATGAGTCTTCCAGAACATCTCTATTCTTTAATCCAAAAGAGAAATACTCAACTTTTGGGCCTAATTTCACCTAAGCATTCAGTTCCCTTGAGTTTTCCTCACTTTACCTTTTCCAGGTGTTTAAGTATAAAATGGTATAGTTACTGTTATTTATGTACCATTTTATTCCTAGCTGTGTGATTGTTAACCATCTTAAATTATGTATTTCAGAGTACGTGGATTCCTTCACATAATTTGGTACATGCAAATAAATACTAAGAGAATGCTTAAAATTGGGTTTTAACACCTTATGGGAGCATTTAGTTAACTTACACCTGTTATACTGTTAAACTGTAGGTAAGTCCTAGCATCCAGGACTAGAGTCAGGAATACCTCCTTCACCCTGCCCCTGGGAGAACTGAGGTAGATTGTTAGAGAGACCCGACCTCGGTGGTCCCTTCCATCTGTGATGTCTTGTGACTACAGCATTCTGCACATGGTAACTATCCATGTGGCCGAAGTGTCGTGCTTCAGGTGGCAAACTCAGCGGTTTTGATCTTTCTCTTTGTGTGTGTGTTAATATCTCTTGCCATAATAGCCTTCGGTAAAGAAGGGTATTTTACCAAGGCATAATGAACACAACTTAACCTTCTCTTGAATTCAGATAATTATTATGAGAAGCAATTTTGTGTTATACTTTAACGATGTAATATTCTTGAAATTTTTTGAAGCTTGTAGGGTCATTGACATAACCTTATTTAGCTCTTTGGGGGCTAAATAAATAATAATTATTATATAAACAAATATATGAATATATAGAATATATAAATAAATACATAAGTAATTTAGGAAATTATGTCAGAGAGTTGACTGTTTCTCTTCTGGATTAAGTAGAAATATTTTGGAAGACTCATGGAATCATATTAGCTTTTCTGGCCTATTACTTTTATATCATGAATCCTGAGAGAAAAAAGAGTTTCTGGGGCACCTGGGTAGCTCATTTGGTTAAGTGTCTGACTCTTGGTTTCCGCTCAGATCATGATCTCACAATTTATGGGTTCGAGCCCTGTGTCAGGCTCTGTGCTGTCAGCGTGGGATTCTCTCTGTCTCTCTCCCTCCTTCTTTCTCTCGCCCCCCTCAAAATAAATAAATAAACTTAAATAGGAGTTCCTGTGCCTACTTTTTTATGGTGTTTCTTAATTGACTTACTGAGATGTTATCTGACTTTTCTTGCTGTGTTTATATCTGCCTCTAATACTCTTCTAACATAATACTTTTAATCCAGGTTTTAGAAATACTTTTTTAGAATTTTGTGTAAAACAAGAGCCTCTCAGGGGTAAATGTTGGTAAATGAATTTTAGCTTAAAGCATAGACTTTGTAGTAAGTGTTTTTGGCTACTCAGAGCTCAGACTTACTTAAGAAGCTATCATTGTGCAAAACTGGTGATTGGGCAAAGTAAAGAGTATTTTTACTTTGAATTGTGCCAGTTTGCTTTTAAAGAATCCTAACAAGTAATTTGGAGAGTAACAGTTAAGTGCCTCTTTTTACTTTTGGTAGTTTTTTGTTTTGTTTTCTTTTGGCTTTGTTTTTAAAATTTTATTTAAGTAATCTCTCCACCCACCGTGGGGCTTGAACTCAGGACCCTGAGATGAAGAGTCACATGTTCCTCTGACTGAGCCAGCCAGGCCCCCTTACTTTTTTGTAATTAATGAATATTTGTTATCTTTTGGAGACTTTATTTTTAATGATGTAATGATACCTGAAGTCGTGGCCAGGTTGTCATGAAAGAGAAATTGAAATTGGTAGGTTACTAAAGAGGCAATAAAATTAGTTGCTTAATAGGAATTATTCTAAAAGGTTATTATAAATTTGTTTTATTTTTCTAATTCATTCATGACTAACATAGATCTCTCAAGTCACTGGAAAAAATTCTGAGGATTAAATAGTATTATTGTTTTATTTTATTGAGAGAGAGGGCACAGGTGAGTGAGGGGCCGAGGTGGTGGGGGGTGTTGAGAGAGAAATGGGCCTCACCCGAAGCGGGGCTCGAGTTCACCCAAAGCGGGGCTCGATCTCACCATGAGATCATGACCTGAGCTGAAGTCAGATGCTTAACGACTGAGCCACCCAGGTACCCTGACAGTGACTTTTTTTAATGTGATGGCTGCCCTGAGTTTTCTAGAGGGAATGCACACTTTCCTTTGCCAGAGAATGCATGCAAGCATTGTAACAGCAAAAGGAAAGTTGAAGGAGGGAAGGGAAGGGGAAGGGGAAGGGGAAAGGGAAGAAGCATATTAGAAACCATCCATGTATATTGCTGAAATTTATCACTAGCTGAAGTTGTGATAAATTGGAAATATAAGTATTTTCATATTGTTTGGACTTGACAGCAGATAGTGCCAGTGCAAAGTTGTTTCTTTTCCTTTGTGGAAAAAGACTGACTTTTCAATTCCAAAGGAAAGGAATCACCTTTCCAAGTGTATTGGTTTCCTGTTGCTGCTGTAACATTTTTGCCTCAAAATTAGGGGTATAAAACAACACAAATGTATTCTCTTGCAGTTCTGGAAGACAAGTCTGAACTGCACTTTACAGGGCTAAAATCAAGATGTTGACAGGGCTGGTTCCTTCTGGAGGCACCAAGGGAGAATCTCTTCCTTTGCTTCTGCTAGCTTCTGGTGGCTGCCGGTGTCCCCGCTGTGTTGCCAAGTCAGTCCATAGTCACAGCGCCTCCTCTGTAGTTTAATCTCCCTCTGCCCTGCTTCATAAGGACACTGTGGTTGCATTTAGGGCCCTCCTAGATAGTCCAAGACAATCCCTCCAATGAGAGATCTGTGATCACATTTGCAAAGTCCTTCTTGCCATAGGAGGTAACATTGACGTGGTCCAGGCATTAGGGCCTGGACGTGTCTCTCTTTGGGGTGCGTCCTTCAATCTACCACAGTGAATGGGACTCACCGTGCATGTCTTTCCTGATAGGCTTTTCTCCTCACCCCACCCCCAGCACTCTCACTCAGACTTTCCTTCCTTAAATTTTTTAAGCTGAGTAGGTCTTTCTGCATATCCACTTCTAGCTTGTCTGTGCTACATGTCATAATTAGTCCGTAGTCTCAGGCAAGTGGCACCACGGTTCATGAGCATTGGGTCATCTTCAGAGGAATTAAATCAGACTTGGGTGACAGAGACCTGGACAGGGAGGAGTTGTCCTAGGTTTGAGTTTCAGCCCTTCCATTAAACCGTGTAATTTTGAACACGTTCCTTACCCTCCCAAGTCTTTTGTTTTTCATAAGTAGAGTATTTCTTACAGCTACATATTATTTTCAGTCATTTTCTGTTTCTTCAAATTAATATTGAAGACTTCAGTGCTTTGTGGTTATTTTAAAGGTGTAATTAATTGTCTTCTAAATTTACTCGTATCTGACTGTCTTACTCGTAACCACTATTTTTTTTTTCCTCCGGCCATTTTATACTGTTTTCGTGGGTATCTAGTTTGAAGTTTGAAGTATTGTGTGGTTTCAATTAACAGGAGGATCGACTTTTTGTGGCATTGCATCACTGTGTCTGATGGGTAAACTAGAAGAAGTTTTTTCAGAAAAAGAATTGAACCGGATAAAGAGGTGGTGTATAATGAGGCAACAAAATGGTTATCATGGAAGACCTAATAAGCCCGTAGACACCTGTTACTCTTTTTGGGTAGGAGCAACTCTAAAGGTAAGAAAAAAAAAGTCAAATTGAGAAACCTGTGCTCTGTGTTGATATAAACTGTGCTCTAGAAGGTTTGGTCTTTGTCATGTTCATTAAATACTGCTACATTCTGGGACGCCTGGGTGGCTCAGTCGGTTAAGTGTCCGACTTTGACTCAGGTCATGATCTCGCGGTTCGTGAGTTCGAGAGTCGTGTCAGGCTCTGTGCTGACAGCTCAGAGCCTGGAGCCTGTTCCAGATTCTGTGTCTCCCTCTCTCTGTGACCCTCCCCCATTCATGCTCTGTCTCTCTCTGTCTCAAAAATAAATAAATGTTAAAAAAAAAAAATTTTAAATACTGCTACATTCAGGCCGCTTCATTTCTTCTGCTGCTCAGGCAAAGCTACTCTGTGTATGGTTTTTTCCATAGAGTTCATTACCTGTTGTGCTTCTTGAAAATTTCCATTCTTATAAAACTTAAGTGGCCTAGAATGTAGTAAAAAAGCGTAAGGTACAAGGTGTAAGGTCGTAAGAAACTGGTTACCATAAATGACCAGTGGTCTCTCTAGAGTAGGGCTCTGTCTGAACGTGATCCCAAAAAAGGCTTTATGGGAAGTTATTAATCTGAAAAGGTAAACCATGGGTCATTTCTTTAAAAACTATTTGTGATTTTTAGTTTTTTTATCAGTTTATTTGCCTAACCCCAACGGATTGACATTTTCCTCCATCTCTTACCTTTTGTCATACCTAATGCCATAAGGTTATGAGCCACTAAGTACCCACAAGTTTTCTCTATCTTGAAGTTGCCTTTTCGCTTTTAAAATATATAATTTAATTCTGATACTCTGAAATCTAACAAAAGTCCATTCATCTTTTATGTAATATCCTATTTTCTAAAATTCTGAAATAAATTCTGAAAACAGAATGATGTAAAACTAAGTATATCTCCCTCTCTCTCCTCACTTCTATTGCCATTCCTCAAGTGTACCCCTTTGATTTTAATTAGGGAAAATTTCAAACATATTCAAAAGTAGAACAGTGTAATGAACCCCTGTGTGTCCACAGCTAGACTCATCAGCTTTTGTCACAAAGCCAGCCAGTCTTATCCATATTCCAGCTCCCTTCCCTCCCCATCACTGTATTATTTTAGGGCAGGTTCCAGATACCATTTTTCGTATTATCTGGAAAATTTTCAGTGTAATTCCTAACTAGAAATAACTTTCTAAGAAACAGAACTATGGTGTCATTATCACATCTGAAAAATCAACCACAATTCCATGAAATCATTAACTAGTCAGTGATTATGTATATTTCCTATTGCATCACGTCAAGAGGCACATAATTTCTGTTTATCTCCCTGTGATCAAAGTGCTCCAGAATCATCATACCTGATTTATCCACCGTAAAGTTCCCCATCAGCGTTTTTTTTTCTTTTATGGTGGTGTACTATACATAATATAATATTTATCAGTTTAACTATTTGTAAGAATACAATCTGGTGGTATTAGGTATACATTCACAGTGTTATGGAACCCTCTCCACTGTCTATACCCAAAACTTTGGTTATCCTCAGTATAAACTCTGTACTCGCTCCTTCCCCTAGCCCCTGGTGACCTCTGTTCTACTTTCTATGAATTTGCCTATTCTTGGGACATTGTATAAGTGGCATCACACAATATGTGCCCTTCTGTGTCTGGCTTATTTCACTTAGCATAATGCTCTCAGGATCCATCCATGTTGTAGCATATATCAAAATTTAATCCTTTTTATGGCTGATTAATATGCTGTTGTATGTTTATACCACAGTTTATCCATTCATCTGTTGATGGACATGGTTTATTTCCACATTTCAGCTCTTGTGAATAAGGCAGCTCTGGACATTGCTGTACAAATAACTGACTTTCTTCTTTCATTTCTTTTGGATATTAGGAATGGAATTGCTGGATCTTATGATAGTTCTATGTTTAACTCTTTGAGGAACTGCCATACTGTTTCCCACAGTGAGGGTGTGCACCATGTTACATTCCTGCTAGCAGTATATGAGGGTTCCAGTTTCTCTATATGATCAATAACGCTTGATTTTTCTGTTTGGTTTTGGTTTTTATAATGGCCACACCAGTGGGTGTGAAGTGGCATCTCATCGTGATTTTGATTTGCATTTCCCTAATGATTAATGATACTGAGCCTCTTTTGATGTGCTTATGGGCCATTTGTGTGTCTTTGGCAAAATTTTTATTCAGGGACTTTGTCCATTTTTTAATCATGTTGTTAGGTTTTTTGTTGATGGGTTGTAGGGGTTCTTCAGGTATTCTGGATATTAATGCCTTATCAAGTTCTGTGATATACACCTATTTTTTCCCCATTCTGTGGTTGCTTGTAACTTTGTTGATGTTCTTTGATGTATAAAATTTCTAATTTTGATGAAGTCCAGTTTATCTGTTTTTTTTTCTTGTGTTGCCTGTGGTTTTGGTTGTCCTATCTATGAAGTCACTGCCAAAGCCAATGTCATAAAGATTTTCCCCAGTATTTTCTTCCAAGAGTTTTATAGTTTTAGCCTTGAGTTTTAGGTCTGATGCATTTTGAGTTAATTTTTGTATATGGTATAAAAATGAGAGCTCAACTTCATTATTTTACAGGTGGATATCCAGCTTTTCCAGGACTATTTGTTGAAAAGACTGTTCTCTGTCCCATTAAATGGCCTTAGGACCCTTGTTGAAAATCAGCTGAGCATATGCATGTGGTTTTTTTTGGTTTCGCTTTGTTTTTGGTTTTTTTTTTGTGGGTTCTCTGTTCCTTTGGTCTGTGTGTCCCTACTCCATTCTCCTCCTGTTTTAATTATTGCAGCTTTGTAGTAAAATTCAGAGCCAGAAAGTATGAGTCCTTCAACTTTATTCTTTTTCAGTATTGTTTGGGCCCTTAATACAGGGCACCTTGCAATCTCGTAATGAATTTGAGAACTGGCTTTTCCGTTTCTTACCAAAAAGGCTGTTGACATTTTGATAAATATTGCATTGAATCTGAAGATCATTTTTGGTAGTATTGACTTTTAACAGTGTTAAATCCTCCTTTAGTGAGCATCCATTTACTTAGATCTTTCATTTCTTTCAGCAGTATTTTGTAGTCCTTGATCAGTTTATTCCCAAATATTGAATTATTTTATATGTCATTGTAAATAGAATTGATTTCATAATTTCTTTTTGGATTGTTTGTTGCTGGTGTATAAAAAAAAAAGCCCACCATCTTTTTTTAATTTTCTTTTTTTAATGTTTGTTTATTTTTGAGAGACAGAGAGAGACAGCATGAGCAGGGGAGGGGCAGAGAGAGAGGGAGACATAGAACATGAAGCGGGTTCCAGGCTCCAAGCTGTCAGCACAGAGCCCGATGTAGGGCTCAAACCCACGAGCTGTGAGATCATGACTGAACTGAAGTTGGACACTTAACCGACTGAGCCACCCCGGCGCCCCTAGTTTTGTTTTGTTTTTTTTTTTTTACAAAATCATTTTAACAGCCATTGGGGTTAACATATTTTATGTTGCTAATGTTTAACAAGAGCGCAAGTGGGGGTGAGGGGCAAAGAGAGGCGGGGGGGGGGAGAGAGAGAGAGAGAGAGAGAGAGAGAGAGAACGAGAATATGAATCCCAAGTAGGCTGAATGCTCAGCACAATTCCTGATGTGGTGCTCGATCCCACAACCCTGGGATGATGACCTGAGCCGAAATCAAGAGTAGGATGCTCAACCAACTGAGCCACCCATGCCCCCCAACATATTTTATGTTTTAATCTAATACATTGTTCTTTTTGACGCTCAGATTGTACCATTTTTAGCCAGTTGAAGCTCCTTCATGTTGGCTATTGAATCTTTTGGATATGACCTTGGTACAGTCTTTGACAACTTTCTGAAAGCAACCATTTTTAAGCATCTTTAAATTTTTTTAATTCTTACGGATATCACCATAGCTTTAACTGATTCTTTAAAAACAATTTTTTTTATTGTTTATTTTTGAGACAGACAGAACATGAATGGGGGAGGGTCAGAGAGAGGGAGACACAGAATCTGAAGCAGGCTCCAGGCTCCAAGCTGTCAGCACAGAGCCCGACGCGGGGCTTGAACCCCCAAACTGAGAGATCATGACCTGAGCCGAAGTCGGACGCTTAACTGACTGAGCCACCCAGGTGCCCCAACTTTAACTGATTTCTTGACTTGTCTTTAGACATTATCTTTGATTCCTCACATGAAAAATGAAGATTTAGCCTTCCTTTTTAAAAACACATTGTTACTGGTTATTTATTTTTTAGTTCTGAACCTTTTCCTCTTTGCACCTTTTAATTCTGTCATAGTACCTTTATTTTTATAATGTCAAGTAACATATTTTATTCAGCAACAATAATCACATATTTTATGTTTTGCCTGTAGGTTGATTACAAAATTTGAAAACTAAAGGGATGGCCCAGTCTGTTCAGTGTCCCCAACGTTTGATTTCAGCTCAGTTCATGATCTCATGGTTCATGGGTTCAAGCCCCCATGTGGGGCTCTTGCACTTGACAGCATGGAGCCTGCTTGGGATTCTCTCTCTCTGACCGTCTCTCTCTCTCTCTCTCTCTCTCTCTCTCTCTTTCTCTCTCTCTCTCTCTCTCTCTCTCTCTCTCTTTCTCTCTCTCTCTCTCTCAAAATAAATAAACTTAAAAAAAATAAAATAAAATTAGAAAACCAAGAGTCAGCACTTACTGTGATCATGTAAATATTGTTTATTGCTGAACCAAGTACAATGTTAAGATTATATAGTTTCTTCTTTTTATGTAATGACCTATAGGCCACTTGATCGAAAATGTTTCTAGCTGGTGGATTTCTTTTTTAATGTTTACTTTTGAGAGAGAGCGTGTGCATGAGCACATACAAGCGCAAGTGGGGAAAGTGTGGCCAGGGCGTGGGGGGAGGACAGAGGATCCAAAGTGGCTCTGTGCTGACAGCAGTGAGCCCAGCCCAATGTGGAGCTTGAACTCAAAAACCATGAGATCATAAGCTGAATTGAAGTGTGACACTCAGCCAGCTGAACCACCCAGCCCTAGTTGGTGGATTGTATAGAGTCTCTTTCCTTACATTGTATTAACTAAGTTAAAAGAGTGAATAAGTATGTTTCTTATTTGTATCATAATTGTTTTAGGCTTTGTTTTTCTTTTTTTGAGAAATAATGCTGCTTTAATCACTAATATCTTGTATGGCTCTCTGATTTATTAACATGCTTTCAGCTGCTTTGTGTCTTACAGAAGTTTTTTGAACTCCCTTGCTACTACTCCACCCCCACCCCTATTCATGGTTTGATTTATTCTTTTTTTTCTATTTAATGGGATCTTGAGAGAGATCACAAATACATGTCCTAAAACTTAAAGCTACATAGTTTGTTTTTTTTTTTTTAACGTTTATTTATTTTTGAGAGAGAGACAGACAGACAGATGGTGTGAGGAAGCGAGGGGCAGAGAGAGACGGAGACACAGAATCTGAAGCAGGCTCCAGGCTCTGAGCTGTCAGCAGAGCCCGACATGGGACTGGAACCTGCGAACCGCGAGATCATGACCTGAGCCGAAGTCGGACACTTAACCGACTGAGCCACCCAGGTGCCCCAAGCTACATAGTTTTTTTGATGCTAAAATTACACTTCCTGATTACAGAGGTTTAATTTTTTACTACTCTCAAAACTTCCCATAGCACCTGGTTAATAATTTCTGTTGCTCTTTTTTGAAATATTTTTGGTTTAAGTTACTACCAGTATATAACAAAGAGCCTACCATAAGAATTGTAAAAGCCTATCATAAGAATTAAAATATGGGTACATAAAATTGCACTTTTTAAGATGACTGATTAAGGGGCGCCTGGGTGGTTCAGTCAGTTGAGCATCTACCTTTGGTGGGGATCCTAATCTCGTGGTTCATAGGTTCAAGCTCTGCATCTAGCTTGTGGCTCTCAGCCTGGAGCCTGCTTGGGATCCTCTACCCTCACCCCACCCCCCCCCCCAACCCCACCCTGCCATGTCTCTGCCCCTTCCTCTCTCTCCCTTTCCCTCCCTCCCTCCCTCCCTCCCTTTCTCAAAAATAAACATGAAAAAAATATTTTTTTATGACGGATTAAGTTGAGTAGATTGGGAAAGTTGTGATTTGAACCTAGCTGAATGTGATGCAAAGAGATTAGTTGGGTGTGATTCAGAAAATGTAAATCGTGAGTAGGTCAAGGAAAGGAGAGTAGTGATCAGATGATAAAAATGATAATGTGGTTAACTGATTCTAAGTGCTCAAGTCTCCAGAGGCCTGCTTTTAAGAGCCTTAGCTAAACAAAAGTGTATTTAATTGATATGTATCTGAAAATTGAGCCAAAGGTCAATATGGAAGTTGCATGCAGTAAATGTATGTTTGTCCTGTCATTTCAGCTTCTGAAAATTTTTCAGTACACTAACTTTGAGAAAAATAGAAATTACATCTTGTCAACTCAAGATCGGCTCGTGGGAGGATTTGCCAAGTGGCCAGATAGTCATCCAGGTAATTGTGTATAGGGCTCTAGAACAATTTTACTTTTGTTTGTTTCTTGAGTAGATAGATCTTCAGGCATCTTTGTCAGAAAGGGCATAAGATAGAAAATTTAGCCACAGTTGTAAACTTAAATAATAGTTTTTAAAAAGGTAAATTGTTTAAGTTTGGGTGAAAATGTATCATGTTGAGGGGCATAAAGGAAAGTTTGTGTTATCAAGATGTGTTGATATCGTTTGTCTTTTTTTCCATTTCATTTACCGAAGTTTTCTTTCGTTTGAGGCAGTAAGGCAGATGGTCTGAATTGGCCCTGTCCGTAATAGAGGATCATTTGGTCCGTCCAGAATCTAGCTGTCACTAGAGCTAAGTAGAATAAATGCCTAAATCCATAAGGGAACCGGTTCTTATTTCTGTTCAGAAGGCACTAAATCAAAAATCTCTAATCCTGAAGTTAGGTGTCCCTCACTGTCCAAACTATTTTCTGAATTTTAGCAGATTCAGGTTATTGTTTTTAGAAGAATATTTTGCTATTCAAACTCTTACCATTCATTGTCTAAAACTCAAGAGCCACATAGATTCAGACAATGTGATATTTATTGTTTTCCAAACTCAGGAATGACGAAGTAACGAACAAAAAGATTCTTGTATTTAGTAAGTACAGTTGATCCTTGAACCACACGGGTTTGAACTGCACCTGTCCACTTATAAATGGAATTTTTCAATAAGTATTGCACAGTATTGTAAATGTATTTTCTTTTTTTTACTCTTGTTTATTTTGAGAGAGTGTGCATGTGCGAGAGCAAGCAGGGGAGGCGGGGGAGACAGAGAGAAAGAGGGAGGGATGGAGGGAATCTCAAGTGGGTTCCACTCAGTGAGAAGCCCAAGTCAGGGCTCAATCACACGACCGCAAGATCCTGACCTGAGCTGGACGCTTAACCAACTGAGCCACCTAGGTGCTCCCCTTTTTGTTATTTTCTTAATAACATTTCCTTTTCTTGAGCTTCCTTGATTAGAAGAATATAATACATAATATGTAGGACATACAGAGTATGTGTTTACTGATTGTGTTACCTATGAGGCTTTCCTGTCAACAGTAGGCTGCCAGTAGCTAACTTTTATGAGAGTCCAACTTCTATGTAGAATTTTGACCGCACGGGGTGTCAGTGGCCATAACTGCTACATTGTTCAAGGGTCGATTGTACTTTCAAATGGGTTCTTTACAAATAACGGATAATCTTTATTAATAATGACATTTTTTTAAAAATGTAGATAATTCTGCCATTTCCCAAACCTAGACAGATTTCATTCTAAGCTGCATACTCTGATATAAAACAGCCTGCTCAGTTACTCCTCAGATGCCACCTACAGGCCCCTCAGACCCAGCCTGCAACTGAGCCTGGTCTCTGTGCCCCACCCCACCTCAAAGCTTGAGTGGCCCCAGGCCAGGTTCAGGCCTACAGTTCTGCAATAGTCTTAGTATCATAGTCTTCCTGCTTCTGGTCTAGTCCTCCTCACGTTGACACTGTGCATGCGTGTGTGCGTGTGCACGTGCTTAAATGACAGGGGAAAGGCCACAGCTTTCCTCCCGACTCTCAAAGGATCTCTCATGCAAAAAAGGTTAAGAACAGGGTGCCTGGGTGGCTCAGTGGCTCAGTCAGTTAAGCGTCCAACTTCCGGCTCAGGTCATGATCTCACCCCGCACCGGACTCTGCTGACAGCTTGGATCCTGTGTCTCTCTCCCTCCCTCCCTCTTTCTCTCTTTCTCTCTCTCCCTCCCTCCCTCTCTCTCTCTCTCTCTCTCTCTCTCTCTCTCTCTCTGCCCCTCCCCCACCCATGCTCTGTCTCTCTCTCTCAAAAATAAACATTAAAAAAAATGTAGACATCAGTATATATATTTTTTAAAAAAAGGTTGAGAACGTCTAATCTGAACTCTTAAATCCATTAAAATCATCCAGAGACTCTTAGCTCCCTGAGTGGGTTCTTCCGCATGGCCCACAAGGGCCCTCCTGAGATCTGGCTCCTCTCCCACCTCTAGTGTTATTCTCCAGGCCTGCCTGCTCCTCCCCATTATGTTTTCACCTGTAGCAAAATTACTCTATTGACAGCCTTCCCAAAAGTCAGTTTGAAAGTTTGTTATAAATAATTCAGAGCATTATGGATGAGCAAGTTAATAAAATATTAGCTATAAATATATGAAACTAGATACAAGGAATGATTGTTTTTATAGCATTGCAGTAGAACCATGGTTTTTATTATTAGTTTAGAATCTCTTCAGGTCATCTCCATTAATAAAACTGCTATAGTCGGAATATGTACTTGAATGAAAATAATAAATATGGGGCTCATGAAATCAGACTTTTGTACCTGAAGCAAGCAGAAATATTTCCTCACATTCTCCCTTACCTGTATTTTTATGCAAAATATGTTTTTTTTTAAGTTTGTTTTTGAGAGAGTGAGAAAGAGCTGGGGAGGGGCAGAGAGAGAAAGAAATCCTAAGCAGAGCCCACTGATGCAGAACCAAACTCATGAACTCTGCGATCATGACCTGAGCCATAATCAAGAGTCAGACATTCAACTGACTGAGCCACCCAGGCACCCCCAAAATATGCTTTCTTTTTTAAAAATGTACAGTGCTTTTAATTTCTAAAGCAAAAGAATATTTTTTTCCAGTTTTATTGAGAAATAATTGACATGCATCACTTAGTGAGTTTAAGGCATATAGCATTATGGTTTGATTTACATTTATGTGAAATGATTACCAGAATAGGTTCGGCTAGCACCCAGCTTCTCATGTAGATGCCAGAAAAAAAGAAGAAAATAATAAAGGTCAAACAGTTTATTTTGTGATGAGAACTGTTAGGATTAACTACCCTAACACATTTCCTGTACATCGTACAGCAGCCTTGGCTGTAGTCCTCATGTTGTACATTACATCCCCAGTACTTACTTATTACTGGATGTTTGTGCCTTTTGACCACCTTCCTCCAATGCCCCGCCCCAGCCCCCACCTCTGGTAAGCATGGGTCTGATGTCTTTTTTTTCTAGGAGTTTGGTGTCTTTTTTTTATTTTTTTTTTCTTAGAGTCCACATAGAAGGGAGATCATACAGTATTTGTCTTTTTCTGATTTATTTCACTTAGCATTACACCTTCAGGGTCCACTGATGTTGTCGCAAGTAGTAGGATTCCCCCTGGTCTTTATGGCTGAATCAGGTTTCATTGTGTATATACTGCAAGTTCTTTGTCCATCTGTCAATGGAGTGTTAGGCTGTTTCCATATCTTGGCTCCTATAAATAATTCAGCCGTGTACATCAGGGTGTCAACATTAAGTTATTGTTTTCATTTCCTTTGTGTACACCCTCATGAGTGGACTTACTGGGTGGTGTGGTAGTTCTGTTTTTAATCCTTTAAGCATCCTCCATACTGTTTCGTGGCTGCACTGATTTACACTCCTACCAGCAGCGTAGGAGGGCTCCCCTTTCTCCACATGCACACCAGCATTTGTTATCTTTTCTCTCTTTGATGATGGCTGTTCTAACGGGAGTCACATGGCACTGTGGTTTTAATTTGTATTTCCCTAACGGTCACTGTGTCCACTGATGTCGAGCATTGGTTGGCCTTTTGTGTTTCTTCTTTGGAGAAATAACTATTCAAATCCTTTGCCCATTTTTCAGTTGAGTTGCTTGGGGTTTTTTTTCTGCTGGGTTGTATGAGTTCTTTATTTGTTTTTATAAAGGGAAATAATATTTTTAAATTTGGTATCTGTAGGGGCACCTGTGTGGCTCAGTTGGTTAAGTGTCCAACTCTTGATATTGGCTCAGGTCAAGATCTCATGGTTGTGGGCTCTGCACTGAGTGGATCCTTCTTGGGATTCTCTCTCTCCCTCTCTCTCTGCCCCTCCCCTGCTTGTTTGTGCATGCTCACTCTCTCAAAATAAACAAGCTTTAAATAATTTAGTATCTAACCATAGCTATAAATATGTTACAGTGTTACCTTAAGAAAACAGAATTGATGCCATTATTTTTCATCAGGACTTGAACTATTTTGACAATGTACTATTTTAACAAGTAGGAATAGGGAAATGACAGTATCTTAGAAAGCATTTCTTTTTTTTTTTCCTATTAAATGTTTGTTTATTTTGAGAGAGCACGCGCATGCAGGAGAGGGGCAGAGAGCGAGGGAGAGAGAATCCCAAGCAGACTCTGCACTGTCAGCGCAGAGCCCAGTGCGGGACCCCATCCCACGAACCTTGAGATCATGACCTGAGTTGAAATCAAGAGTCAGATGCTTAGCTGACTGAGCCACCCAGGTGCCCCTGGAAAGCATTTCACACATAAACCTATTTGAAATACATTTTGAGTATTTACAATAAGTTTTTAAAAGAAAATTCTTGAAGCTTTTTTCTAGCAATCAGTTGCTAACTTTAACATTTGTGTAAATACTTAAATTTAATACTTTGTACAGATGTGGTAAAATGTCTCCAGAACTTGTACACTGCAAAGCATAGAAAGTGAAAGTCTTTGTATAATAAATTGAATTCATCTGGAAGACCTATTCACAGAGCCTTTAGGAAAATCCTTTCTAACAAGTCTTTAAAATTAGCTTATTCTTGGTTCTAGTAGGTTTAGTAGGAGATTTGACACGAAACAATTTTATATACATTTACAGAAGAAAAGGATGAACTTTTATTATGAAGAAACTATATACTTCAGCATCTGACATGCTTTAATACACATACAGATCAGGAAGTTTAAAAAAAATTTTCTCTTTGAGGTTTGAAACAATTAAGGGCTGATTCATTGGCTTTTACAAAAATCTTTTTGAGAAAAAAATGTTTTATTTTTATATTACGTGGAAAGTAGAAGATCCTATTTTATGTTACTCTGGATGGATTTTGTTTCTCTTTCAGTTGCATTTTTCCCTAGAAAAGTTCCCTCATTTTTAGACCATAAAAGTTTCCTCCTTTCTAGACAAGTTTTTAGAGTAACTATAAGGAAAATTAAATAGAACAGGGGAAATCAGATTTATTTTTTTGTGGTCTGAAAATTAGAGAAAAGCGAGCCAGAAGAAACCTAAGCAGTCTGTGAAAAGACATTAAAGAGGATTGATATGGGCCTCTGTTAGTAGAATAACTTTTTCACTGATAACTTTGAGTGAGCACAGCTGTCATTCCTGTTTTGAAAAGTAAATGATATGTTAGTAAAACATTCTCTTTAATTCTTTTGACAAAAGTTTGAATCGGGAAGGTGTTTTTGAACATCCGTAGCTCTTGAGGCCATATATGATGGCTTGACAGCTACAAAGCCTGTTTTTTGTAGTATTCCCATAACTGCAGAGCTCTGAGCTCTTCAGGGTCCATATAAGGCTGTCCAGCAGGCAACAGCCATGTGATTTCAGTGGCCACGTGAATGGAAGAGGGCCAGTGCCCCCTGAAAGATGGGCACCAGTAGTGAGGCCAGTATAAAAGAAAGGTTATGGTATTTATAACCACATAGAATGTGAGTTTGTTTTTACTGTCAGGTCAGACATTTTTTGAATGACTGACATTCCCCTAAATAGGAAAACTAAATATGGTACAGCATTCCAGAACGGATTATTTTGTTTAGGCTTCTTTCACTGAACACAGTATTGGGATAGTACTTACTGGTTTAGGAAATGTCAGAGGTACAATGTAGTAGGGAGGAGTATTGCTACTTACAGTCACAGGGTTATTTTCATTTTTAAGGAAATTTTTTCCTTTTATGATACACAGTTAAAGCCCCTTGTTTCTGTTTTCTGTAGTAAGTGAAAGGGAAAACCCACTAAGTGAGAAGTCTTGTAGCACGGCTCCTCTCCTTGGTGTTTTCATCACAGAGGATGTTGGGAGTGTCACCTCCTCATTTGAGAACTCTTTACCTTTGTTAGTGGTATTTTCTTGAATAAAATATCTGATTTTGGTCATCTTTTTTTTAATTGGTGTTTTCAGAGATTGAGAAAGCAAATGTTTCAAGAACTGCATTTAACATTTTTCTAAATTGTTATGGGCTCATAGATATGTCGCTGTAATACTTTGCAACATATACAAATAAGAATGCCTGTTGTGATTAAAAGAAAAAAAAATGCTTTGTTTTCAGATGCTTTACATGCATACTTTGGGATCTGTGGCCTGTCACTAATGGAGGAAAGTGGAATTTGCAAAGTTCATCCTGCCCTGAATGTAAGCACACGGACTTCTGAACGCCTTCGAGATCTCCATCAGAGCTGGAAAACCAAGGACTCTAAACAGTGTTCCGAGAATGTGCACATCTCCACGTGACTGACTTCTTTTGGGGGGTGGGGGGGAGGCAGGGAGTTTGTAGCATAACTGTAGCTCAAGGTTCAAAGCCATGTATAACCAAGTGTGCTCTTTTCTTAAGAGGTAGAGTCTCACAGTCAGATTGCGTGCTGATGTCACTTTGGAATATGGTCTTGAGCCAGTAACCTTTGGACTGGGTTTCAAGAAAATCTTTGTTGAAGTTTGAACCACAGCGGACTCTGTTGTGGTTCTTAAATGTTTATACTGTATTTCTAAGAAGTTCTTTGGGCAAATTAACTGTATGTATGTAGGTTATCTTTTTAAAAAAACTCTTCAGTGCGAATTGTATCATACTGTAAAATGGACACAAATCTTCAGAACAAGTTTACAGTTCACAGAGCGTTGATAATCTGCGGGTGAACACTTAGTGATCATTTGAAAAGCTTGCCAGCTGATGGTAAAAAATTGCTTTAATGAATGAAGTATTTAGGATTCTTCTTTGAAAACAGATGATTCCATAATTTTTAAAAAGAAGAATGACTTATTTTGTCTTATTAAGTAAAGTGTGCCAGTAAACGTACGTGGCCTATATAAATGAAATGAACTTCATAGCAAGGATGAATAGGCTTAACTAATATAGTAATTTTCTAAGTGGACATTGATTTAAGAAGACTATTATGTAACTAAGGAAAAAATAATTTAACTGTATGTGATTGTGAATGAGAAGGTTTTGTGCTATGTGGGTCACTTATTTAGATGTTGCTGGAGTGAATAACAGGTTTGATTTTAAGTTCATTATTAGTTGCTTTTCCTTTCTGGGGAGAAAACAGTCATCTAGAAGGAAAGACATCTAGTGGTTTTGTTTATTTTTCTGAAATATGTGATATTGTAAATTATACTTGTACTTTTATAACAGAGTTATTTTTAGCCATTTAGATTTTTTTTTTAGTTTGTTGCCTCTAGTGTGTTAGTGGTTCTGATTTCACACTGACAATTTTCTAATTTTTTCAAAGCAAATAAGTAAAAATCTCAGTAAAAAACCAGAACCACTAAAGTAGATTTAATGGTGCAGCTCCATACATGGTCATTTATATTTTTATATTTTCAGGTAAGTGGAAGGGAAACGTTCTCTTTAGGGGTTAAGGACTGGGATTTCGCTTTTCTTCTTTCAGTTTTGTTTTCTTAATTCTTTGAACTACCTAATTGTAAAGGAAATGGCATAATAACTCATCTTCATTCGTGACCAGTTTATCAATAAATCACTTCCATCACTGTTGTTGAATGACGTTCAAAGATGTGAGACGAGTACCGAAATGGAGAAGATCTCTTCACTAAAGAAGCTGGGTTTAAGTTAAAGTCGTGGGGATTACAAATGTTGAATTATTCTGCAACTATCAGTACAAAAACTAAATTACTAGCATTACTCTTTAGGAATTAAAATATTTAAATTTTAATTTATTTCCTAAATTGGAGGGAGAAATACTCTTAAATAATGGTCCTTCCAAAGGGAAATCTGGTATATGCTTGGAGAAATGATTCATTTGTAGTTGGCATGTTTAGTCTTAAACCTCACCTTGCCAAAGTCAACTTTATTATGTTTTTAATTAGAAATAAAATCCATTTTCTGATTGTGGGGAAAATATAAGCTTAACAAGAGATGTTATCTTTCGATGAATTATTTCAGTTGCTACTATTTAAATCCTGGCAAATTAAAACATCCCCATCTCAAACTAAGTCACTTCCTAAACATTAGAAGTTAAAATAGCATATATGATATGGCTTTAGATCTGTTACAAAAAGCCCTGATTGCTTTTTCTGAATTGCCATCAGTGGTTAGAAGGTAAGAAAGTTAGTAATAATGGTAACTGTATTTGTAAATGCGAGGGAAGTCCAAGTTTAAAAGTATTTCATAAAACTATTAAGAAGTATCTCCTAGCTCCTTGTATAATTTAATAGCATGAGATTATAAATTACATTATGATTCTGAATGGGGCCTTTTTATGAAACCTTGTGGCCCAGTAGGTGTTTACCTTCCATAGCAGCGTGCCGACCGAAACAACCCAGTGAACCTACAGAGAAACTACTCCTGTTTCTAAATAGTTATTTACAAGAAGAGTATAAACTAAGCGATAAGTAATATTTCACGTATATGCTTTGTTCTTTAGCAGTGCTATTACAATGAGCAGGGAAAGAGGAAGTCCACAAGAACTCTGTTCCCTGTGTTCTGCCCCTACCCTGAGTATGGTATTTTTCAGATGTTGGTAGAAGCTTTGTTTAGAGCATCTGCAGGAGAACAAGATTCATCAGGTCACACAACACAGTTCAACCTATTCATCATCTGCAGTGTCTTTAGATTTGACCTATACTGTGTGTGTGTATGTGTGTGTGTGTGTGTGTGTGTGTGTGTGTGTATTTATCAGATCTTGAAATAGCTATTCTTTAATTTCAGTTCACATAGAGGTTTTGATTACAGTGGTAGATAGTTTGGAAATGGTCGCACCTGATAATATTTGAGAGTCAGTTTAGTAAGGAGGTGCTCTGGAGTGTGATGAGTTGGGTTTAAATCCCAGATCTGCCAGTTCAGCAGTATGATCTTGGACCCGGGAGTGGGGGGGGACTAACTCCTGAGGTTATTCAAGGATTAAATGAGATAATGCATATAAAGCATTTGGCATAGCACCTGAAATCCAGTAAATTTCTAAGTATAATTTCTGTCACAACCATCATAAAATGATTGTTACTGAAATCTCTTCTGTAATAGAGCTTTCACAGGGGTTAAGCTCCAGGAAGATGACAGCAATAGTGTACTTTCTGAGCCTTAGCATAAGAATACAGGGTAACCAGGATAGCCCCAGACCCCGTTCTACAAAACTAGATGACAGTTGTCCCCATGACCCTCAAGAGTGAGGCAAGCAAGGAAGGACAGACCACTGACCGACAGATAGTTTCGGCGTCTGCCTGTGGGGAAGGGGAAAGCAGGCAGCTATTCGCTGACAGCACGGTTTCTTGGCAGCCTGGCAGGGGGCCTGTCACCAGAAGCAGAGACTGGCCAGGCTCCTACAGGTTCCCTCCGCCAGTGGGTGTGCTAGCAACGTAGTGAGCTGGGCCCCAGGGCTGTATATGTCTCAGAACTGATGACACAAAGCCTGGCACAGGGAGAAAACTGCTGAAAGTAGGATTTCAGCTGGACAGGACAGGTATGAGAGGACAAGGAAAAGAGAAAGTCCAGGTCAACGTTGAGAAGGAATGTCATTGCTGATGTCCTGTCGATTACTTTCTCAGAATGAACAAGAAGCTTTAGGACAGGAGCTAAGAAAAATCCAAGAGCACTCCTCTCTTCTAAAAAGTACAGGAAAACTTCAAACAACAAAAACTGTGAGAAGGATTACAATCAAATCTCCTCCAAAGACAAGAATAAACAGGGCAAGCACACCAGAAAGACATGACCACAGGGCTGATGAACACTTCAATATATTTCTTTTAAAAAGCAGTTAGGAAATTTATAGTAGTTAGAACTGTAGCATTAAAAATGGAAGAAGCTGAAAATTAAATCTTAAAAACTTGGAGCAGAAAAGCAAACCAAAAGAAAACAGAAGAAAGGAATTTGTAAAAGGGAGAGAGGAAGATTACCACCACCTAACCTATTCAAGAACAAAAGGTTGAAATGACATGGGAGAAATAACCATAAAACAGAAATTTCAAAATTCTAAGACTACTTTAAATAATTTTATACAATCAGAAGACTAACTTTTCTTAGAAAAATGCAAATTGAAATTGCCAGGGTTTACCTTGTAGATACAGAAATTTAAATCAATTATCATAGAAGAAACTAATAGAGGACTCCTTACCAAAAAAAGTGTTGGGTCTTGATTATTTCAAGGGATTTCTACCAAACCCTAAGATGAAATAATCCTGGCGTTTATACAATTCCAGAAGCTAGAAAAAGAATCTTGAGCCTCAAAGTGAAAAAAAAAAAAAAAAATTTAAAGACTTGTAAATTCATTTTGTAAAGCAAATATAATAGCATTGTTTCCAAAACTTGACAAAGACCATACCAAAGAGAAAATTATAGACCGCTCACAAATATCAATGCAAAAACTTTAACAGTGTATTAGCCAACAACCCCAAAGCACTTTCAAGAAATAATACATCATAACAAAGTTGGGTTTATTACAGGAATGCAAGGGTAATTCAATAGTAGACTGTTACTATTCATTGTATTAAAAGAGTTAAGAAGAAAATCATTTTTTCTCCATTTTTCAGGAAAGGCATTTGATAGAATTGAGCATTCGATTCATGCTGAATGTACTCAATTAACAGAAATCGATGAGTAATTCATTAACATTGTACCTCTGCCCAAAAGACAGCACCTTAACCTCAAAACAAAAGAACCTTTCCACTTAAAGTCGAGAACAAGACGTGCCCCTATCTCTCTCTGCCACTTAGCATTGTGTTGATTTTAGCCAGTGCAGTTTGACAAAAGCCATGTGAATTTCATGGAAAAGAATTGCAGATACACATTTATATCTGAAAAACTGAAAGAAGTTTGTTGAAATGCTCTAAGAGAACTTAGTAAAGTAGCAATTACGTACAAATATACATTCAAAACTCATGCATATATATAAGTGCTCACCAGACTCAAAAGAGTATCTAACTCTGGATCCATTTAAATGAAGTTCAAAACAGGCAAAACTTACGGGTGTCAAAAATCAGCACCCCCTTTCAGTCACCACCTCCCCCTCCAAAGGTAAGCACTATCATGACTTAAATCACCATCAATTAGTTTTGTCTGTTTTTAAGCTTTATGGAAGTGGAATCGTATACATTATTTTTCACCTGCCTTCTTCAGCTCAACGAGGCCTAGAAGAGTATGAGGCCGCTTCTATGGTGCTGGTAACGTTCTGTTTCGTTCAGGTGCTAGTTACATAAGTGCATTCGCTTTATGATACGTACACTTACGGTTTGTGCACTTTTCTGTATGTATAATTACAGTTCAATAAAAATGTTTACTAAAAAGGATAAAAGATTTCATATATATACAAACCTGAACTAGTTAGGAGGTGTACTTGAAGATCTCTTTTGTAATTACAAAAAGAAAACCATGTAAACTTTATTATTATTATTATTATTTTTTTTGGACTCTCTAAGCCCAACACGGGGCTCAAACTCACGACCCTGAGATCGCGTGCTCTCCCGACCAAGCCAACCAGGTGCCGCATTAAGGAAAACTTTTAAAAAATAAACTCTTGATAGAAAATTAGACTTTAACAGTTGAAAAGATGTATCCTATCCTTAGATAGGAAGACTCAACATAAAAACATGCTTTTCTCCCAAGGAAAATTATGTTTGCTTCTATTTGAGAGAGCATACAAGAAAAGCTATGGAAACTACAAAGAAGAACGAGAGGGAACTAGCCCTACCAGACATTAAAACACACTTTTAAATCCTCCCTTATTAAAAGTTTGGTATCAGCCCAGGAATTGGAGGTCCAGTGGGACAGAAGAGAAATTCCAAGAATAGACCCAATGGTAGCAATACAATAAAAGCAGCATCTGAAATCCGTGAGAAGATGAACTTTAATTTTTTTTAATTTTTATTTTTTAAAAATGTTATTTTTAATCTTTACACCTAATGTGGGGCTTGAACTCACAACCCCAGGGTCAAGAGGTTGCACTCTCTACAGACTGAGCCAGACAGGCCCCCCAGAGAAGATTAATTTTAATTTTAATTTTTGAAATTTTTTTAATGTTTATTTTTGAGAGAGAGAGTGCGAGTGGGAGAGGGGCCAGGAGACAGGGCGGCATGGAATCCAAAGCAGGCTCCAGGCTCAGAGCCCGACATGGGGCTCAAACCCACGAACCACAAGATCATCACCTGAGCCAAAATCCAGAGTGGGACCCTTAACTGACTGACCACCCAGGTGCCCTCTCCTGGGGTGACTCTTTAAGCTTAAAGATGTGGAATGGCTGGGGCAAAGACTATGCACATTTTAAATTCTGATGGCTTTTGCAAAAAAGACATCGTTTTCGAAGACCATATTGGTGCACACTCGTACCTTGAGGCTGAGATTTTAAGTATCAGAAAATTATCTTCTGACAATAAAATAACCATCTTGTAACTCAGAATTGCGGCATTGGAAAAGATCATAGAGGCTTAGTCCCTCACCCTCATTTTACAAATTATAAATCTGAGGCCCAAAGACAGAGGAACTCACGCAAGGTCATGTATGTGCCGTATTTTTTTTTTTTTTAAGTTTTATTTATTTTGAGAGTGCAGAGGAAGGGCAGAGAGTGAGAGAGAATTCCAGGCAGGCTCTGTGATATCCGCGCGGAGCCTGATAGCGAGGCTCGAACTCACAATCCGTGAGATTGTGACTTAAGCCAAAACCAAGAGTCAGATGCCCAACCGACTGAGCCACCCAGTGCCCCCCCCCGTACTATATTCTTAGATAAGAACATATCTCTAGAACACATCGTGCATGTGTATATATTAATACAGATACGCAAGACAGAGATAGATGTAATGTGTTTTCTAATATAAAAGTCTGTGGTCGTTCTGTATCCAGAATACAGTGCACACTTTCTGTCCCCAGGATAGGACTTTTCTTTGATCATAGCACTTCTTTAACGTATTCATCTTTTTGCCCCTTTTCACTTTTTTCTAGATCTTCAGTTCTGTTTTTTTTTTTTTCTTGCATTTTTTTTAACATTTATTTTATTTTTGAGAGCGAGGGAGACAGAGAGTGAGCCAGAGAGGGGCAGAGAGAGAGAGAGAGAGAGGGAGACACAGAATCTGAAGCAGGCTCCAGGCTCCAAGCTGTTAGCACAGAGCCCGACACGGGGCTCGAACCCACAAACCATGAGATCATGATCTGAGCTGAAGTTGGACACTTAACCAATTGAGCCACCCAAGTGCCCCCCTGGATCTTCAGTCCTAATAATTTTTCACTGAGGCTCTGAAGGCTTTGAGTAAGTTAAGGGTCGCCACTAAAAGTGTATGTGGGATTTCTTGAGTTAACCGATAATGCCCCACAGGTCTATATCATTGACATAGACCGTGCATTATGGGTGCACAGGGCCTCATCATACTTAGCCCACAACCTATTAGGAGTCTCTAAACATTTCAAAAAGTTTTTACAAAGTGTCTGTGGGAACATGAAAGACATGTAAAATTCACTGGAGGAAGTCCAAGCCACTTTTCCTCTGATGTAATCCTAGATGAGGAAGTCAGGGAGTTGGGTAGAGCTTTGTGAAGTCCCTGAGGACTGGAAGAAAATAATCGCTGAAAGAATCAATTTGATAAAGCACAGAAGTAGCTTACTCAAATGCTAATGGGTTTTCATCTTGCGTTTGGATTTCAGCAACTGACTTTCACACTAGAATATCCACAAGCGATATTCTGCTACAGAGTACCTTCTTTTCTGCTACAGAACATGATGTAGAAAAACATTCAGTGGTTAAACTCTAGAAATGGGCAGAGAAGAAGAATCGTTCAGGTAATACCTTTTGCTTTTATGACTCTTGGTACTGATTTTACTATTTCTCATTAAGGGACATTTGGTTACTTCCAACTTACAAGCACTTCTTTGTACATCATATGTATGTCTGTGGGGTTCCTAGCAGGATATTTCTGGATTAAAGGATGTATACTTAAAAAGTATTGGTATGGGGTGCCTGGGTGGCGCAGTCGGTTAAGCGTCCGACTTCAGCCAGGTCACGATCTCACGGTCCGTGAGTTCGAGCCCCGCGTCAGGCTCTGGGCTGATGGCTCAGAGCCTGGAGCCTGTTTCCGATTCTGTGTCTCCCTCTCTCTCTCTGCCCCTCCCCCGTTCATGCTTTGTCTCTCTCTGTCCCAAAAATAAATAAATGTTGAAAAAAAAAATTTTTTTTTAAATATAAAAAAAAAAGTATTGGTATCACAACCAAAAAAAAAAAAAAAAAAAAGGAAAAAGTATTGGTAGTTACTGTTAAGTTGCCATCCAGAAACAGGGTAGCCATTCATAAACTTGCTAACAGTATTGGAGCACCTCTTTCTCTTCTGCAGCACTGGATATTTTCAACCTTTAAGTTTTTCCATTCTGCATACAAAAAAATTTTGGTGTTCCCTTGTTGGTAAACAACACGTGTAGAAAACAAGATTTGCTAGGTTTGGGGGTAGGGTGGGGCTGTTGATTGGTGCTGTATGAGTCAATGCTAATCAGTTCATGTCTGAAAGGGTGAAATCAGAATAATGTCTCTCCATTAACGTAGGCTTACTAGGCTTACGACAGTCGTTTTCAAAATGTGTGGTCTGCAGACTGGAGCATTGACATCATCTGGGAACTTTTAGAAATGCAAATTCTCTGGCCCCACTTGAGACCTACCTACTGAGTCAGAAATGGAGGTGAGGGTGTGGGGAGGACCAGCCACCTGTGTTTCAACAAGCCCTCTCAGTGGCTGTGATGCAAGGTCAAATTTGAGAGCCAGTCACGGATGTAGAAAAAGCAGCTTGGGCAGGAGACGCAAATGAGAACCCCACAAGTATTTGCAGATTTAAATATTAAAAAGGTACGGGTTTTAGTCCATAATAAGCGCAGTCTGTTTCAACAATGTGATCTTCCTGCCCACCCCAAAAAGGGTAATACTGTCTCTGTCTGCGGTAACAGGGTTGCCAATGTTAATGCTCAGATATGCAAAGAAAACCTTCAGTTTCTCAAATGGACCCACTCTTCATTTGCCAATCGCTTTGGGTGGGGCAGGCCCCGGGGTGGGGCCATTTAAATTTGGCAACAACTAGTTTCAGTCTTTGCTCAGGTCGGTGGTTGTTCTCTCTGGCTCCTGGCTCCTTGTCATCTTGGATATATGTGCCTCCTGGTGGTTGATGGGGCCTTTTTTGCAGGTTGCTGCTCTGATCGGGTCCCTCTGCTGGCGTCTCCTGAGGTGCCTGCCGGTCTAGTGTGGCCTTTCTGATGGCAGAGTCCCACCACTCGGCCTCTTGGCTGTCAGGCTGGTCCTAGATCTTTATGCCCAAATCTCTGTCTCCATTTTGTATTATCCAACTCCCTCCCCTCCCATTTTGGTGCCAGATGTGGAGGTAAACTAGGTGTGTTACTCCTAGGACTACAGCCTCTTAGTCTAGGCTGTGCCCAAAGAAGCAGGGCACAAGGCCACCCCATTACCACGTCTAAATATTAAAGAGTTACAAATCGAACTAGAGAAATATGATCTTCCTTGTTGACACACATATATAATGCCAGATTTGGGAAAATAGCAGGTCATACCAAGTAACTGTGAATAACACACATCAATAGTTAACTTCATTTTCCACCCCTGGGCCATGATTGGGCAGTGGCAGTGCTGGTCTTGAGAACAGAAATCCAGAGCTTTCTCCCTGGTGTGCTGGTTGGCCAGCCGTGGCTTCCTACAATCATTGGGAATGATTGTGAATCATTGATTCACAGAATAAGCATCGCTTTCTCCTTATTTATCCATCCCTCCATTCATTCATTTTAAGTGGGTTTTATGACTAACATGAGGCTTGAACTCACAGTCTCAAGTTCAAGAGTCGCATCTCTACAGACTAAGCCAGCCAGGTGTCCCAGCTTTCTCCTCTTCTAACAGGGAGTGTGGGGACGGCTCTCTGCCCACCTGTACCCTCTCCGTCTGATATGGCACACGGTCCGAGTCAGGCATTCTTTGCTCACAACGTGCCCCCAGCCTCCTACCTCACCCCCCTCACCCTCTCACCTGCCTCGGTGGAACATGAGCCTGGCCTTCCAGGCTCAGATTCAGAAATCTTGGCCTCCTCTGGGTTCCTGGGCCATGACCAGCCCTCATCTCCCCCTCCTAGGGCCCTTCCCACACCTTGAGAAGCTTCCTTCCATCACACCTTGGACCTGGGGGGTTCACACCCGAACAGCACAGTCCAAAAAGGACCCAGGGAAGAAGCCCATGCAGGGCCTGGATCTCTGGTACCAGGAGCATTGTCTAGAAGGGGGCCCCACCAATTCCTCATTTTATGGGGTGTCTTGGACTGGGGTCCCCTAAAGTACAGGGGTTTGATCTAAGGGCAATACTGGCAGGTGGTCAGCCCGTGTTCATGCCTGTCTGGACCGTGCTACTGGGCATCCACACACCTCCCTTCCTCTGCCTGTGGCTTTCATCCTTTCCATACTCCCCCAGGGCTGGGGGCCACAGAATTACCCCCCCCCCCTTCATTGGTGGCGGGTCCTTTCCTTTCTTCACTTCCAAGTTCTCTCCACCACTGACCTGACATTTCCATTGCACTTTTAAGAAATCTGTAAAACCCTGTCCCACGTGACAAAAGCTGACTTTCTGCTTCTCGTTTTGCTGCACACTCAAAAGCTTCCTCTTTTTTTCCCTTTCTCCGTGCTGAAACTGTCTAAACCTTTCCAGGCAAATGAGTGCCCCCGGAGGAGCAGGAAATGCCAAGGCCAACGCATTAAAATTTTCCAAAGTCGGTTCCCCCGCTGCTGAGGGCCGGGTCGCTAGATCGAGGGGGAGGTGGTGACCCGAGTGTGATCTGTACTGTCAGGACACCAGAGTGCATTCAAGGTGCCACATGTGCAGAAGGTCAGAGGTGGGAAGGGCGGGAAAGGAGGCAAGGGAAAAAATGGCTAGTTGTCATGTTTGGATCTCTAAAGGGCTGTTCTGTGGAAAGAGGTGAGTAGATTGAGTGGCGACTCCAGAATTTCTCCTGGGGGATGGGGGGGGCATCAGTAAGCAGGTGAGGCCTGGAGGACTTGCCTGGAAGGTGCTTTGTGAATCGCTTGCACTTTTTGTGTTTGCCGAGCCTTTGTGTCAGGTAGCTGTAGAGGGAGCAGGTGAAGATTTAGGTCCGGCTTAACCGCATACCCCTCCTTAGCCGCACTGTGGCTCCACCAGTAACTGGCTGCTGTAAGCTTGAAGCACGCACGCATGACAAATAACGCTGGTTGAGTGATGGCACTAATACACGAATCGCTGTGAGAGACACCTGGAGAACTTTGGGACATCAGGGCTGTATGAAGCTGGACCAGGTAGCCCAGGTCAGTTCCCCGGTGCCGTAGAAGGGGAGGCTCAGCTGGAAAGCAGGAGCGGAGCACAGACAGGCCTGCAGGCTGCCCGCGCACAGCCAGACCCGCTCGCAGATGGCATTCGGTTTGGCCAGGGCGGTGTTGAACGCGAAAACAAACACACGCTGCTTGATTTAACCCGTTTCTCTTAAAAAGTAAGCATTTTGATCAGCTGCTCTGAACAAACTGCATTTTCACAGTAAACCGACCATCCTGCTTGGTGAGGTTAAGTTCCCTTTTGCAGAAAAATGCTCAGCGCGTAAATGTAGGAAGAGTGAGGGGCGCCTGGGTGGCTCTGTTGGTTAAGCATCCGACTCTTGATTTTGGCTTAGGTCATGATCTCACGGTTCATGAGTTCAAGCCCTGGGTCAGGCTCTGTGCTGGTGGTGCAGATCCTGTTTGGGATTAAGATTCTCGGGGCGCCTGGGTGGCGCAGTCGGTTAATCGTCCGACTTTAGCCAGGTCACGATCTCGCAGTCCGTGAGTTCAAGCCCCGCGTCAGGCTCTGGGCTGATGGCTCAGAGCCTGGACCCTGTTTCCGATTCTGTGTCTCCCTCTCTCTCTGCCCCTCCCCCGTTCATGCTCTGTCTCTCTCTGTCCCAAAAATAAATAAACGTTGAAAAAAAAAAAAAAAAGATTCTCTCTCCCTATCTCAGCCTGCTCCCCCACCCCCTACTCTCCCTCTCTCTCTGCCCCTCCCCTGCTTGTGCTCTCTCTGCCTGTCTCAAAATACATAAACATTTTAAAAATTTTTTTTAAAATGTAGGAAGAATGATGGGGATAAAAACTATTTTGCAAACACTAATGAATTCTAGGCAGTGGTCATCAGTGGATACCGAAACCATTAGGAAAAAAAAGTTGGTGGAGAACTTGACAGTGGAAGGCCAGGTGCCATCCCCTGAATCCACTAATCAATTCCACCATCTCCGACAGAACAAGCAGACATCACGTGCCTCCCGATAAAATGCTCTGTGAGATACAGAGTATTATCTCTAAAGTACCACTGCCCAAAATAGCTGAGGTTGAATCTAATCAGTGTGCTAGATCTAACTTGTAAAACTAACAAATGATGGTTAGGGAAATTTGGTTGTGAACTAGATGTTAGAGGATATTAAAAGAATTATTAAAAAAAAATTTTTTTTAACATTTATTCATTTTTGAGTGACAGAGCATTAGCAGGGAAGAAACAGAGAGAGAGGGCGACACAGACTCTAAAGCAGGCTCCAGGCTCTGAGCTGTCAGCACAGAGCCCGATGCAGGGCTCGAACTCATGAACCATGAGATTATGACCTAAGCCAAAGTCGGATGCCCAAGCGACTGAGCCACCCACGTGCCCCTAAAAGAATTATTTTTAATTTCATTAGCTATGACAATGGCTTGTGTTTTATAATCTCTCTCATTTTAGAGATATATATTGAATTTGGATTGACAAATTCAGAACTTTAAAAACCTTTAAAAAGACCACAGTTGGGGGGCACCTGGTTGGCTCAATTGAGCCTACCACTCTCAGTCTCTGGGTTGTGTGAGTTTAAGCCCCCCAGTGGGTAAGGAAATTACTTAAAAATAAAATAATTAAAAAAAAATAAAGGGCTATGTATAGTGGGACTCACTTCCAAAGCTTTTTATTCAGTTCAGAAGACTATGGTAAAGACAAGAATTTTTTATTTTTTTTTAAAGCTGTGTGGGCCATTTTGATTAGAAGCCAGGTTTAGGAATCACTGTATTAAATAATTCAAAAGGTCCCTTCTAACAGGGAGAATATATTATCTTAAGGTAACTTCAAGCTGATAAATGCATCGTCTCTTGCATAGTGTTTGGGAACAGTGGCTTTAGGAAGCTGTTAAGTTTTTCTTTCTTTCTTTCTTTCTTTTTCTTTCTTTCTTTCTTTCTTTCTTTCATTCTTTCTTTCTTTCGTTTATTTACTTGAGAGAGACAGAGACAGAATGAGTAGGGGAGGGGCAGAGAGAGAGAGAAAAGGAGAGAGAGAATCCCAAGCAGGCTCCACACTGCCAGTGCAGAGCCTGATACAGGGCTTGAATTCATGAACCGTGAGATCATGACCTGAGCTGAAACCAAGTCAGATGCTCAACCCACTGAGCTGCCCAAGCGCCCGTAGGAGGCTGTTAAGTTTCTAGCAAAAGTATCCCTTTCCTGGAAGTGGCCTTGGTAGTAAAAAGGCTAAAGATTAAAAAAAAAAGTCAGAAGCCCAGCAGCTTTCGATTTTCCGCTTCAGGCCTTACTGGTCTAGGTTATGTCCAACCCTGGGAAAGGAAGATGCTTTTATTGAACACATTTCAACATGGGTGTTGGCTTGATGTTACTTGTGGACAGAAAACATGTGTATTCTATTTCTACATACCTCATTGACGAAACATGCAAAACTAGGAAAAACGTCCAAATGTAAAGTCTATTTGCTATGTAAATAGACAAAGGAATTTCAGGAAGCACTGCTCGTGTTTTCAATTTTTTTTTTAATGATTATTTATTTCTGACAGAGAGAGAGACACAGAGTGGGAGTGGGGGAGAGGCAGAGAGAGAGGGAGACACAGAGTCTGAAGCAGGCTCCAGTCTCTAAGCTGTCAGTGCAGAGCCCGGTGTGGGGCTCGAACTAATGAATGCAAGATCATGACCCGAGCTGAAGTCGGATGCTCAACTGAGCCACTCAGGCGACCCATAATTTTTTAATGTTTATTTTTCAGAGAGAGAGAGAGAGAGAATGTGTGCACAGATGAGTGGAGTAGGGGCAGAGAGAGGAGGACAGAGAATCCAAAGCAGGCTCCGTGCTGATAGCAGAGAGCCCAACACGGGGCTCGAACTCACAAACCAAGAGATCATGACCTGAGCCGGAGTCAGACGCTTAACCGACTGAGACACCCAGGTGCCCCTGAATATGTTTATATTCATACACTTTTATACAACAGTGACCCAAAGACCGACGGCCTCAGCAGAAATTCACATCGGTGTTCATTGCTGTAGGCTGGCGTTTTCCTATGCTGGATGTTTATCACTGGCAGGAGAAATGGCCAGCTTAATCACCTTGGTTCAGTTTTGAAGGATGGACTAAGAAATGACTTAAAATAACTAAAAAAACCCCACAAAAATAATAATGAAACACAAAGAACAAAGAACTCATTCTGTGTTTTCAGTCCACCATTCCTTTCCTGCCACCACATAACAGAGTCTTGTCACTTTGAGACCCAGAGCAGGGCTGCGACAGAAGCCACCACGGGCTGGGATGAACTCAGTCTCCCCGGCAGAGGCGAACTGGTGTTGAGATTTCAATCTCCGCAGGCTGAATGCTTGAGGACAGAAGGCTGAGATCATGACCTGAGCAGAAATCAAGAGTCGGACGCTCAACCCACTGAGCTACCCAGATGCCCAGACCCCTTGAGTGTCATTTTAAGTGAGCTCCCCAAGGGTGTCTTGTGGATATTGAAGTTTGAGAAGTGTTGGTCTACAGGGTAATGTCGAATGTCTGCCTCCCTTGCGTGCTATTTAAGGCCCTGGGAGAGCTAGGTCCTACCGGCCTTCCCGGCTTCATCTTTGGTCCTTCCTCCTCCCCAACCCAGCCACAGCTAAGTGTCCATAACTCCTGAATGCACTCTGTGCTCTCTAATGTTTATTATATATTTTGTCAAGCAGACTGTGAGCTCTTGGTGTCAGCAGCTTGGATTCACTCGTGTTTGAATCCCTAAGTGGCAATGCAGCACACGGTAGGTATGAAAGTCATGCTTATTAGATACATCAATCAGAGAATCTTGTGGGCCATTTCTTCCACAAACCTATTTCCTCTAAAAGCAATAGTGTGTATGATATGTACAAATCATTTGAAAATAATTCTGTGTGTATTCCTCTGATTTGTAGCCAGTTTATCATAAGGTGCAAAATAACATGTCAACTCATTTCTTACCCCTCAAGCTGGATGTAAAATTATGGTCTATCTTTGCAAGATGTAATACATTTTGACTGTAATTAAATTATTGCCGAGAGAAATCACATGTAAATAAATTATAGGAGAAAAACATCTTTGGACATGACCGCTCTCTACATCACTGTTCAGGGCTTATTTTTTAAAAATGTAAGCCTAAATATTGATCACTGTTTCTCCTTTCTTCAAGGTACTAAGACATCCTTATTCTAGCTGATCTGTATCCATTTTACAAGTCACATTCTCAAAAAAAAAAAAAATCATGTACTCATAGTATGTCCTTTTTCTTCCTCAATAATTATAAACTTACCTCCACACACATACTCAGCTGACCATCTCCACACAGTAGTTTTTAAATTTTCATATGGGGGTGCCTGAGTGGCTCAGTCGGTTAAGCATCTGATTTCAGCTCAGGTCATGATCTCGCGGTTCATGGGTTCAAGCTCCGTGTCGAGTTCTGTCCTGACAGCTCAGAGTCTAGAGCCTGCTTCGAATTCTGTGTCTCCTTGTCTCTCTGTGTCCCTCCCCCACTCTCTCTCTCTCTCTCTCTCTCAAAGATAAACAAACATTAAAAAATAAATAAATCTTGCCCTGCATACGAGGGACATTCCTCTGTTGTTTGGAAGATCCATAAAAGGAAGATGTTACAAAAGACCAAATTCCCCCTAATGGGTGGACAATTATTGGTGTAATTTACCAAAGAATTACAGCCTGTGAGACCACAGTGTGTGCTGAAGAAAGCCAAGCAGATAGAGTTTCTTTCCTCTTCTGAGTTTGGGAAAGTGGGTAGGAAGGGAAGGATGTTACCTCTCTCAGGAGATGATGTGGGCATCCATCTTTGAGAGGGAGAATGTCAGGACACAGAAGGGGACATGGTGGTGACAGTGAAGACTCCAGGCAGAGAGAAGACCCAACAGGTGGCTGCCCCCCAACCCTCAGAAAACATGGAAGTGGAGGAAATAATTTCAAAATATATAGACTAAAACTTAGCACAGATGACTGATTTAGAATCCCCGGTTTAGGAAATTGCTTCTGTAATGCAGAGACTTACTATTAAAAAGGAAAAAAATCCCTCACGTTTGCAAGATGGGCTTGAACAGAGCTTTGACCTGAGGCCCAGAGGCCCAGTGAGCAAACATGGCTCCTTCCGGGAGGCAGGGGACCCAGGAAGTGTCTCCCAGATCCAGTTCACAGCCTGAAGGAGACGTGGCTGTGTGTTAACTATCACAGGGTCCGAGAAAACAGTGTTCATCTGCCTTGTCCCGACTAGCCAATCAGTGACTAAAAAGCATGAACAGAAAATCCAAGCCTGCCCCTCTCTCCCAGAGTGCCACCATATTTTACAGTCCAGAAACTTCTGATAAAATCTCCCTTCTTTCAGACCTCAGAGACACAGGAGTAGGCCAAGTTACGTGTGCTGTGATTTTGCTCTTCCTGTATACTAAAGCCCTTTCCCATTCTCACAAGAACCGGGCCACTGAATGTAAGGTTTATGCCCCATCAGAACATGCCCTCCTGTCACCAAAGTAAAACTCTGTAAGAGATCAGATGCGGGAGAGTCCCTCCTCTCAATAAACCCACAAACAAACCACCAATAAACCCATTTTTCTCTAACGGGGATTCACCTGCCCTCTGGCTGAAGTGTTTCCCTGGGCCTTCCTGTCTGATACCATGGTTTCTCCCCCACTGTCCCACATGGCCCTTGAGCAGGGAACTGAATCTGAACTCGGTTTCAGATTTCCAGTGCTTCCAATGCAGAGTAAGTGCTGGTTATCTTTTGTTGAACGGAATAGAAATGAGTTCATCCAAGCCAGTCTCCCTGCACAGCCTTTGGCCCCTGGTACTGGGAAAGGTAAACAAACAGGGCTCCCCACCCAGCAGTGCCCTCATACTGGTAACTTTTAGCACGCCCTGCCCTAGGTCAGATCTCATTACTGGATAACACAGGAATCATAAAAGGTACCACCTGCTTATACAGGAGCAATAAACCCGGTGTGCCCTTGTCTGTAGAGTGCCGGGAGCTCTTGACAGCTGAGTCAGTGTTGGGCTCAGGGATTTTATGATAAGAGGACAGCACATTAGCCAGTAAAATCCCAGATAGGACCAAACTTTACGATTGCCCACATTTGTTTTGTTTTCTCAATAAACTTTTTATTTTAGAAGTTTCAGACTTATAGAAAAATTGCAAAGATAGTATTGAGTTCCCAGTCTCCATCCAATTTCCCCTATTGTTTTTAAAGATTTTTATTTTTTAAGTAATCTCTACACCAACGTGGGGCTTGAACTTAAACCTCTGAGATCAAGAGTCACAGGCCTGTGACTGAGCGAGCCGGGCACCCCAGTTTTTCCTATTATTAACATGTGACATTTGTTGTGGTACCTTTGTTGTGGTACATGCTTATTTATTTATTTTTTGAGAGAGAGAGCAAGCCAGGGAGGGGCAGAGAGACAGGGAGGAGAAATCCCAATGGGATCCGCGCTTTCAGCGCAGGGCCTCATTCGGGGCTCAAACTCACGAACTGTGAAATCATGACCTGAGCTGAAACCAAGAGTCTAATGCTTAACTGACTGAGCTACCCAGGAGCCCCTTAATTAGCCAATATTAATGCATTATTATTAACTATATTTGATTTCCTTAAGTTTTACCTGGCGTCCTTTTTTCTGTTCCAGGATCCCACCCAGGATATCATATTACGCTTCGTCGTCATGGCTCCTTTTGTCTGTGACAATTTCTCAGACTTTCCTTGTTCTTATTTATGTATTTATTTATTTTAACGTTTATTTTTGAGACAGAGAGAGACAGAGCAAGAACAGGGGAGGGGCAGAGAGAGAGGGAGACACAGAATCTGAAACAGGCTCCAGGCTCTGAGCTATCAGCACAGAGCCCGACGCGGGGCTCGAACTCATGGACCGTGAGATCGTGACCTAAGCCGAAGTCGGACGCTTAACAGACCAAGCCACCCAGGCGCCCCAGACTTTCCTTGTTCTTGAAGACTTTGACAGTTTAGAGGATCACTGATCAGGTATTTTGTAGAATGTCCCTCAACTGGCATGTGTCTAATGTTTTTCTCCATATTACATGGATTATGGGTTTGGGGGAGGAAGGTCACAGAAATAAAGTACAGGCATTTTTATACCATTTTCCTTCTTATTTTATTTAAAAAAAATTTTTTAATAGCTATTTTTGAGAGAGGCAGAGTGTGAGTAGGAGAGGGGCAGAGAGACACAGAATCCCAAGCAGGCTCCAGACTCTGAGCTGTCAGCACAGAGCCCAACACAGGGCTCGAACTCATGGACTGTGAGATCATGACCTGAGCTAAAGTCGGATGCTTAACTGACTGAGCCACCCAGGTGCCCCTGTCCTTTTCCTTTTTAAAAATCCCCCACCCCGCCCCTGCCATCTTTTCTCCCACCTGCCCTGCCCCCCACACAAAAAAGCTATTCTTAGATGGATAGTGCCTGTCAGGAGCAAGGAAATGAGGCTTTATCCCAGCGTGTATTAGAGGAAGTCCTTCTTATCCTGTTGGATATCACCAGCAGGAATGGCTCCTTAGCAACAAAGTTTGGGGAGCAGTGTGGTCGCAGAGCCACAGACCAGAGGCCCTCGTGGGCTTTTGACAGTGAGCTTAGCTGAAGGACCCAAAAGGCAACACCCCTCTGGCGTGGAAAACAGACCTGGTGCTTGACCTGCCTGGCAGAGGACACTGCCTCAGGGATTTTATAAGCCTCTGTGAGCAATGAAAGACCGGAATGCAGAACCAGTGATACGAATATGGCTATGGTTGGAGGAGCCTTGTCCAAGAAACATGCCCACTTCCTGGGGAGTGCCGGAGGCTCGAAGTGGAGGCTTTATGACTGTGACAGATCTCCAGTGGTGACTAAGAGCCTGGGCTCTCTCCTGGCTCTGCTGCTGTCTCTCTCAGTGCCTTTGAGCCAAGTCATTCCACTGTGAGTGACTCAAGATGACTGTCTCTGAAAGGTGGGTCTAATCGTAACCCCCCCCCCCCCCCGCCTTATAGAATCTCTTGGAGACCAAATGGGACGGTGTAATTGATGTAATATGGAGGCTGGGAGCGAATGATCAAGGAATGAATTCTTGAGATGTTTTTGGTGCAAAAAGGGGTTTTTGTTAGAGCCCGGGGATAGGACTTATGGCTAGAAAGAGCTGCACTGGGTCCCCTGGGGGGCTCAGTCAGTTAAGTGTCCGACTCTTGGTTTTAGCTCAGCTCGTGATCTCAAGGTTCTTGAAATCGAGCCCTGTGTCTGGTTCTGTGCTGAGAGTCAGGAGCCTACTCGGGATTCTCTCTCTCCTTCTCTCTCTCTCTCTCTCTCTCTGGCTATTGCTGAGCTAAGGCTGCTTTTTTCCTCCTAGCAAAGCATTAACAGTAAGGCAGTTGGAAACTTCTCGAGGAATGTCACTCTGCCTGTCTCCAGGACTTGTCCCTGGGCTGCAAGTTGTAAAGGAAATTTCATTTTAGCTACATTTCTTCCATCAGTAATTCCTTACAACAGTGCCTGACCCATAGTGAGCGCTCAAAACATACTATGATCATTCTTATTCAATTAAGATTGGTGTGGAAATAATCTGACAACCATCCTAAAGTCAAAACCCAGAAGGCTTCTGAATGAGCGAGCTGGAAAAAAAATTCTTTTTTCAGATTTTTGGATAAAAATTCAGGACGTTACTTTCTAAAAAAAAAAAAAAAAGCTCTTATTACAACCCATCTCCCTGCCCTTGCTGGCAGGTGGAGAAGGCAGAGGGTTAGGGTTTCTCCAGAGCATGGCTAAGTTCTACTTCCTCATGTCCTTTCCCACTTGATTTAAACTTGGAATTATGTTCAGAGAGCAGTTCACCAGGGCTGCATCTGCCGCGCCGTCTAGGGCCGTGAAATGGAACCAAGCCAGCTGGCCCTCATCAGAACAGTGAACTTGGATATCAGTCACTGAGCCGGCAAGCTGATGACCAGCCAGTACAAACAAGCTGCAGCCTTCTCTTTGCCTCAGAGCCCTGGGAAGGACTAGAGGAACTCAGGTATCCCAAAGCGCTTCGTGTAATCTGTAAAGAGCGTTTTAGTTATTCATTCATTTATTTGTTTGCTTGTTTGTTCGTTTAGCCATTCATGTATTTATTTATGGTATATAATTTTCTAGTTTTTTTTAACTCCAATGTACTTGACATTATTAGTTAGTTAACATGATTAATTCAGTGTTCTACAGTTTCAGGCATATGATGCAGTGTGATTCAACAATTCTGTATGTTACTCAGAGCTCATGGCGAGAGAAGTGTGCTCATAATCTCCTTCACCAATTTCACCCACCGCACCCCCGCCCCCCCGCCGCCCCATCCACCTCCCCTTCTGGCAACCACCAGTTTGTTCTCTACATTTACGGGTCTGCTTTTTGTCTCTTTCTTGCTTTGTTCATTTGTTTTGTTTCTTAAATCCCACATGTGAGTGAAGTCATATGGTGTCTTTCTCTGACTTATTTCACTTAGCATCATACGCCCTAGATCCATCCATGTTGCGGCAGACGGCAAGATTTCATTCTGTTTATGGATGAGCGATATTCCATTGTAGGTATAAACCACATCTTGATCCATTCTTCTGTTGATGGACGCTTGAGTTGCTTCCATATTTTGGTTATTGTAAATAGTGCCGCAATCCACATAGGGCTGCATGTATCCTTTAGAATTGGTGTTTTCATATTCTTTGGGTAGATACCCAGTAGTGGAATTACTGGATCATCTGATAACTCTACTGTCAACTTTTTGAGGAACCTCCACACTGGTTTTCAGAGCGGCCGCACCAGTTTACATTCCCACCGACAGCACAGGAGGGTTCTGCTTTCTCTGCATCCCTGCCCACACTTGTTTCATGTGTTTTTTGTTTTAGCCACGCTGACAGGTGTGAGGTGGTATCTCACTGTGGTTTTGATTTGTATTTCCCTGATGATGAGCGATGTTGAGTTCTTTTCATGAGTCTGTTAGGCATCTGGGTGTCTTCTTTGGAGAAATGTCTGTTCATGTCTTCTGCCCATTTTTTAATTGGATTTTTTTGTGGGTTGTTTTTTTGTTTGTTTGTTTGTTTTTTGGTGTTGAGTTGTATAAGTGCTTTGGATATCATTTGCAAATATCTTCTCCCATTCAGTAGGTTGTCTTTGTTTTGTTGATTTTTTTTTTTTTTTTTTTTTTTGCTGTGCCAAAGCCTTTTATTTTGATGTACTTGCAATAGTTTACCTATGGTTTTTAATTAATTAATTAGTTAACTTATTTATTTATTTATTTGAGAGAGAGAGTGAGAGCAGGGAAGGGACAGAGAAAGAGGGAGAGAGAGACAGAGAGAGAGAGAGAGAGAGGGAGAGAGAATCCCAAGCAGGCTTCATGATGCCAGCACAGAGCCCGATGCAGGGCTCAAACTCACAAACGGTGAGATCATGACCTGAGAGGAAATCAAGAGTCGGACACTTGAACCAACTAAGCCATCCAGGTGCCCCAAAAGATTTTATTTTTAAGTAATCCCTACACCCAGCGTGGGGCTCGAAACTGCAACCCTGAGATCAAGAGCCACACAGTCCACTGACTGAGCCAGTGAGGGCCCCAGAAGTAGTTTTTAGGTAAAACAATTTCCTTCCATATTTTTATTCTCAAATTGTAATTTGAAGGCTTTTGTTTGTTTCCAAGACATTACTCTCAGAGTTCCCTTCCTAACAGTAAATGTCCAATACCAAAGCTTTCATTTGCCTTTTAATGAAAGAAAGGAAAAGAATATTTGAATTAGCTGTTTAGAGAATTTCTTAACTGGGTTATATATTATACTTGATAATGGCCCAAACCTTTCATCTGACCTCAGTTTCTCCAGTTGTAAAGTAGATATATTCATTCGTTCCTTCAATAAATACTTCAGTGGGCTTAATAGGTGTTGGATGCTCTATATGTGATAGTCATTTTCATCTAGTTGTTAACAAAATAATGGGCTCATGTGTAACTGATTATTTAAAGTTTGTTACTCAATGAATACTTTTACGGTTAAATAGAAAGTATGCCTTTTCATACAGATAAACCAAATTTCTACATTGCAAAAAGAAACTTAAAACTCTTATCTGGAATTATGAAGTGCAACTATTTCGACAAAGTACACATTACACATAACAAAACACATTAGGCATTTTTGTATATAAGGATGCTGAAAGATAAATATTAATAATTTTCCCTTTTAGGTGTAAACAACATGCAGTGAAGTGCCTCTGTGAAATACAATGCTTTCCCCCTAGCAAGCTGATGTAACTCTAAAATGCATGTATTTGCAGAAAATAATTCTTCTTATTTGTGTTAATGTGGCCATCCATATTGCTTTTCTAAGGAAATATTTATAAATATTACTACTGTGTTCCAGAAATGTTAGGAAGCAAATCAGAGGAGAAGACTCCTCTACAATGGAAGATTTATAAAAATGTTCCCCCTGATAGAATTCAAAATTGTGCATGTCACAGTGAATTAAGAGACATGAGTTCAGAGGCAGAGCCTATGGCTATGGCTGGGGTGTGTGGTTTGTCTTCAGTTTCTTACTAATTCTATCTCCCAACACTAGACAAGCCATTCAAACCATTAAATTCTTCACCTTCTGTTGGCCAACACGCAGCCCACGGCCAGCAGTGGGCTGCGGGGAGGAACCTCAGAGCACCTAGAAGCTTTGGTACACCAGCGAGAGACCGTCTAATACATGTGTGAGCCCTGGGGGAAGGCACCACAAAAGAGGTTTGAGGCTTTGAAATGGAGTATAATTACTTCAAATTACAATAAACACAGACCCCCTCCACTCAACTGTGGATCCAGATAAGAAGCAGATGAAGTAAATTAGAGTCAATGAGAAAGGAGGCAGCTAGAATAGCAAGACTCTGGAGGAGAATGTTCTGTAGAAAGCGAACAAATATGGCAGAGACAAAAAGGCAGAGAATAATTTAATAAATACAATTCTCAACATGCTTTCCGTATTGTGCCCTCGGTCTTATTCATAAAAAGGTGATCTGTTATTTTAAATATATAGCATAGCTCCTCTCCTTGCCTTGGCTTGTAGTTTGGGACAGGTGAAAATGCCTACCTCCTGGCCAAGAGATTGTCCTTCCTGCTTTTCAAAGTCAATGTTATTTTTATAGTAGAATGCTTATAGAATCCCTTTCTTGGCATTTGTTTCTACTCTGCAAATTTCTTCCTGGGTGTTTCCCTCCCCTATAAGAGAACAACGAGCTCAAGCCTTAGCAAGTACTTTCATCAATAAATAAATCAGTATCCTATATTGGTGCTATTAATATTCTTAACTTCAAATTAATGGAGATATGAACTTTGTTGAGGAACCCCAGCACAACAAGGAGATTTTTAAGATATGCCTTGGTGGCAAAATAGAACACGAGACACAGTTTATCATTTTTGCCAGAGCCAACCAGCTCCTTGTTTAGATAATTAGCAGCCAATCCTATACTAATGGATTCCTCTTAATATACCCTATCTCCTCATTCACTGCCACCAAAAAACAATACTAGATCTGAATCTGAGATCCTGTAAATTGTACCCCCATCTTCCTCCCCCTATCTCCCTTCTTCCAACACTCACAAAACAAACTTCTAAAATAAATAAGGTGGGGTGCCTGGGTGGCTCAGTTGGTTGAGCGTCCGACTTCGGCTCAGGTCATGATCTCACAGTCCGTGAGCTCGAGCCCCGCGTCGGGCTCTGTGCTGACAGCTCAGAGGCTGGAGCCTGCTTCTGATTCTGTGTCTCCCTCTCTCTCTGACCCTCCCCTGTTCATGCTCTGTCTCTCTCTGTCTCAAAAATAAATAAACATTAAAAAAAAAAAAAATAAAATAAGGAATAGAAGACAGCTCTTGGAGCCACTCCATTTAGCTTATTACCAGTACTAGTAAATGACTTCCTTTATCTCTGGCTTGTGACATCTCAAAGGCAGCAATGCGTTTGAGATCCTTCAGGATGCTTAGTGATGAGGCAGATGGGATGGAAACAAAGCGGACCTTTGCCCCCGGAAGAGGACTGAGGTGCCGGGAGCATTTCTTCAACCTCACAAAGAGTAAACTTTTGTGGCAGTAACACCACATGATGAGAGAAGCAGATCAAAGAACTAAAAATGGAGGATGTGCTTAAATTATTTATGATGATGCCGCAGCTGTATTGATCAGAGGCAGTTTTCTCTCTTAACCTTACCTTCCCTCTACCTACAGAAGCTGCCACCTGCACCCCTTACCCACGCCCCCTCCCCACCTGCCCCCCTCTTCCCCACTACCGAAGGAATTATGCCATTATGTGCCTAGTGTGGTGGTGAGGGGTGGGTTACTGGTCAGGACCTTGGTTAAGAGAAGGCTGGTCATCCAATATGGTTCCGCCATATCTAATGACAAACAAACCCATGATCTGTTTGCATATCTCATTTCCTAGGAAAGAAATGGTATATTGTTTCACAGTGTACCCTGCAGGAAAAAAAGGTTCTGCCCTCTCTGTCAGGATCACATTACCTCAGTATCCAAAAGCCTAATACAAAATTGAAGCTGTTGAAAGACATTATGGTATTAAGAGGACATTTATATTTTAAGAACCTTGTTTATCTTGTTCTATGCTGAATCTGCATGGCCACAACACCTCCAGGCACACAGTAGGTGGTCAGTCGTAGTTAGTGAGTGGATATTGTTGGTATATTGGGATTTGGGCAATGAAGGCTGTGTGTGCAGCAGCATATCTTAAGGAGTCGCTGGCTCCCCAGCTAGCCTGGGTTGAACATTCTAGGCTTCCTCTTGGGCAAGGTCTTATTTACTGTCATCTCACATTGAGGCTGAATTGAGGATATGTGCACACAGTTCCAAGCTTTGTCATTTGGGCAACTCTAAGGCAAGGCTCAATGCTTTGTCCTTAAACGATCCCAAGGCAATTTGCCTCCCCTCTTTGGGCCAAAGACGAGGTGTGGTAAACTTCTGAAAAAGAAAGAAAGAAAGAAAGAAAGAAAGAAAGAAAGAAAGAAAGAAAGAAAGAAAGAAAGAAAGAAAACATTAGAAGGTATAATCTAAGAATTTGTCCCAAGTGGGTATTAAAAGCCATGTAAGAAAGGCAGATTGTGACATATCTCCATTACAGGTAACTTTGGTCAAGGTACTTACTACCTTTCTTCCTGACAGTCAAGATTTTATGGGATTAAATAAAAAAGCACATTATTAAAAGAGAAGAAAATGTTAAGTAGGTGTGCCTAGTTTGTGGTGATATTTAAATCAATCAGAGAGTACTAGAAATAATCAGGTTCCAACAAGAACCTACAAATGGCATCAATCTTAGATTTGGGAGAAGATGGAAAGTACAGCCTATTCAAAGGCTGCTGTCCCTCCCATCCCAAATTCCTGGAAATGGCAGATTTTTTTTTTAATTCATTATAGTACTAGAAAACAGAAACAGGTGCACTGGGTAAGCCAGAAATTATTAGAAGGAATCCCTAAAATATGCAAAAGAGATGCAATCTTATTAACAGAAAAAATCCGCTTCCTGAAAATGAGATGACTTCAAATGCGCTACTGGCTCAGAAAGGTCAGAGACAGGGAACAGGCAGAGCCCTAGGCCACCAGAGAGTGATCAGATGGGACAGATGGGAACATTAGAGCAAAATGCTGAAGAACACGTTAACATATCAGATTCAGTAATGTGTTAATAGGATTATATATGATAACCAAGCAGAATCTACACCAGGAGAGGTTCAATATTGAAAAACTATACTAATGCAATGAACTCTACTGCTAGATTAAAAATGGAAACCCTTTAGTCATGTAAGTAGATGTCCCAGAAAACGTTTGATAAAATTCAACATATAGAAGACTTTCTTGGCATAGTAGGAAAAGAAAAAACCCTCCTAACCAAATATAGCATATTAAACCAAAGTCCTTAAGCCAACAAATCTTCAGCTACAGAAGACTGTCTCCATTAAAGTCAGAAATAAGACAAGAATGGCTGTTATCACTTGTGTTACCCTCATCACGACATCATCACCTATTGTACACATCTCCCCACCCACCTGCCCTCTAGTAACCATCAGTTTGTTCTTTATGACTAAGAATTTGTTTCTTGAGGCTCCTGGATGGCTCAGTTGGTTAGGCGTCTGACTTTGGCTCAGGTCATGATCTTGTCGTTCGTGGGTTCGGGCCCCACATCAGGCTCTGTGCTGACAGCTCAGAGCCTGGAACCAGCTTCGGATTCTATGTTTCACTCTCTCTCTCTGCTCCTCCCCCACTTGCATGCATTCTTTCTCTCTCAAAAATAAATAAACATTAGAAAAAAACTTCTTAAAAGTTCTCTTCCCGTTCCCCGCTTTGCTCCTGTATTTTGTTTATTAAATTCCACATATGAGTGAAATCATATGGAATCTGTCTTTCTCTGACTTAGTTCATTTAGCTCCATCCATGTCGTCGCAAGTGACAAGATTTTGTTCTTTTATATGGCTGAATTATATTCCATTGTATAAATACATACCACATCTTCTTTATCCATTCATCAATTGATGGGCACTTGGGCTGCTTCCATTATTTTATATTTTATATATATAAAATTTGTATGCTATACAGAATCTGGAGATTGGGTATAGCATAAATTATCCAAACACTCCTTCATGAGTGAAAAGTAAATTTCTTCCAGTGATTTACCATTATAGACAATGTTGCAACGAACATATTTATACATGCCTCCTTGCTAGATGCTTCTCTGAAGAGATACTGAAAAGTGGAATTTCTGGTTCATTTAACACTGTGATCTCTGTTGCCAAATTGCCCTCCAAAATGGCTGTTTCAATACCGAATGCCGAAAGTTCTTAAAGGTACATCTTTCCTTACACTCGTACAAAAATTTGTATTTTCAATTCCTTTTAATTTCTGATAATCTAATGAATGAATGGTGACGTGTCATTGTTTTTATTTCTGTTTCCCTGATGGCTTTTGTGGCTCTGCATCTTTTTATGTTTACCAGTCATTTGTTTTCCCTCATTTACAGATAATCTGTCCATATCCCTTACCCATTTTTCTTCCGGGCTACTCATTTTTTGCTTATTGATTTATAGGACATTATTTAAGTATTCTTAAATGTGCCCTTTTATCTGTTGTGTATATTGCAAATATTTTCTTCCAGTCTGTCTCATGTCTTTTATCTTGGTATCTTTTGTTGTACAGACTTTTCTCATCAGTATTTGATCGGTCTGTCCTTTCACTCCTGATTCTAAATGTCACCTGTATGATTTAGTAAATAAGTATAAATCACGTACAATCTGATCGTGGGTTTTTAATCTAGACAGTGCAGATCTGGATGTGGGGCTCGAACTCAGGAGCCATGAGATCATGACCTGAGCCCAAGTCCTCAAATGCTTAACCGACTGAGCCACCCAGGCTCCCCATGCATTTCTCTTTTGAATTAACTTTAGAATTAATGTGACCAGTTCCTGAACAATGACTGAGATTTTTATTGTGATAGGTTTGGATTTACAGATTAATTAAAAGATTGAAGGAGTTCATGGCTAATAGGTTGTCTTACAGGGTACCCTACAGGGAGTCTTCAGGATGAAAGGAGATGCTTACAAATAACAAGAAATGTCGAACACCAGATATTATAAACATGTGAGTAAATCAGTTTTTCCTTTTCCCTTAATTTCTTTAAAGAACACATAGTCTTTTGTTAGATTGTATAAAGTGATAATCATAACACTGTATTGCTGGGTTTATAACATGTATAGATGGGATATGTAATAGACAATAAGGAAGGAGGATTGGAACTGTATTGTAAAGTTGCCATGTTTTACCAGAATTTAAGTCAGTATTAACCTATTATAGATTGTGACCAGTTAATATTTACATTATAATTCCTGCAATAACTCCTACGAAATAACAGTTTTGTTAAAAATCAATGGAAGAAGGGGGCAGGTATACTAAAAAATATTTAACACAAAAGAAGACTGAAAAAGAGAGGGGTGCCTGGGTGGCTCAGTCGGTTGAGCATCCAACTCTTGCTTTTGGCTCAGGTCACGATCTCATAGTTCATGAGTTCAAGCCCTGCATCAGGCTCTGCACTGAACAGTGTACAACCTGCTTGAAATTCCCTGTCTCTGTCTCTGTCTCTCTCTCAAAAATAAAATAAATAGAAAAATAAAGTAAATAAAAAGAAGAAGGAGGAGGAGCAGCAGTAGAACAAAGACATAAGAAACCAGCCTTACCTAACTGATTTGTGGAACACTCTACCAGCAGCAGAACACACGCTCTTTTGAAGCACACATGGAATATTGCCTCACATAGATGATAGTCTAGACTGGGGTCAATAAGCTACAGCCCAAGGGCCAGCCACCTAAATTTTTTAAACCATTAAAGAAAAAAATTTTTAATTCATTTTTGAGAAAGAGAGAGAGACAGAGACAGAGTGTGAGTGGGAAAAGGGCAGAGAGAGAGGGAAACACAGAATCCGAAGCAAGCTCCAGGCTCCAAGCTATTAGCACAGAGCCTGATGTGGGGCTCAAACCCATGAACCATGAGATCATGACCTGAGCTGAAGTCAGACGCTTAACTGACTGAGCCACCCAGGCACCCCTTAAACCATTTTTAAGTGTGCAATTCAGCGGCATTAATTACATTCATGATGTGCACCCATCACCATTAACTACATCCAAAACCTTTTCATCCTCCCCGACATAAACTCTGTATCCATTAAAGAGTTAACTCCCCATTCCTTACCCCGCCCCCAGCCCCTCTCATCTACATTCTATCCCTATGAATTGGCTTATTCTAGATATCTCATATATGTGAAATCATATAATATTTGACCTTCTATATCTGGCTTATTTCACTTAGCATGTTTTCAAGGTCCATTGTAGCATTGGACATATTGTAGCATATATCAGAAGTTCATTCCACTTTATCGCCAAGTAATAATCCATTATATGTATATACCACCCTTTGTTTACCTTTCATCTATGGATCAACACTTGGCTTGTTTCTATCTTTTTTTTTTTTAAGTTTATTTATTTATTTTGAGAGAGAGAGAGAGAAAGTGTCAGCAGGGGAGGGGCAGAGAGAGAGGGAGAGAGAAAGAATAGAAAGCAGGCTCCATGCTGTCAGCGCAGAGCCTGACATGGGGCTCGAACTCATGAACAGTGAGGTCATGACCTGAGCAGAAACCAAGAGTCTGATACTCAACTCACTGAGCCACCGGGCGACCCTCTATCTTTTGATTATTGTACAGAGTGTGGCAGTGAACATTGGTGAATAAGTATCTGTTTATGTCTCTTGTTTTCAGTACTTTGGGGTCTATCACTAGAATTGGAATTGCTGGGTTCTTTGGTAATTTTTTGTTTAACTTTTGGCAGGATCATCAAACTGTTTCTCAAATGACTCCACCATTTTACATTTGCAGCAGCCATGGGTTCCAATTTCTCCATATTGTCACTGGCACTTATTTTCCAGTTTTGTTTGTTGGTTTGTTTTAATTATAGCTCTCCTAAGAGGTATGTGAAGTGGAATAAATTGTGGTTTTGATTTGTATTTCTCTAATGACTGGTGATGTTCAACATCTTATTTTTAAGTTTATTTATTTTGAGGGGGGGAGAGAATATGAATGGGGGAAGGGGAGAGAGAGAGGGGGAGAGAGAGAATCCCAAGCAGGCTTCATGCTGTCAACTTGGAGCCCGACGTGAGGCTTGATCCCACAAACCCCAAGATCATGACCTGAGCCAAAATCAAGAGAAGACCCACTTAACCAACTGAACATGAAGATGAACATCTTTTCATGTGGTTATTCCACTGCCTATTTTTTTAAATAAATATTTATTGGAACATAACATTACCCACTTGTTTAATATTGTTGATGGTGGCTCGTATCCTGTAACTGCAGTATTCACAAAGACTGTATGGCTACAAGTATAAAATGTTTAATTATATCTCACCCATTAAGAAAAAAATTGCTAACTCCCATGTTAGACCACAAAAAGGCTTCAATATATTCAAAAAGTCTTTTTAAGTTTATTTATTTATTTTGAGAGAGACAGAGACAGTGTGAGTGGGGGAAGGGCAGAGAGATAGAGGGAGAGAGAGAATCCTAAGCAGGCTCCCAGCTGCCAGCACAGACCCTGATCTGGGGCTTGAATTCACAAAACCATGAGATCATGACCTGAGCTGAAACCAAGAGTTGGATGCTTAACCAACTGACCCACCCAGGCACCCCAAGCCTCAATATATTTTAAAAACAGAAATCATTTAAAGGATGGTTTTTGTTCAAAACAGCATTAGATTGGAAGTCAGTATAGAAACATGAGAAATCTAAAATATTTAGGAGTTTGGAATTTGTGAAGAAACCACATGGGTAATTTAGAAAATATTTCTCACTGAAGGAAAACAAAAAGACAACATATGAAAATTTGTGAAATATAGGTAAATCAGTACTTGATGGTTAAAGACAGAATGCTTCTCTCCTGTGATTGGGAATAAGGCAAGGGTGTCCACTGTTGTCATGTTGACTTAATATTGTGCTGAATGTGCTATTCAGAGTAATAAGGCAAGAAAAATAAATTAAAGGTATAAAGTTTGGAAAGGGAAAAGTAAAACTTGTTTAATTATACATAGTATGATAAGGAATCTTATCATATATCAAATAAAACCTATTAGAATTAATAAATGAGTTTGGTAACATTGCAAGATACAAGTTCATTATGCAATTATTAGTTGTATTTCTACATGCAAGCAATGAGCAACCCAAAAATGAAATTAAGAAATCATGTACAAAAGGAGTACAGTGCATCCAACACCCAAAGCTATTAAGCATAGCTAAGAGACGTTAAAGACAATCTCAATAAATGGAGAGATATTCCAGTGTTTAAAACTAGATTGTGGGGGGTGCCTGGATGGCATAGTCAGTTAAGCATCCGACTTTTGATTTTGGCTCAGGTCTTGATCTCATGGTTCATGGGATCAAGCGCTTCATCTCTCTCTCTCTCTCTCAAAATAAATGAATAAATAAATGTCAAAAAAAAAAACAACCAACCTGGATAATGGGATGCTTGCATAATTCTATAATTTAATTTAAAAAACTGTCCACTTACAGTGGACACTTACATTGGTGGATTTTACAGAATGTAAATCATACTTCAACAAAGCTGTTTAAAAAAAACAATTTCAGGGCACCTGGGTGGCTCAGTCAGTAAGCATCCAACTTCAGCTTGGGTCATGATCTCACATCTTGTGAGTTCAAGCCCCACATCAGGCTCTGTGCTGACAGCTCAGAGCCTGGAGCTTGCTTCAGATTCTGTGTCTCCCTTGCTCTCTGCCTCTCCCTTGCTCACGCTCTGTCTCTCTTGCTCTCTCAAAAAGAAACAAAACATTACAAAATTAAAAAAAAAAAAAGATTTGGGTTTTTAAAATGTCCTTTCTGGCTACAGGTGCTAGGATTCATTTTTGTCAGAAAGCCACATTTTTCTGCTTGTACTTTTGAAATAAAAACCAAGGGTTTACCAAAACCGAGATCTTTTTAGATTTCTTATTCCAGCCTCTAACTCTTAAACTGCTGTGTATTCATCATCATAGATTTCAACCTTCTAAACCTCCACACCTATTTGTGTCCACAGTTTAAGAAAAACTTGAAATATGTTTTCTGTCAGTATTTGTTAAAACTCTTAATGTATCATGTTGTTTACCCTCAGATGGAGAAAGTAGGGTGTTAGGGGTGAAAATGAAGTCAAGACTGCATATGTGTTATGCTTACTTCAGTAATTGGCACGGTATTGGAGCAGTTGCATTGAAGTCCTTCTCTGTTAGATGGAGGTTGGCAATTAGAGGGTTTCCCACAGCAAGTGACCCATTTAGCATCGCTAGTCCTCTCTGTGTGAAAAATTCACACATTACATAATCCCACTGTTAAATACCTTTCTCTTAGGTAGGAAAGCTCCCTGTGAAGCGGCATCTGTCATGTTAATTTTGTGATATTTAAGAAATGTGAATTCACTTTTTTTTAATTAATTTATTTATTTTGCAAGCGAAAGTGCAGTGTGTGGGTGCACAAGTGAGGGAGGGGCAGAGAGAAGGAGAGACAGAATCCCAAGGGGGCTCTGAGCCAACAGCCAGAACTGGATGTGGGGCTTGAACTCGTGAACCCTGAGGTCATGACCTGAGATCAAGAGTCGTTCACTTTAATAGGCTGAGCCACCCAAGCGCCCCAGTTAATCTTCTTCTTAATTTTGGTTCCTTTGGGGAATGAAGTTTAAGTGATATCAGTGTTTATCATATTAATCTTCATTTGTTCTTAGAAAAGCAATGATAAACCACACTTTGGTACCTGTTGACTGTCTGTCCCTGTGTCTTTGAGGTTCATGCTTAGAATTTCAGGAGAGATTTTTGTGGTCTTTATTTTGTATGCTTGTCATCTTTGAAAGGTCTTCGCTCCACACCCAACGTGGGGCTCAAACTCACGACACTGAGATTGAGTCACATGCTCTACCAACCGAGCTAGCCAGGTGCCCCACTTTGAAAGGTTTTGAATGCTCCATAGTGCCTCACACACTGCCAACCACAAAGAGTGGTAAATACCACCAGGCGTCTGCGTAAACTCCAGGATCTAACCCAGGTTGTAATTTCTGAACACTGATCTGGACTCTCACGGGCACTTCTTCTCCTTGTCGCTGAGCAACTGATTCTAAGACCCTTGCCTCCACCACTATCTTGGTCTTGGGTAGGAATCCAGGCAACTGAGAACGATATTTTGCCTGGGGTGTTTCTGCGGTCAGGTGGACAGACCTTTGCTAACAGCAACTTTTTTTTCAGGGAAAAGTGCTGGTGCTGCCAGATGGCAAAGGGATCCTTAGATCAGAGATCTTAACGTTAAGATCAGGGAGGGTTAGAGACTGTTTAGTTCCAAACTGGTCATTTTACAGAAGGGAAAGCTGAAACTCAGAAAATTGAATGGACTTACCCAAGGGATAACAGAAACTAACAATTTCCTATCCAATATCTGTTTCTTCTTCTTCCTTACTAGCAAGTCCTTGATTTTGTTTACAGTGGCAATGCTCCCAGAGTAAAATAATCACCTTCCCAGCCTTCCTTGAAGCTAGGGGTGGACGTATGACCCAGTTCTCACAAGGGATATGTAAGTGGAAGTCATTGGATGGGGCTTGGGGGAAAGCTTTTTAAGAGGAAACATTTGGCTTGTATGCCCCTTTGTCTCAACTTTCCTCCCTCTTGCTTTTCATGCAGACGGAAGACTAGTTCAGTTCTAACACTGTGGTTTTTATTATGTGCCAGATTCCATTCTGGGGCATGAAAAACTCACTTTTAGAGCAGTGGCTCTTTCTGGTAATCTGTTGGCTATTGCTAATGTTAGGGAAGAATCTGTTCATAAATGCTATGGATGTATTAGAATTCTGCTAGTATTTTGGGGCACCTGGGTGGCTCAGTCCGTTAAGCATCCAACTTTGGCTCAGGTCATGATCTCACGGTTCATGGGTTCGAGACCTGCATTAGGCTCTGTGCTGACAGCTCAGAGCCTGGAGCCTGCTTTGGATCCTGTGTCTCCCTCTGTCTCTACCCTTCCCCGTTTATGCTCTCTCTCTCCCTCTCAAAAATAAAAATAAACATTAAAAAATTTTTTTAAATAATCCTGCTAGTTTTATTATAGAAGCAAAGAGAACACAGGAGGTTCTCCAGAACTTGAGGACAAGAAGCTTCCAAGCAAGAAGTATTATGATTGTGTCTGACCTCCTACTCAGCCCCAAACACCTAGCGCCTTATCTTTTGCTGCTTTGCTCCAATCAAGTATCAGCATCAGCTCATAGAGGAATGTAACACATTGAAGAAGTAGGAAAGTTATGATTAGAACAGTTAAGGAGCAACATTATTGAAGCTTTAAGGAGAGGTGTGTAGGGACCGGGGTGGGGGGTGGGTGGGGGAAGAAACACAGCTCTCTGGGCCAGAGGAGAGAAGTCAGAACATGACCAACAACAGAAGAACCCAAGAGGAAACCCCCCCTGTGTATTATGGAGCCTGGAAAGCTGCCCTGTGCCTGCAAAATGGGTCCTTTCCATACACCACCCTGCCCACTGGTGCTGAGCCCAAGCTCAGCACGATGCCAACCTGCTTAAGGAAAGTGGCTTCACTCCTGTAGTAAATCTTGTGTTTGTGTCTAATCCAATTATCGCTGGCTGATTTTGTTTTTGGGGGAAAACTCAAGCCCTTATCCCTTTCCTCCTTTCCGAGGAAGATAAGAGACAGCCCACAGGGGAGTAATAGACCAGGGCAGACTTGTTAAGCCAAGTATTCTTTCCAAGGGAAGCAAAGATTGTCAGGTATGAATGAAGCAGGGAGGAGACCGGGAGGCCATTTCAGCCCCCCTTCCTGGGGGAGCTGCTATTTTAAAAAGAAGTATAAAATGTGAGAAACATGCGCTGAATGCTTAACTCGGGTAATGAAACGAATTGTTGGAAAAGTGAGTGAGTCGTAACTAAGGGTGTTCATGCAGTGCTGGCAGAAATGATGCTTTTTTTTTTTTTAATGGGAAAGTCGAGTATCAGGAGGATATAGAGATACAATCGCCCTTGCACACTTAGAGTGTTTAAAATACAATCCTTGTATTTGTTCTCATCTCGGAAGCGCTGGGCTTGGTCTTTGTTACCTATTGGGTTTCAGGAAGGCTGACTTGAGATGCGGCGTTGCCATTTTCTGGGCTCTCACTAATTTTTTTTTTTTTTTTTCCGGCGCTGGCAGCCTGATCCTTTGTTGTTGCCTCCTCTGCATTCATCCTCTCTGCCCTCGCACCTCCAGACAGTGTGATGGTTTCCCCCCCCCCAGTCCTCGCGCCGGGAGCTCCGGAAGGCCACCTTCCCCGGCATCCGAGGAGGCACCGCTCTCACCATCCCGGGGGCGGAGGGGGGGGTGTCGTTGGGCTGGGACCGCGCCACGCCGGGAGCGGACCCGCTTTTGTGTCGCTGTTTGTCTCCGCAGCCGCTCGACCCCGGGCTGGAGGCGCGCGGGCCGCGACCCCCGAGGAGGCGGGGCCTCGGCGCGGGGCTCCGCCTGGTGTGCATTTCACTGCCGCCGCCGCCGCCCTGGTTTGTTCAGATACTCCGCCCTGCCCCTGCCGCTGCACCCAGAGCCCAGGACGCGGCCGCCCGGATCCCTCTCGGGCCTCGAGCCCACCCAACCCCGCTTTGGGCTTTTCCCCGAGCTTGCTGGCTTTGCCTCGTTAACCGCATCCTGGAGCGGCGCTTGGCAAAACTCAGACTAAAAAGAGAGGGTGGGGGGAGAACAAATTCGATGCACCCGTCCGGGTCCTCCAGAGTTTGTGAAGGGTCGTAACCATGACCGAGTCGGGGGAGATAAGTGAGTTTGGCTACATCATGGAATTGCTAGCCAGAGGCAAGGTAAGTGCTGGGGCGCGCGGTGTCGCGGCCTGGGCCCCCACCCCGGCCACTACCTGGCCTGTCACTGTGGGCGTCCCGGTCCCTTCCAGCGCCCGCGGAGGGCGGGGGCCGGAACCCCGGGTCCGCGCTCCCAGCCAGGGCGTCCCAGCAGCTGCAGAATGCAAAGTAGCCGCCTTTTCTTTATCGCGCCGCATCTCTGAAATGAGCCAAGGGGACTTAGCCAGCTGGGCGACGGCGGGGGCTCCTGGGACGGCGAGGGGCGCGAGCTCAGCTCCGGGAGATGGAAAGGAGGGCGGGGCGTTGGCCTTCGGGGGCGCTCCTCGACGCCCCCAGGACTGCCCAGTCGTGGTGACTTCGAGTAGGTGACCTCGAGCGTCCAGGCGCGCAGCGAAGAGCGGAGCGGAGGGTCGGACCAGCGGGTGAACAGTCGGGAGGCGGGATCGGGTTCAGCGCGCAGTGCGACCGTGAGGCGGGTAAAAGGCAGAACCCCAGTTCGCAGGCCCTTGGCGTTGTCAGCCCTCTTTCCAGGTCCGTAGCCGCTGTCCGAGGCCGAGAACATTTCAAGCAGTCTGCTTTTGCAGGGGAGGCTGAGGGGGATGCCAAGGAGCCGGATTTCAGGCAGGCACCTGTCCGGGAGCCCGTTCGAAACCCGGGCTGGCGCCGTCGGTGTTGCCTCGCGACCACGCCCTCGGCCGGCCCCGGTGGCGCCGAGCCTAGGCAGAAAGCTTGGCGGCAGGCTGGCCTCCGCGCTGCAGCCGAGAAACTGCCCAGGGAGGCACCTGAGTGCTTTGTCGGCCGGCGGTGTCGGGAAATGCAAAGCTGAGCCAGGCGCGCTCAGCCGGGAGTCGCAGCAGGAGAGAGCGAGAAACGGCGCCTGCCTTTGCCCTCTGCACCTGGAGTTTCGATAGGTGCTGGCATGAGGGAGAGAAGGACTTCCTGCGCGCAGTCTTCAGAAAGGAGGATGATCCCGCAGCCCTGCTGTGAGCATCTGAAACTTCGGGCTCACACCTCACCAGCCCCAACTGCGCCAGGTTTTAGCTTTCAGGGCAGGCAGTCCCAAGGCTCCCCGCCGGCGCGGGTCCCCGCACTCCCAGATGAAAGCGTCCCCGGGGAACCGCGCGCCTCCCGGGATTCTCTCTTCCGTTTTGCAAACACGGACTACACTCATCTGAAATAGAATGCTGGTTAACATCTCCAAGATAGAAGCTGTGCTTCGGGCCGCCCCCCGCCCCCCACCGTTGCCACCCGGGGCCCAGAAGTACACGTGGAGGACCCGCTTTCCACTTTTCTTTCTACCCTGAGCTCTAGCCTGCACCTGGAAGGGGCCTCCGGCGCGTGCGTGGGAACACCCGGGCCACCACATCCAAGCTTCTGTCGCCCAAGAAGCTTCAACCTTGGCCACCCGCTGGGCCTAGGGTGCGTACCACAGCCCGCTCCACCCTTTGGAGGGCCCACCCTGGGAGGAAAGGAGAGGGCCGGAAAGAAGGAAGCGTCGCTTGGAAGGAGGAGACTTGCAGCCAGGGGGTCAGAACCTGGCTTTCTTAAGCGCACCGCAGGATCCAGGCTGTCCATGATCTCTGGGGGCTGGGGGCGCGGAGGAAACAGGATGCCTTTTGCTGATTGCAAAATAAATGGACCGCTCTTGATGGGGAGGAGTGGGGTGATTGAGAGGTGAGTTCTTCAGAGGGAATCAGAATTGTATTCATTGGCTAATACTTTCCTTCAGTACAGGCCCAGACTTGCAGTTCTGAGAGAATAGCTCTGGGGCGGGCCCCAGGGATCTGCGTGTCGACACCCCAGGTGATTATGAAGCAGACGGATGAACTTCCCATAAACACCAAATGGGCAACTAAGGCAGCACCATTAGTGAACCCTTAACACTTACAATAAAACCAAAACCAAACCGCTCAGAGTGAGCCACGTGTTCACACTGTTCTTTCTGAAATGAAACGGGGAGAGCAGAAGAACCTGGCTTCATCCACGGGGTCTGCATCGCTCAGTAGCCACTCGCTCGCTAGGCCGACCCTCTACACCAGGCTTCCCGCCAAGCACCTGCAGCAAGCACACGAGCAGCGTTCTCCACCGACTTCCAAGGTTAGAGGCGTGGGTGTCTCTCTGAAAACCTCTGAGGTTGGGAAGCAGGCTCTTACTGTAAGAACTCAGGACAGTTCCGCCCTGGGCCTTTTTTTTTTTTTTTTTTTTTTGATGGGGTGGGGGTGGGGGATTAGGAGCAGCCTCCTACCCATTTCCCCTCAAGCTTATTCTCTGCCCACTCTCCTCATACTTCCCGCCCCCACTTATGTGTGTGATTACACAGGATCGGGACACTGAATACCTCTGCGAGCATGAGCCAATGAATAGCAGACCGTTGAGATTCACTTGCTTTCTTTTCCTTTGGGAAGTTAGACCCCACTTTGGAGTTCAGACTTATAGTGTAAAGGATACTATGAAATGGCGCTGATGACACCAAGTCTCCCGAGTTAAAGGAGAGCAGAGGCCCATTATCTTCCTGCCCCCTTCCCTCCCCTCCCCATCACTCTCCTCCACTGCCCTCCCCACCACGCTTCCCTTCCCTTCCTTTCCTTCAAAGTTGAGACCAACAGCTTGACCGTCATCCTAATTGCTTTTGCTTTTCTCTGATGGCTTTACAGCTTTACGACATTAATACGCTTGTTCGCGTGTAACAGACTTTACACAAAGTTTTACAGAGTAAAAAAAATGGCACTTCACTCCCACCTCCAAAACCCTGCCCCCCTCCTCCTGGGAGCTGCAGTGTCTTGTGTGTCTCTTAACAATTAAATTAGCTTATTGTGTGTTCTCTGAATGTGTGTGGGGGGGGCGGGGGGGGTGGGCGGTGAGGCCACATTCATCTGAGGGTAACCTAAAACCTGCATCACAAACTTGATCAACCTATTTTGATCAGCTTATTTCACTCTCTTGTGATGATGACTTTAATATTTAATGGACACAGGATTCTCTACCATTGTGGTCTTTCTGCTCAGCAAACCATGACCTGGAAGTATAGTTGATTCCTGTGATAATTCTCAGGAGGCTTAAAAATCAACGTACATGGACCACCTTATATTTCACTCTCAGAGACATTTGTGCCACTTCTGGGAGATGCTTTTTGGGCTTTTGTTTGTTTGTTTTTGTCTCTTTTGTATCTCATCCCTTTGGACTAAAACAGACCTTTCCAAATCTGTGGTCCATGTCCAGGAATACTCAAAAGCAGTATTTTCAAAACTTTTGGGCTCTAGAAGGGTTTGGCTCATTAATTTTTTTTTATCATCCTCATTCACCTTTTCCCTTCACACCATCACACACTCTGGAACCATATAATGAAGATTTGATGACAGTGGAAGAATTGTCCATACAAATGGAAGAATTTATATTTAGGGTACCTCTTTATATTTAGACAATTTAACACATTTATATTTACGTATAAATAGTCAGAAAGTACTATTTGGTTTTTGTTTTTTTAAAGTTTATTCATTTTTGAGATTTGAGAGAGGCAGAGCATGAGCAGGGGAAGGGCAGAGAGAGAGAGGGAGAACAGAATCTGAAGCAGGCTCCAGTCTCTGAGCTGTCAGCACAGAGCCCAGCGTGGGCATGGGGTTCAAACTCAGGAACCGCGAGATCATGACCTCAGCCAAAGTTGGACGCTTAACCAACTGAGCCATCCAGGCGCCCCTAGAAAATGCTACTGGTTTTTCCCATAGTTCAATAGTTTCCTGTTCAGACACCTCCAAGGAGTATAATAGTTTGAGCAGAATAAAAGCAGCTTTGGAAAGCTTACTATTTAACTTTGATAGAGAAACAGGCGATGATTCCATTATCTGGTGAATTATTACTTTTAATTTTGAACATCTCTGAAGCATAAAAACTACAAGAACTTTCATAAGCACAAAATTTACCGTGAAACAAGAAGATACTTGTATTCAGAAAGAATTAGGTTTAGAAAATCCTCAAATCTAGACTAATGGAAAGTCTTAAAACCTCTCCAGGGACCAAAACAAAAATAACACCAAATGATCTGTTTCAGAAGGCTCAATAGGTACTTGCTCACACAACCAAAATCTAAACTGGGTGATAATGCTAAGGTTGGGTCCACTGCAAAGTATTCTTTAAAATATTTTTTTATATCCTGGGATAGGGTGAAATGTGTGCGTTGTGGGGGGTAGGAAAGGCAAACAGAAAATTCAGACTTTAGCAATATATTTGCAAAGTAGCCAATTTCACAAATATAATTTTCCTCTGTTTTTTTTTTTTACTTTGTTCAATAGATAATTTGAAAAAAAAAGGATCTTAAACTATTTAGTCATATAATGCTTAAATTGTATTTTTTTGTGCAACTGTGAATATACATGTTGTATATTTATCTGTGGGCAGTGCAATAGGGATGCTGGAGGGAGACTCAAATTTGAATCTCAAGGTTCTTTGGTATCTGGTCATGTGACCTTGAGGGTATTAATCTCTGGTTGAAGGTGGAGAGCCCTGTCCTGTCTGAAGGGAATCATACCTATTCACAGTGTTATTGCCAGGATTAAATGAGTATTTTACAGAAAGTTCCTAATACTGTTCTTGGCACACAGTAGGCTGTTAAGTGAAAGTTATTACCTCTAGCTGCCATGACAGCAGAGTTTGGTTTTGAGACACCTTTATCCAAACTGTGATTACTAACAAGTGGAGATGGGGAGTTGCCAGCCAGGTAAAATACAGGATATAGAATCACATTTGAGTTGCCGATAAACAACAAATAATTGGTTTAAAAATTTTTTTAAACGTTTATTTTTGAGAGATAGAGTACACAAGTGGGGGAGGGGCAGAGAGAGAGGGAGACACAGAATCCGAATCAGGCTCCAGGCTCCCAGCTGTCAGCACAGAGCCCTACATGTGGCTCGAACCCACAAACTGTGAGATCATGATCTGAGCCAAAGTCAGATGCTTAACCCACTGAGCCACCCAGGTGCTCCAACAAATGATTGTTTTAATAGAAGTAGGTCCCTTGCTGTTTATGGAGCATACTTACACTAAAAAAAATTAATTATGTGTCTGAAATTCAAACTTATCTGGGTGCCCTGTGTTTTTGCTAAACCTAGCAACCCCAAGTGTAGGAATAACGTGTAGTCCAAGGGGACCTGCTAACAATGTCTAAATATTGTTGTTCACCTCAAGTTGGCCAAGGGGGACCAGCCAGTTCACTCCTGCCATTAATGGAAAAATGTCTGCCAGAGAGATGCTGTGTTTTTCTCATCAAATTTCAAATTACTGGGCTGGTGCTGTTTAGTAGGGAAGTGTCTGTTGGATTTTCTCTCAAACAGACGAAAGCTTAAAAGGGAGGGAAGATAAGGCTTACAAGACATCAAACACTCATGTACGAAATGAGAGTATGTAATCGTGTTAAACTGAGCGGAAAGATTGTAAGTGCCAAAGGAGTTCAGAGTCAGGAGCTGATCAATGAAAACGAGACCAAGGAGGGAGAAGGCTGTAGATCTGCAGCTTGAAAGATGAGGAGGAGTTGGCTGGGCAATGGACATCTGAACTTCCGGCCTCCCTGGCTCCTCTCCCCTGAGGTTGTTCCCATAGAAACATTTTCTGACAGGTAAGCTTGGCCTGTCACAGGCTTGGGTCAATGATTGATAACTGCCATTCATTGTCCTTTGCCTGTAACCTCTTGATGCCCACTGGCGTAGATAGTGCATGTGCCAATCTCCTGGGAAGCCCTGTGATTTACGTCATTGCTGTCTTGTTCCCAGGGACTCTTCATTTTGTACCCAGATTGTCCATTGACTAGGAGTCCCCAGTAAGGGGCAAGGTGGAGGAGGAGGTGGCCGTATCGCCTAGTTGCGACTTCTTGTTCAGCACATGTTAATGGAATGGCACCCTGGCTGTTTGATCTCAGACCAAACAGATTAAGAGCCAGTGGTGTTGCACGGCACTGACTGAAATATGCACCATGGTCATTAGGACCTGACTGTGCCAGGAACTTAATCTCCTGTTGGGTATTAGGAGTCGGTATGGAAAGAGACCAACCAGGTCAAGTGTAGTGGATAGCCTAAAAGGTAACAGGTTTACATTTTAAATGTCAGGTAATGAACACTTACTGAGCCTCTCTCCTTTACCAAACCTGAATGGTGGTGGTGGTGGTGGTGGTGTGTGTGTGTGTGTGTTTGGGGAGTGGCAACTGCTGGTAGCTGAACTAGGGGAAAATTGACAACATCCTTCCCTGACCTTTTGGGCTTGATGAAATATATAGATGCAAGACAGCTCATGCCTCTGTGATAGAAGAGCCATTAAGCAACACCGGATGAGATAATGTACGCAAGAGTGCTGAAGGTCTGTGAACTTGGTGGAGGCGGTGATAGGTATGGAGTAGGCTTCCTTGTGTTGAACTTTGACCTGTATTTTATTTTAACTTTTTGGTGTTTATTTATTTTGAGAGAGAGAGAGTGGGAGGAGGGGCAGAGAGAGGGAGACAGAGAATCGCAAGCAGGCTCTGCGCCGTCTGTGCAGAGCTCAATGCGGGGCTCAGTCCCACCAACTGTGAGATCACGACCTGAGCCAAAGCCAAGAGTTGGTTGCTTAACCAACTGAGTCACCAGGCGCCCCTGACCTATATTTTGAAAGAAAGTATTGGAGAGGTGCCTGCGTGGCTCAGTCATTGAGAGCCTGACTCTTGGTTTCGGCTCAGGTCATGATCTCAGGGTTCGAGAGTTCAAGCCCCGCATTGGGCTCTGTGCTGAGTGGAGCTGCTTGGGATTCTATCTCAATCCTTCTCTCTCTGCCTCTCCTCCACTTGTGTTCTCTCTAAAAAATTAATTAATTTAAAAGATAAAGTACTGGAAAAGGAGGTGCTAGGATACTCCAAACTAAGAAGGGGTAGGTCCCCACAGGACGGTATGTGCAATGCAAATCAGGAGAATGATTAAAAAAACAAAACAATAAGATCACTCATGTCCTTCCCACTTAAAAGCCTTCAAAAGCTTCCCAAAGTCTGCAGAAAAGACGCACGGCATTCAGGTATACTAGACTCCTTTTGTATTATTGTAAGTTTATCACCCCTCCTGTAACCCTTGTCCCCCAACACACAAACATTTAAATCCACTCGCATGCACATATACCCCTCCTGTTATGGTCCTACACTACGCTTCTCGGGGTCTAGGACCACAACTTTACACTGTCCCTGTGGCAAATGGAGCAATAAGGACAGAGAGACCTGAATGGAAAGTCATCTGTAAATACTTAATTGATAGGCTGTTTCTGTAATCTAGGCACTGGTAGCAGAGACTCAGGGTGGGCAGGGGAATTGGCTGTAAGGATGAGAAAGGACAGGGATCTGAGAAGAAATCAGAGGATTTGAAGCCTGACCAGAGGTAGAGGGGAAGGAGAGAGGAGGCTTTAAAAACAACAACAACAACAACAACAACAACAACAAAAAACCAACCAAACCCATAGAATTTTAACTTGAGGAACCGGGAGAGATCTTGGTATATTCGATAAGTTGGAAGCTAGAATGTATGGGCCAAGGGGGTGTGGGTAGGGTGGGGTACAAATGACTAGAAAAGTGGGTAGAATGGTTTAGAACGGTGGTTTTCATATTTGGCTATCTTCCTACCAATACACCCCCTCCCCCCTTAAGCTTTTCAAATTTATGGGTTAATGGTTTAAATGAATATGGATCAAAACCTCTATGGATTAATTATGTAAATTGCATTAAAAAGTTTCCAGAATTAGGGGCGCCTGGGTGGCTCAGTTGGTTGGGTGTCTGACTTCGGCTCAGGTCATGATCTCATAGCTCGTGGGTTTGAGCCCCAGGTCGGGCTCTGTACTGACAGCTCAGAGCCTGGAGCCTGCTTGGGATTCAGAGAGAGAGGGGGTCAGGGGGAGAGAGAATGAGCCAGGGAGGGGCAGAGAGAGCGAGGGAAACACGGAATCCGAAGCAGGCTCCAGGCTCTGAGCTGTCAGCACAGAGCCTGAAGCTGGATTTGAACCCACGAACTGTGAGATCATGATCTGAGCAGAAGTCAGACGACTTAGACTGAGCCAGCAACTGAGGCACCCAGGCACCCCTGCTTTTTACTTTTGTAATACAATTTTTAGAAATCCTTCCTCATCAGTACGTTCATTTCAGCTGCTGCGCAGTATTCTATGGTATGGTTGTACATCATGGATGATAGATAATATAGATATTTCTTTAAATAAGGTCCAAACAAGGACTTTGTACGTGTTTTTGTGCACACATGCAAGTCTTTCAGTAGGAATTTTTTTTTAAGTTTATTTATTTTGAAAGAGACAGCGTGCACAAGCAGGTGAGGGGCAGAAAGAGAGGAGAGAATCCCAAGCAGAATCTGACTCTGGCTCGATGCCATCAAGCCTGAGACCATAACCTGAGCCGAAATCAAGAGTCCAAGAGATGGATGCTCAACCGACTGAGCCACCCAGGCGCCCCCAGTAGGACAATTCTTAAAGGTGGAATTGCTTAGTCAAAGTTATACGCATTTGACATTTTTGATAGGATGTGCAAAATTTCCCTTCCAATAAGCTGTGCCAGTCTACAGCGTCACACACAAAAAGCTTGAATGTACCTACTTCCCCACATTCTTGCCAAGTGTATTAAGATTATATTTGAACTTTGGGGCACCTTGGTTGGCTCAGTCGGTTAAGCCCAACTTCAGTTCAGGTCATGATCTCCCAACCCTGGGTTCAAGCCCCACGACCGGCTCTGTGCTGACAGCTCAGAGCCTGGAGTCTGCTTAGGATTCTGTGTCTCCGTCTCTCTCTCTGCCCCTCCCCTGCTCGTGCTCTCTCTCTGTCAATAAATAAATAAATAAATAAATAAAAATAAACATTAAAAAAATTTTTTAAAAGATTATATTTGAACTTTGAGAATCAGGTGGAAAATGCTATGTCATTGAAGTCTGATTTGCATAATGGAGAGCTTTCAAATTTATTTGTGGCCAAATATTGTCTATACAAGTTTAATCTTTAGCTCATGTTAATGAAGTCTTCTCATCTCTTTTACTCAGTTAACTAGTTCGTTTTGGACCAAAGGGCTATTCAAGTGGGCTGATGTGAGGTTACAGCCGGAGGAGAATAATTTAACGCAAAGAACAGTATTAAAAACAAACACTGATTTATGCTTTTTAATGGCTGAGTCTTTAAAAAGTATATGGGGACATGGTGTGGTACATGATGTAGGTAACCAAATTACGCGGGTATTTGTTATTTTCCTAATTTCCCTCCTGATTAGGACGCTTCACAACCTGGGGGAACGAAGCAGTCTCAACTCAAGCACGCGGGGCCACAGAGAGGGCATTAATCCGGATCAGACTAGTCCAGGCATTGCTTGGCAAGGCGTTCATCCTCTCGACACCTCCTCATCTGTAAACTGAGGGTTTTCCACTAAAGACAACTGCTCTAGCCCCTTGCTGTTCTTAAGTCTACACTGCCACCCCAGTATTTAATCGCCGGGTTGGAGAAGAGGCTACCACTGCTGACCGTGCTGTGGGAAGACGGCGGAACTTTTCACACGGAGAGACTTCTCCCAAATAGAAAATACGTGGGAAGCATTTCAAAACCTAAACGGGATTCCTCTGCTGCAGCTCCGAGGTCCCTTCACCCAGCTGTTTAGGGCGCCCGTTTTCCCTGTCTCTACGTAAGGATGGAAATAGCCGGCTGGGAAGGCAGTGGCGTGATCCAGTAACACGGCTTCCAACCACCCGAGGTTAACCCGTTTTCGGTTCGCCGTGAAACGAGACAGAAGAAACGCGCTGGAGAGCCGTGGAAGGTGAAACCCGCGCTGCTGGTCCTGAGCAGGCGAGGCGCCGCGAGGGTGCGCAGGTGCCGGAGCCGCCCCGGACCCGCGGCGCCCTGCGTCCCCAAGGGGGAGCCGCAGGGCGGCTGCCGGGGCGGGGGAGGGGCGCTCCCGCGTCGCCGGCTCTGGACCCCTACCCCGCGCCACTTGGCGACAACGTGTTGTGCGTGCCAGCGCCGCGCCCAGGGGTGCCAAAGCAGAAGGAGAATATGAGTGATTCGTGACCAGTTAGGGGACGTGAAGTTCACCCGACGAATTGGGCCGGAAGAGAAGGAGGAAGAGCCGGGCGGGGACTGGGACCCGCTAGGGGAACCCCCGGCCCGGGAAGGGGTGGGACGGGCGGGTCTCGCTCCGGTCGTCTCCCCAGGCGCTCTGTTCTGCGGCGCTCGGTGCTATGGCACCGGGAAGGCGGCCCGGACCCGCCCTCGCCCCCGCCGGCCGTCCAGAGTCGGGAAACGGGGCTTGTAGGTGATGCCTCACATCGCGCTTCACCAAAGCGCAGGGAAAGCAAAATGAAGGGCAGAGGGGCGGTGCCCGGCCAGCAGCCAGAGCTGCAGTCCGCGGATACTCTGCCGACCGCTCCACCCCGGCCCCGCCCCGGCCCCGCCCCGGCCCCGCCCTCCGCCTCCCTAGCCCCCTCACTTCCGCCCCTCCGAGGCTTCCTACAGCGTCTGGCCGCGTAGGCGGCGGCCGCCCGGGAAGGGGCGAGCGGCCGAGGGGGCGGGGCCCAGGCGGTGGCGACGGCGGAGGGAGCCCGGACCTCGGCGCGCGCCGCACTCCCGCCCCGCCGCCGCCCGCGGCCCCGCCCCCTTTGTGCGGTGGGCGCTGTTGCCCGGGCGACGGCGCCGCCCCGCCCCGGTCCCGCCCCTTGGCGGCGTCCGCGCCCCGGTCTCCGCGCTGCCGCCAGCCCAGCCGCAGTCTGCAGGAGCCGCCGCCGCAGCCGGCCGCGGGGCGGGATTCCGGGGCCGTCGCAGGGAGCGCAGCTCGGCTCTCCGCGCGTGTGCTTTCGCCCGCCCCGCTCCTCGCCGCGTCGGTCCGCTGGCCGGGTCCGGCCGACCAGCTCGCCCTCTGGCTCCGAACCCAGGCTTCCCGGCCGCCGCAGGGACCCGCCCACCAGACCCTGCCGGGGCCGCCTGCCTGTTTGGACCCTGCCGTTGATGACACCTGGCAGAAGGCTACTATGGAAGGGGATGGTTCCGAAACGCTGGTGAGTGGGCGACAGGGGCCGCCACCTCACGCTTCCCTGGCGGCTCGCCGGGACCCCCGGGTCTCTCTCCTCCGCCCTGAGCCAGAGGGAGCCTCGCCTCACGAGGAGCGAGGGCGGGCGTGTGGTGGCCCCGCTTCCTCTTCGCCTTCCGCGCCCCGGGTTCCGCAATCCGGGGCGCCCCCTTTCTACGCCTCGGAGGGTCGGATCCCGGGTCTCCTGGGCCCGCGAGGGGGCGCCGCTCGGGTGCGGCGATCGCCCACCTGAGCACCTCGGGCAATCCCGGAGGCGATCTTTAATGGGGTCCAGGCTGTAGACTTCATTCGCCTCCGGGAGTCGGGTGCCCGGCGCGGCGCGGGGCGCATGCCCCACCCGTGTCGGGCCGTCCTTTGTCCCGGAGCGTCGCGGAGCCGGCGCCCGGACCCCCGCGGGCGCGGCCCACCCGGCTCGCGGTCGCGGCGCGCGGAGAGCTCCTCCCCGGCTTCGCCAGCTTGCGCGCGGGGGGCGGGCTTGCCCTGGCAGCTGTCGGGGTGCAAAGTGTTTTTGTCTGAAAGGGTCGGATCGGCAGTTCTTTCCAACTTGTTAGTTTCCGGTCGAACCCCCAGTGATTTTCAGACAGCTTCATTGTGGGAGCCGCCACATCCCATTTCTCTTAATCAGGGTGTTTCCCTCGGTGGATGTAAAAACGGAAAACTCATTTTTTCTTTTGGATAAGAACTGTCTTGTATCTGTCGTGGGTAAAAAGCTTACGTACCGCTTTATGGACCAGGAAGATGGAAATGATTTTAGATCTTCCAGCGGGAGGTAAACCTCCCATCAAATGAGAGCCTATTTTGGACACTCAGAATAATCCCCTTTGAATCTATTTTGGACGCTTAGTTGGGTGTCACGTTCTTGGTGAAATGACATAGGACGTGAATATTCTATTTTCTTTGCCATGAAGTGTGGCTGTCTTCCAAATTTGAAAAAATCGTGACATGATGTGGGCTTTTATTAAATATTTATTGAATGATGCAGCAAGAAACACTTCAAAGACCCATCCACGGTGATAAAGGCGTTTCAGTGTGGTGCTGTTGTCACGGACTGTTAAAGCACTCACTGTCACTTTAGGGGGAATACGTTTTTATTTAGTTAAACTAAATGAATTAACTCGATGTTGACGTTCTGTGTGTTTCCAGTAGTTGAAATGATTGCACGAGGTCTAGGAGTACTTTCAGATTTGACTGTAAAATGGCAGGGAGGCTGAATATAGATTCATAGCACCTGCAGTTTGGGAGGGGTGTGTGTGTGTGTGTGTGTGTGTGTGTGTGTGTGTGTGTATGTGCGTGCGCGTGCGCGCGCAGGAACTACATATGAAAGGTTGCGAAAACTGGTATGAGGTCATCTAACCTTTGAGACTCCGTGTTTCTCGTGGAAAATAATGCACGCCTGTAGTATGGAGAGCACTTAAATAATGGTGCTTTGTAGTCCTCCCCACCCTTTCAATATTCATAAAGTGCTTTTAAGAGAACCACTTCGATACCCATCGCCAGGAGATGAAGCATTTTAGCTACATTATAGTTGCAGCCTATGAAAATTGGTCACATTTAATGTAGAAAATTGCTGATGGTACAGCTCGTAAATAGATTTCAAGGAAGCTTCCACGAACATACTGGCGAACCCAGCTTTTGCCGACTCCTGTTATTTGCCACAGAGTTAGTGTGCCCAGGAGGAACATGGTTTCATTCTCAGTATGCCATGTTCTTCCCTTTTAGTGTAGTGATCTACTTGTAGGATTTCTCAGATGTCCTAAATCAGTGAATTCATGATGATTTGAGTAACTTCATAACAGATGAAATATTATGGGCCCCTCATATTTTGTGCTGATTTTTCTCATACTTCAGTTTTAACCATGTCAAGTGTCCCTTCTGTTCTAGGAGGTGGGGGGTGAGGGTTGATGGTACGGAATTCCGTTGCCAAAAAGGGACTTCAGATTAAACACCTGAATTCTTAATTCTTTTGGAAGGGTGAACACACATGTTTAATGGGGTCCAGGCACTTATTTTGATTCTGATTTCTTTTCCTCAACTCCAGGTTACCATTAAGAATATCGAAAGAGAGCTCATTTGCCCCGCATGCAAGGAGCTTTTTACCCATCCGTTGATTCTCCCTTGTCAACACAGTATCTGTCATAAGTGTGTAAAAGAACTCTTGCTGACACTCGACGATTCCTTCAACGATGTGGGATCGGATAATTCCAATCAGAGCAGTCCTCGACTCCGGCTCCCCTCTCCTAGCATGGACAAAATTGACAGAATTAGCAGACCAGGTACGTGCCAGAAGCTTGGGGTCTGGGAGTTTCCGCTGTGTCTGTGGAAGGGAAGTTACTGTTGCCACTTTGAGGGTTGATCTTTCCAGGTGAATTAATTAAAATTAGTTGTAAAGGAACCATTCCCTCTTTGAAAATGTCAAAATGAACTCCTCACTGTCCTGGTACACACTAAAAGTCGGGGATTGAACACCAGCTTTGTGTTAGACCCCTCATTAACTGTATTTAGGGGATGTTCTGACCTTTATACGAGGGATGGAGTAATGGACCACAGAAGTACTTACTAGGGAAACATCTGTCTCTGGTAATATGTAAATAAATATGCCGATTAAAGGATGAGACTCCACAGTGACTACTCCTAAAAGACTTTTTAGATGCGTTATTTGGTATCGTTTTGTTCTACCTGAGGATTCTGTTTTCTTCAGCCATTTTTAATCCATGTTTTAGAAGAAGAATTTTGAATATCTACTAAATAGTGGCGGAACTCTGTCGTAATGACAGAAGTAGATCTAGATGTGTGGCACATCTGTCTATACAGCCAGAGCCCTTATTATGCAGCCAGAGTGTAAATTGTTTCCCTTTGGGATGGTGTTGCTTTCTTCTGGACATCCATTGCAGGATTAAGGTAGATCAAAACTAATTTGAAATCATTGCGAACAGGGCCACTGAGAATTTCAGGGCCAAAATCAGCAGTGAGGAAAGACCAAGGGGAGGCAGAGCTTTGGGTAGAAATACCGCAGTGTCACGTTAGGTTCGCCCTTTGTTTGGAGGAGAGTCCTTGAGTGGCTCTGGGCACCAGACTGTTGGACTTCGAGGTTTTAGTTTTGATCCTTTAGGCCACTGTGTTTATTTCTCCCTCTTACAGTGTAGGAATAATTTTTTAATCTTATGTGTTAAAAAAAACATATCAGAAGAGAGTCTCCTCCTCCTTACTTGCATTTAGCAAATGCTGTCCCTTTTGGTCCACACCATGATGGGGAATCTCTTAGAGCAATGTTGGTGTCCTTGTGCTCCATCAGACACTGGATAAGTGGGGATTTGTTCTAAGAGTCGTATTAGGCTGTTTTAAAAACATGTATTTTATTTTAAATGGTAATCACGAATTCCTCGGAAGATTATTTTGCACACATAAAAAAATTAGAAGCCTATATAAAAAGAGGAGCATGAAGTAGGTGGGGATGTAGGGAGTATGAGGTCAGAGAGGGTCCTGCCTATTGTGAAGTCATCACTTGTATGTTTCCCTCCCTGCTAGGAGCTAGCTGTCACACGGAGGAGGGAGGAGAGACATTTCAATAGCTTGAAATCCCCTACCAGATAAAATGGAGATATTCTGTTGGTAGATCCTCCCTGGCTAATTAGGGATCCCTTCTGACCAAGAGAAATTCACTTTTTGTATATTAATATATAGCAGGTATTTATTAAATATTAGTACTTAACATTCAGAGGAATTTTAGTCACATACTAATATTTCTGTAATTAGATTGAGCTTATGTACATATTTTACGAAATCCTGTATCTGTTGCGGGTTTTTAATCTTAGTACTTGGTTGGTTTTTATATGTGATTCATATGGAGAATGAATGAAATACAGATGAAGTATGTGTCTAGCAAGATGAGATATGGCTGTTTTTTAAGAGCTCATCTGACAGTACTTGGTGGATGTTTAATAAATACTTGTGGAGTGGTTGTTGAATGTTGTGGGATTTCTACAAAGCATGCCATAGTGGCTTTTATTCTGTAATAGTGGTGTTTTTGTCCAGAACAAGAGATCCATTCCATCATACTTGATGGTGTCCAGATGAGAAATAGACTTGGTGACATGTTCCTCCCTCTTTAGGAAGAACTTACAGTTTGGATCATGTCCCAAGGGGGGGAAGCGAAAAAACTCTTCTGGGAGGAGCAATTACAGGAAGTCAGAGTATTTAACTTGGAGAGGGGGAGAGCGCAGGATATGATGGTGGTCTTGCGGAAGAGAACAGTAAGCTGGGGATCTTCACACAGAGGTTCCCGATCAGTGAATGGTGAAAGAGGAATGCAGATTTCAGCTCGGTGCGTAAGAAAACACACCCCACAGGCTTTCCCAAAATGAGATTGTCAGATCCCTGTCACTGGAAGAGATCAGATTTAGATGCTGCAGGGCCCAGTAAACACATTAGCGAGGCAGGCCCCCGGCATAATAAATACAGGAACGCCTTTCATCTTACTTGATATGGAGATAGACGAGATTTCATTTTCCCGTTAACTCAGCTACCATAGGAAAACCAGCAGCCTAGGTATCAGCAGCTAGCTGTCTTCCAGGCCTCCCCTGTTAGAGACAGTGGCGCATGGTTCCGGACCTTAGACTAGAATGGACGCCTTGTCTAATGGGGCAGTAGCCACTTGGCACTAGTGGGTTTGGGGGTGCCAGACATTCCCCCTCCCCCCGCACAAGAGCCTGATGGTGGGTTTGACATGTGATCTTTTACATGTGGGTGATTAATTCAAATCATTTAAAAACCACGCCAACTCAACAGGATAGGGCAGCCAAAACACATCTTTGACTGTGACCCATCCAGTGTTTGGGCCATCAGTATTTGGAGTCTTTTTTATTTTTTTATTTTTAATGTTTATTTATTATTGAGAGAGACAGAGAGAGAGAGCACGCATGGGTGGGGGAGGGGCAGAGAGAGAGGGAAACAGAATCCAAAGCAGACTCCAGGCTCTGAGCCATCAGCACAGAGCCCAACGTGGGGCTCAAACTCATGAACCATGAGATCATGACCTCAGCCGAAGCCGGATGCTTAACCGACTGAGCCACCCAGGTGCCCTGGAGTCTTTATTTTAAACACTGGTTGTGTGACCACCATTTGACCCCCTGTAGAGGGGATTTCTGCCTTGGGTGCTGGGTTGAGCCCCTTGTACATGAGCAGCCAGTACAGAGAACTTCTGCATTTCATTCATTCGCTCAACAAATACTTAATTTACCTGCTGGTTGCCAGACATGGCCCAATGCTGGAGAGGCATGAACAAGATAGATCCACCGCTCCTTTTTAAGAAGCATATAGTCCAGCATTGTACAGAGTCTTCATGTACACATGGAGAACACAGTCCTCCATCAAGAAGAGCGTACAGAGCAAATTAACAAATACAGATGAAGAACTCAGGGTGGGGAGGCTCCAAGTATAGTAGTCACTTCTCAAATGAATGCAGATTTTAGGATTGTCCTCCTTTTCATGATACCAGTTTTAAATTAATAGAAGTTACTGTATCACACTTATAATGCTACCCTCCATTTATGGGGCCTTTGGCTCTAATTTCTCTTCAGAGAGATTGAAAGAGAAATTTATAGGAAAGTAATGCACCCCCCCCCCTTCCCTTCTGGCAGATATTTAAAAAGGTTTTCATCATTTGGACATACTCGGGGAGGAAATCCTATTCTGAGCAATTGGTGTGGGAGGAGCAGATTTCTAAAAATTGGTTTTGTTCTTGGTTTGCCAAAGGGATTAATTAGACCAGTACTGTCCTGTATAGTAGCCATAAGCCACATGTGGCTGTTGAGCACTTGAAATGTGCCAGCTGGAACTGAGATTGCTGGAAGTATAAAATATACTCTGAATGTCACACACTTAGAATGAAAAAAGGTATAAAGTGTCTCTAATGATTTTTATCTCTGTTTGCATTTTGATGGGATAGTATTTTGGATATATTGGGTGAAATAAATAGCATGTATGATTAAAATTAATTTCACTTGTTTCTTTTTAATCTGGCCACTAGAACATTTAAAATGGCATATGTGGCTGATGCTTTTGGGCTCACATATCCCTTTTGGATATTGTTGCATTGGAGATTGGACAGATTTTTAAAAGGGTGCCCTGAAAGGAGAGTAAGGTTTGTGTGTATAACACAGTAACACATCCAGTGATGTAAAAATAGCCATTTTACTCTACATTTTGGGTCACACGGATGCAAGGCTTTTCCTGCATTTTGTATTTCCTTTTGTCAGGAGGATAAAATCCACTTTAACAATGTTTATATGCAGTGTTGATAATACATCGGTTAAAAAAAAAATCAAACAAAAGATGCTTGATATTGCTGTGTATTTTCAACAGTTACCAGAAATATGATTGCTTAAAAATGCAAATCTATAAGATAAAGTGTAGGCCTCTTAAGTGTTGCACCAACAATGATTTAATTCTGGGCTCCAGGATCAGCCTGATGAATGTTTTTACAATGATGGTTTCATAAATACCACGTGTGCCAAGGAGAAACACATTTTCTTAGTGTTAATTCAAGAATTGTGTTATGTGCAGGACACAGTTGCTGCTTTATCTTTTGTTAACAAGTTGTGAATCTTCTCTTTGAAATTAAATCCTAAATCCAGCTTTCTGTTCATTGTTCACAGCATCACAACGGAGATCTTTGGGGTGGAGAGGTAGAAAATGCTTTTATTGCTTGTGTGGCCGCAGGCAGTATAGTGTTAGATTTAAATTGAGTAACCGTGTATACGTAAAGTTGTTAAACATCAGTGGTCAAGTGTTCAAAATTCTGTAGAACGTGAACACATTTGGGCTGAGTGACTTAAAGGTCAACAGGACTAAATTTCCACGCGAGGTCTGGTGTTTTTAAAGGGAGCACTGATGATTAGCGCTTCCGTTTTGTCAATCCGCTTGACAAGATACTTTTGAAGAAAATGACATACTCTTGCAGATCACCTTAAAAATCATTTACGTGTAGTTTGGTTAGTGGAACAAAGCTTGTATTCACGGCCATGTTGCTACTGTGAAGATCTTAAATCAGCCAGTGCCTTTTGTATTTAAAAATTTGCTTAAAGGTATTGGTAATTTTTTTTGGACTTAATTATATAGGCTTAGCTTGTTTTATGCCTGTGGTGCCTTTCCTTTATTAATGTTTCAAAGTATTTGAGTTTTAACATTGAGGTCTTACCCACTTGTGGGTAAATAACATAACCTGCTTTTTTAAGCTTTCCAAAGTATCTGACTCCGAATGAAAGACAGGCCAACCTACCTTATTAAAAAACACGTGTTTTTATTCCAGTTGACCTTTAAAGTAAAATTGGCTACTTTTCTTATAGAATGCTGGTGATACCATATATCTTATTGGAGAAAATAAACATCTGGAATGTTATCCCTTTTCTGTCTTCCTTACCTTCCTGTCTGCATGCCTCCATTTACAGACCTTCTCGTTACTTCTAAAAGCCACATGTAATCCTTTCTCTTACAGGCTTTAGTGAGTCCCCGAGAATTTTAAGCATTTTGAGATTTAGTAAATAGGAGGAAAGGTAGGAGCAGTTTGTTTAAAAAAAGTTCACTGCTTACTTCCTGTTTTTTACCCAGGCAGCCATTGAGAAAAAGATTTCTGCAGGTCGAAAGTGTCCAGAATACTCAAAGGGTAATGGTAACGCCTGGCCGTCAGATTGGTTACAATGTGCTACAAGAAACATTAAGGTGGCAGTACCATCCGTCAGCCCATTTTCAAGCATAGAAGTCCAGCGGGATAGTGGGAGGTGGTCCACTACCTGGCTAGCAGGTAACAGTGGGGAAGTTGTCTGTAGCCAGAATATGGGACAGGATGCAGCTCGCAGAGGTTTTGAACCTGTCATGAAATCGACTCGGTTTTGAAATACTTCATTTTCTCTTTGATGTTTAAATGAGAAATCATAGTGACCAAAAGCTGATTTTGGGGGAAGATTTGCTCTAAATCAATTTGAAGACGTTTTTTTGGAGTCTTCATTTTAAAACTGTGTCATGATTCATACTCATTTAATATGTTTTTGAAATAAAGGTATACGGGGAAAAGAATGGATTCTGCAAAGTGACAATGTTCACATAATCCTGAACGATTGGCCCCATAAATACAGTTCGACATATATAATTGCATTGCTTGGCCTGCATTGCTTTCTTACCTTTCAAAGCCATCATTACTTTTTCTTTTTCATTAAGTCATGCTATTGAGGAGTATTATCCAATGGAACATTCTAAGTTCAAGGGAATGTTTGTTTGACCCAGCTCTGTACAGTATGGGAGCCAGCAGTCACATGTGGCTCTTGAGAATTTGAAATGTGGCTAGTGCAGCCAAGGAACTGAATTTTTTTTTTAGTATTTTTTTGAGAGAGAGAGAGGGAGGGAGGGAGTGGGAGAGGGGCAGAGAGAGAGGGAGACACAGAATCCAAAGCAGGCTCCAGGCTCTTAGCTGTCAGCACAGAGCCTGATAGGGGCTCGAACTGCAAGATCATGACCTGAGCTGAAGGCAGACACTTAACCGACTGAGCCACCCAGGTGCCCTAGAAACTGAATCTTTGATTTAAATTTAAATAGTGATATTTGGCTAAATTATTACTATGGTAGACAGCACAGTTCTAGAGAGGAAAAAGTTGACTCTGTTACATTTTATTCTTAGTTCCCCTGTCTTGATTTTTTTTTTCCACTAGATTTACTTCCCAGAATATCTTTAGATGTGTTCTGTTTCTTTGTTGCCCTGAACATATGTTCTGTTGTTTGTTTTTGAAAACAGTGGTAGAAGTCCATGACAGATGAAATAAAAGATAAATGTCTTCGCATTTGCCAAAAAATATGAGCATTTTTTAAAGATCTGTTAGGAAAACAGCTAAGATTTATTGATTTAATATTTTGCCTGATTTATGAAAATTAGTGTGATGCTTGATACCTTATTTTTGTTAAAAGTTAAAAGAGGTTTACAGAAAAGGGACACAACATCTTTTTTGAAATTTCTGAACTTGAAGACCACAATCTGGGTGTCACCAGTATACAGGTTAAAGCATGACTTTGTTGTCGTGATTTAATTTGGTTTGATCCTGTCACTTAAACTGATAGCAACCTTCAATTCATAAAACCAGTGATAAATAACCCATTTTTGTTAAACATTGTCTGTTGGGATTCTCCATTTTAATTTCTGTCACCTGGTTCACATGTGGAAGCATGCAGTTAAATGTGACTTTCCATTACTTTCAACTTGACCACTGCACTAGATCACTTCCAAAATTATGTGGCTTGTTTTGTTTCACTGACTGAGATTTTTCATTGGCATGTGTCTTAAAAGTGGCTTTGCTGCTTATTTCGTTCTGTGCCTGCTGTGTTGTGAAATATCTCGCTTGGACTGTGTTGCATGTTTTGAGAATTATTAGAATATACTTTAAATAGACTTTTCAAACTGTTATGGGGAAACTTTTTTTTTTTTTTTTTGGTATGTGGTTTTTTTGTATGTTTAGAAATGTAAAGGTTAAAATATCCTTAAAAGAAGATAATACAAGTATTCTGCATGTTTGTTAAGTAAGTAGTTTTGGGGACCCAGTGCACTCTTAGCATGTTGTAAAGTCACTTCCAGTGGAGAATAAATATGCCAAGACATTATTAATGTAGCTGTAGAAAGACCTTTTCTAAATGGGATCTACTGAGTTGCACCATTCATTTTCCATACTGGATACACGGCAGAGTGAAGGAAGGCTGTAGGTTAAGGAGTTTGTGTTTATATTTAGGTGATTTTGTGGGCAATCAAGACTACATACTTTAAGGGTAGATTTATAAATGAGAGCGGGGAATTAATGGCATGCATACACCTGTGTTAAAGAGACAACCCCTGGATTCTCGTGAACCTGTGGGTAAGGACGGTCGTGTCTTGGTTTCTTGATTTGTTAAAATCCAGATAATATTGAACCAAAGCATGCTATTTAAGGTCATTCAGTGTATTATGTATAGATTGGAAAGTTATTTGTAATACTTTTTGGGTAGCTTTTGGCTTAACGAGTTAAGTAATTTTAATGATTCTTTTTTTCAGGTCATAAGAAGATTCTAAATGGTTGGTCTCTCTTAAAGTCACTAGATTCTAGGTCTATGGATGGGCTTTTCACTCTTTTATAGATTGCACTCCATTAACTAATGATTTTGCCTACCCAGATAAAACAATACTACCGTGGGAAACTCTCTTTTGCAGTGGTTCTTAACCATTTTGTGGTTATGTATGTCTGAGAATCTGATCATAGCTATGGATTGTTGAACCAGAAAATAAGCATAGGTATATTGATGCAAAATCTTGCGTACAATTTCGAAGAGTTTGCCAAACAATTTGGATCCTTCTGGAGCCTATCCATGGAGCACTGGTTAGGGACTCTTGTTCATTTATGTCTGAACTCATTTCCTAGTCATCAGCCAAGGCTGTCTTCATTTAAATGAAAACGAAATTACTTTGGAGGTGACATATAAAAGTCATTATGTATAATTATATGATTTCGAAAAAATCCTGACCCCGTGTAGTATTGTATTACATGTTTTTTCCTTATATCTGTTTGATTTGATGTGGTTTTGTGTGGGGTTTACTATAGAGGGTTTTCCTTTCTGCTTTGATTTAATACCTATTTAACAATTTGGGCTTGTCTTTTGCATACCAAGGAAAAACAAGCGTGAAGCATTTTCAGAATACAGACCAATTCAAGCGGAGCCACTTTGAGTATTAGTTTGGGAGTGGGTATATATTTGTAGATTTCTCTTTCCAAAATCTCTCTTCTTTTGTCTTCATTCTGTTGGTTTTCCTACTGCCGTAACTAAACAAGGACTTCCAATTACACAGGCTGGAAGCGCAGCTCCCTGACCCCTAGGACCACCACTTTTCCTTGCCCTGGCTGTGAGCATGATGTGGATCTTGGAGAACGAGGAATCAATGGTCTGTTTCGCAATTTCACTTTGGAGACCATTGTCGAGAGGTACCGGCAGGCAGCCAGGGCAGCCACGGCCATCATGTGTGACCTCTGCAAACCCCCACCGCAGGAGTCCACAAAAAGTTGCATGGACTGTAGCGCGAGCTATTGCAATGAGTGCTTCAAAATTTACCACCCGTGGGGTACCGTGAAAGCTCAGCATGAGTACGTGGGCCCAACCACGAATTTCAGGCCCAAGGTAAGAGAAGTTCTGATTTAGTTAGAATATCAGTATTACAAAAGGAATTATTACAAGACTAGAACTTGACAGGAAGGGACACCTGGGTGGCTCAGTCAATTCAGTGTCCAACTCTTGATGTCATGATCTCATGGTTCTTGAGTTTGAGCCCCGTGTCAGGCTCTGCAATGACAGTGCAGAGCCTGCTTGGGATTTTCTCTCTCTCTCCGCCCCTACCCTGCTTTCTCTCTGTCAAAATAAATAAACATTAAAAAAAAAAAAAAGAACTTGACAGCAAGAATGGAAATAACTTGAAAAGCCTGTATGGGGGGTGGTGGGTGCAGGGCACCTGGCTGGCTCAGTCAGTGGAGCGTGTGACTCCTGATCTCGGGATCTAGAGTTCAAGCGACGCGTTGGGCATAGAGCTTATTTAAAAATAAATCCGTAGGTAAAATGGATGGTACATGCACATAGAAATGTGTATGTTAAAATGAGAACATAAAAAAAAAAAGCCTGTACCAGAAACCAAGGCCTGGTGTTTGGAGTTAATTTAGTCTGTTGTTAAACATCCCCGCAGCCTAAAGGCAATATTCTGGTTCACCGGGTTACAACAGTGTAATGCAGCACAATGCACGAAGGTGAAGGTTCTTAACGAAAGCTCTGCAAATAGGGGAAAGGTTGAGTTCTCTCCAAGATTGAAATGATTATCAAGTTAAAAAGCTTTTGTGCTTTAATGTGTTAGGGTCACAGTTGTGTAAAAGATTTTGATTGGGAAACATTTTTTTTTTGACATTTTTAGTTAGCTACAGTTGTGCTCTAAGTAAGAGTAAGTACAGCCTAATATTTTGAAGCTTGTGGTATAATGTTAATGTAATATCTGAAGTGGAAGTCATATTTCTTAACCTTTCTGGGTAATTTCTATGGTCATGCTCAAAAGAACTTTATGCATTGTTGTTTGCCCTGCTTTGTGACTGACAAGAAGAATGTTTGGATAGCTTCACTAATACTGCTTTCTGATTTATGCAGATTTAGAAAAACTAGTTGATTCTTTTGGTTAAAGTTCTTATTCATTACAACTTAGTAACTTGTGTATGAAAAATTTATTTGCATTCTTGAGCCCAAAACTTTTCTCTTTAATTTGTAATAAAAAAATGGAAAAAAAAATCCCCAAAGTTATCTTGAAACTATGAGCTGAGTATTTGTTGTATCATTTTTTTTTAAATGTTTATTTATTTTTGAGAGAGAGTGTATGTGCACGAGCAGGAAACAGAGGATCCCAAGCAGGCTCTGCTGACAGCAGAAAGCCTGATGCAGGGCTCGAACCCACGAACCAGGAGATCATGACCTGAGCTGAAGTCAGACTAGCTTAACTGACTGAGCCAGCCGGGTGCCCCCATCATTTGTTTTGTTTTGTTTTGTTTTAGAGACAGAAAGGTGGGGGCGCAGAGAGAGAGGGAGGGAGGGAGGGAGGGAATGGGGGAGGGGCAGAGAGAGAGGAAGGTGGGGGTGCACAGAATCCAAAGCAGGCTCCAGGCTCTAAGCTGTCAGCACAATGCCAGACGCAGGGCTCGAGCTCATGAACCATGAGATCATGACCTAGCCAAAGTCCGATGCTTAACTGACCAAACCACCTAGGTGCTCCCATCATTTTTTTTTTTTTTTTAAAGTAAGTTCTACACCTAGTGTGGGGCTTGAACTCAGGACTCCCAAGATCCTAAGTCATGTGCTCTACTGACTGAGCTAGCCGGGCGCCCCGTCTTACATCCTATTAAGTGCAGGGCTGGTAGATTAAAACAACAGTCTGTGCTTGTATGCTTTTTAAACTTCTGTGCTTGTTTTTCAAACTATGTCATTGTGGCAATAGATTTATCAAATGATTTTTAACCCCCTGTTATGTTCTTTATCTCATTTTAAGTGCTCCAGGTTGTATACTTTTAGAAAAATTCATGCCTTCAGGGATGCCTGGCGACTCAATTGGTGGAGCACACGACTCTGGATCTTGGGGTCATGAGTTCAAGCCCTACAGTGGGCATGGAGCCTACTTAAAAAATTATATATGTACACATATACACATATGCATGCCATAAGCTTTGTGTTTTAATTAAACACAGATTAATTAAGTTGATTAATACTGTTCCATTATGAAAGAACCTGATTATTAAATGAATTCTATTAGGTTTGGGTTTTTATGACTTACAAACTCATGAAATCTTGAGTAACATTTTCAGAGTATTGCAAACTTAATTCTGTTTACAAATATAATGAAAGGTTGGTAAGAAAGAAGCTGGAGATATAGGGGTAAGTTATATTGAGGAAGAACTATTTCCCTTCAAGCCATTAGTGTTCCTCAATATAGCGAAATTTTACAAATTTTACAAAAATTTTACGAAGGTAAAGTATTTGCCAGTAACTTTGAGTTCTTGTCATCATTCCTTGCAGAAAGCCAAATTTTATAACTTATCTTAAAGGTGATGGCTTTTGGGGGGCCTGGCTGGCTCAGACAGTAGAGCGTGCGACTCTTGATCTTGGGGTTGTAGGTTCGAGCCCTACATTGGGATTACTTAAGAAACATATTTAGGGGCGCCTGGGTGGCTCAGTCGGTTAAGCATCCGACTTCAGCTCAGGTCATGATCTCACGGTTCGTGGGTTCAAGCCCTGTGTCGGGCTCTGTGCTGACAGCTCAGAGCCTGGAGCCTGCTTCGGATTCTGTGTCTCCCTCTCTCTCTGACCCTCCCCCGTTCATGCTTGGTCTCTCTCTGTCCCAAAAATAAATAAACGTTAAAAAAAAAAATATTTAAAAGATACAAATAATAAATGTAATGGCTCTGAAAAGTAATATAACGCTGTATGCTAACTATGCTGGAACTAAGATCATGATTAAATAAATACATGTAATGGCTTTGAGAATGTAGGCAGTCGGACCTACATTTGAATTTGAAATTTTTTCCTCTATTTTTCTCCTGGACCTGCACATTAGTATTAAGACTTTTCATATCGGATGTTACTTTTTGTCTCAGTGTTACCAAACCAGTTGTAGTGGCACAAAATCTGAACTGTCAGAGCCCCCGATAACTGTTTAATTTCATTGACACACTAGTCTAAAGGAATCTCCGCTTTCTTGCAATGAACCCAGTTATCTCATGTACAGTTTCAGACATACCTGTGATGATAGTTTTCAGAATAAAAAAGAAGGTAGAAACTTACATCTTAAAAAAACAAAACAAACAATTCTAAGTTTGGTAATTGTGTGCATGATTAATATGTAAAAGCAATATCTGGAGGCTCGTATCATAAAGTGTTCTAAGACTCCTCAGTAACAGATTTCTTTTTCTTTCTTTCTTTTTTTTTTTTTTTTTTTCCAAAATTTTTTTTCAACGTTTTTATTTATTTTTGGGACAGAGAGAGACAGAGCATGAACGGGGGAGGGGCAGAGAGAGAGGGAGACACAGAATCGGAAACAGGCTCCAGGCTCCGAGCCATCAGCCCAGAGCCCGACGCGGGGCTCGAACTCCCGGACCGCGAGATCGTGACCTGGCTGAAGTCGGACGCTTAACCAACTGCGCCACCCAGGCGCCCCATCTTTCTTTCTTTTTTTAATTAATTAATTAAATGTTTATTTTTGAGAGAGAGAGACAGAGTATGAGTGGGGGCGGGGCAGAGAGAGAGGGAGACACAGAATCTGAAACAGGCTCCAGGCTCTGAGCTGTCAGCACAGAGCCTGACGGGGGGCTTAAACTCACAAACTGTGAGATCATGACCTGAGCTGAAGTTGGACACCCAACTGACTGAGCCACCCAAGTGCCCCGTCCCTTTTTTTTTTTTTTTAATTTTTATTTTTAAGTAATCTCTACACCCAACGTGGGGCTTGAACCCACAACCCTGAGATCAGGAGTCACCTGCTCCACCGACTGAGTCAGCCAGGTGCAGATTGCTTATGAGGATGGTGAAGCCATGGGTTCCCATCAGCCATTTGCTATTGGGCCTTACAAAAATATGGGTCATGGTCCTTAAGAATTGCCTACTCAGTGTGGCCAGAGGGCCTTTCTGGCCTGGTTAAGCATGCAAGTCTGATAGGAATGAAATTTTCATCTTCTTGCCACCAAGTTTAAGGGCGATAACATCTATGTATTTAACTGACCATTTGAACTCTCAAACTGAAAAATAGTAATTGTAATACAGAAAATTTTCATACGATATACCAAATGCTTTTACGCTTCTTCTTTTCACACTTTTATGTATTTCAGTGGCTTTATTTGGTGATTTTATAAAGCACGTCTTTGTACCTTACGGACTTTGTGAGTATCCGGCAAACTCTGCTGACCCTTAATTGCACTTTGGTTCTTCATTCCGTAGATTTTAATGTGCCCAGAACATGAAACTGAGAGAATTAACATGTACTGTGAGTTGTGTCGGAGACCGGTTTGTCACCTCTGTAAGCTGGGCGGCAATCATTCCAATCACCGAGTAACCACTATGAGCAGTGCCTACAAGACCTTAAAGGTAGGATTTGTGTGGTTTTGGAACTCGATTCTGGGTCTTTATAACTTTGTTTTACTTTGTGCCTTTAGCTTTGTCTTCATAAGATCCTAGCTTCCTTTGTGGTCTTGTTTGACTGAAATGAGTTAACAATGTAAAGAGTCACTCAGTGTTCTACTAATATTAGGTTGTTAGTGTTTTTAACCAGGTAGTTCTTTGTGGTACTGATGGGGAGAGGCAGAGAGAGAGAGAGAGAGAGAGACAGAGAGACAGAGAGAGAATCAGAGAGAGAGAGAGAGAATCCCAAGCAGGCTCTGCACTTGTCAGTGCAGAGCCCGATGTGGGACTCGAACTCACAAACCTTGAGATTAGGACCCGAGCCAAAACCGAGAGTCAGACGCTTAAGCCACTGGGTCGCCCAGGCACCTCACAAGCTCAGTTGTGGCTGATTTTTCTTTTCAGTGTGATTTATATGGTATTGTAAATTTTACCTTGTTGAGCACTGTATCTGTATCCTACAGATGATCTTGAGTTTTCTTCTAGTGTGTGAGTAAGTTACTTCGACACACTTTGCTCCTTCTTTGACTTGCTTTTAAGCTTCGGTTGCCAGGTCAGAGCAGCAGTTAGCTCTGGGACTAGTTTTACCAGACCGTTGAAGCAAAACCTTACGTGGTTTACTCTTCTGGATGCCCCATGAATGTTGAGGGTTTTTTAATTTGTTTTTTGCTTGTTTAGTTTGGCTGATGAGGCACAGGGCTCTCCCAGCCTCGAGTTAGCTCCTGGAATTGTTCCTTGTTGAGCTCCTCAGGTCAGCAGCAGTGACTGAGAAATCCTCAGATCCTCTCGTTAGGGCGACAGCTCAGGATATTCTTATGCATATTTAGACTCTGAGTACACTTGTCTCTCATAACTTTGAACCCCATGGTGCTTCAAGGCTTTTTTGTTTGTGTTTTAATATACTTCAGTCATATTACGTGTTATTTTTTCTGGGCTAAATGAGGGATCTCACCAACACCTATTATATTATCTCTACAATAAGCATGCTAATTTCAGAATCACTCCTTTATAAAGAAGTTCTTTAATGAGCTCTGGTAGCTTAATGAGATCTATTTAAAAAAAAATTTTTTTTACTGTTTATTTCTGAGAGAGAGAGAGAGACCTAGAGTGTGAGAGGGGGAGGGGCAGAGAGAGAGGGAGACACAGAATCTGAAGCAGGCTCCAGGCTCCAAGCTGTCAGCACAGAGCCTGACACAGGCTCGAACCCATGAACCGTGAGATCATGACCTGAGCCGAAGTTGGACACTTACTGACTGAGCCACCCAGGTGCCCCTAATGAGCTCTATTCTTACACATCTATATTTTCATTTTCACGTATGTGTAATTATATAATGAATAGCTCACCTGGGCTAGGCTGTGAAGTTTATTTTAGAAGGGTCTTTGTTGCTGTTTGGGTTGTGTGTGTGTGTGTGTGTGTGTGTGTGTGTGTGTGTATGTGAGAGAGAGAGAGAGAGAGAACGACAGAGCGAGGGAATGAATTATAAAATCTGATGGAGGACACACTCCCATTTGCTATTCTTCCATTTACTCAGAAGCCTGAGGAGGAAGACCTTTGGGAGCGATGAGGAGACAACAAAAATGTATTATATATATATATTCCAGGTTTTTGAATACCAGTCTGAGCATCACTGCCTTGTTCTCTTATCCAGCCTGTTTCTAATGTCTCCTATGTCCTTGGACCTCAGTGTTCAAAGCCAGTAACTGTTTACTCCGAGTTAATAATGACAGTCTCCAGGGTCGCCTGGGTGGCTCAGTCCATCAGGCATCTGACTTTGGCTCAGGTCATGATCTCACAGTTCATGAGTTCAAACCCCGTGTCAGGCTCTGTGCTGACAGCTCAGAGCCTGGAGCCTGCCTCAGATTCTGTGTCTCCCTGTCTTCCTGCCCCTCACTCACCCCCTCTCTCTCTCTCTCGAGAATAGATAAACATTAAAAAATATATATATAATGACAGTTTCCAGTTCTCATCATAGGCTAAAGAAGAAGATGGGTATTGTGTGAAAAAAAAAATAAATAAAAGCAGGAAAAACCTGCGAGGCCTTTGTTAAACTCCTGCTTCTGTTTATTTGTGTTTCTGATATGCTCTAACAGGAAAAGCTTTCAAAGGATATTGATTACCTTATTGGCAAGGAGAGCCAGGTGAAGAGTCAAATTTCTGAACTCAACTTGTTAATGAAAGAAACCGAGGTAAGTGCTAACCTGGTTTGCATGTTTTTATTTATCCATCTAGAGAATGTGTTCCTTCACAAAACCCTGAGGGTAGTGGACGTGCTGGGCTTACAGGATCGTGTTGGATTTCACCCCTGCTTTTCTGGGACTAGGAAAACATGTGTGAGAACTAAGTTACAATGTGTGATCAGCTCCTGATAGGGGCAGTGATTAAATTATATTGAAGCACAGGGCAGAGGATGACTCCCCCTTCACATGGCGGTTACGGTGTCAGAAGTAGTCACGTGAGGTAAACGATCGCTTTGCCAATTATCGGCATTTTACAAAATGAACAGAATGCATCTGAAATACATACTGTGTGTGCTTGGGACCAGGTTGATTTAAAATGCCGGCTATCCCTAAGTATATATACCTGACATACTTTCACCAAAACATACGTATCAGAATGTTCCATCTCTGTGTTGTTTGGAACAGCCACAAAGTGGAAACTACCCACACATCCGTCAACAGTGGAAGTTAAGCAGAGGTAGAGTGAGTATCTACAACTATATGCAACAGTGTAGCTGAATCTTGCAATAGTATTGAAAGGAAGATGCCAGAGACAAAGGGGTACAAACTAACCCATTCCTTTTGTAAAAAGTACCAACAAAAGGGAAGCTGGATCCTCTGGTTAGAATTCAGGATAGGCGTTATTGAAGGGTGGGGAGGGGAAGGATGGGTGCCTGGAAAGGTTATAGGGATGGTGTCTGGGATCCGGTAGCATTCCTCCATTTAATCCGGATGCGGGTTACATGGACGTGTTTACAAAGGTTCATCGATCTCCACGCTTACGTAGACCATTTTCTGCTTGTATATTACACTTCAGTAAAACAAGTGAAGAGAATTGGTAGCATTTAAAAAATAAAGATAGGACTGGGTTCTTTTAAAATTCCAAATGTTCACCAATCTTGATGTGTGTTTCTTTTCCTCTATTTAAAATAAACTGAAGGGCCATTACTTCTGATCACTGTAGAAGCTGTGATTCAATATAACAATATCCTAGCTAGTGTGAGACTGTTACTTCTTGAGATTTTATTTACCAAAATGGGCTCGAAAATTGAGAAATTATGCAAATGAGCAGCATTATCACCATCACTGCCTTTGTTTCTATTTTTTTTTCCCCTGATATTCACTGATTGCATTCCCCACACTAAGTAAGTTGTTTTTCCATGTACTTGAAAAGTGTGATTTTGTGTCTCCTATTTTTGTCTGATTGAAAAACTCTCTGTGTTTCATATAATCCCCCAATCCTTGGTAAATTATCACCTACCTGGTAGGTTGCTTCAGGGATTGTATCTTTGGTCATTTTTGGTTTGTTTTATTACTGGTCCTCAGTCATGCTGCCCTTACTTCTTGTTACTTTTTGATGTTTATTTATTTTGAGAGAGAGAGAGAGCGAGCACATGTGGGAAGGAAGAGCAGAGAGATAGAGGGAGAGAGAGAATCCCAAGCAGGCTCTGTGTTGTCAGTGCAGAGCCTGACGTGGGGCCTCATCCCATGAACTGTGAGATTATGATCTGAGTTGAAACCAAGAGTCAGACGCTTACCTGACTGAGCCACCCAGGGGCTCCTAGCCTTATTTCTGAAATAAGGGAGACCCAGGACCCGTTGCTGAGTTTGTGATTCAGTAGGCTGAAAATGGAGGAACTCTCACGTCACCTGTTCATGCAGACGCTCATTCCTTGGGCTCCTGGAGAAATTACCTAGCTTCTTATACCTTTGACCTAAGCTGCATTGGTCAGCTCGTCAGTTAAGAATCTTCCCAATTTGTCTGCATTCTTGACTTTTGCTCAGTGAGGACTGTGACACAGTCTTTTTTTCTATAATTACACTTAGCTGGAAAAAAAAAATCCCCCTTTTTACCTATGCGTAATGATCTTTTGAGTTTAATGTTGTGATCTCTCATTGAACTACTACCAAAATGTCACCACCCTCTGTCCCCCTTCCTTCCTTCCCTCCTGCCTATCATTTAAAAATTTTTATAAATTTTTTTTTTTTTTTACAGTTTATTTTTGACAGAGTGAGAGAGAGACAGAGCATGATTTGGGGAGGGGCAGAGAGAGGGAGACACAGAATCTGAAGCAGGCTCCACACTGAGCTGTCGACACAGAGCCTGACGCGGGGCTTGAACTCATGGACCGTGAGATCGTGACCTGACTGATCATGACCAAAGTCAGACGCTCAACCGACTGAGCCACCCAGGCGCCCTATCCTTAAAAATTTTTTTTTGCCTGTTGGGTTTAGGAAACAGAGAAAGGAATCTGGAAAAAAATTTCCTTTCATTAGAAATGTTGGCCAGAAGACACTGGGAAATGCACGGTGTAGTTCTTCCACATGTCAGCTTTTAAGAATGTGATTGAAGCATTTTTTCTGATGGCTGCTGCTTATGGGTCTATAATGATGGCTGCACACGTGGGCTCTGCTGGTTTTGTTTTCAGAATCTAGTTGGTCTCTGATGTTACAGACATTCAAAATGTTCAGTCAGTACTGCAGATAGGATCATTTTATAGCCAAGTAGAGGAAGAGCTGCATGTACAGGGAATATAATCTCTGTGTGTACAGACTATGTACCATTGTGGTGGGCATTTTATGTAAATAATCTTTTCCCATCTTCAAAAAAAAAACCCAAATTATTTCTCTTATCCCCAGTTTTCAGAAGAGAAAAACTCAGGGGTTCAGAGGTTAAATAATTTGCATAAAGTCATGTAAAATTTAATTTTAATTAAAGTACATTAATTTGAAGAGAAGAGTTACATTCTGATACCTTAGTAAAGGATGTCATATTCCTGAGTTTTAACTGTTTTAACATCTCGTAAAAAATTGGAATAGGATAGAAGGGGTCAAAAGTTGCCTGAATTAGAAATGAATTAAAAGCTCTGGGATTATATTCCTCTTCCCCCCATGCTCTGTCTCTCTCTCTCAAAAATAAATAGACATTAAAAATTAAAAAAAGAAAGGGGTGCCTGGGTGGCTCAGTTGGTTAAGCATCCGACTTTGGTTCAGTTCATGATCTTGTGGTTTGTGTGGGTTCAAGCCCCGCGTTGGGCTCTGTGCTGACAGCTCAGAGCCTGGAGCCTGCTTTGGATTCTGTGTCTCCCTCTCTCTTTGCCCCTCCCCCACTCATGCTCTGTCTCTCTCTCTCTCTCTCTCTCAAAAATAAATCAACGTTAAAAAAATTAAAAAAAAAAAAAAAGCTCCAGGATTATATTATCTTGTGTCTTTAGTTAAATCAGTTAATTTCTTCCTCAAGTTCCTTTGTATATAAGTTGAAGGTTGTTTCCCTATTTAATTATTTATTGCTGAGCTTTGGAGATTAAAGCTTAAGGAAAACACAGTATTATAAAATTACAAAGTACGTCTAAATAAAAATTGGCCATTGTTCCTTGCTAAGTGTATTCAGTGCCAAATTACTGTTCTGAAAATGTCAGAGTCATTCAAAATTGAATTTTGGTTATTTTGAGAAAAGACATTTGGATTTAGCAGATGAAGTAACGTGTTGCTTGTTTTATAATAGTGTAATGGAGAGAGAGCTAAAGAAGAAGCAATCACACATTTTGAAAAGCTCTATGAGATTCTAGAAGAGAGGAAATCATCTGTTTTGAAAGCAATTGACGCTTCTAAGAAACTGCGATTAGACAAATTTCAGACCCAAGTGGAGGAGTATCAGGGGCTTCTAGAGAACAACGGGCTTGTGGGATATGCCCAAGAAGTGCTTAAGGAGACAGACCAGTCTTGTTTTGTACAGACGGCGAAACAACTCCACCTCAGGTGTGTTGCTTTGAATTTAGATCTCCTTGGCGGTATCTTTCAACTTGAGCTCCGAGTGGCTCCTGGTGCTGTGTTCTGTGCAAGGCACGGCCACACTCCTCACCTGAAAGTTGACGGAAGTATTTTTTTTTTTTTAATCACATGGCAGATATGTAGTCTGATTGGCCTTTTAAAAAATCGTTTTTATATAAAATAATCTCTGTCTGCAGAATACAGAAGGCTACGGAATCTTTGAAGAGCTTTAGACCTGCGGCTCAGACTTCTTTTGAAGACTATGTTGTTAATACATCTAAACAAACAGAACTTCTTGGGGAATTGTCCTTCTTCTCTAGTGGTAAGTTTTACTGATGACAGAGCCTTACTCTTGTAGTCGGAATTCAGAAGGTATGGGAACAACAAATGCTTCGGTTTGCCATTATGAAAACTAGGTTTTTATGCACAAAAAGTATATTCTGTTAGTTTGTGTCTTTTATTTTTTATTTTATTTATTTATTTTTAAAGATTTTTTTTTTTAAAGTTTATCCATTTTTGAGAGAGAGAGCATGAGCAGGAAAGGGGCAGAGAGAGAGGGGGACAGAGGATCTGAAACAGGCTCCACCCTGACAGCAGCGAGCCTCGTGTGGGGCTCAAACCCACCAACCGTGAGATCATGACCTGAGCTGAAGTCGGATGCTCAACCGACTGAGTCACCCAGGTGCTCTGGTTCATGTGTTTTTTAAACATTGTAGAAATAGGGGCACCTGGGTGGCTCAGTTGGTTAAGCATCCAACTTTGACTCAGGTCATGATCTCACCGTTCCTGAGTTCAAGCCCCACATTGGGCTCTGTGCAAACAGTTCAGAGCTTAGAGCCTGCTTGGAATTCTGTGTCTCCCTCTCTCTCTCTGCTTCTCCCCTGCTCAGGTGTTCTTTCTCTCTCTCTCTCTCTCTCACTCAAAAATGAAGAAACATTAAAAAAAATTAAACATTGTATAAATGGCATTACATTGTATATGTATCCTTTTTGTAAATTGCTTTTTTAAACACGTGAAGTTTAAGATATTATCACACAAAGTTCTGGTTTAAAGCTATATTTTAGGGCTGCCTCGATGGCTCAGTCGGTTAAGCATCTGACTCTTGATATGGGTTCAGGTCATGATCTCATGATTCGTGAGTTCAAGCCCCATGTCGGGCTCTGTACTGGTAGTATAGAAGCTGCTTGACATTCTCTATCTCCCTCTCTCTCTCTCTGCCTCTCCCCTGCTCACTCTCTGTGTCTCAAAATAAATGAACTCCCCTGCTCATTCTGTCTCTCAAAATAAATAAACATTTAAAAAAGCTATTTTAACTGCTTATAGTATTTCATTTTATAAGTCATTTCCCTACTGAGAGACAATTTGTTTTTGTTTTTTCTCTGTTGTAAACAGTGCCGTATTGAACATCTTCATCAGTGTTCTTTGTGCACATGTGTGTGAGTTTCTGTAGGGCAGAAACCTAGAAATGATGTCTCCAGGCTACAACTGACTCTAAGATGTTTTCATCTTTACTTTGCTATGTTAGTTTGTTAGGACTGCTGAGACAATATACCATAGACTGGATGCCTTAAACAACAGAAATGTGTTTTCTTACAATTCTGGAGGCTAAAAGTCTAAGATCAAGGTGTTGACAGAGTTGGTTTCTTCTTCTTCTTTTTTAAATTTTTAATGTCAATTTTTGAGACAGAGAGACAGAGCATGAACAGGGCAGGGGCAGAAAGAGAGGGAGACACAGAATCTGAAGCAGGCTCCAGGCTCCGAGCTGTCAGCACAGAGCCCAACGCGGGGCTCGAACCCACAAACTGTGAGATCATGACCTGAGCCAAATTTGGATGCTCAACTGACTGAGCCCCCCCAGGCGCCTCTGCATGCACCTGTTTTGCTTTAAAAAAAAAAAAAAGGGTGTGTGTGGGGGGGTGGAGTATACTCATCATGTTATTTTATAACTAGCTTTTTTTTTTCTCCCCCAAATGTATTTTGAATGACTTTCCAGATCTCATCATGGCTGTAGAACATAACAGTTGCATAAATGTACTCTATAAAGACATGCTTATACACTGCTTATATATACCTGGGGAGAAGGACAAGAGGGAGACTTTTATTTTCAATTCATATACTTCTCTGACGAATGTGTGGTATGTGTGTGTGACTTGTATAGCTTACCCCTGGGCAGTTAAGCTTGTGGGAGTTCCTTCTATGGAAAGGATTATGCATATGCACAGAGATTTAGCTGAGATACTTTTGTGTTGTGTTTTTCATGAAAAACTAGAAACCTGTTTCTGAGTTTCTGAAAACAGTTAAATGTTGACATGACCATGCAGTGGAATTGCCAGTGGGAGACAAATACTGGCAGGATCTATAAAAAATTGTTGTAGTGCTTATCTTGGAGTTGCTTGAAGTGTGTTTTGTGTAGTTTCTGATGTTCTTACAGAAAATATTATGTATTGGGTCACCTGGGTGGCTCAATCGGTTAAGCGTCTTACTTCGGCTCAGTCTGATCTTACCATTCGTGAGTTCCAGCCCCGCATCGGGCTCTGTACTGACGGCTCAGAGCCCGGAGCCTGCTTTGGATTCTGTGTCTCCCTCTCTCTCTGCCCCCCTTCCGCTCACACTCTGTGTCTCTGTCTCTCAAAAATAGATAAACATTAAAAAAATTCTTTTTAATTAAAAAAAAAAAGAAAATATTATGTATCATGTTTATACCAAGAAAAATTCATTTAAATTGCCTTGTAACTCTGTGGAGGAAAATATGAAAGAAAATTGTGTGATGTTTCATTGAATTTTGTTATAGTCACCAAACTTAGATTTTAAAATTTATTTATTTTGGGCGCCTAGGTGGCTCAGTCAGTTAAGCATTTGACTTTGGCTCAGGTCATGATCTCACAGTTTGTGGGTTTGAGTCTCGCATCAGGCTTCATGCTGACAGCTCAGAGCCTGGAGCCTGCTTCTGTGTCTCCCTCTCTCTCTGCTCCTCCCCAGCTTGCACTCTGTCCCTCTGTCTCTCAAAAATAAACATTAAAAAAAATTTTTTTTAATAAAATTTATTTATTTTTATTTTGTTTTAGTTTAGAGAGAGAGAGAGAGCGTGAGTTGGGGAGAGGCAAAGGTGGGGGGTGGAGGGAGAGAGAGAGAGAGAGACACACACACACACACACACACACACACACACACACACACTCTTAATCAGGCTGCATGCTTAAGATCGTGGGGCTTGATCCCACGGCCCTGGGATCATGACCTGAGCCAAAATCAAGAGTTGGACATTCAACCAACTGAGCTACCCAGGCACCCCTGATTTTAAAATATAATTACAGGAGGGCACATTAAATATTTTGAGCCCCAGCATTACTATTTAGTAGGTGGAAATTGAAAGGCATATTGTTAAAAAACTTTATGGTGTTTCAGAATTAATATAATGCTTAAAGCTAAAGTCTTTTTTTGGTCTGTCTTATTTTTTTGTTCTTCTCCCTTTTAGTTACACACCTAAATATACCTTTGAAAGTCTTCATTGCTTACTCTTTCTCATTAAAAAAATTTTTTTTAATGTTTATTTGTTTTTGAGAGAGACAGAGACAGAATGTGAGTGGGCTAGGGGCAGAGAGAGAGGGAGACACAGAAGCAGGCTCCAGGCTCTGAGCTGTCAGCACAGAGCCAGACGCAGGGCTCGAACTCATGAACCGTGAGATCATGACCTGAGCCAAAGTCGGACGCTCAACTGACTGAGCCACCTAGGCGCCCCTCTTTCTCATTTTAAATTTTGTGGTGAGAGCACTTACCTTGAGATCTGTTCTAACAAATTGTAAGTGTGGAAATACAGTGTTGTTGACTCGGTACAGTGTTGTACTGAGATCTTTAGAGCTTATACGTCTTGCTTAACTGATACTTGAGGTAACTGATACTTTCTGCCTCTTGATTAATAACTGCCCATTTGTCCCTTCCCCGCCCCTGGAGCCAGAATCTCAGTCTTTGATTTTATGAATTCAGCTCTTCTAGATTCCTCACATAAGTGGAATCATGCGTCAGTATTTGCCTTTCTGTGTCTGGTTTATTTCAGTTTGCATGTCCACAGGGTCCACCCATGTTGTTGTACATTACAGGAGTTATTCTTTCTCTTATACGTAGTGTTACAAATTTAGAAAACTCTTAGTACAGAAATGATTTAAGGGGCACCTGGGTGGCTCATTTGGTTAAGCTTCTGACTTCGGCTCAGGTCATGATCTCATGGTTCTTGGGTTCGGGCCCCATGTCGGGCTCTGTGCTGATGGCTCAGAGCTTGGAGCCTGCTTCGGATTCTGTGGGTGTGTGTGTCTCTCTCTGCTCCTCCCCCACACATGCTCTGTCTCTTTCTCAAAACTGAATAAACATTAAAAAAAAAAATGATGTAAGTATTTTCAATACGTGATTTTTATCGAGGAACATACAGGTTCTGAAATAACAGTATTTTAACTCTGTTTGGTTTCTTCTTTCTTACAGGTGTAGATGTGCCAGAGATCAATGAGGAGCAGAGCAAGGTATATAACAATGCTCTGATCAACTGGCACCATCCAGAAAAGGACAAAGCTGACAGCTATGTCCTTGAATATCGGAAGGTTAACAGAGATGAAGAGATGCTGTCTTGGAACGAGATAGAAGTGTGTGGCACGAGTAAAGTCGTTTCCGATCTGGAAAGCAATTGTAACTATGCTTTCAGAGTAAGAGCCTACAAGGGCTCGATCTGTAGTCCTTGCAGCAGGGAGCTGATTCTTCACACCCCTCCAGCTCCAGGTATTGGGAAGACAGGGAATAAAAAAACCACAGAGTTGGAAGAGACCTTGATAAAAAATAAACTAGGGGCGCCTGGGTGGCTCAGTTGGTTAAGCATCCAGCTCTTGATTTCGGCTCAGGTCATAACCTCACGGTTCAGGAGTTCGAGCCCCAAGTCGGGCTCTGTGCTGACCATGCGGAGCCTGCTTGGGATTCTCTCTTGCCCTCTCTCTCTCTCTCTGCCCCTCCTCTGCTCTTTTACATACTCTCTCTCTCAAAATAGACTTTAAAAAATAATAAATAAATTAGGCACTGTTTTTATATAGCTCTACATTGAAACCAGTTTTCATTGGTTTAACAAAAAGTTTTCTAGAAAACCCATTCCATCCCCAGCTAGGTCTTGGAAGTAGACGAATACTTGAATTTCACCATGTAGGCTGGGAACAGGATTAGAATGTGGACTGACATCAGATGGAGAAAAACATGAAGACATTTGAGTGAGGGCTATTAATTTGAAATGAAAAATAGCATAAATATGCTACCGTACAATTTTTACATGGTATAATTCTGTATTTTTGATAGGTTTATAGAAATCTCTATAACATAGATCTTGGGAGATTAAAAAAAATTATTGGCATAATGTGAAATATTTTGATTAACCTCATTCTGACGTGTCTGGATGTTCTCTCGAACTTGGTGATTCCTGCCCCCCTCAATATTAAAAGCTCATCTTGCCCAGCCACCCCCCACCTCCCAAGTCTGAAACCACTGGTGCTACCTACAGAGTGCCCATAGATTTTTGTAGAAAGAATCATCTGCAGGTGAGCGGTTTCCCTGCAGGGTCTCCACAGACCAGGGACGCTGAGAACCAGTGCTGGGTTCATTCTGGTTATAGCGGGCACACATTGTGTCCTGTTGCTCACTGCCTTTGAGGTTCCTGCAGTTGGTTTTTAGACCCCACAGCCCCTGCCTGTTTTTAATGGCTTGTGTGCCCATATTTTGTACAGTCTGTCCTTCCTTCCCTTTTTGTCCAAAGTGTACTAGCCACTACTTGTTTTTCATGCACATTGTGGCTAATTAAAAAAAAAAAGTAGAATACAAATAAAGTAGGGTTGGCAAAAATTGGTTATCTTGAATTTGAATAAAATCCGATAGTTTTAGGGTGGATTTGCAAGTATGAAATAAATATTTGTACATTTTAGGCAGTTTCCCCTTTCTTTTCTTGTCTGACTGAAAGTGGAATTAAAAAGAAACCTGGAAGTAGCTGCTGGGTTTTCAGTGACTTGGTGGAGGGGGAAGGAAGAAAGGACACATTCAAAGCTCTTACTTTCTTTTCTTTTTTTTTTTTTTAAGATTTTATTTTTAAGTAATCTCTATACCCAGTGGGGGCTCGAACTCACAACCTCGAGATAAAGAGTTGTGTGCTCCACCAACTGAGTCAGCCACGCATCCCCAGAGTTGGCTTCTCTCTGGGAATAAGGTGACCAGGGTGACCGTTACAATTTTTATTTTGCAAACGGGGAGACTTTTGAGATTGACGGGAAGATACCAGGCCAGGACGATAGGCATTCCGAGAGAGGATGGTCCGCCTACATATGGAGAATGGCTTTAGCTTACTAGTACACAATTTTCTTCTTTATCATGGTATATAGTATAGTAAAAAATTACTGTCTTAACCACGTTTAAGTGTGCACATCAGTGGACAGTGGCATTAAGTACGTTCCTATTTTTGTGCCACCACTACCACTCATATTTCTACAACATTTTCATTTTTTCCAGACTGAAACTCTGTGCCCATTAAACACAAATCCCCCCTCCCCACAGAGCCTGGGAGCCTTGATTCTATGTTCTTCCTCTATGAATTGCCTGTACCTCATATAAGTGGATGGATATAATCCTGTGCCTGGCTTATTTGGGGTTTCATCCTCGATGTAGCATGTACCAGAATCTCCTTGCTTATTTAGGGTGAATAATATGCCACTGTATGGATAGACCACGTTTTCTTTATCTGTACATCTGTTGATGATCATTTGGGTCATTTCCACTTTTGAGCCAATGTTCTGCTTAACGGATCTGAGTTGATAGAGACTTAAGAGAGTGGTATTCTGTCCATTCTGTAGTCAGGAAATCAAAGGTTAAGTTAAACTCCATTTAAATGCCTCAGCTGGAGGGTGCCTGGGTGGCTTAGTTGGTTAAGGGTCGGGTCATGATCTCATGGTTTGGTTCCTGAGTTTGTGAGTTTGGGAGTCAAGCCAAACCCCACATTGGGCTCTCTACTGTCAACACAGAGTCCGCTTCAGATCCTCTGTCCTCCTCTCTCTCTGCCCCTCCACCCCACTCAAAACCAAACAAAAATGCCTCACCAGGGATTAAAACTCTGGTCTCTCTAAACCCAAAACGTGTGCCTTTTTTTTTTTTTTTAAACTACTGTACAGTTTTTCATGTCTGCCCTGTGGATTGATAAGGAAAAGCCCCTACTGAAATTGCTAATATTTAGAATAAATATTTAGAAAACTGTACAGGTAATTATAAAAAAGTACATCTCCTTATATTAAAGGGAAAAGGGACAGATCCAGTAGTATAAAATAGAAGAGATCTGCTGTGTCTCTTCCCAGGAACCACGTTTGTTAAGTTTTCTCGTACGCTTGAAATAATTTTTCTGCCGTTTGACATTCCTAGAGATTTTCAGGCATAGAGACTCTACTGGAACTGATTTCCCAATTGGGGATTCGGTTTGTAATACTTTGTCTAGGGTCATGTGACACATTCCTCTTCATGTCTGTTTTCACTAATTTCTAGTTCAAAAACAGATCCTAGTTAACCATCAGTTATAGAAGTGCTCACCGATAATGATGAGACTAATCTTAAGCTCTCTTTACAGTTTTTAGTTTCCTCTTTGATGAAAAATGTGGCTATAACAATGAACGCCTCTTGCTGAACTTGAAGAGAGACCGTGTTGAGAGTAGAGCTGGGTTTAATCTTCTGCTTGCTGCGGAGCGTATCCAAGTGGGTTATTACACCAGTTTAGACTACATCATTGGAGACGTTGGAATTACCAAGGGGAAGCACTTCTGGGCCTTCCGCGTGGAACCGTATTCATACCTGGTAAAAGTGGGAGTCGCTTCCAGTGATAAACTACAAGAATGGCTCCGTTCTCCCCGGGATGCAGTTAGTCCAAGGTAGGCTCTTTTTATTGATCTAGAACTTGGTGATTCTGTTAAAGGTACACATCGTTGTTTGGCCAGGTAAGACTGGAAATTGATGTGGGTTTGCTTATTACATCTGGAATACATTCCTTAGATTCAGGTGTTCTGGCCGTGCAGATGTGGCTGGCTCCAGAAAGGAGTCAGGAGGTCTTGGGATACAAATCTCAAGTATCTAAGCCTGTTTTGGGTACTTCTCGACTATCCTGTAGCTTTGCAAGTAAAAAAAATTTTTAGGGGCACCTGGGTGGCTCAGTTGGTTAAGCATCCAACTTTGGCTCAGGTTATAATCTCATGGCTTATGGGTTCGAGCCCCAACTCAGGCTCTGTGCTGACAGCTCAGCCTGGAGCCTGCTTCAGATTCTATGATTCCCTCTCTCTCTGCCCCTCCCCTGCTCACACTCTGTTTCTCTTTCAAAAATAAACATGAAAAAAAGTTTTTTTTTAATTTAAAAATTTCTTAAACCTTTTTTCTCCTAGAGAGAGAGCAGTGCGGGGGTGGGGGGAGGCAGAGGGGAGATGAAGCACAGAGAGAGAGAGAAAGAGAGAGAATCCCAAGCAGGCTGCACAGTGTCAGCACAGAGCCTGATGCGGGGCTCAGTCTCATGACTGTGAGATCATGACCGATCCGAAATCAAGAGTCGAAAGTTCAACTGACTGAGCCACCCAAGCTCCCCACAGTTTTAAATTTTGAACATCTTTCATATCCATTTCCTTAATTCTGTGATAAAAATTACTCACACGTATAGTGAAATGCTTCCAACTGCCATACCTCATAATTGGTATGAAACTGTTCTTTTGTAATGGGACATAATTTCTTTAAACTCCCCTGGAGGTACTTTACAAAATTGGGTCACGGTAAACAGGTTTCCACATCAAAGAATTCCAGTTTGTAAAGAGATTATTTAATGGGGATTGTGTGGTTTTGTTGTTTTACGTGGTATTATGTATACTAGCCCACACAAATAATTTATGACCTCTTGTGTGAACAGAACCCCAAATTGGTAATCTGAGTGACAGGAAAAGTTTTTTGCACAAGGGTGAGAAATTAACAAAACAGTGACTGTGGTAATCGGGAAATGGTTAATTAAACATGGTACCATGACCACTCGATAGAATATTGATATTAATAATGTTTAAAAGGCTTGTGACATCAGAAATATCAGTGAGACCTGATTAAAAGCGTCAATATAGTATGATCACAAATACATAAAAAGTGAAGTATGCATCGGAAAATGAAGGAAGGACGTTTGTATCAAAAATCTCTATAAGCTGCTGTTTTATGCTAGCTCCTCACTGTCAGCACAGAGCCTGACACGGGGCTCAGTCCCATGAACCATGACATCATGACCTGAGCTGAAATCAAGAGTCAGAGGCTTAACCCACTGAGCCACAACTTCATTTTAAAGCAACATATGTCGGGGCATTTGGGTGGCTCAGTCGGTTAAGCGTCCGACACTTGGTTTTGGCTCAGGTCATGATCTCTTGGTTCATGAGTTCGAGCCCTGTGTCAGGCTCCATGCTACGCTGAGCACAGAGCCTGCTTGGGATTCTCTCTCTCCCTCTCTCTCTGCCCCTCTGCTGCTTGTGCTTTCTCTCTCTCTTAAAATATGTAAGCTTAAAAAAATAAATAAAGCAACATATATTATCTTGTGAAAATGTTTTGAGGATAGTTGACGGCCTGTGGATGGCGCCACAGCTAAGACTGCTTTGTTCATGTATTGTGTTCTAGATACGAGCAAGACAGCGGCCATGACAGCGGAAGTGAAGATGCCTGCTTTGATTCACAGCCCTTCACGTTAGTCACCATAGGCATGAAGAAGTTTTTCATACCCAAGTCAGCCACTTCCTCCAATGAACCTGAGAATAGAGTTCTTCCGATGCCAACAAGTATAGGGATTTTCCTTGACTATGACAAAGGCAGAGTGGCTTTCTATGACATGGATCACATGAAATGCCTTTACGAGCGCCAGGTGGACTGTTCGCACACGATGTACCCAGCATTTGCATTAATGGGCAGTGGAGGAATTCAGCTTGAGGAACCCATCACAGCAAAATATCTAGAATACCAAGAGGACATGTAGTTGAAGCACGTGATGTGACTTAGGGTGAAAAAGGGGAGCAAAACGACGGCTCTGTGTTAACCTTCGTAACTAATTACACATCATCTAAGTAGTCTGTGGCCACACTTGTATTTTGTGTGTGTTTCTTCTTAAATCGGAAAAACCTAAACAGTCTTGCCTCTTTCCTGTCTTCATCCTGCCTTTCACAAACTGCGGGAGTAAAGACGCTCTCTCCTGGTTGACCCTGAAATGGTTAAACACTGTAACTGGATTGTCTTTCTTTTCTTATGAACAGGAAATCTAATGTATTTATGTCAGTCAGTGTTGCTGATACTGATGTTTCTTTTTTGAGGGGGAAGGGATACAAAACTATTTATTATTATGTTTCTTTTGTGTTTGGTTTTTCATTTGGTATCATGTTTATGTCTTAAGAGAAGCTATTTTTTAGATGCCTTATGGATAGAAATTAGTACTTAGCATTGTGTCTTGTGTATGTTTTTCACAAGAAAACAAAGGTATAGTTAGTATAAGGGCCAGAGAAATGGTAGTATATTTAAATGGTAAATTATGTATTTTGAAGTGCATAACTAATATTCAGAGTATATTCCCCAGAAAATGAATACTGCTTTTTTTTCTTTTGAGACGGCAAATTGTATTTTTAAGGATATTTTTAAGAGTTCGCTTACCTGTAATGCCCATACCTGATCGTGTGTAAACATTTTTGTTTTTTGTTTCTTGTTTTTGCAGGAAACACTAAGTTCTTGGCTAGCACAAGCAGCTTTTCACTTGGTGTAATTTTTTTTTTTTTTTTTTTTTTTTAGAAAATTTGTCTTCAGTTTTTCTTACTCTGAAAATACCTGCGTCGGTATCAAATAATTTATTTTTCACAAATATTAGAGAAGCTGCACTGATATTTAACATATTTGTTCTTTGCCCTCTTATTGTGTCCTGTGATTTTCATTTTTTGGCACCAATATTACATATCACATTGCCCTGGTTTATGTTTACATGTTTGGAAAGTTCATGAAATATTTTTAATGTCATTAAATATGTTCTAAAATGTAGAGTAACTTACTGGTCAGTTGGATGATATTTTCTATGGCCTGTTGTTTGGCAATAAGCATCTGTAAAAGTCAGTAAAACTACAAGTCTAGATTAGGAATAATGAAAATCATATTGACTTTGTACCCTTTTAAAAGTTCTTCTAATTTGAAGAATTAATACTTTGACATTTTACATTCATTTTTGAGAGATGTCCTTTAAAGGGTTTTTACTTAAACTGCTTATTTTTTAGAAGTCAAAGTGTTCAGAAACTAAGCTGTTACACAGTGTAGCGCTAATGATTTTGAAATGCTTTTGATCTCTCTTAATAGACCCACCAAAATCTTAGGCCTGATTTGGTTTCCTTGTTGTTTGCTTGTTTTTAATATATATTTTTAAGTGGAAATCTGTTATTCAGGCTGGTAGCATCAATTGGCCTTTCCCCCCCTACCCGGAGTAGGAAATATCATGGAGAAGTTGAGTGTTTAGTAGGTTTGTACCTTCCTACCGATGAATAAGCACTTTACGACATAGGCTGAACTAAACAAATATGCAGTATTATGTGGATCATTGTGCAGTAAGACTGCTAGAGTCACGTGTGTGGTCAAGTTTGAGCCTCAAGCTTGTGTAAGCACATATCATGTAATGTAAGCATTTTAAATATAAAGCTTTAATAGGATAGGGAAGCCACTTAAAACGTTGTATAGTTGTATAGAAATTGTTCTCCGTGTTTTCTTTCATTTTGAATAAAAATTAAAATAAGTGTAATTATTGAATTGCATTCTGGGAATTCTCAGTTATGTTTCTGTGGAAAATGGAAACAAATCTTTCACGAAGAGATGTTTTGCCGAGTATATTAGCTTAAGAGCGAAGGTTTTACATAAAGTTATTCTGGGCATGTCCTTACTAGCCTGATTCTTGCCGAAGGGATCATTAGAAAAGTTTGACGTGAAGCTGGTTTTCTTCGGCTAACTGATCAGATTCTCTGATGTTGCTTTTCTGGTCCATAATAGATCAGATATTGATTATATGTGTGTTCTTTCAGTTCACATTCATACTCTCAGCCCTTGGGGCTCTGATAGTCGTGCATCACAATGAATTGTTATTTATGCTTCATGGGTTTTAATTTTTAAAAAAAGTCAATTCCGTGTTGTCCCGTGATAGTGTATAATAACTTAGCCTCGTATTCACAGTTGCATTCTGGGGAAAGGAGTAGGAGTCGGAGCGATCTCCTGGGCACTGAACACAGTCTGGGTCTGTGAAATTTTTGCCATGGTCCATCATCTGATTAGATCCCGGGAGCATGTCCCATGTGGGAATATGATCAATCATGCTATTGCTACACAAAATGGAGAAGTGTTCTAGCCAAGAATACTCGTAAGAAATTATTTTCTATCAGATGTGCATCCGTTTTATTTTTTTTTCAATGTTTTTGTTTATTTTGTGAGAGAGCAGGCAGGATAGGGGCAGAGAGAGGGAGGGAGAGAGAACAACCCAAGCAGGCTCCCTGCTGCCAGCGCACAGCCCGACGCAGGGCTTGAACTCCCGAACCGTGAGATCATGACCTGAGCCGAAATCAAGAGTCAGACGTTTGACCCACCGAGCCACCCAGGTGCCACAGATGTGCATTCATTTTAGAGGATTTTCACCTGCTTGTTTATGGGGATTAACACACTGAGAATTGAAGTTCTCCTTGGGACTCTTCTGCTTTAACAAACCCGATGGAAGTTAGTTAAGTTCGATTTGGAACCCACTTCACTGATGGACAAGTTTTTAAGTTGTGCTTTCTGAGACATCGTGCTGTGTGCTTACTGGGTTTCAGGTGAACCAGACCACCCAGCCAGGTTCCTCCTCTTAGGAGCTCTGTTTGCAGTAGGGGGGAGGTGATAGAAATGAAAGGTGCTACAGAGTGTTTGAGGAGGAGGCTCTGCTAGACCCGGTGCTGAGGGAGGCCCCTCTGAGGAGGCAGCACAAGATGGACCCCTGACTGCTAAGGAGCTGGCCGTACAAAGAGCCGAGTGAGGTGCATGCTGGGTAGAGAGGACAAGGAGCACAAGAAGGCTTTGAGATCGTGACCTGCTCAGAGTTTTGGCAGGAAACAGCATTCACCCTGGATGGTTCAGCTGGAAAGTGAATGAAAGGGGTACTTTGAGATGTGAGTGACCTTGAAGAAACAAGCAATGGTGAGACCCTGGAAAGATGAGCAACAGCCAGAAGCCATTAGTGCTTCCAGAGCAAGGAGGGCAAAGTGAAAGCGTGTTCCTAGATGTCAGGGAGAGTGAGACATTAAGGAAGGGTTGCTTGGTGGGAGTTGGGCTCGCCATGGGAGGCAGCAGGTCCCTGAGACGTGGCGCCAGGACGGGGGGGGAGTCAGAAATCTCCTTCACTGGATCTGTTGGTACTGCCTATTGACCACTGGACTAGCCTACTGGAAGCCACCCAGCAAGGGCTCTCTAGGGATGCAGGCAGTGGGAATCACCTTCCTGGGGCGGAGAAGGGAAAGCAGGCATCTGGTGGTATTTCTGGGGGTGGCTTAAATGGAGAACAGCTGGCACAAATGGGAAGAAGCTGCATGTATTTGAGGGGAAAAAGGCTATTGGCTGTTGTGCTGAGTGCTTAAATAAGGGTGTTTATAATGTTCTGAAATAATACAACACACAAAAACGAAGGCTTAGAAAGCCATGTACCTGGGAGGTCTCCTGCACGTACTTCCTGTCCCTGAGTTAAATCTCCAGTTTTCTTTAGAAGCTCCACCTCCTATGTCTGGAAGTGGGTGGGGGTGGTCGTGAACTATTCCCTACACTAACCTTTAAGCAGTCCCTTTGGCTCAACTTTGAGAATTTACCCAAAGTCCACTTTCTCCCACCTTCCCCCACCACCCACAACCTCACCTGATCACTATAATAACTGCCTGTCACTCTGGGCTGATGGCTCAGAGCCTGGAGCCTGTTTCCGATTCTGTGTCTCCCTCTCTCTCTGCCCCTCCCCCGTTCATGCTCTGTCTCTCTCTGTCCCAAAAATAAATAAACGTTGAAAAAAAAAATTAAAAAAAAAAAAAACCTGCCTGTCAGACCTCCCTTTCAGCCGCGTAGGAGTTGAATAGCTAAGTTCTAATAAACCCTGAGCTAACCAAAATTCATTTTTTGCTCTCCCCAAATCTCTTCTAGGTCACCAATGGCTTCCGTCCACCAGCGATACAGGGATCAGGCTCCCTATGTTTTATGATGCCACCTTGTTAGCACATCATTTCTAACATTGCTAGTTTACATAGTTTCTAGAAAAAGAGCTTAAAGCCATTAATGTCCCCAGCACATCGTTTGCTGCATTCATGTTTCATTAGATAGAATGGATCGCGTGGTGCTGGCAGTCATGGGGGTGAGAAAATTGTTTTTTCCAAATGCCCAGGTGGGGAGACCAGCAGATGTGGGCAAGCACTGATAATGTCCATCTCAAACCTTTCCGCTGACTTTTTCTCAGTTGCAAAATAAGTGTGAGCTTTTTGCTAATTCCTACTGTTCCAGATATCCACACAGTTCTTCACCTTTGTCTTTTCTTCAGATGTCACCCTAACTGCTCTTTAATTTTAATTCTTTTAATGTTTATTTTATTTTGAGAAAGACTGGGCTTGAGCAGGAGAGAGGCAGAGAGAGAGGGAGATACAGAATCAGAAGCAGGCTCCAGGCTCCGAGCTGTCAGCACAGAGCCCTATGGCAGGGCTCCAACTCAGGAACCTTGATATCATGACCTGAGCTGTAGTCACAAGTTTAACCAACTGAGCTACACAGGTGCCCCTGTATCCAGTTGCTTTTTTTTTTAATTAAAAAAAATTTTTTTTCGGGGCACCTGGGTGGCGCAGTCAGTTAAGTGTCCGACTTCAGCCAGGTCACGATCTCGAGGTCGGGGAGTTCGAGCCCCGCATCAGGCTCTGGGCTGATGGCTCGGAGCCTGGAGCCTGTTTCCGATTCTGTGTCTCCCTCTCTCTCTGCCCCTCCCCCGTTCATGCTCTGTCTCTCTCTGTCCCAAAAATAAATTAAAAACGTTGAAAAAAAATTTTTTTTTTAATTTTTTTTTCATATTTATTTTGAGGGGGAGAGAGACAGTGTGAGCCGGGGAGGGGCAAAGAGAGAGGGAGACACAGAATCCAAAGCAGGCTCCAGGCTCTGAGCTGTCAGCACAGAGCCCTATGCGGGGCTTGAACTCACGAACCTGGATCGAGCTCATGAAACTATCCAGTTTTTATCACTGCTGGATCCCAGCACCTTGAAAATCTGGTTTCCAGCCTGGTGATTCTCTTACATCTTGATGCACACGGTCTCTGCAGTTCTAGAACCTGTCTGGGGATCTGTGTGGACAAATTGGCTTGCAGGTCACGGGCTTCTCCCTGTGAAAGCTTTCAGATTTGAGCTTCCTCCATGGGGTCATTTACTTGCCATTTCTTTATTTGCTCATACGCCACAATAGTTAACACGTGTCCTGGTTGCACTGAAATTGGAGTTGGCTTCTCACTTCCCATGTATTTTGTTTTGGGGTGTTTTCTTTGGTGGGGGGAGATGATTTTTCAAGAGAAAGAGGCAGATAGGACTTTGCCAACTTGAAACTAGAAAAAGTATTATTTTTGGAATGATATGTCCATAAAAATTAGTATCTTTTCCAGATGTTCATTTTATAACACCTTGATTCTTAAAATTTTTTTTTTCCACGTTTTTATTTATTTTTGGGACAGAGAGAGACAGAGCATGAACGGGGGAGGGGCAGAGAGAGAGGGAGACACAGAATCGAAACAGGCTCCAGGCTCTGAGCCATCAGCCCAGAGCCTGACGCGGGGCTCAAACTCACGGACCGCGAGATCGTGACCTGGCTGAAGTCGGACGCTTAACCGACTGCACCACCCAGGCGCCCCTGTAACACCTTGATTCTTAAGCAAAGCAAGGTTTTGTTTTTTTTAATGATGGAGTTACAAGGTGTAGATGTACCTTATTCTTTGCAGAAGATACTTTCTTGCAAAATCGCTTATGAATTGAACTTTTATTGTATATGGTGAGTGGATTCAATATTTGGTAAAATATAAGTGTTTTAAGGGGCTTTGTAATACCTTAATCTGGTCCCTCCCCTTTTGATTCTTTTGCCCCTCCATTTTTAAGCAAAGCTCATCTGACTATATGGCAATATTCTGGGAAAAACCCAGAAATGGTTTTCCTGGTAAAACTTCTTGGGTTGCCGGTTCTGCTCATAACTTTAACATGTGACTTATTTTTTTAAAGTTTTTATTTTTTTAGTAATCCCTGTACCCAACGTGGGGTTCAAACTCACAACCCTGAGATCAAGACTCTGTTCCTACTGAGCCAGCAAGGCACCCCTAACATGTGACATTAGATTTCTTAAGTGTACCTGACATGCCCTAAAATTGTTGATAGGGAAATGTCAAAACATTAAAAAAAATTTTTTTTAACGTTTATTTATTTTTGAGAGACAGACAGAGACAGAGCGTGAGCAGGGGAAGGGCAGAGAGAGAAAGGGAGACACAGGATCCGAAGCAGGCTCCAGGCTCCGAGATGTCAGCACAGAGCCCATGTGGGGCTGGAACTCATAAACCACGAGATCATGAGATGCTTTATCGACTGAGTCACCCAGGCGCCCCCCAAAACATTTTAAAAATGTTGTACGTTGTAGTACATGTCTGAACAGTGATCTAGTAGTCGTTTATAGGTTTGGGGGAAAGGAGAGTATATTAAATTGGGGTGTTTCCCTGTTGGGCAAAGATACTTGTCTTATATTTGCAGGGATTCTCAGTTTTTACTGCCTGTTTGATTCTCTGGAACATGTGGACGGAGTAGTAGTGGTTGGTGTGGGTTTTTTTCTTTGGATTCCTGAGGTTTGTCATATATAGCTGTGGGATTTGTGACAAGTGATTAACGGTGAGCCTCATCTGTAAAATATCTCTATGGCTACATACTCCAGGTAATTCAGATCATGTATACAAAATGTTTGACACAGCATCTGGTGTATACCAAATACCCACTATATGGGGGCTTCACAGACACATTCTGCTTTTCGATAGCGTTTTTGTTTTGTTTTTTAAGTTTATTTAGTTTGAGAGAAAGAAAGAGCAAGCACAAGCAGGGGAGGGGCAGACAGAAGGAGAGACAGAATCCCAAGCAGGCTCTACCCTGTCAGCGCAGGGCTCCACGCGGGGCTCAAGCTCACGAACTGTAAAATCATGACCTGAGGTCAAGAGTCAGACGCCTAACTGACTGAGCCACCCAGGCGCCCCTTCGATAGCATTTCTGAACGTAGTATGTAACTCCATAGATCTCTTTTACGAATGATGAGAATGTCTTTTGAGTACAAAAGTGTACTAGTATATTCAAGTGCTATTATTTGCTTATAATACCCAGAGCCAAACAGAAAAGTGAACATGAATAACTTGAAGTTCAGACAGACAAGAATTAAATCTAGCTTTTGAAAGACCAAGACAATATGGTCCAGGTGTGTTTCTTTGCTATTATATAGCAGTGAGCAAGCGCTCGCTCGGAAGACGCAGAGGAAAAGGACTTTGTGTCAAGTTACCAGCTTCGCCGGGAGACTTAGTTCTTTGGGGTAGATTTCTCCCTGCTCCAGGAGTCTGTGGATGGACTTGTTAATTAACAAGCCGCAGCAGGTGTTAAATGCATGTGGTTCACCTGGGGATCTTGTTAAAGTGATTTTAATTGAGTAGGTCTGAGTGGGGACTGACGAGTCTGTGTTTCTAACCAGCTCCCGGAAAAGCCCACGCTGCTGACCCTGGCTCACAGTAGGCTCACAGTAGGCGTTAGCTGGGCTTTAGAAAACCCGAAGGGGTGTGGGGGAGGAGGCATGAGAGCAGAACTCGTCTGCCTGGAAAACGAAGCAGGCTCAACTGGACTGAGAGGTAGACCTCCTGAGATTTACAGGTAAGGCTCAAATTTTGTTTCAGTACAGTTTTGAATCAGCTTGGCCATGTGGGCAGTCATTTAATTGAAACTCCCCAGCTACTGTGTCATATGGTATAGGAGTTGAGGCTTCCAAAACAATGTGGGGGTTTTTGGCCGTTTAAAGCAAACCAACCGACCTCAGCCTGTTATCTTTCAGAACGTGAGTAAAATTTGCCTGATCCTGACCCTTGGTCCTTGGTGATACTAGAATGTGTGAGTTGCGCAAGATACCCACAGGCGGTTTGCCTGCACAAGAGTTGCCTAGATAAGGATTTATTATTTCAAAAGTTGGCCATGCGTTGACTGCTGTGTTCCAGAAACTATGCTAATTGCTTAGTGTAGACCTTATGTTAAATTCTCAGAATATTGCTAAGGAGAGTGCATCATTTGTTAAAATAACAAAATCCAGCCGAGGACGTTTGGGAATCATTGGCTTTATCAAACAATTCTTGGATTAAGAAGAGGGAGAGACACAAAATAGAAGGCTTTTATAGGAGGGGGGTGGGACAAGAAAGTTTTTAGCAGAAGAAAAGGATTCTTCCCTGCAAGACTGCTTTCCCATCAAGAAAAACAAGGGGTCTTCTCATGCAGATGACCTCATCTTTCTTTTTGGGGGGAGATGGAGAGGCCCCTGAATGTCAGACTCACAGGCACTGATTGAAAAATTCCTGGGGGGCTTGGGTGGCTCAGTCGGTTAAGCGTCTGACCCTGGCTTAGGTTATGATCTCGCGGTCCCTGATTTCGAGCCCCATGTCGGGTTCTGTGCTGACAGCTCAGGGCCTGGAGACTGCTTCTGATTCTGTGTCTCCCTCTCTTTCTTCCCCTCCCCTGCTTGAACTCTGTGTCTTTCTCTCTCAAAATAAATAAACATTAAAAGAAATTAAAAAAAAAAATTCTTTTAAAAAGAAAAAAGAAAGATTCCTGACTGATGGTGTAAGACCTTTCTAGGGGAGGCTGATACCGTAGTTATACTAGGTATTAAGCCCCTTGAGAACTAGGTCTAAGTGATACCGTTTTGGACCTGTGACTTTTTTTTTTTTTTTTTTTTTTTTAAAGCACATTTCACCCATTTTACAGGCGAGGAAATAGAATCAAACGTTAAGGGGCACCTGGGTAGCTTAGTCGATTAAGCGTCTGACTTCGGCTCAGGTCATGATCTCATGGTTTGTGGGTTGGGTCCTACATCGGGCTCTGTGCTGACAACTCAGAGCCTGGAGCCTGCCTTGGATTCTGTGTCTCCCTCTCTCTCTCTGCTCCTCCCCCACTCATGCTCTGTCTCTCAAAAATAAACGTTAGGAAAAAAAAAATGAAATAACCTGCTCGGGGCAGAGTTGGGATTTAAACTCCAAACTGATTCCGAGGGCTAACTGCCGAACAATTATCCACCCTTTGTTTTAAACCTATTTAACTATCGTGCCATGTATGCCACGGAGAATGACAATAATTGAAAATACTGTTTTTCATAAAGTCTTAAAAATTTTTGTGTTTTGTGTTTGTTGGATTTTTTAGTCTTGGCTCTTAGAAGAAATGTTTCAAAGAGTGTCCTTGGTACAGTGGTTTCAAAGTGACCACTCTTGGAGGAATGTGTCTATATGTTTTGTGTCCTTGTCTGTAGGTGGGAAACATATAAATCTTGTAAAAAAAACCAAAAGCTTGAATGCTTTCCTGCTGGTGGGCAGGGCATGTGGGCTTCCGTTTCAGGGTCACTGCACACCATTGTGACTTGCACCCCCTCTGAAAGCCTTTGAGGTTTTCAAGGCTCACGAGTGTGGGTTTTTTTTGTTTTTCTGTTTTTTGTTTTTTGTTGTTGTTTAATCTCTATACCTAACATTGGGTCTGAACTCACAACCCTGAGGTCAAGAGTCACATATTCTACCAACAGAGCCAGCCAGGCACCCCAAGGCTCGTCGTTTGTTTGTTTTTAATATTTATTTTTGGGAGAACACAAGTGGGGGAGGGGCAGAGAGAGGGGGACAGAGGATCTGAAGTAGGCTCTGTGCTGACAGCGGCGAGTGGGGCTCGAACTCATGGACTGTGAGATGATGACCTGAGCCGAAGTTGGTTGCACAAGCACGACCCACTGAGCCACCCAGGCTCGTGGTTTTGAAAGGGATGTATCATGAATTGGAAAGACGTGAAATTGTCAATCTTTTCATTATCTTTAGTTGACTCCACTCTAAGTATCTTCCAAGGAAACTTGGTGAAGTTGGTAATGCCTATGATGTGTCAAGGATTTTGGTGGTAATATGATAGGAAAAGATAGGATTCACTAGGCAGAGAGGGGAAAGGTTAGGACCTGAGGTCCCTGGGTGGGGAAAAACACCTATTTTGGAACAGTGCTGGGAGCATCTGACCATGGCAAACCCCCTCAGGCTTAAGGTTCCTCTTAAGAATGTAACAGACCCCACCTACTTCCCCCGAGGGTCCCCTCAGGAATTAGGTGTTCAGTCAAAGTAGTAGACCATAAAGCGTATGACCCACCAGAAAGGATATGGCCACAGACCACTCCCCATACAATGGAAATGAGCCAATCAGGAATGGACAACCCAGCACCTAGAACTATTAAGCCATTAACGGTAGAACCTGAGAAGGAATGAGGGGGAAGGGAAGAAGGGGGGCTGATCAGAACCTTATAAAACAAGGACCCTTGCCTATAGTCCTCGGGCATTCACCTTGGAATGTCCTCTCTCTGTAAAGAGCGCTTTCCTACTACTCTTCCTTCCTGATCTTATATTCTAATAAACTTTTGCCCACTGCTCATTCTGTGTCCACATCTTCATTCTTCAAAGCAGCGAGACAACGAATCCTGGGTACTGAGGTGGTAAAATCCTGCAACAGTAAGAAATATTCATAGGCCATTTTCGGATAGAGATGATTGCTTCTAAAATGGATGGGGTATTCGATTTTACCTAGGGGAAATTCCATAATCTACATTCCTGTCTTGTCCAGTCATTAGCAGAGACGTGTGTACTTTGGTGACTGTGCCCCCAGATCTGTCTTGGCCCATACTCTCTAGTACCCTTCATGTTTTTCCTTTACCCTAAAATATAACTTGCTTCAGAAACTAGAGCCAGGGGTGCCTGGCTGGCTCAGTGGATAGCGTGTGTGACTCTTGATCTCAGGGTTGTGAGTTCGAGCCCCAACGTTGGGTGTAGAGCTTACCCTAAAAAGAAAAGAAAATGTAGCCAGAGCACAGGGGTGCAAGGGCACCTGGCTCCAGGGTCCCAAACAGACTAGGTTCAGTCACTTGCTGCTGACAAAACCTAAAGGCAGAGGGATGAAGTGATGTGAAACAGGAAAAGAATTTATTTCAGTGATACCAACACCAGGAAGATAGTGGACTGGCATCTCAAAGACTGTCCCCATAGCACTGAAAATACTTCCAGGCTTATATAAGGAAAATGTGGGACAAAGGTCAAGTACATGCAGGTGGGCAGTGAAGGTCACCCCGATGATTGTCTTGGGGTCAGTCCCGAGGGGGAGTTGGTGGCTCAGGGTAGCCCTCATTGCTTGTGCAGGTGGATTCCTTCCCATCAGGGGATGCTTTGCACTTAGGTTCTTCTGTCTGAGTTAAGAGATGAGCTGGGAAGAAGAACTTGAGGTCAACTTTGACTTTGAGGTCACAATGGAGGTTGTCCAAGTCCCCTTTCAAAAAGATGTCACTGTGTGAATATGATGCAGGCAGACCAGGTCTGTGAGCCCAGGGGAGGGTCCCATTGGACCAAACACGAGGGTCCTTGGCATCAGGAAGGCTAGACATCAAACATGAGCCAGAGAAAGTGAAGACAGTTTATTGAATAGCACGAGTGACAGAGAATAGATGAAGTGTCTGGGAGACTCGGAAAACGAGATAAAGGTCTCATCATTGCTTGGGGTTAGGGGTTTATGATAGAGAAGGGTCAAGGGTACATGTTCCTTCAGGAATCCAGGGGAAGGTCTGATCAGAGGCGACTGTCAGGTGAACAATAGGTATTATTCCATAAATTACCAAAGGTAGGATCTTTTTTTTTTTTTTTTAATTTATTAATTTTGAGAGAGAGAGAGCATGAGCACAGGAGGGGCAGAGAGAGAGGGAGAGACAGAATCCCAAGCAGGCTCTGCACCATCAGTGCAGAGCCTGATGTGGGTCTCGAACTCACAAACTTCTGGATCATGACCTGAGCTGAAATCGAGAGGCAGAGGCTCAACCAACTGAGCCTTCAGGGGTCTTGATGCCATTGTCAGCCAAGGTGTGTTTGAAGCTTATGTCCTGGAACATGTTTGAGATCTGGTTACTCTGAGGTGTTATCAGGTGTTTAGGGCCTAGGACAAAACTCAAAATGATTAACCTCCTCGCTTCCCCCTTGAACTGGGCACATAGCTTCTTTGGCTTACTCAGAGGCAAAATAGGGATCATGAGTAAATGGGCCTAGCAGAAAACAGTGGAGATGGAACCATCTTAAAATGGAGTCCCTTCAGCTTGCCTACCCCAAATAGTCTCATTTGAGCTCTGTTTCAGAGAACTCCTCCTGCCCTCCAAAGTTTTTTTTGCTTCGTTCACTTTAATTTAGCCAAGAGACACAATAACCTCTCTCCACGTTTTAATCTATCCACAGTCCACATGCATGTAGTTTGACAACTAAGGTTACTTGATACTTGAAAAGGTTATTTGTGGAAACTAGAAAGGTTTAGAGTCTATATTAACCTCCTCTCCATATCTGATTCAGGGCCAGTAGAAAAAACAATCACATTGAACATGGTCCTCCCATTTAAAAAAATAAATGTTTATTTTTGAGACAGAGACAGAGCATGAGTGGAGGAGGGGTAGAGAGAGAGGGAGACCCGAAGCAGGGTCCAGGCTCTGAGCTGTTGGCACAGAGCCTGACACGGGGCTCGCAAGCTATGAGATCATGACCTGAGCCGAAGTCGGATGGATGCTCAACTGGCTGAGCCACCCAGGCGCCTCATTTTACTGTTTATTTTTGAGAGGATGGGGCAGGCAGAGAGAGAGGGAGACAGAGAATCTGAAGCAGGCTCTACGCTGTCAGCACAGAGTCCAAGGCAGGGCTTGATGGCACGAACCATGAGATCATGATCTGAGCCACCCAGGTACTCCGATCCTCCCAATTTTTTTTTTTTTTAAGATTTTATTTTAACCTGACCTCTACATCCCACATGGGGCTTGAACTCACAACCCTGAGATTGAGTTGCACGCTCTCCCGACTGAGCCAGTCAGGCACCCCAGTCCAAAATATCTTGATGATGGAGATAAATAAAGTCCAATTATTTGAGTCAATTATGTCAGTTCCCATTTAATGTAGGAATGTAACTGACTGATGTAGACTTAATTTATGGGCTGTAATATACTTAGATTTTGATGATCCAGGAGGTTGACCCTTTTTTTCTCAACTGGCCATTTTTCTAAGGATATTTACAAGTCTTTCCTCTATAGGTTCCCCGTGATAAAATGATGTTAGGATACCTTTGGTATTCAGGTGGCTATTATTTTTTTGTTTGTTTATTTTGAGGCGGGGGGGGGGGCGGGGGGCAGAAAGAGAGAGAGTGAGAATGTATCCCAAGCAGGCTCCATGCCATCAGTGCAGAGCCCCACTCGGGGCTCGAACTCAAAAACAGTGAGATTATGACCTGAGCTGAAACCACGAGTTGAAGGTTTAACTGACCGAGCCACCCAGACACCCCTCAAGTGACTATTGATTTGGACCTAGACCTCTGGGGCATCTGTCCTTATTAATAGAAGAGGTGGGTCCAGAATGACAAACTCAGAAGCATTAGGTCCTTACATGTGCTATAAAAATCATAACTGAAATTAGGCTGGCTATCCAGGATTGGATTGCCAATGTAAGGAAATGTGTTACAGATGGGATCTCTCTCTCTCTCTTTTTTTTTTTGAGACAGCATGCACACATGAGTGGGGGAAGGGCAGAGGGAGAGAGAGAATCCCAAGCAGGCTCCATGCCCAGCATGAAGACCAACCGTGAGATCATGACCTGAGCCAAAATCAGAAGTCGGATGCTTAACCGTCAGAGCCACCCAGGCATCCCACAGATCTGATCTCTTCTACACAGATTAGCTAAGTCTGTAGAGAAAGGTTAGAGAATCTAGATCATTGCTTTTTTTTTTTTTTTTTTCTCATACTGACATTCTGGGAGAGAAGTTTGAGTAATTTTAGACCATCTGTATTTGCCTTTGGGGTTTCAGGATTTTGCAATTCCAGTCTGTTAATTGACATTTCCGACATAATGGAGATCTAACTCACATGATCCTCTCAGTCAGATGTTCTCATCTTTGCCCATGATTTCAGCAACTGCCTCTTTGCCAATGGTTCCACACTTTATCTCCACCCTGGGCCCCTGAGACCCAACTCCATTTATACAACTGCCAACGTGCCATGGTGTGACACTGGTTTATAATAGGTACGTATTTGTTCTTTGTCCCTCTTGACACAGAGCTCCTAAAACTCTTGGATCTTCTTAAGTGAAGAGCCCAACAAAGATGTCCTGTGTTTGGTTAATGAGATGATTTTGGAATAGCACCTAAGGATAGGGGGTGGTTGCTGGTGGAGTCGGCAAGGGTTGGAACTTTTAGCTCCTCCCCATCCCACCTCTAGGGAGAGGAGGAGCTGGAAATTGAGTTAAATCACCAGTGGCCAGTGGTTTAATCAAACATGCCTATGTAATGAAGATTTTATAAAAACCCAAAAGGAGGGGGTCTGGAGACCTTGTGTTGGTCCCCACTTGGAATTTTGGGGAGAGTGGCATGCTCAGGGAGCATGGAACCTCTTCGCCCCTTGTTTTATGCATCTCGTCCATCGGGCTGTTCCTCAGTTGCATCTTTTCATAATGAACTGGCGGTCCAGTAAATACAATGTTTCTGAGTTCTGGGAGCCACTGGAGCAGACTCCTCTAACCCAAGGAAGGGGGGGTTGTGAGAATCTCTGATTCATGGCCAGTTGGTCAGAAGCACAGGAAACGATCTGGACTTGCTATTGGCATCTGACACGGGGAGGAGGCAGTCCTGTAGGACCGAGGTCTTTTGTTAAGTAGCAAAATTCATCCAAGTAACTTTGAAGGTCTAATCAGCTTTACTAAATTATTCATGAATCAGGCAGTGCCACATCCAGAAGTAGAGGGCAGATCTGAGGAGTTGTACAAAATGGAAGATTTTTATGGAAGGAGGGTGGGGCAAGGAAATCAGCGAAATGAAAGGATTATTCTAGGCAAGGCTGCTTTCTAGGGGGAATAGCAGGGGCTCTTAGCCTCCAGATGACCTCCTGTTTCTTTGGGGGATGGAGGGGGCCCAACTGGCAGACTCATTGGCGCTGACTGAAAAGTTTCCTGACTTCCCCCTCGCCCCCTCTCCTGGGGAGGTCAAGAGTGCAATTAAATTATGTGTTTCCTTTTTCTTTTTTAAAGTTCATCTCTATTTTAGAGAGAGAAGGAGAGAGGCAGAGAGAGAAGAGAGGGAATCCCAAGCAGACTCTGCACTATCAGCCTGGAGCCCAACATGGGGCTCGATCTCATGAACCGTGAGATCATGACCTGAGCTGATACCAAGAGTCAGATGCTTAACCGATTGAGCCACCCAGGCTCCCTGCAATTCGATGATGTATGAAGCACTGGTTTGGGAACTGGGGTCTAAGTGACACCATTTGGGCCTGTGGGCATTTGTTTCATTTTGTTTTAATTTCTTCAACTGAAGATGCTATCTCTGGGTAGGTAGTGCCAGAATGGAGTTGAATTGTGGTACACCCAGCTGGATGTATGAGGGTCCCCCTGACCCTTGGAATTGGGTGTAGACCCTTATGTGGACATTTGGATGGCTCCATGGTACCTCGAAAATAAAGTGCCATTTCCCAGGGCTCCTGACCCCTTGCCCTCCCACCTAGATAGTTCTTACTAAAAGTCGAGCTATTAAAAATCTTTAAAAAGGTAGAACAGTGCATCAGAGAGCCCACGTAGAAGGTCCTTCGGGTGTCTTCACTCACTCACCAAAGTGCACCAGAAAATGTCGGCAAATCACTGTGCCCCTTCTGAAAGCCTACTAAGTCATAGATGAAGGCCGACAGCTTTTCTGGTAAACTCTCCCTAGCTCGGATCAGTGCCACTTAAATTCTGGCTCAGTTGCTGTCTGGAGGTTTGCCAACAGCATTTTTGTTTGGCATGCTTTTTGGAGCCACTGCCCAGGGATCCCAGGGCAATGTAAAGAGCTTGGTCTAGAGTGAGGGAGGCTGGAGTTCAAACGGCAGACCTGCTACCTCCTAGGGGGTGACCTTGGCTATGTTTCCGAACCCTCAGAGCCACTTTCCTCATCTCAAAATGGAAACACACCGGCCTTGTAGGGTTTTGAAGTAATGTATGCCTAGTGTGTAAATACTCAATGAGCGTTAGTAATTCCTTCTCACCTTTTACAAAGTCGCAGGTTCTCTAGCAGTTTCTTTATAGTTCTGTTACCCAGCAGAATTTACATCTTGGTTGTACTTGATAACATGAGCATTCCTTAGATCTTGTTCAATTGGGGAAATAAGATATTTTGTCTTCCTTCTGTTTTGTCTGTTCTCTGGTGGTAAGTGTGCTGTTAACACAGAATATGTTAGAAGAAAAAAAGGAAAATTTTTTTCCTAGTAATTTAACCACTTTTTCTTTTCTTTTACACTATGCTTTTTTATTTTTATTTTTATTTTTTTAAGTAAACTCTACCCCCAACATGGGGCTTGAACTCATGACCCCAAGATCAAGAGTTGCATGCTCTACTGGCTGAGCCAGCCAGGTGCCCCTAACCATTTTATTTTATTTTTATTTTTATTTTTATTATTTTTATTTATTTAAAAAAATTTTTTAATTATTGAGAATTAAATAAAATAAATAAATATAAATATTTATAAATTTAATAATATAATATAAAATATATTATATAAAATATATATAATATAAATAATATAATATAATATAATATAATATAATATAATATAATATATTTATAAATATAAAATAAATAAAAATAAATTAATTTTTGAGACAGAAACAGAGCATGAATGGGGGAGGGGCAGAGAGAGAGGGAGACACAGAATCGGAAGCAGGCTCTAGGCTCTGAGCCATCAGCCCAGAGCCCAATGTGGGGCTCGAACTCCCGGACCGCGAGATCGTGACCTGATCTGAAGTTGGACGCTTAACCAACTGAGCCACCCAGGCACCCCTATTTTTATTTTTTTAATTTTATTTATATTTTATTTTTCAAGCTAGACCAGTGTATGGGATTAGGTATGAAAATTTGCTCTTAGATTTCTGTATTGCTTTTATGAACAATTACCTTGGAATTACCTCTTGAAAGGAGTTCCCTCTGTAACTTGGTTGGCGTAGCGTCCGCTCTGCAAATTCCAGACCCAGTTAGACTGTGATGCAGCTGTTAGCACATGAACATCAACATCTAAATTATAATGACTCTTTTTTAAAAAACTTTTTAATGTTTATTTATTTTTGAGACCGAGAGAGACAGAGCATGAGCAGGGGAAGGGAAGAGAGAGAGGGAGACACAGAATCCGAAGCAGGCTCCAGGCTCTGAGCTGTCAGCACAGAGCCCCACGCAGGGCTCAAACCTACAAACTGTGAGATCATGACCTGAGCCGAAGTTGGATGATTAACCCACTGAGCCACCCAGGCACCCTTAGATTACAATAACTCTTAATTTAGAGATTGGCAGTCCTCAGAGGTATCAGATATATACTCAGCATCAGGTTTGCTTGTGTGTTTCCACTATTGCCCCTGACCCCTCTGCTCTCAGTGAGCAAAAGATTTGAAAAGATGCATTGCAAGAGAGGAAATCCAAAAGACCAATACCTGTTCAGAGATAGGGAAAACAAGATCACACTGAGATGTCATTAACACATCAGACTGACTACGAATGTAAAGTATGACAATAACAAGAATTTGGAAGGCTATGGATCTGTAGGAACTTGCACGTTGCTAGCCAGTGGGTAAATTGGTACAAGCAATTTTGGATAATTTATCATCTGGTCAATTTGAAGATTTGCATACCCAACGACCTAGCAGTTCTCCTACATCTATGTCCTAGAGATTTCATGCTTCTGTCCATCTGGAAACATGTACAAGAAAGTTCACTGGGGCGCCTGGGTGGCTCAGTCTGTTGAGCATCCGACTTCAGCTTGGGTCATGATCTCGCAGTTTGTGGGTTCGAGCCCTGTGTTGGGCTCTGTGCTGCCAACTCAGAGCCGGGAGGGAGCCTACTTCGGATGCTGTGTTTCTCTTTCTCTGTCCCTCCTCTTTTGGCATTCTCTGTCTCTTTCTCTCAAAATAAACCAACAGTTAAAAAAAAAAGGAAAGCTCATCATTCCAACCTGGAAACCAGTTACTCATCAGTAACAGAATAAATAAATAATGAAACATTTTTACAATGGAGTACTACAGAAAACAAAAATTAAAACTACATACAACAGGGGCACCTGGGTGGCTTAGTCAAGTGTCCGACTTAGGCTCAGCTTATGATCTCACAGTTTGTGAGTTTGAGCCCCATGTTGGGCTCTGTGCTGACAGTTCAGAGCCTGGAGTCTTCTTCGGATTCTGTGTCTCCCACTGTCTTTGCCCGTCCCCTGCTTGTATTCTGTCTGTCTGTCTGTCTGTCTGTCTCTCTCTCTCTCTTTCTCTCTCAAAAATAAATAAACATTAAAAAAATTAAAAAAAAACAAAAAAACCCTACATACAACAAATGAATTTCACAGTGTTATGCAAAAGAAGTATGGTGCTCTATGTCTCGAATGATGTTTTTATCAAGTTCAAAAACAGATACAACTTAAATTTAATAGAACATCACCACGTGAGGGCAAGGATCCTTATTACTATTGTTTCAAGTGCTCAGAAGAGAGCCTGGCAAGTACTAGATGCTCAATGAATATCGAATAACCTTCACCAGATTGTTTAAGCATATATATGTGGGTGCCAAAATATAAAGAGAGACCATAATCATAAAAGCCAGGATAGGATAGAGTTACCTGTAGGGATCAGGGAAGAAGTTATAAGTGGGAAGGAATGAATGGGGAGGGGTCTTTGAAGTGATGGTAATTTCTTGACCTGGGTGGTGATTTATGCGTTTTCGCTCCTTTTATTCCTTAAACTATACATTTGTTTTATGTGTTTTCTTTCTTTTTTAAGGTTTATTTATTTGTTTTGAGGTAGAGAAGGAGAGAGAGAATCCCAAGCAGGCTCCACACTGTCAGCACGGAGCCTGCAGGGGCTTGAACCCATGAACTGTTAGGTCATGACCTGAGCAGAAATCAAGCATCAGACATGTAACTGATTGAGCCACCCAGGCACCCCTGCACTTTCTTTCTTGTAATTTCCCAATGAAATAGCTAGCGCCACAGCCTTCTAGGCTATTCGGTTTCATTTTTTTTTAAGTTTACTTATTTTGAGAGACAAAGAGTGCATGAGTGGGCAAGGGGCGGAGAGAGAGGGAGAGGCAGAATCCCAAGCAGGCTCTGCACTCTCAGCGCAGAGCCCGACGTGGGGCTTGAACCCACGAACCGTGAGATCATGACCTGACCTGAAGTTGGATGCTCAACTGACTGAGCCACCCAGGAGCCCCAGGATTCTTTTCTTTAATTGATAGTTGTAATTGGGAGGAATAAAGCAACAGTAACAAGCATGTAGGGTGTGTGTGTGTGTGTGTGTGTGTGTGTGTATAAGTGGACAGTAGATTCTCAGTGAGTATATTGCCCTCTAGTGCTGGAATGTAGCCCAGCCAGGAACACTCCTCAGCTCAAACTGCAGTTGAAACACTTTCCACCCAAGAGCCTGATTACGGACCTGATTTTTGATTTATCTGTGGGTTCTCAGAAGAATTCGTGATAGTTACCCGGTGTGATAGAAACCTGCAATTAACAGTAACTTGCCCTTTTGGGCACTGGTTGGGGAACCAGTGTGGACGTTTCCGGGGACTGTAATCTTACTAAGTATAGTTGGAGATGTGGCAACTTTAGTAGTAACAGCTCATTTCCGTGACTAGTTTTGACTCACAGGGTTTTTTTGTTTTTTTTTGTTTTTGTTTTGTTTTGTTTTTTACATTTGTGGTAAGGGGTTGATTAGTGTGTGAATCTTGCCCCCAGAGTATATAATCTTTTGTTCTTCATGGAAGATAATCTTACTACTCTTTATGTGCTTTGTATTCAATATCGCTGGTGTCAAATTCTGTATATAATGGCAGGGTACCAGATTCAGGGTTTTTTTTTTTTTTAAAGTTTATTTATTTATTTTGAGAGAGAGAGAGAGAGGGAGAGAGAGAATCCCAAGCAGGCTCCAGGCTGTCAGCACAGAGTGGGGCTCAAACTCATAAACTGTGAGATCGTGACCAGAGCCGAAATCAAGAGTTGGGTGCTTAACTGACTGAGCCACCCAGGCGCCCCTGGATTCAGCTTTTTAAATTCAGCAGTCAAGGCAGACAAAAGGCTTATCCAGGTTTTGTTATCAGGGAGGGCAAGCATGTTAAAAAATGGATCCTTCCTTTGACCACCTGTCTGATCAGTCAGGGTCCAAGCAGGAGACAACAACCACACAGGAATTTGAAAAGGAAAAGTTAAGGATAAATATTAACTATCACCAGGGCTTGAGGTACCAGCAAATTGGCTAGTAAGAACTAAAAATGTTGAAGAAAACAGGAATAACATCTCTAGGAAGCAGCCACAGTCCCTAGGGCCGAGAGAGAGCACTGCAGGGAGGGGCGAATCTGAAAGACCTCTGATCCCTCCCCCTCCCCCTCTGCCTCCCCACCCCTCCCCCTCCGCCTCCCCACCCCGATTTGTCCGGTCTCCGGGCTGAGATCCAGACCTCACTGCAGAGTGTGCAGCTGGGACCCACTCCATGGTGGAGGAATAAATCACTGAAGTGCCACCTTGGTGGAAACTGCTAGAAATAGGTCTTCTAGGATGCTAAGGGGAGCTGTTCAGAGGGAGGTACCAGGCTTTGGGACCCAAGCGGATGTCCGGAGGGAGCTGCTGCTGGCTGCCAGCTGCCTGCTACCTATGCTGCCTGAGCCCACAGCCCTGGCACCTGTGTGGGGTGTGTGTGTGTGTGGGGGGGTACGGTTTGCTGAGGAGCACCGAGGAGCAGGGAAGAAAAGTCTTCCTCTGCCAGTGTTCCTCCCACGCCCTCTACTGATGAAGCTTAACACTGTGCCAGCTGGCACAGCCAAAACGCAGCTTCCTTTCTCTCTTCACGGAGCCGGCCATGGAGGGTGGGTTTGGACCCCTGAGTCAATGAACTGACTGCAGACCTGGTACGTCCATCTTTAGTGTCACAGAGCCTTTAGAGGGATCTGATGACTGTCACCCGCCATGCCCCTGTGAAGCCGCAGGTGCCAGGCACTGAGGATACACCCAGGAATAAAGCATTCTGTGACGTCAACCTCATGGGTTCATGGTGGAGAAGAGCCCCCTCCATGCATAAGTAACCTTGGCCAAGGGCGGCCAGTGGCAGAGATGAGTTCTGGGAAACTCTTTGGACAGGCGGGAAAGACATGTGAAGTTCAGGAAAGTAAAATTATAGGGGGATGATGACTTCATTGAGGCGGGATGGCATGATGCATGAAAGAGGCTGCTCTAGACTGAATGTTTGTGGACCCCTCCCTGCAATTCATAGTTGAAATCCGCCCCACTGTGATGGCATTAGCAGATGATCAGGTAGGGACTGGGGGACATGAATAGATTAAGAAGGCAGAGGCTTCATGAATGACTGTATTGCCTTTATTGAAGACACCCCACAGAGCTCCCTCTCCTTCATGTGGGGACTCAGCAAGAACATGGCTATTTAGGAACCAGGAAGCCAGCCCTCCCCCTAAACACCACATCTGGCATCTCCTTGATGTTTATTTTTGTCTCTGATAAACATATTGGGTGTGCTGATGAGGTTTTGATTGAACAGCCTCTTCTACTTTATTTTTCATTTTTAAACTTTTTATTTATTTTTACTTTTTAAATTTATTTTGAGAGAGCAAGGGCAAGCGGGGAGGGGGGTGGGGCAGAGAGCGAGGGAGAGAGAGAATCCCAAGCAGGCTCTACGATGTCAGTGCAGAGCCAGACTCGGGGCTCCATCCCACCAACCATATCATGACCTGAGCTGAAACCAAGAGTCAAACGTTTAACCAACTAAGCCGCCCAGGTGCCCCAGCCTCCTGTAGTTTAAAAACAAGTACCATTGTTAGATGGTTGCAAGACTCTAACGAAGTGTGTAGGTAAATAGGTAGTTAAGATGCAAACCTCCCTTTATCCCTGGTGCCCACCCAAGATCAGAGTAGAGGGCTGGTCCCAGGAGAGACTCTGGAGATACAGGGTCCGTGTATTTGGTGGATCTCCCAAGCTCCTAACTGCCTTAGCATCCATCACATCACTGAGCATTCCACCATATAGGGTAGCCAAGGATCTGCAGAAAAATATGTGAAACACTATCTCGTATCATTTCTCACTCACTTCTTTGATGGAAATTCCCCCGTTCTCTTACTTCTAGAACACTGCTGAAGAGCTTCTATACTTGCTATTTTTTTGTTCTTCCGACTGTGTCTTAAATGTGGTGCCTTCTAGCTTTTACCCCCTCCATTCACAGATGGTTGCAGGTCTTCTGGACCTGAAGCTTATATAGTAAAACCTTGACTTGCGAGCATAATTTGTTCGGGCAACGTGCTTGTAATCCAAAGCACTTGCGTATCAAACCGAATTTAAAGAACCATTGGCTCAATTGTGATCGTGCGACGTTCGGCGTCACGTATTGAAGACATTTCTCATTTATCAAGTTAAAATTAGAAATGTTTGCTCATCTTGTGGGATGCTTCCAGAACAAGTTACTCACAATCCAAGGTTTTACTGTACAGTGTTTTTGGTGGGGAAACCTCTGTAAGAAAAAGAATATCAGATTATGAGACAAAAGGAGGTATGGAAGTAAATGTGTGGAATGAAAACAGTGATGACAAATTATGAATTCAAAGCTGGTAAATACTACGAATATTACAAACTCCAGGAAAATAGCAGTGTATCTTAGTAGGTAAGTGACATATATTTTTTACATGACTTTTCCCCGACATCTGTGGGTTTTGCATGCTCTTGGTCTCCTCCTATGATAAAATCTTATAAACTTCTAAAGATAAAACATAAAGATAATTTAGTCTTTCCTCTAGCATAGTTGATCATTGTGTTTGATTATTGATAATGGGGATGCATAAAACCTAAAACTTTACACAAAGATATCCTCCTCCTTTGTATCACTGCTGCAGGTTTGTACCCAACAAACACGGAAGTTCTCAAACTGTTTTGCATGAGTCACATTCACATACAAAAGGACATAAAAGGCATATGTTAATAAGTATATTCACAACATTATCACATCTACTCTTGACAGGAGCGAACTTTCATTTTGACAATGTGTGGATGAGAACAAATAGCTTGCTTATAATGACGAATTTTGCATGGATAGGTTCTTGCTCCAATATATTTCAAATTTCATCTCTTTTCTGCTGCGTGACTATTCACTGTGCAGATTGCCAGACCCAGGGGCCATTTATCAGTCCTGCTTTTACTCATCAGCACTGGGTCACGCCCTTCTCAGGGAAATAGGTTTTCTCTTGGTTTCTACGAGTTCATAGTCTCCTAGGTTTTTCTTTTGTCATAGACTCTTCCTTTTTTGTCTACTCTGTGCCACAGGGTTTTGGTATTTGTGCTGCTTCTCATTTAAACTTTTTTTCAATGTTTGTTTATTTTTGAGAGAGAGAGAGTACGTGTGCGCACACAATCGGGGGAGGGACAGAGAGAGAAGGAGACTGAGAATCCAAAGCAGATGGTGTCAGTGCAAAGCCACATGTGGGGCTCGAACCCAGGAACCATGAGATCATGACCTGAGCCAAAGTTGGACGCTCAACTGACTGAGCCACCCAGGCGCCCATGGGCAGCTTCTTGTTTAAACTCACTCTTGAGAGTGATCACGTCCTGCCTCGTCCTTGTATGTACTGGTTATAAAAGGATGGGTCCCATATTCACACCCCTGGCTTGGACCTCTGCCTGAGCCTTAGACACGTAAGTTGTTGACTTACTCACTATCTTGCTTGGCTGTCTAATCAGCATCTCACAAAAAAATGACTACACTCACAGATAGAGGCTTCCAGTTACGGAATGAGTAAGCCACAGGGATAAAAGGCACATAGAGAATATATAGTCCGTGATATTGCTGTGTTGTATGGTGATAGAGGTGGGTACAACTGGTGGTGAGCACAACATAATGTATAGATCTTATAGGATCACTGTGTCAGACACCTGAAAGTAATGTAACGTTGTGTGTCAACGCAAATGAAAAAAATATATAAGAAAAAAAAATGTGCATAAAATGAAACACAATCCCAAACCTATCTTCCACATTTTGGCGAATGCCTCCACCGTTTACTCAGGAGGTCGGTCTCATATTGACTGAGGAGTCATTGTTGGATGTCTCTTTTTGCCCGTCCTACACATCAGTCCATTGCCAAGTGCTGTCAAGCCAACCTTCAAAATATATTCCGCCCCCCAACCACCCTAGGTCCAGACCATTGCTACTGCTGTCTGGGCATCTGTCACTGCTCCCCAGCTGGGTCCCTGTTCCTCCCTTGTCCCTGACAGACAGTTCTCTCTCATCCTTTGCTCAGAAGCCCCTGCTGGCTTCCTGCTGTGTTTAGACCATAATTCCGAGTCTTATCATGACTTTTAGGGCAACATGTCAGTGGTTCTCCAAGTGTGTTCCTGGGCTGTCAGTGTCAGCTGGAACTTGGTAGAAAGGTGCATTTTTAGACCCCACCGGTTGAAGCAGAGCTCTGGAGAGGGGCGGTCCTCACATGCCCCCTGGGTGATGGTGTGGCGGGCTCCGTGGGTCTACGTGGCCTGGCCCGGGGCTGGTCCTCTGCCCCCTTGCTTATCACCTTTCTTGCTAGCCCGGCTTCTCCTGGGACATGACGATTGGAATCTTCAGAGCTTTGGCCATTGTGGGTCCTCTGCCTCCACCCTCTTTCCCCAGCCGTGCGGATGGCTCCCTCCTTGCTGTGTAGGGCGCTGTGCAGAGGGCCTACCTGGCCACCCTTGCCGGAATCACTCACTCTTTCCCCTCTCCTTAGCCCTGCTCTGCCCAGTTGCTGGCTTTGCACAGGGGTTTGAGTCCTCAGAACACCCGTTTCCTCTTTAACGAAATAGAGCCAGTTACACCCACATTCCAACTGGAGGTAAATTGAGGATTATATGCGCATAAGTCTCCTTCCATGGTGCCTCACCATGGTGGGTGCTAAAGAATGTTCATTTTTGGGGCACCTGGGGGGCTCAGGTCATGATTTCATGGTTGACAAGTTCAAGCCCCGCATCAGGCTCTGTGGTGATAGCTCAGATGCTGGAGCCTGCGATTCTGTGTCTCCTTATCTTTTTGCCCTTACCCCACTTACAATCTGTCTGTCACTAAATAAACATTAAAAAAATTAAAATATTAAGGAAAAGGTGTATTCCTGGGACACCTGGAATGGTTGTGGTTCAGTCAGTTAAGCGTCCGACTTAGGCTCAGGTCATGATGTCATGGTTGGTGATTTCGAGCCCCACATCAGGCTCTCTGCTATCAGAGCAAAGCCCTGTTCAGATCCTCTGTCCCCCTCTCTCTCTGCCCCTCCCCAACTCATGCTCTCTCTCTCTCCCCCTCTGTCTCAAAAATCAATAAATATTTAAAAAAGGGTGTGGTCCTAGAATTCTAGGGAGGCCCCAGAGGCTGACAGGGTGACTAGGGGGAGGTCTGTTAAGACCCCGTGTGTCTGTTGGTGATAAGTCTCCCCAGGTGGACGTTAACCCCAGCCGGCAAGGCCTACTTCAGCAATCAGCTTACTCTGGAGTCTAGAGTTTTCTTCCCAGCTATATGCCTGTCAGATGTGAGTGTTGGTACCCAAGAGGAATGCTTACCGGCACCGCTAGAATGGCTAGAAATGTGTATTTGCCCTTGTGTGAGTCTCTCCTTCTCTGGTCTCGATCTTCTTGCCCTTGGGGCCTGACCCTAAGTTGGGAAAGGTGATAGTTAGCACTGGTTATACCGATAGCCTTGCTACTCTTGGCACAAGAAACCAAAGGCCTTGGGCATCTCAACGAATTAAATTGCAAAGGTTCCATTTCAGTGCAGGAAACTAGGGAAATTATCACCCCTGGAATCTTTCTAGGGTCCCTCCAACGACAGCCTTTACTGGGAATCTGCTTCTGTGTGGTTGTCAGTCTCTGAGGAGTACGAGAGCTTGCTTTCCTTCGTTCTGTGTGAAATCGTGCATTCTGTTGTTTTTATTTCTACTTCGAAAATTTAATTTAATTTAAATTTTGTTAACTGAAGAATCATTACCATACAGTGTTGCGTTAGGTTGAGGTGTATGACAGAGTGGCCTGCTATTTATACCCATTACAAAATGGTCGCCACAGTGTGTCTGGTTACCATCGGTGACCAGTGTTGTTTTTATCGAAAAAATGATCTCCCGTTTTATTTTGTGATTCTTTCCAAGCTTGTCAAAACCAACCAACCAACCAACCAACCTACAGAGTTTTCAAAACATTACCTTTATTAAAAATAAAGTTCTGGGTGGCTCCGTCGGTTAAGCATCCAACTCTTGATTTCGGTTCAGTCATGATCTCACGGTTGGTGGGACTGAGCCCCGCATGGGGCTCTGTGCTGAGCATGGAACCTGCTTGGGTTTTCTCTCCCTCTCTCTATCTCTCTCTGTCCCTCTCCCCTGTTCTCTCTCTCTCTAAAAGAAAAGAATTTAAAAAAATAAGTAAAGCTCTTATGGAATGATTTCCCTGTAATTTGTTTTCTCTAGATAGCTTGCCAGGATTTTGTTACCTTTGCGAAGTCCTGGGTCACAGAGTCTTACACTGTCCTGTAGTTGAAATATGCAACCTCAGCCCCAACATGACACTCCCTTTTCCTTATTTTGCTCAGTGTCAAACCATGGAAATAAGCCCCCACTTTTCCTGGATTTTTCCACAATTTCTAGCTATGCCACTGCTGTTGATACATTCTGAGTGATTTTTAACCAGTAAAACATTTACGTTTTTCTCTTCAATCAGTACAGTGTTCCAAGTATCTGCTGAGAGCTGACAACCTCTTTCAGGGCAACTATGTTGGTGAAGCTTTTGAATAAAGATTAATCACCATCTGTCTCCTGTTTTTTATTAAGGATATTAACCCTTCTGTATATGTTACAAGTGTTTTTTTTTTTTTTCCAGTTGATTGTTTAGCTTTTGACTTTTTAGGGTATGTTTTGTCCCCCAAATATTGTATTATTATTATTTTTACTTTTTAAAAAATATTTATTTATTTTTGAAGGAGAGAGGGAGAGAACATGAGCAGGGGAGGGGTCGAGAGAGAGGGAGACACAAAATCCGAAGCAGGCTCCAGGCTCCGAGCTGTCAGCACAGAGCCTGACGCAGGGCTCGAATCCACGAACTGTGAAATCATGACCTGAAGTTGGCTGCTTAACTGACTGAGTCACACAGGTGTCCCTATATTTTTTATGTAATAAATCTTTTCATCCTTTTCAGTTATAGTCTGGCCTATGACATATGCTCATCTGTTTTCTCCCAGTCACGAAGAGGAAATTTCCAATGACAGAGGTCACCTGAGGTCATTCCTTTGGCTTGGGCACCTGTAATGGCTTTGGGGAAAAAGCCTGGCAGCATGCAGGGTGGTAGTGATCGTGTCACTGACTTGGGATTTGTGATTGCTGAGAAATTAGCAACACTGTGCACATAAAACATCCGGGGTAAATGTCAGCCCTCGGCACTTGGACACTCTTGTTTTCCCTCCTTGAAAGACATTCTCTCAGCCCCAGAAAAGCAATGATCATATTTTATAAACATACACTCTCACTTGCTTGCAGTTGTGATCAGAATCAACAATTGTCTTCAAGTTAACATTGTAATACAGGTGTCTTTCCATATTCCCATATCCTTATTTTCATTGGTCACATATTATTCTAATTAGTTGACTGTATCAGAATTTCCTTTGAATTTTTTTTTTTTGGTCTTAGCCTGGGTTTCCCCTAAAAGTAGACCTTAGTCAAAAATTTTGGGGTAAGAAGTTGATTTGGGGGTAGCATGGGGTCAGATCATGCATCCTTTTGCTCTGGAAAATCATTTGTTGTCGACTTTATTTCAAAGCCTTTATTGTAAAGCTGTTGTAGCTTTGAGCGATAGCTTCCCCATTTCTTTCTTTAAAGAAATCTTTTTTAATTGTTTATTTCTAAGAGAGAGAAAGCACAAGTGGGGCAAGGGCAGAGAGAAAGGGAGACAGAGGATCCAAAGTGGGCTCTGTGCTGACAGCACAGCAGAGAACCTGATTCGGGCCTTGAACTCAAAAACTGTGAGATCATGACCTGAGGCAAAGTTGGGCACTTAACCGACTGAGTGACCCGGGCTCCTCAGCTTTCCCATTTCCAGGGCTTGTGATGTGTTTGAACTGCCTGGACCCCCATGTGTGGCCATTCACTGGCTTCTGCTTGGAATGCTCTGTAAACCACCGTTCAAAAGGTGTCTCCTCTGGAAAGTTTGCCCTGGTGCTTTGGGTAGAATTAAGTTTCTATAAGACTCGGCAGCCACCAATACTAGAGCGGTTATCTGTTTTTTGTTTTTGTTACTGTTTTTTTTTTAAATTAAAAAAAATTTAATGTTTATTCATTTTTGAGAGACAGAGAGAGACTGAGCATGAGCGGGGGAGGGGCAGAGAGAGAGGGAGACACAGAATCTGAAACAGGCTCCAGGCTCTGAGCTGTCAGCACAGAGCCCAGCACGGGGCTTGAACCCATGAACTGCGAGATCATGACCTGAGCCGAAGTCGAATGCTCACCCTACCAAGCCTCCTGGTACCCCTCTGTTTCCTGTTTTTATTTAGACAGACGAACACTCATGGGGTCGTTGCTGTAAGGCACCATCCAGGGGTGTCCTCATACTACACCTTAGATTCTTATATTCCAATTCTTGATATGCTTCTTGTCTCCGTTCCGCTCTAAACTCTTCCAGGCCAAACTTTATTCTGTTCTTCATTTTCAGTTCTGTACATATCCTGTCATTTGACAACTTTTGAGTGAAATCAACAGATGCCCTGGACCAACCAGCTAGAACCTGTGAGTTTATTGATAGAAGGAAAACCACTTTGCCTTGTCACATAAGGTCCATGGCAACTAATGGTTGACCGTTCAGTCCTCCCTGATGTAATGGCCAAATGCTATTTCAATTAAAATTTTTTTTATTGTGGTAAAACATCTAAAATATAAAATTAATCTTTAAAAACTTTTTTTTAAATGTTTATTTATTTTTTGAGAGACAGAGACAGAGCATAAGCAGGGGAGGGGCAGAGAGACAGGGAGTCACAGAATCCAAAGCAGGCTCCAGGCTCTGAGCTGTCAGCATAGAGCCTGATGTGAGGCTCAAACCCATGAACTATGAGATCATGACCTGAGCTGAAGTCAGACGCTTAACTGACTGAGCCACCCAGGCACCCCTAAAATTAATCTTTTTTAACCATTTTTAAGTGTACAGTTCAGCGGCATTAAGTACATTTGCACTCTTGGACAATGGTCACCTCTGTCCATCTCCAGAAATTTTTCAGGTTTCCAAAATGAAACTCCTCATCTATTTTATTTTTTTTAAATCCCCCCCCGACTCCTTGTCTATTTTAATTTAAAAAGTATTTATCAGAGTAACATGTGCACATAATTTAAGAATAATATAGTACAATAAGTCATATATATATATATATATATATATATATATATATATATATATATATTTTTTTTTTTTTAAGTTTATTTTTTTTGAAGAGCTCCTGGGTGGCTCAGTCTGTTAAGTATCCAACTTCGGCTCAGGTTATCATACGGTTCAGGAGATCGAGCTCAGTGTCGGGCTCTGTGCTCACCATGTGGACTCTCCCTGGGGTTCTCTGTCCCTCTTTCTGCCCCTTACCTGTGCACACTCGTGAGATCACCACCTGAGCTGAGATGAAGAGTCAGGCACTTCACCGACTGAGCCACCCAGGTGACCCAGTACTGCAAATGTTCTAAAGAAAAAGCTCAGTTTCCCATTCCTTCCCCATCTCCTTGTCTCAACCTACAGGCAGTTACATTCTCTTTTCGTAGTTGCTTTTGATAATTATCTCCATATTTACAAATACTGAGTTTTTCCTGCTATTTTGATTTTACTTTACTTTTTACATTTGTTTAAACTGAAGTAGAGTTGACACACATGTACTGCTATTTTTATTTATTTATTTTGTTTTCCTTCGAAGTTTTTGTTAACTAACCAGAATTAAAATACATAATGTGGTATTAGTTTCAGGGGTACCGCCATTTTTAAATGTATCAGGTTAACATTGTCTACAGACTTCCATAACTTTAGTGGAAGCTCTGGCTTTTTTCTCTCTACCACCTTTATTCTCAGTCCTTCCTACAGCGATTCTTTGAGTTTTGGTTCAATCAGTAATAATCGTGATGTCATTGTGGTTCAGTCAAAAACTAGGGTTTATACCATTTGAGCTCATAGTGACGTAAAAACCTTGCATTCAGGGTTCAGGTGGAAGAGAAAGACTGAGTCACTCTGAAGTTTTTTATTTAATTTTTTTTTGGGGGGTGTCTAGAGCCCCATCAGGGCTTTCTGATCCACTTGGTGTCCCAGAATTTTGAGATGCTAAGGCTTGATTTCTCTAGAGACAAACCCTCTGTATGCAGTGTGGGCGGGGTGGGGAAGCCAGGGTTGGGTGAGGACTGTAGTCCCCTGGCTCCGTGGGCTTGGCTCCCAACTGCTCACAACCCGTTCCTTTGTCTCTAGTCTTTGCTATCCCCCTGCCTTTGATTCTAGATGCTTCTCGACACATGGGCTCTGCAGAGTGAATTCCTGTGCTTCCCACAGCGTGGCTGTCTCTGGGCAGTTAGGTGGAAATGCCAGTGTGTGTAACATCTATGGTCCTCGATCATCCACACATGTGCTAATATCCCTTGTCTGTCACTGTTTCCTTTCCCTTTGTCCTATGGATGATAGCCTTTTAATTTGGTCTCTATGGTTCTGGTTGAGTGTAGGGAGGGAAAGGAAGCGTGTACGTGTGGTCAATCTGTCACAACTCACTTGAGATTCACATGCTCCTTAAATAGAGAAAAGGCCCCAACATTTAAAATTCAGTTAAAACCCATCGGGCATTTCTGCAAATTTGTGGCAAGTGGGAGCACTGGGGAGTGGGAAGGATGGGTCAGTCTTTCCTTCTTACTCTCTTTCCTCAAGATGTGGAGAAAATTAGGGTACAGAATGAAAGCTTGAAAAAGAAACTCATTTTTGGAAGGACCCACTGTTCATATGATGTTCATGATGTCTCGAGGGTGTGGGTGTGATGGTGAGAACACACTGAAATCCGATTTGCATGATATGTTTTTGATGTGTTTGATAGATTTAGAAACTTATTATTTTATACCACTTGGGTAAGGTTATTTTCATGTTTTAGAAAATCTTCCCATTTGAAGATCAAAGTTAGGATATAGTGTCGACTCTGGCATAGTATTGGCATGCTTTCGAGTTGGGGCTCGCAAGTTCACGTTCCTGGGATGAACCCGGGGGACAGTGGAGACTGCCCCACCACTGTGGACTCATGCATTTTTTTTAATGTTTGTTTATTCATTTTGAGAGAGAGTGTGTGATTTGGGGAAGGGTGGAGAGAAAGAATCCCAAGCAGCCTCCACATAGTGCAGAGCCCCGTATGGGGCTGGATGCCATGAACTGTGAGATCAAGACCTGGGCTTAAATCAAGAGGTAGGTGCTTAACAGGTGCCCCAGGATCAGGCATTCTTAATGCCATCTGCTGTAGACTCTGAATCCTGAAACTCCTCCTGGCCCGTCTTTAGAAGCCTCCCCTTGAACTTCAAACCTGCCCCTGCTCTCTGCTGCTTTGCTTTTTATGCACCGTTTCTCAATGGAAGGAAATTTGCTCCTGGGCACCGATGAGGTGGCCAGAGACCATTCACTTGCTCCAAATGTTTGTTCAGGGAGACACAGACATCGACAACAGCTGGGGGGGGTGGGTGAGAACCACCTCTGACTGTTCAGCTTTGCCCTGTTTGTCCAGTGGATCCAGGCTTTGGAAGGTCCGAGGGCACTGGTGTTTAGTGGAGGACAGCTGTCTTGTTTCAGTCCCTCTTTTTCCTGCGTCCTTGCTCCTGGATTCTTGCTCCTGCTTCTTGCCAGTAGGTGGCATGCTAGGCCTGGCAAAAACCAACAAGAACTGTGTTGTGAGCAGCTGGTTTGATCTTGCAGGGCCGGTTTTCCCCAGATGGGCGGTGCTGCGAAGAAATTCCCTGAAGGCAGCCCAAGGAGGATTGCCAGTAGGGATCCCCTCAGGCTGGACAGAGGGTCATCTTGTCTTCACTGTGTTTTAGAGTGTGTTTGCAGCTCTCTTCTCTCTCCCCCTTCCTCCCTACACACGCCTCAATCTTTAATATGAAAACCCCATTAGCTCCCACTTTCTGATCGTTGCTGGCATCCAGGTCAAGGGATGACGGTGTAACCGACAAAGGTCCTCTGAGGAGTTGATGAAACTCAGGTTAGAGGCAAGGCTTTGGGATAAAGCAGACCAGGATTGGGGCCGGAGGCAGAGAGTGGAATCGGTTCACCAAGTCAAAGCTGGGCCTCTGTCAAGGATGGCAGAGGGGAATGTGGCGGTGTGGGCTCACAAACTGTCCATGACTGCACAGGAGTGGCTGTGTCTGGGGGTGTCCTTGATACCTGTGAACCCTGGGCCTGCCAGTCAGCCTCTTGCCAGGCGTGTGGAGTGAGACTGTAAGAAGTTACGTACTGGGGTGAGGGAGCGATGGGTTCGAATTCAGCTCTGATAGCTCCTTGCACCGTGAGTCGGGACATGTTACACACCTTCCCTGAGCCTTTGACTTGTCCTCTTCCAGATGTGTTGATAATAGTCAAGGGGTGTTGTCCACGTCAGATGCAAAATTCTTCTTCCTGCCTCTGGGATCGAAGAGGTGCTTTGTAAACGGTATCTTGTGGTGTAATGAGTCATTTATGAAAGCATAATGCCAAGGAAAAAATAAAAGGCATGTCATAAATAAAATATTTGGTCACAAAGGGGAAGAAATCTGGGAAAATAGTGCTCAGTGCACCTGTCCTGCCCCGGGAGGGTGAGTTCCATCTTCCTGAAGGCAGTACGGTACTTCTGTGTGATGGGTGGGGAAGTTCTGTGCCTTAAAGATGGCAGTAAAAACACTGTTGAGCTCACATGGAGCTACATCCCTTGGTTCACTCTTAATTTGTGTCTTATTTCTAATTACATAGTGACGATACAATGTTTTTTGGTCCACACCTAGGTAGCCTCATTTAGGAAGGAAAAAGGAGTATATCCAGAGCATTTGCAAGTATACTTTTAAATACAATGAAGCTGTGGTACATAGATAAAATGGAGTATTACTCGGTGATCAAAAAGAATGAAGTCTTGCCATTTGCAACTACGTGGATGGAACCGGAGGGTATTATGCTAAGCGAAATTAGTCAGAGAAAGACAGATATCCTATGATTTCACTCAGATGTGGGATTTAAGAAACACACAGATGATCACAGGGGAAGAGAAGGAAAAATAAGATACAAACAGAGAGGGAGACAACCCATAAGAGAGTCTTAAATACAGAGAACAGACTGAGGGTGGGTGGAGGGAGGTGGGTGGGGGATGGGCTAGATGGGTGATGGGCATCAAGGAGGGCAATTTTTGGGATGAGCAGTGGGTGTCGTATGTAAGAGGCAAGTCCCTGGGCTCTACTCCTGAAGCCAAGACCACACTGCATGTTAACTTACTTGGATCTAATTAAAATAAATATAATGAAGCCACATAGTGGAGAGAAGACACCAGAAACAGGGACAATACTCCCTTCCTCCCTCCAGGCTTTCCTTCCACTTCCTCTCTTTTGGGGTGAACAGCATCACCCCTGAGACCCCACACCAGCCTAAGCTGTGGAAAGATTTGGATACCTCAGTGGATGGAATTTCTTCTGTGTGCAAGTGTGCTGAGCGTCACAGGCAGCTCTTAACTCATGGACGTGGGGTAGGGACTTTCTGGTTTTGAAATCTCACATTTTAATTTTCTTGTGCTCCAACTTGTGCTCTTTATTGGAAAGCTGATAATAACAGGGGCACCTGGATGGCTCAGTTGGTTAAGTGTCCGACTCTTGTTTTCGGCTCAGGTCATGATCTCACGGTTTGTGAGTTCGAGATCTGCATCGGGCTCTGTGCTGACAGAGTGGAGTCTGCTTGGGATTGTCTCTCTCCCTCTTTCTCTGCTCCTCCCCACACTTGCCCCACCCCCCGCCTCAAAATAAATAAATAAACATTTTAAAAACAGAAAAAAAAAGCTGATAATAATGGTCAACCTGTAAGCTTATATATTTGGGGGCACCTGTGGACTTCTATTTCCAAATCTTGTGCCAAGGCTCTGCTGATGATGACAGGAAGGCACAAATGAGTTGGAAGTGAGCTGGAGGTGAAGACTCCCACCCCCTGTGCCCATCAGTTACACCCCACAGAGGTCAACTCCACCCCACAGCTGCAGGGTCCTGTTGAATCCAGACAACGAAGGTGTGTGGTTTGATCATAAGGAGCCATAAGGATGAAAGCATAGGAGGTGAACCCAGGTCTCCCTGATAAGTCACTGTGCAAACCACCATTCCATTGTAGAATGTTCTCTATTTGTGCAAAGTTCGGCACCCTCTGCTAGAATACATTTTTACATTAATAATTTGCTTGCATTTATCCGTTCATTCATTGAACAGTTTTATTTACTTTTGAAAGAGTATATGAGCAGAGGAGGGGCAGAGAGAGGGGGACAGACAGAGGATCCCAAGCAGGCTTGAAGACAGCAGAGAGCCTGATGCGGGGCTTGAATTCACAAACTGTTAGATCATGACCTGAGCCGAAGTTGGACGCTCAACCAAACCAGGCGCCCCTCCGATTTGCTTTTACAATGTGGTTTTATTGAACCAGCTCTGTGAAAATGTCACTGTCTATTTATGGTCTGAAAAGAAGGCAATTGCTGATTTGATGTAAGAGGAGCTTGAAGAGGATTTATGAGACTGGCATTTGTTTTGTTCTTTGGATCAAAAACTTAGATGGCAAATTTCAGATAGGCCAGAACATTCTGAGGTAGCCACCTACCTAGCTTGGCTGTCTAGTCCCCTGAAGTCATAGAGGAACTTGATCTGAATGAAAGGATGGTTCTTAAGTTTTCTATCCCTAAACATCTTTTTTCAAGTTAAAAAAATTGTTTTAAAGTAAGCTCTATGCCCAGCATGGGGCTCGGACTCACTACCTGGAGATCACATGCTCTACGAACTGAGCCAGCCAGGTGCCTCAATAAACGTCTGTTTTATGGCTCTCTTTGCCACCAGGACCTCAGTGGCAAGCTGTATTTGTGAAATCATTTTTCATTTCCTTTTTCATTAAATCTTCAAATATGCTTGTCTATTATGCAAGTTATGGTGAAGCATCTTTGTGGCTACTACCTCGTTCAGTGCATCCTGTATTCTCCTAGTTTCCCCCTCTCCTCCCCTCCCTTTCCTTCCTTCCTCCCTCCCTCCCTCCCTCCCTCCCTTCCTTCCTAATAACCTTCCTTCCTCCCTCCCTCCCTCCCTTCCTAATAACCTGTGTTATCTATCAGTGAATACCCTAGTTACTAAAAACCAACACTTGGGATGTATGACCACAGGATAAGATAGCAGAAATTGAGATTTTCCTGGAAATTCGTACTACACCTGATCTTGTTAACCAACTTTGTAATTTTCATGACAACACCGAGGTTTATAACATCTAAATAGGAAGTCTTATAATCAATTTATTGTCAAAATAACAATAATTATTGCTAGTTTTATTGAGAATGTACTAAGTCCAGACACTGGGCTAGGCCCTTCACATGCATTACATCTTGTGTGCCTTAACAGTACTGTGAAGTAAATAACAGCCCAATTTATCTAAAGAGGAACCCGAGTCTTTAGTCCCACCACTAGGGAGGGGCAGAAGCAGAACCTAGTTCTGTCTGTCTGTGGAGATCATGCTGTTAGCCACTCCATGGTGTTGGTCCTCCGTCAATGGAATCTGAGAAAAATCTCAAGTTGTGATGGGGTACTTGGTTTCCTTCTGGGCTGATTTCTTTCTAGGCAGACGAAGGAGGAAAAGTGCATTTATAATAGATATTCTTTTCAATTTTTGGACCTGCTTTCTCCTCACAACTCCATCACGATCTGCAGAAACACGGTAGTGGGGACAACAGAAGCCTGTTGATGGGAAGTTGGGTTGTGGCAACCAATGTGATCTTCTTTGTGTGGCTGTTAGATTTTCCATCTGCTAATATTTGAGAAGAAAAATACTTCTCCGTAGAAACCTCTGGGAAGCGTCTTGGTATTATTTGGTTTGGCTTCAAGTGTTCTCCTCCTGATGATATTTGAGAAAGAAAATACTTTCCCTGAAAACTTCTAGGAAGCACCTGAATTTTATTTTCTTTTCTTTCTTTCTTTCTTTCTTTCTTTCTTTCTTTCTTTCTTTCTTTCTTTCTAGATCTGGCTTCATATGTTTCTCCTTTTTAAAATCATTTTTGAAATGTTGATTTATTTTTATTTATTAATTTTTTTTAACGCTTATTTTTTGAGAGACAAAGACAGAGTGTGAACAAGGGAGGGGCAGAGAGAGAGGGAGACACAGAATCTGAAGCAGGCTCCAGGCTCTGAGCTGTCAACATAGAACCTGACACAGGGCTTGAACTCACAATTGGCCAGATCATGACCTGAGCTAAAGTCAGATGCTCAACCGACTAAGCGACCCAGGCGCCCCCATTGTTGATTTATTTTTGAGAGAGTACGTGTGCACGCTCTAGAGTCAGAGAGAGGTGGGGGAGAGAGAGTCCCAAGCAGGCTCTGTGCTGACAGCCCAGAGCCCATTGTGTGGGCTCTATTTGACCAACTCGGAGACAATGACCTGAGCTGAAATCAAGAGTCAGATGTTTGATTGAGCAACCCAGGTGCCCCCATATGTTAGCAATAACTAACTAGCAGTAACTCTTTGTGAATTCTCCACTAATACCCTATGCATGATCTATATAGACAGATAGATCTCAGTCTATCACTCTATGTTTCTGTCATTCTTTCATTCTATCTACTTACTGACATACCGACCTTTGACAGAAGTCCTTCCTCACTGGAAATGTATTAACTCTCTGCTCCTGGGTGGGACTGACGTGATCTGGTTTCCCTTGACAGAATTTATTTGCTACTCAGAAAGGAGGGTCAGAAAAGCCATACTGAACCCTGGATGATGCTAAACAGTCATGAAATTACTCTTACGTGGATTACAATGGTTTCTTAATTTCCGTTATAGTCCTTCTTTGCCACCCATCTGTGTTTGTGAGGTAGGGAATGAAGTTGGGTCGTATTGCTGCCTGAAGAATTGAATTGTGGTTGTCATCTTTTCATGGCCCAATTTATTCTCCTTCTTCATAAACATCTGCTCTGTTCTAAGGAACACTCCGTCCTTTGTGTGTGAGAATGGCAGATCGAAGTGTCAGAGAGGAACTGGTGGGAGGGGAAAGAAGAGGGAGTAGATGTCATTGAAGAACAATAGAGAAATGAATTCTCTCTTTTTTTTTTTAAGTGGGGGAGGGGAAGAGAGACGGACAGAGACACAGAATCCGAGACAGGCTTCAGGCTCTGAGCTGTCAGCACAGAGCCCAACAGGGGTTCAGACCCACGAACTGTGAGATCATGACCTGAGCCGGTCAGATGCTTAACTGACTGAGCCACCCAGGTGCCCCAAATTATTATTATTATTATTTTTAATGTTTATTCATTTTGAGACAGCAAGCAAGGGAGGTGCAGACAGAGAGGGAGAGAGAGAATCCCGAGCAGGCTCTGCACTGTCAGAGCCCAACACAGGGCTCAATCTCACAAACAGATCATTATCTGAGCCAAAATCAAGAGTTGGACACTTAACCAACTGAGCCACCAGGTGCCCTGAGAAATGAATTCTTACTTCTTACAACACATCCCTTCTTTGCTCCCTGAGCCTGCTGGGCTTATTTATTTAGACAAGGAAGTGGAAGAGTTTCCAATGACTTTGACCTTCTGATGGCCACGTGTACTTTTTAACCAAATGGATGAAGTAATTATTGGTTCAGGGGGCTATCTGGGTTTTGGAAGAATGAATTTGTCTCATGGTACCTAAAAAGCCAGTCTGCCTAGCACCATTTCCAGCCAGACAGAACTGGAGAAAAGACCAGACTCTAGCTGTAGAGTAGGTTTATTTTATTTTATTTTTTATTTGTTTTTGTTGTTTTCCTTATTGTTTTTTTTTTAATTTTTTAAAAATGTTTTTATTTTTACTTTTGAGACAGAGACAGAGCATGAGCAGGGAAGGGGCAGAGAGAGGGGGGGACACAGAATTTGAAGCAGGCTCCAGGCTCTGAGCTGTCAGCACAGAGCCTGACGCGGGGCTTGAATTCACGGAGTGTGAGATCATGACCTGAGCTGAAGTCAGACACTTAACCGACTGAGCCACCCAGGTGTCCCTCCTTACTATTTTTTGTTTGTGGATCCCAGTTATTAAATTTAGGGACAGATGATAGATCTAGTGTATGGCATTAAAATCACATGACAAATTTCACTACCAGGCAGAACAAGAGCCAAGAGTCCAGTGATTGGGATGGAGTGGGAAGACTTAGCTACTCTTCTCTACCAGCATCAAGAGTTCATTTCTGTTGTGGAAAAATGACCCAGAGTCCTTTTTAGAGCCTCTGCATGGTTATTTCCATTAAGGGTGTTATAGGTTTTCTGATCAGCTCCACACCTACAATAAGGCTTTCAACCTGAGAGAAACAGAGAGAGGCTAGGAAGCAACAAGGTGTTTCCAAGATGGTGACTTTTGGGAATCAAATGCATCATTGATTGTTTAAGAACATCCCAGTGGTATCTTGGGAAGACAATGTTCTGTCCTTGGAGTCCAAAGATGCTTTTCACCCACCTCGAGCACAATCTGTACTTGGCTTTCTAGTCAGGTTGATGGTTTAGTGGCGATCTACCCACACTCTCTGCCTTGGGTCCGGCAGGTCTCAAGGACAGGTCTGTGTGCAGGGTAATAGGTACAGCATGCCCTCACAGAGCAGCCTGAACACCACTGGCCTTGGTCTTCAAGTAGGCTTCGCAGTTCAGGCAACTTTTATAGTAATTGAATCACCAACTTAAAACATCTTTGGACCTTATCTGTGAGTGAAGAAGGAAATAACATGAAATTTCTGCATTTGAAGAGTCTAGGAAAATTGATGGACGTATCCAAACATCAGATTCACACAGAATTTATGGTGTCAAATCTAGGTTAACAAATAATTTCTTAATGAAATTCTCATCATCCAAGGCCTGTGAACTGCTTTTGTAAAATTTTTATTTTATTTTTTTATGAGTTGCTTTTGAAGGACAAGAATATAAATAGAGTAAAAAAAATTGCATCTCTATGATGTCACATCATCTGGAGGGAAGTGAAACAGCTCCAATGGACAGAGAATTTTCAGTGTGTCTCAGGACAGACATTGAACGTCTTACCTTTGCGATTTTCTTATCTTTCGTAGCTGGCCAACTCCTAGTTCATTGTTCTTCAGGGAATGCAGACAGTGATGTTGACTAGCGTCCACTCCATCTTTAAAAAAATTTTTTTTAAATGTTTATTCATCTTAGTGAGCGAGTAAGGGGCAAAGAAAGAGGCAGACACAGAATCCGAAGCAGGCTCCAGGCTATGAGCTGTCAGCATAGAGCCCGACGCGGGGCTCGAACCCACGAACGGTGAGGTCATGAACTGAGCCGAAATCAAACGCTTAACCCAGGTGCCCCAAGAGTCAATTTTATCTTAATATGTTTTTATATGTCTTTTTCTTGGGGGAAGGGCAGGTTCAAAAGGGAGATAGGAGGTGGATCAGATTATCAGTAGAAGGTTTTTATTTTTTAATTAAAAAAAATTTAAAGGATATGTATATATGCATATATGCATATATATGTATATATACATATATGCATATATATGTATATATGTATATATACATACATACATATATATACATATATATATGTATATATATATATATAAATGTTTATTTTTGAGAGGGAGAGGCAGAGAGAGAGAGAAAGGGAGAGAGAGAATCCCAGCAGGCTCTGTGCTGTCAGTGCAGAGCCCGACATGGGGCTCGAACTCACGAACTGTGAGATCGTGACCTGATCCGAAATCAAGAGTTGGATGCCTAACCCACTGAGCCACCCAGGCTCCTGTTTTTAAATTTTAAAAGAAAACAAGACAATATGTGACTTTACTGGGAAAATGCAGAAACCATTCTATGAGTATATGCAGGTCTATCCCTTGGCTTTGCTCTAAGTTGGGATCCCTGGAGAGTGACTTTCCTTTCTGGAAATTTGGAGGCCCTGGGTGGAATAGCCAAGCTTTAGAAATACACAGAGGGGCGCCTGGGTGGCTCAGTTGGTTAAGCATCCAACTTTGGCTCAGGTCATGATCTCACCGTTTGTGAGTTCGAGTCCCTCCTTGGGCTCTGTGCTGATGGCTCAGAGCCTGGAGCCTGCTTTGGATTCTCTGTCTCCCTCTCTGTCTGCCCCTCCCCAATCATGCTCTGTCTCTCTCTCCCTCAAAAATAAACGTTAAAAAAATTTTAATAGAAATACACAGATTCCAGGTGCATCAAGGCTTAAAGCTTGAGGGGATCGCAGAGACAAAGTGACTTACTTAGGGTCCTACAACTAACTAGTAAGTCCAAGCAAGCTGCTTTAGCGACATATCTTCTTGATCTTGAGGGAGACTGCCCCACATGGTTAAGGAATCAGCACGATGGTCAACAAGAAAACTTTTAGAAGTCTGCTATGTGATGAGTACTTGCTGGGCACCAAGAATTTAGAGAAGAATTCAGCATGGTCTCTGATGGTGAGGGAGGTTCAAGTTAGTGTAGAGAGGAAATAATAATAATAAAAAAATAAACACAAGTGTCAGAAGATACAGGAAGAAGAAATGTTGGTGCCCAGCAGACAGTAAGTCCTTATTGAATGAATGAATGACTGAATGAATTTAGGTTATCAGAGAGGTGTGTTAGCTCCCCTGGGAAGAAAGCCTTCATATGGGAGGCTTTAAAGGAAAAGTAGGAGTTGGCTAAATGGAGAATGAAGGAAACCCATCCAGGAATATCAATACATCTGTGAAATCTGACCTTTCAGCATAAAGTAGAGGAAAATCCAGGCCATTTCCCTTAAGGGGCACTTACTCACGGGGCGACTTAGAACCACTTACCGCTTGGAAATAGATTTTTAGCTATAACCCCAGAGTGGATGCTGCTGCTTGCTCGGGGGGAAAATTCCAAAGTCAGGTTTACAGCAGGCAAATTTGGAAACCAGGAATAGAAAATGTTTCAGCAGTGGTGCCCAGGCAAGGCCAGTGCTAATTAAAAAGCCGAGCGATGTTAAGACTCCACAGTAAAAATACTAATGAACCTGGCTCATACTTGCAGAGCATTGACTCTGTGCCGATGCTGAGATCCCTACTTTTCCACATCGTGCTTAAAACAACCCTAAGATTTGGCTCCCATTCTTACCCTGTTTTATTGGGGGTGGAGTCGAGATTCGCAGAGTTTAAATTCCTTGCCCAAGGACACACAGTACTGGTAGCAGGACTTGAACTCATCCCAGGTTGGCCTGTTTCCAAAGCACAGGCTAGCCAGTAGGAACAGAGGGCCTGGATAGTGTCCCCTTCCCCAAGGTGGGCTGGGACTAAGACCTTTCTCAATGATGTGCTCAGAGGATTCACTTCCTTTTCCTCATTTCAGGACTGAAGTTCCTACAAGAGCACAGTCTTTAAAAATACAGCCAGGTCTTAAGTGACCTTATTCTTTTACCCTTATTGGAATTCCAAAGACGCCTTCTCTATTAGCGCATTTATGAGCATGCTTGATGTTTCGCAGGACGTTCTCTTCTGCTGTGCTGGCGGTTTTATTCAAAATCATCTGGCTTTTGAAAGTAATTGCTAAGTGGTTCGTTTTAATGGAATCCTTGTTCTCCTCTCAAATTTCCCATTGTATTTTCTCTTCTCTTCTCTTCTCTTCTCTTCTCTTCTCTTCTCTTCTCTTCTCTTCTCTTCTCTTCTCTTCTCTTCTCTTCTCTTCTCTTCTCTTCTCTTCTCTTCTCTTCTCTTCTCTTCTCTTCTCTTCTCTTCTCTTCTCTTCTCTTCTCTTCTCTTCTCTTCTCTTCTCTTCGACCTGGAACCACCAAGCATTCATTTGAGCTTGGAAATAGCTTGCAAAATTGTCAGGCCATTGTGTGTCTGGTGTCAGAGAGGCCATCTTGAGAAGGGCCCGGGCTATTGCTGTGATTCTCAGAACCCACAGGGAGCCTGGGTGGCTAAGTCGGTTGAGTGTCTGACTCTTGATTTCGGCTCAGGTTAGGATCTCTCGGTTTGTGAGTTTGAGCCCCACGTCGGGCTTTGTGCTGATGGCATGGAGCCTGCTTGGGATTCTTCCTCTCCCTCTCTCTCTCTGCCCCTCTCCTGTTCTCTCTCTCTTTCAAAATAAATACATAAACTTAAAAAAATTAAAAAAGACCCATAAGCCTTAACAAAATGCCCAGGCTCCTGGAGACTCAGATTCAGTAAACATTGACAGAGGCCCAGAAATCTGTATTTTTAAACCACATGCCCCAGTGACTCAGGGTTTAGGCAAGTGTGGACCCCCTGTAGGGTGGGAAGGTCATAGGGGACACATCTCACCGTGTTTCTCTCTACGATCTTTAGGAACTCAGGTGAGGCACTTCTGTTTTCCTAACTATCCCTGACTTTTCTGAAAATGCTGCCATTTTCTGGGCCCCATCCCATCTAGAAACCTGACTCTAAGTTTCTGCTGTAGCCACAAGCATTTCAGTGACCAACCTCATGAGCAGTGTTGAGGCAGACATATCCAGGCCTGAGGTCTTGTTTGTTCCTTGTTCACTTCTTCACCAAGCGTCTTGTTGAGCCCTTCCTAAGTCGGGGCCTCTGCTGCCCCCCGTGTGTCTCCCTCGGCTGTTCCAGGCCCCCTCTGTGCTATCAACCCTCAGCTTCTACCAGCAGCTCTGATGCTGTGTGGTGGCGGCCGCAGTCCTGGCCTCCTGCGGTCTGTCCCATGTTACTTCCATCGCCTTTGTGGGCTTAGCGGACATCCATCCTGTAGTGGAGGGTGTTAAGTGTCCTTGTAGAGGGATTCTCGTTTCTTCCTTCAGAGGGTCACAACTTCTGCCCTGCCCCCATGGTCGCTACACGGTGTGGATGTGACCCCTGGACACTGGCCCCATCCTCAGAGTCTTGTTTTCTGCTCCACTAAAGGGTCTGGGGGTTACTTGGCACAGGCAGAGCGGGTCTTGGGGGTTTTGTGTCCTTCCCTGCCCTGTTTATCCTCACGAGCCACAGCAGGTGGGAATTGTAAACTCACCCGGGGCTCTGGTGACATGAATCCAGCTTAAGTGCAGTATTGTTTTTTTATTATTTTGAGAGAGAGAGAGAGAGAGTGAGTGAGCTCGAGCACAAGCAGGGGAGGGACAGAGAGGGAGAGAGAGAATTACAAGCAGGCTCCAGTGCAGAGCCCGAAGCTGGGCTCAAACCCATGAACTGTGAGATCATGACTTGAGCCGAAATCCGGAGTTGGGCATGTAACCGACGGAGCCACCCAGACGCTCCAGCTGCCCAATTTCTCTTAGCACCCCCAACCTGTGGTACCATGTTTATCTTCACCGGTTCCCCCAGAATCCCACTCTCCAGTGTGATTCTGCGTTGTCAGGAGAGTGAATTAGTGATCCCAGCAGAGCCCTTGAAAACGGAGCTGTGTGGATTTTCCTGGACTAACTCTGCTGCATGGCTTGTGTAACCCCTTGCTGTGGATAAACAAAGGCTCAGTTAGGGGAGCCTGGGTGGCTCAGTCGGTCGAGCGCCCGACTCTTGATCTCCACTCAGGTCATGATCCCCTACTTGTGAGACTGAGCCTGTATTGGGCTCCTTGCTGACTGTGGCGCCTGCTTAAGATTCTCTCTCTCTCTTTCTCTCTCTCTACTTCTGCCCTCTTGCACTCTTTTTTTCTCAAAAACAAAAAAGGCTTGACTAAAACAGCTAAAACTTGAGTACATGAGTTGCCAAGGGGCCCGATGAGTCCCCCAGCAGGATGACCCTTCATTTGAAGACCTGCTGAGTGCGTGTCTCATCGTGGACACACCTCATGAAACTCAGGATGAGTTAGGAATATTTGTTCTCTCTCTTTATGAGCTTTTTTGTTTTTATGATGGAAAAACAACTTTGGTTCAAAATAAAAGTTAAGCCCTACAAACCTAAACCAAAGCTCTCCTCCCTTTTTATTTTTAATTTTTTTAAATGTTTGTTTATTTTTGAGAGAGCGAGAGAAAGCACGAGCAGGGACGGGGCAGGTAGAGAGAGAGGGAGACACAGAATCCGAAGCAGGCTCCAGGCTCTGAGCTGTCAACAGAGAGCCTGATGAGGGGCTCGAACCCATGAGCCACGAGATCATGACCTGAACTAAAGTCGGACACTTAACCGACTATGCCACCCGGGGTCTCCTCTCCTGTCTTTCTTTTGAGCAGTGAACAAGCCTCTGCTCTTCTCTTATTTTTTAAAAATGTTTTATTTATTTTTGAGAGAGTGCAAGTGGAGGAGGGACAGAGAGAGGGGGACAGAGGATCCAAAGCAGGCTCAGTGCTGACAGCAGGGACCCTGATGTGGGGCTTGAACTCAGGAACCAAGAGACCAAGACCTGAGCTGAAGTTGGATGCTCAACCGTCTGATCCACCCAAGCACCCCATGCCTTTCTTCTATTTCTGTTTGTGTTTTCACTTCTGATGGATTCCACAAAGCCATATCTACATAGGGTTTTTGTTTTGTCTCCTTTCCACGCACCTCTTGAGGAGGTATAGTATCTTTCAAAGTAGACTCTGTTGGTGACCTTGACGTTCACCTCTGGTGGTCCCGGTCCAGCTGCGTGTGCTGGTGGGATTCCAGCAGGAGAATGACCGCCCTGCCCGTCTGAGGTCTGCTTGGTGCAGCCCTGCTGGTGGGGGCGGAATCCTGGGACCTGACAAGGGGCTCCCTGGGTTACATTTTGCCTCGTTGGGTTCATTACCGTCACTGTCCCTGAATCGCAGTGTGAGGATTTTAAACGTCTAAAGTGAACGGATAATACTGCCTTTCATGTGCTGACTCTCAAGGCCTGCTCCTTTTCCAGATCGCCTTTCATCCCTGAAGGGCTGCAGGAGGCTGTCTGCCCTTGAACTTCCTTCCTCCTTGCAGACGTCATTCACTATAAAGACAGAGTCCTTCGCATTCATTTTGGTTATTGTTGGCAAAGCTGCTGCATTTTTTTTTTTTTTTAAGTGTTAATGCTGGATGCTGCTCGTGACCTTTTAAAAAAATCAGGTGTTCAGAGGTCTCTTGATAAGTGCTGTTCTGATCTGGTTTTACCAGCCACGTAGAAGACTGTTTGGGGAGCATTTGTGTTACTTACTCTAGGAAAGGCGGGGGAGGGGGGGCATGATCCACAGCCTCTCCCCATGGCCCCCTAATTGCTGCCCCTGGAAAATGGTTGTCTGTGACCAGACTACTACTTGTTATGCTAGACTACTCTGCCCTTGCTGATTACGATCTGCACTTGGATGTGCCACGAGTTTTGCTCTGTATCAGTTCGTAAGAAAATACAGTCTTGGGTAATAGGAGAAATTGGACGTTGCAGCTACTCAGAGGGCCTGGGTGGAGAGACTAGGTTTCAGGCAGGCCTGCTAGAGATAGGCGGGCCATGCATCCTAGAAATAGGGGGTCCTATTAGGAGGTGGTGACTGGGAAGGTGCTTGGTGGTCTGTGACTCTGTGAGACTAGGCTTCAATTGGCCTCTGAAGCGCCCCCTTCCCACCACCTTCACTTGACTTTGTGCTCTTTCTTCTAGTTCCACCAAAGTGCAGTTGTGTTTCTGCCTCAGGACCTTTGTGTGTGATCCCTTCAGTACTCCTTTACCTCCTTCTCTACCGCCCCCCTTCTCACAGCCTTCCCAGGAGTGCCTTCCTCAATTGTACTGTAGGTCAGCTCTTCTCTTACCCGCCTTCCTGGCTCTCTGTGCTTTTTCGCTCTTGGCTTTTACAGTCAGGTTAACAGTTACGTGTTGATTAGTTTGGTTATTCATTTTTGTCTTTAATGCCATCAGGGCAAAGCCTGTCAGTTGCACCTACTACTGCAGACAGCAGGGTGCTTGGTGCACAGGAAGTGTTCAGCAAGGATGTGTTGAATTTGAACAGACCAACAGGAGGAAAGAATGGTCCCCTCTGTGGTCATGGTGTCCTTGGCGGTCATGTTCTTCTGATGGTAAAGAACCTTGTGCTGTTTCATGGCATGAGTGGCTGCCTGCTTGAGCCAACCATGAGCTGGCCTGGCTTGTTGTGGCATGTTTGAGGATGGTGGGCTAAACGGCAGAAGGTGATGTTGTAGAGGGAAAATACACTGACGTAAAAATATTTTAAGATGTGATTACAGAGATCTCCATAAAGTCCTTGTGAAACTGGTTAATTTAACCATTTCACAGGTGGCTCAGTCGGTTAAGCGTCTGACATCAGCTCAGGTTGTGATCTCACGGTTCATGGGTTTGAGCCCCGTGTCAGGCTCTGTGCTGACAGCTCAGAGCCTGGAGCTTGCTTTGGGTTCTGTGTCTCCCTCTCACTCTGCTTCTTCCCTGCTCATGCTCTGTCTCTCTCTCTCAAAAATAAATTAACATTAAAAAAAAAGTTCCACAGATGAGGAGTACCTGGGTGGCTCAGTCTGTTAAGTGTCTGGCTTTTGATTTCAGCTCGGGTCAAGCCCTACATCAGGCTCTGTGCTGACAATGCAGAGCCTGCTAGGGATTCTTTCTCTCCTCCTCTCTCTACCCCTCACTGGCTCAAGCTCACACTCTCTCTTAAAATAAATAAATAAACTTAAAAAGGAAGTTTTGCAGATAAGTTGATGATCAGAAAAATAAGCTCAAGGGGTAAGAATGCCTGTTTTTCAAATTTCAAATGAGATCATTTCAAAAGGGAGTGCTTTGCTCCCATGTCCTTTTTATCCAGTGTGTTGGTAAAGATCAGCAGCCTGAACCTGGAGGGGCTGAACCCCAGGACCCTATGTCATCGAGCCCCACATACCCTACCTCTTCTGTGGGTTGAGTGCTGGACCTTTTTTTTCTTTTTAAAGTTTACTTATTTATTTTGAGAGAGAGAGAGAGAGAGAGAGAGAGAGAGAGAGAGAATGAATGAATGGGGGAGTAGAGAGAGAAGGAGAGAGAAAGAATCCCAAGCAGGCTCCACACTACCAGCACAGAGCCCAGTGCAGGGCTCAAACTCACAAACTGAGATCATGACCTGAGCCTAAATCAAGAGTCAGATGCTTAACTGACTGAGCCACCCAGGCGCCCCTAGTGCTGAACGTTTGAAAATCTTCCTCCTAAGTATCCAGGAGGACAGATCTTTCCTGGGCTGTGCCCCCCAGCATCAGACCCTGAGACAGGGGTCTGTGGGCAAGAGATTTATTGGGAACATGATCCCAGGAGAAGCCAGTGAGGAGGTGGACAGGGAAGGGGAAAGAGGCAAGAATGATGTTTCTGGCAAAGTGTCATTCTCAACTTGATCTCACCAAGTAACTCAGTTTGTCCCCACCCAACACAAGTGAGCTGGGCTTTCAGACTCCTGTATCTGTCACCTATCAGCTAAGGGATCTCCTTGACACTTCTGGCTGCACAGGTGTGAATGTCAGAGGCCAAAGAACAAAGGGACCAGAGGACAGGTGCTTAGAAAAGTAAAAGGAATCTGGGGATCTGGGAGGAACACTGGAAGTGTCCATTATAAGATTGTAACCAAAATAGGTAAGAATTTATGGTAAAATATTACAGACCCACCTGAAACATGTTTTCTCATTAAATTACCTCTCATATATATCTATTTTTATTTTGAGAGAGAGAGAGTGCACGCATGCATGCATTGGGGGAGGGGGCAGAGAGAGAGAATCCCAAGCAGACTCCACACTGTCAGCACAGAGCCTGACATGGGGCTTGAACTCACAAACCTGTGAGATCATGACCTGAGCCGCAGTCAAGAGCCGGACGCTCAACCGACTGAGCCACCCAGGCACCCCTAAATTATTTCTCATAATAGCTACTACTTATTTAATAACATTTTGTGCCGGGTGTTGTGTAAATGCTTTATACATATTATCTCATTTCTTTTTTTTTTTTAATTAAAAAAAATTTTTTTTATTTACTCTTTTTTGAGAGAGAGAGCATGAGCAAGCATGAGCGGAGGAGTGGCAGAGAGAGAGGGAGACACAGAATCCGAAGCAGGCTCCAGGCTCTGAGCTGTCAGCACAGAGCCAGATGCGGGGCTTGAACTCACGGACCACGAGATCATAACCTGAGCTAAAGTTGGTTGCTTAACTGACTGAGCCACCCAGGTGCCCCTAATTCTTTAAAAAATTTTTTTTTAATATTTATTTATTTTGAGAGAGAGAGTGTGAGCTGGGGAGGAGCAGAGAAAGGGAGAGACACAGAATCCGAAGCAGGCTCTGAGCTGTCAGCACAGAGCCGGACGCGGGGCTCGAACTCACGGATCGTGAGATCATGACCTGAGCCGAAGTCGGACTCTCAACCAACTGAGCCACCCAGGCGCCCCCTCATTTAATTCTTATGATGCCCCTATAATAATATTATTATAATTACTCTACTTTTTTTGGATGAGGAAACTGGTTTGGAAGAATTTACACCGCTCACCCAGATATCACAGACAGAGGTAGTAGAAGCAATCTTCAGACCCAGGCCTATGTGACTTTACGCTTCACGCTTTAAAGCAACACCTTACAGCAGTCATTACTTTCAGAAGGAAATTCAGAAGGACACGAATAATCCTAAGTGAACCTACAGAGGCTCAGCTTGAACACAGTATCTTAGTCCTTCAGTGGCTTTACTTGATCCTAAGGCTGCCTTTTCAGAATATTGTGGCCCCAACATGTAGCCACCTCCAGGGTGTGTGGGGGCGTCATGTATAAGGACAAGAGGAGAAAGAAAGGTGACTTAACAACAGGGACAGTTGTGCTTACCCTGATCTTAATGTTCTCCCAGAATCTAATATTTCTCTGCATACCAGAAAGAAAGAACCAGAATCCGTCTCCTTATTTATCAAGAGGAAAACTGAGGCTGAGGAAGGTGTAGTCCCTGGATCTTCAGAGACTGAGAAGAACAGTTGATGGGACAGTGGGGTCTTGTCCCTGGACTGGGGACCTCCTTGATAAAGAATTCATGGGAGAGAAAGTGGAAGTCACATACTCCGTGTTGGCAGATGTAAGCAAAACCAGATGCCATTGATATCCTCATGGAACCCATTGTCTCATTTGAGGGAGGAACATTAATCAAGCAATCACCAAAATACATGTAAGTTTGCATCTCTGGAAGGCACTGGAAGGAGGGTACATGGTGTTCTGAGAATCTGTAACAGGGTAGTCAGGGAAGACTTCTCTGAGGAAGTGATGGATGACTAGATATTTTCTAAGTGAAGAGAAAAGCAGGGAACTCCAGAGAGGAAAGGCATATGCAAAGGCCCTGCGGTAGGAGGGTGAACGGACAGAGTAAAGGGACATGACAGCATGAAAGGAGGCAGGTGTGCTTAGAATGAGCAGGAGCCTGATTTCACTCGAGGCTGGAGAGGGAGGCAAGGGCCAGGCCATGTCCTGCCTCGTAGGCCATGTTCAACAGGGAGGTGGTGGCTGGATGGGATTTGCTTTTCAAAAGGTTACTGTGGTTGTACTGGAGTGTGTGTGTGTGTGTGTGTATGTGTGTGTGTGTACGTATGTGTACGTGCGCGCATGCCCAGAATCCCAGGAAAAAGAAGTGGGAGTAGAATGAATGCAGGTAGAGCCATTAAGAGCACCCTCCAATTGTCCAGAGGACAGGTGGCTGGGACTAGCATACGAATGGAATTGTGGGTGGTAGTGGAGAAGAGGGACAGAAGAATGGATCCAAGAGCCATTTGGGAAGTGAAGTCAGGAGGGCTTAGTGTGGATTTAGTATAGCAGTTGAAGAAAAAAACAGGTGTCAAGGAGAATTCTTAGATGTTTGGCCTGAGCAGCTGAGTGGGTGGTAGGACCATTTGTAGGGACTGGAAATACGGGAAAAGGACTGGGATGGTGGGGACAGATCATGAGGCAGGTCTTAGACATGTTGAGTTTGAGGTGCCTTTGAGATATCTAGGAGAAGATGTTGAATAGATGCTTGCAGGTAGGGTTATAGATGAAGCAATGAAGGAGTTTAAGTTGCTAAGGTCTTAACTGAATTATATCCCTATCAATGGAAAATCCAACACAAGATTTCAGATCTCCCAATTCTTCCTGCAGTGCTCATTCCCTGACCGATGCTTGTTTCTCTTAAATAATTTCTTTTTTTTTTTAAGGTTTATTTATTTTTGAGAGTGAGAGAGAATGAGCATGGGAGGGGGAAAGAGAGAGAGGGACATAAGATCTGAAGGGCTGACAGCAGGGAGCCCGGTGCTGGGCTCGAACTCACGAACCCTGAGATCATGACCTGAGCTGAAGTCAGATGCTTTACCGACTGAGCCACCCAGGTGCCCCTCTCTTAAATGATTTCTAAGGATGAAGGATAGTGTGCACATTCCCCTGGGATTCTGGGCATTCAGTTCAAATCAGTCTGCTACAAATGCCACATTTATTTAAAGTTGTTTGGAAAACTCAGCTGATTTCTTATTCTACTGTATAACATTTGTTGTTTCTGTAGTATAGTAACGCTATTAAAAATCTTTACCTTGGAGTAGAATTGCTAATGCAGGAAGGTGCTAGGAGTGTATCTGGGGTGATGGAACCATGTGTCCAGCTCCTGTGCCTGGGCACATCCCATTCGAGTGGCATGGCAATCTGCTTGTCACAGGACAGGGGAAACAGTTTGTGGAATGACTCGGGAATGAGAGAGATTATAGGTTCACTTGTGAACACGTTGCTGTGATGTGCATTTGGCCCTAATGTGCAGCAAAAGAAATACACCAATGGGTCCGTGACCATGGGATCCAGGGTTATCATGTGCAACACCCTCGTCTTAACAAACCATGCCAACCTAGAAGCTGCAGCCAGAGAGAAAACAGCATGGTCTTTCAAGGACACAGCTGTGGCTCTAGCTTCTTGATAATACCCTGTGCGGATGGGCCTCATGTATTCTACATCAACAACCGACACATGGTGTTAAGTCTCAAGAAGGTAGAATATATGAGTCTGGAAATCAAAGGGGCACAAGTGGAAGGTTGCCTCTCTTGCTATTATTCCCAGTGGAATTTGTTTCTCATTTCTGTGACTCTGAGTTGCATGGGTTTAGAAGTCCTGGTTCCTAGAAGCTCATGTTTCCACTAGGAAACACAAGAAGAATCTCTAGGAGGGTCCAAGCTATGATTGTCTTCCCCTTAGTTACATCAGGCTCCTTGTGCTATGAGAGCACGAGGCAAGGAGAGAAGCCACCATCCTGGCAGGGACAGGTGCCTCTGATTATCAGGAGGAGGTAGAGCTGAGATGTACTCATTTCCTCAGCTACCTGGGAAGTCCATGGCCCTGGCTAAAAGCTAATGCCTTCTTGGAAATTGCCCTGGGCTGAAGAGAGCTGCCTCACTCAAGACTACGCCCTTATGTCCCTGAGGCAGCCTCCAGCCAATGGCTGGTGGGTCCGCGGATACAGTGTCTGAGCCTCCTTGCCCCAATTTGGAATAGATTTGAAAGATCATCCCAGTTGCTGTGGGATTGACTCAGCCTTTTGTTGTGGTTGCATCACCATTCAGTCTGTCCTTGTCCAGCCCTGCTGCCATGACTCCTTCGGTGGTGGTGGTCTCGAAGAGTGCCCCCAATACACCAGCCACATGGAAATCTCCATCTCAGATATGTTTCCCAGGGAAGCCGAGCTCAGCAGCATGGCTCAGAGATGTGTCCGATAAATAGCTGAAAATAGAGGCTGGCATTTAGAAGGGAGATCGGTGCTGAAGATATAGACTTGGGCACCGTCCATCTAAAGACAATAGTGAAACCACGGTTGGATAGGATGGCTCCGGGAGACTGATGGATTCTGATAAAGAGGAGGACATCTGTTGTATTAGAAGCAATAGTAGTATGTAGATATATAAATGTTACTGTTGATATTTAGTAAGAGGTCTTTTTTTTTTTTTTTTTACGTTTTTAATGTTTGTTTTTCAGAGAGAGAAAGAGAGAGAGAGAGAGATTGAGAGAGAGAGAGAGAGAGAGAGAGAGAGAAAACGTGAGCAGGGTCGGGGCAGAGAGAGAGGGAGACACAGAATTTAAGAAGGGCCCCATCCAGATTCTGAGCTGTCAGCACAGAGTCCGACCTGGGGCTTGAACTCACACCCTGCAAGATCATGACCTGAGCCGAAATTGGATGCTTAACTCGCTGAGCCACCCGGGTGCCCCTTATTTATTTTAGGGAGAGAGAAAATCCCAAGCAGGCTCTGCACTCTCAGTGCAGAACCCAATGTGGGGCTCAAACTCACAAACCGTGAGATCATGACCAGAGCCAGTGGGGTAATTTTCATACAACATCACACTCCAGTTATGTTCCTGCCCAGATGATTTCAGGAGGCTTTCCTCAAGTTGTTTATTTTCATGCTTGTTCCCTTTTCTGGTATATTTGGAGGGGTGGGGATACTACGTGCTTCTGATCATTCATATTTCCCTGCTACATTCTTTCTCCCAATTCCTCTAATTCTGGAGGCTTTTTCTCTGCTTGACTCTCTTCTTTTTTTTGTTACACAGGTGGTTTGGGCCTGTATAAATGAAGTCTGTCTGCCTGAATGTTGGCAGTGGCTTAATGTTGGAATGAAAGTGGTAACTTCTGGGACACACAGGGGTCAGGTTTCCAAGGGCAGTACCAAGGGCCATCATTGGAGCACACGCGAGCAAAGAGGAATCTCCGTGGCCATAAATTAGAACGCTTGCCCAACGCTGCAATCTAAAATTTGCTACCTCTAATGCTTTAAATAGCTCTCTCTCTCTTTGGCTTGAATATTTACTTGAAGGTCTGTAACAGTGCTCTTTGAGAACAGATCAATGCTATTATTCAAGTTGTATTTATCTTTTAGGTGAGTGAAACTTCCCATTGGCCATAATCAGATTGGATATTTTATAAATGTGAAGAGCTCATCCTTTTAGGCGGATACAAGGAAGAAATCCTTGTAGAGAAGGTGCAGGAACAAAATGATCTTATGTGTGACTTATAATTTTTTTTAATGTTTTTATTTATTTTTGAGACAGAGCATGCACAGAGGAGGGGCGGATAGAGGGGGAGACACAGAATCTGAAGTGGGCTCCAGGCTCTGAGCTGTCAGCACAGAGCCCAACGCAGGGCTTGAACCCACGGAGTGTGAGATCATGACCTGAGCTAAGTCGGACACTTAACTGACTGAACCACGCAGATGCCCCTCTTATGTATGACTTTAAAAAAAACTGTCAGAAAGATATAAAAGAATACATCCCTTTAAACCAAAAATTAAGACTGCCTAACATGGGGATGGGTCTCCTCATTTTGTTTGATTGCCTGTGAATTTTACATTTGAGGTGCTCAAATAATATTCTTCTAACAGCTTGAGCTTTTTTTTAAGTTGTGCAAAAAAGTAAAAATCTGCTCAGATATTTAAAGGAAAGGGTTCCCTCCCCCTACCCCGTTCCCTTCCTCTCCCCGCCCTCCTTGTTTTTCATGTTTGGTGAAGTAAGGAAAAGCTTAAATTTCAATCTTGGTAGAATCTAGTTTTTCCCAAGAATGGGTTTTTGGTGATTAAGATGATAACGGATGTGTACTAATTTCGAACCAGTAGGAAGACCCTGAGAGGAATTTTTCTGAAAGTTGGGTGAATTTGTAGCATTTCTACCACACTCTTTATTCTGAGTTTTTTTTGACCCCGAGTTACATTTTTATTAGATGTCCAGCTGGGGTTCGTGTATGGAGTGGTCTTTACTGGCTAGGCTCACCCTGAAGTGTCATTTGTTGTCAGACGTCACAAGGGTTCTTTCTCAAGCATGGTGTGTACCCAACAAAGGCAAAGGGAGAGGAAAACGCTGCTCTTTGTAGTTCTTCAGAGAATCGGGCTGATGGCAGCTCCGCCATCTTGGAGATTGAGCTGCTGGAACAGTCATAGGTTGCTGTATCTAGAAGGGCAGAGTTGAGTGTCATGCAAGATGTTTTTAAGAGCGGGGCTTGGAAGTGTCTTACTTTACATTTGCAAACATGCTTTTTGCTAGAACCCAGTCCTATTGCCCTAACCAACTCTAAGGGTTTCTGGGAAGTGTGGTCTTCCTGTGTGCACCAGAGTCTGTGAATCCATGGAAGTGTCCCTGCTCAGTCCCGTGATCTTTTTTGCAGTAGATCATACGGCACCTCAAAGGGAGATGAACAGGACACAGATCCAGTCACCTCACCTAGCTCAAAGTCTGGGATCTCCAGGTGGTGGAGTGGTAGTTCAAGTGGGCTCCCTCTTGGTCCTGTGAACCAAAGAAAGAAGATATTTGCCTCCCTTCCCCATATATAATTATGGAGCTACTTTATACTCCCATTTGGAAGGGGAAAGCACGGTAGACCTATAGCAATCACTGGTTCATGGCACTTAGGAAATCCCTCTAGGCAGATGTGGTGACGACCACCCCTCACTTTGGGGATGAGATAGACTTTAATTAGACCCTGCTATTCTTGGGATAATGCGTGCCTCTGGATGCATCTTGGCTGTCCTTACCTGATGGAGCCTTTTGAGCAGGTGAGTAATGTCATTGGGGCTGCACTTTGGGAATTGCATTTGGGTCCAAGAAACATGTTAGGAAATTGTTGCAGAAATTTGAACGTTACAGGGGCACCTGGGTGGCTCAGTTGATTGAGCATCCGACTTCATCTCAGGTCATGATATGGTTCGTGAGTTCGAACCCCTCATCAGACTCTGTGCTGACAGCTCAGAGCCTGGAGCCTGCTTCGGATTCTGTGTCTCCCTCTCTCTCTGCCCCTCATCCACTTGTGCATGTGTTCTCTCTCAAAAATAAACATTAAAAAAAATTTTAAAAAGACACTCAAAAGTTGGAGAATTAGCCTCTGAACCAGTGGGGGTGAGTCAGAATGGGAGAAAGTGATGAATGTTACAGACATGTAAAAAGCCACATTCCAAGGTCTTGCTAACTGGCTGGATACAGTTGAAGAAGGAGAGGAAAGGAGATCTGACTCAAAGGACTTGTTCCTGGGTGACCAGGTCAGTGGTGGTGATACAGGGAAATCAAGAGTCAGTCCTGACTTGGAGGAAGATGACTTTGGTTTTGCCCATCTTGCCTGATCTCACAGAGGAAATGAGCCCATATCCTCACTTCATTAATGGACAGGAGCCTCCTGGTTATCAATTTTAGTGAAAAACATTTTAAGGTTTAAGAAACTTTAAATAGGGGAACCTGGGTGGCTCAGTTGGTCAAGCCTCTGACTCTTGATTTTGGCTTGGGTCATGAGCTCGTGGTTTGTGGGACTGAGCCCTGTGCCTCCAGTTTGGAGCCTGCTTGGGATTCTCTGTCTCTTACTCTCACTCTATGCCCTTCCCTCGCTGGTGCTATCTCTTTCTCTCTTTCTCAAAATAAATAAATTAAAAATATTTTTAAGTAATCTCTGCACCCAACGTAGGGATTGAACTTAAAACCCTGAGATCAAGAGTTGCCTGCTCTATGGACTGAGCCAGCCAGCCAGCCAACCAGCCACCTCAGGGTAACCAGGTTTTAACTCCAGAAGTACACACGGCAAGTTACAGCCTTTTAGGGTCTGGAAGGCAGCATCTGTCCCCCTTTATCTTCTTTCTTTGAGCCAAACAACTTTTGTCTCCAGGCATTGTTTTTGTATGACTTAATCTGTAGGACTCTATAGACTGCTGCTTGAGGTGTCTGCGTGGGCTCACTCTTGCTGTCTAGGGGATGATGCCTCTGTAGTTGCCCCCTCTTTCATGTATGGTACAAATGATGAATGTCTCTAGCAGGTGCTGTTGGCAGCCCATCAGGTAGCCAGTCCCTTTCTTCTTGCTAACAGACCCTGTATCTGTTCAGGCCTCCAGCCCACCTTCCCATGTCCCCATGCTTCAGCCCTGAGGGTGGGTCCTAGCTGGTCTCTGAAAGCACTGGGAATCCCAGTCCCCCTGCGAGGGGCTGCTTTAGGTGTGGGATTGTAATCCAGGTCTGATTAATGAGATGTGAGGGGCGATTCCTTGAGGAGAGGAGCTTCTGGGACATGTGAGGGGCGATTCCTTGAGGAGAGGAGCTTCTGGGACATGTTTCCTTACTCCTAAGTAGGAGACACTGGAAGAAGTGACAACTTTCTGCCTGTGGACCTTACTGTGTCTGGATGGGAGCCTCCAGCTCTCAAGTCATCTGGAGGGTAAAGCCAACACATGGCAAAAAACAAAGCCAGGTCAGTCCTAGGAATTGGAAGGCCAGGTTTCTAAAATTCTTCTTATTTTTTTAAAGTAGGATTCATACCCTGTGAAGAGCTTGAACTCACAACCCTGAGGTCAAGACCTAAGCTGAGATCTGAAGTTGGATGCCTAGGGACACCTGGGTGACTCAGTCGGTTAAGCATCGGTCTTTAGCCTAGGTCATGATCTTATGGTTTGAGAGTTTGAGCCCCACTTCGAACTCTGTGCTGACAGCTCAGGGCCTGGAGCCTGTTTCAGATTCTGTGTCTCCCTCTCTCTCTGCCCCTCCCCCACTTACACTCTGTTTCTCTCTCTCTCTCATTAATAAATAAACATTTTAAAATATTTTCAAAGTTGGACACCCAGCCGACTGAGCTGCTGTACCCCACTGAACTTCTGGGTTTTAAAGTGAACCTATTTTTTGGGTGCCTGGGTGACTCAGTTGTTTAAGTGTCCAGGTCTTGATTTGGCTCAGGTCATGATCTCATGTTTTGTGAGATCGAGGCCCGTGCTGGGTTCCACACTGAGTGTGCATTCTGCTTGGGATTCTCTTTCTGTCCCTCTCTCTCTGCCCCTCCCCTTCTCACAATCCTTCTCAAAATAAATGAATAAACATTAAAAAAATAATCAAGTGAATACATTTCATTGTCATCTGTGGTAGTTTCTGTTCGAGTTTCCAAGTTACCAGCAGCTGAAGGCATCCTAACTGATAGGGGGAACTCTTTCCACGTGAGGCCCTTGGAAGAGAACACAGAACCAGAATGGTGGAAATCCCACCTCTGATATTTCATACAGTGTGCTTCTAAAAATGGGACTTCACTCTGAGATACCTTGTTTCCTTTCTTTTTTTCATAACCCCAGCACACATTTGGCACATACTGTTCTCGTGGACAACTAAGACCTTGAGGATCTTTTTCTCCACAAATTTCTTTCTGTGTGGTGATAAGATTCCTGAAAACCCTTTTTCCGTATGATGCTGTCATGCCAGGGACATGGTTGGAAGGAGCCAGACTTCCTGATCTGGTCAGAAAATCTTCTGGGGGCGCCTGGCTGGCTCAGTCAGAAGAGGGCAAGACTATTGATCTTGGGATCATGAGTTTGAGCCCCATGTTGGGTGTAGATATTACTTAAATAAATAAACTTAGAATAAACTGGAAGAGAACCTACTTTATGGCATTCTGCCTACAAGTCCACCAATGGAGATACAGTTCATGGATACTTGCAGAAGTTCCTCCAGCTAAATATGCACCTGTGGAGATGGCCCAGTGGCTGCCTCACACGTTACTTCTGGACATAGTAGCTCTCCATTCAGCCAACTGTGAACTTGTCAGAGAACCCCAAGTCTTTATCCTCACCCTACCTCCTTTCTCAACATATCCTGCACAGATTCCAGCCGTCTGACTCTTCCTAGGGTCCACCTCTACTTACGTTCCCAAACACACTGATGTGTGAGCATTTTCCTCTTTCCCATAAACTCTGTCGGTCTGAGCTCACTTGAGAGGTACATCCTTTTCTTTATTTTAATTAAAAATTTTAGAAATGTTTGTTGATTTTTGAGAGACAGAGGGGGAGTGGGGAAGGGGCAGAGAGAGAGGAAAAGACACAGAATCTGAAGAGGCTCCAGGCTCTGAGCCGTCAGTGCAGAGTCCGATGCAGGGCTCGAAATCACAAGCCGTGAGATCATGACCTGAGCCGAAGTCAGACGCTCAACCGACTGAGCCACCTGGGCGCCCCGGCAAGTCCTTTTCTAATCCGCTGGCGTCCCCTCTGAAACAAGCTTAGGTTCATCCAGGCTCAGGAGGGTAAATTCATTACCTGCACTGGTTTCTCCTTGCAGGCAGGTGTCCTGGGACTCTGACAGGAGGCTGCCAGTCACATCTGCTTGTGTGTGAAGTCAGTGAAGGGGGAACAAAAAAATGCCAGGTCCTTGACCCTTCGCCTTTCTTAGTACGTTGTCAGCTGTCAAAGACAGAAATGTCACCCCCTTCATCCCCTCCCTTCTCCCGAAGCAGGAATTGGCTTTGATGGTTTTGGAGGAAATTCAAACAATCACTTATTTGGGTGCTTGCTGTTAGGTAACCTCAGATGGCAGAGAGGACCATGGCAGAACCTTCCCGCAGAATCCTTCAGCTAAAGCGCTGGGGAAATCCAGTAGCTCCTGGGCTTGCGGCCAATTCTTACAAACCCGATCAGTCATCCCTTGTGCTTCAGAGCCGGTGTCCCCTCTGTGAGAGACAAAAAGGCCCCAGAATGTGAGAAGTGTCTGCAGGCACGGTGCACGTTCCCTGTGTCGTGTCACCGTGCAGTGGCTGTGGCTTGATGAGCAGAGAGACTTCTCATAGGGAAGCTATTTGGTGGAGTCGCTTTAGCGGTTGTCAAGAATCATTTCTGACTTTGCATATAGTGAATGTCAGGGCAGCTTCTGGCTGAGCCAAGCAGTACAGGGATGTAGGTGTCCTTCCGGGTGCTACCCCAGATAGTATAATGATAAAGCACTGAGAGGAAGAGGTGTGGAGCATGCAGAAGTCACTGGTCTCTGCTGGTGGCTTTGTGAAAACCGTACTTTTTAGTATGTTTTATCAGGAGGATCCCTTGAGTCTATGCATTTGGCCTTCTAGAAGAGTCCCAGCTAGCTCTTTCACATAAATTACATCCCATGTTATTTTATCTTCCCGCTAGGTAGCCAGAGTGTCGAGTTTGTTACTTGTTTGTTAGGAGCGATGGAGAAATTGGAACTATCTGATGGGATCCAAGAATGCCCATCATCAGTTACTGCTCCCTATTTAGGTTTGGAGAGAAATAGAATACACAAGGAGGCAATGATCTGTACATCAGGAGCAAAGGTAATTATAAGCAAAGGTAATAATAAGGTAGACCTTGCTGCCTTACTGTTGGCTCCAGTTCTGAACCCAAACCTTGGCTTCTGGGAAGCTGGATAAGACCACCTGGAGTTTGTTTTCAAAGCTAGTGAGCGTTTTTGGTTTTATCTCCTGGAACTCACACCTTAGTCTTCAATTTCACTACCAGAAGAAGGCCATCCAACACACACATTACCTGTCCATCTGGCATAGGGTGGAATTAGTGGAGGTGGCCTGATGACCCCAGCTCCTCTCTGGAGGGCTGGGTTGAGGTACTTTACAGGAAGCTTGAAAGTGTGCTTAGAACACCTGCAAAACTGAGGCATGGAGAGGAAAACTGAGTTTTGGGGGAAGATTTCTAGAAAAATCTAGAAACTTGTAAGCATATAGTTTTATTTTGAAAAAAAAAATTAAGTTTATTTTGAAAGAGAGAGAGAGCACAAGCAGGGGAGAGGCAGAGAGAGAGAGAGAAAGAGAATCCCAAGCAGGCTCTACACTGTTAGCACAGAGCCCAATGTGGGGCTCAAACTCATGAACCATGGGATTATGACCTGAGCCCAAATCAAGACCTGGATGCTTAACTGACTGAACCTGAAGTGCCCCCTCTTTCCTCTGTCTTCAAAACTAGCAGTATAGCATCTTCTGACGCCCCTCTCCGACTCTAAACCCCGTCTCCCTCTTACAAGCAACTTACAATTGGATGGACTCACCCAGATAATCCAGAATCATATCCCCATCTCAAATTCTTAATCTAATCACTTGTACAAAGTTCCTTATGCCATACAAGGTACATATATTCTAGAGATAAGGATGTGGACGTCTTTGGAGGGGGGAGATTATTTGGCCAGCCACAGTTCTTTGGTAAGTTACAATAGTTAAGGACAGAACAAAGTGGGGACAGTCAGAGGGAAAGGAAACAAAGGGATGAGAGGCAGAAGAGAACTCCCTTGTGCCTTTTTGTGGCTTTAGTCACCTTTTCTATTGGCGATTCCTCAACTCATCTTTTATTTATTATTTACTTATTTATTTTATATATATATATAGAGTGCAAGTGGGATAGAGGGGCAGTGGGAGAGAGAGAATCCCAAGCAGGCTCCACACTCCACTTGGAGCCCGATGTGGTGCTTGATCCCACAACCTTGTGATAACGACCTGAGCCAAAATCAAGAGTTTGATCCTCAAGTGACTGAGCCACCCAGGCTCCATCAACTCATCTTTAAACAGACCTTGCTACTCAGTTCCCGAGTGAGATTTCTAGTTGTCCACCGGATGCCTGTGCTCTGTTCCACAAAGTTTAAGTTCAGCCCAGACAAAAATGAACTTATTCTTCTTCCCTACCTCCCAAGTCCTCCTTGCTGTTCTCTTGTCTCCATGAATTACACTCATCCCCCTTTATCTATGGTGGGTACATTCAAAGATCTTCAGGGGATGCCAGAAACTGTGGATGGCACTGGACACTGTGTATACTATGTTTTTTCCCTGCACAAACATACCTTTCTAATTCTAATTTGTAAATCAGGCATCATAAGTTTTTTTTTTAAGATACACACATTCCTTTTTGTTTTATCATTTTTTAATGATTTTACTTAAATTCCAGTTAACATTCAATGTAATAGTAGTTTCTTGTGTACAAAATAGTGATTCAACACTTCCATGCAACATGAGGTACTCATCATGACATGTAGGCACCATAAGTTATTAACAGTAAATAATAGAGCAATTATAGCAATGTACTGTAATGAAACTTGTGTGAACTGTGCCTTCTCTCTCAAAATATCTTTTTAAATTTTTTATTTTTGAGAGAGAATGCATGCAAGTGGGGGGAGGGGCAACAGGGGAGGAGGACAGGGAATCTGAAGTGGGCTCTGTGCTGACAGCAGACTGTGAGATCATGACTTGGGCTGAAGTAGGATACTTAACTGACTGAGCCACCCAGGTGCCCCTCAAAATACCTTTTTAAAAAAATATTTAGTCTCTACACCCAATGGGGGACTCGAACTCATGACCCTGAGATGAAAGGTTGCATGCTTTTCCAGGCAGGTGCCCCTTTCTCAAAATATCTTATGTACTGTACTCATCCTGTTTAAAAAATGTTTATTCATTTATTTACTTAGAGTGCTTGAGTACAAACAAGGGAGGGGAAGAGAGAGAATCCCAAGCAGGCTCCAAGCTAAGCATGCAGACTTGGGACTCAAACTCACTAACCATGAGATCATGACCTGAGCTTAAAATCAAGAGTCAGCCACTTAAACGACTGAGCGACCTAGGTGCCCCCTCATCCTTCTTCTGATAAGCAGAGATGATGCAGCACCTACCTCCTGAGGTAAAGTGAGGTGAATGACATAGGGGTTGTAACAAAGCCTTAGGCTGCTACCTTCCCACAATGGGTTCATGTGCTTTTGAACTGTGGCTGACCTCGGGGAACTAAAAATTGCAGAAAGGGAGCCTGTGAATGATGGGGGCTGCTGTCCCTACGGTCCATCTGGGTGCCCAGGTTGCTTCACTGGAATCACCGTCTACCTTTGTCACTTCACACATCAAATTACTAAATTCTGTTAAGTTCTATTTTCCACTCCTAAAGTTTATAGTGATAGCCTGTAAGTAACCCTGCTCCAGATGTCTTTCTCTACTACTAGCCATACGAATATAGAGCTTTTTCTCAAAAACAAATCTTCCTCTCATGATTGTGGTTATTCAGTAACCCCTACCTGATTAAGAAATAAGAATCTCATGTTCTACGGACCGAACACATCCCCCTGAAAAGATCCCGAGGGGATCATTGAAACCCTAGGCTCAGCATCCAGGGCCCTCCCTGACCTGCCTCAACCTCCTTTCCTGCCATTCCCTCACTGTCCAGGGGTGATTCATGTTTTGGAGACAAAGATGTGTGAGTTCCAGTTCTGGCTCAGCCCCTTGAGAGCTGAATAATCATGGTCCAGTGTCTTAACCCAAATCTCTATCCATTACCATGTATGTAAAGTAAGTTCAGTGATTGTGCTTACATCGAAAAGAGCTGAGAGAGTGAATTGAGATAATGTATATGAAGATAATAGCAGGATGCTTGGCAAATGCTAAGGTCTCCATGAACACACACTCGTTACATGGATTTTTACATTCCTCGTCTTGGTGCACCATAATTACTTACATATTCCTCTCTCTCCTATGTATGACTCTATACTTCTTGACATCATTCAGTTCAGAATCCCCATCTCTCAGCCTGGCACAGAGTAAGGTATTTCATAAGTGTTTGAGTGTTGGTGAAAGCCTTGATTGGTAAAGCTCATTTTGTAAATCAGGTTTTTAACATAAAAACAACTACAAAAATATTTGAAGGTAATCAGTTGTGCATGTTATATTTTGTTAAGAGTGCTTTAGCTTTGAGGCGCCTGGGTGGCTCAGTCGGTTGAGTGTCTGACTCTTGATTTCGGCCTCAGGTCATGATCTCATGGTTGGTGAGATTGACCCCCAAGTCAGGCTCTGTACTGACAGCGTGGAGCCTGCTTGGGATTCTCTCTCTCTGCCCCTCCCCTGCTCACGTGCTCTTTTTCTCTCTCAAAATAAATACATAAGCATTAAAAAAAAAAGTGCTTTGGCTTTTATGTAAGTGACCCCTCTAACTTGCCTTCCTACAAGATAGTAGTGCCTCATTTAATTTTCTAAAGATGGGAGGATGACTTCAGAGAATAAAAAGCACAATTTTTGTCGTTTGAGGAGTGTCCTGCTGAAAGATTTTTAAAAGTCAGATATCATTTTTGCAACATGAGCGCAAACGTCTTCACCTCTCAGGATTTACCTTTATGTCCAGAGCAATTAAACTGAAAACCAGCAGTATCTGGAAACTGGAGCCTGCCTTATGCTCTAGGAAATCAGCAATCAAGATTTTATTTCACGTTTGAGAGAGAATTGGTCTTATCTTGCCTCTGCTTTTTAAGAATGACCGTGTCAGATGAATTTACTTAATGGAGTAATTTTGTTTGATGACAGTGGTAGGTATCAAAAGCCTGTGTCTCTTATTCTAGTCATTTGTTTTCTTGCTTATTTTCATGGAAATTGTCCTTAAAATAGAAGTACACATGTCCTTATACCCTTACCATGCATTTCAGGACTTACGTACTTTAAAATTATTACCCAGAAGTAGGTTTCATGGACTAGCTACACAGTATGTTATTTGACTAGCAATTATTAAAATTTGTGGGTCTTTTGGGGCACTTGGGTGGCTCAATCGCTTAAGCATCTGACTCTTGATTTCAGTTCAGGTCATGATTTCATGGTTTGTGGGATTGAGCCCCACATCGGGCTCTGTGTTGACAGCATGGAACCTGCTTAGGATTCTCTCTCCCTCTCTCTCTGCCCTTCCCCTATTTGCTCTCTATCTCTCTCTCAAAAATAAATGAAAAATAAACTGAAATAAATCTGTGTGTGTGTGTGTGTGTTTTGGGTTAGAATTGCCAGTCTTTTCTAGGTGCCTGGCATTATGTGTTCAGTGTCCTCACACATTCTTCTTGGGTCATTTGCTCATACCTTACGCATCAGCTCCTTGGGGTATCTAGCTGGATAACATAATTGAGCTGGGAAGAAATTCAGGTTGCTCTTTGTTGCTCGGCTGCAGTCATTTGCAGGGGATATTTTATGCAAACGGTTGCCTTTATGTAACACAGGTAGTTTGGCCTTGGCTGCGTATAACCAGAGTTCTGGATTCCATCAGGTAGAGGGAGGTGAGCTGCCCTGGCCCCCTTCCCTGCTAGACTCACTATTGTCCAGCATAGAAGTTTGGGTTAGGGATGCAGAGAACAGGGCAGAGGTGGTGGAGAGGAGACTGGGTGTTAGAGGAGAATGTCCATCCCCCGATTCTTCTGTGGCAGGTGTCGCAGTGCAGACTCAGTCTTCCGTGCTCATCGTGAAACCCTAAATATCCTGGACATCTGTACCGGGGAAAATGAAAGTTCCTTACAATACATCCCTCCCCCAAGAGTTTCCAGGTGAACTTGTTTGGTGAAGGAGCCACCCCCCCCCCCCCCCCCGCCACCACCCAACGTTTGGTTTTCTTTGCCAGTCCCCACAAGGGCTCCAGGACTGTGGTATGCAAAATACTAGTGGATGCACAAGAGATGATTTTAGATAGTATGGGGGTGAACACATTTTCTTTTAATGTTCCGTATATTTTGGGTAAACATACCTACTGAATTTAGGATTTCATGGTTATTATCACTTTTAACTTACACTCATTCGTATAAAAATATTGGTTGATTTAAAAGCATTTTTAAATGTTTATTTATTTTTGAAAGAGCATGAGCAGAGGAGGGGCAGAGAGGGAGGGAGATACAGAATCTGAAGCAGGTTCCAGGCTCTGAGCTATCAGCACAGAGCCTGACAGAGCTGGGTGCGGGATTCCAACCCACAAACTGTGAGATCGTGACCTGAGCTGAAGTCAGAGGCTTAAATGACTGAGCCACCCAGGTGCCCCTGAAAAATATTGGTTGATTTTTAAGAAACAAGTAGGTACTAGCACAAGTCGGATAGAATATGGCAATGATTTTGAAGGTTGTATTCTTTTTTTTGTTTAAAATTTTTAAACATTTATTCATTTTTGAGAGACAGAGACCGAGCGTAGTTGGGGGAGGGGCAGAGAGAGAGGGAGACAGAATCTGAAGCAGGCTTCAGGCTCCGAGCTGTCAGCACAGAGCCCGATGCGGAACTTGAACCCACAGATCGTGAGATCATGACCCGAGCTGAAGTCAGTTGCTTAACCGACTAAGCCACCCAGGTGCCCCTAGTAGTATTTTTTTTTTAAGTTTACTTATTTTGAGAGAGAGAATGAGTGAGGGAGAGGCAGAGAGAGAGGGGGACAGAGGATCCAAAGTGGGCCCTGTGCTGACAGCAGTGAGCCTAATGTGGGGCCCGAACTGAAGAACTGTGAGATCATGACCTGCGCCCAAGTCGGATGCTTAACCTACTGAGCCACCCAGGCGTCCCTCATAGTAGTATACTATAATAATCATTAATGGTATCATTCTGTAATTTGTCTTGACCTAACTGTACCGGGCATGTGTCTGTGTCAGAACATACTCATTTTGGTTGTTTTAATGGGTGTATACAATTCCGTTCATAGAAGCACCAAAAGGCACTTATCGAGCAGTGTGTGATGATCATGTGATTATGGCCAATGTTCTGTCTTCATAATCAGTGCTGCCGGGTGTATGTGAACATGTGTATGTGCATGTATTTTGTGCATTCATACAAGTGTTTCTACAGGAGTAATTCCTCGAAATGAGAATGATGAAGGTTCTAAACATTTATTCTTGTTTTGGATCGTGTTGGTTTCCCTCCAAAGTGCTCTAGGATTTACGTTCCTACCGTTAGTGCCTGAGAGTGCCTGTTTCTCTACCCTTGACTGACACCAGTCTTCTTAATCCTTGTCAGATTCCAATCCTTGGACTGCTTCCGTGGGCAATTCTCTTTCTTTTGTGAATTGCTGGTTTATATCCAATGCCCATTTTGCTTTTAGGTAGTTCACGTTTTCTTCAATGTCCCTCAGTAGACTTTTGTTATTTTCTTCATAAAAGCTCCATTGTATTACTAGAATTAGCTCCAGAGAAATTTAAATGTCCCTGAGCTCACAATAGATTATTATAATTCAGGTGTTCTATAGAAACCAGATGGTTCTCACTGGATGAATTTATCTTGACGGGGTTATCATATTTCAGGAGATTTGTTCTAGGAATTTCTGCAGTTTTTGAAGGCAGAATCATGATCTGATCAATGTATGAAAAGGTGTCTGTTCTTAGAACTTCTCTACCCAAATTTGGCTTGCAAAAGACTACTGAATAAACCAGACCATCAAATAAAAAAGCCTACCATAAGAAATAACAAGTACTAATAAATAAATAGTAAGATATAAATGCAAGCAAACACTTATCAAGCACCTACTGTATATTAGACACTTTGTATCTTATGTAGAAGATACAAAGGTGGCTAAGAAGTGGCTCTACTTTTTCTAATTTTTAATTTAATTAAATTCAAGTTAGTTCACATACAATGTAGTATTGGTTTCTGGAGTAGAACCCAGTGATTCATCTCTTCTATATGACACCCAGTGCTCATCCCAACAAGTGCCCTCCTTAATGTCCATCGTCCATTTTGCCTATCTCCAACCCCCTCCCCACCAACAACCCTCAGTCTGTTCTCTGTATTTAAAAGTCTCTTAAAGGGACACCTGGGTGGTTCAGTCAGTTGTGCGTCCGACTTCAGAGCAGGTTGTGATCTCACAGTTTATGAGTTTGAGCCCCTCGTCAGGCTCTGTGCTGACAGCTCAGAGCCTGGAGCCTGCTTCAGATTCTGTGTCTCCCTCTCTCTCTGCCCCTCCCCTGCTTGAGCTCTGTCTCTCTCATACATAAATAAACATTAAAAAAAATTTTAAAACAGAGTCGCTTATGGTTTGCCTCCCTCTCCGTTTTTCTTATTTTTCCTTCCCTTCTTCTACATTCATCTGTTGTGTTTCTTAAATTCCACATATGAGTGAAATTATATGATGTTTGTCTTTCTCTGACTGACTTATTTCTCTTAGCATAATATCCTCTAGTTTCATCCACGTTGTTACAAATGGCAAGAATTCATTCTTTTTGATTACTGAGTAATATACCTGTGTGTGTATGTGTGTGTGTGTGTGTGTGTGTGTGTGTGTGTGTACATCACATCTTCTGTAACCATTCATTAGTCGATGGACACCACTTGGGCTCTTTCCATACTTTGGCTATTGTTGATAGTGCTGCCATAAACATTGGGGTGCACATGCCCATTTGAGTCAGCATTATTGTATCCTTTGGATAAATACCTAGTAGTGCAATTGCTGGGTCGTAGGGTAGCTCTATTTTTAATTTTCTGAGGAACCTTCATACTGTTTTCCAGAGCAGCTGCACCAGTTTGCATTCCCACCAGCAGTGCAAGAGGGTTCCTGTTTTTCCCCATCCTCGCCAGCATCTGTTGTTTCTTGTGTTGTTAATTTTGAAGTGGCTGTACTTTCAAAGAGCTAATACTCCTGAAGGAACAAAGAGACACACATTTATACGTGTAATTGCAGTGAAATACTGTAGGTGTCAGGATATCATATGCTGGGCAGATTGGGGAGTTCTTTGTATGCGTGACAATGTGAAAGGATGGTTGCCAGGAAGGCTTTGGAGAAGAGTGTCTGAGGTGGAGTCCTGGAAACTGAGGCGGGAAGAAAACTCCTTGCCCAAGGCAGGGCTATGTGAAGGCCCCCTGTGAGGTTCCAGGGGGCCTCAAGGGCTTCTGTACGACTAGGGAATGGGTGGGTTCATTGGGGACAAGCTGCGGTCAGACTGTGCAGGATCTTTTATGCTATCAAAGAGTTGGAAATCTTTCCTGCAGCAATGTGGAGCCAGTGGAGGCGTTAAGCAGGGGGCTGGTGTGGGGGATGTTTGGGTTTTGAGGGGGTGCTCTGATTTCAGATGGAGCATGCGTGTTGCATGGATGGAATGTTGCATGGATGAGATGTGGTGGTTTGGGGGCGAAGGAGGGGGCAGAGAGCAGAGTCTTTGGCTGGCTGGGTGATAGTGGTATTAACCTGCCTAGGGAAGTGAGAAAGAGGGCAGATTTGGGGGAAAAGATAGGTCTGCCTTACTGATTGAATGTGGGGTGTCCATGGGAAGCCATGGTGGAGAGACCCAGCAGTTGGCTGTGTGTGCATGACTCAAATGTACTCATGCATTTGGTGAATATTGATTAAGTGTCGTGTGCCTTATATCTTAGATTAAATGAGGTTCTCCCCAAACCCCTGAGCCACTATAGATGATTCTTTTGTCACTTCTAACCATCCCTTAAGTAATGAATATCCTTTCTGTGTTTCATTTCTCCAAAGTTTATTCTCAACTTTGTGTGATCACCTTGCTGTTTCCATGAACCGACCCCATACAGTTACAGAGAGACAGAAGAGTAAACTTATTTGTTAAACTACATGTATTTACTTCAGAATTTTTTCTTCCTTTAAAAATTGTTTATTTATTTATTTTGACAGAGAGAGAGAGCACACATGAATGAGGGTGAGGCAGAGAGAGGGAGAGAGAATCCCAAGCAAGTTCCCTGTTATCAGCACAGAGCCTGACACGGGGCTCAATCTCATGACTGTGAGATCATGACCTGAACCCAAATCAAGAGTTGGATGCTTAACCGACCGAGCCACCCAGGTGCCCCAGAATTTTCATTTGTTTCAAATATATCCTCTAGAATAAATGCACATTGTTCAGTTCAAGGCTTGTATCCCAGACTATTATAAATTATATTTCCAGAGTTCATCTGTGTTGTTAAGATGTATTACAAAAAACAGATATTTACCTAAACACCTAAGGAAGACTCATGGGTTATTTTTATTATAAATTGTAACATTAATGCTGATGACAGCTACCATTTATTGTGTACCTTTTACATAACTGGTCTATCGGGGACATTCTGTTTGACTTACATGCATACATTACGTATGTATATACCTTCTGGGATATGTATTGTTATTTGCGCTTTATGGAGGAAATTCTGCCTCTTCATTCCTTTCCAGAAACTCTTCCATGAGATTTTTTTGTGGGCTTATCTTTATCTGGGCGTCTTTTGTGACTGATGATTCCAAGGTCATTCATCTCTCCATTTACACCTCCTCTGACCAGTTTCACCGGGTACCTGGCTTCCCTCACTGTCTGTGTCCCGATGATTCTCATCTCCACATGTTCTGCCTGGATCTCTGTTCTGAGCTCCAGACGAGTTAGTCCAGTGCCCACCAGTCCCCTGCACTTGGCCGTGTCGTTGGCACCTCAAATTGGTCACATCTGGCATTACACTCATTGTCTTTCCAAGGTGTGCCCAGGCTCCCAGAGTCCCTCTTTTAGAAAGCTCATTGCTGTGTGTGCCAGCAACCGGAAGTTATTCTTCCCTTCTTTCTTGCTCCTCACATTCGACCTGTCTCCAGGCTCTGTTGGTTCTGGTCCCTAACTCTCTCTCATGCACACTCTCTCTTCTGTTTCTCCTCTGCCAGGGCCTAACATTTATGTAATATTTTATACATTTTTAATGTTTATTTATTTTTGAGAGAGAGGGAGACAGAGCATGAGCAGGGGAGGGACAGAGAGAGAGAGAGAGAGAGAGAGAGAGAGAGAGAGAGAATCTGAAGCAGGCTCCAGGCTCTGAGCTGTCAGCCCAGAGAGCCCGACGCAGGGCTTGAACTCACGAGCTGCGAGATTATGACCTGAGCTGAAGTCAGAGGCTTAACCAACTGAGCCACCCAGGTGCCCACATTTACATAATTAAAAAAAAATTTTTTTAATGTTTACTTATTTTTAAGAGAGAGAGACAGAGCGGGAGCAGGGGAGGGGCAGAGAGAGAGAGGGAGACACAGAATCTGAAGCAGGCTCCAGGCTCTGAGATGTCAGCACAGAGCCCAATGCGGGGCTTGAACTCATGAACTGTGAGATCATGACCTGAGCCGAAGTCGGACGCTTAACCGACTGAGCCACCCAAGCACCCCACATTTATATAATTTTAAAAATATGCTTATTTATTTTTGAGATAAAGAAAGAGTGCGAGAGGGACAGAGAGAGAGGAAGACAAAGGATCTGAAGTGGGCTCTGCACTGACAGCAGGAAGTCCAGTGAGGGGATTGAATTTACAAACTGTGAGGTAGTGACCTGAGTCAAAGTTGGAAACTTAACTGACTGAGCCACCCAGCTGCCCCTGGGGCTCCTAACATTTATGACCGCCACTATGGTGACGGCTTCCAAAGTGACCTGTTTGGCTAGGTCTCTTTCCTCCGATTCTTTCTCTACAGACCTTGTGAGATTAAGCCTTCTAAACACAAAACTGAGATTCTGCCCTCTCCTCTTGCACTCAGTAGCTGCCCATGAATATCACGATGCCCTCTGGATGCTTGCGGGGAATAGGTAAGGTCTTGTTTCCACTTCATTTTCTGCCAGGCTCTTTCCTACCCGCCACTTTTCAACCACATCCTGCGTTTCCTTGTCCTGTTGTGTGCTCTCTCGTCCTTGGGGTCTCCGTACATGCTGCCCTCTATGCCAGGAACATTCGTCCATCCCCGATTGCTGATGAGCCCACGCTTATCCCTTTGCACTCAGGCCGGGCAGTACATCTGCTAGGAAGCCTCTCCCTCTTTATGGAGCACAGGTATTCCTCTGTCCTCCCAGGGCTTTCTCTGCTCCTCACCATCAGGTACCCACTGCACTCTTGAAATGATCATCTGTCCTGCCATGGTCTGAACTCCACAAAAGCAGGGAGGGCATCGATCCTGGCGTAGAGTAGGTGCTCAGTAAAGGTACTCATGAAGGAGTGTGTGAATCCAAAGCTCAGGTTAAACAAAAATTTTTAACGTTTATTTATTTATTTTGAGAGAGAGAGAGGTAGGGAGTGAACAGGGGAGAGGCAGAGAGAGAGGGAGACAGAATCCCAAGCAGGCCCCGCACTGTCAGCGCGGAGCCTGATATGGGGCTTGAACTCATGGACTGCGAGATCATGACTGGAGCTGAAATCAAAGGTTGGGTGCTCAACTGGTTGAGCCACCCAGGCGCCCCTCTAATATAGCTCGGGTGAAAACCAGGTCAGCCTGCCTTTGGAGTCCATAATCTTGGTACTGCGTGCTTACTTAGGATCTTCTGCTTTACAGTCTTGCTCTGGACACAGTAACAGCAGGGTGTGGATGGGGTGGGGTGGGAGTGGCATCACTATGTAGTGTTACCTTTGAGAATGAAGCAAGGCACTCTTGCCCCAATCTGAGAATGATGTTGTGTTCTACTTGCACAACAGGTGAAGAACTCACTGGATAGAGTCCTAGCCCCGGGTGCAAATCTTCCAGGGGAACCACCTCTGGATCTCCTGTCTGGGCTTGCCGGTGGCATGGGTGTGGAGCCATTTAAATACTTTCAACGCAATTATGGGAGGGCTTGGAATATCAAAGTCAATACCAGAAGCCCATTTCAAAAAGTAAAAGGGAATAATGCTTATTAGAAATTGAAAGTCACGTGAGCAGCCCTGGAAATGGACAGGGAGTTAGTGGTGCAGCTGTATTTTGAACCAGTTAAAAGCTAGAAATAGAAAGCAGAGGAAGAGCTGCTAAGAGACTATATCAGAATAATCCAAGCCTGCATTCCCGCAAGCACGGGACTCAGGTTTCAAAGGGGTGAGTAGCTGTTTCTGACTTGAGTACCCTGAATGATGCTCAGCTTCTGACATGTGCCTCGTTCTGGGAAGAACTGGCCCCAACCCATGATTACGGCCCTTCTCTACCGCCTTCAGGGACCCTTCAAAGTATTTGCTTTTTTCTTGCTCTCTTCTCTCTCCTCCAAGCCCCATGCACTCTATATGGAGAGCTTCTAGGCACCGGTACTTATTTATCTTCCCTGGCCATGCGAAGTGCTTCTGCATGTTCGTTAGCAGAGCTGGCTCTCGACAAATTCATTCAGTGACTGATAAGCCGTTTATAGGCAGGCACTCTTTTACTCATCTTTGTATCCTCAGTGCCTCACCTGATATTAAATGAAACTGAAGCAAAAGGTTAATCTACTGAGCTGGATTTAAAACAAAAGATTAAACGGACAAGCTGAAATGGAACATGTAATTATTGCGGTTGTAGTATTTGAATTTGTGCACATAGGCAAGCCCTAAAGATTCTTGAAGTAAGCCCAAGCATGGGGAGACACAAATTACATAATAAACAGTTTGGAGTTCTTGAAGGTGGTGTCTAAACATTGTCCCGGAATATAGGGAAATCAATGAGAGGCAACAAGTACATGAGTAAGCGTTAAGTGAATTAAGCAGATAGTGTTTATTCCAAGTTCAGAAGTGAGATCCTTCTGGAGTGCATTTAAGGAAAAGAAATTAAGTTGGGTCAGGAAGCTGGGGTAAGATTAGAATAATGAAGGTTGGGGGCAGAAAGGTATCTGAGATTAGGACCAAGAACAAATATTTTGTGCATCGTCATGACCTTAAACAATAGCCCAAGACCATAGCTAGAAACAGGCCAAGCAGTCTTTGAAAGGCTAGAGGGAAAAAAATAGAGAAAATGTAGTCAAATGTGGTAGATTTTATCTTTTTTAATTTTCCAAATACAGAACATGTTTGTTTGGATTTCTTTCCAATGTAATGTATCATATGTTCCTGGGTCTCTCCGTTTTCTCTGTTTGGTGGTCGACTTTTTGTAAGAGTCTTAAGTGTGTCAATACAGGTGACATGGGGCGCCTGGGTGGTTCAGCCGGTTAAGCATCCAACTTTGGCTCAGGTCATGATCTCGTGGTTAGTGTTTTTTTTTTTTTTTAAAGTTTGTTTATTTTGAGAGAGTGAGCAAGCAGGGGAGGGACAGAGAGAGGGAGAGAGAGAGAGAGGGCACGCGCATCCCAAGCAGGCTCCACGCTGTCGGCACAGAGCCTGATGAAGGGCTTGAACTCACTAACCGTGAGATCATGACCTGAGCTGAAACCAAGAGTTGGATGTTCACCTGACTGAGCCACCCAGGTATCCCAAATTTGGTATATTTTAAAAGAAGATTTAGTTTTCTGAATCAGCGTAAGGATTCAGATATTCCTCTGATGTTGGAATGAAGATTTATGCTGGCTTGTTCCAGGAGTAGCTTCCCAGGAAGGCAGTTCCCTCCTTCAGGGAGAGGCAGGACACCATGTCCCTGGTGACGTTGTGAAGAACTCTACTAGAGGCCAGATGTCTACCCACCGGGGACTGGGAATATGGGTTTGCCTTACCTCCTATTACTGAGAAACTAGTGTTAAAAACATCTAAGAGGGTACTTTACTTTGGCCGTGTCTTCTTGCCTTCTTCCTGTTTCAGTGGAACAAGTTATTTGCTTCTGTCACTCATCAGCCCGTTGACTGTGGTTCTGGATCTCATCGCTGCTCACCTCCATGGCCTTTGCTGCTTCTGGTGTCTTTCTAGTGGTCTGCCAGCTTGTTGCCCAATTTCTCTGCTTCCCTGCCATGCTGAACTTCTCAGAAGAAATGTCCACTTTGTGTTCTCATCATTCTTTCCCATCTTGATACATTTCCAACCTGTCTCCCACCCCATTACACCGTGTTGAGCTCTTTGCAACATACAATACCTCTCCTGCCTTCTTGTAGTATCTTTGTGTCTGTTACCTTCTTTTAAAAAAATTTTTTTTAAGTTTTATTTTATTTATTTTGAGACAGTGAGTGAGTGTGTGCAAGCAGGGGAAGGAGAGAGGGAGGGAGAGAGGGAGGGAGGGAGGGAGAGAGGGAGGGAGGGAGGGAGGGAGGGAGGGAGGGAGGGAGGGAGGGAGAGAGAAAATGAATCCCAAGCAGGCTCCACACTGTTAGCACAGAGGCTAACATGGGGCTCAAACCCATGAACTGTGAGATTGTGACTTGAGCCTAAATCAAGAGTCAGATGCTTAACTGACTGAGCCATCCAGGCAACCCTGTGTCTATTCTTAACCAATTATCCCAAATTAGTGGTTTGAATGAACATACATTTATTATCTCACAGTTGATGAGGGTCAGGTATCTAGGAGTTGGGTTTCTCATGAGGGCAGGGCTGCTGTCATCTGAGGGCTTGACTGGGGCAGGAGAATTCACTTCTGAGATGCCATACTCACATGATTGTGGACTGGAGGACTCAGATTTTTGCCACCTGGGAATCCCCATAGTACTGCATGGCTAAACTCAAGACATGGCAGCTAGCTTCTCTTGGAGTGAGTGACAGAGAGATAGAGAGAGGGACAGATCGAGAGAGAGAGAGAGAGAGAGAGAGAGAGAGAAGGAATGACTAAGACAGGAGCTGAAATGTCTTTTTATCACCTAGTCTCCCATGTCACATGTCCTTACTTCTGCTTTATTTTATTCATTAGAAGTGAGTCATTAAGTCCAGCCCATGCTTAAGGGTAAGGAAATTAAGCTCACCTGAAGAGAAGAATTTTGAAGAATTTGTAAACATATTTTTAAAACCTTTTGATTCTTATCTCTTGATTTTGCCAGGGTCCCTCTTTTTAAATTTCACCCCCCCCTCACTTTATTGGCTGCTCTTCTGTGATGCTAGACCACCCCCTTTCTGTCCTCATATAATGTGAAAAGCTTATCAAGACTCCATCCTGGGCTTTTCTCCCCTTCTGTCTTTCCCATCTCCCCTTGTGCTCTTTCCTTCTAGACACTTCAAATACTGTCAATTTAACAGTATTACCAAGTTTCTATCTTCAGTGCTGGCTTCTTGTTAGGTATTTAGATTTATATTTCTGTTCTTTTCACCTTCATAGTTGGAAAGATTTTTACATTTCTCAATGTTAACTCTTGGTCTTCAAAACCTGCTTCTCCTTTACTTTTTCCCCATCTCTATAAATAAAACAGCTCAAGCTGCTGTTGTTGAAGCCAGAAATGTGAGTGCCATTTTTTTTTTTTTTTTTTTTTTTTTTTTTTTTTTTTTTTTTTTTTTTTTTTTTTTTGCCCCCTTGCCTTACCACTTCCATTCTGGACCTTTTTATTGAATTATGTCTCCTATTTGTCCTCTTGCTCCTCCCCTCATCTTCCTCAAGCAAAAAAGGACATTTAAAAAATATCTCGTGAACCAAACAAAATGGTTTTTACATTTCTTTTTTAGTTTTTATTTTGTGTGTTTCACTCCACACATTATTTTAAAAATAAAAAAATTTTTAAAAATGTCAGCTCTGTACCCATCATGGGGCTTGAACTTCTGACCCTGAGATCAAGAGTTACATGCTTTACAACTGACCCAGTCAGGTGCTCCTAACTTTATAAATTACTTTTGTCATAGTTTAAACGTGTAATCCTAAGTTCTACATTCTCTCCTTTTGGTTTAAAAAAAAGATAGAATTTGTTGTCTCACATGATTAAAAACACCAAGGTAAATGTGTGGCCTTGGGGCTCTAGGATGAGTCTCTCTCCACCTCTTATCTCTGTGTTTCTCCTGTTAATTTCAATCTTTGGCAGGCTCTTTCCAAGTGAGAGTGGCATTCAGAAGCTTTTATTTTGATGTAGTCCCAATAGTGGTTTTTTTTTAATTTTTAATTTTTAATTTTTTTTTGCTTCTGTTCACTTGCCTGAGGGGACATATATAGAAAAGTGTTTCTACAGCCGATGGTTAAAACAAATCACTGGCTATGTTTTCTTCTAGAAGTTTTATGGTTTCGGTGTCACATTTGGGTCTTAAATCCACTTTGAGTTTATTTTTGTATATGGTGCAGAAAAGTGGTCCAGTTTCATTCTTATGCATGAAGCTGTCCAGTTTTTCCGGCACCATTTGTTGAAGAGACTGTCTTTTTTCCATGGTATATTCTTGCCTACTTCATCATGGATTAATTGACCATATAAGCTTGGGTTTATTTTTGGGTTCTCTATTCTGTTCCATTGATTTGTCTATTTTTTTTAAGTTTATTTATCTTGAAAGAGAGAAAGAGTGGGAGAGGGGCAGAGAGCGAGCCCGGGAGAGAATCCAAAGCAGTCTCCATGCTGTCAGTGTGTAGTCTGACATGTGGCTTGATCTCACTAGCTGTGAGATCATGACCTGAGTCCAAATCAAGAGTCAGGTGCTTAACTGACTGAGCTACCCAGGCTCAATGACTATTTTTTAAAATTCATGTTCTGTGTGTCTGTTTTTGTACCAGTATCATACTGTTTTGATACAGCTTTGTTGTATATCTTGAAATCTGGGATTGTGATACCTCCAGCTTTGTTTTTTTCTCAAGACTGCTTTGGCTATTTGGGGGTCTTTTGTGGTTCCATGCAAATTTTACTATTACTTGTTCTAGTTCTGTGAAAAATGTTGTTGGTATTTTAATAGAGATTGCATTCAATGTGTAGATTACTTTGGGTAGTATGGACATTTTAACAGTATTGGTTCTTACAATCTATGAGCATGGATATCTTTGTGTCATTTTTAATTTCTTTCATTAATGTTTTATAGGTTTTAGAATATAGGTCTTTCACCTCTTTTGTTTAGTTTATTCCTAGGTATTTTGTTATTTTGGATGTAATTGTAAGTGGCATAGTTTTCATTTTTTAAAAAAAGTTTATTTACTTAGTGTGTGCACATGTGCACGCAAGGGGCAGAGAGAGAGGGAGAGAGAGAATCCCAAGCAGGTTCCGCAGTGATAGTGCAGAGCCCAACTCTGGGCTCCAACTCATGAACTGTGAGATCATGACCTGAACTGAAATCAAGAGTTGGATACTTAACTGATCAGCCACCCCCACCCTGTAAATGGGATCGTTTTCTTGACTTCTCTCTCTGCTACATCATTATTAGTGTATAGAAATGCAACAGATTTCTGTACATTAATTTTGTGTACTGTGACTTTACTGAACTCACTTAACAGCCCTGATTGTTTTTTTGGTGAAGTTGTTAGGGTTTTCTATATATAGTATCATGTCATATGCAAATAGTGGCAGATTTACTTCTTCCTTCCCAATTTGGACCCCTTTTATTTTTTTTCATGTGTGAGTGCTGTGGCTAGGACTTCTAGTACTGTGTTGAATGGAAGTGATGAGAGCAGACATCCTTGTCATATTCTTGATCTTAGAGGAAAAGCTCTCAGTTTTCCACCATTGAGTATGATGTTAGCTGTGGCTTTTTCATATGTGATATTTATTTTGTTGAGGTACGTTCCCTCTAAACCTACTTTTTGAGGTTTGTTTTTTTTTTTTTACCATTAATGAATGTTGTGCTTTGCCATATACTTTTTTTTTTTGCATCTATTGAAATGATCATATGGTTTTTATCCTTTCTTTTGTTAGTGTCATGTATCAAAATGATTAATTTGTGAATGTTGAACTACTCTTGCATCCCTGGAATAATTTCCACTTCATCAAGGTGAATGATGTTTTTAATTTTTTGTTGGATTAGGTTTACTAACGTTTTGTTGAGGATATTTGCATCAATGTTCATCAGAGTAGTTTTCTTTGTGTAGTGTCTTTATCTGGTTTTAGTATGAGGGTAATGCTGACCTTATAGAATTTATTTTGAAGTTTTTCTTCCTCTGCTATTTTTTGTAATAGTTTGAGAAGAATAGGAGTTAACTCCTCCTTAAATGTTTGGTAGAATTCATCTATGAAGCCATCTGGTCCTGGACTTCTGTTGGAGTTTCTTTTTGTTTTTTTATTACTGATTCAATTTCATTGGTAGTAATTGGTCTGTTCAATTTTTTTTTTTCTTCTTGATTCACTTTTGGAAGATTATATGTTTCTAGGAATTTATCTATTTCCTGTAGGTTGTCCAATTTGTTGGTATGTAATTTTTCATAATATTCTTTTACAATCCTTTGCATTTTTGTTGTGTCTGTGTTATTTCTCCTCCTTAACTTCTGATTTTATTTATTTGAGTTTTCTCTTTTTTTGAGGTGTCTGGCTAAAGGGTTATCAGTTTTGTTGATCTTTTCAAAGAACTAGCTCCTGGTTTTACTGATATTTCTATTGTCATTTTAGTCTATTTCATTTGTTCCTACTTTTATCTTTATTATTTCCTTCCTCTTATTGGCTTCAGTCTTTGTTTTTTTATTTTTCTAGCTCCTTTAAACATAAGATTAACTTGTTTATTTGAGATTTTTCTTGTTTCTTGAGGTAGGCCTGTATTGCTATACACTTGCATCTTAGACCAGCTTTTGCTACATCTCAGATTTGGGACTGCTGTGTGTTCGTTTTCATTTGTCTCCAGTTGCTTTTTATTTTCTCTTTGATTTCTTGGTTGACCCATTCATTGTTGGGTACCATGCTATTTAGCATTCGTGTAGTTGTGTTTTTTCCATATTATTTTCTTGTGGTTGATTTCTCGTTTCATGCTGTTGTGGTTGGAAAAGATGCATGATAGAATACCAGTTTTTTTGAATTTATTGAGACTTATTCTGTGGCCAAACTTGTGACCTATTCTGGAGACTGTCCTGTATACACTTGAAAAGAATGTGTATTCCACTGTTTTTGATGGAATGTTGTAAGTATATGTGTTAGGTCCATCTGGTCTAATGTGTCATTCAAAGCCACTCTTTCCTTTTTGATTTTTTGGTGTACTTTTAAAAATCCTTGGGATCCTTATGTATAGACTCTGATGTGGAGGATACCCATGAGGTAGTAGTACTGAATTATTTGTCCTAAAAATACTTTACATTTCAGACATTGGACTTCTAGAGACCCACTTTATCTACTTTTCCCTAAGGTACAAGGCATCACTAAAGGATTACTTTCTTAAATGCATGTAAGAAAAATTATTCCTTTAATTTTCAATATATCACAGATCATACCAGCTCCCCTAATATCAAATTTAATTTTTTTCTGCTTCAGTATCATCTCTTAAACTCTTATCAGTAAAAATAATCATGTTCATGTCATTCTTATATTAGCCTTTAATCTATTCAAGGAAATTACTAAGTTTCCCTTGAGTCTTTTTTTTTTTTCTAGGTTAAATAAGCCCTGTTTCTTTACATTTTCCTCATGGGGAATACTTCCTAATCATTTTCATTGTTCTTTCTTGGGCCCCCTCCAAATACTCAGTATCAGACTTCAGTTGCTGAGCCCAAAACTGGTCAATTAATTAAAGCTTGACCAGTGCTGAGTGGGAAGGGAGGCTGATCCATGGTTATTTCTTACATGGCTAATTATAGATCCTGTGTTATCATGAAGGACTTATTCCCAGTGAGGAATAATCTAGTTCCAAGCATCCACAAAATTTCATTTATTTCTTTATAACCTTAAAAACACCTCCACTAGATCAACTCAACAACTGAACATTAAAACAATGACTGTTTCCTATAGAAAGTCTGAGATTTTGCCAGTGAAAGTGAGCATATTTTTCAAGGTTGATTTCCTGGTTCATCCTTGAAGCATTGCATTGCTTTAGCTGAATTTTTATATATATCTGGGATGCTTAGGTGTGTCTTTATTTTGGCGCCTGTGTGCTCCAGGGTATGGTTTTGTTACTATGCCTGTTTCTCCAGGCATCACCCTCATCTGAGTAATGCATCAGGCTATGAGGAGACTTGAAGAGCAGTTTCTCTCAATCTCTCTCTCTCTCTCTCCCTGTTTCCGTCCCTGTCTCCCTCCCTCCCTCCCTCCCTCCCTCCCTCCCTCCCTCCCTCCCTTCCTTCCTTCCTTCCTTCCTTCCTTCCTTCCTTCCTTCCTTCCTTCCTTCCTTCCTTCCTTCCATATTTCTCTCCTAAAAACTTGGGGATTTCCTTGAATATGGGGGTATTGGACAACTGGAGAATAGAACATTCTATATCACCCTTTCCTCGGAAGAGAGGTCTGAAAAGAGAGGGCTGAAGAAAGAGGGTTAATTCTGTTCCCTCTATGCTCAGCATATTCTCCACAGAGCATTAGTCACTTCAGCTCCTCAAGGGCACTGAGAACTGGACACAAATATAATTCCATTGGCCTTCACTAACTGATGCATTCTTTATATTGATGACTTTTAAACATAAAACCACTTGTTCATCAGAGTAGTATGCAAACACTGGTCACTAGATTTATTGCAGAAGAACCCCTGACTCTGTCAGCTCAGGTTCAAAACTGGTAAACACCCCTATGTCGAGCAATGGCACCGTCCTCTGTCTCCTCCAAGCGTTAAATTCCTTGCTGTAAACTATGCTCTGAGTTACTGCTGTTTTAGCATCTTTGTATTTCTGGAACTCCATGTCTGACACTGCTGGTGAGATTATCCACAAACAGCTGGTAAAGAACAGCTGCTTCATAATTTGAATGACTTTCTTTTTTTTGATGAGCTAAAGTTCCTCATTGCAGATAAAAGCATCGTTATTGATCTTTGGAATAATTCTTTTAGCAGAAGCTCATTGTTGTTGAGGGAGAAGTGGGTGACAGTAGGTATGTTTTATGATAGAATTTATTCATCCCTTTTTATTAAAAAATAGATGATTTTTTGGAGCAGTTTTAGGTTCACAGAAAATTGGTGGGAAGGTACAGACCTGTCCCACATACCCCCTGTTCCCACACATGCTGCAGCCTCCCACACTGTCAGCCCTCTGTACCACAGTGGTACATGAATTGTAATTGATAACCCTGCATTGACACATCATTACCACTCAAAGTCCATAGTTTACATTACAGTTTGATCTCAATGTTGTACATGATATGGGTTTTGACAAATGCATAATGACACGTATCTGCCATTATAGTATCACACAGAGTTTATTCACTGCCTTAAACATATTCTGTGTTCTGCCCACTTATCCGTCTTCCCTAACCCATGGTTTTTTTTGTACTGTCTCCGTAGTTTTACCTTTTCCAGAATACCATATACTTGGAATCCCGTCGCCTTTTCAGATTGACTTCTTTCACTTAGCAATGTGGATTAAAGTGTCCTCCGTGTATTTTCATGGCTTGATAGCTCGTGTGTATCCATTTACCCACTGGAGGATATCTTTGTTGCTTTCAAGCTTTGGAAATTATGAATAAAGCTGTGGTCAACATCTGCGTGCAGGCTTTTAGGTGGAGGTTTTCAAGTCCTTAGGGTAAATCCCAAGGCACATGACTACTGGACTGCTTCATCCATTTGTAAATCTCACATTCTCCCCTAGCAAAGAGCTAGCATATGTTGAAGTCCTCCTTAAGTGTCAGAATTTTCAGTAGATTTTGTCATTTCATCCTCAGTATTACTTTGCAACATAAGTTTATTTATTTTGAGAGAGAGCTAGAGCGTGTGAGCATGCGTATGAGTTAGGGAGGGGCAGAGAGAGAGGGAGAAAGAGAATGCTAACAGTGCAGAGCCAGATGTGGGGTTCCATCCTACAAACCCTGAGATCATGACCCGAGCTGAAGAGTTGGACGCCTAATCAACTGAGCCACCTAGGCGCCCCCACAACATGATTTTTTAATATGAGAAGAGACTGATACATAGGGAAGTTGAATAATTTGCTTAAGGAGTCATTTGAACAAATGGACGATTTTTTTTAAGTTTTTTTTTTTGTGTGTGTGTGTGTGTGTTTATGTACTTTTGAGAAAGAGAGAGAAAGAGTGAGACTGAGCGCGAGCAGGGTAGAGGCAGAGAGAGACACAGACACAGAATATGATGCAGGCTCCAGGCTCTGAGCTGTCAGTACAGAGCCTGACATGGGGCTTGAACTCGTGAACCACGAGATTATGACCTGAGGAGAAGTTGGACGCTTATTCGACTGAGCCACCCAGGCGCCCCAAACGGATGATTTAAGCAGAGAAACTTCTAGTCTCATTTAACCAGAGAAACTTCTAGTCTCAGTGTTCTTCAGTTTCCTCTGAAAGAAGTTAGAGCTGGAAGGGACCTTAGAGAGGTTTGCTCTGGCAGGCATACCACTAACCTTTGTGGGGCCTAGGGCAAGAAAAGACATGAAGACCCACACATAGCAATTGTCTAAATGTTTAAAGACAATAGATGAGGCCAACACACTGTAAGAAAGATGTTCTGTCCTCCTACCTGGACAAGACCACCTTCACAACAATCTAAAGGTCCCAGTTTGAATCTGGAATTTTCCAACTTCCCAGAGTTCAATACCAGAATGTGGCAGCATGGGGGAAACTACCATGGTACCTCCACACCCCTACCCTGTCTCTTCCCTCAGTCGTGCACAGCAAGGGGCCTTGCAAATTCTTTTTGCACCGTCTGCCAACAGCTGTCCCTTGGCAGTTGGATGTACATGATGGGGTGTGTCCTTCTGTTGGGAGGGTGGACCCAGAGAAGAGGTCTATACTGACCTTTGAGATAGGATTATTGCATTTGGGCAGAGTATTTGAGGGTCTCAGGAGTCGAAGGCAAGTGCCAAGTATCATCTTCAGGTAGATGGATTACCTTGACCCCATGGTCTCCCCACCTCACTGGAAGTGGGAGAAGAGAGCATTTGGCCAAACACATTGAGAACTGGGCCCAGAGCAAGGTCCGTCTTGCCCCAGTCTAAGGATGGAAGTGGATTTAGGAGCCCTGGTTCATAAATAAGTAAACAGGCCGGAGAGGTGGTGAATTTCTCCAGGACATGTGGCTAATTAGTGGCTACACTGAGATATCCTGATTCCCAGAGCTTTTCATAAGGTTGGCCTCATCTGGCCCTTTTCATAAAGGTTGTTCTTTATGTGTATTTATATAAACTCACCCCAGGAATTAAATCACAATGTTTTTCACCAAAGAGCTAAAAAACCCACCAAAAGGGATTCTTTCTACTCACACGACCGGTGCTCTTGAATGAACAACCGACCATTTAGGTGACATCGCGAAGCTATCAATACCTCCAGGAGATTTCTGAAAGCTAATTAGCAACTTGTGAGGGGTATCAATCACACCACAGTTCCCACATAATTTCCGAATCACTTCCTATAGAGGTCAGCTTTTATTGATGTGCTTGTATGAGTCAACTGGCTCACCAAGAAACCACAATTAGAAATGTGATCAACATAAATGGGGCTTGGAACAACTGGCAGATGTTTTCAGTGATTTGCATATAAATTAGGCACCAGCTTTAGAAATCCAGCTTATTAAGGGTTGAGATTCTTTCATACATTTTCCCTTTTGTTGGAATGTGGTGAAAGAAGCCTTCTGTTGATTAAAATGTCATAAGTGTCTTCTAGAATTTAGGGTTTTACTCTGCATATTTAATTCCTGACATCATTTGCTCGCACATTTATAAATATCTGTATAGATACCTTAACATTGGAATAGCACTTGATTTCTTATAATGGGTGTTGGATATGCCTTTTGCTTTGATTCTTATGAATGCCCTCTAGAATAAGTTGGGCACAGATGTTATCACAGCAGTAGTTTCCAGATGGAGACACGGAGGTGTTAAGAGGTGCTCACCCCTGGAACAGGAGTTTGACTCCAAATCCCATACATTTCCCATTATACCCTGAGCCTCTCTTAGGCCCCACAGTGGCTTTGATTTCTGGTCATTCTTGTGAATGTCCTCTGAATGAGTTAGATGCAGAGATTTATGTTATAGTCCCCAGCCCCCCTATGACACATACTCCTTCATGATGACAAAATGCAGAGGGATTCTGCAACCTTTTTAAAAAAACAAGTCATTTATGGGGCGCCTGGGTGGCTCAGTTGGTTAAGCGTCCGACTTCAACTCAGGTCATGATCTCGCGGTCCGTGAGTTCGAGCCCCGCGTCGGGCTCTGGGCTGATGGCTCAGAGCCTGGAGCCTCCTTCAGATTCTGTGTCTCCCTCTCTCTCTGCCCCTCCCCTGTTCATGCTCTGTCTCTCTCTGTCTCAAAAATAAATAAACGTTAAAAAAAAATTAAAAAAAAAACAAAAAAACAAGTCATTTAATAATAGAATAAAGCACCTAACATACACATAATATTTATGTTTAATTGAAATAAGTATTTATTATTATGCATTTTGTCCCTCGACTGTATAACCAATGACTCAAAGCCTTATCTGCTGTTTTTTTCCTTGCTAAAGTTAAAGCAGAACTTTCTCTGCACTTATCCACACCTGATGTGAAGCTGGCTCTTTTCAGTACTAACCTAATTAGCCTCACTAGTACTAACACTAGTGACACAAAACAGGGAGACAGGTAAGAAGAAGGCTAATTCTGTTGGGAGTGTTGCCGGACCACTTTTTCATCATTTGAGTTATTCAGTATTTCTCTCCTTGATACACATCACACTGTTAATACCACAAGGATATTACTACACCGTAAACATAATAAAGAGAATAAGGGACACAGTTTGCCTGTGTTGAAGGTGTGGTCTCTCTTCTTATAAGAAATGATTTCTGAGGCGCCTGGGTGGCTCTGTCAGTTAAGCGTCCCACCCTTGATCTCAGCTCAGGTCTTGATCTCAGGGTTGTGAGTTGAAGCCCCACATTGAACTGTTACATTTTTTAACAATTTAAAAACCATTAAACAATTTAATTGTTTATGAAGGGCTAGCAAATATTTTTCTGTATGGGGCCAGATAGTAAGTAAGTACTTTCTGTTGTAGTGCCAAAGCAGGCCTGGATAGTAGGTAATCAAATGAGCATGGCTGTGTTCCAATAAAACTTTATTTATAGGAACAGGGAGGCCACAGGCTAAATTTGCCTCATGGGGTATGGTTTGTCATCCCCTGGTTTATATATTTGGACATGCTTCTTTAGCCTGTTAGGCAACTGTCTAAGAAGACGCTGTTCCAATGGGGATCCTCTGTCCCTATTGGTTACCATTACTGTCCTAAGCACAAACCCTACTGATTTCATATATTCCTTCCTGTATTGCCCTCTTTATCTGCCCTCCTCCTCCCTTTTTCTCTTTGCATTTACAGTGTCAATTATCCAGTGCCCCAATCATGCTGTACAATAGACACTCACAACAACAACAACAACAACAACAACAACAACAACAACGTTATTTACTGGCACCCAGTAGGTTCGTGGCTCCTAAATCTGGGGTTAGATGGGGGCTGGCCAGGTCACTGTACTGATCTTGGCTGGGCTCACTTCCCTTAATTGGACTCTGCTGGCTGAGGTGATAGCTGGCTGGTTCCAGCGGACCAGCTGGGCTAGATGAAGGTACAGAGCACCAGCAGAATTGTGCAAGGCTTCTCCAAGGCTGGACTCAGACTGGCACACTCTTCCTTGTGCTTCCTTTCACTGGAAGAGTCCAGATTCAAGAGGCGAGGAAACACACCCCACCGTTTGAGTGGGAATCACTGCCATGGTGTGTGGTGAAGAGTCTGGATACCGAGAGGGGTAAAGAATTTGGGCTATTAGTGGGATCATTCCATCAGCCACTAAGTCCCCTCTCCCTCTGTTGTTGTTTTTCTAGTGTAGCTCTTACTGCCTGCGGTCAGCGGATAATGACTCTCCTCACCTGCATTCTCTCCTCACCTGCATTCTCTCCTCCCCCAAGCTACTGAGCACTTCTTCCTTATGGTTGAGTTATGGTCCTATCATTCCCCAAACTAAAAACATTTAGTGCCTCCCCGTCAAATTCACTTGCATTGATTTTCTAGGAATTGTGTCTTTTAGCTCCATATTCCCTTTCCTGCTTTGTATCACCCTTTGTTGGTCACCTATAGCCAAAGCAACCTACTCCTTCCTCTTTCTCCATTCCCTAATTAGTATTATTTTTTCATCTTGAGTCCTAATTGGTGCTCTGTGTCCCTTCAGTATGCTTTTTTACCCTGTCTCTTCTACCCTGTAGAAATTGTGTTCCTCCTTGAAGATGTGACTGGGGCAACTCTTCCTTTCAGAAACTGGCTCAGGTTTTCCTCCCTGGATGGCTGACGCTCTCCCCCTGAGAAGTCAGGATCCTTTCCTTCCTTATCAGCATTTGGCACATTTTACCTGGAGGGACAGGGCATTCATTCAGATCATGACTAAGCACTTCCGACACATGTAAGCTTCTTCAGGATGACCCGTGGCTGTTTGACGTCTCCATGTCCCTGTCCCCGTACCAGTCACTGAGTCAGCCTTCCAAAGAGGTCTGTTGATGGGGCTGATGCTTGAATGGATGTGGCTAAGGAAGAGGATGCCTCAGCCTCCAGGGCAATATTTTGAGGTTTCAGAATTGCTGCTTCCATCGCTCAGGTTCCAACAGAAAAAGAACACATCCCCTTCTGTGTATTTCCATTATAAAGAGCTAAGGTTCACAAACAGCTGAAGACAGCCCATCCTTCACATTATGTTGAAAGAGCTCTCTCGTTTCTTTTTCAACACAAACCCTTCCTTTTGTGGCCTGGTGAATGTCTTCTTTTTCTAACAGGACCCTACTGGGTGAGGAAAATGTGACTCCTACCGGCTGCCTGTTCTGTGATTTTCATCCCCCCTCTCCCCAGGTTTGAGGGTAGAATGATGGTTGGAACTCACCACAAACCTTCTCCTTTCCCTGTAACTCCCACGCCACAGAGACCTCTGAATATTAGATGATGTTCTTTGTGGATCCTTTTTCCCAGCGACCCCTCTGGCTGGCAGACAGTCTTCCTCTGTCTTGACGCTTCCTATCCCCTCAGTAGATACGGACTTCACCTTTTGGGGGGTATTCTTACTTTTATGGGCCTTCAGATTGAGTGCAGTGTCGCTTCTTGGCTTTTTTCTGAAAAAACTCCAGTGAAATCGGGGAAATAGGCCAGTGTTAACAGATTATTCACCTTGCCCTTGACTTCTGTGCTGTCTCCTTTCGTTGTTTGTGGATCATGCTTTTCAGCACGATTTTTCCATTTGTTTCATTTTTTCCCCCATAAGTCTAGATGACATGTGCTTACAGTTGATTGGTCTTGACCCATTTTTATTTCTTCTTGAGTTTGAACCATTGGGCTAATGTTTATTTTATGCTTAATTTGTCTTTTCATTGAAAATGTGAATGCTTTCCAAGACTTGCTATCTCTAATTCGAGCTTGTGGCCTATTTTACCATTTACTTTTTTTTTCAAGAGCTATGTTAATTGGAATCAGCTGGAAGTTATGGCCATGCTTTTTCTATTTGCTTTTCTAACTTTCTTCTTTGCAAGGAAGATACTACCAGAGAGGTTGTCATATTTATGCTTGGGAATATCTGAATTTACATCCTCCTTTTGAATTTCTTTTGTGTGCTGAAGTGGAAGAGCTTTTTATTTCTAAAGGTAAACCAGTGCTGTCAGTCAATAAACAGATTTCAAATGGCCACTGGGAATGGTGGTCTAGAATTAGAGCAAAGATTTGCCTTGATTCCTGGCAAAATTTCTCTTATGTTTTTTTTTCTTATGTTCTTAAGTGGAAAGACCTGTAAGAATATAAGAAATTTATTAATTTAGTTCTGTTTTAAAATTATTTTTAATGCTTATTTATTTTTGAGAGAGACAGAGACAGACTATGAGTGGGGGAGGGCAGAGAGAGAGGGAAAGACAGAATCTGAAGCAGGCTCCAGTCTCTGAGCTGTCAGCACAGAGCCCGACACAGGGCTTGAACCCACCAACCGTGAGATCATGACCTGAGCTGAAGTTGGACGCTTAACTGACTGAGCCACCCAGGCACCCCTATTCATTTAGGTTGTTTTAAAAGTAACCTCCACTCCCAGTGTGGGTCTTGAGCTCATGAGCCCAAGATCAAGAGTTGAATGCTCCACCAACTAAGTCAGCCAGGTGCCCCTGTAAGACATTTATTTTTCACGACATTTTCTCTCTTCTTTGTCTCACTAAAATTAGGAGGCTGTGTACTATAGAGTTAGAAGCATGGGTGGTGGGCTCAGTGTCCCCCAGTTCAATCCCCAGAGTCCCTGGTTCCCATGTGTAAGATCTTGGGAAATTCATCTAAACCAGTGACTCTATTTTCTCGTCTCTCAAGTAGGGGTTGGTATGTGGATCACGTGTGATAAGATATATGAAGTCATTGGCATAGTTCATGGACATATTCGAGTAATACCAATGCTATTATTCTTATTAGCACTAGTACCCTTTTGATCCTTGCTTCAATTACCCAAATTTTCCCATAAGCAAAAATTATAGTGAGAATCTCACTCATGTCACAAGATAGGCAATGGAAGGAAAGAGTAGAAATGCTATTAATAAAAGTAGGTGGAATGCTGCCCACATACAATTATCAATCCACTTGGAACACATCATATAGCAGTTGTACCTTTTTTTTTTTTTCACTGTGCAATTTAATTCACAAAATAATGAGCTGCACTGTGGCAGATTACTGTCTTCACAAAGCAGATAACCACTGAGTGCTAGGAAACTACCCTCCCGAATATGGCCTTTCCTCTCAAGGGCCGTCAAAAGCATGCTATGTTTAAACTGATGAATCTTTACAAGTTTTCTTGTGTGATTCACTGAGGGATGCCAAGCTTACTGTTCTTTAACCTTAAATTATAAAGCGAGAGTTCAATATTTTTATGATTCGCCATTTTATAAATGTTCCTATGAGTAGTTATTACTTTTAGCTCTCATCAATAATTCTTTGAAAATCTGATTGTTAAAAGGACCATATAATGTTCCATTTTAGGGAAGAAGCATTATTTTTTTCTATAGCTGACTAATACTTCAGCTTAGGTTCTTTCCTCAGACCCAGGGCTCTCTTCCCAGACATGACACTATTATCAGGCAGTAGTTAGTAAGCAATTAAGACTGTTCTGGACACGGTGAAGGAAAAGACAGGTCCTTGTTCTTGGTTGGATAGAGCATCCTGGAGAAAGTGAGAGCGCTCGTGTCCATTCTTTTTACGGTCAGAGAGAGAGAAAAAAAAGGACGACTTGAAATGATTCTGAGAAAGAAAGGAGAGTGAGAAATGGAAAGGAGTAGAGAAGAAGCCCTTGCGAGTCAGGAGTTGGGTCTTTGGGGGGATGTAAAGTGGTAGATGGGCTACTCTGATGAAAACTGTACAAACATTTGTGAGCCAAACCCCACTTCTTACCAAATTGTAAATTTTTAAAGGAGTCCTACTTAGAGTCTATTACTGAGACACACCTCCCCCGACTTCTACACTTGCAAATTGATCAAGTGGAAAAACCATCTGATTTGGTTTTCATCTCCAGAGGAGAGTGGATTTTCCAAAAATAACCATCGGCTGCGTGATGCCATTTTTCACTGGCAAGCAGCTGAAACGGGTTTTTAACCCACTGTCTTCTCTATTTTTGGTTAAGAGCTCAGGAAAGCACGTATGTAAGCACAATTTGGAAAGTTCTTGAAAGGTCTAGGGGCTTTGGGACTTCAAGCATTGAGTTCAGCAGGTGGTTGTCTTTTCATTAAGAGATTATAATCATATTAACTTGCTGCTTCTTTCTTTTAGATTCTCTGAGACATTTATTTGGTGTTCCAGCAGTTACCATGCCCCACCTCACAGCATGTAGAAAAGCCTACATTATTTTCAAATTCCCTTCCATAAGAATTCTCAGCTCTTTGTTAGTAACGTCATCTGTAGCTTGCAGAACTATAGTATTTTGGGCGAAAGCATGCAAAAAAAAAAAAAAAGTACTTATTGGATTTGCCATGACTGTAGAAAATAGACGCAAGGACGGGAAAAATGATGTAGCACATGCCTGTCCATCAAAACTTGGCTTCCCCTTCTTCCAAAGTAGGGGGGCCCTGCTGTTCCCCATCCTTACTGGCAGTTAGTCTTGGTCACATAACAAAGTCCTCTCTGGTGGCACGAGAGGAGAAATGATGGGTACACTCCCAGGCATGTCCCATGGAACCACCTGGGATGTTTGCTAGAACAGTTCTGCAACCAAATAAAATCTATATTACTGTCACAGCTCTCCGCTAATTGTAGGTTATGTGTCTGAAGTAGACAGGATAAACCTACCTCTTCCTCCATATGTCTCTTTAGGGCCCTTTCTAACTCCAGATAGTCTTGATTTCAAAACTGAGCTCAGAATGCTGCTTCAAAATGAGTCAGTGATTAGAATTAGGGGCCCTTAGGTTGATATGTATAGATAAGTGACTAGGTGTCTGTGTAAGGCAGGTCAGTATTAGGGGTTTAAGAGCTCAGGCTTTGGGGTCACACTCTCCAGGTATAATTCTTTCTTATTTTAAAATTTTAATTCAAGTTAGTTAGCATATAGTGTAGTCTTGGCTTCAAGAGTAGAACCTAGTGATCCTGAAAAGTGTCCTCCTTAATGCCCATCACCCATTTAACCCATCCCCCCCACTTCCCCTCCAGCAACCCTCAGTCTGTTCTCTTCATTTAAGAGTCTCTAAGGGTTTGCCTCCCTCTCTGTTTTTGTCTTCTATTTCCTTCCCTTCCCCTGTGTTCATCTGTTTAGTTTTTCAAAATTCCACATGTGAGTGAAATCATACGGTATGTCTTTCTCTGACTGACTGATTTCACTTAGCCTAATACCCTCCAGTTCCATCCACGTTGTTGCAAATGGCAAGATCTCATTTTTTTTCATCACCCAGTAACACTCCACTGTACGTATACACCACATCTTCAGAATTTTGCCAATTTCTGGTTGAGTGGTGACCTTGGGCAAATTCTTTTAACAATTTGGGTCTCCGTTTTCATAACAGTAAGGCAGGAATAATAATAGCATTTCCTATGATTGATGTGATGATTAAATAAGTTTGTACATATAAAAGATGTAAAGAGTACCTGCCACAAAAGTACCCAATAAATGTTCACTATCGCTGTTCGTAAATACACAAAACAGGCCAAAGAAGCAGGAACTCAAACTTTAAATCGTAACACTTCCCTACATACCTATGTTTAGTTTGCCATATCTAATAATCAGCAATGTCTCGTTCCCTTTCGGTCTGGAGCAAAGTCCCTGTCAGTTATGATGGTTTGACTTAATTCTTCGTTTGCTGGCTCTGATGTGAACGGACTGAAAAGATGAAGAACTGGCAAGTAACAAATGGTTCTGTAGACAGTAAAATATAGACCAAAGGGAATCTGCTTCAAACTAATTGTAATTCTAGCCTCATTAGTGCCTGTTAATTGCCAGGCTTCCTCTTTGTCTAGTTTGGGGCTGAGAGGTGCAGTTTGTAAGGAGCCCATCTGCCTCCCTGCCTCTTGGCCCCATGTGTTCTCTGTGGGGGGTATTCTGAAAAATGACCCAGTGAACACATTTCCGGGCTACAGGAGTGCAGCTGTCATCAGCCTATCATTTCCAAGCCTTCTGGAAAAGGAAAGAGTAACTCTAAAGACCTAATGATACACACATGAGAAAGTCCCTCAGGATTTTTGTGCCCTGTGAGTTATGGGGCTTGCATAACAATGAGTGAGGTAAATTGGGGGAAAAATAACTTTACTGTAGAAGATCCACTTTTGTTAATGGACAGGATAATTGCAAGATAGAAGGCTGGAGTCTGGGAGCCCATTGTATTTTTTTCTGCATTATCTCTTATTATCTGAACTGAAAAGAGACCTAAGTTCTGTCCCTACATGTGTCATGTCTTTGTCTCTGCAGGGCTGGGGAGGAAGACTAGCAGAAAGAGTAAGAATATGGCTTTACTACATAACCCGTCTGTGAACTTGGTCACATTTGCCAAGTCTTGAAGGCTTAGATTCCTCACCCCTGAAATGGGCATGAAGTGGGCGGATACTGGTCCCTCCCATTGGGCAATTGGAATGGCTATTTGTACTCTGCAAGGAAGGAGGCACTTCCGTGCCTGACAAATTATAAGAGTTCAGTAAACGATTGCTTCGGTCGTACCTGCTGTCGAACGTGCTTTCAGACTCTCAGTGCGCTAGACTCTGATTTGTTTCAGCAAGGGATCTTGTACACTCAGGAAATTCCTTTTACTTTAGAGTCTTGAGGGTGGATTCTGAATGTTCTAATCTACTTGTTTATGAGGAACAAAATGTTAATTGGGGTTTTCAGGCATGGTGCTCAATGCACAACAAAACTAAATTGAAAGCCCAGAATGCTGCATATTTACAGGCTGGGTGAAAAAAACTTTTATATCCCAAAGAACACAAAGCAACAGCTAGGATTGATTCGTAAATCATTATAAGGCTGCTGGTACATAATGATTTTGACAGTTATGAAAATGGTGTGTACACTCTTATGACCCTTGTACCTTATTTGCCCAATCTTTTGTTTTTATTTTGCAAATGTCTAATTTAATTCTTAGTTGGTATCAGGCATTGGAATAGATGCTGGAGATACCATGATGAACCAGGCAGACGCGTGCCTGCTTATATGCATTTAGCATTTGAATGGGAAATACAGGCAAATGCTGTTAAGAAAGAAACTGAATTAGGGTGCCTGGGTGGCTCAGTCGGTTAAGGGTCCAGCTCTTGGTTTCAGCTCAGGTCATGATCTCACAGTTTTGTGAGTTCAAGCTCCTCTTCAGGCTCTGGCCTGTCAGCACAGAGCCTGCTTGGGATTCTGTGCCTCTGTCTCTCTCTGCCCTCCCCCATGCATGGTGTCTCTGTCTCTCTCAAAATAAATAAACTTAAAAAATTTTTTTAAAGCAAAAAACTTCCTATATTAAAAAAAAGAAAGGGGCGTCTGGGTGGCTCAGTTGGTTAAGCAACTGACTTCGGCTCAGGTCATGATCTGGTTAAGCAACTGTCTTCGGCTCAGGTCTGTGGTTTCGAGCCCCGCATTGGGTTCTGTGCTGACAGCTCGGAGCCTGGAGCCTGCTTCGGATTCTGCGTCTTCCTCTCTCTGTTCCTCCCCTGCTCATTCTCTGTCTCTCTCTGTCTCTCAAAAATAAACGTTAAAAAAAATTAAAAAAAAAAAGACACTGAATTATTAGACATAATTGTAAATTGTGGTAAATACCATGAAAGAAACCAACAGGAATCTGAAATAAGAAGTAATAGCAATAGAGTGGGGCAGAGCAACTGTGTTATATTTGAGAAAGGGTGGAAGGAGCTAGCCATCTGGAGAGTGGAAAGTGAGGCCAATTTGGAAGGAAGGAATAGCATTACAAACACAGGTGATAAGGTTAGAGATGGGTTGAGCCAGATCATGCAGGATCTTGCAGCTATGATAAGGAGTTTAAATTTTATCCCACAGAAGGCAAGCCATTAAAGGATTTGTTTGAGGGGGAAAAAATCACTTATTTTTTAAGTTTGCCCTGGCCTTTGAGTGGAGAATCTGGGTAAAGGAAGGATCAAAATGGCAGCATGGAGACAGGAGACTACAGTCCTAGTTCAGGTGGCTTGGCCTTGGGATGGGGCTACTGGAGATGGAGAAGGGTAAACTGAGTCAATCAATCTGTATGTCCATCTATGTATTAGGATTGATGTCCATCTATGTATGTAAAGGTTAAGTCTCAGATATAACTCTGGGAGTGGCTGGTTTATGTACATTACGGTGTTTAAAGCCAAGTTAGGGAGAAAGTCTCCTAGGACATGCGTGGAGAGAGAAGAGAGCCCACAAAAACACACTGCTTTAGAACTCAGGTGAAGAATGGCAAAGGGGATTGAGAAGGAGTAATTGAAAAGACAAATCTTGGAGAGATTTCTTATAGAAACCAAGAGACAAGAGAGTGTTCAAAGGAGGGAATAACCAACTGAGTTGAATACTGGCAAAAGCCCCAGTGATATGATGCCACAGAGGTTGCTCATTTGGGTGACATGGAGATACAGCTGGTGACTGTGATAAGAGCCACTCTAGAGGAGCAGTGCTGTTGGACCGGGTTACGCAGCGTCGGGATCATAATGGGATGGGGATGAACAAATTGATCCTGTATATATAGTCATCTCTTTTGAGAAGTTTAGCTATAATTAGGTCAAGAAAAGAGGAGGGCTTTCCAAAGCTGGGTTTTTAGGAAGCATGTTTGCATGTGATGGGAATGTTCCTTCAGAGAGGTAATAACTGAAGAAGCCACAATCCTTGATCGAGAGCACGGGGGAAGGGATTGGTTTGGAGAGAAGCAGAAAAACTTCTTTTTGGTAACAGGAAGGTAGGCAGATGTATGAAGAGGTCAGGGTCTTGCCCATTTGTCTGTTTTTTTGTCAATAGAATAGAATAAACAGGCAAGACCATCAGGTAAGGATAGGGATAGATTTGAAAGAGCAAAAGGTATGAGATGATTAAATCAAACATTGGGAGCAGCCCTACAAGAAAAACAGCATAGGATTGTTGGTCTTTCTCTCCCTTCTCCTCCCCTCCTTCCCCTCCCTTTTCCCCTACCCTCTTCCCTCCCCTCCCTACCCCTCTCCTCTCCCCTCCCTTCTCCCCTTCCCTCCCCTTCTTTTCTTTTTCTTTTTTTCCCAGACAACAAAGAGATTGTCTTATTTAAAAAAATTTTTTTAACGTTTATTTATTTTTGAGACAGAGAGAGACAGAGCATGAACGGGGGAGGGTCAGAGAGAGGGAGACACAGAATCTGAAACAGGCTCCGGGCTCTGAGCTGTCAGCACAGAGCCCGACACGGGGCTCAAACTCACGGACCTCGAGATCATGACCTGAGCTGAAGTCGGCCGCTTAACTGGCTGAGCCACCCAGGTGCCCCGAGATTGTCTTATTTAATGATTTACAAGAATCACAGACATACACTATTGTGTTAATTTTAGGTGTACAGCAGTGATTTGATATTTGTATACATTATGAAATGGTTTCCACAATAAGTCTAGTTGCCATCTGTCACCATACAAAGTTGTTATAATATCATTGACTATATTCCTTCTGGTGAAATGGCTTCCCTGTGTCTTATCTATTTTATGACTGGACGTTTGTACATGTCAACCCCCTCACCTGTTTTGTCCGTCTTCCACTTCCCCTCCCTTCTGGCAACAATCACTTTGTCCTCTGTATCTGTGTGTCTGTTTCTGTTTTGTTTTTAGAATCCACATATAAGTGAAATCCTAGAGTATTTTCCTTTCTCTGTCTGACTTATTTCACTTAGCGTAATACCCTCTAGGTCCATCTATGTTGTTGCAAATGGTGCTATCTCATTACTCTTTAGGGTTGAGTAATATTCCATTGTATATATGTACCACATCTTCTTTATCCATTCATCTATCATTAGACTGTTAGGCTGCCTCTATATCTTGGCTACTGTCAATAATGCTGTCATGAATATAGGAATGCATAGGTCTTTTAAAATAGTGTTTCCATTTTCTTCACATAAATACCTAGAAGAAGAATTGATTGGTCATAGGGTAGTTCTATTTTTAATTTTTTGAGGAACTTCCATACTGTTTTCCACAGTGGCTATACCACTTTACTTTTCCATAAGCAATGCACAAGCCTTCTCTTTTCTCCACATCCTCACCAATGCTTATTATTTCTTGTCTTTTTGATACTAGCCATCCTGACAGTTGTGAGATGATATTGCATTGTGGTTTTGATTTGCATTTCCCTGAAAGTTAGTGTTGTTGAGCATCTTTTCATGTGTCTATTGGTCATCTGTATGTCTTCTTTGGAGAAATATCTTTCCTATGTGTACATTCAAATGAATCAATTTCAAGTGAGGCCTCTCCATCAGCATGTAGGCTCTAGAGAGCAAGCATCTTGTCTGTCTTCTTTGCCACTATCTCCAGTACACAACAGAGTTTCAAGCAATACTGATTAAATACATGAATGAGTGGATGAGCTTAGTTGTTAACTTTCTCTAGTAATACTCAGTTGCTCATTTAAAGGCACTGAGAAGGTATAAGGTGAGACTCACAGAGGACTGGTGTTTTCCCAGGGAAAGATGACAGAGAGCAACCAGGGAGTCGAGGGTGTTAGCAAGGAAGTGATTATAATGATGAGCCATAGAATCAAGGGTAGATAAGAACAAAAGGAAAGTGAATGGATAATTAACTAATAGGTAGTGGGGAAGTGATTTTGAGGTCATTAAGAGGTCAGAAAATTTGGCACTAGGGGTTGTTAAGAAAATCTTCTGGAAGAATAGGGTTATGATAAGAGAGTGGCAGGTTTGACATTGGGGGTTGCAAAGAAGGTTGGATGCCAATGATGGCCTAATTCAGGGTGTAAACATGTTGGGAGCCCAGGGAAAGCAGAAGAAAATGTTACTGATCATGTGGTGGTCAAAGAACTGACTTTCCCTCTTTTCTCTTTAGTATCATCTAACACATTATGCTTATGATCCTGGCCATGAAGAAAAGCAGGTGAACTTTAAGATGAATTTGAAATAATGTAAATGTATATTTTCTACTCTCTCTATCCCCAAACAAACACATGACTATCATGGATGTAAGGCTATTGACGTGGTCATTTGGGGAGTTAGAGTATATATACGCTGTAGGAATTTGGTCAACAGTCACACATAATTGAGTCATTTGAATATAAGATGGCTAGAAGAAAGGCTTCATTGGGCATAGGTACATAGTTGAACCCATTAATGGGGGTTGGTGAACTGTAGTTGTTGACAATCTGAATAGGCTATCATTTTGCCAAATATGGAGTAATGATATTAGGCCTCTATTAGGCTAAGGTGATTGTGATAGCAGTTATTAAATTCTTGTATATTTTTTAATGTTTATTTATTTTTGAGAGAGTGAGAGAGAGAGAGAGAGAGAGAGAGAGAGAGAGAGAGAGCGCCAGCGCGCGCATGAGTGGGGAAGGAGCAGATGGAGACACAGAATCCGAAGTGGGCTGCAGGCTCTGAGCCCACTCGACGTGGGGCTTGAACTCATGAACAGTGAGATCATGACCTGAGATGAAGTTGGAACTTAACTGACTGAGCCACCCAGGCACCCCTAAATTCTTAATCTTTTAAAATCTGACCTGTTAAGGATTGGTAGAGCAGGTGATGAGAGACTCACCAGAGAAGTATGTGGATTCAAGAACAGGGGGTGCTGTGCCCTGCTTCCTTTGTCATTGCCTTGGAAAGGTGCAATCTGTTCCATATTACCAGAATGTGGAAGAACAGAGATCAGACATCCATCCACACTGGGTGTCTAGGCAGAGGGGCCTAAGGCACAAGTCTGGATGAGGCACCCTGGATGGGGTGTGGGAACAGTGAGATGTCATTTTGCCATGTGTCTGTCAGTAGTATGGCTGTAGTGAGAAAAGGCCAGTATATCTGGAGGGGCCTCATGATTGGGGGGTGTGGACCTATCAGTAGATGTCACATGGGTCTGAAGACTGGAGGGATATAGATACCTAACTGGTTTACAACTTGAAAGAGGCCAGCATATCTTTATCATGGTCAGGTTCACAAGTCCTACCTCATATGGATACCAGAAATTCTCAGAGGACCAGAAAGTGGAGGAAACATTAATTAGTGGAGCAAGTTCTGATTGGCTGAGAAAACTTTGACTTGATTATGGTGATTTTTTTCATCATCAACTTAGATGGAGCTTGAAATAGAGATGACATCATGAAAAATGAACTCACATTTCTTGCACATTTCAGCATGTGGAGTGAGAAATTCATACCAATTACATAAAAGATACTGTTTGTTTTATTATTTTTAATTAAAATTGTTTTTAATGTTTATTTTTGAGAAAGAGAGACAGAGCTTGAGCAGGGGAGGGGCAGAGAGAGATGGAGACACAGAATCTGAAGCAAGCAAGCTCCAGGCTCTCAGCTGTCAGCACAGAACCTGATGTGGGGCTTGAACCCACAAACCATGAGATCATGACCTGAGCTGAAGAGTCAGATGCTTAACCGACTGAGCCACCTAAGTGCCCCAAGACACTGTTTTAGTTATGACATTGGTATGGCTGTTAGCAAAGGCCCAAAGAACAGTTCCTTAAAGAAGATACAGGGATACCTGACTGGCTCAGTAGGTAGAACATGTGACTCTTGATCTCGGGGTTGTAGGTTTGAGCCCCATGTTGGGTGTAGAGACTAGTTAAAATCTTTAAGGGGCACTCAGTTAAGTGTCCAACTCTTGGTTTCCGCTCAGGTCATGATCTCACGATTCGTGTGTTTGAGCCCAGTGTTGGGCATTGACTGGCAGCATGGAGCCTTTCTTGGGATTCTCTTTCTCTCTCTCTCCCTCTCCCCCCCCACTGCCCCTACCCCACTCACACTGTCTCTGTCTCTTTCAAAATAAATAAATAATGAAGTAAAATCTTTATAAATAAAAAGAAGATATAAATATAGTTTTCTCTCACCTAACAACCTGAACATAAGCATTACAAGACCAATATGGTGGCTTCACAATACTGAGGATCCTATCTTGTTCCCCTGGCATCCTTAGGGCATCCTTTCCATCTTAGAGTCTAGGACGGATGCTATGCTTGTTGGCATCACAGCCCCATTCTAACCAATGGGAAGGGTAGAAATGTGGAGACCACGGCCTGTGAGTTGCAAGTGTCACTCTCATCCCATGGACCAGAATACAGTCACGTGGCATAATGGCTTCAAGGGAGCCTGAGAAATGTCCACTTGAGCTGGTCCACCATGTGTCAAGCTAAAATGTGGGGGAGGTACTACCTAAAGGAAAAAAAGAGAGAATGCATTTTGGAAGATAGTTGGCAGTATCTGGCACTCAGTGCTCTCTGTGCCTTGGGGAACTGGATGAGGTATTGAGAAAGAAGCAGCATGGGGAGTGTGAGGTATCCCTGCCTTGAACAACGACTCTTTTGGCAATGGGGGCTCAGTTTCCGCTAAGAATCCATGGGTGGTTCCTCCACCCCCGGGACCATTGAATTCCTGACTTCCTGAGTGAGCTCATGTCTGGCCCTACCCTAATGGCTTCTTCACTTTAGTAGTAAGTTCTGGAAGTACAACAGAGGCTGCTCTTGAGTTTCTGTGCTGAAGCTAGTTTTTGGTAGCTTCTGGATAATGGATCTGTTTTATTCATATTTTTATTAATAAAAAATATTATATGACTATATATATAGTGTGTGTATGTATGTGTGTGTGTATATCTATATCTGTATATATATATATAGTGTGTATATATATATAGTGTATATATATATAGTGTGTGTATATATATATAGTGTGTGTGTGTATATATATATAGTGTGTGTGTATATATATATATATATATATATATATATATATATATATAGTGTATATTTGGTGGCCTGTTTACATCCATGATGTGGTTTGCTCTTCACAGACGTATTATAAATAAGTACTTAAATACTAAATATTTAAACTCTCCCTGTCTTCTCAGGTTTGAAGATCCATCAGCACATTCCAATTCTCCTGTTTCTTCACTTAATGACTTTTGGAGCTTCCTGTACATGCCTTGGTTCATTTCACCCGAAATCCTTTTTCCTTCATTTCATTTCATTTCATTTCATTTCATTTCATTTCATTTCATTTCATTTCTTTCTTTCTTTTTTTTTTTCCTGGTTCTAGGCTGTTTCCTATAGGTCCTTTATTGAGCTTCCTGAACATACTGAGTTTATTTTCTATGCTTTTTCCTTTCCTTTATTTCTCTGCTGTTCTCCTTTTCCCTCCTTTACACCTTGGTTTCTTTCAAATCACAGCCTCTTCTCTGGAGCAAGTCCTATACGGGTGCTTAGGTCTGTGGGGAAAACTCCTCTTTCATCCTATCCCTCTCGTTGACTTCAGTTTTTTTTTTTTCCATTTTTCTTGGCCTTTTCTCCTACTGTCCAAATAAGTCTATTCATTATTTTTACCCGTGTCTCCTTTCTGACGCACCCTTAACCGCTACCCTTTCTTTTACCATACTAGGAAGTGTTCCCGCATCTTTTGGGTATCCGTAACCAGAGGGGTTACTTGACCACATCTTATCCATTTTTTTCTTGCTTCTTGAAGATGACCCAGGAGACACGTGTTCCTTGACTGTAATCTGGGCCTGACTTGGGGCTTTGCTTATGGCATAGTTTTTCAACTTCTCCTGCTAGCAGCTGTTTATTTTTTGATTCCATGTGCCCGGTGATTTCTCTTGACTTCCCAGTGGCTCGCACATGTACAGCTGCCTTTCAGAGTCGCCGAAGCTAATATGATAGCTTCTCCTTTGACAGTGCTCCCTCCATGGCTGTTTCACTTCCAGCCTATAGGTCCACTCACTCACTTACTCACTTGCTCCTTTTGTCTCCCTGATGACACAGTAGCACTCTCCCTCTGAGCCACTGTTTTCTGGTCATCAGGACACGGGGCTGTCTTCCTTCTCTGGGATAGGTGATACTTTAAATCCTTGGATTGCAGTTCCAAGGAGCTGGAACCTGTATCACATCATGTCAAAACATTAACTGTCTTGTTCCTGCGGGCTGCCTGAACTTTTCTGGGCACCAGGACCGATGCTGCGAACTTGCCTTGGAAAGAGGGTCCACCATACTAAGTGGTGAGGTCCTCTGCACATGTAACTGGGCTATTCTTTTTTTTTTTTATTATTTATTTATTTATTTATTTATTTATTATTTATTTATTTATTTAATATGAAATTTATTGATAAATTGGTTTCCATACAACACCCAGTGCTCATCCCAAAAGGTTAACTGGGATATTCTTATGCAGTTGGGCCAGAGACACATTCTGATTTTTAAATTATTTTCTTCATGGCAGAAATGTGGATCCATAATTATCTTTAAAAAATTTTTTTAAATGTTTATTTTTGAGAGAGAGAGAGAGAGAGAGAGAGAGAGGAGAGGAGGGCCAGAGAGAGGGAGACAAAGAATCTGAAGCAGACTCCAGGCTGTAAGCTGTCAGCACAGAGCCCAACATGGGGCTTGAACTCACGAACTGAGAGATTATGACCTGAACTGAAGTCAGAGGCTCAACCGACTGAGCTACCCAGGTACTCCACACAGTTACCATTTTTTTAAAAATTTTTATTTACTTATTTGAAAGAGAGAGATAGAGTATGAGCAAGGGAGGGGCAGAGAGAAAGGGAGAGAGAATCCCAAGCAGGCTTTGCATTTGTCAGCACAGAGCCTGATGCAGGGCTCAAACTCATGAACCATGAGACCATGACCTGAGCTGAAACCAAGAGTTGGATGCTTTTTTTCCCCGATTTATTCAATAAACATTTTATTTTTATTTTTATTTTTTTAATATATGAAATTTATTGTGAAATTGGTTTCCATATAACACCCAGTGCTCATCCCAAAAGATGCCCTCTTCAATACCCATCACCTCCCCTCCCCTCCCTCCCACCCCCCATCAACCCTCAGTTCTCAGTTTTTAAGAGTCTCTTATGCTTTGGCTCTCTCCCACTCTAACCTCTTTTTTTTTTCCTTCCCCTCCCCCATGGGTTTCTGTTAAGTTTCTCAGGATCCACATAAGAGTGAAAACATATGGTGTCTGTCTTTCTCTGTTTGGCTTATTTTACTTAGCATCACACTCTCCAGTTCCATCCACGTTGCTACAAAGGGCCGTATTTCATTCTTTCTCATTGCCACGTAGTACTCCATTGTGTATATAAACCACAATTTCTTTATCCATTCGTCAGTTGATGGACATTTAGGCTCTTTCCACAATTTGGCTATTGCTGAGAGTGCTGCTATAAACATTGTGGTACAAGTGCCCCTATACATCAGTACTCCTGTAAATTCCTAGCAGTGCTACTGCTGGGTCATAGGGTAGGTCTATTTTTAATTTTTTGAGGAACCTCCACACTGTTTTCCAGAGAGGCTGCACCAGTTTGCATTCCCACCAACAGTGCAAGAGGGTTCCCGTTTCTCCACATCCTCCAGCATCTATAGTCTCCTGATTTGTTCATTTTGGCCAAGGAGTTGGATGCTTAATCAACTGAGCCACCCAGGCACCCCTGGATTCACAGTTCCCTTAAATCACTGTGGGCTTAGATGGTTTTAGATACTGTAGGACAGTTTTGTCTCTATTCTTTTATAGAAACATAAAAAGTATGCTTGAATTCATAAACAAAGAAAAACTTCAAGTGAGGGATATTTAGATCATACCATTTTCCTCCTCTTGTTGAATATACGTGGCCCACTTTCTGAAAGAAGTTTCTGTAATTTTAGTGACTATTTAGAGAATGGTAGTGAACGGTGAGTCTGTTAATTTTCTCTGTTTACTCTTGACAGAAAATCAGGATGGGTGGAAGTTCAGGTTCCAGTAGGGAAATTTCTAGAGAGTCTTCTACAATAGCTATCATCTTACTTGTTTACACATCTATTTGGTCAGTTATTTAACTGTATGATCATTATCTGTTTACAACTCTGCCTCTCTCACTAGATTGTGAATTGCACAAAGCAGTGATACTGTCCTCTTCTTGGTGAGTGGCAGTTGTTGGAATCCCACAAGTGTTTATTTCATGAATGAGCAGATGGAGAAGTCAATGACAATACTAGAATCAGAGGAAGTAGTAAGCTGTGTGGTCTTGGGCTGTGTGTTAACCTCCTTGGGTCTCACTTATTGCAGCTGTGAATTGAGGGTGCTGACAAAGCAGAGGAAATAAAGAGGGTTAGAAGGGGGGTGCCTGGGTGGCTCAGTCAGTTAAGCATCTGACTTCGGCTGAGGTCACGATCTCATGGTTTGTGAGTTCACAGCCTGCGTCAGGCTCTGTGCTGACAGTTTGGAGCCTGGAGCCTGCTTTGGATTCTCTGTCTCCTTCTCCCTCTCTGCCCCTCCTCTGCCTGTGCACGTGTGTGCTCTCTCTCTCAAAAACAAATAAATAAACGTTAAAAAAAAAAAGAACTAAAGAGGGTTAGAAGTAGTATAGGGTACCTCTGAGAAGGGACCTTTTTCCTGGTGAAGGGCACCAGAGTGAAAGCGTGTGATCCAGAGGCAGGGGAGACCTGTTCTTCACACTGAGTGATCAGGAAAGACAAGTCACTGAAAATTCAGCACCCTTCACTGTGTGGACAGAGCAGAATGGAAATAGGGGCATGCTGTGTCCAGATAGAGGTTCTATTAGGTTTCTTATAAATCTGATACTGACAGGGGAGAAACATACATACTTCCCACGTACCTGCTCATAGGGTAAGAGAAGTAGTTGAAGGAAGCCCCAGGACCTGAGGAAGCCTCTCATTGGAGGAGGGGTGCATCTGAGGGAGACTGCAACTGACCAGGCACCCACCACACAGTGTGCACGGGGCTCTGCACGGGGCTCTGCTCAGTGACTGGAGGGAACCAGGACACGCTAGCAGATGTCAGTGTAGACAGATGAAGTCATGTCTCAAGGCCATTTCCCATGCTCTGATGCTCAGTATTCAAGTCTGTGCCCCTTGTTTGTCCTTGGGACTTAGTTGCAAGCCTAGGGATAAGGGTCGAGAGAAGAAAACCCCGACTTGAGGGATTTTACCCGGAAGTGTCTGATTGATGTTTCTACCAAGAGAAGGAATGGAAAGTTTGAGATAGGAAGGAAGGTCATATATAGAAGACAAAGTTGAATTTTGGCATACTTGAGTTTTGTGGGTTGAGATTCTGTACCTCCTACGTATGTGCAATGTTAATGCAGCCAGGAGCACTGAGCAGTAACTGATGACAGAGAGTCCAGGTGGTGACTTTAGAAATGCAGGGGCGCGAGTGGGGATTTATCCTGGCTGCGGTTCTCCAAGCATAGATTTTGGGTTTCATTTCAGGATCCTGCTGATGTCCCTTCAGCCAACCAGTAATCAGGATTTTATGTTGTTCTCTCTCTCTCTCTTTCTTGTTCTCATTTATAATGTCCATAATTTACATACATTTGCATTTTAATGTTCCTAGTGGAAAGAATTGAATAAATATGCCATCTCTGCATCCCGCTGGAGCAAAACGCACCACAAATCCAGTGGTGTGAATAAAGGTCGTGGTTGACCCTTACTTTAGCCCCAACTGATTTCCTAAAGCTATTGGTGTACTTTGTTTTTTTGGCACCTGAATTGAGTAATTTTATTCTTTTTTCATTTTTCCGTCTGGTGCTGAAAGATTCTAGAGGAGGAGCTTAGACCAAGTCCTTCACTTTACAGATGAAGGAAGGGGGGTCACAGAAGCGACTTATCCAGGACCACTAGTAATGGTTAGAGAGGTAGTTTGATAAACCAGCTTCCACAATTACTGTGCTTTTCCTTTTATACCCTTACCTTAGCTGTCCCTCTAATTCTGGAGACAGCTTCCTACCTTATAGAAGCTAGCTTTTATAACAAATTTCTGATAAAAGCATTGAAGATTTGTGTTGTTGTTTAATTTTTTTGTAGTTCAAACATGTAAGAGTTAAACATTTTGATAATTTGAAAGTATGAGTGCAGCTAATGGTGGTCGGGGTATGTTGACAGTGAGGAAAGAGGGGCTTTGGAGATAGCTATATCTTCAGAGTGAGAATCAAGGGCTACTATCTAAAGTTAATGGAATAGAAAATAAGGTTTAAATGAAATATGCAAAGTAACAGTTTTAATAACTACCAAGACAATCTATGATTATAACAGTGGGCCATAGAATCAAGGATGGATAAGAACAAAAGGAAGTTAATGAAGTTGATAAATCAAGGAAAAGAGGTATAGCACATTGCCTAGAGTTACAGAAATAACAACTTTGGTCAGTAGAACTTAATTTTTCCCCTTAATCTGAAAGTCTTTTACTTTTAGTTAGTATGTTCACTATGTTTACACTTATTAGGATTATCGATCTAATTGGATTTACTTCTGCTATTTGATTTTTTCGTGGTTTATTTTGGTTTTTTATTTTTACTTTTTATTAAAAAAACCTTAAGCATAATAAAAAGTATGATAAACCCCTATACTCATCTCACACAGATGTGACAATGATCAATGTTTGCCGCATATACTTTATTTCGCTCTTCTCTCTCCTTTTTTGGCTGAAGGATTTTATTTTATTTACTTTTAAATAATTTTTATTTATTTTCTTGATTTTTAATACATTTATTTTTTAATAAAAAATTATCTTTTATTTTTAAAATTTACATCCAAATTAGCATATAGTGAAATAATGATTTCAGGAGTAGATTCCTTAATGCCCCTTACCCATTTAGACCACCCCCCCGCCACAACCCCTCCAGTAACCCTCAGTTTGTTCTGCATATATGAGTCTCTTTTGTTTTGTCCCCCTCCCTGTTTTTATATTATTTTTGTTTCCCTTCCCTTATGTTCATCTGTTTTGTCTCTTAAAGTCCTCATATGAGTGAAGTCATATGATTTTTGTCTTTCTCTAATTTCACTTAGCATAATACCCTCCAGTTCTATTCATGCAGTTGCACATGTCAAGATTTCATTCTTTTTTATTGCTGAGTAATACTCCATTGTGTGTATGTGTGTGTGTGTGTGTGTGTGTGTGTGTGTGTGTGTATGCGTGTATATATTACCACATCTTCTTTATCCATTCATCCATCGATGGACATTTGGGCTCTTTCCATACTTTGGCTATTGTTGATAGTGCTGCTATAATCATGGGGGTTCATGTGTCCCTTCGAAACAGCACACCTGTATCCTGTGGATAAATGCCTAGTAGCGCAATTGCTGGGTTGTAGGGTAGTTCTATTTTTAGTTTTTTGAGGAACCTCCATACTGTTTTCCAGAGTGGCTGCACCAGCTTGCATTCCCATTGGCTGAAGGATTTTAAAGGAAATTGCAGTATCATGCCATTTCCCCTTAAGTGTGAATGATTGAGTTTTGGTTTTTTTTTCATTTTCTCTCTAAATGTTTGAAATTACATTGACATTCTAATTGTTTTAAACACACATAGCTAGTCAAAAGAGCCACTGTTCTTCCAAACAAACACAGACTTTAGAACTGACTTTTCCCCTCACACGTTACTATCGTCTAATAGCTTAGTTCCATCTTGGTGTACTAGCTGGGGCTCATCTGTACTGTGGTAAATAAATCCTGAAATCTCAGTTGCTTTACATGAAGGTGTTTTCTTGCCTACATCCCAGACCCATATGGATTGAGAAACTCCTCTCCAAGCAGGACATCAGGGAACCAGCCTGCTTCTGCCTTGTAGTTACGGCATCCAAATATGTGACTTCTAAAGTTTCTGGGGAAGAGAAGAAAGAGCTAAGAATTTGGGGAGATCATTTTAAGGGCCAAGACCTTAGAATACACTCACCTTCCATTTCTTTGGTCTAACTCAGCCACACAGACTCCAAGGCTATCTGAGACAATGGCCGGGAAATGCAGTCTCACTATATTTTTGGAAAAAGGTCTGTATAGCGTATCAACTCTTACTTAAAATTAACTTTTTAAAAACTACTTGAGAAAAAGATTAAATTTGTTTTTCCTTTTGGCTGGATCCCCCGTTCTATATCTAGTATTAGTGAAGAAGCTTTTGGCTGCTAGACTCAGAGAATCCTGACTCAAAATGATTAATCAATAAGGAAATCTATCTCCTATGTTTGCGTCAGGTGTGGTACAAAGCAAGTGGCTCAGTAATGTCGTCAAGGACCCAGGCTTTTTCTGCCTCTCCATCTTTCTGGTATTGGTATTGGCTTAATCCCAAAACGACTTCTGACATTACTTCAGGGTGGCCTTCAGAGTAACTGGGGCTATCTACTTGTCTTCCATGTCTACCTGCCTACCTCTGGACCGATAACTGTGCTACTAAGGCCATTTCCTACAAGTAGTAGTACATCACCCTGATAGTTCCCATGGCAACATGAATTCAGGTGAGTCATCATTACTGGTAGTTGTCTGTAGCAGAGGAAGAACACAATGCCAATTATGCTGTTAGTTTGTTAGTGAATGTCTTAAGTCTCTAATCCTAATTTGAGGACCCATAATAGATTACACACCAGGGTGTAATGATGCTACATAAAAGGGAGCACTTAAGCCAGTCTTTGTTTGACTTTGGGAACATGAGGCAGCTTTGGGACTTACAGGATAATGAGGGAGGCATTGAAAGACACCTGGCTGGTTAGGCCTGGAGGTTATGGCGAAGATTTTAGTAAGTCACTTGAGATGGTATAGAAATTGAATAAACATTTTCTATATTAATTGCATGAGTAGAAAAAATATATCCGAAAAAGAAGTGCAGTGTTTACTGGCTACCTGAACTGCAATGTACTTCAAGTTGTGGGCATCCCTTCTCCCCAATTAGAGAAAGTGTTAGACTCATAATGAGTATGAAGCAGCTGTTCCATCAAGCTGTTTTCCAAATGGGCTTTCACCATTATTGTTGTTGTTAGAGAGGGAAGTGATTTGAGTGTGAATGTGAAAATGAATTAATGTTGCCTGTCAGGAAACAAAACCGGTGCCAGGAGATCAGCTTATGCACAGCTGAAAGATGGAAAAAGAAAACTCCAGGAAATCAGAGAGCTAAGAAGACAATGATCCCCAGTTCACTCTTGTCTTAGAGCATGGCACTCAATTTTCCACTCCAGAGGTGGAAACTGCTTCAGATGAGGCATTTTTGGTCACTGAATCCAGGCAAACTTGAAGAGTAATGGTAACACCAGCACTAAGATTGTCTCATTCCCAGCCTTGCCACCAGATGAAAACATTGCTTCCTTGACCATTTGAGTCAGTCTGGGATAGGGTTGCCAGAGTTAGCAAAAAACAAATAAAACAAAATAAAACAAAAAACAGGTTGCCTAGCTAAATCTGAATTTCAGGTAAACAATGAATAATTTTGGGAGGGATAAGTGTGTCCTAAGTGTTACATAGGTCATAGACTAAAAATTATTATTATTTTTTATTTAAATATTTCATGTGTCATTTTTTTATTTAAAAATTTTTTAGTTAACATCCAGTGTAGTATTGGTTTCTGGAGTAGAACCCAGTGATTTATCACTTACATATAACACCCAGTGCTCATCCCACCAAGTGCCCTCCTTAATACCCATCACCTGTTTAGCCCATCTTTCCACCCACCTCCCCTCCAACAACCCTCAGTTTTTTCTCTATATTTAAGAGTGGCTTACAGTTGGCCTCCCTCTCTGTTTTTATCTTATTTTTCCTTCCCTTCCCCTATATTCATCTGATTTGTTTCTTAAATTCCACATGTGAGTGAAATCATAATATATTTATCTTTCTCTGACTGACTTTTTGGCTTAGCATAATATTCCCCAGTTCTATCCATGTTGTTGCAAATGGCAAGATTTCATTCTTTCTGATCGCTGAGTTATATTCCATTGTATGTATGTATGTATGTGTGTGTATATGTATATATGTGTGTGCATGCGTGTGTGTGTGTATCACATCTTCTTTATCCATTCATCAGTCAATGGACATTATGGCTCTTTCTATAATTTGGTTGTTGTTGATAGCACAGCTATAAACATTGGGGTGCACGTGTTCCTTCGATTCAGTACTTTTGTATCCTTCAGATAAATACCTAGTAGTGCAATTGCTGGGTTATAGGGTCATTTTATTTTTAATTTTTTGAGGAACCTCCTTACTGTTTTCCAGAGTGGCTGTACCAGTTTGCATTCCCACCAACAGTACAAGAATGTTCCCCTTTCTCCATGTCCTTGTCAACATCTGTTGCCTCTTGAGTTGTTAATTTTAGCCACTCGGACAGGTGTGGGTTGGTATTTCATTGTGGTTTATATTTGTATTTCCCTGATGATGAGTGATGTTGAGCATCTTTTCATGTGTCTGTTGGCCATCTGGATGTCTTCTTTGGAAAAGAGTCTATTCATGTCTTTTGTCCATATCTTTACTGGATTATTTGTTTTTTGGATGTTGAGTCTGATTAGTTCTTTACAGATTTTGAATACTAACCCTTTATCTGACTTTATACTAAAAATTATTCATTGTTTATCTGAAGTTCAAATATAAGGGGGTGCCTCATGGCAACCCTAATCTGGGCTAATTGATAATATCCTAATACCCAGAATATTATGATACAGTTGCTTTTGAACTCTTAGCTGAATTGCCAACATTGGACTCTTACTAATTCTTCATGGCAGGTTATATAGATCATCCCATATTGTCTTCTGATAATGTGGCATTAACACTCCTCCACTGAGAGGTGGGGTCTAGGTAGGCTCTATAACTGCCTTGACTGAAAGAGTATGACAGAGTGATACTCTGTGAGCTCTGGGATTGGGTTGTTAAAGGTAGGACAACTTTCAGTAGTCTCTCTTTCTCTCAACACATGCACTTTGGGAGTTCTGAGCTGACTTATAAGAAGTCTGGCTACCCTGAAGCCACCAGGTTGGAGACCCACATGGCAAATCCACACAGAGACAGTGAGGATGCCTGAGGTGCCCAATTATTCCAGTCTCCAGCTATTCACGTCTCCTCCATTTCAATATTCCTAGCTTTGAGATGACCCTAGTTTCAGCTACTCTTTGATTGCAACCTCTTGAAAGACTGAACTAAACTTTCCCAGCCATCTCACTCCCACCTACCTTTCTGACCCATAGAAATGTGAGAGTTATTAAATGACTATTGTTTTCATCCACTGTGTTTTGGATTGATGAGTTGGAGGGAAGATGAGTAACACCATTTTTTTTTTTAGGTTACCTTCTCTAATAGTCTTTATGTAGTTGTGGTTTTAGAGATACGGATACCATAATATGCACAAATCTTTGTCAGGTTTTGAAGGTTTTACTCTTGTGTCTTCAGCTACTCTAAAAAAAAGTCTAAACAGAGGTCTAAACAAGTAGTACTATAGGAAAATGGAATTGTCTGTAAGAAAAAAAACACACAAAACTCTGTCCTAGTTTTGTATAATGGAATGAGTCCTGATACAGGAGATCTAGGTTGTCTTGGCTTTGACAGTAAATAGCTACTGGACTTGGAGCAAGTTACTTGTTCTGTAACACTCACTTGTATCTGCAAAAGGAGACCTTATCCCAGATAAGCCATGGCAAGCTACCATTTTCCCTAGCAGGCATCGCCAATGAATTGAAGCCTGCATTCCACAGGAAATGACCTCTGAGTCCTTCTCAAAGCAGAGCTCCCAGCAGTCAAGAGCAATCAATCATAGTTGGCCATGATGACAAAATCATTTGTTGTCTTCCCAGACCTTGAACATGTTCAGCATTACTTCTAGTGTTAAAATTTAACATCTCTATAATCTAAGTGATTTGCCCACGTTCTTGGAGAGTTGCTAAAGTCCTTGTGGAAGTCATGTTGGAAATACTTGAGGAATCCTAGAACAACGTAATTGTTCAACATAGCCATTTATATACTGTGATAGATACGGTGATGAGAAAGATGGTTTCTCAAAGGAAGAAAAAGATACACACAAGTAACTCCAAATGAGACTGTTTTCCTGTTTTGATTCGAATTAGGCCAAGTTTGCTCAGATTGTCAGCTGAGATCTCTTAACTGTGGTCTTGAGGGCAATGTATGAAAGGAGGTAGTGTCTCAGGTACTTTGCTCACGTTGGATGTAAGTGTATCCTAAGGATCCAGCTGCATAGCAGCTCCACAAACAACTCCAGTTCTGAAAGAAGTCCACATTCAGTTTCTCTCCGGTCTCCATGCCTGGGCTTATTCCCAGCAATCTGTACTCTTATGTAGCACTGTGGACAGCTCCTATCTTGCATCGTTTCCTTACACTGTCTTCTGTTATTTTAGACCTTCTTTCAGCTGTATTTCCATCTGTTTTTTTTCTCCACCCTAGGTTTGGAAACATCCCCTAAAGGCCATCGCCAATTCCCACCCCCAACCCCTTTTTTTTCATATGCCCTCTTGTTTGATGATTAGCCATTCGTTATCTTTCCCTATCCTGGAGCAATTTTTTGAAGATTTTTCTCCAGGCATGTAGTTAGATTTTTTTTTTCTAAATTAGATGCAGTTTTTATTTTTGTTTTTATATAACTAGTTTTCAGCCATTACACATAGTTGTAAGTTGTCACATTCAGGTGCACATTCTCAGCGTAATTTTTTGAACCCTTGAACTATATAGTGTAGGACTCCCATTTTAATATCATCCACATTGCCATATATTAAATACTGATCTCTGCTCATAGCCTATTCCACATTAAACCAAATAATAAAGTAGCTGATCTCAGCAGAAGAGAGAGGTTCATTTCTAGCTGCAAGAATTGCAGAAGAAACTCGAGGTGAGTGACCATCTGGCTTTGACCTTGAAGGACAAAGAGGAATCAGAAGGCAGAGTAGGGTGGGATAAAGATGGGGAGGGACATTACAAACTGAGGAAAAAGCAGGAGCAAGGCATGAATACAGAGAGGTAGGAGAGTGAAATATATTTTTGCCTACAGTGTAGTAGTCTTACAGTAGAAGAGAGATGGAAGAAAGAACATATGGTCAAAGCCCTTGATATCTTTGGATTGGTTGATTAAATAATTGAAGGCTAGTCCTGTGTCACTTGCTTTTTTGGAGTAGATGGTATATTTGCAAGTGGTTCTCTGGTACTTAGTTTCTGTTCTATTTTTGAAAATTAAGGTTTGGAAAGGATGGCTCCCTCGTCTATGTCTCCAGCCTTTTCTGTGGGAGAGAAATGTGGCAAAGGCAGATATTCAAAGTGGTGAAGATTCACTGTGCATTTAAATGACCATTTTAACAATCTGCTTGGAATTCTTCCTTTTCCCACTATAGACATTCCCTAAGCCTCTAACAGTTGATCCTTCTAGCATACACTTAAATGCAAATATATACAGTGGGTTTTCTAGGTGTCACCAGAGAAGTAACATAGATTTCTTCCACAAAGGGCTCTGTCTAATGGTCATTCTTCATTTATTCATCCATTCAGGAAGTGTTTGTTGAATATCTCCTAGGTATGAGGCAATGTACTTGATATTGCATATAGATTGACGTACAACATAGAATATCCTTTGCCTTCAGGGGATGAGCTCTTGAGAACAACATGTTAGACATAAGCCATCAGGAGAGTTTAACATCCAACACTACAGGTGATGACAAATGCCAAGAAAGAAACTAACTGGCTGTAAGAATACAGGGAGACAAAATTGGAAGATTGAATCGTGTTGCCATATTCTAGTCAACACCAATCTCAGTCTTTAGAAATAATAGAGAAGCCTGTTTAGTCAATGTATTACATAGACAACACTAGCTGGTATAACAGATAAACCTCAAACTCTCAGTGATTCCACATCGTAGAATTTTATTTCTTCTTCATGTGAAATTCAAAATGTGTGTTTGTGATGAACCCATGCCTCTCATGCAGGAGGTGATTTAGCGCCCTGATTCCTTTTATCTTCTGGCTTCAACAGGCAGCCTCCAAGGTCACTGTGTTCATCAGCTCAAGCCTTAAAGGAATCTGGTGGATCAAAGTTGAAGATTTTTATCGTCAAGACCTGGAAATAAACACTTTACTTCCTCCCTCATTTTTTTAGCCATACCTTTCTGGAGGGGAGGCTGGGAAATATTTTCTGTGTGTGTGTAGAAAGAAGAGGAAGCAGTTTTGCTGAACAGCGTATGTGTATGTGTGTGTGTGTGTGTGTGTGTGCGTGTGAGAAACATTACCAAACAGACCATGTGTTAGGTCATAAGGAAACCTAAATCAATATAAAAAGGAAAAAATCATACAGGCCGTTTTCACTGTACAACACAATCCAAGAAGTTATTCTCAATAAAATTCAGTTCCTACTCTAAAAAAGATTTACATAAACACCCTTTTAAGTAATTATTGGCTTGGTGAGATTATAAAAACAAAAGTGACAAAGTATTTACAAATGAACAACACTGAGAACACTATGTAAAAAAAAATCTGTGCTTTGGGATATGGCTGAAGTGGTAGTCAGAGGAAGATGTATGGCTTTAGAGGCACAAGTCAGCAAATGAAAAAAATAGAAATTAAATCAAACTGAACGTTCAATATAAGAACTAAGACAAAGAACAAAATAAATTAGAAACAACTAGAAGGAAAGACTAAGAAAGTTAAAGACATGAGCAAAATAGAAAATAAACAAACATAAACGTCCTTGAGTAGATCAATAACGGCAAAAACTTGGGGCACCTGGGTGGCTCAGTTGGTTAACCTTCTGACTTCAGTTCAGGTCATGATCTCGCAGTTCATGAGTTTGAGCCCTGCATTGGGCTCTGTGCTGACAGCTCAAAGCCTGGAGCCTGCTTTAGATTCTGTGTCTCCTTCTCTCTCTGCTCCTCCCTTGCTTGTGTTCTGTCTCTCAAAAATAAATAAAACGTTAAATAAGTAAGGTCAAAAACTTAAAAAAACAATACATACAAAATGGCAGGTTTATCTAGAAAGTAGAAGGCACATAAAGCATTAGTGAGAATGTTGAAAGAGAATATAATTGTAGATATAACACATTTTTAAACTTTCACATAAATATTACAAAAAAATTCTAAAACTGTTATGAAATATTTGAACAGTAAGTAAATTAGAATGTTTTAATAAAATATAAAATGTTAAAATTGGATAAAGAAATAGGAAACCTGAATAAGTCTAAAACCATTGGGGAAAAAAAAGAAAATGTGCAGTTTTCTTGAGGCTTAAGCAGTTTTGTGAATAAAGCCTTCCAAAACTTAAAGGAGAAGAGAGTCCTTATGTTCTAGAACCAAGAAAACATGGCCTAATACTCAACTTATTTCAAGAACCTAACACTTCCCTGATTGCCAAACTGAACAAAGGTATCAGACCTGTAAAAAAAAAAGTGTAGGAAATCTCATTCGTGGACATGGGTGCAAAAATTGGCAATGAAATATTTACAAATGTAATTTAGCAGTGAATTCAAAGACCAATAGATCTGGGGCACCTGGGTGGCTCAGTCAGTTGAGCGACCGACTTCGGCTCAGGTCATGATCTCACAGTTTGTGAGTTCCAGCCCCGTGTCGGGCTCTGTGCGGCCAGCTCAGAGCCTGGAGCCTGCTTCTGCTTCTGTGTCTCCCTCTCTCTCTGACCCTCCCCCACTCATGCTCTGTCTCTCTCTGCCTCAGAAATAAATAAACATTAAAAACAAAAAGACCAATAGATCCTCATCAACTTAGAGGGAATTACAGTGATGGAAAAAGGGCCAAGTTTTAAAACGCCATCAACATAATGACTGCATTAAAGAACTTAGAAGGAACTATCAGTTGATTATCTCATTTTACCATCTCACTAAATGCGGAAGAGCAGTTGGTGAAAATACTCATTTTAGGGAAAAATCCTAAGAAACTAGGATTGAATGGAATTGCTTTAAGTTGATGGAGGCATCAACATCAAACAGTATTCATGGGTTAGATGAAGACTTACGGCAGTGGCTTCAATACGTATCTCCATATCCTTCATAAAACAACACGAAGCAACAAGAATACATAAAATCAGACCAGCAGCATGAATAAAGGGCAGAGCAGATTGAACTTTAAATTACCTTTTATTTATTTATTTATTTTTTTTTAAATTTTTTTTTCAACGTTTATTTATTTTTGGGACAGAGAGAGACAGAGCATGAACGGGCGAGGGGCAGAGAGAGAGGGAGACACAGAATCGGAAACAGGCTCCAGGCTCCGAGCCATCAGCCCAGAGCCTGACGCGGGGCTCGAACTCACGGACCGCGAGATCGTGACCTGGCTGAAGTCGGACGCTTAACCGACTGCGCCACCCAGGCGCCCCTAAATTACCTTTTAATAAGAGATGAAAAAGCACCTATTTCCAGTGAGTGACTGCTCATGCTTCTGGAGGCAAGTAAAGGCAGCCCAAGTAAAAGCTGTGAGGAAAAGAGAAATGGAGAGCCAAAATGGACTTTGTACTGCTTCAGCACAACTACCAGAAAGAGAAAGTGCACTTGAAATATAAACAATTAAAAATGTCCCATTAGATAAGATCACTGATTACAGGAAGGAGTCTTAAAAAATATGCATGATGTGAGGGGCACCTGGGTGGCTCAGTCAGTAGAGTGACCAACTTCTGCTGAGGTCACGTTCATCATGGCTTGTCAGTTTGAGTCCCGTGTTGGGATCTGTGCTGACAGCTCAGAGCCTGGAGCCTGGTTCGGATTCTGTGTCTCCCTCTGTCTCTCTGCCCCTCTCCCGCTTGCTCTGTCTCTCTCTCTCTCAAAAATAAAAACATTAAAAAATATGCATGACATGAGGTTGCAGTCTTTAAAAAGCACAGTTTCTTGGGGAAGAAGCAAAAACGAAGGGAAAGAACGCTTAGTAACTGGGTGGTAAGGGAGAAGAAAAGGGGAAAATTTACAGTCCTTCAAGAGAAAAAAGGGAAAAACCAGGACCATAATTCCTCCTCCCCAAACAAAATAAAATAAGATACCCCCAAACAAACAAACAAACATAGTGCTCAGAAGTAAGGAGTTTCTAAAAAATAAAAGGATGGGAACATGTCAAAGAGACACAGGAATCAACTTGAAAAAATGATCAGTGGTCAAAGTTGAAGTATTTTGGGCACAAAAAATAAATGATGTGGCACTGGATTATAAACCATCCATAGTTATAGATGAGTTCATACCAATATAAACATAGATGACTATAGATGAATGTATACCAATATAAATAAATGATCAGATAAAAAACATAAACTGGGGGCAAGAGACCGCTTTTTGTATAGAAGAGTTCCACATAATAGACACCCCTTTCCAAGGGGTGCAGCTTACACCTTCCCTTTGGACTGTGGATTGGATTCTGTGACTTGCTTCCAAAGCATAGTGTATGGAAAAGGAAAAATAGTAACTTTACAGCAAAGAAATGTGGTGAACGTTACCTTAAGTAAGTGATCAAGTTTCACATCACTAATGATAGTGTGAGGATATCCTGTACTTTGTGATGTGATAAGCAAGTCACTTCACCTTTGTGGTATTCTTTCCAAACCCTGTCTTGGTTCTTTCTAAAGTTAAATTTAGTCTAATCTGAGAAAAACACTGGACAAACCCAAATTCAGGGACATTCTACAGTTTATCTGACCAGTCATTCTAAACACAGTCAAGATCATGAAAAATTAGCCAAGTTTGAGAAAATGCACAGACCACAGGAAAGACAAGTAGATGGCATGTGGTAACCTGAATTGGATCTTGGAACAGAAAAATATGTCATGGGAAAACTGGTGAAATCCAAATAAAGTCTAGTGTTGAGTTAAAAATAATGTACCTATGTTGTTTTCTTAGTTTTTACAATCATCACTCGGGGAAATGGACTGAGGTGTATACGGGAGCTCTCTCTGCTCTTTGCAACTTTGCTATAAACCTAAAATTATTTCAAAATTAAAAGAATATCTAAACAAACACCCCAACCTATCCAATAGAGAAAGTGGACTTTGCTTAGAGGATGGTGTCTTTGAATTAGGTATCTAGAAAACCACCTCAGATTCATAAAATGAGTAGGAAAAGCAATAGATCTGTATAAAATTACTATATCAGAAAATGAGAATAATTCTGCCTCAGCTAGTGAATATTTCCCCATCCAAAGAAACACAGAAGTATAAGAAAATCAACCAATAAGTATAAGAAAACTGTCAGGCAACACTCCAAACTGATGAAATATATTGAAATAAGCTTTGGGGGATATGATAGCCTATCTTGAATCAGAAAGACAAAAATTAAAAACAGAAATAGACAAAACTACATAAAGAAGAGAGTTGATTAAACTCACAAAAGAAAATAAAAAGACCGAATCATCTCACAAATAAAGACAAAATTACAAGTTGCCCAAAGGAGAATAAACTCAAAAGGAAATTTAATGAGGAACATTCAAGAAAGATGGAAAGCAACCAAGAGAATAAATATGGGATGAAGATAAAGTGAAAAGAGTTTGAGAGGAAGTGGTTGAAATGGAAGACAGAAGAAATAGAACAAACGTTTGATTAAAGGCCTTGAAAAGGAAACAAAACAACAAACCAAAACTGATATTTGAAACCGTAATTCAAAGAAAGTGTTTCACAGAAGACTATGGGGGAAAAGAAGAAGAAAAAATAGTTTCAAAGGGAGGCAAACCATAAAAGACTCTTAAATACAGAGAACAAACTGAGGATTGATGGGGGGTGGGGGAGAGGGGAAAATGGGTGATGGTCATTGAGGAGGGCATTTGATGGCATTGTATGTAAGCGATGAATCATGGGAATCAATGCCTGGAGCCAAGAGCACACTATATACACTATATGTTAGCTAAGTTGACAATAAATTATATTTAAAAAAAAAGTGTTTCAGAAATGAAAGATCTAGATTTATATATTAAAAGAGCCCACTAGATACATGTGGAAATTAATCTAGAAAAATTAACTTTAAGACATATCTGAGAAAAACAGATTTAAGAGATAAAAAGTCCTTGAGGCTTCCAGGCACAAATATCAAGGAACAAAACAGGAGTCAGACTGGTATCAGTCTTCTCAAAAATAATATAAAAACAAGGCAATAAGAGAACAACTTTTTCAACAAAGTAAAAAAAAAATTGTGAAGTAAAAATTTATATCTGGGAAAGCTATCCTTTAACTACCAAAGGTATCAGTAACCAACTTTAAACACAGAACAACTTAGGGAACTCCCATTATCTCCACTACTAGTTAATATTATATTGGAACTTTGGCCAATGCAATTAGACAAGCAAAATCCACTAAGGAATAAGAGTTGGTAAAGAAGCGGTAAAAAATTATTTCAATATGCAGATGATCTGATAGCATACTTGGAAAGCCTTAGAGAATCAAAGATAAAATTAACTCAAACAATAAAATTGTAATAAAGTACCAGGTTATAAAATTAACATACAAAAATAAATAGCTTTCTTATGCACACACACATACACAATGAGTTAGAAGTTACAAATGTGCAAACCTTATTTGAGGGAAATTTAACACCTTCCTGGAAGACTCAAAACTACACTTGACATGAAAAGACACACCCCTACACTTAAATGAATACTTAAATTCCTGCGTGAGTCTAATGCAGTCCCTATAAAAATACCAATAACTTTTTTTTCCCTGGAGATAGCTATGTTGCTTCTAATGTTATTGGGAAAGGAAAACATGCATGAATATTCAGGCAAGCAGCAAAAAAGTAAAAATTATAAGAGACTAATCTTTTTTTTATTGTCAAGTTAGCTAACATACAGTGTAGTCTTGGCTTCAGGAGTAGATTCCTGTGATTCATCACTTACCTGCAACACCCAGTGCTCATCCCAACAAATGCCCTCCTCAATGCCTGTCTCCCATTTTCTTCACCCCCATCAGCCCTCAGTTTGTTCCCTATATTTAAGAGTTGCTTATGGTTTGCCTCCCTCTCTGTTTTTATCTTATTTTACCTTCCCTTCCCCTACGGTCATCTGTTAAATTTCTCACATTCCACATATGAGTGAAAACATATGGTATCTGTCTTTCTCTGACTGACTTATTTCACTTAGCATAATATCTTCCAGTTCCATCCATGTTGTTGCAAATGGCCAGATTTCATTCTTTTTCATTGCCAAGTAGTATTCATTATATATATAAACCACATCTTCTCTAGCCATTGGTCAGTTGATAGACATTTAGGCTCTTTCCATAATTTGGCTATTGTTGAAAGTGCTGCTCTAAACATTGGGGTACATGTGCCCCTATGCATCAGCACTCCTGTATCCTTTGGATAAATTCTAGGAGACTAATCTGATCAGACATTCAACCATAATAGAAAGTCTCTTTAATTAAGTTACTGTAATAATGGTACATGAGTAAACGGACTAGTAAAATAAAAGTTTGAGTAAAAGACTCAAGTACATAAGGAAATGAAGCATGTGGCAAATATGACATCTCAGTTATAAAGTCAACTTCAAGCCAAAGGTGCACTTTTTTTTAAGTTTTTTCTTTTTTTATTTATTTAGAGAGAGAGAGCGAGTGAGCACACAATAGGGGAGGGGTGGAGAGAGAGTGAATCCCAAGCAGGCTCTGTACTCTCAGGGTGGAACCTGCTGTGGGGCTTGAATTCACAAAACTTGAGATCATGACCTAAGCTGAAACCAAAAGTTGGACACGTAACTGACTAGCCACCCAGATGCCTCCTCCCCAAGGTGCACTTTTAAGTAAATAGCTCTAGGGGCACCTGGGTGACTCAGTCGGTTAAGTGGCTGAATCTTGATCTCAGTTCAGGTCTTGATCTTAGAGCCATGAGTTCAAGCTCTGTGTTGGATTCCATGCTGGGTGTGGAGCCTACTTAAAAACAAGTTCTAAAACACCTGTTTATTCCTTTGGAAAAGATAAAATTAGGCCATTTCCTTACAGCACACACAAGAATAAACCCCAAATGCATATTAAAATGCCTTTTAAACATAAAAATGAAGCCAGCCAAGTAGTAGACCAAAAATGGGTGAGTATCTCTATAACTCAGGTAGAAGGAGAGGTTTCCTAACTATGATTCAAAATCCAGAGTCTATAAAGAAAAATATTGATCAATTCCTCTCTATAAAAATAAAAATGGGTATGTTGGAAAGCACCATAAACAAAGGATAAGTGACAATAAATTGGCAGAATATATTTCAACATATATTGTAGGTAAAGGGAAATGCCTCTATTAAATATAGAACTCTTAAACATTGAGAGAATAAAATCCAAAATCTCGATAGGAATGTGAGCCAATGATATGCATTGAGTAACAAAAAAAAGAAAGATTGCTCTTTATTTTCTTAGAGAATGAGTCAGTGGGAGAGAGGGGCAGAGAGAGAGGGAGAGAGAGAATCTTAGTGCAGAGCCTGATGGGGGGCTTGATCCCATGATCCTGGGTTCATGATCTGAGCCAAAATCAAGAGTCCGATCCTTAACTGACTGAGCCACCCAGGCACCCTCAAAATTGCTCTTAAATCTTTAATTTCACTCATAATTATGGAAATGCAAATTAAAAGTACACAGTGATACCATTTCTCACCTATTCTATTGGTAAGAATTAAAAAGAGTATGACTAAAAATGCTGTTGGTGAGACTGTGGATAAACAACCACTTTCATACATTTTTGGTGAAAATGTAAATTGGCCCATCCAGTTTGCAATGGAATTGGGTGAAATCTAACAAAACTATACATGTCTTTACCTTTTGATCGCCAATCCCACTTCTAGAAATTTACCCTGAAGATATAAATCCCCAAATCTTAAAATACACACAGCTAGTCATGACGGTGTTTTAAAAATTGCAAAATACGGAAAACAACTTAAATACGTATAGGAGAATACTTGAATTAGCTATGGTACAATTACACAATGGAGGGTCAGTGGGGAGGAGCACTATGAATAAAAGGATGGTATGACTCTGGAGGTATATTCTACATGAAGATAGAAAATGCAGAAGGGGCACTTGGCTAGCTCACTTGATTAAGCGTCTGACTCTTGATTCTGGCTTAAGTCACAAACTCACGGTCATGGGATTGAGCCTTGTGTCAGGCTCTGCACTGATAACACAAAGCCTGCTTGGGATTCTCTCTCTCCTCTCTCTCTCTGCCTCTGCCCTGCTCATGCTCTCTCTCAAAATAAACAGGTTTTAAAAAGTAGAAAATAAAATGTGGAAGAATATTAATAGTATGCTGCCTTTCATGGACAAGAGGAATAAGAAAATATATGTGTATCTCTGTTCATTTATATAAAAAAGGAAACTTAGGAACAGTGGGTGGGACAGAATGGGGCAGATGGAGGTTGGGAATGGGGTAGAGGGCATGGAGAGGACACCACATCTCTGAGTGTACCTGTTTGTTTATTTCTGACTTTTATTTTTTTAAGTTTATTTATTTATTTTGAGAGAGAGAAAGAGTATGAGCAGAGAAGTGACAGAGCTAGAATCCCAAGCGGGATCCACACCACCAGGACAGAGCCCAATGTGGGGCTTGATTGCATGAACTGTGGCATCATGACCTGAGTAGAAACCAAGAGTTGGACGCTCAACCGTTTGTGTCACCTGGGAACCCCTCTATTTCTGACTTTGAGAACGAACGTTTAATGTTTCCCCTTCTCTCTCTATAAAAGTATACACGTTAAAAATATATAATGTATTGCATGTTTCTTGTACTGCTTTTGCAGCTTTCTAAAGTCTGAAGTTCTTTCAAAATAAGTAGTTAACAATAATACAAAAAGCTTCTCTTTAGAGTCAGAAATCAATCATTGGTGCCAGTCCTCATTGGTTTCATTACTGCCAATTCTGATTGGTGCTAGAAGTCTTAATGTATGCGATCAGGAGAACAAAATACATAATATGCATTAATGTTGGGAGAAAAATAATATAATTGCAGATGTTGTTTGTCTAGTTGGAGATTAAAAACGGAATCTGGTCACATGAATTGTACTTCTAAGAGTAAATCTAAGTGAATGTACACAACTTCTCAGCTTTGCTCTGAGTGATCAACAGTCGCAACATATAAGGGAGATGGGAGAAGGTGCCAATTTGCAGGGGAGTGAGGAGTGAATGGGAAGTAGGTTTTAGAGGTTGTGTCTGCTGGCAATTCTTTGGAGAATTTTGCATATAAGGATCTTGTAGATGTGGTGGTATAAAGATGAGAAAATAGGGCGCCTGGGTGGCTTAGTTTGCTAAGCATCTGACTCTTGATCTTGGCTCAGGTTACAATCTCATAGTTCAAGCCCCACATCAGGCTCTGGGCTGACAGCACAGAGCCTGCTTGGGATTCTCTCTGTCCCTCTCCAGCTTTCTCTCTTTCTTTCTCTCTCTCAAAATAAATAAATAAACTTTAAAAAATAATCTTTAAGATGAGGAAATGTTGTGAGATATGAGAGTATGAGGCAAGGTCAACATCTGAGGCTGAGAGTGGGGTGGGTGATTTGAGACAGAAATGAGTACAATTGCCAGGTAGCTGAGATTCTATTTGTGATGTTAGGATATGAATTAAAAGCGAAACTGTTCTTCCTGGTTGTTTGTTAAAATTTCTCTAGCAATATTAAACTGCTTTAGGTGCAGGCACACAAGTGGTGAGTGGTTGCTTTGCTTACAGAGTGGGGGTTGTTCCAGGTAGGGAGGATGGAAGGAGAGAAGGGACAAGAGAATTGATGGTGTTTGCAAAGGTATGATTATTGTGATGGAACATGTCATCTAAGCTGAACGAGAAGGATGGTGAATGGAGAATGAGGGTCTGAATATAGAAAAAAATTACAGGACCAATGGGTTAGAAGTCATGATGAGTTTGGAACATTCTAAAACGGTGGTACTCAAGCTTAAGTGTGCTAGTGGAGGGATGGTCTAGAGAGTGAAATGTTTGCATTTGGGATGTCAAAATCGTACAGATTTTGGTAATAACAGGGTCCAATCATGGTGTGATCCTGAGATCAGGGGGCTGAAGTAAGTCAAGTCACAAAATAAGGAGGTCAAGAATTTGAATGTCCAGGAGTGTCTGAGAGGTCATCCCTTAGTAGGTTGACCTTAGTGAAAGTGATAAGAAGAGTTGGGGTGGAGAGGAAGGAAAGTTCTGAGCCAGGAGCAAGGTGGTGTAGCCAGATGGCATCGTCTCAGAGAAGAGGGGCTTGGTAAGAGGGTAGAGATGCAACAGAAAGGACATGGCAATGGGAAATAGGGTGGACAACCAGCCCACCATGACATGAGACTTGAGGCAAACCATAGCTTTGATTGGGAAGGCTATCCAGGGATGCTTTGTTCTCAAGAGACAGACTGATTTCAATTAAATGAGAAGGTACAGTCCACGAGGTTGAGTATGTAGGATTGTTGGTTGATCACCAACATGAGTTAGGAGAGGGAGATCAGAAGGGAATTTGTTCAGATTGGGGATTGGGCAGTGCAGGTACGAGAGTTTCAGTTGAAGTAACCATGGAGGTGCGACGCCTGGGTGGCTCAGTCTGTTAAGCATCAGACTTTGGCTCAGGTGGTAATCTTATGGCTCGTGAGGCAGAGCCCCGTGTTGTGCTCTGTGCTGACAGTTCAGAGCCTGGAGTCTGCTTCAGTTTCTGTGTCTCCCTCTCTCCCTATTCCTCCATCCTCCACTCATGCATGCTCTCTCTCTCTCTCAAAAATGAAGAAAACATTAAAAAAAAAAAAGTAACCAGGGAGGCTGGTGCTGCGATTTGAATTATTTTTCTCTGTGAAATCATACTTGGCTTCCTTTGAGTCTTTCTCTGCCTCTCTGATAAGAAATGAAATTTTAGGCATGTTTGGTGGTCCCCTTGTACTCTCTAGAGTTATACAAGAAGGGGAAGTTTCAGGAAGTTGGGGGAAAACTTTCTGAGTAATTTTTGTTGATAAACTGCTTATTGGTTCATTGCTTATTCAAATGGTGTTTCCTTTAAAGCCAGACAGTTATTCTGCATAAAATTCTACTTGTTTTATCCCTAGTCTTATCCTATGAAGGATTTTGTCTCCAGGTTAGTTCCCCGGGAATCTATTTACCAGCTTTATGAGAAGGTCCTGGTATCTCCTAGAGCACTGTGTCGAGGCAGGACAGGTCTCTGACCCTGGCAGGACTTTTCATTTTCTCTATCTTCCCCAAATCTTCCTTAGCTTGAATTTAGGAAAAACCCCATTTTAACTGTTTATTCCCATGAGCATAGGTTTTGAAACACATAGCTCATTTTTTCCCCATGAATTAGGTCTAGAAGATTAAACAAAAATACTTGTGGGGTGCCTGAGTGGCTCAGTCAGTTAAGTATCTGACTTCGGCTCAGGTCATGATCTCACAGTTCGTGAGTTCAAGCCCCACGTCAGGCTCTGTGCTGACGGCTCAGAGCCTGGAGCCCGCTTCAGGTTCTGTGTCTCCTTTTGTCTGCCCCTCCCCTGCTCACACACTGTCTCTCGCGTTGTCTCAAAAATAAACAAACATTAAAAAAAAAATTTAAAAAATGCTTGCAGGGTAGAAGGAAAGGAAAATGACTTTATATTCAGTCATGATGAGGCTGTAGGGATATTTTTCAATCAGATCATTCTTTCCTGCCTCTTAGAGTTGAGTGGGCACTCATATCTTGTCCTGCAGTCTGAATACATTCCCCATGACATGGAAACATTGTGCTCCCTCTGCTTTTAAGGGCTCATTTGACTAGATTGAGGTTGTATAGGGTGATGAAGGTGCTGTTCTCTCAGACAGGGTGGCGGGGGGGGGGGGTGACTGGCTTCAGTATCTGGCTCCCCCTCCCTTAGAAACTGGCACTGCATATGGAACAGCAGAAACAGGAAAGACTTCCCCAAAACAGGACTCTGGGAGTCCTCCACCATTATGCAAATCAGTTAGCAGCAAACACTTGCTTTCACAGTCACACAGTGATGGTGCCCAGAGTAATCATTTCCGTTGCTACCATCCGGTGGGTGTAAGAGCTGGGCTCATTTTAAAACATATGACTAATGAGCATGGATCCGGGTGGTCCATCTGGTTTTGATGGGGCTGATCTGAACTGATGGCAATAGAGTTGAGACCCAGGAGCACGATTATAGGCAGTGGACTGAGCCTTCATGGCCTTCAGCTTGTAGGGGTTGGTGATGGGAAGGGAAGGGTTTCAACGTCTCCTATTTTGGTCAGAACATCTTCCCCTTTGAGAACATTTCACTGCAAGATTTCTAGGCAAGTCAGTTACCACGTCAATCCGTCACCTTCTGTTCTCTGGAAAATACCGACAAGGTTTCACTCAAATGGTTTTATGTGGAACCAGCCTGGGGTGCCTCCAGTTCACATCACTTACCCTTTGTCTTGATTTCATGCAGGGAGTAGCACGTGAGCAGGAGGGACACTGAGTCTCAGGAGAGAATGACTTGAGGCCCCTGTTCATGGCAAGAACTTGAAAGAATAGGAGACAGGACCGATAAATACAACACGTAACAAAAATGTACTTCGATTTTCTATTATACATTAAGAAAGAGAGGATAAGTTAAGTAAGAGAGGATAGGAAGTATTACAAATAAAAGAACCATAGTGACCTAGAGAGGGGCGGCGGTGGGGGAAAGAGCGAGAAAAAGCATTAAATTATATTTGTTCTTAAATACTATCATGGAGTCTTATTTTATTTACACTTACCTTTCTGATTTTCAGCTCCTTTTTGACCTATCTCCTTTTTTCCTGGTTGGCTTGGAGACCTAGATTGAGACAAAATGAACTCTTGTAGTGTCGATGAAAATGATTATTACCTTCTCTCCTCCCATAGTATTTGTTGGATTTTGGATTTATGCATAGTCCTTATTTTGATTGCTAGTACTAGTGGGGAGCTTCTAGAAATGGGCTGTCACTTGCACCACACACCTCTGTTTTCTATTGCTGTTGTAAGAACTTGACACAGACAGAGTGTATGATCTTAGATTGAAGCCCAGAAGGTCAACACAGGTCTCAGGCTGAAATCAAGGTTTCAGCAGGACTCTGTTTCTTTCTGAAGCCTGTAAGAAAAAAAATCTGTTTCCTTGCCTATTCCAGCTTCTAGAGGCCACCCACATTCCTTAGCTTGTGCCTGTTTCTTCTGTCTTCAAAGACAGCAACATGGCATCTTTCTGACCATCCTTCCATCCTGACACTTCCTTGCTGTAGCCAGGAAGGGCCCTCTGCTTTTAAGGGCTCATGAGGTAAGGTTGGGCCAACTGGATACTCCAGGCTAATCTCCCCATCTCAAGGCCAGCTGATTAGCAATCTTAATACTTGTGCAAACTTCAGTCCCCCTCCATGTAGCCTAACACAGCCCAAGATTCCAGGAATTAGGCTGTGGGCATTTTGGGGGGTTATTCTTAAGGGCATTCCATTATTATGCTTACTCCAACTTCTCTTGTTTTACAATAATGAGATAATTTTGCCTTTAGCCCACTGGGACCTCTCCTAGTTTTGGATATTGGGCTCCTGAGTATAGGGTCATACTCCTGTTGGGAAGAAAACTGTCTTGAATAGTTTACTATCATCACTAGAATCTAAACCTATCTTTCCAAGTACAAATGTTAATATTGGTCATTTTGTTGACACTGTCTCTGGTTTACAATTGGAGTTTTTAATTCCTTTGACTTTGGTTTTGCCATATGTAATGAGGTCAATGGTAATTACCTGGCCATTTTTCTCCTTCTCTATTTTCTTTTACTGTGTTATATCCATTTTCACCCTCAGACAATCAGGGATGACTTCTATGGGGAAACCATATATATATATATATATATATATATATATATATATATATATACACACACACACACACACATATATATATACACACACACACACACACATATATATATATATACACACACACATATGTATACACACACACATATATATACACACAATTTTATATTTCAGGTATACAATATAATGACTCAACAATTCTATGCATTAGTCATTGCTCATCAAGATGAGGGTCCTCTTAATCCTCTTTATCACTTTCACTCCTTTGGCAACCACCAGTTTGTTCTCTAAGAGTCTGTTTTATTTTTGTTTGTCTCTTTTTTTCTTTGTTTTGTTTCTTAAATTCCACGAGTGAAATTGTATGGTATTTGTCTTTCTTTGACTGTCTTACTTCGCCTTACAACCTCCAGCTCCATCCATGTTGTTACGCATGGCAAGATTTTATTCTTTTTTTACGGCTGAGTAATATTACAGTGTGTGTGTATCACATCTTCTTTATCCATTCACCTGTCGGTGGACCCTTGCATTCATCTATTGCATTGCTTCCATATGTTGGCTACTGTAAATAATGCTGCAATAACCATAGGGGTGCATATATCTTTTCTAATTCATATTTTTGTTTTCTTTGGGTAAATACCCAAAACATATAAAGAACTTACACAACTCGATACCAAAAGCCCCAAATAATTTGATGAGAAAATGGGCAGAGGACTCGAATAGACATTTTTGCAAAGAAGACATCCAGATGGCTGACAGACACATGAAAAGATGTTCAACATCACTCTCATCAAGGAAATGCAAATCATAACCGCAGTGAGATGTCACTTCCCACCTGTCAAAATGGCTAAAATCAAAGACACAAGAAACAACAAGTATTGGTGAGGTTGTGGAGGAAAAAGAATCCTCCTGCACTATTGGTGGGAGTGCAAACTGTCACAGCCACTGTGGAAAACAGTATGGAGATTCTTCAAAACATTAAAAATAGAAATACCATATGAGCAAACTCTGGGATGCTGTTTGATTTCGCCCTCCTACCTCCACCTAAGCACCTGCTGAGAGTATCTTTTCCACATAGTGAAATTAGATGTCATGAAAGGTAATCAATCATGTCCAAGGACTGATGTCAATATTGGTCTGTAGTTTGGCCACTGTAAAGAGCGTAACTATCCTTCCCACATCATGCACACTGTTACCTGGTGTTGGTGGCATTGAGAAACCAGCTCCTCTCACCTGTCCTGCAGGAAATGGCTCATGTCAGAGGTACACTCAGTGTGCTACTTGGTTGGCCAAAGTGGGTGATCTTTTTAAATGCCAGAATTCTTACATGGCAACTTCTGAAGATCTTGATGCTTTGCAATCAGTTGTTTGAAAGGGTGGGGCACGGGGCGCCTGGGTGGCGCAGTCAGTTAAGCGTCCGACTTCAGCCAGGTCACGATCTCTCGGTCCCGGAGTTCGAGCCCCGCGTCAGGCTCTGGGCTGATGGCTCAGAGCCTGGAGCTTGTTTCCGATTCTGTGTCTCCCTCTCTCTCTGCCCCTCCCCCGTTCATGCTCTGTCTCTCTCTGTCCCAAAAATAAATAAACGTTGAAAGGGTGGGGCACAAATGAATATACCCTAGAAATGACTCAGTTTTTCTCTGGTTTATGCCTTTAAGCCCATCTCTCTCTTTCTGTTCCTAAATAATATCCTGGACGTATTCCATAGTTTTCCAATTACTCTTGAATTTTTGAAATATCCTCTATGAGATGAATGTCAGAGCTCCACCTCACATAATCAAAAGCTTCTTGTGTGTCTCCAGTGCAGTTCCTTATTCAGGCTTTTCCTGACCGGCCAGAGGGAAAGGGTCCACGTAGTATGTTCATGTACCGTTCTTATTCTGTTTTTTCTCCTACGTGTTGTTGGTAGGTGCAAAGGTAGAGCAGACTGGGGAGTGGGGGGAGGGAATATGAAGTCTTCGTTGTATTGTCCAAATGTTGGCTTTCTCTTATGGGCTCTTTGGTTGGCTCTTTCAACACCTTCCCACTTGGACTCCCACACTGGGCCTTTCCCTAGTAGCTGATCTCTTTCAACCCACCCCCGTTTGCCCAGCTCTCGCACCCTTAGAAACACTGTTGGCCAGACTGATATTCAGCCAGTATGGGTCTGTACTGGATATTTCATTGTTTGCTGGAATCTATCATTGTTGGGTGCTGCTGTCTTATTAGTAGTAAGTACTTTCAATATTATCCCTACCTCCAGCCTGCCGCCTTCTGGGGATGACAGTTCCCAGCATGTAGTCCTTGTGGGTAATGTCCTCTCAAGATGACTCAAGGCCAGTTACCTCCTGTGAGATACACTTAGTCTATGGGAACCCTACCGGCCTCCTATAGCTGCGGCAGGGCCAGGCTTTCCAGCAGACTTCTTTTGGGAATAGCCTGACTACCAGTCTCCATTGCACCCCCTTCCCCAAACCAGGGGACAGATCTCAAGTTTCCCTGGGATCATTTTGGCCTTATCCTTCTCTGACTGCATGGCAACATGCTGAAAGCAGCAGAGTTCTGCATTTGAAAGGAGGGAAAAATACATATCATTCTCTACTCTTTGGAATTCTCATGAGAATAATCACTTCTTGTCTTAAAGCATCTCTAGCCTTTTTCTGTGTGCAGTAAGGGGTGATGGCTGCTAGATCTGTTTAGTCACATCTCGGCAAGATCTAGAAGGACATGCAAGATAGTTCTGTTTAGAAATTGTGGTTACTTATCGATCCTTGTCCTCAGCTTTGGGGTCTCAGCCAAAACTTCGAAGAGACAACAGAAGAAGCCCCATGGAGTGTTGTTACCGCCAAAGGCAACCTCAGTAGTCAGTCTATGCAGACAGCTATATGCTTTAAATAGAATACCTCCACCTCCATTTGCTGACTCAACAATATCCACTGAAAGTTTATTACATCCCACACGGAGTGGCCACTGTGTGCTAAGTACTGTTAAAGAAAAAAAAAGGAAAGAGGATTTTGCTCTTAAGCCATGTGCTCAATGAGTTTGTAGCCTCGAGGGTGGCAAAGATAAAACCTTGATGTGAATGCCCAAATACAACATTCAGAGAAATTATCTCCAGCTCAGAGCATCAGTGAAGGTGTTACAGAAGAGGTAGCGTTCTTCATTCAAAAAGAGTAAGATTGGTTGAGCTGAAGTAGGTGTTCTTAATTGGAAAATCAGCAGCAAGTATTAGAGAATGTTAATTCTTTAATAAAATAGCTAACATGTTTTTGAGGGCTCACTGTGTGGTAGGCTTTGTGTTATTTATATGCATGACATTTAATTTTTACAATGAGCTTACAAACAACGTGCCATGATTATTTCCATTTAACTGTTAGGACATTGATTAAATTAACCAAGGTCACACAGTGGTAGGCGATGGAGCTGGGATCTGAGCCCAGGGTTTTTCTGAATTGAAAGCCTGTGGGATACAATCTCTCTGAAAGGCAGAAAGATCACATCCCAAGATGTGAGTTTATAAATGAAGGAAAACACCCGCTAATGAAGACCAGATGATATACACAAGCATTGCAGTGTTCAGTCCAACTGACCCCTTGATCTTTCCAGGGTGATGTTCATCCCTGCTTCTGGGCTGTTTTCACAGATGTTCTCAACAACCTCAGGTGTCCTTCTGGTCTTGTCTCTGCTCAAGTCAATCCTGTATCTCCTTGAAGTCTTATTGTCAGGCTTGCCAGTATGAAGGCAACTCCAGCATCAACATCTCCACAGGCTTGGACTTCTCCACCTCCCCATCACCTGTGGTAATGCCAGCTCACATGGCTGAGTACTGGATTGTATACTATCTTATTTCTCATTGATCTCTTCAGATAACTATACATTCTCAGAAGACGGGACTATATTTTAAGTTCCTTTTGTATTGCTCACGGCACGTGGTAGGTACGGGTTGATTAAAGGGTTTGGGGGGCTATTTTGAGAATGGAATTCATTACTGGTATATAAGGTTCTGCAGGGAAGATTTGACCTTGCATTTGGCAGGGTAAAACCACAGGGTTAAAAAACTTCTTGTGAGTTGCAAATGCACCAGAGTATAAGGAAGTGGAGAGGACTCTGGCAGGGCTGGAGAGGCTTTAAAGATGCCTCCCCAAGGGAGAATGTTGGGCTTGACGAGAGCCAAAGCGACAGCCGGAGAATCCAGAGATTCATGAGATCAGTCTGCACAGAGGAGTGTGAGAAACACGAAGCGCCGTTGTTTTTTTCTTTTTTTTTTTTTCCTAAAGTGTTTCCCTTCTCAGAGAATGAGCCAAGGGAATATGTGGTTTCAGAGCCTCCCTTCTGTTCTCCAGCTTTTGTGACACCCCAGCAAATGCAAAGCATTGTACATGCATGAATTTCTTAGTTTAACAGGAAGAGCCTGGGAGGCAATGACAAATACTTCACAGTACCCTCCCTGGCATCTGAGATGGTTTTCTGAGAGAACACGAGCTCCTGCTTCGTGGATCCTCAGGGCACATCTGTGGGAGGAGCTTTCCATAGCAAATATGTACCCTCTCACCATCCACACGGTGCAAATGCCACAAGAATGTGCGAAATCTGGTGCAAACCAAGAACAATGAAGGGAGAGAAAGGAGGTCTTCAGGAACGCTCATGCCCGCGTACCTTGTCCAGAACACTAAAGGGAGGTATCTAAGTCCCGTGTGTTATTTTCAAGCCATCATGGGGGAAGGAATGTGGCAGCAAGAAACTCAGGAAGGCAGCAGGTTGGGGCAGAGCAAAGACAGTATTACATGAATGAGGAAGTAAGAAGCAGCTTTTGGGAACTGCTCATCTGGAAAAATAGGACTGTGTCGGTCTTGAGGAAGAAATGGCAACCCAAAACACATCAATCCTCAAACAGCAGTAGAAACCTGGATACGTGGCTTGATTGAGTGCTTCCTCATCCCCAAATGAAATCTTAGCCACATGTCTTTCCTGCTAAAGAGCCATGACTGCTTATCTTCTTGGCTGATATATTTAGATTGTGTTCAGCACATGCTTGGGGAAGGAATACTTGCCAAATTAATTCAAGCTGGCTTCAATAAGAGCTTAGTCATGTGGATCTCAAACTGGATGAAACGGATTAATAATAAATGTCAGGATTTTAAAATAATGAGTGAGATGCAAGAAATGTAGAAGAGAAGGCAGCTTCCTGACACAGTTTCTTTCCTTTCAGAGCAGTAGCTATTTGCTCCACAACCCCCGACCCACCATGCCAAGGAGACAGGAAGGCTGCCAGGTGGGAGGTGGTTGGAGAACAGTAATTAGTTCATGAGCTCCCCTTGCTTCCTTGTATACGTGCACGTGTGTAGGAATCATCCTGTATTTTAGGAAATTTAGTTTCCTGAGTTCTGGGACTGGTTTTTGTTTTGTTTTGTTTTGGTTCCCTATTCCATACTGTCTAGTGTGCTATGAGTGTCTAGGAGGGGACCCTGCCAAGCTCCCCCTGCCCTGGAACTTGCCACAGACCCCTAGGATGCTCTGAAGGTGGTCCCTCCTTAGGGGCTAAAATGAGTCTATGTTCAGCCGGGTATGGTGGGGCCATACAATGAATAGCCTTCTCTCCTATCCATCGTGGCCATTCCTCAGCTCTTTCTTCTTTTTCCTTTTATGTTAGCTGTGCCCGCTCATTTCTTAAGCCTCTTGCTCCGTGCACAAGAGGTTCATCCATAATTTAATGAATGAATTCAACAAAGATATGTTTTTATGGCATCGAGGGGAGACGAAGACAAGTGAGACAAGAAGTTCAGAGTCTGGAGTAGCAACAGCACAGCTACAGCTCAGGGAGACACGTGCTATGTGCAAGATGTGTTTGGGATGCCACGAATATGCACAGTAGGGCTTCCTCTAGCCGGGAGACCACATCAAAGGACCAGGATGGCTTGGATCTAAGGGGATAATGCATGAAGTGGGCTCTAACGAAGGGTGAGAAAAGGGCATCCTCTTCATTCATTCGTCACATATCTATTTAGCATCTACTAAACACCTGGCAGTGTACTGGTTGCTGAAGAGATCTCAAGAAAGAAGTGTAGTTAGGGCCACCTTGAACATGCAGACAGACGGACAAAAAGGAATGTGCTTTAAATTCTAAAATTATTGCATTCTTTTTAAAAAATTTTTAAATGTTTATTTTATTTTTGAGAGAGCATGCGCGAATGGAGGAGGGGCAGAGAGAGACAGGGAGACACAGAATCCGAAGCAGGCTCCAGACTCTGTCAGCACAGAGCTCAATGCGGGGCTCAAACTCATGAACCACGAGATCATGACCAACTGAACTACCCAGGCACCCTTAAAATGATTCTATTCTTGGTCTGAAACACCCTGTTCTATGATGGCCAGGGGGAGGGTGGAGAATAAACTTGCCATATAAAGTTCGCCATTTCTTTCAGTTCAAAACAGCCTCGTGTAGATACACTGTCTCTTTTGGTACCTGATCAGCCTTTCAGAGCTTGCCTCCCCTTGCCGTGTCTTTCCTTTCTTGCCACGAAGTGTCTGGGCACAGGGGAAATTTATTGGACCTTCCTGGAGTGGAGGAGGGGGTGGGAAGTGAGTCTGGTCTAAGGAGTGTCCTTTCTCTGTTGATTCCTACTGACCGCAGCCCATTTCACCTGCTTTCTAGAGACTGCTGTCATCATTTCATCTACTGTGGATACAATGTGTAGAATTTGATCTTGGCCCAAAGTATGTGTGATGATCATGGGTGTTGTCTCCTACTCAGTGTCACCTCAGCTTTCACTGGGCATGTGCAACATCTGAGGTCTAATTATGAGCATTCCAAATCATAACTCCACTAGATTATGACTTCTCCAGCCTTTGCTATGGGAACATTTCAACCCTTCACCTTAGGAAGCTCTTAGTGTCTACTCTCAGCCATCTTCCTTGCTCTCTTCTACCCTTTCCTCTTGGAGTATTGATTGAACATTAGCTTCCTTCTACACAACATAGAAGCCAGGGGAGATGTGGTGGTGCCATTTCATCTCTGCTGCGCTGTCTTCCCATGATCCCTATGATAACTGGGGCTCAGAGATATTGATTTTGACTTTCAACCCACTTGAGATTCTTATCTTCTTGACCCACTGTCCAGGCATCATTGTAATCCTAATCCCTTCTAAAATGGCTCTTTCTTCCAAAGAAGAGCTCTCTACTTCTTCTGTGCACAAGTGGGAGCCTACTTTGTGTCCTATCTGGAATTCTCTCTCTCTCTCTGATTTGTGGGAAACTTCTGGGTTAGATCTTTAAGCTTTGTTCTTGGTATGTAAAATGACACTTCTGTAAATCAGAGGTCTTTTTACATGGAATAAAACCTAGCTTTTTAAGTTACTGTGTCACACTGGCCTCAGAAACTTATTTTCGAGGGAAAAATCTAAACATTTTTCTCTTTTCTCTGCGTTTCTACTGTATCAATTCTAAGGTTGCCCTTAAGTACTATATGACTCAGAATTAATACAGGGGGTTTGTGAATAAGGATGAAGCACAACAGAGAACACACACATCAACATATTTGCAAAACATTTCTCCCCAATCCAGGTAAGTTACTGTATTTACTTTCACTGAGATTATACTTAGTGTAGGTACACCAAACATATAAGAGGAGTCTTGATATTGGTAAAAGCAATTAAGATAATACAGGAAGTGGGGTGCTTGGGTGGCTTGGTTGAGCGTCATACTCTTGATTTCAGCTTAGATCATGATCCCAAGGTCATGGGATCTAGCCCTGTATCGGGCTTCACACTGACCGTGGAACCTGCTTGAGATTTATTCTCTCCCTCCCTCCCTCTCTCTCTCCTTCTCTCCCTCTCTCCCCACCTCTATCCCTCTCCCCTGCTTGTGCCCCCTCTCTCTCTAAAATTAAAAAAAAAAGAGACATAATACAGGAAGTAACAGAGCATGACTGTGTGTGTGTTTGGGATGGAACTTTCCTTGAGATTGCCTTTTGTACTTTGTTGTTAGACATTTTTTTGTCTACATATGTTTAATACCCCATAATTATTGTTTTTTAAACTTATCACACATTTGAATTTTTCCACATGTTACCTTTCCTTTGCTCTTTATTCATCACTGCATTTTAGTGTCTGGGGTTGTTTTCCTTAGGCCTAAAGAATTCCCTTTAATATTCCTTTGGGAGTGGGTCTGGTGGTGATAAATTCTTTTGGTTTTGTTTCTTGGAAAAGTTTCTAATGCCCATTTCCTCTGAGAGTTCCAGACGGTCAGGCATTTTCTTTCATCAGATTAGATATGTCACTCCACTGTCTTCTGGCCTCCACAATTTATGCTAAGAAGCCAGTTCTCTCTTCTTATGGTAACTGTAATTTACCTCATTCTTTTTTTGTGTTGATTTTAAAAAATTAAGATGACATTTTCAGAGAAGTTTTTGGGTTCATAGCAAAATTGAGGCACAGAGATTTCCTATATCCCCTGTCCCCATGCATACAGCCACCCCTACATTCAACAGCCCCCACCATAGTGGTACATTTGTTAAAGTTCGTGAACCCACATGGGCACACCATTATCACTCACGGTCCATAGTTTAATTATTTTACCTAAAAAAAATTTTTTTAATGTTTATTTATTTTTCAGAGAGACACAGAATGTGAGTGTGCGAGGGGCAGACAGAGAGGGAGACACAGGATCCAAAGCAGGCTCCAGGCTCTGAGCTGTCAGCACAAAGCCCAACACAGGGCTCGAACCCATGAACCGTGAGATCATGAACTAAGCCAAAGTGGGATACATAACCAGCTGAGCCACCCAGGCGCCCCCATAGTTTAATTATGATTCACTCTTGGTGTTGTCCATTTTTATAGGTTTGAACCAATTTATAATGTCATGTATCCACCATTATAGCGTTACACAGAGCATTTTCACTGACTTCAAAATCTTCTGTGCTCGATCTATTTACCTCTCCTTCCAAACCCCTGGAAGCTACTGATATTGTTATCGTCTCCATGGTTTTACTTTTTTTCAGAGTATCATACGATTGGAATTTTTCAGTCTATAGCCTTTTCAGATTCCTTCTTTTACTTAGTACTATGTATGTAAGGTTCCTTCATGTCCTTCTGTGGTTTGGTAGCTCACCTCTCTTCAGTGCTGAATAATCCCTCACTGGATATGCCTCCATTTATTAATCCATTCACCTACTGGTTGCTTCCAAGTTTTGGCAGTTATGAAGAAAACTGTGGTACATATCATTGTGTGGGTTTTTGCATGGATGTAAGTTTTTAAGTCCCTTGGGTAAATATCAAGAAGCATGATTGCTGTGTATATTTCATTTTATAGGAAATCTCCAAAATATCCTCCAAAGTGGCTGTACCGTTTTGCATTCCAGCAGGCAGTGAATGAGAGCTCCTTGTTCTACATCCTTACCAGCATTTGATGCTGACAGTGTTCTGGATTTTGACTGCTCTAATCGGTGGGTACTGGTATTCCATTGTCATTTCAATTTGTATTTTCCTGATGACATAGGATGTGGAGCATGTTTTCATATACTTATCTGCAGTCTGTATATCTTCTTTGGTGAGGTGTCTATTAAGATCTGTGCTCCATTTTGTAATCTGGTGGTTTGCTTTCTTACTGCTGAGTTTTAAGTGTTATTTGTCTATTTTGGATAGTAGTCCTGTATCAAATGTGTCTCTTACAGATATTTTTTTCCCAGTCTGTGGCTTGTCTTTTCATTTTCATGACAATGTCTTTTGCAGGGCAGAAGTTTTTAATTTTTTTTTAATGTTTTATTTATTTTTGAGACAGAGACAGAGCATGACGGGGGAGGGTCAGAGAGAGAAGGAGACACAGAATCTGAAGCAGGCTCCAAGCTCTGAGCTGTCAGCACAGAGCCAGACGTGGGGCTCGAACTCACAGACTGTGAGATCATGACCTGAGCCGAAGTCGGCCGCTTAACAGACTGAGCCACCCACGTGCCCCCAGAAGTTTTTAATTTTAATGAAGTCTAGCTTTTTATTTATTTCTCTCATGGATCACACCTTTCACATCACATCTAAAAAGTCATTGTCATGCCTTCTTTATCCATTCATCAATCGATGGACATTTGGGCTCTTTCCATAATTTGGCTATCACTGATAGTGCTGCTATCAACATTGGAGAAGATGTGATATATATAGAGAATGGAATACTACTTGGTGATTAAAAAGAATGAAATCTTGCCATTTACAACAACGTTGATGGAACTAGACAGTATTTTGCTGAGTGAAATCAGAGAAAGACAGATATATGATTTCAATCATGTGAAATTTCAGCAACACAACAGATGAACATAGGGGGAGAGAAGGAAAAATAGAATATACACACAGGGGATGTGGGTGGGGGCTGGGTTAAATGGGTGATGGGCATTAAGGAGGACACTTGTTAGGATGAGCACTGGTGTCATATGTAAGAGATGAATCACTGGGTTCTATCTTGAAACCAAGACTATACTGTATGTTAACTAACTTGTAATTTGAAATTTGTAATTCTGCATTTCACATTTAGGTGTGTGATCCATTTTGGACTCTATTGTTGTTTTCCATAGCAGCTGCAACATTTTACATTTCCAACAAGAGTGTACAAGTTTTTCAATTTCTCCACATCCTTGCCAACACTTGTTACATTTCTCTTCCCCCCTTCTTTATTCAGATATAATTGACCCATAACATTGTGTAAGTTTAACTTGTACAATAGCTTGACTTCATACACTTATAGGTTGCACAATGATTACCACTGTAGCATTAGCAAACACTTCCATCATGTCACACAAGTACTATTTCTTTTTTGTAGTGAAAACATTTAAGATCTAAACTCTTAACAGCTTTCCAGTGTATAATACATTATTGTTAACTGTAATCACAGTGCTCTGCATTAGATCCCAGGAACTTACTCATCTTCTAACTGGAAGACCAGACCTTTGACCAACATCTCCCCATTCCCCTTACCCACTCCCCAGGTTCCCAGCCCCTGGTTATTATCATTCTACTCTGTTTCTATGAGTTTGACTTTTTTTTTAGATTCCACATATTAGTGAGATCATACAGTATTTATCTTTCTCTATGTGACTTATTTCACTTAGCACTATGCCCTCAAACCCACCCATGTAAAAAATGGTAGGATTTTCTTCTTTCACATGGTTGAATAACATTCCATTTTTGGAGTGTGTGTCTATGTGTATGTATATGTATGCATGTATGTAGGTGTATATATAATATACACACATATATAATATATATCATGTATATATTAGGTATATATATAACATACACACATATGTAATATATGTTATGTATATAACATATATAACATATATAATATATGTTATGTATGTGTGTGTGTATGTATATATATATATATATATATATATATATATATATATAATATCTTCCTTATCCATTCATCCATTGATGAATACAGAGGTTGACTCCATGTCTTAGCTATTGTGAATAAGGTTGCAATAAACATGGGGGTATGGGAGTCTCTTTGATATCCTGTTTTTATTTCCTTTGAGTATATATCCAAAAGTTGGATTGCTGGATCATATTAACTTTTTGAGGAACCTCTGTATGTTTGCAATAGTGGCTGTAACAATTTATATTCTCACCAACAGTGTGTGTGGGGGGTCCCTTTATTCCACATCCTCACCACCAACACTTGTCACCTCTTGTCTTTTGGATGATAGCTTTTTTTTTTTAAAGAATTTTTTAAGGTTTACTTTTTTGAGAAAGAGAGGGAGGGTAGAGGAGCAGAGAAAGAGGGAGACACAGAATCCAAAGCAGGATCCCTGCTCCAAGGTGTCAGCACAGAGCCTGACGCGGGGATCAAACATACCAACCGCGAGATCATGACCTGAGCCGAAGTTGGATGTTTAACCAACTGAGCCACCCAGGCACCCCTGATGATAGCTATTCTAACAGGTGTGAAGTTCTATCCAATCGTGGTTTGATTTCCCTGATCATTGGTGATGTTAGGAGCAAATTTTTAGGTTCCTGTTGGCTATCTTTATATCTTATTTATAAACATGTCTATTTAGATCCACTGTTTATGTTTTAATTGGATTGTTTTTTTTTTTGTTATTGAGTTGTATGAGTACCTTATATATTTTAGATATTAATCGCTTATTAGATATATGGTTTGCAATTATTTTCTCCCATTTTGTAGGTTGCCTTTTCTTTTTGTTGATTGTTTTTTTTTAATGTGTAGAAGCTTTAAGTTTGATGTGGTGACACTTACTTAGTTTTGCATTTGTTGCTTGTGCTTTTGGGAAATGGCTACCAAGACTTATGTCAAAGAGCTTTATCTTTATGTTTTCTTACAAGAGTTTTACAGTTTCATGGCTGATGTTTAAGTCTTTAGTTCATATTTTTGTGATTTAAGTTTTGTGGTTATACAGTTTCCCCATGGCCATTTATTGAAGAGACTGTCCTTTATGTCCATTGAGTATTCTTGGCTCCCTTGTCAAATACTAATTATAAACAAGACTTGTTCCTTTCTGATTTGGAGGCCTTTTGTCTTTCTGTCCTGACACATTATTGTGGCTAGAACTTTCAATCTATATTGAATAGCCGTGGTTAGAGTTGGCTCTGTGTCCTTCCTGCTTAGAGGAAAAGCTTTCAATCTTTCACCATTGAGTATGATATCACCTGTGAGTTTATCATATATGGCCTTTTATTATGTTGGGGTATGTTCCTTCAATACCCAGTTTGTTGAGGGCTTTAATCATGAAAAGGTGTTGTATTTTGTCAAATGTGTTTCCTGTATTTATTGAGATAGTCACATAATGTTTATCTTTCATTTTACTGATGAGGTGCATCACATTTATTAGGGTGTATTTTGAACCATCCTCATATCCGAGGGTTAAATCTTGATTGTGGTGTATGATCCTTTTCATGTGCTGTCGAGTTGGTTTGCTCATATTTTATTGAGAGTTTTTGCATCTGTCTTCATCATTGACATTGGTCTGCAATTTTCTTATAGTGTTCTTGTCTGACTTTGGTAACAGGGTAATGCTGGCTTCATAAAATAAGCTTGGGAATATTACCTCCTCTTCAGATTTTTGGAAGAGGTTGAGAAGGAAGAAATCTCTTCTCATATGTATGTATATATGTAATATTTATGTACCATACAAGATTTTCCCCAATCCAATATCAACCCAACCAGCCAATATTCCCTGTGCTGTACTATTATTTTTAAGTTAACTAAAAAAAACCCTGATTTTAAATGGACTCACCAAATTCTGCTTAACGGTTCTGAAATCAATCATTTGTAACACATAAATCAAATAAATAAAAATTAGATTTCTGTCTGACCTAAAATGACCTTGTGTGCTTCCAGAGGACTGCGTATCAGACCTCCCTTGTCCATTTGCTTTCTCACATCTCCTAGTTGCTGTAAAGGTATCTCAATCTCAACGCAAAACTCAGGCCCTGCTGATTTCAACTATCCTCAAGTTCTCCCAGTGCGCCTTATCTTGGTGAACAGCACCGCCCTCCATTCAGCTGCTCCAGCTGGAAACCCAGAGACCATCTATGTCCCTACTTGTCCCCCAACATTCGCCTCTACTAGATTCAATTGATCATCAAGTCTTGTCAATTTTACGTCCTAAAAATCCACCTCTTGATACCATTCTAGTCTGAAATAACATCGTCTGAGGGCTAAGCTGCTGCAATTGACTCCTGATCAGTGTTCAGCGACTTGGTAGTGAACCTCCAAATGGCACCAACTACTGCAACCAGGGTGCTTATTTCAAAGAACAAAATTGTTAACAAGACCCTCCTGCATCTCTTGGCTAATGTCACACAGGGCTCTTCCTTCGTGTCCCCATTCATCCCTACTGGCCTCTCTCCATCCCCATTCTGCCTCACTGATCAGCCACACACTGATCAGCCACAGGGCATTTTCACATGCTGATTCATCTCCCTTCGAAAACTCTTCTCTCTTCTATGCTTGGTATAGCACGGTTACTTCCTGCTCCTTTTTTGGGTCTTAACTCACTTAGGACCTCCTCAGGTCCTAACTTTTTTACGAGTATAGTTTGACATATCATATTATTTAACTTGGAGTATAGTTTTTTTTTTAACTTGGAGTATAGTTGACATATCATATTAGTTTCATGTGTACAATATAGTGATTTGACAATTAGATACAGTATGAAATGCTCACCGCGATAGTTACCATCTGTCAACATACGAAGATATGACAACAACATGGACTACATTCCCTGTGCTGCACTTTTCATCTCCATGACTTATTTATTTCATAACTGGGAGCTTGTACCAGTTCACCTATTAATCTCCTTCACCTATTTCCCTCCTCTTTCTCCCCTCCGGCAACTAACTTCAACAACTAGGTTGAATTCACTTATTTTCAGTTCCCCTACTACCTCAATTCTGTCTCATCGCCCTTCCTGTTAGCATAGCACAATTTTACACATATTTGTGTCATCACTGGTTTGATGTTTGACTTCGTCACCAGACTCCAGGGCAGAAACAGTGGTGCTCTCTCTTGTAAAACCAGTGCCTCTCATGGTTCCTGGCACGTAGGATGGCCTCAGTGTTTTGTGAATACACGGAGGAGTTCATAATGGGTTGTAAGGCTGGAACACAAGGAGGAGACATAGGCTGCAGTATTTGCCAAGGGAAGAAATTCATTGGGAACCATTTTTTACATTTTTTCGAAGAATGGGTTACATGAAAGTGAGGAACGGGTTGGGAAGCTTTTCCGAGTACCTCTTTAAAGAAGGATTGAAACAGAACCAAACTGTGTTTGACAGATGTTTCAGAGGAAAGAGGAAGGGAGGCAGAAATAAAAAGATGGATATTGATCAACGAGAGCAACGTTGAGAAATGAGAGGAAGACTGGAAGGAGTGCCAAGAAATAGATTAGAGGTAGAGTCTGGTAGTAACACCGGGTTTGTTTAATCTGAGGTGTCATTTAGCCTTTGAGATCCCACTGTGTGGATCAGAGCAAGAAAACAGGGAGTTCTGTTCCATAAAGGCGGTTCTTCTTGTCTTTATGGATGATTGCATCAGGGAACTGATTAACAGGGAGGGTTGGTGACTTTTTGAGATCCTTTAGGAAAGGAAGAGACAGCCACTTCTCTAGAATGCAGGCAACTAATCGCACTCTTAAAAAAATTTTTTTTTTTTAACGTTTATTCATTTTTGAGAGACACAGTGTAAGTGGGGGAGGAGCAGAGAGAGAGGGAGACACAGAATCTGAAACAGGCTCCAAGTTCAGAGCTGTCAGCACAGAGCCTGACGCTGGGCTTGAATTCACAAACCTTGAGATCATGGCCTGAGCTGAAGTCGTTGGCTCGACTGACTGAGTCACTCAGGCGCCCATCTAATTCGCACTCTTTTTTTTTTTTAATTTTTTTTTTTAACGTTTTATTTATTTTTGAGACAGAGAGAGACAGAGCATGAACGGGGGAGGGGCAGAGAGAGGGGGGGAGACACAGAATGGAAGCAGGCTCCAGGCTCTGAGCCATCAGCCCAGAGCCCGACACGGGGCTCAAACTCACGGACCGCAAGATCGTGACCTGAGCTGAAGTCGGACGCTCAACCGACTGAGCCACCCAGGCGCCCCTAATTCGCACTCTTAACTTGTTTGTGCTTTTGTAATTCATGGCTTCCTCACTAAGGAATGTTTTCCTACCTTTTCTGCTCAAAGCTACTCAGAGAGGCAAGAGTTTTATCTAAGAATACAGGGTACGTAGGAAAGGACACGTTCAACTATTTCCATTTGAAAAGGGAAATAAAAGTTTTTCAACTGCAGTCTTTAGCTGCTATTCCATCTATCTTCTCCTCTTGCCGGGCAAAGTTCTTCAAAGATTTGTCTGCGTTTTTTGACCTCAGGTCTCCAATTACTCCTCTGACTCCTCTCATCCCCTCTTTGCAGCACCTACCAATGCTACCCAGGACATCCTCATTCATGTATTCAAAAGTGTTACTTTTTACTCCTTATTTTCCTAAAATTTTATTTTTTTTTATCGTACTTTCTTTTTTTTTTTTTTTTCAACGTTTATTTATTTTTGGGACAGAGAGAGACAGAGCATGAACGGGGGAGGGGCAGAGAGAGAGGGAGACACAGAATCGGAAACAGGCTCCAGGCTCTGAGCCATCAGCCCAGAGCCCGACGCGGGGCTCGAACTCACGGACCGCGAGATCGTGACCTGGCTGAAGTCGGACGCTTAACCGACTGCGCCACCCAGGCGCCCCTCGTACTTTCTTTTAAAAGGTTTTATTTTTAAGTAATCTCTACACCCAATATGGAACTCGAACCCACAACCCTGAGATCAATCCACATGCTCCAATGATGGAGTCAACCAGGCTCCCCATTATCTTAATTTTATTTATTTTTGAGAGAGAGAGACACAGAGTGTGAGCAGGAGAGGGTCAGAGAGAGAGGGAGACACAGAATCCGAAGCAGTTTCCAGGCTCTGACTGTCAGCACAGAGCCCCATGAGGGGCTCAAACCACGAGGTCATGACCTGAGCTGGAGTTGGATGCTTAACCTACTGAGCCACCCAGGCACCCCTAAGCTCCCCATTATCTTACTAAAACTTTAAAGAGCAAGCAGCCCTTGACCACACCCTCCTTCTGGAATGCTCTTTTCCTCAGATATTTTTGTTGCTACTTTTTGGTAGGAAAATATATATAACATGGAATTTGCCATTTTAACCATTCTGTATGTACGATTCCATTACATTGATTCTGTTCACACTGTTGTTCAAACATCACCACTATCTAATTGTTTTCATGATGTTAGCCAACCATTACTGCTGTCCCTTTCCAAAACACTCCAAACAGAAACTTTATACATACTAAGCAATAACTCCTCATTTTTTCTTGAATTTGGTAACATCGTACTCTTAGTTCTCTGGCCCCTCTCCCTTCTCTCTCTCCCTCCCTCCCTCCCTCCCTACCCTTCTCAGGCTTCTTTGTGAATGTCTTTTCCTTTGGCCATGAGTCAAAATCAGCACTCCCAGGATACTATCATAGGCCCTTGTCTCTTCTTACCATCTACATTGTCTTTAGGAAATTTCAGTCTGTCTTGTCGCTTTAAGAGGGAGCATCTGAAGCTCACATTTCTTTCCTGAACTCTTTCATATAATTCCTTACTTATCTCTTGACACCCACCAATGCTTTCGTCCTTTTCATCCCTATAAAGCTTTATGTTATTTTCATTTTGTTCATTCTCTGGAACCCCATAGTTTGCCTCATAATTAATGAGTAGCTAAGCAAATTGAAATAACCTAGATTTACGATGAGTCTTTATCATAAAACTGTAAGATCTTTTTTTTTTATGTTTATTTTTGAGAGGGAGAGAGAGTGAGAGTGGGGAGAGGCAGAGAGAGGGAGACACAGAATCCAAAGCAGGCTCCAGGCTCTGAGCTGCCAGCACAGACCTGGTTGCAGGGCTCAAACCCATGAACTGTGAGATCATGATCTGAGCAGAAGTTGACCGCTTAACCAACTGAGCCACCCAGGCACCCCAGGATGTCCTGGACATTCCTCAGTGAGTCCCAGGGAGACTTTTATTACATACCTGTGTAAGGAGGTATGAGAAACAAAATGGTATTTTCCTAGGGTGCTAGACCTTGCGTGTGTGGAACTGGAATTTTAAAAAAGTATATTTTTGAAGTATAACCGATATATAGTATTACATTAGTTTTGAGTGTACAGCATAGTGATTCCACAATTTTATGCATTATGCTGTGCTCACCAAGATAAGTGTAGTTACCATCTTTCATCAAACAGTGTAATTGCAATATTATCGACTGTATCCCCTATGCTGCACCTTTCCTCCCTGTGACTTTTTATTTTACTATTGGAAGTTTGTACCTCTCATTCCCCTTCACTTATTAAAAAAATTTTTTAAAAATGTTTATTTGTTTTTTAGAGAGACAGAGCACGAGTGGGGGAGGCACAGAGAGAGAGAGGGAGACACAGAATCCAAAGCAGGTTCCAGGCTCTGAACTGTCAGCACAGACCAGGTTGCAGGGCTCAAACCCATGAACTGTGAGAGCATGACCTGAGCTGAAGTCCGCGCTTAACCCACTGAGCCACCCAGGTGCCCCTCCCCTTCACTTATTTTGTTCACCCTCCCACCCTCTTGCCTCTGGCAACCACCAGTTTGTTTTCTGAATTTATGAATCTCTTTGTTCATTTGTTTTGGTTTTTAGATTCTGCATGTAAGTAAAATCATAATGGTATTAGTCTTTCTCTGACTTATTTCACTTAGCATAATACCCTTTAGGTCCATCCATGTTGTCACAAATGTCAAGATTTCATTCTTTTTTATGACTAACATTCCACTGTGTGTGTGTGTGTGTGTGTGTGTGTGTGTGTGTGTATACATATCACATCTTCTTTATCCATTCATCTATTGATGGACACTTAGACTGCTTCCATATCTTGTCTGTTGTAAATAATGCTGCAATACATATAGAAGTGCATATATCTTTTTGAATTAGTGTTTTTGTTTTCTTGGGGTAAATACCCAGTACTGGAATTACTGGATTGTATGGTAGTTCTATTTTTAACTTTTTGAGTAAACTCCATACTGTTTTCCATGGTGGATGGAACAGCTTACATTACCACCAACAGTGCAAGAGAGTTCCTTTTTCTTGATATCCTCTTCAGCACTTGTTATTTCTTTTCTTTTTGATACTAGCCATTCTGACAGGTATGAGGTGCTATCTCGTTGTGGTTTTTATTTGCATCTTCCTGATGTTTAGTGATGCTAAGCATCTTCATGTGTCTGTTGACCATCTATCTATCTTCTTTGGAAAACTGTCCAGATCTCCTGCACATTTTTAAATCAAATTAGCTTTTTTGGTGTTGAGTTGTATGAGTTTTTTTTCTATATTTTGGATATTAACTCTGTATCAGATATATCATTTGCAAATATCTTTTCTCATTCACTAGGTTGCCTTTTGTTTTGTTGATGGTTTCTTTTGCTGTGCAAAAGCTTTTTATTTTGGTGTAGTTCAACTTGTTTGTTTTTGGTTTTGTTTTCCTTTCCTGAGGAGATATATCCATTAATATATTGGTAAGGCTGATGTCCAAGAGATTACGGTCTATGTTTTCTTTTAGGAGTTTTATGGTTCACATCTCATATTTAGGTCTTTAATCCATTTTGAGTTTATTTTTGTTTATGGTGTAAGAAAATGGTCTAGTTTCATTCTTTTGTATGTAGCAGGAACATCTTAACAATATTAATTCTTCCAGTTCATGGGTATAGAATATTTTTGCATTTGTTTGTATCATCTTCAATTTCTTTCATCAGTACCTTAGAGTTTTCAGAGTTCAGGTCTTTCACCTCCTTGGTTACATTTATTTCCAGGTATTTTGTTATTTTTGGTGCAACTGTAAATGAGATTGTTTTCTTAATTTCTCTTTTTGCTACTTCATTATTAGTGTATCCTGTGACATTATGAGTGTATCCTGTGACTTGATTATTAGCGTATTCTGTTTGTCCATTAATTTTGTATCCTGTGACTTAATTGAACTCACTTATCAGTCCTGATAGTTTTTTGGTGGAGTCATTAGGATTTTCTATATATAATGTAATGTCATTCTATATATAATGTAAAGTGACTGTTTTACCTCTTCCTTCCCAGTATGGATACCTTTCATTTCTTTTTTTGTGTGTGATTGCTGTGGCTAGTACTTCCAGTATCAGGTTAAAAAAAGTGGCAATAGTGAGCATCCTTGTTTTGTTCCTGATTTTGGATGGAAAGCTTTCAGTTTGGCACTGTTGAATATGATGTTAGCTGTAGGTTTGTCATATGTAGCCTTTATTATGTTGGAGAATAATCCCTCTGAACCCTTTTGTTGACAGTTTTTGTCATGAACGTATGTTGCATTTTGTGAAATGTTTTTTCTGCATCTATTGAGATGATCATGCAGTTTTTATCCTTTGTTTTGTCAATGTGATATATTATGTTGATTGATTTGTGAATATTGATCATCTTTGCACTCCTGGAATAAATCTCACTTATTCAAATAATCCTTTAATTTATTATTGAATTTTGTTTACTAATATTTTCTTTTTTTATTGTTTAAAAAAATTTTAAAGTGACTTTTACACTCACTGTGGGGCTCAAATTCACAACACCAAGGTCAAGAGTCAGATGCTGTACTGACTGGGGCAGTCAGGTGCCCCTAGTTTTCAAATATTTTCTTGAGGATTCTTGCATCTACGTTCATCAAAAGAAAATTATTTTCTTGTACTTTTCTTTTTTTTTTTTTTATAGTGTCTTTGTCTGGCTTTGGTATCAGAATAATGCTGGCCTTGTGGAATGAATTTGGAAATTTTCTTGTCTCTTCTATTTTTTGGAATGGTTTGAGAATAGGTATTAACTCTTCATTAAATGTTTGATAGAATTGACATGTGAAGCCATCTTGTTCTGGCCTTTTGCTTATTGGGTTTTTTGATTACTGATTCAGTTTCATTGCTAATAATCAGTGCATGCAAAATTTTATATTTCTTCCTGATTCAGTTTTGGGAGATTATAGGAATTTATCCATTTCTGTAGGATGTTTAATTTATTGGCATATAATTTTTCATAATTCTTAACAGTCCTTTGTATTACTGTGGTGTCAGTTGTTACTTTTCCCCTTTCATTTCAATTTAATGTCTCTTTTTTCTTGATGAGTCTGGCTAAAAGTTTATTAATTTCATTTCTCTTTTTCAGAGAACCAGCTTTTGGTTCCTTGATCTTTTCTTTTGTATTTACTTGGTCTCTATTTGATTTTTTTCTGTACTCATCTTTATTATTTAATTCCTTCTACCAAGTTTGGGCTTTGTTCTTCTTTTTCTATTTCCTTTAGACATAAGGTTGGATTGTTTATTTCAGATTTTTCTTTATCTTGAGATAGACCTGTATTGCTATAATTTTCCCTCTTAGAACTGCTATTGCTCTGTCCCAAAGATTTTAGACCATTGGGTTTCCATTTTTATTTGTCTTCATGTATTTCCTCTTTGATTTCCATGTTGATGCATTTATTGTCTCATAGCATGTTGTTTAGCCTCCATATGTTTTTGTTTTTTCAGTTTGTTTTCTTATAATTGATTTCTATTTTCATATTGTGGTCTGAAAAGTTGCTTGCTATTATTTTAATCTTCTTAAGTTTATTGAGGCTTGTTTTGTGGCCTAACATGCGATCTATTGTGGAGAATGTTCCATGTGCCCTTGAAAAGGATGTATATTCTGCTTTTAAATGGAATGCTCTGTATATATCTGTTAGGTATATGTGTCCTAATGTGCCATTCAAAGCCACTGATCCCTATTGATTTTCTGTGTGGATATTCTATCCATTGAGGTAACTGGCATATTTTAAATTTTTTTTTTTTTAATTTTTTTTTCAACGTTTATTTATTTTTGGGACAGAGAGAGACAGAGCATGAACGGGGGAGGGGCAGAGAGAGAGGGAGACACAGAATCGGAAACAGGCTCCAGGCTCTGAGCCATCAGCCCAGAGCCTGATGCGGGGCTCGAACTCACGGACCGCGAGATCGTGACCTGGCTGAAGTCGGACGCTTAACCGACTGCGCCACCCAGGCGCCCCGTAACTGGCATATTAAATGACCCCAACTATTATTGTGTGACTGTTAATTTCTCCTTTTATGTCTTTTAATAGTTGCTTTATGTATTTAGGTGCTCACATGTTGGGCATATAGATGTTTACAATTATTATATTCTCATGTTGGATTTTTCCCTTTATCATTATGTAGTGCCCTTCTTTGTCTCTTATTAGAGTCTTTGTTTTCAGGTTTGTTTTGTCTTGTACAATAAGTTTTGTTATTCCTGTTCTTTTTGTGCTTCCATTTGCATAGAATATTTTTTCCATCCCTTTAGTTTCAGTGTGTATGTGTTTTTAAGCCTGAAGTGAGTCTCTTGTAGGCAGTGTATAGATGGGTCTTGTTTTTTTTTTTTTTTTTTCTCTCTATTTTTTAAACCATTCCCACTTCTGTGGTCATTCTTTTTTTTTTTTTTTAATTTATTTATTTTAAGGGAGAGAGAGAGAGAGAGAATGAATGAATGAATGAATGAGAGCAGGCACAAGCAGGGGAGGAACAGAGAGAGGGAGAGAGAGAATCCCAAGTAGGCTCCTCGATGTCAGTGCAGAGCCTGATGTGGAGCTCAAACTCACAAACCATAATGTCATGACCTAAGCTCAAATCAAGTTAGATGCTTAACTGACTGAGCCACCCAGGTGCCCCATGTCTTTTTTTTTTTTTTATCCATTCAGTAACCCTATGCCTTTTGATTCATCCATTTAGACGATTTGTATTTAAAATTTTTTTAATGTTTATTTATTTTTGAAGGAGAGAGATACAGAGTGTGAGTGGTGGAGGGGCAGAGAGAGAGGGAGACACAAAATCCAAAGCAGGTTCTAGGCTCTGAGCTGTCAGCACAGAGCCCAACGTGGGTCACCAACTCACAGACTGTGAGATCATGACCTGAGCCAAAGTTGGATGCTTAACAGATGGAGCCACCCAGATGCCCCTAGATGATTTGTATTTAAAGTAATTATTGATAGGTATGTATTTATTTCCATTTTTAACATTGTTTTCTGATTGTTTTTGTAGTTTTACTGTTTCTTTCTTCTCTTTCTCTCTTCCTTTGTGATTAATGAGTTTTTTAGTGTTATGCTTGGATTTCTTTCTCTTTATTTTGTGTGTACCTATTATAGGTTCTCGGTTTGTGGTTGCCATGAAGTTCACATATAACAGCCTAAATATATAGCAGTGCGTATTAAGTTGTTGGTCATTTAAGTTTGTACACATTCTGAAAATACTACATTTTTACTCTCCCCCTCCTCATTTTACATATATGATGTCATATTTACATCTTTTTATTTTGAGTTCCTAATTTTTTGGATAAAATTGGTTTTACTACTTTTGCCTTTTAACCTTCATACCAGCTTTATAAATGATGATCTACTACCTTTATTATGTATTTGCTTTTATCTGTAAAGTTTTTTCCTTTCGTATTTTTCTTCTAATTATGGTCTTTTCGTTTCCGCTTAAGGAAGTCTTTTTAACATTTCTTTTTTAAAATTTTTAAAAAATGTTTTTATTTATTTTTGAGAGACAGAGAACGTGAGTGGGGGAGGAGCAGAGAGAGAGAGAGAGAGAGAGAGAGAGAGAGAGAGAGACAGAATCCAAAGTAGGCTCCAGGCTCTGAGCTGTCAGCACAGATTCCAACATAGGGCTTGACCCACAAACTGGAGATCTTGATCTAAGCTGAAGTTGGATGCTCAACCGACTAGCCACCCAAGTATCCCTCTTTAACATTTCTTAATAGGCTGGTTTAGTTGTGATAAACTTCTTTAACTTTTTTTTTCTTGTCTTGGAAACTCTTTTTCAGTCCTGAATAATCTTGCTGGGTATTCTTGGTTGTAGGATTTTTTCTTTCAGCACTTTGAATATACCATGCCACTCCCCACTGGCCTGCCAAGATTCTGCTGAAAAATCACCTGTTAGACGTATGGGGTTTCCCTTGTACATAACTTTTCTTTTACTGCCTTTAAGATTGTCTTTTGTGGGCCTCTCTGGGTTCATGTTTTTTGGGCTACATTTGCAACCTGGATGGGATTTTCATTTCCTTTACCAGGTTAGGGAAGTTTTTGGCTATTCTGTGTTCAAATAGTTTTCTGCCCTTTGTCTCTCCCTTCTGGGATCCCTATAATGTATATCATATGCTTGATATACGAGAAATCCCTTAATCTATCCTCATTTTAAAAATTCTGTTTTCTTTTTGCTGCTCAGCTTTGGAGCTTTCTACTACCCTGCTTTCCAGATTGCTGATGTGTTCTGCATCGTCTAACCTGATGACTTCCTCTTATTTATTTCTCATTTCAGTTATTGTATTCTTCTATTCTGATTGGTTCTTTTTTATAGTTTCTATCTCTTTGTTAAAGTTCTTACTGTTTTGATCCCCTCTTCTCTCAAGTCTGGTGAGTATATCTATGACTGTTCCTTGGAACTCCTGATCAGGTAGATTGCTCATCTCTGTTTCATATAGTTATTTTCCAGAAGTTTTGTCTTTTTTGTCTTTTTTTTGTTTGTTTTACAGGATATTCCTGTCTCCTCATTTTGTTTGCCTTTCTGCATTTGTTTCTATGAATTAGATGGAACAGCCACTTTTCCTAGTCTTGAAGGAATGGCTTTGTGTAAGAACATTTCCTGTGTAAACTGTGTGTGCCTGGTGACTTTGGCTGGCTTGCTGGAGCTATAGGAGGCACAGGCTGGTGGTCCCGGGGTACTTTTGCTGAGGTTGCCTTGGTGAGATGGCTGGAACTAAAGTGGGCATGGGCTGGGAGGTTTCAGGATGCTCTGTGTGGCCAGCAGCTTTGCGGCACAGCCAAAGGTATAGCAGGCACAGGTTGAAATGGGGTGTCTTGGGGTGTTCTCTGCATGGCGCCTTTGGTTAGTCATCTGGAGCTGAAGTGGGTGTAGGTCTGATATGTCCCAGGGTGCTTTGTGCCTGTGTCTCCTCTGCAAGATTCTGGAGTTGTAATGGGCACTGTCTGGGAGCATTCTGGTGGGTGATGTACTGGGGCTGTCTTGGTGGGACTGCTTCAGCTCCAGCAGGTAGGGTGTGGAGGGCCTCCTCAGGGGGATGACTGAGGCTGAAGTGAGCTAGTGGCCTGGGGCTAAGGCAGCCAGATGGCCAGGGTACCTTTCCCTGGAGCAGAAATTTTAACTCCATTTCCAAAATTTCTGGTTTAACTTCACTGCAAATCAATTACAGTTGGGCCTTGAACAAGTTTGAGCTGCATGGGTCCACTTAAATGCAGATTTTCTTTTTTTCAGTAAATACCATACTCTAACTGTATTTTCTCTTTCTTATGATTTCCTTAATTAGATTTTCTTTTCTTTAGCTTACTTTATAATATGAATACAGTATATAATACGTATAACATACAAAATATGTGTTAATAAACTGTTGATGTTACCAGTAGGGCTTCTGGTCAATAGTGGGCTATTAGTAGTTGAATTTTTAGGATGTCAAAAGTTATTCATGGATTTTTGACTACTTAAGGGGGGGGGGGTTGTTCAAGAGTCAAGTACACTATTATTTTTTTTCATGTTTATTTTTGAGAGACACAGAGATAAAGTATAAGCAAGAGAAGGGCAGAGAGAGGGAAACCCAGAATCAGAAGCAAGCTCCAGGCTCTGAGCTGTTAGCACAGAGCCAAATGTGGGGCTCGAACTTGTGAACTGTGAGATCGTGACCTGAGCTGAAGTTGGATGCTTAACTAACTGAGCCACCCAGGTGCCCCAGGTCAAGTACATTATTAAGTAGTTTTTAATTTGAAATAATTTTAAATTTAAAACCAATGGAATATACACCATCCACAAAAAACCTTTGTTTTCTTAGCTTCATGTGGTTCATGATTTGTGATCGATTCACTTATTGATATAACTTGACTGCTTGTCTTTCTTTCCAAAGGGACTGTAAGTTCCTTAGGGGTAAGAGAGTGCTTTGTTCATTGCTTTCCCCTCCCCCTGCCAGTTTTATTGAGATATAATTGACAAACCTTTTTTTTTTTTTTTTTTGCTTCACCTTTGCAATGGCATTTCCCTATATTTGGAATTTGTTTCTCCTTTTGCTTAGTTTTATATTCATATTCTTTAATTTATTTAAGTAATCTCTACACCCAGTGTGGGGGCTTGAACTCATGACCCTGAGATCAAGAGCCACAAACCCTACTGACTGTGCCTGCCAGGTTCCCCAACTTTTATTCATATTCTTAAAGTCTCAGCTTGCAGATCACTTCCACCAGGAAGCTGGTCAGGAGGGCCTCCTGATTTCTTTCAGTGTGTTGTCATGGTCATTTTCCCCTACTAGTTGCTAAATTCCATGATTGATTGAGACAAGAACTATTATATCTATAGTGTATTGCCAGCCCCAGTACATAGCAGGCAATCATTAACTATTTGGCACAACGGCAGTGACTGTTAATGAATGGGGTTATAAACCAGTATTGAGGACATCTAAGTATCTTTATGCTGAAAGAAAGATGCATGCTAGAGGTTCGATTGATTCTGTCTGGCTCTTGTTTTTTGTGTGTGTGATGTCAAAACACTTTACATTTTATTGAGAAATAGTAAAAGTAATGACAAGACTTTTATGGACAATTAATTGGGAGCTTCAAAACCTGTTCGAGTCTCAGCCTGATGGGTATATTAGCTTAACTGGTATTTATCAATTGATGATAAAGTCCTGTGTAGCACTGTTTACCCTGAAGTTCTGCCTTTTTTTTTTAATTAAAAAAAAATAAAGAAAGAAATAGCTCCAACAGTTGCCTTGGCTCAGCTATTTAGAGAGCATGCAACTTGTCTGAGTCCTCTTGATCTGTGAGCTACCTACCGGAAGGAGGCTGTAACGGCGTGTTCTGGTGCTGTGTTCCAGGTACTTTGGATGATGTGTGTTCGCTTTGAAGTAGATAGCCTTGGTGCATTTCATACAGCCGAGTCTTGTTGAAGAAGAGCCAGCTGCACTCAGCAGGGTGCCAAAGGGCAGTGTGATGTTTTATATTTCTACAACATCCCAAACTTTATACAAATTCTATAAACAAGGGCTTGGAAGCATTTTCCAACAAAATGCCATGATGTGTGTGTGTGTGTGTGTGTGTGTGTGTGTGTGTGTGTGTATTTCAGATTTTATTTTATAGCCATAAGACCTTGGCCTTCAGTTTCTTCATATTAAATTGACCCTAAGATCTTGACCTCTGGAGATGCTTCAAATAGGTTTCATGTCTAAAAAATGTATTGTTTGAATTCCTTTTTATGAGACTGACTCTAAAGAAAATCTTAAAAACCAGATGTCAACCTTGAGAAAGTATCTACAAATCATTTAAAAAAAAAGGTGGGGGGGGTGGACAAGGTGTATAAATAATTTTCAATTTAAAAATAAAAATGCTAATGCATGTGGAAAAGTTCAATTATACTTACAAGGTCATTGTAGATTAAGATAATAGTAAAACTGAATGGGGAAAGATCAAAGAGATGTAAAGATAAAAAAGTTAAAGATAATTTCCGGAGTTGGCATGAATGGTGGCTAACAGTTATTGAGCTATTACTATGTTCTAGATACTGTATTTAGTCCTTTACTGTTACTAATACTCGGAGTCATTATGAGACACGTTTGTGGTAGATGTTATTGTGAACTCATATTTTGCAAACGAGGAAACTGTGGCAGAATGAGGGCATAGAATTGCCCAAGGACCTACAGCTAGCAAGAGACAAGGCCAGAGAATTTGAAACAATTATGTATCATTGTTTTGTGAACTATTTTTTTTTTAATTTTTTTTTCAACGTTTATTTATTTTTGGGACAGAGAGAGACAGAGCATGAACGGGGGAGGGGCAGAGAGAGAGGGAGACACAGAATCGGAAACAGGCTCCAGGCTCTGAGCCATCAGCCCAGAGCCTGACGCGGGGCTCGAACTCACGGACTGCGAGATCGTGACCTGGTTGAAGTCGGACGCTTAACCAACTGCGCCACCCAGGTGCCCCTGTTTTGTGAACTATTTAAAAAAATTTTTTTAACATTTATTTATTTTTGAGAGAGAAAGAGAGAAAGAAAGTGAGCAGGGGAGGGGCAGAGAGAGAGAGGCAGATACAGAATCCAAAGTATGTTCCAGGCTCTGAGCTGTCAGTACAGAGCCTGACGTGGGGCTCGAACTCATGAACCGTGAGATCATGACCTGAGCCGAAGTCAGACACATGACCAACTGAGCCACCCAGCTGCCCCTGTTTTGTGAACGATTATAGGTGACTGCATGGTGTCATAAATGTCTACTTGGGTTGAATACTAGGTGTAAATAGTGTGGAAATCAATATCCATCACATTTTGGGCTCTAGAACCTCTGGTTTAGCTCTGTAGCTGATGATCATACCTGCTTTTCTTGCAGAGGAAACTTCCTTATATCTTTTCCTGTCTATCAATCCTTTTAGTTACCCTAAATAGTCTTGCTATCATTCCATCTTACAATTTAATGTCTCGGGTCAACATACATGTGCCCAAGAATCCACTTACCTAGGTCTTCATCTTTGTTGACTGTCATGTTTCCAATCAATTTTGTCTTAGAATACTATTCTGTTGGGGCGCCTGGGTGGCTCAGTCGGCTGAGTGTCTGACCGGCTCAGATCATGATCTCACGGTTCCTGAGTTTGAGCCCTGCCTTGGGCTATGTGCTGACACCTCAGAGCCTGGAGCCTGCTTTGGATTCTGTGCCTCCCTCTCTCTGCCCCTCCCCCACTATACTCATTCTCTCTCTCTCTCTCAAAAATAATAAACATGAAAAAAATTTAAAAAAAAATTCTGTCTTCAGCTCAATTATGCAGGGGACACATAAGTCTAAAAGAAATTAATACTCTGCAGATACAAAACCATAAGCAATATTGTTGCATTTAGCTAAATCATTTAAATTTACTGTGAATCATCCTCTTGAGAGACACCAAGAAATGAGAGTCTCTGAGGAGAGTTTGTATCTCAGGGATGGAGAAGGAAGATGGACTCACAGGTGTGGTGGTGTCTTGGAAAAGACACCTGAGATGTGAGAGAGAGTCTGGCCGCCATTCAGGGGTATACTAGAGGAGTGCTGGGCCTCCAGCAATCAGAGCAGGAAGAGACAAGGCCCCCAGTGGGCTGAAATGACCATTCTCAGAAGAGACGGGATTGTACAAAAGCCATACTTCATAATTGTGCCCAGGGTCAGCTCTGGCCTAGAGGATCTCATGGGGCCGGTAACTCAGAAAAAGGAGCAGTCTTGGCTTGCGGGTGGTGAATACACCATATCTCCCTATGTAAATATCTACAGTAGATAATCCCAGCCCTCGAGAGCAGTATTCCTCAACTTGTTTTGTGGCTCTGCACGCAAGCTCCTTCTCAGACAGAATAGATCTTAAGTTGTGGGTCATCCCCAGCTTCTTGGCCCCCGTCTTTCCTACTTAAGAAGTTGTGTCATATACCTTTTCAAGCTACATATTCTCCCATCCCATCGTGCTGGTGTCCACCACCTCTCCCACCCCCCTGGAGAGTTACTCATCTAGATAAGGAGAAAGAGCTTAGGCAACATACGGCATGATGACATGATCTCTTTTGCCAAAGCAGGAACTTCCGAGACTTCAAATGAAACAAAACAGATTTATGTGGAGTGAGTGTGTGGTCCTCCATATCAAGAGCTCAAGGCCTGTGAGACAGATGCGTACTGGTCTGATCTCCTTTTCTCCAGCCTCCCACCCGGCGTCTGGCACTCTGATTCCTTTGAGTGCAGTTCTGGTGCAGAAATGACAATGGAGCCCCTCCTCCTTCACTTCTAGATCTATAAACAGTGCCCGAGACTATTCTCATGGGCTCTGCTTACTTGAATAAGGACATGCCTTAACTTAAAATGGTTATATGAGGGGTGCCTAGGTGGCTCTCGGTTAAGCGTCTGACTTTGGCTCAGGTCATGATCTCATGGTTCGTAGGTTTGAGCCCTGTGTCGGGCTCTGTGCTGACAACTCAGAGCCTGGAGCCTGTTTCGGATTCTGTCTCCCTCTCTTTCTGCCCCTCTCCTGCTCACTCTCTCTCTTTGAAAAATAAATAAACATTAAAAAATTTTTTAGAATGGTTATGTGAAGTGATTTAGCTTTGCCATAGAGATAATTCAAGGTAAGAAGCATTTTTGAGTTATTCACTAAGGCATTCTAGTTAGCTATAGCTCTGGAAAGACACACTAACCTTTGACTCTAAAGTCCATCGAGAGGCATCTATCTAGGGAGTGAGAAAGTAGACATGTGTTTGAGCATTCCAGAAAAAAGCCTCTGTCTCTGTCCATTGAAAGCAACACAACAAAAAAATTGTTTTGGGAAGTTAAGACAAAATCCGATTAAGTAAATTTAGGACTTTGTTAGAAAATGGAATAGCAATTAATTAGAAACAGCACTAGTAATTAATAAATACTCTCTGACTAAAATTCAAAATATGTTCACTTTGGCAAATTAAGATAGTTGAAATATGGACCCCCAAAGCAATTATTATAGTAGAATTAAGAAAAAGAATGTTTCTTATTTGTAGTTCTTATTAATTTGATAATTGAAATGATCTCATTATAGTTTTAATTTGTATCTCTGATCACTACTTGATCAGGGTTTTCATATGTTGATATTTTTTAGGCTATGGCCTCTTTTGGGAATTGTCTGTATCCTTTGCCTGTATATCTAGCGAAGCCGTGTTTTATTGTGTTTTGTTGTTTTCTTCTAATCAGTTAACCGTCCTTGTTACAAATATGTTTTGGTCTGTATTTTATCATCTAACACACTACCCAGCATAGTATAGGTGTTGAATAAATGTTGATTTACTAAAAAAAAAAACCAAAAACCAAAAAACAACAACAAAAAAAACGATGTTTGTGTATTTAGAACTTTTTCCTTCATACAGTTGACTTATTTTCTCTGGCACACGTGTTAACTGATACGTTTGTCCCTTTAAAGTAGATTCCAATTTCATTTGCATATCAGCAGAGCCTTTTCTTTGGGATTTTATTCTTCCCAATTTTAAAGCTTTCTGTGATTAGTATAAACGCAGGAGAGATTGAAAATATTCCCACGGTTGAGAAGGCAGACGTGTGAATTGGAAATGCTCCTCTTTTTGCTAATAATAGCTCTCTGCTTGTCATGAGATGCAGGTTGTTATGGTGAAGGGAAGGTACTTCAACTTGGAAAGGAATGGAATGGAATATGTTAATATCAGAAAAGGTTTTAAAAATGATACATACTTTGTCAAAGTATTCTTCTTTAAAATGGGTTTGATTCATTGAATTGCCTATTGGCTTTATGGAGGCAATAAAATTTCCTAAGTTATTGCAAGACGAATTAGTCCTTTGGCATCTTAATGCTTTCTTGGCAGTTTTAGGGACCGTGAATAATGAAGGGCATCTCGTTGTAGGAACATATTCTACCCCCTCCATGTTGAGCTCCTGTCTAGTACCTGGTCTAGTACTCCAAAGGATTGGTGTTTTGGCACTCAAACATAGCTGAACCAGTCTTCCTAGGACTAGACCATCATGCTTACTACTAGACTATCCCCAAAGTTGGCCTTTCCTGCTTTCAGACCATCTTCTCTACCACCTATCTTTTCTCCCACAAGCACATTTCCTGATTTTATTCTCATACCTCACTTTCCACCTCATGCTTCTGAATGTCTGATCAACTAGAGAAGCTGAGGTAGGAACCCATAAAAGCCTACTCTTCTTTCTTGCATGAGCCCTAGTGACTTACACACATACTTTTTAGATGAGCCTCAACTTCCCTGCCTTTCCTCTTGATCATTTGTCCATGTGCTGACAAATGAGTCAAGCCTGACCATGGTGATGTTGAGTGTAAGGGAGGCTGGCAGCCTCTGAGATTAATTGGCTTCATCCATTCCTACCTTCGTTTTTTTTTTTTTTTTTTTTTTTGCCCTTCTATTCAATGAGGTTTTGAGGACTGATCATGTTATAGGCACGGTGCTGTAAGATTAAGTCTTCATGGAATTTACAGGTCAGTGAAGAGTCAGTAATGAAACAATCATATCCTAATGAAACAAGCATACAAACACAGAAGAAATTGCACTGTTAATATATGCTGTGATGGCAGCAGTACAAAACATTGAGAGCCTCTACTAAGGACTTATTTTAGGGGAATCTTGACTGGAGATCTCACACTCGATCTGAACATGAAGGCTGAATCATATTAACTGAGCAACAGGGAGAGGGAGAAAGAATAAATGCCCGTTATTAGGTGAACAAGAGAAGCTGGTCCTTGTATTTCAGTTTTGTCTCAGAGATGCTGAAAAGTTTTCCCTCGTCTCTTTGGAAACTTCTAATACTCCCAGGAATGGGAGTACTGAGGTGATCTGTCATGCTCCGTCGGGTTTCTTCATGTTCATGTGCCATTACTGAAGGCTTTTGGCACCTATCTCTTCTGTGAGATGCTGTGCCATTGGGCAAATGTAAATAGTACTTGCAGAGTACAACCAACTCTTGTTTTTATTCCCATATTCTTATCCTGGGTCTTCCTGAGGCTGTGGGGCTGCCTAGATCCTTGTCCTTGTCTACTGTGAAGCCAGTGCCTGGAAGGACGTGGAGGGGCACGGATGTGGGGCAGGGCTGGGTGAACTGTTGACTGTAAACACAGTGGCTTAGGAGGGAAATGGGTGTGACTCATTCTCCCACCATGCCAGCCTTTACAGGCAACTCAAGTTTTGCCAAAAGGATCCAACACATTCGTGTAAGGTGTCAACTCTACTGAAATTTAAAAAATTGCTCAAAGAACATGAGAGACTTAGCAGCCTAAGAACTACCTGGGACATAAGAAGGTTGGGTAAATACTGAACTCAGTGTGTGAGCACATGGGCGTGCACACACACACACACACACACACACACACACAATAAAGGTTTTACACTAAGGCAGTCATAAGTATAGACAAAGGCAAAGACTGGAAAATGGTGGCATTCTTTGCAGATCGAATGTGGCTTGTAGTGGCTTTTGTCAGCACCAGGAGAACTGGGGCAGTGTTTTGGGCTTCCTCTGAGGAGCAGTGAGCTCGCTCAGCCCAGGACCTGCCTTTGCAGGATGGCTCTGCTACAGAAACATGGAAATGCTATTTAATTTATGCTCACTTTTAGTGAAAATTCTGCATCTTTTTAGAGGTCTCAGCCGACTTGACAAAAGCAATACCATAGTTATCCCAGACACTGTTTTCATGATGAGAGGAGAGTCCAAAGGACGCTGATATGCTGCATACTGTAGAATAACGTGCTTCTTGGCGGCTTCTTAATTTTATAACAGGCTTGGCTTCTGAGCTTGATTTCTGAACCTTGTTAGAAAAATGTGGAAGAAGAGGCAAACTTAAAATAAGTTTAAATACTTTTAACTTGATTAATACTAGAACTGTCAAGTTTTCTTCAATGCATAAGACCTTAAAAAGGGATAGTTTCTCTCCATTCTTTCTTACATTTACTCCCTTGAGTGTTATTGCTAATAATTTGTGATTGCTAGTAATTGCTAAGAATAAATGTGTTAGGTATTAGTATCTCTCTCTTTCTCTCTCTCTCTTTTTGAGATAGAAAGAGAGTGAAAGGGGCAAAGAGAGAGGGAAAGAGAGAATCCCAGGCAGGCTCCGCATTGTCAGTGCAGAGACTGATGTGGGGCTCGAACTCACGAACCATGAGATCATGACCTGAGCCCAAATTAGAAGTCAGATGCTTAACCTACCCAGGTACCCCAAGTATCTCTTTCTATGCAGTCATGTATATATACGTACATATATATACACACATGTACATGTTTACACATACTCTCACACAAATACATAGATATGTATTTCTTGAACGTATGAGACTACATTGTCGGTATTATTGAAACCTTACTTTTTAAATTCAACAATATACCATAGGTATCCTTTCATGTGAAGAAATAAGTGATTCAGTATAATGACTGCATGGCATTCCTAGTTTGAACATTACATGGTTTATTTAACCATCCTAAAATGCATAGACATTCAGGTTGATTTTAAATGGTTGTCTTTAATAAAATAATGCCATGGGTGTGGCTTGAGTTAACTTGTACAAGAATTTCTTTAGGATGTATTCCTAGAAGTAGGTTGCTGGGTCAAAGGTTGAGCACACTTAAAATAAGAAGCGCCTGGGTGGCTCAGTTGGTTGGGTATCTGACTTCGGCTCAGGTCATGATCTCACAGTTTGTGGGCTCAAGCCCCACGTCAGGCTCTGTGCTGACAGCTCAGAGCCGGGAGCCTGCTTTGGGTTCTGTGTCTCCCTTGCTCTGCCCCTCCCTGACTTGTGCTCTATCTCTCTCTCTCAAAAAAATGAATAAAACATTAAAAAAAGTTTTGATAGATACTAAGGACAGAATGTGAACGATAAGGAAGTTCTTCCTTGCCTCCTCTCCCTCTCTCCTCTCTCTCCCCTACCCCAAAAGGAATACATCCATAATCATGTGCCAGCGCCATGTCTGAGGATAGACTGTTGTATAAAGGGGAGTCAGCCAGCCAGTTTTCCTGCTTGGCACCAGCATTTGCATTTATAAATAGAGAGGGGAATATTGAATTTGTTATTACTCAAGCTGTTCTAAAATTGCTTCCCAAATATTAAAAAAGCAATTTGATTTGTTTTCCTAGTCCAATGTCAAATGGTGTAGTTTGTACATGACCTCGAGAAGATTGTCTCTGACTCTCATAGTCTTCCTGTTGGTCAGCTCTGGCTCTCTTTTTCTTGACCGAATGATTTTTCTCTTGTATTTCGTAAAACCTACTGACTTTACTGACTCCCTGCTGGAGGTCCTAGGCTACCATTTATAGTTCCACGCCTGCTACTGTTAATGATTTCTCAGAAACACCATGATGGTAAAGGTACAGACCTTTTTTAGAGAAAAAAGAAGTAAAAATTATGTCCCCCTTTTTGTATAGTCTGTCTTGAGTTTTCTTATCTGTAATAACGCAAGTGACCTTGGTTTAGTCCCTCCGCCCTTATTTTCATAGGGCTGGCATTCTTGTTAAAACCAGAATGATGTTTCTGCTTGCATTTGTATAGCTCAAGCCTCTAAACTGATTTTTAGTTACCTCATCCATTTCAAGTTAGGATCTGCATTGTTTTTCTCACTGATCTTTAACTCTCTGTGAGCATTACTGATTCCTTGGTTTCTGCCTTATACTGAATATGTGTTTCTGCTAAGTATATACTCTCTCAGTCACATTTTTCCCTTATTTTGTTTTACTATAAAAGTAATACACAGTTATTACAAACTCTTTCAAAACTCCATGCATGAACTCTTCAAAAAATAACCGTAACTCTAGTCCTCAAAATGATTGGATGCCAATATTTTATATAGTTTTCCTTAGGATTTTATTTTTTCTTATCATACATCATTCAAATCATTCTATGTATAATTTTTTTATCTTTATACATTTACTTCACATATTTGCTTGTATTTTTTTTATTGTGGTAAAATAGGCACAGCATGCCGTTTTTAAGTGTACTTTTTAATTTTATTAAATTTCATTAAATTTTTTTTAAGTTTATGTACTTATTTTGAGAGAGAGAGAGAAAGAGAGAGTATGAAAGGGGAGGGATAGGGGCAGATAAAGAAGGAGAGAAAATTCCAAGCAGGCTCTGTTCTGTCACAGAGCCTGACACAGGGCTTGAACTCATGAACAGTGAGATCATGACCAGAACCCAGATCACGAGTCAGACACTCAGCCGACTGAGCCACCCAGGTGTCCCTTTAAGTGTCCTTTTCAGTGATGTTACGTATATTCACATTTTGATGCTAGCACCACCGTCCATTCACAGAACTCTTTTCATCCTGCAAAACTGATTAAACCCATTAAACACTAATTACCCACTTTGCTCTCATCTCAGTTCCTGACAACCACCCTTCTACTGACTGTCTCTATGAGTCTGACTGGTCTAGATAACTCCTTTAAGTGGAATCATACAGTATTTTTTATTTTGTGATTGACTTACTTCACGTAGTGTAATATCTTCAGGGTTCATCCATGTTGTAGCCTGTGTCAGAATTTCCTCTCTTTGTAAGGTGGACTGATATTTCATTGTATCTACATGCTGGATTTTCTTACCTATTTACTGTGGATGGATACCTGGGTTTCTTCCCGTTTGGGGCTGTTAGAAATATGGATGCACAAATATTTCTCCTAATCCATCATTTCAGTTCTTTCGAGCATATACACAAAAGTGGAATTGGAGGATAATCTGGTAATTCTATATTTAATTTTTTAAGTTTATTTACTTATTTTGAGAGAGAGAGAGAGAGAGAGAGAGAATGAACAAGCAGAGGAGGGGCATGGAGGGAGGAGAGAAGGAACACAAGGGTTCCAGTTTCTCCACATCCTTGCCAACACTTGTTATTTTCTGTCTTCATGATAGTGGCCATCCTCTTGAGTCTGAGGTGGTATCTCATTTTGGTTTTCATTTGCATTTCCCTAATGATAAGTGACATTGAGTATCTTTTCAAGTCCTTTTTGGAGAAAAGTCTGTTCAAGTCCTCTGCCCATTTTTTAAATTGGGTTTTTATTGTTGTTGTTGAATTGTAGGAGTTCTTTATATATGTGGTTATGGATCCCTTGTCTTAGTCAGTTTGCACTGCAATAACAATTTTTTTTTGTCCTAGAAAATCTTTATTTTTTCTTAACTGTTGAAGGATAATTTCCCTGGATACAGAAATATAGATTACTGAGTTTTTTCTTTCAACACCTTAAATATTTCACTTCACTCTCTTCCTTCCAATAGTTTCTGAAAAGAAGTTGGATGTAATTCTTACCTTTGCTCCTCTATACATAAGGTTTTTAATCCTCTGAGTTCCTTCAAGATTTTTTTTTAATCTTTGATTTTATGAAGTTTGAATATGATATGTCAAGGTATAGTTTTCTTGGCATTTATCCTGCTTGATGTTCTCTGAGTTTCTGGGGTTGGTAGTTGGGTGTCTGACATTGATTCCCTCAGGCCATTCGACACTTTCTGACTCTACTCCATTCACATGGTCTTGCCCCTGTGTCTTAAGTGCACCAAGCTCCTTTCTAACCTTAAGATATTCATCCTATTGTTCCCTCTTCTTGGAATGCTTCTGCCCTAACTTTGCCTGCAACTTTATTTCACCCTTCAAGTCGGAGGTGAAATATTTACTTCTGGAGGAAGGGACAAAGGAGGAAGTTGACAGGTACTGGTTCTCTCACTCAAAATTCTGGTCTGCTTTCTGTTGTCTTCTGTAGACTCCCAGAAAGGCATGAGTTTTAGTAACTTGGCAAAGAAAAGTAATTATGGGCATAAAGTGGAGATTTTGACCATTTAAAATTTATATAGTTCACCCCCAAGGGTAAATAAAAGAGTGCTCTGAAAAGACTTGAAGGCCAGGGATTATATTATTTAATTATTTTATATTTATCACAACAATGGATATTTGTCACTTGAATAATTTATAGATATTTGCCATTAATATATGATCATTATAAGAGATACTTAGTGGTAGGATGATTTCTAAGTATTCCAGTTGCATTAAAAACATTTGCTGGTGAGGCACCTGAGTGGCTCTGTTGGTTAAGCATCCAACTCTTGATTTTGGCTCAGGTTATGATCTCACAGTTCACGAGGTCAAGCCCCACATAGGGCTTTGTGCTGTCAGTGCAGAGCCTGCTTAGGATTCTCTTTCTCTCTGTCCTTCCCCTGTGCTCTGTCTCTTTAAGTAAATAAAAAAGTGAAGTTAAAAAAAATTTGCTGGTGAATAGCCTGGTTTCTAGACTGGTCTACTGTGTTTCTGTATTTTTGGGACACAATGCACGCCTGACATTCATGTATTTATTTCATCACTCATTCATCAATATACATTTATCAAAGACTCTACATGGCACACGATATGGAATTAGAAAGAAGAATAAGAAGAATAAGGATTGGTTCTGTCCTGAAAGCTCAGAGTTTGGTGAGGGAAATAGATTTGTTAAGAAGCCTTCATATTATGGTATCCAACACGGGAACCAGGAAAGAATGTTCATCGGGCTCTGCTAATCAAGACACAGTCTGATCAAATTCTGAAGAGAGGAGTAGTCCTGGTAGAGTGAGTGGTGTGAAGCAGGGAGGGAACATACAGAGATATGGGGAGAGGAGGAAAACAGATAAATAAAGTGAGAGAGTCAGGGAGGGCTGGCCAGATGGCCATCAGGACCTGGAATACCATGCTGTTGTGTTTGAAGTTTGTCATGGATGGACTGATGGGCAGTGACAGTGCAAGTGACCTAATCCAACCAGTGTGCAGAGACAAACTTTGGGGATCAGTGAGGACAAGGGCCCGCATCAGTTGTTTGTTGTTGTTGTTGTTGATTTGTTTGTTTTTCAAAGTATTTTTATTTGATAAAATTTTTTAAAGCTTTATTTTATTTGAGAGTTTTATTTTATTTGGGAATGGGGGAGGGGCAGAGAGAGGGAGAGAGAGAATCCCAAACAGGCCCTTTGTAGCAAGATCCTCAGCTGAAACCAAGAGTTGGATTGTTCATGGACTGAGCCACCCAGGCACCCTGGGCCTGCATCAATTGTTAACACGTGGGTAGAATTAATGGTCTTGTTTACCTTCCCAGGCAGTGAATATATAAAATCCTTTGTTGCCACCTAAAAAATAATATAACTGCCCCCTTTTATGGGGAAAAAAACAGCTGAATGACAATAAAACAGTCAAAATAAAAAAAAAACATGAGAATAATACTTCTATGAAAAAAAAAGCCACATCAACTGAAATGCCTTATGTCTGTCACATTATTTTTCTTTATATCGTTCAGTTTTTTTTTTTCTTTTCCATTTAAGCATTTCCCCTAAAGTTTTTAAGATCTATGCCTTATAACACTGAATGACTGTATGTGTACCTTACAGATTTGAAACTTGTCGAGATTCAGGCCTTGATTTTGGCAGAGGAGAAATAAAGCTAGCACTTAGGTGTTTACAGCATAATGTGTCTGTCAAGAATAAAAACGCTAAAGCAGACAGACTTCTGCAAAGGCCTCTTATGTTCTTTCATTCACTCCTTGCATTTCTACATTCAGAACACTTACGAACAAATTCAGGAGATTCATGGTCAGCCCTGAAGCATCAGTGCATACCTTGACAGGTCTAAATGAAAAGAAAAAAAACTTTATGAGTGAAAATTGCCTTTCCCTAAGAACTGGAAGTTATATAGTGGTTTTGTCAGGGCTATTTTAATTTTAATTTTTAAATGTTTTTTTAATGTTTTATTTATTTTTGAGAGAGAGAGAGAGACAGAGACAGAGGATGAGCTGGGGAGGGGCAGAGAGAGAGGGAGACACAGAATCAGAAGCAGGCTCCATGCTCTGAGCTGTCAGCACATAGCCCGACACAGGGCTCAAACTCACGAACTGTGAGATCATGACCTGAGCTGAAGTCAGGAACTTAACTGATTGAGCCACCCAGGAGCCCTGTCAGGGGCATTTTATTTCTCTTTCTACATCATTGGATCTAAGCAGAAGCAGGGGGAAACATCCTTTTAGTGCTTGGAAGCGAAGCCAGTCTTGAGAGAATGAGGGACATCAGGACTGGTTTTGCTTTTTACAAAAGGTCACTCTCATCAAGTGATTTAGAGTGTATTTTGAAGAAGCATGTGGTTTCTGTGAAAGAGGATTTCCCAACTAAGTTGTTGGAAAATATTCTAGCAATCATCCTCATAGCCAAGCATAAAGACATCAAAGAGAAATGGCTGTTTCCCTTCTACCTTCTCCACAATCATTTTTGATTGAGAGAAATGCTAATACAATCTGAAAAAGAACTTATACTGGGGCACCTGGTGGCTCAGTCGATTGAGTGTCTGACTCTTGATTTTAGCTCAGGTCATGATCCAAGGGTCTTGGGATCGAGCCCCACATCAGGTTCTGTGCTAAGTGTGGAGCCTGCTTAAGATTCCCTCCCTCCCTCCCTCCCTCCCTCTCTCTCCCTACCAAACCTCTCCCTTGTTCTTTCTCTCTCAACATAACTAAAATTTAAAAAAATGAAAAGAACTCATACTGATGTCCCAGTGTGATCATATGTCTGTGTGTGATCCTAAGTGGTTTTTTTTCATGTTTTAGATTTTTCTCTGTTTATCTGTTCAATAATTACGTATTTTTTGTTTGTTTTGTTTTTGTTGTTGTTCTGTGATCCAGCTGCCATCTGGACAAGCTTTATGAATCCAGTAAGGTTTATCAGTGGATAATGGACCACAAAAGAGATTGTTTATTAGGACTGGCAGCTGATATGTTCTCTGTCTGCTTGGAAAAGTCCCAGAGTCCAGACTTCTTTTCAACTTACCCGACCAAGGGCCAGCCTCTCCCTGGGAAGTCTCACTGTGGTACATGTCAAGACAGTAGAGTCCCCTTCTCCCACTGGGATATGGGACTCTAAGCACTTCTTTGTCCTCTTAGGGGCAAAGTTTCCCTATTAAATTCAAAGATAAATTATCAGTTTTCTAGAAGGACTCTTTGTTATAATCACTCACCAGTAGATATTTAAAGAAAATCATGGGCAAAACCCTTAATGTTAGGGTCAACCCTCAGTGTTACAAAGGACTTTAAATTTTTTTTTTTTAATGTTTTATTTATTTTCGAGACAGGGAGATACAGAGCATGAACAGGGGAGGGTCAGAGAGAGGGAAACACAGAATCTGAAACAGGCTCCAGGCTCTGAGCTGTCAGCACAGAGGCCTACAAGGGGCTCGAACTCACGGACAGCGAGATCGTGACCTGAGCTGAAGTCGGCCGCTTAACCAACTGAGCCACCCAGGCGCCCCATTACAAAGGACTTTAAAGGTCATTTGCTGTTGAATCTCTTCCCCAACATTCTGAAAGCTCCCACTTGAATCCTTTCTCCAGTGGGGAGCTACCTGGTTCCCTGGGTTCTGACTGCACTTGTCATGACACTTAGACGTTGTCCTGATTTGTGTCCAAAATCTATTCTTTTAAACTTCAACCTGTTTGTTCCAGTCCTATGCTCTGGAGCCTGGGTTAGCATCTGATCGTTTAAACCTGGGCTTCTCAAACTTGGGCCTGCTTGAGAAATTGTTGACGCACAGCTTCCTGGGGCCCACCCCCAGACATTCTGACTCAGTAGGCCTGAGGTTCTGCCAGGATATTTGCATTTCTAATAAGTTCCCCTGTGTTGTGCATTACCGGATTACCACTGAGCATTCTGATTTAGACTGCCCAAGATCTTTCCCCCTTCTTTTGGGAACTGCACCTGGCTTTTTCTTCGGGGACTAACTTGTTTCTTACTGCAGGCAGACTGCCTGCCAAGTGTCTTCCACCATCTACCAGCCAAGAGGTGGGTGTGTGACGCAAGGTTGGTCAATGGGAGGCTGACTTTGGAGAATTTAAAACAAGGGGAGACTAAAGTAATAGTTCCTAATGACCACAGCTACTACCTAAGTCCGTGGGCCTGCCCTACTGCCATGGCTTCTTAGTCTAATTCCTAAGTTTTCCATTTATTCTTTGAACTACCTCCTATCCTTTCAGTAAGTGATGGTTTTTCTTCTGGATCCACTTCAGTTTTTTCTCCTTTGTCCTTCTTTTCTTACTTCTTTTTTTTAATTCTATTTAACATTTATTTATTTTCGAGAGAGAGAGAGAGACAGAGTGCAAGCAGAGGAGGGGTAGAGAGAGAGGGAGACACAGAATCAGAATCAGGCTCCAGGCTTCTAAAGGTGTCAGCACAGAGCCCGATGCGGGGCTCAAACCCATGAACTGTGAGATCATGTCCTGAGCCAAAGTCGGAAGCTCAACTGACTGAGCCACCCAGGTGCCCCCCTTCCTCCTCCTTTTTTTGCTAACCTGTTAGTTTCTACTTTTTGCCACTAAAAGCCTGAACACAGCTAAAACTACAAAGTATACACCTGTTCTCTTGACCGTAGTGCACATTTCCACATAAAGGCAATGCTGACTGGTTCGCCCAGATCCAGAGCCCCACTTCTTTTGCTGGTTCTTTGTAGAGCATGCTTTTTCTTTCTGTACTCTTGTGCTTTCTTTGGGACCACCTAATAATTACCTCCATCCCTTTCTAAGTGTGTTAAAGTGACGTCAATCCAATACTTTGCCAGCTCAACCTGGCATGATCCAGACTGCAGAGAGGAAGGAGATTTTTAATACTTCTGCTGTGGGCACTCTACTGTGGTTAACGCTGCCTAAAGCAGAATGAGAAAGGAAACATAGGTAGCTAGGAGTTTATCTGATCAGTGTCAACAAGGAATAGTGATCATCCAGGTTCCAAAGTGGATCTTCTGTCCTGAATGTTTAAGTTTGGATGTGATTTCCCCCCTTCCTTTTGTGCCATGTAGACCAGATAGAATATCATACATCTCTCACTTCTGTTGACAGGCAAGCAGGGACATTGGCCCAAGATGGCAGAAAAAGCCAGGGCTTTTTGGAGAGCAGGTGCTCAGGGCTGGCTAACAGAGAAAGGAGAGTAGAACATGAAGGACTCAGGGCCATCATCATGTTCTCGGAGAGTGTGCTCATGGTTTGAAAAGGTTCTCCTGGGATTTTCCTTAAATCCAGACTAGACATTTATTTGTGAACTCTTGGGCCCTCTTCATTCTGGGAGAGTCAGAGAAATCTGAGAAGGCAGGCATGCTCGGGAACATTAGGAGTTTAAGAACACGAATTAATATTGATATTCCATGTAAATACTCCAAAGTTGAACGCATCTACTTGATATGCATATTCATAGCTAAGTCATTTCTTGGGCGGGAACTTCTCCGGCAATAACAAATGGTCGTCTTTGTCCTCGATGGCACCTTTGAATTGAAAGCAGAATGACACAAAGCATTTGTTCACTTCCAAGAACAGTGGTTGAGAGGAGAGGGATAAAAGGATTTCGGATTTTGCCTCTACTTTACTTAAAATTATTGCTACGTGTTCCTGAGATTTAGGGACAAGCTACTTCTCTCTAGCAGAGTGGGTTGGACAGAGGGTGGGGTCCACGTGTGATGCTTTGACAACAAAGGCCTCCGCCAGTATATGGAGGTCCCCTATGAGGATGGCTTCACAGAGTTGCCCCATATGGATGCCATGGGGCTGAGCCTTTGGAACCCCTGAACAACTGGTCACTGGATCTGGGCTGCCCTTGGCAGGGGGTGCGACTTTGGGTGAGGTGGCCCTCTGTCTGATTTCATTTCCTGCAGAGGGCCTCAGCTGAGAGCTGTTGGCCACACGCCACTCTCCTTTGCTCCCCTCTCTGGATGGTTCTGGAACTCAGTTCACAACAATGAGCCATATGCAGCATGTGCTGTAAAGGTGTGGCCAGCTGACCACACACCCCCTTGTATATGCTCCCTGCCTTCTCTAACCTCATGTTTATTTCCCTTCTTTTTTCCCCTGGCAGTGTACCCTCGCACTAAAATGCTAGCATGGTATCTTTGCCTTAGCTTCTGGTACTAGGGGATCCAGGATAAAACCAAATGACCTTATTGAAATCTCTGGACTTACAGAACTGAAGCTTTCAGGGGGCCTTAAGGATCCCCTAGTGAAATCCATCCCATTTTACGGGGTCAAGAGACAGAGGCTTAGAATGGTTCAGTGATTCAAGTGCATCCCAGACCTGGAACCTAAGCCTCCTGACTCCTGGGCCCATGCTATTCCACCTGTCATGTCTTGTCTACTCTAACCCACTTGGAAAGCAATGTTACCCCCCAGGAAATGGCCTTGTCATGGAATCATACCTTTGCACATGTACTAGCTGGGGCCCATCCTGGCTTCACATGTGCTCAATCTTTTAGTGGCACCTCTTATGAGTGTTCCCTGCCCCTGCCAGGGATTTTTAGTAGAAGAGAGTCTCTAGACTGCTATTTATTTATTTATTTATTTATTTATTTATTTATTTATTTATTTATTTAAGTATTTGTTTATTTGGGGTACCTGGGTGGCTCAGATCAAGATCCCATGGTTCATGGGTTCGAGCCCTGTGTCAGGCTAGGCTCCATGCTGACAGCTCAGAGTCTGGAGTGTGTTTCAGATTCTGTGTCTGCCTCTCTCTCTGCCCCTCCCCTGCTCATGTTCTGTCTCTCTCTTTCTCAAAAATAAGTAAACATTTAAAACTTCTTTTAAAAATTAAAAAAAAGTATTTATTTATTTATTTATTTATTTAGAGCATGTGTGCACGTAGGGGAGGGGCAGAGAGAAAGGGAAAGAGAATCCTAAGCAGGTTCCGTACTGTTAGCACAGAGCCCAACGTGGGGCTTGATCTCAGGAACCGTGAGATCATGACCTGAGCTGTTACCAAGAGTCAGATGCTTAAATGACTGAGCCACCCAGGCACTGCTCCCTCCCCCCTTCCCCCCCCCCCCCCCCCCCGCCCCTTCTCCCCCTCCCCCCCCACCCCAGGCCAACTTTTGTTTGAGAGTCTCTACACTGTTAAAGCTGGTTGGAATCAGGGAGAATCACATAGTTTCCTACCTCTCTCAAGGATTTCTTCTGACTTCCCTTCATCTCTATTCCACATGTCTTTTTACAAAGATTTCTTTTGAATTGCTTTGTGAGAGATAAATATTTTCCATTTCTTTAATTGACTAAAACCATAAAACTTCCATCAGAGTTGTTGACATGAGCTTATTGTTTTACATGTTGCTCATATATATACATGTGGCTTCTCCGTAACCCTTGAAAAGGGAGAAGAGGGTGATTAGGCCAGCTTTATGGAATCCTTCCAGGAACCCCAGTGAACAGAGCCACTAATGTGATCTGCTCCCCACTTCTACCCTCCACCGGCCCAGTGGGGACCCCACAGATACCAGAGCCTGGACCGGAATCTGGGTCTCATGACTAGGTTCTTGCCAAGTTGTTGTGACATTTCTCCTTGAGCAGCTTCTTATCTCTCATTAGTTATTGTCAGGGGCCCTCCTGCAGATGATTATCCGCACTATCCAGATAGTCGTGCCTGTGGTTCCCCCAGGTTCTCTGCTCCCTGGTGATTCCTTGGGTATCAATCCTTCCTCCAGGAGGCTCATCCAGGAGGACATGACGTGCGGTCTTGTCAGTTAAACTCCATTTGGTATTTCCTTTTCCAGAAGCAGTTGTTGGCGAACTAGCCATACCAGACTGCTCATTGCCAAACTGCATGTATGAGAGGGAGGGGACACCTGTCAGGGCCCCCCTGCCTGTCACTTTCGGGTCTGTCTGTAATTGTACTTCCTTTAGAAGAGGACCCTTGAAGCTCAGAAGGAAGGGAGGCTGAGGAATGATTTTATGGGAGACATTTTGCCGGAAATGGTCTTTATTTGTTGTTAGGACTAATTAATTCAAAAGATGGATTTTTAACTAGCGTCCTATTAGGTGACCGGGAATCAAGAGAACTGAGTGCCAGTCCTTCCTCTGGCAGTCGTTTGCCATGCCGGTCTTGAGACCACACCAGCTTCTTTCTCTAGGGTTCTGTGTCTTACTTTGTAAACGGGGACGATGATACCCATTTTAGCTTTCTGACGGTTTTTCACTCTCTCGGCCCCTCTATCTTGGTTCTCCCTGGATGACTGTATGGCAGCCTCCTGATTGCACTGTTATTTCGCAAAAAGACCATTCTCCATAAAGAAGTCAGAGGAGTATTTAAAAATGTCAGTTACAGGCGCCTGGGTGGCTCTGTTTGTTATGCGTCCGACTCTTGGTTTCGGCTCATGGTTTGTGGGCTCATCCCCCACACTGGGCTCCATGCTGGCTGTGTGGAGCCTGCTTAGAATTCTCTCTCTCCTTTTATCACTGCCCTTCCCCTGCTCACGTTCTCTTACTCTCTCTCAAAATAAGTAAACATTTAAAAAATGAAGAAAAACTGAAAACGTCAATTAGACTGCCTCACTTACCTGCTTAAATCCCTCCACTGACTTCTGTGAGATTTACCATAAAATGTGAGTCTTTGTTCTTTTTTGTTTTTAATTTTTTTTAATGTTTATTTACTTTTGAGGGAGACAGAGAGAGAGCACCAGTTGGGGAGAGGCAGAGAGAGAGGGAGACACAGAATCCGAAGCAGGCTCCAGGCTCCGAGCTGTGCACACAGAGTTGGACGTGGGGCTCGAACTCACCTGAGCTGAAGTCGGGTGCTCCACTGACTGAACCACCCAGGCGCCCCTGTGAGTCTTGTTCTCACCCTCTGCTCATTTTAGTCCTCACCTCCTCCCAGGCTCAGTTGGAACATCAAGTTCTGTCTGTTCTTGCAACACCCCCACCTTTGTACCTGCCCCAGGGCCTTTGCATTAACATTTCCTCTGCCTAGAATGCTTTTGTACTCCAGGCTGCCTCCTTGACATTCAGGTCTCAGCTCAAAGTATTTCCCCATCATACCTACTGAAAGGGCGGGCCTACGCCAGCCGACTCCATCTTGTTCTGTGTCCTTCACCTTGACCACACCTCCTCCCCTCGACTCCATCTTGTTCTGTGTCCTCCACCTTGACCACACCTCCTCCCCTCGACTCCATCTTGTTCTGTGTCCTTCACCTTGACCACACCTCCTCCCCTCGACTCCATCTTGTTCTGTGTCCTTCACCTTGACCACACCTCCTCCCCTTGAGTAAACCCTCCCTCACCTGCCGGACCCTTCCCCGGGACCCCTCCCCAGCCAATTGGCTGAGGCCATAGCCATTACCTCACCAACTGCCCCCAGGCCCCAATAAAACCTTTGTCCTTTTGAAACTCGTGCTCTTTCCCTGGTATCTCACCACTGCGTTGGTGCAGGTAGGGGATTGAGCTCGAGCTAGCTCGAATAAAGGCTCTTTGCTTTTGCATCGGACTCGGCTCCCTGGTGGTCTTTGGGGATCACGAATTCTGGGCATAACACTACCCCTTAGCCTTTCTTTATCCTGTTATTCTTTATCACTACCTGAGATGATCTAACGTAAATAAGTCAATAAATAATCCATGCAGTAGGTTTTCTCCCAGTAATGGCAGCCATCAAGCAGAGCCCACGTTAGCTCTTTCACTACGCTATTTCAGCCACTAGCCTCACAAAGTAGATGTTCATTAATAACATATTGGGTGCTTTTGTTCATAGCATCATGTTCATTGAGCTCCTACTAGGTGCTGCTCTAGCCATGAGGATTAGCACAAAACAAACTGGAAAGAGCCTCTGCCCTCATGGACCTTACATACCCTGTGGGGTTGGTCTGGGGGAAGGAGTCAGAAAGTATAAACAAATAAACTAGTAAATACCTGTGTGTGTGTGGGGGGGGGTTAGCGTTGTAGCCTAATATCTTAAGATGGGATATAATAAGAAGGTCTGTAGTATCAAGGGCAGGATGGAGGTCAGGGGAATTCTCATTCACATTAAAAAAAGTGTTTACTTATTTATTTTGAAAGGGAGAGAGCTTGCCTGGAGGGAGGAGGGGCAGAGAGAGAGGGAGGGAGAGAGAAATCCCATTCACATTCATGAGGGGCTTGAAGAGGGAGGGTGTAAATCTTAAAGGTGGGGGCAGGGCGAAAGAATGTTCTGGTCCAAGGCCTTGAGGTGCATCTGGTGTGTCAGAGGAATAGCAGAGAGGCTGGTATGTATGTTCCAGAGAATACAAGAGGTGGGGGGTCAATTCGGAGCAAGTGGGCTCTCTGGGCCATGCAGGCAGGGTCTTGGGCTTAACCCTGAGAGAGAGGCAACCCTTTGCAGGGTCTGGATCACCAGTGACACAGGATCTTTCCTACTTTCTAAACTCTGCCATTGTGTTGCAGATAGACTTAGTGGGGAGACCAAGGGAGGGGTGTTCCCAGTCTGAGTATATTTCCAGATGAGGCAGACAGGATTTGTTGACAAGTGGAAAGGGGGAGGTAGGAGAGAAGAGTCAAAGCTGAATCTCAGGGTTTGGCATGAGCAATTAGGAGACCAGAATTGCTATTTATGGAGATGGAGAAAGTCTGTGGGTAGAGCTGGTTTTGGGGGAATAATCACACAGCATTTCTGGGGGTAAAGAATTACATAATCTTAAGGTAGTGTTGTCATTAAGATGGTCAAGTCTAGGGGTGCGTGGGTGGCTCAGTCGGTTGAGAGTCTGACTTTGGCTCAGGTCATGATCTCCCGGTTTGTGAGTTTGATCCCCGCGTGGGTTTCTGTAATGACAGCTCAGAGCCAACTTGGGATCTTCTGCCCCCCTCTCTCTGTCCCTCCCCCATTTGCGCTCACATGCACTCTCTCAAAAATCATTAAAACATTAAAAAAATTCACCCATCATAAAAAAAAGATGGTCAATTCTAAGCCTTCAGGAGGCCTTTGACAGTTTTAGTTTTTCTATCTACCATCCTCTGCCTTTATTTAAAAACTATTCTTAATTTTTAATTTCTTTAAAATATACTTACGTACACGTGCAGTGTGTGTGTGTGTGTGTGTGTGTGTGCGCGCGCGCGCGCGCGCACGCGCTCGCGCATGTGTGTCCCATACGTGTGCGTTATGGGACATACATAAATGGCTGGAGGATAAGTTGTGCCAATAACTGATAGGAGAAGCCTAGTTTGGTCATGTTGCTAGCCGGGACGGTCACCCTCTCTGCTTTCCGTTTCATTTTGGATTATAGACAATCAAAGCCCAGAGGGGTGGTGGGGGGGGGTGGTTGTTCGAGGCCAAACAGCTAATGAGAAGTAGAAGCAGCTCTGGGGAGAAGGTCTCTGCTCTCTCTGACCCCTGCCCCTTCCCCAGGATCACACTAATTCTCTGTGGCTCCATCTCATTGCAACTGGCGTGTCTTTGGTAGCAAGGTCACGTCGTTGAAGACCATTGTGTCCTCAGAAATACTCGAAATCTCCCAAAAGCCAGAGAGAAGGGGGAGAGAAGGCAGTGTGAATGTTTACAGTCACAAGATGCAGAGCACTAAGCATTTGCCTATAACTCCCCAGAAAACTTGAGTATTTATTTCCTCTTCTTTATGCTTGTAAAGCAGCAGGAAGAGACAAGCTGTTCCGTGCAGAAAGCACAGAAAACGCTTCCGTGATCCGAGGCTGCCTGTAGCATATGGGGAAAAATTCTTTGGATGGAAGATGCAAACATTCAACAGACCATCCCTCCCTCCCTGAGTCCCCGCCTGTGACAGCGGGCTTTGCGGAAGGACTGGCAGACTGTGTACGCGCCTCGCGGTGGGGAGGGAGGGCTGAGTCCCCTGGCCGCCTCCCCAACAGAGGGGGTTTTGCTTCCCAAAGCTGTGAAAGGTCAATAGAAAAATTGGCACGCTCAATCGCAGCCCCTGGATGTTTCTTAAGGTTGGACGGTGAATGGTATAAATGTCTAATTAGAGAAGAAAGCCAGTCGCACATTTAATCTTGGTGGGGGGTGGGGATCTCAGGGTCTCATTATCGCTTCTGCTACCTACCGTCTTCCCTGACACGTCTCCTATTACTTTCCAACAACCGTGCCAGTCACCGCACCCGGGCAGCTGAGCCGCAGTCTGCTGTGGCTTGTCATTGATATTGAGGTGACAGGAGGACCCGGGCCTGGGGTTCACGTTTCTTTTGTACTCCGTGGGGAAAAGCCACCCATGTAAATCCAGTCAAGGATCACCATGAGACTTTGGCTCTGCTACATTCCTCTGCAGGAAATTCGCTCTGTAAAATACAGGCTCAAGTGTTCATACAGGTTCCTTACAGAAATCTTCTGGGGTGTGATTTTTTTTTTTTTTTTTTTTTAAGCTTGGAAAAACCAAGAGCATGAGCAGGGGAGGGGCAGAGAGAGAGGGAGACAAAGAGAATCCTAACCAGGCTCTGCACCATCAGCCCTGAGCCTGATACAGGGCTCGAACTCACGAACTGTGAGATCATAAACTGAGCCAAAATCAAGAGTGAGACCCTTAACCCACTGAGCCCCCAGGTGCCTGGGGGGAGGCATGATTTTTAACACAGATGAGCCACCTGTGTTTTGATGCATTTCAGCTTCTTTGCTTTTCCTTTAATGTGTGGGAACTTGACTGAGTACTATTCTTGAGATTTTGAAAGCAAATATATGAATACTTAACAATTGTTCATTAATTCCCAGGCCTATAGGGGTAAAACATCGGGGAGAGAATATTAAAAAGGAAAAAAAAATCCCCAAAGCCCCAAGTGCAAAAGTCTATAGGACATTTTTTGTTGTTGCTGGGGAAATGTGGTGGAACTTGGCTAATCACCAACCATCCCGCTGATTCAAGAGAAGAAATCTCAGTTTTTTTTCTTATGGGGTGTCAGGGACCACGTGGCGAAGTAAAATGTGAACAATGAACAGTGCAGAGTTTACATTTGGTTAAGGGCTTTCCTGCCCACAGAGCAGAAATTACCCTTTGTATTCCAAAAACTTTGCTGGTAATTCAAAGGGAAAGAGATGCCAGCAGGCTTGATTGAAGATGCGCAGAATGTACCAGAATGGCTAACTTTAGGTATGGACAGTGGTGTTTTCTTCTTCTTCTTTTTAAAAAATTTTTAATGTTTATTTATTTTTGAGAGAGAGATAGAATGTTAGCTGCGGAGGGGCAGAGGGAGAGGGAGACACAGAATCCGAAGCAGGCTCCAGGCTCCGAGCTGTCAGCACAGAGCCTGATGCAGCCCTTCAGCTCACAGACTGCAAGATCATGACCTGAGCCAAAGTTGGAGCCTAACCAACCGAGCCACCCAGGCGCCGCCTCCTCCTCCTCTTCCTCCTCCTCCTCCTCTTCTTCCTCCTCCTCCTCCTCTTCTTCTTCCTCCTCCTCCTCTTCCTCCTCCTCCTCTTCCTCCTCCTCCTCTTCTTCTTCTTCTTCTTCTTCTTCTTCTTCTTTTAATGTTTATTTATTGCTGACAGAGAAGAAGCATGCACAGGGGCAGGGAGAGAGAGAGAGAGAGGAACTAAAGCAGGCTCTGTGCTGACAGCAGAGAGCCTGATGTGGGGCTCAAACTTACAAACCGTGAGATCATGACCCGACCTGGGTCAGATGCTTGGCTGACTGAGACACCCAGGCGCCCTGTCAATAGTATTTTCCATTCAGACCTCCAGCAATGCTCTCCTATAGAAGGTAGGTCCCAGTGCTGCTGTGGCCAGGCCTCAGCACCTTATTGTTTCACTCCCCTCCCTGCAGAATAGAATGAGAAACAAAACCCGACACCTGTTTCAAGGATAACAGCACCATATCATGCAAGTGAAGGGACATCACTGCCATGGACAGTGAGGCCCTGGTGTCCGAGATGCCGGTGCAAGGCCCACACAGAATGGCCCAGGCTCCCGTCCACGAGGCCCACAGGCCACTCGGCATCCACACTGAGGGCAACCTGGCCTGACACCCTCATGGATTAAGACCATGGACAGCTGGCTCCCCCACCCATCCTGTACCAGGGAAAGGACAGACCATAACAGGAGCTGGAAGGAGACAGATGGTGGCTGGGTCTGTCATGGCAAGGACAGAGCTCTCATTGGGAGCAAAGTGCCTGCTTCGTGATGGAGGTGACTGTGCTCCCGGGGACTGTGGGTTCCTCTCAGCTCTTGTGTCTGTTTTCCTCAGGGCCTCTTGACCTCACAAATAGAAGCTCCATTCCGTGCAGAGGATGACCCACCAGCCTCCAGTGAGAGGCGGGGCCTCCCTCCTACAGGGCCTCAGCCCACAAAGCTGGTCTCTCTCCCACCACCTCTTATTCTCAGTCTTTCATGGAGACTGTATCTTGATTTAAAAAGCCCAGGGGTGCCTGCGTGGCTCAGTTGTTCACCATCCAACTCTTGATTTCAGCTCAGGTCATGATCTCACAGTTCATGGGTTCAAGCCCTGCATTGGACTCTGTGCTGACACCGCGGAGCCTGCTTGGGGTCTCTCCCTCTCTCTCTGCTCCTCTCCTGATCACTCTCTCTCTCTTAAATAAATAAACATTAAAAAAAAATAAAGTAAAAAGCCCCAGAGAAGGGGCATCTGTGTGACTCAGTCAGTTTGGCGTCTGACCCTTGATTTCCGCTCAGGTCATGATCTCACGGTTTGTGGGTTTGAGCTCCGCATTGGACTCTGTGCTGATAGCAAGGAGGCTTCTTGGGATTCTCTTTCTCTCTTTCTCTATCAAATAAATAAATAAACTTTAAATAAAAACCACCAGAGAAGTAGCAAATGCTACCCAGACTGTAGAGAGCCAAGAGGGCACACCCTGTTAATACAGGATAGTATTGGAGTACAGAGAAGGATCAGAGCACGTCGATGGGCATCCAGGATGGGTGGCCAAGAATGTTGTCTGTATATGTCAGGCCCCTTAGGCGGAGGTTTTGACACTGGTTATACCCCTGGAATAAAGTCCAATATGCAAGAAATATTTCTGCTCAGGATCCTTGGGGCGCTTGGCATCCATCTGGGGCTTTCCACAAGGGCATTCTGTCTGAACTTCTTGACATCTCTGTACCTCTAGGCTCCTTTCACGGGGTGGAAAAGATCTTAAGCCACTCTGAGGCTAAGCCAGGAACAAGTGGTTTCTTTTCTAAAGCTCCAAATGCTGCCCCAAAGCCATGTAACAATTATCTTATTAATTGGGAGATTTCAGATTTTCTTAATTGGGCTTCTGGATTTCTCTGTGCCCTTCCCAATTAACCCAGTTTCATTTTGAGATGGGGGAAAATTCCCCAGTGGGAAGAGGCTAACCCCTTCCAGTGCAGGCTTCTCACAGTGGAGAGCTTTTTTTGTTTTCCTAACCCTGCAAACAGAGGGAGCACCCTACAGAGCTGGCCGCAGTCAATGAAGCCCATGAAAAGTAGCAGGAACAGAAGAGACACTCCTGTTTGCCGCAGGGGCCAGCAGCCCAGCGACAAGGACAAATGTCTCAGGGTGATGGGTCCCTCTACATCGGCTCTTCCAGAGGTGAATTCCCATTGCCCCTAAGAAGCAAGCAGAATTAAGAGGGAAGAAGAGAAGGGCGAATGAGGCCAAAACCATGGGAGGGCAGAGCCAATGAGTGTCCTCAATTATGAAAACGTCCCAAGATGATTTATATAGAACTATATTCCTTTTTTTTTAATCTCTGCTAACCATTTCTCTGTACAATTTTCATTTTTCCCACCCTTCTTCAGCTTCTCCTCACATGTATTATTTTTTAGATTTTTTCTGTTTTTTTTAAAAATATGTTTTTAAACTAAAAATATATATAATTTTAAAATATTTTTATTTTCTATATTTGATTCACATCCTCTCTCTGAGTGGTCGTCTATCTTTTATAGTTCTTTCCCGGTTGTTTTAGCTGTCATTTTCTTTTTCTTCCCATCTCTAATTGCCATTGAATATATACAGGATATAGGAAAATGATTTCCAAAGCCACAGGCTTCCCAACAATTGAAAAATAAAGTGTCTTTCTACAACTATTTTGGTCTTTTATCTTAGAGGCAAAGCTTCTTTGTATATTAAGAGACATGAGTTCACTCATTCAACAGTCATGGAGCACCTACTGGGTTCTAGTCACTGTTTAAGATGCTGGGAATACACAATGAATTCAGCAGTAAAAGCAACTAGGTCTTCCTGTGCATAGACTCGATCCCAGGCATAGTGTTTACCAGTTCTTTTTTTTTTCTCTGCTAATCCTCACAGCCAGTTTTATGAGGAAAGTCAATTTCCCCCCATTTTCTGACCATTGCCTTTTAAGTGTTGGGACCGCAATTGGGCTATAGAGCCCCAGCCTTTAACACCTTGCTTTAGTGTCTTCCTTAGTCTCTGCCATAGAGTAGCCTGCCATAGAGTAGTCTAGTGGAGGTGACTGACAGGTAAACTGAGGAGTACCTCAATAAAATGTGTGGGATGTTGTGTTGTGCTGTCATGTACAGTTGGGCAGGTTGCACACTATATAACTCAATTCACATATCCCTTAGAAATGTGCAATCCTCTGTCAGGAGATAAGAACCATAAAAATAATTTGAATAGGGAAAATTTTTTTAATGTTTATTTTTAGGAGAGAGAGAGAGAGAGAGAGAGAGAGAGAGAGAGAGAGAGAAAATGAGTGGGGGAGGGACAGAGAGAGAAGGAGACAGAGGATCTGAAGCAGGCTCTGCTCTGACAGCACAGAGCCTGATGCAGGTCTCAAACTCATGAACCATGAAATCATGACCTGAGCTCAAAGTTGGATGCTCAACCGACTGAGCCACCCAGGCTCCCCTGAATGGGGAATATTTAATAAGAGTCTTAAGCTAGTAATGAGGGTTAAGTACTAATGGCAAATAAAGAGAATTTTAGAGGACAGAATAGCAGGTATAGGACTCTAGCATTCTGATTCATTTCTGAAATCAGAAAGGCCTTAGGGCATGAAAACTTGTGTTTAGCAATTGTAAACAACGATTTCATTAGCATCTCAAGTGCAAATCAAGACCTTGACATCGCATACACAAATTAAGAGGTGTGAACAGGAAATGGTGTGTGGGAGAGATTTTATTTCCCACAAGCTAAATTCGGTGTGCCCACGTATGCTACACCCCCTGGCCAGAACTTCCCTCTGGTTGTAATCGGTATCCAAACAACTTACTGTAGATGAAAGGACGCAGAGACCAATCTCATTTAAAATTAGCCTGATAGGGACACCTGGGTGGCTCAGTCGGTTAAGCGTCTGACTTTGGCTCAGGTCATGATCTCACAGTCCGTGAGTTCGAGCCCCGCATCGGGCTCTGTGCTGACAGCTCAGAGCCTGGAGCCTGCTTCACATTCTGTGTCTCCGTCTCTCTCTGACTCTCCCCTGTTCATGCTCTGTCTCTCTCTGTCTCAAAAATAAATAAACATTAAAAAAAATTAAAAAAAAATTAGTCTGATGGAGGGGCGCCTGGCGGCCTCATTCAGTTAAGCTTCAGACTTAGTATCGGCTCTGGTCATGATCTCATGCTTGGTGGGATCGAGTTCCATGTCAGGCTCTGCGCTATCACTGTGAAGGAGCCTGCTTGGGATTCTCTCTCTCCTTCTCTTTCTGCCCCTCCCCCACTTGCACACACTCTCTTTCTCTCTCTTTCTCTCAAAATAAATAAATAAACATTAAAAAAAATTTTTTTTAAATTAGCCTGATGGTACCTGCAAGAGTTGCCAGATAGCTTGTGTTGCAATTATCGTTTGTCCTCCCCATTATATGGAACTAGGTGGCTTATTTAAGAACCAGTGGACTCTATTTGTGGTTATATTCTGTGTAATCCTTTCCCCTCCTCCCCCCCCCCCCCGGAAGACTTAAAGCTTATAGTTCAAGGATGCAAGTGACCAGAAGACATTGTGGAGGATAAGATGACTCCCTGGTTTTTGCAAGATGGGACTTCTAACCCTTATTCTGTCTTAGAGTAAATGCAATTACCACAGGGTAATGGCCTGACCACATCGTCCCCATGGGAACAGGACATGGGAAACACATAGGTCGAATGGATTGCTCAGGTAGATTTCAAGACTTGAGTCGTTCTACAAGCACATTTAATGCCTGCTGTATGTGCTTGTTTAAATGGCAATTTTACCCTCTGGGTTCTCCTCACTCATTTCCATATGTACACAGAGGTGTCGCTGGACCTCCGAGGCACCCCAGCCTCGCGGCTGGGAGAAACCTCAAGTGGCCTGTCTGAAAACAAAACGTACCACAACAGGAACCTCTCTTTTCTTGCTCATTTTCTCCTGGTCATGCAGGAGGATATCCAGTAACAGCACCATTGCCTCCTGCCTTCATGCCCTAGGAAACAGGGGTAGTGTGTACTATTAGAGGTTACTTGGCTGGTTGCTCGTTCGTTACTCTACTCAAGGTGGGGACGGTATACAGGGCGTTGAGTCGGGCAAGGGAGGCAGATCTCTTCCCCTACCTTCTTCCTCTTTCACTTGGTCCCGGTATCACATGAGAATAGATGGATTGCAGAAGGCTGGAGATTTGTTTTATCTCCAAAGACAAAGTGTACTCTGGTGTTTGTATTTATGAAATTACAAGCTATGACCCATGGGCATGTGGAGGGCTCAGTCAGTTGAGCATCCGACTCTGGATTTCAGCTCAAGTCATGTTCTCTGGGCTGTGGGACTGAGCCCCGTCTCAGGCTTCGCAAGGGCTCAGCGCTGAGCATGGAGCCTGCTTAGGATTCTCTCTCTCTTCCTCTCTTTCTCCTCTGCCCCTCCACACAACTCTCTCTCTCTCTCTCTCTCTCTCTCTCTCTCTCTCTCTCAAAAAACAAAACGAAAAATCCCAACTATGGCTCAAACTAACAAGAGAAGGTGAGAATTAGGAGTATATGCCCATGCGGGGCACCTGGGTGGTTCAGTCAGTTAATTGTCTGACTTGCCTCAGGTCATGATCTCGTGGTCTGTGGGTTTGAGCTCAGCATGGGGCTGTGTGATGACAGCTCAGAGCCTGGAGCTTGCTTTGGATTCTGTGTCTCCCTCTCTCTGCTCCTCCCCTGCTCTCACTCTGTCTCTCTCTCTGTCTCGCAGAAATAAATAAATAAATGTTAAAAAAAAATTTAAAAAAGAGTATATGACCATAACTTTGTATACATTAGTTTTCTAGGTCAGCAATAAATTTGTTCTTTATTATTTATTTATTTGAAAAGTTTTTTTAAAAGTTTTTACTTAGAGAGAGAGAGAGAGAGAGAGAGAGAGAGAACGTGCATGTACAAGTGAGGAAGGGGCAGAGAGAGAAGGAGAGAGAGAGAATCTTAAGGAGGCTCTGCGTTGTCAGCAAGGAGCTCCACGTGGAGCTAGAACTCACAAACTGAGATGATGATCTGAGCTGAAATCAAGAATCAGATGCTTAACTGACTGACCCACCCAGGGACCCCTTCTGTTCTTTAAAAAATAATAAATGTGATTTCATGTAGAAATTCTGAGAATGGTGGTATTATTATTATTATTATTGTAAAAGGGCAAAAGATGTATTTGATCTGAAAAGAAACCAGAGTAGAAACCAGACTACAGTGTTATTTTTTCAGGCTGGCAACGGGATGCTAATTTTTATAGGTCTTGAGGGGACTAAGCAGTTGTCTCATGAAGCCAAAAGGAGAAAACTCTCCTTATTGCATGTGTAGGTGAGTTTTCACTAGGGTAAACACTGCCCAAGTGAGGGGAAAGGCTTCTGGTGTGAGGCTGAAAATGGATGAGACATCACTCACAGAACAGGCTCTGGATCCAGGGAAGGAAAGGTTTGTGGAATGTTGTGATAGCCTCCAGCGTGAGCCAGTTGCTACTCTCAGATTTGTTTGGATGCTCCTGCCTGTTCTTCTTCCTTTTATAATAATAAACTGCACATATTTGCACTACATAATTTAATATATTATGTGTTATATATATATATATGTATATATCTGTATGTACACACACACACACATACACACACACACACACAAATTGTCCATGTTTACATGACTGAAATGAAGATGAGAGACCTGGCTGATCTGCGTCAGGGAGCCTCTGAAGATGAGGTAGCTCTACTCAAAGTAGGGCCTGGGTTTTGTAGGTTGAGCAGAAGAGAGGGACACATGTCCTTGTGCCGTGGTTCAGATAGAGTTTTAATTTAGGTTTTTTTTGTTTTTGTTTTCTTTGGTTGTTTGTTTTTTGAGAAAGAGAGGGAGAGTGGGGTAGAAGGGCAGAGGGAGAGAGATAGAGAATCTTAAGTAGGGTCCACGCTCAGTGTGGAGTTGGATGTGGGGCTCCATCCCATGACCCTGGGATCATGACGAGAGCCCACATCAAGAGTCAAGATGGTCAACAGGCTGAGCCACTCTGGTGCCCCTAGTTTTTTTTTTTTTAATTCAAGTATAGTTGACATACAATATTATGTTGGTTTCAGGTATATATCATAGTAATTTGAGTTTATATACCTTACAAAATTCTTCCCACGAAAGGACTCCTTTTTCTCCATAGTTACCATCTACTGCCATACAAAATTATTACAGTCTTATTCACTATATTGCCTATGTGTACTGTGGCTTATTTATTTTATAACTGGAAGTTTGTATCTCTTTATCCCCTTTACCTATTTTGCCCATCTCCTGACCACCTTCCCGTCTGGCAATCATCAGTCTGCTCTCTGTATTTATGAGTCTTTTTCTGTGTTCTTGTTGTTGTTGTTTCTTTGTTCATTTGTTCTGTTTTTTAGATATAAGTGAAATCATATGGTATTAGTCTTCCTTTGTCTAACTTACTTCCCTTAGCATAATACCCTCTAGGTCTACCCACATTGTCACAAATGGCAAAATTTCACTCTTGTATGGCTGAGGAATTCCATTGTATGTATATACACCACATCTTCCGTATCCATTCATCTGTGGATGAACACTTGGGTTGTTTCCATATCTTGACTGTTGTAAATAATGCTGCAATGAACATAGGGTGCCAATATCTTTTTGAATTAATGTTTTTATTTTCTTTAATATTCAGAAGTAGAATTACTGGATCATATGTTATTTCTACTTTTAATTTTTTTCAGGACCCTCCATACTGTTTTCCATGTTGGCCGCACCAATTTACAGTACCGCCAACAGCACATGAGGAATCCTTTTCCTCCATCCTCACCAACCCTTGTTATTTCTTGTCTCTTTGGTATTAGCCATTCTGACAGGTGAGGTGATAATCTTATTTTGATTTTGATTTGCATTTCCCTGATGATGAGTGATGTTAAGCATCTTTTCATGTGTCCATTGGCTATCTGTATGTCCTCTTTGGGAAAATGTCTATTCAAGTCCCCTACCCATTTTTAAATTGGATTATTTGTGTTTTTTTTGTGTGTATTTTGAGTTGTATAAGTTCTTTATATTTTGGATACTAACCCCTTATTGGATATGTCATTTGCAAATATCTTTTCCCTTTCAGTAGGTTACCTTTTTTGATTATTGATGGTTTCTCTTGCTGTGCAAAAGCTTTGTGCTTTAATGTAGTCCCAATTGTTTAATTTTGCTTTTGTTTCCATCGCCTGAGGAGACAGATCCAGAAAAATGTTGTGAAAACTGATGTCCCTGAGTTTACCACTTATTTTTTCTTTTAGGAATTTCGTGATTTCATTTCTTATATTTAGGTCCTACCTTGGTGTGTGGTTCAACAAATTGGTCTAGTTTCATTCTTTTGCATGCAGCTGTCCAGTTTTCCTAGTACCATTTATTTAAGAGACTGTCTTTCCCCCATTGTATCTCCTTCATCATAGATTAATTGGCCATATAAGCATGGGATTATTTCTGGCCTCAATTCTGTTCCATTGATCTATGTGTCTATTTTTGTGCTGTACCATAGTGTCTTGATTACTAGAGCTTTGTAGTATAGTTTGAAATTAGGGCTTATGATATCTCCAGCTTTGTTCTTTGGGTTCCATACAAGTTTTAGTATTATTGGTTCTAGTTCTGTGAAAAATGCCATTGGTATTTTAATAGGAATTACATTGAATCTTGCTTTGGGCAGTATATTGCTTTGGGTAGTATGGACATTTTAACAGTATTAATTCTGCCTATCCATGAGCATGGTATATCTTCTTATTTATTTGTGTTATCTTTAATTTCTTTCATCTATGTCTTACAATTTTCAGAGTCTAGGTCATTCACCTCCTTGGTTAAATTTATTCTTAGGTATTTTATTCTTTTTGGTGCTAATGCAAATGGGATTGCTTTCTTAATTTCTGTTTCTGTTACTTCATTATTAGTGTATAGAAACACAACAGATATTTGTGTATTAATTCTGTACCCTGCATCTTTTCAGAATTCATTTATTCTAATAGTTTTTTCGGTGGAGTCTTAAGGTTTTCTATATATAGTATCATGTCATCTGCAAATAGTGGCACTTTTTCTTCTAGAAAGTTCAACTGCTGTGAATCTCACAGCTGGAGTCATTAGAGGTTGTTTCCTTTTTGTGCTTCTTGCTTGGTGTAGCTGGTGCATTCCCATCCACATAACTGTCAGAACAGTTCTCCTGAGAGCTATTTTTCTAATATGTGTGGGTTTTGGGTTAGCCAATGTTTGGGGGAAAGAGGAATAGCAAATTAAAGAGAGGGCAGGAAAAGAGTAAGAGTCAAAGTCAAGGGAATCTGACGTCTTGCTGCCATGGTGTTTTAAATCCTTTTACAAAGACAGTATCCATCATCACGGAAATTCTTCTCATGCCCCATTGTGATTTCTCCTTCTGACCTCTCACCCCATAAGGTTGTCACTGATCTAATTCTGTCACTATATATAGTTGGATTTTTGAGACTTACATGCAAATGGAATGTAACAGTATGAACTGTATTTGTCTTCTTTTATTGGCATAATTATTTTGATATTTATGTTGCTGTACATCTTAATAATAGTTCATACCTTTTTATAGCTGAATGGCATTCCTTTGTATGGTTATATTGCAGTTTGCCCATTTATCTGTTGATAGACTTCTGGGTTGTTTCTGGTTTGGGTTGGTTTATATCATAAGTTTTGAAGTGTAGTGGTGAAAATCCTTCATTTTTGTTCTTTCTTAAAGTCCTTCTGCATATTGTAGTAAGTCCTTTGCATTTCCATATGAATTTTAGAATCATCTTGCCAATGTCAACAAAAAAGCCTGCTGGGGATTGTGTTGAATCTATAAATTAATTTGAGAAAAATTGACATCTTAATATTATGGAGTCTTTTGATCCATGGACGTATTATATTTCTCCATTTATTGAGGTCTCCTTTACTTTCCCTTAGCAATGTTTTTCAGTTTTCAATGTATAGGTCTTACACATACTTTGTCAGATTACATTCTAAGAATATTATGGGTTTTGATGCAATTTTAAATTCCATTAAATTTTTTTCAGTTTCCAAATATTCATTGGTAGTATAGTAAAATACAGTTGATTTTTAAATATTGAACTTGTATCTTTTCATCATGCATCATGCTAAACTCTCTTGCTAGTTCTCATAGAGTATTTTATAGATTCCACTGGAGTTTCTAGATAGACAATCATGTTGTCTGTGAATAATGACAGTTTTCCTTCTTCCAACCTCCAGTTTGTGTCTGAAACTTGCAAGTGAAAAAGCAATGGCAGTCACCTCAATTTCCTTGTAACCATATCGTTTTTATTTCCATACTTACCGCTTCAGGAGTAAACCAATCTAAAAGCAACCTGGAGACAAAATTCAACTGTCAGTCTCATCCATCCCCTGAAAGATTTTGTGGAAACTCTTAGTCTCGACCCTCTCCTGTATTTTCTCTCACTTTGTCTCTCTATGCTGCCTTGCAGGTAATTTCTTCAATGTAACTTCTAGTTTAATAATTCTCATTTCACCGGTGTCTAATCTGTAGTTTAACCCACCCACAGAATTTTTTTAAATTCTTCGTTTTTTCTCTGAAACGTTTTGATATTTATTCTTCCTTATTAATACTTTTGTTACATTTAAATTTATGTAAGCATTTTACTATATTTTGTATTGCATATATGATCATTCCTAGGGCTCTAATTTTGCTGGAAGTTGTTTCTGCTGATTCTCATCCATGACAGCTTGAGTAATTATGTATTTTTGGATTTTGAATCCGTGTTCTGTGGTGTTTTATCTTTGGGAATCTTTTGAGTTTGGGTTGATTACATTTCTCTGCAGAGTCGATCTGGTCTGCTTCTAATTGGTGCCCTGGATAGCTACCAGTCTTGGAGTTCTTTAAGTTAAAGTCTTCCATTTCCCTGAGCCACTTTAGTGGTACAAATTCAAATTATAAACCCATGTGAGGATATGCATGGGATTAAGAGTGCTTCACTCCTGAACTCAGACTAAAACAGACAAATTTTCTTATTATCTCCATTTTTCCAGCCAGCCAATTTTATTATTTTTTTTTTATTCCATTATTCCACTGAATGTGTAGCTCTAACACAACTTGGACTTTATTGAGGGGTCTCAGTACCAACTTATACTTTGCCTTCCTGGCTCCTAGTGTGGCTGTCAGAAGACAAGGCTCTTCATTACCACAATTGACAAAGATACACAGGTTGGCTCTAGCTAATACTTATCACCTACTTTACAATATCTTCTTCCCCTTTGCTCCCAAACTTTTCCTTATTTTCATTCAAGCTTAGCTCTGCATTTTAGTGGATGAAAACTATATTTTATTCAGAAGTTCTGTGTTTTATGATTTTATATTTGGAGGGATTTTACTTTTTATGCTACCTAGAAAGACTTTAGTTTGTTTTTGTTGTTGTTGTTGTTTCCTATTTGGCATTCAGCTTGACACTGGAATGCTCACCAGATCCATAAGACAGATGGCCAGATGTCATAATCATGAGGTACTGAAAGGTATGAGTGGGGATTCTATCTCATGGTGGGGTGGTGGTTGACAATGGTATTCTCATTTATTTTGTTGCTTCTGGTGTGCTGTGGAGTATGGAAGTTTATATGCATGTGGTTATATGAATTTATGATTTATATTATCTAGTTTAAATTAACACCCACTAAATGAACATATGGCTTTAAAAGATTCCTTTGAGTAAGTTGTAGACTGAGACAGTCTTACTGGGGCAAGCACATGGAAACAGCTAGAGAAAGGCAGGGTTGATGCTTTCGTTCCTAGGATAAGATTAGCCTCAGTTTTAATCAGTACCAGAAGTTAAGCTCACTTCTTTTTTTTTTTTTTAATTTTTTTTCAACGTTTATTTATTTTTGGGACAGAGAGAGACAGAGCATGAATGGGGGAGGGGCAGAGAGAGAGGGAGACACAGAATGGGAAACAGGCTCCAGGCTCTGAGCCATCAGCCCAGAGCCCGACGCGGGGCTCGAACTCCCGGACCGCGAGATCGTGACCTGGCTGAAGTCGGACGCTTAACCGACTGCGCCGCCCAGACGCCCCTAAGCTCACTTATTATTTCCTCCCTTTTTTTTTGTTTTTGTTTATTTTTTTAAATGTTTTTATTTTTATCTTTGAGAGAGAAGAGACAGAACACGAGTGGGGGAGGGGCAGAGACAGAGGAAGACACAGAAGCCAAAGCAGGCTCTAGGCTCGGAGCTGTCAGCACAGAGCTGGACGCAGGGCTCGAACCCACATGCCATGAGATCATTTCCTGAGCTGAAGTTGGACGCTTAACTGACTGAGCCACCCAGGCACCACTCCTCCCTTGTATTTTCTTTAAAAGTACAGTCTAGTATAATTACCAGGTCTCTGAATCTCTTTTTGGTATGGCTTTCTCATGTGCTCCTATCAGCAGTCATATAGTGTAATGTATGTGGAATATATGTGAGTCAGACTTCTCAGGTTTACATTTTGGCTCCATACCTTCCTTCCAAACTTTAAGACTGTAGCAAGTTCCTTAGCTCCAGTGCCTTGGTTTTAATCACCTATGTGTACCTCACAGCCTCCTGTGAGGATGAATGAATATGTATAGAATACTTATAATGCCTGGCACGTAGCAGGTTTAGAAAGACCAAACTCCTGCTCTGTCTTCCTGTCACTGGGCAGTTATGAAGTACAGATGAGAATTTGTGTGTAGAACTGTGTTGTAAAGGCAGAATTGGTATAACAAAATAAAGGATCATGTGGGTAATTCTCTCAACCAGGTGCCTTTCTCTAGAATCTTTTGGAGTGACAGAAGGGAGAGGAACTTGTTTAGCAGGCAAATGTTTAGGAAGGTTCTGGTCTAGTAGAACTAAGTGACAAGTAGAAATTGTGTTATTCTAATGTCACTATACTGAATAGTGCTACTGTTCAAGGCATTATAACAAATGTCTCATTTGCCAGGAAGCTTGGAAGGACTAGTTACTAGAAAATGTTATAAACTGTTAACTCCCAATTGAATATTTAAAACTTGAAAAGGTAGAAAGATGGAAACAAACATTTGAATGTAATTCCTGACCTTCATTCAGAATTAATACTTTCTTTCCATCAGCCATTTTTTTTCAAGTAGGTTCCATGCCCAAAATGGGGCTTGAACTAATGACCCCAAGATTACAAGATGCATGTTCTACTGGTGAGCCAGCCAGATGCCCCTCTGTCAGCCAGTTTTTAAAAAGATATAAATTGTGGTAGGATACACATGACATAAACTTTACATGCCTTGCTTAACCATTTTTAAGTGTACAATTCAGGATTATTGAGTATGTTCTCATTGTTGTGCAACCAATCTCCAGAACTTTCATCTTGGGAAACTGAAACTCTATGCCCATTAAACAATAGCTCCCCATTTCTTTCTTCCCCAGCCTCTGGCAACCACCATTCTCCTTTCCGTTTATGTGATCTTTTGGTCAGTTCTTTAAAACCTCAGGGTGTCTTTGGGTAGACTCCGTGCCAAAGAAGCAAAATGCCTTTCTGAAGCATGTGTTTCATGATTGTGTGGGATTACCTCATGGAACTTAGGACAATCATCAAGGATCACAAAGTTATGGCCAGGGCATTGATTACCAGTCAAGGAAAGGATGTATGTTTTCATTTAGGATTGAGTTAGCTCTTAGAGAATAGTTAAAAGCTGTTTAAAAAGCTGAAACTTTCCTCTTCTGTGTTTTGTTACTTGAGAACATGGACACCTGATCTCTCATTTCAAAGTTTGGTGACTACCAAACCATTGGAACTCAAAATTCAAGACCTGGACCAAGAGCCTTATTTAAGGGAATGCTTATGACTTTGGGATTCCTTTTTGTCTCAAAGCTGAACAACATCACTTTTGAGGGCTAGTGACTTGCCACTTGGGGTTCTTTAAGAATCATGGTGATTTTTAAATTCTTCCATTACAGAGCTATTTTTAAAAGATTTTTTAAATGCTTTTTTATTTCTGAGACAGAGAAAAAGAGAGAGAATGAATGAGCGAGCAGGGAAAGGGCAGAGAGAGAGAGAGAGAGAGGGAGAGAGAGAATCCCAAGCATTGATAGTGCAGAGCTCAAAACAGGGTTTGAATCCCTGAACTGTGAGATCATGACCTGAGCCAAAATCCAGAGTTGGACGCTTAACCGACTGAGCCACCCAGGCACCCCTGGAACTTGCCTCTTTTTAAAGAGGCAGACCTTCTGTGGGGTGTATTGCTGTGGAGTGATGAAGGCCTCTCTGTAGCATTTCCTCTGCCAAGGTTAGGCCCATTCAGCTCTGCTCTGATTTTGTTGCCCTTTCCACATGATTCTGGGCCTTCACCTCTTTCCCTGGTGGAGCTCCTCTGCCCGGGGGGCACATCAGAGAGGCAAGGTGTTCTCTTCATCACCCACCATATGCACCATCTGCAGCCAGGTTGCCAACAGAGACACAGCTGGCTTCTTCGGAGTGTCTTTCTGTTGTTGAAAAAGATCAGCATCCACGGTCTTTGATACAATACAAAAGAGAAAGAAAATAAAAGCAAGGGACTTTTAATTATGGAGGATTATTCCTAGAATGAGATTCTGCCCATAAACTCAAAGGAAGAGATTTGATTAAAGTAATGCCACGTTTTCTTTCAAAATTTATCTGAGTTTTGTTTTTCTTAGCAGTTACTATCTGTATCTCCTGAGAAGGTGGTAAGGCTGCTTTGTGAGGGGAAGGAGAGGAGAGAAGGATAGACCCTGAATAAAACAACAATGACAACAACTGGCTTGAGTTATTAGACTTTGGGCAAATTTCCTGGCTTGTCCCGCATGTGAAGGTGTGAGTTTGGGGCTAGGAAAGGAGGTACAGTGTTTCTTCTCTCTGCACAGGTAGCTATGGGCTCTTGGGACTTGGCCACTTCTATCTGGGTGACATTAAGTGACTGTGTTCTCGGGTCTTCAGTTTCCTCTTCTGTAGAATGGGAGTAGTAAGAGCATTTTCCTCTTTGATAGTTGATAGCAAGACTGGACAAGGCACTGGATAAAGGGTTTAGCTCTGTGATGGTCACAGAAGAAATGCTCAATTAATTATTCCTCTTAGTTTTATCCATTTTACCTTTTATTTTAGTTTTTAAAAAATATTTATTTTGAAAGAGGCCATGTTAGTGGGGGAGGGGGAGAGAGGGAGAGAGGGAAAGAGAGAGAGAGAGAGAGAGAGAGAGAGGGAGAGAGAATACCAAACAGGCTCCCTGCTGCCAGCGCAGAGGCCAGTGGAGGACTTGATCTCATGAACCGTGAGATCATGACATGAGCCAAATTGAGAGTCAGACACTCAACCAACTGAGCCACCCGGGCACCCCATATCCCATTATACTTTTTAACCAGCTTCAGAAAGCCTCAGCCTTGGCTCTTTCCTCTTTTTGATTTGGGTCTCCACTCTCCCAAGAAGACATTCAGTGAATCCTGGGCATGGAGCATGTAGATGATGATGATGTAAGGGAACCATTTGGGGGAACATCTCCACAATATGTCAGACAGGCCAGTGGAGCTCTTGGGAGAGCTCCAAAGAAGAAGGTGTGTGGCAGGCAGATGTTCAGCCTCATTCCCTCCTTCCATCAATGTCATGGGGAAGATATGGTTATTTTCCCACTTTAGAGAGGAGAACACAGGATTAGAAAGTGAATGTGCTCGAGGTCACCCAGTTAGAAGGGAGAGAGCCGTATAACTGCCGAGCCCACACAACTCTGCAAAGAGGGGAAGACATTCTGTTCCTCCCTTCCTCACTTGCATTCCAGCCAGGCCTGTGATTGCTTTGGATGACCTGGAGACACCAGAGTCACCTCATGGCATCTGGTTTCTCCAGTGGTGCTATGAGAATGGTGTTGAATGGAAAGGAGAATGACATAGAACATTTCTCAGGAGTCTGTGCAAAACCAGTGATCAAGGGGTGCCTGGGTGACTCAGTCAGTTGAGCGTCCGACTTCGGCTCAGGTCATGATCTCACAGTTTATGAGTTCGAGCCCTGTGTCGGGCTCTGTGCTGACAGCTTAGAGCCTGCTTCAGATTCTGTGTCTCCCTCTCACTCTGCCCCTCCCCCACTCACTCTGTCTCTTACCCTCTCAAAAATACATGAACAAAAAACATTAACATAAACATTAACATTAAAAAAATTTAAAAAATAAACAGTGGTCACTACTGATCTCTGTGAAGGCTAACCTATCCCTTGGAGAAAATGGCCTCTGGAGTTTATTTTCCTCAGTTCCTTTAATTCAGATTTTTGTTCTCAAGGTTCAGTGGGCTCATTGACTTTTTATTGTTTGGATTCTTAAAATAGTCAGGGAGGAGTTTTTGAAAAATGTTGCAAGTTTTTTTTGGAGATTCGAGATTGCCATTATAGTGTGGTTAAAACTCTTTGCAACCTCTTCAACGCCGGTAAGTTTGGGGTATGAATCTCAGTGAAACAGGTTCTTCTGAAAGATGTATGTTCTTTTATTTAGCTGTTTGTTTTAAATAAGCTCTATGCCCAACATGGAGTTTGAACTCATGACTCTGACATGAAGAGTCACATGCTCTACTGACAGAGCCAGCCAGGCCCCCCATGAGGTCTGTGTTTTTTGAAAAATAAAGAAAAAAAGTACGTGTTAAATTCTTGCTTTGGGCTGAGTCTGTGAGGTTTGTCACAAAGTTTGCTCTGTTTTATTTCTAAGATACTTCTCTAGTCACTATAAATGCATCTTCCGGGAAGGGCTAGGACTGCATGGGCCTGAATTTGGGGTCCTCCCTGCCTTGTCTGTGCCTAGCGTGTGAGAGCTCTCCATTAATGTGATGAACACCTAAATGACTCTTTCCATTTTTACACATTAGAAAACGTTGTGAGGACATTGTATCCAATGCCAGGGAACATCTCCATTAGTCAATCATCAACAGAAAACACTATTTTCTTAAAGGGGGTGGAAGCTCTGGAAAGTCTACATAGAAGCAATTTGAAGGAGGCATGCTGATTGGAAAGAAGGGCTTCGGGACAGGTCTTTAGACTCTTGGCACAGCAAGCCCAAGATTTTTGCTTTTGTTGTGTTTGTTTGGGGTGGCTTTGGAGGTGCTGATAGAGATAATATAGAGATGATAAAGCCCTTTGAATCACTTTTTGGTGCCATGGTTATATGTGAGCTTCTGAAGAAGGGTTCCCAGAGGCAGACAAAACAGATATGGAAATATCTTAATTTGACTTAATTTGACCATCCTGTGTGAGTCTGCAGCAAGTGGAGATGACCAACCATTAGCAGAAAACATGATAGCAGAGAAACTCCAAAAGGAATGAGCTGACCCTTGCAATTTGAGTCAGTTGTAATAGGCTAGTAAGGTTTTCAGCTTTGGTGGGTTTTTTTGTTTGCTTGTTTTGTTTTTGTTGTAAAGCAGTTAAAGGTTCTGGCTGACCCTTGGAGAAAAAGACTTTTGACCTAAAAGTTGAAAAAGGACTGTCAAACATGATAAGACTAGCTATCATCACTGAGCGCTAAGAGCTTTTTGGACAATGTCTCACTCCATCCAGTCAAGCAGGTGCTGTTATTAACTCCAAAATTTGGAGGAGCAAACAGAGGCTTGTACATTCTACATTGCTTGCCCAGAGTCGCACAAGGATTGAACCCTGGAACCCTAGGCCTATCTGGCTCTTGAGCTGCTCTGGGAGACTGCTCACATTTGGCAGGCCACATCACCAAGGAGCAGTCTCCTCAGTGGGTGGGGCTGGAGGCTGGATTGTGTGAGTGAGAGAGGGCTCTGGGCTAGTCCCAAGCACTTTGTTTTTCAGATTTTGATATGCTGTCTAGAACTGTTTTATTTTTCTGTCCTTTTAATCCCAAAATGGACCTTGAAGAGCACAATTAATGGGATACATAAGCTAACATCAGCCTCAGTTAGCCCCATCAGTGATGGGAAAAACCATTTGAATAAGTCGTTCCCCAACTTTGAGTTGGGGAAAAAAATCACATGGCAGGATGTTAAAAATTCGGATTCTCATTTTCTCTTTACAGAGAGTCTGATTGCATCGGTGCAGGGCCTGGGAATCTGGCTTCTTCATAAGATCATCCAGGTGGTTCTAATGCCTAGTCCCAGCACCACCTACTGGCAGTGCCCCTTAATTGCAGGCCAAGAGGAACCTACCAGGAAAAATGAAATGGCTTCTTCCTGGTTGGGATGGCAATCCTGACCTCTAGAGGGGTAATGCCATCTCAGTAGTACACTTTTGAGCTGTTGACAGTATGATGTAATGTGTCTCTTCTGAACTCCGGGTTCTACAAGCCATTTGCCAGAATGATTTAGGATTATTCATTTCTTGCTTAGGCAAAAAAACAAAAAAGAAAATGCTCAAAGACAAATAGATTTCCCTTTGTTTCCCAGCCAAAAATACAGCTCCAAATCAAAATCCTTCTAAATGTCTAGAGATTTCTTTGCTTAGTATCATGAGTACCGAGATGGGCTTGAGTGTTCTATCTCCAGCTATATAAGATTTGCATTAACTAAAGAGATTTTTCAGTCTGCTGGAAGGTACTATACCTCTTAAAACAAGAGGAGAAACCTTCCAAAGGCAGTCCAACCCCATGCAAGGGATTCTAAAAAATAGTCTCTGGTTCCAGGATGGCTTTTTGTTCTTCTTTTTGTAGTTTGTGTTGTGTTCAAAGCCTTCCTGCTAGGTAGGATGAACATGCTGGTTGCCACTTGACTGAGCTGATCATTTATTTAAATTTCATGTCTCAATGAGACGTGTCACTGGCTTCGCAATGCAGTCCCTTGGCAAAGAGCTGGCCAGGGAGCACTGTCAGCAGCCACTATTACTAATTGAGCCCAGTGTCCTGCATTATATTTAAAGATCACCACCACTCAGCCAAGTGCTGTGGTATTCTAAAATACTCAGGCGAGAGAAGAGCCACTCATAGGGCTCCCAAGGCAGTGGGAATTCTCAGTCATATTGTATTACAAGGATAGGAGAACCGCCTCTAGCATTTGAAAGTAGGATGTGACATTATTACATGCAATTAACTAAGGACTCCTTGGGCAGTAGCCCAACTTGCGACTTGATCCGACAGGGCTACAGAGAAGGGGAGAGGAGGAGGGAGAGTCCTTATTTTGGCCAGGTTAGGGGAAAAAAAAGTCAAGGGTCATTGCCCATTGAAGAGCATTCTGTATACTAAGAAATGAAAAGCAGTTCAAACAATACCACTTTCTCCATGTCCATCACTTGCACTGTCTATCTGAAACAATCATTTTTCAACTATTTCGTATAATACTGTTGTCTGCATGGTGTTCGTTCTCTCCTTGTGTATTCTTAGAGAGCTGGAAAGAATGGTAAAGAAAAGGCAGAGAATGAAGTGAGTTGGGGCAAGCTTCTACCGAGGTCACTCTGCAATTTTTAGGTGGGAATGTAATCTTCTCTACAGAACATTGCCTAAAAACACTCTTAGACAATGATTTGGTATACTCTTTGCATGATAAAAGCAGTTGCAAAACTTGGAAATAATTCCAAGACACGAGTGCACTTGTTAGTGGCATCCAAAACCGTTTTCTCTTTTTTGCTTTGTTCAGGATGAACATTAACTTTATGAAGAAACTGACATTTATATTTGCTTACATAAGGTGATTCCAGATAAATTGCAAGAATTCATCTAGAGAGCTAGAATTTATTTTTTTACATTTTTGCCTCGGCCTGATTCACCTGCTTTGCATGACAACAGAACTGTACTGTGTGGATGGGGGAAAGCATTTATTGAAAAGACAGAGTATGGATAGCCCTATAACTTGGAGGATTTAGATGTTTGTGTACTGAAAGCCTTCTATGAACTATGGTGGGAATCTTTCAGAAAAGAAATATCTTTCAAGCAAAGAATGAAGATAGAATTGTGAATAAAGGGTTATCTAGGCATGAGAACAAAATTACATGACCTCTTGGGAGAGTAGGGTGCCAGTTCTATGCAAAGGTTTATGGGGGTTCAATGAATCTACTTCGCAGAAGGATGCACTGAAGGAAACTTTGCTCTGAAAAGCTCTGGGAGAAACACAAAACACTAAGGGAGCATTCTAAAAACCCAAGACGTAAATAACTTTCCTGTGCTTTATAAGGTTTTAGCTATTATTTACTACTATATATTATTCAGCTATTATTATTATTTAAACCAGTATAGGCTGCCTCTGTCCATTACTCCTCCACTGGAAGGTTGTCTTTGGGTCACGTTCATCCCAGGCACAAAGTTCTTTTTCCTCTATCTCTCTTTTCTTTTTAATGTTCATTTATTTATTAAAAAAAAATTTTTTTTCAACGTTTATTTATTTTTGGGACAGAGAGAGACAGAGCATGAACGGGGGAGGGGCAGAGAGAGAGGGAGACACAGAATCGGAAACAGGCTCCAGGCTCTGAGCCATCAGCCCAGAGCCTGACGTGGGGCTCGAACTCACGGACCGCGAGATCGTGACCTGGCTGAAGTTGGACGCTTAACCGACTGCGCCACCCAGGCGCCCCAATGTTCATTTATTTTTAAGAAAAAGAGAGAGGGTGAGAACCAGCAGGGGAGGGGCAGAGGGAGAGGGAGACACAGAATCAGAGCAGGCTCCAAGTTCTAAGCTGTCAGCACAGAGCCCGATGTGGAGCTCGAACTCATGAACCGTGAGATCATGAGAGCTAAAGTCAGATGTTCAACTGACTGAGCCACCCAGACGCCGCTACTCTGTCTCTTTTTTTTTTTTTTTTTTTTTACCTGAAAGGACAGTGTTTTCGCTTTGCCTAATGGATCTTCAGGCTCTGGTCCTTGGCCCTGGTGCTGTGTGATTCTCCTTCTGCTCCTCATGATCTGAGCTCAAGTGGGCTCCAGTCATTAAGGTCACTAGGGCGGTCAACACCTACGTTCCGTGGGTCACAGGGCTTGCCCTCCAGCCCATTCTCTGTAGCTGAAAAGGTGCTGGCTGGAATCATTTAGGTATTAGGGCTTCTCTTTCTCTCCCTTCCTCCCTCCCTTCCTCTTTTCAAGTAGGAAGGAGCACTAATTGTCTTTTTTTTGTTTATGTATTTTAGGTCAAAATTTGTTATGGCAGCAAACTCCCTAGGTATGATTTTCTAGCCTAGCAGAAGGCCCCCCCCTTTTAAAAAAATAGTTATTTATTTTTGGGGAGAGCACAAATGGGGGAGGGGCAGAGAGAGGGAAACAGAGGATCTGAAGCAGGCTTTGCATTGACAGGCTGACAACAGTGAGCCCAACGTGGGGCTTGAACTCATGAACTGTGAGCCGAAGCCAAGAGTCAGACGCTTAACCTACCGAGCCACCCAGGTGCCTCAGAAGGACCCCTTTTTGAGGCAATGTTATTTGTGGTGGATACTGTTTGAAACCCATTCCAACACTGAGTTTTTGGTGTAATACAAGAGGAATGGTGTGGGAGAGGGCACGCGGGGTGGGAGGAAGGAGACATGGCTGTGCTTAGCTCTTCTGCACAGAATCACTTTGTGAGCCTGGGACAGTCACTCTGCCCTCTGGGTTTGAGCATCCTAGGGCAGTGACATGAGAGCTCTAGATTTAGGAATTCTGCCCCACTCTCCAGAGCCTATCATTCTCTGTATTTGACATGGAGTTACTTGGATTACTGAATTTTTGAGCTCTCTCCTTCTTCCCTTTCCCTCTCCCTCCTTCCCTTCAACCCTCCTCTCTGCTTCCCACTCTTCCTCCTTTCCTTCATTTTCCCCAAGCGTCCAACTCTACCTTCATTTTGCCTCTCTGCTTCTTAGGGTCCATCCTTTTATGGCCGGAGAAGGAGGGCCAGAAGCATGAAGTGATTTGTCTAGGGTTGCAGTTAGTGGCTTGGTAAGAACCCAAATGCATCTTCAGAATTGGGCTTCTCTTTCTGCTCTGTTGTTTGTCCATAGTTTCTCTCTTGCTCTGTGCTGGTCATTCTTCTTATAGATAATATTCAGCCCTCCCAAACTACAGGTAAGTATAGACGTTCAGATTGTAGTTTTATTCTAGACTATGGGAAGGGGCAGTAGAGGGATGGACAGTGAGAAGCGGGGCTCGAACTCACGGACCGCGAGATCATGACCTGAGCCGAAGTCGGCCGCTTAACCGACTGAGCCACCCAGGCGCCCAATAACATGTATTTAAAATTAAGGTATGAACAACGTTTACAGACATGATGCTACTGCGCACTTAAATAGAAGTGGAAACATCACTTTTACACGCACTCGGAAATCAAAGAATTCATTTTGACTTGCTTTATTGTGGGGCTCTGGAACTGAACCCATGGAATCTCCCAGGGATCCCGGCTGAGACTCTGTTCTTGGGCCAGACATCCTTGTGTGTTACAGATGACCGGCTTTCCTGGTCTCCTGGGCCTGCAGACTTTCCCGGCCTGAGGACTGACAGAGCTAAAACCAGGCCAGTCGCAGGCACACAGGTACACTTGGTCACCCTAATAGCTCCCTTAGCTGACATAACCTCCCCAGGGGTTTCTCAGAGGGCCAGCCGCTTAGCTGTGTCTGCACCCTAGCAGTCTATGTAGCTTTGACCCGAAATAGGACTGCTGTTTTCTGTTTACATTGATTTTAGCCCAGAATAAATCCGAATGTCTTCATTTTTTCTTATCCGGGAAGAACCACCCTATCTGGTGCACTGCCTAGAAGAGGTCACCTTCCTTGCCTGCGGCATCAGTCAGAAGTCACGGCAAAGTGCTAGGAAGTCAGCAATCTCAAAAAACACTTAATAAGCACTTAATAAAGACTGTGGCAAGGTCAATTAAGCATCTGACTCTTGGTTTGGGCTCAGATCATTACCTCATGGTTCGTGAGCCTGAGCCTCGGGTCAGGCTTTGCGCTGACAGCATGGAGCCTGCTTGAGAGTCTCTCTGGCTGCCCCTCCCCCACTCGTGCTTGCTCTCTCTCTCTCTCCCAATAAATAGATTAAAAAAAAACCCCAATTGTCAGGACCCTACAGGGACTGTGCCCCCCTAGGACACACTGAACCATCTTCTTCCTAACGGAGCAGAAAGATTATTCACCATTTCCATACATTTTCCTTGAAAGCGGTCCCCACACCCCACACAAAGGGGATTTTTTCCACTTCTTTTGTCATTAGATCAGCACGTGCAATATTGCTTTAATTCATACTACCTGGATATTTGGGCCAGTCTGGCAGCTTACACAGAGATCAATCAGTGTCTCTGTTTTTTTCTTTTAAACCGGGGGAAGGTACTTTAGCCTGCTGGGAAGCACAGTCTATTTAGTTACAATGTGTGCCGATGTAAAAGCAAGAATAAACACAGGTTGCAATTAAGGCATCGTGTCTAAGAGCAATTGAGGGGTCTGGGTTCGTAAGGGACTTCCCACCACGTTCACACTACATTTTTGTGTGCACCTCTCGTGATTCCTGCACCAGAGACAGGTAGAAAAGATTGACACTAGTGTTTATTCTTTGGCCACCAACTGCCAGACCTGATCTGGGGAGATGACCTAAATGGTTTCACTGTATCTGCCCAGTGGCCCCACAAGGCAGGTCCCTGACCCCTATGTGTAGGTGACTTAACAATGCCCGGAGAAACGAAATGATTTTTCCCCACTTGTCATGGCTTGTAGGTGCTATAGGGGTGAGCCGAACCCACATCAGCTTGGCGTGGATGCCCACGCTCTTGCCACCTCAAACGTCCATTGCTGTTCTCTGGGGGAAGAGGCTGAGGTCCATGGTGTGGCCTGGCCAAGGCTCAGTGACAGCATGTGAGGTCTGGAAAAGACCCTGGAGGTCTTGAAGCACAGCCTGCTCGTTTGATGGGGGAGGAGATAGAACTGGGGAGAAGCTGGGTTGAGGTTGCTGCCTGCTGACTGCGGGCCCATGGAGCTGGGTACCCCCAGCCCCAGGCCGTGGCCCTAGTGCAGGAGCTCAGACAACCTCTCTCCACCCTCCTGCACAGCTCACCTTGCAGAATCCACACTGAGGTGAGTAACCATGTGCCTGGAGCCTCTCTTCCCTCGAAGGAAGGTGGGGAGAAAGTGATGGAGAGTTAGGGTCGCCCTCTGCAAGAACCCTTCTGCTATTCTCCTGCTTAGGCATTTGCTTCCAAAATCTAGGCAAACTGTGGCCCTTCTGTAGCCACGGGGCAGAGCTGGGGTGACTTTGAAAGCTGTGGATGCATCCGCTCTAAGGAGGAACCTTGGGGTAGGTGAGCAGAGTTAGATGTTTTGCCAAATTGGACGTAATTCCGATTTTTCAAGAGTGGAGTTGTGTTGGTGAATAATGCGTTGCTAGCTGGTGTTTCTCAAGCATCAGCTCGTAACGAGAACCTGGAGGGGCTGTTAATTCTCAAATGCCGGGGCCCTGGCCTCGGAGATTCTGATCCAGGAGGTCGGGATGCACCTGGAGAATTCCCACGTCTCCTTAGCCCCTGGGAGGTGCAGGGGCAAAAGGCCTGATTGCCAGTCACACCCCAGGAGTGCTGTGTTAATGCACTTACGGAAAGCAACCCAGCCTCTGCGTGACCGCCAGGCCCGGGGCCGATGCACCTGAGCACTGAACGTGGCCATGCTTCTCTAAGGTTTTAGTTTTTAGCAAAACATACTGTGTGAAGCACGAGCCTAAGGATTTCTACCAGTGAGTCCTTCTGCTGACAGCTTATTTTGCAGTGTAGATGAATGTAGATGCTGTAACTTAGGCATACATTTGGTCATACGATGGGTGACACCCAGTCTTCTGAAATAGGACAATTCACAAGAACACCGCTCTTGTGCACAGTGGGTGCTGCTGGTGTTTTCGTTAATCCCTGTGCGAGAGTCTACAGCCTCTCCCTTGTTGTTATTGTTGTTTCTGTAAATGGAATCCCATGTCCTTCACACCAGGTTCATTTATAGACGTGACTCCTTACTAGAGGCCCCTGTCTTTCTGACCCCCAGTCCCACTTTGTTCCAGGAAGACTAAAAGTCCCAGGCACAATTACGTTTGCGTGAATTCTTTTTTTTTCGTGGCTATTCACTGATGAGAAAGGCGGATGGACCTGACAGAACAAGGGGGAAAAACCCTGTTAAAGAATGACTGTGATTGAAGGAGCCAAAGGCTGCAGTGAGGAATCACCTTTATTTATTTTTCATGTTTTATTTATTTTTAAGAGAGTGCAAGTGGGGGAGGGGGAGGGCAGAGCCAGAGAGAGAGAGAGAGAGAGAGAGAGAGAGAGAGAGAGAGAGATTGGGAGGGAGGGAGACAGAGAATCTGGAGCAGGCTCCGGGCTCTGAGCTGACAGCATAGAGACTGTCGTGGGGCTTGAACTCACGAATCGTGAGCCAAAGTCGGATGCTTAGTCAACTGAGCCACCCATCGCTTCTCGGCCTTTTGGCTAAGATCAAGTGCAGTTGAGCCACCCAGGCGGCCTGAGGAATCACCTCTAAGTGGCAACGTTTCAGAGTACCTGGGTGGCTCAGTTGGTTAAGCAACTTGATTTTGTCTCAGGTCACGATCTCGCCGTTTGTGAGTTTGAGTCCCGCATCAGGCTCTGTGCTGACAGCATGGAGCCTACTTGGAGATTGTCTCTCTGCCCCTTCCCTGGTTGCTCACTGTCTCTCAAAGAAAATAAATAAATAAATACAATGAAAAAAATGTAAGTGGCTACTTCTTGAATTCATTTGCAAAAGCACTGCCAAACACTGATGGCATAAAAACCATTGAGGGCAAAGCAGCAGAATGTTGTTTTCCCTGCACCTTCGGAGATGATTGCCCATGCTGATTCGTGATTTATTTCCTGTACTAAAAAGCTTAGAAGGAGGGAATCCATTCAGTCAAATAGAAAAAGGAGAATCCAGCACACGTCTTTTTAATTACTGGAATAAAATGCAGCCTCACAGAAAGCCCCCTTGACAGGTTTGCCATTACATTTGATGAACAATTTGGTGAATTTTTAGGACGTTGCCTTGCAAAAGACACCATCAAATGGCACACTCATGGGGGCACCTGGATGGCTCAGTTGGTTAAGCATCTGTCTCTTGATCTCAACTCAGGTCTTGATCTCAGCGTTGTGAGTTCAAGACTGTGTTGGGCTCCCTGCTGGGCATGAAGCCTACCTAAAAAAACAAAAAGCAACACACTTCTTTGAGAACTGAAAAGGTCTGATTCTTAAGCAGAAAATCACATGACGCTTCAGAATGAGAAAAGGCCCTTGCAGAATGTGGTTACTTGTGTTGATGCCATTTGGTCCCCTGCGCCGGCCCGAGCCCACCCCTCCACCTCCTTTCCCCCCCCCTTCCCCCCCCCCCTGCTCTCTTGGGTTCTCCCCCTCACTTTCTGTTTGAGTTTTTCTCATCCCAGAAATGGGGGAGAAACATAAAAGACTTCTTTTATAGTCTGCTATTTTGGGAGGTATCTGAGGCTGTCTTTGACCCTTATTTCATTTAAATTGTTTTTCCATGCAAATGTTTGTTCTCTACCTAATTTTGGTCACTTCTTTGCAATGCCCTTTTACAGAACAAAAATAAAAATAGGTGCTAGTGTCACTGAGTGGAAGTTTGCTTCCCAAATGTCCTTAATTGTCTTTAATCCAGTTCTCTCTCATCAGAGAACCGTGGCTGCTAGTGCTATTGGGAGAGAATATTTTCCTCTGCTCTGACAGATTCTTCCCTTAGTGCATTGACCCCAAGCCCTCTAATTATGGCTAAGTGTCCTGCAGTTATGACACTTGGGCATAGATGGTCCTTATACAGCTAGGTTTTCTTCGGGCAGTTTACTATTTTGACTTCTTTCTTATTGACAGTTATGTAAAAATACTTTCAAACTTTTAATGGCTATGATAAAGTCCGTTGGATTGATGTATCATGCTCCTTTTAACTGTTCCTCAGTGGTGATATTAAAAAATTTTTTTGTGTGTATATAATACCTGCTTTTGCTTTATTCAATCCCAGGATACTCCCAGGAGTGAGTGAGATAATTGGGTCAAAGGGCATTAATATTTTCATAGCTCTTGAAACAGTTCGTCAGACATATTCTTACGTGTGAGTGCAATTCCTCTACCATATTGGCAGCATTTGGTATTACTGTTACTTCGATGCATTTTGCAATCTTGACAGATGGAAAGTGGTACCTGTTATTTCAAAATTTTTGTTTCTTTCATAACTAGTAGGGTAGTACATTCCCTAATATATTCCTTTGGCATTTGTTTCTATCATTTACAAAATGCCACTTTATGTAGGTCAATATCAGTTACTGGATATATACTCAGTTCATTGAACACTGAGTTTATTGGACACATTCTAACTATGGGTAGGATAGGAGGGAGGGAGGGAGAGAAGAAGGAAGCAAGAGGGGGAAAACTTGTGTCCTAACAATAGCATTGGCAGAGCTCGACCTTGCTTAGAGAAGGGCCAATCTTATAAAACCTGTCCCAAATTAAAATTAGACTACCATAGGGGGCAGTCCAAATATACAGGTGTTAGGAACCAAAGGCTTGTGTTTATTCTTCGCTGCTTTGTTATGAATGTGTTTAGTGTTACCATATGCTCTTCTCCCTTTGAGATGGGCATTTTGCCATGTGTATAATGCTTTGAGACTATTAATTACTCTGTATGAAATAAGTTATTATTACTGCGATTTTCTTCTGTGATGCTTCCAGTTCTCCAGAAGAAGTGGGTTTTTGTTTTGTTGGTTTAGGAATAGACTACTTCTTACACTGAGACTTAGGTTCAGAGATAGGACCCGTGCTATGGGAAGGTTTCATGATAGCTCAGCTCTTGGGGGTCTGCATAATTTGGGGAAGACATTTGTCACTGGTGACACTGTTGGAAGACTCGAGCCTGCTACATGGCTTCTGATCTGCTTGGGGACATTCAGTATTTCCAACCTATTTTTTTTTTTTTTATGGCTAGTGCTAATGAGGATCTATAGACTCACAGAGATGAGCCGTCTATTTCTCTGCCTCTAAGTAGGACAGCCAGCAGGTGGGGCTTTTTTCAATCATTTGTTCAATCATTCATTAGTTCATGTATGAATCTAGCTCATGTTTATTGAAGACCTACAATGCCAGGCACTGCACTAGGAACTCTGATTAAGAATTGTTTAGGGAAGGAAACATAGCCATGCTTCCCCTTGGTCTCCTGTTGCTAATTCTCTGATGTCTTTCAGGTAGTGGTTCAGAAAGTAGCAAACTAACTTTGGCTAATCCAACACTCAACCTCATCCCACTCCCCCAGCACATGATAAGGCTGATAAGATCCTTGAGCCAAGAAAGGAGTTAAAGGAACATATGTGACTTCAAGATCAGAATGTGGAGAAAATGGATGCCTCATCAGAAATGGGATCAAGGATGTGTGGGTGGCTCAGTTGGTTAAGTGTATGACTTCAGCTCAGGTCATGATCTCACAGTTCACAAGTTCAAGCCCCGCATCAGGCTCTGTGCTGACAGCCCAGACCCTGGAGCCTGCTTCAGATTCTGTGTCTTCCTCTCTCTCTCTGTTCAGCACCCTCCCCCCATCGCCCCACTGCTTGTACTCTCTTTCTCTCTCAAAAATAAATATTAAAAAAAATAAAAGAAATGGGATCAGAGCAGGGATGGACAAGAAACAGTGATCAAAACGCTGGCACTTTATACTGTTGTGAAAATTCTAGAGGATGGCATACATAAAGCACCTGATGATCTGATTTGCATTTTCTGATGATTCATGACTACTAGGTTGATTGGATTGTAGGAGAACAAGAGAGGTTGAGAGACTAGGCAGAGGCAGTAGGAGTGTTCAGATTGATGATAGGAGCTTAGATTACACTATGGAGATGGAGAGAGGTGGACAGAGCACAGATATATTCTAGAAGTTGAAATGACTGTAGTTGATGAATTATTAGATGTGTAAGACAGGGCAAAGGAAAGAATAAAGGTTGAGTTCTGGGCTCTGGCTTGAGCACAGGAGTACTGCCATTTATTGCATCATGAAGGACAGGAATGGGGCGTTATGCTGGGTGGGGGAAGTAAGAGTCTGTGTATGTGGGGAAAGGGGAAATTCTGAGACCGCCATTTTGAGAAATCTTGTCTATAGTTTTCTCCAGACACGTATGAGGAAACAAATTGATTACTTACATGTGGGTCATCTTCCACAAAGCTGTCCTAGTTGAATATATGGTTTCAATTTGCAGAGATTTCATCTCCTTTAAAAAGATATGATTCCATTCAGGCTTAAAAGAAAAGCTTTGACAAGAAAGAGGTATATTATAAACTTTCCTGGCCCCTGGAATTTTCTGTTCAATTTTTGTAGTGAGAAGACTGTGCCTGGGTGGCTCAGTTGGTTAAGCATCCAACTCTTGATTTTGGCTCAGGTCATGATCTCGTGGTTCGTGAGTTGAAGCCCCACGTGGGGCTTTGCACTGGCAGTGTGGAGGCTGCTTGGGATTCTCTCTCTTCCTCTCTCTACCCCTCCCCCCTTTCTGTCTCTCTCTGTCTCAAAGTAAATAAATTTTAAAAAAGCATATTGGACATTCACTCAGCCTATCACCCTATGGCAAGTACTGTTCAAAGAACTTCACACCTACTATTTCATTTAATCTGCACTGTAACCATATTAAGTTAGGTTCTCTTACTCTTCTTATTTTACAAGTGGGGAATCTGTGCTATGAGTAGGCCAAACACTTGTCTAAAGTCATAGAGATAGTAAATGGCATGGTTGAACTTTAAACCTTGGCAGTGGTGTCAGAACTGGTGCTTTCAATTCCTAACTAGACGCCACAGAAGAAAATACCATAGAAACTGAGATTGTTTTCTCATGTTGGATGCTTAACTTTAATAAAAGTGTGCTCAATTTCTTGGGTTTTTTTTGAGCTCAGGTTAATCTGTTTCTCTAGGGACTGACATTGATGGATGTTTTGCAGATTCACCAGAGAGGGAAAGATGGTAAACAAATGAGGAAGGAAATACATCCTTTTTTTGGTGTGTGTGTGTGGGGGGGGGAGGGGGTAGGTGTGTGTATACATATGATACAAACATGCAAGATCACTCACATAGGCATCCAAAACTATGGTGTCTGGATGTCATAAGGGAGCTCATGGATTGTCTTTTTACCAGAAACCGTTTCTGAGGATTAGAGGATCACACATAACTTGCTAGAGGTTGAGATAGCAGTGGAACCGAGTTTCACAATTCGGGGGTCACACAGACTTTTCTCTTGCTCTCTTGTGTATGCTGTGTTATCTCCCGTCCACCTCCAAAGGATGTGCCCTTCCTGATAATTCTGTGTGAGAAGTCTGGAGAAGAAGTAATAATGGTAGACAGTGATTCATTTAAAAATAATCACAGATGGGAGCGCCTGGGAGGCTCAGTTGGGTCATTGTCTGACTCTTGATTTCACTTCAGGTCATGATCTCAAGGTTCGTGAGTTTGAGCCCTGAGTTGGGCTCTGCGCTGACAGTGCAGAGCCTACTTGGGGTTCTCTCTCCTTTTCTGCCCCTCTCCCACTTGCGTATTCTCCCTCTCAATATAAATAAGTACAAATAAAAAAAGCAAAAACATTAAAATATAACACAGAGGGCATGAGGGAGGGGTGCCTGACTGGCTTAGTCAGAAGAGCATGTGACTCTTGATCTTGGCATTATGAGTTAGAGCCCCACATTGGGTGTAGAGATTACTAAAAAATAAATAAATAAAAATAATCGTGGATACTGCAGTGGAGATTACAGAGGAGTTCTGAGGCACCCTAACTATTATCTTCTAAGATTGGTCATCTTCCTGAAGATCTTCAGTTAATTGTTTCTGCCACTGTCTCTAGGTGGCACTGTTTCCCCTTTATCGCTACTCTGAGAAAACACACCATATTTTCCTTACAACACCTCATAGCACCACGAGGTAAGGCTGAAGGTTGCTTGTACATCTTCACTCCAAGGTAGGGGAATAACTAAATGTCTGCACTTCACAGAGGCAATCCACCCTTCTTCTTGTCCAGTTGCCACAACTGGAGAAACGGCTCCAGAACCCAGGACTTGGTGAACTAGAGAAACAGAGATTGTAGAACTTGTTCCTCTGGGGGAAAGTAGGAGAGGTATGATTCGGTTGAAGGGATCCAGAAGAATCACATTCAGAGTTTGGAGAGTGTGGGGAAAAGTAAAAGCCAATGAAGCACTTTTATGATTTCAAACCCAAACCTCAGGGAACTAAGGAAAGGGCACCATGAGGGTAGGTGTCTAAATGGAAGCCTCTTGCAAGAGAAACAAGAAATAACCAGGACCAGAAGGGTGTGGTTGTGAAGATGTGGAGGACAGAAAGATCTTGGGATAGAGAAGAGAGCTGGGGTTTCGGGGAGAATCTGATCATGCAGAGTAAATGGATACGGATGGTTTTGAGTCTTTCTGTAAATAGAGGAGGATATGGTGGATGGATCCATTCACTGTCGTAGATGTGAATGTCCTTTGGCAGTCGGAGACTTTTTGAAGAAGGATCCCCAAAGGAAGAGTTGTCAAAGGTGCATCCTGGAAATTAGGAAAACCCACAGGACCAGGTGGACAGAAGACTGTATTGACTAATGATGCGATTTTCAAGAAGAAGGAAAAACAGGCCTCGGATTTCATTACTGCCCACAGAAAACTTGATCATTTTTTCTCCAACTTTAACTACAGAACGATGCACATTCTTTCCCTCAGGCTCTGCTTCTCGAGGTGTGTTTATGCAAAATAGGAAGGAAATACTGAGATGTATTTGTTTTTTTGTTTCTATTTTTTTCAAGCAGGAAATGATTCTTTTTACTAAGAGGGACTTTGGGTGGACATCCTTCACTGAAGGATGCTTGTCTGTCTCTGCTCGTGCGTGGGGAGGGCTTCGAGGAAAGAAACAGGGAGCTGCAGTGTCCCTGGCAGAGCGTGCATTTGCAAACAGTGTTGAATAGGCAAAACTTCCAGCAGGAATCGGAGATTCAATGACTCTGTACTGGGAAAAGAGAAACAGAGACCAAGACATCACTTCAAAGGATAGGAAATAATAGGGATTTCTCTAGAAAAGTTGCGCTTCTCAGAAGAGAGGCAGACAGAACAGCATGGAGACTGTTCCCTTAGGTCAAGGGGGCAGGCCTAGCAGCAATTCTACAGGGAGGAGGGGTTGAACCCTGTAACGTGAATTGCAACTGTATTCTTTTCTACATAGACTTACGGAAATTTTCAGTGATCCATAAATATAGACACACTACTATACTCATAGTTCAATTTCAGTAATGATCAACTCATGGCCAATTTTGTTTCATCTGTATCCTCTGTTGCCCTCGTATATTTTTAAATGTTTTATTTATTTTAGAGAGAGAGTGAGTGAATGAGTGTGAGCATGAGTGGGGGATGGGAAGAGAGACAGGGAGAGAGAGAGAAACCCAAGCAGGCTCTGCACTGTCAGCACAGAGCCCAAGACAGTGCTTGAACCCACAAACTGTGAGATCATGACCTGAGCCAAAATCAAGAGTCAGACGCTTAACCAACTGAGCCACCCAGGCGTACCTTCCCTCTTACTATTTTTGAAGCACAGCCCAGATATTGTAGTTTATCTGTGAATATTTCAATATGGGCGCATCAAATATACCAGCATTCAAACTTTTAATTGTCTCATAAATGTCATATATATTTTTTTTAAGGCCAGATCTAAATAAGATGCATCCACTCTGATTGGTTTTTATGTCTTTTGGTCTTTTCAAAGCCAGAGGCTCCCTTCACTCTAGTTTATATTTATTCCTTGCAATGAATATGTGGAAGACAGCTCTATTCTTTTTTTTTTTAAGAGAGAGAGCGAGCGAGCAGGGGAGGGGCAGAGAGAGAGAGAGGGGGAGACACAGAATCTGAAGCAGGCTGCAGGCTCCGAGTCTGTGCTGACAAGCACAGAGCCCGACATGGAGCTCGAACTCACAGGCTGTGAGATCATTACCTGAGCTGAAGGTGGACACTTAACTGAGCCAGCCAGATGCCCCTAGACAGCTCTATTCTTGAAGTTGCTTGGATAGAAGCATCTGTGGCAGAAACTGGCTAGACATTCACCAACCCACCTTCCTTTTTCCTTGCTGTATGCCAACAAAACTATAATTCCCAGCATTCTTTGCCATTAGAAGGGATCAAGTGATTGAGTTGTGGTCAATAGAATGTTGGTGGAAGGGATGGGTGCTCCTTACACCTGGCCCATTAAGACCTCCCATGTGCCCTCACCATGCTCTTTCCCCTTTCCTGGTGAAACCAAATCCATGCATTAAAGATGGTGGAACCACAAACAAAGTGCTTGCATCTGAGTCACCCCTTGGAGGGTAACACCTGGCTGTCCAGGAGCAGCCTATTTTGCTGGGTTTGTGACATCAGCTATCATTTCCTCAACAGATAAAGTTTTATATGAGTCTCATTATAGAGCAGTTCTCAACCCTGGGTACATATTACAAATGCAGTAGGATCTTTTCAAAAAGACTAATGCCTGGGCCCTGACCCAGGGCAGTTAAATCTAAATCACTGGGAAGAAAGGGTTCAGGGCATTCAAACAAGGTATTTAAACAGAGTACAATGTGTAATGGTAACATATTTCTGGGGCTGAGGACTACTGTTAGCGATTGTGGTTTCTGTTATTCTTATAGTTTCTTTTTCTCATTTCCTCAAGGTGCTGAGCTGAAAAACCCCTCTACATATTGTTCAACTTGTTACTCACAGATACTAGGCAGGATACACACTGGCTATAGTCAAGATTGTGGAATGTCTTGTGGTAAAATCAGTTATAGAGCTTCTCACCCCCAGTTGCCTACCTCTTTAATGGGACTTACTCTTTCTGGGGCGCACAGTCCTGAAACTCTCCATTGTAATCCTCTGTTTATATGTATGTTTCTGCCAGGAGATGAAGAACCCGCCCCCCCCCTTTTTTAGTGTTTTCTTTATTTTGAAAGAGCGAGCAGAGGAGGGACAGAGAGGGCAGAGAGGGAGAGAGAATCCCAAGAAGGCCCCTGGATGTCAGCATGGAGTCCAATGTGGGGCTTCAACCCATGAACTGTGAGATCCTGACTTGAGCTGAATCCAAGAGTCGGATGCTTAATGGACTGAGCTACCACTGAGCTTTTCTTGAGAAGAAGAGCACTGTGTCCTATCCCTGTGATCTTTGGACAAGAACAGGGGCAGTCCTATAGTAGGCTTTCATTACGTCCCATTGACTGATGAATGAATGAATGAATTTATCACAGGGAGATTATGGAAGCGAGTCCAGAGAGGAGTCATTCTTCCAGAAAGGAGAACTACGTATAAAGGGAAATGAGTTGCCTCATTTGAGTTGACTCAAAGCAAATAAAGCAAGAAGGCTTCTAGTAAATTAGGTTTGAAGAAGTATGTATAGGAGAGAGGGAGTGAGATCCATACCACCCTTAGAATCATGAATTATACATAGAAGCCGATAAAAAGCATATGTCCACAGCATAAAATGGTAGACTTGGTGGGGCATCTGGGTGGCTCAGTCAGTTAAGCATCTCACTCAATCTCAGCCCAGGTCTTGCTCTCAGGGTCTTGGGTTCAAGCCCCATATTGGGCTCTGCACTGGTTGTGAAGCCTACTTAAAAAAAAGTAGTGGACTTGGAAGAGATTGATGTAGTCCAGTATTTCCCAGATGGTAGTCTGTGGACCCCTGGGAGTCCCCAAGACGCTTTGGGGTGTCTTCATGGTCAAACTATTTTCATAATACTACACATGATTTTTTTTTCTTTGGGTTGACATTGCGTCCAGGTCACAAAAGCACTCATGGGTAAAACCGAAGATGCTTTAGCACTGATCAAGGAGGTGGCACGAAAGTGTACCAGTAGTCATTATATTTTTCACCATTGCACACCCACCATGAAAATAACTTGTAAAAATGCCCATTTTAAGAATGTTCTCGATGAGGCAGCGCAAATTATTTTATTACATCTTGACCCTTGAGTCAGTGACTTTTTACTCTTCTGTATGACAAAACAGGAAGTAATCAAGAAAGCATTTGTGCTGCATGCTGAAGTATGAAGTTTGCCTCTAGGAAAAGCACTTATGTGGTTGAGTTGCATCTTGAACTAGCCACTGTTCTCATGCTATACCGTTTTTATTTGAAAGAATGATGGACGAACTATGGTTATACAGACCTGGGAAGCTAACAGACATTTTCTCGAAAATAAGAGAAGTAAGCCTACTAGCTCAAGAAAAACCCCTGAAAGTAATTGTTTCCAATGATAAAACTTGAGCTTTCAACCAAAATTAGAATTTTGGAAAAGAAGTGTCTATCATTGTACTCAATAGCATGCTACCATGTAAAGATATTCTTCTTTTTAAAATTTTTTTTTCAAATTTCATTTTTGAGAGAGAGTGAGAGAGAGAGAGAGAGAGAGAGAGAGGAAGCATGAGTGGGGGAGGAGCAGAGAGAGAGGGAGACAAAGAGTCCGAGGCAGGCTCCAGGCTCTGGGCTGTCAGCACAGAGCCTGATTTGGGGCTCAAACTCACAAAGTGTAAGATCATGACCTGAGCTGAAGTTGGTCGCTCAACTGACTGAGCCACCCAGGTGCCCCAAATGTAATGATTTTCTGATGAGGTTGGTGGTGATAATCATGAACATGCTTTTTTTGGTGTTCAGAGTAATAAGTCCACATTTGTAGGATCTGAAATATGCCAGTGAACCAATATATTGCCAAGTGACCAATGCATGCTTTTATAAAGTCATACAGCAGTCAAAGCAACATCTAAAGTGCAAGATGGGCCCATGGATGTTCATGTAATAGGATCTGAAAAGTTTATTATAGGGCTTCTGCATTGCAATGTCAAGGCACTACCCAGTAGGAAGCTTGGTATAGCGTCATGGATGACTATCCGGCAATTCTCTGGGAAGGCTATTAAAATATCCTTCCCTTTTCCAACTATGGATCTCTGTGAGGCTGAGTCTTCTTCATAAACTCCAATCCAAACAACATATCATGGTAGATTGAATATAGAAGTGGATGTGAGACTCTGGTTGTCTCCCATCCAGCCAGACATTAAAGAGATTTGTACAATTAAAATTTTCTTTTTCTTCTCACTGATTTTTAAATTTGTTTTGGAAAATAGTTATTTTCCAAAAGAAGATGTTTTGTGGGTTAACATGTCATAGGATTTACGAGCGCTCACGTAAAAAACTTCCCTGTGTTAAATCCTTGTATGTTAAATATTGATGGATGTCATCTGCCAAAACAAAGATTTTGGGTTCCCCTCTAATTCTTTTGAGTTTAATGGGGTGCTGAGACCAAAAAGAGCTGGGAGCTACTCTAGCCCTTTTCTTTGTGGTTCTGATGGGGAAATGGAGGTGAGAACCACAGAGAGACCCACAGTTGCTGGCCTAAGAGAGATGGAACAGTCACAGTGCTGGCCTAAGTTGCCAAGATAGAAAAGACAGTGCAGAAGAAAGCGCTTTCAGACAAGAAAACGACCACACAAACAGTTCCTTGCTGGGAGTGTTTCTCTTGAATGTTTTTATGACCTGGAAATGTGGTTGTCATCAAGGGAGATTCTCAGCTTGAATAATGTATGGCGTGGCGCAACTTACCAGAAACAAGTGCTTCACTTTATGATTCTAAACTTAAAAACCCTTCCATATGCATCTCCATCACTTGTCTTTTTGGGAACATCCAAATGAAAACAGCAGCAACAAAAAAGGGGCAGTAGCCATAGGAAAATGGGTGACTTATGGTAATTAGGGTTGGTTGGTGGTTGGGGGGGTAGAGGGCAAAAGTCCCGTGTCCTGGTTCTCAGCCCAAGTGACTGCAGGAAACAAGCCTGAAATGAGACCCTCCATAGCAATGTTCTGCTGAAACAGATGTGATGGGGGAGCACAGAGTGCTGTAAAACACGTTTCTCGTGGGCTATGTGACTGTCAGACACAAGAAGGCTCAGCTAATCCAAGCCTTCCAAGGACCAGCAGTGTTGAACTTCAAGTCATGTACCACTGTTGGAAGCTATTGGGGAAGAGAAGAAGAGGGTTCCAGGTCTGGGAAGTGGCAGAGAAGAAGGTGATGTGGGGTTGGGGTAGAAAGTGTGGTCATACAGTATACTGTTCACCCAGAGCTGAGCATTTTAAAGATTTTATGTTATTTTAATTTTTAAAAAATGTTTGTTTATTGTTGAGAGAGAGAGACTGAGCCTGAGCAGGGGAGGGGCAGAGAGAGAGGGAGACACAGAATCCGAAGCCAGCTCCAGGCTCTGAGCTGTCAGCACAGAGCCTGATGCGGGGCTCAAACTCACGAACCAAGAGATCATGACCTGAGCCGAAGTCGGACGCTTAACTGACTGAACCACCCAGGTGCCCCTTAAAGATTTTATTTTTAAGTAATCTCTACATGCAACATGGGGCTTGAACTTACAACCCTGAGATCAAGAGTCGCATGCTCTACTGAGTGAGCCAGCTAGTCTCCCTGTCACTGAATATTTTATTTGTATTTATTTTTATTATTTTTAAAGTTTATTTATTTATTTATTGAGAGTACAAAAGCATGTGAGCAAGGGAGAGGCAGAGAGGGAGGGAGAGAGAATCCCAAGCATGCTCCACACTGTCAGCACGGAGCCCCAGGCAGGGCTCGAACCCATGAACTATGAGATCATGACCTGAGCCGAAACTAAGAGTTGGTTGCTTAACCACCTGAGCCACCCAGGCGCCCCACTGAATATTAAAAAAAAATTTTTTTTAACGTTTATTTATTTTTGAGAGAGACAGAGCATGAGCGGGGGAGGGGCAGAGAGAGAAGGAGACACAGAATCCAAAGCAGGCTCCAGGCTCTGAGCTGTCAGCACAGAGCCCGACACGAGGCTCAAACCCACGTGGCCATGAGATCATGACCCGAGCCGAAGTTGGACACTCCACTGACTAAGCCACCCAGGCACCCCTTATTTTAAATGAGAGAGATCAAGTTCTCAGAATCTGAACCTGGGTGAGAGAGGTCCCCAATCTGGCCTCCCCTAGCCACGTACCTGCCCACAGGGCAAAGAATCTGCATGGGCAGTGGGACTCTCCCTCACTCAGCCCACTCTGCTCACTTGTAGGACATGCTTTGGGTTCTAAGTTACTGGAATTCTCTACACAAACAGTCCCCATTCTATATCTGGGCTGGACGTGTCCTGCGGGGGTGATGCTCTGTATGACAGGTGGCAATTTGAAAGGAGGGCGGGTGGAGTTTGGACATGTGGTCTGTGGTGCCCCCACTGAAGCACATGAGGTCCTTTGTGATACAGATGGAGCCAAGAGCCATGGGTGGCTGTCCTCCTCTGATATTATTCCTGCACAAAACTCTGATGAGTCTCAGAATTTTAAGTGAATCTGACCTTCTCTAGTTCATCAGCTTGTTGTTGTCAAGGTAGGGAGACAGAACGTAGTTTTTTAACAGTGGGACACTATTTGTACTCTTGCCTGGGGCCCCACGGATGTTGTTAGGTCAGGTGTGTCCAAAACTGTGTTTGCAGACATGCTGGCTGACCTTTAGTCCTGGAATGTTCTCGGTGAGCCGTGGTCTCTGTCTTCAGTCATTTCTTTTCCAAAAACTCAAAGTGCAGGATCATGACCTTTGCTCACATGGTGAATTCTTAGCCAAATAAACATGTTTGTATCTGGGCATGAGATCAGAGAATTTGACTAGTCATTAGAGTTATCAATGGGTCAAAGAACCCATCCCTGAGGGCAAATCAACTGGGCCCGTGGGCAGTGTTCCAAGCTAGTGGGCAAGGAATGGATGTCCTCTCAGGAGTATCCAGGATGCGTTCCTGTGTTGTTGCTAGAATCTTCTGCACACATCAGGCCAGACAGATGGCTGCCCCAGCGCAGGGTCACTGACTTATCTGCAGCTCATGGGGAAGCAAGGCCTGCTGACTCAGAGACCATCAGACCCAGAGGAGCAGCGCATGGAACCAGAGCTCCTCAATCATGACACCGTCTGGGTGCCCGCCATACATTTGGAGGAGTGCCTGTTGACTCACCATCTAACAGCAGATGGCTCAATTAACAATCAGAACTGTGGCTACTGCAGGGAGTTAAAGATAGGACGTTCTAAATCTTTGCAAGTTGCTCATCAATATAGCCACAATTGTGGAGTGCCTCCTATGTGCCACTAAGTTCTTGGTGGTCATTGTTTACTTAATTTAAATTCACAGAACACTACTCTGAGCCACAGCCATTCTGAACATTTCCCAACATTAATTCATACAGTCCTCATAACAACTTTCTATTGGAGGCACGGTGCTTAATTACTTTTCATAATTCTTTTTTTTCTTTTTCTTTTTTTTACTTATTTTTAAGAGAGAGAGAGAGAGAGAGAGAGAGAGAGCGAGCATGAGTGGGGAAGGGCAGAGAGAGAGGGAGATGCAGAATCTGAAGCAGGCTCCAGGCTCTGAGCCGTCAGCACAGAGCCCGACATGGGGCTCGAACTCACGAACTGTGAGATGATGACCTGAGCCAAAGTCAGACCCTTAACTGACTGAGCCACCCAGGTGCCCCCTTTTTTTCTTTTTAAAGTAGGCTTTATGCCCAGTGTGGCACCCAACATGGGGCTTGAACTCAGGACCCTGAGATAAAGACCTGAGCACAAATCAAGAGTTGGATGCTAAACCAGTGGAGCCACCCAGGCTCTTGTAAATACAGTAGGTTCTTTTCTCAACTTATTTACATCCCTATTTTATTATTTATGTAGTTATTTGAAAAAACTTTTTTTGAATTTTTAAAAATTATTATTTTAAAGCACGAGTGGGGTAAAGGGCAGAGGGAGAGAGAGGGAATCTTAAGCAGGCTCCAAATTCATTGCAGAGCCCAATATGGTCAATCCTTTGACCCTGGGATCATGACCTAAGCCAAAATTGAGAGTTGGATGTTCAACCAACTGAACCACCCAGGCACCCCTATTTATTCTTTTAAGTAAGCTCTATGACTATCCTGGGGCTTGAACTCAGAACTTTGAGATCAGGAGTCACCTGCTGTATTGACTGAGCCAGCCAGGTGCCCACCATTTCATAACTGACAAAACTGAGGCCCAGAGTGGTCATGCCCAAGATTGTAAACTAGTCGGTGGTGAGTTGGGGGCATGAACGGAGGGCAGCCTGCTTCCAGGGATTAATATATTTAATTCTCCAGAGAGCCCTGCAGGGTAGACACTATAATCATCGCATTTCAGGAGGAGGAACATGAGGCTTAACCCACTAGGTTCCCCATCTGCCCTGGGCACGTGAGTTGGCTGTAGTAAGAGGTATTGGGTTCAAATCCTGTGTACCAAAGTGGTAGGACTGTGAGCATCCCCTACCCCTTTGCTGAGCATTCTCAACAAACAGGAGTTGGCCTCGTATTGAAAGACTTTGGCACTTGTTGAGGTCATGCCCGTATGCCATTTCCATTTTGGAAAAGGGGTCTACAGACAAACTGGGAGAGGCCTTGTGATCACCTTCAAAACACTTGAGATCTAGGAGGAGGACAGATGGACATTAGAGGGAACTGCATCAGCCTTGCTGCCTAATGACTCAGAGACTTTTGGTTCCTGAGCGCTTGGTTGACCTCTGTCTTGACTGTAACCAGGAGGTATGACGTGAAATGCTTCATCGTCCAGTGGAAAGAGCACTGGTTTTGGAGGCTGGCAGGCCTCGGGTTTGCTTGAAACCTGGAGTCTCCCAGTTTCCTCCTGTGTAAAATGGGGATGTGGACCAGGCTGGATGGAGGTGAGGACAGGGCACTGAGCAGGTAGCCCATACAAAGGCTGGTGTCTTTTCATTCAGAGCCTCACATGAGCTCCGAAAGGACCTGTCGCAAGCTCCCTGTAAAGGGGATCTGGCAAGCAAGGGGAGTATCATGCCAGCTTCTCCATCCCCTGGACTCCGGAAAGCAAAGCGAAGACCTCCCTGGCCAGCAGCGCAGCCCGCTGAGTCCACTGACGCAATGGCTCGGGCGGAAGGCCCAGCTCTGCCTGGCCCTGTGCCTGGGATCCTTGAGCCAAAATGCAGGAGCCAGGAGGCCTGGCTGGGAGGTCCGGCCTTCCTTTCTCTTCAGGCCAGGGACTGCCTCTCCATGCCCCCAGGGCTGCTGGCAGGGGGTGGGGGGGCGTGTTGGACCTTTGCAGAAGGGGAATGGGGTATCTCAGTGCAAGATTTCCCTTTTTCCTTCTCTCATTGGTGGTGTTTTGTGTTGTCGGATGAAGACAAGTGAGCGGGAGAGCCATTCCTGAGGAGCGATCACAGTTGGCACTTTGCCTTCTGGGCCAGGGCCGCAGAGGGCCAGGCGGCCGTAACATCACCGTTTTTGTATTCTTCAGGGGCCCTTAAGGAGCCCAGGTCTAGAAAGGTTTCGGAAGCATTGCCTTTGCTCTGCAGCCTGGCTCGGAGGTAAGGGCGGGAGCTGGAGCATATGTTCCATATTGATTTGCATTTGCACACTTCCCTGCATCCATTATCCCACCTCATTAGGGCTTGGAAGGGGAAGCAGAGCCAGCGTGGAAGCAGCATGCGCTTTCCTGAGCCCTGCGGAGAATTGTCCCAAACAGTAAATGAAACAGTTGCGAGGGCCGGCCAGGAGCCTGTGGGTGGCGGGGCACCTCCGGGCCCAGTCCCAGCTTCCAAGGGTCCAGCTGCGTCCATGTTACGTGGCCCAGCAAGGGCGCAGGCCAGGCCCGGTGGCTCCGTGATGGATGACCGCTCTGCAGCTTGCAGTCTCCCCAGAGCCCCGTGGATCCCCACCCGTCTGCACTCCTGGTTTCGCCTTCCTTGATCAGTAGAGCAAATGGTTAAAAACAAAGCCACGCCTTCCCTCTCCCGCTGCTGGGAAAGGCTAAAATTGACCACCTGTCAAAAGTGGGGGTGGACAGGGGTGCCCGGGTGGCTCAGTCAGTGAAGCGTCTGACTTTGGCTCAGGTCATGATCTCAAGGTTTGTGGGTTTGAGCCCCGCGTCCGGCTCTGTGCTGACAGCTCAGAGCCTGGAGCCTGCTTTGATTCTGTCTCTCCCTCTCTCTCTGCCCCTCCCCTGCTTGCTCTCTGTCTTTCAAAAATAAATAAACGTTAAAAAAAAATTAAAAAGAAAAGTGGGGGTGGACAAAAAACTATCATTTGGTTCTTAATGAAAATGACTTAAGGAAAATCCCAAGGTGAGGGCTGATCAAGAAGCAGGAGTGTGATAATAGGATAGGCCATAGGGGGGGAAGCTTGCCTGGATCGCTTTCAGGCACACTCCATACTTAAAGCCGAATGGACTTCAGTTGTATTTTGTGTCATTGTATCAAGAATGTACATGTGTATGTATATGTGTGTGTGTATATGTAATCGACTAAATCATTAAAATACAGGTATGGAAGTGGCCCAGGCTTCGCTAGACCTCCCAACAGCCCTGCCCAGAACTATATTCAAACGCCTACATAAGCCTTGCTTTTCATTCTTTGATCTCTGTGTTATGGTTTACTCCTGAGACTTTTCTCTCTCTTTCTTTAGTGGAGATCGGGTAGACCTGGCTCTGTCACTCAACAGCTGTGTGAGCATGAGTAAACCCATTGGACTCCCCTGGGCCCCCATTTCCTCACCTGTTGAGTAGATGGCACCATATTGATTGGCCTAGTTATGGTTGTTGAGGGTCTGTGACAATAAAATGACCCAACAATACCCACCAACGTGCTTTCATGGTGAGGTGCTGTATAAAAGTATCATTTGGGAATGAACAGAGACATTTTTCTGCCTTGCCTGTGAGACATTGTCTTTATTGATCATCTATTGAGTCTTTTCCTTAAGGCAATCTGTACTAGCTCTGGGCCTGTCATAAAGAAAGCAACACTGGCCAGAAGCTCGTCTTTGCAAATGAAAGGAATCCTTTATAATCTTCCCCCCAGGGTAGGAATCAAGCACATTCCGGGCTTCCTGTGGAAGGGCTGTGCCACAGGGAAGTATTTGGTGATTGCTCTTGCTTTCATCCAGGATGGGAAGTGGCCAGAGGAGCATTTGCAGACCTGCATGGTGGTCCCCAGGAGATAAGGGTCCAGGCTGGAGGAACGTCAGCAAGATTGTGGAGGATCAGTAGCAAGAGGTAAGGTCCAGCCAGCCCTGGGGCTTTGGCATGACCCAGGCCCAGGGTGAGAACATCATTTTATAGATGCTAATTTCCCCTGAGCAGACCCAAGAGCTGTCAGAACTTGTTTTCACTGCGTGTCCTCCGCGAAAAGTTTTCTCATGGGTCCGTGTTTTCTCAGCCCTAAATTAAGTGGTTCACAGTGCCATTTGCTTTCAGGTAACTTGAAAAGAAATCATTAGGCCCTAGAACACACAGTACAGAAGAGTGAGGTGGATTAGAAAGTAAAATCAGGCATGAGGACGACACCAGTTTACCCTCATGGAAGGGACTATTCCGCCAACTGTTCCTGTCTACTTTCCTTTCAAACATCCCCTCATTACCATTTTAAAACATGTGCTTATTCAGCTGCTCTCTAATTCTGCAGTTTGGCAAAGTAAAGTTGGTAGTATTAGCCCTTCTGTGGTAGCTCAGGTGTGAGGCATGTGGGTCCCTGGCAACTTAAGGCGTATGGGGGCTTAGAGGGGGTGAGTCCAGTTACAGAGCCCCAGACTACCATAACCCCACATGCACAATGGGGGATGGGATACCAGAGGAGGTGCAGGAGTGGTTGTAAACCAGGATACCAGGCCAGCTGTGGGGTGCTCTGCCTGCAGCTTGGAGGGTGGCATCCTATCCGGAGAGAAGGTTCCAAAAGATCACACCGAGGCAGTGTCCAGATCCACCCAGATGAACTGTGACCCAGATTGGGTTCAGGCTCTAGAAAGGGCAGCAGGCTGCCCAGAGGAGGCAGCAGTGCCTGTGACCCTAAGACTAAGCAGACCTTGGCTGATGGGGCATAGAAAGGATTGACCTTCCTGCTGTGCCTAGGCTGAGGGGGTCCACTTGACAGGATGAAGGAAGAAAAGCACAGCCATCTCAATGTGACTACTGGTAATGGATCAAACCCCTATGGGTTGGCCCTGGTGACTGGATCCAGGATTGGGGCTGCCTGAATCTGAAGGATGGATCCTTCAAGACCTGCCCCTTCAAGGACTTGGAGAAGATAGAGGCTGAGCTTTGGCAAATAAATATTTGGCAAATAAATTTTATCTGCTGATATCCAGGGATAGGATTGCAGAACAGAGGAAGTTTCCTCTTGGAAAGAGGGTCCTTTAAACTTTTAACACTGCCTTAGATGAAGATAGGACACAGATTGGCTCCTCGGGTACTTTACTCTTTCTCTGCCCACTTCACCCTTGATCATTTTCATGAGTTGACTAGCTGGGGACTGGAGGCAAGAGCAGTCACTTAGCATGGCAGGTAGTAGATCAAACTGGTTCAAACAGGACTCTTGGCTTTGGCTTCATTCACCCCAGGCTTTAATTAGTTGGGGCAAACTCTCCACAGAGTGGGAGGTAGTGTTGAGAACTGTCAGTGTTTCCAGGAGGCAGAAACTGTGCAGAGAGGTTCTGTCATAACTGGGAAAGGGGCTGGAGTGGGAGGGGGGGTGGCTACTCATGAAGGGTGTTGGGCTTACAGAAGGGTGGGTCATGGGTCAGTGGTTGTATAAATAGCAGGACTTGACTTGGAAAGGGGGTGGGATGGGAATCTAGTCTTGTTTGAAAAGGGTTTTGAATTCCGAACAGCATCCTGTTCTTGAGAATGACAAATGTCCCTAGCTCAACTGAATTCAGTAGGCATTTTCTGGGGCACCTAGGTGGCTCAGTCGGTTAAGCATCCAACTTCCGCTCAGGTCATGATCTCACAGTTTGTGAGTTTGAGCCCTGCGTTGGGCTCTGTATTGACAGCTCAGAGCCTGGAGCCTGCTTCAGATCGTGTGTCTCCCTCTCTCTCTGCCCCTCCCCTGCTTGCACTCTGTCTGTCTCTCTCTTAAAAATAAATAAACATAAAAAATTAAAAAGAACCAGGCATTTCCTAAGTCCCATGATTCTTAGGCCAGTATTAGCTGAGTAAGGCCCATGTGGGCACCTGAATAGTGTATGTGTCCTGTAAAACTCCCCCACATGCTTAATATGACCTATGAATAATATATAAGGGTGATCAGGATGATGGCGTGAGCATTTTCTGCACGTAAGCTAATATGTCGTTATCCTGCTGAGGGAGCAGCTTCCTGTTGGATTGCTAAATTATTCTTTTTATTATGTTTAAGGCACAATGTTGAGTGATTTACTCCTCTTTGTAATTAGGCCAGGCAATTAGAGAAATCTTTGAGTGGCTCTGTTCTTCCCCTTAAAAAACACCCTCTTGGGGAGTCTGAAGGGGCCACACCGCTTACCGAACTGAGGAACATTTCATGTTCGGTCTTAATATTTTTGCAAAGTGAAAAGAAAATGAAATCTTCTCCAGACATCACCACCAATAAGGTCTGTGTAAAGATGCAGCAAAATTCCAATGGCTGGTCCACCTGCACCCAAGGATAAGATGTTCTGCATGGAAAATAACAGTTCTTCAAAATGCAACTACGTCAGCTTCTGTCAGCTCAAATTTTTGAAGGCTTGCTCTAATAGAAGCTTCTGGAAGGCCATTCTGATGCTAGAGTAGTCCCATCTTGGCCTCACATGTGCAGATTTAATTTTAAAGAAGGGATATATATATATATATATATATATATATATATATATATATATATATATTTGTCTCTACTCTTCCAACTCACCCACAGAATTCCCTTCAGAGGCAGACCTGCACACAGAGGCCGTTTTTGCCTGGCACAGTGGCATCCCGAATGCTGTGGTTTGGGCATGGTCAAGGTTCTGATGGAAACTTTTAGGAGCCTCCTCTATCTGCAGCCCTTCTGCCCTGTAGGCAGTTTGGGAGAGGAGGAGAATCAGGCAAAAACTACTTCCTTCAATCACCATCTGATTATCTCCAGGATCATGCTGTCTTATTTGGTGTGTGTGTTAGCATGCATGTCTGTGTGTGTATGTGTGTGTGTGTGTGTGTGTGTGTGTGTGTATTTGGGGAGGGCACTGGCAAGGAAAATGGAGAGCAGAGAGGTACCCCACGATAGATATGTTTGCTCCGGTTCCCGACTCCCAGTTGGGACAAAGTTAGAGCCAATTAATTTTACTCACAAACTAGTTAGGACTTTTTCAGTGATGGAGCTTCTTAAAATTTTTTCTCTATGCCCCTTTGGTTTGAAATATGTCATCTGCCAACCTGATGTATGGAGTGCTGCATTCATCATATCGTGACATTATCACTGTTCCTTCTTTGGTTTGACATTCTAGCCAATAACAAAAGCAACGACAAGAAAAGAAAGCCAAATTGGTTGGTGTCATTTCACCACAGTTGTATGTATGACATCCACCGGAATTTTTGAAATACTAAAACTAATTTGAGAAGCTTATATGATTTCCTTTGTAGTTGATAGAATTCCAAGCAGGTGATCTAGGAAACCATTCTCTGATCTTCTATGGGTCCTTCAGACCTCTTGCTCATAGACTGCTTCCATAGGACTAGAATTTCAGTCTTCATGGGATTCGGAACAGCATCTTCCATACACAGGTGCCTAAGTCTTAGGTCTTTAAGTGTTGGTTGGCTTTATATTAAGCATTGTATGACCCTCCAGGTCCCCATCATCTTCCCTAAACCAAGGATATTGTGGTTCTAATGCCAGAACTGGAGTTAATGTGCCATGGGGTTTAGTTAGATATGGAGTTTTAAAATGTTTCTTGCAATTCATTGTGTGGTATATCATGACAGCATCTCAGCATACAATATACTTATCATACATCAGCTTTGGGGAAGTCTGTTTTCTTTAAATTTAATTATTCAAATTCAAGTTAGTTAACATGGAGTGTAGTATTGGTTTCTAGAGTAAAACCCAGTGATTCATCACTTACATACAATACCCAGTGCTCATCCCAACAAGTGCCCTCCTTAAGGGCCATCACCCGTTTAACCCATATGGTGTTTATATACAATGGAATACCACTTGGCGATCAAAAGGAATGAAATCTTGCCTTTTGCAACAATGTGGATGGAACTAGAGGGTGTTTTGCTAAGTGAAATAAGTCAATCAGATAGGCATTTATCTGTGTTTCACTCATATGTGAAATTTAATAAACAATACAGATGAACATAGGGAAAGTCTCTTTTCTTAGCAGTGATATGTAGCAACTTTGAGATCCTGGCTATTTCAGTCTCGAGGATGTACTTCTGTATTATTGGGGTAGTTCTACTCCTAGGATTAGCAAAAAGAGTACTTTCTTGTGCATTGATGGAAATGCATGAGTTACTGGATCTGAGGGTTCTTGGGAAGTTTGATGGGCATTGGCACCACGTTTTTTTCATGAAAAAGATGGGAAACACAATACGGTGAACCAAAATGACATGATAGTTTCCATTTTAACATTCCCAGAGGCATAGCTCCAATAATTTCTCCTTTATGCTTTTCACAGATCTGACTTTCCCCTGGTGTAATTCGAGCATTCTAGGAAAAATCGCTTATGTTAAAGGTGACATTGCTTTCTCTTTTGGAGCATGCACTTGGCAAGGAATTCATTAGCCAGACAGGTGTTTATGTCACTGTCAAATTGCAATTGCTTTTTTTGTTTGTTTGTTTCTGCCTATGGGAATAACACAAGCTATTAGATGTTAATAAGCAGCAACTAACTTTCTATGACCTTTTCAGAGTTTAGGTATCTGAGAGAAACAGCAGCCGTTATTTCAAGGTTGCTTATCATTATTTGTTTCTGTCTACAAATTTAAAATGGTAGGAGCCTGGAGGTAACCTGAGAGCCGTGTACTTAGGGGGCCGGTTGAGAACCCTTTATTGAGCGTATGAAATCAATGCAGGAGGCAAAGGGGTTCTCTCATGAGAACGAAAAACATCAAATAACACATGAGAGAGTATTTGTTGCTGTGTAATTATATATTGAGGATTGGGAAGGAAGAAAAGTAAAAGTCCACAAGAACACTGGCGGAGTTTGATGCGGAAGTAAAAATGACGTTGGTGGAGGTGGAAACAAAGGGGACAGAGGGACACATTTAAGTCTTATTATTTAGCAGAACTTGGACTTTTTAGGCTAGCTACGTAGGCCAATAAATAAATAAATAAATATATAATGTCCCTAGAGTTAATACACACGGGGAACAAACTAGCAATGCCAGCCAATGGGGGAAGATAAGGAAAGGGACAGAGAGGGAGCACACCGTTCCTTCCTTCCTTTTAATGGCAGTGAAACATTGGAGTGGAAAATCTGGAAGGTTAGAGCTGTTAAGGAAACTTAACAAGACTCAGACTGCTCATCCTAGAGGTGAGACTGTGGCACAACAATGTTCAGGGTGTTGGCTAATTAGTGACATGTGGGGGGCGCCTGCGTGGCTCATTTGGTTAAGCATCTGACTCTTGATTTCAGCTCAGGTCACGATTTTACAGTTCGTGAGTTCGAGCCCCACATCAGGCTTTGCATTGCTGGTGTGAAGCCTGCTTGAGATTCTCTTTTGCCTCTCTCTCTCTCTCTCTCACTGCCCCTTCCCTGCTTGCTCTCTTTCAAAATAAATAAATAAACTTAAAAAAAATTAGTGATCTACTTGGGACTACTGCCCATATTTCTTGGTTTGTGCCTTGTCAAGCCCTCATGGAAAATAAATGTGGGAGAAGAACATTCTAGTATGTGGGGCATCCATGAAGCAGGCCAAACCAGAAGTCAGGATTGCATTTGTAGGGTGGCCACCAAAGGTTTGGGTTTAGGAACGGCTCCTTTTGAAGCAGGTGTGTAAGATGGATAATGGAAAAGACATTCGGGTTAGAACATTCAGCCAAAAACTCCAACAGTAGGACTGTGCATCTGCTGGTATCTTCCATGTGTGTGGGCTCTGGGGGAGCTCAAGCCTGGGTGGAGTCAGGGTTTGGGGGATGCAGGTTCTGGGGCTCCTACTGAGGGTGTTCCGTGGAGCTGTAGCATACTAAGAGTTTTAATGGGATCCTGTAGGAGGTCCCCACCCCCCAAAGCTGGCCGATATGTTACAGCGTTAGGTCACATGTATCAGTTGCCTTGGTTACTCTGACTCGAGATTAAGCAATTAGCATGGCAAACCTGGGGACTCCCACTAAACTGTCAAGTAACACCAGAGAAGACTCTGGAGCCTTAGTTAATTCAGTGAGCTGGTCAGAAGCCAAGATTGGGTATTTTGAGAGCTTGAGGGCTTCTCAGGAGGAGGTAGGGATGAAGACTGTAGTTAATAGGTAGTGATTCCAAGGGTTGACCTTGACTTTGGGGACCTCATTGGGCAACCTGTGTCTACTCTGAGTGGCAAGGTAGCACATAGGGCCTCAGTTAAATCTTTCCCTGGGAGCTGTTTCTGAGGGGAGCTTCCAGCTCTGCTTAGCCCTTTTTGACGAGCTTCTGCGGCCTGGGCCGCCATGTTTCATCTGCTGGCCTCTTGCCTGGGGAACTGCCTGGGACTGGCTTATAAGTGCATGGCTCAATTATGTGTAGGAAGCTCAGGGAACAAATGCGGGCCAGTTTCAGAGTGCTTGTTAAGCTAATGATGTCACTGGCAGTACAGCCTAGTGATGGATAGTATTCAGACTTGACTTGGATACCTTAGTTCTGTGATCTTGGGCACATTGTCTAACCTCTCTGCACCTCAGTTTCTTCATCTGTAAAATGGACATAATGAAAATAGCTATAGCATTGGGCTTTAAAGGATACTTAAATGAGACCATGTAAATGGGGTGCTTAACCCTATGCCTCGCTCATGAGAAGCATTCCTTAAAATGTCAGGTATTGGCATTATTATTGGGCCTTCTGGTGGGTGAGAGTCTGGACTGTAGTTTGAAGAGTGCTTTGGAATTCTCAGCCCTGGTGTGCTGAGCAGTAGTCTTATCTCTCAGAATACAGTAGAAAAAGCTCTCCCAGGCCTAAAGGAAACCCATGGATTCGAGGCTCCATGAATTCAGAAGGAAGAAAGGATGTGGACATAACAGATGACAACAGCACCACCTTTCTTCACCCTTTGGGAAATGAGGTCTGTGTGTACTTTATACGGTTCCGAACCCTGGAATTAACTGGTCTCCAACATGGAGTTACCACTAGCTCGAAGGGTAGGGCTCCCTGGGTTTGGGCACCAATAGAAGCACAGGTATTTGAATGTTTAGGGGAGACAGAGATTGAGAAGATGGCCCAGCTTCAGTGGCCCAGAGGCAAGAGGCAGAGACCACATGGCATGTTGGTGGGCACTTGAGATAGTGGGTTTCAGAAATGGCGGCGAGGAAGAGGTCTTCACTTCTAGGGGGGAGCCGGGGCCAGGGTCCTGACATAAATCACTAGGAGTGAATTCCTGCTACTTCTGGGCAGCGTGTCTCCAGAGACTCAGACTCTTTCAGGATGAAAGGTAAGCCTCCCCTGCCTGGTGGGGCAGGTGTACGGGCAGAGGGGAGCCCTGCAGGATCCAGGGAATCCTGAAGAGAAGGAGAGTTCCCACTGGCTGTGGAGGTGTGAAGAGTCACTAACTGTGCCTTCTACTGGCTGGCTCTTTGTAAAGTGCTTCATGTTGAGTAAAACATAGGACCATTTCCTTAGAGGGGACCAGTGTCATTTACAAAATGAATTGTATTTATGTATTAAATGCTTTGCTAAGGCCTTGGGGGCAGAAGGCAAAGCCCCAGGGTATGAGTTTGAAAGAGACAAGAAACAACCGAACTGTTTTACATCAATGAACATGAACTTCTGGATGGGAAGAGAGAAGAAAGTTGAGATGGGACCAGGGAAAAAGGATGGACATAGGGATTGGAAACACATTGCAGGAACCTCATGAGCGCCTTGGTAAATGGAGCCCAGTGAACTCTAGAAACTGCGATGTCTCCTGTTTTAATCTTAAACTGTTTCTCCCCCTCTGTTCTGATCCCCTCCTTTTCTCGAAGCTTGCGATAATATCTGCTGCTCACCCTCAGGCATTAGTGAGCTTGTCCAAGAATGTGTGCAAGTCAAGGGTATGATCCAGTCGCTGATTGGGTGGATATGGTGAGCAGTCTCATCAGCTAAGAATCTTCCATGGGCCAGCTCTGTGTACTGTGTGGTTGACAATTAGGAGAAGAAATAAAGCAGGAGCTCAGAATGGTCCCAGGTTCTTAGATGTCTCATTTGTTCACAAGGTAATGTGCAGAAAGAGACATTGTAAGCGCTGACATGAAAATAATTTCTTTGACAAAGTTCTTTACCACTTCCAGGTTTCTTAGGCACTTAAGAATTGTTTCCTTTCTGGGGGGCACCTGCGTGGCTCAGTCAGCTAAGTGTGCAACGCTTGATTTTGGTTCAGGTCATGATCTCACGAGTTTGTGAGATGGAACCCTGCATCAGTCTCCATGCTCAGCAGGGAGCTGGCTTAAGATGGTCTCTCCCACTCTGTCTGCCCCTCCCCCACTCATACACGTGTGTGTGTGTGTGTGTGTGTGTGTGCTTGCGTGCTCGCTCTCTCAAAATAAGTAAATAAATAAGAAATGAAATAAAGAATTGTTTTCTTTCATAAGACAGAAACTCAGTTGAGGGAAATGTTCAGCAATCACTGTCAATAGATGGGACAGGGTGACATTGTGTCACTGTTCTTGAGATGTCTGGTGACATCTTCTGAATCACCATGTCTGGTGGGATCTCAGAGCCCCATCAGCCACTTCCCACAGATCACAGTTCTCCGCATTCAATTATCATTTGTATAGTCCAGAAACAAATGATGTTGTATCTTGGCTTTCTCAGAGATTTTTGTACAAAGTGATACCAGGTTCAGTAGAATGGTTCCAGATCTTTATAGTTTAGTTTATTTTTCTTTGCAGGGGGGCAGGGGAACTTGGTACTCCACGCTAGTCATTTCTTTCTATCTTCCAGTACATAGTGGCTTAACCATCCTTGGTTTTCAAATGCCACGTCCAAATGTCAGTCTTTGCAAATCTTCATGTGGTCAGAGATTTCTAGTGCATGTATGATCTGGTCTCCATTTCCAAGAGATCTCTAGTGATGTGTAAGCTCTGCTGTTATGAAAAATAATGAGAATTTCCACCTTAGCTCATGCATCCTTATGGATATTTTTCTAGTAAAACAAGTTTTTCATGCTAGTGTACAAATGGAAATGCCTTTTAAAATGTAAACTGTGTAAGGTTTTAATATATAAATTCCCTTTTAATCTCCTTTAATTTCTAGATAAACACATTTCTTTTTTATTTACTATTTACTCTTCTGTTTCTTAAACATCAAATTCTACATACAAAGCTTAAAAAGCTGTGCGCCCTAAATTATCAGCTTCCCCTTTTTTTGGTCCCTTGGTTCTAATTTTCTTTCCTTTAGAATCCTACCTGACAATTTCCAGTGGCAACAGAATGTTCAGACTTCACTATGAATGATCTTTTTTTTTTCTTTAATCTTGAGAAAGAGAGAGCACATGCACATGTGTGCACGCAAGTGGGAGCTGGGGGAGGAGGGGTGGGCAGAGAGAGAGGGAAAATCCCAAGCAGGTTATACACTATCAGCATGGAGCCTGACATGGGGCTTGATGCCACAACCCATGAGATCATGACCTGGGCCCAAATCAAGAGTTGGTTGCCTGACTGAGCCACCCAGATGCCTCCATTATGAATGATCTTTGCATGCAAGAGGCATGCCAAGTAACCCCCATGGATACATTTAAAGAGTTTAACATTCCTTAAAAGTGTTTTGAGGGGCACCTGGGTGGCTCAGTCGGTTAAGCATCTGACTTCAGTTCAGGTTGTGATCTCACAGTTCATGGGTTTGAGCCCCACGCCGGGGTCTGTGCTGACAGTTCAGAGCCTGGAGCCTGCTTTGGATTTTGTGTCTCCCTCTCTCTCCCACCCCTCTTCTCAAAAATAAACAAACATTAAAAAAAAGTGTTTTGAAATTTGCTTTTTATGTACTACCTTAATATCATTTTGAAAAAGACATTAAAATCTTATAAACACACAGTTGACTTTTCTACACTTAAGAATGTACTTCGGTAAACTATACATAAGTCACTGTTGTTTCTGTCATCAGAGGACCAGAGGACTAGATGGCTGTTTGTTTGTTTGTTTGTTTGCTTCCTGGTTTTGCTTTTTCAAATACAATAGCTCCCAGCATATTCTTACACAGAAAAACATGTTGGCTCTGTTTGAACCCAGAGCCTTAAGGCTCTGGGTGGATGTCTCCCTTGGCTGCAGCTCTTCAGTGAGTGTGATGGGCAAGTCCAGAGAAGGACCATAGCAGGGTTCTCTGAGCAAGGGGCCCAAGGCAAGTGTCTGACTTGTCCAGAGTTTAAGGGCTGTGCTGCATCAGAGGTGGAGGATGGATAGGAGATCCAATAAGAAATGGGGACGAGGCTATCACCTTTATCAACTGTATCTTTGGCTAGATTTTAATCTATCAGGATCACTGGTCCTGAAGGATATCAAGTTCTATTTTACTGCTAAGTCCTGCCTCCTCCCCAAATAATTAACTGTAACCAGTAATGATGGGATGAGGTGGTCACACCATCCAGGTTCTGGAGTGAATCCCAAGAGGGTCCTCAAAGAGAAAACCTGTTTTAAAAAATTTTATTTGTTTTTGTAAAGCGTTATGTGATCTCACTACAAAATTAAAAGGATACAAAGGATAGTACATGGAAAAATAACTCTTCCTTATATTCCTACTCCAGCCACCCAGTTCTCCTTTCCAAAAATAGATGTGATTACCAGTTTCGAGTGTATCTTTATAGCAGTAGTTCTATGCATTTGCTACTTTAAAAATATATAGATAATGTTATGCACCTTTTATTTTTTTCACTTAATAGAACTTGGAGAGTCCATGCCATATCAACATTCACGGTTGCCACAAAAAGTGGTTTTTTCTTTTTTTTGCCTCTGTCCTCAGTTTTTCCTGTTAGTTGAATAGTGTCCTGTATTTAAAGATTTAAGGCATGCCTCGGTGGCTCAGCCAGTTAAGGGGCTGACTTTGGCTCAGGTCATGATCTCATAGTTTATGGGTTCGAGCCCCACATCGGACTCTGTGCTGACAGCTCAGAGCCTGGAGCCTGCTTTGGCATCTGTGTCCCCCCTCCTCTCCCCCCCCCCGCCCCTTTCTCTGCTCCTCCCCTGCTTGTGCTCTGTCTCTCTCAACAATGAATAAACATTAAAAAAAAATTAAATATTTAAGAAAGAGGATTATAATCTGAAAATCAGTAAAACTTTTGGATTGTATTTTCCACATTTCTTCTTCAAGCACGACCTTCTGATAATTTAATATAAAAACCAAGAGTTAAAAATAAAAAAAGCATCTCATCCAGAACCATATTTAGATTGAGTTTCTAATTCAGTTTTAGTTTTCACTTAGTGGATGAAACACACAATCAAAGATAAAAACCAAGTAGATTATCCTATTGAGAGACATGAAGTGTGAAGATATGCCATTAAAATTTCCCTAATATCCCCGATAAGACACATCTGGGGCACTGTGTAAATTAACAGTTTCCCAAGCTTCTCCCTGCCTAGGAGCACTGATTCAGTGGGTACGAGTAGGGGATGGAGGTTTGTAGCTGTAACAAGTATATTTCAGGTCATGGTATTAGTTATCTATTATTACCTCAAATTACCTCAAAACTACATAGCTTAAAACAACCATCATTAAGTGTGGTCTTTTATGATTTTTTAGGTCATTTGTTCAGGCAAGGCACATTGCATGTGTCTAGTCTCTTCTTCTTGATGTCTGGGGCCTCTCAGCTAGAAGACTCAAGTCAGGTCAGGAAGCACTTGAAGGCTGTTCACTCACATGTCTGGTAGTTGATTCTGATTGTCAGGTGAGGGCCTAGATGTGGCTGCTAGTCAGAATACCCACAGAGGAGGGGCACCTGGGTGGCTCAGTCAGTTGAGTGTCTGACTTCAGCTTAAGTCATGATCTCATGATTCATGAGTTCGAGCCCCACATCAGGCTTGCTGTTGTCAGTGCAGAGCCCTCTTTGGATCCTCTGTCCCCCTCTCTTTCTGCCTCTCCCCTGCTCACACTCTTTCTTATTCAAAAAGTAAACATTTATTTAAAAAAGAAAAAGAATACCCACAGAAGACCTCTGTATGTGGCTGGGGCTTCCTGACAATATGGTGGCTATGTCTCAAGGGCAGTTGTTCTCAAAGAGGAATGGGGACACCACTAGGCAGAAGCTGTATCCTTATTATGTCCTAGCCTCAGAAATGTAATAGCATCACTTTGGCCAGACCTCCTACTCCATTGGGCGGTCAACCTCTCCCAGCACCAAGTCAAAGGAAGAAAACCTAGATCTTGTGTCTTGAGGTGGGGGGAGGGAGGAGTACTAGTCATATCATAAGAAGAGCATAAGGGATGGGATAGATATACAGATAGGGCCATTTTTGGAGAATACTCTGTCTCAGGCCACCCCATGGCCACAACAACTCATACTGCCTTGTGTATAGAACACACCCATCTCTTCTTTTTGGACTCCCAATTCTCCTCACACTACATCATCTGGATCATGATTGGGAGCTAGGACTGTGGTGGTCAGTCTCTAAGATTGCCTTTCCCCAGGAGCCTCATCTGACCTGTTAATCATGGCTTTGTGTGGTCTCCCACATTGGGTCAGGCTGACCCATATGACCAAAAGAATATAGCACAACTGAAGTGGGGGGACTTCTAAGGGTGGGTTGTAAAAGGCATTGCAACTTCTGTGTGGTCTGTTCTCTCTCTGGGGGAGGCTAGCCCCATTGCTGAGCTCATGCCCAGTAGCCATGTGGAGAGGAACTCAGGCTTGCTAACAACACGAGTATTAACTTAACTTGCCAGCCATGTGTGTGTGCCACCTTTGAAATTGATCTTCTGTCACCAGTGTCGCCTTCCAATGGCTGCAGCCCCTGTGGGAGTCTGGCTACAACACCCGAGAGAGTCCCAGCTAGGACTGTTGGCCGTGCTTCTTCTGAATTCTTGTCCCATAAGTCACTAAGTCACTAAGTTTTGTGGTGATGTGGTTCACAGCATTAGATAATGCAGCTCCTCAGGTATATTGCATTGTCACCAGAAATTGAGAACCCTGGCTTTAGATTGTACTGGTCATGCAGATGGAGTTCTAACTAGAGTCATGAAGGAACACTTTTCATCACCATAAATACCACCATAAACCTCATTGGGAGTAACTGTGCCTACTTGGAGTGGAATGTGATGGTTCTGTTTCTGAGTTTTAAGATACAGCATGGAACAGGATGGGGCTTTACCCCAGAAAGAAGTAGGGAGTTTTAGTTACATTTTCAAGTATTTCAAGAAAAGCAGGTCTGGGCCAAAGTTCCTTCAGGAGGAAGATTCCACCATGGACAATCTTATCCTCAGATTTCGATTTGAGTTTGTAAATGTCTTGGCAGATATTAGCCCTGAATTCCTTCCAGAATAGAGCTACAGAACACCATGTTTAACTCTGTTACTTCTGAGATGAGGTCCCCATGCAAATAATAATTTCTACCCTAGTTGTTTTTCCTGAAGGCTACATGCCAGTTGGTAATTATTCTCCCAGGGAAAGTCTCCCAGACAGTGGGGCTGTCAGTGTGTTTTTGAAGAAATGGAAACAGTCTTCCAGGAAGAGAGTTTGTGATGATACCAGCCACAGACTATATTTTCAGTATGGTAGGCTAACAATGTTTTAAAATAGCAAACAATCCTTAACCATTCCATGAGTTTTTCCTTTGGAAAGAGAGAATGGAAATGTCGGACATGATATTTTTTATGGGAGGAATAATATAAAAAAAGTTTAAAAGGTAGGATAGATTAAAATTTGAGAGGTAGAATAAATGTGAAAAGTTTTCCCAGAGGGAGTGGGAATTGAGATTGAAAACCCAAGTATAAACTGAATATAACACTTGCATCAACCATTGGCCGTTGTCTTTTTTTATTTGCAGCCTTTGTGTCCCTCACTATGCCTTAACATTCACTCAGTTAGAGATCATTTGTGAGCATCTAGTCTGGGTGATGCTGGGGGATCATGACTCTTTAGATGTATTCTCTGCCCTCAAGTAGCTGAAGCTTGTATAGAAAAAATAGAGACACATAGATGTTTATGATATAATATCCTAGGTGATATAAGTGATAAATGAGTGCTTGGATGTACAGAAAGGAGATAGCTCATTCTTAAATAATAGCTACTAATTTTGCAAGTTGTAAAAATAATATGTGTGTATTAGAGAAAATCAAGCCAATACAAATAAGCAAGAACAACTGTTATTCAAGCACATAGAAACAATACTATTGAGAGTTTAGTTATGTTCTTTTTATTCTATCTTTCTGTCTAGTTACCTATATATTATCAATCTATTCATTACATTTTAAAAACAAAATTGTATATTTAAAAAAAAGTGAGGGGACACCTGGGTGGCTCAGTTGGTTAAGCATTTGACTTTGGCTCAGGTCATGATCTTATGGTTCATGGGTTTGAGCCCTGCATCAGGCTCTGTGCTGACAGCTCAGAGCCTGGAGCCTGCTTCAGATTCTGTGTCTCCATTTCTCGCTGCCTTTCCCCTGCTCATGTTCTGTCTCTCTCTCTCAAAAATAAATTAAAAAAATTTTTAAAATAAAATAAAGTTGGGATTACATTATATCCATTCTGTTATTCTTTAATATATAGAAAGTATATTTCTACATTGACAAATCTCTACATTTGAAAAAAGTCTTTTTTTATTATTTTTTTTAATTTTTATTTTTGGGAGAGAGAGACAGAGCATGAACAGGGGAGGAGCAGATAGAGGAAGACACAGATTCTGAAGCAGGCTCCAGGCTCCCAGCTGTCAGCACAGAGCCCAATGCAGGGCTTGAACCCATGAACCATGAGATCATGACCTGAGCCGAAGTCGGATGCTTAATCAACTGAGCCACCCAGGCACCCCCAAATCTCTACATTTTTAAATGAGCTGCACATTTTATTGTTAAATGCCCTTTTATTGAATATTTAGGTTGTTTCCAATTTTTCCCATTATAGATGGTGGTAATAGAAACATTCTTCTTGCTAACTCTTCATGTATCCATCAGTCCTAAATGTGAATTAAAGTGTATACAAAACTTTAGAGCTTATTGACATTTTCTTCCCGGATAGGTGGTACAGTCACACTTCCATTCAGGATATGTACAGTTTGATAGCAGCGGTGGAAAGGGGAGACATTCCAGGCACAGACAGTGGGATTGACAGAAAGTGTCTAGGAAGTTTGGCTGAAGCACAGATTCTGTGCAGGATAGTGCCAGAGTATATGCATGGGAAGGTTGCTAGACAATAGAGGGTTTGAGTGCCACAGTTGGGATTTTTTTATTTTTTATTTTTTTTTACCTTTTTATAGTGGGAAATTGAGAACTACTGAAGTTTTGAAAAAGGAGAGTGACATGGTTAAAATAAAACTTTTAGGACATTATGCTTTAAAAATGTGCAAAGCGAGGGGTGCCTGGGTGGCTCAGTCAGTTGGGCACCTGACTTCAGTTCGGGTCATGATCTCATGGTTTGTGAGTTCAAGCCCCCCATCAGGCTATATGCTGGCAGCTCAGAGCCTGGGGTCTGCTTCAGATTCTATGTCTCCCTCTCTCTCTGTTCCTCCCCCTCTCACATATTCTCTCTCTCTCTCAAAAATAAATAAACATTAAACAATTTTTAAAATTAATAAAAATAAAAAAATGTGCAAGGTGGTATTGTCAGAAAGACCATTTAGGAAGTCAAACTTCAGTGATGACAGAGAATAGAACATTCTGTAAGAACAAAAAATAAATGAAGGATATGTGAGATATTTGGAATGTGAGAAATAAGGCAGTTGTCGAAGTTCACTATAGGGCTTGGGGTGCCCTTGAAATGATATGAAATGTCAAAGGTCATGAGTTAGTGGTAGGCCCTGGATTGTGAAACTTAGAATAAGAGCTGCTGGGGGCACTCTTAGGCTGAGTGTCTGACTCTTGATTTTGGCTAAGGTCATGATCTCATAGTTTGGGAGTTTCAGCCCTGTGTCAGGCTCTTCACTGACAGTACAGAGCCTGCTTGGAATTCTCTCTCCTTCCTTCTCTCTCTCTCTCTCTCTCTCTCTCTCTCTCTCTCTCTCTCTCTGTCCCTTCCCTAGTCACACTCATGTGTTCTCTCTCAAAAATAAATAAATAAACTTTGCTAGAAAAAAAAAAGGAAATAAGACCTACTGGAGTAGTAGGAGGAGATTAAGTTCTGTTTTGGATATACTGTATTTAAAGTGTTAACTCAGGTAAAGTCCTCTGGAAAATATGTGACTTTAATTGGAGAGAGAGAGAGAGAGAAATCAGCCTTGGAGAAAGGAAAGGTTTGGGTGTGATTTTAGAGATTTTGTTGTTGTTGAGGCTCTGTGATTGATGAGATCTGGGGAAAAGAAGATAACAGTATTCAGCTGAGATTTAGTGATCATTGATTGTGATTATTGCATGCATGTATCACCAGAGTTTGGTAAAACAAAAAAAGCATTAGAGATATCATTTCCTAGTGCCTTCACAGGGACAGGGATAGTGACTGTTCTCGGCACCCAGACCTGAAAACCTTATAATTCAAGGATGGTGGGTAAAGTACATAGATGGATCTTGCCTCGTTATGGAGAATGATTTGCCCCAGAGTTAGCACTGATCTGGTTCTGAGTAATAGATCTTAAAAGCCTGAAAAGAACAAATACTCCATGAGGCCCAACTCCTTTGCAGAATGGTGCTCAAGCACATTAATAAGAATACAGAAATATCTAGCACCTAATAAGGTACAATTTACAATGGCTAGAATACAATAAAAAAATTATGTGGCATGCAAAGAAGCAAGAAAATACAGCCCATAAAGAGGAAATAAACCAACCCACTGAAATTGATCCCAAACTGACACAGATACTAGAATTAACAGACAAGGACATTAAAATAGTTATTGTTCAAAGCATTAGAGAGGCATGGAAAATATAAAAAAAGACCCAAATGGAATTTCTAAAGATGGAAACTACAGTGTAAGATAAAAATTGTTTGTTTGGGATTAACGGCAGATTAGACGTTTCAGAAGAAAAGGTTAACATAGAAGGCATAGAAATAGGGACTGTGCAAAATGGAGTACAGAGGGAGAAAAAATAACATGAACAGAACATTAGTGAATGGTAGAGTAATGACTTCAAGCTGCTTAACATACATATAATCGAAGTCCTCAAAGGAAAGAAAAAGGAGGTGGGGATATGAAAAATATTTGAAGAAGTAATGGCCACAATGTTTCCATATTTGACAATAATTATAAATTCACAGAGCTCAGAAGCTTGATAAAACTCAAACACAGCTGGGGCACCTGGGCAGCTCAGTCAGTTAAGCATCCAGGTCTTGGTTTTGGCTCAGGTCATGATCTTATGTTCATGAGATCAAGCCCCATGTCAGGCTCCAAGCTGACAGCACAGAACCTGCTTGGGATCCTCTCTCTCCCCTTCCCTGAGTGTGCACACTGTCTCTCTCTTTCTCAAAATAAATAAGTAAACTTTAAAAATTCAAGCGAAATAAACATGATCAAAAACACACCAATGTAGTCAAATTGCTCAAAACCAGTGATGACAAGAGCATCTTAATGGCAGCCTGAAGAAAACAACATGTTACATAGGGAGACAAAGATAAGATTACAGCAGATTTCTCTTAAGAAACAATGCAAGCAAAAGGACAGTGGAGCACCTGGGGGGAGAAAGCTGTCAACCAACAATTCAATGTCCAGTGAAAATATCTTGAAAAAATAAAGGCAAAATTAAGAATTTTAAAGATTTACAAAAACTGATGGAATTCAGCAGACCTTCACTTTCAGAAATGTTAGAGCTGTCTCAGGTAGAAGGTAAATAAAACCCTTTAGAAATGTGAAACTACTGAAAGGAGTAAGAGCATCAACAATGATGAAAACATGCTAAATATGTAAGATATTTTCTTAGTAAACCTCTTAAAATGATAATTGACTGTTTATAAGACTTCTTTCTTATTAATCTTTTAAAATAACAATTCACTGTTTAAACAAAATAGTGCCAACACAGTGTGGAATTGGCAACAAATGTAAAATAAAATGTGTAACAAAAATAGCACAAAAGTGGTGAGAGGAGAAACAGAAGTCTACTATTACAAGGTTTATGTACTATATACGATCACTTGAAGATATATTCTATAAACCCAAAAACAACCACTAGAATTAGCCAAGAAAAGAGCTATTACAGAACCAAAACATAATCAATTCAAGAGAAGCAGAAAAAGAAAGCAAAGATGAGAGAAATGAAAAATGTAAGATGATAGATTTAAACTTAACACTTAAATTTATACTTAATGTCATCATTAAGTGTAAATGGCCTAAATACTCTGATGAAAAGGCAGGTAGCACCAGATTGGATTAAAAAGCAAGACCCAATCATATTCTGCCTACAAGAAACACACTTGAAATATAAGGACACAGACAGGTTAAACGTAAAGGATGGAAAAATATTTCTGTGCTGACACCAAAAGAAAGCTAAAGTGGCTTTATTAATATCAGACAAAGTACATATTAGAGCAAAAAGTACTACCAGGTAAAAGAAGTTCATGTCTTTTTAAAAAAATTTTTTTAATGTTTTATTTTATTTTTTTGAGAGAGAGGGTGTGCAAGCAGGGGAGGGGTGGAGAGAGAGGGAGACACAGAATCTGAAGCAGGCTCCAGGCTCTGAGCTGTCAGCACAGATCCTGACGCAGGGCTGGAACCCACCAACCGTGACATCATGACCTGAGCCAAAGTTGAATGCTTAACCTACTGAGCCACCCAGGCACCCTGATGGTTGGGTACGTAAAATTAGTGTTGTCAAAGCAAGGAAATTGCAAGGAATGGATAAGTGATTAACATATCTATCACATGCTGTATCCCCATGACCTCTGAAATACCTGGCAGTTATTAAGATGCTCAAGAAGGTTACTAACCTTCAAACTGATATGGTAAATTAGCACGTCTGCAGACAGACCTCAGCTTTGATAGTCTGAGTCTAATTGTTTTTGCAGTCTCCTCTCCTTGCATTAGGTTCCTTGAAGACCCTTGAGGTAATATTCTTCTCCTTTAAAATTCTTACATGATACAACTGGAGTATGCCCGAGAGAAACCAGGTGAGGGAGAGAGATCATGGTTACAGAAGCCCCATCCCTGCTTCCCCAAGATGACATCCTTGCCTTCCTTGGGTTCCTTACATCAAAGTTTTCCAGTGGCAGCAGCACAAATAATAAATTAAAAGGGAAAAGATCAAGCATGGCAGCACATGGCTGAAAGGCTAAATTATGATGTTACAAAGAAAAAGAAAGGGAGCCTCCTCTCCCCCTGCTTTTAAACCTAGGGTTATATTTTCTTGGTTAGTGAACGCAGTTCTGTTTTTTTCTGCCAATGCATTTTTTTCTGAACTGTGAAAATTTGTGGGTGCCTGCTCAGATGATTCATTTCCCCCAAACACCCAGCAGTTGGGGGGAGTCATGTCACCCCTTCTAATTGCAGGTTTGGGGCACCCTTCCTGCCGCTAGCCAGGAGTGATCATATTCATGAGCCACTTGTTCATCCAGCCATAATCCTAAGGAATTCTGAGCCAGGAAGATACTTTTCTTGAGAAATGACAAATCCATAGTTGGATTTTAAATGATTTCATTACTGGAATGAATTCCAGGAAGGGAAACCTTGGGTTTGTTTTTAAAAAGTGTCTGTACAAGTGAGAACTTTCAGGAGTGTTGCCTTTAGTTGAACAGAATCAGAAAAGTCTCTGATATGCTGAAGGTGCTGATTCCAGTTCCGTGCTCCTTACCTTCAGGGCAAGGACATTGAAGTAAGATGCAGGACAGACACAGGGAACAGAGCGGCCTCTGGGCCCAAACTTCTGGGTTTGAACCTCAGCTCTGTTATTCACTCGCCTTACAACTTTGGCCAAGTTGATCAAACTTTCCAAGCCTCTACTTACTTTTAAAATGGGTATGATAACAGTGGAGCATGGGGGAAATGAAGGGGGAAAATAGTTTCAAACAGAGAGGGAGGCAAACCCTAAGAAACTCTTAGATAAAGAGAACAAACTGAGGGTTGATGAAGGGGTGCGAGGGAGGGGAACGTGGGTGATGGGCATTGAGGAGGGCACTTGTTGGGATGAGCACTGGGGGTTGTACGTAAGTGGTAAATCATGGGAATCTACTCCTCAAGCCAAGAACACACTGGATACACTGTTAGCTAACTTGACAATAAATTACATTTAAAAATTTTTTTAAAAATTAAAAAATGGGTATGATAGTAGCATCTATGGTCAGACGGAAAGACTCCCTTATTTGTCAAGTGCAAAGGAGGGGAAAATGGTGGAAATGATCCACAGGTATAGAGACCATATTGTTGCAATAAACAGAATGGGGAATAAGGGGCATTGGGAGCTGGTAATTGTGCTGTGGTGGTTATACCTTCTTATTCTTGTTTTGAACAGAGAAAAAACAAATGGTATTTCCTGGGCTGTATGGCTCAGCAAGAACACAGAGGTGTGAGCAGTTTGCCTCCATATGGCCTACCCATTTGGCTGGGTTTCTGGAGCGGGGGGGGCAAAATGAGATCCCATTCCTGGCCATCTCCCCTGAGACCTTCTGTGTTCGCCTTTTCAGGATTTGTTTTGTTTTTCCTTTTTCTCTTCTCAAAGTTGAGCCAGCGCTGAAAAAAAAAAACAAAAAACAAAAAACAAATTCTTGAATCTGTGTTTTAGCCTAACGTAAACATTGGTTTTCTTAAACAATAATAAGAAATATGAGCCAATCTGGGGGAAGTTTTGAGAATAACATAAGCGTTATTATGAAGCATTCTACAGAATGCTAAGTTCTCTGGAAGAATAAATAATAATGTTCCTCTTTTATTCGAGTCTTTTAATTTCAACTCTTTACTTAAATCGCTTTAATTTACATAAATATGAGTTAGGTTCCTGAATACATGACTTTCTTCAATCCAGAGTGACTATTTTGGCTACCTTTTCCATATTCTATTGATATATTTATCATTGCCCATGCTTTCAGGTTTCCTTTTTAAAATCTTGTTCTTGGCTTTTGAATTAGTATTGCTTCAGATCACAGTGGCCAAGGTAGGTAGAGTCACTGTCTCCACAATTGTTGAGATACTGTCATTCTCTGTCTTTTGCACAAAGACTCTTAACTAAGGAGTTCAAGGTGGTTCCTGGGGACAGTAGTTGTTCTCTGTATCATATTCCATGAGTTACCTTCAGTCCCTTCTTTCCGTTTACTGATGTTTACTGATTGAAGATTGAAGTACATTTCATGTATGAGTTTCTATCATTTAAAACATTTTTTATGTTTATTTTTGAGAGCAAGAGAGCAAGAGCTAGAGTGAGTGGGGGAGGGACAGAGAGAGAGGGAGACACAGAATTGAAAACAGGCTCCAGGCTCTAAGCTGTCACCACAGAGCCTGATGCAGGGCTCAAACCCATGAACCATGAGATCATGACTTGAGCCAAAGTTGGATGCTTAACTAACTGAGCCACCCAGGCACCCTGAGTTTCTCTCATTTTAAATCAAAGGCCTGGACACGTAGGACACATGACAGAGAGGAGGTTGAATCCTTAGGGTGGAATGCCTGTGTGCAAAGCCAAGTTCCACTGTCTATTGATGGCCTTGAGAAAGTCACTTTGTGTCTCACTTGTATCTGTAAAATGAAAATAATTAAACACCCATATTTCAGATTAATAGCATATCAAATTAAAACCTTTATGTAAAACTGCTCATTAGTACTTGTCTAGTTCTGTCAGGCTCAGTTTCATAGGCATCTTTGCTCATGATCTGTATAGTGACCCAGAGGGCCCATTGCTTAACTCAATACACCCCTTCAACAGAAGAAAAACCATTTCCCCCCCAAAAAAGTTGGTCTCCTGCCCCCAAGGCTATGGCTTCTCTTGCTTCTGTGTCAGCTCAGATGTCACTTTAAACTGTAGGAATTCTACTTAGATTCTTTCTCTCTACCCTCTTCTTTCCCTTGGTTTTACAATTATGATTTTTTTTTCTTTTGGCTGTCCTCTAGCAACTTCAGAATGGCTTTTGCAATATCATTAAATATCAGAATTAAAATAGCAATACCTCTTCCTTGTGGAGTCTTTTCCTTGAGGGAAGCCTTTAGATAGGGGTTGATCAAATCCAGGATAAGGCTTTATTTTTATCAATTTCCGCCCCACTTTGTTCCTGATGTAACAGTGACATCTTGTTCAATCTGCATAAGCGGCTGCAGAGAAGAGGAAATTGCAAAAGGAACACTAATCTCTATCATGTCTTTCACTAATTTATGCATGTGGGGTTCATTTCCTCCAGCAGAGCCCAGGATTAGAAGTGATGGATGCCTCCCGGGGGCCCCGATCCATCATGAATTCGATGTTCTACCACATCCTCAAGGAATAGCCCTGTTCTTGATAGACGCCGCTTTCTCTCTTTATTTGCTTTATTGTTTCCTGCTTATAGGCATTATCTTTCTTCAGTAACCTGGGCTTTGCTGTGACCCTGAGTAACAGAATCGTTCATTCATGAAGGCATTTATCGTGTCTTTAATGTTCTCATTAAAAATGCATGGAGGATCTACTTTGTGCTAGACCCTCTACTAAACAGGGAAAAAAAGAAATGTGGTGCTCAATTAGTTCCAGCCCTCAGGGTTTCCAGGCCTGGAGAGGCAGCAGATGGATAACCCAGGCAGTGCTTGTCATGGTCTGTGCTGGAAGAGATGGTCTCTATACTATTGCTAGGGGAGAATAGTAATGGCTACTCTGTTAAGGTTTTCACTATATACCAGGCACTCTTCTAAGTTCTTGGTATGCATGAAGTCATTTCATCCACACAACATTATGAGGCAGATATGATTTTTTTTGGTAATTTTTTTTTATTTTTGAGACACACACACACACACACACACACACACACACACATTAGTGTGAGCGGGGGAGGGGCAGAGAGAGAGGGAGACACAGAATCCAAAGCAGGCTTCCGGCTCTGAGCTGTCAGCCCAGAACCCGAAGTGGGGCTTGAACTCACAGACCTCGAGATCTTAACCTGAGTCAAAGTCTGACACTTAGCCGACTGAGCCACCCAGGTACCCCAAGGCAGATACAATTTTATCTACTTCTGTAGCTGAGAAAATGAGGCACAGAGCATTGAAGCAACTTGCCCAGGGTCACAGAGCTAAAGACTGGTTTTTTTTTCCCCCAAAGAAAAAGGAACTGAAAGAAGGGAATCCCTGCTACTGGTGTTGGGTGGTGTGCGTGAGTTAGTGATTAGATAGATAACACTATTGTGGTTGGGACACAAGGGCTGCCTTTAAAGGGGACAGATATTGGATGTCTACCCTGGTGCTCATGAGAAGAGGAGTCAGGGCCCAGGAAAGTAGGCAGATCTTACATCCAGACAAGGGGTCATTCCTGCCTTTCTGTGGCCTTGCTGTTTTGGGCTTGGACTCCTACACGCCCACATATAACTCGGGGTGCTCCTGTATGGGGGGGCTGCTGTTTGCCTTACCATGAGAAGTCAGCCCTAAGGGGGAGCCTGGGACCAGGGGCCGGGGCCTGTGGGTTCTCAGAATAGCAGCTCTCAAGAACAATTATAACAAGCTTTGCCACCATTGGGTAAGTAGTCATCATCATCATGATCATTATAGCTACTGTCTCTCGAGTTCTTCTCCAGCACACAGGGCTGCTCAATGCTTTGAATATATTAGCACCAGCCTTCTAACCATGCAGTAAGTTCGGTATTATTTGCATTTTACAGATGAAAATACTGAGGAGCAGAGAGGTTGAGCCATTTGCTCAGGATTACATTAATAAGCAAAGAAGTTGCCCCAAGGAATCGAGGAAAATGTTAGTGGTTGTGTTTGGGCCAGAAGCGTTAGTGGAGGGCAGTCTTAATGCTGGGCTGGCACTGGTGGCCATGGCCCAGGTGTGCAGAAACAGGTGGACATCAGACCAAAAGGGGCCTGGAGAGCAGGAGCATGGAGGTGGGAGCTGCAGCACAGCCTGTGACCCACTTGGTGATGATGGAGGAGCTGGAGCAAAGCAGGGGAGACAGGGCAGCAGTGACAGGGGCGTCCTCATGTCAGATACCAGCTGGGACTACCGGAGATGGGAGAGTAAATGTGAGGTCCCGAAAGAAGGCAGGAGAGGGCTACAAGTTCACAAAACCTGCTTACATATCAGCATATTCCGTTTCCCAGATATTTGTTGAGCACCTGTTATATGTCTGGTATTGTTCTAGATGCTGGGAATTCAATAATGGAACAAAGCATGTGGCAATTTCTACCTTCCCAGAGCTTATATAGGGAATATAAGGGAAGAAATAGGGAAGAAATCCAATAAAAAAAGAAATAAGTAAAGACAATACGTGGTGTGGTAAGTAGTGATATTGCTGCAGATAAAGAAAGATTATGCAAGAGTGGAATATAGGAGTTGAGTGTGTGTGTGTGTGTGTCTGTGTGTGTGTTGGAGGAGATACTTTAGTTTTAGATTGGAATTCCAGAGAAGGTCTTACTAAAAATGTGACATATTTGGTACAACTCTAAGGTGAAGGAGGGGAGAGATCAACTATCCATCTGGGGAAGAAAATCAACAAGTGTAAAGTCCCAAGGCAGGAGATTTCCTGGCTGGTTTGAGGAAGGTCAACGAGGCCATGGCAGTGTCTGAGGCAGAGTGAACTGGGAGCAGGATAGCAAGGGAGGAGGTCTGAAAAGGAGGGGCAGGAGGCTGAGACACTGTACTTTTGTTCTTTGTGATCTGGGAAGTTAATGTAAGGCTTTGAGGGAACATCATCTGATGTACATTTTTAACAAGAGTACTCTGGGTGCTGCGTTGGAAATGGAGGGTGAAAGGAGGAAGCAGACAGAGTGCTTAGGTGATACAGTAATCAGGTGAAACAAGATGGTGGCTTGGACCAAAGTGGTAGCATGGGAGATGGTGAGTAGTGATCAGATTCTGTGTATCGTTTGAAGGTAGTGACAAAATTTTTTTCTGCTGGATTAAATGTAGGGTATGAAATAGAGAGGAGTGTGGGGTTCTTTCTATATTGCCATATTCCATACTGGGGAAGTTTGAGAAGGACAGGCTTGAGGAGTATAGGACAAGGGGCTTTGACTTGACTATATCAACTTGGGAAGCCCATTACATATCTAAGTTTGGGTCTGTGCTCATATGTTCCCAAGACCCATGGAGACTGGGGATATCCTGAATTGAATCGAATCAAAGAAAATAAAACATGTATTCATGATTCTTAGAGGTGACAGATAATGCAGTCTCATGATTTCATGTCACTGATGTTGCTCACAAGTTCTGGTTAGATAAATTCATGCTGGGGAATGCCTTTTGCAGGATAAGTCCCTCAGTAGAATGGCGAGGAAGGTGTATCCCCAGAAACATGCTATTCAGAAACAACATCTTGGAGTCACAGCTCTAAAAAGGAAGTATCAATGTTATGTATGTGGATGGTCTCTTCTTTCCTTTCTTTATGATACCAGTAATGTTTCTGGAGCTTGCAACCAGGTAATATGCTTTAGAGAACCCCCTGGATTTTCACCATTTGAAAGTCCACGTTCAGACATGGTCTATCATTCATATAATAGAGGTTGAGAAGGTCTCTGGGTCAAGACTTCTGATCTGGTTTTACAGCTAACTTTTTTCTTTTAAATTGCTTTATTTATTTTGAGAGAGAGACAGAGCGAGCAGAGGAAGGGCAGAGAGAGAGGGAGAGAAAGAATCTCAACCAGGCTCTGCAGTGTCAGTGTGGAACCTGATGTGGGGCTTGAACTCACGAACTGTGAGATCATAACCTGAGCCAAAACAGAGTCAGACACTCAAGTGACTGAGCCAACCCAAGTGCCTCGACTGCTAACTTTTGTTTCCCCTTTTACATGGGTTGTCAACAACTTCTGAAAATGTGAACTGGATGATTTGGCACTATGCTTTTTGTAACATTTTGAGGCCACTGAATCTATGTTAATGGTAAAAGGATGCAGTCTAGAATAAGACAAAGATATGGAAATGCCTTACCTAAAACAAGGACCATGCTTCTGACTTGGATCAGAATAATTTTTTTTTTTAAATTTTTTTTCAACGTTTATTTATTTTTGGGACAGAGAGAGACAGAGCATGAACGGGGGAGGGGCAGAGAGAGAGGGAGACACAGAGTCGGAAACAGGCTCCAGGCTCTGAGCCATCAGCCCAGAGCCCGACGCGGGGCTCGAACTCACAGACCGCGAGATCGTGACCTGGCTGAAGTCGGACGCTTAACCGACTGCGCCACCCAGGCGCCCCATGGATCAGAATAATTTAACTACACTTTGGAAACCTAGACGAGTTCATGCACCTTCACTCAGAATGGTCACAATTTACTTTATAGCAGAGAGGTATCAATTAAGTGGATTCTTGGGTCAGTTAGTTTTGATTTATTACTGATATTGCTGTAGCTATCGGTGGAGGAAGTCTTTTTATATATGACTGAAGAGTTCCAAACTATTTGTAAGTCTAAATATATCTTCTAGACCTGCTGTGAGGCCTGCAATTTTAACCCTAAAATGAGTCAAGGCATTATTTCTGTAAGGTCATCGAATCTCAGTGCACACTTATTTTTATCAGATTCACACCTTGGGCATGCTGCTTTTTTAGATTACTTTATGTAGAAAGGCTCTTTTTACTCATTGCATCTGCAGTAGGTAAGTTTGAGAACGATAGATTGGTGAGAGTTTCTAAATAGTGAACCACCCATTTAAAGTAGGGTGCTGTGTCTGGGATGTCATGTCTTCCATTGAGACCCTGGGCAGTAGGAAGTGACTAGGAACCTAAGGCACCACCATTGATGGGACTGGGTGGAGGAGGGGAGTGACAGCAGAAGAGATTAATGTAGTGGAAGGTGAGCCTCATTACTTAATAACTGCTTTAAACCAGCTTTGGTCAGCACACATGGTTTGCTTTACAGTAAAATCAAATCATGTCTAGTCTTTTTGGATTTTGGCTCCCAATGAAAACCTAGGGAATAGGAGAGGTTGGGACATTCAAGAGAAAAGCATGGTTCCTGGACTTCGACATGAATTGTTAATGCTGTGCTGACTAGCAGAAGGTTGAGTCATGGTGTAGACATGCCTGGCCACCTTGAAACCAAGACTCCAGGTGTGGAAGCCCATTTATAAAAGCTGACACCAGATTACGTGTGACTATTAAGAGATCAAAGGGAAATTTCCCTGGTAGACATTCCAGGGAAGACATGTCTCTGTTTAACAGTACCATTCTCCAGGTTGGGTCTACTGTTTACCAGTTTGCTAAAAGATGCAAACAAGGTGAATGGTAATGCTTGTGGATCCGTCTTGATGGCAAGCCTGTGTGTGTCCTTGGTTTCTTGGGTTTCTTGTAGGGAGGAAGAACACAGAGACACGTTAAGTGTCCCAGGACAGTCACCTACTGCAGGGGTGAGGGAGAGCAAGAGGACCCCGTTGGGCTGGGATAGACACCTACCAGAGAGGCAAGACCTTCCCATGGTTTAGCTGAATCTCACTGAATAGAGTAAATTGGTAGAGGAAGTGTGTCCTTTGATCTTGGAAGAAATCTCTACAATCCCTGCCTACTTGTGCAGTCCTAAATTGAATGAATTGAATGCATTGAATGAATTTCAATCTTAGGGGAACAATTTCAGGTTCCTGACAGGGCAGAAAGTTCAATATTGATTTGTCTGGCAAAAATCTCTGCTACAGAGATATGGCAAGTATTTTGAGAAGAATTTGGATCTGCTCTGTCCACTGTGGTAGCCACTAGACTCAAAAATGTCTATGAACTCTAAATTAAATTAGGTAAAATAAATTCAAGTTCTCAGTCACGCACTAGCCAAATTGTAAGTGATCAACAGTCACACGAGGCTAATGGCTATGGTATTGGACAGAATAGATATGGAACATTTTTATTCTCACAGAAAGTTCTATTAGTCTGATGAGCTGGATCATGAAAAGCCACAGCTTTTTTGTTTCCACTAAGGAAAGGACAGACACAAGTGGAAATTATACACCTGACACAGGTTAGGTACTTTTTTAAAAAATGTTTATTTATTTATTTAAGACAGCATGCAAGAGAGTGAACATGAGCAGGGGAGGGGGAGGGAAACAGGGAGAGAAAGAGAGAATCCCAAGCAGGTTCCACACACTGTCAACCCAGAGCCTGACTCAGAGCTTGATCTAATGAATCATGAGATCATGGCCTGAGCAGAACTCAAGAGTCAGATGATTAACTACCTTTGGCCCTCAAGCCAATGGCAAGCAGCAGGTAAATGCTAAGAAGCTCATTTATTTGTACCAATGACCTCTTATTAGGTCCTGCTTGAAAGCCTTGGGTACAAGCAAAAGGCAGCAGGGCTCTTTGCTTCCCTAGAATATCTTTAAGGCAATCCTGTAGTGGGCTGTGGGGATGGGATAGGTGGGGTGGCATAATCCCTGCTTTCTAATGTCCTTTAATGCTTAATAGCCAGTGCGTTCTGGAAGAAGGAATCTTGCAGATGTGAGGTAGGTATGTGGTATTCAATTACATTTAGTACTTCATTCCCATTTTGTTTGAAGCGGTTTTAGCTTTCGTTACTTGTCTCATTTCCACAGCTTCTGCTGAGTCAGGTGGTCCATGTTTGTAGTTTGTATATATCATTTCATTGTATTGATTTTCCTTGAGTATCCCTAGGCCTTGAGTAGGAGAGGCAGGGAGAGTTCCATTTTCTTTTCTTTTCTTTTGTTTCCTTTTCTTTTGTTTCCTTTTCTTTTCTTTTCTTTTCTTTCCTTTTTTCTTTTCTTTTTTTAGTGTTTGTTTATTTTTGAGAAAGAGAGACACAGAGAGAGAGAGAGAGAGAGAGAGCAAGCATGAGTGGGGGAGGGACAGAGAGGGAGACACAGAAGCCAAAGCAGGCTCCAGCCTCTGAGCTGTCAGCACAGAGCTTGATGTGGGGCTTGAACTCACGGACAGTGAGATCATGACCTGAGCTGAAGTCGGACACTCAACCGACTGAGCCACCCAGGCACCCCTAGAGTTCCATTTTCTGATGCAAAAAGACCTATTTTTCCCTGCTGCTTCTAAAGTATAGCAGAGTGCTTCTCAGAACTGTAAATGGGAGGAATATTCTTCTTTTTTCTCTGACTCCTGAGTTTTCTGCCTGGGGTTGGTCTTTATGCCTAGTTTGAGAAGGGACTGGGTAACACATAACATGTAGTTTGATTCATCTGGCTGGCTCAGACCCTGCTACAATGACCAGCGGAAAAGGACACAGCTGGAGAATAGGTCTCAGTAATCTCTATTTGGATACACCAGTTCCCAGCCCCAGAGAATTTCTGTGAGGATGTAACACTTAGCACTGCCAGAAAATTCTTCTTGCTTGGTTATTTGCTTATTATCATATATCTGTACATTTGTGGATGAGAATATAAGCTCCATGAGAGCAGAGACCTTGGCTGTCTTGTTGACTGCCATCTTCATGGACCTAGGACATTCTGGGCACCTAACGGTTACCCAATATAATCATTTCCTGGAGTGATTCTCCAAGTGTGGTCCCCAAATCAGGCACATAAGCTTCACTGGGGATGTGGTAGGGGTGCACATCCAAGTCTGCAACCTGACCTACTACATTGGAAACGCTGGAGGGGGAGCCCACCTGTGTTTGTTTTCACAAGTGATTCTGACAGACGCTGATTTTGACAGTCTTGGGTTTCATGAGTACTTACAAGTTGAATTGGAGGCATTTGGGGGAGTTTTGTATGTTCTTTTCACATGTAGGTGTTCTTACTTAGGTTTTCACCTAAGGTCTTCCAGAGTGGATTAAAAAAAAAAAGAGAAGAGACCCCAATTTTATTTTAAAGTAAGCTACAAACTAACCATTCTAGCTAACTACACTTTAGCCAGTGAGCTCATCTCTTGAAACCTTCATCTGTCAGCCTTTGAAGACTGGGTTTGAAATGATCTTACCCTGTTGTAACTGGGGGAAAAAGGAATTCCAAAGGCAATTATTGATTTTTGAGGTACCTGGCTGATGTTGATCATGGAAACCAATTCTTATACATAAGGAGGTAGGAAATTTTTTAAATTTGAACTAGTAATTCTCCTTTCAAACATCTCTCCTAGAGGGAAGAAAAAAAAATATATATATCCATCCTAAGTAAATGGCCAGAAATACTCTAACTGCTCTTAAAGCAATTGTCTTAAATATTTTCTCTTTTAACCTCTAAATGTATAATTATAGTTGAATAAGTAAATAGAATTAGGATATAGCCTTTGGATTATTGCATAGCCAATAAAATAATATTAAATAACTCTAAGTGACCTGGAATGCTTAATATCTGAAGGTAAACTAACAAAACAGTTCACAGAACCCCATGTTTTATGAAAAGTGTATGTAAATAAAATGGTATAGTAGAAAGAAAGGGAATATACCATAATATGGATACCTTTCTGGTATTATATAAAAGACTATTGATTTCCTTCACTTTTCTTTCAATTTTTGATTTGCTTACGATGAATATATCTTAAAAGTATAACACAACATTCATATTCTTGCTACACAATACTAAAAAATTATAAGAAAAACTTCATCATTGTTCTGTGCTGGTGTAACAAGTATGTTTGTATGTTCGTATTTTGTTGTAGTTTTAGTCCATACACATGTGTTTTAGGATTGTGTTGATTGATCACATTTTCTCATTTTATAAAGAGCCCTAAACATGGAGACTTGAAATTTTGTGTCAGTTCTTAGTGTATTCTTTCTCAAACTGATATTTTAGGATTGCAAATTTCTTGATGTAGTTTGAACAGTTCCAGAACAGTTAGTGCCTGCAATGTATTTGAAAAAAGAACACATTGCATAGAACACTGTTAGATAAAGAGGTGCTTCTGGAGGGGGTGTTTCTGGAATAGAAGAAAAGGGATCTGAATCAGTAAAGCCAGAAAGAGAAGACAATGAGAAGTTCATGGGAAATAAGAATGGAAGGGCAGAAGGATGGGCAGAGGTCTAGAGAGGGTCCTGAAGCATGACCTTCCCTTCCATGAGGGTGGGATTGGGGTTCGGACACACAAGCACTACATGTCAGTTATGTTCCAAAAGCCAAGCAAGTCACTGTCTCTGCTTTTAAGGAAATGTACTTTGTTGTTGATTTCTTCCCTCCCTCCCTCCCTTCCTATCTTCCTATCTTCCTGTCTTCCAGATATTATTTTTAAGTAATCTCTACACCCATTGCCAGGCTCCAACTTCCAACCCTAAGATCAAGAGTTGCATGACTCTACCAACTGAGACAGCCAGGGACCCCTCTCTATTTTTTTTTTTTTAGCAAACTATAACTCAGAAAAAATAAGAATGAAAGGAGTGTTCGAAACCAGAGTCTAAGTAGTGGAAGAAGCAGATTTAGACATTTGAAATTAACCAGGACACGTGCCTAGGGGGGCAATCACAGGGAGGTTTTGGACAGTGTCTGAGAACTTGCCCTCTACCTTGGAAAGTATACACATTTCTGGCTACCACATAACATACTTACAGTTTTACTGTAAAGCTACAGATGTAAATCTTCAGTCCATTTGGGAATTTTCACTAATTCAGGAAGTCACATAGTCTTTCCACCCCCTCCTCCCAGATTAGTGGATAGTTACCCTAATATTAATAGATTCGAAATGCCAAATGCCATATGAAGTCCCTTATATATTTAGGCTTATTTCTAAACTCTACTCTGCTGTACTAGTCTCTTTATGCAGTTACCAGTACCAATCATTCCATTTGTAATCTGTTTGTAATGTTTTTCAGCTAATTCCCTCTCAGAATCTTCCTGGGTTTTTTTTTTTTTTATGGCAAATTTTGATCATTTTTTTATTGTCTCTTAAGAGTCAACCTGTCCAACTTCAAACTGGCGAGAACATAGCTATCTTTACTCTTTTGAGTCTTAGCCAAGAATAAAGTGTGTCTTTCTACTTATTCACCATGCTCTGTATTTTTCTTTAGCATTGCAAAATTTTCTTTATCTATAATGGGGATACCTTTTGGAAACTTCACATCCACGCATTTTACCCTTCTGTGGATATTACAAATGACTTTTTCCTTATGTTTTTATAGAATAGACCCATTGATAATGATATATTAATATAATCACCAGATAGATTACCAGATCCGATTACCATTTCTATTACTTTATGCTTGATTTTCTTGGGCTTTAGGTGTGAAGCCCTATATTCTCAAATGGTGTTCTGCCTCCCCCCGCCCCCAAATTTTGTCTTTTGTTGAAATATATTTAACATACAGTGCTGTATTAGTTTCAGGTGTACAACATAGTAATCTGATAACTCCATACAGTATTCACTGCTTGTATATTAGTTTCAGGTGTACAACATAGTAATCTGATAACTCCATACAGTATTCGCTGCTTGTATATTAGTTTCAGGCGTACAACATAGTAATCTGATAATTCCATACAGCACTCGGTGCTCGCCATGGTAGATGTAGTCACCATCTGTCACCATGAAACATCGTTACTATATTATTGGCTGTGTTTTCTATGCTGTATTTCTCATCTCTGTGACTTACTTATTCTGTACCTGCAAGTTTGTACCTCTTAATCCCCTTCACTCTTTCATCCATCCCCTCTTATCCTCCCTCTGGCCACCACCAGTTTATTCTATGTATTTAAGAGTCTGGGGTATTTTATTTGTTGTTTTGTTTTGTTTTTAGATCCCACATACAAGTGAAATCATATGACATTCATCTTTCTCTGTGTGACTTGTTTTACTTAGCATACTGTCTGTCCATGTCATTGTAGACAGGAAGATCTCATTCTTCTTTGTGGCTGAGTACTACCACTGTATACGTATTTACACCACATCTTCTTTATCCATCCATTAATGGACACCTGGGCTGCTTACGTATCTTGGTTCTTAGAACTAATGCTGCAATAAACATAGGGGCACCTATATCTTTTTGAATTCATGTTTTTGTTTTCTTTGAGTAAATGCCCAGTAGTGAAATTACTGGATTGTATGGTATTTGTATTTTTTATTTTTTATCTTTTAAGTAGGCTCCATGTCCAGCGTGGGGCCCAACTCGGGCTTGAACTCACCACCCTGAGATCAAGACCTGAGCTGAGATCAAGAATCAGACAGTCAACTCACTGAGTCACCCAGGCACCCCTGGTATTTCTTTCTTTGTTTCTTTCTTTGCTTCCTTCTTTCTTTTTCTTTCTTTCTTTCTTTCTTTCTTTCTTTCTTTCTCTCTCTCTCTCTCTCTCTCTCTCTCTCTTTCTGTCTTTCTATCTGTCTTTCTTTCTTTCTTTCTTTCTTTCTTTCTTTCTTTCTTGTCTTTTCTTTTTCTTTTCTTTTTCTTTTCTTTTCTTTTCTTTTCTTTTCTTGTCCTTTCCTTTCCTTTCCTTTCCTTTCCTTTCCTTTCCTTTCCTTTCCTTTCCTTTCCTTTCCTTTTCTTGGAACCTCTATTCTGTTTTCCAGAGTGGCACCAGTTTGCACTGCCACCAATAGTGCCTGAGGGTTCCTTTTCTCCACATTCTCACTAGCACTTGTTATTTCCCAAGCTTTACATCTTTTATTTCTCTTGGCTAATTTAATGGAGAACATCCACAACTGTGTTAAAATGGATGATGTGTTTCTTTTTTTTTTAAATGTCAGATATAATAGAAATGTTTATAATTTTACGATGATTACAAAAGTGAACTTGTGTGGAACTATGTTCCCAAAAGCTCTTCTAAGTTTTTCATATACATTAACGTTCAGAATGGCTAGCATATGACTTGAGAGTATGTATTTTATCATGCAGTCGAGTTTCCAAATACTTAGATTTTGTTAAAAATTAATATTCTTCATCTCTTCTAGATTTTTAAAGTGCAATGCCATTTTAGCATCTGTATGGCTGATAGTACAGGGTGCTTTTTGCTTTTGACATGCTGATACAGTGAATTTTATTAATGCATCTTAATATCAAATTGTTTTGGCATATTTAGTGATACGTCATTCTTTTAGTGTGATTCTGCTTCTATTTGCTTCTGTCTTTATATAGGATTGTTTTGCATTAATATTCATGAATCAGATTAAAGTCTTTTTTTTTTGCTATATTTATCAGATTTCTCTATCCATATCATGCAGGCTTTTGAAAAAAAATTGGCAGTGTGTGTTCTTTTCATCTTTGTTGGAAAAATTTTGACAAATGAGCTTGTTCCTTGAAGGTTTTAGAATTCACCTATGAGATGATCTGCACACGTACTTTTTGTGAAGTAGTTGGTTTTTTGTTTTATTATTTTTTTAACATTCTGATTTTTTCCTATGGATTTTCATTTCTAATATCAGTTTTAGTACCGTACGTTTTCCTCCCCATTTCTTTTCGGTTTTCGTTTTTCTTTGCATAGCATAGGCTTTGACAAAGTGTTCTCATAATTAAAAAAAATTCTCTATTTATTATTTGTTTATATATAATCTCGGCTCCTTATCTTCCCTCACCCCCTTGGTTCTAAATAAAGTTGTTTAATGGTTTATTTATTCTATTTCCCTTCCCTGTTTCCAAACCAATTTTACCCTTAGAGGGAACTTTGAAGTTCTACTTATCTGAGAGACATTACAGCTTTTCATTAGCACATTTTGAAAAAAAAAAGTCTTTGCACAACATCGATTTTGTTCTTGTCAAGGATTCAGGACCTTTAAAATTGGTTTTTCGATGAAAAAAGGTAATAGAAGAGTGAGGTAAGATGGTCAGCCTCACTGCATTGCAGGGGAGAGTTAGGAAGGCATGAGAGCACTTAACAGGGAAAATGGATTTGGCCTTAATGAGATCCCACAGTTCTTGGGAGTAGAGGCTTTTAGGCTGGAGTGGTGAGTTGAACCTTCCCAGCCAGCCCACTTCATAGATAGAAAAGAACATATAGCACTATTGACTCCATGTTGATCTTGAGCAATTTTCACTTTTATTTCCCCCTTTACCTCTTCACCCCATTAAAATCAATAAAATTTGGTGGAGGGAAAGGGAAGGAAGGGGAACATTGGAATTCTCTCTTGTTTCTAGATGGGTTGTTCCAACTGGATGGATGAAAGAGCCACCATTAAGCAGGATAAGAAAACATGAGAAGCAATAGATTCAGTTGGAAAGGGAATGAGTTTTGTTCTGGATGTGCAGTGCTTGCGAAACCTACAAGATGTCAAGGGTGAGATATTTGACCTGTGTTTTGACATCTGAAGACTTAAAGCAGAAGTTTGCATGGAAATATTTGAGACTTATTTCAGAGTATTTAAATTTCTTTTTAGTTTTAAAATGTTTATTTATTTTGAGAGAGACAGATGGGGGGGGGGAAGGGCAGAGAGAGAGAGAGAGAAAAAAAAAAAAAAAGAGCGAATCCTAGGCAGGCTCTGCACTGTCAACACAGAGCCCAACATGGGGCTCAAACTCACAAACCGTGAGATCATGACCTGAGCTGAAATCAAGAGCTGGACGCTCAACTGACTGAGCCCCCCAGGTACCCTTATTTCAGATTCTTTTAATTTCACACATAATTATTGGAATGGCTCTGGTTTTCCTTGCTGGTAGTCTTGATCTTCTATGATCTGATTGAGATTAAGATCCTTTAAACTCCCTAAGAGTGTCTGGGTTCTTGATACTTTAGTCTCCCGACTCTCTCCTTTGGCCCTTATTTCCATGACATTGCCCTAGGGCTAGTCGCACTGAACTATTTTATTTCTGAGCACTTTATCTCATGGCTCAAACAAATTGCACATATTTGCTCTGGCAAATTGCCCCTCTGCTTGGAAGACAGCACCCCCCCAAACTTGTACAATCTTGTATCTTGCAGAACACTCTAAATACTGCCTCCTCTATGAGATGCTGCACACCTCCCCCTAAGGGGTTTACAGTTCCTTTCTCTGTTGGCTCAGTGTGTTCACTGAAGACCTCAAAATGATCTCTGTTTTGCCATCAAACTTATTAAAGAACAGACTCTTGAGAGTAGAGATTCACTTGTGAGTCCCCAGTGCCTGGCCTGGTTCTGGCATATACTGAGTGCTCTGGATTGTTGGCTAAATGAATGGGTGACCTTTTAATCAGATTGATATATAGTGAAAATTTTATTTTATTTAGGAAAATTTTTTAATGTTTATTTTTTGAGACAGAGAAAGAGAGAGAGAGAGAGAGAAAGAGAGAGAGAGAGAGAGAGAGAGAGAGAGAGAGACAACGCTAGCATGAGCAGGTGAGGGGCAGAGAGAGAGGGAGACACAGAATCCAAAGCAGGCTCCAGGCTTAGAGCAGTCAGCACAGAGCCCAATGCGGGGCTTGAACTCACGCATCCTGAGATCACGACCTGAACCGAAGTTGAGTGCTTAACTGACTGAGCCACCCAGGTGCCCCTATAGGGAAAATTTCAGATGGAATGATCAGTGGTGGTGAACACTGAAACAAGCAGCTGAGATGTACTGGGCCATAATGGGTATACCCAACGCTGGCACCTAGATCCACCCCTCTGCTGGGATAAAGTAGGCCTTAAACTCATCAGACCACAGAAGCCACTCTGAATCGATCTGCTCACTTGTCTCTGCACTCTGTGCTTCAATTCAGTCTTCATTGAATTTAAACTCTTGCCACCACATCCCAGACCACAATCCCACCTCCCACCCCTGGGACACAGAAGTTGCTCTTACTTCCACTTAATTTGAATCTTTTCATTTCCCGACTGGCCTTGCAGTACCTTATAATACTTGTTCTCACTCTCCTTTCTTTGTCTGAAGCAGGAACTCCTGCCCCTCCCAAACCTGAAGAACCCACCTGGCAGTTTAGGAATGAGATACCTGGTAGAGCCAGGTCTGGTCTACTGTGAAGGGGAAATTGACATGAGCAGCCCTTTAAACAATTGTGTTTTATCTCACATTCCCATTGTCATCATGATTAGCCCTAGACATACACAAAGCTAAAATATGGATAATGATTTTAAGGTTTTGAGGGAATAATCAGTTGGTTTGGGATATCTCAAAGGCAAATGTTTATTTTCTGTAAGAGGGTAAATGGTGAAGTGTCATTTACAGCTGGGTGGTTCCAGAATCTTCTGAGATCATGGCGATTACCCAGGCAGCATCAGCCACCATTTGTCCTGTTGTGAACTCTTCAGAGAGTGTCCTGAGGGTATGGCTTGGGAACCAGTTCAAGACCTGTTGCTATGTAATGGGTCCCAAGAGGCTCTTGGCTTTCCCCAATATTTAACAGCATATGAGTAATGTTAATGGCCATAATTACTAATGGCTCAACACAGAAAATCAAAAGCCCCTGTAAAGAGCAAGGGAATGACTGTACTTTGCACCGTGAATGTCCTCTGAGAGGAAGGGAGACCAAGAGTTCTGTGCGAAGAGGTAAAGAATTAGTTTCTCAAATGGTTTTGTTGGATCTTATTTCATGGGATTAAATGTTTTTCCTCTTTTTCCCTGTGCTTTGGTTTTGCCATTAAGGAAAACCATAAAGCAAAATCACTGAGTGGGAGTAATAAACTCACATTTACTGAGAATTTATCCTATAACGATACCATACGGATGAACTTAATGATGTCTACCTACAGCAATATTGTGACATTATTACCTCCATTTCATAGACAAATAAACTGAGGCTTACAGAGGATTAGTGGCTTGTGTAAGTGATGTAATCAGTAGGTGACAAAGCCCCAAACTCTAGAATCTGTGCTTGGTGCTATATTCACATTGCAACTTGAATCCATGTTCTCTGCTGGCCTGCCTGGTCCCACAGGGAGGTGACCAGAAATAAGCTCTTGGGCTGGACTTTACTCAGATAAAGAAGCCATTGTGACGAGAAAAGGAGGGGCAGTGATAGAAATCCATGCCTTTGGCTATTGGGGGAGAAATGAAGAGTGGGGTGGGTGTGGGCAGCTAGCCAACATGGATTTACACACAGCAGAACTGATCCTGGAACAAGCATCTCACCAGTGGCTTGTATCCAGGAGCACGACAAGGTGAACTGTGGCTGTAGATTGCACTAGTGATGGGGAAGGGATAAGAAACCCAGACCAGCCGGAAGGCAATGAGACAGGTGTAAAGAGCACATTGCTCAGCTGAGTGGTACAGAAATGAGTCAAGGCTGTGGCTTTCTGGACCCATTTTGATCGAATCCAAGGAAACTGAGAAAAATTCCCGCAAATGAGGCTGGCAGGAGCTCCTGTGGTGACCGTACAGTGACACGGTTGGTTTGTCCCAGCAGATGGGAGGGAGACACCAAGAAAGGAGAACCTAGAAGAGACTTCCGTATATTTTGTTACAGAATTTCTATTTCTTTGGCTTGTAAAGTCAGTCTTGCAAAAACATTTTGAAGTAGAATCATAGTCCTAAACTTCTTTCTCTCCCAGAAGTTCTCAGTAATACTTTGGGGGCTCTCATTTCCTCTGATGTCAAGACCCTGTGGTTTTACAAGTAAAGATTGGCACTAGATACGTGGGGACTTATCTAGGTCATGTTTCATGATTAATGTATTCTACCCTCAGGACATTAATAGCTTCTTTTCACTTATAACCAGATTTTTTTTTAACTTTTAATGACCTTTTAACCTATTTTCATATAAAGTAAGACTTCTCCTCTGGGAATGGCAATTCATTAATAGGCTTGGGCATTAAAGCTCTTTGTACAGAAAAATATTTTTTTGTGGGGGCTTGAGGGAGAACATCTTACACAAAGTTTCCCCGTGTTTGGAAAAATGTGTAGTTTGGCCCATTTTCAAGTAATGAGAACTCTAAATAGAACCGTACTGTTAAAAAAAAAAAAAAAAACCTTACTGGTTCAAAAAAAATTAGAAAGCTTGCTCAGATTAAAAAAAAGTAAATGGAAATAAAAATAGGAACGCAAATGAGTCCCAGATTTAGCAAAGATGACAGCCCTCTTTAATGCCGCCACCCTAAGCCACCCTTTGCAAACTCTTTTCTGTTATATGTTTTTAATGGAAAGCAGCTGCCTTGGAAGGCATTGTTTACGATGGATCTCTGTCACAGCTCTGCATTGTAGCTATAAATAATGTCAACATGTTCTCCTATCCAGCCGCCTGGATGCCGATGCCCCTCGTCCATACCAGATGAGATTATATTATTCTTCCCAAAACATATTCATTATCATCTCGTGCTGTCCCCATCCCTGAGGATAATGATGACCCTTTGTAACACCATTCATCCTCGCCTGTAATTGTCTGCAGCTGAGGCTGATGGCCCTTGGGTTCTCTCCCACCTAGCTTCTTTGGTGCCCAGTGATACCATGTCTGCTCTGCCGCCTTCTGGATCTCTTTCTTCAAAATGTCTTCATTTTTTTTTTTCTGGGTAGACCTGTGGTTGTAAAAGCAAAGCAAATGCAAAGTATGTTTATATCAGCATCTAACATAGTCATGAAGCGGTCTGGCCGGTTTGACTGGTAAGGGACAAGTTGCCAGTGGAAAGTCTAGAAAGGATCTTAAAAGGTGAGTAGTAGAAGTTCAGTATAAGTCTGTGATATGGAGACTTCAAATGTGCCTTTAGATAGAACCTGGCCAGTCACTCAGGTGGTGTTACCTTGTGTCCATTCTCCCCAGCAGGTCAGGGAGAGTCAGGGTGGCTGGCAATCCTTGAGCCTCAATGCATTTGCATTTTTCAGGGCAGGAGGTGACTTCTTTTTGTTGGATTCTTGGGTTATGGATCACGTAGGTAAAAGGTAAAGGATAAGTACATACCAACACATTAAGAAATGGAAGGATTATCAGTGGAACTGATTTTGAAGAATACTTGAGCAAAAGAGGACGGGTGAAATTGAATTGGTGGGGAACTAAAACTCAAGCACGTCTAAGAGAAGATGCCTGGTGCCTATAGAGGCAGATTTGGAGGTTCTTCAAAGTTAGTTTGGGGCATTAGGTGCAGAACATGGTTTTGAGAGAATCTCAGAGGATAGGTTTTAGGATCAGCAGGTGAACTAGTGTCCACCTCCAATCTTGGCCAGTGGGAGGAGTGACAGGCTCTCTGACCAAGAAGAATGGTCACTTGTACACCACACATCTTATTCCCCATAACTGGAAAAAGCCTATGATAAAAATACAGGTAATATCCACAAACAGGCTAATGGAGATTCAAACACAAAGAAAAACCAGCAGCCCGGATCTCCAAATGTTTGAAAAACAAACACCACCAGTTCAACAGAGGACCCTGAGGACTCTGAGGTTATAGTGGATTTTTAAAAATCTGTATTTGTTGTCTGCTATAGATGAGAGGGTATCCTGTTTACAAAAGAACAATCAGTTATATATTATAGCAAAATCCTTAGAGACGTTGGGACTAAGAAATAAGATAATCAGTTTTGAAAATCTAAAACTCTATTAATCTGGATCGCAAAGAGAACACAATGTATGCACCAAGACAAAGACCAAAAATAATGAGAATTTTCCCAGAGCCAGGACAAAAAGGGCACAGTAGCAAAAAGTATGGAAGAAGCATGAAACCAAAAGATATACCCAGCACTTCAGGATCTATCAAATAGGAGCTTGTGAGAAGGAAAATGGGAGATGGCAATTCCTTGAAAGAGAAGAAAGTAATTCTCACAACTTACAGGTGGAGACTCTGAGTTTGAGCACATGAGGTCTGGCAGAATGGAAAAGATAGAGAACTTCCCTAGACACAGCAGGGAGGACTTGCAAAGCACCAGGCATAAATGGACATTTCCAAAAAGAACAAAGAATAGAAATTACAGATCTGGTTATATCTAAATAATTGTTCATTGATAGAAAAAAAAGTCTGCATTATCTTACTGAGAAATTAGAAGAAAACGAAAGGAAGCATGAATTTAATGAGATAATGTGATATTAATGAATTAACATGATAGGAAAATAAGTATAAATGTTGGTATACAAATATATATTTGAATTCCAAACCATTAGAATGGGGGGAGGGAATCCAAATTTGATTACTCTAGCTAAATACAAAGGAGGAAAAAGAAACAAGAAAACCTAGTAAATAGAAAAATAAGGTAGCTAATGTAAGTCCAAACATAGTTATCTTGTTAAATGTGAGCAGATTAAATTCTGTTCTGAAAACAGAAATTGAGATTGGATTTAAAAAATCAAGCTCCAGAGTATTTTAGGAAACTTCTAAAGCAAAATGAAACCAGAAGGTTGGAAATTAAGTCATGAAAAGAGATACCCAACTTACGCCTTGAAATGGAGAGGGTGTAGAGGAAAATAACAAGCGAAAATGGAATTCAAGGGAAGCACTACCAGGGGCATACTAATCCAATAAGTCAGTCAGAAAACACAAATGGCAAATCTTTATAAACGTAGTAGCATGGATTTATGATGTGCATGGCAGAACATTAAAAAGTGAGTGAGGCTTAATGGACAAATTCATAATCAGAGTGGAAGACTTCTTAAAAAAAAACAGTCAGAGAAAACCTCACTCAGAAATTGACAGACTGAGTAGACAATATGAGTTACAATATAAAGGGATGCCATCTACAAATTTCACCTAATGATTATATATACAAATTTGTGTATATACAGTCTTCTCATGTACATGCTCTGTTCACAGAAAAAATGGAAAGGAAAAAAAAAACTAAAGAAGCTATCAATGACCTACAGTGGGAAAACTCTGATGAAAATGTATACTCTCAGTGATTTAATTAGACAAATAGAAAACGTCTAAAAAAAGGAATAGTATTTTTAAAAGAACTATAAAGATATAAGCATAAATTAGTAAAAAATACAGACTTGATTAAAGTATAAGACTTTTCTCCTTTAACTGATATATATATAATTTCTGAACCAACTTGATTAGAAATATGACAAAGAACCAAAATTTTTTCACCAATGAAAAAGGAAATAGAAGTATAACATTTTACAATAAACTTGAGAATCTTGAAGAAATGAATTTAAAACAGCACTAATGCTGAGTCAAAAGCAATATATAATAATAGAACATAAATGGGAAGCATAAATGGGAAATTAGGGTAAAAAAAATCCCTCTAACGGGCGCCTGGGTGACTCAGTTGGGTAAGTGTCTGACTTCAGCTCAGGTCATGATCTCACAGTTCACGAGTTCGAGCCCATATTGGGCTCTGTGCTGACAGCTCAGAGCCTGGAGCCTGCTTCAGATTCTGTGTCTCCCTCTCTCTCTGCCCCTCCCCAGCTCATACTGTCTCTATCAATAACAAATAAAACATTTAAAAAAATTCTTAAAAAAAATCCCTCCAAAAGATGCTCCTGTTTCTGTGGATCAAAAATAAAATGAGGGAAATCTTATAATCATCAGTAATTATAAGTAGATGTACAAAAGGAAAAGTAAAAATACTCTTTTTTTGCTAGAAATTCCTGAGAAACAGTGAAAATGGGCTTTTTTTAAAAAGTCATTTTCAGAAAGCTCTTGAAGTTCTTAGAGAATTTGACAATGAAGTTGTTTTTCACTTGGCAACTCCAAAATATCTGCTGTTCTTTCATGGGAAGCAACTAAATCATTCAAAAACACTCAGGAGGGAAAAAGAGGCCCCTTCTTTCTTTGGTAATATTTGAACCTTGAAGATACAAAGGTTAAAGTGGCAGCAATCATATGAAAAAGATCCCATGTCATCTTGACACACAAAAAATGGAAATCAAGTGTTTCCAATTTTGTTTCTCGCATACATCACAGAATGGAGAACATAGGATAACATTTAATGGATGAATGAATTTTTTGCTGTGCTCAGTTGATAAAAACAGTGTTGGAACACTAAGGAAAGTTGGTGATAGTAGACGGTTCTCCAAGCATAAGTGATGAAGTGTCAGGTGGAAGTTCCATTAAGTTTGGCACACATCATTAAACGGTGTCTGATAGGAGCAGATGTTCAATTTTTCACATTGACGAGGTAGCTCAGGAGATTCTATTATAACATAATGTGATGTAATGGCATAATTTTCCATGGAAGTAAAATAAGCCATCCATCTTCAGTGTGGCAGTGGGTATCTGTTTGTCAAGTCTGTCAGTAATTTGTTTTTTATTTTATTTTTTAAATCTTAAAAAAAAATGTTTATTTTTGAGAGAGAGAGACAATATGAGAATATCCCAAGCAGGCTCCACACTGTCAGCACAGAGCCTGAGTTGGGGCTCAAACCCATGAACTATGAGATCATGACCTGAACTGAAATAAAAAGTCAGACGTTTAACTGACAGAGCCACCCAGGCACCCCACGATCATATCCTTTTATACCCCTTCCTTCTGTCTCCTTCCTGTGTCCTGGAAGTCATGGGAAAGTCACTAAAACATGAGCATGGTCAATTCCATTGAGGCATGGCTCCCTGAAAGATCTCTTCTTTATGCTTACTTTGTATTCACAGGCTGGGTTCTCTAGTGAGCTATTTTGGATAGGGATTTTTATCATCCTATCAGTTCTTCAGTTTTGTGTCTGTATCTCAAAAAGTGAACAGATAGCTCAAGCAAGGGTGGATATGTCAACATAACTCTACCAACTTTTGAGGAAAAAAAAGAGACAGAGAACAAGAAGAAGAAAATTGCACAAACTCTATTCCTTCAGCATAACTGTGCAAACTTTGAATTAGTAGGAAATTGAAAAATAAATGCCGAATCCCAGCATGCTGTCTTCCATGTTCTTCACAGCAAGCCTTTGGGGACTGTGTGGACATATCAGCCAAAAATTACATGGAGGACCTCAAACAAGGAGGTGGCTGTGAGGAAAATAGTCTAACAGAAACCATCAACAGAAAGCAAAAGACTATGAGAACATACAGAGAAGTCTAGTGGTAGGCCAGAACACTGACTACAGGGGAAGGGACTTCAAAGGACAAGGAACATGAGTAGAGTTTTTAGGCCTTATACCCTGACATAGAAGAGGCTTAAGGCACTAGAGAGCCACACTTGAATACTGTCTAGTGCAAGGAAAAAGAAAAGTGGGTAAGTTTAAATTTATTTTTAATGTTTATTTATGTTTGAGAGAGAGAGAGAGACAGACAGACAGACAGACAGAGCATGAGCAAGGGAGGGGCAGAGACAGAGGGAGACACAGAATCCGAAGCAGGTCCAGGCTCTGATCTGTCAGCACAGAGTCCGACGCAGGGCTCAAACTCATGAACTGTGAGATCATGACCTAAGCCAAAGTCAGATGCTTAACCGACTGAGCCACCCAGGTGCCCCAGAAAATTGGGTAATTTTAGACAGAAAAGTATCAAAATATCAAAGGACATAACCTTCTCCCCTGTCTCTCACTTTCCCTGAAAAAAACCCCAAGACACCTGGTAAAGAAATTACTTCTTACTATACTGATAGAAGAGAGTGTTCTTGAACTAGAAATCTCATGAATTACTGAAACTGTTGGCTCTGTCCACAGAAATGCAGAAGCATAGTTTCCATCTTTATTTTTAACAAGGCTACTATAAAATGAAACAGAAAATTAGAATACTCCGAATATTTAGCCGGCAAAAATTTGTCCTCACCAAAGCAATAAAACTAAAATGTAACATGCCATACTGAATTCAATAGCTTCACCCAAGCATTTGGACTTATTGGAGAATACCTCGAATCAAAAGTTGAGGAACTATGAACAAAATGGACAAAAAACTTGACCAAATGAAATAATCTGATGAAACTCAGGGAAGAAATAGAAGAAAAAGTTAAATTGTACCAGAAATGTAAATGAACTAATAAGCTGGCCAACAGCTTCGCTATGAAAAACATAATAAAGGACATTAGAATAGAGTAATAAACAACTAGTAGAATTAAAATGAGCTAAAAGAAGAAATCAAAAGAACCAAAGATAAAATGATTGATTTGGAAGATAGCCAAAGAAGGAATAACATTTATATAATTGAAGTCCCCAAAAGCAAAAGCAGAACAGAATTAATAGTTGTTAATTATAAAAAAAACTTTCTGGATGCAAAAAGACATGGATATACCTATTAAATGGTGCTCACTGGCACCATTTCAAATTTGCCCTTAATCATCAACTCAATGTCATTGTCTCATAAAGGTACTAAACAAAGATAATCTTTAGGCCCATCAGGGGAAGTCATAAAATAACTTAAGGGAAGATAGGTAGACTGTCATGAGACATCTCAAAAACAAAAGAAAGCAAGGCAACGTGGAGGACCCTTTTCAAGATACTCCAAAGAAAGTGTAAACCAAAAATTTCCTCCAGCCAAGCTGCCCTTTATCCAGATTGCATGAGAAAGAGAGAGAGAGAGAGAGAGAGAGAGAGAGAGAGAGAGAGAGAGAACAAGTGGGCGAGGGACAGAGAGAGACAGAGAGAGAGAAAGAATACCAAGCAGGCTCTACACTGTCAGCACAGAGCCCAAGGTGGGACTCCCAACTCACGAATCACAAGATCATGACCTGAGCTGAAGTTGGATGCTTAACTGACTGAGCCACCCAGGTGACCCTAGGAAAACAATTTCAAACACATAAAGAGCTCAGAGAATTCTGTATCCATAAGCCCTTTCTGAAGAATCTACTGGCAGATGAATTCCATTCAACCAAGAGATGGCCAAGGAAATTTTAGCAGAAGGAGTAATGGACAACATTTAGTAATTATAGATGGAAGACTGGAACAAAGAGGAAATGACACAATTGTATTTCTATTGTATATAGAAAACTTTAAAGTTTCCATCAATAATATTGTTAGGACTAATAAATGAATTCATAAAGTTGCAGGATACAAAATCAATATACAAAAATCTTTTGCATTTGTTTATACTTACAATGAATTATTAGAAAGAGAAATTTGAGAAAACAATCCCATCAAAAATAATAAAATACCAAGGAATATATTTAACCAAAGAGGTGAAATACTTGTATGTTGACAATGAGACATTAATGAAAGAAATTGAAGATGTAACTTAAGTGTAAAGGTATTCCATGCTCTTGAATTGGAAAAATTATTATTAAAATGTACTATGCAAAACAGTATATAGATTCACTGCAATCCCTATCAAAACTTTGAAGCAATATATACGTCCATCTTCTATGTGGAATCTGAAAACAAAAAAAAACTCAACTCATAAAGAGAACAGATTGTTGAAGAAGTGGAGAAATAGGTTTTTTAATAGAATAATAATTATTCATAATAACATGTTAGGATACATGTTAATCTTGTACATTCTACATTTTGATAATGTAGAAACAATATGACTAGAAAAACACAGAATAAGTTCTCTAATTATTGTATAGGCATTAGATGGGGGTTAAGAATACCATTAAGATGAATAAATGATATAATGACTTCAGAAAACATGGCAATAAAGACATTTAAGACAGTACAAGTATGAAAGTAACCATCAGAACAAAAACCTTCATATATGCCAAAACAAAAATTGAAAATAAAGTGAAACTTCATAAAGAGAAATTTTAATTTAAGTAGCCTAATTGAGATCAAATGTTGTAGTCTCACCAATAAATGTTAATGAGTATAATAGATCTATTAAAAGAAAAAGATGTTCAGTTGGGCTCCTAAAGGAAAGCCCACCTATATTCTGTGTACAAGGCATACACCTAAGACAAAATAATTCAAATAGGTAAACAAGAAAGAGGTAGACAAAAGTATACCAGGGAAATGGAAACAATAAGAAGGTAGGATTAATAAATGAATATCACACAAAGTATAATTCAAAGAACATAAAGGATTGGATTTTTTTTTAAGTAGTCTTCATGCCCAGTGCAGGGCTCAATGCTGGGCTTGAACTCACCATCCTGAGAGCAAGACCTGAGTTGAGATCAAGAGTCAGACGCTTAACACACTGAGTCACCCAGGTGTCCCAATATAAAGAATTTTTTATTGTTAAAATACAGATTCACAATTTGTAACAATTATGAATATCTATACACCTAAAATAATAGCAGTCATCTCTATGAGGCTTATGAAATGTTCACGAAATGCAAGGAGACATTAAAAAAAAAAAAAGCATGGTAGGGGCACCTGGGTGGCTCAGTCAGTTAAGTGTTGGACTTGATCTCAGCTCAGGTCATGATCTCAAGTTTTGTGAGTTCAAGCCCCACTTTGGGCTCTTTGCTGACAGTATGGAGCCTTTTTGGGGTTCTCTCTCCCCTCTCACTTTGCCCCTACCCCTCTTGCATTCTCTCTCTCTCAAACTAAATAAACTTAAAAAAATGGTAATAAAATGACACCCGAGGACACAAAAAGATCAAGTTGACAAAAAAAGTAAAGATATGGAAAATCAAAATGTCATGACCAAAAGGTATTTTATGGCATATTGAACTTTACACCCTGATATTGATGATGTTTATCTCAAGGTGGAAATAACAGTAAAAAAATGTGGTAACAAAGAAAATGTCAATAGACATAGTAAATAATACAAATAATACTATTGGCTTACATTGAAATAAAAGTAGAAATTATTAAATCTTAAAAATGAGGCACCTGGATGCCTCAGTCAAATGTCCAAAATTCTTGATTTTGGCTCAGGTCGTGATCTCCAGGTGTCCCTACAGAGTCTACTTAGTATTCTCTCTCTCCTTTCTCTCTGCCAGCCTGCCCTCCCCCCCTCCCTCTCCCCCCCTCTCTTCTCTCTCTCTCATAAATAAATAAGTAAATAAATAAGTTTATTTTGAAAGAGAGAGAGTGTGAGCAGAGGAGAGGCAGAGAGAGGGAGACATAGAATCCGAAGCAGGCTCTAGGCTCTGAGCTGTCAGCACAGAGCCCAATGCAGGGCTTGAGCTCATGAACTACGAGACCATGACCTGAGCTGAAGTCAGATGCTTAACAACAGAGCCACCCAGGTGCCCCTAAATAAACATCTTTAAAAAAATTTTTTAGGGGCGCCTGGGTGGCACAGTCGGTTAAGCGTCCGACTTCAGCCAGGTCACGATCTCGCGGTCCGGGAGTTCGAGCCCCGCGTCAGGCTCTGGGCTGATGGCTCAGAGCCTGGAGCCTGTTTCCGATTCTGTGTCTCCCTCTCTCTCTGCCCCTCCCCCATTCATGCTCTGTCTCTCTCTGTCCCAAAAATAAATAAATGTTGAAAAAAAAATTTTTTTTTTTCAAAATCCAAAAGGCTCTGGGACCTGTATACTTTAACTTTGTATTATAAGTAGGCATACAATATGAAATGACAATTTCTAAAAAAACTGTATTATTATAAAATTATATAAAACAGAAGAAAGTACAAGGGAAGAAATAATGATAAAAATAATGATAAGGGCAGAAATTCATGAGAAGGATGATAGGGAAATGGTAGATCAAACTAATCAATAAACACCAGGTAATTTCAAAACATTAACAAAATAAACCTATGGGATAACCAAGAAAGAGAGAACTCACAAATAGGTAAAATAAGAAATGGAGAGAAAGGAATGTTCAAAATGTTAAAATATCTTCAGACTATTTTGCAGACCTCTCAGCAAATAAATATGAAAATGTGCACGAAGTAGTGAATTTCCTAGGGAGATACAGTTTATGAGATTGACCCAATTAAATAAATTAAACTTTGACAAATTGTGCTAGAATAAACTGAGAAAGTTCTCATAGAATTAATACATTAAAAAGTACTATGTCTAGGTAGGAATTACAGGGAAATCCTAGCAAACTTCAAAGAGCAGATGGTCCCAATGCTCTATGAATTATTCCAGAGCATTGAAAATTAAAGGAAAACTTGATAATGTGTTTTATGAGGCAGATATAACGTTGATATGTAAACTTGATAATGACAGTTAAAAAGATACTTAGAAACCATTATCACCAATGAAGATATTTTTAAAAAGTTTTTATTTACTTATTTTTGAGACAGAGATTGTGAGCAGGAGAGGGGGGCAGAGAGAGGGGAACAGAGGATCTGAAGTGGGCTCTGTGCTAACAGCAGAGAGCCCGATGTGGGGCTCGAACTGATGAACTGTGAGATCATGACCTGAGCCTAAGGCAGATGTGTAACCAACTGAGCCACCCAGGTGCCCCATCACCAATGAATATTGATGTAAAAGTTCATGGTAAAATATAGTGAACAGAAGAATCCAGTGATCTCAGAAGAAAATGATACATTTTATTTTAGGAATGTGAGGCTCAAAATTTGAAAATCTGTTAATATCTAAATAATATGGCTTAGGGAAAAAATCAAAGGATTGATTCTACAGATACTGAAAAAGTATATTTAAAAATTCAACACCTATTCCTGACAAAATTCACTCAAGCAAATAGGAATTGATGGACACGTTTTCTTTAACGTGGTGAAATCTACCCTATTCCTGAGGGTAGCATCTATCTTAATGGGGAAACACTAGTGGTATTTCCAATAATATGAGAAACTAGTAGCAAAAGTATCTGGGAACTCTTTTTAGTGGTCTTATGAATTTTTTCTAAGTCTGAAATCATGTCAAAATACAAATATGGAGAATGAAGTTACTAATGCTTATTTTCTTTATCAGTACCTGGGACACATATTTTTAGCTATCTACCTGTCTTTCTTCCAAAAGTATATTTTTTAAGTGAAGTCTGAGGTAAAATACCTGTCTTTTTACCAATTCTTTTCCTTAAGATAAAGTGGAAGTCTAGGTAGGCCTTCTAGGAAAATTTCCAAAAAGGAGCAGGCTTGGCTGACATTACCTGCAGGCATTTTGCCCTTCTGGGATCTTCCTGGGGTGAGGTGACAGCCACATTGTATCCACAAGGAGGAAAGTCTCAGGCCGAAGATAAAGGAACAGAGATCTGGAAGGAGCTTGAGTCCCTGGTGAAGTCACTGGGTCCTTATATTAGCCACTGATGGCCAATTTCTGGATGTTTTGCATAATAGAAACAGTCCTCTTCCTTACCTGGGCCCTGTGAGTTGGGTTCAGTCTTTCTTGAAGTTGTGTGAATTTTATAGATTTTTTTTTCATATAGGTATGACTTGTACTTAAATTTCACAAGATTCTTCAAATGAATGGGAAAATGAAAATAATTGAGAACCTCCACTCAAGACCCACAGATCCAGGATTAAATTCCAGACTACATCTCAAAGTATTGGTTCTAGAGAGTTCACACTGTTGAGAGCTGTTCCAATGCCTGGAGGAAAGCATAATGCATTCAGCTTAGATAAGGCTTTGATTTTCTGTTGTTTAATCAATTCAGCAGTTTGCTGAGAAGCTGCTTTGTGAAAAATACTGGAATATAAAAATGTGTCTCAGTTTATAAGGACCTTCTCATCCTCCTTTAAGAAAGAAAAGCCACTCGAGACGTTAGGCTAAACATGTCCTTGAGCAATATAGACAGTATGAGCCCTATATGAATTCAAACACATGAATTTGGTTAAGTGGAGAAGAAATCATGGAGGAGGTGTGGTATCTGAGCAAGTCTTGGCAGAAAGCTAAAACTTGGATCATTGAAAGGGATGGGTGGGAAGGCATTCTTGGCAAAATACATGCCATATACCAATGGGTAGAAAGTTATAAAAAAGTGACATTTAGGGACAGTAAGGCAGCCAGTTCTTTTGGAGTTGAATGTTTTTGACATTATACATTTTTCAACAGGATATAATCTGATCAAAGCAGAATTTTAGAGTTACCTAGTACGTAGGATGAAACGCAGGAAGCTTAGAATCAAACAGGATGATAAGTTTAGTACTCTTGATCATAGATGTGGGGGGGGGCATAAGAATGGGAAAGCCACATTCAAGAGCTATTTCTGGGGGAACAGTGTACATACTTTGGTAGCTTATCAGATTTAGGGTTGAATCATAAACTATCTCAAGGTTTCTCCTATAACTGCTTATAAACAACAGCAATGCCATTGACAGAAACTGGTAATTGCAAATGGAGCTCTTTTCTTGGAGAGAGAGAAGGGAGAAGTGTAAGAGGATGGAGGTGAGGTTAATTTTGCAATGTTGCGATGTTGAGGGGCTGTGGAAACATTCAACACTCACTTGGAGATACTGGTCTGGAGCTTGGCAGAAAGGTCAGGCCTGCTGATACAGACTTGGGTGTCATTTGAATGGGAGTCATAGTTAAAATGGTGTGGATGGCTAATCCATAACATGAAGTGGATGGATCTAGAACATGAAAAGGTTGGAGTGTGGATAGTGGACGTTTGAGAGCTAACTTTTGGGCAACACTATTTACAGAAAGAAAAGTAGGAGTAGCCAGTAAGAAAGACAGAAGTAGGAAAAGCCTCCTGTAATTGGGTGGTATGTTTCCTCCAGTCTTGGAAGATGGGTACCTCACTAATTGGGGCATCTGCTAGGACCCCTGAAGTGAAAGTTTACATGTCCCTAAATCTGTATTTTATTATTTTAAAAAGTTCATTTATTTATTTTGAGAGACACAGAGAGAGAGAGAGAGAGAGAGCGAGAGAGAGCGAGCGAGTGAGCAGGGAAGGCCAGAGACAGGGATAGAGAGAACCCCAAGCAGGCTCTGCACTGTCAGCGCAGAGCTTGATGCAGGGCTTGAGCTCATTGAACTGTGAGATCATCACCTGAGCTGAGATCAAGAGTTGGGCGTTTCACCCACTGAGCCACCCAGGCGCCCCGTCTCTATTTTAGAATAATGCCGAACATAAACTTCAAGCTTCTCAAAAATCTCTTCAATCTTTTTTCTAGATGGGGTGAGAAGCACAGAAGCTGGAGTTTATGTTTGTAGGTTTTATTTTGCTTAGTGTTCATTAAAATCAGTATTCTTATATCAAATTTATTAGAATAAAGAGGATTTTGTGCCACGTATACTTTGAGACGTCTCTTTGGAATAACATGTATATCATGTTCATGTAAACATTACATGATGAGAGCAAAATTTTAAGAGTGACGCTATAGTAAGCTTACAGGTGAGTTAATTTAGCTTCTGTAACATAGCACTGGTCATTTCTGATGTATTTTCTGCCTTGTCCTTGCTCAGATACCAACCCTGAAACCATCATGATTCCTTTGGATAAAAATCAACAGCGTAAAATGCTTCACTGTGTAGATTCATGGTGAAGGTAACACAGAAGTAGGGATTTTGGCATTTCAATGTACCCTTCTCCAACCAGTAGAACACATTCGGGAGATTTAGGGAATCAAAATGTGTGATATATTTTTTTCATTTAAGGCATAAAGGAATAGCAGTTATTATTTGCTTTATTTTTTATTTTTATTTTATAGAGAGAGTGCCAGCAGAGATGGGGGGAGGGGAGAGATGGGGAGAGAGAATCCCAAGCAGGCTCCATTCTCATTATAGAGCCTAGCACAGGGCTTGATCCCATAACCCTGAGATCGTGACCTGAGCTGAAATCAAGACCCTGATGCTTAACTGACTGAGCCACCCTGGTGTCCCAGGAATGGTTCTTTGTTACAAGCTTGACCTAAGTAAGTGTTTTTAACTTGCCAGCCTGTTGTTTTTTAATAAAATGTTTTTTAATGTTTACTTATTTTTGAGAGATAGAGACAGAGCGTGACCAGGGGAAGGGGCAGAGAGAGAGAGGGAGACAGAATCCGAGGCAGGCTCCAGGCTCTGAGCTGTCAGCACAGATCCTGACTCGGCTTGAAGTCACCAACAGTGAGAGTGTGACCTGAGCTGAAGTTGGATGCTTAACTGATGAAACATTCAGGCGCCCCTGCCAGCATTTTGTTTTTAAAGAAACTGTTCTTAGTAGTTATTTAAGAAAGGTTAATAGAATAATGTTATGTGTCAGTTTCTATAATTGCATTTTGGTCAGTGGTCGCAACTTGAATAATTCTGCCTTTTGGAATCTGAAGTTTTGTTTTGGCCTAGTGATAACCAACTTCAACATGCATTTCATGGATGCTTAAACTGTTTATTTTCTGGCAGAATACAGATACTACTTACACTTACATATATACATATATATATATATATATATATATAATCAAACTTAATATTATTCATATCCTCTCTCTATATTTTGTTTACTTGTTGTCTGAATGTTGAAGGGGGAGATCTTTAAATCGTATGCTACAAATGACCAGCAACATGCAAAGTCTCTTTTTTTGCTCATGCAATGTTATCTTAAGGATTAAACTAATCATGGGGGTGCCTGAGTGGCTCAGTTGGTTAAGTGTCCCACTTTGGCTCAGGTCATGATCTGTGGCTCATGGGTTCTAGCCTTGTGTCAGACTCTGTGCTGGCTTGGAGCCTGGAGCCTGCTGCAGATTCTGTGTCTCCCTCTCTCTCTGTCCCTCTCCTGCTCACACTTTGTCTGTCTCTCTCTAAAAAATAAGTAAACATTAAAAAAAGTTTTAAATAAACTAATCGCGATCATTTAAAAGCCAGGGGATTTCATACCATGTACAGATTTTTTACTTCCTTTGAAAAACTAGAAAATCTGCCAAGCCTGCATCCTCATTGCTGTGCAGAAATTTTGACTTAAGCTGAGAATTATCTGCTTTTTTAAGATGGTGCATGCACTTGCCATTTCACAAGGACCTTCCGTGGCATGTGAGGCCTCTGATTGTGAAAACAAGTTGCTCTTTATCTTTGTTCTTGCTCTATCATATTGTGACGGAGAGAGGAAACTGGGGGGAAAAATCAGCCACCAGAAGTGGTACATCCAAGAACAGACTGAGAAGGCGTTGTATTTCAGGAAAAAAAAAAAGTCTGGGAGCATCTGTGGCTCAGGTCATGGTGCCAGGGTGGTGGGATAGGGCTTGTGTCGTGCTCTGCACTGAGTGTGGAGCCTGCCTGAGATTATCTCTCTCTCCCCCTCTCTGTCCCTCTCCCCTTAAAAGTTTATTTGGAGAGAGAGAGAGCACGTGTGCATGTGTGCACTTTGGAGAGAGAGGGAGAGAGAATCCCAAGCAGGCTCTCTGTGGAGCCCACACAGGGCTCAGACTCATGAACTTTGAGATCATCACCTGAGCTGAAATTAAGAGTCCGATGCTTAACCTACTGGGCCACCTAGGCGACTCTCACATACAAATCTTTCTATAACATCCGCTTTCCTTTCTCTTGCAAGGGTAGATACCAAGGCATGAATGACTGGGTTGTATTGTAGGTGTAGATTTAACTGTTGAAGAAACTGTCAGGTTTCCAAAGTGGTTGTACAATTTTGCATTCTCATTAACAGTCTGAGTTCTATTTTCTCCATAGTCTTGCCAATATTCTTTATAATTTTAGCCAGTCTCTGATTATGTAGTGTTATCACTTTGTGGTCTTTCCTTCATTGACGACAATTGTTGTTGAGCATTCTTTTTGTTTTGTTTTGTTTTTAAGTTTTTTAATGTTTGTTTATTTTTGAGAGTGAGACAGAGTGTCACTCAGAGCTGGGGAGGGGCAGAGAAAGAGGGAGCTACAGAATCCAAAGTAGGCTGCAGGCTCTTAGCTGTCAGCCCAGAGCCTGACGCAGGGTTCAAACTTACAAACCATGAGATCATGATCTGAGCTTAAGTTGGAAGTGCAACCAACTGAACCACCCAGGTGCCCCTTGAGTATCCTTTTCATGTGTATACTGGGAAATGTCTGTTGAAATCTTTTGCCCATTTTTGTTTTGCTTCCTACAAATGAGTTGCAAGACTTTGTATAGAGAGACTGCAAGATTGTAAATAATGCTGCAATAAACATAAGGTTGCATATATCTTTTTGAATTAATGTTTTTGTTTTCTTTGGGTAGATACCCAGTAGTAGAATTATTGGGTATTGTGGTATTTCAATTTTTAATATTTTGAGGAACCTCCATACTATTTTTCATAGTGGTGGTACCACTTTTTATTCTCACCAACAGTGCATGGGAATTCCTTTTCCTCCACCTCCTTGTCAACACCTGCTATTTCTTATCTTTTTTGTTTTGGCCATTCTGGCAGGTATAAGGCAATCTGTCATGGTGGTTTTGATTTGCATTTCTCTGATAATTTTTGGTCTTGAATATATTTTCATGTGTCTTTTGTTCCATCTGTATGTCATCTTTGGAAACATGTCTACTTAGGTTGTCTACCCATTTTTTTAATTGGACTGTTTTTTGTTTTGTTTTGTTTCTGGTGTTGAATTGTAGAAGTTCTTTATGTATTTTGAATATTAACCCCTTATTGGTTTTATCACTTATAAATCTTTTCTCTCATTCAGTAGGTTGCCTTTTAGTTGTTTTGATGGTATTTGTTGTGAAAAAGCTCATTTTGGTACAGTTCCAATAGTTTATTTTTGCGTTTGTTTCCCTTGTCTCAGGAGACCTATATAGAAAAATGTTGCTATGGCTTATGTCAAAGAAATTACTGCATATGTTCTCTTCTAGGAATTTTTGGCTTCAGGTCTCCTAATTAGGTCTCTGATCCATTGGAGTTTATTTTTGTGTATGGTGTAAGAAAGTGGTCCAGTTTCATTTTTTTTTTTTGCATGTAGAGCTGTCCAGTTTTTCCAGTACCATTTATTGAAAAGATTGTCTTTTTCTCAGTGTGTATGCTTGTTTCCTTTCATAGATTAACTGGCCACATAAGTATGGGTTTTTTTTCTGGGCTCTAGTCTAGTCCATTGATCTGTGTCTATTTTTGTGTCCATATGATAATGTTTTGATTACTACAGCTTTATACTATAACATGAAATTTGGGATGATGATAACTCCAGCTTTGTTCTTCTTTCTCAAGATTACTTTGGTTATTCAGGGTCTCTTGTGGTTCCATAAAAATTTTAGGCATATTTGTTCCAGTTCCATGAAAAATGGTGCTGGTATTTTGATAGGAATTGCATTAAATCTGTCGATTGCTTTGGGTAGTGTGGACATTTTAACAGTATTCTTCTAGTCTATGAGTGTGTAACATCTTTCCATTTGTTTGTTTGTGTCATCGTCACTTTCTTGCATCTGTGTTTTATAGCTTTTGGAGTACAGGTTTCTCACCTCCTTGTTTAAATTTATTCCTAGGTATTTTATTCTTTTGGGCTCAATAATAAGTGGAATTGTTTTCTTAATTTCTTTCTGCTATTTTGTTATTAGTATATAGAAACAGTGCTGATTTCTGGACATTAATTTTGTGTTCTGTAACTTTCATGATGCCATTTATTACTTCTAGTAGTAATAGAATCTTCACGGTTGGGGAGTGGTTGACGGATCTTCATGGTTTTGTATGTATAGTATCCTGTCATACATAAATAGTGACAGTTTAACTTTCTCCTGACCAATATGGATGCCTCATTTCTTTTTGTTGTCTGATTGCTGTGGCTAGGACTTCCAGTACTATGTTGAATAAAAGTGGTGAGATTGGACATCCTTGTCCTGTTCCTGATCCTAGAGGAAAAGTTCTCAGTTTTTTGCTACTGCGTATGTTACCTATGGGTTTTCATATAAAGCCTTATTATATTGACATATGTTCTTGCATCCCAAAATAAATCCCACTTAAATGTGGTGAATGATCCTTTTAAATTATTGTTGAATTCTGTTTTATACTACTTGGTTGAGGGTTTTTGCATCTACGCTCACCAGAGATATTTGCCTGTAACTTTCTTTGTGGTGTCTTTGTCTGGTTTTGGTAATATGGGTCATTGAATAAATCAAAGAAGAGATTAAGAAATATTTGGAAACAAATGAAAATGAAAACATAGTGGTGCAAAATCTTTGCAATGCAGAGAAGGCAGTTTTTAGAGGGAAATATATAGCAATACAAGCCTATCCCCAAGAAACAAGAAAAAGCTTAAATAATCTAACCTCACACCCAAAGGATCTAGAAAAAGAAGAACAAAGCCCAAGCTGAGTGAAGGAAGGAAATAACAAAGATCAGAGCAGAAATAAATGACATGGAGACAAACAAAAAAATAGAAAAGATCAACAAAATCAAGGGCTGATTCTTTGAAAAGAAACAAAATTGATAAGCATTTAGCTAGCCTCAACAAGAAAAAAGAGAAAAGATTCAGATAAATTAAATTGGAAATGAAAGAGGAGGAATAACAAATGACACCACAGAAATACAAAGAGAATAAGAGAACACTATGAAAAATTATATGCCAACAAATTGGACAACCTAAAAAAATGCATAAATTCCTAGAAACATACAATTTTCTAAAATGGAGCCTGTTCCCGATTCTGTGTCTCCCTCTCTCTCTGCCCCTCCCCCGTTCATGCTCTGTCTCTCTCTGTCCCAAAAATAAATAAACATTGAAAAAAAAATTAAAAAAAATAAATAAAAAAATAAAATGGAATCAGGAAGAAATAGAAAATCTGAACAGACTGATTACTAGTAATTAAATTGAATTGGTAATAAAAAAAAAATGACAAAAAAAAAAGTCCAGGACCAGATGGGTTCACAAGTGAATTCTACCAAACATTTAAAGAAAAGCTAATACCTGTTCTTAAACTATTCCAAAAAATTAGAAGAGGAAAGAAAGCTTCCAAATACACCCCATTTAACTCCTTTTTTCCTTAATATAATCTGTACTTGAGGACATAGATTATTATTTTCCAATTATTTTACTATATGTTTCAATTATTTTATGCAGATTTTGCTAATCTAACCATCTAAATAACTGTGTTCAATGCTGTTTATAATGTCACCTCCTCATATTTTCATTAAAAATTTTTCTCACTTCATGTAATTGGATATCTTGGTGTGTGTGTGTGTGTGTGTGTGTGTGTATAAATTAGTGTAAGGTTTTGGGTATTTGATTATATGAGAAATATTTTAAAACTTTTCTTAACATTTATTAATTTTTGAGAGACAGAGAGATACAGAGCATGAGTAGGGGAGGAGCAGAGAGAGAAGGATGCATAGAATCCGAAGCAGGCTCCAGACTCTGAGCTGTCAGCACAGAGCCTGACATGGGGCTCAAACCCATGAACTTTGAGATCATGATTGAGCCACAGTTGGACGCTTAACTGACTGGGCCACCCAGGTGCCCCTGAGAAAGACTTTTTTATTGCTTTCTCATATTTACTATAGCTAAAGATACATAGAATTGTTAGGTTTCACACTTCTCTTTAGATAATATTTATTGTCTTCTGTCTCTCATAGTGCATAAAAAACCAATTTCTTGAGAAATGTTTTTCCATCAAAATACTTTTTTTCATGCTTTCCTGCATTTGTTTCTTGGTGCTTGGCATTTAGATATTATGTGTAGGTATATGTTTATTAATTTTAATAAACAATATTATTTGGTTATTAAAATTACTAAAATTATTAAATGATAGAACTCTTCAAAATTACTGTTGTTCTTTTAGCTCAAACAAGTGTTCTAGCCTTTGATTCTTTGTTTTATTTCAGTTTTTTTTCCTGCTAATGTCACTTTTTTTGGAAATTCCAACATAACTCCCCAAACTTTAAGAAACCTATTAGAGTTGGGGCACCTGCCTGGCTCAGTCGGTTCAGCATCCAACTCTTGGTTTTGGCTCAGGTTATGATCTCATGGTTTCGTGAATTTGAGCCCTGAGTCAGTCTCTTTGCTGGCAGTGTGGAGCCCACTTGGGATTCTCTCTCTCCCTCTCTCTCTGCACCTCCCCCACACATTACTTCCCTGTCTCTCTCGAAATAAATAAACTTAAAAAAAAAAGAAATCTATCAGAGTTGGTACATTTTATTGTCTTTCCTTTAATACCTTCCTAAATTACACTTGAAATAGCAGAGTTGCTAATTTTATTACCTAGACAGAGCATATTGGTAAATATTATGATCAGTCATAATTACAGACATTTTAGAGGTTCAGAGTAGTAGCTCCCTCTCAAGATAGCAATTATAACAGAATTCTAGATGTTACCTAAGACTTTTTTTTTTTTTTGCAAGGAGAGGTTACAAGGTGGAATGATTTTTTTCTGCAGCAAAAGAAGAGGATATATTTTCTTATCTGCAGATACCTTGTTTAATAATAGAAGAATGCATGGTCTTAGAGTAAGTGTTGAAATTCCATTGGCACTGGAGGAAAAGAGACCTCTGTGAGGAACTAAAAACTAACACGAAGCAAGAGAAGTTAAAATTAGAGTATTAACAAATGGAATAGGAGGCATGCAATGTCTTGCACCTGCACATTTAAAAAAATGCCAATAATTTCTAAGCTGATTTTTATCTCTCTTCATTTGTATCTGCTATTTTTCTCTCATAATTTCAACTGTTATTTGGTCTACATGCTGAGAGGTTTGATGTTTGTCTTCCATATAACTGATGACATTTTCAGCAACCTAAAATATACTTTTTAATGCTTCCCCTGCTGATCTTTTAAAAAAAATTATTTAAGTTCAAGTTAGTTAACATACAGTGCAGTAGTGGCTTCAGGAGTGGAATTTAGTGATCCCTCACTTACATATAACACCCAGTGCTCATCCCACCAAGTGTCCTCCTTAATGCCCATCACCCATCTAGCCCATCCCCTGCCCACCACCCCTCCAGCAGCCCTGAGTTTGTTTAAGAGTCTCTCATGGTTTGCCTCCCTCTCTGTTTTTATCTTATTTTTCTTTCCCTTCCCCTGTGTTCATCTGTTGTGTTTCTTAAATGCCACGTAGAAGTGAAATCATAGGATATTTGTCTTTGTCTGACTAACTTATTTTGCTTAGCATAATACCCACCAGTTCCATCCACTTTGTTGTACAGGGCAAGATTTCATTCTTTTTGATTCCCTACTGATATTTTTTTTCTAAGTTTATTTATTTTCTAGAGAGAGAAAATGTGAGCAGGGGAGGAGCAGAGAGAGAGGGAAAGAGAGAATCCCAAGCAGGCCTCATGCTCTCAGCTCAAAGCCTGGCATGGGGGTCAAGCCCATGAACCAGGAGATTATAACCTGAGCCAAAATCAGGAGTCAGATGCTTACCCAGCTGAGCCACTCAGGCACCCCTATCCCCTGATGATCTTAATTCTAATGTTGTATTTAAATTTTACAGTCCTTTGTAATCCTAGCCAACTTCCTTTTTCATTTTTCCTCTATGTTGGTTCTAGTGAGCTTTTTTGTAATGTTAAGTTCTCCCAAAATGTGTTTATCTTCTTCTCTGGTGTATATTTTCTGAAAAAAAATTTTTTTCCCTCTCTTTGAGTGTTGTGTCCTCATCTGTCCTTAACCTCATGTTGATTGTTTCCAAAAAGGGATAGGCCTATACAGAGGTAGTGTTTGTTAAGAGACTAAATGCTTAGTTTTCCCTTATCCCTTGTGCCTTGTCCTGTGAAGAAACAAAGTCCATCTAACATGTTACCCGAAGGCACAGATAGATGTTCCAAGCTCCAAGCCAAATGCTTGGTAATTTTCTGCATGTGATTTGGCTGGACTGAGAGGGATCCTCTTTTCTTCCTGTTTCCTAATTGTCTTCTGCTACCAGAGTATTCACAAAAGAACATGGTTGATTGTTCTCTACTTGTCCACACCAGTACCCTCCAGTCTGCCAGAAAACAATGCTCTTGGATCTTTTATTTCTGCCCCTTCTTATTACCAAGCTCTTACTCAAGGTATGGGGTTTTGCCTGCTTTCCTCCACAGCCAGTATTCATTCTATATATTCATCCAGTAGGTGCATTAAAAGAGGTACTGATGAAGTTAGTAGGGACAAGACCTGCCTTTGACTCAAGCTGATGTGAGTAGTTGTTAGGAAACACCTTATTTTAGTTCAGAGAAATGCTCTGTCTCTGCAACAAGGATTGCCAGTGCTGTTGGGTGGAAAATTTCCATGGTGTCTTTTTCAGGCTCTTCTGTTTCAGACGTGTTTTCTCCCTTTGCTGAGAATTCCTCCAGGTGTATTGCAAGCAGGTGTTCACTATTACCTGTGTTGCTTTACTCTGCATCTCTTAGGCTTCTCTGAAGTTAAATATAGGGATGAAGAAAGGAAAAACAGATTCCTTTTCTTGCCCTTTCAGTCAAGAAGTCTCACATTTCCCGAATTTTCAGGCATGGTGTCAGGAAGTTATTGGTTCACCGGTAACTGTGTTCCTCTGCTTTGGGTTGAAGCCACAGCACAGGTCCATGCATTGAACCAGAACCAAGTAAAGCCTGCAGAAAACAGATGAAGGCTGCAGGCATCTTTTTCCGGACTTGGTCCCATGACACAGCATGACACATGTCACACGTGGGAGATCTAACAAAAATTCATCAAACTCTCCTGTAGGTGGTGGTTCAAAGCAATTAGATTTAGATTGTTTTTTAGAGAAATAGGCATTAAAGGGAGAGTTTTCGTTTCTTGCTGAAAGTAATAAGGGGGAATAAAAGGGTGGGACAATTGTCTTGGAATCAGAAATGGACCTTAATGATATACAAAGTATTAAAGTATAGCATGTTAAAAAAAATAAAACAAAAAACAAAACAAACAACAAAAAAACCCTTGACTGCTAGGATTTGAAGAAATAACTGCTATTAACTCTTGTTAATCCACACAAGATGTATTCTAAAGGTGCCAGAATGCTGGAAACTGTTAGCATTGCCAGATGCTATGTGGCACCATTTAGAATGTATAACAGGAGTCACATTTAGCCGCCTTGCAAATGTCTCCAGTGAGTCTGATCTTTCTGTCCACACCAACACCCCTCGTTATCTGGTTCCATGATGTTGTGGGTCTCTTCTCTAGCCTTCATTTGTCCAGAATCAGGATCAAAAGTAGTTGGTGGAAAAGAAGGAAAAGAGTTGAGCAAAAGTGAAAAGTGTCTCCTTTTAGTAAGGCAGTGATAATACTGAGACTACTTAATGCCACAAGAGCAGTTTATCCAGTGTCATGCACGTACATGCAAATAGTAACCTGACCTCTGTAGCGGCCCTCAGGAGAGTTGTGGCAAATCCCAGGGAAAGGCGACATTTTTTGTGACTACACTTAGCAAACACATGCTGTAGTTCTCCAGAAAAGAATAGGGTTAGCTGGGGCTGTAAAGGATCTGTCAGGTCACTGGGTCCCATTATTTTACAATCGAGGAAACAGAAGCCATGGCAGGTGGAGTGACTTCTCCAAATCAAATGTGAGTTTGAGGACCTATTTGGGGCCTGAATCCAAGTCAACTGGGTTCTAGTCCAGCACCCCCCCCCCCCCCCATTTTTCCATGCTTTGCTTCTGCCAGGAAAAGTCCCATCAGGAAAGGCAACAAAAATTTACCTTGAGCATTGAAAAGTCCTACATTGTGTGGGAAAGTTAAATACGCAGTCAAGGGAAAGACCATTCCTTCTTTGGGTTTAGAAACAGAAATGGAGAGGAGACAAAAGGGAGAAATTTTGTTCTTATCTTACTTTTCAAATCTCTTTTCTTTAATAGAAAAGTCCAGGAAATTTTTTTAGGCAGAGAGCTTCACTCTACACCTACTGTAGTGTCCTATATCCCCCACTTTTTTTTTTTATTTTTGAAAGGTTTTGTTTTTAGGTAATCTGCACACCCAGTGTGAGATTTGAACTCACACCTCCAAGATCAAGAGTTGTAAGCTCTACCGTCTGAGCCAGCGAGGTGCCCTACCCCCCCCCCCCTTTTTAAAGAGCAACATTCCAGGGTGCCTGGGTGGCTCAGTCAGTTATGTGTGGTGTCTGACTTCAGCTCAGGTCATGATCTCATGGTTCCTGCATTTGAGCCCTGCATCTGTGCTGACAGCTCGGATCCTGGCACTTGCTTCGGATTCTGTGTCTTCCTCTCTCTCTGCACCTCCCTGGTTTGTGCTCTGTCTCTCAAAAATGAATAAACATTAAAAAAAAATTAAAGGCCAATGTCAATTTCTGTTTTAAATTCTTCAGCAATTGCAACTTTTGAGTACATCTCCTATCTCTTACCTTATCATATGTAGTTTTGTAACACTGATTAAAATCACTTTGGGAATGTGACAGGAATAAATGCACTGATTTAAAATCCCTATTTCCATATTTGCATTTCATTAATATTGTTGTTGTTCTCTTCTCTCGATTACATCACTAGTTAGCATCATGAGTGAGTTTGAAATGTTCCCATAAACTCTTGGTTTCATCAAGCCGCTAACCTTGGTATAAATATCTTAACTTATTATTTTCCTAATTAAAAACGAAGCAGCATATACAGAGGTAAGTTCTGGGGTGTCTGGGTGGCTCAGTTGGTTAAACATCCAACTTTGGCTCAGGTCATGATCTCACAGTTCGTGGGTTTGAGACCCTGGTCCGGCTGTATTCTATTCATCTGTGTGCTGACAGCTCAGAGCCTGGAGCCTGCTTTCGATTCTGTGTTTCCTTCTCTCTCTGCCCTCCCCTGCTCACACTCTCTCTCAAAAATGAATCAACATTTAAAAAAAATAAGGAGGTGAGTTCTGCCTTAGTTTAATTGATGAGAAAACAAAATATATCTTCTACTTCTCAAGGAAGGAGAGAGACCTACTCCAGACACTGTAATTTGCCTTTGAATTCATTATTTGCATAATTGAGAAGAATTCCAAATGTAGATGGTCTATCCCAGGACCTTTCTCCTCTTCCCGAATGGACTTTGGAGTCTAAGACTCAGCCACATGGGCTAAAATGCCAGAGTCTCACGGGAAGTGCTAAGCTTGAAGCATGTGTTGAGATGAAATTCAAGTTCAAAATGGGAGGAATCCCAATCTGTTGGGCTTTAGTGTGTCAGGAGAATTTACTTGAAGGGAGAAAGGTATTTTAGCTTACTTAGGTTATTGTCCTGTAAGCTAAGAGACCCTGGGTTCCGGTTGTGTGAGCTCTGGCAAGTTGATGAACCTCTCCTGCTATGATTTTTATCTGACAAATGAGTTAGCAGTGCTGTTCTATCTCCTTTATGAGGAAAAATGAGGTATTTGGGAAAGTGCTTTAAAAAAATAAAATGGCTTCATGGAATGGTATTCATTAATTTGTGTTCTTGGAGTCATTCCCTTTGTCAAAGAGAGTTGACTCCTCTTCTCATGAGAACAATTCCTGATAGGTTTTCTTTCACCATCATATTTCTGACCCCTTTATTCCTTGAGATGTGGGTTTTATAGTATTGGCTAATTGGACATGGTTGATAGAACTGAGGTGCAGATGTTCTGAGCTTACCATCACGTGACTTCTCAAACTGTTCCAACACTTGGAGGGAAAAGAACCTGGATCATTCTGTTTGCAAACTCAACATCCAAGAAGGCTTGAATATAATCTGTGAATTTTTGCTCTTAATGAAATTAGACACAAGCTCTCAGCCAATGGAATACATAACTGGGTTCCAGATGCTTTTCCACATAGGGATTCTCAGAAGTATTCCCTACTGTTCCGATGTGTGTGTAGGAGTACCTTATTTAGCATTGTTGTGAAAGCCTGTGGTGAGAGGTGGATACAGGGCAACTTTGATAAATGGAGATACCCCCTTCTCCTTGAGAGGAATGGAATATTGAGAGTACAGATAGGGAGGGGATGTAGGGAGAAGAGAGCTTATTGATGTCTAGTTGGAGAGTGGGCAGAAGGAACACATACTCATCAGTCAAGGCAAGAATAAAGAAAGTGACTTTGTCCTTAGTGTAGGGGGGAAGGTAGGTGGCATTCTTTCAAAGCTAAATATTTTAGGGTGCTGGATTTTTCTTTATGGAACTTGACCCATGAAAGCCAAATGAGATGGTGTGAAGCCTCTAACCCACCCTCAAAGGAAATGCCATGAGAGAAATGAATTGCATGTTATATGCGTCTGCTATGACTTCTCTTATACCTCGAAGGGCATTAGAACTCCAAATGACAGGTTGAGTTTTTTTGGAAAGGCTGATAGAAACAGAGGAAATTAAAATGCAAGTTAAAGGCTCATATTTTTTCAAGTTCTTGAATATCTGGAGCCAAAATTAATTGGCGGGGGCCGGGGGTGGGGGAGGAGGTAAGATTTAATTATTCCAGTGGTGGTGAATGTATCCAATCACATCATGCTCTCAGGTGACATAGCATCCTGGGAAGGCTCAGCATGAAGCTTCAACAAATTGAAGAGAAGCCTCTTCTGCTTTCCAGGGAAAACAGTACACTTAAATTAACTTCTGATTCTTTCCTTTTTTAAAAAAATCAGCTTTTGAGGACCAGCCCTACCTCACTCAGCCTTCATTTCAGTGGCTGGTAATCACCAATCTCTTTTTTCCCCTCTGACTTGCCATCTAGTAGGGTCTCCAATCATCCTTAGACAAAGTCTCTGTGAGCTGAGTGCCGGATCTTCCCACATAAGCATGGGGATTACAATTGCCAGGTTTGGGTTTGCCAACTTAAGTGGTGACTGGTGTTGCCTCCTTTTATTTTGTCAGCAACGTGAACTCCTGCAGACTGCAAATACAGTATGTCTTCAGGAAATCTGTATGTTGTAATGGGAAAGAACACTGAACTAACAGTGAGGGACCAGACTGTTGCCCTCCGTTCTTACATATGCATTCTTACCTACAAAATCTCTTTGAGAAATGATAATGTTAATAGATGGGAATGATAAGGATAATAATAGATGATCTTAGCACCTATATGGATTACTGTGCTTAATCCTCACAACTCCGTGATGTAGGTACTATCATTATCTCTGTGTTACAGATGAGGAAACTAAGGCACAGATCATAATGACTTATCCTCAGGTTCACTCAGCTGGGACATGGCTGAGTGGGGTCAAGCTGAAGGAGACATTGAGACTGTCTCAGTCACCAAGATCTATCTAGACCAGTCACTGGGAGGGTATCATGAAGGAGTTCTTCTCTCATATATGCAATGAGTGGTATTTGTTGTCATGGGTTGCCTTGTGTCTGATTTAGCCTCCCCTTGACTTTTGGGTTTGTAGGGATGATCCCTTCTTCAAACAAAGTCTGCCCATTATACCTGATGGAGAGTGCTATTGTGTTTTCTTCCCAAATTTAACGTTTAACATAGGTTAAGCCACCAAAGTTACCTTCGCTGAATTCCCTTTAGTGTGACATTCATAACATCTTTGCTTTGAGGTCTAGCCCTGTAGTTTTTATTTATACCAAACTGCTTATACTTAAATTATACAATCTGATACATTTAGATATATGCATATACCCATGGAACTATCACTGTAATCCTAGATAATGAAAATACCGTATCCCCACAGAATTGTCACATACCCTTGAAACCCAGTATCTAACTCCATCCCTGAGCAACATTGATCTGCTTTCTGTCTCTAAATTGGATCCTGGATTCTGGAATATTTTACAAATGGAATGGTACTATATGAATTCTTTTCTCTGGCTTCTTTTGCCCATACCCAACAGGATTATTTGAGATTCACCCATGCTGTTTTGTGTAATAGTTCTTTTCTGTTGTATGAATATATCACAGTTGGTGTATCCATTCACTTGCTAATGGACATAGGCATTGTTCACTGGTGTGTGTGTGTGTGTGTGTGTGTGTGTGTGTTTTGCTATTAGAAATAAAACTGCTGTGAGTACTCATGAACAAGACTTTTCAGTTTTACTGAGGCAAAATAGACAAAATTGTAATATATTTAAAGTATACAATGTGATGATATGATATATGCAACCTTTTGAAAGGATTCCAATAATCAAGTTACTAACATATCCATCACCTCTCAGAGTTACCTTTTTGTTTTCTTTGTAAAAACACTTAAGATCTACTTAGGAAATTTAAAGTATACAATACAGTATTACCACTCTAGTCATCATGCTATACATTAGGTCCTCAGACCTTTGTTCATTTTATAACTGAAAGTTTAAACCATTTTATCAACCTCTCCCCATTTCCCCCACCCCCAGCCCCTGCCAACCACCATTCTCCTCTGTTTATATAAGTTCAACTTTTTTTTAATTCCATACATAAGAGATATCATGCAGTATTTGTCTTTCTCTGTCTGATTTCTTTCATTTAGCATAATGCCTTCCAGTTTCATCCATGTTGTCACAAATGACAGGAATTCCTTCTCTTTTAAGGCTGAACAATATTTCATCATACACATAGACTACATTTCCCTTCTCCATTCATCTGTTGATAGCCCCTTTGTTGCTTCCATATCTTGGCTACTGCAACTAACATTGCAATGAACAGGGGAGTATAGATATTTCTTTGAGATGGTGATTTCATTTCCTTTGGTTATATGTGCAGAAGTGGGACTGCTAGATCATATGGTAGTTATATTTTTAAATTTTTGATGAACCTACATCCTGTTTTCCATGGTAGCTGAATCAGTTTATATTCCCACCCACAGTATACATGGGTTCTCTTTCCTCCATTACCTTACCAGCATTTGGTATTCCTTGTCTTGTTGTTAATAGACATCTTAACTGGTGTGAGGTTAATGGTTTTACATTTCCCTGATGATTTGTGCTATTAAACACATTTTTATATACCTATTAGTCATATATATATATATATATATATATATATATATATATATATATTTTAAATACCTAGTGAGTTCCTTTGCTCATTTTTAATTGGGTTGTTTGTGGGGTTTTGTTTTGTTTTGTTTTGCTGTTGAGTTGTAGGAGTTCCTTATCTATTTTGGATACTAACCCCTTACCAGATATATAGCTTGAAAATATTTCTCCCATTCTGTAGGTTACATTTTTATTTTGTTGATTGTTTCCTTTACTATGCAGAAACTTTTTAGTTTGATGTAATCCCTCTTGGTTTTGCTTTTATTGCCTTTGCTTTTGTGTCAAATCCAAAAAACTATTGCCAAGTTCAATGTCAAGGAGCTTCCTTCCTGTGTTTTCTTCTGGGAGTTTTAGGTTCCAGGCTTTACATTTATTCTTGTCTATTGTGAGTTGAGTTTTGTCTTTAGTGTGAGATAGGTGTCTAATTTTGTTCTTTTGAATATGTGGCTGTCCAGTGTGCCTAGCACTGTTTATTGAAGAGACTATCTTTTCTTCATTGTGTATTCTTGGGTACCTTTGTCATTAATTAATTGACCATATATGTATGAATTTATTTCTGGGCTCTCCTGTTGATCTCTGTGTCTGCTTTTATGCCACTAACATATTGTTTTGATTATTATTGCTTTGTAATGTAGTTTGAAATTAGGCAGTGTGATGCTTCCAGTTCTGCTCTTTGTACTTATGCTTCCTTAAGCTATTCATAGTCTTATGTGGTCTATAAGAATTTTAGCGTTGTTTTTTCTCTTTCTGTGAAAAATTCTAATTGAATTTTGATAGAGATTGCATTGAATTTTTATTTTATTTTATTATTTTTTTGAATTTTTAAAAATGTTTATTTATTATTGAGAGAGAGAGAAAGAGAGAGAGCATGAGCAGGGGAGGGGCAGAGAGAGGGAGACACAGAATCCAAAGCAGTCTCCAGGCCTGAGCTGTCAGCACAGAGTCGGACGCAGGGCTTGATCTCACAAACCGTGAGATCATGACCTGAGCTGAAGTTGGACACCCAACCAACTGAGCCACTCAGGTGCCCCTGCATTGAAGTTTTAGATTGCTTTGGGTAGTATGGACATTTTCCCAGTGTCATTCTAATCCACAGATATAATATCTTTTCATTTATTGGTGTTTTCTTCCATTTCTTCCATTAGTATCTTTAAAAAAATTTTTTTTAATGTTTATTTATTTTTGAGAAAGAGAGAGCATGTGAGAGAGAGTGGAGGAAGCACAGAGAGAGAGGGAGACACAGAATCAGAAGCAGCCTCCAGGCTCTGAGCTGTTAGCACAGAGCCCAACATGGGGTTCGAACCCATGAACTGTGAGATCATGACCTGAGCTGAATTTGGATGCTTAGCCAAGGGAGCCACCCAAGCACCCCTCTTTCATCAGTATCTTATAGGATCAGTGTACAGATATTTCACTTCCTTGGTTAAATTGATTCCTAAATATTTTCTTTTTGATGCTATTATAAGTGGTTTTGTTAATTTCTTTTTCAGATAGTTATTAGTGTATAAAAAGACAATTGATTTTTGCATGTTGATTTTATATCCTGAAACTTTACTGAATTAATTTATCAGTTCTAACCATTTTTGGTGGAGAATTTAGTTTTTCTCTCCATAGATGATTCATCTGCAAATGGAGACAGTTTTACTTCTTGATTTCTGATTTCAATGCCTACATTTTCTTTTTCTTGCCTAATTGCTTTGGATAGGACTTCCAGTGCTGTGTTGAAAACAAGAGGCAAGAGTGGGAACTCTGGTAATTTTGCTGATCTTAATGGAAAAGGTTTCAGCTTTTCACCATTAAGTATGATGTTAGTTATGGGCATGTGTGACTTTGATTATGTTGAGGTATATCCCTTCTATACCTAACACGTTGTAAGTTTTTATCATGAAATGATGTTACATTTGGTCACATGCTTTCTCTGCCTCTTTTGAGATAATCATACAGTTTTATATCCTTCATTCTGTTAGAGTGGTGTATCACAGTTACTGATTTGTGTATGTTGAACCATCCCTGCATTCAAGGAATAAATTTCAGTTGATCATGTTATATTATCTTTTTACTGTCCCATTTAATGATCCATTTATGGTCCCACTTTTCTTGGAGTCTCTGAACAAAGATAATTCATAGAAATATTTCCAGGCACAGACTGTTTTATTTCTTTCATTATCCTTTGGGCTTATAATAATTTCAGAGAGGTTTTTTTTCCAAGAGGTTTCACTATATAGGGACATCACCTATATTGTTTTCTCTAATCTACAGACCACATGTGATCTCAATGTCTAAAATCAATGAAATTGAAAGAAATTCTAAAACTTCTTTAGGTCTTACAGTTAGAACAAGAGTAATGGAAAGGGGGAGGGGAGGAGACATGCTTATTGAACAGAAGAAAGTAATTTCTCAGAAACCCTGCTGTTTTATCATGGTTTGCTTTCAAAAAGAATGCATAAGTATGTAGAGGTAGAGCCAATGAGAAGGAGCTGAGCAGGGGTGGCTAGGGAGATAGGGCAGGAGCCAGGAGAGTGTGTCTTCATGGATGCCCAGAGAAGATGATTCATGGAGGAAAGAATGGGGAAAGGTAAAAGACTGTAGAGATTTGAGTGAACAGAAGACAGAAATGATTGTGGGGTTTGCTACATAGACGCAATTAGTGGTGTTGTGATGTCTCAGGTGCCATGGTGAAGGGAAGAAGCATGACTGGGAAGAACTGGATAAAGAATGAGGGAGGAGGGGGTGAAGACATAACTACTGGCCGTTCTTTGAAGAAACTTCACAGCAAATGAGAGCACTGAGTGCCTACAATAGCCAGTAGTTGCCCTGTTCCCTAGTTACCTTGCTCTACTAGGGGTCACATCAACTATAGTCTCAAAAATTAGATTAGTGTCCCTGTCTCCAATGGAATGGAAGAAATGAGAAGAGGTTTGAAAGATTTTCTAGTTCTACTGACTCCTAAAGATAATAGGAAATATTAAAGTTTGTAAATACACCTTGCCCAATTAAATCCAATTTCTTGCAGATAGCACCTAATAGTATAGTTGTAGCACGTGAGAAAAAATATAACAGTTTTCTTTTTTCTTTTTGATCTTTTTAATGTTTATTTATCTTTGAGAGAGAGGGAGACACAGAACTTGAGCAGGGAGGAAGGGGCAGAGAGAGAGAGGGAGACACTGAATTTGAGCTGTTAGAACAGAGCCCAAAGTGGGACTTAAACTTGTGAATTGCAAGATCATGATCTGAGCCAAAGTTGGATGCTTAACTGACTGAGCCACCCAGGCACCCCCATAACAGAGTTTTCTTATTCTAATGCTTAACTTTACTAAATAATTATTTTGATTTTGTTTTAAAATAAAAGCAGGTGTTTTTTTTGTTTGTTTGTTTTTAAGAAACACATTATCCACTGGAACAAAATTATCATGCTGTAGGCTTATGGAATAATTTGTCATTTTCATTATGTAAGCAGTTTGTTGCCAAACGAAAATCCCTCTTTTTGTCAAAAGAGAGCATTTCAGAGCCAAATGGTAGAATCATTTGCATTTTCTTTAATTTCTACCCTGAACATCGGTTTTTTTTTCTTAATTTTCTACCAGTGATAGGATTCTGGCCATATTTATTTCTCGTTAGTTTTGGTGTCCTGTAATGCAATATTGCTTGAAACCTTCTTAAGTAGTTATCTTCTACCTCACAGATGAGAGGATTTTAAGAAGCCTTTTGATTTCTCTGGGAGTTGGACAGTTGCGTATGTGATTCCAGATGATCCAAGAAGAAGTTACAGAAAGGCAGTAACAGGGGTTGCCCACAGGGTTTCAGATCACTCTGACCTATAAGCACATCTTGGAGGAGAAGGTCATTTACTTTTTCTTTTTTCAAGAAGAGAGCAGGGTTATACTTTAATTGTAAATTTCAATGTACGTACCATTGTAGGCAAAAAAATTCTTCCTTTTGGCTAAATAATATCTGCTTATGATTTTCAAATTTTATTTCAAGAAAAAATGGTGGGAAAAATCTCCTGGATTTTCTTTTTATAGCTACAATGTTGTTGACTCCAGTGTTTATTTTAGGTTCTGTTGGAATCTCTACATCTCTTATTTCAAATCTAATGTGGTTTCAGGGCATCTGGGTGGCTCAGTAGATTAATCATCTGCTTCTTGATTTCAGCTCAAGTCATGATCTCCTGGTCACAGGATTGAGCCCCTCAGTCGGGCTCCATGCTGAGCATGAAGACTGCTTGAGATTCTCTCTCTCTCCCTCTGCCCCTCTCCCCTGGTTGCACATGTGCGCTCTCTCTCTCTCTCTCTCTCTCTTAAAAAAACAAAACAAAACCCAAAAACCTAGTAGGGTTTGTAGGGGAAGATCATGGTTTTTTTCTTTTCTTTTTTCTTTTCTTCTCTTTTCTTTTTTTTCCTTTTCTCCCTCCTTTTTCTTTCTTTCTTTCTTTCTTTCTTTCTTTCTTTCTTTCTTTCTTTCTTTCTTTCTTTCTTTCTTTCATTCTTTCATTCTGTCGTTCTCTCATTTTCTCTCTTGTTCTCTCTCTTGTTCTCTTTCTCTCATTCTCTCATTCTTTCTCTCTGTCTTTTTGTCTTCCTCTTTCTCTCTCTCTCCCCCTTCCTTCCTTCCTTCCTTCCTTCCTTCCTTCCTGTTTTGCAGGCTTCATGCCCAGCACATAGCCCATTGCAGGGCTTGAACTCAAGACCCTGAGATCAAGACCTGAGCCAAGATCAAGTGTGGGATGTTCAACTAACTGAGCGACCCAGGCACCCCTCTAAATAATTCTTTTATTATTTTTCCATTACTAACGAGTTTCTTTTTTTTCCTGGCTAAAATTTTAAAAACTGGTAACCATCAGCCAGTACAGTATCTTGTAATGTTCTGCTCTTAAACACGTTTTGTTATTGAGTAAGATATTTGTGAAAGCTGGCTTCTATTGTTTTCTTTTGACTGACTTTTCAGTTATAATTGCAAGATGTGTTTGGTCTCACAGTGATTCTCAGTAGCATGCACGCTCTTTTAAAAAAGAGCTACTTTTTCTTTGCAAAGAGCAGAACTTGAAAATATGCATTTGGAAATGTTCAAATGTATGTGAACTAGAAAGAATAGAACAATGAATCTCCATTGGCTTCACCTAACCAAGATTTTGCCCCATTTGCATTATTTACCCATCCTTTGTTTTCCTTTGCTGAAGTATTTAAAAGCAAACCTTACACATTATGTTGTTTCCCTCCTACACACATCAGTATCCTTCTCTAAAGAACATGAGCCACAATATGACTGTAGTCTCATTATCATGCCTGTCACAATTTCTTATTACCATGGGATATCTATTTCATAATCAGATTTCTCCCCTTGGCCCCTAAAGATCATTTTATAGTTAGTTTGGTTGGCTCAGGACCCAAACAAGATGCACATAGTCACTTGGTTGTTGCTTTTCCTAAATTTCTTTTCATCTGGAGTATTTCTCCTTTTCCTTTTGCTTTTTTTAGGTGACTCTTTGCAAAAAACCAAGTTTGCTTCTCATAATGTTGTCTGTTTGCTTCTTTGGGGTGATGTTTAACTTGCTCTTCTGTTCATCTCTTTCCAGCAAATGAGGGATGGGTTCAGGCTTGAGTTCACTGTGGTTCACCCATTTTGGCAAGAACACTTAACAGGCAGGGCCATGGCTTCATGTCGCATCCCATTGTGAGGCACACAGTGTCTGTTTTTCTCACGTCTCAGGATGCTAAGGTTGATCATCAGTCCCTCCATTGTAGTGCTCTCTGTCATCCTCTGCTATACATGCTTTTATCCATTGGAGACTATTGCATGGGACTGCAAAATGGTTATTTCCTAGTACTGCTTTTCCTTCCAAGTCAATTAGCTTGAATTCTTGGGAAAAGAATAGCTTTTCTCTTGTTAAGCACTCCATAGGATTACCCTAACATGTATTTATTCCACAACAGTGGAATAAATATTTAATTCTTTTTTTAAAAATGCATATCAATTAACTGCTCCTTTAACCTGAAGGCCAGTTTGCTATTAACAGTTTCCCTGCAGAACCTGCAGCTGGCTGTCAAGCAAAGTAACCGACCCATCTCGCTTTGTCTGCTAGACCCAGCCAGTGAGCACTTGATTAGGACCTTGCCATGGGGTTCCTGAGCCTAACAGATTGAGACCAGCCCTCTATGAAAAGGTTTCTGGGACACCTGGGTGGTTCAGTTGGTTAAGCATTCTACTCTTGATTTGGGCTCAGGTCATGATCTCATGGTTCGTGAGTGTGAGCCCTGCACTGGGGGCTCTGCACTATATGTTCTTGGGATCTTCTATCTCCCTCACTCTCTGCCCCTTCCCCCACTCATGCTCTCTCTCTTTCTCCAAAATAAAATAAAAACTTAAAAAAAGAGGCTTCTGAAATGATACTCCAGGTCAGATTGCAAAGCTGAAAATGTTTGCAGATTGGTAAACCTCTGATTTAAGGTGTTTTCATAGCATGATGACCATATCACATGAAGTGTTATATCCTTCCTACATCCACAGTTCAAAACCATAGATTTACTTCTCATTTGATTGATGTTCCTTACCATCAAATCTAATGTCAGAAGGCAGACTGAGTCTTCCTGGCCTCCGAGTTTAACCAGAACTTGTCTGGTTTCAAGAGACAGAAATTCACCTCAAACTACCTATGACACAAAGAAAATTTGTTGGAAAGCTGTCGGGGTAGCTCATAGGACTGAAAGCAAGTTACAGAATGTTTAGCTGTTTGAGGGATTTCAAGGACTTCAGTTGGACTGGAATGTCTCTAATACAGTCTTTTCTTCTTACCTGTAATTGACAGTTTTGTTCTCTTTAACACTTCCTTGTGTTGGTGGCCTTAGTAACCAGCCACACAAAGAGTGCTTTTTGTCGGTTTGTTTTTAACATTAAGACTCTGATTGGCCTGAGATGTGTGTTCACCTCTAGGCCAATTACTGTCTCCCTGGGAAGTGGGTGCCCTGGTTAGCCTATTTTGGGTCAAGCATCCACTTCTGTATATATTAGAGGAGAGAACAGTGAGGGATCTACCTTTCTAGATGAGAAGAGTAAATCCACAGCATCCAAAGGAAAGAGCCTAGATGTCTATCAACTGCTGAATGGATAAAGAAGATGTGGTTTATATATACAATGGAATACTACTTGGCAATGAAATCCTGCCATTTGCAACAATGTGGAGGGAACTGGATGGTATTATGCTAAGTGAAATAAGTCAGTCAGAGAAGGACAGATATCATATGTTTTCACTCATATGTGGACTTTGAGAAACTTAACAGAAGACCATGGGTGAAGGGAAGGGGAAAAATAGTTATAAACAGACAGGGAGGGAGGCAAACCATAAAAGACTCTTAAACACAGAGAATGAACTGAGGGTTGATGGCGGGGGGAGTGGAGGGGGAAAATGGGTGATGGGCATTGAGGAGAGCACTTGTTGGGATGAACATTGGGTGTTGTACGTAAGCAATGAATCATGGGAATCTACCCCAAAACCAAGAGCGCACTGGATATACTCTGTTAACCAACATGACAAAAAAATTATATTAAAAAAAAGTACATAATAGCAGATGCTTAACAAAATGTTGTAGAAGAACCAGTGGACTCAAGGAAGACTGATTGCCTTGATGTAATTCATTAGGTTTGTAGAAAGAATCTATTTTGACAAAATATATTCCATAAAGTCATGCTGACTTTTACTTGCTCTCTGGGCTCTTGGATCCTCCAAACATAATACTTAAAATAGCTGTGTTTTTATTTGTCTTTGAAAAGCACTCTGCTCCAGCCCTCACAAATTCTCAAAGGCAATGTTAAATTGTCAAGTTTAAACCTCTATAATGACTTAATTAATTTGTCCAGTATTAAAAACAGTGGGCTCTTAGGACCTATAAATCTCAACGTATCTCAATGTGTATTCAAGTGCTAGATCCTTTCCTGTAGGTCATGGTACCTGGATGCTTTCCTGTGCTTCAATGTGAGAGACTGTACACATGAAGACTAAGCCAAATAAAACTTTTTTCTTTTCGGCTTTGTTCATCAAGTGATTGGTTTTTTTTTTATTCAAACAAATAGGTATTTTTTTTTTCTGTTCTAAAACAGACCACAGAGTTGTCATCATCAGTGCTTTCTGACCTTGTATGTCACTTACCCTAGACTGATAATTATAACTCTCTGCTGCCTGATGCTGTAGACCTTACCTCAGTTTGATCTGATGAGATATTGTGACCCTAAATTCATTCCTTACACGTGGATTCATTCAGATAACTTAAAATCATGGGAAGAAACAGTGCTTTTCATCAGTAGCAGAAATGTATAATGTTTTTTTTCCCATTTCCTAAGCTAATGAAATCTTGATACAACTGAATGCAATATTTTTTTATTAATAAATATAAAAATATTTCATCTAATATTTGGGACCCCTTTGCCTTGAATAATTATTCTTCACTTTTTCGAGTTCTTCCATTTTCCTTGGATTTCCTTACCATTGAGGTAAAAAAAAGATTTTGGAGTCATTTTAAAAATTTCAGGGAATAGTTGAATGTCTTCAACAGTTGATTTCCTTAGCTCTTTTTGGTGTGCAATGTCAAAGGGAATTTCACATTTACAAGGTACCAAAGCATGGAATCTATTGTCCTCTCTCTCTCGTCATGGTAAGTGTTCATCAAGTTGATAATGAAATCTGTAGCAACATCATGTTGTTTTGATGGCTTTAGATGCAGGAGAATTTGGAAGCCAATATGCAGTTCATTTAACTTGTGCCCACGCCATCTGCTTATCTGCAGCACTCAGCCAGCCCGCCTGCTTCTTTTCTCCTAGAGTCTACAGAGATGATTAACCTGGATGAAGATTCCTGGCAGCCTCAATTGACTTCCTGAATCTTCCACACCATCCAGAATTCCCTGGTGGAGGCTGGCAGGAAATTTGGAAAAGCGGAGAGTCTTTTTTGGCCTGGGAGAGGGTAGACATAAATGTCAGCTGGTGAACCATCACTGGGGAGAATGACTTCAGGACTCAAGGCTTGTTCAAAATAAATTTCAAGTCACCAGCTAACTCTAATGTAATATCACCAAGAAGGGAAATGTTCTGGGCTTCATCATCTCCTATGTTTATTCTGTAGCAACAGGAATAGTGTAGTCCAACTAAGTGTAATGTGCCAACAAATTGTTTTCAAAGTCACTAGGAGGGTAAGACAGGTAATTATTTTCTTCCTTCCTGACTTACATCAGAGACAGGTTGGCACTAGAGGTCTGATTCCACTGGATGATAGAGTCTATGCTTTTTAATATGTCTTGGGATATCATTGAATTAAGATCCATTACATGGGGTTAGCCAGGGCAATGGTGGTAATTTGGCCTGAGTGACTGTGAATCTTCTCTGAGTGAACCACAGAGTGTCTGGCCTTCAATTTGTACCACAAATATGAGTCAGGGGCCTGCCCTGCCATTATCCCCCATGTATGTGGTTTCAGTCATCCTGTTCATTGACCTTGGACTGCCAGGAAGTGCCCATTTGTGCAAGTCTGAAGCAAGGAAGAGTGTGAAAACTGATTATGGAATGCAGGCCTGTAAGTCAGAGGTGAAAAGCCCCTTATTTCCAACCGCCCTTTGGCAACAGAACCTTCTCTTACCTTGTTGTCAGGCTGGTGCTGAGCATTCTACCACAGTGCACACCGACCCATCACTGGGGCATCAATCAGAATAATTCATGGTGGTCATATGTTGCCTTGTGTATAGTCCAACAGCATCTTTTTACACTGGGCATCCGCCTGTCTCTTTTATCAGCAAGTGTAGAGAAAATATTTTTGTGAAGAAAGTTCCCAGTATAAACAACAAAGAAAGAAGGAAAAAAGGAAAATAAAAAAGGCAGGTCTGAGATTACTGTGTATCAAGACACGGGTGTGGTTTGATGATAAAAGCCCGAACACTTTGGATGAAGGCATCCCATCGGACATGATGAGTTCTCTCCTTCGGACTCAGTTGTGGAGAGTTAATTGACATTCCTTGGCGCTGCTGCCTTGGGCTGACTTCTCTCAAAATTGTGGAGTCAGTCATGCATGCTTTCTGTGCCTTCCAGCTTCCCTTTCTGAGCACAGTGTCTGTCTTTCTGACCCTCTCACCACACCACCCCTCAGAACATTAGTCTCTGGGGCTGCTTCTTTCACTGCCTGACCAACCCCCCTCAGTCCTCTACCTCATTCTAAAAGCACCACTTCAATTATAAGACTACATAATATTTGCTGAAATGTTAAAGATAAAGGGGCATTGATTTATTTACTTTTTTTTCCCCAGAGGATTCTAGGATGTCAGTGGTATTGACACCAAGAAAGGGCACATAGATGTTAGGATATCACAGTCCAAGATATTTAACCCCAAATTTTGGTGTCAGTTGAAGTAATTAACTACAGTCTGTAGCTCCTTAAATGGTGGTCCACTGAGCAGTGGTTGACATCACCTTGGAGGTTACTAGAAATGAAGACTTGTAGGCCCTACCTCACATCCACTGAAGGAGAATGTGCCTTTTAACAAGGGCCCCAAGTAATGATTCTTCACATTCATGTTTGAGAAAAATAGACCTATTCTGTATGAAGTTTCAGTAAAAATAAATACAGTCTGATGTCAGGCTTCTAGTCAAAAGAGAGGCAAATGGTCCTTAGGAGAAGCCTCTGAGGGAGCAGTGGCTTTCCAAACTTAGTGCACATGAGAATCATCTGGAAGGCTTATTAAAACAGAAATAGCTGGGCCCCAACCTCAGAATTAAAACAAATTTTTTTAATGTTTATTTATTTCAGAGAGAGAGAGAGAGAGAGACAGAGTATGAGCAGGGGAGGGGCAGAGAGAGAGAGAGAGAGAGAGAGAGAGAGAGAGAGAGAGAGACAGAATCTGAAGCAGGCTCCAGGCTGTGAGCTATCAGCACAGAGCCCAACGTGGGGTTTGAACCCATGGACTGTGAGATCACGACCTGAGTTGAAGTCTGACGTCTAACTGACTGAGCCACCCAGGTGCCCCCAACCTCAGAATTTCTAATTTAGGTCTGGGGGAGCCTGAGAATATGCATTTCTAACAAGTTTCCAGGTGATGTTGATCCTATGGTTCTGGGGACACACTTTGAGAAGTACGGACATATAGTGGTGTGATTAATGGGAACAATCCATGTTGGTTGAGGCCCCAGACAGAAACTCTGTGGCAGGAACTCTGTTAGGTGCTTGTATACACAGAAAGAACACTCTACCTGGAAGCCTTAGATCATGGTTTAAGGGCAATCTTTACCACATTCTGTGCTGTGTCATTTTTCCGTGATATCTTGAGACTTAACTCAAAAAAAGGTGATCCTAATTAGAGGATCTCAGACTTAGGAGATGAGAAGGGATATGTGTGATGATTAGTTAGTTGGGACTTTTTTTGGGGGGGGGCAATCAAAGCCAACATTGTGCCTGCAGGTAGACCCAGGCACACTTCTCCTATCAACTGAATATCTCTGATATTCTTAATTTACTAGGTATTGGCATAGAGAGATCCCCATATTTTTGGAACCCAAACGTGTAGTTTTGGTCTTTTGGATTTCTACCAAATGGGACAAATTTCTCAGTCAACATGCAACTCTAATTAACAAATGATGGCACTGTTTGTATAGATTAGCTGTTAACGTCTAGGAATAAGTACACTCAGGCATTTAGTGTTTCTGTAGTTACGTTTGGCAGTGTTAAAAGCTGAATCTGTGTTCTAATGAAATTTTATGTCTGTTGTGTAAATGATGGATCAGGTATCAGGCATGACTGTAGAATCTGATCATTGGTGTCAAAGCTCATACATATTTAAGGTCCTTCACCATGTCAACCTGAAATGCTACCAGTTCTCTTGTTAAGGAGATACCCCTTCAAGGAAAGGAGACCCGAGGGGTCAGGTTAAGCCTTCTAGACACACAGGTGAGGGTACAAGGGGGTAGGGGTATGTCAGAACATGCTGAGAAGTGAAGGGAGATAGCTAGGGGTTGGTCGGTGATGAAAATTAAGAGTCACTATGGATGATGTCCCAAGTACAGGAATGACTATAAGAAAAAAACCTGAATGTAGAGTCTATGGTTGTTGAAGTTTATCAGGACCTTCTGTTGCTTGTTTCTGAGAACTGTGCACCCCCCTGCCAGCCTCTGGTGTATATGCCTAGAATTCTCTTCCTTTTCTCTTTCCTCTTGGTGTCATTTCCTATGTGAAAGGATTTCCCTGAAGGTTTTTTTTTTAATCAAAGTATTCTAGAACATGGGAAAATCCTTCAGGTTTCTGGGATTTCTTTTTCTATTTTAAAACCTAAATTAAAAAACAGCAAGGCCCTGGTCTAACCCCTAGGTGAGATGTGAGGGCTGGCACTTGCCACCACCTTGTGAAGCATGTAGGAGAGTAGGAGCCTGTAATCAAATAGAATAAGTAGCTGGGATGATTCCACACAGCCCTGGGGAGTTAACGGCATTGCTTTCTTTCTTGGCCTTCTTGCCAACACCCTGCTGCTTTACTTCTCAACTAAAAATAACGATCTTCTGTCCTACTTTTTTGTTATTAACATTTCTTAATTTGTAAGGACTTTTCTCATTTCACGGTGTCTCCTAAAAGCTCTGTTTCCCTGGGTTTTAGCTCCTGTGTATCTAAGTGAATTATAGTGAAAGCTGCCTTGTCTAATACCTAGCAATCCTACCAAAATCAACATTTTGAATGTTCATCTTTAATAATGCCAGTTATGTTGGAGAAAAGGATCTAGACCACGGTGGAGTTGGTGCTGTGAAGAAACAGGATGTTTTATTCTGTCACAAAAATTCTATAGGTAATGTTAGTGTCATTGTTGGGTTTTTTTTTTGTTTGTTTGTTTTTCAGTTTAATGTTGAGGAATGAAAAGGTGACAGTCTGGCACAATGTAACATGACTTTTAGTTATCTGTATTTTTACTAATTGGACAAGCGTGCAAATACATAAAGATCTTGCAAAAGTAATGCATGTCCATTTTTGAAAACTCGGAACATGTGGAGTATGTGAAATATGAAAGCAATTAATCACGACCCCACAGCACAGAGGGCACCATTAATTTGTTCAACGGGAAGCATTTAAAATATATGAGAAACTGTTGTAACCCTGTTTGGGTATTTCTCCATGCATGTATTTAGTTACTTAGTACAGGGAGGTTTAACAATATGGCAGCTATCTTGCCCCTGCTGACTTTGAGTAGCATTGGATAGGGCCAGTGCTTTATTCAAAGGAAAGGCAAGGAGGTAGCAGGTCTTAGAGCAGAGGTCTATATGTTCTTCTCTACAAACAAAGAAACTGTGCTCACTAGAGATGATATTTGAGTTGGTAAAACGAATGACTTTTCCTGATCCCAATATTTAGTGTTGCCATAGGTAACGTGCATCAGTGTCATCTGTTCCCTTGACCCCTGGGACACTACCCTGGACCTTGTTTTCTTTTTTTAATTTTTTAAAGTTTATTTATTTATTTTGAGAGAAAGAGAGGCAGAGGAAGAGAGAGAGAGAATCCCAAGCAGGCTCCACGCTCTCAGTGCAGAGCCCAATGTGGGACTTGAACTCACAAACTGTGAGATTGTGACCTGAGCTAAAATCAAGAATTGGATGCTTAACCAAATGAGTCACTCCGATGCCCCTGGACTTTGTTCTTTCTCTCCATTCCCTCTGACTCCTCTTCCTCCACTTTGTGCTGCTTATCAAGGCTCCTTCCTAGGCTCAGTTTTTAGCTCTCTCCTTCCTGCATGCTTCACCTAAATGACAACCATCCATTCTTCTGGCTTCAACCATCACCTCTGTGGGTTGAATTCTAAATGTATGTAGCCAGCCAAGACCCACTTATGTATCTTTGCCTCATGTGAGGTCCTAGATCAGGTGCTGTGTGTGGTATGGCAAGGAGAAAGGCAGAGTCGCTTCTTGTCCTGGAGGTCATGTGCTGGAAGGAATAGACAGGCCATAGCCAAGTGAACAAATAATCCTCTAATTTAAGAAGGTGGAAAATGTTTGTGAAGATTAATAAAGCACAGTGATCTGAGGAAGAATGATAGGGGTAGCAAATACTGTTTTGATAAGGTGGTCATGAAAATCTTGCTCAAAAGGTGACATTATTGAGTCTTATTGAGAAGTGGCTGGCCATGTGAATATCTTGGAAACACTCATTTTGACAAATAGAAAATAGGCAAGTGCATTGGTCCTGAGAGATGAAGGCCATTGGATGTTCCTTTCAGCCAAGAGGAGATGCATTACAAAGTCCAGAGCAAAAATAGTTAATTGCAATTACAGTAATTCCTAGGACAGAGAAGTATGGCATATGATGAGAACATCCAACAGGGGAATCTCATATTAATAACAAGCTATAAAGCTTTTACGATATCAGTATGTACTATTTTATAGCATTATTTTTAAGGTTTATAACTGTATTCTATTTTATGATTATGCCATATTATGTTTAACCAATAGTCTTTTTATAAATTGAATTCCACACAATCATTCTTGTTAATTACAAGAATTCCCAGTGTCTCAAAAGAAAATTATAACCAGCAGGCAAGCTTGTATAAGAAAGCAGCAAAAAGACGCTGGCAGTGAGCTAATGTGGGTGGGAACTCACCAGCCTGGGGAACTCTGCTCCTCCTCTTGGGGTTCTCTGATTATGCCAGGGGTGCTATTCTTGTGCCAACCATACTGTAAGTTCATTTTTTTAAATAATTTTTTTATTTTGGAATAATTTTTGAATTATAGAAAAGTTACAAAAATAGTCCAGAGTTCCCGTTTACCCACACCCACCTTCCCCTATTGTTGACATCTTACATAACCAGGGTATATTTGGCAAAACTCAGACACGATCATTGGTACTTTCCTATTGACCGAAGTCCAGACTTCATTAGGATTTCAGTAGCATTTCCACTAACATCCTTTTTCTATTTGAGGGTCCAGTCCCAGAGGCCACAATGTGTTGGGTCATCTTGATAGTAGTATCTCCCTTGGTTTTTCATGAGCTTGAGAATTTGGGGAAGTACAGATCAGATGTCTTGTAGAATGTGTCTTAACTTGGGCTTATCTGAGTTTTTGTTTCTTATGGATAGACTGGGATGATGGGTTTGGGGAAGAATGCCATCAAAGTACAGGGCCCTTCCTGTCATTCTATATTGAGAAATCACAGTATCTACATGCTTTGTCATCAGCAGTGTTAATCTTGATAGTCTAGCCAAGGTAGAGCTTGTCAGATTTTCCACTGCAAAGTGACTCTTCCTCCCTCTTTCCATTCTCTGTTTGTCACAAGCTAGTCACTAAGTCCAAAACACATTCAGTCAGGGTGTGGGGGGTAATGGTGGGATGGAGTAGATAGATCAGTAACAGTAAGGTCCGTCTCCTTGAGGGGGCTGTCTGCATACATTTCTTGAATTTCTTCTGTAAGGTAGATTTCTCTCTTCTCCACTGTAATGATTCAATCATGTATTTATCAGTGGGGACTCGGGCTTATTTATTTTATACTTTGGCTTATAATCTGTCAATATATCATTTATTTTTAGTCAAAATGTTCCTGTTTTGGCCATGGGGAGATCTTTGGGGTTGGCTCTGGTCCCTTTCATATTTCATCATCCTTGTGTTTTTTTGAGTACTTTCTTACTTTGTGCTCCATGTTCCACTTGTATTTTCTCTGCCCTCGACCCAGAATCAGCCATTTTCCCAAGGTTCTCTATTTCCTCTTAGAAGAAAATCATATTTAGAAACCAAGATCTGGGCAACCAACGGTCTTGTGACAATTTCTAAGCTCAGTTATAACATTGTTGCTTGAAATATCTCTTGAGTTAACTCTTGGCACATATTCATCATGATTCCTTGTAATCAATGCCCTAGAGATGGAATTGCTGGATTAAAGGGAGTAACGTCACGTTACAAGTTTTCAACATATTGCCAGGTTATCTTCTAGAAGGAAAATTTTCATTTATATTAATGAGTGATATAAACACTTTTGGTCTTGGGTTTTGAACACCCAATGAACTTCTCTTTGCTACCAAATGTATACCTTAACTCATGTTCACTGCCGATACTAGTCTGGGCTACACTTGGTGGATTACTGCAGCAGACTTTTAATTAGTCTTCCCTTCTTATATTCTCCTTATCTACATTCTTTAGAGAAAAGTCGGAGCCGTGTTTTTACAATATAAATGAGACAACATTGTGATTCTGCTTTGAAATCTTTTAAGAGTTCTCGATGCAGAGATAATATAAAATGTTTAATATGGATATAAGGCCGGGGTGCCTGGATGGCTCAGTCGGTTGAGCGACCGACTTAAACTCAGGTCACAATCTCACGGTTTGTGAGTTTGAGCCCCGTGTTGGGCTCTGTGCTGGCAGCTCAGAGCCTGGATGGAGCCTGCTTCTGATTCTGTGTCTCCCTCTCTCTCTGCCCCTCCCCCACTCATGCTCTGTCTCTCTCTGTCTCAGAAATAAACATTAAACAAAATATATGGATATAAGGCCACGGGTCTGTCTGGGTCCTCTTTACCTCTCTGGTATCCTCTTAGGCCCTTGTCCGCCTTACAAGAGTACATCAAGGAAGCATTGGCTTTCCTCATGTTTCTCCACTGTGCCAACCTATTTCCTGCTTCATGGCTTTTTATGAATTCTCCCCCTTGCCTACAATCTCTCTCCAGCACTCACGTAGTAAATTTCTAGTAATAATTCTGGTGTCAATGTAAGTGTTAATTCCTTAATTCTATCTGAAAAAAGCAATTTTCACAGATTATAATTATTTAGTTATTTAATATCTAACCCTCCAATCTATTTTAAATCCATAAAAGCAAAGATGGTATCCAGTTTGATCAACACCTAGAAGAGCTCCTGGCACATAGTAGGAAGTCAGTGGTTATTTGTGGAATGAATGTATATAGCTTGAGTCTTGAATTCATTCGGTTAAATGTATTCCAGGAAAAAAAAACTGCATTAAATGAGGTGTTATAAAACCTCACTTAAAAAAAATTTTTTTTTAATGTTTATTTATGAGAGACAAGGAGAGAGAGACAGAGAGACAGAGATAGAGCATGAGCAGGGGAGGGGCAGAGAGAGAGGGAGCCACAGAATCTGAAGCGGGCTCCAGGCTCCGAGCTGTCAGCACAGAGCCCGATGTGGGGCTTGAACTCGTGAACCTCGAGATCGTGACTGGAGCTGAAGTCGGATGCCTAACTGATCAAGCCACCCAGGCACCCCTCAAATATCACTTTCTTATACTTGCAAGATCATTAATTGATGCATCTGAGAAGTGAAATAGACCTATTTTTTATTTAGAATATGATCTAGAGGCGAAAAGTTTATTTTAGCAGGTAACGGCCAAAACAGGAACATTGATGACACCACTGGTTCACATTGCCAGTTTTACCTTCAGAAAGATACCAGTTTACATTTGGCATTCTTTGAGAGCACACATCTTTTTTCTATGATTTCTCTGTGGCGAATTATATTTTCTAAGGATGGCCATAATAGAACCTTCCTTCTCACCTGGGCTTTATACAATGACACTTTGACACTCCTCCCAGAGTGATGGCCTCTCTTCCTTCCCCGTGAATCTGGGCAGGTTTGTGACTTCACTTGATTTGATAGGTGACTCCCAAGGCTGGGTCATAAAAGGTGGTCAGTGTCTACCTGCTTCCATTGGGACCTCTGTGTTTGGAGGCCTCCACGCCAAGCATCATGGGTATGACACATGTGGTATTCGGGCCCACAGCCCCAGATCGTTTTTTTCACAGCCATGTGAGAGAAGACCACTCCAAGAGATTCCTGGCCCCAGCTTCCAGTCACCTCTAGCCCCACATACCAAGCTGCTCTGCTGTCCCCTTTCTGAATTTCCTGGCCCACAGACTCTGGGAACAGAATTAAATGGTGGTTTTAAGTGGCCAAAGTTTGGAGGAATTGGTTATGCAGCAGTAGGAACAGAAAGAAATTTCAATATTGTGATTTTCCATTTTTCTTAGTCTGAAAATAGAAGCCTATCATTTACATTTTTATCCCTTTGGTTACTAGTAAGATTGAATGTGTCTTTATACAAGTATTAACCAGCTATATCTTTTCACCTCATAATTACCTTTCCCATTTTTCATGGATATTTCTCTTTTTGGATTTGAAAGAGTTCATTATTTATCAAGGATAAACTTCTTTTCTGTTACGTGCTCTGAATATTTTGCTGTTATCTTGTGTTAGGTTGTTTTCACTTGTGTTCATTCTTTATATATATATATTTTTTTTTCAATGTTTTTTTAATTTATTTTTGGGACAGAGAGAGACAGAGCATGAATGGGGGAGGGGCAGAGAGAGAGGGAGACACAGAATCGGAAACAGGCTCCAGGCTCCGAGCCATCAGCCCAGAGCCTGACGCGGGGCTCGAACTCACGGACCGCGAGATCGTGACCTGGCTGAAGTCGGACGCTTAACTGACTGCGCCACCCAGGCGCCCCTGTGTTCATTCTTTAAAGTCAGACTTGAATATTTTCTAGTTGTTCTTTCTTGTGAACTCATGGCCTTTCAGTCACTGTCTCTCTCATCCCAAATCAGTTATATTTAATCTTCACTTGTGTGTTAAGAGCACCGCTTTTCCTCAGCTAAGAAGATGATCTCCCTACCACTTCTTATTTTTCTTACAACTTTAGTTAAGTGTATTTTCAAAGTTATATTTTAGTAAAGCTTATATTTATTTATAATAGTGAGACCCTCTTTGAGAAGAGTGACTTAATATAATCTTACAGTAAAAAAAAGCCTCAGTTGTAAATCGACGGAAGCCAGATATTAGTTAAGAGTGTTGTGGGAATGCAGAAACTTATAAATGGAGTTGGTAAAGGGCACCTTGGTGGCTCAGTCGGTTAAGCACCCGACTTCGTCTCAGGTCATGATCTCACGGCTTGTAAGCTCGAGCCCCACATCGAGCTCTGTGCTGACAGCTTGGAGCCTGGAGCCTGCTTCAGATTCTGTGTCTCCCTCTCTCTCTGCTCCTCCCCCACTTGCACTGTCTCTCTGTCAAAAATAAACAAACATTTAAAATTTTTTTAAATAAATGGAGTTGGTAATATGCTTCTAAATTTAAAAAATGATCTATGAGGAAATTATTGGTAAGAAAGCAAAAATCCAGAGGAGGTGTGACTGATCTCTTCTTATAAATGATGAAATGGTGGGGGAAATCTAGGTGCAAGGTGGGCAGAGCAAGCATAGCATAAATTTGGAGGATGATAAAATCCAAATATAAAAGTCTGTTCCATTAGTAACGTTTTTGGAGTCACTGGATAATTGGTGAAAGCCATAGGCAGATATGAAAGGTAACTCCTTTTGATACCAAAGTATCTCTATCCCTGAATTGTAGAGTTAAAGCCATGGGTGAACTCTGGAGATGTATCCAACATAGGATATTTGACTGCAGGAAGAATGATCAGAGTTGGTAGAAAGACACATACAGTTCAATTCTGGCTCTGAAATTTGGGCATATATTCTACCATGAGTATTGGTAGTTGGAGATTAACAGCAAGACATATTAACTACCTGTAAGTTTATATTTCTTTTTTTAAATGTTTATTCATTTTGAGAGAGAGAGAGAGAGAGAGAGAGCGAGCAAGTGAGCAGGGGAGTGGCAGGAAAATCCCAAGCAGGCTCTGCGCTGTCAGTGCAGAGTCTGACGTGGGGCTTTATCCCATGAGCCAAACTGTGAGATCATGACCTAAGCCCAAACCAAGAGTTGGATGCTTAACTGACTGAACTACCCAGGGATCCTGAGTTTATGTTTCTTTAAAATCATGTTCAAATGAATCTTTGCAAGAGTGGTATTTTCTGGGTCTTGGCTGATTGCTTTCAGTTATAGAGAAAAACCAATGTAATCGAGACAAAAGACAGCATTTATTTTGCCTTCAGATAATGTTACAGGAAATCTAGGTCTTTAGACCTTCAGGTTTTAACAGCTAAGGATCCCTGCTATTTCCCTACGTCAGTTTATCCTAACTGCAAACTGGATTCTTGGAGGAACTAGCTATGTCAATGAACACACTAAGAATCAGCAAGTAACACACTCTTGAGACAAGCATTAGCAGTAGCATCAACTGCTACTCAGGAGAAATCCATCCAGAGTGAAAGGGTGATCCATTAGCACATCGAATTCATTTGCAAAATTAGAAAGAAATATAACTGACAGTAAGCATGTATGTAATTTTAAAATCCATTTCTACATGATTCAACATTTGTTGATTTAAGGGTGTTTTTGAAGACACTCAAATAGTGTAATTTCTGTTTCATTTAAGGACTTTAACCATGTAGTATTCTTAGGAACAATGGACAAAGAATTCTCTGTGCTTCCCATTATATTAAAGGAGCTTCATCTATCAGCCATGATTCCTTTTAAATAAAAATGTTTTCCCAACAGTGGCTAGTTCCCAGCAGGTGTGAAGTGGTATCTTGTGTGTGTTGCTTTGCATTTCCCTGATGGCTAATGATGTGGAACATCTTTTTATGTGGCTTTTGACCAGTTGTATATCTTTTTTGGAGATGTACCTATTCAGATCACTTACCTATGTAAAATTTTTAGTTTTTATGTCTTTTTATTATTGTGTTGTGAGCATTCTTTATCCGAGATAAAAGTCCCTAATCAGATAGGTGATGTGCAAGCATTTCTCTTATTTTGTGGGTTAGCTTTCCACTTTCTTGATGGCATCCTTGGAAGCACAAAATTTTTAAGTAGTGATAATGTCCAGTTTATCTTTTTTCCTTTTTAAAATATTTTTTTCTTCTTGTTGCTTATATTTGGTTTCCTATCTAAGGAGGCTTTGACCATGCTCAGATCGTGAAGATGTGGTTCCATATTTTCCTTATAACTGTTAGCAAAGTTGTTGGGGAATAGCTAACTCTCACCCATCTCAAACTTTTGGGAGACTACCACTATCTTCCAAAAATAATCTAAAAGTTATGCTTGATCAAATTGCCTAACGTGAGTTTGGAACACCTCTTTGAGCCATAGAATGGAAACTTAATGAATAGTTTAAATCAAAACTCAAGGTCCAGATGTGACCAGTAACATGGTTTTGGGAAGAAATGGAAACTTATAATTTGCTGCTCACTCAGGTTGCCATCAAGTTACTAAGTAATACCCGTCATACTTGCGTGGACCATCTTGTTATATTCCCCACACAAACTCCCATGGTCCCTTTCTATATATTTAGGTGAACAAAAACTGATAAAAAAAAAAAAAAAGGAAAATGTCAATGGCTACCTAGGGCTTAGGTTGAAAAGGTCCTAAATAGCCAGCACTCTTGTTAATCAAAATTATCATGGCTTTAACAATTCACAACAGGGATTTTCAAATGAGTCCAATGAGTCGAAGTCTTTTTTTTTTTTTCTATGTGAGCATAAGGGAGTTTTGAGATGAGGTTACTTCCCTGCATAACTGATTAAAATCCAGGCCTTACTGCGGTGACAGTCTAATTTCCTTGATCTTAACCCTTCCCCAGGCATCCTACATGGGAGAGTTGCTATGAATATCTGCAATTATCAGATATGTTAAGCCTCTGAGCACCATAGAGGGAACACAGGTGAGGCCACACTGGTAGTCTTGGTGAGTATGAACACTAGAGCAATCTCTTCCCATGACCTAGCTGCCATATATGAAGCCCATGGGTTTCCTATCAAGTTAGACTGAGCTCAAAGTCACCCACTCACTTATACATTAGAGACCAGTTAGTTGGATCCTCCGACTCTACAGATGAGGAGATTAAGAATCTGAGGAAGTGAGGAAGTACAAAAAAGACAAATACTTTTAGTTGACTCTTGAGCAGCATGGGTTTGGACTGAGTGGATCCCCTTATGTGGATTTTTTCCAGTAAACTTTGTATGGTACTGTAAGTGTATTTTATCTTATGATTTTGTCAACATTTTCTTTTCTCTAGCTTTATTACAAAAATACCGTATGTGAGGGGCGCCGGGGTGGCTCAGTTAAGCGTCCGACTTCGGCTCAGGTCATGATCTTGTGGTTTGTGAGTTTGAGCCCTGCATCAGGCTCTGTGCTGACAGCTCAGAGCCTGAAGCCCACTTCGAATTCTGTGTCTCCCTCTCTCTGCCCCTCCCCTGCTCATACTCTGTTTCTCTTTGTCTCTCAAAAATAAATGTTAAAAAAAATAAAAAGAATACTGTATGTGATGCATATAGGCATACAAAATATGTGTTAATCAACTCTTCAGGTTATCACTAAGGCTTCTGGTCAGCTGTAGGCTATTAGTAATTCAGTTTTGGGGGGAGTCAAAAGTTATGTGTCGATTTTCCCACAGTACAGAGGACATTCCTCTTAATCCTGTATTGTTCAATGAGTAACTGCGTGTACATGTATATTATGTATACAACATAACCGACTTATTTGAACTCCATCTTATTTACACAGTTTATACATTTCAAATCCCATGAAATCTCCCTCTCAAAAAGGATGTGAGACAATAGAAGAAAATTAGGTAGCAATATTCAGTCATCAAATAGTCCAATATTTTGAGATACATACAGTATTTTATAGATATGTAATATATATCCAATGTCAATATAATTTATGGTTAATGATGCCCTACCAATTTACTTTTCTTTATGCTTCTGGAAAGTGATGAACTTAGTGGGGTACCTGGGAGGCTCATACAGTTAAGCATCTGATTTTGATTTCAGCTCACATCATGATCTTCTTGGTTCATGGATTGAAGCCCCATGTTGGGCTCTGTGCTGACAGCGTGGAGCCTGCTTGGGATTTTCTTTCTCTGACTCTCCCCCACTCATGCTCTCATGCTCTCTCTGAATGAATGAATGAATGAATGAGTGAATGAACGAATGAAGTAGCTTGGAAAAACTTTTTAGAGATTTAGGATCTTCACAAACGTGGATGTCTAAATCTCTCCCCAGATTTGGGAAGTTCTCAGCCATCAATTCTTTAATTAACTTTTCTGTACTGCCCCCCCCCCCTTTTTTTCTTCTCCTTCTTAGACTCCAGTAATACATGCAAATTGTTTCTCTTAATGGTACCTCGTACTTCACGTAGTCTTGACTCTTTTTCATTTGTTATTATCTGACTGGACAATTTCTTTTTTTTAAAAATATAATTTATTGTCAAATTGACTAATATACAGCGTGTACAGTTTGCTCTTGGTTTTGGGAGTAGATTCCTATGATTCATCACTTACATTGAACACCCAGTGCTCATCCCAACAGGTGCCCTCCTCAATGCCCATCACCCACCCACCTCTCCCTCCCACCCCCCATCAGCCCTCAGTTTATTCTCAGTTCTTAAGAGTCTCTTATGGTTTGTCTCCCTCCCTCTCTAACTTTTTTTTCCCTTCCCCTCCCCCATGGTCTTCTGTTAAGTTTCTCAGGATCTACATATGAGTGAAAACATATGGTATCTGTCCTTCTCTGACTGATTTATTTCACTTAGCATAATACCTTCCAGTTCTATTCATGTAATTTCAACTCACCTGTCCTCTACTTCACAGATTCTTTATTCTGCTTGATGCAGTCTGCTGAGAGATTCTCTACTGCATTTTTCATTTCATTCATTGTATTTTTCAGCCCAGAATTTATTTGGTTCTTTCTTTATGATTTCTGTTTCTCTGTTTAACTTGTTTTATGTGTGTATTGTTTTACAAATTTTGTTAAATTATCTTTGTGTTTTCTTGTAGCTCACTTACCTTCCTTAAAACAACTCTTCTGAATTCTCCATCAGGCAAATCACAGACCTTTGAAGTAAGAGACTCGGAAATTATATTCATTTTGCTGGTGTCATATTTCCTTGATTTTTCCTGTTCCTCAAAGCCTTGCTTCGCTGTCTTACATTTAAAAAGCTGTCACCTCCTCCAGTCTTTACTGATGGGCTTTGAGAGACAAATACCCTCCATCTACTGTGTTAGGGATTCTGAGGTTTTCTCAGACCTTTCTTTGTATATTCCTGCTCTACACTTCTTATTCCCCCTTGGCAGGGAATTCTTAAGATTGTATGCCTTCTCTTGATCCAGTAAAGTCAGGCCAGTTGCTGACAGCCTCCTGTTTGCTTTCCCTGTGGTGGTAATGAATGCACCCTGTGTGCTTTCTCCCAAACTGACAGAATCAGGCCACCTTTCTTTCCTCACATGCTCACCAGTCGCCTGCAAAGACTTACTCTCGTTGCCATTGGGGTGTGCTTAGGGAGCTGGCCACAAGATCAGGGTGTGTGTCGGTCAGTTGTGCAGACTGTTGGGTGCCTGCAATGCAGGTGGTGGGATCTGTAGGAGAGGCATCCCCAGTGGTTTGTGGATGGGCCTCCTGATGGAGTTCATGAAAAGGTTACTAGGATTTGTGTCTCTTTGATCTCCCAGCCAGTCTGTGTCTCCCGGTCACTTGGCACACCTTAGAATTCTGGATGGGGTGAGAAAGAAATGGGACTCTTTGGCAGCATCCTGCACAGCTGGGGAAGCTGGGTGCTCACTTACACACCCTCGCTTCCCCTATGGGAGAAATCATGAGACGGAAAGGTGTCTCTCAGCACTGCAGTGCCTTGGGGGAGGAATGGCAGAAGTAAAATGAAACGGTTGTCTTTATCCTCTTCAGTACATGCAATCTTGAATATTTTTTTGCTCCAATGCTGTGCTGGAACTTCTCCACTAGCCTCCCTGCCTTCCACAGAGGCACTCTCTGGGTAACTGTTAAAAGCGACATTCTTTGTAGGAGATGGTAGAAAACTCCTATTCTGCCATTTTGATGACATTAGCTCACAAGTCTTAATATCACTCTTTTCACAGTAAAAATGTAATATTGAAATTGCTTGTACTCGTGCAGAAAGCCTCTGGGATTGGCCAAGATAGGGATGCAAAGCTGATTCTCAGATAAAACATAGCTGTCCTCTGGAGAGTGTATCAGCAGTGAGGGCAGTCAGGTGTTTTTTGGAGTGTTGATTTAACTCTCATGTTCCTTATGTAACACTGTAGTGATTTAAAAGTGATTTACAAACACTGTAACTAGGTGGTTGGAAGTTGCACAAGATTGAAAATGTTGTTCTTTCTCAAACAGCTTATGAAATTAGAAGAAAATACATGAAATTGACATTTAAAAAATTTTTAATTTTATTGTTGAAGTTACAGATAAGGGAGATCTAACAGATTCCTCTAAATCTAATAAAGAGTAGAATTATGCCTCAAACTGAGGCATATCTGCACAACTCTGTAAGCAAGTGAGACTTCGGGGTCAATGGACTAATACAGAAGCCTGATTATAGCTTACATTGTGTTTTCTCATAACAGTTAAATTTCATCTTCATACAGTAAGATGCCAAATTATAAATGCTCTGATTCTCCAAACTTTGATCAGGATGCAATTATTAAGATTCTTGGGTTTTAAAACATCTCCATTTACAGAAATATATTTTTGAAATTTTTTAAAGTTTAAAGTTTTTTTTTTTATTTAAAAAAAATTTTTTTTCAACATTTATTTATTTTTGGGACAGAGAGAGACAGAGCATGAACGGGGGAGGGGCAGAGACAGAGAGGGAGACACAGAATCGGAAACAGGCTCCAGACTCTGAGCCATCAGCCCAGAGCCTGACGCGGGGCTCGAACTCACGGACCGCGAGATCGTGACCTGGCTGAAGTCGGACGCTTAACCGACTGCACCACCCAGGCGCCCCTAAAGTTTATTTTTAAAGTTTATTTATTTAGAGTATAAGCAGGATAGGGATAGAGAGAGAGGGAGGGGGGAGAGAGAGAGTCCCAAGCAGGCTCCACACTGTCAGCACAGAGCCCGATATGGGGCTTAAACCCTTGAGCCATGAGTTCATGACCTGAGCTGAAACCAAGATTCTGACACCCAACCAACCAAGTCACTCAGGTGCCCCTAGAGAATAGTTCTAAAGAGTATTTAAGTGTTGCATCAGATTAAGTCTTTCAAACATTTTTAAAAATTCTGGTGTAGTTAACGTATGGTGTTATATTAGTTTCAGGTGTACAATATAGTGATTCAACACTTTCATACAACAACGGGGTGCTTGTGACAACAAATATCTTCCTTAATCCCCATCCCCCCCTCATTACTCCCCTGTGGTAACCATGAGTTTGTTCTCTATTGTTAAGAGTGTATTTCTTGGTTTACCTCTTTCTCTCTCTTTTTATCTTTCCTTTGATCATTTTTGTTTCTTAAATTCCACATATGAGTGAAATCATATTTTTTTTTATCTTTCTCTGATTTATTTTGCCTAGCATTATGCTCTGTAGCTCTATCCATGTTGTTGCAAATAGCAAGATTTCATTCTTTTTTTATGGCTGAAAGATATTCCATGGCACATATGTATATATGTGTATGTGTATGTGTGTGTGTGTGTGTGTGTATATATATATATATATATATATATATATATATTACACATTATATATATATATATATATATATATATATATATATATATAAAAGTTGAAGTTGCAGATAAGGGAGATCTAACAGATTCCTCTAAATCTAATAAAGAGTAGAATTATGATTCAAACTTAGGCACATCTGCACAACTCTGTAAGCACAACTCTTATATATACAATGTGTCATTTACACACACACACACACACACACACACACACCCCACATCTTTATCCATTCATCTATTGATGGACACTCAGGCTGCTTCCATACTTTGCCTATTGTAAATAACACTGCTCTGCACATAAGGGTGCAGGTATCCCTTTGAATTCATGTTTTTGTATTCTTTGGGTAAATACCTAGTAGTCTGATTACTAGATCACAGGGTAGTTCTTTTTGTAACTTTTTGAGGAACCTCCATACCGTTTTCCAGAGTGGCTCCACCAGTTTGCATCCACACCCACAGTGTAAGAGGGTTCCTTTTCTCTACATGCTTGCCAATGCTTGTTGTTTCTCATGTTACTGAATTTAGGCGTTCTGACAGATGTGAGGTGATACCTCATTGTAGTTTTGATATGTATTTTCCTGATGATGAGTGATGTTGAGCATTTTTTCATGTGCTTGTTGACCACCTGGATGCCTTCTTTGGATAAATGTCTGTTTGTGTCTTCTGCCCAGTTCTTAACTGCATCATTTGTGGTTTTGGTGTTGAGTTGTATAAGTTCTTTTTATGTTTTGGATAGTAACCCTTTATTGGATATGTCATTTGCAAATATCTTCTCCCATTTGGTAGGTTGCTTTTTAGTTTTCTTGATTGTTTCCTTCATTATATAGAAGTTTTTTATTTTGATGTAGTCCCAATAGTTTATTATTTTTTTTTTTTTGCTATTAATATGTATCACATGCTTTCTATGGAAGAGAATTCATTAGTAAGCACTGGGGATATGGAGGTAAATAATATGCTAGCCATGCTTTCAAGGATATCACCCTCTAGCAGAGGAGAAGGATTGGTGAACAGATCATTAAAATGCGATGTAAAATGTGAAATGCACAAAGCACATCGGTATGTAGAGGAGCCAAAATTGCCATGAAAGGGCAGATTGGGGAAGCCTTCTCAGGAAGACACCTGATTCTAGTTTTGGAGGCTAGGCAGGAGCAAAGGATAATCCAAGTAAAGGGCCAGCACAGTGAAGGCAGGGAGTTCCAGCACACAGTATTAGAGGGACCAGTGTTAGTGTAGGGTTGCTGGGTCATGAAGCCCTGTAGCATCATGGCTAGAAGTTGGGTAGGTAAGTGCTAGGTTATAAGTGGCTTTCAGGGTCCATGAGTGAATCCAAGAAACAAGAAAAACTATTTCCATTATTTCACTTAGATACTGAGGATGTCTTTAGAGGTACTGGCTTTCCACTGAGTCATAGAATTTTCTCTTCTAAACAACCACGGTGCAAAACATGACAAACAGTCATGATGAAGAAAGTTAAGGATCTTAATTGAAACAATCAGTGGTACAGTTGAGAAGGTGGTGGGATTTGACTTCAGGTAGTTTGCCACCAGTATTTCCAGGACCCTTTTACAGCTTCCTGAGCTCTCGTGGGTGGTTTCATTTGGCTTTCTCTTCTATGAAAGCTCAGGTTCCCATTTCCTTCAACTCTCCTCTTCTTTACTGATTTTATCAAGCAGGGTGTCAGTATCAGTGGCTCACTTGATCACATTAGGCTGTGAAGGTGAAGAGGTGAACAAAATATTGACCAGAATTCCTGCAAGAGAAAGCCTTGACTTTGGAAGAAGTACTTGGATATCCTACATGGAAATGGTATAACCACAAGGGCATGTTCAGGAAACACAGTGAACTTAGAGTCAGCTAAGGCTAAGAAAAGAGGAGCCATTAGTTTTGTTCCAGAGAGAGAAGGAAAGGGAGGGAGGGAGGGAGAGGGGAGAGAGACAGGCAAGGAATGGAAGATCTAGGTTGGGGGAGAGAAGTGGAGGATGTGGGAAGGAAACATGGGGTTGGAGAGAAGGTAATAGAAGACTCTATCTCTGTGAGGTCACCCAAATCTTCAAGTAAAAGTTGACTGAACTCCCAAAGTGCTAGGTAAGTGGATTGTGTATGTGCGACTTTGTAAATCATTGTAGAGGATCACATGACAATCCATGTTGGAGGAGGAGAGGAGATTTAGCCAGAAGGACATAAGCCCTTTGAATATTAGTTAGAAATCTTCAGAACATTACCTTCCTGCTGACTGCATTACAGCCAATCCCACTCAGGTTTAAGGAGGGTTGGAATGGTGAGCATTCTCATCTAACATCTGGACTGCAGTTGCATTTTAAACATGGCTTCCTGGAAATAACATACCAAATGAAAGAATAACTATAAAGTTGAGAATTTCAGGTTGGAGGCAAGCAGGCTTTTCAAAACTCCTTTGTTCAAAACTTGGCTCACATCAGCAGACTGAACATGTATTTTCCACTCGTTACAGCCAGCCTAAAGTAAAGTACTTGAACTAGACCCTCAGGTGAACTTTGGTCCTGGGGGATTTTGTGTTCTTTGGTAATGGTATCTCTGTATTCTACAAGAAACTCGTAGGACAGCCCTCTCCTCTTCCTGTGTTGCTCAAATGGCGTGACCTTGAACCTCTGCCTTCCCAGGGCAGATACTTCACAAGTAAGAGGAAAAACTATCTGATCAGGTATCCCCTTCTCTGCCCCCTCTCTCTTGCTGCAGAGAAAGTGATCAACCAGCAGCAGGTACCAGCCACAGTTAAATGTACCTGCTTGGAGCTTTCAAAAAGCTATTTCTGCAGTAATGAAGAAATTCGCATTTCACCTCCCTCCACACAGGACTCACTGGAGAAGGAGGTAAGGAAGTTGATATATGATCCTTTTAGATGCGCTCTGTTATACCCAACTGCTTTCAAAGGATGGATTTTGAAACTAGAGAGTGAAAGAAGAAAAAGAACAAAGATTTTAAGGTTCTGAGAGATACAAAAAAATACACTTCCATTCTTGCCCTCTGGCTGGGGAATCCTGCTGGCTGACTTATAATTTGAAGAAGAGATTTCTTTTGGGCTTTTCTTATGAGATTTCCCACATTTTCTTGTACTTCTGTATGACATGGTAACAAATAGAAAAGTTTAAATTCAAATTCCATGAGAATAAATGAATATAAGAATCATTGTTGCAGTGGTGATAGTTCCAAATACAGTTCATAAAGTAGCTTAATTTTTTACTGTGTTACTTTAATACTATAAATAAGTGAACCATTAATTATGCTTTGATAAGTTGGCCAAATACATTCCTGATGAAATTGTATTTATTACTGTGGGGCTTGGCATATGTAATAAAGATCAGGACAGCAAATAACTAGAATTTGTGAACAACTTGCTAAGTACTCACCATTTTGCTGACTTTTTCCATTATGAAGAAATAGGAGATATTGGATCATATGTTCATGAAATATGAACATGTTTTCATTTTTTGTTGGGGAGAAAAATGTAAAATGTAAACCACATAGTGCCTGATCTGAAGGGAATCCCAATACAGAAGAATCAGTGAAGGCTGAAATCATCAGGGAAAGAGGGAATTTGAGCTGACCTGGATTTGGAAAAAAAGGACGCTTTGAATGAAAAAAAGAGTATGTGATAAAGAAATACTATTGGAGGGCTTGTAAGACAGGATAGGCAGGTACCCCTGAGTGGGAAGCATGTCTCCAGGAGCAGAGAATGATACAGGATTGTAGGGAACATCAGATTCACAGGTGCCTTGAAAGACCGATTGGACTCTGGTAGGATGTTGGTGTCATTGAATGTTTTTGAAAAGAAAACTCACTGAATTAAATTTATGGGGGTTTCCCATCAACAGAAAAGTCCTTTCACACATTCAGTGAGCTTTAGTGATGCTGAATAATTCTGCTAATAGGTATCACATGTGGTCTCTGCTGCTACTTAAAACATTTGTACATTAGAGGAGGCAGGACATCCCTGGATTTATGTATTTTCCCAGCCAAAACTCTCTCTCTCTCTCACGTGTACTGTATTCCTTTTTTTCTCCAATTTTTAATTTAAATTCTAGTTAGTTAACACATAGTGTCATATTAGTTTTAAGAGAATTTAGTGATTCATTACTTATGTATAACACCTGGTGCTCATCACAATGTCCTCCTTAATACCCATCACCCATGGAGCCCATCCCCCCCACCTCCTCTCCAGCAACCCTCAGTCTGTTCTCTGTAGTTAAGAGTCTGTTTTGGGGCGCCTGGGTGGCGCAGTCGGTTAAGTCCGACTTCAGCCAGGTCACGATCTCGCGGTCCGGGAGTTCGAGCCCCGCGTCAGCCTCTGGGCTGATGGCTCAGAGCCTGGAGCCTGTTTCCGATTCTGTGTCTCCCTCTCTCTCTGCCCCTCCTCCGTTCATGCTCTGTCTCTCTCTGTCCCAAAAATAAATAAACGTTGAAAAAAAATTAAAAAAAAAAAGAGTCTGTTTTATGGTTTGCCTCCCACTTGTTTTTTTTCTGTCCCCTATGTTCTTCTGTTTTGTTTCTTAAATTCCATATGAGTGATATCATATGGTATTTGTCTTTCTCTAACTGACTGATTTCACTTAGCTATTATCACTAACTCCATCCATATCATTGCAAATGGCAAAACTTCATTCTTTTTGATGATTGAGTAATATTCCACTGTGTGTGTGTGTGTGTGTGTGTGTGTGTATTTCTCCATTCACCAGTTGATAGACATTTGGGCTCTTTCCATAGTTTGGCCATTGTTGATAATGCTGCTGTAAACATTGTGGTGCATGTGCCCCTTCAAATCAGCATTGTATCCTTCAGGTAAATACCTACTAGTGTAATTGCTGGGTCTAGGGTAGTTCTATTTGTAACTTTTTGAGAAAGATTCATACTGTTTTCAGAGTGGCTGCACCAGTTTGCATTCCCATCAACAGTGTAAGAAGGTTCTCCTTTCTCCTTACCAATATCTGTTGTTCCTTGTGTTGTTAATTTCAGCCATTCTGGCAAGTGTGAGGTGGTATCCCACTCTGGTTTTGATATATATTTCCCTGATGATGAGTGATGTTAAGCATTCTTGATTATACTTTCAAACTCACTCCACATGGAATTATCATATAAGAAGAACTAGGTTTCAGTGTGCTGAGGAAGGACTGGCACAGAGTGGTTAATAGGTTGAATGCAGGATGCTTGATGTACATTCGGTCTGACATTGCCATTTAAAATTTTTATTTAGTTTTTTAAAATATTTATTGTGAGAGAGCATGAGCACATGTGTGTATGCACACACTTGTGTGCGTGTGAGTGGGGGGAGGGGCAGAAACAGAGGGAGAGGGAGAATCCCAAGCAGGCTCCGCTGTCTTGCAAACCCATGAGATCATGACCCAAGCCAAAATCAGGAGTTGGATGCTCAACTGACTTGAGTCACCCAGGTACCTGACTTTGCTTTTTTTTTTTTTTTTTAAACGTTTATTTATTTTTGGGACAGAGAGAGACAGAGCATGAACGGGGGAGGGGCAGAGAGAGAGGGAGACACAGTATCGGAAACAGGCTCCAGGCTCTGAGCCATCAGCCCAGAGCCCGACGAGGGGCTCGAACTCACGGACCGCGAGATCGTGACCTGGCTGAAGTCGGACGCTTAACCGACTGCGCCACCCAGGCGCCCCTGACTTTGCTTTTTTTAAATAAAATATTTAGAATTAGAAATGCCAACACTGATTTCTCAGATCAACAGTCTCCTTGATTTGGTTCGTTTATGGTCCAAAAAGAAAGAAGATTTTTCAAGTCATAAAGATCGTGTGGTCCTCTGATTCCAAACCAGGAACACAGAGTGATTGAGGCTCCTCCAAGTGTACTTCCCAAGTTTTGCCTCGAATTCATCATTATTGCCTCTGTTGTATTGTCTCCCCGTGGAGTAGCTTCATTGAGAGCCAAGGCTGCAGGAAGAGCCTGTTACCCTAACTCTTCTGACTGGATCCTCTCTTCTCCTCAAATCTGCATACCTTGCTCCATTTCCACCTGAACTGTAGACAGAGGACATGGGTTTGAGTTTAGTATGACACTGTTGGGATTTCAGTTAGGCAAAGAGAACCACTTCGGTACTATAAAGGTGGTTGGTTAGTCAGTCTCCCTTTTGATCTCCTACTGTGTTGGAATCCTGACAGGCAGTGAAGAGGCTGACAGCCCGGGAGACTTCACATCATGAGTTAAAAAGACCCCCATTTTTCTACTGGAGTTTGAGATTGCAAACACTTTCCAGTCCTGTGAGTCTCTAATGAGGCTGTTGCTTTGTCTTATGAAGGAATTGTCCAAATCTGGATGCACACCCACACTCCCCAGCCCCCACTCCTTTTTTGTTTGTTTGTTTTTTTAAGATTAATGTCCCTGGAGAGGTGAACATTTTCCTTTTTAGTAGACTCTTCTCTAATTCTTACAAGAATAAACTTTCAAGTTTACCTCACTGAGACAACCCATTTCCTTTTTCAACTTTATTTGGTTATTTCTCTCCCTGTATGCTAGTGAGCTACTAGGCCACAGTTCTTGGCTTTGAATACAGCTCTGAGTTTTTGTCAAAGAGAAGATTGATACCATCAGCTTCCAGGGATTCATGTGGCCCTGGAGTCATTCAGGATTAATTTACTAAATTAGCAAACCTGTCAGTTAATTGCCTATTCATTGGAGTCTGAGAAAGAAAATTTAAACTCACTAGCAATTTGACATCTTAGGAGGACAAAGAAATTATATACGTTTAACTCTAATAGCATTGCTATTGCTATATTGTGAGTCTTCCTACTATAAGTGGTTGAAGCACCATTTGGCATGCTAAATAATTGCACTGCATGCCATTTCTTTGAAAATAAATATTAATACAAGCACAGCTAATAAATATTGCATTCAGTTATAATAGTAAATGTAGTAAAATTGAGTCTCTGTTGATGAGATTGATCCTAAATAATTTTTATTGAATTTAATGAAATCATTAGGCAGCCTTTAGGATCTATCAGAGTATGCATTTTATTTGAAGAGACTTTATCATCTAATATGAATGAACACACATTATTATAAACATATACTAGCATATAATACATACTTATATATAAAAATACATAAATATAAAAATATATATTTGTCGTGGTGATGGTGGTGGTAGTACAGTCTTACAAAATGAAAATCTTACAAAGACTGACAAAATAAAAATATGTCTCACCATTTTTACCTTTCCATTATCTTCTAAGCATCCCTAGTAAGATTTCTCTTTTACTGACCTAAGGAATAATAAAGAAAGTCCTGCATTGATTTTAGGAGGTGTGGATCACATGAGGAGTTCTGCCTCTGATGAGCTGTGGAAATTTGCATGAGCCATATTCTCTCTGTAAGTCCCATTTTGTCACCTATGAAAGTGGGTCATTCGGCCAATGAATTGCAAAGAAGGGAGACATGGGCCCTGTTCTCAGGGAGACAATACTGCCAGGGAGTGATGTAGACAAATAATGAGCAAGATGATCTCAGATGTTAGTGCTGTGTAGATCAGAAGAATAACAAGCTGGTTAGTAACTGAAAGATACTTCTAGACTGGGTGATCAGAGGAAAGCTCTGTGGCACAGTGACATTGGAACTGGGACTCAAATGACAAGGAGGAGCCAAACCATGAAAGAGCTGGAGGAGAGGCATCTGGGACAGCAAAGGAGAAAGCCCCATGGCCAGAACACACATGGTTTGTTCATGAATAGAAAAGAGATTATTGTGCTTGGTGCTCACCATGGAAGGGGGCAAGATGGGGGGAGAAGACTCAGAGGTCAGAGTGGGGCAGTAACTGATTGTGTAGAGTCTTGGAGGCCATGTGAAAGATACTATTTTAAGTACAAGAGAAGCCATTGGAAAGTTCTGAACAGTGAACATCATCAGATTGGTTTTACAGAACCCCTGCCTGCTCTGTGGGAGAATGGACCACAGAGGGACATGGAGGCAGGGAGGAGGCTGCTGAAGATGATTGCACCCTAATCCCATTGGGAAGTAATGGGATCAAACTCTGATCAACCCTTCATTATCCTTGAGGGTCCAGATCTTCTCTCTCTCTCTCTCTCTCTCTCTCTCTCTCTCACACACACACACACACACACACACACAAAAGGCTCAAATCCACTTGCCTAGCTTTAAAAATTCTCAGGGCATTATTGTACATCTTGAAGACCATCCATGGCTTGCTTCCAGCCAGGAGTGGACACTGTACATTGCCTGCATCTTCTGATATGCTGTTTAAATATTTTCTGAAAGGGGGGTTATTGACATCTTTCTGCATATTTAGATTCCCATGAATACCAGAGAAAAAAGAAACAGAACAAAAAACAAACAAACAAACTAGGTTTGTTAAAAGTTCTTTTTGTTCTTTGACTTGATTTCTTTCATTAATGCATAAATCACTACTAAGGTTTTGCGTGTGACATTACAGCAAGTTAATTTTTTAGGGCCTAAGGCATTTTACCAAGAAGTTTCATCATTTCTGGTACTCAGACACTTTGTAGTCAGTTTTATTACTGCCCCTTTTAGAAGTAGGTGATACCGGGGCGCCTGGGTGGCGCAGTCGGTTAAGCGTCCGACTTCAGCCAGGTCACGATCTCGCGGTCCGCGAGTTCGAGCCCCGCGTCAGGCTCTGGGCTGATGGCTCGGAGCCTGCAGCCTGTTTCCGATTCTGTGTCTCCCTCTCTCTCTGCCCCTCCCCCGTTCATGCTCTGTCTCTCTCTGTCCCAAAAATAAATAAAAAAAAAAAAAGTTGGAAAAAAAAGAAGTAGGTGATACCATAAGGGCAGGTAAGGAAGACATCACATTTTTATGATGAGATGAAAAAACATATTCACTGTAGTCCCCTTCCTTTAAATACACGAAATAAAAGTAATAAACAGAAAAAGTAACTCCAAGAAGCTCAAATAACAAAAAATAGAGAAGAAAATCCACCTTGAGTGAGGAGGGGAAAAAAAAATAGAACACAGCCACAAACCCCAAACATAAAGCATAAAAATGATCTGCCAGACAGAGTACAATGTGGACTCAGGGAAAGATGATTCAGGCAACACAGTACATCTCCTCTAAACCCAGGGGCCAGGGGACCGGCCAACTCTGAAGGGGGCTGACTACAAGGCAGTAGGGAATAGGGAGGGTGGAAGTGAATGGTACCCCCATGTAAAGAGAACAGCCATAGCTCAGATCTAGCCAATTTTTGCCATGCAGAAAAATTACCATTGAGGATTGCCAGATATCTGATTTTTTTTTAACAAACTGGAAAGATGGATTTTTATATGAAATGTTCCTATCTTTCAAACACTGTGTGGGCCAAACAAAATTATCTGCCAGCTGGATTCCATCTGTGGGCTGCCAATCTGTGATCCCTGCTCAAAAAGTAAGTGGCATAATTCTCAAAGGCCCATGTAATGATTCTTTGATTAGATGGATGAGACATATGAGTGGAAGAGAAGAGTCCCCAGAGATAGCTAATTCTCCATTACGATGAGATGGGGAGGTAGAGTTGTTTATGGCTGGTTTTCCAGGCAAGGGATTGCATTAGGTGAGGAGGGTGAGAGGGAGCCATAGCATTGATGGACAGACTTTCTGGGACTTTAAGGGCACAACGTGAGCTTCCCTGACTCCCCCAGGTATGAACACAGGGTTGGGGGATTGGGGCTCATGGCAGAAGACACATCCAGCTTAGCTGAGTGTCAGAAGCAAACCCAAACCCAAACTGGAACTGCTTTAGATCCTTGGCCTCACCCTTCCCGTCCCGTTCTTTAGCAATAGTTGGCCTGGATGGAAGTGCTGCAGGAAAGATTAATAACTGAAAGGCAGCATCACAGCATCTATGCAGAAAGCAAATGTGAGCAAGTCAACCAGCACACATTTCCGCCAACCTTAAATAAAGAAGAAGCAGAGGGAGGAACAGCATCTCTTAGGTCGGGACTCTTCCTAGAAAATAAGGAAGAATTCAGACTGATGCCCTTCTGTAGTCCAAGACACTCAAGACAACAAATAGCCTTCAAAACAACAGGATTTACCTCTCTGACTAGAACATTCTTTCCTTCCAGTTGTCTTGTTCCTTCTTTCCATAATCACTGGTCTTCCGACTCACAAACACTTTATTCCATTGATGTGTCTACCTCATTCTCTGCTTGCCTTCCTCTTGAGGCATATCTCACAAGCCATTGTTTCCACAACGCTATCATTTGGGGGATTAACGTTCCTTATATTACTTGTGCTTTGGATACCAACCTTACCCCCTTTCTCCAAAAACAGATATTAATGATTATATTTTCTCTCTTGTCTGCATTCATTCTCTCCCTCTCGTCAGTTTATCATCTTTGAAAAAGGCTCCAATGTCTCTTGTTAAAACAACAACATAATGACCCCAACCAAAGTAACACAGGCACCCACATCCACTGCCAGCTACCAAACCTCTTCCCTTTTTACTGCTGTGCAATTGCCTGCCTCTTTGTCCTCAACTTTCTGGCTTTTTGTGCTTTGCCCCACCTCTCCACCATGTTGTTTCTGCTAAAACCAGCAGTGAGCCTTATGTCTCTTTATCCAGGTGACATTTTTCAGTCAGCTTGTCCTCTAAGTTGGATTCAACATTGCAAACCACCCACTTGAAACTCTTTCTCCTCTTGGCTTCTCAGGCTCCACACATCTTGTCACTTAGCCTGTCTGGCCTTTCTTCCTTTGTCTCCCTTCTCAACTACCCATCGCACACTGAAGCTCTTTAAGGCTTCTTTTCAGATTCCATCCTCTATCCCCAATTAGTGGAAACAATAATCACCACTTCAGTCATCATGCATGAGCTTGATACTCCCAGAGTCCACATTGCCAGCCTCACCTCATTTTCTCCCATGCTCCCCATCTGGGGGCAATTCACATTTTCCTTCTGGCTGGGCCAGTGCTCCACAGACTATCTGTGTTGAAAGAATAGTTGTTCTTTAATTTTCTAATCCATCACAGACTGATGCTTTTATAAGGATAATAAAAATGAAATACAAGAAAAATAAAATGAATAAAAAAGACACAAAATACAAGCTTTGCATTTTATTAGATCCAAGAGATAGAAAATGACTCTGTCAGATTGCTCTGAAAACTTCTAAATGTTTCTTCTCAATTACTGTATTAATGTTGTTGCAGAATGGTAACAAACAGTTTGAAGACTGGAATGCGTTTGAAGGCTGGTTTACATCCAACTCTTGTCTTCCTTTGCCTGGTGCACCCATTAGACTGCAGCTCAAAAACCTCTAATATAGGAAAGCCTCCTCTGAGCCTCCTAAGTCACTTACACCTCTTATTTATCCTCAAAGCCCATGTGCTTTTCTCTTGTAGGACTTTCAGCAATTATTACACCCGTAACCTTTGTATCCTCCATGTAAATTCTATGACTGCTAGAACAGAGTTTATTCTTTTTCTGCTCACTCTTGTGTTCTTGGCACGTACTGGACACCCAAAATTACTTACTCATTGTGTAGAGAGAACAGGCACACACAGGACTAGGTAAATACAGAGGCAGTAGATAATTCTGCCCAAAGGTTTTGGGCAAATTGACATTTGAATAAGGGTTCCAGGTGCAGATGGTGGGAGGAAGCATTTCAGGTACAGATATTGGTGTCTGGAAAAGCACAGAGCTTGTCTGAGAAATGGTGAGTATTTTCGGGCACTCAGAGCACGGGATATGTTGGGGTGGAGAAAAGGCTGTGATAACGTAGTGTGGGAATAAAGAGGAGACAATAGAAAGTCCACTGTTAGAGTCTTCAGATGCCAAACTAAGGAGTTTAAATTTTACCACCTGAAGATACAAAGTCATTAAATAATTTCTAGCAGTAGAATTCATTATTACATTTGATTGTGTCAAACATAATTGGTGGTGATGTGTGGAGGCAAGATTGAAAGAGTCAAGGCAGGAAGCTCTCAGAATGGTCTACTTCATGAGTACCTGGGTACCCATGGAGAAGGAAGGGCAGAGATGGGCTGGGGAGGTGTTTAAAAGGTGAGAACTCCACGATGAGGCTCCCAGTGTCTTGAGGATCTGGCGACAAGGAGGGGCCACTCTGGATTCATATTCGCAGTGCTGGGATGATAGCATTGTGGGTTTCTGCTTTATGACTCCAGCTCTCTAACCATGGTAGTCATTGCCTCACAGCATGAAGAAGTGAGTTCTTGGAATATACCTTTCATAAACCCTTAAGTCAGAATCCTAGCACAATTAACCTTATACCAGCTGATTGGTAATGTTGACAATACCTTATGCTTCTTCCTATGAATGTGACACACATCTTTATCAATGATAATTTCCTCTGAGTAACAGTAGGCAGTGGCCAAATTAGTCTCTTATGCCTGGTTGATACTCAGATCTACATTTGTCTATGGTCCCACAGCCTTTAAAACACTGGCATCAGAGTGGTGAATTGTACCTCCAAGATTTGAGGACTTTGTCCCTTTTCCCCCTAGATAATCATTTCATCTTTGTCAGTCATCCTGTGCTGCTCCAGAAGAGCTGGCAGGGACTTTGACCGGCTATGGGTCCCCAGACGAAAGCCAGGATATCATCTGGGAATGCAGCCTGGGTAGAAGTCATGTTGAAGAGGGAATCTCTGAACTCTGGGTGCTGCCTTCTTGATCTCAGATAGGTGGTTAATAATGCTCCCCTCTAGCCTGACTTTCGAGATACCTTACTGCAACTTTTTGATTTCCTATTTCAGCTGCCTTATTCAATATGTGTCTTTTATTAAAATCCACCTCCTGGTCTCTTAGAAGTTAGTGGGGGTGAGTTTCACACATAAATATCTGCGCCATCAAAATTTTCATAGAGGTTGTGTGTAAATAACTCTAAATCCTTCGACACAGTGTGCTGTACTGGTTTTTTGAAAGGATGGTTATTGTTCTCACTCCCATGTTTGATACCTTTCATGAAAACTGGAAGAAATGGACTGAACATAAGAGGCATTTTCAGCCTCGAAGGATATTGTTGTGGGAAAATTGGACTGACACAGATGAGCTGATGCAGCTTGGCGTAGTAGTGAGAAATTTACTGTGCCTTACCTAAGCGATGTTCCATGCATCCTTATGGACTTGTCTATCCTGGTAGAACCAGATCTGAGTTTGCTTCCCTAAAGAGGAATGGCAGATATTAAGATAACGTGTGAAGGTGGGGGGAGTGAGGGCAAAGCCTAGGAGTCCAAAAAAATGTAATTTTTTTCTCTTTTTTATTTTTACTACTTGAATTTCTGTTTCCTGGGAGGGGGCTTAACTCTGGAATTCTTCCTGCTCTTGTCCCGGTGGACTCTTTAGTTGTTTGCATTTCCCCCCGCAGGTCAATGAGGTTTTTGCTTTGACTTCCTACTGCTTCCAGATGGAGACCCATCCTGAAAAGTAAACCAAACAGCTTCTCTAGCCTTGGGAGGCAACAAGCTCTAGTTAGTTTGACCTCAAGGAACAGAGTCAGCAGATTGAGTGCTGATGGGTTGGCTGGGAGCCCTCACTCCTGTCTGGGCAAAGTCAGGGTTGAAGGGGAGAAAGGTGGGAGCCCTCCCCACTCTCTATAGCAGCAGCTACACTGAAGACTGTCAGCCCAGGTGAAAGTCTCTGGGAGTGGCAGGCAGTGTTCATAAGGTGTAGAAAGTCACAGCCGCCCATATGTGCATGCTGGGAATTCTCCCATCTCCTCATGCAGCTAATATCAAGTAGCACTTATATTCAGGTTAGGATGAAAAACATAGAGAATACAGACTCAATAATAAAGCCACACTTCTTGGTTTGGGGATAGTCTGTCCAAAGCAAACACCATTAGTGATCTCTATCAGAAAAGGCTGAGACTCAAGTTCTCTGTCTCCAGCCATTCTCCTTTGGAGCCAGAGTTATCTCAGAACACACTGCAGAAGTAAACCTTTCTTCCTCTCCTCCCCACAACACTTGGTCCTTGTGTTCATGGGACACTTAGCACATTGTAAGATTATCCCTTCTTCTCTGATCAGAGTCCCTTGAGGACAGCAAGAGCTACTTCTTACTCATCTTTATGTACTCGGGTTTTATGGGGAACAAAGCCCAGAGTTTGCATTCTAGAAGCATTTGTGTAATTATTTTAATGATATTACTGCTCTTGAAAGTTTCTTGAGGGATATTAAGACCACTTGGGTTGTTGATAGCATGTGGCCTCTCTGTGGGAGGGAGTCCTCAAGACTGTGTCTGGAAGTAGGGTCATTCATCCGTGATGACTCACCCTGCGCTGAAATGAGGCATGTTCACGTGCCCTGATCATTTGTTCTGAAAAATCTACTGGGTTCTTTCCTAGCCACTCAGAGTCCGTATTGCTAGCCAAAGCAATGTGTATTTGCATGCTTAGGAAAAAATGGGTCTCTCAAAGTTTTGTGGCTGGTCTAATTAACTTGCTGGTGATGGAACACAGGAGCTGTGTGATACAGATAGTATTTCTCTGATGGTTCTTTGTATCTAGGCCTAAAGCAGCTGGCAATCATTGATGGTCACATTGGTCCTTCTTCATTAGTTTATTTGTGTTATTATTTTATTAATGTTAGTTTTCCCTTCACCATCCTCCCCCCCCAGTGGGATGTATGCTCCATGAGAGTAAAAACTGTGTCACTTTTTGCTCACCATTGTTGTACAGTGCTTCACACAATGCCTACAGATAGTGGTCACTCTAACTCTTGGGAAGAAAGGGGAGGAAGGCAGGAAAGGCACGTGATAGCATACTTTGGCTCAATTCTTTGCCATACATCCACTACCTCTTTTTCAAATCCAGCCACTTGATGTCCTTCTATCTCACAGAATTCCACAGATCTTACTTGTACTTAAAGTGGGATTTTCTCCTAGTATTGTCTATCCACCAGATGTACATATTATTTAAGTAATCCCTTTGATCCCTTTCAATGGGACAGAGTTGTGTTGAGTTACAGTCTTTCTTCATAATTAAAAAAATGAGGAGGAGACCATGACTTTCCATCATGCAGAGTTAATCTGTTCATTCTAGATAAGGAGATAGTGGGTTTGGAGATTGACATCTTTGAAGAGAGCACATGGCAGCTGTCTAATGTAATAGTATTCAATAGGGATGCTCTTGGTGCTACTTCGGTTAGGAAATTCTCCCCTGGCAGCTTGCTTTACTGGCACATTGCAGGACATTTAGCATCACTGGCTGACATTCACTGAGTGCCAGCAGCGCCTCTCAATCATTGTGACCACTGATGAAAGTTTCTCATGTAATTCCAATTGTCTTTAGTGGGAGGAACGTGGTATTTACTGTGCTGGGTTGGGAACACCAGGGGGAGACTCTACAGGAAATAGAGATGCTTTTGCTTCTGCTGGATAAATTGTATATTTAGCATTACCTTCTGGAAAGTACATTTCTCATTCCAAGTGTGTGATTCACTTCAATGAACTCAAAGCCATATTGTAGGGCAGGAAGTTCTCTTGCTGGATTTTAAATACTGAATACTACAGTTCCCTCTGAGTAAACAAGCCTCCTCATTTTCTGACTTAGTGCTTTCCGGCATTAACAGTATACTGAGAGAGATTAATGATAGTACATGTGCCATACTCTTGTCTTCTCTGACTATACCTTAACTTGGATTTGTATTAAAGTAGTCTAAGTGGCTAGATCTGTAATGGTGAAAGTGATTTCACTTGCAGTTTTGAGCTCTTTTCCCACCTTACCAAAATGGTTCCCTCCATGCCTTCACCATGTGAAGAAGAGGATGTATGTGTTTGAGTTTGATCGAAGGGTGAAAGGAAGAAGAGAAGTAGAGAACATGAATAAGTGAAGATTAAGATCATCTCTAGCAAGAAATAGGGACGGGTATTTTCTCAGTGCTGGCCCTCAGATTCTCCAGTGGTGTATAGTCTCACAGAGAGGCCACCTGACTCCTTGCAGGGTCAGACCAGTCAGAATGCCATCTTCTGAGGTGCCCAGGGTGTGTTCAGTATGCCCAGGCTTTAGGCAGTTTGACTTCATGGCACAAGCTTTGGTTTTATGAAAATCAGGAAAGAAATGAATACATCTCATAGATAGAGATTTATTTTTCCGGCAGTTTTTCATTACTCCTTGACTGACCATAAATTCTGAGTCACTATGAGTAAATGTCAGAAAAATAATTTCCATATGTTATTTTGGAAGGAAACACATTATTTTAATACTGCGTTTTACTTTTAAATGTAAAGCACATACAATAAAAATTCTAACAATGCTAGTAGTAATTCAGTAAAAAATAGCAAATGTCAGAATTTCCTTTCTTAGAGGCCAGTACTGAAACAGTTCCTTACTGTTTTAGCATGTTCTGTGCATAAACTCTTGGGTACATGATGGTCCCTGGCCAACATCCCAGCGTAGTGATAAAGGATAGAAACTCGGAGTTCTAGTATTCAGACCACTGGGTTCAAATTCTGGCTTTCCCATTTACTAGTCATGAGACCCTGCACAAGTCATCTTACTTTCCTGTCCTCAGTTTCCCCATCTCTACAATGGGGATAATAAGAGCCCCTACATCACAGGACTTTTATGATGACCAAATGAACTCATATATGTCAAGTTCTCAGAACATAATAAAAAATAAAATATAGTTGGCCTTTGAACAACACAGGTTTGATAAATATGGTATAGCACTCTAAATATATTTTCTTCTCCTTATGATTTTCTTAACATTTTCTTTTCTCTAGCTTTATTGTAATACAGTATATAATGTATGTAACATACAAAATGTGTGTTAATAGACTGTATGTATTATTGGGGATGCTTCTGGTTACCAGTAGATTATTAGCAATGAAGTTTTTGAGGAGTCAAAATTTCTGTACAGATATGTGACACGTGGGAGTCACACCCATAACTCCTACATTGTTTAAGGATCAGCTATATAGGTAGTAGCTATTTTTGGTTTACAATCTTCTCTGTACCTTTCATGAGTGGGTAAAACTTAATGCAAAATTTCTTCTTTGAGTTCTTTTTGTTATCCACACTGATTCCTTAATGTCTTTTCAGTATTGTCTTAACAATCATGATATAAAAAATATTAATATAAAAGATGTCCAAAAGGTATGTTGGGGAAGAAGGTACTCCAAATGTAGTCTTTTGCTTTTCTTTCTCTCTGTCCACCATGCCTTCTCTTTCCCTCCCACATACAACTTCAGGACATCATGAAATGGGGGAGATGTTTCTTATTTCTTCATCCATCTCTACCCTTGGGGTATTCCTACCTTCAGGAACATACAACCTGTCTACTGATGATACACCCACCTTTCTGGCCCTTACAGATCCCCAGACATGCTTGGTTTTTTCTTACTGTTCAAAATCCCTGGCTCAGTCATTGACCCTAGTTGGGAAGCTGATCGATGATGGTGGACCCCATGTGTTCCCATATCCTGGGGTCTTTGCATTCTGTCCTTGTATTCCAGGAGAGTCAGCACCATAAATGAATGAAATGGATCTCTGTGGTGGAATCTGAGGCATCATGTCATGGCAGCTGCGAAGATTATTTTTGGGCAGGGCGCCTTCTTAGCGTCCCTCAGAATGTACCACGTAGGCAGCTGCCCAGCCCACTCATCTTTCCCTTATGCTTCAAATGGTGAATGAGGCAAAACGAAGAGCTGGTTCCTTTAAGAGAAGGTGATAATAGTGTTAAATAAATAGCTCTTCGCCTCTGGTCATGGCTACATCCAGCCTCAGAGGCAAGTTGGATTGTTGACAAGGAGAAAACTTGCTTAGTCCTTGGGAAGGAAGGCAAGTGAGGAATGAAAACATGAACCGAATTAGAAGTTTAATGTACTTGGTTATTAACCAAGTAGCCAAGGAATACAATTTGTCCATAAAAGCAATTAATGTTAATCCAGAATAAATTATTGCAGTCATCTAAAAAGAGTTAACCTGGGGCACCTGGGTGGCTCAGTCAGTTAAATGTCCAACTTCGGCTCAGGTCATGATCTCGCAGTCTGTGAGTTCAAGCCCCGTGTCAGGCTCTGTGCTGACAGCTCAGAGCCTGGAGCCTGTTTCGAATTCTGTGTCTCCCTCTCTCTCTGACCCTCCTCCATTCATGCTCTGTCTCTCTCTGTCTCAAAAATAAACAAATGTTTAAAAAAAAATAAAAAAAAGTAAGTTAACTTTTGAAAGTGAGAGAGTAGAACAAGTTAGGTGCTCATTTAATTTGTGCCAACTGGAGTCCAGTAGGAGTCCATAGTCATGCTTTGCTTTTGTTTTTCTAAATGAATATATAGATCTAGATAAAAAAGGACCAACTTTAGGATTTGTTCTCATAGCACCCTCTTTTCCAGGAATGATGACTTTTTTTCTGTTTACCACCAACTCAAGTTGGGGAATGTGTAGCATTGGATATTGTGGTAGATGGTTCTCCAGAAATAACCATCTGCAGCCCTCCTGTCTCTCTGTGTGGATGCTTCCCTCCCAGCAAGAGGTGAAGTTTGGACCTTTGAATCTAGGCTGGCCTTGGGACTTGCCTTCTCCAATAGAATGCATCCCAAGTGATGTTCTGGGATTTCTCAGCTGAAGCCATAAGAGAATTGGAAGCTCAACTCCCCTTCTCTTGGGGTCCCAGTGCCCTGTTGTAAGTAAGTCCAGGCTAGACTCTGTAATGGCATGAGAGACCAGGATAATGATGTCCCTTAAATATTCCAGCCTCAGGGGAACCCTCAGTTGAACACAGCCACATAAATGGCTTCAGCTGCACAAAAGAATTTCATAGCTAAGATCAGCCAACTCACAAAATTAGAAACAATTATAAATAATTGGCTTACACCTGAGTGCTGGGGTGGTTTTTAATATAGTGATAGCTAGCTAAAACAAGAGTTGATCTTCCCTGATTCCTTCCTTACACTTTTCACTTCTTTGCTTACCCTTTGCCCGAACTGAAACACAGGTCTTTCAAACCCAGGGTCCAGAGGGGTTCAGCCAAGGGGAATCTGGGCCAGTGATCCTCTAGGAAAGGGCTGCTGCCAAGGTCAGTTTCAAGCATGTCCTGTCTTTCCATTGGATCTGAGAGATGTGAAAAGGATTTGTTCTGTTGTATGGCTGGGGTTCAGAATACAAACTATTATAAATCAGTGCAGCCTCCTTCAGCTAGGTATAATAATGCTGCAGCCTACTGGTTTCTGCTATGTTTGGTTCCTCAGCCATAACTGTAGTAATTCATACATGGTAGCAATAAAATGGAACCACTCAAATGTGTCTGTGGGAGATTTACTTCATCCCTCTTCCCTTCCCTTTCCATTAGCATTTGGATAAGACGTGAGAGGTCATCTATACCTGCCTCCAAATTCCTTGTGCCTGTAAAGCTCTGAGAAAATTTTCCAGTATATGCCCTTTTGAATGTCACTTCTGTGATATGGGATGTTTATAGCTGTTACATGGAAAAGAAATATGTATGGGCATTCAGGTTGGGGCAACTATTAAGTGAAAAAATGTTAATTATAGGATTTTGTTTTGTTTTTTTTTTCTTGCTGGATCTTTCAGAGTCTTTGGTGTAGTCACATGCCTTGGGAATCTCCAGGAGGGGTGTGTTATTTTGCTTTTTAAAATATTTTTGACCATTGCAAGTTCTCCCTTCACTTCCAAAAGAAGGAGGAAAAAAACTTCTCTAGGGATCCATATTGCTTAGGAGATTCTGCGGGTGCTGCTCGTTCGTAACAGGAGACTTGATGGCATGTGGAGAGTTATTGCTGAAAACTCAGCCACACATTTGCATGAAGGAAGTGCAGATGTTATCTATTATCTCTTGAACTAAGACAACAGTAGAAGTGATATCCTGCCAGAATATCGGATGAACACCTTGTATGGAAATCAGTTCTTTTTCCATATGGAGAGGGGGAGAGTAAAGAATCCTTTAACACATGTTTATTTCTCATTGTCTTTTTCAAATATCCTGCTCTATAGAAAAATGTCAAGAAAATGTTTTCATGGTCTGTCTTGCCACCTAGAATGTTTGGGTGTCACTCGATGGTAATCATAGTGACTTCAGACCCAGGATTCCTTTTTGAGACTTCTTTCCAGGGCAAGAGTCAGAGACCCCTGTGACTATGGTTTCCATGCACTATCATCATGCTCACTGAGTGTTTGCTTCCATCGCCCTGAGTGTTTGACATTGACAAACCCTTTAATGTTTGGTGGTAGACCAGAGGTTATCCCCAAGCTGGTTGATCATGCCTCTTACCTGATTTCTGACCCTCAGCGGTAGCCTGATATTGAATTCTGTCTTGTGGTGATTCTGGGTTCAGACCCAAACTGTTAACAGTCTCACTGTATTCCCACATTTCCTCAAAGTGGAGGAGTGTAGGCTGCTAGGGAAGACCGATCATATCCAGCTACAGGCTGTGACAATGGTAAGAAGAGTCTGCTCATGCTAACTGAACTTTGGCCTTAACTTTTTATGCAAGAGATGCTTCTAGAGGACATCTAAATTTTATGAAATCCCATTGTTGCATTATCTGAGAACATTGCCCAGTGCAAGGTGGGATTGATCTAGCAGTGTATGCTTCACGAGTCTGACTTTTCATCTCCAAGAAGATACTTAAACTGACTCTAATTTGAGGCTGTAAATCTGCCCTTTTAGAGGTCTGTCTGATGAGAATATATACAGAGTTCTAGACTAATGGAAAACAAGTACCCTATAACTCTAAATGCAGGGATGTTTGGTAAAACTGGGCTGGAGACAAGGCAAAGGATAGAGGCTGTGAATTCAAATATCCTCTTTTCTCCTCTGCTGAATTGAAGACAGCCTGGTCTGTGGTGTTGGCCTGAACTGAGTTATTTGTCCAAATATACTGATTAGGACTAAACCCTTGCTTCATAAAGGAGGACAGAAGGAGACAGAATAGCCAAAGTGTAGTGACCATGCCTGCCAGTCAAAGGGGATGCTCTGAAACATCATATTAGTGACTCTTCTTCCCTTCATAAGAATTGTGTAAAAGAGTGAAAAGAGAATTAAGCAATGGGCACTCACATTCCTACCTTGTAGGAAAGGAAGTTTGAGCTGAAAATCAGTAGAAATAGAAGATGGGGTGCCTTTCAAATAGATACACATTTTTAAAAATGTAAATCCCTCCAAATGAGATGAAACAGGAAATATCAACCTGCTGATTGCAAGTGCTGTGTTGTCATGGAAGGAGAAGCTAATAAAGTTGGTCAGTTTTATTGCAGTGTGGTTACAAAGCTTGCAGTCTGGCATAGGCTGTGGCATAGCCTTAAGGCTTGGAAGTATTTCCTTACTTAGGACTCACAGACACCTCTGTTCAAAACTTTGACTCTAACACCATCCTGATGCATGGTATGACTCAGTAATATCTGGTTAACTGGTCTTTTTTTTTTTTTTTTTTTTTTTTGAGAGAGAGAGAGAGAGAGAGAGAAAGTCAGGGAGATGCAGAGATAGAGGGACAGGGAGAATCCCAAGCAGGCTCCACACCCAGCACGGAGCCCAACTCAGGGCTCAATCACATGACCATGAGATCATGACCTGAGCCCAAATCAAGAGTCGGACACTTAACCAACTGAGCCACCTAGGCACCCTGGTTAACTTGTCTTTTGAAAGGTGTCTGTCCCCTGGTGATCTGCTTATGAATGGCGCATATTCACTTCAACCAAAATTTAGTCAGACACCAAAACTGAGAAGTCCAGAAGTGGAAAGATTCAAATAACCTGGACATGTCATAGTGTGTTATAAGGATACTAAACAGCCTGTTGAGAAAATGGGAAAAGAAATGGAAGAGATGAAACCCACATGCAATGACTAATGAGCATATAGGGAAAAGAGTAAAATCAAACTTAAAGACATAGTAGTGCATTCAAGGTTTTGGGCTAATAGGTGAGCCAACAAAAGGCATTTTCTTTCACTGCCTTATGCCCATGTAATATTCCCAACATTTCACAGCATAAAACTCTTGCATGAAAGTGACATATTGCCTTCCTCATTGTGCAGAGAGAAAAGGGACTCAGAAAGGTTAAGATGTTCATGGTTCAAAGGTTAAGACCTATTCATGGTTGCTCAGCCCAGCAAGTCAGAGTTTGAACACAGAGCTTCTGGCTCGTAAGCTCATTGCTGTTTTCACTATATCATCCCTGCCACTGTCTTTGCATGTAGCTCTTTGCCTACATGTCCCCTTGAATCCATCTTTGATGTCCTTTCTGGCCCCCTATTCTTACTGGAGACTAGAGCTAGGAGAGAATTGGAATCAGTGGAGGTCAGGGACAGGTTTACAGAGAGTGTCATTGTGGAACCCGACACAGGTTGGATGTATGGTCTGTATCTATTGAAAGCTATCAGTTGATTCTGTCCTGTATCATGAATGATCTTCCACTCTCCAGGAGGACGCAGAGAAGGGCAGAGGATTTCCGGTCAGTCTGTGTTTGATATAAAAGAGGAAGCCATTTCTTAAATGGAGGTGAGCAGAAAACTAACAGAAGGGTAATGAGAAGCCCTAGTATTTCTGGTAGTTTCTTATAAAATTGAGCTTAGAAGGTGAACAGAAAAGTGAAAATCAACTGTTCTAGCTTGGTGTCTGCATTTGAAGATCTGTCATACAGAAGCCCTTGAAAGTGGGAAGTTAATCTTATTTATTATCTTTTCTATGATTTGGGATCAGTGAGAAGTGAACAGAACCTCTTGTAATTTGTTTTTCGAGGAACATCAGACCTTGATGGAGACGCAGACGGGCAGGATATTTTTTTCTGAAGCTTCAGTTTCAAAACCTGTAATATTAAAGGAAAGCTAAGACAAACTATCCTCATTTTGCATGAAGTTCTCAAGCAGAATTGAAGGGCTTGTTGCAAATATCCTCTTTTGTTTTGGCAGGGAACCATGGTGAAAAGTCTCCCAGAGAAGGCGGGGCTTTATAACATTTCACGGGAGGTGTTGATGATTGTGTGGGTTGTACTGTCCTCTTGGTGGATCAGATCTTAGCTTCAGATAACTCTTATTGTTGTTGCTGTTGTTGTTTTAAGTATGAAACATTTGAAAGAGAAAAGTACAGAGTAAAACAATAAACTGTTTTCCCATTGCCTGCCTCCATCGAGTTTTACCATTTTGTCTTGTTTATTTCAGTGTAATTTAAAATGAATGAAGCATCACAGATTCAGGAGAAGCCCTTTGGTACGACTTACCATCCTCTTTTTTTTGTTTGTTTTATTTTAACCTTATTTATTTATTTTGAGGGAGAGACAGAGAGAGTATGAATTGGGTAGGGGCAGAGAGAGAGGGAGAGAGATTCCTGGGACTCAGACTCACAAACCATGAGATCATGGCCTGAGCTGATGCCCAACTGACTGAGCCACCCAGGCACCCTTCCCCATCTTCCTTTTATTCAACACACCAGTATCCAGAAGTTGATGATCATTTTCTAGTGCTTGCTGGGATTTGTTTTTTTTGTAAATTTTTTGATTGAATCACATAGAGCAGTGAGAAATCGCAAGTGATACCTAATGCTGTACACATAAAACAATCCTGTCTACCTCAATCCGTGTTCAGTAGGGGAATATACCCATGTATTTTCCACCTAATCAAGGTGCAGACTTTTACCAGGACTCCAGAAGCCTCCTTTGTGCATCATCACAATGAATATCCCCTCCAAAACTATTCACTATTCTGACAACTATTGAACTTGATTAGTTTTGCTTATTTTTGAACTTTATATTAATAGAATCATGTCCTGTTTTGTGATTGGCTTCTTACGCTCTACATTATGTTTGTGAAATTGACACGTTATGGATTGCCAGTTCATCCTTTCCTCTGCCATACAGTGAATTTTGTAAATACAGGCATACCTCGGAGATACTGCAGGTTTAGTCCTAGACCACCACAATAAAGCAAATGTTGCAATAAAGTGAGCCAAATGAATTTTTTGGTTTCCCAGTGCATGTAAAACTTATGTATATACTATATTGTAGCATGAGTGTGCAATAGCATTATGTCTAGAAAACAGCATACATACATGAATTAAAAAATACTTTATTGCTGGGGCACCTGGGTAGCTCAGTCGGTTAAGCATCTGACTCTTGATTTTGGCTCAGGTCATGTTCTCATGGTTGTAAGATTGAGTCCCGTGCCTAGCACCATGCTGGATGTGCACCCTGCTTAAGATTCTCTCTCTCCTCTACTACTCATACTCTGTCTCGAAAGAAAGAAAGAAAGAAAGAAAGAAAGAAAGAAAGAAAGAAAGAAAGAAAGAAAGAAAGAAAGAAAGAAAGAAAGAAAGAAAGAATAATTGAAAATACTTTTGCTAAAAAAATGCTGACCATCATTTGAGCTTTCAGCAAGTCATAATCACTGATCACATATTGGCGTAAAAAATACAACTATAACACAAACGCTTGAAATGTTGCAAGAACTACTGAAATGTTACAGAGAGAGACAAGTGAGCAAATGCTGTTGGAAAATGGTTCTGAGAGATTTGCTTGATGCCTGGTTGCTATAAACCTTCGATGTGTAAAGAATGCAGTGTCTGCAAAGCACAGTAAAGGCAGGTGCACTAACATGAGGTTTGCCCGTATAAGAGTTTACTGATCTCTTCTCCCATCGATGCATATTTGGGTGTTTGGTTGTCATCAATACTGACTGCTGCCAGGATGGGAGGGAGCTGGGACTAGGGTAAGGGAAGAAAGGTGCCTGAGGTGTAAAATTTAAGGAAGCACCCACTCTTCTGAACCCACTGGCAGTTTCTTGACCTGAGAGGGAGCGGCTTCTTAAATTTTGAGCACTAGGAATCTCTCTTACTTCATTCTACTTTTGTTACTGTCCAGGAGCCTATTGCCTATGTCTTTGTGTGCATGTACTCCTGCTAGTATATACCTAGGAATGGAAGTGTTAGATCAGAGGATCTGGAATGTTCAGCCTTTAATGAATGGCTGAATGTTCAGCCATTAAACTGTTCCAAAGTGATGCAACCAATTTTGCATTCAATAATGCATGACAACTCCACAAGCTCCCCCTGCTTTGCAACAGTTAACATTGTCAAGTATTTTTATTATTTTTTAAATTTATTTTTGAGAGAGAGAGAGAGAGTGAGCAGGGAGGTGCAGAGAGAGAGAGAGAGGGAGACACAGACTCCAAAGCAGGCTCCAGGCTTTGAGCTGTCAGCACAGAGCCTGACTGGACTCAAACTCACCAGCTGTGAGATCATGACCTGAGTCGAAGTCCGGCGACTGAGTCCCCCAGGAACCCTTGACATGGTCAGGGATTTTTGTTGTTGTTTATTGGCTATTTGGGTATTTTTGAACATGATTTAGCCTTTTTCCCATTTTTAATTGGGTTATCTGTTGTTCTTGTTGTTCCATTGTAAGAATTCTCTGTATTTTGGACATGTAGTCTTTTTTTGGAAGTATGTGCATGTTAGTGGCTTCTTTCTCTCTATGGCTTGACTTTATATTCCTTAATAGCTTGCTTTGATGAACAGAAATGGTATATTTTTAATTAATTCCAATTTATTGATCTTTGATTTATGATTATAATGTCTTTTTCTCCTTTGAGGAAACCTTTGCCTAACTCAAGGTCACAAAGGTATTCTCCAACATTATCTCCTAAAACCTTTAATTTTTTATCTTCAATATTTTTATCTAGAATTTATATGAAGTTAACTTTTGCATGTGATGATGCTAGGAAGGGGTCAAAGCTAATTTTTTTCATATCTTAGCCAACTGATTTAGTTTTTCATATGTTAGCCAGTTAATTCAGTATTATTTATTGAAGAGATTGACCTTTCCCTGCTGGGTTCCAGTGACAATCTTGTCATAAATTATGATTTGCTTCTAGATATTATATTTAGTCCACCTGGTCTATTTGTCTGTGTTTGCCTCATTTAAGGGAAATTTTACTTTTTTTTGTCCCATTTTTATGCCTCTTTATTTCCTTCTCTTGCCTAGTTTTAATGGCTAACCCCTCCAGTACAATGTTGATTAGAAATGGTGAGAATGGTTATCATTGCGTTACTCTGGTTTTAAGGACAAGGTGTTGAATAATTCAAAGTTAAGGATCTTATCAGCTATAGGTCTTCCTTAGATGCTCTTTAGGACATTGGCAAACTGACTTTTGAGTTTTCATTTGTATCATGAATGGGTGGTAAATTGCGTCAAATAGTTACTTAACATTATAACCTATTTAAATGACCATATGGCTGTTCTTCTGTGCTGTTACTCTTGTGAATTACACTCTTTGAGTTTCATAAAACAAGTGCATCCTGTATTCTTGAAACAAAAGCCTACTTGTTGATGATATATTGTCCTTTTAAAAATATATTTGTATATTCTATTTGCTAATATCATGGAGTCTATGTTCGTGAGGGATACTAGTTCCTAATATGCTTTTCTTAATGTCCTTTTGTGATGTTGATCTCAGAATGAAGCAGGCCTCATAGAATGAGTTGGGGAGTATTGTCTCCTCTTCCATTTTTAAAAAGTGAATATAAAATTGGCATTTCTTAAATATTTGATAGAATTCACGTTTGATAGATGGTTTGAAACCATTTTGGAGTGGACTTTTCATGGTGGGAATGTTTTAAATTTCTAATTTAATTTCTTTAACAGCTGTAGTAATACTTACCTACTTACATTCTCTTTTTCTTGTCATGCCAGGTTTTTAAAGGTTTTTCGAGCAATTTATACATTTAGTGTATGTTTACATATCTACTGGCATAACATTTTTCATGATATTTATCTGTAATCCTTTTAATTCTATAGTGTATATAGTAATATTCTCTTTAATTCTTGATATTCAGAATTTCTATTTTCTCTATTTTTCAATCACTCTTTCTAGAAATTTTAACATTTTATTCTCATTCAAAAAAGAATAAAGTTCTGACTTTTTTCATTTTCTCTATTTGTTTTCAATCTTGTGGATCTCTGTTGTCATGTTACTGTTTTTTTTTTCTTCTACTTCTTTTGGGTTCCATTTGCTCTTCTTTCTATATATAGGTTACTAAAGTAAAAGCATAGCTCACTGTGCTCTTTTTTCTTTACTAACATAGGCCTTCAAGTTATAAATTTCCTTCCAAGTACTATTTTATTTGCAGTCCCCAAATTTTGATGTACTGTTTTTCATCATCATTTAGGTCAAAATACATCTTAATGTTTTCATTGTGGTATCATGTTTTAAAACTCTTTCAGTTGTTGGGGTGCCTGGGTGGCTCAGTCGGTTAAGCGTCTGACTTTGGCTCAGGTCATAACCTAGCAGTCAGTGAGTTCGAGTCCTGCATCAGGCTCTGTGCTGACAGCTCAGAGCCTGGAGCCTGCTTCAGATTCTGTGTCTCCCTCTCTCTCTGCTCTTCCCCCACTCATGATCTGTCTCTCTCTCTCAAAGATGAATAAATGTTAAAAAAATTAAATTCTTTCAGTTATTTTATTTGGTTTACTACATTCAAATGTCATTTTGAAACATTGCAGAACAGAAGAATTATAGTCACAATTCCATGATACCATGACAGCGTTATTATGGTAGTACTGGATGGATGAGGGAAATGGTATCATCCTTAACTCCTTTATAAGCATTTTATTTCATGTTTAAGGTTTATAAGTGTTTTGTTTAATTTATACATATTTGAGGGGGTTTCTAGGCTTCTTCAGATGAGAAATCAGCCTTCATTATTACCATTATTTTATGTGTAATTGTCTTTTTGTCTGAATGCTTTTAAAATCTATGCTCAATTTTCAGCAGGTTGAATATGTTATGTCTAATTGTGGTTTTAAAAATATTTATCCTTGGGGCGCCTGGGTGGCGCAGTCGGTTAAGCGTCCGACTTCAGCCAGGTCACGATCTCGCGGTCCGGGAGTTCGAGCCCCGCGTCGGTCTCTGGGCTGATGGCTCAGAGCCTGGAGCCTGTTTCCGATTCTGTGTCTCCCTCTCTCTCTGCCCCTCCCCCGTTCATGCTCTGTCTCTCTCTGTCCCAAAAATAAAATAAACGTTGAAAAAAAATTTTAAAAAATATTTATCCTTTTTTGGCTCTTCTGGACCTCTTGGTGTGTTTGATTTCTTTCATCAGTTTAGGAAAATTGTTAGACATTATCTTTTCAACATGTCTTCTGAGTTATTCTCTTTCTTCATCTCTGGCTGCAATAACACATATATTAGGTATTGTTCCACATAACTTTGATGTCATTTTATTTTAGTTTTTTTACACTCTTTTCTCCATTTGTGTTTCAGGTTGAGTAATTTCTACTGAATTATCTTCAAGTTTATTGATTTTTCCCCCTAGTGCTGTATCCACTCTAAGTCCATAAAAATAATTCTTATCTCAGAATTCACTTTTGGTTCCTTTTTTATAGCTTTTATTGAAATTACCTATCTTCTCATGCATGTTATCCACATTTTCCTCTAGATTCTGTAATGTATTCGTAGTTCCTTTAATGTCTCTGATAAATCCAACATGTGGGTCATTCTAGATCTGGTTCTATTGACTATTTTCTCCCTTGATGATTGGCCACATTTTCTTCTTTTTTTCACATGTCTCATAATTTTTGAGTGAATTGAAAATATTGTGAGTAAAGGGACAGAGACTCTCAGGGAATGGTATCTATACCCTCTTGTTAATTGAATTGTGTCCCCCCAAAAGGTATCTTGAGGTCCATATGTGAATGTAAGCTTATTTGGAAGTAGATCTTTGCAGATGTAATCAAGTGAAGGTGGAGTCATACTAGATTAGGATGGGCCTGAATTCTAATGCCTGGTGTCCCTATGTGGAGAGAGATTCAGAAAGAGAGAGACACTCACAGGAAAGAAGTCCATATGAAGACAGAGGCAGAGATTGGAGTTATGCTCCACAAAATAAAGGATGCCAAGTATTGCCAACAATCACCAGAAGCTACACAAGGCAAGAAAAGATTCTTTCCTACAGCCTTCAGAGAGAGCATGGACCTGCCAATGCCTTGATTCCAGATACATCTGTCCACCAGAACTGTGAGAGAATGAGTATTGGCTGTTTAAGTCACCCAGATGTGGCAAATTGTTACAACAGCCCCAGACCCAGAAAAGAGCATATACCTCCTCTTTTTTGAGTCTCTTGCACGAGGTTAAGCTAGTTTAGTCCATAGGTAAACTAGATCTGTTTGTTGCTAGGGTTTTGGGTTAGGTTGGGTTGGGTTGGGGTAAGTTTGGTTAGATTCAGTTAATCACAATTTTCAAGTTCGTTGAGTATATTATCAGAACTTTGCTTTCATCAGGACTTGGGATATGATTGCCTGGAAGGCCTATGTGCTCTCTCCTGCCTTTTATCTAGTCATTGACTGTTATTTGGTATTCAGTGTAGGGCCTGCACTGCCATGGGGGTGTCTTTGACTTGTGCTGCCTTCAGTCATTAAGCCCTTTATGACTTTGACTCAGGGAGGGTCTATCTCAATGCTCAGGCTCTGCCACCAATCTGGAGCAGTTGATGAACTGTGGACAAGAGTTGACAGGTGACTGCAAACTAAACCATCCTACCAATCCATACTTGTCTTGGAAAATGTGTTAAAACTTTGGCTGTTTTCTTTTTACCATGTTTGTAATAGCGTTCTCCTCCTTCTGTTGTTCTGCCAAAGATGAAAGCAGTGGTCGACCTATTTCTTCCTAGATAGAACTTTCTGGGATTTTAAGTCATTAGTTTTCTTTGTGATCCTAACTTTCTTAGGAATTTCTTAAGAACTGATTTTTATAAGTTAGTTTATTTTCGTTGTTTGGGTATGGATCAGAAGTCCCAAAGGCCACCCAAGGTTTGGTGATTTAGTTGAAAGACTCACAAGTCTAAGAAGTTGTTAAACAACTGGTTACAGTTTTTATGGCAAAATGACCCACAAAAAAAAATCAGCAAAGGGAAAAGGCACATGAGGTAAAGTTTCAAAGAAACCAGGCACAAACATCAGCTATTCCTCTCCAGGGGAGTTGCACAGAATATACTTAATTCCTCTAGCAACTAATATTGCCCAACACATGAAAAATGTTGTGTACTGGGGAAGCTAGTCTGAGCCTAGGTGCCCATGGTTTTTGTCACATAAGCACGGTTTTGTCTTTATGACTGAGTGCAGTTCCTGAAACTCTAGGACCCAGAAGGAAAACAAGTATTTACCACAAATCACATTGTTGCCTTTTCATTTTGTTGTTTTCCTTTGTGTGCAAAAGCTTTTTATTTTGATGGAGACTTAATAGTTTATTTTTGCTTTTGTTTCCCTTTCCTGAGGAGACACATCTAGAAAATTGTTGCTAAGGCTGATGTCAAAGAGATTACTGCCTATGTTTTCTTCCAGAAGTTTTACTCTTTCAGGTCTCACATTTAGGTCTTTGATGTATTTTGGGTTTATTTTTTGATGTGTGGTATAAGTAAGTAGTCAAGTTTCATTCTAGTGTGTGTAGCTGTCCACCTTTTCCAACACCATTTGTTGAAGAGACTGCCCTTTTTCCCATTGTATATTCTTGCCTTCTTCATCATAGATTAATTGACCATAGAAGTGTGGGTTTATTTCTGGGATCTCTATTCTGTTCTATTGATGTATGTGTCTCCTTTTGTGCCAGTGCCATACTGTTTTTATTACTCTCACTCTCCTAGTATATCTTGAAATCAGGGAGCATGATACTTCCAGCTTTGTTTTCTTTTTTTTCTCAAGATTTCTTTGGCTACTGGGACTCTTGGGATTCTATACAAATTTTAGGATTATTTGTTCCAGTTCTGTGAAAAATGTGATTGGAATTTTGATGGGGATTTCTTTGAATCTGTAGATTGCCCTGGATAGTATGGACCTTTTAACAGTATTAATTCTTCCAATCCATGAACATGGTATGTATTTCCATTTGTTTGTATCGTCTTCAGTTTCTTTCAACAATATTTTATGGTTTTCAGAGTATGGGTCTTTTATCTCCTTGGTTAAGGTTATTCATAGATATTTTATTATTGGTACCTTTGTTAATAGAATTGTTTTCTTAATTTCTCTTGCTATTACTTTGTTATTAGTGTATAGCAATGAAACAGATTTATGTATATATAATTACGTTTTCTACAATTTTCCTGAACTCATTTATCCTAATAGGTTTTTGGTGGAGTATTCAGGGTTTTCTATGCATAGTATCATATCATTTGCAAATAGTGACAATGTTACATCTTACTTACCAGTTTGGATGGCTTTTCTTTTTTTCTTTTTTGTTTTCTTTTGTTAGATTGCTATGACTAGATATAAGAGTGCTGACAATACTGAGTCCATCTTTGGCCCTCCATTTTGTTTATATCTCCTTAATGACCTCTCTTGGGGTTACATATTCTGGGCCCATTGGAGATTAATATACATATCTTAGAAATGCCTGTCAAGGCTGGAACATGAATGCCTTGCTTTGGCCTCCCATGAATCTGTTAGAAGTAAGTTTTTCTCCTTCCTGACATACAGAGGGCACCTTGAGGTTTGTTCATTGTTAGCAGTCAGTTAGGTTCACGTAAACCCTTTGAAGTGCATGAGAACTCTTTGATCTACCAACCGCGTGCTTTTGCAAATTCTCTCACTATGTAAGATCAGTAAGCTAAGGTCCAGACTTTGCAGAGAATAGCTGCACAGCTACCCGGATTGTCATCTACCCCATCCTCCTTGTTAGTAAGTTACCATGAATAAAACTCTGTGTAAACTGTATGGAGTTTTCTGCTTCATTTTCTGGACTCAAAGTGCCTCTCAGTTTAGAGGCTACTTTAGTATCCCTCCCCTACCTTCTAACACTAGGACTTCCAATACTTTGTTAACAAAAATGGTGAAGGGGACATCCTTGTCTTATTTTCGATCTTACAGGAAAAGCTCTTAGCTTTTCACCATTGAATCTGATGCTCCCTGTAGGTTTTTCATAAATGACCATTATGTTGAGATACATGCCCTATAAATCCACTTAGTTGACAGTTTTTATCATGAACACATGTTGAATTTTGTCCAATGTTTTTTGTGTGTCTGTTTATTGTATGATTTTTATCCTTCATTTTGTTAATCTGGTGCGTTACATTGATTTGTGAATATTAAGTCATTCCTGCATTCCTGTAATAAGTTCACTTGATTATGGTAAATGATCCTTTTAATGTACTTTTGAGTTGATTTGCTAATATTTTTTTGAGAATTTTTGCATCTGTGTTCATCCGGGATATTGACCTATAGTTTTCTTTTTGGTAGTGTTTGTCTGGCTTTGCTATCAGGGTAGTACTGGTCTTATCTGGAAGCTGTCCTTCCTTTTACTAATTTTTGGAATAGCTTTGGAACAATAGGTAATAGCTCTGGAATCATTTGGTTGAATTCATCTGTGAATCTATCTGGTCTGGGACTTTGGCTTTTTGGGAGTTTTTTGATTGTCAGTTCAGTTTCATTACTAGTAGTTGGTCTATACAGATAGTCTTTTTTCCTGAATCAGTTTGGGACATCGTATGTTTCTAGAAATTTTGCCTATTTCTTCTTAGTTGTCCAGTTTGTTGGCATATAATTTTTTATAGTTGTCTTTTAGAATCCTTTGTATTCCTCTGGTGTTTGTTGTTACTTCTCTTTGCTTTCTGGCTTTATTTGACTTCTCTTTTTCTTGATGGATTTGGCTAAAGGCTTATCAGTTTCGTTTGTCTTTTCAGGGAGGCAGTTCCTGATTTTATTTTTCTTTTTTATTGTTTTTGTTCTGTTTTGTTTAGTAGCTTTCATTATTTGTCACCGATCTTTATTCTTTCAAATTCTTCCACTGACTTTGGGCTTTGTTCTTTGTCTAGTTACTTTAGGTGTAAGGTTATGTTTATTTGAGAATTTTATTTTTCTGGAGGTAGGCTTGTATCTCTGTAAATTTCCCTCTTAGAACTACTTTCACTGCATCCTAAAGATTTTGGACCATTGTGTTTCATTTTCACTTATCTCCATATATTTTTTTATTTCCTCACTGACCCATTGGTTATTTACTAATGTGTTGTTTAAAACCCCATTTGTTTATTTTCTAGGTTTTTTGGGGGGTAATTGATTTCTTATTTTATACCACTGTTGTCAGAAAAAGATGCTTAATAGGATTTTAAGCTTCTTAAATATATTTAGTCTTGTTTTGTGGGCTTATATGTGATCTCTCCTGGAGAATGTCCCATGTGCACTTGAAAAGAATGTATATTCCATTGTTTTTGGATGAAATGTTTTGTATATCTGTTAAGTACCTCTGGTCTCATGTGTTGTTCAAAGATACTGTTTCCTTATTGATTTTGTCTGGATGATCTATCCATAGATATAAGTGAGGTGTTAAAGTCTTATTGTCTTACTGTCAATGTTTCCCTTTATGTATGTTAATATTTTCTGTCTGTATTTAAGTGCTCTAGTGTTGGGTGCATAAATATTACAATTGCTATATCCTCTTGTTGGACTGATCCCTTTATCATTATGTAATGTCCTTCTTTGGCTTGTGTTATGGCCTTTGTTTTAAAGCCTATTTTGTCTGATAGAAGTATTGCTAAAACTTCGCGTTTTTTTTTATCATCCCATTTGCATGCAATGTCTTTTTCCATCCCTTCACTTCCAGTCTGTGTGTCCTATGTGTCCTATGTGTCCTTAGGTCTGAAGTAAATATCCTGTGGGCAGCATATAGATGAGTCTTATTTTCTTAATCCATTTCATCACCCTATGTTTTTTATTGGCACTTTTAGACCATTTACATTTAAAGTAATTATTGGGGCATGGTGGCTTAGTCGGTTCAGTGTCCCTCTCTTGATTTCACTTCAGATCATGATCTTATGGTCATGATCTCATGGTTGTGAGATCGAGCACCACGTCGATCTTCACGCTGAGCATGGAGCCTGCTTGGGATTTTCTCTCACCCTCTCTCTTTGCCCCTCCCCCACTCGCATGTACTCTCTCTAAATAAACACTTAAAGTACTTATTGATAGGTATGTACTTATTACCATTTTGTCTTTTCTGCTTGTTTTTGTAGTTCTTCTGTGTTTCTTCTCTTTTTCTCTTTCCTTGTGATTAGTGACAGCCTTTAGTGTTATGCTTGGCTTTCTTTCTATTTATTTTTTGTGTATCTATTAAAGGTTTTTGGAGTGTGGTCACCATTAGGTTCATATATAACAAAAGGAAATAAGTTTTTATGAATTTTGAAATATATTGTGAAATTGTTTACCTAAAAGGTAAAATCTTAACATTTTAAGACTGTAAACTCAGCCTACTGGTGTTTCAGCTATTAGAGCCATCTCCTCTTCCTGATGCTCAGTCTTTAGTCTTTTCAGGCTCTGGGTTATTTTCTGTCCATTTTTTCAGGTTCTCACTATCTTCAAAGTTGACTATCCTCCAGATGAGATACAAAGCTCTGAATGCTGACAGCCTAACAACACACAAAGTGAGGAGAATTTGGGGTCGTACAGACCTTAGTTCAAATCCCAGTTCCAAATCCTGGCTGTGTGATCTTGGGCATGTTCTGTAACTTCTTGGATCCTCAGTTTCCATATTTGTAAGAACATGATAGTTTCTAACTCACAATACTGCTGTGGATTATTTGGGTCAATATATGCCAGTGGCTCCATGGAACCTGGAAGTGTCCGTGGTGTTTTTCTAGTGCAATTGAAAGTGTAAAGTTTTTGGGAGATTTTTTCTTCTTTTTCTTTTCTTGTATTTTTTTTGGGTCAGTTGTGATTGCTGTTAATTAGCTGTGCACATGCCAGATAAAATACACAAAAATAAGTCTATTATTGAAGAAGCACTATGGTAGAGGTGTGGACCTTTTTTCTGGGATCTGAACGGAAGATTTTGTTGGATGGACACTGTTGGTGGGTGGTACTGCAGCTGAACTGAATTGCCAAATGCGTATTTCTTTTTTTGTAAATTGTCCTGTTCAACTTTTATTATTGAGTTTTTGTTTTTTTAAAGAGTTTATATTTTTAGTAGTTTTAGGTTCATAGCCAAATCGAGTGGGAAGTACAGAGAGTGCCCCTGTACCCTTTGCTTCACAAGTGTACTGTCTTCCCTACTGTGAATATCATGTGTGGATGGTACATTTGTAATTGATAAACCTATATTGATGCATAATAATTACCTGAAGTCCTGGCTTATCTTAGGGTTCGCTGTGTTTTACATTTTATGGGTTCAGACAAGAGGATAATGAGTTGGGTCCATCATTGTAGTATCACACAGAGTGTTTTAACTGCCCTAAAAATCCTTTGTGCTCCACTTAGAGATCCCTGTCTTGCCCCCCTCCCCCCATGCCAGCTTGTGGCAACCACTTATTTTGTTACTTTCTCTATTGTCTTCCTTTCCCAGAATGTTACATGTTTGGAATCCTAGGGCGTATAGCATTTTCAGTTGGCCTCTTTCATTTAGTAATATGCATTTAAGGTTCTTCCATGTCCTTTTATAGCTTTGTATCTCATTTCTTTTTAGCACTGAATATTATTCTATTGTCCGGATGTACCCCAGTTAGTTTATCCTTTCATTGACTGAAGAACATGCAGGTTGCTTCCTAGTTTTGGCACTTATGAATATAGCTGCCATATGTGTATCCACATGTAATTTTTTGGTGGGCATGACATTTCACTTCCATTTGCTAAATACCAAGGAGCCTGATTACTGAATTGTAAGATAAGAAACCATCAAACTGATTTCCAAAGTGGCTGGACCATTTTGCATTTCCACCAGCAATGAATGAGAGTTCCTATTCCTATACATCTTTGCCATCACCATACCCAAAATTACTTAGGTTTTATAGAGCCCAGAAATAGGTCCACATAAACAGAGTCTGCTGAGCTTTGATGGTGAGCAAAAGCAATACAATGGAGCAAAGAGTGTCTTTTCAAAAAATGGTGCTGGAAAAACTGGATTTCCACATGCCAATCTAGACAAAGACCTTACACCCTTCACAAAAATTAACTCAAAACAGATATTAGACCTAAATGTAAAATGCATATTCCTTTTGCAAGAAACATTTGAATCACTTATTTTACCAGTGTTATTGGTACAGCTAATATTATGTCCAAGTAACACAAAGCAGTTTTATTCTTATTAAAAGTCCTTTGCTCAGGTGTGGCTTCCCTCTCAGGCCTGTTTCCTTATCCATAAAAAAAGATAACATATAATATTACTTGTAAAATATCATACTCTCACTTTCTCCTTCCCCTTTAGAGCCAAGTCTGTCACCCTAGAAATAAACCACATACATACTCCTAGTCCTGACTATAGAAATACCACTCCTGCGGGAACTCAGTATGAATAACAAAGTACAGAATTTGTTCTGTGCCATCTGAAACCAACCTCACAAACCCACAGGTTTTTGCAGGTTAGTCAGAATTTGTAGAAAATAGGAAGTTAATAGCAGTCCCTTCCTTCCTTCCTTCCTTCCTTCCTTCCTTCCTTCCTTCCTTCCTTCCTTCCTTCCTTCCTTCCTTCCCTTTCTTCTTTCTTTCTTTATTTAGAGAGAAAGCATGAGCAAGGGAGAGGAGCAGAGGGGGAGAGAGATAGAGAATCCCAATCAGGCTCCACATTCAGTACAGAGACCAATGTTGGGCTTGATCCCATGACCCTGGGATCATGACCTGAGCCAAAATCAAGAGTTTGACCTTCAACCAACTGAGCCACCCAGGGACCCCAGAGGCATGTGCTTTTATAAAGTCGTACCCAACAAAACAAAAAAATTGAGTGCCTTATGGGTAATGGCACTAGTGTTACCAAAAAGAAAACAACATCCCCATCTTCGAGTAGTTCTGTTTTGTGAGAGTCTGACTTGAAAACAGATCACTTCAACTCATTGAGGTAAATGCTGTCATGGAGGGATGCATAATGTTCTGTGAGATCACAGAGGAGGGTCACTAAGCTTGGTAGGAGTGGGAGGTGATCATGAAAGATTTGGTTTTCGAGCCATGGCTGGCCCATCACAACAAAACCGGACATTGAGAAGAATTTTTGACCCTGTCAGCAATGTTTTCCTCAACCAAGCAATTGACATGTGTTCTTTTATACTTTTAGCCCTTCCTTTACTAACAGAGTCTCATATCCTCATGGGGTTTTGTGTTAGCATGTGCATGTATATAAAATGAAGGTTTCGGTATATGTAGAGTGATCATAAGTAGCCTTTCCTAGATTTAACATGTCCCTCCTACTTGAAAGGTAATAGTTACACCGTCTACCCTTGCTTACCAGTGGCAATGAACCATAGCTCTTTCAAGGGTGACTTTTTGTGGAAGTCAAGTTCTGCCAGAGTTCCTTTGCATTGCTAAGCATTAGGTGTTTCTTTTTTATTTTTCTAAATGCACTGACCTTTCAACTGGCTCAAAGATCCTTGAATTTCTGCTTTAATGGTTTATAGTTGATGAACCTAAACCATCAGTTGATCAGTTGATCAACCTTTTACTAGCATTCCTTTGCATGGTACCTTTTAGAGGCTGTTCACCGAGATCCTGGACTAAGCTACCAGTGTAAAAACCCCTCGAGTAATGCAAGAGCTGTTGCTAATTACATCAGTTAGTCTTCTAGCAGAAGAGAATGCCACAGCTTTGACAGGGAGCTATAGACTTCTGAGAATCACGCAGACAAAATTGTCAGCTGACTAATACTCTTTTCAAGTCTATAGGTATCATTGATGTGGATAGGAGTGAGTTGTTGAGTAATAGCTAAAAATAATAAATGAATTAGGTTCTATGGCTAATATTATCTTCTATGACCATCAAGAATACTAAGTGTATGGGATTTTCTGAGACTTCCTGCCCAAGAAATTCTCAGCAATAGTCAATCTGGCCCAATAAGTAAGTCCTGTGGGTCAGGCAATATATCAAGTGCTGGGGATACAATGATGAACAAGACCATAATAATCCTGGAGTTCTGGAAGCTTCCAGTATATAAAGGGTAGAGGAAATGGAAGAGTAACAGTTTTTGTATGTGGTGGGTAAGGGAAAGAGGGGCTATGAGATGATCTGGGGAGAATGTTCAGGGTTCATTTATGTCTAAGTCATTAGACAATTATCAATGCTAATGATAGCCAGCTGAGACTTCTGGAGATGATCTGAGGGAAGGGCTGTGTTTGGTATAGCCATAGAAACTAGGTTTTTTCAAGTATCATTTGCTTGGTTTCATTAAAGAGGAAAAGTAAATGGTCCTAATTAAACGTTGTTTTCTAAGATGTATCGTCTGTTAATATTGGTGACTTTAAATGTTCCTTTTTGCTGGAATTGGGATGGGAGTTGCTTGGGTAAATGACCTAGCAATTAATGCCTTTGGGTGAGATGGCCTTGGCTTGACATTAACCTCCAACAAGAAAGTGACCAGACATACTAACATGCTTCTTGCCATGCTGAAATACTTGCCCCCAAACACCCAGGGAGGAAAAGTCCTTTTAGAGTCAGACTACTGGGCAGTCATTTATTCTGAGACTCATGCCTCATCATTTTTAGTGGCATTCACACACAACAATATTTGTTTCAACTTAGCAGGTTAAGGTCTGCTTCTCATCATAAAAATTTACCATTTTTTTTGGAATGTCAAATAGCCTAAAACTTTGCCCTGAAGAAAAGGTTCCATCTCCAGCCTTATTTGTTCAGGCTAACTTATTTTGTTGAGACAGATCAATGGACCAATTGGAAAGGCTTAATGTTGGGCCTGGCCATGTTATGGATACCTGTGTGGATGCATTTCCTTTGTACATTCTAATTTCAGTGCCTGTCAGGTTGCTAGCAAGAGATCTCAAGATAGGTAAGGGTAAAAGCAATTGCCCAAGCTCTACATAAGATAGGGGTATGCCAATCATACATTTGTGTGACATTCAGACTCTCCAATCCAGAGGTCATCAAAGCCAGTGTTTCTTTTTAATTATTTTTCTGTTTTTTGTTGGGTTTTTTTTGTGATTTGTTTTTGCTTAGATGTCTGAAATATTACAAATCCCATTATGCTTGGAGAAATGTGCTTTCTCAACCTTGGTCTGCTTTTATATTTGCCTGGATAGTCATTTTAGTATGTACTTCCACTTTAAAAAGTAAGGGATGGAAAAGAGGAGATAATTAATGAAGTGGTGTCTTGGAAGAGGCAAGGTGGGCCATACTGTACGACAGGAATACAGGGATTTGCTTTGGCATAGTGGAAGGGGACAAAGATGAATGTGTTTGTTTCAAAAGCAAATAATAAGGGAGTGGTTGTAGCAAGGAAGTGGGGGAACAGAGCTAATCTTTGTTTTCTCAGTGAACTGTGTAGTTAGATCATCTAAGGCTAAAGTAAGCTTGAAGAATGGTCACAACTCTTGAAGAAAATAAATGTCATTATAATTTATACATTTTTGAACTGCATCCGTATCAATACACAAGTAGTCCGTATTGCTAGAAGATGTTAGGTGACTTAAATTGCAAGTTAGATTTTTTTTTGATTGATTGTCAAAGAGCATTAATGAAAAGGCTCTTTATTATTATCTTAGAAATGTTTATGTGAATTAGAACTTTTCACTGAAACTTCCTTTCTTATTATGCATTATATATAATATATTAATATATTTTATCTGATTGATCTTCAGTTGACAGTGACTTCTTTTTTTAATGTTTATTTATTTTGAGACACAGAAAGAGAGCAAAGGGGAGGGGGGAGGGGCAGAGAGAGAAGAGAGAGAATTCCAAATATGCTCCACGCTTTCAGCACAGAGCCCAATGCAGGGCTCAAACCCACAAACTGCGAGATCATGACCATAACTGAAATCAAGAGTTGTTGGGGCGCCTGGGTGGTGCAGTCGGTTAAGCGTCCGACTTCAGCCAGGTCACGATCTCGCGGTCCGGGAGTTCGAGCCCCGCGTCAGGCTCTGGGCTGATGGCTCAGAGCCTGGAGCCTGTTTCCGATTCTGTGTCTCCCTCTCTCTCTGCCCCTCCCCCATTCATGCTCTGTCTCTCTCTGTCCCAAAAATAAATAAACGTTGAAAAAAAAATTTAAAAAAAAAAAAAAGAGTTGTACAGTTCACCGACTAATCCCATCCAGGCACCCACCCACCCTAAATTACTTGAACTCTTTACAACATTTTAATTTGTTGTTTGATATTTATTGATCAGTTCCCATTAACCATAGAAAGGTTGTTTCCTTTTTCTTGTGACGGATAATATTTAACTGTAGAAAGCTGTTGTTCGATAAGCTGTCAGAAACAGAACCCTAAATCATGAGGATGTTGCACATTCCAGTGATGTTTCATTTCTGTGTATTTTTGGTGCAGGGATATTCTTGGAGCAAGGCAAGAGCACACGCTTCTGAACTGGACATGAATTGTTTGTCATAAATTATCACACATAATGAACTCTGAAAGAACCAGATGTTCAGTACACTTTTTATTTTGGGCATCCTAAAACCAGTTGGGATACAATGAACTTTTGGAAAAAAAGTTACTTTTAAGAACAGTATGAAAAACTTGCACCTTGGTCATTAAATTTATGCTTATTCTTTGCAAATTAAAATATTCTTCTATAAGCCATTTAGATACCTTTTCATTTTTAAGATACATATTAATCCTAATAATTATCTAGCTAACTTCTTCATGATTGTAATGTACTATATGTCTATGTAGATGGTTCACATTCTTACACGTGTTTTAAATGGAGAAATTTATCCTGACTTTTCATCTAAAAGGCAACATAAACACTCGTACATACAAATACAAATGATGATTCTCTGCTGTCTCCATTCATGCCCTTCATCCCCCTTTGGGAATGAGGAAAATAGTACATCCTACAAAGCATGAGGATTCTGTTCATTTTACAGCCTGTGATCCTTGCTGTTTTAGTAAGAAGTGCTTTTAAGAATCCATCTCTAAAACTTTTGAAAGTCTAAAGAATGGAAATCTAGGGTATTAGTGCAGGAAGGTATCTGTGGTCGGCAGAATTCTAAGATGGCTCCATGATTTCAACCTCCGGATGTACATGCCCTGTGTAATTTCATCTAATTGAGTGTTGGCGTAACTGTGAATATAATGGATTTTACTCTGTAATTAGTTTACATTCTGTGACAGAGGAGAAGGGATTTTGCAGACACAATTAAAGGTCTGAAAACAGATGACTTTGTGTAAATAAAAAAAGGAGATTAGAGAATAGAGGATGAGGAAGGCCTTACCTAATGAGTTGTGTTCTTGGAAGGGACCCATCAGTCTTGGGAAAGAAAGAGATGCAAACAACGATAATAACTCTCCCGCTGCCCTGGAAGAAAGCAAACAGGCATATTGTGAACTGCAAAGGATTGTGGGTGTCACTAGGAGCCGCTGGCCAACAACCAGCAAGGAAACAGGAATCTTAATCTCCTACAAGTGCAAGCACCTGAATTCTGCCAACAATCTGAAGGAGCTTGAAAGAGGACTCCAAGCCTCAAGTGGAATTAGAGCTTTGGTCAACACCTGATTTCAGCCTGGTGAGAGACCCTAGGCAGAAGATCTTGGGAACCTATGCCTGGATTTTGGACCTCCTGAATCTGTGAGATAATAATGAGTATTTTAAATCTTTAATTTTGTGGTCCTAGTTACACGGCAGTAGAAACTAGGAGAGTACTTAAAGCCCAAGCATCTTATTCCACATTTGAATCACAGCAGTATGGAGTGGGGTCTTAGGACCTTCTGTTTCACTCTTTGAGAATCTTCAGATGGCATGTAAAATATTGAGTGAAGACAGGGTCTTTTGTGGATAATTTATATTTTGGCACAGTAGCAAATGCCTGTGGGGTACAGAGTTGGATCTCATAGTAGGCAACAGTGAAAGAAGAAATGGAGCCACAGAAAGGGATTGGAGAAAACCTTGATAACTTAAGCAACTTGATGTAGGCCTGCCCTATCTGTAATTGAGTGTATAGAAACCAGTTAAAACTGCAGGCTGACTAACGAAGCTTAGTGTTTCTAGTAAAAGTAGTAATCAGTTCCAGGATTGTATAGTGTACACAGTGTATATAACACCTAAGGAAAACTTGGTATCTTGATACTGATTTTGGTCTTTAGATAAAGTGGTCACCTCATGTTTAAGAGTTCCTATGCTATAGAATATCATGCTGAATTTAAGATGGGAATCATTAAGATGCCAGTGTATTTTTATATCTTTCTTCTTGACTTCCATCCCTCAACCTCATTTTATAAACTGAGGGAATGAATCACATTTCACCAACGACTAATTCCTTGCAGCCAGAATTATTTACGGTGCTTTAGGACAACACATTTTGTTTGATTGTTTACCATGATTAGGCCAATTACAAACTTGACAAAATTGTCTTAAAAATTTTATACTATACTGTTGGATTTATGCTGTATTGTTGGATTACATATGCAGACATTGGCAAACCTGAGCTTCCTTTCTTGGTGTGACTTGATTGCTGTGGTACTTCCTTTTTATTCAAGGAATACTTGGCATAGTACAGTCCCTCATGGAGCTCTATAAAGTTCCAGAATAATTTAAACAACAACCAAAACAACAACACTGTTTGGACAGTGATGTTTATTCAAATAGAGTTAAAGGATGCATGTCCATATGGAATATTCCATCCAAATGGGATGGAATGCCCACGAATGTTAAGGAATAGCTAAAATCAAGTGGCATTATTCTATTTGGGTTACTAGTAGGATGAAAGCCATTATTCTCAGCCCTTTGGATAATTCCAAACCCCACTTGTTATGCCCATTCCCTCTCTCAACTAAAAAAACAAAATTAGAGATTGGGTTTTTTGATACATTTCAAGCCTAAGAGTGACCACACTTTGAGAATCTCTCCTGTAAGAAATAGTACTTACTCCTGTTAAAGAGGTGGTACAGAGAATATAGAAAATAGCCTGCTAAGCCAATGTCAAATCATAGGTCACGCAAAAGATGATCCTCAGTATGACATAAGTGTGTTGATGACATTAAGACAAATGAAACAAAAATTAGGATCCTCTACAGCTTTATAATATCACAGAAACTTAGAAAATCGGGTGCTAAAATCTGTAGAATTATTTGACCAGCCTTGAAATTGACCAAGTCACCTAATTTTCTCATTTTTCTTTGGCAAGTGGGCATTGACCTGAAAAGGTCTTACATTACACTGGAGAGGTGATAGGGCTTGAATGTGGGTAACACAATTTTCTTATGTCTTTGCTCTTGAGTAGTCTTCTATACTAATTCCAGGCAATGGGATCCATCAAGGGCTCATAGTCCAGTGGCTTATAGACTGTAATACCACTCCCATGTTGTTGGCTAAAAGTCAAAGGCCACCTAGAACCCTAGTCCATCCAGGGTTCGTTGTGATATATTATTTTAAAATGGTAACCAATTGCAGAGTACATTCCAGAAAATATCACTTGCTGAATATTTTTCATTACAGCTGTACCACTATATATGTTTTGTTTTGGTAATGAAATGTGGCAAGTTGTTGGGGCAAAGATGAGACTGATCTATCTATCTATCTATCTATCTATCTATCTTTTTATCTATCTATTTTTCTATCTTTCTCTTTAAAGTTTTTACTTAGAGGTGCCTGGGTGGCTCAGTCAGTTAAGCGTCTGACTTCTGCTCAGGTCATGATCTCACGGTTCATGAGTTCAAGCTCCGTGTCAGACTTTGTACTGAGCTCAGAGCTTTGAGCCTACTTCCGATTCTGTGTCTCCCTCTCTCTTCGCCCCTTCCCTGCTTGCACTCTGTCTCTTTCTCTCTCTCAAAAATAAATAAACATTCAAATTTTTTTAAAGTTATTATTTAAATTCGAGTTAGTTAACATGCAGTGTAGTATTAGTTCCAGGTGTATAATACAGTGATTCAACACTTCCATACAATACCAGGTGCTCGTCATTGCAAGTGGACTCCTTAATCCCCATCACCTGCTTAACCCATCCCCCCACCCACCTCCATTCTTGTGACCAACAGTTTGTTCTCTGTATAGTTGAGAGTCTTTTCCTTGGTTTGCCAAAGACGAGACCCATTTAATATGCACCCTGCCCCCAGCAGCATGAGTATTCGTTGTCAGAAGTGAGTTTCTTTCAAGTTCTGCATGCCCTTGCTTGTCTGATGAGGACTCAATTCCTCAGCCATTTTTTTCCTCTTTCAAAACTTCCATGACCCTTCTCTAGTATTATTTGCTGTGAGGTCATTTGTCCTTCATTTGTGCCACCCTGAGAGTGAGCACAAATACAAATGTGAGAGCTGGAATGGACTATTTGACATCAGTGCTATTATTAGAATTTTATGTGTTCTTCTGGATAGGAACTTCAAATTAACATCATATGGGCCAGCTTATGGTCCAAGACTGTGGCATAGTTGTAATTCCCATGTGAAGAAAAAGCGTTTTCATTTTGTCTTGTTTTTTTTTTTTTTTTTTTTTTTTTTTTTTGGTTTAGTTTGGGAAATCATTGCAAATGCTTTGAGGTCCCTCATTTGATGGTAATACTGAACACTCAGAAATTGTGTGCAGGGATAATACCATACCTCCAGGTGCAGTAGAACCACACACACACACACACACTCACACTCACACTCCCACCCACAAATTCAGATCAGCTCACTTGGAGGGAGAGTTAGCAGGCTCCTTTGTCTATTTTGAATGTGTATTAGAAGCACTTCTACCTCCAAATAGCTTGCCTTTCCATAAGGTCAAAGTCTTGCTTTTACATTAAGTCCACTGTCTCAAACCTGGCATATTTTATTTTAAATGCAAATGGCCCTTGGAAGAGGCAAAGTGTTCATTCATAGTCCCTTAGTACAAGGGATTTTATGTTACGATTTGCCTCTGGTAGTGAAATAAGAGGAAACAAGAGTGTTAGTTTTCTGGGTTGGAAAAGCAAAAATCAGTGAAGTGAGTTTGTCACTTCATCGTATGGGCCAGCTTCTGATCCAAGACGGTAGCGCATTCATTGATGAGTGAATTTTTACACTTTTCCCTGGGACCCTCACATGCTGCACTCACATGTGATCTCTGTATATTTGGCTGTGTTTGTGATAGTACTATTCTTCAGCGCCTTAATCCCAGTAGCACTGTCAAATGGGAAGAAAGGGAGCACTCTGGTTTGAATCAAATTTTATGACCTTGTGACATTTTCATGGGTTTCTCTTATGACCACAAGTTAGTCTTGAGGCTCTTAAAATTCAACCCTGTTGATTGAAAAGACAAGAGGCAGGGCTGTGTTCCTTTCTTTCAGCTTTCATGCAGCACTCAGGACACTGTAGGGAGCTTCTGGAAGAAGGCACCAGCTCCCCTGGGTATCAGATAAAGGGAGGATAGAGTATTTTGAGCCATGCTGGGCTCCTTCTGCAAGCCCAGGCTTGGTTCTGTCCCTCTGCCATCCATGGCAGGCTCTGGAAGTGAACTGTGCCAGAGACCTAGCCTGCATCCCGGAAGGGAGTCCTGGGGCCTCTGACTCTTCCACGTCATAGTATTTCCCAGGCCTCCTGTTCTCCCTAGCATTTTCTTTACTAGCATATCAGCTTTGGTTTCTATGTGTGAAAAAAGACATAAAAACAAAAAAATTACTAGGATTAATTCATCCCGACGGTGGCATCCTAAAGGCACCGCCCATTGCTTTCTGTCTCATGTTTCCATGGATCTGGTTCCTGGCTTTCATGAGGACTTCTCTTCATCTCTGGGAACTTTTCTGTAGCCTTCTGATAAACACTTTCTTTTTGATCAAGTTGGCCGCTTGCCTGGAGTCCACATAATTTCCTCTGAGCCTCTTTCCCCAGAGGCTGGATTCACCGTCTTTCCATTACCTGCTCTTTCCAACAATGGACTGCTCAACTGACTTTACATGTTGTGTACAAACTCCACATTTGTTCTCTCTTGCTAAATGGAAGGGGCTCCTCCCTGCCCCCTCCCCACATCAGCTTTTCCACCTGAACCAGAACTGAACACATCTGTTGGGCCCTCTACCTTGGGACACTGGTGTCCCACAGTGCATGGTCTCTGTCTCTGAGATGGTGAAGGCAGCTTTCACGCTGCATCTTCTGTCTTCCAGTGTCATCTTATTGTACACACTGGGGCTCACCTATCTCATGTGAGACAGAGATCACAGGGAAAATGTGGTCCTTTTATCCTGCTGATAGGATGGGGACATGAAGAGGATGTGATGTAAGTCCAGAGCAGAGCAAATGATTCCCCAAAGAGGGATAAGAGGAGAGAAAAACACGAAGAAGCAAGGAAAACTAGAAGCAGGAAGAAAGAGAGGGTAAAAAGTAGGACGATGCAGGAAAAGAAGTGTAAATGACAACTTTTAAACAGGCTTGCTTGTGACTCTCTTGGGTGCTGCCTTCTCAAGAAAGCCTTAATAAAGAAGACCTTTGCTTTCCAGGGTTTAGCCAGTACAATTTATTTTTATTTAGAAAGTATTTCTGTGCTAGGATACAGCCGAAGGCAGGAGCATGTAAGGCTAGTTTAAGCTGGGATGCATTTCTTACTGTGCAGCCTTCTCTCCAATGATAGAAGGGTAGTAACAGGGAAGAATATCTCCTGTTCTGTTACTATAGGCTGTCATTCCTGCCCAGGACATCCAGGACATTGCATGCTGCTGAAAGTTATGAACAAACTCCTACCGTATCCCAAATTACATTCAGCTTTAGACATGTTTTATTTTTATTCCTGCCCATAAACTCAGGATCAGTGGTGAATGTAGGCCTAGGCATGGTGCCTCAGTACTTCAGGAAGGAAAACCATCTCTGTCCCAGCCTCCCTGACCTCAGGCAACCTGAAAACTCCAGAGATACAAGTCTCCTTTGAGGTAGACATGGGTGGCATTATCATCCCTGCATTTCACCGTGAATTCGTTTATTGGGTTGACATTCTTCTTCATAGCCCCCTGAGAACCCAGTATCATGGAGTAGGACTCAAAGAGAGGAAATGTTTTTGGAATTTGGAGCATATGATACCCACATGAAGTCCCTGAGCATCTGGAGATGCAGAAACATGGTGGTATCAGGAAGGACCAGAAGCTCTCCCAAGAAGACCAGTCCTGTGCAAGATATCTTTACCCCAGAATAGCTGTGGGACACTAAAAGTTTACATTTCCTTTTGGAAGCCTGCAAAGGGTAACCAGTGTTTTAGTGATGGTTTTCAGAAATGTGTGTCTTGTGGTGATTAGGGCAGGAATGGTGAGATTTATTCTTGTGGGGCTAAGCTTGGAAATGGAACAAGGAGACATAGACTTTTAAAGTTTTTAAGGCTCAGAAAAGCTTCCTGAGAAGCCCATTTTCCATTTTAGTGAGAGAAAAACATACAAAGAAAGTCAGTTAAAAAATTCATAAAGGCTGTATTATGCGCAGTGGAAACAAAATCTTTGAAAAAGGAAGAGGTTGTTGCTTAAAGGTAGAGTCACAAACATTTTATAGAAATATTCTAAGAAACAGGACCAAGCCTCTCCCCAAATGGAAATGAGTTTTAAACAGGGAGCAATCGATTTATGATATATATATATGAGAATAGGGGATACAATTAGGACTTCTGTGATCAAAAGCAGGGATGTTTCAGATAAAAGGATGTGTATTACCATTTACTCATATTGATGGTTATTTGAGGGCATCCTGCCATTATGATGAGCCATTCAGTCCATATGGGCCATTCAGGTGGCTTTGTCAACAATCAAACCAGCATTTCCTGGCCCCTGATTCTCAAGAGAAGTGAAAAATCACTGTGGGGCACTGTGCTACATTTTGGTTGTACATAACACAATATGAACAGATAGCTGCATTATGTCCACCATGACTTGTGTGTCATTGACCCAAGTCAATGAAACTGAGCTGCCAACACCCAATCTAAACAAGAATCAGGTAGGTAGGACTGATTGATCAACACTTTCTTGATTCCAAGTCTTTCATTGGGAAAAAAAAAATCTGGTGCTCCCTAGAACTCCTCTGTCATCCGAATTTATTCCTGTGTCAGTAGCTGAGCCTTCTTAGACCACAATTTAGCCCATAATGCTGTCTCATGGTTTCTGTTTGAGTGTTTCATTATCTATCACAGCGTTGTCTTGTATGTTGAACGTAAGTAAATCCCCACGAAATCCAAGGGCTGAACATATCCTAGGGATCATCTGTGACCTTATCCTCTTCATGAAGGTGAGAGATTGGAGACCCAGGGAGGGGAAAGGACTCCCCTAATCACACAATAGTAGGGTTAGTACACAATAGTACACAGTAGTAAGTAGGATTGCTGATATGGGCTAGATCTTTATAGATTGTTTTGGCCATTTTGTACTATGTGTTAAACCCTAAACTTTTTGTTACCACTTTTTACCTGGGATCTGAAATTACTTAGAACAAGAAGGCCCTTTGTTATTAGGTTAAAGAATCATGCAAGATTGGAGTGAGGCAAGGCTGCTCTGAAATGGAATTTTGCTGATTATGTTATCTAACATCAAACAAGAAGAGCTATCTAATAGCTAATGATTCTGTCTTTGAAGAGATTTATCCGGTGGAATATTGCCAGCAACATCATGATTTTGTGATTACAATATCTATAAGCAGTTCCTCCCCCTAGTCTTATGCATTGTGCCTCATAAGGGGCCTTTCCAGAAAGTCATTTTGAAGGGGCTCCCTTTTTATAGAGAACATCTGAAACATGAAAACAAGAACAACATTGTTTTCCTAATCTTCTATCCTAAATTGAATACACTTATGGGGAGGGTATTTACATTAATCTTCAGAATGCATTAATACTTCTCTCTGAGAACATAAACTCTTTTCTACATCAAGGACATTCGCTCCTTGTAAAAATTAACAATGTTGAAATATAGCTATATTGTTGAGATCCTAGTATAAATTATGAATATCTTTTCATTATTGGCTTCCTATTCCTCTATGATATGATCCCACCTAATCCTGACAGAGCCCGAGGCATCCCTGTGCTTTTACATGAATGGCACTCCCTTTTTAGGGTTTTGCCTACAGATGTTTTGTGGGGTTTTCACAGTGCCGGTGCTGACCCTTCTGCTTGCCTGCCTTTATTAGGTTTATTCATTGAACAGTTATGGAAAACCTCAGTTGATACTTAAACAGCTTCTCCACCTTATCTCTCCCACTCCCTCTCATCATCTTGACAGAGCAGATTCTTTTCCAGGCACTGGGGCTATCATAGGGAACAAAGACAAGTAAAATTCCTTATGCCAGGGAAGTTATATTCTAGTAAGATAAGACTCATAAGAAGTAAGCAAACAAATCAATAAACATATAGCTTTAGATAGTTCTAAGAAATAGGAAAAAACCAGAGACCTCTGTGAAGGGATTGCATTCATACTGAGATATGAATGAAAAGAAAGAGCTCCCCAGAAAAATCTGGGGAAAAAGGATTCTGGGCTAAGGATATAACAAACACTGAAGTACTTTTTGAGGTCTAGTTATTGAGAGAGCTGCTGAGCACAGGGGTGTGAGGTATGAGACAAGGTCAGAGATGCAAGGAGCAATCAGATCACATTGGGTTTGTAGGTCATGGTAAGGAGTTTTGAATTTATTCTAAAGGCATTGAGATTTTGTCAGAAGGATTCAGAAAAATGGGCATTTTGACTTACTTGAAGGTGAAGGCACATTTTTCTCAGGAACACCTTGGCATCCTGTTTTTTTCCCTTATGTGTGAGTTCTGCCTTGGTGGTACATAGTTTGGTTCAAGAACTAGACAAATTTGATGGCTGCCTACATTTTCTTAAATAGAAACCTATGGATGGTCCATGTTGTTGGCTGAAAAATGGCGCCACAAAGATCCCAGGTCTCCTGGTCCCTAGAACCTGGATGTGACCTTATTTGGGGAAAGCATTTTTGCAGATGTGGTTAGGTTAAAGATTTTTAAATGAAGAGATCATTCTGGGTTATCTGAATGTACCCTAAATGCCATCACAAGTAAGTGGGAGGTGGGAGACTGCCCGTGCACAGAGGAAAAATGATGAGAAGACAGAGCAGAGAGACAGTTGATGATGCTGGTTTTGAAGATTGGAGTGATATGGTCACAAGGGAAGGAGTCGCCCACAGCCACCAGAAGCTGGAAGAGATCAGGGTCGGATCTCCCCTGGAGCCAGCAGAGAGAATGCAGCCCTTCCAACACACTGATTTCAGCTCAGTGATACTGATTTCAGACTTCTGGCTTTCCAGAAGGAAAATTGCTGCTGTTATAAGTCACCGAGTTTGTGGTAACATTACAGCAGCCACAGGGAACTAATACAGTCCTTGTAAGTATTTCTGGAATGGTGGCTTAAGCCTCAGGTACATATGGAGCTTACCTGCTTTCCCTGGCATCTGTGTGCAACTCTTCTACTGGGGATTCTGGAGACCAAGGGAAGTCAGTATAACAGATGGGGCATTTGTCCCTCCCCTTTATGGCCACCTAAATTCCAAAACGATTTTGTGCACTATCTACCTGTATCCTACTGTAAACTCTGTAGAGTGTCTTAAGTAGGGCATCTGATCCGTGAGCTAAATAAAAAAGATCTCTCTGACTGCTGCATGGAATGGATTGAAGAGAGTCCTAATGGAAATACTTAGGGTACATTTGGGTTTTTTTTTTTTTAGTTTATTTATGTTTTGCAAGAGAGGGCATCCGAGTGCTAGAGGGACAGAGAAAGGAAGAGAGAGAATCCCAAGCAGGCTCCACATTGTCAGCCTGGAGTCCAATGTGGGGCTTGATCTCACAAACCATGAGAACATGACCTGAGCCGAAATCAAGAGTCGGATGCTTAAACAGCTGAGTCACCCAGGCGCCCCAAGGGTACATTAGGTTGTAGAGACAGAAATGATGATGGCTTGGATTAAAGACCTAGATATAATAAATGAGCTTCTTTTGCGCATCAAGTGTGTAGAGAGGGAGGTAACCTATTTCTGCAAGAGTATCTTAAGATTTAGATTTGAAGTATCCACCTAATTAAATTGAGATGACCTGGATTGTGATAAAGCCACTGTGTACAACAGTAATAGGGAGAGAACTTGGTAATAGGGAGAGAAAGTTAAGTCCTTATGTCTGGCAGTCAAACAATGCCATGAAAATAAGCCCTCTAGAGTTTGGGGACGACACAGTGAGAGTAGGTGGAAGTGCTCAGAAAAACCTTGCCAGACACATTGGAATGCGATTTGGGAAAGGAGGGTTTGGAATGCATCCAACCCCCCTTAGAACCAGCTCAGTGTAAGTATGGACAAGGTCTAAACCTAGGGTTTTGGTGGTATTGCCTCCAAGTTCCATTTCAGAAAATTGCTGTTGCCCTACACACTTTCAGATATAATAAATGAGCTTCTTTTGTACATCAAGTGTGCAGAGAGGGAGGTAAGCAATTTCTGCAAGGGTAATTTGAGATTTAGATTTGAATTATCCACCTAATTTAAATTGGGATGAGGTGGATTGTGATAAAGCCACGGTGTATGACAGGTATATTGAAGTTGTAGAAAGTGATGCAGTGAGTGAGAAAAACTGCTTGTTCATGAATGCTTCTATTTATGCATTTGAGGAACATATGAGAAGAGGTTCTGAGTACGGGCAGAAAAGTAGTGTTTTTAATCGTGTGAGTACTTAATACAGAAACCAGAGACATGTCATGAAAACTTTCATTTTAATGAACAGCATGAATCAGAAGAAGCTGAAAATGTAAGAGATCAGGGATTTCGAAGGAACCAGCATAAGCCACCAAAGATTTGGGAAAAAGAGGAAAAAGCAAGGTGGAGAGTTGTCTGTGCCCACAAAGACCAAAATGAGATGAATCAAGAATACAATTGAATTTCAACCAACTAAAGGCTGAACTGTTCCTAGTTGCCCACAAAATAGGGCTCTCTTCTCATGATGAAGACAACATGAGAAAAGCTACATGTAAACGAAGTAATTGATAATTGGTGGTAGAGCCTCTACCTTGGTGGACATTCTAGGGAAGATTTTGGGAGGACTGAGTCTAGAACATAATCATTTCAGCTAACACCTGTAGGATATATGATTTTTATTTCCCCCATAGACTTCAGTCAAAGTCTGTGTAAATGACACGTCATTGAGATGCATATCCACCTCATCTCCTTTCATCTACTTGTCATCACCATTATCTGGAAGGACATTTGGATTGACAAATGTTGGGAGTTCACTTTCCTGGCTTGGGATGGAGGTGACTCTGCAGTGTGCTTCTTAGATCATTGTCAAGCTGGGAGGATGAGGGCAGGCCACAGTGGGTAACTGATGTAGAACAAGACAGGGAGTCGAAGTAGTGGTTATCGTAATTGTATGAAAAGAAAGCTTCTGAACTACCAAGCTCCAAAGAGCTGATTTTTCAGGTCTGTCTCTCCAAACTTTGATACTTCTGGTGTGCTCAGTCTTTCTCTGGCTTCAGCAGACACCAGGAAAGACCTCATCAGCAGAGAAAATACAATTGTGCCGTTCAGAACTTGAATAGTGTTTAGCTGCTGCAGGCATCCTGTAAATTAACAGGGTATTCAACTGCTAGCTTTGTGTTTCTTCCTGATTTTTCTCAAAAAGTAAAAATATAAATAAGGAAATCTTCAATTAATCTTGACCCACATTTAGAGATTCATCACAGTTAAAAAAGTCAGAAATTCAGTCTTCTTGGAGCTTTTTGCAAATAACATTATTAGACATATGGGTTTAACTTAAAATACCAGGTCCTTCCTTGGGATCTGTTATAATGGTGAGAAAGACAATGGGAAAATTTCCACCACCTCCTTTTTCAGGATTTTTGTAGTGAGAATAATAGAAAGTCAGACTAACACTTACAAATAAAAATAATATAAACACGTTATAAATTCCTAAGCAAGCAAGTACTTATTTAAATATGCGTTAGTATTTTATAGGAATATAGGGATAGAGAGAAGCTAAAATACCCAGGGAAACTAAGTCACAGGTCAAAATAGCCAGACACCTGATGAATACACTCACTCACTAGAGTGGTCAGGGGGCTGCAGTCCATGAGCCAGATCCAGCTCTCCACTCTTTATATACAGTCCCTAAGCTAAGAGTGGTTTTTACATTTTAAATGGTTGAAAAGGAAAATAAAAAAGAAGGATGGTAATTTGTGCCACATTAAAATTATATAAAATTCACATTTCGGTGCCCATAAATAAAGTTTTATTGGAACACAGCCATGCTCTTTCATTTATGTATTGTCTATGGCTGCTTTCACACCGCAGTGGCAGAGTTGAGTGGTTGTGACAGAGACCATCTGGCCCCTGCAACCAAAAATACTTACTATCTAGCCCTTCACTGAAAATCAGTTTGCTGACCTCAGGTTTGAGAGAAAGACTAAAAGCTAAAAAGCATACTCAAACTGAAGGAAGATTATTGGAACAGAGCTTAAAATAAGTGTAATAAATAGATTCAAGAGATAAAGGAAGCTGTAAACAATAGGAAAGGACAGTTAAATTTAAAAGCCAAATGGATATATTCAGTATGAAAAATGTAATAGTTGAAATAAGGGGCATAATAGATGAGATAATCACCAAGGTGGACAGTGTTGAAGGAAGGAATCGGTAAGTGATACTCCTATTTACTTCATTGAGATAAATGCTTGATTCTTTCCCTCTGATTACTGGTTTTCTAAGTAATGGATTGGTTCCTTGTCATCCTCTAAAGTCAATCAGTTAGTTTGTAATTATTATGAACTCAAGGATATAAACATATTTGATGAGTTTGAATCTATCACAATTACTATCCTTTTTGAAGTTCAAATTTTCCTGTATTTGACCAGTGGAGGAAGCCTCTTCAAGGTGGCTCCTGAGTCTCTTGACATGATTGGGGCAGTCACAGGAGAGCATCCTCCCTATGTGCTATGATGTCATCTTGTCCATTTCCTGCTTTTGACCTGGAATTTGCTCTTGTCCAAGAAGACCTGGTTTCTTGTGATTGGAACTAGGGTTTCAAGAGTACAATATTTGTACTAGGAATAACCAATGCAGCTGTATGGGCTGTTATTCTAGCCTATTCCTCTAGTCTGAACTACAATGTGTGTGAGCGAGCATGTAAAATAGATCATGAAGTAATGCTGATTCTCCCAAGTCAAATTGAGGACTATGAGAATTTTAGAATTGATCAAGTGTTTTATCACCCATTATATACACAATAGTCTGAGAAGAATGATACAAACATTCCCACCATCAATGTGCTTAATGTAAATACATGCATATTCTCTTCCTAATCTCCCCCTATTTTATATAATTGTACTACCTCTGCACTGTCAGACCATTTCTTTCATATTCAATCCTCATTTAGAATTATATTTTAATATATTTAATGCTCAACACCAGCCTTTATGTCAATGTCTCTCTAGATATTATTTGTTGGAACCACTTTTTGTAGTCAACTTCTTACACAGTGTTCATGGTCATAATATTCCTTGAATTCATGTTGTCAGTAAGTTTGGCTCTTGATAGTTGGAAGTAACTTTGTGGGGAATTAAAATCTTGGCATACCTTCTATTTTTCTTTTCTTTTTTTTTTTTGTATCTTTAATATACTACTTCATTATCACCTGGCATAAATGATTGCTGTCAATGTCTGATGATAATCCAATTTCATTTTCATTTTCCTTATAAGTTGCTTGTTCTTTCAGCCCAGTTAACAAAAGGATTTAAAGTTTCTTTTTTTTTTTAATTGAAATTCTAGTAATTTTATCAGTAGAATTCTGTCAGTGATTTTATGCCTTTCAAGAAATTCTCTTGGGTTACACTTTTTTGTGTTCTCTTTCCTTGCTTTGTCTTTCTTCTTTAGGGAGTCCTGTTTTCTAGACGTTAGAGATTCTTTATCTTCTGTATTTTTACTTTCTCATGTATTTTTAAACTCTATTTTCATGATTTTTTTTCCTTTTGCTCTTTCTACCTATCTTAAGCTTATTGTTTTATTTTCTCCTCTATTCCTTCTAGTTCACCCTTTATTTTGGAAATAATACTTGCTTTTATTTCACATTTTCTGTATTCTTTCACCCCATTTCCAAGGGTTACTATTTCAGATTCAGGCTCTGTCTCACATCTTGTATCACTTCCTAAATTAATTTTATCTTGTTTTTAAATAGGGTTTTATACTTTTATTTTTGTTAGCGTGCCTTGCAGTTGTACATTCATTTTAGACAAGCTATTTGGCTTTTTTCTTTCTTTCTTTCTTTCTTTCTTTCTTTCTTTCTTTCTTTCTTTCTTTCTTTCTTTCTTTCTTTCTTTCTTTCTTTCTTTCTTTCTTTCTTTCTTTCTTTCTTTCTTTTAATGAGAATTCCTGGCTCTTTTCCCTGTCCTGACATTTATCTGGAGCTTCTCTTCCTTTGTCTATTTTTTTTCCTTAATTTCCTCCCACACAGTTGCTGATGTCATGCATGTCCTGTGGCTTTTGGTAGTTTGTCCTCAACCATTTGTTTTTGGGGATTCCCGGAAATGGATACCTTGTTATGTAATTGTGCTGTAAAAGCTGTTCATGGGTTTTAAATTTTCACATTGATTTGAATTTACTTCTTAAGTGCAGAAGAGAGAAAAATAGCAAAATAAAACACATAATAAAGGAATCAATAAAGACAAGCACAAATTGAAAGACAAAACAACAAAAGAATTAAATTGGTTATCAAGACCACCGTCTTATTCTTTGGAAAGAAAGACTCATAACAAGGTAAACTTGACACAGGACTGATTTGTAGAAATTAACCACCATATAAGGAACAAAGGTATCATTTGATGGACATTTTAGCCTTGAATTTGAAAGCCTGAGCAAAAGAAATTATTTTCTAGGTAAATATAAAATAGGAAAAGTAGCTCAAAAAGTAGAAAACTAAATAGATCAATGTGTAAAACAGAGTTGACATAGCAGGCCTCAATCTACTCTCCTTAGAAAATCCTACTTGCATGTTGGCTCGTGACTAGCCTCTGAGATCTTGGTGCTAGATACATTCCCTACACTGATATGAAAATGTTCCCTGTTATGCAAAGGATAGTCAAATTTCTAACCCCTCCCCCCAAAAATGTACCAAGATCAGACATTTGTAAGGACATGGTCTACCAAATCTTTAAAATACTAGACTTGTAACTTGTCTTTAAAGAATTTTTTTAAGTTTATTTTTGAGAGAGTGCATGTGCATGTGCAAGGCGGGGGAGGGGCAGAGAGAGAGAGAGGGAGACAGGATCTGAAGTTGGCTCTGTGCTGACAGCAGAGAGCCCAAATCAGGGCTCAAACCCATAAACTGCAAGGTGATGACCTGAGCCCAAGTTAGATGCTTAACTGACTAAGCCACCGAGACTCCCCAAACTTATAACTTGTCTTACTGAAAACCTTTATTGTCTTGGTTGTTTCTTGATGCATGGGTTTCTGAGTAGTATATGTCGATTTGTCACATTCTCGAGTATTTTTTTTTATCAGTTAACTAGTTTTATCTAGTTTCTAGTTCTTCTCTTTATTTCAAATCTGTTGTTAAGCATGGAAAGATTCATGACTGTTATATCTTTTAATAAATTTAATTCCCTCTCAGCGATCAGAATATCTTTTTATAGAACATGTGCTCTAAAGGTACATTTACTAGATGTATATTTTCACTCTTTTCCAAGCTCTCAGATCTTGTACAAATTAAGTTTTTTTGAGCCTCACTTTATTTATATGCACCAAATACTCCTAATATACTTAGAGTGCATTAATATACTTACCAAGGATTCTACAAGGTTGATGTGAGGATTATACTAGATTGTGTAATTATAAAGTGCTTACAAAATGGTACTTAGAATTCATTTGAATGTTAAGTACCATTGACCCTTGAATAACTCAATGGTGAGGGGTGCTGACCTTCCACACAATCCGTGTATAACTTTCGAATCCTCAAAACTTAACAGAAGACCATGGGGGAGGGGAAGGGGGAACAAAAGTTAGAGAGAGAGGGAGGCAAACCATAAGAAACTCTTAAAAACTGAGAATAAACTGAGGGTTGATGGGGAGTGAGAGGGAAGGGGAAAGTGGGTGATGGGCATTGAGGAGGGCCCCTGTTGGGATGAGCACTGGGTGTTGTATGGAAACCAATTTGACAATAAATTTAATATTAAAAAATTAAAATAAAAAATAAATAACACTTAAAAAACATTTAATTCCTAAGAGCCTAGGGTTGACCAGAAGCCTGAGTGATAAAGTTGATTAACACATATTTTGTATATGTATTATATTCTGTATTCTTACAATAAAATAAGCAAGAGAAAAAAATTTTTTTAGAAAACCATAAGGAAGAGAGAATATGTTTACCATACCATACTGTATTTATTGAAAAAAAATCCACATATAAGTGAACCAGTATAGTTAAACCTGTGTTGTTCAAGCATCAAGTGTATAGATGTAGTGGAGATTCAAACTCACTGGCATTTATTCTGATTACTGAAGATTAGAATAATTTCAACCAATGAAGAGTTATCCTGGAATGAATGAATTTATCCATTCATTCAGTCACCCATTTATTTACTCATTATTTATTCACTGAATCTGAAGTACCAGTGGTATTCTGGGCTATGGTATTCTGTGGCAAATAAGAGAGATGGGATTGTGCTTTCATGAAGTATGCATTTGAATGTTATTAAAGCATAGCTAAATAAACCTGATTTTTATCAGCATCTAGAATATTTGTCTCCTCCAGTGAAGCCAAGACTTGACTTCCTTATGGATCCCTTCCCTCCAGTTCATCTACTATTTTAATATCCTTGGGAAGTTTTACTTCAGGGTGTGGTTATTCTTATTTACAAATAAACTCTTTAAACAATAATAAGTACACCTTTTTTTCACCTAAGTTCATCCTTCTAAATTTATTCTTTCTTTCTCCTAGTAATCGTGGTAGTGACTAGACAGTACACTATCAACCAATTCTGTAGATCAACTCGCAGATACACGAAGCAAAATTTTACATCCTAAAACTGTGTGTGAGATTCCCGGCAGGCAATTTTTTTTCTATTCTTTATATGTGAAAGTCTTTATTTTGTCCTTAGAACTGAATAGTTTTGTACTTGGCATGAAATTCTAGAATCAAAATTATTCTCCTTCAGAACTAGGCAAATTCTTGCTTCTAGTGTAACTTGGAGAAATTCTGTTAATCTATTTCAAAATTCTTTTAAAAAGACACTCCCCTCCCCCAGCCCATGTTAGAAGCTTTTGTTGGTGTTCTGTAACTGCTGGTAACCACCACCGCCATCTCTATGATTTTGTTACTTTCAGAATGTGACGTAAATGGAATCACACAATATATGACTTCTTGAGATTGGCTTATTTCAGCCGTTCAGCATTTTCCCCTTATGACTCATTCAGGTTATTGTGTTTATCAATAGTTCCCTTTTATTGAGGACTGTTCCATTCACCTATCAAAGGTGAGTTGTGTCCATTGTGGGGCAGTAGTGAATACAGCTGTTATGGGCATATATGTACAGGATTTTCTGCAAACGTATGTTTCATGGCTCTCGTATAGATTCCCAGAGTGCAGTTACTGCGTTCTATGGCAAGGACACGTTCAGTTTTATAAGAAAGTGCCATACTCTCTTTTAGTGTGGTTTTGCCATTTTGCATTCCCATCAGCAGTGTATGAATGATTCAGTTCCTCCACATTCTTGCCAACATTTGGTGTTACTTCTGTATCTTAGCCATTCTAATAGGTATATACAGTGAGATAGTATTAGGGTTTTCCTTTGCATTTCCCTATTAGCTAATGATTTTGAAAATCTCTTCATAGACTTGTCATCTATGCACCATCTTCAATGAAATGCCTATTTGTATCTTTTGTCCTTTTTCTTTCCTTATTTAAAAAAAATTAGCATTTATTTGTTTTTGAGAGACAGAGACAGAGCATGAGTGAGGAAGGGGCAAAGAGAAAAGGAGAGACAGAATCCAAAGCAGGATCCAGGCTCCGAGCTGTCAGCACAGAGCTGGATACAGGACTTGAACCCACGGACCATGAGATCATGACCTGAGCCGAAAACAGATGCTTAACCAACTGAGCCACGCAGGCACCCCTTTTTATCCTTTTTCCAATTGAATTTTCTGGATTTTACTGTTGAGTTCTGGGAGTCCTTCATTCTAGATACAAGTCCTTGGTTGGATGTGTGGTTCGCAAAAACATTCTCATAGTCTTTCCATTATCTTGGCAGACTCTTTGGTGGAACAGCTTTTACATTTGGATGAGATCCAACTTAGCAATGTTTCCTTGTAGGGGTCATTCTTTTGGTGGCAAGCTAAGAACTGTTTTCTACCCCTGCCCAGACCATGTCCTGTAGACTTCTCCTTTGTTTCTCTGCAATACATTATAGTTTTACATTTAGGTCTGTTACCTATTTTGAGTTAATTTTTATGTAAAGTGAGGTTTTGTTTGAAACTTTATTTTGCCTAAGGATGCGCACGTGTTAACTTCTACTTAAAGAGTAAATAGAAACGTGTGAGTATGTGTACAGCTTAATGAATTTCCACAAACTGAGCACAGGTATGTGACCAGCATTTGGACCCAGAAGCATACTATTTCCTTTTGTTCCCTTTCTGGTCTACTGATGTGGGTCACTTTTCCTGTTTTTGAACTTTGTGCGGTTTATTTTATTTTATTTTATTTTATTTTATTTTATTTTTACTATTTATTTGTGAGAGAGAAAGAGACAGAGCGTGATCAGGGGATGGGCAGAGAGAGAGAGGGAGACACAGAATCTGAAGCAGGCTCCAGACTCTGAGCTATCAGCACAGAGACTGACGTGGGGCCTGAATGCATGAACTGTGAGATCATGACCTGAGCTGAAGTTGGATGCTTAACTGACTGAGCCACCCAGGCACCCCTATATGGTTTTTTTAAATTAATAATTGTTTAATGTTCATTGATTGATTTTGAGAGAGAGGGGGGAAAGCGCAAATGGAGGAGGGGCAGAGAGGGATAGACAGAGAATCCCAAGCAGGCTCCGAGATGTCAACGCAGAGCCTGACACGGAGCTTGAACTATGAGATCATGACTTGAACGGAAATCAAGAGTCAGACATTTAACCACCTGAGCCACCCAGGCACCTCTGAACTTTATGTTAATGGAATCATGTAATACGTGTTATTTTGTTTATAATTTCTTTCATTAAACATTGTTTGTGGGCTCACCTGTATAGTTTTAAAGCATTCATCTTGTGAGCTATGAGCATAGCTTAATTAATTAATCCCTGGAGGATCCTGGGAAGATGGTGGCTAGGAGGATGCTGGGCTCACCGCCTGTCCTGCTGATCGCTTAGATTCTACCTACGCCTGCCTAAATAACCCAGAAAACCTCCAGAAGACTAGCAGAATGGAGTCTCTGGAGCCAAGCACAGACAAGAGGCCCACGGAAGAGGGTAGGAAGGGCGGAGAAGCGGTGCACGTTCCACGGACTGGCGGGAGGGAGCCGGGGTGGAGGGGCGGCATGCCGGCCAAGCAGAGCCCCCGAGTCTGGCTGGCAAAAGCGGAGGGGCCCGACGGAGTGTGTTCTGACAGTGAGCGGGACTTGACATCTGGAAGGTTTTAAGCTTATAGCTCGGCTCAGAGAACAGGAGGGCTGGAGGACAACGGGAGGGAGAGTTGTTGAGCCCCGGACGAAAGAGCTCAGCTTGGCGGGGAACAAAGGCATTCACCAGTGCCATCTCCTGCACCCATCCCCCAGCCAAAATCCCAAAGGGAACCAGTTCCTGCCAGGGAACTTGCTTGCACTGCACAAACACCCAACGCTGTGCTTCTGCAGATCCATCCCTCCGGTGGGTCTGACTCCCTCCCAGCCACAGGGCCCCTCCTGAAGCGGATCTCTGAAGGAAAAGCGAGCTGAGCCTACCCCTCCCACACCTGTGCACCTTGCCGATCCACCCTAGTTAATACACCAGATCCCCCGCACCACGAGCCTGGCAGTGTGCAAGTAGCCCAGATGGGCCACGCCAACCTACAGTGAATCCCGCCCCTAGGAAAGGGGAAGAGAAGGCACACACCAGTCTGACTGTGGCCCCAGCGGTGGGCTGGAGGCAGACATCAGGTCTGACTGTGGTCCCGCCCACCATTGCAAGTTATTCAAGACAGCACAGGGGAAGTGCCCTGCAGTCCCGCACCACTCCAGGGACTATCCAAAATGACAAAACGGAAGAATTCCCCTCAAAAAAAGTCCAGGAAATAACAACAGCTAACAAACTGATCAAAAACAATTTAAACAATATAACAGAAAGTGAATTTAGAATAATAGTCATAAAATTAATCACTGGGGTTGAAAACAGTATAAAGGACAGCAGAGAATCTATTGCTACAGAGATCAAGGGACTAAGGAACAGCCAGGAGGAGCTGAAAAATGCTATCAATGAGCTGCAAAATAAAATGGAGACAACTATGGCTCGGATTGAAGAGGCAGAGGAGAGATTAGCTGAACTAGAAGATAAAATTATGGGAGGGGCGCCTGGGTGGCGCAGTCGGTTAAGCATCCGACTTCAGCCAGGTCACGATCTCGCGGTCTGGGAGTTTGAGTCCCGCGTCGGGCTCTGGGCTGATGGCTCAGAGCCTGGAGCCTGTTTCCGATTCTGTGTCTCCCTCTCTCTCTGCCCCTCCCCCGTTCAAGCTCTGTCTCTCTCTGTCCCAAAAATAAATAAACGTTGAAGATAAAATTATGGGAAAAGAAGAAGGTGAGAAAAAGAGAGATAAAAAAAATCCAGGAGTATGAGGGGAAAATTAGAGAACTAAGTAATGCACTAAAGAGAAATAATATACACATAATTGGTATTCCAGAGGAGGAAGAGAGAGGGAAAGGTGCTGAAGGTGTACTTGAAGAAATAATAGCTGAGAACTTCCCTGATCTGGGGAAGGAAAAAGGCATTGAAATCCAAGAGGCACAGAGAACTCCCTTCAGACATAACTTGAATCGATCTTCTGCACCACATATCATAGTGAAACTGGCAAAATACAAGGATAAAAAAAAAATTCTAAAAGCAGCTAGAGATAAACGTGCTCTAACATATAAAGGGAAACCTATAAGACTCGTGACCTATCTCTCTACTGAAACTTGGCAGGCCAGAAAGGAATGGCAGGAGATCTTGCAGCCGAGATATGCAGCCGAGAATCCTTTATCCAGCAAGTCTGTCATTTAGAATAGAAGGAGAGATAAAGGTCTTCTCAAACAAACAAAAACTGAAGGAATTTGTCACCACTAAACGAGCACTACAAGAGATCCTAAGGGGGATCCTGTGAGACAAAGTACCAGAGACATCGCTACAAGCACGAAACCTACGGACATCATAATGACTCTAAACCCGTATCTTTCTATAATAACACTGAATGTAAATGGACTACATGCGCCAACCAAAAGACGTAGGGTATCAGAATGGATAAAAAAACAAGACCCATCTATTTGCTGTCTACAAGAGACTCATTTTAGACCTGAGGACACCTTCAGATTGAGAGTGAGGGGATGGAGAACTATTTATCATGCCACTGGAAGTCAAAAGAAAGCTGGAGTAGCCATACTTATATCAGACAAACTAGACTTTAAATTAAAGGCTGTAACAAGAGATGAAGAAGGGCATTATATAATAATCACAGGGTCTATCCATCAGAAAGAGCTAACAATTATAAATGTCTATGCACAAAATACAGGAGCCCCCAAATATATAAAACAATTACAAACATAAGCAACCTTATGGATAAGAATGTGGTAATTGCAGGGGACTTTAACACTCCACTTACAGAAATGGATAGATCATCTAGACACACGGTCAATAAAGAAACAAGGGCCCTGAATGAGACATTGGATCAGATGGACTTGACAGATATATTTAGAACTCTGCATCCCAAAGCAACAGAATATACTTTCTTCTCGAGTGCACATGGAATGTTCTCCAAGATAGATCACATACTGGGTCACAAAACAGCCCTTCATAAGTATACAAGAATTGAAATCATACCATGCATACTTTCAGACCACAATGCGATGAAGCTTGAAATCAACCACAGGAAAAAGTCTGGAAAACCTCCAAAAGCATGGAGGTTAAAGAACACCCTACTAAAGAATGAATGGGTCAACCAGGCAATTAGAGAAGAAATTTAAAAATATATGGAAACAAACTAAAATGAAAATACAACAATCCAAACGCTTTGGGATGCAGCGAAGGCAGTCCTGAGAGGAAAATACATTGCAATCCAGGCCTATCTCAAGAAACAAGAAAAATCCCAAATACAAAATCTAACAGCACACCTAAAGGAGATAGAAGCAGAACAGCAAAGACAGCCTCAATCCAGCAGAAGAAGAGAAATAATAAAGATCAGAGCAGAAATAAACAATATAGAATCTAAAAAAACTGCAGAGCAGATCAACGAAACCAAGAGTTGGTTTTTTGGAAAAATAAACAAAATTGATAAACCTCTAGCCAGGCTTCTCAAAAAGAAAAGGGAGATGACCCAAATAGATAAAATCATGAATGAAAATGGAATTATTACAACCAATTGCTCAGAGATACAAGCAATTATCAGGGAATACTATGAAAAATTATATGCCAACAAACTGGACAACCTAGAAGAAATGGACAAATTCCTAAACACCCACACCCTTCCAAAACTCAATCAGGAGGAAATAGAAAGCTTGAACAGACCCATAACCAGCGAAGAAATTGAATCAGTCATCAAAAATCTCCCAACAAATAAGAGTCCAGGACCAGATGGCTTTCCAGGGGAGTTCTACCAGACTTTTAAAGCAGAGATAATACCTATCCTTCTCAAGCTATTCCAAAAAATAGAAAGGGAAGGAAAACTTGCAGACTCATTCTATGAAGCCAGTATTACTTTGATTCCTAAACCAGACAGAGACCCAGTAAAAAAAGAGAACTACAGGCCAATATCCCTGATGAATATGGATGCAAAAATTCTCAATAAGATACTAGCAAATCGAATTCAACAGCATATAAAAAGAATTATTCACCATGATCAAGTGGGGTTCATTCCTGGGATGCAGGGCTGGTTCAACATCCGCAAATCAATCAACGTGATACATCACATTAATAAAAGGAAAAGATAAGAACCATAGGATCCTGTCAATCGATGTAGAAAAGGCCTTTGACAAAATTCAGCAACCTTTCTTAAAAACCCTCGAGAAAGTCGGGATAGAAGGAACATACTTAAAGATCATAAAAGCCATTTATGAAAAGCCCACAGCTAACATCATCTTCAATGGGGAAAAACTGAGAGCTTTTTCCCTGAGATCAGGAACACGACAGGGATGTCCACGCTCACCACTGTTGTTTAACATAGTGTTGGAAGTTCTACCATCAGCAATCAGACAACAAAAGGAAATCAAAGGCATCAAAATTGGCAAGGATGAAGTTAAGCTTTTACTTTTTGCAGATGACATGATATTATACATGGAAAATCTGATAGACTTCACCAAAAATATGCTAGAAATGATACATGAATTTAGCAAAGTTGCAGGATACAAAATCAATGTCCAGAAATCAGTTGCATTCTTATACACTAAGAATGAAGCAACAGAAAGACAAATAAAGAAACTGATCCCATTCACAATTGCACCAAGAAGTATAAAATACCTAGGAATAAATCTAACGAAAGGTGTAAAAGATCTGTATGCTGAAAACTATAGGAAGTTATATAGGAACTTATATAGGAAAACTATAGGAACTTATGAAGGTAACTGAAGAAGATATAAAGAAATGGAAAAACATTCCATGCTCATGGATTGGAAGAATAAATATTGTCAAAATGTCAATAGTACCCAAAGCTATCTACACATTCAATGCAATCCCAATCAAAATTGCACTGGCATTGTTCTCGAAACTAGAACAAGCAATCCTAAAATTCATATGGAACCACAAAAGGCCCCGAATAGCCAAAGTAATTTTGAAGAAGAAGACCAAAGCAGGAGGCATCACAATCCCAGACTTTAGCCTCTACTACAAAGCTGTAATCATCAAGACAGCATGGTATTGGCACAAAAACAGACACACAGACCAATGGAATAGAATAGAAACCCCAGAACTAGACCCACAAACGTATGGCCAACTCATCTTTGACAAAGCAGGAAAGAACATCCAATGGAAAAAAGACAGTCTCTTTAACAGATGGTGCTGGGAGAACTGGACAGCAACATGCAGAAGATTGAAACTAGACCACTTTCTCACACCATTCACAAAAATGAACTCAAAATGGATAAAGGACCTGAATGTGAGACAGGAAACCATCAAAACCCTAGAGGAGAAAGCAGGAAAAGATCTCTCTGACCTCAGCCGTAGCAATTTCTTACTTGACACATCCCCAAAGGCAAGGGAATTAAAAGCAAAAATGAACTACTGGGACTTTATGAATATAAAAAACTTCTGCACAGCAAAGGAAACAACCAACAAAACTAAAAGGCAACCAACAGAATGGGAAAAGATATTTGCAAATGACATATCGGACAAAGGGCTAGTATCCAAAATCTATAAAGAGCTCACCAAACTCCACACCCGAAAAACAAATAACCCAGTGAAGAAATGGGCAGAAAACATGAATAGACACTTCTCTGAAGAAGACATCCAGATGGCCAACAGGCACATGAAAAGATGCTCAACGTCGCTCCTCATCAGGGAAATACAAATCAAAACCATGCTCAGATACCACCTCTCGTCAGTCAGGGTGGCTAAAATGAACCAATCAGGAGACTATAGATGCTGGAGAGGATGTGGAGAAATGGGAACCCTTTTGTACTGTTGGTGGGAATGCAAATTGGTGCAGCCACTCTGGAAAACAGTGTGGAGGTTCCTCAGAAAATTAAAAATAGACCTACCCTATGACCCAGCAATAGCACTGCTAGGAATTTACCCAAGGGATAAAGAACTGATGCCTAGGGGCACTTGTACCCCAATGTTTATAGCAGCACTCTCAACAATAGCCAAATTATGGAAAGAGCCTAAATGTCCATCAACTGATGAATGGGTAAAGAAATTGTGGTTTATATACACAATGGAATACTACGTGGCAATGAGAAAGAATGAAATATGGCCCTTTGTAGCAATGTGGATGGAACTGGAGAGTGTTATGCTAAGTGAAATAAGCCATACAGAGAAAGACAGATACCATATGGTTTCACTCTTATATGGATCCTGAGAAACTTAACAGGAACCCATGGGGGAGGGGAAGGAAAAAAAAAAGGCGGTTAGAGTGTGAGAGAGCCAAAGCTTAAGAGACTCTTAAAAACTGAGAACAAACTGCGGGTTGATGGGGGGTGGGAAGGAGGGGAGGGTTGGTGATGGGTATTGAGGAGGGCACCTTTTGGGCTGAGCACTGGGTGTGTATGGAAGCCAATTTGACAATACACTTCATATATTGAAAAAAAAAATTAATCCCTTTCCATGTTGAGATTTATTGGGGTTGTTTCCAATTGGGGGCCATTATAAAAAGTGCTGCTTTGATTATTTTTATACATATATTTCGTGAGAAGATTAGGACCATTTATGTTGTGTATATACCTGGAAGTAGAATTGTTAGTTCATAGGGTGGGCATGTGTATTCAGCTTTAGTGCATGCTGCCACACATCTTTTCAAAAAGGAGTTCTATTTACCTGACCTACCTGTCTATGCTTGCTGTTTTCAGTCTTCTTGGTTTTGGCCAACCTGATGGATATGTGTCCCATTGTCACTTTCTCCCCCCACACACACCTTTTTTTTTTAAAGTTTATTTATTTATTTTGAGAGAAAGAGAGAGAGAGAGAGAGAGAGAGAGAGAGAGCGAGCCAGGGAGGGAAAGAGAGAGAGGGAGAGAGAGAATCCCAAGTAGGCTCCACACTGTCAGCACAGAGCCTGCCATGGGGCTTGAACCCATGAACCATGAGATCATGACCTGAGCCAAAGTCAAGAGTCAGATGCTTAACCAACTGAGCCACCCAGGAGCCCCTTTCCCTTTTTAAAATATTTCTGAACTTTTAATTTTGAAATAATTTCAAACTTCTCAGAAAACTTCTAAAATGAATGAAAAGAATTGTCATATATACTTCACCTGGTTTTCTCAAGCAGTAATACACATGCACACACACACACACACACACACACACACACACACACGAGAGGAAATTCCAAGCATTGTTTTTGCACCCCAAAATACATCAGTGTTTATTTCCTAAAAATAAGGACTTTCAATGACATAACTGTAGTCCAGCGATCAAAACTCAAAACATTGACGTTAACATAGTACTATTATCTTATCAACAAATCTTATTCAGATTTTATGAATTGCTGTTTTTGGTTTGCTATCAGTTTCGTATCTACCTCCAGGAAAATGACAGCTCTGTGTGGTCAGGGATCCTGTTCTTGCCTAATTTTCCATTGCTGAGGATAATGCTAGACCTGTAGTAGGTTATCCGTACACATATACTGCTCACATGAATGAACTGATCGATGTCATCTATGGATGTCATACCCCAAACTCTTTCTCAGATACCACTTTACCCTTTCATGACAGTCTTCCCCGAAATGCTTGAAATGGATGTACTAGATTTAATATTATCAATAACAAGCCATTAACATGACCTCCCAGAACAAGTGACTTTGCTCTACTGAGAAAGACTCTACTAGCAAATGCAGAAAACTACAATATGAGGAAGGCTGGACAATGGAAATTTGTTCAGGTGACCAGTTTATGGGAAGGGTGTGAAACTGCTGTACTGAAGAGAGCCTAGATCACGTAAGACTGAAACTTGAAGGGAGGGTAGGTGCAATTTTCTCTCTGTCCATGCTTCTCTCAGGATAAGTCTACTTTTAAAATTAAGTACACTCTTGCTGAGAAATGGCATTTTAAAATCAAAAGCAGCAGCATTATTTCCAGGCTTTCATTTACTTACTTTCGGTCCCCTCTCTTCCTTTCTTGTTTTGAACACTGTGTGGCTAATCAAATATTCCAGAGTATTTAAATCTCCCTGTTTTGATCATCTTAGGGCCAATTATCAAAGCTTATTGCTGAGGTACCAATTGTGGAGAGAGATTTGCGGTGTTGTACGAAATTTAATTGTGCACATTGGTACATATATAATACTGAGATTGTTATTGCTTTAGCCTTACACCATGCTTGTGAGTGGAGGCAATACCTTCGTCACAAGTCACTCTGCAAATGAGCAGAAATGTTAAAAGACTTTCCCAGAGTTACATAGAAAACCTAGAAGGTAGATCTTATGGGGCAGTCACCTCCTTGGCATGGTTTCCATCAAAATGCAAGTATTACAAGTTCTGTTCTTGGTGATCAGGACCTGGAGTCAACGTTGCTTTAGTTAATATATTGCCTTCACGTTGACTCAGAGTGCAGCATTTTCTGACTCATTAAACTGAGTCACACTATGAAAACTCTGCACTATGTTTGTCTTAGGATGTGAAGCTTTCCCCCTAGATTCCTTGTTCCTGGTCTTTATGTACACCAGAATCACCCAGGGGTAATGCTGATTTATGGGGTCTAGAGCAAGAACCAGGATTTGTATTCTTTTTTTTCTTATGTTTGTTTATTTTTGAGAAAGAGAGAGACAGACAGACATGTGGTGAGCACAAGCAGGGGAAGGGCAGAGAGAGAGGGAGATACAGAATCTGAAGCAGGCTCCAGACTCTGAGCTGTCAGCACAGAGACCAATGCGGGGCTCAAACTCACAAATCTCGAGATCATGACCTGAGCTGAAGTTGGACGCTTAACTAACGGAGCCACCCAGGCACCCCCAGGATTTGTATTTTTAACCTCCCCCCAGATGAGTCTTACTAATATTGAGAAATATTTAGCAGTAAGTCAGGATCCAGGGGGCGGTTGTCTGATTCACTGAGAGAGAAATAAAACATGTACTAGGGAAAGGGGTTTATCTCTTAATTTATACAAGCCCTGCCGAGAACATTTTGGCTCTGGCTTGGTACCTTCCATGTGCTAATTAGCCTGTTTTCCTATCAGACATATAATCAAAACCCTACCTAAGAGTTTTTTTTTTTTTAACTTACTCTGGGATCAAAAAAGGCCACAGCTACAGAAAAGGCTAAGCAGTTAGTAGATCATAAGCCTCAGAAAGACTTACGAACTTACAAAATTGTGAAATTTCGGACCTTCACAAATTAAACTGCCTGCTGAAATCTCTACTTACACACACCTCAGGAAGCAGATATTCAAAAGTAGCTTTATGGTTAGGCTTTTGCTGGGAAGGAAAGAAAAAAAAAGGAGAGGAAACCCATTGCATTGGGTTCTGTGTTTTTGTTTGTTTCAGCTCTTATTCCTGTCTACCAGGTCTGAAGTTTTCTATTACCCACACCTCATTTTTATCAGCATGATGAGTATTTTCGTGTGCACCCTTAGTGAGCCTATGAGATGGAAACTTCTGAAATGCTGTGAGAGGCACACCAGGAAATAACTGTGCCAGGCCGAGCTTGATGGTAAGATGGGATAATAAAAACCGTTTACTTCCAGTGCCTCTTAGGTCACATTGTAAAAGATTCTGGAAGTAGACCCCCTTAGCAGCTGAAGATTCAGCGAGTACTTTCAGGTGGAGAGAAATGTATGCTCACCTTTGCTCTTCCTTCCCCAAGGATCAGAAAGTGGCATTACTCGGCCCACACACTGCATTTCCAGGAGACATATTATGTAAGCTGCAAGGAAATGTTTATGTTCTTGAGAGTGTGGTCATGTGACAAGCAAGACCAGGCAGGTGGACAAGAATGAGAGGCTTTGGAAGGAGGAAATCTGAGTTCTGCTTCCTGTTACTGACACGTCCTGTTTCTTCTGGTGTAAATGTCCACATCTGTGAGAGCAGTTGGTAGACTGGAACGTGCTGGAAAGTGGTGATTCCCCAGACATATTTTGCCTTCCACATTTTTCTTTCTTCCCTTTGTTTTCTCCCTGTTTTTCTTAATTTCCTTTTCCTTTCTCTCCATCAAATTCAGCACAACATGTAAACCTTGAGAAAGCCCACATAATAAGAGTACCTGTTGTTTAAATTCTCTTAGGAAATGGTAAGTGATGGCAGCACCAGATCGGTTTCCCATAATGCCCCTGCCAACTCCCAACACCAACGCCCAGCGTCAGCTTCTATTCATCACCACATTGCTGTTGGTCGTGCATGGAGACGTACCATTCTCTACTCATGTCTCCGTAAAGAGAGTGAAGAGGAAAGATCATGAAATCTGAATTTTAACGAGTATCGAGATAGAAAATGTGGTGTCGCTCTCTTCTCTATTAATTTGGTAATGTCCATAATATTTTCCTCAAAAGAAACAAACATGATAAGTATGTCAGATATGCCATTTCCACTTAGCGCATGTAAGATACGTGAAGTGTCTTGTGAATGAATAAGATTCTATCACACCATGTCTGTGCGTGCCTCTGACGTGACCTCTGCCCATTACCATGCGGCATGGCTGAGGTTCTTTGCTGTTCCCATGCCTCCCATGCCGCTCTGTATTCTTTAAAGTGAACATGCTTGGCATTTTGTTCTGTTCCTGTGTTGTTGTTTTGTTTTGTTTTTGTTTGTCTTGTTTTGTTTGCCTTTGCTTCTATTCTTTCACTGAGAAGGCAAAACAGGTGGACTAAGGTATTTAATGTCTCATTGAAACCAATTACATGCTAAACTCTGGATGCTACGTTTTAAGTCTCCCCACTTTCTTTCTTGAGTAAACTCAGACATTCAGTAAGCATTTACTCGGGGTCTACTGTATTCCAGGATTTGTGTTCCAGTTGGTGATAGGAACAAAAAAGTGAGAGGGCAGAAAAAAGTACACAGTAGAGTAAAGCCCACAGCCCTGCCAGAGACCACTGGGGGACCCCTGGATCATGCAAAGTTGGGTTCATTGGAGTAGCACCTTGACACAGTCTCAGCGATGTCTCCCAAAGGGGAAGTTAGAGAAATGCTCTTACAGAAATGGAGTGGGGTGCAGAGGAAGGAGGACTTGGTAATGTCATAAGGTGGTTTTAGGGCAGACATTGGTAAGCAAGTTCTGGGTAGAACATGGTCAGAACATACAAACTAGGTGAGTTGCTGGGCTAGTGAATGCTGGACCATTTTCTGTTCTTGTATGCAGGTTCAGGGAGCATCTGCTAGGTGGAAGGTTCTCATACCTGTTAGGGCTGTGAAGCTCATGATTTTTGAAGCTACCGCAGAGCTAGAGGTAGAGCCAGCCACCAAGCTTCCTGTTCTTACTGAGGTTCAGCTAATTTTCTTCAATAAATGTTACGTGGACTTTTTGCAGGTCTTTGTCCAGGATTTGAAAGAAGTCGACGTAGATCATTTTTGCCAGTACGACTGCTTTTATGGAGGAGCCGATGTTTAGAGTGGATTTCCATCTTGGAAGCATTTCTCTGACTTACTTTTAAATTAGTTGTTCTGGGGATCATATCTCCTACTATTTGGATCTGAAATGAGCCAGTATTAAAATCTCTACAGTTTATTTAGTCTTGACATGACGCCTTGGTACAGATCATCTCCTTTGTGAGTGACACTATGTTTTCAAAGTTGTGATCCATGTCTTTTCTTAGTGACCAGTTGCTTTAGATGGAGAGGTAATAAACTGAACTCAGAGAGAGGTAAAAGTGAAAAGATCAACAAGGCGTCTTTGAGGAAATGATGCTGAAGAAGAGGTGGAATAAGACAAGAGGTAGTGTTAATGATGTATTGGGGTGTGGCAGGATCATCCAGTAAATAATTATTGAGCAGCTGCCATGTATGAGGCTCCACTGTAGACCCTAGGGATATAGCAAATGAACAACAACAACAACAAAAAATGCTGCTTTAATGGAATTTATACTCTGGTGCTAGAATGCGGGTAGGGGGACCCAACACAAACAAATGTGACATGTAGTAAAAGGTACTATGAAGAAAGTAATCTGGCAGCTGAAGGAGACTGAAGGCATGCTGTTTTTCACAGGAAGATCGGATAATTCCTTTCCAATAAGAAGACATGAGAGGGCAGAACTGAATGAAGTAAGGGAGTGCGCCTTGTGATTTTCCTGGGGCAGGGTGTTCTCAGCATAAGCAGTGGTTTTAGAGAGTTGGCAAATTTGGGGCTTGAGGTCTCAGGGGAGAGGAGAAATCCTTGAGAAAAAGAGCTAAATCTGTGAACTTCTCAGGGAGAAGGGGGCAAGGATGATCAGAATAGTAAAGAGCTCTGAGGTGTTTGCATTGCTAAATTTAAGGTGCATCTGGGGAAGACAAGAGTGAGAGGCAGTGGCAAGTGTCTCTTGCCGGAAGAATCAAGTGTTGTGGGGGCGCCGGGGTGGCTCCTGTTGGTTAACGTTCAACTTCAGCTCTCAGTCATGATATCTCAGTTCGTGAGTTCGAGCCCTGCATCAGACTCTGTGCTGACAGCTCAGAGCCTGGAGCCTGCTTCGGATTCTGTGTCTCCCTCTCTCTCTACTCCTCCCTCACTCATACTCTGTCTCTCTCTGTCTCTCTCTGTCTCTCTCTCTCAAAAATAAATGAATAAACATTAAAAAATTTTTAAAAAAAAGTATTGCAAGATTGCCTAAGGCTTCCTGGTTTGAAGTTGTTTGTCATGTGTGTGACCCCACTCTGAGGGGTGGAAGTCCTGAGCAATGTGCTTGGTTGTTACCAGTGTCTTTGCACCTGTTCTGTGGAGTCTTTGTAAAGACTCTGCTCTGTCTTTCAGAAACAAATGGAGGAAACATCAAAGGATCACATACACAGAAGCTTCTCTATATAGTCCTCTTCTGATTTCCAAATCTTAAAACCCTCTGCTTGGTCTAGGAGAACCCAGAATTATGCCCCTCCTAGGAAAGAGGCCACTAGTGATGCTCTTACCTCAGGGGACTGTGCTGTGAACAAGTATCCAAACAACCATGTGAAACAGATCCTTAAATGCAGAGAACAAACTGATGGTTGCCAGAGAGGAAGGGGTTACGGGGATGGGCAAAATGGGCGAAGAGAACTGGGAGGTATAGGCTTCCAGTTATGGAATGAAAAAGTCACAGGGATAAAAGCCATGGCCTAGAGAATATAACCAATGATATTGTAATAGTGATGTATGGTAACACATGGCAGTAGTTGTACTTGTGGGGAACATAGACATGTCAAATAACTATGTTGTACACCTGAAATTAATGTCAGATACTTGAATAAATGAAAGGGTACATAAATAAATTTTTTAAATCAGGGGAAAAAAGGCACATGAATGTATTTTCATTCTGAGAACTTTATCAGTGCAAAAATGCCTAAGGTTTTCCATGTTTTTTTAGAAAGACCTCCAATTTCTAGAGCTTTAAATAAAAGGTGTATATTATTGGCTTATTTGAAGTAATCTGAGTTGCTGTGATGTTTTACTAGAAAAGTTATCTGTTATCTGGTTATCTGGTTATCTGTTTACTCTCTGCTTTATCACTAGTGCCAGAATAATAGATACTCAAAAAGAATTGTTGAGGGGCACCTGGGTGGCTCAGTCGGTTGAGTGTGTGGCTCTTGATTTTGGCTCAGGTCATGATCCCAGGGTCGCAGGTTTGAGCTCCACATTGGGCTCTTTGCCAAGCATGGAACCGGCTTGAGATCTCTCTCTCTTTCTTTCTCTTCCTCCCTCTGCCCCTCTCCCCTGCTCATGCTCTCTCTCTCTCTTTCTCTCTCTCTCTCTCTCTGTCTCAATAAAAAAAAGAATTTGTTGAGTCAATAAGTCTGTTAGATGATACTTTAAAAAAAATTGACAGTTAGTTGTGATCATTACCTCCTCTTCTGGTTCTTTTAAACCTCTTTCTCTCTAAAGGCTCCTGTCCATATGCTTGGGTTTCTCCATCCTCAAAATAAAATGTCCTCCTGTGATTCTTACTCCTTTTGATACTCCAGTATCCCTGGTTCTTGCTCCCTTAATTTACACCCTTCCCTCTTGAAGCCACTGCAATTTTATTTCCACATCTGCAATGCTAGATCCCATTAAAGAAACTATTTTTTCATTGCTAAAACCAGTTGCTGACTTCAGAGCCTTGGTTTACATAGCATATATGATTTCTCCTTAAATATCTATTTACTTAAACTGCATGACCTATTTCTCTCCCGCTTCCTACATCTCTTTCTGAACACTTCCCTTGCTCTGTTCCCTCCTTAAATGTTGGTCTTCCTCAGCTCTGCCCTTACCCATTCTTCTCTTCTCTTGCTCTGTTCTCTTCCTACAGAAAGATCGTCTAGAGAAAGCAGCTGACTGAACTCCAGACAAAGACTCAAATAGGCATCTCACATTTAACTGTCCAGCAACCTGGGTTTATTATTTTTGTCTCATTCCTCTCTTTCTCCTCCTCCATCTCTTTAAATTCCCCTTTCTTCTTTACCATCTACATCCAATCTGTCACTAGGAGATGCCAATTTTGCCTGCTGTGTATGTCTTGAACCCTGAATCCTTCTCATCATTCCCTGTTTTTGTTTTTACCTTGGTTCAGAATCTCATTGCCTCTAGTCTGTATTGTTTAGTCAGTCTCCTGACAGGTCACTCTGCTCGCCTCATCCTCTGCTCCAATGAGATACCAGAAGGTTATGTAGGAAAGATGAAACTGACATCTTTTATGTTATTATTTGTTTTCTTTTCCTACAGATCCATTTGAGACCATAAAAAGGCAACAATCCTCCTTGGTATTATTACTTCATTTGCTAAGCATACCCTTTTTAGATAAGTGGCAAATTGGAGCAGTGTCCAATTTTATATTAATGGATCATCGATCCAACTAATTCCTTCAAAATAATGTGTTATGGTGATGGTTCGGAGACCTTCCCCATGTAGCAATTTTGGTTCCTTCTGCAAAAGCCATTCCCCTACTTTTCTAATAAGCATTTATTTTCCACACAATCACAAATTTTAGGGGAAGCCAGCCACATTTCCAGGGCCAGGCCATGGATCTGGAATTGAACTAAGCCAACTCTAGTGGTACTTTTTTCACCTTCAAATAATTAGTGTAGGCAAAGGTATATGTCAAAAGTCTGTCCCTTGACTGGAAATCTGCCGAGGATCTCTGGGAATTGTTTTCTTGCTGATAGATTGAGACATTTCTCAAAACTGGGAAAACGTGGCTTCTGTTTCTTCTGCTGGGCAGTGTCCTGAAAGTGTGATTGCTGGAACTGTTGCAGCCATCTGGCAAGCATGAGACGAGCTAGTAGGAGGAGCTGCTGAAAGTGACAGTGTGGCAAAATGTAAAGAACCTGGGTCTTAGATAACGTTTTTCAGTTGCTCTATCTCTGAAAATCTTCTACTGAGAAAAAGAGAAGAAAAAAAATCCCCCTCTTATTGAACACCATTGCACTGAGAATTTATATTTCTTTTTTTAAATTTTTATTTATTTTTATTTTTTTAAGTTTTTATTTAAATTCCAGTTAGTTAACATGTAATATGTTTCAGGTATACAATATACTGACTCAACACTTTCATCCAACACTCGGTGCTCATCACGACAAGTGGACTCCTTAATCCCCGTTATCTATTTCAGCCATTCCCCCTCTGGAAGCCAATAGTTTGTTCTTTATAGTTAAGAGTCTGTTTCACAGTTTACCTCTGTCTCTCTTTTCCTTTTGCTGGTTTGTTGTGTTTCTTAAATTCCACATAGGAATGAAATCATATGGAATTAATCAGGGAAATACAAATCAAAACTGTAATGAGATATCACCTCACAGAATGGTTACAACCAACAACACAAGAAACAACAGGTATTGGCAATGATGTGGAGAAAAAAGGAACCCTCTTGGACTGTTGGTGGGAATGTAAATTGGTGTACCCCTCTAGAAAAGAGTATGGAGGTTTCTCAAAAAGTTAAAACTAGAACTACCCTATGATCCAGCAATTGCACTACTAGGTATTTACCCAAAGGATTCAAAAATACTAATCCAAAGGGATACATGCACCCCTATGTTTATTCACAATAACCAAATTATGGAAAGAGCCCACGTGCCCATTGACTGATAAATGGGTATAGAAGAAGTGGTGTGTGTGTATACACATACACACACACACACACACACACACACACACACACACACGTATACACACACATACATACATACACAATGGAATATTGCTCAGCCATAAAAAAGAATGAAATCTTGCCATTTGTAATGATGTTGATGGAGCTAGAGAACATAATGCTAAGCAGATTTATATTTCTTGAGGTCATACTCTTAACTGATTTCCTAAGACCCTTTGTTTTGGTGGCATGTTCTTGGTCACTAAAGGTCTCATTTGTCATCATAGAAGTCTTGTCTGAAGAACTATTTTTTTCAGTTAATTTGATTTGTTTAAAAAGATCAGAATCGTGAAAGAGTTAAAAGTAAATTTAGAAATCTTGTAGTTCAACTTCTAACATACTCCATTCTTTTTTTTGGAGCTGGAGAGGCATAAAACATAGTTCAATCAGTATGAATAGGTCAACTTTATTTTTATACTTAAAGAAACAGGACCCAAAGAGCTTGAAAGGCTTACTAATGATCTCACCACAGTAGCAACCCTGGGATTAAAATTCTCATTCTCTATGCTTGTGTCCACTTGGCATCATCGATCTTTTTAAATATTGAGTCATCCTGTGGTCATTTCTGCTTTCACTCAGGAAGCGTCTACTTGTTCAGTCACCCAAGTTGCTTCTCCTTATACGCCTGCAGATGGCCACTGTCAGTCTCCCTGACACTGAGAATGCGTATGTGTAAATGGGTTTGACCCCACACAAAACCCTTTTTGGATTTTTGAAAAGTGACAGCTGAGTCACTGAGTGCAGGTCACGTCCTGACACCTCAGAGTTCAAGAAGGTTCCTGGATTTACTTTTGAGTAGTCTATACTGGTAAGTGAATTAGCAAATGCAGGCAATTACCCAAATAATTTAAGCCAAGAAAATGCACCTGACTTTCAGGTTTTTGATGTTCCAGACCTTGGGCTTCAGTGTATTTGTTCTTACCTCTAATATCATGTGTTAGTGTAGTCCTGGATCTAGTGGTAGGCGTGAATCTCCCTGTAAAATCCCTGTTGGAATCTTTCTTTAAATGGATAGAGTAAGAGCAATCTAATGATAGGAAGCCAGAATAGTCTGAGTTTATGGAAAAGGAAACAGAGTCCCGTGGCATGATCCCTGAGCTCCAGGCACAACCCTTGAGTTGAGGCTATTCAGTGCCAGCCTGTTTTCTTTTGGTTCAGATTTCATGGAGGTCCCAGCCAACCCTTATCAGCAGCTGCTGTGCTGAGGAAGCCAAGAGGTCTTGCTTCTGACCTTGTCTGGGCTCTCCTTCTGCCCTGCCGACTAAACACTCCCTCTAAAACCCCACATAAATTCCATCATGACCTCATCTGCCTATGTCTCCATTCTTTGAGAAGGGAGTGGGGTGAAAAAAATGTTAGAGGGACAGTGTTGGTGAGTTAATTGAATTGTACACATATTTAACATTGAGATCCTACAAGAACCTAATGTAAGCTTTCATTTGTTCAAATGGATGAGATGCTCATTTAGTTTCAAGAGGTATTTTGAACCTCACTGGAGGTTTAGTTTCCTTGTCTAGAGATGTCTATGTTGAATACCATCTTGCCAACTGTTGTGACAGCTCGGTGACCAAAACTAATGCATGTAGAGGAAAAGAGAGGGGTTGGGGTACAAAGTAGTCATTCTGTTTTCTGTGATGGTTCTGCATTTGGAGTGTTGTTGAGAGGCTAGAATGGTAGTTTTCTTCCACAAAATAAGCATTCAGTGGTTTGTAACTAAGCACATCATCGTGTGTTATTGGGACAAAGCAGACCTTCATAATTTTAGTTTCTTTTGGTGTAAGGTAAAAAGTGCCCTTTGACTTTTATTGGCGATAGCATTTCCTTTTCATTCCTGGGCACATGGCAAAGATGTTTGTGAGACAGAGGTAGATGAGAAGGTGTCACATATTAGTGTTTCTTTCTGATTCTCTAAGAAGAAAGTTGTTTTCCCTTTCTCTCTAGTCATACATGGTAATAAGTTGTTTGTCTTCAAGAATTAAATCTTAGGTCAACTATACTTCAATTTTTCAAAGTTTGTATTAGAAACTTTTATCATATGTATTAGAAATTAGTCAAATACAATATGGTATTCTAAATTGGATCCTGGAATGAAAAAAAGGACATTAGTGGGGAAAATGGGTGAAGTATGCATAAAATCTGTAGAAAAAAAAATGGAAGGTTTTTCTTTTCTCGCTTTCTTGTGCACAATAACCTATTGCCAATCATTATAGTTATGCTAATAGGTGTTTCTAGAAAAGTAAAATACAATTTTAAGGTTTTTTGCTTTATGTTTAGTTTAGGTGGATTTTTCTTTTTTTTTAATTAAAAACATTTTTAATGTTCATTTATTTTTGAGAGAGCATGAGTGGGGGAGGGGCAGAGAGAGAGAGAGAGAGAGGCACAGAATCTGAAGCAGGCTCCAGGCTTAGCTGAAGCTGAGCTGTCAGCACAGAGCCCTACATGGGGATCGAACTCACCAACTGTGAGATCATGACCTGAGCCAAAGTCGGATGCCTAACCTACTGAGCCACCCAAGTGCCCCTAGGTGGATTTTTCTTATTATTTGTCTTATGTTTGTTTATTTTTGAGAGAGAAATGGAGCATGAGTCAGGGAGTGGCAGAGAAAGAGGGAGACACAGAATCCCAAGTTGGCTCCAGGCTCTGAGCTGTCAGCACAGAGCCCAACACAGGGTTCAAAATCACGAACCATGAGATCATGATCTGAGGTGAATTCGGACATTTATTAGGTGGAATTTTCTACTGCAGATTCTGATACCAAAGAATATCAAAGAATATAGTGGTGGGAAGTGTTCAGCTTCTATCAAGTCCAAATCCTGTCCTGTTCTGGTTAAGCACCATCTTTAAAAAGGAATAAAGGAAAATGATTGTGAGTTTGGAGGAGAGAATGAGAACTATTTAGCTGTGACATTCGTGACTGAGGTCTCAGGGGAGAAGAGGATTAAGGTGCTTACAGACTACTGTTAAATATAACTCTTATCCCTGAGAAGAGTTGCTGGGCGTGCCAACGCATTCTTGAATCTTAAATGAGTCAGACTGGGCTCAACTGACAAGTTTTTTGTTATTCCTTCATCATGAGCCTGATCATTTCTTCTTCACAGTCACATGTCAAGCCCTGTCTTCATAGTCCGCTGGGTATCCTTTTGGGTAAGGTTCTCACTGTGCACACTGTTCCTATATTTAGGAATCATTGGTTCCTTTAGGGATCTAGATGCCATCTCATGTGCTGCCACATACGGAGCTATGCGTTGATTGTTTCCTTCTTTCCTTCCTTCCCTCCTTCCCTCCCATTCATTCATTCATTCATTCATAATGAGTGTCTTCTATTTGCAAGACATCTGGGATAAATAAGAAACCCAAGCCCATGGTCTACTAAGGAAGGTTATGTCTTTTTTTTAAAGTTCATTTATTTATTTTGAGAGAGACAGAGATTGCATAAGTGGGGGGCGGGGGGAGAGAGACAGAGACAGAGAGGCAGAGAGACAGAGGGAGAGAGAGAATACCAATCAGGCTTCACGCTGTCAGTGCAGAGCCAGACGTGGGGCTCGAACTCACGAATGGTGAGATCATGACCTGAGCCAAAACCAAGAGTTGGATGCGTAACGGGACGCTTAACCAACTGAGCCACACAGGCACCTTGGTCACATCTGTATTCATATCATTATAATGCAGTGGGGAAAATGAGTGGAGCCATGGGAGAGGTATGAGGGCAGGCAGGAACTCAGATGTGGAGAAGCCTCTTCTAGTAAACAGGATCAAGAAGGGCTTTGTAGCTTTGCTTAGAAGTCTCAAAGTGTTGAGACAGAGAAGAAAAGAAAATTGATTGAATGAGAAACACAATCAGAGACTGGCATTCCATATGCTGATGGCCTTAGAACTCTTGTCCTTTTCTTTCTACCTGAAGGCATAAAGGAATTCTTGACTTTTTATTCTCTTATATTTTTTAATGCTTATTTAGTTTTGAGAGACAGAGAGAGATGGAGAGAGAGAGAGAGAGAGAACAAGTGGGGTAGGGGCAGAGGGAAAGGGGGACAGTAGATCTGAAGCGGGCTCTGTACTAACAGCACAGAGCCTGATGCAGGGCTCGAACTCATGAACCATGAGATTGTGACCTGAGCTGAAATCAGACATTCAAACGACTGAGCCACCCAGGTGTCCCAACTTTTTTTTTTATTATTACCATGAAACCACCTTGATGGCAATTAATCTATATACATGGAAATTGGTTTTACTGTCTTCTTCTCTACCATAGATATTTGCATGACATCTGTGAAATCAATGCCAGAAATTTTAGCAGGGAAACACTTCTTAAGAATTTTCTTATAACCCTTGGAATTTCTTGTAACTCGAACAAAGAATCTTAAAAACACAGGGATCTTCAGAAATTTTAACCTAGGCTCACTAACTGTCCCCATTTTCTAGATGAAGAAACTGGGGCCCAGAGAGGGATCTGGATCTCTCATAAATGACCAGGTTAGGAGAGTATGGATTAGAATTAAGGCTTTTAGAAGCTTATATAATTTGGATCAAGTCAGCATGGGTAATATATGAGGGAGAATTGGAAGAAAAGGTAGCAATGAGGAGATCATTTGGAATTTCTCTAACTGGAGTGCCTGGGTGGCTCAGTCGGTTGAGCATTTGACTCCTAACTTCAGCTCAGGTCATGACCACAGGGTGATGGGATCCAGTCCCGTGTTGGGCTCCATGCTGAGCATGGAGACTGCTTAAGATTCTCTCTCATGCCCCTTCTCCCTCTACCCCTTCCCCCTGTGCGTGCTCTCTCTCTCTCTCTCTCTCTCTCTCTCTCTCTCTCTCTCAAAAAAAAAAAAAGTTCTCTTACTGCAGAAAGTGTAGACAGAGTTTTTGGAAGTAGCTTCCTTTCTTATCTCCCTTCCTTCGCTTATGTCCATCCTTCCACATTTTTGCCACAACCTGGGAAATGGAGCTACTCCCACCATTTTAGTGAAACCCAACTGGATAAACCTTCTCAGTCTCCTAGACTGCCCCCCACAATCACACTTCCATTTCACTCAAGGTCTCAGCATGGACTTTGCTTTACCTTCACTTGGTCCTTCTTCTCTGCTCTTCAGGTCTTTATGTAGATCTGGGGCTTCCGACCTGTATTAATTTCCTTCTCCCTAAAGAACTCTTACCATTTGTTATAAGGTAGGCCTACTGGCACCACATTCCCTCCATTTTTGCTTGTTTGAAAAAAGTCCTTATTTCTCCTTCAGTTTAGGGGAACCATTTCACTGAGTACAAAACTCTAGGTTATTTTTCCTCCCTGCTCAACGTTGTAAATGCTTCACTCTACTTCTTGCTTGCATGGTTTCTGAGAAGTCATATGTAACTCTTATCTTTGTTTCTCCATGGGTAAGTTGCTTTCTTGCCTTTGGTTTTTTTTAGGGTTTCTCCTTTACCTTTGATTTTCTTTCATTTGAAAGTGATACACCTCAGTGTCACCTTTTTGGCATTTATCCTGTTTTGTGTTCCCTGAGCTTCCTGGATCTTTGGTTGGGTGTCTGAAATAATACAGAGAAATTCTCAGTCACTGTTGTTCCAAATACCACTTCTGGTTCCTTTCTCTCTTTCTTCTCCTTCTGGCATTCCCATCCCTTGTATAATTGTCCCGCAATCCTTGGAGGGCCCCCTGTCTATGCTTTTCTTCAGTCTTTGTTCTTTTTGCTTTTTGGATTTTGTGAATTCTGATCATCCTCTTGTGCAGAGATTCTGTCCTCAACTGTGTCCAGTCTCCTAATAAGCCTGATCAAAGGCATTCTTCATTTCTGTTTGTGTTTTTGATTTCTAGTACCTCTTTTCAGTTTTTTTTTTAAATAGAGATTTCCATTTCTCTGCTTACATTCACCATCTGTTCTTGCATACCATCTACTTTATCCATTAAAGCTCTTACATATTAATTAATCTTAGATATTTTAAATTCCCCATTTGATAATCCCAACATCCCTTTCATGTCTGGTTCTGATGTTTGCTTTGTTTCCTCACACTGTGGTTTGAAGTTTTGGGGATTTGTTTGTGTGTTTGTTTGTTTTTTGCTTTTTGGTATGCCTTACAATTTTTTTTCCTTTTCTTTTTTTCTGTTGGGGGGAAGACAAACATTTTTAGAAAATATTGCTTTATGATCATTGTCCTTGTAATTTCTTCTTGGTAGCTGGATGTGATATACTGGGTAGAAGGAAGTACTATAAATAGGCTTCACTAATGTTATGGTAAAGTGTGGAGGAAGGAGAAACCCTTGACAGCCCTATTGTCAGGTCTCAGTGGTCTAGTGAGCTGGTGCCTCTAGATTGTGAACTTCACAAGTGTTTCTCAGATTTTTCCTCCCCACTTAGGTGGGACAGACTGACTAGAAGAATTTGGGTTTTCCAGTCCCTGGTCAGCAAGGCATTGATAATAAGCCAACTCATTAGGCTTATTCACAAGTTTCCCTTTGTTGAGAACAAGAGTGATCCAAGGTATTGGAAAATTGTTCCTTTCCCCTCTTCCCCCGGCTCAAAGCACAAGGTGACTTTTTACTCAATATTTACTGTAGGAGTCTGGTTGAGCTGCTAAAGGTAAATCTCACAATATTGTGGGGGGTCTCCCTAAAACTGGGTCTCCCTGGAAATTTTAGCTCTCAGAGTTGTCTCTGCTGAGCATCCAGCAATTCATCAATTACAGTTCAGACTTTTCTGTGCCAGTACTGGTTCCCACAGTGGTTTCTGCTTGCTGTAAGTCTCTGCTCCAGTAAGCTATGTCTCTCTATATTTGCTTATCTGTCTTTCCAATCTTGGGGCAGTGATATGCCCTGTGTCCTCTCCTGTCTTATGGATCCAAGAAGAATTGTTGACTTTTCAGCCTGCTCAGCTTTGAATTGTTAGAGTGTTGACTTCCAAGCTCCTTACATGTGGAACCAGAGACCAGAAGTCTTAATTGTGAATTTTTAATTAAATCCTTATTTATGTTTTATTTCCTTAAGCTCCTCTTTATGCTTTATTTAATTAAGCTCATGGTAGCTAGACCCAAAATAGGCACAATCAATCTCCTCATTTCCCATTTATAAATGTGTGTGTGTTTGTGTATATATATATATATATATATATCTGTACATCTCTACAGATGGTCCTTGACTTATGATGGTTTGACTTAAGATATTTTTTGACTTTGCAATGGTATAAAAGTGATATGCATTCATTAGAAACCATATTTTAAAGTTTGAATTTTTATCTTATTCTAGGCTAGTGATATGCCTTACAATACTCTCTTTTGATGCTGGGCAGTGGCAGTGAGCCACAGCTACCCATCAGCCGTTTGATTACAAGAGTAAAGAACTGATACATTTACAACTGTTCTGTACCCATGCAACCATTCCGTTTTTCACTTTCAGTAGAGTATTTAATACATTACATGAAATATTCAATACAGGCAGCTGGGAGGCTCAGTCAGTTGGGCGTCAGATTTTCAGGTCATGATGTCACGGTTGGTGGGATTAAGCCCGAGTCAGGCTCCGTGCTGACAGCTTGGGATTCTCTCTCTGTGTCTCTCTCTCTGTCTCTCTCACTTGCTCTCTCTTCTCTCTACCCCTTCCCTGCTCACATTTGCTCACTCTCTCAAAATAAATAAGTAAACATTTTACAATATATTTTATTATAAAACAGGCTTTGTCTTAGATGATTTCGTCCAACTGTGGGCTAATGTAAGTGTTCTGAGCTTGTTTAAGATAGGCTATGCTAACCCTACAATGTTTGGTAGGTTAGGTATATTAAATGCACTTTTGACTCATGATTTTTTAAATTTACGATGTTTGTTGGGATATAACCACATCATAAATTGAAAAAGATTTGTACATGTGTGTATACGTCCTTTTCTAATTTCTTTAATAATCTTTCATTTCTCTTTATTTTTAATCCAGAATATCTTAATTTGGAGTTAACCAGGTTTCTCCTATTTGTCTTACCCTGTTTTCCATAGGATAAGCTCCAACAAATATTAATGCACAAAATTCTAATTAGTCCAACTAGGTTTTTTTTGTTTTGTTTTGTTTAGCCTATTCACTCATAATAAAATGCATGGATGGACATAACATTTCATGTTTAAATAGACATGACTCTGGCTTTCTCAGATGGAAGCACACACAGCAGTGGGATAGGAGGGAGCTTCTCCAAGGCTCGGGTGGGTAAGGACCCTTCTGCCCTCCTCTCACCTGCCAGGAAGGTGGTGCTCATCTCTTTTGGTAGACAAAGCATGAGAGATGCCAACTGAGCCCCTCAGTCCCTACCATTTAGCCCTGAGATTACAGGAGAATCTCTCAATTTGGGAACTGATTGATAATGATCTGTGGCTTTTATTATGTATGTTTTTAAAACTCTATGTACCTTGTTTCTGTAGCTTTGTGTTTATTTTAATTTTTAATTTTTTAATTTTTTTAATTTAATTTTTATTTTTATTTAAATCCAAGTTAGTTAACATATAGTGTTAACTAACACTATAGTTTATGTGTTACACTTTCAGGAGTAGAACTTAGTGATTCATCACTTACATATAATAGTTGTTACATCTTAACAAGTGCCCTCCTTAATACCCATAACCCATCTAGCCCATCCTCCTGCAACACTCCTCCAGCAATCCTCAGTTTGTTCTCTTTATTTTAGAGTCTCTTATAGTTTGTCTCCCTCTGTTTTTGTCTTATATTTCCTTCCCTTCCCCTATGTTCATCTGTTAAACATTTGTTAAGAAACAAAAGTTTCTTAAATTTCACATATGAGTGAAATCATGTATCTGTCTTTCTCTGACTGATTTATTTGGCTTAGCATAATACATTCTATTTCCATCCACATTGTTGCAAATGGCAAGATTTCATTCCTTTTGATTACCGAGTGGTATTCCATTGTTACATATACCCAAGTAATATTCCATTGTTTTATATATCACATCTTTTTTTATCCATTCACTTGTCAATGGACATTGGGCTCTTTCCATAAATTAGCTACTGTTGATAGTGCTGCTCTAAACATTGGGGTGCATGCACCCCTTTGTATCAGCAATTTTTTGGTATCCTTTGAATACTAGGTATTTAACCTAGTAGTGCAATTGCTGAATTGTATAACTTAACTCTATTTTTAATTTTTTGAGGAACTTCATACTGTTTTCCAGAGTGACTGGATCAGTTCCCACCAGCAGTGCAAAAGTGTTCCCATTTCTCTGCATCCTCAACAACATCTGTTGTTTCCTGAGTTGTTAATTTAGACATTCTGATGGATGAGGTGACATCTCATTGTGGTTTTTATTTGTATTTCCCTGATGATGCGTGATGTTGTGCATCAACATTCTTTTCGAGTGTCTGTTCGCCATCTGGATGTCCTCTTTTGAAAAGTGTCTGTTCATGTCTTTTGCCCCCTTATTCTTTGGATTTTTTTGTTTTCTGGATGTTGAGTTTGATAAGTTCTTTATAGATTTTTAAATACTAACCCTTTATCTGATATGGCATTTGCAAATATCTTCTATTCCATTGGTTGCCTTTTAGTTTTGTTGATTGTTTTCCTTTGCTGTGCAGAAGCTTTTCATCTTGATGAGGTCCCAATAGTTCATTTTGTTTTGTTTCCCTTGTCTCTATAGATATGTCTAGTAAGAAGTTGCTGTGACAAAGGTCAAAGAGGTTGTTGCCTGTGTTTTCCTCTAGCGTTTTAATGGTGGCCTGTCTTACATTAGGTCTTTCATCCGTTTTGAGTTAATTTTTGTGTATGGTGTAAGAAAGTGGTCCAGGTTCATTCTTCTGCATGTTGCTGTCCAGTTTTGCCAATACTGTTTGCTGAAGAGACTCTTTTTTCCAGTGGTTATTCTTTCCTGCTTTGTCAAAGATTAGTTGGTCATGCATTTGTGGGTCTCTTTCTTGGTTTTCTATTCTGTTCCATTGATCTTTGTGTCTGTTTTTGTGCCAGTACCATACTATCTTGATGATTACAGCTTTGTAATAAATAAATTGTGATGCCTCCAGCTTTGGTTCTTTTTCAACATGACTTTGGCTATTCGGGATTTTTTCTGGTTCCATTGAAATTTTAGAATTGTTTGCTCTTGCTCTGTGAAGAATACTGGTGTTATTTTGACAGGAATTGCATTGAATGGCTTAGATTGCTTTGGGTAGTATAAACATTGTAGCAATATTTGTTGTACCAGTCCATGAGCAGGGAGTATTTTTTCCATTTCTTTGTGTCATCTTCAATTTCTTTTATAAGATTTCTGTAGTTTTCAGCATAGAGACTTTTACCTATTTGGTTAGGTTTATTCCCAGGTATTTTATGGTTTTTGGTGCACTTGTAAATGGGATCGATTCCTTGATTTCTCTTTCTGCTGCTTCATTATGGGTGTATAGAAATGCAATTGATTTCTGCATGTTGATTTTATATTCTGCAATTTTGCGGAATTCATATATCAGTTCTAACAGTTTTTTTGTGGAATCCTTCAGGTTTTCCACATAGAGTATCATGTCCTCTGTGGAGAGTGAGAGTTTGACTTCTTTCTTGCCAGTTCAGATGAATTTTATTCTTTGTGTTGTCTGATTACTGAGGCTAGGACTTCTGGTACTATGTTGAACAACAGTGGTAAGAGTGGACATCCCTATCATGTTCCTGACCCTAGTGGGAAAGGTCTCAGTTTTTCCCCATTGAGGATGATATTAGCTGTGGGTCTTTTGTATATGGCTTTTATGATGTTTGGGTATATTCCTTCTATACCTACTTTCTTGAGAGTTTTATCAAGAAAGTTTGCTGTATTTTGTCAAATGCTTTTTCAGCGTCTATTGAGAGGATCACGTGATTCTTATTCTTTCTTTTATTCATGTGGTGTATCACATTGATTGATTTGTGGATATTGAACTACCCCTGCTACCCAGTAATAAATCCCAGTTGATCGTGGTGAATAATTCTTTTAATGTATTGTTGAATTTGATTTGCTAGTATCTTGTTCAGAATTTTTGCATCCATGTTCACCAGGGAAGTTGGTTTGTAATTTTTCTTTTTAGCTGAGTCTTTCTGGTTTTGGAATCAAGGTAATGCTGGCCTCATAGAATGAATTTGGAAGTTTTCCTTCCATTTATATTTTTTGGAATAGCTTCAAGAGAATAGGTGTTAACTTTTCTTTAAATGTTTTATAGAATTCTCCTGGGAAGCCATCTGGCCCTGGACTTGTGTTTGTTGGGAGATTTTTGATTACTGATTCAATTTCTTTACTGGTTATGGGTCTGTTCAGATTTTCTACTTCTTCCTATTTCAGTTTTGGTAGTTTACAGGTTTCTATAAATTTATCCATTTCTTCCAGATTTCCCAATTTGTTGGCATATAATTGCTCATAATATTCTCTTGTTGTTTATATTTCTACAGTGTTGGTACTGATCTTTTTCATTAGTAATTTTATTTATTTGAGTCCTTTTTCTTTTTGATAAATGTGGCTTAGGGCTTCTCAATTTGTTAATTCTTTCAAAGAAACAGCTCCTAGTTTTGTTGATCTACTCTACTGGTTTTTTATTTCAATATCATTGATTTCTACTCTAATCTTTATTATTTACCTTCTTATGCTAGTTTTGGACTTTATTTCCTATTATTTTTCCAGCTACTTTAGGTGTAAGTTTAGGTTGTATGTTTGAGACATTTCTTCCTCCTTTAGGAAGGTCTGGATTGCTATATACTTCCCTCTTATGACCACCCTTGCTGCATCCCAAAGGTTTTGAACTGTCATGTTTTCATTTTCATTGGCTTACATGTACTTTTTAATTTCCTTTTTAATTTTTTGGTTAACCCATTCATTCTTTAGTAGGATTTTCTTTAATCTCCAAGTATTTGTGGTCTTTCCAAATTTTTTCTTGTGGTTGATTTCAAGTTTCATAGAATTGTGGTCTGAAAATATACATGGTATGATTTCAATCCCTTTCTATTTGTTGAAGGCTGATTTGTGACCAAGTCTATGATCTTTTCTGGAGAATGGTCCATGTGCACTCCAGAAGAATGTGTATTCTGCTTTAGGATGAAATGCTCTGAATATATCTATTAGGTCCATCTGATCCAGTGTGTCATTCAAATTCATTGTTTCCTTGTTGATTTTTCTGCTTCAGTGATCTGTCCATTGTTGTAAGTGGGGTGTTAAAGCCCCCTACTATGATAGTATTATTATCAATGAGTTTCTTTATGCTTGTGATTAATTGATTTATATATTTGGGTACTTCATGTTGGGAGCATAAATATTTACAATTATTAGATCTTCTTAGTAGATAGATGCCTTAATGATGATATAATGTCTTTCTTCATCTCTTATTATAGTCTTTGTTTTAAAATCTAGTTTAATTGATCTAAGTACGGCTACTCTGCCTTTCTTTTGACCTCCTTGAGCATGATAGATGGTTTTCCATCCCCTTACTTTCAATCTGCAGGTGTCTTTAGGTCTAGAATCAGTCTCTTGTAAGTAGTATGTAGATGGATCTTTTTTTTTTTATCCATTCTGATACCCTATGTCTTTTGATGGAAACATTTAATCCATTTACATTTACAGTGATAATTAAAAGATAGGAATTTAGTGCCATTGTGTTGCCTATAGAGTTGGTGTTTCTCATGATGTTCTCTGGTCCTTTCTAGTCTTTGTTGCTTTGATCTTTTGTGTTTTTTTTTTCTCCACTCAGAGAGTGCCCGCCCCCCCTTAAATTTTCTTGCAAGGCTGGTTTAGTGGTCAATAACTCCTTTCATTTTTGTTTTCCTGGGAAACTCTTCATCTCTCCTTCTATTTTGAATGACAGCCTTGCTGAATAATGACTTTTTGGCTGCATATTTTTCCAATTCAGCATGTTGAATATATGCTCCTTTCTGGCCTGCCGAGTTTCTGTGGATAGATCCATTGCGAACCTGATCTGTCTCCCCCTGGAGGTTAAGGACTTTTTCCCCCTTGGTGCATTATTATTCATTCCTTGTCTGTGTAATTTGTGAATTTGGCTGATATGCCTTGGTTTTTGTTGAATCTAATGGGAGTTCTGTGTACTTCTTGGATTTTGATGTATGTGTCCTTCCCCAGGTTAGGAAAGTTTTCAACTATAATTTTCTCACATAAACCTTCTGTCCCTTTTTCTCTCTCATCTTCTGGGACTCCTGTAATATGAATGTTATTCCTCCTTAATAAGTCACTAAGTTATCTAAGTCTTGTATTGTGATCTTTTGCCTTTGTTTCCCTCTTTTTTTTTCTGCTTCATTATTTTCCATAATTTTATCTTCAATCTCACTGATTGGCTGCTCAGCTTTGTCCATCCTCACCATCGTGGCATCCATTCAAGACTGCATGTCAGTCCAGTTATAGCATTTTTAATTTCAGCCTGATTAGCTTTTAGTTCTTTTATCTCTACAGAAAGGGATTCTCTGGTGCCTTCTATGCTTTTTTCAGCTACATCTAGTATTCTTATAATTCTTATAATTATATAATTACGAGTATATAATTATATATTCTTATAATACATCTTACTTGTATCTATGTTGATTAAATTTCTGGCCATGATTTGTTCCTGTTCTTTCTTTTAGGGTGAATTCCTCCATCTGAAAGTTCTCTGGCTCCAATTATGCAGATTGTTGTGTTAATCCTTAGATAAATTTCCTAGGTGTTCAAAACGGTTTGGTGCTGGTCTAGCTGCATTTCAGGGACAAGACAAGCTCAGGGTCCCCATACTGCTCTGCCATCTTAACTCCATCCTCTGTATACATGTTTTTAATTAGAGATTCAGAGAGCATAGTTGCTTCATCCCACATTGGATTTACTGAGCAACTATTTTCTAAAAATGATAGCGTTATTCAGAAATGTATTTGCATTCACCAAAACACATTGAATTAAGGCACATGCTGTTGCTTGCTGGTGCAGCTGTAAAAAATCTAGGCAGGACAAAGAATAGGAATGAAGTAAACATAAAACTTTAAATACATATTTTTGTGTGAGAAATGTGTTTTGTTTCTCCTGGTCTGAAAAGTTTCTGATACTTTGACTAACTGGGTCCACTCTCGTGATACTTAAAGAAAGGTTGGCCTCAGGTAAGTACATACTATTTAGCTCAAGAAATTTAGTTTAGTAAAATGTAGTAAATTCATTCTGGAACTCATACCGCACCAAGTGAGTATAATGAATGCATGGCACCGTTAGCAGGCATTATGGTAATTTTGCCAACTGCAAAAAAATGAAGTCTTTCTCAAGGATACAAACATCTATATATAGTGGTGAGAAAATAGCAAATCAAGCTCTAACTTTTGTAAAACATAAGATGCAGTGTTGCTCAGCACCTAATAAGCACTTAGTAAGTACTTTTCCTGTTTTTTATTGACAGAAATCTACTCTACAGTGGACTGTTTGGTCCTTTATAAATTAGATTGAACAGTCTGGGCTGAAGCTTCAATCAATCATTTCTGAATGTATTCTAATCTTCTTCCTTTTCTTTTGTGTATGGTCTGGTGACAGCCTGAGACTAGCTTTTCTATTTATTGATGTTTTCCTCCCTCCTAGTCACCAACTTAGTTTGTCTGCTATTTCTAGCATTACCTGTTAATCCCCATCTTAATTTACTGAATATATGACTCTTCCAAAATCATTTCTGCTGTGCCCCGATATATAACACCATTGCCTCTAGATCACAAAGCCTTGTCTCTTCCTTCATTTGTGAGTTTCTTTACAGCCTATTTCCTCCACAAAGTTTACTTTTACTTTTCTTACACATCTCATCCTCTGTGCCTGAGCATGTGATAACTGCCTATAACGTACAATGAAAGTTCCATTTAATTCTTTATCCCCATAGCTCATTGTTACTGTATTTTTACACCTTTCCTGGTGGTAAAATCAGACTAATTTTTATGTAATTGGAAATTTTATTTTCTAATAATCATATATGCATGCATATTTAATATTTAGTATGAACTTTTTATACACATGTTGTTTTTAAGTGCCACAATTTACAGGTTTACTGGGAAGGGTGCAAAACTTTCGACAAATATAGGCTTATAATCATTGAATTCACAACACAGTTTGGGAAGACAGCCAGAGGACTGCCCGTGAGTTCATTTAAAATGGATAGGGACAAGATTTACTATTTCACAAGTTTCATTTGTGTGGATAAGTGGAGGGGATGAATTATTTGCCAGAGGGAGGGCTTCGATCACAGCAAATAGTTGTTAAGAATCATGATACACAGGAAGTACCTCTGTCTTGTATAAAATACCGTAAGTGCTAGGGCCTGTATCAAACCCCATTCTCAGAAGGGTAAATGTAATTTTAAGGCCACACCTCATTCTCATAATAATTAGTGACCTTGTTTATAGTCAAACTCAGCCAAACATAAGCCCTGTTTTAGTGTATTCTGGCTTTCGAAAGTTTCTTACTCACCATTGGACCAGTGCAGCCACACATATAGGGAATTAAAACTTTTCCAGATTGTATCTATTTTTAACTACCTTGGGGTAAGAAAGCTTTCATTTTTTTTTTTTAAGACAGAACACATGATTTAAAAACGTTGGTAAATGTTAGTAACACCAAGTTTAACTTGCCATGAATTTTCCCAATGGGGTATTTCTGGAGTCAGAATCTTGTTGGCATTAATAAAAATCAAAATTCTCATGAGGCCATTGCCCTTTTATACTCAGGCTTATACCATCCTTCTCAGAAGTGCTCACAGCAAAAATCAAATACTCTTATTCAAGAGAATGTTTAACACACAGGTTTTTCCCGTTCTTGAGTCATGCTGAGCACCAGAAATGCCACCCGTTCATCATTAGAGGCAGGAAAGAGGCAAAGAGGAAAGGTAGCCTCACTGTCCAGGTGTGCCTGGGTCCCCTCTGTGCCTCTAGCTTTCCAGATGTCCAGAAATGCCATCTCTCTAGAACATTTTATCTCTGATTTGATTTTTTATAAGGTGAATTCTCTTTCACTTCAAATGCAGATTTTCCCCCATGATTCTCTATTGCTTTCTCTCACCCTTCTCCATGCTTTTTTCTTTTTCTCCATCTTTTTCCCTCCCTCCCTTTCTTCCTCCCTTTCCTATCCCTCCTTCCTTGCTTGCAGAAGGTTGACTCAGTCAGCCATCTGACATCAGTACTCATCACCTACATCAGTCCCTGAAAATTTTCTTACACTGATTGTACACTCTCATTTGACATCACTACCCTACAGGCAACACCTTTCAGTATTTTATGCATATCCTTTATTTGTACACATTATTGGAAAATACAGACTATTCTTTCATGTGTATGTGTGAGGGCAAACTGCTTTATTTTTTTTACAGTGTTGACTGTTTATAATCCATCCATTTTACTATATGTTCATCTAGTTAGTTGCTTCTTTTTTGCTGCACACTGTTTCACAGAATGCCTCTATATAGTCTATCCATTCCCCTGTGACAAATCCCTAAATTGCCTTCCAAATCCCAAATGTCACAAATAATGCTACCATAAACATCTCAATATAATTAGAATGAATCCCAGCAAATGGTTACAAAGAATCACAATGCATGTAGAAGGACCTCTGTCTTAACACAAAATATTTTAAGTAACAAGACCTGGGTTAAACCCCATTATCAGAAGGGAACAAGTGATGTCAAGGTCAAAATTCATTCTATAAAATCTTGATTCCCTACAGTGTGTCACTATAGAAATCTCTACTCTGTAGCTTAGTAGTCAGTTAATGATCGAAAAAGCATCTCTTAAATGCTCTGAAGCATTTAAGAAGTCTTTTGTGGAAGACGTGTGTGTGTGTGTGTGTGTGTGTGTGTGTGTGTGTGCACGCGCGCAAGTGTGCACTCACACGCTAGGGGATGCATTCAATCTTAAGACACCTTGCAAGTCTACCTTAGTCTTTACTTCCTGCTTGTGCAGGGCTTTAGGGTCATCCAGAAGAGAGTGGCTAGTGCCCTCTCATGTCTTTCTGGGGCATATGCATAGCCTTGAACATTTGTGTGATCTTTTATTACCCCAGGAACAGGTCGGGGCTCTCAGAACAATCTGCGGGCATCTCGTTCTCCAGATTTTCCTTTTACATTTTTGGACAGACTCTTGTTTGCCCCAACTAGTATCCCAGTCTTTGGCATTATTAAACAATAGCTCCTTAAAAAAAAAAAAAAACCTTGGGATGGGGCATTTCCCACAGAGTAAGCTCCATGTCCCGTCAAATGATGACCGTGTCCTGCAAAGGGTTTTTTTCCAGGGACCCAGGAGACAGACAAATAGTGACAATGCCTTGGCAGTGGGGCTTGTTGGGGAGTACCACACCCATTTAACCCCCCTGTGTTATCAGCTGGACCTGTTGTTTTTCACAGCTACTGTGTTTGCAGGGCTGCTGGTTTTCAAGGTTCTGTGGAATGGAGAAGAAAGGAAAAGAAAAAGGACTAGTTAAATGCTACAATCCCTACCATTCTTACTGAGGTTTTGTAGTTTTTCTTCAAAAGATTGCTCTTCTGGCTGTTGCAAGCCTTGTGTTAATTCCCAGAGTTATAAAAAAGTTGCTTTTGATGAATTTACTTGTACTTTCATTGATTTTATGGCAGAGCAGATTTATGGAGGCCCTCATTCCACCCTTCCATATGTCCAACCCTTGCATATTTATCTTAACTGCAAATGACTTCCCGAGACTCCTGTGGCTTCATTGAATCCATGTTTTGTATATATCAGGGTTGTGACTCCAAACTCCTACAGGGGTCAGATGGGTGACATACATGAGAATTGAGTTGTGTGATAAAGATCCGACCAGAGGTGAGTGCATGAGCCCATCTGAGGGATGGCGGTTCCTCAGTTCCAGCTCATTGGTCTGTACATGGAGACAGGGACCAAATACTGCCAGATCTCTTTGTTTAACAAAAGAAGCAAGAAATCCACATTTTAAAAAAGGAAATGCCTGTAATTTACATATGTAATACACATTGTTTGGTGGAGCCAAATAGCACATTTCTGTGGACCAGATCACCCTGAACTGTGTCCCTTATTAAAGATTAGTGCTGATACAGGGGTGCCTGGGTGGCTCAGTCAGTTGAGTGTCTGACTTCAGCTCAAGTCATGATCTCACGGTTCATGGGTTTGAGCCCTGTGGCGGGCTCTGTGCTGACAGCTCAGAGCCTGGAGCCTGTTTCAGATTCTGTGTCTCCCTCTCTCTCTGCCCCTCCCCAGCTCATCCTCTGTCTCTGTCTCTTTCTCTCTCTCTCAGAAATAAACATTAAAAGAGCATTTAAAAAATAAAGATTAGCGATGGTATGAACTAGGGATTGTGTTCATGTTTCTGTTTTCTTACACAAAGTAATACCAAACCACATGTTTTTCTTCATGATAGTTGTTCTTTTTTGTTGTGTGGGGGAACTTTTTTATAAACCCCATCTTAGAGGTTTCGTTTTTAATTCAGTTTGATAAGGAGAGGTCTTTCCTTCTGGAATATTCTGATAGGATTCATGGATTTCTTCTAGATAATTGTCCCTACCTCCAGTCTCTCAGTATGGTCTGAATGTGTAGACCTGGATGAGACTTTGTGGGGTTCTTTTCAACAAAGTAGTTCATTTTATTATGAGTCTCATATCATTTTGATGTGAGCTTAAGATATTTCTTTGCTGTTACCAGCCAAGCTCACCCTGTTGAAATATCCGGTGCTCAACTGCAGCCAGTACCGAGGACCACACCTCTTGTAAAGAAAAGTGAATTTAGCACAGAGGATCAGTGTCTTTGTCTTCAAGCAAGGCTTCATTTAAACCATCTGATACCTGACAGATCTGTTTTCTGGGCTCCTCTCACACTTATTCTAGGAAATAATGAACATTGCCTTGTGTTTACCTAACTCAAAGATGTGGCAGTTTGCTCTCAAGCCTTGTAAGTATTCAGTAAAGACAAGCAGTTGGTTTTCACTCTAGGCAAACTTACATGAGGTTATTTTCCATCCAACCTTGCCGAGGCTGGGGAGGGAATCCCTGTGAGTTAGTCTTTATTAATAGTGTTGTTCCTTACTGTGGTCAATGCCATTGCTCTTTGTCAAACCTTCTTGAATGTTCTAATGGGACACTGTAAAATAGGAATTGTCCTCTGTTCTCTTCCCCACCAGAGATATATGGTTTTCTCTTTGGAGTGCATAGCATTAATGATAAGTAATATTTCTTTGTGGCTGTCCCACTAATAACCCTAAGAAAGTGTCAGTCCATAAAGTCACACATAGCTGGGTATCTGGGGGAGATATGCCTCTTTCTTCTGAAAAAATGGGACAGAAATTTCCTTTCCAACTTACTTTTCCTCTCCTAGCCCTCTCTGGCCAAGATCAATTTGTTGCTGATTTCTAGCAAAGATCAGCTGGATATTAAAGCCTACCTATTTTGAAATTTTGAAGTCAGTAGGACAAGAGGAATGAAATCATTGAGAAATAAAAGGGAGTTTGAAGGGTCAGGTCTAATCAAATAAATTTGTGAACAGGATCATTATAGGTTGGATTAAACACCTGCTTTTCAGAATGAGGGAGGAGGCAGAAACCATTTCTTACTTCCTAGAATTATAAATTGGATATCGACAGCATAACTTGCAGAGATAGACTGCCAAAGACATACCCTGTTTTCCCAAATAAGCACCTTTTTCTATGAGAAATAAAACTGAGTGTGTCAAGAGAGAATAAGGCCGGCCACAGATGAGGAGAATGTATTTGCTGGAGACATAACCAAGAAAGGACAGTTACCCCAAATATACAAAGAACTCTTAAAACTCAGCAGTAAGAAAATGAGCCCCATTTAAAAATGGGCAAAAGTCCTAACTGATATGCTACCAAAGAACATACACAACTGACAAATAAGCATGTGAAAATATACTCAACAACCTGTCTCATCAGGAAATTGCAAATTGAAACAATGAGATACCCCTACATACTAATTTAGCCTAGCCAAAATCCAGAACACTGACAGCACCAAATGCTGGCCAGGATATGAAGCATCAGGAACTCTCTTTCATTACTGGCGGGAGTACAAAATGGTACAGCTACTTTGGAAGACAGTTTGGCTGTTTCTTCTTTTTTTTTTTAAATTTTTTTTTTTCAACGTTTATTTATTTTTGGGACAGAGAGAGACAGAGCATGAATGGGGGAGGGGCAGAGAGAGAGGGAGACACAGAATCGGAAACAGGCTCCAGGCTCTGAGCTGTCAGCCCAGAGCCCGACGCGGGGCTCGAACTCCCTGACCGAGAGATCGTGACCTGGCTGAAGTCGGACGCTTAACCGGCTGCGCCACCCAGGCGCCCCAGTTTGGCTGTTTCTTAAAGAATTAAACATACTCTTGCCATACAATCTAGGAGTCACAGTCTTTGATATTTACCCAGTGGAGTTGAAAACTTATGTTCACACAAACGTGCACATGGATGTTTATAGCAGCTTTGTTAGTAACCGCCAAAACTTGGAAGCAACCTAGATGTCCTTCAGTAGGTGAATGGATAAATAAACTGTGGTACATCCAGACAATATTATTCAGTGCTAAAAGGAAATGAGCTGTCAAGCTATGAAAAGATGTGGAGGAAACTTAAATGCACATTACTAAGTGAAAGAAGCCAATCTGAAAAGGCTACACACTGTATGATTCCAACTATATGACATTCTGGAAAAGGCAAAACTATGGAGACAGTGATAAGATCAGTGATTGTCAGGGGGGTTAGGGGAGGGGAGAGGTGAATAGGCAGATCAGAGGATTTTTAGGGCAGTGAAACTCTTCTGTATGATATTATTGTGGATACATGTCATTATACATTCGTCCAAAACCACAGAATGTACAATACCAAGAAAGAATCCTAATGGAAACTATAATTCTCTAGGTGACAATGACTTGTCAATGTAAGTTCATCACTTATAATGAAAGTAGCATTCTGGTGGGGTATGTTGTTAATGGGGGAAATTGTGCATGTGTGAGGGAAGAAGTATGAGGGAGGTCTCTGTACTTGTCACTTAGTTTTGCCGTGAATCGAAAACTGTTTTAAAAATTAAGTCTATTAATAAAAAAAGTGTGCCACAAAGGCATATTGTTAGGTTCAAAAAATGGGGAAGCAATTATTAGCATTCCGTAATCACCCAAAATCTTGCTTGTGTCTCCATCCCAAGTAGGTTTAAGTTTCAGTAAAAACTAGAATAGTGAATATAAGTTGAGCAAACGGGCAGGAAATCTGCTAAACATCTTCCAAGTAGGAAATACCAAGCTCTTCTCCCACGGGGTATTTGAAAAGGTTTCTCTTCTCTCTTTTCCATCTTGAAATGTGAGTACATTCATCATCCCTCTTATTTCTTCACATTTTGCACCCATGTATTTTTTATAAAGGTAGTGGAGCCAAGAACAAAGCATTAATCTATTGGTAACTGATGTGGGGGCATTTAATTAAAGCTTTTAAGTTAGGATCAATTTCTCAAAACCCCACCCTCTGTGATGAGCTCTTTATTTCACTAGTGTTTCCAAGGCTTGAATCTGCCCATTTCAGAAGAAAAAAAGGTCTAGCTTCTGGTTATAATTTGACATTATTACATTTGGAAATAACAGTTTCAGATGAGGACATATAAGCCTCCTCTGTGAATGCCTCCTTGTCCTCCTTTAGTTGATCAGAAGACTGTGAGTAAATATTTTTGTATAACTTAGAGGCAGCAGTATTACATGACGTTCTGAAAGCCCTTGAATTGGTTGTGTCTGAAGTTAGATTCATCTCACTGGGGTCTTTTTTTACCCCATGATGATTTCATTTGCCACTCATCTCAGACTTTATCTGCCACTCTAGTTAAAGTTGAGGCTTGAGATCTACAAGGTATGTTCCCAGTACACTGAGAGTTAGCCAAACTTTCACAAAAGATTGGGTCCATTCTGACATTGAGGCACCTAGGAAAGAACTTAGATTCTTTGATGTATTTTACTCTCTAGCATAGAGGGGGTGAAATAGGTGTAGGAAAGTTCTAGCCACTGGGGACTTACAGACTATAACCAGACTGGAAAGGGAGCATTTTTTTCATGATGGCGCTAGACCTGATCACTCTTGGATGATTCAAATCAAAAAGAGAAGAAATAAGAAGTGTTGGCAAGGACGTGGAGAAAAAGGAACCCTTGTGCACTGTTGGTAGGGAGGTAAATTGGTGCAGCCACTGTGGAAAACAGTATGCAAGGTACTCAAAAAATTAAAATAGAAATACCATATGATCAAAGAATTCCATTATTGAGTATTTATCAAAAGAAAATGAAAACACTAATTTGAAAACATATATGCACCCCTATGTTTATTGCACCATTATTTACAGGAGCCAAGATAAAGAAGCAACCTAAGTGTTCATCAAGAGATGAAAGATAAGAAAAATGTGTGAATACACACACACACACACACACACACACACACACACACACACAAATACACATACATACACATAAGGGAATGTTATATAGCCATAAAAAAGGATGAGATCATGCCATTTAAGACAGCATGGTTGGATCTAGAGGGTATTATGCTAAGTGAAATAAGCCAGACTGAGAAAGACAAATGCCATATCATCCCTCTTATAAGTGGAATCTAAAAAAAAAAACCAAAAAACCCAAAAGTAGAATCAGACCTATAAATACAGAGAACAAACTAATGGTTGCCGGAGGGAAAAGGAGTGGGAGATTGGGCAAAATGGGTGAAGGGGAGTGGGACATACAGGTTTCCAGTTATGAAATGAGTACGTCACGGGAATAAAAGACATGACATAAGGAATATAGTCAATAATACTGTAATAATGTATAGGGACAGATGGTAGGTATACTTGTGGTGAACATGGCACCACATCTAAACTTGTCAGGAGAACGCTAAGTTGTACACCTGAAACTAATGTAACATTGTGTGTCAACAATACTAAAAAAAAAAAAGTGAACACAAAAGAAAAAAGTCTACTGACCTTTAACAACAATGACAAAAGATATTTAAAGACTATAATATTTTTTTTAGAGGGAGATCATGAGCGAGCAGGGGGAGGGTAAAGGGATAGGGAGAGAAAATCTTAAGTAGGCTCCACGCTGAGCTTGGAGCCTGATGTGGGGCTCAATCCCACAACCCTGAGATCATGACCTGAGTCAAAATCAAGAGTTGGATGCCTAATCGACTGAGCCACCCAGGCGCCCTTAAAGACTGCCTTATAAAACTGAAACTCTGAATACAGATTTGCTTTGTATTTAGGTAAGTCTTCTTGTTCATTCACAGTGGGGCAGTTCTGTTCACTTCCTAGGGAAGATGTAAGAGCACAAGTGCACAATGGTCACCATTCAGATACTCACAAGACTTGTGGAACCTAATCTCTGGACTAATACTAGACTTTACACTTCATAAAATTATGGCCAGAATCTGCTTATCAAAATAACCTCACAGAAAATCTTGGGCTGTGGTTTTCTTACTATGTTGAGTGTCTCTGTACTTTTATGACTCAGTACATGTAATTGTTCATGATCACTCATATAATGGATGAGAGCTTAGTAAAATATATAGAAATGTTTAGCTCACATAAGGAAAAGGTGGCCAAATGTTTACTGGCTATAAAGTGCATTAGGCCACACATTTTCCTGTCATCTCAATCCTGCACAACCATTTAAAACTTGTTAAAGTAATAAAAGTGAATATTTTAATGAAAGACTAAAAATGTTAAAATAGTATCATCCAGTGACGAGGCAGGGGGAGATGGGGTTTGAGGGGTTTTATGTGGAGGAAGCAGAGTTCCTATTACTGCCTCACTTTGTGCATAAACTCTCTATTCTTTTGGTATCTTATTTCCAGTACTTGAAAAATGGATACAAATAATCCTATCTTCTACCTACTTGACAAAATCATTCTGTATTTTGAATCCAACACTTTGAGTACCCTGAGGAAAAGTGATTGCAAACAACCCTGTCTCCTTCCCCAATCTTTGTTACTTTTTTCTTGGTTCCTGGTAAGACTCTTGCCTAGTGATTAAATCCAGAGAAACACCTACACATGTTCTGTTCAAATGTATTTGCCATTGATCATTTTATATATGGTACCACCCAAGGCAATCGCTCCCCTTTCTTCTTTTTCATAATATATGTGCTGTTGAATAAAAGAAACAAATGAATTATATATTAGGCTTGGAACCATGTTTTCTAAAATGTTCTTAAGTGGGAAAGAAAGCCTAAGAAAAATGTGAAAACCTTTTTTTTTCTTTCCTTTTCCAGTTTCTAAGCTATGGACAGAGGCCTGGTGCTTTAAAAATGTTTGATTTGGATAATGCGAGGGGAGAATTATATGGTATATTTATTTTTAAGTAATACTGTTGTTCTCCCATTCTTGCTTTATCTTATGGTGGATCTGTCTATGGTGTATTTCCTCATTGTCAGCTGAATTTTAAGAGTAGAGGTCATTTGCATAATACTGAGGCATGGTTGCAATTTCTTCTCTGGACAGGCCCCAAGAATGCTCATCTGTGAACTTCTTCCTTCCCTGTCTTCTCAGCTGTCCAGCCATTCCTAAAAAGAATGATCTTAATATTTTAGATCCAGGGGATGTTCGTGGGGTAGCTTCCAAAATGTTAAGACTTCTTACAGAAGAGAAGAGAGGAATAGAGTGTCTGGGGCTTTCTTTATTCTGAAGAAAATCACTTTCGAGTGATGGGATGGTCCTCCTTGCCACATTTACTCACTTCTCTACCTAAAGAATCCTTCACTTCTCTGGTCTAGTTCTATTAGAGAGTCACTTTTTCTTTATATTTAGATAGAAGTATATTAAAATTGGAAAAGTTGGCTCAAATACAAATCATTTTTCATATCTTCAAGAAAACAACAACCAAAAACCAAATAACCCAGTTAAGAAATGGGCAGAAGACATGAATAGACAGTTTTCCAAAGAAGAAATCAAGATGGCTAACAGACACATGAAATTATGCTCTCCATCACTCATTATCAGGGAAATACAAGTCAAAACCATGCTGATATCGCCTCACACCTGTCAGATGGCTAAAATTGAGAACACAAGACCCAACAGTTGCAAGGATACAGAGAAAGGGAAATCCTCTTGCACTGTTGGTGGGAATGCAAACTGGTGTAGCTGCTCTGGAGAACAGTATGGAGGTTCCTCAAGACATTAAAAATAGAACTGCCCTATGATCTGGCAATTACACTACTAGGTGTTTACCCAAAGGATACAAAAATACAAATGTGAAGGGGTACATGCACCTAATGTTTATATCAGCATTATCAACAATAGCCAAACTATGGAGTGAGCCCAAATGTCCATGAACTGATGAATGGATAAGGAAGATATGGTGTGTGTGTGTGTATATATATATATATATATATATATATATATATATACACGCAATGGAATACTATTCAGCCATCAAACAGAATGAAATCTTGCCATTTGCAATGACGTGGATGGAGCTAGAATGTATTATCGTAAGCAAAGTAAGTCAATCAGAGAAAGACAAATACCACATGATTTCACTCATATGTAGAATTTAAGAAACAAAACAGATGAACATATGGGAAAGGGTCAGATAAAAAAGAAAAAAAATGGAAAAGAAACACAAGAAACTCTTAACAATGGAGAACAAATTGAGGGTTGATGGAGGGAGGTGGGTGGGGGATGAGCTAGATGGGTGTTGGGTATTAAGGAGGGCACTTGTGATGAGCACTGAGTGTTGTATGGAAGTGATGAATCACTGAGTCCTACTCCTGGAACCAATATTGCATGGTATGTTAACTAAAATTTGAATAACATTAATTAATTTTAAAAAAGAAAGCATTTTCTGAACTTTTAGACTGGAGCCTCCTAGCCCCTGGTATATATCTCTGACTTAGACAGTCACCATTGTACTGAAAGGGTCTGATGTGTGTTACCAATTCCTAGGGTACGATGTACATTGGGTGCCATATTACTCCAGACTAACCATTCATACTATAGTCATCTTAGACGTGTATATTTCTCACAACGCTTTTCAGTTAGATGGCAGTAAAACATCTTGTGAAAGGGGTGGCAACTTTTAGATCTTCACATGGTGGCATTTGGACTGGTGACAGGGTTGGTCTTTTTCTTTGCTTTATCCTTACGGTAGTGAACTCGGTAGCGTACTGTGAAATTTAAACAAAAGATTTACAGGATAAATAGATAAATGAACATATGTGATCTCAGTAAGAACTTTTCAAACCATATTAAGGTGTCTGTTTTTTTTTTCCAAACCTATGTTCCCCTTCCAAATATTTCTCCAAGTGTCTATGTGAGTATGTATACTTATGTCATTTCCTGTGGGTTAGGTGTGTCTAAACAGAGTCACGTCTTCTCAAGCTTTGGTTCTTTTTACCATATTTATATACCCCATGCCTCTACCAATCATCCATCCACAACAAAAGGCTATAAATTTAACTGACTTCTGGCATTGCTAAAAACTGATCCAGCTCGGCCTTGAATTTTCCTCTTAAAATGCTGGTTTGTTAGTAGAACATCAATTAAGATCCCCTTAGACCCATTAAAGCTAGTGTGTTTTAATTAGGTTCAGTCAACAGGATTGATTAAAAGTCAACAAGAGCAGCTTTGGTGAGGAGAACCCATGGTTAGTATATTGGGCTGTTTCCAAATGGTGTTGTGAATTTAATGAATATAAGCCTACATTTGTTCAAAAGTTTTGTCACCCTTCACTGTCAATCTGCAAATGTAGCATTTAATTAAAGCAACACGTGTATAAAAAGTACATACTAAATATTAAATAGGCATGAATATATGCTTCCCAGAAAAAAAAAACTTTCCTAATTACTAAAACATCATTTTTTTAATAGCAAATGAAGGAGGTAATATGGCATACCCTTAAAATAACTATGCTCTTTCTTGCTATTGAAAAAAAAATCATTTTTAATGTCATGTTCTCTTAGTTAAAGAAGAAATACAGGGTTATTATAAGTAAAATAATATAAAGAATTACATAACCATCTCCCTTTTGACATCCCTGAAATAACCTGGTGTATACTTTTGCCATTATTCTTACTCATGTAAATGAGTAAAGAATGTAAATCTGGGTATAAGATTGTTTATAAAAATGAGGGGTGCCTGGATGGCTGAGTTGGTTAAGCATCTGACTCTTGATTTCAGTTCAGGTCATGATCTCACAATTAGTGAGTTCAAGCCCTGCATAGGGCTCCATGCTGACAATATGGAGCCTGCTTGGAATTCTCTCTCTCTCCCTTTCTCTCTGCCCCTCCCCTACTCTCTCTCAAAAGAAATAAATAAAAACTTTTATAAAAAGATTGTTTGTAAAAATGAGATCCTACTGTACATGTTTTTCTACTGCTTGCATTTTTTATGTATCCGTGTATAATAGATAGCCATCAGGGGAGTGGGTAGAGATCTAAGTTGTTTTTTTCTCTGCTTACATTCTTTAGAATGGATGTACCATAATTTATGGAACTATTTGCTTACTATTGGGTATTCAGATTATTTGCCACTATAAATAGTGATTCAATAAATATCCTTTGTCATTATGTATTGGTACTATTTTTCCCCTCTAAGAAGCTCTAAAATGGAATGTCTGGGTCAAAAAATATATGTTTAAAAATTTTTAAGTACTCTGCTGAAATAATTTCTGCAAAAGCTATACCAGCAGACAGTTTTAGACCAATTCTTTTCTTAAATTTTCCAGATAAGTCTTGATCACTTGAAGAAATTGCCATTTTAAAAAGAGCTGTTTTTTTTCAAAACAACACAAAATATAAAATGAAGCACTCTGATATTTTTCTCTACAAATCTATATTTGTTGTTGTTTTTCCTATGAGACTGAATTATCTAGAAATGTAGAAATAAATGTAAGTTCTGTAATTCTGATTTGAGATACATAATTTTACCTCAAAATGTTAACAAAAATAAGGTTTAAGATTCACAAAATCAAGCAAACTAAATACAAAGTAATAAATACTCTACCAGGTTCCAAACATTATTATGTATTACTTCCATATTCATTATTAGCAAGTAATGGTATTATAGGAAGGAATTCATTGGGCCTCACTCTGATGGTTAAGTGGAAGTGAACTTTGTTATCTCACTGGGGTGGATTTATTTCATGACCTCAAGGGGAACAAAGTACTGGTGGGTTGCATCATAAGCAAGCTGAAAACATTAAATTGGTGTTTCTGAATGCGTACTACCTCTGGTGGTACGCAAAATTAATTAGTTGTGAGAATATATTCTAAGTATTAATTGTGCTGGAATTTTAGCTCTTTTAACACAAACTAGAAGAAACATAACTAGAATATCAAACCACTGATTTCACATGTATTTGTTTTTATATATACATATGTGTATGTATGCACATACTCTCATATATATGTATATGTATATATGCATAATGTGCAATTTACTTAACACAATATTAAAGTGGGTGTTTAAGTTTAAAAATTAACTTATTGAAAGAAAAATATTAAGTACAGATGATAATGTGTGTGTGTGTGTGTGTATATATATATATATATATTTTTTTTTTTTTTTCTTTTAGAGACAGAGTGTATGTGCATATGAGAAAGAGCGGGGGAGGAACAGAGAAAGAGAGAGAGGGAGAATCTCAGTCAGGGAGATTGCAGAGCCTGATGCAGGGTTGCATGCTACAACCGTGAGATCATCACAGAAGCCAAATTCAAGAGCCCAAGGTTCAACCGGCTGAGTCATCCAGGCGCCCATATATGTATTTTAACAAAATATCTTTTGAGTACTTTCCATGGGCCAGATGTTGTGTCAAGTGCTAGGGATAAAATGATACCTTCAGTCCAGTAAAAATTGTGAATCTGGAATAAAAATAACAAGTTTGGGGGGAAACTCTGAAAACACACATGGCCATAGTTTCATTTGCAACTTGAATGCTTAACTCTCATTTGTATCAACATTTTATAACACATCCACTCTGCAGAGGTAGCGATCTAACTTTTGTCTTACAGAATGCAATAACTGATATAACTGTGCACAGGTTTGTGTTGTCCAAACACAGTAGTTTCTTTTTCACTGTTCTTACCAGAACCAGCAGGTGGTAGGTGGGCATGCCACCCTACTCCATGCAGAATCAGGGTGGTAGCTCATAGAGGCTCTTCCGTCTTCTCCACGTGGTTTCAAGAGAACCCCGAGGGTTGTCTTCATTCTGGCTGCTGGGAAAACAGCATGGTGCTTTTGCCATCGAAGCCTGAATCTGACACGCAACTCTTCTACTCCTCATCCTTCTGATCAAACTCACTTGGGAGGCCACTGCTAACTTCAAGAAAGATTATAACAAGTAGGCTAGCTATGGACATGAGAAGAGAGGGAGCAGCCAGCAATTTCTGCCACTGTACTGTCTTGAATGTTAAGGCAGTCTTCAGAATTGGTCTTTGACCACCTAATCCTGGAATAATTATATAGGTACATTTGGGTTGTGCATATAAGAAGTAACATAATACACATATATTATTACCATTTGGTCCAGAGTGCTAAGGAAGTGTTTTTTTTTTTATGGTAAACATAAAATCTATAGTCCAAGATGTCTTAGAACTATTAGCCCTTTTTTCTACAGCCAGACATCTCTAGTGATGAAACTCTTCTTCCCCTACATTCTCATCCCCTGAATCCCCCACCCCCATTCACCTGTATGAACTGTTTTCAATCTCTGCCACCTGGTTGTAGCTTGACCTCAAAGTCCGTGAGGACCTTCTCATTATCAAATCCAGTGGATTCTTCTTATTGGTCATTCTCGTTTTCCTTTTTCCATTAGTGACTCCTCTTGTTAGGTTTCTAGGAAATTCTATGGATGTTTGGGTAGCACCAGTAGCATCAAACACTATATAAAGCTCTTACTACCTGCTAAAAACTACTCTGTGTAGTATTCAAATATTAACTCACTCAATCTTCATAACAATATTACGGGGCACATCTATTATTAACTGTGCTTATAAATGAAGACCCTGAGGCATAGGGAAGTTAAGTGACTTGCTCAAGGTCACACAGCTCATCAGTGATGGGACTGAGGTTTGAACTCAAGCAGCCATTCTTCAGAATCTGTGCTCTCATCCTATAAGATATGCTGAATCTTCACTTTGTTTCTATAATAAGTCAAATTCTGCCAAATCATGGAAAGTTAATCAGAGCGAATTTATGGCAAATTCGTTTAATTCAGATTTTTCTCAAATTAGAGCTCCCATCTTCTTCTTGTCCTCTGGACTTCGGGTAGTTTCCGTGGAATTTTATGTAAAGTCAGGGCATAAAGGGAGTGGGGAGCATCTGGTGCCCGTTATTCACCAGCTCATGCTGGCATTAGACAGTAACCTGAATGTATGCAGTTCAGTAGCCTGAACTATTCTTCTGCACTGCAGTCTACACTGCATTCTATCACCCTGTGGCTCTTTTCCACACCCCAGCAAAAGAATACACTGCTTGAGACTCAGAGGCCTCTGTGTTTTCTCCAATTCTCTGCTTTCTCAGACCTACCTTTCTTGATGCACCTCCTTTTCAGGGTACTATGCAGACGTTGGAAACCCTGGAAAACCAACTGCCTTCCAGACCCCTACACAGGTTCTCTGTGCCCTGAAATTGATGAACATAACTGGTGGTATGCGCTCTTCCCTAGGACTCAGGTCATGGCAGGAGGCAACTCTGCCTCTCCAATCCCATGGTTCTAACCCTCTGTCCTTCCTTCTCCCCTCATCTGCCTTTTTTTGGGAAGCTCTCTTCTCCCTCCTCTGACCTTTGAAAGGTTTTCCTCTTTTGCCTTCTTTTCCATCCTACCCTCCATACCCTGGTCTTCTGTGTCTCTGGCAGGTTGTGTCATTTCTCCTTGACTTCTTTTCTTCTTGCTGTCTCTAAATCACATACCTCTCTTAACCTGCACTGCTCTTTCACATAGTCTGTTACCTCCTCTTTATGGCTTCACCACTCCTGTCTTTCTGATTCTAAAATCTAAATCTCTATTCTTTATTTTTCTCCCAGACTCTAATCCCAATCCCTATCTATGTACTAGACACCTTCATCTAAATACTCTGCTTTGCCTTAAATTAGATCTGTCTCAAACAAAACCTCCCATCTTGTTTAAAAACCTGACGGAAAGTTCCAGATTGTTGTTGTTCATGGGTACACTTCCAAGATGAGTATGACCTTGTAGTTAATATGTACTTGATATTTGTTGAAAGGATGAACAAACGCTTATTGAAGACTTATTGAAGCCTTATTGAAGTTTTCTATTTTTCTGCTATTCTGACGACTTTGTTATCATCCCCTTCTCTCTCACCATTCAAGCTGGTTATTATAATGAAAGGAAAAAAGATTTTTCAGTTAGTCCCCTTTTTCTTGTTTGATTTCCTGAAGCTGACAATTTCTATCTTACCAATTTCTCATTGGTCATCTAATTTATTTGCTCATTGAATTTTGTTTATTTGTTGAAGATTGGTTTACTTGTTTTCAAAAGCTCTCCTTTTGGTTGCTTCTGTGGGATTAGAGATCAGGTGCCTCAGAGGTCTCTGGTTTCCTCACCCCAAGACTCTGGGCCACATCTTCCTCTAGATGCTGATTCCAACAAATGTCCAGAAAATTTCTGGAGTGTATTAGTCAGCTTGCACCACAGAACCAATAGAGCATGTGTGTGTGTGTGTGTAGAGAGAGATTTATTATAGGGGATTGATTCATATGATTATGGAGGCTAAGAAGTCCCAAGATCTATAGTCGGCAAACCAGAGACCCAAGAGAGCCATAGGTATAGTTCCAGTCTGAGTATAAAGGTCTTAAAAGCAGGAGAGTCAATGTTGTAATTGTAATGTGAGTCCAAGTCCAAAGACAGGAGGAGACCAGTATCCCAGCTGGAAGACTGGGAGAAAGAGAGAATACAGTCTATATTACTAAGCTTTTTTGTCCAATTCAGGCATTTAGCAGATTGGAAAAAGCTCACCCACACTGGGGAGAGCAGCCTGTTTTACTTGTCTACCAATTCATATGTTAATCTCATCCCAAAGCACCCTCACAGACACACCCAGAATAACATTTAACTAAATATATAGGCACCTTGTAGCCCAGTCAAGTTGACACATAAAATTAGCCATCATGGTTACACATATGATAATACTAGGATTATATATGATAATAGCCTGAAAGGCCTTCATTTTATTTTAATGTGGTAAGCTGGTTTGGATTCATATTTATTACTGTATTATATGTCATTTTTAATCAGTGTACTCTAGGGGTGCTTGGGTGACTTGGTTAAGCGGCTGCCTTTGGCTCAGGTCATGATCTCACGGTTTCTAACTTCAAGCCCCGCATCAGGCTCTGTGCTGATAGCTCAGAGCCTGGTCTGCTTCGGATTCTGTGTCTCCTTCTCTCTCTGCCCCTCCCCAGCCTGCACTCTTTCTCTTTCTCTCAAAAATAAATAAACGTTAAAAAAATCTTTAAAAAATCATTGTACTTTATTCAATCTGCTATCAATGCACTTGTGATTGTTTCCTTATTTTTATTTATCTGTTTTTATAATTATGAACAGTGCAGCCATGACCCTCGCTGTTTCTATTCTCCTTTTCATGCTTCATTTCTTCATATTTAAGTTTCCAAAATCATCAGAAATTGATTTATTGGATCTGTAATGTAGAGCCTAAGGAAGTAGAACTTCTTACGGAAGTGACCACAGCACCGGGCAAGGTGTGATGGGATGTCATACCATTTGCAAACACAGTCCAGAAGAAAAGAGTAGGTAGAATCATGGAAAGAACCGGACCTTGTGCACTGAAAATGGGTTTCGTCTCTGAGTAAATTGGTGATCTGGAAAATTTGCTTCGCTTCTCTGAATCTCAATTTCCTCACCTGTAAAATGGGACAGTAGTGCTTGCCCCACAGGATTACTGGAGGAATTTAAGACCTAATAGAATATTGGTATATACAAAGATATTCACTGACATAGTCTATTTTTCTTGCCTTTTTGCTCTATTTCCCAAAAAGTAATCGATGTCAAAGCGTTTTAGATCATGGGTAGAGTAAGGTGGAAATGCTCTCTGTATGTATGTTCATATATTAGGACCAATAAGTTTTGAGCTGAATTATATCCAGGCACCTACTATCTCTTTGTAAGCAGAATGTAAATCACTTTCCTTGAGATGTTTCTCTTTGTTTGCCAGAATTCATTACCAGAGAGTTTCCAAAGCGCTATCCATTATGTCAGGGCCAGTAAGTGCATATATGCTTTTGTAAGTATATATATGCAGGGCTTTTGTAAGGAGGTATACTATCCAGAGTCGAGCAAGGTTTTAATAACTCTCTAAAATCATCACTGCCAAAGTGGCTCCAGACTAGGGGAGTCATGGCCACATTAGCCCCTAGGAAGGGGCTGTCAGTGTTAATTGGGTGACTGGCACGCAGTCATGTGCCCATTTGATGGTGTGGCCTCACTCTGATCATGGGCATTATATTGAATGGCTAAATAAAAGATCATTTTTTCCTTCCAATCTGACTGGAAAAGAGAAAAGCACATAGTTAATACCATGTTATGCCGTCAGGGGACATGAATCCGGGAAACTGACACGTTGAACTTTTAAACTCTGATTTTTAAGCTTTTAATAACTGTTTTGTGAACATGATTCCCCGGTTTGGAAATGGGGAAATGATTTGCTCACTCAGAAGTAAATGTGTTATTTCTTAAAACTGAACAAGGATTGGAACCGTGTTTTCTCCATGCTGTTCCCCTGAAATTGGTATAGTTCTCCTGCTAATCCGTGATGGTGGCGACTTAATTCATCATTATGTTTTGTCATGTATATTTTGAGCTCTTCTGGGGAGTAGAGGTAGCATTCCTCTGAGATCCTGAATGCTTAGTATTTCAACAGCAGGATCACGATATAGTTGGTAGAATACTGGCCTGGGTCTTATGGGCCAATCAGCGAAAGAATGTTTACTGAGTGTTTACCCCACGCCATGAGGTAGTTAGATGGTAGAAGCATAATGGTAAGTAAAATATCCTTGAATCTGTGGACCTTCAAGACTAGAGTCTGTGATGAAGGAAATAAAGGAAATACACATATATACACACATATTCATATACATGCACACCTACACATGTATACACATATGTACACGTACATACACACATGTACACATGCATCCACACCCACACATTTACATGAATGCACACACATTTACACAAATGCACACACACATATACATACACACACTCCACACATATACATACATGCACACACATACATCCACGCATATGTACCCATAGATATACACATATCCAAACATATACATACATACACACAAATGCACACACACCTATACATCCACATCCACACACACATGTTCACACATATCCACACATCCACACATATCCATGTGTCTGCACACATCCACGCACAAACACATACACAAATGCGTACACATATACACATAAATACACACATGCCCACACACACACACACACACACACACACACACACACACTAAAAGTTGTATAGTGTGGTGGAATTGACCAAGTACTTGGAATTAGTTAAAGCTGGATTCAAATCCTAACTCTGTGTCTTATTAGTTATGTCATCTTGGACACATCAATTAACCTGTGATTGTTTTCTGTTATAGGGAGAAATGTGACAATTAAAATTGAAATCCAATGCTACATAAAGTGCCTAGTCCCATTGATGGCAAAAATAAACCCTCAGTAAGTTGAAATTATTAATAATGAGACTGTGAAGTTACTGAGAAATGCTCAATAATATTGACTGTTTACAAAGTTGTGATTCATTTCATGTAACAGATAAAGGTCTGAAATTGGGGGTAAAGCAAGTTCTATCTCTTAGCATGTGTGTATGTTTGTAAATTCAATAATACTTTTTTTGTTGATTTACACTGTGATTTTAAGAATATTTATCTTCTTTACTGATTATTTGTGGCTTTTATCTTACCTCACCCTAATTTTTGACCTACCCCATTCTTCCCCCTGCCTAGTTACCTACTGTATAACAACAGTTGATTCTGGTCACGAGGTTTTCACTAGAGTGGAGAATTTTAATGTAATGCAAACCATCATTTTATTTCCACATATTTGCTTAAAGTAAGGCACACCATTGTATTTTGTAAAGTAATTTTTCCTTCACTGTGAGTTATACTTAAAACTGTGGCATTGAGGGGAACCTGAGCATCTGACTTTTGATTTTGGCTCAGGTCATGGTCCCAGGGTCATGGGATCAATCCCTGCATCAGGCTCTGCACTGAGAGTAGAGCCTACTTAGGATTCTGTCTGTCTGTCTGTCTGTCTCTCCCCCCCCCCCGCCCCTCCCCTGCTCTCACTATCTCTCTCTCTCTCTGAAATAAAAACAAAAACAAAATAAAATAAACAATTTAAAAGAATTTAAAACTGTGGCATTGAACATGAGTATATTTAATATATTTCTTAGAGATTTTTTTAACATGGTATCATTTATTTGAGGAATAAAAAGTTTTGCTTTCTTCTCTAAGATGTTGTGATTTTTCTTTCAGAGATTTTACAAACTATCCAAATCTGGACTTGGGAGGTAGAGACTGTACATTGGAAAAATTTAAGCATATTTTTAATGGGAAAAAGAAATCTGATTTCATTTATGAAGTATCAAGAAGACAGGTTTCTAGAGATTTGAAAAATAAAATACATCTTAAAAGTTGGGAAAAATACAGATTGGGAAACAGTTTTATCTAAATTATTCTTTATTTTTTGCTGTAAATTGAACATAATAATATATTGAACTAGCTACTTAGGGAATATAGATTTTTGGTTAATACATTTTCATTTAGTTATTTTTATTAACACACTAATCATTTTATTAATGACAGGGAATCATCTATATTTATCTTTGTTGGAAAATCTTTTCAATATGCATAATGTATTTTTTGATCTCAGGGAAATATGATAATTAATATAATTGAGATATTTAAGGTTTTTTTGGTCAAGAGTATTTCCACACTTAAGGATCATCAGCCTTATTATCTATCTATTGTACAGGAATCTGGACTGACGATAAACTTCCCACAGGATATTTATATTGTATATTCAAGAAAGTCAAACTAGCTAAATTCTTAGGTGTGTGATTACTAGTTTAAATTACTAAGAGTGTCTTGGGATACCTGGGTGACTCAGTAGGGCATCTGACTCCATTTTGTCTCAGGTCATGATCCCAGGGTCATTGGAAAGAACCCTGTGTTGGGCTCCACACTAGGTGTGGAGCCTGCTTGGGATTCTCTCTCTGTGTCTCTCTGCCCTTCTCCCCTGCTCTCATACTCTCTCCCTCTCTAAAATTAAAAAAAAATGTTAAAATATGAAGGTTAGGAGTATCTTTATATGTTTATGTATATGTGTGTGTAATATCTGTATAATTCCAATAATATCTAAAAGCAAGATATTAAACCTCTCTCAGCCTTAGCTTTTTCTGCAAAAAGAGGATATTGGTAAGGAAAGCCTTAGATCTCCAGCATAGGACATTGGGGAATAAAATCATCAGCATCAAAGACTTTGTAAAGCACAGCTCAGTTTAAGAGTGTGAATCATTGCTTGAAAAGTTATTTACAGTTAGGTCTTCATTTCCTTGGACATCCACAACCTTTGTATGAATCTTAACAACATGTGTGGCATTGCTAGAGCTGAGGGGTCATTATGTGTGAACTCATATGCCTACTTGATTCTGTACCCTTTCAAAGAAATAATCTTTGCATTCATTTGCTGCCTGGTTCTAGAAATGTTTGAATGAATGAATGAATGAATGATATTAAAGTAGAGGACAGAGGATTTACGGTACATCATTATTTCTGTCATTGACCATTTATCCATTTATTGTTTTATAGTCTCCAACCCACAAAAGGAATTGTGCAGGTTAAGATGGACTGAGTAATGGGAAGCATTAGGTTCCTAACCGGAGAGTTGGAGGATTCATTTAGGAAATTAATAAATGAAAAGAGGATGAGAAGAAAGAACAGGTTCTCTCTGAGAAGTATTAGTACCTCTGTCCTTGTCCAGGATACCATAATGGCTGGGTCTTTTCTTCCCAGTGAAATTTGAGCACCCACAGTGGGCACTGCATCATGAGTTCATCGTTGACTCCATAAATTTGGAGATAATTAGCAGGACTCATGGAAACTGTTCAGTATAATTTGGTTTAGATAAGGAAATGGAGGCTCTATGACCTAATATCTCACATCACCTTAATGGTACAGCTTAATTTGGTTACTCATCTCCCAGCGCCAGGGCTGTGTTCCAGCCATCCCATCTAATTTGACCAGGATAGTTTTTAGATAATTGCTTCTGTCTATTGAGCTAGAATGGTCAGCTGTGACAGCCAGTATGTACTTGTCTAATTTTTCAGAGCCTTGAAAATTGACACCTTCTTAGATGTATACACATCATTTCACTTTCTCTATGGATAGGAAATACGAAGAGAGCAAGACATGGTAGGTATTGCTAGAGAGTTTCTTTCCTATTGGACAGTCCCCCACTTGAATGACCGGGTAAGAACCTTAGAGCAAGTGGAAATAGGGAGACTATATAAATCTGTCTCCTTAAACCCAGCACAGAGAGTACAATGATGCAACTTTGATGGCTTCTGGAACATTTCACTGAAGTACATGTGAGATTTCCCTCATTATTAATGGAATATGGTTTACACAGTTTGGGAGAAGTCCATTAGCTCTGTCCAATTCTGCTTTTGTCTTTAAGGAAAAGTGTTTCTGTACCTCAAGCTGTGCTTGATTGTTCCTGCCTCTGTTTCTGTTGTCTGTCCATGAAAAGGCTGAGCAGAAAGTGAGTGTTCTGTAACAGGCAGCAGAAGAAAAGTTGGGCTTGCACACACTTTGGGGACTCTCAGCCTCACTCATGTGCAGTCAATATACAGAATTAGAGGCAGGGTTCTGAGAGAAAAGCATCACAGCTCTACCAGTGTCAGTCTTATCTACTGGGCTTAGATGCTGAAGCCAGATAGCTTCAGCTTGTGATAACAGTCATCTCACATGGTCCTACAAAAGATACCACAGGGTAATGTGACTGGTAAAATCATCTTTCCAGCTTGCAATGTTGAAGATCTCCTTCATAGACTTCTCAAACACGGTGGCCATTATTGGCACTCGTGAAGAGCTATAGTAGAGAGCATCCTCCCTGTGTTCAGATTCTTTGCCATATGACTTTGTAGCTCCTTCCACTAAAGACATAGAGTATATTTTTATGCCCCTTAACTTGGAATTTCTGTGTGGTTTGCTTGAGTCAGTGGGATGTTAGTGGGCATGATGTCATGAAAAGCATGGGAAGTATTATGCATTTGGTCTTGCTCTTTGCCATGATGGGAGAAGATGCCCATGTTTGCCATTGAGTCTGAGGAGGATGAAGAGAGACATGTGAAGTAGTCACCTTGGCTTAAATTAGCTAACTGCAGGCTGTGCACGTTCTCATGAGATAAACAAATACTTACTGTATGCTCCTGACATTTTGTGGTTGTTACACAACGTTATTGTGACTATAACTAACTGGTACAAATACAGGGAAGTAAAGTAACTGTTTGAATTTCTGTCCTAATTGGGATTTTTAAGCAGAAGAGTGACTATTAATAGTGACGTAGGATAACACATATATACAAGGACTGTCCTGGGTAAACCATCACACGTGACCGCTCAAAACCCAAGAATTTCTTCGCTTTTGCTAGCCCTAGAAGGATTCTTGATGTGTCATAGTAAATAAGTGAAGAATAAAGAAACATACTCTATTTTCACTCATTTTACTTATTTTGTTAAAGTGTACTCAAAATGTATTTGGCAGGAACAGAGCTGACCGCAAATGACTTGCACTTGATTAGGGGAGGGGAGAAATGAAAAAAATATAATTTTCTCATCTCTTGGCATGTGTGGATTTTGCAGTCGGAGTTATAACTTGGTCAGGCAGCCATGTCCACAACGCGTAGAAATTTGAAATCATCCAGGGGCATGGCTCACAGTGCTTATACCTTGCTACTGGTGTGCAGAAGTAGTTAATGACTTAGTAAGTGGGCCTCACCAGCTACTTTGCACTCTGTATACAACTTGGCCTACATGATCTTTTCAATTCCTTGTAACTCCTGTAAAATAGGTAAAAGGCTTCATTGTGGAAAACTGTGATCACCAAATGACAAAAACTGTAATGGAAAAACTGAAGAGGTGGCTCACTGGAAGTAGGCATGTAGAGGTAGGAAACAGAAAACTCTCCCCCACCCCCCGAAATAGAATTTTGGAGAAAGCCAGAAACTATAGAACTCTTTCTTTACAAATGTAGGAGTTAATCACTCAGGAGCAATGAAGATTTATAATTCTAACCAGTAGTGATACGCCCATGCACACTTGTATACACACAAACATATACATATGTACATATACATACATATCTGTGTTCCATCATGGTAGGCAGAGAGCCCTACATGGAAATGAGAAGACTAAAGATGGGACATACAGGCTGGTTCATGGTATTAAGCTTTTTCATCGAAGTAAAAACACATCCCCCAAAGTACACAAATAAATGAATCATCACAAAGCAAACGCATGTACGCGACTTACAATTAATAAGACCACTTGAGCAGGTTATAGGTTTGAATTCCCAGATATAAGATGTGCAATTATATGTATGCAGCAACAGCTTTACTTAGCTTTAAAAAAAATTTAAGCCAATCTGCAACTTCATTACAGAGACCTCAGACACTCCGATGCAGCTTCTGATGCCCCAAATCATTGCATGAGGATCCATGTAGGTCACCAGTTTGACAAAGACTAACACAAGTATGGATCACATCCACATAGGGAGACACCCACGCTTGGGGACTTTCAGCTGAACTACTTTGCTAGCCACGTAGCTCTATATTCTTTTGTCCTTAAATTTTAAGTTACACAATGAACAGTCCTGACAGTCATGCACACTGGGTTAAAGATATTCATGTATCAATATCCAATATATAATATTAATATAATATCAGGGTTGATGTTATAGAAAATAAAAGTTTCCTTCCTGTCTCCCAAAAGTCCTCCTAATGCTTTTTTTAAAAGTTTATTTTGAGAGAGAGCACACATGTGAATGGGGGGCAGGCAGAGAGAGAGAGAGAGTCAGAGAGAGACAGACAGAGAATCCCAAGGATGCCACGCTGTCAGCACAGAGCCCAACTCAGGGCTTGAGCTCACCAACTGTGAGATCATGACCTGAGCTGAAATCAAGTGTTGGATACTGAACCAACTGAGCCACCCAGGAACCTTTTTATGCTTCTTATTAATAGACTGCTCCTCCTGGTGATCACCATCATGACTTTATTCCTGCAGGTTATTTTCTAAGTTTACATAAAATAAAACTACACTGCATACCTTTGTGGCTGGCATCTTTTGCTTATCATCATACTTTCAGATCTATCGTATATTTTTTATCATATTTATGGTTAGTGTCTTATTGTATGCATATATTATATTCATCCTATTGCTGATTGACATTTGGATTGTTTCTAATTTATATAGCTTGAATAAATCACGTTTCCATGCATGTTCTTGAAAATATCTTTCGGTACATATGTACATGCGATTCTGTTGGATATCTGCCTAGGAACGGCATTGTTTGGTCCTAGGGCAACCCCATGTGTAAGTAGCTATTGACAAACTTTTCCCAAGTGGCTACACCAATTTGTAGTTCTATTGATCCTAGGAAGTAGAGGATGAGAGTTCATCTTGATCCATATGTTCTACACGTAGGGGGCAGAAAAATTTTCCTTCTACCTTTCCAGGTTCTTTGGTTGGCCTAATTAATTGACTTAAGACAAATTAACAAGGGAAAAACAAATTTAATTGCATACTTATGGGAGCCCCATAAAAAATACGAGACTCCAAAGTTATCAAAGCAGGAGGCTTTTATAACTTTTAGATGAGGAAATAATAAATTTGTGAAGAATTGATAAGACTAAGGGGCTTGGGGCTTGCAGTAGTAAATTAGTGAGGAAGGAATAGGTTTGTTCATACAGCCTTCTCACTCGTAAATTCCTATCTTTGATGATAAGGATGGCCTGTACTCTCTTTGTGCAAGGGGGGCACCTTTCACATGGGAGACACATTTCCTGCTTCCAGGGAGACCAGGACCAGTGTCCTTCTTGCACTGTTTCTCAAGAACTTGAATTCAGAATAACCAATATCACAATCATCTGCATATGCTGCTCCCCTGCATAGAACATTTGATATTATCCATAATTTTTATTACTGCTACTCCTGTGGGTGTGTGGTGGTAATATTACATTTCTCATCTCCAGTTCTCTGTGAAGTCCTGAGGTCTAAGACCTTTTCAAATATGTATTGCCATTTGAATATCCTCTTTGGCGAAGCACCTGTTCACATGTTTTCTTTATTTCTATTGGAATATCAGTCTTCCTCTTTTTCATTGGTATGATGTCTTTCTAGATTCAGAAGGGGAATCCTTTGCTGGTTATAATAAGTACAACAGACATTCTCTCTCCTCTCTCTGGTTTGCTTTTTCACTGTCTCAGTGGCATCTTATAATGAACAGAATTTCTTCATTTTAATATCGTTCATTTTAGCAAAATTTTCCTTTATGGGTAGCACTTTTATTATGTTTATGGATTTTTTTTGTAATTCAGATTATGAAACTATTCTCCAGTATAAGCCAAGGGCTTCATCATTTTATTACTTAAAAAAAAAATTAAACCCTGATAGGATAATAATCCCTTCTTGTTATTTTTCAGGAGTGGCTTGAATGTTTTCACATTTTGTAGTTTTCTTGTGAACTTTACAATTAGCTTGTCAGTTTCCCCAAACGATGGTTGCTTGGATTTTTACTGAGTTTGCTTTGAATCTATAGATCATTCTAAGGACAAATGACTGACACTTATTCTCACAGAACTCAGTTAATTGATTCATGAACATAAATATCTCTATGTCACTTTTTAAAAATTAATCTTAGTGATGATTTTTGGCTTTATGATTAGGGATCTTACATATGTTTTTATAGATTTTCCTAGGTATTTGATATTTTTGATGCTGCAGTAAATTACATCTGTTTTAAAATTTTATTTTCCAATTGTTGCTGCTATAGAAATACAAATTAATTTTTGGATATCAACAGTACATTTTTGGATATCACCAGTACATTTATTAACTTGATCATTTGTTTTCTTTTGAATTTTTGTATAGTAATCTGTCACTTATAAATAACAGTATTATTTCCTCCCTTCTGGTTCTGTTACCTTTTTTCTTCTTTTCTTGACTTATTACACTGAGAAGGAACTTCAGTGCTGTGTTCAATACAATGGTGGTGTTAATCAACATTCTGGTATCATTTCTGATTTTATGAGGCAAAATTTTTAACATTTTTCTACTGAGGTGATTTTACCGTAGGTTGTTTGCATGTATATGCTTCCTCCTTGCTCAAATAAAGAAATTTCCCTTTGGTTGTTAGTTTGCTCATTGTTTTGTTTTTCATTAGTATGAATGGGTGTTAAATTCTTTCAAATGCTCTTTCTGTATGTATCAGTTGAGATGACTTCCCCCCCTTGTCTATTCTCTTAATGAAGTGAATTAGATTGATTATTTTCAAATGTTGAACCAACTTTTCTTTTCCAGAGTAAGTCTGATCTCTTTATGACATATTAGCCTTTTTATATATTGCTGATTTTGATCTTTCACAAATATTTTTCAACCAATCATTATTAAATATGTATCTTAACTTTGCTTCCTTTTAATATGCATGACTAGTTTTGATAAGATTATGCCAGGCTTTTAAAATGATCCAGAAAGTTTTTCCTCTTTTTTCTGTTTGGAAAAGTTTGAGTAAGATGGGTGGTAGTTTTTCCTTAAATAGTTGTTGAATTCATTGATAAAGCCATCTGGACCCAGATTTTTCCTCATGGCTATGTTTTTAATTATAGATTCAATTACCTTATAGTTACAGGGTAGTCATTTTTTTCTTTTTGTTAAAAGATTTTTCCAGGAATTTTTACTTATCTGAAATTTGATAAGCATTGGTATCAAAATCTTGGTAATATCCTCTTCTTATCTTTTTAATATTTGCAGTATCTGACCCATAACCTCTTCTCATCCTCTGTATTGCTTTTTTTCTTTCTCTCCTATTTATTAATTCACTTTCACTAAGCTTTAATCACTTTGATTCATGTTTTTAAGACACTATTTTTTAACTTTGATTATCTTCATTATATTTTTTTATTTAATTTTTTTGAGAGAGAGAGCACACAAGCAGGGGAGAGAGGCAGGAGGTAGAGAGAGAAAGAGAGAGAGAGAGAGAGAGAGAGAGACAGACAGACAGAGAGAGAGAGAGAGAGAGAGAGAGAGAGAGAGAGAGATTCTCAAGCATGCTCCATGCTCAGCGTGGAGACCAATGGAAGGCTTGATCCCACAACCCTGGGATCTTGACCTGAGCCACAATCAAGAGTTGGATGCTCAACCGACGGAGCCACCCAGGCACCCCTGATTATCTTAATTATAATTTTAGTTTCTATTTTATTTCTTTCTGCTCTTTTTTGTGACCTGATTTCTCTTCTTAAGTTTGATATGCATGCATGACTTTTCTAACTTCTGAACATAGAGGACTATAATGCAGATTTTTTAAAGCATGTTTCTTTTCTAATGAGAGCTATAAATATATGAAAAAAATGTAAGGCTATATACATGAGAAGCTGTATCAATTCTTTTTCTTCTAAGATCCCTTTGCCTGTATTCTATAAATGTTGTTCTTTTTTATATTAATTTATTTTAAATAGGCTTCATTTCCATTGCAATTTTTAAATTTTATTTTATTTTAGAGACAGAGAAAGAGAGTTCAAGTGGGAGAGAGGAGCAGAGGGAGAGAGAGAATCTTAAGCAGGCTCCACACTCAGCACAGAACTCAGTGACGGGCTTGATACCATGATCCTGGGATCATGACCTGAAAGAAAATCAAGAGTCAGACGCTCATAGGACTGAGACACCCAGGTGCCTCATGATTTCTTTTTTGTTTCATGGTTTATTTATCCATGTTATGGTTACCCTCTAATGAATGGAGATCTTTCAGTTAACATTTTTAAAGTTATTTCTAGCTTAATTCCACTGCGATCAGAGAGGATACCTGTATGATTCCAATCATTTGACAGTTCTGGAGACTTTTTGCAGGCAACGTAAGATAAGTGTTCTCCAGTCTTTGCAAATAATGCCTACTTCTTTTTTTTTCTAAAAATTTTTTAGTTTATTTATTTTTTGAGAGAGAGAGAGCAGAGGAGGGGGCAGAGAGAGAGGGAGAGAGAGAATCCCAAGCAGACTCTGTAGGGCTCAAACTCACAAACTGTGAGATCATGACCTGAGCCAAAATCAAGAGCCAGATGCTTAACCACCTGAGCCACCCAGGTACCCCAATAATTTCTACTTTCAGTACTAGGCATTCACTTCTGTCTGGCTTACTCATTGTGTTGGTCAAATCTTTCATAGGATTTTTGAATTATTTTTTTCAATCTGCTTGATCTCAGTGACTACTAAGTGTGTTAAAGTCTCTAACTACAATCACAGATTTCTCTTTTCTTCCTATTTTTATTTTATATGTTATAGGTTTAGATGCTCTCTTATTACAGGCACATGTATTTGTAATTATTAACTCTTCCTGGTGACTTGATGGTTTTATCATTATAAAATGTTCCTCTTTATCTCAACTAATGCTTTTTCCCTTACAGCAAACTCTCTTTGGTTAGTATAGGTACACTAGCTTTGTTAAGTATTCTTTATGGCAGATTTTAAAAATATTTTTAGTTTAAATATCTGATATCCTTTCACTTTTCAGTTGTATTTAAAAGCAGCATATAGTTGGGTTTAATATTTTGAAATATGTTGATGATCTTTTTAAAATTTGGATGTTTAGGGGCACCTGGCTGACTCAGTCAGTAGAGCGTGCGACTCTTGATCTTGGGGTTGTGAGTTTGAGCACCCACTTTGGGTATAAAGATTGCTTAAAATTAAAATATTAAAAAAATTTTTGGATATTTAGCACACTTAAATTTAATATGATTATTTTTATGTGTGATTTTAAATCTTCCTTCTCATCCTTCATATTTGATAAGGTTCACTTTCTTTTCTCTTGACTTCTTCTGGATTAATTATTATTATCTCCTTTTATCCTCTATGAATTTGTTATTTATCCATGATTTTATTTTTCTTTTAAGAGTTAACCCAGTGATTACAGTGTGTGTCATTCACTTCTCAGTCCTTAGTACAAATTTGTACTTTCTCTCTTTCCTGAAAATGTAAGGATTTTAAAATTCTTTAATTCTCTTTATTCCCTTTCTGTGTTATGATATTGTTTTGGGTGTGTATTCATTAAATATATGTTTAAATCCCACAATGAATCATTATTAATAGTTTCTCCTGTTAATGGTAATTCAAATTCTCATGCATTATTCTTTTACATTACTCTTCATTCTTTTTATCTTTGAGTTTCTCCCTAGCATTGAACTTTTCTTCAGAAGTATTTCTTTTATTCTTTCTAGAAAAATGTTTTCTTTTACATTTATCTTTGAAGGAAAACATTTGCTTATTTTGAAATATTATATTGGCAGTTATAGTTTCTTTGCTTCCTTCGAAGTGAGCTATCAGTTATCTTTTTACTTCTTTGAAGATAATTTATCTTTTATAACCCCAGCTTTTAAAAATAATCTTTTCAAAAATTGTATAGCTTTATGTGATGCATTTTAGTGTTGTTTTCTTTTAAATTCTCCTTCATCATGCTTGACATTCAGAGGCTTCTTAGATTTGTGACTGAATAGGTTTTCTTAGTTATTATATTTTAAAATATTGCTTCTCTTCCATTTTCTTTTATCTCCTTATTTGGGGTTCTAATTATATGCATGTTAGATTTTTTTAAACAATTTAACGTTTTTGCGGGTTTTTTGTGTGTTTTTTTTTTTGTTTTTTGTTTTTTTTTTGAGACAGGGAGAGACAGAACATGAACAGGGGAGGGTCAGAGAAAGGGAGACATAGAATCTGAAACAGGCTCCAGGCTCTGAGCTGTCAGCCCAGAGCCTGATGTGAGGCTCGAACTCACCGACTGTGAAATCATGACCTGAGCCGAAGTCGGCTGCTCAACCGACTGAGCCACCCAGGCACCCCCGATTTTTTTCACTGCAGTACTCTTACATTCCTTTTTTGAATATACTGTCATATACTTTTTTCCATGTTTTTTCTCTTAAAAAAAATTGATCCTCCATTATGGATATTTTCCTGACATTTATTCCAATTCACTAATTCTCCCTGTCATGATATCTAATCTGCTTTTAATTCTATCTTTTTATTTGTTAATATCAGTTATTTGGTTTTCCTTTTTTCAGGATTTTTAATTGATTCTTTTCTTCTTTAAGAACAAATCTTAATCTTGCCTTCAGTTTTTCAAACATATATAGTTAATTTATAATCTGTCTGATAACCCCTTTGTGGGTTCATTTCTATCACCTGTTGTTTTTCTTCACTTTATAATATGTTTTTTCTCCTCTATAGCTGGTGATTTAATTTTTTTTAATTTTAGAGAGACAGTGTATACAAGAGGAGGGAGAGGGGAGTCATGGGAGAGAAAGAATCCCAAGCAGGCTCTGTGATGTCAACACAGAGTCCAATGCAGGGCTCAATCCCACAAACTGTGAGATCATGACCTAAGCCAAACTCAAGATTCAGACACTCAACAAACTGAGCCACTCAGGTGCTCCAGCAGCTGGTGGTTTTTAAAATTGTGTTCGATTTATGTGAAATTTGGTATATGAAATGATTTAGAGATAATGTACAATCTAAAACTTATTTTCTGTTTTATCATCCTTTGCTCAAGATTTATTTTCCATTCTCACAGAAAGTTATAAACTCAACCACATCTGGATCATCTTAATCCAATTAGAATTAGAAATAATATCAATCTGGGACTTAGGTTCTGAAACAGGGTCAATTTCTAGTTCACCTCTCTTGCTAAGGTGTCACTCTCCCTTTCCTCCTTTATATACCCTGAAGTCAAATTCATGTCATTCCTTCCCTGCGATTGTCAAAAGTTCCGCTCAGCTCTTCGTGTCTCAACAGACTCTTGAAGAATTAGCAGACAGCTTGGACAAAATCAGCTCACAATGCTCTGCTCAATTATCTACTTTTCTTTGTCTCCCAGACATTAACCTATAATTCTTTGCTTTTTTTAATCCTTGATATCTATAAATGGATGTCATCTTATAATTTTTTTCTAGCTATAGTTTCATGAACAAGGTTGGTCAAATTTCATTGTCCCCCATTACTGGAAACAGAACTTGGTGTTTAGTGAGATTTTGATTGTGAGAAAGAATAATGGCCTGAGCATGACATGAAAGGAGTCAAATTTGGTAATATTGGCAGAACTCAACTAACTGGTCTAGAATAGAATGCTGTTTGAAGAGAAAAGGAGAGCCACTGTCCACTGGAGCTACATGATGGGTGGGTTTCAGGTGCATAGTTAGAAGCTTGGACTTTATCCTGCTGGTGAGTGGTGAGACGCTCAGGATTTAGGAGTGGGGGAGAGAAATGATTTAAGTGGCATTTTAGAAGGATGAATCTTACAGATTACTGTCTTGCATGCACTGATATCACAGAATATTGAATCTGATGCCAAGAAAAGACCTTAGTCTCACAGGAAGAACTATATTTTGAATACCACCATCAGTTCTTGTAGCTATTCTTACCCAAAACTTATTTTCTAGAGGCATCCCTTATTTTAGACTTGGGCACCAGAAGTAATTTTGGTCGATGGGCTGTTCTCAATATTTATATCATGTTAAAAGTCAAATAGCCACTGGGGAGAGAGGTTATGTGCTTCCTTACACAGTGGAAATCTCAAAGGTCCTAAAAACAGATGTGTCTAACCTATAGATTGGATCCTTGGACACCTGCAGCTGCCTTCACAGCACTGACTTAAGTAATTAAAAGAAAATCATTGAGCCTTTGTGATGCTTTGTGCCTCCCGCTCATGGCAGATTGTAAATCCTATTTACATTGCACATCTCCCTTCCTTCATCAGGAAGACTCCATTGCTTTGGAACTGAGAATTTCAGAGCTATAAGGAACATTAAAACTCATCTTTGTTCACCCGCCTTAGTTTACAGATCTGGAACCGAAGCCCAGATTGTCAGTGGAACTTATCCAAAGTCGCACAGCTGGTTAATGAAAGAGCTGGAAATACAACCAGAATCATTTGGATCCAAGCCCTCTAGAGTACTTTTCATTCCAAAACAGATTTTAAAAGATCTAACAGGTTACATGCAACTATAAATATATAAATCACAAGGCTAAATAGCAGATATATAGTTCACAGATAGGAGAATACTTACTAATGTTTTACATTTTTGTACAAAAGAAATACATGGACCAGCTAAGGGCTTTAGGGTACGCCCCAAATAATCTACATTATATTGTAATGTGTGCATTTGTCTCTGGTCAAGGGAAGGTTGTCTTCCCAATTCTCAAAGGAGTTCATGAGTCAGAAAAGATGAAGAATCACAACTTAAAACTTCTTAGATGATTGGAGTTAACATGTAGCATCCATTCGTTCGACTCTGTGCCAGATACTTTGGGAGAGACTCAGGATTCAAAGGTAAATGTAAGAAGAACCGTACATTCTTCTGGGGAGATAAATTGTCGTGTAGCAAATAAGTGATACAAATTGCTGGTTAGAGGGGTGCCTGGGTGGCTCAGTTGTTTGAGCATCCGACTTTGGCTCAGGTCATGATATCATGGTTTGTGAGTTCTAGCCCCGTGTCGGGCTCTGCGCTGACAGCCGGAGCCTGGAGTCTGCTTTGGATTCTGTGTCTCCTTCTCTCTCTCTGCCCCTCCCCCAATTGTGCTCTGTCTCTCTGTCTCTCAAAAATAAATAAATGTAAAAAAAAATACTGGTTAGATGATTTGTTTCCCAGTTCATTTCTTTATCAGACCAAGATCACTGGGAGAGACTTTATAGAAAACTGGAGCAATCATAGAATTAATGTAATTCTGAGATTTCTACCTTGAGTCATGTGGATATATCTGACATTATCCAGATACATTTCACCCAAACTCTGCAGAGCCACAGTTCTGAATTCCTACATAACAGACCCATGTCTTCTCCATTTCTGGATCTCCTATCTGGTACACTGTAGGGCATACTGGAGGTTCCTAATAATGGGTTGAAACTCTTGCCCATATTTTCTTAAATCATTGACCCATGGACTCCACCTTACTGCCTTACAGAGAAGTTAGCAAGTTAGTTGATTTTTTCCTTAGGGATAATTGAAGAATTTTTATTTTGCTATGGATGGGCTATGGCAGTCAAGAAGCTAATGGCTTCAATGGTGAATTGCAACATCAGAATGGTCATTCAGCAGAGTGAACATGCTTGGGCAGTTTTTAACTACATCCAACACAACATTTCTTAAATCCACAATGCCAGTAGCTTCAGCTTGTTTGGGTGCCAAAGTATCCCAAATTGCTAGTTTTATGAAGATAATAAAAATAACACTAAAACCCAAATACTTTTCATGCTTTTCTCTGTTGCTGAAAAATACAGTGAAGGAATACATAACAAATGTGCATTTAATAATCAGAGTCCGTGAAATTGCAGAGAATTTCCCATGAATAAAAGTGACATTTTCCTATACCCTTAAGGATAAAAAGTATGGAGTAAAAAAAGGAGAATACCAGTGAATGCTTTCAGAGAAATTTTTTTCCAAGAATGGTGCTGGATTCATGGTACACCTGGTAGAGAACTTGTGTAAACTTATGAGGACAAAAATCTTCTTTGGACTTCCAAACCCCATCCCATTTTGGAAAACTAAAAAAACAGTGCCCTAGTTTCCTTGCTATCATTTAACATCATGGAAGTAAAGAACAGCTGTTCTGATTTACCTTTATTCTGAGTTCAGCATGAGTCTGGCTCCTGAAACAAGCACCCATTGAGTAGTGCTAGCTGTGAAGTCAAGGATTAAAAAAAACAAACAAACCCATATTCCACCTATTTTAAGACCAAAAATCCAGTGGCAATAAAGCGATTTCCTCAGCTTCATCATTAGATTGAGCTGCAATGCAATTACACTTTAAAAAAATTGAGTAAAGTGTAATTTGTATACAGTAAAATGCACCCGTGTTAAGTAATATAAATGTAAGACTTAGAGCAATAAAACTCTTGGTAGAAAACAGGACGGATCCTTTACAATATTGGATTTGGCAGTGATTTCTTGGATATGACACGAAAGAGCACAGGTAACAAAAAATGGACAAATGGACTTAGTGAAAATTTAAACATTTTGTGCATCAGAAGACACTATCAGCAGTGTGAAAAGACAACCCACAGAGTGGGGGAAAATATTTGCAAATCCTATATTTGATAGGAAATCATATCTGGAATATGAAGTGTCTGGGTTGCTCAATTGGTTCAGTGTCTGACTCTTGATTTCCACTCAGGTCATGATCCCACGGTCGTGCAATTGAGCCCCACATCAGGTTCTGCACTGAGTGTGGAGCCTGCTTGAGATTCTCTCTCTCTCTCTCTCTCTCTCTCTCTCTCCCTCCCTCCCTCCCTCCCTCCCTTCCTCTGCTCCTTTCCCCTGCTCACTTATGCTCACTTTCTAATATATACATATATATTATATGGAAGTTATAGACAACTCCTAAAACATATATATATATATATAATTACATATATATATATATATATATATATATATATAATTACATATATGTGGAATGTATAGAGAACTCCTAAAAGTTAACAAGAAAACACAACCCAATTCAGAAGTGGAAAAGGACCTAAACAGACTTCTCTCCAAAGAAGACACAGAAATGGCCAGTCTAAGACTTGATGCATGCACTCATGTAAGCACTGTCCAAATCAAGATATAGGACATGTCCACCCGCCCAAGAAGGTTCTGTCATACCCCTTTGGAATCATTTCTTGTCCTTCCCTGCCTTAGGCAACCACTGATCTAATTTTATCACTATGGATTAACTTTGCCTCTCATGAATGGAACCATAATATGGACTCTTTTGTGCCTGGCTCTTGCTGCTCAGCCTAATATATTTAAGATTCGTCCATGATTCTGTGCATATAGTTCATTTCTTCCTTTTGCCAAGCAGTATTTAATTTATGAATATACCACAACTTGTTTATAAATCTGTCTGTTGGTTGATTTTCCCTCCCAGTTTTTGGCTTCTATGAAAATTTATATAAAAGTGTTTTGTGGACATCTAGTTTTCATTTTTGAAGGTATATAATTAGCAGTGGAACTTCTGGATTATTTCATAACATATATGTTTAACTTGAGAGGAAAATGTCCAGACGTTTTCCAAGGTAATTGTACATACAAAGTTGAGTTCATCACTGTTTTATTTTATGGTTCTTGCTCTTCATGTCCTGTCTGTGAAATCCTCACCTATCCTAAGGTCCAAGATACTTTCTACTCTATTGTATTTGAGCCATTTCACAGTTTTATTTCTTGTGTTTGAGGACCTGATCAATTTCTAGTTAATTGTCATACGTGGTCTGAAGTGGAAAGGCCAGTATTACTTTTTTTTAATTTTTGTTTTTAATGTTTATTTCTGAGAGAGAGGAAGAGACAGAGCACGAGCGGGGGAGGGGCAGAGAGAAGGAGACATAGAATCCGAAGCAGGTTCCAGGCTCTGAGCTGTCAGCACAGAGCCCGATGCGGGGCTCGAATTCATGAACCGTGAGATCATGACCCAAGCTGAAGTTGGATGCTGAACTGACTGAGCCACCCAGGTGCCCCTCAGTGTTACTTTTTGAATGTGGATATCCAGTTGTTCACCTTCATTTGTTGAGAATTTATCCTTTCTTCATTTAATTATCTTTGTGCACATACATATATAGCACATGTACGTGTGTGTGTGTGTGTTTACATCTATATATTACAGATATTGTCTCTGAATATTTATAAATTTATTTATGGATCCTGATTTGTTCCCTTGTTTTATATGTTATATCACAATGCTATTAGAACACTGACTTCACATAAACCTGTTCTTCTTTGTCAATGTTATTTTGGCAGTTTGCATTGTATTGCCCTTATACATTTTTTAATCAACTCATCAGAAATACCTGGCTGGGCTTTTAATGGATTAGCATTGAGTCTGTAGATGAATTCAGGGAGAGTTAATGACTTAACACCATATTGAGTACTCCATGCATGAGTATACTATACTTGAAAGACTAGAGAACCAGAAAGTTGAGTGCTTTGGACCGTCATACAGTCAGTTGAAGGCAGAAATGGAGGGTGATGAACACACCAGACAGTCAGTAGTACACTGCTGGGTCATTCAGCTCAACATCCTTGGTGTAGTATATACTGTAGTATAGACAGTAATATGCCTTCAGCGGTTTCATGTCTGATTTGGGTATTTGTTCCTCTCTTGCCTCTTACAGGGCACTTGTCCTGGGCAGAGTATTTCTCCTTACCTCTTGGAGTCACTTTCGAAACATTATTTCAGTTACAGTGAAAAAGTGATTCCTCTTTATGCAGCTGCACTAAGGTGAAATGAAAATATAGTGCTGTTGGAAGGGTTTCAAGACACACTGTTATCAGAATGTGTCTCCCATGGTCTTAACTTGATCCCAAAATGGATGGACTGGAGACAACTAGTGTAATGATAGTGAACTGCCGTGTGCGTTAGTGAAGAACTGAATTGTCCACACAAAGTTTTCAGCATTGCTTCACCGGCCCCTTATTTATTTATTTATTTATTTAATCAATATTTATTTATTTCTGAGAAAGAGAGAGAGACAGAGAGAGACAGAATGTGAGTGGGGAAGGGGCAGAGAGAAAGGGAGACACAGAATCGGAAGCAGGATCCAGGCTTCGAGCTGGAACCCAATGCAGGGCTTGAACACAGAACCCAATGCAGGGCTTGAACCCACGAACCAGGAAATCATGACCTGAGCCAAATTTGGACACTTAACTGACTGAGCCACCCAGGCACCCCTTCTTTAGATCTAGGGGCAGGGGTGCAGGGGGATGAGAAAACACAAATTATCAATGCCATTGTACAGAAGAGCAACCTGCTTTCTTCTTCATGGCTGAAAGTTTCAGTTTTCACCCAAAGATATTTTTTAAAATATATATATATATATACTTTCTTTAATTCATCTGATTAAAATTTATTTCTTGGGGCACCTGGGTGGCGCAGTCGGTTAAGCGTCCGACTTCAGCCAGGTCACGATCTCGCGGTCCGTGAGTTCGAGCCCCGCGTCAGGCTCTGGGCTGATGGCTCGGAGCCTGGAGCCTGTTTCCGATTCTGTGTCTCCCTCTCTCTCTGCCCCTGCCCCATTCATTCTCTGTCTCTCTCTGTCCCAAAAATAAATAAAAACGTGGGAAAAAAATTTTTTTAAATTTATTTCTTAACATCCCAGAGAATCCTAGCTCTTCCCTTTTTTTTTTAGGTGGGCTTACTTCAGCACCTGATTTTTTTTTTTTTTTTTTGTAATCTCTCTTCTGATTTTGGAAGAAACTCAACAAATCAGGTAGTTTCTCTGGGTTTCTGCTTTAATACCTTATACAATGATTGTTAGAAGGTGGCAAGGGGATAGGAAGCTATCCTCCACACTGGGAAGGCACTTTGAGGTTTCAAAGTAGAAGTAGAATTTAGAAATTGATCACTTACATACAATACCCAGTGCTCATCACAATAGGTGATGCCCATCACCTATTTCACCATCCCCCACCCAATTCCCCTCTGGTAGCCATGGTTGTTCTTTAGAGTTAAGAGTCTGTTTTATGGTTTTACACAGTTGTATTCAGGGTAATTTACAGGGGCAATTGGCCAGGCCACGAGCCAGGCACTGTGAAGCTATTCTCTGCCAAGTGCAGACCTTACTCTGTGGATTTTATAATGCAAGGGGATGTACAGAGGTCATTGTGAGTGAGGTCAAAGGGTAGTTATCTAAAGCAGTGTCAGTTTTGCACCACATGGGAGATCAGAAGGAGCCTTCCCACGTTCTGGTCACAGCAAACATTAACCTCCACAGGCCTGGAACATGTAGCCCTGAGGGAGGTCACTGGGCAGACATGGACAAGTTGGAGTGCCAATCATGGAGTCAGTATTGTTAGAATTCCTACAGTTGATTTTTTTTAAGTTTATTTATTTATTTTAAGAGAGAGAGAGAGAGAGAGAGAGAGAATCTTAAGTAGACTCTGTGCTGTCAGTGCAGAAACCGATGTGGGCTCGAACTTCATGAACTCATGAAATCATGAACTCAGGTGATATCATGACCTGAGCCAAAATCAAGAGTCAGATGCTTAACCAACTGAGCCACCCAGGTGCCCCTCCTACAGCTGAATCTTCAGTGTGATTGAACATGAAACATGCCACCAAATGGCCCTGAGCCTTCATGCTGTTGTTCTATGGAACATAGCATGTGACATATTCCAAAAAGACACAAAAATGGCTCCCCAGGCTTAATGGAGCCACAGAGCCCTCTACCAGAAGGTCTTCTTCAATGGAGGAGTGAGGCAAAGCATTTACTCCACAGAGAACAAAATTTCCTAAAACCTCTCTTGAAGCATGTTGCTCACCAAGTCCGACATGACCCAGTTGTGTTTTCTTCCCTTCCCATCTTTTCTTGTCTTACTCCTGAATCTTTACTTCTCTGCATGCCTCCACATCTACTCTTAGAACCATCTACCCCCTTCTCAGGGCTTGTTTCCTCATTTCTGCTTCTTTTCATTGCCCTTGGAGGCACAACAGTGGACCCACACATTCAAGCTCCTTCTTAGAAACTGAGAAAGATAAAAAGTTTGGGAAATTTATGGATATTTTAACTTTGATACCTCCCTGATGGAAGAATCCAGCTGTACTCTGTGACTAAGTTGCCTAGAACAAAGGGGTCATTACCAGAAACTGAGTTCACCTCTTGTTGGGTGTCCAGCCAAAAGATACAACCAAGCCAAATTACAGGAAAAGAAAGGTTTTTACTTGCAACAAGTAACAGAGGACATTGGGGATATTTCCCAAAGCAGTGTCTCCTCAGATAACAAAACTTGGGAAGTTTTCAGCAAAGTCTGCATGCATATTGACAAAGAGACTTGTGCACTGAGAGATTCAGCATGAAATTGCGCAAAAGTCATCTTCTAATGACAGAGTCCAGGTCTTAGTTGATCAGAGTCGCAAGAGCCAGCGGGGATCAGCACCGTCAATTCTCTGGCTTCAGTTAGTCTGGAGTTTGGGTGCTCAAAGTGGGTTGAATTCTGCCAAAAAGGCTCAAGAATGTACGTTTGGTAAATCTTTGCTTTTGCGATAGCACTGGGGGTTCTATCACTGATTTACCATCTCTGATATGGTCAGACTATCTCCTGGCCTGATAAAGACTGTATTTGCATCCCCTTGTTCCCTTAAAATCATTAACTACTGATGGTTTCACATTTATTTGTAACTCTGGCACCTCCTAGAAAGTTCTGCATGTAGTGTGCTTGGGTAAGTAATGCTGGTCAGGCATAGATCATGAAAATGGCCAAAGCCTAAAATGACTTCTCTGGTGTCCAGAAAGCCATGTCTCATCTTTCTTTTCCTAGGTACTCCTAAATCCTTTTGTTTCTCAGCCTCTGAAAATGTGGGGATCTATGGGAGACCTGGTCTTATAGTTAGACATCCAGCCCCCAACCTGAGCTCTTGCCAGATATAAAGGTCTGTGCCATTGAATATGCATAACCAACTCGAGACCTGGTTTTGTCACCTGAAAAATGGTGATCATTTATCTAACAAATTCCACTAGTCAGTACATATACAGAAATTTTTAAGATTGACTTCTTCCATGGAAGGGATGATATTGTTGAATCGAAGGGTATAAACTATAATCATAATGACTTCATTGGTGCCATTGTAAAGGAGTTAAGGGTGGAAGAGAGAAACCAGCAAATGCGGCAGTCCCCATTCCTGGGGAAGCCATGACATGTTTTGAATTGGTACTGATATCTGTCCCATTGTGAAAGGTGGGGATTTAATTACCAAGAGGAAACACTGTTCCTGTTCACCAGGCATACATTCAGATGCCTTTGGGGGCCAGGCAAGTGATATAAATAAGCAAAGAGGAGCGGGGTAGGCGGGATACTAAAGGAGCCTGTGGCAAACTGGAGAGTGTGTGCCTGTTCAAAGCTGTTCAAGCTCAAAACAATTTTTTAAAAACTCATTGGACCAAACAAACAGAAATCTGTAGGCAGAGAGTGGTGATTCTATGCATAATGTGTTCGAGGAACACATTGTAGGATGCCTGGGGGTGGGGCATAGGGGCAGTTAGCACAGTTGGGGGAAAGTGCAAAGGAGAACATACATCTGGAAGTAGATGTGAAGGGCCTTCTGTGTTGGCCTAAGGAGTCTGGATTTTATCTTGTATATAGCAGGGAGGCAACTGAGTTCTTCAATTAGGTAGAGTGACATAATAAAGTTTGTTTTATAAGGTATCATCCTTAAGAGAATAAGGAGAGGGGCATCTGGATGGCTCTGTTGGTCAAGTGTCTGACTCTTGGTTTCAGCTCAGGCCATGATCTCACAGTTCATGGGGTCAAGCCCCATGTCGGGCTCCGTGCTGACAGCATGGAACCTGCTTGGGATTCTCTCCTCTTTCTATGCCCCTCCCCCACTTTTCTGTGTCTCAAAATAAATATTTTTTTTTAAAAAAGAGGAAGGAGGGGCACCTGGGTGGCTCAGTTGGTTAAGCGTCTGACTCCGGCTCAGGTCATGATCTCACAGTTGGTAGGTTCGAGCCCCATGAGCTGTGTTGACAGCTCAGAGCCTGGAGTCTGCTTTGGATTCTGTGTGTGTGTCTCTCTCTCTGCCCCTGCCCCACTCACACTCTGTCTTTATCTCTCAAAAATAAATAAACATTAAAAATTAAAAAAATAAAGAGTAAGGAGAGTGGACTGGATGTTGAGAGCTCAGACACTTTGCACAAATCCATGTGAGCAGTGATGAGGCCTGAACCAGGGCAGTGACAGTGACATTGGAAGAGGGGGCTTAGGAAAAGGATAGACTTCTGATGCAGAATGAAGCCAGTCTCCCAGGGGCTCTTTCAAAGGGATAACGTGAGTGAAAGCCGTTTGTAGCCAGCACAGTGTGGTGCAGGTGGGAGGTGATATTAGCCCCCCTGGAGTGTAGCTGGTATCAGTGTTGGACAGCCTTGTTGGACAGTTCCCTGCTTTCATTGTCATGGCCTCTTGGTCACTCAGGGGTTGGGGTGAGGAGGAGGTATGGGACTGGATGCCTCTGAGACTGACCTCTATTCTGCAGAAGACGGGTCCTGCCCAGCCTAAGCTTGGCCATTTCTCCTGGGTCTGAATGCTCAGGTCTTCCTGCTGCCCGCATGGATGGCTTTTTCTATGAGCATTCCATTTTCTTCACAAAGAGAAAAAGCTACAGAGAACAGACACTTAAATCTGCAGGAATGTTACTCTGTATACATAAAAAAAAAAAAAGATAACAACACTAATACATCTTACAACTTCTAGCCAGGATCTGTTAGGTTGCTGCTATAGCAACCCCAACAGAAAGGATTCAACAAACCCCCACCCGATCCCCTCCTGAATCCGTATACCTGACAGTCACCCTCCCGGTGAGGCTGTCTCTCTTACATTACACCCACTAAGTGAAGATCCAAAGCAAAGAGACAGAAAATAACATCTTCTAACAATCTGCTTGTCATTTAGAAAAAGCTCCCCATATAAATGTCATGGAAACAAGCTGTTCTCGCAGAAAGAAAAGAAGAAAGCCCGGCCTCACTTGATTCCTTTTCAATTTTAATCTTCCTAATAAAAGGGTAACAGAAAGCAAATGTTAAGTGTTTGAAAGCAAATATCTCTGGAGCGTGGCCTCGGCAGGGTTCAGCCGTGTTCAGCCTTCTGGTAGGCTCCAAGCAGCAGGAGCCCCAGATCAAGCTCTCTGTGTGAAGATAAACTGACTGCTCAAGATGCCATCCATAGAACACTGAGAACTCAAAACAGGCTGACATGAGACAATGAGTATTTTTCTCCTAATTGGGACCAGGGATTCTTGCTAGGATACTGGCTTGCAAAGCCAATGCATTTCTGCTCAGCTAACAAACATTCATCGCCACATAGTATGGACAATGCATAGTGCTTTGATTCTTTGAGGGATCCCCAGATAAACACGATATCGTTCTCTGTTCAAGGGTGAGAGATCTTCCATGTCTCAGCTACAGCAGGAGGCAGGTTGTGTTAAGCACACAAGGACAGTGTTGCAGAAGCTGGGAACCCAGAAGAAGGAGCCTCAATTTTCAGCTGGGATTAGTGGGGGATGCTACAGAGGAAGCCGCCTTTGAATTGAGTCCCAGAGGGAGAGTTAAGATTAGAATAGCAGGATTAGGGGAAGAGAAGAGAATTCCAAGAAATACATTAAATGAATGCAAGGTCAAGAAAGTGAAAGGGTAAGATATGGGGTGAAATAATGGAAGGTCTTGAATAACCGATATGCACAGTCATATCTGGACTGCAATGGTTTAGATACATCTAGGGTATGTGTGGTTAGCCAATATCCACACCCTAGAATCCACTGATTTTCTTAGAGATATAGAAGCTTCTTGAGAAAGGAACTTGAATCTTGTTTCTGCTTAAAGTTGACCTATATAGATATGCATAGCAAAGAGATGGGAGAGACCATCAAGAAACTAGATTTTAGAAAGGAACTGCAGAGCTTTTAGAAAAGAAACCCCAGGAAGGTAAGCATGGTGAGTTAGACTCTGCATAATGTTCTGGAGGTCAGAGAGGAAACCTAAAAAGAACAAAGGAGATTGTCAAATTTTACATCATGAGAACCAAGAAATTCTACTATATAACTCTTCTAAAAGAGAATATTGGAAAAGAGAGGTTTTTATTTCCTCTTCACTTCACAGGAAATCACCTCTGTGAGTAGTCATGGCAGGGAACCATTACAGAACAACCAGCAAGAATTTAAGAAGGAGATCCATGACACCATGATGGCCATGTTTGGGGAGGAAAGCAATGCCATGGTGGCACCAATGCAAACAGCAGCCAGAGAGACTGCATGTATTTGAGTTCTGAGAGGACTAGGAATCCAGAGAAGGATCCCTGAAAGATAATGGCTCTGCACTGGTATTCATCCAATCAAAAAATCCTGTAATACTCGAGAATGATAGGTTTAATACTTGAACACATGACCTGATGACATACAAGGAATATTTGGGGCTGTGTAAAGAATTTTGGGTTGATTTCATGGACAAATTTTCAAAGTACATTCTTCAGAACACTCATCCTCAGCAGGCTCATACTGAGCAGAGTGTCTTGGGATGGGAAGAGACTAGGGTGTACAGAATAGTGAGGAGATCTTTGTAGGAGACCAGGGAAAATGTGAGGATCTGGGCTGGGAAGGTTGGATGGGAGAAGGAAGGAGAGGCTAATAGGAATCATTTCACTGGAAAAGCATCCAACAAAGGTAAAGACCAGTTACTTGTTTAGTTGGTTGATTGGACATGAATGAGAGAAGAAGCAAGAATGAGGGAAAAATTTATTGTGAAGGTTTAAGAGTCACGAAAATGTAGCATAGTTGTTGAGTGAATGGGATTTAGAATCACCTGGATTTGATCCTGCCTGGGCCACCTACCAGTGAGAGAGCTTAAGGGCATCACTTAGCTCTTGTGTGTTTTGTAAGCTGCAAAACAGAGAGAATAATGTCTATATCTGAGGCTTAGCTCTTGGATTAAATGATATATTTTATGTAACATACTTAAAAAGATATTTGCCATGAAGAGGAAACAGTTTGTGGAGAAATGTGATGAATTCATTTTAAATAATAATAATACCTCTATAGATCTTTTAAATATCTTGATGAATATTTTCTTCTCTAGGGATCGTTTGTGTCTTCCATTAAATTTACTCCTAGGTATTTGGTGTAATTTATCCTATTTCAAATTGTCTCTTTTAAAGATTATTAATTTACAATTATTTGCTGATAATTGGCTTTTCTATATTGGCCTTTACCCATCAACTTGGCTGACCTCTGTTATCAATTTTATAATTAAGCTATGAGCTGTTTTGCAATGTCTATGTACATAATCATATTGTCCACATTACTATGTTATTGTAGTAATACTGTGTGGATAGTATTATTTCTTCCTTTGTAGTCCCATAGTTATTTTATTTTGCTTCATTGCATTGTCTAGAACTCCTAGATAAGTGTGAAGTGATGACAGTAGTTATCTTGTCCTCCACATGATCTCAGAGGGTAATCTTTCAACATTTTACCACTAAATAAGATGTCTATTGTAGGTCTTGTGTAGATACCTTCTATTAGATTGAAGAAAGACTTTCTCTTCGTAATTTGCCAGTTATTTTAAGGAATGGATGTTTAATTTTGTGAAATTATTTTTAGGGATATTTGAAAAGATCTTTACTTTCCCTTTCTTCTGTTAATGCACTGAATTTCAAATCACTCTAAATCTTTTTTTTAAGTTTTTTATTTTGAGAGAGAGAGACACGCACAGAGAGAGAGAGAGAGAGAGAGAGAGAGAGAGGGAGGGAGAGACAGAGAGAATAAGCCAGTGGACAAGGGGCAGAGACAGAGGGGGATAGAGGATTTGAAGCACGTTTCATGCTGACAGCAGATAGCCTGACTCAGGACTCAAACTCATGAACTGTGAGATCATGACCAGAGCTGAAGTCAGCCACTTAACCAACTGAGCCACCCAGGTGCCCCCAAGTCACTCTAAATCTTGAATATTAGTCCACCTTGAAATTATTAAATAAAATTCAGATGGATGGAGAAACATATGGATACATAGATATACAATTAATGTATTTAGTGTGTCCGTATATTGTTTTATAATTTTTGAAGTGGTATCCATGAGGCAGATGGACTGGTAATATTTTTTCTTGTCATATGCTTTTCAGGTTTTGGTGTAAAGTTTTTTCTGCCCTCAAAAAATGAACTAAAAAGTCTTTTAAATTTTCTATTTTTATTATTGCTTGTTTAAGTGTTTGGTAGAATTCACTGATGTTTATTGAATCCTGGAATTTTCTGTTGTGAGGTTCTAATTACAAATTTAATTACTTTATAATATAGGACTCTTTATATTTTCTATTTCTATTTTTGTCAGTCTTGGTATGCTACATTTTTTTTGGAAATAGTCTAGTTTTTCTTTTCTACGTTTTCAAACTTATTGCTAATAAATTGTTCATAATGTCCTCTTAGGAAATTTTAATATCTGTGATATCCTTCACCAAGTCTCCTTTATCATTGGTTACATTGACTAATTGTTTTGTTTGGCCTTGTGTTGGTCTTAATCACACTTGCCAAAGGCTTATTGATCTTCCAAATCTGTTCAAGGAACCAAATTCTGGCTATTAGAATCCTCTATATTTTAATATGGTTTCTACTTCATTCATTCATGATACTCTGACCATCTTTGTAATAACTCCAACTCAAAGCTATGTATCTCCTTCTAAGCATGAGTTTAATCGCATGATACAAGTTTGATGATGCAGTTTCATTATTAGTCACTTTCGAGGAGCTCTCCCTGATATGGAAGCCTGATGATGAAGAATTAACTGTATCCAGAAAACTGTGCTCTGTCTGGGATACAGAGCTTTGAGGCCAAAAGCAATGGCCTATATACAGACTCTGAGGCAGAAAAGAACTCAATGAGTGAAAGAAGGCCAGTGTTAATGAAGAAAGGAAACGAATGCTATCTAAAGCACATACCAGAGGGCAACTGATTTCTCTACATTAATTTTGTATCCTGCGACTTTGCTGAATTCATGTATCAGTTCTAGCAGACTTTTGGTGGAGTCTATTGGGTTATCCATGTATAATAACTTGTCATCTGCAAAAAGTGAAAGCTTGACTTCATCTTTGCCAATATTGATGTCTTTTATTTCATTTTGTTGTCTGATCACTGATGCTAGCACTTCCAACACTATGTTAAACAACAATGGTGAGAGTAGACATCCCTATCATGTTCCTGATCTCAGGGGGAAAGATCTCAGTTTTCCCCCATTGGGGATGATAATAGCTGTGGGATTTTCATAAATGGCTTTTATGATGTTTAAGGGTGATCCTTCTATCCCTACTTTCTGACGGTTTTTACTAAGAAACGATGCTGAATATTGTCAAATGCTTTTTCTGCATCAATTGACAGGATAATATGGTTCTTATCTTTTCACAATTGCACCAAGAATCATAAAATACCTAGGAATAAACCTAACCAAAGATGTAAAAGATCGTATGCTGAAAACTATAGAAAGCTTATAAAGGAAATTGAAGAAGATACAAAGAAATGGAAAAACATTCCGTGCTCATGGATTGGAAGAACAAATATTGTTAAATGTCAATACTACCCAAAGCAATCTACACATTCAATGCAATCCCAATCAAAATTGCACCAGCATTCTTCTCGAAGCTAGAACAAGCAATCCTAAAATTTGTATGGAACCACAAAAGACCCTGAATAGCCAAAGTAATATTGAAGAGGAAGACCAATGTGGGAGGCATCACAATCCCAGACTTTAACCTCTACTACAAAGCTATAATCATCAAGACAGCATGGTATTGGCACAAAAACAGACACATAGACCAATGGAATTGAATAGAGATTCCAGAATTAGACCCACAAAAGTATGGCCAACTAATCTTTGACAAAGCAGGAAAGAATATCCAATGAAAAAAAAGACAGTCTCTTTAACAAATGGTGCTAGTAGAACTAAACAGCAACATGCAGAATGAAACTAAACCACTTTCTTACACCATTCACAAAAATAAACTCAAAATGGATCAAGAACCTGGATGTGAGACAGGAAACCATTAAAACCCTAGAGGAGAAAGCAGGAAAAAAACCTCTCTGACCTCAGCCGCAGCAATTTCTTACTTGACACATCTCCAAAGGCAAGGGAATTAAAAGCAAAAATGAACTGTTGGGACCACATGAAGATAAAAAAACTTCTGCACTGCAGAGGAAACAATCAATAAAACTAAAAGGCAATTGACAGAATAGGAAAAGATATTTGCAAATGACATATCGGACAAAGGGCTTGTATCCAAAATCTATAAAGAGCTCACCAAACTCCACAACCGAAAAACAAACAATCCAATGAAGAAATGGGCAGAAGACACGAATAGACACTTCTCTAAATAAGACATCCAGATGGCCAACAGGCACATGAAAAGATGCTCCATGCACTCCTCACCAGGGAAATACAAATCAAAACCACACTGAGATATCACCTCATGCCAGTCAGAGTGGCTAAAGCGAACATATCAGGAGGCTCTAGATGCTGGAGAGGATGTAGAGAAATGGGAACCCTCTTGCACTGTTGGTGGGAATGCAAACTGGTGCAGCTGCCCTGGAAAACAGTGTGAAGGTTCCTCAAAAAATTAAAAATAGATCTACCCTATGACCCAGCAATAGCACTGTTAGGAATTTACCCAACAGATACAGGAATGCTGATACATAAGGGCACTTGTACTCCAATGTTTATAGCAGCACTTTCAACAATAGCTAAATTATGGAAAGAGCCTAAATGTCCATCAACTGATGAATGGATAAAGAAATTGTGGTTTATATACACAATGGAATACTACGTGGCAATGAGAAAGAATGAAATATGGCCTTTTGTAGCAACATGGATGGAACTGGAGAGTGTGATGCTAAGTGAAATAAGCCATACAGAGAAAGACAGGTACCATATGTTTTCACTCTTATGTGGATCCTGAGAAACTTGGTGGAGGACCATAGGGGAGGGGAAGGGGGGAAAATTAGAGAGGGAGGGAGACAAACCATAAGAGATTCTTAAAAACTGAGAATTAACTAATGGTTGATGGGGGGGGAGGGAGGGGAAAGTGGGTGATGGGCATTGAGGAGGTCATCTGTTGGGATGAGCACTGGGTGTTGTATGGAAACCAATTTGAGAATAAATTTAGTAATAAAAAAAAAAAAAAAAAAAAGAAATAAAGCACAGACCAAACACTGAGACAATCACTGAACCAGACAGTAGATCTGGAGATAATATCCAGAATGCCCTCTAGAATAACAAAGTGAGGTTAGGGTACAGGGATTCTGGAATGAGGATATCTAATATTAACCTAGTTGGAATTCTAGTAGAGAAGAATAGAGAGAGAAGTGAAAACAACATTTAAAAATAAGGAAGATCTTGGGTGCCTGGGTGGCTCAGTCAGTTGAGTGTCCAACCTCGGCTCAGGTCAGGATCTCATGGCTCGTGAGTTCGAGCCCCACGTGGGGCTCTGTGCTGACAGCTCAGAGCCTGGAGCCTGCTTCGAATTCTGTGTCTTCCTCTCTTTCTGCCTCTAACCCACTCACATTCTGTCTCTGTCCCTCTCAAAAATAAATAAACATTTAAAAAATTTAAAAATAAGATCTTTTTCAGAATTGCTCAAATATATGACTTCGTAAATTGAGGAAGTATATCAAGTCTCAAGCAAAATAAATAATAGAAATTAACATCTAGACAAATCCTAATGAAACTATATAACAGACTTAGATCCAAAAGTTAGCAAGAGAAAAAAGTTAAATTGTCTTAAAAAAATTTTTTTAATGTTTATTTTCGAGAGAGAGAGCAAGTGGGGGAGGGGCAGAGAGAGAAGGAGACATAGAATCCAAAGCAGGTTTCAGGTTTTGAGCTGTCAGCACAGAGTCCAACACGGGGCTTGAACTCACAAACTGCAAGATAATGATCTGAGCCAAAGTCAGATGCTTAACCGACTGAGGAACCCAGGCGCTCCTAAATTGTCTTTTTAAAAAACTGACGAAAAGGTGCTTTCTAATTATGACAATATAGGCCAAAAAGCACCTGATTTTATGTGGCGTGAATTCCTACAAATCAGTAGGAAAATGAGTGATATCTATATAAAAAGGTGTTAGCCATCACTAATGATTGTAAAAATGTAAATTTTAACTATACTGAGTGATTGCTGCACAGCCAATATTAAAAAGACCAACGATATCTATTATTTCTGAGAATGTAGGATTGGAACTCTCCTATATTATTTCTGGGGATGCAAATAAATACAATATACAATAGCATATTTGCATATTTGCATGATCTGTGCTTCAGTAATTCCACTCCTACATTTATATTTGACAGAAATGCAAGGATATGTTTCCTAAAATACATGTATAGGAATGTTTACAGTAGCATTATTCTTAGTAACCGAAATGAAACATAACCACCGGGACATCTGGGTGGCTCAGTTGGTTAGGCGTCAGACTCTTGATCTTGGCTCAGGTCATGATCTCTGGGTATGTGGGATCAAGCCCTGTGTTGGGCTCTGTGCTGACAGCAAAAAGCCTGCTTGGAATGCTCCCTCTCCCTCTCTTTTTTTCTCTCTCTCTCTCAAAGTAAATAAATATTTAAAAAAAAAACTAAACACAAACCAAATGAATGTTAACAGTAGAAAAGAGAAGTAAATTGTGATAGGAGCATAGAGTGGAAATTTAGCAATAGGAATGAACAAACTGCAGCAACTAGTACCACGCAGATGGACATCACAGATCGAATGTTGTATGAGACAAGCAATATACAAAGGCATGCATACTATATGATTTTATTTACATCAAGTTCAAAATAAGCTAAAGAATAATGGTTGGAATAATGGTTACCTTGGAAGAGGAAAGTGAATAGTTTCTAAAGAGGTTGCAGTGGGGGCATCTGGGCTCCTGGCAAAATGTGCTGGGTTGTAATCTTATGATTTGTGTACCTTTCTGTATGTTGATACTTCAAAAAGGTTTATTTTTTTAAAACTGAAAGATACTAACAGATTCCTAAAGGAAGAAATTTTAGGGTGAGCTAAGTGTGTGCCTTATGAAGTATGAAGAAAAAACCACTACGAAAATTAAAATGAAGAGGGAAGGAAATATGGATAGAGAAAGAAATAGATGTTACAAAAACAATGAAGCCAGACAAAGTTTAAGGAATAAAAGTGAAACTGTTAAGGGTAGTATTTAGTAAAATTTAAATAGAAGAAATTGAAGCAAGGCCAAAATTTGAGTCCTTGAAGAGGGTAATAAAACAGATAAGCCTTTAGGGAAATATTCTTATAGTAAAAAAAAGTAAAGGTACAAACAAGCAATTCTAGGAATTTAAATAGATGTTATAGCAATGGATATGTAGATTTTTTTAAGTGAGAGAATACACGAGTAACTTCATTCAAATGAAACTGAAAACATAATGGAATTGTTCTTTGAAAAGAAAGTATTTTAACTGACTCAGAAAAAAAAATTCTTCAATAGACTCAGAACTAACTTTTAAAAACATGAATCAATGAGTGATAAAATATCTTCTCATGGAAAACCAGAGGCCAAATGATTTTCTAGACAAGTTCATGCAAACCCTCAAGTAGCACCTAAGTCCAATTTTATAAATCTAAAAAGAGAGAAGCCTAAAATAAAACAAAAGGCATTACTCCAGCCCCCAACAGTCACTTCTCCCGTGCCTGTACAGTATAAGAAAATAGAATTATAGACTGATATCATGTAAGAACACAAAGCAAAACATTAGCAAATTAAAGTTTGAAATAAGCATATATGTTCAAAACTATAACCAAAGTAATACAAAGAATATTTCAAAACCTAAGAAGACTTGACAGATCAGTAAATAAAATACTCTCCAGAGGGGGGGAAATAAAGAGCAAAGGAATGAATGAGCACCTGAACAGAAGAAGAACCTCAAATGTCCAATAAAGGTGAGAAGATCTTCCAACTCCAAACCACAAGGAAACCAAGCTTCACACATATAAGATTGCCAAATTTAAAAATTGTGTCAACACTAAAACTGTGTGATACAACATGAACAGTTTTCTTCCATTGGTAGGGTATAAATTGGTTTCATTACTTTGGAGAACAATTTGACCAAATTGGTAAATTTGAACACATGCACATTCCATTGCATGGCAGTTCAACTCTGAGATGTATCATCAAGAAGAGTGCTACTCAAAGCAGGGTCCTCAGATAGATATGACTCTGCAAGTTGTCCTGACCAGTCCATGCAGAAATAAAAACAAAAACTTTAGAGTAAGCATTTAGAAGCTTTGATAGTAATTTGACATTGCAGTGTCATCTATTTTGTGTTTTATGAAAGTATCTGTCTATAGCCAGTTGGAAAACTTACAAATCCTTCCTTGTAGATAGTTTTAGAAGCACAGGTCTGGAGGCACCTGGGTGGCTCAGTCATTTGAGCATCTGACTCTTGGCTGGCTCAGGTCATGATCCTAGAGTCATGGGATTGAGCCCTGTATCAGGCTCCATACTGAATGTGGAACCTGCTTCTGATTCTCTCTCTCCTTCTCTCTCTGCCCCTTCCCCACTCATGCTTGCTCTCTCTCTCTCAAAAATAAATACATAAACATTAAAAAAAGCACACTGCTCTGTATAACATTCATATGTGACTTGGGGGATATAGGCAATGATAATAGTTCATGGCACACTAGAGTAAATGCACAGTACTCTTTGTGCCCTTGGGTAACTGTGTACTTCCCTTACCCCAGGCCCTGCCTGGCCAACTTCAAGCCAAACACGGGCCATCATCTCTGCCCACTAACTAAAGCAGTCATGGCCAACAGAGGACCTGTGTCACGCTGGTTGGTGAGCTCTGTTCCAGCAACCATCATACACACATAGGAGATATGCAAGAAGATATGTACAAGGATTTTCATATCAGCATCATGTATCATGATGATAATACTGAAATTGACTTAAATGTCCATCACATGCACCCCCCCCCACACTTATGAATTTTCTAATGTTGACTAAAAAAAGGGAATCAACAAAGTACATATAGTAAAATATACTAAATAATGTTTTAGTAGTTTAAAATTATATTAAATAAATACATAAAAACAGAGAATACACCCTATGAAAATATAAGAAAAGCAACAGGAAGACAAATATTAAGCTCAGGATAATGGATACCCCTGGTGGGAAAGAGAGGGAGGTGCACTGAGAAGGAAATGGAATATAATAGAAGTACAGTGGATTTCAAATGTACTTGTCATATTTTATTTTCTTAAGCTAGGTTGTTTTTATATATTACAGTATCTTTAAAAATAGTTTATAGGGGTGCCTGGGTGGCTCAATCAGTTAAGCGACCAATTCTTGATTTCTGCTCCGGTCACGATCTCAAGGTTTGTGAGTTTGACCCCCACGTCGGGCTCCACATTGACAGTGCAGAGTCTGCTTGGGATTCTTTCTCTCTGTCCCTCTCCGTCTGCCCTCCCCCTCCTTGTGCTCCTCTCTCTCAAACTAAATAATTAAACTTAAAATACAGTTTATAATTTTTTGAGAGATAAGTTCCAGAGCAATAATTTGCTAACAGGAAGGTCCTACTGCAGAGTTCCATCACTTATGATAGAACATTGTGGGGTGTGGTTGTAGGATAAACAAGAAGCAGGGACTTGAGATGTCTTGATACAAATAGAATGTAGTTGTCAGCATCCTCCAACCTCTGCTTAAACAACTCAAACAGCAGGGGACTCACTTTCTATTAAGAGAGCCTGTTCCATTGTTGGACAGCCATGGTTTTAAGCCAAAAATCAGCCTTTCAATGTCTTGATGGTCTTTGCCCATGTAGAATGGTTCCATTCTCTCTCCCTCCAAGAATCTGAAGACAACTTTTCTGTCTTCCATGGGTGTAGTCTTCTAGACTAAATTTACTCTGAAAGCCCCCTCTTTAACTTATTTATAGTTGATCTCACATCCTACTTCACACAAAAACAGAGGCCTTTGGATTTGAACTAGCTTCCCTAACCCAGCCTCCAAATGTGTGGCTACCTGCCTCAAGTTTCACAACCTCCCTTTCTGTATGTCAGAACAAATGATTTCCCTATTCAAGGGTGATGTTTCCTAGTACAGTTGAGTCCATCTTCTCCCATTTTCTCCTGTTTCATTGCTTACTCACTTTCTGGAATGTTTTAAACACTTTCCCTTTTAGTTTGTCTCCATTAATACAAGAAGACATTTTCCTTAAAGAAAAAAAAATTAACCAATACAGTTGACATGGAAGTCTTCCTTGATCCCTCCAACCACATTTTTACTTCTGCCCAGAGGTAACCAACTTTGTACTTTTAGTACATTCCATCATATTTTTCTCTATGTATGTGCACATATTTATATGAATGTGGAAACATGTACACTTGTGTGTGTTACGTGAGACAATAACTTATTTATTATCCAAGCTTTAAAAACCTACAATACTATGTACCCTGGAGAGCTTTCCATGACTATATATAGACCTCTCTCCTTTCTGTTTTTTTACTTTCTGTAAAAAAAAAAAAAAACTCTTCTTTTTTTTAAAATGTTTATTTATTTATTTTGAGAAAGAGAGAGAGAGAGCATGTGCCTGTGTGCATGAGCAGGGGAGGGGCAGACAGAGAGGGAGAGAGAGAATCCCAAGCAAGCTCCGTGCTCAGTGGAGACCGACACAGGGTTCAAACTCGTGATGGTGAGATCACAACCTGAGCTGAAATCTAGTCGGTTGCTCAACTGACTAAGCCACCCAGATGCCCCAAACTTCTACCCGCCCCCTATTGATGATTCTTTACTTTCATGGGATGTTTTATTTTGATATAATTTCAAACTTACAAAAAAGTTTTAGGAATAATACAAAGATCCTATGTATACTATTTAACTAAATTCACTAGTCATTAACATTTTTCCAAATTGCTTTGTCTGTAGTTCTCTCTATCAATCCCCCCTTTTGCCTCCTGTACAAGTCACATTTTTCTGAACCCTGAACCCTTTGAGAATGAGTTGAGGACATTATACTCCTTTATGATACATTTTTAAACAAATTTTTAATTGTTTTATTATTTTTTGAGAGAGAGTAAGAGTGAGCATGAGTGGGGGAGCAGCGGGGGGGGCGGGGAGAGAGAGAGAGGAGAGAGAGAGAGAGAGAGAGAGAGAGGAAATTCCAAGCATGCTACATGGGCAGCACAGAGCCTGATGCATGACTCCATCTCATGACCGTGAGATCATGACCTGAGCCAAAATCAAGAGTTGGATGCTCAACTGACTGAACCACCTAGGCACCCCCTCGCCCTTATGATATATTTTTGAATCTGTATTTGTTAAGAATAAAGTTTTATCTTTTATAACCACAATATAGTTAGCAAATAAGAAAATTTAAGATCGATACAAAACTAGTACTTAATCTATGACCGATATTCAAATTTGGCCAGTTGTCTCTGTATGTCCTTTATAATTTGTTTTATCCTCCTGGTCTAGAAAGTTGACTTGCATTTAGTTGTATCTATTAAGTTTCCCACAATTGGATTTCTTTGTCCTTTCTAAAATCATTTATGAAGATTCATAAAAACATTTATGAAGACTGGTTAGTTTTTTTAAAAAGTCAGTTTACGGGGCACCCAGGTGGCTCAGTTGGTTAAGCATCCAACTTTGGCTCAGGTCATGATCTCACAGTTTGTGAGTTTGAGCCCCGTGCTCGGCTCCGTGCTGACAGCTCAGAGCCTGGAGCCTGCTTCATATTCTGTCTCTCCCTCTCTCTCTGCCCCATCCCCACTCATGCTTTGTCTCTCTCTGTCTAAAAAATAAATGAAACATTAAAAAATTTTTTAAAAACTAAAAAAATAAATAGTTTACATTTACTTTTGGTTTATGTCTTTGAGGTTGTCTGATAGCTCCTCACTATTAGATTCACATTATGTATTTTTGGTGGGATGAACACATAAATGATAGGTCTTCCTTTCTTACATCATATCAGCAGGCATATGACATTAGTCTGCACATTTATTGATAGTGTTACTTTGTTTCCTTGGTTGAGGAAGTAGTTGCTTGCCTTTCCTTGTTTTGTTTTGTTTTGTTTTTTAAATGTTTATTTATTTATTTTGAGGGAGAGAGAGAGAGAGAGAGAAGCAGAGAGAGAGAGGGAGACAGAGAATCTGAACCAGGCTCTGTGCTGACAGCAGTGAGCTCACTGCAGGGCTCAGACTCAAAAACTGTGAGGACATGACTTGAGCCGGAGTCAGACCCATAGCCAACTGAGCCATCCAGGTGCCCTTCTTCTTCTTATTTTTTTAAACAGCAAAATTACTATTAACCTTTTGTAAGTAGTAAAACAATGTTTTGAAAGGTATTTTGATACCATGGAAATAACCATTCTGATCTTCACATACTTTCCCTCACCGTAAGGAACAGTTTTTTCCCTTTATTTATTAAGCAAGTACCTAAGGATTTCATTTACTACAGTTTTTTATTTCATATTTTTATTCATTTATTTCACATATTTTATATAACATATATTTATTTTATATTTTTACTCATAAACTCTTAATTTCAGTATTCTTGGGATGCACGGACTCTCCCAGATTTGTGATTTTATGATTTGTGCCCCTTCAGGCTGCCCAGTGTGTCCCTTATGTCCTTCATATCCGCATTTGAATGTTTCTTCCTTTCTGGCATGAGATGTTTCTGGCTCAACTTGAACTTTCCTGTCCTACTTCTGTAATCTGCCGTTTCTACAGGAGAACGGTATTCAATATTTAGTGGAGACTGGTATTAAGAATTCAAGGTCAAGCATGAGGTGTGGGATTCTTTCGCTGCTAGGTCTCTTTCACAAAACACAATTCGGAAATGAATACACAAACATGTTTATTTAAATACGTATCTGTATCTGTTTCTAGATCCATAAGTTCATACTGATGCTTCCAATTCCTGTCTAATACCACAAGGTTCCTCCCAGTCTGACCCCACTCTGCATTTGCAACTCCCTTCTCCAACACTGAGAAATCTGCTTCCGCGGTCCTCAGTGCATATTTAGTTTCTCAACCTTCTAGTATACAGAAAGTAGTTTTACAACTGCTTACCCACACTGCTATGGAAAAACAAGCATAATAAATGTCTTTAGATCGAGGTAATTTCGTTCAAGTGAGGTCTGTGGAGTGATTAATATCGTACCAATGTTAATTTCTTGTTTTTATAATTATATCAGGGTTTTGTAAGATGTTACCATTGAGGAAATGGGTAGGGATATAAGGAAACCCTTGTACTTTTTTTTTTGCAACTTTTCTACAAGTCTATTATTATGCAAAATAAAAAGTCATAAAAAATTACTAAGGTTGTTTCCTCCCCTGCAACACACACACTTTGAATATGATTATATTTTTATTTTTTAAAATTTTTTGAATATTTTAACTTATTTTTCAGAGACAGAGCGAGTGTGAGCAGGAGAGAGGCAGAAAGCGAGAGCGAGAGACAGACAGACAGAATCTGAAGCAGGCTCCCAGCGTCAGCACAGAGCCCGACATGGGACTCGAACTCACAAACCGTGAGATCATGACCTGAGCTGATGTCAGATGCTTTGCCAACTGAGCCACCCAGGAGCCCCTGATTATATTTTTCATTTGAGGTTACCATGGGGTTCATTTAATTTTGTTCTGTTTTAGGGTTTTTCCCATATTCTCATGGATACAATTTTTTTTCACTCAGAATTTTTTGAGCATGTAAACTATTGATGTGGTTCAAAAACTAATAATTATTAATAATATACCTAGACAAGTATCATCCCTCCCTATTCCTTCCCACCCTATCTCCACCTATCCCCTATAGTATACAATTTTTTTAGTTTCTGACTTATTCTGGTATTTCCTGTTGTAAAAATAAACGTGCTTTTCTTATTTCTCTTTTTTACACAAATACACTACAGGTACATCTTTACACTTTGCTTACTTGACATCTGTCAATAAATCCTTGAGGTCATTCCCTGTCTGTTCATGAGGATCTTCCTTATTCTTTTATGCAGCCACTTGTTATTCCATTTTGAAGAAAAACATTTTAAAATGTGAGCATCTATGTTGTATGCAATGTTTTGTAATTATCGGTAATGCTGTAATTCACAACTTCATTTGTAGATACTCCTGTAGTGTTTGAAATTGTATCTTCAGAGTCAAAACCTAGAAGAGAGATTTCTGGGTCAGAAATAAATCCGGGCACCAGGGTGGCTCAGTTGGTTGAGCATCTGACTTTGGCTCAGGTCATGATCTCTTGGTTCGTGGGTTCGAGCCCCCTGTGGGGCTCTGCACTGGTGGCATGGAGCCTGCCTGGGATTTTCTCTCTCCCTCTCTTTCTGCCCCTCCCCCACTCTCTCTCTCACAAATAAAACATTAAAAAAATAAATGTAGTTTTCTTAGATATGGCCAATTTCCCTTTGAGAGAGTTGTGTCCTTCCACATTCCCGCCAGTGAACTGGGCTGTCATACATTCCATTTTTGCCAGTTGAATGGGTGAGAGAGAAATAGCCTATCAGTGTTGTTTCAATTTGTACCTCTCTTATTATTAATAAAATATATTTTCATCTGTTTAAGAATCATTTTATATCTGGGTGTTTTTTGTCTTTTGTTTTTTTTTTTTTTAAATCAGCTGTCTTTTACCCATTAAAATTTTTTTCTATTAGGATTTTAGATCTTTCCCTCTCAATTTTAAGAATTCTTTTTCTAGGGGTGCCTGTCTGGCTTACTAGGAAGAGCATGCAACTCTTGATCTCAGGGTCATGAGTTCAAGTCCCAGGTAAGGTATAGAGATTACTTAAATAAATAAAAACTTTAAAAAAAGGATTCTTTCTCTATATTAATTATTTTAGTCCTTTCTCTGCAATGAATATTGCAAATAGTTTCTTGTAGTTTATCACCTACTTTTAACTTTGCTTACAATCTTTATTGCTATGGAAAACTTCTTTTATTTTTACAAAAGCAAATATATGTCTTTTATTACCTCTGGATTCCAATAAGCCTTTCATTATACATTAGAGAAATTCATCCATCTTATATTCCAATACTTGTAAAGTTTCAGTTTTACATTTAGCTCTGTGATCCATTTGGAGTGAAATCTTTTATATGATGTAAAATATGGATCTAATATTATCCTTTTGAAAACACCTATCCAGTTCTCACAGGTCACTTATTAAAAAGTACGTCTTTCATGTTTCTACTAGGTCTTGAGTCTATTCTGATATTTATTTTTCTTTTAAAACCATGACTGTTCCATACAACACCCAGCGCTCATCATGACAGGTGCACTCCTTAATCTCCACCACCTATTTCATCCATCCCTCTGCCCACCTCCCCTCTAGTGACCATCAGTTTGTTCTCTAGAGTTAAGAGCCGGCTTCTTGGTTTTCTTCTCTTTCCCCACCATGTTCATTTGTTTTGTTTCCAAATTCCGTATAGGAGCGAAATCATATGATATCTGTCTTTTTCTGACTTATTTTGCTTATCACAATACTCTCTAGCTGCATCCACTTTGTTGCAAATTGCAAGATTTCATTCTTTTTCATGGCTAATATTCCATTGTGTGTGTGTGTGTGTGTGTGTGTGCGTGTGTGTGCATGCCACACACCACATCTTCTTTATCCATTCATCAGTCAGTGGACATTTGGGCTGTCTCCATAATTTGGCTATTGTTGATAGTGCTGCTATAATCACAGGGGTGCATGTATCCCTTTGAACTAATGTTCTTGTATCCTTTGAGTAAATACCTAGTAGTACAATTGCTGGATCACAGGGTAGTTCTATTTCTAACTTTTTGAGGAATCTCCGTACTGTCTTTGAAAGTGACTGCACCAGTTTGCCAAAACCATGATTATTAATGTTTGGTTTATTTGAACTCTCCAGGCTGCAGAGACACCTTTTTTTAAAAAATGTTTATTTATTTTTGAGAGAGAGAGAGAGAGACAGAGCAGAGAGAGAGGGCAGAGAGAGAGGGAGACATAGAATCCAAAGCAGGACCCAGACTCCGAGCTGTCAGCACAGAGCCCAATGCAGGGCTCAAACCCATGAACCATGAGATCATGACTTGAGCCGAAGTTGGGCACTTAACCAACTGAGCCACCAAGGCACCCTGAGGCTGCAAAGACATCTTAAAATTTCCCACAATGTAGTTTCTGATAGTTTTGCTTTATATGCTTTGATATTTAGTGCCTACAATTCGTGTCCACTTTCTTTTCACTGTGAAATGAACTTTTATTGATCTAACATGGGCCATCCTTTTGTGAGTTCATATTGCTTTCCCTTGAGTTCCATTAGTCTGACATGAATATTGCCACCGCCCTGTTTATTTGTTTGTTCACACTGGCCTAAACCTTCCCTGTAATTTGGGTTTTACCTTCTCCTATCATTGTATTTCACATGCTTTTTGTAAAAAGCACATAGACGTGTTTTCTTTTTAACCCAATCTTTAAATTCTCCATTCATTAAGAGTAGAAATTCATCCATGGTTACTTATAGCCAGTCTGCTAGCTTTCATCTTACTTTGGATTCCTTGCTTCATGCTTTCTCACTTTTTATGCTTTCTTGCAGGGGTTGTTTTTGTTTGTTGCTCTGAAATAATTTTAATTTCTAGGTTTTTAGGGGCACCTGGGTGGCTCAATCGGTTGAGTGTCTGACTTCAGCTCAGGTCATGATCTCACAGCTCGTGAGTTTGAGCCCCGTGTTGGGCTCTGTGCTGACAGCTTGGAACCTGGAGCCTGCTTTGGATTCTGTGTCTCCTTTCTCTGCCCCTTCCCTGCTCACTCTCTCTCTCTCTCTCTCAAAAATCAATAAACATTTTTAAAAAATTCTAGCTTCTTAATTATCAAAGTCAAGAATGAAAACACATGTTATTACTTTTATCCCTTTCTTTTTAGAAGTGTGTTTTCATCAAATACCTTTATTAAGGGTTATTCCTTTAAAATGCAGTCTTCTATTTTTTTTTAATGAAAGGACTGCTTTTAAAAAAGCATTATTTGTTTTGTTTTGTTTTACTAATTTTTCAGGTCTTCTTTATTAAGGACATAGAAGAAATGTCCTCTTAATGTGACTATTTCCTTTTTTTATTTTCAGAAAGAGTGTGTTAGTAGGGCAGGTGCAGAGAGAGAAGGAGAGAGAGAATCTTAAGCAGGCTCAACACTGAGCATTGAGCCTGACATGGGGCTAGATCTCATGACCCTGAGATTGTGACCTGAGTGGAAATCAAGAGTTGGACACTCAACAAACTGAGCCGCCCAGGTGTCCCTTAATGCGACTAATTCTAGATGACATAAGGAGCAGGGATCCCATGAAGATACAAGAGATTCCATACTGGAGCTGTTTCATCATCACTAGAAAATGTTTGTACACCTTTATTCCCCCTACTGTGTCCTGTTTTAAGAGCAATAACTCCTTTGTCACCATTGCTCTCTTTGAAGTGAAGTATAATCCTCAAATTCCCTGAACATGTTTTAAAAAGCATACAAATGGTAAAAAATTAAGTTTTTAAAGAAATAAGTGAAAAGTGCCCTTTTGAAGTCATATTATGTTCTTTCCCCTTACAAACTCAAAAATAAAAATATTGGCTTACTTAACGCCTTTGATCTATTCACTGTTAGTTTCCTTTCTGAGGCACTGTGATTTTACCCAACAGAATGGTTATTTTGGATTTATATTCCCAAAGCCTATAAAAATAAGAATGTCCAACCTAACGATTCCTTTTATAAGCAGTAAAACAAAAGTGGGAAGAAACGAGATAGACAATAGGTTCATCTGTGATGCAGAATTATGCATAATCACATTACATGTGTAAAAACTGGAGAGAGAGAGGCATGTCTCTATTCTAGCCCCCCTGAAGGGATGGTAGGTGGGCACAGTGAAAATTCTGGTCTTTTAGAATAATGTAGATTTAGAATGTTATGACCAGAAGGTGTTAGATTTTTGTTGTACATTATACCAAATGTCTTCTTACTAAAGCAATTTTGATTCTTCCTGTACAGTGAAGATAGAATTATCTTTATTTTAGTGTCTCAAATCATCCTTCATGCACCATCTGAGTAGGGCTGATGGCCACAATCTCTGCAGCATCTGAGGTGCTGGCCTTCATTAACTGGTTCAGCTTCAGCGGCGGTAACAGGTGGCAACACAGTTTCTTCTGTCACCTGTTTGATTCCCTGTCACTCATACCCACAAAATATCCCACAGTGCGTGTGCATTTTCCCTTTGAGCTCAACTAATTTAATGTAAACGAATTCAAGTATTTCCATTTTTTATTTTTATTATATATATTTTTAACTTTATTTAGAGAGGGAGGGGGAGAGAGAGAGAGAGAGAGAGAGAAAGAGAGAGAGAGCACACAAGCAGGGGAGGGGCAGAAAGAGAGAGAGGGAGAGAGAGAATCCCAAGCAGGCTCCGGACTGTTAGCATGGAGCCTGATGCAGGTCTTAAATTCATGAACTGTGAGATCATGACCAGAGCAAAAACCAAGAGTTGGTCACTTAACCAAATGAGCTACCCAGGCACCCCTATTTCCACTATTTTAAATATTTTTTTCTCTTTTAAATCTCTACACCCAATGTGGGGCTCAAGCTCAACCCTGAGATCAAGAGTCACATGTGCTACCAACTGAGCCAGTCAGGCACCCCTCAAATATTTCCATTCTTTTACTTTAGCTGAGGGTGCTAGGTTTTCTCTGTCACAAAATATGTTAAGGAACAGAATTGACTACAAGAAATATCTTGTCTACAGATTTTTGGGAAGGTCGGGTATATAGGAGACCTCAGGGAAGATGATGATTAAGTGGTTGGGCTATGGAGAGAGATAAGAACTACTTTCCTAACCTGGAGTCAAAGAGTCAAGTTATTAGCAAAGTAGGAAGCCTGGAGATAAAGGATCCCTATTCAGCTTTCTGCTTGGCCACAATCTGCTGACCCCTGTCTCCCTCACACTCAACTTAGAGCAGGACCTAAAGTTGAGCCAGCTCTAATCCAGAACCCCTAACACTGCCAGGATAAGTTGCCTCAGGAATTTCTAATTACTTTTGTAAACCCTTCCCCAGCCCTGCCACGTGGGGATCATGAGGGCTGGGGCAGAAGAAAACCCATAACTAGAGTAAAGGCCATGTCCAGGGGAAATTTTTAAAATTATTTCTAAACCTTTGAAATGGGAGGTATCTGCAAAGTTAAAATCTGTATTTTCCATTTCTGCGTTCACTGACTTGAGACATATTTCATACAAGTACTAGAAAGCAGAATTTGTGGGCTGTTTTTTGGGGGTGGGTCCTTCCCTGGCCTAAGAAATTGAAAAAGAGCATGCCCATCAGGGGCTCTAGCAATAGTGTCAGTGAGATGGAGAAGTTGCTGGTGTCCTCCCGGCCCCCTGTATGTGTGTGTGTGTGTGTGTGTGTGTGTGTGTGTTAATTCCCAGCCTTGCAACATCTACCAGGATTCATTTGTCAAACAGTAGGTTTGATAGTATTTTCTTAGTGGATTGGCTGGACAGTTCAGTTAGAACACAAACTGTATCCGTGTGCGTTACAGATGGGAAGAAGTACGAGCATGCTCACCAGCCATAGGGTTGGGTTTGGAAAAGGAATTGAGCCCTTTGGTCCAACTCTTGGGTGGACATACCAGTAGAGCCCTAATCAAGTATCCCAAGTCCTCAGCACAGGGCCCAAGGACCCTCCGCATTTCTGGGTCTTATTTACCAACAGTGGATATGGCAAGAAGAGGAAAGAGTAGGTCAGACTAACAAAGACAAAGAATATGTGCCTGTTGATAGTCTACATCACATGACACAAAAAGCCATAGGGTCAGGAAATGAATAAACAAATCCAGAGTCCAGTAACTTCCTTTAAGGATTAATGAGACAAATGGGAGAATTTATAAACTACACTGCCAGGTGTTCAAAGTTGTAAGATAGGCAGATACTGGGGTTGATGAGCATTTGTTGTCTTTTACTGGAAATGGTAATAAAAAATGTCTACCATCATTTGGAAAAATAGATGCTAGGCTTCCTAAAGCCCTTCTGATATCTCTTTGTACATTAGTTTTGTGGCTGAAAAGAAAGAGGCTCAGCAGGATTGAGGCTATTCAAGTGCATAGAGCTAGCAAATGTCAGGACTCAGTTCTAAACCCCATTCTTTGAACCTCATGCTCTTTCCACTTCGTTATTCCACCTCTCAAGACCAGGCAAAGTTGAAAAATAGTAAGTCTATAGAATTTTAATTCACCCCTTGAGATTTGTATTAAACCTAACCAACAGGTTTTCCCCCCAATAACCATACTCTCTTTTAGAATATAATACCCTCCTTTTGGAACATAATTATTTGATTATTGCAGATGCTTTGGTGTGAAGGGGTTCTTGGAAAAACAATTACCAAGGGAGGAACCATGAAGGAGAAAGCTTATAAAATGTCCTAGATGAGGAAACTGGGTGGCTTTGTCAGTGGAGCGTCCGACTTTGGCTCAGGCCATGATCTCACGGTTCGTGGGTTTGAGCCCTGCATCGGGCTCTGTGCTGACAGCTGAGAGCCTGGAGCCTGCTTCAGATTCTGTGTGTGTGTGTGTGTGTGTCTCTCTCTCCCCCTCCCTGTTTGTGCTCACTCTCTCTCAAAAATGAACAAGTGTTTAGAAAAATAAAAAAATTCCTAGATCTATTACCTGCTATAAACTTGGTTCATCTGCATTTCTTGATGAGCATGGGATCTTCTCTGTAATGGCCAGACTGTGACACTGTGTATAAGTAGGAGAAATTAAGAAAATTACTGAGGAAGGTGGTGCTGTGGTAATTCAAAATGATTTGTGGTAGCCATGTGTTCTTGCACTGGCTGTAGAGAAACAGGGAGACCTGGTGGTAGGCTGGTAGGTGTAACAACATACTCAATTATTGGTAGAAATTTTGAAAAAAGATGTGCAAATTAGAGCAAGGCATAGATCCCCATAAAAGAGAAGCCCTCTGAGGAGCCCTGAGAGGATTCTGCCTCACGTTGAAGCCATGTGGGAAGAGACTTTGGTGATGTTGCATGAAGTAGGGTTCATTCAGCAATCGAACACAATACCTATGTAATGGATGGGTCTTCTCTGCCTCTTCCAAATTGTGGTTATTTGGTATTTTTTTAAATACACAAACAGAAGATCATATGCTTTTGTTGAATCATTACCGGTCTTCATACACAGTAAAACCTTGCTTTGCAAGCATAATTCCTTCCAGAAACATGCTTATGATCCAAAGCACTTGTATGCCAAAGCACATTTCAAGAACCATTGGCTCAGTTGTGATCATGTGACGTTCGGTGTCACGTACTACTCATATTGCAAGACATCGCTCATTTATCAAGTTAAAATGTATTAGAAATGTTTGCTTGCCTTGCAGAATACTCACAGAACAAGTTACTCACAATCCAAGGTTTTGTTGTACTTTGTTGTACGGGAAAAACTTGATCAAATTGGGGAACTGAAGAATGCCAACGTATAGGAGCTGCAGTTAATCAGGAAGAGGAGAACAAACACAAGGTAATGAAATCTAAAATCTAATTTCTCTCTTCTTCAACAAGAGGAACTATATGTTATTCTTTCCCTACTCTTGTCACATATTCTGGGATGGTGGTGCCAATTGGTCAGTAAGATAATAAACAGTTATCTGCTATTCTGCCTTTTAGTCACAGTAGAGGTAGAATAGACAAGAATTAACTGCATCAGTTTCCAGAACAAATCAATCATCTTTTCAAAATTTCTCTCTATTACATCCAGTGTCTACCACAAATATATGATCTACTCTTGTATACAACCCCGAATACCTAAAAGAAAATTTTAATTTTGTCCTTGGAATTGACATCCCTGTGAAGTGGGATTTGGGAGTTCACTGAACTCAGAAGTATGTTCCTTTAATCTGCTCTAGAAGTTTTTCTTTCTCACTTACTATTAAAAGACTTTCCTCATCCTTGATGAGGTCTTGTCCTCATCCTACATGGACATATACAAGATGTGCAAATGAGTTTCCTTTTCAGCCACTTCAGACGGGTAGTAAACTGTAAGCAATTCTCATGCAATCTAAAGGAATCATACCTTTATGTCCTTGATCTTGAATGGAAGTGTTTGATTTTTGCATCAGTTATGGAGAATAAATGTGAAAGTGATTGAATTATTGAACTGTGAAAAGTGATGAAATCAATTACTCTAGTGTTTTGTGTTATAGAAGAAAAATACTTGGCATGCTAGCATCTCGCAGCCTGGTATGGTTATGGTACACCAGGCATGGTGTATGGTGTAAAATAAAGGGGGGAGAGGGCAAGAGCAGATTTCTCTGAAAATGGAGTAAATTTTAGGTTTGGATCAATCCAAGCAGATTAGTTGAAGAACTTTCCAATTTGTGCCTTATTTTTGTGACATGTTACCCCTATCACTGCTATCAGCTCTCCCTGTAGGTTCTGAAGAACACCGCCAGATGAGGGGATTCCACACTGCTATCACCTCTACAATGGTTCTCTTCAACCCAGTCGATTCTTATAGTAAATCTGGGAAGAGATGTGCTGGCCACAGCTAACTATCCCGTCCCCTTTCACTGCATCTGACTTTAAACCACCCGTGAAACAGATGTGATGAAATTCATGAAATTTACTAGGTGCTATTTACTTTGTACCAAATATGTGAGTTACAGACCCAGAGAGGGCCATTTGTAAGGTGATAAGTGACATGTTAAGAGTTAGGCTCGTTAATATACATTATACTGTTAGGAACTATGCAAACGGATGCATATATGGATATGCAGGTGTATAATCCAAACTGAGCATATCAAGGGCCTCCCATCATAAACAAACACAAGGGACAAGATGAAATAACTAGTTGACAGCAAAAATTCTTTGGTATGAGTTCACAGTGGTATACTCTGCTCCTTTCTTTAAATGAATTTCCTGGTAAATTGGGAATAAAAATAATTCTTTTTTTTAACGTTTATTTATTTTTGAGACAGAAACAGAGCATGAGTGGGGGAGGGGCAGAGAGAGAAGAAGACAGAATCCAGAGCAGGCTCCAGGCTTTGAGCTTTTAGCACAGAGCCCGATGTGGGGCTCAGACCCACGAACCGTGAGATCATGACCTGAGCCGAAGTCGGACACTTAACCCACTGAGCCAGCCAGGCACCCCAGGAATAAAAATAATTCTTGAAAGCATTTTTGCACCTCAGATCAATCAATCATCTATCTATATATGCTTTGATATAACCGCTCCACCGTCCACATAATTTGGAAACAAATAGAATTAGTAAGGGACAAATGGAACTGTAGGGGCGCCTGGGTGGCTCAATTAAGCATCCGACTCTTGATTTCGGCTCAGGTCATGATCTCATGGTTCATGAGTGTCAGCCTGGCATTGGGCTCTGTGCTGACAGCGTGGAACCTGTTTGATAGTCTCCCCCTCTCTCTACCCCTCCCCCACTTGCATCCTCTCTGTCTCTCTCAAAATACATAAACTTAAAAAAAATGAGACACTGTAAACTCAAAAAGAATAATAAGCTGGCTGTATCAAATGAAATGTGACTATAATGTTTCATAATGGGGAAAATGTTAGCGAATAGGTTACAGAGTGATGGCAAATCGTCTTCTGACCGGCCAGACATTGGGTGATCAAAGGTATCAACACATATCAGACAATAACCAGTCATTTTAGCTTGCAAATAATGTGGGAAGTGAACCTTTAGAAATGTCAAGTGACCAAACAGGTATGTGCAGAAATTAACTTTTTTTTTATTATATATCATATAATGTAGTAGTAAAGTTTGAAGTGCATGAATAAAAAGTTAGTGAAATTACAGGAGGAACAATCTATAGAGCGATAATAGGTGCATTCCTTGTGCATCTGAAAGGAAAAGAAAAAAGAGTTTTCACTCATTTTGGCCTAAAACTTAGTGTCAGGTTCCCAGGATTCTGACATCAGAACCCGGATAACGCTGATTAGAACCATAGGGGCTTTACAATAAAAGCTAAAATATTGACCATATGATGGCAAAAAGTCTTAGTTTGTGGTTAACTGATTCTCTTCTAGCTACTCTCTGATGAAGTTGGTGGCGCTGTGGAGGAGGACCGCCGTCTCCTGGACGAAGATCGGGACCGCTCGGCATTGTAGGTGACATGCTTGTCGTAGTTCTCCATCTGAGCCTCCAGGACATCTCTCTGCTGCTGCCTGATGGTCTGGCTGATGAGCCCAGGGAGGGCGTGGATGCTGCCAATCAAAGTCTCCAGTTTCGTTTCCACGGTAACAATCCTCTTCTCAAAGTCTTCGCTCCGCTCATTTAGGTCGGAAATCATGTCATACATGATGTTCTGGGTCTGCAAAACAGGGCGGACACGGGTAGAGCAACCAGGAACTCAAGGTTTCACGACACTTGCCCAGGAAACGAGCTGTCCGCTCTCTTCAACCCTTTGTTGAAGCTGTCTTGTTTCCCTCTAGAGGGCCGCCTGGGTGGCTCATCCAGTTAAGCGTCCCACTCTTGATTTTGGGTCTGGTCATGATCTCACAGTTCATGGAATGGAGCCCAAGGTTGGGCTCCGTGCTGCCAGCGAGGGGCCTGCTTAGGATTCTCCCCCTCTCTCTCACATTCTCTCCCCCCTCCCCCCACCCCCCCCTTTGTGCTTGCTTTCTCTCTCTCGCTCTCAAAATAAATTAAAAAAAACAAAAAACAAAATGTGCTCTTAGCTGCTTCACAACCTCTTAATGGTGATAAATGAACCAACTGAATAAGGGAGTTACTGTTCATGATACAGGCACCTCATTTGAGTTTGGCCATGGAGACAGAGTGCATTAGCTTTATTTTTTACTACATAGTCTGGAGGCTATGTGAACAACATCCATTCATTCAGAAAATACTGAACCCCTATGGCATGGCAGCCCTAGAGCCATATCAGTAAGCACAGCACTAAAGAAATACTTTGAAAGGAATAGTGTCTTGCCTCATAGATATATTCCTGAGATGACATTATGCAGTATATACTTATCATATCAATTATATATCTAGTAAAATGTTATATCATATTATTTCCAAGTGGTCTGTTTTATCATTTGACCTTACAGTGATGTAAGAGTCTGCCCCATCTTTGTTCAAGGTGTGTCTACGGGAGAGCCACGTTTGTAAATATTAATCGAGAACATCTCTCAGTCTCACATGTGCTACCCACCTTAAATGTATGATATATGTATGCTGTCCTACAGGTAAGTTGTTGAGGATGTCACTATCTTCTATTCATAAGACATCAAATATTCAGGTGCACCTGGGTGGCTTATTCGGTTAAACATCCGACTTTGGCTCAAGCCATGATCTCACAGTTCATGAGTTTGAGCCCCGTGTCGGGCTCTGTGCTGACAGCTCAGAGCCTAGAGCCTGCTTTGAGTTCTGTGTTTCCTCTCTCTGCCCCTCTCCTTCTCATGCTCTGTGTGTGTGTCTCTCGCTCTCAAAAGTAAAGAAACATTTTTTTAAAAAGCATCACATATTCAACATTTACATGTTTATATAGTATGTTATTGATATACATGAAAATGAATATGATTTACTTGTGTTATTTTATGAGACTAGGACAAAGAGGTGTGATTTTCATAGATGATATTGGAAGCTTTATAAAGAACATAGCTGATTTATCGAACAAACAACAAAATGTATTGAGAGAGGCCCCTTTAAAAGTATTTGTTGTTAAGGGGCGCCTGGGTGGCTTGGTCAGTTAAGCGTCCGACTTCAGCTCAGGTCATGATCTCACGGTTTGTGAGTTCGAGCCCCGCATCGGGCTCTGTGCTGACAGCTCAGAGCCTGGAGCCTGCTTCAGATTCTGTGTCTCCCTCTGTCTCTCTCTGCCCCTCCCCTGCTCATGCTCTGTCTCTCTCTGTTTCTCAGAAAAAAATGTTAAAAAAAAGTTTTAAAAAGCATTTGTGTTAAAAGGCTAAAAACTTCCATATATGCTATTACCTCTTTTGGACCTAGCTCAGGAAAATGGAAGGTCACTGATGACAAATACTGATATTTAAAAAATATATATCTGTTTAGGGGAGCCTGAGTGGCTCAGTCGGTTAAGTGTCTGACTTCATCTCAGGGCATGATCTCATGGTTTGTGGGTTCGAGCCCCGCATCGGGCTCTGTGCTGACAGCTGAGAGCCTGGAGCCTGCTTCAGATTCTGTGTCTCCCTCTCTCTGCCCCTCCCCTGCTCACTTGCTGTCTCTCCCTTTCTGAAAAATAAATAAAACATTAAAACAAATTAAAAATATTTGTTTAAATGTTTATTTTGAGAAAGACAGAGTGTGAGCGGGGGAGGGGCAGAGGGAGAAAGAGAACACACATGAGAGAACATCTTAAGTAGGCTCTGTGCTTAGTGTGGAGCCCAACGCAGGACTTGATCCCATGAACCTTGGGATCATGACCTGAGCTGAAATCAAGGGTTGGATGCTTAACTGACTGAGCCACCCAGACAGCCCTAAATATTCGTATTTTTAAAGTGGAATTTACTTGAAAGGGACAACCAAAAATCAACCAGATAAATCTTATAAGTGTGAAAGAGGAATCTGGGAACTATTAATGTCCTTTTAAAAAGTAGTATGATTTTTTAAATAATGAAAAAAGAATCATAAATTATGAAAACTGATTCCCTTTTTTTTAAAAGATGATGTCCATGTTCTTAAAAAACTATTTCACAGTCTTCTGAGTTGGCTTAAAAGTAAATAAAAAACAATAATTTTATCAATGAGTCCTATGGAGCCCTGAAGGTCATGGTCAAACCCAGGATGCAGTTCTCCTCTCAGAGGGAGGAGACTGAAGGACAAATATGAAACCCAATGGTATTGTCTCATATTCCATGTACATTTTCCACGGTACTTTCAAGTCACTGTAAGTAGGAAGGCTTTTAGAATGGGGTTTGAATAATTTATATAGGGAAAGAGCATGTGAAGAAAAATCTTTTAAGGTGGACCATCATGTTAGGGCTAATTGTTGGTTTGATGTGCAACACAAAGTTGGGGTATCCTCCTCCCAGTGCATTATCAGTCACCGTGCAGGACTTCATTCCAACACACCTCACCATGAAGGCTGAGACCTCACCCATGCTTACCTTTGCTAGGTCCACCAAGGTGTTGGCTTGGTCATTCAGTTTCCTCTGCTCCATTTTTACACTTCTTAATCTAAAAGACAGAATCTCAAGTCAGAAGGGTTCCTTCCTGTCTACTGCTGTCATAACGCCTTCCAAAGAGCATGCATAAAATCGACAAGAGCAAATAACTGCATGGATAATGCCTTGAACATTTGGGGGTCAAGTTCAAACTGGTTATGTATCTGGAACAATGAGAAGCATGCTTCCCCAACACCGCAAAAAGGAAAGGAGAGAGAGAGAGGAGAGTAAGAGATGAGGTGTCCTTAGGACAACTATTTACCAGGGAGTTAAAAGTTGAATCGGGAGAGAGGCTCATAAGGACTTAACCATATGAGAAAAGCCAAAACATTCCTTAAAATCCCAGTATCATTTCAAATAGACATAGGAAGAAATAGGCAAAGCGACTAGACTTTCATCAATGTTGGAGCAGTGAGCACCTTCCTATGCCTACATGACTAGATACACAGGATAGCCCTGTTCAGTTTGAGATGGATTGGGTTAGGTATTTGAACCTGATGAAAACACAGTGATAAGTGAGATTCTTAGTAGCAAAAATAAGACTTTTATTCAACCAGCAGCAAGAGAACCCAAAACACATAAGTCTCTTATTCTTCATTGTGTTTTGCTCGACTTTTATCTTAAACTTCCATCGAATTTGAAGGGAAGCCAGGCCATTTCCTTAGGAGAATTTCCCTTAATTTTTTTCTTGTAGATAAAAGTCAGCGGACAATTAAAATGTCTGACAGATGGGGTTTCTGGTTGTAAACTTACTTTTAGATGCTTTTAAATATCAGTGCATATATCTGATTGACAGTCAAAACACTGCTGTTAAAAAAAATCTTTCTTAAGGATGACTTTTACTAGTCCTTACTTTATTTACTATAATATTTTTGAAAACATATTTATTGGGTGCTTATTCCCTACCAAGAAATTAAGATTTTCCAACAGGAGAAAAGGGGTTGTTTGTTCTTTAAGCCAACAATCCGAGCCATGCTCCGAATGAGAAGCACATTTCTCTTGGGTACTTAGTTTAAAAACAAAAAACAAAAAACAAAATCCATGCTAACCTTATTACCTGTAAATGACATGTCATTTACAGAGTATAGTGTCGATGTTGGAGAGAGTAATCTTTATAATTTCCCAATTTCAACAAAAGGTAGTTACAAAAAAAAAAGGATCAAAAATTCACAGGGCAAGATTTTACTGCCAGGGAGATTTTTACAACAAATGTTCAGTAGTGCGCAGTGATTTTGTTTTGAAACTACGCTATGCAATATGTCACCAAGTCTGCTTGACAGTGAAGACAGACTTCCTTCTGCCAGTATGGGTTTAACTGACACCTGCCTATAACATGATATTTAACAATGTAAAACAGCTTAAGGTTATCACTTGCCATTGCGAGTCTGTGTTTCCCTATTAGAATGCTTGGAACTAAGTTAATTGGCTCTTTTCTACACTATTATAGAGATGGACTGGGTGTAAGTGTAAAAGGAATTACAAACAGGTATTCAAATCTAACATGTTGTTGAGATAGGCTTCTCTAAGTACTCACAAGGATTACAATTCTTGATGTACACCTTTTAAAAACAAGTCCCCTTCCACCCCTCTGCCCCCTGCAAAAAACAAAAAACAAAAAAACAACCCTTTAGACATGTGTGAGGTCATTCTACAGAAATGTACTAGAGAGAACAACAGTGTCAGATGTGGACTCCCTTCTCCCTGGCCCTATTTGACCTTCAGTTTCTTAATGTATGAAATGAAGTGGGTTAGGATAGGATGGTATTTCTAAAGTGCTGTATTTGTACCGACAGAGGTGTTCGAGGTGGCTATGTGATACTCAAACCAGAAGACATTAAATACTAAACCAGATGGAGAGACAGTTACTCCCTTTTATCCTCTTCCAATTCTTGATTATTACAAGAAAAATGTCTCAGGCTGGTCCTCTCCTGTTTTTATCTCCCAACACCTGCTCTTCTCTCCTTTTTGAAAAGAGAGCAGGATTTCAGCTGAGCACTTCCTGCATGCAGCAGTTCCGTGGCTAGAATTCAACGCCAGTGTTTCAAATGTTGGTGGATACGACCTCTCCCTCTCTTTGCTGGGAGCAGGAGTGGCTTTTTGCTTTTGTTTCATTTTTGTTTTTGTTGGGTTAGCCATTTTGTGATAATGATTTACACCAAGCTTTATTTTCAAATTCAAGGAATGGGACCCTTCGCACATGAATGACTCAAGTCTGGGGAACCAGATCAGAAGCCTCCAACCACTTGGGAGTGCAGGCAAGGCCCTGAGGTTGGCAAGCCCAGTGAAAGGGCCAGTGCGTGTCCCTTAGCTGAGGTGGGTACTCTGCTCTTGAATTGCCATATATTATGTTTCTGACAGTAGAATTTTGCCCGGTTGTTGTTTTTTTTTCCACTAATCTGGAAAGCTGACATAGGGTAGCCCCCTATTGAATCAGAATCCCTTTAAGCTCCTTGAACTTAAATCATCTTGCCTTGCTGTTCCTGAGACTGTACCCTAGAACTGGTAGAAAAAGCCTACTTAAAGCTGCAGCTGCCAGAATAAAAGGTAACATGCATGTGTATTTTACTTTCCCCCGCCCCCCCCCGCAAAAAAAAGAAGAATAAGGAACGTATGTTGACTTCTTCCTTGTGAACTTCACTTATCACAGGAAAGTATCATGATTTTGGATCACATTTCCATAGCAGCAATCAGACTACTGAAATTCACAAATAAAGGACCCGCTTGGATGCATGCAGCCGGTAGAAAATTCTGCAAATGTCGAGAGGAGCGGCTCACACAACTTACTTCCGAGCTCTATTTTCATTTTGTTGAAATAAAAAGACAAAACAAAAGAAAAGAAAACTGTAAAATATTCCAGAACAGAGTAACACAGTGTGGTGTTCAGTTGTGCACAGGGGGCTCGATTCATTAGCTGAGAGATCCTGTTAAGGCTCTGTAGGATCTTGGCATAGTGATCAAAGAAAAACACGGTTCGCTTATGGTATCATCCTTCATTGCTGAGACTCCCCCCTCCGTCCCGCCCCTGAAATACAGCGCTTCCTCCAGAACGAGGTTCAGAAGGAAGACCCTCTAGGAAGTCATCACGGCCTCTTTGATACACGATGTCCAAGTAAACTGTAGGAACCGTTTTGACCTAATATGAATGTCATGGGGTTAAAAGGACAGTGTTCTACATAGTAGGATGATTATAATGTTGGTGGTGTTTTTTGGACGGCGTCCATCTCTTCCGAGTTGGGGCTTCTTAGAAGCCTGGTTTTCTGACAGGTGGGTCATCCGAAACTCAGAGAAATTATGTGTATTGAATTTCTCGGCTCTGAGACAAGTTCATGTCGACTGCTGAGTCTATGGTTGAGATAGAAGAGTGATGAGCTTTAAGGTTAAAGTTGATACCAGAAAAAGTATTCAAAGGTATTTAGGAACAGAATGCTTCAAGGCATTGAGTGATGATCTAAAAAGACAGATCCGTTAGTGAAACAGAGGACACAAGCCTGGAGAAGCAGGCATCCACCAGAGACGAGGGAGGCCACGTGTCAGGGAGAGAGGCTGTGAAGTTTGGAAAAGAGGGGAGTCCAGACAGAGCTCTGGAAAAGCTCTCAGGTCAAACGGGAGGATGGGAGAGGCCAGGGAGAGAGCTCTATCAAATGAGTTTGTAATTTCTCCCTCAAGCAGCAAGGTCTGATTTCACCCGATGCCATTTCACCAAGGCTGATGGTCTCACTGTGTCTGAATGGGAGGCAATGGGAGCCTTGCCCTTAAGAATCGAGCCCTGTGTGCTTTCCTGTATCACTAACTTAAAATGAGAGATTATGCACGATTAGAATCATCTAGCCAAACCCAGCCCATATAAATTTCCAATTGTATTTTTTTTTACAAAGTACCCCTCCCACCTCAAAGGAAATCTAACCCCAAGACTATATCATAAAAACAATTCAGAACATTTGAGCTGCTCGAAGCTCATCTACTTTAGAAGTTCATGTTGCTACCGAAGAAACAGACTGAGAAATGCCAAAGAAGCAGAAGAATTCATGAGGGGTTTCCTCTGTTACTCTATCCTGAAGCAGCATTGGGAAGACCCACATAAGCTGTACCTTGAAACTCTTAAAATCGGGTCAGGCCACCTTCCAGCAATCTAACAATTGCTTAGGGACAATGTGTCAACTTTGCTTCCCCAAATATTTTTTCCTAGCATACTATAAAAATTTTCAAACCTAGAGAAAAGTTGAAAAAAAAACTTACAGCGACCATCCCTAAGCTGTCTGTCCCCTGAGGTTTCAGCATGAATGCATTTCACAATAAAAATATAAATGTATAAATACCCACCATTCACATGTGGCTACAAAATTACTACAGAAACTACCAAAGCATTTTTTCCCAGTGTTTTTGTTAGATATAAAAACTCACCAATGGCATCAAAGGCCAATTTCATTTCATTATCTATTTAATAGGTACATCATTCTGATAGAAAGGGTTATAAATACGATCCCAGAGGACATGGGGTATGTGGCTGCTTGACCCATAGACTGACCGCACCTGCCCACACCAACAAAGGTAAGTTTTCTTTTTAATATACTTGAGCGGTATAGGTTAGTGGCAAACCATTAGAAGTACAAAGAATGCTTTCCCAGTATATACACATTATACCGTGTATACTTCTTCTACAAATGTTAGGTTCCTATATGGTTGTGGGTGTGTAGGAATGCCCTCTGTGCCAGGAGGGCTATGTCTGGTGACCCTGGAGGGAGAGGCCTGTCCTCAGAAGTGAAGGCCCAGCATCCCTTAGGGGACTCGCTCTCTGAGATCTAAACTTGAAGGAATAAAGATGTGGAGGCTCCACAGGGTGGGTATTTGGTTATAAAGGTGGCCATGAGCTTCAGCAAAGCAGCTCCCTGTGTGAGCCAGATCTCCTACGTGTTCCTCTGTGTTTCGCTTTTATAATTTCCCACACTTTGAAAGAGTGTTACCTTAAGATTCTAGCCTTTCCTTACAAGGGACAGAAAGCACAGTTGTGGGCCCGGTGTGAGGTCACAGAACTAAAGGTGAAATGATGTCGCTTTGGTGCTGGTAGTGGCAAGATCATGACTGAATAGCTCTGAGTGGCCAGGAGGGCTGGCCACTCTACCATCCATGCAGAATCTCCCTCTCTTGTAGATCTCAGGGTGCCTGGATTTGATTCTCATTAAGGCAGGCAGCAATTTCTAGATGCAGTCCACATTTCCAGTGATAGTTATTCAAAAAACATAGTCAGAGGGAGAGGTCAAAGGGTAGCATTTGAATGCTTAGTGATTTCCCATAGAATGTGAAGTGTGATACAGTACCTATGAACTACCTAAATATACAAAATAAAAACTCCAGCTTCAGAGCTTTTCCGGTCTGCTGTGCTAGGTAGCTCTGAGAAGACCCACCTTACTGTGTAATCCAGACACCTAGCGTTTACCCACCTTTCTGTGATTGCCCTGGTAGGCTGCATGAGAAAAGCCACGTTTCTGACCCACGCATGTGACTGAGCTGCTCTTCCCCATACAGAAATGCCACTGAGTTAAGAGCAAGGCTGCACAGCCTCGAGACTGATGCCCACATGAATGTACTTACGGTAAGGATGCTGCCAGCCTGGGGGAGAAAGAGCTGGTGGCTTTCAAGTCATTATTGATACTTACTACATAGACATTTGTCTTTTCAAAGTCTATGATAGTTATATATAGCATAGAAACAAGATAACATGAAAGAACTTAAGCATATGGAATAATGGTGGCCTCCGTAAGGTCAGAATCATTGTAAAAGGCACTATAAAATCTATAATGAACATACAGCAAATAGAAAATCCCCTATGTCCTGAGTAAAGACTAGTTTAAAAATGCAAGTATTAAATCAAGTGTAGGTACTGCCTTCATAGAAAGATGTTGGCAGCCTGTTTAAAAAAAAACCCAGAGCAATCATAAAATATTAAATGTTTTTCAAGATTTTGCAGTCAATACAAACGAAACATCCGAGGGCAAGCCATATGAATAAATAAGTTATATTAAGATATACAATTGCAACTGAAAATAAGGTTTCTAAAGAGAGAAACTGAGAAGACATTTTAATTAATATATTAAATGACTCTGCTCCCAATAAGAGATGATTTTGAGTCCAAAAAAGAACTGACAATTTTCTCAGCATTTCATTTATGGAATTATTAAATTGCCAAATAATGTCTTCTGGGAACACACATGACAGTGTTTTCTTTTTTCCCCCTCTCACAAAAGAAGAATAACCAAGTATGGGAAATTAAGACCCAGAGTTACAAAAAGCAGGATGACAATGAATGAAAAATGGTACTTACTGATGAATAGCTTGCAAGAATTTTCGTTGATGTTTTCTTACTTTTGCATGATCTATCTTTTTTACTAGCTTTGTATTTTTGTAAATTAGCCATGTTTCCCTGAGTACATTGGCAGCTGCGTTTTTCACCTGTTAAGAAAACAAACAAACAAAGCAGTTGATAAATTCCCAGAGCAGAATCCTTTGCAAACATGGCCAGGGGTCCTATTCTTTTTTTTTTTTAATATATATTTTTTAAGTTTTTATTTATTTTTGAGACAGAGAGAGACAGAGCATGAGCAGGGGAGGGGCAGAGAAAGAGGGAGACACAGAATCTGAAGCAAGCTCCAGGCTCTGAGCTGTCAGCACAGAGCCTGATGCGGGGCTTGAAATCACAGACTGTGAGATCATGACCAGAGCTGAAGTGGATGCTTAACCGACTGAGCCCCCCAGGCGCCCCCCCAGGGGTCCTATTCTTAATCCCAAAGATCATGGTAAGTTCTAGCTCTGTTTAGTAACTATTTCTCAAAAGAGTATTTTTCTTGAATCTGTGCATTTTAAAAGGTACCTCTATCTGTCTGGGCACAACATTTAGGTTGAAATATTAGGGAGGTACTGATCTCTTTCTGGGCTTCTACCCATCAGGAACATTTTCATCCAACCAGTTCTTTTAAAAAGCAAGAGGTGGTTGTAACCTGTCTGGCAACATTGCAGGGGGGGTCAGGGGGAGGTTGGAAGAGGTGCTGAATTCTGCACCTTGTATTCCATTTGTTTTCCCCATGTTCTTCATTTCCCTGGAGAGAGGCAAAATGCCAGAAGGCCAAGGTGAATCTTGTCTTTTGCAAGCTTGCTTGGCATTTTTGGCTGTGAACTACAGGAAGGGCATGTTTCCACTGCTCAGTGTCCAAGCAGACCTATTCTTCTGCCCTTTCCGAGTGACTCAGCAAACTGTTAGCATGCTTTAATGAGCTGACAGTCTATGTTGTCATGATTTTGTGGGTTAATTTGAGTATACTGCATTTCAAACGGATGGGACAAACCTAAACGATACAAGTGTTTTAATGACACGGCTGAGACCTACTGTGGTTAATGGAAGGTATGAATACTTCCTAGTAATATTCAAGCACTTACTTTTGTGATTAGCTCTTCATCAATTTCTGGACATTGATAAAGGCCCAGCCACGGACAAGTTCGTCCTTCCTTGCTCACGCTACAGGTTCTGATGACCCAGAGCTTCCCTTTAAGCTTGTTGTTAATGACTTACTCTAAGAAATTGATCCATTGAATTCTTTTGAGTGATGGATAAAGGCTGTTTCACAAAGAGCAGGCTGCTGGGGGGTTGGGTGGAGGAAGACCACTTTTTAAGAAAGGCACTGTGGTAGGGAAGAGAGAGCCACGAACTGACTTGAGAAAGGGTTCTAAGTTCTTGACTTTGGACTAACCAAGAGAAGTCAAGGGGATGAGCTAACCCTTGCAGGACTTTAGTTTTCTCTTCCCTACATGAGAAGAGTACAGAGAATTATCACTCAAGTCTGTTTCAGGCCTTAGACTTTCAATAAGGAAGAGTCTTAAAATTACATGACAACTATGATCCCAAGGAGGTATCTGTATTTTTTGACTTTGAGCACCGAAAGCATCAGGTTTGGTAGCTGATGGTGAATCTTTTTCACGCTGCTGAAAAGGTTTCTTTTTGAGGGAAATTGCTAGAACCCATTTGAAGAAAACGACGCTCTCCTAAAACTGCTTTTAGCACTGACTTTGGTCTATAATGCACTTTCTCTGGATATTCATCAGAGCCTGCACAGAGAGCATGCATTCTGAAACCAGTGGAAAAATGAAACGTCAGGTGCTGAGCACCAGCAGAGCATCTGAGAAACAGCAGCACTATCCACAGTGAAGTTCAAAGGTGTTCCAGTTAAATTCTTTGCTCTTCATTCTCACGGAAACACATTTCTCTTCTTTACAGGGGTAGGGAATGCTTTTCCATTTGGTTCTCATGTTCTTTTCAGAGGTAAGGATGCTATATAAGTGGCTAATGGTTGAGGACATTGCTTTTATTTTTTATTCATTTTTTAAATGAAAGTTTGTTTGTTTGTTTGTTTATTGAGAGAGAGAGAGAGGGAATCCCAAGCAGGTTCTATACTGTCAGTACAGAGCCCAACATGGGGCTCATACTCACAAACCGTGAGATCATGACCTGAGCTGAAATCAAGATTGGAGCACTCAACTGACTTGAGCCCCCCAGGCACCCTGAGGACCTTGCTTTTAAAGGGAGAGGGGTGGGAAGTTACTGGCCAACACTGACTGGGGTTGGAATAGGGTCCTTCCACACTAGGAAGCAGAAGGGCCAGTTAAGCGAGGTCTCAGCTCTCTGAACAGCTTTACCACCTGGAAGAAGGCAAGGGGGCTGGGTGGCCGCCCCCTCCCTGATTTTATCAGCTCAAGACACAGAGGAGGAAGCTAGACAACTTGGTAAAAACAGGTGGGACCATAACACAGCAGTTGAACATAGTAACGTTTGGAAGAGAACAAAACAATTGATTTCACTTTGGATTCCCATCCGCACACAGCAAACGCCAAATGACCCAAGTCCTTAAATCTTGAACAAGGCGATTCATTGGTTGTCATCGGTGTATTTTATATGATTGTTTTTCCTCTTTGGGATGGCAGGGGAATGGCTGAAGGGGAGTAGGGAACCTCAATTTCTGAATTCATGGGGGTGACTGAAACCCCCAAGTTCTTTGTTGCAGGGTTCATATGCACAAAATGCTCATTGTAGTTGACAGGCTAAAAATGAACATGATTCCTCGTCTGAAAATGAAATCCCTACAGCTGCTTTTAAAAACTGTGAAACACAGGCATTTATGTTGAAACATTTCCCTTTCTAACTCTCTAATAGGTGGTGAAACCCAGGAAGAAAACTCTGGAAGCATCCCATCTGCTGCTTTTTCAAAGTAGTGGTCACAAGACATGTGTCCAAAAGTAGAAATATGTGCTCTCTGCTTACTGGTCACATGTGTCTGGAATATGTTTTTCTGGTCTGTCTTTGGGTTGGAAGGGACAGGGTGGAAAGCACCTCAGTGTTTCACAAGCTCAAACAATGGGGAACTATCTGTTACATGACCATGACAGAAAACTTATAGGGGAAACTGGAGAAGAAAAGTTGACTTGGAGGGAAAGTTTCCTCTGCTTATGTACTTAAGAATGCTGCCGTGACGTCTAACAGTGTAAACCTAGAGCTCTGTCCTGCCCTTTGAGGGCATTTATAGACTCTCAAGGGACAGGGGTATTGTCACTAACCTTTGTGTCTCCCTAGCTCAGGGCTTCGGACATAGGTTGCGCTAAGTATTTGGTACCATAGTGTATACATTGTATCATAAGAACTCCTTTTTTTTTTTTTTTTAGTGTTTTTATTATTTATTTTTGAGAGAGAGAGAGAGAGAGTGCATGAGCAGGGGAGGGCAGAGAGAGAGGGAGACACAGAATCTGAAGCAGGCCCCAGGCTCTGAGCTGTCAGCACAGAGCCTGATGCAGGGTTTGAACCCATGTACCGTGAGATCATAACCTGAGTTGAAGGCAATCACTCAAACGACTGAGCCACCCAGGCGCCCAGCATCATAAATTCTAATCATGAGCCACAGATACATATTTATTGACCACAGGACCTTCTTTTTTTAAAAAAAATTAATGTTTATTTATTTTTGAGAGACATCATGAGCAGGGGAGGGGCAGAGAGAGAGGGGGAGACACAGAATCTGAAACACGCTCCAGGCTCTGAGCTGTCAGCACAGAGCCTGATGCAGGGCTTGAACTCACAGATCGTGAGATTATGACCTGAGCCAAAGTTAGACGCCCAATCGACTGAGCTACCCAGGTGCCCTGACCAAAGGACCCTCTTGATAAGAAGGGTATACAGGTGACAGAAGAGACGTAAGATCTAACTACGTCTTCCCTAATTTCCATTTACTAATTCAAATTTATGAAGTGTCTACCATATGCTAGAGCCCATGATGGTTGTTATGCGGGATCACAGATCTAGCCCTCAAAAATTAGTAGCTGTAGTGATTCTTGTGTCAATTAATGAGCCAACAACTCTGTGCAATACTTTCCTAATGTCAAGAAACAAGGAGAGTGAGGGGAAGGTTCTTTCTTAGCAGGAAACTTCTCCCCTCCCATCATCCCTTCCTCCACAGCCAGGGAAAAAAGGAAAACATGAACATTTGCTCTGCCTGACTCATGCTCCATTGCAATTAAAATCTTTCATCAGAAACATTTTGAAAGGCATAATAATAATCAGTTATGTTGAGAAAACAAAAGCCTTAAAAGCAATAATACTATTAAAGATAACAGTACTTACCCAGATGCCTTAAAACCACCTTTGCAGTTAAAAAAGTCATGAAATGTTCTATCGCTGACGTTTACAGGTAGTGATGAAATATTAAAGCCAGAGGTCGTAAGGTAAAATATATTTTTAAGTGTAATAATACTTGATAAACCACAAAAGCACTTAAAAGCTGACTGACTTTTCGGGGCGCCTGGGTGGCGCAGTCGGTTAAGCGTCCGACTTCAGCCAGGTCACGATCTTGCAGTCCGTGAGTTCGAGCCCCGCGTCAGGCTCTGGGCTGATGGCTTGGAGCCTGGAGCCTGTTTCCAATTCTGTGTCTCCCTCTCTCTCTGCCCCTCCCCCGTTCATGCTCTGTCTCTCTCTGTCCCAAAAATAAATAAAAAACGTTGAAAAAAAATTAAAAAAAAATAATAAAAGCTGACTGACTTTTCACTGAAACTTTGCCTTGCTCAAACCTATACAGATACATTAGAGCACTGTTTTAAAGAGTACTTTGTTTATAGTTTTCCTTTGCTTTTGACTCTTCTGATTGTTGTTTAATTGATTTTTTTGTTTGTGTGTTTGGTCCAGTTTCCCCTTGCCTCTCCCTTCAGAGACTTATCTTGGTGCAATGCTTCCATTCTTATCAGATTTAAGAGAAGGGACATAACCTCTGACTTAAGAAGCAAGAGTTTTCCACCTCTCGTTCTTGTAACTGTGGTAAAATGGGTAAAATGTTGCTTCACAGGCTGTGGGCGATGCCTCCAGGCTGCCGGGGACAAACACAGACAACACCTCTAAACCTGGACACTAGGACCACATGCCGCCCAGGCCCTCTTGAGAGCAGATACCTGGGGCTGGGTGAGTGCTATAGCTTTGGAACAGGGCAAGGTCAAGCGATCCAGTCACTTTGCTTTCTCACCCACGGGGCTGTGTCTCCAAGCACCATGTAAAAGCTCCAGAGACTCAATCCTCCAGAATTTCTGTTCACTTGTTAAGAGATACGTAGGACAAAAAATTATATAACTGCATAATGGTGTTCTTATTATGGATCTTATTGAGAATTCTTAACAGGATTGGAAACACCCACAGTGGACATTAATATGTATAATTATCCTTTGTGGTACATCTAGCTACTTTAAAAATTACGTCTGGGCTCTCAGAATTGCTTGTTTTCAAGTTTCCTTCCAAAATGAAAGTGTGCAGAGGGCCAAACTCCAGGATTTCTTCTTGGTTCAGATGCGACTGAGGAGTAATAACATTTCCAAAAGATATAGCACAGTATCTATGCTATAGTATCTCTGGAAGGGTGATAAATTGCAAATCTATTAAGTTGCTGGTCCCATCTTACTAAAAGCCCAGTGACAGGTTATTGTCCTTAGGCTAATGATTTCATTTTGAAATCATTAGATTATTCTGGGTACGTGGCCACTTTTGAATTGTAGAGTGGCATGTTAAACTTTTGGAATTGCATAGAAAAATCTCCCTTAATAGACTGTGCAAGGCATAATGTGCTGTACTTTCACACATGGTATTTCATGTGGCTGATGTTGTCCAACAGAGAAACGATTTCTATGTGAAATTGTTCCTCTGAAAACTTGTGCACAGTGAATAATTTTTCATGGAAACTGTTCAGTTACGAAACACAATGGGAGGCTTGGAAAGTTACATTTCTTCTCAGAAGCATAATCAATCATTTAACACACTGCTTTTTTTTTTTTTACAGTCATGTTCAGATTTCAGAATGTCTATCATCATTACCTCTGTTCACCATGAGAAAAAAAGGATTTCTTCTGCCGCACTGCTTCAGGGGATAGTGGTAGTTTTCTCCAGCGGTAAGGAGAACCCTTGACCTTGTATTTTTAAGCTTTGTCTTGGTAACTATGTATGGTGTTTAGGTGCTTGTTTATTCTCTATTATGTCCCAGAATCATTCATGAATGATCATTCAGATTTTAGAACTCTTTTGAAATTGTAGTTGACATACAACATGACGTTAGTTGCATGTGTACAACATAGTGACTTGACAGTTCTACATGTTACAACATGCTCAGCCTAAGTACAGTTACATCTTTACATCACTGTACGAAGTTGTTCCAAGAATACGGAATCTACTCCTGATGCTGTACTGTTCCTCCCTGTGACTTGATTATTTTATAACTGGAAGTTGGTGTGTCTTAATCCCCTTCAATTGTTTTGCCCATCCCATACCCCACACCTCTCTGGCAACCATCAGTTGGTTCTGGGTATTTAAAAGCTTGGTTTTTTTAGTCTGTGTCTTTTTTTGTTTTTACTTTGTTTATTCATTTGTTTCTTAACTTATACATATGAGTAAAATCATATGGAATATGTATTTGTCTGACTTATTTCACTTAGCATTATACTCTCTGGCTTCATCCATATCATTGCAAACGGCAACATTTCACTCTTTTTATGGTTGAGTAATATTCCATTGTGTGTATCTGTATCGCATCTTCTTTATCCATTCATCCATTGATTGAAACTTACATTGCTTCCATATCTTAACTATTTTAAATAATGCAATAAATATAGGGGTTTATATACCCTTTCTAATTAGTGTTTTACTCTTCAATACCCAGAGCTGGGTTATATAGTATTTCTATTTTTAATTTTTTTTTTTTTTAGGAATGACTATATTGTTTTTCATAGTGGCTGCACCAGTTTACATTCCCACCAACAGTGCACAAGGGTTCCCTTTTCTCCACATCTTTGCCAACACTTGTTATATATTGTCTTTCTGATACTGTTTTGATTTGGGTTTCCCTAATGATGCGGAATGTTGAGCATCTTTTCAAGTGCTTGTTGGTTATCTGTATGTCTTCTTTGGAAAATTTCTGTTCAGGTTCTCTATCCATTTTTTAAAAAATGCTTATTTATTTTGAGAGAGAGAGAGTGCATGTGCATGAGTAGGGGAGGGGGAGGGGCGGGGTGGGGGAGAGATTCCCAAGCAGACTCTGCACTATCAGTGCAGAGGCCGATGTGGGACTTGAACTCACAAACTGTGAGATCATGACCTAAGCCAAAATTAAGAGTCGGAAGCTTAACTGACTGAGCCACCCAGACACCCCTCTCTATCCATTTTTTAATTGGGTTATTTGTTCTTTTTGATGTTGAGTTGTAGGAGTTCTTTAAATATCTTGAATATTAACCCCGTATTGATATATCTATCATTTGCAAATGTATTCTCCCATTAAGTAGATTGCCTTTTTATTTTGTTGGTGGATGATCCTTTTAATGTATTGTTGAATGTGGTTTGCTCATATTTTGCTGAGGATTTTTATATCTATGTTCATCAGGAATATTGGTCTGTAGTTTTCTATTTTTTGTAGTGTCTTTAGTTTTGGAATCAGGGTAGTGATGGCCTCGTAGAATGAATGTGGAAGCATTCTTTCATCTTCTAACCTTTTGGGATAGTGTGAGAAGGAGAAGTGTTAGCTCTTCTTTAAATGTTTGGTAGAATTCACCTGTGAAGCCATTTGGTCTTGGACATTTGTTGGCAGTTTATTAGTAGTAGTAGTTGGCATGGGTTTGGTATGGGATGAGTTTTATTACTAGGAATTGGTGTGTTCAGATTTTCTACTTTCTGATTCAGTCTTGGAAGACGGTATGTTTCTAAGAATTTATCCATTTCTTCTAGATTGTCCAATTTGTTGGCATATAATTTTTTGTAGTAGTCTCTCATAATCCTTTTCATTTCTGTGGTGTTAATTATTTCTCCTCTTTCATTTCTGATTTTATATACTTGAGTCCTTGCTCTTTTTTTTTCATGAAGACTCTGGCTAAAAGCTTATCAATTTTCTTTACCTTTTCAGTGAATCAGCTCTTAGTTTCATTGATCCTTTCTATTCTTTTTTAGTCTCTATTTTGGCTCTGATTTTTATTATTTCTTTCCCTCTACTAACTTTGGGAATAATTTATTCTTTTTTTTCTAGTTTATTTAAATGTAAGTTTCAATTATGTATTTATTATTTTTCTTGTTTCTTGAAGTAGGCCTGTATTGTTATGAATTGCCCTCTAAGAAATGCTTTTGCTGCATCCCTAATGCTTTGGACTGTTGTATTTCCATTGTCATTTGTCTAAAGGTTTTTTTTTTTAATTTCCCCTTTGATTTCTTCATAGATCCACTGGTTATTTAGCAGCATGTTGTATAGCCTCCACGTATTTTTTTCCAGCTTTTTTCTTGTAATGGATTTCTAGTTTCATAGTGTTGTGGCTGGAAAAGGTGCTTGATATGATTTCAATCTTCTTAAATTTATTGAGCCTTGTTTTGTGGCCTAATATGTGATCTTTCCTGGAGAATGTTCCATACACACTTGAGAAGAACATGTATTCTTGCTGTTTTGGGATGGAATGTTCTGTATATACCTGTTAAGTCCATCTGGTCTAATGTGTGTTCAAAGCCACTGTTTCCTGGTTGATTCTGTTTGGAATGATCTATCCATTGATGTAAGTGAAGTGTTAAAGTCTCCTACTCTTATTGTATTACAGTCAATTTTTCTTTTTTTGTCTGTTAATATTTGCTTATGTATTTAGGTTGGGTATATAGATATTTACAATTGTCATATCCTGACTGTTGGCCTGATCCCTTTATCATTATGTAGCACCTTTCTTGATCTCTGGTTATAATCTTGGTTTAAAGTCTATTTTGCCTGAGATAAGTATTGCTACTCCAGATTTTTTTCACCTTCCATTGGCGTACAATATCTTTTTCTATTCCTTCACTCTCAGTTTGTATGTGTCCCTGTGTCTGAAGTGAATCTCTTGTAGGCAGCACAGAGATGGGTCCTATTTTCCTATCTATTTAGTCACCTTGTATCTTTTGACTGGATCATTTAGTCCACTTTCATTTGAAGTAATTGTTGACAGGTATGTACTTATTGGCATTTTGTTGTTTTCTGGTTGTTTCTGTAGTTTTTCTGTTTCTTTCTTCTCTTGATCTCTCCTGGTTTGATAACTTTCTGTAGTTTTGTGTTAGGATTCTGTTTCTTTTGTGTAAACTTATTACTTACTGGTGTTTGGCCTGTGGTTACAACAAAATGCATATATAATATCCAATGTGTATAACAGTCTATATTAAGTTGAGGGTTGCTGAAGTTCGCAGACATTCTAAAAGCACTATCTTTCTATTTACCACTCATGTTCTATGTGTATGACATCATATTTTACATCTTTTGTGTATCCCTTAACGAATTTTTGTATAATGTAACTGATTTTACTACTTTTGCCTTTTCCCCTTCATACTACCTTTGTAAGTGACTGATGCACTACCTTTACTTCATATATGCTTTTGCCAGTGAAATTTTTTCCTTTCATAATTTTGTTAAGACCCTTCCTTCCCACTTAAAGAAGTCCCTTTAACATTTCTTTTAAGGATGATTGAGTGGTAATGAACTCCTTTAGCTTTTGTTTGTCTGGGAAATTCTTTATGTCTCCTTCAATTCTGAATAATAAACTAGCTGTGTACAATATTCTTGATTGTAGGTTTTTTCCCTTCAGCAATTTTAATAGATCACATGCCACTCCCTTCTCACCTGCAGAGTCTGCTAAAAACTCAGCTGATAGCTTTATGGAGTTTCCCTTGTACATAACTAGTTGCTTTTCTCTCATTACTTTTAAGATTCTCTGTTTAACTTTTGCCATTTTAATTATTTTGTGTTGCAGTATGGATGTCTTTGGATTCATCTTGTGCGGGGTTCTCTGTGCTTCCTGGACCTCTTTCTTTTGGAACATATTCCTCTGTGCCTTCATTTTGTCTCACTCTCCATATTTGTTACAGTGTATTAGGTAGATCAGCTAAGTCTCCTGGTCTTAGAAGTCAGGTATCCTGTGGGGCCCACTTGTGCAGTCCACCCTGGTCAGCAGAACCAGGTACTTCAGGGGTGTCTGCTGTGTGGGTTGCATGTGCCCTCCTGTTGCGCCTGGGCTGGACTGCTCTGGGCCTACTGGCAGGTGAGGCTGGTCCCCCTCCCTGGGGCAGTAGTTGGTTCAGGGGAATGCTCGCCAGGTGCGGTGGGGTGAACAGTGCTAGCAAGGACGATGGAGAGTACCAAAATTGGCTCCTACAAAGTCTGGCCAACCCAGGCTGCAGGAGAGAAAAAAAAAATTGTATCCACCAGCACTTCCATTCCTGGACAAGTTCCTACCCATTCTTGCCTCTCCAGCACATACCCTAAAAATATTCAATAAATTTCCTTCATGTATAATCTAGGTGCTTTCCAGTCTGTTGTCTGTGCTGGGTCTTGGATTGAGAGGGACTGAGAGATACAGTGCACTGGCCCTTTAAGAGCAGAGTCTCAGAGGCCTGTAGGCCCCCATGTCTTTCAGAGGTAAGCCCTGTCAACTTTTGAATTCTGAACGTATGGGGACTCACCTTTCTGTTGAAGGTCCCCAGTAGCAGGGGATGCCCATTATGTGATGTTTGCTGCTTTTGTGCCTTAGGTAGGATCCCTGTACCTGTGACCTCCGTCCATCCTATGGGTCGCCACGCAGGCAATTTGGTTCTCAGGTCCATCTTCGCTGCTTCTCCATGTACCTTTTTCTTTTAAGTCTTCAGTTGTGGAAGATCTGTTCTGTTAGTGTTCAGGTCGTTTTCAGAGTCAGTTGCATTATCTGTAGTTGTAGCCTTGGTATATCCATAGGAAGAGGTGAGCCCAGGACCCTACTATTCTGGTATTTTAGAATTTTTATTTAAAAACTTAAAATTAAAAGTAGGGTCATTTAGAAATTCCATAAATGACCAAATGGAATCAAGTTCCAAGTAAATGGTACTCATTAAGTTGAAGAGGACTATAAAAGGGCTATTATTTTCATATATTGTATTGACTATAATAATGAAATGGGTATCATAAATGAGAAATTGATGTTTGGTTCTAATGACGTTTTAACATTTGTACCTGCACTTAATGACATTTTGCCTATAAAAATCAAGCTGTCAGCAAGACTTCTTGGAGTGCCTTGGTCCGAAGTAATACTGCAAAGTAGCTAAACTTTTAAGGAGGCATAATAAAATAAGAGAATTAATAAAGCATCATGGAGAATGTGAATTTTGAATTTACAATAATACTTCTTATGCAAAAGCTTTCTATAAACAGATTCCCTATAGATAATGAGTCAAGCTAAAGTATACAAGAACTTGTAACAGAAGAGCTGTAAGATCAGAAAACATGATCCACTTGGGGTAATGAGTCCCATTCATAAAAATGAATGGAAGTCATCTAGATCCACAGTCCTCCAAAAGGGGCCAAGAATGGGCTTGGGGGGGTGGGGTCATAAGCAATATAAGCAAGAACACAAGCCAATTTTTCTGCCCCAAGTACAGGAAACAAAAAAACAGTTCTTATATCTGATTTGCTGAAGGAAGAGTACCAGAAAAGCTTACAATTTCCTGAGTCCTGGAGTTTGGTATTTCAGTTCTATATCCTCAGCAGTTAACACAGAACTCCAACAATATTAGGCGAACTGCAACTCTAATAGGTATGCTATATATTTTGTTAAATAATTACATTTTATTCCCAGGAAGATTATGATAAATTCAGTATATATGAAGAATATCCACTATGAGGACTGTCCCAGGCTCCAAATCCTTGGGGAATAACAAACCAAAGCAGCAGTTCTCACTGTGGGCAATTTTGTCCCAGCCATGTCTAGAGACATTTTTTTGGTTGTCACAAATCAGAGAAAATGCTACTGGCATCTACCAAGGATGCCGCTAACAAGTCAACAATGTACAAGGACATCTGCACAACAGAGAACTATCCAGTCCCAAAGGTCAATGGTGCTGAGGCTGAGTGATCTTGAGCTAAACTAATTAAATTATAAAACCAACCTGGAATGGCTCCCAACTGAACCTGGGAGACCTGTACAAATCTCACAGATTTTAACATCATAGTCTGTTCAGTAAGTAGGATATGGAATATTGATGTCCCAAAGTAAAACTAAAGAAATGGCATCTTACCTTCTTAAGATAAAACTAAGTACCTGCTTAGGAAATGCGGGGAAATCTGCCTCAATGTGCTAACTTGGTTCTTCTAATTTGTGATCCTGTCCCAGCTTTTGGTGTTGTTGCTGAAAAGATTTACATGCAGATGTATGGGCTATATGGTGTTTTAATGGAATTTTCTACCTCAGTGTGGCATTCAGTTAATTCTTATGAAATTTATAAGGTATGATCTTCATGATAAAATTGTTTGGATTACACAGGGGACTTTTTGGGAAGAGTTCTTTTGATAAAGTAAAGTTCTTTTGACTCTCAATACGAACCGTACAGTATGAAATGCATCCAAAATCCACAAAACATCTGTTACTATTTTGGATTATATGTGGACTAATAGCTCTGAATTTAGGCTCTCCTTGTGCTTTTCTGTAACATTCACCAATGTTCATGAGTTTGGAGAGCGAATTCCGGAGTTGAGAGAAAGCTGTGCAGAGTGGAAGACATTCTAAAGGGGCACCTCCAGGCCAAAAGCATGATATCTGCAATCGAGTGGCTGAGATCACCTAGACTATATGTGGACCTTCCAAATGCAATAAAGTCTCACAATAGTGTCTGGTGGTAAGACTTAGAAAATAGCAAGGCAACTGGAATCCATGCTTACATTTTGTAAATACTGTCCTTATATATAAATAGGCACATTGAAATGACAGAGCTATTAGGAAGTATTTACCAACTGAACCACGATTACTTTTATGTATGCAACCAAAATCAAAAGTGAGTAAAAACAGGGGTCCCTAGGTGGCTCAGTTGGTTGAGCGTCCGACCTCAGCTCAGGTCATGATCTTGCTGCTTGTGGGTTCGAGTCCCACATCAGGCTCTGCGTTGACAACTCAGAACCTGGAGCCTGCTTCAGATTCTGTGTCTCCCTTTCTCTCTGCCCCTCCCCCCCCATCTCAAAAATAAATAAACGTTAAAAAAATTTTTTTAAGTGCATAAAACCACTGAAAATTGGAACTCTCCTTGAACCAGCCATGGATTCTTTTATGGGTAGAGTTACCAAATGACAATGTGTTTTGTTATTTGGATGACAGCCCGATTGGATTCTCCGTTGAGTTATGTTAGCAACATGACACTGCTAAAAAAGGATTTTTAGCTTTATTTCTGACCTTGTATTTTGGTCTCTCAAGTGACTAGGAAGAGAGGCTAAACATTTGGCGGGAGTGGGAGAAGAAGCTTTTTCCTCTTGGATATAGTGACGTTGAGCAAGCTACCTAACCTCTCTGTGTCTTGGCTTCCACATTTGTAAAATGGGCAGAATGCTAGTGCCTCTCTCAGAAAGTTGTCTGCGTATGACACCAGTTTACACAGGTGACATACTGGGAGCCAAGCCTCGTACAGAGAGAGTGTCAACACCGTGATTCCCGTTGTCTGCCATATTTTCCCAGTGGGCTCTGCTGCCCTTCATCTCTTGCACAGCCTTAAATCACAGAAAGGGCCTGTCTGTGCTCCTTGGAGTCCTACAAGTCACTGGTGGTTTCTTATTGTCCCTGCACACCCAGTCTTTAGACCAGAGACTGGCTCACAGAAGCTCAGTAAAACATTGTTACATCACTCTAGATGACACTCTAAATTTCTAGATAACATTGACAGCCTGCCCCTTCCTATTCAATCTAATATCACTCCCTTCTTGTATCCTGCAAACTGAAATGTTAAGTGTGCCTCTTTGTTTATACTGACGTGGTCTAGGTTTATCCTTGAGTAAATACCAAGGTTGTCCAATTATTTCCTAGCTGACGTAAAGTTAGGACTGGCCTATTCTCAAAATGTGGGGGGAAAATGGAACAGATTCCAAGAAGGCCTTAACTTTAAACCAGGTTGTTTCAGCTTGAGAGGTCAAAACAGAAATCGATTGCCCACCCCTGCAATGGAAAACACACGAAAATCTTCCCTCTGAAGATCCATGGGGTGGTAACTCACCCTTTTAGTCAGCTGAGTATCCATCATGAAATTGTGCACATGTTTTTCTGCTTTGGTAAGTTCTAGCTTCCTTGCCACGACAGCTACCACCAGGGCTGTGCAACCAGCACCCTGAAAATCAGAAGAGAAGAGAACCCCAACAAGTTATGATTTTTGGTCTCAGCCACAGTAAAAAATGTTTTTCACCAAGTACATAAGAAGCTGGAGAGTAAAAAAAAAAAGTAGCATTCAGTGACTTTAATAATTATGACCAAAAATTCATGGTCAACAAACACAAGTAGCATGCCCGGAGATTGGGATTCAAAACCTTAGTTCACGTATTTTAAGATCTCAAGCATAATATGTGAATCAAACATATTTTAATACTAAGAAATAAATGGTAAAGGGGCAACTTGCTGAAATTGCAGACATTTGTTAAAAAACAGAGCAAGTCTGTCTGGAAATATAACAGGAACAAGTAATAGATGAGTAAATTAGCATAAATGCATGGAGTAGAAATAACAATTATTCTCTAAAAAAATAATACTGCATAATCTTCTCTCAAGATAAGACCAGAGGTCTTCCGCCCAATTGACTGTGATGTACCAGGAATGAAAAGAGAGAGCTGCATTATCTCGGTGTATGCACAACTTCAAGATCATGGGAGGATCTCTGTGATTTCAACCTGGACAATGGAGACATAGAAAGTGTTGAAGATAAGGCATAGTTGTCCTGTTCAGATGCTTACCAATACTAAGAAAGGCATGGGTTACCTTTATTTTGCAAAAGATCAGCAGTGCTGTGTTTTGAGTGATAGGCCCCTGTGCAGGTCTCTTGGGAAGAGATGTGAGACACTGTGTGGTACCCCAGGGATTAGAGTTTCCTGCTCCATGATCACGGGCATGAGGTGTGAGGACTTCTTGGTTGTAAGAGCAGTGATTACATACGGGGCCAGGAGGCAGGGCTGGGGCACCTCTTGGGGGGTGGGGGGCAGGAGGCGGTCTAGGCAAAGTCATGCTGTTGCTGCCACCTCACGGGTCCTGGGCACAACTGACTTACCAGAAGGGGGAGCTACTGAGGAGCTGTCACAGCCTGAAGAACTCCTGACAGGCCTGTGAAAGGGAAGTCCAGCCCCCCAGAAGGAATCACTCCCCTGAGAGGGCCACAGGGCAGTAGATATTGCCCAACTGTCTCAGTGGACACAGAGCAATGAAGGCAGGGTCCATGCAGGAGCCCAGTGAAGAGGGACACCCAACAGCATGATGTTACAATTGTGGATCTTTCAACAGACTTGAATCCTCTTCAACTAGTTTTTTTTAAGTGTATTTATTTATTTTGAATGGGAGAGAGAATCTCAAGCAGGCTCCACACTGCCAGCGCAGAGCCCGACATGGGGTTCCATTTCACTGTGAGATCATGAACTGAGCTGAGATCAAGCGTCAGATGCCTAACCGACTGAGTCACCCCTGAACTAGTTTTTAATAGCATCGCCTTTATGTTCGCAAAAATGGTAACGTGCTCACTGGCTAGTTAGCCAGGAGAGTCTCAAGTTCCCATAAGGTAACCTGGCTTTCCTTATGACAAATAGGTCTGAAAATCACTCATTATGAAAGTAACTCTGCATCTTCATATAAGGTAGTCTTCATCTTCAGGATCTAATATTGAGGAGTGGTAGTTGCTCCTAGCATGCCCATGTCCGTAATATGTTATGGCTGTATTAAAATTTTATTTCTGCGATGCTTAAAGACAACGTAATATTTAAATAAGCAAGTAAGAAAATTAGATGCCTAATTTGCTCCTAATTTTATTTTTTAGAAAGGACCCACAGTTGGGAACAAATTTAAGGAGGCGAGCAACCCGTACTCTGAAAACTGTAAGACACTGATGAAAGAAACTGAAAAGGACACAAATCCATGGAAAGATATAACAGGCTCATGAATGGGAAGAACTAACAATCTACAGATTTATTGCAATCCCTATTAAAATTCCAATGGTATCTGTCACAGAACTAGAACAAATGAGCCCCAAATTTGTACAGAACCACAGAGAACACAGCTGGGGGTAGCATGCTCCCTGATCTCAATCTACACTGGAAAGCTATGGTTATCAAAACAGTACGGTACTAGCACAAAAACAGACACATACATCAATGGAACGGGATAGACAGCCCAGAAATAAGCCCATGCTTATATGGTCAATTTACATCAAAGGGGGCAAGAATAAAAAACTGGAGAAAAGACAGAAAGTCTTTTCAATAAATGGTGTTGGGAAAACTGGACCACTTTTTTTTTCCTTTTCAGTAGCTCTTTATTTTTATTTTTATTTTTTTTTCAATATATGAAATTTATTGTCAAATTGGTTTCCATACAACACCCAGTGCTCATCCCAAAAGGTGCCCTCCTCAATACCCATCACCCACCCTCCCCTCCCTCCCACCCCCCAACAACCCTCAGTTTGTTCTCAGTTTTTAACAGTCTCTTATGCTTTGGCTCTCTCCCACTCTAACCTCTTTTTTTTTGTTGTTCCTTCCCCTCCCCCATGGGTTTCTGTTAAGTTTCTCAGGATCCACATAAGAGTGAAACCACTTTCTTATACCATACACAGAAATAAACTGCAAATGAAGTAAAGATCTACCTGTTAGACCTGAAACCATAAAAGTCTTAGGAGAAAACATAGGCAGTAAACTCTTGGCCATCACTCTGAGAAGTAAATTTTAGATTTGTTTCTTCAGGCACGGGCAACAAAGGCAAAAAATAAAAGGACAATATCAAACTAAAAAGCTTTTGCACAGTGAAGGAAATCATCAACAAAACAAAAAGGCAACATACCTACCTAACAGAGAAGATATCTACAAATGATAGGTATTCAGATAAGGGGTTAATATCCAAAATATATAAAGAACTCCTACAACTCACTCAATAGCCAGAAAAATCAAATACTTGATCAAAAATGGGCAGAGAACCCAAACAGACATTTCTCCTAGGAAGACATCCAGATGGCCAATAGACACATGAAAAGATGTTCAACGTCACTAATCATCAGGGAAATACAAATCCAATCCATACCACCTCACACCTGTCATAATGGCTGATACCAAAAGGAAATAACAAGTGTTGGCAAAGATGTGGAGAAAAAGGACCCCTCGTCGTGCACTGTTGGTGGGAATGCAAACTGGTACAGCCACTGAGGAAAACACCATGGCAGTTCCTCAAAAAATGTTCAAAATAGAACTGCCATATGATCCAGTAATTCCACTTCTGGGTGTTTACATGAAGGAAATGAAAGCCATAATTTGGAAAGATATATGCATCCCTATGTTTATTGCAGAATTATTTAAGATAGCCAAGGCACAGAAGCAACCTAAGTGTCTATCAATAGATGAATTGATAAAAATGTTGTGTATGTCTACACAATGGAATATTACTCAGCCATAAAGAATGTGATCTTGCCACTGGAAAAAGCATGAATGGAACTAGAAGGTTTTATGCTAAGTGAAAGAAGTCGGAGAAAGACACGTACTATATGGTTTCTCTTGTATGTGGAGTTTTAAAAAAAAAACAGACATCACAGAAAGAGACTAATAAATATAGAAAACAAACTTGCAATTATAAAATAAATCATAGGGATAGAAAATACATTCCAGGGAATATAGTAAATAATATTGTGGTAACTTTATATGGGTGACAGAGGGTAGCTAGACCTACGGGGATCATTTTCTAATGTATAGAAATGTCAGGTCACTGCGTTATACACTGAAACTTATATTGTATATCAGCTATACTTGAAATTAAAAACAACGGCCTTTGGAAGCATACCCATCTATTCTGTTCACTTTCAGATGTTTGCCACAAAATGTACACAGGTTTGGTGTACTGATAAGGGGCTAATCACAATCAGTGGATGGAATCTGTGGCCACTCAAGATGGCTGTCTATACCTACCCACTGGAGGGCAACACTTGCTCGAGAAATATAGGATCACCTACAAGCCTGTAGGTGCTTGTCAGTCAGTGAGTTACAAGAGATTCAAGAGCAGGGATGCTTTCTGAGTAAGCAGAAAATGTAAAAATCTGAGGGGCTTCCACTGTTAGATATCTGAGAGCGGCAGTTGGCACTCAAAGTTGAGTATTGTTTTCCCCTGGCAGGTGGCCACTGCTGAGATCCTTCTGGAAAGAAATCAACATCCTAACAGGAGTGGAAAATCACTGGTATCAAGAGCCTTTGAAAGTCGATTTTTATTTGTGTTTATTCTTGGGCTCTCTTTTTTCCTGCTACTGGCCCATTCCTTGCTGAGTGTTCTCTAGATCCCCCAAAGTCTTGTGCACGAAAATGAGTATCGCTGTTGCAAACTGCAAAAGCAAGGGAGTGTGACAATTTGGGAATTACTGCAACTATTACCTGTGTATGTCACTCCATTATCCTAGCTGTACCCTTTGATGGCACCTCAAGAGCCACTTAGGAAACCTCTTTCTGTTCATATACAGTCACTCCTTTATTTATTTTTAGTTTATTTATTTTGAGAGAGAGACAAAGAGCATGATTGAGGGAGGGGCATAGAGAGAGAGGACAGAGAGAATCCTAAGCAGGCTCTTCGCTGATGAGGGCCCTGAACTCACAAACCATGAGACATGACCTGGGCTGAAATCAAGAGTTGGACGCTTAACCAACTGAGCCACCCATGTGCCCCTCCTTTACTTTCATTTTAATTAGGGAAGCCATACACTTCTATGTCCCCAGGTCCTGAATAAACCAGACAAGGACGCCATGTGTATAGAATTGGGTTTCAAAACAGTAACTTTACAAAAATAAAATAAATGTGGAGATATGCAAAATTGCTGGTTCACCTCCGAAAGCTTTCTAGGTCCGAAGTAAATCCCTGCCAACATGAATGTCATTTAAGTCATTTAAGTCACGGTGTGACGCTGCTGTCCACTCAGTATCTATTTCCAGGAGCGTTCTGTTTCATCAAATGAATACAAATGAGAGTAAACATGCTTTTACAACATTTTCTCCAAAGTTGTCGTCATCACAATGGATGTGGAAACAGTTGGGATGAACATATGTTACTCTCTGAAATGAAGATCCCTGTATGTCTTTAACAAGATGAGTCATATTCCTTTCACCAGAGTCAGAAAGTGTATCCTGGTTACTTTTCTCCCATGTCGTTTATGTTACGATGGAAAAACTAAACAGATCATTGGCCTGTCCCTTCAAGATGCTCATGCACCTAAAAACTAAATGAAGAGAACATAGTGTTTATGAAGCCAATATATTAAAAGCAAATCTTGAGGCTCTCCTTAGCTGGTGTATCTTCTTTCCTTCTAACAAATTAGATGTTGCAAGGGAGAGAGAGGAAGAGGAGGGAGAAAGGCCTTGTCCATAGAAGAGGTAATTATGAATGTTCATCTCCCTATGTCAGCTCAGTGTGAAGCACACAAATGACGACCAGAGTGCCTAAGTAGTAGTTGAATACCAACACCTGAAGAGTCTTAGCTGCTGCCAAATTAAAATACAGGACTTTTTGGGGCACCTGGGTGGCTCAGTCAGTTGGGCGTCCGACTCTTGGTTTTGGCTCAGGGCATGATCTCACGGTTCGTGGGTTCGAGCCCCACGTCAGGCTCTGTGTTGCAGTGTGGAGCCTGCTTGGGATTCTGTCTCTCTGCCCTACCCCCTCAAAATAAATAAATACACTTTAAAAATAAAATACAATACTTTTCAGGGCACCTCAGTGGCTTGGTCATTTAAGAGTGGGACTCTTGGTTTCAGCTCAGGTCATGATTTCACACTTTGTGAGTTCAAGCCCCACATCAGACTGTGCTGATGGCATGGAGCCTGCTTGGGATTCTCTCTCCTTTTCTCTCTCTGCCCCTCCCCTGCTGACTCTGTCTCTCAAAATAAATAAACTTTAAAAAATTTAAAATACGGTACTTTTCTCCACTCTATATTTCCTCATCAGAGCACAGAAATCGTAAGCCATGTTGGCCCCCAGGATGCCCAAAAGAGATGTTCATCTTCCCCCAGGTAATTTTATCACACAATGTTGGAAAAGTTCAAAGTACTCCCATAATTTTACTTCAGGTCACCTGGTTGTTCTCATCCTGCAAATACTTTCGAGAAGCTTTTCGATAAACCATTCTGGGAGCAAGCTTTTAACCATTTAAGGATGCAAGCCTGTACAGAAGGGAAATTCCTTTATTAGGACGTTTGGGTAAAGGTTTTGATTCTGATTTTAAAAAGGCAGCTGCCAAAGATTTAACACAAATACTGAAATGTGTAATTTTCTTTTAGAAGTCCCAGAATCCCCACCCTCACCAAGAAGGACTAATGAAAAAAATGCTAGTGTCCAAAATACTCCAGCATTAAATTAATTATCTTCCTGCAGTTCTAATAATCACTCCTAAAAGCTCAAACTTCAGTGTGATAGCCAATTTCTTTGACTAACAGTAATTAAAATTTATCAAAACATAGTTAATTTGGAAAAAAATCATGCTTTTTCCTTAAGATACATCCAAATTAATAAAGCAGCTTTAAGCCTGATTAATATTTTTCCTTTAAAAATATCAGCTTATCCTCCAAGAGGAAGGTAAAATGAGTGTTTGAAAATACTGCCCATGTTTCTGTCCCTGGGCTTGAGTGACTCAGTATATAGAACAATAAATAGATTTTAGTGCCCTTGTCTGATATAAATATTTTTTCATGTAAGTTCTGGCAAATAGAATTCTCTAAAAGACTCAGCTTTGTTGTTACATCCTACTGGAATTCTGCAAGATCTCCTTGGGTCGTGAAAATCAATGACAAGGAAATTTTGATGAGAAATGCCCCGAGTTTATCAAAGACGGGGTGGTACTTGCGGATAGGAGGGCAGAGGTCAGGTACGATGTCCTCATCCAGTGGAAGAGGGGAGGTGTGTGTGGTTTTTTGAGTTCAGGAATAAAACCGGTGCCTGGAAAACCCAGGTCTCCCTCAGAGTGAATTACTTGTTCAGCTCATTCTTGTACTTGGATGGTTGGAAAGTGGCACAGAACTCTGGTCATCAACAATGACTCATCCCCGGGTTTAAATCTCCTTATTAGCAACGGCGCTAGTGTGAGTGCATGTACTTTAGAGGCAGGAAGGCCAGCCTTGCCAACTAAAAATGCTGATAGTTTAGAAAACTTAGGTGGAACCGTGGCATCTACAAGTCAAAAGCTAGAAGGTCACAACAACTGCCGCCTCTATTTGCCTGTGCTTGAGAGAAACCAGCGGTCATCTTTCTTAAGGAAGTTTCTTGTGCAGAAATGAAGGTCGGCTTGGGGGCATTAGTGGGGAATTTACCCTTAGGGCTGAATAGGCCCGTGGTACCCCTCCTGCTACCCTGCACAAAATAGGAACTATCCTAAGAATTTAAAGATCGGCTTTCCACACTGAGCCTTTATTTGATGAGATTCGGTGAATACACCAGAAAGACCCCCCAAAATAAATGAAAAGTAAATTAAAAACTTCTTCAAAGTTAGTATTTGATAGTAAACACCTGATGCCAAATTGTGTAAGACACATATAAAGGATCCTAGGTTTTTATTTTATTTTTATTATTATTTTGCTTATTCATACATGCAGTACCAAGTTTCTTGGGATTTCCATATCCATTGGCAGGGGAAAGAAAAATCGCTTAATGGAAAGACAGAAAGTAGCAGGAATATAACCAGACCTTAGGTTTAGCCCTCTTGAATACCAGTCATTTTCCTTATAAGCTCTTGCTAATTTATGGCTATGTTTTGGAATACTCTCAGACTGAGTGGACAGTGTAGTGTGTAATCCTACCCTTCAGGATTAAAACTGCTGACCTCTGACAGTTGACTGAACCACCATGGGACCTTCAATTAAGGCTCCTCAACACTGGAGTAAATTGATGCTGACAGGATTATTATCCGAAGTTCTCATCCTAAGATGGTATAAAAATTAATGACTATATTATTGTTGTTGTTCCCTAAGTAAAACTTGAAAGATTCACTGGTGCCATGATTTTTCAATTGTTACGAAATGCAGAAGTGTTTGAGCAAAACCTAAATCACACTTCTGAAAGGGACTCACTTGAGTTGAGGAATCCATGGGGGGACCCTGTGGAAGTCCAAGGGGACCATTTATCACACACCAACCTGTGTCCCTAGGATGGGGCAGATGATACTTCATGTTTAAAGGTAATTTTGCCCCCAAATCTGGTCATCCATATTCTACACAAAGGGCCCACAAGAGACGTCGTAATTCCATAGAAATGGAGAAGTGAAAATTGCAAATGAACGAAGGACCTTCATTCTCACATAAGACAGGAGATACTCTGTCACCAATGAGGTTGTATTGTCCTCTTGAAACAATCATCTGTATTCATAAGCAAGGGGAGATGAGAGCTTCCAGAATGTGTTTTGTCTAGATGTGCAGATATGAAAGGGCAGACAGGATAACCTTTTAAATGCTAAGCAAAACAATTCCCTTCTCTGCATCCAGTTGGAGATCATGAGAAACCAGCTCGAGCCGACAATAGCGAAGACACAACAATCTCACAAGGTTGTCTGCCTGCCACCTTCAACCAAAAGAATAAAGCCATTGAGAGAGTTCATGCCATTGGTTATGGTGACATCCACACTAATGAATCCTCAGGTCCTTGGTACAACCCCACAGAGGAAAGACAGATGAATAAGGAGAAAAAAGGAATTACAACCTTCATGGCTTTTCTCTGGAAGGGTGATGAGTGACTTATTATACGATCCTAGGATTTTATGGTTTTAAAATACTATCCAGGAGAGAGAATGAGATCTTTGTCTCCTCAGCTTTACTATCAGGTAGGTCTTGGTAAAAAGGAACTTTCTGCGTGATTTGTCTGACCTATCACAGTGTAATACCTCTTCACACATTTCAGTATCTGAGATCCCGTTATTCTAGCATTTCCATCATCATTTATGTAGAACATTGTAAACGAAGTTGTAAAAACTATGAGAAAAGCTTTGCCTGATTGGATTCTATTCACAATTGATATTTCAAGTGAGGAGAGGTTATTTTTTGAAATGTTCACTTGTTACTCTCTTAGAAATATTCTGGAAAACTCTCTCTCCTCATTGTCTAACAATATATTTCTGCCCAGAGCACTGCAGATTAATCTTAATGTCCTTGGCTCCCAAAAATATCACTCATGACACAAATTAAGCTATTTAAAAATTTTAAATCATGGTTTAATTTTGGGTTTGTAACCAATGAAATGTGAACATCTAAGACGATGCCACAAAATAATTCATTCGTTTCATTAGCTTTATCAAGAAATGCAGTGCTCATTTCTTTATTTGTACATTTTTGAAATGGGTAAGTGTTTTAGATGTTAGCATATGGATCGACTGTATCTTATGTCAAAGTAAAATAAAAAACACATAAAGGTATAAATTCTATCAATTTCAAAACACAAGAACCAGAAAATTCAAATATAAGAGAAAACAAAGAAATACAGTACTTTGGAGAAAATATACAAGATGATTCAGGGATGGCCCTGTCCTCTCTCAGAAGTATTGTAAGTCGTATTTCTTTTTCACAATTTAGTAGGGGCCAGATGGAGAGAGGGAGAGAGAGAGAGAGGGAGAGAGAGAGAGATGGCCCAGGGGAAATCTGACATTGTACAGTTTATCTAAACATGCATTGCAGAAAGCCCAAGGGGCAACAGGCAAATAAATCCCCCCCCCCCAAAAGGAAGCCATATCTGGCTTAGATAATCCCCAGGTGACAAACTGGTATTTAAGTCTCTTGGAGGGGGGGAGTATCTGACAAAACATATTTCAGCTTAAGGAAACTAACCTTTTATATGAACTGTGAAAACAAGTGATCTTTTTCTAGGTATCTATACTGCCAGCCAAACACTGTACAGGCAAACACTGTACAAGTTTGTAGGAAACCTCCAGCCATACACTGCCGATTCCTGGGAAATTTACAAGGGATAGAATTAACTCCCCAAGCTCACCCCCAGGAGACTGCTCTGGGGCCCAACTCAACGGGAGGCTGCCTGGGCTAGGGACAGACACAATCCTATTCCTCCTAGCATTTCACATAGGCTCATCCAAGATTACTGAATTTCTCTACATGCAAGTAAACCATTTTGGGTGGGGCCAGTTAAGAAAGAAATCTGTCCCGGGGTGCCTGGGTGGCTCAGTTGGTTGAGCGTCCAACTTCAGCTCAGGTCATGATCTCATAGTTCATGGGTTCGAGCCCCATGCTGGGCTCTGTGCTGACAGCTCAGAGCCTGAAGTCTGTTTCGGATTCTGTGTCTCCCTCTCTATTTGCCCCTCCCCTGCTCAGGCTCTGTCTCCCTCAGTCTCTCAAAAACAAATAAATGTTGAAAGAAAGGGAAGGGAAGGAAAAAGAAAAGGAAAGGGAAGGAAAAAGGGAAGGGAAGGGAAGGGAAGGGAAGGGAAGGGAAGGGAAGGGAAGGGAAGGGATCTGTCCCTTAGAAGGGAAATAGAGTGGAGCTTTTCAGGCTGAGAACAGAGGACCTGTTTCACCATGAATCTCGACAGTGGCAATGAGGTCGCTATAAATTTCAGTGCACACAACACATTTGTGTCCATATAGATTATAAGTGGATTATAACTTCATTTCTTTTGTGAAGTAGGATCACCAGTGACATCTAAGCAAAGGAGTGGTTCAAACAACTAAATAGAAGATTTGTGCTGTCTGATGAGGCTAGAAAGACAGGAAGGGCAAAGAAAAAAGCAAGGAAAGCTACAAGTACCACAGGATCCAGGCAAGGTTAATCACCAATCTGGCTATGATCCACTGCATATTAGGCTATTTGCACAAGCCCTGAGTCATACCTGATTCAACAATAAAGGAGTGGGGGTGGGGGGGGGACATCTTGCCAGAAAGGAACACCAAGGAAATTGTTTCTAAGAAGCTTAAGGGGAAAGACTCTGTAATTACCAGTTCTGTGTGTATAAATAGCATCATTCATGTCCCTCGTGGGCTTGTTATGGCCCTCCAAAAATACACCCATGCACATTTCATTTCCCAAAGCATTATGCTATATGATAAAATGCTATCTCTTCTGAGGAAAAAGGAGGAAATGATCCAACAGTGAGCAGAATGGGCACTACCCGTTGAAATGAAAAAAACAAAAACCAAAAAAACAAAAAAGTTCATTAAAATGCACAAAACTATTTTTCTTGTACAAGCAAACCATGTTAAATTATAACCCCAGATCGTATTCTGTACAATTGGGACTTGAAATGGGCCTCTCGTTACCACTGATGACCTTAAAATTGGCCCAGATTTTATTTTCACATCTAGCTGCCTTAATCCCCGTTTGGTTACTACCAAGTGGGAGAAGAATGTTCCCACTCCATCTATGCCCTGGGCAGCTCAGTCCTTCCAGCCAGTTAGAACTCTTGGAACAATCTTCTGAGGCAGCTGCTAGCAGGGTGTGTGTTGCCCTGGCCACCATTCAGAGGCCCTCACATGGAGATCCTGTCCCTCTGCTGCCAGCATGGGGGTGGACACAGTGGGGGCATTGGGAGGGATGCCTAACATCAGAAATGCTGGGAATTTCCTGGCTTAGGAGCTCCTGGTACTCGTCCTCATAGCCCAACATGTAAGCAGAAGATAAAAGAAGCATCAAGATGATACTTTTTGCTGTCGCCAAACTACACAAAGCAGATGAGAAATGGACAGAACCCAGGTCACTGAACACAGTGCATCGATTAGAAGCTACGTCTGGCTTAAACACTGAAAAGTTCATACTACATTGTCATCAATTTGAGATAACCTGCTGGCCTCCAATGTGTATACACCTAAAATACATGGAACCAATTAGTCCTGGTCAAATCGGGGTGGGTATGGGGTAGTGATCACGTAGGAACTTGTGCTGCGTCACAGAAGAACAGTGACATGTCGCTACGGGCAGCAGACTTTTCTCAAGGGTTCCGCAAGACCTGGCCACCCGTCCCAGCCTCATGCCATGGCACTGTCCCACTTTTCACCCCTGGCCCAATGACCTTGCTCGAAGGTACCAAGCTCTCCCTTGACTCACTACCTTCAAATAAACCATTTCCTCCTCCTGGATGCCCTTCCTTCTTGCCACACTGCCTGTATTCACCCTTCACACCTGAGCTCAGAAGTCAACTTTCCCGGGATGGAGGAAAGAAAATATTATTAAGAAAACCATAAGGAAGGGGCATCTGGGTGGCTCAGTCGGTTAAGTGTCCCACTCTTGGTCTCAGCTTAGGTCATGACATAATTATTCATGAGTTTGAATGAATCAGGCTCTTGCATCAGGCTCTGTGCTAGGATTCTCTCTCTCTCTTTCTCTCTCTGCCTGTCCCCTGCTCATGCTCTCTCATTCCCTCTCGAAAAATAAATAAATAAACCAAAAAAGAAAGAAAGAAAGAAAGAAAGAAAGAAAGAAAGAAACTCATAAGGAAGAGAAAATACATTTACAGTACTACACTGTATTTATTGGGAAAAAAAAATCTGCATATCCTTAGACCGTGCAGTCAAAACCCACGTTGCTTGAGGGTCAACCATAATCTAATTCTGTGATTGAGAAAATGCAATTTTTCAGCCCTTCAGCACACTTCAGGATAGGTTGTTATGGTCCGCATTTTGCAGATAAGGAAAGCGCGTTTCAGAGAAGAGAAAGTGTACCTCGCTCTTATGACAATGAGAGGACCCAGACTGAAATGAAGAACTTCCTGGCTGCAGCTTGGAGACCAGATTTGCTCATCAAAACGAGTGCCTCTCCCTACAAAAAGCAATCCAACAGCCACTGATGCTTCATGGAGCTGTATCAGGCTAAGAATGAAGATCAAAACCAGCCATGTTGTCTCGCGACCTAGAACTGATTATTTATACTGGCTCCTGGCTGTTGGGAAACCTAGTAGCTTGCAATCAAATCACACTGTGCACCTTCATGCCTTCATTGTCTAAGAGGATAAGCAAAAGAAACAAAGTAAAAAGACACTTACCATAATTCCAGTAAGCAAACAGACTCCTTTCCCACAGTATGTGTTAGGTACCATGTCACCATAACCAATGGAGAGAAAAGTTATTGATATCAACCACATCGCTCCGAGGAAGTTGCTAGTAACATCCTGTTGATCATGGTACCTGCAAAACAGCAAACAGAGCCGGTCCTTTATAATTAATCTGCAGTATGGCTGCCAAGGGCAATTTGATCCAATCCAGCGAATTCACTAAGTAGCTTCCATAAACTGATCTACCGGAAGGTTTTCTTTTTTTTTTTTTTTTTTTTTTTTTTCAACGTTTATTTATTTTTGGGACAGAGAGAGACAGAGCATGAAGGGGGGAGGGGCAGAGAGAGAGGGAGACACAGAATCGGAAGCAGGCTCCAGGCTCTGAGCCATCAGCCCAGAGCCTGACGCGGGGCTCGAACTCACGGACCGCGAGATCGTGACCTGGCTGAAGTCGGACGCTTAACCGACTGCGCCACCCAGGCGCCCCCACCGGAAGGTTTTCAAATCTCACTATTATGTGTCAATAAAATTGAGGTGTCCCTGAGCAATCTGACAGACATCAGGACGTTCCTCAACTTGAAAAACAGTCTGAAAGGGAAGCTATAAAACAGGACAAGCGCTTTTTTCACTGGTAGAAACTGACAAATGCATATTTCTTTCTGAACTCTGCCCATGCCTTTCTCATGGTTCCTCATTCCTTGACGCCTGCTGACGTGCCCAACTTAATGGGACCGTATGTGGTACTACTGCATGCAATCTATAATCTCTCCCCGCACCCTTCCAGTAGGAGGAGCCATGCTGTTCCCTTTGCTACCTTTATTTCTGTGATGAGCCAACTCCTAGTCATCCTTCAAATTAAATGCAGGTGGAGACTTTTCTGTCTGCTCTTCTCCCAGCCCCTCCCCTGCATGCCCTCAGCATCCTCTGTATTCCTCCACCACAAGACATTACTGAGACTGTCTACCTGAAGGTCCTGCTCTAGCTGGCTTCCTTGAAGACACAAATGTGCCACTGATTGCACAGTCCCTGCCCAGAACCGGAGCTTGATAGAAATCACTGCCTCACTAGTTACACACGAAAAGCTTGCAGTCAAAAAGAGAGGGAGGGATATAGTTTATCATAATTAGTCTTTGAGGTATCAAGATTTCTGTGGTGTGGGGGAGGAGGAGGGTTTTTATATCAGAAATATATATCCTATGGGGGCACCTGGGTGGCTCAGTCGGTTGAGCATCCAACTTTGGCTCAGGTCATGATCTCTCGGTTTCTGAGTTCGAGCCCTGCATGAGGCTTGCTGCTATCAGCGTGGGGCCTGCTTCAGATCCTCTGTCCCCTTCTCTCTCTGCCCCTCCCCTGCTTGCATGTTCGCGCTCTCTCTCAAAAATAAACAAACCTTAAAAAAAGATATCCTATAGCGTTTATTTGAATTAGCAGCACTGAACAGTAATGCTGGCCCATCATGGAGACACTGCTATCCACCATGCACACGACAGTGAGGCCAAGTGAGTTGTTACCCCAGAAGAACTTGCCCTGGATGCGTGTGCTATGTAGTCATGGAGCAGAGTGCCCCTCCTCTAGTCTCCGCGGCAGTCAGACCCCAGACTCTGGTCACCACGGGTATTCTTGGCTCTTCACCCAACGTCTCCTAAGGACCACTTTCCTTCACAGCTCTCAGATACCACTGGGGAGGGTTTTCCTGGTCTCATTTTTTGCTCTCCAAAGCATGCTCATAATCTCCTAGCTTGCCCATGCTCAATCCTTGCCGAAGAGCACACCGTGAGTCTTGGGTGGTAGGAGGCTAGAAATCTCCACCATTCCACCCTAGTGAACTGCCACCAGGACCCAGCTGTAGAATCTCCTCTTCCCAGAATGGCCAGGTCGAGAGGCTGTCATTGCCAAAATAGAGGTCAAGTGCATTCCTAGCTTTCCAGGAAGACAGATGAGTGCATTCACCCTCATCTGTGATGCAATCGGTGCTATACTTCAGCTGCAACATGAGCTAATGGGCTCTGTGACCTACTCTGGGGGCATGCTGGGCCTGTGTAATAAGACCTCCATGGGCAAATGTGGTTTTTATTTTAAACAAGACGCTTAGGGGCACCTGGGTGGCTCAGTCGGTTAAGCGTCCGACTTCAGCTCAGGTCACAATCTCATGGTTGGTAGGTTTGAGCCCCGCATCAGGCTCTGTGCTGACAGTTCAAAGCCTGGAGCCTGCTTTGGATTCTGTGCCTCTCTCTCTCCCTCTCTCTCTCTCTCTCTCTCTCACTCACTCTCTGCCCCTTCCTCACTCGTATTCTCTCTCTCTTTCAAAAATAAGCATTAAAACAATTTTTTTAAACAAGACCCTTTGAAATAAGCTTTAGATGATAACTCTTTCATGATATTGGGGCTCTCTGTATTTTTCATCAAGCACCTGCCTAAAATAGGGAACACATTCCCCTGGTGTGGGTGTGTGCTGCACAAGAGAGGGGTGGCAGGGGCACTCATGTCCCATACAGCCTTTAGTTGTGAGACAAGGCCTCTTAACAAAGCACGATCGACATAAAGATCTGAGACACTGAAGAGGTGAAGACTCTAATTCCCTGATGCATCTGTAGTATTTGTGGAGCACCCGCTATGTGTTCAGCCCTTGGCTTGGATTTTCTCATGTTACATCATTACTTTAAGACCAAGGCAACCTTTTGGCCAAAACAGTGATAGTCCCCACCCTCTATCAACCAGGTGTCCTCAATCACTTAGAAAATGCGATCGTGTGCCAGTGAAATCCTCAAGTTATTTCCACACCATGAATGGCCAGGACACATGTGCACCTACAAAGAGGCGTGTGAGATTTCAGACTATGAACAAAGGTCTCTAAGGGAAACCTTCATGGCTGGTGTCCACAAAGATATCTCAACTTCATCATGGGTATGGAGAGCTTGCCCATCTGTTCTTTCCAATTTGGTTTCCAAAGCTCGGAGAAGTAAACAGTTTTGAAAATTACCATAAAAAGCATTCACTGGAACGTTTAGGCAACCCGATTCCTCTTTAGTTGCTTACCTTAATAAATGCCCAGGTTTTAAATACACAAATTTGACTCTTTGCAAAGACTCTCAAGCATTACACCATTCTATCGTTCTGTCAATATTCATTATATACTACGCACATTATTTTGGGTCAGACACTGTAATCCTGTAGTGAAGGGCCTAATTAGAAATAAACTTTCTAGGAATTGGTATTTTAGGGCTTGGGATTCAATGGTAAATTATTTTTTTTTCTGCTTATGAAATAATAAATCTGACTGAAACGTAGCTCACCAATATGGAAAAATAACATCTTGGACTAATGTTTATATTACATTCAGACATACTTACTTGTGAATAGTCAAGAGGGAAGCAATTAGGGAACTGCATTAGGCACTATTTGAATAATCAAGATTTCTTTCCTGGCAACTAAAATATCAAACTTATCAGCAGGATGATATTATCCCTTAGAACACTGCCAGGTTTGGAACTATGCCAGATTCACACCACTGTGAGTGATTAATCTGCACAATGTAAAGGGTAAAGAAAAAAATTTCAAGACACTGTTTACAGATGTTTATTTCACAAACTTAGACAATTCCAACCTTCTTCACAAGAACTATTCTATGAAAGATGTGAAGAAATGACTCAAAGTGGCAAATTTCAAATTCTGATCAGTATGAATCCTTGTTTAATTAAAAATACATCAAATAAGATTAAAATTAGAGCAAGGGAGGCCTGATGATCTCAAGCTTTTAAAATAAGAACTCTGGAGTTTGGAGAGAAGACTTACTCACTGTTTTAGAGCAGTGCACGTTTCATAGACATAATGGTTGTGAGATCGGCTTTAAGGTTTGGAAAAAAGGCAAAATATTCCTTTTCTTGGTCTCCATTCATTTTTTCACTGTTGCCATTTTCTCAAGTGGGTCTCCCACTTGTTCTTATATCACAAATATGACAGCTTTCTGTGATACTTGTTTAAATTTGCCAGGTTATCTTTCCCAGAGCATTACTGAATTCTTCCCTGAATGAAGTAGCATCTGCCCTGCACCCCGGACTCTCTCTCAGCATCTTTCCAGAAGCAACAGGAGCTTTGGCCACACGAGTGGCTGGCACTATGCCATCCTCTTTCATGGCTTTGTTTACAGGTGTGATTCCTCCTCCACCCCCCTAGCCCTGATTTGTATTTTGAGAATCTACTCATTGGTCCCCTTTTCCAGACTCCACATAGCTTTTGGTCAACAGGGTACTTCAGGTGGTCCTCTGTAGAGATGTCTAGCACCATCAGCCAACGTTAACTTGGGTCATAAGACATGTAATGTGTAATTTGCTCATCTAACATGCCCCTAGAATCTTAACTATAAAGAATTTAAGGACAAAGACTATGTCTTTATTGAAGTAAGTAGCATGACAATGTGAAACATTTGTTCTCAAACTGATGTGCCTCTAGCCACATTCTAGGCCTTCAGGATCACATATACAGAAATACAAAAAGGGGACAGGAATGAGTCTTGCTCATCAATTAACACGAATCAGATCTGTCATGTTCTGTCCCAAGATCTGTGGGCAACTTCTAGGTATTTTTACACTGACAAAAAATAATTCAACACTGGAGGTTAACAGCTGACAAACTATGTTCATTAGTCTTCTTCTGTTAAACATACTGTTAATACTACAAATGGCAAAAAGACTTCATCTCAATTGTCAGCTCTGATCTCACATACCAGCCTTGGTTGTAGAGTAAAAAGTATTATGGAGATTTAAATGCATGTGATTGATCCACCACCCGTTGCCTCTTGTGAATCCACCTTTCTCTCCAGAGATACCACTAAAGGATAGTAAGGCAGTTGAAAAAAATGTCTAAACCCACAAGAACAAAAAGAAAGAAAGGAGAAATCAGAGCAGGAAAAATAACACATTTTTATACAAACAAAAGTACACAAGGAATTCTATTTCCAGCCAAGAAGAAACAAGGGACTGGATTTACACTGCCTCCTGAAACAACTACAAAACCAGACCAAATATTCGAAACAATGGTTAACAAGACATAGATCATCTACTAATAAAGGACAGTGATCCCTGAGAGATGGTAAACAACCAAAGTGGTCATACAATCACCTCAGCTTAATATCTTAAGAGAATCTGCAGGATGTAGCTGAGGGAGAGAAACCAGGCACTGTCCAAAATTCTCCCCAAGTTCAGGGACAGAGTTGGAAATCCAGAGAGATCTGGAGTTCAAAGCGTCAAAATCCAGACAGCAGAAGTCTGCACTGAGGGAGACCCAGAGATCTGCACAGGAGTCTTCCTGATTATTCAGCTGAGTAGTGATCAGTACATGCATATAAAACCCCAAGGCTGGAGAAGTACAAGTACTATATGTAAAGTAGTTCAATATCACTTAAAGACAGGTTGTAATAAGTGGTATCATTTCAAATGAAGATAAGACTGTGATAATTTAGTTACAGTATACCTAAGTGTCTAGGTATGCTGTAACCCTAAAAGACCCACTAAAATAATACACCAAAGTGTACTAACTAATAACACATTAAAGGATACAAGATGGAAAAATAAAATATAAGTAATCCAAAAAGAAAGCAGAAATAGATAAAAGGGACAAAGAAAAGATGGGACAAATAGAAAACAAACAGCCAGAGGACAGATTTATCCAAGCATATTGGTAACCATATTAAATATAAATGGCCTAAATACCTCCAATTAAAAGGCACAAAGTGTCATAGAACCCATAGAAGGTTCACAACTTCAAGAAACCAGGTATCATGCAGAGGGGCAGGTGCCTGTCCCTGGTTGGTACTACCAGACAACTAACAGGAGACAGAGTTCATTCTCTGGGGACAGACTGGAGATTCTGACCCAGGGTCCAGCTAAGGTCAGGAAAGTTGTTTGGGGCCGAAAACATGGGGATGAAATTCAAGTTTCCAAACTGAATAACAGCTTCTCCAGTTTCCTTTCTTCACTCCCTATCCCTGACCCTATAATAGAATTCACTATTATAGACAAAGAATATTTTCCTTTGGAGAAACAGAACAGTTTCAGTGAAAAGGCATTCATGTACCAACATCAAGGATTCCCTCATGAAAAATGCAGCTGTCCACTTACCCACCCTACAGGAAGTTTCACCAGACAACAAGCTCCTCTCCCCATACAGAGCTCCCAATTCCCACTCCTGACATGAAAGAACCATAGATGGTCAGCACACATTTGAAGTATATTCTCTATAGAAAAGATACAGACAAAAAAGGAAGAAAGCAAAGAAAGAATGGGAGGAGGGAAGAAACAGGAGAACCTGGACACAATGCAGGGTGATGGGGACAGGAGTCCTGAACTCTCTAATTTCTGTCAGGAAAGACCTAAGGGAAATGATGGTGTCCATAAAACAGGAACAGGATACTAACAAAAATTTGCAAAGAATAAAAGAGGGGAACTTAAAAAAATATTATAGTGAAAAAAATAACATAACATGATAAGAATATAAATTGGAAGAAACCTCCAAGAAAGTAGAAAAGACAAAAAGACAAGGGTAAAAGGAGAAGATAAAGGTTGGTTTTCAGAGAATCAACATAGATGGCCTAATAACTGAATTTCTAGAACACAGAAAGTGGAAGGAAAGAAATGAAAACATTCTTTTATTTCTTTTGTTTTTCCAGGAACTGGAAGGCAGGGATCTCAAAGACTCTAGTTGGTATCTGCATAGGGAATAAGAAAAGACCTAAGTTAATGGGGGTGGGGGGTGGTCACAGTAAATTTTATTTATTTTTTTCATTTTTATTATTTTTCTAATTATTCTGAGCTTCGGTTTTTATTTTATTAATTTTTTAAATCTTTTTTTTTAAAGTAGGCTCCACACCCAACATGGAACTTGGACTCATGACCCCGAGATGAAGAGTCACATGCTCTACCAACTGAGACAGCTAGGAGCCCCCATGGTCAATTTCAAACTACTAGGAATAAGGAGATCTTAAAAAGTTTCAAAGAGGGGGAAAAAGAGATCACAGCTAAAGATGAAAAATGGTTGCCTCTAACATTATTTAATCATTTAACCTGTGTATTGTGTATTGTGGTGGGAAAGGCGGAGGCAATCTATTACTCCTGGATTTGAAGAGGTGAGGGATGGAGAATCTGGGCAAAGGAACCAAACAGGCATAGCTCAGGCCCTCTCCCTGCTCTACTTACTCACAGAGCAGACCCATCTGGTTTTCTGTGCAATAAGCTTCCCCAAGGAGAGATGACTCCCCCTGGGTTATGAGGTGTACCTACAACTCCATCTACTTTAGTGGTGAATCATCAGAACACTGGGCAGCCCAATGGGCTGTAGTCAAAGGGATGGTGTCCAGATCCGTTTTACGTCCATAATGAAGCTGATACTTTGATGTCTACCAGTTGAAGACCCAGAGAAGTGAAAGATCTACACGATCTTGCTCCAAACCCCAACTACGTGCTTGTAATTTTGATTTTAAGTAAAAGCAAATAAAATAAGTGATTCAATTAAGACATACAACCATAAAAAGAGCTCCAATGAAGGCATACACCTAGGGCCAAAGGAGAAAAGTACTGAGTGTCAACCGCTCAGAAAGGAGGGGGGACATGTATCTCTTATTTGCCACTGGTCCAAATCAAAGGTGGCCACCTGTACCTGCATATTAGAATCACCTGGGAAGCATTAAAAACTAAATATGCAAGGGGCGCCTGGGTGGCTCAGTCTGTTGAGCGTCCTACTTCAGCTCAGGTCATGATATCACAGTTCGTGGGTTCGAGTCCCACATCAGGCTCTGTGCTGACAGCTCAAAGCCTGGATCCTGCTTTGGATTCTGTGTCTCCCTGTCTCTCTGCCCCTCACCCACTTGCGCTTTCTCAATAATAAACATTTAAAAAAAATAACTATGCAAAAGCCTGGTATCCCATGACACGGATATATTTTTTTAAGCTTCCAGGTGATTTTAATGTGTTGTCAAGGCTGAGAACCATCTATTAGCTTTATTTCAGAAGTTCTTCATTCAATAACATGTGGAACATCTACACAGAAACGTGTACATGAGTAAAAAATAGTTAAGTGTTTATGAGAAGTTCAAAATATGGTAACGGAGAAAAACTGATGGCAAAGAATACTAAGGTGACATGTAAGTTGTACTAAGTGTGAATATGAAAGGTAAAGACAGATCGAGGAAAAAATATATAACAGATTGAAAGTAATGATAGGAGTATGTAATAATGTTAACACTGACACCTAAAATTATCCTTTTAAATTCAAATAAAATGTAAAATCCAGTAGGTGCAAAGATTTTACTAAATATCTTTCTAAGCGAAGGCCCTCTAAAGTGAAGATATTAGTAATTTTATATATAACATTACTCCATAAATAATTCACACAAAGTTCCTTCAGGCCAGAGAACGTGAACAGCCCCCATCAATGTGACTTTCTTCTTATCCCTTCCTGTTTCCCTGCTTTTCTTTTTATCAGTGAGTTGTGAAAACATAAACACATCTTTATGACCTCGGGGGTCCCAACATACTGACTTCCTTCACTACTGATAAGTAGATCCCAAGAAAAGCAGCAGAGATAGGTAGTAAAAGACTATTTGTAAAGCCCAATTGTAATTTAGGCCAGAGCCAGTTCTGATTTTCATTAAATGCATAATTCTTTTTTTTTTCAACGTTTATTTATTTTTGGGATAGAGAGAGACAGAGCATGAACGGGGGAGGGGCAGAGAGAGAGGGAGACACAGAATTGGAAACAGCTCCAGGCTCTGAGCCATCAGCCCAGAGCCTGACGCGGGGCTCGAACTCACGGACCGCGAGATCGTGACCTGGCTGAAGTCGGACGCTTAACTGACTGCGCCACCCAGGGGCCCCGCATAATTCTTTATTAACTCTAAAACACACCAAAGTCAGTTTTCTTTTCTTTTTTAAGTTTGTTATTTATTTGGAGAGACAGAGAGACAGTGTGAGTAGGGGAGAGGCAGAGAGCGAATCCCAAGCAGGCTCCATGCTGTCAGTACAGAGTCTGATGCAGGGCTTGAACTCATCAACTGTGAGATCACGACCTGTGCCTAAATCAAGAGTTGGATGCTTAACTGACTGAGTCACCGGGATACCCCACGAAAGTGAGTTTTCTATTTTGATTTCATCCTGCTCTTGTACGCTTGCACATTTGGAATGTTTCCTCTCTTCTGGTAATTTGGAAAATCGCAAAGCTTTAGCTTCTCTCTCTTCCTCTCTCCTTCCCCCATTTCTCTCTGCCTTTTGCTTCCTCCTCACCTGTTCTGTGCCTGTGTGTGTGTGTGTGTGTGTGTGTGTGTGTTGGAGGGAGAGTAGTTCTATAAATTGACCGATTTCTTTTCATGTGTTTAACTGTGGCTAATGAGAATTTCATCCACTGTGTGGATACAGAAGATTGATCTTTGGGTAACTGCCATCAGTGGATATGTTGTAAGAGCATAGGCTTCCTGTGAAATAAAGCTAAAAGTCTCTATAAGAAATAATGGGGATAATAGAATGGATTTTGAAACTTGAAGAATGACATTATGTTTCCCTGAGAAGACGTTGTCTATTATTCATTTATGCATTTTCATTTCTGTGAGAATGAGGGAGTTCAGAAATGACTTGCCTGTCAATACGTTACCAGTCTTAGTTCTCCATAATTATTTTACAATGATCTAGGTTAAAAACCTACAGGAAGACAATGGTATCACATTAACATACCCTCGACATACTTGGAAGACTTAGCAGCATTCGGGGTCTCTTTGATAAAGAGTTTAGTGAAATATGACCCTCTCTGGAGAGAACTTTCAGGTCTGAGAGCCATGGTACCAAGTTGGTTCCTAAAAGAAAGGATGGAGAAAGCCCGAGGGTGTGTGTGCCCATCAGGAAAGATTTCCCTGAACAGAGACCTGCATTTAAGCAATAGTTCTCAATCCTAGGGGACCCAATCCCCCTTTTTAAGATCTTGAAATGGAACTCAATAGTATACTTTACCTACATACATGATTTTTTTAAAGCTACTTTATTTTTGAGAGAGAGAGGGAAGGTGAGAGAGAGAGAGAGAGAGAGAGAGAGAGAGCGCACAAGCCATGTGAGGGGCAGAGAGAGACAGGGAGAGAGAGAATCCCAAGCAGCTCCATGCCTTCAGCTCGGAGCCCAATGTGGGACTCAATCTCATGAATGGTGAGATCAGAGACCTGAGCTGAAATCAAGAGTCTGACATTCAATTGACTGAGCCACCCCGGAGCTCCTGTATACATGATTTATAAAACAAAAATCAATATAACACCTTAACTGAAATACAGAGAATTAAATTGGAGTAACAATTTAAAATATAGCATGTATTTCAGTATCTAAACCCTTGGGCAATACTAACCTAGGGGGTGCCCAGGTGGCTCAGTGGGTTAAGCATCCGACTCTTGATCTGAGATCGAGCCCTGAGTCTGGATTTGTGCTGACAGCCAGAAGCCTGCTTGGATTCTCTCTCTCCCCTTCTCTTTTTGCCCCTCCCCTGCTCTCTCTCTCTCTCTCAAAAAATATAAATAAATAAAAATTTAAAAAAGGACTAACCTAGAAGACATAAAGAGCAGTTAGTTTGCACCTTTTATGTAAAAGCACTTGGATGCAATTTAGTCCAGCCAAAGTGAACTGTTCTAGCAATTTAAGAGCCACAGGGGCACGGCCATAGCTGATGTGATTTTCTGAAATGTGAAAAACTTTTGGCTAAATCCCAAATCCAACAAATGACGATATTCCCTCAATTTCTACATTATAAATGTGTTATAAATTATATGATTATAAATCACGTTATAAATAACAGCCTTATTTAAAAGTGTATATATTACAATTGAGTAAAAATATTTCATGTGGATATTTAAAATGGATTTAGGTCTAAACTATGAAAATTATGAACAGGTTTTTAGTACACAGAATGTCCAGCAGGTCAGTCCAAGGTCAAGTGGGACACAGATCCTCTGTTGGATGGGACTGTCCCAAGCACAACAGAACACAGAGCATCCCTGGTTCTCCCCCCCACACCTCCTCCCACCCCAGTGACAAACAAAGAAAACTTTCTCCAAAAGGGCCCCTGGGGGCAGAACTACCCCCCCCCCCCGCCCCTTCCCACCCCCCACCATGCCCCGTGAGAAACACTGGTCTATCACTTCAGCTGGGATTCTGTAACAGCCATCAGAAAATCTGGGGCTGGCTGTATTTCAACACATCTGGAGAGGAGACAAACTGGAAAAGCTTAGAATTTGGCACAAAATTCTATCCTCAAGCCCCTGCTACTCCCCAGACAATCAAAGATAGATCAAGTTCCCGAACTATGTCATAACCCAGGCCTGCATTTCTGACCGAGTTTCTCCTCGATTCTTTGTTAACTTCCCAACCCATAGTTATTTGAATTTTCTGGGGCACCCTGCATTCCTCCAGCTCCCGCTCTGTGCCAGGTACCTTGCACACACTGTAGGCTCCCCCAAGGGGCAGGTGGAGCCCCAGCAGACAGAGTTGGAGTCATGTGGGGTCAGGCCCAAAGATTCCCTTACCAGAAAGTCAGCGCTAGAAAACGCTTCACATAGCTCGTGTCTGACACATGCCAGGCTCGCCAATGGCAGGCACAGCTAGTCTACACGGCCCATCAGGCCGTAGTTTCAGAAGTCCCCACCGTGATCTTCCACATACACATGCAGCAGCCTGCAGACAGATTCACCTTCCTTCTGGGAGGCCGAGAAGAGTGGCGGGGAGGTCAGTCACTAGGTGGCACTGCCACACCAGTTTATCTCCAAGGCTGTTGCAGCTGAGGCTGGCCAGGTCGTGCTGGAGTCAGGGTTGTGAGGGGTCTTAGCTGGGAATGCCTCTCCGTGAAAGCCTCTGAACTAGGCATCCTGCAAGCAGGGGCTGTTCCATGTGAGAAACAGCAGTGATGGGTGATACAGACAGTCCCAGGCCACTCCTACGCCTGGAGAGCCTCAGGTGTTACCAAGAATCTCAGGGACCGGGCGCCTGGGTGGCTCAGTCGGTTAAGTGTCCTACTCTTGATTTCTGTTCAGCTCATGATCTCATGATTCATGGGTTCGAGCCCTGCATTGGGCTCCAGGCTGACAGCGCAAAGCCTGCTTGGGATTCTCTTTCTCCTTCTCTCTCTCTCAATCAATCTCTCTCTCTCTCTCTCTCTCTCTCTGCCCCTCTCCTGCTTGTGCTCTCTCTCTCTCTCAAAAATAAATGAACTTAAAAAAAAGGATCTTAGGGGCATCTCCTGAGGTGAGAGAGTGATTAAGTGGGGAGGGGGGAGAGAGAAAGAGAAAGAGAAAGAGAAAGAGAAAGAGAAAGAGAAAGAGAAAGAGAAAGAGAAAGAGAAAGAGAAAGAGATTGATTGTCTGGACACAGACTCCATCCTAGATCCAATGTAATATAGATCTAAGCCAACAGCCCATCTTCCCACATCACCCTCCGACCTGACACTCTCTATATCAAAGGCCAGACCTTATCTCCTAAATCTGTAAGAAAAAAAATATGTGGATTTTTTTCTAACTTGTCCATGTTGGAACTGAACATGCATTTGAGGATATGGCGGTCAGGGGCCTGTTGACTTACCCCGGGACCCGTCTGTGTTCAGAGCTGCTCTGTACCCTCCTGTCAGCTCTGTGAGGCCCACAGCAGTGAGTCTCCAGGCCCAGCTTCCTTTTGCTCTAACACAAGGATCACACCATCTACCTCCCGAGTGGCTTCAAGGACGAGGAAGTGCTATCCAAATGCCGCCTGATCCATCCAGAAAGACCGGCTGGGTGTTCTACACTGAGAAGATTCTCCATTTGTGTATGAGGGGACACAAAGGAAAGTGTCTACATTTGCAAGTGCACCTGCCCGCACACCGGTGACGCGGTGGACATGAGGGCTTTCCCGCGCACGGGCAGCTCTGATTTTGCTCCCTGTGGCACAGTGACTAGTACCACTGAGACGGAACAGAGCAGGAAGAGGACTGGTGGAAGGAGGGGAGAGAGAGGAAGCGCAAGTGAGGAGCTGTCTGGACACCGTGGCGGGAGAGGACATTGGTGCACAAAATAAGGGGAGTAGGGAGAACGAGGGATGTTCTGCAACCGGAGGTCCAAGCAAGAAACAAAGCAGAAACAGCAAAAGCTGACAATCTTTCCATGCCATTCTGTTCTCCTGAGTCCTCAGCCAGCCACCCTCCCTCTCTCCAATACTAGCATTTCCACCGTCAGGGGCCAGGGGAGGAGGAAGGTCCATTTGTGGACCTACCATCTCTTAGGGACTCCTGAGAAATTTTGGACAGGGTTTCTGTTTAGGGCTTTCAGTCAACTGCAAAAGAAGAGGCCCCCATGATCCACATCAATCCACAGCCAAGCTGCCCCATCGACAGGAGGTGATGATCATGCACTGATTCGAAATCTCTCATTTTCCAAATACAAGCAAGTGAAAATTCCTACTTAGAACAGGTGATGACTAGAAGCAGGAGCCTCCAGCCTGGCATAGTTCTGGGCTATGCTTCGAAGCAAATATTCCTCGATGTCATCTTTGTCCTCAGAGAGAGAGAGAGAGGGGAGGCAGAACACTGAGCCACCAACCGGAGAGGGCAGAGACAGCTGAGCTGAAGGTGACTCAGGCATGGCCAAGAAGAAGGGGAGAAGGAACGGCAGATTTTTTCAGAAGGTCATGTGCTGCTTTTCCTGACGGGCGTACTTTCTTGCACCTTGCTTGCTTCAGCCTGGGCAGCTAAAATAGAGACTGCAGTGCCCAAAAATCGTGAACTGAATTAAAAACACAGGTCTTGGTTTGTGCCAGAGGAGCATTTATGAGGAGCACAGGGCTTCCTCAAACCCAACCCACTGGCCACCAAGGGCCGATCGATCCTCTCCTGGGTCAAGTCCTCAGAGGTCTGCCGTTGGGACAGCATGTTTCGTGAAACGCACAGAAATATTTTTTACATAAGCAGAAAGTGAAAGAAGAGAAGGAGAGGAAGGCAAGAAAGAAAGAGGCCAAAAGTAACAACAGTGAGAAAGACTGCGGAAATGACTGTCAATAAAATTCTGGCAACATGTACACAGGTGAGTGGAGGAAAACATCACTGCATAAACCACAATCACTGCACAGTCTTGGGACTCTGGGTAGCCTACTTACCCACTGACAAAAATTAAAAAATCAAGGCACCTGGGTGGCTCACTAGGTTAAGCGCCCAGCTCTTGACTTCAGAGAGCTCCCTTTCTCTCAATATAAATAAATAAACTTAAAAAAAAAAAGAATTTAAAAATCAACCTCATTTCTTCAAGCATTAAATAGATCACATAGCTTTTACTAGTTCCTACAAAGGCTTCCAACTACTCCAAAGAAAGAAGAATGAGAAAAAGGCCAATCCAGCATTCTTCCAGTATTGTTCAATTTTTAGTGTTTGAAGTCTTTAAAATGGCAATCCGAAACAGCTACTGGCTGAGGGTACATCAACTTTAGAAGCCAAGCAGGGACGGGAGCCTGGGTGGCTCAGTGGGTTAAGTGTCCCTGGATTTCAGCACAGGTCATGATTTCACAGTTTGTGAGTTCGAACCCCACATCAGGCTGTGCTGACAGTGTGAAGCCTGCTTGGGATCCTCCCTCTCTCCCTCTCTCTTCCCCTCCCCCACTTGCATTTATGCATTCTCTCTCTCTCTTTAAAAAACAAATAAACGTGGGTGTGGGGGGGAAGAAGCCAAGTGAGGAGAGGGCACACTCAGTAAAGCAGGCTACATTCTTAGCAAAGTACACTGGAAAAATGGGGGTTGATGCCAAGTGAGGCAGACACTTCCCCCCGCAAAGAATCAAAATTTTAGTTTGCCAAATCAGTGAGATTCATTTTTTTTTTTTAACCTAGAGAATTCAGAAACCAATAAAAAGGAGTATCGCGCGAGGAAGCTCGGGTGGGAAATGATCTCTGCATGGGGGCTGTTTGCTGGTAACCAAAAGCTGCATCAAGGAGCAGAATGACAACTGAACAGACCTGGGGACTTAGGCTGGGCTGCATAATGTGCATCCATCACTCGTCAGTACAGCCACATGGCAATGACGTGATCTTCTTCAATTCTGTGCCTGTTCCCCTGTGCTAACCAAATGTGAACCTACCAAGCCATTAACATTTCCTGCCATTCAAAAGGACAACATCAGGCTTCTGGCAGCCAAACCCTTTGCCCAAATGCAATAGCTGACATCTAAAAGCCCAGAGCCTTCCGTGTGGTGCACTTAGATGGTGAAGACCTAGCTATGCAGATAAACGTCAATCAATCAATACTCATTTTCTTCTCCCTCCTACCAAATCAGGTTACAAATTGCTACATGCGCAGCTTGGCAACCACCGGGTCGTGCCCCACGGGATAAAGTGTTTGCATGTGTTCTACATAGGCTTTGAGACAGCCTATAGGAAATATCTGATCTGCAAAAATTATGAAAAATCTCCCGTATCTGTGCTATCCACTTCAATAGCCACTGGCCACCCCACATGCCTCCTGAGCCCTGGAACGGTGACTGGTACAAATGAGGAACTGAGTTTTTAGTTTTATTTCATTTTAACCAATTTATTTTTTTTAAGTTTACTTGAAAGAGAAAGAGAAAGTAGGGGAGGGGCAGAGAGAGAGAGGGAGAGAGAGAATCCTAAGCAGGCTTCATGCTGTCAAGCATAGAGGCTGATGCAGAGCTCGAACTCGCAAACCATGAGATCATGATCTGAGCCGAAATCAAGAGTTGGATGCTTAATTGACTGAGCTCCCCAGGCACTCCATCATTTTAACCAATTTTAAATTAAAATTAGTCATAGGGGGTGAATGGCTGCCATATCAGATACCAAGTACCAGAAGGTCAAGTTGGAGACAGGAGAACCAGAGAACACACATAATTATGCCTTAATAGCACAGCTAATTTTAATTCGGCCATAGTGTTCCCTCTGAACTTTCTTTCTGCCAAAGTGCAATGGGGAAAAGAAGTATTATAATACATTCCCTGACTTTCAGGACCTGAAACCATATATACATTTGACACAATCTTCTATGCTCCATTGTCATTTGCTTGTGTATTTTTTGTGGTTATGCTTCTTAGCTAAAGAAAAGGAGTATTTTAAAGAAATAAATTGAGGAGCGCCTAGGTGGCTCGGTCAGTTAAGTATCTGACTCTTCTGATTTGGGCTCAGGTCATGATCCCAGAGTCATGGGATCGAGCCCCATATTGGGCTCCACACTGAATGCAGAGACTGCTTAAGATTCTCTCTCTCCCCCTCTCTCTGCCCCTCCCCCCTAAAAAAACAAATAAATTGAATTTTGATTAGTCTGTGTATTAATTCATTCCAACATGCAATGCTCCCCTAGTTCATGGACAGACTGTATCTGAAGCTGGGAGGTGAAGCAGCCCCACCCAACGGTTCTGACATCCACGGTGAGTGAAGAATTACCTTTATCTCCACAGGCTGGCAAAGCACCTCTGTTCTTTGGGTCATCCTTACTTTTTTTCAAAAATTTTTTAAATGTTTATTTTTGAGAGAGAGAGAGAGAAAGAGAAAGAGAGGGAGAGAACAAGTGAGCAGGGGAGGGGCAGAGAGAGAGGGAGACACAGAATCCAAAGCAGACTCCAGACTCCAAGCTGTTAGCACAGAACCTAATGTGGGGCTAGAACTCACAAACTGTGAGATCATGACCTGAGCCAAAGTCGGACACTTAACCGACTGAGCCATCCAGGCACCCCTGGGTCATCCTTACTTTTGTCACTTTCCATGATTCCATGCATATTGTGGAATACCGCTGATGCCCAGAAGGGACCCACAAAAAAAGTTAGCATAGGCCAGGTGCCTTTTGGGTAGACAGCTTTCCAAATCAAACAACCTGAACACCAGAGTCTGTCCCTCTATTTAACCTCTGCTCACCTGGCATCTTCTTGAAACAATGACAGAAGCAGGGCTCCAACTCATGTACTTACCAGATCATTTTGTATACTGTTTAGTGATATGGACGTTGATAGCAAACTACAAGGAAAAAAAGTCATGGGGATGTGTGCATAGGTGGTGACCTTTTTTCACTCTGTGCCTTTTGATATGTCAAAATCATTTGAAAACCAATGCTTCCGTAGTGTAACTATTTTTCTTATGCAGCTGCTTAGCTCGCAGAGAAAGAGTTACAAAGCAGTGTGAAGGGGAACATAGCCCACAATGGCTTTCTTTTGCTCCATTTGATTTAAGTGGTATGTTTTTTCCTTGTATATTTTACTTAAAAATAACCTTTTCATAGAGTCTATCGCTGATGTAAAAGCAGCTGAACACTTCAGGAAAGTGTGGACTTTTAAAATGAAAGGAGTTCAGTATGGGGGCACCTGAGTGGCTCAGTCAGTTAAGTATCTGACTCGATTTTGCCTCAGGTTGTAATCTCACACATGGTTCGTGAGTTCGAGCCCCAGGTTGGGCTCTGCGCTGAAAGTGTAGAGCTTGCTTGGGATTCTGTCTCTCTCTCTCTCTCTCTCTCCCTCTCTCTCTGCCCCTTCCCTGCTCACTCTCTCTCTCTCCAAATAAATAAATTAACTTAAAAAAATTTTAAAGGGGTTTGGTAATAGCTGCCAGACATTTCTTCTTAGCAAATGGAGGTAAGGTGGGTTATAGGGCATTTTTATTTCTCTTCTATACAGGATTTGATCCTCAGTTGATATGCACACACATATGTAATTAATACACATCGTGCTTATCTGTCTTTCACTTGGCATGTGTCATTTTATACACAGTCCAGAGAATGCATACCTTTCAAACCCACAATGCATCATATATAACTATGTATGGTCTGTGACTACTGCATTCACAACTACAATCTCCTCCATCCTATACAACTCAGAAACCATCTGAGCTTTGTTTTCTGAGAATGACCAAAAGGACCCCCGGTGGCCTTGTTATGGTGGCATAGGAATGGAACACAGCACGTAGAAAATGAAGGCACACGCCACGCAAGCCAATGTCCTCAATGCAATCTGGGATGCTAGAAGGCAAACTATTTGGGGGGCAATGTGGGGGTGGCTGAGCAGAGCAGAGCAGAGGGCTTCCGCAGCTCGGTGTCCTAATTCTCTGACTCGATGGCAGACAAGTGCATTGCTCACCCCCACAGCTGGGCTGCACATGGGCCTCTGGGGAGGCTCAGGTCAGTGCTGCACCCCTATGTACAGATGATACTGTTTCCAATCAGTGTCCTTTATGCGGCACACAGCTCACCTCCTGCCATATTCCTCATCTCTGTGAAGGGTCCCTCCAGATAGCAGTCTGTGCTGCTTCAGACAAACTGGGATCACCTAACTTAGCTGGGCCTCATCCCTATAATCAAAGAGCTATGATGCTCCGGAGCGTCCACCTTCAAACAATCCTAAACAGAGCCATTTCTTCAGGGCCTGGTCTCTGCCTGCCTCTCCAGTCTTAATTCTTGCTGGTCTCAAATGTGCCCTCTGGACTCCAATGGAAGTACCTTCAATATATGGGGCATATGTTGTGCCCACCCCAACTCCTTGGGGCCTCTGTGCACGTGCTGTCCCTTCTTCTATGACCTTCAGCCCCCTTATAAGTAGCCTGGCTTCAGTCCTTCACATCCCACCTCCAAACATTTCTTAACACCTTCATCCTCCCTCCCCTTCTGTCTGGGCCCATGGCACCTGTAGCCAGTCCTGCCACACTTTTCCCATGAGTGCTCCTTAGGGGTTGCACCCTGTGCCCTGTTCAAAGCATGAGGCCAGTGCCACTTAGTACCATTGACTATTACATGGTAGATACTTCAAAAAAAAAAGATTTTTTTTAAGTTTATTTATTTTGAGAAAGGGATAAAGTGTGAGCAGGGAAGGGGCAGACAGAGAGGAAAGCAGGAGAATCCCAAGCATGTTCCACACCACCAGCGAGAGCCCAACACGGAGCTGGAACTCACAAACCATGAGATCATGACCTGAGCCGAAATCAAGAGTTGGACACTTAACCGACTGAGCTGCCCAGGCAACCCTAAAAAAAACCTGATTTTTAGTAAATGAATAAGAGAGAATCTCCCTTTCCAGCATCTTCTTCTAGGACTGGGATGACAGAGGTATAGTCAATGCCAACTTGACTTGTCTCCAGCCTGTCCCTCAGCACCCTCCTCCTCAATGTTCCTTCAACTGTGTTTCTTAAATGTAAATCTAATGGTGCCATTTTGCCTCAAACCTTGGATGGCTTCCCTCTGTTAGGAAGCAAAGTCCCATCTCTTTAGCATGATATCCAAGGCCATTTGCAATTTGCTCCCTGCCCACCATTCCTGCCATTTTTTTTCCTATCGCTGGCTACCAGCCAAACACTGCCGCTTTTGCCCCTTTGCTTCTAACTGTCCTCATCTAAGTTCTCCATCATCTTCTTCTTTTTGTGTGTGTGTGTTTATTCATTTCTGGAGACAGAGAGACACAGAGCACTAGCAGGGGAGGGGCAGAGAGGGAGGGAGACACAGAATCCGAAGCAGACTCTGGGCTCTGAGCTGTCAGCACAGAGCCCAATGTGGGGCTCAAACTTGTGAACCACGAGATCATGACCTGAGCCAAAGTCGGACACTCAACTGGCTGAGTCACCCAGGTGCCCCATAAGTTCTCCATCTTCAATGCCCATCCCATCTGAGAAGTATTTCCTACGTCCCTGAGGCACAAGTCCAAATGGACATCACAGCATTTATGTTAAAATGTAATTTTATTTTGTAATTTATTTGTCTCTTCCACTGGTCACTGACAACCCAAGGGGGGATTGTCTCAGAAATCCCACGGACTGGCTCAATACTCGGTTCTCAGCAGGAGCCCAATAAATGTTTGTATAACAAATTACAGAAAGTCCAAATAGTACATGCCTAATCACTAGGGTTTTGATTTGGGAAGCTACTTGCCTTAAATAGGAACGTAGAGGCCAGATATATAAAACGTAACACAGTGGTAATTTTGTTATATGGCCAGAGAGTAAAATCAGTGCATTACCTAGAATATTAATGCCTATGCTCTTACTTATAGGTTTTTATTGCTTCGTGTTGTGATGTGTTGTAATTTGTTGATTGCTCATGAGTTTCAACTTCTGACAAATTTCACAAAATTCAGTGAATTCAAAGAAAACCTGGATTTTATATCAGTTTTCCTTTCATGGTTTGAACCCTATCAAATTAATTAAAAGTATTAAAACCCCTCTCCCCAAAATAAAAGGACAAATTCTTCAATGTGTAGGATACTACGTACTTTAGACATTGGCCAATTTGTGATTCTTGTGTTCTTCTTCCTTTTTTAATTCTTCTGCTTGATTTTGAGTCTAGAAGAAAGATATTCCTTATATAATCCTAATGAAACAGCACCTAACCATTCTAAAATTCTTTCCATATGTGAACAGCAAAGATTTTGTGCCAAAATGCTAGAAATAGCCTATGAGATTTACACACTGAAAGAGAAAACAAATTTTAAAATAAGTGTTATTAGTGTATTAAATGCCCCAAGTTATTGTCATATTATGTGTGTCACAGAGAAACAGGAACATGCCTCAGAGTTCCAGAGGGTCTAATGATTACGAAATCCATAAGACAAAGGGTAACACATGGCTCTGCAGAAAATGAAGTAACACAGTCGCCTGGTCTAAAAATTTTTTTTTAATATATATATTTTTTTTTTGAGAGAGAGAGAGAGACAGAGTGCAAGCAGGGGAGGGGCAGAGAGGGAGGGAGACATAGAATCCAAAGCAGGCTCCAGGCTCTGAGCTATCAGCACAGAGCCCAATGGTGGAGCTTGAATGCAAGAACGGTGAGATCATGACCTGAGCCCAAATCGGACACTTAACCGAGCCACCCAGGCGCTGACCCCCCCCTACACACACACAGTTGCCTGATTCTAATGGCAATCAACAAAGCAACTTACTAAACACAAGATGTACCCACAAGATGGAGAAATACCTCGGACTAGAAACAACAACAACAACCCTTCTCTTGTCACTTACAGTTTAGAGAAAGAAAACTGAATACACTAGTGACTAAAACTTACATTTCTTCTCCCTGAAGTTTTTCCCCCTGTGTATTCACTAATTTCCCTGCATTTAGGAACTGATAAATGGCTCTTTGAAACCATCCAGTTCAACCTTCTCATTTAGCAGCTAAAGAAACTGAAGCCCAGAAATGTGCATGGGCTGTCCAAGGTGACTGAACTAATCATTAGCAGACAAAAGCCAGCACCCAGGTCTCTTGGCTTGCAGCCACACACTGAGGCTTCCCCGCCTTAGTACATCTGAGGGTCACCAATGGGCATCCAGGTTTCAAAACTTGCTACCCAGGGATCTGTTTCATGTGCCTTCACAGCTGATTTCTACTATAAAAGTTTTAAAAGCTTCTAAAATCGGTACCCTTCATTAAGCTGCTTTCCTGAGAGCCCTCGAGGGCAGAAAAATAATTTTAGTAAAATCCACTTATTCATAAGAAATTAAATATTTTATGCAATGGATAATTTGAGATCCTTGTGTTCTTGTTCTTTTTTAACTCTTCAATCCGATTTAGACTCAGGAAGCAAGACATTCCTTACATAATCCCAATGAAACAGCTCCTAATGATTCTCAAGTTCTTTCTACAGGAGAACAAAGAACATTATGGGACCACATGCTGAAAATAACCGACAAGACTTCCACTGAAGCAGAAAAAATTTCAATCAACTGTTAGTACTGTATTAAAGACCCCCATGTTCTCCAGCATTTAAATAATTAGTCATTCCTTGTAGAAAACACTTTCAACATCTCTTAGGCTGGCATTTAGCAGTTTCTTCTTTTTTTCCCCTATTTATTTATTTATATTGAAATTCAAGTTAGTTAACATATAGTGTAGCATTGGTTTCAGGAGTAGGATTTAGTGATTCATCTCTTACAAATAACACCCAGTGGTCATCCCAACAAGTGGCCTCCTGAATGCCCATCACCCATTTAGCCCATCCCGCACTCGCCTCCCTCCAGCAACCCTCAGTTTGCTCTCTGTATTTAAGAGTCTCTTATGGTTTGCCTCCCTCTCTGTTTGTATTTTATTTTCTTTTTCCTTCCTTTCCCCTATGTTCAACTGTTTATATTTGTCTTTCTCTGACTGACTTATTTTGCTTAGCATAAGACACTCTAGTTGCATCCATGTTGTTGCAAATGGCAAGATTTCATTCTTTTTGATCGCTGAGTAATATTTTGGTTGCTGAGTATATATGCACACACGAGCACACACGAGTGTACACGTGCGCACACACACACACACATAATATCTTCTTTATCCATTCATCAATGGACATTTGCGCACTTTCCACACTTTGGCTATTGTCGATAGCGCTGCTATAAACATGGGGGTGCATGTGCCCCTTCGAAAGGGCACACCTCTATCCCTTGGATAAATACCTAGTAGCGCAATTGCTGGGTCGTAGGGTAGTTCTATTTTTAATATTCTGAGGAAACTGCATACTGTTTTCCAGAATGGCTGCACCAGTTTGCATTCCCAACAACAGTTGTCATTTAGTGTTTTCTAAATGAGGATGAAATCCACCCTTTCGATCTTATCTTTATATGCCATATTCTCAAACAGAGGGTTCTCTCTTTAACTAGGTCCACAACTGTTTGATATTCTCAAGATCTTATTCAAAGGAAACTTGTTTCATACTACCTATAGATCCTCTGTCCCAGTCTTCGACATCTGCTCCTTTTCCAATTAGTGCTTATTGAGGCATATCTTCCAGCTATCCTGGACTGTAAACCCCAGAGACAGGTCCATGGCCCAAGCCTTCTTTAAATACCCCCAACCAGCTCTGACAACATCTGGCATGGCCTGTTAGAGACAGCAGGTACTCAAGGAGTGTTTGGTGAGTGAGGGCAGGAAAAAGACGACTGTAATCCGGCAGAGAAACACAGGTGTAGCTGTGACACCCAGGGAGGTCCACAGTGGTGAAGGGGTCTTGCCAAAGTTTAGACAATATTGGGTAAATTTCCAATCATTGAATCCTGAACAACCAGGTAACTTTCTGCATCAAACCAACTTTATTGCTTAGGTTTTTTTTTTTTTTCCAAAATTTGCTACATAACCGTCCCTGTCCTCCTAATTCGACTACATTAGTTTTTATTTCAAGACCAAAATGGCCTCTTCTCTCTCTCTCTCTCTCTCTCTCTCTCTCTCTCTCAGACTCTAGATATGTGTTCTGCTGAAATAGTGACACTGTGCTGGGGAAGGGACATTTGTCCTCATACAAAATCATGCTAGACTATGGTTTCTGATATAGTACCCTTTGCACAGTTTTGTTTATCCCATCCCCACACAGCTGGGTGGCCACTAACTTGTTATCCCCACTCCAGTGGCTTCCTTCTCTTTCCAAATTGTAGTTGTTGAAGAAATGGAATTCTGAGATGCACTAAAATCATGTCTTATGAAAGGCAAGAAGCTCTCCTCAAGGCCGCCAATTATTTTTTTTTATGAATAAAGCCCATCACAGCTGTTAAGACCTGTATTTTTGGCTATTCACTGACAGTCCTGATTCTTTCTTAGCTGAATTCTGGAAGGACAGGATGTTGGATACAAGACTCACTGGGAGCAAAGTGGGGCAACCGAAGGTCATGTGCCACTTGTATGAATCTTTTGGTTTAGATAGACGGTATTATCAGTAATCTATCATAGAAGCACACCCATATGTGCTACCATGAAAACATAAATGTGATAACCTGAGTTAAATGGAAATACAGAATGATATAATCCTAAGAATGACCCTGTTTTTGCCTTGGAAAAAAATTGTATGTCGATGGACAGTTTGGAAGGATCCAAACCCTATATTAACATGGAATTTTTGCTAGGGAAAACAGTTATTACCAGTGAGGAGGAGGTGTAAACGAGAATGATTTGGGGTTAGATTTAGGTACCTTTAGTTTTGATTTCGAACTCCTCTGAATTGTTGCCTAAGAACACACACTGTAATATACATGGATGCTAATTCTGTCAAATCTCTTGGAGACATATTTCATGGATCATACATAGTCAATTATTGAAAAAGTCCACAAATGCTAGAAAGGGACATATATTCACTAACTGCTGGCTACAGGGTTCAATGTGTGTATATTCGATCAAGCTTGTTAATTGGGTTATTTAAATACTGTGAGTCATATATACACACTAACCTTTTTTTTGTATGACCCCATTCAATGGTGAGTTGTATTAATTTCCCACTATGATGGTTCATGTGTAAATTTCTGGTCCTAATTTGCTAATTGTCTTATCTTACTTACTTTTGAACCTATATAATTTGATACATAAAACAGGTTTAGAATTATTATACCTTTCTGGTGAATTGTACCTTTATATTATGTAATGGCCTTTTTTAGTCTTAACAAAGTTTCTCTTTAAAGACGACTTTGATCTGATCTTAACCAAGCCACACCAACCTCCTTGATTATTATTTGCCTGCTGTGTATTTTCCCATTTTTAAATTTTCAACCCATTCATGTACTTTTCTGTTAGATATAGCACTTTTATTTTAGACTTTAGATAGGTAGAATTTAAAACACAATTAATAATAATCTCATTTATAGTGACTACTATGGTATCTGTGGGTTTCTCTCATACTATTTTGAAATTTCTAATTGCCCTATTTGTGAAATGCTTCCTCCATAACACACTCTTGTTCTGTTCTCCATTTGCTTAGGTATTATACGTTCTACCTTTATTATTTTACTGACTATCCTTGAAACGTTCAATGAGACTTATGTGACTAGATTTCAGGTCAATAGCCCACCTTCTGCCTGAGCTGCACATGGCCCTTGGAAAGCTTCTTTTCTCGGGGACATCCTCTAGAAGGCCCTTTAGGGAGGATGTGTCAGTGGCAAACACCCTCACTTTTTGAATATCTATGAATACCTTTATTCTGACCTTGTTTTTTTTTATGGTTATTTATTTTTGAGAGAGAGCAGGGGAGGAGCAGAGAGAGAGAGACTCCCAAGCAGGCTCTGTGGTGTCAGCACAGAGCCCCACCCAGGTCTCAAACCCACAAACCGTGAAATCATGACCTGAGCCAAAATCAAGAATCCGACGCTTAACTGACTGAGCCATCCAGGCGCCCCTGACCTTGTTTTTTAATGAAATTCAGGTAGGTATAGAATTCTAGATCTACAGTTACCTTCTTCCAGCTCTTTGAAGATATACTGCTGTATTCCAGCTTCTGTTTTTTTAAGTTGGGACATGTACCTAGATAGGAAGACCATCAGTGTGACGTGTTTCTTTTCTCCTTCTGATTCCTTTTAAAATCTTTTACTTGATGTCCTGTAATTTTACTACACGTAGATTTCTTCTTCTTGACCCTGCTTGGGATTTGCTGGGCTTCCTGAATCTGAGGATTCACATCTCAGCAATTTAAAAAAACTTACAAACCACATCTTCATTGGCACAACTTTCTTCTTCTAGAAGTCTAATTTGAAGTACTTACACCTCAAATACCCATGTGTCTCTCCATTTCATTCGTATCTTCCATGTACTTCCAGAGATAAAGAATATGTAACATTCAAAAATTGTTTCTTCAGGGGCGCCTGGCTCAGTCAGTTAAGCATCTAACTTCAGCTCAGGTCATGATCTCACAGTTCGTGGGTTCGAGCCCCACGTTGGGCTCTGTGCTGACAGCTCAGAGCCTGGAGCCTGCTTCAGATTCAGTGTCTTCCTCTCTCTCTGCCCTCTGCCTCTCACACTCTGCCTCTCTCTCTCTCTCAAAAATAAACATTAATTTTTTTTTCTTCAGCTCGATCTCCAGTTTACAAATTCTCTATGAATTAACTGTGTTTGGTCTGCTACTTAGCTTAACCGCTGAGATTTCTGTTTGGTTCTTTTAACGTTTTCCTGGCCTTGTTCAGAGCATACTTCTGCATTCCTGCGTATTTCACCTTTCTTCCATCCATTCAGACATGTTTTATTTTTTTTCTTTCCCCATTCTCCGTATTTAAAGTTCTGGGGTGGAGCATGGTGTTCAATTGTTCTGTTGGTTATTTCTGCTTGTGTATCCTCATGCATGTTGCAGCCCTGGTTGGTTGGTGGGGATGGGGGACGGCTTATGCCTTATGTCAGGAAAGACATCCAGACCTGAGTTGAGGTATGTCTTTCCGCAGAGACTGGTGTTTGCTTCAGGTGATGGAGGGTGCTTCTTACCAGGGATTGAAACGATGCATTCTTAACATGTAGTAGTGTAGATTCAAAAGCAAGTGTAAGCAGGCATGTGGTTTCATATTCTTCGGGGGAGACCACTCCCCATTCTCAATCTCACCACCCAGTCTGAGCTATGGGTATGATTTTGCTTGGATGGTTTCCTTCTGTGGAGATTTTATATTTAATCTACTCTTTCATTTAAGGTATATACCTCCTTAAAGTAGGTGGTTTTCAAACTGCTGTCAAGTACCATTAGTAGACAGTAAAATCAATTTAGTGTGGTGGTTCTCCACCTTGGCTATGCATTAGAATCACCCAGGGAGCTTTAAAACCCTGGATCCGAGGCCACAACCCAATACCAATTAAATCAGAATCAGAGAGGATAGGACCAGCAATGTATATTTTTATTGCTCCCAGGTGACCCAAATAATGAGCTAAAAGATTGAGAACCGCCATCATAACCAACATTTGATAATAAAATAGAATAAAATAGAATGGAATACAACAGAACAGAAGGTACATTAACATTGATCCTCAGTAAGAACTGGGCATATTCGTGCAAAATCTGCTCAGTGGTATGTGTGTGATTATGTATCATGTCCTAATATAAATTATATTCTTTCCTGTGGTTGTCCCTTTTAAAAAGGTCTAAAAAAGTTAAGCCTCTTGGTTACCAAGATTAGATGTTGTCCTCAGAGTAGCTGACATTTGGGAAGCAGTTTATTCCCTGCATTTCTACTGCAAATGTGTGTGTGTGTGTGTGTGTGTGTGTGTGTGTGTGTGTGTGTAGGTTTCCTGGGCTTTTTTGGATGTTCGGTTATGCATTTCATTTTTTCCCAGCTCCTCTGGGTGTTTTGTACAAGGCTACCAGGAAATCCAGTCTACCATATTGATGAGCATGGGATTCCTGATTTCTTTATTCAATTCTGTTTTCTTGGAACTTCATGTCACAAGTATGTACTATAATATCTAAGTTGATTTTACACTTGCTGTGTAAACCACATGCTGTGATTATGCTCTGTTGATGTTAATCTATTCTACAAAGACTTAAGGATGGAGACGTTACCACTCCTCCCCATACACTGGGGCAGGAGAAGGCATCATCGAGACTGTGTTTGTTGTTGCTCTCGTTGCAAGGCTGACCTAGCTACCGGGAACATCTGGGATATTCCTAAAGCTCTTCTGGATCCATTTTTTTTTTTTTCAAATGAGATGTGAGATTAGGGATTCTAGCTGTTAAGCCCTTTGTCTATCCTGTCCCCAACACATCAAAAGACGCAACAGAAATATTTTTCTAATATTGCCACGTACCATCTCTGGAATTCAACACTTTCTCTTGAAACTTAATCCTCCTGAATGCCACTGACCCAGCCAAAATTCCATCCAACCACATGGAGTGATGGGAATTGGTTCAGAGCGCATTTTGGCCAAACCAGGCCAGTGCTAAGCATCCCATTATCTAAAACTGTTGATTCCCCCACCTTTATGTTACTGTTGCGGGAGTTCCAACATTTTCGATGGTGAATATAGCATGTTCTGGAATCAGCCGTTCAGAACTGTCACACCCAGATCACACGCTGACATCTGGCAGATTGCTGGCAATCTGTTTTCTCTCTCCAAGGAAGTAAACAGCTGCACAATTGCTCCCAGAAATACTAAGGTGATCAAGGTGAAATGAAATATACTAACAGATTGACTGAGGTAAGGTGCAGCTTTGGTTTTATTTTGATTCCATTTAACTGATCAAAACATTTAAATCTGTTACTAGGTGCACAGAACTGGATGATGATCCTCTGAGCTAGGGAAAAAGAAAAAGCAAGAGAAATGGAGGGTAAAACCTTGGACTGTGAGTAACCTGTTCTGTGAGTGTTCTGCAAGACAAGCAAACATTTCTAGTAAATTTTAACTTGATAAACGAATGATGTCTTGCAATATGAGTCGTATGTGATGCCGAATGTCACATGATCACAACCGAGCCAATGGTTCTTTTCTCTCTCTCTCTCTCTCTCTCCCTCTCACTGCAGGATTGTGGGTGGTCATCTCCCATGCTCCATCTCAGGCCGCAGTGTTTGGCAGAAATCAGTGATTTTTCAGAACATTGGAAGGTGCCCAAACTGGCACTAGTGTATTTTTTGTCACTTCAAAGCACCTATGGACAGACAGTCCTTTGCTTTTCCATACAAGAGTAAGCTTAGGAATGCTTTGCTTCATTCTAGGTCATTGGACAGGTTCCTTGTTAAAGTTTCATGAAAAGAAAAAGATTCCACTGAACCCAGGAGAGAGCAATGGTTCTGTTAGTGATAGTGAACGACATCCTACATAATAACCCTCCTCTCTCTTGTCTCCCTCACCAACCATGAAGGTTTTCAAAGGCAAGTGCAGGTTAATTTATTTTTCTTTATATTTTGTATTTTCTTTATTATTTTGTATTATATTACCATAGTGTAATCATTTTTATAGGAATATTCTTGGGTTGTGGAATGAATCATCTGAGTTTCCATTATTTCTTATGGGGAGATTTGCTCTGATATACAAGTGCTTTCTATTACAAGCATGTTTCCAGAACGAATTATGCTCACAAACCAAGGTTTTACTAGAACTAGAGAAAAAGACATGTTTAAGGAAAAAAGAGAGAGAGAGAGAGAGAGAGAGAGAGAGAGAGAGAGAGAGAGAAACAATGCTTAGGAATGAAAAAGAAAAAAAATTACTGCCTACCCAGACCCAACCTTTGTCCTCTGGCAGCACTGTCTGAACCCCCTGTCCCTCAGACTCACAATCTGCCACTGTTCCCAGAGGGCAGGGACTCTCTTACACCAGAGAGTTCGTTCTTTTTTCCTACTGTTCTAAGACAACAAATAGCTGGAAAAACCCTTGAGTTCATCAAAAAGGATTTGAATTATGTAACACTTTGAGTAGTCAGTCCCCAAATTGGTAAGTTTAACACTTTTTTATTTGCTACTTTTAGCTTTTTCCAGCTTGAATCTGAAATTGAAGTTCACTGTTGTGAAGGAAGAATGTTTATTTAACTGTACCTCAAGTCTCTGCAACGAAAAGCAGCTAGGTCCAATGAGTGTTTTCCCGCCAGCTGTATTAGAGATCCAGTGCAGGGCCATCCCCTCAGTTACAATTTCTGAAATTTACATAACTCCTACCTTCATCTATATCCTCCTTTCCTCCCCGCCCCCCCCCTTCTCCCTCTTTCTAGCAGACACTGTTTTCAATTCCTAGACTGCTCTTCCATTGTTCTGGGAAGAGGTCCATTTAATTCTGTGTACCAAATTTATTATGCTTTAAATTATCTCTCGGGCAATTCTTACAGATGCTATATATAACCGGTTCTATAGTTTTTGTGCCAATTTTTCTTCTTGATAGCTTTCTTTGGATGAAAGAGTTGTACTTAGAGCCCAACTTCTTCTTACAACACATACACATACACACACACACACCCAACTTCATACACGCTAAAAAACCAAACAGTCAACACACAAAAACCTAAATCTCCTCAGTCCAATTTAGGAGCCAGTAGCCAAAGTGTCTAATTAAATTTAAATTTGGGGTGGGGGGGGCACCTGGGGTGGCTAAGTCGGTTAAGCGTCCAACTTCAGCTCAGGTCATGATCTCGCGATTTTTGAATTCAAGCCTCATGTTGGGCTCTGTGCTGACAGCTCAGAGCCTGGAGCCTGCTTTGGATTCTATGTCTCCCTCTCTCTGCCCCTCCCCTGTTGTGCTCTCTCTCTTGAAAATAAATAAACATTAAAAAATAATAATAAAATGGGTGTTGTATGGAAACCAATTTGACAATAAATTTCATATTAAAAATAATAAAAAATAAATGACAAATTAAAATTAAAAACATTAAAATCTGTTCCCAAATAATGCGCACATTTCAATACCCACATATAGCCGGTAGGTATCATACTGAATTGGTGTAAAAGAACAGGATCATCACTGTAGAAAGTTCAACTGGACAGTATTGTTTGACAAATATCTACAGAATTTGGAAATAACACTGGAAAGCAGAAATACATGATTCACTGGGTTTTTCCCCCTTTTATGCCTTCATTTAACAAAGACACAATCTGTAAACATGTCTTTCGCTAAATGTCACCATTAGATATAGTCCAAAAGACGGAGAAACGCAGTATCATAAGGATACAAAACAAACAACCCTCAGGTGTGTGTCCAGGGAGAGTTTTAGAAGAAACATCAAGGTCATAAGTCAGGACTTCCAATGCTGACTTCATAGGGTTGATTTTCCAAAGCCATAGCCACCTAATCATTAACATCATATTCAAGTGAAAAACCAAGATGGCTCAATTTCAGACATTCTCTGCTCCAACTCTAGAATAGCTTAATGGTTCCTAAGGGTTAACAGGAGAATCACCTGAACTGTTTATTATCACATCTATACACTGGAGTCCAAAACAGTATGTTATGGTCTACCTTGATAGAAAACCACTCTTAAATCTATTGCATGGATAAAACATCTAAGCCTAAGAAATACCAGAAAAACCGCTGTAAGTATTAAAACCACTTTGATATTTATAACCCATGGCTTGGGAGAGCCTTTTCTTAAGGGAGATTCCTTATTTTTAAATTTGTGGATGATGCAGGGTATGATTTCATATTTCACCTACAATGAGATGACCTTGATTACTCCATTTGAGCAGAAAATGTGGAAGGCAGCTTTCCAGGGTACATGCAAGCAGATTAAAACAAACAAGCTCCAGAGCTAACCAGTTCCAGGTCTGCAGCGATATGAACCCACACCTGGGGGAAAACGGGGACAGGCAGAACTTAACGGCAATCCTTACTAAGAAGCTTAAGAACTAAAAAAAATGAAAGTGCAAATTCTCATTAATTTATCTAGTTAATGAACCGTGCCTTCCTGAAAATACGCCACAATACGGAGAGTTTCCTTATATAAGGAATGACTAAACTTTGCCTTTATATTTGTGTACAAATTCAAAATACAAAGATTTAAAAAGAATTCTCATCCAATGCTTCGTATTTATTCCTGACAGTGTGGAAGGGCAGGCTTGCGTGGGAAGAATCTAAAAAGCCGAAGTTAATAAATAAAATTACAGATATCTAAGTTAAGTGGATTCTTGGGGTGCCCAGGTGGCTCAGTCGGTTGAGCATCTGATGTTGGTTCAGGTCATGATCTCACAGTTCAGGAGATCGAGCCCCATATCGGGCTCTGTGTTCACAGCTCAGACCCTGGAGCCTGCTTTGGACTCTGTGTCTCCCTCTCTCTGCCCCTCCCTCACTTGCACTCTGTCCCTCTCTCCAAAATAAATAAACATTAAAAAATATTTTAAAAATAAAAATTAATTAATTAATTAAGTGGATTCTTGGAATAAAAAAATTATGGGATGTTTACACTTGGGTCTTTGATCAAGCTGAAATATTTTTGCTTCTTTCAAAAGAAAATGTTGTCAAGAGTCAGGTGTACATCCACACACTGGAGTACGAGGCAAGAATTAAAAGCAAGGCTTCTAGGGGTGCCTGGGTGGCTCAGTCGGTTAAGCGTCTGACTTCAGGTCAGGTGACAGTCTCTCAATTTGTGAGACAGAGCCCCACACCAGGCTCTGCTGACAGCATGGAGCCTGCTTGGGATTCTCTCTCTCCCTCTTTCTGCCCCCCCCCCCTCACGTTCTTTCTCTGTCAAAATAAATAAAAAACATAGACCTCTGGTCTCTAGACTGACACGTAAGAAACTTGAGAAGTCGTCACTCTCATATTCACAAGAAAAAGGTGAACAAGTGAAAACCAGCAACTCTTCTTATCCAGCAGAGATTTGAGGTCAAAGGACAAACCACTTTCCTGAAAACTACAGGCACAAGCAGACAGAAAACTAGAGCTTACCTGCTACAGAAACTTGTGAGAAACCACCTCTGAAGCCAGTATCACATAAGAATACTTCAATAGAGAGTGACTGATAACTGGTGGAAGCTGAGCTTGAACTAGCCCCAGGGAGAAAGACTCCACAGTGGGGGTGGCATCACACTCCTGTGAATTTTGCCTCCAGAGGCCCCTCTAGGATGTTGGGGGACAGACCATAGAAAAACCCCCTCCTGCTTCCAAAAGGGACAAGGGAAAAATAACCATTTTATAGCAAGCCCAGGGCATTGGGTTCCCCTCAACAAAAGCTGCCTTCATTGGAAACTATTTCATCAGAGCCTAACCAACCAGGGAAATACCCAACTCCAGCCCCCAAGGAGTCTGACGTGGGGGAGGTGGGAAGGCAAAATGGTACAACCACTTTGGAAGGTAGTATGGCAGTCTTACAAAATCCAAACATACCCTTCTCTCAAACAATGGCTCAATCATACTGCTAGGTATTTACCCAAATGAATTGAAAATTTAATGTCCACACAAACATCTGTGCACAAAATGGTGCTAGAAGCTTTACTTGTAATTGTCAAAACTGGGAAGCAACCAGACATCCCTTAATAGGTAAAGGAAAAAGCATACTGTGGAACAGTAGAATATTATGCACTGCTAAAAAAAAGTGAGCTATTGAGCCATAGAAAGGCATGCAGGGAGCTTAAATACATACTGCTAAGCGAAATAAGCCAATCTTAAAAGGCTACATAATGTATGATTCCAGCTACACGACATTCTAGAAGAGGCAAAAACTATGTAGGCTGTTAAAAGATCAATGGTTGCCAAAGAGTTCGGTGAGAAGAAAGGAATGGATAAATTGGTGAAAAATGGAATTTTTTTGGACAGTGAAACTACTTTATATGATATTGTAATGATAGATACAGGTCATTACACATCTGTGAAAACCCACAGAACGTACAGCACCAAGACTGAACCCTAATGTAAACTATGGGCTTTGCTCAATAATGATATATCAGTGATGGTGCATCACCCATAACAAGTGAACTGATTCTGAATGTTGATGGTGAAGGAGGTTGTGCATGGGGAAAGGGTTGTGGGAGGTTGTGGGAATTCTCTCTACTTCCTGCTCCATTTTGCTGTGAGCTTCAAGATGGTCTAGAAAATACTCCAGGGGCACCTGAATGGCTCAGTCAGTTGAGTGCCCAACTTCGGCTCAGGTCATGATCTCATGGTTTGGGAGTTCAAGCCCATCATTGGGTTCACTGCTGTCAGTGCAGAACCCACTTTGGATCCTCTGTCCCCTGCTCTCTCTGCCCCTTCCATGCTCATATTCTCTCTCTCTCTCTCTCTCTCTCTCTCTCTCTCTCTCTCTCAAAAATAAACATTAAAAAAAATTAATAAACAAGGGTTCTTGGGTGGCTCAGTAATTTAAGCATCTGACTCTTGATTTCAGGTCAGTCATGATCTCTCACAGTCTCACAAGTTCGAGCCCTGTGTCAGGCTCTGCGCTGACAGTGCCGAGTCTGCTTGGGATTCTCTCTCTCCTTCTCTCTCTGCCTCTCCCTCACTTGTGCTCTCTCTCCGTCTCTCCTTCTCTCCCTCTCTCTCAAAATAAGTAAATAAACTTTAAAAAATATAGTCCATTAAATATAAAAATGCTTCCATATACAATCAATTATAATATTATACTGTGAAAAAGACACAATTACATATCATATGACCCTAACTGAGGAGAAGGCATTATGTTCAGCAGCAAGTTAACAAGGATGCTCTGAGCTATGGAGATGCAGTCCCCATAGTGAAAACTTGCAGTCTAGTGAGAGAGACAATCATCAAAACAGAAGGTCACACAAATAAACATGCAGTTCCCACCTACAACGAGTGTTGTCCAGAAATGTCCCAGGAGCCCACCACAGGGCCTAATTGAGACACGGAGTGTGAGTAGAGTGGTACTAAGGGTCAAACAATGTGACTTTGAGGAAGTGACACTAAGGCTGGGATTTAAATGAGGAGTAGGGAGGAACTTGTGAAGAGCTGGAAGAAAGACATGGCTGAGGATGTTGGTCCCAGCAGTGCTTGGGTGTCCATCACTGGGGGAAAAGATTAAGTACGGTAAGTGCACGCAATAGGCTGCATGACATCAGGAGGGCCAAGCTTAGGTTGCCAACAGCAACCCAGATGGGTCCAAAACAGTGTTGAGCTGGAAAGAGAAATGGAACGAGAAATGGAATGAGGTTTGTTGTACAATGCCATTCAACAAACTCAAACACACATGCACTCACAGAAAACACACTCTTTCAAAGACGGACATATCTTAAAACATATACTAAATAAAAGTGAAGGGGGGGATAATAAAACTAATGAAAGACTAATCAAGATGATAAGCATCACAGAGTGTGACAAACTAAACTCTGCAAGTGAGGCACAGAAAAAGAAAGAAAGAAGACACTGGAAGGGGAATATTCTGGTAAGAGGAAACATGATACTCTGAGGCAGTGAGGCAAGAAAAGTCCTGGCTTTCTGAAGAGCCCAAACTAGCACTTGCGTGGTATCCGGAGCAGCGGAAGTTGGAGGGGAGAGGAGAGTGTGGCTAAATATGAAATTGGTGGGGGAAGGCGTAGGCCAGGCCAGTGCATCCCTAGGACCTCGCTGAGGGCTCAGAGTCTATCCTAGCCACAGAGTCTTGAGAAATGAAAAGCTAAGGAACAGAAATAATTTACTTTCTAATGCCTGTTTCTTTTTGAGACAGAGACAGAGCGCAAGCAGGGGAGGGGCAGAGAGAGGGAGGTGCAGAGTGAGAGGGAGACACAGAATCCGAAGCAGGCTCCAGGGTCCAAGCTGTCAGCACAGAGCCTGATGCGGGGCTTGAGCTCACAAACCTCGAGATAATGACCTGAGCTGAAGTCGGGACACTCAACTGACTGAGCCACCCAGGCACTCCCAGAAATAATTTTTTTTTTTTTTTCAAAAATTAAGGGACAGCCTGGGTGGCTCAGTCAGTTGAGCATTCCAACTGTTGACTTCTGCTCAGGTCATGATCTCGCAATTCGTGGGATGGAGCCCCGTGTCGGGTGTGGAGCCTGCCTGGAATTGGGATTCTCTCTCTCCCTGTCTCTCTGCCCACCCCCTGCCACCTTCCTCTCTGGAATTGGGATTCTCTCTCTCTCCCTCTCTATCTGCCTACCCACTGCCACCTTCCTCTCTGTCTCTCAAATACAAATAAATAAACATTTAAAAAATTAGGAAAGACAGTAGTATTGACATTGAGTACAACTGGGTTAAGTTATTTTAGGTGATCTTGTAAAACTTTCACTTGTGTTTAAAAAATACTTTTATAATAAATATGTGCTACTTCTATAGATGAAAAATGAACTTACATCAAAACATGTCTTTTTAAAGTGTCCAAAACTAGTATTTAATAGGTTCAAGGAATGCGATGGGAATTATACTTTAAAAGGTATCAACTATTCTGTGAGTATAACAACATATTGCAAATACGTCTGAAAGAACATATTTCCTCTTAATGGATGAAGCGGATTCATTTAATGCTTATATATAAATACCTATACAGCATTTATTACTCTTTGTATGTGTTATTAAAACACATACTTTCATTATTTGAATGAGAAAATCCCCATAAAACCGAGAGAGTAAAATGAAAAACCACAGTCTAACAAAATTACTTTGTAAAACGGAGATTGAATACAGATAAAAGACCTACCATATTTTCATTGGATAAATATGAAAGATATAAAGAAACAGAGGAAGAGACAATCATCATTGACCAGCCCCTAAATGAACTGAAATGTATATGGTTTACTCCTAACCTGTGACAGAATTAGGCCTGTGGTATGACATTAGCCTTGCTTTATCTTCTAATGCACATTTTGTGCTTTCAAATATGGCCATACACCCATTAGCATGCATTGCAATTTCACAAGTAATAAAGGCACATAAAATTTCAGTCTGAAATAGCACTGTTAAATTAATGCTACTAATTTATCTATGCATGTCTACGATGGATCCACTCTGTTGTGATGTAAGGCTAAAGAGGCCCTAAGCCATCATTAAAAGATTAAATGGAATAAAACATGTAAGTGTCCAATGGCCTGTAGGTCATTTAGTTTATTCCCCACCTGATTAATAAGGCTATCCCTTGGCATTCCAAACCAACCTTCAAAGAATTTTCAAGGCAGAGACTTCCTTTATCTGGGAAGACCCCATTTACTGAAAACTGGAAGGAAACATTCCAGTAGAAATCAACACACAGCGGATTATTCTTCTACAGTACTTTTTATTACCAACTGGAGTGAAAGATTCAGAGGATAGATCCTATAAACACTGAGACCAACATGACCATTATTCAGACAAGACTAGGGTGGGTCTGATGGTAATTTAGAATCCAGAAAAGTACCTGAATAGCCACGTAGGCTATGTTGTCATCTGCAATCCATTACCTCACCCATTGGACAGTCCTCACATTGGCCAATACCACTTCCCCTCCACCTGGCCCTATTTCATATTACCTCCTTCTCTTCTTTCTCCCCTGCAGTCTGAGCATTTCCATTGCACCTACATGTCAATTTTGATGGTTCTTGTTAATTGGAAAATATTCAAAGAAATGGCAAGGTTCCTAAAGTACACGGCGAGACAAAAGAAGGCTTGGTAGGCTCGAATTCAGGGGACATTCCTGGCTAAGTGTGCTCTGGGAAAAGGTACAGAATGAGAAGGGAACAAGTCAGGAAAAGATGGTGTGTGCAGGGACAGGGCAGAAATGGCTTCAGGATCTGTAGGGTGACAGGCAATGGGTATGTCCCCACGTGGTTCATCTAGAAGCAATCATTGACAGGTTTCCTGTTCCACAATAAGCAAATGTATCTTGTAGTGCAGGAAATGTGAAACTTTTCTCTCCTCTGAGAGTTCTCTAGTGCTTTGACCAATGGAAAGATGCTGCATTTCCATTAGATAACCTGCCTAAAACCTGACAGAAAAGATTGGAAAGGTAAACCTATAACCTCCAAACACACCCTACTAGACATGATGTGATGTGAACAGCCAGGTTATTTTCCTCTCTCTGCCGTATGAAATCATTCGATACACAAGTCTAAAAATGTTTCCATCTGGGTGCTTTGCTTCATCCCACAATGGTAATAAAAAAATGCTACCATATTTTAAAAACTTAGTTCAAATGAGTACAAATATTTCAGATACTCACATTCAGCATATAGTTTAAAAAAGAGCAGGATGGAACAGAAAGCCAGAAGAGAGGTCTAAAGAGACATCAATGAGTTCCACTAAACATTTAAAGGGGAATTAATAACTAACTCTTCATAAATACGTCCCAAAGCAATTAGGGGGAATACTTCCTAACTCATTCTATTATCTAGTGTTTACCTGATACCCCAACCAAAGACATCATAAGGTTATGGACCAATATATATTATAAACATGGATATAAAAATTCTAAAGAAAAAAATACACTAGCAACCCCAATCCAATAATACATAATAAGAATTATACAACATGATCAAGTGGGATTTATCGCAGGAACACAACGCTGGTTTAACATCAAAAAATCAATTAACGTAATACACCCTATTGACAGAATAAAAAACAAAATCACATGATCATCTCAATTAACGTAGAGAAAGTATTTGCCAAAATCCAACACGTTTTCATGATAAAAATATTCCATAATCTAAGAAAGTAAGGAAACTTCTTCAGCCTGAAGAAGGCCAAGCTAACATCATGCTTAATGATAAAAGACTGGACACTCTCCTTCTAAGATTTGGAACAAAACATGGGTGTCCACTCTCACTATTTCTATTCAACAATGTAGGAGATATCGTGGCATGGCAATTAGCCAAAACAAGTACTAAAAGGCATTCATTTTCGAAAGGAAGAAGTGAAACTACCCCTATTCATAGACAACATGATCTTGTATATATATAAATTCACTAAGAAATTCAATGCAAATAGAACTAATAAATTCAGCAAGGTGTCAGGATTATGTACAAATAAATACACACAAATCTATTGTATATTTGTAGCAAACAATCCAAAAATAAAATTAAAAACCAATTCCTCATTTAAAATAGTATAAAAAGGAATACTTAGGAATTCAAGAAAAGAAGTGCAAAACACATACTCTGAAAAGTATAAAACATTCTTGAAATAAATCAAGGAAGACTCAAATAAATGGAAAGACATACCATGTTCATGGATCAGAAAACTGCATATTGTTAAGACAGACTCCCAGACTGGTTACAGATTCAGTGCAATCCCTATCAGAATCCCAGATGTTGTCTTTGTAGACATTGACAAGCTGATCCTAAAACTCATATGGGATTGGAAAGGAATAGCAGAAATAGCCAAAACAATCTTGAATAAGAGGAACAAAGCTGGATTCATATATACCAATTGTGAAACTTGCTACAATGCAATAGTAGTCAAGAAAAAATAGTACTGGAGTAAGAACAGACACAGAGATACATGGAATAGAAACTGGGAGTCCAGAAATCAACCTACAGATCTGTGGTCAACTTACTTTCAACAAGCATACCAAAAACATCCAATGGTGGAAAGAATAGTCTTTCAACAAATGATGCTGGGACAATTTGATAGCCACATAGAATACATTTGGACTCTTATCTCACACTACATATTAAAATTACTCAAAGTAGGGGCGCCTGGGTGGCGCAGTCGGTTAAGCGTCCGACTTCAGCCAGGTCATGATCTCGCGGTCCGTGAGTTCGAGCCCCGCGTCAGGCTCTGGGCTGATGGCTCAGAGCCTGGAGCCAGTTTCCGATTCTGTGTCTCCCTCTCTCTCTGCCCCTCCCCCGTTCATGCTCTGTCTCTCTCTGTCCCAAAAATAAATAAAAACGTTGAAAAAAAAATTTAAAAAAAATTACTCAAAGTACATGAAAGATATAATAATACAACTCTCAGAAGAAAACTTAGGGGTAGATCTACATTACATTGAGTTTAGCAATGGATTCTTAGATGTGACATCAAAAGCATAAGTGACAAAAGAAAAAATACATAAATTTGGCTTTATTGAAAACTTCTGTGCTTCCAAGTACACTATCAAGAAAATGAAGAGACAAAACACATAATGAGAGAAAATATTTGCAAATCATACACCTGATAAGAGAACAGTATCTAGAATATATAAAGAACTCTGGCAACTCAACAATTGAAAAACAACCCCACTAAAATATGGGGGGGGGGGGGAATCTGAATAGACATTTCTCCAAAGAATATATACAAAGGCCATTAAGCACATGAAAAACATGTACATAGTCATTGGTCTCTAGAGAAAGGCAAATAAGAACCACAATGAGATATCATATCACATTCAGTATACTGGCTAGACTCAAAAAGTCAGACAGTAGTAAATGTTGGTGATGATGTGAAGAAATTTGAACACTTACACATTCCTGTAGTAAAATGGTACAACCAGATTGGAAAACTATCTGAAAGCTCCTCAAATGATTAAACATAGTGTTGCCACATGATCTAGCAATTCCGTTGCTAGAAATATACCCAAAAGAATGAAAATATATGTCCACACAAAAACCGGGACATGAATGTTCACAGCAGCATTATTCATAATAGACAAAAGGGGGAAACATCCCATATGCCCATCAACTAATGGATATTCAAAATGTGATATATTCATACAATGGAATATTACTGGGCCATAAAAAGGAATGAAGTACTGATACATGTGAACTACATCTAATAAAGATATTTAAAAAATCAGTAACGCAGGGCGCCTGGGTGGCGCAGTCAGTTAAGTGTCCGACTTCAGCCAGGTCACGATCTCGCGGTCCATGAGTTCGAGCCCCGCGTCAGGCTCTGGGCTGATGGCTCAGAGCCTGGAGCCTGTTTCCGATTCTGTGTCTCCCTCTCTCTCTGCCCCTCCCCCGTTCATGCTCTGTCTCTCTCTGTCCCCAAAATAAATAAACGTTGAAAAAAAAAATTTTTTTTAAATAAAAAATCAGTAACATGGGGCACCTGGGTGACTCAGTTAAGCGTCCGACTTCGGCTCAGGTCACGATCTCACAGTTCCTGGGTTCTAGCCCCATGTCGGACTCTGTGCTGACAGCTCAGAGCCTGGAGCCTACTTCTGATTCCATGTATCCCTCTCTCTCTCTGCCCCTCTCCCACTTGTGCTCTGTCTCTCTCTCAAAAGTAAATATTAAAAATTTTTTAAAATAAATAAAGCTGAAATGCACACACAGTACAACAAATATAGACTGTCATTCACTGGCATGGGAATGAGCCAAAACAATGGGAAAGGATGCAGAATTCAATTACATATTCAGGGAAAGGGTTACAACCAAGTCTCAATGTGGGCAAAAGAAGTTGCTAAAGCATTAGGTGAGGGAGGAATGTGAAGGTGAGGCTGGGGGTGGGGGTTGGGTGTTGAGAATCAACTCCATCCAAGAAAGGTAGCCTGAGAACCCCTTTCCAGAGCAGCTGGAAGAAAAGTCCTGGCATATCCATCTGTAGCTTCAATAGAACCGCTGTTCACATTAGCACCTGCTCTGTCTTGTGTCCAACCTTGATGATCAGCTGGGTCAGTCCTTCACAAAAACTCTCTTAAAGGCTGGCTAAATGTTTGAACACTACCTAGGCTTTTATTACTATTTTTTAAAATATTTATTTATTTATTTTGAGAGAGAGAGAGACATAGAGAACGAGTGGGGAGGGGCAGAGAGAGAGAGCGGGAAAGAGAGAGAATCCCAAGCAAGCTCCACACTGTCAGCACAGAGCCCGATGTGAGGCTTGAATTCACGAACCGTGAGATCATGACCTGAGCTGAAACCAAGAATCAGACACTAAACTGACTGAGCCACCCAGGTGCCCATAGGCTTTTATTATTATTAATACAAACAATGCTATATGTCAACCCTTTTATATGAGTTATTTTTCATGTTAAGTTTAAGAATAATGGGGCACCTGGGTGGCTCAGTCGGTTAAGCGTCCAACTTCGGCTCAGGTCATGATCTCACAGTTTGTGGGTTCAAGCCCCAAGTTGGGCTCTGTACTGACAGCTTGGAGCCTGAAGCCTGCTTCTCATTCTGTGTCTCCCTCTCTCTCTGCCCCTCCTCAGCTCGTGCCCTCATTCTCTCTCTCAAAAAATAAATAAATAAATAAATAAATAAAATATTAAAAATTTAAGAATAATCTATCATTTCTACTAGAATTGTGACTTCATGCTAAAGAGATATAAAATAATTTGACTATGTTTGTAAAGCAGTATTAGAATGTTTAAGGGAATTTGATTTGCTGTAAGTTTAGTGGATTAGATTAATAAGAATAATTTAACTGTTGGAGGAGTTTGGCTTGTTTGTGTTGTAAATGCTTCTTGTCAGGCATTTGAAATGCTTAAAGAGAAAAATGAATACATTAAATTATTACAGAACTTAAAAGAGGGAAGGGAATTTCATTAGCCACGTTTGTAAATGAGAGCTACTGTTTAAGAATTTAGTCTGATCAACTTGAATTAATCAACCAGTAATAAGAGAAACAGTAAAGCTGCTTTTTTTTTTATCCTACTGTATTTATCAATAGTATATTAAGATTTGTAAAGTTGAGCTTAAATTCTTAAGGGAAACTAGGTTTTAAATATGTAATGTTAAATAGATTAAAAATTTACAACCAAAGTAACATATACTCTTCTAATGTGAAAAAGTCCCCATTCAGACTCATGAAAATACTCATCTTTGCATAAATCTCTTTAAACAAGAGATTTAAAGAAAGAATTCATTTGTCCCATAAATGTTCTGGAGAGCCACACAAGGGTACGAGGTGCTGAGAATGCAGCAGTAACTACAAAAAATCAAGTCTCTGCCCGCACATAATTTACATTCTAGAAGGGAGAGACAGGCAGTAACAAACACATATATAGTCGGGAATATTCCTAAAAATACATTTAAGTCACACAAAGAGTGGAGGGCAGAATAGTCTAGTGGCCTAGGGCACAGATTCTGAAGCCAGACAGCTGAGCTCAAATTCCGGCCCTCATACATACGCTAGGTGATCTCAAAAAGTGACTTACCCTTGTGGTGACTCAGTTTCTTCCTTTGTAGAATGGGGATAATAACAGAGCTACCCCATAGGGCTCCTGAGAAGATGAATCAATCAGTATTTGTAAAGCACTTAGAACATCGCCCAGAACACAGAAAGTACTATGCATATTTTGTTACAGAAAATGTCAGGTAGTAAGCGCCAAGAAAGAAGTAGGGCAGGGGTGCCTGGGCGGCTTAGTCGCTTAAGTGTCCAGCTCTTGATTTCAGCTCAGATCATGAGCTCACAGTTTCATTAGTTTCAGCCCCGCATCGGCCTCTGAGCTGACAGCGTGGAGGCCTGCCTGGGATTCTTCCCCACCCCACCCCCTCTCTTCCCCTGCTCACATGCTGTCTTTCTCAAAATAAACAAATAAACTTTTTAAAAAGAAAAAGAAAAAGAAAAAGAAAAAGAAAAAGAAAAAGAAAAAGAAAAAGAAAAAGAAAAAGAAAAAGAAAAAGAAAAAGAAAAGGAAAAGAAAAGAAAAGAAAAGAAAAGAAAAGAAAAGAAAAGAAAAGAAAAGAAAAGAAAAGAAAAGAAAAGAAAAGAAAATAGGGCAGAGTAAGGGAACAGACAGTGGCGGACCTGGGAAAGGATAGGGAACAATTTTAAATTATGTTGTCAGGCAGGACCCATTGCCCTTAAGAGGGGCTATCTGATCCAAGGGCTGAGTGAGGCAGAGAAGAGCCTGTTTGAAACCGGGAAAGACATTCTGGGCAGAGGGGTGTGCAAAGGCCCCGGGGAAGAGAAGGAGGTCCCTGCAGAGAAATACCCAGAAGGCAGATCCCAGAAAGGACTTCAGATTTGTTCAAAGTGTAACGGAAGCCACTGGATGGTTCTAATCAGGAAAGTTCTATGATCCTGTTTATATTCCTCAAGGGTCTCTGGCTGTTGTGTGGGGGTCTGACCAAAGGGAGAAGGGTGGGTGCCACGAGGAACCCATGTCATGTCCAAGGCAACCAAAGGAGTAATTCTTTACAACCTGTTTTCCCTTGAGAGCGAGAAATAGGGGTGATGTGCACTAGGGTGGTGGCTGAGGAGGTGCTGGAAACAGATGGCTGCAGGATGCGGTTTTGAAGGGACAGCCAGCAGGATTTGCAGGCGGTGCTTCTGACAGCCAAGAGCCTTATTACTTCAAATAAGGTCCTTGGACCAGCAGCCTCAGTATCACCTGGGAGCCTGTAAGACCAGCAGACTCTCAGACCCCCTGCCAGACCTACTGAATCTGGGCGGCAGTTTAATAATATCTCTAGGCAACTTCTCTGAATGGTGAAGGTTGAGAAGCACTAGATTAGGGTGATGCCATAGGTGGGGGATGGAGGGGGAGAGAGGACAAGGTCAAGGAGCTCAGGGAGAGGGTGACAGATGTGCTACCTGTGTGGGTGCATCATCAGGAATGATGTGTTGCAGAAATGTTGGGGTGTTTTTTTTTCCTAATGTTTATGTATTTATTTTGAGAGAGAGACAGAGAGCATGAGCAGGGGAGGGGCAGAGAGAGAGAGAGAAAGGGAGAGAGAGAATCCCAAACAGGCTCTGTGCTGTCAGCACAGAGCCCCATGTGGGGCTCAAACTCATGAAATGAGAGATCATGACCTGAGCCAAAACCAAGAGTCAGATGCTTAACTGACTGAGCCACCCAGGTGCCCCCAGAAGTGCTGCGGTGTGTTAAGGAGTAGGGAGAGAGGAACACTGGTCTGAGAGCAGAAACCGGGAGCAAGGACCCCGGCAACATCTCCGGTTTCTATCAGGTGTGCAAGTGAAAACAGCCAGCACCTGAGAAAGCTTCCAGAAAAGCAGTGTCCTCAGAGGCAGCCCGTCTAGGTTACCGAATGTAACACTAACACACCACCCGACCCACAGCTGTCAAGATGCCAGACGCATCAAAAGGGGGCAGGTTTTGTTTCTTTGGGTTCTCCTGACAATTCAAGCATACTCTGCAAACACCTGAATCTCTCAACACGAAATCCTTGAAAAGCAAGCAAAAGTTCATTTAAATAATGTGCTTGGGGATGTGAGATAGCAAGGTACACACACAACTTCAAAGGCACTGGTAAGAATCTTTTTCAGCTGTTAAATAAAGATGACATAAAGCCTTCATGTATTAAGCCTTTAAAAGATTTTATTTTAATAAACCTTTGGGCGGCATATTAAATATTAACTTATTGGGTTAAGTGTTTGACTTTGGCTCAGGTGAGTTTGAGCCCAGCATCGGGATCTGTGCTGATGGCTCAGACCCTGGAGCCTGCTTCAGACTCTGTCTCCCTCCCTCTCTGCCCCTCCCCCACTCATCCTCTGTCTCTCTCAAAAATAAACATTAAAAACTATTTTAAGTATTAACTTACTGAAGCCTCCTAACACCTATAGACCTACAGATAGGTACTATTTCACAGATGAGTAAAACAGAGGCACACAAAAGTTCAGGTAAGTTCCACAAGATCTCGCAGTGGGTAGAGAGCAGAATCAAGATTCAGGGTCTGTGCCGAAACCACTGTGCTGCTTCTCTTCAACTTAGTATATAAAAGTTGCTTTGAAAAAAAAAATCAGAGACTCATGGAGCTAAGGCTATGTTTACACTAGGGGTTTTGTTCCAGGACCCGCAGGGGATGCCTGAAATCTGAGATAGTACTGAGCCCTACATGAACTACACGTTTTCCTACACATACATACCTGTGATAAAGTGTAATTTATAAATCAGGCACAGTAAGAGATCAACAACAAAAACTAATAACATAGAACAATTACGATAATATACTGTAATAAAAGTTATGTGAATGTGGTCTCCTCTCTTTCTCAAAATACCTTGCTTTGCGGGGCACCTGGGTGGCTCAGTTGGTTGAGTGTCTGACTCTTGGTTTCAGCTCAGGTCATGATCTCACAGGGTTCATCAGTTTGAGCCCCACATCGGGCTCTGCGCTGACAGTGTGGGGACTGCTTGGGATTCTCTCTCCCTCTTGCTCTCTCTGCCCCTCCCCCACTCATGCTGTTTCTGTCTCTCTCAAAATAAATAAATAAAACCTTAAAAAAAAATCTTGCTTTGCCGTGCTCACTCTTCTTGGGAAGCTGTGAGATGATAAAATGCCTGCGTGATGGGATGAAGTGAAGTCAATGAAGTGAAGTGAAGTCAATGACACAGGTGTGCCATGCCAGCCATGAGGCTACTAACTGCGGACTTTCAATGTGTCAGAGGGAGGATCATCTGCTTCTGGACCTCGGCTGACCGCGGGTTACTGAAACCGTGGAAAATGAAACCACGGATAAGGGGGGGACTACTTTACTCTACAGGTAGACTTATCCTAAGTCCATTCCAGACAGATAAGAAATCAATCTTCCATTGAAAGAGCCTTAGAGAAGGCCAGGGCATCACTTCCCTTGATAAGTGATTCCAATGTCAGATGCCTCCAACTGCCAAGGTGTTCTTCCTTACACTTGACTTACTAACATATGCTAACTTAACCTCAAGCATTCCAATTGCAATTTAAGCACGGTTTCCCTCTGCAACTTTTCTGAAGACCAGCCTGCCGGGCTCTGAAATTTCAGATCCATTCCATTTCGGGGACACCTCCCACCCTCCTTGTTTTCCTTTCACATCCTAGAAACTTCCTGTGCTGAATCATTACATCATTAGACTAAGTCCAACTGTGATTCCCTTGCTAATCTTTGCTCAACTTGGAGCATTAGAAGTCAGGAACATCAAAGGGGTTGTGGCGGCATGTCCTTATGTGACTCGAGTGGAAAATACTTCAGTGCTGAGGCTCTGGGGACAACCATGTGTCACCAAGGAGATGTTCTGTTCTTGACTCTCATCTCAGTAAACACGACCCAGAGATTCTGGCTAAATATACAGGGTGGGGGGCGGTGGTGCTGCTGAACCTGCGATGCTCTTCTTACAAATCTCCATCTCCCCCACCTGTGTCATTAGCTAGCAACACTATCTGCAGTGATCACAGGAATTCAACGCTAAGAATTCAGTGTTTCAGGGCACTGAGCGCCTTGGGTGCCGAGAAATAATGAATCACCAGGAAGCAGCAGATATGTGCAACGATCTGTCTATGTGGATTTCACCTATGCTAATAACGTAAGTCAGAAGTAAGTACAGGGATCTTCAATTGGCAATGTCATATCTTTAGAATCCCAGGAATTCCTTTTAAAATACACTTTGAAAAGATCCACCCTTGCTGTCATAAAAATAAGTAAAATGAATTTAGCACATGCACAACTACAAGACATTCATCTGTACAACTCAATGGTCTGCTTAGAAACATTTGGGGCTTGGGGCACCTGGGTGGCTCAGTCGGTTGGGCGTCCGACTTCAGCTCAGGTCATGATCTCACAGCTCGTGAGTTCGAGCCCCGCGTTGGGCTCTGTGCTGACAGCTCAGAGCCTGGAGCCTGCTTCGGATTCTGTGTCTCCCTCTCTCTCTGCCCCTCCTCCGCTCATGCTCGGTCTCTCTCTGTCTCAAAAATAAATAAACATTAAAAAAAGAAGGAAAGAAAGAAACATTTGGGGCTTACCCCTCCCTGCTTCCCCAGTGCCTCCATCAACATTTGGCTAAGTATTACGAACATAATATATCCTGCATTGCTGCACCCTATAAACCAGCTAACAAGTTTGCAATGTATAGTGGTCTTCAAGGTCAGTCAGGGCGGGGCCAAGGGCCAGACAGGCCACTCGCCCACCAGGTAACCAAAGTCAGGTTACCGTGACTTTCTCAGACTCCCCAGCTATAACTTTAGGGATAACTTCAATTTCTCGACTTTTGTTTTTCCATATCATGCCCCTAAGAAGCCTTTTTTTTTCTTTAGCCTAATCACCCCCACTATATTTTAATATCATAGGATACCACAGGACTTTGTCCTTTATGTATATTTAACTGTGATGCATAAAGAGTACAATTTGTTCACCTCTGAAGAGCCAATGTTTGCTCCCTTAAAGTGACATCTTCCCTACTGAGAATGGATGGGATAATGATTTCTGTTTCCCAGGGTATTTCAGCAGAGAGACAATGAACATGATTATGCACCAGGCATGGTGCATATTCTTCTCTCATGGGGCTGATATTTTAGTGGTTTCACTAAGGATATCAAGCCTCCCTGAGAACCTGGGAATGATTATTCTTTATCACAATGTATCACTATACTGCACAGTGCTAGACTGGGCTCAACAACATAAATGGATCAGCAAAACTTGGTCACGGGACTAAAGATACATCTCTAGGGCATGTGCCAACAGCCTCCGAATCATCACAGAGGCAAAGCTCGGGATCTGAGGTGGAAGGCAATGAACTGGTAAGTCCAACTCCTCCATTTTACAAATGAGTAAAGCAGATCCATTTTCGATGCGTAGTTTCTTTTTCACCTAAGTTCCCAAGAAGGAGTCCCTCCCAGAGCTACAAGCATATTTAGGTATGGATAGGCAGTATGTCTCGGCAAAATTCTCATGGAAATGTTTGCCCTCTTTTTAATTTGTGAAATTTTAATAAAGGAAAGGCAAAAACATAAGATTCAATGGTGCTCTAACTTGAGAACATAATTGAAGGTATTTAAAAAAAAAAACTCCTTTATGCTGTTTATTTAATACAAAAAAGACTGCTGGATACTTGGAAGGGTCTGTGAAACACACTTTATTCGCTTCTCTGTTTCTCCTAATTTCTGAGCTTTTCAATAAAGTTTTGGAATCACAAAACCCAAGAAGACCATAGCTCACATACAGTCAGATACAATTATTTCATGAATGTAACCAAAGGGAATGTTACCCTCTCTTTTTTTCCCTGCCATCCAAAATTCTGGGTTTGGTCTTCTTGACTGAGGGGAATATGAACATCCTTGTTCTCCAGTTATTTTTAGGGGGAGGGGGAAACCTATTTGCTCATTTCTGCACAGGCTAGACAAAGAACCCAAAGACTCAATCTCAAAGCACTGCAAGTCTTTTCCTTCCCATCTGAAATAAAGCAAAACTATGCCCCAAGGAGCCAACAGAGAGAATTTATCACTACTAGGACAGCAAAGAGCAAAGGTAACACACAGTAGGAAAGTGACCCCTAGGACAGGGTTGAAGCAGATGCAATCCAGCCCTGGAATGTGTTTCTCTGAGCTGCCCATGGAGAGCAAGGGGCAGAAAGACCATGACAGGTGCTCTTGGACTGTGACCGGTCACCTAGTGGTACCAGTTGTCCCCAACTTCCCACAGCACTAAAGCAGGGCAAGTTCAACCCTGCACGTATTCACACCTCTGCCGTCCCCTCAAACATTTTTGAAAAGAGCGTGACATCAGCCGTGCTGGGAGTCGAGGCCACCTCCGGCAGAAATTGTGTGCTCATTGGGCAGAGAAAGAGCTCACGCTAGAAGGGCTGCTGAGTGTCAGAAGGAGGAAGCAGGGAGTGAGGCAGTCGCATGTGCTGCTTTCACCCCACGCCTTCTACCCACCTTCTCATCCCTGTGGTCCTCGGATGTCCCCGGAGCCGGGTACAGGCACATAGTTCTGTTTGTTGTTTGTCTGAATGCCTGTCAAAACCATCAACCCTATGAGGTTTGAGACCTGAGCTAGGGCTGTGGCATCTCATCTCATCTGTCCAACCAGCGGCGAAATAGTGTATCCTACTCTGACACACTCTCCGGCACATTCTACTGGTTTGTCAGCTATTTATGGAGCGGTTGCATGTGCTCAGCCCTGGGCGAGGCGCGCTGACTCATCCACAGAGGAGTCTGTAGAATGGAACCTGTCATCGTCCTCAGCGAGGACCCGGAGGGTACAGCGTGGTACAGGCAGTCGGCATGTGGTTGACGGATGGGATGCATGAGAGAGAAATGACTCTCTTGGAGAGCTTGCGGTCTGTGGTCTAACACATGGCCATCATAGTATAACATCCACCATGGTGGATGGTGAGGAGAGGTACTCAGGTAGGTCTGAGATGAAAATCCTTTAGAAGCTCCAAAGAAAGAGACACAGGGCATCTCAAAATCTGTATTCAAATGGTCTTTCACTATAAATATTTAATTAAACGACTCTAAGCATCACCGAACAGAGGCAACCCCATATTTGTATCAGGTAAACTCTGGTGCCATTAACTGAGATGTAAGCATGATTCTCAACTTCTTGTTCTAGTGAAGTTTAATACAGGGGAGGGCATCACCAAGAAACTCAGGTTTAGTCAGCCCATAAAGATACTAACATTTTTATTAGGCTCTGGAAGAATTTTAGTGTATTTAAAAATAGAACGAATTGGTCCAAGGACAGACGAGGCTTTTTCAGGAGTTGGTAAGGGCATCCTTTGAGGTTCCAAGTATGGTCCTTGGTGAATGACCCTTGGTGTGGTTGACAGGATCCAAGAATTAAATTACTAGTTGGACAAAGTAACCTTGAGAGTCCCTACCATCTTCCAAAATCCCGTGACTCTGACACAGAGATATGTGCATTTTAGGATGGCTGGTGTAGGTCATGTAGAATTAGGAATGTGGGGCCCTTAAGACAGGCAAGAACCAGAGCACATTAGCTCCTACCTGAGTCTCCGTGGTAGCTGTGTGTATCTGAGGTTGCGACATCTTAAGATTTTTGCAGAGTTCATATTTAAAATCATGACAGTTAAGCTGCTTACTCATACCTTGGGTAAAACAGATTATAGTATCTTACGTTACTGAATTCACTGTCATTTCTTCACCAGGTTTCCTTTCCATACATAGCTTTATCTCCCATTTGGTCTCCCATGGAGACCAAAGGTCATGTGATGGGAATTCCCTGAATTTCACTTTCTTCCGGGTGCCTGGCTGACTCACTCATGGTAGACCATGCAACTCTCGGGGATGAGAGTTCAAGCCCCACGATGGGTGGAGGTTACTTAAAAATATTTTTAAAAGAATTTCCCTCTCTTTGGGCCTTCACAGATTTCCCCTCTTCCCATCTCTTTAGATGAAGATGGTACCTGAGCTTCCCTTAATGACCTGATTGTCTTCTTTCAACATCTTTCTGGCATCTCCAATATCAATCCCTCCACTGCCCCTCTCTTTAAGTCTCTCTTCTTGGGGCACCTGGGTGGCTTGGTCAGTTAAACCTCTGCTTCGGCTTGGGTCATGATCTCATGGTTCATGGGTTCAAGTTCCAAGCGGCTCAGCTGATTTGCCTGTTCCCAGATGCTCTTTGCAACAGGGTTCTCCTTCTAAACCAAGGGCAATCTTTGTGTTACTCAGACACCTAAAGCCCTTCAGACCCTCACTGCCATCTCTAGGAGAATTTCCAAAAGTGCAAGACGCAGGCAGTGGTCCAGGCTAAGGTTTTAGGGGGTATTTGAGATGAATGTCACTAGCACAGAGACACTGGATTAAAAAATACTATACACTTCAGTCAGTCGTTTGTTTTCATTTTGATCCTTTTTGGGTCCTTCTGAGATGTCTAAGAAAAAGCATCTGTTTAGTGCTAGTAGGTCATGTTCAAGCCTTAGACACCTGCTGACCTCCCTTTATAACAAGCTGCTACACTCAGCTCTGAGCAGCAGCGAAGGAACAGTGTCAAATTAAAATTTAGTAATGGTGTTGGATTGGTTGGAATTATTTACAGCAAGGAATCTAGGTTTATTATTTACGAAGTTCCTTTTCAATGAAAGTATTCCAGAAAAATAAGTATCAATTTAATGAAAATTCTAATAAAAAATAATACATGTGATGAGGCACCTGGGTGGCTCAGTCAGTTAAGCATCCGACTTTGGCTCAGGTCATGATCTCATGGCTGGTGGGTTCCAGCCCTGCATCAGGCTCTGTGCTGACAGTTCAGAGCCCGGAACCTGCTTCAGATTCTGTGTCTCCCTCTCTCTCTGCCCCTCCCCCACTCACGCTCTGTCTCTGTCTCAAAATAAGTAAACATTAAAAAAAATTTTGTTAATATTATAGGTGATGTAAACTTCATGAAGGAAGTACAGTAAAACCTTGGATTGCAAGTAACTTGTTCTGCAAATGTTCTGCAAATAGAGCAAACATTTGTAATAAATTTTAACCTGATAAACGAGTGATGTCTTGCAAGACGAGTAGTACGTGATGCTGAACATCACATGATCACCACTGAGTCAGCGGTTCTTGAAATTCGCTTTGATACGCAAGTGCTCTGGATTACAAGCATGGTTTCCGGAACAAATTATGCTCGCAAACCAAGGTTCTACTGTATTTGGGAAGACTTATTTGGGTCATTCCTACGGTACTAGCCTGCCTCACTTTGGGCCTTTTGAAATTCTATTTATTTGAAGCAACAAATCAAATGTTTCCTTCCCTAGGAAGCCTTCCACTAAGTCTTGAAATTATGATTTAATCACCCATGTGTTTGTCCCTCGTATTAGAGTTTGTTTACAACTTTACCCTACTACAGCTGACTCTTGAGCAACTCGGGGTTTAGGGGTGCTGACCCTCCTCCCCCTCCAGAGTCAAAACTCCACGCCTGACTTTTGACTGCCCCCAAATTTAACTACTAAGAGTCACTGTTGACCAGAAGCCTTATTGCTAACAGTTGATGGACACATATTTTCTATGTGTATTTTATACTATATTCTTACAATAAAGCTAGGGAAAGGAATATACTATTAAGAAAACTATAGGCACGCCTGGGTGGCTCAGTTGCTTGAGCGTCCGACTCTTGGTTTCTGCTCAGGTCATGATACCAGGGTCGTGGGATTGAGCCCCACATCGGGCTCTGCGCTGAGTATGGTGCTTGCTTGGGATTCTCTCTCTCTCTCTCTCTCTCCCCTGATTGTGCACTCTGTCTCTCTAAAAGGAATGAAAGGAAGGAAGGAAGGAAGGAAGGAAGGAAGGAAGGAAAAATAATAAGAGAAAATGCATCTATAGTAGCATTTACTGAAACAAATCCATGTATAAGTAAACCTGTGCAGTTCAAACTGTGTTGTTCAAGTGTCAAGTGTATATTATAAATTCTTGGACAGCAAAGACTATACCATTTTTTATTTATGCTCCCTACAACAAAGTAGGAATGCCCATATATATATATATACACACACACACACAGATATATTATTTATATATATTATTTATATATAATATATATATTTATAAATGAGATAATGGGTGGAAATTTTATGTCTCATCTTGTTGCCTGACCTAGAAGCCATTTGTAGCATTTTTTTCTCTTACTACATGAGCATCTTTAGAAATAGACCTTAATATAAATAAGGACAACTGTAAGTTACTGAGTGAAAAACAACTTACAACACACTTCCTAAGTCCCTGGAGAGGGGAGATTTTTATTAGTCTCCGTATTTAAACTCATATGATTCAGGTTGTTGTTGTGTGTTTTGTTTTGTTTCATTTTGCTTTTTTGCCTGTTGGGGGGGGGGATGAGTGAGTGGGGAACTGTGTTCTCATGTAATTAGCTCTGAGGATGGGAGGAACGGACCTTAAAAATTACCAAAACATCCAGAATGCACCACTCATTCTCTTACCAACAACTACAGATTGATTGCTGACTTTGCTCCAGGTTTTATGCTTGGTGTTATACACAGAGAAAACTGAAGCCACCAGCCTACTCAGCAGGGGTGAGGCTGTGAATTGGTTACATAGGGCTACGTGAAAACAGGGTTATGTCCCCCGTTCTGCTCCACGGAACTCCCAACTGGCGGTTAATAAACTTATGGCACTCCAGGGTTTTTTGGGGTTTTTTTTTGCCAGCTCATGTGCTGGGTTCTGGAAACTTGCAGACTTCTCTGTTTTAACTTCATTTGCCACAGTATTGATGATTGGTGACTTTCACCTCCTAAGACAGTATCTGTCCAACCCATAATGACCAGTCCCGAGGCTCAAAAACCTGTGGGCGCTAATGATTATAAAAGCACCAAGCATCTGCCTGGCGAAATCCCAACTGACTTTACTAGAACTTGCTTTTCTGAGCAATTCCAGTCAGTTCGTGCCAGTGACCTTGGAGTCTCTGATGATGGTCTGCCCTACAGGCCCATATCTGCTCACAGAGAACAGCTTATGGCTGTCCCCACAGTCAAGTGAAGATTCAAACAGGTTAGACTCCCCGGCTTGGTCTCGTCTCCAAAGTGGCCATGATGACTGACCTTGCCCTCATTCAAAGGGTATTCACAAAGTGGCAATCAAATTTTATATATATATATATATATATACACATATACAGACACACATATATATATACATATGTATATATAAATGTATGTATATATATAGTTGTAATATATTATGTTATAAATTATATAATATATATTAATTATATATTACATATTATGTATATTATTTATATTTAAAATATATGTAAGAATGTAGTATATGTAATCTAATGTTTAATTTATTAAATACATATAAGTATATGTATAGAAATGCTAATTTATATTTATACAAATATGTATTATATATTATAACAGAAATTTATACAACTATAATTGTTTATATAAATATATATAAATGTATACATAATTATTATGATATATAAACATAACTTTATGAATATTTTATATGCTATATGTATATTTAATTTTATAATATATAAATGTATATACATTATTGATTACCCAGCCATTTCTAGTCCTGAAGAGACCTGCGCACGCGCGCGCGCACACACACACACACACACACACACACACACACACAGCCTTTTTCTGTTTTTTGGAAGCCTAAGTCAGGCTCAACCATCTCCTTAAGATGGAGATGCCAGCTACAGCAGCTCAAGCTCTCTTTCTGATGAAGTCAGATTTTCTCCTTGCCTGGCTGTCATTTTAGAAAAGACTGATGAACACAAGAGGTTTAGTACAGTGTCAGTAACTAAAAACTGACAATGAAAAACTGGGAAAACATAAGGGTGATTCTAAGGCTGTGCTTCCTTGCAAAATATACCAAAAAAATGCATTTTAAACCTTTTTTTAATGTTTTATTTATTTTTGAAAGAGAGAGTGTGCGCGTGCACGCCTGAGCGGGGAGGGGTAGAGAGAGAGGGGACAGGATCCAAAGTGGGCTCTGTGCTGACAGCAAAGAGCTCCATGCAGGGCTCAAACTCATGACCGTGAGAGCATGACCTGAACTGAAGTTGGAAGTTCAATACACTGAGCCACCCAGGTGCCCAAAAATGCATTTTCATTTGAATGAAAGTGGGCAAATTGCAAACACATCCTTTTAAAATCTAGTGTAACTTAACAAGGCTTAACCCACATGTTGGCTTTCTTTGTCTTCCTTTTTACAGTTTCACCTATATATGTTAGATCACTAGTTTAACCATAAGTCAGAATTTCTTCCTTTCCAGCAAAGACAATCTATAAAAAGGAAATGTAATATATGCTTAAATCAAGACCATCCAAGGCCATGTGCAAAATAGATGGGAAGGTGGTTAAGGCTGTCCTGGAAAGGTACAGAAATCTTTGGCATTCAAAAAATAAACTTGTTTTGGGAAAGAAGCGCATTGCAATTTTTAGTCACATCCCACCTGTCTTAAATATGAAAAATGTGTCCATCTAAAACAGTGGGGAAGGAAAGGGGAACATCATTTTTACCTAGCTTGAGAAGCGCAAGGAAATGACAGTCCTCTGGGGCCAGAACAGGCTCAGCAGAAAGGAGATGAATCTATAGCCAGTCTGAAGGATAATGGAATGAGGAAGGGAGGAGGGGTGTGTGGTTATGTGACAATATGAAATTCTTATCAGGCAAAAATGCCACTGAAGTTCTGGATAGCCTATGAACCATGCTGTGTGGGATGCTTTCTTAATATAAAATGTTACCACAACCACGATATTGTCCCAGATACCTGGTATCTTTGCCAAATTATAGCTTCTGCTCTTGTGAAGAATGAGCACTATGTCGATGGAAAAGGCAGTGATGCTTAAGAGACATATAAAGCAAAGCTCATGAAAGGGCTGAGCAGAGATTCATATAAGAAAATCAAATGGGAATTATTTTAATGTCTCGCTGGCCAATTCCTCCCATGTTAAGCAACATAAACTGACTTGATAGAAACAGTACCGAATTTGGAAGCAGTGACCACAGGACCAAGACATTCGTGGTATTTTATGATGATACTCCATTATGTAACAGATATAAAGGCTGTTTCACCTTGAAAATGCCAACCATAAGCAGCATGGAGCCATTGCTTTACCCGCAGTTCAGCCTCCATGTTGGGGACAATAACACTGCAAGAGGACTTTAGATTATTTTCCTAGTCAAAGGAAAGTCATTCTGCCAATGTTCGATGACAACATTTTGGGAGCTTCCATTTTAAATCCGTCCCAAGATCTGCTCCCCCACAACCTCTATATTAGATTTCTTAATGACTTGGTGTTCCTACTGATGTTGCCCAAAGTCAGTGAGGTCAGAGCCCAGGATCGTCCAATAGATCAGAGCCCTTCTTTCATATCTTGCTGCATTCACTTTAGGTGGGCAGAGGAAGTAGCTCTTGTTTAGCATGTATAAAAAAAATGAATTCTACTGGGTTCTAGCTAGAACTACTCAGTATGGCTTAGGGTAGTGAGTAACATCCCTATGACACTCATACCTATCACTTGAGCCAATGTCAATGTTTCCTCCTTGGTCACCCAAGTCCTTTATATATTTAGCCTTTAAATATATCACAATGGCTATTAAAAAAACTCATTTAAGCTGCAACAAATATACATTTACTGTCTGAACTTCAAAGTAAAATTAGAATTCTTTGTAATTTATAGTATCACATTTTGCTTAAAACAAATCTGACAATAATGACACTTTTAAGATTGGGGTCAACAAACTTGTTCCAGAAAAGGCTGGATAGTAAATATTTTAGGCTTTGCAGACTGCATATGGTCTTGTCACATATTCTACCCTTCTGTGAAATTATTTAAAAAGGTAAAAACTGTTCTTAGCACATGGGATGTCCAAAAACAAGAAGTGAGCCAAATTTGGCTCATGGGCCATCCATAGTTTGTGAATCCTTGCTTTAAATAGCTTAGTACACTGGAAAGAATAATTTTGTTTCCTCAGTGCTTCCCGACATGTGTCCCTACAAAAAAAAATGATCAAGAAAAAACACATAGTAAGACAAAGACCAAGCCAGATAAATTGTTTAATAAAAAGTAAAACTGGAGAAAATGCCATGAAAAACTTCTTATGTTATCTTTCAAAGAGCCTGCTTGGATCGCTACAGTGCTGTGTTTACTTGAAGATATGACTGTATGGTGTGAAACCCATGTTGTTCTTTTTCGGAAGGCCATGTTCAGAATTCTCAGAAGTTCTTTGGACCATGATGTTACCCAAAGTCAGTGAGCCCAGGATCGTCCAATAGATCAGAGCCTTTCTTTCATATCTTGCTGCATTCACTTTAGGTGGACAGAGGAAGTAGTTCCTGTTTAGCATTAGTTCAAGTTTAGCACACTTGTTGTGTGCATTTCCAGAAGGAGTGATGTTAAGTTGCACATTACTGTTAATGAGACTTTCGAGAAGTACCCATGACATTAAACACACTGTGGGACCCAAACTGAGTGCCAGGGGGGACAACAGCAGTGATCTTCGAACAGTAGATTTTGAGAAAGAAAAGATGGAATGATGCTTTTGGGGCACTCATATCATCTGCATGTTTCTCTGTACTGTGGAGCTCTATCCGAGTGTTGCCTCAGGAAGGGGTTCCCTCTGCCTTCCCTTTGCAAATCCCAGTCAGTGGCTGTAACCAGACAGATGCTGAAAGCCCATAAAGCAATACATGAGATGAAAGACAGATACTCCACCAGAAGTCTGTGTGCTCCAATGGAGTAAATGAAAACATTACCAGGCTGAACACTGAAAGGCATCTGAAGCAATGCTATACCATGTCTGTCAATTTCTGTGAGGCCTTCTGCCTGTCCGTCTACCACATTATGAAGGTTTCAAATTCCCAAGACCAATGTGCCTGCAGTCTTCAAAAATTGAGCAAGTAGTCAAAGCAGTAAGGCAAGAAAAGGAGATAAAAGGCATCTAAATTGGAAAGGAAGAAGTGAAACTGCCACTACGTGCAGATGATAGGATATTATATATAGAAACCCTGAAGTCTCCATCAGAAAAAAATGTTAGAAGAAATGAATTCAGTAAAGTTTCAGGGCACAAAATCATTAAACAGAAATCTGTGGCATTTCTGTACACTAATATATATATGTTTATATGTATTTATATGTTTATAGTTTATATATGAACTATCAGAAAGTAAAAATTAAGAAAGCAATTCTATTTATAACTGAATCAAAGAGAATAAAATACCAGGAATGAATTTAAGCACAGAGGTGAAAGATTTGTACACTGAAAACTGTAAGACACTGATGAAAGAAATTGAAGACACAAATAATTGGAAAGCTATACCATGCTCATGAACTACAAGAATCAATATTGTTAAATGTTCATACTACCCAAAGCAATCTACACAGCCAATGCAATCTATATTAAAATCCAATGACATTTTTCACAGAACTAAAACAATTCTAAAATTTAATGAAACCTCAAAAGATCCCAAACAGCCAAAGCAATCTTGAGAAAGAAAAATAAAGCCAGAGGTATTAACAAGTAATTTATGACAAAGGAGCCAAGAACATAAAATACAGAAGGGACAATCCCTTCAACAAATGGTTCTGGGAAAACCTTACAGCCACATGGAAAAGAATGAAACTGGACCACTACCTTATACCATACACAAAAATTAACTCAAAATGGTTAAAGACTTAAAGGTAAGACCTAATAACAATAAATTCCTAGAAGAAAACATAGGCAGTAAGCCGCTTGACATCTGTCTTTGTGATATGTTTGTGGATCTAACTCCAAAACGAAGGAGACAAAAGTGATAATCAACAAATGGGACTACTTCGAACTAAAAAAGTGTGTGTACAGTGAAGGAAACCATTATCAAAATGAAAAGTGAACCTACTGAATGAGAGAAGATACTTGCAAATCATATATCCAAGAAAATGTTAATATATAAAATGTATAAAGAACTCATAAAAATCAATGATTTTAAAAAGAGATTAAAAAGGTGGGCACAGGGGTGCCCATCTGGCTTAGTCGGTTAAGCCTCCAACTCTTGATTTTCGCTCAGGTGATGATTTCATGGTTTGTGAGATTGAGCTCTGCACTGATAAAGTGATGCCTGCTTGGGATTCTCTCTCTCCCTCTTGCTCCGCCCTTCCCCTACTCTCTCTCTCTCTCTCTCTCTCTCTCTCTCTCTCTCTCTCTGTCTCTCTCTCTCTCTCTCTCTCTCTCTCTCTCTCTTTCTCTCAAATTAAAGAAACTTTAAAAAACAAAAGTGGGAAGAGGATCTGAATAGACATTTTTCCAACTAAGACATAGAGATGCCCAACAGGGACATGAAAAGATGTTCAACCTCACTATTAGGGGAATGCAAATCAAAACCACAATGAGATGTCACTTCCCACTTGTTAGAATGGCTAGGATCAAAAAGACAAGAAATAAGTATTGAGAGCATATGGAGAAAAGGGAACCCTCATACACTGTTTGTGGGAATGTCAACAGGTGCAGCCATTCTGGAAAACAATATGGAGGATCTTCAAAAAATTAAGAACAGATCTACCATATGCTGCAGCTATCCCACTTCAGGGTAGTTATTTGAAGAATATTAAAACACTAATTTGAAAAGATGTATGCACCCCTATATTCACTGTAGCATTATTTACAAAGTGTCCATGATACGGAAAGTAAGTGTCCATCAACAGATGGAAGTGTCCATCAACAGATGAAAGGATAAAGGAGGTGGTATATGGAGTAGTCCACAGCCATAAACAAGAAGGAAATATTGACATTTGTAACAACATGGAGGGGCCTTAAGGATACTATGCTAAGTAAAATAAAACAGATGGAGAAAGACAAATACCATATAACTTCACTAATATGTGGAATCTAAAAAGGACCCCAAAAAATTAACAGACAAAACAATATAGAAACCAACTCATAAATACAGAGAACAGGTTGACGGTTACCAGAGGGGAAGGGGGATGTGGGGTGTATGAAATGGGTGAAGGGGGTCAGTTGTATGGTAAGGAATGGTAACTAGACTTTTCACAGTGATCATTTTGTAGTAGATACAATTGTCTAATTTTAATGTTGCATACCTGAAACTTATATAATGTTACATACCAGTGTTAAAAAAAAAACAAAAAAACGCAACAAATGCTATTTTTGCCCCTGCTTCAGACTGACCCAGGTGGCTCAGTCAATTGAGCATCCAACTCTTGATTTCGACTCCGGTCCTTATCCCAGGGTCATGGAATGAATGGAGCCCTGTGTTGGGCTCCACACTGAGCATGGAGCCTGCTTAAGATTCTCTCTGTCTCCCTCTGCCCCTCTCCCCTGCTCATGCTCTCTCTCTAAAAAAAAAAATATTTCTCAATTAACACAGAGCTCCTCATTAACTTTTGTGAACTTACTAAATAGTAAAACTCTAACTGCTTACAAATGAACCAGTTTCTAGAAGATAATAAAATAAAGATAAGATTTTTTTCTATGTTTAACATACCTCATTCCTATTAGAAGTATTCTCTATGTTTCTTGGAGGTTTAAACTTACTATGTGAAGTCACTCATGGAGCGTTACTCATCAGCCCTCTATCGTTCTGAATGATGGGCACACATTTGTGCAGAAACATTTCCCTCACAAGTCCTCATGGAGTGATGATAGTTGTTGTTGGTCTTGATCTGAGAGAACTGGAAAACTCATAAGGTCTTACAAGACCAAGGTGCTAAAGGGCTCTGCGCTCTGGGGATCAAGATGTTACTAGATATGGTTTTTATCCTTGAAGAGTTTGGTTCAAGTGGGACTTTTATACCTTCATTTACACAGGGTGGAAAATACCATAGATGCTCAAAGAATACCTTGACACTGGAGAGAGAACGCATTTCCTTACCTAACCAGCATCAGATGAAGGTTTTGAGCATATTATATTATATTAGTGACTAAAGACTTCAATAGTCTTTCTGGTTCTTCTCAAAGACCACATCAAACCTGCCTGTGATGGTACCTTCATCCCCCTTACTATATCCATCATCACACCCCTACACAAAACACCTGTCACATCACTCTAAGTGCCAATGGCCTTGGTAGGGCTCAAAGAACAGGAATCAGGAAGATACAGTGGGTGAATGGTGGATGAGAAGAGAAACAAAAGCTATTGGTATTATAAAAAATGAAGAATCCTTAATCAGGAATGCAAAACCCGACAGAGTGGCCTCTCACTTTAAAGTGACACCCCTGAGCTTCGTAGAACCTATATAAAGATACAAAACAAAAACACCTTAGTAACCACTAGAAAGCACAGTAGGCAGATGAGAAAAATAACAGTAGGAAATCTGAGAATACTCACTCCTTTTCAGACACACAGTGAGCCAGAAATTCTAAGAGCTGGCCACCACTAAGCCAGGTTAAAATTACTGACCAAAGCTGATCTTTCTGTATTAGATGCTTCATTTTATAATGCCTTCTGGGTGGGGCAGGGGCGCCTGGGTGGCTCAGTTGGTTGAGTGTCAGTCTTTGGCTCAGGTCATGATCTCACGGTTCGTGGGTTACAGCCCCGTGTCCAGGGGCTCAGGGCCTGGAGCCTGCTTCAAATTCTGTGTATCCCTCTCTCTCTGCCCCTCCCCCACTCATGCTCTGTCTCTCTCTGCTCTCAAAAATAAACATAATAAAAAAAAATTTTATAATGACTTCTGGGAAAAAAGCATACAATTACCCCAAAGTAATAATAAGTGGAGATCCAGGATGCTTCTCCATAGATGTCTAACACAGGTTTGGTTTTGTTCAAAACAGAGAGCTTATAACCACTAAAATGCCCACTCACATGAAATATTGGGAGCCATTTACTTAAATCAGGAAAGTTATTATATTTAACTTTTCACTCTGACCACTGGCAAAAGATATTTTCTTCAATCCAGCTTGATCTGAATATGTCTTTAATATAAGGTGTTTTTTTTTTCTAATGTTTGTTTTTGAAAGGGAGAGTGCGAGCAGGAGAGGGGAAGAGAGGGGGACAGAGGATCCAAGGCAGGCTCCTCGCTGACAGCATGAGCCTGATACAGAGCATAAACTCACGAACCATAGGATTATGACCTGAGCCAAAGTTGGAAGTCCAGGCAGCCCGATCTGAATACTTTTTGCCTCACTTTGTGGCTTTCACATTTACAGACCATGATCCTTACATGGACGTTGCATAAGTAGTTCTAAAGCCCCACACTAGATATCACAATGCCCGCAAAATTTTATTTATGTAAGTATTTTTTATTTATTTTGAGAGAGCACATGGGTGAGGGGCAGAGGAGAGAAGGAGAGACAGAATCCCAAGCAGGGTCTATGCCGTCAGTGCAGAGCCCAATGAAGGCTTGAACTCACGAACCTGAGCCGAGATCAAGACTCAGATGCTCAACCAACTAAGCCACCCAGGTGCCCCTGCAAAGAATTTATTTTAAAATGGCATCTTCTTCTGTTAGACTATTCAATGCAATTCAGTAAACTAAAACAGTCTTCCTTATGTAACACAGAAAGCTTTTAGAGTATTAAATCTATGACAAGCAATAGATATTAGGAGTGGCTACTCAAAAATCCCTTGCCTCTGAGCCATTGAGGAATACTGAATGTCAGATACCAGGTGCAGTTTCCTGTGAGTCGTACTACGATACCCTGTCACTGTGATACCAAGCATACTATGAAGGATAATCAAGCAATGGGATCTGGCCAGGTAGCCCATGGCTAGAGCATCACTCTTCCACAGCCATGACACTGGACTGTCATAAAATCCAGTGAGGTCACACAAACTAGGGGAGGGGGGCTTGGTTTCTAACAATCTTTAGCTATATCCCTAAAACAGGGTCCTGTCTGTTACAACCGTTTACCCTTAGTCCCAAAGATACCTATAGATTGTTTAAAGCAAATTATTGCCTTAACTGGGACAAAAAAAAAAAAGGAATTTTAAATATCCCCAATAGATGCAAGTCAGGAACATCTTCCCCCTAAATATTAAAGGGACGGACACTCTCTAGACTTCCCCTTTCCTAGTTATTACAATCATCAAAGCAATGCAACAACAGAAAAGATTTTTTTTTAACTTGGGTTAAATAAACAATCTCCCTTGCTCCTTCCTGGCTTTCTGTTACTAGAAAATAGTGGTTACTAGAAATGCAAGACTTCAGGGTAGCAAAAAGCAGCAAGAAGCAGCATACAAAGCAGAAAAACTTAACAAGGGAGTCAAGTCTCTTCAAAGAGTTCATCACAGCCCCCTGGGTACGCGTAGCTGGCTCTTTTTGCAGTCTTTGGGAGGCCATGTGAGAGTGGTTTAGAGCAAGAAAAGACGGTCGCTGCAGAAAATATGGTGTTCAAAAAACACACGAATGAACACAGGAAGACAAGCCGAAGAAAATATGTGCAAGGGGCGCTTGGGTGGCGCAGTCGGTTAAGCGTCCGACTTCAGCCAGGTCACAATCTCGCGGTCCGTGAGTTCGAGCCCCACGTCAGGCTCTGGGCTGATGGCTTGGAGCCTGGAGCCTGTTTCCGATTCTGTGTCTCCCTCTCTTTCTGCCCCTCCCCCATTCATGCTCTGTCTCTCTCTGTCCCAAAAATAAATAAAAACGTTGAAAAAAAAATTTAAAAAAAATATGTGCAAATCACATATCTGAGAAAGGACCGGTAATCAGAATATAGAGAAAACAATCTTTAAAGATCTTTTAATGTTTTTTTTTTATTTATTTTTGAGAGAGAGAGAAAGAGCATGAGTAGGGGAGGGGCAGAGAGAGGGATAGAGAGAATCCCAAGCAGGCTCTGTGCTGACGTGGATGCTCGATCTCACAAACCACGAGAATATGACATGAGCCGAAATCAAGAATCAAACGCTTAACTGACTGAGTCACCTAGGCGCCCTGGAATATAGCAAAAACTCTTATACCATAGTAAGATAAACGATCCAATGTGAAAATGGGCAAACAATTTAAAAAGACATTTCCCCAAGAAGATACATACATGTCTGATGATTATACGAAAGGTGTTCGTCATCATTGGTCAGTGGAGAACTGCCAATTAACCACAGTAAGACACTACTTTGCACTTGCTAGAATGGTTATAAGATTATATAAATAGGGGCGCCTGGGTGGCTCAGTTGGTTAAGTATCAGTCTTCGCCTCAGGTCACGATCTCGCGGTTCAACAGTTTGAGCCCCGCGTCGGGCTCTGTACTGACAGCTCAGAGCCTGGAGCCTGCTGTGGATTCTGTGTCTCCCTCTCTCTCTGCCCCTCCCTCCCCCATTAACCCCTCACAGATGGTTGATTTTTGGTGGGAAGGTAAGATGGTACAGGCCACTCCTAGATGCCTACCCAAGAAAAACAAAACCCATTTTGCACACAGACCTCTGGGCAGAGAGTTCACAGCGATTCTATTTGCAACAGCCCCCAGACAGGAAGCCTTCTAATGTGTACCAACTGGTGAGTGGGTGAATGCAGTGTGACATGTCCTTACCACCAGAACACTATAGGTCAATAAAAAGGAACAAACTGTAATACATGCTACAGCGGGAAGCAACATCAAAAAACCTTTAAGTGAGGCAAAAGAAAAAACTATGCATTATCTGACTCCGTCTCGGTGAGAGGCTCAGCAAAGCCAATCTATGGAGACAATGTACTGGTGATGGTCTGGGTCTGAACAGGGCAGAAACTTCAAGCAAATGGGAACAAGGGGTCTTTTGGGGGTGAGGCAACTTTTCATTTTTAAATTTTTTTTATGTCTTTATTTCTTCTTCTAGGAGAGTGATAGAGTGCCAGCGGGGGAGGGGCAGAAAGAGGGAGAACAGAATCTGAAGCAGGCTCCAGGCTCTGAGCTGTCAGCACAGAGCCTGATGTGGGTCTCGAACTCACAGAGTGTGAGATCGTGAACTGAGCTGAAGCAGGGAGTTTAACTGACCGAGCCACCCAGGTGCCCCCGGGGTGAGGAAACTTTTAAAACTCAACAGAGGTGATGATTGCATAGCTCTCAACATTTACTAAAAGATGACTGAAATATACAGTTAAAATAGGTAGAGAAGTTATACCTCAATAACGTTGTAAAACAAACAAAAACCGGAAGAATGACCAAAATCCTCTTTTCTTCTTACACGTTAGCCAAAAATTATGGTGAAACTCAGCATGAGGGTGTTTTGTTTTGTTTTGTTTTTATTCCTTCATGTATTCACCAAGCATGTACTAAACGATGGCCATGTTCTCAAAACGGCTTTGACTTCACCACCAGGCCACATTAAGGCTTCTGAAGATTGGGCCTTTTCCAATATCCCTAGGAATTTGGCAGTGATCAGACTATTTATGAATCCATGGGCTTTTGAATCAGGGACAGGACAGGGCTGGATGTGGCATAGTGGGAGAGTTCGAGAACTGGCGTTCCCCTTTGTGGGACCTCAGGAAGCACTGCTAAGATTGGATACTGCTCTATCCAGCTGGTAAGCACCAGAGAAACAGCACATCCGGGACTTCCTGGGGTGTCCAGCCAAGCAGTCTTCTTGGGGGCTCTACACCCCCAAGACCAACTCTGGGATACACTTCTAAAACTCATCTCATTCCTTAAATGAATAACCATAACATTAAGCAAGCCCTTTAATATGTACTAAGGCTACGAAAGTTTGTTAGGATAGAAGGCAGATTTGTCCAAGCTCTGGAAATTCGCAAAATTTGTATATTTTATTACATGCAAAGGTGCTTTTTTTTTCTCCAATTTCTTTTGCTATTTTAAAGCTATTTTGTGATAAGGTAACATTAAAAATAAAACTTATAAATTTATTTATTATTTAAAGAGAGAAAGAAAGCATGAGTAGGGAAGGAGCAGAGAGGGAGGGAGAAAGAGAATCTCAAGCAGGCTCTGAGCCCAACGCAGGACTCTATCTCACGACTGTGAGATTATGACCTGAGCCGAAATCAAGAGTTGGATGTTTAACCGAATGAGCCACCTGGGCACCCCAGAGGATATTAAAAGAAAAAATAACATACATATTCCTTCAGGCAACTGGGGAAAAGTTGAGTTTTCTCCAATAGAGTCTCACTGTAATATCTAAGAAATATATTAATTTTCTTAAAGACAAAATAGCTTGAATGTTAGGGCATCTACATTTAGACTTTATGGTCTTTCTTTTTATCTGGCACAGTGGTTCTGAAGTTCAAGAGCATAAGAAAGCTGCACAGGACTGCATACATACACCCTAATACACTGTATGGATTTTCCAAAGTCAGATGACACTCAGGACCCATAGACCATTAAATGTGTACATCAGCATGAATGTCAGGATGGTGGGGGGAGGGACTATAATAAAATCATTATAAGATCAGTGAGTTTGGATTCCTGAGCTGTTTTTGGCTTCTTGTTTTTTGCTTGTTTCTTTTGTTTTTCTTGCTTGAATATAACCACTGCTGGTATTTTCAAACCATACTGTTCAAACCAGGATCTCCAAGCATCTTGTCAATAAATATTAATTTCTCATTGTTCTCTCAGAAGGCAGGTCAAAAACAAAAACAAACACAGACAAAAAGATGACAAAAAACAAAACAAAACAAAAGAAACCCAAAAAACAAAAACCCTATCTATGGAGGAATGAAAAAAATTGAGCTTGACAAAGTATTGGTTTTTCTTTCCATAAGACTTTAATGACCAATTTATTTGGCAAACATTATACCGAGCACTGATGCTTTGCAAGTCACAGATGGATGATGAATGCTTTCAAACCGCTGACTTTTATAACTTGAAAAGGCCCGTTTTAAAGTTGTGACTCATTTATGAGTCTGAAAAGGCTATATCCGTATGTATGAATCAGACTCTGGAAGGCTAAGTTTACAAAGTATTACATTACCATCAACCACAAATTACAAATCCATTGATGAAATGCTTAGAGTTTACTTAGCAGCGGCCAAAGCTTTAAGTGGTAAGAAATAATCTAATTATCTAATACACTGTGATCAATCAAGATGCCCGTTGGATGCTTCCGCAGCACTGCAATGTATCTTTTATGATCACTTTGACAACTACTGAAGAAACCTGATCACAAGTAACATGCTTCAAAGTTAAGGAAATCAACAGGAAATGAGCCATCGCTGATGGTCAGGGCTTAGAAAAGAGTAGACCTCTCTGAGAATCTCCTAAAGAATATGAAATAAAATCACGGATGACCCATCGAGCAAGCGAGCAAGTGTTCAAAGATGTAGCTCCTCATGTCACATTCTCTTGCATTGGATCCTAGGTAAATAATTAAAAATAGTAATAATAAATAGAACAAATGAGACTCTCAGATGCCATCAATCTCTTCCTTCTTGAAAATCTGGCTTATAGCATATAAAAAACAAAGCAAACTAAAAACTCTTTTGAAATGAGAAACTTGAAAATTAGAATCCAGACCATTTAAGCATTCTGAATAGTTCATTATCTATTGAAACCTGAAGCTGTTTTATTTAAAAAGCATGCTCTAGAGGGAGGAAGTTGGCAATGTATGATCTTAGAATAACAGATTCACACCTGGTCACAAAAAAGTAACCACCACAAGGCTGATTAATTTCCTAGATGTAAACAGCTACCATGCAGGAATAAGGCTGTATCCGTTTTACCTCCCTATGTACAAAAATGACATGGAATTCAGGCAAACATTCAATGAAAGGGGAACCCCAGATCATAGATCCTCTATGAATTGCTGCTAAAAGTCTGGAAGCCTGTGTAATTACAAAATAGGATATTCTCATCGTGCAAAGGACTTTTCTTATCGACTCCTTCATTGATGCTGATATCAGAAGACATAACCAATCCTTGTGTTCAAAGCAGCTATTTTATATGGAGTTTTATGTTGGATCAAGTTTTACCATGGGACACAACTTGTCTGTAATATTCCCCAATATACTGTCATAATAAAAAGAGGTTTCAGCTGCATTTCAGAAATCATCTTCCAGGCAATTAGAAAAAATGCAATGTAGCAGACTATTAGTGACAGCTTTTTTTTTTTAAAAGAGACAAGTCTAACTTGATTAATAAAAGAAATAAAACAAGCTTTTAAGATCCCGAATAATCGATTCTCAACACAACTGAAACTCCGCTCCTCAGGCTGTCTTTGATCATTTGAAAATTAAATGCCCAACCTGTTTTCACTTAACAGTTTTTAGTGGTGAAAGGAATGTCTTAATCCATCTAAAATGCACTTTAGCTCACAAGAAGCTATACAAAACAAGTTCCCTTGTTTGCCCATCCAATTTTCCCACTTTGAAAAAGAGCAAACCATTCTCAAGTCATTTTTAGAAAACTTTCCCTTTTAAGTAATGCATACTAGTTAATGCATTCTTGAACACTCCTGGAGACACAGCAATCAGATCAATAGGAACAGTGTATTTATTGGGTCACTGGTGTCTTTCTTAACCGAACAAAGCGTTTCCAGTGACAAACAGCACCTACCATCTCTACGTTATTACAGATTGTTTGTGTCTGCTTCTCTGCCTGGTAACACTGCCACCAGAGTTCTTAGCTCCGCATTCTTTACCCTTCCTTTCTCTCTGTCCCAAATTCGACCCCCTCCCCCACATTTATAAAACCTGTAAAAAAAAAAAAAAAGGACAAGAATATTGTGCGGAAAGTAAAATCCCCTTTCATTCTCTGACACTTCAGTTATTGACATGTCAACTCGGGTTCCCAGAAGATGTGGCCAAGCAAATGCCCCCTTTTCCCCCTGGGCTGTCCTGGTGCACCTGTACATCTTATGCACTCTGAGAACTCTTGCAGGAAAAAAGAAAACACAAAACAGGGGTGCCTGGGTGGCTCAGTCAGTTAATGTCTGACTACAGCTCAGGTCATCTTACCTGATTTTACTGCTTTGTGAGTTCAAGCCCCGTGTCAGGCTCTGTGCTGACAGCTCAGAGCCTGGAGCCTGCTTTAGATTCTGCATCTCCCTCTCTCTCTGCCCCTCCCCTACTCTTTCTCTCTCTCTCTCTCTCTCTCTCTCTCTCTCTCTCTCTCTCTCTCTCTCAAAAATAAGTAATAAACAAAAAAATTAAAAACAAAACAAACAAGAAACACAGCAAGACACTTTCTTTTGTGTAACATAGCCCCGGTCCACAGTATCTGGTCTCACTCCTCAAAAACAGTGTCCAGTGAAGCACACTTTGGATTGAACACTCACCTATGCTCTTTATAAAAACAGTGAACCCTTAAAAAGTACATGACGGGGCGCCTGGGTGGCTCAGTCGGTTAAACGTCCGATTTCAGCCCAGGTCATGATCTCGCGGTCCGTGAGTTCGAGCCCCGCGTCGGGCTCTAGGCTGATGGCTCAGAGCCTGGTGCCTGCTTCCAATTCTGTGTCTCCCTCTCTCTCTGCCCCTCCCCCGTTCATGTTCTGTCTCTCTCTGTCTCAAAAATAAATAAAACGTTAAAAAAATTAAAAGAAAAAGTACATGACAGGATAATTCCTAGTTTTGGGGGCCCCAAGCGATGGGGTTTAGACTTCCTGTAAGACATAAATGTTCCTAAAGGTTCTCTTGATATATTTGATTAAATGCCTTAGCTTAAGTCTGCACGAACAAGAAATCACTTAACAGCACGAGGCCACACTTTCCAGGTTGTTTTAGCAGAAAGTGTTCTGGGGTTGGTTTTAGCTCAAGTGGTGACTTCGTGGTTGGTCATTAGAAGAAAAGTGTTCTTTCCAGGCTTGATATCTGCCCCAACATAAGGGCAAAGCAAAAACGAGAGGGAGAAAAGATACTGGTCTAGGGAAGCCTCCTCCTAACAAATGTAGGCTACAGAAATGATGCCAGATGGTTGTCACTCGGTTTCTTCCTACCTTTCTGAAAAGAGGGGGGTAGGGAAAAGAAGAGTGAGAGGGAGGGAGGGTGGGAGATAAGTCAAAGAAGAAAGGAGTTTTTATTCCTTACGGGTAAATCAGAGGTACATGATCTGCCAGGATAAGTAATACCACCAGGAAGAGACGCCTCCTACAGGATGCCCTCATTAGTACAGAACATTTTCCAGAAATCTCTAGATGTGCTGTGCTCAGTGGCAGGGGAGGGATAGATCTGCAAAGCAAACTTCTCTAGAGAGCCATTTTCTTGTCTCTCTCTCTCTCTCTCTCTCTCTCTCTCTCTCTCTCCCTCTCTCTCTCTCTCTCTCTCTCTCTCTCTCAAAAGCTCTCTCCTTTTAAAAAAATATTCTTGGGGTGCCTGGGTGGCTCAGTCAGTTGAGCGCCTGACTTCAGCTTAGGTCATGATCTCACAGTCCATGAGTTCAAGCCCTGCGTCAGGCTCTGTGCTGACAGCTCAGAGGCTGGAGCCTGCTTTGGCTTCTGTGTCTCCCTCTCTCTCTGCCCCTCCCCTGCTCATGAGCTGTCTCTCTCGGTCTCAAAAATAAATTAAAAAAAAATTTAAAAACTTTTTTTAAATATTCCTGGACTGGTTCAAATTAACTAAGAAGAGAATTTCTATTAGGTGTGAATCCTTCTTTAATATGGAGAGAATACTCAGGCCTGGTGGGGTTCATTCAAATCCAAATTTCAAACCAAGGATACTGGAGAGCTGTGTGTTGTATGAGGTATTGCAAACTTCACAAAAGGAGGGAGGGAAGGAGGGAGGGAGGAAGGAAGGAAGGAAGGAAACATTTAAGAAGTGTAAGATGTGGGTGACATTGTATCAAAATCAACTTTGTAAAAAATAAGGCAAATTTCTTTTTTTTCCTCTGTATCTTACCAGTCACAATCTGGAGATTTTTGTGCAGCAGAATGGGAAATCAAATGAAAAAAAAAGTGGGGAAAATCTACCATCACAAAGCTGGTTAATGATTTTCTTCTCCTTTGCATATTCACACAATTAGGAAATGTTATCTTGGGAAGAGGAAAGCTTATCGGGACTCCTGGGTGGCGTGGTCGGTGAAGCATGCGTGGTGAAGCATCCGACGTGGGCTCAGGTCATGATCTCACAGTTTGTGAGTTTGAGCCCCACATCGGGCTTTGTGCCGACAGCTTGGAGCCTGGAGCCTGCTTTGGATTCTCTGTCTCCCTCTCTCTCTGGCCCTCCCCCACTCATTCTCTCTCTCTCTCTCTCTCTCTCTCTCTCTCTCTCTCTCTTTCTCAAAAATAAATAAATCTTAAAAAAAATTTTTTTAAAGGAAGAGGAAAGCTTACCAATCCATTTTGTTTACAGAAAAGAAATGAAGACAGGAAGAAGTGAGCTGGTTGGTCTGAGGCCGCATCACCCCTCCATGGCACAACTGGAATGATATCCCAGCCTCCCAGGTCGAGTCTGGTCTCTCTCCCTTCCCCGACATACTACTTTTGTGTCCTTTATGTAACTGCAGGCCACAGGCTCTCATTTTTTTTTAATGTTTATTTATTTTTGAGAGACAGAGAGAGACAGAGATTGAGTGGGGAGGGGCAGAGAGAGAGGGAGACAGAGAATCTGAATCAGGCTCCAGGCTCTGAGCTGTCAGCACAGAGGCCAATGTGGGGCTCGAACTCACGAGCTGTGAGATCATGACCTGAGCCGAAGTCAGATGCTTAATTGACTGCACCACCCAGGTGTCCCAACAGACTCTCATTCTTGATAGGAAATGGGAAACTTTCACTTTCTAGTGATATGACCATAGGACTGGTCTGTCACCGAGTGACCTCAGCATGTTAAAAACCATGCACACTGCGAAGAAGATGTGACTCAGTTTGCCTCAGGCCTTCTGAATTTAGTAAAGGAACAGCTAACAACAGTTAAGATGGACCACTTTTGAAAAGAATATGTATGGCACATGCACAATTTTGAGGCTATTTTATTTCACTGGCCCTTTGCAGAGTAGATGCACTAGGGAACCACTTGTACAGATGTATATCCTGTTAAACTATGAAAAAAAAAAGCTTTAAAAAAAGAGGGTGCCTGGGTGGCTCAGTCAGTTAAGTTTCAGCTCAGGTCATGATCTCACAATTTGTCAGTTCGAGCCCCACATCGGACTCTGCGCTGACAGTGTGGAGCTTGCTTGGTGTTCTCTCTCTCTCTCTCTCTCTCTCTCTCTCTGCCCCTCCCACCTTCTCTCTCTCTCTCCAGATAAATAAAACTTTAAAAAAGCTTTAAATTATGCTTTTACCCACATTATTATGCTGTTATGTGTCATTTCTAACTAAGGGCAATCTTCATAAACTAAATGGGTTTATCAGCCAACGTTTTCCATATTTATTCTTCAAACTTTACAGGCACATCTGCTCCAGAAAATATCACAAGCCTCTAAATACCTTGATTCTGAGCTAACAAAGCATTACCATAAAAGAGTCTACTTTTCTTTAAAAAGAAAACTTTAGGGGCACCTGGGTGACTCAGTCGGTTAAGTGTCTGACTTTGGCTCAGGTCACAATCTCACCACTTGTGAGTTCAAGCCCAGCGTCAGGCTCCATATTGACAGCTCAGAGCCTGGAGTCTGATTTGGATTCTGTCCCTCTCTCTCTGCCCCTCCCCGACTTGCACTCTGTCTCTGTCTCTTTGAAAAATAAACATTAAAAATAAATGAATAAATAAATAAATAACTTCAATCCTTCAAATGCCATCCTTAGGAAGACAAGTTCTAAAACAGATTCAGATACTTGATGTTAAAGCCTAGTCACTACAGAATTTCTCGTAAAAGCGGGTGGAGTCAACAAACGTGCTGGCCTAGGCTCTTTCCCTGGATCCCATTAACACGACTGTAAATAATTTCAAAAGAAACAAACAAACAAAAAAGCTTAAACTCAGAAGGACAGCAAGGAGTGACAAGACAATATTAAGGGAGCTGAAAAGCCAACTGCCACATGAGAACTGACCTGCCTGACTTGAGGAAGGAGAACACTAGACCAGGAGTGGTGAAACATGAAGCAGCAGCCATATTGGCTCTGAGAATCAACCACTCACCCCCACCCCAAATACTCAGGAATCCTTGGCACCAGTACCTCTGCAAGTGGAGATCAGGACGGAGTTTTAAATGCAAGGACAGGTTCAAATTCTGTGTAAACACGGGTAGACACCTACATTCCCTTCTCTAGTCTGTGCAACTGGTAGTGCCTTTTCACCACCCTGGCGGAAGCCGGGATGTTTACTGTCAGGAGAGGTAAAGCACAAGATCTGTGGGCTGACTGCAGAGCATCAAGCACCATAGGAAGAAGGTTCACAGATGAACAGGTGAGCCCTCTTCTCTGCCCTGTCTTTCAGTTCCCACGATGCTATCACCTAGGCTGGCACCTTCATGGTAGGACAGGAGAACTAACTTCCCATGAGCCTGTCAGATTGCTCAGGAAAGAGAAAATACATAAAGATACTGAAAATGGTGTTCTGTGCCCCACCCCACCCCCACCCAAACATCCCTGCAGTGAAGCCCACAGTCAAGAGTTCTGGATTTGCACAAACACTTCCATCACTCAGATCCTGAGTGCCTCACTGGCAAGTACAAGCAACAGCTGAGGCTACCTAACTACTTAAGGAAACCTCCTAAAAAGAAGCCAAGGGGTGCCTGGGTGGCTCAGTCGGCTAAGAGTCGGCTTCAGCTCAGGTCATGGTCTCACAACTCATGAGTTCAAGCCCCACATTGGGCTCTGTGCTGACAGCTCAGAGACTGGAGCCTGCTTCAGATTCTGTGTCTCCCTCTCTCTCTGTCCCTTCCCCACTCATGCTCTGTCTCTCACTCAAAAATAAATAAACATTAAAAAAAAAAAAAAAACCAGAAGCCAAAATCAACACAAAAGTGAATCTTTGGGGAAACAATGCATATACAAAGAGAAAAAAATTTCAAAAGCTATCATTAACATCTCTGGGCAAATAAAACAATGCCTCTAACAATAAAAGAATGATGCTAATTTTTTTAATGGGCATTTAGGGATCAAAAATGAGACACTGGAAATCAATATATATTAAAAAGAAATTAATTTCCAATAGAAAGTTTGGAAGATAAAAATGAGGTTATCCACAAAACAAAACACAGGAACAAAAATCATGAAATAACTCAAGAAAATTTACAGGAACTGAAGGACACTAATTCCAAGAGTGAACAGGAATTAAATTCTCAGTACTCTAGACCAAAATAGATTCACTCCAAGATATACTCTGATGCAATTGTAGAACAATGATTCTAAAAGCTTCCAGAAAAAAAAGGGGGCGGGGCATGAAAAAGTGAGAATACTATCAGACTGTTGGATCCTGGATGCTACAAGAAAATAAAGACTTCGATATTCTGAGGGAAAATGATTTCCAATCTAGAGTTTCATACCCAGCCCAGTTATCAAAGAAGCACTAGACAAGATAGGCCATATATACACATGTAGGCTCTGGAAAAAATCTCCCTCTCCCCCACATTTTCTTAAAAGCTACTGGAGGAAGAATTCCACCAAAATGAAGGAATAAGTAAAGACAAAGGGAGAAATGAGGTTCCAGAAAAAGAGTAGGGGCGCCTGGGTGGCTCAGTTGGTTAAACGTCTGACTCTTGACTTCGGCTCAGGTCATGATCTCATGGTTCGTGAGTTGGAGCATGGAGCCTACTTGGGATTCTCTCTCTCTCTCTCTCTCTCTCTCTCTCTCTCCCCCTCCCTCCCTCCCTCCCCCACCTCTTTCTGCCCCTCCCATGCTTTCTCTTAAAATAAGTAAAATAAACTTTAAGAAAAAGTTTATTTTGTGACTTACATATACAGCATATAAAGCATATGCCGCATATAAAGAAGCCAAAGGACATCCCTAACATGATGGACAAGGAAGTTAGAAGCAAGAATTGTTTTTCAAGCTGAAATTGATAGATTGCTCAATATACACGAATCTAGCAGAAGAGCATTTATATAATGGAGGTGATTTCTGGAAAATAAAAATCAAAATGCTAACAACATACTATACTGTTCAACTACAAATGCAGATCATATACTCAATAATGTTAGTGTGGAATGTAGATCATTGGCATTTATAGCATGTATAGGGAAGATGGCAATTACCCTTTTGGGGGTAGAGTCATGAAAGGGGTGTGCATGTGTGAAAAAAACCCTCAAACCCCAACCTTCATAAAAATCTAGACAAAAAAATCTAGTGGTAGCAAAATAAGCAATATCATTTAGAAATATGAAAAGCAGTTACCAAAAACCTGGCTCAATAAACTTTAAGTGATTGCTTCTGTAAAATCAAAATGGGGAAGGGGCATTATAGATTTGCTATTTTGGCAACAATTCTCACACAGATATTTTTCTTCTTTATCTATCTATCTGTAATAATATATGTAATATATATAATACAACTTTGACTTTCAAAAGCTAAATTAAAAAAAAATCTGGTTACTACAAAGAACATCCAAATATGTAACAGTTCTATAAACCATGAAATTGCTCCTGTCTATTGCTCCTATCTATTGCTAATTTCAAGTTGGATTTTCCCAACCAAGATCACATGAGATCTCTCCCGTCATTATGATAGAGTTCCTTCTATTTATGTAACAAATCTATTTTTGTTTGTTTGTTACATGACAAGGTTAATATCACTGACACTATTTACTAATGAATTCAGTCAGCCTCACTGGGAAACTCCTGAATTCTGAGAATGTGTGTCTAGCTTTAAACCACCAGAGCACCTCATATAGTAAAACAAATACTTCCCAGTCTCACTAACTGTTGAGTTCAATAAAAACCAAATATTATATCTATAAGCTCCTTATCAACAATCCCATGAACACCATTATAAATAAGGACTACAACTGACAAACCACACTGAGATATTCCTTGAAGTTCAGACAGCTTGAATCCAATGTTTCCACTGGATTTCTGTCTCAACAATAATCTATGCTATAACCAATATGGCACCAACATGATTCGGTATTACCATTGAACACACATTTCAGGCAGAAATCTCCTATAAGATTTGTAGGTTTCCAAATTTTGCCACAGGTTATAAAGACAGCCCTCTACTGAAAACTGATCAGAAAGAAAAATACATAATCATCGAGGCATTACTGTAAGCAAAACTGTTAAGCAACGTTTTGTCAGGCTCATTTAAAAGAAGCCCAGTGGAGAATCCAAAGTTTTCAAGAGTGAGTCTCTATGTGTGCCTCTGGTCTAAATAAAACATGTTCTTTCTCCCACTTCCAAGGACACCATATGGCAAATTACGTTCTCAGGAAAAGAAACAAACTTACCTTTCACAAGCTCGGACAGTCCATGCGGCAATTATCCATAAGGAGATACTAAAAACCAAGAGTACAGTTCCTGGACATATAGTCATTAAAGTCTTCATAACAAAACGTGTATTGAAGTTTATCTTATTAAGTGCTCCAATGCTTCTAGAGGAGGCATCAGTGAAAAGTTTGCTATGTAAAAGCATGACTCTGGCAATCAGATAGAGTCTTAAGAACATTGGTATAGATAAAATAATGTCCACATCAGCGGTGGTTGTGGATGGGGCATAGGAGAAGGCAAGCCGGGCCGTCCATGTGAACGTATAATTCCCAGGTATGGGATGAATAGCACACACCAGTATTTCCAAGCAGATGAAGAAAATACGCTCATAAGTCATGGCTATTCTCCAGTCATCTGCTCCATTGTCCACCATGAACAACTGAAAAAATAAAGTAGAAAATCAGCTTCAGTATGGCATGAACGGTCTACAACGTGTTAGTGCAGATTTTAAAAATACATAACAGGTGACTTTTTAGCAATCATGGCAAGGTAAAGATTCTAACTTTTAAATGCTAGCCAGGTACGCTATTTTTAGAAAATGGTTATGGCGCAAAAGGAGAACTTGGTTTTGCAAAAATTAAAATGAGAAACTTGCTACACAGGAGCTGAAGTTATTCCGGGGTCAGTGCTCCTGGACGATCGTGTAAGTCACATCATTTTAAAAGAAAGGGTTGCGCCTATCAGCAAGGCACCCCATCCCATCCTTGATGAAGCTGGAATGGACTTGCCTTAGGAACAGTCTGTTCTCCTCATCAAGGGTCTGGATCTAATCCCTTCCTCAATTCTAGCCACGTTCTCAGTGAAATCTATTTACGGTGCCTCTGCGGTGCTTATGGCCTATAACGCAACTGTACATGAGCGTCCTTATAGGAAATCTTAATTGGCTTTGGGGAGAAAACCACAAGGGACCACAGACAAGTGTGGCAGAAACATTCCTTCTGGCTTCTCCACCTACTGATCTACCTTCTCTTTTCTTCTGTTCTCCCTTAGCCTTTGCTTGGATTATTAATTTGTTTCCAATCTTTCCTTCTTCTTCTTTTTTAATATTGTAAGGATTCTTTTTTTTTAATGTTTATTTATTTTTGAGAGAAAGAGACAGTGTGAGTGGGGAAGAAGCAGAGAGAGGGAGACACAGAATCTGAAGCAGGCTCCAGGCTCCAGGCTCCAGACTGTCAGCACAGAGCCCGATGTGGGACTCGAACTTAACGAATCATGAGATCATGACCTGAGCTGAAGTCGGACACTTAACTGACTGAACCACCCAGGCACCCTTCCAATCTTTCTTTAATAAAAGTTCTTTTAAAAAAATTTCTGTCATTTCTGGGGCACCTGGGTGGCTCAATAGGTTAGGCATCAGACTCTTGATTTTAGCACAGGTCATGATCTTGTGGTTTATGGGACTAAGCCCTGCATCTGGCTCTGCACCAATGGTACAGAGCTTGCTTGGGATTCTCTCTCTCCCTCTCTCTCTCTCCTCCTCCTCCTCTGCTCGTACTATCTCTCAAAATAAATAAACTCAAAGAAAAAAAATTAAAAAAACAACTTCTGTCATTCCTCATGCCACAATGAAAAAAATAACAAAGAAAAAGGAGAGAGATAGATATGTAAGTAGATAGACACACATTCAGGCAGACAGTGGAAGAGACAGAAAAGAACGTTTCCTGCATCTTCCCTGGCTTCTCGGTAAACGACTCCACCAGGCTCTAGGAGTCTGTAAATCAGAGGCATCATCTGGAAATGTGCGGGGACATTTCTGACTGCACAGCGACTTGTGGGGGCTCCTGGCATTTAGAGCCAGGAAGCCAGGGGTGCCACACATGCTGTAATTCTGGGAGTCCCACGCGCAAGAAAGACCCGTCTGCCAGAATGCCAGTGGAGCTCCCCCACTAAGAGATGACATATTCTTTGCCTTTTGGTAAGTAGCCAACTTAAGCAGAAAGCATGAGAGGAATGCCACCCAAAATGAGAACAGTGCATTCTCAGGTAATTGACTCGCAACGGAGGCGGGCAGGGCTCGTCTGCTCTACAGTTGGAGCCCAGCTACTCTGCTCTTGTAGAGTCAGGAAAGCGATTTTCCCATGTTGGCTACAAACCCCCCTTCTAGTTTAATTATTCTGTAGGCATAGCTTTTCCCCATGTTATTATCCCAGTAATGCTATCAGTGTTACTCTGCAAGGACCGGAGTCTGACAGCAAAATGTACCACACTTCTTTCTGGGACCTCGAGGAGATGGACAGCCAGCAGAATCTCTCATACACATACCGAATTTTAACAAATTAAGTTACATTTGGCAACATAACGGCTTGAGTGTTGCCTTTATCCTAAGTTTTCAGCTGGGGACTTTCAAAGTTTGAACAAATGCTAGTAGACAATGAAGACATTTTTTTTCCAGTTTCCAGGAAAGAAACAGGTCGCAAATACAGAGCAGGACAAGTTGACTACAGAAATATTCTTGTTCAGGGATGCCTCAGTGGTTCAGTCGGTTAAGCGTCTAACTCTTGGTTTCAGCTCAGGTCACGATCTCACGGTTATGCGATCAAGCCCTACATCAGGCTCTGTGCTGACAGCACTGAGCCTGCTTGGGATTCTCTCTCTCTGCCCCTCCCCCACTGGTGAACGTGTTTGCGTTCGCGTTCTCTCTCTCTCTCTCTCTCTCTCTCTCTCTCTCTCAAAATAAATAATTTTTTTAAAAAAGAAATATTTTTGTTGAGTCTCACCCCTTCCAATACCATATTAACATAAAGGATTTCAATCTAACAGATACAAAAAGATTATATGGATATAATGGTAGAAGTCTGCTCAACTTCGTATCAGCGAGTGTCGGGGATCCCCAAATCTCTTGAGATGTTTACATCCAAAAGAATGCACCCTCAAACTAGTCACTCTGAGAGGCTATATACATTCCAAAGATGCTGTCACTGTCCTCTTTAGAAACTGCTGTCAGGGCGTGGCACAAGTCACATAAGAAAAATAATCCTATTATTTAAATCCACATTTCCATTTCTACCGAAAATGATATTACCCAGCTTGGTTGTCTATTTTCTTCACCCAACTTAGCTCCGGATGACTTGGCAAAATGTCAAGTCCATCCCCAAAAGGGCTCAGGGTCACCAAGCCTCCAGGTAGTCCTAAGCTGTGCCACAGATTCAGAGAGAAATTCCAAGACAGGCTTTCCACGCTCTGTTCTGGGCAACAGCGGCATAAATGTGGCACAGGTACCTTCCCAGGTAACTGGTGAAGAAATGCCAAGCTAGATGGGAGAATTCTGACATTGCTCCCAAAGAGCCTCCTATCTTTCCAGGACTGGCCCTCCCTCCATCACTCACAATGCACCTGCTCCTCAGACCTCCCAGCTACTCCCCTCCTGAACCAGGCTGGTTCCTAACATTCGTGCCCATCACTTCAACTGTGACCTCACCACATTCACAGCTGCCCTCCCTGCTGTTACATGCAGGTGGGCCCACCCCGGTAACCTCCAAGCCGCGACCTGCTGTCCAGGGTGTTGCAGATGGACTGGGGCCACCTGTGCCTTCGGGCTCAGCTGAACCCGCAGCCTCACACAGGACTATTCCCCCATCCTCCCTAGCACCTACTCTGAATAATCACCTTTCCCCTTGAAGGCCATGCTTTCCCCCCAATATCAGAAATGCCCTCGACTTCCTACTTCGGCCACCATCACACCACATCTCACCCTTCTCCCCTGATTTTCCGATAAGGAAAAATCCAAAGCAATGCTATATCCCAAACCAGTTCTGCATGGAAAATCTGGTTTCTGTGCTTCCTCTCTGAGCTAGTGCAAATCTCGATGGTTCACTATAAACAAAGGAAAAGAAACAAAGAAGAACCCCTCCTCCAATCCCTCCTACCACCCCCCACTTCCAGCTCTGTGTGCCACAGGTGATATTTTCTGTTCTCCTTCATCCCCCAGCGTGCCCACATGGCTTTTGCCACCATCAGCCTGCTAACAGGACTCTTGGGAAGGTCAGTAAACACATCTTAATTATGAAATCCAGTCCTTCCATCTTAATTCTTACTTGACCTGACATTAATCATTCCTTCCTTCTTAAAAAAGATCTCTTGGGGCGCTTGGGTGGCTCAGTCGGTTGAGCGCCCAACTATGGCTCAGGTCATGATCTCGCGGTTCATGAGTTCGAGCCCTGCATCGGGTTCTGTGCTGATGGCTCAGAGCCTGGAGCCTGCTTCAGATTCTGTGTCTCCCTCTCTCTCTGCCTCTTCCCTACTTGTGCTCTGTCTCCCTTTCTCGCAAAAATAAATAAACATTAAAAAAAATTTTTAAAAAGATCTCTTGGCTTGTGTGACATATGGCTTCCCCCCAACCCCCATCTGCTGCCACTCCAAAGGATCCATCTCTCTTTCCTTAAATATCCACCTTCCTTCAAGTGTCCAACTCTTGATATTAGCTCAGGTCACGCTCTCATGGTTGTGAGATTGAGCCCTGCGTTGGGCTCAGTGCTGAGCAGAGAGCCTGCTTGGGATTTTCTTTCTCCCTCTTTCTCTGCTCCTCCCCCACTCATGCTCACGCGCTCTCTCTCTCTCTCAAAATAAATAAATAAACTTAAAAAAAAATCCACCTTTCTCCTCCCTCCCCAGCTAAATGCCATTACTCTCCTGAGGACCATCTCTGACGCTTCTCTCACTCTGTACCTTCCTGGACGATCTCCTCTATGCCTTCTATCTCCACTACCAGAGCCTTCTACCAAAAACTATCCTCCACCTTTTAATAGCCTTGGTAAAAATATCAATTATATCAGCCCCCTGCTGTCAAGATGGAAGCCATTCAAAGGCCCCCATTCTGCGATCTGGTTTTGCCTATCTCTTCAACTTCAGCACCTATTTCCCTTACCTTTATCTCCCTCTGGGTGCAGAAATTCCAGAACACAGTACCTTAACAGTGTTTCCGTGTGTTTGTGCATTCTGCTCCATGGGCTGCAAAGTCTTCCCACCTAGCAGATTCTTACCCCTTTAACACCAAGACTCCACGCTCACTTCTTTCTAGGACATTGTGCGTGCCCTAGCCAAATCTAAAAACTCCCTCCTTTATTCCATGATTTCTGTATATGTCTCTTATTGATACCACAGAGGAACAGTAAGGATTTCCTTGCAAGATTATCACCCCCACTTGTCTGTGAGGCTCCTTGAGGACAGGAGCCACGTCTACCTAGCAGAGAACAATAAGTACTTTCTAATGAAGTGCCTTATTACGATTCATTTAATACTGACTATCCTAATCACTGCATAGGTCCTAATGTTAATTAAATATGTTCATGGAAGTTGGGCATACAAAAGCGTAATACAAGTGAAGTGAATCTATGCCATGTTTCAAATGTGTACAGAACACATCCTACTAAATGCCAAGGCATTACAGCAACATCATTTTGCAACTCCCTAGGAAGTCCAGAGAACATTCTTCTTCAGTAACTTCCCCAGAAAAACTTTCTATCACGTAGTTGCTTTTTACTACAAGGGGTTTCATCCACACCTCAAATGAGTTTTATTTTCGCTTCATTTGATCACGCTACATATTTCAAAGCCAAGGTTAAGGAAACAAACAAACGAACAAACATAATTTATTCTACTCTGCAGATAAACCCCAGCCTAACCTGCTGCTTATTCATCCATTTGCTAAATATCCAGGGTGCTCAACACTCAGTGTGCACCAAGCACTGTGCTACGTGCTAGCCGTACAACAGCATTTACAGCAGACAGAGGGTCTGCTCTGAGAAGCTAACTTTCACCAGGAAAGAAAGACAAAGTCAAGAGAGCAGACTTGAAGCAATTTGATAAAGTAATTATGTCTGTGGACACTGCTCTGAAAAACCAACAAGTGATGAAACAGGGAAGAATAAACTGGAGTTGACAGCAGATGTGGGCACTGGGGAAAATGTGTGCCTAAGTTCCTGAGAAGGGGGGCCAGTCCCATCAACAGCCAGGAGAAGAACCTTCTAGGCAGGGGAAATGGACAGGGAAAGGGCATGAGCTTTATAAAGCTTAGCGTGCTTGGGGCGCCTGGGTGGCTCAGTCAGCTGGGCGTCTGACTTCAGCTCAGGTCATGATCTCATGGTTCGTGAGTTTGAGCCCCGCCTCGGGCTCTGTGCTGACAGCTCAGAGCCTGGAGCCTGCTTCGGATTCTGTCTCTCCCTCTCTCTCTGCCCCTCCCCTGCTCATGCTCTGTCTCTCCCTCTCTCACAAATAAATAAACATAAAGAAAAAAAATGTAAAGCTTAGTGTGCTTAAGGAAATAAAAGAATACCAGGGTGTTTGAAACTAAATGATCATGGGCTGAGTGGAAGGAGATGAACTGAAAGAGACAAATAGGGATCAGACGTGCAGGACGTTGTTGGCTGCGGTATCCAGACTGGATTTCATTTCAGACTCTGCAGGAATCCACTGAAGGGTATTAGGCAGAGGAATGGCATGATCTGGTTTACGGCTTGAAGGGTTCATCCTCACTTTAAGGGATACCAAGGACACAGGGGAGGAAGGACTACTGCATCTGATTGGCTGCAGTTAGTATCCCCATGACCTGGACTGGGGGGGTGGGGTTGCCATGGAAATGGAGATAGTGGGCGCGCTAGAGATATAGTTTGCAGATCTTGCTAGAACTTGCAGAGGGGCTGAATGTGGGAGTGATAAAAGAAAGAAAAGAATCCTAGGTGGCTGAGTTTCTACTCTGGAAAACACAGTGGCTGGCCATGCCATTTCCTGAGTACAGTGGGCTGGTGGGGGGAGGAGGGAAGCAAAGATTCTACGTTGGCCACTGTCATCTGAGCATAGACGCCACACAGCTAGCAGTATATGCAAGTCACTGAGAGAAATCCAGACCAGGGGAATGAACTTGGAAGGTATCACTAGTTAGGTCGTTTTCTGAGATGAGTGGGAAAATTGGAGGAAGTGGAGAGAAAAGGACAGGACACAAGGCCAAGTCCTGAAGGACCCCTCAGTGCAGAGGGCAGATGGAAGGTCGAGCCAATCTGTCAAGTAGGAAGACAGGAAAGTGCAGTAAGGAGTCAAGGGTGAGGGCTGTCATTCCAAACTGCAAAATAATATTTCCATAGAGAAAATGGAAAACATTCTTAACATCCTAGCCATTCAACACCGGATTCCATGTCGTGTATTAAAATCCACCTGTAAAAATATTCCCATTATATTGCATATGATCAAAATATATGATGGGTTTCAAGCTCGCTTGTGGGGGAGTTAGAGTAATCAGAATGACGGATGCCAAGACATCTTTATACTCATTTTTCACGTTGATGCTAATGAGAAAGATTTTAGGGGCAATGCATGACGACGGTTCAATCTGCTTGCATTCTAGACCTATGGTTAATGGTCTTTGCCAGAGGTTTCAAGTAACGTTACGTGCAGGCATAACACAGAATCTGTCCCCAGGAAATACCCTCCCGCACCACAAGCTTGAGCTTCCCAATGTAACTGTTTTCTTTCTGCTCTGATACCCAAAATATCCTATCCTTGAAGTCCACTCTCCAAGATGAACTTGCAGTGGAGGTCATTCGGAGGAAGAGGCTCTGGAGCTTAGTGACAGAGACCTTCCTTACAATTAACTCACCTGCTGGCATGGGGACTTCTGCTCACCCAGCCCTCCAGAGCGAGGGGCTCACACGCAGAAGCCCCAGCTGCCTTCTGTGTGTGCTTTTCCTCCTCAATGGGGTTCTGAGTTCTGCAGTCTGATCTGGGACAGCATCTTACATATCCCGCATTTCCTTTCTAGTAAAGAATCCAGGGCAGTGCTCAGCACAAACGTGGTGCTTAAAAAGTAGATACCGAATAAAATACCTACAGTCGTGGATTTGTTAAGAAAGCAAATAGAGGTAAAATAACAAAGGAAACTCCAAAAAGGAAGAATAATAAGGGAGAAGCAGCCCCGACATATTATCAAAGTAATAATTTTTTAAAAGCTTATTTTACTGATCTCGAGAGAGAGCACAGGAGGGGCACAGGGGGGTGGGGGAAGACAGAGAGAGAGAGAGAGAGAGAGAGAGAGAGAGAGAGAGAGAGAATCCCAAGCAGGCTCCACACCGTCAGCGCAGAGCCTGATGTGGGGCTTGAATCCACAAACAATGAGCAAAATCATGACCTGAGCCAAAATCAAGAGTCAGATGCTTAACGGATCACCTAGGTGGCTCAGTCGGTTAAGCATTCGACTTCGGCTCAGGTCATGATCTCACAGTGGGTTCGAACCCTGCATTGGGCTCTGTGCTGACAGCTCAGAGCCTGGAGCCTGCTTTGGATTCTGTGTGTCCCTCTCTCTCTGCCCCTCCCCCACTTGTGCTCTCTCTCTCTGCCCCTCAAAAATGAATGAATGTAAAACAAAACAAAACAAATACCACGTGGGGAAAATGTTCACAACTGTTATTGGAACTGAAAACGTTCACAACAAAGGACTTGTTTCCCTGGTATATAGGTTCCTACAAATCCTTAAGAAAGAGACAAGCAATCCACAGAAAAATGGGGAAAGGACAGAAAGAGCAGGTCATGGAAAAGCAACTAAAAATGTCTCCTCAACCTATTGTTTTTTTCTTAAAAAGATGCTCAACTTTAATCATAGGAAGAAAATGAGATACCATTTTTTTTTGACCTGTCCTGTTGCAAAAAGATCAAACAGCTTTGTAACACACTAGAAGAGTGGCGGGATGGGGATACAGCTATGGTCATACATTGTAGGTGGAAGTGCACATCCACATGACCCTTGAGAAGGCGAATTACCGGGTTGGAAACACACATGTTCTTTGACCAGGCCATTCCATTTGATATTTGTCCTACTGATATATTTGCACATGTGATCGGTGAAGATATAGGATCATTTAATACAGCATTGCCTGCATATTAGCAAAAGACTAGAAATGATCTAAATATCCACTAATAAGGGAGGGGGTAGCCACATTAGGGACTTCCACAAGATGGAACAGTATGACATTAAAACAAGATGAGGGGGAGCCTGAGTGGCTTAGTCGGGTAAGCAACTGGCTTCTGCTCAGCTCATGATCTCATGGTTCGTGGGTTTGAGTCCCACATCGGGCCCTCTGCTGTCAGCACAGAGCCTGCTTTGGATTCTCTGTCTCTTTTTCTCTCTGCCCCTCCCCGACTTGTGTGTGTCCTCTCTCAAAAATAAACATTAAAAAAAAACAAGATGAGGAAAATTTTTATATACTATTGAAGAAAATGATAGAGGCAGTAACTGAGTTAAAAAATTTTTTATTATTATGTTTATTTATTCTGAGAGAGATAGAGAGAGAGAGAGAGAGAGAGAGAGACACTGTGGGCCAGTGGGGGAGGGGAAGAGAGAGGGAGAGACACAGAATCTGAAGCAGGCTCCAGGCTCTGAGCTGTCAGCACAGAGCCTGATGTGGGGCTCAAACCCATGAATGTGCGATCATGACCTGAGTCGAAGCCGGACACTCACCCGACTGAGCCACCCAGGCGCCCCTGGAAGTAACTGAGTTTAAAAAATTACACAACTACATGCTACTACTTGTGTAGTTTTGTATGTGCACACAATATCTCTGAAAGAATATTCTAGAAAGAATGCTAAGTATGGCTTAGGGGAGGTAAACTGAGTAGCTGGGGATTAGAAATGTAAAGGAGACTTCTAATGGCACCATCATTTACTTAGCTATTTCAAAACCATGTGAATAAATAAATGTAAGTTAATTGATAAAAATAAAGGATAATGAGTGGCACACGAGAGGAAGGAAAAATGAGAACAAAGGAGGTCATCAGACATTCAAAAACATCCTAACAAATAGTCTACATGTGAAACAGTGCAAAACTAGACGGTAGGAACTGACAGTCACCACCACGACCTACAGAACCAAGCACACTGAATCCAATTTATATCTATTCTGCTCACACACACACACAAAATAATAAAATAAAATAAAATAAATAAAAATAAACAAAACACTCTGCTTGCTAAGGTGAAACCTTGAACCATTACATTACATAACTGTTTTCAGCAGCGTGAACAAAAATAAGTCAGCTTTCTTGGTTAACCTTTAAACCAAATATTCAATAAAGCCAAGTGTTTTTTTTTCCTCATTCAGTTATTGAATGCTTCTATTTGTCAAACTCTGTGGATACAAAGACTAAAAACCCTCTCAGCGCTAGCTGAGGAAGAGAAATGCAACTGAATGGTTACAGTGCCTGTGGAAAGGGCCACAGAAGAGGAGGGGTCGGGAGAGGCTACATCATGGAACAGGACGTGGTACCCACCCCTCCCTTCCGCCGGGGTCGCCTGGACCCTTCGTAAAACTCAGGACTGTGACCTTCCAAGTTCAGCACTCGGATATTTGCAGGATAATGGCCCTGAAGAAAATACACGGAAATGTCTTCATCCATAAAAGAGGCCCCTTCCTTAGAAACCAGCTTTTGTATAAAGGCGGGTGAAAAAGCCACCAGAGACGCAAGCCAAATAATGAGGCTTTTTCTTCATCAAAGCGTGGCCGAGACTCCATCAACACAGAAGTTAGACCGCAACCTCCTGTCCCACACTAGGTCAAAGGACAAACGGGGGGAAAGAGACCAGTCTTTTCAATGGCCTCACTGAAATTTCCTACAAGACCCTCAGCCCAGAACCGGTGGGAGGCAGACACAGAAAAGCTATGTTCAGCATTCATGTCCAATGTGCAGTCCCGAGCAAAACTGGGAAGAAACAAGCAGCACTGGTACTTGTCATTCCCTCACCCCAAGCCCGTAGCCTTTCCCTGGCTTTTGGAACCTCCTGCACAGAGAGATTTCTGCCTCCGGGGAGGAGGATTTCAGAACCAACGCAGCAAAGTCTTAATCACTGAACTGCTCACTCCTCCCTGGGCGAAGAGCGTAGAAGAGAAAGAACTTGCCTGGAATGCAGGAAACCCAGGCTCAGATTCCAGATACTCTAACTTGTCCTTTGACCTTGGCAAGTCATTCAAACCTCACGGACCTTATTTTCATCATGTGTCACACGGAGATAATGTTCTTTGCTGCCTCTGAAAATAGTTTGGAGGATAAAATGAGCGTAGATCGTACGTTGCGGGCAATACTGTCGACTGGCTGACCCGGTGTCATTCCCATCCCTCTCCTACCCTGCCCATCTCCATTACAGAAATACCCACGTCCCCAGACTCTTTTGCAGGTATGTACAGCCATGTGAGGCAGCTCTCACCGGAAGTCAGAAGCCAAAGTTTGCTGGAAGACTCATTGGGTAGGCTTTGCTTTTCTGGATAGAAATAACATCTGGCTGGCGTTGCTCTCTTCCTTCCCTTCCTCTAAGCCTAAATAAGAACGGATGCCCTAGGTCTGCAGCAGCTATCTTGTGACCTTGAGGAAAAAGGCCAAAAGAATCAAAGTAATACTGGAGCACCTGGGTGGCTCAGTCGGTTGAGCATCTGACTTCGGGTCAGGTCATGATCTCACGGTTCATGAGTTTGAGCCCCGTGCTGGGCTCTGTGCTGCCAGCATGGGGCCTGGAGCCTGCCTAGGATCCTGTGTCTCCCTCTCTCTCTGCCCCTCCCCTGCTCATGCTCTCTCTCAAAAATAAACATTTAAAAAAAAAAAGAATCACAGTAATACCAGCCCTGACATCTTATGCCACTGAGCCAGCCATCGCTCACCCGGTTTGTGTAAGCCTCTGTTAGCTGGGTTTTCTCCCATTTGAACAGGCAAAAGTATGCCCACGTTTAATTTAATCCACATTAAAGTGCTGTGTGAAGGTCTATAAAAGATAAAGAATGATCATTAACTGAAACACTTCGGGGACAGCGCAGCTAAACAATTCAAAGGGGATGCATCTCAAGTATTGGAATTTAAGGCACAGTAACTCTTGAGTGGTGCAGTTACTTTCGGGTGGGTGGCTTTGGTTCATGCCTTTTAAATATCAACCAACTGCTCAGAATATCGCGTAGTGTGACTCATAGGAAATGCACACACAATTTGGAGTCAGAGAAGCTTGGATTTCATTTCTGGCTTGACCACTTACTAGCTAAATGGTCCTGCACAAGATACTTAATCTCTCCCAGCCTAGGTCTGTTCAACTACAGAAATTTAAAATAACATCTACCTTGTATAGTTATTAATGAGGCAAGAGCCACTCGGCTCACCCTAGTAAAAGTGACCCCATGAATAAGTAATAGTATTGCATGAGCCCTCAAGAGGGCAAAAGCACATGAATTCAATGTCAACTTGTGATATAAAAATGGGAAAATTAATCAAGGAGGAGGAGGAAGGGACTTTGTAAGGAAGGATATTAAAGCAAAGTCAGTGTTGAAAAAGAGTTCCAAAAACTTCCAATCATACCTATTTTTGGAAGAATTCTTACCATTTGCTCAAATTAGGTGTTTCTGACATTCTCCTCTTCTTAGACAATAGCTATCTACAGACTAAAATTCTAGAACTGAACACTGAGGTCCAGGGATGGTTATCCGACATCTATACCCTGCTGCTTTTAAAACTTCTTTAAAATCTTAACCCCCTTTCACCTGCCTTCTCTCAATCAGGCTCACACCCTCTGCGGACCCACTTAAGCATTTTACGTATGTTGATGTATTGCCAGGAAACTGTTCTCACATGGTCTTGTAATTTATGTCAGTTGACTCTCAAAATTACTTGTGAACTTCTCCAGAAAGAGAGGAGAATTACTTTTTTCCCACCTCGGTTCTCTGCACAGTGATGTCACAGAAAGCACTGAGGCGAATGGCTGAGGAGCCTGGGCTCCAGGATCTAGATTCTGACAGATTTAAGTTCTGCTGGACTTTCCACCTGTGACTAGTTCTGTGACCTCGGGAAAATTATTTAAACTTTCTAAGCCTCAGTTTTATCATTTAAGGAGGGTCTAATCAGAGTGTATCTCTCTCTCAGTGTAAGACAGTGCTCAACAGATGTTAGTTTCTTAGATGACGATTAATTTCAGTTTCTGTGTCCACAGTTGGCCTCCAACGAATGAATGTCCTCTTTTATTTTTTTACATTTATTTATTTGGGGGGGTGCTGGAGGGGCAGAGACAGAGAAAGACAGACAGACAGAGAGAAAGAGAGAAAATCCCTAACAGGTTCCGCACTGTCAGAACAGAGCCCCATGCAGGACTCCAACCCACGAACTGCGAGATCATGACCTGAGCTGAAATCAAGAATCAGAGGTTCAACAGACTGAGCCACCCAGACTCCCCTGAATGAGTGCACGAAAGGTGAAGTGAGAAGAGATGGACAGACACACTGACATCACTGGTCGTAGCTACTGGAAAGGATAAAAATCCAGATGAGAGGAAATGAGAAACTGAAATAAAATTCTTCATTGGTCACTTCTTTACTAACTTCTCAACATGCTTACATGAACTGTCTATACATGCTGAAAAGCATCCTCAAATCATTTGGGAGGTTGATAGGGAATAAATCCTAAGCAAGTAAAATAAACATGGCAAGTCCTAAAGCTGTGAAATAACTCAATACGAGTCAACCCAGTTAATTAAAAAAATTTAACCTGAACTGATAAAAACCGCATATTTTTATATGAAGCATTATAGTAATTATTGCTACTGGCTATAATGTGTTATCATCGCCTTAGTTATTTTAAGCACTTAAAACGCTAGCTAAAAGCCAGTCGCTTTTATTATATAATTTGCCCTTATAACAGTCCAATTAAAGCAGAGACAATTGAAAAAACTTGGCCACAGTCACATCATGAATTACCGAGAAAACCTGTTAGCTCAAGTTCATGTCTCCCAGCACTCACATCATTTGATGGGGGCTGCCGGCTGAACTGAAAGGTTGGGTGCAAATCAAATATTTATAAACCAAATAAGCGCCTACCCACTAATTGACATTATGATTTCTAAAATGTCACATCTTCACTCTCTGACGATCCTGGACGACAGCAGCTGTTTGAACCTCCCGCTTCTCTGGCAGAAGCAAACACTTAAATAAACCTGCATGTTACATTCAGTGCCCTGTGGTAACAGAAATAGACTGCTTCCAAGTTTAGGCTTTCTCCAAACTTACAGTCTTCAGCCAGGACACTTTCTTCTAACTTTGGTAGTACCCAGCCTCAAACTGTCCACAGTACTTGAGATGAAAACATGAAAGCTGTGTCAAAGTATGGTCAACTCGCCATATGTAATAGGGCCAGGCACTGCTCTAACCTGTTATGTGTATTCATTCATTTAAAACACATGACCACCCAATGGGGTACCTGGGTGGCTGTTAGTTGAGCATCTGACTTCAGCTCAGGTCATGATCTCACTGTCTGTGGGTTCCAGACCTGTGTCAGGCTCTGTGCTAATAGCTCAGAGCCTGCAGGCTGCTTCGGATTCTGTGTCTCCCTCTCTGCCCCTCCCCTGCTCATGCTCTGTCTCTATCTCTGTCTCTGTCTCTCTTTCTCAAAAATAAACAAACATTTAAAAATTAAAAAAAAATAATAAAACACATAACCACCCAAGAAGGTAGATGCTATTATCATCATCCCCATTTTAAGAACGGGTTAAGTGAGGCTCAGGAGTTAGAGAATGAGCCAGCGCTGTATGGTTTTAAAGTATGGGGCCAAGAGATGGGCCCAAGCAATCCATGTTCGAACCTGTGCCCACAGTAAGGACACTGTGGCTCATCACTTAGCCAGTCATAAAACAATTTTAAGGGGGCACCTGGGTGGCTTAGTCAATTGAGCATCTGACTTCGGCTCAGGTCATGATCACACACTTTGAGTCTGAGCCCCACAAACGGCGCTCTGTTGTCAGCACAGAGCCCACTTCAGATCCCTCTCCTCCCTCTCTCTCTCTGTCCCTACCCCACTCACGGTCTCTTTCACTCTCTCTCAAAAATAAACATTAAAAAAAATAAACATTAAATTAAAAAAATATTAATAACATAGATGGACAGGGTAGGGGGATTAGAAGGAAGGTTTCTAAGGGTTGTTACATTGAGTGCAAGAAGAAAGAGGAATTCTCACTAACTTCAGACATCATTAAATATACATATTTGCTAAAAATTATAAAATAACCACTAAAAGAGAGGAAACAAATTGTGTAACATCTAAGCTGTTAGAGGGGGAAAAAAAAGAATTTTTAAAAAATCCTCACATCACCCAACATAAAGAAAGAAGAAAGATAGAAGCAGTGAGAAAACATAATGAAGTCAAAATAAATGTCAGAAACAGGTACCAAAATATCCATTGCTATAATTAATGTAAGTAAACTAGCCTATACACCCAAAGTATAATGTTGAGTGAAAGAGGAAAGCCAGCTGCGAAATGATAGGCACAGCACAGCATCTCTGTGAAATGTACGGAATTACAAATACTATACATGGGTTATAAAGACGTTAACATTTAGCAAACATAGAAAACCATGAGCTGGAAGGCTGCACGTACCATTCTGAATGGCAGGTGCCGCTATAGCCAGGCCAGGAGGAGGAAAATGTGACTTGGAACAAAAGTTCATCTTTGGCTGTGATGTGATTTTTCACCTACGAGAAATATAATCTGGAGGGGGAAACAAACAAACAAACAACAACAACAAAAAAAAACCCTTTGGCTGAGAGGCAAAGAGCGAGGGAGCCCTCTGGAAAGGAAAGGTTCTGAAATGTCAGGGAAGCTCATCTGAGACTCCTTCCTGGCAGTGGGGGGCGGAGGTGGGGGGGTAAGGGGAGAAGGGGGGCTCTGGCTTTTCTTCTTTCCCTTCTCTGGTACAACAAAAGGTTGTGCTGGAACTGAAGCCAGGGGAGATGTGAAGGAGGAAAGTCTCCAGAAAGATTCTTCAAGCTCAAGAGCTCGCAGTCTTGGCAACTGGGAACAAACATCCCAAAGGGGCACCTGGGTGGCCCAGTGGGTTAAGCATCGACTGGCTCAGGTCATAATCTTGCCATCCAGTAAGTTTGAGCCCCACCTCAGGCTCTGTGCTGACAGTTCAGAGCCCGGAGCCTTCTTTGGATTCTGTGTCTCCCTCTCTCTCTGCCCCTCCCCCACTCACACTCTGTTTCTCTCTCTCTCTCTCAAAAATAAACTTAAAAAAAAAAAAAAATCCCAGAAACTCATGAAACAAGAGCCCAAAGTCTAAGTACAAACCCCAGGGAACAATTTTTTTAGTGTTGTGCTTTTTTTTTGTTTTGTTTTTAAGTGTTTCTAAGCCAAGCCCTCAAAGTTAGTTCCAATGGAGCGTTACAAAGCATGTTAAACCCGGCCTGATGACAGTCAAGGTTAAGCACAAGTGCACTACACTGTAGCTTAGTGTTTAATTCCCTAAAACTTCCTTTTTTTTAAACATTCTACTTTACTATTCAGTGGCTGCCATGTGGTGTTATATTAATAGTTACTTTCCTGGTTTTAAGAACAAGGGACAAAATAAACATTAAGTGGCAAGTCTGTTACAACTAGCCATGCCTGTAATTAACTGTAATTAAGTCCAAATTGTGACTCCCAGCTCGGAACACCTGCATAGTTAAGACCAATCAGGCAGGGCTGATACTGGTGATTTTTAATACAGTGTATCAATTTGTATTCTCTGAATTTAAACCCGACAAATCATCTTTCTTAACTGCTTCCTTACAGAAGCAATCTCCCGGCCACGATGAAGTCTGGTTTTCTCCAGCGCCCGTGGGTGGTCCATTTTTCTGCCCTAACACGATGGGAAATGACATATACATAGTCATGCTTGGATTCCAGGATCACCAACTGGCCTGACAGAGATGTGCTACAGCCTAAAGATAGGATGGAGAAAATAAGGAAGGTATAAAGGAAAACTCCACGGACTACTTCTCAAGGAAGGTTCTCCATCAGAAAGAAGAACCACCAACCTTGCTGATAAATGAGTGGTTGTAATCTGACAGTGGAAGCTACCTGCGGCAAAATCATTCTGAGAGGGGTGCCTGGGTGGCTCAGTCAGTTGAGCATCCGACTCTTGAGTTCAGCTCAGGTCATGATCCCAGGGCCATAAAATTGAGCCCCATGTCAGGCTCCGTGCTGAGCGTGGAGCCTGCTTAGGATTTTCTCTCTCCCTCTCTCTCTGCCCTTCTACCCCACCCACTTGCTCGCTTTCTCTAAAATAAAGAAAAAAAGTTCTGAGAGGCAGAAGGGATTTATTTGCTCTTTATCTTACATATGACACCACCTGTCCCTTAAATTCCTTAGGTTTTTATACTAAGGACACAGAGATTAAGAATGAGAGAAAGAGGGGCACCCTGGGTGGCTCAGTCGGTTAAGTGTCCAACTTCTGCTCAGGTCATGATCTCACTGCTCATGAGTTCAAGCCCCACATCAGGCTCTGCACTCGTGGTGCAGAGCCTGCTTGGGATTCTCTCTTTCTCTCCCTCTCTCTCTTTCCCTCTCTCTCTCTCTCTCTCTCTCTCTCTCTCTGCCCCTTCCTCACTTGCACTCTCTCTCTCTCTCAGAATAAACTTTAAAAAAAAATAATGAGAGAAAGAAATTTCACTCATCTTTCAGATGGCATGAATTTTAAAGTTCCCTGTGTCTTTTGAACATGTTAAATTCAAAACAGAGGCTACTGCCAGAAAGTGATACGGATGATACATGATCATTAATTACACTGGCAGAGGATACACAAAAATCTGAGGAAAAACAAAGAAAGAGAAAACCAGTTTATTGTATGTTCCTACATTCTAAAATTTGGAGAGGTAGGGGCACCTGGATGGCTCAGTTAAGCATCCAACTTCGGTACAGGTCATGATCTCACAGTTCATGGGTTCAAGCCCCATGTGGGGCTCTGTGCTGACAGCTCAGAGACCCTAGAGTCTGCTTCAGATTCTGTGTCTCCCTCTTTCTGCCCCTCCCCCATTGATGCTCTGTTTCTGTCTCAAAAATAAACATTACAAAATTTTCAAAAAAATAAAACCAAAACAAAAAACTTGGAGAGGTAAATAGAAAGACTGCTTAGCCTATTAGAAATAAGACTGCAGGGGCACCTGCGTGGCTCAGTGGGTTGGGTGTCCAACATCGGCTCAGGTCATGATCTCACAGTTTTTGGGTTCAAGTCCCACATCAGGCTCTGTGCTGACAGCTCAGAGCCTGGAGCCTGCTTCAGATTCTGTGTCTTCCTTTCTCTCTCTCTCTCTCTCTCTCTCTCTCTCTCTCTCTCTCTGCCCCACCCCTCTTCATACTGTCTCTTTCTCCCAAAAAGAAATAAACATTAAAAAAGAAATAAGAGGGGTGCCTGGGTGGTTCAGTCGGTTAAGCGTCCGACTTCAGCTCAGGTCACGATCTCACGGTCCGTGAGTTCGAGCCCCGCGTTGGGCTCTGGGCTGATGGCTCAGAGCCTGGAGCCTGCTTCCGATTCTGTGCCTCCCTCTCTCTCTGCCCCTTCCCCGTTCATGCTCTGTCTCTCTCTGTCTCAAAAATAAATAAACGTTAAAAAAAATTTTTTTAAAAAATAATAAATAAATAAAAAGAAATAAGATTTCAAATTCAATGGGACAAACATTTTGAGCCTCTACCCCCTCTCCTGCAGTGGATACACAAAATCAATGAAATAAGTCCACAATGTCCAGGAGCTCACAATGCAGGAGAGCAAACTCTGCAAATCCACAGTTTAAACTGTGTTGAAAAGCCTCCACAACACTCAAGCAATTGTTCTCTTAAGCCAGTCACTTCTGCCTGCTTCAGTCTCCTCACTAAGATAATACTTCACTAAGTTATTACACGATTACAAGATATCCAAGGATGGCCCCTAGCACCGTGCTTGGCACACAGAAAGGGCTGAGCGAATATTACCCAGGGCATCATCATCATGACTTGTAACAGGATTGGATTAGTACTAGTATATTACCAGATGCTAATTACAAAGGAGAAGGACAACTAAGTCAGGAAAAGCTTCCCAGAGAGGGAAACCTGAACAGGGTCCAAAGGCAGACGGATGGAAGTAATATATTTCAGATAAAAGGTGCAGCACATACAGAGACACAGAAAACTGAAACAATGGCCAGGTTTTGGCTCTCCCAACAGTTTAGGGTGGTACCAATGGTGTGTGTGTGTGTGTGTGTGTGTGTGTGTGTGTGTGTGTGTGTTGGGTGTGTGTGGAAGTGAGTGTTGTGTGTCTGAGTGTGTGTGTATGTGAGTGTACAGGGCAAGGAGGGGGTGCTGCTAATAAATAATGAGGCTCAAGGTGTGGGAAAAAAGAGATCACAAAGAACCTTCTAGGCCCCAAGAAGCAACTTGGCTCTGTTTCCCTAGCACTCACTATAGGCACTGAACGTGATCCTCATGATTTAACGGACAGTTAAATCAAGATAAATACATTTTTGTAAGTTTCAAATACGAAACAGTAGGGGCGCCTGGGTGGCTCAGTCGGTTCAGTGTCCAACTTCGGCTCGGGTCATGATCTCACAGTTCATGAGTTCAAGCCCCACGTCGGGCTCTGTACTCACAGCTCAGAGCCTGAAGCCCACTTTGGATTTTGTGTCTCCCTCTCTCTCTGCCCCTCCCTGGCTCATGCACTGACTCCCTCTCTCTCTGTTCCTCCCCTGTTCACACTCTGTCTCTCAAAAACAAACAAAGATTTTTTTTTAATTTTAAAAAATAAAAAATCTGGAACAGTAAAAGAAAAAATTAAAGTTTTAGTGACCAGGGTCTCACATGTATTTCATGTTGTATGGGAAGAGAGAAAGAGAGAGGGGAAAAAAGGGAGGGCAGAAAGGAAAGGAAGGAAAAAAGAAGGGGAAGAAGGAAAAGAAGGAAGGAGGCACATACAGGCACACAGCCAGCCAGGCAGAAGAGATAAGGAAGACCAGTGGCCTCACAGTCTCTTACACCTTCAGACTCCTTGATTTTCACAACAGCAAATGGTCAACTCATCTGCAAACCTGTTAGGAGGTAGAGCATTTCACCACATCACATTCATTCCACACTCATCCAAGCAAACTTCCTAAAACGAAACAACATAATTAAGACAGTTTCCTTAATGATTATTTTTGAAACGGAGAAAATGCTTCATGCAAGGTTTCAGACTCTACTTGCACAGAGAAGGAAACATAAATGATATACTTAAGATGACAGAAATTTGGGTCACCCCGGCAGCCGCTCACTTCCCTGTCCTATACTCACATCAGATAGGAATAATCAGTCAAGGTCCCGACCAGTCCAGCCCTTCTGCGGGCTAAAGAACCATTCTCAGTGCCATGCTACAGATGATGGCCACCAACTGATGGAAGTTGATGTGTGAGAAGAAACCTATTTACCACATCCAACTAGAATAACACAGGGCTCCTTCCCAAGAATGTTTCCCAGGACTTTCCACTACGCCATGAGGTTTGGTTGAGATGTGGCTCCGCTAGGGAAATATGTGAAGAAGTTGTCCAGCCTGAATTAGGGGGTTAAGATGGGAATCCCAGAGAGCAGCACAGGCTCAGATACCATCCGGATTTTGTTACAGTCATCAGCGATTCTCTACCTCACCTTCATGGATAATTGAGTATTGGCTTCAATCCCATCTCTGGATCTTTCTAAACAACCATTGAGAGACAGATGAAAAAGACTAAATAAGACCTATTTTATGGAACAATTAATTATGCATCAAAATTACTCTACCACAGTCTCCTTGAATCGACTCTGGCGAACTGATAATGTAAAATTCAGAAGAAATGACGTCCCTCACTTATATTAAGGGAAGCCACAGGTTTGGACATCCTAAGTTTTCAAGCGCTTACTTTCTGTTATGGTGATAACTGACATGGGAAATGGTACTTTACCCATATATTCCAGATGAAGCCATATCTGGCAGTAAAGTCTGTGTTGCAAAAGAAAAGAAAATTTGAAGTTATAGATCTGAATTTGAGTCTCAGTTTTGCTACTCACTAGCCGAATAAGAATTACGATCTTGGGGCACCTGGGTGGCTCGGTCGGTTAAATGTCTGACTTCGGCTCAGGTCATGATCTCACCACTTTGAGGGTTCAAGCCCCGCGTCGGGCTCTGTGCTGACAGCTCAGAGCCTGGAGCCTGCTTAGGATTCTGTCTCCTTCTATGCCCCTCCCTCACTCACATTCTGTCTCTCTCTCTCTCTCTCTCTCTCTCTCTCTCAAAAATAAAAAGACATTTAAAAAAAAAAGAATTACAATCTAGATGAAATGAGACAATGCATAGAGGTATACTCAGCACTAGTGTTCACAGGGAGTACATGACACACATTGCTTATTTTGATACATATTAGTTATTTTATCTTTCCAAAGAATAGCCATAAAGCATGTAGCTAACAAACCCCGACTTCTCTTTTACACTGCTGAACAATTACTCATGGCGGTGGTCTTCTGTCCCTATCCCCACCCACCCAAAAGCACTAATGGTCCTTATTAAGTCTTCTGTTATCTTCCCTTTGCCTCACCTTCCCTTCCAAGGCCACATTTATCCTCAGGCAGTCAAGCTTCAGCACATTCCCTCGGGAATATCACTTCATCTCATTATTTCCTTTGTTGCCACATCTAATTTTTGAGATAATCCCCAAACACTATATGAGATAATCACCAAACGGAGGGTTGACACATACAGACTTCACTGTAGCCCAGAGGCTCTAATTCAAGAACAGGACACTCTACTGAGAAAATCTACCCAGGCCCTTCCGATAATTGTGCAAAACCCAAAGACACCAGTCTTCCACTGGCTGTCACAGATTGGCTACTGTAGTTTCACACCAGGGAAAACTGGAAAACACTCCGCTGAGACACTGATTCATTCCTGTGAACCTCAGCTACGATACCTAAGAAGGCTCACGCGTGTACAGAAAAGTCACTCAAACAACTCATAAGCCAAGGGCATGACCCTAAACACAAACAGCCCAGGCAGAAGGTCTGAACACGAGCAGGTGATTTCCAGAGATGCACGTGTGACCATTGTCCTGACAGCAAGTGCCATCCATCCACTTGTTTTATGGCAGAAAGCTGAAAAAGCGGACAGCTTGTTAGTTAGGCAAGAGAACTCCGGACTCCTGAGAGAGAGGGAGAGGAATGGTCTCCCAGGAGCCTTCTCGCTGTTGGCTTTCTGTCTCTCACATGCAGGAAAAGAGGTATCCATGTCACGTGCCTGAAAGCAGTTATGTGGGTCCTGCCAGTGTGATCATATGAACCCACCGAATGCAAACACCAACTCGAGAATGAATGCGAGACCTTAGATCTATTAGTTCCCCCCCAGGTGGCGATAATCTTATGTGGACACCTATGCGTCGGACAATTAGAACTGGAGTTCAAGGGGGCGCCTGGGTGGCGCAGTCGGTTAAGCGTCCGACTTCAGCCAGGTCACGATCTCGCGGTCCGTGAGTTCGAGCCCCGCGTCGGGCTCTGGGCTGATGGCTCAGAGCCTGGAGCCTGTTTCCGATTCTGTGTCTCCCTCTCTCTCTGCCCCTCCCCCATTCATGCTCTGTCTCTGTCTGTCCCAAAAATAAATAAACGTTGAAAAAAAAAATTAAAAAAAAAAAAAAGAACTGGAGTTCAGGCTGGCAAATATGCGCCACAGACAATCGACCTCATTTACTAACCGTCCCAAATGGCTGTCTCTCACAGAAAGGACCAGAGGGGACAGCCAACTTGGAAATACTATGGATGCCAGAGACAGTCACCTAGTGACTGAAAAGCTGGGAAAACCCATTTATAAAAGCCATGGGAAACAAGGACTTTACTGCAGGGTTTTTGGTTTTTTTTAATTTTTTTTAGCATTTATTTATTTTTGAGAGAGAGACAGAGACAGAGACAGAGAGAATGAGCTGGGAGAAAGGGAGACACAAAATCTGAAGCAGGCTCCGAGCTGTCAGCACAGAGCCTAGTTTGGGGCTTGAGCTCAGGAACCGTGAGATCATGACCTGAGCTGAAGTCCGATGCTCAACCAACTGAGCCACCCAGGCGCCTCTAGAGTAGGTTTTTAATAAAGGAAAACATATTCCATGGCCTTCCATGCCATTCCACTGTCCAAACCATTTCCAAAGCCTCGTGCCAAATCATGACTAAAACATGGGAAAAGTTATATACACAAGAGAACATCAACTTCAGGGCTTACCTAGTAACAGGACGATAGTCTGTATTCTCTTGCAAGGACAATGCTCCAGACCCATGAACATTCTCATATTATCCCAGGTTAAAGAAGCATCTGTGCAATCAACAGATCGCTATCGACAAAAGAGATTTTCAGCTTTTCACATCTGTGGGCCCTGCTCCTGGGCTCCCAGGGAAAGCTGTACTTAAACATTTACCAAGGTCAAAAATGACTCAGCAATACCTCAAAGCATGGGCTCTGTTTCTGTCCCGAGCACACACTCACTGTACATCTGCTTCATTAAAATAATAACCAAAAAGGAGCGATCTAAACACAAAAGATAAGAAAAAGGAAGAAACTGCCCTTGTTTCCTTAAGATTAAAGTCATACACAGCCCTGCATACACTAGGGACTTAGGAGGTCTGCAACTTTCTGAAATGTCCTTTGTCTAACGATGTGTAACTTTTTATGTAAAAAAATGTATACAAGCCTACACCAAATGTTCCTTTGCCCCAACGCTCTCTTTCTTTATGAAGGTTGTGTATCCAGAGCACCTGTCTTAACTTGGGCTCTGAAAAGGTGTGTTCATTTTGTGTTGGCATTATCCCTACTTCCTCCCTTTGCCCAGCACCGTCCTGGCACCGTCAGGAAGAAAACATGGACAGGACTAGGTCCTGCCTGGCTCATACCTTGGTTCCATTCCAGAAGAACAATAGAACGTAGCATGCATACAACAGCACAGCCTGTGATGCAGCCTGGGGGCAAAACAATACGGAAATACCCTTGAGAGGCCTGGCACAGGCAGAGAAAACAACTCAAGGAGGCTTCGACACTCAATTATACAGACAAAATGACCGTAAATGCAAACGTGACTCAGGAAAGGAAGAGACTAGAGTGTCTAAAATAATCAGAGGAGGCTTCCCAGAGAAGAGGGTGTTTGAGATGACCTGAAAAAGTCCCAGGGTATTTTGTGAGGATAAGGAAGGACCATCATAGTGAGAGCAGAGAGACTTGAAGAGAGGGGCTCTGCTGTCAAACACAAGTATTGGAAACTACCCTATCACCTATTAGAGCCTCCTGACTCCCAACCCGCTCCTAAAATGCTCAGGGCTTCGTAACCAGAGCACTGCCGTAAATCGATAGATTCATTTTCACATTCTTTCAGCCATATCTACAAAATGTGCCTCTTTTGATAGAGGTACAAAGAATAGAAACAAATGCACAGCTACATCTTCAACCAAGGGTGCTGTAACTGCACTGGGTCCTTGGACCCAACAACTGTAGAAATGAGGCGGCACCCAAAATTTAAAGACACAGGCAAAGCGTGATTAAGGCAACGGGTGCAGCTGAAGGGAGACATAGTCCAGATCAGGGTGTTAGACCGGCTCCCCAATGATGGCCAGGGAACATTCCAAAGGGGCTGAGGTGGAAACTGAATGATGGCTAAGTGTATGGGCGTGGGGAATTGCAGGAAAGTGGGCAGCCCAAGGGCCTTCCTCCCTCCTAGGTTTCAGGACCACGTTAAGCCTCACCTCTGGACATGTTTTTTAGCATGAAAATGAGGGGGGAAAGCCAGTGGAAGGTCAGATCCTCCTAGACCAGTTTGAATGGGTCTAAATTTACAGACTCTTCCTTGGGTCTGCCCTCCCCTCTGCAAGGAAAGTGACACCAGCCAGCAGGGAGTTGTCCCCAGGCACACAGGGGCTTGTCCCCAAGGTCCCTGACTGGCTCAACAGATCTAACGATACTTTTACTCACTTTAACATCTAGTTTTTAAGTCACAGTCAAGCTGAATTACAAACAGTGAAAGCTAAATTATTTTAGTGGTATAGAAATGTTGACAGAAAAATACAACTGAGTAGAAACAGCTTATGCTAAGATAAGGCGTGTTTATTAAACTACTGTTAGGATTCAATGGTCCTACCGTCCTCCAAGACGGTTTATTTTGCACACACGGTCAATTATCCTTCAGGGGACTCAGAAGCAGAAGTAGCTATGGCTGTCCCCACTTCAAAGATGAAGACACAGGGACTGGTTAGGTGACTATTCCGGTTTACTGTCATGGAGAACACAGTAAGGTGTATGAACAGTTACAAAGAAAACTTGGGCCCAAAATGGTATCACTTAGGGGCACCTGGGTGGCTCAGTGGGTTGGGTGTCCAACATCGGCTCAGGTCAGGATCTCATGGTTCATGAGTTCGAGCCCCACATTGGGATCTGTGCTGACAGCTCAGAGCCTGGAGCCTGCTTCGGATTCTGTGCCTCCCTCTCTCTTTGCCCCTCCCCCGCTTGCGCTCGGTCTCTCTCTCCCTCAAAAATAAACATTAAAAACATTTTTTTTAAATGGTATCACCTGTGTTAAGGCCCATGTCAGCAAACCAAGACTTCTACCTAACCTAACTGCAGTTTCAACACCCCCCTCCCCCATGCTTCAAGGAGCCAAACTGGAATTTCCTGGTTAACATTAAGAGATAATCCCTTGATAGACCCTTTCCAATCCCCTTAGGAGGGAGACCTTGCCTAAAGCAATGCATTCCTGGCTAATTAGTTCCTTCCTTCTTCCTTCCTTCCTTCCTTCCTCCCTTCCTTCCTCCCTCCCTTCCTTCTTCCTTCCTTCTTTCCTTCCTTCTTTCCTTCGTCCTTCCTTCCTCCTTCCTTCCACCTCCTCTCTACCTTTAAAAAACCTTCCATTTGGGGGGCACCTGGGTGGCTCACTTAGGTCATGAGTTCCTGAGATCCAGCCCTCCACCAGGCTCTGTGCTGACAGCACCTGCTTGGGATTCTCTCTCCCTCTTTCTCTGCCCCTCCCCCATTCTCTCTGTCTCTCTCTCAAAAATAAATAAACATTTAAAAAATAATAATAATAAGGATGAAAACCAAGGTAGAAATTCCCAAAAGGGGCATTATGTGTTCCTCTGAGATGATTCTAGGCTTATATTGTCAGTCTACAGTTTTAATGTATTGTATATTAGAGCACATATGCAATATTATACTACAATCCGTAATTTCATGGATATTATTACTTAAGATGAAGGTAAAAGAAAGGAACTGATTTAAACTTTCTTAATGTTTGTTTATTTTTGAAAGAGAGACAGAGAGAGAGAATGAGCAGGGGCAGGGCAGAAAGAAAGTGGAACAGAAGATCTGAAGCAGGCTCTACAATGACAGCATAGAGCCCAAGGTGGGGCTCAAACTCATGAACTGTGAGATCATGACCTGAGTCAAAGTCGGACGCTCCACGGACTGAGCCACCCAGGTGCCCCAAGAAGGGAATTGATTTAAAGAAAAAAACTGAATATAGTAGATGAATAAAATACTATAAACATTAAAACAGGAATAATGTAACATGATATAATGTATGATCTAACTTAATACTATTTATTATTTTAATATATTTTACAGAAATCATATTTATATAAATGTTCAAATATATTGTGTATTATAATGCATAATTTATAATTATTGTATTATATTTTACTTAGAAGGTTAATAATATACATTGTACTATATACATTGTATATTGTACTGTATTGTGCTATTATATATACAATATATTATATCATTGCAGTGTAATATATAAATATATATTTTATAAGCAAATACATGTTATATACATATATGTAATTATATATTATATGTTAACACAATGCATGTTATAGTACCACAACATAATATAAAACATAGTATATAATATAAATAATAAAATATAAAATAGTAATTAAATGTAGACATAGTAGAGATTGTAGGAGAACTGGGGAAAAGTTGAATTTCAGGAAACACAGAACTAAGGCATTTAAGAAAGTTATCAGACAGCAGAGGTGGTAATACAAAAGGCACTAAGCAGGAAACATCTTTAGGATCCTGGAATTCCAATGGATAGCGAGGAGGTGTGGGGGGGTGTGGGAAGGGGTGGGGAGTAAAGAGCCAGGCCCGTCCCTGGAGCCCTAGGAGGCCAGGGGAGTCCTTCGCTGGGAAAGCACAGGGAGGGAGACAAGGAGGAGGAGGCCTGCAGGAATGGGAAAGGCCTGTAGGATTCCCAGGGAAGGGGTCCAGCATGCAGCTGAGGGGGGAGATTATCTACAGGAAATAGAACTTTAAGCATGGGAGAAGGGAAATTAGCAAATCAATCCATTCCACACTCCAGGCCTCAAGAAAATTCCCAGAAAGACAGACCTAAAGAGAAAAACCAACACTCTGTACTGCATCCCAACTTGCTGGGTGATTTTTTATGGTAAAATAGGGAGTTGGAGAACAGTCAGCCACAAAACACTTGCTTCAAAAGAGCAAACCAATGAGCTTCCCTTCCTTGCCGGAGGCCGGCCACACCAGAGGAGTCAGGAGCCTGAAACCACCCCCAGCCCAGCTGTCGGGAGACTCTGTTATGGGGCACCAGGGTGCAGACGGGAGCATCCCCTCCTTACTGGCCTTGTCCAGGAGAGACCCTGAGGGCCCTGCTTAGACTCCCAGCAGACGTCATTCGTTCCTACTGCAGACACTGTCCTCACATGGAGGACGGAATTCTAATTCCAACACACCATTTCACCTCGATCCCACTAGTGCACAATCCTACAGGGAGCCTGATGTCTTGAGTCACAGCAGAAGACCTTCCCCGGTGGCGAGCAGGTCTACCTGAATAATAAGCCTAAAATCAGAGCCAAACTTTGCTAAAAGCTTTGCTAAAAGCTAAAAAAGCTTGTGATGTAAAGGCAGAAGAAACGCTTCGGCACATACAGCCTCCTGCTTTGTGCACCATCCCGTTCTCCAACTCAAGGGTTGGCAAACTTTCTGTAAAAGACCAGAGTAACCATTTTTTGACTTTGCAGGTCATACGGTCTCTGGTGCAACTACTCAACTCTGCTGGTTTCCCAAAAACCGCCGTATCCAATTTGTAAACAAATGGGCATGGCTGTGTTCCAATAAAACTTTGTTGATAAAAGCAGCCAGGCTGGAATTGCCCAGAAGGCCATCTTTGGCCCATGGGCTATTGTTTGTCAAGCCCTTGTCCTAATGAGTCAAGTATTTGCCTTCTCTGCCCACATTCTCCCTTACCAGAACTAGGTTCGGCTGCCTTGAAATATATTATTGCCTTTCTCCATCTCCACTGTGAGATCCACCTAGACTCCAGGTCCTGCTCCCCTGCTATGGCTTTGTATTTTCCTTCTTTCTTTCTCTCATTCTTTCTTCTTTCTTTTATTTGAGAAAGATTGCAAAAGCAGGGGTGAGGGGCAGAGGGGCGGGGGAGAGAGAGAGAGAGAGAGAGAGAGAGAGAGAATCCCAAAAATCCCAAGTAGGCTCCATGCTGGAGCCTGAAACAGGGCTCAATCCCACAACTCTGGGTTCATGCCCTGAGCTGAAATCTAGAGTCAGACGCTCGAATGACTGAGCCATCGCCCAGGAACGTTCACCGAATGGCCATTTACAATGTGTTGGTGTCACGCTTAGGTTCTTCATACACTGTCTTACTAAATTCTCAAAACAACCTAATGAGAGGGGTGTAATTATATGTCCATTTTACAGACACAGAAACTAAGGCTGAGAGGGGTCCCTTTTTCTTTTCATGGCCATGCAGGGTGAGGCCAAGTTCTCAACGTTTATTTATTTTGGGACAGAGAGAGACAAAGCATGAACAGGGGAGGGGCAGAGAGAGAGGGAGACACAGAATCGGAAACAGGCTCCAGGCTCTGAGCCATCAGCCCAGAGCCCGACGCGGGGCTCGAACTCGCAGACCGCAAGATCGTGACCTGGCTGAAGTCGGACGCTTAACCGACTGCGCCACCCAGGCGCCCCTGAGGCCAAGTTCTGATTCCAATCTGTTTGGATGCAGAGGCAGGGTTCTTAAAGGCTCAGTGGGCTGCTTCCCAGCAGCACCTGTGGCTGTTTAGACAGGTGTCCGCCAACAGCTCTTCCTCTCCTATCCCCTGGGGGGCGCATCTTTGCGTCATAACCGAACCCCGCTGGACAGCGATAGGCCCCACCAAATAGCATCTTCCTCTACAGGCAACAGCTCTTCTACTTTTCACAACGTTTTCACAGGCAACGCAAATACAACTGCCAGAGAAGGTCCCATCCCACTATGACCAGAAAATGTTCATGTTTGTAAGCCTATATATTAAGGATGTCTCTATGTCATGCCTCCCACAGCAGTCAAGCCCCCAAGGGTATCAGAGATCAGCCTGTATCCGCAACCCTGTCCCTTAGGATCAGAGTTGGTTAGGGAATCCTGCCGTGCCTGGAAATCTCAAAACGCAGCGTGTGTTCCCCCAGAATATTCCCACATGGTAACAAGGCTAGGGGAGCTGAGAGGAATGGATAATGTAAACACATCCAGCTGGGGCCTCGGAGACTGCTGGGGAGGGAAGGCTGCTTCTCAACAGAAAAGATCCAACAGGAAAAACTGAAACAAAGTCAATGAGATGATTTTAACACCCTGCTCTTCTTCTTGGGAAGGAGGAAGAGACTGTAGCCCTTCTGTGGAATGCCCTCCAGTGTGGTTAAGAAGAATAAAAACGGGTAAAAAGAGCATGAACTGCTCTGACCCCACTGACAATGTACACGTCATCACTACACCAAGAGAGGAGAAAGGATCTGAGAGCAAATGAACCAAAGTTCACATGCAGCCTGGGAATGCAGCGAGAGCAAGCATCACAGGGGTGCCTGAGCTCAGCACCTCCACCCCACCAGCCTCCCCGATGACTCTCTTCCTTTGCAATTGTGGAATGTGTTCCCATGTGGCAATGCATCCTAATTCAGGTCTTGAAAATGAGCCTTCAACCCACCCTCCATCACAGGGAGCATCTCCCTGTGGCCATGTGTGCTCCTGTCCGATGGTGCCGAGAAGACCTTTTTGCAGCAGGATAAATGTTTGCCACTGACAGTGCTGTGCGGTCCCCACCTGGGATGTTCTGACACAGGCTTGAGGGACTAAGTCCTACATGCACATCTGCTTTCCCCCTGTGGCCAGGTACATAATGCTGCCATGAAAAGGACTTGGATACATCAGTTTAAAATAGCTGCCAGGGAAGCAATCTGTGTGTACAAGGTACCAGACTAAGCAAGCCCGTGAACATGACAGCGAGCGGGCTGGATCCTCACCCCCCAACGCAAGGGACACCCAGGGGACACATCCGAGATGTAAAGCAGAACACGGCCAGAGCGCAACAACTGAAAAAATAGGTGTGGTTGTCACAGGAGATGAAAGAGATTGTGTAAAGTAGATATGCTGAAGAAAACAAAAAATACAGAAGGTAGAATCTTTCTGAAGTGATATAAGAAATCTACTAGAGCCAATCAGTGAGTTCCAAATCAAGAAAAATTTTTTTAAGTTTTATTTATTTATTTTGAGAGAGACAGAGATAGCACAAGCTAGGGAGGGACAGAGGGAGAGGGAGAGGGAGAGAAGCAGAGAGAGAGAGAGAATCCCAAGCAGGCTCTGCATTGCCAGCCCAAAGCCAGATGTGGGGCTTGAACCCACGAACCCTGAGATGATGAAGTGGGCCAAAACCAACAGTTGGATGCTCAACTGACTGAGCCACCTACATGCCCCAAGAAAATTTTTTAAAAATAGTTTTCATCCCTAAATGCAAATGCTATGGCTTCCCCCCAACCCCCCAAAAAAGCATATTAGAGATTTCGCTTTGTATCACTACTGCTTAATTTTTGGAAGTCTGGCCAAGGGCACTTTCATGAAGTATCCTTTTTGATATTGGTAAATGTGAACAAATAGTGAGGTTCTGGACTGAAATTCTAATGAGAAACCAGTAGAGATTCTATTCAAAGTATTTTTCAACAGCATCAAAGTTTGCAACATCAGCCACAGGTTTAAGCAGTGAGCTAAAGCTTTCAACTAACAGCGTACTTAACTACATAAATACATCTTAAGCCATTCTCACTTCAAGACAGACAGCAATCCATGCTCTTTGATATAACAACTTTTTTCCCGAGTATGGGAAGATTTACCGATATGAAAATTGACCAATGGCGAGTTTCTAAAAGCCAAAACTTATAGCCTTAAAATTTCATAGCTAAATCCACACAAAGTTTTCAGTCAAAAGCTTTGCTTGGGTATATGCCTAGAAGTACAAGATGTGCCTTTGAAAAGCATGAGGTGACTATTATAAACCCCATGGCCATCATTCTATGTCACATTATATGCATGCAGCCTCAATAAACATTCAGCCTAATTATTATTTTTCAATATTTTAAATAACACATAATCTTAAGAATAAATCCAATACTAAGACACAATTTCCTTTAGCCACCTAGCAAAAAGTTCAGCACTGTAAGAATTAGTACCCATGTGTTTTTTTAAACACTCATGACAGTAGACTCTATTCTCAGAAAACCATGATCCAAGGTCAAAACCATGGTAAGTGTCTTTCACTTCCTCCCCAAAATTCAGTATGTTTGTGTCAAAACTAATATACAATTATTACATAGAATTTCCTTGGAAGCTTCCAGAAAGAAAGAAGACTACCTCAGTGACAATACAATAAAAACTACATAACCAAATCTCAGTAGTCAGATGACTTGGAAACAACTCCTTCTTAACACCTACTGAGTAAAACTACTATGGAGAGGGTACCTGGGAGGCTCAGTCGGCTGAGCATCCAACTCTTGGTTTCAGCTAGGGTCATGATCCCACAGTTCCATGAGTTCTAGACCCACATCTGGCTCTGCGCTGGCAGCACAGAACCTGCTTGGAATTCTCTCTCTCCCTCTCTGTCTGTCCCTTCCCTGCTCACGCTGTCTCTGTCTCTCTCAAAACAAATAAAGAAACATAAAAAAATTAAAAATAAAAACCACTATGGCTAAATGCATTATTGGGCCAATATGCTCCAAATACTCAAGAAAGCAAAGGACAAATTAGTCCTGTAGATACCGACTGTTAAAACCTGTCTACAATAGTTCAGTTCAATGTTTATGATGTCTGAATCCTAACATGTTTTACAGATTCAAAAAGCAAAGTCCAAAAACTCACCCATCAACAACACATCATTCAAAAAGAGAGACTGGCATCAAACAGACTCAACTAATAATTATTTGACATGAAACAGAAGAGAAGACACAAGCTCCCTGAGAAAAAGTCAATCCAATCAGTGTACCAAGAATACTTTGAGAGATGTTACTTGTCATATTTACGCACAAAAATTCTCCATTCTTTCAGACCACTGTTCTCCAAGCACTGTGATGTACTAAACAAAACTCTTGCCAGAGACAAATCCAGGGCAGGAAAGAAAAAGTGCTTTTGATTTACATATCCTGTAGCCCTACGATGAATGCCCACAGAAATGCTGTCAATTATGTCTTTTACACGTATGTATGTCTTTGGCTGTTTACTACCCCTATCCTTTCAGTAGGGATTTAACACCAGAATTTTCCATTATCCAAATTATTCCCTTTGCTTACTTTTCAAAGCACCTCATTTAACTCTTTTAAGTCACCAGGGTCCTCATTAGTGATGAGGAGATGCCATCGGCTATGACCTGGATACACTTAGCTCACAAAGAGCCTTACTTCCAGCATGAAGCCACATGTATGGCAGGTTTTGGGGGCAGGGAGGGGTGGGGATGGCTATTTTGGTAAAAACTGTTGGCCATAAGATTACAGTACTTTCACACTCGTTTACAGACCTGAAACCTAACAGCAAAAATGAGCACTTACCTTCTCAGGTAGCCAACATGCCCAAAGGGAGAATGTGAAGTATCTCGGTTCAAAAAAAAAAAAAAAAAAATACTGGCTGTCCTCAGTAGATATCAAAGCTTTTATTAAAAAAAAAAAAAAAAAAAAAAAAAGAACACACACACTCTAGACTGTTAAACTAATGAACACTGTCCAAATGCCCACCTTTTTTTTTCTGCTCCCACTTATAAGACTTGTGAAAGAAAGAAAAAGAGAGAAAGAAAGAGAGAGAGAGAGAGAAAGAAAGAAAGAAAGAAAGAAACAAAAATTCATCACTGTTTCCCAAAGCCCAGAGAAGCTGGGTTTCCAATTCCTTCATAGATATATACATACATACACACACACACACATATATGTGTGTGTGTGTGTGTGTGTGTGTGTGTATGTATATATATATATTTTATATTAACTAAGTGCCATAATGTATATATAAACTCACGTAATCTTCATAACCGCCCGATGAGAGACATACTCTGTATTTCTCTTTTTACAGAGAGGGAAACTCAAGTACAGAGAGAATAAGTAACTTGTCCAAGGTCACACAGCTAATTAGTGGCAGAGCTGGGTATGAGCCCAGACAGAATGGCTCCAGAGGCAATACACAAAGCCACGAGGCATGCTGCAGGAAAACAGTAAACAACCCAAAGGAGAGTCTGATTGCTCCGCTCAGCAGGAAAGTTTGCAGAGAAAAATTTCAGAAATTAGGATTTCTATAGCTTCCTACAATAAAAAAGACTGGGAACATTTGGGGACAAAGTTATCTTCCAATGCCGGCTCGCACACTATTTCTATATCAACTTTAATTGTTACACAGGGATACCCTTTTACAAACCTGGTTAGCTGATATTTAGAAGCCAAGACCATGGGCAAATAGGAAGACACAGCCAACTACAGAGAAGCAAATTTCCAGACTCACGAAGTAGCACAGTACTGAAGATACTAACCGCTAAATGTGATGGAGACACTCCAGAAAACAACTTCATTGGTTACTTAACACAGTGGTTTGTAAGCGCTTCAAAAATGAAAGGAAGGATATAAATTTGGGGGAGGACAATCTGAAAAACTGTCAATTATCTTAAATGATATCCTTGACCTCAGGAACTTCTCTCTTGGCAATTTTTCCCCAAGAAATCATCAGGGATGCTCACCATTATAAAAATGATTTCAGGGGTGCCCAGCTGGCGTAGTCGACTCTTGATCTCAGGGTTGTGAGTTCGAGCCCCATGTTGGGTTTAGAGAGGACTTAAAAATAAAACCTTTAAAAAAATGATCTTATATAGGTTCTTTCTATTTTTTCAGTATCCAAAATAAGGAAAAGGATTAAACTGATTACAGCCATATGATGGGGGAAAAAATTGGATCTATTAAGAATGTTTAATGGCATGGGGAAATCAATAGAAAATTACATGAAAAGAAATCCAAGTTTCTTTATACAGATACAAAGCAAATACCGTATCCATCCACTTTGCATAAATACATTATACCACAAATAATCATTATCTCTAGGTGGTGGGACTACACAAACATTGTTTCTTATGGCTTCTGTTTTGCCAATTTTCTAATACGAAGAGTTATTAATTTTATAATCTGGAAAGGAAAAAGAAACTTTTAAGAGGAAAGGCATTTGGTCATGAAGCCTACATTATTACAAAGTTTAAAATAGTAAGTGCGTCAACTTAACTGTCACTAGACTTGGAGATCATGAGACTGCAGTTCCCAAGGAATACGTGGATTCAGTGAGGGATCTGCTAGCCCTGGTGACATTCTTGTAGAGAAATGTGGGCTGGCTGATAGTCAGGGTTCACAGAGTTGCTATTACTTTTAAGGCTGTACCAAATATCACGAATGAGCAGATGTCTAACAACACAAAAGGTCCTATGTCCGAGCTCTGGCTGTGGCTGATGAACTCATGCCTTGAGCCCGGGTTCCCAGGGTACATTTTTCAAACTCCCAGCTAGCGAGAAGCCCCGAGGAAGAGTTAAATGTGTCAACGGCAGGTGTGCAAATCGGGGGCGGGTGTGGGGGGAGAACCACTAATATTGACCATGTTTCTGGAACAGAATTGAGTACACATTTGGGTCTCACCAACAGAGCAACTCTATAGCCAGCATTTTCTGAACCTAAATAAGTAAACACTGGAATTATGATTCACATGATTCTGACAGGCTGAAACACAGGTCTGAAACCAAGATGCTACAGAAGAGTGTCAATAAATATAGAGCCATACATTCAGTTCAAGAACAATTTTACAAGTGTTACTTGGCAAGGTTTGTGTGAGCAATGGCCATTTTAGACCAACAACAGTCAGTACCATGTGGCATCTTTGACAAAGGATGTTAACAATCCCATCTGAAAGTGCTGAGTACATTTCTAACTTTCTTATTTGGAAAGGGAATTCAGCAACAGAGGGCAAGTACAGAAGAATATGATCAGGGACATTGTAAGTCTGATCAGGAACATTCAAAGAAACTGGGACTATTTAATGAGGAGGGCATTTAAGGGGAACTAACCAATGTTTGCTCTGTGATTCTACGAAGGTGGGGGGGGGGGCATCCATTTATTCTGCTAAACTGGAAACTGCAGTCTGTCGTCTTTTGTCTCTACCACTCCGCTGAAACTGAGCGTCAAGGTCAGCAATGACCTTCAAATTTGCCACATCCAAAAGGTACTTCTCTACCCCACTGTAACAGACTCCACAGCATCCGATACATAGCACCGCGCCCCTCCTTACAAGACTGCCATCTGCTCGTCTGGGACACTTCACCTCACCTCTTTTTTTCTCTTCCTCCTTCACACAACCTATAGATGTCAGATGCTGATCAACTCTTGACTTCCTCATCTTTATTCTTGCTCAATGACTTCACCAATCCCCGTGGCTTTAAAAAGTCTCTACACTGGGGTGTCAAGGGGGCTCAGTCAGTTGAGCGTCTGACTCTGGATTTCGGCTCAGGTCATTACCTCAGGTTTTGGGATCGAGCCCCGTGTTGGGCTCCATGCTCTCAGCGTAGAATTCTCTCTCTCCCTGTCTCTCTGTCCCTTTCCCCAGCTCATGCTCTTTCTCTCCCTCTTTCTCTAAAAAAAGTCTCTACGCTGACCACACCCATTTAAAGTTCCACTACAGACTTTTCCTCAGAACCCTGTATAATCAGAAGCATTTCAAATGTTCTCTGCTAATACAAACTCCTGCCTCCGCATCTTTACCCTTCAATGTGTGTCTTCCCCAGGGCACCTGGGTGGCTCAGTCGGTTAAGCGTCCAACTTCGGCCCAGGTCACGATCTCGTGGTTTGTGAGTTCGAGCTCTGCACAGGGCTCTGTGCTGATGGCTCAGAGCCTGGAGCCTGCTTCAGATTCTGTGCCTCCCTCTCTCTACCCCTCCCCTGCTCGACTCTATCTCTCTCTCAAAAATAAATAAGCATTTAAGAAAAATTTTTTTTAAATGTGTGTCTTCCCCTCCTAGCACCATAGGCTCAGTTGCTCCGACCAGAAACCTTGGATCTGTCCCTGCGACATCCCTTGCCCTAACCTGTCACATCCAACACGGTGCTAGGAAGTCCACTCCACCTTCAACATGGGTCTCAAGTCAGACTACTCCTCAACATCTCTCACTATGACATGGCTTCCCAAGAACCTCCTGATCATCTCCAGACCAGTCTGCTCAGAACATCAGCAAAAGGTCTGTTTAAACATGTTGGGTCATGACTCTCCCGTGCTTTAAATGTTCTGTTGGTTTTTTTTTTTTTCTTTCTCCTTAAAGCTTAGTCTGCCACCTCCTCTTCAAATATTTTTAAGTTTATTTATTTATTTATGTGCATGAGCGGGGAAGGGACAGAGAGAGGGAGAGAATCTCAAGCGGGCTCTGCACTGTCAGTGCAGAGCCCCACATGGGGTTCAAACTCACAAACCGTGAGATCATGAACTGAGCTGAGGTCTAGGGTCAGATGCGTAACCGGCTGAGCCACCCAGGTGCCCCAACTCTTTAATGACTTCAAGGCCATGCACTTTGCAAAAAAAAGGAAAGAAAAAAGAATCTCCAAATCATTATCAAGGCCTCAAGACCTTTCAATATCACAATCCTACATCCCTGTCACTCCACACCCAGTACCATTCTCCACCCTCTTGGGCCACACTGGTTTGCTCTCATTTTTAAGTGCAGGAAACTCCTTCTGGTCACGAGGCCTTAGCACAAACTGTTCCCACACACTCTGCCAACTGCTGACGACTTCTTTTCTTTCATGCCTCAGTTTCAAAGTCAAATCCTTAGAGAATGCTCCCCTGATTACCCTGTCTGCTGTGTACCACCCCCCACACCTCCTATTATATTCTACCTCGGCCCTTTCTATCCCTTTCCTGGCACTGATCATGACTTCCAAGGATTTTGTTTCTTAATATTTCCCTCTTTCCCGAACACTGTGTCCTTGGAATGTCCTTATTCTCCATCCTATGTGCAAGGCTCAAAAACTTTTACAATGTGAAGCAAGAAAGGAATAAAACCAGACTTGACCTCGATGTAAAGAAAATCTTCCTAAAACTAACAGCCATCTGGAACAGCCAGCCTTGTGGGCACAAACTGCGATTCACAGGAAAAGGGTTCAAGCAGAAAGGTGGGTGACCACTTTCATCTATGATGACAGAAAGGGATTTCCCATGCAGGGTGGGATACTGGGCCAGATAATCCCTTCCATGTAGATTCTGGTTTTACAAACAGAATTTGTAAGGAGTTTCAGGTTAAAAATACACTCCCAAAGTAGCAGACAGCCTATTATTTTTTCTGGAGCAGAAATTTTTCCTCAAGTGGCCCCGCAAAACCACTTGATATCCTGCCCAGCAGTGACTTCCTGAAGTGAAATCAGTGCGGGCTCCCTCTGCGCAGCCTGCCAGATGTGGTTGGGGACGAGGACAACCCACGGTGCCCTTCTTTCCAAGCTCTACAAACACGTGGCCCAGAAACAAGCTGGCGGATCAAGGAAACCCTCTTGCGGTAAACCTAAAGCTGCACTCTCCATTCATTTGTGACGCTGCTCTGTAAACACACCAGGATCGCTTTATTTAGCGTCACACCCATTAATAATGCAGCGATCTTTACAGAGGCAGGCAGAGAAAATTAGTCCTGAGTGATTTCGTTACTACAGCGTATACGCGAAGTCAAAGGGTCGGAGAGTCCCATTACAACTGATGTAGAAGCTACTGGCAATGCAGGTATCAGCCACGGAGCTGTCCGCCACAGGACAAAGCAATTCAGGCGAGTTCCCCACCTCTCTATCTTCTGGAGTCCTACCGCAACCCTCATCTACCTCGTTGACAAGAGCAGAGACCTCAGGACCCACGCACAAGCCCTCCTTCTTCTACTTTCTCAGCTTCCTTCATCTCTAAATGTTTTAAGTAAAAACATTAAAACGTGTGACAAATAGTCAGTCGCCCCTGGTGGCAGCATCTTTACCCGTGATTATTTGTCAGCAGATCAGATAAGGTACCACCAGATATCACACAATGTTGCAAATAAGCTTTGGAGGCCATAAGCTTTGCCCTTAAATTTTTCTCAAAAAAAAAAAAAAATCTGTTCTCAGGCAAATGAACTTTTTGAACTTCAAACAGCCAAAGATATTTAAAATTCCTTTTTGTAATCTCCAGGGTTAATGACGCTGTGGAGGAATAATGTGTGGGGAAGAAGTGAATGTATAAACTCTTTTGGAAGGGCTGGTGGGTAATGCCTTTCCATTTAAAACACAAATGCCCTTGGGGCACCTGGGTGGCTCAGTGGGCTAAGCTAAGCGACCCAACCGACTCTTGAACAGAGTTTCCACTCAGCTCATGATCTCACAGTTTCGTGAGTTGAAGCCCCGCATTGGGATCTGCACTGACAGTGTGGAGCCTGCTTAGGATTCGCCCTCTCCTTCTGTCCCTCCCCCGTCTCATGCTGTCCCTGTTTCTCTCAAAATAAATAAACTTAAAAAAAATTTACAACACAAACTCCCTTTGATTCAGCAATCAGACTCCTGGATATTTACCATATGCATATACTCTAATTAGTAGATTAAAGTCAGTATGCAAAAGAACATTCATTTGTGGTATTGCTTATAATAGTAAGAACCTAGAAAACTCAAAATGCCTATTAGTGAACCACGGTACAGACATAAAATGGGATAATATTCGGTGCTAAAAGAGAACGAGACAGGCCTCTATGTGTTGATGAGGAAAAACCTCCAAGAGATATTAAGGAATAAAAGCAAGGGTTGTCTGTACCTCAACACATCTAAAGAGTCATTTGTGAGAATTCTGGAAGAGTATACGAGAAACTTAAAAGTGGTCACCCCTCAAGAATAGGTCTGAGAGTATATGAAATGTGACTATCTCATTTATTTTAAATTCTCCTGTACTGTTTTATTACTACATGTATTATTATTTTATGAGTAAGAATGGTAACTCTGTGCCATATTTTCTGCATGGTCTGGAAGCATCTACCTTCTCTTTGTAGGAGGGGGTAAGGGAGCATTCTCCCCAGGCTCCCCAAGGCAAGGCAGAGTCTGCTAAATGGGTGTTTGGCCACGCCTCTCCAGCCACAGCCTTCAGACATGATCAAGGCTCCTGCCCTCACTCACTCCTTCCTCCTTTGGGTGGCCTACATGCATAAGTAGAAAGAATGTTTAATTTCTGTTCTTCCAGTTTTAGGTCTAAGTCGTCCATCACTGAAAAGTGAACTTGAAAGAGAAAGAGTTAGTTATCCCACTGCAAAAGATACCAAAAGAACTATGAGTGTTTCCTCTAATGCTACTTATGTAATTATACTGTTACTGAGACAAGAATCAAACAAAAATGTTTTCAACTTTCAAGTATGTACCTGCAGTGCTTCCAAATTCCATGAGACCCAGAAAGATGGAGGTCCACGGAGCTTTCTTTCCCAATTTAGAATCTTGTGTTTGTCTCTCTCAAAAATACTAAGCAACTATTTCATCTAAAATTGCTTCCACACAAGAAATTCAAGGATACTGAAGTTGCAAAGATGAAGTGGAATCTACATTCCAATTTTCCGATGTTGAAGATCTTAAAGGGTATTTGAACTTGACTGGGTACTTATTCCATCAAAGACATGCCCCCAATCCCATGGAGAAGGAGAGGAGGCAAAAAGGAAAGTCACAAGACATCATACCTCTGTTCTTCCTATTATATGACCTGAGACTTAAGAAGGGTAACCTTTCCGAATCATATAAAAGCAGTCCCTACAGTGTTTTTCCTTTTTCAGAAGACTGTGGGGGCTCCTGGGTGGCTCAGTTGGTTAAGCATCCGACTCTTGATTTTAGCTCAGGTCATGATCTCATGGTCATGAGATCGAGCCCCACATTGGACTCTGTGCTGACAGCACAGAGCCCCATCTCAAAATAAATAAATTCACATTGGAAAAAAAAAAAGAAGACTGTGATACATACGCATTTACTGAAGTTTGTTTATTTATTCATCATTCATTCTCGGGGTCAGGGTTTATTTTTTTTGTTGCTGCTTTGGCTTTACCAATGGATATATAGAAAGTAAAGCCAAATGTCTACTGGAAAAAAAAAAGTCTAATATCTACGCAGCTGCAAAACTGCTCCCACTAAATCTGATTTTATGGAAGCATTCTGACACACACATACATACACACAGTGATTTCATATTTGGTTGGGGAGGGGTATTCAAGTAATTAGTGGCAAGGACAAACTAAGGCCGGGTGCACTGAGCTGTCTGTGGTACTGAAAACGACACCATAGCTGCAATGCACTGAGCTCTGTTCTTTCAAAGCCTCCTCATCACACTATTTTAATTCAGGCACTTCCGACCATGACTCACCTGAACCATCTTATTTTGCCAGAGTGTGTATAAACATTTTATAAAAGGTCACACTGACTTACTTTCCAAGGTTCTCCATGGAAATGTCAGGGCCTCCCCAAGCTTCGTTAAGCAATTCCAGTGGACAGAGAGCCAGAACTCTGGCTATCACGCTTTGCCTGAATGCAGTGAGAAATCATACCATGTACCAGAAACCCACACTAGCTAGCTCTCACCATCCAATCATCATGCTGGTATGCTAAATGGGAAAAGAAAAAACCTGTCTTTTAAGACCACATGCTACATCCAAAGACATGCTCTGATCAGCAACATAACCCCTGTGCTGAATTCTTTCACTCAGAGCAACTCAGTATGTTTGGAACTGTTAACAGTAAACTGAAAAACTCCTACTTGCTTAAAAATTATGAAAGAAATACACCTATAGCAGTGACATCAATAGGTAGAAAGAAAGAAAGAAAGAAAGAAAGAAAGAAAGAAAGAAAGAAAGAAAGAAAGAACAATTCTTCATTTTCCATACATATATGCACAAACCTGTGCTCTTACTTAGTTCCACTGGGCTTCAGGGTGAACTACTTTGGTGATACCACTAACTCTATTATCTCAATAAATTAGTACGTGTTTTTCTGGCTCTTGACTTCCAGCTCAGGGTCCTCAAGTGTATTTAGTCTATTTAGTCCTTTCCCCAATTTATACATTTTAAAAAGCAACTCAGATAAGAATTTGCAGCTTCAGCATGAGGAAGAAACGCCCTCAGATAAAATGCTGAGTGTAAAAGTGACACCCAAAACAACCAAATGATATTACCCGAGCATCTATCTTTAAATTCAGTGTGGCTGCTTTAACAGAAACTATATATCATATAAAATAAACCCAATTTAAAAAATCTAACATCCTGTGATATTTACATCGCCTTAACAGTAGAGAAGTTCACTGTGCTTACAAGTTTTAGAGGAACAACTCATGTCCTCAATTTTGTCACCCATGCCATACATCTTCTAATCAATAGATGTGTGCATTTATGAAACGGAAATAGTCCTCAAAGTGAGCCAGTGAATGGAATTCCAAGCGTGAAAAATCTTTAAAAATATGATTCCTTGTATTTTTATTAGTTTCTAGAAGGCTCAAGAGTGCTAATATGGTATCAAAAGAAATTGTTAACAACACATAATTAACATGTGGCCACTCCTCGCAAAGTCCTCTAAGTTATTTACAAAAGCCTCCCAATGATTCTGAAAAAGTCAGTGTTTTCAGGCAGAAGACACTTTGCTCTTGATATCATCCAATGTCTCCCTAGAGAATGCTCATGTAGCTGTGTGCTTTTCAGAAGGAAAGCCCAATGTTGAGAAAGCCAATGCTTACTAAACACACCAGCAAGCTCTCTTTCCAGGACGAATGAAATAAAACCATTCTAGTCCCCAAGTTTTGTTTTCAGTTACTTGATTTTTTAAAAAATACCTGAGAAGATTTTAATACATTGAACCTATCAATATTCCAAACTTTTAGATTTAGAGAGAAAACATGGACAAAGAAGCTATCTGGACTAGACGCTGGAGGTCTGGTCACACTCTGCCCTGTGTTGCTGGGCAATCTGGCAATCTACTCACCCCTTACGATTTCAGATTCCTCATCAGTAAACTGAGTCAAAGGACCATTCAGTCCTATTTTGTTCCTCCCATCTCCAAGTGTCTATTCTTAAAGTCAAAACAAGAAGCTATGCTCATTATGTGTCAAGTCATATTTTAGTATCGCTAAAAAATGTTCTCGAAAGAGGGGCGCCTGGTTGTCTCTGTCCGTGAAGCGTCTGACTTCTCGATTTCAGCTCAGGTCGTGATCTCACTTTTCTTCAAAAAGAAAAATGTCTAAAAGAATCTCAGAAGCCCCCGATCACAAGCACTGAATTAAAACGACCCTCTGCATATTATTAAAGTGTTCCAATGTGTGTTCGCCTTGTTCGGCCAGTACAGTTTTATGACTTACCTTTGAATATTCTCACTCTTGATTCACTAACTTTATCCCTTCAAAGTGGCACTGTCCCAAGTTTCTGCAAATGTTAAAGTAGGATGAAGGAATTCTCCAGGCCCCTTTAGGGCCAGGGGTGTCTTTATTTTGTTTGCATGATACTTAAAATTGGTTTCTTCCATGTTTGGTATGTGCTTGCTAATTACTAACCTAAAACTGATTTAACTTATAATTAATGCTCAATCATTCAAATGGCAAGTTCCATATGATGTTTTAAATTTAAAGGCAACTACAAAGGAAAGTATCCTAAATGTGAGGGTTTAATAGTTCCAAAAAATACTCAACGACTGCTCCCCCCCCCCCAAAAAAAAAAAAAAAACAAATCAGAAAATACGTATCAGTGTAAATTCCAAACTGGAAAATCCTGCTTAATTTTTGAAAACTCTAGTTATTTTACTTCACAAACTTTCCTATTCCTCTGACAGAAGGCTACAGCCAAGTAAACAACTCAAAGATGACCCACGAATTTTATACGAGGATTGTGAAATTGTTAGTAATGGCCAAATCTAACAATAGAGTTCCTGGCTGCATTTAAACAGAACATTTCCTAACAAGGCTGCTCACAAGGGCAGTGGCCTTTGCCCTTAAATGATATTTAAAAAAAAAAGAAGGCAATGTAATGATTGTAGCTAAAAATCGACCCAACTACCACGTATACAGAATTTGTATGCTAACCTTAGAACAGATTTTTTTTCTTCTTTAATGTTTGGGGATATGGAAAGAGTTCGAGTTTTTCTCATGTCTTATTTACATATATTAGCTAGGAATAACGTGCGCTTATTTTCTTCTAAGAAACATTTCTTCTCTAATGTCTATGTTATAAAAAATACTGTACAGAGATGGACCCTGTCTTCTGTAATGACGCACCCACTGGGAGTGGGTGTCCCAATCAAGAATACACATTTATTTACCCTACCGATTAAGGCTAGCACCTAACTGGCCTTAAGGAAAGCAAATGCAGTGACTGATTTAGAGAACTGTATCTACCTGAAGAATAGAGGGGGAAATCTTAAAGGTTTAAAGGGTAGAACCCAGAAGCGACTGCATGTTAACATGCTGTGTTGTTTTGTTTTGAACTTCTTGAAAGAACAGGTCAGGTGCTAACGCAAGACTACAGCGTGTGTCTTCTGTAACCTCAAGCAAGGACACAAGGGCTTGGAAAAAGCTGCCCTGCTTGTCCAAGCAGGCGGCAGCGCTCTGGGTCATTCATAAATAGCAGAGCCCAAGTTACCTGTATTTCCCTGGCGTGGTACACGATGATCAGCCCGAGCAGGATGATTGTGGAGAGACTGATAAGGCATTTCAGAGCTAAGGAATACAGTGACGCCTGCAACACAGTCAGACAGAAGCACTTTTAAGAAACAAGTACTTTTGACCACCTTCCGGGGGTGGGGGTCAGTCAGTCCCCAGCAACTGGAATCGAACTCCCAGGAGGAGGATGGGGATGAGGGGAGTACCTGTCTTGGCTCTGTGATCTGTCAGATCACTTGGCCTCAAAGGGAAGGGAGAGGAGAACAGGGCAGGCGATGGCCAGGCAGCGCATCCGCGCCATCACAGACTCAAGCGCAGATCCCGGCTCTGGAAACCGAGAGCGAGTTATTGCTGAGTTTAAACGCTTTGGGTTGAAAGGGGCCTCTGAAATCCCAAGCACACATAAAAGAATAGAGCAGGCTTTCCCCCACTGACTCCTGGAGCTACTTATTTAATGTGCCCAAATGAGCTGGGCACTCGCTGCCTCTAGAACTTTGGCTGCGCACAGAAAGGCTTCCTCTCCTAGAGTTGCCTGGAGGATCAGGGGTGCGTCCGAGCCGTGCTCACCGTCCCGGCGGGCACCTCCGACCGTCCAGAGGAGGCTCGGACCCGCCGGCAGAGAGTTCCCACCAGTGCTTACCCCAACCACCCAGCGTCCGGCCCGCGGCCCCAGAAGGCTGGGGCGGGGGGGGAAAGGGGGGGGGAGTGGATTCCAGCGCCTACCTTGTCGTAGGCGCCCCACGACAGCTCGGTCTCGATGACCATGACCACGATGCCGAACATGCCGAAGATGAGCGCGTAGTCGCTGAGCCGCTTGCGCTTCTCGAACAGGGCGCGCCGGTGGCCCAGCTTGTAGCCGATATTCTGGTTCTTCTTTTTGCTGGATTTGGTGCCACTGCTGCTGCCATGCCCGCTGCCGCCGCCGCCACCGCCGCCTCCAGCGCTGCCGCTGCCACCGGCTCCGTAGAGCGCCAGGTTATTGGAGTTGTTGTGCTCCGGCTTAGACACCACGATCTCCGGGGCTGAGGACGAAGCGGCGGCGGCGGCGGCTGCAGACGGGGAGGACGCGCAGCCACCTCCTCCGACGGGCGCGGGGGGCTGTAAGGGCTGCGCCTCCGAGTCCATTTCGTGCAGGTTCCGGCGGGACGCGCTCAAGTTGCTGAGCGGCCGCATGACGCCCCCGTTGTACCTGCAGCTGCTCATGGCTATTTCGGTGAAGGGGTTGCTCTCGCGGCGCGCCTGGGGCTGGTGGTGCTGGTGGTGCGCCGGGTGCGGGTGGTGGTGGTGGTGCGAGAGCGGGGGCCCGGAGCCCAGGCTGCCGAGGCTGCCCGTGGGGCTGGCGGCGGGCTGCAGGCTGTGGCACTGGTGGTACTGGGAGGTGGACGCCGGCTGCTGCGTGTACTGCTGCCGGAGCGCACTGGCATGGCTGGACGGCGTCAGCTCGCTCACATTGAGCTGGCTGCCCCGGCGCGACGAGCAGCAGCAGCAGCACGACGAGCCCGACAGCGGCGAGGAGGTGCGGGTCCGGAAGGCGCCGCCGGGCGAGGAGGTGCGGAGCAGCAGGGACAGGTTATCCCCCGCCCCCGCCCCCGCCGCCGGGGCACCGGAGGAGGCGCAGCTGTTGCACCGGAGGCATGGGCTGCTGCCGCCGCTGCCCGGCTGCTGGTGCGCGAGGTGCGGGTGGTGCTGAGGGTGCGGGAGGGACGCGAAGGGCGGGCACGGCTTGTCCTGGCTCTGTTGCTGCTGCTGGCAATGCAGGTGTGAGGAGCGCGGCGGCGGCGGCTGCTCTGAGAAGAAGCCGCGCTGGAACTGCAATGGGGTTTCCATGTCAGGGCTGTTAAAGCTGCAGGGAGACCAGGCGGTGGTGCACCCTGCGCAATGCGTTATGGTCGGGAGCGGGGACTCCTGCTGCTGGTGCGAGGAAGGGCCCATGCCGGCTCCGGTAGAATCCAGGCGGAGAGTCCGATTGGTCGGGCGCACCAAAACAATGGGCATGACATCACCTGCGGGGACCGAGACTGAGTTTGCGGCGCGCGCGGCTTAGGGGAGCGCGTGTGTGAAAGAGAGATGGGGAGGAGGGAATCTGCAGGATGAGAACCCTGGGGTGCGCAGGCCAAGGCAGAGTGGGGGTGGGGGGGCACCTGCCGTTTGGGAGCGCCTGGGAACAGCACCCGGCTGGGGAGCCCCAGGCAGTGCGGCCGGGCTGCAGGGAAAAGAGAGAAGAAAGGGGCGTCCCTGCCTCCCTCCTTCCTTCCCTCCCTCGCCGCCGCTCCCCCCACCCCCCCCAGCTGGTGCCGGACGCGCAGTCTAGATCACCTGCGCCGGGCACTGCAGCACGTTGGGCCACCCCAGCAGTGGGTCAGGCGCGGGGACAGTGCGGAACCCCTGCCACTCGTCCGCCCGCGTGCACGCCTCGCTGGGCTGCAGAACAGCAGCCCCCTCGCCTCACGCCCACCTCTCCCCAGTCGTCCCGCGGAGAGTGGGCAGCGGGCTGCCCGCCAAATAACTGCGGGGGCACCCGCTTAGGAGAGAAAAAGTTTGGCGACTGGCTACGCCAGTGCAGCAGGGCTTAGGGAGAACCCTGGAGCCTGAGCCCAGGTTTGGCCGCTGCGAGTTCCGAGCGAGCCCCGCGCCGCGATCATTCCCCCGCCGCTCGGCTCCGGGGCCGGGGAGTCGGGATTGGCTGAGCGGCGCTCTGGCCCGAGTGCGCTGCGGCGCTGGGAGGGTTAACCGCCTTGGCACTCGGGGCCGGGGGAGGATGGGGGCGGGGCCGGAGGAGGGGATCCCCACCGTCCGCGGGAGGAGCCCGCTCGGGCTTCCCGGGTCCCCCTGGCGGGGGCGGAGGGCTTTCCCAGCTACCGCCCGCTCACATTTGCGCCTTCCGCGGAACATGAGGGGCTGGCGCCCCCGGCCGCCGGGTCCCCGGGCTCTGGCGCTCTGGCCCTCTGGCTTCCCCAATGGGTAGGTCCGTTGGCTTCTGCGGCGGTGGAGAGGCGGCTTGCTCGAGGGTACGGGGGCTGCTCAGCGGCCGCCGGCCGCCAGCGCCTCTTCTGTTCCTCTTCCTCCTCCCCACCTGCAAAGCACAGACAAAGCAAAGGCGGGTGTCACTGATGCGCACACACCGAGCATCTCCTTGGCGGAACCCTGACTGCGGCGGTGGGTGGGAGAGGGGCCTGGAGCGGGCTGATTCGCACCGGTAGTTACAGCCTGGCTGGGAAATTATTAATAACGACAACTCCGGCTGAATGTCCACTCCGGGGACAGTGCTGGAGTTTGGCTGGAGTCGGGTATAATTATTTACTTTCTAATAAATCCATGAAAATGGCATTTTGTGTCTCACCAATTTCCTGCAATGTGCTCTTCTCTTAGGGGATATACCAACACAAAGCAGTAGGGGACCCTTTTCGAGGGCTGTGACTGTTCCGTCTTAAGCCTTTCGTCTTAAGCCCTTCTAGTTCGTTTTTCTTTGTAAATTGAAATCCCCGTCTCCCCGAGGAAGGAAATGGCAGACACTAGCCAGCTGAATATTTGTTTCCGTTTTAAATCGTAATTTTAAAGCGTGATTTTTATGATCAATATTATAATGAATTAGACCAAGAAATTGGAGTGTAAGCAGATAACCCTCATTAGGTAATTGGAATTTTCAGCTGGATCCAATTTCTTGATATTCTACTCGGCATCTGCCCTGAAGTTGCTTACCAGGTACCTTGTCCTCACAGTGTGTGTGCGCGTTTTCAATGCCATGGAGTGAATAATTCATTTTAGGATATCCTTTGGACACGGGTTAAACAATTTTAATGTTTTGTACGTGCAAGTAAACAGATCCACAAGAAGAAAAGGACAGGGTTGCTTTTAGGCCCATAGACCTCGACTTCAGACACTGAGTACTGTCACAATGGACAGTTTTCAATAGCCTTGGTCAAGCATAGAATTTGAATAGCTAAAAAGTGGAGACAGCATTTTGTTTTTATCATCTCCCATGATTTTTGGCAATTCAATAAAACATGTTTAGAATTCTGAAAGTCATCGAATCACTGGGGTGGCTGAGTAGATAGTGCGTGAATTTCACGGTGAGCATGACCATTGCAAACAGTTCTAATGAGCTGAATTTCAAATGACAATGAAGCCTTCCAAATCAAAAGTGATTCACCTGCTGGGGTGAAACAAAATTCAACTCAAGCACAAAATCAATCATACATTCCTTTTCACTTTATAACCCATTCTATAGGCTTCTTCCAATTGCTCTGTGTAGCTGAATCTAATGCAGGGGATGCCTGGGTGGCTCAGTCAGTTAAGCAGCAGACTCCATTTCAGCTCAGGTCATGATCTCAGGGTTGGTGAGATGGAGTGCCTCATTGGGCCTGCACTGACAGTACAGAGCCTGCTTGGGATTCTCTCTGACCCTCCCCCATGCGCATGCTCTGTTTCAAAATAAACATTTTAAAAAAGAGAAAAGTTTGATTCTTCTTTACAGATTAAATTCTTCAAGGAAGGGTTACCACGGTAAATCACTACTTTGCTTAACCTTTCATAAATTTAGAAAAAAGAGGACATAGTTGCCTCCCCAAATATCACAATTGTTGCCAGCTGCAAATTAGGTATAAGGTTGTAAGGTATATGGTGTAAAACACCATAAGGAATGGCTGTGTTCTATGTATCACACTGATTTTCTCAAATAGCAAGTTCAAGGCTTCAAAGAGAGGTTCCATACACAAAACAACAGGGACAAAATATCATGTCGTTTGCCATGTATATCTCTATGCCTTGGTTAGAGATTAGGTGCAGTACCATGAATCATAGAGAAACAAAGAGCGTTGACTAAGATGTATGGCAATGACGTACGGAGTTCCCATCGCTCACAAAGGATGCTCAGGGGGAGGACAGAATGCATACAGTAAGAAAGAAATGGAGATCTGACCCACAGTGTAAGGAATTGCCAGAATACCAAAACTCAGATTGATAGTGCTTCCACCCAGCTGGTTTTTGTTTTTTTGTTTTTTTGTTTTTTTGTTTTTTTTAAAGCTCATGAAATCATAACATGGAACTCGCCATGACTGGGGAGAGAGAAGTCAATCAGAGGTTTATCATCTTTCTGTTTTAAGGAATCACCTGCTCACACACACCCAAAAAAAGTCACCTTGCTAATAAATGACTGTGTGTGGAGAGTACAACAATCCTCTCTCAGTCCGATGATGAAAAACCTCAAGATGCCCCCAACAGCCTCTTGTTTCATTTTTTTTGCCGGTGTCCTCATAACCTGCTGGTTTGGGGCATCTTACTCTATTGGTTTGTGACACATTTAAGAAGTTCCTGTTTCCATCATTGTTCTCTTCTTTATAAAATTAACAAATGAGTCTTAAATATAGATGTAAACCTTTAAAAACGGTCTATCGTAATTTTGCCTTTTTTTCCTATAAAGGATTATAGAGAAACATGAAACAAAGTCAAACAGAGCAACAAAGACAATGTCCTTCCACAGGGATGGTGCTGTGCATGTAATAGATGCTCATTTATATTTCTAAGACCCAGGAGGGAAAGAGAGGGAAGCGATGAAGAAAGTTGGAAATAAAGGTCGCAAAACAAGCCCCATAACCCCTGAAGGATAAGCTTTTGGAAAATTACATTTGCTTCTCTTTCTGCCATGAAGATATAGAAGTGCTGGAATTTCTCTAGTTTAACACCAGAGGTCATACTCATCCACAAAATGCATTTCAAATCTAACCAATTAGATGCCTTCCTTGATTTCCAGTACCATTTTTTGAAAAATTACCTGTTTTTTTGGAATAGACTAGAACTGTGTTCCCGTATTTGTGAACATGCTTGTTCCCATATTTGTGAACATGTTCCCAAGCTTGTGAACATGCACAGACACATAACACCCCCCACACCCGCCCACACACACTTACTAGGTGTCTTAGAAGAAGAGTTTTCCCAGACCACATTGCGGGGGGGGGGGGGGAGGGGGGCTTGGAAAAAGTGGCAGGTTTGCATATGCCATTGCTGATAATTCTCTTTTTCACAGGAATTATTTGTGCCCTCCCCCTTCATTGTGCCTTCAAAAGCAAGACTCCCTGAATGTGGATACTTCTGGTCTATTTCCAAAGGCCATCAGAGCAGTTGAGGCAGGCACCCAGGGCATCTGGTACCCACAGTCTGAGGGAAACTTTGGCCTACAAAATAAATGTTTTTCTGAGATTTTCTTTTTCCTTTGCCCACATGATAAAATCATTTGGTTGGTGCTAAACAAAGAGGTTGCAAAAAGACACAGCCTGTCTGAACTTAGTCTGCTTAGTGGTAAATCTAAGTGGGGAATCACGGTAATACCAGAGTTATTTTCTTAGCACAATAACAAGTCCACATTTGCCAAAACAGAACAATTAAGAGGCCATAAGGACAGTTATTTTTATTTTTATATTAAAAATTTTTTTTAACATTTATTTATTTTTGAGAGAGAGAGAGACAGAGCCCAAGCCGGAGAGGGGCAGAGAGAGAGAGAGGAAGACACAGAATCCGAAGCAGGTTCCAGGCTCTGAGCTGTCAGCACAGAGCCTGATGCAGTGCTCGAACCCACAAACTGAGAGATCACGACCTGAGCCGAAGTCAATGCTTTAACCGACTGAGCCATCCAGGCACCCCAAGAGCAGTCATTTTTAAACCACAGATTATCCTACCTCCTAAGAAATAAACCACATTTGAAGAAAACATTAGAATAATCATTATAAGTATTCTTTATACTTCTGCATCATGATCAGAAAGTGTCTAGACCTGAATGAGCTTATTGGTGACAGTCTTGTTAATTTTTAGCCATAGTGCCATTATTCAGGGGCTGATTACCATGTTGGGGACTATTCATTAACTTCATTAACTTTCCAAATTTTTTCTACTATCATCTCTGTCTTGCTAATTGGCCAATCTGCCAAAGTCTCAGGAGCGCCAGCCAAAAAAAAAAAAAAAAAAAGAAGAAGAACATATACTAGTTTTGCTAGAAGTGAACCCTGTTACATAATTAAATAGGTGAACACCAGGCTAAAATTATTGACTAGGATAAGTCTTTTTAAGATAGCTTGCAATTTCATAAACAAATATCCCTTGGCAGCTAGAAACACACATCCAAATCTAGAAAGTCATTAAAAACAAACCAAACAAACCCTTCAAGGGCAGCAATCCTAGTTTAAATCCAGTTTAAATCATTCTAGTTTATATACACACACACACACACACACATATATGTATATACATGCATATACGTATATATACGCATATACGTATATACGTATATATGTATATAAAATAAATAAATATTTATTTATTTATTTACAGAAAGAGAGAGAGAGAGAGAGAGAGAGAGTGAGGAAGCGCCAATGCACTGCCAGCACAGAGCCCAACGTAGGGCTCAAACCCACTAACCACAAGACCCTGACCCAAGCCAAAACCAAGAGTCAGATGCTCAACAGACTGAACCAGCCAGGTGTCCCAGCACATTCTAGTGCAGAAAGCAGTTGCTTCTATGTTATTTTACTTCTGTATCATGAGAACCCTTAGGGAAGGTAGGAAAGGGGAAAGGTTTCATTATCATTTCCATTTTATAGGCAAGGGTAATTCGGGTGATGTGGTGCCTGGGCTACCCCAAGTCACACAGCTAATGAGTAGCCGAGGAGTGTCCAGACCTCAAACACAGCCTTGTGAGTCTGTCTGCTGAGTCTGTTTCACATTCTTCTAGCATTTCGTCCACAACTGGGGATGGCCTGCTGACTCTACCTACTTATACGGGCTTGTACTCTACTACTAGTTGTCCAGGAATGGACAGTAGTGGCTTATCACTACCATTCACCTCCTTTGGATGGCCTCATGGACATTTCCTCACTGGTGTGATTGGGATTCTGTGATTTTTGACTATTGTCCTCCTGTCGACTTCATCTGCTCAACAGGATAATTTCTGTGGATGTAACACACGTGTGGATAAAATGGCAGTGCTGTACACAAGCAGGTCCAAGGTGCCTCATGAAAAACTGTAAAAAATATAGAGATTCTGGTCCAATCACACACAGTTTTCTGCCTAGTTTGATGGCAGGTCTACCATTCCTGACCCATAGTAGAAGCTGTAGAGCAATGAAAAGTATACCAAGCCCATTTTGCCTTTTTCTGTAATAAGGGAGGCTCAGGCTCCCTCCCTGGCTTGGAGGAACTTGTCTGTAGCCATTTGTCTTCTCACTGCTTCTTCCTTTATGCCAAAGAGTGGGGAGAGCCATGTCACCAGAAGAGTCTCAAAGAGCCTAGCAGAGAATTTGTCTAAAAGCTGTATTTTGGGGTGCCTGGGTGGCTCAGTCGTTTAAGTGCCTGACTTCTGTTCAGGTCATGATATCACGGTTCGTGAGTTCGAGCCCTGCACCGGGCTGTGTGCTGACAGCTGAGAGCCTGGAGCCTGCTTCAGATTCTGTGTCATCCTCTCTCTCTGCCCCTCCCCTGCTCATGCTCTCTGTCTCTCAAAAATTAAAAATAAATAAAATAAAATTTAAAGGTTATTTTTTTTCTAGTACCTTCTCTACAGGTGCTCCTACCCAGATGAGCTTGATGCCAGATCACAAGAGACCACCAGAAACCAGATCAAACCAGACAGACCCAATATGGCGGACAACGTGGACCAAATTCACATTATTCCTTCACTACACTACATTAACAAACTAAGGTCTCCTCCTTAGGGGCACCATGAGAGGAAGCCCCTGACTGAATAAGAAAGAGAAAGGGCCATGGCCTAAGTTCCTGGAAATCTCCACCCCTTTCTGGGAATCTGGCTGCCATCAAACATCCTGGCCCCCCACCAGCCCAACTTATGCCCCCTCTGCCTCTCTGTGCCCTTGGAGCATGAGCTCCCCTTCTCCCTTCTCCCATTGGGTAAATTACCTGCTTGCCTTTGATACTGTTTGCTTCTTTGACTATTTGGCCAAAGGTACTGAGTAGGGAAAGAACCTACCAGTTTGGTAACAACCAGAAAAAGGAAACCAAGCTGTGTGCCACAAGAAGAGAGAAACCAACGTGTCTCACAGTTGGGGTAAAGAGTCAGCAAAAATGGATCGAAGACATGGAAAACCATCCCTAAATACCGAGGTCAAAGCTCCCACTTGGTAATCCCAAAAATTCTACGGTTGCTTAGTGCTAAAAAAATAATGAGGCTCAGGGCACCTGGGTGGCTCAGTCAAGCATCCAACTCTTGATTTCCACTCAGGTCATGATCTCATGGCTGGGTTCTGGGATCAAGCCCCGCATCAGGCTCAGTGCTGACAGCATAATGCGCGCTTGGGATTCTCTTTCTCCCTCTCTCTCTTGCCCCTCCCTCCCTCCCTCTCTCTCTCAAAACAAATAAACATTTAAAAAAAAAACCATAATGAGGCTACAAAAATTCTGGAAGGTTTATTTTCTCTCTGAAATCCAATGTATTTCCCCATCATTATATTCTCCTCTTTACCGGATTAGTGCATACAATGCATTAGTTCTTTTTTTCTCTTTTCCTGTTAATGCCATTCCCATGTACTCATCAAACACTCGATGTTTTCCTTTTGCTTTTCTGCCTTTTGCTAAACAGGCTCAGGAAATCTATGTATCTCCCTTTGCTGGTCTTTATACTGTTGTTTCCCTCTCTGGAACTGTTTGTAAATGCCCATTCCCCCAAGAAATTGTCTTAGGGCAAGGAGAGAGTTGGTGCCCACTCACAGGAAGGGAAAGAACAGTTGTTCTAAGTTGAATTAAGCATAACAAGGTCATTGGCAACCGAATACTGTACATGCCAAATCTTTAAGATTTGCATATTCATCAGCTAATACACCATGTTTTTCTTAAAAATGAGTTGTGTTCAATGTTGCTGTTGTATTTTATGGCTGTAGATTCAGTAGCACTTTTTCTCTCCTGTTTCAATTATTAGTGTATGAAAATTATCCATATGATCCAAAATGATACACATGAAGCAATATATCAGGAAAAGCCACAACAGATATTAGACAAATACAATGACAAAACTCACTATGGGACAGTGTTTCTCTCTCACTACTTATGAGGACTCCTTCTCAAAAACGTTTTAATTAGTGAGGTGCCTAGATGGCTCAGTCAGTTAAGCACCCAACTTTGGCTCAGGTCATGATCTCACAGTTCGTGAGTTCGAGCCCCACATCGGGCTCTCTGCTGTCAACACAGAGCCTGCTTCAGATCCTCTGTCTCCCTCTGTCTCTGCCCCTCCCCAGCTTGCACTATCTCTCTCCCTCTCTCAAAAATAAACAAACATTAAAAAAGTATTTTAATTACTTAAAACTACTGGATACTTTCATTCACCAGTCCTCTTAACAAGGGGTATTTCTAGCCTTACATGACTGAACATGTCTTAACTAGGGAAGACTTTAATGCTTTTGATTCAGAGAGTAAGACATCGTCAGGGTTGGGACACCTGGGTGGCTCAGCTGGTTAGGCATTGGACTTTGGTTCAGGTCATGATCTCACAGTCCATGGGATAGAGACCCACATCAGGCTCTGTGCCGACAGTGCAGAGCCCCCACTTGGGATTCTTTCTCTCTCCCCATCTCTCTCTCAAAATAAATAAGTAAATAAAATCTTAAAAAAAAAAAGACTTCATCAGGGTTCCAGCAACTTTCCTCAGCTATTTCCTATCATTGACCTCCTTCATAGACACTGGCTTAATCCCCAGAATGTTTTACCTTGAGGTGGGGAAAATAGCTGTGGCAGTTCTAGACTTCATACCCACACCCCCATCATTCAGAAGAAAGCAGATCATCTTCTGTCCCCCACCTGCCAAACACATCCATTGACACATCTCCTGACACATCTGTTGACCTGGTTTGGTTCATGTACCCAGCTCTAAACCACACCTAGAGAAAGGTTAAAGAGAAGTATGATGGGAATGACTCATCAAACAGAGAATACTAATATAGAGACAGAAATTACTAAAAAAAACCAAATGGAAATTCTGGAGTTGAAAAGTGTGATAACCAAAATAAAGAATTCACTATAGAGGCTCAGGAGTACACCTGAGTGGGCAGAAACCAAAAATCACTGAATTTGAGGACATCACAAGAAAATGACAGACTGATATTATTTATGATTATAGATGCAAAAATCCTCAACAAAATATAATCAAATCGCATATGGCAACATATAAAAATTATTATATACTATGACCAAGTGGGGTTTCCCCTAAAGATAAGGTCAGTTAACAAACCAACAGTTAACAAAACAACATGTGCACTGGCTGTACATGTTGTAATGAGCACTGGGTGTTGTAGGTGTCAAATCACTGTATTGTACACTTGAAACTAATATTACGATGTATGTTAACTAACTGGAATTTAAATAAAAACTTTAAAAAGAATCAATTAGTGTAATACAACATGTCAATAGAATAAAGGGCAAAAACTACATAATCACCTTGACAGACACAGAAAAACATTTGACAAAATTCGAAACACTTTCATAATGAACACAGGCAATAAACTAGAAATAGAAGGATATTTTCTCAATGCAACAAAAGACATCAATTAAAAATTCACTGCTAATATCATATTTACTGTTGAAAGGCTAAGTGCTTCCTAAGATAAGAAATGAGACAATATCTGTTCTTTCTGCTTCTATTAATATTGTACTGGAAGTTCTGGCCAGTGCAATTAGGCAAGAAGAAGAAATAAAAGGCATCCAGATGGAAAGGAAGAAGTAAAATTATATTCACAGATGACATGATTTTTTACATAGGAAATCTTAAGGAATCCACTAAAATATTATCAGAACTAACAAACAAGCTCAGGGGATTTTTGGATACTAGATTAACATAAAAAAATCACTTGTAGGGGTGCCTGAGTGGTCAAGCATGAGTTTGAGACCTGCGCCGGACTCTGTGCTGACAGCTCGGAGCCTGGAGCCTGCTTCAGATTCTGTGTCTCCCTCTCCTCTTCATGCTCTGTCTCATTCTCTCTCAAAAATAAATAAATGTCAAAAAAAATTAAGAAAAAAACTTGCCCATGAATGTTTATAGAAGCATTGTTCATAATAGTAGCCTAGGACTAGAAAGAATTCAAATGCCCATCAGCCCCTACATGTGTAAATAAAATGTGGTATACTCTTACAATGGAATATTATTTATTGGTAAAAAGAAATGAAGTTTTGACGCATGCTACAACGTGAAGGAACCTTGAAGACATGTGAAGGAAAGCCAGTCACAAAAGACCACTTGTATGACTCCATCTATAGGAAATGTCCAGAATAGGATCAAGCTATCAACAAAAAGTTACACAGTGATTATCTTGGGCAGTAAATGGAGAGTGTGCACAGTGTTTATTTTTGGTGTGACAAAAATATTTAAACATTTGATTATGATGATGGTCACTTAACTCCATGAATACACAAAATATCATTGATTTGTACACTTTAAGGGGGTGAATTATACGGTATATGAATTGTACCTCAAGAAAGTTGAGATGATGAGAAAAGGGGCACCTGGGTGGCTCAGTTGGTTTAAGCGTCCAACTCTTGATTTCAGCTCAGGTCATGATCTTGAATCATGAATCTTGAGACTCACCCCACCTTGGGCTCTGTGCTGGGCCAAGAGCCTGCTTAAGATTCTCTCTCTCTCTCTCTCTCTCTCTCTCTCTCTCTCTCTCTCTCTCTCCCCCCCTCTGCCCCTTGCCCATTCATGCTCTCTCATAAAAAATATGACACATGAAATCCCCAAACAATACTGAATATGCAAGTAAAAGGAAATATATCACTGAAATGAAAAAATCAACTTAAAATGACTACTAGTGAACCAACAATTGACCTCTCAGATCAAAGAAGGGCAGGAGTCAGTTTTCCTAGGCAGCACAAGTGACTATTAACCTATGCATTTTAAGGCATTTGAGGATTCAAGGCTCTTTTCTTGGGAGACTCTACCTGGATAGTTATAAATCCTAAGAGACTCGTGGTCCAATGAATATCCTAAGAAGAATTTCAACAGAAGCCGGAGCTGTTGCACTTTTAATTATGGAAATGTAAATTTCTCGTATTGACATAAGTAACAGAACAGGTATATTTTGTATGAAAGCTACAATTAAAAAAAAAAATCACTGTCCTCCAATGACCATAACCAATGAAGGCAAGAGAATGAAAGCATTCTCTGAAGACGGCAGTCAGTGGTTACTTGGGGCCATTAATTAACATCCCCCGTGTGATGTCTTCCCTGTCTCACCCTCTAGCAGCTCCAACACACGTTTAAAATACGGTGAGACGGAAGCCTTTTTTAAGAGGCTGTCAGCGACAGTTGTGGAAGTCTTGAGGGCTGGCAGCCAAAGTGCACGCCACACGCAGCCTGCAGCATGGGGTTCGGCTGTTTGAAGCATACATCTTAAAGGACTCAGCAGTCAAGAAGACATGGCACGAGGCAGGCACCGCAGAGTGGCAGGGGTCTCATTTGATATTGACAAGTGACTGGAGCACCGGGGACGAGACTCACTTCAGCGCTCACTTCAAAAGACAGACCAGGGGCTTTCTTATGAAAGCCGAGACAACAGTGCAAAGCTGGCTTGTGCAGGGCTGTCTGCGGAGGCTCGGGGGTGGGTATTACATCACAGGAATTAAAATCCCCCACCGCTTCCCTGTCTCCGGGAAAAACTAATTTGTTCATGGAGCTTCTTGTTCGTGTCTTTTTGGCCAAAATGAAAGCCAGGGTGTTGCTTCCATTGATTCAATACTTTGCTAGGAGGAAAAAACTTTTTTAGTGGTCCCAGAGACAATGGGAAAGAGATGTAGGAAACAGAACACTTTGTTCTCGAAGATAAATTACGTGAAATGGGCCAAACTGTTGAAATGTGATTAATCAAAAAGGTTTTTTGAGGTTATTAATAAGCAGAGTTCCAAGATAAAGGAGGCTTACATTTCCTGTTCTAGATTTTAGTATGTTGCTTATCCCAAGATCAGGGCTCTGGAGGACAAGAGAGAAAAAGGAGTCTTAAAATTAGGCTTACTTACAGGTGTTAGAATAATTGATGGAGTGCTACTTCATCAGAGGGCAGGGCAGTTATGTAAGACGGGGTAAGGAAGGGCTTTTCACCTCTGTTTCTAAAATATTTTTTAAGTTTATTTATTTTTTTAGTAATCGCTACACCCAATGTGGGGCTCAAACTCACGACCCTGAGACTTAGAGTTGCATGCTCTTCCCACTGAACCAGCCAGGTACCCCCCTTTCATTTCATTTTTGTCACTTTCTTTAACAAGCACCAGAGACAATATCGTGTATTTATAGGTCTTAGGATTATGGTCCTTAGGAGGCCCTATGATCTCTTCTCTGCTTCTTTCTTTTCTTATTCCATTCTCTTTCTCCATTTTTGTTCCTAAGAGGAGTCTCTGGATTTTCCTAGGAAGCAACCTTCATCCTCCCCTCCCGGGTTGAAGGAAGACCTTGGTTTCACAGTCCACAGGAGAGTTCAAGGGAAAAAGAGAAGGATGGAGACTTTCTGATGACTGGGCAGACCCCAATTATCAACAGACTAAAACATGAAATGGGCAAGAAGAGGAAGGCCTAGTTCACAATGAAGATAGCAACACATGCAACACAGATTATGTCCCCAAGAAGCTCAAAGGACAAGGAACTTGTTTCTTTCTCATTCAACTTTTTTAAAACTAGGAGAGTTGCTTCAAAGGAATGTTTAGGAAGACTTTCTAAGCCTTCTTCATGTAGCTGGACTGACTAATACTTAAAAAACACAACTCACTAAATGTAAGAAACAAAACTACAGAAATAGAGAAAAATATAAAGGAGATATGGTTTTATAATCTCAAGGTAAAGTTTCCCTAAGCAACTGACTAAACCCAGTAGCCATAAAGGAAAAGACAACTGATTTGACGTTATAGCATTAGCAAACATCCAAAGGGGCCGAAACCAAAAAGACAAGTATCATATTTAACACACGGAGGATTAAAATCAAGGATATGTTTTTGTTTTAAAAAAGGTCTAAGAGGGATGGGGTGCCTTGGGTAGCTCAGTTGGTTAAGCATCCGACTTTGGCTCAGGTCATGATCTCGTGGTTTGTGAGTTTGAGCCCCATGTAGGGCTCTGTGCTGACAGCTCGGAGCCTGGAGCCTGGTTCAGATTCTGTGTCGTCTCCTCTCTTTGTTCCTCCCCCATTCACACTCTGCCTCGCGCTCTCTCTCTCAAAAATAAAGAATAAAAAAAAATTTTTTTTAAGTCTAAGAAATTGGTAACAGAAAATGAAAAAAACAAACCGATGGAGAAATAATAAAAGGGTATGAACAAGCAACTCTGAGAAGATGAAATACAATTTTCAAAGAAAGAAAGAAAACCTCCTAAATAATCAAAGAAATGCAAGAAACCAGTTTGCTCATACACCAACAGACAGGAGTACAAATTGGTAAAGCCTATTTGAAAACCTGTTTGCTAATACTGACCAAAATGTCAAATACACAACTGTCCACCAACAGGTATCTACTCGAAAAACATTTGCATTGGGGCACCTGGGTGGCTCAGTTGGTTAAGCGTCCAATTCTTGGTTTCAGCTCAGGTTATGGTCTCACGGTTCATGAGATTGAGCCCTGCATCGAACCCCACCTTGGGCTCTGTGCTGTCAGTGCAAAGCCCATTTGGGATTCTCTCTCTCCCTCTCTCTGTCCCTCCCCCACTCGTGCTCTCTCTCTCAAAATAATGGATAGACTTTAAAAAATAAATAAGTAAATAAAAATAAGTGAATAAAAACATTGCACATATGTACAAAGATATATTTACAATGATGCTCCTTGTAGTGTGATATATTGGAGAAAATGCCCCCCCCCAAAAGTTCCCTCCCATGTTTTTTAAAAGAACGAAAAAGACTTCTGTCTAGAAAACTGGAGCAATCACCAACACTTAATTATTAAACAAAACCAAGTAACAAAACAATTGGTAAGTATGATCTCACATATAAAAAGTCATATGCTCCTGTTTATATAAATTCACAGGATTTATATAATCATCATCACTGATCATCAGGATGGTTGTGGTCAGTGCTGTGAAGTGATGTGGCTGTAAGAAGAAAGGGCGGCTTTTAGGTTAAGGTGCCTGGTGGGTGAGGCTTACACAGTAAACACATTTTTGAAAATAGAATAAAGAGGAAGAAACAGAACACTTAGGCATGTGAGTGTACTTGAGCCCTCTCCTGATCTCTTACAGAGAGTGGACACCACTTCTGTACTTTCCAGCACTGTAACCGGTGATTCCCCAACCCCACTAGACAAGCGCTTCTCTGTGGCCACAGCATCTGGCACATGGGAAGTGTCCCATCGGTGTTCGTTGAATTAATGTTGAATTAAATTCATAAATGAAAAGTTGCTGCTTTAGGAAAAAAGAAACACCTAGAGGCTACATAAACATCCAAGATTCACAGTGTGTGTGTGTTTTTTGTTTTTTTTTTACTTGTCAATGCATTAAATGAATAACTCGGGAGGGATATCAGAGGGATTGGACAGCTTCTCAACGTACCTTATATAGGAAGCAGGTGGGTACAGATACTCTACGTACCATAGTGATTCACTGGTATCTCCGTGAGGGAGCCACTCCCCACCTCTCCCTGCTCCCTACACATACCACACATCTTTGCCCCCAAGTAGCCAAGATAGTGTAGTCTTTGTCCTACGTCCCTCCACTGTGGAGAGATGAGCATTCTCCTTCCCACTCTGATTTCCTTGCTATGTTCCTCTTCTCCTTCCCCACTTGTCTTAGTCAGCTCAGGCTTCTATAACCAGTGCCATAGACTGACTGGCTTCCGCAACAAAGACAGCATTTATCTCTCACACTTCTGGAGACTTGGGAAGGCTGAAATCAAGGTGCTGGCTGAAATGGTTCCTGGTGAGAGACAGCTACCTGGTTTGCACACACTATCGTGTGATATATTCACATGGCAAAGAGAGAAATCCTCTCATTGTTTTCCAATGAGTGCATGAATCATGAGGGCTCCACTCTCATTTTCTCTTTTTTCTCCAAATAGCCCCCACCTCTCCAAATACCATCCCATTGGGGATTAGGTCTTCAACATATGAATTTTGAGAGGATGCAAACATTCAGCCCATAGCACCAACTGACCCCAGTATAAAAGACCATGAAGCCCTATCTCTTCTATGGAAAATTCAAGGGTCTCAGATGCACCTGACATTTCCTCCAAATTCTACCTGTCTTATGGATTTGAGTCCCAGTTGAAAGATGTATTCACACCTCAAGCTTCTTTTTTATTCATTTCTCCTTATGCACATTTATGTTTTAGTATTTTTAGAAATGGGGCAATATTAATTATTATATCCCAAAAACCAAATACACAGCAGAACTCAGCTATATAGCACCCTCTTAACCAAGCAATCCATCTTTCCAGAATTTAGCTAAAGACTAAGAACAAACTACAGCCCTCAAGGGCCAAAACTCAATGTCAAAAAGCCTGGGCTGGTTATTCATAGCAAGCCTTCAGACTTCCAGGAATCCTGATTGTCTGATTTCCTGACCACCCCTCCCCCCCCCACACATGTCAAAATCTCAAAATAAGAATAACAAAAGATTTATGGAGTCTGATCAGTTGAAAACAGCAAGGAGGAAATGACAACTGATTGCTTGAAAAACTAACTAATGGTGAATTTATAAATAAAGCAACATACATTAAGACTTGTGCAACATGAGAACTTAAAGAACACAGTATGTGGTAAGTGGTCTTTCATACTTGAATAATCCCTAGTGTCACCCCTGAATTCAAAATGATGCTAACATGTGTCTGGATGGTGTATTAGTTGGGGTTCTCCTGAGAAATAAAATAAATGAGACTATACATGCATACACGTGTGCACACACACACATACACTTCATTATAAGGAACTGGCTCAGTTCCTCCATAAATGGAGGCTGAGAAGTCCCAAGGTCATTAGTCAGCAAGCTGGAGACCCAGGAGGGCTGATGGTGTGACTTGTAGAACCAGGAGGTTTGAGACCCAAGATGAGTTAGTATTTCAGTTTGCATCCAGAGGCAGGAAGAAACTGATGTACCAGTGCAAGGAAGTCTGGCAGAAGTTCACTCTAACTCAGCCTTTTTGTTATAGTCAGGCCTTCACCTGATTGGATAAGGCCCACACACATTAGGGAGGACAGTCTGCTTTATTCAGACCACCAATTCAAATGTTAATTTCATCCACAAACACTCTGGCAGAATTATGTTTGGCCAACCATCCTGAAAACTGACACACAAAATCGATTGTCACAGATGATAAGCCTGAGTAATCAAGAAACCTTTAAATTATGTACATTATAATCTAGGTAATGAAACAAGAAAGCATGTAACTCATTTTACAAGAATTACCTCCAAAATTACTAGTGTAAAAATCTTACTGCTGTAACCTTATCTTAGAATGTCGGTTTTCCACAAATAATTCTAGCTTTCTAAGAACTCACCGTAGTTGAGAGTTTGTTAAGGCTCTACCATAGAGAACCGAGGTTTAGGTCCCATAGGTTGGTGTGAATACTAGCTGAGAAGGAATCTTTCTGGAAGGAATCTTTCATGTTGTACATGAATATGATGATTGCCACACCCACCTCCTTACATATACAGCATGACTTACATGATATTAGACACTTCTCTAATTCTTTTTTATTCTTTTTGTTTATTTATTTATTTTTGAGAGAAGAGAGAGCAGGGGAGGGGACAGAGAGAGAGAGGGAGACAGAGGATCCAAAGCAGGCTCTGAGCTGTCAGCACAGAGCCCGACATGGGGCTCAAACTCACAAACCGTGAGATCATGACCTGTGCTGAAGTCGGATGCTTAACCAACTGATCCAACCAGGCACCCTGACAATACAATTCTTAATATTCTGTACATCTCTATCAATTTACAAATGCCTTTAAAATGTAAGCTCTGAGGGAATCTATCTATTTAACTTGCTTTTTATGACCGTCCTCACAGCACCTTGCCTAAGGAGACATTTCAATATGCTGTTTCATGACATGATTAAAAGGACTGGAAAAGTACAATTCTGGGGATATATATTTCTTAACAGTATGAACTTTTCAGTTGTTGTTGTGCCTTATTTTAACAAATAGCAGATTTGTGTCATTATCAAATAAAATTGAAAATACTAAAAGTTCTTTAAAACTTCTACAATTTGGCAGGAAAACCAAACCTAACAGCAGAAAAGTCTATAAACCTTGGTCATTAGTTTTTTATGAGTAAAATCTCTGGCTAATGCTATATTTTTTATAGACATTTTATCATACTCAGGCTATTGATCATTTTAATGGGAGACACTTGCTTGGGAAAGAAACATCAACCAAGGGAAATGTGCATGTGTATGTATGATGTAGATAATATATATTATCTAGATATTATATAAACATATCGGCATATATATATACATACACATATATGTGTGTACAATAAGTATATATATACACATATATATATGTGTGTATATATATATACATATATATATATATATATATATACATATATATATATAAATCAGCAGTCTTCAGAATCCAATCATCTGGCATATAATCAATTGGCTACAAATAATGAAAATATTTGTACAATACATTATAATTTGGTTTGCAAGTGGGAAGTTAGAAAAACCTAAATAGAACACAATTAAGCAATGACAATCTGCTCAATCTTTAGGCAAGCGATCATTTGAATTTCTCTTAGGTGAAGTAGAGACAGAACCAAGAAAATCTCTTTTGGGGGAAAAAATGTTAACTTCTGCTTTATTTCATAATGCTCACGTTCACTGTGTCATGGAAAATATTTGGATGTGGAGGTAGCAAGTCCTGAATTCAAATCCTGACTGAGTCATGTATCCAGAGACACACACGCCATCTTCTCTAAGCAAAGCGTTTTTCCATTGTACGTGGCAGGATTAGTGAAAAATTAACTTGTGTGCTGTTCTCCCTCCTTCCTCAACCTTTGCAAGAGGAATCTAGGACTTTGGATCCCAAACTGGGACTTTCCTTACCCAGCAGGGGGAGGCTAGTAAACTGGGCTTTGTGGTTTGAAGGTCTGGGTAGAGGCTGTAACCCCAGATACCTACAGGAGCCCAGCCTTAAATACAGGGGTAAATCCCTTTGGGCGGGACAATAGGGTTGTCATTGGCAGGCAATAGGTAGGTGTGGTCACTGGGAAGCACATCTGCCCCACACGAAGGAAGCTGACCCAATTCGCTTCAAGCTAGCTATTGCCATCAAGGTCTACAGGACCAATATTCCCAGATTTACTGTCTTTTTTTGTTTTTATTTATTTTTATTTGAGAGAGAGGGCGTGCATGAGACAGGGAGAGGGACAGAGAGAGAGAGAGACAGAATCTCAAGCAAGTTCCATGCTCAGCACAGAGCCCGATGCAGGGCTCCATCCCACAACCCTGGGATCATGACCTGAGCCGAAGTCAAGAGTCAGACGCTCAACCGACCGAGCCACCCAGGCATCCCCCTGCTTTTTTAAGATAAGTATGAATCCAACATTTTATGTTAACCCTCCCAATTTTTAAATATTTGAAGCTTAAAAAAATTTTTTTTAAATACAAAGTCCTGGGTGAGGCATGTCTACTGCTCAGAGTTCATCTGACACTACCAATTTGCAACTTGGGGCCAGGACCATGAGGAGCTGAAACTGCATGATGTGACCGGGGGCCAACCAGAAATGACACCTGGGAAGGGAGCCCAAGTCATAGGTTTTCTGAGAGGGCAAGACCTCAGCAAGACTTCTGGGGGTGGCAAGACCTCTGCAAGTTCACTGTCTTGGTGGCCATGAGAAACCCACACTAAGTCTTGTCGCTTAGGGAAACTTTGTGATGATTCTCCTTCCCTGAGTTTGGCATAAAAAAAGAAACACCACTAGGGTTGTCCCCCTCTGAATAGGTCAAGCAACACCAGGGGCTCCCACCAAGGACTGACCCCTAAGTCCTCGAGTTCCCGAATGGCCCAAGGCCAACAAGATCCATCATGGGTCCTGGAACTCATGTTTTCTTCTTTTGGGGTTTTCTCCCCCATTTTTCTGGAATAAATTCTTTCTTTTTTTTAAATACTAGATTTAATTTTTTTTAACGTTTGTTTATTTTTGAGACAGAGAGAGACAGAGCATGAACGGGGGAGGGTCAGAGAGAGGGAGACACAGAATCTGAAACAGGCTCCAGTCTCTGAGCTGTCAGCACAGAGTCTGACGTGGGGCTTGAACTCACTGACCGCGAGATCATGACCTGAGCTGAAGTCGGCCACTTAACTGACTGAGCCACCCAGGCACCCCCTTTTTTTATTTTAACGTTTATTTGTTATTGAGAGACAGAGAGAGACAGAGCATGAGCATGGGAGGGGCATAGAGAGAGGGAGACACAGAATCCAAAGCAGGCCCCAGGCTCTGAGCTGTCAGCACAGGGCCCAACGCAGGGCTCGAACTCACAAACTGCGAGATCATGACCTGAGCTGAAGACAGATGCTTAACCGACTGAGCCACCCAGGCACCCCTGGAATAAATTCTTCAATGACTTCTATGAAAGGGTACAACAGAAATCAACAGGTGCCTCTCATCATACTAGACACCTCCCCCCCTTACCTTCAAACCCAGAGGGGGTCCTGTCTCAGGCTGCTGGGACCCCCAATAGGGGCTGGGGCCAGGAAACTTCCAGGAAATCCAAAACCCACAACAACTACTGGGTTTTTCCAAAACTCTAACTGTAGCCCCATTCTTCATTCTCCCCATGGTTATATCAAATTCTATGGGCTGGTTCAGGCACCTAACCTCATTATTACAGTGATGTGGAGAAGTAAAAAAAAAAAAAAAAAAAAAAGCTTTAGAGGAAGGAAGACATGGATTTAAAATCCTGCTCCATCCATTTTCTTGGCAGATTACTTAATCCTTCCCAAATTTCAATATTTTAATCTGTAAAGTGAGAGCAGTACCTACCATTTGGGAATGTCATGAGAATGGCCCATATTTAGTACTTAAGGTGTCAAAGGACCTTGAGAACACCAATTAGACATGACCTGAAATATTCAAACGCTTTTACATGTACAACAAGAATACTGTGCTTCCTTGTCCCTAGATAAATATTCATATTTAGAAGGGATCAGTGGCAGCTTGGATTCACTTTATCATCACCTCCCTGGGCTTATTACTAATTCATGGAAGTCCTTTTTGCTCCAACCAGTTGTTGGTATTATGGTTTCAGGTGGAAATAGCATTTGGATAATTTGTGTTCACCTATCAAATTGTGCATGAAAAATAAAAAGTAAAGAAAAAAATTAAAATACAGATGTGAAATGACTATGTTGGCTTAATGGACCTTAAAAAAAAACCCACTCATAAAAAGTGCTGCAAAAGATACTCAAAGTGCATATCTGGTTGATTTTGCTCAAGGAAATGACTTGAAAGCCTCTGAGACAGAGGAAAACATATCTAGTCTCGTTAGCTGGTACAAACTCAACACATCTAATCTTTTATTTCCCAGTGACTGGCTTTATCCAAGGTACAATTCAGACTTGGAGATGTCGTTAATTTTTCTGTCTAATGACTCAAGGCAAGCCAAATGTCAAAGGAAACTTTTAATATGTAAGCTTATTTGTCCCATAAAGAAATCAAATTGGAAAAAAAAAAAAGAGGTTAGAATGGGAGAGAGCCAAAGCATAAGAGACTGTTAAAAACTGAGAACAAACTGAGGGTTGATGGGGGGGTGGGAGGGAGGAGAGGGTGGGTGATGGGTATTGAGGAGGGCACCTTTTGGGATGAGCACTGGGTGTTGTATGGAAACCAATTTGTCAATAAATTTCAGAAAAAAAAATAAATAAATAAAAATTAAATTAAAAAAAAAAAAGAAATCAAATTGGACTCAAGTTATGAATTCATGCTGGGCTCTGCATGTTAAAATTCAACACAAGCCAAAAGCAGTTTTTTTTTCTTTTTCCAGGATGAAAACCCTACTGACTATGGTCATTCTCCAAGAGCAACTCAGCTAGCCTTGTTATGGTGGTAAGGTGAGTTCTGGCTATCATTCCAAACTTTGTATATTCCTACAAAGGAGACACCAGCTATACAGCCAAAGAGCATGCAAGATAAGAAATGTTTCCTGATCATTTCCAGGAAAGATTAACTCTGTGTAGTCTTGGTCCTTAAATAGACTATATTCAGTTTTTCAGATGTCAACATGTTTTTCCATAAGTAACTCCAAGTTCCGTTATTACTACCCGCAAGTGGTCTCTTCTCTAAATCACGTATCTATTGTGATATCACAACTAGCAAGTGTTCTAGGCACCTCAAACCCAGCAGCTTCTAAGACTCAGTTACTCATCTCACATCCCTTATAGATTTTATCCACCTCTTAATTTCCTGTCTCTGTTTGTGGCACCCAGTTGCCCATCGTGTCAATCTCTTTCCCTCAACTCTCTCCTTCATGTCCAAATTTCAGCAGGTCCTGGAAATACTGCCTCCAGAACATATCTCTGATCTCTCCATCGTGGTTCTGGTGGTCATTTAGAACATCTCATTCACTAGCCTTCTCACTTCCACTCCTACCCTTCTCAGATCTCTTCATTATATAGAAGGCAAGGGGTTTTTACCAAACTCCAAAAAATCAGTTCATATCATTTTTAAAAAATGTTTTATTTATTTTTGAGACAGAGAGAGTGGGGGAAGGGTAGAAAAAGAGAAGGATCCAAAGCAGGCTCAGCGTTGATAGCAGAGAGCCTGACATGGGACTCGAACTCATGAACCACGAGATAGTGACCTGAGCCAAAGTCAGACACTTAACCTACTGAGCCACTCAGGCACCCCCAGTTCATATCATTTTTAAATGAATCAAAGATCTTTCTGAAGCAGTTATCTGCACTCCCTTCTCACACACTTTGTGCTTCTGTCCCTTATTTGGTTTCTCCACAACTAACAAATTGTAAGTATTTTATTCCCATGTTTACTTTTTTCAAGATGTCCCCTTCAACAGGATGTAAGGAGTGATGGTATAATGTCTTGTTCAATGATTCATCCCTAGTACCTAGGATAGCGGATACACATAAATTTGGGGATGAATGAATTAATATCTAGAGCTGGTGACAAGATGACTAGTATTATTTGAGTACTCTTTATGTTACAGGAATTGGCGTTGGCATTTCAGATCCATTATTCAATTCCTTTATAGAGTAAGAATTCATAATATGGCTCTTAAAAGAACCTAGATATCATTTCACTTTTCTGCTTTCCTGAACAGATCATACATACATATACATACATACATTTATAATGATTGCCTATGCTCTTCTCACAGATAACTACAGTCAGATATTCTAACAGCTCCCAAGATGTTCTTCCCTGTTTCATGGCTATTTCTTATATGTGAGTGCTTTAAACACATTTGCTTTCACTAAGCATTTGCAAAGTTTGGTGAATGGATCATTCTTATTCTTAAAGGCAATTATCACCACCCTTCAGCCTTAAACAATATCAAACAGTTACTTTAGAATGTTTTCGAAGGCCAACTCTTAATCATTTTCATCATTTGAGGTTTTTTTTTAATTTGTATGTTTTTTTTTTTAATTCAAGTATAGTTAACAACAGTGTTATATTAGTTTCAGGTGTACAATGTAACGACTCAACACTGCCATACATCACACAGTGCTCATCACAACAAGTACCCTCCTTAATCTCCATCACCTATTTAACCTATCCCCCCGATCCTTCCCCCCTCTGGTAACCATCGGTGTGTTCTCTAGAGTTAAGAATCTGGTTTTTTTTCCAGTTTGTCTCTTTTTCTTTGCTCATTTGTTTTGTTTCTCAAATTCCACATATGAATGAAATCATATGGTATTTGTCTTTCGTATTTCACTTAGCATTATACTCTCTAGATCCATTCATGTTGTTGCAAATGGCAACAATGCACACACACACACACACACACACACACACACAGAGCACGCTTTCTTTATCCATTCATCCACTGATGGACACTTAGGTTGTTTTCACATCTTGGCTATTGTAAATAATGTTAGAATGAACACGCAGGTGCAGATATCTCTTCAAATTCGTGTTTTTGTTTCCTTTGGATAAATACCCTAAAGTGGAATTGCTGGATCATAGGGTAGTTCTATTTTTAATATTTGAACCTCCATATGTTTCCCGTAGTGGCTGCACCAATTTACATTGCCACCGACAGTGCACGAGAGTTCCCTATCCTCCACATCCTCACCAGCATTTGTTATGTCTTGTCTTCTTGATACTAGCCATTCTGCCAGGTGTGAGGTGGTATCTCATCATGGTTTTGATTTGCATTTCCCAGATGATGAGTGATGTTGAGCAACTGTCATGTGTCTGTTGCCCATCTCTAGAAAAAATATCTATTCTAATCTGCCCACTTTTAAAGTGGATTCTTTGACTCTTTTGCTATTGTGTTGTACGAGTTGTCTATTTGGGATATTGGTCTCTTATCAGATATATGATTTGCAATTGTTTTCTCTCATTCAGGAGGTTGCCTTTTCAATTTGTTGGTGGTTTCCTCTGCTTTGCAGAAGCTTTTTAGTTCAATGTAGTCCTACATATTTATTTTTGCTTTTTTACTTTCACCTTTGGTATCAGATTCAAAAATTCATCACCAAGAACTATGTCAAGGAGACCTAAGCTAACATGATGCCTAGGTTTTCTTCTAGGAGTTTTTTTATGGTTTCAGGTTTTATATTCAAGTGTTTAATCTGTTTTGAGTTAATTTTTGAGTATGGTGTAAGACACTGATCCAGTTTCATTGTGTTACATGTGGCTGCCCAATTTTCCCAACACCATTTATTAAAGACCCTGTCCTATCCTCACTGTATACTCTTGGCTCCTTTGTTGTAAATGAATTGACCATATCTGGGTGGGTTTGACCATATCCTGGGGAGAGGCAGGAGAGAGAGAGAGCACTGAGCCTGACGCCGGGCTTGACCCCACGAACTATGAGATCATGACCCAACCTGAAATCAAGAGCTGGATGCTTAACCAACTGTGCCATCCAGGTGCCCCTGCCTTTATTACAGTTTTAAGATTTATCCATGTAATTGCATGGAGGTGTAGTCTATTAATATTCACTGTTCAGTATTTATATACAGTTGCTTATTGATATAGCTTTATAGTTCTTGCATATAGTTCCTTATATAATTTATATAAAACCTTTCTTCTTCTTTTGTACCACTTTCCTCTTTGTTTTTGTGTCAAGATACTGTAATGAGATATTTATATTTTGTTGTTTCTACTACAGAAATTAAGAAGCCTGTGTTTTAAGTCTAGTTTCCAAAGTTTAAGGTGTTTACGAATGGTTTCAATTAACAGAGCCAAAACCAGAGGCTGCAAAACACCCAGGGGATTATTCCTCCTACAGGCTCTTTGGAGAGTACAAGAAAATTGAAGGCAGCTTGTACTAAAGGGAATTCAAAGGAAAAACTGTTCCCACATTTGGAGAAGAGATTCTGTTTCCCTGAGCCTGGGGAAGCAGTGGTGCTGGGTGGGGTCTGATGGATGTATTCTACAAATAGAGACGAGTTTCTCACTTTTATGTTTGCAACTGAGATTAGTTGATGCAACACAATGCTTATGGCACCCCAATGTGATGAACATTCACATCCACAAGGCTTATGGAAGGGCAGGCACGAGACTGGTAAGTGAGAGCTTCTTAGGATGGTGAAAAGAAAAATAACTCTCATCATTGCTACAGCAGAAAGAACAAAACTCAAATGAGTAGATAAATAAATTATCCTGCTGGCTTTTGTCCCAAACTTAACTAGCTCCATCATAGTCAACCACCTCATAAAATTAAAATGGCACAACAGGGTCTCCTGGCTGTCTCAGTTGGTAGGGCACATGATTCTTGATCTCAGGGTTGTGAGCTCAAGCCCCATATCGGGTATAGGGATTACTTAAAAATAAAATCTTAGGGGAGCTTGGGTGGCTCAGTCAGTTAAGTGTCCAACTCTTGATTCAGCTCAGGTCATGATCTCAAGATTCATGGGATTGAGTCCTGCATCAGGCTCTGCGCTGACAGCACGGAGCCTGCCTGGGATTCTCTCTCCTTCTCTCTCTTCCCCTCACTTGCACTCACTCTCTCTCTCTCTCAAAATAAATACATAAACTTAAAAAAAAAAAATAGGGGCACCTGAGTGGCACAGTCGGTTAAGCCTCCAAATCTTGATCTTGTCTCAGGTCACGATCTCACAATTTGTGGGTTCAAGCCCCTCACTGGGGTCTCCACTGACAGCACGGAGCCTGCTTGGGATTCTGTCTGTCCTTCTCTCTGCCCCTCCCCCGCTATTGTGCATGCACTCTCTCTCTCTTTCTCAAAATAAAAAATTAAGAAAATAAAAGGTAAAATAAAATCTTAAAAAATGAAATAAAATTTTAAAAAATGGCACAAAAAATGCTCTAGACTCCAAGCTTCAGGACAGTGTATAAAGGAAGGACTTACCTTTATACATACCCACATTACCCAGCACCTAGTGGGCACTAAAGGACTATAACAATAAATACATCTAATACATGGCTGTATGGCTCCACAATTCCTAGGCACAATAAATCCACAAAACTATAGCACATCTGTAAAATGGAGGTGTTTCAAAGGCAGCTGACAATCTCTCCAAAAGGTTTTCTGTTACTGAAACCTCCCAACAAAAATAATAAATGTCATCTACAGAAATACAGTTGATGACTGTTTACCAAGTCACTTGCCTGGAAAATGTAGGAAGCCAGCACCTATGACACTCAGCCCCTACGACACCCAGCACAAATCCAATAGACTTTGCTCAAACAGAATGGACTGCCCAAGAGAGCAAAGAACCTCTGTGTTGTCAACTTCGAGAAGAGACATTCTGAAAAAGAAGGATTGGTTGACAGCCCTCGGTATAAATAATGAGAGAAAGCAGGCAGGAATAAAATGCAGACCATAGGGCGTAAGCAGGTAGAAGGGTAAAGAAACTTCTGCGGTGTTCCACGCATCCATTTTTTCACCCCTTTTAGCTTTGTCACTTGTTCCATCCATCTTCCAATTTGCATTTGGTGAATGGTTTGCTAAGTGTCCCCACCATGCTTTTTCCTCATATCCCATCCCCCCTTCCTTCTCCTCACTCTATTTAAAATAGATGGTTGTTCCCCTTCTTTATCAGGGTTTCTCTCTGTATCCTCATGCATGGAAAGAAGCGTTTCTTCTTTCTGACAGGGCACGATTGCCATGTGTTGCCAAATAAACATGAGTGTTTACGGGTAAGAGCACCCACTAAGGTTAACAAGGCAAGTACTATCATTAGGTGAGGTCAGGGGATGTATAAATGTGGGCAAGGAGAAATGGATTCCCCACCCCCCCCCCCACCAGAGGCATTAAGTGACTCTGACATTAAGAGTGCTCCCCTCTCATGGGGTGCCTGGGTGGCTCAGTCAGTTAAGCATCTGACTTTGGCTCAGGTCATGATCTCGCGATTCACAGGTTTGAGCCCCGCCTCAAGCTCTGTGCTGACAACTCAGAGCCTGGAGTCTGCTTCAGATTCTGTGTCTCACTCTCTCTCTGCCTCTCCCCAGCTCGTGCTCTCTCTCTCCCTCTCTCGCTCTCTCTGAAAAATGAAAAGATTTTTAAAAAATTTTAAAAAAGGAGTGCTCCCCTCCCAGTCCACATTTATATACCCGTGAAAGCAGGCCAAAAGGAGGAATATCTGGACAAGCTGAGGGACACACAGAAAACAGTGGTTCTTGGGATTCTGTGAATGTTTACTTCAATCTGTGAAAGCAGGTGAGAAGCTAAGAGGTTCCCCTCCGTGGCTTTCAACAAATGCCCCTACCCCTAAAGCCAACGGCAGGTGTGTGGGTGGTTACTTCAGCAAGTGTGGTAATAAATGTGCTCACGGCTTGCTGGGTACAGACAGTTCTGTTACTATGGGCAGCTGGGCAGGAGCCTAGGTCCACCTCAGATCTTATCCTCCTCGGATCTGGTGGAGTGACAAGCCAAAACCAAGGGCACACTCCTCATCACGACAATTAAGCCATGTCAGGATCTCTCTCCAGTTTTGTCGAATCATGCACAGTTCTACTCGTTTCCCTACCATTTAGCCTTACCAAGAATTATTTTTTTCTGAAATCTTCTATGGTATTTCCTTTCACTTGGCTCTTGGTCCTTGCAGGGGCTGGGGAGAGTAGAGGAAGCTTTTTTTCTCCTTTTTTTAAATGTTTATTTAGTTTGAGAGAGAGACAGAGACAGAGACAGAGCGGGGGTGGGCAGAGGAGAGAGAGAGAGAGAGAGAGAATCCAAAGCAGGCTCAACACTCTGAGTTGTCAGCACAGGGCCCGATGTGGGGCTTGAACTCACCAGCTGAGGGATCATGACCTGAGCTGAAGTCGGACACTCAACTGACTGAGCCCCCAGGTGCCCCTCTCCTCTGTCAATTAAACTCCTATCTATCTATCTCGCTGCTGAGGAGATGGGGACACCTAGTTAAGACAGATCATCCTCTTCTGCACTAAGTATAATTAGTATATCTCTGTCACATATTCTGTATCTTCTACTCAACCCTGCTCCAGGATCCAGAATAGCTTCTTGAGGATCCAGAATAGCTTATGCTTTTTTTATTTTAGAGAGGGAAAGTGCATGCACAAGTGCAGGAGAAGGGCAGAGGGAGGCAGGGGGAGAGAGACAGGGAGAGAGAGAGAGAGAGAGAAGACAGAGAATCCTAAGCAGGCTTCACACTCAGCACAGAGCCCAATGTGGGGCTTGATCCCATGACCCTGGGATAACCTGAGCCTAAATCAAGAGTCAGAGGCACAACGGACTGAGCCATCCAGGTGCCCCCCAGAATAGCCTATACTTTCAATCAGCATGGTCCCTGAAATTCAAAACCCTAGAATTACAAGAATAAGCAAATGAAATGAAATGAAATAAAAAAGAAATCTTTGCCCCCTGTAAACTCCCAAAGAGCTCATACATACCTCTCCCTGGTGGAACTTTTTAGGTTTTCAGCTTTTGTCATGTAGATATTTTTGCATACATTAAAACTCCCAACTATATTCTCAGCAACCTGTGTATAGATCTGAATTTGGTTCTCTTACCGCCCCAGCTGACAGAACAAGACCTTGAATCCAACAGGGTTCAACAGTGAATGGGCCAAACCCACCAATACGTGTTCTCTGAGTAGAAGACCATTCTACGTTTATAGAAAATTTTGAATACCTTTCAAGGAATGCAGTCCTGTTACAGACACATTTATCATTTAAAATACATAAACCAACTGTAGTCTGATAGATGTTTATAGAGAACATACTTGCTCACTGTTGAAGAAGAGAATTAATCATTGTTTTTATGTAATCAGTGCCTCTAAAGTCCTTGAGGGTACTCAAGAGCAGTTGATTTTCTTAAGTAGATTAATTATTTATACCATAAATTTGCATAGTCAATTCTGTATAGAGCATAAAGCTACATTTTATCACAGCCCCTTAAAATGCCACAAATTCTACATTAGTGGGATTCAAATTAATGAGGCTTCTTTGTTTCCTAATGTCTTGTTAATATTAATAAAATACCAAAAAGTCTTCGTGGCCTTCAAGTGGCTGATTCACTGCTAGAGAGCCTCTCCCCATGTCATACTACCTGGCTCGGGCTGAGAGGGCAGAACAGAATTTTGTAGACCAGTTCAGCTTCCATCACCCAACAATCATCCTGTGCCCCTCCGCCCCATTTTCCATTTCCAGCCCATTCACTATTCTCTCTTTCTGTGTCTCCAAACTGTGAGCTCTTTTAGATCTTTTTTCCCCTCCCTAATGCTCCTTTGTTCGTTTTTCATTTCCATTGTCTTCCTCCCAAGCTCCTCCCACCTGTTGACTTTGCAGCTCTTTAAGCAGTAATAGAAAGAGAGCCAACAATCCACTAGAGAAGGAGAATACTCCATGGAAAGTTAATTCACAAGCATAAGGTGGGTCTGCTTTGTAAATGCAGATGTGGGTATCGTGTTGTTCTTTCACGCTCCGCCCTCATTTAATAAACACTGGGTACCTGCTACTTTTCTCTATCCTCCACTGAGATATAAAATTCGGTAAGTCAAGATCATCCCATCAGGCATGGAAGGACGGTCCGGTGTGGGAGAACGACCCCGCTCACAGGTAATGAACAGCACAAATAGCAAGTCCTCCAGTGTGGGCGAGCGCCCACAAGAGGCACCGGAAAAAGCAACCACAGTCATCAAAGAACACTTCACGGAGAAGTGAGTTTTGAACTGCACCTCTATGACTGAGTGAGCATTTGTCAAACAGACAGATTGAGGACAGTCTGCTCCAAGGAAGGGGACTGACTTTGTAGAGGCTGGGCGTTGTTAAGAATCATATTCTGCTGAGAAAGTTACCCATGAGATTGTTATCTAGAGGGCAGGTGCTTCAGGGTGGGAGGAAATGAGGCAAAAAAAAAAAGAAAGAGAGAGAGAAAGAGCTTTGCACAGGATCACTGGGGCCACTCTGAGAACTCTGTCATGTTGTATATAATTGAGAGTCTTTGAAGAATGAAGGTCGTGCAAGCCAACTTTCTGAAATGTAGTAAATACCTAAGTTAAGCCTGGGCATTGCTGGGAGTTCAAAACTAGTCTGGGGACATACATGGAAAGTGTGTGGAGTGTTTCCATTAGAAGCATGTATACATGTGTGCATGTTTACGATGGGGAGTGGAGTGCAGGGTTAGTAAAGAGCACGTTAGGACAGAGCTCATCCCATGAAGTGCCTTCTCTGGGCACAGTAAGACTGACACATGGCCGCTCCTTAGGTGAGAAAATGGAAGAATCTGAAACTCAGCCTCAGCACCGTAGCTCATACTAGAACTCCCTTCTATCGCAGGCAGCTAGATAAAGGTCAAGTTCCAAATAGGAGAATGAGCTGTACATAGTAACTGAACGGGCTGTTCCGACATACTTGGTAACACATTGGGCTCCCTGTGAGAGAACAAGGTCTACGGGAGACAGAGCTAGTCTTCCCTTTTCTGTTACAAACCACTGAAGATGGTGGTGCTCACAAGGGGGCTCAGGGGTGCTGCATGCAGAGAGAGACTATGCCCAGCAGAGGGGGAGGAGAAAAGAGAACAGAGCAGCATCAGGGCGCCACCATGCCCAGCAGACAAGTGGCAGCAGGCAGGTGCCAAGGGAACAGACCTTCAGAAGATTCAAGAGTCCTTGGGGAGCTAGACTGGGCAGGGGGCTGGGCATTCTGCATTAGGAGATGGCTATGGTGTGCCTAAGACATTCGGGGCTGGATACTATTAGCATCCAGAGAGGAGGATCCTAAGAGAAGTGTAGGCTACAGAAAGAACATTTAGCTGGTAATACAGGAAAGAAAACACAGGCACAAAGATTGGTTGTGAGGCTACCAGAAGGTTCTAAGTAAGGAATGAGGAGGACAGGCATGAATTCAGGGTAGGGCTAAGGGAATATAATCAAGGATGGTATGAGGCAGAAAGTTACCTTTTCGGCCACCTAAAGAAACTAATGATGAATGTCTTGTGGTATTTGCCATCCAAGGCTGGCAGTGAGAGAACCAATGATCAGAAGTGTCTAAAAGGGAGCCCTGGTCCTCATGTGACCTTGCTTATGATGACTTAGCTAGGATGAGTTGGGGGTAGGAGGGTCCTCCCTATAGGAAGTGCTCTTCCAAAGTTCCATTTCTTAGAGGAACTGTTACTTCTTTACTGAAAAGGGGGAATAGAGCTTCCTTTGGGCCCCCCTTTGGGCCTTCCTTGGAAAGGGAGAACCCTTCCCTTCTGCAGGCACCAGGCAGCTGGCTCCCTAGACCACACCTGTAAACTGCTGTCATTCACACAGACCACTTGGCATCACCCACTGCCAAAGTCACATTCACATGCACCAAAATGAGAGAATAAACACTGGGAAGGCCAGGAACATGAATGATCTCAGCAAAGCATCCTGGGAAGATGGGAAGATGGCAGAGAACTGGCAGGGGTTGGAGGGTAGGGAAAGGGCGAAGGTTCTTTTTCTCTTGCTACTTCATGGCTCTGTCAGGTTCTCTTATCCTCAGTCAAGTCTATTTCTTAACCCATGGTATTGTGGTTGCTGGAGAATTAGTGTCAGACTCTGGAATATGCCAAGTGATAACAGGTCTATTAAGGGATCCACCTAGCATGACCCAGGATAGGGTCTTATGAATGATTCAACCAGAGCTGGCACATCCCGCAGTTATACACTATAATAAGAGCATACCACATGATTGAGACTGTGGTTAGAGACACCCCCAAAACAAACCAAGACAAAGAAAAACAGAAGCTATTCACAAGTTGACTGATATTACATTGATGGTGACATAGAATAAAATGATCTAAGTGCTCTGCCAGCAACCAGGATAAGCCTCGAACTACATGACACTCATGTATGCGCCCAGAGTCTTCAGACCCACATCTACATAAAAGGCTATTTGTTTGCCTCTTTAGTTAGTGATATCCATAGGTTTTCTGGTAGAAGTAAAATCAGATGTCATTTTAAAGGATTGGCTGATTCAGGGGTGCCTGGGTGGCTTAGTCGGTTAAGCATCTGACTTCGGCTGAGGTCATGATCCCAGAGTTGGTGAGTTCGAGCCTCGCATAGGGCTCTGGGCTGACATCTCAGAGCCTGGAGCCTGCTTTGGATTCTGTGTGTGTCTCTCTCTCTGCCCCTTCCCTACTCATGCCGGCTGTGTCTGTCTGTCTGTCTCTCTCTCTCTCTCTCTCTGTCAAGAATAAATAAACATTAAAAAATTTAAAAAAAAGGATTGGCTGATTGAGGTAGTAGTAGTTTTAGAAGGAAATTAAAATTAGAAGGGTACCAACAACTTACCACTTATTGTATTTTCATATACCTCTTTGATTTATAAAATTAGACAAACTGAACTCTTCTTTTGGGACTGAATAATAAACATGACTTTGTGACTGCCAAGTTCTGCCTCATCTTTGGTCCAAAAGAAGGCATAGCACAGAAAGAGCACAGATTGAGACACTTTCTAAAGTTTACTTGATTATTTTGAGAGAGCGTGAGCACAAGCAGGAGAGGAACAGAGAGAGAGGGAGAGAGAGAAAGAATCCCAAGCAGGCTCTGCACTGTCAGCACAGAGCCTGATGCGAGGCTCCAACTCATGAACCGTGAGCTGAAATTAAGAGTCAGGCGCTCAACCGACTGAGCCACCCAGGCGCCCAAGATGTTTTCAATGATAATGATGGCCAACCCACTGCCACTATCAGAAGATTGCCCCTTTGATTCCACAAATTTAGTTTGATACAGTTTTCAGTCATTTACATAATTCTAAGCTTCTCTACCCTCCACTATTTTGTTTGTTCACTTATTTATTTTCGCAAGTTCTGCTTCAGCTCTTACAATGTAGTTGAAATCAACTCAGAGAGAATTAATTGCTTTTTTCAGGAAAGCCTTGTGATTTCGGTCTGTGCTTTGAAGTGATATAATTATGGCAACTGTGTTAACAGATCAAAAAGCACTGCACCAAAATGTTTACTGGAATCCCACTGTGTAGCGAAGGACATTCCAGAAGGACAGCTTGGCTCTGGGTGCTGTGGGATTCTGCTCCCAAATATACCAGTCTGAAATAAGACCACCTTGCAAATATCTATTTCAAGGGAGGCAGATGAGAAACTTAACCAATGACACTTTAATACCCACTAAGACTTTGTTTCAATTGACAATTCACAATTTGTCTTAGAGGGCAGAGTGCTGGCATTGCATATCTACTTTGCATAGTATCAGAACCAGTATTTATTTTCATTTGGGCTCCAGGAATATGTGACTTGTTATTGACAGGAAACACATTGTTTTCAATTCTTTCCTGCTTTGATCCCACTCCATCTCCTGTGTGTGTGTGTGTGTGTGTGTGTGTGTGTGTGTGTACACATGGGCGCTGTGATTTGCTCTTGGTCCCTTTAATCTGGCTGCTTCTTGAACAATAGTCAGTAGGAGACACTAGGTGGAGGAGGGAGAACCCTTCCCTTCTGCAGAATGTTCTTTAGTTTATAAACAGCATCTTTTCTCATCTTCCAAGTCAGAGTCCATTGCTGCTAACAAAACAGAATCTGGTATGTCCCAGAAAGAAATGGCTGCTATAGCCATGGGGCAACTTGCCAAACAGAAATGCAAGAACAGGACCCATAACTTGGAATATACAATAGATTGAAAACCCAGAATTTTAAAATAGGACCTCCTTCATAAAATCCTTTCTTGGGATGCCTAGCATGGCCACAAGGCTGTGAAAGCAACCAGACATAGGGAGTAAACTGAACAGTGACCAGAGGGCAGAAAGGGAATTCTAACCACGTTGTGGCAAGGCTTGGCTTTTAGAGAAATTGTGGAGAAGCACAGTTTTTTAGACGCACCTACCCTTTAACATGGCCACAGGTGGAACTGGCCATGAAATGCCCTGTTGAGAAGCTCCCATTGGTACAGAATAAAGTCCATGCTCTCATGACTGTGAGATCATGACCTGAGGTGAATCCAAGAGCTGAATGCTCAACCGATTGAGCCACCCAGGAGCCCCTGTTCTTCAGTTTCCAGTCACAGCTCTCATTTCCTTCTAAGCTCTCACCTGTGATGCCTCTGACACCTATATTTCTATAGAACAGTCTTCACAAAGATTTAGGTATTCTTTAAGACAATTCATGGTTTTTCTACCGTGTTTCTGACTTATTTCAGAGCCTCCACTAGGTGAGTCATCAATACCCATTTTCCTACAAACAGCCTGTTCCAGACAATCTCGTATTTTTTTTTTATCATGCTTCTCCAAATTCTTCCAGCTTCTGCCCACTGCCCAATTCCAAAGCCACCTCCACATTTCACGTGTCCCACAGCTGCATCCCATGTCCTGGTACCAAAATCTGTATTAGCTCTTATTGCAGCTATAACATATGGAGACCGATTTAGCAGTTTAAAACAAAGTATTATCTTATAGTTTTGTTCCATAGGTGAGAAGTCCAACATGGATTTAAACAGGCTAAAAACTAAGGCTATGTTCCTTTCTAGAAGCTTCAGGAGAAAAGCAATTTCCTTGCCTTTTCCAGCTCCTAGGGGCCACCAATATTCCTTGACTCTGGCCCTCTTCCTCCAGTTTTCTTCATTCATCGGCACTACATATTTCTGACCTTTCTTACATGGTAACATCTGCTTTGAACCTGACTCTGACAAGGCTCTTCACTTTGTTAAGTACTTAGTTGATGAGGTTAGGTCCACCTGGGCAATCCCAGAAAACCTCTACATCTCAAGGTTCTTGACCTTACTCAGATCTGCAAAGACCCTTTTTCCACATCATGTAACGTAGTCCCATGTTCCAAGGATTAGGGCATGGACAACTGGGGGACATTATTTTGGGGTACATTAATGCCTACTGCATTATCACTTACTTTGAATTTTATAGGATTTGGTACACAGCGTGTGAAGAATGGGTCATAACAAAAGTTATTTTTTAGTGGAGATGACAAAAAGATGGTCAAATTAATGATCATTTTCACGCACTGTGTTTTCATTTCTACTCCGTGTCTACTTTTTAACGTGTTAATATGGATTCTAGCAAGATTAGGCATAGGACAATGATGTCAATACTTTAGATTTTATAGGGCTTTATAGAATCCACTGTGCTTTCAGATCTCAATGATGACATAATTACATCTTTTGATATGTTTACATTGTGATATGTATTTCCTACGTTCAACGTGTTTTCTGTCCTGCTATCTAGACAAGAAGAAGATGGCATACAGTGAATGTGAAATTGTTTACTAAATTAATCCAATTTATGCTGTAAGTAAAAAAAAAATATTTTGTTTACAAGTTAACTTCGGTTACTGTTATTAAGGATTTAACCTTAAAGCACTTGACCTTTAAATACCAACTCAATGCAGATGCACTATTTGTAACTTATGATGGCAGCAAAATGAGATGACTACTTCTATTATTTTTAACTTAAAGGTATGAAAAACTCTGCCACATAGACTTCAGGTAACTCTGTCAAAGTTTTGCAACTGGTTAGTAAATCCAGGTTTATAATTTTTTTTTTCAACGTTTATTTATTTTTTTGGGACAGAGAGAGAGAGCATGAACGGGGGAGGGGCAGAGAGAGAGGGAGACACAGAATTGGAAACAGGCTCCAGGCTCTGAGCCATCAGCCCAGAGCCCGACGCGGGGCTCGAACTCCCGGACCGCGAGATCGTGACCTGGCTGAAGTCGGACGCTTAACCGACTGCGCCACCCAGGCGCCCCAGTAAATCCAGGTTTAAACTCAGAAAGTGGGGGTGCCTGGTTGGCTCAGTCGGTTAAGCGTCGGACTTTGGCTCAGGTCATGATCTCACGGTTTGTGAGTTTAAGCCCTGCGTCAGACTCTGTACTGACAGCTCAGAGCCTGGAGCCTGCTTCTGATTCTGTGTCTCCCTTTCTCTCTGTCCCTCTCCTGCTTGCATTTTTCTCTCTCTCTCTCTCTCAAAAATGAATAAACATTAAAAACAAACAAACAAACCCAGAAAGTGTGACTCCAGAGTCTATGCTCTTGACCATGATGCTTTGCAGATTCCTAATGAGATGATATACTGTTGACTGTAGCTGTATAATTAGGTAACCCTAATGTAAGCTGGGCTCCTCATTGTCCAGACTGAGCAGAGGCTCACTTTTAAAAAAAGCATAGTAATTTTGTTGTGTCCAAACACACTGCCATCAAAATGTCAAGTATAGTTAATATATCAAAGACATAACAAAGGAAGGCTTGCAAGACATCACAAAGGTTCTCTTAAAACAAATCTCTCAAGCTCTCTTACATGCTTAACTGAGGCCTCCAACATCTATAAAAATATTCTGTTCCTTTCCTGCTCTGTAACCAAATTTGTGTGTCTGTGTGTGTGTCTATGTGTGTGTGTGTGCACAAACACACACATGCAATAAATCCCCAAGTTCAAAGAAGAAAGCAAAGAGAATCAAAATGCTTGGTTCATAACCCTTGAGCTGTAATTAGCATTTTTACTTTTAAAATAAATGGATTATGTCTACATGGGAGTTAAGTCTCCATCAAGTTCTGAAAATTCAGATTCCAAGTAGAATTTAGAGATTACATTAAGAAAAAAATCTCAGGTTTTAGTTGAAAGATCATTAAAAACTCTTCTAAGATTTGGGGCACCTCAGTGGCTCAGTCACTTAAGCATCTGGAGTTGGGCTCAGGTCATGATCTCATGGTTCATGAGTTCAATCCCATGTCGGGCTCTGCACTGACAGCTCAGAGCCTGGATCCTTCTTCATATTCTGTGTTTCCCCCTCTCTCTGCTCATCCCCTACTCATGCTCTGTCTCTCTCTGTCTCTCAAAAAATAAATAAATGTGAAAATTAAAAAGACTCTTCTAAGACTTAAAAAAATTATTAACCTATTAACACATTATCTGTCTCCAATTAAGCTACTGAACACCTCTGGATTTCAGTTATGTGGACTGAGGAGTGAAAGGACTGGACCAGAAAAATCTTAAGGTCCCTTCACACATGAACATTTTGCCATTTTTTGGTTCTACAGTGGGTTCTACAAATTCATTTTGAAATACAGCCAAGAAATGGGAAATTCTAACTATTAAGTTTTCATGTTATTTGCAACTTAATTGTAAGTTTTATTGCAATAGGATACAGAATGGGATTTTGAGTTCTCTTAGAATTTCATTTAAAACTTCTAACTGAGGAAACTGGAAAATCATTTCTACCATATTCTGAAAAAAAATTAGATACAGGTCTACAAACCCCTGTAAAATGTCCAGTGCCCCTCACACCTACAAGCTGATGCAAGAGAAGGCAAGAGATCCATGACAGAGAGGAAACTTCCTGAAGGATCTTTCATAGTTGAGAAGAACATTGTGGCATTTACCTTCCTTCCCTGGGTTTCCAATTCTCTGCGACCAGATCAAATGAGGAAGGCCAAGAAAGCTACTGGTTAAAAAACAAACAAACAAACAAAACAGGGTTGTCTTCCAGAAGAGGAGACTTCTAGCTCATCATCAGCACCCTGCCCCATAATTCATGAGCTGTAGAAACAGGTAGGCCTGCCCCATGCTGCTACCAGAGAAGAAAGAGCATAGCATAGTTCTTGGCAGAGCTCAGGGGTCTTGGAGTTTAAAAGCATATATGGACACAAGACTCCTCTTCTGTAGAAGACGAAGGTGGGAACATGTTTAGAACTACCCTCAATATAAAATGAGGAGAGAGGACAACAATTGGGGCAAATTGTACTTCTAGAGTTTGGAAAAGCAGAGTTTCCCATAAATCAACTCAATGCTCAAGAAGGCAACTGGGCTCAAAGCCTTTTGAAAGGACCTCTCTGCACAGATGTGGGGAACACAGAGACACACTAACTGGGGCAGGAGCTGGGGAAGGATCCTAAAATGTCCAACTAGAGACTATCTCACCCCATCAGGGATGTGTTGCACAATGTGGGGGACCCTGTGGAGAGGGTGTCTACTCTAGTGAACCTCATGAAAAAGCTAGCATTTCAATGCTTGCCATGATACAGAATATTTGACAGGTAATATAAGTGAAAGAGCATCAGGGAAGGAAGGAAGGAAGGAAGGAAGGAAGGAAGGAAGGAAGTGGGGGAGGGAGGGAGGGAGGGAGGGAGGAAGGAAGGAAGGAAGGAAGAGAAGAAGGAAGGAAGGAAAGAAGGGAGGGAGGGAGGAGGGAGGAAGGAAGGGAAGGAGGGAGGGAGGGAAGGAGGGAGGAAGGGAGGGAGGGAGGAAGGAAGGAAGGGAGAGAAGAAGGAAGGAAGGAAAGAAGGGAGGAAGGGAAGAAGGAAGGAAGGGAGGAAGGAAAAGAGAGAAGCAGAAGAAAGACAAGACAACCTCTACTCCTTTACCTGTCACTATCCCCCACCTTATGCTTTTTCTTGAATGATTAAGGAAAGAGATGCATCAAGCATTGAGAGGAACAGATCATCCCCTCCCCCATACCACTCCCTGCCCTGGCTATGGCATCACCAGCTGGGCCAGATCTGGTGAGGAAGAAATTAGGAATTGGATGAATGCTTTATAAGTTCCTACTTAAATTGGACTGAGGTGTTTTGTTTTGTTTTAACCTTCACTGATCTAATACTCTCAAGTACCCAGAAAAGATCTGAGGGCTGCCTGAGATAATTAGATTAAAGGACAGAGAGTATTTAAAAGAAGTGATCTGAACATAAAGCTTGTACCTGATCTCACCCGAGGGAGTCCGCCCATTCAATACATTAGTTGATTACCCTTGAATCTTTTCCTCTTTAATGATTATTCATTCATATTAGGGGAGGGGTGGAGAAAATGGGAATCAGCTTTTACTTTTGTTAAAACTTCCATTTAAGAAGACAAGGAGGTATCACTATTGAATATTTTGTCCACAGCTGCTTTAAGGAGAGACCCGAGCTCGATGGAAAATGAGTGAAGTCTTTCCTGGAGCTCTGTGTCAAAGGCTACATTTGATTCTTTCCTTGGACTAATAACCAGGACAAAGAGAATTTCTACAAGCTCATTATATGTGCCATGGTTAGCACATAAAAAACACAGAATGAGACAGAAGACGGGATGGCGCAAAGTCTCTTTGGTTTAAACTTCTTTAAAAAAAATGAAAAAAAATGGCGGTATTTTAGTACGATAATGGAACACTAGTAAAAACACTATAAAAATATTTTATACAGTTTGATGTAGGAGCAATAAATAATTGTGTTCTACTACATTTTGCTTAACTTGGATGCAATGTAAGTCAGACTTTTTCCTCAATGCATAAAGATTTATTTATCATGAACAAGGAATATAATAAAATCATGGCAAAAGAGTGGATATTTTCATATAAAACAATGACTTCCTACCCAGCCACTCACCTCAGCTTTAAATATATTTATGGGTATTAAAGGACCCCCTTTTATCTCTCTGAACTTCAGGCTGTATTCTACGTTGCTATATATGAGAGCATTCATCTCCACTATGAATTTCCACTATGTTCATACAAATAGCCAAATGATGATAGAAAGGCTGGGTTTGAACTTCTAGTAGGTCTAGAATAGCGTCTGCTTTCTTTCCCTTTGCAGGGCTCTTCAGGGAAATGCCTTGCCCCTGTAGGAAACCTGCCTGCAAGGGAGCTCAGGGTGGATGCCCCAATGGAGATGGGCTGGAAGCCCCATCCTACTGAGGATAACATGGTAGGAGACTGACCACAGAAGAGGCCGGCAGACTTCTCTCCATTCCCACCTAGAACATAGCCTTGCTTATGAAGGACACCCTTGAGAGACTTTATTTTCCCCATTCTTGGCAAGTTGTCCATTGTGATGCATTAAGCATTTCTGAATATGTCCCCAGAGTTTCAGTATTTTGCACTGAGGTCTGGATATGGTGGGGGACATCAGAAAGAACCCTAGAGTGATCAAAGTGTAGGATGGCATGCCTGATGCCTCACTTAGTATCTTTGAGCCTCAGTTTACCCACAGTGAAATCATGGTTCTCCAAGGTCTCTTTCAGCTCCACCACTTAAATTGTTGAGTGAAAATGTTGGAAAGGAACACAACCAAAACAATGAAATAACACACATTCACAGGAAATGAACCTTCACAAGCAGCAGACAGCAGGGAGTATGGAGGAGGGGTTAGGAAAGAAGACAATTTCAATGCAGCTATAATTTATACCCACAGCATAGAAATTCAGTCAGTGAATCCTGAGCAAATTTAAGATTACAGAAATAATGTAATTCAAGTGCCTGTCAACTAGTGAACAGTAATGTGGAATAGCAATTTATATATAATAATTTATACATATGAATTATCATATATAATTATATGTTCTCATACAATAGAGCATTATAATTGTTATAAGTATATAATTACATATAATGGCATGATAATATAGGATATATACTACAGCTACAGTTTATATATTATTTGAAGTCTCAATTCTTTTAGATCTGGAATTATAAATCCATACATTAAACAAAATACTCTTATATTACCTACGTGAGCAGCCATCCTTCAGATTTTACTAGCAAAGAAAGATACTAGAAGATACCATCAAAGAAAAAAATAATGGGTGTTAACAAGAATTTGGCAAGAGACTTCAAATATTCCAGAATGAGTTATAGACCATAGATCGGGCACTTCAAGTGCCTGTCTTTAAACTCCATTGACTTTTCCTCAAAACACAGCTTTATCCTGCCTAGTCAAGAAAGAAACTAAACTAATAAGCACTGCCAGAAAGCAGAAATGTAGTCCAACTAAGGGCAGACAGGTAACAAGCAGGACATTGTCAGGTGCACAGTAGACCTCGGGGTTGCGTTGTTTGGTTGCCTGAGGCACCGCGCTGATGCAGCGGTGGAACTAAAAGCATAGGGGGTACACACCTGTTTAGAGTACTGATACACTACAGCCAAGAGCCAGGTGTTCTGTTGGTCAGCGGCTTCCTCTGCCCATTAGCTCTGCTCCTTCTGGTGCCTTTCCTCTTGTCCCCTCAGTGCCTCTCAACCCATTTCATGGTCACATTTGAGCCACTGCGCAGACCAGTAGGCACACCACCCATCATGGGCAGCTCCCTGGCAACCCATCAAGTCCATCTTGCTCAATATGGCATTATTATGGAATTGCAAGTAACAGCGAATGTGTAAGCCACTTTCATTTCTATTGGCATTCCCTGACTCCCCGACATAGAATCTGCTTCCTGCTGCTTCCCTTTAACCCTGTACCGACTGATACCACCAATAGCCTCCTGACTCTGTATGGCGCTTTATCTCCCAGAGCCACTAGTTCGTTTCTGCAGCCGGGAATTAACCATTAGATCGATCTCCAAAATTCCTGCTCCCTCTAAGACTAGCTGTAGCACCTATCTCACAGAGGGGCAGGACTCTTCGGAGCCAGCAACACTACCACAGTACCCCTAAAGCCAAAACTGGGGAGGGGATGGTGTCAGACATGAAAGTAAGATCTGAAAAAGAAGCAAAGTCAGAAGCAGGTTAATCTCAGGCCAACACAGGTTCGAGTCCAACAATCACCATCTAAGGGAAGATGGATGTGTTTTGCTATTGTTGCAAGCTCAGGTTAAACCACGCTTAATAGAACTGTCCTGAGCCATTTGGGGGTCTTTTGATTAAGGAGCTGGGGTTTCCAAAGTCAAAATCACCTTGGAAGAGGGTTGCTTAGTGGAGAGTCAATGGAGAAATGATTCCCAGAGGGAGTCTGAAGGCCAGGTGATGTAAGCTTTGCAAAAAGTGTATTCCTCTGAGCTGGGTTTGAGACATTACACAGCTGGCTTCCCAGAAAAAAAAAAAATGAGATCAATAACCTTCTAAATGTCTGCAGTCCAGACAAGCCTCTATTTTCTTTCTATGTCTACAAGATCTCAATGAATGGGCTATGTCTCAAAGGCAGAAAGTTATGGTGGCAGCAAAGGGTCAGCTAGGGTTCACTAGGAAGACAGATGAAGGCATGAACCAAGGGCCAGAAAGAAAACAAAGCAAAACCCAAAACCATCTGGGAAGACGTTGCAGGGATGCAGCCCTTCTGAAAAGCCCCTTCTGGAAGGCATTTGCTGCTCTCAGAGGGCTTTAGCCTAAGCCCAGAATCTGGAATTTATTCCATAAACATTTACAAAGTAACTGCAGTGATTCAAAGAGCACCCCAAACCATTCCTTTCCTCACCTTCCTTTCGTGCATGTGTGTATCGCATCTCAGATATGACCATGATCCTCACGTGTGAATATATACATATTTGTAAATTGCATACATGAGCCTTAATACTATAACAACTTTATGGGAGCATGTTTTAAGTGGCTGGGCTAGAAAGCCGTATGTATTAAATATTTATACACATGTTTTTGTTTTTAATTTAAGTTAGTTTATTTTTTTAATTTTTTTAATGTTTATTTTTGAGAGAGAGAGAGAGACAGAGTGTGAGTGGGGGAGGGGCAGAGAGCAAGGGAGACACAGAATACGAGGCAGGCTCTGGGCCTAAATACAGGACCTGAACTCACAAACCGCAAGATTGTGACCCAAGCAAAAGTCAGACGCTTAACCGACTGAGCCACCCAGGTGCCCCATTTTATTTATTTGTTTATTTAGAGCACACATGAACAGGGAAGGGGCAGAGAGAGAGAGTGGGAGAGAGAATCCCAAGCAGGCTCCTAGTTGCCAGCACAGAGACAGATATGGGGCTTAAACTCATGAACTACGAGACCATGACCCAAGCCGAAATCAAGAGTCAGCAGCTTAACCGACTGAGCCACCCAGGTGCTTCCCCCCACCCCTGACCCCTGCCCCCAGAGGTGTCTTAGATGCCAGAACAGGGCTGAGGTGACCTCTCACTCCAAAAAGCAGTTCTGGTTCTGTCTTCTAGGTTGGGACTCTGCACAGATGTCACAGGCTAAAAAGAAGCTTATTGCTAAAAAAGGATTTATAATAATACAGATCTGAAAGTTCTGTAAGGTACCATAACCGTACCTCCTATAAATCAAAAACTCCCCTGGCTGCTTCCATCTGGGGGGCTCCTGATAGATGAAGAAATGCTAAAATCGGTTACAAAAATGATAAATTATAGAAGATGTGTGAATATCCCTTAGTGCTATCAATGTTTCTCAATGTTGCATGCATAAACTTACGGGAGACAGTCTCTCAATTGGAGATCCCTGGTTAATATAAGACCTAGGCTGGATGGTTTTCTGGTCTCCCTTCAAATCTCACCCTCAGGATAATACCTGGTCTCTGCCAGCTTCCCTACTCTGTGTATCTATGCATCATGGATAACCTTTGCTTCCACAAATGGAATATTCCAGTACAATCATTCCACAGAAAAGCTCCTCTGTTCAAGGACCCAGAGACCTCTTAAGGGTTCTTTACATGTTTCTGTTACATCTTTCTAGATATAACCTTACAAAGGGCGTTAACAGGGTTGCTTTATTTCGAGAAACATCCTTTCGACAATCAAAATATTTAATTAGCCCAAATCCAATAAAATAAAGAAATATGAATAGTCTGAATTTGCAGTAATGGGAGCTGACAACTGTTGCAGTCTGTTTTTAATCAACGCTGCTTATTTCATGAAAGATGAAAATATAGTAAAGTATTTCATTTTTAAACCATCTAAGCACTGAAAAGAGCAATGAAATAGTATGAATCCTAAATACTGAAAACAGTCCCTTTTTTTTTAAGACAGAGTGAGAGATGTAAAATAGAAGTGAGAGATGTGAAAGAAAGAAAGAAAGAAAGAAAGAAAGAAAGAAAGAAAGAAAGAAAGTCTGCCTCAGCTGGGTTGTATAGCATAAAGCTGTTTATTTTTGAGAGAGACAGAGCTTGAGTGGGGGCGGGGCAGAGAGAGGGAGACACAGAATCCCAAGCAGACTCCAAGCAGTAAGCACAGAGCCTGACACGGGGCTTGAACTCAGCAACCGTGAGATCATGACCTGAGCTAAAATCAAATGCTTAACCAACTGAGCCACCCAGGTGCCCCTTAAACTGTTTAATTATGTTCCATGGCACACAGTAAACTTGCCATTTTTTTTTCAATGTTTATGTATTTTTGAGAGAGAGAGCAGGAGTGCAAGCAGGGGAGGGGCAGAGAGAGGAGGAGACAGAGGATCCAAAGCAGGCTCTGCACTGACAGCCCAAAACCCAGTATGGGGGTTCAAACCCACGAACCATGAGATCATGACCTAAGCTGAAGTAGGATGTTTAACCCGCTGAGCCACCCAGGCTCCCCGGTAAACTTGCCTTTTAATAGCTTTGTAAAATAAGTGTTGGCACCCCATTTGACCAGATACCCAAAGAGCTGGAATTATTTTATTAGGTGCCTGCAACCAGTGAGTGTTGTTTGAATTAATTGGCATCACCAGTTGTAACAAACCATTTATGGGAATGTGACCCACAACAAGGAGAGGAGACCAGGTGTTCAGGTGTTCATGTCTTCATGGGGTAGAGACATTTGGAAGCCACGAAGCATGGATAAGAGGACTCTGATTCCTGTTGGCTCCCATTCTAGGATTCCTACACTGGGGTCACTTATACCTTCTAATTCCAGTGATTTCATAGTCTATGAATCAAGCTAGGCTGTGGGTACACAGGGCAGCAATCAAACCCATGGGGTCTTGCTAGAGAACCTAGCCTCAAGGACGTGCTCAAGCCTGCTAGGAAATTCTGTCAAGTGCAATCCTCTCTAGTTAGAGCAGATTTTTCCATTTTAGATCTTCCTGGATCATTAGGGCTTAACCCCTAGAAGAATGGATCTTTGGCACTTGGGGACCTAACCCTCATGGTTTGGAGGGCTCTCTAGAGTACCTAAAGACCCAAGCCACGTAGCAACTTACCATTTTGCTACATTTGACTCTTAGGCTCCAAAGCTCCATATGCAAGAGGGAGTCATTTAGCAAGGGAGGGGGCCTTTTCCTACCTATACCGCTGGCTGGCTATTTTTGTCCTACACTTCTGCTACCTTGGCAGTAACGTTTGGGTGGTACCATTCATATTCTTGTTGAAAAGAAAATCTTCTGCTGGTTCAGCGAGGAAATGAACAGAAAATAATCCAAGTCCAAAGCATAGTTCTTGGCCAGAATTTTTTTTAAAACAAGTTTTGAAGAGGGAACAGCTATATTAGAAAAGGCAACCCGGGGGGCACCTGGGTGGCGCAGTCGGTTAAGCGTCCGACTTCAGCCAGGTCATGATCTTGCAGTCCGTGAGTTCGAGCCCCGCGTCAGGCTCTGGGCTGCCGGCTCAGAGCCTGGAGCCTGTTTCCGATTCTGTGTCTCCCTCTCTCTCTGCCCCTCCCCCGTTCATGCTCTGTCTCTCTCTGTCCCAAAAATAAATAAATGTTGAAAAAAAAAAAAAAGAAAAAGAAAAGGCAACCCGGTGTATAGAGGTGGTAAGAAATTCAGGGGTTGCCAGGAGCTGCCAGGAGAGAGGGAGGCGGAAGGGAGAGGAATGAGTAGGGGGAGCCCAAGGCATTTTTCCAACAGTGAACATAGTGTCTATGATACTGTAATGGAGAGTATATGCCAGTAAGTATTTGGCAAAAGCCATAGAACTGGACAACCCAAAAGTTGACCCTAATGTAAACTATGGGCTGCAGTTAATAATAATAATGTATCAATACTGGCTCATCAATGGTCACAAATATACCACTCCAAAGCACGGAATTAATAGGAAAGCTATGTGTAGGGGGAGGGGCAAACATAGGAACTCTGCGCTTTCGGCTCAATTTTCCTATGAATGTAAAACTACCCCAACAATAAAGAATATTCATATTTTTTTAAGTTAGTTAGTTTATGTATTTACTTACTTACTTACTTACAGCGTGAACATTGTGGGAGAGGGGCAGAGAGAGAAGGAGAGACAATCCCAAGCAGGCTCCAAGCTGTCAGCGCAGAGCTGGACATGGGGCTCGATCCCACAAACCATGAGATCATGACCTGAGCAGAAATACAGAGGTAGAGGCTCAACCGATTGAGCCACCCAGGTGCCCCTAAAGAATATTCATTTTAAAAATTGCATCAGAAGGTGGCTCTGATCTACACACCAGGGCCAACTACATAAATACTGTAGAAACAGAAAAATGATCCAGGAAACCATTTTAGCAAGTGCTTACACCCTGTGCAAAAGCAGTTTATCAAATTAGAAATAAAATGTTCATCAAAATTAAACATGTAGTTATGAAAAAATAAATAAACAAACCCTTTCACTGAACAGCCGTACTGGCAGATGGCCCAAACAAATATTTCTATGAAGCAACGAGTAAAACGCCTGGAATGACCATTTCCATGTGTAAATTTTAGGAAGCGTTTTTGTAAATGTTCCATGGTGTGAAATTAACAGGGGAAGGGCCACTTAACTGCAAAAACCTATCTCCAGAGTTGAAGACAGGAAATGCACATATATTAAAGGAAGATGCCTTTTGCAAATGTGCATATCCAAAGGGAAGAAGCTGTGAGTCTAAACAAATCTGAGGGTAGGTCATCTCCTCTGATACCTGACAGCTACACCCTAGAACTTTGGGTCACCTTCACAAGCTGCCGTGATATGCTTTAAACTGCCATGCAATATATTTCTTCTTCACTTTCATCTTTGTCCACACATCTGAATATCTTATCACAGTAACAGTTTTTGCTAATTTAGGTTCCTAGCAAAAGATGATCGGGTAGTAAAGGGTTGGGCTTATTTTAGTAGCTTCGTTAATAGCTACAGGCAGACAAAAGACATAAGCTTATATATCTAGAACTGTTAAGGGTCTGAAAAGTGGGGCACCTGGGTGGCTCAGTCAGTTAACATCTGACTTCGGCTTGGGTCATGATCTCAAGGTCTGTGGGTTCGAGCCCCACATCGGGCTCTGTGCTGACAGCTCAGAGCCTGGAGCCTGCTTCAGATTCTGTCTCCCTCCCTCTCTGCTCCTACCCTACTAGTGCTCTGTCTCTCTCTCTCTCAAAGATAAATAAACATTAAAAAAAATTTTTTTTAAACAATCTTCTACTTCTGGGGCGCCAGGACGGTACAGTTGGATAAGTGTTCAACTCGATTTCGGCTCAGATCATGATGTCAACAGTTTGTGAGATGGAGCCCCGTGTCAGGCTCTGTGCTGACAGCACAGACACAGAGGCTGCTTGGGATTCTCTCTTTCCCTCACTCTCTGCCCCTACCCAACTCTCGATCACACTCTCTCTCAAAAACAAATAAATAAACATTTTAAAAAATTCTTCTGTTGTTCCATGGAGAGGGGAAACCAAATGTACCTTGAAATCAATCAACTGAGGGTTCTTGAAGACCTTGGGAAGATCCCCTTGTGAATGCGAAGGTCCACTTGAATTTGAAGGCATCGACAACAGTCGGTGTCCCAGCAGAAGGAAATTGAAAATTCCCTTCTATTTCAGACTAAATGTTCAAATAACGAAGCTAACAGGTTCAGGAGCAATGTAAGTGGAAGCCAACTCAACAAAAACCAAGAAAATGTGTAATAGCAACTCCTACTAATATCTTCTTTTTTACAGAGATCAAAATAAAATTTCCGAGAGGCAGGGGAGCTTATAAATACAATAGCTGTACAGCAGATCCGAAAAAGCATGTTTCCAGCTCAAAATGTAATTAACCAGGTACTTTGCAATTACTGACAATTGGGGTTTTTCAGTCTTTACCATAGATCTTCCTTGAGCTACATAGGTTACTGAGAAAATTAGCCATGTTACATAGCAATAACAAAGGCATCACTGCAAAAAGCACCACATAAACATTGCCTTGAAAACTGGGAGGTTGCTAGGAAATTCTGTCAAGTGCAACCCTCTCCAGTTAGAGCTGATTTTTCCATTTTAGATCTTCCTCAATCATTAGGGCTTAACCCCTACAGGAATTTACAGGAGGACAGCTTACATACCTCCACCAATATAAATTCTCCAGGGGTTCCATTCGATCCTTAGAAGGCCTCAGGCATTAGTGCTAAGAATTTTGGGCAGGGTCAGCTGTTCTGGGAAAGGGCAACACTTGTGTTCTTGACCATATGGGGGTTTGTACTTGAACAGAAGATGGAACTAGGCTGGGTCCATGAGGACATTCACATTTCCCTCTTCTATTTCTACAGAATGGATCGAGGGGGGAAAGGCTTAGTGGCAAGCCAAATCAAATGATTTGAATTATTTTAAGAAGAAGCAATTCACGGCACTGGTTGCCAAATTTAAAATGCCTGGACAGCCTGTTCAAAGAGCCAGCAGCAGGAAGAGAAGGGATCATGCCAGAAATTCATGCCAAGAAGCAGAGAGAAAGAGCTGGGGCAGCTCCCGGTCCTATAAATTAGCATCTCAATGGTCCCACACACCAGGGGGCTGAGAAAGCCATGCTGCTTCTATTTCCAACGTGGAAAGATCTTTCTTTGCATAGGAGTAGATAATACAAGGAAGTAATCCATTGTGATGTTTGGATTCTTTTTCCTCTCAATACCAAGAGCTACCGTGTGTGACACACCTGACAGAAACCAAAACACTTTTGCATTCACTGTCTTATGAAACCTCACTACACCTTGTGAGATAGTATGACTTCCCCCATTTACAGATGAAGAAGTGGCACTCAGGGAAAGTGTCACTGGCCCAATGTATCAACATAATAAATAGCAGAGAGGGGCGTCTGGGTGGCTCCGTCAATTGACCTGTTGAGTATCTGACTTCGGTTCAGGTCATGATCTCAGGGTCTGTGGGTTCGAGTCCCGCATCACACTCTGTGCTGACAGCTTGGAGACTGGAGCCTGCTTAGGATTCTGCATCTCCCTCTCTCTCTCTGCCCCTCCCCCACTTGCACTCTGTCTCACACTCTCAAAAATAAACAAACATTTAAAAAAAAACTTAAAAAAAGTAAGTAGCAGGGCAAGAACTTGGAAATGTAAATCAAGCATATTGGAAATGAAACCGAACATTCATCCCTAATCCATGTGCAAACACCTTATTAGTTATGACAGTAATAAAGTGAGCACCTAGTAAATATCTGGCCCGGTGCTAGGTATTTAGCACACTTGACTGAGTCTTGATAAAACTAAGCAAAGCAGAGGGGAAGAAATGTTTATATCAATGTAAGACACAAAGTGGACAGAGGTGACATGATCATGATTTTCCAGGAGAGAGGGAGCCTGCCAAAGACAGTGAAAATAAACATTTTTTTTTAATTCTGTGAGAGAAAGTGTGCAAGCAGGGGAGAGGGGCGGGGGGGGGGGGAAGAGAGAGAGCACAAGGGAGGGGACAGAGAAAGAGAATGCCAAGCAAGCTCCACACTCAGTGTGGAGCCTGATGCGGGGCTCGATCCCACAACCCTGGAATCATGATCTGAACTGAAATCAAGAACTGAACGCTCAACCTACTGAGCCACCCAGGCATCCCGAAAACAAACTTTCTAAAAGCAAAATTTTAAATTTCATCCAACTAAAAAAAAAGAAATCTCTGCCAAAGTGTGCTGGTCCCAAAGCAGCCTGTCCAGTGAGAGTCATGGTTATTATACTGTTGAGATTCTTATTTTATAAATCAGTCATTGCTAAATAGAGTGACTTTAATTGCCGGAATCCAAAGACCGTCTTCATCAACCACAAATGAGACAGTAAATGAAACGCTATTTTATTTACATTTTTACCTCTTACTTCAATAACCACAAACATGCCTGGGTTCAATCATTTTGAAATCAGTGTCCTTATCCTGTTAGGAGGAAATGTGTCAATGCCTAATGTTAAAAAAAAAATAGGCAATCAATGCAAAGACACAAAATCACTTAAAAAGTTCGCCCAGACTTAATGTTAATATGATTTTCTTTCAGCCAGCCATCACCCACATTTATAGAAAAGTAGAGTCTTCAGCCAGAAACTTTGCTTGTTTCCAGACTTGTGTGAGACAGGAAACTGTCAAGTGGCTGCAAAAGCAGATAGACTTTGATTGATGGGCAAGTCCAACATGAAGATATATTGGACCGTAGATCAAGATGTACCTCATTTCCTGGCACATACGCGCCTTCAGGAAAAGGGAAATGAGTTTTGCTTTAAAAAGAGTATTTTGCTAGACGCAGTCCACAGTTGATGAACATAGACGTCTGTTTCACATACACCACTTCCTCTACTTCCAACTGCGCTTTATGGGAAAGGGAACTATGATTTTTATCTGCCCATTTGCATACATAGCGCCAACCCTTCAAGAGCTTATAATTTATGAAACATCCGCATCTTGATACAGTCACAGTTGCTATGTCCTATCTCTCTAATTTGTAATTTTCCTGTTTTCTCCGAATACATTTTTGTCAATGGTCCCTTGAAAAAATTTAACCTTTAAAAATGGAACCTTATTTTAGCACGGATCCTGTACCCCGGAAACAGAGTCTCTAAGAAAATGACATATTCTACAAATGTTGAACTGTCCCATGTCTATGAGTAGAGTGATACTCTTTCTTTAAAAAATTTTTGTAATGTTTATTTTTGAGAGAGAGAGACAGAAAGGGAGCGGGGTAGGGGCAGAGACAGGGAGACACAGAATCCAAAGCAGGCTCCAGGCTCCGAGCTGTCAGAACAGAGCCCAATGCGGGGCTCAAACCCACAAACTGTGAGATCATGACTTGAGCTGAAGTCCAGTGCTTAACTGATTGAACCACCCAGGTGCCCCTGAGTGATATTTTTTCATTTGTAATGTGTTTTAAAACTTTTAATGTGCTTTAGAAGTTTTTGTTTTGTTTTGTTTTGTTTTGTTTTGTTTTGTTTTAATGGAGAAAAGAAAACTCGACTGATCCTTTCTGCGCTGCTAAACTGTTCTTCCACAAAGATGTTCCTGAGAGACAGTCCTGTGTTCGCACAGGGTCTTTCATTCATTGTGTGGAATGCGGTCACTGGAGCACTATGGTTTCTGTGCATGGCAATAAATCCTCTCTCTCCCACTCCCTCCCCCTCCCTGCCTGCCTACTACCTTCCCTTTCTCTCTTGTGTTAGTGTATACACACAGGAGGGTCCATTGCCAAAGGGTGGAAAAGAGGACTTAAAATCTCACTAAGGGAACAGACTAAGAATTCTCAAATAAGACCAGGACACGATGTGCTGGCTCTACAGCTGTCTGCCTTTCTCATTCATGCACTGATGTTACTGGGCACTTCCTCCGACTGGAGGACTCGAGGGGATATCTGCCCTCCATTACAGAGTCTGACTCGAATCCCGCCTTCAAGCTGTCTTCGTCTTGGTAAGGGCACTGGGACATGCATGCAATCGTCCAGACCTAACGCTGCCAATGCTAGAGAAGGGGCCACCAAAAGCTTGAAGAGAGGGTGGTTCCTGCAACTTGAAAGTCACAAGAAGGACTTTGAGAAAGGAGTCATATCGGGTTGAGCCTTCAGGACAGCAGAGATGTTCTCCCTACCTGGTGTGCCTTTCCATCTCTATGTCACCTTTCAAAATCCAGCCTGTCTCTTCAAGGTTCAGTTTGGACTCTATTTGTAAAGCTATTCCTGATGCCACATCAGAAACTGTTCACATATTCTTTCCATGTTTTTGTTCTAATTTTTAGAAACAGAAAGAACAATCAGGAGAAGGGCAGAGAGAGAGAGAGAGAGAGAGAGAGACAGAGACAGAGAGAAACTTAGGCAGACTCCACGCTCAGCACAGAGTCTGACGTGGGGCTTGATCCCACAACCCTGGGATCTTGACCTGAACTGAAATCAAGAGTCAGATGCTCAAGTGACTGAGCCAGGTGCACCTCCATGTTTTTGAGCAAGGAGTCATTCTACACCTTCTCTCCTGTAGCATCTATCACATTCTTTCTTGTGTTATACTTGCCTGGCACTTAATGGTTGGCTCTGCTGGACAGCTAGCTCTCCCCGGCCCTCCACATTCCTTTTGGCATCTAGTCTGGCAGGGTATCATAGTTCCCTAGGGGATCTTTCTGACAAACCTATGAATGGCTTCATTTGCCCTACTCTTCATTATGTCCACTGGTCCATAATCACACCTTCTTGACCTTTCTGCAAAGGAATAATCCATGCTGTTGTTGCTTTCTCCTTCTGAATATTGGAGCAAAGTACATTAAGAAGCTTCAATTTATACCCAGTGAAACCTGGACTCATAGCGTAAGGCTGTACTCTGCATGTGGCTTTCTTACAGGACTGCACATAACTCCGGAGGAAAATCCAGTCCATAAACCCGCATGCCACATACCTCTTTCTACAAGTGATCAAGGAGAAAGTTGGACTTGACTTTGATAATTGAGTCTAGTTATGTTATGTTATGGATGCTGATTTTATCCTTAAATTGCTATTTCCTCTAAAATATACTGTTTCAATTTTGTCTGCCTCAAGGAAAACTGTTGGCCCATATGAAGCATTTTAAAGGTAATACGCAGACTCTCAGATGAGCGTAAGTAAATGAGTGTAATTGCTGACATGCCCTAAATTAAATGTATTGGCAGACAGTTCACTAATGGTAAGAAAATAGATCAGACGGGGAGATTAATTTCATTTTCAGCTCCTTCAGGCCTAAGCGGAATATTGAAATTAAAGATTCTAGCTTCTTTAATCTGGAGTTCTGGCATAAAGATAGCTCTACCATGACCAAATCCTTGGATATACAGTTATTAGAATATGAAAACAACTTTTCCATAAATTATTATTATTAGCAAAATTTCATTTTTCCCATTTCGGAAGGGAATAATTTAGCATCAGATTTTGGTGTTGGAAATCATCCATCCATCCATCCATCCATCTATCCATCCATCCATCCATCCATGCTGGTGTGAGCCATTGCTGTGTGCTCCCTTAGTGATTTGGATAACTATTACACAACATTTAACATCCTTCCAGCCCCGACTTACTAGAGGCATTATCATTACCCCCTGTTCCATACTGGCTTTGACAGAATTCACATACACTACGCCAACGCCTCAACTTGAACAGTGTGCTCTTGCTTCCTGTTCTGGGGGATCTCTGACACTGGCATGGGGGACATTTGTGGGCACACACTGGACACTCACCTGCATATAACCCAGAATTTCAGGGGATTTCACGACCACGAGTCTGTTCTTGACAGACACAGGTTCAAGCATCAGGCATCTGCAATGTGGCCAACTTGATAGTTTCAGCTCTTACACCCTTTCCTTCTCAGTTTCCCCTCCCAGACCCCCCACTCCCTTTCTCTAGGATCACTTCCTCCATAAACTACCTGTATACAAGCAGAGCCCTCAGGGAGGCTAAGGATAAAACAGTCGGTACCAAAACTGTCTGTGGAAAGATGTTATGATGGGATTTGGAGCTGGATCACTTACTGGCCAAACAGCAATAAGGACCCGTTGGTGGTGGTGCAGTGGTGGTAATCCCCAGCATGTCATGGCATCAGAATTATTCTCAGATGTGATGGATTGGGATGGGGTAGGAGAATGCCACAGCAAAGCCTGCTACGGGAGTGCAGTTCCTTCTCTGGGAGGAAATACTTTTCCACGATGAAGGAATCAGCTAATAGGCACCAGGAGAAATGGCTGAGCTGCATGTAGGGATGGATTGTGAAGATCTTGGGAGTGTGTGTGTTAGGAGGCATAAAGTTGAATAGGGGTTTATGAGGAGGAATAGGCTGATGGCCAATGTCCTGGCAGGCACCCATGGAGCCAGTCCTAATATGCTGCTTGAAAGGCTCCTTGAAGCGAGGGCCTATGGTAAATGACTTGGAGATGCTGAAACTATCTTAGTAGAGTACTGAGCTTAGATGCTTGAGCGGGTACAGGGTCAGAAGAGACTAACTATATACAATCAGAGAACTTAGCCCCTGACTATTTTCCCAGAAGAGCCCAGAGAATGGTCCCTTCATTAAGGCAATTAAAAAAAAATGCACTGGTGGGGACCCAGGTGGCTCAGATGAGTAAGCATCCAACTCTTGATTTCAGCTCGAGTCATGATTTCAGTGTTCATAAGATCGAGCCCCACATCAGGCTCTGTGCTGACAGTGCAGAGCCTGCTTGGGATTCTGTCTCTCCCTCTCTCTCTGCCTCTCTCTCTCTCTCCCAAAATAAATAAATATTTTTTAAAAAGAAAAAGGGGGAGCCTGGGTGGCTCAGCTGGTTGAGCATCCGGCTTTGGCTCAGGTCATGATCTCACGGTTTGTGAGTTTGAGCCCCACGTCGGGTCCTGTGCTGACAGCTCAGAGCCTGGAGCCTGTTTCAGATTCTGTGTCTCCCTCTCTCTCTGCTCCTCCCCTGCTCATGCTCTGTCTCTCTCTCTCTCTCAGAATTAAATAAATAAACATTAAAACAATTTTTTTAAAGAAAAAGAATATGCACTGGTAAGAGCACACTGACATCTGTGAAACCACATAGTGTGGTGGCTGTCCCCTCTAGGTCAGAATTTACAATAAAAGATTCTACCATGCTACCATAGCATCAATGAAGATGGCAGGATTCCAGAATGGGAGAAGGAAGGTGGGTGGCATTTAACCATCAGAGGAGAGGCTGATATAATTACCACAATGAACAACAAGTTGACAGTGCTAATCAGACCCATAGGGCTTAGAATTAAGAGCAATATGTATATAGTCACTAGTGTGTTACTTAAAAAAATATCAGGAACTGGCAAGCAGAACTCTGGGGTCAGTTCTGTAATGGAAGAAATCATGATTCATCAGCCTGTCTCCAGATCTGAGTTGGTCAACAGAACCAGAACCCAGTGACTGATGAGATAATCCGGCAATGCCAACATTAATGTGTAGAAGAAATATTCCAGTAGCCCTCCTTCAAAGGTATCTACAGCCATTTATCAATAACTCTGCACCTGGGGCAAAGTTATCCATACTTTCAAGGATCACCAGACAGAGACTTTACCACTGATACAAGGGGTACCAAAGCATCCTCACGGCCCCATTATTAAGTGGGGACTGACGGAAGGCTGGCAATGAATGTATTTCTGGCCCAAGTATATCCCTATTGGGTCCCCAGAAATGTCCTGTGGCTCTTTCCCTGGGCCCTAAGTACACAAATTAGTGTGTGTGTATGTGTGTGTGTGTATACACACACACACATACACACTATATATTATACAATATATACTACATAATATTAGTATTATATAATATATACTATACCACATATACAATAAATAGTATAAATACTATATAATATATACTATATATAATATATACTATAATATTAGCATTATGTAATACTAATATATAATATTAGTATTAAGTATGACCAGAGAAACATGAATCATTTTTGTAGACACAGTCAAGTGTAAGCCTTAGAAACTGCCCGCCCCCCATTAAAATACTAAGTTAGAAATAATGACATACTCCAGGAAGAATTGCAGAGATTAGTACCACTTTCAAAAACAAAGGATGAAAATGCTTCCCATTGTATTCAACATATCTGTTGGGTCTCTACAAAATCAGTAAGAGTTATGATGCATGATAATGCACACCCAAGGAGCCAACCAACCTCCAGCTTTAACCACAGCTGCAGGGCTGAATGAGGTATCCTACTGGAGAAACGGATGCAGACTCTGGCAAGTGGCATGCAGCCATGGGTCTGGTGAAGGCTGTGGCGCTGGTGAGCCCAGCTTTCTCAATCCCCACTGGTATGGAAATCAAAAGCAGTTTGGTTTTTATGGGGTAAAGATACCGATTCACATTCACCATCTAGCTCCAGGACCATGACAGCTCATTGTCACAGTACAATCTGTAGGGACCTCGTTCAACTCAACATATCACAGAATACCATGCTGTTTCACTATATTGATGGCATCATGTTATCAGGCCTGATGATCAGGAAGCAACAATTATCCTAATAGAAACATGCATGCTGCAGCATGGGGACTGAATCCCTGTGCCAGTTTCAAAGTTAACACCTCGGCTCCAAATCCACACTACGTCAACCACTTCTGTGGCAACCTTTGGGAACTTGAGAACATTTAAGCATCTCTCCTTTGCAGGGAATATAATATTCAATTGGCCAATAGAGGGCACTGGAGGGACACTGCAAAGGAAAGGGTCTTCTCTTCTTGGTTCAGGTATGCTGCCGTCTTGCTGGTTCTCACCACAGCTCTGCAGTTAGCAGAAACGCATGTGTGGGGACATCCAGAGACACCTTGCCAAGGCTGCAAGCCCAGGGCACACGATCCATTGGTGAGCTTGCAGCTGCAGCTTTGGCCCCATGACCACCTCGCTGAGCCCGCTGGATAGAAACACAAGCTCTCTGGGCCTTATGGTCCCCTGCTGGTGAGCAAGCTCCTAATGTCCTGACTCTTCCTGTCTGCCCACCCGCCAGCCTACATCCATCTGCATCCTGGAGCCTTGTTTCCCCTGCCCTCCAGATATTGAATAGGCTCCTGAGACTGATGCCTTCTGTGATGCCACCCATCAGCCCTACTTGTGTCCAGAGAGGTATTTCCTGTTTGCCTACCAATTGTGGGCCATCTATGGCCTGAACAAACCGGTGAATTCTCTGCTATGTAATGGGCAGCAACCGAATTTATTCCACAAATTTGAATCTCAGCCTTAGGAAGGGAAGCTCTTGGCAAATTAGCTCCTTCCTTCCATGTTCTCGTCAACCCTAGGGTATTCTTCAGTTTTCTTTAAACCATTTTAGTTATTCTCCTGTTACAGTTAATAGTTCCTGATACGACACTTTCCTCGTTCTAATTATCGTGCTTCTGTGCCATGATTATACCCCGACTGGTACAATCTCAAAAAACTTCAGGATCTGCTACTTAGGCTAATACTTTAAGAGTCCAATGGTCTGTGGCATGTTGGGACATGCCCCCAGCCGCCCGCGCCCCTCCCCCCCGAGCTAAGGCAAAAGACAAAGTGTAACATCTCAAAACTGTCATACCAAATAACAGGCATAGCACTTGATGGGTCTCATTCGATTCTGAAGGCACCATATACAGCTTCAGGCATGCTATATGGCCCTGTTTAGATGAAGAACTTGACTATGAGCCACAAAGTGACTGTGTGCCCAGAGTTCCCATCATGAGTTGGTATGAAAAATTCACCGTAATCATTAAGTGTGGGCAGACTCAATAGCCAGGTACTATATGTTGGAAATGGTATATTCAAAGTTGAGTCTTAACGGGTCCAAAAAGCCGAAAAACACTGCATGATAAGGTGGTCCAGACTCCCCTGGCACCTGCTTGTGTGGCACCAATTCCTTTCCACCAATTCACACCTATGGCCTCATGAGAAGTTCCCTATAACTAACCGATGGAAGAGAAGATCCTCAAGCCTGCTTCAGAAATGGGTTGGCTCAATATGGTAGCACTAGCTGAAAATAGACAGCTGTCGCCTATAGGCCCTCTCTGCAGGAGAAATTCTTCCAGTAGGCAGAACTTTGATCAGTATGCTTGGTTATTCATGTTGTATGGGGAAAACGTGGCTTGGGTATAGGTATGTATGGTCTCCTAAACAATGCTGTATGGCTTGGCTGGTGGTTCAGGGGCCAGAAATGGATATTATTAGAGAAGTGGAGACAAGAAATTCTGGAGAAGTACATAGATGGACCCATAGCAGTGGAAATAAAGAATGGATTTTGGGGGGCACCTGGGTGGCTCAGTCAGTTTTAAGCATCCAACTTGGGCTTAGGTCATGATCTCATGGTTCGTGAGTTCGAGCTCCACGTCAGGCTCTGTGCTGACAGCTCGGAGCCTGGAGCCTGCTTCAGATTCTGGTCTCCCATTTTCTCTCCGTCCCTCCCCCTTTTGCACTCTGTCTCTCTCTTTTTCTTTGTCTCTCTCTCAAAAATAAACATTAAAAAAAAAGAATAGATTTTTGGTTCCATCCTAATGTCCACCAGAGAGCATTCCTTGTAGATGTCAACCAGCATCTTTCCTCAGATATTCCAGTGGTGTTCCAATGGACCCATGAATGAAATACCCATGATAGTAGTAAAAAAAAAAAAAAAAAAAAAAAAAAAACTTGAGGCTATCCCTGGGTCACTTCCTCTCACCAATATATGGGTCACCAAGCTTCCTCTCACATTAGCTGTCGCTCTAGATTTCTGGCTCTCTCTTTTATTTTCCTTTACAACCAACTCTCTGGAAAGATAAGTTTACTTTGGTTGACCCTCCTTCCTTACAGCTAATCACCTACCTGCTCCATAACCTCTGGCTGCTTAGCTTTCCTGGCCCTCATTCTATATCCTCTCATTTTTTAAATGTTACCAATGACCTCTTTACTAAAATATGAAATGGTGTTCAGTCTTACCCTCCTTGAGTTCTCTGATATTGGTTCTATTTTTTTTCCCATGGTCCTTTCTTCCCACCATTCTCTGAAAATCAGTGCTCTTTTCTGTTTCTCCTCCTTCACTGACCAACCCTTCTACCTCGGGGAGCCTCTTCATTGATTGAATGTACTCAGAGGCTTAGTCCTCAGCCTGACTTTATCTTCTGACTCTACTTTCCTTCCTAAGTAATTTCATTCAGACAGTGTTTGGCACTGTTTCTCCTTACTTTCTTTTTATGCAAACGACTCCTAAATCATATCTCAGCCAAAACTTTATCCAAGGGCAAGTCACAAGTTTTCCTCTACCAAAAGGATTTCTCTGTTTGTGTATACAATTGATAGCTCAAATACACAACATCAAAAATATAGCATGTGGTCTCTCCTCCTGAATCTGCTTTTTATAGTGGCTCCCCTCAATGATAATACTTTTGTCATAATCTTTTCTCTTTTTCTAGTGCCCTATATCCAATCAATTCCCAATTTCTCTTGATTTGCCATTCCACCTCTCTTAAACTTGTTTTATCCTACCAATTTTCATTGTGACCCTAGCTAGGTTCTTATTTCTTACAGAACCTCTTGCAATGGGTTCTTAAATGGTCTCTTGGATACTGTGCACAGTCACCATAAGATTAATTTTCTCAAAGCACAAATAAGGAAATGTCACTCTCTTCCAATGAATCAGTGGTTTCCACTCCTCAAGTTTAAGATCTTTGGCTTAGTACTCAAGCTCTGGCCTCAACCTGCCCATATAAACCTATTTCCACCAACTTCCCTTCATAACCTCTACTTCAACACAAATTGGGCTGCATTTTGAAGCAAAAACTACAGCGTGTTAAAACCAAAAAAAAAAAAAAATCTGTGTTCAAATCCTAGCTCTCTAACTAAGAGACTGAGAGATCTTGAACCAAACCTTTACCCCTCTATATTCTATAAACAATGATGTTCAGCTTTTCTCATCTGAAAAACAGTATAATTAATACCTACCATAAAGCCTTACTGGAACCATGAAATATGATGATATATACAAAGCACTGAGTCCCAGCATCTAATACCTAGCAGGAGAGCAATCAATACTGTTTTGTTCAACTCTTCTCCCTTTTTATGTATGTCCCAAGATTTCCAGATGCAAGCCAATTCACCAAAAGTCAACTTGCCCCATGTCTAGTATGCCAAATTGAAGTGACTTTTTGGCAAACTGGTTCCAGTCCATTGACATATATCCAAGTTTACTGCCTCTTGTGCTTTGCTTAAAATGGTTCTACCTGTCTGCGTGTTGCTGTGTATGGGGCCTCTCGCAGCCCTTTCCAAGGACAAGTCTTCTATCTTACATCTGAACCTTCCACAGAGGCTTGTCTCTGGTTCTCACCTTCTGAGTCTAACTAACATGGCCCTTGAAATGCAGAGTAACAGATGTTTGGGTAACTTTTTTATCCTTCTAATGGCAGTTGTGTGGCTGACCTGCCTCAGGCACCTTGTCCGAAACCCACACTTCCTGTAAATTGTCCTCAGGGACCTCATGGCAGAATGGACAGACCCTCCAGAGTACTTAGTGTCCATCTAATGCTCAGAACTCTCCTATGCAATGGTGGAATCACAAGGCCTGGAGAAACAACCTCTCATGGTCCTTTCTCTCAGGGGAATTCAATGTAAAATAAATAAAATAAAATTCTATGTGCCTCCTGCTGCTGATTTTGTCTTCCTTTCTTGGGCCAACCGTCCATTTTCATTGTTTCTGATTACTTCCCAAAGTTAATATCTATCCTCTTCTTCTATTGTTATTCCAATCGCTTGAGTTCTACTACTAGATGAGGAATCTCTTAATGATTATGGATCTCATGTCTATATATTTTGTGGCCAGCAGCCATCTATCAGATACAGTGCTTTGAATGAAGCAGGTACGAAATAACTATATGTGGAATGAACAAATAAATGTTTATGGTACTGTGTTCAATATGGCAGGATACATAAAGAAATATAGACAATGGGGCACCTGGGTGGCTCAGTTGGTGAGGCATCAAACTTCAACTCAGGTCATGATCTCGCAGTCCGCGAGTTCAAGCCCCATGCTGGGCTCTGTGCTGACCGCTCAGAGCCTGGAGCCTGTTTCAGATTCTGTGTCTCCCTCTCTCTCTGACCCTCCCCTGTTAATTCTCTTTCTCTGTCTCAAAAATAAATAAACATTAAAAAAAAAGAAATAAAGACAAAAATCTCAGTCCGCTAGGAATGTACATTTTAGGGGGAGACTTAAGTTACAAAATGAAGAACTACTAATAACTATGCAAGGTCAAGCATGATTCAAGTTCAATAATACAAAAAGTTCAATCAAGCTGACCTGATTCAAGTTCAACAACACAAAAACAAGGCACTGTGGGGGACATTGGTCCCCAGACAAGAGCACAGTCAGCAGTCTGTCCCCCATCTAAAGCAATTCCAATGGACATGCTCCAATTCTTGGGCAGGTGGAAAGAGACTTCTTTGAAGCTTGACAGATGTTGATTGTAATATTTTGGAGTGCTACTTAATGCTGAGTATCAGTATATTCAAATCTAAAATAGTCATTCATAACTCACAAGGATTTTTTGAAGGGAACATTAGAGATAACATAGATAAAGTGCTTTGCTTTTTACTAGTGACTTAACAAACCTGAGCTGTTACATATCTTCAGTCAAATAAATTTGGTTTCGCTCCAGCAGAAAAACTTTGTCAGACTGTTACCCTGTGGGCTCAATTCTGTCCCATGCTGAGTGGATCAGTTCTTACCCCTTCTGTAGGTTTCTATGGAATAACTTCTCAGCTAAGAAGTTAAGGCGGACTCAGCTTCCTGTCAGCTGAGGAGTGCTCACAACAGCCAATGTCATGTTGTGTCAGCTTGGCTCCCACACTAGCCTTCTGGGAGCTCAGTGCTCCTGGGAGTTCCTGGGAGCTCAATGCAGAGAGGTAACAGTAAAGAAAGCATGGCACGTGGGGCACTGGAAACACCACCACTCCTGGTAACACCAGGAAGACCAGGAGAAGGGGGGTAAGTCAATGTCCCCAAAGAATGTTTCATCCTTCAGAAACAGATTATAAGAGATTATAAGAGAGTATTTTACCCTAACGCCCTTCTGCAATTATAAGAGAGCTTGTAATTACAACACCCCCAAGAAATACACCCTCAACAGGAGAGCCCGGGTGCCTCACTCGGTTGAACATTCATCTCTTGATTTTGGCTCAGGTCATACTCTCATGGGTTGTGAGATCAAGCCCTGTGGGATTCATGGGATTCTCTCTCTCTTCTCTCTGCCCCTCCCCTGCTCACTCAAGCGCGCTCTCTCTCTCTCTCTCTCTCTCTCTCTCTTTCTCTCTCAAAATAAATAAACATTAAAAAATAATAATAATAAAAGAAGCACTCCCTCAGCACACATAGGATAAGGGAAATGACAATGCAGAAATTTCTTTTGTGTCATCAAATAATTCCAACCATAATGAAAGCAGTGACCAGGCTTTACACAGTTTTCTCAGTTAATCCTTTCAAGAAACAGTCATGAGGTTCATCATTCCCATTTCACAGAAGAGGACACAGAGAGATTAAGTAAATGTCCAGGGACCTGGAGCTAACCAAGAGTAAAGTTGCAATTTCAAAGGTAGGAACCAGTAAGAGCAGTTCCTGGTAAAGATACTCATTAGAGAACTTACATAGGACTGGAAGGACCCTCAAGAACAGTCCACACATCCCAAACTGAAAACAAAATAAATACGTAAAAACAAGCCAAGACACCAAGACACTAAAATTTAACTTTTTGAGAAAGCTTTTCCAATGTGAATCATCACTAAAGATAGGACGTTTACTTCTCAGTTGTTGTTATTGTTGTTTTACATTATCATCAAAAGGAAAATGGAAAGAAGATCTCTGCAATTCATCCACCCCCCAACCCCCCAACCCCCCTCCACTTTGAGAGGCACAGGAGCAGTCCAATGCAATCATGAAAACAGGACTGGGCAAAAAAAGGAAGCGTGGAATTCGAGAGAGCTAACTGAGCTTAGAAAGCAAATATGTACTTTTTAAATACTTGCTGAAGGCAATGAGAATTCTTAGATTGAATTTTTGTGTCCCTCCAAAATTTCTGTGTTGAAACCTAACCCTCAGTGGGATGGCATTTGGATGTGGGGACTCTGGGAAGTGGTTAGGTCATGAAGGTGGATCCTCATGAAGGGGATTAGTGCCCTTATAAAAGAGACCCCAGAGAGCTCCCTCACCCATCCAGCCATGTGAGGACACAGAGCAAAGCCAGCCCTCTACAAACTAAGACGTGGCTCTCACCAGACACCAAATCTGCTGGCATCTTAATTTTGGACTTCTCAACCTCTAGCACTGTGAGAAGTCAATTTCTCTCATTTGTAAGTTACCCAGCCTATTATATTTTTATATTTTATTATAGCAGCCCAAATGGACTAAATCAAGGACACTCTTGAGGGAAATGGCATTTGTGAACAATAATTACACCTACAAATATATGGATCAACTCCTGCCCGAGCTCTGCTCAAGGAGAGGCTCACCACAGAGAATATTGGCCTATATAACCCATTACAACAAAGGCAAGCCACCAAAGATAACTCCATTTCTCTTCACCTTTTCTTTGTCTTACCAAACTTGTACTTACTCTTGAAGAATTAGCCCAAGTCCCACTACTTGCAGGAGTAATATCTGATTTCCCTTGCTAGAACGAAATTTCTCTTTTCTTTGAACACCTACAGCATTTCATATCTGCATGATTGTTGGCATTTATTATGGCAGCAAGACAATGTTTTGAAATATTTCTTAATGTAATTGCTTTAAAGCCTGTATTTTACCCTAACGCACTTCTGCAATTAAATCTGCACTTAAAGACTGAGGCCAATTGCCCCTGGGAAGAAAAGACAGAAAAGAATTCAGTGAGAACCAAGAGTTGATTTCTAGGCTTTTAAACTCCAAATGCAACTTTTAAAAACCTATAGTAAGTAAAGACAATGGTCCTGAGAGTCATTTTTAAATGCAAGAAGCCTGGAAAGACAGTGAACAAGGTTGGAAAATTTTCAAAACTTTTCTTGGAAAACCAAGAGCCAAAGCCTGAAGGAAGAGGCCCTAAGGTTTGTCCAAAAATAAAACACTGGACAAAGAACTGATGGTCATGTAAGAAAGGCAGGAAATGTTGACTATGAGGAAGGTAGGAGGGCTAAGTAATAGAAACAGGGTGGCCAACAAAACCCCATGTTTGTATGAATCACCAGTAGGCTCTCAGGGAACAGCCCAAGAAACCGGAAGCCCTCTAGCACAGATCCCTTTCCAACATGGCCCTGTGTATACGGTAATGATGGAGGGGTGGGAGATGACAGAACAGGTCTGGACACAGCCTCACCAAGCCTGGGGTTAAGATTCTCACCATTTTCAAAAAAAAGTGTTCAACATTTGAAATGGGGGTCTTGTCAGATAAGCAAATTTGGACCACACTCTGAACCAGTCAAGATAATCCTATCTTTTTTTTTTAATTTTTTTTCAACATTTATTTATTTTTTGGGGGGGACAGAGAGAGACAGAGCATGAATGGGAGAGGGGCAGAGAGAGAGGGAGACACAGAAACGGAAACAGGCTCCAGGCTCTGAGCCATCAGCCCAGAGCCCGACGCGGGGCTCGAACTCCCGGACTGGGAGATCGTGACCTGGCTGAAGTCGGACGCTTAACCGACTGCGCCACCCAGGCGCCCCTATAATCCTGTCTTTTTTGGCTCAGAAGTGATTCAGGAAGGAGCATGAAATGTATGCCTGAGCCAATCAGTTTGTGGTATTCTCTCAGCTGACAACAGGTACAGAGGAGGCAGTCTTAGGATAAAATCAACCTTACAGAAAGAGAGATAGCAGGAAAGAGCAAGAAAACAGGACCAAAAAATTATGAGAAAATGAGAAAAAGGAAGGATCCTTGGTGGCATTATTATGCCATGAAATTAACCTTTACTCTCTGGATGAATTACTAATAAATTCCTTCTATTTGTTATTCACGTTTGATCAGCTGTTTCTGATACTTTCAACTGATCAAATGTGGCTTAGCTACAACTTGCCAACTTATTACAGAAATTCCTCATGAGAAACACTGTACACTTGAAGTGAGTCCACAGAAGAGGTATCACACACAAGAAATCTTTACTACAGTCAGTCCTGTTAGTTTATATATGGTACATTAAAATTACAGAATTCTCGGGGCGCCTGGGTGGCGCAGTCGGTTAAGCGTCGGACTTCAGCCAGGTCACGATCTCGCGGTCCGTGTGTTCGAGCCCCACGTCGGGCTCTGGGCTGATGGCTCAGAGCCTGGAGCCTGTTTCCGATTCTGTGTCTCCCTCTCTCTCTGCTCCTCCCCCGTTCATGCTCTGTCTCTCTCTGTCCCAAAAATAAATAAACGTTGAAAAAAAAAATAAAATAAAATTACAGAATTCTGGAAAACCAAAAATTTGAAAAAGGACAAAAGAAGTCACCCAAAATAAGTCTTAACCATCTAAGAACAACTTTTGGGTACAAATGGTTTCTTGAATTTGATTCTTGGTTTTGATCAGAACAAATTTTTTCTAGCATATTTGTGATGATTTTTTTAAATTTTTTAATGTCTATTTATTTTTGAGAGAAAGAGATACAGAGAGAGAGAGAGAAAGTAAGAGTGGGGCAGGGGCAGAGAGAGGGAGACACAGAATCCAAAGCAGGCTCCAGGCTCTGAGCCGTCAGCACAGAGCCTGACGTGGGGCTCAAACCCACCAACCGTGAGATCATGACCTGAGCCAAAGTCCCAACAGTTAACTGACTGAGCTACCCACATGCCCCTTGATGATATTTTCTATCATAAGTTTTCATCCTGGTTTATTCACTTAATCTGTAATTGCAGGAATAAGCTTCATGACCCTAAAGCCTGGAGCTGCTGGTGGTGGAAGATATACTTGGAAAACTGACCCAGATTCAACTTTTGATCTCCTGGTGATCAGTTTGGAGTGCTGGGATTGCTATTCTGCTTTGTAGCTGGTGAGCTGATGGGCATTGGCCTTTGTGAAATCAAATGGCAAGGGAAGCCCAGCCCCATGAATGGGAATACTTCTGTACCTCTTGTCCACCAGAGCCATCTCTATGCAGTAAGTGGGAACATTTAAGCACATTAAAGAACTTGTGTTCTTTGCTGGGGCCCACTGGCTTCTTTCCCTGAGTCTAGTGGGACAAGCCTACAGTGATGATGAGAATAATAGCACGTGGCACGTGTGGAACACTTACTCTCTGCCAGCTATTATTTAAGCAACTGACACATACTAAGTGGGTCCTAATCTTCATGGTCATTATACAAAGGTGTTACGTCATTTTACAGCTTTGTCATTGCCATTTTACATATCAGACACAGAAACTGAGACACAGGTTAAGCATCTTGCCCAAGTGCATAGCCAAGGACTTATGCTTCTATCACTGTGCTAACACACCTCACTTGTTAGATAGCGCACAGTTTCCCTGTTATTACAAATGCTTAACGCAGATTATTTTTAATGACGAAACAAATGTTACATCCTCCCTATAACCCAAACTCTCTTATGCAATATTTAGATGGTTTCAGTTTTTAATTTCATAAATAATGCTCTGGTGAATATATTTGCACAGAAATAATTTTTCTGCATGTATGCCTTCTCATAAATGCATAGGATGCATTCTCAGAAGCAGAATTATGCAGACTAATAGAACTGTTTTAAGGCTCTTGAGATAGATACATTGCAAATTTCTCACCCAAAGTGCCATATCAAGTTATTTCCCCCATAGTAAAGTAGTAAAATAGTAAAGTAGGAGAATCAAGTAAAGAGGAGAGGGTCGTCTTTCACCAAATCTTACTATCGCCAAGTCTTACTCTTGTCGATCTATTATGAATAGTACAGAATAATATCTCATCATTCTTTTTTTCATTTTTTTGTAAGTCAATAATATTTGTCATAATTAAAATGTAGTAGGCAAAAGATATGATCTTACTATTAAAGTTAACATCTTACAATTTAATCCCGTGTTTACTAGGCTATTGTGCATCATTGAGATCATGAATTAGTTATGCTTAAAAAGAAACTAAGTACTGCACAACTACACCCGTACTAACTCTTCCATCAATATAACACCAAGGGAGTAGCTAAGGAGGAAATATTCGCAGAGAGCCCTGAAATCAAATGACCTGCTAAGACCTCATCTTTCAGTTAAAGAAATAACAAAGCTTATATACAGGGAGGAAAAGAAAGAAAAACAGTATCATCACAGGTTGATGTTCAAGGACGAAAATGTTTCTGAAAAATAAAAAAAAGCAGCACTAATTCTTCCTATTGAGTATCTTGATGCTTCCTTTAACTTTTAAATGCCCTTTCCAGTGGATGACATAAACTAGAGCCTTGGGAAGCTATAAATAGCTCCATCCATGCTCCCCCTCCACCCTTTCAGTGCCTGATGGCGTCTCTTAGGAATGTGCTTGGGCCAGATGGCCTTCAGCCCAACTTCCTGTAAATATTCATTTTTAATGATAATAATTAAAAGCACTAATTTGCTCTTGCCCAGGGCCATTTCTATAGAGACCTCTTGGTACTGGACTATCACTAATGAAGCTTTAGAAATGAGACTTTCTTTGCTAGTCTTACTAAATACCTGAAGGTTTGTCCCCAGGGCTATTTTCCAAGCGTAAGTGGTGACATCAGACAGAGTTTCAGCCTCTTCCTTTCATCATGGCACTATGATGGACTTGCATTATTTAAATTCCAGTTTGGGCCCAACATGGGCTTTTTGAGCTTGTCCACTCTCCTTTTAATCTCAGAAAACAACATCTACTCAGTAGCTTAGAGCAGTGTTTTTCAAACTGACAGACAACCCCATTAAACAAGGGCTTCACCTATGGTCCTTAGGCCTCCAGAGGGCCTAGATAGAATTCTGTAGGTCTGTGAACTTGAGTGGAAGAAAAAAAAATGGCATCTTTATTTTCACTAACATTTAATGGAAACATTATTTCCTTCAATTACAAACCTATGATTTTGTCACCAACAGAAGGGACAGATATTTTTATATCACAGTAGGCTATACAGTTATATTGAAATATTGTTTACATACATTGCTACTTTGAGATTCTGACAGTTTATTTAGGATTTTAATTTAAAACCCCACATATTCCCATAACACACATTTGAAGAGATTTTAAAACCTGTACTCTCAGCTTTCCTTTATAATCCAACGTACCTTATTTTATGAACAGAAACATGGTTATAGCAGAAGGCACATTATTCTCAAGGATATTCTCCAGAGAGATCATTTGTTAGGCCATGAAATAAATTTCAATAAATTTAAAAGGATTGTAATCATGCAAAGTATTTACCTAAGAGCAATGAAATGAAGCTAGAAAACAGTAACAGAAGGAAAACTAGTAAATTTACAAATATGTAGAAATTAAACAACACACTCTTTTGAGAGAGAGAGGGCATGAGTGAGGAAGAGGGAGAGAGAGGCAGAAGAAAAGAGAGAGAATCTTAAGTAGGCTCCATGCTCAGCATGGATCCTACATGGGGCTTGATCCCATGACCTTGGGATCGTGACCTGCACCAAAATCAAGTCGGACACTCAACCAACTGAGACACCCAGGTGCTCTGACAACACACATTTAAGTAATCAGTAGGTCAAAGAATAAATTACAAAGGGAACTAGTAAATAGAAACAAATGAAAACAAAAATGCAATATTACCAAAACTTATGCAATATAGCAAAAGCAGCGTTCTGAGGGAAATTCATAGCTATACATGCCTACATATACAAAGAGAAATATCTCAAATCAATCACCTAACTTTATGCAGAAAAGCAAACTGAAGCCAAGGCTGACATAAAGAAGGAAATGGTAAAGTTAAGAATGGAGATAAATGAACTAGAGTACAGCAAACTAACAGAATCAATGAAACCCAAAGTTGATTTTTTAAAAGATCAACAAAATTGATATACTTTTAACTACAGTGACTACAAAACAGGAAAGAGAGATGCACAGAACTAAAATCAGAAATGAAAATGGAGATATGACTACTGACCTTATAGAAATAAAAAGCATTATAACAAATAAAAAGCATTATAAGCAGTATAGAGAATTATTATTGTGTAAATAATTGTACACAAAATAGGCAACACAGATGAATAGGAATTCCTAGAAATACACAAATTTTTAAAACTGATCTGGAAAGGAACAGAAAATGTGAAAACACCTATAACAAGTCAAGAGATAGTAATCAACCTGCTAGCTAAAACAAGTCTTCACTGGTGATTTCTACCAAACATATGAAAAAGAATACCTTTCTCAAACTATTCCAAAATAACAGAACAGGAGGGACCACTTGATAACTCATTCTATGAGGCTAGTATTAGCCTGATACCAAAGTCAGACAAAGGTACCATGAGATAAGAAAACCATAGGTCAATGTCCCTTATGAATAATAAACAAGTGTAGTAAGTGGCAGAGTATAAGATCACGGCATCAGTTATGTCTTATATACTAGCAATGAATAATCAAAAAGGAAATTAAGAAAATAATTATATTTTCAATAGTGCCCTAAAGGATAAAATACCTAGGAATAAATTTAACCAAAGAAGTGAAAGACTAATACACTAAAAACTACAAGATACTGGGGAAGGAAATTTTAAAAGATCTAAATCAACGGAAAGATAGTCTACAGTTATGAATTGAATAACCTAATATTGTTAAGATAGCAGAATCATCCAAAGTGATCTACAGATTTAAAGGAATCCTATCAAAATCCCATCAGCCATTTTCCCAAAAATAGAAAAGCTAATTCTTAAATTCATATAGGAATTGTAAGCCAAACAATCTTGAAACTGGTCAGTCATAACAATCTTGAAAAAGAAGAACAAAGTTGGAGGACTCCCTCCAGTTTCAAAACTTACTACAAATCTACAGTAATCAAAACAGTGTGGCTGCCATAAGGATAGACATATAGGCCAATGAAAGAGAATTGAGAGTCTAGAAATAAACCCATGCTTCTATGCCAAACTGATTTTTTAACAGGAGCGCTAAAACTATTTAATAGGGAAAGATTTGTCTTTTAAACAAATGGCACTGGGACAAATGTATATCCACATGCAAAAGAATGAAGCTGGACCCCTACCTCACACCATATATAAAATTAAACATGTATCAATGGCTAAAATAAAGAGCTAAAACCATAGAACTCTTAGGGAAAAATATAAGAATAAGTCTTCATGACCTTGGCTTGGCAACAGATTCCTAGTTATAATACCAAAAGCACCTGTAACAACAACAACAACAACAAAAATTGATAAATTGGATTTCATCAATTTAAAATTTTTGTGTATCAAAGGACATTATAAAGAATGTGAAAAGACAACCTACAGGTTGGATAAAAATATTCATAAATCACTACCTCACAAAAGTTTAATCTCCAGGATACAAAAACATGTATCATTCAATTAAAAATGACAAAACTGAATTAAAGAAATTAATAAAGGACTTGAATAGAGATTTTTCGAAAGAAGAAACACAAATGGCTAACAAGCACATGAAAATATGCCAACATTGTTAGTCATTAGGGAAATGCAAATCAAAACCACAATTAGCACAATTAGATATCACTTTACACCCACGAGAGTGGCTATCAAAAAAAAGAAGAAATAGGGGAGCCTGGGTGACTCATTCAGTTGAGTGTCCAACTTCTGCTCAGGTCATGATCTCACGGTTAGTAAGTTCAAGCCCCACATTGGGCTCACTGCCTTCAGTGCAGAGCCCACTTCAGATCCTCTGTCTCCCTCTCTCTCTGCCCCTCCCCCACTTGTTCTCGCTCACTCTCTCAAAAATAAATAGACATAAAAAATAAATAAACAGATATAAGAAGTGTTGGCAAGGATGTGAAGAAATTATAACCCTTATATATTACTGGTAGAGATGTAAAGTGGTTCACTGTATGTGGCAAACAGTTTGGTGAATACTCAAAACGTTAAATGTAGAATTACCACATGAACTATCCTACTCCTAGGTATACCCAAAATACCTGAACACAGGTATTTTAAAGTGTGTGTGTGTGTGTGTGTGTGTGTGTGTGTGTGTGTGTGTCATCATTTGTAATAGCTAAAAGGTGGAAACAACCCGGGGCGCCTGGGTGGCGCAGTCGGTTAAGCGGCCGACTTCAGCCAGGTCACGATCTCACGGACCATGAGTTCGAGCCCCGCGTCAGGCTCTGGGCTGATGGCTCAGAGCCTGGAGCCTGTTTCCGATTCTGTGTCTCCCTCTCTCTCTGCCCCTCCCCCGTTCATGCTTTGTCTCTCTCTGTCCCAAAAATAAATAAACGTTGAAAAAACAAAAAAAAAAAATTTAAAAAAAAAAAAAAAAAAAGGTGGAAACAACCCAAATATCCACTCATGTATGAATAAAGAAACACACTGTGGTATATACACAGAATAGAATATTATTCAGCCATAAAAAGTAATGAAGTACTGATAATGTGGTACACCTTGGATACACCATGAAAACATTACACTAAGAAACCAGACTCAGATGGTCACATACTGTATAATATCACTTGTATGAAATATCCAGAATAGACATATCCAGAGACACACAAAGCAAACTGGTAGTTGCCAAGGAGTGAGGGAAGAGGAAGAACAGAGAGTAACTCCTTTTAGGCTGGCTTTTCATTCCTTAATTTCTTGGCCCTTGGTCTTCCCCAGGATTCCGTCTGTGGGCACCTTCTGAATATTCTTCCAGGAACTGTCCCCGCTCTTAAGGCTTAGAATACCACTAAATGCCTGATGATCCTGAGCTCACCATCTGTAAGAGCACCAGTTACCATGCAACACGAGACAAGCAACAGAACATGTTGGAACTTCTTTTTTTTTCCTTGATGTGTCAGTACAAAGACAAAGATAATATCTAGCTCCAAATCAGAAATTGCCAACTGGCTAACTGGATGTATTGCCAACTGCTAATCGACATTTCTTTTTGTTTAATTTTATTTAAATCCAAGTTAGTTAACATATAGTGTAATCATTTCTATCATGATATTCTTGAGGCACTTCAAAGTAATCATTTTTCACGAAGTCTGTTCTTCTGGCTTCTGATATTAGTAAGCGAAAATTTCATCTACTCGACTTGCCCAAGCACTGGAAACTCATTATCACTTTTATTTCACTCCCTCCCTCATCAAACTGTCCTACTCATTTCTTGGTCAACTCAAAGCTCTGAAACAATACCCCATCCCCACCCCCCGGATTTCCTAACAAAAGCCTGAAAGCTTTTGTTACTTGGAACACTGAACTGAAATGGTAACTATTCTGGCATTGAATCTCTACCTGCCCTAAAAATGTTAGTCTTCCTCAGAATTTCATGCTCTCCTTTTCCTCCTTTATCAGTCTTCATACCTCCTATGGATGATCTAATTATTTTTCTTAGTTTCAACTTCTAATTGATTCTCTGAGGACTCCTAAATTAATATATATATGCTTGAAAGTCAGATTTCACAAACTTAAGACTGGTCTACTAAGGACCCTTGCAAACATCTGTAACTACTTCTCTTCTGTCTACATGGGGATGTCCAAAGCTGAACCCACTATCTTTTCCCTATGAATTCCACCTGTGTGGGTGGCACATGATCTACCCTGAGATTCAAATATAAAATCCATTGTGGCAGGCGGATTAATCACAAAGCTCAATTGGGTGAGGCCTAGAAAATTTGTATAAATTTGAATTATTTGGGGTCTCCCAAACTGTTTATGTTTTAGACCACCACAGATCAGGATCCATCTCTGTCTGCAAGGAATCCCTTACAATTTCCTATTAAATTTCACCTAGGAGGACACCAAGTTATTGTTTCACCTACACAAGAATATTTAGACCTATTTCAGCCCTTTCCATCTCTATCTGCAATGGAGTTTCAGACTTGACCCTTTATTACCTAGAAGACTAAAACAGCTCCCTAATCACCTCCTCACCCCCAATTTACGTCCACAACAGATTCATCATCCACACAACCTGCAATTGTTGATTTAAAATAGTTATGGAAGAAAAAACACCCCACAAACATCACTAGTGAATTCACTACTAAATGCTCATCTACTTTTTAGGACAAATTCCAGGTTCCTTAGTAAAGCAATTGACAACCTCCATGAAATGGGCTCATGTATTTAACATTATTTTTTATATTCTTCCTTAATTATCACAGTCCTGTTTTTATGTTCTTGAAATACTAATCCACTTGAATATACCCTCCTGGACCACCGTTATTCTTTCCTTCATGGGTTTGTTCCAATCCACCCTTCCTCCACCAACTGGAACTATCTGTATGTTCTACCCAACTGTATGAGACAGCTCAGGCTGCTGTAACAGCAAAAGCCCAAATGGGCTAAGCAATAGAAATGTATTTCCTCATGGTTCTGGAGGCTAGAAGTCCCAGATCGAGGTGCTGGCTGCTTCAGGTTCTGGGGAGGGCTCTCTTCCTGGCTTGTAGACAGCTGCCCTTCTTACTATGTCCTCACATGGCCTCTCCTTGGTGCATATGCATGGAAATAAGGGAAGAGCGAGCTTCCCAGGGTCTCTCATAAAGACACTAATCCCACTGGATCAGGGACCATACACTTATGACCTCCTTTATCCTTAATTACATCTTTCCATAATTTCTAGCATTTCCATTTGATTATTTCTTACTTACAACTTCCAGCTCTGCTGATATTACTCATCTAATCATGGATGTTGTCTACCTTTTCAACTAGAACATTTTTTTAATATTTTACCTTTACCCTGGATGAGATATTTACATCTTTTTTTAAAAAATGTTTATTCATTTTTGAGAGAGAGAATGAGAGAAAGTGACATGGAAGAAGTAGAGAGTGGGGGGACAGAGGATCTGAAGTGGGTTCTGTGCTGACAGCAGAGACCAAGGCAGGCTGGAACCCACAAACCATGAGATTATGACCTGAGCTGAAGTCAGATGCTTAACTGACTGAGCTACCCAGACACCCCCATCTTTACATCCAAATTAGTTAGCATATAGTGAAACAATGATTTCAGAAGTAGATTCCTTAATGCCCCTTACCATTTAGCCCATCCCCTTCCCACATCCCTTCCAGTAACCCTCAGTTTATTCTCCATATTTATGAGTCTCTTTTGTTTTGTCCCCTTCCCTGTTTTTATATTATTTTTGTTTCCCTTCTCTTATGTTCATCTCTTTTGTCTCTTAAAGTCCTCATATGAGTGAAGTCAGGTGATTTTTGTCTTTCTCTGACTAATTTCACTTAGCATAATACCCTCTGCTTCCATCCATGTAGTTGCAAATGGCAAGATTTCATTCTTTTTGATTGCCGAGTAATACTCCATTGTGTGTGTGTGTGTGTGTGTGTGTGTGTGTGTGTGTATATATATACACCATGTCTTCTTTACCCATTCATTCATCAATGGACATTTGGACTCTTTCCATACTTTGGCTATTGTTGATAGTGCTGCTATAAACATGGGGGTGCACGTGTCCCTTCAAAACAGCACACCTCTATCCCGTAGATAAATGCCTAGTAGTGCAGTTGCTGGGTCATAGGGTAGTTCTATTTTTATTTTTTTGAGGAAACTCCATACTGTTTTCCAGAGTGGCTGCACCAGCTTGCATTCCCATACATCTTTTTTTTTTTAAGTTTATTTTACTTTTTAGTAATCTCTATACCCAGCATAGGGCCCAAACACAATCCTGAGATCAAGAGTCACATGGTCTACCAATTGAGCTAGCTAGGTGCCCCTCAACTAGAACTTTTAACTTTTTAAATTTACTTATAAGTGAATTGGTTATTTAAAATTTCCCCAGGCTTCAACATTCTCAAAATCAGAGGATGAGAATAACCCTACTTAATACAAATTATAGCCCTTTAAGATGCCAAAATGAGATCACTTCCACTGAATAAAAAATTTCCAAGTGCGAATTAGTTATCTAATTGATTGAACGTAACTTTATTAACAAAAGTCAATAAAGAAATTTGAAGAGAATATTTTAGAGTATAGTAATTTGACACGAAAAGAATAAATACTAATACTTTTTTTCATGGTATGTAGAAAGATCTAGAATCATGGTGCTCAGTTTACTCTAACACCCTGAGGAAGTGAGAAAATTTTGTTCTTGGGTTTTGACATTGATAAAGGAGCTTAGATATATGTGTTAAAAGCTTACATATGGACAAAATAATAACATTTATTGAGCATTTATTACCATAAATGCCATGTACTGTCCTAGTTGTTTTATACATATTAATTCACTTACTCTTCATAATTACTCAATTAGGTAGGTGTTATTATTATCCCCACTGAAGACATTAGGAATTTGAAATACAGAGAGAATAAATTACTTGGCTCAGACTACATAATTACTAAGTATGGAACAGAGATCTGAATTCAGATATGTGGCTTCAGAGCCCACACTCTTTTTTAACAGTCTTCGAAGCCTGTGGAAACCATAGACATGAAAGGTATATACAGGGGAACACCAACTCATCTCTTGTACTGCCAATTAGTGCCAAACATGGGAAATGTCCATCCTTTTGCCCACTGCGGGTATAACTGTCCAGAGCTTGGGAGTGAAGTTCATCCATAAATTCTTGTAGTGAATACACTCATGCTGGGACATACCTGTCTATTTTCATCCAATACACCCAGGAAGACTTCAAACCATACTGGGATGAAGGCCAACAGGAGAGCAAATGAAGACCCCATCAGTGACCAATACTCAACTAGCTAGATCACTTTTCAATGAGTGGCCAACAAAAAACCATCACACCTATGGAGAAAACTCACAATTTAAAAGGATAGCAAATCTGCATAACCAGAAAAATCACAGCCTGTACTGAAATAGAACAGGTGCTGGAAATGAGTTATTAAAAGAAGTCTAATTATTATACACACACACACACAAGCATACACATAGGCTTCCACTTTTGGTAATGGCAGACTAGGTAATTTGCACTAGGTAAAGTGCACTAGGACCACTAAAATGGCTGGTAAAGAGCCGGAAAAGATCTTAATATCAAAGACCCAACATATCAGGAAATTTTCTTGCTGAGAGGATAAAGCAAAAGGAGATGCACTAGAGCCCTTCTTTTCATGGGTATTTGCCCAGGTAGGTGATGCACCCGAGAGCATGAATTCTTTAAAAAAAAAATTAACACTTATTCACTTCTGAGAGAGAGAGACAGAGCACAAGTGGGGAGAGGCAGAGAGAGGGAGACACAGAATCTCAAGGAGGCTCTAGGCTCTGGACTATCAGCACAGAGCCCAATGCGGGGCTCGAACTCCTGAACCATGAGACTGTGACTTGAGCCAAAGTTGGACACTTAACCGACCAAGCCACCCAGGTGTCCTGAGCAGGAGTTTTTTAAATTGAAAAGGAGGGAAGTGCTAATAACACCAGGAGTCGATACCCTGAATAATATTCGCTCTTCCCTACATGTCACTTTTACAGCAATTTGTCTATTCCTGGGGAAAGGGCTTAAAGGCAAGCAGATCTTTCATGGAAATTTCAGGAGCTGGAAAGTCACATCTGAATTTATTGCCCACCAAATGCAGAAACCTGAAGTAACTCACACTCTACTTGTGATAGAGACATAAGGGTTGCACTCTTAAGTTACGGTACTTTGGCAGGTCAATGAGGTAGTTCAGAAAATCCTCAACCTTTGATCCCACACTGCTTTCATTCTTAGGTACCTGTCATGAAAAAACAAAATTCCCCTCTGGTAGAAGATATACTCTAAATACCACAGTGTATCTCAAAAATAATTTTTCAAATAAAATTTTCAGCTAACAATAACAGACTGTATGACAACAAAAGTCAAAATCATTATAAACCATAGACCAGTGAAATAAAACCCATATGTATGCCTTCTCAGATGTAGAAAGTAATGCAGTTATAGTTGCTGTGATCAATGAGAGATAAGCTGAATTTAAGTATTATGATAAGGCATAGGAAAAAACAAAATTTGATACTAAAGATCTGAAAATTAACTACAAGTTATAGAACTGGAAAATACAGTCATGAAATTAAGAACTCAATAGATAGGTTCAACACCACCAAGGAGAAAATTAATAAACTAGAAGATACATCAGAAGAAACCAGCTGGAAGGAAGTGTGGAGACAGAAAAATATGGGACACTGGACAGGATAGGATACATTAAATAATACAGTCTAATATACATTACTTTGAGCTCCAGAAGAACAAGAAAGACAAGAGCCAGAAACAGTATTTGAAAAGAACTCATATTTGAATTCAGAGTCTTCATAACGCCAATATAAGTGTGACTTTCTGTGAGGGGCATTCAGCAAGTATTGTAGCCATTAATTTATTCATCCTAAAATAGTACATATTGAGTACCTGACATGTCCTGGGTACTGTCATAATTATGGAGGATAAAGCAACAAGCGAAATAAAGACTCTTGAAGAGCTTATATCCTGATAGTAGAGACAACAATAAATATATAACATCTAGTATTTTCTTTTAGTGTCAAGTAATTTTGATTATCAGGGAGATGATTAAAACCTTAGTAAAAGGACAAAAAGCAATGAATGGGGTGCTACTATAGACAAGATGGTTAGAAAGTACTTCTCTAAGGAGGTATATGAGCACTGATCTCTCTCTCTCTCTCTCTCTCTCTCTCTCTCTCTCTCTCTCAAAAATAAACATTAAAAAAGAAGAAGGAGGATGAGGAGGAGGAGGAGGGCGGGGGGAGGAGGAGGAGAAGGAGGAGGAGGAGGGCAGGGGGAGGAGGAGGAGGAGGACGATGACGACGACGACAACGACGATGACAGAGGGACTCCTGGATGGCTCAGTTGGTTAAGCATCCAACTCTGATCTCAGCTCAGGTCTTGATCTCAGGGTTGAGAATTCAAGCCCTACACTGGGCTCCACACTAAGTGTGAACCTATTTAAAAACAAAATGAAGACAGAATTTCAGGAAATAAGGCTGGAGAGGTGGTCAGAGGTCAGATGGTGCAGAACGTTGAAGACTTTGGATTTGATTCTAAATGTCATTACTACCCCTGGAAAGTCTGAACCACAAGAATGATAAGATATGCTTTACATTTTTCAAAAGGATCACTCTGTTGAAGGACAATATATTGTAAGGAAGAGAGGGTAGATGCAGACAGAGCCCTTACCAGGCCACTGCAATGCCAGGCAAGAAAATGTGGTGGCTTTATCTAAGGAATGGTAGTAGAGATACCACAAAGTAACCAGAAGTCAGTATGTATTTTGAGTGTATTTCCAGTTGGTTTTGGAGATAGACTGAAGGTGAATTATGAAAGAAAGAGATAAATCAAATATGACTCCAAGGTTTTAGCACACAAACTTAGCACTTGAATGAATAGAGCATTCCTATTAAAGTCAAGAACATAATAAGGAAGATAGCATTTATAATTTTCAACACTGTAATGGAGATTTTGGTTAATGTAGTAAGGACAAAATGCAAACTACAAATACTGGAAAGGATGAGACATCGTTATAATTTTTACACTTAATATGATATCTACCTAAAAAATCCAGAGAATAAATTGAACAAAACTAAGAAAACAAATGGGAAAATCCAGGAAGGGAACTGGATATAACACACACACAAAAATTATTAACAGATTTCCTATACAGCAGCAATAAAATTTTAAAATATATATGAATAAACTACAGGAAAAAATGTGCAAAACCTTATGAAGACAATGACGTATTACCTCTTTGCCGTGGAAAACATTTACCAAGTGAAAAAACTCATGAATTCATGGAACAGAACATTGAGTGTGATTCCTTTAAAAACCACCAATACAAATTATGTGGATTTGTACATATACATGTGTATACATATATGTATATAATTGTAGTTATAGCAAAAATTTAACATTGTGAACTGTTGGTGGTAGAAAAGTGGATGGAAGGAAGCTATTACTTAGGGGAAGGTATTGTCTTTTCCCAATCTGTACAGGTAAGTACTGTTTACAATAAGCATTATAAAACTTATGACAAAAAAAAACAAGGAAAAATTACATTTTTTATTCAAAAGCATAATCAAAATGCCCATGAATAGCTGGCATAAAAGTTAATATTTATTAAATACCAGATAATGCACTAAGAAGTATGAATTTATTACTTCGTGCATTCCCCGTTAGGATGATTGTTCAGCCTCATGACATTGGTATAAGAATTTTCCCCATTTAACAGGTGATAAATTTCAGACAAAGAGGAAATCGCTCAAGCTCACACAGCATAAAAGAGGCAGGGCCAAGCTAGGAATGGAAACAGATTCAGAAGCCCGTGCTCCTATCCTCTAGACTGACTTCAAATAAAAATAGTCTTACACACCAGACATACACTACATACATACATACACGACAAACAGCACTCCATATGAAAATATTATCCTTCCCATTAAAAGGGAAGATCGTGTTGGAATGAAAGGAACAAAGCAGAAGCTGACAGGACAGACGACTCAAGAATAAAAATTCCTGCCCTCACGATAGAGGCTAAACTTCCCTATGGAGAGAAATCACTCTCATTATACATCCTCCCTGGCGATAGAAGTACTGCTCCTTTACATTTTCTTCTTTGTGTTTATCTGTATTTTTAAGCTTTTCCACTGTCTATGCAACTTCCTTAATAGTCTGTTACAAAGTGTTCTGGGTATAGGTTTATCAGGCATATCAAACATAAATGACCAACAGTCAAATACTGAGAGTAAAACGTGACATAACACAACATCCATGATACAACTGAATCCTTAATGATTCCCACTGTGTTTCAGCTTTAGATACATCAACTGTTTGTATTCGTGATTTCAAATGCATTAGCAAGTACCAAAAATCCTGAAAAGATGCCACATAGATAAGCTTTTATTATATGCTATCACATTCGTGCCTTGAAGACTAAAATTTGATGTCAATGTCCTGGTTACTATCCACATTTTCGACATGTTCTATCGCTAAACTGCTCTATACAGGCTGATATGCTTGAAGTTTATTACAATAAACACACCTCATGACTGGAATAAAAGCTGATATGATTATTATGACCCTTCATATAACCAACAATTACAATCAAATTCTTTCTGACTCAATAGAAATAAAAAGTAGGTTGTAGGATCAAACCGTCTGGATCAGATGCTTTTTAAAAAATAGCAGAATGAATAAACATAAAAACATTTTTAAAAAATGGGGCCCCTGGGTGGCTCAGTTGGTTGAATGTCCGACTTTGCTTCAAGTCATGATCTCACAGTTTGTGAGTTCGAGCCCTGCATTGGGCTATGGTGCTGACAGCTCGGAGATTGGAGCCTGCTTCAGATTCTGTATCCCCCTTTCTCTCCACCCCACCCCTGCTTGTTCTCTGTCTCTCTCTGTCTTTCAAAAATGAATAAACATAAAAAAATTAAAAAATAAAAAATAGCAGAAACTCAGGGCGCCTGGGTAGCTCAGTCAGTTAAGTATCTGGCTCTTGGTTTCAGCTCAGATCATCATCTCAAGGTTTGTGAGTTTGAGCCTTGAATTGGGCTCCAGGCTGACAGTGCAGAGCCTGCTTGGGATTCTGTCTCTCTCTCTCTCTCTCTCTCTCTCTCTCTCTGCCCCTCCCCTGTTTGTGCTTTCTCTCTCTTGTGTCTCTCTCTCTCTCTGCCTCTCCCCTGCTCATGCTCGCTCGCTCTCTCTCTGTGTGTCTCTTTCTGCCCCCCTTCCCTGTTCAATGCTCTCTCCTTCCTTCTACCTCTCACAAAATAAATAAACTTTATTTAAAAAATACCAGAAACTCTTGCCATATTAAAGCCCCATTGAATGCCTAGCAGATAAGCACATTCTTACAAACAGCCTACAGTTACCCAGAAAAAAAAGTGAACCAAAATTAAGCAGGAAATGAACTTTTGCCTATGCTATCCTGGATAGTCTGTGGAATGCTTGATTGTGTTTTGTTTTGCTTAAACAAATAGGCAGACATTCCTCCAAATTCGGGATCTCAACTGATCCAAAAGTAAGAATGATTACTTTCACTATTACTAAAAGAAAACCTGAAGAGTCAAATTATTTTCCACTATGAATTCTGCACCTGCCGCCCTGCCCTTGGAAACAGCCCTTCTGTCCTGCATTCACACACTCGAGTTGAATTCCTCACCTTGAGCTCGAAGACAGTAATAGTCACATAAAGTTGTCCAGCTTGGTAGCACCATCACCAAAAACCACTTCATAGGGACTAGACCAAATGGTTCTATCTGGAGAGAAATGACCCTTGAGACCTGGCCACAGAATGCCAGGCTGGAGTATAGAAGGTTTCAGGTCTTCTAAGTCCCTGGGACCCAGGAGGCACCTCTCTGTTCGTGACCCACTTTCTCTGTTCTTTTGGTTATCAGGTATCACCTACACAAGTACTGACACGTCCCAAGGAAAAGCGAAAGGGGCTGGATTGGTCTTTGCACAAAGGAGGTTCATATTAACCCATGCAGGTGCAAACCACAGAAATAAAAGGCTAACGAGGCAGAAGGTGAGAGATGGGATCACAGTTAGTTCTACGGCCCTGCAGGCTGTTTTCCTTGTTTGTATATAAAATATCGGATAATGTTGGGATCAGAAAATTGAAATCCAATGTAGAAATTCTACATGGAAAGGATAATAAGCATAAAGATGCATGTTAATAATAACAGTTGTGACGGAACTCAGGAAAATGAGGGTAGAAAAGCAAGTGAGTGCGTGATGAATGAATTGGTGCACTGTACCGGGCACTTCCCTCCGTTCATCAGCTCTTGGTGTTTTCTTCTCTTTTGGCTTAGATGGTTTGCCAAAATGCATGAGCTTGGGTGTTAGTGCACATTGTGTGCAATTCAGGGAGCAAACCAGGTGATTCGGGGGGCACCAAGAAGGAAGTGTTGAGGGTGGGATCAGAAGGGGGTGGCATTTCAGGTGTTCCAGCACAGCTGGAGAGGGAGCTCCTTGTGAAGGGCATAACATTCTCCCAGAAAGAAGCAACCATCCTAAAATCCTCTGAAGACAGAAAAATAAACACTGGTTTTCCCACATAAAGAAACAATAAATTAACTACACGTTGACTCAAAACGTCTGCATCTAGGGGCTCTTGAGTGGCTCAGTCGGTTGAGCATCCAACTCTTGATTTTGGTTCAGGTTATGATCTCAGGGTTATGGGATTGAGCCCCACATTGGACTCCACGTTCGATGCAGAGTCTGCTTGGGATTCTCTCTCACCCTCCCTTTGCCCCTCTCCTTGCTCGTGCTCCATCAAAATAAATAAATAAACATAAAAAAAATTTCTGGGGCACTTGGGTGGCTCAATCAGTTAAGCTCTTAGTTTCACCTCAAGTCATGATCTCATGGTTTGTAGGTTCAAGCCCCGTGTCAGGCTCTGCACTGACAGGGCAGAGACTACTTGAGTTTCTCTCTCTCTCTCTACTCCTCCCCAATTCTCTCTCTCAAAATAAATAAAATAAAACCTTAAAAAAATTAAAAATTAAAAAATTAATAAAAAAAGCTTCTGCATCTAGACCCGAGTGCCTGAATTAGCCACAATTTATATAATGAAATCTGACTTTAATGTAAATATTAACAGGATATGAAATCCTTTTTCCTCCTCAAGAGAAAAACCTTTTAATCACTATCCAAAGAATATTGTTTCCTCAGGGAAATAAAATAATTTTCATCTAAGAGGACAAAGGAAATGTAAAAAAAAATTGGTCTGTGCTTCATTAAGAAAAATTATGTTTTAAGAAAAACACCATCATGGAACAGTAAAGATTGAATTCTCAGAGCATTCTATCTCAAAATTCAGGGTGAAACACTATTTTTGGGGGGCCCTGGTCCCTTGAGAGTGGAGATGATTTTTCCCCTTGATATATAATATCAGTGACATTGTCTACCTTCCCATAAATACTCAAAAAAAAAAAAAAACACATCATCACCAAGGGCAGTTCCACGAGCTGGAGAAGACTCAGTCCATGGTCAATGCAGGTGAGTGGCAAATGGGCCCAGATATGTCTTCAAAGGAAAGTCTACCTACAAAAACCTCATTAAGAAAGAAAGAGGGCATCTGGGTGGCTCAGTCAGTTGAGCATCTGACTCTCGACTTCGGCTCAGGTCATGATCTCACGGTTGGTGGGATCGAACCCTGCAACAGGCTCTGTGCTAACAGTGCACAGCCTGCTTGGGATTCTCTCTCTCTCCCTCTCTCTGCCCCTCTGCTGCTTGCTCTTTCTCTCAAAATAAGTACATAAACTTTTTTTAAAAAAGAGAGAAAGAAGGAGGGAAGAATATTCATGTAGCATCTTAATACGAATTTCCCAAAGGGGACAAGGAAGCAAAGATGGGTGGAAAAAGAATTCTCACATTGCCTTAAAAGTATGGTGTAGGGATATGTGAAAGTTATCCTCAAGGGCAACTACAGAACTTTATCTAGAAGGCGGCTGTCAGCAGGAGCTGTGAGAAGAACACATTTTACGCACATGTGATGGGCACCAGTCAGCAAAGCCTCGTGATACTACATACTGTGATATTCTCACCCTCGACCGTTTTGCAATGCAAGACACCTGTGTGACGTGTGATGTGGCATTCTTCTGTGCACCAGTCTGCACCCTTGTGTGGCATGGAACAGGAAACATGACCTTGGAGGGAAGTCATGTGAGTAACGCAGAGCAAGAAGGAAGAGCTGGGAGCAGGGTGGCCCAAGAACAGAGCCTGCTCTGGTCTAGAATAAAACAGATAAGCTTGTAACAATGGAGCTCTGGCAGTTTATAGATGGGGAGGAAATGCCAGCAATCCATCTTTCCCAGGCAGCTTGTCCTGAAAAAGATCATTTAGACCTCCCTCATATTATATCAAACCCTCCGAACAGACACCCTCTACCCCAAAACTCTCAACAATTTGGTCCGAACGACACAATGAGATAAGATACAGAAGACAGAGCATTCACAGCAGACACAGTGGGTGCACCCTAGTTACATGTGGTGATGGAGCCTGTGAATCGTGGCTGAACGGTGAGGTGCTATAGCTGCAAAAACCAAAACAAAACAAAAAAAAACAAAAACAAAAAAAAACCCACACCACACTGTTCGAAGACGTCAAACAAAATAATAATGTAAAACATCTCCGTGATTTTTAGGCTGATAATACATTATAAAAATAACGTTTTGGAATGCTGGGTAAAATAAAATGTATTATTAAAACTTGCCCTTTTCTCTGAGCTGACAGTGTGGAGCCTGCTTGGGATCCTCTCTTCTCCCTCTCTCTCTGTCCCTCCCCCACTTGCACACATTCTCTCTGTCTCTCAAAATAAATAATAAACAATTTTTTGTAAAAAAAAAAAAAAAGGAGAGCTCAGAAGTGACAGGATTATGGATCATGAAAGGATGAAAATATAAAGCACATGTTACAGTTTACACACAGGAGAAGTCACCAGAGGCATATTGTTAATGATCCTGTCTCAGGTATGAAGAAAATTCACAGAGTCATAGAAATTGATGACAAGAATGGTAGACTTCAAGGTCTTGGGGAAAAGATGAGCTATGGCCAACTACACAGACGGAGTTGGTCGTTAAGGCATATTTAGCTGGGAGCCCAAAATATCGTTTAATTGGGAGGGCGTTTTCTGGTTGGTAAATCAGGTTCACAGATATTTCCTCATTAAACTTCTCTACACAACTTGGGAGTAGGGAAGGTTCTCGCTGGGCCTGGGAGACAGCAGCTCAGAGAGCCCTGCCTGCCTGTGCGGCAAGCCCAGGACGGATGAAGGGATGTGGGGGGCACAGTTCAGACAACCGCTCTGCTCAGGAGGATCCCCCCCCCTTGAAGTTCCCAACTCCTCTGCGAGAGAACGGGGCCCACGCATGGTGTACAGGGTGCTCGTCGAGTTGGCCATTTTATTCTTCCATCTCTTAACATGTTAGTAAATAGAGTGGCTTTTCAGAAAAGGGAGGATGTCTCATGTGAACTAACACTTGAAGACTGAATTCTCTGTATTTTATCAAAAAAGACTTGAAGGATCAAACGCAGTTAGAGTTGTCTTGGTGGGACAGGGCGATGCCTGGTTTTAGGTGGCACTGGCCACTGAGGAAGAGCTGGGTTGGAGAAGCTTCAAAAACTCCGGTGGAAGAGGGTAACCCAATCCAGAGGCTGGAGGACAGAGACCATCATACAGCAACAAGTCTCCAGTGTCTAAAATGTGCTACAGATTTTTCTCCTTTTTTTGAGAGAGAGTGTGAGCAGGGGAGGAGAGACAGAGAGAGAGAGAGAGAGAGACAGAGACAGAGAGAGAGACAGAGAGAGAATCCCAAGCAGGCTCCATGCCCAGCACAGAGCCCGACACAGGGCTGGATGTCAGGAACCGTGAGTTCATGACCTGAGCTGAAGTCAGATACTTAACTGACTGCACCACCCAGGTGCCCAGGGGTCCAATTGTTCTGACTCCAAGTCCAAAGAAATTTAAATACAATCTCTCCTTCCCATTGACTTTTATTATTTTCTTACATCTTTTTTAGACTCTCTTTGGAAGTATTTTCTGTAAACTCCAGAGTGGGGATGATATGACAAAATCCTAACATTTTGAGCATCGCAGGGTAACTTAGAGATTATCTGGGCCAATCGCTCTCATAAATAGGAGGACTGATGCCCAGAGAGGTCAAATCATTGTTTCAAGGCTTCCTGTCTTTTGAAGTTATGCTTTAAAAGGACTTTGAAAATATTCAACATTGATAATAACTTTTTTAAGTGCAGGTTTTAGCCAGTATTCCAAGCACTTCTCAGCTCTGATAGAATTTAATTTTAAATCAACCCCGTGAGGAAGTTACTATTATTTTTGCAATTTTACCCATAGGGAAACTGTAGCGCAGTGAAGGAAATTTCCCAGGACTGTTCAGCTGGCGAGTATCAGAGCCAGGATTCACTCCCAGGCAGTCTGGCTCTGAAGCCCGTACTTTTTTTATCCACTCTGCTAAATTGACTCTCTTGAAAAATGTCAGTAAGGCTTCTAGACACTTTGGAAGTCATCTGACATTTTTTTTTTGTATTTTAACTGCAATTTGCTTTAATGAATCAAAACATTAATTTGCTAAGTGGCTGGTCTTTAGATATCATTCGCCCTTTCCAGAGTCTGATGCTGTTGCAAATTTCTACTTTTTCGGGATCAGCTGCAAAGAAAACTAGTGAACCCCTTAGTACACGGAGGTTTCCATGCTGACGCTAGGAAATTATAAAATGAAACAGGAATTTCTTTAGCTGTGGCCTGTATAGTGGGATATATTTCACAGTCCCATACTGAGATGTCTCTTAACAAAAGCTATGTCACGATAAGATTTTAGACGTATAACGAAGTGGAAAGCTCCCCTCTACTTGATAGATGGGATGCTATTCAGTTCATGAATCACGTAGTAAAGCCAGTTAGATCTTTAAAAACAGAAGTGTGGGGCCCCTGGGTGGCTCAGTCGGTGGAGGGTCCGACTTCAGCTAAGGTCACGATCTCATGGTTGGTGACTTCGAGCCCCGCGTGATGGTTCACTGCTGTCAGCACAGAACCTTCTTGGCATCCTCTGTCCCCTGCTCTCTCTGCACCCCCCATTTTTGCTATCTCAAACATAAATAAAACATTTAAAAAATAATATAAATAAATAAATGTATGTATGTGCATAGGTATGTATGTCACAAAGTGGTACCCAGCACTCTGTGTTTTGGATGAGCCTCCCCTAGGTTGCCAGGTAAGGTTTCCAGATGTGTAGTTCATTAGTGGCCAATTACAGCAATCACTACCATGCACCTGGCACTTTCTACGCCCTCTCTTGAATGGCATCTGCCTGCCCGGGGTGGGGGCCTGATAGAAAGCACACTCACAGGCCGTGGACCACTGCTGTGTGGGTGATGCCGGCAAGCTGAGCCACGTCCCAAGGATCAGGCTCTTCAGTAAACGCACGCAGCCTCTGGCCAGTGCATAGGTGGCGTTATCTGCTGGCTTCCCTTCCGAGCTCATGATGAGTCATACGCTGCTGTGGGAATGATGATCAGAGAAAATCCTACTGCGAGTACACACAGGTCTTAGCAGGCAGGCGCAAAAACATCAAACATCCTGCTCCCGTGAATGCGGCGATGTTCCGGTTCTCTGCCTTTGGGACCCTGTGATGAGCACGTTGGATGCAAGCTTCACCGTGAGGCCAGCACACAGTGTTCTGATGGTGACACCAGCCCGCCTTCTTACCTAATTGCATGCCCAGGGCCTGCATTAAGGGACGAGTGGGTGGTAGGGCCAGAACAGCCTGGGGTCCACACATGCTGGGCTCCCGGATGCTTTGCTTATGGAAGGGCAGATACTTATTCCAGGCCCTTGTTCTCATCAGGAAAGCGTAGAGGTGCCTGTGTAATCTTCAGAGCCAAGTGAATACCTTGAACACAACTTACTTCTGTAATGAAAAGGCATTTCTATCATCTCTGGCTTTTTAATTAAGTTTATTTATTTATTTAGAGAGAGACAGAGACAGCATGAGTGGGGGAGGGACAGAGAGAGAGGGAGAGAGAGAGAGAATCCCAAGCAGGCTCAGCCCCACCAGCACAGAGCCCAACGCAGGGCTCGCACCCATCAAACTGTGATGAGATCACAACCTGAGCCAAAACCAAGAGTCAGAGGCTTAACCTACTGAGCCATCCAGGCATCCCTATCATTTCTGTTGTTAATCAGTGAATCTTCAGATATGCTTTTAAATCATCACCTGGAGATCATTTTCCTAGAGATCCTGAGAGAGTGAATTCCCCGGTGGGGTACTTCAGATGCTAAGAAAAACACCCAACAGTCTATTCTTACTAACATACACACCGTATGTTTATCGCGTGCTTATCCTGAATTGCTTAAAAATAAACCACAGTTAACATGACTCCCTGGGGAAGCTAAATGGTCCAGGAGCCTGCAGTGGTCACAGACTTATGGCACATGGTCTTTGAGGAAAACAATTTCTTCCTTCCTTTTTTTTCCCCTTCCTCCGGTTCTCCAGTCACACCTGCTAAGGCTTAGAACAGATCTGGGGCTGCCTTACTCCATGCAAACACTGTAAACGCAGGAAGGTGGGAGGGTGGCCAGTTTTCCATATTCAAACAAAAGTCACCTGCATCTCCTAGAACACTCAGCTGTGAGGGAAGACTTCAGGCCAGAAGAGGAGGCAAACCAGACAAAGGAGGGAAAGAGACTCCCGGGAATTGCTCTCAGAAAAAAGAGAGCCAAAGCTACCAAGGCAGAGCTGTTTTCTTTTATTTGTTTACTCATTCATTTTATGTTATTTTTTATCTTTTAGAGAGACAGAGCAGGGGAGAGGGGCAGAGGAAGAGAGAGAATCTTAAGCATGCTCTGCTCGGCACAGAGCCTGACATGGGGCTCAATCTCACAACAGCGAGATCATGACCTGAGCCAAGATCAAGAGTCCAACACTTAGCCAACTGAGCCAGGTGCCCCTACTCATTCATTTAAAAAATATTTATTCACATTCGACTTTGTCACAGGCACTGTGTGCAGACATAGCAGAGGACAAGATTTTCAGGATTCTTCCTCTTCCAGATCTCACCCCTCCAATGAGGAAAGATAATTAATATCTGTGCATATAAACGTATACACACAAGAAAATAATTACAGATACTCATTGAAGAGCATGATTTAAGTTGAAAGCTGAAAGACAAGACGGGGTAAAACCATGAAAAATCTGGAAGAAAGACTTCAGAGAAGTGAACGGGATAAAACCAAGGGGTTGAGTTGTAAAGGAATTTCAAGACTGGCTTTAAGAGGTAAGCAGAGACTCTGTATTCTTTTTGTCCCCCAAGAAGGGATTCTCACCTTCTTGAAGGTGATATCACCCCCCTTGGAGAATGCATGATCTAAATTTAGCAGAATGAAAAGGAAACACAACCTATATTCTAGCCTTCATGTAGCTGATTACATGTACTTTGCATGGTTCCATTGTATTTTCCACAATTTTTTTCCCATGAGCCATTAGGAGAAAGACTCCACATTTTTTTTAAGACTTACTTAAATTCCACTTAGTTCACATGTGGTCTACATATAATCTAATATTAGTTTCATGCGTACAATTTAGTTATTCAACACTCACATATATGACACTCGGTTTGATTTACTTTTCAGAAAGATCACCAGCTGCTGTGTGGAGGGGAAGGAGCAGAAGAAGATAGTAAGGGGCTACTGCACAGTCTGAACAAAAGATGTCGGCATCTCAGAGTAGGGCAGTGGAAGCAGAGATCACAGAAAGGGGACACATTTAGGGTAAGTTTTGAGGGAGAACTGGTAAGACCTGCTGAAGAACTGGATGTGGGCTGGGAGGGAAGGAGAGGAAATAAAGATGATATCTAGAGTTTTTTCTTCCCCTTCTAAAACTCTGAACAACCCTGGAATCATAGAGTTGGAGACCAAAGGAAACCCTGGTCTAACTACTCGCGAAATGTCTACGTGTCCCCGTGGCCTCCGAATGCTCCAGTTTATGCCTTTACCATCTCTAATCTGTTAAAATAACTGCAATCTCAGCCTCATGCAACCACTTTCTGGCTGTTATGTTAATCTTTCCGGACTGAAGATGTGATCCTTGAACAAAGGCTCTTCTCTGCCAACAAAGAGAAAATCCAAATTCCTTACAGAAACATAAAGGCCCTTCCTCATCTGCATCCTACCTGGCTCTTGCCTCCCTACCTCTCTCCCTCCTTTTGTCTGTCTGTCTGTCTCTGTCTCTGTCTCCCCCAACCCCTCCCCTTTTCTGTGTGTGTGTGTGTGTGTGAGTGTGTGTGTGTCTCACTTCCACCCTTACATATCCAGGCCCTTACACTTCAGAGAACACACCAAGCCCTCTTCATGTTGCTGTCTTCCTTCAAAAGCCCTCCTCAACACCTAATCCATCTGGAATACTCCTCATTTTCTTTCAAGAGTCTAATGAGTTTCCTTATACATTGTCTCTGTCAAATTTTAGTTGGCACTGTACCTTGTGTAGGTAGTTCTAATACAACATTGCATTGTACTTACGAGGTCTTGCTCACACATCTTCCTCCTCTTTGGATGGTAAACTCCTTGAGGACAGGCACCCAAGGTTTTCCTCCTTCTCTCCCTGTGTGCCTTTTACAGTGACTGATAGCTACCAAATGATCAGTAAATATTAATGGAAGAATGAAATGAAAAACGTCTACTTTATCTCCATCAAGCAACCACCCAGCCTTTGCGTAAATACTTTTATTGACTCTGAACTCAACATGCCTCTTCTTTGTCCATCCCTTTTTATCCACTCGTCCTGGGCTTCCTGGCTTTTTAAGTTTTTCATGAATTTATTAAATGCCAGCGTTAAAGGAGTCAAGCAACCGGATACGATCTGTTTTCATGATACCATATTCTAGTATGGAGGAGGGACAGAGTAACGGTAGATACACATGCAAATTAAGTGTGTTAAGTTCTAAACAGAAAATTCCACAAGTTGAATTGAGAAAGCAACAGAGGTACTTAAACTGGGGGATCAGGGAGTGCCTCTCAAAAAAGGTGACATCTAAACTGACATCTGAGGGATGCCTAGGTGGCTTGGTCGGTTAAGCGTCTGACCTCAGCCCAGATCATGGTCTCAAGGTTCCTGGGTTCAAGCCCTGAGTCTGCTTCAAGAAGGAGCCTGCTTCTGATTCTGTGTCTCTCTCTCTCTCTCTCTCTCTCTCTCTCTCTGCTCCTGCCCCACTCACACACACACTCTCTCTCTCTCTCAAAAATAAACAAATAAACAAACATTAAAAAAATTTTAATGACATTTGAATGATTTAAAAAAAAAAAGGACCCACTCTTGGAAAGATTGGGACAAGAGGATTGCAGACAGAAGGGAAGCTACTTCAAGGCTTCTAAACATTTTCAAGGAATGGAGGCACTCTGTGGTTAGAGGCTCACAAGCTGTAGGGACAGTGGCCGAGGCAGGCCTGGCAGGTGGATCATGGAGCATGCTGAAGGCATGGAATAGAGTTTGGATTTTATTTGAAACACGATGGAATGCAACTGGAGGATGGTAATCAGGGCAGTGGCATGACCTGAATGACATGTTTCAAAGGGCACTGTGGCTGCTTTGAAGAGACCGTATCCATAAAGAGTCACAGTCAAGCAGACAGAAGTGAAGGAAGGCCGGTATCTCCTGTGCCTAGAGCCAACATTAACAGACATCATACAGTAAAACCTTGGATTGGGAGTAACTTGTTCTGTGAGGGTTCTGCAAGACAAGCAAACATTTCTAATAAATTTTAACTTGATCAACAAGCGATGTCTTGCAATATGAGCAGTACGTGACGTCAAATGTCCCATGATCACAACTGAGTCAATGGTTCTTCTCTCTCTCTCTCTCTCTCTCTCTCTCTCTCTCCCCCTCTCTCTCTGTGGGATTGTGGGTGATGGTCTCCCATGCTCAGATGCTTGGTCTCAGGCCGCGGTGTTTGGCAGAAATGAGTGATTTTTCATAACATTGGAAGGTGCCCACAACTGGCCCTAGTGTATTTTTTGTCACTTCAAAGCACCTATGGACAGTCCTTTGCTTTTCCACACAAGAGTAAGCTTAGGAATGCTTTGCTTCATTCTAGGCCAAGCTGCCAGTTACATTAAAAACAGCATAGGACAAGAGTTTATTAATACTGTACTGTAGTCAACATCCGATAGTGATAGTGAAAGTCACCCTACACAGTAACCCTCCCCTCGTCTCCCTCACACCAACCATGAAGGTTTTCAAAGGGAAGTGCAGGTTTATTTTTCTTTATGCTTTGTACTTTATTATTTTGTATTATATTACAGTATTGTAATCATTTTTACAGGAATATTTTGGGGTTGTGAAACGAATCATCTGAGTCTCCATTATTTCTTATGGGGAAATCTGCTTTGAGTTACAAGCATGTTTCCGGAACAAATTATGCTCCCCAAACAAGGTTTTACTGTACTTGAATCAGCTTGTTGCCAAGACAAACTCCCAGCTCTTGTTTATGGATACAGTGTGATCCCCTGCTGGTCCTGGCAGCCTTCTTCACCCAGGGGATCCTGGACGCCACAGCACAATTCAGAGAATGTCTGCATTGGAAAACTATTCCCTCCCTAAGACAAGGTTCTTCTGTTATGCAGCCAGGGTCACATTAGCCCTAAGAATTTCTACTGACCTCTGAGTCAATGCAGAGAATATCCTTTACTAATGTCATTGATTTGTGGAAGCCGAGAGCAGGACTTCATTTCTACCTGCAACAAATTCTTCTCATTAGATTCACCCCATTAGCCAGGAGCTCTTTACACCGACCCCTCCCCCCAAATTCTCCTCCTTACTTTCCTCTTCCGGTCCTCCCACACCTCCCCAGGAGCCTCTATGTTTGAATTAACCATTGAATTCATTAAACAGCAGGAAGTCCAGAAGGGTCAGGGATAGTTCAATCTAAGGACTAAGTATCCTTTGGAGAGAAAAAGGGGACTATTTAGATTTTTAATTTAAAACCAGAAATTGCTTTGATCTTGCTATTGATGAATTAAAGTACTTGTGCATTTTATAAGCCGTTTGAATATCAAAGTCTCCTCTTTGAACTGGAGAGTCAAGCTAAGGAAATAGTGGATGTGCTAATGTGAGACCTAATTAGTCTAGGAAATGAGGGGGGGGGGGTATGAAAAGCAGGATTTGGAATTTGTTGAAGATACTTCCCAATTTTGATCATTTGGCTTTGGTTTTTAATGAGAGCAGGTACTCATGGAAGTGATTCTTAGAATAACATAGGTCTGTGGAATAGCCCAGAGTGAAGACGGTCAGACCTTCCCATCACTGCTTGAGACCTTCAGCATCCTCTCATAGACCTGGGTTTTCTTCCTCCTTTCCAGAACGTGTCTACGGAGGAAGGTCTTTAAACACGACGCTTCTCTGAAGTGCCTCTTTACTTCTCCCTTCAAATGTTATCACCACACCTGCCCCCACCCCCCAACACCAAATAAAAAGAACCCGACATTTAAAGCAAAAGGTTTCCTACATTAAGCTTTGTCATTTGGCAAGCACAGTCCTACAAACAAACCGCTCTTTAAATGTGGCAACCAATGCATTCTTATTGATTGACCAGAACGAGTAAATCCAACCCCATAAATACATCAGATTACTTAAGGTTTATTTGGGGTAAAGCCAAGCTTATGGGTAGCCACTGAACAGGATAGTGAAATCAGAATGTTCAGCATAATTGTGCATGGATTTTCTGGGGTTTTGAAAACCTCGCTGATCATTTTTCCCCCCAAGTAAATGAACACATTTCACTTAAATAGGGTTTTTTTTTTAAGTTACAGTTTCAGGAGATTAAGGGATATAAGGATAAGCTGGCAATGTAGGGCAGACAACAACTACTTTAAGGCACAGATATGACAAAGAAAAGGCTTAATCCAAGTGCTCTATTAAAATACAGAAAAAACACACTGTAAGCTAAAAGGACCTAATACCTATTAGGATTACTTATTTTTTTCTGAAATATTTACTGCGATAACTTCTACGTAAGCTCCATTCTGCAGATAGTGGGGGCCACTTCAGCTCGACCACCTTGCTCTATAAATGAGTTTTTAAAGAAGGGCCATCTGCAGAAATTAAATGACCTATAGGAGGATGGATTTTCGAGATCTCTGCCTAAATATCAGTTTTAAAGAAATGAAAACTATTTGTCATTTCACAGAAGCTGATACCTGCTCCCCACAATCTCAAAATCCGTAAAATAAAGCTTCCTAATACACGCATATACAGGATTCTGACACTCACTGCATTTTGGGAGATTTTTCTTTTTCTTTGAGGTAGAAATAGGTTAAGGTCTTTCATAAAACATCTGCTTATTTCAAAAAATATAGAGTCCAGGGAAATACTGACTTTTTGTGTTACTTTTCTATACAATGGAGCCTCTCCTAAATAATCTGTAGCAAAATACTACTATGCACTTCCGGTTTTCTTCCCCCCCCCAAAAAAAAAACTTTCATTAGATAAAAATATTTTTTTTTGCCAGTGAACCCCAGAATAAAAGGTCTATAAACTTTATCATTAATTTAGAACAACGTGTGCTGTCAGGGTTCTTTTGCCCTCATCCTCAGACCTCCCTCAGTGACCATGTTAATGAAGTCCCCTTACAGGCATTTGCTTATGATGTAAAATAAAAGTTCTTCAAGCAGACTGCCAAGACTCTCAGATCAATTGCCTCATAAGGACTCAATAAAGATTTAACAAGCATCCAAGCATCTAACACAGCCATGAAAGTCTTCCTGAAAGATCACTCTAAAAGATTCACCATCTGTGAAACACCCATTGTGCAAATAGGGTAGAGTCTGAATAGTTATAAGAAGAAAGAAGAAGGCAAATAGAGAGAGATCTTCCTCCTCCTCCTCTTCAAATATCCTTCCCCAGAGCTTTTCAACAAATGAGAAAAACCACACTGTCGGGGTTTTGTGGCTATGAGTTTTAGGTGAGCAGTCCAGGTAAACGATCTTTCATTTACCTGTTGCCTCTCTTGCCACTGCTTCTGCTCGGCACGGGTTGGAAACTAGTTCCAGCCTCCATGTGTGCTTTCACCACGACCTGCATTCCCACAAGGCAGCCTTGTGTCCCCTCTGATGATTCATTCTGGACCTTACTTTTTTTTCTAGGGGTTGAAGGCACCAGGAAAAATATCTAGGTTCACTGCCCCAGCATTCCAGACAGAATGGAAGGCAGCCTTTGGGCTTTGCTGGGGAAGAAAACAAAGGGGAATAAAAACAAAAACAAAAAAACCCTGCTGTTTTCTTCTATGACCAAATATTGAAAAGGATCTTATTGGCCACTTGGGGTGCACAGAAAGGCTATTTAAGAAGTGCTACCCTGCAGACAGAAGCAGAGCTCTTTTGGATGAAAGCAGTCTTCAACAAACCAGGAAAGACCCTGCCTATAGAAGAGAAGCAGGTGCTGGCCAAGGTGCTTGTGGACACAGCAGTGGGTCAAGGACAGGTCAGCAAGGCTCACAGCCCCACCTGCTCTTTTTTCTTTCTAGTCCCTGCCTTCATCTCGGGTGGCCATGCACGCTTGTCATCAAAGCACCTCCTCATCCAGCCAGTCCTTCTGTCCCCCACTCCCCACACACCGTAGTACAAGGAGGCATTCCTAGGATGCTTACCTGCCATAAATGGACTTTTATTGCTTAGTGCTACTCCTCTCTGTTAGCTAAGTAGGAAAGAAAGCCTTGCATGGGATCAAACAGAGGGCCTCACAGTGCGTTTCCCCTCCACTGTGGGGTCCGTCTTGTACAGTAACCTTCACTGCTGTAAAAGCAAGCAAGGAAGGAGTATATCTGTGCAGAGAGCCACCTGTCCTAGGATCCGGAACATGGTGGGGATTCCCTCCCCTGTGCAAGTTCCCTTTTGGTCTCAGCTGGGAGAAAGGGCAGAAAGAACTTCTGTCATTTCAAGCTTCTCTCCTTATCTGTCTATTTCTCTCTATTCTTTTTTTCCTGCCTTGATTTTTGCTGTCTTGATTTTTCTTGCATGTGTCTCTGTATTTTTCCTGTCTTGATTTTTATCACACGTGTTTGATAACCCAACTGGGGAGTGTAAAGAAATACATGTGAAATAGACAAATGCTATCTGTGGTGTCTGGGTGGCTCAATTAATTGAGCATCTCACTTCAGCTCAGGTCATGATCTCACAGTTGGTGCGTTTGAGCCCCACATCAGACTCTCACTCTCAGCACAAAGCCTGCTTCAGGACTTCTTTCTCCTTCTCTGTCTGCCTTTACTCTGCTGGCCCCCACCCCCTCCCCCTCAAACAATCAATCAATCAATAAAACAAATGCTTTTTTTTAATGTTTATTTATTCTTGAGACAGAGACAGAGTGTGGACAGGGGAGGGGCAGAGAGAGAGGGAGACACAGAATCTGAAACAGGCTGCAGGCTCTGAGCTGTCGGAGCCCGACGCAGGGTTTGAACCCATGAACTGTGAGATCGTGACCTGAGCTGAAGTCAGACGCTTAACTGACTGAGCCACCCAGGCACCCCTAGACAATTGCTTTTAAAGCATTATAAGAAAGAGAAAAATTGTCCCAACCATGAATAAACTATAGGACTGTATTATTCTATTTCTCCAGTTAAATGTAAGAACATAAACTCAGATCAGACTCAAGGAGTAGAAGAATCTATATTTTCTGAGCAGGAACAAAAAACCCAAATAACCAAGGAGAACAATATAATTGTGAGAAGATATAAAATATAACTGACAGCTGGGATGCACATGTTATGGTATCTAATGCATACTTTTCAATTACAAGGTTTTTTTTTTAATGTTGCCAAAGAAAAGATTTAATGAAATAATTTTTTTCTTTTTATTTGAGAGAGAGAGAGAGAGCTAGTGTGAGTGGGGGAGGAGCATGGGAAGAGAGAGAGAGAGAGAGAGAGAGAGAGAGAGAATGAATCTTAAGCTCCACACTCAGCATGGAGCCCAACATGAGACTGGATCCCGCCACCCTGGGATCGTGACCTGAGATGAAATCAAGAGCTGGATTCTCAACTGACTGAGCCACCAGGTGTCCCATTAATTTGTTGTTTTAAACAGCAATGTAGAAAGAACCAGCAAATCATAATAACATCAACAGTAGCAAAAATAACACCTACCTTTTATTCAGTTGTTTTGTGCAGATGTTATACCACATATTTTCTTTTTTATGATTTTCTTAAAAAAATTTGTTTTTACTATCTGTTTTCTTGAATCCATATTAAAATAAACTTTACAAGGCAGGCATTCATTCTCTCATTTTACACATACGTAAACGGGCTCAGAGAAGTCATTTGTTCAATGTTACACATTAATAAATAGCACAGAAAGAATCAAATCCAGATCTCTCTGTTTCAGGGGTGCCTGGGTGGTTCAGCAGGTTGAGCATTCAACTCTTGGTTTCTGCTCAGGTCATGATCTCAAGGTTCATGAGTTCAAGCCTCACATTGGCCTCTGTGCTGACATCACAGAGCCTGCTTGGGATTCTTTTTCCCTCTCTCTCCCTACCCCATCCCTGCTCACACACACTCTCTCTCAAAATAAATAAATAAACTTAAAAAAAAAAAAAGACCTGCTTATAAGCCTCTGAACCTTCCATTAAGTCATGGTGGCTTCCCACCCATCTAGATCAAAGTCACAAATCAAATGCTTACAAAGGTTAAGGGGCAATAAAAGTGGGACAAGCAGGCAGTTTGTAAGGACGGCACCATAATTCAGTGTTGAGAAAAGGCCTGTGGCAAGTAGAAGAGCACTTGCCCCCTCCTACGAGCAGTCCATCTGATTGCTACCAGGACACATGTGGAACCAGTATTACAGGAGCTTTCAATTATTCAGAAAATGTGTAAGTCTATATATTTTTCTGTGAAGTCACTCTATTTTTTAAAAAAAAAAATGTTTTATTTATTTTTGGAGGGAGAGAGTACAAGCCTGGGAGGGGCAGAGAGAGAGAGAGGGACAGAGGATTTGAAGCTGGCTCTACACTGACAGGCTGACAGCAGCGAGCCCACTGCAGGGCTGGAACTCACGAACTGTGAGATCATGACCTGAGCCAAAGTCGGATATTCAACTGACCAAGCCAACCAGGTGCCTGAAGTCACTCAATTTTTAAACATTGGTGCTAATGTGGCTCACTCGTCAAACCCTATCAACCTTCTGCACACCGTTTGGCCTGGATATGTCCTTAAAACCTTAAAGCCAGAGTAACCTGCTTATTTCCTGTGGTCGGGGAGTCACAAACTCCTCGGCACTGCAGGTGAGCAACGAATGCTCTCTGGACAGCTGGAGAGAAGTATTCAGCATCTTTCAATTAGTACCAGACTGAGACTCACAGTGGGAACAACTCGGTCACACCAACATGGTTCTAAGTGTGGCCCAAAATAGACCATGTTGCCACTTACTCTGAATCCTGCTTGCACATTTCACAGACTCTTGCCTGCATTCCTTCAGGGGCCTTGGACTTCATTATATCAGTTATAGGGTCCAATTACTCGCCATCTCCTGGATGCCATTTCCATCAGACTCCCTGAGATGTGCCCTGTGCTCTACCTTTTCATAGTCTCAGCTGACATTTCCATCCAAGTACTGAAAATGTCTCTAATTTTGTTCCGACACATCAAAGCAGATATAGCTGCCTTTCATTTCTAAACCTCTGGTCTCGGAGAAACTTTGAAGAGGAGCTCAACACTAAGTGGGCTGGCTCTCTGCTTCCAGTTGTCCTGAGACCCTATGTGGCTGAGCTTAGAACCCCAAGATTCCAGCCATGAAGAAGCAACTCCATCAAGGTCCCAATTCTAAATCCAAAGAGAGATAGGCTGACAGATCACTGAAAACTGTGCTGTCTTTGGGGAGAGGCATCAATTAAAACAATGAAGCTTGTTTATAATATAATATTCCTTTTACTAAAGGGTTTACCCAAATGCTCACACTAGACTTGGTATTTCCAGTCTCTGTACAGGACCGTACAAAATAAAGACAGAGAATCACACTGGCATTGAAAGATTTCTCCAAATTTTCCTAGACTCTTAGCAGGATTTTACTAGAAATGTACATGCTGAACTTTGTATGGCACAACAAAAGCCACAAGGAGCCAAGGAATCTAGGCAAGACTGCCTGTGTTATCAGGAAAGCTCACATAAGGAGAATATTACATGAATCAGAAGTCACGGAGATCCTAAGTCACTCCTGTGACCCGGAACCCAGGATGATAAATTTCAGCATTGCTAATTTGACCTGAAAATCTTCTCCTCATTGTTAGACCCACTGCAATTTTTTTTTTTTTTGCAAGAAATCAGCATACCTCTTGCTAAACAACAAAATAAATGCTTCCCATTCATTTTCTCTCTCTCTCTCTGGAAGCTAGGAATTGTTTTGTTTGTTAATTCTTAACTGTTCAAGCTCTTATTCATTCAGCCTAACTCCAACTTATGCCTGTTTTAATCACTGGGTTGATTTTTTCCAAATTTGAATTTATTATAATACTGTCAGAGAAAAATTCTTTTTGGACATCTCCAGAGAGCATTTAGGGTACCATGTCTGTATCCCCTATAAATTTCGCCCATGGTACTTCAAATTCACGACCTTAAAAAAAAACCAAAATACAAAAAACAAACAAAAAAGTGTAGCCTTGGGGCGCCTGGGTGGCTCAGTCGGTTAAGCGTCCAACTTCAGCTCAGGTCATGATCTCGCGGTCTGTGAGTTCGAGCCCCGCGTCGGGCTCTGTGCTAACTGCTCAGAGCCTGGAGCCTGTTTCGGATTCTGTGTCTCCCTCTCTCTGTGACCCTCTCCCATTCATGCTCTGTCTTTCTCTGTCTCAAAAATAAATAAACGTTAAAAAAAATTTTTTTTAAAAAAAAGTGTAGCCTTCATTGCCTAAAAATCATCAGCAGAGCTTCTATAATGCCCTGCTTTTTGACTCTGCTTACACTTTCCTCACACTTTGTGTTATGCAAAAACCTTGTCTCCAGAGTACTTAACTCCTGAAAATTTCCTACCAACTTTAGTCTGAAATGGATACGGCATGGACCACTTGTGCTGGGTGACCCTTCACGCCAGTGTTCACCAGGAGATTTGGGCCTTTCCGCCTGCTGTTCTGACATAATTACCAACAGGGGCCCTTTACCTCCCGAAGGGTTCCAGTGCAAATGATTCATCAAATGGTCACTATACGCCACGACTCCATTCAGAGTTCTCTCTGTAACTTACCAGCTCATGGGAACAACTTCAATGAATTTCATAATATATTCGTTATGACGGGAGCAAGCCGGTAAAATTACTTGGAAATGCTTGCTTTAGATAATGTATTGGATCTCTCTCCAAGATCAGAAACCCACGTGATAAGTAGTTGCTTCAAAGACTGTTTTCTCTTCTGCAAATACATTTGATGTCATTCTCTAGCTGGTAAATGAGAATAAAAAACCATGTCCACTTATTTTTTGCTTTAGCTGCCAGGAAATAAAGCCTCACCTACTGCACAAGCAAGGCAATCTTTCACAAAAGCGCCTAGAAACATCTAGGTCCTCCATTTCTTTCAGACAGACTCTGAGCTCTTTGACCTGTAAATACCTCACTATTTATTACCACCCACCTCATATGTGGGGTTTCTTTGGAAGTTGGTCAAGTATACACTTTATACTAGGTGACATATTCCAAAATTAACTATACTTCTCGTTAGCCTTTCCAGTTCTAAGTGAGATAAATTATAATAGGTGCTACAGACACCATTTAATGGTGGAAATATCTTTGGGCATTGTTCTACCAAGCATGGTGGGGAGCCTTCCTTTTTTTTATTTTTATTTTTAAGTTTATTTATTTATTTTGAGAGAGAGAGAGAGAGTGGGTGTGTGTGAACAGGGAGGGGCAGAGAGAGAAGGAGAGATAGAGAGAATCCCAAGCAGGCTCCATGTTGTCAGTATAGAGTCTGACTTGGGGCCCAATCACACAAACCATGAGATCATGGCCTGAACCAAAACTAAGATGCTTAACTGACTGAGCCAACGAGACACCCCAAGGGGAGTGTTCTTAATATCATTATGTGCATAATACCTACTCAGAAGCTGAAATCTTCTCAATTACCTTGAGACCCTAATATTCCCTTTTCTTGTCCATGTAAGAATCTGGATGAAACAAGGAGTATTATTTTACAAGAAGGTCTGGGACTAAGAGCCTTGAGTGAAACACCTATGACCCAACCCAACTAATAATGAAGGAAGCATGGAGAAACTTCCAGAGCAGTCATTCTCCTGGTGAAAAGCCTAAGGTCTTGCTCTAAATCAAGAGGAAAGTTCAAGAGTCTCAAGTGCAAAACATAAAGACAATAATGAATTCTGAAAACAATTGTGTTTAGAGACGCACAAGGAGGGTTCCCAATTAAACTCAGAGGAGGTAAATATCAAATCCAAAGATCCACCTGAAATATCATCCCTCTCCCAGAAAAAAGAAAAAAGTACACACACAGAACTAAATCAATAATAGCTACCCTTCTGAATGCTTGCTAATGAGTTAGATACTGTTGTTAGCAATTTCCATAGATTAAATAATTTACCACCTTTGATTAAATCTAGGCTTGTGCTGATTATAAGAAGCATCATTATGTTGTGCACCACTAGAAAAGAAAAAAAAAATGCCTCGTATTATAACACAGCACTGATTGTCTATGGGCTCTGATTTCAGAGATGGTAAAAGCTTTTTAAACATCTGCTTTTTTTAAATTTTTTTTTTTTACATTTATTTATTTTTGAGAAACAGAGTGAGACAAAGCGTGAGCGGGGGAGGGGCAGAGAGAGAAGGAGATACAGGATCCGAAGCAGGCTCCAGGCTCTGAGCAAGAGATCAGCACAGAGCCCAATGCGGGGCTCGAACCCACGAACTGTGAGATCATGACCTGAGCCGAAGTCAGAAGCTCATCTGACTGAGCCACCCAGGTGCCCCAAACGTGTGCTTTTTTTAATCGTAAGTTTGAGATACAGTCATTTTACAAGTACATCACGGAAATAGGCACAATTTCTTATCTCTGACTTTCAGATAAGGAAACTGAATCAGTGTCACTCACCCAAGGTTAAAGAGCTAGTTAAGTGGAAAAGCTAATAATCAATCCTAGGCAGACTGGCGCCCAAGACCGTGCTCTTAACCACCAGGCTACAGTCCCAGCCATGTTCCACAGTAAAATTGGCTTCCAAGGCAGCCCCTACATTCTAGTTTTGGATAACTCTTTTAGAGTTGTAATTAATAACAACAATAGCAGCAGCAGAAGCACTGACAGCTATGATTTCCATACTGGGTAGGAGGCCAGCTGCTTTACAACCAAAAATCTGGCCAAGCAACTCATGCTGGGCCAAATACACATTAGCCTCACCCATTATCTGTTAAAATAGAGTCTCCAGGGGCCTTACCATGAGCTTCTGATTCTGCAGGGCTAGGGTAGGACCCAGAAGTCAGATATTTTTATTTATTTACTTATTTATTTTGAGACAGAGAGAGAGAGAGAGAGAGAGAGAGAGAGAGAGAGAGAGAGAGAATGAGTGGAAGGAGGGGCAGAGGGAGAGGGAGAGACAGAGGGAGAGACAGAATCTTGGGCACACTCTACCATCAGCACAGAGCCGAAATGGGGCTCGATCCCACGACTCCGGGATCACGACCTGAGCTGGAAACCCAGAGTTGGACACTCAACCAACTGAGCCGCCCAGGGGCCCCAGAAGTCAGATATTTTTTACGGGGGCTTATACAAAACATCACTTTATCATTTCAATACCCCATAAAGTAAGAAGAATTGGATCTACTTTGTAGTCACATCTCCCCCTGCTAAATCACAGTCTCCCCTATGTGGGTAGGCTTACAAAACACTTGTGTTTTGGGGCACCTGGGGGGCTTAGTCGGTTAACCACATGACTTTGGCTCAGGTCATGATCTTAGGGTTCTTGAGTTCATGTCTCAAGTGATCTTGAGCCCCACTTTGGGTAAGCCTCACTTCTCTGTCTCTCTCTCTCTCTCTCTCTCTCTGCCCATCACTCACAGGTGCCCTGTCGACCCCCTCCAAAAAATAAAACCACTTGTTGTGTTTTCTAAAATATGCAAATTAGCATCATGAGGCTAGTAGGAAGCTTACAGCCGTCCTAGCATCAAACCTGAGACAAAGATCACTCTTCCAGGCTCTCGACTGGATCCTTTTCCTGCCGTGGGGGTGGGAGACAAGGCAGGGAGCACAGCCCCCTCAGCAGCCACACTGTTCCGTTCACACTGGAAGGATGAACCATCACTGCCGCGCTATGGAGTCTGGAACTGAAGAAGTTTAGAACGCACCACCACCAAACACCCCTCTTTGGCATATTATTCCAGGCGGAAGGCACTTGAGAAACTGCAGATGCAGGAAGGGGTCCGTGACCTCCCATTCTACCTCACAGCAGGTCACACAATTTCCCATGAGAAAGGTGCCCTCCCCGACCCAGGAGGAAAAGAATACTCATCACCAGAGACTGAGAGTCAATGGCAAAATGGGACCTACTAAAACAACCCTTAGCTTTCATTAATTTCTCCCCTGTATTTCCTAATCACTGCCCCACAATGAGGAAATTGTGCCCCCCGCCCAAATCCCTACCTTGTCACACGTCCCCACAGCTTATCAGTCTTTGTGTAAAAAGATATACAAGCTTATGGGGGTGGCTGGCTGGCTCAGTCGAGTGAGTGTCCAACTCTTGATTCTGGCTCCAGTCATGATCCCAAGGTTCTGAGACTGAGCACCATATCGGGCTTCATGCTGGATATGAGCCTGCTTTGGATTCTCTCTTTCTCCCTCTGCCCCTCCCCCTGCTCACTCTTTCTCTAAAAAAAAAAAAAAAAAATTAATTTAGGGCACCTGGGTGGCTCAGTGGGTTAGGTGTCTGACTCTTGGTTTCAGCTCAGGTCATGATCTCACAGATAGTGAGTTCGAGCCCCATTTTGGGCTCTGCGCTGATAGTGCAGAGCATTCTTGGGGTTCTCTTTCCCTCTCCTGCTCTCTCTCTCTCAAAATAAATAAACTTTTAAAATATTTAAAAATTAACCAATTTTTAAAAAAGATATAAGCTTATGGACCTAACAGCTTGTTTGAGTCTACACCTGCCTCTAAAGACTCGTAGATGTTGGGGGCGTCTGGGTGGCTCATTCCGTTGGGTGTCCAACTTCAGCTCAGGTCATGATCTCGCAGTCTGTGGGTTGGAACTCCACATCAGGCTCTGTGCTGACAGCTCGGAGCCTGAAGCCTGCTTCAGATTCTGTGTCTCCCTCTCTCTGCCCCTCCCCTGCTCATGCTCTGTCTCTCGGTCTCTGTCTCTCTCTCAAAAATAAATTAACATTAAAAATTTTTTTCAAAAAAAATCAAGACTCCCAGGTGCAAGTACAACTATTACATAAATTCATGTGTTTTTCTCTGTTCGTTTGTCTTACGCCAGCTTCATTCGTAGGCCCAACTGCAGAATCTAAGAGGACAGAATTCTTTCCTCCCCTACCGAACCACAGCTTGGCCTGGGGGTTGGACAGAGAGTGAAGTGATCGTGCTGAAATACTTTGCCTTGGTGACTCTGGGTGTGTGTCTGGGCTGGAATTTTCCAATCCTGAGATGAGTGACTGCCACACGGTGATGGGTGATGATGCAACGAAACTCCCCATCCGAAGCCGTACTGGGAATGGCTCACCCAAAAGCACTGAACAAGCCACTGTGGCTCCTGGCACCAGCACCTTGTTCTGTTTCACATCCTGGCATATTGAACCCGTCTGCTTAAGTCACCGGTCACCATTTCATTGGCCTCATCTGGCAACCATTCCCAGATTCCCCAGCCCCTGCTGATTGAGAGGGAAGGGACAGAACCTAGCATGTTACCTTTGGCCCACTCTAGCATAACATGATGGCAGTCCAGCCCACCCAGCGCCAGTTCTTGGTTGAGGGGGAAAAAAATCCATCTGGGACAGACCTTTATAAAGGTTGGCACTGGTATAGGTTTAGGAAATGGAACTCAGAACCCCAGAAAGTTCACTAGAGCTGCAAAAGCTCTTATTTAGGGGGTGAAGTGGTAACCGATGTATCATTTCAAAACCAAAGTACCTGCTCCCCTCCCCCACCTCTTGGATAGCCACGAAACTTCTATTCACTTCTCATGATCCAATGCATTCGGAAGGCAAACTGCCTTAATGGTGAGTGTCCACAGAAACAGATAGTCTAGCAGTTGCTGCATATAGGGCTTATGAGATTTTACACAAAACTGTCATTATTTGTGAATATTACAGGTGAAAATACTTTACTGACTGGGTGAAGATTCAAAGGTTATTTTTTGTGTTTACCTAACCTTAATCCCTCTGGGAGGATAATGAATAGAAACATGGCTCTGTAGACACAGCTAAGAGGTAGTTTTTCAACACATTTTTGCAGAGGGTTCCCAACACATCCTTGCTACGTTTTCCAGGATTGTCTAGACTGGCACTTGATAGCTTAGCAGGTCACTAAAATTTTTATTTTACAGTTCAAAAATATAATTTAGGAGTAAAAGGGCCCTTGGGGTACTCCAAAGGCACCCTCCAAGATGTTCCAGGTACCTTCTTTTGAGACAAGACTTTATCTGTGGCTCTTAAATCAGCACTCCCAGAACAAGAGATTAAGAATTCTGTTTCTCAGGCCACACCCACAAAGGTGCAAATCTGGGTCCTTATAGGGCAAACCAGTTTTCTCTGGCTCTACCTCCAGGTGTCACTGAAGGATCTTGCTTTTATTTTTATTTACTTATTTTAATTTTTCTTTACTTTAAAAGTATTATTTTTAATGTTCAGTTTGAGACAGAGAGAGAGAGAGAGAAAGAGAGAAAGCATGAGTGGGGGAGGGACAGAGAGAGAGGTAGACAGAGAGAATCCCAAGTAGGCTCCACACTGTCAACACAGAGCCCCATGCAGGGGTCAAACTCACCAACTGTGAGATCATGACCTGAGCGTAAGTCGGACGCTTAACCAACTGAGCCACCCAGGAGCCCCAGGATCTTGCCTTTAGATTCACCTTCACAAGAGACCTCCACACACTTATCATTCGAGGATATTCCCAGGAATCATCTACTCTCCCAGGTGACTCCAGACTGCTACTTCTGCACATCCTCTCTAACTTCCCTTGGGGACACGTACCAACAGACACCCCATGATGGAAATGATGTCCTCTCCAGCTTTTTCTGCAGGACAGATGTGGGCAGGTCTGTCTGCTACTCAAAAAGTCATTTCCCTAAGGGGCTCCAGAGTGTCCTGATGTGCTCTCTGCTACGAATAATATCCTTTGCTGCACTGGGTCATTCTTAATCCCAGTATGTTATAAACATTAGAGTATAACGCAAGCAGTCTGAGTTTGGCATGGTTCAGATACACATGGATTTCCGTTGCCATGGTTTGGTTAAAAACCACCAGCCCCCTCGACCACACAGTTAAAATTTCAGCTACCACAGTGTATAAACCATAAGAAAGTATACAATGTGCCCTTGAACATTTTGCTGCTACCTCTACCAATCACAGAGACACTTGGCCCAAAGCCTGTCATTGGTTGGTCACTGTTCATGTGGTATTCAGTTCACACACAGACAGCAAAGCAGGTAGTTTTCCCCCAGGAAAAAACCCATGTGACATTTTACAAAAATGGTAATGGACAGAGGGGACTATCGACCAAGATGAAACTACAGCAAAGAAACAAAAAATATTATAACACTGGACACAGAGAGAGAGAGACAGAGACAGAGACAGAGCATGAGCAGGGGAGGGGCAGACAGAGAGGGAGACAAAGAATCTGAAGCAGGCTTCAGGCTCTGAGCTGTCAGCACAGAGCCGGATGCAGGGCTTGATCCCACGACCCTGGGATCATGACCCGAGCTGCAATCAAGAGTCAGACGCTCAACCAAGTGAGCCACTCAGGCGACCCAAGTTGTGCTATTTTTTTAATTTCTCTAAGGATTTCTATCCAACAGTAAGAGAGTTTTTGATGTTTTGACCAAAATTTTGAACGATCGTGGGACCATCTTAATTTTTCCCATCAATTATTAAGATCTCTATGTACATTTTTGGCTTGTACGCTCATTATTATTATGGTCCTATTCTACTGTGCAAAGTGCATACCACCTACACAGTTTGCTGTTTTAGTTGACAGCCTCTTTTGTCTTAGACTAGGGGAGATCTACATGACAAACACTATACCTGGTCCTCTCATTTCTTTTCTTTCTTTGGCTTCTCTTTTGTCTTTTCCAAACCCAAGACATAATATTCTCATTAATTGTACATGACCAGTTTCTTAAGAAAATTGGACTGAACAGGGGCCCCTGGGGTGGCTCAGTCGGTTAAGCATCCAACTTCGGCTCCGGTCATGATCTCACAGTTCGTGGGTTCGAGCTCTGCATGGGGCTCCACAATGACAGCATGGAGCCTGCTTGGGATTTTCTCTCTCTACCCCTGTCTCACTTGCATGGTCTCTCCCAAAATAAACAAACTTTAAAAAGATTTAAAAAAAAATTTGGAGTGAACACAGCTCACAAATAAGCAAAGATGTTCTACACCTCGGCCACGCCCACCGACTCCTTGTCTTTTCCTTACATGCCTCACAGCTGCAGACATCACACCAGACACTCCTGCTGGAGCAGAGTGGGAACCAAATCTACCCTTACATAAGGACTCAAGAATGTCCGCTAAACTCCATCAGAGAAAGGATTGTGCAGGCATGTCTTTAGCAACTTCAGGCTACTAAAAACATTAGGTGATTGATTTAACGATTTTTTGCAGCTGATCTAACTACTGGATAGACAACTTTAACTAGAAAGTGGACCCTAAATCTGTCTTCACTCCTGGTCGTCTCATTAAAAATGTCTTCAGGGGGGCCTGGGTGGCTCGGTCAGTTGTGTCCGACTCTTGATTTTAGCTCAGGTTATGATCTCACGAGTTCTCAAGATCGAGTCCTGCGTAGGGCTCTGCACTGACAGCACGCAGCCTGCTTATGATTCTCGCCCCCTGCTCCTCCCCCACTCGTGCTCGCTCGCTCTCTCCTTCTCAAAATAAATAAATAAACTTAAAAAATAAAAATAAAAATGGCTTCAGAAGTTACTCAAGAGGGCAGAAGGTATTCACTTTGGCCGACATTTCCAGCACTTTGCTAGCTTTTTGGTGCCTGCCAATAGTACAGCCAGAGTTCAAAATCTAAATAATCCAATGTTATAGTGCCCTTTTAATCTAAGTGGATTTGGGGGGGGGGTGCTTATTGGCAGAGGGTGACAGATTCATTCTTCAAGTAACAGCAGGGGGAAGCAAACAGGTGTAGGAAGTTGTCCATGACAGGCCAGGTCAGCAAAGATACTTCCTCATTCATTTGGTTCCCATCAATCATTGATCCTACTCATTAGCCAATGATAGTGTCTTAACCATTTCCAGGTAACATACATTTTGCTCGACTATGGCCCTTGGAATGATTTTGCAAATCAGAGAAGGTCTATTCCAACAAAAGTGTTCATTTTATTCTTTATCGATTGGGAACATTCCAGTAATTCATTGACTTAGGTTTTAGAAATTACTATTATGTCAGATGACAAAAAGCATTACTTATTGAGGCTTCTAAATGGAGTTAAAGTAATTCATTTGAAAGTTAAAAAACAATTGGCTTTGGAAATCTCCGTGGGATTATGACGATCACAAATGTTTTTCTGTTTAATCAGCCTTAAAATAATGTACAAACTCAGGAGGATACAAAATATTAGATTTTTTTAGTTTTACATGATGATCATGTTGACTTCACTTGGCATAATTATTGATTGTTGCCTAGCCTTTCTGGGTTCTCAATGATTTATTCTACTCTGGAAACAATTCAGTTCAGAGGCCAAAATACATCATTATAATAGGCAAAAATTCGGACATGAAAAATGTCCTTGACATTATGTTTCTTTCCTAAATTTCAAAAACACCATTTATCTCTACCTAAAAGTTTAGACTGCCCTCAATGCCTAATGGAATCACAAAATTATTTTACCAAACAGGATATATAATCACCTCAAATTACGTTTGTTAGGTATTTTTATGGGTATAAACAAACAAAATGACTGTATAGCCTGGTCTTTTTAATATGGGATACACTTGTGCTCCAAGAAATACTTGAGTACTTAGCAAGGCAGTTGTTTTTACTGTTTGTTTATTTTTGAGAGAGCAAGCATGGTGGGGGAGGGGCAGAGAGAAGGAAACAGAGGACCTGAAGTGGACTCTGTGCTGACAGCAGCAAGCCTAATGCAGGGCTTGAACCCACGAACTGTGAGATCATGACCTGAGCCAAAGTCAGACATTCCACTGACTGAGCCACCTGGACACCCCAGTAAGGCAGTTTTACGGAGAGAGCTACTTTTGGAAGAAGCGTGGAGACAGCTTTACAGACAGAATTAGAGAGACGGCTTGACACTCGTGAAGGTACGAATTAAAATGAGGGACAATTCAACCAACAAATTGGAGAAAACCAGAAATCAAAACCATGATGTTGTATTAAAGCCTAAAGATCACCCTGATGCCGTAAGAAATCATTTCTAGCCTACCAAATCTGTTTGTAGGTTCTAATATCCCTGAGGGATTGGAGGCCACACCAAGTCAACCGAACCGACCTTCAAGAGTGAATTCCCTGGGAGTTTTAGCAGAGATGGCGCGGGCAAATGGGGTGACAAAGGTGATGAGCGGCAGTCCAGGAGAACGGAAAGATCATTTCCTGCCTGGGTGTGTACAGTATGTCAATTCATTCTAGACTCTTCTCCAACATGCTAAATGCACCTTGGCAGAGTTGGTTAACCATCGTGGACCTTGCTTTCCTCATGTATAAACTGAATGACTTGGAACTGGATCATCTCAGGCAGCTCTATGGGTTTTGGGGTCCCCCCCCCTTTTTTTGGAGAAAGAATACTGAAATTTGTCAAGAAAATTGCTTAGATTGTTATTTTGCCGGCGGATAAATCGTTCTGGAAGAAAAACGACTCGTCAGAGCTGCTTTAAACAAAAACACAGGTATCCTGTGGGTGAACCTAGGCCATGCGGGAAAATTAGCAAATATACTTTTGATACGGTTTCCATGTAAACTTGGGCAATTCATCTTACTCTCAGAACCTCTTGTTAGTAACAACAGTCTCGAGAAGATTAAGTGTAATAATATATGTGAAAGGCTTTGGCTGAAGTATAAAATGCTACACAATTGCAAGGTGTTTTATTACTTGCCTAGAGAGAGAGCACATCCATCAATAATCCTGCTAGCATTCAGGCCATTATAAGTCTGACCAGACACCCAAACTCCTCTCCCCCTCCTTCACCTGCATATCAAACGCCACAACAGTGACAGCAGGACCAGCGTTTTTGATTAAGGAAGAAACCTATCCTGGTTTTACCCCAGAATGTTTATTTTCATCAACTTTGACACCTTAATCTTCCTTTATTATTTTAAGGGCTTAAATATTTTATCAGCACCTGCTTTTGTCTGATGAATTTGTTTGCAACTGGCTGAGCCCATTAATTGACAATTCTTTTTAAACAGCATATACATTGTAGACTCATTATTTTTTGGCTTTTATGCCGAGTAATTTGACAGCAATTATCTTTTTTTTTTTTTTGCTTTATTTTATTTAAGGGTTTCATTTTCTGAGTTATTATTGAGTTACAGAATAACCCAGCAGTTACAGGAGCTCCAAAATGAAGCCACCATTTTAACGTTTATTTATTTTGGGGACAGAGAGAGACAGAGCATGAACGGGGGAGGGGCAGAGAGAGAGGGAGACACAGAATCGGAAACAGCCTCCAGGCTCTGAGCCATCAGCCCAGAGCCTGACGCGGGGCTCGAACTCCCGGACCGCGAGACCGTGACCTGGCTGAAGTCTGACGCTTAACCGACTGCACCACCCAGGCGCCCTGAAGCCACCATTTGAAAGACGCCAACCCAATAAGAAAATGAATTGGAATTTATGACTTTAGAGACCCACAACCTGCTATATTAACCTAAGTACAGCTTCAGGCAGCACAGTTCGTGGAAAACATAAATACAACACCAGGAAGCTGTGCTGCCATCTCAAACTTTAGCAAGGAGACATGTCTGGACTAGTGTCTGAGGAAGTCCACATACTTCCTTTTCTTTCTCTCTCCCTCTCTCTCTCTCCCTCTCTCTTGTTTTATTTTTTTAAATGCTTTTTAACGTTTATTCATTTTTGAGAGAGTGTGAGCGGGGGAGGGGCAGAGAGAGAGGGAGACACAGAATCTGAAGCAGGCTCCAGGCTCTGAGCTGTCAGCACAGAGCCCGATGTGGGGCTCGAACCCACGAACCGTAAGATCATGACCTGAGCTGAAGTTGGGCACTTAGCTCACTGAGCCACCCAGGCGTGCCCCTCCACCCCCTCTCTCTCTCTCTCTCGTTTTAAAGAAACAAGTAATAGGTCTTTCTAGCTATTATGTCCAAAAATTCCACTGATGGTCCTATCTGGTCTGGACTTTGTTTGCCACCTGCTCGAAAAGGAAAATGGTATAGTCACTTTTAACTACCCCTGAGAGGGAGACAGAAAATCCCAAGCAGGCTCCACACTGTTAGCACAGATCCCATCTCCAGGTTCGAACTCACCAACTGTGAGATCATGACCTAAGCCGAAATCAGGAGTTGGACACTTAACTGACTGAGCCACCCAGGCGCCCCTGTCTTTCTCTAACAGTTACTCTGAAGTGCCTTTCTTCCACTTACTATAACACAGATTTCACTCCAGTTCAATAGAAATAGAGCTAACACTGGTCTAAGGACTGAATAGAGAAATAATTAAATTAATGTAACCATTCTTCTTTTGATGGACATTCAGGTTGTATTTCAATTCCTGTCACTGTGAACAACGCTTATGTAAATATCCTTGTGAACAGATATTTACATAGAACTGAATTTCCATCTGTCACATAATTACAAAAATGGAATTTCTGGGTCAAAACTATGCATATTAAATTTTTATATATACATATTATTATAATATATATAATATATATTAATGATATATAATGCATATTAAATATATACATATTTAATATGCATTATATATTCTTTCTCTGTGTGTGTATGTATATATAAATATATATGTGTGTGTGTATATATATATATGTATGTATGTGTGTATATATATAGTATAGATAGTACTCCACACTGGAGCAAAAGGTACACATGCTCATTGTCCATTATAAAGAACTCAGGGTCTCTAAGTACAGGGTGCCTCTCCTGTACCCCACAGTGCTTATAGATGTTACCTGACATTCTCCACTTTCCTAAATGGGAATTAGGGCTCTGGAAGTAGGTAAAAGAAAATGTCAATATTCTGGCTACTGCTGTTCCTTTGGGTAATGAAGTCCTTTGTCTCTGAAGCAGGAAACATATCTTCTGTGAGCATCCGTAAAATGGTGACAGGCTAGCACGTTAGCTTGCAAGTTGGTAAAGTCTCAGATACTTCATGGTTTTAAATACCTACACACAGGTTAAAAACATTGATAGTGCAATATGTATATATTTAAGCTTTCTGGGTATCCTGTCTCATTTTAAAAAAAAATTTTTAATGTTTATTTATTTATTTTTGAGAAACAGAGAGAGAGCATGAGTCGGGGAGGGACAGAGAGAGAAAGAGAGCGGGGTGGGGGGGGGGTGGGAAGACACAGAATATGAAGCAGGCTTAATGCTCTGAGCAGTTAGCACACAGCCTGATGCGGGGCTTGAACCCACGGATCATGAGATCATGGCCTGAGCCGAAGTCAGACACTTAACCGACTGAGCCACCCAGGCGCCCTGTGTCATGTCTCATTTTGATGGTCTTCACACTCTCAGCTGATATAAATACTGTCATAAATTTTCTTCTAATATTTTTTACATTTGAACATTCAAAACAGATTACATTTTTGTTCCTATGGAAGAGCCTTAGCATTTTTCTTCCACAGGACAAGAATATTAAATAAATCATCCTTTACCCATTGAATGAAAAGTTTATCCTTATCCAGGCTTATTGTACACTAACTTCCCATGTATACTCAAATGCATTTGGGAATATCTTAGGTTCCACCCAGCCACTTATTTATATTCTTGTGGAAACAGAACAGTTTTTATTACAGCAGCTCTGTGTACATTTTAACTTCTGTTAAGTCATGACTATTTTTGCTATTTTTATTTAAGATTTTTTATATCCTTTGGGGCACCTGGGTGGCTCAGTCAGTTAAGCATCTGACTCTAGGTTTCAGCTCAGGTCATGATCTCCTGGCTCATGAAACTGAGCCCCACGTGAGGTTCTGCATTGACAGTGATGAACCTGCTTGGGACTCTCTCTCCCTCTCTCTGCCCCTTCCCACTCACTTGCTCTCTCTCAAAATAAACTTAAAAAAAAAAATGTTTTCGTACTCTTAAGCATTTATCCTACTGTGAGAATTGTTTAATATAATTTTTACCTATTTAAAAATAAATCCATTGAAACGCTGAGTGGAAGTATGTTGATTTATGTATTATGTAATGTAATAGTAATGGCTGCTATTTTGTGACATTAGATATTTTTATCTAGACATTTACAATTTGTTTGGGTCTTATTAAGTACTTTGAAAATATTTCATACTCTATATAATTAAGGGGTTTTTTCTATGTGTTTTATGCTTTTTGTTTTTCTTTGAATCAGGATACATACAGACACATACACAAATTATTCTCTCCCCAAAATAATCTGTACTAACTAGATACTAGTTTTCACAAAAGCCTTTAATTTTTATTTACATATATATATATGGTGTTTTATATATATATATATATATATATATATATATATATATAGAGTGTTTGTTTTACATATATATGGTGTTTTACATATATATATATATATATATATATATATATATATATATGGTGTTTTACCAATCCTCCAAATATCTAAGTGTTCTCAATAAACCTCTTGAGATCTTAAGTATATTACATTATCAGTAAATGCAATTTTTAAATTCTTTTCACTATAGGTTTTTCAAGGATTTAAAAATGTTTTGCCTAGGGGCGCCTGGGTGGCGCAGTCAGTTAAGCGTCCGGCTTCAGCCAGGTCACGATCTTGCGCTCCGTGAGTTCAAGCCCCGCGTGGGGCTCTGGGCTGATGGCTCAGAGCCTGGAGCCTGTTTCCGGTTCTGTGTATCCCTCTCTCTCTGCCCCTCCCCCGTTCATGCTCTGTCTCTCTCTGTCCCAAAAATAAATAAATGTTGAAAAAAAAATTTTTTTTTTAAAAATGTTTTGCCTAAAAATATATTTTGCCTGATTAAACACAATTGTCAAAGCAGTACTGAGTAACAGTAGTGATAAGTATATATCTCTGTATTAGTCATAATTTTATTGAAAATGTTTTTTAAATACAATAATAAGAGTATGTATTTATATAAATAATTTCACCATGTTAAGTAATTGCCTTCTTTTCTATAAGTTTTTATGAGGAATGACTGATGAATCATATCAGTACCTCTAATGTTATATAATATATAAATATAACATTTATCAGTGGCACATTATGATGCAATTACATAATTGTAATTAAACATTTTTTAATATAGTGTATTTGCCTTACTAATGTTGAACTATGCTTGCATTCCTGAATTAAATTTCACTTACTCAGAGATTTTTATTCTAATATTCTATTAAACCTGGCTGGATTGGATAAGCTAACCTTTTATTTAAATTTTCACATCAATATTCATAAGTGAAAATGATCTTGAGTTTTCTTGGGGGAGGTATTATTTCCCTTAAGTTTTGGCATTAAAGTTTTGCTGATCTCTTAAAATCAAGAAGCGTCCTTTTTTTTTTTTAACATCCCGTAGATTATTTAAGGAAAACAGGAATTACATTTTAAAAATGTTTAGTTAGAATTCAACCATAAAATTATTTCAGTCTACTGCTTCAAAAAGTTGAGATTTCTAATTATCTTTCTCATATCTCCCATGGCTCTGGTTTGTTTGGTGTTTGCAGCTGATGACTCAAAGGCTTTAACACCTGTGGCATCAAATAAAGCTCTCAGCAGGTTTCTTCAAGAAAACTGGTAAAATAAATGACTGGGAAGAGCAAAGTCCCACCAGAAAACCACTGGAGAGTTACTTCACTAACACTGCAAAAGACCATCTTTGGGGACCCCTGGGTGGCTCAGTGGGTTCAGCGTCCGACTCTTGGTTTCAGCTCAGATCATGGTCTCACAGTCATGGGATCAAGCCCACATGGGGCTCTGCATTTTCAACACTTGGGATTCTCTCTTGCCCTATGATCTTACGGTTCGTGAGTTCCAGCCCCACGTCAAGCTCGGTGTTAACAGCTTAGAGCCTGGAGCCTGCTTCAGATTCTTGTGTCTCCCCCTCTCTCTCTGCCCTTCCCCCACTTACGCTCCATCTCTCTCTCCATCTCCCTCTCTCTCTCTCTCTCACTCTCAAAAATAAACACTAAAAAAATTTTTTAGTGAAAAATAAATAATAAACAAATAAAGGTCAGAAAACAAATTTATCATTTCCTCCACAGAAGTCAGTTTTTAAGGTCCTAAAGATATTTCTCTCCATATTTTAATAAGCACCTCCTTTCTAGTCTTTATTCTTCACACCATACAACTTTCCCTCTCTTCCTTCTCAAAGTCTCTCCAGTGGTTTTTTAATCAGGCCACGAAGCCATGCACCCTAATGTCAGTCATTTCCTGCATCACTAGGTTTGTCATTGTATCTTGGGTTCCCTAGCTGGACGCCCATACCAGGCACAGGCTTCTGTCCATTCAGCTCTTACTTGCTTTGACTCATCAGAATCACCCCCCCCCCCCCGCCCCACCCCCAGATTTTCTCACACTCTCTCACAGCAGGGGTTCCTTCCCGGAAATGATCTAATTGCCTCTGATGCAAGCTTTGAACCCCTCCTTGTCGTCAACAAAGTCAAAATTGAATCTGTTGTTGGAGACAGTGAACCACACACGCAGCATGCTGTACCAACCGAAGAGGGGACACAGACCTAAAGGTAAAGACGATATCATCAAGCTCAAAAAAACACAGTTAAGTCACATCAAAAATGGCCAGAAAGACTGTTCGTACTTGGCTCTCCTTCATCTCAGCCCAACAGAGAGGAAAACAGGGACACATACTTTAGGAGGAAAGGCCTTGACATTTTGATCTGGGTGAAAGGAAATAGATTGCTCAGGCTGGTAAGAGGTGGGTTAATGGAATTACATTTCAAATTAACTTCAATTGCTGTACCTGCTCCTCATGGTAGAACCTTAGAATTTTTTTCAAATTGAAGTTTAGTGCAATAGAGACCAATAACCCAATTTTGAAAAAAAAAAATCTTTCAACACTAAAAGCAAGAATAATATGGGTCCTTCTGGGAATATTGCCTATTTCCCAGGAGACAAAAGAAAATGAAGGATTGTATTGCAAATCTTTTTAAAAAAAAATAACTGAGGGGCACCTGGGTGGCTTAGTCAGTTGAAAGTCTGACTTCGGCTCAGGTCATGATCTCACGGTTCATGAGTTCGAGCCCTGCATCGGGCTCTGTGCTGACAGCTCAGAGCCTGGACACAGATTCTGTTTCTCCCTCTCTCTCTCTCTCTCTCTCTCTGCCCCTCCACTGCTCATGCTCTATATCTCTGTCTCTCTCTCTTCCTTTCAAATATAAAAAAAACATTAAAAACAATTTTTAAATACTAACTTGTATGAGGATAAGGACAAAAGTTGCCTTTCCTGAGGAAATTTCTGGGCTTCATCTGTACTTCATCTTTACTCGGATGATTCTGCCCTTTTGCATCTGATACATGCTTCTCTCACTTGGAACATGTGCTAGAGTTACTGTATACCAAATATTCATTGTCTTGCCCAGCATGTCCTAGCCTCCTTTGTGGTGATGCTGGGGTCATGTGACTTGGTTTAATCAATGGGCTGTGAGCTGAAGAATCACCTGTGAACTGAGTCACTTAGAGGTGACTTGAGCTTATCACCCAAAGTGTGGAGCCTGCTTTGGATTACCCAAACTTTGGTTACCAAGTTACCAACATGGTAACTTCCTTTCCACTAGAAAACTAGTCCGAGTATAAGATCACCATGCTGGTGTCGGGGATCAAGAGTCAGACACTTTACCAATTTGACTGAGCAACCCAGGAGCCCTGCAGATGGTGAAGTTTTTGAGGAGAGGGGTTCTGACAATGATTCATCGGTTTGCCTCTAGGGCAAAGCCCAGCCCACTGCCTATGTATCAATACTCACTGAATAATTACTCTTTGGATATTTATCAGAGGATGTATCAATGTTTGCATATATCCAAGGGACCACTAAACAATTTAAAGGGTCAATGAGAAATGCTTCAGTCATACTGGAAATCAGTTTGACATTATCTCCTATAGATAAACAACCATATAATTCCTGTGGCCCAGAAATGTCAATCTTATGAATATATTCCCAAGAGAAACAATATGCATATGTGTGATAGAATTCCCATTCAAGAATATTTGTAGCAGCAGGGCGCCTACGTGGCTCAGTCACTTAAGCATCTGACTCTTGATCTCAGTTCAGGTCATGATCTCACAGTTCATGGGTTCAAGCCCTTCGTCAGGCTCTGCACTGACAGAGTGGAACCTGCTTGAGATTCTCTCTCTCCCTCTCTCTCTTCCTCTCCCCCACTCATGCTCTTGCTCTTTCTCTCAAAATAAATAAATAAACTTAAAAAAGAGAGAGAGTATTTGTACCAGCATTGTTCACTACAGAAAGAACCTACAGTGAATAGTGATCTTCCATTGGAGAGCTGATGACTATAATATAGTTCATTTGAGAGAAGTTGAAACAACCTGACTATAGTGACCCAAAAAATATGGCTGGATCTTGGCAATGGAATATTATTTAAAAAATTATTTCCCAAGAAATTACATATAGCATGATATTCCTTTTTATAAAGTTAAACACTAAGCATGTATATAGGTGTTTCAACATGTATGTGTAATCCACATGGAAGTGATAGCTATGTATTTCACATACAAAGAGGAAGGCAGGTTAATGATAAACACATAACTAAAGATAATAATTAGGTTGGATTAAGGGAGGCAAAGGGATTGAGGACATTTGGTTAGGGGCCTGTCACTCTCTCTGAGGTCTTAGCTTTTGCTTTAGGTTCTGGGTTCAAGATGCTCACTGATTTTAGATAGATAGTTATGGACCAAAAATGGACATGTGATTTGAACCCTTACTACTGTGATTAATCCAGGTCTGAGCCTTTGGTCTAAAGGAAAAATAACATTAAGGAAGCCCAATGGATTTTCAGGCCAAAACAATGGAGGCAAAACTTGTTTCTCTATCCCTCCAGAGGTACACCAAATACACACTTGGGTACTCTAGGTTTAAATATCAAAGGGGAAATTAGCTATTCTCTGCTAATGTTGGTAGCTTTGGGAGAGATAAATAAGGAACTATTCTAGGTGACCCAAAGAATACAACTGGTAAACCATACCCAATTGAAGGAAAACAATGGATTTTCACACCCAAACAGGAGAAAATTATCTATGATCCATTGGAGGGCTGTTTATGTACCTACAAACACATACCGCCCACCTAGAGAGGGCAAGTTTGAACAGAACAGTTCAAATCAAGCAGGCCTTAAATGCAACTCCACTTCTCATTTTACATCCCCGACACCAGCATGGTGATCTTATACTCGGACTAGTTTTCTTCTCTGACCATGTTGGTAACTTGAGCTTATCACCCAAAGTTTTTATACCCTAGTTTCTCCATCAACTTTTGCGAGCCTTAGGAAATAGACGAAAATACCAGTACGGTGTCTGATACCTGATAGTTTTCCAAGAGATGTTGATTGGATTTAATCTTAAAGTAGACAAAAAAGCAAAGATTATTGAGATGCACATTCAGTGATGTTCCAGGCAAGCTGCAAGGTGATGATACAGATCTAATTCCTTAACAAAGGAATAGCTAAGTCTCCCCCGTCCCCCTTTCCCTAAGTCTGTGCATCTGGAACCACAGAAAAAGAACTATGGATAGACACTGGCAATCCATATGTGTAGTTTAGAGGCTTTCTATTAAGTAATCGAAGTTTGCGTATAGAAGATCTGGAGTTTCAGAGTAATTATTTTGTTCTATTTGGCACTGTTATAATGAAGGTAATGAATTTCATCTTCATTTTTGTGCTAGAGTTCCATTAAAACATTTACTAAAATTAGGGAATTTTTAAGCCATGGAAATTTAATTGCATTAATTATCCTTGCTCACCCTCAAATGTTTTATAATGAAACTAAATAATGGATGCAATAATGAAGCAAAGGACAAGTTAGATTTGCATATTTTATAAACATGCTCAGGAGAGTAGCTGTGCTATTTTACTGGGAATGGTAGTTAGGTTAATCATGTGTTGATGAAAGAGAGAGCCAATTTACTTGGGGGCAGGGAGGGGCACAGAGGGGTGACTTTGAAATGATGTCCTGGGTATCTTCCTTTGCTCTTAAGAGACAGAAGAGGAGAAAACACAGCTCTCAGAGTAACATTCACATTTGCAGAGAAGTTAATTGTGAAACTTTGAGCAGTGTCTTCATTGTCCCCCAGGTGGGTCGTAAATATGTTTAATTCACTGAGTGCAAATCTAGACAGATTAAAAAACTCCTTTCCAAGCTTTAGCTCATAAAATATCCTGAACTTGCTTTATGATATGAAGACCATCTTTAAAAGAATGGAAGAGACCAGGGCAGTGGACCAGTGTTTGCTCCTCAGTCCATCCCAAGGAGGCAAACTTCTCCCTAGGTTGGCATCCTGCTAGGACCCCTAGATACTACGCTTTAGGGTAAACAGAATGTTGTCATTGCCCACTGTTCCCACCCCTCTTTTCTCCACGATCCCCAGCCCCTTAACACACACAAACCGAGACAGCAGATCTCTGATCACTGTGAAGTTAGTAGCACAGTGCATTTTGGCTGGATCCAAACCCCACCTCACTGCGTGAGGGAACTGTGAATAAAGAAATCCCCTCATTCTTCCATAATGTTTTTTCTTTGATACAATCAAATAACAAGGCCCTGGGAAAGAAAGAAAATGGTGTTTGAGCACAAAAGAATATACTATATGAAATACCTGACTGAATCTTAGAATTTAAGTAGAAACTACCTATCTGCCCTTCAGCCCAATCTGTTTGTTGGAGAAGGGAAATTTTCCATCACACACGTGGACAAAGGGCAAGGTCAAGGTCAGCCCTCTCTGTTCACTGGAAATTCTGATTGTGCATACTTTGAGGGCGAGAGAAAACAATTGCATGTAACCTATGAAAAATATTGCCAAATAAAGTAAAGATTCAGGAGGTAAAAGACACTTCAGAAAATAATTTAGAGTAGGACTCAAAAAAAAAAACTTCAGGAACTGTTGACATCTTCAATAACATTCAAGCTACATGGTCACTATGAAGTAAAAGGCTACTGTTATAAATAATGACTGAGGCAAAAAGTAAAAAGTCAAATGGATGGGATCAAGATGGATTGCCTGGGTGGCTCAGTCAGTTGAGCGTACGACTTTGGCTCAGGTCATGATCTCATGGTTCGTGGGTTTGAGCCCGCATCAGGCTCTGTGCTGACAGCTTGGAGCCTGGAGCCTGCTTTGGATTCTGTGTCTCCTTCTCTCTTTGTTCCTCCCCTGCTCATGCTCTGTCTCTCTCTCTCTCTCTCAAAAATAAATAAAGATTAAAACCAATTTTTAAAAAAGATGGATTGCTTACAAAAACAATAATGCTATAGCCAAGTTAAAGTTCATCTTGGAGGGGCGCCTGGGTGGCGCAGTCGGTTAAGCGTCCGACTTCAGCCAGGTCACGATCTCGCAGTCTGTGAGTTCGAGCCCCGCGTCTGGCTCTGGGCTGATGGCTCGGAGCCTGGAGCCTGTTTCCGATCCTGTGTCTCCCTCTCTCTCTCTTCCCCTTCCCCATTCATGCTCTGTCTCTCTCTGTCCCAAAAATAAATAAACGTTGAAAAAAATATTTAAAAAAAAAAAAAGTTCATCTTGGAGACTGTAACAAGAAGTAGACATTCTAAGGAGATGTACATCACTGAAGTGTCTGAAAAACTCAAGAGGCTTCTCAGAACTCAGCAGCATGAGACACAATTAGAATAATGCAAGGGGATGGGGCACCTGGGTGGCTCAGTCGGTTAAGCCTCTGACTTTGGCTCAGGTCATGGTCTCATGGTTCCTGGGTTCAAGCCCTGCATCGGGCTCTGTGCTGACAGCTTGGAGCCTACTTCAGATTCTGTCTCCCTCTCTCTCTGCCCCTCCCCTGCTCTCTCCTTGTCTCTCAAAAATAAATAAACAATAAAAAAATTTTTTTTCCAAAGGAAAGCAATATGCTAATGTGAAAAGATTCCTGATGGTTACCATTGACTACTTAGTTATGTTTTCAAATGAAATCTTTATAATTTATAAAGGAAGAGAAAGGACTACTGCATGATTTAAGGTGGACCATTAGTTTTTAAGGATTTTATAATGCTAATTTAGAATTAAATTTAACGTAATAACTCAGGACCAGTAGGGTTGACGATATACCCTGTTCCTATTTCCAGCTGAGACTAGACCATTAATTCTCTATTCAGGGCAGCCTCTTAGCTTAATGGTTCACTTTGATATGCCCTGTTCTACTTCAACTCAAAACACAGATTCTCAGTGAAATTAAAGATACTGGGATTCCCACAAGTTTTGTACTATTATTTATCTTTGGGATATCAGTACAAGATTAAAAGTATTTAAAAAGTGAAATCAGTGGATTAAAATTGTATTTTTCACGAATTCAATACTTGGAACTCAATTAACTTAAATATATTTTTGCCAACTCAGATGCTAATGGCCTCAAGTCCTCAGTCCTTTCCTACAGATCTACTTGTAACAGCCTAATGCCAAGTACATGGTATTAACAGAAAAACAAGGCATTTCATGGGATGGTAGAAATTGGAAAAGAGAACTATGAAGGGATTAAGTCATCCACTTATGGACATGGCCCTGGAGTACTCACCTTTCCTAATTGCACAAAATTCAACAAAGCAACCTAGCCTAAATTTTCTGTTAATTGGCTGTCACAGCTTTTAAACCATAACTGGTAAACTTAATTCACACTGGGTGAGAAAAATATTAGAAGCAAAAGCCTAATAAATGTGACCATGGTGGTCACTGTCAGCATATCTGATCACAGTGTCACCTACCATCAGTGGCACACATGGAAAATCAAAGCACAGACCCATTTCCCCAGGAAACTTTAAAACAAAGGCATCCCTACTCTTTGGGTTTATTGTGTCAATATCTCTCGGAAATGAAGAATCCGACCGTAGCTCTAAACTTACTCTTCAAAACTTGTTTCAGAACTACATTCAAAGGAGAAAACTAACTGCCAATCCAGCTCAAAAGAATTCAACCTCTTAGTTGTATTTTTTGTTTAAGTTTATTTATTTTTTGAGAGAGAGAGAGAGAGAGAGAGAGAGAGAACGAACCAGCAGGGGAGGGGCAGAGAGAGAAGGGGACAGAGGATCCGAAGCGGGCTCTGCACTGACACCAGAGAGCCTGATGTGGGGCTCAAATTCACCAACCTTGAGATCATGACCTGAGCTGAAGTCGCAACTTTAACTGACTGAGCCACCCAGGTGCCCTGGGTTCCATCTTTTTTTCAACCTCTACCCTTGTTTCTGGCTCTAAATGGGTCTTCTTTCCCTGTTCCCTCTGCCTCAAATGGCCCCATGTTTCAAGGGTCCCACTGCTTCTTTTCCACTAGTACCATAATAGTAATTAGACTTCTTCCGCTAACTAAATCTGAACAAAACAAGGTTATTTTGCTTTGCTTAAAAAAAATTTATATATTTAACTGATGCCTCCACATCCCCATTCGCTACATCAATTAACGGCCAACAGAATTAAGGAAAGGCCTTTTCTAAATTCAAAAGACTTGAAACAACTCTAAGAACTTGCAGATGAAACACAAGAGTGTAGGAGGTGGTAAAGATAAAGGTGTACAGCAGGGACTTATAGGGAAAGGGGGGAGGTAACTATGCCAGCAGAAATGTACCTGCAGTGTTTGAATACTAAGTCAAGAGCTCCTAAATAGCAAAATCAAGAGAAGAAAATGGAAAAGGTTATTGCAGAAATCTTAAGAGATGGTAAAGAAAACAAGCTAGTGGTTCACATTTTCCAGGAATCAAAATTCTACAGAGAAGCCATCACCATCGTGTGAATTCTATGAAAATGAGCACTGAGTAACACAATGGAAAATATTTTCATCTCAAGTCTAAGAAAGGATCAGTAAATCTGTTTTCATTTCTAGAGCAATCATCTATTTAAAAAAATATTTTTTTGTGTGTTTTTATTTTTGAGAGAGAGACAGAGTATGAACACGGGAGGGGAAGAGAGAGAGGGAGACACAGAATCTGAAGTAGGCTCCAGGCTCTGAGCTGTCAGCACAGAGCCCGACATGGGGCTCAAACCCCTGGACTATGAGATTGTGACCTGAGCTGAAGTTGGTCACCCAACCAACTGACCTGCCCAGGCTCCCCAATCATTTATTTTTAAAGCTTGACTTTTTCTATTTTTTAATTAACTAATTCAATACTTGATGCAGTGACTTAAATAAATCAAGAAAATCAAATTATTTTCTCTTTGAACTATTATATTTCATTGTTATTTTCAGAAAATGTATTTTGGGGGTGCCTGGGTAGCTCAGTAGGTTAAGCCTCCCACTCTTAGTTTTAGCTCAGGTCATGATCCCATAGTTCGTGGGTTCCAGCCCCACATCGGGCTCTGTGCTGTGCAGAGCCTGCTTGGGATTCTCTCTCTCTCTCCCTCTCTCCCTCTCTCTGCCCCTCTCCTGATTGTTCTCTCTCTCTCTCTTTTTAACATTATTAAAAAAATAAAAATATTTTTTAATATGTAAATATTAGGTTAACATGCCATGACACCGATAATTTATTGCTGTTACTGCCTTTTGTGTTTGACAGTAAAAAATCCTAACATTTGTAAAGAGATCCCTAAGTGACAGATTTTATGTGTAAAAAAAAGAAAGCTATAATATGAATCTTACATCAATCATATAAACCCAAAAGTCATTTTTTTTCCTTGTGTATGACTGACAACATTCTGCACTTTCTGAACCCCAAATAAAATAATGAAGAAAGTACAGGGTGGAAAATCATGAATGTATAATTTCCAAGTAAGAAGTTGAGTAAGAAAGCTCCATTGACATACAAAAATGGAGTAACATAAAGGAAATTATCAAAATATAAATTCCAGGCATTATACTGCTATTTGATCTGTGTTTTGATTTAAAAAAATAATAATAAAATAAACTTTTTCTAATTGTTGACAGTTACCGGGACTTCTGCCAGAAGTAGAATAATACAATATCAGGATTTTATTTCAAAGAATGAGATAGGTGGTTACATGTTATACATTTTGAGCTGACTGCCTTTTAAGTTTCTTTGCTTGAGAACATTTTTAAAAGTTGAAATGCTGTCACTAAACTTACTTTTATTATTTTGGTAAATGCAATATTCAAGATTTTCTCTCATACTCCAATGCTAATAAACTATATAGAAGTATAGTTTGTTTCCATCACCCAACAGAACCTGAAAAGTAATTCACATGTTCCTTATTTTGACACTTATAAGGAGAAGGGGCTCTGTGTTTATTCATTTTTCAGTGAAACAGAACTTGATTTTAAAGAAGCTTTCTGAAAGGACATCTCAAGACTGGAACTCTATTGTTCCAACACAGTGTATATCTGAACTTCAAACCTCTTAATTACTTACATAAAAATGTATTTTGGGGGCGCGTGGGTGGCTCAGTCAAACATCCAACTTTGGCTCAGGTCATCATCTCACTGCTCACAGGTTCGAGCCCCACATCAGATTCTGTGCTGACAGCTCAGAGCCTGGAGCCTGCTTTGGATTCTGTGTCTCCCTCTCTCTCCTCCCCTCCTCAGCTCATGCTCTGTCTCTTTCTCTCAAAAATTAATAAACGTTAAAAAAAATTTTAATGCATTTCCTTGTTTTTTATCCTTCCCCAAATTACAAGCATATATCAATGGGAATTCTACAAAGGCTTGTGACCTCTTCCTCTTCCCCCTCCCCTTCCTCCCTTCCTCCCTCCCTTCCTCCTTCTCCAATACTTCCTCCTCTTCCTCTATCATCATCATCATCATCATCATCATCATCACCATCATCATCATCATCCTCAGTGTCTGGCACACTGTATCCACTCAAATGTCTACTGAATGAATGAATGGATGGATCACCAAATGCCCATCTACTATGTTTCAAGAACTAGGCTTCATACATACTTTTCACAGGTACCTCACCTGTACATGTTTTTTTGTTTGCTTGCTTTAAATGTTTATTTATGTATATTGAGAGAAAGAGAGAGAGAGAAAGCCCTAGCAGGGGAGAGGCAGAGAGAGAGAGAGAGAGAGAGAGAGAGAGAGAAAATATCCCAAGCTGACAGTGCAGAGCCCAAGGCAGGGCTAGATCCCACAGTGACATCATGATCTGAGCCAAGAGTCAGACACTTAACTGACTGAGCCATCCAGGCACCCCTCACTTGTACATGTTTTATGTTTAAGAGCCACTACGACCTTGCAGGTTAGGAATTCTAATCCTCATTTACACAAGAGGAGAAAGGTATGTGGAAGTTCATTCAAAAACACTATCATACAGCCCAGAGTGGAAAGAACTATGTTTCATAGGTTTGTGTAGGTTTTTTCCCCAGGTTCTGAGACAGATAAGGATTCTGAGGGGCCTGCCTGGAAACACTTATCTTGGCATGAGGTTGCCCTAGGCCCTCATCTTAAAAATTCAAACTATTTCAGAAGGAAATCTCCTTGAATATCTGCCTGCCTGCCTGTAGTTTTCTTTTCTGAGGCACTTCTTTTACAGAATAGGAATTTGCAGAAAACGTCAGGCCCCCTCCGATAACCCATTTCTCTAGCCCATCTGGCAAGTGCTTCACACAACCAGGGAGCCAGAAGCCACAAGCCTGAAACAAGCTTCAGAGCCCAGTTTATAACCAGCCTTGTTCCTGCAAAGACCAGACCAGACCAGACCAGTCAGAGCCACAGTGAACCCCATGTCTGACCTATCACTAACTTCCCCTCTCATTGTAATGCTAACAACCACACCCAGGGGTGGACACTTACCTTGCAAACGAAACTCGAGGTAGGAAGCAGCAGGCTCTGTCAAATGCACCTGTGCACCCACTTTCCTGGGATTCCCCCCCCCCCCCTTATGCTTAGAAGTTATGTCTTCCCAGCCTCAGACTCTTTGAGACGTTCACTGGCTACAGCTCAAGCAGCAACAGGGTATCCCTCTTCCTAAGGCTGTCTCCCTCATGCCCGGGCTTGCAGTAAACACTACCCACCTTGTGTCTGTTTCTACACGGACCAAGAACCCTGAGGTCCTTAAGGGTTCCAAATTTCTCTTTTTTCTACTAAGCCTGCTACTGAAAGTATGAAGGTACATAGGGTAAATTTTCTAATTCAATGAAAAACTCTGTCAAGTGCAAGGCACAATGATCTGTGTGTTCTGGAGGACAAAAAGAGGAATGGCCATGGGCTCTCCCCTCAAGGAGTCTGCAGTCTACTGGGAACACAGCTGGGGGGACAACTCGTGATGTTGTTATGGTGGAAGCCAGAAAGAGGTACTGGCGGAAGACTGTAGTACAGAGCCCCCTGGAGGCAGGAGGGGATGAGAACATTGTCTCTGACAGGAAGAGGGTGCAGGAATGCTTCGTGGATTAGGAGTAAATGGGTCTTGAAGGTCACACACAGTTTGAGAGGGAACAACATTTTTAGCAGAGGGAATAGCAGAAACAAAATCAAGGAGGTAGGAAGATACTGTACGTTTCTCATTCACACTTGCATGCATGCATATATTCATTCAGTAACTTAGTAAATGCATGCATTTTTTAATTTATTTTGAGAGAGAGAGAGAGACAGCTGAGGAGAGGCAGAGAGAGAAGCAGAGATAAAGGCAAAGAGAAAGAATCCCAAGCAGGCTCCATGCTGTCCGTGCAAAGCCCGAGGTGGGAGTAGATCCTTCAACCTTGGGATCATGACCTGAGCCAAAACCAAGAGTCAGATGCTTAACTGACTGAGCCACCCAGGTGACCCTCATTCAAAAACTTACTGACTGCTATAACTGTTGGGCATATTGCAAGCTGGACAAAGTCTCTGCCTAAACAGCCCTGCGTTCGAGAGGTAAATTGAGTAAAATACCACGGAAACAAAACAATAAAACAAAACTGTCAAAGAGCAATAAGAAATCTGTTTTGGATTGAGTGATCAGGGAAATGAACAGGTTAAAGGGAAAGAAATTCAGTAGTGTCTGCAACAACTAGATACCCACCTGTGATTTGACTTGGCTGTCCTCCTTTACACAAGAAGAGTTGTTCAAGAATGTCTATTATTAACAGTAGCAACAACAAAATAGGCATCATCTTAGTAAGTACCAGCCACCATGAAAGATTATACAGCTGTTAAAAAAAAAATTTTTAATAGGGGCACCTGGGTGGCTCAGTTGGTTGAGAGTTCGACTTCGGCTCAGGTCACTATCTCACACTCCGTGAGTTCAAGCCCCACATCGGACTCGGTGCTGACAGCTCAGAGCCTGGAGCCCGCTTTGGATTCTGTGTCTCCCCCTCGCTGTCCCTCCCCTGCTCATGCTCCGTCTCTCTCTGCCTCAAAAGTAAATAAAAACATTAAAAATTTTAAAAAAATTTAATGTTTTTATTTATTTTTGAAAGAGAGAGAGACAGAGAGTGAGTGGGGTAAGAGCAGAGACAGTGGGGGGACAGAGTCCAAAGCAGGCTCCAGGCTCTGAGCTGTCAGCACAAAGCCTGACACAGGACTCAAACTCACAAACCGTGAGATCGTGACCTGAGCCGAAGTCAGATGCTCAACCGACTGACTCACCCAGGCACCCCAAAACATTATACAGCTGTTTAAAAGAATGAGTTAGATCTCTGGTTTTGGATTATAAGCCCTGGCATTCATCACCCTACCCTAAGGGATTAAATATCTTAGTTCAAATACAGACTCCCTGTGACAGCTCACTCTCAACAAAAAGCCACATCACTAGTTTCAGAATCGCAAACTCCAGATGAAGCAGTAACACAACATGCACAAGACTGGGACTTCTTGATAAGGGACTTGGCAGGAAGTAACAAATAAACACCTATTTTGAGACCAGAACCACCTGCTTTACAAAAAGTCTGGCTTTGAAAAATGTCTCACTCGGACTCAGCAGCCATGAGAAATGGACCTGAGTCATGCCTCTCTAAGGTACAATAGCTCCCTTCTATCCACAGTTTTGCTTTCTGTGGTTTCTGTTACCCATAGTCAACCACAATCTGCAAATATTAAATGAAAATTTCCAGAAAGAGAAAAGTTGTAAATTTCACATCAGAGCCATTCTGAGTAGTGCAATAAAATCTTACACCAGCCTTCTCTGTCCTGCCCTAGATGTGAATCATCCTTTTGTGCGGTATACCCGTGCTGGAGACGCTATCGATCCCTTCCTTAGTCGTGATTAGCGAACATCTCGGCTATCAGATCGACTGTCGCAGTATGCAGTACTGGTGTTTAATTAATCCTCATTTTACCTAATAATCGGCCCAGAGTACAAGAGTAGTCATGTTAGCAATTTGATATGCCAAAGAAAAGCCATAAAGTGCTTCCTTTAAGGGAAAAGGGGAAAGTTCTGAACTTAAGAAAAAAATATCACATGCTACAGTTAAGAGTGAATCTTCTCTCCATGGAATGGCGAAGGAAAAAGAAATTTGTGCTAGTTTTCTTCTTCATGTCTCCCTATGCCTAATTTATGAATTAATCTTTATCATAGGTATGTATATATAGGAAAAACATCGTATATGTAGGGTTTGGTGCTGTCTGCTGTTTCTGGCACCCACTGGGGGTCTTGTAACATACCCCTGCAGATAAGGGGGGGATGACCGTAATCAGAAAATTAAGCCGAGGATCTTGACTATTACTGCCAGTGCCTTAAATGTACCCAACTGTGCTGGCAAGCGAGGTGGGGGGCAGAAGTGTAAGAGAATTACCCTTAGTTTGCCAATGTGAGAATTTTACCACCAGGATGGCGCTGGCAAGCAATGTTTGAGATTGCCCTAAATAAATAATAGGGCAGTGAGTGCAGTCTGGACTCAGAAATTGCTTCTAGACTGAGCAAGGGAAGGTGAGAAGCTTATGTCTATCTGCTACATATAAAAATAACCAGGTGACATACCCAGAAAGAGTAGTACCTCCTTAAGAACTTTATCTTCAAAGACATGTTTCTCCTTTTCAACCAAGAACCATTTTTGTTATAGTCCAGATAAAACCAGAAAGTATTTTGTAACTTAATATCAGTTTATTCAAGGACCAAAAAGGGAATCCCACAGAAGACCATCTCCCCAAAAAGTATTCATTGACGCTTGCCGTTAAGTTCTTTAAAAGGTCGATGTTGAAATTTGTTTTTAATTATAGATTCATCTTTATCACAGTGTTCTGGTCAAAACAAACCAGGGATGTAATTCTCTGTGCTGATACTTAATCCCACACCAAAGTGCCACCTCTCATAGGAAACTATCCGTAACGTTAAAATAAAAACATATTTATTCACTCAAGAAATATTTTTGAGCACCTTCTTCACAGTAGGAACTTTTCAAAGCACTGAATGAGCTTTCTCAGGGGTTACAAAGACAAATGAAAAGTTACTTTCTCGGGTTTTTTTCCTCAAGTTATCGATATTCCAACTGTTTATCTTTTCTTAGCATAGTGGCGGTCAGCTAGTGACAGGAATGAGCAGCTAATGGTTGAAAAATCTAATGGTTGAAAATGTTGAAGTCACAGGCAAAGGGGAGAGTCCAATTGAAGTAAATGTAGCTGACCTAATTTTTAACATTTTTTTCAATCAAATCACCATGTTTTATGTTCGGAAAAAAATTTTACTATAATTTTTACTCACCGCTATTGCTTATATCCCACTCCATTCCTTGGATTCACTTTTCCTCTTGCTGGAGCCCATGCTTTCGTAATTCTCTCAGCAAGAATCTGTAAGAAGTAAATTCTATTAGATTTTGCCCCTAACTTTCTTTCATCCTTACTCTACTATGATAATTTCATGCTGCACAGAGCCTCACTTAGCGTGAGTACTTTCTCCTCAGTATTTAAAGATTTTATTCCATTGCCTTCTAGCATGCATTATCACTTAAAAAGACAGGGAAAAAATCTACAGTCAGCATACTTGTTGCTACATTGCAGAAAATCTGTAGAACAATTACTATTTAGATTCTCTCATTTTTCACCATGTAGAGTTCTGACATTACTGCCGTATACAAGGGAATATGGCTAACAGAAGAAGTGGGGGCTGAAAATTAGGCCATGGGCCCCTCAAACCAAGTCTTGAAACTGAAGGACAGCATCCGCCAGAGGGCTCCATGTTCTGTGTTACACAGAAGTGTCATATAGGGTATGCATCCATTGCCTTCTAGCATGCATTATCAGTATCACCATATTGTATAAAGGACTGAATTTTTATTTCTTATATTCACCACTTGGGTCATTGTCTATCTGAGGATCTATGTCTTTCTTCAATTTGGAAGATACTCTCTCATTATAGCTCTTATTTTTAGAATATGTATTAGGCATATGTTGGAACAAAATTCTCTATCTTCTCATCTGGGTCTTTAATGTCACTGAAATAAACAACTCTCAGTGTTTTGTTTCGGGTCTTCCAATACATTAATTATCTCTTTAGTTATATCCACTTGTTCATTTTTTTTAATGTTTATTTATTTTAGAGAGAGACAGAGTGTGAGCAGGGGAGGGGCAGAGAGAGAAGGAGGCACAGAATCCCAATCAGGCTCCAGGCTCCGAGCTGTCAGCACAGAGCCTGGCACAGGGCTCAAACTCACGAGCCATGAGGTCATGACCTGTGCTGAAGTCCAATGCTTAACTAACTGAGCCACCCAGGTGCCCCTTCCCTTGTTACTGTAAAAATGACCATAATTTTGGGGGTGCCTGGGTGGCTCAGTTGGTTAAGCATCTGGCTCTTGATTTCAGCTCAGGTCATGATCTCAGGGTTTGTGGGATTAAGCCCTGTATCAGTCTCTGCACTAACAGCAAGGCACATACTTGGGATTCTTTCTCTTCCCATCCCCTCTCCTTCCCCCATGCAAAATAAATAAATAAATTTTTTAAATGACCATAATTTTCAATCCTTGGATTCCTAATTGGTTCTTTTATGTTTTCCCTGTTCTTGAGACACATCCTGTCTTTGTATCTCACAATTCCTTTTTCTTCTCTTATATATACAGTAAGAATATTACTTATTCCTGTATCTTTTTAGAATTTCAAAACTACTTATTTCAAAAATTCATTTTGGAAGACTGCCTTAGTATTTGTATTTCTTTGAATGACAATTCACATGCTTACTGAGTTTACTGGCCACTTTTCATGAAGTTTTATTTCCCCCTTCTTGGGTGAGATTTTTCATTACTTCTGCGCACCTCCATAAGTGATATAGCATCTATATACTTTAAATACATATTTTAAAACATTTTGACCAGCATTGCTACAACCAGGCATGTTGAGGGAGATGGTCAGTGCATCAATTAACAATAGGATTTTAATCAGATTGAAAAATACCTTTCTAATGCATTATTTGCTAAACCAGGTGCTGTGCGAAAATATTTTATAGGTTTGATTTGTGAGGTTAACATTCAGAACTTTTTTTTTGCAAGATCAATGTTTCTAATTACACAGTCCAGAGATCAGCAAACTATAACTCATGGGTCTAATCTTACTGGCTACCTGTTTTTTTTTTTTTCAGGTCCGTCAGCTAAAAATTATTTTCACATTTTTAAAGAAGTGTACAACAGAAACCATAGAGGCCCATAAAGCCTAAAATATTTATAATTTGGCCCTTTACAGAAGAAAGTTTCCTGATCCCTGATATGATCTATCATCAGATACCATCCAGGCTTTTTTCCCCTTGATTTTTAAAAATTGATTTTATTTTCAAAAGCCATTTTAGGTTCACGGCAAAACTGAATGGAAGACAGAGATTTCCCATGTACCACCTGCCCCCACACATCCATAGCCTCCCCCCAATCTCAACATCCCCCACAAAACTTTTATTACCGCTTGATGAATCTACATAGACACATCACTATTTCCCAAAGACCATAGTTTACTCATGATAACATAGAGTTCATTCTTTTTTTTTTTAATGTTTATTTATTTTTGAGAGAGAGAGAGACCAAGCATAGGTGGGGGAGGGGCAGAGAGAGAGGGAGACACAGAATCCAAAGCAGGCTCCAGGCTCTGAGCTGTCAACATAGAGCCTGACACGGGGCTAAAATTCACGAGCTGTGAGATCATGACCTGAGCTGAAGTTGGACGCTTAACTGACTGAGCCACCCAGGTGCCCCAAGTTCACTCTTTTTCTTTTTTTAATTTTTTAATGTTTATTTTTGAGAGACAGAGAGAGAGAATGAGTGGGGTGGGGACAGAGAGAGAGGGAGACACAGAATCCAAAGGAGGTTCCAGGCTCCGAGCTGTCATCATAGAGCCCAAAACAGGGCTCGAACCCAAGAACCATGAGATCATGACCTGAGCTGAAGTCACGCACTTAACGAACTGAGCCACCCAGGCGCCCCACATAGAGTTCACTCTCACTGTTGTACATTCTATGGGTTAAGACAAATGTATAATGACATGTGTCCACCATTATGTAATCATACAGAGTAGTTACACTGTCCTGAAAATCCCTTGTATTCTTATCCTGTAGCCCCTGGCAACCAGTAATGTTTTTACTATCACCATTGTTTTATCTTTTTTAAACAATGTGATACAGTTAGAATCACACAGCACTGTAGCCTTCTCAGACCGGCTTCTTTCACTTAGTAATATGCATGTAATTTCCTCCACATCTTTCCATGGCTTGCTAGCTCAGGTTTTTTTTCAGTGCCGAATAATATTCCATTGTATATACCACAGTTTATTCACTTGGATTTCATCAGTTTTGTAGTCTTGTTCATATTTCTTAAGCATATATTTTGTTAAATTTATATCTAAGTATTCAATCAGGGGAGTGCTAATGTATATGGTATTGTGTTTTAAATGCAATTCTTTCAGATTTTCTACTTAACGATCACATCATCTGTGAACAAAGGCAGTTTTATTTCTTCCTCACCAGGCTGTATACTTTCATGTTCTTTTCGTATTGCGTTAACTTAGACTTTAAGTATGATGGTGAAAAGCAGTAGTGACAGAGGACATCCTAGCCTTGTTCTTGATCTTAATGGGAAAACTTCTAGTTTCTCACCATGAGGTAGGATGCTGGCTGTAGATTTTTGTAGATATAATTTATCAAGTTGACAGTTTCCCTCTATTCCTAGTTTACTGAAAGCTTTATTGTGTTAGATTTTGTCAAATGCTTTTTCTACATCTTGATACCATCCCAGTGTTGTTGTTGTTTTTAAGATTTTATTTGTGTTTTAAGGAAACTCTACATCCAACATGGGGCTTGAACTCATCACCCCAAGATCAAGAGTTGTATGCTCTACGGACTGAGCCAGCCAGACGCCCCTACCATCCCAGTGATTTTATTTTTTAAAAATCTGTAGTGAAGCTCAGAAAGTAATCTTTTACATAAAAACTCACATTATTCAGATTCACATGGCCCTAAGACCACACTTTGAGATACCCTGTCCTAAGAAGTCCATAGACATTGGCTGTAGGGACATGGAGATCCACCAGCCCAAGTTTTCCCCAAGTGTTCATAATGGGATCCAATCATTTGAATATTTTTAATTGTCACTGATTATAGAGGCCTATGCTAGTGATCAATTATCTTCTTTGTTAGCCTGACCCAAAAACCGTATATATAAGGGCAGCCTCCTTCCTTAGATCAAACCTAAATAAACCCAAACAAATTACTTTCTCTTTTTCATTTTTTTCTCATATTGCTGCAATTTCAAAGTACTTTTCTTTTCTTGGTATAGTAATGGCAGGCTGAAGAGAGAAATAAGAAGTTACTAGTTGAAAGAAAGTGAGTCACTGAATCAAGGATATTTGAAAACCACAGATAGGAGAATCCCAGTGAAAGTAAATGCATCAAACCAAATAATGTGCTTTTTAACACAATAACTGAGTTCTACATTAGAATTTCATTATGTTTTACACCTGGAAGTATTCCAAGCTATATATCAGTTATACCCCAATAAAAAAAGAATGAAATGCTACATGTGTCCCTGAGTATCATTTGGGTAGCAGGTTAATTCATAAAAATCCTCCCAATTCTAGGTGGTGAAGCCCCACAACTTACTTGTTTCTTGATCTTATTCTGGGTGCTAAAAACTGCTGAAAAGTTTGGGCCCAGACAGAAATGTTCCAGGGAAAATTTATATCCACTTCTTTAAAAAAATTTTTAATGTTTATTTATTTTTGAGAGAGAGATACAGAGTGCAAGCAGGGGGTGGGGGGGGGACAGAGAGAGAGGGAGACACAGAATCTGAAGCAGGCTCCAGGCTCCGAGCTGTCAGCACAGAGTCTGACGTGGGGCTTGAACTCACGGACTGTGAGATCATGACCTGAGATGAAGTTGGACGCTTAACTGACTGAACCACCCAGGTGCCCCAATTTATCCACTTCTTAAGATAAAAGTGCAAAAGAGCTAAAATTATTTGCAGAGCTGTTTGCCAACAATGTGAAGGCTACAGCTGACTTTTAGTTGGAGATAAAATAGTAATCCAATGTTGTCTTCCCATCTCCTCCCAGATAGTGGGTCGGGGAACTAACGGGTACAAAAACCCATGGTGAAACTTGTGACATGCAGAGAACATGGCTCAAGGAAAGAATGCAAAGGGAAAGGTCTGGCTTGTCACACTTTTGTGTCTTGGGTCCTAATCTGATTTATGGATTTAACTCCAGTGACTGCACTTGACTATTTTTCAAATCCTGGAGACAGTGTGGTCCCTTCCCAGCCAGAGTCTCAGCCCATAATCATGCTGAAAGGGTTTTATGTTACTGAGCCTAAAGACTATGTGTCACAGTGAAGAAAAGTAACTCTCCTTTGCTCTTCTCTATCTAGCTACTGGTTTCTTTCTCCCAGCTGAATATAAAGTACATCTTCCCCTTTAAAATCACCCTTTAGAAATTTTGTTCTTATTCACTGTGGCAGAGAGGATAAAAAGTGATTAGAGTTTCCATCCTGAGCCTTGGATCCTGGTTACAGCTGACAAGCCTATACTCTAGTAGGAATAAAATCTTAAATGATTGCTATCACGCTGGCTTCCTATACAATACAAAGACAAACTGTGAACCGAACCCTTTTGAAAAATGGAAATATTTCATTAAGTCTATCCAAGTTACACTCTTGGCAAAGCAACATCTTTCTGTCACCAAACCAGCACATTTCTACTCTCTCCTAAGCCCTTGGCTATGTGGAGGTGATAAGTAAACCTTGCCTCTGATCTTGGTTCCAAATGAATAATATGAGAGATAGCATCTCATTATTCACTTGGAACTGACGATACCATCTGTTTCTTGTTACCAAAACCATGAGGCTGTAACATAAAAGTTAGGCATTGACGACTTCACTGATTTTATTCCTTTTGAATGACACGGCGGTTGCTTTCAAATTTTTCCCTTAGAGAAAGGTTTTATTTCTTTTATTTATGTATTTATTTATTTTTTAGGTGTTAGAAGACTCAAAGTTCTCAAGCCAAGGCTCTACCTGGTCCAAATTACAACTGCTGATTTGGGTGCCATTAATCCTTCTTCATTATACATTCTTCGAAAGCGAGTGTCTGACTCCCAAATGGGGAGCTTTCTATGGCTCAACTTTCACACCCGTGAACTGGGGAGAGAAATAGTAACTCTCTTATGGGGTTCTTTGGAAGATGAAATCAGATCATGTTATTTGAAGCATTTAGCACAGGGTCTGGGGAAACACTCAGCAAATGTTTGTATTGTAGGGGCCAGAGGTCTTGTTGGAAGCTATCAGTTTGAACTACTTCTTGGAAATCAGTTTGTATGAAGGACAAGAGCATCAAACCCAGGCTCACTCTGTATGGTAGAAGTTATTACTTATACTATCTTAAGCAACTTACCATACCTTTATTTCTTAGCTAGATAATGGGAATAAAGAAAGCTACCTTGGAGGGTGGCCGTACCAGTGAGCTACCAAGGAAGGAGGGAGACTAAATGCATCTCCCCTTCCAAGTCTCTTAATGCTGAACTGACAAAATGGTAATCAAGTAAAAATCCCAAGTTCTGCAAAATCAAAGAATGCTGGTGAAGAACTGAAGCACATAAGAAATGAAATAAGAAATGCTAATCGATATTTACAAGTCAGGAAGCAGATCACTAAGTATAAATGATTAGAGAATGCTGAAAGCTAAATGTGGACAATGAGGAAGATAAAAAGCAAGTCAAGCCCCAATTCCAAACAATGAAAAAGCTAAAAAATGAGAGGAAAAAAGATTCTCAGGAAATAGAAGAGCATCTGTAAAAGAAACTCTTAGGGATAGCCCCATCAAGATGGCAGGTGATTCTGAGCTCACCTCTTCCCACGGACACACCAAAGCTACCACTGCATACAGAGTGCCTCTCTGACAATGACCCGAACACTGGCACGACAGCTCTTCCACAGCTAAAGATATAAAGAGAACCCCACATGAAGAAGGGTAGCAGGAGCACAGATGAGGTCTGATTAGAACCCATACCCCTGGGCTGATGACACACGAGTAGGAGGGATATTGCAGGCATGGAGGTCTTCCCTGAGAAGGGCTTTAAGCTCCACACCAGGGAGACCACCACCACCACCACCACCACAGGGGCCTGCACAGGGAAGACAAGACTTCATAATGCCTGGTTTTGAAAATCAGCAGGGCTAATTCCAGGTGCTTATGAAAAATCAATGAGGCTTAAGTCCAGGAGAGCCAGAGTCTTCTAGGAAGCCAGGATTCTGCTCTTAAAGGGCCTGCATACAAGCTCACTCACTCCAGGACCCAGCAGAGAGGCAGCCATCTGAAAAGTACCTGAGCCATATGTGAAGGAAATTTATGGACCAATTTTAGTGTATGTGCCAGAGGAGCAGGGATTTGTAGGAAATTTCTCCAGGAAAGAAGTACAGGTGGTCACCAGTTCTGACACTCCATCCACCTTGTCAGCACCATCATATCATCCTGGCTTCCTCATGGACCCACCCCCGCAGCTACCCTTCCAAGGTGGCATCCCCCCTCCCCTCTCCAAAACCAGCAGGCAGCCTCAGCCAAGACTGGCACCCCTTCCAAGGCAGCTCCCACCACACCACAATACACCCAGCCAGTGGCTGGGACAAAACACCTCCAGGTTCTATCCCACTACACCTGGCAGCAATCTCAGCGCAAACTGGCATGTGTCCCCCACCCCCACTCTACCAAAGTGGCTCCCAATGTCTCACACCCAGTGGGTGGCCTCAGTCAGGACTGGAAGCCCCTCCCCCAAAGTGGCTCCTGTCCTGGGGGTGGAGGCAAGCAGTACCACCAGCAGCAGTCACAGCAAGACCTTGTAACTAGTCACACTAGGGCTGAGCCTTGCTCACCAGTGAGTCAGCAGGCATGGATAAAAAGTACATTTATATGGCAGCTGCCCATACCAGCCAGCCAGGCCAGGGGCCAGCCACACCCAGCAGTGCACCTTCAGCAGTTATGGCCCAGTTACAACAGAAAGGCATAGGCAACCCACACAGGGACCCCCCTGAAGCACCTAGTTCTGGTGACCAGGGTGAGTTGTTCCTCTGAGCCCCATAGGGACTTCCTTTAAGACCAGGAGACATAGCTGACCTACCTAACACTTAGAAACAAATGCAGAATCAGGCAACATGAGGAGATGGAAGAATATGTTCCATAAGAAAGAACAAGACAAACAGAAAAAGAACAAAACAAAACAGAGATAAGCAATCTACCTGATAAAGAGTTCAAAGTAATAAAAAGTCTCACTGAACTCAGGAGAATGAGTGGACACAGTGACAACTTCATCAAAGACATAGAAAATAAAGAAAATAACCAATCAGAGCTGAAGAATACAATAACAAATGAAAAATACACTAGAAATACTCAACAGCAGATTAGAGGATGCAGAAGGATAGATCAATGATCTGGAAGACAAGATAGTGGAAATCAGCCAGGATGAACAGCAAAAAGATAAAAAGAATTTTTAAAAATGAGGATAGTTTAAGGGATCCCTGGAATAACAATTGTACTAACATTCACATTATAGGGTTCCCAGAAGAAGAAGGAAGAGGTGAAAGCAAAAAAATTCTTTGAAGAAACAATAGCTGAAAACTTGTCCTACCTGAAAAAGGAAATAGACATCCAGGTCCAGGGAGAACAGAGAGCTTCAAACAAGATAAACATAAGGAGGTCTAAACCAAGATACATAATAATTAAAATGGTAAAAATTAATGATAGAGAATTTTATTATTTTTTTAATGTTTATTTATTTTTGAGAGCAAGAGAGACAGAATGTGAGCAGGGGAGGGGCAGAGAGAGAGGGAGACAGAATCCAAAGCAGGCTCCAGGCTCTGAGCTGTCAGCACAGAGTCCGATTTGGGGCTCAAACTCACGAACCACAAGATCATGACCTGAGCCAAAGTTGGATGCTTAACTGACTGAGCCACCCAGGTGCCCCAATGATAGAGAATTTTACAAGCAGCAAGAGAAAAGAAAACAGTTACGTACAATGGAAACCCCATGAAGCCATCAGCTTATTTTTCAGCAGAAACTTTACAGGCCAGAAGAGAGTAGCATGATATATTCAAAGTCCTGAAAGGAAAAAATCTACAACCAAGAATACTCTATTAGGCAAGGTTATCATTCAATGTTGAAGAAAAGATAAAACGTTTTTCAGACAAACAAAAGTAAAAGGAGTTCATCACCACTAAATGGCCTTACAAGATATGTTAAAGGGACTTCTTTAAGCAGGAAAAAAAGGCCTTAACTAGAAGAAAATTACATAAAAAAAAACTCACTGGTAAAAGCAAACATACTGTAAAAGTAGTGGATTAACTACTTATAAAACTACTATACAGTTTAAAAGACAAGAGTAGTAAAATCAACTGTTTCTACAAGTAGTTAAGGAATATACAAAATAAAAATATGTACAGTTTGAGGTCAAAAAACATAAAACCCTGGAGGGGGGTTTAAAATGTGGTGCTTTTAGAATGTGCTCAAACTTAAGTGACCATTGACTTAAAACAGACTGCTACATACATAGAGCGTTATATATGAACAGCATTGGTAACCACAAACTGAAAACCTATATAAAATGCACAAAAAATAAAAAAAAAGGACTCCAAACATAACACTAAAAAAGTCATCATTCACAAGGAAAGAGAGTAAGAGAAGCACAGAGAAGAACTACAAAAACAACCAGGAAATAATTAACAAAATGGCAATATGTATATACCTACCAATAATTATTTTAAAATGCAAAATGACTGGGACACCTGGGTGGCTCAGTTGGTTGAGCATCTGACTCTTGATTTTGGCTCAGGTCATGATCTCAGGGTTTGTGGGATCAAGTCCCACATCGGGCTCTATGCTGACAGTGTGGAGCCTGCATGGGATTCTCTCTCTCTCTCTCCCTCTCTCTCTGCCCTTCCCCTGCTCACATTCTCTCAAAATAAATAAGTAAACATTTTTTTAAAAATGCAAATTGAGGGGCGCCTGGGTGGCGCAGTCGGTTAAGCGTCCGACTTCAGCCAGGTCACGATCTCGCGGTCTGTGAGTTCGAGCCCCGCATCAGGCTCTGGGCTGATGGCTCAGAGCCTGGAGCCTGTTTCCAATTCTGTGTCTCCCTCTCTCTCTGACCCTCCCCCGTTCATGCTCTGTCTCTCTCTGTCCCAAAAATAAATAAACGTTGAAAAAAAATTTTTTTTAAATGCAAATTGACTGCGCTAATAAAAAAAAACATAGGGTGACTGAATGCATAAAACAAGAGCCATCTATATGCTACCTATAAGACACTCATTTCAGACCAATAGACATATACAAATTGAAAGGGAGGGAGACACAAAGATATTCCATGTGAATTGAAATAAAAAAATAGCTTGGTAATAATACCTATATCAGAAAAAGTGGACTTTAGAAGAAGACCATAATAAAAGACAGAGAAGGGCATTTCATCATGATAAAGAGATTAGTCCAAGAAGATTTAACAATTATGAATACCTATGCACCCAACTTTGGTGCATCTAAATAAATAAAGCAAATATTAACAGACACAAAGGAAGATATTGACAGTAATATCATGATACAGGGATGCTTAAAAATCACATTTACATCAACGGAGAGATCATCCACATAGAAAATCCTTAAGGAAACAGTGACTTTGAATGGCATATTAGATCAGGTATATACAGAACATTCCATCCAGCAGAATACAAATTATTTTCAAAGACAAATGGACCACTTATAGTATACATCACATATTAGGCCACAAAACAAGTCTCAATAAATTAAACAACACTGAAATCATGTCAAGCAATTTTTTCCAACCACAACAGTATGAAACTAGAAACTAATTACAAGGAAAAAAACCCTAGAAAAATGCCAACATCTGGATGCTAAACAAAACACTATGAATAATCAATAAGTCAACAAAGAAATCAAGGAGGAAGTTTTTTTTTAAAAGATGGAGAAAAATGAAAATGGAAACACAACAGTTCAAAATCTTTGGGATATAGCAAAAGCACTATTAAGAGGGAATTATATAATGATGCAGGCCTACCTCAAGAAATAAGAAAAATATCAAATAAACATTTTCACTTTATACCTAAAGGAATAAGAAAAAGAATAACAAACAGAACCCAAAGTTAGTGGAAGGGAAATAATAATAAAGATCATAATGGAAATAAATAAAATAGGGACTCAAATAAATAGAAAAGATCAATGGAACCAAGAGCCAGTTCTTTGAAAAGAAACAAAATTGATATCATTTAGCCATAGTTATCAAGAAAAACAAAGAAGACTCATATAAATCAGATCAGAAATGAAATAGAAATCCCTGACACCACACAAAAACAAAGAATTATAAGAGATTAACATGAGCTGTTATATACCAACACACTGGACAAACTAGAAGTAATGGATAAATTCCTGGAAACACACAGTCTCCCAAAACTGAATCAGAAAGAAACAGAGAATCTAAATAAATAATCAGGGGTGCCTGCGTGGCTCAGTCGGTTGAGTGTCTCACTTCGGCTCAGGTCATGATCTCACAGTTTGTGAGTTTGAGCCCCGTGTCAGGCTCTGTGCTGACAGCTCAGAGTCTGGAGCCTGCTTCAGATTCTGTGTCTCCCTCTGTCTCTACTCCTCCCCTGCTCATACACTGTCTCTCTCTCTCTCTCTCTCTCAAAAATAAAGATTAAAAAAATTTAGAAAAATAAATAAATAATCAATAGCAATTAAACTGATTATCAAAAATCTCCCAACAAACATAGGTCCAGGCCCAAATGGCCTCACAAGTGGATTCTACCAAACATTTAAAGAAGAGTTAAAACCTATACTTAAACTATTCCAAAAAACTGAGAGGAAAAAATGCCTCCAAAGTTATTTTCAGAGAAAAGAATTACCCTGATACCAAAAACAGCCACTCCAAAAAAAAAAAAAAAAAAAATTTACAGGCCAATCTCCCTGATAAACACAGATGCAAAACTCACCAACAGAATATTAGCAAACTGAATTCAACAATACATTTAAAGAATCATATACCATGATTAAGCAGGATTTATTTGAGGGGATGCAAGGATGGTTCAACATCCACAAATCAATTAACATGATATGTATCACATTAACAAAATGCAGAAAAACATATTACAAAGTTCAACATCCATTTATGATAAAAACTCTCAATAAAGTTGGTATAGAGGCAATATATCTCAACATAACAAAGTCCATGTATGACAAACCCACAGCTAACATTATATGCAATGTGCTAAACTGAAAACTTTCCCTCTAAGATCAGGAGGACAAGGATGCCCACTCTTGCCAATTTTATACAACACAGTACTAGAAGTCCTAACCACAGTAATCAGACAAGAAAAAGAAATAAAAAGAAACCAAACTGGTAAGGAAGAAATAAAACTTCCATATTTGTAGACAATATGATACTATACATAGAAAAGCCTAAAGATTTAATTACAAATCTATTAGAGCTAATAAATAAATTCATTAAAGTTGAGGATACAAAAGTAACATACGGAAATCTGTTGTTTCTGTATACTAATAACCAACCTTCAGAAAGAGAAATTAAGAAAATAATCCCATTTATAACAACATCAAAAACAATATAATACCTAGGAACAAATTTAACCAAGGGAGTAAAAGACCTGAGCTCTGAAAACTGTAACACACTGATGAAAGAAATTAAAGATGACAAAATAAATGAAAATATACACCATGCTCATGAATTAAAATAATTAATATTGTTCAAATATCCATGCTACTCAAAACAATCTAAAGATTCAATGCAATACCTATCAAAAATACCAATAGAATTTTCACAGAACTAGAACAAATAATCCTCAAATTTATATGGAACAACAAGAAACGCTCCCAGATTTCAAACTATTCCACCAAGCTACAGTAACCAAAACACTATAGTACTGACATGAAAATAGATACATAGATCAATAGGACAGAACAGAGATCCCAGAAATAAATCCATGCTTATATGGTCAATTAATCCACAGCAAAGGAGGTAAGAATATACCACGGGTGAAGGACAGTCTCTTCAACACATGGTGTTGGGAAAACTGGACAGCTACATGGAAAAGAACAAAACAGACCACCTTCTTGCAGCATGCACAAAAATAAATTCGAAATGGAACAAAGACCAAAATTTAAGAATTGAGGCCATAAACTTCCTAGGAGGAAACATAGATAGTTAACTCTTGGACATCAGTCTTTGTAATATTTTCTTGGATCCACCTCCTTAGACAAAGGCAACAAAAGCTAAAATAAACACTTGGGAATACAAGAAACTAAAAAAAACTTTTGGACAGTGAAGACAACCATCAACAAAATGAAAAGGAAACCTACTGAATGGGAAAAGATATTTGCAAACGATTATCTAATAAGGGGTTAATGTCCAAATATATAAAGAACTCCTACAACTGAACACCAAAAATCAATCAATCCAATTAAAAAATGGGGAGAAGACATGGATATACATTTTTTCAAAGAAGACATCCAGATATGCAACAGACATGACAAGATGCTCAACATCACTCATCATCAGGGAAATGCAATTCAAAACTACACTGAGGTGTCACCTCACACCTGTCAGAATAACTAAAATCAAAAACACAAAAATCAACAAGTGTTGGCAAGGATGTAGAGAAAATGGAACCCTCCACACTAATGGTGGGAATGCAAACTGGTGCCGTAGGCACTGTGGAAAACAGCATGGAAGTTTCTCAAAAAATCAAAAATAGAAACAAAATATAATCCAGTAATTCTACTACTGGGTATTTACTCAAGAAATATGAGAACACTAATTTGAAAAGACATATGCATCCCTATGTTTATTTCAGCATTACTTACAATAGCCAAATTTTGGGAGCAGCCCAAGGGTCCATCAATAGATGAATGGATAAAGAAGGTGTGTGTGTGTGTGTGTGTGTGTGTGTGTGTGTGTGTGTGTAATGGAATATTACTCAGCCATAAAAAAGAATGAAATCTTGCCATTTGCAAGGACATGGATAGAGCTTGAGAGTATAATGCTAAGTAAAATAAATAAGTCAGAGAAAGACAAATACCTATGATTTCAGTCATACTTGGAATTTAAAAAATAAAACAAATGAAGGAAATGAATTTTTAACCAGAATGCCCTCCTTAGCCAAACTAGCTAAAGGTCTTTGTAAAATAAAGATATATCAGGAATTCAAATTATAAAACAAAACAAAACCACCCACAAACTCTTTCTTGGTTATTTGCTGTAAAGTGTGCTGAATAAGAAAAAAAAATAATAACCAAGAAAGAGAGAGATGTGGTTTCTAGAGGCAATCTGGAAGCAGGTACGGGGTTGCAGTGCAGATTTTAAATCTCCCTGAATTACCCCTAAAGAAAGAGTAAATAGGATAAATTAAGCAAAAACTAACAGAAATCCCCTACAACAAAACGTGGTGACAATGTATCCCCTACATCATGAAGTAAGAGTGAGTGGGAGGGATGCCTGGTGGCTCAGTCAGTTGGGCATGTGATTCTTAATTTCAGCTCAGATCACAATTTCATGGTTCATGAGTTCTAGCCCCATGTTGGGCTCTGCACTGATAGCGTGGAGCCTACTTGGGATTCTCTTTCTCATTCTCTTTCTCTGTACCTCCCCTGCTCGTGCTCTGTGTGTCTCTCTCTCAAAATAAATAAACTTTTTTTAATAAGTGGGTGGGAAAGAACTACTGAAACAGCAAGATCTGAATTTGATCAACAACGATGTGGGATGAAATGTATGGCACAGGGCAGGGAAGACAAAGGACTTCTGATGGCCTTGAGAGGTAGAAGACCTAAACATTTATAAATTTTATATTAGATTCCTGGTCTAAAATTAGTTAACAACTTCCTCTACCACAGCATCTGATTTAAAGGAATATCCTTTTACTTCCAGGAACACATCAAAGGTAATTATTAGGTTCATCTTACTTTTTTTTTTTTTAGCAAATTATTTTTTTTCAACGTTTATTTATTTTTGGGGGGACAGAGAGAGACAGAGCATGAACAGGGGAGGGGCAAAGAGAGAGGGAGACACAGAATCGGAAACAGGCTCCAGGCTCCGAGCCATCAGGCCAGAGCCTGACGTGGGGCTCGAACTCACGGACCGCGAGATCGTGACCTGGCTGAAGTCCGACGCTTAACCGACTGCGCCACCCAGGCGCCCTGGTTCATCTTACTTTTTGTGAACTCACTCAGCGGAAGTTTCCCCCCACCACTAACGTTATATTATATCAGGACTGTTACAACATGTTGCCTTTATACATGCTAATACCTCCCATAATTTGAGTAAATTCATATAATTTACTAAGTCAGAAAGGTTTTGAGAGTTAAGGGACCATTTCACCAGGTCAGGGAAAGAAATATAAACTGGACTATACTGGCAAAGTACCTATATGATCATCCCATTTATGACAACCATTTAGTTTTACTACTACAAGGTAATGTCTATTTCATGTGTATCACCCAACCTTACATTGGTATCTCTCCACTCTCATCTTCTAAAACCCATTGTCTAGTAAGTACTGCGGGAAGAGCTCATAATGGCAATATACCTTGAGTCTCTGCACACTCACGGAGGTTCTATCAAACCTTTATACTTGAAGTTTAGGTAGAATGAAGATAAAATGTGATTCATATTTCCTTTCATTAATATAATTTTATAGTGGCTTTATTGAGATAATTCACATACAGTACAATTCATCTATTAAAAGTTTATAGTTCAGTGCTTTTTAGTACATTCACAAGACGGTTCACCCATCACTCCAATTTTAGAACATTTCGTCCCCCAGAAACCCTGTCCCCATCATCCATCACTGCCCATTACCCTCATTTTTTCCACCCTCATTTTAGGCAACCGCTCTTTTCTGTCTCTATAGATTTATCTGTGATGGGCATTTCATATAAATGGAATCATGCAGTAATTCTGTTAATGGCTGGTTTCTTTTACTTACCACTTTGTTTTCAAGCTTCAGCAATGTTACAGCGTGTTATCAGCACTTCATTCCTTTTTAAGGCTGAATACTATTCTATTGTCTATGTAGAATAAAATAAGCAAATTTATATTCGAATGGAAATAAGAGCTGGCCAAAATTTTTAAGAAATGGTTTGAATGAATTTTTTCTCTAGAAGCTTTCGCCTTGGTATGGTTATCATATTAAGAATAGAAACGCCATATATTTAACGTTTAATGTGTATTTAACAAATATATAACATATTTAATGCAATAAAATACATTTAATATTTTAATAAGTATCTTACACTTTACTTAATATAAAATACTTTAATACTTATTTTAATCAAAATTCAACACTTAATTGAATTCAAATGTTGGGTAGTTTATGAAACCAACTCAGTTGGTTAAGTGCCCCTCCCCTTCTCATGCTCTGTCTCTCTCTCAAAAATAAATAAGCATTAAAAAAAATGTTTTCGGGGCGCCTGGGTGGCGCAGTCGGTTAAGCGTCTGACTTCAGCCAGGTCACGATCTCGCGGTCCGTGGGTTTGAGCCCCGTGTCGGGCTCTGGGCTGATGGCTCAGAGCCTGGAGCCTGTTTCCAATTCTGTGTCTCCCTCTCTCTCTGCCCCTCCCCCGTTCATGCTCTGTCTCTCTCTGTCCCAAAAATAAATAAAAAATGTTGAAAAAAAATTTTTTTTCTTAAAAAAATAAAAAAAAATGTTTTCATTACATCTTGATACATTGACTTTCACCCTGAAAGACTCCAACTTCATTGGCCAGAGGTGGAGTCTGAGAAGTAGTTTTACAAAAACAGGCCAGCTCGTTCCAATGTGCAGCTAGGGTTGAGATCCATTGTTCCAGAGGGATCTAGCACTAGAGGGATCTAGAACTGTTCTAGAGGGACAGGCTGATCAACACACTTTGAAGCCATGGAGTAGATCTGACCCTTGGACACCATCTTCATGCATTTCAACAGCAGCAAAAGAAGCCAGAATGGGATGGATGAGAATGTGGGAGTTAAGGCCCTTTATTCTCTCCAGGAAGTTAAAGATAAAATCTTCCACTGAGAGTGAGGAACAGAAGGAAACAGAAGGAAAGGGCAAGGGTCTAGACTGGTTTACCCCAAAGCTTGGGAGGGAAAGATGACACAGATACACAGGAAGATCTGAGGACCCAGACAAAGAAAGAAACCTTGAATTTGTAGTAGCCTGATTTGTACCTAGGCTGGATTTTCTGTCCTGGATGGACAGAAAAATGTATGTCTTACCTCACCAACAAAATGTGAGTCATTCTCATTGTTCTTTCAATCACTGAGCCCATGGTGGGATGTTGGCAATATTATGAGCATAGACTCAAAAAGTAGCATTTAAAGGCCCAGAATCCAGGGCTACTTCCAGACCTAATGAATTCCCACTGCAGATCCTTGTTCTGATACACACTGCCTATACACCAGCCTCTTCTGGGCTTTACATATATAAAAATCACTTGCGACTCAGATGGGGCTTCTCGCTTAATGACTGAATCTGCTATCACTTTGATTCTTTGTGATGAGACATCGCCATTCCTTTCTAGCAAATAAATGGTGAGGCTGGGTAACTTTAGAGTACTGAGTAACACTGGAGACATGAATACCATTTAAGCAAACAGTCTCATGTTTTCTTTCCTAAAACTGCCCTCAAGAGGTAAACACAAACAGACTTAATGTTCCTGAAAGACATTCTGAGACAGTGTATTGGGAATGTTCCTGTTTGCCTTTCTTTCAAGAACAAGAAAAAAACTCCTATAAGGAATTAGGGGAAGGGAGCGGACAATAATGTTCCCAGACACGATCTATAAGAAAGGTACGTAAGATGCTAAAAATCAAGCAACACGCATTTGCTGAGAATTTACTAGTCTTTCTTCCAAGATCATGCAATCTAATAGGTAAGGATATGGAAAATTGGCCAACACCGCATGGCCACTGAAAACACTCGTGCAATGACCAGAATCATGGGATTGTCTCAGCGATGAATGTTTTTCAGTTCTTCCTTTCACATATGAGGAGACTGACTCATAAGAAAGCTAAGACCTTGTTCAAGGCACAGTTAGTTCACTCATCGACAAAAAGAGGCATCAGGTAGCCATGTCATCTATGCATGTTGTGACGTAGTGAGAACGTGAACATCATGAGGCTCTCCATATGTTCAGAGAGCAGTTACTACGGGAAGTCTCCTAGAAAACTCCGGGTTGTTGTGCTACATACAAAGCAGGAGCTTCTCAGACAATGGAGCCAGGCACAAAGACTTCCCTCAGCTCCCACCAAGACCAGTTTCAGAGACAGAACCCACTGTATATGCCCACTAAATACGTACTGAGTACAGGAAAGTCTACAAAAATAAAGAGGGGTGTGGTAAATAGGCATGAAGATGGATCTGGGTGGACACGGCAAAGGAAATTCGTAGTGAGAAATATGGCAAAAATGGCTTAAAATCTGAAAGAGCAACTATGACCTTGCTGACTGGTCAAAAGATGGGCTTGGCTAGAATGGAGAGATTTGATCAAGAAGGAACAGAACGTGACAGAAAAAAACAAGGACTGGGAATAGACCTGTGTGAACCCTTGAGTCTGAGGCTGGGACCTTTATACTCTAGTCCATGGGTCCAAGAGAAGCCATAGGGTGTTATCAACAGCTGAAAATCTTGATGAAGAGGTACTTAAGGAGGGCTGCTGGGGTCTTTGGAGGATGGACTGCAGTCAGGAGAGGGAGGCAAGGGGACCAGTCAAGGAGCCCCTACCCCAGTGCTGGTGAGCTATGGTGAGGGATGGGACAGGTGGGTGGTGCTGGGAACAGAAAGCACGAGCTATTTGAGAGAAACTCAAAGGGAAGAAGAATTACCTGGATCTGGTGCTGAAGAGATCTGGGCGGAAGGTAAATGGAGGAAGGGAGGAGGCAAGGTGAGTGGGAGAATCCAAGCTTGGGGCAGGGAGGAAGATGCAGCCAGTGAGAGACATAATGGGTTTGGGAGCTGTGACTGGAGGAAGGAGGCAAATCTGGTTTTAGACACACTGAATTTAGGTGTATCTTAACATCCAAATGGAAATAAGCACAGAGGGGTTGAATATTAGAACAAATCTTGGAAGAAGTTGGGGGAAGTCTTGAGAGCTCCAGATGTGGCAGTTCATGTAGTTGGGGCTAAGAGCCAAAGTTACAGAAACAGGTGTCTCAGTTAGGTAAGTTAGCAAACAAATTAAAACTATTCTTGTTTCGGGGTGCCAGGGTGGCTCAGTCGGTTGAGCGTCCAGCTTTGGCTCAGGTCACAATCTCACGGTTCGTGGGTTTGAGCCCCATGTCGGTCTTTGTACTGACAGCTCAGAGCCTGGAGCCTGCTTCAGATTCTGTGTCTCCCTCTCGCTCTGCCCCTCCCCTGCTCATGCTCTGTCTCTGTCTCCCAAAGATAAATAAACATTAAAAAAAGAAAGAAAGAAAAAATATTCTTGTTTCAGGGGCTCTTGGGTGGCTCATTTGGATGAGCGTCCAATTCCTGACTTCGGCTCAGGTCATGATCTCATGGTTTGTGAGGACCAGCCCCACATCAGGCTCTGTGCTAACAGCATGAAGCCTGCTTGGGATTCTCTCTCCCTCTCTCTCCCTGCTCCTCTCCTTCTTGTGCTGTCTCCCCCTCTCGGTGCCCCCTCCCCCTCCCCCAGCTCATTCTCTCTCTCTCTCTCTCTCAAAATAAACTTAAAAAAATATTCTTGTTTCAGATCGAATTTAACTACTATTCCAGACTTGTCTACTTTGTACAAATAAAAACAAAACAAACAAAAAACACAATCAAAGGCAACAGAGAAAAACCCAACTAACTAGCACTTATGAGAACTACACCAATTTTCTAAACGTTGATCTTCAAGTATTTCCTTTAATTGAACTGTAAAGAACAGCTACAGTGGGAAATTACTAGTCAGTACTATTTAGTACATTAACAACCTTACTTTTGAAAAATAACGGGATGTATCTGTCCTTTTCACACTGTCCCCCATGTGATCATCTCTAAGAGGCAGACACCTTTAAAAAGGAATGACTTACATAATTTTTTTTAAACCTGTAAGTATTATCACTTACAGTTTTTTAATATACTGTTCAGAGCAGTGAGAATCTAGATATTTTAAGTTATATGTAAAATACTGAGAAAGAAGTATTGTTTTGCGGTGCCTGGGTGGCTCAGTCGGTTGAGTGTCTAACTCTTGATTTCAGCTCAGGTCCTAATGTCACAGTTCATGAGTTCAAGCCCTACCTCAGGCTCTACACTGGCACCATGGAGCCTGTGTGGGATTCTCTCTCTGTGTCTCTCTCTGCTCATGCTCACGCTCTCTTTCTCTAAAAATAAACAAACATTTTTTAAAAAGTATTATTTGTAAAATAGAAGGCATCCTTAAGTGAGTTGTATTTAACTCTTCATTCAGATTTAAATAAATCCCCATTGGTGCATTTTGGGGAGTTTCTTTCCAAAAAAGGAATCTTCTCAATGGTCTTTATTCTGGTGGTATGTTCTGCTGGGGATTCCATTTACATTTGTGATAATTCTATTGTTTGGTCTCCTATACCACCTCCAGTAACCAAGACTCACTCCTTTTAATTCACGCTTTGGTTCCTTTTTTTTTTTTTCTATAGGTTATTAATACCACATAATAGGGCAATTAAGTCACAACCCACTGCACACTAAGCATTGTGGGAATGATCCAAAAAACACAAAATGAAGTTAATGTAACATAAAAATGACTGTGCAGCATATAAAGAAATCATATTACTGGTAAACACTTTGGTGTCATTAGAATCCACTGTAAAGCAGCTAAGCAAACTTAATATCTTTAGTGTCTTCCATACGGGGTGATTTTAGCCAGGCTATTCTCAAATATGTTTTAAAATATTATTTTATTTATTTACTTTTTTACAAAGACAGAACCTCAAGTGTAAGTGCACTTCCTACTAGTTTTCTGTGTTGCACAACAACCAAAATTTAGTCCGTGTCACCTCTATGCAAGGATGGACAGTGTTTTACCAGAACATAGAAATGGTCTGCTGAATTAGAAGAAAAAACTTGAAGGATCCTGTCAGGCTTTTGGCTCCATGCGAGCTGGCTCTTTCCTGCTGTTCCTCAGCCAGATGAATAATGTGGCGTCTTTCTTAGTGCTCATTACCAAAGAATTCCACATACGATTTTCAATGTGAATCTTTAATGCAACAATGGCATGAAGTGATCTCTTCTCCTACAGTGCTTTGGAAATTATATGAAGAAGGTGATGCCAAGGTACCATACTGACACTGCAATCTCAGTGGATTAACACAACAGACTTTGTGACTTTCTCACTCTGCATGTCCAAAACCAGCAAGCCCAGAGCTGTGCTCTGCAAACTCACCTAGGCTTTGGGGGCTCCACTGTAATGTGTCCCTGCCATTTCAGAAAAATAAATCAAGTGGCTGCATGGTTTGCTGGGGCCAGGAAGGTGGGCCATGAAGAACTCTTACCCCACCCCCCCAGATTCTACTTCTACTTTCTGGGCAGGTGAGTCTAGGAAACCCAGGAATAGGAAAGGAAGTGTTGAGCCATAAGAACTGTCTTTACATCCCAGGAAGTTACTGCTCCTGTAAGGTAGCTCCATGAGCTCAAATGATCACTAGACTTGAAAGCAAAAGACATGATTTTCAACAAGCCACTTGGCTTTTCCAGGTCTTAACTTGCAAACCAAGAACATGGGAAGAGGAACCATTAAGATGTTAGAATCTTGGGGTGCCTGGGTGGCTCAGTCAGTTTCACAAATAGGGCTGATCTAAACACTTGTGTGGCAGTCTTTTGTGAACATTTGTTTTCACTTAAGTAAAGGCTTAGGGGGATGCCTGGGTGGCTCAGTCAGTTGGGTGCCTGACTTCGGCTCAGGTCATGGTTCTTGAGTTCGAGACCTGCATCGGGCTCTGTGTTGGCAGCTCAGAGCCTGGAGCCTGCTTTGGATTCTGTGTCTTCCCCTCTCTTTGTCTCTCTCTGTCTCTCTCAAAAATAAAACGTTATAATTTTTTTTTTAAAAATGTTAGAATCTTGTCCTTTCACACAAGGCTCAGGAGTTTAGATGCTGGGTTTTAATACATTGTAAGAATTAACTAATAACCCAAAATGGTGTGATGCTAAAACAGAATTAGATGTTAAATCCAAAGGAGCCAAGAAACTTAAAGCTTTCCTCGTCCCTCCTTCATTTACTGCTCACAAATATCTTCCACCCAGCAAAAAAGCCTTGAATAGCAGGGCAAACACTATAATGGTTTCCTTTCCTGTTAAGTTGGAACTGCTTTGTTAAACCATTGTTAAACAAGGATGCTTCCAGAGTTTGGATCCAATTAGGGTCCTCAGAAAATAAAATAGAACTGATGAATGTCTCCTCCTTGTGTGATGTACAATATCTGGCACCTAAGAATTTTTTTTTAATACCAAACAAGAAGATCTACAATATCTAATAAAACCAGGATTCTTCAATGTTTTAGGTGGAAATGGTGTATCATAACAGGGAACCATAACATAACCAGGAACTCACAACAACAAGATGATTCTTTAGAACTCTCAGAATAATAAAGAAAGGGGGCTTCATGATGTTACTTCTCTTGGTAAGTTCTCCACTTCCCACCACCATGCTTGTTGCCATTATGTGGATTTGGGTAAAAAGTGCTGTATTAGAAAATGACCAGAACTGACAGGAAAGACCTAGAAAATTGCTCTAATTTGGGGGTTTATACAATGTTTGAGCATACTTCCTTCTCTATGGCATAAATAGCCTCGTCTTTACTTGACTCTCATAATATTGGGAAAGCCCTGTGTCCATTGAAATTAATTCTGTCATGTAAATGATTTCTGCCTTCATTTTGATCACAGACACCATGGCTAATAGAGGGAAATATAATTAGTATGTTATTACAACTATAAAACTGTATACTGTGTCTGGATTGGGGATTACACCTTAGCTCCAGTATTAAATCCAGGTAAAAATCAGAGGCCATTATCAGGTTTGGCCTGAAATTTAATGCCATGTAACAAGACACTGTTCAAACAAACAGAAGGTATGATGGTTTGCCTGAATAAGGTTCCAAGATACTGTCCCCAAAGTGCTGTCTGAAGAAGCTCACAGACAGTAGTACATCAATGTTATAGAGAAACAAGAGCAGATTCAGTGTAATGTTACCTACAACTTTTATCAGACTCAACCGCCACATAAATCTCAATGAAGCCATCTGTGTTCATGAAATAGCTAAGAAATGACAGACAGCGATCTGACAGAGAAGAAACTATTTCTAGAATATACTTCTATAATTATATTTCATGTTATTAACACTGAAACAATCTCCTTATAAAAATAAATCATCAAACCAAAAGCAAGAGAGGAAATAGGAAGAAGCAAAAAATCGTGGTATTTCAGAATCTTCGAAAACAAAGGAAGGAGGAGGGAGCTGGGAAGACTTTCTCCTGAGAAAAAGAACAACTTAATGGGTGCATATTATTAAAAAACAATCATTAATCATTCATATTCTCTGGAAACTGCCCTAAATGCAAACAGCCAATGGAGAGTCATTCACTCAACAAAATCCACTACCTGTCAGTAAAAAGAGAATCTGTGGCATTTGAGCCATGGCTCAGTCTATGAAACCCATCCCCCAGCTCGTGGGAAGCTTGACCACAGGCATTTGTGGCCGAGAAGACAGGTGCTCCCCTCTCCTCAATGGCTCCCAGTTTGAAGCTATGGATTCAACCAGAGATGAAGTCAGCTTTTGGCACTCCTTGTCTCCCCACTCCCACAAGCTGCATGTTCCAGAAGCTATGTTCCAGGCAGATGAGGTCAACAGGACTGAGTCTGTATTCCTCCACCCAGATGTCACCTGGAGGGTAGACGTTCTACCCCAGGCATTGTAGGCAGAGAATAATGGGGCCCTGACCCCCCTCCCCAACTCGTCATAGGCTGGAAGTTCCACAGTGAGCAAGGCAAGGCAAGAGGAAGCAAATCTGACATAATTGAAAGGAAAAGTAGGCAACTGAGTGATGATGGTTGGAAACTTTATTACCTCACTTCCAATAATGGGTAGAACAACTTGGCATAAAATCAACAAGGAAAGATAAGACTTGATGAATTCTATACACAAACTAGAACTAACAGCTCTCTCTAGAACAGTCCGACCGTGCTATAGAATACACATTCTTCTCAGACACAAGTAGCACATCCTCCAGAGCAGACAATATGCTGAACTATAAAACAAATCTCGATATATTGAAAATAGGTGAAATAATAGAAAATATGTTTCCTGATCACATAGGAATTAAATCAGAAATCAATAACTGAAGGAAATTTGGGAAACTGACAAATATGTGGAAACAAAATGCACTAATAGCCAAGTGGCCAAAGAAGAAATCACAAGGGATATTAGAAAATATTTTGAGATGAATGAAAATGAAAACACAACATAACACAACTTGTGAGCTGCAACTGAATCAGCATTCAGAGTAAAACTTAGAGCAGTGAATATCTATGTTAACAAAGAAGAAGGATCTCAATGAATAACATCATGTTCCATCTTAAGGAACTACAAAAATAAGAACAAATCAAATACAAAGCAAGCAGAAGGGAGCTAATAAAGATTATAGCAGAAATAAATGACATTAAGAATAAAAATATAAGAGGGGCGCCTGGGTGGCGCAGTCAGTTAAGCGTCCGATTTCAGCCAGGTCACGATCTCGCGGTCCGTGAGTTCGAGCCCCACGTCAGGCTCTGGGCTGATGGCTCAGAGCCTGGAGCCTGTTTCCGATTCTGTGTCTCCCTCTCTCTATGCCCCTCCCCCGTTCATGCTCTCTCTCTGTCCCAAAAAAATAAATAAACGTTGAAAAAAAAAGTTTAAAAAAAAGAATAAAAATATAAGAGAGAACATCGATAAAAACAGAAATTGGTTCTTTGAAAAGATCAACAGAAGTCTTTTACTAGATTATAAACCAAAAAGAAGGTAAATACAAAATACCAAAGTCAGGAACAAAATCAGACCTTAGAGAAACAGAAAGAGAATACTATGAATAACTGTATGCCAACAAATGACGTAACTTCGATGAAATGGACAAATTCCTATGATGGCCAATTATCAAAACGGACTCAAGAATAAATGGAAAAATCTTTGTAGGCCAATCATCAACAAAAAGATAGAATTAATTATTTTAAAACTTCCCACAAAGAAAAGCCCAGGCCCAGCTGGCCCCACTGATGAATTAATTCTATCAAGTATTCAAAAAAGAATGAATACCAATCCTTTACAAACTCTTTCCCCAAAAAAGAAGAGGGAGAAACACTTTTCAACTTATCCTGTAATACTAGTATTACCCTGATACAAAGACATCACAGGAAATGAAAACTACAGATTAATATCCCTTATGAATACAGAAGCAAAAATTTCTAAACAAAATACCAACGGAGTGAATCCCACAACATGCTCAAAGTAGTACATACCAAGGCCAAGTGGGAAGTAGATCAGGAACACGAGATTGGCTTAACATCTGAAAATCAATTATAATCACTATATTAATAGCATCAAGAACAAAAATCACACAATCATCACAATGGAGGCCAAAAAAAAGTATTTGACAAAATCCAATACTCACTCATGATAAAAGCATTCAGCTAACTAGGAGTAGAAAGAAACTCAGCCTGATATTTTAAAAATCTTCAGCTTACATCATATTTAATGGTTTAAAAAAAAAAAGCTTTTGCTCCACTCAAGTTCAGGAACAAAGTAAGAAAGTCTGTTTTCACCATTTCTATTCAACATTGTACTGGAGGTTCTAGTCATAGTAATTAGAAATCAAAAAGAAAGAAGGGGCATCTAGATTGGAAAGGAGGAAGTGAGACTATCTTTATTCACAGATAATATGATCCTGGATATAGAAAGTCCTAAGAATTCCACTAAACATTATTAGAACAAGTAAGTTCGGCTAAATTCCAGGGTAAATGATAAATTACAAAAACCTATTAAATTTCTATCCACCAGCAATAAAAAAAATCCAGAAATGGAGAATACAATTCCTTTTACAATAGCACCAAAAAGAATAAAATACTTAAATATACAGTCTGCAAAAGAAATATAAAGCGCACCCTTAAAACTATGAAAATGGTTAAAAGAAATTAAAGATCTAAATAAATGGAAAGACATCTCATATTCATAGATCAGAAAATAAGTCACTGTTACATTGCCTATATGTCTCGAATCGATTTATAGTTTCAGTGAAAGCCATATTAAAATTCTAGCTGGCTTTTTAAAAACAGTAATGCACAAACTGAGCTTAAAATTCATACGTAAAGGCAAGAAACATAGAAGAACTAAAACAATCTTAAGAACAAACTTAGAAGACTCACATTTCTTTCTTTATTTTTAAAAAAAATTTTTTTAATGTTTATTTTTGACAGAGAGAGAGAGACAGAGACTGAGTGGGGAGGCACAGAGAGAGAGGAAGACACAGAATCTGAAGCAGGCTCCAGGCTCCGAGCTGTCAGCACAGAGCCCAATGAGGGGCTTGAACTCACAGATCATAAGATCATGACCTGAGCCAAAGTCAGACGCTCAACCAACGGAGCCACTCCGGCGCCCCAGACTCACACTTCTTTAATTTAAAACTTAACTACAAAGCTGCAGTACTTCATACAATGGGTCACTGCCATAAAGACAGACATATAGATCAATGAAGGAGAACTGAGACTCCAAAAATAAACCCTTCCAATATGGTCAACTCATTTTGCACAGGGTGTCAAGGTAACTGGATGGGGAAAGAGTAGTCTTCTCAACAAATGGTGTTGTGTGAACTTGGCAGTTGTGCAAAATAATGAAATTGGGCTTGTTCCACACACCATACACAAAATTTAAAGATCAGAGAACTAAAATTATAAAACTCTTAGAAGAAAACAAGAAGTTATGTTGGGCTAGGTAATGGTTTCTTAGAAATGCCACCAAATACTCAAGGGGCAAAAGGAAAAAAAAATGGGTAAATCAGATTGTGTTAAAATTTAAAATTTCATGCTGCAAATAACAACATAAAGTAAAATTACAACCCATCAGATAAGAGAAAACATATTCCTGATATATTAGGAAAAAGAATCTCTCTCATGAAGAATTTGTATACAGAATATATAAAGAAACCTTATAGCTCGCTAATAAAAAGACAACCCAATTTAAAAATGGGCAAAGGATCTGAACAGACATTTCTCCAAAAAAGATACACAAATAACCAATATATACATGAAATGTTGTTGTCGTTTTACATTTCCATCAGGGAAATGTAAATAAAAACTACAATGAGATATTAATTCACTACATGAGGATGACTATAATAAAAAGAGAGAGAGAGAGAGACCACATTAAGGGTTGGGAAAAATGTGGAGAAACTGAAATCCTCATATGCCAGTAGGAACGTAAAAATGATGTAGGCATTTTGGTAAATAGTTCAGCAGTTCCTCAAATGGTTAAACATAGCATTACCCTAAGGCCCAGCTGTTCCACGCCTAAGTATCAACCCGAGAGAAATGAAAAGGTGTGTTCACACAAAAACTTGTACATGAATATTCATAGCATGGATATGCTGTGAATGGATAAAGCCTGAAAACATGCTAAAGAAAGAAGCCAGTTACAAAGGACCACATATTATGTGATTTCATTTATATGAAATTTCCAGAACAGACAAATCTAAAGAGACTAAGAATGAATTAGTGGTTGTTTAGAGCAGAGGAAGTTGGAGAAGGGGAGGTATGGGAAGTGACTATTGAGAGATATGGGCTTCTTTTAGGGGGGATGAAAATGTTCCAAAATTATATTGTAGTGACGGAGGCACAAGCATGGGAACATTCTAAAAAAACAGTAAATTTTACACTTAAAGGGTGAACTGAGATGTGAATTACATCTCAGTACAATTGTTTACATTCTGAAAAGAAAGAAAAGTGTAGAATCTCAGAAAATGCGATTAGTCATGGAGGGGAAGCATCTGAAAAGCTGGATGCGGGGGAAGAAGCCACAGTAGGGTTGCCAAAAAGAGTCAGGACGTCTGGGTGGCTCAGTCAGTTAAGCATCCGACTTTGGCTCAGGTCATGATCTCATGGATTTTGAGTTCGAGCCCTGCATCAGGCTCTTTGGAGGTGGCAGCACAGAACCTGCTGCAGATCCTCTGTCCCCTATTCTCTCCGCACCCCCCTCTCTCTCTCTTTCTCTCTGTCTCAAAATAAATAAACAACCATTAAAAAATACAGGACACCTGGTTAAATGTACATTTTAGATAAATAACAAACTTCTTTTTTAGTATATGTATACCTCAGATGCTGTGTGGGACACTTTTTAACAGCAATTATGTTTTATCTATACAGGTTTACAGGTACTTTTTAAAGAACTTTTTTTTTGGATAGTCAACACATAATGTCACATTATTTTAAGGTGTACAACATAGTGACTCAACAGGTCTATATGTTATACTATGCTCACCACAAGTGCAACTACCATCTGCCACCACACGGTGCTATCACAACACCATTGACTATACTCCCTATGTTGTACCTTGTATTCCCGTGACTCATTCATCCTATAACTGTAAGCCTGTATCTCCCACTGTCCCTCACCCATTTTGTCTGAACAAAGATGTGGTAAATATATACTGTGGAATATTACTCAAGCATAAAAAAGGATAAGCTCTTGGGGCACCTGGGTGGCTCAGTTGGTTGAGCATCCGACTTCAGCTCAGGTCATGATCTCACAGTTTGTGAGTTTGAGTCCCACATCAGGCTCTCTGCTGTCAGCATGGAAGCCACTTCAGATCCTCTGTCCTCCTCTCTCTCTCAAAAATAAAATAAACATTAGGAAAAAAAGAAGATCTTGGACTTGCAACAATACAGATGGACCTAGACGATAATCTGCTAAGTGGAGTAAGTCAGACAAAGAAACAATACCATAAAATTTCACTTATATGTGGAATCTAAAAAACAAAACAAATATATAAACAAAAAGCAGAATCAAACCTATAAATATAGAGAACATGGGGCATATTTTTATGCTAAATTTGTGCCTTTCTTTGCATTTATGTTTGCTAACTATGGCAACACCAATCCAGTGGACAAAGGTAGCTAATGAAATATCTAGTCAATCAGCTGGTGGTTTGTAAAGGCTAGGAAGTTGGGAAAAGCTCTAAGAGATGGAGACCAGGACAGAAGGAGAGGACTGGGGGCAAAGGCTGGACAAGCCTACAGCAACAGTTGTTTAGAGTATGCCATAGCTCCATTTTAAAGCGTCACGTAAAGAAATTCCTAAAGATACACATCCACTATGGGCAGAACATAGGATGGTTTGAGTTCTTGGCTGCACGTTTCATGATACAAACAGTCAAGAACCTCCCTAAACAATATGAAGATGATTTCCTAACATATGACCATGGGTAATAGTTACAAGAACCTGCCTGATGCTTTTCTATGGAACCTCTACAAAGCATAAGGTCCTATATTCTTATCCCTGATGACCCTGAGACATTGCTAAGGCAGCTACCATGAGAAATCTTCTTCAAAGAAAGAGAAGAGAAATGGCACTCTCACTGCTAGCTGAAATCCTCAGAAACAACAGAATGAAAAAGGAAAAGCTGCTGAAGTCCACAAGTGAGTAGTCCCCAAGAACTTGGACATAAGGGTGGATGCCCTCAGAATTAAACTAGCAAAATCTACCCTGAGTCACTGTGATTTACCACTTGGGGGAGTGAACCAAGAGATGGCTTGGAATGGGTCACTGAAACATTAGAGAACAATCAAAAAGTTCAATCAAAAGGATATCAGGGTGACCTCCAGGAGGTAGACATGGGAGAGTCATTTAGAATGAAGTATAGGGGCGCCTGGGTGGCTCAGTCTGTTAAGTGGCCAACTCTTGGTTTTGGCTCAGGTCATGATCTCAGGTTCATGGGTTTGAGCCCTGTGTCGGGCTCTGCACTGACAGCATGGAGCCTGCTATGGTTCTCTCTCTCCCTCCTTCTCTGCTCCTTCCCTGCTCAGGCTCTCTTTCTTTCTCAAAATAAATAAATAAACTTAAAAAAATTTTTTAAGAAGAATGCAAGTATAATGGAATTTGTCAAACACAGAAGCCTAAATAAATACAGAAAGAAAAGCTGGCAGTGTCTGTTTAAGCAATGTCCTAAAAGGTACACATCTTGGTTAAGCATACAGAAGTATTATGATTGATTTGGTGGGTCAGCTCTCCAGGAGCTTTGCTAAAGAGACGAAAATGTACTGGTCAGGCTCACCTAAGTACTCAGATCACTGTAAATTAATAGCCTACCTTCTGGCTTGTGTACATCAACCTCTGTGAGCTTGGTTCAATGTGACTCCATCCCTGAAAGGCAGATCCACGGTTACCACTTTACTAAACCAATCTGGCTAGTGATTCATAAGCAGGGTTTCACAGTCTGCAACACTTAAGGCCATCTTCCAGGCTGTGATGAATGGCCCAAGGAAAGCCTTCGGTGTCCCATCCAGTTAGCCAGCCAACCTTCCTAGGGCAATGCCTTGATGCCCACCTCCTTCAAACAAAAATTCAGAGTTCCTAGGACAAAGGGCATTCCCTAAATGATTTTAGAGGCTACAGTTTCCTACTTATTGCAAGCCAACACCCCAAGGTTTGGGGATGCTTTGGATGGAAAAGCAAATGCCTCAGATACCAGATCACCACTGGCAAGGCGGTAACAGATCTCAAACAATAGTTTCTAAGCTCTTCCCAGTCTTGATTTTCAGCCTTCACCCAACCTCCAAAGACTCTCAGAAGCTGAACACCATGTATACACTCTGAAAGATAAAGTTTAAATTTATGAATAACTCAGTTCGTACAAGAACAAGCAGCACTGAGCATTTGTAGAGTGGCAGATACTCTGCTCTGTCCTTTACATCTAGGTCTTGACCTGTTCTTACTGAAAGAATCAAAGACTGTCCCATGGGTGTGTTTGGAGCGCTTCAGCTCCAGTCTGCGATATCCAAAAAGACTGTGTTGCTAGCTTCATGATTTCATCCTACAGTGTTCCAATTGTCTACTTGAGAGTCAGCAACCTTGGGTTCCATGAGTATAGAAGGAGGCTGTGGACATTAATAGCTCACACCCTCTCTGACTCTCTTCCTGCTCTCATCAATATTTAAACAAAATCGCTACACACATATGAAAAGACCATGACTACCCCCTTACAGTTTTCCTCTCTTAATTTATTTCAATTATTATTGAATATTTCATAACTACACGAGTAAAGATGGTGATTTTTTAATGTTTTTTTTTTGAGAGAGAGAGAGAGAGAGAGAGAGAGCAAGTGGGAGAGGGGCAGAGAGAGAGAGGGAGACACAGAATCCAAAGCAGGCTCCAGGCTTTGAGCTGACAGCACAGAGCCCAAAGTGGGGCTCAAACTCACAGACCCCGAGATCATGACCTGAGCTGAAGTCGGACACTTAACTGACTAAGCCACCCAGGCACCCCAAGACGGTGATATTTTTAAAGATTTATATACTCATCACTCAGAATCAACGAAAGTTAACACTGGATATTTACTCTTAGTTTACAAAAATATACTAAAGATACAGTGGAAGCTCACTATATATTATTTCAAGTTTTCTTATATTTCTACATTTTATTTTTATTATTATTTTTTTAATGTTTATTTTTGAGAGAGACAGAGCACGAGCAGGGGAGGGGCGGGGGGGGGTGGGGGGAGACACAGAACCCAAAGCAGGCTCCAGGCTCTGAGCTGTCAGCACAGAGCCAGACACAGGGCTTGAACGCATGGACCACGAGAGCATGACCTGAGCCGAAGTCAGACATGTAACGCACTGAACCACCCAGGCGCCTCTTATATTTCCACATTTTAAAATTTCCATATTAATAAACAACATACAAAATATTGTTTGTGTTTGTAAAAGTAGACAAATCTAATACCATCCATATGCTTCACAACTTGCTCTTTATCACTCAACATTTTTTGAACTGTACCAACACTGAGTCATATAGCTTATTACTCTTAAAAACTTCAATTATATGAACATGCCACCACTTATTTATCTATTCATCAATTTGATTCCTGAGGGTATGGTGAGGGTGCTTTCAATCTTGGTGATTGCAACAGAGCGGCCATGGAGAGATACAAAATTCTCTTGTATCTTCACAGAAGCAGGATTGCTACATCATAAGGAATGTAATTCTTCAGTCTGTTTTGTGAGGATTTATTTAGTTAATATATTAAAGTGATTAGCAGTGCATGGCAGGGAACAAGCTACTGGTTGAGGCGCAGTGGCTACAGACATCTTACATTTTGATGTAGGCTATCGATCTTGGTCTTTTTTTTTTTTTTTTTTTTTTTTTTTGGTATCTTGTCTTAAAGAATTCCCTCCCTACTGTGATGTTAGATATTCTTCTACGCATTTTGGTTAAGTTTCTGAACTCTTGTTTTTCACTTTGAGATCTCTAGTTCATCTGAAACTTATTTTGGTGTGTGCTCTGAGCTAAAATACTAGCTTTTTATTAAAGATAAACAATCATCACAATAACACCTTATCTCAGTGGATTCGCAGTGCTTGTCTTTACCATATTCCAAGGTTCCGTGTATGTGTGGCTGTTTCCTGGCTCTCCAATTCACACCACTGGGATAAACATTCAAGTTCCTAACCTCAGGGAGCCCTAGTTTCATTGATAAAGAGGAGATAAAATCATACCTATTTCATCAGTTACTGTGAAAATTAAGTAAATTAACATATGCAGAGTGTTTAGAATAGTGTCTGGAATGGAATGAGTAAAATACATGAGTTAGCTACTGTAATGGTTAACTTTATGTGTCAGTTTCACTGGACCATGGGGTACTCAGATAACTGGTCAAACATTATTCCAGATGAGTCTGTGATAGCGTTACTGGCCAAGATGAACACGTGAATCTGGACACTGCGTGAAGCAGAAGCCCTTTCTAACATGCATGGTTCTGACCTAATCAGGTGAAGACTTGAATAGAACAAAAAGGCTGAATAAGAAAGAACTTCTTATAAGAAGGGCTGTTGAGCTGGGACATTGGTTTTCTGCACTCAGGCTGGAATTCATATCATCTGCTCTCTTAGTTCTTAGGCCTTTGGAAGCAAAATGGAGCCATCCCACTGATTTTCCTGGGTCTTCAGCTTGCTGACTGCAGACTGTGGCACATCTCAGCCTCCATTATCATGGGAGCGAATTCATTATGTTCAATCTCAATCAATCAAAATCTCTCCCATCCTCCCTCTCCTCCTTCCCCTACCAGTTCCATTTCCCTGGAGAACCTTACGTATATATTACTTTCTAATTTTTGATACTGCAAGTTTTCTTCATCTTTTCAAAGTTTTTCTTCACTTCCTCAGACCTTCCCTCTTTCATGTGACTTTTGGAATCAGCTTTACAAATTCCTCAAAGATACCCTGGGGGATTTCAATCAGAAATGCACTCAGATCACAGATTTAGGAGAATAGAAATTTTAACAATACTGGATCTGACTTCCATGATTAGCTTCTATCCACCCTCTTTGAGTCTTCGTTTATTTTTCCAATTAAATATTCTAATTTTCCACATGAGGAACTTAATACAGGTTTCTATTAGATCTATTCCTAGTTACCAGTTTTTTTCACTATTACGGATGAAATTGTATTTTACAAATTCATTTTTAATTTGTTACTGCACAGGATCCTGTCAGGCCTTGTATATGGATCTTGCATTCAACATGCTTGCTTGAATTTTTTATTATTGTTAATAACTTATTTGAGTGGTACCCTGAATGTTCTGTGTACCAGCTGTTTAGACTGCAGTATATACCAGGACTGTTGCTCTGTTTTCCTACCCTTATACATTTTTACTATTCTTATCTTTTTGCATTAAGACTTGTAACAACACATGCAGGGAAGGGGAACTCTTTTGCACTGCTGGTGGGAATGCAAACTGTTGCAGCCACTCTGGAAACCAGTATGGAGGTTCCTCATAAAACTGAAAATAGAACTACCCTACAACCCAGCAGTTGCACTACTATGTATTTATCCAAGGGATACAGGGATGCTGTTTCGAAGGGGCACATGCACCCCCATGTTTATAGCAGCACTATCCACAATAGCCAAAGTACAGAAAGAGCCCAAATGTCCATTGATGGATGAATGGGTAAAGAAGTTGTGGTATATATATACAATAGAGTATAACTCAGCAATCAAAAAGAATGAAATCTTGCCATTTACAACAACGTGGATAAAACCAGAGGGTATTATGCTAAGTGAAATTAGGCAGAGAAAGACAACTATCATATGATTTCACTCATATGTGGAATTTAAGACACAAAACAGATGAACATAGGGGAAGGGAAGCAAAAATAATATAAAAACAGGGAGGGGGCAAAACAGAAGAGACTCTTAAATACAGAGAATGAACTACAGGTTGCTGGAGAGTTGTGGGTGGGGGGTGGGCTAAATGGGTAAGGGGCATTAAGGAGGACACTTGTTGGGATGTTATATGTAGCCCTGGGTGTTATATGTAGGGGATGAATCACTGGATTCTACTCCTGAAATCATTATTGCACTATATGCTAACTTGAATATAAATTTTTAAAAAATAAATCAATAAAAAGACTTCTAATAAGACTTTAATACTGGCCTATTATCAATGTCCTATCCTTCTGAGACACATGAAGAATGTATATGATGTAAAGATAATGTTTGCCTGCAGTGCCCCTAGAAACATGCTCTAAGAAATAGGTCTGCAGCCATTTGTCTAGTTCATTGCTGTGATCTGAAAGAATTAAGAGGGCCAAGTGATTATAGCCTGGACTGAGTCCCTAAGTTAAGCCCCATTATACCAGGAAGACGGGGCCTCTATCACCCTAACTATTTACATTTCAAATGGTATGAATGCCAGACCTTGAGCACACATATTTCTAGGTCTTAAAAGCAAGAAACACCAGCCATTTCTACTACCCCTGGAAAGACATATTTGCATTTCAAAGGTAAGACTGAGAATCCAGGATCCTTTCTATCCCCTTCAAATGAGTAAAAAAATGTATTTCTTTTCTCGCTTGAGGGGAGGAGAGTGGCCACCTCTCTCCTATATATAAATAAAATAAACCCATTGTTCTCCATCCCTCACTTATCAAGTATCCAGGCTATTTGTGGAAAAGGTTCCTCCACCTGGTTTTTACTGTGTTACCCAAGGGGTGAAAAGGAAAGGAGAAGTGTGCCCTTATCATTTACTACAAGGTGATAAAAAATAAATCTGTCTCTCATCTAGAATATCTCATAGGTCATTCAAGATACAATTAATAAACATAAATGTTAAAAATTTATAACATTAGGGGTGCCTGGGTGGCTTAGTCAGTTAAGCATCCGACTTTGGCTCAGGTCATGATTTCATGGTCCGTGAATTCGGGCCCTGTGTCAGGCTCTGTGCTGACAGCTCGGAGCCTGGAGCTTGGTTCGGAGTCTGTGTCTCTCCCCTTTTTCTCTCTGCTCCTCCCCTGCTGCTCTGTCTTGCTCTCTCAAAAATAAATGCTAATTTTTTTTAATTTATAACATTAATAGATTTTTCTAATGTTAAATCACTTCTGCCTTCCTGACCCGAACCCTAAATGATGATGATATATGTTCAATTTTAAACATGTTTTAAATTTAAGTAATCTCTACACCCAATATGGGGCTCAAACTCATGACCTTGAGATCAAGAATCCCATGCTCTTCTGACTGAGCCAGCCAGGGACCCCAATTTTAAACATTTTTAGTTTGACTCAGGTCATGATCTCAGGGGTCAAGGGGCTCAAGCCCAGCCCTGGGCTCTGCACTGGGCATGGAATCTACTGAAAATTCTCTCTCTCTCCCTCTGCCCCTGTCCTCTGCTCATGCTCTCTCAAATAAACAAACAAACATTTTTAGTTTGGATGAAGCAAAGTTTTTTTTGAGAGAGAACACAACAGGGGAGAAGGGCAGAGAGAGAGAGAGAGAGAGGGAGAGAGAGAGAGAGAGAGAGAGAGAGAGAGAGAGAGAGAGAGACTCTTAAGCAGGTTCCACACTTGGCATGGAACCCCATGCAGGCTTGATCTCACAATCATGAGATCATGACCTGAGCCAAAATCAAGAGTCAGACACTTAACCGACTGAGCAGCCCAGGTGCCTCTGAAGTAACACCTTACTTAGAACTTCTACCTCAACGTTAACATGGAGACTGTCTTGTGATTTTATTTCCTTATCTTATCAAGTTTGGTATTAAGGTTGTACTGGCTTTATAAATGGTTATAAATGGTAGTTTCAGCTTCTTTATCTCTGACACTTTGCACAAAATAAAAACCACCTGTCCACTGAAGGACTGTTTTACTATATTCTGTAACACCACCTGCACCAGGTGTCTTGATGAGGGGGGAGAGGGCAACGGATTCACAAATCTTTAGTGCTTGTAGTTTAAGTCAATTTTTATCATGTGTAGTTTCCCAATAAATTGTCCATTTCATTTGTGCTTTCAAAATTACTGTCATAAACTTTTACCGTAGATTCTAAGACCAGTATAATTATACTTGTGAACTTCCTGTGCACACAGGCATCTTCCTGGCTTTGCATCAACTTTTGTTTCTGGGATCTTTTTTTTCTGGCTTTTGAATTCATATTGATTGATTGATTGACTGACTGACTTGCTGTTATATTGTATCCAGCCTCTGATGTGTCTGGAACAGGAGTGACATTTCTGGTTTCAGCTCACTCTTTCATATTGACCAGAAAACCTGACTTTATTTTTCTCTCAGGGACTGTTTTTAGCCCCTTTTCTCAACTTTTTATTCCAATTTCTAATGAGCTAATATGTGCAAAATATATTTTCTACTATCAAGTACTGTCAACTACAATCCAGAAGTTTTTCACCCAAATTTTCTCAGATTACCATACTATAGCCAAATGACCAGGATTATCTAATGATACCAAATTCCTAGGCAACAGAAACACACACACACACACACACACACACACACACACACACACACATTTATAAACATGTACTTATTTAGTACAGTTGGTCACAAAACTAAACCATAATTTTCCAATAAGAGATGACATTTAAGAAAGCAGAAATCACACAATTCTTCAGTCAAATGAAAGAGGAAGGAAACTGAATAATTACTTAACAACATGAAAAGTACACAGAAGGGAATAGTATCAATCCGGTTATGCTCATTCTGCCCTAAAAATGTAGGCCGCAGCTACCAAGTTCATCTGAACTATCACCTGCCAATCAAAATTTTCAACTGTTGTTGTAATGAAGTCATCATTCTGTTTGAGCCTGTTCTCAGGTCTTCTACCAGGTCAAACCGAAAAGTTTTACCCAAATCAGCTGATAAGCACCTGGTTCACATTGGCCCCTTCTTGCTCTTGGTGAAATTCCTTGAACTCAGAGCAATCGTCTAAGTTTTGTTGCAGAGCAATCGTCTAAGTTTTGTTGATGGATAAAACCCAAGTCTCATCTCCTCACTGAATCAATCATGATCTTATTTTTCAAGATGAGCATAATCTTGGTCTATAATAATATCCACATATAAGGATGAATAGAATCTCAGATTTGGGAATTGTGGTTAGCTTTAATTTGTTTTGGAAGACTCAATTTAGGCCAAAAAGAGTTAAATAACTTGCATGGGGGCACATCCATGTAGGTAATGGCAGAGCACACCTTGGACTTATTTCTACTTACTCCTGGTCCTGTGTTTCAGGTCCCCTTGTTTCAAATCCGCCCCACCCCCTTTCCTTTTTCCCTTTTTAAAAAAATGTTTATCTATTTTTTTTTTATTTTTTTAATGTTTATTTATTTATTTTCTGAAATTTATTGACAAATTGGTTTCCATACAACACCCAGTGCTCATCCCAAAAGGTGCCCTCCTCAATACCCATCACCCACCCTCTCCTCCCTCCCACCCCCCATCAACCCTCAGGTTGTTCTCAGTTTTTAACAGTCTCTTATGCTTTGGCTCTCTCCCATTCTAACCTCTTTTTTTTTTTTCCTTCCCCTCCCCCATGGGTTCCTGTTAAGTTTCTCAGGATCCACATAAGAGTGAACACATATGGTATCTGTCTTTCTCTGTATGGCTTATTTCACTTAGCATCACACTCTCCAGTTCCATCCACGTTGCTACAAAAGGCCATATTTCATTTTTTCTCATTGCCACGTAATATTCCATTGTGTATATAAACCACAATTTCTTTATCCATTCATCAGTTGATGGACATTTAGGCTCTTTCCATAATTTGGCTATTGTTGAGAGTGCTGCTATGAACATTGGGGTACAAGTGGCCCTATGCATCAGTGCTCCTGTATCCCTTGGATAAATTCCTAGCAGTGCTATTGCTGGGTCATAGGGTAGGTCTATTTTTAATTTTCTGAGGAACCTCCACACTGCTTTCCAGAGCGGCTGCACCAATTTGCATTCCCACCAACAGTGCAAGAGGGTTCCCGTTTCTCCACATCCTCTCCAGCATCTATAGTCTCCTGATTTGTTCATTTTGGCCACTCTGACTGGCGTGAGGTGATACCTGAGTGTGGTTTTGATTTGTATTTCCCTGATAAGGAGCGACGCTGAACATCTTTTCATGTGCCTGTTGGCCATCCGGATGTCTTCTTTAGAGAAGTGTCTATTCATGTTTTCTGCCCATTTCTTCACTGGGTTATTTGTTTTTCGGGTGTGGAGTTTGGTGAGCTCTTCATAGATTTTGGATACTAGCCCTTTGTCCGATATGCCATTTGCGAATATCTTTTCCCATTCCGTTGGTTGCCTTTTAGTTTTGTTGGTTGTTTCCTTTGCTGTACAGAAGCTTTTTATCTTCATAAGGTCCCAGTAATTCACTTTTGCTTTTAATTCCCTTGCCTTTGGGGATGTGTTGAGTAAGAGATTGCTACGGCTGAGGTCAGAGAGGTCTTTTCCTGCTTTCTCCTCTAAGGTTTTGATGGTTTCCTGTCTCACATTTAGGTCCTTTATCCATTTTGAGTTTATTTTTGTGAATGGTGTGAGAAAGTGGTCTAGTTTCAACCTTCTGCATGTTGCTGTCCAGGTCTTCCAGCACCATTTGTTAAAGAGGCTGTCTTTTTTCCATTGGATGTTCTTTCCTGCTTTGTCAAAGATGAGTTGGCCATACGTTTGTGGGTCTAGTTCTGGGGTTTCTATTCTATTCCATTGGTCTATGTGTCTGTTTTGGTGCTAATACCATGCTGTCTTGATGACAGCTTTGTAGTAGAGGCTAAAGTCTGGGATTGTGATGCCTCCTGCTTTGGTCTTCTTCTTCAAAGTTCCTTCGGCTATTCAGGGGCCTTTTGTGTTTCCATATGAATTTTAGGATTGCTTGTTCTAGTTTCGAGAAGAATGCTGGTGCAATTTTGATTGGGATTGCATTGAATGTGTAGATAGCTTTGGGTAGTATTGACATTTTGACAATATTTATTTTTCCAATCCATGAGCAGGGAATGTCTTTCCATTTCTTTAAATCTTCTTCAATTTCCTTCATAAGCTTTCTATAGTTTTCAGCATACGGATCCTTTACATCTTTGGTTAGATTTATTCCTAGGTATTTTATGCTTCTTGGTGCAATTGTGAATGGGATCAGTTTCTTTATTTGTCTTTCTCTTGCTTCATTGTTAGTGTATAAGAATGCAACTGATTTCTGTACATTGATTTTGTATCCTGCAACTTTGCTGAATTCCTGTATCAGTTCTAGCAGGCTTTTGGTGGAGTCTAACGGATTTTCCACGTATAATATCATGTCATCTGCAAAAAGCGAAAGCTTGACTTCATCTTTGCCAATTTTGATGCCTTTGATTTCCTTTTGTTGTCTGATTGCTGATGCTAGAACTTCCAGCACTATGTTAAACAGCAGTGGTGAGAGTGGGCATCCTTGTCGTGTTCCTAATCTCAGGGAAAAAGCTTTCAGTTTTTCCCCATTGAGGATGATGTTAGCTGTGGGATTTTCATAAATGGCTTTTATGATCTTTAAGTATGTTCCTTCTATCCCGACTTTCTCAAGGGTTTTTATTAAGAAAGGGTGCTGGATTTTGTCGAAGGCCTTTTCTGCATCGATTGACAGGATCATATGGTTCTTCTCTCTTTTTTTGTTAATGTGATGTATCACGTTGATTGATTTGCGAATGTTGAACCAGCCCTGCATCCCAGGAATGAATCCCACTTGATCATGGTGAATAATTCTTTTTATATGCTGTTGAATTCGATTTGCTAGTATCTTATTGAGAATTTTTGCATCCATATTCATCAGGGATATTGGCCTGTAGTTCTCTTTTTTTTACTGGGTCTCTGTCTGGTTTAGGAATCAAAGTAATACTGGCTTCATAGAATGAGTCTGGAAGTTTTCCTTCCCTTTCTATTTCTTGGAATAGCTTGAGAAGGATAGGTATTATCTCTGCTTTAAACGTCTGGTAGAACTCCCCTGGGAAGCCATCTGGTCCTGGACTCTTATTTGTTGGGAGATTTTTGATAACCGATTCAATTTCTTCGCTGTTATGGGTCTGTTCAAGCTTTCTATTTCCTCCTGATTGAGTTTTGGAAGCGTGTGGGTGTTCAGGAATTTGTCCATTTCTTCCAGGTTGTCCAATTTGTTGGCATATAAGTTTTCATAGTATTCCCTGATAATTGTTTGTATCTCTGAGGGATTGGTTGTAATCATTCCATTTTCATTCATGATTTTATCTATTTGGGTCATCTCCCTTTTCTTTTTGAGAAGCCTGGCTAGAGGTTTGTCAATTTTGTTTATTTTTTCAAAAAACCAACTCTTGGTTTCGTTGATCTGCTCTACAGTTTTTTTAGATTCTATATTGTTTATTTCTGCTCTGATCTTTATTATTTCTCTTCTTCTGCTGGGCTTAGGCTGCCTTTGCTGTTCTGCTTCTAGTTCCTTTAGGTGTGCTGTTAGATTTTGTATTTGGGATTTTTCTTGTTTCTTGAGATAGGCCTGGATTGCAATGTATTTTCCTCTCAGGACTGCCTTTGCTGCATCCCAAAGCGTTTGGATTGTTGTATTTTCATTTTCGTTTGTTTCCATATATTTTTTAATTTCTTCTCTAATTGCCTGGTTGACCCACTCATTCGTTAGTAGGGTGTTCTTTAACCTCCATGCTTTTAGAGGTTTTCCAGACTTTTTCCTGTGGTTGATTTCAAGCTTCATAGCATTGTGGTCTGAAAGTATGCATGGTATAATTTCAATTCTTGTAAACTTATGAAGGGCTGTTTTGTGACCCAGTATATGATCTATCTTGGAGAATGTTCCATGTGCACTCGAGAAGAAAGTATATTCTGTTGCTTTGGGATGCAGAGTTCTAAATATATCTGTCAAGTCCATCTGATCCAATGTCTCATTCAGGGCCCTTGTTTCTTTATTGACCGTGTGTCTAGATGATCTATCCATTTCTGTAAGTGGGGTGTTAAAGTCCCCTGCAATTACCACATTCTTATCAATAAGGTTGCTTATGTTTATGAGTAATTGTTTTATATATTTGGGGGCTCCAGTATTCGGTGCATAGACATTTATAATTGTTAGCTCTTCCTGATGGATAGACCCTGTAACTATTATATAATGTCCTTCTTCATCTCTTGTTACAGCCTTTAATTTAAAGTCTAGTTTGTCTGATATAAGTATGGCTACTCCAGCTTTCTTTTGGCTTCCAGTCACATGATAAATAGTTCTCCATCCCCTCACTCTCAATCTAAAGGTGTCCTCAGGTCTAAAATGAGTCTCTTGTAGACAGCAAATAGATGGGTCTTGTTTTTTTTATCCATTCTGATACCCTATGTCTTTTGGTTGGCGCATTTAATCCATTTACATTCAGTGTTATTATAGAAAGATACGGGTTTAGAGTCATTGTGATGTCTGTATGTTTTATGCTTATAGTGATGTCTCTGGGACTTTGTCTCACAGGGTCCCCCTTAGGATCTCTTGTAGGGCTGGTTTAGTGGTGACAAATTCCTTCAGTTTTTGTTTGTTTGGGAAGACCTTTATCTCTCCTTCTATTCTAAATGACAGACTTGCTGGATAAAGGATTCTTGGCTGCATATTTTCTGTCTAGCACCCTGAAAATCTCGTGCCAATTCTTTCTGGCCTGCCAAGTTTCAAAAGAGAGATCAGTCACGAGTCTTATAGGTCTCCCTTTATATGTGAGGGCACGTTTACCCCTTGCTGCTTTCAGAATTTTCTCTTTTCCTTGTATTTTGCCAGTTTCACTATGATATGTCGTGCAGAAGATCGATTCAAGTTACGTCTGAAGGGAGTTCTCTGTGCCTCTTGGATTTCAATGCCTTTTTCCTTCCCCAGTTCAGGGAAGTTCTCAGCTATTATTTCTTCAAGTACCCCTTCAGCACCTTTCCCTCTCTCTTCCTCCTCTGGGATACCAATTATGCGTATATTATTTCTTTTTAGTGTATCACTTAATTCTCTAATTTTCCCCTCATACTCCTGGATTTTTTTATCTCTCTTTTTCTCAGCTTCCTCTTTTTCCATAACTTTATCTTCTAGTTCACCTATTCTCTCCTCTGCCTCTTCAAGCCAAGCTGTGGTGGTTTCCATTTTGTTATGCATTTCATTTAAAGTGTTTTTCAGCTCCTCGTGACTGTTCCTTAGTCCCTTGATCTCTGTAGCAAGAGATTCTCTGCTGTCCTGTATACTGTTTTCAAGCCCAGCGATTAATTTTATGACTATTATTCTAAATTCACTTTCTGTTATATTATTTAAATCCTTTTTGATCAGCTCATTAGCTGTTGTTATTTCCTGGAGATTCTTCTGAGGGGAGTTCTTCCGCTTGGTCATTTTGGATAGTCCCTGGTGTGGTGAGGACCTGCAGGGCACTTCCCCTGTGCTGTGGTGTATAACTGGAGTTGGTGGGCGGGGCCGCAGTCAGACCTGATGTCTGCCCCCAGCCCACCACTGGGGCCACAGTCAGACTGGTGTGTGCCTTCTCTTCCCCTCTCCTAGGGGCGGGATTCACTGTGGGGTGGTGTGGCTCGTCTGGGCTACTTGCACCCTGCCAGGCTTGTGATGCTGGGGATCTGGCGTATTAGCTGGGGTGGGTAGGCAAGGTGCTCGGGCAGGAGGGGCAGGCTTAGATTGCTTCTCCTTAGGTGATCCACTTCAGGAGGGGCCCTGTGGCAGCGGGAGGGAGTCAGATCCGCTGCCAGAGGTTTGGCTCCGCCGAAGCGCAGAGTTGGGTGTTTGTGCGGAGCGAGCAAGTTCCCTGGCAGGAACCGGTTCCCTTTGGGATTTCGGCTGGGGGGTGGGAGGGGGAGATGGCGCTGGCGAGCGCCTTTGTTCCCCACCAAACTGAGCTCTGTTGTCTATTTTGAGAGTCTGAGTGGGGGAGGGGCACAGAAAGAGGAAGAGAGAGAATCCCAAGCAAGCTCTGCACTGAGATCAAGAGTCAGACGCTTCACTGACTGAGCCACCCAGGCACCCACCCTTCCTTATTCCCTTTCTTTCTTTTTCTTTCTTTCTTTCTTTCTTTCTTTCTTTCTTTCTTTCTTTCTTTTTTTTTTAATATTTATTTATTTTTGAAAGAGAGAGAAAGAGCATGTGGGGGGGGGGAGGGGCAGAGAGAGAGGGAGACACAGAATTCCAAGCAGGATCCAGGCTCCAAGCTCAGCACAAAGCCCGACGTGGGGCTCCAGCCCACAAACTATAAGATCACAACCTGAGCCAAGATTAAGAGTCAGACACTTAACCTACTGAGCCACCCAGGTGCCCTCCTTTTTCCCTTTTAAACTTCAGCGATCTGAATCACCTAGAAAATAGTATGAGACGCTGGGGCACCTGAGTGGCTCAGTTGGTTAGGCTTCCGACTTCGGCTCAGGTCCTGATCTCATGGTTTGTTAGTTTGAGCGCCACATCGGGCTCTGGGGTGACAGCTCAGAGCCTGGAGCCCACTTCAGATTCTGTGTCTCCCTCTGTCTGCCCCTCCACTGCTTGCACTCTGTCTCTTACATTGTCTCAAAAATAAATAAACATTAAAAAAATTTAAAAAAAAAGAAAATAGTATGAGATGCTCATGAGAATTAACAGCCATGCTTATTTGCCAACAATCAATCATCTTTCTAAAAACTGAAATAAAGGCTTATGTTGCAGCACTTAAAAGCTGAAAATGGGGGCGCCTGGGTGGCGCAGTCGGTTAAGCGTCCGACTTCAGCCAGGTCACGATCTCACTGTTCCGGAGTTCGAGCCCCGCGTCGGGCTCTGGGCTGATGGCTCAGAGCCTGGAGCCTGTTTCCGATTCTGTGTCTCCCTCTCTCTCTGCCCCTCCCCCGTTCATGCTCTGTCTCTCTCTGTCCCAAAAATAAATAAACATTGAAAAAAAAAAAAAAAGCTGAAAATGGCTTTACTAGATGCAAGAAGATTTATGGTTCCTTATAATTAAAAAATTTTTATAAACAAGACATTAAAATGATTGCTAACCGGGGCGCCTGGGTGGCGCAGCCGGTTAAGCGTCCGACTTCAGCCAGGTCATGATCTCGCGGTCCGTGAGTTCGAGCCCTGCGTCGGGCTCTGGGCTGATGGCTCGGAGCCTGGAGCCTGTTTCCGATTCTGTGTCTCCCTCTCTCTCTGCCCCTCCCCCGTTCATGCTCTGTCTCTCTCTGTCCCAAAAATAAATAAACATTGAAAAAAATTAAAAAAAAATGATTGCTAACTAATGCACAGACACGTGACCAAGAAAACTTACACACAATGAATATTATACCTGTTACAAATCAAATCCAAAAGGAATCACTTTAGGGATAATATGAAATCTCAGAAGTTTTGGTTAATCTGGTAAGGAGAAAAGGGGTAAGTAACTAACGTTATTTGAATGTTTATCTTATGCCAAGAGAGTGGTGAGCATCTTGGGTCATTGAGCTCAGTTCATCCTAAGACAAAAGGGAATATTAGCACTTCAGTAGCAAGTTATTATGACCTAATTTTCAAAATATCAGTATATATCCTTAAATATAAGCAAGCATTCTTAACAAATGTCACCACAGAGAACCATACTATACTAAAGTATAACTCATATCGGGCATTACTAACTTTTCTCAAAAATTCTGAAAAAAATGGAATATAGTTTATTTAAATTGTAGAATTTGCAATCAAAACGCCTTTCAGGGACTCCTGGGTAGCTCAGTCGGTTAAGCATCTGACTTCGGCTCAGGTCACCCATGGTTCGTGGGTTTAAGCCCAGCCCTGTGCTGACAGCTCAGAGCCTGGACACAGATTCTGTGTTTCCCTCTTGCTCCCTATCCCTCCCCCTCCTGCACTCGCTCACTCTCAAAAATAAATTAACTTTTTTTAATTTAAAAATTAAAAAAAAAAATCTTTCAGTTCCAAACATTTTTTTTTCTTTTTGTCTATCTTCTTATAATGTTTTGATCTGCCTGAGTTGCTTTATTTGCCTGGCATTGCCAAGAATTTATCAACACTGTTACCAATCTGATAACATTTTTGGATTTTACCAATTACAAAATCACTTTTGAATTCCTCACCAATCAAAGCATTGCCAAAGTCTCCGGGCAGTCCCAGTGGTCTATAGTATTTATGTATCAGCTAAGTGAAGTCTTGAAAACACAATGGTACTCTGAGCCCTTTGAGTAAAGATGAGCTCTTCAGCTTTCACAATCCTTAGGAGCAAAGTGAAACATCTAAGTAACTTAGAAGGCTGTAGCTGTAAGGACAGGGAAGGGGAAGTGAGCTGAAATCCAGTGGAAGGAACACTAGACTGAAGGCATTTACTTACTTACTTATTTATTTAATGTTTGTTTATTTTTGAAGAAGAGAGAGAGAGAACACACATGTGCGTGCGTGAGAGGGGGAGGGGCAGAGAGAGAGGGAGACACAGAATCCAAAGCAGATTCCAGGCTGAACTTTCACCACAGAGCCTGACGTGGGGCTCGAACTCATGAGCTGTGAGATCATGACCTGAGCCTAAGTTAGATGCTTAACTGAGCCACCCAGGTGCCCCTGGACTGAAGGTTTTTAGACCATGGCTGAGACCTAATTCCATCATTACCAAGGGGTATATCCTGTGGCATGTTATCATACTTTTACGGTACTTAATTCTTACATTAGAAAAGAAAAAAAAGTTTAAAATCAATGACCTATTTTTTTCACCTTCAAAATCTCTAAGAAGAGCAAAGCAAACTCAAAATAGAAGGAAGAAAGTACAGAGCAGATTTTCAAAAAAAAAAAAAATCAATGACATGGAAAATAAGCAAACAACAGAAAAAGTTTAAAAACCTAACAGTTTTCTGAAAGATCAACAAAATATAAAACCACCTAGCTAGTCTAGGGGCACCTTGGTGGCTCAGTCGGTTAAGCGTCTGACTTCGGCTCAGGTCATGATCTCACAGTCCATGAGTTCAAGCCCCATGTCATGCTTTGTGCTGACAGCTCAGAGCCTGGAGCCTGCTTCAGATTCTGTGTCTCCCTCTCTCCTTGTCCCTTCCCTGCTTGTACTCTCTCTCTCTCTCTCTCTCTCTCTCTCTTACTCCCTCTCTCCCTCTCAAAAATAAATAAACATGAAATAAAATTTTTAAAAAAAGAAAAGAAATCATTGTGATTCATTCTATTAATATAATCAATGAGAAAAATGTTATGAATATTCCAACGGATGCAGAAAAAAACATTTCACTAAATTCAACATAGTTAAAAATACAATAGTCTCAACGAACCAAGAAAAAAAAGAGAGGTTCACATTATCTACAAAAAAACCTACAGCTGACATTATGTTTTGTTACAAAGTATTAATGCTTTCCCCCTAAGTTATGGAACAAGAAAATAATACCCCATCTCAAAACTTCTATTCGACATTGCACTGAAAGTTGTAACCATTGGAATAAGTTAAGAAAAATGAATAAAAGTCATAACCATCACTTGTGTTACCACGTGCAAATGGCATAACTGTTTATGTAGACAATCCTACAGAATTGAAAAAAAACTGCTAGAAACTAATCAGTGAATTTAGCAAGGTTGGGAAATACGAGGCTAATATAAAAAAATCACTTATATGTTAATAGCTAGCAGTCAGAAATGAGGTTCGAAAATAATTTTTTACAATTGTGCAAAAAAACAAAATATTTAGGAATAAATTTTAAAAAGAGCATGAAAATCCTCTACACTCAAAACAATAAAATATTCCTCTAAGAAATTAAGGAAAACCAAAAGAAATAAAAATTATGTAATTTTTTTAATGTTTATTTTTTATTTGCAAGAGAGAGAGTGCATGCAAGCGAGGGAGAGGCAGAGACGGGGCAGGGGGACAGAGGATCCAAAGAGGGCTCTGTGCTGACAGCAGTGAGCCCAATGCGGGGCTCAAACTCACAAACCACAAGATCATGACCTGAGCTGAAATCAAGAGCAGCCAATTGAGCCACCAAGGTACCCCAAGAAATATGTAATTTTTAAAGTCTCAATATTGTAAAGACATAACTCGTTCTCTACAGAATCACTGGAGTTTCATCATAATCTTGCAGTGATTTTTGTGAAATTAAAGAGATCATTCTGATTTTATACAGAAATATAAAGAACCATGAATCCATAGTAATATAGTTACAAAAGAGTGATGTTGAAGAAGTTACACCACCTGATTACTATAAAACAAAGACAGATCAACAGACACATTTAGAAAGTAGACCAATGAAACAAAATAAAGAACTCCTAGGTAGACCCATACCTCTAAGGCCATTTGATCTTTAACAATGATGCCAAAGTACGTCAAAGGGGGGAAAGATTATCTTCAATCAAGGGTCCTATAATAAATGGATATGCATACTTTTAAAAAAAGAACAGAAGCCCTGACCCCACACCACACACACACACACACACACACACACACACACACACACACACACAAATTAATTTGAGGTGGATCATAGATCTGAACATAAAAGCCATAGAGATTTTGGAAGAAAACACAGAAGGTCTTTGAAACTTAAAGGTAAGCAAAGATTTCATAAACAGGAAACAGAAAGCAATAGTTATAAAGGAAAACATTGATAAATTGGACTTTACCAAAATTAAGAAATTTTGGCCCAACAAAGGATATCACTAGCAAAATGCATACACACTCTGCACAAAGGTAAATAAATGCACAAAGGACAGCTATGCAGAACATAAAAGAACTACAACTCAATAATAAAAAAATAAGCACTCAAAAAAAAAGGCAAATTATTTGTGAAGACTTCACAAAGTAAGAAAACAAGTAGCTGACAAACACATTTAAAACCACTCAGTATCTGGGGCGCCTGGGTGGCTCAGTCAGTTGAGCATCTGACTTCAGCTCAGGTCATGATCTCATGGTCCATGAGTTCAAAACCCAGCATCAGGTTCACCACTTTCAGTATAGAGCTTGCTTTGGATCCTCTGTCCCTGTCTCTCTCTGCCCCTCCTCCACTCTCATCCTCTCCCTCAAAAATAAATTAAAAAAAAAAAGCACTCAGTATCTAAGGTACAGCATAAGAAAGTGGATAGTATTGGAATAACATTGTATAGTGACAGATGCCAGCTACCCCTGTGATGAGCGCAACTTCAGTACTAAGTATTTACCCAAGAGAAAAGAAAAACATATGTCCACAAAAAGACTTGCATGAAAGCATGCATAGCAATTTTATTCACAGGATCAAAAACTGGAAATGGCCAGTGTCCACTAACAAGAAAATGGATACATTGATATATTCACACAAAGGAATACTACCCAATAAAAAGGAACCAAGTATTGATACGAGTTGCATGGTTATAGATCTCAAAAACATTTTACTGAGTGAAAGAACTGTTAAACAAAAAAGTACGTACTGTACGATTCCATTGATAGGATGTTCTAGAATTGGCAAATTGAACAGGACAAACTCAGATCAGTGGCTGTCTCTGAGGGGTTTGTGGGAGAACTGGCTGAGTAATGGGTTGAGGGAACTTTTTGCAGTGATGGCAATATTCTGTATCTTATTAGGGGTTTAGGTTGAAGAGATACATGCATTGTTGGAACTTATCTAATGGTACATTCAAATATTGTGCATTTGGTATCCTTAAGGTTTGTGCATTTAACTGTATATAAGATTAATCTTTTTTTTTTTTAATTTATTTTTGGGACAGAGACAGACAGAGCATGAACGGGGGAGGGGCAGAGAGAGAGGGAGACACAGAATCGGAAACAGGCTCCAGGCTCTGAGCCATCAGCCCAGAGCCTGATGCGGGGCTCGAACTCACGGACCGCGAGATCGTGACCTGGCTGAAGTCGGACGCTTAGCCGACTGCGCCACCCAGGCGCCCCAGATTAATCTTAAAAAAAAAAAAAAAAAGAACTATGGCCCTTGGGTGGCTCAGTAGGTTAAGCATCCAACTTTGACTCAGGCCATGATCTCACGGTTTGTCAGTTCGAGCCCCATGTCAGGCTCTGGGCTGCACAGAGCCTGCTTCAGATCCTCTGTCTCCCTCTCTCTCTGCCCCTCTCCCACTCATGTGGTGTGCATGCTCTCTCTCTCAGAAATAAACATAAAAGTAAATAATAAATAACTAAATTATAATATTGTTAAATTAAAAAAAGAACCATAAAAAATATGAATAGGCATACTAAAGTATGGTGGTGGGGAGCTATAGTGATGTCTTCAATTTACTTTAAAATGAAATAAAAAATACAGTAAATTGATGGATATAAAGAAATAAGCATGGTGGGTACTTATGGGATAAGGCTAATATAATGATAACTTTATAATTAATGGGTTAATTCTCACTGAAAAACTCTTTCATCCTTTCTATATGTTTGACAAATTTTAAATATTGGAAATATGGTTAAGACCTACTTTATTTGGAAGGTATAATAATCATGAATTTGATACATTTTCAGGAACCCTGCCACCCCCTAGTATTTTTTCTTCAAATTACTTAGAGTGACATTAATCATTAAAAGCTGTTAGCTTTCAGAATACACAATATTAACTCCAATTTCTTATTCCTGTTCACATAATTTTATTTTCTCCATTTAAATCTGTGACCCATTTGTTTTCTATAAATTCTATCGATAATGTTGCAGAGTATAAAACACAGAATGATAACCTAATGGCCTTCTCAGAGGACAAAAATCTTAATATTTAAGGAATACTTTGGTCAAAGAAATGAGAGTGGTTCAGAAACCAATTTCAACAGACAAAATGAAATCATGATCTCTTGAGATCCTTCCTATCAAAGTTAAGTCTTACAATTTCTATATTAAAAGAGGGACTAATTCTATTGAGAAGAAGTTAATTAGTTTTGGTGAAATATTTAAGTGGTAGCAGCAACATTAGAAATTATAGATCAAATATTTATTTTGGATGGCATTCTGCTTGACAATGTAGTCAGCAGCTAGAGTGAAATAAAATCAAAATTAAATTAAATCTGGGTACCTTATTAAAAAATGATTATAATAATGGTAAAGAAGAGATCCCACCCCAATAATTATGACATGCAATGTTTAATATGAATTGTGGATAGAACTTCCCAGAATTATAGCCACCTTTAGCTGATTTAAAATCAATGAGGGGTGCCTATGTGGTTCAGTCCTTTAAGTGGCCGACTTCGGCTCTGGTCATGATCTCCAGGTTGACAAGTTCGAGCCCCACGTCAGGCTCTGTGCTGACAGCTCAGAGCTTGGAGCCTGCTTCAGATTCTGTATCTTCCTCTCTCTCTGCCCTTCCCCTGCTCAGGCTCTGTCTCTCCCTCTCTCAAAAATAAATTAAAACAAAAATTTTAAAATAAATAAATAAATAAATACAATAAAATAAAATAAATGAATATAAGAGCTTATTAACACCACATAACTCCTCTTTTTGGATCCTAATTCTAACAAATGAATTTTAAAATGACATTTCTGATATTATTGGGGAAATTTCAATGGCGTAACTCTCAGGTGACATTAAGGAATTAGTGCTAATTCTTTTATGTGTGATAATGGCATCTGGTAATCTTAAAAAAAATCTCTGGGGTGCCTGGTGGTTCAGTCAGTTAAGCATCCAACTCTTGGTTTCAGCTCAAGTCATGACTCATGGTTTCACGAGTTTGAGCCCTAAGTGGGCTCTGTGGTGAGAGTGAGGAGCCTGCTTAGGATTCTCTCTCTCCCTCTCTCTATGCCCCTCCCCCACTCTCAATGTCTCTGTCTCTCTAAAAATAAATAAATAACCTCTAAAAAAAATTCTACTGTCAAAATAGTATAAAGTGTCTGATAGTTATTTCCCTAGTCCACTCTACTTGTGGAGATCCTACAAGCACAACTGGGTAGTTTTGATTTGTGTAGAGGATGCTGAGATACACTAGCTTTAGGACTAAGCCTCTCATTTCCCCAGCTGCGGGAAGGCTGCCTGCTGACAACCCACAGTTGAGTTCCTTCATGGAAACTGACCCCCCACTGAAAGCCCTGCCTAGTCTAAGGTTACACACCCTCTGTTGAGGAAGCTCACATTCAATGACTGATTGAAAACAAAACCCATCACCTTGCTTTCATTAGGGACAATTCCAAAAGTCCATCTCAGGTTAGTGCTCCCTCCAGGACTGGCTTGGCCTCTGTTACAACCCCATCTAAGCTCAGCTTCTTCCTTTGCCCAGTTCTGTTTCACTCACTCCATTAAGAGTGTTGCTCCCAAGAGCAGCCCCCAACTCATGCATACAAATCTTCATCTCAGAGTCTGTTTCAGAGTTCCTTTCTAAGGTAGCCAGAGACAGGGTACCAAAAAGTCGCACAATTCTTCCACTACAAAAGAGGAAGAGAGCAAAAATAATACTCTCTTCTCCACTTGGCTCTGAGGGCTCTTCCCTTGCCAACCATCAGTCCTAATCAGCCACTAGAGCCTTCACGAAGCAATCCCAGTTGCCAAAAGTAATTCCAGTACCTCTTCAAGGTCACGCACAAGCATCTAGAATGTTTCCCTGATCCCACGTCTGTGCAAAAACTGCTTCAGGACATCACACCACATCACATCACACCACAGTGAGATGTCCTGAATTCCAAGATCCTAGGGACAGATAATCAACTTGGTTGGAGCAGAGAAATTTTATAGTTCATGTCAAGCCTGAGCAAACCTCTGATCTCCATTTCTTTCAGTATTAAAGATATACTCTGTCAACCACTTTAGGCCAAGTATACTTCTCCATCCTCTGCTCTAAAAATCTTACATTGTGAAATCAAGAATTGAGCTTGGATAAAGGCCTGAAGGTAGAAACCTTCAACCTCATTGGTTGATGACAACTCTAGCATTTTACAATAACACTACCTGTGATTTCTTTCTTTAAATGTCTTATAGTGTGACTGCTTTCCAAAAGCATGCTTCATACAGTCTCTTCTGTTTCATCATAATATTACAGTTTTATCATATCTACATAAAAATTGTATAAATGAAATCATTTTTCTTTTCGTACAACATGATCATATATGTACATAATCCTAAGAAATCTACAAAAACATTTAACTAAGGAGGAAATGTGGGAATGTCACAGAATATAAGATCAATGTACAAAAAATCAGTATTTTTTACATGCTAGTGAGAGACAATTAGAAAATGAAATTAAAAATCCATTTCACTTACAATACCATAAGAATCTATAAAATTTAGAAATAAAGTGATGCATACCTCTCATATTGCTAGAAAAATTAAAGAAGACAAATAAATGGATAAATTTATCATATTCATGGCTTAGTAGATCCAATGCTATTCAGATGTCACTCTTCCCAATTAATATTCCAGCAGACGTTTTTTATAGAAAATGCTGACTCGGAATACATATAGAAATGCAAAGATTATAAAAAATTAAAATGAATCTTGTAAAGAAAACAGCAGAGGAGTTTTACAACCTGAATTCAAGAGTTTTGAAAAAGCATCAGTAATAAAAAGTCAGGTATTCATATAATAAGTGACAAATAAAGTAGGAGAATGCAGAGATGGGTATAGATTACACTTAAACTGACTTTCAGTAAAAGTGCCAAAGCAAAGCCCTTTCCACCAACAACATAAACACAACTGGATATACATACAGAAACAAAGAAGATGAATCCCGATCCCTACCTCACACCATACAAAAATATGAACTCGGGGTGGAAAACATACTCAAATGAGAAAGCAAAAACTATAAAGCCTTTGTTGCTTGTTTTTTTTTTTAAAGGAGAGTATCATCTTGAACCAGGGGCAGGCAAATATCCCTTCAGACACACAGAGGAGTAACCACAGAAAAAAAAAAAAGCATAAATTATATCTCATCAAATTAAAAACTTCTCATCTAGAGATGCCATTAAGAAAATGAATACAGTGACTTCATTTATCACAACTGTGCAGCTATGATTTATGGATTACAATGCTAGTAAATTTTACCTACATAAGAAATAACTATTTAATAAAATAAATATATGAGCTTAAATAATTGAAAGGTGTCGTTCTAGCAGAACTTCTCAGAGAGAGGTTCCTAGCTAGCCTTTCCTATCTTCAGCTGGAGTTTTCAAGCTCAACCTGAAAGTTCAATTGAGATAACAAGAGGATTTTCAGTGTGTGTCTGTCTGTGTATATAAAATCTTCCTTATCCAACATTCTTCAAATTTCTCATTTCTCTACCTCAATTTATATGAGTCAGAAGCTCATACATAATGGTGGTGACTGAACCACTCAGGTGCCCCTAAAATTCTTTTAAAGAAAATTTATGCTTTCCTTCAGTGATACAAAAAATAATCCTTTAAAAACTATTTTCAGTTCTCATTAAAAGGATGAAAATATTTTTATCTTTTTTTTTTCATATCTCTATGAGATGATGGTTGTTAACTACACTTACTGTGGTCATCATTACACAATATATGTAAGTCCAAACATGGTGCTGTACATCTGAAACATACCATGTTGTATATCAACTATATCTCAATAAAGCTGAAAAAAACCCTAATATTTTCTATTATCTTCTAATCATTCCATGTCATAATTAAAAAACAGGATCTGGAGGGGTATCTGGATAGCTCAGTTGGTTGAGCCTCTGAGTCTTGATTTTGGCTTAGATTATGATCCCACCGTCATGGGACCGAGCCCTTTTGTCAGGCTCTTTGCTGAGCATAGAGCCTGTATGGGGTGTTCTCTCCGCGCCCCCCCCTCCCCCCGCCTCTGCCCTCCTCCACTCTTTCTCTTCCTCTCTCTGTCTCTCAAAACAACAACAACAACAACAAAACCCAGTGTCTGGATAACCAGGTTATTGAGGTAAAATAGTGCTATGCTCATCAGGTAGTTTAACTAAAGAGGGGAAAAACATTACATATCATGTTTAGCCTCTTTAATAAAATTCAAGTATGTAAAGCTAATTTTCAAACTAGAAAGAATACTTGCTTGTTCCTCTCTCATTATGTAGCAGCTATAATATCTCAATATTACAGAAATAAAAGGAACTATAGTTAATGCAAAGGTTTTCATCATCGATGAAAAGCAAAAGGCAAATGAAAACAAAACGGCAGCCTGCCGAAATGAAGAAGATACTTGCAAATGATGAATATGAGAAGGGGTTAATATCCCAAATATATCAAGAATTTATACAACTTAACACCAAAGAAATCTGATTAAAAAATAGAGGACCTAATCAGACGTTTTTCCAAAGAAGACAGTCAGATGGCCAACAGACACATAAAAAGATGCTCAACATCACTCATCATCAGGAAAACAGAAATCAGAACCCGAATGAGATAGCACCTCACACCTGTCAGAATGGCTAAAATCAAAGACACAAGAAATGAAAGTGTTGGCAAGGATGTGTATAAAAGGGAATCCTCATATGTTGTTGGTGAGAATGTAAATTTGTGCAGCTACCATGGAAAAGAGTATGGAAGTTCCCAAAAAATTAAAACCAGAAATATCCTGTGATCCAGCAGTTCCACTTCTGGGTGTGTATCCACCAAAAAAACCTAGTTCAAAAGGTTATATGCATTCCTATGCTTATGTCAGCATTATTTTTAACAGCCAAAATATTATAGCCAAGCAATCTAAGTGTCCATCAAAAGATGAATGAATAAAGGTGTGCTGTTCACACACACACAGCAATATCACTCAGTCATAAGAAAAAACAAGAACGAATCTTCCGTTTGTGACAACGGGGTTGGACCTAGAGGATATTATGTTAAATGAATCAAGTCAAACAGAAAAAGATAAATACGATAAGATTTCACTTATATGTAGAATCTAAAACAAAACAAATGAACAAACAAACAAACAAAACAGAAACAGACTCATAAATACCAGAGAACAAACTGGTGGTTGCCAGAGGGGAGGGGAGTGAGGGGAAGGGGGTAAGTGATTAAGAGGTAAAAACTTCCGCTTATAAAATAAATAAGCCACGAGATATAAGTACAGCATAGAGTATATAGTCAATGATATTGTAACAACTTTGTATGATCACAGACAGCAACTAGACTTACCTCAGTGAGCGTTTTATAATGTATACAAATGCCCAATCACTGTGTCCTAACACCTGAAACTAACATAATACTGTATGTCAACTATACTTCAATTTTAAGTTAAAAACAAACACTGGTAATTAGAATATACTATGAATTACCTTTTGACCAGAGTAAAATGATAGCTCTCATTTCTATTTTCTTTGTACCAATCTTAGTCTTATAATGATCATATTTATTACTATTTAATGAGTCACAAGTTTCCCTCATAATGAGGGAATACATTCCCACTATTACTTTTTTTTCCCATGAAGATGCTAGTATAATGTTCGGAACATAAAGTCAAATCTTTGAAACCTCTTTACCATTAACTGAGAAATTATCCTTCTTGGTAGCAACTTTGTTTTAAATTGGAAGGCAACCTCTTCCAAGGATTTTTATCAAATGTATGAATTAGATTAAAAGTTCTGACATTAACAGCAGGGGTAAGAACAATAATTTAACAATTTCTGATTTGATACAAAATGCTAACCAAATGGAACAAAGACAACTCAATTCAAGGGATTTTTTTTTTCTTACTGCTTTCTTACACCCCCATTTGGACAGAGACAAAAACTCTGCTTTAGCAAAAGTTGCCCAGAAAATATCTCACTGGCTTTCCCCACATTCAGACCATTCCTACTGTCACCCACTTAGGCTTTTAAGAGTACAAAGCTTTAAATGGTTTATTTAATTTCATGTTTATAAATAATTGATGTCAATTTCCTACCATCACATGCTGTTTAATGAGTGAAAGAGAAGTGAATAAAATGTATTCTATGTGACAAGTTAACTCATTTTGCTGACCATTCATGCTTGGTGTATGCACAGCGGGCACAGAAAACCACCAAAAGAGAGCCATTTCAAATCCACGATGAGGCACTGACCTAAGAGGTGTGGAACCAGTGCAAATGACAGACAACTTTCCTATGAAGACTCTCCAAAGCAACATCACTTCAAACTGGTCTTTCTCCTAGTCCAAAACTCCAATAAGCTATTCCTCAGTAATGGTTATTAGGAAAGATAGGGGCACCTGGGTGGCTCAGTTGGTTGGGCATCTGACTTCGGCTCAGGTCATCATCTCACAGTCTCTGAGTTTAAGCCCTGCATCAGGCTCGGTACTGACAGCTCAGAGCCTGGAGACTGCTTCAGATTCTGGGTCTTCCTCTCTTTGCCTGCCTGCACCGCCCCCCCAAAGTAAATTAACATTTAAAAAAATGGATTCACAGGTAAGTACTTGGTTTTCTTCATAGATTTGTCCCTTCAAACTTTGATGGAGCCTTAAGATGTGCATACAAATAGTGCCAAACTATCCTTTGATATTAACACAATAGGGGCTTACAAACAGTATTTTTACATGGTACTTTGCTTTTATTTAAAAATAAAGCTGGAATAAGAAGGCTGATATTTCTCTTTTAAAATTATTATTAAAATGGGGGCACCTGGGTGGCTCAGTCAGTTGAGCGGCCAACTTTGGCTCAGGTCATGATCTTGCGGCCTGTGGTTTTGAGCCCTGCGTCGGGCTCTGTGCTGACAGCTGGGAGCCTGTAGCCTGCTTCAGATTCTGTGTCTCCCTCTCTCTCTGCCCCTCCCCTGCTCATGCTCTGTCTCTGTCTCTCAGAAATAAATGTTAAAACGTTTTAATTATTATTAAAATAATACATGCACTTGTTTAACTATAAACCCCCCCAAATCCCTGTGTATAAGGTCAGCCATAACGATAAAAGCAAGGGATTTAAGGAGAAACAGACTTAGTAGGATTACAGATATTGTCTGAAATATATTGCCAGCTGTAATGGTGATAGTAAAGGAATCGATTAAATATTAAATACAGCAAAGTTTCAGTTTCTGGACAAAATGAGACTTGTTAGCAGTGACTGAGTCAAGTTCTGGATGTTGACCGTGAGCTCTAGTTGAGACTCAGAGGGGGGAAAATATCCATATGGATTTGGGAGATGGGAAGAACAGTACAGCTGCGGTGAATGGGTCAACTCAAACCATTTTGCCATTTCTTAATCCATGTCTATCTTGCATGCCATTTTGTTTTATTATATTTGCCCACAGAGTGTAACCATCCTGGCATTTGAGGCAAAATCCTTATGGGTGATGTGCTTTGACCTACAGAAGTCATCTTCAACTTTTTTTAACGTTTTTATTTATTTTTGATAGAAAGAGAGAGAGAGAGAGAGAGACGGAACACAAGCAGGAGGGGGCAGAGAAAGAGGGAGACACAGAATCAGAAGCAGGCTCCAGGCTCTGAGCTGTCAGCACAGGGCCGATGCAGGGCTCGAACTCATGAACTGCGAGATCATGATCTAAGCCAGAGTCAGACACTTAACCAACTGACCCACCCAGGTGCCCCAACTTTCTTAAAAATATATTTAAAAGTCTGAAGAAAATGGGGGAAGCTTGGATTAATAAAATAGACAAATACAAATGTTCAGAGCAATTTCTTGTGTGTGGTTTTATTTAAATATTTTGAGTTCCTTGAAGGTAAAATCCTTATGTCTATATCTTTGCATAGTATCTATCATGGCAGGAGAACGCAGCATTGGACTTGTTTTCAAGTGTTGTGCAGAATTCTAAAAGTTCACTCAAGACATTTAAGATGGAGCCTCATTTTAATGTTGTAAATGCTCTACATGAGGAAATGTATGGCCAGAACTGCTATAGAGGTAGTGATTGTGTGTAGGGGGTGTAGAAATGAGCCAAGGACAGCTTTAGGGGAAGATGTTTGGAATTCTCTTTTAGAAGTGTCAACAGGGTCTCAAAGCAGACAAGGCAGATTCCCAAGTAAGGAAAGCACAGGATAGTGCATAGCGTTTGAGCACTTCACCTACTGCCTGGCTCTGTGATGTCAGGCTAGTTGTTCATCTTCTTTGCTTTGAGCCTCTGTTTTCTTTTTTCTTTTTTTAATTTTTTAAATGTTTATTTATTTTTGAGAGACAGAGAGACAGAGCACAGGCTGGGGAGGACCTGAGAAAGAGGCAGACACAGAATCCTAAGCAGGCTCCAAGCTCTGAGCTGTCAGCACAGAGCCCAACACAGGGCTCAAACCCATGAACCCTGAGATCATGAGCTGAGCCAAAGTCAGACGCTTAACCGACTGAGCCACCCAGCCTCCCCTGAACCTCTATTTTCTATAATTTTTTTTAACGTTTATTTATTTTTGAGACAGAGAGAAACAGAGCATGAACGGGGGAGGGGCAGAGAGAGAGCGAGACACAGAATCGGAAGCAGGCTCCAGGCTCTGAGCCATCAGCCCAGAGCCCCACGCGGGGCTCGAACTCACGGACCGCGAGATCGTGACCTGAGCTGAAGTCGGACGCTCAACCGTCTGAGCCACCCAGGTGCCCCTGAACCTCTATTTTCTAAATGGAGATAATATTCTCTGCTTGAAAGTGTCACAAGGAAGAAGGGAGGAGGTCAATTCAGTAAACCACTCTGTAGGCATTGGATAAGTGAAAGCCAGAGTATTTTTGGTACCAGGTCTAATAGTCCTTGTGTAGTCCCCCCACCCCTGCACAGTACAAAAAATAGTCCATGTGACCAGTATCATATGGCAGGTATGATGGTGCATCACTTCCTACAGGTTATCAAGACTGAGGCTTCTGTCTTAAGCATTGTCTTATTCTCTCCTCCTTCTCTCTTATATCACTCTAGGACATGCAAGTTCCCAAGCTGTGATCACCCCTGTGCAGAAAAGCACATGGAAAAGAACCCAAGCCTCCAGCCAACAGCCAGCAAGGAACAGAGGCATTCCAACCTCCACAGGACTGAGCTTACAGATGCTTCCAGCTGAGTCTTGAGAACTGTATCCCGAGCAACCACTTCACTGAAACCAGGTGAGAGAACCCAAGTGAGAACCACTGAGTAAACCCACATCCAAATTTCTGATCCTCAATTACTGAGAGGTAATACATGATTATTGTTTTAAACTGCTAGGTTTGGGGGCCATTTGTTACACAGCAATGGATAGCTAATACAGTTCCTTAAAACCTCTGTTCTATTAGATAAATTCTGTCTTGGGAAAATCTCAACAAGGCTACACATCCTAATGTCTCTGCATTCAGTCTTCAAGGACTAAGCCACTACCAAACTCTTTCTCAAACTATGACAGAATTAGAAAAGATGGGAGGTCACAGGCAAGAAACAGAAAAGATCATTCACTTGCCAAGTATTTCTGGTCATAATTCAGGAGATACATCAAGCCAGAACGCCAAAATACAACCTAAATTCAATACAGCCACAGGATGTGACCTTAGCAAAATGACAAATGGAACTTTATTTTTTTTTTTAATTTCTTTTTCAACGTTTATTTATTTTTTGGGACACAGAGAGACAGAGCATGAACAGGGGAGGGGCAGAGAGAGAGGGAGACACAGAATCGGAAACAGGCTCCAGGCTCTGAGCCATCAGCCCAGAGCCCGATGCAGGGCTCGAACTCACGGACCGCAAGATCGTGACCTGGCTGAAGTCGGACGCTTAACCGACTGCGCCACCCAGGCGCCCCGACAAATGGAACTTTAACTCCATGACTAACCTGAATTCCAGAGTGAGAGAAAATGCAATGCAGAAAATTAACCGCTATATTCTTGGAACCGTTAAGAGGAAGCACTTAAAAATATCAAGAGAATAGTGTTACACAAAACCAAGAGAAGCCCACTTAAAGACTAAATGAATTGAAGTGGGAAGGTCATGCATTAAAGTCGCTCCTATCACAAGGGAAATAAACAGAACAGGCTTTGGAGGAAGAAGAGAGATGACTGTATCTTCAATCTGTCATCTCCAGCTTCTGATAATCTTCTAAAAGCTTTGAAAATTGCTTTACTTCCATAGAAACTGTCATTAACAAGTTTGATCACATACAGCTTCTCCTGAAATGTAACATGATTATGAAGCCATGCTGTGTGTGAATTCACTTATCTTCCGACGGACACATTCAACCACCCGATGAAGCAAATCAGACCAAAGTGGAAAGCAACCGCCAGACAGCAAATAGTTTAGGGAGCTGTTGTCTGCCTTCCCTCCATCTGTTTATCCTGTTAAGTTATGAGCAAAGTTGAGCCTCTGTAGAAGTCTGAAGACACATACATCAAAAAGTCTCTGTATTTCCTACTTAAATGCTGACAAAAGTGTAAAACTCATTTTACTAGTTTATTTTCACATGGATATTGATCCTCATTTTCTTCCTCAGTGAAGGGAAATCAGCAGTGATGATAAAGCACCCAAAAGGAGTCACACTGGGGTGCTCGGCTGGCTCAGTCAGTAGAGCATGCAACTCTTGATCTCAGGGTCATGAGTTCAAGCTCCATGTTGGGTGTGGAGCCTACTTAAAATAGAACTTTAAAAACTCTAGATTAAAAAAAAATAAGTTGGATGGTTTAAAAAATAAAAACAAAAGGAGTCACATTTAAGGTCAGTGTTACTGTCTTCCATGACTGAATGAAAAACACTATCATGCATTACAACTGCAAAGGCAATCTACATGTGATGGGCTTCTCTAAAATGGACAGATTTCTGCACTTGCGTCATAACATATTCTGTTTTGCAAAGACCTCAAATGCATTCTTATTATTATTTAAAAAATTGTTTTAATGTTTATTTTGGAGAGAAAGAGAGAGAGAGAGAGAGAGAGAGAGAGAGAGAGAGACAACCGTGAGCAGGGGAGGGGCAGAGAGAGGGAGACACAGAATCCGAAGCAGGCTCCAGGCTCCAAGCTGTCAGCACAGAGCCGAATGTGGGGCTCAAACCCACCAACAGCGAGATCGTGACCTGAGCTGAAGTTGGATGCTTAACCGACTGAGCCACCCACCCAGGCGCCCCTGAAATGCATTTTTTTAAAGGCCTTTATTTTTTTTTTCAACGTTTATTTTTGGGACAGAGAGAGACAGAGCATGAACAGGGGAGGGGCAGAGAGAGAGGGAGACACAGAATCGGAAACAGGCTCCAGGCTCTGAGCCATCAGCCCAGAGCCCGACGCGGGGCTTGAACTCACGGACAGCAAGATCATGACCTGGCTGAAGTCGAATGCTTAACCGACTGCGCCACCCAGGCGCCCCTAAAGGCCTTTATTTAAATCCAGTGTCTAACTGGTCAGAATTATTCCTTTCCCTTTCTCATCTTTCCTCTTTTCCTTTCTTTGAGAAAAGAGTATTTTCAATAAAACAGAAAAACCAGAATAATAGGATAAGTTAAGTCTTGATTAATTACCTCATTTTAACTTTGGAAGTAATTCTAGGTTTCCACTGAGTTAGCACAATTTTAATTAAAGCACTCCAGGAGAAAGCTCTAATTATGACTGTTAATAGCTTAGACTTATTAATGGTCTATTTTTCAGGACCTATTTTAACAGTTTATATCATGGGGTGCCTGGATGGCTCAGTTGGTTAAGCCTCTGACTTTGGCTCAGGTTGTGATCTCACAGTTCATGGGTTCGAGCCCCACATGAGGCTCTGTGCTCACAGATCAGAGCCTGGAGCCTGCTTTGTGGATTCTGTCTTCCTCTCTCTCTTCCTCTCCCCTGCTTATACTCTGTCTCTTTCTCAAAAATAAATAAAATATTTTTAAAAAAATTTTTTTAAACCCACCTTGTACATATACTCCATAGAAAGCAGTTAATGTACCAAATTTTACCTTAGGTCCCCAACAAGAGTATGCCATGACTTCATGTATTAGTAATCCATATTAATTTTCTTGTCTGACATGTGACATGTTAGCATGTCAGCCACATTATGACCCTACATTTGATATCTAGGATTCAATAATCCCAAGATACTAGATGCCTGATTTCAGGGTGTGGAATACAGATGTAGTAATGGTGGACCATTTATTCAGTGATTATTTCAGAGGTGGGTAGAGAGATACATTTGAAAAAAATCCATTTCCCCTTGAAGGGAGAAAAAGAATGGATAAGAGGCTGCTCCTTGGAGACAGGGATGTTCTGGAGGTGGAGGCATTTACCTTAGAAAAGAGAAATATTTCTGCCTATGAACAAGGAAAAGTTTCAACACTATTAAGAATATTGATTAAAGGTCTGAGACTTAGTGAAGTTCCATGTCTACTTGTAGACTTTTATAGAAATGCCAATCATTTCTGTGTGGTAGAAAATAAATCCCCAAAAGTTCTTATGTAATGCCCTCAGAAAATACTAGCCTGCAAAATTCCTTTACTAAATTGCCTACAAATATGTAGCCCCTCAAATGCTCTTCAGACCAGTTTGACAGTGTACTGGTTGCCTTATTAATTTATGTGCTGAATAAAAAACGTCTGACATGAGCTGATTTTATATTTAAACAAGAGTCATGACTAACAGCGTGTAGCAGTAATAATAATAATGATAGCACTACCTTATTATAAACCCATCACCAAAAACAATTCCATCCTTCTCAGTCATTTGCGTGATGTTTTCTTCATGATATTTAGAATGTAAAGCATTGAGGAGCTCTGGTCCATGAGTAAAATGTTTGATAAATGACATTTAAATATTCAACCATACAAAGCTCAAAGTCTTCTAAGCCCTGGGAAAAGCAGGCTCCATGATTCTTTTATAATTTTCTTTGACATAAATGAATGGCCAATCATTTCCAAATCAACAAGGAGTTCATAGACAGGATAACAAAACATTACAATCAGACATGGTGTTAATGATCCGTCTGCAGTGGTTCTGAACTGGGGCGATTTTACCCCCAGAGGGCACTTGGCAACATCTGAGGTCATGATTGGCGGCCATAACCAGGCAGAAGGTGCCAGGAGCATTGCATGGTGGGTAGAGACGAGGTTCGCTGCTAACGATCCTACATTGCTTAAAATGTTAGTAGTGCTTATGCTAACAGCTCAGAGCCTGGAGCCTGTTTTAGATTCTGTGTCTCCCTCTCTCTCTGCCCCTCCCCTGCTCACACTCTGTCTCTCTGTCTCTGAAAAATGAATAAACCTTAAAAAAAAAACTTAAAAAAATTTTAGTAGTGCTAACGTTGAGAAAGATAAGTCTACAGTATCAAGGTAAAGTGAATAGAGAAATTAGCAGGCAAAAAATAAGGGGGAAGACAATCACAAATGAAGTGTAATTCCTTCCAATAAAACTCTGTATAAGAATATTATATTAGCCTAAGAAATAGGATGGCAATTACCTTTGAAGTGCACTCTCTGTTTTCAGGTAATATAACTTGTGATTCATTTCAGAATTGATGTCGAACGTTAAGAATAGCAAATTATTTTCATTTCTCACAATAACTTTGGCAAAATGGCAAATTATACGGCAGTTCAACTCAAGTACAATTGCCACCTTGTTTTATGGGCTGTGTTAACTCTCCAAAGGAGTGAAGTATTTCATAGATTTTAATTTCACTTTTGGTAATTTCCTACATGAATTTTGAGGCAAAGTATCCACTTTTCCTTTGGAAAACAGGTGTCCTTGACCAAACCTATACATTATATCTCCTTTCATCATTCGACATTGGAATTGAGATATTATTTCATCCGGGGTACTATAAGTACTTTTTACCAGGGTTTTCATGTTAAAAAGAACCCTACCAGGCCTTTCTCTTGGGGGCACAAAGAGAACCAACAGATTTCACACCTTTCAGAAGCTATGAACATGCCACCGTATTCAACTGTAAATCTTACTCACCTTTGTACATATATTTGTTTTTTTAAGAAACTGTTCCAAGTTTCATGAGCACATTATTTTCAAGAGGAAACAGAAGTCTTTATGTCCATAAGAGCACAACTTAATGTTGCAGAGACCCAAAATCTACAGAAGTATTTATAAGCAGAAACAAACCTCCAACCCTCAAGAAGAAACCTTGTGGTATGTGTAAGTGGCAGGATGTAATAATTTTCCATATGTGTTACAAGAATATTAAAGTAAGAATTCCCAAAAATCCTCACCTAGAGAGAAAATGATGAATAACATGATAATAAGAATCATTCTAGTCTTTTTTTTAAAAAGCATGCCTAGGGGCACCTGGGTGGCTCAGTTAAGTGTCTGACTTTGGCTCAGGTCATGATCTCGGGGTTTGTGAGTTCAAGCCCCGCATTGAGCTCTGTGCTGACAATTCAGAGCCTGGAGCCTGCTTTGGATTCTGTGTCTCCTCCTTTCTCTGCCCCTCCCATGCTCATGCTCTGTTTCTCTGTCTCTCAATAATAAATAAAACGTTAAAAAAAATTTTTTTAAAGAAAAAGCACACTTAAACTATAGTCTGTAACTACCTCTCTCCAAATATGCCCAGGATGATATTACATGCTGACAAGATAAATTCCTCACCAATAAATAGTATTAGATGTTAAAAGTGAAGTGGTATTTGAGGGAACTAAGGATTTTAATTATTTCCTGATGGAGCATACAGCAAAACTCACAAAGCCCATTGAGAAGGCTTTGATTTCATATCCTGAGAGCCCAAATGATCACTTCCCATTCCCGGCCCCACCTTGCACAGGGAATCCAGTTCAATTCATTCAGCTGATGTCTGGCAGTTTTTAGGGCAATGCAAATCATCCCAGGGATGGAATACATATTAATCCATGACCAGAGGAAGCAGGCCCTTTGGATCTAATCAGGAATTAGATTTCAGGAGATGCTACTTTATTGTGAAGGAAAATGGACACATTCAACTGTCAGGGCATGCCAGATAGAGAGGTTTTCCTTTGCATCTGACCAAACGCAACACACCTGACTGTAACTGAACTCTTTAAAATATACATCAAAGCCCATGCAATACAGAATAAATCATCCCTGTGTTGTGGGATAGGGGGTCTACCATTTCAGGCAGAAGTCAGCTCAGAAGAGAAGCATGCAATACTAGAAACCTTCAACATTACAAAGTTAAAAGTCAGACACTGCACAGGTCAATTCCTATAATCCACTCTGAGTGTTCTTGTCTAGAATATTCTCAACTCTGTAGGGCAGCCATTATACATCTGTTGTGGGTCTGTTTGTGTTACTTCTTGGCTAGAAAGCACACTTATTGCAGAAGGCAATTCTCTAGAAATGTTTTACACATCGTTTTCTAAAGTAGCACACAAGTTTCCAACAGAGCTCACATATCTTGGAAGCCATGACAACCATGCATAGGTTACAGTGGGGCATAAAATTTGCCAACTGTCCCTGGGTTTTCTAAACCCATCTTCTCTTTAGCACTTTGGTTTCAACTATCCTTAATTTTGAGCCACTGGACGAGATTAAGAATCATATTTACGTTGTAAGAAACATGCCTTTTTTTTTTTCAACGTTTATTTATTTTTGGGACAGAGAGAGACAGAGCATGAACGGGGGAGGGGCAGAGAGAGAGGGAGACACAGAATCGGAAACAGGCTCCAGGCTCTGAGCCATCAGCCCAGAGCCCGACGCGGGGCTCGAACTCACGGACCGCGAGATCGTGACCTGGCTGAAGTCGGACGCTTAACCAACTGCGCCACCCAGGCGCCCCAAAACATGCCTTTAAAAAGGCAATTTTGGGAGGAGAGCCTGGGTGGCTCATTCGGTTAAGTGCCCAACGTCAGCACGGTTCATGAGTTCACCCTGCGTCTGGCTCTGTGCTGACAGCTCAGAGCCTGGAGCCTGCTTCAGATTCTGTGTCTCCCTCTCTCTCTGCCCCGCCCTGCTCATACTCTGTCCTTCCCTCTCTCTCTCTCAAAAATAAACATTAAAAAAATTTTTTTTTAATAAAAAGGCAATATGGGGGAAATGTATCCATTTAGAACTTGCTTGTGAAAACCAGATTCAGAAAAGCTCTTTCCTTATAGTACTTTGTCATAGAGACATTTGAGAAGAGCTAAAATAAAAGATATTATTTCATAACCACATTCTTATTGAATTCACCATCCCCTTGCCAGGAACACTGACAATTTTCTCAGACATTTTTTTGATTTGGTACTTTTAGGTAAGGTCACTGATGGAAAACAAAGAATAATTTAATTAAAATACTCTATAGCATTTTGGACACCATCAGTCCCCAGAAGGTGAAGCATTGATATTTGAAGATCACACAAAGAAAATAAATTGAAAGTCTCTCTTCTGGGAAAGAGACTTTGCTTCCATTGGAATTCTTCAAAGTTCCTCTTTTGAATTGCTGGCATATTAAGTACAAATTCATAAAACTTCTGTGATTTCAGAGATCAGGCAGTGCAAATTCTAAAGAACATCACATAAATTAGGGTCTCCAAAGAGAGGCCTCAGTTTTCTGATTCTACCTATAGGCCCTAGAGATGCTCTTTTTTTTTTTTTTAAGTTTATTTATTTTGAGAGAGAGAGAGCATGATCAGGGGAGAGGCAGAGAGAGAATCCAAAGCAGGCTCTACGCTATCAGTGGAGAACCCAATGCAGGGCTTTTATGACCTCACGAACCGTGAGATCATGAGCTGAGCCAAAACCAAGAGTCAGATGCTTAACCGACTGAGCCACCCCGTCAGTTACCCAGGCACCCTGAGATGCTCTTGAATGTGTTCACTAAGAATGTCTAAGTTATTAGGAGTAGCACTATTTGCAATAGGAAAAATTGGAAGTATTTTCAATACAATTAATAAGAGAATGTTTATAAACTGGGAGAGTCATTGAAACAATCACCTAAAAGACTAAATTCACAGGGCACCTGGGTGGCTCAGTTGGTTAAGCATCTGACTTCAGCCAGGTCATGATCTCACAGTTTTTGAGTTCGAGCCCTGAGTCAGGCTCTGTGCTGACAGCTCAGAGCCTGAAGCCTGCTTCAGACTCTGTCTCTCTCTCTCTCTCTCTCTCTCTCTCTCTCTCTCTCTTTCTCTCTGCCCCTCCACCACTCATGCTCTGTTTCTCTCTCTCAAAAATGAATAAACACTTTTAAAAAAATTTTTTTAAAGACTAAATTCAAATTGAATGTACCAACATGGAAACATCTTTTATTTTTTAACTTTATTTGTTTATTTTGAGAGACACAGAGGACAGTATGAGCAGGGGAGAGGAAGAAAGAGAGAATGCCAAGTAGGCTCTGCACTATCAGCTCAGAGCCCAACATGGGGCTAGAACTCATGAAACCATGAGATCATGACCTGAGCCAAAACCAAGATTTGGGCGCTTAACCAAATGAGCCACCAGGCGCCCTGGAAATGTCTTAATATATACTGAAGTGAAGTGGAAAATTTTTATGCACAAATGCAGATATACTCTATATATAATATGTAATATGTATATGAAGCTATGTATGATCCATTCCTCTATATTTTTCCATTTTTCTATAAGTTTCTCTATAAGTTCTATATGTTTCCATTATGGAGTATGACATTCCCACACACTGTATTTCTCCTCACATCCAGAAGGTCAGGGTCACTCTAATTGTTAAGAACCTGTGAATACCCCAATGGCAGATAAAAGAAAGGTGAGGGAGAACAAGTCTATTCTTCCTGCTCTACAAAACCTATGCAACCTACAACTTTCAATGCATGGATATTTCTTCGAGTGAGAATTCAAAATTAAAATAACATAGTGGGTATTAAGAAGGCTGGAATGGTTGAAGACTTTGGCTTCATAGTTAATGTTGTCAGTCGTAGAATTTCAAAAATTAGATAAGAACACTGTGAACAGAGGCACTCTTCTACCCCCTTGGTTAATATTTATTAAGTGCCTTTGCATGATGCCTTGCCCATAATAGATACTAAATAAACATTTGTTGAAGTAATAAATGGTGCTGGTAGTTCAGTTTAAGGTGCACATTGTTAGGTTGGGATAAAAGTGAGGGTTGTACAGAATTGAGAAATGAGCCATTACAGTCATCTCCAAGGGCTTGTCTACAAAGTCTTTGTAAAAAGTTCCCTTCCCTTGCTCAGGCTTGGCATGGGATGACCTCATAAAATCAATACAACTTCCTAATCCCTAAGACCCAGAGCAGGTCCCACATTTTTCATCTTTACTGCTTTACCACAACTAGAGGTCCCAATACGATACACCCTGCAAATGGCAATCATTTGTAGTAATAAGGTTTTTTCCCCATGCACAATGCAGCTTCGTTTCAGGCTACATGAATTCAAAGAAGTCATAAGGACGTCAGCCATAAAATGATCATCCACAGGTGAAAGAGTATACTTATGATTACCGTGCAAAGCCAGTAGTCCCCAAGGTATTTATCATCAGGGTTAGGCATCAGGAAACAAATATGGAGATGAAGGGAGCATGGCTCCCAAAAGAAGCATTTACAGAGAGCAAAGCTTTGGAATTCCAGAATTTGAGCTAAGTTTTAAATCTAGAGGGGGAAGTCTGTAAGGAGGTAGAAACATATCCCCATGTGTGCAGTAAGGTGAGTAATAAGGATGTAAATATATACAGAGGGGTTGTGCTCTGCCCCCCTAAGAAGAGGAAAAGGGGAAACTGTGTGATGCTTTTGAAAAACATATTCACTGAATAATCTGTAAATCTCATTGGACTCCCCCAGTGATCTTCTAAAATGTTTTAGTCAAAGAAACAATAATGGCATTTGAAAGGCAATGGGAAACACTGAAGTGTCAACGTCCGGCTCCCACTCAGAAGGCATTTCCCTTGTGGGGCATGTGTCATAGTAGGGAAATGTGAAAGGTTTTTGTTGTTGTTGTTGATGTCATTTTCTACCATCTGGCATGATGTGGCTTCCCAGCTGAGGACAAAAGTCCTGGAATGCCTACCTCCTTTGTAAAAATGGCTTTTGCTTTGGTACTTTTAGACATGGTGCATGTAAGAACATTAGCCCCCCCCCCAAAAAAAAAGAAAAGAAAAGAAAAATTAGGGACCAGTGGAATATCAAAATGAAAAAGTAAAGATGAGTGCTTGAAAGCCAGACCACAAGGTCTTACTCAATTGTTAAAACTGGGAAACAAATATGACTTTGAGCCTCCTTGTAGGCCAAAGCAAAAAAGCATACATATAATAAATACAAAATGATTTGCAAGAAAAGAGGATCTTGAGATCGTGGAGACATTTTTTTTGTGGATTTTCATAGGAATGACACAGTTATAGTTCAAAAAACCTGGTTTTTAAAGGCCTGACGGACCTTAAAATAGGATTAAGGATATCAAAAGAAATTTACACAATTGTGGGTTTGGAAAAATTGGAGATCGTTTTGAGAATGTATTCTCTGATAAGATATTAGGTACATAAAGACATGCCCAGACTGAAACTGAAAGGATGGAGAAAAATATTTCATGCAAATGGAAAGAAAAGGGAAGTTGGAGTAGCAATACTCCTACCAGACCAGACTGACTTTAAAACAAAGACTGTAACAGAAGACGAAGAAGAGCATTACATAATGATAAAGGGATCATTCCAAGAAGAAGGCAAGATATTCATAAATATTTATGCACCCAACACAAGAACACCTAAATATATAAAGCCAATACTAACAAACATAAAGGCAGAAATTGACAGGAATACAATAATAGGAAGGGACCCAAATACCTGATTTACATCAATGGAAGATCAAACAGACAGAAAATTAATAAAGAAACACTGGTCTTAAGTGACACATTAGACCAGGTGGACTTAACAGTTATAAACTGAACATGTTATCCAAAACCTGCAGAGTACACATTGTTTGCTAGTGAACACAGAACATTCTCCAGGAGTGAACACATGTTAGGCCACAAAAGAAGTCTCAAAAAATTTAGAATAATGAAATCATACCAAGCACCTTTTCCAACCACAATAGCGTGAACCTAGAAATCAATTACAAGAAGAAAATTGGAATAAACACAAACATGTGGAGGTAAATCAACATGCTACTAAACAGCCAATAGGTCAATAAATCAAAGAAGAGATTTAAAAAATATCTTGAGACATATGAAAATTGAAACACAATTTTCCAAAATCTATGGGACACAGCAAAAGCAGTTCAAAGAGAGAAGTTTACAGCAATACAGCCTTATCCCAATAAACAAGAAAAATTCCAAATAAACTAACTTTACACACAAAGGAACTAAGAAAAGAACAAAGCCCAAAATTAGTAGAAAAAAAAAGGAAATAAAGATCATAACAGAAATAAATTAAATGGAGACTGAAAAAGTAGAAAAGATCAATAAAACTAAAAGCGGGTTCACTGAAAAGACAAAAAACCAGACTCATCAAGAAAAAAAAGCAAGAGCCCAAATAAACAAAATCAGAAATGACACTACAGACATACAAAGGATTATAAGAGACTACTATAATTATACACCAACAAATTGGAAAACCTAGAAGAAATTGATAAGGGGAAACACACAACCTTCCAAAACTGAATCACGAAGAAACATAAAATCTGAATAAGACCACAAAAAATCAAATTGAACCCGTATTTTAAAAAACTCTCAATAAACAAAAGTCCAGGACCACATGGCTTTACAAGTGAATTCTACCAAACATTTAAAGAATTAGTATCTATCTTTCTCCAATTATTCCAAAAAAGTTGAAGGGGAAGTAATTCTTCCAAATTCATTCTGTGAGGCCAGCATTATGTTGCTATGAAAACCAAAGATACCACACACACACACACACACACACACACACACACACACATTACAGGCCAATATTCCTGATGAATGTAGATTAAAAAATACCCAATAAAATATCAGCAAACCAAATTCAACAATGTATTAAAAGGATTATATACTACAATCCCTGGGATCTATTCCAGGGATACAAGAATGGCTCAATAATCCACAAATCAATGTGATACACCACATTAACAAAATGAAGGAGAAAAGCCATATAATTATCTCAAAAGAAGCAGAGAAAGCATTTCACAAAATTCTACAACCATTTATAAGGAAAAATCTCAACAAAGTGAGTATAGAGGCAACATACCTCAATATAATAAAGTCCATATATGACAAATCCACAGCTAATATCACACTAAATTGTGAAAAGCCAAAAGCTTTTCCTCTAAGATCAGGAACAAGAAAAGGATGCCCACTTTTACTCAACATACGTTGCAAGTCCTAGCCATAGCAATTAGGCAAGAAAAAGAATTTAAAAGGATCCAAATTGGAAAGGAAGAAGTAAGACTGCCATGATTTGTAGATGATATAACACTATATATAGGAAACTCTAAAGACACGGCCAAAAATCTATTAGAACTAGTAAATGAATTCAGTAAAGTTGCAGGATATAAAATTAACACACAAGAATCTGTCAGATTTCTATACACTACTTAACAAGCTATCAAAAAGAGAAATTAAGAAACAATCCCAGGGAGCCTGGGTGGCTCAGTTGGTTAAGCATCCGACTCGTGGTTTCAGCTCAGGTCACAACCTCACGGTTTGTGAGTTCAAATCCCACATCAGGCTCTACAGTGGTAGTACAGAGCATACCTGGGATTCTCTCTCTCCCTCTCTCTCTGTCCCTCCCCTGCTTGTGCTCTCTCACTCTGACAATAAATAAATAAATAAACTACAAAAAGAGAAACAATCTCATTTATAATTGCATTAAAAACAATAAAATACCTAGAAATAAATTAAACCAGACATTAAAGGCCTGCACTCCGAAAATTCTAAGACATTGATGAAACAAACTGAACACAAATGAATGCAAAGATATTCTGCACTCATGGATGGGAAGAATCAATACTGTTAAAATGTGAATACTACCCAAAGCAATCTACAGACTCAATGCACACCCTATCAAAATACCAACAGAATTTTTCACACAACCACAACAAAAATCCTAAAACTTGTATGGAACTACAAAAGGCCCCAAGTAGCCAAGGAAAACCTTGAAGAAGGGCACAAATGGTAGTATCATGCTCTGTGATTTCAACCTAGACTACAAAGTATGGTACTGGCACAAGAACAGACACTTGGATGGATGGGGCAGAAAAAAGAGCCCAGAAATAGACCGATTCTTATATGGTCAACTAATCTATGACAAGGAAGGCAAAAACAGATAATGAGGAAAAGAGTCTCTTTAATATATGTTGCTGGGAAAACTGGACAGCTACATGCAAAGAATGAAACTGGACCACTGTCTTACACCACAACACAAAAATAAATTGAAAATGGATTAAAGAGCTGAACAGAAGACTGAAACCATGACACTCATAAAAGAAAACATAGGCAGTAAATTCTTAGACATCAGTCTTAGTAGTACTTCTTTGGGCCAATCTCCTCAGACAAGGGCAACAAAAGCTAAAATAAACAAATGAAATTGCATCAAACTAAGAAGCTTCTGCATAGTGAAGGAAACCATCAACAAAACAAAAGGGCAACCTACTGAATGGGAGAAGATATTTGCACATCATACATCTGGTAAAGCACTAAAAATCAAAATATAGAGAGAATTTCTACAACTTAATATTTTTTAAAATCCAATTTTAAAAAGAATAGAGGATACAAATAGACATTAAGAAGGCATCCAGATGGCCAATAGATACACGAAAAGATATTCAAGATCACTCATCAGGGAATGCACATCAAAACCACAAGGAGATGTCCCCTGACACCTGTGACAATGGCTATTATCAAAAAGACAAAAACTGACAACTACTGGCAAGGATTTATAGCAAAGGGAGCCTTTGTACATTCTTGGTGGGAATGCAAAATGGTGCAGCCACCCTGGAAAATAATATGCAGTTTCCTCAAAAAATTAAAAACAGCAATACCACATGATCTAGCAATTCCACTTCTGGGTACTTATCCGAAAAAGAAAACACTAATTCAAAAAGATGTATGTACCTCTATGTTCATAGTAGCATCACTGACAATAGTCAAGTGAAAGAAACTATGTGTCCATCAATAGATAAATGAATAAAGAAGATGTGGCATATAAATGCAATGGAATATTACTCAGCCATAAAAATAATGAAATCATGCCATCCATAACAACAAAGAAGGACCAAGAGGGTATTAGGCTAAGTGAAATCAGTCCAACAGACAAAGACAAATATATCATGATTTCATGATTTTATGTGTAATGTATAAAACAGAACAAATGAACAAACAAAACAGAAACACACTCATAGACTTATTGATACAGGAAACTAATTGTTAGTTATCAGAGGGGGGAGGGGCTGTCTATCTATACACACAGACATACACACTTCTCCCTTGAGAGAATCTTACCTGGAGTGAGAAGAGGCGGTTGTGATATAAAGAAGAATTCTTGGGTATACTGGCCATACGTCATGGATACTATTAAAGTCTATTCTAATTATTAACAATTGGCATAATTTTAGCAAGTGTGAGAACAACTACTGCTCTTTATTACACACACCAGAATGACCACAACACATCACTATGCCATCCATTGAAGCGAGGACAGACACCTTAGTCCTAAAATGGTCCCACCCACAGAATACAAAGAAATTACAAATAAAAACTAGAACTATTTAGGTTGTTCTCAACAAAGCTTGCTGAAAGGGACTCTAACAGTAGCAAGCTGAAATGACCAATGCCTCTTCCTCATGAAGAGTATTAGCCTGAGAAAGTGAGGCTTATGATTTGCCTTCACTAAGGATGGAACTGCCTTAGTAATTAAAAGAAATGCTCAAATAACTTGCCATTTGCATTTTAAGAGACTAAAGAAGCATCTTTTAGACAAAAAATAACCCACACCATTTTGAAGTAGATGATTAAGGGCAAGGGACTTCCCCTATTATAAGACTCTATATTAAAGTAAAACACGGCACTGACACACAGAAAGAAAAATAGGCTATTGAAACTGAATATAGAACTTATAATCAGACTCATGGATATATGGAAACTCTGGGTGTGTGTGTGTGCACGTGCACACATACCACACACATGCAGATTTAGCATTTGTAACACTAACTAAATTATGTATATATCTAAAAACTAGAAACAACCCAAAAGGTCATTCAACAAATGACTATAAATCAAGGAATAGCTATATAGTCATAATATTCAGCAATAAAATTTACAAACAACTCGGGTGCCTGGGTGGCTCAGTTGGTTAAGCACCTGACCTTGGCTCAGGTCATGATCTCACGGTTTGTGAGTTTGAGCCCTGCATCAGGCTCTGTGCTGACAGCTCAGAGCCTGGAGCCTGCCCCTGATTCTGTGTCTCCCTGTCTCTGCCCCACCCCCACTTGCATTCTGTCTCTGTCTCTCAAAAATGAATAAACATTAAAATTTTTTAAATAAAAAAAATTACAAACAACTAATACTTGCAAAAGCATGAATCAATCTCAAAAAATTGGGGCACCTGGGTGGCTCCACCAGTTAAGCATCCGACTCTTGGTTTTGGCTCAGGTCATGATCTCAAAGTTCATGAGTTCAAGCCCCACGTTGGGCTCTGCACTGACAGCTCGGAGCCTCCTTGATATTCTCTCTCTCCCTCTCTCTCTGCCCTTCCTTCATTTGCTCACACATGCTCTCTCTCTCCCAAAATAAATTAACATTTAAAAATCTTAAAAATTGCTATACTAAGTTGAAAGGACCCAAGCAAGAGAGTACAAACTATATGATCCCATTTATATAAAATTCTATCGCATGCACATTAATCTATAGTGACAGAAAGAAAGTTGGCTGTTGCTTGGTGGGATGGACTGCTATCAGCAGGAGGAAATTTTTAGGGTTAAATGTTAATTATCTTCATTGTGGTGGTGGTTTCTCAGATGAATACATAACTTAAAACTAGTCAATGTGTACATTTTCACATTGTGTACTCCAATGATACCTCAATATTGTTTTTAAATGAGAAAGGCTTGGTTCAAAGAGAAGAGGTTCAAAATACAATAGAAGATATAATAGTTATTAGTTGGTTCATTGGCAAACTGGCATGGGTCATAAAGAACAAGTAGGAGTTATTGGACTGAAGTAAAAGGAACCCTTCTACAGTAACAGGAGAGAAGAAGAGAATGTGTGTATATACAGGTAGATTTGCTGGAAGTAAGGCAGCTTTCTCACCTCCACCACTAATGGATCTGAAACTGGCAAGGTTACCTGCTCAGAGTGAGGGGTGGGGGGCAGAGAAGAGGACTTTAAAAAACAATAGGGAAAGCATTTCAGTTACTATTGCTGTAGAATAAACTAAACTGAGTGGCATAAAATAGCAACCATTTGTTACGCTCGAGAATTCTGTGTGTCGAGCATAGGGAGAGGGCACAGCAGAAATAGCTTATTTCTACTCCAAAATGTCTAGGACTTGAGCAGTTCTCTTGAGAGGGGGATGTAACTCAATGACCGGGGCCTGAAATCATCTGAAGTTTCACCCTCTCACATGTCTGAAGACAGATACTGGCTATGGGGTCAGGAACTCAGCTGGGGCTACTGGCTGGAACATCTTCATGTGTCCTGAAGTCTTTCCAGAAGGCTGTTTGGGCTTCCTCACAACATACTGTCTGGTTCTAGAAGAGAAGAAATTCTCCCAGAAGAACCAGGTGGGAACTGTACTACTTTTATGACCTACTTTAAAGCTGTTCCTTTAATAACATGCCTGCCTAAATTTGAAAAGAGGTCACATGGACCCCACCTCTCTGATGGAAGGAACAGCAAAGTCCCATTATTATACCAGCCAGTAGGATATTGTTACGGCCATCTTTGGAAGAATCCACTTGGCAACAGCAAGTTTGGAAAAGCCATTCTATGTGGGAGAGTGAGTAGGAGTGAGTTATACACTGCCAGGCAGCGTGTAAGACCCACCTGAGGTTAGTGATATCTAAAAATAGTAGAACCATCTGCTCTACTCTGGGACTTTCTCCGGCAGTTCTCAGTTGCTATGGAATAAACACCAAGAAAGCCAAAAGCAGAGCTCATCAGGAAGAAGGGTTTGCCAGATGTGAAACACAAGAGGGGAAAGAGAATTTAGGAATGCTGGCAAGAGGGGATGAATCATAGAATTAAGATGGGCAAGAAGAAACTGTTTTAAAAATTGAGGATTCACAGATAATGAGACAATACACTGGTTGCTTATTCTTATCAGCTGGCAAACTTAGTAACAACAACAACAACAACAAAGACGCAATGGCAAGAATAAGAGCAAGTATAGCCCTGGGGGTGACAAGCAGAAAGCCGAAAGCCAGTCTACCTGGGTCTGTACTCAACCCTTACCACTTACTTGCTTTGTAACTTTAAGCATGGTAAACTTTCTCTACCTCAATTGTCTCATCTGTAAAATGGCATAATTGTGCCTTCCTCATGGAATCATTAGGAGTATCAAGTTTCTTATTATATGCAAAGCACTTAAAACAGTGCCTAGCATATAACCAACACTAAATAAGTACATTATTAGTATTAAAAAGTGCCAACATAATTCTTAGTATGTAATGGCTTCATCATATGCCTTCTGTAATTACACTTTTAAAACTGGCTTTAGAGCTTATGCTTAATAAAAGGGAAGGCTGAATGATTCCACTATTTATAGGATCCTTGCACTGCTAAGTTTAAATATGTACATCCCAAATGTGCACCACCAACTCTGGAACTCAATTCCAATCGCAGAATTCCAGTTTTTATGGACACATGCTGGCCCTTTCTTAGGATTTGTTGTGCTTGATTTTTCTTACAGGCAGTGTTATGCCTGTCAGATAACCTGAATTTGGTAAATTTCCAAGACTGCCACTTCTTAAATCCATTCCAGTCACATGTCACCTCCCGATTGTGCAAAGTAAGTTTAGTATCCAACAGTCCTGGCCATCCGTATCTGCATCCAGATGGAAAGAATGTCGTCAGTTCAGCTTAACATCAGTTGTTTAATGTGAATAACTCTAGCACTTAATTTTGATGTTAAAATGGCAAGATAAATCTAAATGGTTGATGACTAAGGTAACAGATCATCTTAATCCAGTTAGAGATTCCATTAGTTCTTAATACTGCATGATACAAGTACTTCTGAGGCTAATTTTTGGCTCAAATGAGTCCAAATGATGCACGTTAAAAACAGATTTCCTGCCTGATTCCATTTGGGGGCCACAAATTTGTTCTAAACATTTCCTATTTTTAAGTTAGATTTATTATGCTACATCTCTCAAGAAAGTAATGCCCAGGTATCCTTTTTGTTTGTTTATTCATTTATTTTGAGAGAGAGGGAGCACGAGCAGGGGAGGGGCAGAGAGAGGGAGAGAGAGGGAATCCCAAGAAGGCTCCTCACTGTCAGTGCAGAGTCTGATTCCAGGCTCGATCCCACAAACTATGAGATCATGGCCTAAGCCAAAACCAAGAATCAGTTGCTTAACCGACTGAGCCACCCAGGCGCCCCTGTCCAGGTATCCTTTTGAACATTTCTGTAATCCTTCCTGTAAGATACAGTACCGTTCACCAGAAATTGGCAACTCATTTATCCTGAGAAATCGTGTTCATTCCGTGAGTTTCAAAAGACAACAGACACCACCCCGCTCCCCCAACCTTGAATAATGGAACACCTGTTTCTCCCAACATTCTCTACCCATGAATGAAGTAAAGCATACTAAAAATGAGGCACAGAAAACTTGCTAATTTCTAGTTACTATCCCAGCAGCAAAATCATACCAGTCTTCTAACAATTTCTTTCATTACAAGAATTTATTGACCACTTAAGTATTTTGTAAAGCACTGCAAATGCTTCTTTCCCAATGACCTTCACATAGGGATCCTTTAACCATGCTAAACAGTGTGTGTAAGAGGACACACAGCCTGTCTCCCCCATGTTACCAGGGAGGGCAAGAAGAAACAGACTCCCCAATGCCCTGGCTGAAGGGGAGAAGACCATGAAAGCCATAGGTAGTCAAGTCCACACAAAACAGACATGACAGCAACATGCAAAAACCTGCCCTAAGGCAAAACATTCTATTTCCAGATATAGGGAAAATAGGAATATAGCTACAATCTGATCAATCATCATCATGTATCCAAAGAAATTCTATGACATCCAGAAGGAGACATAGTGCAGAGAAATCATGCTTACATGAGAACCAAACAAGTAGAGAGGATCATCCACTCACAGGAGCCTGGTTTAGGAAATATCTCGGGTAGCAAGCAGCCCAAAAAAGCAACTTTTAGTGACCTAGAAAAATGCTTACAAATAGATGGTGCTGATTTACATATACCACCTGTATGACAGTAATAGCTCTCTCTCCCTGAAAATAAGTAAATTGGCATTTCCAGCATTGCTGGAAACAGGTACTTGCAGTGTGCTTGCAGAATCAGATTTCTGAGCCTGCAGCATGGGTAACAAAATCAGTCCAGAGGTCTGTCTTCCATCCTGCTGTCCTGTGGTTCCACCCATGCCATGCACACCTTCCCATCTTGCCAGAGCCCGAAAATAGCTTCCATGTCAAACCTCCCAAGAGGAAGGCTGTATTACAAAACCCAAAAGCCGGGTTCCTTTGGTTACTAACATCTCCTGTGGACTCCCATTTCCCCAAACATGCCATAAGAGTGGTATTTCTCAGGGTCTTCTCTTGCTCTTTTTAATTCTGATGCTTCACACATCTCACTCAATCTCATAATCTAATGATCTTGGTGTCATCCAGGTTCCCAATAGGAAACAGAGGGCACACTCCAAGGGGGGCAAATTGTGTAGGGTGTATCTAAAAAGAAGCTATTTACAAAGAAACAGAGAAGATATGAGGGACCATAATGTGATAGTGCAGTAACTTAGGGCAGGCCAAAGGAGGAAACACCACTGACCGCAAACCTAAAGGGACTAAGAGCATGATGGGTGCAATTTTGTAGAGGGTCACCTTGAGAGAAGAAGTGACCTTCTAATGAGGGACACAAACAGACTGAAGCAATCTGCGAAGGAGGGAAACAAATAAATAAAATTGACCTCACTCTCCCATATTCTCCCACTGACCATCCTTCTGGGGATCTTTGGGAGAAATTCCTTTTGGTCATTCACATTTCTACACATCTTGAGAGCAGAGGCACTGACTGCCTTTGTTACAGACTACCTTTCCAAGGATGTTGGTATAGCACACAATCTTGAAGATAAACATTGTGTCTCCCTCCAGAGTCAAGGGCAGGCATTGCTCACTGCCCATTATAAAAGATGCAGACTCTCCAAGTTCACGGGTCTCCTGTGTAGGTGCTGCTGGCCTTCTTCACATTTTCTTGTGAATATATTAGGGGCTGGGGAACAGACACAATAAAATTCTGATAACACTAGCTACCACTATTGCTATAAAAGGATATACTGTGTTTTGTTTTCTTTGTTTTGATTTCAAGTTTTTATTTAAATTCTACTTAGTTCCCATATATAGTAAAATTGGTTTCAGGAGTAGGATTCAGTGATTCATCACTTACCTCTAACACCCAGTGCTCATCCCAGCAAGTGCCCTCCTTAATGCCCATCACCCATCTAGCCCATCCCCCCACCCACTTCCCATCCAGCAACCCTCAGTTTTTTCTCCATAGTTCAGAGTCTCATATGGTTTACTTCTGTCTCTTTTTTACTCCCTTTCCCTATGCTCATCGGTTTTGGTTTTTAAATTCTACGTATGAGTGAAATCATATGGTATTTGTCTTTTTCTGACTGTCTTATATCACTTGCAAATGGCAAGCTTTCATTTTTTTTTTTGATGACCGAGTAATATTACACTACACACACACACACACACACACACACACACACACACACACACACTACCATATCTTCTTTTTAAAGTTTATTAATTTATTTTGAGAAAGAGAGAGAGAAGGGGGAGGGGCAGAGAGAGGGAGAGAATCCCAAGCAAGCTCTGCACTGTAAGCACAGAGCCTGATGTGGGGATCAACCTCACAAATCATGAGATCATGACCTGAGGCAAAACCAAGAGTCAGACACTTAACTGACAAAGCCACCCAGGTGCCCCTATACCACATCCTCTCTATCCATTTATCTCTATCCATAGACATTTGGGATGTTTCCATAAAATGTTGCTACAAATATTGAGGTTCATGTGCCCCTTCAAATCAGTATTTTTATAATAAGTGATATAGTTATTTTTCAACTGACCAGGAGTCCTGTGTCTTCTTTGCTTCTGTGGCGAACTGACTCATTTGCTCCTAAGTAAGGTAAAACCTGAAGCCCTTCATAGTTCTTAACAGACATCCCAATGGGCAGAACCTAACCTGAAGTCAGAGGGCAGAGCTATCATCTGATTCATAGAGGTCAGCCTTCTGGAGCGAGAACAGGAGAGGAGTGCATCTGAAGGGGCAAGGGGATGTATCTGCCACATCATCTGAATGCTACTAACTGTCCAGTCTGTATCTCTGGGCTTGACAGCAAATATCCTGAGCTTCTGACTCATACGTCTAATTGTTCACCGGCCATGCCATGGGCAACCAACTCCCAAGGTTTTCAACTTCAGGGAATGACACCATCATCCATCTGTCCAGCTGCCTAATCTTTGTTTTATTCTTGACTCATCTTTCTCACTCCCAAACCTCATCTTGTCAATCCAAATTCACCTCTAGCTTGTTCCTTGCTCTTCATCTCTATTACCACCAGCCTATCAGGCCAACGCCATCTCCCTGTTGGAAGACATATCAACTTACCCTTTTTGCTTCATCGTGACTAGCTCCCCTTGAGTTCTCTCAATACTTGAGCCACCATGATATTCTTCCAGTTCCTCCTAGTAGCCCTGTGACATCCCTTGACACATCTTTCATACACGCTGACTTCTCTTTTGGGAACGTGTTTTCCTCCCCTCTTTTCGTGGGTAACTCCTGTACATCCTTCTGATCTCTGATCAAGTGTTTCTTCCTTAGAGACGCTCCCCCAACCCCTCAGCTAGGCCCGGTCTTTCTTTCAGACTAAGAACCAGACTAAGTTCTCTATGAAGGCAGGAACCAATTTGTTCTTGTCCTCCATGATAATGGCAGCTCCAAGCACGATGCCTCCACAGAGCAGGTTCCGGTATATATATGTCACATGAATGAGTGCAATGAAACACAGTGGCTCGGATCCCAGTCAAATAAGGCACCCCTCAAACATGCCTACTATGTCAGGGCTGACTAGATCAATAAAAGATTTCTATATGCGAGTAACTCACCTAACATAACGATAATGTTGGATCAGAGGATCTCTTTTTGAGCTGCTTGGGAATTTTTAGCCAAGTGGGCAGTTACCAAAGAAATACTTTCAAGACATATGAAATTTAGAGCACATAACTTTTAAGGGTTCATTGTGCTGGAATGAAAATTTGCTACCCAAATATTTTTCATGATTTTCCTGACATTTTTTGAAACCTAAAGCATCACTTTAAAACAACATAGGTGACATCTCCCCTAGAGCAATCTGAGCCTAAATTAATGTAGCAGAAACAGAAATGGTAATTACAACTATCACTGAGACATTTTCATTCCTATTCCAAAGCATTTATTCTCATCCACAACATCCAAGCTTTGACTTTCTGGTTTTAATAGCATTTTTTATATTTAAAAAGAAATGTATAAAATGAAAACCAGGGCCTCGCTCCACATGAGTAAGAACACAATATAATTTATCTGTCACTATCTTACTGCTCTGAGAACAAGAACACTTTCATTTCCTCACTTTTATCTACAGAGGTACAGTGTTAACATTGCATGAAGACAAACATTGGTATTTTCACTCCCTATTTAATCGAGAAATGTGATACAGAGTCCATTTCCCTTAGTGCCATGCAGAGGCTTTATTTTTAAAGACAGTCCCACCCATTCCAAAGGCAAACACCTGAATAAGGCATCAGAAACACATCTTTCCACCTTTTTTCAAATTTTCAGTTCTGGGTCAGCAGCAGCTGGGATGGCAACCCCAGGTCAGCTCTGCCACTAGCCAGGAAGTAAAGAAAAAAAAAAAATTCCATGAAGCTTTTTAATTTGGGGAGAGGGCCTTCATAATTCTTCATATGCTTAGTTTGATTGGGCTGTTCTTTGACCAATTTGTTTGTTTGTTTGTTTGTTTGTTTTTTAGGACGTCTTTTCTATGTTATTCTTTGTTGCAACTGAAGCTATTATGGATAGTGACAGCAAACCTACAACTGATTTTCCTGATGCTTCTTTTACAACCCTTTTTCTGCCCCAATAGTGGGGGTAGGGGGCTCTGGAATGACAAAACAGTATAATAAAGACACAATGGAATAAAGGAGAGAAGTGGGTGGGGGGGGATACCTAAGTTTTTGCCCCTCACCTGTTACCATATAATCTTTAACTCAGTTTCCAAAATTAAAAAAAAAATGTGTGTGACAAGGTTAACTCTAAGGTCCTTTAAGCTCTGCGATTTCTTTTAAGATTTTTTAAAGTTCATTTATTTATTTTTGAGAGAGAGTGTGTGTGTGCACGTATGTACATGCAAGCAGGGGAGGGGCAGAGAGAGAGAGACACAGAATCCGAAGCTCTGAGCTGTCAGCACAGAGCCCAACGCAGGGCTCAAACTCACAAGCCGTGAGATCATGACCTGAGCCGAAGTCGGACGCTTAACTAACTGAGCCCACAGGTGCCCCTAAGCTCTGTGATTTCTATTGTCATAAAGAGATAGTAAAAAAAAAAAAATCACTTCCTTCTCAAGTGGAACTTAGAACTGTTTTTATGCCTGAAAGTTTCTCATGATATTTGGTTTTAAAAAATAATGAGGATGAGGTTGCTATTTGCAACAGACTAATCTGTAGGAATCAATACAAAACATTTTTGGTTTTATTTCTTTACAGCCATTGATAAGTACACAGAAAAATAAAAGCAAATTCTAAAATGCTCATTAGCGAACATCAATCTACAGCATGAGGTATTTGTGTAATGGTTTGCTTGCTCAAGTCAATTTGCTTGCCATCAAACTAGAAATTCACACTGTAATCAAAGTAGGAATTCCTAGCTAAAACTTAGGTGGTAAAATACAAAGTGCACTTATACAAACGTTAACAAATATTGGAATCAAATTACTCATAGCATCTTTCAGGGACTAATTGTTCCATGTCTAGACATTACTTTCACACCAAGTATCTTTCTGGGGTTAACAGTTTAGAAAGAACACATGCGTACAGGGTATGGAGAGCAATACCCCAAGACCCCTAACTCTGTAGGATCCACAGAGGGTATCAGGCAAGCTCAGGGCACTAAGCTAATGACTAGAAGTTGGCCATATAGACACAGATATTCCAGATCTAGCCCCAAACAAAAGGTTTCACTGAGTGGCTATCTAGCTACTTGATACAAACCTCATTCTGTATGTCAACAAATCTCCAAATTTTACTCTCAGGATCTCTTTACAATTGTAAAAATTAGTGGGTAGCCCAGGAAAGCCTCTGTCTCTATGGGCTATATCTGTTTGGTTTTTTTTTCCAACGTTTATTTATTTTTGGGACAGAGAGAGACAGAGCATGAACGGGGGAGGGGCAGAGAGAGAGAGGGAGACACAGAATCGGAAACAGGCTCCAGGCTCCGAGCCATCAGCCCAGAGCCTGACGCGGGGCTCGAACTCACGGACCGCGAGATCATGACCTGGCTGAAGTCGGACGCTTAACCGACTGCACCACCCAGGCACCCCTGTATCTGTTAATATTTACCACATAGGAAACTAAAACCAAGAAATCTCTTAAAGATGTATTAATGAATTAATTTTAAAATGGTAAGAACTATATTGGAAGATAGATAACATATTTATATGAAAAATAATATTGTAAAACAAAAAATATGATACAAGTGGCACTGTTTCACACAGTTTTGCCCACAGTTTTGCCACAGTTTATGTCTGGCTTAACGAGAAACAATTTCCTACATGTTTCTGCATTTGATCCATTGCAATATGTTGCTTAGGTTGAAGCATATGAAAAAAATAATTTGGTCTGGTCCAGATATGTAGTTGGAAAGCAAGAGATTTTGACTTTTCATTCCGTTGTAGGTATTCTACATAAACTCTATGAACAAATCTAAAACAAAGTTTATGATAATTCATTAGATTTTAAAAAGCAACTTGTTGATCAATATGTAGAGCGACTTCTTCTTCTTCTTCTCCTTCCCCTTCCTCTTCTCCTTCTTCTAAGTAGGCTTCACACCCCACTGTGGAGCGCAATACAGGGTTTGAACGTATAACCCTGAGATCATGACCTGAGCTGAGATCAAGAGTCAGACGCTTAATCGACTGAGCCACCCAGGTGCCCCTGTAGAGCAACTTCTGATTTTTGAAAAAGAAATATTCTGGGACGTGCTTCTCCTCCCCCTCGTCTTCTTCCTCCCTTACAAATCCCAAAGTCCCATCCCCGAAAATCTGCTTCACCATAGAGTGGAACTTGGGTATCTGTATTTATTAAAGTTCCTCATTCAAGATTGAGAGAATGGTGATAACTCTAAATGGAGGTTACTTTGAATGAAAGGTCAAGTTAATAATAATGTTATTGGCTATTGATGTAAAAATATACATCCACCTTCTAGCTCCAAGGAGAAACAGATTTGGATTCTCCATGTGGTCAGCAAACCTATAATCTCCTGTCAACTGGAAGAGCAGAACACAGAACTTTAAGGAAATTTTATTTTCTGACTCTTGATAAAAACAGTATAGAATCATATAACTCATTCATCTACTCCAAAATACTTATTGAACACCTCTAGGTCCCAAGCACTGTGCTGGATGGTGGAGATATGATGGTGAATAAAATAGGCACACACTAGAATTAATCCTTCTAAACTTGGTCATCCTGAAACGAAGACTCTTTGTTGTAGTTTGTCACAGATAAAATATTAACAGACTCAAGACAACAAACATACTTACAGAATATTCTCTTGAGGTACAGAGCACACTAACACATTTCCTTGCACAAATAGAACAGAACATTCACTGGATTCACTGTCCATCTGTTTTCTGACCCAAAAAAAACTTCAGAATTTCAACAGTTGGTCTGAAATTTTCTCCGTATGTTTGAAAAATATTAATGTTTTTAGCTATAAATGTAAATATTAACGTGATAAAGATATTAATCTAAATAGAGATTACTGCAAAATTTTGACCACCTGGTCAACATATAAGCTAGAAGCAGTGATTTAAGATATTTTCCTAAAATTCTCTTCTTTGGAAGGTTACATTTAACTTAGTTCCATTTAAAATATTTCTTAATGTTTCCTTATGCTCTTTATAGCAATTGATTTAAAAACAACAAACTTCAGGGGTGCCTGGGTGGCTCAGTCATTTAAGCGTTTGACTCAATTTTGGCTCAGGTCATGATTTCACGGTTCATGGGTTCAAGCCCCAAGTTGGACTCTGTGCTGACAGTGCTGAGACCGCTTGACTCTCTTTCTCCTCTCTCTATGCCCCTCCCTCCCTCTCTCTCTCAAAATAAATAAAACAACTAACTTCAGTGTGATGTCACTGTAATTGCTCACCGTATAGTTTCCTTCAATGTTTCCATTTTCCAGATTTGCAATATCACTACATTTCTTTATCACTATGCAGTGGAGTCCATGCCTCCCAGAACATGCCTCTTTGGCATAAGGATTATTTTGAGCTGAAGGAAGATAATCAAGACCCAGCAGACTGAACAGAACCTTTTTACCTCCCCCTTAAATGCCTAAAAGAAAGGGGACCTGTCTCAGAATGAGAGCTATTACCAGAGATAATTCTTGTCACTTAAGAGACTTATCTGCATGTCAGGGCAATCATATGATGACCAAAGCATTTTATCACCTTCTCTCATCTTCCTGTGAACTGCCTCCCCCCTTTGAAGCCCCAGTACCCTATACTTTTCCTTAGTTCAGGATGGTATATAAGCCTCAATTGCCTGGCTGCTTTGGAGTCTCCTATCTTTGTGGAGCTAGGGTAAAGGTATAATTATTTTTCCTCCCCTCTACCTATTTACCCAAGCAATTCTTGTTTAATTCATTTCACCTTCTCTCATAAATCATTTTGTCAGCTCCTTATAATTCTTGTTGCTTTTTTATGATTCCTCCTTGATTTCTGGAACTAATAAAGTAGTTGGTACTTAGCTTGGCAGGCTACGTTTCTTTAAGACATAGGTAAGAGTTACGACCACGCTGTCCTATGTCGTGTTATTTCTGTCTCCAAGACAAACTATCATATCTAAGTTTCATGATGCTAGGTTTTCATTTTTTAATTTACTCTTGGGTCCTTTTTGGCAGCTTTCTCACACAGGATAATATCTATGTGATTGGTTTGCTTCAAGTCAACACACATTAAAATGATGTATCCAGTGTCTAGTTCTAGTTCTCTGATGTGCGTATGAAGGACACACATGTACTTAGAGAAGGAACAGGGAAATAAAGGACAAATATTATGGATCCCTTACTAAAAAAGAAGTGCCACAGTGTTTTAAGAAATATTTCTGGCAGGGGGTGGGGAAAAAAAAGAAATATTTCTGGCATATGTTAAAAGCTTGGGTTGGGCTATTATTTTTTTAAGAGTGTAGTACATATTGTATACACAAGAATATACACATTGTGTATATGTGTATACACATTGTGTATATGTGTATACTACACATAGTGTAGTACACATTTTATACACAAGAATATACACATTGACTATATTCTTCTATTACATTAACTAAAATGGGTGAACATCACAGCCCGTGCATATAAAGAACCAATGATTCAACTGCAGGGGAAAAACTATTGAACTCGGAGCCTAATATTGGTTCTACTATTAATTAATTGCCTATCATGAATCTGGTGCTATACTAGATATATGAATAAAGATGAAAAAGTTGTTTCTATCAACAAGGAAATGCTGGAAAGAGAAGGCGGTATAAGCACAGAGCCCAGACTCCGAGTCAAATGTGGCTTTTATGCTTTTTAGCTGTTTGACTTGTATGCGTTCCTGAACCTTGCTAACCCCAAGTTTCCCACTCAGAGGCTTAGAAAATATACAAAGCTAAATCAAATGCCTCCCATTTACTACAACTTACTCAAGGTTACGCTATCATTAAGCGATTTACGTAAATTATCTCATTTAGTTGTGATTTTTTCCCGTGAAGCTAGAAAGTCTCAGAGACGGTCAGTCACACAGTAAGAAAACAACAGACTTGGGATTGGAACACAGTTTTATCTCCGATCTTAGACTGTTTCCTTCTGTTTTGAATTAAGTTTGTTTGAATCAATGACACGCCGACACAGGGTTTTACATGTTAAGTTGTTCTAAAGGGCTTCTGATGAAAACCTTTGGTCTTTATAGGTCTATCTTCCACCATTCTCAACCCCCAGAGTTAACATCCTAGAAGTCTTTGAGCTGTCTCTCCCTTGGCATTTACCTCTGCATCAGTAAATAATCACATTTATGGTGCACTACTTGATTGAGGTGGACAGGAAGGGGCAGGCAAGAGGGACAGAGATTAACTATTGTTTTTCACAATGAAAGATGAGACTCCTTCACCATTTCTATACCTTCCAACTCTTCCACACCATAGCCATTGTTCCCTCCCCTATCATCCTCCCCAGAGAGTAACACACTATTCAGTGTTTACTTATCATGACCATTTAATATTTGTGCGATAGTATATGTTGATTATATTTTTCTTGCACAACCTTGTTTTCTTCAGATTTAATGACTATTCTACAGTTCTGTGTGCTTAGCATTAATCTATTTCCACTTCTCTCTGATCCTCTAAATCTTTCAGTACCCAAATATGTCAAGTTTTCTTTTTTGTCACTTTCCTCTACTGGAGACATCTCTCTCACAGCTTTCTGAACTGTTCCACTCAAGATAGTGGCCCTCTGTACTACCAGTCTCCATCCTGTATACTCTCTTCATCTCTTCCTTGAGTTGGATTTCTTATTCCCCAAACCCCATTAATTGCTCTTTCTTCATGTACTCTCTTATTTTAATGGAGCAACTTCCCCTGTGGCTTCCCAAGAAAGAGTTCTTAGGAGTTAAAATGTTTTGTTTTTTAAAGTGTATTTACTTATTTTTGAGAGAAACAGAGAGAGTGACCAAGGGAGGGGCAGAGACAGAAGGAGAGAGAGAATCCCAAGCAGGGTTTTGACTTGAACTCACAAACCGCAACATCATGACCTGAGCCAAAATCAAGAATTGGATGCTTCACCAACTTAGCCACCCAGGCACCCCAGGAGTTTTAAGGCTTTGCATGTCTGAAAATATCCTGGTCTTCCCACACTCGATTGATAGTTTTGCTGGGTATACAATTGTCAGTTGGATATTGTTTATCCTGAAAATTTTGAAGGCATTACTCCACTGTTTTCCAGCTTCCATTTGCTGTGAGGGGCTCTGAAGCTCTTCTGCTTTCTAATCTTTTATATAATACCATCACCACCCCCCTCCTTCATGGTGCTTCTAGGACCTTCTGTTTGTCTCCAGGGTTCTGTTTCATGCTATGCCTTGGTATGAGTCTGCTTTCATCTGCTGTTCCAGGAAATTCAATTATTTGGTTCTGGAAATTTTTCTTGAATTCATTTTTAATGTTTTTCTCCTTTCCATCTTCTCTGCTTTTCAGATATGGTATCTCCACTACTGAATATCTCAACTGACTTTCCTTTCCAATTTCCCATACGTATATATTAATTTCCATGAGTTTTCCCTGAATATTCCTTCAAAAACTGTATCTTGTTCTTCCTGCACAGATCCAGTATTTTGTCTTATGCCTGACAATAGTAATGATCAATTTCTGTAAGCTTTCATTTTCCTGATTAGCTTCTTGCAGGTTTTACAGTCATTGTATGAGTTTTGTTTCAAAATCTTTCATCTTAGTCACTCCCTCACATGTCTGTTCATTATTGCCTATCTGCTCATATGTTAAAAACTGCCTGGAGGGGCGCCTGGGTGGCTCAGTCGGTTAAGCGTCCGACTTCAGCTCTGGTCATGATCTCGCAGTTTGTGAGTTCAAGACCCACGTCGGGCTCTGAGCCTGGAGCCTGTTTCAGATCCTGTGTCTCCCTTGCTCTCTGCCCCTCCCCTGCTTGCACTCTCTCATGCGCACTCTCTCTCTTAAAGATAAATAAATGTTAAAAAATTTTTTAAAAACTGCCTGAAAATTCTGTGGGATGCTCAACCATGACCTTTATACAAGGGAATCTGGCTCTTCTTTTATGAGAGAAACCCCAGTATTAGTATTTTTAAGTATTTGCTCCTAGGCTTCTCAGAAATCCCAGAAAATAATCTTCCAATCACTCAAGTTTTGTAAGCCCAGTGGAAAAAGAGGTCTGCAGGAGAAGGGGATCTCAATATTCATATACAACATTTCATTTAATATCTATGTTTCAGTTTGGTTCTCTGCCCTGATGTGTGCCCAGTTCACAAATGCCTGACTTCTTACCTACAGAGAAAAATTAATTAATGGTTGGCTTGGAGTAGGCAGTGTTCAATGGGAGGGGGAAAACTGCTCCATTAAGAGCCTTTCAGTCAGCCCTCTTGGTATCTGGGGCTACCATATTTAGGGCACATTTCAGATCTGCTGTGCAAGAGTGCTTCCTCTATTTCTCTGACATCGGCATAAGATTCAGCAATCTCAGATCAACTAAGTCTTTTCCTTATTTCTAAAATATTCCTGACATTGCAGCCTTCCCTTTCCATCTCTATTTTATGCCTTTCTAGATTTGTTTTAGTGGAGTTTTAGAAAATGATTCAGGAAGCATATGCATCTGTGCTAGATACATGTGGTTCATGCCCTACCTTTAACCAGAAACCCTCAGAATCCCACGTGTCCATCACTATTCTAGCACTAGAGAAACATCACGTGATGGACATCACTTCTTTGCATTTCCCTGTTTTTGGCTTTCCCTCCATTCAATGAGAGATACTCTTTGCCTTGAGGAAAATTAGATGTTTTATAGCTGGAATTCCAAGGAAAAGTACTGCAAAATAGGCTCTTTCTTGAAATATTAAAGAAAATCCAAACTTTCAATTATAAGAGATGCATCATTAAGAGAGAGAAAGTATTTTCTAAATTCAAAAAATCCCCCAATAAGTATCAAGACTCAAAGCTATGAGGAGTAAGCATATTGTTTTTACCATAAAGTAAAAAGTACTATGGAGTAGGAAATTTCTGCTCTACAGATGGTAATAAAAATTCCTTGCTAAGGTAGAGTAACTAGCCTGGAGAGAGAGGAGGGGAGAAAGAAGCCTTAGCCCTGAGCCTCTCCCAGGAGTGGGTGGAAGAGAAGCTGGTAAAAAAGCATCTCAAGATGAATTAGGAATCTCTATGCAGGGTACATGACAATCACTTGCCACATGGAAATCTGAGCAGAGTTCTCCTATAGGTTATAGATATTCAGCCAATAGGGTTCAGGAGTAATAAAGCTGTAGGATTAGACAGATGACATCTTTAAATGGGGTCAAAACAAGCAAACTGGAGAACTGGCCTCTGTATAGTAACAAGGTAGATATAAATTGGCTACCTCCTTGTAACAGAAGAAAAAAATCACAATCTAGATAGATTTTTTTAAATTTTTTTATGTTTAATTTTGAAGAGAGAGATAGAGCGCGAGCAGGGGAGGGGCAGAGAGAGAGACACACACACAGAATCCGAAGCAGGCTCCAGGCTCTAAGCTGTCAGCACAGAGCCCACAAACCCCCACAAACTGAGACCATGACTTGAGCCAAATTCGGATGCTTAACCAACTGAGCCACCCTGGCGCTCCAATATATATTTTTAACCATAGGTAAAATACCAACAGGCTCCTCACATGGTGAAGATGCCTACAATGCTGGTAGGCATTGACAGCCTATAAAAATGTGGTCTTAGTGTTACACATCTGTTTTTCTTTAACTGTTGAGATCTTCACTTACTGATAATTAGATTCCCCATATGAAGATCTGAGTTTCTTTTTGTTGTTGTTGTTGTTGTTTATTTATTTATTTTGAGAGAGAGAGAGGGAATCTAAAACAGGCTCTGTGCTGTCAGCACAGAGCCCAACTCAGGGCTCAATCCCACAAACCATGATATCATGACCTAAGCCAAAACCAAGAGTCAGACACTTAACCAAATGAGCCACCCAGGAGCCCTGGATGTGAGTTTCTTTTAAATAAACCCACAGCAGCTTTCACAGACCACAAAGAGACACCACAAAGAGACACTACGAGGACGAAATTTTTAAGGCCCCAATAGGGCTCTGGTGTCTCGATAACCAAGGATCACGGAGAAGTGGGCAGTATACCACTTGCTTCCCTGGATTTCTTTAATTACAAGAGTGGTTAGGAGGCCAGACAACACATAGAGTTGAGCTTCCCTACTTTTCCATTCCCTAAACAAGTGATTTTAAGGAACATCAATAATCACAACCAAAACAGCAAATCAAAACCAGTCAGTGCCTACGCCAAGTAGAAGGCCTATTACATTTGACCCTTGAACAGCATGGGTTTGAACTGCATAGGCCCACTTAAAGGCAGATTTTTTCAATAAGTATATTGTAAAACTTTTTGGAGATTTCTATCAATTTGAAAAAATTCACATATGAACTACATAGCCTAGAAATGTCAGAAAAAAATAAGAAGTTAGGCATGTCATAAATGCATAAAGTAGATCCTAGTCTATTTTATCATTTATTACCATTTTATCATATGCACAAATCTATTAGAAGAACATAAAATTTGTCAAAAATTAGGCATACTAACACCGTCCATGGCACCATTCACAGTCGAGAGAAATGTAAACAAATGTAAAGATGCAGTATTAAATCACAATGGTATAAAATTAACTGTAGTACATACTGTCCTACTGTAATAATTTTGTAGCCACTTCCTGCTATTACAGTGAGCTCAAGTGTTGTATCTATTTAAAATGCCACGTGATGCTAATTATCTCCGCATGAGCAGTTCATCTCTCCAGTAAATTGTGTGTTACAGTAAAAAGTGATCTCTCGCAGTTCTCCTGTGTATTTCATCATGTTCAGAGCAATACCATAAACCTTGACGAACACCATGGGACCCATAAGAAGTGCCACTAGTGATGCTAGAAGTGCTCCCAAGAAGCACTTGGAAAAATCACAACATTACAAGAAAAAGCTGAACTGCTTGATATCTACTATAGCTTGAGAGCTGCATTTGCGTCCCATTTCAAGATAAAGGAATCCAGTGTAAGGACTGTTAAAAAAAAAAAAAAAACAGGGGGGGTGGATTTGTGAAGCCATCACTGCAGATACACCAGCAGGTGTGAAAATCTTGCACTCTTTTCAAAAGACTTTTTAATCTCATACTGAAAATGCAGCTTTTTAATTGTATTTATATGGGAGAGCTCATGAGCTAGGGACAGAGGCAGAGGGACAGAGAGATTCCAAAGCAGGCTCCACGCTCAGTGCAGAGCCCAATGTGGGGCTCCATCCCGCAACTCTGGGATCATGACCTGAGCTTAAATCAGGAGTTGGACACTCAACTGACTGCACCACCCAGGTGCCCTGAAAATGCAGCTTTTATATGGGTGCAGGATTGCTACCAGAAAGGCACACCTATAGATTCTAACATGATTTAAGAAAAAGCTAAGTCATTATATGACAACTTAAAGCAAAAGGAAGGTGAATCAATGTTTTATGCCTCCTAAAGCAAGGAAAACAAAGGCAAAAATAAACTATTGGGGTTACATCAAATTACAAGCTTTTGCACAGCAAAGGAAACTGTCAACAAAACAAAAAGGCACCCTACCGAATGGGAGAAGATATTTGCAAATGATATCACCCAATAAGGGATTAATGCCCAAAATAAATAAAGAACTTATACAACTCAACACACACACACACACACACACACACACACACACACACACACAAAACAAAAATGAAAAAATGGGCAGAGGATCTGAACAGACATTTTTCCTAAGAAGTAATATAGATGGCCAACAGACACATGAAAAAATGCTAAACATCACTAATCATGAGGGAATTGCAAATCAAAACCACAATGAAATTGCACTTTACACCTGTCAGAATGGCTAAAATAAAAAAACACAAGAAATAATAAGTGTTGGCGAGGATATAGAGAAGGAACGTTCATGCACTGTTGGCAGGAAAATGCAAACTGGTACAGACACTGTGGAAAACAGTATGGAGGTTCCTCAAAAAATTAAAAATTGAACAACAATATGATCCAGTAATTCCACTTCTGGGTATTTACACAAAGGCACAAACACCAATTCAAAAAAATATATGCATCCCTATGTTAATTGCAGCATTATTCATAAGAGCCAAGATATGGAAACAACCATCAATAGGTTAGTGGTCCATCAGTAGATTAGTGGATAAAGAAGATATGATACACACATACACACACACACACACACACACACACACACAGAAATACTACACAGCCATAAAAAAGGAGGAGATCTCAGGGCGCCTGGGTGGCTCACTTGGTTAGGTGTCCAACTTCAGCTCAGGTCATAATCTCACAGCTCATGAATTTAATCCCTGAGTTGTTCTCTGCACTAACAGCATGGAGCCTGCTTTGGATTCTCCATCCCCCTCTCTCTCCCTTCCCCTCCCCTGCTCGTGCTCTCTTTCTCTCAAAAATAAATAAATATTTTTTTAAAAGGATGAAATCTTGCCATTTATTACAACATGGGTGGCCCTACAGAGTATTATGCTATGTGAAATAAGTCAGAGAGAGAAAGACAAATATGCTTTCCCCCAAAACAAAAGAAAACAAATGAATAAACAAAAAGCAGAATCGGACCTATAAACACAGAGAACAGGCTGAGGGTTGCTAGAGGGGAGGGGGTTGGGGGAGGTGGGCAAAATGGATGAAGGAGAGTTAGAGATACAGGCTTCCAGTTATGGGACAAATAAGTCATGGGGATAAAAGGCACAGTGTAAGGAATAGAGCTAATGATACTGTAAAGGTACTGCATGGGCACAGATGGTATCTATGCTTCTGGTGAGCAGAGCATAATGTATAGAGATGTTGAATCACTATGTTGTACACCTGAAACTTGTGTTTATATTGTGCATCACCATCACTCAAAAAATTTTTTAATATGTAACTATAAAAAAAAGGAAGGACCTAAAGCTGGTGAATTTATCACCAACAAAGGATGGTTTGATAATATTAGAAAGAGGTTTGGCCTAAAAAATATCAAGATAAGAGGAGAAGCAGCTTCAGCTGACTGAGAGACAGAAGATGAGTTCCCAGACACAATTAAGAAAATCACTGAGTAGAAAGCAGTTCCTGAATAGGTTTTTAATGCAGACAAAAGTGCCCTGTTCTGAAAAAAGATGCCACAAAAGACATGCATTAGTAAGGAAGAGAAGCAAGCACCAGGATTTAAGGCAGGAAGGGAAAGGTTAACTCTACTGTTAGGTGCAAATGCAGTTGGTTTTATCAACAGGACTGACCTCATCTATGATGTTGCTGTCTTCTGAGCCTTGAAGGGAATCTACAAACACTAGTTGCCAGTCTTTTGGTTGTACGAGATGGTTGGGACATTGAGAACACTTTTTCTGGATTAGTTCCATCAATGCTTTGTTCCTGAACTCAGAAAGTACCTTGCCAGGAAGGGATGCCCTTTTAAAATTCTTTTGATCTCAGACAATACTCCTGGCCACCCAGGACCCCAGGATTTCAACACCAAAGGTGTCCAAGTGGTCGACTTGCAGTCAAACACAACGTTTTTAATTCTGCCTCTAGATCAGGGGTCCACAGCTTCTGGTCAACAGTAGACTATTAGAAGTTTTAGGAGAGTCATAAGTTATATATGGATTTTCCATTATGCAAGGGGTTGTCACCCCTTGCCCCTGTACTGTTCAAGGGTCAACATTGCTATTGTAATTTTCAAGAAGGTACTTTTGTTTTGAGCAGACCACATGCTTTATTAAGTAGATCTAGAACAGCACGTTCTATCATGTGTGGGGAACAGTTAGCTTCCGTGAAAGGCCTCTACCCCTTAAGAAAACCCTTTGTGAAGTCAAGAAGATAATTTTTTTAAATGTTTTAATGTTTTTTTTTATTCTTTGAGAAACAGAGAGAGACAAAGCATGAGCAGGGGAGGGACTGAAAGAGAGACACAGAATTCGAAGCAGCTCCAGGCTCCAAGTTATCAGCACAGAGCCTGACTCAGAGCTTGAATTCACAAACCATGAGATCATGACCTGAGCCGAAGTTTTGGATGCTTAACTGACTGAGCCACCCAGGTGTCCCAAGTCAAGAAGATATTTTGAAAGGAAAACGGCAGATAAACCTTATGGCACAAAAAGAATCAGGGAAATAAAATTCCCTGGTCTGTATTAGTCTGTTCTCTAGGGCATGTTATTCTATCAGTGGCTTCAGAGTAACGGAGGAACAATGTATTTCAGAAGTTATAAATAAGTCTAATTGGAATCAGAAACTATTGTAAATAACAGATTCATATATCAGCTCCAAGTAAAATGCCTTCATGAGACAGAAATCCATTAATTATGTTTCTTAAATTTAGGCAAAGGCAAGAAAACCACAAAAAAAAATGTACTTTGGTTTTCCTGGTTTTGAAAGAATCCTTATCAGTACTGGGCACTAAGGGAAGGAGCACAGGAATCTTGGCTTCTTTCTTGTTCTCTCTTCCCAGTTAGATCAGGGTGTGTAAAGGGTTCCTTTCAATGGAGCATCAGTGTTCGCTTATCTCAGAATAATCACAAGTGAAGTAAACACGACTTTCTGCAGCTATGGTCATTTTGTACGCTTGTTCATGACACAAAATGCACTGTTGTTAATTTCCTTAGCAAGCCATTGCTCCTATCTATATTGTTATACCAAAGACCTAAAACAAGACCTTGCCAGAGACTCATTTCTGTGGCACTTAACTGATGCTTTGTACTTTATCATTATGCTGTATGTCTTCTAGTCATTCCATTCTATGTGCCAGGCTCCATCAAGGTGACTGGAAATAATAATGAGATATCTAAAACCAAGGAATCACACATTTCACACATAAAGAATGACAGAGATAAAAACAAACAAAACAACATACAGCAGCATTATCTACACTAGCCAAATTAATGAAACAGTCCAAGTGTCCATCAGTGGATGAATGGATACAGAAGATGTGGTATATATATACAATGGAATATGACTCAGCCATCAAAAAAAATGAAATCTTGGGGTGTCTGGGTGGCTTAGTCGGTTAAGCAACTGACTTTGGCTCAGGTCATGATCTCATAGTTCGGGAGTTCAAGCCACACATCGGGCTCTGTGCTAACAGCTCAGAGCCTGAAGCCTGCTTCTGATTCTGTGTCTCCCTCTCTCTCTGCCCCTCCCCTGCTCACGCTATGTCTCTGTCTCTCAAAAATAAATAAATGTAAAAAAAAATTTTAATAAAAGAAAAGTTAGGGGTGCCAAGGTGCCTTAGTCCATTAAGCATCTGACTTTTGATTTTGGCTCAGGTTATGATCTCAGTCATGAGATCAAGCCCCGTGTCAGGCTCTGCACTGGGCATGGAAACTGCTGGAGATATTCTCTCTCTCAAGGGAGGGAGGGAGGGAGGGAGGGAGGGAGGGAGGGAGGGAGGAAGGGAGGAAGGAAGGAAGGAAGGAAGGAAGGAAGGAAGGAAGGAAGGAAGGAAAAGAAAAGAAAAATAGAAAAGAAGTACAAGCCCAACACCAAGAAGAGGTGTACAAATATAAGACTGAGCAGATGGGATGGGATCAGGTTGGGTAGTATCCCTAAGCATCTCCCTCTCTGCCAATGTCTGGAGCCACCCTTCAAAACTTCATGGCACACTTCCAGATTTTTGTTAAGATCGACTAGGTTATTCATACCAATCCTTCCTCTGAAAACTTTGATAAACCTGGATAAAACTTAAATACCCTCTTTAAACAATGGAAAACCTGAAAAGGGAGTAAGGAATACCTGGCCACAGTAACAAGAAAGAAAATGGAGACAGAGAAGTAAGGTCTGGGGTTCCCTTTTGTCTTAAGAATATTTCCCAAACCAGAAAACTGTTTTGATAACCTTTTTAGGACAGCAGGAGCACAACAGTCAAGACATACCTAAGGTAGAGAGGCTAATGTGGGGGTGGGGGGGGGGATTCCTTTACAGATGTATCTTCACCCACATGTGATAAAGAAAAAAGTATATTGAATAGGATTGGAACGTGTCACTTTAAGAATCCTGTCTAGGAAACCCTACAGGTTTTCCATTTACTTCTGGATGCTCACAATGTTATTTTTGACCCAGAAAATTAAGATCACTCATTTGCCATAGTTTGAAGCTTGTGCCAGACGGAGGCTAAATTCTCTGAGCTGTTGGGTATAGGGAGAGTAATCAGATAAAATCACTGTTTTGTTTGTTTGTTTATTTGTTTTGACTGACTACTGTATGTGGACTTACAGGGACACCCATGCCCGTATAGACATACTCATCATTCCATACATGCATGAAATTGAGGTTCTCTGAATTTTACCCATGGTGAGATGCCTGCACGGATTGTATTAGCACCAGGCTGTAAGAGACAAACACTGCAAAGCATTTAAGCTTCCTTACCCAGTGAGTAGAGATGAAGAGAAGCAAAGCTGGATAAGGAGAGCCAGATGGACCCCCGGGCACAGAAACAGACTCCATCCACCCCCCCAGCTCTGCAAGTCAGAGCTGGCAGTGAATCTACAAAGCTGAGACGGCAAAATGGCTTGGCACAGAGCCAAAGAAGCAGAATTACAGGATGTTAATCCACCAGAGCTTGGAGAAGACCCAAATTTTGGTAGGCAAGAAAAGGAAAGCCAGATCCTGTTTGAGCAGCTCCAACAGGAAGATCCAAGGCACCTATTCCCTCCCATGATCCTCACCTTCCTGAATGAAGACAATGATGGTGTGAGCCCACATTTCCCCATCCTGCTTAAGTTCTACTAGTGCCTAAGGAACAGGAAAGAAAGCTAAGGAAAGTATACCCCTTTATTCTTAGGGAGACTACAGGCTTGACTAGATTTATACCCAATCAAGGATGAACAAACAGAAAAGAGGAGAGGGGGAGAAAACTATTCACAGAACTGTAAGACAGAAAAAAAATGTATGTCTCTCACGCTAACCACATTTAAAGAATGCATTTATTCAACTTTATATCCAAAAAATAACAAACTTTAAATAGCAACTTCTTGGGGCGCCTGGGTGGATCAGTCGGTTAAGCATCCAACTTTGGCTCAGGTCATGATCTCATGGTTAGTGGGTTCAACCCCTGTATCAGGCTCTGTGCTGACAGCTCAGAGCCTGGAGCCTGCTTCAGATTCCGTGTCTCCCTCTCTCTCTGCCCCTCCCCCACACGCACTCTTTCAAAAATTAATAAACATTTAAAAATGTTTTAATAAATAAATAGCAACATTTTTATGTTCTTAAATGATGGGAGGAGCCAATAGTAGAGAACAAAGTCAGGGTGATAGGTCACAGGATGAGGTTTATGTCTTAACAGTTAATATTTGGGGCTCCTGGGTGGCTCAGTCGGTTAAGCGTCTGACTTCACCTCAGGTCACGATCTCCCAGTCCGCGAGTTCGAGCCCCACGTCGGTCTCTGGGCTGATGGCTCGGAGCCTGGAGCCTGCTTCCGATTCTGTGTCTCCCTCTCTCTCTGCCCCTCCCCCGTTCATGCTGTGTCTCTCTCTGTCTCAAAAATAAATAAATGTTAAAAAAAATTTTTTTAAAAAACAGTTAATATTTAGTGTTGTCCCCTCCACTGCCAGAATGACTGCTCTCCCAAACACATCTAATAACCCCCTTGAAGAACTTTGGGCTTGATGTGCTAGGAGGTCCTACGGTCCACAGAAAGAATGATTCCACCAGAAAACAGAACTGTAGGGAACAGAATGCCCCCAGATCATTTTGGGCTCCTCGTGCCAACAAGCCAATAGTCTCAGAAGCAGGTCTCCCTACTGGCCAAGACTATGGACACTGAGCAGGAGGAAAGTGGGTTGCTGCCCATAATGAGGGGCTACATGTGAAACCAAGAGCCCCTCCAGAGTCCCTCCCTGCCGAACAGTAACGATCAATGGTAAACTCTGGATATCTAACAAAAATAAGACATCTAAAAACTAAGATCCTGCAGGAATGAAAGTCTGGGTCACTAGCTCAATAAGGAACACCATTCAGCTAAGGTTGCAGCAGAGGTGAGGGGAACACAGGATGGGTGTTGGAAGACTGGTACAATGGGGAAGGAAGAAGGCACGTGACCAGCTACAGAATCAGGGACCTTAGCAGCTCTATTCTATGTCAGCTGAATTTTTCTCTCTTACCCTTTTCCCTCTCACTACCTTAGACAAAAGGACATCACTGGCAGTTAATGTTTTAGGTGGGGGTATGACATATGGCATTTGTTTCTAATGCAGCTGATGGGGCATATTACATCTCCTTTGTTGGGTTTCAACTAGAAGGAAAAAGAGTGGGTAGTGAACAGCAAAACGGAATTCTACTGGTTATCTTCCAATCACTTTCCAAAATACAGTAAAAACCTTGGATGGAGAGTAACTTGTTCTGTGAGTGTTCTGCAAGACCAGCAAACATTTCTAATACATTTTAACTTGATCAACGAGCAATGTCTTGCAATATGAGTCCTACGTGATGCCGAACGTCACATGATCACAACTGAGCCAACAGTTCTTGAAATTCACTTTGATACACGAGTGCTTTGGATGACAAGCATGTTTCTGGAACGAATTACCCTCTCAAACCAAGGTTTTTGTACTTCCTATCTTGCAAACTGACACGCATGCATTTTATCAAAGGGCTCTGTTTCCCTCTGGATCCCAGCTGGGTTTGGCTAATGGAGAACTACAGCAGGAGTTAGCACAGAACAGAGTAAGGTTCTGTGTAAGAGAGTTCTGTGTAAGAGAGTAAGGTTCTGTGTAAGGAGAGTAAGGTTCAGATATCTGTTCTCCTTGTGCCCTCCTGGGTCTCACAGTCCTACTCTTTATACATAGTCTGTGTGCTCAGTGGAAGTCTGATTTATTCATTCAACAAGTATTTACTGAAGGCCTACTAGGTCTCATCTAGTGCTGGGTATACAGCAGTGACCTGAACAGAAAAAAATCCTCACCCTCCCCCCTTCAATGTGGCGATGGGGAAAGATAAACGACATAGAGAGGTAAACTACAGGCATACCTCATTTTATTGAACTTCACTTTATTGCCTTTTTTTATATGCATATAAATTGAAGGTTCGCAGAAACCCTGCATTGAACAAGTCTACTGGTACCATCTTTCCCACAGTATTTGCCCACTTCATGCCCCTGTGTCACATTTTGGAAACCCTCACAATATTTCAACATTTTTCATTATTATTATATTGGTTATGGTGATCCATGATCAGTGGGGTGACTGGATGGAAGCTAGGATGCTGGTGGGCGCTTTTTTTAATCAATCAAGAATTCTTGAAGGATATGCTTTTTTTAGACATAATGTTATTGCACACATAACAGACAACAGTGCACTGTACACATAACTTGTATACTCACTGGGAAACCAAAATAACCATCTGCCTTGCTTTGTTGCGGTAGTCTGGAACCGAACCCTCAAAGTCTCTGAGGCAGGCCTGTATTTACACTGACAGATGGGATAATGCTGAGAAGAAAAATAAAGCAGAGAAGAAACACAGAAAGTGCGTGTGTGTGAGTGCACGCGCAGGTGTGGGTGTTGAAGGTATGGGCCCATGTTATATCATGGGGCCAGGGAAGAAAGGCCACGTGGAGCTGGAGAGGTTGGGTATAAAACTGAAACAAAATCAGAAGACAAGCTATGCAGGTTTCTGAAAAAGAAAAAAGGCATTCAGAATAGAAGAACCAGTGATCACATCTTCCTAAGGCAAGCATGTTTCTGGAAGACCGGGTAAGAGGTCACTGTGGCTGCAGCAGACAGCCTGGTAGAGAGTGGTAGGAGGTGAGGCCAGAAAGGTGGCTGTGACTAGGGCAGGGCAGTTACTTGAGGTTACCATTTCCACCTATAAGAATTTCTCTTCTCCAAAGGCAGACACAACACACGCCTTACATCCCCATCCACTGTAAATCTGCAGGGGGGTACATGTTATTGAGGCCATGGTTTCTACATGCAATAATTTAGGTCCTCCAAAGGCACAGAATCCCTTCCCTCCCTGCCCACAGTGAATTCCAGCTTTGCAAATCACATAGTTTGTTCTGTAATTTGGTTTTTCTGGGTCCCTGAAGAAAAGTTAATATTCAAGAATTATATGTGATATTAGGGGAGAAGTTGTTTTATGAAGTCATTTGAAAGACTCTTTTTTGTTTTGCTGTTTTCTTTTTCTTTTATGTGAATGTCCAATAAGTTTCTGACATTATCCCTCTGGTCATTTCTATCTACTTATCATTCCTGCCTCAATATTGTCTTTTTTATGGTGAGCCTTTTAGTTGATCAAACTGACAGAAAATGAGGAAAGTAAATGAAATATGTACCTTTTAGATTTTAAACGCTGTAACAATCACAAAACATTTGTGACACCTTGATTACTGAGATATTGACTTTGCAGCCTAAGACCATGTCTATTGCAAAATCTTGAGAAGGAGAGAGGTGGGTAAGGATCAGTTGGGTTGAACCAGAAGCTGTGTTACTGGCAAGACCTGGTGTTGCAAAAATGCCCATTATGAAGAACAAGAACAAAACATCAAGAAACCAGAGGGGCTGGCTACTCAGGTAGTTCTTGACAGGGGGGAGGGGGCAGGACTTTACAGGCATTTATTTTAAAGTGGAACCAGAAGCATACAATCTAGCAGAAATACAACAGAAGAGCATGAATCTTAAAGTGTCCTGAAGATCAAAGAACCATCTGGGGCTTAAGAAAAAGGCTGAAGACAACCTGACAAAAAGCATTATGAAAATGTGCCTCACTGAGTGATTAAAGGAACTGTCAATAATTAGCTGGAAAATTACAGGGGATTAGAGATGTAATAGATCTCTGGAAAAACAAATGATCTGATTTAAAAATGGACAGGATATCTGAATAGTTATTTTCCCAAAGAAGATATCCAGATGGCCAACAGACACATGAAAAGATGCTCAACATCTCTAATTACCAGGGAAATGCACATCAAAACCACAATGAGCTATCATCTCACACCTGTCAGAATGGCTAGACTCAGAAAGACATGTAACAAGGTGAGGATGTGAAGAAAGGGGAACCCTCTTGCACTGTTGGCAGGAATGCAAACTGGTGCAGCCACTGTGGAAAACAGTACGGGGGTTCCTCAAAAAGTCAAAAATAGAACTACCATATGATCCAGTAATTCTACTACTAGGTATTTATCCCCAAAATATGAAAACACAAATTCAAAAAGATATAAGCACCCTTATGTTGACTGCAGCATTATTACAAAAGTTAAGACATAGAAGCCACCTGAGTGTCCATCGATAGAAGAATGGGTCAAGAAGATATGGTATACATACACACAATGGAATATTACTCAACCACTAAAAAAGAATGAGACCTTGGGGCACCTGGGTGGCTGAGTTGGTTAAGTGTCTGACTCTTGATTTTGGCTCAGGTCATGTTCTCACAGTTTGTGAGTTTGACCCTTGCATCAGCTCCACACTAACCATGGAGGCTGCTTGGGATTCTCTGTCTCTCTGCCCTCCCCCCACCCCTTTCTCTAAATAAATAAATAAATAAATAGATAAATAAATAAATAAATACATGACTTAAGAGAAAAAAAAAAGAATGAGATCTTTCCATTTATCACAACATAGATGGACCTAGAAGGTATTATGCTAAGTGAAATAAGTCAGAGAAAGACAAATATCAATCAAATTATTTCATTTATGTGTGGAGCCTAAAAAAAACAGACAACAGAAACAGACCCATAAATACAGAGAACAAACTGGTGGTTGGGCAGAGACAACTGGGAGATACAGGCTTCCAGCTATGGAAGGAATAAGTCATGGGCATGTTCCCAGTACAAGGAACATGGTCAACAGCATTGTAAGAGTGTTGTATGGTTAAAGATGGCAGCTACACTCATAGTGAGCACAGCATAACATATGCAGTTGTTGAATCGCTATGTTGTACACCTAAAAGTAATGTAATATTGTCTTTTAACTATACCTCAATTTAAAAAAAGCCACACATGGCCTCAAGAAGAGTGCTGCCTGGTTCACTCATAATCTGGATTTATCTTTGAGTTGCACTGTCCATTTTACACCATCCCTAAACCATGTCTCTAACACTGTTCTCTGTCACATGTACGATGGATGGACATATCCTTCTCCACAAGTTCCTAATGACCAGTTGCAGAAAATGCTGACTCTCTGTGTCCCCAAACACATACAGCACATATTTCAAAAGACAGGGTATTCATCTTTTACCTAAGAGTCAGCTTCCCTCCAACACGCTTAACTAAGTATCTTCTTATGCCAGTAACTTCTCACCCCAGGACAGTTTCTCTTTCTGTGTCTGGGCAGCCCAGCTTCTCCCTCCCACCTTTTTTCTCCCCTCTTTTGTTGCCCCTCTATGCCGAGAAATAGGGTGCTTCACATCCCTTTCCTTTTCATTGAAGAGAATTAATTCCAGCTTTGAGTCTAAGCTCAATAGAAATCCTCTGATAGTACAGAGTTCACCTTATTTCTGAGTACCACTAATAAATACCCTTTCTAATGGGGCCATCTATGAGGGGTCCTTGGCAAATAATTTTGTGCAACACTTGTCTACTATTAGCAGTTTGATTTTTTTTAAGCTTATTTATTTTTTGAGAGAGAGAAAGAGAATCATCGGGGAAGGGGCAGAGAGAGAGAGGGAAAGAGAGAATTCCAAGCAGGCTCTGCACTGACAGAACAGAACCCAACACGGGGCTCGATCTATAAATCATGAAATCATGACCTGAACCGAAATCGAGTGGGACGCTTAACCAACTGAGCCATCCAGGCACCTCTTGATTTTTTAAATGTACAGAATTCAAGGTGTGATGTAAGGCATGACAGTTTGTGGATGAAGAGATGGAGTAATAGGTAGACTGGACATACAAAATGGTTTATTTTCCAGTCAGTGCATGTGAAGTTTCTTCTTAGTATCTAGGTACCATCCCTTACTGTCCGCACCCAGGTATCATCAATTTATGTTCTCTACTGCCATATGCATCATTCCTGGCTAATTTCCTATCACCCCCTGTGAGAAAAAGGTAGCAGTGGCATTATTACTCATGATGCCATTGAAAAAAACGTAGGACTGCAGTTCCCTAATTCCATTTATTTAACACCATTTACATTTATTTAACATCATTACTCCTGACACTATATCATCTGTCATGCTGCCCAAGAACACTGGCTTCCAATGACTCTCACAAACGTTTTTAGAGTGTTTCACTGACAATGTCCACAAGTGCAGTTCATACATAGAGGATGAAAGTTTTATATTCATGCTAAATTTACTTTTCAGAATTGTATTAGTGTTCTACAACACATCCTCCAACCCCATGTCTTCTTTGAGCCCTTTAAGACATAATCACAGCATTCTTTTCTTTTTAATGTTTATTTATTTGGGGGGAAGGGGCAGAGAGGGAGGGAGACAGAAGATCCAAAGCGGGCTCTGCACTGACAGTGGACAGCTTAACATGGGGCTCGAACTCACAAACCATGAGATCATGACCTGAACTATAGTCATAAGCTTAAATGACTGAGCCACCCAGGTGCCCCCATAATCATGGCATTGTTAGAATGGGATCCTTCTTGGTATTGACCTCTTCCTTACTTCCACACACTACCACCAGTGGGGAGGATTAAAGGAGTGAGAAGCATTCTCATTAGGGCAAGGAAGTTTGCTTGCTCAGCAACGTGGGAGAGCAGGAAATCACCATCTAGATCAAGGTAAGAGAGGACATAAGCTGAAAGGGTCCACTGGCACTGCAAAGTAACAGTCTTGAAATACTTGAGGGGAGACATAGACAGCCACCCCTAAGGACAGCTCAACACATGGCATGGAGCCTACAGAGGAGATAGGGCAACTGTTCTGGGTCCCAACAGCAAGGGATCATGAGCAAAAGAACCCTGCCTCCAGTCCTGCTGCCCTCGGGTGTTGCAGACTGGAGGTGACCCTGCATTCACAACATGGGTCCATATAAATGGCTCAAGTCCAAGGGAAGACAGTGGACCACAGGCATTGCAGGGTCCGAAACACATTCTGCGTCCAACATTTGGGGATCATTACCCCAAATGATCACGTCAGCATCATTCCAACAGCCCAATCTTGTGGGAGCTCACAAATACAGCACCGGCCATAGGAGTTCTCGGCTCACCAGGCTACTCTACAGAACCAGGAGCAAGCCAGAGAGTCCTGGGAGGGTCCCACAGGCCTCAGGATGTCTGGCCAACCTGTCACGTGGGGTGGAGAGCTGCAGATATTCCAAGGAAGAAAAAAAGACTGGGGCCTACTCATGTCCCAACTGAGGCCCAGGCCACCCTGACTAGTTAACACTAAAAGCACCCAGCACAGTTATAGGCATCAGAAGGGGATTCAGAAAATTTCAAGAAAGTCATAGTTTAAGGCACAGACCACCTCAAGGCATGGTGCCTAGGGCAGGAGCCCACTTGTCCCAGTCTAGAGGTGGCACTGATTCAGCCACAGCAGCTCATACTTTTAAGTCTGCCATGGCAGAACCATGTAGTGTACAAATACATACACCTCCCAGTTTACATTAAACTACATTTAACTAAATACATATTTCTTGATACTTCACAAAATGGCAAGGTGTTCTGTCATCTGAACAAATCTGGAAAATAGTTGTCATTTAGTCTAATTTACAACAGACTAATGTAGTCTGTTTACTTTCTAATTTTTTTTTAGTATTTATTTTTGAGAGGGAGAGAGAGAGAGAGCCAGAGCAGAGTGGGGGGAGAGAGAGGGAGACACAGAATCTGAAGCAGGCTCCAGGCTCCGAGCTGTCAGCATAGAGCCCTACGCAGGGTTTGAACCCCCATACCACAAGATCATGACCTGAGCCAAAGTTGGATGCTCAACCGAGGGAGCCACCCAGGCGCCCCATCTTTACTTTCTTCTTGACAACACTGAAGCCAAATAAGATCAGTCACTTGGCATTTCACTCCCACCTCCGCACCATACTGCTCACTGTCTGGCACTAATCAGGTTCCCAAAGCATAAAGTGGCCTGCCTCACCACATCCAGCGCAGAGGTCTGGATACCCTCTACACAGAAGCTATGGCTCACCGCCAGTATTCACTCAACACCTTCCAGACAAATGACCCAAACTCTCATAACATGGATGATCTTGAGAGTTCGCTTAGCTCTGTTCCGCATTTGATGCGGTGATGATACAGAAGTTTATTACATGATGAACATGACCGACTAGGTTTCAAAACCCAGAAAATCCTGAAATCAGAGCCTCCGCACTGACCTCGGTGGTGGGATAAACAAACAGGCAGCTGTGATCACTCCAATGTAATCCTATTAATCACCCCAGCCCCAGAATAAAATAGGAGACAACCAAGACTCCTGCACCAGCACTAAATTAACTTCCTCCACTGCTGCCACACAGAGGAAACGATTCATCATATTCAGGCCTGAAGCTCATTTTCCACATGAAAAATGAACTAAAGTATAATTTAATGAACCGCAGAAAACAGGTACATTTCCATAATGTTTGGGGATTTATATGTATTAAAAAAAAAAAGCAAGAGCTTCTTGGCTGAATAATGATCAAAGCCTACAGTCCTGCCCAAACTGAGGTTCATTTTTTTCTTTGAAGTTCACTTTTAAAGAGTTGACCTTTCCTGGCACAGATTCCTCCTATGCTCTTTACTGAGTAAATAAACAATTGCACCTCTGTGAGGGCCTGTGTTTCTTTTTGTTCTTGGTGACTTTCCATCTCCTAATGGCATAATGATGGCAATCTCCAGCATCTTAACTGTCCTTGAAACCTAAACCAGACACCGAGACTTAGTAAACCTGCTTCAGTCTTTCTTGCTCAGGATGGTCCTCTAAATAGAGTGTTAAGACTACATTTGGCCAAGCGATGAAGGGTTTTTGGAGCTCCACCAATTTCAAGGACATTTTAGGCTCTTCTCAAAGACCACAGACAAGGAGACAGGAGAAGGGAGCTATCAGCATGGACTGGGGTCCACAATGAGAGCTTCCTAGGACCTGCAAATCTTAAATTGGGTCTTAAAGAGAACAGAGGATGTGACCAGACACAGAGGTGAAAGAAGGGTGTGCCAAGAGGTGGGATTAGAATACTCAAGACATAAAGTAAGATCTTCATAGAAATTAGAGGGGATCTGAGGAATGAGCAGCTTATCTACACTGGTTGGTACATAAAATAAAGGTGGTTAAAAATAACATTTGCTAGACATGAGGAAGAGAGTAAAAACCAGTATGCATAAATTCATGTTTTTAAGCTGAAAACATTAAAGCATAGAGAAGGCCTTTAATCAAAAATAGCCAATGGGGGTTGGGGAGCTTAGGAAGATGGCAGAGTAGGAGAACCCCGCGCTCACCCTGTCCCACGTTTGTAACTAGAGACCATCCACATCCGAGTCAATAAACCAGAGAGTGATCTGAAGACTGGCAGAGCAAACTCCATAAATCAATATAGAGAAGAAGCCACAGCTCCAAGGTTAGGAAGGTCAGAAGAGTGGAGGGAGGCTGCCCACAGGAGGGAGGGAACTGCCTGTGGAGAAGGCAGAGAAATGCGCCAGGAGCTCACACAGGAAGACTAATCCCTGTAATATTTGGCTTTAAAAACAAGAAGGGCTGGAATCCCTGAGTTTGTAAAACCAGTGGGACTTTGGAGCCTGGAGCACAGAGGTCAGTTGACTCAGCACATAGGGAACAGGCAGGGTGAGGGACAGCTGGGTCGCTGCCCTTAAAGAGAGAACAGCCTGCACGAACAGGCAACATAAAAACAGCAGTTTACACAATACCAGGGGCAAATGGGAGACACATCTGTTTATACTGATTTCAGAGTGTGTTTGGGGACTTCCCCATAAACAAGGGAGCTGGCAGGAGCCATTTTCCTCCCCCACTCACCAGCATAAACACAGGGCCATCTAAGGGAGGTGGGGCTGTACAGACACTTGCTACCTAACCTCCTAGCAGTGAGCTATGCCCACGAGTTCTCCTGAGGACTCACCCACTCCAGCCTGGGCAAATTTTGTTAAAGCCTCCCATGAGCCCTGCATAGCCATTGGCTGCACAGCTGCCCTCACACCCTGGCACATCGACCTCAATGTGCCCAGCCATGCACCCCCAGCCACCCCCAGCAGCTGGACAACCCAGCTGCTTGTCCCCAGCCACCATCACACACAAGGCCCAGCTGTGCCCAGCCATTGTTGCCTGCCGTGCCCAACCTGGCACCTCTTGCCGCCCCAGCACACGGCCTCTAGCCCCCACAGTGCTTGGGGGATCCAGCATAGAACTATTGGCACAGCACAAATTTTGCTAACACTGCCTCCCCACTCCCAAGTTCTCCAGTGGGCACTCCCCCTCAGAGCTGGCCTGCCTGCATCCCACCAACACCACAGAGAGCAAGCACAGCCCACAACAGGCAGAGGGTCAGTGCAGCTGACTGCATTGAAAGGAAGAAGTGACTGAGACACAACAGCAGGGCATATTCAACACATGCAGGATATTCTCCTGAAGTGCCAGGTTCTGGTGAACAGCGGACACAGCACTGGACACAGCACTCCAGGGCACTCCAGCACCTTTTCTTCATAAAGTCATTTCTTTCAAGAGCAGAAGACATATATGACTTTCTTAACACAGAAAAACAGACAGAGAGAGGCGGACAAAATGAGGAGACAGAGAGAAATTTATCCCAAATGAAAGAACAAGGCCCCAAATATCTAAGCAAAACAGATATACATAACATGACTGATAGAAAATTTAAAGCAGTGATCATAAGGACACTCACTGGACTTGAGTAAAGAATGGAAGACATGACTGAGACTCTTAGAAGACAGATAAGGAATGATATAGCAGGGATAAAGGGAACAATGAACAAAATGAGAAACACAGTTGATAGAATGAACAGCAGGATGGAAAAAACAGAGGAATGAATTAATGACCTAGAAGACAGAGTTACAGAAAGTAATCAAGCTGAACAAAAGAGAGAAAAAAAATTATGCAAAATGAGAATAGACCTAAGGAATTCAATGACTCCATCAGACATAATAACATTCATATTATAAGAGTCCAAGAAGAAGAAGAGACAGAAAGGGAGCAGAAAATTTATTTGAAGAAATAACAGCTGAATACTTTCCTAATCTGGGGAAGGAAACAGACATCCAGATCCAGGAGGCACAGAGAACCCCCATCAAAATCAACAAAAGCAGACTCATACCAAGACATATTACAATTAAACTGAAACAGTATGGTGGTAAACAAACAAAACAAACAAACAAACAAAACCCTTAAGTCAGCAAGACAAAAGAAAACACTAACTTACAAGGGAAAAGCCATAAGGCTAGCAGAAGATTTTTCAACAGAAATTTTCCAAGCCAAAAGGGAATGGCATGATATATTCAAAGTACTAAATGGGAAAAATCTGTAGTTGAGAATATTCCATCCAGCAAGGTAGTCATTCAGAATAGAAAAAGAGATAAAGAGTTTCCCAGACAAATAAAAACTAAAGGAGTTTGTGACCATTATACCAGCCCTGCAAGAAATATTACAGGGTACTCTTTGAGTACAAAGGAGAGATCAAACGACACAGTATAAATGTAGGAAACACAAAAGCATTAAAAATAAATATTTGTGTGAAAAGTCCAGGAAATGACAAAATAAAAGGATATAAAATATAACACATACCTAAAACATCAGGAGGAAGGAAAAACGAATGAGTTCAAACTTAAATAATCATCAACATAACACAGATGGCTATATGAAAAAGAGGTAACCATGTATCAAAAACTGCTGAAAAACATGTAAATAATAAATAAAAAGGAATCCAAATATATCACTACAGAAAGCCAGCAAAACATGAAAGAAAGAGAAGAAAGGATCAGAGAAAATCTTCAGAAAAAAAAAAAACACAAAACAAGTAAATTTAGGCAATAAATACATATCTATCAATAATTGCTTTGAATATAAATGGACTAAATGCTCCAATCAAAACACACAGGGTGACAGAATGGATAAAAAGAACAAGATCCTTCTATATTCTGCCTGCAAGAGACTCATTTTAGACCTGGGACACCTACAGATTGAAACTGAGGGGATTGAGAAAACTGTATCATGCAAATGGATGTCAAAAAGAAAACCAGAGTAGCAAAACTTATAAAAGACAAACTAGACTTTAAAACAACTGTAGAAACACCTGGGTGGCTTAGTCAGTTAAGTGTCCAACTCTTGACTTTGGCTCAGGTCATGAGCTACATGTTCTCATTCGTTCGTTCTCTCCCCCGCCCCCAAAATAAACATTTTTTTAAAATAAAACAAACACTCTACAAGAGACAAAGAAGGCCACTATATAATAATAAAGGGGGCAATCCAACAAGAAGATATAACAATTATAAATATTTATGTACCCAATATGAAAGCACCCAAATATATAAAACAATAACAAACCTAAAGGAACTAAGTGACAATAATACAATAATAGAAGGAGACTTTAACACTCCACTTACATCAATGGACAAATCATCTAAACAGAAAATCAAAAGCAAACAGTGGCTTTAAATGACATACTGGAATACATATATTTAACAGGTATATTCAGAAGATTCCATCCTAAAACAAAATGCACACTCTTTTCAAGTGCACATGGAATATCCTCCAGAATTGATCACATATTTTTTTTAAATGTTTATTTATTTTTAAGAGAGAGAGAGAGAATTTGAGTAGAGGAAGGGCAGAGAGAGAGGGAGACACAGAATCTGAAGCAGGCTTCAGGCTTGATGCTGTCAGCACAGAGCCAGATGCAAGGATCAAACTCACGAACCATGAGATCATGACCCGAGCCAAAGTCAGATGGTTAACTGACTGAGTCACCCAGGTGCCCCCAGAATTGATCACATATTAACCCTCAAAACAAGCCTCAACAAATTCAAGAAGATCAAAGTTATACAATGCATCTTTCTGGCCACAATGCTCTGAAACTTGAAGTCAACCATTAAAAAAAAAATTGTAAAGACCACAAATACCTGGAGATTAAATAGCATGCTACTAAATAATAAATGGGTCAACTAGGAAATAAAAGAAGAAATTTTAAAAAGAACATGGAAACAAATGAAAATGAAAACACAGTGGTCCAAAACCTCTGGGATGCAGCAAAAGTGGTTCTCAGATGGAAGATTATTGCAATATAGACCTACATCAAGAAGCAAGAAAAACCTCACATAAGCAACCTAACCTTATACCTAAAGGAGCTAGAAAAATAAATAAAGCCTAAAGCCAGCAGAAGGAATGAAATAATAAAGATTAGAGCAAAAATAAATGATATAAAAACTAAAAAACAATAGAACAGACCAATGAAACCAGGAGCTGAGTCCCTGAAAAAAATCAAAAAAATTGGGTGCCTGGGTGGCTCAGTTGGTGAAGCGTATGACTTCAGCTCAGGTCACGATCTCTCAGTGCATCAGTTCGAGCCCCATGTCAGGCTCTGTGCTAACACATCAGAGCCTGGAGCTTGCTTCAGATTCTGTGTCTCCCTCTCTCTCTGCCCCTCCCCAACTCGTGCTTGCTTTCTCTCTCTCTCAAAAATAAACGTTAAAAAAATAATAATAAATCAATAAAATTGATAAACCTCTAGCCAGACGTATCAAGAAAAAAGAGAAAAGACAACGACCAACACTACAGAAATACAAACAATTATAGGAGAATGTTATGGAAAATTATATGCCAACAAACTGGACAAACTAGAAGAAATCAGTAAATTCCTAGAAATTCCTAGAAATATATAAACTGCCAAAAGTGAAACAGGAAGAAATAAAAAATTTGAACAAACTGATAACGAGCAAAGAAATTGAATCAGTAATCAAAAAACTCCCAACAAATCAAACTCCAGGACTAGAGGGCTTCAGAAGCAAATTCTACCAAACATTTAAAGAAGAGTGAATATATATTCTTCTCAAACTCTTCCAAAAAATAGAAAAGGAAGGAAAACTTCCATTCTATGAAGCCAGAATTACCCCGATACCAAAACCAGGTAAAATACCACTAAAAAAGAGAATACAAGTCAGTATCTCTGATGAACACAGATGCAAAAATCCTCAACAAAATACTAGCAAACCAAATACAGCAATATATTAAAAACATCATTCTGGCTTGCAAGGGTGGTTCAACATCCACAAATCAATCAACCTGATACATCACATCAATAAGAAAAAGGATAAGAACCATAAAATCATTTCAAGAGATGCAGAAAACACATTTGACAACATCTATGGGAGTACAACATCCATTCATGATAAAAACCCTCAACAAAGTAGGCTTAAAGGGAACAATCCAAGGGGCGCCTGGGTGGCTCAGTCAGTTGGTTGAGCATCCGACTTCAGCTTGGGTCATGATCTCACAGTTGATGAGTTTGAGCCCCGCGTCAGGCTCTGTGCTGACAGCTCAGAGCCTGGAGCCTGCTTTGGATTCTATGCCTCCCTCTCTCTCTGCTCCTCCCCCACTCGTGCTCTGTCTCTCTCTGTCTCACAAATAAATATAACCATTAAAAAAAAATCTTTTTAAAGGGAACAATCCACAACACAATAAAGGTCTTACATGAAAAACCCACAGTTAACATCATCTTTAACAGGGAAAAACTAAGGGCTTTTCCCCTAAGGTCAAGAATAAGACAAGGATGTCCACTCTTATCACTTTTATTCAACACAGTACTGGAAGTCCCAGCCTCAGCTATCAGACAGAAAAAGAAATAAAAGGCACCCAAACTGGTAAGGAAGAAGTAAAACTTTTACTATTTGAAAATGACATGATACTATATATAGAAAGTCTTCAAGACTCCACCAAAACACGGCTAGAACTAATAAATTCAGTAAAATCGCAAGATACAAAATCAATGTACAGAAATCTATTGCATTTTCATACACCAATAATGAAGCAGCAGAAACAGAAATTAAGAAAACAATCCATTTACAATTACACCAAAAATAATAGAATACCTAGGAATGAACCTAACCAAAGAGGTAAAGACCTATACTCTGAAAACTAGAAAACACTGATGAAAGATATTAAAGATAACACAAAGTAACGGACAGACATTCCATGCTCATAGATTGAAAGAACAAATATTGTTAAAATGTCTATACTACCCATAGCAATCTACACATTTAATGCAATCCCTATCAAAATACCAATAGCCTTTTTCATAAAACTAGAAGAAACAATTCCAATATTTGTATGGAACCACAAAAGACCCCAAATAGCCAAAGCAATACTGAAAAAGAAAAGCAAAGCTGGAGGCATCCCAATTCTGGACTTCAAGCTATATTACCAAGCTGGTAGTCATCAAGACAGTATGTTACTGGCACAAAAACAGACATATAGATTAATGGAACAGAATAGAAAACCCAAAAATGGACCTATAACTGTATTGTCAATTAATCTCCAACAAAGCAAGAAAGAACACCCAATGAGAAAAGGACAGTCTCTTCAACAAATGGTGCTGTGAAAACTGGACAGCTACATGCAAAAGAAAGAAACTGGACCACTTTCTTACACCATACACAAAAAGAAATTCAAAATGGAGAAAAGACCTAAATGTGATACCTGAAACCATAAAAATCCTTTTTAAGAGAACACAGGTAGTAACCTCTTTGACATCAGCCATAGCAACTTTTTTTCTAGTTATGCCTCCTGAGGCAAGGGAAACAAAAGCACAAGTAAACTATTGGGACTTCATCAAAATAAAAGGTTACTACCCAGTGAAGGAAACAATAAATAAAACTAAATGGCAACCTACTGAATGGGAGAAGATACTTGCAAATGAAATATCCAATAAAAGGTTAGTATCCTTGTATTACTTGGCAATCACAAAGAATAAAATCTTACCACTTGCAACTACGGAGATGGAACTAGAGGGTATTATACTAAGCGAAATTAGTCAGGGAAAGACAAATATCATATGACTTCACTTGTATGAGGACTTTAAAATACAAAACAGATGAACATAAGGGAAGCAAAAATAATATAAAAACAGGGAGGGAGACAAAACATAAGAGACTCTTAAATATGGAGAACAAACAGAGGGTTACTGGAAGGGTTGTGGGAGGGGGGATGGGCTAAATGGGTAAGGGGCACTAAGGAACCTACTCCTAAAATCATTGTTGTGCCATATGCTAACTAACTTGGATGTAAATTTAACAAATTAAATTAAATTAAAATACCAAAAAAACGGTTAGTATCCTAAAGAACTAAAACTCCACACCAAAAAAACAAAAAAACAAAAAAACAAAAAACAAAAACAAAACAAAAACCCAAATAATCCAATTAAAGAAAGAATGGGCAGAAGACATGAACAGACATTTCTCCAAAGACGACATACAGATGGCCAACAGACACATGAAAATATGTTCATCATCACTTACCCTCCAGGAAATACAAATCAAAACCACAATGAGATATAACCTCATACCAGTCTGAATGGCTAAAATCAACAATTCAAGAAACAACAGTGTTGGTGAGGAGGTGGATAAAAAGGATTGCTCTTGCACAGTTTGTGGGAATGCAAACCAGTGCAGCCCCTCTGGCAAACAGTATGGAGGTACCGCAAAAAGAAAAAAACTACCTTATGATCCAGCAACTGCACTACTGGATGTTTACCCAAAGAATACAAAAATACCAATTCAAAGGGATACATGTATCCCTATGTTTATAGCAGCATTATTTACAATAGCCAAGATATGGAAGCAGTCCAAATGTCCACTGATTGATGAATGGATAAGGGAGATACAGTGTGTGTGTGTTATGGAATGTCATTCAGCTATAAAAAAACAATGAAATCTTGCCATTTGCAATGATATGGATGGATCTAGAGGTATAATGCTAAGTGAAATAAGCCAGTCAGAGAAAGACAAATATCCTATGATTTCACTCATATGTGGAATTTAAGAATCCTAACAAATGAGCAAAGGGGAAAACAAGAGAAAGAGAAACCAAGAAATGGACTCTAACTCTAGAGATCAAACTGATGGTTACCAGGGTGGGGAGGTGCTTGGGGGGATGGGGGAAATAGGTGATGGGCATTAAGGAGTGAACCTGTAATGAGCACCAGGTGATGTATGGAATCATTGAATCTCTTTAACTGTATACCTGAAACTAAAATAACACTATAGGGTAACTGGAATTAAAATAGAACTTTTTTACAAAGTAGGCAAAGGTGAATGCTTAACAGAAAATTCTGTCATACACAATTTTCCCCTAATTTATCATAAATATTATGTAACTTAACACTTTCATTACGATCTGATGGTCTGAACACAGTACCTCACGTGGTACTCTTTAATAATGGAACACAAGTAGTAAGAACAGCCAGTGGTGTGCAAATCGGAACACCAAGCTCTTGGCCTAGCTCCTGAACCAACCTACTGGATAGCTCTGGCTAAATCTGGACAACTACTGTAACCAATTTAAGAATAAATGGAGTCTCCTGCAAATTATGCTTTTTAATTGTATTTACAGAGCACTCAATGTCTCCATGTTAAGGCATCAACACCTTTGGGGGTCTTCTTGGATGGTACTCATCATAACCACCTAAAAGGTCACCACTGTTACCCTCACCTTACATGTGAAAAAATGGGATCAGAGTTCAGTTCTGGTAGACTCCAAGGCCTCAACTCCTGCATCACCCTCACCTCCATCTTGTGTCTGGACATGACACCTCCTCCAGACCTTCCTGAGCATGAGGGATACCATGATCCATGGCCTGGGAAAATGTGGTTTTGATTTTGCTCAGCAGACCAAGATTATCCAGCAGGTATGGAGGGATGACTTTCTGTCACTTATCAATATTTCCAGTTGAGTGTGTGTGTGTGTGTTTGTGCACACTGATGTGTTGATGTGCTGTGATTGTTTGGGGTAGGTGGTGAAGAACGATTTCCAGATAGCTCACCATAGCACTGGGACCCCCCAGAAATCATGAGAGTCAAAGATGTGCCCTTTCAGCAGGCTGGAGAATTCCATGGAGTAAACCCTTCCTTTCACAGCTCTCTAGCTCCCGAGTTATACGGTTGTTCTAGCTAAAGGCTACGAGCACAGAACAACTCTGTAGGACACAACCCTTTGGCTACAGCAAGGCCAGCCTCTCCCCATCTTTGCGAATATATCTGCCTCAGGCAATCCAGCCTTTGCCACTTACTAGCTTTGTGTGACTTTGGGCAAGCCAATTCGCCTCCCTGAGCTTCTTTCCTCAGCACTAACGTACGAACGTGAACAGTACTTCTCTGTGGCAATTAAATGAGATAATGCATGTCATATAGTGGCACAGGGCCTACGGTATGAAGGCTCAGTGAATGGTAATGACATTGCTACTCCCAGTTCTGTATTGGTTTGTGAGGTTCTTCCTACCAGGAAAGCTTCCCCTCCTCTTCTCAATGACCTCCCTCACCTTTCTCTCCACCTTTCAGGACAGGTAGAGACATTTCCTCCAGGCTCCTTGGCATGTCTCTTTTCTGGACACCTGGGTATCCCGTGGGCTTACGTACTTCACCATTCTCCAGTCACTTCATAGGCAGAGTACGGTCACCCAAGAGCATGGTGCCATGACAGAAGAGCCCCTGGGCACTGCTGTTAGCTAATCCCAAGTGTGAGGGACTACGCTGTGACATCCATTGTGTTTTCTAGAAAAAGGAAGGCCAAGGCATTCAGAGAGTTGCTAGAGCAGTCGGGAGGGTTAGGTAGGAGAATGGGTGTGATAGAGGCTGCCCTCCTTGAGCCTTGCTGACAACAGCTCCCGAGGTTCTGTGAGTAGTCACACCCAATGCAGGTACACAAGTGACTAGGTTGGGAAGTCTCCAGTTACATCCTAGTATGCAGCTGTCCAGCTACTCCGAAGCCAGCTTTTCTGAAACACTTAGGCATGCTTGATTTCTTCTACAAAAATAAAGCCAGAAACTAAATTCCCCTCTTGGCATGTGTTCATGCTCTCTACTCCCACTGTTTGCAGAGCTGACTGTCTACCACTGTCAAGGTCACAGAGCCCTCTCATCCTTCTTACAAGCAGAGGCAGCGACCGAAGACCATTACCCAAAAAGAGCTGTCTGCCCCTTTCCCTGCGTGACTTCTCTTCGCGGAAGCAGATGGTAATTTTATGACGAATCGAATGAACGGGTGAGAAACTGTCCAGGGAAGCAGAAGATGAGGACTTGTCCTCATCCCTATAATCCAAGAATAATTCTTTCAACAGTGTAAGTAAATTGATAACTGTTCCAAACCAAAGTCTCCTACAATTGGCCAGAGGGAAAAAAAGGTGGATGGAGTCCAAGTAGAAATTTATCTAATTCAAGCAACATGGGAGATGTCACCTGTAGGTCTGAATTACTAAATATTGTTTTCAGTTTCAAAATGGGCCTGAAAAATGTATTTGTAATCGTCAGCCATATTTTCAGGAAGTAATGGATATTGCCAAACCACCTCCTAAAGCCTGTGGTTAAGGGAATAAATAGAAACTGTCTTCTGACAACTTTCCAGTGAACCCTTTCTTCACACACTGTATGAAGCTGATCCTGGTCAAATAATCACAAATTCAATACTAACGAAAAAATTTTTTTTTAAATAACAGTTTACTTTATCCTCTACATACCAAAAATTCTAAAGAAATCTAAATTCTACAGTGACTCCTCATGTAATTTTGGGGGTCACTTTCATTAGATACTCAAAAAAAACCTTCCATTCTACTCCTGAAACTAATATTACACTATATGTTAACTAAGTAGAATTTAAATAAAAACTTGAGGGGGCGCCTGGGTGTCTCGGTTGGTTAAGCATCCAACTTTGGCTCAGGTCATGATCTCACAGTTCCAGAGTTCAAGCCCCGCGTCAGCCTCTGTGCTGACAGCTCAGAGCCTGAAGCCTGCTTCAGATTCTGTGTCTCCCTCTCTCTCTGCCCCTTCCCTGCTCACGCTCTGTCAAACTCTCTCTCATAAATAAATAAACTTTAAAAATATATATATTAAAATAAAAACTTATTTTAAAAAAGAAAAAAAAACTTCCAAATGTTGCAAAATTCTCCCTTTGCCTGTCTGACTGCTAACAACATCCATTGTTTTCTTTGCCCGGTATTCATTACCTCTGGCAATGACCCTCTGGTTTCCCCATAAGGATCCACTTGTCTCCCACTCTTGGTCTTGTAACTGGCAGGGAAGGTGGAGAACACAAGGGCTGGATTCCCCACCATGGCTCCTGAGTGAGCATTTCACGGCCACTTCACCTGGAAAGAGCTGGAACCAATCAGACCCTCCCTTATCTATGTCATGTCTTCTGTTCTCTACCTTCTGCTTCTTTTCATTCCACCTCTACAGCTCTGCCTTCTCCACTTCTTCACACACATGGCAGAATCTCATGCCAACACATGCCAGGTGTCTTTATAACCCAATTCCAGAATACCAAGAAAAAGATTCTAGCAAGCACATATTTTTCTACCACTGGACCAAGCAGCTATTCTTATATTAGTACAAAGTTGGGTGACCCATTCCTCATCAGTCTGGGATCAAACACCAAAAGAGTAGGTAGGCTATTTCATTGGATGATACCCCAAAGGCTATCTACTACTGTCTCCTTTTCCCTTTTAATTACAACTTCTTTCCTGCAGTGTGCCGGTATTTCCTAGATCACCCAGAATGGTCATTTCTCAAGTGACAGAAAGCCTACCATGATTCAGACAAGGTGGCAAAACTTGGGAAGTCTAGATATCAGCATCTGCCGGAGAATTCGACATTTCCATAGCAACACTGGCACTGGTGTCATCTTCTATCAAGGGTCATGCAAGTTATCCAAGTGAATGTGTAGGATTTTCATAAGGGGTCTGTCATCAACTTCATCTATTCTGATGCCTCATGCAAGGTCCCCAACAGCTGATTCGAAGCAGAGAACATCAATTTGTTGTATTTATAATTTCCACAATACTAGCCACAGTCTGGAGAATTACAAAACCACATTGCAGGTGACAAATGCCTGCTTTTGATAGGATGTTTACAAGGCAAGTTAACCAAGAAAGATTATTTGCCTCAATTAGAGAAGTTTGAAGTTTCCCGGAACATCTAAATTACTGTTCACATTTTGCTGCTTGGAAGCATTATATTTCATAAACCTAACCATATGGAATAATCGGTTTAGCAAATTTAATGAAACCCTGACGCATTACTAAATCGATCTAGAGCAGAGAGATTCCCAGAATGGAGGAGAATTAGGAATTCTCCACACCATGCTACAACAGAGATTCCATTCGTTGATAGGAATGCAGGAAGATATCAATCTATTTTTACATTATATATATTCCACCAACTAACACCGTGATGGAGAAAATATATACTTTATGACATAATTTAGCAAACACCCCCCCCCCACCTCCCAGAATCCCAGCCACTCATTCAGCTGTTAATCCTGGGTTGCCTTGCAAATTTCTTTTCTGAAAGGGTCTTACCTGAAACTAGCAACCTAATTCCCTCTTCCATTTCTCTCTCACCTCATCACCCTCTTTCTCTCCCCTCTTCCTGTTAGTCCCACTGCGGTGGGTTAAGGCACCCCAGTTATTGCATCATTCGAGATGGAAATTCAGGCAATGTCATCTCTCTCTCTCTCACCCACAACATTCTAACCAATTAACAAGCTATGTCCAGTCTCTCCAAGACACAGTTTTTCCTTTATATACACTTATTTTTCAGAAGCACTTTTAAGTCCATGGCAAAATTGAGGTATAGAAGGTACACAGATTTCCCATATATCTCATTTCCCTACCCACACAGCCTCCCACACTATTAACACACCACATCAGAGTGGCAGATTTGTTACCAGTAATAAGTCTACACTGACATGTCATTATCACCCCCAAGTCCATAGTCTACCTTAGGGTTCACTCCTGGGATATACACTATGGGTTTGACAAGTGTACAATGAAATGTATAACCCCCTGGCAGCCAACGATCTTTTTACTGTCTTCTTAATTTTGCCTTTTCCAGAATGTCATATAGTTGGAATCATACAGTATGAAGCCTTTTCAGATTGGCTTCTTTTACTTAACAACATGCATCTAATGTTCTTCCATGTTCCTGCCTGGCTTAATAGCATACTTCTTTTTATCACTGATATTCCATTGTCTGGATGTACCCACTGTTCATTTATTCATTCACCTATGAAAGGATATCGTGATTGCTCCTAAGTTTTGGCAATATGGATGACGCTGATATAAACATTTATATACAGGATTTTATGTGAACTAAAGCTTTAATTCTTTGGGGGAAACACCAAGAAATGAAATTACCAGATCTTATGGCACATGGATGTTTCATTTTGGAAGAACCTGCCAAACTGTCTTCCAAAGTGGCTGCACCATTTTTCATTCCCACCAGCAATGGACAGGAGTTCCTGTTCCTCCACATCCTCACTAGCATTTGCTGTTGTCAGCACTGTGGATTTTTGCCATGTTTATAGGGATGCAGTGTTATCTCATTGTTTCAATTACCTTGCAAAATCTTTTGGTTGCTGTAGATTATCAGTTAGTGACCTGTGTTTTGGTTTCCTCTTCCTACCTAGATTCCAGAATCATGCTGACAGTCATTCCACTTTATTCATGGTCCATAAGGAGAGGCACGTTTCTTTTTTTTCCCCTGCATTTGTAGTTTTTGGAGAAGTTTTTTTTTTTCAAGTTTTATTTAAATTCCAGTTAGTTAACACACAGTGTAATATTAGTTTTCAGGTGTAGCATTTGGTGATTCTATACTTCCATGCAACACTCGCTGCTCATCATAAGTGCACTCCTTACTCCCCATCACGGATTTCAACCATGCCCCACCCACCTCCCCACTGGTAACTATCAGTTTGTTCTTCAGAGTTAGGAGTCCGTTTCTGGGTTTTTCTCTTTTTTTTTTTTCCTTTGTTCATTTGTTTTGTTTCTTAAATTCCACATAAGAGTGAAATCATACAGTATTTGCCTTCCTATGGCCGATTTCGTTTAGCATTATACCTCTAGACCTATCCATGTCATTACAAATGGCAAGGTTTCACTCTTTTTATAGCTGAATAATATTCCATTGCGTGTATGTATGTGTATAATAGAGATCGAAAGACAGAACTATTTTGATATACATAGATACATTTCCCAAGTCTTTGTCCATTCACCTGTCAATGGACACTTGGGCTGCTTCCATAATTTGGCTATTGCAAATAATGCTGCCATAAACATAGAGGTGTATGTATCCTTTCAAATTAGTGTTTTTGTATTCTTTGAGTAAATACCCAGTAGTGTGATTAACTGCACTGTAGGGTAGTTCTGTTTTTAACTTTTTGAGGAGCCTCCATACTATCTTCCACAGTGGCTGCACCAGTTTGTATTCCCACTAACAGTGCACGAGGGTCCCTTTTCCTCCACATCCTTGTCAACACTTATGCTTTCTGGACCTTTTTTTAAAATTATTTTAGCCATTCTGATAGATGTGAATTGATCTCTCATTATAGCGTTGATTTGAATTTCCCTAATAAGTAACATTGGGAATCTTTTTATGTGTCTGTTGGATATCTGTATGTCTTCTTTGGAGAAATGTCTGTTTATATCTTCTGCCCAGTTTTTAACTGGATTATTTGGGGGGTTTTGGTGTTGAGTTGTTTACGTTCTCTATACATTTTGGGTACTAACCCTTTATTGGATAAGTCAAATATTTTCTCCCATTCCATAGTCTTTTAGTGTTGTTGGTTTTTTCCCTCGCTGTGTAGCTTTTTATTTTGATGACTTCCTAATAGTTTATTCTTGCTTTTGTTGCCCTTTCCTCAAGAGATATATCAAGAAGGATGTTGCTACAACCAATGACAGAGAAAATACTACTCATGCTCTCTTCTAGGATTTTTATGCTTTCAGGCCTCACATTTAGGTCCTTAATCCATTTTGAGTTTATTTTTTGTATGGAGTAAAAAAGTGATCCAATTTCATTCTTTTGATGTTGCCAACCAGTTTTCCCAGCACCATTTGTTGGAGAGACTTTCTGCCATTGCATATTCTTGCCTCCCTTGTTAAAGAGCAATTGACCATATAATTGTAGGCTGGTTTCTGGACTTTCTGTTCTGTTTCATTGCTCTATGTGTCTATTTTTGTGCCAGTACCATACTGTTTTAATTACTTTAGCTTTGTAATGTGACTTGAAGTTTGGAATTGGGATACCTCCAGTCAGTTGTTCATTTTATATTCTCAACTATATCCTTAGAACTTTTAATAGTGCCTGGCACAGACGAGGGACAGGATAAGCATTTGTTAAGTAAGGAAATGAATTCCACCAATACAGTCCAGGACAACAAAAAAAGAGTCTGCATTGATTTAACTTTTCACATACAGACCCATCCTCCTGCACACCTATTTCTAATATAAATAGCTAACAGAGAAACCAGAAGAGTAAAAAACATTTGTTAAAACTTTGTAAAAGGGACTTTTTGGTTGGCTGTGATTGTCACTAATTGGTTGTCCACTTTTATTGTTTTCTTCCCCACATTAAGTGTGTAATTTTACACTGCTCCTTTAATTGATGATTTTAACTTGGATGATGAAGTTAAGGTCTGACTTCATTAATATACACTTACACGAATAATTATTTTATGAAGGATTCTAGGAAGCTGCCGGTCATTCTGAATAAGAATGGTCTCAGTGTGTAGCCAGAAAGAACTGGACTAGACATTAAGAACCTCAGACTGATTAGATTTTGAAAATATCCCAAATAGGGTAATAAAATAGTCCATTAAGAGATCTTTAAAGGAGAGAAAGCAAAACTTTTTTCAAGTTTTAAAAAATTCTTCAACAGGTTCCTCAAAAAATTAAAAACAGGAATATCATACAATCCAATAATTCCACTACTATTTACCCAAAGAAAACAACATTAGTTCAAAAAGATATCTACATCTGATGTTTATTACAGCATTATTTACAAGAATAAAGATATGGAATCATGGGGCGCCTGGGTGGCTCAGTCGGTTGAGCAACCGACTTCAGCTCAGGTCATAATCTCACAGTGTGTGAGTCTGAGCCCCACATCGGGCTCTGTGCTAACAGCTCGGAGCCTGGAGCCTGCTTCAGAGTCTGTGTCTCCCTCTCTTTCTGACCACCCCCGCCCACCCCGTTCATGCTCTGTCTCTCTCTCAAACATAAATAAACATTAAAAATATTTAAGAAAAAAAGAATAAAGATATGGAAGCAGCTCAAGTGTCCATCAATAGATGAATGGATAAAGAAGATACAAATATGTGGTGTGTGTGTTTATATATATGTAATATGTATATGTATATATATATGTGTATACATATGTGTGTATATATATATGTATATATATGTGTATATATGTGTATATATATGTGTGTATATATATATATATACACATATATATACACATATATATAATGGAATATTACTCAGCCATAAAAAAGAATGAGATCTTGCCATGTGCCACACCATGGATGGACCTAGAAAGTATTATGCTAAGTGAAATAAATCAGACAGAGAAAGACAAATACCATATGATTTCACTTGCATGTGAAATCTAAAAAACAAAACAAGCAAACAAAGTAGAAACAGACCCATAAATACAGAGAACAAACTGGTGGTGGTTACCAAGGGGAGGATTGTAGGGATGGACAAAACATGTGAAAAGGGAGAGATAAAGGCTTCCAGTTATGAAATGAGTAAGTCACGGGATCAAAGGTACAGCACAGAGAATATAGTCAACGATTACTGGGCACAGCATGACATACATACTTGGTGAATCACTATGTTGTACACCTGAAGTTGATGTTAACATTGTATGCCAACTACACTTCAATAAAAAATTAAAAATAATAAAATTAAAACCTATGCCCCAAGGAGAGCTGTCTTCCATGGGTTTATACGGTTCCTGTCTGCTCTCTGAATCCTGATTCCTTCTCCATCCTTAGTAAGTACATTGCTGTCTGAATTTGAAGTCAAAACATTACAACAGTTGAGACTCTGGCTACCTGATTCATCTCTGCCTTTCAAGTTTCCAGGTAGAAAAACTTATCCAATAGGGGAAATTAATTTCTTTGAACTGAGAGATCGGAGAGAAACGGCCTTGCCACGTACAGACATATGCATTGTGAAGTAATATGACCTCACTCCCATGGGCAGAACTGGGTTATTCACCTTTACAGAAATTATTTTAATTCGATCTGAAAAATAAAACACAATATAGACATTTCCTGTTTCTCCACCCACACGCTTCTTTAAATTTATACCTTTTAATTAGCTTTGTAAAATGAAAAATGCTCTTTACATAAACAGTCCTTTGAGATTATTTTATTCAGATTATATATTTCCTGGATTATCCCCAGAGATAAGGCTCTAAATCACCACAAAAAAAAGGCAAAAAAAAAAAAAATCAAATGAGATCAATTGTGTTTTTGCCAAAGCCCTTACGACCCAGAAGACTTTTTAAATGGACTCTGTTCCATTTATTTCACTTTGTAATTTCTCTTGACTTCTCATTCTATGTCCTTTTCTGGGTGGTATTATCCAAGTATGATCAGAATTACTAATAGTTCATACCTTTACCCTGAGTTCTAGAACTACCTAGCAACTGCCCACCTGACATTCTCCTTGGATATTTCCAGTACCTCTTGAAATGCACAAATCTAAATTTTAACTCATGACCTGCTCCTAGATTCTCCTCCCCGAAAACATGGGCCTCTTCTAGCGTTGTGTGTTTCAGGGACTGGAGCTACCATCCATCCAGTTGTCCAAGCCAGAAAGCACTGCTTGTGTGAGGCCTGCTGATTTATACCTCCCAAAGTATCAGTAAAACTTATTTTCTAGATTTCCAGTAGCACCACTCTAGCCCACACTACATTCCTTTTATGGCAATCCCCATCCTACTGATCCTCTTAAACCTACTCTTGCTTCCTCTTCGATGCATACTTGACTATGTAGGCAAAGTGGTCTCTTACGTATTTTTTTTAACGTTTATTAATTTTGAGAGAGAGAGAGAGAGAGAGAGCATGGCAGGGGAGGGGCAGAGAGAGAAGGAGAGGGAGAATCTCAAGCAGGCTCCATGCTCAGTGCAGAGCTCGACATGGGGCTTGATCTCCAGAAACACAAGATCACAACCTGAGCTGAAGCTGCGAATTGGACACTCAACCAACTGAGTCACCCAGGCACCCAGGCAAAGTGGTCTTTTAAAACCAAAGCATGTCCCTTCCATCCCAATAATGTTTTAGGAAAAACAATAAACTCCTTAACCTGGCATAAAATGGTGCTCCTGACCACATCCATTCCTCTGTAAGGACTCATGAGTAGGAAATCATGTGTCCCCTTTTCTGTGTCTTCACTGGAGCCCAACATTTACTCTGTGTGGGTGAATAATTGATAGGTCTGACCCTTCACTACAGCAAACAATCTCAAAGGCAGAATCTGCCTTTCTTTTTTCCTCTCACAATTTTATTGCAGCATGAATACAGTTCGCAGCACCAATAGGTACTCAACAATCAATGGTGCATTGAGTGAACGGACAGATGACTTTTCATCGAAGGGTAAGTAGCTATCTCTTAGTATGATTTCAGAAAGAAATAGATACCAAATATCACTTTCCTATGTAACTCTTCTACCTCTCCCAGGATATTTGAAATCCCAATACTAACACAGGGGCCCTTTTATTCCACTATTTGAAAGGAGGCTTAAAATAGAAATGCCATTTGGAGCTGGAGAGAAATGTATTTCGTGGGGCCCTGGAGATGATGTGTCAAAGGGAGAAAAAAGCAAGCCAGAAGGAAGGCTGCTTTTGTTGTCAGGCTCCCTACGGCCTTGGAGGAGTCACCTGACAACAGATCCTGCAATGTCTTCTGTTGTTAGTGCTCCCTCTCTGCAAAGCTGAAGGCTTCATTCCATCCCAGTCCCTAGATTCCTTCCTATCTAAGAGCAAGAGAAATTTGAGGCGTTAAGAACTTAAAAATTTTTGTAATGTACACAAATGTAAAGATGAAGAATCAAATCATGACTGCTTAACTATAGTACAAAAACCAAAAAAACAAACAAACCCTTAATTGCTCTGGAATCCATCAGAACCTGGTCATAAACTTGACCTTGAACTTCAGGCCCAAGATCTGTTTCCTTTTCCAAGAACCCTCCGAAAATTCTTGCCTCAGTTCTAATAGTTTGTACACAGTTGTTATTTTTTAGATCCATGTTTTTATGGTGTTATCCTACCCAGTATTGGCTCTTTACTTGTGTTCTGGTCCCTCCCAGAAACTGAAAGGTCGCCAGAAATGTCCCACACCTTGACAGGGACCGGCCACCTAATGACAAAACCCCAGATGGTGAACATCCGCTTCATGTGCATTGATTCTCTATTCCTGTCCTCTGTTCCTATGGTGGCATTAAGGAGGCACATTTTTGGATACCCTGGACTGTTATTAATTGATTCTCTTTTATTCAAACCCTTCTTCCTAAGAGTCTCTGCTCTACATGAATGTGCAAGTCTAATTACAGACCGTGGTTCCTCCCTCTTTGTCCCATCTTGCATTTCTTTGATCATATGCACTTGGGTCATTACTCTCTAGGGTGTTATGGGTAAGACAGGAAAGCTGTGCATGTCTAGAGAAGTGATATAATCACTTCTGAAACTAGTTGTAGTGGAGAGACTCTAAAATGACCCCAATCATTCCCCACGTCCCAATATTCATATCCTTGTGTAATGCTCACCTCTGTTTCCCCCAACATTGGCAGGGCCCATGATTTGTTAACTAAGCAAAAGGATAAGACCAAGTTGATAAAAAGTCACTTCCTCGATTATGTTACCTAAGATTGTAATTTCCTTCTTGCTAGAAGAGTTTCTCCATTGATTTTCTCCATTCCTGGCTTTGATTGATTTAGCTGCCCTAGGGAGTGGTCTACATGGCAAAGAACTAATGGCAGCCTTTAGCCAAGGAGTAAGGCCCTCAATCCAAGAGCTCACAAGGAACTGAATCCTGCCAACTGCTACACGACCTATGAAACAGAGCCCTCCCCAGTCAGGGATCAGATGAGACCCCAGACCTGACTGACCCTTTGACTGAGCCCAGTAGGAGACCCTCGCAGCTCATCTGTCCCCAGATCCCTGACCCACAGAAAGTGAGATAACGTAGATTGTCTGAAGGTGTTAATTTGTGGTAATACGTTATAAAGCAATAAATGGCTAATATACTAGTTATTAAAATTATAATTTTCTTGGTAATTTTAAAACTCAAACTCTTTCCCACCACACAGAAGATAATCAGCACACTTAACTGGGCAAAAGCCTAGGATAATGGGAAAAAAAACTTGTGATCTGGAAATCAGAAATATGTGTGTTGGGGTGCCTGGGTGGCGCAGTCGGTTAAGCGTCTGACTTCAGCCAGGTCACGATCTCGCGGTCTGTGAGTTCAAGCCCCGCATCAGGCTCTGGGCTGATGGCTCGGAGCCTGGAGCCTGTTTCCGATTCTGTGTCTCCCTCTCTCTCTGCCCCTCCCCCGTTCATGCTCTGTCTCTCTCTGTCCCAAAAATAAATAAACATTGAAAAAAATTAAAAAAAAAAAAAAGAAATATGTGTGATTTTTATTTATCTGTGAAACCCTGAGCAAACCGATTAGCCCACTCTATCTGGGCCTCTGTTTCCCTATTTAATAAGGATTAAGAGATACAAACCGGTGGCCTATGGAATTCATAGTCACCAAATTTATTGTTTGTCCCCCTGTGTTAGACTCACAATGCTTGTTGGTTTTAACTAATTACCAAAATTTAAAATTAAGGTTATCTCACTTTTTAAAAAAAAATACCAATTTTTAGTTCTTCTTGAAAAAAACTACACAATCCTGCCTTGTTAGACATCCCTTATCTGCAGGTAGATGGCTGCAGCCTGTATCTGGGGAACACTTGCTCTCCAAGCTCAGCATGGTTTCCACCAGTCTTGAATCCCTGAGACTAAGTGTTGCTTCTGATTATTACATATGCATAGCATTTTTTAAATAGTTATTAAAACATGAAATATTTCAAATGCAAATATGTCTTTCAAAAGTGGGAAAAGAAAAACTAGAAACAAAAGAAAGCAAGCTGATCCCTAATCCATTTCTGTATGACTCCTGGAGACATTTGAGCTGTAATTCTTGGTTTAACCAAGTAGGTATAGGACCTATATGCAGAAAATGCAAAATGCTGATGAGAGAAAACAAAGAAGAAGTAAATAAATGGAAAATGATTCCATGTTCATGCTGAAAGACCCAGTATCATTAAAATATTAATCCCCCCCCCCCACCATTGATTAATAGATTTAAGAGAATACCAGTCAAAACCACTGCAAGCTATTTTGTAGCTGTTGAAAAATCGATTCTAGAATCTAGGTGGAAAGGCAAAGACCTAGAATATCCAGCATAATACTGAGGAACAAAGTTGCATGAATAGTACTATCCTATTTCAAGTTCTACCGTAAAGCTACAGTAGTCAAGACAGCATGGTATTGACAAATGGAATAAAATCCAATGGACAGAATGAAAAGCCTAGAAATAGACACAGACAAATACAGTCAACTCACTTTTTGACAAAGGCAATCCAGGGAAGAAAGGACAGCGTTTCCAGCAGATGATGTTAAAATAATTGGACTCCCATACACAAAAGACAGAACTTAAGCATTTTCCACATGACATAAAAATTAACTCCAAATGAACCACAGATCAAAATATAAAAAGCAAAACTGTCAAACGTATAGAATAAATGTAGAAGAAAATTTGTATGATGAAGGATTTGGCGATCAGATACAACACCAAACACTTAATCCAAAAAAAAAGCTGATATTAGTTTTTAATTAACATTAAAAACCTCTGCTCTGCAAAAGGCAGTGTGAAAAGAATGAAAGATAACCCATGGGCTGAGACCAAATATTTGCAAATCACATATGTGATAAAGGACCTGTATCCAAAATATACAAAGATTTTTCAAACTCAACAGTGAGAAAGCTAACACGCCAATTAAAACATTAGAAAATGACTGAAACTGATAGCTCAATAAAGAATATATACAGAAGATAAATACGCATTTTAAAAAAGGGTGCCTGGGTGGCTCAGTCTGTTGGGTGTTGGACTCTTGATTTTGACTCAGGTCATGATCCCAAAGTCATGGGATTCAGCCCTGCATCTGGCTCTGAGTGGAGCATGAAGCCTGCTTGGGATTCTCTCTCTCTTTCTCTCTCCCTTTATCCCCTTGTCTCGAACTGGCACATGCTCTCACTCTCTAAAATAAAATAAAATAAAATAAATTGTTTTTTTACAGGCTACATGCCATAAAGTTTCATTTATATGGTATTATCACAAACACAGAAGTAGGAGTCAGGAAAAACATTAATGATTGCTGGAGATCTGAGGGAGGGTATAAATGAAACCTAAGGTATTTTTAGTGTGGTATAACTATCCTGTATCACACCATAATGGTGTGTACATATTCTTATGCGTTTGTCAAAATCCATAAAAATTTCGAGGAGAAAGTGAATTTTAATGTGTGCAAACTTTAAAAAATCATTTAGGTACTCAGGGAATTCCAGAATAGAATGCAGATTTTGACAAAAGAATCTGTTTTACAAATGTATAAAACTGAGGAGACATTAAGGAAGCAGGCAAAGAGCTAAGTATCTTTGGAAATGAGTGGAGGGAGTGACACTAAAGGCAAAAGGCATTGTACATAAGCACTGTCCTCTAGTCTAGGGGTAGAGAGAAACAATTCTGACACTACTATTCATGCATCCTGGAATCCAATAATTGAGTAAATGTACAAGGAAATAATGGTTTTCTCAACAAATGAGGCTGGATACATTGGAGAGTCATATAAGAGGGAAAATAACTTGGCCCTTACACTTGATACATAAAAACCAATTCCAGATAGACTGGAGACTTCGGTCTGAAAGGTAAAGCTAGAAAGCCTGTATAAGATTACATGACCTTCATGACCTTACAATTGCCAAAGACTTCTTAAACAAGAAAGAGCCTCAAGCATAAACAAAAAAAAAGTTACTAAATTGGACCTCTTGAAAATGTGAAACTTATGTTCATCCAAAGTTACAACTGAGGGCAAGATGAATAAAAAGAGTCAGAAGCTAAACCAGCAAGTGGAAGATGTTCTCAATATATGCATCTGATAGAAGACTCACAATATATAAAGATACTGTGTAAATCAATAAAAGAAAACAAGATATAGGGGGGCCAGGGTGGCTCAGTCGGTTAAGCATCTGACTTCGGCTCAGGTCATGATCTCACAGCTCATGAGTTCAAGCCCCGTGTCAGGCTCTGTGCTGACGGCTCAGAGCCTGGAGCCTGCTTCAGATTCTGTGTCTCCCTCTCTCTCTGCCCCTCCCCCTCTCATGCCCTCTCTCACTCGCTCTCTCTCAAAAATAAACAAACATGAAAAAATTTTAAAAAATAAAATATTTTTTAAATGAGTAAAAGTACAGAGCAGGAATTTTACACACAAAAAAAGAATATTCAGATAGCCAATAAACATACATAAAGATGCTTAATTGCATTACTTACCAGGGAAATTTAAGTTAAAGCAGCAATAACATGATATGTACCTGTCAAAATAGCTAAAAATACAACAAACATACTAGCATCAAGGGTCTGTGAGGAAGTGAATCGACAACTCTCATATACTGCTGTTATTATTTAAAATGAACACAACCACTTTGAAATTAAGATAACCACTTTGGAAAACTCAGAAAGCTGTATGTTAATCCCATGAACCAGCAATTCTACTCCTCGATACGTACCCTAGATAAATGAATGTATGTGTGCAACCAAAGACATGTCCAAGAATGTTTACTACAGTACTCTTCCTAATATGCAACTAGTGGAAAACAACTCAAATGATCATGAACTGGAAAATACGTAAACGGTAACACTCAAACAATGGAATATCATATGGCGATGAAAGAGAACAAAGTACTGTAACATGAGACAACACATAGAAGCCTCGCAGGTGTAACCTACGGTTAAAGAGGCCAAGTAAAATGGAGTCCGTTTCTTGTAATTCCATTTCTCTAAAGTTCAAAAACAGACAAATTAATCCATGTTGATAGAAGTCTGCAGAATGGTGGGTCCCTTTATGGGGGTTACTGATGCAGGGAACATGAAAGAGCCCTCTGGATGAGCTGGTGACGCTCCCTTTCTTGATAGGAATGGTGACTGTATACATATGTAAAAACCCATCTTTTGTACGTTACTTTATTATACTTCAATTAAAACGTACACCGGAAAAGACTATAAATCATCCCAGAGCCCAGATGCACAATAACTGATACACCACCTTGTTTGGAGAGTTTATGCCGAGTTACTCCAGAGGGGAGTCGCTTATATCACATGGTCTTAACAGGTTACTGATATATTTGACATTTGTGCTAGTAAGCTGAGAAAATTACCAAATTCGGGGCGCCTGGGTGGTTCAGTCGGTTAAGCGTCCACCTCCTGATTTGGGCTCAGGTCATGATCTAATGGTTCGTGAGTTTGAGCCACTCCTCGGGCTCTGCACTGACCATGTGGAGCCTGCTTGGGATTCTGTCTCTCCATCTCTCTGTCTGACCCTCCCCCACTCATGCTCACTGTCTCTCTCTCTCTCTCTCTCAAAATAAACTTTAAAAAAAATTATTAATTCAATTTTCACACAAAAACACGTGACTAATGTATTGTATTATGTTTTTCTACTATTGGTTATTTTGTGTAGACTTGCAACAGCTTCTAATTTTCAATCCTGACCATCAGATCATCAATGTTCTCTAAAAGGGACTCAAATACCATGGTTTTGAAGACTCACTGTATTGAAAGGAATAAAGTTAATTGTCAGTGCAAACTTCCCAAACACTTACTTGATAAAACAGTGTCTCAACATGGCCTAGGAAGTAAATTCTCTTTCTGATTTTTACAAGGATTCTCTACAGCTGTGTCTATACACGTATATAAAGTGGTCATTTATTTTTCTTCTACTTCAGTTTCCGCTACCTGCCCACTTCTTCCAGGTTGCATTTTTGCTATACAAATGTGGTTTTACAAGGCTAGCTGTATGAATCTGATGGCTTCATTTAAAAAATTTTTTTATGTTTTTTTATTTTTGAGAGAGAGAGAGACAGAGAAAGACAGAGCATGAGTGGGGGAGGGGCAGAGAGAGAGGGGATCACAGAATCTGAAGCAGGCTCCAGGCTCTGAGCCATCAGCACAGAGCCTGATGCAGGCTCCAACTCACGGACCGCAAGATCATGACCTGAGCTGAAGTCAGATGCTTAACCGACTGAGCCACCCCGGTGCCCCAAATCTGATGCCTTCTAAGACACTGTGGTTTTAACTCTGACAAGGCTACCAGTTGTTCAGTGATGCTTTGGGACCCAGATGCAGAGAATGATTAGCTAGGCTTTGCCAAGTGAAGATGTAGACAGTGTCATTCTGACTCTGCTTTTCCTTAATGAAACTATTATTCTTTGATTTACAAAGAAGGATCAGGGTTTGACAAGGTGGTTTTGACATTAGGGGATAATAAAGTTTAGAGCAAAATATTAAGAAATCACAAGCTAAAATGACAACAATGCCATATATATATATATATATATATATATATATATATATATATATTTGAGAGAGAGCAAGTGGAGGCGGGGGGAGTGGCAGAGAGAGAGGGAGAGAGAGAGAATCCCAGGCAGGCTCTGCACTATCAGCACAGAGCCGGACACAGGGCTCCATCTCACGAACAGTGAGATCATGACCTGAGCCAAACCAAGACTAGAAAGCGTAATAGACTGAGCCTCCCAGACACCCTAACAACAACATCATCTTTAACCAAGCCATGGTTCTTATACCACTGCATCAAAAATATGTGACACTCGGGGCACCATGGGAGGCTCAGTCGGTTAAGCGTCCGACTTTGGCTCAGGTCATGATCTCATGGCTCATGAGTTGGAGCCCCGCATTGGACTCTGTGCTGACAGCTCAGAGCCTGGAGCCTCTGCTTCGGATTCTGTGTCTCCCTCACTCTCTGCCCTCCCCCACTCGTGCTCACTCACACACTGTCTCTCAAAAATAAGTAAACATTTAAAAAAAATTTTTTTAATGTGATGCTTATTAGAAGTTCAAAGGCTAGAGCACCAGATTCTCTCTCCCTCTCTCTCTCTCTCTCTCTCTCTCTCTCTCTCTCTCTCCCACTTGCATGCTCTCACTAACATCAAATTAAAAAATTAAAGTTCAAAGGCTAAGGCTCCTCCCCACAGAGGTAAACCCTGGGAACCCAAAGCTCAACAATGCCTCCAGTGATACTTACTCTTACTGTCACTAACATTTGAGAATCAGTGGTTTAGATCTTATTAAAGGTTTGTAATTACACACCAGGGTAAGAAGGGTCAAACTACAGTCCATTAATCATGGTCCTGCTGAACTTCACAAAGACCCTAAACCCTAATTCTCTAAGTGTGGTCTCCAGATCACCTGCATTAGCATTGCTGAAGTCCCCATAAGGCCGTCCAGAGCTACTGAATCAGAAACTCTGGAAATGAGACCCAGAAAGCTGTACTTTCATGAGCCCTCTAGGTTATTTTGACACATACCAAGGTTTGCAAACTCCCCACCAAAAAAAAAAAAAAAAAAGCCACAACTTCTTTACCCTTCATTTACTAATGAGCTATATTACTACTACGTTCATATGTTGCCCTGGCCAGAGAACATAACTGAATTTTTATTTTATTTTTTTCATATGAAATGTATTGTCAAATTGGTTTCCATACAACACCCGTGGTCATCCCAACAGGTGCTCTCCTCAATGCCCATCACCCACCCTCCCCTCCCTCCCACCCCCCATCAACCCTCAGTTTATTCTCAGGGTTTTTTTGTTTTTGTTTTTGCTTTTTTTTTTATGAAATTTATTGTCAAATTGGTTTCCATACAACACCCAGTGCTCATCCCAACAGGTGCCCTCCTCCATACCCATCACCCACCCACCCCTCTCAGTTTTTAAGAGTCGCTTATGCCCCTGCCCCTCCCCCCATGGTCTTCAGTTAAGCATAACTGAATTTTTAAAAGGAAGAGCCCAGGCATAAACTAGCAAACTAATCCAGAAATGAGGCTCAAGATCAAAAGTTTTACGGTGCTGCTTCCAAATGTCTGGGCATTTTGCCTCTAGTGCTATATGGATTGACAGGCAAACTGTACCTTGACATTAATTACCTGCTTACAATTTATTGTAAAGTAAATGCAATTGCTTCCCCGAGACTTCAGCATTTTTGGTTCTAAGAGAGATCCTCATTGTGTTCAAGAAAAAAAATGGCTTTCTTCATTCTGAAAATAAAGTCCGTATTTGACCTTCAGAGTTCTAAATTACCAGTCCCCAAGTATGCATTCCTACATTTCTAAGAGATAAACAGAGGGAAAGGAATGATTCCTGGAGACTGCTAATATCCATAGCACTTTTCCTTCACTCTGCAGAAGAATCTTTTAGCAACCGTACTTCCAAAATCCATTCTCCTTGATCCTCAAGGATTAATATGCGCGCCGTATGGACACAGGCTCAACCTGAATGGACACATTCATGTTCTCGTGAATGGAGGTGTTTCTGCTAGCCACTACCCCAATATATTATGGTTTTTCTTTTCCTTCTGAATTAAAGAGACATTAACAGAGGATTTTAAGATAGCACGTGTAAGGGGCACCTGGGTGGCTCAGTCAGTTAAGCATCCGACGTCAGCTCAGGCCATGATCTTGTGGTTCATGGGTTCGAGCCCCACATCTGGCTATGCACTCACAGCTTGGAGCCTGGAGCCTGCTTCATATTCTATGTCTCCCCCTTGCTCTCTCTCCCCCTCCCCTGCTTGTGTTCTCTCTGTCTCTGTCTCTCTCTCTCTGTCTCTCTCTCTCTGTCTCTCAAAAATAAATAAACCTTTAAAAAGTTAAAATAGCATGTCTATAATTTTCAATGAAATTTGTCCGATTTACTAAAGTACAGAAAGGAATAAAAAGAAAGCACCATGGTCCCTAACCAATAACAATCATTATCCTGTTATTCAGAGAACTCTTGATTTTTTTTAAAAAGTAATAAAATAGGGATGAATGCACACATTTTAGTTTTGAAAAGTAAAACAGCAAAAACAGTATAAAATTAAAAGACTCTTCCCAGCCTGTACTCTCTCTACGAAGTTAGCTACTGTTAACAGATTCACAAAATTTCAGAAAAAAATAATGTATATTGTTTGTGTTTAAACAAAGGGAATCATATTACATATACCCTTAGGTTATTTAAAACTTATGCCAGTTGCCTTGTAAGGATATAGCATTTATGTAGTGTAGAATTACAGAGTAGCTTCAATTTTATGACCATTATAAATTAAAAAGGAAAAAGGAAACAGAGCCATTAATACCTTAAAATTTTAGAGAATTTTCTGTGCACCTCAATGTGAAGAAATTAAAAAATTGAGTAAAATTGATTAATTTCTGGCAAAACAAATGATTTGGAATTAAAGAGAATCAACCTAGAGGTTTGCCTGGACAAACGGTTTCAAGTCTTCAAGGAAGAGATGATTCTCTGGCTATGAAATAATTCTCATACCATGTCGTCCACACCATGCAAATTTCCAGGTCACAGAAAAAGACAGAAAAATTACAAAGCAAGCATAACCTGTGTGTGCGAATTTGGCAAATTCAGCAGCGCCCCTCTCCACCAAAAAACAAATCAGAACCAAAGGCACTGATACATCTTATTTGTAAATTAAAAATGCAGAGATTCTAAACAAATTTTTTTTAATTTTTTTTAATGTTTACTTATTTTTGAGAGAGAGGGACAGCAGGGGAGGAGCAAAGAAAGAGGGAGACACAGAATCCAAAGCGGGCTCCAGGCTCTGAGCTGTCAACACAGAGCCCGATTGGACTCGAAACCATGAACCGCCAGATCATGACCTGAGCCAAAGTTGGACCTGAGATTAACCAACTGAGTCACCCAAGTGCCCCAAAAAGTCAGAGATTCTTAATAAAATATCAGAAAATACAACTCATCAGTACATTGAAAAAATAAAATACTAAGACCAAATAGGTTTTATTCAATTAACAACAGGATGTCTTAATAAGATATCTATTACTGCAACTTATCATACAAACTCCACCACACTGTAATACCTAGAAGGCAGGAATCAGGACCTTTGGGGTTCTTTATCTCTGCAAGTTCAGTACCACGCACAAGTGCCTGATACAAAATAAAAATTTAATAAATATTTCTTAAGGTAATGAAGAAAGCAATTAATAAGTTGATAAGAAAAATCAAAGAAGACAAGCTAGGAGTATTAATAAATGTCCAAAGTTATTTGAAGAAAGTCAACATCTATCCCTGATGAAGAAAATCTTACACTATGTATAATAAGACTTCCCTGATATGAAAAAGAACACCTAAGCCAAACTATCACCAATGTCATGCTGAATAAATTATGGCAGATTTTCTTCTAATTCAAAGTCAACAGGGGCCCTAATTAAAAAAAAAATTCTGGAATTAGGCCAAGAAACAAGAGATGTAATATTGATAAGGAGGGAAAAAATTATTATTTGCATAAGACTTAATTGCTTATCCACAAAATCCAAAAGAATTAAATGTTGTTGGTAATTTTTTTTTTAGAGAGAGAGAGAAAGAGCACAAGTTGGGGAGAGGCAGAGGGAGAGAGAGAGAGAGAGAGAGAGAGAGAGAGAGAGAGAGAGAGAGAGAATCCTAAGCAGGCTCCACTCTGTCAGCATAGAACCCGATGCGGGGCTGGATCCCACAATCAGGAGATCATTCCCTGAACTGAAATCAAGAGTCAGACGCCCAACCGGCTGACCCATTGAGACACCCCAAGTTTTTAAAAAATCAACTAGGGGCTCCTGAGTGGCTCAGTCGGTTGAAGATGTGACTCTTGATTCTGGCCCAGATCATGATCTCATGGTTTGTGAGTTCAAGCCCCACATCTGGCTCTGTGTTGACCATGCAGAGCCTGCTTGGAATTCTCTCTCTCCCTCTCTTTCTCTCCCTTTCCTCTGCTTTCTCTCTCTCTCTCAAAACTAAATAAAACTTTTTTTAAAAGTTTTAAAAAATCAAATGAAAAGGATTGGCAAGTAGGGCAAACCATTAACAGTATAAATTAGATGTTGGGTACATAGCTACTCGCTGAAAAATGCTTCCAACTTGCAGTTTTGTTTCAAATTTTTCATAGCAAAACGTTGGAGGGAAGAGTAGAAAGAATCAAATATTTCATTCAGCAGCATGGTCAGTTACAAACACAAACAAATATAGGTTGAATAACTACACTATGACCGCAACAACCTTGGAAAAACAATAGATGAATGATTGTATTTGATGGAAATAATATATACAGAATATCTTAGAAGACAGAATGTACCCTAAAATAACTGTGCAATATAGAGTATCTTAGAATAACTGTAAAAAATGATCACAAACATGGAAATTACAAGTTCTGCTTTAAACTAACTCAGACAAATGAATTATAACTTGCCAAGCAAAACCCGGTGAGGACTGACTTAAACAACTATGAACTTCCTTCAGGGCTAACGTGAATTCCTGAAAATTTCATAAACCTAATAAAAGAAAACAACTACAATAATCCATTAGCAACAAATTACCCTGCTATTTCGACAGCAGAAATTATGTGAAATATATCTGATTTCTTAAAATAAGATTACAAGATAATGTGATTAGAAGACAGCATGATTACTTAAATATCGCTATAAATGGAAATATAATGTATCTTGATTTTTTAAGACTCTCTTAAGACTGACTTGTCATTTTATCAATTCAATTTTGACTTACAGATGACTTATATTGACTTGAACAGAAAGAACACCGGAAGCAAACAGGACCAGCAAACAGGATGCTGTCCAAGAGGCTCATAGGCTTTTGCTCCGAGTCTCTTCATTTGTGTTAGCTTTTAGCTTTTGAATATGCAGTTACCCCCCTACCTGGATCAAACCTCTTTATGTAATAATTTTTTTTTTTTAATTTCAGCTACTTGAGCTGACCTCAACAGCTCAAGAGCCAAAACAGCCCTGGAAACACGCTGCAAGCAGACAGTGGGCATGCTCTGTGGGTGGGCAAAGATGGGCTGGACACAGGTGCGTGCTCTGGAACGGATGAACTCTGGTCTAGAGTGAGGGTTTCTCTGACGTTACGCGGTAGCATAGGTGCTCTCACAACAACTATAGTCCTCTCAGAGGACATCACTGCACTTGTGATGAATCAATCTGTTGCAACGTAACATGTTCATTAATGAATCAGAGGAGGCGACTGAGAAGATGATGACACGGCACAGGTCACCTTAACCTCTCGTGGCCTCTAGCTTTTCTTAGCATTTCTTTGTTCCTGCAACAGGACAATTTCCACTCCCTGAGTGGGGTCCGTGGGTCTCAATGTACTTCCTCCCTCCCTCTCCCCTTTCTGTACTTTCCCCAGCCTCTTTTCCAGTCAGACCTCAGCAAAGATGAAGGTTCTCTGGGCTTCTCCAGTCATGCCCCAATTCCAGAGTAGGTGCCCCTCCTACGAGCTCTCAGAGAAACCGGTCATGTCGCTTTTTCTCACTCGTAAATTTGTCTGTTCCTGGGCGTATTTCCTTCTCTAGACTGAGTAGCTTCCAAGTCTCGGACCGTTTTGTCTTTTTCTCTGTTTGATCTCCAGGAACTAGAGTGCAGCAAACAAATGCACTGCACTTTTTTGCTTGGCAAACCATAGCTGGTGCCATTTGAATAAATCGTTATGGGAATGGCGCCTCCTAGAGATGGGTAATATAACAACCGGTACCAGATCTAGGAAAGTCGTGTCATCTTAACATTTGCCACACGAACGAATTTAAACCAAATATTCCCTCCTTCCTATTTCTGAAATTCTGTGACTATTCACAAATTTATAAAATGAACTCCATTTGGGTATAAATTGTAAAAACTGCCAAATTACGCCCATAAATCTTGTACACATATCAAATAATACGCAGTTTGTAATTCAAAAGGATATATGCACCCTGATGTTTACTGCAGCATTATTTACAATAGCCACGATACGGAAGCAAGCTCTGTGCGCATCCACAGATGAATGGATAATAAAGATGTGGTGTGTGTGTCTATGTATTTATGTACGTGTGGGTATTACAATGGACTATTACTCAGCATTAAAAAGAACGAGATCTTGTCATTTGCAATGATGTGAATGGAGCTAGAGAATGTAACCTAAGGGAAATACGTCAGAAAAAGACGAATACCATACCATTTAAATCCCATGTGGAATTTAAGAAACAAATGAACAAAACAAAGGAGAAAACATCCAGGCAAACAACAACAAAAACCAGACTCTCAAGCACAGAGAAGAAACTGGTGAGTAGGCAGATGGGTAAAACAGGTGACAGGGATTAAGATCACACTTATGGTGATGAGCACTGGGCGATGTACAGAATTGTTGAATCATATCACACACCTGAAACTAATATAACACCATGCTAATTCCACTTCCATAAAAAGAAATATTCAGTTTAGAATTTACAGGCATACTCAGCTTTCTACAATCATATGGAAGAACAGGTATGGTAACAGTAATAGTGAAACGTATTTATTGAGGCACTTAATAGAAAGTAGATACCTATGCTTATATATGTAAGTAAAGATCTACAAATATTTTGAAAAAAGGTCTAGAAGATGGATATATTTAAAATGATGTAAATATGTAAAATTTTCTATCCTTATGGCCTTACAGATTCTTTTCTATTAAATGTTTAATAATTTACTATTGTCACTATTCTTTCAATGTTCAAATTGTCCAAACTTGGCCAGTGGGAGTCCTTTCCTGAACCTTTTGACATCTCTATCTTCTTACAGTCTGGTAGAGCACAACACTTTAAGCCAAGTCCATACCTGCCTCTGCCTCAGAATCTTTAATTTCTGCAAAAGGCCTTGTCTCTCCTGTTTACAAACTAAAGCCTGGGCTCTAGGTATCACATTGACAATGGGGATTGATTGCTTCTAGATCCTTTAGGTGCACAGAATACACACACACACACACACACACACACACACACACACTATACATACATACCTACATATACAATATATTCATACTGATACATCCAAGGAGAGAATTCCTCCTCTCCTTTTTTCATTCCATATGTTTTCCCTCCTCCATAGTGACAATACGGACTTCCAAGAACAATATATGCCCTTCTTTGCCTAATCTTGCAATACACAAAATTCAGCAAGACCACACTCACCACTTCCAACAAACTTGTCAAATTAATTTTTCTTTGGAATTAATTTTGCTCTTAGAATATATCCCACTAAAAGGGTGCCTGGGTGGCTTAGTCAGTTGAGCATCTGACTCTTGATTTCAGTTCAGGTGATGATCCTAGAGTCATGGGATAGAGCCTCGTGGTGGGCTCCATGCTGACAGTGCAGAGCCTGGTGGGGATTCTCTCTCCCTTTCTATGCCTCCCCTCCCTGCTCCCCCTCCCTCTTAAAATAAATAAACTTAAAAAAAATTATTTCTCCTTCTACCCTGCTTATGCACACACACTCTCTCGCTAAAAACAAACAAACAAAAAAAAAAAAAACAAAACAAAACAAAAAAAAAAGGAGTATATCCCACCAAAGGGATAAAGTCAGAGAATGCTACATGAAAGCTATTTGAACTATTTTTTTCATCTTTGTGATAGAAATTTGTCATGTATTTAAAATCTTTTACATTTAGGAATTCCCACCATTCCTCGAAATTCATTTTTCCTTTCAGAGGACGTAAAACATTAACATGGTTCCAAAGTCAAATATACATTAAAAATACTCTCGGAAGGATCTCATTCCTGTCTTTCCTACTTTCATCCACTGTTCACAGGTAATTAATTTCATTTCAAAAATCTCACATGAATCTCTAAGATTGAGACTGATAGGGATGTTTAAGTTGGGAATACGGATAAAATGGTAGGTGGTAAATTGGGAACACATAGGGCATCTCCTATGGCATTAATATCAGAAGAGCACATTTCAAGTTATACTATACATTTTAAAGCACAAATATTTTTCATGACTTTCTTGAATATGACTCTCAATACGTTATAAATCAAATTATTTCTATAAAAGGTTATTTAAAACTTTGCGTGAGGACGTTTCTAACATCAACAATGCAACTCAATTAAAGAAACTAATATGCCCAGGCATTCTACAGACCACTTTTCTGACTACGTAGCTTTTGAAAAGGAGGGGCTATTATGTTGAAAGAAAAGTAATCTGGGGGGAAAAAAAAAACGTTTTTTCCCTGGGAAAAAAAACTTAACTAGCACAGCTGTCAATGAGCTCTAAACATGAAGGCAGGGGACTCTACCTGTCATCTCGACTCTGCACAAAGTAGTTGTTGGGACTTGAGCAAGACATTCACTCGCTCTGTACCTCAGCTTTCTTAATTGCAAAATGGGTATGCGCTGGAAAAGGGGAGCAGGGTAACTTTTTTCAGTCTTCCTCTCATAACCTGTGACCAGATATTATTTTTTAGTTATTCTCAAATGTAACTGTTCAAATAATTTACTTTGAACCACTTGTTATATGCCAATTATGAGCCCTTATAATATAGGCCTGGGGCTCAGAAATGTCCATTTTGGGGGACGCCTGGGTGCCTCAGTCGGTTAAGGGCCTGATTCTTGATTTTGGCTCAAATCATGATCTTGTGGTCATGGGCTCAAATCCCATGTCAAGCTCTGCACTGATAGCGTGGAGCCTGCCTGGGATTCTCTGTCTCCCTCTCTCTCTGCTCCCCCCTGCCACTCGTGCTCATGTGCTCTCTCTTTCTCTCTCTCAAAATAAATTTTAAAAAGTGTCCATTTTACAGGTGTCCCAGGTGCAATAACTCAGGGAACCTGTGCACCACACTTTGAGAAACTGTGGCTAATGTACTCATGTACGTGACTGGTCCCAAGTTGAACAGGCCTTAATCTTGAAGAAAGAACTTGCCTATATGGAGTTATTCCAATAGTTCTGATTATGTTTCTTTGCTATAGGAAATACTCTTCACATCAAATTTGATGAACTATTATTTTTAAAATAAAGTCAACCCTTCGGCTGTAATCCAAAGTGTAATCCACAGTAAAACCGCCCTAAGTCATTCATAAATATACGAATATATATTATATACCATATATGATATATATAGTATAATGTATTTCTAATATATACGTAAGTATATGTATATATGTATATATAAAAATATATATGTATGTATATATACACATATATATTTTTATAGATGTGTATATACGTGTGTATGTGTGTGTATGTGTGTGTGTGTATATATATATATATATATATATATATATATATATATATATATATAATTTTTTTTTAAGTAGTCTTCATGCCCAGCATAGAACCCAACACCCAACACGGGGCTTGAACTCATGAGCCTGAGATAGACCCGAGCTGAGATCAACAGTAGGACACTTAACTAACTGAGCCACCCAGGTGCCCCATCAAGTCATTTATATTTTAATACAAATAAATCTGTCAAGTTATGCAATACTACAGCTGAGAAGGTATTTGTGAATTAACCCAAAGCTCCAATTATACAATTCTGAGAACTGAAGTGCTTTGTTCACAGTCTGACAATGAGGGTCATGTCAGGTTCAAGACTGGAGTCAAATGTCTTTGCTCCAAGTTTCAGGCCACATTCATGGAATCACAGAACCTTTCTTTTCTTTGAGTAATACTTCATAAGAAAAAAGTATGAACAATGGCCTCCAAAGCCACATGGACACTTCCTGATCCCTGGAATCTGTGAATGCTACCTTACGTGGGTTTAAAAAAAAAAAGGCATTGAACAGGTGAATAAGGACCTTGAGACAGAGAGATTATTCAGGTGAGTCCAAAGTAGTCACGACGGTCCTTAAAAAAGGGTCAAACAGAGACAGCACAGTAATGAAGCAGAGGGAGAAAAGGTAAAGAACTAAGGAACAAAGACAGCTCCTCGAAGCTGGGGAGGCAAGGACATAGATTCTCCCTCCCCTATAGTATCCAGAAGGAAATCAGCCCTACCACTGTTACCCCTATGAAACTTTTGTATTTCTGAGCTCCAGACTGTAAGATAATACATTCATGTTGTTGTTAAGGCTTATTTGAGAGAGAGAGAGAGAGAGAGAGAGCACACACGACTTGGGGAAGAGCAGAGAGAGAGAGGGAGACACAGAATCTGAAGCAGGCTCAAAGCTCTGAACTGTCAGCACAGCGCCCCACATGGGGCTTGAACTCACAAACCGTGAGATCATGACCTGAGCCAAAGTCAGACCCTAACTGACCGAGCCACCCAGGTGCCCAGCACATTCATATTGTTTTAAGCCACTATGTTTATGGTAATTTGTTGCAGCAACAAGAAGAAACTAATATAGGAGGCTGTAAGAAATGTAGGGCACTGGAGACCAATTAGCAGAAACTTGGGAGGAGGAACAGAAGAGGAAATTGACAAGGTGCTTAGCAAAGGTCACTCACTTGATGAATCTGGGAGCAGCTGGTAGCCAGCCTCAGAGCTTAAGACAGAACAGAAGTTCTAATTAAAGAGTTTGTATTCTAATACTTTAAATGAATGGAGAACTTTGTCTGTTTTATCCATGAAGCATGAATGAGTGTTCAACATACACAAAGGACACTTGTAACTCATCAAGTATAAGACACAGTTTTCCAGCAGTGCTCTTTGCCTTTCATGCCCTTTTCAGTGTTGTAACTCATTTTCACTTGTCTTTTTTACCATATGTTTACTTTTGAGAGGGGGGCGCAGAGAGAGGGAAAGAAAGAATCTCAAGCAGGATCCTCACTGTCAGCGCAGAGTTCAACTCAGGGCTCAAACACACCAAACACAAGATCATGACCTGAGCCAAAGTCAGACACTTAACTGACTGAACCACCCAAGCACTCCTTCAGGTCAGTTTATAAACCAAACAGACTAAAACTGACTGGACCCTATAGAAATCACCTTCCCAACCACAGCTACCTCCCACCATGTGAAAACTAACTTAACACTAATAATTACGTCACCTAGGTGGCGGGGGGGCGGGGGGGGAACTTTTAAAATTTTATTTCCAAAAGAATCATTTATTAAGTCTAACCATTAGACTACGTATGCCCTTCAGACTTAATATATTCAGAATCCCTTTACAATAAGACATGTAATTGCCAGAGCAGAGAGTCAGAGAGACCCGAGTTTGAAGGGTAGCTGGGTAACTCTAGGCCAATTACGGCATCTCTCTCAGTGGGTTTCATCTTCTCAAGAACACAGGCAAAAGCAGAGCCTGCTTCATTAGGCTCACAGAAAGATTAAATGGGATATTGTATAAGAAGTGTGCTTTTAGGGTACCTGGGTAGCTCAGTCAGTTATGCATCTGACTCTTGATTTCAGTTCAGGTCACAATCTCACAGTTCATGATATCGAGCCCTGTGTCAGGCTCCGTGCTGAGTTTGGATCCTGCTTGGGATTCTCTCCCTCCCTCCCTCCCTCCCTCTCCCCTCCTCTCCCTCCCACTCTCTCTCTGTCTCTCTCTCCCCTTCCCTGCTTGCGCTATCAAATTAAAAAAAAAAACACTAAAAAAAAAAGTATGATTCGTTCATTCAGTTGCTACTATTTTGGGCCACCCTCTAAAGGATTAAAAAGGAATGTTAAAGAACAGAGCATTCTTTGTGGTTTTCAGTCAGCTTGGTGGGTACCTAGAGTTTGTGTGGCAGAATCTCTGGGACTTCCCACTGAGGAAGGATGAAACCCATGGGGCTCTGGATCCTTCACCCCACCTTCCACTAGAGCTCCCACATGCAGAAGATATAATACTCTTTAGTCCATAAGGAGGCTCAGTCACAGTTCTCGATGCTCAGTGGGGAGGAATCCTTTCGCTCGCTGCAATGTCCACAGCCCCTTCCCATCAAGCACACAGCACATTCCTGGTATATGTTTGTACAGAGGCTTCAAGGGGTTCTTGGCTTTTGTGATAGAAGACTGAGCCCTCAGCACTGGGGGCGGAATGGGGACTCAGAGGAAGTAAAAGGCACATGTCCGTAAGGAGGGGGAAGAACTTGGCAGTACCAGGAAGGTTACAGGGACCATCCTGAGGCTCTGGCAATACTGTCCACACCTGTCAGATATGAGAAAGGTCTGCAAGCCCAGATCTGGATTCTGAAGAACAGCCCCATACAGAGAGGTGGGAGGGAATGATACCCGCGCAATGATTCCATGAGGCATGCACTACCCTTATACAACATGATTATAAGTCTCTTTACTGTGTGGTCAGTGCAAGTCCTTATTTTGATTTTATTATGTAACACAACTTTTAATTCCAGATTGTTACCAAATCAGCCCAGGATCCAGCACACCGTGGCAAGTTGGTGCGCAGTTCTGTTTCACATCGCTTTCACCTCCAACCATGGACGCCTGTATAGGTTGGTGCCTGGATAATAGTGCTGAGCACTATCAACGCCTGATATCACCTAAACATGGCAACAAGGCTTAGAGAAAGGGAGTCTTGCTGGGGGGGGATCCATGGCCAGGATCCTGGAGCCTAGTCATGTTTGAGTGAGAAGGGGTAGAGACAGAGAATCCTAAGTAGGCTCCACACTGTCAGTGCAGAGCCCAAAGAGGGGCTCGAAATCACATACTAGGAAATCATGACCTGAGCCCAAATCAAGAGTCAGACGCTTGACCGACTGAGCCACCCAGGCATCCCTGCCGAGTCATGGTTTTAACCCACGTCTGTTTGACTGCTGAGCCTGGTTCTCTACCATTCAATTACATGCTCCAAGGCAGTGCTCCCAACCTGTGGCTCTGGGAGACCGTTGAGTTATGGCAAGATGTCTGCAAATCCATCTTTGCATTTTATAGATGCCAGGTATAGAACGCAGCCCATCTTTAAATGTATTTATAGTACTGATGTGCTTGATAAAATACAGACTCACTTCTACAAATGTAAATGATCTGAACAAGTGAACTATTTTAGGTACCGCAGGTGCATACATTGGGCCCAATTTGGAAGTCAGACGGGAAATATTGGGGACACAGAGAGATGTGTCTATATGTGAGTGAAATATCTGGGGATGAGAACTCCACCCCAGGAAAGAAGACCTAGAAAGAACTAGGCAGACCAAGCCCTAGAGAAAGGCAATGAAAGCAGAAACACAAGGTAGAAAATGTTGATAAGGCATGTAAGGCCACGTGGATGGTGGTTAAGAGCCTCCGGAATCATCTGAACTGAATCTCGGTTCTGCCATTTGCTGGGAAATGAAAGTTGTTACATAGAACCTTTTAGGATAGAATCTGTCACCCCCTCATGTTGCCAAATCTGTGCCCAGGATCCAGTGCACCAAGGTCAAAGTTTATGCTCTGTTTTACCTCCAAGTCTCCCTCTGCCTCTTGGAGGCACACAGGGATCTTTTGTGCACAAAGTGAGATATGTATGAAGCATCTGGCCAATCTTGCCCCAAGCCCCATTGTGAGGTTTAAACAGGAGAAGACACAGTGCCAGAAATGTGACAGGTGATCAGCGTAAGGTCAGTTTTTGAGTGGGTCTTTGGCCAAGTTCTGCTGCTTCTCTCTCTCCCAGGGAGCAGTGATGCTTAGTATTTAAGCCCATGTTTAGACAACAGAAATAAAAGGAAGAGGTATCTGCATACTTAGAAAAAGCTGCTACAAATCCTTCACCCCCTGCTCTGTAAGAGAGGGCTGAAGGTAAGTCTTATGCGGACCATGTATAAAATAAGACAGAAGATTCAAAATAAAGAACATTCTAATAGCCATAAGAAGGAACAGTTGGTGGGAGAAACTAGCATTTAAAAACCTACAGGTGGGGGGAGGGCGCCTGGGTTGGCTCAGGTGGTTAAGCATCCAACTCTTGGTTTCAGCTCAGGTAATGATCTCATGGTTTGTGGGTTCAAGCCCCACACCGGGCTCTATGCTGACAGTTCAGAGCCTGGAGCCTACTTCGGATTCTGTGTCTCCCTCGCCCTCTGCCCCTCACCCACTCATGTGCTGAGTGAATCTCTCTCTCAAAAATAAAAAAAAAACACCAAAAAAAAATTTTTTTTAAACCTACAGGCAGGACGCCTGGGTGGTTCAGTAGGTTAAGCATCTGACTTGGTTCAGGTCATGATCTCACGGTTCATGGGTTCGAGCCCCACATCAGGCTCTGTGCTCACAGCTTAGAGCCTGGAGGCTGCTTCAGATTCTGTGTCTCCCTCTCTCTCTGCTCCTCCCCTGCTCAGGCGCTCTCACTCTCTCTCTCTCTCTCTCAAAAAATGAAAAACATTAAAAAAATTGTTTTTAAACCTACAGGCAAATTAATATATTTTAAAAAGCAGAATATGCTTTTTTACACCTACAAAACAATCAACAAGGAGCCTCTAACTCTTTAAGGAAATAGTTTATATCAGGAGAGCTCTGAATGAGAAAACAAAGCAGGACAGTGTGCAACAGATCTAAAAAAAAGATTCATACCTTACAATGAGCAAAATAAGGTTTTTATCAAGTTTTTGGTGCTTAAACTGTTTCTTTAAAATTCAATTATGGAGCAGCTCTTTTCTTTAGCAAAGCTGCCCTGGGAGGGTTAGTGTATTTAACCTTTAAAAATCAGATTACTTGAGGTGCTTGGCTGGCTCAGTCGGTAGAGCATACAACTCTTGCTCTTGGGGTCATGAGTTTGAGCCACACACTGGGTATAGAGATTACTTAAAAATAAAATCTTAAGGAAAAAAAAAACATATTACTTGTTCCTTTTCTTTTCTTACTGTTCACCAAATGTGGAAGTATGCTTTCCTGAATTCTAAGTCCCCTTCACTGTCATTTGGGTTCTCAGGGTGGCAGGCACCACCATGGGAGAAGGAGGAGGGGTGAGCAACCAATGCATGTTGAAAAAAATAGGGAGAGGGGCGCCTGGGTGGCGCAGTCGGTTAAGCGTCCGACTTCAGCCAGGTCACGATCTCGAGGTCCGTGAATTTGAGCCCCACGTCGGGCTCTGGGCTGATGGCTCGGAGCCTGGAGCCTGTTTCCGATTCTGTGTCTCCCTCTCTCTCTGCCCCTCCCCCGTTCATGCTCTGTCTCTCTCTGTCCCAAAAATAAATAAACGTTGAAAAAAAAATTTTTTTAAATAAAAAATAAAAAAAAAGAAAAAAATAGGGAGAGTCCTTTCTTCCACCTTCACCTGCCCACCAAGGGTGTCTTCTGGAAAATTCTGAAATAGAGAAGACCCATTTTAAGATAAAACGGTCAGCTTGGGTCCATTGCAATCACCTCCAGAATCAGATTTCAAATGACTCAGTCCTGGTAGATGTGGTTCGATAGATGATCTATTCTGAGAGTAAGGCATGAAGCCTGGGGATCTGGTCCCAAGGAAGCAGGACAAGCGGTGTCACAACAGAGGCAGGTAGCCACACACATCTGTCATCCATCTGCCAGGGTGTGAGAAGAGCTCATACAGTCAGGTCTAGGTCAGGCACAGAAAGAAAAAAAAAAAAACAACCCAAAATAGCACCACAGATGTTTCTTCCTGAGCAGCATGGTAACTGGCAGACAGAATGCTTAGGTGTCATGAGAACAGGCTTTATGCACGTCTCCCCCACTACGGATAGATATAGATTGGTTCCTTAACCTCACAGAAGCTCAGTTTTTCATCTGTGAAATGAACCAAAAATACCTGTCATGGGGAAAACTCTTTAGATTCCACGTGAAAAGAAAATCCACTTTTATGGACTGCATGTTTATATGTCCCCCCCACCCCCCGCCCAAAACTCATATGATGAAACTCTACTCCCCAGTATGATGGTGACTGGGAGGTGGGCCCTTTGGGAGATAATTTTGGAGGAAATGAGGTCATGAGGGTGGAGCCCTCCTGGATGGGATTAGTGCCCTTACCAGAGTCACCAGAGCTGGCTGCTTCTCTCTGCTAGATGCCTCGGGAGAGTATGAGAAGTCAGCAGTCAGCAGCCTGGAGGGGGGGTTGTCACCAGAAATTGACCACACCACCACCCTGATCTCAGTTCTCCAGCCTCCAGAACCATGAGAAATATTCTTCTGAGTTACAGCCTTCTGAATGGACTAAGACCCGCCCCCCCCATCCTCAACCACCTTCAGGGCAAAGGAAGGTATTGGCTCATGAAACACAGTTCAAATATGGCTGGATCCAAGGAGGCAAGCTGTTGAGGAATCCTCACCTTTTTATTCCATCTCTGCTCACCTCACCAGGGTACCTCATTCTCTCTGACTCTAGGCAACTTGGATGTTCAAAGCAGCTCCAAATGTATACCCATCTGGTAACACAACCCTAAAGGCAAGAGGTTATTTTCTCTGCATCCGTTTCAGGAGGAAATTGCCAGGGAGAGCTCTTACGGGGCCCACGAGAACCACACGCAATCTCTTAACCAGTCCCTGTGAATATGAAAGTGGTAGTGGTTCTTCTGTCTGCCCAGATTCTGTGGCCAGGAAACCGAGATGAACAGTCTTATGGAAACCCTGGGAGTAGGGCAGAGATTTCCCTAAGGAAAACTGGGAGGCTGTTACTGGAATCAGAGTAAGGCAAAAAGGAAAATGTGCTAAGGAGAGTGGCTCAGTTAAGCCTCTGACTTCAACTCAGGTCATGATCTCACAGTTCATGGGTTTAAGCTCTGCATTGAGCTCTATGCTGACAGCTCAGAGCCTGGAACCTGCTTCAGATTCTATGTCTCCCTCTCTCTCTCTGCCCCTCCCCTGCTTGCACTCTGTTTCTCTCTCAAAAATAAACATTTAAGAAAATTTTTTAAATAGCAGGAAAATGTGCTAAGGAGAAAAAACTATAGAGGTAGCCAATCTCTATAGTATTTTTCTTTTTTAAGTTTATTTATTTTGAGAGAGAGTGCAGGCAGGGCAGAGAGAGAGAGAGGGGAGAAAACAGAATTCCAAGCAGGCTCCACACCATCAGCATAGAGCCTGATGGGGGGTTCAAACTAATGGACCGTGAGATCAGGACCTGAGAGGAAACCAAGAGTTAGATGCTTAATTGACTGAGCCACCCAGGCGCCCTCTATAGTATCTTTCTCAGGATGGTAACAGGAGGATGAAAATGATGTGAAAAATACTTTGCAAACCATAGAACTCTATTCTCTGTTCAGTTTAATCTACATTCAAAAACTGTAAAGATACACTGAGTATGGTAATAAAGAGAAAAAATATGATGAGACAGGTTTTAGATTTTTTTGTGCCTGCCTGGTGATGAAGCTTTTGGTTCTCCATACATCTTGACAGGTGCAGTCTGAAGGATCACAACACATGTTCAGGTGTAACTGAGGGAAGAATTCCTCCTGAAAGAGGGCTGAAATCGAAGGTGATTAACTACAGACTTTCTTCACAGAGGAAATTTACTAACAGACACAAAAATACAGGAATGGTTATATATCCAGTCTTTCCTGTAGGACACACAAACCCCTGAGGATGTGAGCCAGCCTTCCGATTGGAGACAACAACCCATGTCTGTTCTCTACAAAGCAATAAAACTCATTCTCCTTAGGTTGCAAAAGTACTGATGTGCTTTCTTCTTCTAGAAATTTTAGTTCCCTGCTGTGATAGCTGGGTGTGCCACAGAAGAAATTTGAGAGAATCAAAAGATCTTGATTTTTCCCCCCTTCACATTTAAGGTTTCTTGACCACCGTAAAACAGTAAAGATTTTCCTGAGTCCTTACTCAATGACTTACACTGTAGTACAAGACAGATCATTTAATTTTTGATTATTAAAAATCTATGGAATTGCTTTTGCTCTAAATACATGAAAAGAGGGGTGCTTGGGTAGCTCAGTTAAGCCTCTGACTTCAACTCAGGTCATGATCTCACAGTTCATGGGTTTAAGCTCTACATCGAGCTCTGTGCTGACAGCTCAGAGCCTAGAGCCTGTTTCCGATTCTATGTCTCCCTCTCTCTCTGCCCCTCTCCTGCTTGTGCTCTGTCTCGCTCTCAAAAATAAACACTAAATGAAAGAAAGAAAGAAAGAAAGAAAGAAAGAAAGAAAGAAAGAAAGAAAGAAAGAAAGAAAGAAAGAAAGAGAGAAAGAAAGAAAGAGAGAAAGAAAAGAAAGAAAAGATATGAGGAGTGACAGCACAGGATAGTTCACATTCTAAAATTCAGCTTTTCCCATTTAATTAAGGGATATCTACTGATTGAAGCCCTTCAGTTTTTCCTGAGATACGACCATGAGAATAAACATCCATTCATCCCCAACCTCACCCTTATACACACACACACACACACACACACACACACACACACACAAATACTGTAAAACCATTAACATCACAAAGGTATTTAGACACATTTTAACCAATGGGGCTCCTGGCTGGCTCAGTCAGTTAAGCATCTGAGTTAATCTCCCTAGCCTGGCATTGAGCTCTCTGCTGTTCAGTGCCAAACCTGCTTAGGATCCTCTGTCGCCCTACTCTGCCCTTCCCCCACTCACTCACACACTCACTCTCTCTCTCTCTCAAAAATAAACAAACACTTTTTTAATGGGAAAAAAAAACAAACATTTTAATCAAGTAACATACTCAGACCCCTGATTTAAATTTAACTGTGTAAAGGAACTGAAAAATTCTAAGTTTCTCAAACTTAAAATTTTCTACTGCCCTACTATCTAAGACAGTGGTTTAACCCACATTATGTCCCAGTAAGGCACAAGCTAATCAACAATTAGTGTCAGAGGTTTCCATAATCCTTTTTCAGCAATTGATGGAATAAAAGATACAATTCAGTACAATAAAGGTAACTTAAAAAGTATCAACCAATTGACCTAATTGACATTTACACAACAATCACCTCAAGACCTGCAAAATACAATTATTTCCAAGTGCACTTGGACCCTTTACCAAGTTTGATCATATTCTGAGTTATAAAACATGCCTCAATAAATTCAAAAGGATTATTGGGTGCCTGGGTAGCTCAGTTGGTTAAGCGCCAACCCTTGATTTCAGCTGAGATCATGATCCCAGGGTGGTGGGTTTGAGCCCCATGTTGAGCCCCACCCATGTTAGGCTCTGTGCTGACAGGGCAGAACCTGCTTGGGATTCTCTCTCCCTCTCTCTCTGCCCCTCCCCTGCTCCTTCTCTCTCTCTCTCTCTCTCTCTCTCTCTCTCTCTCTCTAGCATGCACACGCATGCTCTCTCAAAGTAAATGAATAAACTTAAAAAGTAAATAAATAAATTTAAAAGATTGAAATATCACAGAGTATGTTCTCCTACACAACAGAATTTAACTAAAACTCACTTTTTAAGGGGCGCATAGGTGGCTCAGTCAGTTAAGCAGCCAACTTCGGTCCAGGTCATGATCTCACAGCTCATGAGTTCAAGCCCCACCTGGGGCTCTGTGTGGATGCCTGGAACCTGCTTCGAATTCTGTGTCTCCCTCTCTGCCCCTCCCCTGCTTGTGAGCTCTGTCTCTCTCAAAAATACATAAACATTAAAAAAAATTAAAACTCACTTTTTAAAATCTGAGATTCTAGTAAATTTCAGGATACAAGGTTAATACACAAAAGTCAATTGTTTTCCTGTACACCAGTGATAAACTGGAATTTGCAATTAAAAACCAAATTATCCAGGAGTACTGATGCATAGGGGCACTTGTACCCCAATGTTTATAGCAGCACTCTCAACAAGAGCCAAATTATGGAAAGAGCCTAAATGTCCATCAACTGATGAATGGATAAAGAAATTGTGGTTTATATACACAATGGAGTACTACATGGCAATGAGAAAGAGTGAAATATGACCCTTTGTAGCAACGTGGATGGAACTGGAGAGTGTGATGCTAAGTGAAATAAGCCATACAGAGAAAGACAGATACCATATGTGTTCACTCTTATGTGGATCCTGAGAAACTTAACAGGAACCCATGGGGGAGGGGAAGGGGAAAAAAAAAAAAAAGAGGTTAGAGTGAGAGAGAGCCGAAGCATAAGAGACTCTTAAAAACTGAGAGCAAACTGAGGGCTGATGGGGGGCAGGAGGGAGGGGAGGGTGAGTATTGAGGAGGGCACCTGTTGGGATGAGCACTGGGTGTTGTATGGAAACCAATTTGACAATAAATTTCATATATTTAAAATAAAAAATAAAAAAATAATAAAAACCAAATTATCATTTACAACAGCACCTAAAAATGAAAAACTTAAGTCTCATAACATATGTCCATGATTTGTATGGAGAAAACTACCAAACTCTGATTATAGCAATTAATGAAGTTCTAAATATATGGAGAGACAGTCTGTGTGCATGGATTAGAAAACCAATATTGTTAAGATGTCAGTTCTTTCCCACTTGACCTATAAACACAATTTCAATCAAAATCTCAGCAATCTGGGGCGCCTGGGTGGCGCAGTCGGTTAAGTGTCCGACTTCAGCCAGGTCACGATCTCGAGGCCCGTGAGTTCAAGCCCCGCGTGAGACTCTGGGCTGATGGCTCAGAGCCTGGAGCCTGTTTCCGATTCTGTGTCTCCCTCTCTCTCTGCCCCTCCCCCGTTCATGCTCTGTCTCTCTCTGTCCCAAAAATAAATAAATGTTGAAAAAAAAATTAAAAAAAAAAAATCTCAGCAATCTATTTTGTGAAAATCAACAAACTGATTCTAAAATCTCCATGGAGGGGGTTCGGGTGGCTGCGGCGTGTCCCTGTCCTCCGCCCGCTTCGTGTCCTCGTCCTCCGGGGGCTACGGCAGCAGCTTTGTGGGCGGCCTGGCCGGGTCCGACGGCCTCCTCTCGGGCAACGAGAAGCTCACCATGCAGAACCTTAACGACCGGCTGGCCTCCTACCTGGACAAGGTGCGCGCCCTGGAGGAGGCCAACGGCGACCTGGAGCAGAAGATCCGCGACTGGTACCAGAAGCAGGGGCCCGGGCCCTCCCGAGACTACAGCCACTACTTCAAGACCATCGAGGACCTGCGGGACAAGATTCTCGGTGCCACCATCGAGAACTCCAGGATCGTCCTGCAGATTGACAATGCCCGTCTGGCTGCCGATGACTTCCGAACCAAGCTTGAGATGGAGCAAGCCCTGTGCCAGAGCGTGGAGGCCGACATCAACGGCCTGCGCAGGGTGCTGGACGAGCTGACCCTGGCCAGGACCGACCTGGAGATGCAGATCGAAGGGCTCAAGGAGGAGCTGGCCTTCCTGAAGAAGAACCACGAGGAGGAAGTCAGTGCCCTGAGGGGCCAGGTGGGTGGCCAGGTCAGCGTGGAGATGGATTCCGCTCCGGGCATCGACCTTGCCAAGATCCTGAGTGACGTGAGAAGCCAATATGAGGTCATGGCTGAGAAAAACTGAAAGGATGCTGAAGACTGGTTCACCAGTCGGATGGAGGAGCTGAATCAGGAGGTGGCCGGCCACACAGAGCAGCTGCAGATGAGCAAGACGGAGGTCACCGAACTGCGGCGCACCCTCCAGGGTCTGGAGATTGAGCTGCAGTCGCAGCTATGGATTAAATGCGCCAACCAAAAGACATAGGGTATCAGAATGGATAAAAAAACAAGACCCATCTATTTGCTGTCTACAAGAGACTCATTTTAGACCTGAGGACACCTTCAGATTGAGAGTGAGGGGATGGAGAACTATTTATCATGCGACTGGAAGCCAAAAGAAAGCTGGAGTAGCCATACTTATATCAGACAAACTAGACTTTAAATTAAAGGCTGTAACAAGAGATGAAGAAGGACATTATATAATAGTTACAGGGTCTATCCATCAGGAAGAGCTAACAATTATAAATGTCTATGCGCCGAATACCGGAGCCCCCAAATATATAAAACAATTACTCATAAACATAAGCAACCTTATTGATAAGAATGTGGTAATTGCAGGGGACTTTAACACCCCACTTACAGAAATGGATAGATCATCTAGACACACGGTCAATAAAGAAACAAGGGCCCTGAATGAGACATTGGATCAGATGGACTTGACAGATATATTTAGAACTCTGCATCCCAAAGCAACAGAATATACTTTCTTCTCGAGTGCACATGGAACATTCTCCAAGATAGATCATATACTGGGTCACAAAACAGCCCTTCATAAGTTTACAAGAATTGAAATTATACCATGCATACTTTCAGACCACAATGCTATGAAGCTTGAAATCAACCACAGAAAAAAGTCTGGAAAACCTCCAAAAGCATGGAGATTAAAGAACACCCTACTAACGAATGAGTGGGTCAACCAGGCAATTAGAGAAGAAATTAAAAAATATATGGAAACAAACGAAAATGAAAATACAACAATCCAAACGCTTTGGGACGCAGCAAAGGCAGTCCTGAGAGGAAAATACATTGCAATCCAGGCCTATCTCAAGAAACAAGAAAAATCCCAAATACAAAATCTAACAGCACACCTAAAGGAACTAGAAGCAGAACAGCAAAGGCAGGCTAAACCCAGCAGAAGAAGAGAAATAATAAAGATCAGAGCAGAAATAAACAATATAGAATCTAAAAAAACTGTAGAGCAGATCAACGAAACCAAGAGTTGGTTTTTTGAAAAAATAAACAAAATTGACAAACCTCTAGCCAGGCTTCTCAAAAAGAAAAGGGAGATGACCCAAATAGATAAAATCATGAATGAAAGTGGAATTATTACAACCAATCCCTCAGAGATACAAACAATTATCAGGGAATACTATGAAAAATTATATGCCAACAAATTGGACAACCTGGAAGAAATGGACAAATTCCTGAACACCCACACGCTTCCAAAACTCAATCAGGAGGAAATAGAAAGCTTGAACAGACCCATAACCAGCGAAGAAATTGAATCGGTTATCAAAAATCTCCCAACAAATAAGAGTCCAGGACCAGATGGCTTCCCAGGGGAGTTCTACCAGACGTTTAAAGCAGAGATAATACCTATCCTTCTCAAGCTATTCCAAGAAATAGAAAGGGAAGGAAAACTTCCAGACTCATTCTATGAAGCCAGTATTACTTTGATTCCTAAACCAGACAGAGACCCAGTAAAAAAAGAGAACTACAGGCCAATATCCCTGATGAATATGGATGCAAAAATTCTCAATAAGATACTAGCAAATCGAATTCAACGGCATATAAAAAGAATTATACACCATGATCAAGTGGGATTCATTCCTGGGCTGCAGGGATGGTTCAACATTCGCAAATCAATCAACGTGATACATCACATTAACAAAAAAAGAGAGAAGAACCATATGATCCTGTCAATCGATGCAGAAAAGGCCTTCGACAAAATCCAGCACCCTTTCTTAATAAAAATCCTTGAGAAAGTCGGGATAGAAGGAACATACTTAAAGATCATAAAAGCCATTTATGAAAAGCCCACAGCTAACATCATCCTCAACGGGGAAAAACTGAGAGCTTTTTCCCTGAGATCAGGAACACGACAAGGATGCCCACTCTCACCGCTGCTGTTTAACATAGTGCTGGAAGTTCTAGCATCAGCAATCAGACAACAAAAGGAAATCAAAGGCATCAAAATTGGCAAAGATGAAGTCAAGCTTTCGCTTTTTGCAGATGACATGATATTATACATGGAAAATCCGATAGACTCCACCAAAAGTCTGCTAGAACTGATACAGGAATTCAGCAAAGTTGCAGGATACAAAATCAATGTACAGAAATCAGTTGCATTCTTATACACTAACAATGAAGCAACAGAAAGACAAATAAAGAAACTGATCCCATTCACAATTGCACCAAGAAGCATAAAATACCTAGGAATAAATCTAACCAAAGATGTAAAGGATCTGTATGCTGAAAACTATAGAAAGCTTATGAAGGAAATTGAAGAAGATTTAAAGAAATGGAAAGACATTCCCTGCTCATGGATTGGAAAAATAAATATTGTCAAAATGTCAATACTACCCAAAGCTATCTACACATTCAATGCAATCCCAATCAAAATTGCACCAGCATTCTTCTCAAAGCTAGAACAAGCAATCCTAAAATTCATATGGAACCACAAAAGGCCCCGAATAGCCAAAGGAATTTTGAAGAAGAAGACCAAAGCAGGAGGCATCACAATCCCAGACTTTAGCCTCTACTACAAAGCTGTGATCATCAAGACAGCATGGTATTGGCACCAAAACAGACACATAGACCAATGGAATAGAATAGAAACCCCAGAACTAGACCCACAAACGTATGGCCAACTCATCTTTGACAAAGCAGGAAAGAACATCCAATGGAAAAAAGACAGCCTCTTTAACAAATGGTGCTGGGAGAACTGGACAGCAACATGCAGAAGGTTGAAACTAGACCACTTTCTCACACCATTCACAAAAATAAACTCAAAATGGATAAAGGACCTAAATGTGAGACAGGAAACCATCAAAACCTTAGAGGAGAAAGCAGGAAAAGACCTCTCTGACCTCAGCCGTAGCAATCTCTTACTCGACACGTCCCCAGAGGCAAGGGAATTAAAAGCAAAAGTGAATTACTGGGATCTTATGAAGATAAAAAGCTTCTGCACAGCAAAGGAAACAACCAACAAAACTAAAAGGCAACCAACGGAATGGGAAAAGATATTCGCAAATGACATATCAGACAAAGGGCTAGTATCCAAAATCTATAAAGAGCTCACCAAACTCCACACCCGAAAAACAAATAACCCAGTGAAGAAATGGGCAGAAAACATGAATAGACACTTCTCTAAAGAAGACATCCAGATGGCCAACAGGCACATGAAAAGATGTTCAGCGTCGCTCCTTATCAGGGAAATACAAATCAAAACCACACTCAGGTATCACCTCACGCCAGTCAGAGTGGCCAAAATGAACAAATCAGGAGACGATAGATGCTGGAGAGGATGTGGAGAAACGGGAACCCTCTTGCACTGTTGGTGGGAATGCAAAGTGGTGCAGCCGCTCTGGAAAGCAGTGTGGAGGTTCCTCAGAAAATTAAAAATAGACCTACCCTATGACCCAGCAATAGCACTGCTAGGAATTTATCCAAGGGATACAGGAGTACTGATGCATAGGGCCACTTGTACCCCAATGTTCATAGCAGCACTCTCAACAATAGCCAAATTATGGAAAGAGCCTAAATGTCCATCAACTGGTGAATGGATAAAGAAATTGTGGTTTATATACACAATGGAATATTACGTGGCAATGAGAAAAAATGAAATATGGCCTTTTGTAGCAACGTGGATGGAACTGGAGAGTGTGATGTTAAGTGAAATAAGCCATACAGAGAAAGACAGATACCATATGGTTTCACTCTTATGTGGATCCTGAGAAACTTAACAGGAACCCATGGGGGAGGGGAAGGAAAAAAAAAAAAAAGAGGTTAGAATGGGAGAGAGCCAAAGCATAAGAGACTGTTAAAAACTGAGAACAACCTGAGGGTTGATGGGGGGTGGGAGGGAGGAGAGGGTGGGTGATGGGTATTGAGGAGGGCACCTTTTGGGATGAGCACTGGGTGTTGTATGGAAACCAATTTGTCAGTAAATTTCATTAAAAAAATAAAATAAAATAAAATCTCCATGGAAAGGCAAAAGACCAAAAAAGAGCCAACACAATACCATAGAAATAGAACAAAGTTGAAGAAGAGACATAACCCAACTTCAAATCTTACTATAAAGCTACCATGATCAGGACAGAATGGTATTGGCTAAAGAATAGACACATTTATGAATGGAACAAAAGAGAGAGCCCAGAAGCAGATCCAAAGTCAACTAACTGTTGGCAAAGAAGCAAAAGCAAGTCAATAAGGGAACAGTCTTTAACAAATGGCACCAGAACAATTGGAAATCCACATGCAAAAACAAATAATCTAGACACGGACTTTATACCTTTCATAAAAATGAATGCAAAATGGATCATAAAACTATATGTGAAATACAAAATTATAATGTTCATAAAAGATAACATAAGAGAAAACCTAGGTGAGCTTGGGTTTGGTGACTTTTAGATAAACACCCTAAGTTTGATGCATGATAGGAAAAAAATGTTAAGTAGGACATCATTAAGGTTATAATTTTCCACTCTGTGAATGACACTGTCAAGAGAATAAAAAACAAAGTACTGACAAGGAGAAAATATTTGAAAAACATATATCTGATAAAGGATCTGTACCTAAAATATATAAACACTTAGAAAACTCAATTATTAGAGGGAAAAAAAACAATTAAAAAATGGACAGAAGATCTGAATGAGTATCTCAGCAAAGAGGATACACAGATGGCAGGCTGTGGCTGCCTGGGTGGCTCAGTCGGTTAAACAACCGACTTCAGCTCAGGTCATGATCTCATGTGAGTTCAAGCCCCGTGTGCTGACAGCTCAGAGCCTAGAGCCTACTTCAGATTCTGTGTCTCCCTCTCTCTGCCCCTCACCCACTCATTGTCTCTGCCCCCCCCCCCCCATCAAAAATAAATATACATGAAAAGAAAAAGTTTTTAAAAAAGAGGATATACAGATGGCAAACAAGATATGAAATGGAGGTCCCAATCACATGCTATTAGGGAACAGCGAATTAAAGCAGCAATGAGATACCACACCATACCTACTGAAATGGTTAAAATAAAAAACTGACAACATCAAATGCTGACAAGGATGTAGAGCAAGGAGAATCCTCATAGCTGGTGAGAAGGCAAAATGGTAAAGACACATTAGCAGTTTTTTCAAAACTAAGCATAGTCTTACTATATGATCCAACAGTCCCACTTTTGGATATTTACCCAGCAGATCAGAAAACATTCATCCACACAAAAACCTGCCCAGGAAATGTTTATAGTAGTTTTATTCATGACTGAAAAAAAAAGGAAAAAACCAAGACATCTTTTGAAAGGTGAATGGATAAACAGACTGCATGTACATAACAATGCAATATTATAAAGCAAAAGAAGAAATGTGCTATCAAGCCATAAGAAAATAAGGAGGAATCTTAAATGTTTATTACTAAAAGAAAGAAGCCAGTCTGAAAAATCAACATGTTATATGATTCCAACATCCAGGAAAGGCAAAACTATGGAAAGAAGGCAAGATCAGTGATTGGCAAGGGTTGAGATGGGGAGAGGGTGGTGAACAGAGCATCCGGGATTTTTAGGGCAATGAAACTATTCTGTATGATACTATCACTGTGGATATACCACATTATACATTTGCCAAAACTCACAAAACTATACAAAACAAACAGTGAGCCCTAATGTAAACTATAGACTTTAGTTAATATTAATGCATCAATATCAGTTCATCAACTGTACCACACGATAATACAACATGTTAATAAAAGAGGAAACAGTGAGCAAGGGAGAGAGGGGGTATCAAGAACTCTGTACTACCTATTCAATTGTCTGTAAACCTAAAATTGTTCTAAAACTAGTCTATTAAGTAAAAAAAACACTTTCAAAAATGAGTCACCAAGGAAATAAGAGAAATTAAAAAATATTCTTAACTGAAGTTAAATTTTTTTTTTGATCTTTTTTTTTTTCTGAAATTTATTGACAAATTGGTTTCCATACAACACCCAGTGCTCATCCCAAAAGGTGCCCTCCTCAATACCCATCACCCACCCTCTCCTCCCTCCCACCCCCCATCAACCCTCAGTTTGTTCTCAGTTTTTAACAGTCTCTTGTGCTTTGGCTCTCTCCCATTCTAACCTCTTTTTTTTTTTTCCTTCCCCTCCCCCATGGGTTCCTGTTAAGTTTCTCAGGATCCACATAAGAGTGAAACCATATGGTATCTGTCTTTCTCTGTATGGCTTATTTCACTTAACATCACACTCTCCAGTTCCATCCACGTTGCTACAAAAGGCCATATTTCATTTTTTCTCATTGCCACGTAATATTCCATTGTGTATATAAACCACAATTTCTTTATCCATTCATCAATTGATGGACATTTAGGCTCTTTCCATAATTTGGCTATTGTTGAGAGTGCTGCTATGAACATTGGGGTACAAGTGGCCCTATGCATCAGTACTCCTGTATCCCTTGGATAAATTCCTAGCAGTGCTATTGCTGGGTCATAGGGTAGGTCTATTTTTAATTTTCTGAGGAACCTCCACACTGCTTTCCAGAGCGGCTGCACCACTTTGCATTCCCACCAACAGTGCAAGAGGGTTCCCGTTTCTCCACATCCTCTCCAGCATCTATCGTCTCCTGATTGGTTCATTTTGGCCACTCTGACTGGCGTGAGGTGATACCTGAGTGTGGTTTTGATTTGTATTTCCCTGATAAGGAGCGACGCTGAACATCTTTTCATGTGCCTGTTGGCCATCCGGATGTCTTCTTTAGAGAAGTGTCTATTCATGTTTTCTGCCCATTTCTTCACTGGGTTATTTGTTTTTTGGGTGTGGAGTTTGGTGAGCTCTTTATAGATTTTGGATACTAGCCCTTTGTCTGATATGTCATTTGCGAATATCTTTTCCCATTCCGTTGGTTGCCTTTTAGTTTTGTGGGTTGTTTCCTTTGCTGTGCAGAAGCTTTTTATCTTCATAAGATCCCAGTAATTCACTTTTGCTTTTAATTCCCTTGCCTTTGGGGATGTGTCGAGTAAGAGATTGCTACGGCTGAGGTCAGAGAGGTCTTTTCCTGCTTTCTCCTCTAAGGTTTTGATGGTTTCCTGTCTCACATTTAGGTCCTTTATCCATTTTGAGTTTATTTTTGTGAATGGTGTGAGAAAGTGGTCTAGTTTCAACCTTCTGCATGTTGCTGTCCAGTCTTAACTGAAGTTAAATTAAAACACAAATTTCAAAATTTGCAAAATTCAACCAAAGCAGTACTCAGAGGGAAATTTATAGCTTTAAATCCTTATTCAAGAAAGAAAAAATTGTCTAAAATCAATTATCTAAGCTTCTTTCTTCTATCTTAAGCTTCTTAAGAAGCTGGAAGGGCTGGGGCACCTGGGTGGTTCAGTTGGCTGAGCATCTGACTCTTGGTTCTGGCTCAGGTCATGATCTCACAGTTCATGAGTTCAATCAAGCTCCACATCAGGCTCTGTGCTGACAGTGCCAAGCCTGCTTGAGATTCATTCTCATTCTCTCTCTCTCTCTCTCCCCTCTCTCTCTCTCTCCCCCCCCCATCTCCCCCTCCCTCCCCCTCTCTCTCTCTTTCTGCCCCTCCTCTGTTCATTTGCTCTCTCTCAAAATAAACTTTAAAAAAAATTTTTTAAGCTGGAAGGTCTAATTAAACACAAATTAAGTAGAAAGTAAGTATAATAAAGATATAAGCAAAAATCAAGGAAATATTGAAAAAAGTCAATTAAATCAAAAATTGTTTTTTGAAAAGATAAACCTCTAGATAGACTGACCAAAAACAAAACAGGAGACACCATTATGGATCCTACAGAATGATACAGACAATAAGGGACTGCATTACAAATAATGTCATATGAATAAACTTGTCAAAATAGATGAAATGAGCAAATTGCATGAAAGACTCAAAACATGCACAAAAGAAACTGAGAATCCACACAGTTTCATGTCTATTAAAGAAACTGTATTCAGTTATTCAATAAGATTGAATAAATAAAAACCTTCCCACACAGATACCCCCAGACCCAGGTCTTTAGGAAAGATACTCCCAGTGGCAGAGAGACCACCTCTTCCTGCTTGCAAATAACAGCAACTGAATGTGAATCCACTGGGGCTCCTTCCTTCTAGGTCTTCTCTTCACAAAATAGATAAATTCCAAACTATGAATGAAACTCAGGAGAGCAAACAGTGACCCTACTGGACATGTAGGTATACCTCGGAGAGGGCAGAATGCATTGGGACAACCTAGGTTATATATTCATTTCCCAACATCCCCACCCCTTCACCCCTCCACCCCGTACCTGTGTGTCTCTCTCATTAAACAGCTATTGCTCATTGATTTTCCTCTTAGACCTTATGGTTACAGCAAGAAACATCTGGGAACTACTTCAGTAGATCATCTTTAAGATGATCCCTCCTTCCTCCCTTCCTTGCTTCCCTCCCTCCCTGCAATAACTACTTACTGCCAGCCTACTATGTGCCAAGGAATTAAGTAAGCAAAACCGAACACAGCATTTGTCCTCATGAAGTATATGATCTAGTTCTAAGTCATCACAGACTGAATGAAACAAGAACAACTAGTATCCAAATGAATCTACATGCTCACTACTGTTACCCCTATTGTATACCTAATGTGGCTGAGCATTGGACAGAGTCAGTTACTTGCTGAGGTTTACAGAGCCAGAAAGGACAAAGACTAAAATCTGAGCCTACGTTTGTCCTACTCCAAAGCCCGGTGCCATTTCCACTCTGCGGTCCCGCTAAATTAAGAAACGGGTTAAATTGATACTGAATATGTATTATATCTCACTAGCAGAGTAACTTATTTGTATTTAATCAAGGGTAACAGCAGTGTATTATATTCACTGCTTGTTATGTTTTTGAAGGGCTGGTTTCAAAGTTTTTATCAGAATAAATTTAAAATTCTGGGAAACTGTCTGAAATCCACAAATCCTTAAAATACTTTTACCCCTCAACTTTGAGATAGAAATAAACTTCATTTAATAGAGAGTGCCCTTGAGGGGTGCCTACCTGTCTCAGCTGGTTAAGCATCTGACTCTTGGTTCTGGCTCAGGTCATGCTCTCACGGTTCCTGAGATTGAGCCCCAAGTCAGGCTCTGCACTGTCAGCCTGGATTCTCTCTTTCTCTCTCTCTCTGCCCCTCACCCATTCATGTTTACTCATTCTCAAAATAAACTTTAAAAAAAATGGAGTGTCCTTGACCTGACCCAGAAGTTCAATGAGTAGATGTCTCTGCAAAGGTTTGTACATAGGCTATTAGGAGTCTGGCTGTGTTTCAGGCTGGAGGTAGTAAGGCAAGAGTAAATTTAGGCTATAAAAGTCAAGTCCTAATACAAATCTCCACACCGCAAAGGAAACTCCCAGGTGAATTTCTTTAAAAAATAAATGTTTATTTTTGAGAGAGGGAGAGCTTGAGCAGGGGAGGGGCAGACACAGAGAGAGAGAAACCTAGGCAGGCTCTGCACTGTCAGCATGGAGCCCGACACAGGACTTGAACTCACAAACCATGAGATCATGACCTGAGCCAAAATCAAGAGTCAGATGCTGAAATGACTGAGTCACCCAGGTGCCCCACTTTTTAAGTAGGCTTCTTGCCCAGTGCAGAACCCAATGCAGACCTTGAACTCACAACCCTGAGATCAAGACCTGAGCTAAGATCAAGAGTCGGACAATTCACTCTCACCACTATTATTCAACATAGTATTGGAAGTCTTAGCCTCAGCCATCAGACAACACAAAGAAATAAAAGGCATCCAAATCAGCCAGGAGGAAGTTAAACTTACACTCTTCGCAGATGACATGATACTCTATATGGAAAACCCAAAAGACTCCACCAAAAAACTGCTAGAATGGATTCATGCATTCAGCAAAGTTGCAGGATATAAAACCAATGCACAGAAATAGGTTGCATTCCTACACACCAACGATGAAGCAACAGAAAGAGAAATCAAGCAATCAATACCATTTATAATTGCACCAAAAACCATAAAATACCTAGGAGTAAATCTAACCAAAGAGGTGAAAAATCTATACACTGAAAAGTATAGAAAGTTCATGAAAGAAACTGAAGAAGACACAAAAAAAATGGAAAAAGGTTCCATGCTCCTGGATAGGAAGAACAAATATTGTTAAAATGTCAATACTACCCAAAGCAATCTACATTTTGAATACAATACCTATGAAAATAACACCAGCATTCTTCACAGATCTATAACAAACAACTCTAAAATTTGTATGGAACCAGAAAAGACCCCGAATAGCCAAAGAAATCTTGAAAAAGAAAACCAAAGCAGGAGGCATCACAATCCCAGACTTCAAGCTGTATTGCAAAGCTGTAATCATCAAGAAAGTATGGTACTGGCACAAAAACAGACACTCAGATCAATGGAACAGAATAGAGAACCCAGAAATGGACCCATAACATATGGCCAACTAATCTTTGACAAAGCAGGAAAGAACATCCAATGGAATAAAGACAGTCTCTTAAGCAAGTGGTGCTGGGAAAACTAGAGAACAACATGAAGAAGAATGAACCTGGACCACTTTCTTACACCATACACAAAAATAAACTCAAAATGGAAGAAAGACCTAAATGTAAGACAGGAGAAGAAAGCAGGTAAAAATCCCTTCGATCTTGGCCACAGCAACTTCTTACTCAACATGTCTCCGGAGCCAAGGGAAACAAAAGCAAAAATGAACTACTGGGACCTCATCAAAATAAAGACGTTCTGCACCATGAAGAAAACAATCAGCAAAACAAAAAGGCAACAGGATGGGAGAAGATACTTGCAAACGACATATCAGATAAAGGGTTAGTATCCAAGATCTATAAAGAACTCATCAAACTCAACACTCAAAAAAAACAAACAATCCAGTGAAGAAATGGGCAAAAGACATGAATAGACACTTCTCCAAAGAAGACATCCAGATGGCCAACTGACACATGAAAAAATGTTCCACATCACTCATCATCAAAGAAACACAAATCAAAACCACAATGACATACCACCTCACACCTGTCAGAATGATTAACAACGCAAGCAACAATAGATGTTAGCAAGGATGCAGAGAAAGAGGATCTCTTTTGCACTGCTGGTGGGAATGCAAACTGGTGCAGCCACTCTGGAAAACAGTATGGAGGTTACTCAGAAAATTAAAAATAGAACTACCCTATGACCCAGCACTTGCACTACTAGGCATTTATCCAAGGGCTACAGGTGTGCTGTTTTGAAGGGACACATGCACCCCCATGTTTAGAGCAGCACTATCAACAATAGCCAAAGTATGGAAAGAGCCCAAATGTCCATTCAAAGACGAATGGATAAAGAAGATGTGGTATATATATACAATGGAGTATTACTCAGAAATCAAAAAGAATGAAATCTTGCCATTTACAACTACGTGGATGGAACTAGAGGGTATTATGCTAAGTGATATTAGTCGGTCAGATAAAGACAAATATCCTATGACTTCACTCATAGGAGGACTTTAAGACACAGAACAGATGAACACCAGGGAAGGGAAGCAAAAATAATATAAAAACAGGGAGGGGGACAAAACATAAGAGGCTCTCAAATATGGAGAACAAACAGAGGGTTATTAGAGGGATTGTGGGAGAGGGGGATGGCCTAAATGGGTATGGGGAATTAAGGAATTTACTCCTGAAATCATTGTTGCACTATATGCTAACTTGGATAGAAATTTTAAAAATTAAATTAAATTAATTAATAAAGAAAAAGAGACACTTAATCTGAATGAGCCACCCAGATATTCCCACTTTTTTATTTTTTTTTTATTTTTACCAAGTGAATTTCTGATGTAGGGTCATAAGGTTGATAGACATATACAAACAGTGACACATTCTTTCTCACTAATAATTCTGATTAATACCCTCTCCGTGTGTGATGTCAGCAGGTGCTTTGCAGACAGAGGTAACCAAGCTTGGGGTATCAAGTCCATAATCCCGATCTGAAATCCCACACCCTTAGCAATATGGTCTAACTCTCCATTTCTGTGGGACACCTTCTGCCATGGGTCCCTTCCCATACACACCTATGCTTCAACCACAGCAGAAAGCAAACCACTTTCTAAATATTCCTCTAAGCTTCCAAACACTCTCTATAAACGATATATCCCTCTCCACCTTCTAACAGCCTGTAAGGCTCAATCACCCGCTCCTCTGTAAAATCTTATCCCTGTGGAAATTGATCCCTCCTTCTACTTAGTTTTCAGAGGATGTGCACAACTGTCTGGCGCCCTGCTCATCATTTGTCCTGACGAGGACAAGGTGCAGGGCATGGGGAAGGGAGCCTGGACTATGTCTTCACTCTTCAGACTTCTAGAGCCTAGTTCAGTGATGACCCAATAGAGGCAGTGAATGCATAGCAAATACAAGAATTAAGATACAAGGAAAGGAAATCCAGCCAAGAACCCAAACTCCACAAGTTTGCAGGTCAACAGCACAGGAGTCGTCAGCCCCACATTCTCGATCCACCACCAAGGTCATTGCTCTGTAGGGCCATGTGTTCCGTACTCTAAATTACCTTAAATCACTGATGTAATTCTCAGTTTGGGTTTCCAATTTGGAGTGAGACCCTTAAGGTACTTTTCATTATTTTTTTCTAAATCCCTTTTAATCATGTTTTAATACCCATCATGGGGCGCCTGGGTGGCGCAGTCGGTTAAGCGTCCGACTTCAGCCAGGTCACGATCTCGCGGTCTGGGAGTTCGAGCCCCGCGTCGGCCTCTGGGCTGATGGCTCAGAGCCTGGAGCCTGTTTCTGATTCTGTGTCTCCCTCTCTCTCTGCCCCTCCCCCATTCATGCTCTGTCTCTCTCTGTCCCAAAAATAAATAAACGTTGAAAAAAAAAAATTAAAAAAAAAAAAAAAATACCCATCAGAAGCTTGAAATTGAAATGTTGTGACCAGACTGCCCTGAGTTTTCTGGGCTACATGTGTACAGGGAGGGTCCCCTCAGATCTGTACTGTAACTATACTGATCATTTTCCTCGAGGAATGTGTGTCTTACTAGAGGCAGTATTATGAAACCAATAACACAGATAAAAGAATATGCCCAGACTGATGGTTACCAGAAGGGAGGTGGGTGGGGAGGGATGGCTGAAGTAGGTGAGCACTTGTCGTGATGAGCACTGAGTAATATTTAGAAATATTGAGCCATTGGGGCGTCTGGGTGGCTCAGTTGGTTGATCGTCCACCCCTTGATTTTGGCTCAGGTCATGACCTCACAGTCATGGTATTAATAGAGCCCAGCCTCAGGAACCATGTGAACAGCACTGAGCCCACTTGGGATTCTGTGTCTCCCTCTCTCTCTGCCCCTCCTCCACTCATGCTCTACGTCTCTCTCTCTCTCTCAAAAATAAACATTTTAAATAAATACATGCATACATACATAAAATATACCAAAGACAATGGGGCACCTGGGTGGTTCAGTCGGTTAAGCATCTGACTCTTGGTTTCAGCTCAGGTCATGATCTCACGGTTCATCGGTTGGAGTCCCACATCAGGCTCTGTCCTAACAACGCAGAGCCTGCTTGGGATTCTCTCTCTCCTTCCCTTCCTCCCTCCCTCCCTCTCTCTCTGCCCCTCCCCCCCCACTTGTGCTCTTTCTCTCAAAAAAAGAAAAAGTATATACATATATATATCTGTGTGTGTGCGTATAGATAGATAGATATGACAAATTCATATGTATGAGTAAAGAAACTCTCCCGGGGCACGTGAGTGGCTCAGTCAGTTAAGTGTCAAACTTCAGCTCAGGTCATGATTTCAGGGTTCAGGAGTTCAAGCCCCACATCGGGCTCTGTGCTGACAGCTCAGAGCCTGGAGCCTGCTTCGGATTCTGTGTCCCCCCTCGCTTTCTGCCCCTCCCCCACTCATGCTGTATCAAAAATAAACATTAAAAAATTTGTAAAAAAGAAAGCCTCTCCCAATCTCTGCTTCCAAGGACACAAAGTAACCAACGAAGACAGCGCTAGCCTTCCGCAAACGCCTTCTCTCATCCTCTGGTACGGAGTGTGTGTGGGGGGGGGGCCTCCTGCTATTTGGAGCTGAGACACATTCACCTATTCCCACTCCTGCTTTGTGCCTGGCAGTACTTTTCCGATGATGCCTCAAAGAGATGGCCCCCTGCTCCAGCGCTGGGTGGGCTTTGCCTCCTGGACAACATGGATCTTTTCTGCTCTCGCGGTGGCTTTAACCACAACCCTCCTTCAGTGTCCCAAGCATTGCAAATGAAAACCAGTTACAATGATCATCCTGAAGGTAAAAAGGAAGAGAATGCTTCAAGATGGCCACCTGTCACCTGACGGGAATGTGAGAGAAAGCAGAGCTGCAGGCCCTCAGGACCCCAAGCAGGGCCCTCTGCCTTGTGATCCTAGGACATGAATACCCCAGCAGTTTTAGGGCCTTGAATCCTATTTGCCCCATCGCCCCTAAGGTATATACCACCCCCCTTCCTGATATAGGATCCGGAGGGGCAACCATGGCTGTCTGCACTCTAGGCCTCTCTGCCACACTGAGCCTCACTGCCTCATGAGGTCCCAGTCATGTTCGGGTGGTTCTGGGGTCCCCCATACAGACCAAGTATGCTCCGGTGTGGAATCAGCGTCTGAGCTAAGGAAGACTCCCTGAGTGGTAGTGGTGGAAGTTTCCCCAGCACACCATGCCAACTGCACGTGACCTGCTTGCTAGGAGAAGATGCTTAGGGCTCCAGACACCACAGAGCAAGCGTGCTTCAGCCATAGCTCCATCTCCAGAGCACTTCTCAGACGAAAGGGCCATTCAAGGAGCATGATCGAGACTGAAAAGGGTAGGGCGTCTGGGTGGCTCAGTGGGCCAAGCGCCCGACTTCAGTTCAGGTCATGATCTCCCATTTTGGTCACATCCCCTGTCCCCCTCTCTCTCTGCCCACTCACACTGCCTCTCAAAAATAAATAAAACATTTTTTTTTAAAAAAAAGAGCATCTTTAATGTCACATTTTAAGTACAGGAAGTGCAAGCAGTGAAAGAATTTGTGGCCACTCACACAACCTATCACATAGACAAATCCAGATCTGTGCCCGTCAAGGTGACCTTATTTTCATCCCCAAGTCCATAAGTAAATAGATGAAATTATTCTTGCGTTTTACTCAGCCGCAGGTTTTCTAGTAAAATTTCAATGAGAAATGAAACGTGCGAGCTTGCAGGTCAGAGAGGAATGGGAAATTCTCTTTGCAAGTTGTCAGCCTCACTTCACCGGTAGGACTGGCCCAAAGTGCAAGGTCCAGCTTCGGTATTTCCTATTATTATTGACCTTCTGAGAGCCCACCCTCTGAGCTCATGCCTTCAGGCAACTCACTCAACGCACCTTTAAGAAATTCAGGAGTCATGGAGGCCAGTGGGAATTTTTAAGTCTCTGAAGTGCACAGACCATCCGCTGCCCTGTCTTCCTATCTCCAATCTGTGTTTGGCAAGTCAACTGAGCATTATAGCAGCCTCATCTGATACTTGTTAAATTCAGATTTCTTACCAATTAACTGTGTACGAGGCATTGCACTAAGAGTTTAGATGCCAGAAGACAGGAAAGAGGGAGGGCAGGGAGAAGGGCAGAAACGAACCTGCCTTCGTGCCTTGTATCTTTCCATTCAGTGGGATGTAACCCAGCCGCGTTTGCGAGAAATAAAGCTCAAGTACTTCATTTCCAAAATTAAGGTGAATTTTGCATTTTAGACCATCGCCACTGGAATCACTTTTAATTTCCAGAGTCTGTGTCCTCTGAAGAAGGTTTCAGAGCGACGGACTTTCTTCTTTTTATTATTGAAGTGTCACCAAGTTATTTTTAATTCTGACAGTGTCCTCAAGCTCCTTCTGAGGACATTAATTTCTTTGGGCAGTTGAAAAAAAAAAAGCCCAAATCAATTTCCTCTTACACAGAACCAGCCTCTCACTCAGCTTATACTTCAAAGGAAGGCTTGCTTCACCACCCAGAGCTGGGGCATCAGGAAACCAGGCTGAAAACATGGGCTAGTGTCATTGCCCCTAAAGTTTTTTTCTTTTAAAATCCACAAAGGCTGGTCCTCTACACGTTGAAACAATTCAAGTCCACTTTTAGCCTCTGGTCCATCTGTCATTTCAAATGCTTTTCTGGGTTTTCTGCTCTATTTAACTGTAGGCCTTGGGAGGATTTTCTTGTTGTTGCATTGGTTTTTTTGTTTTGCTTTGTTTGTTGGTTTTTGGTTTTTTTTTTTTTTTTTTTTTTGACAACTCATGGTATTTGTGCCCTTGTGGACATTTTCATTTTAATAGGCTACCTTTAGATTCCCCGCCCTCACAGACATCACAGCCTTCAAAATTCATGTGAGGGGCACCTGGGTGGTTCAGTCAGTTAAGCGTCAGAGTTAGGCTCAGGTCACGTCTCATAGTTTGTGGGTTTGAGCCCTGTGTTGGGCTCTGTGCTAACAGCTCAGAGCCTAGAGCCTAGAGCCTGCTTCGGACTCTCTGTCTCTCTGTCTCTCTCTCTCTCTCTCTCTCTCTCTCTCTCTCTCTGCCCCTCCCCCGCCCACACTCAGTCTCCCTCTCAAAAATGAATAAACATTATTTATTTATTTATTTATTTATTTATTTATAAATAAAATTTGTGCAAGATTAACTCTATTGATGAGATTATATACAATACATTAAGAAAGATTTTAGTGGAGTGTGCCTATTCTCAAGGCAGATGCCATTAACTCAGAAGTTCAGAGCAAATGAATTTTACCTAGTTTTGCTAATCAGTTTAAAATCCTTACATTTTTCCAAAGCCCTGCAGATGGCCCACAGGTATGTGAAAATGTGCTCATTTTAATCATCTGGGAAATGCAAATGAAAACCACAATGAGACGTGATGACCTCACACCTGCCACAAGGGCTACAGTAATAACACAAGAAACAATAGGTGCTGGGGAGGATGTGGAGAAAGGGGAAAGCCCATGCACTGTTGCTGGGAATGCAAACCCGTGCAGCCACTCTGGAAAACAGTATGGAGGTTCCTCAAATAGAATTACCATATGATCCCGCAATTCTACCTCTGAGTATTTATCCAAAGGAAGCTAAAACACGAACTTCAAAAGACACTTGCAAACCAAGGTACTGCAGCATTATTTACAATAGGCAAGACACAGAAACAAGTAGGTGTCCCTCATTGGAGACACACACACACACACACACACACACACACACACACACAAAATGGAATATTTTTTCACCATAAAAAGGAAAGGAATCTTACCATTTGTGACAACACAGATGAACCTTGAAGGCATTTTGCTAAGTGAAATAAATCAGACAGAAAAAGACAATACTATATGACCTCACAAGTGGAATAAAAAAGAGAGAAAACCAACACCCACCCACACATCAAAAAAAACACAAAAACCTAAACTCCAATACAGAGAACAGACTGGTGATTGCCAGAGGCCAGGGTACAGTGAGGGCAAAACGGGTGAGAAAGGTCACAGGTACAAATTTTCAGTTATAAAATAAGTCACGGGGATGTCGTGTACAACACGGCAACTACAGTTAATAATACTGTATTGTAGGGGCACCTGGGTGGCTCAGTCGGTTAAGCGTCCGACTTCAGCTCAGGTCATGGTCAGGTCTGTGGGTTTGAGCCCCGCGTCGGGCTCTCTGCTGACAGCTCAGAGCCTGGAGCCTGTTTCCAATTCTGTATCTCCCTCTCTCTGACCCTCACCCGTTCATGCTCTGTCTCTGTCTCAAAAATAAAAAATAAGCATTAAAAAAATAATAATAATAATACTGTATTGTAGACTTGAAAGTTGCTGAGAGAGTAGATATTCTAAGTTCTCAATGTGAGAAAAATTTGTAACCGTGTGGTGACAGATGTTAACTAGATTTAACCGGTGATCATTTTATAATATGTACAAATAGCAAATCACCAGGTTGTACACCTGAAACTAATGTCCTATGTCACTTCTATCTCAATGAAAGTGCCCTTCTTAGACCCTCACAGAAGACAAATATCAACTAGGAAGTTTAATAATTTTTCCTAAAAAAAAAAAAAAATAGAAGCTCCAATAAGTCTCAGGCAAAATTCTGGAAGTTGTAGATATTATTATCCCTAGGACCCCCTCTTGAGAAATCAGAAGGAAAATTAATTCCCACTCACCCCCAGACCATATTCAAGTGAAACCCCACGTTATTGTGGACCAAGTGAGGGAACTGTATTTTGTCTACTGATTTTTTAACTGTTTGCATAAGCAAGTGTTAAGTGTAGCTTATCTTTCATCATGGAGGTAGACATTCAATACTGCTTTCTTTTTTTTCCCTGAAATAGCTTTATCTGTATTTACCATTCAATTTACTAGTTATTAATAGTTACTGAACATCAAGTGTGGGTCAGGCACTGTACCAGACAATGAGAACACAATGATTAACAGATCTTAGACCTGCTTTCAAAGAGTCTCGAAGATAAATGTTAGCAGTAAACAGTCTTAAATGTGATTTTCTGCTGACACGCATTTCTTTGCAGGGAGGAGACAATGGTCATGGACAGAGAGCAAAGTAAGCTTAGGCAGAAACTTTGGATACTGGGTGTTATTCAAGTGTGTGGGATTATAAAAGGAAAGGTTCTTTTGAATCCACACTGAACCAGGTTCAAAAAAGGTTATTTTTTTTAATGTTTACTTTTGAGAGAGATTGCAAGGAAGGGCAGAGAGAGAACAGGGGCGGGTTAGACAGAGGATCTGAAGCAGACTCTGCACTGACAGCAGAGAGCCCAATGTGGGGCTCAAACTCACGAACCATGGGATCCTGACCTGAGCTGAAGTCAGACACTCAAACAACTGAGCTACCCAGGTACCCCTAAAAAAGGTTATTATTGTAACAGTAACTTAGAACAACAAAAATACTATCAAGAGCCATCAAAGAAGTCTATGCTAAATCAACAATCAGCAGAAAGTCTGGAATACAGACTTATAAGGAGAGAATGAATGTATCAATAGGACAGGCATATGAGAAGTTACTCCAAGGTAAAGAAAATTTGCAAATAAATGAAAGGCAACATCATCAAGCCAATTAACAACAACCCACATGCTTATCCTTGGTTCTATAGCAGGGGGAATGCTGTTCTCTTTAAACTTCTTGGACTTAACTGATGGGAATATTCTAGTAATTGCTACCCAGAGCAAAAAAAAAAAAAAGAGAGAGAGAAGATGACACTGGCTGAGGGAGCAGAGAAGCTATCACAACAGCCTTGGATTTTATATTATATATATATAATGTATATACTAATATATATATATAATATATATTATATATTATATACATATATGGTATGTCAGAGGGCCAGTCCATATAAACTATAACAAAAGTTGCCTCCTATTCATAAGTAATCACAGAAAAGTCACTCTGAATAAACAATGCTCACCATGCACAATCTTATAGCTTATAAGATATCAGGCAGTGGATAAAAGCAGAAATGTAAATATTATCTGAAAATAGACATTCCCAGCACCACATAATTTATGTAACAAACATTTATATAGCACTTACTTTTCAAGCACTGTTTTTAAAACTTTAAAAATACTAACTTATCTTAGAGCTTGGGTGGCTCAATCAGCTGAGCGTCCGACTCTTGATTTGGGCTCAGGTCATGATCCCAGGGTCGTGGGATCAAGCTCCATGTCGGGCTCCACGCTGAGCATGGAACTTGCTTGGGATCTCTCTCTCTCTCCCCCTGCCCCTCTCTCCCACTTGCACACGTTCTCTTTAAAATAAAAATCTAAAAAATAAAATAAAATACTAACTTACTGATCTCCATGGCTACCGTATGAGGTAGGTACCATTACCTCCATGATACAGATGAGTAAACTGAGGCACAGAGAAGTTAACTAAATTTTCCAAGTACAAGGAGCTGGTCAATGGTAGATCCAGGATGGAAACCCAAGCAGTTTGGCTCTGAAACTCACATGCTTCACATTCTACCTCCTGGGGGGTCGCTTAGGAGTGTGACTAGAAGGAGAACCTGATAGTATCCTCTGAATGCTGCCCTCGGAAGATGCTCTAAGTCAAAGGGAAGAGCAGCACTAATGTCCATCCCACCACCTACTGAGTGCTTTCCATACCAGCACCATAGAAACATTCACGCTCTCTTTCCCCAAACGTGACATAGACTCTACGCATATGAAGATTGCAGGCAATACATCAATGCAGTTTGGTTGAGGTTCATGGGTGTGGCAGCAGACACGGTATTTTGACTTCACCTCTATTTCAGGCCCCTGGAAGTTGCCTTCTTAACTGCAGAGGTTGGAAAACTAAAACAGCATTCCCGGAATCCCCTGCAGCTATGGTGCAAGCAGGTGACCTATGTGTTTGCAAAGAGACACGCCTTCACAAAATTCCAGTGGGGGAGGGGTGCTGGGGTGGCTGAGTGAATTAAGCATCCCCGCTTCAGCTCAGGTCATGATCTCGCTGTTCTTGCGTTCGAGTCCCACATCAGGCTCTCTGCTGTCAGCACAGAGCCTGCTTCAGATTCTCTGTCCCCCTCTCTCTCTGCCTCTCCCCTGCTCGCGCTCTCTTCTCCCCCTCCCTCTACAATATAAAAAAAATTTTTTTTTAATTTCAATGTGGGAATAAACAGTGTGATCCAGTGCCCCAGAGTGGGAGTTCAGATTTCCTGACAAGGCTGGAGGTGGTGAAGGTCCTCTGTGGCAGCTATAACGGAGCGATGATGTTCTTGCCAAAAGCAGGGTCCGTGATTGGGGCTATTTCTCCTGGTTATGTACTTCCTAGCTGCCAGGATTCCTGGATTATCGTTCCCAAGGTGAGTTCTCTGGGCCTTCTAGAAATCCTGGGAGCTTTCAAACACCCTTTAATAAAAATTCTTCCTGTTTAAACCAGCTGGAGTGGATTCTACTGTCTCAGCTAATTAGCTTTACTTCTATAATCTAATACAGACACACATACATGTGTATGTAAAGGCTAATACATCCAATCCCAAGATTTCACAAAAATCATTACTTTGCATGAATCTCATGTTAAACAGAACAACAACAAAAAAAAGTGGTCAACTTTAAGAAAATATTTTAGAACGGGGGATGAAGCACACAAACTTTGGAGCCAAGCCGCTTCGGTTTCAATCCTGCATCTACCATTGACCGGCTCCTTGAACTTGGAAAATTTTAATTAACTTCTGTACAAATGACTGGAATAGAAAACAGGATATCCATGCCTCATATTCCTCAGTAATAAAAAGTATCGCTTCCCCAATTCTACCTGTGACATGTGACAGAGAGGTGTGGTCACCTGCCCAACATCACACACTAAGTGAACATGAACCCAGGTCGGTCTCTCTTAATGACCAATATTTGTAGCAGCACAGTCCTCTGGAGTTGGAGTCGCCCAATACAGCTGATAACAGTGTCAGTAGGGTTTACAGCTCCCAGCACCATGAGTTTGATTAGTTTTCAGAGGATATCAATAATCACTGAGGACACTGGGAAAATACAAGTTTCTGAACCTACAGAAACCGGAAGCAGCTCCTGGTCTGCGGGAACCTCCCCACGTTAACTGTGGAGGTCCCATCAGACAGCTCACTGGCCTCCGAAAGAGGCAGCCTAGGTGCTGAACACCATCTGTGACCTCTATTTACTAACCATGAGTGGACATGGAATGTCTCTTAGTTACCTCCAGTTTCCTCTAAAATATCATTTCGAACACAAGTGTTCCTTCAACAACAATAAAGACAGCTCAGGAAAATCTCTCAGCATTTCTTAGAGGATGCTTACACTAGCTCTTGAAGGAAGACTGGACATTCCCAGATGGAAACAAACAAGAAAGATCAAGAATCACACAGGTAAAGGCATAGCTCACTGAGAAAATATTAAATAGAGAAGCACACGGGTGCCTAGGTGGCTCAACTGGTTAAGCGTCCAACATCAGCTCAGGTCATGATCTCCTCATTCACGAGTTCGAGCCCCACATCAGGCTCTGTAATAACAACTCAGAGCCTGGAGCCTGCTTCGGATTCTGCGTCTCCCTCTCTCTCCACCCCTCCTCTGCTTACGCTCACCCCCCTCTCTCTCTCTCAACATTTATTTAATGTTTAAATAAATAGTAAAAAAAAATTTTTTTTAAATAGCAAAGCATAGCTGAAACATGAAACAGGCTGGTTGAACAATACAAGAGAAGTCTGGCAAGTAATGGAAGTGAACCTACCAGGGCCTGCTGGCACAGATCCCATGCAGGGATTATCTGAAGGGTTTCAGCTGCATGCATGACCATTTCTCCATTGCAAAAGATGGCTTTGGGGCACCTGGGTGGCTCAGTTGGTTAAGCCTCCAATTCTTGGTATCAGTTCAGGTCATGATCTCAAGGTACATGAGTTCGAGCCCTGAGCTGGACTCTGTGCTGACAGCACAAAGCCTGCTTGGGATTCTCACTCTGTCTCCCTCTCTCTCTCTGCCCCTCCCCAGCTTGCTCTATCTCTTTCTCTCTCAAAAATAAATAAATAAACTTAAAAAAAAAAAAAAAGAGGCTGTGGAGACATGATGCCCCAGAGATGGGAAGCTGGTGAGATCAGCAGGAAGTGCAGTTAGGAGATAATCGTCAGAGATCCTGACAGCCTGAACCAGAGGGGCAAGAGGGGGATCAAGAAAAAGGGGTAAATATACACACCATTAAGGAAGTAGAGCCTCACCAGATTGCTGTTGTACTAAACTCAGCAGTGCCTGAGGGCCTCAGTCGGTTAAGCTTGCAACTCTTGGTTATAGCTCAGGTTATGATCTTATGATTCGTGAGTTCGAGCCTCACGCGGGGGCTCTGTGCTGACAGCACACAGGCTGCTTGGGCTTCTCTCTCTCTCCCTCTCTCTCTGCCCCTCTGCTGCTCATGTGCTCTCTCTCTCAAAATAAGTAAACATTAAAAAAATAAAATAAAATAAAGAATAAAAGAATAAAAGAAAAGAAAGAATTGGAAAGATGTTGGCCTAAGTATTTTTGAGAGGCTAATCCCTAGTTTATCCACTACCATCAAAAGGTGAAGAGGCACTTTTCCAACTCTTCTCCTCGGGGTGGTATCAGTGAGGTGGAATCTCAGAGAAGCAAGAGCGAGGCAGAAACCAAAGGGGAGCACATACGAGCCAGCAAGGGCTTCACCACAGACAACGCTGGCTGTGGGGTCTTCCGTGCCGTTCCCAGACAGGTTGTACCACCCCAACCCCCCCACCCCCCGCATCTTGGAATAGTCTGCAGGTAGGAGCAGAAAGGCAAGCCATTCATCTGGGGCTCTTCCTCTCCTCTCTTTGGTGGAAGTGCACTCCACTATGCTCACACTCCGGATTGTTCCCTGGCCCCTCCAGCAGCTCCAGGAAGGCAGAGCCCCTGAAATCGCTCCTGTCAGTGGGAGCTGTGTGTGGGACGGGGGGGGGGGGGGGGCAGGGAACCCAGAGATGTATGCATCAGAAGCAAGAAAGCCTGGGCTTTCTTCCCCACAAACAGCATCAACGGACACCCAGGCAGCTCTGCCTGCAAATCTGAGGTCCATGGTGTAGACAGGGCTAAGCTGACCTGGAATGGTCCATCAATAGGACTGGAGACCATACGTAGCCCTAAAATTTTTATATGGCCATAAATTTTCTGTAAAAATCCCGATGTCTTCTCTATCGTCTAAGCTCAAAGTTGAGTTTCTGCCTAAGTCTGTCTTCTAGAAGGGGCGACATCTTTCATGTAACTATTCAGAAATTTATTCAATAGTTATCTTTATTTTTTAATGTTTATTTATTTTTGAAAGAGAGAGTGCACACAGGGGAGGGGAAGAGCGAGGGAGACAGAGGATCCCAAGCAGACTGACAGCGCAGAGCCCCACGTGGGGCTCAAACTCACAAATGCGAGATCATGACCTGAGCCGAAGTCAGACACTTAACCAACTGAGCCCCCCAGGAGCCCCTAACACTTTTCTTTCAAGAACAACTGATCTTGAGGCTAAGTACATTTGTTACAGAAAATATATTCACCAGAATATTTCATAGCAAAAACAGTTCTGCCTGTGAACAATTTCAATAACAGGAGCTTAAATGTACTTGACAACCCCGTGACAATGAACTATCAACCCTGACACCTGTGACTTTGTTATAATATTCCCTCATTAAGAACTTACTTTGAAAAAAAAAAAACCTCCCTCCTGGAAAAAAGTTCATTTTTGTTGGTAAAATAAATGCACTTCCATAGGTTTCATCTCGATGGAAAACACAAGAGCCGCCTGGGTGGCTCAGGTGGTTAAGCAACCCACTTCAGCTGAGGTCATTACTTCAAGGTTCCTGAGTTCAAGCCCCACATTGGGCTCTGCCCTGGCAACACAGAGCCTGCTTCAGATCCTCTGTCTCCCTCTCTCTCAGCCCTTCCCCTGCTTACACATTCTCTCTCTCTCTAAAATAAATACTTTTAAAAAATAAAATAAAGTAAAATACAAAATCTCCTTCTTCCACACCTGTAAAAACTACACACAGTACACAGGACTAATGATTTGTGGGAATAAAATTCTGCCCATAAATAAGTGAAAATTTTGAGAAAGACGTTAATATCGAGTGAGTTAACAGTATGCGGAGATGCTCTCAAATTGAACTAGAGCCAATAAAGCAGGAACTGAATGCTATATACAATATTCCCAGACCCCTGTGTGAGAGGAGTGGGGTATGGACCCACATACACAGAAGAGAAAGAACAATGGCAAGGAACTTTCAGAGGATTTTACTAAAACACTTCTGTATTTCCATTCTTTCCCAAATTGTGCTGTCAGAAGTTTAGAATTAAAATGAATCTAAAAATACTTTAAATGGAGAGCTACGAAAGGTAGTCAAAACCAAGATGTTTAATAATTCATTAGGTAGAAATCTAATTATCTACATCCTGCTAGAATAAAGACTGTGTGAACAGAAGGGTTTGATTAGCTTTAGAGGAGTAAGTCTCATACGACAGAGGGAAAACCAGGGGAAGGAGAGATGGAAAATGTAGACTGCTTTCATCGGTTTCAGTTCAGGAAGTCTGGGTGAAAACAGAAATCGGCATTTTGTCAACCTTCCGATGACTCTCATGCAGTGGGTTAGGGCCACACTTTGCTAAAGACTGACCAAAAAAAAAGCTCCAATTCTCACAGAGACTCTCTGCGTACCACCCAGAACAATGCTGTTCTGTCCCTAGGAATCCCAGTTCTCGGGATCCCGAGGCAGATTCTACTGTGGACCATTACACTGTCTCCCCTTGTTCCAACCCATCCTTGTTTAACAGATTTCTTATGATTGGCTTCTCTCATGGCATGCCTAAGAGGAAAAAAGTGGACTTCTCTGTCAACATTGGCATTTGAAGTTATTTGAATGCCCTTCTCATCATAAAATAATAAATCAGCACTTGGTTTATACATCAGTCTCTCTTGGCTCAGTTAATGTGATTCTCTACCCCTGAAACTTAGGTTCAATGTCAGGTAATTGTCAAAATTAGGTATGTGAGTTCTCAAAGCTGAAGTTTTTTTGCTACTCTCCCAGAGCGGCGGGTATTTGGGGTTTTTTTTGGTCTTTTGTGTGTTTGTTTGTTTTGACTTTGTTTTTCAGGAGTTTTTTTTGTTTTTGTTTTGCTCTGTTATTGTTTTTGTTTTCATCAGTCTGACACCCTTTTCCATTTTTCTGTACAGCATCTTGAATTTTTCATGAGGAAATCAGATATTTATCCAAGGGATACAGGTATGCTGTTTCGAAGGGGCACACGCACCCCTATGTTTCTAGCAGCACTATCCACAATAGCCAAAGTATGGAAAGAGCCCAAATGTCTATCAGTGGATGAATGGATAAAGAACATGTGGTATACATATATACAATGGAGTATTACTCGGCAATCAAAAAGAATGACATCTTGCCATTTGCAACTACATGAATGGAACTGGAGGGTATTATGCTAAGTGAAATTAGTCAGTCAGAGAAAGACAAAAATCCTATGACTTCACTCACATGAGGACTTTAAGAGACAAAACAGAGGAACATAAGGGAAGGGAAACAAAAATAATCTGAAAACAGGGAGGGGGACAAAACAGAAGAGACTCATAAATATGGAGAAGAAACAGAGGGTTACTGGAGGGTTTGTGGGAGGGGGGTGGGCTAACTGGGTAAGGGGCACTAAGGAATCTACTCCTGAAATCATTGTTGCGCTATATGCTAACTAATTTGAGGTAAATTTAAAAAAATTAAATTAAATTAAAAGTCTCTTAAAAAAATAAATAACGGCAAGAAAAAGGGAGAGTTCTATCACTGCTTGAATCCTGGACACAAGGTGGTCCTACACATAGCCTTGGTCTTCTCTGAGCCAACCAATTCCTTTTTTTGAGTCTCCTTGAATTGGAGCTCTTCCACTCACTAAAGCAGAGTCCAGTAAGACAACACCTCTGTTATCTTCACATACAGAGTTTACCTTTCATTCAACAGCAACAATTAGGTCCAAAGATCTATCACTTGCTCACTTCCAGCCTCCTAGGAAGCATAGACTACTACCTGGACACTAAGGGCACGCCACATGTCCTCCATTTGAGAATAAGGTGAACATGGGAAGGGGCGCTAAAAAACGATACCACAGGCTTAGGACTTTTCTTTACCAAAGACCCCAGACATGCTTCAACATGAGGAGGGAACTCATGTATGAGGTGTTCTCCAAACCTTTCTATCTTGCTCTGTTTCATCGGTGTTTCATGCTTACGGCTTAGAAATATTTCTATTAAAAATGAGAGGGAGCTCACCACTCAGTACCCCCAACAGGAAAGGAAAATGGTGGCTGTCACTGCAGTCAATCCATCACCTCAGTTATGGGAAACAGAAGCAGGGGTTACTCGTCCACAGGAAAAGCAATGGCCAGATTAACTCCACAGACTGTAACTGCGGCCAAATTCTTTTTGTCCACCCTTTTGAAGTTAGGTGATCTTTGCCGCTTATGTACACGAAGCAATTAAAAGCATAAAAAAAAAAGAAAGAAAAAAAAGAGAAAAGTTTCATCAACATATTGCAGAGAAACCAAGGAAAACAATTTTGCTCCAGAAAAACGATGCACCGAACAAGAAACGACTCAGCGTGTTAAACGGACGTTTGATTCCCTGCCAGAAAGGCTCCCACAGTCAAGGTGGGACTAGGTTGCAAAATATAACGGTACCAGTCATAGAAAGCCAGTGATATTTAGGAAACGTCCAGCCTCATGAAATAACTAAACGTGGCATCATGTTTATACTCAAAACTCTCTTTCCCCGTTGCAAAAAAAAAAAAAAAAAAAAAAAAAAAAAAAAAGACCTGACTCAGAAAAGAGGTAACAGCTCATCAAAAAAGACAGACGTTCAGAAGCGACAGCTCACTGGTGTCTACTCGCAAGGCTATAAAGCATGCACACGCTGTCTTCTCTACCAGAAAAGACTGCAAAAACAGTAAAATTAGCACCAAGATGAAAGCGGAGCTGATGCGACCATGTTGCAAACGTCCAGGGAGAGTGTTCTGTCGGATAACTGGGCGGGAAAAGACTAATACTGCATTTGCGCTGGAATTCATACCGGCATACGGCTAACAGCAGAATGGGAATCTATACCAACGGGTAATCTCAGCTTCAGAACAGAGTCCGCAAGAGGAGTAACGATGCAAGATAACCCATAGTATCTGTGTTGGTAAAAACCAAACCAGGAAAAACCACACAAAAATATTCTGCACCTTCTCGGATTCCCTCACCGTCTTCCTCCTGTGCCTCTCTTGGTGAGCACCGCATCCACACACAGGCATCCCTCCATTTTCAGGCTTGGGAAAAAAAACAACGTATTGCGTGGCTCTGTGTCTGGATTCCTGAGCAGCCACTGAGAGTCAGGAGTACACGGCATCAGCACCCCCATGGGAAAAAACGTCCTCCATGAAAAAGTAAGAGGAAGCTGGAAAGCTATGTTCCTCTTTCTCTTTCTTTCCACGAACTACCCCAAAGAATGGTTCCTCCTTTGCAAGAAGCCCCAGAACAGTGTGCTTCATGCCAGCTCACTGTTAAACAGCAGCTAGTGTGTGGATACGTGGCATTCAACAGCATCACGTCGCCTTCTCTCTTGCCTTGTTCACCTCCATGCCCCAGGATGGTGCACACCCCGGACACACAAACAGCACTCTGAGCACTGCCTTCAGCTCTCCTTTCGGGAAGCTGTAAGAGCGGGGCATTGTTGAAGCTACCACGCTGGAAACAGTGAAATCTCCCTGCACGCTATCGCCAATCATCTTATTAATATAATTCATAACTTCGGAGCACATGGGTAGCTCAGTCAAGCGCCCGACTTCGGCTCAGGTCATGATCTCACAGCCCGTGAGTTAGAGCCCCACGTCAGGCTCTGTGCTGACAGCTCAGAGCCTGGAGCCTGCTTCAAATTCTGCGTCTCCCTCTCTCTCTGCCTCTCCTCCACTCACACTCTCTCTCTCAAAAATAAACATTAAAAAAATAAATAATAAAATAAAAAATTTATAATTAATGATTTCCCTTCTAATATTCAACAGTATAGCAGGGCTTTGCACTTTAACCTGGAGACAGCAAACTAGTCCTCATTTACACAGGCCTTCTGAAATGCCCCCTTTCTATTTTTATTACCAGTAAGTGCAAGGAATACACTTGTGCTTGAGCTATATATTGTTCCATAGCAAACCACCCAAAATGAAATGACTTAAGGCAAAGATGAGGGGGTCTGGCCCTCATGGTTCCAATCCTGGCAGCCGCAGCTGGAGTCACTCGAGTGGCCAAATTCAGCTGTCGGCTGGGTTAGTATGATGGGAGAAGATGGGAGTCAGTAGGCAAAGAGGGCAAGGTTAGGGTCTGAGGTCCCTGGGTGGGGAAAAACACCTATTTTGGAAAGGTGCTGGGAGCGTCTGACCACAGCAAACCCCCTCAGGCGAGAGGTTCCTCTTCAGAATGTAACAGAGCCCACCTCCTCCCCCAAGGGTTTCCCTCAGGAATTTGACAAAAGACCTAAGTATGGCCATAGACCACCCCTCACGCAATGCAATGGAGCCAGTCAGGAATGGGCAGCCCAGCACCTGGAGCTATCAAACCAATAAAGGGTAGAACCTGAGAAGGAACGAGGGGGACGGGAAGGGTGGGGGTTGCTGACCAGAACCTTATAAAACAAGGACCCTGGCCTAGCGTCCTCAGGCATTCATTTTCCAATGTCCCCTCTCTATAAAGAGAGCTTTCCTACTACTCTTCCTCTCTGATCTTATATTCTAATAAACCTTGGCCTGCTGCTCATTTTGTGTCCACCTCTTCGTTCTTCCAAGGGGCGAGACAACGAATCCTGGGTATTGTGGTAAAAAATCCTGCAACACTAGAAGATCCAAGAAAGTGTCACTCACCTCTCTGGGCCTCCCCACGCCTTTGCAAGGTGGCTCACCTCCCCCAGGTGAGCTGCGGCCTCCTCACAGCAGTGTGTGCTCAGGGTAGTCTGATCTCTCACAGGCAGGCTGGCTTCCAAGAAGAAACAAAAGCTACCAGTTCTCTTATGGCCTGGCCTCTCAAGCCCCAGAATTCACTTCCATCGACTCTTATTGTTCAAAACAACTCACAAAGGCAGCCGTGACTCAAGGAACAGGAAAGATATACTATCTCTCGATGTGATAATGGCACCTCTCCAGACAGAGGGAGGTATGCAGGGCTCCATCTTTGATGACCATAGACTATGGTGATCTCCGGACCTGCCTGCAGAGTAAAAATCATCCCGGGACCTTGAAAAACTCTAAGAGCCGCACCTAAAGCCAATTTAGGGCACACCCTAAACCAATTAATTCACAATTGGGTAGGTGTAGACCACAGGCTTCTGTTGTTGTTTTTAAGCTCCCCAGGTAATTCCAAAGTAAAGGCAAGTTTGGGTACCCTTGATCTACCAGAACTTGTGAGAAAAGAGATTTTAAAAAGCTGAAGATTCCACCTGGCAGGCCACAACTGTACATGGTTGTATGTCATTTCACCGTATGCACCGTGGCTTGTCTTGGGTTTAAAATTTAAGTGAAACACAGGGGCGCCTGGGTGGCTCGGTCGGTTAAGTGTGCAACTTTGGTTCAGGTCATGATCTCATGGTTCGTGAGTTCAAGCCCCACATCGGGCTCTATGCTGACAGCTCAGAGCCTGGAGCCTCTTCAGATTCTGTGTCTCCCTCTTTCTCTGCCCCTCCCCCACTCATGCTCTATCTCTCCCTCTCTCTCAAAAATAAATATTTAAAAAATTAAATTTAAATAAAATGTAAGTGAAACACAATCACTTCAAGCACGATAAAGCAGCTATGATGAGCCAACCTAGCATGCTTTTGGGGTGACCAACCTTCCCACGTGCCTGGGACAGAGTGGTTTCCCTGCAACACGTGGCTTTTAGTGCTAAAACCAGGACTGTCTGGTCAAAGTGGACAGTGGGTCACCCTCAACACTGCCTCCTCTGCCTCTGCTCTACCGGTCATGTTCTGGTGAGTTCTGTTTCTGAACAGCATTTCCACTGTTGCCAACTGACTTCCTTCAAAGTTATGACACTTTGAAGTGCTCGGCACGTTCAACTGCCCTACAACATTGGCATCACCAGGACCCTTGTTAGACACAAACATGTGGGGAAATTCAGACACTGAGTCAGAATCTCAGAGAGTAGGGCCCAGGAATCTGTGTTTTGAAAGCATGAATCTGAGAAACACTCGTCTGATCTGCCTGTGGTAAGATGCTTGTGTCTTCACCAATCTCCACCATCCCACACAAGGGACAATCAGGTTTCTGGTTTGCAGGAAGAGGTAGAAAGCCTAGCAGGAGGATTCAATCAATGCCAACTGACCAGCTACGTCTTGACCCAGAGCAGCCAGCATCTCCACTCATGTGATCATCATTTGGGGCTTACTTTTTTTTCCATTTATTGGAGGGGCTGTATAAAACAATTTGCACACCCACAACAGAGGCCGGGGTGTGAAGGGTGTTCCGAGCACAGCAGTCTGCAGTTGGCAAGGCCTGTGGCCTCCAGAACAGCCCAAACCCATCAATACAAGTCACGTGGTAACATTTTCTCCAACCTGGAAGTGGGGAAAAAAAAATCTTTCCCTTTAAGTTAGGCAAAAAAAATCTAGCTTTATCCGTGACCGGATGCTCGGTTTTCAATTTGAATTTACAGTAAGAATGATGTAGGTTGGGGGCGCCTGAGTGGCTCAGTTGGTGAAGCATCCAACTTCAGCTCGGGTCGTGATCTCGCAGTTCGTGAGTTCAAGCCCCGTGTCTGGCTTTGTGCTGACAGCTCACTCAGAGCCTGGAGCCTGCTTCGGATTCTGTGTCTCCCTCTCTCTGCCCCTCCCCTCCCTGCTCACGCTCTGTCTCTGCCTCTCAAAATTAAATAAACATTAAAAAAAATGTTTTAAAAAAGAAAGAATGATCTAGGTTTCAGAGATTTCAAAATTGGGCTCTTTTGAACCAATTTACCCAAGTACCTAAGTGTACCTCAGTACAATGAAGAGCTATCCCAAGCAAATCAACACCCTCAAATTTTAACCACCTTAAAACAAAAATAAACGTTTTAAGGACTTACCGGTTTATATTCAACTGATGCTAATCCACAAGGAAAAGACTCGAATGCAAGACACTTTGTTGGTCCTATTACTGCATAAATTGAAAGTAAAACAAAGGTATTTCTTCAAACCCTCACACACAGAATTTTTGCTAATCAGACTACTCTTCCTGCACACAGAACAGAAATTTTCAGGAGGACTTCCTCACCTGTCAATTAACCTATAACTTGATCCCTAACTCAGTAAGGCAAATGGAATTTAAAAAGCCCTTCTCAGAAGAACTCCTTTTTGATAAATGATGGCTTTTATTTCTCCCTGTTTCACAAACTTCCTATTTAAATTCAAAGATGATGTAGACTGGAAAAACACAGGCTCTCAGCAAACTCACTTTCCCGTGTGACGATCATGCAACAGATACGACTATGAGTTTTACTTTCCCCCACTAAGTTTTTTAAGGAGACATATTCCTTACATAAATACCCATACGCCAGTTTGTAATCACACGTATTGTCTATAGAAGACTCTCGTGTATTTTGCAAGTGACCCACAGTCATTAAAGCCTCTCTGATAAAATGGAAGTCATTCCATTTGTAGGGAGGCTACAGTGACTTGTATACTCGTGCCCCAGCCAAGAGAATCAGCCAGCTCTACTACTGAGAAATGAAAAGATTGCTTCCCCTGCCGCTTCCTCTACTTCCCAGCTGCCCAAGCACAGCTCAGCAACCTAGCATCTATCACTGATCCCTTCCCCCAAGGGAACCATCGTGAACCCCTACCTGGGCTTTGCCCTCCTGGACAGTAAATACCAAGATGGTGGCCTGGAGATTGGCAGAGTTGCACAAAGCCACCTGCACGGGATGAGTGGTCAGCTTGAGTCTCCAGAGGGCAAAGGTCGCAACAGGCAGGCTAAACTTGGCCATCCAATCCAAGGGTGTGAACTCAGAATCAAAACTAAACCCTCAGCCCCCAAGGATGGTGAGCTAGACAGATCCCTGAATAAGAACAATGGAAGGGCAATGATAGAGGCTGGAAGACAGGTCATGGCAGTGTCCCACATAAGGCAGTCTGCCTTACTTCAAAGCAGCTACTTAATGGAGTCTTGGATTTCATTCATAAAATGAGAGCAGGAAGTTCTACCTATTTCACAAAGCTGGTAGGAAAACCACACGTAATAACTCAAAGTGAACGTGATTTGTACATTGTAAGTATATGTGTAGACACAAGGGACTCTCACTAGTACTAAGTTCACATCATTCTTCCCAGCACTGGGGGAATTTGGGGGGGGGGGGGGACAGAGGTCTTGGGGTTGGGAGCCTGCACCAAAAGTGATCCCATGAATGTGTAGGTTCTAGTTGTCTATTTATCTGCCTCCCTAAGTAGACTGTGATTTCCTTGAAAGCAGGGACCGTGTGTTAGTCATCACTGTGTCTCCATTTACATAGGAAGATATTCAGTCACTGTTGATGGAATGCTGAATGAATAAATTCTGAATCTTCACTGTTATTCAGACTCCTGGCTGGCCGTGAATTACGTGCAGTGGAAAACCATGTGACATAATGTGAGAGAGGAAACTGCAAATGCCTGTGTGCCCAGGGACGGTTTCCCATCTGCCAAAAATGGCCACCACCTCACTTCCAGAGCATGGGCTCCTCGGGACAAAGAGCCTAAATCCTCAAAATTAGAAGCATGCCTTAACTTCAGTCAACATGGGAGGTATTGATAGTGAAATGCCCTGGAAGATCACAACAGCTAACCTTCGGAGGCTTATTACATGCCAGGCACTGCACTAAGAAGGCTCACCTCATTATCTCATTGAAAACTCACAATGACAATAGAAAGGAGCTTTTGTTCCTATCCACATTTTATAGATGAAGAAATGGAGGAACTCAGAGAGGTTCGGTGGCCTCCCCAAGCTCCATATGGTAGAGCCAGAATTGAACTCTCGCTCTGTTCTTCCTCCAAAGCCTATAGTCTTAAGCAATAGTAGACTTGACTGAAGAAAGAGAGGTCCTGTGCCTTCATCATTAATGAGAACGAGGTGCTCTCCTCTTGATTGGCCAAGCAAGCGATAATCTCTCCCCCTCCTCCATCTCTTCATTCTGTGATCCTGCACACATACCATGAGCCAGCCACTATGCTGGTGCTACAGACAGGACAGTGAATAGGGATAAGGGGAGGGGACTGACAAGCAAAGAGAGGTGAACTACAATGACGTGGTAGTGCTGGGGGTTCAATGTCAGTAGGGTGATGGGACATGGTGACACGGGAGAACCTTGTCAGGCCCTAATGCAATAAAGCAGGGCCAGTCGCTCAGGCCTGGCACCAGAAGGTCCTCTCTCCTCTTCCTGATTTCACTCTGTCCCTATGTCCACGGGCCTCTGCATGCTGCGGAGTTCCCATGTCTAGCTCAATGCCCCCTCATTGTCCTTCTCTGATGCTCGGGCTCTCCCGGCTGCTCTGTATCTTCACTCCCTACTCCTCACCATTTCTGGCTGCTCTGAATAACTCTGGGTACCCACATGTGACACTGGCCCCAAGAACCCTGGGTCATACCCTCCTAAGGGGCTGGCACCACCATCAGACCTGCTTTACCCTCAGGAAGGATTGAAAACCACACAGTCTCCACCTTTAGACACTGCTGGGGTCCAGACCCCTGGGACACTTCCCCACTTCCCCTCAATTCCTTCACACTTACAGTATTTATATCCTCAGTCATCTGGTCAACCCGCGCTTACCGATAATCTATTTTACTTTACACTCTCTGGGGATAAGAAAGACAAAAATTTCTCTGCCCCAAAGGAATTCCCAATCTGACAATGACAACCAAGTGGAGGAACTCGAACTCCACCATAGGCAGGTTTATAGTTCCCACATTTATGTCTGTCCCCCCAAATTCTCCCTCAAGCTTCAGACTCATACCCGGCTCCCAACCCAGGAATGTCACCCCAAATTCTCCCTCAAGCTTCAGACTCACACCTGGATCCCGACCCAGGATTTTTACCTGGCCCTCTAACAGCATTTCAAAATTAATATATCTACAGTATGATTTTCTTGCCTCACCTGCTCTTCCTCTTCTCTAGGAACAGAATTGATCTCCTCACAGTCAAATAAATATCCAGGGGTTATTTTTTACTCTTCTTCCCTTTCAAATCCCTACATCCACTCCATCCACAGACCTGTCCATTCTGCCTCCAAAACACATCCTAAACATACTCACTTCAAGTTTATTGTTATCAGCCTGATCCACCACTGGGCTACTCCTGGCCAACAGAGCCCTCTGAGCACAGATGAGAAGGTACCCTCCCTCCAGGCCTTCACCGCTCAGCACAAGGATGTCCACCAGCAAGCGGGGCACGGGCTGAATTGCAACCCTTCCACTTGACCCCCAGGCTGGACCCCAGTGTAGTATATAACTTGCAGAAACAAGGTCACACCCCCGCCACCCTTTTCTCTCTACCACTGCAAGTGAGGGTCCCAGAGTCTGTTCTCCACACAGCATCCAGAGCGGTCTTTTAAAATCTTAAACCCAATCATTTCACTCCCTGCTCAAAACCATTCATTCTCTCCCTTGATGTCCAAGGCCCAGCATGATCTCCTGGCCTGCCCTTACTCGGGTCACTGTTCTCCTCCTTAAAAACATCCAGCTCCCTGCCCTCTGACTGAGGTGCCTACCTGTGTTCTTTCCTACCTGCTAACTTTGGACCACAGTACATAGAACAGGACTGGTCTTAATATTTGGCTTAGCATCTACTGTCATCATTAGCTCATGTAGTCCCAGCCACACTTCATTATTTACTAGTTATTTTTAATAATGTAAGAAGTATGTGTACCTGGCCCTAAGCCAAAACACAGCTGGGACCTTGCCACTGACTTGGGTCTAATGAACCATATGGTCCCCCGGCTTCTCCCTACTGGAGGTAGGCATTAGCACAGATTTCACGTTCCTCATCGTCTTGCTTTCCTATTTATATAATGTTATTACATCTATAAATACACTTGACCTTTGAACAACACAGGCTTGAGTTGTGTGAATCCATTTATATGTGGATTTTTTTCAACAAATATATTGGAAAAATTTTTTGGAGATTTGCAACAATTTGAAAAAACTCACAGATGAACCATGAAGCCTAGGAATACTGAAAAAAAAAACATTAAGAAAAAGTTGGGTATTATAAAAATACAGTATATAATACATATAACATATAACATGCATTAATCAACTGCTCATGCGATCAATAAGACTTCCAGTCAACAGTACCCAATTAGTACTTAAGTTCTGGGGAAGCCAAAGTTATTCATGGATTTCTGACTGCGCAAGGGGTCAATGCTCCAATCCCCCCACATTGTTCAAAGGTCAAGTGTATACATTTTCCTAAACAGGGTTTTTTATTTCAGTTTTTAATGTCATAAAAGATTATCAGGCTCTACGTAATCTTTTAGACTTAATTTTCACTTAATACATTGCTAAAATCTGGGGCATCTGGGTGGCTCAGTCGGTTGAGCATCTGACTTCAGCTCAGGTCATGATCTCACGGTCCATGAGTTCAAGCCCCATGTCGGGCTCTGTGCTGACAGTTCAGAGCCTAGAGACTATTTCAGATTCTGTGTCTACCTCTCTCTATGACCCTCCTCTGTTAATGCTCTGTCTCTCTCTGTCTCAAAAATAAATAAACGTTAAAAAAAATTAATGATACATTGTTAAAATCTAATCATACTATTATGTCATTTGGTTTATTTCATTTTTGACTGCTGTATAATATTCCTCTGTGTGACAATATCAGAATATTCATCTACTCTTCAAGTACAGATGCTGGAGTTCATTCCAGATTTTCATCATTGAGAACCAGACTGTTAGGTTTATTCAAATACATGTCTTCTGTTGAATGTGCAAGAGTTTCTCATAGATATAAGCCTAGAAATAAGTTGAGCTGTTCAACCACAGTTATATGTTCAAATTAGGATACAATACGAAACTGTTTCCCAGAGTCTTTGTACAAATTCATACTGCCACCAGTGATGTTGGAAGGTCCTGCAAAGCTACATCCTATTCAATCACTTAATGAGGTCAAACTGTCATTTGGGGTCAACCAAATGGGTATATATGGAAATCTCAAGGGGCCTTGATTTACATTTCCCTGATTACTAAAGGTAATATTTGTCACTTCATAGGTTCTGCGGCTATTTTTTTTTTAACTAGGCCCAACATGTGGATTGAACTCACTGACCCAGAGATCAAGACCTGAGCTGACATCAAGAGTCAGACAGGGGTCCCTGGGTGGCTCAGTCGGTTGAGCATCTGGACTTCGGCTCAGGTCATGATCTCACAGTTTGTGAGTTCAAGCCCCGTGGGGGGATCTGTACTGACAGCTCAGAGCCTGAAGCCTGCTTCAGATTCTGTGTCTCCCTCTCTCTCTCTCTCTGCCCCTCTCCCATTCCCTCTCTCTTTCTCTATGAAAAATAAATAAGAACATTAAAAAAATTTTTTAAAAAGAGTCAGACACTTAACCCCCTGTGCCACCCAGGTGCCCCTTCCCAGGCTATTGGTATTTCCTCTCTTGAATGCTCGAATGTCCAAAGTCCACGTAAGGAGAACTTCCCTGACCACTGTCTATGTGAGGCTACCACTCTCCAGTGCATCACTCTGCTCTCTTTTCTTTGTGGTATCTACTATGTCCTGAAATTGTCTGCTTTGTTAACCGATAGGTTATCTGCCTCCCTCAATTAAAATATAAACTCCAAGGACCTTGCTTGCTTTGCTCACTCCTCCACCTTCAGGGCCTAGAACAGTGCCAAGCACAGAGTGGATGGATTAATCTGTGAAGACAGAGATATGTTCAGGATTCAGAGTTGTGGTCCATAGTCAACCCTCTTGAGTTGCAATTTCAGCGCCCCCATTGCTAGCTATGTGATCACGAACACATTACTTAAATCATCTGTCCGTGAGTGGTGCCATCTACAAAAGAGATAATAGTAGTCCTCACCTCACAGGGTTATTGTGAGGTTTCAATGAGTTAATGTTTGCAAAGTTCTTAGAACAATGCCAACGAGCATAGCAAGTGCTCCATAAATGTCGATTACAATTATTAATGCGTGACTATCATTATCACGACCCCATGTCTGCCCAGCAGAAGGCACCAAACCGGCCTGGACCTAATGAGCCTCCTCTGGGCCCACAGGTTCTGGTCTCTCCCCCTGGTCTCGCAGATGCCCCTTCCCACAGCCTGGAAGAAAGTAGAGAGTACTTGGGGAAAAGTTTGGGGGGCTGTTGATTTTCCAAAAAATGGTCCAGTCATCCCACACGTGAAAAGGCTGAGTAACAGCGCAGAGTAAGGGAGCCATCAGCCCACACACCTTCTAACCCCAGCACCGCGTTACACACAAAATCACGACATTATCCCTCTCCTCTTTTATTTTGCTACATATCTTCAAAGAGGAGAAAGGAAATTCGGCAAGGGGTTTTGGCAAAGATATAAAAGTAGACTGGATGAGGAAAGTGGGGAGTGAAGAGGTAAGGCAAGGGAGAAAGGACAGGAGGGGACAGAGATGGAGGGGACATGGCACAGAGATTTCAGGTGGCACTGAGGCTCCGGCCTCTAGAACATTAAAACGCCTAAAATAAAAACATAAAGGAGTCCCTCCACCCCCACCACCCACCCAAGGGAATTTTTCTTTTTAAGGCATGAGTGGGGGCGGGGCAAAGGTAAAGCAGAAAGAGGGCCGGGGAGGGGGCCAGGGGAGGAGTGGAAGCCCAAGGGAAACTTCATTTCATCATCTCACCTGAGGGGGAGGGGGATGGTCCCCATTAAATCTGTGCCCCCCACCGCAGTCAATGCCACCTCAATCGAGAGCTTACCTCGTTCTGCCACCAGAAGCCCCTTTCCATCTGGAGCCTTCCTTGCCTCAAAGTGGTAAATGCGGCCTTGGTGAAATGCGCCAGGAGGCAAAGCCCAAGTGAGATTCCACGGAGAATTCCGGCAGGTTCCCTGGGAGGAACTGTTTCCATTTGAGAAGGATCGGGAGTCCTGGCCAGGGACCAGCTGCCTCTCCGGGTGTCAGATTTTGTGACAGCTCTCGGCCCGGGAGGGCGCCGCGCCCCTCCCTCCTCCCGGGGTCCGGGGCGCCCAGCACCCGCCGGGTAGCCTGGGTGGGGGGGCGCGGGGGCCTGGCGGGGGGCGCGGCGGGGGCTGCCGCTCGGGCTCCACCTTCGGAGAACCCAGCTCCTCGCGCGTGCCTCTTCCGCACCGAGGGTGCTCAACACCGACCCCGCTCGCAGTCTGCCCTGCCGGGACTGGGGACTCCCTCCTTGTCGAGTCCTTGACTGGCAGGGACAAGCCCGATCGGCGGGGCCCCCGAGTGCTCAGGCTATTGCCGACCTTGAGGCCACGGAGGGGTGTGCCTGCGCCCCAAATGAACCACACGCATACACACACACACTTTCCCCGCCTCGATCGTTCCCTCCCGAGGAAAGTAACCTTCTTTAAGCAGCACCAGCAGCGCAGGGGAGGGCCCCCTGCGCCGAAATACGAAAGCCAGCATTATCCCCAAGACCAAATTTGGGGATGGTTTTAATTTTAAGATTTGGATGTAAGCCGCTCAAAGAAAGAAAGGGGAGGGGGGAAAAAAGACACGGAACAAATACCCGTGTGTGTTGTGTGTGTGTGTGTGTGTGTGTGTGTGTGCGCGCGCGCGCGCGCGTGTTGCAGGGCCGAATTTCGGGTGTTACCCGGGGCTTCCGAGGAAACGGAGCGGGGGGGGGGGGGAGGGAGAGCACAGACTGTGATTCCCCCCGTGCATGGTTACAAAGGCGTCTGAGTGTCCACTGCCGGCGTGCTCGCCCTTTCGAGCCGGCCGGGGGCGCTCGGAGCGGCCGGGCGCCGCGGGGGTTAAGGCCGCCTCGCTGCGCCGGCTTCCCCGGCAGAGCACGCGCCGCGGCGGGCGGAGGGGAGAGCCCGGAATCTCCCGCCCGCTCCCCCTCCGCCCGGCGCTTCCCGCCCCGTGCTATTTATAGCTCGGCCTCCAGCTGCTGCGGGGAACTCACCAGCCGCGCCGAGCCTTCCGAGCTGGGAGAGCCTTCCAGAGACGGGGAATTTTCATAAATTCTGTGAATGGCAGAAACGTCTCTGGCCCTCTGGATTTTGATTGCTACTGTTCCGTCTGTCTTTCATATATTCCATTAACACGTTTAAAAAAAAAGAGAGAGAGAGAGAGAGAGAGAGGCGAGAGGATTTTGAGACAGGTGAATTGCAGTCAGGCAGTTCGGCATGCTGGGGACCTTTTGTGATCAGATGCCTGGAAATGGAAACAAAATTCTCCATGGGTTTACTGGCTTCGGGCTCATTGCATATTTTCTGCAACACTCAACCTGTTTGGGTTTTTGCCTGTCAGGCGCATGGCCAGAAAAAGATATATGAAGCCATTTGAAGAGCAGTGAAAAATCACATCCTCTGCCCTCTAAATGCCTTTTTACTGGGGGGTCTCAGGGCTGTCTGTCAGCATATACACACAGCTGGGTGGCTCTGTGTCAAATCCCACACCACCACCCCCAACCCCCCCAGAGAAACAGGCTAGTTATGGTGCTGCGTGGGAGTTCCTGGTCCCAGTGGATCCTGGTAGCAGGAGAAAACATCTGCTGTTCCCAGCCGTACCTTGAGCATATTGCACCGGTCTAGAAGGTCCTAAATCTAATAAACTTGCTCCCAACGCCCTCCCTTCAAGCACTCCTTCCTGAATGAGTCATGGAGCCCCCAGTGCTGTGCAAAGGCCCAGGGCCCCCTGGGAGCTTGGGAGGCACACCAAGCAGGATATGCCCTGGCAGAACTTAGGGAAGAAGCCTCTGTCCAATAAGTGTGGAAAGCAAGCCTGAAGATCTGCGGTAAGGGGTGCTAAGCTCCCCAGCCTCTGCCCCTTCTTACCCATCCTTCACCTTCCAGTGTCCAGGTTTTTTCATTTAAGAGCTGATCCCAGGGGCACCTGGGTGGCTTAGTCAGTTAAGCAGCCACTCTTGATTCCTACTCAGGTCACGGTCACACAGTTGGTGAGTTGAGCCCTGCATCGGGCTCTGCTCATAGGGTTGAGCCTGCTTTGGATCCTCCGTCTCCTGCTCTCTGCCCCTCCCCTGCTCATGGGTGAGCTCTCTCAAACATTAATTAAAAAAAAAAAAGCTCCCAATATAGTGAGTTCTTATTTATTTAACTGTATTTAATGAGAATGATCTGAGAATGGGGCTTCTAATAATTGAACTCTCTCTCCAGTTAATCTATGCGCTAAGCAGAAACCCCTTTGGGCTTAGGTCCTTGTTGTTGAAATGCTTTTTCCCTGTATTCACTTTCCTGCCCTAGTCAAGAAAAGGTCCTGGACATACTGTTTCCGGGCTGAATCAGGATCCAGAAATGCATCAGGCAAATGGTCTGGAGCCCCTTGTCCCGAGTTCTGGCTGTTTATATGATCTCGCTGAATTTATTTTACCCCTTTGTGCTTTGGTTCTTTATCTGTAAAATGTGAGTAAGAGTCATAGCAGCTTCCTTGTGTGGCTCTTATGAGGTCAAATGAAATAATCTAGGTAAATTGCTTAGACCAGTACCTGCCTGTGATAAAGCTCAAAAGACATTAAATATATTATTAGCACAACACAAACATGAGCGGGAGTTGACTTGATTGAAATTCGTACAAAGCAGTATTTAAATAAAACCTATTCTTTTCTCTGTAAATCTACCATCTAAATGGGTTTCCTTTTCGTGGAACTAAAGCAGATATACCCAAGCCTCTCCATACATAGAAGAGGCCCCTGGTCACTGACTCTGCCTTTTCTTCTTCCAGGGAAAGAAAACCTACCCCCAAAAGGCTTTTAAAAAGTCCTGCTGCTGATCTGTATCACACTCTGACATCGAGGGTAAAGAATTGCCCGCTTATAGTGGTTCACTGCTATCCTGAGGATAATACTTTGATCTATGAAAAGTTGTTGAAACATAAAAACACTCTGTGAAGTTTTCCAAGGGACTATGTAGGGGAAGTATTTCGACTTAGGTGGAAATTCTAAGCTCAGTAGAGGTTTGTATAGTGTCTCATTTCCCTTCCTAAAAATTAGGCTGTAGAAGGCAGGAACTAGGTCCTGTAAATAGTAGTTCTCTAACAGAGACTGTTTGTCATTTACCCCAGTATTCATCCTCCCTTTCTTTTTTTTTTTTCATGTTTTTACTTATTTTTGAGAGAGAGTCTCTCAAAAGCATGAGTGGGAGAGGGGCAGACAGAGGGAGACACAGAATCCAAAGCAGGCTCCAGGCTCTGAGCAGTCAGCATAGAGCCCGATGCAGGGCTCGAACTCACAAACCATGAGATCATGGCCTGAGCTGAAGTCAGACGCTTAACCATCAGAGCCACCCAGGCACCCTGTTTTTTTTTTTTAATGTTTATTTTTGTGTGTGTGAGAGAGAGAGCAAGCAAGCGAGAAGGGGAGGAGCAGAGAGAGAGGGAGACACAGAATGCAATGTAGGCTCCAGTCTCTGAGCTGTCAGCACAGAGCCCAAAATGCAGGGCTCAAACCCACAAACCTCAAGATTATGACCTGAGCCAAAGTCAGACGCTTAGCCCAGGCACCCCCATCTTCCGTTTCTTTAGAAGAGAACCCTTGATTTTTAGACTTGCAGTCAGATGTGGCCGGTCGATTATGGCCAATGAGCTAGAAAAAAAAAGTCACATAGAGGCTCCCAAGAAATCCTCCCCCCAGGGATACCTGGTGGTGGTGGTGGTGGTAGTTGTGTATTGTGTCAACCTAGCTAAGACGAAACTGCGTTTCCCAGAATCCGCTTCTCTGTGTGGTTCTGGGCTAGGATGGGGCCCAGGAGAAATGTGCACAAGGTTTGTAAGGTGCAACGGAAGCAGCAGCCATATTTATACTAGGAAGGTCAGTGTAAAGTCAAGTGATGTCGGCCCTCATGCACTTTGTGAGGGATCAGCTGACTCACGGTGTCAGCATGACGAAGCAACCAGGTCTGCAGCTATTCCCGCTGGATCCTGCAGCTTCTCCGGCTCCCAAAGTGCATGCTAGCTGCATTGACAGAGGGTGCCAGCTCTTCCTCCAGGTCATCAGCGTCATTAGCCTTGGGGATTTGGAGGTGGCTAGCACTTAGTGAAGGTTCCTCTTTGTCCCAGTGGGTTCCAGGGTATCCTTGTTCTCTCTCTCTCACTTCCTGTCTGTTATCAGTCAGGGCTCCACCAGGGAGACAGAACCCGTAGGAGATATCTATTAAGACAATTCTTGCAGGGAAGGAACTTATGCTGAAAGCTGGCGAGGTGAGTCCAAAATCTGTAAGGCAGGCCATCAGGAAGGACAGGGCCGGCTGGACCTCTCAGGCACGAGGTTACACTTCAGTCCAAAGGTGGAATTTCTTCATCTGGGAAGTTTGAGTTCTACCTTTCAACTGATTAAGTCAGGTCCACCCAGATAATCAAGGATAATCTTCCTTAAATGATTAGAGACTTTAGTCACATATACAAAATATCTTCACAGCAACAGACCCAATGACCTTGGACTATAGCCCAGCCAAGTCGACACAGAAAACTAACCATGAAAAGGCCCATCTTTCCTTTGAGAATTAGTCATTTACCTCAGTATCCATAGTATCCATAATACCAACACAGATCATGAACAGTTTCACTCACACCCACAGCATTTCAAGCCCGAGTTGTTCAAGGATCAAGTGTATTAGGGTTGTGATTGCTTGTTGGTGCTCTGGTTACAGAGTTGCCTAGGTTTTTAGTGATTAGGAGGAAGCAACAGGGGTGCCTAGTGGCTCAGTTAAGCGTCTGACTTTGGCTCAGGTCATGATCTTGTAGTTCATGGGTTCAAGCCCCCTGTCCGGCTCTGTGCTGACAGCTCAGAGCCTGGAGCCTGCTTCAGATTCTGTCTCCTTCTCTCTCTGCTCCTCTTCTGCTCACGCTCTGTCTCTCTCTTTCAAAAATAAATAAACATTAAAAAAAAAGGAAGCAATAAATTTTAATGTCTAACCTTATGTTCTTAAGGTGGATGATACTGAAGTACACCAATATCCAGATTTCCTCTAACTTTCAGGACACAGAGGATGATACTTCTTCACAACCTTACCAACGTGGAGTTTTCCAACTCTCTCCTCCAAAAGCCACATGTGAGGTCTCCCTATGCATGATCGGATAACAAAATCTTAAAATATGTGGTGTTGGCTTTAGTAGTTGTTCTGTTCGTGCTCAGAAAACTCATCATGGAAATTATAAAACCAGTGGAAAAATATTTGGTAGCGTTGTCACCTACAAAAATATGGGGGTACATTAGTACCAATGAACAAGCAACAGTGGAAAATTGGCAATGAGTCTGGTGAAGAATTGTGTGAACAGACCTCTCTGAATGGGCAAAAAATGTGAGGTATTCAACAAAGGGTGACCTCAGCAGAGGAGATTTTAATAACTAACTGGAGAAAATGACCTGTTCTATGGATACTAGTTATACTCTCTTCCCACCCACCCTGTCATCATTCAGTGGCCTCAGGAACAAAGCAGCCATGATTCAGTGGTGGTTATACATGGATTCAGCAACATAGATTTCCACTCACCAAGGCTGACCACTGCTGAGTCCCAATCTGCCAGAAGCAAGAACAAAACTGAGACCCCAATATAGTGCCATCACCCAGCTATTTAGTGGCAGGTTGATTACACTGGACCACTTCTATCATGGACAGGGCAATATTTTGTTCATACTGGAAAAGGCACTCTGGATATGTATTCATCTTCCCTGCATGCAATGCTTCTGCCAAAATCCCCATCCATGGACTTACATAATACCTTATCCACTGTCATGATACTGGAACTCATGGCACTGGAACTCAAGGACCTCACTTAACAGCAAATGAAGTGAGGCAATGGACCCATGCTCATAGAATTCACTGATATCACCATGTTCTCCACCACCCTGAAGCAGCAGGCTTGGGGAATGGTAGAATGGCCCTTTATTTATTTTTTTTTTCAATATATGAAGTTTATTGTCAAATTGGTTTCCATACAACACCCAGTGCTCATCCCAAAAGGTGCCCTCCTCAATACCCATCACCCACCCTCCCCTCCATCCCACCCCCCATCAACCCTCAGTTTGTTCTCAGTTTTTAAGAGTCTCTTATGCTTTGGCTCTCTCCCACTCTAACCTCTTTTTTTTTTCCCTTCCCCTCCCCCATGGGTTTCTGTTAAGTTTCTCAGGATCCACATAAGAGTGAAAACATATGGTATCTGTCTTTCTCTGTTTGGCTTATTTCACTTAGCATCACACTCTCCAGTTCCATCCACGTTGCTACAAAGGGCCATATTTCATTCTTTCTCATTGCCACGTAGTACTCCATTGTGTATATAAACCACAATTTCTTTATTAGAATGGCCTTTTAAAAACCAAGTTAGCAAAAAAAAAAAAGTTCAAAAACCTAGTTACAGTGCCAGCTAAGTTGCAAAGAACTTGACCAACCTGTGTCCTATGTTTTGTGGAAAGCAGAAATTTAAGGTGATGAACTTGGGGCACATGGGTGGCTCAGTCAGTTGAGCGTCTGACTCGATCTCAGCTCAGCTCACGATCTCATAATTGGTGGGATCGAGCCTGGCATCAGGCTCTGGCAATGACAATGTGGAGCCTGCTTGGGATTCTCTCTCTCACTCTCTTCCCCTCCCTCTTTCCCTCTCTCAAAATAAATAAATAAAACTTTTTTTTTTTTAAGCTGATGAACTTGGATATTTAGCAGAGAGGACTTTTAGGCAAAGTGTTGAGGGTGCATCCTAGTTCCATAACAGAAACTACTTATAGTAAAATGGGAAAGGAGAGAGATAAATTAATTACTGAGTAAAAAAGAACAAGAACTTGAAGAATTGGAAGGTACTTAGCCGATCCATAAGGAAGAAAGGAAGGAAGGAAGGAAAGAAAGAAGGAAGGAGTGGAGTGAAAGCATGTAAGCATGTCCTGGAAAGAACACCAAGGGTGTGTTTGGAAAATTATTTGATAAAGAGATCATAGGTTCGATTCATTGGTTTAATCAGCCATCCTGGCAGGAGTGAGGTCTAGAAATGGTACTATGTCCACAGGGACACTACCAGTATGGACTACAGGGGGCAGAGGCAGTATGAAATGAAGAAAGCCTATAGGAATTCTGGGGGTTCTATAGGATGGGACAGTACAGCTATTTGGCTGCCACATGCATGATATTATAGTTCAAAAAAAGGAAAGAATGACCCCAAGGGTGATTCTGAAATCAGGTCTGTCACTGCCACCACAGACCTGGGGGGCAGTGCCAGCTCCTTCTTGTTTTCTAAGGTAAGGCTGTCTCCTCCTTATCTGCATTGGGCCAGGGGCAAGGCTGTGACACGGAGCCTCAGACAACAGTGTTGTCACCCAGTCATGCCCCAGTGGGCCTGGAGAGCAGGAAGGAGGGAGCAAGAGAGGATGACTCTGGAGCCTTAAGATGTAATGGTGGGGGGGAGGGGCAACAGATCTAATGGAATTCATCTTGCTAGGTCTTGGACTTGCTTGGGACCTTTCACCCCTTTTGTCTTGCCATTTTCTCCCTTTTGGAAGGGGAATGTCTGCCCTGTGCCTGGCCCACCATGACGGTTTGGAAGTATGTAACTTGTCTGGCTCCACAGATTCACAGCGGGAAAGGCATTTTGCCTCAGGATGAATCAGGTCTCCTGTCTCCCCCATTCCTGACTTAAAGGATATTGAGATAAGCCTGGGGACTTGGAGTTGATGCTAGAATGAGTTAAGATTCGGGGACTCACAAGGCAGAGAAAGACAAATGTCATATGACTTCACTTATATGTGGAATTCAAGATACAAAACAGATGAACACAAGGGAAGGGAAGCAAAAATAATATAAAAACAGGGAGGGGGACAAAACCTAAGAGACTCTTAAATACAGAGAACAAACTGAAGTTGCTGGAGGGGTTGTGGGGGGCGGTGCTAAATGGGCAAGGGGCATTAAGAAGGACACTTGTTGGGATAAGCCCTGGGTGTTATACGTAGGGGATGAATCACTGGAATCTACTTCTGAAATCATTATTGCTAATGATATATATATCATTACTATATACTAGCTAATACTATATGCTAACTTGGATGTAAATTTAAATACATACATACACATACATACATACATATTTCAGAATGCAAACTTAAAAAAAAAAAGAATTTTGGGACTGAATAAAAGGGGGAGGGAACTCCTGGGTGGCTCAGTCGGTTAAGTGTCCACCTCTATTTCTGCTCCGATCATGATGTCACAGTCTGTGAATTCGAGCCCCATGTCAGACTCTGCTCTGACAGTGCAGAGCCTGCTTGGGGTTCTCTCTGCTTCTCTCTCTGTCTGTCCCCTGTTCATGTTATCTCTCTCAAAATAAATAAGTTAAAAGAAGAAGGAGAAGAAGGAGGAGGAGGCGGAGGAGAAGGACAAGAAGGAGGAGGAGGAGTAGCAGGAGGAGGAGGAGTAGAAGGAGAAGGAGGAGGAGGAGAAGAAGGAGGCGGAGAAGAGGAAGAAGAAAAGAAGAAGAAGAAGAAGAAGAAGAAGAAGAAGAAGAAGAAGGAGGGGGAGGAGGAGGAGGGGAAGGAGGAGAAGGAGGAAGAGGAGGAGGAGAAGAGGAAGAAGAAGGAGGAGGAGAAGAAAGAATTTGGGGGCTGCTAGGAGGAAGTGAATTTTTTTGCATGTGAAAAGGGCCTGAATTTGGGTGGGGTCAGGCAGAGAAAAGAATGCTATGGACTGAAATGTGTGCCTTCAAAATTCCTCTGTCAAAGCCCTAATGCCTAGTGTGACTATATTTAGATATAGGACCTTTCTGGAGGTAATTAAGGTTAAATGAGGTCATAAGGTTGGACCTTAATCCAATATGACTTCTGTCCTCATAAGAAGAGAGAGAGAAAGAGACAGACACGAAGCGCCAACACACAGAGAAAAAAACAGGTGAGGACACAGCCATCTGCAAGCCTCCTGAGGGGCCTCAGGAGAAATCCGTGCTGTCAGCCAATTGATCTTGAATTTCTGGCTTCTGGAACTGTGAGAAAACAAATTGCAAGCTGCCCAGTAGGTGGTGTTTTGCCATGGCAGCCCTGGAGGACTAACACAGGTTGTACACGACAAGGTAAAATTTTTTTAAAGTTGAGCTCCTGGGGCGCCTGAGTGGCTCAGTCAGTTAAGCATCTGACCTCAGCTCAGGTCGTGATCTCACAGTTCATGATTTCAAGCCCCACGTTGGGCTCTGTGCTGACAGCTCAGAGCCTGGGGCCTGCTTCGGATTCTGTGTCTGCCTCTCTCTCTCTGTCCCTCCCCTGCTTGCTCTCTCTCTCTCTCTCTCTCTCTCTCAAAAAATAAACATTAAACAATTAAAAAAAAAGTTGAGCTCCTGAAAGAATTGGCTGGGTTCCAAATAAAAGTGGAACAGAGTAAAGAGAACACAAAATATTTGGGGCCTTGCAAAGTTAAAAGGCAACTTTTCCATGACTTTGGAAAGTAAAAGCTAAGCTCAAGAATGCCTTTAAGAGACAAATGCCCATATTTTAAAAATTGAACTGTATTTACAAACACTGAAATTCACAGATTTTAAGTACACAGGGTGGGGACTTCTGGCAATTATATGTAGCCCATCAAAAGACAAGATTTTCACATCCTTTTGTTACCTCTCTCTATCCTGGCCCCAATCAGCAACTGATCTGCTCTCTATAGATCACTATAGATTAAATGTGGCTTCCTTAGAATTTCGTAGAATAAGTTCATACAGTATGTGCTTCTGTGCATCTGGCTCCTTTCACCCAGGATAAGTATTTTAAAAATTCATCATGTTGCTATGGGTATCAGAAAGTCATTATGTTTTTTGCTAAATTTTATACCGTTGTGGGGATGACTACAATTTATTTGTCATTCCTACTGATGAAAATTTGGGTCATATACAAGCCTCTGTGTAAATACATGTTCTTATTTCCCTTGGGTAATTATCTAGATCAGAATTGTTGGGTCTTTTTTTTTTAATGTTTATTTTTGAGAGAGAGCAAGAGAGACAGAGCGCCAGAGGGGAAGGGGCAGAGAGAGAGGGAGACACTGAATCGGAAGCAGGTTCCGGGCTCTGAGCTGTCAACACAGAGCCTGATGTGGGGCTCGAACCACAAACTGTGAGATCATGACCTGAGCCAAAGTCAGACACTCAACTGACTGAGCCACCCAGGCACCCCATAGAATTGTTGGGTCTTAAGACATGTATGTGTTTATCTTGATAAGAAAATGCTGAAGAATCTTCCAATATGGTTGACAGATGACAGTTCCTGTTCCTCCACATACTCATCAACGCTTGGGGGTTCTCAGTCTTCCCATTGTAGCCATTAAATTTGCATAAGGTGGGATCTCGTTGTGACTTTAATTTGCATTTCTCTGATGCCTAATGATGGTGAGCGTTGTTTCTTGTGCTTATTGACCATTTGTATATGCTCTTTTGTGAAGTGTCTGTTCAAATCTTTGGTTCATGTTATACTGGACTATTTGTCTTTTCCTTATGAGTTGTAAGAACTTCTTTATATATAATAATATTTATATATTTAAATATATTTTTTGAAATATATATTTAATATATATATAGGGACGCCTCGGTGGCTCGGTCGGTTAAGCATTGGACTTTGGCTCAGATCACCATCTCGCAGTTCATGAGTTGGAGCCCTGCATCAGGCTCTGCACTGATGATGCTGAGCCTGCTTGGGATTCTCTCTTTCCCTCTCTCTTTGCCCTTTCCCCACTTGTGCTCTCTCTCTCTCTCTCTCAAAATAAACAAAAATAAAACAAAAATAAAATAATAATAAAACAATATATATACAAATATATATATATTTAAAATATACATAAAAAACTCTTATATGTATTTTATGTATGTATTGGATATTTTCATTCAATCTGTGGTTCCTGTTTTCAGCCTCTTGATGGCGTCTTCCAAATAGTTCATGTCTGAATAATAATAAGGTACTTTAGGGGCGCCTGGACGGCTCAGCTGGTGAAGCGTCCAAACTGGGCTCAGATCATGATCTCATGGCTTGTGGGTTCAAGCCCCATGTCAAGCCCTGTGCTGACAGCTCAGAGCCCAGAGCCTGCATCAGATTGTGTGTCTCCCTCTCTCTCTGCCTCTCCCCTGCTTATGCTATCTCTCTGTCTCTCAAAAATAAATAAAACATTAAAAAAATTTTTAATAAAGTAATTTTGGTGTTTATCAAAAAAACACTTTGCTTATCCCAAGGTCATAATAGTTTGTACCTATATATTATTCCAGAAGATGTATAACTTTAGCATTCATGATTATGTGAATGATGCATTTCGAGTGAACAGACTGCATTTTTCTCTACACATTTTTATTGACTGTTGGGTCTGTTACTGTCGACTTGAGTTTCTTTCCAATTATGAGTCTTATTTTCCCAATGTTTTGTATCAAGTAATTCTTTGGAATCCTGGATATCGGGAAGTTTATACTGTTGAGATTCTTGATTTTGCTGTCTTCCTTTAAGGAGTGTGGACCATTAAGTTACTTGCTGTTGAGTGTGATCCTTTCAAGTTTTGTTTTTAAGCTCTGTGAGGGTCTACAGTAGCTCCACAACTGAGGTGTGTCCCTTCTTGGTCTCTACTGAGTGGTTATTGGGAGCTCTTCACCATAGCCCTGGGTGGGTTCTGGGAATTGTTCAGTTCATGGATCCCCAGTTGCTCTCTTGCCTCAACTTCCAGAATTTCATCCCATGCACAAGCAGAGTGCTGTGCAGCTAAACAGCCTAAGGGAATTCATAGTCGGATTTCTGGAGCTTTTTTTCCATGGCATTTTCCCTCTCTGGATCTCTTTTCCACAAGTTTTAGCTACCTGGACACCTCTGCCTTCTCAAGTCATTGAGGAAACTTCAGTTCTTTTTGACATCCTTGTCCTGCCTCACGGTTCCAAATGTGCCTCCAGGTAGAAAGCTAGGTCATCCTAGGGGCGTCGATTGAGCATCCACCTTCAGCTCAGGGCATGATCTCACGGATTGTGGGTTCAAACCCTGCATGGGCTCTCTACTGTCAGCTCAGAGCCTGCTTCGGAAACTGTCTCCCTCTCTCTCTGCCCCTTGCCTCACTCTCTCTCAAAAATAAATAAATGTTAAAAAAAAAAAAAAAGAAAGAAAAATGAAAAGAAAGCTAGGCCATCCTAGAGTTCAGCTCATTTGTTTCCTTTTTGTTAGTGATTACAATCCTGTGCGGCTTCAACCCAGTGTCAGAAACCACTTAATTCCCAGCTTTTAGTTGTGTAAAGGCATGTTTCTCCATCATGGTCAGAGGTAGAAAGCCTGATTTGCAGCTTTTCAACGAGAAATAAATGACTCAGTGGGGCACCTGGGTAGCTCAGTTAGTTAAGCGTCCCACTCTCGGTTTCGGCTTAGGTCATGATCTCACAGTTGGTGAGTTCAAGCCCTGCATCGGGCTCTGTGCTGACAGTGTGGAGCCTGCTTGGGATTCTCTCTTTCTTTCTCTCTCATTCTCTCTTGGCCCCTCCCCCACTCGTGCTGCCTTTCTCTCTCTCTCTCAAAATGGATTTTAAAAAAGCTTAAAAAAATCTTTTTAATTAAAAAAAGAGAAATGACTCAAGGTAAGGTGTGTAATATGTGACTCTTGCACCAATGCCAACAGACTTGAGGGGCCTTCCATTAAGCCAAACAGCAGAGAGAGGGATGTGCTTGACCAATTTTGTCCATGTAGCAGTTTGGAGAGCCTTGACCAAAAAAGAATGAACAGTGACTCTTCATTCTTTTGAATGAAGTGGGGCTTTATCTGCTCCTGGCTGACAGAGATTGCTAGAATCAAATAGATAAGATTCCATGAAACTTTTGAGAGAGTTGTACTAACAAAAGAACCAGAAGCCCATGACTATTTCAGACCTAAAATGACTCTTGGTCACCCAGATGCCCATACACAGAAAGTGATCTGATAAAAAGTAACACCACAGGGGTGCCTGGGTGGCTCTGTAAGTTTGAGCATCTGACTCTTGGTTTCAGCTCAGGTCATGATCCCAGAGTTGTGGGATCAAGCCCTATGTTGGGTTCCATGCTGAGAGTGGAGCTTGCTTAGGATTCTCTCTGTCTCTCTCTCTGCCCCTTTCCCTCTCTTGTGCACTCATTCTGTCTCTCAAGTTTAAAAAAAAAAAAAGGAAGACCCTTCAAGAGGGCAGAGCTAAGAGCCATGGAGAACAGTGAGCAAAAGATTTCCTCATCACAGTATTTTCAGGGCCTAATTACAGAACAGTCCTCACTCCCAGAATATATGGCCCTCACTTTGTCTGCCAGTGGGATTTTAGAAATAGTACATGACCTAATGACTCCTGTGCGCCTTCCATTTTTTTCTTACCACCAATGGGATTATTTATTGCTATCACCCTATCTTTGCTCTACCCTATATATTGGGTATGTGGCATGGAGTAGAGGGAGATCAACTGTGTTTTAATTTCAGAGATCTTTGGACCAACAGTGACCACATCTGATTCTGATAACCACAGCGCATTATGCTTTGATATAAATGAGCATTTGAGATCATCTTCCTTATCAAGGGTTGAGAATCCCACACAATGGGAAGAAGAATGTACTGAAAATTTGGTGATCAGATTTGTGGTCTATGGGAAGCCCTCCCAAGTGCTTGCCAGTATTCCGTTCTCTTTTACTTCTGGCGACCCAGATGACTGCACTTTTCCAGCCTGCTGAAATTAGGATAGCTATGTGAAATATGAGTGAAAATGACATATGTCCCTTTGGGGCAGAAGTATTTAATTCCATTTCAAGAATTTCTGGCTCTCTGCTCCTCTATTAAGTTGGACCCTAAATAACCCCAGTTGGAATGGCAGCATTAGGAGATGGTGTTGCCTCCATTGGACTATGAAAAACAGATCCTTTTGCCAACGAACTTTGGGTATCTAGCTTCAGTGACAAATTCAAATTTGTCCTTTAAAGTCACTAAGAAACAGGACACCTGGGTGGTGGCTCAGTCGCTTAAGCGTCTGTCTTTTGGTTTTGGCTCAGGTCATGATCTCGCAGTTTGTGAGTTCGAGCCCTGTATTGGGCTCTGTGCTGGCAGTGTGGAGCCTGCTTGGGATTTCTCTCTCCTCTCTCTCTCCCCCTCCCCAATTCATGCAGTCTCTGTCTCTCTCAAAATAAATAAATAAAATTTAAAAATTTAAAAAAAGAAAAAGAAAAAGAATAAAGTCACTAAGAAGCATTTGTTGTTCTTATTAACCCATCATAGCTTAGTTTATTCCAATACAGTCCTGTTATAGTAAGTGATTTTGTAGAACATGAGATTATAGTAAAACCTTGGATTGTAACTTGTTCTGCAAGTGTTCTGCAGGAGGAGCAAATATTTCTAATAAATTTTAACTTGACAAACAAGCGATGTCTTACAACACAAGTAGTATATGACGCTGAATGTCACATGATCACAACTGACCAATGGTTCTTCTCTTTCTCTCTGGCTGCCAGATTGTGGGTGATCATCAGTGCAATGTCATATTTCCACGAAATCCTCAAAAGGAGGCAAAAGCAAGTGTCATTGGATAGGTTCCTTGTTAAAGTTGCACGAAAAGAAAGATTTCATTGAGCCAATAGATAGCAGAGATTCCATGAGTGATAGTGAAAGTCATCCTACACAATAACCCTTCTCTCTCCAGTCTCCCTCACACCAGCCACAAAGTTTTTCAAAGGTAAGCACAGGTTCATTTGTTTATTTTTGTGTATATTTTGTATTTTCTTAATTATTTTGTATTATATCACAACATAGTAATCATTTTTATATGAATACTTTTGGGTTGTGGAACGAATCATCTGAGTTTCCATTATTTCTTATGGGGAAATTCGCTTTGATATACAAGTGCTTTGGATTACAAGCGTGTGTCTGGAACCAATTATGCTCACAAACTAAGGTTTGACTGTACTTAGAAACTCAAATACCAGCTCTAGAAGACCGACCTATACTGAGTGCAAATGGTTCATCACCTGCCTCCTTGACAGACCATAGATTTCATGAGGGTCAGGATTCTCTATCTTCTTTGCTGTTCTATCTCCCCAGTACCTAGTATAGTACCTAAGATAAGATAGGTTCTTAATACTTATTTTTTAAATAGATGAGTGTATGCCTGAGCATAACAAATTACTGCTCTTATACTCCATTTCATCATCTCAGAGCAATAACTTGATTCTGTGTCCACAGTCCTGGAAGTAATAATTAAAGATTAGGACTACTTATGTAGATCAACTCATCCATATCTTCAAAACAGAAAGGACTTGTTACACCAGGATTTTTCATTTTTGATACTGGGCCAATCCTACAAATAAATACTAAACTTGCCATACACACACAATTTAGTTTTCCTCCTCAAAAATGAATAGACATTGAAAGAAAAGAAAATTTGTCACCCTTACTGTGAGGGACAAATACTCTTTCCTAGCAACTGTGACAAACAGGGGAGAGAATACATGGATATTTTGCAGAATATCAAATGTTAACACATACACAATGTACTCGCTGGAAAGCAGTGATTTCTTTTGACATGTGGTGGGCTTACTGTGAGACCAACATATGCTAAACCAATGCAGAAAATGCTGTTAATGTATAATTTAATGAATGCTTTATCTAAAATGTAGTCTTTGCTAATTGCTTAAAATAGTGAGATAGTAGGTATTTAATTTATACTTAGGGAAATCGCTATGACAAGGTTAAGTTTTATCAGCTTGTTGGTCAACTTGTATTTTAATAATTGAGTTCAAGTGTTGGAGGTATTTCAAAGTCTATTATGCCATAGAATCATAGTGAACCAAGGACACTTGGAATCCACATTTTATACAATAACTTACATAAACAATTTTTTTCTGTATACATTTTCTCTGATTTTCAAAGAAAACGTCTTCTACTTTCTCTTTTATGCACTCTGACAGAAGAAATAAAGAACACAACAGTTGGAAATGAAGATAAATAAAAACCCTCCTCTCACTTTTAGGTAAAAGAGTACCCATAGTCATTAAAAAAGCAGTAAGAAAATAAGAGAAATTCTCATAATCATCTGAATCTAACATTTAGTACTTCCATTTCTTTAAATAACAAGTCTTTGGTTTTGCATATAATAATGAGTTCAAACTTTTGGGCTCCTACAATTAGGTCCTTACAAGGAGGTAAAAAGTTAGGGACACACGGGATTTTTCCTCATTTTCCTGAGACCTGAACGAAGGTCAACAGTAATTCAGCTACAGCTGCATTGCAGCCCCCACTCTCTGCCCAGAAATGTCAACACAAAGAGGAGCTGATTTACCAACAAGAGTAGTGCAAGTTCAAAGACAGACAAATAATGGCCTTAAAAGTAGCCATCAAATAGAATTGAATACTCACCAATGATATCTTTCAAAAAGGAGGATAAATAAAGCCATTTTCATTGCCTATAGCTTATCACTAGAGAAACCAGTAAAAATTGCCCCAGGGCCAAAACCTGCTGATCCCAGGAGGAAAGTCAAAGGCATAGAAGAGAGAGAATGCACCGAAGTGGAAACATAAAGGTAGTGTGTCCTTGTGGGAATTACTCTACAGCGTTTCCAGGGAGATGTGCATGTTTTTCCAAATCTCAAATCACAAGAAAATGAGGTGAGACACTGAGAAAATTGAGAAAACCATAATTTTGCTGTGAGGTTTAATGTTTAATCAATACAGTGACATTACCAGTTCAAAGGAATCTACCAACATGGAAGAGAAACCAAGGAAGCAGGAAACACTAGCAGGTGTCTGGAAGGTGGAGGAGGGAAGGTCTAGCTGGAAACCACCACCATGTTGTAAGGGTGTCCTGTCTGCTGCCAAGAACAAGTCATTCCTGCAAATAAAATCAAAGTTAAGACATTTATGTGCATAATACACTCCATACAATTCCTCTGAGTGGCCTTCTAAAAAATATCAGGTTTGGTAGCAAAATAAGTCCTTACATTGGCAACGCTGATGTGTGATTCTGTGAAGCACTGTCCATCTTGCTAGGGAACTGGAATGCTACTTTTCCTTCGATACTACCCCATAACAGTTGCTGGTTTCTCCACTGTTTGAATCTTCATTATGAGCTACCCTTAGAGGAAATGCAGAGCAAGGTGATGTAAACGTTGAATTTTATGGTGGAATATTCTTTCATAAAATCAGAAACTGACCTAAAACCCAAATTAGTAAAACAACGTATCAATTTCAACAGCAAAACTGAACCAGGGCAAGCAGACGAATATTTTTATCACTATAAAATTATTATAAAAGGATGGGCTTCAAATGTCCATCGACAGACGAACAGATAAAGATGTGGTATAGACATACAATGGAGTATTACCTGGCGATCAAAAAGAATGAAATCCTGCCATTTGCAACAATGTGGGTGGAACTAGAGTGTATTATAGTGTATACACTATAGAGTGTATTATAGAACCAGAAGTGTGTTATAGAGTGTATTTTACGAAGCAAAATAAGTCAGTCAGAGAAAGACAAATATCGTATGACTTCACTCATATGTGGAATTTAAGATGCAAAACAGATGAACATAAGGGAAGGGAAGCAAAAATATATAAACACAGGGAGGGGGACAAAACATAAGAGACGCTTAGATATAGAGAACAAACTGGGGGTTGCTGGAGGTGGTGTGGGTGGGGTGATGGGCTAATTGGACAAGGGGACATTAAGGAGGACACTTGTTGGGATGAGCTCTGGGTGTTACATGTAGGGGATGAATCACTGGATTCTACTACTGAAATCATTATTGCACTACATGCTAACTAACTTTGATGTACATTTAAAAATTCAAAAAAAAGGGCTTGGGGCACCTGTATGGCTCAGACGGTAGAACATGAAACTCTTGATAGTAGGGTCATGAGTTTGAGCCTTATATTGAGCAGAAATTACTAAACTAAACTAAAATATAAAATAATAAAATAAAATAAATCAGCCCACTAAGATATTTATCAGCTTAAAAAAAAAATGGACATGGGCTTATATGAAGGATATGCCCTAGCACCCAACTTAAACAGGCTTTTGGACGCACTCATCAATCTGACCGACGTATGTATAGTATACATGTGTGTGTGAGTGTGTGTGTGTGTGCGCGTGTGTGTGAGAGAGAGAGAGTGGGGGGGGGGAGCGGGAGGGAGGGAGTGCAAATATGGCAAATTTTTTAAAAAAATAGCATGGTCTGTAGCTGCAGCCACAGCTAACATGACGCTGAGAAAGAATATTATACCCATAATTGCTTATATTAGAAGAAAAATAAATGATAGACATTAAACAAAGAAAACCAGGAAAAGTCCAAATGAAGTAAAAGGAATGAAATAATAAAATAAGATCAGAAATAAATAAGATAAAATACAAACATACAATAAAAACGATCAACAAAATCCAGGCTGGTACTTTGGAAAAGCCTAGATTAAAAAAAATCTCCATCAAGATTAATCCAGGAGAAAAAAAAGCAGTCATAAATAAACAATATGAGTAATGCAAAGGGAAACTGAACTGATTAAGGTTAAAAAGATTAAAGAGAACACATGATGCATTTCGTATCAATATATTTGAAAACTTGGACGAACTGCACACACTCCTCAAAAAATACAAATTACCAAACAGATTCAAGAAGAAATAAAATATTATTGTTTGACACATTGAATCAATAGTTTGCATTCTTTCCCACAAGTACAGCATCAAGCCTAGACAGATTTTTAGGCAATTTCTATTAAATATTGTACTTAATAGAAACAGTTATAATAGTAGTGGTAATAATAGTAATAATAATTACAAACTTCAACCAACCAACGGGAAAAAAATGAAAAACTACAACCCAACTCGTTTTATGAGACAAGGATAAATCTACTATGAAAACATGACAGATACCATACAAATACAAATTCTTGGCTGTTTGGGGGGCACCTGAGTGCCTCAGTTAAGCATCTCACTTTGGCTCAGGTCATGACCTCACAGTTTGTGGGTTCAAGTCCTCAGTCGGGCTCTGTACTGTCAGGGCAGCATGTTGCTTTGAAACCTCTGTCTCCCTCTCTCTGCCCCACCCCCACTCACACTCTCTCTCCCTCTCTCTATCAAAAATAAATAAACATTTAAAAAAATTGTTGGCTGCTTTCAATAACAAAATATACGCAAATGTTCTAAGCAAAATATTAGTAAGCCAAAGAAACAATATAAAAAAGATATTGCAATGAAGATGTGCCAGCCCAGAAATGGAAAGGTACTTAGTTATCAGATAATCTCTTAGTTTATTAGTAGTAGAATAATAAATAGAAATGTCTTTATATTTATATTTCTATAATTAACAAAATTATATTTCTTTCTCATTAATATAAATGTCTGGAGGACGTAAAGTTTTCTTTGTGTGAAGCTTTAGTTATACTCTCCTACTTCTGGTTGAAAATTTTTTCTCATTTTTGAAAATGTGTATAAAATGTTCAATTTCCATTTTGATTTCCTCTTCAATACAGACATTTTTAGCAATGCATTCTTATATTTCACATAGTTAAGATTCTGATCATTGGCTTTATGGGATTATGATGGGAGAATATAGCCTGTAAATATTTCTACATTTTAGAATTTATTACACTTTATTTGTCCAGGTACAGGACTGGTTTCAGAAAAGAAAAAAAAAACAAAAACAAAAACAGTTCTATGAGCATGAAAAAGCAAAGTTTATTTTATCATGCTGTACAAATTTGTCAATCTCTACCATGTTCTTATCTCTCCCAATTGCTAAAAAACCATAGATATGTATTTATAGGTTGCATTATTTTTTTTACTTGTTTTTTAACGTTTATTTTTGAGAGAGTGCAAGCAGGGGAGGGGCAGAGAGAGACAGAGGGAGACACAGAATCCAGAGCAGGCTCCAGGATCCAGGCTCCGAGCTGTCAGCACAGAGCCCGACGCAGGGCTCAAACTCAGGAAGCAAACCGTGAGGTCATGACCTGAGCTGAAGTCAGATGCTCAACCGACTGAGCCACCCAGGCTCTCCTGTTGGTTGCATTATTTAAACTCTCTCTTTAATTCATTAAATTCAGAAGGACATATATTAAGAGGCATCGTTTTGTTTTCATTTTGCTCTCTTTGTATTTTGAGGACTTTCTGCTTCATGCGCTTAGCAATTTTTATTTGGTTATTCAAGTTTGTGGTTGTTTTATCTTCTTGGTGGATTGTAACTTTTATGACTACTTAACATCCCTTCATCTCATTAAATGCTTTTGCCTTTGAATGTTCTTTTATCACATCAGATACATTCCCAGGGTTCTGGTTTGAATTTGCCTTATATATCTTTGCTTCATCTTTCACTTTTGACATTTCTTTCTCATTTCAAATACATTTCTTACAAAAAACATAAGTACTGGGTTTTTAACCCAATCTGACAGTCTCCGTCTTTTGATAGGGGAATTCAAACAGGAGAACTCAGCACTTCCCATGTATTGCCACAAAAAACAGACATGGCTTTAGTTCCTCCATCTGATTTGACTTTTGCTATTTAATGAACATGGTGGTCTCTTCTTTTCTCCTCTCCTTATTTTTATTGAATGAGTGAACACTCTCTTCGCTCTACCTCTGTCCTCAGTAGAAGTCTTGCTTGACATTTCCCAGTGACCCCTGTCTTCATGGACCAGATGAAATATTTAGAAAGAGGTACCGAGGTTTTGCCTTTCACATCCTGGGTTTTGCTGAGATAGTTTAGAACTGTTAAGTACCAGGCTAACTCATTAACATTTACATTAACCTTCATCTAACAAATTAAAATTCTTTTCAGGTACATGTAACCACGAATAATGAAGGGCTCCTCGCTGATCTGTTTCCTCTCCTCTATTGTCAGATTGCTGGTTGGATTCAATGAGAGCATTTGCTTCAGAATAAGACATGAGCAGAGGGTGTCTGACTGGCTCAGTCAGAAGGGCATGCCACTCTTTTCCTTTTTAATTTATTTACTTTGAGGAGGGTGGCAGGTGCAGTGAGAGGGAGAGAAAGAATCCCAAGGAGGCTCTGCGCTGTCAGTGCAGAGCCCAACGTGGGGCTCGAACTCACGAACCGTGAGATCATGACCTGAGCCGAGATCCAGAGCCAGCCGTTTAACAGACTAAGCCATCCAGGTGCCCCGAGAGCATGCCACTCTTAATCTTGGGGCCCTAAGTTTGAGCCTTAGGTTGGGTGTAAAGATTACTTAAAAATAAATAAATAAAACCTACAAAAAATAAGACATGGGATAGAACGCTCTCTGAAAACATCTATGTTTCGAAATATCTTTGCATTAATTTTCTATTGCCACAAAGCAAATCAGCACAAATCTTACAATTTATAAATGAGATATCACATCACACCCATTAGAATGGCCATCATCAAAAAGACAAGAGATAAATGCTGATGAGGACGTGGAGAAAAGGTGACCCTTGTGCACTGTTGGTGGGAACATCAATTGGTACAGCCACTCTGGAAAACAGTATGGAGAATCACCAAAAAATTAAAAACAGAAATACCATTTAATCCAGCAATTCTACTTCTGGGTATATATTCAAAGGAAATGAAAATTCTAACTGGGAAAGATATCTGCACCCCCAAGTTCACTGCAGCATTGTTAACAATAGCCAAGACATGGAAACAACCTAAGCGTCCATCATTAAATGGATGGATAGAGAAAATGGACATATACACAATGGAATATTCTTCAGCCATAAAAAATGAGGATGTCCTACCATTTGCGACAACATGGATGGACCTTGAAGGCATACCTCTAAGTGAAATAAGTCAGACAGAAAAAGACAAATAATTGTGTAGTCTCACTTTATATGTGTATTTTTTTTTTCAAGAGAGAGAGAGAGAGAGAAGTCAGACTTGTGGTTACCAAAGGCAGATGATGGGGTAGCAGAGATTGGAGGAAGGTGGTCAAAAGGTACAGACTTCCAGTTATAAGAAAAATAAGTAGTGGGCGTGTAATGTACAACATGCTGGCTACAGCTAACACTGCTGTATGATATACAGGAAACTTGTTAAGGGAATAAATCCTAAGAGTTCTCATCACAAGGAAAAATTTTTTTTCTTTCCTTTCATTTTATTGTATTATGGTATATGAAATGACAAATGTTAGCTGAACCTACTGTGATAATCGTTCACAATATATGTAAATGAAACCATCAGGCTGTATGCTTCATGCTTGTACAGTGACGTATGTCAATTCTTTCTCAATAACACTGGGGGAGAAAACATTACAATATAAAACGACACCCACTTAGCATCCCATATTACAATTATGGTCAGAAATTCAGGCAAACTTGGCTAGAATCTCTGCTTAAGCTTTTGCAAGGCTGAACACAAGGTCAGGATGGGTTCTTATCTGGAAATTCTGGATACAAATCCACTTCTTTACTCATTTAGATCGGTGGCCGAATTCGTTCCTTGTGGTTGTAGAACAGGGTCCTCATTTTCCTGGTGGCCATCAGCCAGGGGCCACTCAGGCTGCCTATATTCCTTAGCATATGGTCCCCCTTATCTTCAAGGCCAGCAATGGTGTGACTCTCCAACTTCATCTTCTGTTACCAGTTAGAGAAAATTCTGCATCTACAGAGCTCACCTGATTGGGTCAGACCCATGTGGATAATCTCCATAACTTAAGGTCAAGTAACTTGGGTCTTTGGTTACACGCAAAATCCCTTCACGTTGGTATCTAGATTAGTGTTTGACCAATAGGGAGGGTGGGCTCTTAGGGAGCCATCTTTACAGTCTTGCCTAATGATGAATGACAAATGTCACATCAACCGGAAATTGAATTCTCAGATCACAGTTCTTCACTCTGAATGACCCACTCGATTTATTCCATTGTCTTCTACTTTCTAGTGATACCCATAAGATATCGTAAGCTATTGGCATACTTTTTTGGTATATAAATAACACCTTTTTACCCCCTACTGGAATCTATTAAGAATTTCTCTCCATCCTTCGAATTCAGGATACTTGGCAGAATACTCCCAGAGCTATTCTCCAAACCCCTTACTGATTCCTATAATCTGCCTCTGTGTTTTAGCTCTCTGTTGTGAGAGATTTCTTTTTTCAAAGTACTAATTCTGTGCTCGGGAGAAATCATCTTCTTTTTAAGTTCATCTACCCAACTTTCAAAGGCAGAAAGGATGGGATCAGGCTCCCTAAGTACTTTGAATGCTCTAGTTTTGTCTCCTTGAGAGTTCCCAGGGGGTTTTTATTTGAATTCCCTTCCATTAGCTCTAGTTCCTTGGAACCATCTGTTCTGATCAGCCAGGTCCCGCTCTTCCATGTTGCACAATCCCCTTGAACAGGTCGTAAATTCCCTTCACCTGCTCATGGTCCTGTCTCGCAACCACATTTGCACAGGTCAGGCAGTCGGGGTCTCTCCACGGAGGCAAATTTGCAGGCATAGCATTTTCCACACTTGTAAGGCCAGGTATGTAAAATGAAACCTTTTACCTTTTTTTTTCTTTCTTCTTTTTTTTTTTTTTTAGGTACTAAGAGGCTGTTTCCATTCTCCACACCTCACAGACAGTCGTTGTCTCTGAACTATATAGTAAAGGCAAGCAGTTTACCTATGAAGGCAGCCTGCCCCCAAGCTCCCCCAGGGTTTCAAGGATCTCCCTGAGGTAGCCCCTCTCATTGAAAAGTAACAGGATTTCTTTGCCTCTGACCTCAGGGCACTGTCTACACTATCATCTTTGTCCCAGGTTGAGCCCAGTCTGAAAGGAGAGTTCCCAGAAGGAACCGTATTAGGATCTGGCACAGGTTTGGTGTATTAGCCCTCGTGTCTGCGCCTGAAACCTTCCTTCTCTTGACCTTGTGCTGTGGATTCAGGAAAGAGACCTTGGATGGAGCTGTGGTCTTCTGGGCTCTGGGAAGAGGCAAAGATCAGCAGTAGAGGGAAAAGTTTGCCCCACCAATAATTTTGAGGTGCAAACACAAGTTTAGGACTCCCTAAGGGAAAAACAGCAGATGGATGACGGTAGATGACCCTCCGATGGCAGTCTTTGCTGCAGGCATCAAGCAGGGCAAGCTTCTCCCTAGTGTCCGATCCCTTCTTCTGCTCAGGGTAACAGCTGAGTCCCCACACCCAACCTATACTTCGGACTAGCGCGCACACACACACACACACACACACACAAAGAGCAAATTTTTCCAGATATGGGGAATACAGTGGACCCTTGAACAACACGAGGGTTAGGGGCACCAACCCCCGCCCTTGTGATCAAAATCTGAATATAACTTTGACTCCCCAAAAGCTTAACCACTAATAGCCTACTGTTGACCAGAAGCCTTACCAACAACATACACAGTCGATTAACACATATTTTGTATATATATTATATATTGTATTCTTACAATAAAGCAAGCAAGGGAAAAACTGTCACTAAAAATCATAAAGAAGAGAAAATACATTTACAGTGCTGGTCTATAAAAAATCTGCGTATCAGTGGACCCGCGCAGTTCAAACGTGTGTTGTTCAGGGGCTCCTGGGTGGTTCATTTGGTTAAGTGTCAGACTTTGGCTCAGGTCATGATCTCATAGTTCGTGAGTTCGAGCTCCGTGTTGGGGTCTGTGCTGGCAGCTCAGAGCCTGGAGCCTGCTTCAGATTTTGTGGCTCCCTCTCTCTCTGCCTCTCTCTCTCTCTCTCTCTCAAAAACAAAGATTAAAAAAAAATCCTGTGTTGTTCAAGGGTCAACCGTGTATCTGTGGCAATTATCTTTTAGTGTTGCAGTTAGAGATCATGACTACTTCCTTTGCATTTTTTATATTGTCTAAAGTTTATTTCATGAGAACAAATTTCTTTTACAATAAAAAGCAATCTTTGATAAAATATTACGGTTGCTACTGACCTGATTTCTCCTGAACTGTATGGAATAATTTGAGGCTCCTGAGAGCTTTTGTTTTTTATGAGATTGCTATTCTGTGCTATGAGAGTTTTTGAGTTGATTGTTTTGATTGCAAAATCGAAAGATCAAGGTATTTGGAAACACCAAGGATCAAAGCATTTGGAAATACATAAATAGCTGCCTTGTTTTTGTTATTCAAATATTTGTTGTTTGGTAAATATAGTCTTTCCAGATGCACAGGTCTTATTACTTGGATTCAAAATACTTAGGGGCACCTGGGTGGCTCAGTCAGTTAAGCTTCTTGATTTTGGCTTAGGTCATGACCTCACAGTTCTGAGATCGAGCCCTGGGTCAGTCTCTACGCTGACAGAGTGGAGACTGCTTGGGATTCCTCCCTTGCTCTCTCTCTCTCTCTCTCTTTCTCTCTCAATAATAAATAAATAAATATATTTTAAAAAGCAGTCTCTGCACCCAATGTGGGGCTCAAACTCACAACCCAGAGATCAAGAGTCGCCCGCTCTACCGACTGAGCCAGCCAGGTGCCCCTCCTTTCCTCACCCCACCCCCTGGATCATTTTTGGAGTCTTATCTCACTGCTTGTACCTATTAAGAAATCTCATCCTCCCATATTGTCTCCATGAATTGTACCTCAGGGAGATGGAGACATTAAATCCCATATTGTCAGGATATATAGAAGAGATCCACAAAATCCATTCTCGCCCTTATGAAGAATTTTGTTCCCACTGAGTAGATGCGTGCCTTTCCACTGTCTTTTATGCAGTCACACACGACATTAAGCTTATTGTGTGATCTTACAATTATGTAAGGTGAAGGTATCCGGTCCCCAGGAATGCAGCTGGGCAGTAACTTCATGATGAAAATGTGACAAGCTGATGGGGGTGACTTTTGGAATGGCAGAGCTGTCTTGGATACTCATTCCTTAGAAACGTACACAGCCACCTGGTGTTAAAAAGTGAATGAATAATTTATATAATAAAGAAAGAGCTACTTTAATTATTGTTCTGCAGAGAAACTCTGGGTTGTTAGACAAGCCGCCAGGCTAACATATGGCTTTTAAATTATTTCACCCATTCAGCCAGGAAAATGGTTTTACATGGGTTTTTTTTTTCCGTCCCTGAATACAATAAAGGATGAAAGATAGCCACAACCCGGCTCATGAATACACAATGGACAGGGACTAGAAGAGACGAGTCTGGTAGCACCTAAAAGAGTAAATCAACCATAACCTAGCCCCTGCTTAATTTTCTGCTCAGTAGGGTGCCATTGCTATGAACTGAAGGGAACATATGAAGACTCTTACTCTTTGGGAAGGCTTTATGCCTTTATGCCCTGGTGACCTCCAAGGGGGCTGCCAATGGGGTTCTCACCAGGTGTCACCTGGGGAGGGTAGACACCTTGGCTGCAGTGTTCTGCTTCTTTCTTGAATTCTTTGGGTCTCTCTTAAAAAATTGTGTTTTTATTATTCTTTAGCAGTGCAGCTGATGTCCATTTTCCATAGGGACTACTTACACAGATTCCATGCTATTCATGGAATAATGAATATGCTTCTTAGTCTCTTATGCTTTATCCCTCTTATTAATGTATTAGGACTGAGAATTAACCTATTGTACACTTGTTTGATTTCTAGGTTTCAAATTTTTAATAGCTTTTTTTTAATGCGTATTTATTTATTTTTGAGAGAGAGACAGGGAGCGCAAGTGGGGGAGGGACAGAGAGAGACACGTGGAATCCAAAGCAGGCTCCTGGCTCCGAGCTGTCAGCACAGAGCCCAACACAAGGCTCGAACTCACAAACCGTGAGATCATGGCCTGAGCCAAAGTTGGACGCTTAACTGATTGAGCCACCTAGGCGCCCCTCTAGGTTTCAAATTTATACCATTTGATTCCCCAATCACATTGTGATGATTGAGAATCAGGGCATTATCTCGGTACAGTAGCCCCCCCTTACCCACGGTTTCAGTGACCCAAGATCAGTGGCAGTTCAGAAGCAGACATATTGTCAGAAGATCAGTGGCAGCCTAACACTAGGTACAAAACCTGCGTCATTCACCTCACGTCATCTCATCAGATAGGCATTTTATCATCCCACATCAAGAAAGGTGAATACAGTACCCAATATATTTTGAGAGAGAAAGAGCACATCTACATAACTTTTTATAGTATATTATTATAATAATTCTATTTTATTATTTATTATTGTTAATCTTTTACCATGCTTAATTTATAAATGAAACCTTATCATAGGTATGTACATATAGGAGAAAACATGGTATATACACCGGGCTCTTCACTAACCATGATTTCAGGCATCCACTGGGTGTCCTGGAATATACCTTCCACAAATAAGGGGGGACTATGGTACTTCTTTCACTGTGTATATCACACTGCCTGACACTCTGTGTCTTTATTTAATAGATGAGTGGAAAGTTGGATGATGAATAGATGAATGGATGGATGGATGGATGGATGAATCTGCAGATGTCTCTGCACCTGATTTGGCGAATGAGTGGGTAAAGAACAAAGTATTGATGTATCAGGCTATATTCCTTTTTGTTTTTATTTTATGTGTAGTAGTAAACTAGCTAATTTCCCAGTGAACTAAGTGTTTTTTAAATATTTTATTTATTTTTGAGAGAGAGAAAGATAGAGCGTTCACACACATGCATACATGAGAGCTGGGGTGGGAGAGGGACAGAGCGAGAGAGAGAGAGAGAGAGAGAGAGAAAATGAATCCCGAGCAGGCTCCACAACCAGCACAGAGCCCAATGCCAGGCTTGATCTCACAACTGTGAGATCATGACCTGAGCCAAAATCAAGAATCTGATGCTCAACTGACTGAGCCACCCAGGCACTGTGGGTGTAGAAATTGCTTAAAAAATAAAAAATAAAAATAAAATTATCTGGGCACTAGAGGTCCCACCACTGAGCTTTTCGCCATCCATCACCTTCCTCATTGCTCACCTCCCACCTCACTTGACTAGGTTCTATGCCATTGCTCCAATCACTTCTTGGTCCATATCCTCAGTCCTCTTCTCTCTCTCTCTCTCTCTCTCTCTCTCTCTCTGTCACACTCAACTCACTAAACTCCGCCAAGCTGAGTCCCACTGTCCATCAACACTCATTATTGTCAGTCTTTTATACCTTAACTATTATTATTTAAGGGTAGTGGTATTTCATTGTGATTTTAATTTGCACTTCTCTGATAAATAATGATATTTATGTGTAGAGCCACTTAGATATCTTTTTATGTTAAGTGCCAATCCAGGTATGCTGTCCATTTTTTTCATTGGGCCATTGGTCTTTTTCATATCAATTTGCAATTCTTCATATATCCTGGATATGTATCCTTTGATGTTTATGTCTTTTTTAAATGTCTTCTCCCAGGCCAGACCATATCTTTTTGCTTTCCAGTTGGTGATTTTTGATGAACAGATATTCTTATTTTTAATAATGTCCAAGAGATCTTTTTTTTTCTGTTACGATTAGTGCTTTTTATGTCCTATTTAAGAAGCCTTTGCCAACGAGCTTACATGTATGAATTCACGGAGAAGATAGAAGCAGCCCCCAAATAGCTGTTATACCCTGAATAACAACAAACCCATCAAGCTACCTGCTCTTCCTCTCATACACTCTGCCCTCACTCCTACTCCAATAGATGAATTTTCCCTGCTCCTAAGATCAGACCTGCTTCTGTGTTTCATCCCCTCTCAACCATTTAAGACCTTCTGTCTTGCAAATATCTTCTACCTCTTCTGCATCAAGTTTTCTCTCTCTACTAGATTATTCCCATCAGCATGCACATATGCTTTAATATCACCAGTTGTCCATCAGGGTACCAGCAGGAAATTGATAGTACTGAATTAGGACAATTTGAGGAGGATTCTTAGAGAGACCATTGATGAAGGCAAGGGTAGGGTGTAGAGAAACATGGAAGATATGGAGCACTGTGAAGTTCTTTTTTTTTTAACATGAAATTAATTGTCAAATTGGTTTCCATACAATACCCAGTGCTCATCCCAAAAGGTGCCCACCAAACTCCACACCCGAAAAACAAATAATCCAGTGAAGAAATGGGCAGAAAACATGAATAGACACTTCTCTAAAGAAGACATCCAGATGGACAACAGGCACATGAAAAGATGCTCAACGTCGTTCCTCATCAGGAAGCACCGTGCAGTTCTTAACAGTGACATCATTACCAAGACTAGGTCTCTAGTGAAGAAAGAGCCAATGGGCACTCAGAAAGAGTCATGCAAAACGACTATCGAGAGACAACGTAAAGGGAACCAGCTAGCCAGAGGTTTCCTCCTGCAGGAACAGAGCTAGGGGGACAAATATCACAAATTTCCTTTCTTCTGTCTCAGACTAGGGGTCCCCACTGGCCAAATGCAATTAGAAGCCAGAGGTTAAGATGGCTTGTTATATAATCCACGTAGGTCAGCTTCCTGTGGTGTAGAGAAGGGTGGAGAAGGATAGAGATAGCTTTAAAATGTCAAATGGTGGGTGGACAGCAGAATCCATCCCTTCACCCCCTCCAAGTTCATTCTTATTTTTCAATTGGGTGGAAAGTGTATGTCCCCAATACAAGGGACACACATTTCCTTCAGCTCCCATATTAGCACAAAATGATGTCAATGTGCTCTTCCTTCCACATGAAAACTAAAATGCTAGTATCATCACTGTTCTTTATAGAAGATAAGAGAATGGGGGTAGGGAAAAATAATTAAGTGATTACGGCCCCTTCCTCTGCAGCTGTTGCCAATACCTAAGCTGGTAATATCCCTACCCTTTTTCTATCACTCGTTTCATGTTTCCCTCAAGTTCCATTAGCATCTTGGCTGGATGCAGTTAGTTTTTTATATAGAGACATGACTAAAAATTTTTTTCCTGTAAAATCAGTATACTTAATACTCATATCAATGGGTTGCTGAAGTTTTCCATTGACCGATACTACTAGGCAAGGAAGAGGCACTTCAGTCAAACTTCTCTGCCCCTAATCTGTAGCAGAAATACAATTTCTCTTGGAAATTAAGAAGAACTTACCCCAGGGGTCCCTGGTTGGCTCAGTCAATTGAGCATCTGACTCTTTTTTTTTTTTAATTTTTTTTTCAACGTTTATTTATTTTTGGGACAGAGAGAGACAGAGCATGAACGGGGGAGGGGCAGAGAGAGAGGGAGACACAGAATCGGAAACAGGCTCCAGGCTCTGAGCCATCAGCCCAGAGCCTGACGCGGGGCTCGAACTCACGGACCGCGAGATCGTGACCTGGCTGAAGTCGGACGCTTAACCGACTGCACCACCCAGGCGCCCCGAGCATCTGACTCTTGATCTCAGCTCAGGTCTTGATCTCAGGGTCCTGAGTTCAGGCCCTGTGTTGGGCTCCACACTGGGTGTGAAGCCTACTTAAGAGATCACTCACCCCAGTCTGTATAGTGACCCATTTCTTTGCCTGTCAGTTCATTAGCATGCAAAGCCCAAAATGGCCATGGATTGGTCTCATTTTTCAGTTCATCAGAGCTATGACTATTTTCCTTGGGTACTAGAACCTCCAAAATCATCAGCCATGGGGACTGGAAGAAAAGAAAAAAGAACCCCAAAAAACAAAAAACAATACAAGTGAGTTATTAGGGACAATAGCAAGAGGCAACTCCCACTTCCTCCCTTGCCTTGATGCTTTCTGACTATGGGGACAGCACCATATACAGGCTGTTAGTTTAAGGCAAGAATCTCACCCTTCAGGATGGCACCCAATCTTTGGGGAAACTCCACTCCAGCTGGCACCATGACTGAGTCTTTACTGGGCACCCCTTGATTCTATTGTGCCAGCCACCATAGGGTGTCAGGGTAAGACCATTTCAGGAGGATGAGTCTCACTTTCTTTGCCATAAAATGTGCTGCCTGGCCAGACATGATACTGTATGGGATGCATTGGCAATGAATAAAGCAGGCATTCTGCTAGTCCACAAATGGTAGTGCTATCAGAAACCTTGCAAGCAGAGAAGGCAAATCCGTTGTGAAGGATGTATCTTCCCTATAAGGACAAAGTGATGCACTCTGCATAATGGTAGTGGTGAATTAGAATTAATCTACCATGAGGTAGCCAGACCAACCGGGTAAATGGTACCAGATGGGACCTCGGCATCAGCATCAGGTTTTAGAAGGTTGGGCATTCAACACAGCAGTAGCCAGAATAGCCTAGGTAAGAAAAGCCTATGAATAGACTCTCTCCCAGCTGCTATGGCCACGTGGTAACATGGATCCATTAAATTGGCTCCAAGGTAGTTGGAAAAAGAAGTTGACATCTAGAGAATGAGTCATACTGTCCACCTGATTTCTGAGGGTCTCCTTCACAGTGGTTGTCCTATGGAACACATTTACTTAAGACATGTATCTTATACCCCATGCCATTCTGAGATGAATATTCACATCTCTTGTTCCCAGAAGTCTTTCTCCACCATTTTCCAATATGTTCCTAACCCCTGAGTGGCAGGTCAATGTGCTAATGCCTGTCCATCAGCCAATGTAGATGTGTACCTTACACCATCTCTCCCTTAACGCCAAGTGGACAACAGATGCACCATCTTAAGTTCTGTCCATAGGGAGGATTTCCCTTCACCAGGGCCCTCCCCACCCCCAGGACACCCAGTGAGAGTGCAGTATAGAAGCTGGTTTTCCTTAGCATATGGGGCAGATACATCTGTAACCCGGACCACGTTTTTCCCTCTTCTTTTAACCAGCCAGTGGGAACCAGTTATGAAGTCATAGGTGTGGGTTGAGGGAGAGGCAGTGAAGCAGGAGAAGCAGGTACCATGGGGATCTGAGCCACCTGATCTTGCAGTTTACTTTTGCCTTTTGGACCTGTTCAGACCCTGTCTCCATGTTCTGTTTCTATTTTATAGAGTGTGACTGTGCGTGTCCAATGTTATGGCTCAGTGGATTAGGTAACACAGTTCATGATTGGCACCTGAGGTCACATACTCAACTTCGTGACTCAAAGCCATTCATTCAACTCCACCAGGATCCAGTAGCCAGCCAGGGGCTGGGTTTTCTTTAAGTACCTAATAGTTGTTGGTTGGTAAAGGACAACAGATCTTACTCTAAAACGTTCTCTTCTCCTACTTTGGTTTGGATGGTACGTATTTTTAAAACTCATTTTATTTCTTTATGCTTAAATATTTCAAAGTCAGTTAATGCCATCTTGATATCACACCCTAAATATCTTAGTTTGCATCTCTAAAATTGAAAACATTTCCTACTTAGCCAAATGAACATCATTTGTCCTTAACAAAATTAGAATTCCTTAATATCATTTCATACTCTGTCCATATTAAAATTTCCTTAGTTGTGCAAGAAATGTTCCTTTCATTTAACCTAGGATACTTGAAGGGGCAAAGTCAGTGGCTCAGTCAGTTAAGCATCTGGCTTCGGCTAAGGTCATGATCTCACATTCATGAGTTCAACCCTTACGTCAGGCTCAGTGCTGACAGCTCAGAGCCTGGAGCCTGCTTCAGATTCTGTGTCTCCCTCTCTCTCTGTCCCTCCTCTGCTCATGCTCTGTCTGTCCCTCTCTGTCAAAGATAAATAAATATTAAAAAAAATTTTTTTTAACCCATGGCACTTGCAACTTTCTCTTGGCTTGACACTTTTTAAATGACAATTTTGGAGAAAAAAAGTGTAAAATCAGGGAAAATTCGATTAGACTGCCTAAAATAGCATACATAAGTAGCCAAACTTCAAAGAAAAGCAAGTCAACGTGGGACACAGTGGTTAACTGTGGGGAGAGGGCCACAGTTGGAATCAGTTAGGTGCAAACAGGGAGACTTGGAAAGCTGGCAACGTACTATTTCTTGACCAGAGTGATGGTTGCTTAAGAATTTCCTTTCTGAGACAGATAAAGAAACTGATCCCATTCACAATTGCACCAAGAAGCATAAAATACCTAGGAATAAATCTAACCAAAGATGTACAAGATCTGTATGCTGAAAACTATAGAAAGCTTATGAAGGAAATTGAAGAAGATATAAAGAAATGGAAAAACATTCTGTGCTCGTGGATTGGAAGAATAAATATTGTCAAAATGTCAATACTACCCAAAGCTATCTACACATTCAATGCAATCCCAATCAAAATTGCACCAGCATTCTTCTCGAAGCTAGAACAAGCAATCCTAAAATTCATATGGAACCACAAAAGGCCCCGAATAGCCAAAGGAATTTTGAAGAAGACCAAAGCAGGAGGCATCACAGTCCCAGACTTTAGCCTCTACTACAAAGCTGTGATCATCAAGACAGCATGGTATTGGCACAAAAACAGACACATAGACCAATGGAATAGGATAGAAACCCCAGAACTAGACCCACAAAAGTATGGCCAACTAATCTTTGACAAAACAGGAAAGAACATCCAATGGAAAAAAGACAGTCTCTTTAACAAATGGTGCTGGGAGAACTGGACAGCAACATGCAGAAGAATGAAACTAGACCACTTTCTCACACCATTCACAAAAATAAACTCAAAATGGATAAAGGACCTGAATATGAGACAGGAAACTATCAAAACCCTAGAGGAGAAAGTAGGAAAAGACCTCTCTGACCTCAGTCATAGCAATTTCTTACTTGACACATCCCCAAAGGCAAGGGAATTAAAAGCAAAAATGAACTATTGGGACCTCATGAAGATAAAAAGCTTCTGCACAGCAAAGGAAACAACCAACAAAACTAAAAGGCAACCAACGGAATGGGAAAAGATATTTGCAAATGGCATATCGGACAAAGGGCTAGTATCCAAAATCTATAAAGAGCTCACCAAACTCCACACCCGAAAAACAAATAACCCAGTGAAGAAATGGGCAGAAAACATGAATAGACACTTCTCTAAAGAAGACATCCGGATGGCCAACAGGCACATGAAAAGATGCTCAATGTCGCTCCTCATCAAGGAAATACAAATCAAAACCACACTCAGATATCTCCTCATGCCAGTCAGAGTGGCCAAAATGAACCAATCAGGAGACTATAGATGCTGGCGAGGATGTGGAGAAACGGGAACCCTCTTGCACTGTTGGTGGGAATGCAAACAGGTGCAGCCACTCTGGAAAACAGTGTGGAGGTTCCTCAAAAAATTAAAAATAGACCTACCCTATGACCCAGCAGTAGCACTGCTAGGAATTTACCCAAGGGATACAGGAGTACTGATGCATAGGGGCACTTGTACCCCAATGTTCATAGCAGCACTCTCAACAATAGCCAAATTGTGGAAAGAGCTCAAATGTCCATCAACTGATGAATGGATAAAGAAATTGTGGCTTATATACACAATGGAGTACTACGTGGCAATGAGAAAGAATGAAATGTGGCCCTTTGTAGCAACGTGGATGAAACTGGAGAGTGTGATGCTAAGTGAAATAAGCCATACAGAGAAAGACAGATACCATATGTTTTCACTCTTATGTGGATCCTGAGAAACTTAACAGAAACACATGGGGGAGGGGAAGGAAAAAAAATGAGGTTAGACTGGGAGAGAACCAAAGCATAAGAGACTGTTAAAAACTGAGAACAAACTGAGGGTTGATGGGGGGGTGGGAGGGAGGGAAGGGTAGGTGATGGGCATTGAAGAGGGCATCTTTTGGGATGAGCATTGGGTGTTGTATTGAAACCAATTTGACAATAAATTTCATATATTAAAAAAAATTTCCTTTCTGAATATCCATTAAATTATCACTATATGTCTATGCATTTGAAAAATAAAGTGTGATATAACATAAGAATAATTTTAATATATTAATATATAATACTATTAATAATAATATGTTAAAATATTTTGGAAAGTAAATTAATATGCAATTGTCAAGCATTATTATAAAAAATAAAAAGTGAAGAGTAATCATAGCATTTTGATTGATAGTGGCCAAATCTAAATAAAGGCAGCTTTTGTAATGTGTACCGTTTAAGTTCAACCTATCAAAAAAAGTCACTGAGGATTTATTTTCTAGGAGAGCATTGCAATCATGACATTTTTACATGAGGCCATTGGCTTCTATCATAATTTATGACCATCAATTTTAAATCCTGTTCTGTCTGGTATTCTGAATAATTCCCATGCATTATAATATTACGAGCACAGTTTGTTTTGACAAACGTTCTAACAAAAGCTATTTGAAAATTTTACAAGAGGACTCAGAAAGGAAGTTTTACCGTTGTAAGAGATTACATTTAAAAACTAAAAACATCCTTTTATTGTCAAAGAGCAATGCAAGTATTAAACTCTTGGCAAAGAGAACATACTCTAGGCACTTCTACGGCAGACAGCTACAGAGTGGCTTAGCGAGCTGCAAATAGATCATTACAGCATATCCATTTCCCCAAGTCTTCAGACTCACCTCCTAGGTATTCTGGGGAAAATATCTTTTCTCAACTTTTAAAAGTCCACGCCATCGATGGATTTATGCCTAGAGGTGCCAACCTGGCCGATGCAAACTATCCCTTCCAAGTGCTTGAACCAGCACATCAAATCCTAACGCCTTGATGGTCCACCCATAGCAATGGGTATTTGGCCCATTTGATCCTTGTATGTCATCCCCCGCTCAAACACCCTTAGATTTCCCTCCTGCATTCTCCCGAGGCTCCTCCTCTTGATAGAGATTGCTGAGTCTTACACAGGTTTGGGCTATAGGCTATCTCCGCTCTGAGCAGCTCTTCCATTTAAGCTTCCTGGCTATGCTGATTTCTAAATCTTGTAACTGCCTTGGAGGTGGTAGGGATGGGTGCTGAAAGGAACTGGCATCGGTTTGGGAGACAGGTGCCTCAAATGCGGTCATTGAAAGGCTTTTACGGGGGCGCCTGGGTGTCTCAGTCTGTTAAACATCCCACTCTGGCTCAGGTCATGATCTTGCGGTTCATGAGTTCGAGCCCCACATTGTGCTCTGTGTTGACAGCCCAGAACCCGGAGCCTTCTTCAGATTCTCTGTCTTCCTCTCTCTCATTGCCCCTCCCCCACTCATGTGCTGTCTCTCTCAAAAATACACATTTAAAAAATAAAAAAAATAAAAAGAAAGGCATTTATGGAAGTTCCTCTACAGAGAAAGGGAATTTAGGGGAGGTTCAAGACATTTTGTTCTTGCCCAGATCAGCCCAAATGCCTGGATCCCATTTTTTAGGGTCCCACTTTTTCCCCTCCACTGCCCTGACTTTAGTGTAAGAGACAGTGAGGTCAACTCTGCGACCCTTATAATCTGTCCTGGGATCAGCCCGTAGTCACAGCTACCCTGAAACATTAGGAGTCAAAGCATTCCTTCAAAGCTTTCATAGAGGCCTTCAGGTTTCCCATGTGTGTTCTTTACTGAATGCTCATGGCCTTTTGTTTTCCCTATGTACACTGTCTAGGACCATATGAAGACTGAAGATTCCCATCTTTATCATCACCTTGTTGCTATAGTGACAAAACTTCACATTCCTGCTTTAGTCTATCCTACCAGTGATAACCTGAGTAACAAGGATTCCACCACGTGCTGTGGATTAATTACCCTGTTCCTCACTCATCCCACCACCTTCAAAGAGATTCTATTCCTTGTTTCCCTGACTGACTTATTTCACTTAGCAGGATCTTGAGAAACTTAACAGAAGACCATGGGGAGGGAGGGAGGGGAAAAAAAGTTACAGAGAGGGAGGGAGGCAAACCATAAGGGACTCTTGGATACTGAGAACAAACTGAGGGTTGATGGGAGGTGGAAGGGAGGGGAAAGTGGGTGATGGGCATGGAGGAGGGTACTTGTTGGGATGAGCACTGGGTGTTGTATGGAAACCAATTTTTCAATAAAATTATATTCAAAAAAAGAGAGATTCTACTTCTTCAAAATAAAAAGCAATGTCATCTAGGAATACCACTTTGAGGATCTATTCCTTGAAGCCACTTAATTTAACTTACTTTGACTTTCTGTAGAATTGTTGTTTTAAGCCACTAAATTTGTGGCAATCTGTTACAGCATCAATAGAAAACTAATACATCAACTAACAATTATTATCTCAGGACACCCATCCCCCTTCATTTCATTGAATGGCTGGAGTATAGTTACCTAACAGGGCACTTTAAATATCTTTTATTTTTGGTTTTATTTGGTGGAGGATATGGCTCTTGGCAAATTCTAAAAGGGACTAAAAAGTATTTGTTGTCATCCAGCTGTTTGAACGTTTTATTGAGCACTTATACGTATTTTATACATATATATTTGTGTCTCTCAAAAAAATAAATAATAAATACTAATAATATGCACACACATTTTAATTATAACCCTGGAAGTCTTTACCCTGAAAAATTACTACTATTACTCTTTATTTTAAAATTATACAAACTAGGGGCCCCTGGGTGGCTCAGTCAGTTAAGCATTGGACTCTTGATTTCAGCTCAGGCTATCATCTTACGGTTGTGAGATCGAGCCCCACATTGGGCTCTGTGCTAAGTGTGGAGCCTGCTTAAGATTCTCTCTCCCTCTGCCCCTCCCTCCCAGCTAACACTTGCCCTCTCTTAAAAATAAATAAATAAAACTATACAAACTAAGTCTTAGAGTAGTTAAGATACTTGCTTAAGGTCATAGAGTTAAGATGCACCAGAACTAGAGGCTAAATCCCAGAACTGTAGGAATCCAAAGTCCTTGCTCATTTCATGACACAATGTGGCTTCCACAGACCCAGTGACACTTTACTCCAAGTCCCTTAGCTAGAACATGCTGATACTTCTTTTAGTAGAGCAACCAAGAGACGTGTACATAATATGAAAAAGTCATGCCTCCTGAAGAGGATCTGGAAGGAGACGGTGTCAGTGGGCACAGTTCCCCATTTTATCCTGACCCTTTGTTTTAATTTACTCACTTCAGCTTGCCCCGGTAAAGAGAAACTTCCAAGGAACCAGAGAGCTGCAGGAAGCTGAGAGTTGAATCTGTCAATCATAGCCCTGGATCATATTAAACCAGGTTGGATTCAATACGGAGGCTTCCAGCCCTGCTTAATGAATTACAGGTCAGAGAAGGGATATAAAAAACTGCAATGTGATGAACCCATTGACAGAGGGGCTCAAATATCACTTTCTATCTATTGACCAAAAACTAGAAACATACATTTCAGAAACATTGGCGTACCTGTTTATCAAAAGCATATTCCCACCTATGAGCTCAGATGGACTTGGTATTAACATGAACAACTATGAAAATCTATTTTACTAACTTCCAACTCTACTCACTCCACCCCAGCCCCCAAACCTATAGGCTTAAAGCCTAAAAGACTGGACAGGGGTGCCTGGGTGGCTCAGTCAGTTAAGCATCTGACTTCAGCTCAGGTCATGGTCACATGGTTCATGAGTTTGAGCACTGCATCAGGCTCTGCACTGACAGTGCTGAGTCTGCTTCAGAACCTCTATCTCCCACTCTCTCTGCCCCTGCCCCCCCACCAAAATAAAGAAATATTTTTTTTTAAAAGCTAATAGAATGTAGCACCCCACGCTACAGGATCTTGTCATTGAGATTCTGGGACAGTGTGTTTTCTTATCAAAATACATTCATTTCTCAATAGCATGCTCTATATTTTTCTTGGGTAATTGGTCTTACACGGGTAAGAAAATTGCGTTCACAGTCATTTTTTACCCCTTTGAAATTATACAGCTCTGCTGCTATAAATAACCAGCATTCCATTTCTATCAGCAGGAGTCTACAGATGATTGACTCTGAATGGTCACCTGCATAGAGGATTGTCAGAGTGATGTCTCCAAGATGAGAAACGTGAGGGGCAACCCAGCTCGCATAGGTGAATGGGCCACAAAGGCCCACATCCATCATATCAGTGCACCATAGCCATTTCATCTTCATGCCATTGACCCAAACAGCAGGACTCAAATCGCCGAAGCCAAGTTGCTAAATCGATGTCAAACAAGAAAGCTGGTTAAGATGCAACCACCCGCAATTAGAGCTAGAATCTGTGAATCAGGATTGGGACAAAGAATAAGTGGCCCTTTGTCAGCGCAAACATTTTTTTTTCAATAGCAAAAAGCGCAAGAGTGACACTTGGTGGCCAGTACAAGGCATCACAAAGGACTGAGCCATAGGGAATATTTTCCTCACTGACCTCGCTCTGGGGAGTTTTGCCAATAGGAGAGAACTATGCTGTTCTTGGAAGAAAAAGACCTGTGTTTGCAAGAATGGTATTACTCTTGCTCTATTGAGTAGCTAAGCATGAGAAGGGATACCGCACTGCAGCTGTTTTCAATGAATACAAGTTAATGTGTCCAAAAAGGACATTTCAGGGGCGCCTGGGTGGCTCAGTCGGTTAAGCGCCCAGACTCTTGATTTTGGTTTGGGTCATGATCTCATGGTTCGTGAATTCGAGCCCCACATCAGGCTCTGCACTGGCAGTGTGGAGCCTGCTTGGGGTTCTCTCTCTTTCTCTCCCTTTCTCTCTCTCTCCCTCCCTCTCTTTCTCTGCCTCTCTCTCTGCCCCTCCCCTACTTGCTCTCTCTCTCTCCCCCAAAAATAAAATAAAACCTTAAAAAAAAAGAACAAAAAACAAACAAATAAAAACAAAGGACATTTCAGGGAAGAAGAAATAGTCTTTAGAGTACTAATTCAGATAGCCATTAAGAGTCTTGGTAAAAATTCTCTTCTGTGATAAACAACAATTTTTAAAAAGCCATTTTCAGCCACTGCACAGAACTTGATCGCTGATTCCTGCAGCCTGAAGTTACTCTTCCAGGGCAAATGCCTCCAACCCTTAATTCAGATCAAAGCCCCTTCTTATTAAGACTTCTGAGCAGGGGTGCATGGCTGGCTCAGTCAGTAGAACATGAGACCCTTGAGTTTGTGAGTTTGAGCCCCACGTTGGGTGTAGAGAGGACTTAAATTTTAAAAACAACAACAACCGGGCGCCTGGGTGGCTCAGTCGGTTAAGTGGCTGACTTCGGCTCAGGTGATGATCTCGCGGTCCATGAGTTCGAGCCCTGCGTCGGGCTCTGTGCTGACAGCTCAGAACCTGGAGCCTGTTTCAGATTCTGTGTCTCCCTCTCTCTGACCCTCCCCTGTTCATGCTCTGTCTCTCCCTGTCTCAAAAATAAATAAAACGTTAAAAAGAATTTTTTTAATAAATAAAAAATAAAAATAAAAACAACAACAACAAAAAAAGACTTCTGAGCATAACCAAGTTAGTGTTCAGTCACTTTAACTACCTTCTTGTCTTTATCAAATCCCAGACCAAACAAAGAGCCTATTTCAAAGTATGTATCGAATAAATACATGTGTAAGTGAATGAAAAAGGTGCAAGCAAATGGAAACCAGAGTAGTTTATGAAATGCTTAGCTGCTGGAGAAGTTAACCTTCCTTCCCCTTCCCCACCACCTTTTATTACAGCTCTATTTCCAGTCTATAAGAAAAAGGCATACCCTCAACCAGCCCAGAATATTTGGTGTGCCTTCTCTGAGGCACACCTCCAGGGCACCAAATCTAGGACTCAACATCAGCAACTTCAATCAGGATACTCCATTCACTTCATTAAACATATTTTCAATAAAATATGGTGCTTAATAATTATCAGTATGCATTATTAGTATTGGTTTGATCGTGTGTTAATAATAATTGTAATAACTCACTCAAAAAATGTTAATTCTTGGGGGTGCCTGGGTGGCTCAGTTGGTTGAGTGTCTGACTTCAGCTCAGGTCATGATCTCTTGGTTTGTGAGTTCGAGCCCCACAATGGGCTCTCTGCTGACATGACAGCTCAGAGCCTGGATCCTGCTTTGGATTCTGTGTCTCCCTATCTCTCTGCCTCTCCTCTGTTCAAGCTGTCTCTCTCTCTCTCTCTCTCTCTCTCTCTCTCTCTCTCAAATAAATAAACATTAAACATTTTTTCTTAATATATTTTTTTAATTCTTAGAGCCTATGGTAAGAGCAAATCTTTTGAAAATTACACATGCACACACACAGTTACAGAAATGTATAAAAGGATGACCAACATCAATGAAAGACTTTCAGAAATATAGTATATTAAGATAAAATTCTGTGTGGAAGTTAAAATGGAAATGCAATTTCAAGCAGAAACATGGGATACAAAATGCCTAATTGTTAGAGAGTTTTTCATGTATATTTTAAAGGATGTTGGGGGCTATCAAATGTCTGTTGTGTTTATATTCTACTGGATACATGAAAAGAACCATGCTTTAATTTTAAACGTCAATATTTGTAACATCAGAAATCACACTTTTAGCATTTACGTAAACTTATGATAAAAAAAATTGTATGCCAATCTAAAACTGGGTGAATTTTTTTCAGAATTCTTTTAGGGGTTTGTGAACCTAAAAGTTTCAAGGCCATTGAATTGGAGTATTTCTAAATCTTGCCTTTCTCTTTTCCTATCTGTCAGTTTTAAGGCTTTATAAGATAGCACAAGTGTTATGTGGGGCCTTTGGGTTTTTGGTTTTGTTTTGAGAACACATGACCTCTGTGGGGATCTAGATAGAGCAGAAGTCTGACAACTGGGAAGCTTCCAATTATCCAGCCAGAGAACTCTGGGTCCATTACTCCAACCAGTTCTTTACTCAACTATACCACTCTAAGAATACAATGGAAAATCACAAGCTCACACACAAAAAGGAGTAATAATTCTTTTTTAAAAAGTTTTTTATGTTTATTTATTTTTGACAGAGACAGAGACAGAGAGAGAGATAGAGCATGAGCGGGGGAGGGGCAGAGAGAGAGGGAGGCACAGAATCTGAAACAGGCTCCAGGCTCTGAACTGTCAGCACAGAGCCCGACGTGGGGCTCGAACTCACACACCGCGAGATCGTGACCTGAGCTGAAGTTGGATGCTCAACCGACTGAGCCACCCAGGTGCCCCATAATTCTTTAAAACTCTATTTCAGGTTCCAAGCACCAGCCTCCCAATCCTTCAAATTCCAATTCCAGCACCAGAATGACAAGTCTGGCTCTTCTTTAGTCTTTACTATAAAGAGGGAAATATGTTATAGCTAGAAAGAACCAGAATAACCAAATTTCAAAGCATTTTTACAAAGTGATCCATCTTTCATTTCACAAAAGCTTTAGAGAAAGATGACCAATAATTGGCTTTCAACACAAAGGGGTCCTAAAAATTTGTCCATTTTGTTCATCTTCACCTTCATTAGAACCTAGGGAGAGGAAGGGGCACCTGGGTGGCTCAGTCGGTTAAGCAGTCAGACTTCTGTTCAGGTCATGATCTTGCAGTTCATGGGTTTGAGCCCCATGTCAGACTTTGTGCTGACAGCTCAGAGCCTGGAGCCTGCTTCAGATTCTGTGTCTCCCTCTTTCTCTGCCCCTCCCACACTCATGCTCTTTCTCTCTCTCTTAAAAATAAATAAACATTTTTAAAAAAAGAATCTGGGGAGAGGCAGTCTTTGGGGTACCAGATCTATGGGGCCCATACAGAGAAACACACTTTCCTTAGGATCAGTGTCCAATGGCTGTCTGCTGGGTTGCCTGTGTGTGGAGGTAGAAATTCACCACTGGAAATTCAATCAAGTGTTTTAGACTTATGGCATTTGCCAGCCAGCTTTGAGGAAGTGTTCTTGCCCTGCCTTCAAACTCCCTGGGAGAGACAGAAAGGGATGGGAAAGGGAGGGCTAAGATGGTGGACAGAAAGGAAAAGTCCCCAGTTTCCTCCAGGCCTTGGATAGCTTGGGAATAGGAGACTGATGGGTGTCTGAGCAGAAATAGAGGGGCCACCAAACAAAGGTGGAAAGAAGGGGGAGTCAGACACTTGAAGTGAGTATTCATTATCCACATTAAATTTGTGACGAGCTAAGTAATGCATTCCCCAGCTAGCCCAACAGCAGTGGAGAACGGTGCCTCGCTTATTTTTGTATCCACATTACTAAGCACACAGACTGGCTCAAAGTCAGTGTTTTGTCCACTATGTTTATTTCTGACATACCTCAGCACCACGAGTGTGCCATTCCAGACCCTTAGAACTCTGCGGGTCTAACTCTCAAGGAATTATGTGCAGGCATTTTAAAACTGCCTGAAAAGTTTTTACAGGGCATGACTTAACATTTTACCTGTAACAAGGACTTCACTTTTGAGACTCCCTCGCAGGGCGATGATAATTCATCTTCATTTTTTAACATGGGAAGAGAAAACAAATTTAAACTTTAGTTAAATGAGCTACATAGAAATGAGTGGAATCTTGGTCTCAAGTGATATTTAATAATGGCACGATATCGCAACCAGGTTAGAGTAAATAGAAACTCTGCCTGTGGACAGTGATCACAGCTACCAATTATTAAGCATTTGCTACTTGCCCAGCACTGTGGACATCTTTATGATAACCCCATACATACCGCTATCCCCTTTAACTGGGGAAGAGGCAAAAATTAAAGAGTCTCTTTGACCTGCCTGTGGTCAGAGACCTGGAAATTGGGTGAGCTAGGCTTCAAATCCATTTGGAAACCTATGGGTTCCAGAAGAATCTCCAGCTCTGAGACTCACTGGGTTGTGTGCTGATCTCCCCAGAGCCACGAGAATGGCTTGCCCATAAATGGACTGTGTAGCAATGAAGAAAGCTGGAATGAGCTGCGTGAGTATCAGGGCTGTGCAGCTCAGCACAGTGAGATTTTACTGTGTGTTAAGACTCCAGTAACTTTTAGTATGGGGGACCACTATCTGAGTAAGCATTTCCACCAGCTCCCCACTGTTCAGATCTCCAGTAAAAGCAAGTGCAATATAAATGAACCATGCCTGGTTAAGTCCATCCATAATTTAAGACCAGCCCACTTGCACCTAGATGATTTTAAACTATTCAGTCGGCAGGTTTAAAAAAATGACTTTTGGGGGCAAAACCTAGAGTAACGCAAAGCATTTTCTGCATGAAGAAGTGCACTTGACAGTTGGGATTTTAACTCTATTTGTAAAGTAAATTGCTTTTCAAAGAAATCCATGCTTAACATGTTCAATACATGTTTGATTTCTCAGAGTTTTAGAATATAATGTCATTGTTTTCTGTGCCTCTGTCTGGCACTTTTTCCGTAAAAGAAAGCAGTGAGAGTCAGCTCCCAAAAAGTACTTGCTATTGCCACAATGCTCCTAGATACACCCTGTGGCCCCAAATTCATCATTTAAAAATGTATAAATAGTTTCTTACAGTCATAGGATTGCAGGATGTACTGAGACAGGTTATCAAGTGTTATTTAAAGGTACCAGGAGGAGCACCTGAGTGGCTCAGTCCATTAAGCATCCGACTCTGGATTTCAGCACAAGTCATAATCTCACAGTTGGTGGGATTGAGCACTGTTTTGGGCTCTGCGCTGACAGCAGTGAGCCTGCTTGGGATTCTCTCTCTCTCCCGCTCCTCAAAAAAAAAAAAAAAAAAAAAAAGTACCAGGAAACACCCGGCTAGATTCTGAGGTAGAAAAGACCAATTAGCAAAGATGAAGTAGGAAAACCCACATTTAGTATTCAAATAACTTGGCTGACACCGTCTTCTTTTTCACCCCATTGCAAGCCAGAACTAGCCAGAGTCACTGAAGACGCTGAAAAAGCCAACACAGCAAGGTCCCTTTGTGAAACAAACTCAAACAGAAAGAACACAGTTTTTTCAGAAATATACAACCTGTGAGCTTACGGTTGTCATGCGTCCACTATTTCCTGATGACGCAGTCAGGGTCATATGTGGGTGTATCTAGTCCTGGGCATGAAATTTATCCTGGAAAACTGGTCCAAGATTTAGCATCTGGTGGCACATTACTCTAAAAAGCAATGCCATTTCCTCCTTGGGTGACCACAGAAAGGTCCCCTAAATGAGGTATGTATACTTGCTGCAGAAGGTTACTATGACAATTAAGTAGAGTAATATACATGAATATCTAACACGGTGACTGGTGGACAGCAAATACTCAATAATGTGTAATAGCCATATGTGATTAGACCTCACTGGAAATGAATATAAATCTACAAGTTCAAAAGATTGGTCATTGAGGTCAAATAGATCTGCATTCAAATCTAAACTCTATCACTTCCTGTTGGTTTGACTTTGAGAATGTTACTTAATCTCTCTGAATCTCCCTTTCTTAATCTTTTTTTTTTAATTGAGATGTAATTGACATATAACATTCTATTTGTTGCAGGTGTACAACATAAGGATTTGATATTTGTGGGTTTTTTCTTAATGTTTATTTATTTATTTTGGGAGAGAGAGAGGTAGGCAGAGACAGAATCCCAAGCAGGCTTCTCACTGTCAGGGTTGAAGCCCAACATGGGGTTCAATCTCACAAACCCGTGAGATCATGACTTGAGCAGAAATCAGGAGTGGGACACTTAACCGACTGAGCCATCCAGGCACCCCCAGGATTCAATATTTGCATATGTTGTGAAATGATCACCACAATAAGTTACACCATAGTGAGTTACAAATTTTTCTTCCTGTGATGTACACTTTAATCTTTCCATTGGGCTAATGAAACCTATAGTTTGTGATTACTGAAAAAAATAACAGATAAGACATATCGAGTGCCTAACATTACAACAGCAACACACAGGAACCAAATAATGGTCTGTTGCTTGTCAAGGTGGTTGAGTGGCAAAGGCTAATGAATATCTCCAGCCCTGAAAGGGCTTCTATCCTTTTACCTTTAGAGGAAACATGGCATAGGAAGAGAAAGAACAAGAATGAGAAACAAAGAAATGCTGAAGCTTATGATAAAGGATAAAAGAGAAAAGGGAAAAAAACTAATGGAGAGTCAAGGTGTGTACTCGCAGAAGGAAGGAAACAACTCAAAGATGATGAACTAAGTCACCTTCACTTGACACAGACCAATTTCTCTATAATACCCTCCAAAATGAGAGAGGTAGTTCAACTATTCTTTGTAGAGAATTGAGGGTTTTTTTCATTTAAATAACCCATTGGGGCACCTGGGTGGCTCAGTCAGTTAAACATCCAACTTCGGCTCAGGTCATGATTTCACGGTTTGTGGGTTCAAGCCCCACATTGGGCTCTGTGCTGACAAGTGCTGAGCCTTCTTGGTATTCTAAGTAAATAAAAATAAACTTTAAAAAACATAGATTAATTAATTAAAACAACACATTAAGAACCAACCTATAGAAGAAAAGCATGTTTAAATTATTCTAGTTCTCAGAATTATGATGCCTCTTCCATGACCAGTGGTGTACGAAGGGAAGGGTGACGCTTGGGTGCAGGCACCAAGGCTTGTGTGGTCTTTACAAAACTTAAAAGCACGAACACAACTAACTCATCGTGTGCCTGCCTTTTATTATCACCGTGGTCAGATGTGGGGTGTAAGCGAACCACCAGATTTTGGCCTGTTAAAGATTTTATCGATCCAAGTTTTATTTTTGCCCTTTCCGGTACTGTGGGGTCTATTTTATGTGGTGAGTGTGTTTCCCTTTCCCTGGTATTCAGAAGCATTCCATGGGTAACACCCAAAGGTAGTTTTTAAGTTGACTGCTGAAATATTACTATGTTCTCATATAAAGGCATTTCCTTTGTATGGACTCTGTATGGGCATTTTATACTAGAATGAAGACATTAGAGACATAATGTGTCACCGCTTAACAAGATTGTCACCAAGAATCAGTCCAAAGCAGTTTGTGCTCTCAGACAGCCAGTCAAGCAGTTAATGACTGAGCAAATCCCCTAGTTAATTTGTCAGTAGAAAACTCAGTGGTTAGCAGCTTCATACAGTATATCCTACTCAACAGACTGTCACCTGAAAATCCCAGAAATGACTGCTGTGTTAAAATCCTCTCCCTCCCTTTTCAAATGGCTGCTTTCTGTGAAAAGCAGTATTCTTATCCATGCTCCAGTGACAAGGCTGACAGACAACAGGCAGAGAAAGCCCAACAGCTGGCCAGCCTGCTCTGTGTCCTTGGACAGCCCAATGCCGTGATGGGGTGGGTATTACTGCCACCACGGTCAGGGACCCGTGCCGGAGCAGGTAAACTGGGAACAGGTCCTGTGCAGAACTGACTTTTTTTGATCGTTCTTACTGAATTCAAAATGCCACAGGGTCAAAAGTACAATGCAGACATAAAATCACTTCTAGAAAGTTAGCATGTATGATCATAAGTATTTCCAAGGGGTCAAATGACGAGAACAATAAGGGATCTTCCCATGATCTTCTGAAGGTGGGTGATACATAGGAAGCAGAATGAGTCTATGGCCACTAGACACTGGAATGTCCCCGCTGCTTGGGGTCACATATTAAGAGAAGAGGAAGACACAGAGGGACAGACAAGCAGTTTGGTTGGATATAAAATAATTTTTTTTTTCACTTGAGAGAGAGAGGGAGTGCACGAATGGGAAAGAGGGGCAGAGGAGGTGAGAGAGATTGAGAGAGAGAGAGAGAGAGAGAGAGAGAGAGAGAAAATCCCAAGCAGGCTCTACACTCATCATGGAGACAGATGTGGCACTCAATCCCATGACCTGAGCTGAAATCCATAGACACTCAACCAAGTGAGCCACCCAGGTGCCCCTAAAATAATTTTTATACTCACACTTGAAAAAAGGAAAGTGGGCATGGTAATGACAAAATGGTAAGATTCGTGTAGTTGGTTGTGGAATGAAATGTGTGTACCTCATCTAAGGCCATTTTCTTTTTTTTTTCCTTTTTTTAAATTGAAGTCTAGTTGACATACAATGTTATGTTAGTTTCAAGTGTGCAACGTAGTGATCCAACAATTCTATCCACTACAAAATGCTCACCGTAGTTAAGTGTAGTTACCATCTGTGACCTTAAGAAGTTATTACAATATTATCGACTATATTCCTTAAGCTGTACTTTTCATCCCTGGGACTTATTTATTTTATAACTGGAAGTTTTTTGTACCTCCCCCCATTTTCCGTCCCTTCTAGCAACCAGCAGATTGTTCTCTGTATTTATCAGGCTGTTTCTATTTTGTTGGTTCATTGGTTTTTTTTAAGAATCCACATATAAGTGAAATTGTACAGCATCTGTCTTTCTCTGACTTGTTTCACTTGGAGTTATGCCGTCCAGGTCCATCTATGTTGTTGCAAATGGCAAGATTTCATTCTTTTTTATGGCTGAGTAATACTCCATTGTGTATATATACCACATCTTCTTTATCCACCTATCTATCCATGGACACTTGAGTCATAAAGCTATTTTTTAATTAATTTATTTATTTTGAGAGAGAAATAGAGAACAAACAAGCAAGGGAGAGGCATGGAGAGAGGGAGACAGAGAATCCCAGGTAGGCTCTGTGCTGTCAGTACAGAGCCCGATGCGGGGCTTGAACTCAGGAACTGTGAGATCATGACCTGAGCTGAAACCAAGAGTCAGACTTAACCAACTGAGCCACCCAGGCGTCCCCAAAGCTATTTTCTTAATGTGCCAGTTTTCTGAGAAAGTCAGTCAGCTAGTTGTATCACCCTCCTCAGCAACTTGGAAAATCAGCCTTGGAAGGGACAGAGAGAGTTTCCCTTAAAAAGGAAAAATAAGGTCAGAGCATAAAATGCTTTCCCCAAGGTTACAAGTTGAATTAGAGGTAGAGCTGAGACCAGAAGCACATCCTGACTCCTTGTGCAGTGACATTTCTCTCTGCTGTATATGTGACAAGGAACAGTGAAATATCCTAGTCCTTAAGTCTCCAAACAAGTTTTTCTAATTACAAGGCTATACTGGAGTTTCCATAAGGAGGGTCTCATAGGTCAAAATTGGGCAGTAGCATTTTATTCCTCCCTATGGAGGTTTGTTATAAAGACCTGTCCCACCACCCTGATTGTTCAGGGGTCCTTACACTAACTTCTATCCTGGATTTCCTTCTTAGGCAACACCCCATGGTCACCAACCCTGCTTACGATCATGCTCTCTTATGCTGAACTCACTTGTCCTGAGCCCTAATCTCTCAAAGTCTCAGTGAACATTTGGCTGAAAGATCTGATGAATTTATTCTATGTACACCACAGGGTTTCTTTTTTTCCTCTGCTTTATTTTCATTTAAATAAAATAATAAACAAAATAAAATAAAATAAACTTATTTATTTTTATCTAAATCCCAGTTAGTTAATATGTGGTGTAATATTTTAGTGATTCACCACTTACATACAACACCCAGTGCTCATCACAGCTTCCCTCCTTAATCCTCATCACCTATTTAACCCATCCCCCCACCCACCTCCCATATCCATCAGTTTGTTCTCTACGCTTTTGGTTTCTCTCTTTCTCTCCCCTTCTTTTCCTTTACTCAACTGTTTGTTTCTTAAATTCCACGTGAGTGAAATCATAATGTATTTGTCTTTCTCTGACAAATAATACTCCCTCAACATGATACTCTCTAGCTCCATCCACATTGGTGCAAATAGCAAGACTTCATTCTTTTTGATGGCTGAGTAGTATTCTACTATATATACAGAACCTCTTCTTTATTCATTTGTCAGTCAATGGACAAAGGACATTTGGGCTCTTTCCGTAATTTGGCTATTGTTGATAGTGCTGCTATAAGCATCAGGGTGCATGTATCCCTTTGAACCAGTATTTTTTGTATCCTTTGGGTACATACCTAGTAGTGCAATTGCTGGGTCATAGGGCAGTTCTATTTTTAATTTGTTGAGGAATCTCCGTACTGTTTTCCAGAATGGCTGCACCAGCTTGCATTCCCACCAACAGTGTAAAAGCGTTCCTCCTCCTCCTTGCCAACACCTGTTGTTCCCGGTGTGGTTAATTTTAGCCATTCTGATTGGCGGGAGGTGTACCTCATTGCAGTTTTGATTTGCATATCCCTGATGATGAGCGATACTCAGCCTCTTTTCACACCACAAGGTTTCTTAACCTATCTCCACTGAGCTGACTCTGGATTAGACGGTACTGTCCATCCCCTCTTGAGCCCCCAGCATGCTAAGGACTTGCATGGATGGTCTGTGTGTTTGCAGCATACTATGTGTGTAAGTGTGTGTGTGTACTTGCGTACACACAACACCTTTTTTAACAGCAACCATAGAGGGGACAGTTGAGAATGTCTATAATATCTTTCTGTTTTCACAGTGGTGTTCCTAACCAAAAGCACGAACACAAAGTAAAACAGCTAATTTTTGTATGCTATTCCTTTTCCTTCACACTTTGCCATCAGCTACTAAAAGCTAAGGCGTTCAAGACTTCAAATTTGATTGTTTTATGATGGGATGCATTAGGCCTGAACAAAGGAAATTGCTTGTTGAATATTCATTGTCTTAACTATGCATTTTCCCCATCTGGAGTTATTTTTTCAATGAGGTACTATGGTATTTATATCTCCCTATTTTTTTGACAATCTTTCTAAAAAATTTTTTTAATGTTTATTTATTTTTGAGAGAGAGAGAGACAGAGCATGAGCTGAGGAGGGGTAGAGAGAGAGGGAGACACAGAATCCAAAGCAGGCTCCAGGCTCTGAGCTATCAGCACAGAGCCCAATGTGGGGCTTGAGCTCACGAACCATGAGATCATGACCTGAGCCAGACACTTAACTGACTGAGCCAGCTGGTGCCCCAACAATCTCTCTGTTTTTATATTTGCTTTCACCAATTTTGCTACAAACATTTTAATGTGTTAAATTGTTTCCAACACTTAATTTTTCATTAGCATAATTAAACATTTTTATTTCAATACTTGGGATTTTACAACGTACAAAAAAAGCTCTTTTATTTCTTGGGGGAAATGTCTCCTCCGGAACCACCACATTGATCATGTGTTTAATTCTGTCTCCCTGAGCACAAAGCAGGTTAATCCCACTCTTGGGATTACTGACAGATTGGAAGAAAATAAAAAACAGTCTCCTTGGAAGATATAACTTATGAAAGTGCTGACTTAAGATCATTTAATAAGTTCAGAACCAACTAGTTGTCTTTGGCGAACCAACAGAGTCAAATAGAAACCCAAATGCTTGTATTCCCTAGACTTTTAGAAATGCTCCCCTTCTTCCATAGACATGCATTTTAAAATAAATATTTTGAGAATCTTTTTATGTTTGTTTGTTTACTTTTAAGTTATCTCTACACCCAATGTGGGGCTCAAACTCATGACCCCCAGATCAAGAGTCACACGCTCTACTGATTGAGCCAGCCGGGCACTCCCTGAGAATCATTTTAGATTTACAAAAGAGTTATAAATATTTACAGAGATTCCTGTATACCACATACTCACTTTCTCCTAATGCCAACATCTGACATTAGTATGGCATCCTTGTCACAACTAATGAGCCAATATTGATACTAGCTCTAACTAAAGTCTATACTTTATTCAGATTTCCTTAGTTTTTACCAAATGCATGTTGCTGTTGCAGGATCCTATCCAGGACACAATATTCCATTTAATTGACAGGTTTCCTTTGGCTTTTCTAGACTGTGACAGCATCTCAGACTTCCAGTGTTTTGAATCCCCTTGACAATTCTGAGTAATACCGGTCAGCTACTATGCAGAAGGCCCCTCAATTTGCATGTGTCTGAGCTTTCTCTCATGATTAAAATGGAGTTATGGGTTCTTGGGGAGCAAGATCACAGAGGTAAGGTACCACTCTCATCAACTGTATGAAGGGTATGTGCTGTCAACATGACTTATCACGGATGATGTTAACCTCGGTCGCCTAGCTGAGGTAGTGTCTGGCAGGTGTCTCCACTGTAAAGTTACTCCTTTTTGCTCTTTCTGTTCTGTGCTATTTCGAAGAAAGTCACTATATACAACCTACATGTAAGACGTGTGAAGTTTAGCTCCATCCTCTGAGCGGAGGGGGGGATCATCTATATAAATTATTTTCAGTTCTATGTAGAATATATGTGCATTTTATGTACCCACTCAGTAATTAACTCACATCAGTATGGACTCATGGATACTTATGTTTTAGATTATAATCCAACATTAAACCATTTCTTTTGTTTCTCAAATTATTCCAGTTTTGGCCACTAGGAGCTCCTTCAGCTGGCCCCTCTGTCTCTTTAACATACTACCATCAATTAAATTTTTTTTTTGAGGACTTCCTTTCTGGCACTACAAGACACTCCAGGCTCCTCCTTTACACTCCTTGCCCCAATCCTGAAATCAGCCATTTCTCCAAGGAGCCCTGTTTCTCTTTGTAGGAGGGTGGTATTCAAACCAAATCTGGATGTTGGATTTGCTCATTGCCACTGAGGCATTGCTGCTTCTAGACTCTGTCAGATAACAGAATAAGAAACTCTATGTAGGTACACTAACCCAAGTATATACACATATCCACATCTATCTGTATCCACATATATATTTATATTAAGCTACACGTAGGTTCATACTGGTGTTTCCAATTCTGATCCATTCCCACCTGGATTGTTCTAGCCTAACTTCTGTTTATCTGCAACCTGGCTCCCCGTCTCTGCCATCCACTTACTTATCTGTTCAAGCCCACATGTATGCATCATGGTTGCAGACTTGCTCATCCGTACACCCACAGAAAATAAGTTTAGCAAGTAGAATGCCATCTTTTTGCCTTTAGTCTCCACTCACTTCCAAAGCTACTTAGGTCAGCACCTTCTCCCTCCCCTCCCCACCACCTTCATGAGTCAGGTTATTTCATACACTTCTTCTGACACATTCTGCATACCATCCTGGGATCGATCAACTCCTAATTTTGTTTTCAATTTATAGATAATTTTTGTTTTCCTTTGTGACATAAAGTTCTATAAATGTATGTAGCCTTTTCAGATTGGCTCCTTTTGCTTAGCAATATGCATTTAATATTCATCTATGCTTTTATGTGGGCTAATAGCTCATTATTTTTTTTATCACTGGATAGGATCCCATTGTATGGACGTACCACAGGTTACCTCTTCACCTATTGAAGGATATCCCAGCTGCTTCCAGTTTTTGGTGATTATGAATAATGCTACTGGTGATTATATTGGTGATTATGAAAAACGCTTCCCAAAACATATGCAGGTTTTGGGTACACATATTTTCAACCAGCTGGGTCAAAACATAGGAATACAACCGTGAGATTATATGGTAAGACAATGGTTAGCTTTATACAAATCTGCAAAACTGCATTCCAAACTAGCTGTACCTTTTTTCATTCCCACCAGGTATGAATGATAGTTCCTGTTGTTCTTCATACTTAAAATTTCTTCTGCATACTTATTGCCAGCAATAAGTATTACTGGCTTGGGGTTTTTTAAATTATTATTTTAGCCATTCTCAGAAGTATGTGGTGGTAACTCATCTTGGTTTAAGTAACACTCCGTATTTACCACTCCCGCCACACACACATTTTAACATTGCTGAAATAGATACAGGTCTTATAAGCCCTATGTATATTTAATGTAGTGTTTCTGGTGCTGCCTGTGAAATGCTATGGCTCATCTTAGAACAAATGATGCTTTATAATGTACATAGTGCAAAGGGAATGTGACTTTCAGGGACTGAAGTAGGACATCAAACTTGTGTTTTGCCTCTCTCATGAAGTTGTTAATTGGAATTATATTTGGTTGCAAGTAACGGAATTTTTTTAAGTTTATTCATTTATTTTCAGAGAGAGAGGGAGACAGAGAGTATCCCAAGCACTAACAGTGTAGAGCCCAACGTGGGGCTCGCACTCACAAACTGTGAGATCATGACCTGAGCCAAAATCAGGAGTTAGGATGTTTAACCGAATGAGCCACCCAGGTGCCCCAACAGAATTTTTGATTAACAGTTGATGAAATAAATAGAGTTTTGCTTCCCTCATACAATAGTCTAGAGAAAGACAATTACTAGTATTAATTCAATTGCTCAGGAATGAAGTCAGAAATTCAGAATCTTTTATATTTTGACTCTACCCAAGTATTTCACTTCATGGTTGTAGGATTCCTCCCCTTGCAGACTAGATGTAATGTCTATTTTTTTTAATATTTACTTATTTTGAGAGACAAGGAGAGCATGCATGCAAGTGAGCAGAGGAAGGGTGGAAAGAAAGGGAGAAAGAACCCCAAGCAGGCTCCACACTGTCAGCACAGAGCCCAATGCAGGGCTCGATCCTACAAACTTTGAAATTATGACCTGAGCTGAAATCAAGAGTCAGACACTTAACCAACTGAGCTATCCAGGCACCCTGTAGTGTCTATTTTTAATACAAGAATTAAAGGTGGGGAGTTATGTCAAAAAAAGTTTCAGAAATAGCCAGTTTACTAATTGTCACTGCTGAAACTTGGCTACAAGAGTACCCACAGCTGCATTGGAGGCTAGGAAAGTAAGTGTTCAGCTGACTGATATTTCAGCCTGAACCAAACTGGGCTTCAGGTAGCAAAGTAAATGAGGACACATGACTAGGCAACTAACAGAATTTGAATTTGGAGAGGATGTAAGAGAGGAAATGAGTATTTTGAAACCTTCCTTTACACTAACAGTCTTAATGACTACTATTCATTTTTTTTAATTGTTTTAATGTTCATTTATTTTTGAGAGAGAGAGACAGAGTGCAAGCAGGGAGAGAGAGAGGGAGACACAGAATCCGAAGCAGGCTCCAGGCTCTGAGCTGTTAGCACAGAGTGCAACACAAAGACTGAATTCACAAACTGTGAGATCATGACCTGAGCCAAAGTTGGCACTCAACCAACTGAGTCACCCAGGAGTCCCATGATTACTACTCTTTTCTGACTAACCTTCATCAAAGTAAGATATTTTTGTTAAATTGGATAAAATATATCACACTGGCTTAGAAAGTTTAGAGATGGAATAGATTTATAGAGGTGGAAATAAAATGGGACTTAGAAAATCAAATTTCAAGGTTTGTCACTGGCTTTCACTAGCTTCTAAACATTCCATAAATTATATTATCATAGCATCTACTTTCTTTACTTATAAAATCCCTGTTTGCCATGGATAACACTGTTTCCTGTGTGTCAAGTAATTTAGGATTATGTCTTGGACATTGTCAGGACGTGTGATAAAGAATGACTTCTGTTATATTCTTCTGAAGATTATCAACTTTTTTTTTTCTGATTGCTTGTTTGTTTAACCAGGCAGTCAACTAGGCTGATTTCAGTCTGCAAACTCTGTCTCCTCTGCAACTGGCACCAGCTGAAATTCTAGTTCAGTTCTTTTAGCTTTAGCTGGAGTGCTTGAAGTCTGCCTCATACATGCATAATTCAGGGATCAGCCTGATATTAAGGTGGACTCCCTACACAGAATTTGGAGCTCTCCTTCTCCCACTTTCTCTTTATAGCTCCTTTGGTTATACTGGAGTCTATCCCCTGTCTTCAAGCCAGTAAAACTATAGCTTCTCTGCTAGTGTTAGCTACTCCTCTCTGATTCAGTCTGGGGTCTGACTTCAGGCTAAAAGTCATAAAAATATGGGAAAATCCTCTGATGCTGTTCCTCTCTTCCAAGTGTCGATCCCCTTCCATAACGAGCCTATTTGAGGAAATGGTCTAGTTTGGGTAGTTGTTTTTTTTAACATTTGCATAGAGTGTGTAATTTTTATTCGAAGAGGTGGTTTGATAGGAATTGCTCAGTCATGACCAGAATCAGGACCTCAGCTTTGTCATCTATAACATGGGGAATAATAATTATATGTGTCGCGGTTCCTTTTGGAATTATGTCTGTCAAATAAGATAAGACATATGAAAACTGTTTGTGAACTGTACAGTTGCATTCAGCAGTAATTGTGCAGATTAGAAAATTCAGGCCCAGTGAGACGAGCTGACAGTTGAAAACACAGATCTAGTCAGTATTAAAGGAGGATAACAATCTATATGTCCCAAATCCCGGTCTAGTCCTATTTCAACTATGCCATGCAATTTGCTCCTTTCTCAAAATTTGTCCTCAAGGTACAAGACAGCCATCAGATTTATCCAAATTTGGTGAAACATTAGGCAATTCAGTGAATCAAAATTAGCCAGAGTGGTTTTTTGCTTCAGTAGACTAGTTGACTGACCAAAACAGTTTCTCCAATATCAGCTTATAGAAGTAGCTAGCTCTATAACTATAGAGCTCTACATAGCTCTATATAGCTCTATAACTATAACTATAACCTTCAGCTCAGGTCATGATGAGCTCAGCTCAGGTCCTGAGTTCGAGCCCCACATCAGACTCAGTGTTGTCAGCACAGAGCCCACTTCGCTCTGCCCCCAGTCTGTCCCCCTCTCTCTCTGCCCCTCCCCAACTTAAACTCTCTCAAAAATAAAACATTAAAAAAAGAAAAGAAGTAGTTAGAGAATCAGAAATGGCAAGCTAGAGGGGCGCCAGGGTGGCTCAGTCGGTTAAGCAACCAGGTTCGGCTCAGGTCATGATCTCATGCTTTGTGGGTTTGATCCCTGCACTGGGCTGTGTGCTGACAGTTCAGAGGCTGGAGCCTACTTCAGATTCTGTGTCTCCCTCTCTCTGCCCCTCTCCTTCTCGCTCTGTCCCTCTCTTTGTCTCTCAAAAATAAATAATATATTTAAAAATTAAAAAAAAAGAAACGATGAGCTAGGACTTTTGCTGGCTAAACAGGAAACGAGCTTCTCAGAGGTAGGAGATGCTCATAGGCTGTCCTTTGTGACTTCTCACTTCCCTCTGAGCACCCCATGTCCCCTTTTCCAACTCTAGGTTGGTCTACACCCAGTATTTATAAGAGAGATAAAATGGATCCTTTTTCTCTTGCCTCCTCTTTTTTTATATTGGATACTACCAATTGAAAATAAAGTCTCCTTTGAGCAAGGTTATGCATTACTTTATTTTTGCCTATTATGCCAGCTGAGACATCACACAGTCTGGGTGGGAGCAGGGAGGGGAGTATGGGGTGTCTTTTCCCTGTGGGCTCCTCCAGCAAGAAAGTCACAGGGATCACCCAGATTCTCGCTAAAGCTGGGTGAATTATTCTGGGCTCTCTGTCCCTATGAACTGGGGTGAAACAAGATGTGAACAGCACAAAGAAGAAACTTTTCATGTTTTATCAAAATGTATTAGAGAAGCACCTGGAAATCTTCAAATTGGATACTAAAATCAATGGGGAAAAAAATCTGCAGAACATAAGCAAAGTCTCTTAAGCAGCCACAAACTTTAAAACTCATTCATTTTAATAGTTACCAGCTTATTGCTAGCGCAGCTTTTAGCTAAGTTGTGCAGACTATGCAAACCTTTTATCTTTGTCTAAATAATTCCACACATTTTATTGATCCTGCTCAGAACATGTGACTAATTACTTTAAGACCTTGTGCTTGGGAGTCAGACTCCCAAAGCAGGCTTTCCCAGGGTTGCATTTGGCCAACCTTGAAGTGGCATGCAAATACTCAGGCAGCCAGCTGGATACTTGGATTTCCTAGACCAGTGTCTTTCAACCTGTGGTCCATAGACCAACAAGGTCAGAATCTCCGGATGCTATTTAAAAATGAAGATTCTGGCTTCCAAACTATGGCATGGGGATCTTCTGAGAAGGGTGGAGGACAGAAACCTGGATCTTTAACAAGGGCTAAAAGCTGTTGTGAAAATGGACATTTCCATATGAGGTCTTATATATAATGAAGGACAGCTTGTTTTGATGGTCAGATTGGACCTTTGGAGATGTATTTACAAGATTTCCGGTTCGCAGCATGATAACCTGAAAAGGGACTCTGACTTTCAAGGTGTACCCATCAGGGACTGAAGCTTTTCTACTTGCCAGTTTATCTCATACTGATATGCCTTCCTTAGAAGAACACACGACAGCCTTTGTCCAGGTGAAATGTGAATAAAATCTGAAATCCTTAGAAAGCACATTCTGAAGGCACCTGGGTAGCTTGGTCGGTTAAGCGTCTGACTTCAGCTCAGGTCATAATCTCCCTGTTCCTGAGTTCAAGCCCTGCATCAGGTGCTGTGCTGACAGCTCAGAGCCTGGAGCCTGCTTCGGATTCTTTGTCTTCCTTGCTCTGTGCCCCTCCTCCGCTCATTCTCTCTCTCTCTCTCTCTCTCTCAAAAATAAACATTAGAAAAATCTTTTTTAAAGAATGTACATTCTGACAAGTCTTTAGACATTCATTCAACACATAATTATCAAGCATCTATCATGAGTAGCCATTGTTCCCGGCAAGAGAAACATAGTAATGAACAAGACAGATGAGGTCTCTGGCCTCATGTAGCTTATATGTTAGTGAAAAGAAACCTGCATCTACATATACATGCAGACAAATATATATTCAGGCTGAGGAATAAAAGGAACAGGAGGATGACCTACGGAGTGAATCAGGTGAGGGAGAGAGATTTACCTAGAACATTGCAAACAGGACCTCTGAGAGGTTTGGTCTGAAGAATGAGTCTATCCAATATTTCAGGCACAAGGAACAGTGAATACAAAAGCTAAAGACATGGAAAGGAGGTGAGTGTAGTGAGACCCTGGTGACCAAAGGGAAGCATTAGGAGAGGAGTCTTGATAGTAAAGGAGGTAAAGCCAGAAGATAACTATGCCAGCTTTTCAGTACAACTAGTCCATTATCTAACATGCTTGCCTAAAAATCATCCAATTCTCAGGGATCGTAACTCACTTTCCACTTACCACTGACTAAACCCCAGGCATTTTACATTCTGTAAACAGAGAGATAAATTTGGAGAGAACTGACAAATGGATTTTTGCCAGGGTGAGCAAATATTCCCAAAGGCTATGGTTTTATTTCTCTGTGGTGTTTTACCCATATTGTATCTCGCTTAGCATTTACTTCAGTTTTCTTTGCTTTTATTTTTCTACTGATCTTCAACGACACATCTGTGTCTCATATCCTTTGAACCAACTCTGTTATCTCACTGGGTTCCTCACCCATGAGTCAAAGAAATGTTGGAAAATCAGGCATAGGCAGTTGGAGAGACAGAAAAGAAGTGTTCGCATGGGGGTTCAACATAGTCATTGGGTATGCCTTTCGGGGTGAGGGTGTGAAGGAGGGATGGTGGCCATGGAAAGACTGCTGGAGGCCTACTTCAGTAGCCCAAGTGAGAGGTAAAGCAGGCAGAAGAAGGGAGAGGACTGCGGAGACAGAAAGAAATGGATTGAGTTGAGAACCAACTTTTAACCAGCTACTTATCAAGGCTTGGATTGAATAGGGCTCATGGGAATAAATAAGTTCTGATGAGGAACAGTGGGGGGTAAAAGAGGGGAAACATCAAGAAACAATTCTATTAGAGCATGACATTCTTTGGAGGGAAACACACAGCCTGAGATCATTATGTCGGACACGAAACAACACACCTTTCTGATGGGTAAGAAATAAGGCTCTTGTGTCCCTTCCTTCTAGTCCTACATGGAATGTCCAGACAAACAGATGGGAGAAAAATAAAATATAAACTAAGATCGTAAAGCAGAAACTGAAGGCTTATTAAACTTCAGGGTTAGAGTTTAAAAACAGCCTTAAATACACTGTATTCAATGCATGAGCAGAAAAAACATTAGAACTCTCGAGAAGACATACTAAAAGCACTTCATGGATCGACAAGTTGAGAGAAGCAAGAAATCTACTTTACTTAATATGTTTAGGAAACATATGAACCTACGGCTCAGCATTTTCTCCCAGCCATGATTTTCAGAAACAAATTTAGGGAAGGAATTGTGGAATCTTTGATTTGTTTACCGAACCACTAGCAAATTCTGTTTTAGAATATTCACAAAAATCTCCACATCACTGTCCCCAAGTTCATGTACTCTTCCAACTGAATTCCAATACAATCAAACAACTTTTCTTATGTGTATTCCCTTCTTTTATGTCAGGAGCCAATTGTTTCCTCATTCTATACTGTGGCTCTGACTTTTCTGACAGCAAAGCCATAGACTGTTAAGAGAGATTACCATAGAGCCATACCGAAAGAGAATGTACTCTGGTCAAGGATGAGTTGAATTTTGTCCATAAAAGCACACATGCCCTCAAAGCACCTAGAATCTGACTTACAAATGGGAAGCCCATGTTCAGATTTAGCTTCCATGCATTATACGTCAAAGTTAAAACAAACAGTGGTAAATTACAAAGACAGAACAAAGATATTCTGTCATTTTGGTACATGTAGTAAGCACCAAAGAAAAAGGACCCGTATATCAACAGAATCACTGTTATGTAGTTACTGAACCTTCATGAGCAGGAAGTGATTACTCAGTGCTGAAGGTCTGGACTTATTACGTAACATATCCATCAAAGCCAAGGTGATGAAGGATAAGCAGCTTCTGAGATCATCATGTCAGTTAATAGGTACAAGAGCACAAAACAAAAGAGATTAAGAAAGCCAATGTGTTTTATTGATAGAGTCAACCTCGTCTCTCACCAAGGCAAAATACTCATTCAGCCAGCAACCCACTAAAGCTGCTTAGAAAAATACATCTATGCCCCAGGTGAAGACCTAACATGCACTTGTATAGGATAGCACAATCAGCAAATTCATTCATGAAGGTCAACGAGAAGGATTTGCTTGAACTAAAAAAATCACAATTTCTTCTCTTTTTTTAAATCATGATTTCTTAAAAGAGCAGAACAAGATAGTCTTAAAATAAAGACAAAGGATTTTATTTCATTTAGAAAACCCCTTGAGTTCAAGAAAAACCTATACTGAAGCTTATAAACGTTCAATTAAGAAGGTGTTCCATAGGAGCACCTGGGTGGCTCAGTCGATTAAGCGTCTGTCTCTTCATTTCAGCTCAGGTCAGGATCTCACAGTATGTGGATTCGAGCCCTGCATCAGGCTCTGCACTGACAGAGTGGAGCTTGCTTGGGATTCTCTCTCTCTCTCCCCGCCATCTCTGATCCTCCCCCACTTGTGCTGCCTCTCTCTCTCAAAATAAATAAATAAACTTTTTTTAAAGGAGGAATTGCATAAATAATTCTAGTCCAAGTACCTCCTTCCAGTTCTTTCCACAAACTGATTCTTTTCCTGTGTGTGAGTCTCTCTATCTTATGGTAGCCAGATTTGGCAAGTAAAAATACAAAACGCTCAGTTAAATTTGAATTTGAGATAAGTAACAAATAATATTTATAATGTGTGATAGCTTGTGCTAGGTCTACAATTACTTGTTGATACCTCAAATTCAAATTTAACTGGGCTTCCTGTATTTTTCCCAGCAAACTAGTGTGCCTATGTACGTCTCTATGTATTGTCTTCTTGTTATCTACTGTTCTTAACACAAGGACAGATAACATTTGCACATCTGATATCCTTAGAATTATATGTCCTATGTGGTCATCAGGTGGAGGCCCAGACTCTATATCATAAACTTCTGGTACCCAGTGGCTTTCTGGTTGCCCTCAGCTTCTAGCTGCCAGCAGAAATTGGGAATCATGCCCCATTCAAGATAACCCTTTTGCTGGGCTACAATGTCTTCCTGCTCTTGATGAATGACTTATTTCCCACCAATGGTACCTCCCTCATCAGTGTCTACTTTGCCCTATGTCTGTCCCTGATGGTGATCAGCCTGCTGGAGACCACTTTTATCACCTACCTGCTGCACCTGGCCACCACCCAGCCCCCACCCATGCCTCAGTGGCTCCATTCCCTGCCCTTTTACTGCACCTGCCCAACAAAGTGCTGCCCCACTGCACCCCAGAAGAGAAATAAAGCCTTGGGCACCCCCCCCCACCCACCACTTGGTGTGAAGGAGCCTGTGGAGTTAGTGGGGAAGATGCAAAGTCCCAGATAGGCAGTTAAATGGGTGTCCTGGGTCATCAAGGGCCCAGCAGAAAGATGAGATTCAGAAACCACACTTGGTCAGTCTGTGGGTGTAGTTCAGCCACATGATGGACACCTTGCTCTTCCGCCTCTACCTGCTTTTCATGGCCACCTCTGTGGTCACAGTCATCATCCTCTGGAACACCTAGGCATGATGTCTATTTGCTCCTGCAGACCCCAACCCAGAGCTGCTTGTGGCTTCCAGAGACGAGCTAGGTCTTTGCCCCTTGTTGAGTATTGACTGTCATAGCCCAAAGGTAACCAGTTCCCTCTTGCATTCCATGCACCTCAATGCAGCCCAACCTCAGTGCAGTCTCAACCCAACTCTAGACATTTTCCTCTTGGATCTGCATTCTGTTGGCTTCCCGCACTCCCCTCATGTAGTTCTACAGCCCCTTTATGTCTTCTGCATAGCAGTCCCACCTCCTCTGCTTCCTTACTTGTCCCAATAAATCACTCTGCCAGAAAAAAAAATTACAGAATTTAGAGCAGGAAAGCACTTAGACACAATATAGTTTAATGATTTTATTCCACAGTTAAGGAAACTGAGACTCAAATAGATTAAATGACTTGACCAGATCCCATACCTAGTTACTATCCTATTTGGAGAAAGAACTGGGATATAGTTGTCCTGGCTCCCAGTTCTTTCTCTTTCTAGAATATATTTTCTCTCTTAAATCTGAAGTTCCAGTTGGTTTTTCAGTGATACATTTGGACCAGACTGATGCTTTCATTTAAATGGGTACACCTATATACAAATCATTTGGTTTCTGTATACAAGACAGAACACACGTGCATGCACACGCACACACACTGCACAAACCAAAAGGAGAGTTTCAAAGCAACATGTTATGTAGTCAGAACATTTGTTGTTTGAGGCTTCCCAATATCCATCCTTCATTTAAGTATTAGCATCCAAAATTCCTTTTAGGGAAGGGCCTTTCTCCCTGCTGAATAAAGTCTAATGGGACCATTGATGAGGGCATCCTTCCTTAGCCAATGAGTGGGCACATGACCAAGCTAAGCCAGGTGATGGTTGTCATTTCCCAGCCCTTTCTTAGCCTCCATTTTTAATTTTGAGAGGATAAATAGAATATTCCTCCACCCCCACCCTACTCCAGACAGCAAGATGGTTGCAGATGATTTACTGCATTGGAAGTGACTGGGCAAGACAATAGAGTAGTTCATATTTGCAAGACCCTTTGGAGCTAATTGTTTCCTTCTATGTAAAGCCCAGTGCTTCAACTCCTTCACACTCTTCCAATCTCTTCCAATACATTATTTGCTTAGCTTTAAGAAGCAGAGTTAAATTGTTACCTGACAAAAGCTGTAATCACCAAGACAGCATGGTATTGGCACAAAAACAGACACATAGACCAATGGAATAGAATAGAAACCCCAGAACTAGACCCACAAATGTATGACCAACTCATCTTTGACAAAGAGGAAAGTGCATCCAATGGAAAAAAGACAGTCTCTTTAACAAATGGTGCTGGGAGAACTGGACAGCAACATGCAGAAGATTGAAACTAGATCACTTTCTCACACCATTCACAAAAATAAACTCAAAATGGATAAAGGACCGGAATGTGAGACAGGAAACCATCAAAACTCTAGAGGAGAAAGCAGGAAAAGGCCTCTCTGACCTCAGTCGTAGCAATTTCTTACTTGACACATCCCCAAACGCAAGGGAATTAAAAGCAAAAATGAACTACTGGGACCTCATGAAGATAAAAAGCTTCTGCACAGCAAAGGAAACAATCAACAAAACTAAAAGACAACCAGTGGAATGGGAAAAGATATTTGCAAATGACATATCGGACAAAGGGCTAGTATCCAAAATCTATAAAGAGCTCACCAAAATCCACACCCAAAAAACAAATAATCCAGTGAAGAAATGGGCAGAAAACATGAATAGACACTTCTCTAAAGAAGACATCTGGATGGCCAACAGGCACATGAAAAGATGCTCAATGTCGCTCCTCATCAAGGAAATACAAATCAAAACCACACTCAGATATCTCCTCATGCCAGTCAGAGTGGCCAAAATGAACAATCAGGAGACTATAGATGCTGGAGAGGATGTGGGGAAATGGGAACCCTCTTGTACTGTTGGTGGGAATGCAAACTGGTGCAGCCACTCTGGAAAACAGTGTGGATTCCTCAAAAAATTAAAAATAGACCTACCCTATGACCCAGCAGTAGCACTGCTAGGAATTTACCCAAGGGATACAGGAGTACTGATGCATAGGGGCACTTTTACCCCAATGTTTATAGCAGCACTCTTAACAATAGCCAAATTGTGGAAAGAGCTCAAATGTCCATCAACTGATGAATGGATAAAGAAATTGTGGCTTATATACACAATGGAATACTACGTGGCAATGAGAAAGAATGAAATATGGCCCTTTGTAGTAACGTGGATGGAACTGGAGAGTGTGATGCTAAGTGAAATAAGCCATACAGAGAAAGACAGATACCATATGTGTTCACTCTTATGTGGATCCTGAGAAACTTAACAGAAACCCATGGGGGAGGGGAAGGAAAAAAAAAAGAGGTTAGAGTGGGAGAGAGCCAAAGCATAAGAGACTCTTAAAAACTGAGAACAAACTGAGGGTTGATGGGGGGTGGGAGGGGAGGGTGGGCGATGGGGATTGAGGAGGGCACCTTTTGGGATGAGCGCTGGGTGTTGTATGGAAACCAATTTGACAATAAATTTCAAAAAAAATCTGTAAGGTGAAACTTTAAAATAAGGGGAAAAGAGAATTTTATGACAAGTTAGTAGAACAAAATGATAGGGAATCTAAATCTCAATTGGTACTTGGTTTATCAGTAATTATAGGATATAAGTGATGGATGTGAGGATATTTTTGAAAGTGTGTAGACAGGTAGGACTGTGATCTGGAGGACCAAAATCAGGAGAAGGGAAAATAATTCTCCACCTGGAACTTGAAGTTACACAGTCTTCCAGGAAGCCATATAAGACACACACACACACACACACACACACACACACAAACACATGTATATAACTTATCTAAACCCTTATATAAACATAAGATAAGGGCACCTGGGTGGCTTTTTTGGTTGAATGTCTGACTTGGGCTCAGGTAATGATCTCATAGTTCACGAGGTTGAACCCCACATCAGGCTCACTGCTGTCAGAAGAGAGCCCCTCTCTCTCTCTGCTCATGCTCTCTCTCTCTCTCTCTCTAAAATAAATTTAAAAAATTAAAAAACTGTAAGATAAATTTGTAGTTTTATAAAATATCATTCTTCATTTTTGTGAAATTTAAATGCTTGAAAATTTGGGATTAAAATCTAAGATCCAAAATAATTTTTACATTTTTTTCATTTGTTCATATTGTTTTATTGATAATACTTCCAGGTTTATAAGCTGTATGTTTAACAATATCTGTTGACAGAAATGCTAGTATTTCTAATTTCAACTGACAGTGTCTAGAGAAAATTTTAACGTTCAAGAGATTCATGAAGATTTTTATCTTACTAACTTGAAAATGATACTCAACAGTCAATTTCCCTCAGTAATTCTTGTGGTTTTAAAATTCTTAAGTGTGTGCCACCCTACATGTTATACACATTCTATGTGTGTAGCATCATATTAAACAAATACTACAGCCTCTGAATATTATTCTTCTCCGTATTTTCTCATTGTCTTCTATAATGACAGTTTGGGGCTATAGAAACTGGTTTCATAATATGCTAATACTATATGTACAAAGGCCATATGTACATATGAAGATGAACATATGGGGAACAAAAGAGGGGTCAGCCAGGAACAAATTCTTAATTATAGAGAACAGACTAAGGGTTACTGGAGGGGAGGTTGGCAAGGGGGATGGATTAAATGGGTGATGGGTATTAAGGAGGGCACTTGTGATGAACACTGAGTGTTGTGTGTAAGTGATGAATCACTAAGTTCTATACCTGAAACCAATATTACGCTGTATGGTAACAGAAGTTTAAATAAAAACTTGAAAAAATAAAAAATAAAAAAAATAAACTGCTACCTGACAGGGGAAAAAAAAAAAGAAGCAGAGTTAGTTTCTGTTGTTTTCAACAAAGGAACTGTGATTGACACATAGTATTTATAGATTCCAAAAATGTTGGCCTGGAAAGAACTTTCCATGTCATAGGCAATCCATGAACTGAGGAAGGTAAAAGAAAAAATACCAAGTCACTGATATTTAAAATATATACCTTTCCTGGCACCTGGGTGGCTCAGTTGGTGAGGCGTCCAACTTCAGGTTAAGTCATGAGCTCACAGTACTTGAGTTCAAGCCCTGCGTCGGGCTTTGTGCTGACAGCTCAGAGCCCGCTGCCGATCCTGTGTCTTTCTCTCTTTCTGCCCCACCCCTGCTTGCACTCTGTCTCTGTCTCTCAAAAATGAATAAATGTTAAAAAAAATTTTTTTAATATATACCTTTCAATTATGTAGATGTAAAACGGATCTGAAAATAAATGTCCAACTGCACAAAATCAAATATAAAACTCAAACTGTTATGTAGATTGTCATTAGTATGCTTCCAAAGACCTAAATACAAAAAGTAAAATGATAAAGTTTTTAGAAGAAACAAAAGAGAAAATTGCTTTTACCTTGGGTTAGGCATAGGTTTCTTGAAAAGACACAAAAACCATGAGCCATTTAAAGAAAACACCAATAAATTGGACCTCATCAAATCTGCAAATTTTTATCCTTCAAAAGACACTGTTCAAGAAATGAAATGACAAGCCCAAGCCAGAGACTGGGGGAAAAGCTTTGCAAAGAATATATCTGATAAAAGATTTGTACCTAGGATATTAAAAAAAAAAACTCTCAAAATTCAATAAAAAAAAACAATAAAAAATGAGCAAAAGATTTGAACAGACCCTTCACCAAAGAAGACATACAGATGGCAAATAGCACATGAAAAGATGTTCAACATCAGTAGTTCTTAGGAAAATGCAAATTTAAAATAGAGTTTAAAAAAATCTCACAACCAAAAGGATGCTAAGGATTCATAATAACTTATTGTGATTTGGTATTCTACATAGCATCCTAGAACAGAATTTGGGAAAAACTAAGGAAATCTAAATGAAGTATGGACTTTACCAATATTGATTCATTAGTTGTAACAAATATACCATACTAATGTAAGAAGTTCATAATAGCGGAAACTGGAAGCAAGGTATATGGCAACTTTTTGCATTCTCTTCTCAATTTTTCTGTAAATCAAAACTGTTCTAAAAAAAAAAGAAAAGTCTATTGGAAACACACATTTATCTGAATGGCAAAAATTAAAAAGCGTGGCTACACCAAGTGTTAACGAGGATGTGGAGAAATCATCACTCTCATATACTGCTGACAGGAAGTACAACACATTGTAAAAATATTAGACAAAAAAATCTTATTTATATATTAAAAAAACTTGTATCTAGAATATACTCTTTAAGCTCTTGCACTAATAAGAAGACAACTCAGAAAAAAATGGACAGATTTGAATACATACTTTATCAAAAAAGGTATACAAATCTAACACATGAAAAGCCACTCAACATCATTACTTATTAGGAAGACACAAATTAATAACCACAATAAAATATCACTATACTGGGGCACCTGGGTGGCTCAGTCAGTTAAGCATCCGACTCTTGATTTAGGCTCAGGTCATGATCTCACAGTTTGTGAGATCGAGCCTGGAGTCAGACTGCACTGATAGTGAAGAGCAAAGCCTGCTTGGGATTCTCTCTCTCTCTCCTCCCCTTCCCAGCTCGTGCATGAGCATTCACTTGTGTGCACTCTCTCTCTGTCTCTCACAATAAATACTCTCTCTCTCTCTCTATGTATGTGTGTGTGTGTGTGTGTGTGTGTGTATAATTACACTGCTAAAATGGCTACATTTTAAGAGATTTTTGGTACCAGCTACTGGGGAGGGTGCAGAACAACTAGAACTTCCAGGTACTATCGATGGAAATGCGAAATAGTATAATATCATAGACCATTTGGAAAGCAGTTGGCTAGTTTCCCATGAAAAGACATTTACATTTACCATGTGACTCAGCATTCCTCTGCTATATATTTATCCAAGCTATAGGAAAACATATGTCTATATAAAGACTGGGATGTGAGTGTTCACAGCAGCTTTGTTCTAAAAGCCAGAAACTGGAAATAACCCAAATATTTATCAACAAATGAACAGACTGAATAGATAAACAAGTCGTAGTATAATCATACAATGGAATATTACTCAGAAATAAAGGAATGAACTACTGATACAAGCAAAAATATCAATGAATCTCAAAACCAACACACCAAGTCAAAGAAGCTGGACAATAAAAGCTATATACTACGTGTTTCATCTAGCTGACATTCTGGAAAAAGCAAAACCATAGGGAAGAAAATCACACCAATGGTTATCAAAGGCTGAAAGATGGGGAGAGAGGACTGATTTGCAAAAGGTATGATAAGTCACTTTTGGGGCTGAAGAAAATATTATAGATCTTGATGTTAGTGGTGGTTATACATTTGACAAAACTCATTGAACTATCCACATGAAAAGGGTGAATTTTACTGTATGTGAAGAATTCCACCAAATACCTAAAAAAAAAAAAACTGAGGCAAATACTGGAAAGTTCCAGGATAAATATTAAAATTTGACATATGTTAGTGAAAACATAAAGACATTCCCAAGGTATTAAGGCCGAAGACTCTAAAACGTGAATAAAAATCTATGTGGTAAAGGAGGGGAGTAACGGACGTGTGCAGAGAGTATTTTAAGTAGGCAGTGCAGTACACACATAAGATTAATGATGGCAAGAAATATGGCCTACCGCGATCTGGGGAAATGACAATTAGCGACAGGGTTGGGCATAAAAGCAGTGGTAGGCATAGACAGGAGCAAAATTTAACAGTATCGGGTACAAAAGATGGGGTACAGGTTTCCAGCTTACTGAGCTGAATTGACAGTGGTAACATCTCCTAAGGCAGGGACACCAGCTTTGCAAGGGAAGATCATGACTTTGTTCTTGTATATGTCGAATATAAGGTTCCTTAAAGTACACAAATATGACAAGTAAGACAATCAAAAAATTGGGATTCAATCATATGAAATTACTAATATTCAAACCACCTTGATCTACAAAAGGCAACTCATATGTTTGGATCCAGTAAGTTCCTGGAGCTCCTACCCAACTGAGTGACATTATTGACTTTATAAAAAAATTTTTTAAAAAAGCAAGCAACAATGAATATTCTTCAAGTGTAATTATTATAGCAACACGCTTCATAACAGAGAGTCTTTTATGAAGGATATAGAAGTTTCAACATTGCACATGATGTGAAACAGTCTTTATGCATCAGGTATTTTTGGCAGTAGTTATTAATCATTTTCTTTCAAGACAAAGTAATTATGATCCATCATAGCAGTTGATATAAATAACTAAAGGAATTTAGGGGAAGAAAACAATTCGCCATTGGAGATTTGCCAAGAAATCAACTCTTCAAGTACAGCTCACAGCTGTGCCTCTGAGATCTGTTAACTGCCTCTACAAGTCAGACTCTGGCTTCTGTAACCACAATTAATCTATCCAATTCTTTCTGTTGTAATATCATATTGTTTAAAATTTTACCAAGTACTATTCAACTGTAGGTATGCACACTTAATCCAACCACTGACTCCACAACAAGAATAGGTTGCAAGAGACTATAAATAAAGGAGAAAAACAAATGTGTGACTCATTATATCAGAAGCATGAAGTTTGATCTATAAATATGCCATTTTCATTATATTGTCAAAGGTGGGCACAATATTACAAGTTACATTTGAAAAGTCAGCTTCTAGTTCTAATACTTGCTTGCTTGCTCTCTTGCTTTCTCATTCTCTCTGTCCGGAAATTACTGTGCCTCAGATGACTGCAGATTTATGGTTGAAACTATCCAAAGGTGCCAACTTATAAAATCAAAGACGTTGTTCTTTTGAGGAACAAGCGACTTCCATTTGAGTCTTATTTGAAGTCATTTATCTTACACATCAACAAAAATGATTTGTCATATGATCCACGTTGGAATTTCTTTGAGACATACGTTTTCAGTCTGCCATTCTATAATTAACAAGTAGAACCATCAAATCAACGAGACAGTAGCACTACCTAATAGTATGTATCCTCTGTTTATTATCATGTTTAGCAATTATATATTTAATAGGACAAGACTGGAAATCTGGATATCTGGGTTCTGCCTCTGCCAGTTCGGTTTTTGTACTGGTAAGTCTTTTATACTCCTAATAAACTGGTTAATTAAAAGTTAGTTAACATCTACATTTCCTTCCATTTCAAAACTTATGTGACGTTCTGAAAGTCTGCATAAATAGAAAAAGATAAACTTGAGATAATTACATGAGTACTGCACTTCTATAACTTTTCTACCAAAGTGACTCCAATGGCAAAGAGGAAGGTACACACCTCTCCTCAGTGACCATCCCATGGGTTGGTCTGGGACGGAGCCTGAGGCAACTTTCTGAAGCAAGATTTTTTTTTAAATTTCTAGATTGACCTTTAAATCCATTCTCCATTATATTCCATAATGTATCTACACTTGGCTTAATATAAAAATAATATGTTTTCGGGATGCCTGGGTGGCTCAGTCAGTTAAGCGTCTGACTTCGACTCAGGTCATGATCTCATGGTTTGTGGATTCAAGCCCCACATCAGGCTCTGTGCTGACAGCTCAGAGCCTGGAGCCTGCTTCAGATTCTGTGTCTCCTTCTCTCTCTGCCCCTTCCCCACTTGCACTCTGTCTCTCTCTCTCTCTTTCTCTCTCTCTCTCAAAAACAAACATCAAAAAAAATTTTTTTAATAATAAGATGTTTTCTAAATCCTAAAGCACAATGAACACTCTAGCAAGGTCTATTATGTTTACTGGGTAACACTGAATATTCCCCATAGACCACCTGATAATCCATAGCCTGTTTTGAGAAATATGTATAAGCATCAGAGAAAAGGAGTCTATGCCAGGACTAAAAACTCAAGGTTATGACACTTGGGCAGGAAACGCGTATGAGTGGCATAGGCTGGGGGTAGGGGTGGGAACTAGGGCAATCTCCAGATAACCTAAAAGAACACTTGTTAGCTCCAACCAGACTGTTGGCTAGTGTGGCCAAATATTCCACTTCTTTGAGGGAGGTGAAAAGATGAATTTTATATCAATTTTCTCCTCTCTGTTACACACAACATATACAAAATAAAACAGACCAGCTGTCCAGATTCAAGGCAAAGCCTTCCTGGTTTTGAGTCCTTAGTCCTAATGCCTGCTCCAGGAAATGAATTCAATTACACAGGAGAGAGAGCATCTCCATGGAGGATGGAATAGAAAAACATTTTCAAAGGGTCAGAGTGAAGGCTATGGACTTCTGAGGGCAGCAGTGGAATTTTCTCCCTTTCAGTTAGATCATTAAAAGCAGAAAAGACTTCAATTTTTCATAGTCATTATGGGCAGCTTAGCCCGGAGGCAGAAGGCTGGATCAGACAGGCTCTGGAGACTGACTTCCAGGATGATGGGAAAGTCGTGCATTTTATGTTTGCATTTAACCTTGGAATAATGACAACATATTTGCACACCAGGTCAAAAAGCTATGGCATATAAATGAAATATATTTAAAAGCCACATGAGTATTGAGTGCACCAAGCTATGGTCCATAGAGCAAACTACTGTATGGTTGCTTCAACCTTTGAGAAAGAAAACATAGGAGCTGCCACTGACATTCAGAAGCTGGTCTGGCACCCACAGCTATGCCATGTGATCCTTTTAGGGAACATTAACGAGCTCACGGCGTGCCAACCTCAGACAAACTTACTCTGAGACTATGGATTAAATGAGACAAAACTAGACCACTACCTAATTTTTCCTAAGCAGAGACAAAACTAAGGTCACAGTGCTACCCACAGGCACCCTCACTCTTGGCTAGGATGAGGGATGGCTATTTCTTTACCTGTTAGAGCTCTATGCTCATCCTAGTCTATAGGTAAGATTTCAATACCCAATTTCTCTATAGGTAAGATTTCGATATCCAACTATAGAATTGCTCCTGCTTTCTGACGGACAGTTTAGATAAAAGCCCAGCTTCTTTAGTCCTTCTGCCAAATTACCCAGTGAAAACTCAACTCCTATAGTAGATGTTAACATCCTTTTATGAAGACACCCAGAGTCCCCTCACAGTGTGTGTTCTCCCTCGTTGCAATGGGCAATGAACCTAACTCGTTTCACTACAGGTGTGCTCCTGCTGGGACCTGGCCAAAAGACACTGACACACATGTGAAAAATCAGCATGGTCTCCCACACAACCAGCCCATTCAGTCGAAAGGTGACAACTCTCAAGATGGCCGAAGTGATTCTGCCCAGCTATCATGCACTCTTCCACCAGATACGCTCTGGTCCTACTTCATTCCACTTCTGTTCCTTTTGTGGTGCTCGATTAGGCATTTTTTCTGTCTCTGATGAATTCAGAGGGTTTGCAGGCCTTTCTGAGATTCATTATTCAGATAGCATATAAACCAGTGTTTATACATTTACTTCTAGGTGACCTTACTCAAACCAATGAAGTAGGAGCATTGCTCTTAAAATGATCATATCGAGAGTGAAGACAGGTATTGTGGGGGAAACAAACAAACTTCAAGGAAAGCAATACAGGACACAATGTGGTCTGCATTCCCTTTCAGTTGCATAAAAAACAAGCAATTAATTTCCAAAATGCTATTAAGCATGGCATTTAACAAGAAGATATATTCCGCTTTGTGTGACTTCAGAAGGCAACAAATGGAGTCATGTCTAGAACAGGATGTAATCTGGCAAATTTGTAGTCACCAGGGAATAATTACATTCAGTTTGGGTAAATGAGTGTTAAGACAGTGAAATGTAAAACCAGGACAGCCAACATTATTAGAAGCCTGAAGCCTTTCCCTGACATTAATTCTGGTGTCAACACCGACGGAGGTATGCAGACATTCACTTCCAGCTGGAAATAACAATCAGAATTTTTAAACATTTATTATGGATTTTAAAGCAGAAACATAAAGACAAAACCAAAACAGTGGCCCACAATCCTGCTGACTTAGTGAACATGCACAGAAGAAAATCCCAACAAAATGGAAAAGTCACACATAAAATGTCTAGTCTTCCCTCTCATTTTCAAACTGTTTTCCCTCAATGTAACCCTGTTAATAATTTCTATGCATCCATTGAAAACATGAAAAATGTTTCAATGAGATATCACTGCATACTTGTTAGAACACCTTTACACAAGACAGACGGAGTGTAATTCCAAATGCAGGTAACTGCCGAGAAATCAAAGCTCTCATATGTCACAGGACAAAATGTAAAATGGTACAGCCACTCTGGAAAATGGTTTGGCAGTTCTTTCACACGATTAAACATGGACTTATTAAGTGACCCAAAAATCACACCCCTGGGGATTTATCCCAGAAAAATAAAAGCTTACATTAATACACACACACACACACACACACACACACACACCCTACGTGTAAATGTTCATGGAATCTGTATAATAGCAAAAACTGGGAACAACCAAACATTCCTGGATGAATGGCTCAACCAAATCTGATACGTGGAACATATAATGGAACATAATTTGCAGTAAAAAGAGCAAACTATTTATACATGAAACAACCTGAATGATTCTCAAAGACATTATGCTTAGACAAATAAAGAAGTCAGTCTTAAAAACCTGTACTATATGATTCCACTTGCATAACAACCTCAAAACGACAAAACTATAGAGGCTAAGAACATATAGAGCTGTCAGGGTGGGTAGGGTATAAAGGGACAGGATGAGGGAGATCCTTTGTGCTGATAGATCAACTCTATATCTTGATTATGGTGGTAGCTACACAAATATAAATATGGAATAAAGCTCCATAGAATTACACACACACACACACACACACACACACACACAGAAACACACACATACACAGAAATGTACATAAACTAAACATGATCTGTAATATTGTACTATTGTCAATTTTGTGGGTTTGATGTGTACTACAGGTACACAAGATGTTACCACTGAGGGATGTTAGATAAAGGGAATGCAGTCTACACTATTTTTGAGACCTCTTATGAGCCTATGAAGCTTCCAGAATAAAATGTTTTTTTAAAAGCTACATATATACCAACTATATAGGATTCTTTTGGCCACAGGTAGAAAATTCTAATTCAATCAGCTTAAAGGAATAGAAATATCTTACACTCCCAGCTAACAAGAGTATGGAAATAACTTAGCTCTGGGCACAATTAAGTGCTCATCAACATCCTCAAGGACTCAGGAATTTTCCATAGTTCTCCTCTGTCATTATTGGCACATGATCTTGGTCCCTTAGGCTGGCTTGTATCATGGCCTCAAGATGGATATTGAAAAAGAGTTATTGGGGCACTTGGGTTGCTCAGTTGGTTAAGCATCTAACTCTTGATCTCAGCTCAGGTGTTAATCTCAGGGCCGTGAGTTCAAGCTCTGTGTTGGGTCCCACACTGTGCATGAATACATACATACATACACACATACACACACACACACACACACACACACACATACATAGAGTTATCACATCCAGTGGTAGAGGGACTATTTCCAGTTAGTATCCATTTTAGTCATAGAAGCAAACATTTCCCTGAAGTCTTATGCTAATTTTCTCTTATGTCCCATTGGCAGGGTCATAAACCAACTCCTAACACAAACGCTAGGGTCAGGGGAGCTGAGCAAGGGGAGTCAGAGCAGGAGAAGGGTATGTAGGAAGGGAACCACCACGAATCATGAGCGACCCTTGGAGCACCAAACAAATGTCTATAACTAAGAGTTAAATAAGTTAAGGCACATGAGCACAACAAAATACCATACAGCTATAAAACATGAACTAGATACCCGTGGGTTAATATGGAATCTTCTCAAAAATCTAATATGAAATGAAATATAAGGTATAGAATCGTGTATATAATATGGTACCTGTTGGGCAAATTTTTTTAAGTAATACCAAACAATGTTGGCATTAAGGACTGAATATTTGTAGCCCCTCAAAATTCCTATGTTGAAATTCTTTTTTTTTCTTAATGTTAATTTTTGAGAGAGACAGAGTGTGAGTGGGGGAGGAGCAGAGAGAGAGGGAGACACAGAATCTGAAACAGACTCCAGGCTCTGAGCTGCAGCACAGAGCCGGACGTGGAGCTGGAACTCAAAAATGGTGAGATCATGACCTAGGCTAAAGTCGGATGCTTAACTGACTGAGCCACCCAGGTGCCCCCCTATGTTGAAATTCTAAACCCCAATGTGATTATATTAGGAGGTGGGGGACTTCCGTGGGTGCTTAGATCATGAGGGTGGAGCCCAACTGTCCACAGGCCAGGAAGCAGGCCCTCAAGTAGACACTGGATCTGTTGGCACCTTGATCTTGGACTCCCCAACCTCCAGAACTGCGAGAAATAAGTATTTGTTATTTAACCCCCTCCCCACCTCCCACTACCACTGTGGTATATTTGTGATAGCAGCTTGAGCCCCTGACCAAAACAGTTAATATATTCTAATTCCTTGCTCTTCATTCTTAACTTTAGAACCTCCATTTCATCCAGGAACACATACCATTCAACAGGGCAACTTCCTATATATTCATTAGTACCATTTGTGACAATTTAATAGATTGAAAATAGCACATCACTATTGTTTGAAGGTTTTGGGGGGCTTTGGGGGGGGTGGTTTTTTTGTTTTGTTTTGTTTTTTAAAGAAAGAGAGAGGAGGGGGAGGAGCAGAGAGAGAAAGGGAGAGAGAGAATCCCAAGCAGGCTCCACAGTCAGTGCAGAGCTCAACATGGGGCTCAATCCCATGACCCTGGGGCTCATGATCTGAGCCAAAATCAAGAGTTGGTTGCTCAATCGACTGAGCCACCCAGGTGCTCCTGAACCTAAGAATTTTTAATAATGAATGAAGTTAAACATCCTTCCATAGTCTTCAACATTTGACTTTATATTCTTTAACATTTTCAATCAAGTCATTTTTCTTCTACTTTTTGAATCACGTGAATTTTTTATAAACCTAAGAAAACTAACTTTTTAATCAGCCATAAAAGTTGCAGGTATTTTCTCCTTTGTGATTTTGTCTTTGTTTTTGATGATACAATTGGCAGGGCGCCTGGGTGGCGCAGTCGGTTAAGCATCCGACTTCAGCCAGGTCACGATCTCGCGGTCCGTGAGTTCGAGCCCCGCGTCGGACTCTGGGCTGATGGCTCGAAGCCTGGAGCCTGTTTCCGATTCTGTGTCTCCCTCTCTCTCTGCCCCTCCCCCGTTCATGCTCTGTCCCAAAAATAAATAAACGTTGAAAAAAAAAAAAAAAGATGATACAATTGGCTATGCAGAAGTTTCTACTTTTCAAATAATTAAATGTATCAAAGTTTTCCCTTTCTAGGTTTCTTGACTGCTTTGAAAAGCTTTTTCTGTAAGACTGTAAGTAAATCCACCCAGGCTGTCTCATAGAACTTCCCAGGGACAGAAATATCCTATACCTGCCTTAATCCAACATGGTAGCCACTAGCCCCAGGGGCTGTTGAGTCATTAGTTTGAGTGAGGAAGTGAATTTTCCATTTTATTTAAGTTTAATGAATTTTAATGTAAATAGCAACATGTGGCTAGTGGCTACCACCCTAGGCAATGCAATTCTAGAATCTTCATGGTTTCATTTTTTAAAATATCTAAATATTTGAGCCTTTAGAGATTTATTTGGACAAAAGGAGTGAATTACCAGGATTTAAATCAGTGATTGCTGTGTTTTATTGGGAACACAGGCCACCTTAAGATTCAAATGAAAGTTGTAGAAACTACCTCCAGAAAAATGAGTGTATGGAGATACAGACAGTATCCTGAAGCTTATATTCCAGTAGCATGAAATAAATACCCAAGTCAATCATAAATCAAGACAATTTCTGATGATGATCAGAGCAAGAAGGAGCTGAGACATGAGGTAGAGACTGACGGTGGGGAGGAGAGGTGGAAGGCACCACTTTAGGGAAGGCAGATAAGAAAGGCCCTTCTGGGGAGAGGAAATTTTAGCCAAAAGGTAAATGATGAGTTAGAAGCCAGACCCCAGGGGCGCCTGGGTGGCTCAGTCAGTCAAGCATCCAACTCTTGATTTGAGCTCAGGTCATGATCTCATGGTTTTGTGAGTTTGAGCACCACATCAGGCTTTACGCTGTCAACATGGAGCCTGCTTGGGATTCTCTTCCCTGCTCATGATCTCTTTGTGTCTCTCTCAAAATAAATAAACAAACTTTAAAAAAAAACAAAGAAAACAGACCCCAAAATGCTGGATGAAGAACCTTTAAGCTGAGGAACAGCAAGAACAAAGGCTTGGAGGCAGGAGTGAGGTTTGCTCCTTGGAAGGCGGAAAAGACTTCCAGGGTATAGCCCAGAGAACAAGGTAGGAGTTAGATGACATAACAGTGGAGGACGCAGGAGCCACATCAGCTCTCTTCTAAATTGTGCAATTTAAGATTAAACACAGTAAGTAAGGAGACAAAGTTCACACACGGTTGGAGGCGGTGGAATCGGGACACCAGTTACTCCAAAGTCTCTACTCTCCCCCTACGGCAGTGCCTGTCCTGGGGTGTCCTTCTGAGTCTAAGCTGCTCCTCTACTGCCTAAATAATTACACCTGATATGACCTTTACTCTTGCCTCCAGGTTTATTGCCTGCCCCCAAAATCTATCACCTCAACTACTGACATGTCCTCGGAGAAGCCATCCTGGCGTCTCTCCAAAAGCTCTTTGTGTCTGCAGTGCCCTCCCGTGCCACAGATGCCTGATAAACAGTAACTCACCCCTGACCTCCCTGAGCCTCTGCCTGCCCTGCAGCTCTAGCAGATACATTAACCTCTTCCCTCATAGCCCCCCTAGCTGGTGCATTCTGCCATGGACCTACTTACTACCGGAGATGGTACATTTTGGCAATATGCTGTCACTTCCAACTACATCTCAAGTCACTTAATCATGTCTTACTCATCTCAGCACATTGCCTGACACATACATCTTTTTTAATTCATGACTGAGTTAATGAATCAATTTCTACAGAAGAACACACTTCCCATTCTGTTCTCTGTTATGAACCATGACAAGCACACTACAGCACTCAGCTGATAATGGGTCTATTTGTCCTGAACTGTGAAGCTGAGGTCTAAACTGGTGTTTCAGCCACACTGCTGGCTTCCTAATATATTATGATAATGCTTTCAAGCTCCCCATATCGTCAATTGATGTCCTGCCTAATAAAGAGCCTATCATTTTTAGCATTCCCTTGAGTCCTCAGTTAATAATCATTCCATTTTCACCTGACATTCTAAAAAGCCCAATCTATTGTTGTCAAAACCCACACAGACTTGATACTTTGTACACATGCTACACTGAACATGCAGGAAGCTTAAAAATTTTTATATTGGCCAACATGATTTTCAAGCCATCACGTGAGTACCTAACAAAAAATTACCACCCCATTTAAGACAGATTCAAATAGCTTTGTCTTGAATGAATCTGTGGCTTAGTATGATCCAGCTTTCATTTTCTATGTCATGATTTGGTTTAATTTAACATTGATTGAGCAAGCTGAGTAAATATAAATTGATTTTTTTCAGGGATAATGCTTTGATCATTTGGCTCTATGTGTGGCTTATACCTGTTAGTCATTACAAAGATAAATCAAGAAACAGAATTGAAGCAATGTTATATACTCAGTGGGGAATCACTGGTCATGTAGCATGTGTGCACAAAGTGACCTTGTCAAATTAGCCATGGAAACATCAAGTGCTATGGAATTTAAAAGCAATGTAATCAGGTATCAGAGCAAAGGTCTACCTTAGACTACACAACTTAGAAAACAAGTTTATTGTCAGTACCTGGGTCTTTCCTTTCAATGTCCAGTCTACCCGTAAAACTACAGTAAAATTCCTGATAATGTCATCTGGTTGAAAAGTGTGCTACTGCCATGATATGTTCTACTGAAAGCACTCTAACTTGGAAGGGCCACCAACTGGCATCTGGAAGACCACAGAAAATGCCAAAGGGTCTAGAAAATGTGCCTTCGTTAGAATAGTTCATATGATTGTCATGTGTTGTCAAGATTATAAGAAACTTTGCTTTTGCTTCCAACATGGCCAAGTGGAACAGACTAGACCCGATTTTTGCAGATAACAACTATCAACTTGGGATAAAATACAAAAACAAAGCAAAACAAATTGGAAATGATTTAGCTACAGTAAAATGAATAAAGGAAGGGCTGAATCTGGAGGAGAGTCACTTGGAAGAAGGGAATCACAGTGTGAGCTACTCATGTATAGTTTTGGGCCTGAGAGTAGTCCATAGTCAGAACCATGCATTTCTCAAATCATAGCTTTCTCTTGCTCTAAATACACTATGGTTCCCTATATCCTTTATGATAAACTCAAAACTTTTCACCTATTCTTCAAAGGGCATCATGACAAGACCTGGATGCCTCTATAACTTTATATCTTTTTATGCAGCAGGCTTCCAAGTTTCTGGGCTTCTGTTCAGGCCAACTCCTTCTCTTGGGTACTGTATCCCATTTCCATTTGCTAGTTCAAGAACATGGTTACTCCAATTGACCTCTTTCTTGACTGCCTTATCTCTTCTCTCCTCTAATCCTGTACCCCTCCAGCTACTGCTCTAGCTCTTGGATCCTCTTTACGAAAGATGTCCTTGAAAGGGTTGTTTATAGTCTTTCCATGCAGTCTCTCTTCAACCAACCCCAATTATGCTTTATTTCTCCAATCTTCCACTAAAATTGCCCTTGCTAAGGTAACTAATGACTTTCCAGTTTCTGTCTAGTGATCGATTCACAGTCCCCATCCTATCTGAACTACCGATAATTTTTGTCACATCTGATTACTGCCTCCTCCTTCAAATACCTTATTCTCTTGCCTTCTGGATGCCACACATCCTAGGTCTCCTTTTCCTGAAAAGATGTTCCTTCTCTGCCTCCTTTCATGGATTCTCCTTACTTTCTGAATCCCTAGAGATTGGAATCCCTGAGAGTGATTCCTCAGAACTGTTCTCTTCCTACATTCCTTTCCTGAGTGATCTCCTCTAATCCTAAAGTTTTAAATATCATCAATACAACCAAGAATCATAAATTTGTATTTCCAGCCATGAATCTTCTCTTATCTTCAGTCTGTAACAGTCAATTACCTGCTCAACATCTCCAACATGTATGCCCAATAGATGTCTGAGACTGCATATCATCCACTGAATTCCTGATTCCAACTCCATCCCCACTCTACTGCCCAGCATGTTCCTCTGGTGATTATGCCCATCTTGGTAAATAACAACTCTGCCCCTCCTGTGAGTGTGAGAACCAACACCTTAGCATCATCATTTCATTCTTTCTCACACTTCAATATCCAACTAATCAGCAAAACCTATTGGTTCTACCTTTAAAATACACCCCAAATCTGTGGTGCCTGGGGGAGCTCTGTCAGTTAACCATCCGACTCTTGACCTTAGCTCAGGTCTTGATCTCAGAGTCATGAGATTGAGCCCAGAGTCAGGCTCTGAGCTGAGTGTGGAACTGCTTGGGATTCTCTCTCTCCCTCTCTTTCTCTCTCTCTGCCCATCCCCTGTTCGCTCTCTCTAAATAAATAAATAAACATTAAAAAAAAGAAATGTCAACAACTGAATGAGTCATTTAGGTATAAGGGGGGGATTCACTAATGACCCTGATGCTTCTACCTGGGGAAACTATGTGGACCAGACTGCCATTAGTTAAGCACCTGAAAACAGAAAGATGAGGTTTGGGGAGCATAGGGATTGGAAAATTAATGAGGTCCATTTTAAGTCTGTTGTGTTAAAGTGCTTTTGAGCCCTTAACTATTGGAAATACTCAATAGTAACTTGGCAAAACAAGTGTGAAGCTGAGTTGTTTGTAGTAACTAACACCAGGGGTGGATGAAATGGCTAGAGAGTGTGCAAAGAAAGAAGAAAGGGTGGTCCTAAATTCTGAAGAACATAACACCTCAAGGGGCAGGTAGAGAAGTTGACACAGCTGAGATAGAAAGAGTGTACTCCATGAGCAGGAAGAAAACCAAAACAGTATCAGAAATCAATGGGGAAGGGGCCCCTGGGTGGCTCAGTTGTTTGAGCATCCAACTCTTGATTTCCGCTCAGGTCCTGATCCCAGGGTCATGGGACCAAGCCTCACATTAGGCTCCATGCTGAGCATGGAGCTTGCTTAGGATTCTCTCCCTCTCTCTCTGCCCCTCTCCTCTTCTTGTGCTCTCTCTCCAAAAAAAAAAAAAAAAATTAAAATTAAAATTAAAATTAAAATATATATATATATATATATATATATATATATATAAAATTAGTGGGGACAAACCTTCAAGATGGAGGGAATAGCTATCACCACTAGAGCCCCCCAAAGAGACAAAATGAAAGGAGGCTTAAGAGACAACAAATGATAGTTTGTAGGAGACATTCAGTTCTGTGGCCCAAAGAGAACTCAGATGGTAGAGTACTGAATGGGGGAATGAGATAAAAGAGGTGCACCCTGACTCAGTCAGTTAAGCGTCTGACTTCGCTCAGGTCATGATCTCATGATTCGTGAGTTCAAGCCCCGCGATCAGGCTCTGTGCTGATAGCTCAGAGCCTGGAGCCTGCTTCAGATACTGTGTCTCCTTCTCTCTCTGCCCCTCCCCCACTCATGCTCTGACTTTCTGTCTCTCAAAAATAAATAAACATTTAAAAAACAAAAACAAGTGCACCCTTTCCAGAAGCTTTATGATGTCAGGAAGTAGAGAGAGGACGTTCAATATAGAGGCAGGCTCAATATACATTTTTTTTTGGAAGAAGAGATACTCCAGCATGTTTTTAGTATCCAAAGAAGAAGAAATCCCAACAGTTGAACATTACAGATGGGGAAAGAGAAGCAATAACCAAAATTCCAGGGGAGACACATCTTTAAAGTACAGACTGAGAAAAGAGCATAGAAAGAAAAAGGGAAATATCATTCATTCACACTTTCAAAAACCATTTGTAAAGCATCAACTATGTGCCAGGCACTGTTGTCGACACTTGAAATCTATCCATGAAGAAAATAAAGAAGACTGCCCTTATGTAGCTTATGTCTTAGCAAGGTTAGTAGGGGGAGAGGGGACATAAAATAACAAAGAACACTATAAATACATAAATTATGAGTATGATTTGATAGAAGGCACCAAGTACCAAGGAATAAAAATAGAACACTGTAAGGGAGATCGAGAGAGTCAAAACAGGGAATTGCATAGCAATTCTGTAAAAGAGTAATGTCAAAGAAGAGCTTATACACAAACTAAGACAAATGAGGGAATTTGCCACGTGTAATACAGGCAAAAAGAAAGAATGGGTGCAAGCTTATGCACGAAGAGGAGAAATAAAATTTGCACTTTCAGTATCAGAGAAACTAAAAGATAAATTAGCTATCAAAGGAAGAAATATTGCCACAATTTAGCTGTATGTTTCTTTTTTAAAAAAATTTTTTAATGTTTATTTATTTTTGAAGGAGAGAGAAACAGAGCATGATAGCTACATGTTTCTTGAAGAGAGGAGCCATTAAGCAGAATTAACCTCTTGGGACGCATGGGTGGCTTAGTTGGTAGAATGTATGACTCTTGATTTTGGCTCAGGTCACAATCTCCTGGTTGGTGGGATTGAGCCCCGCATTAGGCTATGCCATGAGAACGCAGAGTCTGCTTGGGGTTCTGTCTCTCCCTCTCTGCTTCTCCCTTGCTTGTGCACACACACTCTTTCTCTCTCTCTCTCTCTCAAGCATAAATAAATAAACAAGCAAACAAACAAAGAATCTCTTTCTGTGTGTTCTCTAGGGAGCCAAGCTAGTATCTCTGGACTCAGTGTATTATACTTAGATTAGATTAGCAGTGGGGTCACTGAAAAGTCAGGAGGCCCATGATTAATTAATAGGATCTGGGGGCACCTGGCCAGTTCAGTAGGTAGAGCATGTAGCTCTTGATCTCAGGGTCGTGAGTTCGAGCCCCAGATTGGGTGGAGAGATTGCTTACATACATAAACTTAAAAGAAAAAACAGAATCTTCTTCCATCAGCTACAGCCCAGAGAAGCTCACCGTAGAGTTCCATCTCACTATTACAAAACAGCCAAGCAAGGAATTTCATAGTTATTACTCATACCTCTCTTTATTGATTCATTTGGGCAGCAATAATTTATTATTAAAGCTAATTTACTTGAAATGTTCATACACACAGTAATAAATAAGGCCTCTAGATTCACATATGAAGCAGATCTAAATAAAACTGCACACTACCTATAGAATTCCTCCTTCACCTAAAGGCAGCAACTCAATCAAAGAAAAGTCTGTCCAGATGGCTAGGAAGTTTTAGGGATTTCATGAGACCAAGAAAGGATGATTGCTACTCTCTACGTCCAAATTTCTCACACGTTCTGTATTTTCAAAGACCAGTACAGTTGAAAATGGCCTTGTATTCACCGCATTGATACACACTCAAAATTTCCCACAGTGAAGACACCCGAAAGATAAAAACTCAGAGTGCCACAAAAACCACCGCAGAAGCTAAGAGGAAGCTCCATTACCCAGCAAAAGTGATGGGGTGAGGTGACCCCCATTCACCCCCCAAAAAAAGCTATTCTGATCTGCCCTCTGTCTGAAAGAAAGTAAAGAGATATGATTTCCCTCCTCTACCAACAGCTTCCCTCGTCCAGGGACTCGGCCTCTGAAAACAACATTAAATACGGTCTGTCGAGGGGCGCCTGGGGGGCTCAGTCGGTTGTCTGACTTCCGCTCAGGTCATGATCTCATGGTTTATGGGTTCGAGCCCCACATCGGAGTCTGTGCTGACAGCGCAGAGCCTGGAGCCTGCTTCAGATTCTGTGTCTGCCTCTCTCTCTGCCCTTCCCCCGCTCGTGCTCCGGCTCTCTCGCTCTCAAAAATAAATAAACATTAAAAAACTAAAATAAATAAATAAACAAATATGGTCTGTCGGTTCTTAATTGTATTCCTCAAGGAAGCAGATCACGGCCCCTCAGTTGTTTCTCTATAGCCCTTTAGAGCCAAATCATCCAGCCTAACTTGGGGCTAGGAAGGCATGCGCTGACAGTGAGCCAGTGTAATCTAGGATGTGTAGACCCTACAATGAGGTGCTCCAGTTGGAAGCATGGAAATTCCCTGGCAGAAAAATCCCTGGCAGTTGTTGGCCCTGTAATTATAGCTTCGCATGGATTGCATCTGTTAACAGCGTCAGACAGCCAAGAATTGGGAGAAAGGGAGGCCCCCACCTCAGTGCAGTCAGGCTGTATTACACAAATGCCCACTCAAAATTAGGAATTTGGCTGGAGGCTGTCCACATCAATTTCTCCTCTAAGCAGGAGATTTGACAAGGGGATTTGACCAGTACTCAAGTCGACAATGAGTAAAGCCAACAGAATTCCACACATCTAGTGTTTTGACAAAGATAGAGTCTAGATCTCTCCTGCCTTATTTGAATAAAAGTAAGAAAAAAGCTTTGGACCTATGAGAATATATGCAGAAAGGGAGAGAAACAGTCTCCTAAAGATTCAGAGTAATAGTGGGTGAGTGAAATGACTTATCCCAAGAAATAGACAGTTATTTTGAGAAACATGTGTCCCTAAAGGACCCAAGAAACCACTGTCTATATAAAGAAAATCACAAGAAGTAAAAGGCAAATTGCAAATACAACAGGCTAAGTCACAAAGATATTAAGTTGGGATAAAAAAGGAGCTCCATGCATTGTAAAAGAGTATAAAGAAAGGAAAATTTCACCAGATGAAGTATAAAATTCTCACTAAAGAAAGGAAAAGTAGAAGTATTGTTATAGAATTTAAAATCTTAGATGTGGAAAAAAAAGTCTTGGGGAAGTGAGTCAAAGCCTGGGAACAGAAATATTCCTTTGTTGGTAGAAACAGCATTGAAATAGGAGGTTTGATAGAAATCAGAGGACAAGGAGCAAAATCCAGATCATGTATCTCAATCCTACCCATCCCCTACCCATCCCCATATCCCCATATTCATTCCCAGAGCCCCCAGTATCAGAGAAGCAAGATGTGGGGGAGGGGAGAGGAGGAAGCCTGGGTGGCTCAGTCGGTTAACCATCCGACTTCACCTCAGGTCGTGATCCCATGGTTTGTGAGTTTAAGCCCCACATCAGGCTTTCTACTGTCAGTGTGGAGCCGCTTTGGATCCTCTGTCCCCCTCTCTCTCTGCCCCTCCCCCACTCATGCTCACATTCTCTGTCTCTCTCAAAAATAAATAAACATTAAAAACAAAACAGCAAAATGGAACTAACACCTCCCTCTCAAAATATCATTTGGGAGGAAGGGAGAAAACAGACTCCAATTAGGTATGACGGGTGCCAAGGAGAATCAACCCAGGTTGCATCAGAGTATAAAGAAGATCTGGAGAGAGTCACTCAAATGCGAGCCACAGGAAGAGCAGAGGCATGGCATTCCTGCAAGTTTTCTGTGCTGGATGTCTCCCACTGGCCCTTCTCGCCACCCTGTCTCCACCCGCCGCCTGCATTCTCTATGTCCTGGAAGGTTGAATTTTCTTTATGCACAAACCCCTTTTGGCTTCCCTCTGGAAGCCACCTGCAAAAGATTATAGGAAAGGAGAAATTAAGTTTAAGGTAATTCATTCCCACCTCTCTCATATGACCTCCTATGACCATGGACAAGGTTGTCTCTCTATAGAAGACTACAGTTTCTACTGGATGGACTCTTCTGTAACTCTCTTCTCTGGGCTCCAAGAACCGCATCCTCTTTTTGCCTCTTCAGCCCTGAGGGTAAGAATGGCTCCCTGCTGTTGCTGGCCAAAGGGTACTAGCTTTTGTTGGCGTGGGCATCCCTAACTCCAGCCTATAGCTTTGTGAACAGTTTCCCTATTAAACTTCCTCAATTATCCCAGTTTGCATCTATCATCCATTTCTAGCCAGGACCCTGAAACATATACTTGAGCAAATGTAAAATAAAGTAAGAGAAAGAACATACCAAAGAGAGAGAAATAGCCTGAAACTGAAGCAAGCATAACCCAAACAAGAGAACATGCCTTGCATACTTTTGCCTTTCGTTCAATGAATAAGAGCTCAAGGACAAGATTATCAAGTCAAGAATGACATTTAAAAGGAGATTAGAGGGGTGCCTGGGTGACTCAGTAGGTTGAGCATCTGACTTTGGCTCAGGTCATGATCTCACGGTTCATGAGTTCAAGCCCCACATCGGGTTCTGTGCTGACAGCTCAGAGCCTGGAGCCTGCTTTTTTTTTTTTTTCAACATTTATTTATTTTGGGGACAGAGAGAGACAGAGCATGAACGGGGGAGGGGCAGAGAGAGAGGGAGACACAGAATCAGAAACAGACTCCAGGCTCTGAGCCATCAGCCCAGAGCCTGATGCGGGGCTCGAACTCACGGACCCGCGAGATCGTGACCTGGCTGAAGTCGGACGCTTAACCGACTGTGCCACCCAGGCGCCCCCTGGAGCCTGCTTTGGATTCTGTGTCTTCCTCTCTTTCTCCCCCTTCCCTGCTCATGCTCTGTCTCTCTCTTGAAAATAAACATTAAAAAAGAATTTTAATAGATAAATAAAAGAAGATTAGGAATAAGACAACAAATTGATAACTTGATAACTAAGACATGAACTACTGCCATTTACTTCCCAGGTAAAAATTAATTTCAGATAGCAAAAAATGAAATGAATAGAGCTGAGAAGCAAATTAATGATGTTGAGAAGGTTACAGTGACTACAGAAGAAAAAAAGTATAGCAATTATAGAAGAAATGAGGGATGTAGAAGACAAACACATTTTAACACAAAGATAATCAAGGTCTCTGAAGTCAAGGACACAAAAGTGATGCCCAAAGTATTCTGACATCTTTAAGTCTTCTCTGAAATGAAGGAAGAACTGACCCTACAGATAAAAACAGCTTACCTGTTTAATTAAATGGGTCAATACCAATATATCTGGGAAATAAACTTTAATGATAAAAAAAATAATTTTTTGGGCAACCAAATGCAGAGACAAATTTGTCCACCAGAGTGAGAAGGCACACCAGCCTCAGTTTCCCCCAAAGCAATGATCAATGCCAAAAGATTAGGAGACATGTCTACAGGGCCAAGAAGAATATCATACTCAGACAAGTTTTAATTCAAGTATAAAAGCAACAGGAAGACACATCAAGAAACATCAAGAAACAGTAACACCCACAAAAACTTTTTGAAAAAAAAAATAGTCCATAATGAAATCCAGGCAAACAAGAAAAAAACTAGAAATAAAGTATAGAGGAAGAAAGTAGTCAGGACAGAAGGCTTGGTGAAAAGCAGAATGCATTAGAAGATAATTTGCAAATTATATGTGTGATAAGGGCTTAATATCCAAAACATATCAGGAACTTATACCACTCAACACCAAAAAAACGAATAATTTGACTTAAAAAAGCATGGAGGAGATGAACTGACATTTTTCCAAAGGAGATGTGAAATCCAAATGAAGATGTGATATATGTATCATATAACATACATGATATGATATGTGCCATATGTGATATGATATATACCATATGTGATGTGATATATATGTCATATATCATATGTGAGATATACATATCATGTTTTCTTTATCATTCATATATATGATATGTTATTCATATATATATATATATATGCAACAGAATATTACTCAGCTATTAAAAACAAGAATGAAATATTGTCACTTATCAAGATATGGATGGACTTAGAAGATACCGTGTGAAGTGAAATAAGTCAAAGAAAGACAAATACAGCATGAGTTCACTTATATGTGTAATATATAAAACAGAACAAACGAACAAACAAAACAAAACAGCAACAGACTCATAGATACAGAGAAGAAACTGGTGGTTGCCAGAGGGGGGAGTGGTCAAGAGCTGGGCAAAATAAGTAAAGGGAATTAAGAGGTACAAACCTCCAGTTATAAAATAAATGTCACAGGATGTCATGTAAAGCATAGGGAATATAGTGAATATTGTAATAACTTTGTATGATGACTAGTTATCATGGGGATCATTTCATAAAATACAAACATATCGAATCATGGTGATGCACACCTGAAACTAACAGGATACTGTATGTTAATTATTCTTCAATAAGTTTTTTTTTAATTGACATGCATAAGGGCTCAGAAAATATACCACCCAAATGCCCTTAAAACTTAAAGACATGTACCAGATAATCACTAAATGGATTAGCACTGAGAGTTCACAAGTTGGAAAGTGTATAAAAAGGCCAATAGTTCCCCTCCTGTTGGAAGTCAATTGTAATGGCCGAGCCTCAACCATGGAAATGCCCCCATTCAGGGACAGCTGTCAACTTCACAACCCAACCTTATTCCTGTAGGTCTGGTTTCCCCATCAGACCTAAGATTTCAGCAATTCTGGGAAACCCTGGAGGGAGGGATGGTGATGGCACAGGAAAGAAAACACTGTGCTGAAATCAAGGTCAACTTATAAAAATAAATGGCCTAGCATTTCTGCTACTACTAAGATATGCTAAGTAGTTGAATATTCATACTAAGAAAACTAGAAAATTCAGAGCTTTGGAAGCAGTGAGAACCAGAGGGGCTAAAATTCTAGAGAGAAGAGAACCTTTGAGACATGAACCTTTCAGGCTGAATCTCAATGTGGTTAGTGTCTTTTTTGTTAATTTTTTTTTTTTTAATTTTAGACGGGGAGAGAGAGCAAACAGAGGAGAGGGGGAAAGGAGAGAGAGAGAGGATCTTAAATAGGCTCCACACCCAGTGTGGAGCCCAACAAGGGGCTCTGTCCCACAACCCTGAAATCATGACCTGAGCCCGAATCAAGAATCGAATGCAGGGCCCCTGGGTGGCTCAGTCATATAAGCATCCGACTTCAGCTCAGGTCATGATCTTGCAGTTTGTGAGTTTCAGCCCTGCATCAGGCTCTGTGCTGACAGCTCAGAGCCTAGAACCTGCTTCGGATTCTGTGTCTCCCTTTCTCTGTCCCTCTCCTGCCTGCACTCTGTCTCTCTCTCTCTCAAAAATAAACATTAAAAACAATTTAAAAAAAGAAAAGAGTTAGATGCTCAATCAACTGAGCCACCCAGGTGTCCCTGCCAATGTAGTTACAGCCTGAAAATCAGGCCCCGTCCCAGGCAGAGGGGCCACAGATGGGAGACAGAGACGCCAATGAGCTTTTGGTGGTCATGCTGAGAAGTCGAGACAAACTTGTACACTTGAGGGGCTTCAAACACACGGATGGTTTTCCTTCAACATTTGTTGAATTCCAAAGCTGTGCAGGGCTGGAGGCTAAAGGGCTAAGAAGGCAATCTCTGAAGGCAAACTGGAATGTTACACATTTCCTTGGTGCTTAAGAGAAAAAAACACCTGCCAAGAAGAGCCCTATAAAATTAAAATTCCTAGAGAGAGCAAATAATTCACTCTGATGAGCTGCAACTGTTTGGGAGTTTTTTGTTTTGTTTTGTTTTTTTGGTTTTTGTTTTGTTTTGTTTTATTAGGGAGAAGATGACAATCTGGGCCAATGTAGAGACTTAGTATCCAGACTTAGGCCCCAGTAGATGAACAGAAAACACAGCAGAGCTTTGGCAGTTATATGGGGCTAGAGTGGCAAATGTGGAGATTGGAGACATGGCAAACTCACTGCTGGTCTCCCCTAGAATCACTGCCAAAGTCTAGAGTTTGTGGGATAGAAAAGATTAAAAATTAAGTCTACAATTTCTAAATTTTTTTTAACATTTATACATTTTTTGAGAGACAGATCATGAGTGAGGGAGGGACAGAGAGAGAGGGAGACACAGAATCCAAAGCAGGCTCTGGGTTCTGAGCTGTCAGCACAGAGCCTGATGCAGGGCTCGAACCCACAAACCATGAGTTCATGACTTGAGCCAAAGTCGGACCCCTTAACCGAATGAGCCACCCAGGCGCCCCAAGTCTGTAACTTCTAAAAAGCAGAATAAAAATCCCCAGTCGCTCAGTCATAAGACAAGTAACTGTCACACTCTCAAATGAAAGCCACGAAAAGCCACAACCTTGAAACAGGGGAAAGCCAGGTAGACTGGGTCTTACCTAAGCTACAGCTCAAATGTGAGTCTTATTTAATCTCTGGCTGAATTCAGGGAATCATGTCCATACTCTTATTCCTCAGTAGAGGAAAAGGTAAACCTCCTCTGATGGAAAATAGCATCATCTGGTGTCTCTGACTTTTTTTGTTTTTAATATACAGCATCCCACATTTGATAAGAAATTAGTAGACATGCCAAGGCACAGGATCCATGTGACAAATACCAAAAGAAAAAAATAGCCAAAACAAGAAAACTCACTGATAATTCTGGACCCCAGAGAACAGAGCTAGCAGAATCAAATGGACATTCTAGAACTGAAAGCTGTAATACTGAAATCAAGGATCCAATAGATAGGTTTAATGGCAGATTGGATCTAACAGAAGGATCAGTGAACTGAAAACATGGTTTAATAAAAATATCCAAAATGAACAATAAAAAAAAAGAGAATGGGGAGAAATAATGACCCTCCTATATTACAGCAATAATTGGTTAAAAATGTTTTTTATAGGTGCCTGAGTGGCTCAGTCGGTAAGTATCTGACTTCAGCTCAGATCATGATCTCATGGTTTGTGAGTTTGAGCCTCACATCAGGCTCCGTGCCTACAGCTCAGAGTCTGGAGCCTCTTCAGATTCTGTGTGTGTCTCTCTCTGCCCCTCCCCCCCAAAAAATAAAAATAAATAAACATTTTAAAAATGTTTGTTTTAAAAGATCCCATTTGCATTGCAACACAAATAATAAAGCAGCTAAGAATAAATCCACAGAAGAAATGTCCAGAAATTTTATGGAGAGAGATGTTAAGAATTTACTAAAGGCTGTTAAGAGAAGGCATGAATACATGGTTAGATAGATCATACCCAGAGCTAGAAAGGCCACATTAAAATATAAGAATTCTGAGGTACCTGGGTGGCTCAGTCAGTTACACGTCTTTGTCTCAGGTCACGATCTCATGGTTTGTGAGTTCAAGCCTGCATCAGGCTCTGTGCTAACAGCTCAGAGCCTGGAACCTGCCTTGGATTCTGTGTGTGTGTCTCTCTCTGCCCCTCCCCTGTTCATGCTCTCTCTCTCTCTCTCTCTCTCTCTCAAGAATAAACATTAAAAAAATTAAAATATATGAATTCTATCTGCATTAATCTACACATACAAAAAATTCAATCAAAATTCCAGTAAGATTTGAAAATTCACTTTATAAAGAAAGAATCTCAAAACATTGGGGAAAGATGCAGGATTTAATAAAGGGCTATGGTACAACTGACTATCCATTTGGGGAAACAAAAATAGGCTTCTATTTCAATATTTCCTCCTGTCTCACTCCTTCATATTTTTCTATATATCCGTATACATTACTGTGCTCACAAAAAAGAAGTAGAACCTTGATAGATGAGAAATTGGAAGCGGGGATGGGAGGACCCAAGACCATTGATGAGATCAATGTGAACATTTTCATCACAGTCCAAAACCTATTCAGGAGATACCACTGAAAAAGTTGGAACAGGGTGCCTGGGTGGCTCAGTTAAGCATCTGACTTTGGCTCAGGTCATGATCTCATGGTCTGTGAGTTCAAGTCCCACATCAGGTGAGCTCAAGTCCCACTTTGGGTGAATACAAGCCTCAGGTGAGTCCCGCTTCTCTCATCTCTCTCCCTTTCCCTCTTCTGCCCCTCGTGGAATTCTCTCTCTCTCTCTCTCCCTATCCCTCTCTCTCTCTGCCCTGAATCACTTGCACCCTCTCTCTCAAAAAAAAAAAAAAAAAAAAAAAAGGTGATACGAAGAGCACTCCATCTCCAGAGATGGTAAATACAAGGTACAAGTTGCTGAGGGCAAGTGACAGAATTTTTAGTCTGCTGCACCATGCAGCAGGGTCATCTGGGTGAGAAGCCATCCCACACATTTCCCCCTCGTCCCCAGCTAGACCAGGCAACAATGAAAGTGTTTGCCTTCAGGAAGGACAAGAGACTGTGAGAGCTTATCTGGAGGGGTCTATAGGGTTAGAAACATCCAGGAAGATTGGAGAACAACACCCAGGTCTTCAATAAGAGGCCATGGAGAACCACCCATTGCAATATATCATAAGAGCTTAACAAAGTTGCTGGTCAGATCAATGTATTAAAATCAATATCTATCAGTGAAACCAATTAGAAAATGTGCTAAGAAAAAAACTGTGCCTTTCAGGCACATGCATCTCAATGTGTATAGCAGCATTATCCACAATAGCCAAAGTATGGAAAGAGCCCAGATGCCCACTGATGGATGAATGGATAAAGAAGATATAGTATATATATACAATGGAGTATTACTCGGCAATCAAAAAGAATGAAATCTTGCCATTTGCAACTACATGGATGGAACTGGAGAGTATGGTGCTAAGTGAAATTAGTCAGAGAAAGACAAATATCATATGACTTCACTCATATGAGGACTTTAAGAGACAAAACAGATGAACAGAGGTGAAGGGAAGCAAAAATAATATAAATACAGTGAGGGGGACAAAACATAAGAGACTCTTATGAGAGGCTATATAAACTGAGGGATATAGAGAATAATATAGAGGATATAGAGAACAAACAGGGTTGTTTGCTGGAGGGGTTATGGGGGGTGGGCTAAATGGATCAGGGGCATTAAGGAAGATACTTGTTGGGATGAGCACTGGGTGTTATATGTAGGGGGTGAACCACTGGAATCTACTCCTGAAATCATTATTGCACTATATGCTAACTAACTTGGATGTAAATTCACAAATAAATAATTAAATGATTGTTAAAAAAAATAAAATAAAATAATAAAAATAATCTTAAAAAAAAGAAAGAAAAAACTGTCCCTTTCAAAATAGAGACAACCACCATAACATAATTGGAATTAAACTTCATGAGTAGGGACTCCTGGGGGTGTCTGGGTGGCTCAGTCAGTGAAGCGTCTGACTCTTGATTTCAGTTCAGGTCATGATCCCACAGTTTCTGAGCTCGAGCCCTGCACTGCCCTGACAGTGTGGATCCTGCTTGGGATTCTCTCTCCCTCTCTCTCTGCCCTTCCCCTGCTTGTTCTCACACCTGCACAAGCATGCTTTCTCTCTCTCTTGTCAGTGAAAGAATGAAATTAATACTTAGTGTTAAATTAATACTTACATTTAAGTGAAAACAGTCCCAGAGAGGAAGAGAAACTGAGGCGTAAAGGTATCATTTGAGCCACTAGATAAAACCATGCCTGAATCCTAAATTCTTGGGAGGGCAACAAATGCCCTTTGGTCATTGGGTAAGCAAATTTGAGTTGCTTGGTTTCTCTGCCTCTTGCAAACAAGAGTCCTATACGTCAGATTTTGAGTAAGGAACTCAAGGAAAACAAATTTAATGTTATAATAATGCTGCTTTTATAGGTAAATGAGAAGAGGGAAACTCCCAAGGATTTCCCATTTCCTACAGGATAAACCATACTCCTTAGGCACTATTCCACCAAGACACATTGGAGCCTGGGACAAAAGGAAAAATCAGTAACACTGATCCTGTCTTTATTTTAAATTTGGTATTTTGCTCATTATGGATTTTTCACACAGATTGGGGATTTTTTAATTTTTTTTAATGTTTATTTTTGAGAGAGAGTAAGAGAGAGAGAGCAGGGGAAGGGCAGAAAGAGAAGGAGACACAGAATCAAAAACAGGCTCCAGGCTCTGAGCTGTCAGCACAGAGCCAGACTCAGGGCTTGAACCCACAAAGAGTGAGATCATGTCCAGAGCCTACATTGGACGCTTAAACAACAGAGCCACCCAGGAGCCCCCAGATTTGGGATTTCTTAAGTATTAAAGCATTAAGCATTAAACATTAAAACATCATTTATCTTTACGTGTGAGTTGTTTCTGGAGTCCCCTTTAATTTTGTGCCTGAGGTAAATGCCTTGGTTCCCTCACCATAGTATCAGCCTTGTCTTCAGGCTCTTTATCATCTGGGGCTACACTAATTATCCATCTAGAGTGGACACTGTGGTGTACCACCTGATTTTTTTAAATTTTTTTTCATGTTTATTTTTGAGAGAGAGAGAGAGTGTGTGAGCAGGGGAGGGGCAGAGAGAGAGGAAGACACAGAATCCAAGGCAGGCTCCAGGCTCTGAGCTGGCAGCAGAGAGCCTGACGTGGGGCTTGAACCCACGAATCTTGAGATCATGACCTGAGCCGAAGTCGGATGCTCAACTGACTGAGCCACACGAGCGCCCCATGTACCACCTGATTTCTACCAAACACTTAAAGTTTCAAGAATTTATTCCCCCACTGCTGGGACCATGGAAGGCTGACAGCTGGCATCTGGGTCCCTGACTCACTCCACACCTCACTCATTGCCCTTGGCTTAAGAGAGACACCTTGCCCAAGATCATACCCTCTCCCTGGGGGCAAGCCAGATAATAAAAACTCAGGTGGGAATATACAGGTCTGTAGCAACTCTGCAGGGCCATCCTAGCTCTAGAATTCTCTGTAGGGAATCACCCTACACCATTGTCCAGCTTCCTTCTCTGTCCAGTCCTGCTATCTTCCCTTTCCAACAGATGTTGATTCCCAGAACACATCCCTATAAATGCCCTATATGCATCTCTCTGTCTCAGAGTCTGTGATCCAGAGAAGTCACCTGCAACACCTATCTAATTTCACAACACCTCCGGCAATACCAACCTAATTTCCCATGACCCCAAACAAATATCCTTAACTTCTGCCAAGACTGTTCTTCCCCTTGTCTTTACATTATGCTCATACATACATCTATAGTTCTGGTGCATTTTTCCTCTTGCCCCTAAATTCCTCATCTCTCTCCTTGGCCTTTTCAACCCCTACCATCTTCAAGACATGGCACAAGACCCACCTCCTACACAAATGACTTCTCTATCCAGTCCAGCCCACTACTCCTGATTTTTATTGTCCTTAAATATATATCAAAGGATCAATGAGCTTCCTGTCCCATGTACCATGTTCTTTTTGAATCTCTTGGTCATAGTTATAGCAGGATTTGACCTAGGTTAACATCACGCCACCACTGATGCTCCCAGAGCCAACAGCCCTCCTATTGAAGTCCTGACTTTTCTGATTCCTTTGTATTTTCTCACACCACTATGCCCACTCATTCGCAGAATGGACTGAGTTCACTCAGCCACCTGTTTCACCTGCCTGGCAGGCTGAGAAAGTATTTCTTACTTAACCTGCAGGCAAAGGGCCTTCTGAAGCCCTCCTTTCCAAGTCTTGATGGTTTGATAAGGATTTCCTGTCACCTGTATTTTCTATCTAATAGCATCATGCTTGGGGAAAAAACACCGTATTATTTCCATGTGGTAACTCTACAAAGAATAGAGGAGGCTTCAGTGAAAGAGACCAGAGAATTTTTTCCCTTGAAGTCCTGAAAAAACAGTGAACATTCATAATATGAATTTGGCTATGGCAAGCCCTAAGATGACCTATAATACACTCAATCCTGGCATTAATTGAACACATTCTAGAGTTTTCCGGGAAGGGACAAAAACCAATGACCAACAAACTCCCTGAACAAGTAAAATCTATTCCCTGTAAGAAGAGAGTTTTAAAATTATTGTACCTATAATATCTTCTTTGATATCGGCATTGCTTATCTTCATTGCATTTGATTCTCAAAATGGCCCTGTGCATTAGGTTAACCTGCATTGTACATAAGCAGAACCTGATGCTTGGAGAGGTTAAAATATATATCTAATATCACAGAACTAATAAATGGCCAAGTGGAATCTTGAATCCCACTCGTCTGGCAGTCCAAAGTCTTTTCGACTATGCACACTGCCCTCAACTGGATACTAATGGCTAGAGCTTTATCACTAAGTTATTTGCTCACAAAATGGTGCTAATATCTCACTCACTAACACCCAAGGGGGAACTCAGTTCATCATTTCTGATAGCCATCAATGTTCTACTTCTCTGTACAGCAGCTCTGGCTACAGGGACTCTTCCTGGTCATGAGAATGGCAATGAGGCTGATTCTCTCAGGAGTCAGGATGGTGTGCTTTTTGTTTTTTTTTTAATGTAAATCAGAGATATTGGCAACTGAGCAAGAACTTTATCTCTAACAAGGGAAGACAAATGAGAGTCTCTCAGAAAGCTGACGATTATAAATAACTCAGCCTCAGCAAAGGGAAGAGATCATTTCCTTAGAGCTTGTGGTGCTCAATTATAAGGTATTTACACTAAGAAAAACCAGACTTTACTTTTAACACCAACTGTTGCAGCTTAGAGACAGCCCAAACTGCAGTCCTTTCCAGGGTGTTCCAAGTTATGGGGGAAGAACACCGCTACCCAACTACAGCTATGGTTTTTCTTCAAAACCCCAGGATTCCACCAGGCTCTCTAGAGTCTAGACGCAAGATGGTGGCAGTAATGTACCACAGTGGTTGTTTTGGTGCCCAGCCTTCCCATCTGAGCCAACAAACAGCATTTTACAGTAAGTACCCGTGGCTCTCAGACCAAGGGCTTTCTTATCAGGGGGAATGTGCTCAGACTATAGAAGGGGCCAACTAGAAATGCTAGAGAAGAAGTGAGAACATCCCTCGATGGATTGGGTTGGTAGACACAGCCCAGCCTCCTTGTCTCCAGGGCAGAACAGTTCCCAGATGAGCTCTCCCTATGTCTCATACATCCTGAGATGTGTAAGCCTCCAGGTGAGAGAGCGATGCTGTCCCTGGGTTAACAGATATGGCAGACATTTTCCAGATCCCATTAGAGGGAAACAAAGCCTCATTTCCAAGATCACTAAGCAAGAGCTCATATGCCAAGAAAGTTAGAAACAGACCCAGAGCTACTGCTGCTATCTACCGCAGGAAACCACATGAGAACAGCAGGGATATATAGAAAAAAAGTGGGGGGAAAAGCAGAACACAGAAGACTCAGGACAGACGGTTTCAGTCCTGGGAACTGAGTTCTCTATTCTCCTCTACTGAGCTATTTGTCTCATACCAACACCATAATATTTTATTGCTATAGCTTTGTAGCATTAATATCTGGTGGACCTAATGCCTCCTTATAGTCTTCTTGTTTTTCATAACTAGCTTAGCAATTTGCATATGAATTTTTGAGCGAGTTTATCAAATTCCACAAGAGTTCCAACTAAAATTTTGATTGGCTATTTTAAACTTCTGGGGTAATAAGTAGAAAAATGACATTTATATCTATTTGTCTCATCAAAAAATATCAAGTACCTCTTCATTCTTTAGCTTCTTTATTAAAGTTTTTAAATCTGCATAAAATAAAATAAAATTTTCTGCACAGAGGTCTTGTTTTTCAGTTAATTCCAATATATATATAGTCTTGATACTATTTGGGATAGAATAATATACTTTCTAGATGATTATTTTTGTCATTTTTTACAGAAAGATTTATTCAACAACCCTGATGAATTCTCTTATTTCATGTTGATTTTTCTGGGTTGTTTTCAGTACAGTAAATAATACTATCATTTGCAAATAATAAAAGTTTATCTTTTTCCTTCCAATTTCCTCCCAATTCCTTCATATTTCACTCATGAAGACACATGTGAATACCATAAATAAAATATCAGCTATCTGAATGGAATCCTACTGTTAATTAAAAACATATATTATGTATTAAAGGTAATATATCATGATCAAGTTGGGTTTATTTCAGGAATGCAAAAGTTGAACTCCAGCAAATCTTTTTATGTATTTATATATGTGTATGTATGTGTATATATATGTATATATTTATTTATATGTGTATATGTATGCATATAGTTATATGTGTGCATATATGTATACATATATACTTATATATTGTATATATGTGTACATATATATTTATGTGTATGCATATTTATATACGTGTCTGTATGCATATATATGTGTGTATATGTATGCATATATATTTATGTGTGTATGTATATATTATTTATATATGTGTGTGTATATATATTATTTATATGTATGTATGTATGTATATTTATATGTGTGTATGTATGTGTGCATATACATTTATACACGTGTGTATATGTTTATATATGTGTGTATGTGTATGCATATATATTTATGTGTATGTATGCATATATATTTGTATATACACAGATATATATATACACACATACACGTATGTGTGTATGTATATTTCTTTTGTGATATGGAGAATTCATCTGTGATGATCTGCCTTTATCTTTATCATCCAGGGCCACTCCAGAGTAGAGCACACAAGCCTCATTCCGGGATGACAAGAAGCATCCCAGATGAGATTAGTTTCACTCAGTGCATGACCACAGCAAGCACCACTAGTGTTTATTTGCTTTCTAAGGTGCCACAGAGCCAAGATTTAAACTAATATCCTAATCATAAACCTGGGTCTCACCACCCACAGTCACTATTTCACAATTTGGAAAACGTATTCCAGCACAACAAAGCAATGCTATGGTTTCGTCAGAGGGATAGATTGGTTAGCTTTTGATTTCCACTTCATTCTTGAGCTCTCAGCCTTCTCTTCCGTTTGCACTCTCTTTCAGAAATTTTCTCCCTTCCCAAGGTTTTCATTGGCATCTATACCGTATCTATGTGAGGGTGAATCCCGAGTTCATAAATCCAGCCCAGACTTCACCCATCTGCTCCATGCCCTTCAATTGCTTATTCCATAGTGTTCCACTTCTACACTCAACACATGAGTGGATATTACAATCCTTCCTTCCTGTACCTTCCTTTGTCATTGCACCCTATTTATTAAATGTCATCACCACCCACTTACTTGCTCTTGCTAGTATTATGTATGGCATTCTTGACACTTGGAATCATCAGGTCCTGTCAAGTGTGAATCCTCAACATCCCTCAATTAATCTCATCTCCTTAGTCACCACTGTACTCCAAGGTACCACCGTTTCTCATTTATAATATTACAATAGTTGAGGCACCTGGGTGGTTCAGTTGGTTAAGCATCCAACTTCAGCTCAGGTCATGATCTCGCCCTTCATAGGTTTGAGCCCCGTGTCGGGCTCTGTGCTGACAGCTCAGAGCCTGGAGCCTGCTTCAGATTCTGTGCCTCCCTTTATCCGTCCCTTGCCCACTCACACTCTGTCTCTCTCTCTCAAAAATAAATAAACATTAAAAAAAATTTAGAACATTGCAATAGACTCCTGACAGGTCTACCTGCTCTTACCAGATTCCTTCTCCACATTTTGGGTAGAGTAATCTCTTCTTATTTTAAGTTTATTTATTTTGAGAGAGCGAGACAGAGAAGATGAATGAAGGAGGGGCAGAGAGAATCACAAGCAGGCTCCACACTGTCAGCACAGAACCCAGCGCGGGGTTCGAACCCACACACTGTGAGATCGTGACCTGAGCCAAAACCAAGAGTCAGACGCTTAACCGACTGAGCCACCCAGGTGCCCCTGGGTAGAGTAATCTCTTACACACAGAATGGATGAGGTTTCTCCTCTACCTTAAAATCCTTTACTGGATCCCATTGTTCTTGGGAAGAAGTATAATTCTGGATCAGGAACCCAGCTCTACCACTCAATAGTCATAGAACTTTGAACAGGTTAGTTAATCGCTCTGACCTATTTCCTTATCTGTGAAATGGGGAAAACAATATCATCTACCTAGATTGTTGGGGGGAATAAATAAGTTAATGTCTATCAAGTGCTCAGAACAGAGGCTGGCTCCAAAAAATGAATGAATGATAGAGAGAGTGGGAACTTCTGGAAAAAGGAGATTCCAGCTGAAACCACACTTAGTCTGCTTCACAACACCTGGTATGATCTACCTCCTACCATCCTCTCTATCTTCACCTTTTGTTATTCTCTTCATTCACAGCCAAGCTGTCTTTTACTTAGTTCCTGAAAAATGTCAAGCTTCCCTTTGGTGGAGGGCTTTCCACAAAGTATTGGCCTCTCCCCAAACTGCTCTTACCACCAACCACCACTACCCTAACTCCTCTCTGAAGTGTCTATCTTTTCCTCAGGGAAACCTTACCACTCCCCACCACCCCACACCACATCCGACTAGGTTGGATCCCCCATCGTATGCTCCGGCTAATGGAATTCACAAAGCTGCCCGGATCTGCAGTATTTTACTCTAGTCATAATATAAAAGGTTGTCTTCCTGCTGAAGACCTAAAAATAACCTGATATCTGTTATCTTCACAGATGAATATACTACAAATCATGTCAAACAGCAAGGTGGTCTGGATGGCAAAGAATATATTCCTCTGCCTCAGCAATTTATATGGAGACAGAAATTTCCTCCTAAGTTTGAGACTCAGAGGGGTTCCACCTTCTACAGTATACTAAACAGCAATTCAGTAGCATTGCCCCAAACCTCTATGACAAGAGGGTCAAATCAATATTCGCATTGCTGACTGGGGTTGGAGGGAGGGAAGAAAGGTCTTTCCATTTGAATATCCCAGCCCCTAATCTATTTTTTTTAATGTTTATTTTATTTTTGAAAGAGAGAGAGACAGAGCATGAGCAGGGAAGGAGCAGAGAGAGAAGGAGACACAGAATGCAAGCAGGCTCCAGGCTCTGAGCTGTCAGCACAAAGCCCGATGTGGGGCTTGAACCCATGAACTGTGAGATCATGGCCTGAGCCGAAGTCAGAGCTTAACTGACTGAGCCACCCAGGTGCCTCACCCCTAATCTATTCTTGATTCTGCTGTACATTAAAATCTTAGAGTATCTGCCTCTCTACAGAGCCTAGACTATCCCTAGCCTAGACTTTAACACCCTCAAGGGTGTTAAACTCAATGCCGTCTGTCCACAAATGGTGTGCAACTAGATTTTGGTGGAAAATTGCATTACTAGACCATGTATCATCTTACTGATATCTCCTTCCAGGTAAATTAGTGGCTGAGGGAAGTCTTAAGACTTAGAGGAATACACATGTTAGGCTTGATTAATTATTACCAGTGGAAATTAATCTCTGAATTATCCTATCCTGCAAAAGCTGATTTTCATCATGCTTTCACATGTTTCATTTTTGAAAACAGCTCCCCATTCCTCAAGAACTATGTTCTCTCAACTAGCCAGTCTGGTCTGTGCCTTACTTTATAATAAGTGAATTGGACAATTATTACAACGTATTAATTGCAATTAAATTAAATTAAATACAATTAATACAACATATTACAAAGCCTTTTTTCACGCTATGCATTTTTATACATTCTTATCACCTACAATCTTCTAGTTTGTCTGTTTTTTTTAACAAATAGCAAGAATTTTACTAAATGACAGACTTCATGTGTGTGTGTGTGTGTGTGTGTGTGTGTGTGTGTGTTATTGAGCCAGGGAGACAGGGATTAAATTTTCACTTTTTGGAATGGAATTAGAAGCACTGACAGCTTGACGTTATAAAATGAGGACATACCAGAGAGAGTGAGGAGCCTGGGCCCACGCGGAGCTCTTAACATACTGGCATTTGGCCCTTGTTATGAAGTCAGGTCACACATACAGCCTTTGGAATAGGACCTAGGTTTTGTTACAAGACCAGAAGTACTGACTCTCAGAGGTGGGTGGACTTACATTAGTAAATGCCAGAATATTCCTCGAAGGCTCCCCAGTTGCTGGAGGGTCTGCATATTTTTTCCAGAGGCAGCTCCTTGGCGCTGGTCAGCATGGAGTGAAGAATGAAGAAATCCTGTGGATTGGCCTTCAACAGTCTCTGGGAGCCTGCCTGTAGACACCTCTGCTGGCCACACTTAATGACTTCAAGTCCCAAAGAACTCAAGTTTGGTGTGTATACTTTGCTAGGTTGTGTGATACCTAAGTCCATAATGACATGGCCCAACTGAATGCATCCCCACTGGAAGGTGAGCTCCCTGAGAAGAGGTACAAGGTCTATTCGACACCATATTTCTAGGGCCTGGAACAGTATTGAGCACATAGCAGAGACTCAATAAATCTTTATTGGGTAAGTGTTAAGGGGTTTAGTCAACAAAGAACATATGTTATAACTTATAGATTTCATTTTAGTGTTAGTATTCACTAAGAAAGGCTATAATTATTCAGTACAATGAAATTGGCAGTGTAGAGGTGGGCTGTTTAATCTCTCTTAGGAAAAGAACTTCCTGTTTGTCTTTTTTTTTTTAAGTTTGTTTGTTGCTTACTTATTTATTTATTTTGAGAGAGAGAAAGGGAGCATGAGCGGGGGAGGGGCAGAGAAAGGGAGAGAGCGAATCCCAAGCAGGCTCCACACGGTCAGTGCAGAGCTGGTCGTGGCACTACAACTCACCAACCCTGAGATCACAACCCCAGCCAAAATCCAGAGTTGGACGCTTAACTGCACCACCCAGGCACCCCCTTTCTGTTTGTCTTTAAGGGCTACGGTTCTAAGCACCTTCAGGATCTGCCTGAACTTTTAACCAAGGCCATGTTTTTTTCTATGTAACTCCCAGAGAATGCCATAGCACCTATGGCCATTTCTTTCAAGAAGACTCTCTCCAGGAGTCTTTGCTCTAGCGCCCCCTGCTGACTGGTTGGAAACTTTGTCAGATCCATTGTCTTCTAAAGCACTTGCTGCCCCCAAATCCTTCTTTGATGCCCCTTTCTTCTCATCGGCTTCCTATCTTCATGCAGTCTGAATCCTTCGCTGTACAGTCTGGCTTCTTCCTCATAGATGACACCCCCTAATATATCTCTTGTAATCCTAGCTCTGTTTCAGTGTCATCCTTCTAGAAGACCCAAGTGACAGAGAAGAGGAGTCCAGGCAAAGCCTAGCAGTCTTCCTTAGTTGAGGAGATAGAGTTGGTAGTTCGAGGAGAGACTAGAGCTTGGTTAGAGCTTGCAGAGTATCAGAGGGAAGTGAGCTACAAAGACAGAAACTCTAGAATAATGTGCAGAGTTCCCCTTGAGTATTCAGCTAAGCACAGATCAGTATGTGCATATAAGCAAACAGCCCAAGTTCAGGGGAAAAAAAAAAAAACACCTAAAAATATAAGAAGGAAGAATGCCGGGGCATCTGGATGGCTCAGTCAGTTGAGTGTCCAACTTCCGCTCAGGTCATGATCTCACGGTTCCTGAGTTTGAGCCCCTCGTCAGGCTCTGTGCTGACAGCTCAGAGCCTGGATCCTGCTTGGGATTCTGTGTCTCTCTCTTTCTCTGCCCCTTCCCCCACTCTCACTCTGTCCCTTTATCAAAAACAAATAAACATTTTTAAAAAAAATTTAAAAACAGGAGAAATTAATTAAAAAAAAAAAAGACTCTTGCAATGCCTTCAATTTAAAAGACTGACCATATCAAGTGACAGGAGGTGGAAGAAACTCCCATTCTTGGTTTCCCCTCAGGTCATGTTCTCACAGTTCTTGGGATCAAGTCCCAGGTGGGGCTCTGCAGAGCATGGAGACTGCTTGGGATTCTCTCACCTTCTCTTTCTCTGCCCCTCCCCTGCTAGCTTGCTTGTTCTCTCTCTCTCTCTCTCTCTCTCTCTCTCAAAATAAACATTAAAAACAAAGGATGTGGAGGAACTGAACCCTTGTGTACTTCTAGTGAGGAGATAAAACTTTAGAGAACCATTTGGCAGCTTCTTAAAACATTATACAGAAGCTGAGCTCATGCCCTAGCCATTCCACTTCTAAGCCTTTACTTCAAAAAAAATTTTTAATGTTTATTCTTGAGAGTGAGAGAGAGAGACAGAGCATGAGCAGGGGAGGCGCAGGGAGAGAGGGAGACACATGATCGAAGCAGGCTCCGAGCTGCCAGCACACAGCCTGACGCAGGGCTCGAACTCACAGACTACAAGATCATAACCTGAGCCGAAGTCAGGCGCCCAACGGATTGAGCCACCCAGGTACCCCTAAGCCTTTAGTTAAGTGAAAAAAGATGTTCACAAAATACTGCCACACAAGTGTTTAGATCAGCCTTATTTGTGAAACCCAAACAGAAAACAACCTAAGGACTATCAACAAATGAATGGATAAATGAATTGTGATAGCTTTACAATGCAATGCTACTCTGCAATAAAAAAAACCTCAGTCACAATCTATAGTGAGAGAAAACAGCTTACTGATTGCCTGGGTTTGGGGATTGAGACCAGGAAGCAGAAAGAGGCAGGAAGGTGGATTACAAAGGGTGGAGGAAACTTTGGGTGTGATGGAAATATTTATCATCTTAATTGGGATGACATTTCACAGGATATGTTTACATATGTCACATTTAATATGCTAAATAATTTAAACACATATAGTTGTAAATTATATGTCAATTATACCTAAAATCTGATTATTCCTTTTTAAAAAAAAATTTTTTTAATGTTTGTATTTATTTTTGAGAGAGAGAGAGAGAGAGAAACAGAGCACAATTAGGGGAGGGGCAGAGAGACAGGGAGACATAGAATCTGAAGCAGGCTCCAGGCTCTGAGCTGTCAGCACAGAGCTCAAACCAGCACTCAAACTCATGAACCGTGGGATCATGACCTGAGCCAAAGTCAGACACTTAACCGAATGAGCCCCCCAGGTGCCCCTGATTATTCTTTTAAAGCAGTGTATCATTGTGATCTTTGATTAACCACTTCCATCACAAAATGGCACAATGCTTTTTCAAACATAGCCTAACACCATGTTCATTACTTTCTAATCAAAAATTGATCTAGTGCAAGCACCTGGGTAGCTCAGTTGGTTAAGCATCAGACTCTTGATTTTGGCTCAAGTCATGATCTCACGGTCCTGAGATCAAGCCCCATGAGGGGCTTCTTGCTGAGCATACAGCCTGCTTAAGATGCTCTCTCCCTCTGCCCCTCCACTTCTCGCACCTTCTCAAAAAAGATTGATCTAGTGATGCATCAAACAGATTAGATTAGTATCAGATTCAGTGTTGCATGAAAGTAAAGGCAAACTAATTTTGGCTTAAAAATATGATTTTAGGGGCGCCTGGGTGGCGCAGTCGGTTGAGCGTCCGACTTCAGCCAGGTCACGATCTCGCGGTCCGTGAGTTCGAGCCCCGCATCAGGCTCTGGGCTGATGGCTCAGAGCCTGGAGCCTGTTTCTGATTCTGTGTCTCCCTCTCTCTCTGCCCCTCCCCCGTTCATGCTCTGTCTCTCTCTGTCCCAAAGGTGAATAAACGTTGAAAAAAAAAATTTTAAAAAAAAAATATATATGATTTTATTCTTTCATTTAAAATGTCCAGAGGTGGATAGCCCAAGGATGTAGAGAAGTTCCACAGATTATGAGGAACCCAGAATGCTACAACTTTTGCCCCATCATATGTTAAGGTAACTCCTTGAGAACCAGCCATTGTAAAGTCATTCCAGCAGCAAAAAAGGCAGAGACTAGCATACTTCTCCCTTTAAGGACACTTCCCAGAAGTCACATATACTTTTACCTCCTTCTCATTGACCCAGACTGAGTCACATGGCCACTCCTACCTGCAAGGGATGCTGGGAAAGGTAGTCTTTACTCTACATGGCTATATGGCCAGTTAAAAATCCGATGTGCCATTAGCACTAAAGAGAGGAAAATGATAAAGGGGCAACTAGTAGGCTCAGGTTTCCACAGAAGGTATATAACTGAAAAATAGATTGTGGATCACCTCAGTCCCAAACAAATGAGCCTTTTCAATTCTGAAAATAAAGCCAGTTTTCACATGTGCCTCTTACACATTCACTCTTCCTCTCCAATATTCGTAAGCATCAGTGAAAAACAGGAAATTAGCCTCAGCCCGTTATTATCATAGATGAATGTCTCTCATCATCTAGAACCGGTATAAAATGAGCTTTGTTACAAAAGACTGCCCTATGACGGTTACTTTGGGGGCTCTAGTTAGTGAAAAGGACTCCTAAGTCACACGTGTTTTCTCTGGTGCATCAACCAAAGATACTCATGGAAAAAGACTAAGCCATATTAAACAGAGGTGCAGACCAGCTGTACGCTTTCCTGAAAATGAGTTTTTGTAAAGTTCAGTGGAACGCTTTTGCCATCCATCTTTCATTCCTTCCATGCCAGGGCAGAGATTAATCACTGCTAAAGATCCTCAAAGAATGTCAACGCTCAGATTTGGCAGGAAGTGTTTGCCTGCCTTTACTCCATTCGTTGCCAACTCTGTTGCCTTCTAGCGGACATAGAGTGGGATACTGTGAATCACAGAATGATAAGCCATTGCTACACTCAGAGTCTGGGGAGAAAGTCGTGGACTGAGGTACAAGCTGGGGGCGGGGGGGTGGGGGGCAGAGGTAGATTTACACTTCCCATCCTTCTAATCCCGGAAACTTTGGAAGATCTTCTGCTTCTAGTGCCCCAAGATTTAAGATTATGAAAACTCAGTATTCCTAAATTGCCTAAATTCTCTGGTTGAAAACAGAGTGGGGGAGGAGGGATCAGAAAAGAACACCATGCACTCAGCGGTTGCAACAACCTCCCACATCTTTCTTCTCCGTGCAGAAGCTGAGAGAAGCCTAGGTCATGTCCAGTTTTTAAATATTCTGGGATGTTAAAAATGAACAGCAGGACTTCTGGAATGATGAAGTAAGGAGCCCAGTGAGCCCACTCCCACCAAGACAATTGGTTGAAAAAAAAATATATATATATATATATACACATATATATATAATATATATATATATATAGTCAACCCTTGAATAACATGGGGCTTGGGGGTACTTACCTTCTGCACAGAGAGAAATCCATGCATCATATATGACTCCCAAAAACTTTGCTAATAGCCTACTTTTTTTAAATAATTTTTTAAGTTTATTTATTTTTGAGAGAGAGAGAGACAGCGTGAGTGGGGTACAGGCAGAGAGAAAGGGAGAGACTGAATCCCAAGCAGGTTCTGTGCTGTCAGCACAGAACCTGGTACAGGGCTCAAACCCATGAAACTGTGAGATCGTGACCTGAGTTGAAACCAAGAGTCAGACACTTAACCCACTGAGCCACCCAGGTGCCCCACTTACAGCCTACTGTTAACCAGAAGCCTTACCAAGAATACAGTCGATTAATACATGTTTTGTGTATTATATTTATTATATATTCCTTCTTACAATAAAGTAAGCTAGAGAAAAGGACATTATTGAGAAAATACATTTACAGAACTATACCATATTTACCAAAAAAAATCTGCATGTAGGTGAACTCGCATAATTCAGACTGGGTGGTTCTAGGGTCAACTCTGTAAATCAGTCCTTTAAAGGCTCTGGAAATTGTCCTAAGGCATACAGCAAATGGAGAAACATTCATTCAACAAAATCTTATTAAGTTCCAACAAGAACAGTGAGAATCTGTGCCATGTGAGCCAGGATCCACTCCATTTCCACCTACCTCCAATCGCTTCCATGTCATAAAGCTCTACCCCTAGAACCTGTAGCCAAGAAGATGGCGGGTCTCCTTCCAGCACCACCCCATATCCCACCCCAGCGCCCAGTAGTCTGTGGCTCTGGTTTTACCCTGGAAGGAGTGGACCACTGGTGTTTTTCTTCACCCCCAGCCCTGAGTTGCAGAAGCTCTATGCCAAGCCAAGAGGAGACAGTCTCTCTTCCCCCATCCAGCCCCACTTCTTTTTTTTTTTAATTTTTTTAATGTTTATTTTTGAGAGAGAGAGAGAGAGAGAGAGAATGTGAGCAGGGGAGGGGAAGAGAGAGGGAAACACGGAATCTGAAGCAGGATCCAGGCTCTGAGATGTCAGCACAGAGCCTGACGTGGGGCTCGAACTCATGGACCGTGAGATCGTGACCTGAGCCTAAGTCGGACGCTTAACAGACCAAGCCACCCAGGCGCCCCAGACTTTCCTTGTTCTTGAAGACTTTGACAGTTTAGAGGATCACTGATCGGGTATTTTGTAGAATGTCCCTCAACTGGCATGTGTCTAATGTTTTTCTCCATATTACATGGATTATAGATTTGGGGGAGGAAGGTCACAGAAATAAAGTACAGGCATTTTTATACCATTTTCCTTCTTATTTTATTAAAAAAATTTTTAATAGCTATTTTTGAGAGAGGCAGAGTGTGAGTAGGGGAGGGGCAGAGAGACACAGAATCCCAAGCAGGCTCCAGACTCTGAGCTGTCAGCACAGAGCCCAACATGGGGCTCGAACTCATGGACCGTGAGATCATGACCTGAGCCGAAGTCAGATGCTTAACCAACTGAGCCACCCAGGTGCCCCCATCCAGCCCCACTTCTATGGCAGATACTCTACCCCAGACACAGCAAGCCCAGAATGCTGTGCCCTGATCACCCCCATCGCAGCTCATTTGTAAAAGCTCTATCTTTCTGCTCTACACAAATACTCTGTTAGCAAAAGGAATGAACCTATTGCAGCCCAAGAAAAAGAGGGGATTCCCCTTTCCCCTCAAGGGTATCATTGAATTTTTCAAGGAGGAAGCAGGTCAGCACAGCATGTAGAAAAAATCCCAATGTCTCAAGTGGGTTGACCATCAGACCATCAAAAGTGACCCATGTCTGGGCAGTATTGACCTGTCAGACATTTAACTCTTCATGCCCACCTAGTGCTGCCTGGATTTGGGCAGGTGTAAAGCCAGGGGATATGAAGCAATGCTCTGCCTCAAATGGGACACTGTGGCTCTCTGAGACCAATTCAAGGGCAGTGGCAAATATACCTGTGGGTCTCTGGGTCCTAGCTGTTTGCCTCTTGTTGCCTGGAAGTGAGTAGTCCTTTGATATCTGTATTTGCCTTAGGACTTCATTCATATCCTCCTTCTCCTTCTCCGCTGTGCACTACTGGCACATGGGACAGAGGCTCCACATAGAGGAGGACTCTCTAGTCCTCCCCTCTCTAGTCCTCACCTCTAAAGTGTCACTCCCACTGGTGCCCAGGGAGAGTGGCAAACTCCGTGCCTAAGGGTGCTGTTGAAGGCAACAGAGATCTTGGTGAAGAGCAGTGACAGTGGTTTCATGACACAAACAAAATGGCAGAGTGGCCAAATGAATACGGAGAACCAGGGGTAGAGACAGTCAAGAAGAGCCCTCCTGGAGGTAACCTGGGAATCAGGAAAGCTGTGCACACAGGCTAGGCTACACCCACTGGTGAGCCGTCACAGCAGGACAGAGCAGACTTGAAAGCAGTCCAAGCCATATAGATCCACCAACACAGGACAGAAGGCTCACTAGTACAAGGGGCTCCAGCACAGCCTCTGACCAAGCACTGGCTGGACAATAAGCTCTGTCCCCCCAGGGAGCGACTCCTACAGGCTTACAAATAACACCAAAGTCAGGGGCCCCTGGGTGGCTCAGTTAGGTAAGCATGCGACTTCGGCTGGGGTCATGATCTCATGGTTCGTGGGTTTGAGCCCCGCATCGGGCTCTGTGCTGACAGCTCAGAGCCTGGAGCCTGCTTCAGATTCTGTGTCTCCTCTCTCTCTCCCTCTGCCTCTCCTCTTCTTGTCCTCTGTCTCTCTCTCTCTCAAAAATAAATAAACATTTAAAAAATGTTTTTAATTTAAAAATCATTCCCAGCCAGTCTGGAAGACTATGCTTACGCCCAAACTGTGCCGTCTCAAGAGCCACCAGAGGGAGCCTCCAAGCTACTAGCTCCAGGCTAAAGGTAGGCAAAACTGACACATGACAATGGCACAATTACCTGATTTGTATGGCAGCAAACCACACACACCAGTAAAGGCTAAAACTCATATGGCTTTGTAAGGAGCCTGAAACATGACTTTGGCCAACAGTGGTTTATGCTGAACCCCGTGTAGCCGAGCTGAAGATAAAAACAGGGAGGAAAATGTGAGCAAGGCCATCAAACTGTGCAGTGTGGGGGGAAGAGACTTTGGCTGCAGCATAAATAAGTGAAACGACCAAGGAAACACCACGACACTGGGGTCTGGGGAGACCACCACTCACTGTCATCTAAAATGTCCACTTTAGAAAAATCACTGGCAGTTGGGGTGGAGGTGGGGGGACAGACTGGAAGTAATGCAAGACTAGAAGCAAGGAGTTTGACTTCTAATTTTGTTAAATTTTTTAAAATGTTTTATTATTTATTTTTGAGAGAGAGACAGAGACAGAGTATCAATGGGGGAGGGGTAGAAAGCGAGGGAGACATAGAATCTGAGGCAGGCTCCAGGCTCTGAGCTGTCAGCATAGAGCCCCACTCGGGGCTCGAACTCACAACCTGCGAGATCATGATCTGAGCCGAAGTCAGCTGCTCAACCAACTGAGCCACCCAGGTGCCCCTAATTTTTTTTTTTAAGGTAGGCTTTGCACCCAGTGCAGAGCACCATGCAAGACTTGAACTCACAACCCTGAGATAAAGACCTGAGCTGACTCTCAACAGTCAGGGGATTAACTGACTGAGCCACCCCAGGTACAGCCGACTTCTAATTTCTGATTAAGAAATGTTGATGACCTGATTAAAAACAATGGCGGGGGGTTGGGGTGGAAATGGAAAGCATTACAAAGAGCCATTATAAAGAGTACAAACCAGTACTAACCAACTGGTTAGTGAGGATGGGAGGGTTCAATTCAGAGAGAAGGTACTGGGAAGAAATCCCAAAAAATTGACAAATGGACCCACGCGTCTGCTATAATTGCTTTTGGAAGAATGGGAGAATCGACATTTACGTGTTCAGTCTGATATACTTCTGAGAACTTCCAGGGAAAATGTGCAGGTGGAAGATGTATACAAGAGCCTAAAAAACATGGGCTTAAGGCTATACGTTTGGGAGTTACCAGGATACAGAGGTTGACAGAAGTTATGCAAGATCACGTAAGACGAACATTTAGGTGGAAAGAAAAAGAAAATCACATTTCTATCTTTTTTTTTTTTTTTAATATTTATTTATTTGAGAGAGAGAGAGCAGGGGAGGGGCAGAGAGAGAAGAGGACAAAGGATCAGAAGTGGGCTCCATGCTGACAGCAGAGAGCCCGATGCAGGGCTCCAACTCACAAACCGTGAGATCATGACCAAGCAGAAGTTGCACGCTCAACCTACTGAGCCACGCAGGCACCCCTAAAAAAAAAAAAATCACATTTCTGTCTTAAGTGACTAAAGACAGGACACATGGGGCGAAGAACAAGGGCTCAGGCAGAAATGACAAGTTCCATCTGGTCCTAGTTGAGTTTGCAAAGACGCGGGACATTGAGGAGGAAGGGAGGGAGACTGGTCTTCAGGCCAGGCACTGTGATCGTGTAAGTAGTGAGGAGACAGATGGGATCCAGGGAACGGAATGGAAGCTTTTATTACCAAGCCTGACACCCCCCAAGCTCAAGCCCTGAAAAATCACAGAGCTCTCTGACCATCCGTTTCCTTTGACCATCGTAGGACAAAGGAAGGTGTCAAACACGTGATCTTTAGATTTCTGTTCAGCTGTAAAATTCTAATCCTCACATTCAGCCTGCCATTCGTGACCCCGTGCTTCCAAATGATGGCACACCGCATCTCTTAGCCTTTGCCTGTTTTGACGTTTCCTGAACCTAAACTGAGCTTCCCTGAGATACCCACCTCTCCCTCATCTCGTATTATTTACAATACTTTTGGTTCCAAGTATAGACATCCTCCTTCAGGCACTCCTGGGCGGCTCAGTCACTTAAGCAGCTGGCTTTGGCTCAGGTCATGATCTCACATCCGGTTCTCTGCTGTCAGCACGGAACCCGCTTGGGATCCTCTGGCCCCTCTCTCTCTGAGCTCCCCTACTTGCACGCATGCACTCTCTCAAAAATGAACAAGCATTCAAAAGCAAAAAAGATTCTCTCTGCCCCTCGCTCCCCAACCGCATATGCATGTGTGTGCACTCTCTAAAATAATTTTTTAAAAAAACCCTGAAATTGAATATTTTATTTGTTTCGAGAATTTGAAAAATGAGTTTTATCCCTGAAAAAACCTGGAGACCCCTGAGGTACTGCAAGACCAGAGATAATAGTGATGAGGGAGTGTGGGGCCAGCTGAGGACAAAATGCAGGCTAGCAGCACCCCACCCCACCATGTTATTCCCCATAGGAATACGTGATATTCCTCAGTCACTCCCAGCTACCCAAGAACAAAGGAAAGAGGGTTAAGTGCTTGCCGTGGTGATGTGGGAACCTAAGGCAAATGAAAAATTAAATTCCCTTACTGCCTACAGTGCACCGGAGTCCTTGAAACAGGCAGAGCGACCTTCCTCTAGGAGCTCAGCTGCCTCAATGATGACACTTTGCTGAGGGCAAAAGAGAATCTTGGCTTATCATCCCAACCTCCAGGATCCTGTAAGTCTGCTTTAACATACAAAAATTCCTTTGGAAACTTCCTTTATCTCAGTTCCCCCCAAGGTATATGCTGGCAATCATACTCCAAGCTTATGGCCCCTGATGTACATCTGAAGGGTCTCACGACTGAGGTTTTACTAAACGGTAATGCATGCTATTTTCCTAACACCAGCTAGCCCCTCAAGGTCCTGGAAACCTCGCTTCCAAAATATTTACTCTAGACTTATTCTATCCCTGACCACCGCCCAACCTGAAGGTACATAATCAGTTCTCGTCACAACCCCAGTGCAGCTCTTTCTGCCCACAGGTCCTGTCCCGTGCTTTAATAAAATCACCTTTTTGCACCAAAGACGTCTTCAAGAATTCTTTCTTGGCCGCCAGCAAAGGACCACCCCACCATCACCCTAAAACTTCATCAGTAGGGTTTTTTAACATCAACCCAGAGGCAGAGAGTAACAAATTGTCCTGTAAAGATAAGGCCATACTTCAGAATCGATTGACACTAGCTATGATAAAATAAATCTCCCGCATTTCTGCTTCCCAACTCCACATACAAGGAGTTTGGAAGTCACCATTCCATCTCAAGCTGAACAGACTGAAAACATCAACAACTCTTCTTAGATTTGTAAAAGAATGGAGGTCACTGTTATGCCCAGAATTCGTGATCCCCAAAGACCACCAGGGAGCCGAGTCCGATGCAAAAGCAAAGAGCCTTTATTTGAGCTAGCTCGAGCTCAATCCCCTACTTGCACCGATGCAGCGGTGAGATGCCAGAGAGAGCGAGTGAGTTTCAAAAGCACAAAGGTTTCATAGGGATCTAGGGGCAGTTGATGGGGTAGTGGTTGTGGCCTTAGCCGATTGGCTGGGGAAGGGTCAGAGTCCTGTTGCACAGGTTGCCGGGTGTGGTTTGAACAGGAAGTTTGAACAGGAATTTCTTTCTGCGGTTTTCCTGGAAAGGGGGCCATGTCGGGGACACAGTCACTCAAGATGGAGGACACAACGGGGCGCCTGGGTGGCGCAGTCGGTTAAGCGTCCGACTTCAGCCAGGTCACGATCTCACGGTCCGTGAGTTCGAGCCCCGCGTCGGGCTCTGGGCTGATGGCTCAGAGCCTGGAGCCTGTTTCCGATTCTGTGTCTCCCTCTCTCTGTGCCCCTCCCCCGTTAATGCTCTGTCTCTCTCTGTCCCAAAAATAAATAAACGTTGAAAAAAAAAATTAAAAAAAAAAAAAAGATGGAGGACACAAAACAAAATAGAGTCGGCCAGTCTAGGTCCGCTCTTTCATTCCCCCCTTGTCATGTAGCTTACGGACCCAGTCATAGGATTGGCTGCATTTCTATTTTGTCTCTTCTGTTAGTAGGGCTTGTACTGAGGATGGAGGACCATTAGTTGGACAGCCCCCACGCGGTCCCTGACAAACTGGACCAGCCTGTTGATACAGGGTCCGAGGGTTACTAGTAAGCGGGATGGCGAGGGGTCCGGCAAGGGCCGAGATGAGGGTAGCTAACCAGGGAGACCAGTTGAACAAAGACTCATACCAGGACTGAGATTGTTCTATGATGTTTTTGTAGCCCTTCCCTTATGAGGGCCATAGATTCTTTTACGACCCCTGAGTGATCAACATAGAAGCAACATTTTTCCCCTAGGGCTGCACATAGTCCTCCTTGCTGCATGAATAATAAGTCTAATCCCCTTCTCTTTTGGAGTCCTACTTCTGATAAGGAAGTAAGGGATTCCTATAAATGAGAAATTGATTTCTCAATTCTTTCTATGTCTAAGTCAATGGCTGCCCTTAGGGTTTGGTAGTTTTTGTCCTGGATGATGAGTGAGGATATTCCGGTCCCTGCCCCAGATAATCCCAGTCCCAAGAGTGCAGCCAGAGTTAAAGTTGTAATAGGCTCTCTTTTATTTCGGGGGTTAGCAGAGCCTAACCTGTTAAGTATTTCTTCCCCCGAATGGTACACTAACTTGGGAATCAACTGCACAAGTATGGAGAAGCTTTCCTTTGAGGAGTTAAGGACCTGGGAGTGGACACAGGGAGTGAGGCCCCTGGAACAGGCCCACCATGCATTTTCAGGGGGAAGTAGATACACTGTCTCCCTAGGGACTGTTAGGGTTTCACTACAGAGATGTGACTGTCCAGGGGGAATGTGGCCGTCCGGGCGGGGGCAGGTCAGGGAACTAGTACTTGGTTGGGTCCTACCCCCGTGGGGGACTGCAGGGCAAGGGGAGTCGCTTGCATTCGGAGGGCAAATAACGTTCCCTTGTCCTTGGCTCCCAGCCTAACCCGGTAGTATATCCTGAGTCCCCAGGTTTTTCCACTCTCCAATCCTATTGTTTTTTACCTTGGCTTGTAAAGGATATAACTATGGGATTACCGCGCCACCAGGCATATGGCGGTCAGGGGCCACTGGGCCATTTTACCACGATAAGATCTCTGGTGCATGGTGGGGTCCACCAGATGTGCCCTGTCGAGACACATGACCAGGAGGTGCAAAAGTAGTCAGCCGTGTCCCTGCATGTGCTCGAGCGAGAGTGGCCAGGGCAGACATAGAAATAAAGGTTCTGCGCATGGAATCCGGGGCGTATGGTGACAAGGGGAGCAGAGTTTGGAGGTCTACGCAAAGTTCTGGGAACCAAGTGTCCCTGGGGTGGCTCTGGAAAGTCTGAGTAAGTATTGTCCCCGAGCTGGTGTCTATGATCTGCCAGGTGATGTTTTGAGGGGCATGGGGACTCTTGGCAGCATGAGCAGTGACAAGCAGAGCTAACAGAGTTACCAATATTAAGTGGGTCAAATGCGCTGTAGCTCGAGCGGGTTGTGTTGGTCCCGATTGATGGCCCATCGCGTGACAAAGTCCTTCTGGATCATGGAGGGGTCCGCTGGCCGAACGTGGGTGTGATGGACCCAGGTCGCGATGCCATCTACTTTGAGAGCGGTGGGGGTTGTCAGCACCACGATGTAGGGTCCCTTCCAGCGTGGCTCGAGGGTCTCTCAGCGGTGTCTCTTGATGTAGACCCAGTCTCCCGGCCTGTACTGATGAGGTGTCAGGGTTGGGCTGGCCTCGTAGATGGCACGGAGGCGCAGTCAAATGTCCTCATGCGCCCTGTGGAGCCCTCTCAAGGAAAGAAAAAGTTCTTGATCTTTAAACTGAGCAAGAAGTTCAGCTCGAAGGTTGGGAATAATAGGGGGTGGCCTGCCAAACATGATCTCGTAGGGAGTAAAAACCTAGGTGTAAGGAGTGTTCCTAACCCGGTAAAGGGCATAGGGTAGGAGAGTCACCCAGTCCCCGCCAGTCTCCATGGTTAATTGGTAAGGGTCTCTTTTAGGGTTCTATTCATTCATTCTACCTGTCCTGAGCTCTGGGGCCTATAAACACAATGTAATTTCCAGTTTTCCCCCACCACCTTGGCTACTGCCTGCGTTACCTGCGAGATAAAAGCTGATGCATTGTCTGATCCTACCATGGCAGGAAAACCATACCTGGGTAAGGTGTCTTCTAGTAGCTTCTTAGCCACCGTCTGAGCTGTTTCATGCTTGGTTGGGTATGCCTCCACCCAGCCAGAGAAGGTGTCTGTAAATACTAAAAGATATTTATAACCATACTTTTCTGGTTTAACTTCAGTGAAGTCGACCTCCCATTGGGCTCCCAGTCTGGTGCCTCTGAGCCTGGTTCCTTTTTTATTTGATGTGGCTCTCGCGTTGGTGAGTTGACAGGTCTTGCAGGCAGATACAACTTGCTCTATTTTGGTGTCCTGTTGGTGAATCTTGATTCCGGCATGTCGGATTAAGTCTTTTAATTTTCAGGCCCCCATGTGAGCAGACCAATGCATGTGCTCTAATACTGAGACTCCGAGCCGGTCTGGCAGCACGAGTTCCTTGTTAGGTGTATACCACCATCCCTTTATCTCCTGGGCCATGGGGGGTTTCTTGATCTGCTGTAACTCCTCCTGGGAGTATTTGGGCTGGTCTGGTAAAACTGGGTCTCCCGGGTCCGGTAGTTGTCAGCAAAACCCGGAACCCAGAGGCAGCAGTAGCCAGCCGATCCTAGGAATTCCCTACTTCCCTTTGGGAGGTGGGAGTAGGGATCTTTAGGACAGTTTCTTTTCTGGCATCTGATAACTGCTGCTGTCTGACCTCCAGGATGTTTCCCAGGTAACTTACCCTCTCCCTGCATATCTGAGCCTTCTTCGCGGTTGCCCTGTACCCCAAGGCCCACAGGGTAGCCAGCAGGTTCTGGGTCCCTCGCTCACAGTCCTCGGCTGTGTTGGCAGCAATCAGGATGTCATCTATGTACTGTAGGAGGCTGAGGCCAGGGTGCTCCTTTCTGTACTCACCCAGGTCCTCTTGTAGTGCCTCATTGAAGATGGTGGGCGAATTTTTAAACCCCTGAGGCAGCCGTGTCCAGGTGTGTAGCCCTCCTCCAGATCATGCCACTCGAAGGCGAACAAGGGTTGGCTCTGGGGTGCCAGCGGCAGACTGAAGAAGGAGTCCTTTAAATCTAGTACGCTATACCAGACCCTGGAGGGCGCCAAGGAGTATATGGGTTGGGAACAGTTGGGTGTATGTCCATGACCCTCTTATTTACTTCCCGGAGGTCTTGTACCGGTTGATAGTCATTTGTGTGAGGCTTTTTGACCGGCAGTAGGGGGGTGTTCCAGGCAGACTGGCAAGGAACTAGTACCCCTAGGCTTCGTAGTCTCCGGATGTGTGGTTGGATCCCCTTCCGGGCCTCCTGAGATATGGGGTATTGTTTGATTCTTACCGGACCTTCTCCTGGCTTGAGCTCTACCAGGACCGGGGTCCTGTGAGCGGCTAGTCCTATCCCCTCCGTCTCTGCCCAAACTGAGGGGAATTCTTGTAGCCATGTCTATATTATCCTCTCTCGGGAGAGCCTCCTGGTGGAAGTGGTATTCATCCTCTAGATTCATGGTCAGGACCTGGATGGGGTGGCCCTTGCCATCAGTGACCTGAGGCCCCCCCTTGTCTAAAAGTTATCTGAGCTCCAGTCTTGGTCAGTAAGTCCCGTCCTAACAGCGGGTAGGGGCATTCCGGTATTACCATAAAGGAGTGGGATACCTGGACTGTCCCCACATCTACCATTCTTTGGGTAGTCCATGAATACTGGCTCATACCAGTTGCCCCTTGTACCCAGGACTTCTTGCTGCTAGTTTTCTTTGTGGGGTGCAGAGACCGAATATTGCACTCCAGTGTCGACAAGGAAGTCAACAGGGGTCCCCTCCACTTTAAGAGTTACCCTGGGCTCAGGGAGAGGGTCCGAACCCCGACCCCCCTAATCACTCAGTTCATCTAGCTCTAAGACTTTTACTCGATCAGTCTTGTTTCCCTTCCCGCTGGCCTTTTTCGGACAATCTCGGGCCCAATGCCCTATCTCCTTGCAGTATGCACACTGATCTTTCTGTAGCCTCTGCTTCCCCACCGTGGTTCCTTTACCTCCCCTTGAGTCATCCACCAGCTGCTGGAGACGGCGGTCTCATTCCTCAGGGGAGTCAGCAGTGGTAGCTAGTAGTATTCTGGCCAGGTCTCGAGTCTGCTTACTGCTGGCAGCCACCATGGTGTGAGCCTGCTTGTCCTCAGGAGGCTCCCGGTTATTATATACCTTTTTGGCTACCACCAGCAAGTCCTGCAGTCTATCTATTTTCTGTAATTTTCTCCTAATGTCTATGGCCGATTGGTTTACAAAGGCCATGATAACAGCTGTCCTGCTTTCCGGAGCCTCTGGATCCATGGGGGTATAGGTACGGAATGCCTCCATGATCCATTCTAAAAAGGCAGCCAGAGATTCATCTTTTTCCTGTTGCACATTTCCTACCTTGGCCAAATTGGTTGGCTTCCTAGCAGCCATTCAGAGACCCCCCATTAGAGTCTGGCGGTAGACCTGGAGCCTCTCCTTACCTTCTGCCGTGTTGAAATCCCACTTGGGCTTGAGTTAAAGGGAAGGAGACCTCTATCTGAGCCTGGTTGGTGGTGGGATTCCTGTCTGCACCTGGAACTAGTTTTTGGGCCTCATTGAGGATTCTTTCTCTTTCCTCAGTCGTGAACAGGACCTACAAAAGCTGCTGGCAATCATCCCACGTGGGCTGATGGGTAAAAAGAACAGAGTCTAATAGATCAATAAGCCCTGCCGATTTCTCAGAAAACTTAGGATTCTGAGCTTTCCAATTGTAGAGGTCACTAGTGGTGAAAGGCCAATAGTGATGGGGCTGATTCCCCTCCGCGTCTGGGGTTCCGGTGGCTCGCAGGGACAGAATAGTGGAGTCAGCGGTGGAGACGGATTGCTCCCTCTGAGCCCTTTGCCTGGTAAAGGGCGGGTTTCCCACTGGAGCGTTTCCGCCTCCCGCTCTCAGAACAGCGTCTGCCTCCCCCGGAGGGGGAGGTTGGTGTTCTTCCGGCATCCTAGGGGGGTTATACGGGGAAGGAAAAATTAATTCTTCTTCAGTACCCCCCTGTAGGACAGGGTAGAGGGGTGCTGAAAGCTGGGTAAGACTTTTCTTGTTCTCTTTCTTCTGTCCCCTGCAAATCAAGAATGGGTTTTGGCTCCAGAGGGCGTGGGGCTAGGAAGGGCTTAGGCCAAGAGAGTGGGTCTTCTACAAGGTCCTGCCAAGTGATAATGTAAGGGAGCTGATCAGGATGGCCTGTCTTGGGCCGAGAGATGATACCCCTGACTTGGTGGATGGTAGGGAGGTCAAAGGTTCCCTCTGGTGGCCATCCGACATTGAAAGCTGGCCATTCTTTAGAACAAAAACCTGCCACCGACCTTCTCAGACTTCCACACTGAGGTTGTTAGCTCTTCCCCTGACATCCTTAAAATGATCAATCATAATACTTAGAGGAGTAGTCTGAGTCTGTCCCATAATGTCCATCCAGTAAGTCCACAGAACAAAACAGAGAAACACAGAAACAGACAAACAGAGGGCTCTCAGAAAGTCTTCCAACTCCATGGAAGCAAAACTGAAAGCTAGACGATGGCCTCACGCCGACTGGCAGGAGCGACCCGCCTTTTCACAGACCTTTGAGGGGAATCCATGTCCCTCCAGAAGGGAGGATCGGAATGTATTCCAAAACTCCTGGCCCAAGGTCCTCCAGTGCATCCACTTAGACCGCACCGGGCACTACCAGAATTTCAGAAATGAGCTCACAGAGAAGAGACAGGGAACGAACAGACACTAACCATGGCCAGTCAGGCTCTCTGGGTCGGGGGTCCCTTGGGGGGTCTTGGGGATCCCGGACGAGCCCCCAAATGTTATGCCCAGAATTCGTGATCCCCAAAGACCACCAGGGAGCCAAGTCTGATGCAAAAGCAAAGAGCCTTTATTCGAGCTAGCTCGAGCTCAATCCCCTACCTGCACAGACGCAGCGGTGAGATGCCGGAGAGAGAGAGCAAGTTTCAAAAGCACAAAGGTTTTATAGGGAACTAGAGGCAGAGGGCGGGGCAATGGTTGTCGCCTTAGCCGATTGGCTGGGGAAGAGTCAGAGTCCCATTGTGCAGTTGCTGGGCGTGGTTTGAACGGGAAGTTTGAACGGAATTTCTTTCTGTGGTTTTCCCGGAAAGGGGGCCATGTCAGAGACATAGTCACTCAAAATGGAGGATACAAAACAAAATGGAGTCGGCCAGTCTAGGTCTGCTCTTCCAGTCACAGGGTAAACAAGAGGCCCTGGAATTGGAAGGACAGACAGGAAAATACAAAGAATACCAACACACCCCAGCAGAAGCCTCCATGGAAACCAGCCCCAGAGCCGCAAAACCTGAATGGCAATTAGTTAACTGCTGGAAGCTTAGCGTGGACAAGCCTGAGAGTTAAAAACCCCAGGGGTCCCCGTCAGAGGGAGGCCCCCAAACTTTTGTGAGATTTACCCCTAGGAGCTGAAGCTGGTTCTCACGGTAAGTATTGGAGAAAAATCCTCACCCGTGCTTCCAGAGGGAGAGAGAAGGAGTCATTTTGAAATACACCCGGGCATCCTGTTCTTAATAAGGTCTGTCCTCAGGAGAAAGTGGTTAACCAGAGCCTAACTGACCTGAGGAAAGGGAGATACATAAGTCCAGCCCTCTTTACCCATCCTGTGCTGCCTAAATGGGGGAGAAGGAACCTGAGAAACACTAGTGACATTTCTAGTGCAGAGGTAAAGGCACAGGGAAAGACTGAGGCCTTACTCAGAGGACTATAGATGCCTCTCCGCCCCCACACCTCTCCACCACATTCCTAAAGCCCATTTAACAGCAGTTCCTTTGATCCGGTTAGTCCTGCCTGGCTATCACAAACACATTACAAGGCATACGAAAAGACCAAACAAAACCCCAAAACCAAAAACCAAAAAAACAGTTTTAAGACACAGGGTAGGTGTCAGACCCAGAGGAGGCAGGGTTGTTGGAATTATCAGACCAAGAATTGAAAACAGCCGTGATTAATGCTGAGGGCCCAAATGGGTAAAAGCCGGCATGCAATTAAACCTTTCTGGAATATTCCAGAAAGTTTGATACTGTTCGCCTGCCCTTGAGGTCTATCTCTTGATCTCCACCTAAAATCGGAGCGGTAGGAGCTAACAGATAAAACACAGGACAGAGAACCACAGAGAACAGCAGACCATTTTGGGGGGGGGGGGGTGCTCCAAAAGTAGACCTTTGACCTCCCAAGGCTGCTAGGTGAATTGGTTGCAGCACCAGAGCAGACCAAGGTGTCCTGGCTCACTGATTCCTGGGGCGGGCATCAACTCTTCCCTCTCCCCTCCACTTCCACTTTCAGCCCTGCCCCACCCCTCCAGCCCATTCTCTGCAGGCAACTCCAGACCACCCTTCAGCTTAAAAGAAAAGCTGAGGAGCTTTGAATGGTAAATTAGTCCCTTAAAAGTGGCACAGCTCCCCAGGGTGTCTGCATTATAAAAGAGGAGCTTTGGGGCAATAACCCATCCCCAAGGTGAATTTTAGAATTTATGATTCCAAGTTAAAGGATTTTTTTTTTTTTTTTGGCTGGGTCTCTCCAAATCCCCCATTTTTGGAGGGGCAGTTTAGGATTTACTCTAAAGCTGAGACCCAAAGGCCTGTTTCTTTCCCAGGGAAGAGAACTTTCCACTAATGTGCTATTTTTTTATGGTTCTCGCACTCACTGTCCAGAAGAGGCTAATGCTTTTACCCCCGAGAGAGAAACTAGTTACCAGATCAATTGGGGGGTGCATCTGGGGACCTCGAAATGGATGAAACTGCAGTTTAAAACTATTTAAAAAGGGTCTTGGTGGCTCAGTCGGTTAAGCGTCCCACTCTTGGTTTTGGCTCAGGTCATGATCTACAGTTTCCTGGGTTCCACACACACCCCCATTGGGCTCTGTGCTGACAGTGGGATTCTCTCTCTCCCTCTCTCTCTGCCCCTCCCCGCTCACACTGTCTCTGTGATGAGCGAGCATGGGGCAAGCCGAGGGCAAAGTATAAGCTAGCATCACCCCTCCCCGCCAGGTGACATCTGTGTGATATTCCTCAGTCACTCCCAGTTACCCAAAAACAAAGGAAAGAGGGTTAAGTGCTTGCCATGGTGATGTGGGAAACTAAGGCAAACGAAAAGAAAATTCCCTTACTGCCTATAGCCCACTGACAAGTCCTTGAAACCAGGATAGTGACCTCCCTCTAGGAGCTCAGCTGCCTCCAGGAGGACACTTTGCTGGGGGCAAAAGAGAACCTTGGCTTAACATTGTCCCAACCTTGAGGATCCTGTAAATCTACTTCCTTTATCCCAACTGCCCCAGGATACATGCTGGCAATCACACTCCAAGCTTATGGCCTCCTGATATACATCTGAAGGGTGTTATGACTGAGGTTTTATTAAACTGTAATAAATGGTGTTTCCCTAGCAACAGCTAGCCCCTCAAGGTCCCGGAAAAACCTTGCTTCCAAAATTCCTTAGAGACTTACTCTATCCCTGACCCCCTCCCAACCTGAGGGTACATAATGAGCTACCCGTCAGACCCCCCATGCAGCTCTTTCTGCCCACAGGTCCTGTCCCGTGACTTAATAAAATCACCTTTTTGCACCAAAGACATCTTCAAGAATTCTTTCTTGGCTGTTGGCTCCGGACCCTTCCCCCACTATCACCCCAAAATTTCATCATCTGCCTCTCTCAAAAATAAATAAATAAACCTTTTAAAATAAATAAAACCTAAAAAGTGTTTCATTCTTTTATTGTAAGGAGTCCCCAAATTAAATCTTTCACCAGAGTTCTGGAAAGGATAAAAACTAACAAATACTGGATTTGCTTTCCTTTCCCTAATCTTCCTTCTGCAATACAAGGGCTAACGAGCAACAAAATGATTCCCACCCCACCCCCACCCCCCCCCAGAAAAACAGGCTTAACAATAGCTTTTTCTGCATGGATTGCATGTGACAGCCAGGCACGGCTCTAAATGTTTGACATACAGCGCCTTCACTTAACCTTCCTGAAAACCCAGGCAGTTAGGCGCTGTCTTTATCCCCAAGGGACTGGTCCAAGGTGTGGCAGCTAGGGAGGGGTGGGAGCCTTCTTACCCACCATACCACTCCTTATCAGAAAAAAGCCCAAAGCTTTTTGCAAGCACAGGAGCAAAAAGAATCTGATTGGGCAGTGGCTACAGGAAAACTACTGTTTTATAGACTTCAACGTTTTTACAATAGCAATATAATTTAAGAGATCGAAACGTAGCATAAATAGAATAGAATCTTAAATAAGAGTCTCTCTCTTGAGAGACTAGTTAGCATGTGATATGTTCTCTGAGCCCCTGTCGGATCACCCATAAAATGATCCTAGCAGCCAATCCTTTAATTTGTATACAAAGTAACGGTACATGAAAGTTCTCCATAAACCGTTAAGACCCCATCCAAATGTCAGAAGCAATTATTTCTATCTATACATACGACGGAGCTGCAAAACACAAATCGTGTAACTTCAGTGATTCTGCATACAAGCTAAAGGCTCTTTAAGAGTCGGGAAAAATGAAAGCTTCCATATTTGTATTTAAAACCGGCATTGCGCATATGAAGATGAATAATAAAATTCAAGCTGATCATTTAAATTTTTTTTAAATAGGCTTCATGCCCAGCTCGTAGCCCAACGTGGGGCTTGAACTCATGACCCCGAGATCAAGACCTGAGCTGAGATCAACAGTCGTATGCTCAACCAAATGAGCCACCCAGGCGCCCCTGATCATTTTAATTGTTAATTTTTTTGCTTAGAATTTTGTTCATATTTTCGTTCTATGTTAGCACCTTAAACTGCACTTTTTTCCTGTTTTGTGAAAAAGGCTTTTTTGCCCCTGGTGCAAAATGAAAAAGCCCACAAATGATCTGGGCTCAAGACGATTGTCTACTAAAACTCAAAAACATACTCAAAGGCACATTATATATATAATTAAACTGATTACGCAACCCCCCCCTCCCCGCCCCAGAACATAACGCCCCATGTTCCTGCACATCCCTCATGAGACACATCTTACTGTTAACATCATTGATTATCAATACAGGATCACTCATCGTATGGCTTACTTGAGTTATTCAAGATTAAAGAGCATATACACAACAAATCTTCTTCATAGAAGACCCTACCCCTTTTCCTAGCTCATTAGATTTTCCCATGTGGCTCTGAATATTTTCATTAACATCTCATAAACCTCCCCCAACCAAAACTCCCACAAACCTTTTCCTCAAGGCAACCACTGCATGCCATTGGTACACACATTACTGCTTATTAGCTGAATTTCTTTTTCTGCCCCTACTACCATGTCTTTGTTGTATATTATCAGGTCTATTTATTTTTCTGTGTTTATAGCTATTAAGTCTTCTTGACAAGGAAATGCACTTTTATTTGACCCCTTCTGTAGAATACTCAACATATTAGCTATGCACAAATACATTATTTCCTAAAGTAAAATAAATTTTAAGATTTTAATCGGTAAGACCAGCAAGGTATTTGAGAGATCCTTAAGCTCAGGTTTTTCCAAAGTTTTTCTTTCTTTTTTTTTTTCAACGTTTATTTATGTTTTAGAGAAAGTGCACAAGCAGAGGAGGGTCAGAGGGAGAGGGAGACACAAAATCCAAAGCAGGCTCCAGACCCTAAGCTGTCAGCATGGAGCCCAACAGGGGGCTCAAACCCACAAACCATGAGATCAAGACCTGAGCTGAAGTTGGCTGCTCAACCGACTGAGCCACCCAAGCACACCCAAAGTATTTCTTTTTTCTCTGTAAGTTTATTCATTTATTTTGAGAGAGAGTGCAAATAAAAGGTCACACTGATTAATACATCTGTTGAGAAGTAGAATCACATGTCCTATCATATTTTGATTTAAAGACTTGAAATCATAGATAATGTACAGTATTCCCTTTTAATATGGCACACTTTCTTTGGCTGTATTCTTTCATCTTCAGACCCTAACTTCTTTGATTTGATTTAGTGGACCGAGAACACTAAAGGAGTGTTCCACCGAGTGGATGTGGTGGAGATAATTTTACAGTGGTAAGTACGGTTGGAGGGTATAGGGAAGGCAAAAAAATTTTTCTCCCCTCTTATGTTCAGTGCCTGGGGCATGCTAATTAAACTAACAAAAGATGGGTCGACAGAAGAAAAGGGATACAAATTTTACTTGATGTTAACATTTTAATGTTTATATGTAATGAAGCCTTCATAGATGAGATATGAGGATCCCAAAAGGGTGTTTGGATGCAAGGACTCATATACTCATTTTAACAAAGGGCGATAAATTTGTGAAGTGACAAGAAAAAGGAAAAGGGGTTTGGGCTTCCAGGGGTGGTAAATGGTGGGAAGGTAAATATAGGAGGGGAAATTAATGGAAGATAAGGGTAATTTTATTAAAGTATGTTTGTGCAGACCCATCTCAGTACTGACTTTCTGTGATGTAGAGATCTGCCTGGGGGGCAGATGTGGACTCTGGCCACGGTTCTTCTTCCAGCCGTGTAACAAGGGAAATCACTTTGGGACTTGTGTGAGTGTGTAGGGTCAGAATAGAGTATCATCCCCCAAAGTCTGTCCCATGGACTCCCTCAAAATATGATTTCTTGGACAACTCAGCAAGAAATATCCCTTTTTCTTTTAATTTTTTCTAAACGTTTATTTATTTTTGAGACAGAGAGAGAGCATGAATGGGGGAGGGTCAGAGAGAGAGGGAGACACAGAATCCAAAACAGGCTCCAGGCCCTGAGCTGTCTGCACAGAGACCAACACAGGGCTCAAACTCATGGACCATGAGATCATGACCTGAGCCGAAGTTGGACGCTCAGTCGACTGAGCCACCCAGGCGCCCCAAGAAATATCCCTTTCTAAGAAGCATTTTCACACTAAGAATCATTGCAGTAAAGAAATCTGCCAAATACAGTTTTACCCAACATTGCCAAAAATTATTTGACTGCAGAAAACCTTTCCATTTTGTTTTTCTTTTTAAAATAGCAATATTTAAGTAGTCCTGGAAATATACTTCCATAAGAAATATGTTGGGGATGCCTGGGTGGCTCAGTCAGTTGAGCGTCAGACTCTGATTTCAGCTCAGGTCATGATCTCACATTCATGAGTTCGAGCCCCACATCAGGCTCTGTGCTAACAGTGCAGAGTCTGCTTGGGATTCTCTCTCTCTCCCTCTCTCTGCCCCTCCCTATGCTATCTGCATATCACAAACCCTCTTACGAAATTCACAGTTAACTTAATCTTTTCATAGGGGTGCACATTGGTCTTAATTACATGGAAATCACACTCCCCTTCTATGGTTTTACCAGAATGTATTCCAGAAGTCCTATTCCCAGAATCCTTTTAAACAGCCTGGCAATTTTGACTGGTACACTTGTTTCCCTCACAAATTCTTCCCTCAATAACTTGTTGATCGATCAATAAGCAGAAACGTAGATATCTGGTGGAGTTAGGGCACTTCTGATCTTGACACATAGCCACTTTGATTTTTCTGAAATAAAAAAAAAATTCCTTTTACCTTTAATACTTCTTACGTAGGTTACCCTCCCATGGATCAAAATACAAAAGGTCTTGGAAAGTGATCTCAATTCTTCAAACCTGTTGGGAGGGAAACCCCTTCACACGCAGCATACCTGCACACCTGCTTTGACCTGAATTTGTTCCTCAGTCTCCAGAACAGGGTTCCACTCAGTTTTCAGGCTTTCACTAAGGATAACTATACGGGGAGCAAACCCCAGCTCTTTGCAAAATACTTCCTTCTTTCCTTTCCATTCTGCTCCTAATAATTTCACCAATATAGGTCAACCGACAGTTATTCCTTACATGTAAAACAATTACTCTGCAAGCATCCTTCAAGTGTGACTTCTACATTAGCGTTAAGCACCGCAAGGAAAATAATCACAGTCAGATTTTTACCCATGACACTTCGCAACAAAAGATCATGCCCTGATTTGTCAAAGGGAGAAATGCTATAAGGCTAATGAGTAAGGATTCCTTCACATTATTAAAGATCTTTTGACCTAGTTTTTGCAGGACAAGGTGTGAGAACATCAAGGCTGCCAGTTCCTAATGCATTTTTCCAGTTCAGTTCAGTCTAACAAGCATTTTTGTGAACATCTTAAATATACAAAGATTAAAAAGACATGGCCTCTGCCCCCAAGGGCTTGGAGTTAAGTGGGAGCAAGAGAAATAGGAAAAGGCATTTTGAAGGTAGTATGACAAGCACTAACGAGAGGCAAATGTACTGTGAATGAAACCTAAGCCCTCACATCCACGGTTCCTTCAGAGAAAGAAGGTTCCAAGTGTAGAGGCCAAGAACAGACCGCCCCAACACAGGCTACTTTGGCATGAACATTATTTTGAGTTAAAAGCAATCAAAGCCCAGCAGAATGCAGAAAAGCTATTTATGTCCCCCTCAACTGCCTGCCTGTACGAGGAAGAGAATTAGTAACAGAGAGTCTCCTTTACTGAAGAAACTTATCTACATAACAGGGCGCCTTTGTCTTCCAAACATCTCCTCTCACCTTCCTGCTGATGGACCCCTGTGCTTATCTATGAAGCCCTCCGTACACACAAACACTAAAATATTAACATCCAATAAAAATTTGTATGCCTCTTCTTCTGTTAGCCCATGTTAGCAATCCGTTGGGTGTGTTTGAAATTTCCATGTCAATGGGGCGCCTGGGTGGCGCAGTCGGTTAAGCGTCCGACTTCGGCCAGGTCACGATCTCACAGTCCGTGAGTTCGAGCCCCGCGTCGGGCTCTGGGCTGATGGCTCAGAGCCTGGAGCCTGTTTCCGATTCTGTGTCTCCCTCTCTCTCTGCCCCTCCCCCGTTCATGCTCTGTCTCTCTCTGTCCCAAAAATAAATAAACGTTGAAAAAAAAAAATTAAAAAAAAAAAAAAAAAAAGAAATTTCCATGTCGGTGTGGATTCCTCATACTTATGTATATATATACGCTATTAAATTGGATTTTCTCCTGTTAATCTCACATCAATTTGATTCATACTCCAGCCAGAAGGACCTTGAAGGGCATAGGAAATTCTTTCTCCCCAACATTGGCAGAAGATTTTGTAGATTACAAAACTAAGATATTTGTGTATTCCCTTTCTTTTTTAATTTTTTTTTAACATTTATTTATCTTTAAGAGACAGAGAGAGGCAGAGCAAGAGCAGAGGAGGGGGAGAGAGAGAGAGACACCGAATCTGAAGGAAGCTCCAGGCTCTGAGCTGTTTGTGAGCACAGAGCCCGACGCGGGGCTGGAACTCACGAACTGAAAGACCATGACCTGAGCTGAAGTCAGACGCTCAACCGACTGAGCCACCCAGACGCCCCTGTATTCCCTTTCTTAAGAATGACAGCCCAACTGTACAGGCTCCAGGTAGGCCTATGCTATCAGAGATCTGCCCTGCCACTACACTCCTATTTATAGGGTACAATGGGTTTTGGCTGGTAAGGACAGGAAATCCACCCTCAAACTTCATCTGAAGTCATCACAATAGAGAGAACTTATAACACAAATGATAAGTCCACACCATGATGATGCTGCTGCCTGTCAGCAAAGACCTCAACCACAAAATAAATTTTAAAAAATTTAAAAAATAAAAAAAAATTTAAGAATCCATTTTTTTTTCACTGTGAAATTAGGACAACATTTGATGAAAGAGTCAAAGCTCAATCAATCATCATTGGTGCTACTGTAAGAACCGGCCTGGCCGTCTTCTAAAGGCCCTGTACATCACTAGCAAAGCAGCTTTTGTACAGAGCAATAGGTAAAATGCTAGCTTTCTGAAGTGGAAAATTTTCACATAAAGATGAAGCAAAGAAATTTATAGCACTAACTTAGATGTTATGGAATTTAGAATCAATAAGCCTTGGGAACTCCCCAAAAATATCTATATATAAAACATATTGATAGCTAGCTAGATACAGAGAGAATTGAGATATATTTATATACACACTTACGCACATATGTGTGAGCTTAATTATGTCAACCCAAATTCCAGGCATACAGATGACTCTACCTAAAACAAAATGCTGCCTTCCCACGTCTCACAGAACTTAAGGCAGTGAGCTAAAGACTCAAAACTCCATTCCCTCTTTATCAACATACTTAAAATTCTTACTTTGCCTACGGAGGATCAAGAACGGAATTCGATAGATTTAAGTCATTATTTGTTAGTCAAATGGAAAAAAAAAACAGTAGTTATGGCGACTATGGGTCAACTATTAACATCTTCAGTTTCCAAGGAAGTCACACTTTAGGGTTACTGTAGGAGACATTAAGGCTGTCAACTACCATTCACAGGAAACTGGCCATTCTGAGAGTATTCCTTCAGAAAGCAAACAAGCATGGATGTTTTCTGTTATCTTTGTTGCTTCTAAAAATGGGCCCCATAGTGTGGCGCCTGACTGGCTCAGCCAGTGGAGCCTGTGACTCTAGACCTCAGGGTTGTGAGTTTGAGCCCCATGTTGGGTGTAAAGATTACTTGAAAGTAAAAAATTGGGGGGTGCCTGAGTGGCTCAGTCAGTTAACCCTCCGACTCTTGCTTTTGGCTCAGGTCATGATCCCAGGGTCATGGGATTGAGTCCCACATCGAGCTCCATGCTGAGCATAGAGCCTGCTTAAGATTCTCTCTCCATCTCCCCCTCTCCTCCACTCCTGCTCTCTCTCTTTCTCTCTAAAATAAATTGAAAAAAAGAAAAGAAAAGAAAATCAACTCTGGGCTCCGTTCCTAACCAGCCATGTGATTTTAGGCAACTCAACCTCCCTGAAGATCAATTCCCACATATGTAAAATGGAAATAATATATTTCTACCTCACTGAGATACTGTAAAAAATTAAATGGAAGATAATTTATGCAAAACACAGTATCCTTCACCTAATAAATATTCAAACAATGTTGCTCTAATTGTTATGACATAAAATGCAAAGTATGAGTCCTGGTAGAAAGTCAGTGTTCTCACCGATATGATTAACTATATTTATCACCAGGGACTTAGGGGCTTCTGTTCGACTAACAATGTATGATGCAATCCTGTTCCAAGGTTTAGTTCTTTTCTAGTGTGGACCTTTCAGAAGGGCTCCAGAAGTTGGGCTTTACTGAAAACTATTTGGTTTAAAGAATGTTTCCAGGAGTTTGAACAGTATATGGAAAAAAAACTTACACTCAATTTATACCCAGTTTTTCCTCCTTCCCAATGAAGACTCAATAGAGGATTCTACAGTGAACTCAAGTGAGTATCAACAGTCATTAGGGGTGTCTGGGTGGCTCAGTCAGTTAAAGCTTCTGACTCTTGGTTCTGGCTCAGGTCATGATCTTGCAGTTTTGTGGGTTCAAGCCCCACATCAGGCTCTGAGCCTGCTTGAGATTCTCTCCCTCCTTCTCTGCCCCTTCCCCACTCACACTGTCTCTGTGTCTCTCAAAATAAATAAATAAACTTAAAAATTTGCTTTTAAAAAGAGTGCCATTAAACCATTAACTGAGAGCATCATTCAACTCAGCCTTTTAGAGAGGTGGCATTATTTGAAGCATAGGCATGCACTTAGCAGTGAGACCAAGTTCTAAGTACTAAATCTATCATTCTTTAGTTCTATGGCCCAACACAACTTACTTGTACCACTCAATTAAAAGTTTCCACATCTTCTAATAAATAGGGATACTGATTGCACACACATGCACACACACATTAAATACTGTATGAGGGCTCCTGGGTAGCTCAGTCAGTTGAGCATCTGACTTCAGCTCAGGTCATGATCTCATAGTTAGTGAGTTCAAGCCCTTGTCAGTCTCTGTGCTGACAGCTCAGAGCCTGGAGCCTGCTTTAGATTCTGTGTGTGTCTCTCTCTCTGCCCCTCCCTTGCTCATGCTCTCTCTCTCTCTCTCTCTCTCTCTCTCAAAAATAAATAAAACATTAAAAAATTTTTTTCAAATACTGTATGTAAAACACAGGTGCTCCATAAAAGTCAGGATTCCCTTGGTGAGACAGCAGAGCATAGAGACTTGCTAGTAAACAGATGTGATGTCAAGAATAGACTCGTGTTTCCAAGATTTCATCAAATTCTACAAAGGCACAAATTATGAACAAATGCAACCAAAAAACTTTGAAATGAGATACAGAACAGTGACGATTTTCCCAACCCGTTTTCCCAGCATTATATAAATAGTAAAGGAAAAAATGAGCCTGTCTTATTCTTCCATTCTCACTCTGTGTAAATTTGGAAATTACATTAATTCTCTTTACATTGAGTGCCTCACTAATGAGTTTACCAAGTGATGTACTATGTTGATAGTAAATATTTCATCTGAGCCACTTACTAGGTTTATTAGCTGAATTTTTCATGTGTTTATTTACTGATTTCATTTATTCATTGCCTATTACACATCTGAAAAAGGAGACTCAGACATGCATGAACCAGACTGCAAGTCCCATGAGGGCAAAAACAAATCTTCTAAAGTTCACAAAACAGAACAACTACCGAGTCACATAGGAGGCAAACAAACAAAAAAAATTTCTAACTGGTTGATTTGAATAAATTACATATTAAATTCTGTGCCCTTCCCCATATTGCAAACCATATACACACAAGGACCAAAATATGCTAGAAACTACCCCCCCACCATGTGCAGTGAATTGTTCTCAGCTCTAGATTCTTGATTCTTCTGCAAGGTGGTCTGACTTTCAGAAAAAGATTATAAATCATTTTTATACGGTTCGTGTGTCTGTGTGTGTGTGTGTGTGTGTGCACATGGGTAGGTGTGTTGCAACATTGGGTTAGGGAACACACACAAAAAACACCCTTGACCTTAGACAGTCTTAGCATGTGATTAATTAACTTGTTAGTGAATGCATTAGAAGAATAAACATCTATTCAGCTTTTTCTCCATGTTCCCACTTTCTGATGCCAGTAAGAGGCAAACAGCTCAAATATCTCAAGGTTAGTCTTACATCTCTGTCCTAGGCTCACAGATTGTCTTCTGAAATTGAAACAAAAATAAAGTTACCTGTTTTGTTTCTCAGAAGGTTGAAATTAGGAGGAAAGAGAATCCAACATGAACCAAGTCACATATCTGTTTTTGTATGCATCGACCAGAAGATATAAGCATAGAAAGAAGAGAAAGTTAAATGAATAAAATAAGAAATACAATGTTTAAAACAGATTTTCTTACATTTTGTTAGTTCCAGGAATTGTAAGTTGGCAGAAAGAGAAAAAATCTTCTATGTGATGGTGAGAGTCACCTGGAGGAATGGGAAGGACCATGGAGAAAGGGTCAGAAGGCCTCATGAGGCCACATTCTGGTATGGAACTCCTAGGAGTCTCAAAATTGCAATATTGAACCTACTTTCACACAGAGGTAAAATGGTAGAACATGTTTTTATTCTTTCCACAGGTGCCTTAATTTGTAAATTCTAACTTGTTATAATATGGTATTAGGCCTCCATTTTCTACTTCTGCCTTGGGTCCTGCAAGTGTTAGGAGGTGCCTGGGCAAAGCAAAGCAAATCCACAATGTTGATTGTATTTATACTGACAGTAACACAGCTGATCATACCCAGAGCAATTCTTGAACACACGCTGATTATTTTTACATGTTAAAAAATTTTTTTAATGTTTATTCCGTTTATTTTGAGAAAAAGAGAGAGAGACAGCATGAGAAGGGGAGGGGCAGAGATAAAGGAAGAGAGACAGAAGCCCAAGCAGGTTCTGTGCCATCAGCACAGAGCCTGATGGGGGGCTCAATCTCACAAATAGTGAGATCGTGACCTGAGCCGAAATCAAGAGTCAAATGCATAACAGGCTGAGCCACTCAGGTGCCCCTACATGTTTAAATAGAATCGACCCCATCCCTCTTTCTTTATTCTGTCATTGAGTCTATCCAGGTTTCCAGTGCGTTCCATATAAGAATAATCTTTTCTACGTGTGTGTGCGTGTGTGTGTGTGTGTGTGTGTGTGTCTGTGTTGATTGGATAGCAGGCAGTGGTTAGGGCAGGATGGTTCCACAGTGCTCCTAATTCTTTGACCAAGTCTGGCACCTTGGCAGCATTTTTGTTTTTTTGGTGATAACATAACACTAGTTGGTTTTTTCCCAAATGCATAAGAAGAATATTACCTTTCTGTGTTTCATATTTTGCAAAGAACAAGACACTTTCTGTTATATTTGCATCTCCTGCAATTAACTAACCAATATATCTTCCCACCATCTCTGTATTCATGGCCCTGTTTTTAGAGCCACCTGACCTATCTTAATGGCTGCTTACTTATTTCTAAAATACTCTTTCAGCTTCAACATCCTAATATATTTGATGGTCAATTTTACTCCTCATCTGTAATGCTCCCAACCCTGTATTTAAATATGACCACTCCTCTGGCAGTGCCTCTAGACCCGAAGAAAGCCACTTTTGGCTTCCAAAACCACTTAGATATGCACTCAGCTACAACCATGTTAACCAGGACACATTCTCTCTCTCAAAATAAATAAATAAACTAAAAAAAAAAAAAAAAAAAAAAGGAAGGGGCACCTGGGTGGCTTAGTCAGTTAAGTGTCCCATTGATTTCAGCTCAGGTCATGATTTTGATTTTGATTTTTTTCTTCTAGAGGAATGTATATGTCTGTTATGAAGTTTGCCCATAGTTAGACTACTGAGGAACAAAGGTGAATGTCTCAGCCACCAAGGGCTTTGGTCCTTCCTCAGAGATGAGAGATAAGGTCTTGAGCCTAAGTAAAGCCAAGTGGTAGAAACAAGGTCTTCAAAGACCTGTACCCTCAGGGAAAATACAGGCTTGATAGCATCTACCCACTATCACAGAGTGACAAGAGAGTCTACCTCAACCTGGAGTTTGGTGGAATAAGGGAAAGAAGTCTCCTTCAGAGGTTGTAACCATGAGCCTACACCTTGGACAGACTCAGAGTTAATTCGACCCTGTCAGTTGGCCCAAGAAGCTTTGAGCTTAGAAATTAATAATATTAATTCTTAATTTATTTTTTAAAAATTTTTTAATGTTTATTTTTCAGAGAGAGAAAGAGACTGAGTGTGAGTAGGGGAGGGGCAGAAAAAAAGGGAGATACAGAATCCAAAGCAGGCTCCAAGCTCTGTGCTGTCACCACAGAGCCTGACGTGGGGCTCGAACCCAAGAGTCACGACATCATGACTTGAGCCGAAGCCAGACGCTTAACTGACTGAGCCACCCAGGCAATCCAATAATAGTCATTTTTAAAGAGATTAATTTCATAATGATATCCTCAATTTGTCTAGAACACATTATGTAAGACTCTTCCTGAAATTTGATAGGTCGTGCTTATAAAATCATCTGGTCCTACTGGACACTTTGTGTGTGTGTGTGTGTTCAGATTTTTAACCACAGTTTCCTTGATGATTATCTATCTATTAGCTGTCCTATTCATTCTTGAGTCAAAACTAATTCTTCTAGCAATTTTTACTTTCTGAATATCTATTTCATCCAAGTTTCCGATTTGATTGAAATAACATTATTCATATTCTACTGTGATTTTTATATCCCTGAACCCTGAACTGTAGCATTCATTTTTATGCCCCCTTTTCATTCTTAATGATGTTTATTTTCTCCTCATTTTTGTGGATAATCTTGCAAGAAGTTTATCTTCTTCATTCACATTTTTTAAGAATTAGGTTTTGGCTCTATTGGTGTTCTCTATTTTCTCTTTCTTTTTCACCAATGTGGGCTTTCAGTTTTATGATTTCTTTCCCCCACTTATAATGCGTTTGCCCTGTTTTCACCTGTGGGCAATAGAGTGTCCGATGTAACCCTGAGCTACAGCATTAGGGCAGCCACAGACAATACGTTGACCAATGGCCAAAACTGTGCTCTGACTGAATCTTTTTTAAATTTTAATTAGACTCTACTTGGGGCTCAAATTCACAACCCTGAGATCTAGAGTCACATGTTCTACTGACAGAGCGAGTCAGGCACCCTTCAACTGAATTTTATTTATAAAATAAACAATGGACTGAATTTAGTTGGCATAGTTTACCAACCCCTGCTCTAGATGAGGGGGAAAGGGGGAAATCTCTGCAACTCACTTAATGAGACTTTTCTTACCTTAATCCCAAGTCAGGTTAGGGTAAAAAGGAAAAGGTGAGGGGTGTGGGATTGAGCCCAGCATCGGGATCCATGATGAATATAGAGCCTGCTGAAGTTTCTCTCTCTCCCCCTGTCCCTACCCTGCTCACATGCACACTCTCTCTCTCTGTCTCTAAAGTAAAACAGAAAATAAAAATTTTTTAAAAAGAAGGAAAAGGCAAATATCACTTATGAATACAGAAGTAAGCGTCCTATAGAAGCCATTAGCAGACTGCACACAGCAATACTGAAAATTAATAATACAACAGGGGGAAACAGGGGTTATCCCAGGAATTTAAGGGTCACCAACATTAGAAAATCTATTAATATATTCGGTATAATTTCAATCAAACTCTCAAGAGTTTTTTTTAAATTAAGGTACAGCTGACACACAGTGTTACATTAGTTCCAGGTGTACAACACAGTGATTCGACAAGTCCATACTTGTGCTGTGTTCACTACAAGTGTGGCTATCATCTGCCACCATCACAACACCATTACAGAACCATCGACTATATTCCCTACGCTGTACCTTTTATCCTCATGACTTGTTCACTCCATAACCGGAAGCTTGTATCTCCCTCCCCGCTTCACCCCCTTTGCCCATCCCCCTCTTCCCTCTGGCAACCGTCAGTTTGTTCTCTGTAGTTAGAGTCCCAGCAAACTTTTATAGAACTTGACAAGCTGATCCCCAAACTCACTCAGTAGGCCAACAACAGCCAAAATTGTTGTGTGGGTTTTTTTTTTTTTTGCTTTTTTAGAGAAAGAGAGTGTGTGAGGAGGGAAGGGGGCAGAAGGAGGGATTGAGAGAATCTGAAGCAGGCTCCATGCTGAGCACAGAGCCCGATGCAGGGCTTGATGCCATGACCCTGGGATCATGACCTGAACTGAAGTCAAGTGTCGGACACTCAACCAACTGAGCCATCTTAGCATCAGCCAAAAGAATACATGAGGACTCTTTCTATAAGTATCAACTTACTATGAGACTATAATTTAGGCAATGTAATACTGGCTCAGGGAGCTCATATACATATGGAAGCTGGCACATGACAAAGTAGATACTACAAATCAAACAGTGAAAAAATACACTATTCAATAAGTGGCGGCAAAAGTTTTGGTAATTCATATAATTAAACACAAAAGTAGATCTCCAACTCATGCATGTAAGTTACTGTCTTAACTACAAGAAGCAAACCTCTAAAATTTGGGGTATATCGTTATGACTTCATAAGTTAATTTCCTACACAGAACACAAAAAGCCAAATTTATAAAGAAAATTATATATATAACTACCTTAAAATGAACAACTTTATTACAAAAGGCAGCACAAAGTAAAAAGACAAGTCACAGACTGTGAGAAGATATTAATAATACATATGCCAAATAAAAACTTATGAAAAAAGGCAAACAATCCGAGGAAAAAATGTATAATTAATAAGAACTGGGAAATCACAAAAGAGGACATCCAAACGGCCATTGAATACATAAAAGAATGATTAACCTCACTAATAATTAGAGAAATTCTATTCATTGAAAATTCTGTACAGCTATTAAAATGAATGAAAGTAGCAAAATGAAATACAACTTACATCCATCAAAGTGGCAAAACATTAAAATGTCTAATAAACCCAGTGACTGATATATGAGAAAGTAAGACATTTTCAATAGGTACAACTTCTAAAGTCAAGCCCAGAGTGTTTTGGGCACCTCAGAAGTGGAGATGCCAAAAAAAGGAGAATTCTCCCAAAGAGTGGCAGCTGGTAGACAAATCTAGCCTATTTCACCACTGTATCTAGTTTGGCACAAACTACTTAAGAGATCTGTAACAGCAACTCCTTTATCTTGTAAGTGGAGTGTAAATTGGTTGAACCCCTTTGAAGACAAATTGACCAAGTTGAAGATATATGCAGATGATGATGATAGATAGACAGATAGATAGATGATAGATAGATAGATAGATAGATAGAAGGAAGGAAGGAGAGATGGATGGATGGATGGATGGAAGGAAGGAAGGGTAGATAGATACATAGTTATATAGGGAGACACATGTATACATACATTATGATCTACAATGAACAGAAATCTACTCCTATCATCTATCCTGGAAAAATGCTCACAAATATTCACAAAGAAACCGGCTCTTTATGCTCATTACACTGCTTTTTACAATAGAAAAACTAGAAAAATTTAACTGTCAATGAACCAGACAACAGATAGCCTAGTTCAGTTGTACAATGAAATTTTATGTAGCTATTAAAATTAAAAGGAGAGCTGCATGAATCAACATGAACAGACACCAAACACATAATGTGGGATGCAGAAAGCAAGTGGAAACAGGATGGTATTCATAAATACATAAATGTGTGCTAAAAGCATAAAAAACCATACTTGCAAAAGATAAAAATGCACTTCTGGGGTAGGAGGAAGACAGGATGTGGGGGTTAGGTTTAACCCAATTGTAAAGTTTTATTCCCTACAAATTAAAAAATGAAAGACAATGAGAAACATTGAGTACATATATCAACAGTCTGACATGCATTTAATCTTAGTGATGGGTATATGCTATGTATATTCTTTCCTTTGACTTTTCAACATGTTTGAAATATCCCATCATTTAAGTTAATTTTTAAGGGAGCCTGGGACCAGTAAGTGAAGTCTTAATTGCCAAGTTCCATATTGAAGGATTAGGAGGTACAAATTTCCAGGTATAAAATTAATCAGTCACAAGGATGAGAAGTACAGCACGGGGAATATAGTCAATAATATTGTAAAAACTTTGTATGTTGACAGATGGTGATCATTATGTGCATCATGGTGAGTGTTTCATAATGCATGGAATTGTTGAATCACTATGTTGTACACTTGACACTAATACAATAATGTGTATCAAGTGTACTTCAATTAAAAACAAAGTCCCTTGGGGCACCTGGGTGGCTCAGTCGGTTAAGGGTCCGACTTTGACTCAAGTCACCATCTCACAGTTCCTGAGTTTGAGCCCCTCATCTGAGCCTGGAAATTGCTTCAGATTCTGTGTCTTCCTCTCTCTCTGCCCGTCCCCCATGTGTTCTCTCTCTCTCTCTCTCTCTCTCTCTCTCTCAAAAATAAATAAAACATTAAAGAAATAAATAAAGTCCCTTGTTGAAGTTCTTATTTCTCTTTTCATAAAAAACTTTCCCAAAGAAAACTGGCAAAAAAATCAGAAACAAAACCCAGAGGAAAATCTTTTTATTTTTAAGTTTATTTATTTACTTGAGAGAGAGAGAGAGAGAGAGAGAGAGAGAGAGAGAGAGAGAGATGGGCAGAGAGAAAGAGTGGGAGAGAGAGAATCCCAAGCAGACTCCGCACTGTCAGCACAGAGTCCTGCAGGGCTCGAACTCACAAGCTGTGAGGTCTTGACCTGAGCTGAAACCAAGAACCAGACATTTAACTGACTGAGCCACCCAGGCACCCCCAGAGGAAAGGCTTTTACTAAGGTTGAGATATTCATCCTCCCCTACATCTGTATTTCCCTAGTAAATGACAACAATAATAAAGGAGAGGTGGGGGTAGAGAGAAGGGGAGAACACCGAGCCCAGTTTGGGAAGTTCTTACATGGGAAGAATGAGACTTCTCTACTCTCATGGCCACACAGGAGAGAAGGGGGATGCTTCTGACAGAATGCTCAGGGAAACAGCTCTCCTTAGATGGCTTGCTTTTGTCCCCTTCACGGGGTGCATTTTGACTCATAAAACAATGGCCAGGAATCTACTAGACCTGACTTTCCCAGTCTCTCCCAGGATGGAGTTCTTCACCTCCCCCTTGTCCCTTTTCAACTTCTCTGTCTTCTCACCTACCTCTCCTAGCAAATAACTTTTACTTAGTTTTATGGATTGTTTATGCTTAACATTTGAGCTAAAGTTTCTGCCCATGATTTTAAATAAGTCATCAGAATGAATTTATGCAGATGTACAAATTAAAGGGTGGAAGGATGAGTAGATGGATGGATGGATGGATGGGTGGATGGGTGGCTGGATGGGTGGATGGGTGGACAGAGTTGATGGATAGGTCAAGAGATTCAGAGAATAGGGTTGATAAATATAACAGAAAGATGTTGACAACTGAGTTCCCCGGATTCTTGTTCCCGTGGTATAAAGCTGATCAATCTGGGAAGGAAGGAATAGAAGAAATCTTCTATTTATATCCCAGTTACTGAAAGGGAAGAAGACAACTGAGCGAGATTAATCTGCTTGTCATCATGCTGATGACCATCTTTCTGGTAGATAGACTAACAACATTTGCTGGGAGGAGGAGAGTCCTCACCTATAGAATACTCTTGACAGGAAGCAGTTGGATCAGGATTGTGGAAGGCAGAATAATAATAATGTCCTCTGCAAAGATGTCCACACCAATAATGTACGAAGATCAACTTTACTTTGCCAGGAAAGTATTCCATAATCCCTCTTTTACCTTAGGCTATATTCACACTCCCACGCTCCTCCAAAGTATAGTCTAAAGAATTCACCACCCTGACAAGCTACGGGACATCATGCTGTTTCACTATACTGACAACATCACCCCAACTGAACTTGACGAGCAATGACAGGTGCCCAAGATGCTCTAGTGAGACAGACGCATGCAGAGGACTGGCAGCAAACCTGACATCAGGGAACTTCCACATCAGTGATGTTTTCAGGGATTCAGTGGTCCAGCAAAAGTAAAAGACAGATTATTGTACCTTATACCGCTAAGCAAAAGGCATAGCACGTCCTAGGGCTCTTTGGGCTTTGGAAGCCATTTATGCTGGACTTTGGAAAATGAGCCCCACTTATTAATCAGATAGCAAAAAGCTACAGTTTCCGGTAGGGTCCCGTTCAAAACGAAGCTCCGCAGCATATCTAAGCTGCGGTCAGGTGTTCTATTCTCTTGGGCTGTGTGTGCCAGCAGGTGCGACTGTATAGGAGGTCTCTGGCCAATGAATTTGCTGCATAGCGTACGGCAAGCCCCAGCAGGAGACAGTACGAATCCCTGGGATTCTAGAACAGGGGCATGCCCTGACGGCCGAAAACTATGTACCTGTGGACAAAGAGCTCCCGCAGAGCTAAGAGTCCCCAGTAGGAACTGTGGGTCTGATCGCTGGATACCACTGACTACACGAATTGAGTGCCCACTGACAACTCTGCGTGGTCTCATAGACCAGATCATAAGGACGGGAGCATTCCAAAGTGACACACTGGAGACCAGGTTTGAGTGGGTCCAGATGCAAGAATACATTACTTGATCAAGTGGCTCAGACTCTCAGGCAATCCATTTCGGTAGTGATACCTTCAATCTGTCCACACCTATGACCTTACAGGGGCTACTCTTGAGGTTTGCTCTTCTCATGGTCAAGAGCAACAAAGAATAGGTCCCAAAACAATGAAGAACTGGCCGGCAGGTTAAAGAGATCAACAGTCTCCCAGATCCTTTTGTCTGGTCTAATGAAACAGTCTCCTATATGACCCTTGACTTCTATTTTGGTCCCCCTATTCACACAATAGGCAGACTGATCCTTTTATCTATCTATCTATCTATCTATCTATTTTTGTGTTTTTCATTTTATTTTTTTTTATTTAAATTTTTTTTTTTCAACGTTTATTTATTTTTGGGACAGAGAGAGACAGAGCATGAACGGGGGAGGGGCAGAGAGAGAGGGAGACACAGAACCGGAAACAGGCTCCAGGCTCTGAGCCATCAGCCCAGAGCCCGACGCGGGGCTCGAACTCCCGGACCGCGAGATCGTGACCTGGCTGAAGTCGGACGCTTAACCGACTGCGCCACCCAGGCGCCCCTCATTTTATTTTTGAGAGAGAGAGACAGACAGACAGAGTGTGAGCAGGGGAGGAGCAGAGAGAGAGGGAGACCCAGCATCCAAAGCAGGCTCCAGGATCCGAGCTGTCAGCACAGAGCCCAATTTGGGGCTCGAAACCATGAACTGCAAGATCACAACCTGAGCCGAAGCCGGACACTCAACCCACTGAGCCACCCAGGCACCCATGCCTTCCTACTATTCTTTGAACATATTGCTCCCTTTGTCTGGATCTTTATTTCCTACCCACCCCCATCTTTTCAGGGCTTGATTTAAATCTCTGCAGACCTTGGTGAGGTCTTCCCTGACCACCATCCCCCTTCCCTATCCCTATACCCTGCTTTAGCTTTCCCCACTGCTATTCCACAGTACCAGACATATATTTCATTTGTGTAACATCTGACTGACCACAAGAGAAGACAGAGACCCTGCCCATTAGCTGCTGTACCAGCATCTGGAACAATACTTGCGACATGGCAATGGCTCAGTTAACATTCACTGAATGAATGAATGAATGAACGAACGAACGAACAAATACTGCAGGTCTGGTAATGATATCAATAGCAAGATGCCAACATCTTTTTCTTTCTTTCTTTTTTTTTTTTTGTAAGATTAGACTTCTTTAAGTTTATTTACTTTGAGAGAGCAAGAGAGACCTCGGAGGGGCAGAGAGAAAGAGAGAGAGAATCCCAAGCAGGCTCTGCACTGCCAGCATGGAGCCTGATGTGGGGCTTGAACTCATGAACCATGAGATCATGACCTGAGCTAAAATCTAGAGTCGGATGCCTAATCAACTTAGCCACCCAGGCGCCCCTAACATCTTTTTCTATAAGAAGCCCTCCTTCAGGGGCACCTGGGTGGCTCAGTCAGTTAAGTATCCTACTTTGGCTCATGTCATGATCTCACGGTTCGTGGGTTTGAGGCCCTCGTGGGCCCTGTGCTGACAGCTCAGAGCCTGGAGCCTGCTTCAGATTCTGTGTCTCCCTCTCTCTCTGCCACTCCCTCGCTCATACTCTGTCTGTCTGTCTGTCTCTCTCTCTCAAAAATAAATAAGCATTAAAAATTTTTTTTCATTAAATAAATAAATAAGAAGCCCTCCTTCCATTTCAGTGTGCATTGAACAAAAAGGGATTGAAAAATCCCTCTGATTATATATTTTGAGATTTTTCTGAAATCCCTTTTCCAAAAGTAAGTGCTCTTTGTGATTAACGCAATCCAAAAATTGTCGCTCATTATCCCTCTCCCATCTCAGCCCTGTTCCCACTCCTACCTCCAGATACTAGTTAACAACATTATGCTTTATCCCATTCCTTTCTCCAAGAACATACCAAGATTTAGTAACCTTTTAAGCTTTGGCCACCTTAGTTTTTATAAAAATGGATGATCCTATATATATATTTACTATAACATAGTTTTCTCAGGGAAAACAAAACAAACTGTAATCTTAGGACAATTGCATGAGAAACATACAAATACTCATATTTCTATAAATTCATAACGAGACCGTCTTCCTGAGATCTCTTGGGGGCTTCCATCTAGGGGGTAAGCACTATACACATAGTGTATTATTAGCTAGAAATATTTGCCAAAGGAAGCCGCAGCTGCCATCTGTATGACAGCAGAAAGGAGAGCTAATTAGTGCATGCAGGCTGAGACCGAACCATCAAAACTGACATGAACGGTGGCCACATCACAAGCCCAGGGGCATGCCGTGCTGTGGGGTTCTGTTCTGCACTATTCGGCAGACCAAGCTCGCGTTTTGCCAGCTGTAAATGACAGCAGGTCCCGACTGGTCGCTGATAACTAGACTCTCTGGCCAGGTTGCTCCTGAAGCCGCCACCACCAGACTGCTCTCCCCCACCTCACGCAGTCACAGACCCCCTGACCCCCTGACTCAAAGCACAGATGGAAATTGGAGAAACGTGTCCACCTGAGGCAAATTTCATGCTCACTGTGTCAGATTTCGCAAAGGCCAAGACTTGATTTAATTGGTCTGTGGTGAGGACGATGTGGTTTGGATATATTGCAAAGGTTTTGCATTCTTGATTTTCAAGGATGCTCAGGATATTTTTCTACGTAACAGAGAGACTCTGCACTTTCCTGGGCCTGGATTCAGAGATTTTGCCTATTTCCTCCTTGAGCGTTCTTATACAATCACTTCCCCAATTGAAGCCTCCAGCCTTCAGCCCCAGTGGGCACTGTGTAAGACTGGGCTTCATGTGGTTACTCCAAACCACTTAAGCCGTAAGCTTCATCTTTTATTGGTCCATGCCTCTCACATCCTGTTAGCAGAGCAATGGTGAAAATTTGTAAGAATAAGGTACATCGGCATCTGACACCTTGTGAAATTGACCATGCTAAGGTTTGAGTTTCATGGGCCTTAGACCATATTGCTAAGTCAACACAAGCTGTCCTATCTTCTCCGCCTACTCTACCGTTTGATAAGGACCTTCTGGTGAGTATATCCCACATCCTACCACCCTAACCCCTAGCCCATAGATAGCCCCTTAAAGAGCACTGTATGGCTGGGGGAAAGTCCAAGCTATAGTGGTACAGATTCGTGATTCCGAGATTATATAGAAAAAGTCAAAGGCGCCTGGGTGGCTCAGTCGGTTAAGCATCCAACTGTTGATTTCAGTTCAGATCATGATCTCATGGTTCATGAGTTTGAGCCCCGTGTCAGGCTCCATGCTGACAGCATGGAGCCTGCTTGGGATTTTCTCTCTCCCTCTCTCTCTGGCCCTCCCCCACTCGAGAACACATGTTCTCACTCTCTTTCAAAATAAATAAATAAATTTTTTAAAAAGTCATATCGTATTTATTAAATTTCAAAGAATCCAATCAAGACCCTTCTGTGTTTTTCATCAAGACTGTTTTATCAACCTAGAGCCAGGCTAACACAATGTCTACCAATCAGGGGTCAATTAATTATACTCAATGGAATTCATTAGTTAGGTTGTGATAGACATGAAGGAGTTCTTATAACAATTTTTAAAATGTGATAGTGACAGATAGTTATTGTTACTGAAATAGGTCTGATTTTGTGATAAGAAAAAAAAGAAGAAGACTATAGAACTATAAATGTAGAGTGTGATCCCATCTTTGTAAAATTTAATTCCTATATCTGTTCATGTATGTGTATACATACATAGAAAGACATCTGGAAGGATTCCCAAAACACCCATGCATTCACTCAACAAATATTTTCTATGCCAGACATTGTTCTAGGTGCTGAGGATAATAACAGGGGACAAAGCAAACCAGGATCTTCACAGAGTTAAATTTTATAATAACAAGAAAACAAAACAAAACAAAGAAAGTACATATACAACATTTCAGAAAGTGATAGGCACACACTCTGGTGAAAAATAAAGTAGGCTTTGGAGTGGGCTTTTGTCACCTTGACTGAGGCAAGGAACTATACTTCCCAGAATTCCATTGTCTCTAGGGCTGCTGGTTAGAGTTTGACCAAAAAGGAACATGTGTGATGTTTAGGAGGCAGAAATGAAGCAGCAACTGGTACTATCCAAAGGTCAAAGCTGTCAGAAAAGTGAGAGACACAGAGGTCCCTGGGTGATTTAGTTGATTAAGCATCCAACTTCAGCTCAGGTCATGATCTTAAGGTTCCTGAGTTTGAGGCCTGCACTGCGGGGACGGGATTGGAGGGTCGGTGCTCTGCACTCTCTCCCTCTCTTCCTCTCTCTGCCCCATCTCCCTACTACTAACCCTGCCAACCAACATCAGCCACAAGCCGAACCCCTGTGCTCACCCACTGACCATTCCCTCAGAGGTATTACACTCATTTCCTTTAGCATTTTACACCATTCTCTCTTTCCTCCAACCTTCAACGCTTCTGCCTCCCTACCCCCTTACTTCCCATTGCACTAAGAAGTGGAAAGAACTTCCACTCATTCCCACAATCATATTAACTAACAACAACAACAAAATTCACTGGCATCTGGATGATGCCCTGCCTTCCTTCCTATGACAGAGCCTGGCTGGAAGCTCATTAATTCTCTCTTTTGTTCCTGAAAACACAGAAGACTACATTTTCCAGCCTTCCTTGCCATTGGGGTAGGGCATGAATAGCAGCCAAAGGAACACAAGCCATTTCCATACCTGGCCCCTAAAATCTCCATTGAGATTCTTGACTCTATCTCCCTTGCAGGGTTGGGAATAAAGGATCCCTGTAGGGCAAAGCCACACCATGGCAGGAGCTCCATTTCTGGAAGCACCATTTAGAGGGGGACAGCCTAGAAGAGAAGCCAGACCTGCTCTGCTCTGTGATATGAAGGAGAACTACATGAACCATTATTTTACTGTACCTAATAGTTATTACCCTAACACACCCTCCTTCTCTGTAGCTGGAACTGTCCACACACCCTGAGTGACGGCAAATTCATTCAGCTGTAAACTAGATCCCATCTTTTCTCGCCTGCTCAAGGACAAAGCACTAGAGATTGCCCCCTCTCTGTCACATCATCAAGGTTTCCCTCTCTACTGGCTCAATCCCAGCAAATAAACAGGCTTTCATATCTCCTGCTGTACAAAAAGCAAATAGCGCTTTTATCTGGGTGATGAAACTTTTTACAAAGATTTCTACTTTTTGCTTTCTTTCCCCTGTATTGTTTACATGAATGCTTTCTACCCGCCCCAAAAAAAGAGAGCGAGAGAGAAGAGAAGAGAAGAGAAGAAAGAAAGAAAGAAAGAAAGAAAGAAAGAAAGAGGAAGGGGAAGGGGGAAGGGAAGAAAGAAAGAAAGAAAGAAAGAGAAAGAAAGAAAGAAAGAAAGAAAGAAAGAAAAGGAAGAAAGAAAGAAAGAAAGAAAGAAAGAAAGAAAGAAAGAAAGAAGGAAATTCATCACCTTGCCTTAGGAGAAGTTTTCCTGGATACAGGATATGACCAATGATTTCCCCTTTCTTTCCCATGCCAAACATTCTCTGGGGCTCCTCCACTCATTCCTCTGCCTGTCAAGAGTCTGACTCTCAGAAGCTTCTTGCTGCATAGGGCATTCACAAAGAACATCAGGAAATGGCGAAAAGACACAGGGTCACTGCCCTTCTGATGGCTAGTATTCCTAATCCATGGTGTCAAACAGGTGACATTCATCAGCAGCTATCCTTTGCCCCCATCCAGCGGCACACTGTCCTCACCCGGTGCCCTCCTTCTCCATCACAACCAGATATATATTTCACATATATATGCTATCATGTGTATATCACGTATATAGGAAATCACGTATACACACAGATTTCACATACATGTGATTTCAAGTCATTTACATCTCATTAACTTCAAATAAGTCCCCTTTATTGCCACTCAATTCAACGAAGTATCTCTCCCTGGGTTTACAACCTAACACACTGCCACATCTAGCTCTCGAAGACAAAGAAGTACTTCTTTATTTCCCAGGTTGGACTTTGAAAATCTAAAGGGAAAAGGTCTTCTAAACAGAAATTGATTTCTTCACATCGCCATTTCGGTAATGGACACCAGCCACTGTTGCATTTGCACTTCATTCAGAAAGGCACAGCTTTGGGGAGAATTTTTTTTAACTGCCTGCCACTTCTGGAATCAAGCTTTTCTGCTCCATTTGGACAAGGATCGGGGCTTCTGCAGTTTTCCTAAATGTTTTACTGTAGGCGGAGCAGACCCCAAGGTACAGCCGATTGACTGGTTACTGTAGAAATTCTGAACAATATCAGCCTGTCACCCGCCCCCTACTTGTTATTCAGATAGAACCCTATTTGCTGTCAGTCTTCCTGGGGATAGAATAGCTCTTGGACAAAACAAGTCACACTGCTGCCCTGAAGGATCCTGCTGCCCTGAAGGATCCTGCTGTCAAAGGCAACTCAGGGCCACACCAAATTGTCACCGGTAAAGGAAACAAACAAGAACCTGGAGAGCAGAAGCAGCAGCATCCTCTGTTTCAATGACATTCTTTTTCATAAGATTATTGGCTACAATTTCAGGTTGTTGTTGTTGTTGTTGAGGCCAGTAAGGTAATAATGCTTCAGTGTTTTTTCACTGCCTGCATTTCATTCGCTTTAATTTAAACCCAGAAAAAGAGAGTTTAATTAGAACCTTGGAAACTTACCCAGGACACTTCTGGGGGCAAGAAATTGTATCCTCACCACATGCTTCAGAGTCTGTGTCCAGCAGGGATGATTATCCCAAATGCAGGGCCGGGCATAGTCTCATGTAAAACACCAAAGGAAAATGCCTACTGGTCTCCAGGTTCCTTATTAAAGACAGTCTATCAATAACAAGTCAGTTAATCAACAGGTATGACTTGAACACCTGCCGTGTGCCTAACGTGAGGATTCGGAAGAAACAAAGCTTTGCGTTGGACTTGAATCAGAAACAGCAGGGGCATCTTTATTCCAATGCCAGCAGCTGCGGGAGAGAGGAGCAAGCATAACCGATTTCTCCCCTCCCAGAGTTCTATGGACCATAGTGTGTATTAGGAGAACAAAGAAGGGAAAGAGAAAAAATCTAGAGAGGCAGGTCATTTACACCCTACACAAAATATGGCATCTATATTTTCTGAAATTATACGAGTCCTTCTAGTAAGCACATATTATTATGTCAAGTAAATATAATACGTTCTACAAACTTTGGGGTTAAAGATAAGCCTTGGGGCTAAGGGGCTACACTCTCTAGTTATAATAGGTCCAGTTGCTTTAATAAAACAATCTGACCTTAAGAGTCTTGACTTCTTTGCACTGAATGTCAGAAAGAGACCACGGAGAAAGTCTCTACTTTATGATAAGGGACCAATTTAATCTTATCTAAGCCCCTTTCAGCCTAATTAATCAATTAATGTGAGTCTGGGTTTAGCTCGCTAAGTCAAAGACACTCTTCAACCTTCCCCATTCTTATCAGAAAGGTAATTGAAAACACACTACCTGAATACACAAAGTAATTTAGTCCAAGGTGATTGCTTCCCTTGCAAACCTCGTTACCCAAAAGCCACTTCTACCCAGAGCCAAATAAAAGACTTGACACAACTTCACCGCATACACACTTCCTGATTCCACAGATTCTTTTTTTATGCTTAGTTATTTTGAGAGAGAGAGCATGAGCAGAGAAGGGGCAGAGAGAGGGAGAGAGTAATCCCAAGCAGATTCCATGCTTTCAATGCAGAGCCTGACCCGGGGCTTGATCTCAGTGAGATCGTGACCTGAGCTGAAATCAAGAGTTGCTTAACAGACTAAGCCACCCAGGCACCCTGATTCCAGAGCTTCTTATTCTGCATCCTCAACAACACAACAACACAGAAGTTTGGGACACGTTTCCTAACCTCAAGAAACTCTAAGAAAAACAAACATATTTAAGACAATGAGAGGTGGGGCACCTGGGTGTCTCAGTTGGTTAAGCGTCTGACTTCAGCTCAGGTCACGATCTCACAGTCTGTGAGTTCAAGCCCCGCGTCGGGCTCTGTGCTGACAGCTCAGAGCCTGGAGCCTGCTTCAGACTCTGTGTCTCCCTCTCTCTCTGCCCCTTCCCCACTCATGCTCTGTCTCTCTCTGTCTCAAAAATAAATAAAAACATTTTTAAAAAATTATTTAAGACAATGAGAGGTAATTGTTAGGGTCAGGCGTAAGGCAGGGTAAAAATAGGAGTCAGAGGCTAAAAAATTTTAGCAGTCAAAGGCTTTATTTGGGAGCTAAGTAAACCTCTGGTGAGGTTCCGTGACCCAGGGGGAGAGAGAGAGAGAGAGAGGAGTCAGGGAAGTCGCACCCAGGTGTGGGGTGGGGTTTTTTAAGCTGCAGCAGTTCCAGGTTTAGGTCTGGGTGGGCCTTTTTCGAGTCAGGTCGTGCTGTCGCTCGGTGATTGGTTGACCTCCAATTCGTTCTGGCTACTAGGGGCTTTTCATTGGGTTGCACTGGCAAGATGGCTGTCCCCTCTACTGTGGTTCCAAGGACATCCTAACAGTAATTAAGGATTTAACTGTGGGGCCCTGAGTAAAATAGGAAATCAGAGTAAGGAGGTTGCAGTGTGGTTGTAAGAAGAGGACATCTGAACAGAGTCGTAACCTCAGTTGCTCTAATTTGGTTTCCTGGCTTCCTTCCATATTCCACGGGCACTTGACCGTTGACCTATTTCCTCCTTAGTGAAATCTTCCCTAAAGACTGGAGGCATCCGCTCTCCTAAATACCGTTTAAGAACCTACAATGTGGACCAAGTTCTTTTTAATCTTCTAAACCCCATCTCTTTGATGGTGGTTCCCTTCTTTCTGCTGTGGGTCCGGAATCCCTACTATTTGGGGCAAAATGACTTTAGACTGTGTTAGAAATTATGCAATCAAGTGTTGCAATTATGGTCACTAACTTTGTCTCCCTGCCAGCATCACCCTGCTGGCCCCTAGAACCACGCCTCAGCCTCCAGCCCTAAAGGAGGGGGCCTACTGGAGGTGCCTTCAGGACTCTGGGGACCAGAGACTCCAGCAGGAACTAATGATCCTCTTGAAGCCTGACAACAAGGGAATTTCTGCTTTCCCTCAATCATGATGCAGTTTTGGGGTAATGGTGGGGCATCCGGAGCCAACAGCCAAGAAAGAATTCTTGAGACCTCTTTGGTGCAAAAATGGTGGTGTAAAAATGACGATTTTATTGAAGCACGGGACAGGACCCATGGGCAGGAAGAGCTTCCCCGGGACCCTGTGGAGACACTGGTTATGTATTTGGGAGTTGGGGGAGGTACTGTCCAGGGGAAGTTTCCAATGAGATTTTCGTATGCTAAAGAAGACTCACAAGATACTGGAGGCCTAGTTATTGTTAAGCTAAGGTTGTTCTTCCCCCTAGGGGCACCTGGGTGGCTTAGTTGGTTAAGCAACCAACTTTGGTTCAAGTCATGATCTCACAGTTAGTGGGTTGGAGTTGCCCGCTTTGGATTCTGTGTCCTCCCCCTCTCTCTGCCCCTCTCCTGCTCATGTTCTGTCTGTCTCTCTCTCAAAAATAAATAAAACATTAAAAAAATTTTTTTAATAAAAAAAAAGTTGTTTTCCCTCTAGCAAAGCATTAACATTAAGACATAGGGAGTTCCTGGAGAAATGTTTTACTCTGCCGGCCTCAAGTGTCTGTCAATGGGCTGCAGGCTATAAGGAAATTTAATTTTATCTGCCATTTCCTTCTGCCTTTGTTCCCCATGTCACTGTGGAGGAGTGATGTTTGGGCTCAGGAAACTGAGTCTACAGGTTTCTGGAGATTAGGCTATTGATAAGACTTCCTTTTTTTTTTTTTTTTTTTTTTTTGGAATTTGCTAAGATAGTTGTAAACTAATGGAGACTCAAGTCCTGCAGGACTGTGATCTCTATCAGTTAACCAATTGTTTTTCCCCTTTCCTTTTGTTCTTAAGCCACCAGGAGTGCCCCAGGACTATCACACACATCCCCCCTGGGGGTGGGGAGTGTTTGTGGGGGTCAGCTTGCCTTCTGCTCCCTCATCACATTAGACCACCTTTCCGAAGGGGTGTGGACCATCCAGGAAGAGTCTGGGAAGACCAGAGGTGGCAGCTCTCCTTGGGGCTTCCCAGTGCCTCCTGTCACAGCGTGCCTGTGGGGAAGCTCCCTCAGGCTCCTTGACCGTTGCCACATGAACACCAAGGTCACATCTGTCTGGACCCCCTAGACAACAAGGGGCGTGCCCTGTGTTTTCAGAGAACTGTTTCTCCCCAATCAGCTATTGTTTGTTTTCAAACCCCACTAACCATTAGCTGTCTCAGCAGAGGCCTGGACTGACACAAAAGATTCCAGCTTATGCACACGCAAAGGCCCTGCATTTCTCATCAGGGAGGAGGAGTCCAAATTCTATCCAGTTTATACCAGCGCTCTGGGCATGTGCACAACCTTCTCCTTGTCCTACCCGTGACCTCCTGATGCCGGTTAGAGGGGGGCGGATATTTTGCCTCATTTTAAGTCTCCACCCCAAAATAGACAGGGGATGTATGTTACGCATGTGTTTGCTCAATGTGCATGTGCTATCTTTCTCCATGAAGAGTTGTAAGTTTCCCCGCCCTTTCCTTCAATATGTATGGAAGGCCAATCCTGTGATTATTAGGCTTGTTCCAATTTCAGTTGGGGGTTACAGATTGAAGCCAGCCTCCTATCTCACCTTGCTTAACCACTTTGCAAGCAATAAATCTCTCTCCACAAAAGACCAGTGCTACATACAGTGTTTGGCTTTCCATTTTGTGCAGGTGAACGGACTCCTTTCAGTTGGATAAAAACCACCTTGCTCTCCAAGAAGGTGAAAAGAAGGTAGCAAGACAAAAAATAGGTCAAAAGGACAGAGATCATAGGCTCTTCTAAGAAAGAAAAATAGGTACAGAGGAACAGAAGCCTAGATACTCCAAATTGTGCTGGAATTCAGGGATAATATTGATAATGAATTTGACAAAGTATAAATAACCGGTAACATTTCCATTATCATTATTTTAGTGAAACCCCTCTTCTTCAATGTAGTTACCAGCATGGGGGCGCCTGGGTGGCTCAGTGGGTTTGTTATGCCCAGAATTCACGATCCCCAAAGACCACCAGGGAGCCGAGTCCGATGCAAAAGCAAAGAGCCTTTATTCAAGCTAGCTCCCTCAATTCCCTACCTGCAACAACGCATAGGTGAGAGCCAGGGAGTTTCAAAAGCACAAAGGTTTTATAGGGGTCTAGGGGCAGTTGGTGAGGTAATGGCTGTGGCCTTAGCCGATTGGCTGGGGAAGGGTCGTGGCCTCAGCTGATTGGCTGGGGAAGGGCGGAGTCCCGTTAAGCAGGTTGCCAGGTGTGTTTTGATCGGGAAGTTTGAATGGGTGAGCGGGAGGTTACTCAAGGGGAGGAAGCGTGGTCTGAGGTTTCTGTGATTTTCCCGGAAAGGGGCCATGTAGGGGACATAGTCACTCAAGGTGGAGGACACAGAACAAGATGGAGTCGGCCAGCGTAGGTCCGCTCTTTCAGGTTGAGCATGGGACTCTTGGTTTCAGCTCAGGTCATGATCTCAGTTTCCTGGGTTTGAGCCCCATGTTGGGCTCTGTGCTGACAGCATGGAACTTGCTTAGGATTCTCCCTCCCTCTCTCTTTCCCCTCCCCAACTTGCGCTGTCTCTGTCTCTCTCAAAATAAAAAACTTAAAATGTTGTTACTGATCAGGTTTGGGGGTGATAGTGGGGTTCATGGGGTCTGGAGCTGATGGCCAAGAAAGAATTCTTGAAGACACCTTTGGTGCAAAGAGGTGATTTTATTAACACACAGGGACAGCACCCGTGGGCAGAAAGAGCTGCCCAGGGACCACGAGAGACAAGTTATATACGGTGGAGTTAGAGAAGGTAAAGTCCAGGGGAAGTTTCCAATGAGATTTTCATATGCTAAAGAAGACTCCCAGGTTTCCTAGCTGTTGTCAAGCTAAGGTGGTTTTCCCCTCTAGCGAAGCATTAACATTAAGACCGAGGGAGTCCCTGGAGAAACATTTTACTCTGTCTGCCTCCAAGTCCATGGGCTCTGTCAATGGGCTGCAGGCTACAAGGAAATTTAATTTTACCTGCCATTTCCTTCTGCCTTTGTTTCCCACATCAGTGACCTGCAGCAAAAAGTATTTTTAAAGTTTTGCAGTGGCTTAAGGGAGTTAAGAGAGTTGGAGAGGTATCTCGCCTGAAAGAGGGCAGCCTGGTGGAGCTGAGGACCCAGGAGCTGGGGGAGGCGAGGTGGGTGTGAGCGCTGGGTGGTGGCTGAGCTCCGGGAGTGCAGAGTGACAGCTGGGCCAGTGGGAAGGTCAGTCACTCAGCTCCTTCCACCAATATTTATTGACGTCCTACTGCTGCAGGATTTTTTTTACCACAACACCCGGGATTCGTTGTCTCCCCGCTTGGAAGAACGAAGAGGTGGACACAAAATGAGCAGCAGGCCAAGGTTTAATAGAATATAAGATCCGAAAGGAAGAGTAGTAGGAAAGCTCTCTTTATAGAGAGGGGACATTGGAAAATGAATGCCTGAGGATGCTAGGCCAGGGTCCTTGTTTTATAAGGTTCTGGTCACCAACCCCCCCCCCTCCCCCCCACCCTTCCCTTCCCCCTCGTTCCTTCTCAGGTTCTACCCTTATTGGTTTGATAGCTCCAGGTGCTGGGCTGCCCATTCCTGACTGGCTCCATTGCATTGCGTGAGGGGTGGCCTATGGCCATACTTAGGTCTTTTGTCAAATTCCCGAGGGAAACCTTTGGGGGAGGAGGTGGGCTCTGTTACATTCTGAAGAGGAACCTGTCGCCTGAGGGGGTTTGCTGTGGTCAGATGCTCCCAGCACCTTTCCAAAATAGGTGTTTTTCCCCACCCAGGGACCTCAGGCCCTAACCTTGCCCTCTCTGCCTACTGAATCCTATCTTCTATCAGTACTATGTGCCTAACACTATTCTAGGTGTGGAGAATAGAGCAGGGAACAAAAAATACAAAACCTCCCTTTTATGAAGCTGATACTCTGTTCTGGGGCACAGAGTGGAGAAAAAAGATGGGGAGTACATTTCAGAATCTGTTAAATAATCGCAAGAGCTTGAGAGAAAGATAGTGGGGGAGTGGACAAGACAATTTTGGATGGGGTGTCCAGGGACAGCTTTCTGAAGACAGTGTCATTGAGATGTTAAAAAGTAAACCAACGGACCAAAATGGTGTCACTTAGGTTAAGGCCCCATGTCAGTAAACTAAGACTTAGCACTTAACCTAACTGTTGGTTCCCCTCCCCCACCAGGATGTAACTGATGAGGGAGCTTGGGGCAAGCTGATGGCAAAATACAGACTGGCACACCCCCCACCCCTGATGGCAAAATACAGACTGGCACACCCCCCCACCCCTGATGGCAAAATACAGACTGGCACACCCCCCACCCCAGGTAGCATCTGTGTGATATTCCTCAGTCACTCCCAGCTACCCAAGAAGAAAGGAAAAGGGGTTAAGCACTTGCCATGGTGATGTGGGAACCTAAAGCAAATGAAAAATTAAATTCCCTTACTGTCCGCAGCCTACTGACAAGTCCTTGAAACAGGCAGGAGCTCAGCTGCCTGGATGAGGACACTTTGCTGGGGGCAAAAGAGAACCTTGGCTTAACATTGTCCCAACCTTGAGGATCCTGTAAATCTACTTCCTTTATCCCAACTGCCCCAGGATACATGCTGGCAATCACACTCCAAGCTTATGGCCTCCTGATATACATCTGAAGGGTCTCATGGCTGAGGTTTTATTAAACTGTAATAAATGGTGTTTCCCTAGCAACAGATAGCCCCTCAAGATCCTGGAAACCTTGCTTCCAAAATTTCTTAGAGCTTTATTCAGTCCCTGACCCCCTCCCAACCTGAAGGTATATAATGAGTTACCCATCAGGACCCCAGTGCAGCTCTTCCTGCCCGTGGGTCCTGTCCCCATGCTTGAATAAAATTACATTTTTGCACCAAAGATGTCTTCAAGAATTCTTTCTTGGCCATCAGCTTTGGACCACCCCATCACCCCAAAACTTCACCATGACCTTTAACCAGCCAAATTAGAATTTCCTGGTCAACAGCCAGAAGGTAATTCCCCTTAGGAGGGCCACCAAGCCTAAAACAATGGATTCTTTGTTAACTCCCCCCCTCCCCTCCACCACCTACACCCACCACTCCCCCCACGCCCTACACCCCCACTTTGAAAAACGTTTCCTTTTCTGGAGCTCCCACAGAGCTCTTCTCCATATGCTAGGTGGGACATCTCCCAATTCATGAATCATTTAATAAAGCCAATTATATTTTCAAATTTACTCTGTCAAATTTTGGCTTTTTAACGGGGTAAAGAGCCAAAGGAAGTGAGTGGACCACTTCGTTTTCTGGGCCACCAGCCTCAAGACAGAGAAAATTTAACTGTGCAAATGCCCCGGGCACCTGGGTGGCTCAGTCGGTTAAGCGCCCGACTTGGACTCAGGTCATGATCTCACAGTTTGTGGGTTCGAGCCCCGTGTCAGGTTCTGTTGCTGACAGCTCAGAGCCTGGAGCCTGCTTCGGATTCTGGGTCTCCCTTTCTAGAACTCTCTGCCTTTCCACTTCTGTGTGTTCTCTCTCAAAAATAAACAAATATTTTTTTTTTTAATTTTGATTTAAAAATAAATATTTTTTAAAAATTTTGTTTTAAAGTGCAAAGGCCCTGAGGTGGGCACATGGCTGCTCACTAAGAAACAGCTCGGGAGCCAGTGTGGCTGGGGCACATTAGGAAAGCCCCAAACTGTGAGTGGTGCATGTCTGACACCAGCCGGTTTCCATGAATTCCAAACTGTTTTGCACTCAGACGTGTACTGTGGAGAATTCTAGTTCGGTGTCAGCTGTGCTGGCCTAGCAGCATGACTTCTACCAGCAGCGCATCTATTTTCCTACCACAAATGCACTGTGGAGTTCACTAAAAGGAGACTTAATTTTTATAGGGAGTTTTGAGCTAGCTGCACTGTTTGGAGCCAATCCGGAAAATCTCTTAAATCCTTGCAACCTGGAATGTTGTGCCCCCAGCCCTGGGGCCCCAGAAGATTAGATTGACAAAAGACGGATTGACCAGAAAAATACCCAAACGGATGCTTGTTCAGCAGAGAGGAGTCAAGCAAAGGGATTGTTAGAATGTAGGCTTCTGTGATAGCTTCCAAAGAAGAACAATACATTGCAGGCAAGTGACGAGACAAAGGAAAAGGGTGGTCAGCTTTCAAGGGTGGCACCCCCTGGGGAGGTAATATACTGGGAAACGAAGGAAATAAAGATTATGTCCTCCCATCTCTGCCCTGCTTCTTTCCCTCTTCTTGGTGGCCATAAAACTTCCCGAAGAGAGAGCATTCACAGCACTCCCCATGTTTCAGAAGCTTCTGCTTTTAGTCAGATGGGGGAAGGTCTGGGAAAATGCCTTGCTGCCTCCAGTTCAAAATCCCTACACCAAATGGCATATTTTGGGGGTGGTATGTTCTGGTCCCCCGACTGGCAGAACAGGAGCCAACACCCCACTGCCCTGTTGCTGGACCTTTATCAGTTAAGACTCTTGCCTCACACACACAGGTGCTAGGGCCCCTTGACCTGGTGAATCTTACTGATTCTGCTTCAAGCTTAACAAGCTCACAGGCCTGGTCCATGATGATGTGTATGTTCTTAATGTTCCCTAGCATTTCTGTTCTTGCGACCTGAAGCTCTCCCTAGACTCCTTCCCCATGCACGTTTAATTGGCTGTTAGCTGAAGGTAACTACAAGCACAAAGTTGTAAAAAAGTCTTTCATACCAAAGACAGGTTCCTCCAAGATGCTCATGGGGAGGAAAAAGAAAAAAAAACTTTTTAAAATTGTCACTGCCTTTCTGCTCACTTATCAAATCAGGAGGAAAAGAAAAAAAGAGCTTTTGGCATTAGCAACAATGCTACCAAAATCCTAGGTGATTTTCAGGGCCAGGACATAGACTTTACAGGAGAGAACATTCTTTCCTCTTTTCTTTCTTTTCTTTTTCTTTTTTCTTTTCTTTTTTTTTTTTTTTTTTTATTCTCAAGTTAGTTAACATACAGCGTAGTTGTGGCTTCAAGAGTAGAACCCAGTGATTCATCTCTTACCTACAACACCCAGTGCTCATCCCAACAAATGCCCGTCACCCATTTAACCCATTCCGCACCCCCATCAACCCTCAGTTTGTTCTCTGGACTTAAGAGTCTCTTACAGTTTGCCTCTTGCTCTGTTTTTATCTTTCCTCTTTTCATGGAGAAACGGAAATTTGCCAGTTACCCTAGTAAGCGAAAGAAGCTGTTTTGACCAAATTCTCACAAGACATTGGTTACTACAAACCTTAATTCATTGATCCAACCGTATTTATTGGCCCAAAGCTAAACTCAAGTCCCCCAAAGAAATGTAAAGTTCTCAATCCACAGAGAAATTTCTCAGATCCTCCCTAAATTGCTTGGGGCCCCTTAGTCCAGGCTTTCCGAGGATGAAGGCTTTTAGCATAGCAACCTTATTTAGAAGGAGGCATTGATCAAACATGGGCCAGGGCCACATGGGTGCCTCAGTCGGTTACGCAGTTAAGCGTCTGACCGTTGATTTCCGCTCAGGTCATGATCTCAAGGTTCCTGGGATCGAGCCACAGGTGGATCTGAGAGCAGAGCCTGTTTGATATTCTCTCTCTCTCTCTCTCAAAATAAATAAATGAGCATTTTTTTTAATGGACTAGATGAGTGATGGGTATTAAGGAGGGCACTTGTAGGGGCACCTGGGTGGCGCAGTCGGTTGAGCGTCTGACTTCAGCCAGGTCACGATCTCGCGGTCCGTGAGTTCGAGCCCCGCGTCGGGCTCTGGGCTGATGGCTCAGAGCCTGGAGCCTGGTTCCGATTCTGTGTCTCCCTCTCTCTCTGACCCTCCCCGGTTCATGCTCTGTCTCTCTCTGTCCCAAAAATAAATAAACGTTGAAAAAAAAAAAAAAAAAGGAGGGCACTTGTGATGAGCACGGGCTATTGTATGGAAGTGATGCATCACTGAAGTGTACTCTTGAAACCAATATCGCACTGTATGCTAACTGAAATTTAAATTAAGAAATAAAAATAAAAAGTAAAATAATTTTGGTTATGATTATGCAGTAAAAAAAGAAAAAAGAGAGAGAAAGAAAAGGAAACATGGTGAGGGCTTTTCTTTCCCCTCCCTCACCTTTCAGGAATCCCTGTTTTGTAAGCCAGTTGAGAAAGTAATATCTGGACACATGAAAGTTTATAAAGCATATGTGTACTAAATAATGACCTAAGACAACAGTGTAATAGAAGCCACGAGATGATATATAAAGCCAAATACATGATATTGTGCATTCACAGGAGGGAGAGATCTTTGTGGGTTGGTGCAATCAGGGAGGGGATCCTGGTGGAGGTGCAGAAGAGCAGGTGTTTGCAACAAGTCCAGAAAGGCAAGCAGAGCATCAAGAAGAATTGCTCTTTCTTTTAATGTTTATTTATTTTTAAGAGAGACAGAGAATGAGTGCGTGAGCAAGCAGGGGAGGGGCAGAGAGAGAGGGAGACAGAATCTGAAGCAGGCTCCAGGCTCCGAGCTGTCCTCAAAGAACCCGATGCGGGGCTTGAACCCACAAACAGTGAGATCATGACTTGAGCTGAAGTTGGACTTAATCGACTGAGCCACCCAGGGGCCCCAACGAGAATTGTTCTTAAAGGGGCAGGTAATAACCCCTACCCCCATGGGCTGAAGGAAATGCTTGGAGGGATTTGGGTTTATCACCAAGAATGGGAAAGACCCTCTGCCTTCAAGTGGGTGCTAAACGTCCTGAGATTCAGGAGGTCCCACACCAGGGAGGACTGCCCTCCCAAAATTCCACCAGCTACCTCCATGGAGAAACATTATGGGATCAACAAGAGATGTCCTGGAATGAAGAGCTTATGTTTTAGACAATAACAGGCAAGCGATTAAATGCTTGGGAGCCAGCAGGGAACTCCTTCCCACAAACCTCCCCACCAAAAGTATAAATCACCCAAAAAAGCTTGTGGAAAACTGCACAATTTTCCTCTGTGTAGGCCAATGCCAAATCACCCATATCAAAGGGTCCAAAGCATTCAGGCAAATAAACGTCTCCTTAAAGCAGTGGTCTCCAACTACCTTTTAGTTTGCACCTTTAATTAATATGTTTTGGGGCGCCTGGGTGGCTCAGTCAGTTAAGTGTCTGACTTTGGCTCAGGTCATGATCTCACAGTTTGTGAGTTCAAGCCCCGCATCGGGCTCTGTGCTGACAGCTCAGAGCCTGGGGCCTGCTTCGGATTCTGTGTCTCCCTCTCTCTCGTCCCCTTCCCCATTTGTGCTCTGTCTCCCTCAAAAATAAATACACATTAAAAAAATAATATGTTTTAATGTATTGCAGTTATTGTTTTTTAAAAATACGGAAAATAAAAAATTAAGGGTAAAATAAAAAGTAAATGGACATTTCTAACTTTCTCTTGACAACTCAATGGATTCTCTTCCACACCCAACCTTGGAGATCACTGCCCAAAACCACAAGCCAGTCCTGTATAAATCAGTTGACTCTCACTATGGCTCCATTGATAATTCTATTTTTATTTTATTTTAGTTGGCACAGTGCTAAAGTGGAAGGGAGAGATAGAAAAGGGAAACCCAAAGCAACCTTTACTATCATTTTTTAAAACTAGTAAATGAGACCAGGTACACTCTAGGCCAAGGTCCTGAGGCCACCATACCTGGCAGAAACTAGAGCTACAAATTGACTTTCTTTTTTAGGTAGGTATGGCAAAGCCTTCCCAGAGTCCTCAGGGGAGAGCCAGATGATTCCCCAGCAGGGTGTAATCTGGCCCCCTTTCCCCATGACCCTTACTAGGGTGTGAAGGATCAAGGGCACAATAAATATCAAGGAGGCTGTGACCACAAGAAGCCATTAGAGACTATGGCTGCTGGCCAGCTGAAGAGATAGGATTCAATGACCATGGGTGGATAGCCCCCCAAAAAATGCCATGTTGTTGTTTTGAATTTCAGGTGCCTAGAGTTGAGTTCATCACTGTTGTCCATGGCCTATTATCATGAGTCCACACGAGGCTCCTCGATTTTCTTGTTCTCATGAAATCTATGTTATTTTTATATATGAAGTTTTATTTGACATAATGGTATGATTTCTCTATGACTTCATGCATCAACATGCTTTTATGAATCCATCCGTGTTGTGTATGCATACCCACCACATTTGCCTATCCACTCCTCCAGTAATAGACTTCCCAACCACCTCCAGCTCCCCATTGAAGGAAATTAGAGAGTATCACCCCCAAAAGATGTCTCTTTGACACCAAAAATCTTTTGGGGGCACCTGGGTGGCTTAGTCGCTTATGCGTCTGACTCTTGGTTTCGGCTCAGGTCATGAGTTCGAGACCCACGTTAGGCTCTGCACTGGCTGCACAGAGTCTGCTTGGGATTCTCTCTCTCTCTCCCTCTCTCGCTCTTTGCACCACCCCCACTCCGCTGTCTCTGTCTCTCTCAAAATAAATAAGCTTTTAAAAAATTGTTTTAAATCTTTTGAACCAAAGTTATTTAAGAAGCTACAAACACAAAGCAAGTTCCCCTTTTTCTTCCTAAAAGTAGAATATAAATTCTCCTTTCACTGGAGACAGACTCTTAGCAGCCCAGAGATGTAACCAGAGGAATCTGCCAACAACCCTGACTTCATTAGTTCCTTCCCGTATATTTACCTTCCCACAGTGTGCTGCCCCCAGAGGCCTAAAATTGCTTTCCTTTGTCCTGTCACTTTTCTACAAATGCGCTTCTGTTCTTTGTTGAAGATGCCATGTAAGGCAAAATTTTAAGCCACAGGCTTCGACTTGCTTTTCTCATTTAGGTTTCTCCCACATGATGTGCGCTGCTCAAGAAACTTGGTTTTTCTCTTGTTAATCTGTCTTTTGGTTACAGAACTGAAAACTCGATGGGGAGAGGTAAAGTTTTACCTCCCCCACATCATTCTCTCACACAACACAGCAATGAGCCCCCTGCCGCATGTGTCCTCCGCATTACGATTAAGAGTGGGATTCCTGGGGCAACTGGGTGGCTCAGTCACTTGAGTGTCTGACTCTTGATTTTGGCTCAGGTCATGATCTCACAGTTTGTGAGTTCAAGCCTCACGTCAGGCTCTGCGCTGAGCATGGAGTTTGCTTAAGATTCTCTCTCTCTCTCTCTCTCTCTCTCCCTTTCTCTCTGCCCCTCCTCTGCTCACTCTTGCTCTCTCTCAAAATAAATAAACAGGGGCACCTGGGTGGCTCAGTCACTTGAGTGTCTGACTCTTGACTTCGGCTCGGGTCATAATCTCACAGTTCATGAGTTTGAGCCCCATGTCGGCCTCTGTGCTGACAGCTTGGAGCGGGAACCTGCTTTGGATTCTGTGTCTCCCTTGCTCTCTGCCCCTCCCCCACTCGCACGCTATCTCTCTGTCTCTCAAAAATAAAATAAACATTTAAAAAATTAAAAAAATAAATAAAGACTTAAAAAAAAAAAGGAAGAAGCTCCCCTATGCTGATCCCTAGGCTTTAAAGGGCCCCCTCTTGCCCTTCTGTTTCTATACCTTTGTTCACAGAGAAGTGATATGCCCACCTATAGGCTGGGCCTCCCCTTCTCTATAATATGGGGTACAGGGACTCTGAGATTCCTGCCCCAGTGGTTGTAATTCCAATTCCAGGTTCTTCTTGGGCCTCTCCCCTGATCCAGCTTCCTGAAAGACCACCACTGTGTATACCCCTCGGCACAGGGGACAGGCAAGGGCAGCTATTGTGATGTGTGGGTAGAGCTTGGACCTACAGGCTGGTGTGTCCAGCACATGAAACCCTATTTCAGGGTAGAGACAAATATGGAAAGGCAAGGAGACAAACAATAGGCCAGAGGTTAGAGGGAATGTGACGGCCGGGCCTTCCAGCTTCAGGTTCTCTTGAAAGATTTAAATGGGACATGCTGGTGGGCGGAGGGGTATTGATAGCAATTTGTGGGTAAGAGCTAACGAGGATAAGACTGAAGAGGTGAAGAGAAATCTTGAAGCTTCCCCTGTGTGAAGAGGAAGACAAAGTCAAGAAGGGCCTAGGGACATGCACAAGCTAGCCAGCCAGGGAAGGAGAAATCTCTCCTCTTTCTCTCCTCACCCGGTGCCAGTGAGTCTTGCTGGAAAGAAGTGTGGTCTTTGCCAACTATGAAATTAATCTGAAATTTGCACTATATCCACAGTGATTTGTTATGAACTTTACTAATTTTGGGGGAGGCGTAATTTATTTTTGAGAGACAGAGAGAGAGAGAGAGAGAGAGTGCAAGGAGAGGAGGAGCAGAGAGAGAGGGAAACAAAGAATCGGACGCAGGCTCCAAGCTCTGAGCTGTCAGCACGGAGCCCAACGCAGGAATCGAACCCATGAACCGTGAGATCATGACCTGAGACGAAGTCGGACGCTCAACCGACTGAACCACCCAGGCGCCCCTGTTATGAACTTTTCTTTAAACAAAGTTTTCAACTCTTCGCTATGAAGGTATATTTGCCAACCTAGAAGCTTATGACAGATGTATTTAAGTTTGCTCGTTTGATTTAGAACTTTTAAGTATCTAGACACGTGGGACATAGGCTTCCATTTGCACTCTTGCCCGGACCCTGCACACGTAACATGAGAATAGCCCACCATTCTGTGAGAAGCCAACTGACAGTCTGTGGGCATGCATGACAGGCCAGGGATTGGGCTTTACTTGTGTCATTTCACTGAAATCTCCTAAAATTTTCTGAGACAGTGTAGGCTCATGACCTGAGGACCAAAGAGGTTAAGATGTTTGGCCAAGATCGCAGAGCTAATAATCAAGGACCTGGACCTCCCACAGAATTCTTGTCAATCACAAGGATTTTCTTTCCACTCGATTATGCCTCAATTTAAGCTAGTGTTGAGATGTGGATACAAAGGGCAGCTGAGTTGCTCTTCGGTTTTATTTTCATTTGGAATGGGCCAATGACACCAACAACTGTCTCCTAATCTAAATTGAGTGTCTCCTTAGAGAGACCCAGAGTCTACCAGCTTGTCTTTCCCAGGCTCCTCGAAACGGTGACTAGACGCCTTCCAGAGGTTCCGAACGTGCGCCCTTGGAAACACAGTTTGGCTTCTGCAACAAATCAGGCGAGGATCTGTTCCTAACTCTAAGATAAAATAAAAAGAAAGGGAACCACTCAGAAAATTAAGAGCTCTGCTCTGGAGCTGTGTGTGTGTGTGAGGAGGTGGGATGGGAAGATTGGGGTCCCTTTACCGTTTGAAAAATAACCAGCAAATGTCAAATTTGTCATTCCTATGTTTTCACGAATCGCTAATCAATTGCGCGTGCTGATAAATATCAGAGCCCTCTTAAGAGTTTTATTCTTTATATTTGAAACGCCGTTTCTACTTTTAGATCCATTAAGAAATGTAACTGTCAAAGAAGCGGACACATTTCCCTACTACTTTTATTAGCTTTCAAAATCACGTAGCCGATCACGTTACTCCCCTATTTTAAACGCTTCAGTAGCTCCAACTGCCTGTTAGATCAAATCCAAGTTCTTTAGCATGACATTCAAGGCCTTTTAATATTGGAATGAAGCCAACTATTTCAACTTCAGTGCCACCATTCACCTCATATTCTTTTTTTAATGTTTATTTAGGGGCGCCTGGGTGGCTCAGTCGGTTGGGCGGCCAACTTTGGCTCAGGTCATGATCTCACCATCCGGGAGTCTGTGAGTTTGAGCCCCCATCAGGCTCTGTACAGCTCAGAGCCTGGAGCCTGCCTTGAGTTCTGTGTCTCCCTCTCTCTCTGCACCTCCTCCACTCACACTCTGTCTCTCTCTCTCTCATCCTTTAAAAGTACCCATTTTTTAAAAAAATGTCTATTTATTTTTGAGAGAGAGAGAGAATGTGCATGTGAGCTGGGGAGGGACAGAGAAAGAAGACAGAGGATCCAAAGCAGGCTCTGTGCTGACAGCGGTGAGCCTGACTTGGGGCTTGAACCCACGAACCGTGAGCTCAGGTCGAACCACGACCTGAGCTGAAGTCGGACGCTTAATTGGCTGAGCTACCCAGGCACCCCTCCCCTCTTTAAATATGCCAAAATACATGCCATTCCCCAAACAGCCCTTTCCCATTTCATATCTGTGTGTTTGCATATGCTAAGCCCCTGCCTTCTTCAGTCTGCCTGCTGAAACTGTATTTATTCTTCAAGATCCATTCCAGAATAACCCCTCCAAAGCTTCTCCAAGTATCTAGATGAGCGATTGCCAAAGTTTGGTAATACAGGCATTATCAATATTTACAAAGAAAGTTCTAATATAGTATTGTCTGCTTTGACTTTGTTCATGCACACATAAACAGGTACCTACCACAATATGGAGGATAAGTTACAACCAAAAACAAACAAACAAGCCCAGGAAGAATATCACCTCAGAATAAAGGAGAGTTTTTCAATTTCATGAATTTGGTTTTAGAAAAATTTCACTCATTTGGTTGTTCTTAATTTTCTCCTTTTGCCACAGGAAAACAATGGTAACCAAAAAAACCAGCCATGGATAACTGGGAACCACTGTCCTAGACTACAGACAGAACTGGCTGTTCCATCATCTTGTAACACTTTCTACAGATTTGCAACATTGAGTTGTGTTTATTTTACTGGACCTCTCCCACTCTCTTTCCACTAATTTTTGAATTTTTGAGTATTGGGATTATTATTATTTTCCATATTCCAAGCATCTGGCACATAATAGATGCTCAATAAATGTCTGTGAAATAAGTGTTTAAAAAATTTTTAAACATTTATTTATTATTGAGAGACAGGGCATGAGTAGGGGAGGGGCAGAGAGAGAGGGAGACACAGAATCCAAAGCAGGCTCCAGGCTCTGAGCTGTCAGCACGGAGCCCAAGGAGGGGCTCGAACCCACAAACCACGAGATGATGACCTCGCACCCACAAACCGCAAGATCATGACCTCAGCCAAAGTAGGATGCTTCACCGACTGAGGTGCCCAGGTGCCCCTGTGAAATCAATTTTTATACAAATGACTATGTGTAAGAGGAATGCCAAGGCAGACTGGTCCCAGACAAAAACAAAAACAAACAAACAAACAAAAAACAACTAAAACAGTCCTTATTCCATACGAGAAGATAGTTCCATTTCTGAATAAGTTTTTTATCACTGATAGTGCTTGCACCATTAAATACCCTCTGTCAAGATCTTTCTCAGTCAAGGATCTGCTGGGAACAGTGTATTAGACAAAGCTCTCCCTCCTCCTCTAGGTCATAATCATCCTCTCCCTCATCAACATCCTTTAAAAGTATCCTCTTACCCTGTAGCTTCAAAGGGTTTCACAAAAGGAGAATATCATCTGTTCTTTGAGGTCGGCTGTACGTTAGTGGGGATGCTATGCTGTAGGCTACAGAAAATATAATAGCCTAACTCAAATTAGATTTAAAAAAAAAAAGGTAATTTATTGGTTCACATAACTGAAAAGTTGCTCAGGTAAAGCTTGATTCAACAGCTCCCTGATGCCACCTTGAACCTGACCTCTTCCTATCTTGCCACTCTGCCTTCGGCATGGCTTTCTTCATCTAGCACTGGCCCCGTTTGTGGTCTTAAGAGGCACAGCTATCTGCCACTCCACACGCTGTACGCTTTTTCTTCCTTGCAGAAAAGAAAATAGTTGCCCTAACCTTCCCACAAACGCAATCTGATGATAATAGTTGGCATTACCTGCCCACATCTGAACTGATGCCAGTAGAATAAAATTCATTGCTTGTCTGATTGGAATCTCAGGCTTTAGTTCTTGAAGCTAGGGATCGAGCCAGTTTTCCAGGGAACACGTCAATACCCTCACGGAAATCTGGAGTTACTGGGAAGAGATAAAGGAATGCCTGTTACAGTCCGTACAGTGATAATTTTTGGAGACACGAGTATCCTGAAAAACTTTAAGACTTTAACAAATATACTTACGGATGTTTAAAGATCTCTTTCTTGGGGCGCCTGGGTGGCTCAGTTGGTTAACCTTCTGACCTCAGCTCCGGTCATGATCTCACGGTCCATGGGTTCGAGCTCCACATCGGGCTCTGTGCTGACAGCTCAGAGCCCAGAGCCTGCTTTGGATTCTGTGTCTCCCTCTCTCTGCCCCTCCCCTGCTCATGCTCTGTCTCTCTCCATGTCTGATAAATGAATAAACATTTAAAATTTTTTAAAAATAAAAATAAAGATCTTTTTCTCTCTCTCAAAAGAAAAAGAGTGATGCCCTCCCCAAATTCATATCCTACCCCCACAAAAAGCAGCCACATTATTCTTTCTTTAACAAAGTAGAATTTAAAGATCCCTTCTAGAAAAAGATGGATGATGATAAAGGAGCCGTTTCAGGAGCTGACCCAGAAAGTAATGATTAATTATATTCTTGCAGGCTGAACTGTCCAATGTACTAGAGGGCATCATCTTTCTTCCAGCTTCTAAGGAGGTCAAGAGATTCTTTGCCTGTGGCAGTGAGATATGAATGGAAGGTTAGTCACTTGATCCTTCCACAGAAGCAATAACTCACTGCTTCCAAGGTAAGCTCTCCAAAGGACCCCTTTTGAGGGACTGTATAAGACCAATCTACTCAGCTAAAATGGACAGATTCTCAGATGCTCTTTTTACAAGAGTCTGCCTTTAACTTAAGAATTCAGATTGTCTGCCCATCTAGAAGAAATTGCCCAGACGAATGTTTCATGATGGACTGTCATGATCTAAGAAATGACTGAGGTTTATAATCTTAAAAGGTAATAAGTCTTGGGGCACCTGGGAGTTTTCAGTTGGTTAAGCGTCTGACTTCGGCTCAGGTCATGATCTCACGGTTTGTGGGTTCGAGCCCCGCATGGAGCTCTGTGCTGATAGCTCAGAGCCTGGAGCCTGCTTCCGATTCTGTGTCTCCCTCTCTCTCTCTGCCCCTCCCCCGCTTGCACTCTGTCTCTCTCTCAAATATGAACAAACATTTAAAAAATTTTTTAAACTAAAAGGTGATAAAAGGCAAATGTTTGTCCTACAATTTTGGGTTGAGATTTCAACTCCAGTTAAAATTTTAATTACCTTTGAGGTAAACTGTTTTAAAAATGAGGCCACCCCAATGGGGGCACCTGGGGGCTCAATTGATTAAGGGACCAGCTCTTGATTTTTGGCTCAGGTCATGATCTCATGGTTCATGAGTTTGAGCCCCACATCAGGCTCTGCACTGACAGTACAGAGCCTGCTTGAAACTTTCTCTCTCTGCCCCTCCTCAGCTCTCTCTCAAAAATAAATAAATATTTTTTAAAAATGGCGCCAGTGAATATAATCTCTCTGTATCCGTGCCCATTGGCTATTCCCCCCCCCCCCGCCCCACCCACACACACACATATTGACACTGAGCTTGACTATGTGAGTTGCTTTGGCCAATGGAATATTAGCAAATGTGATACAACAGAGGCTTGAAAAGTGCTTGCCTACAAGGAACTTTTCCACCACTATGGGAAAAAGCCTAGGTAGCTTTTTGGGGGGTGTCACAGCATGTAGAGTAAGGTCCCTGCTTTTCCAGCCATCCCAGCCATGCCAGACATCTGAGCCAAAGCCCAAGTGCATGTGTGAGCCCAGTCTTCAACTTGGGGAACAGAAATTAACTGCCCCAAGCTGAGCCCAGCCCATATTGTCAACTTACAGAATTATAAGCAAATAAATGTTTGCTTTTTGAGCCTGTAAGTCCTGCTATATTGATACGTGTACTATAATTGGTAAAACCCTTAGACCTTCGATGGGGATTAAAGAGCACACATATCATGATGAGCACTAAGTAATGTATAGAATTGTTGAATCACTATACTGTATACCTGAAATGAATATAACACTGTATGTTAACTGTACTGGAATTAAAATAAAAAACTGAGGAAAAAAACCCTCATACCTTAAAGTTCCTACACCACTTAATGTACATAGTAGGTGACCAATAAATGCCTACGGAATTTCTTAAAGAAACTAATCTAATTGTGCTGGTCATCCATTTGAATTACACTAAATGCATCTGCAAAATGATTTTTCCCATGGAATGTCAGAAAAGATAAAACATTTTACTGCAAAATTAATTTTGGTCCCCTTATTTTATTCAGGAGACATATAGGATGTCATCTTTCAGTTAGTCTAGCCAAGCTGTAAAATAGGACTTAAATAATAAATAAAGTAATTGACCTAAATGCTTAGTTCAGTTTCTGACCCTTGATATATGTTCTTGCTGATGATGCTGAGAATGACTGTGAGCTCCCCAAGTATAGGGGCTGTTTTAGTCCATCTTTTATTCATGGTACATTACTTACAGTAGCATGGATATATTTTTAAAATATGAGGTTTGTGGGGCACCTGGATGGCTCAGTCGGTTGAGCATCCGACTCTTGATTTCGGCTCAGGTCACGATCTCACCGTCATGAGATCATAAGATTGAGCATGAAGCTGCTTAGGACTCTCTCTCCCTCTCCGTCTGCCCATCCCCCCTCTCAAAAAGCTAATTCATTAATTAACTAATTAAATATGAGGTTTGCAATGAAGAGGATGATATATTAAATAACGGGAATAGTAGGGGACAGGGTTTTTTATTCTACTAGGAATACACTGTGATTCTTAAAATGTGACTTCCATCTTTCTTCAGGTAAAAAATTCTTATCCCTTCAAACGTTATCTCTTCTCCCTTCTCTTTCTTGCATACTTTATACCGCTTATCTGGTCATCTTTATCTATGAGCTACTCTTTAAAAAATGTTTTTATTTGAGTAGAGTGGACACACAATGTTGTGTTAGTTTCAGGTGAACAACAGCGAATCGACCAGTTTAGACGTGCTGTGCTCACCACCAGTGTGGCCACCGTCTGTCACCATGCAACAATACGATTGACTACATTCCCCATGCTGTGCCTTTCATTCCTGTGAATTACTTGTCTATTGATTGCTCTTTGCCTCTTTCCATCTTATCTCTCTGTCTGACACACTAGGGATTTCCCTTTAATGTTAGTTACTTAACTGATTCTCTCTTCTTCTGTACCTAATCCCCTATTTCACTCATCTCTCAATCTGTGAATTTCAAGGACTGCATTTTTGGTTTTTTTTACACCTACACATCTGTTCAGTTCCTCTTTCCTATTCCACCTGCTCTTTTTCATACTATTTTGTTCCTTCATGGTGTGAGTGAATACTTTTTTTTTATCTGTACACTCATACTAAATATTATCAGTGTATAATTTCTCTCTGATTTATGTTTGTATTTTTGGATACCAATTATTTTGTTGGTTGGATCTGCTGGATCTCAGTTATGTAATCTGTCAATTTTAAACACGAGTTCATCTTCAAGGATGAATATTTATTCCTTGGGAGTCCTATGCACTCTGGTTTATAAAATTTCTAGAACAGAGTGATTCTATCCTTGCTTATTCTTAGAGAGCAAAAGGTTTCAATGGTTCTGAATCAGTTTCTTTTTTTTTATTATTATGTTTCTTTAGTTTTGAGAGGCAGAGAGAGACAGAGCACGAGTGGGGAGGGGCAGAGAGAGAGAGAGAGAGAGAGAGACAGAATCTGAAGCAGGCTCCAGGCTCTGAGCTGTCAGCACAGAGCCCAACGTGGGGCTTGAACTCACAGACCACGAGATCATGACCTGAGCCGAAGTCGGACACTTAACCTACTGAGCCACCCATGTGCCCCTGGTTTCAATGCCCAAGTACCTGATGGGGGCCCAGCCCTTTTCAGCTAAACTCTGGACACAATTCCCAGGCGCCATTCCAACTGCATATTTCCACAGCTACCTAACATAGACAAACATATTCCTCCCCTCTCCCAGATCACATATCTTACACTCGCTGTCATTTCTAACACACTGACTCAGTTTCCACCACAACTACCCTTCCTCCCATGCTCTATTCAATTCTCTCTTCTCCTCCGTCTTCAGCTTTTTCCTTCACTTCCTGCTTTTTTGGTGACAAGTTTATCCAACCTGGTCTTCAGCTCTACCTCCAGGGCCTTCTCAAATTCCTCCTACTCCACCTAAAATATTGCAATGACTTACTAAAATTCTATTTTAGAATTGTGAAGATATAGTCAAATGACTCTGCTCTCACATAGGAGTGCACACAGAATACATTTAGAATCATATGTACTTCATTATAAGATTTATTTACAAATCTAAAACTAACTTTTCTTGAGAACCTACTTAATAAAATCGGCCTCCGGCCTATTAGCCTTTAATCTACTTCACAGAGAGATTGCCAAAATAATGGCTCTACAATGTTCTATGTTTTAAGGGGTAGAAGAATGATAGTGGCTCCAGAAAAACTAAACACTAAAAACAATTCACTGTTCTAGAAGAATTTTTTTTCCTTTTCATATTTTTATTTAAATTCTGGTTAGTTAACATACAGTGCAATATTGGTTTCAGGAGTAGAATTTAGTGATTCCTCACTTACATACAATACCCAGTGTTCGTCCCAAAAAGTGCCCTCCTTAATGTCCATCCCCCCCAATGTCCCTCCATCAACCTTCAATTTGTTCTCTACCCTTAAGAGTCTCTTATGGTTTGTTTCCCTCTCTCTTTTCCCCCCCCTTCTCATATGTTCATCTGTTTTGTTTCTTAAAATCCAGATATGACTGAAATCATATGGAATTTGTCTTTCTCTAACTGATTTATTTCACTTAGCAGAATACATTCTAGTTCCATCCACATCATTGCAAATGGCACAATTTCATTCTTTTTGATGGCTGAGTAATATTCCATTGTATTTATATACCACATCTTTTTTATCCAGTCGTCAGTCAATGGACATTTGGGCTCTCTTCATAGGCTATTGTTGATAATGCTAGCAAGATGCTTGAAAAAAAAAATTGCACGGTCATGCAAAAAGGACCTAATTCTCTAAAATGATGGCAGTTATATTTCCCATTAAGCAAACTCACTAGAAATATAATAAGCATACTTTGTACTGTCTGGGCAGTGAAAAAAAATTTTTACTGAGTTTCTGAACTCAGTAAATTGATGTGCACAAAGCTCCAAGTCTGGAGGACTGCCTGCAGATTTCTTGTTACTAGACAAGTCTTGAAAAAAGAAACTGAGTGAGTAAGGAGGATGTCAGGACCAAAGCAGAGGTCTCCACGTCATTATGCCCCATATCTGGGAGGAAGAGAAATCATGGGCAGAAACCCTCCTTGTGCAGGCACAGGAAAGATCCAGAGAGTGAAAGGTCCAGAGATGGTCAGGGATGTGTCCATTCATTTAGCAACACCGAGAACCCACTGTGTGTGAGGCACCACCATGCCAAGCAGGACAGAGGATGTCAAGCTATTTCAGACTAAGGGTCTGACCTCTGTAATATTCTAATCTAGTGTAAAACAAAAAAAAGTCACAGAGAAGTCCCACATGAGTAATACCGATAAAAAGTTTAAAATATCCAGCAGGTTAAGGGGCACCTGGGTGGCTCAGTCAGTTAAGCATCCGACTTCGGCTCAGGTCATGATCTCACAGTTGATGAGTTCGAGCCCCGCGTCAGGCTCTGTGCTGACAGCTCAGAGCCTGGAGCCTGCTTCAGATTCTGTGTCTCCCTCTCTTTGCCCCTCCTCCCTTGCACTCTTGTCTCTCTCTCTCTCTCTCAAAAATAATTAAACATTAAAAAAAAAAAAAAAGAAATCAGCTCCCTGGTCTCCTTCAGCAACTGCTCACATTCAGCCCTCTGAAAATCACCAATTTCTAGGGCGTCATAGGAAGGAAATAAAAAGCCCTACAAGTGCTTGTAAAATTCTGCAAGACCCTATCCAATACCATCATCCTGCCAGGGATCCTCCACCCTGATGGAACCTGAAACGGCCTGCCAGCAAAATTCAGCCTGGACTCCTCCCCCATCCAGCTGTGCACCTGCCAGACATAGCATTTAACCTCTCAGCTTTCCTGCCCAGGGCGCAGACAGCAGCACAGCCTAGATTAGCTCTAAAACCCACCTCTTCCTAGATCTTATGAGGCTAGGAGAGATTTTGAGGTAGCCAGTTAACGTCCCTTCTCTTCCCGTTCATTTGGTGACAATATTCATATAAGCTAATTTCAGTAAAACCACAGAGATACCGGAGCTTAGACAGGAATTTACCGTAGACTTGGTTCTTTTCTGCTTTTTCCTGGATGTTCATAGCCACTGCCCTGCCCTCTGCTATTGGGTAAATGAGTACCATTTTTCTCCCTGAATCATCACACAGAAAGTCTCCAAATCCAAGTGCAAAATGGTGGCCCCTCAGAGGCAACACCATGCAATTATAGGTCTGCAGCTTGACATATTCCAAGCAAGCAATTTACAATGTCAAACAGCGTGCAGTTTCTTTGTGCTGCATAAAAAAGACACCCTATCCATTTGCAGAATTGCTAGTAAATCAACATAATTTGCTTTCCCTGAGACTGCGTTCTACTAGGGAAACCTCCCTCAAAACTGCTGAGATGACTACAATTATATAAAATTATGGCATCTCACAATAAGGAACTTCCCTATAATTGGTCATGCAAATGAAGGACAATAATACATATATAATTTAGACACAGAGGATTATCCTTGAAAAGCAGTCTGTTGTTCCCAAGCTAATTTCTCCAGGGTTCCCTCCACTTCATAAAATCCCTGAATTCTACAATTCAGCAGCTATTAGCAGGGAAACACTCTTTGCTTGGGGGCAAAATATTCATGTATTTAGAATATAATGTACATCAAGTATTTGCAGTATTTGAACGCAAACCCGCCATCCCTGATGGTGTCTGTCACTGCAGAATGAAGAATAATTAGGCTTGGTTTCGAAGCAGCTGACAGGCAGATTTTTTTTTCCTAGAAGTCTAACAGAAAGCCTGAGGGCAAGTCAATGGTATCTAATTCCACACACCTGGCATCACCAAAGAAAACAGATCAGAGCCCACATTGGGGCTCTTTGTAATACACTTTCCCTGAGAGTGCTGCCCCAAGACAAGGAAAGATTCACCCTTCCTTGTACTGTGTTGGTTTACAGATCTGGATATGGCTTTCATCAAAGAATGTCCTTGAAATTCAAAAAGGCAGTTTATTCCGGGAGCAAGAAGACTTAGATAAAACGCAAGCAGCCTGGATCCTAGCACAGCTTTCGCATTGACTAGCTCTGCGATCACGATCAAGTCAATTTGCTTTACTACCCCGTCTCCTCAAGTGCAAAATGAACGAATTGAGGTATGTAATCCCTTTGCTATCCTTTCACTACAAAATATTATGAATCCGGGTGCCTGGGTGGCTCAGTCAGTTAAGCATCCAACTCTTGATTTCAGCTCAGATCATGATCTCATGGTTCATGAGATCAAATCCTGCGTCAGGCTCCATGCTGACAGTGCGAAGCCTGCTTGGGATTCTCTCTCTCTCCCCCCTTTCTCTGCCTCTCTCTCTCTCTCTCTCTCTCAAAATAAATAAACTTAAATATATATTATGAATCTGTTAAGAGGTTGCTGGGTTCTTGGCCTAGATTCAGCAAAGAATTGGAGACCCAAGACCAGAATGGTGAGACTGAGTAGGTAAGTACAGTACACTTTGCAAGACTGAAAACGGATGCACTGCTGGAGCAGGAATGACGGTGACCCCAAGAAGCTCCACCTGCATTCTTTTAAGTCTGCTTTGTGTACACATAAACCTGGCTTTGGTTGACATTTTTACTTGGCAGCTGGTGGTTTTTTCATAGTTTGGCTTCATGCATGAGCCTACCCATGATGCATTCTGTTATAACTGGATGTACTCGTGTGCTGTCTTCTTATGAGTGTCTAATGAGCTTCTGTTGTGACCTTCAAAGGTATTTAAGGGCTTACTTGCACCCTGTGTGTGCATTGGCTCAGCTCTTGGAAGTCCCCTGGTGGCTTTTGAGCCAGCTCTGTGGCTACTTAGCCTTTCCTGTCTGGTTAGCCCTCAGATGTGGCTCTGAAGGTGTGACTGTAACCCTCAGGGGATGGCCTGAGGGTGTAGCCATCACCTGCCTCATCTCTCCTCATTCATGCCTAACTGCCTAATAAATGTTGGCTATCTCACAAAACGTCACTTTGTAGTTACAGCAAGAACGTGGCCTCAAGACGGACAGGCTGGGGGCTGGATCCCAGTTAGGGTATTAGCTACATGAATCTATACAAGGAAGCTCCCTAAACCTTAGCTTCTTCGTCTAAGAAATGAATTTAGGGGAGAATTAAGTGTGTACCTGATATATAATTACATTAAAAATCTTAGCCCACACTCCGGGATAATTACAGCAACCCTAGGCAAAATTGTGCAATAAGTCAGGATGAAGCCCCTCTCCCTGGATTTTTCATTGTCCTTTAAGCTTATACTCCTGCCTTCATGCTGCTTCCTTCTTGCAAACGGGATTATCCAGCCACACTAAAATGAGGGAGATACAACGTATGAGCAGTATTTATTTATTTTTTATTTTACTGTAATTGACACACAATGTTACATTAGTTTTGGGTACTTAACATATGATTCAACATCTCTACACCTTATGCTGTGTATGAACTGTATCTCTTTTTTTTTTTTAAGTTTATTTATTTATTTGGAGAGAGAGAGCACGTGCGTGGGAGAGAGAGGCAGAGGGAGAGAGAAAAAATCCCAAGCAGGCTGTGTGCTATCAGCACAGAGCCCAATTCGAGGTTCAAACCCACTAATGTGTGATCACAACCTGAGCCGAAACCAAGAGTCGGACGCTCAACCGACTGAACCACCCAGGTGACCCTGAACTGTATTTCTGCACAACACAGCACAGAGGCTAATAGCACAATACCTAGATTCAGACAGATCTGGGTTCGAATTCCAACTTCATCCCAAGTCACCCTGGGGAAGATAGTTAATTTCTCCAAATCTCAATTCCTCCATTTGTAAAAATGAGGATAATATTCTCTGCCTGTATACATTTGGTATAAGGACTAATGATGTTGATGTTCATCAATATCATCCTGACAGGCACGGTGATGTTCACGACAGGCTTAGTATTATGCTAGGTACTAGTGAGCATCTGATACACAATGGTGCTGGTTCTTATTCCCTCATCCTGATAATGGCTCAAGGTTAGCTTGTAAATAAAGACAAATTTGCTGGTCTTCACACAGGAACTTGAACCACACTACCCCTCTCTGCCCAGTTGATGTGTAAAAATTCATTGCAGTCTTCAGATTCTACCTTTTTCAAATTCACTTTGTTCTTTTGAGCCCTCCGTTTACTTCCCTTACTCTCTCTTCCAGTTTTCCAATAAAACAACAACCACAATAGTCTCTCCAGTCCCATTTACATAGGATTCCATCCTCAAATTTCTAGGATCCCTAAAATTTCTAGGTTCAAATTTCTAGGAGCCTGACACAGGGTTTGATCTCATGAACCATGAGATGATCTGAGCTAAAATCAAGAGTCCTTCCTCATTCATTCTTCCACCCAACCAATCATGAGTACTATGATGAGTACTTTCATGAGTCTTTGAATGAACACCTCCTATTTGCCAGTCTTCGTTAGAAGCTGGGAATACAAAAACAGCAGAGACTGTTTGTAATGGGCAGGTAACGGGCAGAACTGACAGAAGAGGCATATTTGAGAGACATCGAGGAGGCAACATCAACAGGACCCGAGGATCCATGGATATGGCAGATCGGAAGTGAAGTTCACTCTCTTTAATTCCTCCCCATGTTCTTCTAGAAGCTTTTGTGTGAATATGCTTTTGTCTGCATATCCTCCTCTACCAAGCACCACTGTAATGTAGATTGTACGATATCAGGAATATTAATGTAAGGGGGGGGGGAATTTATTTTAACTTTTGGCAATTTGGGGAAACAAACTTTCCACTAGCTAAAACCGGCAGAAACTGATTTAGGGAAGGCAAGTGTCAAGTATTTGACTCCACTTAGTAATTTGGTTTGGGACCTTCAAAGTCTTTTTTTTTTTTTAATGTTTTTATTTTATTTTTGAGAGAAAGAGAGAACATGATGGGGGGGCGGGGGCAGAGAGAGAGGCAGACACAGAATCTGAAGCAGTCTCCAGGCTCTGTGTTGTCGGCACAGAGCCCAACATGGGGCTCGAACCGACAAACTGTGAGATCATGACCTGAGCCAAAGTCAGATGCGTAACCAACTGAGCCACCCAGGTGCCTCAGAACCTTCAGTCTTTAAGAATAATTCATTCTTTTAAGAGTCAGGGCTGTATTGATTAAAAAAAAAAAAAGCCAAAACAGAACATCTAAATGTGCTTTACTCTGCAAAAGAAAACAAATGCTATTCTGGAACCACAGTTAAGTCAACAAGCAGCCACACTTAAAGTGTAAAAAGCTCACAATCTGGACATGGATTGTTTATTGCTTCCTTATAAGGCAAATAAGGAAGAAGGTGGGAGCCTCTCGAGACCCCAAAATTAGAGATGAGAAAGTGCGCAAGAGACCAATGGCCTCCAACAGCATGGCTGAAGTCCAGGAGCAAGAAGGAAAATGATCAGAAGGGGGCCCGTGTGCTGTGCACGGACAGACTCCTGAAGCAGCAACATGGATACCCAGTTTTGTCTTCCTTTCCTGCAGTGTAATCCACTTCTCCCACTCCTCCTTATTGTCCTGACATCCATACAGTCTATCTAAAATCTCTCGTATCCATTGGAAGGGCTGTACCTATGCACAGAGAAACAGCTCAACAATATAGAAAAGCTTTCTGGAGGCAGGAAAAAAAAACTGCAAGAGAACCAGTGACATCTCTTAGAGTGAACCAGTGACATCTCTTAGAGATACATGATGACCTCCCATCTCCAGAGAACCCCATCAAAGAATGACAGAAGCCCACATGACTGCCATTTTTAAATAAAAAAGCAAACTGGAGACAAGAAGTTCAGAACCAATAAGAAGGCACACTAAGAAGATATACACAGCTTCACTTTTAGATCACAGTTGTCCCAATTGCATACTCATTTTGAAACTTTCTTGAGAATGTCATTGTTCATTAATGCTCAGCGTTGGAACTCTCTATCAATTGTATGCATCTGCTGCGTGCTGAAACAGTTAAGTGCTCAATTCTGTCAAACAGTGTTCTGTTCTACAAAAAAAAAAATCCTGAAATGTTAAAAAAAAAAAATCCAGTTGTTAGAGTTGTTGCTCAGGGAACCTGCCAAACAGGGCTGTAATTTAACTGCAAACCTAAAAGCACAGTGATGATCCAGGAAAGCTACTCTTGTTCTGGCCCAGTCACTAAGGACATCCATGTGCCCGATCTAATGACACTTTCTGACTTCATCTTATTTGACCCCTCATCAGCCATGCCCAAAGGAATCCTTCTTTGAAATAGCTCTTCCCTTCCCTTGCATACTCTAGCTTTCTCTCTTCCCCCTCCTCTATTCCTTCTTGTTCTTTGTCACCCACACCTCCAACTCTTCTTGTAAACTTTGACTCCTTGAGTTTCTCAAAGTCCATCTTGGGCCACCTGCTCTTCTCTTCTTTGAAGCCCTCCCTTCTATGGTTTTAATTACCACATATGAGCCAAGGGCTTCCAATGCATAATTTCAGTCCAGACTTTTATTTCATGCCCCATAAAAATATAACTAACCAACTGTTGACAGCTCCATTTAGATATCTAGCAAGCAACCCCAACTCTACGTGTCTCAGACTGAAGGTGTCACCACTTTCCCCACAGCGCACCCCTACACCTGGCAAATCTGCAAGCTGTGCTTCCAACATCTTCCAACATGTCCAGGCTCCAGAGTTGCTCTTGCAAGAAACCCAGAACCATGGCCGATCCCTTCTTTCCTTCACCCCTACAACTAATTAGTCACCCACTTCTGTTAATTCTACTTCCTAGATTTCTCAAATACATCTATTTCTCTCCACTTTCCTTGCTCTGTCCTTGACCTCAGCCATGGTCTCCTCTCCCCTGGACTTCTGGAAAACCTTCTAACTGGTCGACCAGACCTTTTTTTTTTCTTTTTTGAGAGCGGGGGCAGAGGGAGAGAGGGAATCTTAAGCAGACCCCATGCCCAGCATGGAGCCCAATGAAGGGTTCAACCCCAAGACCCTGGGATCATGACCTTAGCCAAAATTAAGAGTTGGATGATCAACCAACTGAGCCACCCAGGTGCCTCTCCCAGACCTATTCCTATCCTCTCCAATAAATCCTTCTCCTTGAGGGCAGGGTGATATTTTTAAACACAGTCACAATGTCACTCCCTTGCTTGAAACCCTTAAATGGATTTCTATTACATTTAGTCTAGAAGATCCAAAATCTTGAACATCACCAGCATGATATGGTCCTGCCTAATCTGGCTTATGTCCATTCCCTAACATGAGCTCCCCCAACCCTGCTTCTTTCGTTCCACATTACAGCTACACTGGACATTGTTCAGTGCCTCTAATGAATCAGGCTCTTTTCTACCTCACAGCCTCTGTATATGTAGCTCCTTCTGCCCGAAATGCTTTTCTGCCTATTTCTTTTGACTACCCTCACTCTTGCTTAATGTGTTAGCTTAAATAAATGTCTCTTCTTCAGAGAAGTAGCTCTTGATGCCTACCCAGAGTGTGGCAAAGACCATATCACCTACTACATATTCCAAGTATTCTCTCCACATTTTTCCAGACTTTCTCGCTGTAAAATAGAGTTTGGTAACTAGCTTCAGTCCATTGGCTGGGAGGAATGACACGCTCTGGTCTTTAATAGAAACTTCACCATATGCTCTTAGTAATGTAGCTGAAAGCAAAGACCTTCATGATAGTAGAATTGTAAGGTGTTACAATTTATTTATTTATTTTTATTTATTATTTTTGAGAGAGACAGTGAGAGCAGGTAGGGGCAGGGAGAGAGGGAGACACAGAATCCGAAGCAGGCTCCAGGGTCCGAGCTGTCAGCACAGAGTCAGACACAGGGCTCGAACTCACGAACTGTGAGATCATCACCTGAGCTGAAGTTGGACGCTTAATGGACTGAACCACCCAGGCACCCCTTGAATTGTAAGATTTTAACATGAGTGAGAAATAAACCCTCGTTGTGTTAAGCCATGGTAAACTTGGGGTTTTTCAGCAGAACGTAGTTTAGTCTATCCTGAGTAATATTCTGTTAGATTGTCTCGGTAGTCAATCTCACATCATCTTACTCTGCTATGTGGTTGGCATCTAGCACAGTGTCTCACCTCTAATGGGCCCTGAGAAAATATTTGTTAAATCAGTAAATGGGTAAAATGCCAGAGTGCATACACTGACAATGATTTCCTTTCAAAGAGATTTAAAAAGATTTAAGACAAAAAAGATTTAAGATTCTTTGCTAGCATTCCTAGAAGACTCTGGAGATTCAAGGTCATCTGCAATGTGACCCTGAGCACTTTACTCTTCTTCCTGGGGTTAGACAGGATAAACGACAAGGACACCTGAAGTTACAATCCCTGAGAGATTCCCTTTTCAGAAGATAGAAGAAAAAGGCACCACAACAATTGTATATCTTATGCCCGCTTTGCACGAAGACATGTCTAGATTAACAATGCTAAGAGAGAGGTGCCTGGGTGGCTCTGTTGGTTAAGCATCTGACTTTGGCTCAGGTCATGATCTCATGGTTCATGAGTTCAAGCCCCGCACCGGGCTCTGTGCTGACAGCTGGGAGCCTGGAGCCTGCTTCAGATTCTGCATCTCCCTCTCTCTCTGCCCCCTCCCCTGCTTATTATACTCTGTCTCTCTCAGGGGAAAAAAAAAAATGCTAAGAGGGATTTCCTGAGTGAGGGGAAAAATTATCAACTTTCCTTTTCAACTACAGACAGAAATATAAAAGACTATGAATGAAACCATGGTTTTTTATTCTTTCATTTATTAAGATATTAGCTTAATACAAAAGTCTAATCGATCATGTTAATAATAAAATAATAAATAATAGAAATAAATACCAATACTTTCTTTTGGCTTGAAAATAGTACAAATTAATATGGTACCCCAGGATTTGGTTTCAATAAATTTTTGCTCTAAAAGCACTATTTTGGTTCATCTTAAGTTGGGGAAGTCTAGCCATTTCGTTCTTAAAAAGTAGTATTTCAAAGTGTGAAGATACAGGGGAGCAGTTCCACTTCCTCTGGGAGGCCACCCACCAAATCTTCAGGTACACAGAGGCCTGGCTGTGCACCTGCCTCCGGGAACTCTGTCGAGCCCTCTGGAGAAGCACCAGGATCTCACAGTAGCATCTCTCTAAAAAAACCTGCAAAATTAAGATGACAAATGGACAGCTAATGTCACAGTGAGTCAAGCCCCAGAAAATATAATTAAGAGAATTACTATGAGGAAAAATGTGGCAATTACAAGCCAACATCACTCTGTAAGGACACCATGTCGAAGGCTGCCGTGCCCATAGTAACTATACACAACCTCAAGGAAGTAGGAGATCCATTCCCCTTGACATCTATGAGCAAAGAACATAGGCAGTTCTCCTCCTTTAGCAGCACAAGGAGTAAATATATCCTGCAGGCAGCCTATGCATAGAGAACATGTGCAATTAAAAGTAAAAACAGTCCGGGCTATGATACAGCAGCAAGGAAATATGGTAAGACCGTGAGACTGGGAGTGAGGAGACCTGGCTTTGGACATGTTGTAGCTACTAGCTCCTCGTTTGACCTTGAGCACTAGACTTCCACTCACTGGTTCTTGGTTTTCCTGTGTGCATGGGGAGAGCCTTTAAAAAGACCCACTTAGGGCACCTGGGTGGTTCAGGCACTTAAGCATCCGACTCTTGGTTTCACCTCAGGTCATGATCTCACAGTTCATGAGATCGAGCCCTGTGTCGGGCTCTGTGCTGACAGTGTGGAGCCTACTTGGGATTCTCTGTCTCCCTCACTCTCTGCCTCTCCTCTGATCATGCATACATGTTCTCTTAGTTAATTAATTAATTAATTAATGGACCCACTGTTTTAAAACTGTCCTCAAAACTCCAGCCCCAAATTCCTGGAGGCCTCCATACTTCCTTTCCTCTTCATCCCAAGCAGCTCCACCTTCACATGTGAAGACCTGGAACTCAAGGTGGAACTCCATTTGAACAAAGGATGTTTACATAACCACCGTGTTAACTAACGGTCTTTTTTCTTCAACAAGATTGACTTCATCTCATCCCCCTTGGCCTCATATAACCAGCTGACCCAGCGTCCTTCACCGGATGAGTGGAGTCAGATTCAGTTCAACTAGGCCAGCCCCCCAAAAGAAACCCTAGAGAGGATACCACCCCAGCCAGAAAGCTGGTCTTTGATTTCAATCCATCTGTGTGAGCACCTTCCTACAATAAGCTGCCTGGGGTGACAAAGATGTAAAGACTATCCAAACAAGCCTACCTTACTGAGAGGCCCTACTTGGGCTGTGTATCTTCCATTTGCCATTTTAAGTCCCTTCTTCAACCTTCTCCACCCAACTCTCTGCTCCAAGAGGTAGAGAGCCTACCTCTTGGAGCAGAGAGTTGGGTACCTGTAGCCCGGGTTCTTTGTTACTGGTTGGACTTAGCAAATAGAGGGTCCCAGCAGGAAGTGATAGTCAGGGAGGAAAGTCACACTGGAATAGGTATCTTCCTTCTTCCTCCTTGTAGGGTAGAACTAAAAGTTACAACTGCTCACAATATGGCTTTTTCTTTTTTTGTTTTTTAATTTTTGTAAGGTTTCTTTTTGGTTTTGAGAGAGAGACGGCACATGAGCAGGGGAGGGGCAGAGAGAGAAGTAGACACAGAATCCGAAGCAGGCTCCAGGCTCTGAGCTATGAGCACAGAGCCCAAAGCAGGGCTCAAACTCAAGAACCATGAGACGATGGCCTGAGCCAAAACCAGATGCCCAACCAACTGAACCAGCCAGGCGCCCCACAAAGAAGGCTTTTTCTAAATGACTCTCTTCTTCTGGTTCCAGGGGCATTTCTTTTACCTTTTTTTACTTTTTATTTTAAGTTTTTTTGTTTTTTGTTTTTTGTTTTTTTAGAGAGAGAGAGAGAGCATGACCGGGGGAAAGGGACAAAGAAAGCAAGAGAGAGAGGGGGAGCGAGGAGGGACAGAGAGAGAGAGAGAAAGAGAGAATATTAAACAGACCCCAAGCTCAGCGTGGAGCCTAACACAAGGATCGATCCTACAATCCTGGGATCATGACCTGAGCCAAAATCAAGAGTCAGATGCTAACCAACTGAGCGACCCAGGTGCACCCCCTTCTTACTTTTTATATTTTTATTTTATTGTGGTACCAACATTTAACATGAGATCTAACCTTTTAACAATTTTTTTAATGTTTATTTATTTTTGAGAAACAAAGTGCAAGCAGCGGGAGGGGGCAGAGAGAGAGGGAGACACAGAATCTGAAGCAGGTTCCAGGCTCTGAGCTGTCAGCACAAAGCCTGACATGGGGCTTGAACCCATGAACCGCGAGATCACGACCTGAGCTGAAGTCAGATGCTTAATGGACTGAGCCACCCAAGCACCGCAACCCTCTTCACAAATTTTTAATAACAAAGTGTTCAGTACTGTGTTGTTAATGATGGCACACTATTGTATATTAGATTTCTAGAAATTCCTTCTCCTCCAGCTCCTGGTAATCACCATTATACTCTCTGGTTCTATGAGCTGGACTATTTTAGATATTTTATATAAGTTGCAATCATGCAATATTTGTCCTTCTGTGACTGCCTTATTTCACTCAGTGTAATGTGCTCATCCATACTGCTACATATTACAGAATTTCCTTCTTTTTTAAGGTTGAATAATATATAATAATTATAATCTGCATAATATAATATATATTTATCACATTTTTCTATCCATTCATCTGTTCCCGAACATTTAGGTTGTTTCCACCTCTTGGCTATTCAATGCAATGAACATGGGAGTGCTAATATCCCTTTAAGATTCTGATTTCAATACTTTTGCATAAATACCCGGGAGTACATAACAGGTACTGTTGGATCATATGATAGTTCTATTTTTAACGCTTTGAGGAAACTCCGAACTGTTTTCCATAGCATCTACACTAATTTGCATTCCCACCAACAGTGTACAAGGAAGTATTCCAATTTCCCACATCTTTACCAACACAGGTTGTCTTTTGTATTTTTTATAACAACCACACTGACAGGTGTGAGGCGATATCTCATTGTGGTTTTGATTTGCATTTCCTTAATTGTTAATGACAATGAGCATTTTTTCATATACCTTCTGGCCATTTGTAAGTCTTCTTTGGAGAAACATCTATTCAAGTCTTTAGCCCATTTTTAAGTCAGGTTATTAGGGGTGTTTTGCTATTGAGTTGTAAGTGTTCCTTACATATTTTGATATTAAGCCCTTATCAGGTGTGTAGATTGCAAATATTTTCTCCCATTCAGTAGGTTGTCTTCATTTTTTGATGGTTTTCTTTGTTGTGTAGACGATTTTTAGTTGGATGTAGTCCCACTTGCTTGTTTTTGCTTCTGTTGCCTTTGCTTCTGGTGTCAAATCCCAAAAAGTCAATGCCAAGACTGATGCCAAGGAACTCAGCCCTATGTTTCTTCCAGAAGTTTTATAGTCTCAGGTCTTCAATTTAAATCTTTAATCCATTTTGAGTTAGCAGTCCAGATTCAGTCTTTTGCATGTGGCTGTCCAATTTTCTCAGCACCATTTATTAAAGAGACTGCTCTTTCCCCATAGTACATGCTGTAGGCTTTCATATACACCCTTTATAATTTGAGATAATTTCCTTCTATCCCCAGTGTTGTTGAGTTTGTTTGTTTGTTTGTTTTCAGTTTTTATCATAAAAAGGTGTTGAATTTTGTCACATACTTTCTCTGCATCTATTGAGATATGGATTTTTATCCTTCATTATTATTATTTTTTTAATAGGCTCCAGTCCCAGCATGGAACCCAACATGGGGCTCAAACTCATGACCCTGATATCAAGACCTGAGCTGAGATCAAGAGTTGGATACTTAACCAACTGAGCCACTGGGGCACCCTATCCTTCATTCTACTAATGTAATATATTGTGTTTATTGATTTACCTAATTTGAACCATCCTTGAATCCCAGGAATAAATCCCACCTGGTCATGGGGTATGATCCTTTTAATGTACTGTTGAATTTAGTTTGCTAGTATTCTGTGGACGATGACTAGTATTTTTGTTAGCTATTATTTTGCATTTATATTCATTAGGAATATTGGCCTGCAATTTTCTCTTCCTGTAATGTCTTTGTCTGGCTTTGGTATCAGATAATGCTGGCCTTGTAAAATGAGTCTGGGACGTTCCCTCCTTTTCAATTTTTTGGAAGAGTTTGAGAAGGACTGATGTTAATACTTCTAAAAATATTTGGAAGAATTCACAAGTGAAGCCATCTGGTCTTGGACTTTTCTGGGATGTTCTGGATCACTGAATCAATTTCCTTATTTATTATGAATCTGTTCAGACTTTATTTCTTCATGATTCAGTCTTAGAAGGTTGATGTTTCTAGCAATTTGCGCATTTCTTAGAGGATATCCAGTTTATTGGGGTATAATTGTTCCCTGTAGTCTCTTGGGATCCTTTTTAATTTCTGTGACATCAGTTGCAATATCTCCTCTTTCCTTTCTGAATTCACTTTAACTCTCTTTCTTAGCTAAAGGTTTGTTAATTTTGTTTATCTTTTCCCCAAAATAACCACCTCTTAGTTCTGTTGACTTTTTCTATTTGTCTTCCTATTCCCTCTTTCACTTATTTCTGCTTTAATCTTTATTATTTCCTTCTGCTAACTCCTGAGTTTAGTTTGCTCTCTTTTTGCAAGTTCCTTGAGACATAAAGTCATTTACCTGAGATTTCTTTTATTGACATAGAGTTGACATATGACATTATATTAGTTTCAGGTGTGCAACATATTGATTCAACAACTCTATACAGTACTCGGGGCTTATCACAGGTGTACTCACCATCAGTCACCATACTATTTTATTACTCTATTATTGACCGTGTTCCCTAGGCTGTACTTTTCATCCACGTGACTTATTTATTCTATGACTGGAAGTGTGTATTGCTTAATCCCCTCCCCCCATTTCACCCATCCCTCCACCTCCTTCCCTCTGGCAGCCACCAGTTTGTTCTCTGTATTTATGAGTCTATTTCTATCTACTTTGTTTGTTTTTAGATTCCATTTATTTATTGACTCCTGCTTTGCCTTTTCTTTGTTACATCTTTTCTTCTGATTTTCCATGGGATGTTTTTTCAAAGGTCTTGAGTAGAATGTGTAATTTATTTCCATTCGTCCTTGTTTAGGAAGAGTGTAAAGCTACAAATTCTCTTCTGAACTCATAAGTGGCCTTTGCTAGGAGTTTCTATATGGAATGTGACAATGATAACTGTATTCTTTTTTGAAATTTTCAACTGTATGGGAGAGGTTTTTGTTTTGTGTTAACTCCTACTTTTACTGCATTGTGATCTGAGAGTAAGATCCCACGATTTCTATGTTTCCATGTTTTAAAAATTTTATCAAGGTTTTCTTTGTGACCTAACAGAACCAGCAAGGGTAAGCCAGAAGGCCAGAGACCCAGAGAGGATCTGTAGTTTGAGTCTGAAGGCAGTCTGCTGGCAGAACCTCCCTTTTTAAGAGGAGGTCAGTCTTTTCTCTGTTAAGGCCTTCACAGGACTAGATTAGGTCCACCCCCATTAGGAGGATAATCTGCTTTACTCAAAGCCCATGGATCTAAAACATTAATCTTATGTAAATATAGCTTCACAGAAATATCTAGAAACATCTAGAATAATTTTGAACCAAATATCTGGGTACCGTGGTGTAGTCAAGTGGAGGTATAAAAACCATCATATCCATACTTCTGAACAATCTAAAGAACATATTCTTCCAGGCCTATGGTTTTCAAACTCTACCAAATGAAAGATTTACCTAGAAAATACATTAAATGGCACACTCCCAGGCCTAGAAGACACATAAGCTCCTATTACTGGAAGCTACTATCAAGTTACTATGTCAGTAACAAGTTACTAACCAAGAGAAAACTATATTTCCTCAATATTTTCATACACGAGAAGCTTGGTTAAAAAAAATATTGAGCTTAGAGGTGACTGGCTGGCACAGTCAGCAGAGCATGCGACTCTTGATCTTGGGGTCTTGAGTTCAAGGAGTAGAATCCAATGATTCATCACTTACCTGCAACACTCAGTGCTCATCCCAACAAGTGCCCTCCTTAATACCCATCACCAATCTCCCCCTCCCCCTTCAATTGTTCTCTGTATTTAAGAGTCTCTTATGGTTTGCTTCCCTCATATTTTTCCTTCCATATTTTTTCTTCTATTCCCCTATGGCCATCTGTTAAGTTTCTCAAATTATACACATGAGTGAAATCATGTATATCTGTCTTTCTCTGACTGACTTATTTCACTTAGCATCATACCCTCCCGTTCCATACATATTGTTGCAAATAGCAAGATTTCATTCTTTTTCATCGCTGAGTGGTATTCCATTGTGTATATGTACCATATCTTCTTTATCCATTCACCAGTTGATAGACATTTGGGCTCTTACCATAATTTGGCTATAGCACTGCTATAAACACTGGGGTGCATGTGCCCCCTTCAAATCAGGACTCCTGTATCCTTTGGATAAATTCCTAGTAGTGCAACTGCTGTGTTGTAGGTTAGTTCTATTTTTAATTTTTTGAACCTCCACACTGTTTTCAGAGTGGCTCCACCAGAGCAACCCAATTTCTAATGGCAAGGAAAGGCTCTGGGGCCGTTGATCCTTTCTTCCCCAAACAGGATCCTCTTCCCATGCCTCTATAGTTAGCTCTTTCCACTGAATCAGAAGATTCCTTCCTGCAGTTGTGAATGAAGTAGTCTCAGTAGCCATACTGAAGGGAGGTGACAGAATACTACCTGGTTTGCATCGAGTACCAGAAGCTGCATTCCTGGGGAACAAAGTACTAGGAAGACCCATGGCTTCCCAATGTGCTAGCCCTGCTGGGCACCATTTGCCCTGAGGTGCATGCGCATGCAGCATGGTAAGATAATGCAGGTGTTAGACCTCACTTCCAAAGATGCGTTTCTTGGCACATTGGGAAACCAACAACCTTAGAGGTCAGTGTTCTGCTCTAACAATGACAATGGAAGCCTGTAAGCTAGCTGTTGATATTATCTTATTACTTCACATTTCAATAGCCACAGAGAACAAAGGCACTTGAAAACATGTGAGAAAATGGAAATACTACTACTCTACTGCCAGTGACACCCGGACGGCCATTAAAAATTCAGTTGTCAAATAAACAAAGTTGCAAGGGCGTCCTCCTCTTTCAGAATAAGCCGGGCAGGAGGTACTATTTAAATCTCTTCGCTGGAAATCTGTCTTATCAGCTTTCAGTGACATTGGATGTATGCATTTATCTGGAAATCAGAAGTGATTTCTGTCAATCCCTTGTTGTAGTCACATTTCAATTAAAACCCTAAAGGAGCCCTCTTATCAGGCCCCGGCATTGGTCTGAGTCATCACCAAATACACTTTCCCTGGAAACAGGATTTGTATTTTCTCTTTCATTGACTACTGAAGTTATTCCAGCTTAAATCTGGTTTTGCTCACCAATTTACTTCTCAAAATAAGAGATAAGGTTTTTAGTTAGCAGGATACATTGCCTTCCTCTGCCAAAGTAAACCCAACCGCTCATGAATATATTTTACATAAACTCCAGAAAAATTGAGATTCACTTAATAATGATTTGTTGAAATAAATTAGCTTTGTTTTAATTTTTTAAATGTTTATTTATTTTTGAGAGAGAGAGAGAGAGAAACAGAGTGTGAGCAGGGGAGGAGCATAGACAGAGAGGAGACACAGAATCCGAAGCAGGCTCCAGGCTCTGAGCTGTCAGCACAGAGCCTGATGCAGGGCTCGAACTCAGGAACCAGGAGATCATGACCTGAGCCAAAGTGGGACTCCTAACTGACTGAACCACCCAGGCACCCCAAAATAAATTAGTTTTTATTAACTTAGGGCATTTAAATGCTGGCCCTTAGCAAAGCCCATCAACCCAATAAATAAAAATGATTATTATTTTTATTTTTAATGTTTATATTTGAGAGAGAGAGAGAGAGAGAGAGAGAGGGAGACAGAGTGCAAGCGGGGGAGGGGCAGAGAGAGAGAGGGAGACACAGAATCCCAAGTAGGCTCCAGGCTCTGAGCTGTCAGCCTAGAGCCTGACTTAGGGCTCAAACCCACAAACCGTGAGATCATGACCTGAGCCTAAGTTGGATGCTTAACTGAGCCACTCAGGATCCCCAAATAAAAATGATTATTAACGAGAGTACCTACTTGTTCTATCACACAGAAAATGTATCTAATATTTATAATGTCAATTACCAAATAATTACCAAATGTTCCTGTATTTTCAAGGAAAGCTACTGTTAATGGCATATTGGGAGGGGGAGGTTTCCAAACCTCACAACTTCTAAAATCTTGGTTAAGTCTGTAAATATTCAATACTAAAGAAGATATTCTATACATCTATATTCATACTCATGTACATATTCACATGTAAATAAAGCCCTTTTACTTTTGAACATACCCACTCGATCCAGGGTATTTAAATCAGGAGGAGGGATGCCAAGAATGTTACTTCCCTGCAAGATTTTGATGAGTTAATCTTAGAATTCATAAAACTTAGAGCCTCAAGGCGTGGAAAATCTTGGTAAGCTTACTGGCCAACTTTAACGACAAGAACACAGAGACTCAGCAAGATCGTATTTGAGATATAGTCAGACGAGAGCGGCAGCTTCCAAGCCTAAAGGACCTACCTGGGTTCAGGTCCTTCATCTACCAATCAGTTTGAGCAAGTTACAAAAACCCCTCAGGTTCAGCTTCCTCATCTATAAAACCGGACTAATAAAAGTTAACTTAAAAGTCATTTTAAGATGAGGAGAGGGCCACCTGGGCGGCTCAGTCGATTAAGTGTGGACTCTTGATTTCAGCTCAGGTCATGATCTCACGGTTCATGGGGTCAAGCCCTGCATCCAGCTCTTCCCTAACACTGCAGGGCCTTCTTGGGATTCTCTCTCCCTCTCTCTCTGCCCCTCCCCTACTCCCACTCTCTCTCTCAAAAATACACATCAAAAAAGAAAAAAAAAAAAGATGAGTAGGAACATTAGTAAACACAAGCTCTCAATTAATTATGATACCAATTATTATCACATGTGCCTGGTAACCTAGCAGGTGCTGCTACTTTAAGTAGCAAAGTGGCAAAATATAAGTGCAAAGGGAGGCTAAAAATAACTTAAATTTTTTTTTCATTAAGGTATCATTGACACACAATGACATAATGTTTCAGGTGTACAACACGTTGACTCAACTTCTCTGTACTTAAGTGGTGCTCACCGCAAGGGTAGCCACCATTTGTCACCGTACAATGCTATTACAATAACACGGACTGTATTCCACCATTAAGAAATTTTATTGGATCTGAAGGTGAGAAAATATTGGATAAACTGTGAATGGGGTAGTGACCCTGAACGAGGAGAGTAACTTTGAGACCGGGAGGAGAAATGGCTTTTCCAGCTCCTACAAGAAGCTTAAGAGATAAGGCCTAAAGCCCAAGTAGTCTCTGGTTAAAACAAGAGTAGACTGACCTCCACTCTCTATGTCCACGGTACATCCCCTGGCCTCCTGGGGTGCCGTGTGAGCTCATTTTCCGTCCAGTTCCATGCATCGTGTTTCTCAGTAACCGTGTGTATCACTAACCACAATTTTACCAGGATTAAACCTGCACCGGGCTAGACACAGGCCCTGACCTGATCATTTTTCACATTGTTGATCCTGATTTCTGTCTGGTACTTTATCACTGACCCTAACGGAAACTCTATGGAGCCATTAAAATCATGGAAGAACTGAATGTACTTTTCCCTTATTTGCAAAAGTGCTAATAAATGAATCTATACATTGCAAAAGGTAAGAAGACTGAAACACTCCAAAAGAAAGGCTTTTTAAAGGTTATTTATTCTGGAGAGAGAGAATGCAAGCAGAGGGGCAGAGAGAAGGAGAGAGAGAGAATCCAAAGCACTGTCAGCACGGAGCCCAATGTGGGGCTCAAACCCACACACTGCAAGATCACAACCTGTGCCTAAAGTTGGATCCTTAACTGACTGAGTCACACAGGAACCCTATAAATGTTTTGTTGTTTTTTTTTTATGAGGATTCTTTCTGTTGTCTGTAAAAGATGCTTCTTAAATGGAGAATACTGCAGTCAATTAAACATTTAGAACATACTATGGGCTCAATATTCTAGAAAATATAGATCACCAAAGGATAAGCAATTTCAGGATGTTTACAATCTAACTGGAGATAGGACTAAGACACAGAAAACCATTACTGAACTACTAAACTCATTAGGATATCCGGTGTGAGTTAAAGAGATAAGACAACAATGACACCACTTTCCATGGCTCTTTTACATATATAATTTCAGTTGACGTACATAAAAACCCTGGGAGCAGTGCATTAATATTCCCACTTGACAGGTGATAAACTAACTCAAATCACTTCAGGCTGTGACTCCAGCCTCAGGACACCCAGTTCTGAAGGGACCATGTAATGTAAACACAGAACTTTCCTACCCAACATCCATCCCTGCCCCTTTTTTCTCCTGAAAGCCAAGATTTTGTGTATAGAAGGGTCTTCTGGGAAGCTGGTCCCACCCCACATCCAGGGTACACCTGACAGCTTTGTGATAATACATTCCTTCACCGGTAATTCATCCAATTCTGTCCAGTCCTGCTGTGATGCCTGCCTCCTGTGATTCGTAAGAGGGAATTAAAAGACACATAGTCTCCCTCTTCCCCTGGTCATTGCTGGATGTGAATGCTGTGTCCAGGAACACCATGGCCATCAAGCTGCTGGGCCTAGGATGCCATTAACACAAGGGTGGAAGAACGGAGGGATGGCAGGACCTAAGTTCTCAACTGCATCTTTGAGGAGCCAACCGCCATCTCTGAAACCCTACTCCCTTTGGGAAGTCCCGTTACATGAACTGAGGAATTACCTTATTGGTAGACGAGTTGAGAGCACTTTCATGTGTTCCGATTTTTATTTCAACTAGCCACTAAAAGCATCCTAAACTTTTCCTGAAACACAGAACCAGGATTCCAGCACAGGCTAGCAGAGAGCCTTCCACCTGTTTTCCCACCGTTCAATGTTCTTCCTCCTCCTTGGAGTTAACACGACGCTCACTGGTGGGTCAGGACTGAGAACGTGACTTTGAAGCTGACAATGGGTATGCCTGCAGGTGGAGGAATCAAAGGGCTGAGGGTGTTAGGATCATGAAGCCACAAGCACCATGCTCTGAGCGACCAACTGAGCATTTCCTTTGTCCTGAATTGAAGAATCTGAGTAACAGGCAATATTATGTGCTTTTGTTTATTGCCATCACCAGAAGATTTCAGTCTTTCTTACTCCTCCTTCTCTTTCATGAGCAGGCTGGACACATTGTGTTCCTGTTCTGCCAAACTGAACAGGAGTTGGTGAGTTCATCAACCAGCCACTGATCCCACAGTATCGCTTAAAAGCCACATCTCATGTTGGGCACTATGAATGACTACTATTGAGAACACTATCTGTACCCTTGGGGAGACCATGCTGTGGTCAAGACACAAAATGGCAACGATAATAAAAATAACCCTCATTTGGGGCACCTGGGTGGCTCAGTCGGTTAAGCATCAGACTTCAGCTCGGGTCATGATTTCATGGTCCGTGAGTTCAAACCCCACATCAGCTCTGTGCTGACAGCTCAGAGCCTGGAGCCTGCTTCAGATTCTGTGTCTCCCCCTCTCTCTGCCCCTCGCCACTCCTGCTCTGTCTCTGTCTCAAAAATAAATAAAAATTAAAATTTTTGAAAAAAATAACCAAATAAAATTAATTTTTTTTAAATAACCATCATTTATTGGTTCATATTAAGTGCCGGATATAGTACCAGGTGTTTTACCTACATTTCTCCCTCATCCACACGTGGTAAATGGTAAATATTAGAAGAATATATATAAGCATTTAACACAGTGGCTCTTCATACTGATATTTAGACAAAAAAAATCAACATCTGTTCCCAAAAATACTTATTGCATAAGGGCACGGAGATGGTGAGTGATTTACTACTTTTTTTTTTCCAAATTTTCTGTAATGTTTTATTGTTGGGTTTTTTGTTGTTTTTTTAATTTTTTTTTATTTTTTAAAATTTATTTTTGAGAGAGAGAGAAAGAGAGAGAGGCAGAGTACAAGCAGGGGAGGGGCAGAGAGAGAGGGAGACACAGAATCCGAAGAAGGCTCCAGGCTCTGAGCTGTCAGCACAGAGCCTGATGTGGGGCTCGAACTCATGAACCATGAGATCATGACCTTAGCTGAATTCAGTCGGAGGCTTAACCAACTGAGTCACCCAGGTGTCCTTATTATTGTTTTTAAAACTAAAAATGCATGAATCTGATTCATTGTATGAGTAAATTTCTCTGAGTCGTTTCATCTGAAAAATGATGATTCTCAGCTACTAGGTATTTGTAAGGACAGTTTTACATGATAAACTACATGCAAAGAGCTTATATAAGAATAATGAATTCTTAATCAACATTAATTCCCTTTCCTCTCTGGCAGAAGACAACATTTCATTATTCTCCCTTGCAAAAATGCCAGTACTAAATTTGGATAATCCAATATCATTGATTCCTAATGGAAAGCATTAGCATAGATGAAAGGAAAAACCAACTTTTTTTTTTTTAATCCATTGCAATTGTTTAAAGCCATGAAGCACAGCAGGGGGAAATAATCTATGACAAGAAGAGGTTTCTTGATTGTCAGTGGTAGTTCCATTTTTTAAATTTCCTCTCAAGTCAGGTGATTTCTCTTACCAAAGCATAGCTGCTAGAACATCAACACCATCAATATACCAACAGTACATACGTATGCCAAAAAACCAGAGGATCATCTCAACAGGTACAGAAAAAGCATCTGACAAAATTCAATAGTCACTCGTGGTAAACAGCTCTCAGTAAACCAGGAATAGAAGGGAACTACCCTAATCTGATAAAGACTACCTTAAAAAAAAGTATAACTAATATTGTACTTAATGGTGAAAGAATGCTCTCCCCCTAAGAGCAGGAAGAAGCCAATGCCTACTCTCACCACTTTTTTTTGTTTTTTGTTTTTTGTTTTTTTGAGAGAGAGACAGAGAGCATGAGTGCGGGGAGGGGCAGAGGGAGGAGAGAGAGAATTTTAAGCCAGCTCTATGCTTGGTGCTAAGCCCAATGTGGGCTCGATCTCACAAACCATGAGATCACGACCTTAAGCAAAATAGTCAGGCATTCAGCCGACTAAGCCATCCAGACGCCCTTCACCATTTCTACTTAACATTCTATTAGAATTTCTAGTCACCTTAATAAAGCAAGCAAAAAAAAAAAAAAAAAAAGAAGAAGACATAGAGATTGGAAAGAAAGAAGTAAAACTGTCTTTATTCCCAGACAGCATGATATCTGCATAGAAAATCCTAACACGTCGGGGTGCCTGGGTGGCTCAGTCAGTTAAGCATCTGACTTCTACTCAGGTCATGATCTCACAGTTTGTGGGTTTGAGTCCCACATCAGACTCCGTGCTGACAGCTCAAAGCCTGGAGCCTGCTTCAGATTCTGTGTCTCCCTCTCTCTCTCTGCCCCTCCCCGGCTTGCACTCTTTCTGTCCCTCAATAATAAACATTTAAAAAAAAATTTTTTTTAATAAAAATAAAAAACAGAAGAGGGGAAAGTGGGTGATGGGCATTGAGGAGGGCACCTGTTGGGATGAGCACTGGGTGTTGTATGGAAACCAATTGGACAATAAATTATATTTAATATAAAAAATAAAAATTAAAAAAATAAAAATTAAAATAAATAAAATCAATTTTCATTTAAAAAAAATAAATAAATAAACAAAAATCCTAACATGTCTACAAAAACTTTTTAGATCTATTATACAAGTTTGCAAGTTCGCTGGATACTAGGTGAATACATGAAAATCAATTATACATAGATTATCAAAATTTGAATTAAAACAGATTTTAAAAAAACCATTTACAATATAACCAACATCAAAAAACAAGAAATATTTGGGACCGGTGTAACCAACTCTATGTAAGAGCTGGACCCTGAAAATCAAAGATCTTGGTAAGAAATTCTAAAAGACATAAATAGGGGCTCCTGGGTGGCTCAGTAGGTTAAGTACTTGACTTCACCTCAGGTCATGATCTTACGGTTCATGAGATCGAGGCCTGCTTCTGGCTCTGTGCTGACGGTGTGGAGCCTGCTTGGGATATTCTGCACCCCCCACCCTCCATGTGCCCTCTTGCATGTGTGCACTCTCTCTCTAAAAAAATAAATAAACATTAAAAAAAAAAAAGATTCTCTCTCTCCCTCTGCCCCTCCTCTTCAAGTGAGCACATGTGTTCTCTCTCTTAAAAAAAAATTTTTTTTAATTAAGTTAAATTAAATTAAAAGACCTAAATAAATGGAGAGTTATGTCCATAAATGGAAAGATTCAATGTCGTCAATTCTCCACAAGGTGATCTGAAGATTCAGCACCCCAATGTGCCAGGAGGCTTCTTTTAGAGATATTGACAAGTTGATTCTAAAATGTATATGAAAATCTAAAGAACTTAGAATAGCCAGACTAATTTTTTTCAACATAAAGTTGGAGGACTTACACTAATTGAGTTATGAAAAAGCTACCTTGGTCGAGACAGTTTGGCATCAGGGGAAGATCCAACACAGAGATCAGCAGAACAGAGCTCAGAAATAGACCTGCATATACACAGGCAACCTATTTCGACCAAGATGCAAAGGTAATTCCGCAAAGTATGCTGTAACAACTGGATGTGCCAAAAAAATTAAATTAAAATAAAGAGCGTTGACTCTTACCTCACACTCGTTCGGTTTCCAAAATAAATCAGTTGCGACTTTAGGAACCACCTCCAGTAACTTAAGCCTGACTCTCACATAGCTTAAACAGAAAGACCTTTCTTTCTCTTCTTAAGTTTTTAAAGTATGCCTTACTCACTTGACATTTAATGTCGTCACCTACGTTCTCTCCTGTTGTTGTTGTTATTGTTGACGTTGTTGTTTTCAAATGCAAATTACAAAAAAGCCCAGGCAATAGGCTTGAGTGACCAGTTATTTTCACAAATTGCTATCATGCTGAAAGGTATGTCTTCTTGGGCTTAGTTTTTCGCTCATGTAGGGAGAGGCTGACAGAGATACCCAGATGCCCTCTCTTAAACTATCTCACGGGCTCACCCACGTGGTCATCAGGAGAGCACAGCTAAAGTTGCTGTGCTTCCTTTGGTGTGACCCTCAGAGTGGTGGCTTTCTCTACAATCAGAACCAAGCTGTGGTGCTTTCATGTATTTATTTTTAAAGACTTTATTTTTAAGGAATCTCTACACCCAATGTGGGACTCGAACCCACAACCCTGAGATGAAGAGCTGTATGCTCCCCCCGCCTGAGTCAGCCAGGTACCACCTGAGGTGTGGTGCTTTTAAAACTGCCTGTCTGAACTACCCTATGACCCAGCAATTGCACTACTAGATATTTACCCAAGGGATACAGGTGTGCTGTTTCAAAGGGACACATGCACCCCAGTGTTTCTAGCAGCACTATCGACAATAGCCAAAGTAGGGAAAGAGCCCAAACGTCCATCGATGGATGAATGGATAAAGAAGAAATCTTGCCATTTACAACTACGTGGTTAGAACTGGAGGGTATTATGCTAAGCGAAATTAGTCAGAGAAAGACAAATATCATATGACTTCACTTACATGTGGAATTTAAGACACAAAACAGATGAACATATGGGAAGGGAAGCAAAAATAATATAGAAACAGAGAGAGGGACAAAATATAAGAGACTCTTAGTTACAGAGAACAAACTGGAAGGGTTGTGGGAGGGGGGGATGGGCTAAATGGGTCAGAGGCATTAAGGAAGACACTTGTTGGGATGAGCACTGGGTGTTATACATAGGGGATGAATCACTGGAATCTACTCCTGAAATCATTATTGCACTATATGCTAACCAACTTGGGTGTAAATGAAAAAATAAAAATAAATAATAATATAAATAAATAAATAGATAAAAAGTAAAACTGCTGTCTGAGTCCCACCCGGAGTTACTGAATCAGAGTCTCTGGGGATGGCTTTAGGCATTCGCATGTACAAGTTTGTCAGAGAGTTGCTTTTACTCAACAGCGTTTGAAAATCACAAGAAGGTTGGATATATTAAACCATGATTACATGAAAGGATCTTATTTTTAAATATCTTTATGTTATAAACATTTGTTTATAAACAAAAACAAATATGTTTATAAAGATATATTTATAAACATAAACGTGTATTGACAGAAAACAGACCACAGAGTAAGTACTCTGTTGGTGGGACTCATCTGGGGGCCTGGTAACATTCTCACATGCCAGGCTCTCCAGCTTGGACTTTATTTTGTGGGCCAGTTGTTCTCAAACTTCAGCATGACTCAGAACCACCTGGAGGGCTTGTTCAACTAGATTGCTGAATCCCACTCCCACAGTTTCTGATTTAAGGGGTCTGGGGTTAAGTCCAGTCATTTGTAATTCTAACAGGTTGCGGGCAATGCTGAAGCTGTGCGGGACCACACTTTGAGAACCACCAAGAAGCTTTAAGATACTAAGAGTGGGGTGCCTGGGTGGCTCTGTCAGTTAAGCGACTGACTCTCGATTTCAGTTCAGGTCATGATCTCACTATGAGATCGAGCCCCGAGTCAGGCTCTGCACTGACAGCTCAGAGCCCAGTTAGAATCCTCTCTCTCCCACTATCTCTCTCAAAATAAAATAAACATTAAAAAAAAAAAAAAAAACTAAGATATCAAGAGTGAGTGTGACATAATCAAATTTACATTAAAAAAAAAACTCTTTGGTGCAGTGATTTTCAACTTTGGCTGCACATTATATAATCACTTAGGCCAGGAGATCCAAGAGCTCTTAAACAGAAGCCCAGGGCACCTGGGTGGCTCAGTCTGTTGAGCATCTGACTTCGGCTCACGTCATGATCTCACATGAGATCACATGATCTGCTGTCAGCACAGAACCCACTTCAGATCCTCTGTCCCCCTCTCTCTCTGCACCTCCCCCACTCATGTTCTCTCTCTCTCTCTCTCTCTGTCTCAAAAGTACATAAACATTAAAAAAAAAAAAAAACAACAGAAGCTCTTGGTAGTGGGGGAACAAGTCTCAAGCGTCAGTATCTTTTAAAGCCTGCAGGTGATTTCAATAAGCATCCACATAATAACAACCATGCTTGCTCTGTAACAAAGGTGTTGGAGGCAAGTAAGACTGGTCCATGAGAAGCCACCTGAGACACTGCTTTATAAACCGAGTTGTCCAGAATGTAGGGATAGACACATGGGCAGGACTCCAGGCCCATTTCCATAGTTACAATAAAGCAGTTCTGCTTTCCTCTTTTCAAATGTTCACTCAAAAAGGGTCTGTGGCTCTAACCCAAAAATGAACAGGTTTGGGCAATCAGAGTCAGGAGTGTGTCAAAATAAGCTTGGCTCCCAGATTGTCTGGAGACATTAAGAGTCGCTCAGGGTTGCTGGGGTTTTATGTCTCCTGAAATGTCAACCAGCAAAGGGTAATTTGCCAAGGGAGAAACTTCGTGTGCAATGAGGAGCTCAGGCAGGCTACTGCCAAGGTCTGGCTCAGGCACTGTACTTTGTTATCATTCCCTAGGCAGGATCATCAGCACTGATGGAACTGAGGGTCAGGCGAACTGTTGGGAAGGAGGGTTTGGAGATTTCATGTCTGTTACCGTGGTCATTTATCCAGGGGCCAGCTTTAGATATTATGGAGGCATTTTCCGGGTAAATTCCACAGAAGCGGAAATTCCTCTGGTGCCAGGAATATGACCATTTTTCCTTCTCATAAGACAAGTGAAGGTTAATTCTGTGTTATTCATCGTTCCCAAGGAAAGTGTGCCAAAAGTCACAAAACTTTCTATGAATGATAATTACGTATTTACCTTGAGGAAAACATATAACAAATAAGGATATTAAGGATATTGGTGGCTTGCCCTACAGCAGTGGCCTGCAAACATGAAAACACGTACATTTTGAGGGCTATTAAGTTTTTCCAAGGGAAAAACAAGCAACCAGCATGGTGGGTTTTCAGGGAAATCCATCCAGACTCAATTCTTACCTCGTTTCATAAATGGATCAGCTGACTGCAATATATACAAATACTGAATCCTCATGTTGTACACCAGCAACTAATAAAATGTTCTAAGGCACCTGGGTAGCTCAGTCGGTTAAGCATCCAACTCTTGGTTTTGGTTGAGGTCATGATCTCACAGTTTGTGAGTTCAAGCCCTGAGGCGGGCTCCATGCTGACAGTGCAGAACCTGTTTGGGATTCTCTCTCTCTCTCCCTCTCTCTGTCCCTCCCCCCTCCAAATAAACTTAAAAAAAATTTTTTAATAAAATAAAATGTTCTATATTAATTATATCTCAATTTTTAAAAATGGAGCAGCTAAGAATGTGTCTCGATTGGAGACATCATGCTGATTCTCTCCTTTCGACCCTCTTCCTCCTTCCCAGTCACCCTTTACCCTTTACAATTGGAAAGAGTATCTCTCACCCCCAATTCTACTAGGGTGCATCACTTCAGGGTTTAAAAAACTCTAGGAGGGGCACCTGATAGGCTCAGTTAGTTAACCATCCAACTCTTGATTTCAGCCCAGGTCATGATCTCACCATTATGGGATCAAGTCCCGCATCAGGCTCTGTGCTGGGCATAGACCCTGCTTAAGATTCTCTCTCTCCCTCTCCTTCTGCTCCTACCCCCCGAAATAATAATAAATAAAATAAAAAGGTCCAGGATGCCCAAGGACATGACCTCTTCTTTTTTTTGTTGTTGTTTATTTATTTTTGAGAGAGAGAAAGACAGAACATGAATGGGGGAGGGGCAGAGAGAGAGGGAGACCACAGAATCTGAAGCAGGCTCCAGGCTCTGAGCTGTCAGCACAGAGCCCGATGCCGGCTCGAACTCACGAACCGTGAGATCATGACCTGAGCTGGTCAGATGCTCCAGTGACTGAGCCAACCAGGTGCCCCGGACATGACCTCTTCCATTCCTCACAATTCTGTCCTCCCTGAGAGGGAATCCCTAGAGATCAAGGCCAGGAGGACACTGTACGGAAGACTGCAGATCCCAGAGCCTTACTGCCTTTGGGCACTTTTAAAAGTATTAAACCGACAGAAGTATTCTTAAAACAATAATATTTCTGTTTTCCAACGCTTTCTGGGGATACATTCAACAAGGTCCCAAAAAGTAAAGAATCATGGGTACAATGAACAATCATTGGTAAGTCTTGATAAAGTTTTTTTTGATATGCATTCCTGAAATTGGGAGGGAGGATAGGTCTAGTGAGCAGGTAATAAATCCACCTGGAAGGAAATCAGATAGTTTTCCGTTCCTCAATTTCAACAAAATTGAAGTGGCACCTAATCAAGTCATCAGCTGGTACATTAAAACTTTATATATTATATACTTATAATTTATACATTAAGATTAATTTTTGATGACCTATAACTATGTGATTTGGATGCACAATTTGGAAGGAATTCAAAAATTCTTTGCTATACACATAACACAGCTCCTTCTATATACTTATGGGATATGGGTATGGGAACAGGGCTTTGGTGCTCGTATCTAGAAAAGAAAAATATAAATAAAAGTGATGTTCAGTCCTATTTTTATTCCAGCAATAAGTAATATTTATCGATATTCATACACGAACTGGACAAGTCCTATTGGTTTTATTAAGAGAAAAGTGTCTTCAAAAATATTATCTTTTGTGTTTACAAGTCACACATCAATATTTTTATTTATTTTATTTTGATTAATTGTGCAGAAATAATCAAGTTTGTGGTTAAATCAATCTGAAAGAAACTTTTTTTTCCCCAGAAATCATTCACAAAGAATATCATAGTAAAGTCAAATTTAGGAAGAACAATTTACTTTCAATTTATATAAATATTTTCTTGCACAGACATGTGGTAGAATGATCAGTAAAAGAATTCCAAGCCTAAAATATACTACACTGGGATAAAATTCCCTGCAGGAAGTATAATGAAAATACAAGTCCAGAATAGATGGAGCAACAGATGTGAAATTCCTGTTAAGGAAACTTCTTGCCTGCGCCTGGGTGGCTCAGTCGGTTAAGTGTCCGACTTTGGCTCAGGTCATGATCTCACGGTTCAAGAGTTCGAGCCCTGCGTGGGACTCTGTGCTGACAGCTCAGAACCTGGAGCCTGCTTCATATTCTGTGGTCTCCCTCTCTCTCTGCCCCTCCCCCATTCATGCTCTGTCTTTCTCTCTCTCAAAAATAAATAAACATTAAAAAAAACTTTTTAAGCCCAAGAAAAAAGATGCCAGTCTCCCGCGTGCATGATACATTGCCTTACTTTATATGAGGGAGAAAATCACTTTTAAAACACTCCCGAAAAACCCTCTTTCTAACGAACAAGTACTTGTACCCCTGTTGAGTTAAAGCTTGGTCTGGCAAAATTTCCCTCTCCCTTTTGCTGGAGACAGGGGACGTATGTGGCTTCCTTTCCTAACCTTGCTGCTGATCAAAGCAGAGAAAAAATTCCCCTGTGGTTTTACTGCTGCACATGGCAAGTGACTCCTCCCCCCCAGCAAAAGGCCGCAGAAAATGATACAGGATTCACTTGTAATTAAATCTGTAGATAACAGGTCAGGAAAAATAAATCCAAACCTTCATCAGAAGATTGAATTGACGGAATGGAAAAACATACCACCAAGCTACTAATATATCATTTTCTCAAAAACAATTATGAGGCAGCATATTGGTCCTGGCTATAAACAGAGAACCAAATATAAATAGATAATTGACTTTTCTAGGATCTGGTTTATAAAGGGGGGGGGGGGGGCTTAAAATACACATTCTACAACATCTGCATCCAGACACAAAGTAGATTCATCCAGACGAAAGAAGGGAAAAGCTGACCGACCAACAGGATAAGAGAGAGAGGACTGGAGATTAAAATAAGAGAGGAAAGCCAGAAGGGATAATATGAAGAAGACAGAGCAAAGCACCAGCCAAGCTTGACAACAGGTGGTCATTTGTGTCCCAGTGAAAGAAAAGCAGAAGAGGTTTAAGGAAGGTTTCTGCACTACTTTGAATTTCCAAATGGATTGTGATCTCCAGGTTAAGGGAGCATGTTTGAGTGGAAACCCAGAGGAGCCAGCGGGCCAGCTACCTCCTCCTGCCCACCGGAACCAGGGCATAGCAAAGAGGGAACCACGAGGAGAAGGAGGAGCACCAGTGGCCCAGCATGGCCGCTTTGTCTCTGTTTCCTATTCCAAGTGTTACCATGTAAATAGGGAACCGAAGACTGAGCAGATCAGGTGACCCTGAATTTCTCTTTGCCTCCAGAAGAGAATCTCATCATTGAGTCTTACTGAGGGACTATGCCCAGGGGATGGATGCTCATGCATCTTGGGATTTTTAAAAGTTTCTCTTAATGTTTATTTATTTTTGACAGACAGAGACAGACAGAGCGTGGGGGGGGGGGGGGCAGAGAGAGGGGGAGGGAGACACAGAATCCAAAGCAGGCTCCAGGCTCAGAGCTATCAGCACAGAGCCCAACGCAGGGCTTGAACTCACAAACCATGAGATCATGACCTGAGCCAAAGTCAGAAACTTAACTGACTGAACCACCCAGGCGCCCCAACCTCGGGATTTAAAGTATTGTCAGGGCACCTGGGTGGCTCACTTGGCTCACTCTTGATCTCAGCTCAGGTCATGGTATCGCGGTTTATGAGTTCAAGCCCCACATCGAGCTCTGGGCTGACAACACAGAGTCTGCTTGGGATTCTTTCTCTCTCCCTCTCTCTCTGCCCTTCTCCCCCCTCTAAAATAAATAAATAAATATTTTAAAAAATTACAAAATAAAGTATTGTCAATTAACAGTACTATGTCATGAGTCTGAAGATGTCCTGTGTCCGAATACTTCTGCAATCGTATGGGAGGCTGCTTTAAAAACTGTGGGGAGGGGCACCTGGGTGGTTCAGTTGGTTGAGTGTCTGACTTCAGCTCAGGTCATGATCTCATGGTTTGTGAGTTTGAGCCTGACGTCGGGCTCTGCACTGACAGTGCAGGGCCTGTTTGGGATTCATTCTCTCTCTCTCTCTCTCTCTCTCTCTCTCTCTCTCTCTCTCTGCCCCTCCCCCGCTTATGCTCTCTCTTTCTCAAAAATGAATAAACATTTTTAAAAAACCTGTAGGGATTATCTTATCAGTATCCTAAAATTTAGGATCACTGTGGGAGTTCCCCGGGATTGCGTGACCTCTGCAGTCACGGCAGCTCTTGGGCAAAGCTTTAGTTATTATTTCATGCTAGGGACTCAGGTCTGCGTTTATGATGAGGGAGAGTTTCCCTGTTAACAGAATTGAATACATCTCACGAACACCACGCTTCCACCCATTGATTTCAGGGAATATCCTGGACAGGACTGGTAATTACTTCCCAGGTCCCTGACTATAGCTTTTCATTTTCCCTACAATCGATGCCTGTAACTTCAGCCTCTTCCATCATCAAACATTAAAATCCATTGGCTTAATTAAGTCACTCCAGCATTTACAAAATGAGGTGTCTGCTTAGCTAATAATACATAAGCAGCTGTTTTGAAACCCAGTAACTTTGAAGACATACTTAAAAGGCACCCTCTGTTCTCCCTGTATTTTCTGTCTCCACAGTTATTCTGATCTGAGCTGTTTCCTGAGACTGACTTTGGACCTTCCCCAGATCTTCATGCTCCTCGCCTCAGGGTCCCTTGAGACCCCATGGCTTTGCAATGGGACTGTTGTATATTTACATATCCTTTGGATGATATCACCTCCCTGGTGGAGATCATGACCCACAGCAGCTGGCATCTCCAAGCATGTCTAGGCTCTGCTCCTTGGGCAGCTGTCTGCATGCCCACATCTGAGGGGAATAGCAGAGTAGCTCTGCCCTGCTCAGGGTCACTCTCCACCCCATTTCCTTCACTGGGAACATGGAAGTGAGACTTAGGGGCTGCAAGCTTGTGAGCTCTGACTTTAGAGCTCCCTAAATATGCAAAAAGTTTGACCTACCTACTTGATCGTGTCCTCCTCCTTCAATCCTTCAGTGCACTACCTCCTAGGTGCAGAGCCTGTGAACTTGTGCGTGGCCCCATCTGGCTGGTAGCCAACACTTGGAAAGGCAAACTTCCGCTCTCTGTGATGTCACCATCATACTCAAGAAACAAGGTATGTATCTAATAAAGTGGGAGTAGAGTGTCTTGATGACTAATATGCCTTTCTGAAAGATTTTCTTTCCATTAACAGTTGAAACAAACCAAACAAAACCAAATGGGAGTAGTTATTCCTGATTCATTTTGACAAGTAAAGAATTTATCCTTGAAAACTCACTGGATACTTAAAAAAATTTTTTTAATGTTTTACTTATTTTTGAGAGAGAGAGAGAGAGAGACAGAGTATTAGTGGGGGAGGGGCAGAGAGAAAGGGATACACAGAATCTGAGGCAGGCTCCTCAGAGCCCTGAGACATGGGGCTCGAACTCATGAACCACGAGATCATGACCTGAGCCGAAGTTGGAGGCTTACCCGACTGAGCCCCCCAGGTCCCCCAAGAGATTTTCAATCCCATTTGAACTCATCACATATTTCATTAGGAAATGAGGAACAAAACTTCTGCAGCAAAGCCAACAACTAGACTGTTAGACCCCAGGACCCTTAGCATTTATAGTTTAAGCTGAGGGGGGAACAGGTGGCAAAAACTTTCCAGACAAAACAGTGCATTTCTTTCATGAATATGGCTTCCATGTTCGGCATGGAAGGAAATAACTAACAGTTGCTTAGCAACCATAAAAGATAGACAGCTTGGTGATTATTTGTTGAGAACTTCCCTTTGACCAAAAAGTATTTTTCTTTTTAAAAACTGAGTATAAAATAGAAAAAAGAATTGAGGGAAGTCCTAGGATTCCTCAAAAGCTTAAATATCTGTTGTCTCATGTAAGCTGACAACAGCATCGTTGGGCTACCTCTGCAGGTAGTGCACTGGCAAGCGAGGAATCAGGGCTCGGAAAGGTGAAAGTGACAACATCAGAGCACACAGAGAGAAATGTACTGTCTTCCATTTCCTCTTTACATCCTAATCCTTGAAACATAAAATGGAGACCAAACAGGAGCCCACATTCCCCAAAGCCAGGTATATCACTTTCCACTACCCGACAAGGGTTCACTCTTACAAAGAGCTCACACTTAAATTTAAAGGTATTTCTCATGTATGAGCAGCAGGTAAAATAAATGTTTGAATTATATCAACTTCTGTAGCTTTTTAAAAACTGTTTGTTAGTGGTTTCCCTAGAGTTTGCAGTATACATGTTCGATTAATCGAAGTCCACTCTCAAACGGCACCTCATGGAGGGTATCTCATAAGAGAGCATTCACAATCCTCCTTCCCATCCCTTGCAACATGGTCTCCATCCTTCCACTTATCCATATCCTATATTCAACTAATACATTATGCTATAATTACCTTGAGCACTTATCTATTAGACTATCTTCTACACTTCTGGTGGATGAACCAAAACACATTCCACATGCCACGTTATGGGCCCTAAATTCCTAGGGAGCAGAAGCTCCTTTGGTCGGGACCTTGCCCTATGTATCTCTTTATGTGGCTATTGATTCATATCATCTAATATCATTTGTACTAAATGGGTACTCTAGTGAGTAAATGAGTTTCCGGAGTTCTGGAAGCTCCCCATCTGGAACTCTCCAAACCACACCCGTTTGGGTTGCTATGGAGGCTTCAATTGGCATGGTTGCTTAAAATCATCGGCCACTGGTGACTGATTCGAAATCCAGCCCTGTTCCTAGTCCCATGGTTGGTTTCCCCAGCAACCAGCCTCCACCCTCATTTGGGGTCCAAAAGTCACCTAATTAACATAACAAAAGACTCCTCTCTATATGGGGTGAAGACCAAATATATATTTCTTTTTTTTTTTAAGTTTATTTAATTTGAAAGAGAGTGTTCAGGGGAGGTACAGAGAGAGAGAGGGACAGAATCCTAAGTAGGCTCCATGCTGTCAGCACAGAGCCCAACATGGGGCTTGATCTCACAAACCATGAGATCATAACCTGACCCAATATGAAGAGTCAGATGCCTGAGTCGCTCAGTCGGTTGAGCAACTGACTTCAACACAGGTCATGATCTTACAGTCCGTGGGCTCGAGTCCCACGTTGGCCTCTGTGCTGACAGCTCAGAGCATGGAGCCTGCTTTGGATTCTGTGTCTTCCTCTCTCTCTGCCCCTCCTCTGCCTGCACTCTGTCTCTCTCTCTCTTTCTCTAAAATAAACAGTAAAAAAAAAAAAAAAAGAGTCACACACTTAACAGACTGAGCCACCCAGGCGCCCTAATATATTTCTTATTATAAAGTTGTTTATTTGTTTTGTTTATTTTTTAGAATCCAAAGCAGGCTCCAGGCTCTGAGCTGTCAGCACAGAGCCTAATGCATGGCTTGAACCCACGAATCATGAGATTATGACCTGAGCCAAAGTCATGACCTGAGCCTCAGCTTAACTGACTGAGCCATCCAGGTGTCCCCAATATATTTCTTATTATAAATCACAATATTACAACAGGTAAAGTTTCCCCCACTCTGGCTTCATTCAATATTCTTTCTTTGGCTTTGGCTTTCTGCAGCTTGAATACGGTATGTTTATGCATCGATTTTTTTTTTAATTATTTATCCTGCTTCTCATTCTCTGAGCTTCCTGAATTTGTAGTTTGGTTTCTGTTATAAATTTTGGGAAGTTTTAAGGTATTATCACTTGAAGAAAGAAGGAAGGGAGGGACAGAGAGGGGGTAGAAAGGAGAGAGAGAAATGGATTCACAGAGAAATGGATTCAGAATGTGAGGTACAAAGCAGACAGGAATACCATTTAGGACATTTGGCCAAGATTGTGTTAAGCCTCACATAAAAGCAGAGCCCTGACAGAGCCATAGTGAGGGCTCCCCAAAGATGCCCCATCTCCCAGGGTACCTGTCCATCCTTCAGAATCTCTTTGCTTTGTTGATTCTGAGTTTACTTGACTGACAGCCAGGTGAAATGAGTAAGGGGGACAGTCTACAGTGGAATATAACTCGCCCTCCCCTGCTCACTACAGCACAACTAAGTTGGCCTCTCTCCTTATCCTGAGTCCCACCTCAGGGCCATTATCTGTGCTGTTCTTTTTGTAGTAATGTCTTCCTCCACCCACATACTTTGTCATTATATATGTTATTTGCATGCCTGTTTGATTTCTGTTTTCCCCACTATGCATAGGCTCCAGGACGAGCCACTAAATCACCCACAGTGCATGAAACATGCTAAGAACTTGTGAGTATTTCATAATGAATGGCTAAGTTGGCCACTGTGCTAAGTGAGAATTCCTGCCCCTTTTGCACAATCACCAGAATAGGCCATGGGGTGAAAGATACCATCAGAGCTGAGGGAGAAGAGGGAGGGAAACTGGGGGAGGTGGTAAGAGTGTGGTAGAAGGAGAGTCAAGTGACAGCTGAGACAGACTGGAGCATTTGTCAAGGAAATGAGGTACTGGAATAACCATGAATGCACTGATAAAACTAGCCATGGTTGGGAAGCCAAGAGAGTTGAGAGGGAATAGAATAGATAGAGTATGGAATGCTTAGGGTAAGGGTCAGATACCCAAAGGCCATACAGTGCCAGGTGGGGGGGAATTTCTTAATGGCCTACAATTGCCAAGCCACCAACAGGTCAGGTTCCCATTTGATTTCATTGACTTCACAAACTCATGTCACCATGTTGGAAAACCAAATTCCTCAATAAGATAACTAGAAACACAAAGACTTGGCCTGGAGGAAACTAAGGGGTATCTCATTTTCCATAGTAACAAACATAAGTATCCTGTTGAGAAAAGAAAAACTAAATCTTTGAATGAAGTAAGAGTACCTCAGGAAGAGCGATAAAGCTCCTTCCAAGTCAGAACTGCCTAGTGGCATTATTTGAACTTGGTTATCAAGGTTGGAACTAGAAAAACTTTAAATCTCTCACCTAGATTGCTGATCAGTTAAATGTACATACTTATTAAGATAATTGAGCTTAAAAAATTAACTGAAAAACTAAAGTTTGATTTTATTGAGTCAATCCAATAAGACTTCTGTCTATGATACTGCCAATGTTTGACTCCGGTGAAGTCAATTAGACACTAAATCCTTGAAGTCCTGCTCCTGACATACACAGAAAGTAAATTTCTCTCCATATTATTACATATTCATTAGTTAGGAAATATTACATATATGACCTCTACTAAGAGCCTCTAAAGGATGGTTATCCAAACCGAAGGTATTATGTATATGCATACCTAATGAGTAACTTTTTATCCCTAAATTGAAAAATGAAAGTCCAAGGTTACCCAGCTACTAAGTCCCCAAATCACATTTCATCGGAATCAGGTTTTCCCATTTTGTCATTTTAGAATATCCTCATATCACACATTTAAGGTCATCAGTTGAATGCCATCAATTTCTAAACACATTCAGGGATGAATTTTGTTGTTATAAAATTAGGAAGCTAAGGTTGGCTTTATCAAAATATTCTAGAACCTTGAAGTTCATCTTTCAAGTTGCTTTCTCTTTCTTTCATCTGATAGAAGTGAAGTCTATAAAAATAAAAATTTGGTTCCGTTCACCCTAAGGAATTTACGACCAAATGTTAGCTCTATTTGATAAGATAAAAAAGATGCTTCCCCCACTTCCTTCTCTTCACTCTCACCTCATGTTTACCAGAGATAACACTTAACACCTTTGGAAGCAATTTTTTTTTTTCTAAATTCTCCTTGCTGATAATCGGAGAAAATTCAGGGCCTTGAACCTACAAAATAAACTAAACAGAGAGCAGCTGGAATGACTTCAAGTGCAGACACATTGCACCAATGCCCAGGTTTACTGGATATAAGAGAAGGGATTGATGAAAAAAGTTGACAAAGTCCTGGATGTTCACCAATGTTAAGTGACAGCTTAAAGAGTCAAGACACAGGAGGAAGAGGGGTGGGCCTGGGGATAACCTGGCTGAGGATCTAAAACAGCGGTGGCTGGAGACATTTTTGTTTGTCACAATGACATAGATGCTCCTAGCAGGTCCTTCTCAAGGATGTTGCTAAGTATCCTACGGTGCACACGACAGTTTCACCCACCAAAGAGAGAATTACATGGCCCCAAATGTCAAGGCTGGGAAACCCTGTTCTAAAAGATTCAGGGTGCTGCTCCTGTCTATTTTACTTCCCCTAAATGTTTGGGGAAAGTTGACCTTTTGGGTTCCTCCTTACCATGGTCAACAAGTAGGACTAAAGTTTCCACAATGCCATCACGCTTCCACAACGTCAAAGTTAGACAGCAGATTGCTGGTCACCCGTTTTCTGTCCCCAGCTCCACCATACAAGCTAATTCCCCAATCTAACCTAATTCTAATGCCCAGCTGGCACATTTATGTGGCTGATGACAATAAACAGGAAGTAAACTTCTTTTTTATATGTATTTGTATTTCCTAAGAAACTGGAGACTAGACCGTGTCTTCCTTGAAGGACATACTACAGCATCAGTCAGGAGCTTCCAAGGCCTGGGAATAGACCTAGTGGAGAAAGGAGGAAGAAGGAAAGGGGGTATTGACATAATGTCCTGATTCAAAGTCCTGCCAGCTACACCAAGGGTACACTCTTAGCAGGGAGCAGCTGTCAACATGAGGATAAATCTGCCACTTCCCATGCTCCCCCACCGCTCAACCCACAGGTAAACAAGTTATTCCAGAGAATTCCGAGGCTTCCTTGAGGTCCTCATCAGAGTATTAAGCATTAGCAATGCCTGCTCTATAATGGATGTTTCTACTTTTAAAACACAGAAGATAGGCAATGGAAAAAATATTCATGCATTACCCACAGTCCTCAGTTTTTCAAGATCTCATCCAATCTGAATTTAGACCTTTTTTTTTGTGAGAAAGAGTGCACAAGCAAGGGAGGAGCAGAGGGAGAGAGAGAGGGGGGGGGGAGAGAGAGAGAGAGAGAGAGAGAATGAATCTTAAGCAGGCTCCATGCTCAGTCCAACACAGGGCTCAATCTCACAACCCTGGGATCATGATCTGAGCAGAAATCAAGAGTCAGACACTTAACCGATTGAGCCACTCAAGCGTCCCAACCCAATTTTAGACTTTACATGAAATAATAATGATCTTAAACACATTTTAGGGAATAGAAACTTAAGAGTTATGTTCCTCAATTATGAAAACATGGACAAACGTCCACTTGCTACCCTTCTGCTTTGATTAGGAACAAAACTGCTGCCGTGTGTCAGATTTTGTCCTTCACCAGCTTACACTCCTTTACTGGCATTTTACTGCCCTACAAATAAACTCTAAATTTCTAGAAGTTCCTGCATGATGGTTGTTATTTCTCATGTTCCTCCTTGCTTCCCATGCTCTGTCTCCCTATCTCATGTTACTGAAGTATCCCAAGCTCTTTCTTGCCTTGATATCCTAGAATTTGCTCTTTCTTCCCTGCACTAGAATATTCTTCCTTAAGGTTTTTCAGCATGACTGAGTCCTCCTGTTCTCAGGCCTTTGCTCTACTGACACCTCTTCAGAGAGACCTCCCAGACAATCATATCAGCACATAGTTATTCCCAAGACCATATTTCCTTTCCTTTCAAGAACTTATTACAATTATCATTAACCTTTTCGTTTTTTTTTTTAATTTTAATGTTTATTTATTTTTGAGAGAGAGAGAGACAAAGACAAAGTATGAGTGGGGAAGGAGCAGAAAGAGGGAGACATAGAATCTGAAGCAGACTCCAGGCTCTGCACTGTCAGCACAGAGCCCAACACGGGGCTTGAACCCACAAACCACAATATCATGACCTGAGCCAAAGTCAGTGCTCAACCAACTGAGCCACCCAGGCGCCCCAATCGTTAATCTTTTTAGTATGCTTTTTACTACTTTCCGCTAGAACATTAGTTCCATAAGCACAGAGATCTTATCTGTGTGTTGTCTGCTTCCCACATAGTTCCTAACACACAACTACAACTGACCAGATTTGTTGCATAAATTAAGGAACAAATCCATAAAGCAAGACATTCTCCATAAGGAGGCATTATTCAAACTGTACCCTCCAGAAATTTCAAATGTAATCACACAGCCTGAGCTATTTAGAGGAGTCAATATAGAGACAAAGAAGTATGAGCTCCCCAAGTTCTGAAATGGAGTGGGATGTAGAAATCAGCCAATATACTGACCTCATTGATTAAGCCACACAAACAACCCAGTTTGCCAGATGAAGGCAGTCGGTCTGCACTCTTCCAATTCATCCAGGAAAGTAACACAGACTAGTCTCATTTCCATATCAGGACAAACAATTTGGATGTTTTCATAAAACCGAACATTTTATAAATCGCTTCCACCAAGCTGATATTACAAAGAAAATCAAAATTGTTCCAAAGGACCCTGTAAATATCATGCCCTCGAGGAAAGTTAAATTATTAACAATGAATTACCACAAAGGAAGGTCATTGGGAAAGTCGTCAAATGCTCACTAAATACACACAGATGTAGGGCACCTGGGTGGTTCAGTTGGTTAAGCATCCAACTTTGGCTCAGGTCATAATCTCATGGTTAGTGGGTTCGAGCGCCATATCAGGCTCTCTGTTGTCCGTGCAGAGCCAGTTTTGGATCCTCTGTCCCCTCCCTCACTGGTTCTCTCTCTCTCTTTCTCTGTCTCTCAAAATAAATAATAAACTTTTTAAAAAACAGACATAGATGTGTTTTTGTGTCTGTACATATGCAAGACAAGAATTTCCAAGTTACAACACTGCCTGCCACACAACAGCAGTCTAGATACAGAAGGAAAGGTCACACCTCTCATGTGAGAACCTTAAACTACTACCTGACAAATTTCACTGGGAACAAAAATGCTTAAAATGTGTCTTTAAAAAATAATATCAAACTTCCAAGCCCATAAGGCCCTTGGGCTTATGGCCACTGCTCCACCACAAAATGGTGGCTTTGATACCCAGACACTCTGGAAAGGGTGTTTCCCTGAACTAGGACCCTTGTGTCTTAGTCAAGTGTTTCACACGTGGTGGGGGATGGGAGGGGGAGGGGTAGCCTGTGCAATTACTGACACTTTTCATACTTTTAGTTTGTATGAAGATTTTGTTTCTGAATCTAGATCCTACTCTTCCCCTAGCTGCACACACTACACTCACCTTCAGCTATAGTGCTGCATTTCTTTTACAGTATACTCGAACATCACCCCAAGTATAGCAATGCAATTGTTAGCAGCTATAAGCAAAAAAAAGAAATATATATTATATATGTTATATATATGTATATGTAAGTATATAAATATATATATTTTATATAAATATACATTTATATATAGTATATAATTATTTATATATATTATTTATATTATATATTACACATTATATATAATATATAATATATTATATTATTATATATTATATGTCAAAAATTATATATATTATATTATAATATATTATGTATTATATATTACATATTATATATTATATATTATAAATATACAATATATAATATATATTGTATATATACAATAATAATGTATATTATTATGTCATATATTATATAATATGTAACATATATTATAATAATATATATTATAAATATATACAAAGCATTTATTTGTTGGGTTTGTACCACAACCAGCTGAAGAGCCAAAGAACTTCAGTATCAGAATCCGACCACCCTCTTTCCCTTTCTCCCTTATTATTTATTAATTTAAGTCTTCCTAGAGCTCCCTGCTCATGACTCCTTAAGGTCAGTAAACCATCGACCTTCAATGATAAACTTGGGTTACAATATAAATATGTCACGTGAAACGCACAACGCCAACTTTACTTCTTAGAACTCAAATCCCCTCAGGAAGGGAGCCGCCTGGCTGGTGCTACTATATCCCAAGAGGCATGATGAGGCTCGTTCTTGGAAAGCTGGGAAAAAACAGCTGGAGACCTGAACTAAGTGCACTGCCAAGATGAAGAGGCCTTGCTGGCAGGAACAAGGAGCCAACTGGACAATGTACACCTTCTCCCTCCACCAGCCTTCCGGTTGCTCTCTAGTGCCTCCTATAGGCAGACCTACGGGAAAGCTGGCATCCAAAAGAGAAAGCTGTTCCACAGCATCACAAAGCAGGGGTACAGACAGGTGCATTTGGAACTGGGAAACAACAGCACACCCGTCTCCCACCCGATCTCAGGTCTCAGATACGTGGCTTCTTGGCAGCTACTTGAGGCCATTTGGTTGAAGAGTTCAACTTGTTTACCTCTGGAAACAGATGTGGACTTCTAGTTATTAATGTTGAAACAGGGCACACGAGTCACCCACTAAATCTCCACCAACAGAAGCAAGGAGGCTGACGCCAGAGATAGATAAACACAACCTTGAGCATATGAAGCATCTTACCTGCCAAAATATAAATATAAATTGGGCTGTACCACTCTGAGACTTCAAAGAATAACAAAATCAATCCCAGTAAGTCACTTTGTCCCAGTATAAATGGTCTGCCTCTCCTCTCTGCTCTAAAGTGAATACAGATGGCTCAGTAATTCAAGGACTGATGAACTGGGTGGTAGATTTTCACAGTTTATTTCTCTTCTCCCTTGCTGCCTTTCTCTTTGGCAGACCTGAACACCCACTCAGCTGCTTCATCCTGGGCTCTCTGAAAGGCTCAGTGGGAACGATCACAGAACCACTGACTACAAACTCAGAGGCCTACCAGCCAAATCCCGTAAAGTCGGGATTAAGACAAGGGAGTGTGCAAAATACCCTACCCATGTCTCAAGCAACATACTGTTTTGGGGGAAGAATTGCCTCTACTCTTCAAGGTCCTTCCAGCTGGACCATGAGTCAAATCGACATGAGAACAATTAACAAGGGAAAATCAAGTGTAATAGCATATGTAAAGGGAATCTACACAGACATGGAAATTGCAAAACCAATGAGACAATATGATGCTTCCATGAGCTAAGGAGAGGGGTTGGGGCCCAAGGACACAAACAGGAGAAAGACCATGAGCAGGAAGGTGAGGGGAAATGTTTAGAAAACAAAGAGGCTCTGCCCTGTTACGTAGATACGTTGCTTCAGTAAAGGGGAGTCTGTGTTACTAGCTCTTTTCCTGGTAGAAGCAGGCAGTTGAGGGGGAGGTAAAGAGCTTTTCCTGAGTCTGCTGGGTTTTGATTGCTTTTAACTCAGAGTAAAGTTCCATGCCAAAGTGGCCCATCTTGGGGCGGCCTGCCCTTGGCCCCTACAGTACAGATTTCCTCAAAAGTTTACAGCCAGCACACACATTGCTTCTGATCCTGTGACATGGGACATGCCCAACACCATGGAGGAACTGTGAAAGCTCCTATAGATACCTGGCAGGGGAGGCGGGGCTGAAGGAGGAACCATGTTGCCAGGCTACTTCTAGCACCCGGGCCAAGGAAGCTCCCATAGACAAGGCTGTGTGAAGACAAGGCAGGGGTCAGGAGCTGAAAAATCACAGTACTGAAAGACTCTCACCTAAAGGACTCATGGGAAAAAAAGAGAAATAACACATTTCAGGGGGACATTTTAAGATAGAAAAATCACAGTAGACATTTAGGACTATCCAAATAATTTTTCCTCCTCTTGCACACCAACCCACTCCCTCCCCACACCCCGTACAGGTGGCCAGGCAAACTCAGAGATGAATAACAATCACAAAAGAACCAACCTGGACATGTGCATTTAAAACTCTGTGGGGCACCTGGGTGGCTCAGTTGTCTGAGCATCTGACTCTTGATTTCAGGTAAGGTCATAATCCCAGGGTCATGGGATCATGTCCCATGTCAGGCTCCACACTGGGCATGGAGCCTGCTTAGGATTCTCTCTCTCTCTATCCGCCCCTCTCCCTCACTCACATTCTCTCTAATTTTTTTTAATCTAAAAAAAAAAAAGGAGGGAAAGGTAAAGGTGGAATAAAATACAAGCAACAGGCAAGTAGAGAACACATTTAAAAGGGGAATGGCTGAAAAGAAAGCCAAAATGAATCCAGAGTAATAGTCATTCATAGCCTCAAAGAAACTGCAGAAAGCTTACTGATTATTTAAAAAGAGGTCAGGGTGCCTGGGTGGCTCAGTCAGTTAAGCGTCTGACTGTTGATTTCAGCTCAGGTCATAATCTCATGATTTGTGAGATCAAGCCCCACAACAGGCTCCATACTCAGCACGAAGCCTGCTTGGGATTCTCTCTCTTCCTCTCTCTCTACTCCTCCCCCACTCGTACTCTTTCTCTTTCTCTCTCTCAAAATAAATAAACTTTAAAAAAAGAGCTCAAATTAGAGATTCCATAGTTCAAAGAAGATATTATGAGTTAGCATGAATGGATGAAAAGGCAAGCAGGTAGAATTTGAGAAAGAAAGGGGGAAAAGAGATAAAAATATTACAAAGAAAAGCCACACATAAACTGGATCCAACATACACATAATGTGTGTTCATTACTCAAGCCAGAGACTAGAATTGATGAGAAGAAAATAAAAGAATAACTTAAGCATGCAAAATAACAAATTGGAAATATATATAAGGAAAAAGAAAGTACACATATAAAGTGTTGAAAAGCTGATTTAAGAAAAGAAAATACAAACAGTAGAAAGGATAAACAAAACAAAAGCTCTAGAAAAGAAAGTGAATTAAAGATTTTTTTTCAGTAACCTCTACCCCCAACATGTGGCTTGAACTCATGACCCTGAGAGTAAGAGTCGCATGTTCCACGAACTGAGCCAGCTGGGTGCCCCACAAAGAAAGTGAATTAAATCAATTCCTAGAAAAGCGAGAACACAAAATTAACAACATTAACTACAAAAAATGCTATAAAGTATAGAAGACATCAGAAGACTTACAAAAGAATATCATCTGCAATTATCAACATTGCTGAAGAGCCAAAGGACTTGGATGATTTTCTAGAAAAATAAATAGTAGGTCTGAAAAGAAGGGGTTTTTGTTTTGTTTTGTTTTGCTTTGCTTTGTTTTGAAGTAAGCATCATTCCCAGCGTGGAGCCCAATGCAGGGCTTGAACTCAAGTCCCTGAGATCAAGACCTGAGCTGAGATCAAGAGTCGGATGTTTAACCAACGGAGCGCCCCATGAAAAACAATTTTTAAGATCTATCATTTAAGATCCTCACCTCAAGTATTCTTATCAGTGGGCTTTGTGAGCAGGTTAAAATAAAACTTTATAAAACAGACAATTCCTAGTCTTATAATAGTGAAACTAGTTCAGACAACAGCACAAAAAGAGAGTTATTTGTGAAGTTAATAATACCTTCACATCAATATTAGTTAAAGTATGTAAACTGCACTCGTGAATGCAGATACAAAAATTCAAAATAAAACATCATCTCATTAAATCCAGCAGCATATTGAAACAAGACACCATGACCAAGAAGTATTTTGTTGGAGGGATGCAAACACATATAAGACACCAGTGCAATGATTACATCAGCAAACTGAAGGAAAGAAAATTTATAAAATCCAATAGTCATTTCGGATAAAAACTGAGGTGAAACAGGAATAGGAGGAAACTCCTGAAATATGACAATCTACCAAAATCAACACTGACCTAGCAAGTGTACGTTAGTATTTCTCCTGAAAGCAAGAAATGTTTGAATGTGCAACTCAAAAGCCTATACCAAGTGCTGTGAAAAACAGTGAATGATCGACTATTGAAGGAGTTTCTGGGCTTCAAGTACATAAAAAAAAATTGTATAGACATTTACACCTATGAAGCAGGCCCTATAGAGTGAAAAAACATTATTGCTAGTGATGTCCATAAATCTCCCAAGGAAAGAAAGTTTGACTCAAGACTTCTTGCAAGAAAGGTACTTTTTTTTTAAGTTTTATTTATTTATTTTGAGAGACAGAGAGAGAGAGAGAGAGAGAGAGAGAGGCAGAGAGGGAGAGAGAGGATCCCAAGCAGGCTCCACATTCGGGATGGAGCCCAATGCGGGGCTCAATCTCACAACTGTGAGATCACAACCTGAGCAGAAATCAAGAGTCGGACGCCCAACCAAATGAGCCACCCAGGTGCCCCAAAAGGCATTTTCAATGTATGTAAGAATTAGGGATTCCAGTTCCAAACACTCATTTTTACAAATACACATGTGCACATACCTACACACACACACACACACATACACACACACACACACACACACAGAAACATACCTGCATACACATGTACACATATACAGGCATACACTCATACAGACACGTGCAAACACAACATCACATGTGCCAAGTGCATACACAGATACATACATACATGTACATCTTCATTTTTCCAAATCCCACAGAGTGAAAAAATATTTACTGGATTTCAGCAATTCCTTCATTTAATGTTAGTGTCTCTTCTGCAGAACGAAGCAAAAGTCAAGGGAAGTTTATTTGATATATTTTATTTAAATTAGTATGTAACATATGATCTCAGTTTTCCAGATGATTCCTATCTATCCTGCCTGAATATGTGAGTTAAAACCCCTATAGAATAGGGTTCACCAAATATTAAGAACAATCCTAAATGGGGCTTTAAGCGATTCCATTTTCCTTTTCTTTATGACTTGAATTTCTAATAAAGTTTATATCCTTTTTACAAAACCAATAAAGTCCACTGTCTGCAAAATGAAAAATAAGAATAGGAGTAAAATGAGAAGAAAACAATTAGCATTACCATGATGAGTTTCCATTATAATGTGCTCAGTGTGTCTGTTGGATGAGTCAAAGAAAACACTATAATGGAGTTTCCATTCTGTAAATTTGATTTCGCTACAGGAAACACGAGCTGAGACAGCCATTCCAATCACTTAATGGGTATCCCTGTCTTCTTCTTATTCAATAATACCAATTATAGCTGGAGAAGGCCTCCCCATCTCCTGTCAATGTTTCCTGTGTGTATTCTCCGGGGTTCTCTTAGTTCAGTATTAAATGACTCAAGTGTCAGGGTTTCATCTATTTCCCATTATAGAAGCCAACCATTCTCTTACATCTACAGGGTGACAAATACGCTATGATGTGAGGAAAGGTCATCTGTGCCTTATTATTGAGTTCTAAGAGGACCTCCTGGCATGCCACAGTTCCCTGGATATCTGATTAAGCAACAATGGTACCATAGATTAGACTCATTGATAGATATTTCCAGTAACAAGAAGAAAATCTAGGAACCACCTCTCTTAACATTCATATACCCTTGGTCAGGCTGCCTTGTTAACAGTATGGAGAAGCTTGTGAAATTATAGTTATTCAGATTCTCTCTTTGCCCTACCTTACTTGGAAGCAGAATTCCAAAGCCTGCTGTCCTAGATCCCACCTCCATTTTCTGATCACATTGTGTCTCCTTCTTAAATTACACACACACAAAGCATGCCTGGGTGGCTCAGTCGGTCAACTCTCCAACTTCAGCTCAGGTCATGATCTCATGGTTCATGGGTTTGAGCCCCATGTTGGCCTCTGTGCTGACAGCTCAGAACCTGGAGCCTGCTTCAGATTCTGTGTCTCCCTCTCTCTGCCCTTCCCCTACTCGTGCTCTGTCTCTCTCTCTCTCAGAAATAAACATTAAAAAAAATAAATTACACACACACTTTCAACCACATTCATGCATGCACACCCCACAGAGGCAGCTGCCTTCCTGAGAAGCAGTGTGGCCAACAGAGCTCTGATGAAAATATGGTATTTGCTTTCTGGCCAAGACAATAAACATGAAAATACACAAAGTAAATGAAGAATACAAGGTGATGGCAATTAGTAAAAGGGGCTAAAGCAAAGTCTAGAGCACACAAATATTAAGTGATTATGGCTTTAGGTTAGGATTTTAGAGGATTTCCAGAAAAAGGTTTTTTTTTAAGAATTATTTTCTCCCTTTTTGGACTTACTCCTCTTCCTCACCTTCTTTGCAGAGAGTTCTAGTGCAATTAATCCCTATTCCTTCTATTCCTTTCATTCCTTTCTAAAAGAACTCTAGTAGAAAACATGGGGACACTTAGGTGGCTCAGTTGGTTACACATCTGAATCTTGATCTCAGCTCAGCTCTTGATCTCAAGATTGTCAGTTCAAGCCCCACACTGGGCTCCATGCTGGGCATGGAGCCTACAAGGAAGGAAGGAAGGAAGGAAGGAAGGTAGGAAGGAAGGAAGGAAGGAAAGGAAACAAACTTAATAGCTCTGAAAGAGCCTAGAAGCACAAGTGGCCCAGGAGCATTGAGCACATCTAATAGCCAGATCCTGGTTTCTATTACCATTCCTCACTAAGAGAAAGCAAGATGGCTTAAAAAATAGCTATTCCCGGTCTATCGCAGAGAAAGTTCAAGATGAGTCTGGAACTTCGTCTTACACCAGAAAGGAGAGAAGTCCTCAAAAACAAAGGATGGGGCGTGTCCCAAGGACACAGGCATCAGCCTGTTGGGGCAACCTAGAGACAAAGACAAGACAATGTAAGTGCCAAAAAGAGTTAAAGGCATTAATAAATTATAAGCCCTTCATGGGGAAATGGGACTCAGTGAGTTGAAAATGATAACAAACAAGGCAAAAATGATACTGGCACAAGGGCGGACACTTGCTAATAGAAGAAAGCCAAGTACCAAGTAGCAAACATGGAGAGAATGTTGGAGCTAACAAATAATTTTCTTGTTTTTTTAATTTTTTTCATGTTTATTTATTTATTTATGAGAGTGAGAACGTATGTGTGAGAGAGGAGAGGGGCAGAGAGAGAGAGAGGGAGAGAGAATCCCAAGCAGGCTCTGTGCTGTTAGTGCAAAGCCTGACTTGGGGCTCGAACTCACTAACCAAACACTGAGATCATGACCTGAGCAGAAATCAAGAGTCAGACGCTTAGCCAACTGAGCCACCCAGACTCCCCAGCAAATCATCATTTTCTAACCCTAACAATGAAGACCGGTTCAGGGCAGAATCATAAATGGGTGCTAAATATAGGAGGGAAATTGCCAACTTTATAAAGGCAAAATTGCCACATAATAAGGTGCACCCATTATTTGTAGAGTTTGAGGAGTTGTGACAGATTTATATACCTAGGTGGCCACCACTAAAATCAAGATTAAAATCTTTTCCATCACCTTAAAAATTCCCACGTGCCCCTTGGCAGTCAACACCCCCCACACTCCCAGCCTCAGGCAACCATGGATATGTTTTCTCTCAGTAGATATTAGTTTTCCCTTTTCTAGAATTTCACATAAATGGAACCACACATCCCATATTCTTTGGTCTCTGGCTTCTTTCATGGAGCATACCATTTTGGAGATTCATACATTCTGTGGGATGTATCAGAATATTGTTCCTTTTCATTGCTGAGTCTTATTCCATGGTATGAATACACCACAATTTGTACCTGTGGTCACCTATTGATGGACATTTCAGTTGTTTCCAGTTTGGGCCAATGATAAGCAAAGCTGCCATGTATGTATTTCTGCACAAGCCTTTGTATGGATGTAGGCTTTCATTTCTCTGGGATAAATAACAGAGAGCAAAGTCCTAGGTCATATGGAAAGTGCATGTTTAACTTTCTTAAAAACTCCCAGATATTTTGCAAAGTGGTTGCACCATTTTACATTCCCACAGTAATATAGGAAAATTACAGTTGCTCTGTATCCTTGGTATTGTCACTCCTTTTTTTTTTTTTTAATTTTAGCCATTTCTAGTGGGTGTGTAGGGAGTAAACTTTGATGAGGAACAGGATATCTGCATGGTCTGAAAACGTCTCACCAAAGATTGCTTATTAGGAGCCAGGGAGAAAATAATATCATCTAGTAGAGAAATCAAGCTACACTGATCAAAATCATTGTAAGTTAAAGACAATGGAAACTGTTGTCTCTGGATGACACACCCTGAGAAGCACACAGTATCACTTTTGTAGTATTCTTTTTTTTTAATACAGTTTATTATTTATTTATCATTTCAGAGAGAGAAAGAGCACAAGTGGAGGAGGGGCAGAGAGAGAGGGAGACACAGAATCCAAAACAGGCTCCAGGCTCTGAGTTGTCAGCACAGAGCCTGATGCAGGGCTCGAACCAATCCAACCATGAGATCATGACCTGAGCCCAGATCGGATGCTTAACGAACTGAGCCACCCAGGTGCCCCACTTTTGTAGTATTCTGACTGGGGGGGGGGGGGTGCATAACCTAAAACTGATCAAGACAAAACATACACAAACCCTAAATGAGGAACGTTCTGCTTTGAAAGGGGACCGCAGTCTTACAAATTTCAATGTCATAGAAGAAAAGGAAAGACTGAAGAATTGTTCCAGATTGTGGATACTAAAAAGACATGACTGTTAAATGCATTACTTCATCCTAAGCCGGATCCCGTAGTGCAGGGCATCTTATTCTTCGGAAATCTACAGTGAAGTACTCAGTTATACTCTATGCAGCTTTCAATTGGTTCCAAAATTAGATATATAGATGATAGTTAGATAAATAGATAGACAGATGATAGATACATATGTATATATATACACGCACACATACATTCAAAGGGCAAATGACAAACCAAATAAATCAAAATGTGCCAAAATGTTAACAATAGGTGAATCTGGGAAAAGGGTGTGCTGAAATTCTGTGTACTGTTTCTTATTTACAAATAAAAACTACTTTAAGTAGGGGTGCCTGGGTGGCTCAGTTGGTTGAGCATCCAACTCTTGGTTTTGGCTCACGGTTCGTGAGTTCCACTTCGTCATGGGGCTCCATGCTAATGGCGCGTAGCCTGCTTCCGATTCTGTCTCCCTCTCTTTCTGCCCCTCCCCTGCTCACTCTGTCTCTTAAAATAAACTTAAAAAACAATTTTTAATAGAAAAAAAACAATTTTAAGTAGCTAAGCAGATTGGATCAAGATGGCACCTACCTCGTCCTCATATCTAAAATCTTCAAAAATTACAAAAAAGAAAATGAGTCTTTTTTTTTAATTTTTTTTAACGTTTATTTATTTTGGAGACAGAGAGAGACAGAGCATGAACGGGGGAGGGTCAGAGAGAGGGAGACACAGAATCTGAAACACGCTCCAGGCTCTGAGCTGTCAGCCCAGAGCCCGACGCGGGGCTCTAACTCACGGACCGCGAGATCATGACCTGAGCCAAAGTCGGTCGCCCAACCGACTGAGCCACCCAGGCGCCCCAATGTTTTTTTTTTTAAATCAATAACAGCCACAGGAAAAAATAAGGAGGGACATCTGTGAACCAAAAATGGTGATGTCCTAAATACTAATAAGCAAATTAGAATAGAAGTCATAACTCGAAACAAACAGATACACTTCCCACTCCTCCATGCAAACACCAAAATCCAAACCCAAATAATGGCAGCTGGCTTCGAGTTAGATGCAAGTACATAAAAGTGACTCTTGAACTCTTAGACGGTAACCTGGGCTCCAAGGAGAAAGCATTTACAAATTCAGGATTCGCAGTGATGGCAGTAATGTGGTTCCATCCTCTGTCCTGATAAGGGGTGGAGCTCTTCCAAAGCCTCTGGCTCATCCCTGGCCATAGTTAACAGCCACGGGCCGGGAGGCTCCATGACCAACAGGAAGAGAAGCGGGGGTGGGGGGGGAGCTCAGAGAATCAATAGCTTCCACGTTCAGACCACCCATCTATTTCCCTGGCCCCTCTTTTGCTGTCTGGTGCTGCTCTCCCAATCCTCTATGACCAACTGTTCATCTCTCCTCTCTAGGGGGTCTGATCCCCCTTGACTTACTATCCTGCCTGCTCCTCTCTGACAAAGGCATCACTAAATATTTGCCAACCCTGTGTGGCCAAACCTGTCCTGTTGCCACCCAAGTCTTTTCCTGAAGTCCCCATGTTACTCTATTGACATATCCCCAAGGCTCACGTCCTCAGACTCAGGTCTTCTAATCTGCTTCCCTCCCAAATTCTTCCCCTCTTTGGTTCTTGGCACCACAGATCATGTTTCCTTCAGTTCCAGACGTTGTGAGTCGTTTGTTAGCAATTTTTAAGCCTATCATCCTTTTCGGCCCTCACGAGCCAACCTTGCTCATTTTGCAGACAGTTGCATTTCTCTTCCATAATTCTCTTCCAACCAAGGCAAAGTTTTGGAAGCAAGGTCTCAAATAGGCACTCATGATTCCAGTCCAAGGTGAGCACCCTGGAACCTTTTTTAATTACAGATCTGGAAAAGTAAAAGGATCCCTTTCCCTCAATTCCCAGATATGTCATTTCATAATAAACAAGAAAGGAAATAAAACCAGGAACAGCAAGTAATGAATTGGCCTGAGTTTTAGGAGTTTTTACACTGGCTTCCAAATATCATATCGAGATCCAGCTGAATTTTTTTAATGTTTATTTATTTATTTTTGAGACACAGCACAAGCTGGGGAGGGGCAGAGAGAGAGGGGGAGACACAATCTGAAGCAGGCTCTAGGCTCTGAGTTATCAGCATAGAGCCCTTAGGCGGGGCTTGAACTCACCAACCACAAGATCATGACCTGAGCGGAAGTCACCCAGGTGCATGCCAAATGAATCTACTTGGCCTCTTTCCAGGACACACGACATTCAAAACTGATGTTTATGACTTCTCGTGTCAAGTCCTCTGTCCTGTTTCTTTGCTCAGTTCTCTCTCCTAGACTGGCTAGACTCTGGCTCTTTGTGAGAGTTGCACTACAGATTCATTTGTTTGGTAGAAATCTTACGTTATCACTTCCCCATTGTTCTAACCTGGGTTAGACTCACCGTTGAAAGATCAACATGACGTCTGTGATGACACACCATCTTGCTCCTGTGTCAGTGTCTGTCTCTTGAGTGACAAGCCATAAGACACATCCCAGAGGCTCTGGACTTCTACTAAGCTACCAACACGGGCCAACCACCTACTCTACCCAAAAGCAGGATACCCGTGAAGACAAAATTTTTAAAGCAAAGCAACAAAGATTTAAGAAAGGCATTTCTGCCAGGTTTACCCCTTCTGGCTTGTTTATAATGGCCCCTGTGAGGCGCCTGGGTGGCTGAGTCTGTTAAGCATCTGACTTCTGCTCAGGTCATGATCTCACGGTTCATGAGTTTGAGCCCCGTGTGGGTCTCTGTGCTGACAGCTCAGAGCCTGGAGCCTGCTTTGGAATCTGTGACTCCCTCTCTCTCTGCCCCTCCTCCGCTCATACTCTGTCTCTCAAAAAAAATAAATGTTAAAAAAAATTTATAATGGCACCTGTAACAAAGCCGGGTTCCAAGAAAATTCTAATACAGCAACATCAGTAAAATGGAATGAGACACAATGTGAAGCCCTTTGTTTTTTTTATTATTGTGATTGCATCCCCAAATATCAATGAACACAGGCTTGTAGGATTTCTCCTTTAATAATTGTTATTAGAGGGGTGCCTGGGTGGCTCAGTCAGTTAAGCGGCCAGCTCTTGGTTTCAGCTCAGGTCACGATCTCATGGTTCGTGGGATGGAGCCCCATGTCGGGCTCTGTGCTGACAGCTCAGAGCCTGGAGCCTGCTTCGGATTCTGTGTCTCCCTCTCTCTGTCGCATGCTCTGTCTCTCTCTGTCTCAAAAATAATAAATAAAAACATTTTTAAAAATTCAAAAAAAATTGTGATTAGAAAATATTTGTTACGAAGGCCCCAGCTAAGTGCTTTATTTGTAGGACCTCACTGAATCTCTGCAGAAGTACTCTGAGATAAGCAATTATGCCTTCACTTTACAGATGAGGAGACCGAGGCTCAACAAGGTTCAATAAACTGGCCAAGTTCACACAGGTAATAAATGGCTGTGCAAGGGCTCAAAGCCAGGCTGGACTGACCGTCACCTGTGCCCTCACCACTCTTCTTACTTTTCTCCCTCTTTTTGTTTTTTTTATTTCTGCACCTGTGCGTGTTATCTCCCCAGTCAATACAGTTGGATTTATTAGAACCTCCCTGCCAATAGCCATTCCCCTTAAAAATACCTCAAACTGCTCTCTCTCCCACAATACTTTCAAAATGAACTGCCAACAAGTATGTAAATGAGCTAAGTGGCGTCCTTAGGCTTGAAGAGGACACATCTGCAGGCTTTACAGCCTCGTATTCCTTACAATGTTGCAAGCACTGCTCCTTGCTGCCCCCAATAGCTGTTTTACAAGATCTTCATGCCTTCATAACTGTTCCGGCTTCTCCATTAAGTTTTCCTTGTGAAGACCGATGGTCTGCATGCCTGTAACGTTGGAATAATAAAAGGAAATGGGAATGCTCTACTGGAGCATCCTCTGTTCCCAGTACCAATACATCACTAAATTAAATGCTCCCGTTCCGGAGCGCTGTCAGAGCACACCACCTCTGCGGGCCAACTCATACAATTCTGCAGGCGGCAGAAGCCAAGAACAGGTGAACAGAGTGCCAGTCCGTTTCATGAACCAGGAAGTGCGTCTACCACAGAAATGGTCTGTGCCGCCATTGCTAAAGGAAGCCACGGATATCACCCTGGGGCTTAGTTGGGTCAAGCCACAGGGCCTTGAAGCTAGAGCCATTTGGGGATGGATGGAGAACAGAGAAGGAGGAGACACATCCAGCGGTACAGAGCACACAACACCGGCCTTACCTTGTTGGGTGCTGATACTTATGGATTTCTGTCCATGTTCTTGAGCTTTATTCTGGGATACAGGTAAGTTTCCTGGAGGCACCGTGATTATCAGGGCTCTTACAGCTAAGCTTTGGCAAAAACCAGACCAACATGTGGTCTACAGTTAATTTTGTTCCATGACACATGAAACATGATCCCCTGGGTCCAGTATGCCAAAATCCTATGATTTATGAGACTGTCAAGTAGGGGCATTGGGAATAGGTAGTATTCCCTGCCCAAATGTGAGCACCTAGGATTTGTCCCTCTGATCTGTTAGGCTGGTTCTTTCCCAGCCGTGACAGTTCCCTTACACGTATGTGTGAGTTGGTACTCTCCTGTGTACCAGACTGACTGTCTACAGAGATCCAGCATTGCTCTGTGCACTTTTATATTTCCAGTCCTCTTCTTTAAGAATTCTGTCCCTTTTAACCACCCTGAACTCAGAGGTGCATCTTCTCAAAGTAGGCAGACCACCAGGCTCAGCCTGAGTACCTCTCTCTGCACTTCCGACTGGAAACCCTCCAAGCAATCATCTGGGACCACCTCTCTCAAGGACTATTCTTCAATGTCCGTGTTTGATATCTTGAGAACCATTGTGTTATTACATCTTGTCCCATTGATTAGTTGTTCCAGGCAAACCTTATCCCTTTACCCATCCTCAATTAGAAGTAGATGTTTTACAGGGTGCCGGGGTGGCTCAGTTGGTTAAGTGTCTGACCTTGGCTCGAGTCATGACATCACAGTTTGTGGGTTCAAGCCCCACGTTGGGCTCAGTGCCGACAACTCGGAGCCCGGAGCCTCTGCTTCGGATTCTCTGTCTCTGCCCCTCCCCCACTCACGCTGTCTGTCTCTGTTGTTTCCGGGCACTTGGGTGGCTCAGCTGGTTAAGTGTCAGACTCTTGGCTTCAGCTCAGGTCATGATCTCACAGTTTGTGGGTTCGAGCCTCTCATCTAGCTCTGTGCTGATGGTAAGGAGCATGCTTGGCATTTTTTCTCTCTCCCTCTCTCTCTGCCCCTCCCCCACGTGCACACACGCTCTCTCTCTCTCTCTGTCTCAAAAATAAATAAATGTTTAAAAAAAAAAGCAGATGTTTCTTTTTCTCTTAAAAATGCTGTTTCCCAAGCAAGCCTGGAGCTTACCTGTGTTCCATGCCTCCCTCACAGTTACCTCCAACCAGAAAGTTGTTTCTCACCCTTCCTCCCATCTTCAGATCCTATCCTGCAGGTAAGACCCAGCTGAAACACCACCTTCCCCTGTGAAGTCTTTCCTGCATCCACCAGAAGTAATCTCCCTTCTCTGAACTTTGTTGGCAAGGCCCACACTCTGTCACATAGCAAAATATGCACGGATTTTATCTCCCTCCTAAAGAGTAATCTCCTTACACACAGAAATCAGTTTTTCTGCAATACCTGTAACTACTCAACCCTACTAGATATTAGCAAATGTGAATGGATGAACAAATACAATGGCAGATAGTGTCATCCCATCACAGATTCACCAGCCACAGTTGGCAAAGTATAGGGAGACAGACTACAATTTACATATGGCAGGGACATCCAACCTGTCATTCATGAATATCCTAGAAGTAAAGAGAACAAGGGATGTGTTATGCTCTTTTGTCAGTCTAAGTCTCACCAGGTATGCCCCTAATGTTAACAGCTATCCTTCTGGGGTGCCTGGGTGGCTCAGTCAGTTGAGCTTCCAACTCTTGATCTTGGCTCAGGTCATGATCCCACAGTTGTTGGGCTCTGCACTGAGCATGGAGTATGCTTAAGATTCTCTCTTTCTCTAAAATAAAAAATAAAAATAAAAACTATCCTTTCATGATATGGTCCCTATATACAAGCCAGATATTTCTTCAAGTGCTTAACTAAGGAAATAGTTGCCTGATCGAATGCTGGAAAAAAACCTCGTGGTTGAATTGAGAGATGATGTATTGACGACAAACATGGGGCCTTTCTAGGGAATTCTTGAGAGTAATTTTGATCTCATGGGTTAGTTCACCTTAATCATGACTTCAGAACTAAACATTGGCTCAATATATGACTCCCTTAATTTTCGGAAGAATGAACCACGTGTTACCCAGCTTGTATCCCCCGTGCCTGGCAGAATGTCTGATACGCTAGGGGATGGGTATATACGTGGTTCTGAGTTGAACCAAATCTGACTGTAGTGTAAGCATCCATCCTAGTGCAGGTTGTGGTTGGTAATTATGCCTCTTCCCTCCAAGAATTGTGCAAACCCTCTGCCCAAAATGAATCATGCATTGATTAATATACAATGCAGTTGTTAGGTTGCTACTCTTCAAGTATCAAAGAGCTGAGTAGTAGAGCTTCCAGTTCTCTTTAAGCTGGTCCTTATTCCTTTTTTCCCACCACTTCCTTTATATGCCTTGTGTTTCACAAGAGAGACACCTCAACTACCACCAATTCTTCCAAAACTCTGAACCGAACTAGGCCATTTGCAACCCACTTAAGTTCCATATTGGTGGGAAAGGGGATGTTTGAATCTTCGTAATTAACATGATTGACACCATTTTGAGTTGTGTACCCACTGAGATGTAAAAAATGATCAAGGATCACTAAACTCGGGCCAAGGTCCGGCTTCAATCACTAAACTCACCAACATACCAAGGTTGACAATTACAATGACAATCACCACAAACAGAGTGGCTTAAAATAACAGAAATTACTTCTCTCACAGTTCAGAAGGTCAAAATTCTGGCTGGAATCAGTACCAATGAGCCCAAATTATGGCATCGGTGAGCCTTTCTGAAGGCTCTAGGGGAGAACCCACTCCTTGCCTCTTTTAATTTACGGTAGCTGCTGGATTTCCTTGGCTTATGGCCACAGCTTTCCAATCTTCAAGGCCAGCATCTTCAAATATCTCTCTGCCTTGTCTTCATCTGGCTTTCTGTTTCTGTGTTTGTGTACTCTCTCTCTCTCTCTCTCTCTCTCTCTGCCTCTGCCTTATATGGATACATCCAGTAGCATTTAGGACCCATCTGGATAATCCAGGATAACCTCCCCACCTCAAGATCCTTAATTTAATCTACAAAGACAGTTTTTCTTTTTCTTTTTTTTTAATATATGAAATTTATTGTCAAATTGGTTTCCATACAACACCCAGTGCTCATCCCAAAAGGTGCCCTCCTCAATACCCATCACCCACCCTCCCCTCCCTCTCACCCCCCATCAACCCGCAGTTTGTTCTCAGTTTTTAACAGTCTCTTATGCTTTGGCTCTCTCCCACTCTAACCTATTTTTTTTTTCCTTCCCCTCCCCCATGGGTTTCTGTTAAGTTTCTCAGGATCTACATAAGAGTGAAACCATATGGTATCTGTCTTTCTCTGTATGGCTTATTTCACTTAGCATCACACTCTCCAGTTCCATCCACGTTGCTACAAAAGGCCGTATTTCATTTTTTCTCATTGCCACGTAGTATTCCATTGTGTATATAAACCACAATTTCTTTATCCATTCATCAGTTGATGGACATTTAGGCTCTTTCCATAATTTGGCTATTGTTGAGAGTGCTGCTATAAACATTGGGGTACAAGTGCCCCTGTGCATCAGTACTCCTGTATCCCTTGGATAAATTCCTAGCAGTGCTATTGCTGGGTTATAGGGTAGGTCTATTTTTAATTTTCTGAGGAACCTCCACACTGCTTTCCAGAGCGGCTGCACCAATTTGCATTCCCACCAACAGTGCAAGAGGGTTCCCGTTTCTCTACATCCTCTCCAGCATCTATAGTCTCCTGATTTGTTCATTTTGGCCACTCTGACTGGCGTGAGGTGATATCTGAGTGTGGTTTTGATTTGTATTTCCCTGATAAGGAGCGACATTGAACATCTTTTCATGTGCCTGTTGGCCATCCGGATGAAAGACACATTTTCTATTTAAGGTAACATTTGCAGGTTCCAGAGGTTAGGACCTGATATCTTTGAGAGACACTATTCAACCTATTATATCTTTTCTTAAAATTTTAGATAAATTAAGAATATTCTGGAGGGTTCAAGTAATGGGTACTTACTAGAATCTAATAGTAGCCAGTGCTTTGTCCATTAAATAAATCAAGGCCAATTTTCTCCTCATCTCTGTCATATGTCAGGGGATTAAAGGAACTGGTTTTTTAATATATAGATGTATCTCATCTTCCATGAGCAGTCTTGGCTCATGTATCTACCATGATAGCACACTCAGCCTTGTGTCACATTCCCAACCAAACAAAACCAATTTCATTGTGAGTAATACAAACTTTACTGAAGACTGAAGTGGGGAGGGAAAGGAAGAAGGGTGGTAGAAAGAGAAATTTACAACATGCAACCAAATTTCATTTAAACAAATTCCTCCTGGGGCGCCTGGGTGGCTCAGTAGGTTGACCTTCTGACTCTTGATCTCAGCTCAGGTCATGATCTCACAGTTCGTGGGTTCTAGCCTCCTGTCAGGCTCTGAGCTGACAGCATGGAGCTTGCTTGAGATTCTCTCTCTCTCCCTCTCTCTCTCTCAAAATAAACATTTTTTTTAAATTCCTCCTGAAAATGCCAATCCAAACCACAGTGAGCTATCACCTCACACCTGTCAGAATGGCTAGCATCCAAAAGACAAGAAATAACACGTGTTGGCAAGGATTTGGAGAAGAGGTCATCTTGATGGTGGGAATCCAAACTGGTGCAGCCACTATGGAAGCAGTATGGAGGTTACTCCAAAATCAAAAATAGAACTACCATATGATCCTAGCAATTGCACTTCTGGGCATTTATCCAGAAAACACTAACTAGAAAAAATATATGCACCCCTGGGTTTATTGCAGCTTTGTAATCAAGATATGGAAGCAGCCCAAGTGTCCATCGATAGATGAGTAGATAAAGAAGATGTGGTATATATATAACGGAGTATGACTCAGTCATCAAAAAGAATGAGATCTTGCCATTTACAACAACACGAGGGAGCTAAAGAAAATCATGCTAAGTGAAATAAGTCAATCAGAGAAAGACAAATACCACACGATTTCACTCATCTGTGGAACCTCAAAACAAAGGAACAGACAAAAACAGAAACTGATGCTTAAATACAGAGAACAAACTGGTGGCTGCCAGAGGGGAGGTTAGTGGTGGGTGGAAGGGGAGGCAAAATAGATAACTGGAATTAAGAGGTAGAAACCTCCAGTTACAAAATAAATAAATCACAGGGATGAAACGTACAGCCTAAGGAATAGGGTCAATGATATCGTAACAGATGGTAACTACGCTTATCATGGTGAGCACTGATTTATGTATACAATTGTCGAATCATTAGGTTGTACACCTGAAATTAGAATATTGTATGTCAACTATACTTCATGATAAGCTTTTTTTTAAAGGAACACTTATAAAATAAATTATATATATAAAAAAAAAATCCTCCCAAGCCCATGCTTTCTCCTCCTTCACCTCTGCTCTGGTCTCTGAACAGTTTACTATGCTCCTCTCTTTTCTTCTTCCAAAACTTTCCCTGTTGTCATAAGCAACTCAATTCTTGCACCAAACTTGCAAATTTCAGTCAGCCAAACAAGAGCTTCACAGTTACCTAACCCTCCCATCCTTGGCCCAAACATGCTTTTTCATGCCTCACACACCAGCTCCAATCATTTATCAGCTTACTCATCAATCAACACACCTCCTTCTAGAAAGGAGTCTGCTGGGACACCTGAGTGGCTCAGTTGGTTAAGCGTCTGACTCTTGATTTCAGCTCAGGTCACGATCTCACAGTTTGTGAGTTTGAGCCCCACATTGGGCTTGATGCTGACAGCATAGAGCCTGCTTGGGATTCTCTCTCTCCCCTGCAACCGTGTGTGCGCACACACACTCTCTCTCTCTCTCTCTCCAAATAAGTGAAATAAAATAAATAATTATTAGAAAAGAATCTGCTGCTAAGTAAAATACAAATTTTAATCATTACATTAGGACAGTTAATCATTGTTTATCCCTGTTTTCATAGTAAGTTGGGGGGAAAGACTCCCCCGTTTCATCAGAGACTCCACACAGATGACAAAGTTTCACAAAAAGTAATTCTAATTTCTGTTCCTCTCAAAAACGAACAAACAAAAAAACCTAACCTTATTGTTTCTTTGTTATCACCATCCTGAGAAAACATTTTTGTACTAAATGCATTTTTCTTATTCAGGCTTTGTGAGAGTTAAGACAACATTCTTCGGTGTCTGAAACATGTCTTGTGGGCATTTCCTTTCACAAGCTAGTCAGTTTCCAAGGGTTTTCCAAAATTCTCCAAATATGCCTGGCAGCATTGTGGAAATAACAGAACCTTGGAATGATTCCCTGGATCCAATTCTCCACCTACCTTAGCTGGAAAGATTAATTCCTCCGATCAATAGTTTAGTAGCTAGAAATCCATAAATGAAATGATTTTGCCCTTTTCAATTGTGCATGAATCATTTCCCCAGCTCTCTGACACATCACACTTTTTATAAGAATTAAATTAGCTGAAATCCCAGTCTGTCAACTAGTCACTGTAGAGGGTATGCAAATGAGAGAGACCATCCTTGCCCCCAAGAAGGATTCAGAACGGGGGAGCACAGACAAGGGAGAAGTTTGCCCAATACTGACAAAAGCACAGGAACATAAAGTCGTTGGTAACAAATGTTGCACTGGGAAGCCTTTTTATCAACCTATCTCAGGACCAAACTGCCTTCCACATAGAATAGAAGACCCACATAGATTTCCACCCGGATTCTTTCCACATAAATCATAATCAGGTAGTTTGCGCATGCAGCCTAGCCTTTTTTGGGCCAGATACTCCAAAACATCTATCTCAAAAGCAACAAAGAGTGGGCCATTTGTTGTGTTTCAAACCCGTGAGAGGGATTGGAAATACCTAAAAGGACTAGAAGGGACAGCAGGTGGAGGAAGAAAAAAGAAGGAAGAAAAGCAGAGAAGTCTAAAAGGATTATAACCCCAAAGACATAGCAGTGACAACTCTTGTGTGTTACTGAACACGTTTATAATAAAGCCCAAATTCTGCACCGAAAACGACCAGCTTCAGCTTGAATTCCTCACTAGAGTCTACTCAGGGGCATCAGAGGATCAAGAGGCTGGTCCTAACACGGAAGACCTTTCCCAATTGCAATCTCAAATCCTGGGGTCGCTGGTCTTCTCACAGGCTACCAGCCTGAAGATTAAAACAAATGAGGTCAGCCACCTCGGTGGGGGGGGTTGCGGGGGGGCATGTGTCATAAACAGGAAGCCTGTGAGTATTTCTGACAATCTCTAAAAATGAAAATGCCTTTGGCTATTCACTGATCGTTCCAGAAGCTTTGCCTCTGAACAAGGACAGGGCACTCTTCACGGCTGACAGCTTTTTGGGAGCAGAACGTTGCGAAAATACGATTTCTCTTCTTACAGAGCAAACTCGGATGCCTCCTGACAGAGCACCGCATCCAGGAGCAGAAGGGGCGCCTGCTAGTTGCTGGCCTGCAGCGAAGGGCATTGGCGGAGACAAAAGGTATTTTCCCTTCTGCGGCAGAGAGGAGCCCATCTGTCATCCTGCCCCCGGCGCAGTGGCAGTGCGGGGGAAATCCTTCATGAACAAGAAGCCTCCTGCCAGAGTTCCCTGGAAACACTCCCCAGACGATCCCGCCCACGCACGCTTCTTCCCAGCCTGCGTTTTTGTACTTTTCCTTTTTATCGCTCCACGGGGCTAGGCAGAGAAGGGCGCCCGTGATTTCCAGCCAGCCGGAGGGTCTGCTTTCAAAGCTGTCCGAAGTGTGTGGTGGTGTTTAGCCCCAGAACAGCACCGACCGCCTGAATTCAGAGTCACACCCAAAACTAAGAACGGCGTCTTGCAGACAAGCTGATGGGAGGTGGGAACTCGCCAAAGCTGTGTGCCCCCGCGCTGAAGCAAAGACCCTCCAGAGATCACAGATAGAATCAGAACACAAGCAGGGTCCCCAGGGAGGATGGGGGCTGCTGCCACCGCCACGTGTCCGTCTGATAGCCAGGTTTCTCTGAACCGGGGCGAAATGACAGTCTGAGCCCTGGACGCAGGAATGACTTCTCCCTCTGGTCCCAGAAGGGAAGAGGAGGGAGATGCAGGCTAAGAACCCTGTGCACCCAGTAGTTTCAATGGGGAGCCCTCAGAACAGAGAGAAACAGCAATGGTTCTCTCCTTGGGGCCCCCAAGGCACACTGAGTCTTGCCCGGGAGGCAAGTGTATGCAGCTCTAGTCTTGTCTTTGGACCACATCTGCACAAAGTGCCTAGAAGCTGCTCCACGCCTAGCCTTTGGGAATGCACAAATCTAACCACTCCACCCCTTTGTAAGCTCTGCTCTCCTTGGGCTTTTCTTCAAGAGTTATTCATGTTTTTTCCTGACCTGTTCTGTGCTTTAGGGACTGTTGGAGGGCTTTCGGAAATGAATGAACTAAGCCCGGGGGCTGACTCCACAGATCAGACTATCAATCAGTTGCTGGTATCTGATCCCTCCCGGTAAAAGTGACACCAGCCCAGCCAGTTCGTCTTGTGGGGCGCCAGGCATGGGAGCCAGGAAGACGCCAGCAAGTCCTCCCCTGACCTTTGCAAGTCATGGGCTTGTGTCATGGTGTCAGACAGTGCTCTCTTCTTCCTCTACCTCTCTGCACATGTTGATGACCCCGGGAGGGGAAAGCGGGGAGCTGTTATTTGCAACAGGGAAACAAGAATAGGGCAGCAGCACCACCGTTCTCAAACTTGCAGAACTGCAGGAGAGAACATGAAAGAAAACCTAGATGCATGAAGATGGTGCTTTCATTAGTGTGTCCACTGCCGTCTGAACTACAGGAAGAAGTCATGTGGCTCACGTTGTAACTATCACAGAAAACAAGAAAGGGGGAGTTTTATTCATCACCCATAGAAGGTAACCAATCCATATCCAGTCTGGATATGCCGATAATAAAACTACGGGAAAGATTTTCACCTTTTTGGTTTTTAGTTTCTTGATTATCTACAGAGATCAGAAGAGTTGTGCAGGCACACCTTGTTTTGTTGCATTTAGCTTTATTGCCCTTCGCAGATACTACATTTCTTACAAAGTGAAGTTCTGCGCAAGCCCTGCATCAAAGAAGTCTATCCGCACCCTTTTTCCAACAGCAACAGCATTTTCCCACTTTATGTCTCTGTGTCGCATTTTGGTCATCCTTGCAGTATTTCATTATTTTTCATTGTTAATTGCTTTTCATTATTATTTGTTCATTATTATTTCATTTCTCATGGTGATCTATGATGCGTGGTTACGACTCACTGAAAGCTCACAATTAGCATTTTTTAGCCATAAAGGATTTTTTTAAATTTTTGTTTAATGTTTATTATTCATCTTTGAGAGAGAGAGAGACAGAGCACAAGCAGGGGAGGAGCAGAGAGATAGAGAGGGCGACACAGAATCCGAAGCAGGCTCCAGGCCCTGAGCTGTCAGCACAGAGCCCAACGCGGGGCTCGAACCCAAGAACTGTGAAATCACGACCCGAGCCAAAGTCAGACGCTCAACCGACTAAGCCACCCAGGCACCCCAACCATAAAGTATTTTTAAATTAAGGGATGTACACTGTGTTTTAACGCATAATGCTATTGCACACTTAACAGATGACAGTTTAGCATAAATGCAACTTTTACATGCCCTGGGCAACCAAAAAATTCAAGTGACTCCCTTTATTGTGATACTTGCTTTATTTGCTTTATCGTGGCATTCTGGAACTTAACGTGCAGGATCTCCAAGGAATGCCTATAGAATGAACAGATCTTTTTATTCGACTCTGTGGAAACAGCAGCCTTTTAGGCTACTCAAGGGAAGTGCTCTGAGAAAAGAACAGAATTCATTCTTTTACAAAAATTATAATGTCAGTTCCATCATGGCCAGGACAGGATATTTTTGTAGAAGTAGCTAAGCCAGTCCCCAGCCCATAGTGCTCTTTAGTGTATGGCATATTACTTTTGCAAAACTGAAATCAAAGTCTGGGTGGAGAAGTCTAAAGAACAGTGTTTCTGTAGGTGTTGTATATATAAGTGATGAATCACTGAATTCTACTCCTGAAATCAGTGTTGCACTGAACTGTATGTTAACTAACTAGAATTTAAGTAAAAATTTGAAAAGTGAGGGGGAAAAAAAGAACAGTGCTACTGTCACAGTGTGGACCAGATTGAGAAAATTCCCCCAAAATGACAGATCCAGAAGAACTCCAGTCTGGGTCTTCTCTCCCAGCATAATTGATGACTGGTTCCCTAGGACATAAAAACAACAAAGAGCCAGAAGCTGAGGGAGAAGAATGTCCTTTCTGGAATATGTAATGAGTAGGAGGACACAGCAGTGAAACATTTGCAGGAGATTGGGAAGCAATTTCTCAGTGCAAAGAAATACCTAATAACAGGAAGAGGGGTGCCAGGGTATGGCTCAGTCGGTTAAGCATCTGGCTCTTGATTTCTCGCAGGTCATGATTTCACAGTTCATGAGTTCAAACCCTGCATCGGGCTCTGGGCTGGCAGCATGGAGCTTGCTTGGGATTCTCTCTCTTCCTCCCTCTCTGCCCCTTCCCAACTCATGCCCTCCCTCAAAATAAACAAACATTTTTTTAAAAAAGATAACAAGGGGGCACCTGGGTGGCTCAGTCGGTTAAGTGTCCGACTTCGGCTCAGGTCATGATCTCAAGGTTCACGAGTTCAAGCCTCACATCAGGCTCTGTGCTGATAGCTCAGAGCCTGGAGCCTGCTTCGGATTCTGTGTCTCCCTCTCTCTCTGCCCCTCCCCCACTCGTGCTCGATCTCTCTCTCAAAAATAAATAAAAACAGGGGCACCTGGGTGGCGCAGTCGGTTAAGCGGCTGACTTCAGCTCAGGTCATGATCTCGCGGTCCGTGAGTTCGAGCCCCGCGTCGGGCTCTGTGCTGACAGCTCAGAGCCTGGAGCCTGTTTCAGATTCTGTGTCTCCCTCTCTCTCTGCCCCTCCCCCGTTCATGCTCTGTCTCTCTCTGTCCCAAAAATAAATAAACGTTGAAAAAATAAATAAATAAATAAATAAATAAAATAAAAACATAAAAAAATTTTTTTTCAACGTTTTTTATTTATTTTTGGGACAGAGAGAGACAGAGCATGAATGAGGGAGGGGCAGAGAGAGAGGGAGACACAGAATCGGAAGCAGGCTCCAGGCTCTGAGCCATCAGCCCAGAGCCCGACGCAGGGCTCGAACTCACGGACCGCGAGATCATGACCTGAGCGGAAGTCAGCCGCTTAACCGACTGCGCCACCCAGGCGCCCCCATAAAAAAAATTTTTGAGATAACAGGAAGAGGATACTGCATATCCTCCCACATTGCCTGCTCTGGCACGAAAAGAAACCCTATTTTCCAAATCTTGAGGAACCTCGTTCAAATTCTCATCATCTGAATTATCCATGTGTTCCAGGTGAGGAAACTGGGCAAAAGTACAACCACGAGAAGATGTTTGCAGATTACCCAGCCCAACCCCCTCATTTACCCTATAAGGAAAAAAAGCCCAGAGAAGGGAAGTAATTAACACAAATCATCGGAGGAATAAACATCAAGCCCAATGCTAGAACTCTGGTCTTCTTCTCTTTTTTTCATGTTAATTTATTTATTTATTTGGAGAGAGGGAGGGAAGGAGAGAGAGAGAGAGACAGAATCACAAGCAGGTTCTGTGCCATCAGCCCAGAGCCCAATGTGGGGCTCGATCTCAAAAACCATGAGATCATGACCGGAGCCAAACTCAGGAACCAGATGCCCCCACTGACTGAGCCACCCAGGCGCTTCTAGAACTGTAGTCTTCTAAGCCAAGAGCTCCGCAGTACCAATTCAGGCTTCCTCTGGAAATGGTGTTACTTCCTCCTACCCTGCTTGCCCTGCCTCCCTCACCGAGCTACAGGGACCAGCAGAGAGAAGTCCCTGGGCATATCTTAAGCCTCTGGCCTATCACAGCTCACTACACTAATAATTGCTATTATTTCTCTCATTCATATTTAGCTCTTCCTCTGTACTCCCCTATGACCCCTCAGATATTACCATCAGCAACATACCTACATCACTGCACCGTAAGACTTGACCTTGCTATTTGCATTGCTGCTTTATACCTGTCTTCCTCTCTAGACTCTAAACTCCTTGAGAATGGACAATATTTTTATGTCTGCCTCCTAACACCTAACACAGGGCCCAATGAACAATAATACTTGGTAAATAAACAGAGTATTGTTATATAAAGTTTGCCTGTTTAACTGATTCATTTTTCATGGGTATATGCATTCTGACTCCCAAGCAGATTTCCAGCTCCTTGATTTCAAGCCCCTTTATTTTCTCAGTGTCCTACAATTATTGGGGTATAGGACAGGAGGTGGAGTGAGAAGTCAGGGGGAATTGTCAGGTGCATATTTTATACCTCAGGTTCTTGGGCAAGAGTCTGAGTGTCTCCCGCAGTTGTGTCTGAATTCTGCCACATTCTTACCACCCACCTCCACCACCCCACCCCCCACCCTGTGGCCCAGTAAGTGGGAAGAACTTCTTAACTCCAATGCCGCAGTGCATAGATGGACTTTTGGACTTTGCCCACCACGTGGCTCTGGAGAGGAACATGGCAGCCACAAACCTGGATGAGTCAGCTGAGTCAGCTGGCTATCCCAGAGAAGCAGGGTTTTTCAGGTGAGCAGGACTCCATTCCTTAGCCCTGCCAAGGGAGGAAAGAGGCAGTCTCTGAAGAAATAAAATAGAAGAGAAGACTTGAGGGTAAGGCCATTCCTCACTCCCTCATCCCGACTATAATCATTTTTCAGCCAACACAAAGGGGCAATCTTCTGCAGGAGGAAGGATGGAGAATGGGTTGGCCTTAGTAATATTTCCAGAGTGATTTATCTTTTAGGCTTCCTCATGATGTTATTGTCTTATAGATTGTTTTGGTTGAATAGTCAGAAAAGGGATAATACACATATCTGTGTCTATTTATTGAGCTTTCTCTGTGGTAGACACTTTGCTAAGTACTCTACATAATTTATCTCATGTAATACAATCACCAGCTCCTGGAACTGTGCATTTTTTTCATGTCGTTCACTAGAGGAAATTGAGGCAAATGACGTTAGGCACCTTGTCTGAGATCACATGACTAGTTGGATTGGGTTGAACCCTGATTGGGTTGGAAGTTCTTAATTGCCCTACTTGCTAGGCAGGTAGCTCCAGGAAAGTAGAGATGGTGTCTCCATTGTTTCCAGCGGTAAACACTCCCATTGCTCATAAGCAAACACCATAGTTACTGGAGCATAGCAGATGCTTAATTAATATTTGTTGAAGGAACATGGGGCTCCTGGGTGGCTCAGTCAGTCCACAAAGCATCCAACTCTTGGTTTCGCCTCAGGTCATGATCTCACAGCTTCATGTGTATGAGTCCCACATTGGGCTCTGCACTGGCAGTGTAGAGCCTGCTGGGGATTCTCTCTCTCTCCTCTCTCTCTGCCCCTCCCCCACTCGTGCTGTCTCTCTCTCTCTCTCTCACACACACACACACACACACACACACACAATAAATAAATAAGCTTTTAAAAAAAGTATTTGATGAAGGAACGAATGAGTGGAAAAGGGTTGTCTCAAGACTAGAAAAACCAGATGGAGAACCATCTATCATGCTAATGGTTGCCAAAACAAAGCCGGAGTAGCCATACTTATATCAGACAATCTAGATTTTAAAATAAAGACTGTATCGAGAGATGAAGAGGGGCATTATATCATCATTAAGGGGTCTATCCACTAAGAAGATCTAACAACTGTAAACATTTATGCTCCAAATATGGTAGCACCCAAATATATAAATCAATTAATCACACATAAAGAAACTCACTAATAATAACACCATAATAGTAAGGGACTTGAACACTCCACTTACAGCAATGGACAGATCACCTAAACAGAAAATCAACAAGGAAACAATGGTTTTGAATGACACACTGGACTGGATGGACTTACCAGATATATACAGAACATTTCATTCTAAAGCAGCAGAATACACATTATTCTTGAGTGCAAATGGAACATTCTCCAGAATAGATCACATACTGGGACATAAATTAGCCCTCAAATAGTACAAAAAGATCGAGATCATACTATGAATATTTTCAGACCACAACACTATGAAACTCGAAATTAACCATAAGAAAAAATGTGGAAACATAACAAATACTTGGAGACTAAAGGACATCCTATTAAAGAATGAATGGGCTAACCAAGAAGTTAAAGAGGAAATTAAAAAGTACATGGAAGCCAATGACAATGATAACACCACAACCCAAAACCTCTGGGACACAGCAAAGGCCGTCATAAGAGAAAAGTATATAGCAAGCCAGGCCTTCCTAAAGAAGAAAGAAAGGTCTCAGACACACAACCTAACCTTATACCTTAAAGAGCTGGAAAAAGAACAGCAAATAAAACCAAAACCAGCAGAAGACAGGAAATAATAAAGATTAGAGCAGAAAAAAAACAGGAGAACAGATCAATGAAACCAGAAGCTGGTTCTTTGAAAGAGTTAACAAAAGTGATAAACCTCTAGCCAGTTTGATCAAAAAGAAAAAGGAAAGGACCCAATAAATAAAATCAAGAATGAAAGAGGAGAGATCACAATGAACACAGCAGAAATAAAAACAATAAGAGAATATTATGAACAATTATATGCCAAAAAAATGGGCAATCTGGAAGAAGTATACAAATTCCTAGAAACATATAAACTACCAAAACTGAAACAAGAAGAAATTAATAATTTGAACAGACCCATAACCAGTAAAGAAATCAAATTAGTAATCAAAAGTCTCCCTAAAAAACAAGAGTCCGGGGCCAGATGACTCTCCAGGGGAATTCTACCAAACATTTAAAGAAGAGTTAACATCTATTCTTTTGAAGCTCTTCCAAAAAATAGAAACGGAAGGAAAACTTTCAAACTCAGTCTATGAGGCCAGCATTACCTGGATTCCAAAACCAGACAAAGACCCCAGTAAAAAGGAGAACTACAGACCAATTTCCCTAATGAACATGGATGCAAAAATCTTCAACAAGATCCAACAGTACTTTAAAAGAATTTTTCACCATGACCAAGTGGTATTTATACCTGGGATGCAGGGCTGGTTCAATATCTGCAAAACAATCAATGTGGCACATAATATCAATAAAAGAAAGGACAAGAACCACACAATCCTCTCAATAGATGCAGAGGAAACATTTGACAAAATACAGCATCCTTTCTTGATAAAAACCCTCAAGAAAGTAGGGATAGGATTACACCTTGAGATCATAAAAGTATATATGAAATACCCAATGCTAATATCATCCTCAATGGGGAAACACTGAGAGCTTTCCCCCTAAGGTCAGGAGCACAACAGGGATGTCTACTCTCACCACTGTTATTCATCATAGTATTCGAAGTCCTAGCCTCAGCAATCAGAAAACACAAAGGAAGAAAAGGCATCCAAATTGGCAAGGAGGAAGTCAAACTTTCACTCTTCACAAATGACATGATACTCTATATGGAAAATCCAAAAGATTCCACCAAAAAACTGCTAGAACTGATCATGAATTCAGCAAAGTACCAGGATATAAAAGCAATGCATAGAAATTGGTTGCATTCCTATACACCAATAATGAAGCAACAGAAAGAGAAATCAAGGAATTGATCCCATTTACAATTGCACCAAAACCCATAAAATGCCTAGGAATAAGCCTAACCAAAGAGGTGAAAAATCTATACACTGGAAACTATAGAAAGCTTATAAAAGAAATTGAAGAAGACAAAAAAACTGAGAAACTATTCCAAGCTTCTGGATTGGAAGAACAAATATTGTTAAAGTGTTGATACTACCCAAAACAATCTACATATTCAATGTAATCTCTATCAAAATAACACCAGCATTCTTCACAGAGCTAGAACAAACAATCTTAAATTTTTTATGGAACCAGAAAAGACCCTGAGTAGCCAAAGCAATCCTGAAAAAGAAAACCAAAGCTGGAGGCATTACAATCCTGGACTTCAAGCTGTATTACAAAGCTGTAATTATCAAGATAGCATGGTACTGGCACAACAACAGACACTCAGATCAATGGAACAGAATAGAGAACCCACAAATGAACTCACAAACGTAGGGCCAACTAATCTTTGACAAAGCAGGAAAGAATTTCCAATGGAATAAAGACAGTCTCTTCAGCAAGTGGTGCTGGGAAAACTGGACAGCGACACGCAGAAGAATGAACCTGGACCACTTTCTTACTTCATACACAAAAATAAACTCAAAATGGATGAAAGAACTTAATGTAAGACAGGAAGCCATCAAATGGAGGAGAAAGCAGGCAAAAACCTCTTTGACCTCAGCTGCAGCAATTTCTTACTCAACACATCTCCTGAGGCAAGGGAAACAAAAGCAAAAATGAACTACTGGGACCTCATCAAGATAAAAACCTTCTGCACAGCAAAGGAAACAATCAGCAAAACTAAAAGGCAACTGACAGAATGGGAGAAGATATTTCCAAAAAGACATATCAGATAAAGGGTTAGTATCCAAAATCTATAAAGACTTATCAAACTCAACACCCAAAACACAAATAATCCAGAGAAATGGGTAAAAGACATGAATAGACACTTCTCTAAAGAAGACATCCAGATGACCAACAGACACATGAAAAAATGCACAATATCACTCATCATCAGGGAAACACAAATTAAAACTATAATGAGATACCACTTCACAGCAGTCACAATTGCTAACATTAACAACTCAGGCAACAACAGATGCTGGCAAGGATGCAGAGAAAGAGGATCTCTTTTGCACTGCTGGTGGAAATGCGAACTGGTGCAGCCACTCTGGAAAACAGTATGGAGGTTCCTCAAAAACTTAAAAATAAGACTACCCTACAACCCAGCAATTGAACTATTAGGTATTTATACAAGGGATACAAGTGTGCTGTTTCAAAGGGGCACACGCACCCCAATGTTTATAGTAGCACTATCAACAATAGCCAAAGTATGGAAAGAGCCCAGATGTCCACTGACAGACGAATGGATAAAGAAGATGTGGTATATATATACAATGGAGTATTACTCAGCAATCAAAAAGAATGAAATCTTGCCACTATATGGATGTATGTAGAGGGTATTATGATAAGTGAAATCAGTCAGAGAAAGACAAATATCATATGATTTCACTCATACAAGGAATTTAAGAGACAAAGCACATGAACATAAGGGAAGGGAAGCAAAAATAGTATAAAAACAGGAAGGGGGTGGGGCGCCTAGACTGCTCAGTCAGTTAAGCATCCAACTTTGGCTCAGGTCATGATCTCATGGTTCGTGGGTTCAAGCCCCATGTTGGGTTCTGTACTGACAGCTCAGAGCCTGGAGCCTGCTTTGGATTCTGTGTCTCCCTCTCTCTCTCTCTACCCTGTCCCTGCCTGTGCTCTGTCTCTCTCTCTCAAAAATAAATAAACATTAAAAAAAATTTTTTTTTAAACACAGGGAGGGAGACAAAACACGAAGAGACTCTTAAATATAGAGAACAAACAGGGTTGCTGGAGGGGCGGTGGGTGGGGCGATGGGCTAAATTGGTAAGGGGCATTAAGGAATCTACTCCTGAAATCATTGTTGCACTATATGCTAACTAACTTGGATGTAAATATTAATTAATTAATTAATTAATTAATTTTTTAAATTTAATTTAATTTTACAAAAGAGTAGAAAAACTAAGATGTCATAAGTACATCAATATTTGGCCAACTTATTTTATATTTTGGTTTTTTTTCATTATTTTATTTTTTTATGTTTATTTATTTATTTTGAGAGAGACAGAGACAGTGCAAGTGGGGAAGGGGCAGAGAGAGAGAGGGAAGAGAGAGAGAATCCCAAGCAGGCTCCACACTTCCAGCACAGAGCCCGATGCAGGGCTCGGACCATGAAGCTGTGAGATCATGACCTGAGGTGAAACCAAGAGTCAGACGCTTAACTGACTGAGCCACCCAGGCACCCTTATATTTTCCATTTTGTTTTGTTTATTTATTTATTTGGGGGGAGGGACTATGAGCAAGGGAGGGGCAGATAGACAGGGAAAGAGAATTGATGTGGGCCTCGATCTCATGGCCCTGGGTTCCTGGTATGAACTGAAACCAAGGGTTGGATGGTTAAGTGACTAAGCCACCCAGGTACCCCTTGTATTTTGTATTTTTGACCAAAAAAAACTTGAATATTTCAATCACTTACTAAGAAATACATAAAGTTAGAATAGACTTGTTCTTTCCCAGCCATAGTAGAATATGAATAAAAGAACCAAAAACTGACCAAAATTTGAAATCCCTCCCCCTACCAGAGAGGAAGGAGCCTGTGGACCCTGGGGATCAAGAATGCATACAAATTGGGTTTTATGAGGAAAATATTAGAGTTTCAGCACCAGAATAAATTCTCATTGTCATCTGGTCCGCATCCCAGCTTCAAGCACAGAAACACTTAAATCAGCCAATACAAAACCTTGATTCTAGAAAAGAGAGACTTTATAAACACAAAGCAAAGGTACTCTTATTACAATTCCACTTCTCACAAAGTTAGAAGAGACCTTCAGGGATCAGTAGTCATTCATTAATTCATGGAATATTTGAAACTCTGATTACTTTTTCCCATAGATATAAAAGATCCCCCCTTTTTTAAAAATAACTGTGAACTTCAATTGTGAAACAAGAAAGGTCTGTGATAGAGATGCTGTGTTCTTTCAACCTTTAAAAAATTTAGACATCAGGGGCACCTGGGTGGCTCAGTCGGTTGAGCGTCCGACTTTGGCTCAGGTCATGATCTCATAGTTCATGAGTTTGAGCCCTGCGTCGAGCTCTGTGCTGACAGCTCAGGGCCTGGAGCCTGCTTTGGATTCTGTGTCTCCTTCTCTCTCTGCTCCTCCCCTGCTCACACTCTGTCTTTCTCTCAAAAATAAATACAGATTAAAAAAAAATTGTTTTTAAATTTAGAAGTCATGGGGCATCTGTCGGTTAAGCATCCAACTTTGGCTCAGGTCATGATCTCACCGTTTGTGAGTTTCAGCCCCACGTCGGGCTCTGTGCTGACAGCTCAGAGCCTGGAGCCTACATCGGATTCTGTGTCTCCCTCTCTCTCTGCCCCTCCCCCTGCTCACACTCTGTCTTTCTCTTTCTCAAAAATAAACAAACTTTAAAAAAATTTTTTTGAATAAAAAATAAAAAATTCAGAAGTCATTTTGAGGTGCCTGCCTGGTTCAGTCTGTAGAACAGGCAACTCTTGATCTCGGGGTTGTGAGTTCAAACCCCACATTGGGCATAAAGATTACTTAAATAAATAAATACTTTAAAACATTTTTTAATGTTTTTGCAGTATATACTTGCTAAAATTAACCAGTGTCTCTTGCTAAAGACTCTTAGTGATTCCTCACTGAAGTTCTGTACCCCTGTGCGTTGTGGATACAAGAGTCTGCTCAAGGTCTGGCGAATTCAATTTACTTGTAAATGTTCCCATAAGGAACCATGTTACTCTTCTCTAACTACTCGGGATTTCACTGCTATTTTCACTGAAATCATTCTCACAATGAGCTCCAACTCTTTGTTGGGAATGACTGACAAAGTTAAAATTTTGGTGGCCTGGCTCTAAAGCTAGTGTTAATTAGGTTATCTCCTTACCAACTCCAATGAGTAATTACTGAGATTCCTATTTAGAAATCTTTCTTATTTTCAGACCAATGTAAAGCGGCCCAACCTACATCCCATACTAAGAAACGGGTGTCATCTACAGAATTGTCTTCTCGTGACAATAAATCTTTCTTAACTAGTGTTTTCTCTAAGCTCTCAACTGTCAATCCCGGGAGACACCAGGGAGACTTATCATGAGGCTCAAGATTCAGTCCTCTTAACCACCCCATAAACACTACTTCAGCTTTTAGTCCCTACCACCACGGCTACCATCAAGCAGTGCCACTGAATTATGCAAAACCTGTGGCATCTACAAGACACTTCCACCCTTCCCACAGGTATACCAAGGTACAGAGCTCCATGGTGAGCGATATCACACAGTTATTTCTTGCTCTTACCAACCACTCTCCCATCATCAAAGAGACAGATATATATCCACAGAACTGGGGAGGAAACACAGCTAGGGACAGACTGCAGACAGTATTCAAATTCACCCTTAGGATGAGCTCCTTCCCAAAAGTCACCTCAGTCTTCATGCAGATGCCCTCCAGGCTGCCTCCTCTGTGCTCAGACCAACACAGACACAACTGGCAGCGGGTGCTCTTTTGTCTAAACCCAGGCCCCAGGGCTCCAAGTTTTCATCAGAATCCATGGCAGGATAAAGAGGATTTCAATCCAACCGCTTCTGCAGCCACAAAGGAAAAATGAATACCAGAGTTTTAGAAACTTCAATCCCATATGCCAATATGCAAATGTCAGCCTTTGTCAATTTACAGAAGAAAAAATACAATGATTATGAGTGAAGAGAGCGGTTCATAAGCAAAGCATTGAATTGATGCAGCCAACTGAGGTCACGCTTAACAGGGCACAAGTTGCAAAAAAACTCTCTGGAATATGTAATTGGGCTTAGTGTTGACTGATAAGAAGTATGATAAGTACTTATGTCTGAAAGATGAGAGGAAATGTTAACTATTAATTGGATGACAGGAAAAAGAACACCATTGAGAGAAAAGAAAGAACATATTTTGTTCCATGTGCCATACATAGACAACAGTGAATAATATCAGGAATGAGAATGGATTTGAGAGCCCTTGGCAAATTGTAAATGCCATTCAAACAAAATATATTATTATGCAAATGCAAGATCTATGTTACAATACTTTGAAAATTAATCATTTCTCTCCACTCAGATTTAATAAAGTAAAAGATACCTAACAAATGTGGATACTGAGGAATAAAATGTAAGTGATCAGGGTTCATTTTCACTTATGTATGCCTAATTTTTCTGCCATTTAGCTCATAGATTATAAAAAGAAGGATTTACTTGGATTTACTTTTCCATAATGCTTAACCACACGTTACTTCTCTTCCTTTTCTTCTTTGTTTTAATCCAGCTCCTTCTCTCCCCACCTTGTTTAAAGAAAAAAAAGGCAAAACAAACTATGGTCCCACAAAAAAATGCCAAAGTCAGTTTTGCTACTCATTCTCACTGATTTACAAATTTCTATTTCTTTTCTTTTTTGCCAATTTCTTTCTTTCTTTCTTTCTTTCTTTCTTTCTTTCTTTCTTTCTTTCTTTCTTTCTTTCTTTCTTTCCTTCTCTTCCTTCCTTCCTCCCTTCCTCCCTTCCTCCTTTTACATTACTTCAACTCCTCAACTTCAACAACAGCCTGTGAACTCGTCTCCTGAGGCTCTGAGAGTACTTTCAGAGTCCTTTGAGGTTAGCTGTGATGCTCCCTGGGACACCTGGATTCCTACGAGTCACTAAGCATAATAATCATTATAACCTTCCAAAAATACAGGTCTCTTTTTATATAAATCATGTTAAAGGGCAGGAGCAGAGTAGTTGTTCAAGTAATTGGTTTTCCAATTAAAACCACAGTCTCCTATGCTAAAAAGTCACAATGTTGAAAATCATCCTGTCAAAACTGTCCTGGGCTCTAGATAAAATTTTTATTTTTAGCTCTGACAAATGTTAATTGAAATCAGTGTTAGCAATGCGGGTGGATCGATAAACTGGGGATTTGAAAGCTATCCCATTACAACAGGACAGCAACTGAGCAGCTGTCTTCAATATTGCAATTTTGGAAATCATCTTCTTCATGGACAATATTAAATTGTAATGGAACCACAGCACTGAAAGGAAATTTAGTGACTTAATAACTAACCCCTGATTTTATTTTATATTTTTATGTATTCAAAATAAGATTTCCTTTTATTGCATTTCATGTTTGAATAAATAATGCATTCACATGATTAAATAGTGCAAAAATACTCACTGAAGTGTCGTGCCCCCCTCCTTTCCATCATCGATAGCTCCCTTACACCCATATAGCCACCCTACCAGGCAACCCCTTTTTATCCTAACAAAAGCTGGTTCTGCCTAAATCACCAACACAGTTTGTTGATGAGATGAAGCTGAGTTCATTGCATCAGTGAGAGAGAGGACACCACAGCCCAAAGCTTTGTGGTGCCTCCTCAGAGAGGGGAAGGTAAGGTAAAAATTTATTGAGAATTGGAAGTTTGGTTTAAGGCTTGTCTTTTAAGGCTCAGACTTGACCGAGACTGGGTAAAGAATCACAATACAACAGTCAGGGATTGATGAAACAATCCAGGTGAGGATTTTGAGACTAAAAGATTCAGAACCCTAATGCACAAATGGTTGATGTTTTCCAATGAGGACTTGGGTCTTTTGAGAAGTTCCTGTAATGAGCCATCAAGCCATTTGCTTGGGAATGACAGTCCCAGAAGAGGAAAGAAATGGTACTGGAGAGAGTGGAAAAACAAAGTCATATCGATGGAGACCTGCGGTGGGGTTTGCATCCTCAGTGATCAGGCTCAATAAGGGAGTAAATCGTCTCCAGAGTTTCTCCATACAAGTAAGATCAAGCATTAATGTATATTCTTGTCCCTCTTCCCTTCTTTTCAACAAAAGATTATACATCACACACACTCTTCTGAATCTTGATTTTCTCATTTAACAATGTATCCTGAACATCCACGTCAGCACTGAAGAGTTTCTTCTCTCTTTAATACAGCTGTGTAATATTCTGTAGCACAGATGTACTACATTTAACAATCCTCTACTGTGCTGCTCCTAGACTTATAATAATACAAACAACGCAGCAGTGAATATCTTGTTACGGCTCTGATTTCACAATCTGAAGGATGAATTCTCAGAAGTGAGATTGATCAAAAGGTGTGTGCATTTGTAATTTCGATAGCTATTATGACCTGACCTCCACAGGGTCAGTGTCAATTTTGTCTTCTACCCCTCCCCCCCCTTTATAGACTAAGAAGATGGCAGCCCAGAGAGATCAAATCACCTGCTTAGTTCACCCAACTGTTAATCCATGTATGGCTCTCACACCTACATCTTCTAAACCCCAGCAGTGTTCCTATTCACCTGAATCTTTCCAAATATGAAGGTGGCCATTGCTGACCTCCAGGAATCCAATGGAAGACCTTTGAAACCTCTTGACCAGCATAGGCAAACCAAGAGCATTTCCTAATCTGTGCTTCCTAACCCAGTTGCCATAGCTGGGTAGATCCTACTGGAAGAAAAAGAGGGGGAAAAGAAATGCTTAAGTGGAAGGTGAGAAAAAGGAGAAAATAAAGCAGAGAAGGAGCAATAACATAAAAGTCACCTTGTGCTATGAAACAGATTGGCTGCATTCGTGTATGTGTCTTTAAAAATAGCAACCTCATTAAGAAATGCCGTAGTCATTTGCATTTTCAGACATTTAAGAACCTTCTCGGTTTAATACCGTCTCCATCTCTTGCCATCCAAGTTGGTTTTCCTTAAACTGTAGCTCCCAGAAATTAAAACCAGTAGGTACACTTTGGAAGCTGTAAAACTCCATATGCACAGATCATTAACAGACTTATTTGCTTGATCTGCCTCAGTCTGGCCTCCTAAACCTTGATTGCTTTAAACCAGCTCATCAAGAATCAACCCCCTTGATGACAGGTAGTTTGGCCAAAGGACAAAAAAAAAAAAAGCCATAGAACACCTAATCTCCTATGACATCCAAATATCTTTGCTTATATGGTCCTGCTTAAGTCCAAAGCTAACGGTAATAAAGTATGTATTTCTCCCTTGCCAAAAAAAGGTGGAAATAAATGCTGAGTATTTTACACAAAATAGGCACATAGTAAATGCTGGGTGATAAGGTGTTTAAAGCAATCAAAAATAAATGTACACAGCATTATTAGTGACCAACATTTTTTTTTTTTAAACGAAGCACTGTCAGTTGGCACACACCTGTTTGGGAATCATTTGACACAGGAAAAAGGAAGGTGAGGGAATGCACATGTGTTGACTACTGACTGTCTATGGTTCACCAGACTCAAGAATCTTTTCTTTTTAAGTTTTATTCATTTATTATTTCTGAAAGAGAGAGAGGGCACAAGTGGGGGAGGAGCAGAGAGAGAGGGAGACACAGAATCCGAAGCAGGCTCCAGGCTCTGAGCTGTCAGCACAGAGCCCGATGCAGGGCTCGAACTCATGACCCGCGAGACATTGGCCTGAGCTGAAGCTGAATGCTTATCCAACTAAGCCACCCAGACACAAGATTCTTATCCTAAAATGCAGCTGACGTGGTTCTAAGTAGGAGCTGAGGCCCCAAACCCACTGAGTCTCCATCCCACCCTGTAAGCCCTTTTGAACTCTGGGGAAGATTGACATGCAGAGAAGCAGAGAAGTTGGAGAGATTCTCCATGTTTTGAGGTGGGGGAAGACATCCCAACCATATTGATATAAAATGCAACCTCTGTGCATCTGTCTGTAGATCAAATGCTCAAAGACAGGGACTGCCTTGTGCCAACGGAGCAACCAACCTAAAGCACCTGATTTTTCCAGTTGAAACCCAAATATCTAAAAAACAAACAAAATATTTTAAGATGTAACACAATAATTGGAAAATAATTCTGAAGGTAACACCCCTTCTCTCTTCTAGATACAATCAGGCTCTAAATTGAGGGTTATGACTTCGACGGGAATTCTGCAGCTAATCTAATTTTCTCCAGGCTCGAGATCTCCAAAATACCTGGTTTTAATTATTATGCATGTTCTAGTTTGGAAAATTAATTCAGTTTGCTGTGATTCCTCACTTTAATGAACAGAGGAGGAAGGAAAATGCAGAACTTCACACAGAGAGAAAAGGTGTTAATTTCTTAAGGTATCAACCAGTCCGAGAAAAACAAGTTGCCTGTACTTTTCATATGTAAGCCTCAAGATGTGATTTCACAGTGAGGAGACGTCATGTCTGTGTTGTGTGGAAGTTTTCCTATTACTTTCTGGTCTCATAAACTTCCACACCTTTCACACGGATAGCTTGAAAATCACCTTGTCAAGCTTTGTTCCTTTAAATATCTAAGTAATGCAGGTAATTCCTCAAGATACAAACACTGGTTTTTAGGTGTGTAGATTACATAAAGTCTGTTATCGCTTTTAGTCATTCCACTGCTTTCAAAACCTGCAGCAAAAGCAGATTTTAGAAAAAGAATTTCGATCCCATGTATGTAAAAACATTGATAAAAATAAAAGCTCAGTATATATTTACACATGTGTGCAAATCTAAGGGAGCCATCTGCAAGAAAACAGTCTGAACCTTACTGTTAAAAAGAGACAGGAGAGGAGCACCTTCCCCAGGTGGCTCAGTGGATTGAACATCTGACTCTTGATTTTGGCTCAGGTCATAGGATCAAGCCCCACATCAGGCTCCGCATTGAGAGTGGAGCCTGCTTGAGATTCTCTCTCTTTCTCTCTCTCCCTGTCTCTCTCTCTCTTTCTCCCTTTGCCCCTCTCCCCACCCCCTCAGATAAAGACAGATGATAGACAGACAGGCAGGAGAATTAGAAGGGGTATACTTTTCATGTTAACTCTGTGTACTTCAGCCACTATCTGAATTTTTAATACAGTGAGAATATATTCATGTGTTACCTGTAAGGAATTCTCTAAAGGAAAAATTATTTGATTAAATTTGCTATAAAATAAATTTTCAAGCTATGCTGCAAATCTGGATGCTACATTATAGACCCCTAAGAGTGCAACCTCCCAGAAAACTATTTTATTTTATTTTATTTTATTTTATTTTATTTTATTTTACTTACTTAATTTTATCTTTGCAGGTAGAGATATCATTGGTGTCCAAGGGAAAAATCCAAGAAAAGAGTCTTTCTAAACAAATTTTTGGAAAAGTTCAGCTGCTATAAACATCAGCTGCTTTCGTCACTTGTGTTTTCTGGCAGCAAAAGAGGAATATTATCCAACGTAAGTGCTTTCCACTTGTCTTCTCTTTTTACACAGTAGAGATCCTGTACAATCAATTCCAATCAAGTTTGTTCCTTTTGGATTCTTTCAAAGAATGTTCTTTTTCAAAGCCAATATATTTGTGCTATTAACCTTTGAACATCCCTTTGCCCGGGTCCCACATCAGATTGAATTCTGACCACTCACTCCTCAACCTATGGCTTCTCTCTCATTGCTTTGCCTGGCTTCCGTCCAAGTTTCCAAGCACGGAGCCCTCAGTCAAACACTGGCAAGCCTATACAAACTGTTCCAAGAAAACAAGCCTTTAAAAGCACTTCCCTGTATTTGATTAGGAAACCTACTTACTCCTCTCCTCCAAGGGCAAATTAAATTGAGAAATCCTGTAGGCAACCATCTAATTCAATTCAGCCGGGATTCATTGAGTCTTGGTATAGTGAAGACACTCTCCTAGATACTGTGGCATTTACAATGACAAGAGAACACTCCTGTCCTCAAGCAGTTGACCATCTAGCAAAGGCAAATCAGCATCTTTCAACCCCCTGGTTTCTCCTCCATGAGAATGATCTGCATACTCAGAGGATTGGGACCTTTGGAGATTTTGTGTGTGCGATTAAACATGCGTAAGATTTCCCATTTTAACTATTTTTAGGTGTACAATTCAGGGGCATGAAGGACCTTCGCCATGCTGTGTAAACCATCACCACCATCCGTTTACAGAACTTTTCAATCATTCCAAACAGACGCTCTGTGGCCGTTAAACAAACGCTTGCCTTCCCCGCCCCCACCTCTTAGCCCCTCCTAACCTCCATTCCACCTCTGTCTCCATGAATTTATCTGTTTTAAGTACCTCATGTAAGTGGGATCAGACAGTATTTGTCCTTTTCCATCTGGCTTCCTTCATTTAGCATAATGTTTTCAAGGTTTATCCATGTGGTAGCACGGTGTCATAATTTTCTTCCTTCTTGAGGCCAAATAATATTCCATTGTCTATGAATGTTTATCCATTCATCTGTTGATGGACACGTGTTTTACCTTCTGCTTGGAGATTTTCCATTAAGTAAATCTTTCTTTTTTCAGATTTCTACAAACCCTATGTTTCGTTTCATTTGAAAGACTCAGATTGATCTTTTTCATGTGCCCTCGGTCTCTCTGATATGATTATGACACTCTCTAGAATATAAAGCAAGTCACTGTCACAAAAGAGTAAAACCACATGCTGGGGGGGGGGGGGGGGGGGGCTTCAGTTTTAACAGGGACATCTTCTTCTGCTGGTGCTGATTCTCCCACCTTCCAGACACACACACGCACATGCGTGCACGCACATGCGCGCAATGTCCAGGGAAAGGCTGTCAGACTTTGTTTTATCATTGAAGAACGAAAGCGTTTTCCACTGGGGTGTGACACCAGAAAAAAGCTGCAAAGTGTGAAAGGTGTTATCTGTTTCTCTCCCAGCTTCCTGAGTTTGACCAACCCTGTTATTAAGAGACTGAGAATTATAATGTAGAAGAATACTGTTTAGAGATTTTTTTCTTCTGTGAGATTTTCAAGACAAAGCACAATTGCTCCATGACCCAAATGACACAGTGTGCCTCACAGCTGGGAAGGCTCTCACGCTTCTGAAAATACACAACTTTATGGATTTTGAAGACTCTGAAGACAATTCCCAAGCACAGACAGAGCTGTCCTCCTGATGGGAAATGGCAGGGGTTCTCCCATCGTCTAGCAGCTTTGTGGGCCAGAGACAGCTAGAGTAAGAGCCCGAGAAAGGGCAGACGTGGCATGGTGCCCACAGGTGACAAACTGCTGGGTGGACACATGGAGGCATCTTTGGGGAAATTACTGGTAAATACCTTGAGGAGAAATGGGATTCTGCCATCACGGACAGGGACTATTACCTGATATTACACTGTCTTCGGTACAAATAGAAGTGCCTCCGGGTCCACTTTACCCCCAATTCTGGCATTTAACCATCCAATTCCGAGCCTGGGTATGAATCCAGGTAAATGTTTACACAGACCTTCTGAGAAAATTGTGGGTCCCCATGCCAGCAATCTAAAGACCATTATTTTTCAGAGTCCTGTACTAAATCTGCTCTAAATGACAATACAGTGACCAGCTGTTGATGTTATTGGTTACATGGAAAATAGGAGATCTGATGGAAATGGTATTAGGGTGAACATAATTTATTAGTGTGTGATGAATAATTACTTACAAATCTAAAAGGGGCTCTTTAAAGACATGACCTTTAACAGGCTTCCTGTTTCTGCAAAAGGCATACTATATGCCTTGCATATAAGGTAAAGTATGGTCTCAAACTATTTCTTAACTAAATTGTGAGTGACTTTTTATTCAAGTCTAAACCATTGTATGTCACATGATAGGGCATTCTCTCAGTTGTTGTTGTTTTGTTTTTTAAGATTTTAAGTAATCTCTACACCCAATGTGGGGCTCGAACTCATGATGTCAAGATCAAGAGTCCCACGCTTTACCAACTGAGCCCACCAGGCACCCCAGCTATTGTTTTATACAAATAGTGAGAGTAGACAAGGTCGTGCTGTGGTAACAAATTAGCATCAGAGTCTTCTTGGCTTAACACAACTTGTTTATTTCTTGCTCACACTACATGGCCCCCATGGGTTGACAGACCTCAATTCCATATGGTCACTCTGGAATCCAGGACAACACAGCCTCTGCTATCTTGTTAGGGCACCACATGGAATGTGAGGCTTGCCAACAACAGTACTAGAAGTTTGCCCATGGACTTTGCTCAATCCCGTGCCAGAAAGAGACATAATCACTTGCCCCTCACATTGCATTGGCCAGGACTCTCACCAAATCTCATCTCATTGCAAGAGGGCTAGGAAATGTAGGAAAAGATATGTCGTATTTGGCGAGCATTATAGTCTCTGCCACTATAGCCTGACATGACCAAAGTCAGTGTTAGTTTGGGATGTATAAGGGTACTTAGCTGAGGTTCAACCGGGTGGCTCAGTCTGGTGTCTGACTTCAGTTTAGGTCATGATCTCACAGTTTGTGAGTTAAAGCCCTGCATCGGGCTCTCTGCTGTTAGCTTGGAGCCCGCTTCAGATCTTCTGTCCCTCTCTCTCTCTCTCTCTGCACCTCCCCTGCTCACTCTATCTCTCAAAAATAAATAAACATTTTTTAAAAAGAATACTCAGCTGAAAATACTAGAGAGTAATAAATTTAACACAAATTCAATAGGATGTTTTGGTAAACCAGCATTTGAAACCTTTGAAAGACTCACACTGAGTGGTTATGTTGTACAGATCTCAACAACACACTGAGAATACATTTTTTTCATAACTTTTTCAATGGTAAGCAAATGGGTACTTGTGACCCAACCACTGATGGCATCATATAAGCATTTAGAAAGGTGACATCTTCAGTAATCAGATGAGGTGGATTAATGTAGGCAGATGACAAAGTGTCCTTAGAAAAAGATGAGCCTAGAAAAAAACAACGTCTTTAAAATAATCTCCTTTTACAGATCTATTGTTAAATTTATAGCATAAGCAAATTAATATTAAATATTATAGCTACAGAGCTGACCATTTGATTAATACCTTAAACTTCATATGCTCAGCTTGGCCTTCAAATCGTTTTTATGTTTTTAAAGTTTACTTATTTATTTTGAGAGAGTCAGAGAGATTGCAAGCAGAGGAGGGGCAGAGAGACAGGGAGAGAGGGAGAATCAAACAGTCTCCACTAGGTAAGTGCAAAGAGCCTGATGTGGGGGCTCAAACTCACCAACTGAGAGATCATGACCTGAGCCAAAATCAAGAGTTAAGTGCTCAACCGACTGAACCACCCAGGTGCCCCTGCCTTCAAACCCTTTTTAAATTCCTCTCATTAGAAAATGATGAATATTGCCCTAAATTTGTGCTTCTACAGTTTATAAAGTAGATGAAAGAGACTACGAGGGAGAATTCTAACACACTGATTTAAGGAAGCAGCGCTATGGACCGCAGCATGTTCTCATCCGCTGAAATTCACCTGAGTAAAGAAGTTGTAAGATGAGTTTGAATTCTGAACCACACAGCCTAGTATTGACTGCATGCCATCCAGATTTATGCCCCCCCCCACCCCCGCTTCCCTTCAGATTGCAACGTCCTGCCTCCCGGAATGGCTGTGAATGGGCAGGAGTCAATGGGCAGGATTGATCTAGTTCAATTATCTTTTTACCCCAGGGGCCTTGGCACGGTCCTGGGTGCCAAGCAAGCCCTATTCTATTAATATTTCTGAGGTATTTGCAGGAGTTGCTACTGGCAATGTCACAACAGCAGCCATTTGAGATAATGAATAAATTTCAAAGTCAGTAGTCAAATTGACTGCCAAGTAATTTGAAAATGCCACAGTGGCATGCGTTTTTATCATCCTCATTATCCATCTCTTCTATCTTCTCTTTTCTCAAATTTATTTTACTCTGTTTCATTGGTTTCAAAGAGTCACCCTCCTGAGTAATTTTCTCTTAAAAGGAGGCCAAAAGGAGGAAAGAAATTAATATTTTCAACAGTGACTCAGCAAGTTTTGGGTTGTTGTTTTTTTCCCAATTGTAAGCAAAAGATCAAAGAATGTTTTAAAGTTAAAATAAAACCATTTGACTTCTGCGACTCGGCAAAATAAATCACGTTCAGTGTAAGACATTGTGTTAACAGGAACACAATTTTTTTTTTCATTTATCAGTATTTTCTCAACTTACCAACAGATCAATGCTTGGGTCGTAATTTAAGATCTATGTCTTTAAAAACTGTAGGATCTAAGGACATAGCCAAGAGAAAGAGACAGAAAGAGAATACTGATTAATAAATACTACATGTGCTAAATACTGATATAAACTCCAGACAGTAATCTCTGGGTTTCCCCCATGTTTACCTGAGGAAGGTAAAAGAATTGTTGGCATTCTGGTCACTAGCAAAATTCATTTAGGGGTTCCTGGGTGGCTCATTCAGTTGAGTGTCCAACTCCTGAGTTTGGCTTAGGTCATGATCTCATGGTTATGAGATCAAGCCCCACCTCAGGCTCTGCATTGAGCATGGAGACTGCTTAAGATTCTCTCTCCCTCTCCCTCTGCCCCTCCCTTGCTCACACTTGGTCATGATCACTCTATGTCTCAAAAAAAAATAATAATAAAAGGAAGAAAGAAAAGAATCTGATGTTGAAATGGATACCAATGACCTGGGCCCTCATCCCAATTGCATCGAGTTATCCAAATACTAATAGAGTGACTTTGGACAAATTACTCAGTCTCTCTTAGCTGCATTACTCATCTGAAACCTCGGAACAGGGTTACCAGATAAAATACAGAACACCTAGACAAATCTGAATTCCAGTTAATCAATAAATAATTTTTTACTATAAATATGTTCTGTGCACTCCTGGCAAAGAACATGGAAATGCAGTATCATACAATTGTGCATATGAAATGCAAATTTAATTGGGTGTCCTCTATTTTTATTTGCTATTTCTGGCGACCCTACAAAAAAGTAACAATCCATAAGGCATTTAGGTGAGGGTTCAATAAGTCTCTATTTCCTAGAGCCTGTACTAGTGAGCTTTTCGATTATTTAAAGTCTCCTTTGATACTGACACTAATCCAATGAACAATGTAAAATTATTTTCATTTTCCAGATCAGCAAAAAGACTGAGATCGTGACTTAGTCCAAAGTTACACAGTTGTAATGGGAGAGGCAAGATTCAAGATGGAGCTGTTTAGCGCCAAAGCTGAGAAATGTAACCTCTCTGTTGCCACACCATGGCAGACTCTAAGCCAAGGGTGGGTGATGGTCCATGACCAAAGACACAGAGACAGTGAACAAGACTGGGTTTATGGTGGGAACTTATGTCCTGGGAGCCCTGCACTGGCAGACTGAACAAAGCACCTGCTGCTAGAATCTATGTGCAGCAAGCTTTTATAGTGTAGCAGCTAGCCTAGCTACTATCTCTAGCCCCTCCCCTCCTTGCACGCAGTGTTCCAAGGAGATCAAGGCCTGCCATCTGGACATTGTTTGTTACAAAGGAGACACTCTAGGGGCGCCTGGGTGGTTCATTCAGTTAAGCATCCCACTCTTGATTTCAGCTCAGGTCATGATCTCACCGTTCGTGCACTGACAGTACAAAACCTGCTTGGGATTTTCTCTCTCTCCCTCCCTCTCTGTGCCTCCCCCACTCGTTCTCTCTTTCTCTCTCTCTCTCTCTCTCTCAAAATAAATAAAAACTTTAAAAAAATAAAAACAAAGGAGACACTCTGGTTGGCCACCCTGGAGCCTGACTTTGAATGCTAAACAACACATTCTTCTACACATTCTGCTTGATGGGAATATAGAAGGAGGACAGGATCTCTACATTCTCAAGATGGTGATTAACAAGGGCATGAGGGTGCCTGGGTGGCTCGGTTAACCAAGAGTCCAACTCTTGGTTTAGGTTCGTGATCCCAGGGTTGTGGGACCGAGCCCTAAATTGGTCTCTGCACTAAGCGTAGAGCCTGCTTAGGATTCATTCTCTCTCTCTCTCTCTCTCTCTCTCTCTCTCTCTCTCTCCCTTTGCACCCCCCCCCAACTCGTGTGCTCACTCTCTCTCTCAAATAAAAAATTAAAAAACAAGGACATTCAGGGCATGCTTGTACAAACCAGCCTTCTAGCATGTACTATACAACCTCTATCCAGTGGGTTCTGAAATTTTAGCATGCATCGGAATTACTAAGAGAGTCTGTTAAAACCAGATTCCTGGACCCAGACTCTAAGTTTCTGATTCAGTAGCTCTGAGTAGGGCTTAATAATCTACATTTTTCACACATTCCCAGATGTTGCGGACGCTGCTGGCAGGGACTATACTTTGAGAACGCCCGTCTCCTGCTGCAGCGCTGTGTGGTAACAACTGTGACTGCCCCTATAAATAAGAGTGACATGCCACCACTCATGATGAGCCACAAAAGAACTCCAGTGCCCAATTATCACCTACCATTTTGTTTTGCTTTGTTAGTTGATGGGTTTTTTTTTAACTATCATTACTTTATTGTTACAATTATTTTCACATCTTTCAGATCTAATAATTTTTGTACTATCCTTTTTTTATTAAAGCATAACTGAATGTAACATTTTATTTGTTTTGGGTTACAACATAATGATTTGACATTTGTATACATTGCAAAATGATCACCACAGTAAGTCTAGTTACCATCTGTCACCATGTAGAGTTATAAAGTTTTTCCTTTTTTTGAGACAGAGAGAGAGAGAGAGAGTAAGCGTGCATGCACACATGTGCGAGAGCAGGGGAAGGGCAGAGGGAGAGGGAGAGAATCTTGAGGAATCTCAACACCCAGCACAGAGCCCAACACAGGGCTTGATCTCATGACCCTGAGATCATGACCTGAGCTGAAATCAGGAGTCAGACGCTCAACTGACTGAGCCACCCAGGTGCCCCTAAAGTTTTTCTTATGATGAGACTTTCAAGATCAACTCTTTCAAATATGCAATATAATATTATTGACTATAGTAACCATACTGTACATTACATCCCCATGATTTATTTATTTTATAACTGGATATTTGCATTTCTTCATCCCCAACCCCCCTCTCCTCTGTCAACCACCAATCTGTTCTCTACATCTAGGAGTTTTGTTTTGTTTGTCCGTTTGTTTTGTTTTTTAGATTCCACATATAAGTAAAATCATATGGTATTTGTCTTTCTCTGTCTGACTTCTTTCTCTGTCTGATTTAGCGTAAGTCCATCTAGGTCCATCCATGTTGTTGCAAATGGCAAAACTGCATTCATTTTTACAGGCATAAAAAGTAATATTCCATTATACACACACACACACACCACATCTTCTTTATCCATTCACCCATCATTGGACACTTAGGTTGTTTCCATATCGCAACTACTGTAAATAATGCTTCAATGAACACAGCAGTCCATATATCTTTACAAATGAGTGTTTGCATTTTCTTCAGATAAATACCCACAAGTGGAATTATTGGATCATATGGTAATTCTCTTTAATTTTTTGAGGAATCTCCATACAATTTTCCACAGCAGCTGCACCGATTTACATTCCCACCAACAATGCATGAGCGTTCCTCTTTCTTCACATCCTTGCCAACACTTGTTATTTCTTGTTTTGGGGGTGGGTTTTTTTTTTTTTGATACTAGCCATTCTGACAGGTATGAGGTGGTATTTCATTGTGTTTTGATTTGCATTTCCCTCATGATTAGTGAGGTCAAGCATCTTTTCAGGTATCTATTGGCCACCTGTAGGATTTCTTTGGAAAAATGTCCATTCAGGTCTACTGCCCATTTTAAATTAGATTATTTGTTTTTTAGGGGGCTGAGTTGTATGAATTCTTGATATATTTTAGAAATGAACCCTTTATCAGATATATGATTCACAAACATCTCTTACTCAGTAGGTAGGCTTTTAATTTTGTCAATGGTTTCCTTCACTGTACAGAAGCATTTTAGTTTGATGTAGTCCCAGCTGTTTATTTTTGCCTTTGTTGCCCTTGCATCTGGAGTCAGGTCCAAAAAACCAACACGAAGACCAATGCAAAGACCCCTACTGCCTATGTTTTCTTCTAGAAGTTTTATGGTTTCAAAAGTTACATTCAAGTCTTTAATCCATTTTGAGTTTATTATTGTATATAGTGCAAGAAAGTGGTCCAGTTTTATTCTTTTGCATGTTGCTATCCAGTTGCCCCAACACCTTTTACTGAAGACACCATTCCTTCCCATTTGTATGTTCTTGACTCCTTTGTTGTAAATTAGCTGACCATATAGGCGTGGGTTTATCTCTGGGCTCTCTGTTCTGTTCCATTGATCTACATCTCTGCTTTTATGCCAATACCATATTGTTTTAACTCCTATGGTTTTGGAGTAGAGTTTGGGATCAGGGAACACGAAGCCTGTAGCTTTGTTCTTTATAAAGAATGGCTACTAAGGATTTTTGCGGTGCCTTGCAAATTGTAGAATTGTTTGTCCTATCTGTGACAAAAATGCCATTGGAATTTTGATGGCGATTGCAATGACTCTGCAGATTGATTTGGGTAATGTGGACATTTAAACAATATTAATTCTTCCAATCCTTGAACACAGAGTATCTTTCCCTTTATTTGTGTCTTCAATTTCCTTTCATCAATGTCTTACAGTTTTCAGAATACAGGTGTTTCACCTCCTTGGTAAATTTCTTCCTAGCTCTTTTATCCTTTTGGATGCAATTGTAAATGGGATTGTTTTCTTAATTTTTCTTTCAGATACTTTGTTGTTAGTATATAAAGATGAAACAGACTTTTGTATATTGATTTTGTATCCTACAACTTTACTGAATTTATCTATTAGTTCTAACAGTGTTTTGGTTGATCACATTCAAAGTCCTGTTTCCAGCCATTCTGCAGAGGAAAAAAAAAAAAGTTCTCTAGGATTCCAAGAGGTTCTCCGGTTTTTGTACAAACTAACTTGCAGCCAAATGAGTCTAACTAATAGAAACTACTGGAATCTTTTCTCTATCCCCTTGTCCTTTTGATTCTTTGGAAAAGAGGTAAATTTCCATGGATTTCTGTTTGCAATAATATGTGATCTAATATGCTAGTATTCAGAGAGTGGTCTGTGGACCAGAAGCATCAGCATCAAGTGAGAGCTTGTGAGAAATGCAGAAAAGCGCCTCCACCCCAGACTTACTGAAACAGAATCAGCATTTTAACAAAATTGCCAGGTGATGCACACATACATTAAATTTAAGAAACCTCATCTGAATAATTTTAAAACTCTCCCATGCGAAGCATCTAGAGGAGGTTGACAGCAAAATTCCACTTAAATGCATGACCAAGGACACAAAAGTGAGAGAAAACGCCAAAAATGAAGAGGAACACTAAAAAACTGAAATTTCATCAAAGCTGAATGGTAAGTGGGAGCTGAATCTTCAATGACACCAGGAAACAAAGGAAGAAGGGCAGTAACCTAAGGATTTGCGTATTAACAGCCATAAAGAGATGAGCTTTGGCCCCAGGCAAGGTAGGTTGGTGGAACAGACTCCACACTAAGCTGGGATCCTCAAAGGGACCCACTCTCAGCAAGGACTGGATTAGAAAGAGATCCTCCCAACCATCAGTACCATCAGAACAAAAGAACAAACGTATTGGTTGAAGTAACACACAGAATTTTGGGAAATGGATCCCATAACACACAGTCTGAACAGCATCTTTGAAATCTAAAGAGAAAACCAGTTAAGAGGAAGACAGATGGGGTGGCACCTGGGTGGCTCAGTCCTGATCTTGCAGTTGTTCAGTTGGAGCCCCGTGTCAGGCTCTGTGCTGACAGCTCAGAGCCCGGAGACTCTTCAGATTCTGTGTCTCCCTCTCTCCCTGCCCCTCCCCCACTTGCTCTCTGTCTCTCTTTCCCACTTGCTCTCTGTCTCTCTTTCTCTCTCAAAAATAAATAAACATTAAAATTTTTTTTTAAAAAAAGAGGAAGACAGAGGGGGGAAATGACAGAGGACAAACCAGAATAGGTGGAGAGACGCAAACCATAAACATGAGGTAAACAGGAGTGGAAGAGAGAATGAGAAGGTCCAACGTGCACCTTTTAAGAGACTAGGAGGAAAGAACAGAGGAAATGGGAGAGAGGCAATATTGACAAAGATAACGGCTGTGAATTTTTCACAACTGGTAAAAGCCGCAAACTTAGTTTCAGGAACCACAATGAGTCCCAAGTAGAATACTGCTAAATCTATATATCAACCCTCATGGTGAAATGACAAGAAACCAAGGACAAAAAGTGACAAGGCCAGTCACTTCTATTTACAAAGCAACACTAATACTGATGACAGGCTTCTTGATAGTAGTGACAGGAGAAAGTAATTCAATAATATCTTCAAAGTGCTGAGGGAAGAGAGCCATCTTTCTATAATGTTAAATGCAGCCAAACCATCATTAAAGAATGGGAGTAATACAAAGACATTTTTCGGGCATCTGGGTGGCTCAGTCAGTTAAGTGTCAACTCATGAGTTTGACTCAGGTCATAATCTCATGGTTTGTGAGATCGAGCCCCATGTCGGGCTCTGTGCTGACAGTGCAGAACCTGCTTGGGATTCTCTCTCTCCCTCTCTCTTTGCCTCTCCCCTTCTCTCTCTCTCTCTCATTCTCAAAATAAATAAATAAATTTTAAAAAGAAGACATCTTCAGACAAATAAAACTGGAAGAAAGCTCTCCATGTTCTTCCTTATTAACGATACAATAAAACTACCTCTCACAGCTTAGTGAAATCAACAAAATTCTATTCTTTAAACCTATATCACCACCCCCCAAAAAAGGTGTTTATGATTCTCTCCATCCATGCCCATTATCACCGTCTATGAGAAGCCACAAGGCATCAGGAAATGACTTTTGAAGACAAAATGGTGATTCCTGCACTGGGCAGTGTCTCTGATTGAAATTGTCTCCTTGTGGACTCTTGATGCTGAGACAGCAAATCTGCATTCAAATTGTAGCCCAACCACCAAGGGGCTATGCAACTTTGGACCATCCACTCTGGTTTGTTGTGTATAGATGGAGGTAAGTGGGCTGACTATTTTCACATCTCCAATCTCCATTCCTCTGCAGTTTGCCCTGCACCTTCCTGAAGGTTGGGAATTGGTATCCACCCAGAGCCACACACAGTCAAGGTAGTTGGAATAGTCTCATTTTCACTGCAAAGATCTCAAACCTAAAATCTAAGCTCAACAAATAGATTGGCAGACCAGAAAGTGTTTAGACCAAATTCTCATTAAAAAAAATAAACTCCTGGGCGCCTGGGTGGTTCAGTCGGTTAAGTGTCCGACTTCGGCTGAGGTCATGATCTCATTGTTCAGGAGTTCGAGTTCCGCATCAGTCTCTGTGCTGACAGCTCAGGGCCTAGAGCCTGCTTCGAATTCTGTGTCTTCCTCTCTCTCTCCCTGCCCTTCCCCCACTCATGCTCTGTCTCTTTCTCTCTCTCAAAAATAAATAAACATTAAAAAAAAAAAACTCCTAAACGTTCAAAACTCCAAATCCGTTCTCTCCCCCACCCTCCACCCCGCACCCATACCAGAGTATCACAACTCTTCTGGGTCTTGACACACATTTCAGCTGAGGAGACTCACCAAGACTCCTACGAGTCTGGAATTTCTCCAGCAGCCTCAGCTTGTCCTTCTAAATACCTCTGCACTTTCTTGGTGTTTCACGTTTACCACTCTCTGACTTCCAAAAGAGAAGGAAAAGATGATTTATCATCTTTCCTTTAATGACCACAAGAAATATTGAATTCTTCTGGCCCAAAAGAACATTTCCCACAGGGCATCATCTTAAATCTTAATTACAAGTTTATGTATTATTCAGGCAATGCTAGAAACTTAGCTTTGGGTCAGCATTATACTATCAGTCTTCATTCCCTCTCATTAGTCTTTCCCGCCTCACTTCCAAACGATGGCCATTCCAGTCTTGTTGCTTCTTTAATTACACTTCAGTTAGAATCAGCTTTCCCCTAGAGCGCCCAACTTTCTCTGCCAGAACACCCACGATTTCTCAACCAAAGGGCTTGACTCTCTGCTGGGCTCCTTGCTGGGATGTATTAGGGGATGCAAACAGGCTATTCATCACCCCCCGGAAATCCAGTAGAAGTGACATCTCATAGAAAAGGATCATCAGGTTAATACAAAGATAGTACTTTTCTTGTGGTGCCCACACACATAGGCACACACACCATGCAGACATTCACACATATATACCACCATACACACACACTTGCCCAAACATTAAAATAAGGCCAGACAATTCTTCACCAGTTGCTCAGAGATGCTATTGGCTTCATCAAAAGTTCTAAGATTTGACAAGTAGCTACTACTTACTAAGCGCTGTGTGCAGGTGATTTGACTATACACCATTGCCATTTCACCCTGCTGCATGTACCACTTCGTTGCTTCTCCTTCCCGGTTCCAAAGGCTCTGGGCATCTTCGTCCCTCACCTGCCATGAGATCTTTGTGAATGAGTCTTTTTCTTCTTCCTGTTGTGCCCAGGTGTGATGAACAAACACCCCAGAGCGGTGAGATCATGACCTGAGCTGATGTCAGACCCTTAACCAACAGCCACCCAGGCGCCCCAACATACCCACTCTCTTAATTACGTCTTTTGAATGAGCGGAGGTTCTTAATTTTAATGAAGCTCAATTTATCTTTATCTCTTTTCCTTGATGTTTCAGCGCTTTTTATGTCCAGTTTAAGAAATCTTGCCTAGGGGCACCTAGGTGGCTCAGGCAATTTGAGTGTACAACTCTTGATTTCAGCTCAGGTTATGATCTCATGGTTATGAAATCAAGCCCTGCGTCCAGCTCCGTGCTGGACATAGAACCTGCTTAAGATTCTCTCTCCCTCTCTCCTTCCCCCACTCTCTCTCTCTTTCCAAAAAAAAAATTTTTTTTTAAGGAAATCTCACCTACTCCATGGTCATCTTCCTTTGTTATATTTTAGAAGCTTTATTGGTTTACCATTCACATTCAGAGCTATGACCCATCTTGCATTAATCTGGTGTAAGGTCAAGTTCAAGATTTTTTTTTTCCCAACTAGGTACTACTTTCTCCAGCACCATTTATTGAAAAGTAATCTTTTCTCCATTGAATTGCACTGTCAACTTTATTGTAGATCAAGCCACCATACATGTATGTATCTCTTGGACTCTATCTCTCCTATTGGTCTATGTGTCCATCCTTGCATCAAAGTATTACATCCATGAAATGAGATTAACTTGTGTGTCTGATAAATATAAACATTTACCTCTGCACATCTTCCTACTTCACTTCTAACCCCTTTAATGGGCCACCCACTGCGCCACCCAGGCGCCCCAAGATTTTATTTTTAAGTAATCTCTACACCCAACGTGAGGCATGAATGTACAGCCCCAAGACCAAGAGTCCCATGCTCCACCCACTGAGGCAGCCAGACGCCCCCCTCTTGGCTTCTTTTGGAGAAAACTGAGAAGACTGGATAACTGAAAAACAAATTATTTTTAAGTGAATATGACTGAGATGGAAATGACAGAATGAGAAAAACAGTACTACCTTGACACCTCAAAGTCCCTAGCAATCAATTATCTACACGTTTAGGATTTTATCCATGATGAAAAACAGTCAAGACCTCGCATGAATTGCTATTTGGAAAAACTGCTGTGGTAACTACTACATATACATTGTTTTCAGGGTCTGCTGAATACCCAAAACTCCGAATATGAAAAGAGATTTTAAAAAATAATGAAAAAATTGGGGCGCCTGGGTGGCTCAGTCAGTTAAGCGTCCGACTTCGGCTCAGGTCATGATCTCACAGTTCGTGGGTTCGAGCCCCGCGTCGGGCTCTGTGCTGACAGCTCAGAGCCTGGAGCCTGTTTTGGATTCTGTGTCTCCCTCTCTCTCTGCCCCTCCCCTGTTCACACTCTGTCTCTGTCTCAAAAATAAATAAACATTAAAAAAATAATAATGAAAGACTAGAAGATACAAAGCACAGGCACGTACTTATATGCAAACTTATAGATACACATAGTTTTGTTCTATCAAGAGGCAACAGAATAGATGAAGCAAAAGCAATTTAGAAGAAATGTTCCCGAGAAGAAGAAAGTCTTGAGTCCACAAATCACACTGACTAAACTGATGGAAAGCAGCTCTTGAACTACAAAGAAATGAACTGAGAAAGTCATCAGAAATTAAAAGAAAGTTCAGAAATGTGGCTCATCGCATATATAATACACAAAACTCAGTGACTCCCTTATATAAGAAAGGTAGCACATTAGAAAATGGAATTTTCTATGGAGATGTTCCTTCTGCAGTCACATATATGCACAGATACATAAAAATGTCATTAACATGACAGTAAATCCAGGCTAATAAAGATATAGCATAGCCATAGTGAGAGTAAGAACTGGTTGTTGTTGTGGTTGTTGTTGTTGTTGTTGTTGTTTCCAGAAATGTTGAAGGTTTTCTGGAAGACTAAAAGAAGAATGGATCATAATGACAGATAAACCAGGGCAGAGAAAACCAAAAGGCAAAACAGGTACAGGACAAGGCTTTCACAGAAGCACAGGTCATTCCTAACCAAGAAAGCTCTAGGGTTGGAATTGGCAAGAACTCCTGGGTGGCTGGGTCAGTTGAGCACCTGACTCTGGATTTTGGCTCAGGTCATTGATCTCACATTTGTGAGATCAAGCCCCCCATCAGGCTCCACACTGACAGCATGGAGCCTGCTTGGTATTCTTTCTCTCCCTCTCTCTCTCTGCTCCTCCCCTGCTCACATGCTCCCTCTCTTTCTCTCTCTCAAAATAAGTAAATAAACTAAAAAAAAAAAAAAAAAGAAGAAGAATTGGCAGGAACAGAAGCCAGAGGAGCTGTGGGGCAGCATTTAAGGTAATTACATAATTGATCACCTTTGACAGTTGGGCCAACTAGCCCATCCTCTACCAGGTGTAGACAGAACAATGGTCTACAGCACGTGCCCCTGGCCAGCACTCTAACAGTTACATGTTAAATCGAAACAGAGGGAAAGGTGTGCTTACCAGTTTATGATGGGTGTTAGAGCCTGAACCAGTTCTTCCCAAGAATACAATACACTGAGGCACACGCCTGTCAACTCATCTTGGCAGTCACAGGGGACCTTCCACACACACCGAAGGTAAGTCCACCTTTGAAACAGGACTTAGCAACAACCACAAAGCCAAGAATCCACAGGCCCATGCAAGGAATCAGTACTTGGGATGAACACACAAACACTGGTTGCCCATTCCAATCAGCATAAAAACAAATGTACAGCTAAGGAGAACCAATCATTTGAAGAAAGTCAGTAGCCTGAGAGAGGTGTAACCAACTGAACAAAGCTACTGAAGAAAAATTTCACTGGAGGCCTTAAAAGAAGACCTGAATAAATGGAGATCTAAGCCATGCTCACAGAAGGGAAGGGAACCCTGTAAACCTTTGGTCTCTCTGCCAAATAATATATGACACCATTGTACTTCAAGTAAAAACCCAACAAGATTTTCCATGGAACACGTACACAAAGGACTCCAAACTTCATAGAAACATCAATGTTGCAAGAATACCCTTGTCCGTTTTGAAGAGGAATGAGAGAGAGATTTCCTACCAAATATCAAAACTTACGGTGAAGATTTAGTAATTAAAACAGAACAGTATTTGAAATGGATAAGCAAATGGAAGAGAAGAGGTAGCTGGGATTTAAGATATGACAAAGATGACATTCTAAATAAAAGGGACAGGCCATCAGGTAAGTGCTACGGACCAACAGGGAAACCACTTGAGGAAAAACATTAAGCTTATGTCTATGTAACAACTTGCATAAATTCCAGCGAGACCAAAGATGTAAATGCACATAATAAAAACAGAAAAGTATGAGAAGAAAATGAGTAAATCTTTAATCATCTCAGGGTGTGAGTAATCTTTCGGAACATGGCAGGGAAGTAATTAAGAACTGGCTTATCAATTTGACCACATAAAATTAAAACTATGAAAAAATAAATTCAATAAATGAGGATAAAAGGCAAAGAACAAGCCGAGGAAAAATTCAACATATAAAATTGAGAGTCTTGGGCACCTGGGTGGCTCAGTCGGTTAAGTGTCCGACTTCAGCTCAGGTCATGATCTCACAGTTCATGGGTTCGAGCCCTGTGTTGGGCTCTGTGCTGACAGCTCAGAGACTGGAGCCTGTTTCAGCTTCTGTGCCTCCCTCTCTCTCTCTGTCCCTCCCCTGCTTACACTCTCTCTCTCAAAAATAAATAAACATTAAAAAAATTTTTTTAATTGGCCAAATCAATTTCATTGCAAGAATGTAAACGTGATTTAATATGAGGAGATGTATTAATGTAATTTTTTTTATTTGAAAGAGAGAAAGAGAGAGCACACAAGTGGGGGGGCAGAGGGAGGGAGGGAAGGAGGGAGAGAGGGAGAGAGGGAGAGAGAGAGAGAGAGAGAGAGAGAGAGAGAGAGAGAGAATCCCAAGCAGGCTTCATGCCCAGGACAGAGCCTGACACAGGGTTTGATCCCACAATAGTGAGATCCCACAACCTGAAGGAATATATATTTGTACGAATAAATATTTACATAATATATATATGTGTATATATAATATATATACTAAAAAACCTCTTCATAAACTAGACCCAATAGGATATTTCAAGCACCTAACAGAGTGCCTATGATGTTGGAAGCATTCAATAAATAACTATCAAATTATTGCATAAACCATGATTCCTTCATTTGAAAGAATTTTAAAAAATGTAAAGCAAATTTTAAAAATTTGCTTTAAAGCAAAAGCAATTTTTTATTGACATTAATAATGGTGAAAACTCAGAGGCAAAACTAGGAGGAAAAATGCTCCCTCTACTGTTATTTACCTCTGAAATAGGATAAGTTTAAAAAAAAAAAAAAAAAAGAACCAGAAGGCATAAATACTAAATTTTTTTTAAAGGGGGGAAAAAAAAAAGAAAGTACAAAATAATTATTTCCAACAAGTGATCTGATTGCCTCCCTGGACATTCCTTATCCCCCCATCTCTTCCACCTTCTTCCCTGGATGTCTGCCCCCCTCGTCCCACAAATACACATGGATAGGTGAGTCATCACAGAACAGAAAGCAAACCATTCAGGCCCACCAAATACATAAAAGCCAAATCGTTAACACTAAGGTCAATAGCAGACTTGTCTCCTAAGCTTTCCATCAGCATCCCTGGAATTGTTGTCCTGGGACAGCAAATGGCCTTTCCATTTCATTTCCATCATTTCTTTTCTGACTGAACATATCTGACACTGGGATCACTTTGTTGTCTTAAAACAAGGACTCAGGGGTGCCCTAGGTGGCTCAGTTGGTTAAGCAGCCAACTCTTGGTTTCAGCTCAGGTCAGGATCTCATAGCATCAGGCTCTGTGCTGACAGTGTAGAGCTTGCTTGGAATTCTCCCTCTCGCCTTCTCTCTCTGTCCCTCCCCCACTTGCGCTTTCTCTGCTTCTCTCAAAATACATAAACTTAAAAACAAACGAACAAACAAACCCAGGGCTCAAAAAAGCACAATCCCTGCTGATAAAGGACTGAGAAAATGGAAGATAAGGGTCTTTCTTCTAAACTGAAAACAGACCCAGAAGTGCAAGATCTTTATCTCTATAAGGAGAATCCTCTACAATTCTGGACACTTTCATTTTATGTAGCACAAATCCTAACAAAGAACAAACCCTTTAATAAGTCCATTATGCATGAATTTTTCTACCATTTGCATTATTTTGTTCATTTCCAATCAATCCCCTATTATCAATAAGATCCCTTGCCCCTGGAAGGTGGTAATAGTTTTTTTTTAAAGTTTGAGGGGTGCCTGGATGGCTCAGTTGGTAGAGCATGTGGCTCTTGATCTTGGGGCTGTGAATTTGAGCCCCACGTTGGGTGTAGAGATTACTTAAAATCTTTTTTTAAAAAGTTTGAGAATTGATACTATAAGCCATTCATATCTTTTATGTCTTGTAGTAACCAAGGACAGACTGGAAGCACAATGGCAGTGGAAGTAGACTGGTAACAATTTTAAAAGCAGGTGGTAGTGAACATAAAGAAAAAGGGTAAGAATGGAATTGCTGGTTGGTCATACAGCAAGTTAATTAAAGACTCCACGAATCTATCATTTCAAAGATTTTAATGTAGGGCATGGATGGCTCAGTCGGTTGAGCTTCCAACTTCAGCTCAGGTCATGATCTCATGATTCAGGAGTTCAAGCCCAGCATCAGGCTCTGGGCTGTCAGCGAGGAGTCTGCTTTGGATCCTCTGTCTCCCTCTCTCCCTACCCCTCACCCTCTCATTCTCTCTCTCTCTCTCCCTCCCTCTCTCCCTCTCTCTCTCTCTCTCAATCTTACTCTCAAAAATGAATAAACATTTTTTAAAAAAGATTTTAATGTATTTTGCTATTAGTCTGCGTTCACAAACATTATGTAAGTTTTCCAAATGTTTTATGTGCACTATCCAAAAAAGCAAAAATATTTAGGAGCTTAAGAACCATTTTGAAGCTCCAATCTATCTTCAATGTAGATTTCTTTTGAAAAACAATAAAGCTGACCCGTGCCATCAGGAATTCAATTAGACTATTTCACAGGTAATGGTTTCTGATTTAGTGGTGCAATCATCCATAAAATAGAGTCCTTTCAGAGTTTACTGAGCCATTTTTAATTGTTTTTCCTTAAAGTCAAACTGAAGACTGCTATAAGAAGTGATAATATATTTCCCTGGGTATGTCTCAGTGGTTTATAACCAAAATACAGCACCTTTAGCTGAAAGACTTGTTTTAAGTTTCCCATCCATTTAAAATTGGACTTACATTTCTAAATTAAATATAGCACACACATATTACATATACATGTACATATATACATGTGAATATTCTGGTAGATATCCTGGCATTATGGTGACAATGATATTTCATATTTAAAAAAAATTTTTTTAGTTTATTTCTTTTGAGAAAGACAGAGTCAGCGCAAGCAGGGGAGGGGCAGAGAGAGAGAAAATCCTAAGCAGGCTCACACTGCCAGTGCAGAGCCTGACTCGGGGCACAAACTCACCAAACCATGAGATCATGATCTGAGCCAAAACCAAGAGGTGGACACTTAACCAACTGAGCCACCCAGGTGCCCCGATATTTCATATTCTTATGAGCAATTTCTTTTACAAAGCTAAAACTGGTCCTTACTTGTAAGAACCATATACATTACAAGGTATCAACTCACATACATTACGAGGTATCACTCGACTTCATCATTGAGAATACCAACCATATAGACTGCATCAATGCTTGGAAATATGTTTAGACACTTTGGTGAAAACTGGAAAACTCAATACATAACAGAGTACAGACATACTAACCCAAACTCAACCGCATAAAATTAAAATGGGAATCCAGCTGGGGTGTGATGAAAGGACCTCCAGTGCCTTTCCTAGCTTGGAAATCTAGAAACCAAGGTCTGAATTCCAACATCCGCAACTATGTGTAAAAGGCCTAATTCTCTTGAGCCTCTTTGGCAGAGATGGTTTCCATCCATCAGGTGTCAGCTTCTACTAGTGACAGGTGACTGATTCATAGAAAAGGGCCCCCACAGACCAGCTCACCAAAGACCTGCACTGGGGCCCCGTTCATGGGCTGCTTCAGCACCCAAAGAACGACCTTCCTGAAGCCTAACGTCACCTTCCTGCCCCTTCCAGAAGCTATCTTCATCCCTTAAAGTTTTCAAAATATACACACAACATGACATTTTATCATTCAAATCCCCTGCCTAGCATCCTACACCCTATCTTCTCCAGAATAAATATTCTGAATTCCTTCAAACATTTCTTTATACAGTCTTGTTTTCCCAGGATAGTCCAGGCTTAACTTCGTTTTTTTAGAACAATAACTACGCCTCTCAAAATACGAAGTTCACTAAGTTAAAATATGACATTCAAACTAATACACAATGGATGTGCATTAAATATCTTATTCAAATTATTCATTAAGGAGGGAACAAATAATATGATAGAGGAACTAGAAAAAAGGTGTTAGGATAAGTTTGCTAGTTGAGATCTAAAACTGGTTAATCCTACCTGGAACTGAATAATAAACTTTGGGGTTGTTTTTTTCTACAAGTATCCTTTGTAGACTTCACAGTGTCCAGGACCTAATCAAATAATAGAGAGCAGGGGTGCCTAGGTGGCTCAGTTGGATAAGTGTCCAATTTTGGCTCAGGTCATGATCTCGTGGTTTGTGAGTTCAAGCCCCGCATTGGGATCTGTGCTGACAGCTCAGAGCCTGGAGCGTGCTTCAGATTCTGGGTCTCCCTCTCTTTCTCTGCCCTTCCCCCCATTCATGCTCTGTCTCTCTCTCAAAAATGAATAAACATTAAAAATACATTAAATAAATTTAATAAATTAATTTTTAAAAAAATAATAGAGAGCAAAGTCAAAAGGTATACCCTTCTAGGGGTTCAAATAATCCCTGGGCAGGTCTGATAAATAATGACCCAGGATGATGTGAAAAGAACATTAAATTATTCTCTTGCTTTGTTTCCAAGTGTTGGATAATTTTTCTTGATAGACCTCTTTCATTCTCCCAACGCATCCCAGTTTGTACAATAAATTATATGGCAGCCAAACTTACAGCACCTCATTGACATATTCCTCACCTTCCTGGCCAAGGTTTATCCTTTAGGATGTAGCACCCAGAACCAAAAAAAAAAACTCCACATATGCCTTGAACCATGCAGGCTACAGAATAATTCGGACCTCCCATAATCTCAACACTATCTCAGCACTACACATGAAATGAACAAAGATCACGTTAACAGCCACATGGTATCACTGACTTATGTTAAGCAACTGAAACCCTCAGTCTTCTTTACCTAGAATGCTCCTTTGGTAAATATATTTTTCAAAATGCTGATTTTACTCCTCCTGACACATAAAAACTGTTCTTCTCTTGACTTCGTAGCCATGGCGGCTGATGGTACCACTAACCTGTCACAGCAGCCACCTCCAGAGCTTGTGGACAAATGTATAGGATCAAGAATTCACAGTGTGATGAAGAGTGATAAAGAAATTGCTGGCACACTTTTGAGATCTGATGAATTTGGAAATCACATCAGAAGGAAGAAGGATCACCAAATTAGATCAGATTTCATTATATAGAAATAATTTAACAATGCTGGTTCCTGGAGGAAAAGGACCTGAAATATAAATGGATTTCCTTGGCTTACTCTCTTTTGTCTTATGATGACACAAAATAGAAATTTCTTTTTAAACTTTTAATGTTTGGATTCTATAAAGTTAAGTTTCCCAGTAAAGGGAAATGTTTTGAAGATGCATTGTTGGGGTTTTTTTTTAATTAATTTATTTATTTTGAAAGAAAGAGAGAGCACAAGCAAGGGAGGGGCAGAGAGAGAATCCCAAGTAGGCTCCACGCTGCCAGCACAGAGTCTGACAGAGGGCTCAAACTCACAAACCATGAGATCATGACGTGAGCCAAAACCAAGAGTCAGATGCTTAACTGACTGAGCCACCCAGGCACCCCTGAAGATGTGTTGTAAATGTCCATTTTTGTATCTTGGGAAAAGGAGAAAAGTTTGTTCTTTGAAGGCTAAAATAAGAATGTTGGCTACAAAAATATTATTCCTCCCTTTTGTATTTTCTTCCAGCCATGCATTCCCTCCTATTATATTGGAACTCTGCAGCCTTCTATCATAAATTACCCATGCTTAGCAAACATTGCTTATATGTTTTATAAAATCAAGTGATGATCCTGTCCCTCTGGAACACAAAGTATGGATCTAAATTGGTAAACTCTTAGAACCACTGAAATTATCACATCCTCCTAACCCTTAACCCAGGCAAACTGCACCACAGACACCTAAAGAGCAGGCTCATGCTGAGCAGATGCTCAGCATCTGGACCATGCCTTCAGCTGCCCCACCGCCCTCTGGCTGCTGCTTCCAGCACACTCTTGTCGCCTCCTAAGAGCCACCCTAGCTCTGAGGGTCAATTATTTCTTCCTCATTCCTGGCCTCTGATCCATTTCCCCTCTCTTGAATAATAGCCAGCCCCTCCAGCAGATCCATGGATAACAAGACCTTCTTCCATCAGCCCCCGGATACTTCTTCCTGAGTCCCGCCCTTCCATGCCTGTGGACAGCTCAGTGTGTCCCTAGCTGTGCTCTACAATGGACAATCCAAGAATATGTGAGACAGGAAGAGGATTTCCAGGACCTGCTTCAGCTGAAATTCAAGGAAGCTCATGAAAACCACTCCCACCTTCTGTCAATTTCCTTTAGGAGAACTTCACCATCACATCCGGAAACAACTTCATCCCACCCCATCTCCCAACCTACAGTTCATCCTCTGTATTGTTTAGTTCATCCTCTAGGCCAGAATTGGCAAACAAAAGCCCACAGGTCACATCCAGCCACTGATTTTGTAAATAAAGTTTAGGTGGAACACAGCAACACCCATTTGTTTACATATCATCTATAGCTGTTTTTGCGCTTCAATGGCAGAGGTAAGTAGTTGTGATGGACCCGTGTATGGCCCACAAAGTCTAAAATATGCACACTTTACAGAAAAAATTTGCTGACCCCTGATGAGGCCCCTGTTCCCACTCCTTCAAAGGCCAACTTGAAGGTCATCTGGAACATTCTCCAATATACCACCTCCCGCTAGGTGGAGCTAATGGTTTTGTCACCATTCTGTCCAGAGCCATTTACGGATGCGTCTATAACAGCAATATTTTCCATCAGAAATGCTCAAGACTCACCTAGTATAGCATCTGACCTACAATCAGTAATATAATTTATTACTTTTTTTTATTGCTGAACAATTAACTGTGTCCAAGGCATCATAGTGAGCACTTACCTTCACTCTCTGATAATCACCTTCACAATAAGCCACATAAGACTGAGGCTCTGAGAGGTTTGATAGATGACCAAGATGACAGAGTAACAAGGCATAGACCAATGCTGGAATCCTGACCTCTCTGAATCTAGTGCCTAGGTTCCTGACTCCTAAGCTATATAATCAATGTTTATTTCATAAGCCTTCTGGTAAAGACCCCATTAGCTCCTTACTCTGAAATGAGTGGAAACTCACTCAAAAGTAAAAGCTAGAGGCTTTGTGCTTCTGTTATCCATCTAGTCACTAAAATGAGATTCTAGAATTCCTTGGGAAGCTGCAACAAGGTGTCCTGTTAATGAGGCTGTCTGCCATCAGATTTGCCCTGTTTTGTAGTTAGGAAAGCACCGTTATCCTGTGCAGCTAAATAGACAATAACCTAAGCTGGGGAGACCAGGAAAGTGTACAAGGATGGACCACTTTGTCAGGTCACAGAAAGGCTCTGTAGTCACAGAAATGAACTGGGCCAACAGTCCTTTCAAAACAACACATCAGGAAACTTGTTCGAAAGTTGGAAAAAGTGTGCATGGCACATACTTTCAGAATCAGATGGGGCATTGGATACCGAAGAACTATATACAGGAATATACTGTTTACCACTGATAAAAAGGTGCAAGAATTCTTGAACTTGTTAACTGTTCAACAGAACAAACAGCTCCCCAAGATTAATGGCGGCTATACATTAAGCAGTCTTATAACTAACTCAGCAATCTTACCCTAATATTTCTTTATTAAGTTGCCTATAAATGTCCTAGCATCTTAAATGTTCTTTCAACCAGTATTAACATCTAACAGGTTCCCCGATTAATTAATAAACTAAGTAAAATCAATAACACATGTTATTTTTGCCTGAGGAATCATGATTTTACCTCTTTAAAAATCACACTTTGGTGGGGCTCCTAGGTGGGTCAATCAGCTAAGCATCCAACTCTTGATTTCGGCTCAGGTCATTATCTCACGGTTCATGAGTTCAAGCCCCACATCAGGCTCTGCACCGACAGTGCGGAGCCTGCTTGGGATTCTCTCTCTCTCCATCTCTCTCTGCCGCTCACCCCTGCTCTCTCTCTCTCTCAAAATAAATAAAAATTAAACACTTAAAAAAAATAAAAATAATACTTTGTAAATATGTTAAAGATTTCATGTCTCTAGGAAGAGTTTCAACTGATAAAACACAAAGACCTCAAGTAATCTTTCAAAAATCCATCTATTATTTAATCTTGCCTTGTGAAAAAAAAAGATGTCTTTTTTCTTTTTCTGTGCTAAACTGAAGAATGTTTGACTGTCCTCTAGCTATCTTTTAAAAGGTACAGTTATCACTGATCTAAGATAATTCAACACCAGGAAATTACAGTGGAAGTATTCTCAGTCTGACGGAAATGACATGCGGGCCAGATAAAGCTACATAAGAATACAAAGATCTCACAGTTGTTCGTATCACATTCTGTTGTGTTACAGGTGAATTCAAAGGTTGTATTTTCCCACTTTATGTAGAACTGACAAGAAATGTTTTGAACTAAATTTAGTAACTACTGCCTCTGGAAGAAAATAGTGTTACCTTCAGCAATAACTCCAGAGTCTAGACATATAACTGCCATCCCAAAAGTCTCATCCTTCAGAGAATGCTTTCCCAGAATGATTTTACAAGACCTGCTTCTCTCATTATATAAGATTATTCAGCAATTGCCAGCCAGCCATGTTCTCTATCAAAGCTGAGGTTTTTTTCATCTGGGCTAAGCTACAGGACAGGGAGTCACCAAAGTCTACGGCAACAAGGCTAAACTACCCCTGGGCACTTGAGATGCAAATAATATCCCATTTCTTTACTGTAAATGTGTAGATACAACTAAATTGTATCATCCTCCAGGTCTAACCCACCATGACGGGCTGGAAGATGAATATATCAGTTCATTTTCAGGTCTCCCTCCACACACCTTGTATCATTCAACCACCCAGGTTATGTGGGATGTTGAGTCACAGGGAAGGGCACATTCTGAGCCTAGGTAGTGACCTACCCATGCCAGGATCCATGACAAAGGTGGGGAGAGGAGGGCTCTTCCAGCAGCTCCACTTCCTCCAGGCCAAGTTGGACCTTGGGACCTTTGCCTCCACTCTTGGTGGGTTCGTCATGCCATCATTCCTCTCATCTTGGTGGTAGTGAGCACTCCAAGCCCCTCCCCCAACCCCAGACCTCTCTCCATTCCACTTGGGAGAACCTCACAGCCCCCAGGATAGATGTTTCTTCCTTCAACCCTCAGGCACTAAACTTCCAACCCCCCACCACTTCCTCCCCCCAGTGAAGCCCTGTTCATCTTCGAAATGGGATAAAACAAACCCATGCTCAGCCCACCTGTACTGCCTTGGGGCCAGAGTGTCAACTTTCACCCTGGGGCACAACGCACAGGTTGTGAACTGCAGGACGTGGGGTGTTGAGGAGCTCAGAGTGCAAGAAATGGAGAGCTGAGGACGTGGGGTGTTGAGGAGCTCAGAGTGCAAGAAATGGAGAGCTGAGCCAGGGGTGGCATGAGAGAAAGAGCATGATAGCTCTTCTCATTGCTCCCTAGTGCAAGCCTGCTCTCAGGAAAGTAAGTTATTCTCAAATCTTTCAAATCCAGGCTCCTCTACATAACAGCCATATGTCTGTGGGCAAGTTAACCTCAATTTCCTCACCCAAAAATGGGATTAATCATGGTCCATATTTTATATAGTTGGAGGAGAATTGCAGGAATTAGGAAGTGTAAAGCGATTAGGGGGCACATGGGTGGCTTAGTTGGTTGAGAGTCCAACTCTTGATTTCGGCTCAGGTCATGATCTCATGGTTGTGGAATCGAACCCCATGTCAGGCTCTGTGCTGACAGCTTGGAGCCCGCTTGGGATTCTCTCTCTCCCTCTCTGCCCTCTTTCCCTCCCTCTCTCTCTCAAAATAGACATTAAAAAAAAATAAGTGTAAAGCGATTAGAACAGTTCCTGGAACATAGTAGTCATCCAATAAATCTTAGATGTTACTAATACCTAGGATTATTAATATTGACTGCCACAGTATATTCTCAGTAAAGTGCCACCTCCCACTTTATGAAGTGGGTATGAAGTTGCCATCATGTTCCATCAGAATGGAACCACAAGTGTTACTGAAGCTGAGACACCCGAGACAAGGTCTCTAATCCCTGGGAAGTAAAACTAAATCCCAAAGACCCTTAAAGGGAAAGTCCGTATCATGGCATTGTGTCTGAGAATGAAGGTTGTCTCAAACCCTCATTCAGAAGGATAGCTAGAGCTGAGGACTCAGTCCCTCGACAATGTGAGGGGCACGTGGATCTGGAAATTCTTTTACATTGTTGTTCCCTCGGATCCAGCACATCACGCCTCTAAGCAGGAAGTTGATATCCTGTTGGAAAATTTTGGACAACCACCCTGGGTTACGCGGGAAACACTGAAACCCTACAGGGGGCCACAGTAATAGTAGGCTTTCAAATGGATTCTCTACAAGATACAGATACTAGAAACTACTCTGTGATTCCTAAACATTCACATGATTTGCATCCAAATCAAATTGGTTGTCTATATTCTTTTTTTTTTTTTAATATTTATTTATTTTTGAGAGAGACACAGAGTGTGAGCCGGGGAGGGCAGAGAGAGAGAGGAAGACACAGAATCCAAAGCAGGCTCCAGGCTCTGAGCTGTCAGCACAAAGCCTGATGCGGGGCTCGAACCCATGAACTGTGAGATCGTGACCTGGGCCGAAGTCGGATGCCTAGCCGACTGAGCCACCCAGGTGCCCCTGGTTGTCTCTATTCTTGATGTTTATTCATGGATAGTTATTGACGGCAGGCATTCTACTAGGTGCTTAGGACGCAGTGGTGGAAAAGCTGCAGTCTGCCACCTCACATGGCTTGCAGACTTTTAGGGGACACTGAACAGGAGCTGGATGCTATGAGGACAAATACCCGGAATATCTGACTTCATCTGGTGGCTCAGGAAAGGCTTCCCAGGGGAAGCGAATTTTGAGACTAGAAATAAAAGGCATTTTATGACAGGTAGAAGGAGAATGATAGGCATCATCGTTAAACGACTTGCTGAAAAACAACACGGGGAAAATTGAAAATGGCTGGAACGCAGGAAGCGAGGGAGTAAACCCACAAAGAGAGGCCAAAGACACAGGAAGGGGACAGGTATGCAGGGCATGGAGACCATAATGAGGAGCTTGGACCTTATTCTGAGGAAGTGGGATATGATCACCTTTTTGTTTTAAGCAGATTACTCTGGCCACAGTGAGGACAACCAATTTTAGCATGGCAACATTAAATACAGAGATGCTACATAAAGCTATTGTAGGTGAACAGGTGACAAATGGTCGTGACTTAGAATGGGGACCACAAGGGGCACCTGGGTGGCTCAGTCTGTCGAGCATCAGACTCTTGATTTCGGCTCAGGTCACGATCTACTGGTTCATGAGTTCGAGCCCCATGTCAGGCTCTGAACTGTTAGCTTGGGATTCTTTAAACAAACAAATAAACAAACAAACTTTAAAAAGAAAAAAAGAATGGGGACCGCAAGAAAGAAGTGGATGGATCCCAGAGATATTTAGGATTTGGTCATAATAATAGCTCATGGGGGATTAAGGAGGACAGGCAAAGCCGATTCCCATGTCTCAAGATGGGGAAGGTGCTAATCATTTACTATGACAGAAAACGCTGGAGAATAAGCAGTCTCGAGTTGATGACCATGAGTTCCTTTAGAAGAAATATTAAATCTAAGTTGAGTGTGCTACGTCCAAGTGGAAATTCCAAGCAGGCGAGCCAATACTTAGAAGAAAGCCCAGACAAGAAATAGTTTGGAAGTTATCAATATAAAAATAGTAGGTGAAGCCATGGAAACAGGTGGCCGTATCAGCCTGTGTTGCTGAAACAAAACAAAAGGAAGTCTATTCTGTACCTACCTACACTTAATCATGGGAATTTCAGGCCAAGTAGGGGAGGGGAGGAGAAGATGCCATGTGGAGCCAGTGGGGGCATATTTCAGGCTGGGATACGGCTTCCTCCACACTCTGCCCCCTCCCACCACCCCTCTTCCATCCTGCCCAGGCTCTCAAGGGGATCTTGCTGGCTGCCCTTCTATTTCTTGTGGTCCACATTCCTCTGGGTCCAGGTAACCAAGAAGGGAATAGAAGCCTCAAGAAGTGAGAAGGGAGAAGCCTGAAGCCACCAGGAGAGAAGGTGGTGAGGGCTATATCTCTTTCGGAGCTCCTTCTCACTAACCGCTTCTCAGATTATCAGAATCTACATGTTAGTAAGATCCCTGGGTGATTGGTATGTATGTTACAGTTTGAGGCATCCTGATGTGTAATATGGGTCAGCAAACTTTGTAAAGAACCGGAGTAAACATTTTAGGTTTTGTGGGCCCATGCTGGGACACCTGCTCAGCAGAGCCACTGTATAGCAAAAGCAGACACTGACGACAAAATGTGACAAATGAGGTGGCTGCGTTCCATTAAAGTTTATTTATGGACACCAAAATTTGAATTTCATATAATTTTTACAGTCACCAAAAAGTAATTCTATTCTAGGAGGATCTTAGAATTTTGTAGGCAGGAGTATTAGATGATATCATAAAACCTAGGGAGCAAAAGAGACACATAATTTTAAACATAGGATCCTGGGGCACCTGCATGGTTCAGTCGTTTAAGCCTCTGACTCTTGATTTCGGCTCAGGCCATAATCTCACAGTTTGTGAGATCAAACCCCATTTCAGGCTCTGTGCTGACAGTGTGGAGCCTGCTTGGGATCCTCTCTCTCTCTCTCTCTCTCTCTCTCCTTCCCTCTCAAAATAAATAAACTTTAAAAATAAAATCCTGTGTGAAGATTCTGTTTATTCTACATCTAAATAAAGCTGTGAAGTTCAACATTAAATAGTCATCAGGAGGGCAGAGTCCTATGTGGATATAACTTGGCTTCCATGCTCAGCAGGGAGCCTGACGCTGGGTTTCATCCCATGACCCTGGGATCATGATCAGAGCTGAATCAAGAGTCAGCTGCTCAACTGACAAGCCACCCAGGCACGCAAGTTTCATATTTTCTTAATTGCAAACACAGTTGCCTCACTGTTCTTGCCACAAAGTTCTTGCAGGCATTTAAACCAAATATTTCTTTCTAAAGATGAATTTTGTGAGTTTTTTGCATCCTTGTTTGTTTACCATTCCTTCTCTAGACATTTAAAGCTTTACCCGTGGGTCAGAGGTTTGTGGCCTGTGCTCCCAGAGTACCTATTCTTTATCAAGAGAAAGAAAACCACCAAAACATCTCTGTCACCAAAACGAATGAGATCATTTTCTTAATATTTGAATCACTCCACCTTAAAGCAGATTATTTTTTCCTCGTTAATCCATTTTCTTGGCATTTCACATAACATCTTCCTACTCTCCTTGGATTTCTTTTCATCGTATCTTGCCAAAAGAATTAAAAAGTGAAGGCTGAAACTCTTCATTTCATTTTTAAAGTCATGTGATGAGAAGATCAAATAAAATTCTACTGGTCAAAGTCCGTCTCTTCCAAATGCTTAACTGTACACACACCTAAGTCATACACAGAGTTGTAACATTTTAAACAAACCATATGTTCTATATAATACAACGTGGTATAATTTAAACAACCATTAAGAATCTGAAATTATTCCAAGCAAAAGTCACTCAAAATCTGCAACCAAGTCCCCCATTTTTTTCATGACCCCCCCTTTATAAAAAATACCTATTCAGGGGCACTTGGGTGGCTCAATCGTTGAGCATCTGACTCTTGATTTCAGCTCAGGTCATGATCCCAGGGTCGTGGGATCAAGCCCCGTGTTGGGCTCCACTCTGTGCATAGAGCCTGCTTAGGATTCTCTCTCTTTCTCCCGCTCCCTCCCTCTCCCTCTCCCTCTCCCTCTCCCTCTCCCTCTCCCACTGCCCCTCTCTCCTGCTCACATGTTCCCTCTCTCTAAAATAAATAAATACATAAATACATAAATAAATAAGAACAACTGTTTATGTAAATATTGAGATACAAAAATTGTATACTTGATGGGGCACCTGGGTGGCTTGGTCGGTTAGGCGTCCGACTTCGGCTCAGGTCATGGTCTCATGGTCCGTGAGTTTGAGCCCCACGTCGGGCTCTGTGCTGACTGCTCAGAGCCTGCAGCCTGTTTCAGATTCTGTGTCTCCCTCTCTCTCTGCCCCTCCCCTGTTCATGCTCTGTCTCTCTATGTCTCAAAAATAAATAAACGTTAAAAAAAATTTTTTAAAAATTGTATACTTGGGACTATGAACTATAGAACGTTTAGTTCTTCATTCAACTCTTAAAGAAGGAAGGATGAGGTGTCTTGATGGCTTCCATTTCTTTTCAGGTACATTGAGAGTTAATGATCATCTTCTCCCCCAAAAAGAGCGAGGAGTTGTTACCTATTTCTGAGACAGGAGACTCACAGAGAGAATTGGAAACAGGATAGATCCTTAGATGCAGAAAGTCACAGAACTGTCCCTGAACCCAGATTGAACCCAGAAAGTCACAGAACTGTCCTTGAACCCAGATTGAAGGCAACAGAAAGCTGGATCATTAATAAAATCATGATTTGCCTTGAGCCCACCAGAGCGCTGAAACAGCAAGGCAGACAGACAGGTGAACTAAATTTCAGATGATAGGCCCTGAGGAGGGGCCAGACTCTTGAACTGCTTCACCTGTGGCAAAGTGCAGCCCAAAGAGACAACTGCCTTAGAGGGTAAACAGAAAATGGATGCATGTTTAAGGAATTCTTCAAGGCCAAGTGTGGGCTAAAGTGAGGGTCACACCCCTAGTTGCTCCTGATGCAGGAAGTCTGCACTCCCTCACCCCACCTCCCTACCGCCCCACCCCTGTGCACAAGCACACAAAGCCCCACCCACTTGCCCTTTGTGAAGGGAACTGGGAGCCAAGGACTGTGGGTCCCAGGGAAGGGGCGGGAAGTGCTCCCACCCACCACCCCCCAACCCCCAAGCCCAGGCAGAGATTCATTGCCTCTGGGCAGGGATAGAAGCCAACATCACTTGTGAAGGTGCAGAAAACCCTCCCTCTCTCCCCCAGTCGCAGGCAAAGGTAAACTTCTGAGGGCATAGTCAGGCAACCCACCTCAAATCTTGCACTGGCAATAAAACCACCAACCTTGCACTGGCAATAAGAGCCAGCAATCTACACCGGGGTTGGGCTGTGGAGGAACGAGCCAACTTGCCTGTCACTCATCTCAAGCAAAGTCCACTGCTGCTTCTGTGTTGACACAAAGCAGAGGTCAGCTTCCATTCAGGGCAGAGAATGGAACTCTCTACTGCCCCAAATTCTCCATATAAACTAGTCAGAGTGTGACTGCCATAGGAGGGAACAAGAATGTTGAAAATGGGGCCACTCTTCAAATCCAGGTACCCAGGATATGGCTCAGTGAGACTGACCAAGAGAATGAAGAGTTCCCACCTCACCCCAAGCTTAAGCATCCCACCAAATAACCAACAACTGGCAGGATACAACATGGAAAGGACAAGAGCCACAGAGAAAGACCCTTTTTAAGCAGTCAGGACTACTTAAAGCTGCAGGTGAATTGGGAACACAGAAAAATCCACCAGCACCCTAGAATCCACATTAAGTACAAGGCAGTGGCAGTAGTCCACCCCGGAAGCAATTAAAATATTATGATACATTAATGGCAATTATAGCAACAGCAAAACCTACAATCAGCTTAAACTGAAGCTGCATTGCCTCAGTCTTCTCTCATGAAACACTGAGAAGAGCCATGCCCAATTCCAGACATAAATCCTATCTACCTCAGGCTCTACTATTCTTTTATAGAAAATGTCCAATATTTAATCAAAAATGACAAGACGCACAACAATAACAAGAAGGCATATCATGCTGTGGTTGGATGTATTCTATACACATCAGATAGGTCAAGTTGACGGTGATTTTCTTTTACATTCTTACCGATTTTCTATCTAGTAATTCTATTAATTAGAGAGGACTACTGAAATCTCCAACCATAATTGCTGAACTGTCAACTTCTCCTTTCTATTCTGTCCTGTTATATCATGTATTTTCAAGATGTTGTTAAATATATAATCATTTATAAATGTCAGAGCTTCCTGATGTATTGGCCCCTTATGATTAAGAAATATTCCTCATTCTTTCTAGTAATATTCTTTGTCAAAAAGTCTATTTTGTCTGAAGCTTATATAGTCACTCCAGCTCTCTTATAGCTACTCTTGCAAGCTGTGCCTTTCCCATCCCTTTATTTTCAACCAATTTTGTGTCTTTTTAAACAAACCTGAATCTCTTATACACAGCACACAGTAGGATCTTGCTCTTTATCCAGTCTGATCATCTCTGCCTTTTAATGTAACTATTGAGGTAGCTGAACTGATGTCTGACATTTTGCCATTTGTTTTCCATACATGTCTTGTCCTATTTATTGTATTTTTTACTGCCTTCCTTTCTGTTAAATATATTTTTTCTAGTATACTATTTTAATTCCCTTACTAATTTTTAAGCTTAGTTTTGGTTTGTGGTGTGTGTGTGTGTGTGCATGTGTGTGTGTGTGTGTGTTTAGTTAGTTATCTTAGAATTACAATTTACCATTAATTCATCACCATCTACTTCAGGTTAATACTGACTTAATTTTGTTTATGATGTTATTTTTTTAAACTCATCTCTACATCCAATGTGGGGCTTGAATTCACAACCTGTAGATGAAGAGTCATGCGATCTACGGACTGAGCCAGCAAGGTGCCCAACAGTGACTTAATTTTGGTAAAATATAGCAAATTTGATCCAGTAAGCTCCATTCCCTCCCCCATTTTCCATACTATTATCATCATAAGTATTAAATCTACTTATTTTATAAGCCCAAATCAGTCTTACATTTATTATTTTCAACAAGGGTATGCTTTTTAAAGAAATAAGAAGAGAAACAACTTTATATACAGTCTTTTCTACTGACCCACATCTTTATCACTTCCTGAGCTCTTCATTCCTTCTGGAGGAGCTGAGTTACGATCTACTGTCATTTCCTTTCATCCTGAAGGACGTCCCTCAGTACTTCTTATAGGGCAGGTATACTCCCAGTGTTCGTTAATTTGGGAAGTCTGTTTCACTCTCATTCTCTGAATAATAAATAGTTTTATTGGGTGGAGAGTTCTTGGAATGACGCTCTCTTTCCTCTCTGCATTTTAACTCATTATTCCACTGCCTCCTAGGCTCCTTTATATTCTGATAAGTCAGGCACTATCCACATCGTTGTTTCTCTTTAATGATGCGTCATTTCTCCCTTGCTGCTTTCAAGACTTGCTCTTTACATCTTTCCACAGTTACACTATGACGTGACTAGGTGTGTTTCTCTTTGTGTTTAGCCTTAGTGGAATTTTTTGAGCTTCTTGAATCTGAAGGTTAGAGGTTTACATCAAATTTGGGGAGTTTGGGGGTCACTGATGCTTCCTTCCCCCCTCTCCCCCCACCTTCTCTCTCTTCTCTCCCTCTCTGATTCTTATCACAAATATTAGTGACTTATCTTGATATTATTCCCCAGGCCTCTGAGCCTCTGTCCTTCAATCTCATTTCATCTCTCTGTTCTCCAAATTGGATAACTGCTGTCTCCAGGATCAGTTATTCTTTTCTCTGCCATCTCAAATCTGCTGTTGAACCTATCTGCTGAATTCTTCATTGGGTTATTTTACTTTTCACTATTAGATAGCATTTTGTTTTTGTATACTTTATAGTTTCCATTTCTCTTTTGCAATTTCTTGTTTTCATTGCCAGTTTTTTAAGATAATTAAACCTAATTTCCTTTAATTTTTTTGAACATATTTATAATGGATGCTTAGAGGACTTTGGGCCCATTTAGAATTAGTTTCTCTTGATTGCTTTCTTTCTGAATATTGATCACACTTCCCTGCTTCCTTGTATGTCTCATAATTTGGGGTTGAAAACCAGACATGCTACATATGTTGTAACAACTTTAATTCTGTTTCATTTTCCTGAGGATTGTTTTTCCCCTTTTCTTTGTAACTTGCCTGGACTTACACTGTAAAATCTGTCTCCCCTGTGGTGTGCAGTCACTGATATTTCTGGACAGATTTTTAAAATTTTTATTTGTATTTTTTACTATGGCCTTTTAGTGGATTCCCCTGTGTCTACATAGCTTCCTGGGTCAGTCAAGACATTGAGGAGAGGTTGGACTCAAACATCTTATGCCCCAAAAGCTTCCCACCTCTGCTGATTGATAAGTCTGGGAATATATTCAAATTTTCAATCAGTTAGGTCTTCCTTGGGATTTATTTTCCCCTCAGCTCTCTCAGCAATCCTGCATGCATCTGTGTGGTTTTCCATTCAGCCAGGGATGTCTGAAGAGCTGATCTCATTTCTGCAGCTTCTTCATTAAGTGTCTGGCTGGCTTAACACTCACCCCGAAAACTGCAATGTCACATTAGTAAAACAGATGATTTTTCCCATTCCCAACCAAGTTCATCACTGTTAGCCGACAAATCCACAGGTTTTCACCCCTGCCTCCCACCTCAAATCAAGTCCACCCTCTCTGGCAGTAAAGTTACTGGTTTTTCTGTCCAGCCCTGCATTCTCGATTCTGCTGTCGGGGCAGGGGATGATCTGGACAGAAGGGAGAGGTTGCCTGACTTAGCAAAAGAAAATAACAATACAGGAGGAACACCTAATGCCTCAGTCAGTTGAGCATCCAGCTCTTGATTTCAGCTCAGGTCATGACCTCATGGTGTGTGAATTCAAGCCCCACGTCGTTCTCCATGCTGACAGTGTGGAGCCTGCTTGGGATTTCTCTCTCCCTCTCTCTCTGCCCCTCCCCCCACTCTCTCTCTCTCTCAAAATAAATAAATAAACTTAAAAAAATAACAATACAGGATGTCCAGTTAAATTTGAAATCCAAGTAAGTAATGAGTAATTTTTTAGTATATGTCTCATGCAGTATTTTGGACATGCTTATACTTAAAAAGTATTTGCTGTTTATCTGAAATCAAACTTGGCATCCTGAATTTTATCCAGCAACCTTAGGGGTCTGGGGGGAGCCTCAGACAAGAGGGCCACATAAGCCTGCTGTTCTTGCCTAAAATTCTCTCATTTTCTTTTGTTTGTTTGTTTATTATTTTTGAGAGAGAAAGAACGCATGTGTGCACAGGGAGGGGCAGAGAGAGCTGGGGACAAAGGATCTGAAGCAGGCAGGACGTCATTCTCAGATCTTTAAGAAAAGGTCCACAGAGAAACTCCAAAGATAAGGTTACTTGTGGAGAGTGTCAGGTTTCGTATATAGTTAATTCCAGTTCCCCGCAGTGAGGTGATCCTTCTGGACTCTTTGCTGGTGGTGAAAACCACAACTTCGGGGTAGTGAAATCTCCACCCCGTGAGTCTTAGGAGGGTCTGAGCCTGGAATTTCAGGCAGGACAGTAAGAGAAAGGCCAGCCCAAAGATGGTTCAGGGCACAAAGATTGGTGAGAACAATGCTTGGAGTTACATTACTTTTTCTTTTCCCACTGAACAAGCAAACAAGTGATGCAAAAATATGTACAAGACCCAGGGATTTCAGGATCATGTATGGATGCCAATCTGCTCCACCTCCCTCACTCCTCAAGAAGGTGCATCTGAGGGACACCCAGGTGGCTCAATCGGTTAAGCATCGGACTTCAGCTCATGACCTCACAGTTCGTGGGTTCGAGCCCCGCATGGGGCTCTCTGCTGTCAGCACAGAGCCCACTTGGAATCCTCTGCCTCCCTCTCTCTGTCTGTCCCTCCCCTACTCTTTCTCTCTCTCAAAATACATACATACATACATTTTTTTTTTAAAGGTACATCTGAGTTTTAGTATTTTCAGCAGCCTACATGAACGGAGGGGTCCTCTCCTGCAACCCAGAGGAGCCAACAAATGCAGACCCACCAACTCTTGTCTTATTTTAGACCCGGGAGTTTGCATGGGAGGAGCCAGGATACATCAGCATCATACCCAAGGATACCACTCACCACCATGCGTCAAGGGAGCCGATACCCGAGTTCAGGTTCAAAATGTATCACTGCGTGACAGTAACATAACACAGCTGTTAGCAGAGACAGAACACTTTCTGAAACGGAGCTATTGCCGTGCTCTCTTCCTTGCTATGCCATTGGGCTGCCAGATGTTGCCAAGAGAACAGGCCTGGTGATGGCCTACCACAGAAAAAGACAGATTTGGGGGAGGGGGTCAAACCAGGCCTCACCGCTCATCACTTGTGCAGTTTAGGGCTGCTTAGACGTAAAAGGAAATGCAGAGCATAACCCTGGTCTTGAGGGCCTGTTGAACGTTTTCTTAAAATTAAGCATCAGTTTCAATCCTTCAGCATTTCCCCGTTTTGCCTCTGGGTGTCTCCAACACTTTCTCCCCACGTCACTCAGGACAGAATACTTCTCTTTTAAGTTTATTTAATTATTTTGAGATAGAGAGAGAGTACCAGTGGGGAAGGGGCAGAGGAAGTGGGGGACAGAATACCTGAAGCGGGCTCTGTGCTGATAGCAGAGAGCCCGATGCGGGGCTCACACTCATAAACCTTGAGATCATGACCTGAACTGAAGTTAGACACTTAACCGACTGAGCCACCCAGGAGCCCCTGGACACAATACTTTTCAAATCCCAGATCTGCTCATTTTGCTCTCTTAACAGATGCATCAGGTCTCTTAGAGTCTTAGCCCCACGCGTAGCACAGTGTTGGTCATAAGCACTAATATGGCAGGCCTCATTTCATTACATTTTGTTTTCTTGCACTTTGCAGATTTTGCATTCTTTTAACAAATTAATAGTTTGTGGCAACCCTGCATAGAGCAAGACTGTCAGTGCTATTTTTCCAACAGTGTGTTCCCACTTCACGTTTCTGTGTCGTATTTTGGTAAATTTTGCAATTATTTCAAGCTTTTTCACTATTACCCTCTTTGGTATGGCAATCTGTGATTAGTGATAATGACTCACTGAAAGCTCGGGTGATGGTTAGCATTTTTTTAGCCATAAAGGGTTGTGTTTTTGAGAGAGAGAGAGAGAGAGAGAGAGAGAGAGAAAGAAAGCACAAGTGTGCACAAGCCGGGGAGGGGCAGAGAAAGGGAGAGAGAGAATACACGCTGCCAGCACAGAGCCCAATTCGGGGCTCGATCTCATGACTGTGAGACCATGACCTGGGCTGAAATCAAGAGTCAGACATTTAACCAACTAAGCCAACCAGGAGCCCTATAAGGTATTTTTAAATGAAAGTATATACATTATTGGGGCACCTGGGTGGCTCAGTCGGTTAAGCATCTGACTTTGGCTCAGGTTATGATCTCACAGTTTGTGAGTTCAAGCCCAGCATCAGGCTCTGTGTTGACAGCTTGGAGCGTGGAGCCTGCTTCGGATTCTGTGTCTCCCTCTCTCTCTGCCCCTTCCCCGCTCATGCTCTGTCTCTCTCTGTCTCTCAAAAATAAATAAACATTGAAAAAAAATTAAAGTATATACATTATGAGTTTTTTTAGACATAACATTATTTCACATTTAATAGAATACAGTATACTTACTGTAAAACCAACTTTCACGTGCCCTGGGAAACGAAAAAGTTCATCTGACTCACTTTCTTGCAATATTCATTTTATTTGCGGTGGTCTGGAACCGAACCTTCAGTATCTCTAAGGTATGCCTGTACTTAGTGAGCTCTTACTATATGCCAAGTACTGTTCTGAATAGTTTTACATGCACTGACACATCTAATTCTTAAAACAATCCATTAAAGGAGTGCCCGTGTGGCTCAGTTGGTTGAGCATTGGACTTTGGCTCAGGTCATGATCTCGTGGTTTGTGAGTTCAAGCCCCACATCGGGTTCTGCTGTCAGCACAGAGCCTGCTTCAGATCCTCTGTCCCCCACTCTCCCCTGCCCCTTCCCTACTTGTGCTCTCTCTCTAAAAAAATAAACAAACATTACCAAAAAAAGCCATTAAAAAAATGGCATGAACTATTATTATCCCCATTTTATGGATGAAGGAAGTGAGAAACAGTGAGTATCTTGTCCCAAGTGATACAGGTGGTAAATGTGGAAGCTGGAATTCAAGGCAGGTGGACTCTAGATCCGGAGTCTACCCTCTGACCGTGATGTCCTACCACCTTATTTTAAACAGAAGTCTCATGAAGAATGATTTCATAAAACAAACAAGTGAAATTCACTTCACTGTGGCATTCCTCAGATCAAAGCAGGATTGCATTTTGTACAGTTGAGTTTTTAAGTGGGACACTTCATTTAAACACCCCCAGTGGAAGGAAAGTTTAATTTATTCGCCTAGATAATTGTGAGAAGATTAAAAGTAGATGCACTAACTTGACATAAAGCTCCTGGGAACAATAAAATGTAAACAGAAATAAATTAACATTTAGTTTCTACTAAATGTCATATGGGCTCACTCGTTAACATGTTCAGCCGGTACTGTTTCATTTATATGCCCCACTCCCTGCATTTCAAACACCCAATCACAGCCATTGGCACTAATTCGCTGTTTGTATCGGGGCTTCTATTCTCAATCCATATACTAATAACTTCGGTTTTTACAATGCCTTTCAACGTATCAATTACCTTCTTACACATCATCTCGCTCAATCTTCAAAACAACCCTAGCAGGCCAGCATTATAATCTTCATTTTAGGGTGCCTCGAATGACAAGCAAGGAGTTTAAGAAATGTTTTCAAGAGCACACAGCTCATAAGCAGCAGAATACAGACTCAACCCTCAACCCAAACTTCACGTATGAGCCCTTTCCAATTGCCAAAGCTGGACAAAAAGACAGGCGGCTTCCACCATGGTACCAAATCCCATCCCTCATGGGGCCACAGACTAAAACAGAGTAAATAACATTTATGGTTATATTAAAGTCTTGTCTCAGAAGAGCTCGGATACTTGAAGCTTCATGAATCTTGCCAAATGTCTCCACAGCTCATAAAAGGGAAACCCAAAATGTGGACGAAAGCGCCCTGTCGGTCCTAATGCCGATAACCCAACCACGCACAACCCCTCCCCCGCCTGGTGTCTGACTTTCCAGAAGCTCCCCAGGTCACCTGGCCTGAGCTTTATTTGCCTTCCAGTCACAGAACACAAAGTAGGAAGTTGAAAGTAATGTCCTTGTTTCCAAGGAAGACATGTTGAGGTATCTCTCTAACAAAGAGCACAGAGCTCACAGATTCACAGATAAGTATACAGAAGAGGCGGCCAATCTAGCTCTTCCTCTCACTCGTTGAGCAGCTTGGGGCAAATCTCTTCTCTTGGTGTCCGACTGCTCATCCCTTACAAAAAAAAAAAGGGGGTGTCTAGGTCAGATGTGTGCAACAAGGGCCTGTGGGTCAAATCCCGTCTGACGCCTGTTTTATAAATAGGGTTGATTGGAGCACGGCCCCATCCATGCATCAATTATCACTGACAGCTGCTTTCGCACAAAGGCGAAGCTGCACAGTTGTGACAGAAACCATGTGGCCTGCAAAGACTTAAATATTTACTACCTGGCCCTTACAGAGAAAGTTTGGCAACCCCTGGGCTAGATCATGCTCCAGTCTTCTCCCTCTGGCTGCAAATCTCTGGTCATAGCAGAATATAAAAAATAGATGTGAATTCTGTAATCACCATGAAAAACAAGGAGGGGTATTCTCCGGCACATAATCTCCAAGGACCCCATAAAAAACAGAAGGCAAATGGGATCCGAGAGAAATGGGAAACCGTGGCCCGTAGCATCCACAAGAAAGGGTCAGCCATGGAAGGTGGGAATGATCCCAGGGAACACCTAGCTCAGAGGAGGAGGACACAGAGGAGGGGGTCCCTCCCTGGGAGGCTGGCAGTGTGGCCGGTTAGAACCCCACAGCAGAAGCAACCAGTGGCCTACCCTTGACCAAGCTCTCCATGCCCAGCTTCAGCAAGATAGGCTTCGGCCCCAGACTGGAGTGATGAGGGCATTACATGAGCTGGTGCATTAGGACAGTGCCCCCTAGTGACTGGCAATCCCCCACTCGCCCCCAGAAAAAGGAGGATTGCATTCCCAGGAGAAGAACTACTGGTATGTTCTACTTACCGGCATAGTCCCCCCCATAGTCCTTAGAGAATGGGTGTCACGAAGAGATGATACATTCACAGGGGAGCAAAGAGGGAATCTTAATTACAGGGTGAGCACGTGTGGCCTAATGTTAGAAGAAAATCAGCACCATGGCTAAGAGGCCCCAAGTACAAACACAACAGAATGCCTGGGAGACAGTGTTACTGAAGCAAACAGGACAAGACTTGAGAATAATAACTTAAAATACATAAAGATGTCTTAGAAATAAATAAAAAAAAGACAATGAATCTAAAAAATAAAATAGCCAGAGGCGCCTGGCTAGCTCAGTCGGTTGAGCGGCTGACTTCGGCTCAGGTCATGATCTTGCAGTTCGTGGGTTCGAGCCTCACATCCAGCTCTGTGCTGACAGCTCAGCCTGCTTCTGATTCTGTGTCTCCCTTTCTGTCTGCCCCTCCCCCACTTGTGTGCGCATGTGTGCTCTCTCTGTCTCTCTCTGTCTCTCTGTCAAAAATAAATAAATAAAAACATTTTTTAAAAATTGAGTTAAAAAAATAGCCAAAGGTTATGAACAGGCAAGGCAATTCACAAAAGATAAACACCGACAGCTGTACATACATTTAAAGGTTCTAACTCAAGTGACAGGAGGCTTCAGATTCAAACAACAGTTAACCTACTACCCCTCCCCCCTGCCCCTATTGGACTGGTAAAACTCTGAGAGAATGAAAGCAACTGTGTCTGAGGAAGGAAGCATACTTTAGATTAAGCTTTTTTTGAAAGAGAGAGAGAGAAAGGGAGAGGGATGGGGGGAGAGAGTGTATGCACACAAGCAGGGGAGGAGCAAAGAGACAAGGAAAGAGAATCTTAAGCAGGCTCCATGCTCAACGTGGAGCCCGACATGGGGCTCGATCCCACGACCCTGGGATCATGACCCGAGCTGAGATTAAGAGTCAGATGCTCAACCGACTGAGCCAGCCAGGCGCCCCTTAGATCAGCCTATTTAACATTAAATACCCATATTTTCTTCAATCTACCAATCTTAGTCTCTGCCAGAGAGAAATACTATGACACGTGCAGAAAGATGCAGGGACAAGGATAGTCACACAGCACCGTTTAGATGAAGAAAATCAAAGCAGCATAAATTCCCACCAATAACAAACAGATCATTAGCAAATCCTGGTACACAGGAGCCAGGAAATACTCTGCATTCTGTGCAGTAGGGTAACTGTGAGCTTCTGATGGATGGTGGCTTTTTTTTTTTTTTACCTTATTCTCTTGCTCCTAGAACAATAGCTATCATATGGAGGTACTAAAATTTACTGTACGAATTAAAATCTATATGAATGTGCCCGTTCCCTGGGATGCTGATGTGTATGGACTGCATCAACACACACTCTCTTATTCTCCAGCTTCCCATCAGGTTCAGCCAATGAGAATCTTCTTCCAAGATCAGAGGGAATGTATTAGTCAGCTGGAGCTGCATAACAAAATACCACAGGCTTGGGGGATTAAACAACAGGCATTTATTTCTTTTCCTTTTTTAATGTTTGTTTGTTCTTGAGAGAGACAGAGCATGAGTGAGGGAGGGGCAGACAGAGGGGGAGACACAGAATCCAAATCAGGCTTCAGGCTCTGAGCTACCAGCACAGAGCCGGACGTGGGACTTGAACACATGAACTGTGAGATCATGACCTGAGCCAACGTGGAACGCTTAACTGACTGAGCCACCCAGACGCCCCAAGAGGTGTTTAATTCTCCTTGTTCTGGAACCTGGAACGTTGAAGAACCAGGCTTGGCAAGGCTAGGTTTAGGGTGAGGGTTCTTTTCCTAGCTTGCACATGGCCCCTTTCCCACTGTTACTGTGGCCTGTCCCTCAGTGCATGCATGTGGAGAGAGAGTGAGCAACCTCCCTCATGTCTCCTCTTAGGTGGACCTGACCCCATCATGGGGGTCCCACCCTCATGCCCTCAATTAAACCTAATTGCCTCCCAAAGGCCCCACCTGCAAATACCATTAGGTAGGGAGTGAGAGCTTCAAACATGAATTTGGGATCAACACAAATATTTAATCCATCACAGAGAGGGAGGAGCAGGAGGGAAGGATTTTTATTCCCCTTGGTCCCTCTCTATGGGATTGGTGTAGACACAATGGCTGCCTCCCTCCACTGACCATCTCAGCCCTGCCAGCAGCCCATTCTACACTTCTCTCTGTCCCTCTCTCTCTCTCTCCCTTCCGCCCTCCTGCTTCCATCCTTCCTACCCCCACAACTCCTCCCCACCATACCCCCGCCTCATCTAGCAGTAGTAACAGTACCCTCACAATCAATGAGCTCAGGCCCTATGCTTTACCTATACCCTGGCCATCAAGTTCTGTGTATCAAACTCCCCCCCAATTACCCAGTTTGATTAACCCTGACCCACATGGATAGATGTCTAGAGCATTTTTTTTTTTTCAGCGTTTATTTATTTTGGGACAGAGAGAGACAGAGCATGAACGGAGGAGGGGCAGAGAGAGAGGGAGACACAGAATCGGAAACAGGCTCCAGGCTCTGAGCCATCAGCCCAGAGCCCAACCCGGGGCTCGAACTCCGGGACCGCGAGATCGTGACCTGGCTGAAGTCGGACGCTTAACCGACTGCGCCACCCAGGCGCCCCTAGAGCATATTTTTAAGTAAAGAATGCAAGTGTCAGGGGGTCCCTGGGTGGCTCAGTCAGTTACGCAACTGACTCTGGATTTTGGCTCAGGTCGCAATCTCAAGATTACATGAGTTTCAGCCCCACATGGGGCTCCGTACTGACCATCCAGAGCCTGCTTGGGATTCTCCCTCTCTCTGCCCCTCCCCCACTCACACTACCTCTGTCCCTCTCAAAATAAATAAGTAAACTTTAAAAAAAAAAAAGAAGAAGAATGTAAGTTTCAGACCAGAGCACAGATAATGGCCTAAGTCGTGTAAGAATACATATAAAACAAAATTACGTATTTCTCCGTGTGCATATGTGTATGTATATTCAGAGAAATGGATGAGAAAGGATGTTTACTACACTGATGACAGTGATTGTGCCTGAAAAGAAACAGACTGAGGAGGTGAGCAGGGAAGAGGGGTCAAGGGGAAATCTCACCTCATCTCTATTGTTAGAATTTTGAACAGTGAGTATGCACTTACTTACTACACGTTTAATTGAAATAACCTGAAAGAAAAAAATGTATGAAGGAAATAAAATGTTGATTCTATATTTTTATTATATTTATTTTTATATATTTTTTATATTTATTATTATAATTATTATTATTATTTTAGAGAGAGTGCGAGTGGGGGAGAGGGGCGTAGGGAGAGAAAGAATCTTAAGCAGACTCCATGCTGAGCGCAGGGCTTGATCCCACAACCCCGGGATCATGACCTGAGTCGAAATCAAGAGGCAGACACACAAACAATGGAGCCACCCAGGTGCTCCTCATTCTGTATTTTTTTAAATTTTTTTTCTAGATTTATTTTTGAGAGAGTGAGACAGAGCATGAGCGGGGGAAGGGCAGAGAGAGAGGAAGACACAGAATTCGAAGCAGGCGCCAGGCTCTGAGCTGTCAGCACAGAGCCCGACGTGGGGCTTCTTCACGGAGTGGGAGATTGTGACCTGAGCTGAAGTCGGATGCTCAACCAACTGACCCACCCTGGCGCCCCCCCCATTCTATATTTTTAAATGACAGGCATAAACAGCATTTCATTAAAGATAAACATCAAAGTATTCGTAGCAGTTGGCCTTAGACACCAGCATTACACATCATCTCTGTCTCTGTTTTCTCCTTTTCTGTCTTCCAAGTTTCTAGAACTGAAAATTACATGACTTCTGTAATTATGAAATGATTTACATCATGAATTGGACAAATTAAATAAAAGAGGATCGGGTCAGATGATCTCTGAAGCCATTTCAGTTGCAAGCTCTAAACTGGCTGATATTTCACTTCAACACAAAATTATCCAAAACAGCAGAAAGCTACGGAAAACTGGAGGTGTGACCAAGAGGTCTGAGGAGAATAAATGATGAAGAGATGTATAAATGGTCAAAACAGGAGGGGCGCCAGGGTGGCTCAGTTGGTTAAGCACCTGACTCTTGGTTTTGGCTCAGGTCACGATCCCAGTGTCGTGGGATCGAGCCCCACGTTAGGCTCTGTGCTGACAGTGCAGAGCCTGCTTGGGATTCTCCCTCTCTCTCCCTGTCTCTGCCCCTCCCCTCCTAGCGCTCTCTCTCAAATAAACAAACAAACAAACCTTAAAAAAATATTCACAACACGGAAATACAGAGTGGGGCCATCTACGGGCGGCAAAGGTGCTCAGCCCAGCATGTGTGGGGTAGGAAGAAGCAGTCTGCAAGCAGGTGGGAAACTGGACAGATAAAGACCCTGGCCTTCTCTCTGTTGGTAAGGATTTGCATGCTGGAGCCTGGCGGACATCTAATGGAAAGGGCACAGGGATCAACCCTTGAGCCTCCAGCAGAGTCAGGAGGCAAAAAAGAATTGAGAGGGTATCCAAGGCCCAAGGCCAAGGCCCAAGGCTTGTGCATCACTCAAAAGCAAATTGGCCTGTCCTCCGGATACTCGTATGAAATTGGCTTATCCTTTTGGCCAAAGCGTGTGCCAGAGCAAAACGGGCAAGGAAAGCAACTGGCAAAAAGGAAGACTTCCCTTCAGCTGATGGAGAGTCCCTACAGACCATGATACAAAAAATAAATAAATACTTGATTTTACGGAAGAATTGGGAACCACGGCTGTGTTCTGGGGACAGAGATACACCACAGCACACTACAAAGAGAGCAAGCATAGCGGTGGCATCGTCCCTGGAGCCCTGACATAGGCCCTTGGCAATGAGAATGGAAAAGAACAGGGCTGGAGGCAATTAAACCGAGAAGACTGAAGATAAGAGCAGCAGAATTATCATAACTGGTAAGACTAAAACCACAAAAGAGCTTAATTTCACTCGCTTCTGTTCTGTTTGGGGTTTAAATGCCTACCTTTATGTTCACTAATTGCGTGACCTTTGGGCAAGTTCCTCCCCCTCTCGCTCTGCAGATGATCTATGCAGGTCTGCTACGGGGTAGATTCTCAATCATTATTAGCAGCCCTTCCCCCAATCTCTCATTTTTCCTCTCCCTCTTATATTTATAGATTTATGCAGATACCAGAGATATATTTAGTGCTGCTTTCTACCCACTGAAATAAACTGTTATAGGAAGTCATTTGTTTACAAAGCGCATCCATGAATCTGAATGCTAAAAAGGAATTCCCTTCCTAAGTATAAAAAGAACTAGTCTCTTATTTATTAGCAAATGACCTGCTAACAGGCAAAACTGGAGCTTTACTTAAATACACTATGAATCCTTCTTAATGCATACTGCTCTGAAAACCCTATAGAAGACCATTCAGCAGTTCTGTAGGGGAAGGAAGCAGGACCAGTCATTAGAGAAAAGCCCGAGAATGGAAACTTACTAAGAATTATAATACCACAACCTGCCGCTCTGTCATTTCAATTCCTCCGCCATATGGTAAGTGTCTGAGATCGGGTTCCCCAGAGGCAGAGCCTGTGATGCATATTTGTGTAAAACTGATGGATGAGTGTGTGTGTTGGGGGGGGGGGGAGAGGGAGGGGGAGTGGGGAGAAAGGAGCCAGGATAAGGAAGGAAGCCACGCAAGGGTTTCAAGAATTCAAGTCAAGTCTTAGAGAATGTACCATTTGCTCAACCCCCCAGGGGAAGAGGGGGGACCTCTGGAGATGCCGTAAGCCACTGTCCCATCAGGAGCAAGAGACACTTAGTATTTATCGTCTCACGCCTGTCTTTCACCAGGTAAGGGATGGCTCTGGGGGCACTTGGATTCCCAGCCACTTCCTGCTCTCCTTGCACTAAGGCAAAGCCATCTCCAACAGCCTCAGGGGCTTCCAGAGAGAAAACACAAAGGAGATAGTACACAGGTCAATGAAATGGACACTGAGGAGATTCGGGCAGACATTGTATACACATGCAGTTATTGTACATTTGTTAATGTACATACACCCTTGTACGTCATGACCTGAATTCTATTGCCAGGACCTCTCCTGCTGACTGACTTTATTTTATTGCTCTTATTTGTTTATTTATTTTTGAGAGATGGGGGAAGGGCAGAGAGAGAGGGAGACAGAGAACCCCAACTAGGCTCCATGCTGTCAGCACAGACTGACGCAGGGCTTGAACTCACGAACCTTGAGATCAGGACCTGAGCCAAAACTAAGAGTCGGACGCTTAACCCTCTGAGCCACCCAGGCACCCCTCTGCTAACTCATTTTAAAAGAAACAGAACATATAAACTGGCGTTTCTCAAGAGCATAGATTTTGTTTCCATACATGAACACAAATTAATCAATATATTCACATAAACAGATTCCGTCACAAAATGCATGTAATCCTACATTCTTCTCTTTTACAGTCACCTTTGCAAACCTTCAAAGGAGCTCCTATTCAAGTGTTGTTCTAGAACTGTATGTATTCTGTTCAGAAATACCAAGCCCTTGAGATTAGGCTACTATGATGTTAGTCCTTTTTTACAGTAGAAATATATATTGAACATATGACACAGCGTAACACTCACATAGAGGGATCTCCACAAAACAGAGGTCCCTGCAGTGTCCAGCTGTCAGTGTGCATTCTCTGCTCCCCCATGACTCCTGTTTCCATGAGCCAACTGAAAGCTGTAATCTGCAGGAGCAAGAAAAGGTAATCACATTTAGGCTCCACTCAAAATCATCTGCTGCCAACAATAGTGCAGGATCATTGGATTCTTGAGACAAAATCAGGCTACTTCCTCGTCTAATTCATCTTTAACTCTCCATGGAATTTGGAACTCAGCGTCTTTCAACTGCTATGGCACAGAAGAGAAAGGGAGACAGCCCATCCCAGGACAGCTTCCCTGTAATACCATGCTATCATTCCCCTTCTACTTTTATCTGAATCCTGTGGTGGTAAAGCATCAGGACCAGCTATTTAAGTTATACAGTCTAGGGACACCTGGGTGGCTCAGTCAGTTAAGCATCTGACTCTTGATTTTGGCTCAGGTCATGATCTCACATTTCGTGAGTTCGAGCCCCGCATCGGGCTCTGTGCTAATAGAGCAGAGCCTGCTTGGGATTCTCTTTCTCCCTCTCTCTCTGTTCCTCCCCCCGACTTGTGTGCGCTCGATCTCTCTCTCTCTCAAAATAAATTATACAATCTACTCTGCCATATCATTGAGAGAACTCGCAGACATACACTACAACTGGGCACATCTGTCCTTATCGATTTGCTCTCACTTCCAGGAAAGAATGATTTCTCTCTGGCCCTTGGATGTAGAGGAAGCTGGATCTTTCTCACCTGGGTCTCCTGCTAGGTTTCAGGTATATTTGCCCCCATAGCACCTACTGCAGAAGCTCTATTATCCCTTCTCTGGGATACCAGAAAATATGCCACTTTTTTTTTTTTCACAACTCAGTACCTCATCTCTCATTTGGGAGTCACTTACCCCTCCAGTTGTCCTCTGTCCTTCCTCAGAATAGTAACATGCTATGCACGGTCACTGTTGACTATCTGACGACAATGTCATTACTCTGGACGTGGTCCAAAGGAAGATCCTTAGTCAAGCAAAAATCCAAATAAAATACAACCTTTCAATCACGGACCAGGGACAGGATGAAGCTTAAGTGTTCCGGGGAGCCAGGAATAAAGTGAAGAGAGAAAGTGGAAAAAAAAAAAAAAAAAAAAAGAAAGAAAGAAAAGATGCCAAGAAAACAACACAAAGGGGAAAAGACTGAAGAACCTATAGCTGAAAATCGGGAAAGCATCACACAAAGTAGCAGAACCAAAGATCATTTACTCAGGAGCTGATAGAAGGTGCCCAGCAGGGGCCAGGCCAAACTCTCAAGCACACTGAGCAAGGCTATGGAGAACAAAAGACAACCTCTGACTCAACTACACTAGGGTTTCCCCACTCACAGTCTATTTTCCGCCTATTTTCCCGTTTATAAAATATGCCTAAGAATTCCTGAGACATAAAACCTTTGGCACTCTGCTGTGAGAATTTTAAGTGTGGAAAGTGCTTTTTACTTGTTGGGGAAAATGTAATTTCCAAGCCGCATAATCATAACTGCCTGCAAGCAAGCCGCCCATACATAGATGCTTTTAAAAATAAGTGCATCAAGCCACGTGTCTACTGTGCTCTTTGTTGAAAAGACTTCCTTCCTTTCCCTTTACCGTCATGTATGGGGACTGTATTATATTAACTAAATATATTCTATTACCATATACGTATCATGATAAGTGAATTTTTTTCATCAATCAAGGCTTTTTTATTCTAATTAAACTGACAGCCAATCTGGGTTCCCTATGCTACACCCACATGCTACTTTTATAGATGATGGCCATGTTTTTGTTTTTGTTTTTTTTAATGATTATTTAATTTTGAGAGAGACAGAGCGTGAGTGGGGGAGGGGCAGAGAGAGAGGGAGAGACAGAATCTGAAGCAGACTCCAGGCTCTGAGCTGTTAGGACTCAGAGGGCTTGAACTCACAATCCACGAGATCATGACCAGAACCAAAGTCCGATGCTTAACCAACTGAGCCACCCAGGCACCCTGCTGATGGTCATATTTGTTTTAGCTTTTAATTAGCCTTCACTAAGAGTAGCCAGTGAGCATCTGACTCTTGATTTCAGCTCAGGTTCATGATCTCAAAGTCATGGTATCAAGCCCCCCATTGGGCTCTGCACTGAGCATGATTCTCAAAGTGTGCTTCTTAGACCCTGGATCCCCCAAGATCCAATGAGGGAGTCCAGAAGGTCAAAATTATTTGTATAAAAGTCCTAAGCTGCTATCTGCCTTGTTTACTCTCATTCTCTGACAAGAGTACAGTGGAGTTTTCCAGGAGGGATGTGACTCACAGTATCCCAACAGTCTAAATGAAATTTTTTAAAGAGATCATACTGACACTGAAAAGACTAAACAGAAGCTCAAGGTAGATTTTACTCCTCGGCATATATCAAATAATTCAACCTCTCTCAACAGTTATTTATTAAGGCTTTCCATATTCCAAGCCACCGCCCCATGGGGGGGTCATGAAGATGAAAACCAGATCCTGTGCCACAGACATAGCTGGGGATATACATTCCACAAACACATATCGGCACTTCTGTGAAGGTTGCTGGAAATGCCCTTCCCAGCTCACAGGCCACTGTCAAATATTCAGCTCTGCACGGTCACCTTCTAGAACATGTACTTCAGTACCTAGTTGCCTTACATGCACTGACACCCGAAAGGTCCTGGAAAGCATGGAGGGCATTAGCCACTCCAATGACCAGATTCCGCTGTCATTGGGAAGTCTAGAAATAAGTCTGAGATGATCACAAATTTTGCACAGCACCTTGTTCAAATGAATTGTTTAGAGAATCAATTTACTTAATTGGTATTTTTATCGAAGTAATACAGTTGCAGAGTTGAAGAATCAAACACACAAAAAGGCCAATAATGAGAAACCACACTTCCCTCTCTCACTTTCCCAAATGTCCACTTCCCAGAATCCAACAGTTTCAACAGCCCCAAAGTGTCTCTTCCGGCGTTTGCCTTCCATGTTTCTAAATAATATGTTTATTCTGCCATTTACTCACTTCAAAATTTTGGATGTTGTCTGCTGACTTCCAAATATGGGAAATGATGATTTAGCGCTTAAGTTTCTGCCACCTTTCCACAAACCTCCACATCAAGTAATGTGAAAACTTACGTAGAAATCTATCGTGGGCATTCATATTCTTGGAGTTAGGTAAAAACATTGTATTGCAAAATTAAGTAGTGTAGTATTATTTAGTTTCCTTTATTATAAAACATTTCTATAATTATTTTATAACTAAAATTGTAGGGGCACCTGGGTGGCTTGGTCGGTTAAGTGTCCAACTTCAGCTCAGGTCATGATCTCATGGTTCATGAGTTCAAGCCCCACATTGCACTCTATGCTGACAGCTCAGAGCCTGGAGCCTGCTTCAGATTCTGTGTCTCCCTCTCTCTTTGCCCCTCCCCCGTTCACGCTCTGCCTCTCTCTCTCTCTCCCTCCCCCAAAAGTAAATAAACATTAAAAAAAAAATTATAAATAAATAAATAAAATTGCAGTGGGGTGCCTGGGTGGCTCAGTCAGTTAACCCTCTGACTTGGGCTCATGTCATGATCTCATGGTTCATGGGTTCGAGCCCTGTGTGGAGCTCTCTGCTGTCATCACAAGGTCTATTTCGGATCTTCTGTCTCCCTCTCTTTCTGCCCCTTCCTTGCTCATGCACACGCACTCTCCCTCTCTCTCTCCAAAAATAAGTAAAATAAACATTAATAAGAATTTTTTTATAAAAAATTAAAATCATAGTATGTTGGGGGCACCTGGCTGGTTCAGTCAGTAAATCATTCGACTCTTGATCTCAGGGTCATGAGTTCAAGCCCCACATTGGGTGCAGACCCTGTATGTATATACAAATATATAAATATATATATATATATGTGTACACACACATACACACATACACATATATATAAAAATCCTGAACTCATTTAAAAAATGTAGTATAGGGGCGCCTGGGTGGCGCAGTCGGTTAAGCGTCTGACTTCAGCCAGGTCACGATCTCGTGGTCCGTGAGTTCGAGCCCCGCATCAGGCTCTGGGCTGATGGCTCAGTGCCTGGAGCCTGTTTCCGATTTTGTGTCTCCCTCTCTCTCTGCCCCTCCCCCGTTCATGCTCTGTCTCTCTCTGTCCCAAAAATAAATAAACGTTGAAAAAAAAAATTTAAAAAAAAAAATGTAGTATAATTATATCATAATAAAGTACCTAATATTATATTATGCTAATTATATAATCATAACACAATCTAATGAGTATGTATTAATTACAAACAGTAAATTATTTGTTATAAAATATTTATATTTCATATTATAATGAAATGTTGTTTTTCATGTTTTATAGCAAAATCCATTTGTTATAAAATATTTATATTTCATATTATAATTACATATTTATGCTACTTGCTATATTGTTATACACAGGAAAATCATGTTGTGATTTATAATACTGTATTATATGACTATTAAATCACATTACAATAGGGTTTGGTTTTCTTTATTATACACAGGTCTCCTATATTATATTGGTTTCCTATAGTATAAACAAGAATAGTTTTCTTTTTGGCAATGTTTATGTCTTTTGAGAGGTGGGGTGAGGAAAGGAGAGAGAGGCAGATGGAGAATCCCAAGCAGACTCCACGCTCAGTGCAGAGCCCCATGTGGGCCTCAATCGCATGAACCGTGAGCTCATGACCTAAGCAGAAACCAAGGTTGGACCCTCAACCGACTAAGCCACCCAAGTGCCCCAAGAATAACTTGTTTTTCTTCTCCACCCACTCACCTGTTGTTAAACTCCCCTGTATACCAGTTCCCATTCTAAACATAGAATAGAGGTGTGACCAAAGATCCCTGGCCCCTTGGCTCTGACATTACAGTAGGAGACTCTAAACACAATAAATAATTGAATTCGGAAGTTGGTAGGTGGTATTAAAAACAAACAAACAAACAAACAAACACACACTATTTCCTTAGTTTTCTAAATACTATGCTAGTTTTCTAGGTACTATGCTGAAGTTTTCTTCACATATGCCATTGTATCTATCAAATGCCTACCAGTATTATTTTTCAAATATTTGAATATAATCAGATAATCTGATTTTTTAAAATATTTTTTAATGTTTATTTATTTTTGAGAGAAACAGAGACAGAATACGAGTGGGTTAGGAGCAGGGACAGAGGGAGACACAGAATCTGAAGCAGGCTCCAGGCTCTGAGCTGGTAGCACAGAGACTGATGCGTGACTTGAACTTGTGAACTGCGAGATCATGACCTGAGCTGAAGTTGGACACTCAACCGACTGAGCCACCCAGCCGCCCCCAGATAATCTGATTTTTAAAAAGATCTCCCCACCAGCAGAGAACTGGGCATTACTGAGGTATGCCCAAATATCAATACATGGACATTTTTTTAAATATTTATTTATTTTGGGGGACAGTGCAAGCAGAAGGGGGGCAGAGAGAGAGGGAGGCAGAGGATCTGAAGTAGGCTTTGCACTGACAGCAGCAAGCCCAATGTGGGCTTGAACTCACATAGAGATCAGGACCTGAACTGTGAGATCATGACCTGAGCCAAAGTTAGACACTCAACCAACTGAACCACCCAAGCACCCTTAGACATTTTTTTTTTAATCTGAACAGGAAACCTTACCCTCTCCTCCCTGTTATCAGTATCTGAGAAGAGAAACCAGCAGCCTGATTCACAGTACGCAGTCTTTTCCTAAAACCTACCGTCTTCAACCATGACCTCTGCTCCCTGCCCTCCATGGTGCTAAGTATCCTCAGTACTCCTCAGCTGGAGTGCCAGTCCAGAGGCAATGCTCAGTGAAGACAGGTGCCATCTTCAGGATGTGGTATGCACACTGAATCAGAGACCTCTAAGAAGACTACTGGATCCAGGAACCAAGGCAAAGAATTAGAAATAGCCCCCATTTGGAGCACCTGGGTGGCTCAGTCGGTTAAGCGACCGACTCATGACTTTGGCTCAGGTCATGATACCACAGTTCATGAGTTCAAGTCCTACATCAGGCTCTGCGCTGACAGTTGGAGCCCACTTGGGGTCCTCTGTCTCCCTCTCTTTCTGTCCCTCCCCTGCTCTCTCTCTCAAAATAAATAAACATTGAAAGAATAAATAACTCCCCCCTTATCATCATTCCCAATGTCCCTCTGAGGCATTTCATGCTTCCTGTTCTCATAGCTCTGGGCTCTGCAGAGTTAACTGTCCTGATCCACAGATCGAGAACACAACAAAGTCTCAGTGAACTACAAGTTAAGACTACATTCGGGGTACTTGGAATCCTGATGTCCCAGGAACAACAGGCTAGAAGAGCAGTCACCGCCCCGGCAGGGGTGATGGACCCTGACTGTCAGGCAGAGATGGAGACAAGGAGGACTATGTGTGGAATTCAGGGGATCCGCGGGGCATCTCTTGGTACCCCTTTGTCCAGTTGTGAACATAAATGGACGAGTGCAACAGCCCAACCTGACGAAGACAGAGTTATCAGGAACTCAGACCCCTCCAGAATGAGGGTTGGGGTAAAACACCAAGGACATCAGAGGGCAGAGATAGCTGAAAACAAGAGCATTTAGAATGGATAGTGTAGGAGGAAAATGATGCGTGCCAGAGGCAGCCTCAGCACCAGCTATAGCAGTGAGGGCTACTGACCATCCCACTACCTTCCCCCTTGTAAGTTTCCCCTCGTGAACAGAGGCCCCTAGAACGCTGAGGGAGCTGCTCCCAGAGCGTGTGGAGCCACAGAACACAAGGTGTCAAATTCAGAGCCACAGAAGTATGCCGCTCAAACCTCCCTTCAAGAAAGAATTGGGGGCACCTATGTGGCTCAGTCGGTTGAGCATCCAACTCTTGATTTCAGTTCAGGTCATGGTCTCACGGTTCGTGGGATCAAGCCCCACGGCTTGGACTCCACCCTGGTGGTGCTGAGCCTGCCTGGGATTCTCTCTCTCTCCCTCTCTCTGCCCCTACCTCCCTCCCAACCTCGAAAAAAAATAAACTCTAAAAGGAAGAAGGAAGGAAGGAAGGAAGGAAGGAAGGAAGGAAGAATTGATTTGCTGTTCAGCCTCAAGGAGTGCATTTAGGTGACATCCCTCAGCTGATAGCACCCTCAAGATTTGCCTCAGCTTTTGATTCAAGGCCACACTCTTAGTTGGCTGCCACCAGCCCGATGCGGGACTCTAGAAGGCAACCATTGCCCTGGGACTCCCTGTGGACTTGGTCAGGTGTACATCGAGGTCTGCTTTTGGCCATCCCCAATCCTGCTCCCTCTCTTCTTTTTTCACAGATGTCAGATTGCATCATAGCCTGAAAGCTTTCCATACGAAATTCTGCTTCATCCTCCCCCCCCACTTAAGCTTTCAAAAGCATTATATCCACTTCCAATATTTTCTTGTACTCCTACTCGTTCTCAGCATCTATTTCCTGGAGGACTTGACTGACACTTCAGTCTGGCAGCTTCTGCATGATATGGGATGAAGTGTGGATCCCATGGTCATATGCCTGCTGCACACCTTGTTTTCTATAAAATATGTCCTTTGGTCCTCCTACATGATATAATGCAGGATCCAGTGTTGGCGAGTCAAACATTCTTTTTGTTTTGTTTTTTTTAATATTTTATTTTTGAGAGTGTGAGAGCATGAGCTAGGAAGGGCAGAGAAAGAGGGACAGAGGAGTGAAGCGGGCTCTGTGCTGACAGCAGAGAGCCAGATATGGGGCTCAAACTCACAAACTGTGAGATCATGACCTGAGCCGAAGTTGGACGCTTAACCAAATGAGCCACCCACGTGCCCCGAGTCAAACATTCTTTAAGCCCTTGAATGTGGTTTTGACTGAGGCACTGAAGATGGAAAGGTCATACTCATAATCAGAATATGTATCTGTCCCAGTCATGATGAAATGTTGCTCTTTCCAGGGTAGAAGCAGTTCAGTTTCATCAATTTGCCACCTAGTGGCTGTTTGCTCACCTTGACGAGTATTGCCGTATCAGTAACTCAGCATCAGACTCTCGTTGATAAGTCAACCCTTCAGCAGCAGCTAGCTAAGCCTAAATGGAGAGACCCCACGCTGATGGGTCCATACCTAGCCTTCATCCCTCCCACCATAATTACTCCATTCCTAAGTTCACTGCACAAGCACTGGGGTGGCCGACAACAAAGGTTGGCTGACATCAACTGGCTGAGTCATTGTGTCTACCTGGTCAGTGACTATTCCCCAAGAGATGCTGTCTGTGGCATACCAGCCTGTGTAATTCATATTTCACATCTATACCCAGACATCCATCCATGTGCCTCCTCTCAAAAATCCCTCTTCTGCTACCTTTCAGTCTTGCTTATTGCTTATTGCTAAGCCATTGCCACTGCTCATCAATCCATATATATCCTTGCCTTAGGCCACTTGTCCTTCCATACAGTGGATGACCAAGTACACTGCCCAAAACTCTGCCCACAGATACTATTTCCCCACACCACTTTATCAAAACCAGCCCTGAATGGGGATGACGTGTGACAGCAATAAATCTTCACTCTCACCAAATATAGCAGGCCTACTCATCCAAGAATGAAGCTCAGGTTTTCCCACCTTCAAAGGCTGATCGAAGGGGACTTCCCATGAAGTCACAGTTGTGAGCTGAGGGAAAGGCTTCACTGCAAACCTTCCATGGTCAGCCACAACAATCCCAGCTTCTCTACCCTGTTTAATGGGGCCAAAATTTTTTCCAAGCTTCCAAGTCCTAACCCAGCAGAGTAGTAGGCCTACCTCCCAGGTCCTTGCCAGGGTGTCGGATCTTGTATCAAAGAAGAATATCTTGTAGTTTAAAAAAACAAAACAAAAATCTCCCTTATGCAACTTTAAATGCCATATCCCTTAATCCAATCCTTCAGTATTCACTCCCCAGCACACCCTCCTAGTTTCCAACAGGTCTTGCAGCTCCTTTTGCATTTAACACCCACCTCCCTCCACTATCAAACCTACCCTTTCCCCCACTGGGTCACACTGAGGCTTGTCCTTAGCTGTTGGTCTCATGGCTAGGAAGACAGAAGCGGCAGATCTGAGAGAGCCTGTATCATCCTCCAGGCACTTCTATCCTCTGTGTCTCCTCCACGGTATTTGAGCAAGCAGAGGGACTCTATCTTCCAACAAGGGAATCTCCTTCAGCTCTAAGAATTCCAAGGAATCTGGGTATTCAGGTACCTGAGTACCTCTACCCAGCTATCTCCATCTCGGATCTCAGAGTCCTGCCCTCTCTCCAACAGGGACCTCGCCTGTCATAGAGGACATGTCCACGCTGAGAATTCAGCCTTCTCCAAAGTGCTGTCACTCTTGTAATTAAGTCCCGTGCCTGGTCTTTCATTCCATCATCCCTTTGTAAATGCTGCCACGGACACCCTCTGACTATCACACTTTCATCTGAGTTAGGGATTGAGTGCCGTGAGCATGAGAAGTATTCAGCAACAGTCCTTATAATACAAATGTTCCTGAACCTCTCAAATGCCAAGGACTCTACACAAGCCAGGGTGTCCTTTCCACCTGTCTCCCTTCCCAGTTCCCCACAAGTCACACTAAACAAGGGCACTGCTCCGACACAGCAGAGACTCTCAGTACCTCACCTGGCATCAGGGAGAGGAACTCGCTGCCAGCCACCTGGGAAGTGATCCAACTTCAGAAATCTCCTGGAGTCGGCTTCCTCGGAGCCCTCTTCTGGGACCAACCGTTGTAGGCCAGGTTCTCCAGAAGCAGAGTCTGAACCCAGAGATTTAAATTCACAGGTAGGGGTGCCTGGGTGGCTCAGTCAGTTAAGCATCTGACTCTTGACTTAGGCTCAGGTCATGATCCCACAGGCTCTGTGCTGACAGTACAGAACCTGCTTGTGATTCTCCTTCCTTCCTCCTCTCTCTCTACCCCTCCCCCATTGGCTCGAGGGCTCTCTCTCTCTTTCTCAAAATAAATAAATTCATTCATTCACGGATAAAGGGGACAAGGGCACAGGACACCAAAAGTGTCCACCAAATCCCCCCACCCACTAAACATTTCAAACATAAGCACTGCTTTCCCAGATTGATACTTACTGGATTTGAAACATCTATTTCAGAGGTGCCTGGGTGGCTCAGTTGGTTATCCGACTTTGGCTCAGATCATGATCTCGTGGTTCATGGGTTTGAGCCCCACATCAGGCTTTCTGCTGTCAGCATAGAGCCTGCTTCAGATCCTCTGGCCCCTCTCTGCCCCTCCCCTCCTTGCACATGCTCGCTCTCTCTCTCTCTCTCTCTCTCTCAAAAATAAGTAAACATTTTTTTAAAGAAATATATATTTCAAAAGGAAGATATTGAAACAGGAGTTGTGTCCATCAGGAACCCCCAAAATTATGCCCAACCATAAAAAGAAATGCATAATTTCCACTCCGTGGACTTTGAATGAGACATCCGGATGGTACTACAAACTCAGGAAAGGTTAGTGATCATAGATCATCAATAAGGAATCGAGTGTAGAAACAAACAAACCAGGCATTGATAGTCAAGGAGGCGTGGGAGTGCTGATTTCAGAAGTCCCATTGCAATCAGGCCACAAATTGTATAACCGAACGCCAATGATTAAAATAAATAAGTTTAAAAATAGGTCGGGATTCAAAATAAAGCATGCCTTCTATTAACTTTATATAAGCCTCGGCATCTCATAATTCACTCTATCAGAAAATTAATGTACGCTATAAATTCTAAAGAGAAAATGTGCAAAGAAGGGCTTTAAAGACATTTTTAGCTCCTATTTCTCTGTTTGAATTCATAAGCTCCCTTCTGGTTTCCAATCTGTCACAAGAAAAAGTACCCGACTGACTGCAATTTCAGGATTGGCGGAAAACAGAAACAATCCAAAGGCCAATAATAGAGTCGAAATGCCTTTCTCTTTTACCAAAAAGTAGGTTTGCATCCAAAGACAGAGGCTTTGAAAAATGCATTATTTATTTAGCGCTGAGAATAGGGAAGGCAGGCTGTGTTCGGGAGTTTTCTTGCTTTCTGTTATCAAAATGTCATTCTGCTTTACAACCACACTTCCTACATAATAGGCTTGCTATTTCCATTTAAAATGTTTAGACCTTTTTCTCAGAGGGCAAAAAAGAAGTCACAGAGTAGAGCCTTCTGAGCCTTTCAATATGGAAATTGTCCAAATAAGGTACAAATTCAAGCACAGCAATTTGAAGAGAAAAAAAAAAAAAAGACCTTGAGAAAACACTGATATATCTGCATTTCAGTTTCCTTCCAAAGATCAGAAATTTCCACTGTTAATAGGAGAAGAAAAGTAAAGCTTGCACAATTCCAGGATACTTTCGGGGTGTCCACAATTACCAACATTTTGTCTGGTCATATATTAAAAAAAAAAAATGCAGCAGTTGAGGTAGGAAAGGGGAACACAGATGCAGGTAAGGGAAAGTTTAGCACCTGGAAGAGTATAAACACTAGGTCTTGGATGTTGACAAATGCCTAATGCTTTTCCAGAGAAAGTAATACCTGTAAGTGGTAGAGCTCCTAGACTCTCATCTCTAAAGCAAAGAATGTAGTATGGAAACTATAGACTATCTTGCGTTAAGTTCATTCAAAAACATAAGGAAAAAGCTTTTAAGAAGACCAAGCCTAGAGCCACAAGATTTAGAGCTGAAGGAGCTTGAAAATCATTTCAGAGATAAGAAGGTAGTTAACAGGTTGGATGTTAACTTTAACATTTGGACATTTCTTATAATGTTCATAAGATAGTCATAACCGGTCATTAATATGCCCCTTTGGATAGTAGATGCCATCATAAAATTAAAATTTCTTAGAGGCAGAGAACTGTTCAACCAAGGAGAAACCCTGACCACAATCCAGGGCTCGTGGTGGCCATGCAGTGAAGTCCGGATCTGAGTTAAGTACACTCACCAATTCTTTCACCAGAAATGCCAGTAAAAGCAAACTAGGTGTCCACGATTGGCATCTCAAATCAGCAGAGAAAAGAATTATCTATCGAATAAATGGCTTCAGAATGTGTGGCTAAATCTAAGGAGAAAAGTAAGTTATACCTCTAATTCATAACAGTTATTAAAAATAAAATACTGCGGGGCGCCTGGGTGGCTCGGTCGGTTAAGCGTCTGACTTCAGCTTGGGTCATGATCCATGAGTCCACGAGTTCGAGCCCTGCATCAGGCTCTGTGCTGACAGCTCAGAGCCTGGAGGCTGCTTCAGATTCTGTGTCTCCCTCTCTCTCTGCTCCTCCCCCCTCGTAATCTGTCTCTCTTTTGCTCAAAAATAAATACACATTAAAAAAAATTTGTTAATAAAATAATAAATAAAATACTGGGGCGCATGGGTAATTCAGTTGGTTAAGTGTCGGACACTTGATCTCAGCTCAGGACTTGATCTCAGGGTCATAGATTCAAGCCCTACATTGGGCTCAACTTAAAAATGAATGAATGAATTAATTAATTAATTAATTAATATAAAAATAAAATTAAATAAGGGGCACCTGGGTGGCTGTTGGTTAAGCACCTGACTCTGGATTTTGGCTCAGGTCACGATCTCACAGTTAGTAAGTTCAAGCCCCATATCCAGCTTTGTGGTGAGAGCTAAGAGCCAGCTTGGGATTCTCGCTTTCCCTCTCTTTCTGCCCCTCCCCAACTCATGCACATGCTCTCTCTCAAAATAAAAAAAATAAACTTAAGAAAATAATAAGTAAATAAAATACAGATCTGTGAAAGGTAATTTTTAAATTAAGAGTTCTAAGTTAAGTAAATATAGACAATTCTGTCTATACCTATTACTACTTTTCAACGGATATCTGTATGAGAAGGCGGCACCCATGTAAAGATCCAGGTAAAGAAAACCCAATGCAGAGGCCCTGACACCAAAATAAGGTTGACATGTTCAAGGTCAAAGAGATCCAAAGCAGCTATATTAAAGAGAGCAAGGAAGAAAGCAGAAGAAAATGAGGTCCCAGGGCTAGCAAAGAACAGGTTCAGGTGAGGCCTTCCAGGCCATCCATGTCAAGGAGACCAGATTTTATTCTAAGTATAATGGAAGTTTTCAAGTGTTTCAAGCAAGACTGACACGACCTGATTGACGCCTGAGAAGTACAGGGCAGGAAGACCAAAGAAGGAGCAGAAAAGTAGAGCTGTGGACTGGAAGTCATGCACTGATTACGGGCATTTTGACTAATGGGGAATCAAGTAAGAAAGCAGCGAAGGAGCACACCTAGGCTGCCGCTGAGAATGGATGGGTGTGCCATTTACCTGGGGAGGGGCAACTTGGAAGGAGAGGAATGAAATGGCTCTATTTTGGATCTAGTACATCCCAGAGGCCTGTCAGGCATTCCTATGGCATCAATCAGCTCAATATCTAATCAGGGAGTCCAGGGAAGAGACTTGAGGCTGGAAATATAAATTTGAGGATTCACCAACATATAAATGGTGCTCAAAGCCATGGGACTAGGTCATATCAGGGAGGAAGAAAATACGGATAAAGAACAGGGCCAAGGAGGGGCATCTGGGTGGCTCTGCTGGCTGAGTGTCCGACTTCTGCTCAGGTCACGATCTCACGGTTCGTGGGTTCGAGCCCCACGTCAGGCTTTGCACAGACTGCGCAGAGCCTGCTTTGGATTCTGTGGCTCCTTCTTTCTCTGCCCCTCCCCCACTAGCACTGTCTCTTTCAAAAATAAATAAACCTTAAAAAAAAGAACTGGGCCAAAGACCGAGTGACTGGAGGACTCCTACTGTCAGAGGGCTGGGGGAGAAGAGAAGGGCCAGCATCAAGACTGAGAAGGAGGGGCCCAAAAAGTGGGGAAACCAGGCTGACCGGGTCACTGAAGCCCAAAGAAGAAAGCATTTCAACAAGGCGATCATCAGCCACATCCACTTCTGTTAAGAGGTCAGCTGGGACAAGGAAAAACTGACAATGGACCCTGACATGGTATAATCACTGGTGACGATGAAGGAGCCCCTTCACCAGAGTGGTTTGGATGAAAGCCCCAATCCACTGAGTTAAGGAGGGAAGGAAAATGAGAACAAGACAGCATGTATAATAAGCAACTCTTTCAACCACTTTCGCCGCAAAGCAGAGATGAAAATGGGGCAGTAGCTGGAGGGGGACAAGAGCCCAAGGGATGTTTATTAATGCATGATAATGAGGCATTTTATATGCTGTTACATGTGGGTTTTAATAATCTGCTAATTAGCACTTATTCAGCATTTACACTGTGCCAGGCACTGGCCCACACACTTCCTAGTATTGCTTAGTTGATTTTTTTTTAAGTGTATTTCTTTATTTTGAGAGAGAGAGAGCATGCACACGCATGCATGCACACTTGCACACGCACAAGAGCAGGGAGCGCAGAGAGAAAGGGAGAGAGAGAGAATCCCAAGCAGGCTGTGCACTTTAGCACAGAGTCCGACGTGGGGTCGAACCCACAAACCGTGAGATCACGACCTAAGCCAAAAGCAAGAGCCTGACGCTTAACCGACTGAGCCATTCAGGCACCCCAGTATTGCTTAGTTTAATTTCCAAAAGTGTCACCATTTTTAAAGACTACATTACTGAGGCCCAGAGAAGTCAATTAATTGGCTCCAAGTCGCACAGTTAGTTGCAGAGCCAAGATTTGAAAACTGGCTATATGAGCTGTTCACCAGCCCACTAGAAGATGCAAGAAATAAAGCAAATAACCATAGAGACGTGGTCCCTGAGAAAGTGAGACAGGGTGGCTTCAGAAGGGAAACAGAGGGATTGGTCTTAGAAGCCAAAGCCGATGGAAAACAGAGTATATGAATACAAACACAGGTAATTTGTTTTATTTTTCAGATTGAGAGAGAGAGCATGACTGAGGGGCAGAGACAGGGAGACAGAATCCCATGAGGTGCAGAGAGAGGGGCGGAGAGAGAGAGAGAGAGAGAGAGAGTACAGAGCCCGGAGTGGGGCTCACACTCACTCAACCAATGTGGGGCTCCAACTCAGGAACCATGAAATCATGACCTGACCCAAAGTCAGATGCTAAAGCAACTGAGCCACCCAGGCACCCAAACACAGGTAGTTTAAATTTGTGTTGAGAATAGGTATTTCTCCTCCAACTGCCTCTATTATTTGTATAATGAAAAGCTAATAACTTCAAATTATTACTAAGACTTTCGCTGCTCAACGGGGAGACAGATATATTAACCTGGCAAGTGGTCCGCGTAAGTGCTCAGAGCAGATCCCGGAACACAGGAGGGACTATGTGGTGTGGGGTTAGATTCCATTATGTTCCATAATGTTACCTGATGCTCTTGAGAACCATGTGCAGGCCACATCAGGGATTTGAAAGAAAAAGAGGTCAATTTTACTGTGGGAAGGAGCAGGAAGGTCTCCATGGCAAAGGATTCCTGAGTTCACACCAGAGACGACTTCTGAAAACGGAATAGGTGGAGTTAAAGCAATTGGATGGAGAGCATGACCGAAAGAGGGCTCCAGAAAGATCACACCAGTTATTAAACCTAAGGATCTGCAAACAATTCATTATGGCTAAAATCAAAGGTTCAAGGTGAGACGGTTGAGAGATAAGATTAAGTGGCATAGAAAGAAGAGCCTCTAAAGTGAAATAAGGTAGTTCTTTTTTTTTTTTTACATTTATTTATTTTTGAGAGACAGAGTGTGAGTGGGTGAGGGGCAGAGACAGAGGGAGACACAGAATCCAAAGCAGGCTCCGGGCTCTGAGCTGTCAGTACAGAGCCCGACATAGGGCTTGAACACACGAACTATGAGATGATGACCTGAACCGAAGTCAGATGCTTAACCGACTGAGCCACCCAGGTGCCCCTTGGTAGTTCTAATAGAAAATAAAAGTGGAAGGCACCTGGGTGGTTCAGTCAGTTAAGCATCCGACTTCAGCTCAGGTCATGATCTCACGGTTCGTGGTTTCGAGCCGCACACAGGGCTCTTCATTGACAGCTTGAAGCCTGCTTGGGATTCTCTCTCTCTCCCTCTCTCCCTGCCACCACCCTCTTTGCCCCTCCCCCTCTTACACTCTCAAAATTAAATAAACATTAAAAAGAGAAAAAAACTTAAAAAAAATAAAATAAACTCATAAAGGAAAAAAAGTAGAGACAAATTAAGCAAAAAAGTAAGGAGTATTAAAAATGGAGATAAGTGGGGCGCCTGGGTGGCGCAGTTGGTTAAGCGTCCGACTTCAGCCAGGTCACGATCTCGCGGTCCGTGAGTTCGAGCCCCGCGTCAGGCTCTGGGCTGATGGCTCAGAGCCTGGAGCCTGTTTCCGATTCTGTGTCTCCCTCTCTCTCTGCCCCTCCCCCGTTCATGCTCTGTCTCTCTCTGTCCCAAAAATAAATAAACGTTAAAAAAAAAATTATTAAAAATGGAGATAAGTGAGAGAATGATAAGCAATAAAATATAAAAGAAAAACTAAAAAGGACTTGAGAAATGAGTAAATACAAATTCAGCTCAAAAAGTTTCTCTGCCTGGGCGCCTGGGTGGCTCAGTTGGTTAAATGTCCGACTCTTGGTTTGGGCTAAGGTCATAATCTCATGGTTCGAGAACTAAAGCCCTGCATCAGGTTCCATACTGACAGTGTGAAGCCTGCTTGGGATTTTCTCTCTCCCTTCTCTCTCTCTGTCCCTCCCCCACTTGTACCCTCACACTCGTACTCTCTCTCTCTCTCTCAAAATAAACAAATTTTTTAAAAACTTAAAAAATACAGTAAAAATCAATAAAGAAGAAAAATAAGGAGGAAGAGGAGGAAGAAGGAGAAAATAAAAACAGATGGGTCAGTTACAGCCAACTTAGATAAATATAAGGAGAAAGGAGTTTCTATTTCTTACAAAGTTTTGGTCGCAGAAGCAAACCATTTGGAAGGAAATCAACTGGCCCTTGGGTTATTAGAGGTTATGACCAAGGAACAGCTGGGTAGGTGCCAAGAAAGGATGCTGGGAGCACCAAGCCACACCTTTTATTAAATATGAAAATAGGGCGCCTGGGTGGCTCAGTCGGTTAAGCATCTGACTCTTGATTTCAGCTCAGATCATGATCTCACAGTTCATGGGTTTGAGCCCCACATCGGGTTCCATGCTGACAGCGTGGAGCCTGCTTGGGATTCTCTCTCTCCCTCTCTCTCTCCCTGTCTCTCTCTGTCTCTGCCCCTCTCTGACTCATGCGCACATGCTCACTCGCTCTCAAAATAAATTAATAAACTTTTTTTAAAAGTTCAAAAAATAAATATGAAAATATAAGAAATGGAAAGCAGAAGGTCACATACAAAAAGGTAATTCTGCAAGACTTGCCCGAGGGAGGTCCCCCAGATGGGAATTGCCAACGTGTTAGCTTGTTCCAGGGCACCGCGGCTCTGCTGACTCTCCCCAGGGTTCCAATCCAGTCCAAGTGGATAAAAAACCATATCCATGAGGCCAGGCTTAGTTTTTAAGTTGGTTTCACCACACGAAAGGAATAAAAGTGAGGAAGGAGGAACACTTGTGCTCCTGAGGCCCTGAGTGGGTTGGCTGAGGACTGAAGTATTCAAAGCAGCCTGGGGCAGACCTAGGACAAGGGACCAATAGTCATAGCACTGTGAAATTGAAAAGGTGGATAGATTTGAAAGAATTAAGGAGACAGTATCTACAGGAGTTGATGCCTGCATGGCTCTGCTGAATTAGGGGGAGACAAGAGTCAAAGTCGATACCCTATTTCTCTGGAAATGAGAGCAGATGTGTGGAGAGGGGCAGTTATGAATTCAAAAGGGATGTACTGCGTCTGAGAGGCTGGTCAGGCATCAGTCACATGTGTGGATCGAGGGCTCCAGACAAGGATATGGGCTAGAATGGTGGTTTTTAGACATGGGGACAGAACTGGTATCAACCACGCAGGGAGCAGGCAGATCCAAGCCTGCTATGGGGCTCGAACTCACAAACCACGAGATCAGCCACATAGCAAGAGCAGACAAAGGAGGAGGAACCAGCAAAAGGGATCTATAGACAACAGTCCAGGAGACAGAGTATTTGAGGGAGGACTGGATTTCAAGGAGACCAATTAACCAATAATATCAGGGTCAAAGCTGGTTTCATACTTTAGCTTTGATTTAGTCAATGAACGGAAATTATTTTAATAAATACATCACTGTTCACTTAACACAGCTGATACAAAGCAGGCCTAATGAACATTTCTAACACGAACACAAGCACATCTTGCTGTAACAATAGCATGACCTTCATGGGAGAGCAGCTTTCAGAGACACATCCTCTCCCTGGACTCTCTCTTCTCTTGCAATTTTCTCCCCTGAACAATTTTGAATCATTAAGAGGCACAGCTTCTAATTAACCTAGTAATACCTCCTAATTACGGCGTGTGCTCAAGTCAAGACTTTGAAATCTCTCTAGATTGCATGGTCATGAGGCTGCAAAAAAAATTTTTGGGTTAAATACAGTAAGATTTTGGGTCACTGGGTGGCTCAGTCAGTTAAGCATTGGACTTCGGCTCAGGGCATGATCTTTCGGTTCGTGAGTTCGAGCCCCGCGTCAGGGTCTGTACTGAAAGCTCAGAGCCTGGAGCCTGCTTCAGATTCTGTGTCTCCCTCTCTCTCTCTGCCCCTCCCCCACTCACACTCTGTCTCTCTCTCTCTCTCTCTCTCTCTCTCTCTCTAAAAAATAAACACCAAAAAAAATTTTAATAAAAAAATACAATTTTGATCAAAAATTGATACCTTCCTTCTCTAAGCTTAAATAATCATCATAATAAAAACCCCCTTCATATATACTCTTTCTCCATCACCAAATTGCATCACTTTTGAGGGAACTGTAGCGGAGGAAGAAAAATGAAGGACCCATAGGAAAAGATAATTGATAAGTTAACCATTGACACAAAAATAAAAAATTGTGCATTGAGGGGTCCCTGGCTGGCTCGGTAAATAGAGCACGTGACCCTTAATCCCAAGGTGGTGAGATCAAGCCCCATGTTGGACGTGGGGCCTACTTAAATTTTTTTTTCAATTTTTTTTAACAAATAAATATTATTTTTTATTAAATTGTGCATTGAGTACCTAGAAAGAGATGTATAACCTGAGAAGACTTACATAGGTGCCAAAGATGTTAAAGCGTGTGCTCTCATTTCCTATAATCAAGCCAGATTTATAAGAAGTGGGAAATCCTTTGACCGCCATGGACATGATGCTTAGACCACATACGTCTGTTCCACGGTTTCACGTGATCATGGCTTCATATGACACCGGGAAGCCCCAAATCTCCTCCTCCCCTACCTCGCAAAGAGTTTTACAAGGTGATAACTTCTGTCGCAACCATTTTGTGAGTTCTGAGACATATTAGGGTCCCCAGACTCTTCCCCAATGCCTTCCTGAATATTCCTAAGGGATAATGACCTACTACCATCTGGGAAACAGCTCATACAGAACTAGTTCCCAGGGTGCCTGGGTGGCTCAGTCAGTTAAGCGTCAGACTTCGGCTCCAGTCATGATCTCATGGTTCATAGGTTCAAGCCCTGCATCAGGCTCTGTGCTAACAGCTCAGAGCCTGGAGCCTGCTTCGGATTCTGTGTCTCCCTCTCTCTCTGCCCACCCCCACTCATGCTCTGTCTCTCTCTCTCTGTCTCCAAACAATAAACATTAAAAAAAAGGGGGGGCACCTGGGTGGCTCAGTCGGTTAAGCGGCCGACTTCGACTCAGGTCATGATCTCACGGTTCGTGGGTTCAAGCCCCGCGTCGGGCTCTGTGCTGACAGCTCAGAGCCTGGAGCCTGCTTCGGATTCTGTGTCTCCCTCTCTCTCTGCCCTCCCCCATTCACACTCTGTCTCTGTCTCTGTCTCTGTCTCTCTCTCTCAAAAATAAATGAACATAAAAAATTTAAAAAAAAAAAAAAGGAACCCGTTCCCAAAGTGCACACTCTGCACATGTATAGAGGATTTGAGTGTTTCATCTACCCCACCATTTCCCTCCCAACTTCTAGGCACTTGTGGGATGTGATTTTTGTTTTTAGTAAGCTCTACATCCAACGTGGGGCTTGAACCCACGAAGGACAGAGCATGATTAAAAGTGCCCCAAAAGCTTGGGTTTCATCCCTCTCTTCTCCACTACGTAAGAGCTCACTGACATTCATCCAAGTTACTAGGGAACAAGGACACCTGGCATCCCATTATCACTTTTCTTCACCTTCCATCTCTATCCTGGGCGTACTTTGAACCAAGAGCCTATTGAGGAAACCAGACATAAAGGCAAACCAAAGAGAAATACTCTACGTGTCTTCCTGGCCACACGATTTTATTCCTCAGCCAAAGCCTCAGGTGACATCAACACCAGAAACTGCTTCCAGAGGGGACACCATATCACAAATCGCTACAGAGTCAAGGCCAGACTTTATGCTTAGCAGCATAAATAGTATAATACACATAAATAAGACAAAAAACATCCCACAACATAAATCCTTTTGCTGGCGGACACACACAACCTTGAAAGCATCCTTGGGAGCCCCAGCATAAGCGACTCTGACAGCTCACACACCACATTTACATGCCGTGAAATTGTACATTCAGCTTCCAAGGAATTGTGGCTACATTCTCACCAAACACCATTTCTCTGCTGATGTGGGCCCCAAGGTCGGGGAGGGGAGTTCTGAACTGAACAGACAACATGCTCACCTTGGAATCAAAGCGATTCACCCTTATCTTTGCTCATATATGGGGAAAAGAGTGGCAAGCAGTAGAGGAGAGTGGAGTGTGGCCTTCAAGAAGACTGTGACACACTGGCAAAGTAGGGGAAACAAGACTACCTCTCCACCAAGCTAAGAAAAGAAAAAAAAAAGCCTTTCCCACTGGGGTCCTTGACATTGAAGTGGGTAGGTGGAGTCGGTCTGCTGAGACGCAACATTTTAGCTGCGGGATCTGCAGGTCCTGCTTTGGGGGTTCCAATTCCCTGTAAGCCAAAATTTCCACTTCCCACCAGAAGAGAAGCTCATCCTCTGGGCCTCCCCATGGCCTCTTCCCACTGTCCCACAAGTCAATGAATCACACCTTTATGAGGGCCTGCTACATCGTCGGACATTCCTGCACAGGACTAGCTGGGTTGACCCCAGCTCCCTCATTTCGAGGGGGTCCAAACTCTGAAAGAGAATTAGAGGAGAATGCAGTGGTGTCCACTTATGCAAAAAGTGAGGTTTGTACACACGCTTACATATTCATATTTGTGCCCACAAATATACATACACACATACACACACACACACACAGATGCCCACGACTGGGGTGCCTGGGTGGCTCAGCCGGTTAAGCTCAGATCATCATCTCACAGTCTGTGAGTTCAAGCCCCACATGGGGCTCTGTGTTGTCGGATCAGGTCCCCCTCCCCCTCTGCTCTGTCCCCGCTTTGGGCTTGTGCGCTCTCCTCCCCCCCTCAAAAATAAGTAAACATCTAAAGCCACATTAAAGAAAAAAGAAATACCCACAGTGATCACTTACCACCTCCTTTACCTAGAGGACTCGGGAGGCCACCCCCACTCAAGTACCATTTCAGGACATTTTTGCTTTTTTGTGACATCTTTTTCCGGTCGACGTCACCCCTGATGCTCATCTTACCCAGGTTTCATCTCTAAGGAAACGCAGAGGAAGAAGTAATATCTTATAATACACTCAATTTGTCCCATTTTGGAGCCATGAAACTGCACTGTTTCCCATGAGTAATTTATAACGAACCCAAGAAGCGTCTCTACCACTAGAGAACTAAGGGCTACGGGCTTCACAAAACACCCAGCCCTTGGTGTCACTTGCCGTCTGCTAGCAGGTTTTGCTAATTCAACCAAGAGGACATCTACACGTGGCTATTAGCACCTTCAAATACTCTGCTCGCTTCACCTGAATCTCCCGAATGTCCAGCGTTCTCGATAGACGTGATCTCAGTGATCCATCAAGGGTGAATCATCCAAAGAGCTGAAGACAGCTATCTGGCGGACCAAGGCTCATTCTGCCCTGGCCTTCATGGCATCGGAGCTTTGAAAGACGGCTGAGATTTTCAAGGATTGACTTCCCAGGCAGGCAGTGTGAAAAGACAGCACATTGCAGATGTGTCTTTTCTGCTCCATTCATACTAAACAAACTGGAGGGAATTCTCTCTGTGAGGTTTCCTAGACTGTTGTTTGCCTTATAGGAACAATATTAGCCTAGCCTTAAACATCCTGGCTTAATACTGATTGCCATTTTAAAGGGCACAGCATTAATAGTAAGTTTCCTCTCCGGTGTCTTCATAGATTAGTGATTATACTCTATACACACAGCAAAGACTAGATGTACACACACACACACACACATACACACGCACATCCAGCCACATACAGCCCAGAGACATAAACACGTCCAGGAAGCTCATTTCTAACCACACCTCGGGCTGCAAGCTTATGTAGCCTTTGCTCAGTAAGATTTCAAAGCCACTCGGTTTGGCTCCCTTTCCTTCAAATAGAAGAAAACCGCTTACCCTAAGATTTTAAGCTTTAAATCCCCATATTCCTTCTCTATGAGAGAGAGAGGTAGGGACTCTGCCCTGTTTGGATTTACCGTATTGCTAAAAAACTACCCATAATTAGCCATAGAAAAAGCTGAGTTCTCTTTTAGAAAAGGATGGGTTAAGAGTAAGCTTTTAAAGAAAATAGAATCGGGCAATCAGGGAGACTCTCCCTGGTAAGTCCTGGGTGTTTTCGAGGGATGAGGAAATTCACAGCAAGGGGGCAGAAGAGACTGAAGTGGTGAAGCCAGCAGAATCCATCCGTTTGGGAACGGAGAGGCCCCACAGGGGACGCGTGGGGTTTTTCCACCAGCCGCCTGAATACCAAGCAGGGACGCTGCCCCCTCTTACCTTTCCACCCTCCTCCAGTTTGCATCCGGATGTTTCCCCGCCATTTCCTAACACTTCACCTGTTGAAACACAATCGTGTTCTTTCAAACACTTTAGCCAACAGCAGCCGAAAGTGATTGGTTTCCACCTTAAAGAGGAGGGCGAGGGGGCGGGGATGTTCTTTAATCCTCCGGTGTGAAAAACAACAGCTCTCCTGAATCAGAAGTAAGGTTAAAAAAATGGAAATCTGTGGATACTCTGGTTACCTGGCAACCCCAACCTACGGGCTGTGTCTGCCGGCATCCTGAGGCCCTGCAGCATGAAAAATGCAGGCAGAAGGGATTCCCTGGATGTGCTGCCTCTTTACTCTGGTCCATTCATTCAGCCCTATTATTTGGTTTCCAAGTCGGTAACCTAGATTTCTGCAGGATCTAATGCTCATCTCTCCAGGGAAGGAAGCTTCCGCTAGGGAATTCACCATCACACCTTTTAAGATGAATCAGTGTTTTTGCAAACCCCCTGGGGCAACTGTGTTAAAAGGAAAACACAAGGAAGGGGAGGAGAGGGGAGCATTGCTTCTGGCTGCCGGCAGTCCCAGGCTCTAGGAAATCTGCAGGGTCATGCCTATCTCCTCAAACCCTCCGCCTGAGGCTTCACTTGGGGAAGAGCCTGTCACACTGCAGTCATCTATAAATAATGGGCCCAAATTGGCAAATGCCTGGAATAACACTAAAAGTGAAATAACTGTCACAGGCCACGCCTTGGCTCCTGCTTCTGGGAGACTCCAGCCCTACGGCCGCCCCCACCCCAGGCCAAGCCTCCTGGCTGTTCCTTTTATAGTTCCTTCTATTACCTGAACTAGAAAGAATATTCTGGAAGGAAGGAAGGAAAGAAGGAGGGAAGGAAGGATATTCTAGGGTTGCTTTTGTTGCTGCTGTGTTGACTTGATGAATTAAAGGACTAATTTAGCGACTATTTGAGAGCCACATGCTGAAATCTAAACTAAAAGCATTTATTTATTTATTTATTTATGTTTATTTATTTTTGAGGGAGAGAGAGAGACAGGCAGAGTGAGAGCAGAGAAGAGGCAGAGAGAGAGGGAGACACAGAATCTGAAGCAGGCTTGGAGCTGTCAGCACAGAGCCCTACCCAGGGCTCGAACTCACGAACCGTGAGATCATGACCCGACCCAAATGAAGTCAGATGCTTAACCAACTGAGCCACCCAGACGCCCCTAGAAACATTTTTTTTTTATTACCATTTTGCTCTTGTCCATAAAAAAGGTTGCATTATCTCCCTGGATTTTTAGACTAAATATCAGTGTTTCTTACAGTGATACTGTTCATCTCCAATTAATCAAGACAAGTTTGTCCCCTCCATGTCTTTTTAAAATTTAGTTCCCCCCAGGCCGCCTGGGTGTATCAGTCAGTTGAGCGTCCCACTGTGCCTCAGGTCATGCTCTCACAGTTCATGGGTTCGAGCCCTGTGTGGGGCTCTGTGCTAACAGCTCAGAGCCTGGAGCCTGCTTCGGATTCTGTGTCTCCCTCTCTCTCTGCCCCTCCCCCGCTTACACTTTGTCTTTCTCTCTCTCTCTCAAACATAGATAAACATTAAAAAAAGAAAATTTAGGGGCGCCTGGGTGGCTCAGTTGTTTGAGCATCTGACTTCGGCTCAGGTCATGATCTCGCAGCTCATGAGTTTGAGCCCCGCTTCGGGCTCTGTGCTGACAGCTCAGAGTCTGGAGCCTTCTTCAGATTCTGTGTCTCCCTCTCTCTCTGCCCCAACCCACTCGCATTCTGTCTCTGTTTCTCTCAAAAATAAATAAACATTAAAAAAAATTTTTTTTTAATTTAGTTCTCCTGGAGTCTTGTTCATTTTACTGCTTATTTACATTTTTCTATCGGCGGCTTTAGAATTTCAGTGGAAATCAAACGTGCATGCTTTTCCTATTTGTCACCATCTTTTTTGAAAAGTTTTGTGAAGGATGGGGACTAACTCTAGGTATTACAATACAGAAAGAAAAAGTTAGTTCCCGGTAGGCATTATTCACTCAAGAAAAAAGGCTGAGAAACTAACCTCATTGATACTATGTTTAAAGTGGGGGGGTGGGGAGTGAGGGGTGGGGGGGTGGGGAGTGAGGGGTGGGGGATGGGGGGAGGGGGTACAAAGACGGAAACTATTCTCTGTTCTCAGAGAACTTAAATTCTAAGAAGAAAGATGATGCATATGTGCTACAAAAGAAGAGTTCAAAGGCAAGTAAGCATCGCTAAGAGGATTTTTGAAAAAACAGTGGGGAGGATAGGGCGTCTGGGTGGCTCGGTCGGCTGGGCATCTGACGTCAGCTCAGGTCATGATCTTGGAGTTGTGGGTTCAAGCCCCACTTGGGGCTCTGTGCTGACAGCTCAGAGCCTGGAGCCTGCTTCAGATTCTGTGTCTGCCTCTCTCTCTCTGCACCTCCCCCACTATGCTCTCTCTTTCTCTCTCTCTCTCTCTCAAAAATAAAAACATTTTTAAAAATTAAAATGTGCAAAATACAGTAGGGAGGAGACTGAGGAAGTAAAAGGGTGGGCACATATCATGTTTCAATTCTCAGAACACCTGGACTTTTGACTTTTGTCAATTGCACCTGGACCACCTTCACCTTCTGCAATTTTGGACTGAAATAGAGATAATGTAACATGCTAGCTAAATCACCAGCTGTGTATTGTCAATTTAACTCTGTTAGCACCAATCCTAATTCCTTCTAAACCTGTTATGTAACCTTGCAGTTTTTGCCTTTAACAAGCCCTGCTTGCTTCCCAAAGCACACTTTGAATTTCAGCCCAAACCCTAAGACCCCAATGAACACTTTTGATTGCTTTTCAGCCCCTTCTCCTTGGTCAACAATGTTTTACTGTAATATAAGAAAAATATGGTAAGGACCTAAAGAGACATAAGCAGTGTGCTAGAAGAACCTTTCAAGATACAATTATTGTCATCAGTGGTGATGGCAGAAGCCAAAATTTCAGAGAGACAATGGCATTTGGTCCAGGTCAATAGGTTGGTAGAATTTTGATAGAGATGAAAAGGGAAGTCAAGCTGGAAGGAATGGAGTGACCAAAGTCACAGGGACAGGAAGGTGCAGGTGACATCCAGGAATTGGTTAAAGGTCCAGTTTGGTCAATTCACAGGATATATAGGATTGTTAATTTCAAATGTGTAATATCAATCAATCCACAATGGTGCCTTCCACAATTCATTCCCCAAATATTTACCAGGTGCCCACTCTTCTTGGGAGGAACTTAAGGGAATTTTTTTTAATAGTAAACAAGTGATCTTGCAATAATTTTTCACAAGACCCTTCACCAGAGTTGATCAGAAATCACCACACCCAAGGGCGCCTAGGTGGCTCAGTTGGTTAAGCATCCAAGCTCAGGTCATGATCTCACGGTTCGGTCCGTGGGCTCAAGCCCCACATTGGGCGCTACACCTACAGCTCAGAGCCTACAGCCTGCTTTGGATCCTGCGTCTCCCTCTCCTTCTGCCCCTCACCCACTCAGGCTCTCTCTCTCTCAAAAATAAATTAAAAACATTTAAAATTTTTTTAAAAAGAAGACATCACCACGCCCGTTTTAAGATTACGATAATTTCACATTTGATGTTGCTAAAAACTTCTGTGTGTAATGTGACTTCATGAAGAAGTGTGATCATTCTAAGGGAGCAACAGAACAGCTTGTGGGAAGAAACTGGTTTAAAGCACGAAGCATCAACACATAAAGCATTCGTGCTGTTACAACATCCCAACCATACGCAACTGTACCTCCCAAAGAATTGCCCAAAGTGTTGGGTGTTTAAAAGGGTAAAACTGAGGGGCACATGGGTGGCTCAGTCAGTTAGGCATCCAACTCTCGATTTCAGCTTAGGTCATGATGTCACGGTCTATAAGATCAAGCTCCACATCAGGCTCTGTGCTGACAGCGAGGAGCCTGCTGAGGATTCTCTCTCTCTGCCCCTCTCCTGCTCATGCGCTCTCTGCCTCTCTTAAAATAAATAAACTTTTTTAAAAAAGTATAAAAGAGTGAAACTGAGCCATTTCACTCAGAACTAGCCACCCTGGCAATTCACTTATGAGCTGGACATATGCATTTCCTTCAGAAGGAAAAAAATAATATCCTCAAACAATATTGTCTAACTTGATGGGTAAAGGAGAAATAAAAATGCTTGCTAGGTCTACTTCATAGGGTGAATGTAAGGATGAAAAATGAGGCAGTATGTGAGAAGTAATCTGTAACCCGCAAGCACTAAAGAAATATTAGCTTATTTTTACTGCACAAGCCAGTCTCCCTGGAAATGGCCCCAGCATGCACGATAGGACACGCATTGTATTAAGCCAAGTTGGAAGGCTATCATACGCTATTTCGTGGACATAAGAAGAGGCTGAAGCACTGTGTTGGTCACAGATCAGCCCAGGAAAGCAGTAGCAACCACAGCAGCAGTGAAACAGAGACAAATCTTCGAGAAGCTGCAAATATTTGCTAGTTGCTAGGTAGTTGCATGGAGATGTATCCTTGCCAGTGGCCTCTGTTAGGAAAACTTAATCCAAGGTAGGGCAATAGCTATAAAAGGCTCTTCCATCCACGCAGTTGGACCACAGCAGTCATGTGAAGTGTTGTCTTTGGTTTAGAGCCATCTCACACTCCAATTTTGGCTATACTAGCTGAGCCACCAAATGGACAAGGACATTAGGTCAGTCTAACTCATTATATCATCCTAACTGCTGAAACTGAGTTACCTAATATTTTTCTAAGCCATCTTTGCCAGTCAAAGGTTATTAAATAAAGACAGACAGATAAAAACCAACAGTTATTAGCTGGTTGCTCTGTGCCAAGGACTCTAATTGGTATTTACACATTAATTATCTCATGTCACATCCAAAAGACAGATGCACGCCAACGGGTGTATGAATAAATGTAATGCCTTTGTTTCTCTTAAGTTGTTTTAAACATAAGTGTCTGGCTGGGACTAGCCCAATATCCCTTGACCTCTTTTCCCCTTTTGTTTTCTAGGGTTTTGAGGGGTCGTCTGAAAGACGAAGGCAGGACTGAGGGTGAGGCAGAGTTTGCAGAGTTTTGAGACAGTTACTCTGGGGATTCAACAAGAATGGTCAGCAGAAACTATTACTAAGGGCAGATAGAAGGGATTCACTGCTGACTGATCAACAGGATATCAAAGCTTCTTCTAGGACAAGGGGAATAAAGGACACAGCCTGAAGATTCTCATCGTCTTCTCTGGAAGAAGAAAGAGGTAGCTAAAACAGTATCAACATATATATTAAATAGCACTCCAATTGAAAGGGTTACTCCTCTCTATGGTACCTTCTCCAGATACACATGGGTAGACACAAAGGTTAAAATCAGTTTGTGAAAGGGGCGCCTGGGTGGCTCAGCCGGTTAAGCTTCCGACATCGGCTCAGGTCAGGATCTCAAGGTCCGTGAGTTCGAGCCCCGCGTCGGGCTCCGGGCTGATGGCTCAGAGCCTGGAGCCTGCTTCCGATTCTGTGTCTCCCTCTCTCTGCCCCTCCCCCGTTCATGCTCTGTCTCTCTCTGTCTTAAAAATAAATAAACGTTAGAAAAAAAAATTTTTTTTTTAAAATCACTTTGTGAAAGAGCTTTCTTTCTTTCTTTCTTTTTTAATGTTTATTTATTTTTGAGACAGAGAGAGAGAGAGAGAGCGCACGCACAAGCGGGGTAGGGGCAAAGAAAGAGGAAGACACAGAATCCAAAGCAGGCTCCAGGCTCTGAGCTATCAGCCCAGAGCCCGACGCAGGGCTCAAACTTGTGAACCGCGAGATCGTGACCTGAGTTGAAGTCGGAAGCTCAACGGACTGAGCCACCCAGGCTCCCCAAGAGCTTGCTTTCTTGAAAAATTCACACCAAGGGAAGTCCACGGGTTGGCATGGAACTAGAATAAGGAGGTAGACCTCCCTGTTTGTAGGTAGCTAACAAATAAGAGATCTGAGAATTGTTTACATTTTTTTTAATTTTTTTTTTAATGTTTATTTTATTTTTGAGACAGAGAGAGACAGAGCATGAACAGGGGAGGGGCAGAGGGAGAGAGGGAGACACAGAATCCGAAGCAGGCTCCAGGCTCTGAGGTGTCAGCACAGAGCCTGATGTGGGGCTTGAACTCACGAACTGTGAGATCATGACCTGAGCTGAAGTCAGACATTGAACCAACTGAGCCACCCAGGCACCCATTCTTTTTCTTTTTTTGTTTAATTTTTTTTTAATGTTTATAAAATTGAGAGAGAGAGAGAATGAGTGGAGGAGGGGCAGAGAGAGGGGGGGACACAGAAACAGAAGCAGGCTCCAGGCTCTGAGCCATCAGCACAGAGCCTGACACGGGACTTGAACCCATGAACCGTGAGATCATGACCTGAGCTGAAGTCTGGAGCTTAACTGACTGAGCCACCCAGGCGCCCCTTGTTTACATTTTTATTAATCAATTTCTCTCTTATTCTTACCCATGAAAGACCTTCTCTTTTCATCTTCAAGCCAATGCTACAATCCTAACTCCACCATGATGACCTCCCCACAAAGTCTCCAAGCCCAAAAACTTCATGCTGAGACCCCAGAACTGCATTCCTTTCCCAGAACCAAAATCTTCCTTCCTTCACTGTTTTTTGTAAGAAAATTGATGTTTTCCTTACTGGGTCTACGCGTTGGAGATATTTAGGAAAGATATTTCATTTAAATCATATATGGCAGAAGGCACCTGGGCAGCTCAGTCAGTTAAGCATCCAACTCTTGGTTTCAGCTCAGGTCATGATATCACATTCGAGAGCTTGAGCCCTGCATCAGGCTCTTTGCTGACAGCACAAAGCCTGCTTGGGATTCCCTCTCTTCCTCTCTCTCTACCCCTCCCCTGCTTGCACTCTCCCTCTCAAAATAAATAAATTTTTAAAATAAAGCATACATTGTAGGATATGTGGAAATTATTCATCAAAACCCACAATATAACTATTAAGTGTAATTAATATAATGCTACTATTATAACCAGGTATTTCTTTATTATTTAACATCTTAAATATTTAGACTAATTAGAGAATAAATTAGAGAAGATTTCCTAAGTATTAACAAAATGGTTTCCTAAAACTGAAGATCCCGTCAAGAGATTAGATGTTTATACTTGCGTGGAAACTCCATTTTTTAGTTGTACCCCATAATTAGCACAAATATCATTCTGTGAAGTGGATTTTAGGGTGGTATGAAGACCAAATGAGATCATTCGTGTGAAAATATTCTATAACTACAGGACAGGGGCACCTGGGTGGCTCAGTCAGTCAAGTGCCCAACTCTGGGTTTCAGTTCAGGTCATGATCTCACGGTTCATAGGTTCCAGCACCATGTTGGGCTCTGCGCTGACAGCATGGATCCTGCTTGGGATACTCTCTCTCTCTCCCCCTCCCCTGCTTGTGCATATGCTCTCTCTCAAAATAATAAATAAACTTAAAAAAAAAAACCTACAGGACATATGGCAAACCTAAAAGATTAGCTCCCTTTCTCTCTTGCCCTTTCTTCAGATAAGACAGACTCACAGTAAACAGGGATGAAATCTGAGTCTGTCCCTCTCATAAATAACATAATGTCTCAGTTGCTAAAACATACTCACTACTGCTTCATGCTGAAGCTTGATGTTTGCCTTCAAATTAATATGTTATCTACCAACATAATTAAATTGAATTACCCAAAGTTGGTTCAACCAAGTACAAAGCATTAACTGTACTTTTAAGAGTCTGTACAATTACAGACATTATAAAACTTCATTCTTCTGATTCTGATAGGATTTGTATGTATAGATAGATAAGAGCTAAATTATTCTAGCAAATGGGGGTCCTCCAGAAGAACTTGGAAGAGGGACATAGGAGATGGGCAGCTTTTCCAATTGGGTCTGACTGGACCCAGGAACCTACATACCAGGAGGGGACTGGCTATGTCAAAGAAACCTGGCATAATACAGTCTATGCTGTCATTTGGAGACATTTTGCCACCAGCCTGTAATAGGATATTGAAAGACTTCTCTCTTATCTCAGAATTTCAACTAAAGCTGAAAGCTGAGGATAATCGGTACTAAGAATCCCCACATTGTAAAAAGAACTGTCAGGCACATGTCTGCAGAACTTAACATTTGCACAACAATCACCCTGTACTCCCACCAGCCTGTGTAATTAATAGATTCGAAATTCTGGAATTCCCATGTGTTAATGGAGATGTTGGACTAGCAAAGGTTCTCAAACTGAGGTCGAATTGGAAATGTGAGGAGGCATTTCTGGGAGTGCTATTGACATTGAATGGGCAAGATCCAAGGATGCTAAATATCCTGCAATATAAGGGAGACCTCTGCACAGCAGAGAATTTTCTTACCCAAATTCTCAGTAGCTTTCCCACTAGGAAATACTGGCATAAGGTGAAAATCCTGTGGCTTCTCCATTCCCCCCACCCAAGGACAAGACTATTCTCCTACCCCAAATCCCAGCAGTAGGGATTCAAGAAATTAGCAGTGGCTGCAAAAAGGGGCAACTGACATCCATTCCCCAGGTAGACTCTACCTATGAATGGACTTGTTAATCTGTTTCTGTGCCCCTTTGAGAAGAGAATACAAGGGAAATAATTGCGGGAATATAGCTGGCTAAAGAGAGGGGCAGCAATGGAATGGACTGCCCCTACCTTTAGTTATGCCTCCTCTGGGCCAAGTGGACACCCCAGAAGTTATCTAAGCTTAAGCTGCATAGTTATCCAGGCACGTTCTGGCTGCCCACAGAGCAAGAAGAGAATGGCCATTTGATGTCTGCCACATGGTGGACATGGCTAGCCAACAAAGAAATGCAGCACTCTTCTTACATAGGACACATTTGTTCTTCCTCCATTCTTCCTCCCAAACTCAACACACTGGAGGAAAGACAAATCCCAGGAGACGGAAGGAAAGAGGTAACGTGAAAGAGACAGAAGCAATCCAGCCCTCCACCAACACAGGTCTTGTGAGTCTCCAGCCAAGCCTAGTGTAGAAGAGTTCTTTATTAGATAAGAAGATGAGAGTGCAGCCTGATTAAGTTAAGGTGGACACGGGGTGGCTGCGTGGCCCAGTTGGTTAAGCATCCAATTTTGGCTCAGGTCATGATCCCGTGGTTCGTGGGTTCGAGCCCCGCATCGGCTCTATGCTGACAGCTCAGAGCCTGGAGCCTGCTTCAGATTCTGTGTTTCTCTCTGCTGCTCCCCTGCTCATGCTCTGTCTCTCTCCGTTTCTCAACAATAAATAAATGTTAAAAAAAAATTTTTTTTTAATTAAGCTGGACTGGAATTTTATGCCCAACTGTCCAGTGGGATCTCTCCAAGATAGTGTTGAGATGGGAAAGACTTAGCTCATGTTTGGTGGCAGAAATAAAAAAAAGGACATAAGAAACAAAGCCGTTTCATTCTTACATCTCACCAAATCCTGGTTAATAAGGAATTCTTGGCTGATAACTTTCTATATAAAGTATAGCAGTAATGCCAATATGTGAATAGAGAGACTTTTCAAGTAACCAAAACCTGCTTTTAAAAATTTTATAATAGCTATCTGTGTTGGCCAGGGTCAGTAACCACATGCGACAAATACATAGTAGCTCTCTTAGGCAAAGAGCAAACTTACTAAAGAATATCACAAGCCTATAGTGTTCATTCATTCAATAAATATCTATCAAAGCTTCTTTTTCTTCTGTAGACTTGTCTTTCATCTTGCTGTCATTACAGGCAGTTGTTCCTAAAATTTCAGTCACTTAAGTGCACCCATGAAATAGGAATATAGAGTTCTTCATGTCCCCTGGACTTCAGTTTGCCTCCGTGTTGTGGCAGCACTGTGGTACCTGACGGCCATGGTGATTTGACCTTGTCATGCCCCCTGTGCCTACCTGAAGGACATCTAAGAGCCCTTCCTCTTTCTGAATTTGAATCATAGCCTTGATGTGGTCTTTCTTGTTTTGTGTCCTCATTCTTAATATAAAAAGAGTTTAACTGCTTCTTGGTTGTATTGGAGAAGCATTGGGATAAAATTTTAACTGGGTATTCTTTAACCAGTTTAAATAATAAATAAATAATTTTATTTATTTATTTTGAGAGAGAGAGAGAGAGAGAGAGAGAGAGGCAGGGAAGGGCAGAGAGAGAGAATCCCAAGCAAGCTCCATACTGTCAGTGCAGAGCCCGATGCAGGGCTCAAACTCACAAACCGTGAGATCATGACCTGAGCCAAAATCAAGAGTCAGACACTTAACAAACTGAGTCATCCAGACACCCCTTAACTGGGTGTTCTTGAATCGCTTTTACAATAAACCAATTCTATAATCTTGAAAATACATACAGACAGACATACATACATACATACCTATCCAGCACTACGATGTGACAGGTATTATTCTGGGCATCAGGATACAACAGTGAACAAGAGACAAATTCTTTCCCTCCAAAAAGCTCAACTTCCAATGGGAGAGTCAGGTAAAACAAACAAGAATGTATCCAGCATGGTAGATCATGCTAAAAGAAAAACCAAAACAGGGATGGGAAGAAGGAGTTCACTTGTGGGGGTGGGATGCATATTGCATATTTCTCCTTTAAATAAGAATGGTTAGTTCTGGAACATAACATGAAGTTGACATTGCAAAGACTTGGAGGACATAATGGCACCGAACAATGTGGCAGGAGGTGAAATACCACCACCACTAGATGCTGCCGCTGTCACGGAGATGAACACTGAGGGCTGCAGCTAGCAACAAATTCTAACCATCCCTTCATTTTTGTCTCTCCCATTCATTTCACCACCTCGCTCCAGGCCAAATATCTATGTAGCTGAAGGCAAGCAGAATATGTCATCCCAAGTATGCCTTTTTGACATAAAAAAGATTTTGAGCTGAAGAAGGATTTAAGAAGCAGCAAATTCAGGAAAAGCTCTCTCTATCCTCCCCACTTTCTGCCTAAAGGCAGGATTTAAATTTTCTTACTGGAGACAGAGTCTTATCAGCCCAGAGACAGAACAAGAAGAATCTGCAAACAAACCTCACACCATTAGTTTCCTCCCATAGATTTATCTTCCCATGGTTTTCTGCCCTTGGAAGCCTAAAATCACTTTCTTATGTCCTGTCATTTCTCCACAAATATATTTTTCTTTGTTGAAGATGCTACGTAAGCTGGAGTTCTAAGCCACCACTTTGAGTTACTCTATTTGTAAAAGATGTTCTACGAACACATTAACAAGCTGTTTGTCTCTTGTTAATCAAGTCTCATGATGCTCACTCTTTTGTTTAATGTTTATTTTTATTTTTGAGAGGGGGGCGCAGCAAGAGAGGGGGACAGGGGATCTGAAGTGAGTTCAGCAGCGAGCCCAATGTGGAGCTCGAACTTGCTAACCGTGAGATCATGACCTGAGCTGAAGTCAGATGCTTAACCGACTGAGCTACCCAGGCACACCCCAAGATGCTCACTCTTATTTTAGGTGTTCCTTCTAGGATTTTTTGCCTCCTATTTTCTCTGCAAGTGGCCAGCTCCTAATCAAGCCAGGTGGTAATTTGCTCAGTGTTTCTCAAAATGTGGTCCTTGGAACAGCTGCATCAGCATCATAGGATAACTTGTTAGAAATAGCAATCTCAGACCCCACAGCTAGATCTGCTGAATTAGAAACTGGGGGGTGGGAGCCACCATCTTTGTTTTAACAAGCCCTTCAGAGGATTCTGACAGAGCCTTAAGTTTGAGAACCACTGCTATAGGTCTTATAGCTATTCTGGATACTGTACCTTCTCAGAGTGGTTCCCCACACCTGGAGCAGCCATCTGCCTGACTCTTATCAGACCTCACATCCCTCTCAAAGACATCTGTTGACCTCTTTCATGAAGCTTCCCCAACCCTGGGCACAGGAAATCTCTGCCTCAAAAAGTCATTAAGAACTTGTCCTTACCTATAAAGTTCACATCAAACCTACAAAACCTTAAGAGAATAAAATGTGCAATATTGTATTTTGACAACCAAAAAGTAGGATGGGTACCATGGTACCTGAGTTAGGAGGCCATGGAGAAAAAACATGTATTTTCTGTATGGCATTCAAGACATTGACAGAGCTGAGCAAATATTTTCAAAATGCTTATCTATTTATTGGAACAGTTGAATCCTGGATGTATTGTTGGCAAACTACCTATCATAGGCCCTTCATGGGTACAGAGTTTGCTCACAGTACAATGAAATCCATGTATGGTGAGATGATTAAAAACAAGGTTCTGGTAAAAATTCTATAGCTTTTTATAAATGCAAATTTACACCCCTAGGTAATCTTCATGCAGTCCTTTTTCACCAGAGCAAAATGAGACTCCTGAGTTTCCATGGATTTATGATGCTCCTGAGTCTTGAGAAAAACATTCTAGTATTCTTCCCCAGTGAAATTTTACTTTGGAATACCTTATAAAATGACTTTTTTCCTACTTCTCTCTAAATCACCTGCACATGTCTTTTGATAAGTTAATTTCTTTATTAATAACATTTAATTTTTCTTATTACAGAAACAATATATATTCACTGTAAAAATGAGAGATTGATTTCAAGCCACTGTTGTATTTTTCTTTTATTTTTATAATTCGATTTTATAATTAGTAGTATTTATCAGGAAAAAGGAACTATTTTGTAGAGATTAATGCAAGAAAGCAACTTGGACCTTCTTTCTTTAATGACAAAATGGCAATCTCTATCCTTGTTGTTTTAAAGACGTTGGTTGCCAGGGCACCTGGGTGGCTCTGTCGATTGAGCCTCCAACTTCAGCTCAGGTCACAATCTCACGGCTCGTGAGTTTGAGCCCTGCATCGGGCTCTGTGCTGACGGCTCAGAGCCTGGAGCCTGCTTCAGATTCTGTGTCTCCCTCTCTCTCTGCCCCTAACCACTCATAGTCTGTCTCTGTCTCTCTCAAAAATACATAAACATTAAAAAAAAAAAAAAGATTCTGGTTGCCAGTGTGTAATAATGCACACTGTATTTAAGTGAAAGTTTATGGTCAAATTAAGTAAAATATCATTATTTAATATGTGTTGAATATCTCCCCATATCCTAAATGGAGTCACATTTTTGTCCAAACTCTTTTTTTTTTCCTTCCAAATTTTTATTTAAATTCTAGTAGTTAACATATAGTGCAGTATTGGTTTCAGGAGTAGAATTTAGTGGTTCACCACTTACATATAACACCCAGTGCTCATCACAACAAGTGCCCTCCTTAGTACCCATCACCCATTTAGCCAACCCCCCCACCACATCTAAGACCAGTGTGATCTCCAGAACCCAAGAGGGCCTCAGGCCCAAAGACACTTAGAAGCACGGTCCTCCATCATTTGGCCAAAAGGATATGAATTCTGCCAATAACCTGATTGAGTTGGGAAAGACTTTTCCCGGTCAGGCCCCCCACTGAGAATGCAGTCCATCTAACACCTCAACTGCCACCTCATGAGGGCTGAGGTAGATGGCCCCAGTAAACCTTGCCCAAGTTCCTGACTCACACTAACTGTAAGAAAATAAATGTGGGTTGTTTCAAGTCATTAAGTTCGTGGTAACTTGTTACACAGCATAGGAAACTAATACACTGAGTCAACATGGAACCCTTTTCACTTGGAATCAACAAAGCTCAGTAACACCATTCCTTCATGTATGTGTGATGATTCCACTACAGAATGTGTGCCACTTATTTCTGTGAGGTTTCCTTCCTTTCAGAAAGGTCTGAAGTTATAAATGAACCCCCAGAGATACCTTTTCATTATTTCAAAGAACTAAGGATCACCTCTACTGAAAGACTATTTAGACTAATCTTAAAGAAAGAACTAGAGGGGCACCTACATGGCTCAGTCAGTTAAGCATCTGACTCTCTGTTTCGGCTCAGGTCGTTATCTCACAGTTTGATGAGTTAAAGCCCCATGTTGGCTCTGTGCTGGGACCATGGAGCCTGTTTGGGATTCTCTCTCTCCCTTTGTCTCTCTGCCCCTCCCCCACTCGCACTGTCTCTGTCTCTCTCTCTCAAAATAAATAAATAAACTTAAAAAAAAGAATGAAGAACTAGAAAAATCAAGAGTAGAATCTTTGATCTCTTCACCCCCTCATTCTATAAAGCAAAAACATAAGGAGTTATTTGAACAACAACAGTGACTCAGTTAGCTATTCTTTCAATATACACTAGAAGAATTGGGATCACAAAATAACCTCTGAACAGAGAGCGTTCCTGAGGTATTTTTATCTTTAAAACTCTTGTATACTTTTTGTATAACAAACATCTATGGAAACACATATCTACCAGGCTTGAGGCACCACTGACAATTTTTCACTCATTCAACAAATATTTACAAAGAACTGTGTGCCAGGCATTGTTCTAAATGCCTTTTTTAAAAAAGATTTTATTTTTAGGTAATCTCTACATGCAACGTGGGACTCAAACCCACCACCCTGAGATCAAGCGTCACAGGCTCCACCGACTGAGCCAGTCAGGCGTCCCCCCACAAACACTTTTTAAATTTATTAGCCAGTAAATAGAATAGCAAAGAACTTTGCCTATGTGACACTTACAATTTAGGGAGAGGAACAAATAATAAGCCATAAGAATAATAAACAACCAAGTTATGCCCTTAAAAGTGATAAGCATAGGGGCACCGGATGGCTCACTTGGTTAGGCGTCAGACTCTTGATCTCAGCTCAGGTCTTTGAGCTCAGGGTCATGAGTTCAAGCCCGTCATTGGGCTCCACACTGGGTGTGGAGCAAAATAAATAAATAAAAGTGATAAGCATAATAGCAAAATACAGTAAAGAAAGGGTAGCTGAGCACGGGGAAGGCTAAATGGGGTACAGTATGAAAGATGGCGGTGAGTCTAGGGCTCCATATACATATGCGATCTGAGCGAGGACTTACTGCAAAGGATGAATTCAGTCAAGCAGACATCTGAGGGAGGCACACTTCAGATGGAGAGAACAATGCAAGCCAAGGCCCTGAGGCTGGAGCCATATCTGCCACTCCTCAAGGAAAACCAAGGGGCCACTTACAACATTAGCCCAGAAGGTCCCAAATTTTCTAAGTTCGGGTCACGCTTAGTGTCTCAGGAATTTTTTTGCCCCGTGCCAGAATAAATACCTAACAGCTCCTTTCATGGGGTCATGATAGCCAAAACACCAAATACATACTTATATCCTAACAGTTTAGTAGCCATTTGGAAAAAACAATTCACAGACATTAAAGGACAAACTGTTCCCCTTAATTATTCAATAACCATAATTAATTACGTGCAAAGGAGATGTATATGCCTCTTAGACACGACAGAGCTCCTTCAACATCGGCATCAGATTACACACTGCCATCTTTATTAACGATTCCATACTCAGTTCTATACAGACCTGCTTTTTATCCCATCAACTTCTGAAGACCCAGCTTTGCAAAAATATGATGTCACCCAAAGGCAAGTAGAGCAACCTAATATTTATGCTTGGAAGCCGTTTGCTTGGTTTCTGACAGATGTCATTCTGTTTCTCTCAAAAACCAGAATGTTTCAGGGACGCGTGGGTGGCTCAGTCGGTTAAGCGTCTGACTTCGGCTCAGGTCATGATCTCCCGGTTCGTGGGTTCCAGCTCCAGGTCCCCATATCAGGCTCCGTGCTGACAGCCTGGAACCTGGTTCGGATTCTGTGTCTCCCTCTCTCTCTCTCTGCCCCTCCCCTGTTCATGCTCTGTCTCTCAACAATAAACATTTAAAAAAAAATGTGTGTTTAAATCAAATGTATCAGAGCATCGTAGTGAGTTTGCTGAGGTACCCCAGGGATGTCACAGCACCCAGTTTAGGAACCAGGGAGTTAACATATACCTAAACTTCTTTCTTTCTCATGGCACCAGCTACTTCTAGCCTTGTGAGTAGCTTCCATAGCTTCCTTTCTAAACTTTCTCCTTCCCAATCGACTTTTTGAGTGGCCCTGACTGTCTTAATAAAATCATAAGGCTCAAGGAGATAGAGGTAAAGAGGTATAGTATATATAATTGTGCACCTGATTACATGAATGCAATTGTTCAGAGGCCTCTATCCTGGTGAAGGACTCTTCGCCCCCACCCTCTGGGTTCTTTAAAGGATTTACCCCATTTGAATGTTTTAAACCCCAAACAGATCAAAACATAATTAACAAATTAAAATATGTCCTCTTACACCTATAAACAATAGAAGGCTGGAAGAATATTACCTGTCCCCTCAAAGATAATTCTGTGTATGGTGGAAACCAATGATCTCATCTGCTAGAATTTGCTTTTAGACATTACCTTAAGGCTTAACTGTTCAATTATTTTCAACATCATAGTAACAGGCTGAATCACTGAAAACTATTTTTTAAAGGGTAAAGAGGGGCACCCAAGTGGCTCAGTCAGCTAAGCATCCAACTTCGGTTAGGGTCATGATCTCAGGATTCGTGGGTTCAAGGCCCACATCCGGCTCTGTGCTGATGGCTCAGAGCCTGAAGCCTGCTTAAGATTCTGTGTCTCCCTTTCTCTCTGCCCCTCCCCAGCTAGAGCTCTGTCTTTCTCTCTCTCTCTCTTTTTCTCTCTCTCACAAATAAATAAACTTTTTAAAATTTGAAAAAATAAATAAATAAAAGGCAAATAAACGTTTTAGCCCATTCTGGGACTTTCCAAGGACTTTGAGAAAACTATACAGTTGACCCTTGAACTAAGTGGAAGTTAGGAGCGCTGACCCTATGCACAGTTAAAAATCCACGTGTTAACTTTTGATTCCCCTCAAAAGTTAACTACTAATAGCCTACCAGTATTGACCAGAAGCCTTACCTATGACATAAACACATTATTTTGTATTTGATTAACACATATTTTGTATATTCTATGTGTGATATACTGTATTCTTACAATAACATAAGCTAGAGCAAAGAAAATGTTAAGAAAATCCTAAGCGAAAAGACGTTTACAGTGTAGTACTGTAACGAAGAACATCCACACCTAAGTGGTTCCGTGCAGTGCAAAGCTGTTTTGCTCAAGGGTCAACTGTACTTTTATGCCAAGGGAAATTGAGTAGTCATTAGCTTTCAGAGAAGGGGAGACCAGAAAAAACGGTCTCATTGTTAGAATCAATCACGCACCTTCATTTCTCGCGATCTCAAGTCACCTTCCGACTGCTCGCGTGACACAGAGTTAGCGGCAGGAGGGAGGCTGTCATAGCCCATTACCAACGCCACACACTGTGAACCAGAGCTGGCAGCAGCCTGGCATTCTCTCCCTCAAAGTGAGAATTAAATCTAATTGAACTTGCTTTATGCAGAGGTAAAAAATCATACGGTGGGTCCCTGACCCACCCCTGAAAAAATAAAAAAGGTCACGATTTCTTAAGAAGTAAAATGAAGAGGAAATGAGTGAAAACTCTTGAGTTCTTGGCTAATTACAAAATTAGAGATGCGCTCTCCAACCACCAGCCCCGGGGGCCAGTCTTCCCCGGTGATCTGGCGCCATCTAGTGTCAATATCGTCTTAAGGGAATTCAAAAGCTCGTAAGGGGCTCGGAAAACACAATGGTGAAATCAAATGAAATCAAATATTTACTGAGCACCTACTATCTAAATACGATATGCTGGTTTCTTTCCCCAATTCTTCATAAGCCTTCTGAAGCTTGAATTGCCCTGAGGTTTGTGGAGATTATTTACACCGTGGTAGGAGGAAAGAAAGACAGCTCTTTTGGAAATTTTAATATGAGTGTGGAGGTGGCCATCAGGTTGCTCAGCTTGAGTGGAGCCCTGATTACATTTACCCCACCCCTTCCCAGAAAAATATGTGGCTACTTAGCATTTATATTGCACTTTTCGGCTCCAAACCACTTTACAGAACCTCTCTGATTAATTCCCCCAACACCCTTGCAAGTAGTTATTACTCCACACTATTAGTTTCTTTATGAAAGATTTTGATGATCGTTTCAACTGCATGCGGGTGAGTTGCATTTACTAAAGAGAATTTCTCCAAAGACTCATGTCCAGAGTCAAGGAACAATTACCATCTAACACCTTAATGTTTTCCCTTTTTTTCAGAAGGGAAAAAAAAGGCTTCTAATTAATGTAAACAGTGGACAAATTACCCCTTTCCCCTTCAAGGATAAGAATGTCAGAATTAAAGGGAAGGAGTGGATCATATGCGATTTCTCCCCAGTCCCGCCTCACTGCTACCAGAGGACTCTCCCCTAAAATAATGGCATTACTGTGTCCTCAAAATATAGAAAGCCCAGGAGACAAGACGGACAGGCTGCTAAGGAGGACCTTATAAATTAAGAGTCTTATATATTAAGGAGCTGACTTTTTTTATTTGAAACCTAAGCATCCACCACTCCTAACTTACTTTTCGTAAACGAACTATTCCTTGTAACATTTAAATTAGTGGTGTAATTTAGAACCAAAAAGAAAAAAAAATTGTAGAGAAGTTGTACTTTACAATTTCTTTTTTTTTTTAATGTTTATTTTATTTATTTTTGGGGAAGAGAGCACGCATACACGCACACAAGCGGGGAAGGGGCAGAAAGAGAGAGGGAGACACAGAATCTGAAGGAAGCTCCAGGCTCTGAGCTGTCAGCACAGACCCCCACTCGGGGCTCGATCCACTAACCGTGAGATCGTGACCTGAGCTAAAGTCAGTCGTGCAACTGACTGAACAACCCAGGTGCCCCAGAAGTTGTATTTTAAAATGAGTAATATTCACATTTTTTTCTGTACATAATTCAAGTTTGAACATCTTAACTGGACTCTTCCCTTTTTAAAAAGTAAACGATAAAGCATTTTTTAAATCACAAAGCACATTTACTACGTGACTCCCACACAATAAGGGATAAAATACAAGTGTCCCAAGAGAAAGAGCACACACTAAGAAGCGTCCCAGGGTGGGGCACCTGGGTGGCTCAGTCAGTTGAGCAGCCATCTCTCGATTTCTGCTCAAGTCATGATCTCACAGTTTGTTGAGTTCGAGCCCCACATCAGGCTCTGTACTGACAGCATGGAGTCTGCTTGGGATTCTGCCTCTCTTCCTCCCTCTACCCCTCTCTCATGTGCGTGCACACTCTCTCTCTCTCAAAAATAAATAAATGTTGTTTCCGATTCTGTGTCTCCCTCTCTCTCTGCCCCTCCCCCGTTCATGCTCTGTCTCTCTCTGTCCCAAAAATAAATAAACGTTGAAAAAAAAAATTTAAAAAAAAAAAAAAAAGGGGCGCCTGGGTGGCGCAGTCGGTTAAGCGTCCGACTTCAGCCAGGTCACGATCTCGCAGTCCCGGAGTTCGAGCCCCGCGTCAGGGTCTGGACTGATGGCTCGGATACTGGAGCCTGTTTCCGATTCTGTGTCTCCCTCTCTCTCTGCCCCTCCCCCGTTCATGCTCTGTCTCTCTCTGTCCCAAAAATAAATAAACGTTGAAAAAAAAAATTAAAAAAAAAAAATAAATAAATGTTAAAATTTTTTAAAGAAGAAAAAGAAGCAACAGCATCCCAGGAAAACACAGAACAGAACAAGGTGAGAGAGCGGGATCCTAAGCAAAAGTATGATGATAGGGGTGGGAGAAGCCAAGACAAACCCATATCATCAGTGAAAGGCCCATCTCCCTCCCATTAATTTTTCTGCTTTCATGTTTATTTGTCTTCATCCCCAGGATCACTGACCAAAGAGACACATGTGACAGGTATTTCCCAATGCATATCTGATGATGGGAAAACATTTCACATTAAAAATAACCATCCAATAATTTCAGAAAAAAAAAAAAAAAAGATTATTCCATGGTATGTGAGAAGCAGTAAGTCAGACTTAACATATCACATGCCATTTCCAAAATCCTTTCTGCAGACCCAGGAAGATGTTTTTGGCGATGTCTCAATGCTAGTTTTTAAAACAATCTCTACTTCCAGCCACTTTTAAGTAAGGGGATTCATTGCCATCCTGTTACTTAATGTATTTCAGTATATTTTAGGACTTAGGAAGAAAAAGTAGATAGTAGGAACCGAAATAAAAACTCTAATGAACATATTCATTGGGCTAGATTATTTCCTAACTGGAAAACTTATAATTTTCATTAAGAAGAGATTTTACTTTGGGTTGTTGAAGGGAGCAGTGTGAGTCCATCGTGGGCAAATTGGAAAGTTCAAGTGAGTAAAAGGGAAAAGGAGGTGTATTCATGATCTATAACGCAGAGATAGCCAACGTTACCAACAAACCCTCAAAGCCCCCTCTCCCTCCCGCCATTGCCAACCAAAGAAGTCTAACCCCATGGCTTGTGTAGGATAATCATTCGATCACACTGCATTCAGATGTGGCCAGAAAGCCTAACTTCTTTCTGGAAAGCTGGCCTCATTTTCTTCATCAGGCTCCAACCTTGCTGAGTAGCATGGATAATTCAGATTTGCAATTGATAATATTTTAATTGCTTTTGTTTGCAACAGTTTAAATGATTTCATTTAAATACTCTGTCTATTCAAAGTATAGTGAGTTTCCATGATCTCTTTTGGTTTGGAATTTTTTTGTGTGTGTTTTGTTGTTGTTGTCGTTATTGTTGTTGTTGTTTTGACAGAGACAGAGACAGTGTGAGCAGGGGAGAGGCAGAGAGGGAGAGAGGGAATCTCACATGAGGCTCGAACCCACGAACTGTGAGATCATGACCTGAGGCTAAACCAAGAGTCAGGTGCTTAACCAACTGAGCCACCCAGGCGCCCCTCCATGATCTCTTTTGGATGACTCAGACCCATTCTACCAAATTTCAGTCTTTCAGATTTTGCTCCCTCACCTCCAACTTCCCCCAAATGGCCACTATATATGTAAAGGGGGCTCACTGCCCCTCCTGGCAGCAGCAGGGAGTGGTCCTCAGGTCACTATGGCATCCTCTGGATCCACTCTGATTTTTGCTGCAAAGCAGCTAGATTGTCCGACCCCCTAGGGTGCTTTTGGCCATATCTGGCTCTTTAAGATGATGGGAGAGCATCTACCTCTGGGCCCATGTTTGTCCCCAGTGTAGAGGGCCACACCCATGGAATCTGTCTATTCTTACTCCAGATTTCCTTCAGCTCCCAGATACCTATCTGGAAAGTCCTATAATCCCTGATGCCTGACCTACTTGGCCTCCCTTCATCCCTTCAGTAGAGGGGATGGTGGGACCTCAGACTTTTCTTCACTGACTCTTTGTCAGTGCTTCTAATTCTTTTTCCTAACAAACATAAAATGTGCTAATATTTGTACTGTACACTGGGGGAAACCAGAAGAGGTCTGGGGACATCTACAGGTGGCTTTCTGAAAATGTGATCACATTGTTTTTATAATATACAATTATAATGAACAAAAGGCCAAGTATTAGGAAAGTTACTAAATTTTGAAATTTTACAAAAAAACACAAGTAAAATATTTTCTAGTGTTTTAAGAGACACCTAAGGTTGATCCAATGGATGTAAATTGTATATCAGTCCAACATCACTTGTCATCAGGGAAATGCAAATCAAAACCACAATGAGATATCAACTCATGTCTGTCAGCATGGCTAAAACCAAAAACACAAGAAATAACAAGTGTTGGCAAGGACATGGAGAAAAAGGAACCTTCAGGGGCATCTGGGTGGCTCAGTCTGTTGAGCATCAAACTCTTTGTTTCAGCTCAGGTCATGATCTCCCAGTTTCATGAGTTCGAGCTCTGCATCAGGCTCTGTGCTGACAGTGTGGAACCTGCTTGGTAGTCTTTCTCTCCCTCTCTCTCTGCCCCTGCCCTACTCACACTGTCTCTGTCTCTCTCAAAAATAAATAAACTAAAAAAAAAAAAAAAAAAAAAAAGAAAACTTCATGCACCATTGGTGGGAATGCAAATTGATGCAGTCACTCTGGGAAACAGTGTGGAAGTTCCTCAAAAAATTAAAAATAGAACAGTATTTCACTATGATCCAGTAATTTCACTGGGTTTTTACCCAGAATTCACAAAGATACATGCCGCTCTATGTTTATTGCAGCGTTATTTACAATAGCCAAAATAGAAAAGCAACCCAAGTGTCATTATCAATTGATAATTGAATAAAGAAGATGTAATATATATATACATATATATATCAGCCATATATATATAATATATATTTTATATATATATCAGCCTTATATAATATATATATATATAACTCAGCCATAAAAAAGAATGAAATCTTGCCATTTGCAACAGCATGGACAGATCCAGAGGGTACAATGCTAAGTGAAATAAATCAGACAAAGAAAGCCAAATACCATACGATTTCACTCATGTGTGGAATTTAGAAAAGAAAACAAAGAAAGAAAAAAAATAGACAAACAAAACAACAGACTCTTTAGAAAACAAACCAGAGGAGAGGTGGGTGAGGGGATGGGCAAAACAGGTGATGGGGATTAAAGAGTATGTTTATCACGACGAGCACTGAGAAATGTACAGAACAGGTGAATCACTATACTGTACACTTGAACCTAATATAACACTGTATATTAACTACACTGGAATGTAAACAAGTAAACAAATAAAGTTATGCTAAAAACAAAAAATAAATACATTGTATATCAGCTTTTATTCCTAAAATGGGCACAAGAAATGCCTGATCAAGTTTTGTTTTGGTTTTTTTGTTATTTTTTGAGACAGAGAGAGGGAGAGACAATGCACACACACTCGCACAAGAGAGAGCAGGGGAGGGGCAGAAAGATGGGAGAGAGAGAATCCCAAGCAGTCTCCATGTCCAGTGTGGGGCCCACTGTGTGGCTGGATCCCATGAACTGTGAGATCATGACCTGAGCCAAAATCAAGAGTCAGATGTTCAACTGACTGAGCCACCCAGGCATCCCTCCTGATCAAGTTTTTAATGATGAGTTGTTCAAATTCCAGAGACTTGAGACTGATGAGAAACTTTACTACCACAAATGGGTGATAAATTTAAAACCATTGTTTACACTACATATTTTACAACCCTTCCAAATTTTGGAATTTTCCGAAACTCCAAAATGTATATTAGTTGAAACGACATTGAGAGAATTGATCAGCATTTTCTTTTCTTTTGTAGACAAATAAATGTTATAACTCTTGATAATAACGCCAGAGTGCTTCATTTCCAACCCAACTTTTCCCCACGTCAAGTATTCATACTAATGGTAAAGATAATTTGCAAAGAGGCTCATGCATTGTAAGAGCAGCCACACTGTCGCTAGCTCGGGCCTATAAAAGGGTACATCTACTGTACTTCAGTGAAAGCATCTAATATGCAGAAAAACAGCTACAAGAGGTCTACCAGAAGCTCTCACCAGGTCTCCCCCTACTATGAACCTTGACGATAAATGCACAGGTTGCATCCCCTGCTCCTGAGCTCAACCTGGAAGAAGAGTGATCTACAGCAGCATCAGAGGCCATGGGTCCACAATGGACAGTCACACACCCTACCCATCAGCTCGCTGCTGAAGTTCATGCCCAAGTGTAGAGCATGAAGGCCAAGCCCAGGGAGAGTACCTGATTCCATTCTGCTTAAGTCCCAGACAAGATTATCCGTATCCAGAAACTACCAGTCAAGGAGCCTGGTTACCTCAGGTCATGCCAGGTTTTCCTGAAGACCAAAGGTTAAAAGGTGCCTCTAACCCACTGGCAAGACACAGGTTGGGAAGCATCATTCTGTCTTAGTTTTGATTCCTACATGGGCATCAAGCCTTAGGGCCTAGCCAGGCCCTAAAAGGGACAGGGGAATCTTTTCTTTTTGTTGTATTTTTTTTTAAGTAGGATCCACACTTGGTGTGAAATCTAACACAGGGCTTGAACTCACAACCCTGAGACCAATACCTGAGTTGAGATCAAGAGTCAGATGCTTCATGGACTGAGCCACCCAGGCGACCCCCACAGGGAGTCTTTTAAACACTGCAGGGGTGCTTGGGTGGCTCAGTCAGTTAAGTGCCTGACTTCAGCTCAGATCATGATCTCACGGTTCATGGGTTCGAGCCCCATATCGGGCTCTGTGCTGACAGCTCGGAGCCTGGAGACCGCTTCAGATTCTATTGTCTCCCTCTCTCTCTGCCCCTCCCCTGCTCGTGCTCTGTGTCTTTCTCAAAAATAAATAAGCATTAAAAAATTTTTTTAAATACATAAATAATGAACACTGCAGCAGAATCTTATGACCTGAGTCCTAAGGGATGTGTTCTCCACCTGTTAAAGGAAGTCAGAAAGGTGTCTTCCTTTGAAGACAAAACTTGGCTTCCAAGCTCATTGTCTTGCTGCTAAATTCTATGTTGAGTTTCATAAGCTCAATATTAACACTTGCTTTTCATTTCCACCTTGAACTTTAAGAATGCAAACGTCTCTGCTCCCAACAAAGTTGTAGGCCTTGGCTGACTGCAGAGAAAGCCAAGAGCATGGAAATAAAAATGGAGAAGCTCATCACTATTTTTCAGTGAACCCTGCTACATGGGCATTAAATGTACCTCAGCCCATCTCTACCCTCGCCTCTCCTTGCTCTTCTCTGCACAGGAACGTTGCCAAACTAGACAACGTGGCACTTCTTGAACAGGTGTCGAGCAATCCTCCTTTGCTCATGTTACTCATTCTGCCTGGGAAGCCCCTCCCTTCCAGTCGCCAACCAAAAACAAAACAAAACAAAACAAAACAAAACAAAACAAAAGTAAACATCTATCCTTTTCCATCAATATCCATCCTTTCCCGGGTCTCTCACCCTATTTGCTCCATGCTACACTCGCGCGTCCTTAGCCTCAGCCCTCCGCATCTTCCACATCCTCCTGCATGTATCCAACTTCACCTTGTGCTGGCTGATTGTGCAAGTTCTTTCCATCATCCTGGCTGGTGGGCTCCTTGACAGTGGCGAGGAGGTCCTGTTTCCCTTTGTGTCTACTCTGTACTTATAGGCTCAAGTTTGAAATGATTAGGGCAGCAGTATCAGTTAGAAGTAGGTTTAGCTCTACTTAAAAATATTAGGAGCGCCTGGGTGGCTCAGTCAGCTAAGCCTCCGACTCTTGATTTCAGCTCAGATCATGATCTCACGGTTGGTGAGATGCAACCCCACACCAGGCTCTGTGCTGACAACGTGGAACCTGCTTGGGGTTCTCTCGCTCTCGCTCTTGCTCTCTCTGCCCCTCTTCCATTTATACCTCTCTCTCTCTTTCTCTCTCTCTCTCTTTCAAAATAATAAAATTTGAGAAAAAAATACTAGGAGCTTAAATACATAGGGAGGATTCTCTTACAGCAGACGATCCAAGCATAGGGCTGTTTGTCTCAGGGTAGGCAGCCCAGGGCATGAAGTTACCGGGGACCCAGGCTCCTCTTTATTTCCTGTCCTGCCATCCTCAGAATCTGACGTACATGCTCAAGGACGTGTCACACAGCTGTTCCAGTTGTCATATATGAATTATAGTCAGCCAGAAAGGGAGAACGGGAAAAAGAGCAAAAAATAGTACACTTATATCTCCAAAAATAAAGCCTCAAAAAATGGGGACAAGCTACACACACCTACACACACAATATACCTGACAGAGAAAGAAGTCACAATTCGTGCCCGTTATTTCAGGGAGTGAAGGGATATGAGGGAGCCTGTCACAGGCAACCCGGAGAACAAAGGATTCAAATTACTGGCTTTGGTGCTTCCACGTCCAGATATGAAGCACAAATATGGCTACTTGCAGAGATCTTTTTTCACCCATGACGGGGGCTCTCTCAGCTGCACCAGCAGTCGGAAGGAACGCAAGAGTGCCAGAGACTAGCGAGTGGCCCTGAAAACTACCTCTGCCCTCTTCAGCTGAAAGCATCCACCGTTACGTTTGGGGATGTGTGATCATTCAAGAGCTGAACTTTGCTTCCTAAATGAAATGCTAGAATTCATCCAGACTCTGCAGTGGTGGAGCAGACATGGGGACCAGATAGAGGGAGCTAGAGACAGTCCCCACTGAGTTCTCATGACCCAATGTGGCTTCAAAGAGCATCACAAGTCTCCTTGACCTGACCCTATGGAGGCTCCGTGTAGCAGAGAAAGCCCAAGAACCTAAAGAAGTCTTGAGGTCAGTCAGATTAAAGAAGCAGGGAATATCTTCTAGAACTTGCACTTGAAGCCATTTGAGAAAGCCAGTATTTCATGGATGCTAGCAAGGATGGAAGCTGATGACTAAAACAGGCAGGAATAAGCCATTGTGACTGAGACAGACAGATGCCAGTATGGGCCAATGACCCAAGAATAAGATGCCTCTTTCCCTCCATACAAGAAGTAAGACGACTCAGAATTAACTAAATGGGGCTCAAGTTCAATGTTAAATTCCATTAAGAAAAAATAAAGCTAGAGGCACCTGGGTGGCTCAATCCATTGAGTAACCAACTCTTGATTTCTGCTCAGGTCATTATCTCGCAGTCTGTGGGTCAGAGCCCCACATCGGGCTCCATGCTGACGGTGCAGAGCTTCCTTGGGATTCTCTCTCCCCCCTTCTCTCTGCCTCTCTCTCTCTCTCTCACCCTCAAAATAAATAAATAAACTTAAAAAATAAAGTTATATGTTAGATAAACGGTATCATTAAAAACTACACCCCGGCCATCAGTGATGAAAGTAGCTGCCTGATCTTTCTGAGGAAAGACTTGAGGAGATGGTGGGGTAGCTGAGCTAAGAAGGCTTCACAAAGTAGTATCAGACCCAAGTATAAGGACCAACTAAAAACTTACCTTGCTGACAAGGTGGTCATAGGAAAATGTTCTTGGCAGAGGTTCCTTGTATGTAGAAGTGGTGGCGTCTCCAAGATGAAGGGAAGAGCCCCTGTGGGAGACAGACTTAGATCGTTCCCACCCTTCTCCTTCCATGGGTTTTGGCTATACACGCTTTGGATCCGACTGTGTTGCATTATTATTCTTCTTTTAAATCAAAATTACTTGATGGAATTAAAAATTTAGGGGCACCTGGCTGGTTCAGTCAGTTGAGCATCTGACTTCAGATCAGGACATGATCTTATGGTTCGCAGGTTAGAGCCCTGCATCAGGTTCTGTGCTGTCAGCACAGAGCCCACTTTGGATCCCCTGTCCCCCTCTCTCTCGACCCCTCCCCTCCTCATGTTCTCTCTCTCTCAAAAATAAATAAATATTTTTTAAAAATTTAAAGAGAGTGCCTTGGATACCAGCTAGAGAAAGTTAAGTATATCTGTTTATGGATTCCATTTGGATGTTCATCTCTTCCTAAACTGGGGGAAAGAAACATGATCAAACAGGATGCATTAGCCCCAGCTACTCAATTCTTTTTTAATGCTTTATTTTGTTTCAAGAGACAGAGAGAGAGTGCGCAAGCAGGGGAGGGGCAGAAGGAAAGAGAGAATCCCAAGCAGGCTCCACCCTGCCAGTGCAGAGCCTGATGCAGGGCTCAAACCCACAAACCATGAGATCATGACCTGAGCCAAAGTCAGACACCCAACTGACTGAGCCACCCAGGTGCCCAAAGCTATCTTTACAATAATGCCAGAATATTATTTGCCTTTTTTTTTACTCTCCTTAGTCAAGCGTGCAGTTTTCTAAAGAATATGTGCAGAGCAGAAATGAGAATCCAGCTGTCTTCTGTTTAAGCTGAGCACTTAAACAATTTGCAAAAATATAAAACAGTGCTACTCTTCTCACTAAATTGTTTGCTTATTTTGGAAATTTTAGCTTTTTTTTTTATAAACATGTGTTTGTATTAAAATGCGATGTGTTTATTATAGTTATTTTTAACGAATTAATAACTAATTCTTAAATTTCTGTTGTAATTTCTAACATAGTAAACATCAATTGATATAACCAACACAAACAAATGCTCTTTGGAGGTCTCCATAATGTTTAAGGTCATGTAGAGGGCTTTTGAAAGCAAAGAATTTGAGAGCCCCTGCTCTGGTGAATCAAACCTGAAAGAGTCTGAATGTAAGGACATCCTGAGCAGTAGAAGACAAAAATAAGGCATGAAACAACTAGAGAAGTACTGAGTCTATGTACTGATCTATAGAGACTCTCTGCCCCTTACCTCCATTCAGTGCCCAGATATCTAGGATTAAATCACCCCATTTCAGACAGGGAGGTACAATTCTTTTCTGGGGAAACCAACCAAGTAAAGGGGAAAGTCTGACATTTGAGAGTCCCCTAATAAATAACTCTGTGCCCCCAGGATCATCCTACAGTGAAGCCACTAACAGACAGGCCCTGCCCGCACATAGAGCCTACACCAGCTTGTTAATGCCTCACATAAAGAAGAATGGACAATGTGTAGAAAGCTTCTAATGTGAGAGAAAATATCAAAACAGGCAAACAAGACAAGAGAAAGGCCATGGAGCAAAAGAAAAACTTGAAACACAAAATACTCATTGACATCCTAAGAGATGACTTCAAGAAACAAGGAAGGATTGCTTAAAAAACAAAAAAAAACAAAAAAACAGAGAACTTGGAAATTTAAAACAAAATTGTGGGGCACCTGGTTGAGTGGCTCAGTTGGTTGAGTGACTCATGATCTCACAATTCAGGTCATGATCTCACAATTCGTGAGATCAAGCCCCAAGTCAGGCCTGGGGCTCTGCTCTGACAGTACAGATCCTGCTTGGGATTCTCTCTCTCCCTCTCTCTGCCCCTCCCCTGTTCACACGTGCTCTCTTTCTCTCTCTCTCTCAAAATAAATAAATGAACATTAAAAAAAACAATTATAAAAGATCAGTGAAGGGTTAGAAAATAAAGTTGAGAAAATGCCCTAGAAAATACAGCAAAGACATAAAAACATGGGAACCAGGAGAGGAAAGGCAGTTGGAGGTTTAGAAGGTGCAGTGTCTGACTTTAAAAAACAAAACAAAACAAAACAAAACAGAAAATAAAAGAGAGGAAATTATTAAAGAAATAATTCAAAAAATTTTCCCAGAGCTAAATGACAGATAGAATGGGCTCACACAAATATAAGCCACCAAAGAGGGAAAATGTCAGAAACAAAGGATAAGAAATCAAGATGCCATCATCACTTCCCAGGATGACAAATGAATAATGCCTTCTAAATACTAAGGGGAACATTATTCAGCCATAAAACAAAGAAAATCCTGCCATTTTTGACAATATGGATGGATCTTAAGGGCATCATGCTATGTGAATTAAGTCAGACAGCAAAAGACAAATACTATATGAACTCACTTATTCTTGGAATCTGATAACAAAGCTAAAAAAAGCCAAATTTATGCAAAAAAAAAACAAAACAGTTTCTGAATGCTAATTGATGAAGACCAACAAGACTAAAATACAGGTGTTCTATCTGTAAGAATAAATTACCAAAGGGGTCCCTGGAAGGCTCAGTCTGTTGATCATCCAACTCTCGATTTTGGCTCAGGTCATGATCCCAGGGTCGTGGGATCGATCCCCATGTCGGGCTCTGTGCTGAGTGTGGAGCCTGCTTAAGGTTCTCTCTCTCCCCTGCCCCTCTCCTGTTCACATGCACTCTCTCTCTAAAATAAAATTTTATTTTATTTGTTTTTTAATTTTTTTTAACGTTTATTTATTTTTGAGACAGAGACAGAGCATGAATGGGGGGAGGGTCAGAGAGAGGGAGACACAGAATCTGAAACAGGCTCCAGGCTCTGAGCTGTCAGCACAGAGCCCGACACGGGGCTCGAACTCACAGACCGTGAGATCATGACCTGAGCCGAAGTCGGCCACTCAACCGACTGAGCCACCCAGGTGCCCCTCTAAAATAAAATTTAAAAAAATTACAATGAACCAGAACCCCTAATCATTAAAACTTAGCTTTGAGGCAGAATCAAACACGCAAGAACATCAGCACATATCTAGATATATGTACACTTTACACTGGCCTAAACCAATCAATTCTTGGTATCGTGCTGTCCATAGCCATGGGTTCAGCCAGTGGCCCTCTCACTGCAGTGAAGTGTCAGGAGACAGAGGCAATATGGTTGTGAAGACAGAAGATCCGTAGCTGCCCCCAAGGGCAGAGGTTGTCTGAGAATAGAGCCCAAGTGGAGGGGACAGAACTGCCAGAGGAAAAGAAATTCCACCCCACTTTCATTTTTCGATCGCCTAATGAAGACATTGTGCCTTCTACCAGGATCTCAGTCAAGCATCTATCCACCAGTTTTCGGGAGGTCAGACGGACTTTTTTTTTTTTTTTTTTGTCACAACTGAAAAAGTCCTAAATGATACAAAAATAAAAGATATTTGAGGCAGAGGCTCTTTCACGTTGGCAATGGCCTGCCAGACTGTGACTCCAGCCCAGCCTCCCACAATAGAGACACTTGAACCTGAAAGCACAAAGCTGCCCTCTGGCTGTGATGCATTTATGGCAAGAAGCCTGCATTTATCAACCTTATCCCTCATTTTAACATCTGCTCTGCTGCTGTAGCAGCATTAAGTAATATATTAGTTTCCTACAGCTTCCATGACAAATCCCCAAAAACTGGGTGGCTTCAAACAATGGAAATGTATTCTCTCATAGATCTGGAGGCCAGAAGTCCAAAATCAAGATGCTGGCAGGGTCACCTTCCCTCCAGAGCTCTAGGGAAGATTTTATTCCTTGCCTCTTCCAATTTCTGGTGAATATTGGCATTTCTGGATTTGTGGGTACAAGCCTCTGCGGTCAAGTGGCTTCACAAAGTTTTTAAAGACTCCCCAAGCCACTAGCTTCCTTTTTATTGTTATTTATTATTTTATTTATTTATTTTGTATTTTTTATATATTTTTTTAATATCTTTTTTTGAGAGAGGGAGAGAGACAGAGTGAATTGGGGAGGGTCAGAGAGAGAAGGAGACACAGAATCTGAAGCAGGCTCCAGGCTCTGAGCTATCAGCACAGAACCCAACATGGGGATTGAACCTATGAGCCATGAGATCATGGCCTGAGCCATGAGCAAACTGAGTCAGTTGCTTAACCAACTGAGCCACCAGACACCCCTATTGTTATTTTTTAAGTAGGCCCCCATGCCCAGTGTGGAGTCCAATGTGGTACTTGAACTCATGACCCTGAGATCAAGACCTGAGCTGAGACTGAGTCAGACCCTGAGGTGCCTGGGTGGCTCAGTCAATTAAGTGTCTGACTCTTGATTTCACCTCAGGTCGTGATCTCATGACTTGTGGTTTCAAGCCCCATGTCGGGCTCTGTGCTGACAGCTCAGAGACTGCTTGGGATTCTTTCTCTCCCTCTCTCTCTGCCCCTCTCTGCTTGCTTCCTCTCTCTTTCTCTCTCAAAAAATAAACAAATAAACTGTAAAAATTTTATTAAAAACAAAACAAAACAAAAAAAGTTGGCTGCTTAACCATCTGAGCCACCCAGGTGCCCCAGGAGCCAAAACTCTCCTAACAGTTCTTTGTTTCTGTAGATTTTCACTAATCTTCAAGTTCAAAACTCTCCAGTCTACTTTTTCTGTTTGTTTATTAGAACTCTTAAATTTTCTCTTGTGATTTTTCATATTAAAATGAAGTCATTTAACAAAAGTAAAACAAAAGAATATCTTCTTGGCTATTTGGTTATGTTTTCCCTTGTGACTGTGTTTCTAGGAACCTAGAAACAGCTTTCACCCTAGAGACCCACAAATATGCCAGTCTCTGCCTCAAGTAGGCACATCTCTGCCAAAGGCAAAGGCAAGTTGCTTTGGATTTAATTCCTTTGAGTAAAGCTTTGTACCCATTTGAATTACATATCATTTTCAAAGAATTGCTCTAAATTCTAAAAGGAATTTAAACATTTAAATTCCTAAAAGGAATGATTAAACATTTAGTCTATAAAATATTAAACCCAGAGAAGAAAAGCAAGGGATAGAATTTTGAAGGCATCTTAATATGAGTGTGGAAAAGAGATACTCCTATTCCTTCTATTTCAAGAGAGATGGTTTGGAATGCTTTGGAATGAGGTCTCTGATCTTTGCATTGATTTACTTTTTAAATTTTTTTTAATGTTTATTTATTTCTCTGAGAGAGAGAGAGAGAGAGAGAGAGAGTGGGAGAGGGGCAGAGAGAGAGGGAGACACAGAATCTGAAGCAGGCTCCAGGCTCCGAGCTGTCAGCCCAGAGCCCGACACGGGGCTCAAACTCACGAACTATGAGATCATGACATGAGCTGAAGTCGGACGCTTAACCGACTGAGCCACCCAGGAGCCCCAAGGTCTCTGATCTTTTTTTTTTTAATGTTTTTATTTATTTTTGAGACAGAGGGAGACAGAGCATGAGCAGGGAAGGGGCAGAGAGAGAGGGAGACACAGAATCTGAAGCAGGTTCCAGGCTCTGAGCTGTCAGCACAGAGCCCGACGCAGGGCACAAACTCAAGAACTATGAGATCATGACCTGAGCTGAAGTCGAACGCTTGACCGACTGAGCCACCCAGGAGCCCCAAGGTCTCTGATCTTTGAGAGAATCTTAGGGCACAGCATTGGTCCTGAGACTGGGTGCATTCAGGAAGATACCTAGTCTCTTTTTACAGGAGAAATTTACCTTCTGTACATGTTACATGTACCTTCTGTTACATGTGAGCCACACATGTAGTTAAACTAGCTCTTACATACTGAAACCATCACCTATCTTCCCATTCTCCTTATTCATATTTTTTTTTTTTAGAGAGAGAGAGTGCATGAGCTGGGGAGAAAGGGAGGAGAAAAAGAGAGAGAGACAGAGACAGAGAGAATCTTAAGCAGACTCCCTGCTTAGCACTGAGTCCAACAAGAGGCTCAATCCCATGACCCTGGGATCATGACCTGAACTGAAATCAAGAATCAGATGCTTAACCAACTGAGCCACCCAGGCGCCCTCTTTATTAATTTTTGAATTAAATTTGCCATCATTCTAATCAAATATTTTAGGTAAAGTATTTCCCAGGGCGCCTGGGTGGCTCAGTCGGTTAAGCACCTGACTCTTGACTTCAGCTCAGGTCATGATCTCATGGTTCGTGAAGTGGAGCCCAGCATCAGGCTCTGCCCTGACAGCACAGAGCCTGCTTGAGCTTCTCTCTCTCTCTCTCTCTCTCTCTCTCTCTCTCTGCCCTTCCCTGACTCGCACTCTTTTTCTCTCTCAAAATAAATAAACTTTATATTTCTCTCCACTCACATTTTACTCCACTCTCCAGTTCATCTCCACTCACACTGAATCTTAAAGTTCTCAGCAAGGATTTAACCAAAAGTTGTTGCATTATCCAAAATCCCAGATCACAGTTCATATTTACCAAAAGAAGGATTTTAGCTTTTTTTTTTTTTTTTTTTTTTTTTTAGGCTGCATGGTTATCTGATATCCAGGAGAAACCAGCCTCCCTTTCTTTTTTTTTTTTAATTTTATTTTTTTAATTTACATCCAAATTAGTTAGCATATAGTGAAACAATGATTTCAGGAGTAGATTCCTTAGTGCCCCTTACCCATTTACCCCATCCCCGCTCCCACAACCCCTCCAGTAACCCTGTTTGTTCTCCATATTTAAGAGTCTCTTATGCTTTGTCCTCCTCCCTGTTTTTATATTATTTTTGCTTCCCGTCCCTTATGTTCATCTGTTTTGTCTCTTAAAGTCCTCCTATGACTGAAGTCATATGATATTTGTCTTTCTCTGACTGACTAATTTCACTTAGCATAATACACTCTAGTTCCATCCATGTAATTGCAAATGTCAATCTTTCATTCTTTTTGATTGCCGAGTAATACTCCATTGGATGGATATATATATATATATATATATCTCACATCTTCTTTATCCATTCATCCATAAATGGACATTTGGGCTCTTACCATACTTTGGCTATTGTTGATAGTGCTGCTGTAAACATTGGGGTGCATGTGTCCCTTCGAAACAGCACACTTATATCCTTTGGATAAATACCTAGTAGTGAAATTGCTGGGTCGTAAGGTAGTTCTGTTTTTAGTTTTTTGAGGAACCTCCATACTGTTTTCCAGAGTGGCTGCACCAGTTTGCATTCCCACCAGCAATGCAAAAGATCCTCTTTCTCTGCATCCTCACCAACATCTGTTGTAGCCTGAATGGCTAATGTTAGCTATTCCGACAGGTGTGAGGTGGTATCTCACGGTGGTTTTGATTTGTATTTCCCTGATGATGAGTGACATGGAGGATTTTTTCATGTGTTGGTTTGCCATCTGGATGTCTTCTTTGGAGAAGTGTCTGTTCATGTCTTTTGCCCATTTCTTCACTGGATTATTTGTTTTGTGGGTGTTGGGTTTGATAAGTTCTTTATAGATTTTGGATACTAACCCTTTATCTGATATGTCATTTGCAAATATCATCTCCCATTCTGTTGGTTGCCTTTTCATTTTGCTGTTTCCTTCACTATGCAGAAGCTTTTTATTTTGATGAGGACCCAGTAGTTCATTTTTGCTTTGGTTTCCCTTGCCTTCAGAGACATGTTGAGTAAGAAGTTGTGAGGCCAAGATCAAAGAGGTTTTTGCCTGCTTTCTCCTCAAGGATGTTGATGGCTTCCTGTCTTACATTGAGGTCTTTCATCCATTTTGAGTTTATTTTTGTGTATGGTGTAAGAAAGTGGTCTAGGTTCATTTTTCTGCATGTGGATGTCATTTTCCCAGCACCATTTGCTGAAGAGACCGTCTTTATTCCATTGAATATTCTTTCCTGCTTTGTCAAAGATTAGTTGGCCATACCTCTGTGCGTCCATTTCTGCGTTCTCTATTCTGTTCCAATGATCTGAGTGTCTGTTCTTGTGACAGTGCCATACTGTCTTGATGATTACAGCTTTGTAGTATAGCTTGAAGCCTGGGATTGTGATGCCTCCTGCTTTGGTTTTCTTTTTCAAGATTGCTTTAGCTATTCGGGGTCTTTTCTGGTTCCATACAAATTTTAGGATTATTTGTTCTAGTTCTGTGAAGAATGCCGGTGTTATTTTATATCTATTTTATATTACTAAATGATTTCCCCACACAAGAAGTTTGACACCAGTAACAAGCTATTTCTCAACTGTTCATTTTAACACATATTTACTAGATTAATATCACTTTTACATCATATTTTAATATTTGCTGAAGACTTTAATAAATCCTTGGGGCACCTGGGGGGCTCAGTCAGTTAAGCATCCGACTTCAGCTCAGGTCATGATGTCATAGTTCATGAGTTCAAGCCCTGCCTCAGGCTCTGTGCTGACAGGTCGGAGCCTGGAGACTGCTTCAGATTCTGCATCTCCCTCTCTCTCTGACCCTCCTCTTCACAAACTCCGTCTCTCTCTCTCTCTCTCTCTCAAAAATAAATAAACATTAAAAAAAAGACTTTAATAAATCCAAAATACTATATTCTCTGTCTTCCAAAGTCATATAGCCATAGGATACAAGGGAACTCAGATCAAAGTCATCAATAGCCATAATTTATTGAGTGCCTACTTTATTTTTTTATAAAATTTTTAAAATGTTTATTTACCTATTTTGAGAGAGAGAGAGAGAGAGAGCAACAGAGGGGTAGAGAAAGAGAGGAAGAGAGAGAATCCCAAGCAGGCTCCGCACTTTCAGCACAGAGTCCAATTCAGGGCTCGATCTCACCAACCATAAGATCGTGACCTGAGCCAAAATTAAGAGTTGGACACTTAACCAACTAAGCCATCCAGATGCCCTTAAGTGCATTTTTCCATACAGTACATTTTTCCAGAAGTGAGATACCAAGAGGTCCAAAGGCACTCTCGAGTGAGAAAGATTTGCTTGGCTATGAGGGAAAACTAGCACTAGGATCAGAAGAGCCACTAAGCAAGAAAATCAGTAAGAGAGAAGGACCACAGACACAGAACTATAAGTCTCAGGGGGCAGATGTTCAGGTCATTGTCTTGCATCCACTCCTTCCTTTTCAGGTAACTGCACTCAGCTTCCGTTGGAAGATCCACTCTCAGTTGGCCGCCATTACGGATCCTTGACTGAGTGACTGAGTGGGCAGTTAGTCAGACAAGAGCCAGAGGCAAAGACGGTGACAAATAGGTGACACATTAGAAACCTGAGGGCACAACATCCTCACTTAGAGGATTTTAACATCCTGGCTTTACAGTTTCCAGCTCCCAGAGGCCACAGGTGCAGAACACAAGGTCTCCTCTTCAACCTCTGCCCCAGGGTAACCTATAGCTTCACTGGGATACATTTGCATTGTGGTTTCATCCCCCTCCTGGGGGAAGACGGCCATGACAGTTCTGGTAAGAATCTTGTGGGCTAAAAACTCCCCCTTCCAGCTTGTAGGAGGAGTCCTTCTGATGAAGCAACCTCAGTCACCATGACCCATAATCTATGCAAACATAAAAAGAAAAGACACCCCTAACCCAGAGCAGTTGACACCTCTGTGCCTGTCCACTCTCCCTCCCTGAGAGGTACTCTCCTTAATAAACTGCTTTGTGCTGGCTTCCTTCCTTCTGGCTAGCTTTATTTGAGTGCTAATCCTCACATAAATCCTTCATGGGGAATCGAAGAACCGAGATCACTATTCAACAATGCAGACTAAACCAGAGGATGCAAAACTCCCAGGACAGAGTCAAAACGCCTGGTCACTCACAGCAATGGCAGTTGCCAGAATATTTGCATTTTTTTGTGTCAATTCTCTGAGCCCCACTTCCCAAAGGGCAATGCAGAGAGATTCAGGGGACACCCACCTGCACACAGGGGAGTGTGTGAAAAATTGACATGACTGGAGCCATTTTAAAATGGAGCAGGTGCTGCAGAGAAACTGCCTTCTCCACCTTTGGACTGGGCAACAGGGCAGTTGTTTCAAGCAATTACTGGGAAAGGCAGTGGAAGAAAGGAAATCCTGATCACAAGACTGATAGTAAGAGACTTTCTGAGGACAGACTCAGTAGTCAGTCAATGTATAACCCAGAGTAACCTAGCCATTATCACACACACCCCTAGAAAGTTTTTTTCTTTCTTTTCTTCACCTCAGGTAGCTCCCTACTTTTCCTCATAAAAACCTCTTGCATTCACCCTACAAGCAGGACACTATTTGGATTCCTACCTGAATCTGTACTCCCTGAACTGCAATTCTTTTAACCCAAATAAAAGCACACTTGCCTCTCATTGTGCCTCTTTACTTTCAGGTTAACAGTTGTGTTGCAGGAACCCAGCCTTTTACAAGGACAGTAAGCATGCCTGCCCTGTGTTCCAGAGGGAGACGTTGTCTCTGTCTTCCAAGGCTGTTTGCTATACACACATCATTGAAAAGCTAGCCCAAAGCAAAGTCACTCAGTGCCTCTGTTCACAAGACAGGCAAAAACACAAGAGACGCGGGAAGAATTGTCTCACAATATTGTTTGTGTTTTTCTTTTTCTTTCTTTCCTTCTTCCCAGGAAGTATGCTGAGTGTACAACCACTCAATTAAAATTGACTAGTCATCTAGAGCTTGTTTCCTTAATTCTCCAATGAGAAGTAAGGACCAGAATATCCATATTAGGTGCTGTGCTTAACCACACCTCAGAAAAGCAGAGAAGTCTTGCTGGGAAATTTTGTCCCCAACAATCCCCAAACTTTAGCTCTTGAGAGAGGGCTTTGGGTTACACAGAGAGAGACAGCCTGCAAGCATGTTAAGAAATAATCTTGTTTTGGGGGGCACATGGATGGCTCAGTCGGTTAAATGTCTGACTCTTGATCTCCACTCAGGTCATGATCTCACAGTTCATGAGTTCGAGCCCTGCATCAGGCTCTGTGCTGACAGTGTGGAGTGCTTGGGATTCTCTCTCTCCCTCTCTCTCTGCTCCTTCTCTGCTTTCACTCTCTTTCCCTCTCAGAATACATAAACTTAAAAAAAAAAAATCATCGGGGCACCTGGGTGACTCAGTCAGTTAAGCGTCTGACTTGGGCTCAGGTCATGATCTCACAGTTCATGAGTTTGAGCCCCGCATCAGGCTCTGCACTGACAGCTCAGAGCCTAGAGCCTGCTTCAGATTCTGTCTCCCCTCTCTCTCTTCCCCTTCCCCTCATGCTCTCTGTCTCTCAAAACTGAATAACATTGTAAAAACCAATCTAAATACTGCATTGATTTTTTGATGCAATAAACGTGCATCAGTAATAAAAAAAACTGAATAATGTTAAAGAAAAAAGATTTTTTTTTAATCATCTTGGTTTTTTTTTCCTGGGGTAGAGAGAACAGTATCTTCTGTGCCTCTGTAAATAGTCGATTTCATTTGCCAGGTCACTTTCAAATGCTCTCAATTTAAAGATGAATATGCATCATGGAAATAAAAATGTTTTCCTAATTTCTTTTGTCTGATAAAATAACAAAGAAAAATGCTTGTGCTTGGGAGAGGTGGTTTTATTACAAATAAGAGGACTTTTTCTTCTTAACAGAAAAACTGTGGGCAAAAACCGAGGGAGCCCATTACGTTGAAGAGATCATGCCAGTGTGCTCACTTCGGCAGCACATAATCTAAAATTGGAACGATGAAACACAGAAGATTAGCATGGCCTCTGTGCAAGGATAGTACATAAATTTATGAAGCATCCCACATTTTCATTGTACATCCCCGAAACTAAGATAACATGGTTAATTACAATGGAAAATAAATAAATAAATGATTTTTTTTAAAAGAGGGATCATGCCAACAGATTTTTTTTTCAAAGATTCAGATAAATTCATGGATAAGAAAGGGAAAGCAACTTACAGGGAACACTTAGATATTGGAGGCCATTATACCTAGCCGTGAGATGGTCTCTACTGTGACATTAAAAACATAGATACTAAGCTAATCTGTAACTGTTTTATTATGTGTCATGATCCTATTCTGACCTCCAAAAGCTGCATTTAATATGATCAAACACAACGGGATTCTTGTTAATGACTCATTGATATCATTGTCTTTTTCTGCTCTTTCCTGACCAGATGAAACCGTGCTTCACCATCTACTGAACAATGCGCAGATTCAGAATGAAATACTGCCAAGTACCCAGACCCCCACAGGACACTCACCTTGCACCCCTACACACACAAAGAAGCCCCTCCCAGGCAGTTCTCTCCAGTTGATGACCTCATACAAGGCAGTAGAAGGTTCACCCTTTTTAATGACAGTGAATATTTGTGAGCACTTACTAAACTGTTTGTACACCTTAAAACCATCCGAGGGAGGTGTTGGATCCTTCTGTCTTCAGGTGAAGATACTAAGGAGTCCGGCAACTCGCCCAAGCCCTCCAGTGCAGGGAATGGAGGTGGCATGCTCTCCCCTCTACCCCCACAGCCTTAGGAATAGTAGTTGTTATTCCCTACCTGGTAAGGTACCCGTCAGAATCAACCCCCCTGCGTTTATACCATTTTCTCAACACGTCTAGAATTTGAAATGTCACAAGGCGTCTCTTACCCTCAACGTTAGGGCTATCATTTGGCACATTATATGGTCTGGGTTTTTTAAGTGTGTTATTGATTTCTTGGAGCTGTAAATTTCTCACCCTTCACTCAGATGGGTGGAGAAAATGGACACTTTTTTAAATCTTGCCTATCATTCTTCTTATTGTGCCCACAAGCACCCACCAGCCAGTAGTAGCAGAGGGAAAACATTTACGTTTTAGTGCAATCCAGCCATCTGTCTGAGATTTTGAGGTATCTATTGAGGTAACATCTCTTTTCAGGACTGCAAGGCAGAGCCCGCGGCCAGGATCATTCAGGAGACACAGCTAGATTTCTGCTTGGGACTCCCAGGTTGGGATAATGCCGGGCTTTCAGAAATTCCCCCATCTTCCCACCTGCCTTCAGATGGGATACTCACTCACAGCAGTGGAGAAAGGGATCTATGGTCTAGGTGGTGTCCTTTTGCTTTTCTGATCTCTACATCAACCACCCTATTTGGACTGGTCACTTCTCTCTATACTTACATTTATTTCTTCTAATGTTTTGTTTTTTTTTTTTTAGAGAGAAGAGAGGGCAGAGAGAGAGAGAGAGAATCCATCCCAGCCAGGCTCCACACTGTCAGTGCAGAGCCTGACATGGGGCTCAAACCCATGAACTGTGAGATCATGACCTGAGCCAAAACCAAGAGTCTGATGCTTAACCAACTGAGCCATCCAGGAGCCCCTATGCCTACATTTATAGCACAAATTTACATTTATAATTATGGTGCTTCGTATAACTTGTGGTTTTGTCTCTTTGGCTTGCTCTGGGCCTAGCAGTGCTCACTGGTTAATTTGGTTCTTGGACGTGTTGTGTGTGTAGGGGCCAGGGGTAAGTCACCCCTAGATGTGTCACTTTGGCATGCCAATTATTTAAAGCTAAAAGCCATCAAGGCCCAAAAGGCTCTGGAAGAAACTTTGACCTTCCCCTTAACCACCTAAAAGAATTTAGGGATAGAGGACCTGCTCCAGGAAGAGAGCTATCACCATAGATCACTACATTATATGAACTAAATGTGCTAGACAGGGAAGAACCTAGCAAGACTTGTTTGACCAAAGTCCTCTCTTGGTCCCATTGTTTCTGAGCAGCCCAACAAACACTGTCTACCAAACATTTACTCCTTTCATCTTCTTGTGAATTGCATTCCCTCCCCCTGAAGTCTCTTCTCCTTAGTTCAGGATGACACATATACCTCATTTTGTTTCCCTGTCTTTGGAATCTCAGGTTTATGTGCATTCCCCATAAACACAAAATTAAATTTGACTTTCTCCTGTTCATTTAATGTCAGTTTGATTCTTAGACAAGCCAGAAGAATTTGGAAGGGCAGGGGAAAATTTTCCCTCCCCAACAAATGTCTCCTGTGTGATCCTGGCCCAGGGGCTCTGCCTCGCAGCCTTCAGCTACATGGTGACATCCGCCGCCCTAGCCCCCCCAACCTCCACCCCAATCTAGAGCAACTTCCTCTTAGAGGAAGACTCTAAGCAAAATTAGAGTCTTAGCAAAATTTCATGTACTTCCTAGAGATTTGGGAGCCTTCTATATCTTCTAGACCCTCCACTAAACAAAGGTGAATGGGAAAGCTATGCTTAGGTCCCTCTTTTATGCCTAACAACAGTGGGTCACTGAGTTTAATTGGATGTGGTTTCTGTCACAAATTAGGGGGGAAATTGCAAATAATCCCCAACCCTCAAGAACAATATATCAGTCAAGGATGCAGCTCCCTGCCCTTGGCTTTCCCTTCATATTATTTAAATATTTTAGTCCAGAGAGGAGAGGTTGAGATGTCTCTCACTCCCTACATACTCTGCCTCTCTTGTCCTTCCTTATCCCATAATCCCTCAGGAAATAGGATTTCATTCCATCCTTAGGGCAGCAAGTCTCATGGATTCATAGGTAGATGGGGGTGTTTATTTACCTTTATGGAAGAAACTCTGATACTCTGATCCAAGTTCTCTCTGTTTGGTTCTTGATATGCTTAAAATGTGAGAAAACTGTCTCTTCCTCAACAAAGTCTGTTGTTGCAAAATTCCTGCAAAATTCTGTCTTCAACGGCAGAAATTGAATGTTAATTCTTTATGCTCTTCATACTCCTATTGTAACAACCCCTTATGAATACCTCACCTCAGCCGTATGAATCCCTCAGGGTATAGAGGAAAAATACATGGAAAAAGATAAAAAAGAAAAACACAAATATTTTTAAGAATACCACTCTAGTTACACTCATCTTTTCTTAACTTTTTTTCTAACTAAAACAGTGGACAGTTTTATTTTCACATTTCACAATACAAATGAAAGTTGCTTTTTTTTTTTTTTGGTCCCACTATTCCCCTGCCAAAACTATTCTCTCTTTGATCAGAAGGGGGAGTAAGACTTCCTTGTCATATTGTTAGAAAACACCGTAAGTCACAGCACTGGGATCTCCAGGTGAGGTAGGACACATAATATAAAATGGAGATAAAGAGGTTCCCATCTCCCCTTATCTGTCTGGTCTAGTCATTCCTGAGCACCATCAGGGGACGGGTGGGAGGTCTCATCATGGGGGACCCAGGCATTAGAGGCACACAGCCTCTAATAAGCACCCACATTCCAGAAGCCAGTCCTACTGGCATCTACCCAGGGGGAGGAGGGCCCATCGTTGGCATCATGGAAGGGCCCTCCATATGGGGTATTGGCATCATACCCGGGTGAGGAGGACCCAGGAGACTTGGGGGAGTCAGGATCATTGCCCCTGGAGGAGGGGGAGCAGGAGTAGAGAACAGAGTAGGAGGTATCTTTCCTTGTTGAAATGCTGAGGCTGTTTTGTTGATCAGATCCGGTTCTGACAGTAGGCTTTCACAGTCTCTTTGTGTTTCTTACCGCCTCAGTGCGTCTTTCTCACAGATGGAGAGTCATGGACGAGGTGTGTGTCACAGGAGTCACCATAAAACATAGGCCTGTTGCTCTTTAGGCATTGGCCACTCTGTCCTGAGCCGCCCGGAAATGACCCAACTACACTCATATTTAACGGCTATAAGTGCGTGCATATTTTCTATGACTCTTTTAGGTAAATACTGCTTCTCCTTTTTTTTTTCTTTAAAACGTTCCCCTATTCAACTTCAGAGCTGTTCTTTTATCCCTTATGCCACTTACGAGCTTTTCCGTTGACCTTTCTCTAGAGCAATAACGGGTATAGGTAAGTCTTTTACTCTTGATATAAAACTACTAGGAATAATGAAACTAATGTCAGAAAGTATTCCTTATCTTCTTATCATTTAGCAACACTTTTCTTGAGGTATCATTTCATTTCTGAGGCATGTTTACCCCCGTTTGTGTGATTCTGATGGTCTGACTTATCGTGCATTCAATGGGTGTGGATTTTCATGGCTGAGAAACTTACCTCCACAGTTTCAGTATCAACAACAGTATCAAAGCAGAAGCAAATGCCTAAGAGCTTCACTCTTCTGAAGGCAGCGAAATGAATACAGCGCACCAAAGAGAAGCAGCATGAGTTGCTCTAACGACATGTGGAAGATGCAAAGAAATGATGGTGGCTACCGTGCATCCTGAAAACATCCTAGTTCTGAGGGAAGCCCAGCAAAGTGGGTGTGGTGGGGGGCGGGGGGGGTGTAAAATACTTGGAGTTCTCGCTTTCCCACACAGGCTGGGGGCAGACCCAAGCCGGGCACTCACACCCAGGCACAGAACCCTGAGCTGCCTCCTAAGACACTAAGACAAGGGAAGCTAAAGCCAAGAAGGTTGGTTAGGATTTGGAAACTCCAACCAACCAACACTCTCTAAAGCTGATCGGGCAGCAGACTAATCTGAGAAAGACACTGTCATCAGAAAAAAATTTTTTCAACTGGCATTAATTTATAGGTTCTGTGTTTCAGGCTGTGTCCAAGCCTGTGAGAAGATCCTCCTTGTTCTTAAGCTGGGAGACTCTTCAAGCATGAAAACACTAACCCAAATAAGAATAATACTCCAATGCCACCCAAACTGTAGATACCATGTAATTTTGCAATGTAAAATACACTAAACTCCTGAGGCACCTGGCTGGCTTAGTCAGTAGAGCATGTGACTCTTGACCTCAGGATCCCAAGCTAAGGCCCCCACATTGGGCATAGAGCCTACTTAATTTAAAAATTAAAAAAAAAATTTTCAGGGGCACCTGGGTGGCTCAGTCGGTTAGGCATCCAACTTCAGCTCAGGTCATGATCTCACGGTTCATGGGTTCGAGGCCCACGTCGGGCTCTGTACTAACAGCTCAGAGCCTGGAGCCTGCTTCAGATTCTGTGTCTCCCTAGCTGTCTGCCCTTCCCCTGTTCATGCTCTGTCTCTCTGTCTCTCAAAAATAAATAAATGTTAATTTTTAATTAATTAAAAAATAAATTAATAATAAAATTTTTTAAACCTCTAAGCTCCTAAATGGATAGCTATTCACCCCTGTTCATGTAGCATTATTGACAACAGCCAAACAGTGGAAATAACCCAAATGTGTATCGACAGGTGGATGGATAAACAAAGTGGGCTATTCATTCAATGGACTATTACTCAGCCTTGAAAAGGAAGGAAATCGTGACACAAGCTACAACATAAATGAAACTTGATGTTGTGGTAACTGACATAAACCAGTCACAAAGGGACAAATGTTAGATGGGGTACTCAAATATTCAAATTCACAGAGACAGAAAGAACTGAAGTTGCCAGAAGCTGGGGAGAGAGAAGAATAGGAAATTAGTGTTCTAGGAGTTGAGTTTCTGTTTGGAAAGATGAAAAAGTTCTGGAGATGGACAGTGGTGACGGTTGCACAGGACTGTGAATGTGCTTACTGCCAATGAGCTGTGCACTTAAAAATTGTTCAGGGGCTGGGGCGCCTGCGTGGCTCAGTCAGTTACGCGTCCAACTTCGGCTCAGGTCATGATCTCACAGTTCGTGTGTTCGAGCCCCACATCAGGCTCTGTGCTGACAGCTCAGAGCCTGGAGCCTACTTCAAGTTCTGTGTCTCCCTCTCTCTCTGCCCCTCGCCTGGTCACACTCTGTCTCTGTCTCAAAAATAAATAAACATTAAAAAAATTTTTGGGGGGGGCACCTGGGTGGCTCAGTCAGTTAAGCGTCCAACTTCGGCTCAGGTCATGATTTCGCGGTCTGTGAGTTAGAGCCCCGCGTCGGGCTCTGTGCTGACAGCTCGGAGCCTGGAGCCGGTTTCATATTCTGTGTCTCCCTCTCTCTGCCCCTCCTCCATTCATGCTCTGTCTCTCTCTGTCTCAAAAATCAATAAACGTTAAAAAAATTTTTTTTTTAATTTTTTTTAATTGTTCAGGGGCACCTGGGTGGCTCCATCGGTTGAGTGTCCAGCTCTTGGTTTTGGCTCAGATCATGATCTCACAGTTTGTGAGATCGAGCCCCACATCAGGCTCTGCACTGGCAGTATGGAGCCTGCTTGGGATTCTCTCTCCCTCTCTCTCTGCTCCTCCCCTGCTTGCACTCTCTCCCTCTCTCTTTCTCTCTCAAAATACATAAATAAACTTTAAAAAATTGTTAAAAGGGAAATTTTACATTATATATATTTTACCACAACATAAACACACACACACACACACACACACACACCCTACCAGAACTGTGTCCTTGTCCCGAATATAAAATGTTCCTCAAATATGCTCTTGTACTTGCTTATGTACGATTGAGGATTTGATTTTCTTTTTAAGGTCCCAGTCCTGGAAAGCACACTTTCACCTGCTGTAAACCCACTTCCTCTGCCTCAGGGGCACCCTCCTCACATTGGATTAGAGGAAGCAGAGGAGGACCCCAGGACTTCTGTCTCTCAGGCTAAAGCATCTTGGTCCCATTCTGACACGTCCCTGCTTGCCCCAAGTGACAGCTACCACTCTTGGTGACAGCTGAACCCAAAGGGCTCTTTGCCTGCTCAGAAATCAGCCCGGCAATGACAGGTATCACTCTGAACATGCATTAAAGATTCAGAACAGTTTGAAACAGTGTGAGACAGGGAGGGAGGACAGCCAGGACCTCCAGGGCCTCACCCTAGCTCTTGACTGAGGAAGCGAAGTGAAGGGTCCTGATGGGGAAGTTAGAGAATACAGTAAAATCTTGGTTTGTGAGCATAATTCCTTCCAGAAACATGCCTGTAATCCAAAGCACTTGTATACAAATGCAAATTTCCCTGTAAGAAATAATGGAAACTCATGTGATTCATTCTGCAACCCAAAAGTATTCACATAAAAATGATTACAGCACTGTAATATAATACAAAATAATAAAGAAAATACAAACTATAAAAAAATAAACTAATTAACCTGTACCTACCTTTGCAAACCTTTGTGGCTGGTGTGAGGGAGGTTATTATGGAGGACGACTTTCATGATCACTAACGGAATCACTGCTATCTTTTGGCTCAATGGAATCTTTTTCTTTTCATGCAGCTGTAACAAGGGACGTATCCAATGACACTTGCTTTTGCCTCCTTTTAAGGATGTCAAGGAAATGTGACATTACACTGATAATCACCCACAATCCTGCAGTGAGAGAGAAAAGAACCATTGTCTCAGTTGTGATCATGTGACATTCAGTGTCACGTACAACTCTTATTACAAGACATCGCTCGTTTATCAAGTTAAAATTTGTTAGAAATGTTTGCTCGTCTTGCGGAACGCTCCCAGAACAAGTTACTCGCCATCCAAGGTTTTATTGTACTCTAGTTGCCCTTCTTCTGACCTTGCACAAGACCACGTGAATGTTCCCCTCCTCCCCCCCCCCCCCCGCCCCGCCGGTGTGGACCCTAACCTGCTTGGAAGTACCATATTACCTCTGAGTCCAAATGCCTTCAACACGAGTTGGAGTAAGGGTTACAAACTGAGGCAGTAAATCCATCTGTGGCCTTTAGAAAGTATCTTCTATCAGGAATTGGAATGTGACTAGAAACATGTTGAGGTCCTTTCATCCTGACAGCCCTATGTGCCTGGTCTTCATCCTGGCCCCTCTGTCAACCACTCATCTGTGTGGAGGACTCCAAGTTAAGCTTCAGGGATGCACTTCCCCACTTGTCATAAAATCTCATTGCAGGGGTGCCTGGGTGGCTTAGTCGGTTGAGTGTCTGACTTTGGCTCAGGTCATGATCTCACAGTTCATTAGTTCGAGCCCCGCATCAGTCTCTGTGCTGACAGCTCAAAGCCTGGAGCCTGTTTCGGCTTCTGTGTCTCCCTCCCTCTCTGCCCCTCCCCCACTCATGCTCTGTCTCTCTCTCTCTCTCTGTCAAAAATAAATAAACATTAAAAAAAATTAAAAATCTCATTGCAGGAAGCCACACATCTGGTTCTTCTTTCTTGGGGGTATTAAAAACAGGTTGGAAATCTCAAAAGAAGTTATTGGATAAAAACTTCTTAGCTGGATCAATGTAATACATTGATTTTTTTTTTTTTTTTTGTAAGTAGACTTTTTGACAAGAATAGGTCAGTCCTGGTGTCCTTGCAGAATTTGTTCATTTCAAATCTGTCTGTGTGTTCCAGGGCTCACAGTGACAGAGTCTCAAACCTAAGACCTTTTGTGGGAGATTCAAGGAAAGAGGTGAAAACAATACCATACGAACAGGAAATAGGAGGGCACTTGGGATTGGCTCAGCTCAGGTTTGAATTAAACCATTCATTAAAGCTCTGAGTTTTCTCTAAGCATTTAGCAGCAATTTCACCCACAAATGGCTTACAGTATCACTTAATTTCCCATTGGAGCTGTGGAGGAAATAATGATGCTAAGAATAAAATGAAATAATAGATGTGTAAGCACCTAGCTCAGTGTCTGGTACCATGTCGGAGCCTGGTTGAATTTGAAAAACAGTAATATCGTCTTTCATTCAACCAGTTCTAAAGCCATTTCTGTGTCGACACTTGATGGCGGTGTTGAATGGCAATGTTAAGTTGTCTGTTGGTTGCTTCGGTCTCCAATACATGTAACTCCTGGGTGTGGGAAGGAAGGCACGCAACAGGGCTCCTTCACCTACCACTTCACAGAAAGAAAAACCTAGAGGGTTCAGCTCAACTCTCTCTCCTAACCTCCAAAAATAGTTATGCTTCAGGAATGAGACAAGTCTAAGATAGAGCAACAGGACGAAAAAATCACATGAATCCACTGTCCCCCCCCCTCCCCAGTCCTGTCCATAATAGGATTAAAAATGCTTAAAGGGTACAGTAGACCCCATGAAGACATGACTCACTTATCTTGTGGATTTAGGGAGACAGCTGCAGCCTCCTTTCACACCGTCTGCACTCTCAAGAGTGAAAGAAAATTGCTAGACCAAGACAACCATATTGATACTGGCTTGTTTTTTCAAAGGATAAACCCTTACATGACAGAGCTTGGTTTTACAAGCCTAAATGGGAAAAGGTTCCTCAGTAGATATTGGAGTCCTCCTTATTTATAACTTGTTCGCTAATGGCATGCTTCTTACGTCAGTTGAACCACCTGAAAGTTTTGTTGTTGTTTTCACTGTTATTGTTTGAGAGGTGGGGGGGGGGGGGGGGGGGGCAAGTGCCAGCTGGGGAGGGGCAGAGGGAGACGGAGAGAGAGAATCCCAAGCAGGGCTTGAATCCACGACTGTGAGATCATGACCTGAGGCAAAACCAAGAGTTGGACACTCAAATGACTGAGCCACCCACATGCCCCAAGAAAGATTTTATTTTTGATGTAGGCTTTTTGCTTGGAGCAGTAAGCCTAGGCTTCATTTCCTGTGTGCTTTCAGCATTATTTATTTTTCTTGATTTCTCTAAAACACTGTTGTCCTAGATTCTACTCCACCTCAGAGCCATTTTTATTCTTTAAAACCATATAGGTGGTTTCTTTCCTTTGTTTTTGTTTCCTGACTTTTATGTTTAGTGGGAATGAAGCCTCGTGCTACGGTATTCTTTGTGAGATAACCCGGTATCCTCTTATTATCTGCATTCTTATTTCAGAAGGCTCTAGAACTACCCTAGAAAATGTGTAGGCAGAGAAGAGAAAAACTGCAATGAAACTACTACCTGAGCGGGATCTGTAGAGAAGACAGAAATGCCTGAATATGTTCATACCCTCTCTCTTGGTCACCAAAAGAACACTTATTTTCTTTTTTTTTTTTTTTAACATTCATTTTTGAGAGACAGAGACAGAGCATGAGTGGGGGAGGGGCAGAGAGAGAGGGAGACACAGAATCCAAAGTAGGCTCCAGGCTCTGAGCTGTCAGCACAGAGCCCAATGTGGGGCTCGAACTCATGGACCACAAGATTATGACTTGAGCTGAAGTCAGACGCTTAACCGACTGAGCCACCCAGGCGCCCCAAGAACACTAATTTTCTAGGTGTAAGGCATCTTTCTTTAGCCCCCAACTGTGTCTCCCCCTCTCAGAACCATTTGACGAGGAGATTGAAAGCTTTGGTGAGAGACTCTGGGTTTGGGCTGGAGCACACGTTCAATGCTCAAAACATTACAATTCTGTCTTAGCCTTCACCTCCTGCTTGCCCAGGGCCTCAAGGTCAACCAGGGGTTGAGGCCTTCTCAGGTCTTTTCTGGGTATGCTCACAGCCTGGCAGATGGCTTTCTAGATTCCCAGGAATAAGTCAAAGCTTTTCAAAGCCTGCTGTGTATATCTTATTTCCCAAATTTTCCTTCTAAGTTTCAGCCAGGCTTGTTTGTCCCAGCTGGTATCACAGCTTAAAGCAGCCCAGATGTCAAACAATTGCTGCTTATTGTTCTTGACAAACACCTTGGAGATAGAGCCTTTCCCATAGTTTGGAGTCAGGTCAGGTAACTACAAGACCATTCCTCTTACTAATTGCATTTTGTTTCAAAATATGTAGTTCTTTTTCATTAAAAGTATGCTATTTGTGTTAAAATGTAACTAGTGCTTTTCAATTAAGTAATATAATTCTTACTTTTATCACTTTTAATATTGACTACATTAAATATTGATAGATTGATAGATATAATCCATATAAATGACATGTCTTTTGGGTCCTCAATGATTTTTAAGAATGTTAAGGAGTTCCAATATCAAAACACTTTAAAACTACCAGCTTAGCTAAAAGTAAGAATCTAAAGTTAAAGGATTTTTCCTTTAACACTTTAAAACTACTTCTCCATTATGTTCTTGCATTCCATGTCATGGAAGAGAAGTAAGCATCAATTTTATTCTTGTTCCTTTATGAGTTATCTGTTCTTTCTTACTGGAAGCTTTCAGAATTTTAACTGCTTTATAGTTCTTAAATTTTATGATAGCATATGTAGGTGTAGGTTTCTTCTTACTTTTCCTATTCTGTACTCTATGAATTCTTTCTACTTTCACTCATTCTGGAAAGTTGTCAATCATTATTCCATAAAATATTTACTTCTCTGTTTATTTTTTTCTTCTCCTTTGAAGCTTTCTATTTTTATACAGATGCTAATATCTCTTTATTCACATCTCTTTACTTTTTGTTCCTTTTCTTAATCAGTGGCAGTTCCTCAAAGTAATTATATAGGGTTCTAATTTATGTTTTTATATTTTTTGAGTTCTCATTCTATTCTACTATCTTCATCTCTTTCATTGTGAAACATGAAAACAGAGGAAAATACATAAAACATAAATATACATAGTTTAACAAATTATTGCAGAGTGAATATTCATACAATCACCCCCAAGGCTGACTTCATGGGGGTGCAGTTACACAGGGACTCCCACTTAGAAGGGCTCCATGCTTGGTCTGATGACCTAGTGTCACTGTCTTGATATTTCTAATAATCTTAAAAACAAGGGACCCCACATTTCCATGTTGTATAGACTCCACAATTTATGTAGCTCCTCCTGATGACCATCCATGTCAAGAAATAAATAATTGCCTTATGTCCAAAGCTCCACCCTGTCCCTTCCCAGTTACAATCCCTTTTCTTCCCACGAAGATAAGATCTATCTTGACTTCTATGGCAACCACTTTATTGATTTTCTTATAACTTTACTAGCTGTGTATGATCCTCAATACTATAGTTTAGTTTTCCCCGCCTTACTGAATTTTCATATTGTAGCACATCATCACGATTACAGATGCCACTAAAATACTATTTGTAAAAAATTATAGGGAATGGAAATCCTGACAAGATGGCTGATTATCATAGGCTCTTGCTTCCTCCTCCAAACCAACCCTGAAGATGTCACGTAGAAAAGAGCCATGGGGCGCCTGGGTGGCTCTGTCGGTTAAACGTCTAACTCTTGATTTCATCTCAGGTCATGATCTCACGGTCATGGGATCGAGACCTGCATCAGGCTCCAAGCTGGGTGTGGAGTCTGCTTGGGATTCTCTGTCCCTCTCTGTCTGTCCCTCACCCACTCACACACACGTTCTGTCTCTCACTCTCTTTTCTCTCTCTCACAAAAGAAAAATAAAGAAAAGAGTCATGAATGGAGCTAAGGAATTAATGTAAAAAGAAAGAGAAAGCTACAATGTCCCAAGCAGCATGTCACAATGATGACCTAATAAGGTACCTGCACAAACAATAATGAGCAAGCAATCCCACAATGAACATGTGTAATAAATGTCCAGGGGAAAAGTACCTGGTGCAATAAAAGCACGTAATGGAGATGTGACCAAGCCTGAAGTGTCTGAGATCTTCCCAGGAGTAACTTTTGCTCTGAGGTCCAAAGGAGTTAACTGAGATGAGATCCTTGCTTTTGGAAGGAGCACGACAGGGCTGAAGGATTCGAAGAAGACAGTATGTAGCAAGCAGACAAACCTGGAGAGAGAAGCAGGGTCCAGATCAGACAGGCTTTATCCCAACTACAAAGATTTAAAATAGGTTAGTGACGTGATCCAGTTAGGTTTTAAATGGTTACCTGAGTTACAGAGAACACACTGGCAGGGAAAAGTGGAAAGGAAAGACCCATTACATGGCCCCAAAGGCACTCCAGGTGAGATATGCTAATGGCTCATCTAGGGCAGTGGCAATGAAAGGGGAGAGACACAGATTGATCTGGAAGATATGAAGAAGTAAAATGGTCAGTTGTGGTTGGGGAGGTTGAAGCCAAAGGATGTATCCGGATGAAGAACAATGCCCAATTCCTGACATGCACATCTGGGGGAATTGTGGCACCTTTCGCTGAGTTAGGAAACCCAAAAAGGGGAATGTGATTCGGGGAGGGGGGGTTGGGGGGGGTGTCCCAAGAGTAAGCTTGGTAGAGTTTTAGACATGGTGGTTTAGCTTTCCTTGGAGACATCCTGTGGAAGTGTTGAGTGGACAGTGTGGACCTTAAAAGCCTTTCACGTGGCTTCAGGGGCTCCTGGGTGGCTCAGTTGGTTAAGCCTCTGACTTCAGCTCAGGTCATGATCTCACAACGCATGGGTTCAAGCGCCCTTCCCCCCCCCGCCCCTCCTCCCGTCAGGCTCTGTGCTGACAGCTCAGAGCCTGGAGCCTGCTTCAGATTCTGTTTCTCCCTCTCTCTCTGCCCCTCCCCTGCTCATGCTCTGTCTCTCCCCCTCTCTCAAAAATAAATAAACATTAAAAAAAAGAAAGCTTTCATGTGGCTTCAGATCACACACAGGAGTTTATCATTTAAGAAAGAAAAAAGAAACAGAAGGAAGGAAAGAAAGAAAGAGAGGAAGGAAGGAAGAAAGGAAGGAAAGAAGGAAGGAAGGAAGGAAGGAAAGAAGGAGGGAAAGAAAAGGCACAAAAACAATAGTTACTTCGTGCATCTTTCTTATTCCTTTCTCCAGTTCCTGGAGAAACTAATGAAGTCACAGGCACTATTCTTACTGGGACAGTCTCATTCCCAGGTCAGGACTCTATCTGAAGAGCTCTATAACCTATAACCTCTGATATACAGCTATTCCCAGTCCCTGGACATTAAATAACACTAATACTAATACTAATACTAATACTAATACTAATACTAATAATACATTTAACTCAAAACAACTCGAGAGAGCTCCTTAAAGAGCACCGTATAGGGCGCCTGGGTGGCGCAGTCGGTTAAGCGTCCGACTTCAGCCAGGTCACGATCTCGCAGTCCGGGAGTTCGAGCCCCCCGTCGGGCTCTGGGCTGATGGCTCAGAGCCTGGAGCCTGTTTCCGATTCTGTGTCTCCCTCTCTCTCTGCCCCTCCCCCGTTCATGCTCTGTCTCTCTCTGTCCCAAAAAAAAAAAAAAAAAAAAAAAAACGTTGAAAAAAAAAGCACCGTATAGATTCTGAGCTCTTCTTTTTGGGTGCCTACAAACATATTGAACATAGGTGCTCATGGAGAATGATGACGAGACTGGACACAGAGCTCTTTCTCAGTAAAGGAGAGCAATTAGGTAGAAGAATCTGACTTTCTGCATCAATAGTTTTTCAGACAGTATGTGCATCACTTTTCCTTAAAAGGCTGCAGATGTATTCCATATGAATGTAATACTTCAGCACTAATCGTTAATAATTCAAGAGTTCCCACCATACCACTATTCCAACAAAGTCCGATGACTTCCATTGCATCAGTGATCAGTGTTTAAAAATGGACACTCATTTTACTCATCTCACAAGGGGGTGGGGGGTAAGTAATCTACCGTGCTAGCACGTTAGCCAAGGTCAAGACACTCTTCAAGCTTTCCCTTTGTTCTAATAGCAATGTCCCATATAGAAACAGGCATTTCTTACTTGCCATGTCTGCTTCTCCTTGCATGATAAATAAAATTCTCTTAGCACCAATTATTAATTTATTAATTATCGCCAAGTAAAAATCTGTTAAAAATACCCAGAGGATGGGTCCTGGAGGTTCACAGCTGCAGATCCAACAGAGTTTATGAACTTGTTGCCAATGAATTACGAGGCTTCCATATGCTCAGAGGCCATTATCTGAACCAAAAATAAAATTTCTAATTATTTCCATCCATAAAATGTCCAGCAGAATGCTATGCTATGCTAATTTTAAGAATATAGAGTAATGTAACAGATGTCATGGGTGGGCCACTACCTAGGAGGGACAAAACCCTTCAGTGAAGGAAGTGTTCTTTTTGGCATTATCATATTTCATGAGTTATGAGCTCCTATTATTGAATAAGAAACAACAGTGCATTATTGGAATGTCCTCTCTCGCCCAGACTCTGAAACAGGTGTTTTCCATGGTATCTTGTTCAATCCCCACAATTTACAAGGTGCATATGACCTGTGTTTTACAAAGGCAAATCCTAAACACATTAAGAAACTTGCTCCCAAGTCAAGTGCATAAGTAGACAGCAGAGCCATCAATTAATGCTTCATCTCTGGACCACAGAAACTCTACAGGAAATAATGGTAAGGAACAAGTGGCACCCTGCACATGTTAGAAATTCTAGAAGGAGAAAAATCCCCCAATGATGATAATTTTCAATGTGCTTTTCACTTCAGGTCAATTCTTGGTCACGTCAGGATACAGAGAGCAGAAAAGACCTAAGCCACGGAAATCTTGTGAAAAGCTCTAAATCTGCTTCACCAATTCCTTTTCTTGTTTGGTGTAAGAGGTTAAATTAGGTTGCCAAGAACTAATGCACAAAGATCTAACATTAACTTGAGTTACAGGGAAACAATAGTCAAACAGAATTAGAGTCCACGGCACATGTGAGCAAATGACTTCAGAATTCTTCCAATCTCCCTCTTTCTCTACATGCAAACCAGGAATTAGACATTTCCTCAAGACAGAAGAGCAATGACAGTTATCACATTTTCATAACGACTTTTTTGATCGTTTAACGTCAAAACCCCTTGCTTTAGAATCTCTCTGCCACAACCTTCATTTTCCCCTCTTAGTTTTTGGGTTTCTTAATTTTTTTTTTCCTTTCCATAGAAACCTAGGCTTCATATAAAATATTTTCTTATGAAGCTGAGGGATCTGCTGTTATGGGAACATACTGGTTCTGTGAGGGTGCTCTCTTAGGATCCTGGCCACTCTGAAAGTCGTCTTATTCTGGGAGCAGGTCACCAACATTGGGTAGCCATATGATCCCTTTCAACGTCATCTCCTTTGCCATCTTTTGGAATAGAAATGTGCCCAGCCAAGGTCTCCATATTTCTCCCTGATCCACCCATGAGATTAATCCATCAAGTTAAAGATTACTAGAATCCACTAAATTCCATTTTTGAGATCTGTCCCTTCCCAATATCCAAGGATACAGCAGTCAGCTAAGTATCCCTCTTCAATTTGGTTTAAATGATGTTGTATCTAGAAGATATTCTTTAACCTGTGACATGGCATTTAGCTGTTTCCTAGTTTCATTATAGATATTGCCCTCCTATATTTGATACATTTTATTCACTTCCATAGTTTTCAGGGACAGGAATAAGGTAAACTTGCTCTTATTTTATCATCTTTCCAGAAATTTCTCCAATATGAATATTTAAATACTGGATAAAATATTGAATATTCATCAAAGTTTGATTAAATATTGTATATTTAAATAGGCAGAGCCACAGAGTCTGGGTAGCTCAGTCAGTTGAGCATCCCACTCTTGATTTTGGCTCAGGTCATGATGTCACAATTCATGAGATCCAGCCACACGTCGGGCTCTATGCTGACAGCGTGAAGCCTGCTTGGGATTTTCTCCCTCCCTCTCTCTCTGCCCCTCCCCCTCTTGCTCACTCTCTCTCTCTCTCAAAATAAATATTTTTTAAAAATTTTTAATGTTCATTTTTGAGCGAGTGAGTGAGCGAGAGAGACAGAGCATGAGCAGGGGAGGGGCAGAGAGAGAGGGAGACACAGAATCCGAAGCAGGCTCCAGGCTCTGAGCTGTCAGCACCGAGCCCATCGTGGGATTCAAACCCATGAACCGAGAGATCACGACCTGAGCCAAAGTCAGACACTCAACCGACTGAGCCACCTAGGTGCCCCCCAAATAAATATTTTTTTTAATTTAAATAAATAGGCAGAGCTATACACTACTGAATATCAAGAAAAGATACCAAAAATGCAAGCACCTAAAACCTCTTTTGACGGTCAGTGTTGAGAGTACTTACCTAAGCTTTGTTCGAGTGTGAACCTTTGACACAGGCTTGAGAAATCACGTCACCCACTCCCTTTTAAACACTGACTTACCAGTACTGGTCTCCTGTGCAGCGTGCTGGGACCCTATAGGAACACAGAGTTAGCAGGGAGGGTAACCATTCTACTAAGACATCCTATAGATAACCACCGACAACCCGGGTGGTTAGGCAGGCAGATTAGCTTGCACCATGAGCAGGAACCACAAACTGGTGCTTTGCGTGCTGTTTAGTAAGGAATTATTTGATGAGCAGTGGAAATATCTTCCTAGAGTATGAATTTCATAGTTACACACTGCGTATCAGCTGAACCTGAACCACAGCATGAAGCAGCCCCAAGACCACATGGCCTGGGTCACCAGACTACACCATAACCCTTGTCACAATGGGCTACTCACTTCTCTGCAGGTCCCACAAACATCCCTCTACCCGAACTTTTCCATTTCTGCTTGTCCATATTACCCATCTTTCCAGAGCCAACTCAAATGCTTTTCCCCCTCCATGAAGTCTTTATCGTTGCTTTCTCCGATCAAGATTATCCTTTCCCTACTTTGCATCTCTATTTTACCATCTGTCCTATGTCTCCATTCAGTCAATCATTAGTACCCAGCACCTATGATCATCCAAGCCCTATTCTAAGGAGTATGGCCACAGTACCTAAAAAGGCACAGTTCTTGTTCTAGGAGCTCATAGTCAAGTGGATGACACAAAGTAACAATCAAAAATAATTTTATGTCAAGTGCAATTTGATGTGTGAAGAAAAATTAAGCTAGGTAAAAGGTAAGATGACTAGAATGAATGACCCTGGAAGGGGTCAGGGAAGACTTCTCTGAGTAAGTGACATTTGAGCAGAGACCAAATGGAGTGAGGGTGTGATCATGGTAAGGTGGGTGGAGAGCCTTTGAAGTAAAGAGAATAGTTGCAGAGGCCCCAAAGCAGGAATTAAATGCTCAGCTTACTTAAGGAACAGTAAGGGGGATGCCTGGGTGGCTCAGTTGAGCATCTGCCTCTTGATTTGGGCTCAGTTCATGATCTCATGATTTGTGGGATCGAGCCCCACATTGGGCTCGGTGCTGGCAGCGTGGAATCTGCTTTGGATTCTCTCTTTCCCTATCTCTATCTCTGCCCCTCTCCTGTTCATGTGTATGCACTCTCTCTCTCTCCCTCTCTCAAAATAAGTAAACATTTTCTTCAAAAAAGGGAACCGTTAGAAGGCTAGTGTTGCCTTGGATGGTGGGGGAGACAGAATGGAAAGAAATAACATTTAGGAAGGCTAAGTGGAGTAGAGTCTGGTAGGCCTTAATGACTTCAGGAATGGCTCTGGACACCTCAACATCCTTTTCTTGGGTGAACTCCCACCATCCCCCATGTGGCTCTATTGAATCTCCATCACAACACCCCGCTTGCTTCCCAGCTACAAAACACATGACCCATGTCAGGTCTCCTCTCACCCAGTCAGGAGGTGATCACATGACCCAAGCAGGGTCAAAAGTTTCAACAACTGCATTGCCACCTTGTGCCAGAGGCTGTCTGCACCCCACTCATCACTGCCAATGGGAGTCCTCATTGTCAAACAATTCATGCATAATCCAGATCCAGAATCTTATGCCAGCATCTGCATTTTGAGGTCAGACTCTGAGGAGGAGAATGGTATCCAGGGGTGTTCTGATGATGGACGCCTGAAAGGGGGAAGCAAGGAAGCAGAGTTGGCCAGAGGAAGAAGATGAGCCTCAACGCAGTCCCACTGGTGGTCTCCGTGCTTCCCATGGGAAGTCTTGATGCTGGGATGACCCTTCAGAGTTATCCTGAGTTGGGACAAGAGGACTGAGCCTTTGTGTCCTGGGTATTAATCAGCCACTGGAGATGGGCCACTCTGGGTAGGGGACATGACTTGGGCAAGGCAGTTCTGTTCAGCTGAGGCTGAAGACCTGTGAGGATCTGACACCTGAGGACTTCTGCCAGCAGCCCACCCAGTATGGGGGAATAAGTTCCTCCTTCCCAATGGTGTACAGAGTAGCTAATCATGGTGTTCATCACAGAAACTATGACTAGCAGTAAGTCATGGATTCTTATGAGACTGTTTTAAAGCAGACATACATACATAATAAAAATGTCAATGTTCTGGGGTGCCTGGGTGTCTCAGTCAGTTAAGTGTCCAACTCTTGATTTCGGCTCGGGTCATGATCTCACAGCTCATGAGTTCAAGCCCCACACTGGGGACCCGCGCTGACAGTGCAAAACCTGCTTGGGATTCTCTCTCTCTCGCTCTCCCTCTCTCCCTGTCCTGCTCATGCTCTCTCTCAAAAATAAATTTTAAAATTTTTTAAATGTCAATGTTCACCTACTAGGTAAATGCCTAAAGACTGTCAACTATAAAATGCTTAATTCAACTTAATGTTGTGATAGGATCAAATGGAATGAGAGACTGAAGTACCTCATGTCAAGCTTGGCACTCAGTATATGTTTTCAAACTAAGTATAATAAAATGTGACCATTAATGTTCCAGTTCAAAAATCTACACGTAACTCCAGCATCATAAACAGGTGTTTGTGAGGAAACTCATACTATAGACATTCAGTGAAGCTTCTGGTTGAACAGGTCAGGGCTTGGACTGAAAACAGATGGAAAGAATGAAGAAATTTTAATGAAGGGTCTGTTTACAAAGGAGGAGGCAGAATTCGGGAAACATGAGGCAGAATGAGGCACCCCATAACTAGCAATAACAGAAAGATACTACCACTTTTAGACCTGATGGAACAAGGGAAGGAACGAGAAGTTACTAGAAACCAGAAAGTCCTAACTGTGGCAGAGAGCTGCCTGACAGGAGCTATGGCTTTTAGCAGCAGGTTGAGGACACGGCCAAGCTACCCAGTGACCCAGCAGACAGTGATGCAGGGAAAGAAGTTCTCCAGCTCTCTCTCTCACCTTCTCATCTCATGCTGGTACCTCCCATTGGCCAAACCCAACACGAAGTCAGAGTAAAGGGGTGCCTGGGTGGCTCAGTTGGCTAAGCATCCGACTTCAGCTTCAGGTCACGATCTTATGGCTCTTGTGTTTGAGCCCCATGTTGGGCTCTGTGCCGACAGCTCAGAGCCTGGAGCCTGCTTCTGATTCTGTGTCTCCCTCTCTCTGCCCCCCACCCACTTCCTCAAAAAGTTGTCAGAGGACATAAAAGTCAGCATCCCAGGCACAGTTAGAAGCATGGGTCTGTAGAGACAAGTGGAGACCATTTCACCACAGCTTGCTGAAATTCAATACACGACATTGAGTTTTAGATATAGTCAGGTATGTGTATCAGTACAGATGAAATTGTTGTTGTTTTTAAGGACACTTTATTGATTCATATTGTTAGCTTTGGTGGGAAGAGGTATGAATGGTGAACACTTGGGTTCTTCTCTTGGTGTGGCTGAGGAGATTGCCAAAGACAGAAAGGATCTAGAAACAAAGAGAACAGGGAAGTGGGGGGGAAAGAAAGAAAGAAAGAGAGAGAGAGAAAGAAGAAAGAAAGAAAGGAAGGAAAAAAGAAAAAGAGAGAGAGAAAGAAAGAGAGAGAAAGAAAGAAAGAAAGAAGAAAGAAAGGGAGAGAGAGAGAGAAAGAAAGAAAGAAAGAAAAAGAGAGAGAGAAAGACAGAGAAAGAAAGAAAGAAAGAAAGAAAGAAAGAAAGAAAGAAAGAAAGAAAGAGAGAAAAGAAAGGGAGCAAGCAAGCACATCTTTTGAAGACTTAGGCATGTCCAGACTCTTTTTGGGGAGAAACATAGAAGATTGTCCCCGAGATAGGTGGATCCAAAGCACACGCCGTGGCCACTCTTTGTGTCTTTGTTTAGTGATCTGTACACAAAGGATGCTACAGAGAATCTGTCCAGCCACTTTCCCAGAGTGGTCTTCGCATTTGACTTGGGTTTTCTCTCTCTTCCGGTCTGAGGAATCCAAACATCAATATTTATAGCACTTCCCTTATGTGTCATCAATATTGCTTACACATATATTTATAGGGTTACCACTGGCTCTGGAAAGAACATAATGCACATAATTAAGATATGTCTAAAGCCAACCAGGGAAGGGGGTAGGAGAAGATTAGTCACAGGGAAGAATCTGCCCAAGTTCCCTCCTTAACTAAATAAAGCCCTCTTCAGCAACACCACCAGCTCCCAGGGGAAAAGGGCCAAATTTCATGCCATGACTGTAACTGAAATATACAAATGTCTCAGAACCAAAGAATCTAAAGTCTACAACCAGTACCATCCCCAGTCCTATGGGAGCCAGGGGCACATCTTTCAAGTACACTTTGGTAGGAGGAGAGCCCCAATTCCAGGGCATCCTTTTGACTATTTAAAAGGTCTGGTCCCGGTCAAATCTCTCCCTTAAACTTTGGGCATCAGGTTGTCTATCTATGAAACAATAAGACTGAACTATGTGATTTCAAAAATTCCTCCCAACCTAAAATGAACTTGAGAACTTGCCATTAAACTGCGCTTTTTCCATTCAATAAATCAATGAACCTCGCTATTGGTGTTTGAAAATGCGTACAGCAGCACCACCTAGCGGACAAAAGGTAGTAATACTAGCGACGATTAAGACCACTGAAACGAAATTTCACAAGGATAAAGTAATTTTTGTGGGACATTCCAGGGAAGATCTCTTAACTTCTTTGTAGATTGTGGCCCTCTTGGAGAATCTAACAAAAGTTATGGACCCTCCTACCACCCAACAATGCAAAAGGCACACATACCAAAAATTCTGTGGGAATTTTGTGGGAATATGTGAACTTCCCCAGCTCTCCCCAATCATGCATGGGTCACAGTTTAAGAACCTCCTGTAGGGACACCTGGGTGGCTCACCCAGTTAAGTGTCCCACTTCAACTCAGGTCATGATCTCACAGTTCATGAGTTCAAGCCGCACATTGGGCTCTGTGCCGACAGCTCAGAGCCCGGAGTCTGCTTCAGATTCTGTGTCTCCCTCTCTCTCTGTCCTTTCCTCTCTCTCTCTCTCTCTCTCACTCTTGCTCTCCCAAAAATAAGTAAACATTAAAGAAAAAAAAGAACCTCCACTGTACACATTGTAAGGAAAGTGAAAAATGATCCTATAATCATCAGGAATCAATAAATGTTGTAACAGAGTTACAATTTTTTTTAACTTAACCATAAACCAAACCACCTTTTTTTTTTTAATTTTTTTTTTTTTTTAAGTAGGCTCCACACCCAACATGGGATTTGAACTCATCATTCAGAGATCAAAAGTCACATGCTCTACTGGCTGAGCCAGCAAGGCATTCCCAGATCCTTCTTTTTCCTACTGGGTAACAGAAAGGGTACCCACTTGCCCAGTCATTTGCTCCTACCACCTCTGATTCTTGACAGGATGTGACAAAGATACAGGGGATGTTATGCCCAGAATTCGTGATCCCCAAAGACCACCAGGGAGCTGAGTCCGATGCAAAAGCAAGAGCCTTTATTCGAGCTAGCTCGAGCTCAATCCCCTACCTGCACCGATGCAGCGGTGAGATGCTGGGGAGAGAGAGCGAGTTTCAAAAGCACAAAGGTTTTATAGGGGTCTAGGGGCAGTTGGTGAGGTAATGGCTGTGGCCTCAGCCGATTGGCTGGGGAAGGGTCGGAGTCCTGTTAGGAACGTCGCCGGGCTTGTTTTGATCGGGAAGTTTGAATGGGTGAGTGGGAGGTTACTCAAGGGAAGGAGGCGTGGTCTGAGGTGTCTGCGATTTTCCCGGAAAGGGGGCATCTCGGGGACATAGTCACTCAAGGTGGAGGATACAGAACAAGATGGAGTCGGCCGGTGTAGGTCCGCCCTTTCAGGGAGGCTGGAAAACCGTTGAAAAAGAAGTGAGAATCTAGCACTGGCAGCACCCAGTAGCAGCAGAGCCAGGGGTGCGGTCCTGATCCTACCTTTCCTGAGCTCTAAGTCCATCTACCCCTGCCTGTTTCCATACCTCATCCTTCAAATCCATCAATTCTGGAAGCTGTTTGACATCCTTCCAATAAAGCCCTTCACCACTTTGAGTCAGTATGTGTTACTTACAATTAAGTAACACCAAAGGTTGTGATTGATACATCAAATCCATAGGGGTGAACTGAAAAGGTAACTCTTCCTTAGCGCAACATACTTCATCATGTATTTAATAGCACTTTTAAAGCAAAAGACCAAAAACTAATCAAAATTTCCAGAAGCCACGTCTCCTCTAAGGATGATCAAAATATTGGCGGAACATTATAGGTGTCCTTCTCTCGCGGGATGATCCCGCATTATGCTGTTTATACAGTCCTCCAAGAAATCATTTCTTGTTTTGGTATTTTCCCCTACATTTCACACCAGAATTTGGTTTAATACAATCTCAAATCCTTTTTGGAACAAGACAGAGTCTTTTACATATTTATATACTCACATAAGGGTTTCTGATGTTTAGCCAAGATAAATTAAGGGTGGATGAAACATGTTCTTAGGAAAAAAAAACTCATAACTATAGAATTGTTTTTAAAAAATTATGGCCAGGGGCACCTGGGTGACTCAGTCAGTTAAGCATCTGATTCTTGATTTCAGCTCAGATCATAATCTCACAGTTCATGAGTTCAAGCCCCACGTTGGGGTCCATGCTGATAGTGCACAGCCTATTTGACATTCTCTCTCTCTCTCTCTCTCTCTCTCTCAAAAATAAATATTTTTTAAAAAATTATGCCACATGGAAAAGAAAGACCCACCAACAGTAAAAATAGGTGTTTGGTTTTTAAACCCAAAGAGAATAGGCCCAATATTTTTTAAAGATGATTTTCTTGATTTAAAAATCCTTTTGAAAAAATTTATCCAGGTATAGCTAAGACCATTTCCATACCCAGATCATTCTGTTTAAGGAACCATATGCTCCACTGCTAGCTAAGTATACTTTAAAATAATGTAATATGGGGCGCCTGGGTGGCGCAGTCGGTTAAGCGTCCGACTTCAGCCAGGTCACGATCTTGCGGTCCGTGAGTTCGAGCCCCGCGTCGGGCTCTGGGCTGATGGCTCAGAGCCTGGAGCCTGTTTCCGATTCTGTGTCTCCCTCTCTCTCTGCCTCTCCCCCGTTCATGCTCTGTCTCTCTCTGTCCCAAAAATAAATAAATGTTGAAAAAAAAATTTTTTTTAAATAAATAAATAAATAAATAAAATAAAATAATGTAATATAATTGTTCATACCCTCTCATCTAGTAACACCACTGCTGGGTATATGTCCTAATGAAATTATTTAAAATAAGAAAATGTTTGCATTAATACTAGGAAAAAAAGACAAAATTAGGTATTTTATTATAATAAATGAAATTTGTTAAATATCACATAGCCATTACTATGAATGAATTAGAAGTCTGAAATAGCATGGGAGCAACATTATCATATAACTTTAGATGAAAATAAATAGAATAAAATATTGCTCCATACTAAAAAGAGACTAGGTAAAATTCATATTCAATAATGAATTTTTCTCATCGTTATTTTCTTTACTGCTCTTAGTAACTTTTTAACGTTTATTTATTTAATTTGAGAGTGACAGAGACAGAGCGAGTGGGGGAGGGGCAGAAAGAGAAGGAGAGAGAATCCCAAGCAGGATCCACACTGCCAGCACAGAGCCCAGTGCAGTGCTCGAACTTAGGAACTGTGAGATCATGACCTGAGCCAAAGTCAGAGGCTTAACCAACTGAGCCACCCAGGTGCCCCTGCTGTTAGTAATTTCTTAAACATTTATTAAATACCTGATAGGCATTGTGCAAGAAACTCAGTATATAAAATGGAAAGATTCTCCACCTCCAGGCCGTGTATGGTATGTGGAACAGAAGGAGGCAGCACATGAAAACAAGGAATACAATTACTCTAATGAAAATATGCAAATTAGGAAAAAACTAGACCAGTACCTAGGAGTGGAATGCTTTTACTGCTTTTATGTGTATGTTTTTATGTGTGTGTTTTACTTCAGAAAATGCCCAACTGTTTTCTAAAGTGGTTCTATCATTTTACATTCCCACCATCAGGGAATGTGAACATCCTTGCCAACACACTAGTTGCTCTAACAGATATGTGAGGGTATCTTATCGTGGGTTTTAGTTTGCATTTTCCTAATGCCTAATGGTGTTGAGCATAATCTCATGTATTTATTTGTCTTCTGTATGTCTTTTTGGGCAAAATATCTTTTCAACATGGCCCAGCTTTTTAATTGGGTTGTTTTCTTATTGCGGTTTTGAGAATTTTTTTTACGTATTCTGGATACAAGTCCTTTATTAGATATATGTCTTCCAAATATTCTCCTGCAGTCTACTGCTTGTAACAGTGTCTTCTGAAGAACAGAAGTTTTGGGGTGCTGGGTGGCGTTCAACTTTGGCTCAGGTCATGATCTCATGGTTCGTTGGTTTGAGCCCCACATCAGGCTCTGTACTGACAGCTCAGAGACTGGAGCCTTGCTTCGGATTCTGTGTTTCCGTCTATCTCTGCCCTTCCTCTACTTGTCTTCTCTCTCTCTCTCTCTCTCTCTCTCTCTCAAAATAAAGAGTGAAGAACAGAACTTTCAAATTTTGATGAAACCAAATTTATCCTTTTGTTCTCCCAGAGACAGTGGATGTAAGAAATCTTTTCTCCTGTTTTCGCCTAGCAGTTCCACAGTTGTGGCTCTTACATTTAAGGCAATGATCTATTAGGAGTTGATTTTTTTTATATTCTGTGAGATAGGGATCTAAGTTCATTATTTTGCATATGAATAGCCAGTTGTTCCCTCACCATTTGTTGGAAGGGCTATAACCGCCTCCATCACATTGCCTTTAGGCGCTTGTTTAAAAAAAAAAAAAAACACAATTGTCCGCAGATGTTGGGGTTACTTCTAGACTCTCCATTATGTTCCATTGATCTATTTGTCTATCTTTATGCTAGTATCAAACTGTTTTGTGTACTATAGCTTTGTAAGTCTTGAAATCAGGTAGTGTGAACCCTCCAAAGTCGTTCTTTCTCAGAGTTGTTTTGGTTATACTTGATCCTTTGCATTTCCATATGAATTTTGGAATCAGTTTGCTGGGGTCTACAAAAGGAAAAAAAAAAGGCTGCTGGGGTTTCGATTCGGATTGTGTTAACTCTATAGATTTTGGAGAGCATTTACATCTTAACAATACTGAGTCTTCAACCCACGAACCTGGTATTTTCTTAGGTCTTCTTTAATTTCTCTCAGCAATATTTTGTAGTTTTCAGCCTATAAGTCTTTCACATCTTTTGTCAGATTATTCTTCCTAGGTATTTGATATCTTTGATGTTATGATCAATGGTATTATTTTCATTTCCAATTGTTTGTTGCTATTATATAGAGATTTTAAAATATTTTGGAGGTATATTGACCTTGTATACTGCAACCTTGTTAAATTCACTAACTTGTTCTAGAAAGTTTCTTAGAGGGAAAGTTCTAGTTTTGGTATTGCATAGCTAATAATTTTGCCTGCCCCAGAATTTTCATTCTGGGAATATTACTTTGATAATCCTTTAAAGAACCATTTCTCTCCTATCCTTCATCCATGTGTTTGAGGTGAGCATTTACTATACATTTGGTCAATTACCACAGTGATAATAGACTAGTGTGGAGATAACTACATGACCAACTGATCCAGGAAGAGTCAATCGTGGAACTTACAGGAAAACATTGCATTTTTCTAGCTAGTTCAAAGTCAGACATTACTCATTTCCAACTCAAGACCACTGTGGTCAGAGAACACACTTTGTGGCACGTGAATCCTTTCAAATTCATTGAGATTTTAAAACAAAACTACCAGGGGCACCTGGGTAACTCAGTTAGTTGAGTGTGTGACTTGATCTCAGGGTCCTGAGTTCAAGCCCCACATTGGGCTCTGTGCTGGGCATGAAACCTACTTTAAAAAAAATTTTTTTTTTTAAATAAATAGGGATGGCTGGGTGACTCAGTCGGTTAAGCATCCAACTTTAGCTCAGGTCATGACCTCACGGTTTGTGGGTTCAAGTCCCACATCAGGTTGCAAGCTGACAATGCAAAACCTGCTTGGGATTCTTTCTCTCTCTCTCTCAAAATAAACTAAAAACAAACAAACAAACAAACAAAAACACCTTTAAATACATACATTCATACATACATACATACATACATGCATACAAAATCACCATATTGACTCAGCAATCCTACTTCTGGGTATATATCCAAAAAATTGAAATCAGGATCTCAGAAGGATACATGCTTTCCATGTCCAGTGCAGCATTATTCAAAATAGCAAAGACATGGAAACAATGTAAATGCCTATCAAGAAACGAATGATTGAGAAAATGTAGCACATACATATGATAGAATGTTATGCAGCCTTAAAAAAGAAAGAAACCCTGTCACACACACAACAGTATGAATGAAGCTGGAGAACATTATGTCAAGTGAAATAAGCCAGTCACAGGAGGACAAAGAGTGGGTCATGTCATGTACATGAATAAAATCTAAACAGTCAAAATTGTAGAAACAGAGAATAGCAGTTGCCAGGGACTAGGGAGAGAGGGAGATGAAGGGTTGCTGTTCAAAGGGTAGAAAGTTTCAGTTATACAACATGAGTATATTCTAGAGATCTGCTGTACTTATGGGCCTCTAGATCTGCAGATCTAGAGATCTGCACATTGTTAACATTATTGTGCACTTAAAAATTTGGTAAGAGGGTAGATCTTCTATTAAGTGCTCTTGCCGCAATAAAATATAAATGTTTTGAAATTTGTTTTATGGCCCACGAAACGGTCTATCATGATACATGTTCTGTGTGCACTTAAATAAGGTGTATTCTGTTGCTGTTAGGTTGATCAGATCAAGTTGGTTGATAGTGTTCTTCAAGCCCACTGTATCTTTTCTGATTTACTGCCTACTTTTTCTATCAATTATTGAAAAGGGGGTATTGAAATGTCTGAAAATAATTGTGAATTTGTCTGTTTTTCCTTTCAGTTCTATCAATTTTCACTTAAGTATTTTGACGCTCTTTTATAGATGCCTAAGTGTTTAAGATTATTACGTCCATTGACCCTTTCAATCATGACTAAATGACTGTCTTTATCCCAGATTATATTCTTTGCTCTGAATTTTCCTTTGCCTGATATTAATATAGATATACTAGTGTGGTTTTTTTTCTTTTTCATTAATGCTAGCAGGGGATAACTTCTTCCATTTTTTTTTAACTTTTACCTTATTTGTGTCTTTATACTTGAAGTACATTACTTATAGGCATCCTATAGTTGAGTGTTGAATTTTTTATATCCAATCTAACAAGCTCTCTGTTTTATTTTTATTTATTTTTTTATGTTTATTTATTTTTGAGAGAGAGACAGAGCGTGAGCAGAAGAGGGGTAGAGAGAGAGAGGGAGACCCGAAATCCAAAGCAGGCTCCAGGCTCTAAGCTGTCAGCACACAGCCCGACACAGGGATCAAACCCATGAACCGCAAGATCATGACCCGAGCCAAAGTTGGGACAACCCAACTGACTGAACCACCCAGGCACCCCACAAGCTCTCCCTTTTAAATGGGATTTTTAAATTCTTCTTAATTAATTAAGTAATCTCTCCACCCAACATGGGGCTTGAACTCACAGCCCCAAGATCAAGAGTCACATGTGCTTCCAAATGAGCCAGCCAGGTATCCCTTAGTTGGGACTTTTAGACATTTAATATGGTTATTGATTTTGTTAGGTGTGCATCTACCATCTTGCTACTTGTTTTATTTTTGTTCATTATTTTTGTTTCTATTTACTTCCATTTGTTGTTTCTTTTTTCCTCTTTTCTGTCTTCTTTTGGATTTTTACAAGTCTGGCTGATGGGAACAGGCACTATTCCCTTTAATCCTTTCAAACTGTTTTTTCCCCCTACCCTTTCTGCCCATGCATGCATTCCAGCGAGACCATCTACACATCTCTAGGCTTCTCTCTGTAAGCAGTTCTCCCTCTGGTATTCTGTTCTATGAACTTGAGCTGTTGGGTTTCCCCACTTTCAACTCTGTCTCCTCAACTCAGGAGTCTTGTCATATATATGTCATATATATATGAAAAAATATATATGCATATATATGTTGTTTCGAGCAAGAAAGTAAATCTGGTCTGTTACTCCATTTTAGTTAAAAGTGCAAGTCCTTGGGGAACCTGGCTGGCTCAGTTGGTGGAGTGTGAGACTCTTGATCTCCAGGTCATGAATTCGAGCCCCACACTGGGTGTAGAGATTATTTAAATTTATTAATTTTAAATAATTTAAATTTATTAATTTAATTTAAAAAACAAGTGCAAGTCCTCACTACCCCACTTTTAAAAATTGCTGTAGGGGCGCCTGGGTGGCTCAGTCGGTTGAGCATCTGACTTCTGATCTCACAGTTCCTGACTTGCAGCCCCACATCAGGCTCTGTGCTGACAGCTCAGAGCCTGGAGCCTGCTTCGGATTCTGTGTCTTCCTCTCTCTCTGCCCCTCCCCTGCTCCCGCTCTTTCTCTCTCCCAAAAATAAATAAAACATTAAAAAAAATTTTAAGATGTAAAAATATCTCAATAAAGAGCAGTCTTCTCCACAGTGGTGTTGGACCCACTGGATAACCACATGTGTAAAAAGGACTCTCAACCTAAATATCACAGCTTGTATAAAAATTAACTCTAAGTGGATCATGAATCTAAATATAAAATATAAAATTACATAACTGTTAGGAAGAAACATAGAGGAAAACCTTCAGGGGTGCCTGGGTGGCTCAGTTGGTTAAGCGTCCAACTCTTGATTTTGGCTCAGGTCATGGAATCATGGTTTGTGAGTTCAAGCCCCACATTGGCCTCAGTGCTAACAGCATAGAGCCTGCTTGGGATTCTCTCTCTCTCTCTCTCTCTCTCTCTCTCTCTCTCCAAATAGATAAGCATTAAAAAAAGAAGAGGAAAACCTTTAGTGACTGGAGATAAGGTTCTTAGACATGACATCAAAGTCACGATCTTTAAAAGAAAAAAAAATTGCTAAGTTGTAGTTCATCAAAACTTAAAACTACAAAAATATTGTGAATCTACAAAAAACTACAAAAACTACTATGAAGACAATGACAAGACAAGCGACAGGCAGAGAAAAAATACTTGCAAATCACATACTGGATGAAGAGCTCGTACTCCAAATGCAGCAGCCCTCCCTTTCTACGGTTTCAGTTATGGACAGTCAGTCTCAATCCACAGGCAGACGATTCTTCTCTGGCACCATCAGGTAGGTCGCAGCCTAACGCCATGTCACAGCACCTACATCATTCCCCTCACCTCATCCCATCATGCGGGCATTTTATCATCTCACAGCATCATAAAAAGGGTGAGTACAGGACACTAAGATAGTTTGAGACCACATTCACATAACTTTTATTACAGTAGATGGTTATAATCATATTTAATTTGTTGTTGTTAATCCCTAACTGGGACTAATTTAGAAACTAAGCTTTATCATAGGTGTGCACATATAGGAAAAAACGCAGTATATAGGGTTCGGTACAATCCATGGTTTCAGGCATCCAGTGGGGGAGCCTTGTACATAAAGGGGAGTACAGGCTATAAGGAACTCTCAAAACTCAACAGTAAGAAAATAACTAACTTAACTTCTAAAATGGTCAAAATTTGGGGTGCCTGGGTGGCTCAGTCGGTTGAGCATCCAACCTCGGCTCGGGTCACGATCTCACAGCTTGTGGAGTGACAGGACTGAGTGACATAACAAGCATAATAAGCATATGAAAGATGTTCAACATAAGTAGCCATTAAAGAGCTACAACCGAAAACCATGATCAGATACTGATGCACATGTAAAAGAATGATTAAAACAAAAGATACTGACAATAGAATGGCTAAAATAAAAAAACCAAGAGGGGCGCCTGGGTGGCTCAGTCGGTCAAGCTCCGACTCTTGATTTCAGCTCAGATCATGATCTCACAGTTCATGGGTTCAAGCCGTGTGTCAGGCTCTGCGCTGACAGAGCAGAACCTGCTTGTGATTCTCTCTCCCTCCCTATCTCTCTCTACCCCTGCTCTGCTCTCTCTCTCAGAATATTAAAAAAAAAAGAAAAGAAAAGAAAGAAACAAGTGTTGGCAAGGATGGGGTGAAAAAGTAAAGCTCTTGCACCGTTGGTGGTAATGCAAAGTGGTGCAGCCACTCTGGAAAACAGTAGGGAGGTTCCTCAAAAAATTAATAGATTACCATATGATCCAGTAATTGCACTACTGGGTATTTACCCCAAAAATACAAAAACACTAAAATGCACCCCTATGTTTATTGCAGCATTATTTACAATAGCCAAGATCTGGAAGCAGCCCAACTGTCCATCAACTGATGAATGGACAAAGAAGTGGTGTATAATACACAATGGAAGGCTATTCAGCCATAAAAAAGAATGAAATCTTTCCATTTGCAACAACATGGATAGAGCTAGAGTTTAATGCTAAATGAAATAAGCCAGGGAAAGACAAATACCATATGATCTCACAGATATGTGGAATTTAAGAAATAAAACAACCAAAGGGAAAAAAAAGTGAGCAAGAGAGAGAGAAACCAAGAAACAGACTCTTAACTACAGAGAACAAACTGATGGTCACCACCAGGGAGGTGGGTGGGGGAGGATGGGTGAAAATAGGTGGTAGGGATTCAAGAGTACACTTACCATGATGGAAGAAACAAATAAAATAAAAAGAGATGAAGAGAGGTTGTGAACATATCCCTCTTAGATATATTGGATTGCCTCTGGCAGGTGTCTTGGTGTAAATTGAATTAATTACAGTATACTAATATTTATGAAGTTATTGCACCAAATAGGAAAACCTAACATGCAGAATAGGCACCTTGTAATAATAAATAGTTCCTTACACTGTTCTTCAATGGAACAAAGCAACAATTTAATAAAATTGATGTGTATTTTCAACTTAAAGAAAAAAAAATATCCTGACAACTGTTAAGTGCTGTCAAGCATGTGGAGCAACCTGACCTCTAAAATATCGCTGTAGGGATGCAAAACAGAAAAGCCACTCTGGGAAATAGTTCGGCAGTTTCTTATAAAACATACACTTACCGTATGATCCTGCGATTACAGTCCTAGGTATTTACTCAACAAATGGCAACTTATTTTCACACAAAAAGGTGTGCACAAAGTAGCTGTTCTATGTATAATCACGTGTGCATATCCTAGGTCAATGACTAAAAAAATGGCATGTTCTATACAATGGGATACTACCCAGCAATAATAGGAAATGAACTTTGATATACACAACTGGGATCAGTTTCAAAGGCCTTATGCTGAGTGAAAGAAGCCAGTCACTGTGTGATTCTATTTATGTAATATCCTCAAAAGAAGAACACTAGAATGACAGAGAACAGACCTAAGGCTGGCTGGCATTATGGGTGAGAGGAGGCTGTTAAGTACAAAGACATGGCATGAGGGAGTTTCAGGGGTGATGGAACTATATCCTCATCAAGGACAAAGTTCTACAAGTCTGTGTGTCAAAATTCAGAGTTGCACATCTAGGAAACATTGATTTTACTGTATGTTAATTATAAAAGTTAAATGAGCTCTCAGGGCGCATGGGTGACTCAGTCAGTTAAGGGTCTCTTGATTCCAGCTCAGGTCATGATCTCATGGTTCGTGACTTGGAGCCTCACATCAGGCTCCGTGCTGACAGCTCGTAGCCTGGAGCCTGCTTTGGATTCTGTGTCTCCCTCTCTCTCTGCCCCTCCCCAGCTTGTGCTCTGTCTCTTCCTCCCTCTCTTTCTCAAAAATAAAAACATTTTAAAAATTGTTTTAATAAATAAAATGAAATAAAAGTTAAATAAGCTTCACAGAAAACTTTCCAGTGAACCTAACACTACATGGTGATGACCAGTTGGCCAGAGGTTCTAGGAAGAGCATTCCAGGCAGAATTAAGAGCTCACACTCGTCTCTGGGCTAGAACACACCTATATTCAAGAAACAGTCAGGAGGTCAGTATGGCTGAAGTGGAGTTAAGTATAGGAGTTGGGGAGAGACCGCCTGAGGTACAAGACAGGACCATGTAGGTATCCGTGCCATGGGAAGGACTTTGGCTTTTGAGAGAAACAGGGAGCCACTACAGGGCTTTGAGCAGCCAAGTGACACAAATTGAATGTTCTTAAAAGGATCACTGGTTTCTGTGTGGAAAACAGACCGGTGGCAGCGGGGAGAGGTCAAAGAGGGAAGACAAATTTCAAGAAGCAATTTCAATAACCCAGGCAACAAGGACCGTGGCTCAGTCCAGAGTGGGTGTGACCGACGCGGGGAGAAACAGTCCGAGTTTAGATCTACTTTGAAGGTAGACCCGAGACAATTTTCTGATGGATGAGACCGAGAGAAAGAAATGCGTCAAGGATGACTGTACATTTTCTGGTCTGAGCAACCGAAAGGCTGGAACCGGCATCAGCTGAAGAGAGAACAGCTTTCAGTGGAACAGGCTGTAGGAAGGAACACTAGTTCCATTTTGAAAATGCAGCGTTTGTGGTTTTAGGAGACAGTCAAGCGGAAATTTCACCCTTGGCTGGAAAGACCAAAGCACACCTGGTGGCCCTGAGCACGCTGAGTGCACTGTGTGGTCCAGTGTGTGGGGAGGAGCTGTGGAGAGTGCTGGAGCACAGCAAGCACCTGTGCCACAGGAAGCTCACACAGACTGGCAGGTGTTGTCACTTGTCGGTTACATGTGTGGTCCGAGCGGATCCAGGGGTGAAGCTCACCTGACTTAGTCCTCAAGACTTTCCCTGATGCAGGAAGTAAGATTTTATATGGTGAAGAATGAGTCTCTGAGGACAAATTCTTAAATTCTCAAATTCGGTCTTTTCTTGAAGTACACATTTGAGATTATGCCCCCCGCCCCGCCAATCTCTGCTGTAATTGGTAGAGTGAGGCTGGGGTGTTCAGTGGATATAGTGGCACATCACCAAAATGCAGTGTCCTGACTGAATGCAAGGTGAATGGCTGCGCAGTTTACCATATTCAAAAGATTTTATGTTGAACACATCTTGAGATTTTTTTTCCATCCCCTTGTGGTAATGAGGCAAATTTTTTCAAGAAAGAGATACTGATGTGAAATCATCACCTTCTATATATCAATTTAGTATTCTTCAAGGTGTTTGAAACTCATTAATAATATCTCAAGGGATATTATTGATAAGCCCTATTATAGAGCATCAGAAATAACAAGACCTAAATAATTTAACAGAATTTCATTTAATAAGTATATTTAAAGTTCATCTCTTCCAAAAACAGCATTTTAATTACATTCAAATTGTGTTCATTTTAAATATCAACAAACTCATCATTTACATACAGGGCTAGATATTAGAAAACAGAAGGACATTAAAACAAGTTTTATTTTTTAAAAGTTCTCACTTCCAAATTTAGAATACCATAAACTGTTAAATATATACCCAAACAAAATGTATATACAGTACCAGGAGAAAAAAAACACTAGTTGCTCTAATAGGAAAAAAAAAACCTGTAATACACATACAGCAGAACATAATTCACATAGGCTCAATTTACAAGTGTATCTCAAAGTATAAAACAAACCAACAAAAAGTCAGTAACGACAAACACAGGCAAAATTCACAGCTGCCATTCTAAACTACTGCACCAACACACAATACTTTCCAAGAGAAAGACGGGTTCCCAAGATCTTATGTTGACCCAGGACTTTTCACTTCTTTGTTTTCAAATGCAGAAGCAAAAAAGCCTTAAGAGTTTTCTTCTTGCCTTTAAATTAGATTCATGTTGGTTTTTCTTCAATAACCCAAATATATCATGAGAAGTGCTATCAAAGCTGTTCTATTTAGAGCTCAATAACCAAGACATTTCTTTCATTCCGTATTTCCCTATACCTCTATTTTCCTTCAAAAAGCCACTGGGGAAACTTTACAGAGTGGTGGTAAAGAGATCAAATAATCCTGAGAAGACAAGGAAACAGGAGAGCTGGCACTATCACTAGTTTACCAAAAATTACACACACACACACACACACACACACACACACACACACCCGTTTATTAAACCATAAATGCAAAACAGTAAGAAATCCAAAAACACAAGGAGCCTGAAAAGTACTGGAAAGCAAGCAGGAGGCATGCTGAATTGTGGTGTGGCTTTCGTTTGAAAGACATACACCAACCAGGCTCCTGCTAACTGCTGGGCACTTTTTGTAACATGCACCATTTGTTTACATTTTTAACTTGTCCAAGCTGAGTTTCTCTAGCCAAAGCAGAGAGGTCGTAATTACCGTGCTCAGGTAAGAGAGGTGTGAAGGTTGTAAGATGAGAGGAGGGGGTAAGATGCAGGACCAGGAATAAAACTAAGCACTAAATCTGATCCAGTCAAAGACAGGAAAGAACCCTGATTTTCTTCAGATTTTACTGCACTTTGTAATCAAAGAAAAAAGAACATCTCTCCTTTTTTTTGTAATGTAGCTCAGGTTTAAAATGGCAGAATGAATAGTCCTTAATCAACACACACTATTTTTAAAAGAGACATTTTTAGAATTGGATTGTTTTTAATGACAAACCTTAAGAGTTATTTAGCTCTTCTAAAATGGTGCTCAGAGGTACTGATACAGGCCCTTCTTAAAAGGAAACAACTTACTTTGCATTAAAAAAATCATCAATAAGAGTTATGAGTCAGTGTTTTCAACAAACGAAATGTTTAACTTCAAATTAAGTATGTTTTTCAAATAACTGCTGTTGTGCCAAATAGTGTTACCTGCTACTATTTTATTCAAGTATAAATATATAATTAACAAACATTACATAATCATTCTTTATGATCACTATAAAAATTTAAATTACCCTTTTCTCTTTTACATGAAGATGGTGGTTCTAAAGTAACATTAAGCCAGAAAAGCCCATTCATTCATCACACACATCTATCTACACCTCAGTTTTTTAGAAGTCAGTGCATTCAGTGGTTATAAGTAGGTGCAATGTTCTTCTGTAGTTAAGAGATCTGAAAGAGTTAAAAAAAAAAGGGGGGGGGGGTAAGTAATTTGAAAGATATCCTTAACAATCATAAATACTGCCAGTACTCAAAGTCAAGTATAGTGTAACCTGAGTTCAGGTCAATCAGTCGTGGTTTTTTCTCCCGACGGAAGGCGTTCCCATAACTGGAGCAACTGTTCACCAACCTGAGGCTCGAGCTCCTGGATAAATCACAAGTCACACAACAAACACCAAGGGAAATGGATTGAATTTTTTTTAATCACCAAAACCTATGCTGATAGAAATGTAAGAGAAGTACTTTGAATTTCATTTTTCTACCAGAACATGAAAAAATCATGCAACCTATGTTCAGGTTTGTGAAGTTCACTTCCAGACTTCAAGATTGTAGTTAACCCTCAAATACAGCAACTATTTGTGACAAAACGGTAAAGAGATTTCCATGGAGTTCTTCTGGAGCCTTTTACTATGTGGAAATCATGAATTTTTTTTTAAATGGAGATTTACCAAAACCACTCCACTTCAACTTTCAAAGGTTTACTGTGAAACCTAGTGTATTCGATGTTTGGGGGGGTTGTTAAGAAATTATGATGAGTATATAATATTCTTATCTTAGGAATTAGGCTTATTTCAAAATCCTTAGTATAGAATAAAAATTAAAATATTCTGATACAACTGAAAAGAATGTCATTTATAGTCCTCTTGTGATACGATGTGCATTTAAAAAGAACCCAAACACTTTTCATATGGCGATTTAAAGCGAGCCACACTGGTTTAAATAGATTATTAGCCGTGTGACCTTAGAATAATTTCTCCTATTTCTCCTACCTAAAATTGAGCTAATAAAGCAATATGCATTAAATTAAATGACCTCATGGAAAGCAGCTAGCACAGAAGTCCATATATATGTTAATTCCCATCCCCTTAACCAGCTTAAAATACATGTCAGCAGCAATGATGAAGGCAAAGCAAACATAACAGAAACAAAACAAGTCACAAAAATATAAAAAGGCTGTTTTTATATTGCATCATTAGTTAAAGGCACAAAGATGTCAGATGCTGTTGTTACCCTCAGTGAGATTACTTCAGAATTACACTCCGTTTTGATCAGAGCTTCAGTTACTAAGACAACAGGAGCCTTCATGAAGTAACTTACGAAAGACTTCATCCGTAATGATGGAGAGAAGTCAAATTTACCAAATGTTAAAAAAGCAATGAGCTCTGTCAAACACCAGTACGAGCAGGTTTTTATACTAACTCTTTTACAAACCTGAGCCACTGTCTCCCGTGTGCACACAGAATATACAATTTGTACTCCTACGTCTCCCTCTCAAACGGACCACTGCATAACAGCAAAACAAAACCAAGAGACCAGAGGAAGGCAAATATGAAAGGCCACCGTATACCTGCCCGTCTCTGCTGATCTGGACCTTCTTGTTGTCGTTCCAGGGGTTAAGTAGATGGTGTGCAAACTGGAAGGGAAGACTCTCCTTCCGGACCCACTCCACCTTAAACACTCCTCCCAGTCCAGCGGAGCCCCAGTCCTGGCTCTTCTCCCTTCCTATCTCCGAAGACATCCTAGAAAATCCCTGTGGGTCAAATGAGGGCAAGGGGAAAGGTAAGGAGGATATTAAATGTCTGAATAAAATTTACCAGAGAAAGCTCTCCATTTTTTTTTCTTTAATTTTAAGGTAAAGTGTAATATAAAAACAATAGATATCTAACAAAAACAAAAAGAAGTTGTCGTTTTTTATAAAAAAGATGTATTAGCACATTTCTAGCCTTCTAACATAATTTTAGTATGAACAGATATTTTCTAAATAATGTATTAACAGCCCTAAACCCACATTTATTCCATGATAAATGGATATACTCTAACCTATAAGTTTTACTTCCAAATATTATACATCAAGTCAAGATGAGTTAAGAAACATACTCAAGTTTCTGGATTGTCAATTCTAACTTGCTTGCCTATTTAAATAAACATTTTACCAAAAAAGTCAAGCTTCTCATTACTCTTAATCCACCTGAAAAACAGTAAATCTAAAGTTACCTTCAGAAGGAGAAATGGTTTATCTAAAGAGATTCTGGTAAGACAAGGAAAACAAAGGGATCCCTATTATCATTCCCCTGAAGAGGTACAATACATTCCTCATTCTGTCAAGCAAAATGCATTCTTGCATTCTGATGCAATAAAAAGCCAGGGTGGTTTTGGTTTTTGTTTTAATCTCTGTGGTCTAACCTGCAGCCAGAACAACCCCATTTTACTGGTTCAGGATGGCTCACCTGGAAATGTCCAGATCCTTGAACAGAAAATACCAAGTAAACCATGCTGCTTTCCCAAAAGGCTCGATTTAGCTTCCGCTCATTACTAGGGGTTGTAGACCAGATACCCTTCTGCTGAGAAATTTCAAGGTTTCTCAAATTGCTACTCTTCATTATGAAGTATCGAATAGGCATGTTTGGTCTTGGTGAAGGAGATTTTGAGCCCTATAAAAGAATGCATAAGTTCTTGAAAGGTAATTTGACCTTTCAAAATCAATAGGCTCCATTAAATAACATCTTCATAAACATATAAACCAAAGTATTTTACCAAATATCCAACAAGTGCAAATAGCTCCATTGTGCCTGAAAAGCTACACAAGGCTCCCTCAGAATGAGGTTACAGAGCCAAAACCAAGCACTCATTTTCAGAGCATTCAAAATCTCTTATCAAGAAGGATTTGGGATTATAAACTTTGATTTATATTCCAAATGTATTTTCAGAAACTATTTTAATACACTTTCAAAGGCTGAAAACAAAGCAAAATTTTGCTCCAGCTTCCCGCCTGGATACAGCTTCCAGGCAACAGTGCAGGGAAGGGAAACAGAATCCAGCAGTCTCAGTGAACTGCAGAGAGAGAGGCTGGAATTGAGAGGCCAGAGTTAGAATTTGCACAGCAGTGTGCTGGATATAAGAGATTTGCACAGAAGGAGAGTTCCCAAGGAACTGAAGAAGGGTACCCACAAGTTTCTGACAAGTACTGACCTGCACGTGAGTGAGAAAACATGATTTAACGCCAGGGAAAGATCCAGACAAAAGCAGTAAACTAAGTAATTCCTGGAGCTCACACGGGGTTCGGAGTATTTGATGTTCTCCCCAGCCAGAATGGAAACAACTGTTAATACATAGGGCATCAGCCCACAGAAGGCTCATGCCTTAGTACTGAAACTAAATTAGTACCAGAATAAAATCTGCTCAGGACCTGCTATAACACTTAAAAGAAAAATCTTAAAAACATTTAACTGATTGCCACTTACTTAGTGGTATACCAGAGAGATGTCTGACACTACTTAAAGGAATACAACAAAAATCTAGCAGCCAAATGAAATTATAAGGAATGCAAAGAAACGGAGGAGAACAGATCCATAACCAGGGAAAAAATGAACCAACAGGAAAAGATTCACATCTGACAGATGATGGAATTAGGAGACAAAAAAATGTCAGAGCAGCTATTACATTCACTGTGTTCAAGAAGGTAAAGTAAACGTGCATGTGCCTTAAAGGAGAAATGGAAAGTGTTTTTTAAAGGCCCAAAGGGCATTCTAGAGATGGAGATATAATATTTAAAGTGAAAAATACATTAGAAAGAATGCACAGCAGATGAGACACTACAAATAAAAACATCAGTGAACTTGAAAACATAGCCAGAGAAACCATCTCAAATGAAACAAAGAAACCAAAAAAGAATTGAAAAAAATGAAGACAGCTTCAGTGACCTATGGTATAGTATCAAGTGGTCTTGCACTTGTATATCCCTAGTCCCAGAAAGGAGGGGAAGCAATGAGACATAAAAAATACATGAAGAAATAATTATCTTAATTTTTCCAAAATTGATGGAAACTATGAATACATAGATTAAATAAGAACTACAAACGGGGCACCTGGGTGCTTCAGCCAGTTAAGCTTCCGACTCCTGGTTTCAGCTCAGGTCATGATATTGCAGTTTGTGACTTCAAGTCCCATGTTGGGCTCTGTGCTGACAGTGCACAGCCTGCTTGGGATTCTCTCTCTCACTCTCCACTCTCTCTCTGCCTCTTCCCTTCTCTCTCTCTCTCTCTCAAAATAAGTAAATAAACTTAAAAAAATTAAAATTAAAAAAAGTTCTCATCATAAGAAAAAACATTAAAAAAAACTACAAATAGAAACATATCAAAATCAAATTGCTGAAAACCAGTGATAAAGAGAAAATCTTAAAAGCAGGTAGAGGAAAAAGATACATTATATACAGAGAAACATTATATACAGAGAAACAAAAATGATAGTAAACCTCCCTCAGAAACTATGTAAACAAGAAGATAATGGAGTGACATCTTTGCAGTAACAAAAGAAAACCACTGTCAACCTAGAATTATATACACAGTAAAAACAGCTTTTGGGGTGCCTGGGTGACTCAGTCGGTTAAGCTTTCAACTCTGGCTCAGGTCATGATCTCATAGTTTGTGAGCTCAAGCCCCATGTCAGGCTCTGTGCTGACAGCTCAGAGCCTGGAACCTGCTTCGGATTCTGTGTCTCCCTCGCTCTCTGCCCCTCCCCCACTCACAGTCTGTCTGTCTCTCTCTCTCTCAAAAAATGAATAAACATTACAAAAAATTTTTAAATAGCTTCCAAAAATAACAGTGAAAAAAGGTTTTTCAGACAAAAGCTTAAAGAATTCATTTCCAGAATATCTGTACCAGAGAAAATGTTCAAAGAAGGTTTCCAGACAGAAGTGTATGATCCAAGATAGAAATCCTCATCAACACAAAAGAATAAAGAACACAAGAAATGGTAAATATTTAGTAAATATAAAACACATTTTTCTGACTTTTGGTACAAGATAATTTACTATGAAGTAAAAAAAAACCAATACACTGCAGCAAGTATAACAAATATACAAATAAAATGTATGAGACAAGTTACACAAAGAACTAAAGGGTAAAATAAAAATACACTGTTGCAAGGTTCTCAAACTATACCTGAGGTGGCATAAAACTAATTCAAGATATACTAGGGAAAGTTAAAAAATGGCTACAGTTGTGAATTCTACCAAACATTTAAGGAAAAAATCATATCAATCCTATGCATCTCTTGCAAAAATGAAGTAGAAAGAAAACTTCCCAAATAATCTTATGAGGCCAGCATTACCGTGATACCAAAACAATACAAAAATAACACAAGAGAACTATAGAATATCCCTCATGAACAAAGATCCCAAATTTAACAGAAGTTCTGATTAAGCAAAATCAAATCCATTAATATTTAACACTATAATATGTCATGATCCTGCGAGGTATAAACATTAGAAAAGCAGTCAACAAAACCCACTTTATTAATAGAAGAAAAAAAATTGTGTTATCATTTCAACAGATGTAAAGACAAAAAAAGCATTGAACATAATTCAACATTTATTCCTAATAAACCCTCTCAGCAAACTAAATCCAAAAAGAAACATCCCACAGTTACATTATGATAAGTGGTGACAGATTTAATGAGGGATGGAGGTTGGGAGGGGGGGTTGTTTTCCCTCAAAGGTCTGTTCTCAACACTGTTATTAAACATTTTACTGGAGGTTCTAGCCAGAGAGAACAGACAAGAAAAAAAATAAACAGAATCAATACTGGAAAGGAAAAAAGTGAAACTACCTTTATTAATAGATGAAATGGTTATCCATGTAGAAAGTCCTGAGAAATCTCATATAAAGCGAACAGAATTAATAAATGAAGTAAGATCACGGCATATTGGGTAAATATACAAAGGTCAAATGTATTTCTAAATCATAGCAATGAACAACTGGAAATTAAAAATTTTACAAACAGCATCAAAGATATAAAATATTTAGTGATCAACTTAACAAAAATGTATAATACGTGAACTCTGAAATTTACAAAACACTTGTGAAAAATTAAAGAATATCAAAAGAAATGCATATATATACCACACTTAATAGATTATAAAACTAAAAACTGTTATCAATTTTCTTCAAACTGATCTACAAATTCAATGCAATTCCACTCAATACCAAAATATGTTTCTGTAGAAATTAACAAGCATTTTCTAAAGCTTATATGAAAGACCATTAGAACACCCTGAATACCAAAACAATTTTTTTATTATTTTTTGAATGTTTCTGTATTTTTGAAAGAGAGGGAGACCAAGCAGAAGAGGGGCAGAGAGAGAGGGGAGGACAGAGGATCCGAAGCAGGCTCTGTGCTGACAGCAGAGAGCCTCATGTGGGGCTCAAATTCACAAACCATGAGATCATGATCTGAACCGAAGTCGGACACTTAACCCACTCAGCCACCCAGGCCCCCCAAAACAATTTTTAAAAAGAACAAAAGAGTTGGAGAAAAAAATTAACTGGTTTCAACTTAGTATAAAGCTACTATAATCAAACTACTGTAGCAAAGGCAAAAACAGAGAAGTAGTATACAGATCAATGAAACAGGATACAGTCCAATAAATTGACTACATATTTACAGTCAATTGATTTTTGACAAAGATGCCAAGATAACTTCAATGGGAAAAGGAGAATCTTTCCAACAAATGGTGCTAGAACAATTGTATAGGCAAATAACAAATTATGATCCTTGATCCACCCATACTATAAACAAAACTTAACTCAAAACAGATCATATGCCTAAATATAAGACCTCTCACTGTCACACTTCTAGGAGAAATACTTTGTAATCCTGAGTTAAACAAAGACGTCTTAGAACACAAAAAATATGAACCATAATAGAAAAATAGATGACATCAAAATAGAAAAAAATAGATATGGTAGACTTTATCAAAATTAAACACTTGCTCTTCAAAAGACACTGTTAAGAAAATGAATATGCAGGCACAGCCTATTAGAAAAAGCTGCAAAACATATATAATTAAGACTTGTATCTAGAAATATATTTTTAAATCTTACTACTAAATAAAGAAGACAACCCATAAACAACCAAAAAAGTTGAACAATTTGAACAGCTACTCCACACCAAAGAAAATTCAGGAATGGTAAATAAGCACATAAAAAGATGCTCACCATCATTAGTCATCAGGGAAGTGCAAATTAAAAACAAAATGGGAGATCACTATATACCCACTAGAATGGCCAACAGTAAAGAGATTACTATTGTCAAGAATATGGAGTAAATGGGACTCTCAATAGATGATGGAAGGGAATAAAAAAAGTACAGCCATTTTGGAAAATGGTGGGGATAGCTTCTTGTAAAGATAAACGTATACTTAACCATACAACCCAACAATCCTATTCCTGGGTATTTACCCAAGAATAGAAACCATACATACACACAACAACTTGCCCTCAAATATTATAGCAGCTTTATTCACAACAGCCCAAAAGTGGAAACAATCCAAATGTCCATCAACGGGTGAATGGATAAACATTCTATGGGTATGAGCCAAAGAGTGGAATACGATTCAGCAATAAGAAGTAATAAACTAATAATACACTGAATAATTTGGATGAATTTCAAAAGTGAAATAAGCCAGTCACAAAAAATTACATGCATAGGATTCCATTTACAGCAAATTCCAGAAAAGGCAAAACTCTAGGGACAGAGAGCAGTTCAGTTCAGTGGTTGTCATGATCCAAGGGTGATGAGAATGTTCTGTACCTGGCTGTGATACAGTTACATAATTATATACATTTGTCAAAATTCACTGAATTGTACAGTTTAAAGTGGTGAATTTTACTGTGCGTATCTAAATAAAGGTATTTTAAAATAAAAACCTCAAACCTAAGAATGCAAATCCACAAAAAACATTTTATTTTCCTCTTATTTAACAAAAGTGTTTCAGCAGATATTTTCCTCACCAGAACACAACATATAGCTAAATAACCCTAATGAAATACTTACTCAGTACCAACAGGAGAAATAAAAGTAACATATTCTAAACATTTGAAATCATTTGTATTACAAATTTTTTAGAAGATACATAGTTCTCAATTCCCTACCAACATCTATCTTCCTAAACCCACCCTGTCTTGTATTTTTTTAATATAACCACTGAATTGGAAAAATCAATAAATAACTGAAAAAAAAAACTAATTTGAGACCATCTTTTTAACAAAAAAGGTTCTAATGATACAGAAAGGAAATAACAGATGGCTGAGTTATGGCATATAACTCGGTAAATGATCAGTTTTAAAACATCCCAAGATGGTAACAACGAGAAATGTTTGGCAAGCAAGAAAGACTAAAAAATTTACTCAAGGTGTTTCAAGTTTACCAGATTCAATTTATATCAAGAACAAAGACCATGATGAGTAACTGAAAAGTAGAACTGTTCTATAATTTTGCTTAAATCTGCAACATTAGATGTACTAGGGATCAACTTGTGGATACCCTACCTTTCCTGAGGGTGGAGGAGAAGGGCTGGCACAAGGACTCGGGTAACTACTGCTGTCTGTAGATTTCACAGAAGACTGATCCGATCGGTCATCAGTGCTTCGTTTAGGATGTAAAATTCCTTTATCTTTGTACTTCTGAGGTGGGTGTAGTGCTGGAGATGGAGATTTCATCAATACTCTTGAGTGAGAAGGAGGAAGCAAAGATCAGTTACATACAAGCTCGTGATTGAAAGCAGATGCCATTTCAAACCAAAGTTTCAGGGGCGTTATGATTTACGGAATAGTATTTAAAAAGGGAATTTCATTCTTCTCTTACATTTTTTCTTAATTTTTATTTTTGAGAGACAGAAAGACAGCACAAGTGGGGTAGGGGCAGAGAGAGACACACATACAGAATCCACAGCAGGTTCCAGGCTCAGAGCTGTCAGCACAGAGCCTGACACGGGGCACGAACTCACAAACCATAAGATCATGACCTGAGCCGAAGTCGGACGCTTAAGTGACTGAGCCACCCAGGTGCCCCCTCATACATTTAGAAGTTTAATACCATCAGGGACATTAAGGGACACTTACAAAAAGAGGTAAAAATATATTTATTAGCGATCTACAGAAGTCCTTAATGTTAACAAATACTCAAAGTATGATTTCCCTTATAAAATTCCTAGCCTCTTGTATGATGGTTTAGGAAAAGAGGTCTTTAACATTCCTGGAAGTCAGGAATTTTATAATTTTTCTAAAAGTATATGTCTTTGTGGAATAACCAGACATAAAAAAGAAAAGATATTATTGAGTACGTCCTAAAGTCATTCAATAGTAAAGTCTACAGCACCACCTATAAATTATACTTGTCAAAATACTGGATTTAATCAAGCCGTGAGAGCTAACTGCCAGTTTACACAAAATATATATGGTATGGCAACAAATAATGCCAAGAAGAAACAGACAAATCCAGAATGTGGTACACCTCACAGTATCACCACCCCACTTTCTTCAAAAAAGTCGAGAGGACCTGCTCTGGATCACAAGAGACTCAAGACATATGACGCCCTGAGAAATGCATGAGCCATTTTACTGGGACTGATCATTGGAATTCGATTATGTAGGAAAAATTCCTCTATTTTTAAGAGATGCATATTTAAATATGGAAGGGTAAGATGACATGATATGTGGGATTTATTTTAAAATATCTAAACCAGAAGCATTTGGGTGGTTCAGTCAGTGACTTTGGCTCAGGTCATGATCTCACAGCTCATGAGTTCGAGCCCCACCTTGGGCTCTGTGCTGACAGCTCAGAGCCTGGAGCCTGCTTCGGATTCTGTGTCTCCGTCTCTCTCTGCCCCTCCCCTGCTCCTGCTCTGGCTCTCTCTCTCAAAATAAAAATTAAAAAATTTACAAAACTTTTTAAAAAAAGTAAATAAAATATGTAAACAAACAAAAAAAGCAGGAGAGAACAAAGAAAATTTGGTTAGATATGGATATGGAGTTCATTACGGTATATCATTTAGTTTGCTGTGTTAAATAATATTTATAATAAGCGTTTAAAACAAAAAACGATGTGTTCAATAATTCATAAGCTTCCAGAGAGTCTTGTAATTAATAATTACTCTTCCTTCAAGACAAGTTAAAATAGCTTATCCCCACAATTCACCCCTGCTTCAATCAGTATCTTTAATCCAGGATTATTTCTTTCACAAATGAAATAAAATAGCTAAAGCCTAAAGGTATTAACAAAAGAATATATAAGGAATGCACATCTGAATCATCAACAACTTAAGAAGTATAAAAAACAACCTTTCAGGGTTTTTTTCCTTCATGAATTGATGTCCAATGCATTATCTAAATTCAACCCCTAAAATCCCATCGTTCCCACCCTAGAACCTCAGAGACCTGAAAATCAGGCAAAAGAACTTAACGACGGTAAAACCGGGACTCAAACTCACAAACCATTAAGATCATGACCTGAGCCAGAACTGAGTTGGATGCTTAACCAAATGAGCAACTGAGGCACCCTAAAATGTTTTTATTTAAAGAAATTATGAGGGCGCCTGGGTGGCTCAGTTGGTTGAGTGTCCGATTCTTGGTTTTGGCTCAGGTCATGATCTCACAGTTTGTGAGTTCAAGCCCCACATCGGGCTCACGCTGTCAGAAAGAAGCCTGCTTGGGATTCTCTCTCCCTCTCTTTCTGCCCCTCCCCTGCTCGTGCTCTCTCTTTCTCAAAACAAATAAACTTAAAAAAATTTTTTAATTAAAAAAAAATTATGTACCATATATCTTGCCAATGTACAGTGAAAACATGAACTACAGATACTTTTTCTCTAAGAAGTAATCGCACAGACTGTAATTTCTCCTTTCAAGTATAAATTTTCCTAAGAGTCCTCATTCTTTTCCCCACCAAATATATCAACTTCAAGGCATTATCTATCAATAACACCAAAAGCCCGAAAGTAGATGAAGTTCTGTATTTCCCTGTTCAACAGGTAAGAATGAAGAGTGCCAGACTACAACTTGTAAGGAAATGAAAATGGTATCACAGGTGAAAAACTGAATTTATAAGACAAACAATATCTGAATTGTAACTAATATTACACTTTATAATTTTAATTGTATTAAATTTATTTTACTAAATAAGCATGTATTACTTTTATTGAGAAACAAGTAGCCTTTCTCCTAAAAATGTGTGTGCATGTGTGTATATATGAATATATAGGCACACACGTATATACATCTGTATGTATACACACAGACCCACATATACACAACACACAGAGTCTCTACGAACCTAACATATTTTTATAGATGGGCCTAGGAATAACACTACCACCTAGCAATGTCTATGGAAATCTATTCCCATATTCTAAACCATTTTTCAAGTAAGCTTTTAGATCGATATTTCCAAAAAATGGGCATTCTCTAAGAAGAAAATGTGCTTTTCACTCTTCTATCGCTCAGGAGGGCCTACATCAGAGAGAAACATTCAGGAACGGACATGATGAAAAGGTTTTCTTGGCAAACGACTGAATTATTCCTCAAATGCAATATGTGAAGAACTTGGAAACCAGTACGAATTACTTCTCTGTAATTCAAGTCTGACCTAATGAAGCCTTATGCTTCATTCAAATGTGCAAATCTGACCAAAAGAAAGTACTAACAGCCCCATTCGATCCTTACAAAACAGTAAACATCATGTATCTTTTATGTTTCCACTGTTCTATTTTTCTTTTTAACAATGAAATATTCTTACTACACAGACTTTCTACCAGTACTGCCGAAACTAGCATCACAGGCAAGAATGTCGTGTTCATTATCAATTCTAACAGGGTAAAAAAAATTTTAAACTGATATAAAGAAATTCTGATTCTTATAAAATATAAATTTTATTCTAACAAATGGGTTTTTTTTTTTTTTACACAACAAATATTTCTGAATCATGGCCAATGATTCATTATAACCACTATTATATCATCATAATATGTTTTTTGATAAATAATTCAATATAAGAACTCTCTTATTAATAATAATCATATAGTAAATAAAAATACCATGTATAATTGCTAAATGTTAGAAAGAAAAGAAGAACCTGGCTAAACTGTAATAGATTTTGCCACTAGAGTAAATTTGTTTACTTCTGTATCATAGGTCTCTGCTGGATAAAATAAAAACTCTTTGAAGGAAGAGCTCTTGTCTGTTTGGTACACTGCTATCTCTCTTACACCAAGAACAACACACATTCAATGTGTCACTGAGAAAGTGAATGAATAATTGATCTTCTGTAGGAATACTAGTCAGCACTACTGATACCCAAGTAAGACTTGTGAAGAGGATGTTCTTTTTAATGGCCATAACCCATACTTCTTGCTATAAGACATATGTGAAAGATGTTGCTTGCCATGTATCAACTAAAATACAGAATTTTAATATACTGCTATCTTTTTAACAGACCCTAAATCTGTGAAGTCTTGAAATTAAACATTTTTAGTCTTTCCCAATAAAAAATTTCCTTATTAAATGACTCACAGATACCAGTAGCTTAAAATCCCTCATATTATCTTACTACTTACAAGAACTATGTTTTAAAAGTAAAACACTCTTCGCATTTTATTGTAACCTTTTACGTACACTCTAAGCAATTTTTAAATATTATTAAAACATCTGATTCTATGAGAAATAACTCATTTTCCTGGAGAAAATGTCCCCGTTTTGATAAAATGTTATAAATGTACCTTTCTGCAGTAGCAGACTCATCAGAAAATTCAGTATCTGCGGAAGTTTTCCTGCTATTATTGGACCTCCAAGATGATGCCAAAGGAAGTTCTTCTGAAGACATAGGCCTTGGCCTCTGGCCTATCCCAGACGGCTGCTGTAAACCTGCACACTGTTCCTCAGTGCTTAAAACAGCTATAATTGCTCTTATGGTAGCTTCATCAACTTGAGACCAAGGTTTGGATGGAGCTCTCATTCGGCGTAAAAATAAGCTGTGCCACTTCTGTCTGAGCTGCAGCAATAAACTGGCTGCCTGTAATGAAAGTTCAAACAGGTACAAGCAAAATGTATACCCTACTTGCGAGACACCCATTTACTAGTTAAAGGCTGCAACTGTTTCCAAAGAACACTCTGCAACTTGTAAGGAGTTAATGTATTCTAAGGTATTACATTTTATGTAATTTACTGTTAATTTCATTCTTTTTGTTGCCCGAATGAGATAAAAATTCTTATTTACCATATTGGAGGCACTAGAGACACAAAATCAAATGAAACAGTCCGATGGAAGAGACGGTAAACAATGTGTGGCAGAGTGGGATTAAAACTGGAAATGGTAACAGCACAGTAAATGAAGAAAAATACATTTAGTTCCATTCGTGCTTTAGTGCCTACAGAACATCCAAATGATGATGCCCAGAAGGCAGCTAGATTCACAGAAAGGTTCACAGAAAGGCCTAAACTAAAAAATATAGACAGACTTGGGAGTCATCAGTGCATAAGTGGTTACTGAATCTACACAGAGAGGTAAGTCCCTGGAGATTGTACAGAGACATAAAAAGAGCAGAGAAAGGCCCGGAGTAGTGGAGAACATCTAACATTTAAGGCACAGACACATAGAGAAGAGTCAGTGAAAGAACCTAAGAAGGAATGACCTCTGAAGAAAGAAGAAGAATCAGGAAAGATTCATGTCACGGTTAACTTGTGACAAAGAAGTTGGGACAGGGGTGAGGAGGAAAAATGGGGAAGGGCAGAATTATGAAAGGAAGGGTATGGACAATAAATAGTGCCCAACAGGAGAGAAAGAATGAATTCAAGGACGGCAGGCTGGCTTGGACAATGTGGGGCACGTGCTGACCTTGGCAAGTACAGTTTCAGTGAAGGGAATGGCTGGTGAAAAGGGAAGTGAGACAACTGTCGGCTGAAGTGATGAATGAACAGACAGTAAAAAAGTTAAACCTAGCCAGCTGTCAATTACTGACAGCTCAGTCGACCACATCCCCCCAAAAAAGGACATAGAATGATCTTTTAATACTAACAGTTGACAATTAGAAGTGGTTCAATGATGTAACAATCACACTGCTTCAACTTTTTCTTTGTTGTAGTTTTCAAATTGTCAATTTCTAGCTATTTAACAGATTTTAAAAGCAAAATAATCATGCTGTATCTAGTCTCAGAGTTCAAGTCTAAATGTTTATGTGAAAAATTACTGCAGCAAACTTTCAACATGGCAAAGCAACTTTAAACTCTAATTTAGCCAAATGAAATATAATCTGAAATTATATTACAACATTTCCCTTGTCTTTAAACTGTTTGGTGTAACATAATATTGATTTAGTAGATTTCACCACTTAATGCACAGTCTCCTCCTTTTCTTCCCCCAGTAATATTATTGACCAAAAATGTGCATTACTGGGGCACCTGGGTGGCTCAGTGGGTTAAGCATCGGACTTCAGCTCAGGTCATGATCTCAGTTTGTGAGTTTGAGCCCCGTGTCGGGTTCTGTGCTGACAACTCAGAGCCTGGAGCCTGCTTCAGATTCTGCCACACCAAGGCTTTTCAAATCCTCTATTAAAATAAACCCCATGGGGTATGTCAGAGAATGCATGAGGGCCCTGTGAAAACTGAAAAACAAACTATATTCTCAAGTACTAAGGGCTCAATAGTAAAGATATAATTTTCATCATGCTGTATGTCAATTCGTACTACCAGAATGAAAGAAACTTACCACACTACTGAAAAGCAACTTACCTCAGGCTCTAGTTTGAAATTGAGCCACTCATCAAGTTTCAAAGCTGCCAAATTAGCAGTGGTTCTGTCCTCCATTTCACTATCACTACTGTCATTAGGAACACCATCCGCTGTTCAAACACATATTGAAAGGAAAAAATTTCACTCTTACCACCATATAGCAAAAGAAGTAAGTAAACACAGACACTGTGTATTTACACAAATGCTCCATACTAAGAGTTTGGGTATGGAGCTCTTCAAAGCCAGCAATTCACAAATTAAGTCTCAATACTTACAAAAAAGGGGGGGGGGGGAAGCAAGGCATAATCTCTATAATCTCTAATCAAAATGCAACAAAATAAAAAAGACTATAACTTAAAAATCAAAACAAAGAGCACCTGGGTGGCTCAGTCTGTTAAGCATCCAACTCGTGATTTCAGCTCAGGTCATGATTTCATGGTTCATGAGTTCGAGTTCTGCACTGAGAGTGCAGAGCCTGTTTGGGATTCTCTCTCTACCTCTCTCTCTCTCTCTCTCTCTCTCTCTCTCTCTCTCACTCCCTCCCTCCCTCCTTCTCAAAATAAATAAATAAACTTTTTTTTTTAATTTTTTTTTTCAACGTTTATTTATTTTTGGGACAGAGAGAGACAGAGCATGAACGGGGGAGGGGCAAAGAGAGAGGAAGACACAGAATCGGAAACAGGCTCCAGCCTCTGAGCCATCAGCCCAGAGCCTGACGCAGGGCTCGAACTCCCGGACCGCGAGATTGTGACCTGGCTGAAGTCGGACGCTTAACCGACTGCACCACCCAGGCACCCCAGAAAATAAATAAATAAACTTAAAAAAAATCAAAACAAAATCTTTAAATAATAACTGAATAAAGATGAAAACTAAGAATATAATTTAAAAAGGGAAGAAAACAAGAAATGCTCATGTAAATTCATAGGTTTCAATTTAAAAGAAGAAAAGGAGAAACCACACCCATAACTACATCTTAGAAAAACAGTATAAACCCCAAAGGAAAAAAAAATGAAGAAAACAGTGAGGGGGAAAAAAACTGATATATTAGATAAAACAAAATGGCAGTAGTCGAAACTATAATCCAGTTCCTTGAAAAGACAAGGCAACCCTCTGGTAAGTTTAATAAAGGGAGAAGGAAGCTCAAATCCATATACAAAATCAGAGCTGAGAATAAGATTATAAAAATTAATACAAACTGTTTTAATCTAAGAAGATCCAGTATCCATAAAAAATAATAAATTTGAAACATTCAAAGAAATCTATTCTTTTGTATGAAACAAACTGAAAAAAAAAAAGAAATTACCAAAACAAAGAACAAGAGGTAGGAAAGTCCAGACTATTTCAGGAAGAAACCAAAGGTGTCCTGAAAGAACACCAAACACAGAAATCCAGTTCATCAAGTCTCTCAAACTTTGAAGAAAACAAACAATGGCCAATTCCTTACATGAGACAAGTCTGAACTAATCCTAAAACCTGATATAAATAAATAAACAAACAAACATTTCTGAATATTCCCAACACACATACCTCACTAACGAGCAATTTTAAATAAAATGCTAGCAAAATATGAGCAATGCAGTAAGTCCTCCTTAGTCCAAGGAAGGTTTATTCTTATGATAAATATGATAGTCCCATAAGAAAATATATACAGTACAACAGCAGGCTAAATAAATTTTGATATGAACAAATGCCCACAAGCTATTTAATAAATTTCAAAATGTGTTTTAAAACTTCAAAAAAAAAGGGGCGCCTGGGTGGCGCAGTCGGTTAAGCGTCCGACTTCAGCCAGGTCACGATCTCGCGGTCCGTGAGTTCGAGCCCCGCGTCAGGCTCTGGGCTGATGGCTCGGAGCCTGGAGCCTGTTTCCCATTCTGTGTCTTCCTCTCTCTCTGCCCCTCCCCCGTTCATGCTCTGTCTCTCTGTCCCAAAAATAAATAAAAAACGTTGAAAAAAAAATTTAAAAAAAAAAAAAAAAAAAAAAAAAAAAAAACTTCAAAAAAAGAGAGGCGCCTAGGTGGCTCAGTTGGCTAAGCGTCCGACTTCAGCTCAGGTCACAATCTCGCGGTCCGTGAGTTTCAGCCCCACGTCAGGCTCTGTGCTGACCGCTCAGAGCCTGGAGCCTGTTTTGGATTCTGTGTCTCCCTCTTTCTCTGACCCTCCCCCGTTCATGCTCTGTCTCTCTCTGTCTCAAAAATAAATAAACGTTTAAAAAAAAAATTTTTTTTTTTAATAAAATAAATAAATAAATAAATAAATAAAACTTCAAAAAAAGAACAATTCTGGAGCAACTGGATGGCTCAGTCAGTGAAGCATCCAACTCTTGATTTTGGCTCAGGTCATCACCTCTCAGTTCATGAGATCAACCCCGTGTCAGACTCTGCGCTGAGAGGATAGAGCCTGCTTGGGATTCTGTCTCTCCCTATCCTTTCCCTCTCTCTCCCCTCCCCTACTCACACGTGCTCCCTCTCAAAATACATAAGTATTTTTAAAAATTTAAATTGCAAAAGAATTCTTTTTTATTTATTTATTTTTATTTGAGAGAGAGAGAAAGAGAGAGAGGGAGAGCATGCGCAAGTTGGGGAGAGGGTCAGAGGAAGAGAGAGAGAATCTTAAGCAGACTCCATGCTCAACACAGAGCCTGACACGGGGCTCGATCCCATAACCCTGAGATCCTGACCTGAGCCGAAACCAAGAGTCAGACACTCAACCAACTGAGCCACCCAGGTGCCCCTTCTACCTTATTTTAATACAAGTACTTTCATTAAAACAAAAATTACTGTCATTATCAATATCACTTTAGAATTTACACCTTTAAAATGCAACAAGAAAAAGGAGACCATTAACATGGGTTCCCAAGTCATGAAAAAGAAATAAAAGGAATAAATTTTTATAACAAATTAAAAATTACCACTTAAAGGTACTCTAAGTTAATAGAAAGTCAAAAGGATTAGTAAGAGCTTAGTAAAGCAAGAGCAAATACAATATACTCTCCTGGGGGCACCTGGGTGACTCAGTCAGTTAAGTGTCCAACTTTGGCTCAGGTCATGATCTCACAGTTCAAGCCCCATGTTGGGGCTCTGTGCTGACAGCCCAGAGCCTGAAGCCTGCTTCAAATTCTGTGTCTCCCTCTCTCTGCCCCTCCCCCTCTCTCACTCTGTCTCTCAAAAATAAATAAACATTAAAAAATAAATTTTAGGGGCGCCTGGGTGGCTTGGTTGGTTAAGCGTCCGACTTCGGCTCAGGTCATGATCTCACGGTCCATGAGTTCGAGCCCCGCGTTGGGCTCTGTGCTGACAGCTCAGAGCCTGGAGCCTGTTTCAGATTCTGTGTCTCCCTCTCTCTCTGCCCCTCCCCTGTTCATTCTCTGTCTCTCTGTGTCTCAAAAATAAATAAATGTTAAAAAAAAATTAAAAAAAATAAAAAAAATAAATTTTAAATATACTCCCCTGTTACATAGTATTCCTTACTAGAAGATCAGCAGGAAAATGACACAAAGAAAACCCATTCACTGTAGTAACTCAAGAACAACAACAAAATCTTAAGAATCATCGTAAGAATATATCCAACCTTTGTAAAACTTACCAAAGAAAAGATATTGCTAAATTTAATAAAAGGTGAATAGAAGAATATACTATATTCCTAGAAGCAAACTCTTAATTAAAATCACAAAAGAACTATTGGTTACAGAAAAGATTACAAGACGATGACTACTGAATATTCATTATTAAAAATAGGAAAGATTATAAAAAATAGCTTATAACAGAAAGGCAGAGTTACAGGGAGATCCTTTGCTACCAGACATAAGAACTTACTGAAAAACAAAATTACTCAACAAGATGGCACAACACAAAGGCAAAAATTTAAAGGAACAAAATATATAGAAAGTTTAAAAATGCCAAATGTAAGATGTAATAATGATAAAGATGCCAGGGGCACTTGGCTGTCTCACTTAAAAGATAGGTAACTCTTGGTCTCAGGGTTATGAGTTCGAGCCCCACACTGGATGTAGTGATTACTTAAATAAATATTTAAAAAAAAATAAAGATGGCAAATATAATATATAACAATATGCAAGCTTTCAAAAAGAAGATAAAGATTATTTAATAAATGGTACATATGAAGGGAAAGCTGAAAAATATAATAACTGAAATGAAAAATAAATTAAAGGGAATCAACATCAAGTTAGATGATGCAGAACGGATCAGCGATCTGGAAGGCAGGGTAGTAGAAATCACCCAAGCTGAACAGCAAAAACTGAAAAGAATTTCTAAAAATTAGGATAGATTAAAGGGACCGCATGGAGAGTGTCAAGAATACTAACATTTGCATTATATGAGTCTCAGAAAAGACAGTGGAGAAGTGCAGAAACTTTATTTGAAGAAACAACAGATGAAAACTTCCCTAAACTGGAGAAGGAAACAACATTCAGGTCCAGGAAGCACAAAGAGCTCCAAACAAGATAAACCCAAAGAGGTCCACCAAACATATAATTAAAACCCCAAAAAGTAGGGGCGCCTGGGTGGCGCAGTCGGTTAAGCCTCCGACTTCAGCCAGGTCACGATCTCCCGGTCCGGGAGTTCGAGCCCCGCGTCGGGCTCTGGGCTGATGGCTCAGAGCCTGGAGCCTGTTTCCGATTCTGTGTCTCCCTCTCTCTCTGCCCCTCCCCCGTTCATGCTCTGTCTCTCTCTGTCCCAAAAATAAATAAACGTTGAAAAAAAAATTTAAAAAAAAAAAAAAAACCCAAAAAAGTAAAGATAAAGAGAAAAGAATACCTTAAAGGCAGCAAGAGAAAAAAAAACAATGAGTTACATACAATGGAAACTCCGTAAGGTTATCCAGCTGATTTTTCAGCAGAAACTTTGGAGACCAGAGGAATGGGCATGATATAGTCAAAGTACTGAAAAGAAGAAACTTACAACCAAGAATACTCTACCCAGCAAAATTATCTTTCAGAACTGAAGGAAAGACAAAGTTGCCCAAACAAAAGCTTAAGGAGTTAATGACCACTAAACTGGCCTTATAAGAAATGTTATAGGGATTTATTTAAGCAGAAAAGGAAAGGCTGTGATTAAAAGTAAAAGAATTATGAAAGAAAACAATCTCACTGCTGAAAGCAAACATACAGTAAAGGTAGTAGGTCAACAACTTATAAAGCTAGTATGAAGGTTAAAGAGAAGAATAGTAAAACCTACCTACCCTAATTACTTAGAAGATGTACAAAATAAAAAGATATAAAATACAGTGTCAAAAAATAAAATGTAAGGTGAGGGAATAAAAATATATTGCTTTTAGAATGTGTTCAAACTTAACCACCAATTTAAAATGCACTGCTGTATACACAGGTTGTTATAGATGAACCTCATGGTAGCCACAACAAAAAACCTATAATAGATACATAAAAAATAAACAGAACAGAATCCAAATATAACACTAAAGAAAGTCATCAAATCACAAGGGAAGGGAATAAAAGATGAAAGGAACAGAGAAGAACTACAAAAACAACCAGAAAATGATTAACAACTAACATACCTATGGATAATTACTTTAAATGTAAAATGACTAAATGCTCCAAAGACAGAGGGTGGCCGAATGGATAAAAAACAAGATCCATCTAATATGCTGCCTGTAAGCGACTCACTTCAGACCTAAAGAAAGAGAAGGCCTCAAAGTGAAGGGATGGAAAAAGATATTCCATGCAAATAGAAACTGAAAAGAAAGCTAAAATACCAATAATCGTATCAGGCAAAACAGACTTCAAGACAAAGATTTGAAGAAGAGACAAAGAAGAGCCTTATAAAGGGATTAATCAAATAAGAGAATATAACAATTGTAAATATCTAAGCAACCAACACAAAAGCATCGAAACATAGAAAGCAAGTATTACAAGATGTAAAAGGAGAAATTAACAGTCACACACGATAATGGTAGCGTAACACAGCATCCACTTCCAGCAATAGCAAATCATCCAGGCAGAAAACCAATAAGGAAACACTGGTCTCAACACATTATACTAGGTGGACTTAACAGATATATTCAGAATATTCCATCCAAACACAGCAGAACACACATTCTTTTCAAGTGTACATGAAACATTTTCCAGGATAGGTCGCATGTTAGGCCACAAACCAAGTTTCAATATTTTTAGGAAGACTTATATCAAACATCCTTTCTGACCACAATGGTACAAAACTAGAAATCAATTATAAGAATAAACTGGAAAAAACACAAACACGTAAAGCCTAAGCAAAAGGCTACCAAACAAACAATGGGCCAATGAAGAAATCAAAAAAGAAAGGAAAAAAATACCTGAAGACAAATGAAAACAGAAACACAATGCTCTAAAATCTACAGGATGCAGCAAAAGCAGTTCGAAGAGGCAAGTTTACGGAAATAGAGGCGCCTAAGTCAAGAAGCAGCAAACATCTCAATCTAACCTTGTACCTAAAGGAACTAGAAAAAGAACAAAGCCCAAAGTTAGTGGAAAGAAAGAAATGATGCAGATCAGAGCAAAAATAAATGAAATAAGAGACTAAAACACAATAGAAAAGATCACTGAAACGAAGAGCTAGTTCTGTCATGAATTGTTTTTAATGTTTTTTTTTTTAACGTTTATTTTTGAGAGAGAGAGACAGAGACAGAGTGTGAGTAGGGTAGGGGCAGAGAGAGAGGGAGACGCAGAATCTGAAGCAGGCTCCAGGCTCTGAGCTGTCAGCACAGAGCCTGATGCGGGGTTCGAACTCACGGACCGCAAGACCTCAGCTGAAGTCGTATGCTTAACCACCTGCGCCATCCAGGCGCCCCTATGTTTATTTATTTTTGAGAGAGAGAGAGTGAGACAGCGCAAGTAGGGGAGGGGCAGAGAGAGGAGGACAGAGGATCTGAAGGGGGCTCTGCACTGACAGGCTGAGAGCAGCGAGCCTGATGTGGGGCTTGAACTCACAAATCACAAGATCATGACCTGAGCCAAAGTAAGATGCTTAACCAACTGAGCCACCCAGAGGCTCCCCGCTCCCGCCAGAACATTTTAAATGCATTACGCCACTTTTAAGTGATAGTATATTTTGCAGCCATTAATATAAAAGATTTTTTAAAACTTATATTCTGCATAATGAAAATAACAATGTAAAATAGTTTAAGAAATATGTAAAAATATTGGGGCGCCTGGGTGGCGCAGTCGGTTAAGCGTCCGACTTCAGCCAGGTCACAATCTTGCGGTCCGTGAGTTTGAGCCCCGCGTCGGGCTCTGGGCTGATGGCTCAGAGCCTGGAGCCTGTTTCCGATTCTGTGTCTCCTTCTCTCTCTGCCCCTCCCCCGTTCATGCTCTGTCTCTCTCTGTCCCAAAAATAAATAAACGTTGAAAAAAAAAATTAAAAGAAATATGTAAAAATATTAAACATAATTTTTAAATAATATTAAAAAGTGTTTGCATAAGGGAAATGAGATCATGGGTCACTATTAATATTATTTCCTTAAACAATTACCTTTATTTATGTTAAACTGTTATTTAAGTGGGAGAGAAAAGTAAACCTATCAAGATTAATCAAAAATACACAAATCAATACCAAGTTACCTTTAGAAAAATCAATTTTAAGAACTGAGGTATACTTCAGTAGTTTCTAATTAGTCTTACCATATCAAAAGGGAGCTACCACTACATAAATTTTGGTAATTTCAAAATTTATTTGGTCCAGTGAAAAAAATTTCATTGCAGATAGATTTTCATTTCCTTCATAATCCATTTACCTCGAAATGATGAAGGTTCTTGAAGAGCGTTACTTGCCAATCTAGCTGGTCCACAGAATACCAATATAGTGACGGGTGTCACTGCTGAACAACATCGAATATTAGCTATTCTATGGGCCCTGGTCATTTCATCATAAATAAGCCAATCTGTAGGTAGTGCCTGAATCGCTGCAGCCTGACCATTGGCTGGAGGAATCTATTAGAAAAATGGATTGAAGAATTGTTAACTGTATGTCACCTAGTTTACCGGCAATACTTTTAAAATGTAAAAAGTCCCTCAATGAAACAGATGAGGTGTATTAATACTCAAGCAAAAACTAAAGTACGTCCTTGTTCATACAGCTAGTAGTCCTCATTACCTAACACACTACCTCTTCCAACTCTAAGATTCCATCAAAAATTTGTTCCAATGTTGAATTAGACATAGGTAACTAATTTCTTAAAGCAGGCTGGTATTTGGAGCATTTTTGGTTGATCTTCAACTATGTAAATTAGATCAGTTTGACTTCAAGGCCTAAGACAGTATTAAAAATGTTTTACCTTTTTATACTGAGGCTGACTGAGAACTGAAGTGGGATGAAACCGAACTTTTTTCTCCTTTGGCCCTGTCAGTACTACATTCTCTCTGTCCACATGGACTACATTAGGATACATGCCTGCCACCAATGCAGCTTTAACGACAGCCCAGTTCTCGGAATTTGTGTTAACATCTCGAATGTCACCACCGCCTCGTGCTCTAACAAAACCTAGAAGGAGGAAAAAACCACACCAACTTTTTCTATTGTGCAAAATATACTTTTAAACGTATGCATTTTTTACAAAAAGTGTATAGCCCATGTAAGTTTAGGGATATTCAAATTCCAGAGCAATTAATAAAATCTCCTCTGGTAAATTTAAGATACAGATTAAATATTCTAATAAAGTTTAGGTTTGTTCACTGGGGATGTCGGACTCTTAAAAAAATACACACTCTTGCTATAAAGTTCTTCATAAGCTGCGATCAGAAATGTACTAAAATTTAAAAAAAGAAATGCACTAAAGTCACAGCTGAAAATTTAAAAAAATACACACTCTTGTTTTTTATAAAGTTCTTCTTAAGCTGCTGTGAGAAATGTACTAAAATTTAAAAAAAGAAATGTACTAAAGTCACAGCTGAAAATCTAAACCACTCTTCTAACTGGTACTAATAACACTGTGGTTATGACAGACAAATTCTGGAGTGAAGTAAATATATTCTTGCTTGAATTTCCAAAGCCCTTCACATTTCCTGATATTTACAACAACTCGAAATCCTTTGGCTCGCTCCTTATATTAACACTTTAGCTAATCTATGAATCCAGGCTCTGGTAGTCTTTGGCTATTTTTTCAATGTACCATGCTACTCAAAAGGAAATTTAAAGATACAGTTCTAAATTGACATAGCAATACTGGCATTCTCTTTAAAAAAAAAAAAAAATTAAGTACCTTCAAGTGATTACTAGTTGTTTTATGTTCCACAAACATGAAGACCAGCATTCAGATCAACCTACTTACATTTTTTAACTTCTATTTCACAGAGCTAAATAATCGTTTATTAACAGTGATAAAACAGAGCTACATTATCTACAATGATCTTTGCCAACAAATAGACTACAAATTGCTCACTGCCTACAGTATCAAAAGGTGTTCATAGATTTCTCAGCTTCAGGCCTCCACAATATCATTTTTTAAATCAACAAACTCTGAGATCACATAGGAGTCTACAACACAGTTCATAAATACAAGATCTACAACAATGTGAAAACATCATAAAAATAATGTAAAATGGCATCAGTTAACACTACAAATACTACGAGGTATAGGTAGGGTACTCTCAGTGGTCTAAATAAGTTCTCTGGGGAAAACATTACCTGATGCTCTAAGTTGACCAAGCAACTGAGTTCTCATACCAATGATTATTTCCATGGTAGCTTGCGAAAGAAAATTCTTTTCACAAAAGGCTCGCTCCCACCCATCACTTCGTGCTTTCTGCCATGCCTACAAAAACATAATTATATAACGAGACACATTTACCAAACTCCTTAGTTAGGCAGCAAAGTAACTGAAAACCACTACATTAACCACTCAAGGTCAATTCTCCTTCTAATTATTTGATAAAATCTAGGACTTCATTAAAAAAAAAACAACTCAGGGCGCCTGGGTGACTCAGGTCAGTTATGCGTTGTCTTCAGTTCAGGTTGTGATTTCACAGTTCGTGGGTTCAAGCCCCACATCAGGCTCTGTGCTGACAGCTTGGAGCCTGAAGCCTGCTTCAGATTCTGTGTCTCCCTCTCTCTCTGCCTCTCCCTGCCTTGTGCTCTCTCTCTCTCTCTCTCAAAATTAAATAAACATTTATAAATAAACAAACAAACAAAACTCAAAGATACAGAGAACAGATTGGTAGTTGCCAGAGGTGAGGGAGGAGAGGAAGTAAAATGGATGAAAGGAGTCAAAAGATACAAACTTCCAGTTACAAAATAAATTAAGTCCTGGGAAGGTAACTGTAGTACAGCATGGTAACTATAGTTAATAACACTGTATTGTATATTTGAAAGTTGATAAGAGAGATTTTTTTGTCCACTTTTTTTTATTGAGGTATCACTGACATTTAACATTATACTCATTTCAGGTATACAAAATAGTGATCCAATATCCATATATTAATGTGAAATTATCACCACAATACATCTAGTTAACATACCAGAGAGTATATCTTAAAAGTTATCATCACAAACAGAAAAAAATTTGTAACTATATGCAATGATAGATGTTAACTAGACTTACTGTGGAGATCATTTTGCAATGCATACAATTACAGTATCAATGTGTTTTACACCTAAAACTAATATGTCAATGACGTCTCAATTTTTTTATTAAAATTTTAAAATTAGGGGGCGCCTGGGTGGCTCAGTCAGTTGAGTGACCGACTTCAGCTCAGGTCATGATCTCGCAGTTTGTGAGTTCGAGCCCCGCGTCGGGCTCTGTGCTGACAGCTCAGAGCCTGGAGCCTGCCTCGGATTCTATGTCTTCCCCTCTCCCTACCCCTCCCCTGCTCACGCTCTGTGTCTCTCAGTCTCTCAATAATAAATAGACATTGAAAAAAAATTAAAAAATAAAAAAATAAAATTTTAAAATTAAATATAAAAAAATAAAATCTAAGACTTTATGATCAAATGAAATTTATCATTAATTTATACTCAAATACTACGAAAGTCACTGAGTTTATAAAATCCCAATGAGAACTACGTATCCTTTAACTTAAATGACCAGCTGTGTAAACATATTTAACTTTTCGTATGTGTTTGCTAATTTTCTTCCACTGAAGTGTGGGAGGTTTTTAGCTAAGCCATTATAAACACCACTTATATTTAAGGATTCTGCCACTCCAGTCCTCCAAAAATAAGCTCTATATCAACTTCTTAATCTATCTTTGAATGGGAAGTGGGATTTCTAGAAACCATCTATATGCAGTATAGGAAAACTTCTCTTTGAAAATGACTTTTCTTGCTTTGGAATATAACTGAAAGACCAAAGCAGTAATTTATCCTTTCTGCTCTTGAAGGAGCTGGGGGGAAAGCAAAGAATACATAGGAATTCTACTCCAAATCTCCCTCTAATTATTATCTACTCAACAAATCTACTGTAAGACGTGGTATCTAATAGACTCAATAGCATTGCATTATCCATTGTTCAATAATGCTCACAAAATAGCTTGCCAGTGTTTTCTTTAAACCGTATATAGTGAAAAAATCGTCTATGCCTGGAAAAGAGTCACTTCTGCATAAACAAAATGAAATTTTTTTTAATGTTTATTTTATTTTTGACAGAGAGAGAGAGACAGGGCACGGGCAGGGGAGGGGCAGACAGATAGGGAGACACAGGATCTGAAGCAGGCTCCAGGCTTTGAGCTGTCAGCACAGTGCCCGATGCAGGGCTCAAATTCACGAACGGTGAGATCAACCCTGAGCCGAAGTTGGCACTTAACCAAATAAGCCACCCAGGCGTCCCAACAAAATGAAATTTTTAAAAAATGTATAGTCATAGCCCATATTCAAGAGAATTTAAGGACGCCTTTTCAAGAAATAACATATTCTTCTCCACATATCTGAAATTCTAAATTACATATCATTTCCTTTCCTCAGAATCCTATTTTCCTTATCTTTTCTTTCTTATTTATCATGTTCATCAATTTCTCACTACTGTTATCTTAAAAAGTTTTAAATGATATTTAGATTTTATTTTATAAAATTAAGTTCTTAGCATCGTGTCTTGAGCACACAAGAAAAAGACATACTCTAAAAAAAAAATCAACACAGAGATACTAAATTCAAGATAAGTTTCTTCCTCGGTTTGTTCTACATACTTTGAATAATATACATTAACTCTTTTTTTTTTTAAGTTTACTTATTTATTGTGAGAGAGGGGGAGAGGCAGAGAGAGAATCCCAAGCAGGCTCCACACAGTGTGGAGCCCAACGTAGGCTCAAACGCACGAATCATGAGATCATGACCTGAGCCAAAATCAAGAGTCAGACACTCAATCGACTAAGTCAACCAGGCACCCCATAATATACATTGGTTCTCAACTAAAATTTGAGAGCATTCCCTGTCCAAGATATGATTAAAAGAAACTTGGATATTAAAAAATACATATAAGTAAATAAATATATACATACATATATTCCTACAGGGAGAAAACAGAAAATAAAAGAAAAAAAGGTAGAGAAAAACAGTGACAATTTTAACACAAGGACAGCAGGAATGTATGTTTCTGAGCTATTTATAAAATGTGACTTTATAAGGAAAACAAAATTAATGGAGTCCTAGCTCTTTTTTAATTTGTTACACTTGCCCCAGAAGTGTGTTCAACCAGCAACATGTTCAGAAATGAAATGACAACAACGACCAGTACCTGGAATGCTCTGAGAAGTGCCATGTGGTCACTGAAAGTTCCTGCAGTGAAGCGTTTCCTACAGAGCATAGCTGCGCGCTTTTGAGAGGCCTGGGTTGGCAGTACAAAAGGGTCTCGATAGGCCAGGGTGCAGGCAATTGTAAGGATGGGGTCCAGACACTTTAACACGACAGCACACAGGACCATTTTTCCAAGATGTGGTTCTACAGGCAGGTCAGCCAAATGATACCCAAGCTCAGTGAGATCTTCCCACGCGTCCATTGCATCTATTGTCTAAATAAAAGCACACAAAACAGAATCTGGCAGGACCAAAATGTTTCATGATGTTTAATTGAACCGCATACTTAAAAATCATAAAGAAATAAAAATGTAAATTTTCTTTTGCCACATCTTATAGAAAACACCGTTTGCTTCAAATATTTTATATAAAAAAAGATCTACATCAACTGTTTTACTGTAATTACCATGAGAGTATTATTCCAAAGTACATGCTTCTTTCAGATAATCTTTTTTTTTTTAAATTTTTTTTCAACGTTTATTTATTTTTGGGACAGAGAGAGACAGAGCATGAACGGGGGAGGGGCAGAGAGAGAGGGAGACACAGAATCAGAAACAGGCTCCAGGCTCTGAGCCATCAGCCCAGAGCCTGACGCGGGGCTCGAACTCACGGACCGCGAGATCGTGACCTGGCTGAAGTCGGACGCTTAACCGACTGCGCCACCCAGGTGCCCCTCAGATAATCTTTTTAAGTACAAAAATCAGGCAAGATATATTCCCACTTTAAATTTCAAGTAAAATCAGTAAAGTGAAAACTATGAAGACACGAACCTTAAGCATGTGTACAGCATTTCTTACAATTAAAGCAGGTGGAGGTTCAGGAGCTTTCATTAGGAAATCGGCAATAGGACAATTAACTGGGGCTAACAGCTTAGTATGTAAACAAAGTTCCTGCAAATAAGAACAGCAAATAATGTTGAAATGCTGAAATTTATGATTTTGTTTTTTAAAGAAATCATGGGAAACACAGTCCCCAAACCGACTAGTAGAGTCTCTGCTTAAAATGAACAGTAGAGGGAACCATGTCTTTCTATGAAAGACAGGCTCTAACCTTGCCCTAGGTGCTAGAACTTTAATATAATAAACACCCTCCATTACCTCCTATCAAGATTACCATTGCCCACACTGGCGATGTCTCCTCACACAGTTCTTATACATAACAGTAAGAGTTATTGTCCAGAAGTCTCTTTTTTTCCTTTACATTACATTCTAGAATCTTTTATCTGTTCAACAAAGTGCTTCCCAGGTGCTAGGGACTATGCAGCAAGTTGGGAGAAAAAGAAGATAGACAAGTGTCTGCCCTGGTGGATTTTTCATTGTGGGAAAAACAGAATAATGACTCAATTAACTACTTAGTTACAATTTTTATAAATGCTGTGAAGGATACAGAGAACTAAAGAGGTAAAGGAAAATATTTAATCAAGTTCAGGAAAGGGCAGGAGGAGGCCATGGGAAGTCAAAGACAACATCTCTGGGGAACCAGCACTTAAACTTGGATGTAACGACTGAGTAGGAGGTAATTATCAAAGAAACAAGAGGGAGGATTCTAGGGAGAGCGGAGCACACAGAGGAAGCCCCTAATACAGAAACAAGGTGTGCTTGAGAAATTCGAACTACTGGTATGAGCAGAGAGAGAAGGAAAGACAAGATGTCAAAATTAAAACTAGAGACACAGGAAGGGCAGATAATTTAGGCTCCTGTTAAGAGTTTTGTATTTTATCCTAAGACCATAAGGCATGGAAAAGTGGGAAGTCATCCAGGTACATGAATACCAAAAACATGATCCAGTATCTCTGGAAATGTTTAGAAACCAAGATCCATCTCAGCACACCAGATAATCAAATTTATGTACTTCCGGTAGTTTTCCCTAGAAACTACAATGTCTGGCTATTCTGTGAAGTGAGAAGACCTAAAGCAAAACAATAAAGGCCAGGAAATCTCAGCAGACTCCCTTCTAAACTACCATTGTAATCTCAGCATCTTAAACTGAGATTGTGGCATTATCTTTTGGACCTTAAATAATTTGTTTTCTAATCCTCAGTGAGAATGTGAAAGGTGAACACAATGTGGTCGTTAGACTTCTAAAATGTCGCATATAAAAAAAAGCATATTTATAAACTGTACCATAATTTAAATGCATTCAAGTAACTCTTTAAAATTTTAGAGGTTTATGGATTTTCTAGTATAGGAAAAAAATGTTAGGTACATAACCACCCTACATAATATACATTTTATAAGTTCGTTTTAGGAGTTGATTATTTAAAAGTCCAACTAGTATAAGTTAAAATGGTCCTTTCTCCTCTGTCACCCACAAAAATAGCCTCTAATTTAGAGTTTCATAAATTCCTACCTGTAATGGCATTCTCAAAAGTTCTGGAGTCTGAAATTCCAACATATTCTGGAATCGGAGTCTGCTGAACAGCCGGAAACAAATTCCAGGTCTACATCTCCCTGCCCTTAAAAGTGAAATAAAAAATTGAGATTCAAACAAGAAATGAAGACTATATCAAGGAAACTATACAAGCAGTGTGCTAAGGAGACAGAGCAATGGACCAGGGTCAGGACATCTGAGTGCAAATCCCTACTATGATACTCCTCCCCTCTGAATCTTTCCAGAAGGCACTTTACCCATCTGGGATTCATTTACAAAAATTCATAAATGACACCTACCTGATAAGCCTTCTAAGGAAATGATTAAAAAAAATTTTTTTAGGTAAGATACATATGAGACTAAAAATAAAGAAAAAATACATGGTAATTTAAATTTCACCAGCTTTGTATATGTAAATGATGAATCACTGAATCCTACTGCTGAAACCAATATTGCACTGTATGTTAACTAACTAGAATTTAAATAAAAATTTGAAAAGAAAATAAATTTCATCAGCTTTACTGAACTGACACAAGCACTGTGCTCAGAGCTCAGTGCATATGCTGCTGTTTAGAATTGCACAAAGCAGGTATTAAACAGCTCCCAGGGAGTGGCATCCCCACCACCCTCCCCGTCACCGTACAGACTTGTATCATTTTCTGGGAAGCAGCAGAAAAATATCTCGAAGAAAAGCAGTCTCTTTTCATTTCACCCACAGTCATCATGTCCGCTAATGGCAAGGCTGAGTATGCTAAATGAGAGAGATACAGAAATATCCCTACCTTGGCAAAGCTCACAATCCAGACCCCCAAACATAACTAACACACTGTTGTAGTTACAAAGTTACAAAAAATTAGACTCTGGACCACTGCTTCCTTCATCAGTACTTTCCTCACTATCAATGCATCCGCTTTCCCTCCCCTCCTGCCTCTTCTGAGATACCTGTCTTTTGCCAGTCCTTAAATGTTGATGTTCCTGTGAGGCTGGACCTCAGTCCTCTGCTCCCCTGCTCTACCCTCTCTCCCAAGGGGATCGTAATTATCCTCCTGACTTCAGTTTCCATCCACTGAGATCTCTTCATCCTAGCCCTACATTTACCCTTATGAAACCTTTTAGCCCCACTTAGGTTTTCCACTCAAACTCAACACAACCAAAAGTTCATTCTTCTCCCCAACAGAACCACTATTCCCACTTTCCATGACGACGGCACCACCATCCACAAAATTTCTAAGACACCTGTATGACATCCTTGACTCCACAGTATTCCTTACCCCTTAGTATCTCCTGATACTACTTTATTTCTCCACTATCACAATCCACACTACTGTCATCTCTCTCTTACTTTAAATGCAAATATTAATGAAAGAGCCTCCTACTGGGTCCTCCTACCATCAGTTTTTTCTGTACTGACTCATTCTTCAAAGAGCTAAAAGAATATGATCATTGAACCATCCTCTGGTTTATTAAGAAGACAGAAAACACAAAAGGGTCCTTAAGGACCTGTCCGCAACTTACCTCTTTCCGCTCTTTTCACCATTCTCCTCTAAACTAAACTCCACCCAAACAACTTTCTTGCTCACGCTTTTCTTTAGGCCTTTGCGTAAGCCTTGCCTCTGCTAGAAAAGCCTTCCCACAACATCTTTTTTTTTTTAACATTTATTTATTTTTGACAGAGAGCCACAACACCTCTTTATTCATATTTATCTCAGATTCTACCTTAACTCCTCTAGAAGCATAATCCAGTTGTAGCACAAATCACATAGTATTATCATTGCTTACTTTACTGGATTCCAAGAAGAACTACACCATTCCCCCCACCTCAAACTCTACTCATCAGACTCTATTGATTATTGTATCCCTAACACTTGCACAGTAAAGGCTGTAAAAAAAAAAAAAAAATACCTGTTGAAAGAGATGACAAGAAAAATTTTTACAATTTCTGATTTTCATCCCTAATAATATACTATTAACAGCCTATAAACCTAGCTCAGTGTATCAAGCCACACCTTGTCATAAGAAAACAACTGATATGGTAATAGCAACAAGCCCTCAAGAACATCCTATGAAAGTATAAAGCACAGAAATAATGCATCCACCATCTTCAGCATATGAGGCACATCTTTAAAGTCAGTATCTGATGTTGTTCTATCAGTTAAAATGAAAGAAAAAAATCAGTCAAATGATTATCGAAAAATACAATACTTTTTTAATCTTTTTTTAAAAAGAAAAAGTAACGCAAGCATGTTATTTATTTATTAAAATAAGTAACCAAGCTACAAAGCAATAAAATGAAAATTAAATCTCAAGAGCCCCACAAACCCACCTTCTCAGAGTCAACAATTGTTTTTTTAATGTTTCTCTCAAACTTGACAATGCATTTGTGCCTAAATATATACTGGGGCGCCTGGGTGGCTCAGTCGGTTGAGCATCAGACTTCGGCTCAGATCATGATCTCACGGTTTGTGGGTTTGAGTCCCGTGTCGGGCTTTGTGCTGACAGCTCAGAGCCTGGAGCCTGCTTCGGATCCTGTGTCTCCCTTTCTCTTTACCCCTCCCCCACTCACACTCCATCTCTCTCACAAAAATAAACATTAAACTATATATACACATACATATATACATACACATATACATATTTAGCACAAGCAAATACTATTGGATGCACGTTCTACACTTTACTTTTTTCAATTAATAATATATTCTGAAAACCCATTCCACTATAAAAATACATACATCTACATCTTTCCTTTTAACACTTACCTAGTATACCATTGTGTGACTACAGCATAATTTATCTAACTACAATACTTCACTACTAATGGACACTACAACGTTCTCAGATTTTTCACTATTACAAACAATGCTGCAGAAAACATTCTTAAACACATCCCTGCACACAGTGCACAAGTATACTCAGGACAAATTATGAGAAGGTGAATCCAGTGGCAAAGGGTAGATCTGGATCGACAGTTTCAAACTGTCCTCTGAAGAAGTCACACCAATTTACACTCCCATCAGCAAACCATGAAAGCTTACTGGCCTATACTTTTACCAACTCTGTTGTATGTACTGTTAAACATTTTCATCAATGACAATCCGGTGATAAGCAAAAAATATTAGCTCACTAATTTACATTTCTTTTGGCATATATGAGGTGATATATGTGAGGTTCATGTATTGGTCTTCGTGAATTGATTTGGAAGGGGTTTTTTTGCAAAATACAGAAATTAGTCCTTTGTCCTATGTAGCAAATATTGAAGAGATTTTCCATTTAATTTTGTCTATGTTTCTTACATCTTCTGAGTATAGATTATACTAGGCAAAAAAAATTAAAATAAGCTGAATTCAACCTTTAAAAAAAAGTATATTTTAAAATGGATTGCTTTACAAAAATATAAAAATGAAGATTAACATGAAAATCTTAACATTTTATAGAAAGAATATATATTAAATATGTAATACATACCAAAATGTTTCCATTTTATAGGCAATTGAGTGAATGAATGTACATTACCTGCCTTTTCGTTGTATGGCACTAGCTTTGGAAATCCACACCATTTTTAACATTGTAACAAAATTCAGTGCATCAAAGGATTTCTGTAATTAAGTTTTCTTCATGTTAAAACTTTTATAAAAGGTGTTTAAGAAGAAACAGCAAGAAACATTATGAATATATTTTAACATGCCAAGTTTAATTTAAAGCCTCTTCGCCTGGGTGGGTCAGTCAGTTAAGCGTCCAAATTTAGCTCAGGTCATGATCTCGCAGTCTGTGAGTTCGAGCCCTGCCTCAGGGTCTGTGGCTGGCAGCTCAAAGCCTGGACCCTGCTTCAGATTCTGTGTCTCCCTCTCTCTCTCTGCCCCTCCCCTGCTGAGTGCATGCTCGCTCTCCGTCTCTCTCACTCTCAGAAATAAATAGGGGTGCCTGGGTGGCTCAGTCAGTTAAGCGACCCAACTTTGGCTCAGGTCATGATCTCACGGTTCATGGGTTCCAGCCCCATGTCAGGCTCTGTGCTGACAGCTCAGAGCCTGGAGCCTATTTTGGATTCTGTGTCTTCCTCTCTCCCTGCCCCTTCCCTGCTTGTGCTCTGTCTCTCAAAAATAAACACTAAAAAAAAAAAAAAAAAAAAAAAAGAATTTTAAAAAGAACCATTATTCCCTCCATACATCCTCACAGATTCTAAAGCAAAAATTCACTATAGAGAAATACTTTAAAACAGTGGATTCCATCTCTCTGTCCCAAAAAATAAATAAAACGTTGAAAAAAAAAAAAAAAAACCAGTGGATTCCTAACTAGAATATATACTTAATCATTCAGTGACTTACACTTTCCCTTTCATAGGATAACTATATAGAGCAATTACAAATGCATTCTCATAATAGTTTAATTATAGGATCTTTAGAAAAAATAGTACCAATAGTTTTTAATAAAATGTCACATTTGTCAATTTTGTATGTAAAATAACTTCTGACACTATCATCGTATTCTTAACTATGGTTTACTTGATAAATGATACCTATAGGAATTAATTTCTAAATTATTCAAAATTCACTTGTTCAGCTTTAGCTAATTTCAGGGCAATAAAATCTGAATTTTTATGGACTCACCATTCAGACTTTTAAAGATAATATTCATCATTATCCTCTTATAAAAAAAACAAAATGTTTAATCCCTTCTTTATAGTATCCAACTATAATGAAATGTCCAAATTTTATAATAAAATCTTGTGTTCTATAAGATATTCCTTAAAATTACTTTGAAAACATTATAAAGCAATTAATAAATTTTTTCACATTAAAACATGATCATTTATATCCACTAGAACAGAGATGATTTGCTTTCCCCAACATAGATAGTATCGTTCCTTGAAAATCAACCACCTCTCACTTTCAACTCTTTCAGTAAAAGGACCTACCAAAGTTAAGGGCATTGAGAACTGCTGAGTATTCTAATGCTAAAGAAAATAAATGCTGTCTTTTATTTCTACTGGGTTGGCAGTAAATATTTTAGCCTTTGTAGAGAGTCTCTGTTGCAACTAATTCAAATCTGCCATCTGCAGTGTGAAAGCAGCCATAGTCAATAGGCAGAAGAGTGAACATGGCAGTGTTCCGATGGAATTTATTTTGATAAAAGCAGGTAATGGACCCATGTGTCCGCTATCATTTGCTGAACTTTAGTTTTGTCTGCTTCCTCTGAGTATGGTTCTCTCAAACTAAATATCTTTTGAGTATCTGCTACATGTGGAGCACCGGAGATTAAACATTGAACAGGAGGGACATGGTCCATGCCCACATGTAGAAGGAAAGCATACAAAATATGTAATCAAATTCCCACACCGTGACAACATTTTCAGTGTAGCTAGCCAACCCTTTACTTTCTTCCTAATATTTAATCAGCAGAAGCTCATTTTTTTAATATAATTTGTTACACTAACTGGATCTTATATTCTGAACTGTTTAAAGTAAAATATTCACTTCAGAGAAATCAACGATTACTATGGTAATTCAGGCAGAACCAGAGATTTTCCCACTAAAGTGAATTCTGCTTATAAAAGCATTTACTGGAATGTAACTTAATCTTCTTCATTTAAATAAAATACAATTCCTCCAACCTACCTCTTTCACCTTACCAGAATCAATAACAAAGACAACATCGTTGACTGTGATGCTGGTTTCAGCAATATTGGTGGAAAGGATCTGCAAAATGGAATGTTATGTTACAGTTAATACGAAAACAGGACCAATGACTAATAAAATGGACAAAAGAAGATTTTATAAAGCTTACAATTTTTCGAACACCAGCAGGCGGGTTTTTCAATACCTTCTTTTGATCAGATGTTTGCATATTTGAATGAAGCATAAAGACTTGATATCTGTTGACAATGAAAGGGGAAATACACTGTGGTACCTATCTGTTACTTAAAGCAGCAAATATAAAGCTTTAGCTTTTACCTGTGTGTGTTATCAGCAAACCGCTTGTCATCAAACAGGATGCGATCCCGCAGTCCAACAATTTCATCATATCCAGGCAGGAAAATTAATATTGCTCCTTGGAGAATAATAATGTTTTAAACAGTAAACCTCTGGTTTTACAAACCAGAACCAATCAACAGAACCATCTATAATGAACTCTACCACGTGTTTTTATGTACTAATAAACTGTGATACTTATGATGTTTAAGAGATTATTTATGCAATACTGACAATGGAATTACACAAAAATCTGTACACACAACATATTAATTTTGAAATCGAAGTATACACTCTTGTTCCAGTTATTTTAGACAGTAGTTATTTACCAGCATCGCAACCATGGCAGATATTGTATAGAAGGTGCATGATCAAATCCAAGTCTACTTTTTCATCATCAAAACTGTGATGATAAGCTTTCAGGAGCTCTCTGTCTTCTGCATTGAGGTCACTCCCGTTTGTGTGTACCAGAGAACTTTCATCTAGATTTCCAAATTCTAGTGAAGCACTAGGAAAAAAAAGACAAAAACAACAACAACAAAAAAAAAACCACAAACTCAATTTTCATCAAAAAAGAGTAATCCTTTAAGGCCAACAATTCCCATGATATCCTTCTTCAAATTTTAAATACACCCTAAAGAGGGTAAGTGATACTTAATGTCCCAGCTACAATTCATGTTTTGGTTTACAGTACATTATCCAAAGTAAAATTTGTCAGTAAGTGATTTTTGAAAACACAATCTGAAGACATTTCTCCAAAGACAATATACGAATGGCCAATAAACACACTGAAAAGATGTTCAACATCATTAGTCATCAGAGAAATGAAAATCAAAACCACAATGAATACCACTTCACACTCACTAGGAGGACTACAATAAAAAAAAGACAAGAAAGTAAGTGTGGAGAGAGGGTGTGGAGAAACTGTAACCATCATACATTGCTGGTGAGAGCATAAAATGGTGAAGCCGCTTTAAAAAAGAATATGGTGGTTCTTCAAAATGTTAAACACAGTGTGACCACACGTCCCAGCAATTCCACTTCCACTGCTAGGTATATAAACAAGGCAAATGAAAATACATGTCCATATAAATATGTGTACACAAATGTTCATACCAGAATTATTGGTAAGAGTCAAAAAGTGGAAACCCAAATGTTCATCAATTGATGAATGGTTAAACAAATCGTGATGTATCCACAGAGTAGGTTATTAGTCAGAAAAAGAACACCTGCTACAACATGGATGAACCTTGGAACACATTATGCTAATGAAAGAAGCCAATCACAAAAAGACCAAGTATGATACCATTCCACTTAGATTAAGTGTACAGAATAGACAAACCTACAGAAACAGAAAGTACACTAGGTGTCGAGAGCTGGAAGACTTGCGTTTTTTGGGGGGAGATGGGTAATGAAAACGTTCTCAAAATTGATTGTGGTAATGACTGTGTAACATGGGTGAACTAACTCATGTGGTATATAAACTTTACCATAATGAAACTTAAAAGACACAAATTTTCAATCATCATTTATATCTCAACAGGTTGTTCACTCTTATAAACAATACTGTGAAGAAAAGTCTATGTTAAAAAAAAAAACAAACCACAATTCTACAGGTACCAGCTTAACATGACTGCTAACGTGGTAATTCTATTCTAAAAGCAGATTGATTTCACTACTTTCCAAAAGCCCAGAATCAGCATAAATTAATTAATTGCTTGCTTCTTCATCCTCTATATAAAAATATAAACTACTGCCATCACTAGTAACTATCAATAAGATTTCTAGGAAGTTCAGTTCAGCCCATTTCTCTTAAAGAGCTTAGCAGAAAATGAAGCCTGATCTCAATAGGGAAAATATTAAACTTAAAATTGTAGTATTTTAAATTTAAGATCCTTTTTCAAATACTCCAAGCTTTTTGGTTTTTTACTTCTTAACAGGTAAATGAGGAGAGGAGTATGTTCTTTGTTTAAAGCTCTAACTTCAAGGGAGGCTGGTTGGCTCAGTCAGTAACACCCAACTCTTTATTTCAGTTCGGGTCATGATGTCATGGTTGTGGGATGGAGCCCCATGTCGGGCTACATACTGGGTGTGGAACTTGCTTGAGATGCTCTCTCTCTCTTTCCCTTTGCCCCTCTCCACTAGCACTCTCAAAAAAACCCCACTAACTTTACATATCAATTATCAATAATCCAACACATATTTTATTAATAAATTGCATTTTAAATGTTTAAAATTGGTGATTGATAATGTCATGATCTGTGGACTAAAAAGAAAGCCCAGGTAGCCAGGATAATTAGAATATTATCCAGATAACTCCTGTACTTGGTAATGTATAGTGTCTACTGACACTACTTCCTAGCACCCTAAGAAGCATTCAAAGTGGAGCATTCAAAGTATTAGCACTAAAAGGACTGCAAATTCTGGGTGCTATTAACTGAAATGACAACAAATCCTGCCATTGCTAAGAACTTTGTCACTCTAAACGTCATTAGCATTTAATTGAAATTAAAACGAAAAGACTAATTTCATACTTCAAACATACTTCATCTAATACCTGAGACTATATCTATAGAATTAAATACAAAAACCCAACTCATATAAAACATTTATATGTTCTTCAATAAAAGATGTTTTGATATATTTTAACTTCAAATTCCATTTTTTTCACTTTTTTTTTTTTTATTTTTTTTTATTTTTTTAAAATTTTTTTTTTTCAACGTTTATTTATTTTTGGGACAGAGAGAGACAGAGCATGAACGGGGGAGGGGCAGAGAGAGAGGGAGTCACAGAATCGGAAACAGGCTCCAGGCTCTGAGCCATCAGCCCAGAGCCCGACGCGGGGCTCGAACTCACGGACCGCGAGATCGTGACCTGGCTGAAGTCGGACGCTTAACCGACTGCGCCACCCAGGCGCCCCCATTTTTTTCACTTTTGATTCTTATAGGTTGAAGACTGATAGATGCTATCCATGTATTACTAAACATGTTTTCTTCAGGTACCTTTTCCTTTAATAAAATATCTTTCCCTTTTCTTAAGATATCTAATCTAAAATCTACACAATCTGGGGGCGCCTGGGTGGCTCAGTTGGTTAAGCGTCCAACTTCGGCTCAGGTTGTGATCTCGCAGTCCATGAGTTCGAGCCCCGCGTCAGGCTCTGTGCTGACGGCTCAGAGCCTGGAGCCTGTTTCAGATTCTGTGTCTCCCTCTCTCTTTGACCCTCCCCAGTTCATGCGCTGTCTCAGTCTCTGTCTCAAAAATAAACATTAAAATCTACACAATCTGACCTAAATTTACCGAAAACCTTTAATTACCAAAATGAAGGCTTTGTTTCATAGGATTGTGAAAAGTATTGTCTGATTCTTCTTTTTTAAATCAAAGTAGAATCAGTTAAGGAGGATCAGTAGCACAGGAGGTAGACTGCAGTAATAGGATTAATTAGGTAGCCCCCATGAAGGTAAGATTTAAACAAAGATATGTGTTCTGTTCCTGTTTTATAACACATTGTTTCTCTTTCATGAATATTTTCTATTAGTTTTTGAAGTCTTCTTCTGGTCACTAATGCTTAGTCCCATCCAAGTTCCGGGTTTTTTGGTTGCTATTGTTGTCTGTTGGATTGTGGGTGCTTTTTCCCCTCAAAGATTCCCAGTGATCAATCCCCAACATTTTGTTCATCTTTAAAGACAATGAAAAAAAAAAAAAAAAAAAACTCCATCTGCACAGGTGACAATTGCTGAGCTATCTAGTTTAAAGATGGTCATTTCACTGAAGGAATACCCAACCTTCTATAATTCTAATTCTTTTCCCTCGGCTTCGTCTGTTTTCCCAGGAAAGAATTCTCAAGTTTTCTGCTAAAGAACATAAGCTTCAAACAGGAAAAGGCAACAGGACAGCAGTGGAAGGGAGTGGATGGTACCTCAACTTTCAGTCTTTAGATTTTTCTGTTTGATGCCTCACTCCTACTCTCCCACTGTGCCTGGTACCTCCAAGTCCAACATGTCCGTGGCTTTATTTTTTAATATACTTCCCACTTCCTGCAAAGGTGGGGAAGTGGTATCACCTGGTGGAGGGGAGAAGGGAATCTGGAATTCTAAATGTTCCTCATAGAGAATTTCAATCAATTCTGGGATTTTGGGGGTTTTTTTGTTGTTATGTTTTTTGTTTTTGTTTTGTTTTTGGCCTTTTCTTTCACTGTTATTCAGAAGTAGTTAAGTGAGGGGCGCCTGGGTGGCTCAGTCAGTTGAGTGTCCGACTTCAGCTTAGGTCATGATCTCACGGTTGACGAGTTTGAGTTCCGCGTCGACCTCTGTGCTAACAGCTCAGAGCCTGGAGCCTGCTTCAGATCTGTGTCTCCCTCTCTCTCTGCCCCTCCCTACTCACGCTCTGTCTCTCTCTCAAAAATAAACATTAAAAAAAAAAATTCATTTAAAAAAAAAGAATTAGTTAAGTGAGCCTCTAAGAAGCTAAAATGAATCTGTTTCTCACTGGCACTTCCCTCTGTGGGCACTCAGGTTTCAGTTTTCTCAGCTCTGCCACGTCAACCAGCACCGATCCACTAGCCTTCTAGTACCCAAAAATTTACTAATTTCTTCGATCAGTTGCTATGACCTCTTCCAATCTCTTTCACTTTATTAGCTTGAACATTCCTTCTGTACCGTTTCAACGAGGTTTTGTGAAAATGCAGATAAATTACATGTGTTCTAGCTACCATGTTTAACTGGAAATCCTTCTGTTTTTCAAAATAAAATAAATTATTACAGCATAGTGGATCTTACTGGCACCCTACAAAAAATTTTTTTTTCCTTAGAATTCCTTAGAATTCAAAAACCAACAGCAAGAAAAAAAAAGCAAAAAAAAAACAAAACACAAAATAAAATCTCTGAATAAGAGACTATAGCCTACAGCATCATACTGATTTTCACAGCTAACCTTTTAAAAAAGAAGTTAGGGGGCACCTGGGTGTCTCAGTCAGTTGAGACGTCCGACTTCAGCTCAGGTCCTGGTCTTGCGGTTTGTGAGTTCAAGCCCCGCGTCGGGCTCTGTGCTAACAAACAGCTCAGAGCCTGGAGCCTGCTTCGGATTCTGTATCTCTCTCTCTCTCCCCCTCCCCTGCTCATGCTCTGCCTCTGTCTCTCAAAATGAATAAATGTTAAAAAAAATTTTTTTTTAAATAAAAAAGAAGTTAGGGTTAATTAAGCACAGAATAAAGTTTTACCTGTAAGATTCCAGAAGATCCACAATTTCAGTCTGTCCAAAGTGTTTAGCCCAATCTAAAGCCATCCTGCCAAAATTCAAAGATATCAAACTATTAGAAAAATGATGTTTTCAAAATTATAAAACTAGTCACATTATTCCTTCACCCATTAGAGATATTCCAGCAATTATTATAGAACAGCTTTTAACATAAAGACAAACGTAAGAAATCAAAGACAGTACGTGTAGCTGGACCAAGACATACAAAGAACGGATGCAGTTTACAATTACCAGCCATTTGACGCTTTACTGTGCACGTTGGCTCCCATGCTAATTAACTGCTCTACTTGACTTGAAAAACCTCGTCCAGCAGCAACCATCAGAGCTGTTGCACTGGTTTCGCTATGCCTATAATCAACTAAAAACAGGAAAAGATAAATATAGGTTACATTTCCAAATTTTTTAAATCGTTTTAATTTTTTTTAAGTTAAATGAAAGAAATAAATGACTGTCAGGAGAATTCACTTGGGACTTTGCGCCTTAACCCACTACATGGTAACAGTATTACATAACCTTAACTCAGATCATCCAAGGAGATGTCATTCATATGCTTTTAATATAAACACAATGGAGGAGGGGCGCCTGGGTGGCTCAGTCAGTTGAGCATCCAACTTTTGACTTCAGCTCAGGTCATGATCCCAGGGTCACAGGATTGAGTCCCATGTCAGGCTCCATGCTGAGTGCAGAGCCTGCTTGGGATTCTCTCTCCCTTGCCCTCTGTCCCTCTCCCCCATTCACACTCTCTCTAAAAAAATAATAAATAAATAAATAAACAAACAAACAAATAAATAAAAATAAATGATGGAATAGGGACAATCATTTGGAAGGCAAGAGAAGGAAAGATAGTTGTTAAGCTGTCTTAAGCTCACCATGATAATTAAAACAGAAGAGGAAAACTAGTAACTTGCAGAACTCTTAAATAATTTTCCTAAGCCTGGATACGTCTTAATCATCAGATGACAAAATACAAAGAATTAAAAAGTTAATGTTCATCGGCAACTGGTAATGAATGCTTAAAAGTGCAAATGCAAAGTTCAAGACCATTTTTTGTTGTTCTTTCGTTTTGTTTTCATTCCACCATTCCAGGCTGTTACTTACTGAGATGTTTAATGGAAATAAAGCATTGGCAGAAAGTTTACAAACCATAAAATCCCTCCATGAGAAAAACAAAGGTCTATTGAGTTTAAGTTCTTTCCTAGAATATATGTCTCAAGGAATGCAATATATTAAAATTGCTTAGCACCAGTTTGCTTAAATTATAAAACTGGTAATTTCAAAAATAAAGAACCATGGGGGGGGGGGAGAAACCTCTGCAGTAAAATTTAAGATAATTACAAATGGAAAATTTTAGATACCCAATTATTCTCATTGTTTAATAATACTCTACAACATGGTAACCATTAATACAAATCAATGGTTCTTAAGATGGGGAGGAGGACTCAGAAGAGAATTACCTCAAGCTTCTTATTTCTAAAAGCACAGATAGCCATGATTTACTCTAGATTCAGAGTCGGTAAGTCTGGGATGGCCAGGCACACGCATTTTTAAAAAGGTCTGAAAAGATTATGACCTATACTCACTAAGAGAATTACACCTTCAACTGAATAGTCATTTGAAAGCCCTGGAGAACAGAACCAAAATGTGTATATTTTTGAGCAGCAGGTACGAATAAGTATGTATTTTCAGCAGCAGGGTATTAATAAGTATCCAACAATTCCTTAGTACTCCTCTCTTCAAGAGGCAGAGCCTAATTCCATTCTCCTAGAGTAAGAGCTAGACTACGTAACTCACTCTAAAAGGTACCTACAGCTTCCTGCTTGCTTTTTCTCCTCTTTTGATCACTCACTCTGAAAGAAGCCAGCTGTCACATCCTAGGAAGAATAAGACAGCCAGCCCTATGAAGAGATCCACATGGCAACGAACTGAAGCCTTATGCCAAAAGCAGAGATGACTGGAGGCCTCTTGCCAAGAGCCACGTCAGCAAGCCTCCTCGGAACCAGATGCTCCAGTTCCAGTGAAACCTTCAGATGACCAAACTCCTAACAACAGCTTCACTACTGTTCTATGAGTCACTAGGAGCCAGAACCACTCAGTTTTGCCACTCTCAGATTCTTGATTCTCAGAAGCAGTGTGAGATAATAAATGTTTCAGGTTGCTAAGTTTAGGAATGATTTGTTATGCAGCAATAGGTAACTAGGACAATAAGCATGACAAAGAATGCCTGCATCTTACTAATTACCAACTGCTTCCACAGGATCACATGGAGAAACTGACAACATTAAAAAGAAACCTATGAAGCCCAGGGTCTCCTGGATTACATGAAGTATTTTCAACTCTGGTGCCAATTAAGGATTGAGATTTTAGAAGAAAAATAAAAAGACAGGAAGTCAATAACTGTTCAAAGAATTACTACAACATTTTAGTTTGCTTCACACAGCTTAAAATACTAGCATAGCGTACTCTAGAAAATGTCCAGTGACACTTTTATAAAGATGCAGGACCTGGATGCATAGGATGATGACATCCAAGTAATAGTATACACTAAAGAAATATCTAGGATGAAGGTCAAGAATAATACATTAATGCTTCATAAATATTTTAAGGCAACTTGCCTCAGAGTTCAAATTTTCCTAACTTTCAGGTAAGATGGCAAGGCATTTCTCTTTTGGAGAAAAAAAGACTGCCAGAAAACTGGAGATGAACAAATGTTCACATTTCCAAATACAAAAAGTTACTTTTCAAAATACAGATAATTTATTTTTTTAATGACCGATAAACTGGAAAAAAAAAAGTAGATCAAACTAAATTTACAAAGATCTTCATTTCCTTCCTAAGAGGTCTGTTAGATTAGTACATTATGGAATTATAACCATTTGAACAACTACACCTAAATATTGACCTAAAGCCTCTTCTAGCATACATAGCACATGTTCATTGACCCAGGCCTTCTGAGCTAATAAACTGAGAAGGTTTATTAATACACTAGGTAACAATTAGAACTGGGTGGTGGGGGCGGGGGGGAGGGGGGTTGTTAACCAAAACCAATGGGCCAAATCTAATTATGAGATTTAAAAACTCAAAAAAAATAAAAATAAAAAAAATCAGAACAACATGTAAATGATAGGGGGCATTCATTTAGCAAAATCCCATGTTAAAGAAAAAAAAAAAAAGAAGAACTAGAAGTTTTAAAGGTGATATGAATCACTAAGACAATGTGGTTGGCAACGAGCTATACTAACCATAGGCTGAATTGATGTAAGTAAAGAGCAAAGATTTTTAGGCTGATTGACCTACTGTACCTGAAGCTAGTCACTAAGAGACAATAAGTATTTAAAGCTATGACTAGATGAGAACCACAAAAGGAGTCCGTGTAAATTGAAGCAAGGCCTAAGGACTGAGGCCTGGGCCACTGCATATTCAGAGGTCAGGAAAAGGGAAGATTCTGCGAAGGAAACCAAGAAGTTCCAGCTGGAATAGGACAGGCTGATTGAAGGAAATGTTTCAAGAAAGGAGTGATCAATAATAATAATAACAACCCTGAGAAGTTTAGTTGAGGGGATAAACCACTTGACATCTAAATCATTTCCAGTACTGACTCTCTGGCCTTTCATTCTGTCTTTTGCCTAGAACTCACCTCTGGTTACCAATAGTCACTATAATCAACTAACAAAATCAGGCTAGGTCATTATGAAAACGTATCACATGACAGAAAGCATGTGCATGTGAATGAGTACTTGAGCTTATATAACTAACGGTATGTTAAAATTCTCCACTTACTAAATACAAAATCTAGAGCAAAGTTATCAATCTTTTTTTTCCTTCCTTTTTTGAAATCACAAATTTCAAAAAATCAAAGATATTCCCTTGGGAGGGAAGGAACATGTATTTATGGGTACAATATATATACAGAAACATGGGTACAATATATATACAGAAAAATACCTCTGCACATAACTGCACATATATTCACAGACCCCCACATAGCTATTCTGAAGACAACTAGATTAAGAATCCCTGATTTAGGGGTGCTTGGGTGGCTCAGTCGGTTAAGCGTCCAACTTCAGCTCAGGTCATGATCTCACACTTCATGAGTTCGAGTACCATGTTGGGCCCTACCCTGACAGCTCAGAGCCTGGAGCTTGCTTCAGATTCAGTGTCTCCCTCTCTCCCTGCCACTCCCACTCCCCCGCCCCACTCATGCTCTGTCTCTCTCTCTCTCAAAAATTAACATTAAAGAAAAAAAAAAAGAATCCCTAATTTAACACAATATTTATTCTACTATGCTAATAAGATCTTGATTTGTCCATTTGAAATAAGTACTCCAAAAGAACAAATTATTGGTTGTGAACAACAAATGTAGTACATACATTCTGAATTAAACTACATTTCTTTTTTTTTTTTTTTAATTTTTTTTTTTTCAATGTTTTTTATTTATTTTTTTGGGACAGAGAGACAGAGCATGAACGGGGGAGGGGCAGAGAGAGAGGGAGACACAGAATCGGAAACAGGCTCCAGGCTCCGAGCCATCAGCCCAGAGCCTGACGCGGGGCTCGAACTCCCGGACCGCGAGATTGTGACCTGGCTGAAGTCGGACGCTTAACCGACTGCGCCACCCAGGCGCCCCTGAATTAAACTACTTTTCCACCATAAATAACTGAAAGAGTAAAAAAAATATTTTTTAAGAAGTTATACATACCGCTAACATTTTCAGTTAAAATAAGGTGAAAGACCTGAGCGAAGGCATCGACATCTTTATGTAGCCATATGTCAGAAAGACAAGCATCCATTTCCTTTATTAACCATGGTTCAAGGCAATTCACATCTTTTTCTGTCTTTAAAAAACAAAACAAAAGCAGAGGTTATAAATTACCTGACAGCTTAACCTTTGCTTGCAAAGAATATGAGATGACACAATGGCCACAAGAACTACTTACCACATATAATATAATAGCACAGGCTTTGACATAAAAGTTTCTCATCTGAACACACACACTCCACTTACAATATCGTATCTTGTTCTTACATTTATCTTTCATCTGAGAATGAGTTTGTAACCAAAGGAGCATGATTCAGTCAAAATATTACCTAAATGTGTTTCTAGCAAAATGTTGCTAAATATACTTGTACACCAGTGGTTCTCTCTCCCAGCTGCACATCAGAGGGGCCAACACTGGTGTATTTCAACACTGATGCCAAGTTCATGAGAACCTCTGCTGGTGGAGGCAAGATTCCATAAGGGCTTTAAAATAAGTTCCTGAGGTGATGCTCATGTGCAACCAGGCTTAAGAAACACTGATTTAATGGTCAAAAGGCTATTCACTGAACCAAATGCACCTGCATATGTACCTTCTCATGCTCAAAACAGTTAAATTCTTTTTCCAAAAAGTGCATAGGCCCAGCAATATTTTGCATCACACTAATCACCAGTGCCTTTTAAAGAATTCTAAACCAGAATTAAAGACCAGAAGGGACCTAGGAAATCAGCTAGTTCCAGTTTTCAACCTGGATTCAAACAGTTTCAATGGAACCCAAGGTAGCAGAAGCCCCATGTAGGGATGGGAGTGGACAGTAAAGACGAGCAGGCAGGGCTTCTACAAAATATTTCATTTGTAAAACATTCTGTGGCAAAATAGAAAAAAGAAAAGCAGAAGAAAAGAATAAACTGAGGTCTACAGCAGGTAACTGATTTTATAAAGTCACATAGCTGGTTGGTTGTAGAAACAACACCAGTATTGACTATGGGCTCTAATATCAAAAGTTTTTTCTCAATTTTCTCTTAACTGAACTTATCTTACATTGTTCAGCTCACAGGTTCTTAAACTTTTGAGATGATAGGGGCACCTGGGTAGCTCAGTGGGTTAAGCATCCAACTTTGCCTCAGGTCATGATCTTGCGGTTCATGGGTTCGAGCCCTGCACTGGGTTCTGTGCTGACAGCTCAGAGCTTGGAGCCTACTCTGGATTCTGTGTCTCCCTCTCTGTTTCTCCCCCACTCATGTTCTGCCTCTTTCAAAATTAATAAACATAAAAAATTTTTCAATAAAAAAAACTTTTGAGATGATAAAATATCAGGCAATGATAACATATATCCATAATATCTTTATTGTCTTCAAAAAAATCAGAGAAAATATTGAAATAATTTAAATTCATATAAAACAAAAAAAAATGTTGCATTAGTTGCCAAAAAAAGTGTGTTAGAGAGTTTTTCTGAAAAATGTGTTGTAGCCTAAGATAAACGAAGAGAATTACACTGTAATAATTCAGTAACATATTATAATCTTGTAAGATGTTCTTTAAACTACACAATTTTCACTCAAAATATCAGTGTGAAATCAACAAGGTCTTACCAACTGGCTGAAGACAGCATCACCACCATCATCCAACAAATCATACTCTTCAGTCACATTCGGAACAGTTCTCTGCCTCTGAGATTCAGGCTTGAATGTATTCTCTTGAGCTGAATACCACTCTGTAAGAGTAGTTTGTTGCTTCTCTTCTAAATTAGTAACAACAACAACAAAAAAAAAGTACACAAATGCTTCACGTTGGGGAATATATTGTGCTTTTAAAAATTAAGTGAATCGAAAATACTTCAAAGTTGGCTTTATTTTTTCAAAATACATTAATGAGAAACATCCAGTAATGTTTATGATTAAATATATCATCTATTCCACGTTATTGGTGAGAAGTTTATTTCTAAGTCAGTCCAAATTTCAAGAAAACTATTTGAGCCATACTATAAATATTGCTTAAAACAATGACTAATATTCATACAGCACTTTGTAGAAAAACCATTCATTGAACTTCTACCACCATGCCAGTTGTTTGAGGTATAAGTGATCTACAATTTTCACCTTCAAAAGCTTAGAGATCTACTAGTTTTATGATCTACATATGAAATAGGAATTGCTAATTCCTACTGCTTTTATTCAAGTGGAGAATCCAAAGAACTTAAGATTCTTGTCCAAGGTCACACAGACTAAACAAAGGAAGCAAAGCTTGAAGCCAAATCTCGTATCGCGAATAATGAAGTTAAAAGTAAGCAAGAAGAAGGGCGCCTGGGTGGCTCAGTAGGTGAAGCGTCCGACTTCGGCTCAGGTCATGATCTCACTTAGTGAGTTCAAGCCCCACGTCAGGCTCTGTGCTGACAGAGTGGAGCCTGGAGCCCGCTTCAGATTCTGTGTCTCCCTCTCTCTCTCTCTGCTCTGCCCCTCCCCTGCTCATGCTCGCTCTCTCTCTCTCTCTCTCTCTCTCTCTCTCTCAAAAATAAACATTAAAAAAAATTGGAAAAAAAAAAGCAACCAAGAAGAATCTCACCCTAACTCCAAAGCTGAGATATACTGTAAGGTCGTGATTAAGAGATGTATTAATGGGCAAATAATGCTAAGTTGTAAGCACAGATGCAATTCATAACGAAACCAAGATTTGAAAACCTGGCATTTGTATCAAAGATGAACCTGTTACTACTCACATGCCACTCCCTTCAACGCCTCCTGCCTACTCCCCATCCGGGTCCTGTGCAATGTGCTGTGGCGGGTCGCATTCTTACCATATGCAGCATGTCAAACACTCGGCAGCACATAGTCTTCGGCCTCCTTAAAACAGTGGCTGTATCTCTGGATACAGACACACTCACCCTCCTCCACCCCAGCATCCACTTTCAATTCCTCTCTATAGATGATAATTTATGCAAATAAACCACCATGTAGCAGGTACACTTGGGACCAAACTCTAATATGATTTTATACAATTACGTGCAAGGGAAAAATACTTTCAAGTGTCCTTGTACCTCCACAGGATAAGACCAAAAACTTAGTATTAGTAGTACTTTTGTTTTAAATTTGTTTGATAAAAAGCTTACCTCGCTGTTTTTCCTTTTTGTATTTTAACATTTCTTTGTTTGTGTATCCAGTAGTTCTTAAGATGTCTTCCAGAAACATTTCTTTTACTTCAAAAGGTCTTCCCTGTACTAAATAATAGGAATACTTTAAGGACTCAGTTTGCATCACAGGGACGATGCACATAAAAACATGAGAATCCTGAGTTAATGGAGTATAAAAATCCAAAAGCAATTCCAAAGGTCAAGTGATCCCCATGATATTGTCATGTCATTATATTTAAATATAATTCTGATTTTCATTTTACAGAACTGCTCATTTACTTGTCTTTTCTAGGGTTTACTATCTACTTATCCTGTGTCTGTCATCATGGCAGACCCCAGGAATACAAATCATAAGCAGAAACACAGCTGCCTCCTACTCTCTTGAAGCTTACACACTAGAAAGGGAGACAGACATTAATCCAATAATCCAGAATATAAATGTGAAAACAGAGTTGTAATAAATCCTCTCAGAGAAAAGCACAGGATACCATCACATAATAGGGGATTTGAATGAGTCAAGAAAATCATCCTCTCAGAGAAGATGAGGACCAAGAGAAGGGATACATGAAATACTAACCTGTATGCAGAAGAAATATACAATGAAGAAAACAAAAGCACATGCAAAGATGCTACGATGGGAAAGAGTATGATGTCTTCAAGAAACTAATTGGCCAAGCAAACTGGAACATGGTGGGAGATGGGGAGTAAAGAGGGGTTGTAGTTTGAGATGAGGCAGGAGAAACAGGTGAGCCTTATTAAGGATTTAGGTCTTCATCCTGAGGTAATGGTTATCCAAAGTTTAAGCTCAGCAGAGTGCTCAACATCCTCAGAATTCCAGGTCAGAAAAGACCACTCTGGCTGCAGTAGATAACACAGATTTAAAAGAGAGCAGAGGAGAAGCACCTGGATGGCTCAGTTGGTTAAGCATTGGACTTTGGCTCAGGTCATGATCTCATGGTTCATGGGTTCAAGCCCCACATCAGGCTCTGTGCTGACAGCTCGGAGCCTGGAGCCTGCTTCAGATTCTGAGTCTCCCTCTCTCTCTGTCCCTCCCCTGCTTATGTTCTCTCTCTCTCTCTCTCTCTCTCTCTCTCTCTTTAAAAAATAAACATTAAGGGGCACCTGGGTGGCTCAGTCAGTTGAGCGTCTGACTTTGGCTCAGGTCATGATCTCACAGCTCATGAATTCACGCCCCACGTCAGGCTCTGCTGACAGCTCGGAGCCTGGAGCCTGCTTCAGATTCTGTGTCTCCCTCTCTCTCTGCCCCTAACCCACTCACATTCTGTCTCTGTCCCTCTCAAAAATAAATAAACATTAAAAATAAATAAACATTAAAATTTTTTAAAAATAAAATAAATAAAAGAGAGCAGAGGAATGGGGGTGCCTGGTTGGCTCAGTTGGTTAGGCATCCAACTCTTGATTTCGGCTCAGGTCAGTTATGACATCAAGCCCCGCATCTACGCTGACAGCATGGAGTGTGCTTGGTATTCTCTCTCTTCTCTCTCTGCCTTTCCCCCACTCTTTCTTGTGTGCATACGTGCACTCTCTAGATAGATAGATAGATAGATAGATAGATAGATAGATAGATAGATAAGAGAGGAGAGGGGATGGAAGAGACCAGGTTATCATCTGATAATTCAAGTAAAAGAGAACAATATTTGAAAAAAACTGGTGATGATGAAAAACGGACAAGAGACAGACTCCAGAGATAGGAAGCAAAATACACAAAACTCAGCATTAAATTGGATATGAAGGAATGATATGAAGGGTCAACCATGTTTCTTAGATGTCTGGCGCACAAAACCGGATAGATGATGAGGTCAATCTCAAAGGTAACAAGCAAAGCTAAAAGCAACAGACTGGCTGGTGGGAGCTGGGGTTTGGCTTTAGACATGTCAAATGTGAGGTGACAAAACGAGCTTTCAACTAGCAGATGTATAAGTTTTGTAAGAAAGACTGGTTTGTGATGTAGGTGATTAGGTCGATGGTATGATTAACTAAAACGGACAACACAGATTTTTTTCTTAACGTTTATTTATTTTTGAGACAGGGAGAGAGAGCATGAACGGGGGAGGGTCAGAGAGAGAGGGAGACACAGAATCTGAAACAGGCACCAGGCTCTGAGCTGTCAGCACAGAGCCTGACGCGGGGCTCGAACTCACGGACCACGAGATCATGACCTGAGCCGAAGTCGGATGCTTAACCGACTGAGCCACCCAAGCACCCCAACACAGATTTTTGTAGAAGAGATTAAATATTTAGGTTGGGACATATTAGAAATGAGCTGCTTATAAGACATCAAAGCCCAAAGCTCTGGAGAACAGTTTGAATTAGAAACAAAGATTCAGGGAGCCCCTGGCTGGCTCAGTTGGTAGAGCATGGGACTCTTGATCTCAGGGGGTCATGAGTTCAAGCCCCACTCTGGGCATAAAGCTTACTTAAAGAAAATGTTCAAAATAAACAAAAAATAAACAGAAACAAAGATTCAGGGTCCATGAGTATAAAAAGAAAGTAGAAGCCACAGGCATGAATGAGAGCTTCCAGGGAAACTACCTGTGCATCTCCAGTACCTAGTAGAGTACAGCACAGACCAGGAAAGAAGAGGAAAACAAAGGAAGGAAGAAGGAAGGGAAGATGAATGAGAAAGAAGGAAAAAAAAAAAAGGATCAAGGGAATAATCCCAAAGAATACCAATATATAAGCACCATGCAAAAGAGAAGCCCACCAAGGAGACCATGAGGGTACAAGTGCTAATGCAAAATTAGGAGACAGTGTTGTCAAATAAATTCTGGGATGTGAGCATTTCACATACAAAAAAGAGGGGCCAACCATAAGAAATATGGAAAATTTAAGTAAGATTTTTGTCGAAAATTTAAATAGTAGGCTTGGCAATTATATCAGTATCAAAACAATACTGGTAACAATACATGAATGAACAGCCCCATACACTACAGAAATATAAATCATTTCAGCTCTTTGAAAAAGTAAAATGGCAAAAGCTGTCAAAATTAAAAACAGATACACTCTTTTACTCAACAATTCTACTTTCAGGAATCTATCCCTAGAAATAAGAGCACCAGTATATAAGGATATACATACAGGATGTTTATTATAACACTGTTTATGGAGGGGGGATGAGCAGAGTCTAGAACCAATCTGAGTGTTCAAAAATAAATGGTTAAATAAATCATGGTACATTCGTATTATGAAATATTAAAATAGCTGCTTAGGGGCTCCTGGGTGGTTCAGTCGGTTAAGCGTCTGACTCTTGGTTTCAGCTCAAGTCATGACCTCACGGTTTGTAAGTTCGAGCCCCGCATCGTGCTCTGTACTGACAGCATGGAGCCTGCTGGGGATCCTCTGTCTCCCTCAACCCCTACACCTACCCTGCTCACTCGCTCTCTCAAAATAAATAAACATTTTTTTAAAATAAAAAAATCATATTAAAAAAAAAAAGTACACAGGAAGTAAACACAGGAGTGTAGACTGCTCTTTTCAAGGAGTCTAGCAATAAAGGGGAAGCTGTAGGACAGAATTTAAGGAGGATACAGGACCACAATAAAGCACATTTCCTTTTAAGAATGAAAAACTGCCTCACAACACAATATCAACCAGTATAGGTGGAAAAGGAGAGGATGGAAATATATACAGATGAATGATTAGAAGGCAGGTCTCAGAGAAAACAGAAATGGATGCACTCTACTTCAGAACATTCCCCAATTCCTATTACAATAAATATAATCATGCCAAAAGTATACCTTCATTAAAATCCTAGAAGAAATCTGACAATTTAACTTACTATAGATCACTGGGCAACTTCCAAAATATCTTATAAAAAGATTTACATCCAAGGCGGCACTAGAAAGAATAAGTTTCAAAGTTGGGTGCTTTTGCAACAGATCTCTTAACTTTGTAAGTAAAAAATCACTAAATCGATCCCTTTCATGTACTTCGTCCTGCAGTAAACAAAAAATAAAACCATGGAATAGTTAAAACATTATGGATGACTAAGCCTTTAAAATTATGGGGCTGCTGGGTTTTATAGTAATTCAAATTAAATGTGAACAAGGCCAATTGGTACTCGTGAAAGTGTTGTATTATGGACAATTCAGAAATAATCAGACATTAACAATCAACTGAAACAAAGCACTGCCTCTTAACATAATATAAAAGACATACAAACTACAACAAATTCGGAATTAGTGGAGTCTAATTTAACATACTTTTGATAAATATAGAATCTACTTAAACATGCTTCAATTAGCATCAGGGTACAGGTGCGCCCTTTGGTTTGAATGAACAAAACTAGTAAGTTTTCTAAAGCTGCTTATTGCAAGCTTCTAAAACTTAATCTAATTGTTTTCTGACACAAACTGGATAAAAGCATACAACTTTTTAATAAGGTGGTAATTCATCTACTTCATCAACAGCTACTTAATTTAGCAGCTTAACTATGAAGTTAAATGACTATAAAGCGAAGACTGAGAAATACATATTAGCCAAAGGTGGAATCAGATGACTAAGCAGAGAGAGGAAAAAAAAGAAAATTTTCACCCCATTCTGAGGAATGCTAAGTAGTTGTATCATTTTCACATATAAAAAGCACTTTTTGAAAATCTACCTATACATTTAATTTGCCCTCATAAAACCTAATGGTAAGAATTCTTTACTTAATACAAGTAAAATTTATTTCTAATAATTACAGGCAATAAAAAGTAACTTCATTATAATACCTGTTCAAAAAAAAACTGGCTTTCACCCCTATTCTATTCTAAAAATATAATTAATTACATATTCAAATTTTTAAGCAATCTGAGTTGTATACGGCATAACTCAGCAATATTCTTACCACAATAACATGTGTCACAGTCGACAATGTACTATCTCCCGCCATCAATGTACGAAGCAATACCCCATTAGTGCAAAATGTCAGAAGTGTCTTTGGAGAAACCCTTTTTAAAAAAATAAATAAATAAATGAAGTATACAATTACAACTCTTAAATGTAATTAAAACATGATTACATTAAATGCTAATCTCATATGTAAGTTTTATAAATGTTAAAGTTACTAATATAGCATAGCATAGTATGCTTTATTAGCCAAGTTATTGAAATATGTATTTTATACCTGACGAACTCACAAAATTTTTATTACTAACAGGCTTTTATTAATTATTTTAAGAAACCATTAAATAGATTTTTTTTTAAAAACCTTAAGGAGGCAAAATAACTTGTATTCGATCATAAATCCCCCTATGAAATGGGATTTGTATCCATGGCCCAAACTCTTTCTTCAGCTATGTATTCAAAACCTTATGAAGTTCAGACATGACCTCAACATCCTATCAAAGACTTACTTGGAGCAAAATCATCTTCTAACTTTTTGACTAACATAGTCCCTATTTAATTAAATATAAACATTAATCTTTTCTAAGAATGCTAGGCTACAGGAGAACCATGGTTACCTGCTTTCTAATCGGATCTGATATCCAATCGTTTGACCAATCCTTTCTCTTCTCTCTGCAGCAACTCTTTCAGCCACAGCAATAGCTGCTAACCTTCTTGGCTGGGTACAAAATATACGGCAGGGGATACCATTTTTAAAGCAATCATCTAAAAGGAACTGAGGAATCTGAAATGAAAGTTTTAAAGTACTATAAAATGACATGACTATATACCCAGAAAGTCCAAGTCAATCACAACTGAAAAACTACTAGAATTAGAAAAGTTTGGTAACATGTCCAAATAATCATAAAACCAACAACTTTTATGTAACTTCTAACAATCAGCTAGAAAATGTAATTTTCAAAGATCTGATTCACAAGAGAAACTAAAATGAAAATACTAAAAACAAATTCATACAGGGGCACTCAGCTGGTTAAGCATCTGACTCTTGGTTTCAGTTCAGGTCATGATCTCACAGTACCTAGGATCGAGCCCCACCTCAGGCTCTTGTACTGACAGCAAGGCGCCTGCTTGGGATTCTATCTCTATCTCTGCCTCTCCCCTGCTCACTCTCTCAAATAAATAAATAAACTTTAAAAAAATTTTTGTGAAAAAAACCAAATTCACAGAGAAATAAGGCTTGCACAAATACAAATTCCACAAATATAAAATACAACTAAAAAACACTAACTGAATAAAGAAATAGGACACAATCTTGAGTAGAAATAATCAACACTTCAAAAATGTCAATTCTATCCAAATTACTCTATAAAGTCAACGAAACAACAATCAAAATTCCACTGGAATTTTTTTAAATAGTGAAAAGCATAAAGAAAGCAAAAGTAGCCTAATACTGGGATGTACATGTCAGAAGGACTTAAAAAGTAAGTCTTTCTTGCCGTACCACTACCAGTATTCTCCAAAAAAGTAACTACTATTGGGGCGCCTGGGTGGTTCAGTCAGTTAAGCACTGACTTTGGCTCTGGTCATGATCTCACATTTCGTAAGTTCAAGTCCCGCATCAGGCTCTGTACTGACAACTCAGAGCCTGAAGCCTACTTCAGATTCTGTGTCTCCCTCTCTCTCTGCCCCTTCCCCACTCAAGTTCTCTCTCTCCCTCCCTCTCTCTCTTTCAAAAATAACTATTTTTAAAAAATAACTACTACTTCTTATGAACTGTTTTAGGGAAAAAATGTTTACACAATTTAGAATATTTGTGTATATTAACAGGCTTTTATTTACACAAAGCGATTACCGTACTTAATGTTTATAAAATTTGCAGATTTCACTTAATACTCAGATCTACCTAATCCATTCTAATAGCTGCATATTCCATCCTAGGGATGTGCTATAATTTAACAAATATCATGTTAAATAATTTCTAGTTTTTTTAAGTTACTGATATTACTGCTTGCTATTATAAAAATTGCTGCAGTGAATATCTATCTTCACAAACTTTTATAAAGATATATATGCAGGGGCACCTAGATGGCTCAGTCGGTTAAGTGTCCGACTTTGGCTAAGGTCATGATCTCATGATTTGTGGCTCAAGCTCCACACTGGGCTCTGTGCTGACAGTTCGGAGCCTGGAGCCTGGAGCCTGCTTTGGATTCTGTGTCTGTCTGTCTGTCTCTCTCTCTCTATCTCTCTGCCCCTCCCCTGTTCATGCTCTCTCTCTCTCTCTCAAAAATGAATAAATATTAAAAAAAAAAAGGTGTGTGTGTGTGTGTGTGTGTGTGTGTGTGTGTACACACACACACACACACACACACAGGTCAAATGAAAGAGCATGTAAATGTTTTAAGGTGGGTTTTGTTTGTTTGTTTGTTTGTTTTAGAGAGAACAGGGGAGAGGGGCAGAGGGAGAGAGAGAGAGACCCAAGCTGACTCCATGCTCAGCACAGAGCCCAACACAGGGCTAGATCCCACGACCCCAGGATTATTACCTGAGCTGAAATCAAGAGTCAGATACTAAACCAACTGAGCCACCCAGCCACCCCAAGAGTATGTAAATTTAAATTGGAGAGAAGTAGTATCAAATCGCCCTCCAAAACAATTTATACTCCTGCCCATAAAGCAGAAGATGCTGCTTTCCCAACACCTATGCAAATACGTATCGTTAATGTTTTAGTTTCTGCCCCTCTGATAGTTGAAAAATATAATCATTGTTTTGATTTCATTTAACTGTAAGTGAGAGAGAGAGAGCATCATTTCATGCATGTTTCAGCCTCTAGGATTTTTTTAAACTTGACTAGTTTATACAGAAGCATAAATGAACACAAATAAGAAATATTTAAGGAAATAATTTTCTCTTAGGAAATATTTAAGAAGATAATAAACTGGAATATTATGCTACATACTGTAAAACGACAAAAAGCAAAGAAGAGGGATCCTGGTGCAAAAATAATTAAAGACAGATAACAAAAATTCCAGAAATAGACCCAAGTACTATAGAAACTTCGTTTGATCAAAAGGGCTACCTTAAGTGAAGGGGGAAAAGATAATTAAATAAAAATTATATCGGAACAACTAGATATTAACATGAAGAAAACAGTAAGATGGATTCCTACCTGACATGATATTATAAATTCCAGATGGATTTTTAAAACTATAAATACAAAAATACTAGAATAAAGTATTTATAGGAAAATGTTTTTTAATCTTAGGATAGGAAATGCCTTTCTCAGCATGGCTCAAAGCCCTAAAAAAAAGATTGACAGATGTGACTAAATAATTAGTAAAGCTAATACACAAGATACCACAAAGCAAAGCTACAGAGCAAACAAAAAACTGAGGGAAATCATTTTTAGGATATCTAACAGATAACAGGCATGTAGGCATAATATTTAAAACACCACTAAATACCTTTCTGGTTATAAACACGGTCTTCTCTACCTCACCTGAAAACCCAGACTCAGGAGGCCTCAATCCCTGCCTCCCTATTCCCAGAAGAGCCAAAGCTAACTATGTAGGAGGCTTTTTCAGAGGATAAGACGACTTTGTCTTCCCAGAAGATAAACCCTCTACTTTCCTTTATGAGGCAGATAGCAACCCCAAACCACAGACAGGTTGGGACCTGCGCAGGCCTCAACATCTACAGTCAACTTTATATTAACGTTTGGTATTATTAATATTGCTGTTAGTTTAACTCCTATGCACAAAACACTGACAGGCACTTTATAGACCTCTCTAAACGTCATGGTGAACGGGAGCAAGTATTAGCTCCATTTTACAAATGAGGGCTCCGGCTCACAGAGGTTAACAAGACTAGCCCAGTCCATATTCCTTTCATGATGCCAAACCACATCCCCGCTTCTATTTAAATGGAGGCCCAAGGTGCTAGTTTAAAAATATTTTAAAACATTTCCTTTCTACCAATTCTCAAAACAATACTCCCAGAAACAATTTATTTTTGAAATAAACATTAAAGTACCCAAAAGGGGTTGTTTTTGTTAAAATACATGTAGTATAAATTTGTTATAAAACTGCCATGTGGAAAAAAATATTTTTTCTTCCATAAACAACAAAGAAGAAACCAACCTGTGTAGTCTTTCCAGACCCAGTTTCTCCTACGATCAAAACTACTTTATTTTCTTTAATTATTTTAACAATTTCTTCTTGTTTCTCAAACACTGGCAGAGACTGCCTGAAAGAATCAAATTCAGATTCTCCTCTTTTCACTGGAATCTGAGGTATGCCATTGTTGAGTCGCCCACTCGTTTTGCTCATTTCCCGGTTTTCTTTGAAAATGAATAAAAAACAAAAACATTTATGATCAACATTTTTTAAAAAGCGTTAAACACAAAGATAAGTAATTTCTCTATTCAGTCGGTATAAAGTTAGCAAGCAATAGCTTAGTGTTGTACTCTATGCTTAATATTCTTTAAAAAATAAGTTATAAATTTCAATAGTAATCAGAAAGCAAATTGCTAAAAGTGTTTCTCGTGCATAACATTTACAAACAAACAAAAATCAATCACTCCATACCCATTAAAAATAAAACGTGATTCTGATATCCTAAAACAGTTTTCAGGCTTGCTTCTATCAATAATTAGACACAAAAAATTAAAATTTTGTAAGTAGGTAACAATGTGCATTATTTATAAAGTCTGTTATGTACAATATGAAAACACGTTATGAAAAGAAAAATATTCTCTGTGTTTAAAGCTAACTATGTAAGATTATGTGAACAGATAGAATGATACGTGTAAACATAAAGTCCTAATGCTTAACAATTTTCCTAATTGAGAATTTTTGCCAACAGCTACATTTTATTAATAAGACAAGAATAAAAAAGCATAATGTTTTATACTCTTCACATAATTCAAAACATTTTTGTGTGCATGTATTTAAAACTTAATTCCCTCGCTATCTAAGACCATGTGTTTGCTACACTCTGCAAACCTACTCCAACAGACGATGGAAATTATGAAATCTGTTGCTTTAGGTTATTAATGGTTTTCTCACTAGGAAGTTATTTTTCCAAATAATAAAATTACAGCTTCATTCTATAACCTAAATGTATCATGTATCTAGCTTTCAGCAAGTTAGTGTAATGAAGACTCTGTCCTCTTACCAGAAGCTAACGCCCCAGTTCAAAATCGCACTCATTAGCGTGCCTCGGCAACATTAATACAGCAAAGTCCAGACCTTGAAGCCAAATCCCAGCTCTGCCGTTTACGGGCTGGTTGAGTAGCCTTGAACAAATTATTTAACTGCTCTGCACCCCAGTCTACTCACCCTTGAAATAGAGGAAATTCTTACCTTGGGAGGGTTGCTATGAGGCCCTCTATAAAGAGTTTAGTATCCTGCCTAGCACACAATAAGTGTTCCAAAAATGATAGCTATTACTGTGACACTTAAAGATTTGTCTAACTTCATGACATGCCTTAACACTGCATTTCATTCCCAAAGTTTCACAGTTCTTTATATTTCTAACAGACTATTCAAACTGAGAAATCTTACTGCATCTTAGTGTTTTTTTTTAATTAATTTAAAATGGAAAAAGAACAGTCATCAATTAATAGGATAAACAAGGAAGCTCCCCCAGAAAATACATACCAGCTTCAACTGCAAACACATTTCCTCTTTCTGTTTTAGGCAGAAGTTCAGTACGCTCTTTATTGGTGACAGGAAATCTTTGAATTAGGCTCCTAACAGCATGTTTTGTATTATGAGTCAAATTACAGGTCATCATTGCATGAGCTGTTTCTGATCCATCTTTCTTCTTCACAGTTAGGTATCTATTTGCTCCCTTTCTGAATATTAATAAAAATCATTTATTTACTATATATAGTCAATTGGTTCACATATGATGTATGCCTACTTAGGCAACACGTCTTAAGCAAAACATTGGAAAAAATCAAAATGCTTTGTGAGAAGATGCTGAAAATCCCCAAAAATTCAATAAGGAGGGGTTTGGTGCTGAAGTGGCCAAAAGACCATTTTCAATTAAAGTTTCAAAATGCTACCAATCTAGTTTTTAAACTGCAAAAAATGGCTTACTTACCCACAAATGTTAAAGTCTAGTCTTAGCAGACTTCATGGTGGATGAAACATCACCAGTTAATATATGCTGGAAGCATACAGAGGGAGAAAACCAATCTGTTGAACAACAGAATCTAAAAGTGATCATTAAAAAGTTATGGTTCACTGTACAGACTAATATATCCCACTGAACGTTTCCATAGTATGCTGGTAATGTCACACCCCATGAAAACCTGTTAAAAGAACCAAGCTTAGTGGTTGGACCAAAAAAGCATAAATCAACATTACTGATAAGTATTTTTATATGCATATGGGGAGAAAAAAACAAATTTTTCAAAGCTTCTGGCTCTAGCCTTCAGTTATAAGGTAATGGTGATTTATAACAGTTCTCAAATGATTTGATGTAGGTATATTTATTTCTTCAACTGATCCAGACTAACAATGTCTTTTTTGACTTTTGTAGCTTCTAGAGTACTAGGTATAATGTTAGACACACAGGAAGTCCTCAAACGTGTTTTGAACGATTTAATAATGCATGTCTATAATCCAGTACAATATAGTTCTAGAAAAGAGCGCAAGCTCTAAAAGCATACCAACCTGGGTTTGAATGCTAGCTCTACCACTTAGTAGCTGTTGGGACCATAAGCAAATTATTTAACAGCTCTGAGCCTACGATAATAATAATACCTGCCTCAAATGATTATTCATATGGTTAAATAAGATAATGCATGTTAAGGGAAAACATCTGTTAATGTTTGAGTAAGTTGAGCAGAATAAGCATTAAATGAATTAAAGCTGTTATTATAATTTTAGTCTGGGGAAAAAAATCACTTATTTTTAAAAAGTTACCCAAAATACTTCATAAAAGGTTCTATCATTTGTTAATGTCACTATTATATTACAGAAATGAGCAACAAAGCCACAAATACAATGGTAAGTATATGTACAATTTTTCTAATTTTCATTAGATTTAAAATTTTCAACAAAATCTTCACCGTAAAAATAACATAAAACTGAAGATTAACCTATACAGTTTTGGCTCTCTAAGACTTCTTAAGTGAGGCTTTTGATTTACCAAGGTTTTTAATTTCTGGAAACGTTTTATGGAATGCTTTAATGGATTATAATCTTTCAGTGCTGTCATCTGCTTTTTAAAAAGTGTTTAGTCATCTTGAAATTATGGGATAAAAATGAAGTAACTAAATTTAACCTGATCTAGGAATTTCAGCTATTTCCATGGTAAATGACAATTGCTGGATTCTAAAAGATGATCTCTGTAGTAGGTTCTTTTCTATGGACCTTCTGAAAATTCAGCACAGTCGTTATAGACTTAATCATCCATTCCCCATTTACTTCATAAAAATTTTAACTACAGAGGGCTGGAAGTGTGCTGGAATGATCACTAGAGCAAGACTCGGTAGGCTTGTGTTCAGCTAGTAAAAAATCTTTCAACTAGCTGTGTGATCAAAAACCATTTTATCTCTCTGACACTGTATACAACTTAATTCAAAAATCTCTACTATTTCTGCCAGTTCCAAGATGCTTTAATTTTCTTGGAAGTTGTCTTGGGAAAGCTATGCTATATTTCACCTGTAACTAATTTTATTCCATTCATTCAATCAATCATTAATCATATATTAAGCCCCTATTCTATGCCAGGCGCTATGCAAGAAGCCGGGATTACAGTTAAGTAAAACATACTCTCCTCAATAAGCTCACAACTAAAATCAGTCAGATTCAAACTTTCCTAACAGAGCCTGCCTACTAAGAATACATCATTTATGTACAAAAATAACCCAAACTAAGCATGTGTGAGTACTCAACCATTACCATTTAAAATGTACTGAATTCACTTTGAACATGGGTGAGGGGGCAGAAAGATATTATCAACTTGGTAGTTTTCGTGTTTTAGTAAAAGATTCTACTTGTAGCTCTCAGTGCTCATTCCTACCATATTTAGCTCCACGGTGACAATGATAAATGATAAAAAGATGAATGAAATGTTTGGTAAAATATTTGCATCGTTGTTTTGAGGATGAAAACATTCAATCTAGCAGAGATTTGTCCTACTACGTAAACACGCTGAGGTCTAATTTTGCTTTCATCCCAAAGTGGCTCTACTCTTTGAACAAAACCATTAAGGGACTCCTTTTCAGGGGCACCTGGGTGGTTCAGTAGGTTGAGCGTCCGACTTCGGCTCAGGTCATGATCTCACCACTTGTAAGTTCAAGCCCCGCATCGGGCTCTGTGCTGACAGCTCAGAGCCTGGAGCCTCTACAGATTCTGTGTTTTTCTCTTTGCCCCTCCCCTGCTCATACTCTGTCTCTCAAAAAAATAAATAAATAAACATTTAAAAAAATAATAAAAAAAAAAAGAGAGACTCCTTTTCAAAGCAAAGTTAACTAGAAACTAGCCGCACAATGTGGAAGAAATGCTAAATACATTAATGCCACAATAATTTTTTCAAATAATGAAATGTAAGCTCCATATGCAATTTTTAATATAAAAGTAAATGTGCTAAAATTATAGGCATGAACATCATAGTATCTAACTTTCAAAGTGTGAAAGTAATCAATACATGCTATAATTAAGTTTTGGCTTCCTTTTAAGGAAAAATAACTCATCAAATTTGATGCAATTTTAATATTAATCAATTTATCAATTTACACAGTATGTTACTCAACACTTAACTCAAATACCACCCTATGCCTTATTATTCTCCACTCTCCAAATCCATAAACAGTTTAAAAAATCAGCTAAGGAGCCAAAATCTGAAATGACTTAAAAAGTTCACAACCACCAAGGACCTAATCTCTCAAAAAATAATACATATTTGTATGATGCTTTGCAAATGTATAATTTCCTATTTCCTTAGTTTAATACTTCCATTATGCAGAAAGATGCAAAGACCTAACTCCAAACCATTTTCTTCCTCATACTGTAATACAGAATTGCAAATTTATTAAAGTCTATTATCATCCTAATTTGTACTTTATTTTATGACTATGTGGAAATTAATAAACCAACCAGTTAGCTTGTCCCTAAACAAAGTTGCTCTCATATCATGGGCACTATAATTGTGGTACATTTGTTCATTCTGTGACTTTGGACTATAAGCAACTTAAAGATGAGACCTATCTAATAATTCGATTTTAACTGCTCACTGCTCCTAGGACATCACCATGAACTCACTGTAAACATCAAAAACTAAACATTAACTATATTCAAATCCTGGCTCTGCCACTCACTAGCCATGTGACCTTGGGGAAAACCACTTAACCTCTCCAACCCTGAACTGTCCCATCTATTATACAGGTACCAGACATTATTAATAGAATCTACTGGTTAAGACTATTGTGAGGATTAAATAACCTACTTAGGGGTACCTGAGTGGCTCAGTTGGTTAAGCGTCCAACATTGGCTCAGGTCATGATCTCAGTTTGGGAGTTTGAGCCCGTGTAGGGCTCTATGCTAATAGCTCAGAGCCTGGAGCCTGCTTCGGATTCTGCGTCTCCTTCTCTCTCTCACCCTCCCCAGCATACACTCTGTGTCTCTTTCCCTCTCTCAAAAGTAAATAAACATTAAAAAAAAAATTTTTTTTTTTTTTAAGTTAAGGGCCATGACCAAAGCTAGAGAACCAGGTAGTAAGAGACTAGGAGTCAAATCCAGGTTTCCTGCCTTTTCCTCCAAAGGCTCTCTCTCAAATACATATTAAGGAACCATGATGCCAGGTACAAAAGAAAAAAAAAAAAGAGGCAGAAAAACTATCTTATTAAGTTAATGAAGTTATGCTAGGCACTGGGGGAAGAAAGAAAAAAAAAAACCTTTACTCAAAAGTGAACAAAAAAAACCCATGAAAATATAAGTCACGTACACATTCTCATGCAAATAAAAAGAAAGAACGTGTAAGAAGTTCTTCATACATATGAAAACAAGTAAAGGCATTTGAAAATCACAAGGAACACTACATAAACACTATACTACCTTTAATCAATGATAAATTGGGGAGGGAAAGCACTAAGAAATATCCTAAGAGGGCTTGCAGAGCACTAGGAATAGGAACTACGGACTAGATAAGAAGGCAGGTTGCCTTGTTTCCCTTAGCATCTTTTTTCCTCTCTCTGTCTCTTCAGTGTTTTCTCACCCACCTTTTCTTGTCCTGACAGCTTCTATCTTGCTCTCTACCTTTCCCCAGGTTTCTCCATTCTGGATCATCCCTTAAATAGTTATGCTACTGAACAGAAACAGAGGTAGACTATTCCAATGAACTTCTTTACTAAGAGTAATTTATCTTTTCTTTTTTTTAAGTAGGCTCCACACCCAGCACAGAGTCCCACACAGGGCTTGAACTCACGACCCTGAGATCAAGACCTGAGCTGAGATCAAGAGTCAGACAGATACTTAACTGACTGAGTCACCCAAGCACCCCTCTAAGAGTAATTTCTAATGGTCATTTCGAAGTTAACAATTTATAATTCAAAACCAGTTTAGGGGCACCTGGGTGGCTCAGTCAGTTAAGCGGCCGACTTCGGCTCAGGTCATGATCTTGCCGTCTGTGAGTTCGAGCCCCGCGTCGGGCTCTGTGCTGACAGCTCGGAGCCTGAAGCCTGTTTCAGATTCTGTCTCCCTCTCTCTGACCCTCCCCTGTTCATGCTCTGTCTCTCTTTGTCTCAAAAATAAATAAATGTTAAAAAAAAATTTTTTTTTAAAAACAGTTTAACCACAGAAATGATATAGCTGCTTTACAACAGACATTTGTAAGACAGACCTGAAACCTCTAAAAGCAACTTTTTCTTTTTAATATTTTTTTTAATGTTTGTATATTTTGAGAGAGAGACACAGAGAATGAGCAGGGGAGGGACAGAGAGAGCAGGAGATACAGAATTCCAAGCAGGCTCCAGGCTCTGAGCTGTCAGCACAGAGCCCAATGCAGGCCGAACCCCCAAACTGTGAGATCATGACCCGAGTGGAAGTCGGATGTTCAGCCAACTGACTGAGCCACCCAGGCACCCCTCGTATCTGCAACTCTTCAACCCAAACAACAATGAAAACTGGAAGATCTTTCTAAGTTTGCAATGTGAAAATTAATAAAAGGAAACCTCATTCAAGTGGACTGCGGATGCTAGAAGAGGAGGCTGGTAGGGAAAGCCAAACCACTCAGGTCAATTACAGGAAAAATTGTCAATTACAGACCCAACAGAAGACTCCTCCAGAGGAAAGCAGATTCAATTACAAGCCCCAACAGGAAAAGATGTACACTGCATCTTCTACAAGAAATCAACCACCCCAGCAACCCAGCCAATTGAGAAACCAACATCACCCTGAATTTCTTGCTTCTCTCCAATGGACTTTTGTTCAAAACAACCCCTCCCGACTTCCTCCTTCTTCTCCATAAAATAATGTTCCTCTCTTCTGTTTGTTGGACTTTTGGATGGTTTTGTACACTAGCCTGCTTGTCCCACATGGCAACTCTCTACTTCCAAAGAAACCCATCTTCCACTGGTAAAATAACTGCCAGTTTTAAAGTTGACAGCAACAACTTCAGTTGGTATCAAAACCTGATTACATTGACATGAGGCTATTTCCAGTATTTATCTTACTGTGAACAGCCTATATTTTTCGGCAGAAATATTGTGATTAAAGGTGATGCCTGCACCTTACGAGGAGTTATTACATAACATACTGCAAAAAAATCCTAAAATGTTCCTAAAATCTGAATCTCAAAATCTACTTAGTCCAGGCATTCTTGGATAAAGGATTATGGCCCTGTACTCTTTTCATTTTCAAGTGCTGTATTTAACCTACACAGAGGACTATGCTATGGGCATGATTGAAACCTAACCATTGCTTCGCACACTGGCCTTAGTAATGTTCAAAAGGCACATTCACCCCATTTGCAACTATGTGGATGGCACTAGAGGGTATGATGCTAAGCGAAATTAGCCAGTCAGAGAAAGACAAATACCATATGACTTCACTCCTATGAGGCCTTTAAGATAGAAAACAGATGAACAGAAGGGAAGGGAAGGAAAAATATAAACACAGGGAGGGGGACAAAACATAAGAGACTCTTAAATACAGAGAACAAACAGGGTTACTGGGGAGGTTGTGGGAGGGGGGATGGGCTAAATGGGTAAGGGGCATTAAGAAATCTACTCCTGAAATGACTGCTGCACTATATGATAACTAACTTGGATGTAAATTTAAAAAATAAATTAAAAATAAATAAATAAATAAAAGCTGAAACACAGAAACAAAAAACAAACAAACAAAAGGCACATTCACCTAAGCTAAATCCCGTGTCACTCAGTAATGTATCACTGTGGGCATTCAAATACCAGACATTCCTACACCAAATATTTTCATCTTAAGACATTCCTGTTGTTTATTAATATATTAACCTAACAGTCATTTGTTTTCTCTCTTCTTAACCTAAACCCTGGTAAGCTGAAATTTTATCTTCCTTTCCCCCTCTCGGTGGCTCTTAACCAGACACAATTTTGCTCCCCAGAATATTCTGGCAATGTCTAGAGGCATTTCTGGTTGTTAAAACTGTGGGTGGAGGTGTTCCTGGCACATATCAATACGGTTAGATATACTTCTAAAGCCTACGATACACAAGACGGCCCTCCACAATAAAGAATTATCCAGTCTAAAATGTTCATAGTGCCAATACCAAGAAACTCTGCTATATATCAACCCCACCATCCTTATTCCCAAAATGAAATCATTCCACATAATTTTAGAGTTCTTCAATTTGGATGGTTCAAGTGACTTTTTCCCCCCTACAGATGAGGGACCCTGAAAAAAATACATACTGTTTCTTCCTGGTCCATTCTATTTAATCATTTCTAATCATAAGATTCTTAAGTTGGTAGGAAAGAAAACGATTATGTATTCTAAAGTTACCACTACAGTATGGTAACCTTAAAAGAAATAGTTCTGTAAATAATTGTACTTACTATCTTTAGGCCATCCACTCTTTTTAAAAAATGAGACTTAGTTTCTATGAAAAAAGAAAACATCCTCCTCAAGCAAGCAACTTCATCTTTTAAGCTATTTTTCTTACATCTTAAATTTTATTTATTTATTTATTTAATCTCTAAGGGAAAACAAAAGAGGGAAGGATAAGAGGAAAAGGAAAAAGCTGAGTTTGGTACAGACATGAATCAGTTTATCTACATACAGTATAATTAAGAATGTGAATCTAAAACAGTAATAACTACTTCAATGTAATGAGAAACACTTCTCTTTTTTTGGCAAATAATTCTTTTTAAATAAGAAAAACTATCAGCTTACCCTTTACTTTTAGAAACCAAACCAAGAGACTGACTCAGTCGATGAATAAAGGCTCTTTCAGTACTGGTCAAAGAGGAAGGAAATTCCATTTCTACATGAAAAAAAAGAAAAAAAAACAAAACACAAAGTACCATTTGGGAATATACAATTTTCTTTCAAGGTACTTCAATATAGACACATAAATGTAAAATATGAAAAAATCATACAAATAATCAAATTTATAGGTTACCTGAAAAGTAGATATTAATTCAAGAACTACTAAATGTCTGCCAGAATTGTGATATTAGTAAAAATTACAGAAACATATGATAGAAGGCTCTAATGTTCACCAAAGATTACTCTTATTTGGGCTGGAATCTTCAATTGGTACGATGACTGATGAACATATTTTACTCTTTTAACTTAAGTCCTTACTGGCTTCATTAACAAAAGGCTCACTTCCTTCCATGATGAAGTATGCTCAAGCATTATGAATGCTCAACGTCAAACTCCACATGGTCTTTGCTTTCAAAACAGTACAGACTTATCTCAGACTGGATTTGTTGTTAAACACTATTGCTGAGGCTCTGTGTAATGTAAGTTCACTCTGTCCAGGTCATTGCCTGTTCGGGACCGTAAACTCCGGGTTAACGAACGGGTAACCCTATTTAGGCCCGCAAACCGGACTGGGCACTCAATATGCTGTACGGATGACCGCGGGTCGGCTGCCCATTCTGCACTGTGTGACCCAGGACAAGCAGCCTTCTAACCGTAAGAGGTGTGAGAAACGTTTCATCTACCAAAGTCTGATTGTTTTTAAGTGTTTAAGGGTGATGCTCTCGGGATGTAAACAATGCACTACGTGTTCCCAATGCATTTATTTGCCTGATTTCCTTCTCTTCTACTTCTGTAGCTTAAACGTGCCTCCGCTAAGGCTGCCACAATTTCCTTAAAAAAAAAAAAAAAAAAAAAAAAAAGTAGGGGCTTACCAATACCTAAAAGCTGTGGCTAAGCCGCCCCAGGCTGCCTACAGGCCTCTCTCTGGGGAAAGAAACGCCCCCTGCAAAGGAGCAACCCGACTCTTTTCACCTGATTAATGCCGGGCAAGTGCCTTCACCCTGCAGACGCGCAGGACGCCGCGCATCCCACAGAGGGCCACCAAGCGTGGCCCCCGGCCGCCGTGGGGGCCGGGACGGGGCACGGCCCGGGTCTGCCCTCCCACCTCTGAGGCAGCCCCTTCACTCGGTGGGCCCGGGCTTGGGGGAGGCGGGGCAACCGGCGGGGTCCCTGTCAGGAACCTCACCTCTCTGGTCCCCGTAGCGGAAGCGCTCCAGAGCGATATTGACTGCGATCTTCACCTCCTCGTCTATACGAATGTCCTTCAGCCCCTTGGCCCGGCCTCCGCCCCCAGGACCGCACGGAGCGGGGCCGCCCCCGCCGCCAGGCGCGGGCGGCCGCGGGGAGACGCTGCTCGGCCTGGACATGGCCCTGAAAAGTTCTCCCCTCGGGGGAGCGGCCAGGCCTGCCGGCTGACGGTCAATGACAGGCGCAGAAGGCCACCGCCGGGACTGGACCGCTCCGCAGATTGTCTGCGTTGGGCCGGGGTCACCAGAGACCCCACCCCTACCCCCCACCCCGTCACCACAACAGCAGAGGAGGAGCCGGCGCCGCTGAAGCCCAGGCGAGGCCGGCAGCGCGGGCGTGATGACGTCACCGGGGCCGCAGGCGCCGGTGACCTCAGCGCGTCCGCTTCCCGGCTGCAGCAGGCCAATCTCGGTTTTCTCTGTCTTCCCGCGTGCCCACCCACAGGTCCCCCGCACCAAGGGGCTCTCGTGCAGCCTTTTAATCACTGACTCATTCTTTCCTTAAATCCTTTTTTAATTCATTCCGTGAGCAGGTGTGCGCTCCCACCGTGTTCGGACAGGCACTACGCTAAGCCCAAGGTGTACGTTGGGGCCCGGACAGACGTGGTTCCTGCCCGTATGGAACTCACATTCTAGTGGGGGTCACGTTGCCAGATTTAGCTCATAAAAATGCAGGCTGCCCAGTTTGTTAGCATTTCAGATGACGAATAGTTTTTTTAGTGTTCGAATTTCCCATGCAATATTTGGGAACACCTATAGTAAAAATAAGTTATTCTACCTGAAATGCAGTTTTAACAGAGCGCTCGTATTTTATGTGACCATCCTAAATGAGAATGACAGACAATAAACAAGTACATGGTTAGATGATAGTTATAAGTGTTAGTTGAGATGATGGAATAGGAAGGTGGAACCCTTTATTTTGGAAGGTCAAAGATTGTGAGAGTTTGGACTTGCTTGTATACAACTCCATTAACATAAACCTAGTCGCAGCCACCCTAACTGCTTCCACTCGGGCCTTCCCATGATCCATTCTGCAGAGAGCAACCAGAGTGATCTTTTTAAAAATGTAAGCCAGGTAGGATAACCCTCCTACATAAAGCACTCTAGTAGTGCTTCATTGCAACTACTAAAAACCCTCAATTTTTTACCATGACCGTCTCAGGACCCTGCCTGAACTGGCCTCTGCCCTACCTCCAAGGAATCTCATCTCCACCACTCTCATGTTCACTTACAGTGCTCAAATGCACTACTTTCTTTCTTTCCCTTGTACACACCAAGTTCATTACCGTCAAGGGAACTTTCCACTTTGTATAGTTTCCTCCTGCATAGGACAATCTTCCTCCCAGTACCCCATGTGGATGCCTCTTTCTTGTCATTTAAGGCAGGATTCAGTTACCTAGACAGGCTCTCTCACATCAATCTGTTATCACTCTCACCACTGTTTGAAATTATTTTATTTATTTATAATTTGCTCTTTTCATTAGAATATAAGCTCAAGCGCAGGAACCTTGGTTATCTTGTTTGTCGGTTTCATCAGCAACTAAAAACTGCAGAGAAATATTCATTGGTTAGCCATATTTTAGAATCTGGAATTGGGATTGTTCATCTCTACCCTCTGAAAACTTTCTTCATAATCCTTGAACTCCTAATCTCTTTGGTTGGTTGGCAACTAGAATGAGTTCTGAATAAGCAGAAAATGAAGGCCAGCTTCATTCCAAGACAAAACTCAGATAGTAGATAATATCTGGATGCATCAGATACACTGTGATAAAACATTTTTACTTATTTTTTTAAATTCCTTTTATATTATTTTATTTTTAAGTAATCTCTACACCCAATGTGGGGCTCAAACTCTCAACCGGGAGATCAAGAGTCACACACTCCATCGACTGAGCCAGCCAGGCGCCCCTGTGACAAAACATTTTATATGAGGCCAGACACATATTGTTTTCAATCTCACTCCAAAACTTCTTAGTTCCATCATTTATTGGCTCCATCATTCATTAGTTTTGTGGCTTGACTACTTACGCTGAAGTTCAGGTTTCCCATCTGTAAGTAGATATATTGAATACTCATTTTATAGGATTGTTGTGAATATGGTATAATATGTAAGTATCAAGCATTGATTTAATGTTGTGTTCATTCTTTCATTCTTTCATTTCTTTTTAAACAAATGCCAAAAATCTTCGAACTCCATGCTGACAGCACAGAGCCTGCTTGGGATTTTCTCTCTCCCTCGCTTTCTCTCTTCCCCTACCCTGCAAGCCTGGTACACATGCTCTCTCTCTCTCTCTCTTTCTCAAGATAAAAAAAATTAAAGCTTTTTTTAAATGCCTAAATGCTTATATTCCTGGTGCCTACGAAGAATAGGGAATATGTTCATTCAAATAAAAAATACTTGCCCAAAGGTAGGTAGCAATAAATTATAAGGTTAACCAGCTCCTACATTCTCTGGTATTTTTCCTTACCCCTGGAAATATCTGGGTGCTGAAGGTGAAACACCACAATTCTTTTTACATGTGCTTCAGAGAAAAAATTAAAGTAGGGAACGTATAAGATATTTACAAATGATTTCAAGTTATCCTTGACATAGAATAGACCTAAAGTTTTCATCCTTGTTTTTACCACTTAGAATTGTGTAGCCTCATGTAATTATTTAACCTCCCTGTGCTTTAATTTCCCCATCCATAAAATGGATCTGATAACACCCATGTCACAGTGTTATTACCGGGATGAAATCAGATTATATTACCTTTATGCAGATGAAGTGCTTACCGTAATTCCTGGCTCCTGGCTCAGCCTTAGCATTCTGTTATAGTTCAATGCTTTTTACTTCAATAGACAGAAAACCCAAGCAAAAAAGACCCCAAGTGGAGCGCCTGAGCGGCTCAGTCAGTTAAGCATCAGCCTTCGGCTCAGGTCATGATCTCACAGTTTGTGAGTTCGAGTCCCACATCAGGCTCTCTGCTGTCAGCACATAGCCTGCTTCAGATCTTCTGTTCCCCTGTCTCTCTGCCCCTGCCCCATTTACTCTCTCCCTCTCTCTCTTAAAAAAAAAAAAAAGACCCAAGTAAGGACATTTCTTACCTTATATAACAAGAAGTCTAAGGGTAGGGTGGTTCCAGGGTTGATTATTTCAACATGGCACATGATGCCCTCAGTCACCTAGCATCTGTCCACCTTACCCCTCTGCCATCCTGAGAGTGTTTGCCACTCCTCTCTTGGTTGCACATCTAGGTAATCACATCATAACACACCACCAAATAAAGGGCAAGAACCGTAACTGCCCACTGCCTGATGTCCTTTTTTTTTTTTTTTTAATGTTTATTTATTTATTTATTTTGAAAGGGAGAGAGAGAATGAGTAGAGGAGTGGCAGGGAGAGGGAGAGAGAGAATCCCAAGCAGGCTCTGTGCTGACAGCTCAGAGCCCGACATAGGGCTCAATCTGATGAATCATGACCTAGGCTGAAATCAAGAGTCAAACACTTAACCAACTGAGCCACCCAGGTGCCCCTCTGATGTACTTTTTTTTTTTTAGAGAGAGAGAGAGCATGCAAGTGAGTGAGGGCAGAGAGAGAGAATCCCACGAGGGGCACAGAGAAAGAGGGAGAGAGGTGGGACTCACCTGAAGTGGGGCTCGGGCTCACCCAATGTGGGACTCAAACTCACAAACCGTGAAATCATGACCTACGCCGAGGTCAGATCCTTAACCAACTGAGCCACCCAGTTGTCCCTCTGATGTCCCTAAGAGACTTCTCAGAAGTCCCAGGAGTAGACATCCTTTTGTCTTGTAGCCAGAATATGGCTAATCCAATAACCACCAAAGAGAAATGAATGGGATTACCATGAAAAGTGTGGTCTTTTCTGTAGCAGATGTCACCCAGAAGACAGTAGACAAAATTAGGGTTCTCTTAGCCAGTAATAAGGGATGGAGAATGGCTATTAGTTCAGCAACCAAGGAAGTTATGATAATCATCAGTGATGTTCACCAAATATTTCTGGCTTGCTTCTTTTCCAAGTGGGTAGCAGAATTGTACTTCCTGGGGGCTCCTGGGTGGCTCAATGGGTTGAGTATCCGACTTCGGCACTGGTCATGACTTCGGCTCAGGTGGTGATCTCACGATTTGTGGGTTCAGGCCCCGCATCAGGCTCTCTACTGTCAATTCGGAGCCCACTTCAGATCCTCTGTCCCCTCTCTCTCCACCCCTCCCCTTGCCTCAAAAATAAACTTAAAAAAAAAAAAAGAATTGTACTTCCTGGCCCCCTTACATATGATTCAGCAAGTGGGTAGTGAATTGAAATGATATATGTCACTTTCAGGTTGGCCTCACTTTTCACTGTGATTATCTGTGAATAGCTAGCAAAGCACGTACAGGAAAAAAAGTGAACTATCTTATTCCATTCGACTGATTTAAATAACCAAAAACTACAAAAGAAGATGAAAAGAAGGAATAAAAAAAATTAAAGATTACATAAATGAAAAGATACACGTGTTCAGGAGCCAGAAGACTCACTAATGTTAAGATAATAATTTTCCTCGCATTGGTCTATAAATTCAACAAAACCCCACTCAAAAGCCCAGCACATTTTCTTCCTAAAAAATTAACAATATGATGCTTCATATGGAAATGCACTAGAATGGCCAAAACAACTTGGAAATAGGAAAAAAAAACAGTTTGAGGACTAAAACTACCTGATTTAAAGACTTATTATAAAGCCACATTTAACAACACAACATGGTAAAGGGGCGCCTGGGTGGCTAAGTTGGTTAAGCATCTGACTTCAGCTCAGGTCATGATCTTGTGGTTTATGAGTTCAAGCCCTGCATCAGGCTCTGTGCTGACAGCTCAGAGCCTGGAGCCTGCTTCAGATTCTGTGTCTCCCTCTCTCTCTCTGCCACTACCCAACTCGTGCTCTGTCTCTCTCCCTCTCAAAAATAAATAAAAATATTTTTTTAATTAAAAAAAAAAAACGCAGCGTGGTATTGACACAAAGATAGGTAAGTAGATTAGCAGTACAGAATACAGTCCAGAGACAGACCCACATGTATTTGTACAACTGACTTTCGACGAAGGTAAAAAAAGACAGTCCAAAGGAGAAAGGATAGCTTTTCTAACAAATGGTGTTTGAACAATTAAATGGCCAAATGCAAATAAAAATTTTAAAGTACTATCAAACCTGGGGCACCCGGCTGGCTCAGTGCAGTATGTGACTCTTGATCTCAGGGTTGTGAGTTCAAGCCCATGCAGGGCATGGAACCTACTTTAAAAACATTGTTATAAAAAAAATAATAATAATAATAATAGGAGCACCTGGGTGGCTCAGTCAGTTAAGTGTCCAACTTCAGCTCAAGTCATGATCTCACAGTTCATGGGTTCGAGCCCCGCATCGGGCTCTATACTAACAGCTTAGAGCCTGGAGTCTGCTTTGGATTCTGTGTCTCCTCTCTCTCTGCCCCTCCTCCCACTCATGCGCTCGCTCTCTCTCTCTCTCTCTCTCTCTCTCTCTCAAAAATAAATAGACATTAAAAAAAATTTTTTTAGGGGCACCTGGGTGGCTCAATCGGTTAAGCATCCAACTTCAGCTCATGTCATGATCTTGCTCGTGGGTTTGAGCCCCACATCAGGCTCTGTGCTGATGGCTCAGAGCCTGGAGCCTGCTTCAGATTCTGTGTCTCCCTCTCTCTCTGCCTCTCCCCTGCTCATGCTCTGTATCTCAAAATAAAGATTAAAAAAAAATTTTATAAGAAATTTTTTTAATAATGATAATATCAAACCTTACTTCACATCACACACAAAAATTAACTCAAAATGAATTACAGGCCCTTGTCAAAATATGAGCTAAAACTGTAAAATTTCTGGAAGAAAACATAAGAGAAAATTTTTGCAACCTGGAATTAGAGAAAGATTTGTTTTAGATGTGACACCAAAAGCACAAACCACAAAAGAATAAATTGGGTTTCATATAAAGTACATACTTCAGGGGAGCCTGGGTGGCTCAATGGGTTAAATGTCTGGCTCTTGATATCATCTCAGGACATGATCTCACAGCTCAGGAGTTCGAGCCCCACTTTGGGCTCTGCACTGACAGCTTAGAGCCTGCTTGGAATTCTGTCTCCCTCTCCCCCTGCCCCTCCCCTGCTCGCTCTCTATTTTTCTCTCAAAATAATGATGCAATGAATATAAGGATTTCAAATTAGTGTTTTTGTTTTCTTTGGGTGCCCAGTAGTGGGATTACTGGACTGCGTGGTATTTATATTTTTAAGTTTTTGAGGAATCTCCATACCATTTACCACAGTGGTTGCATCAGTTTACATTCCCACCAATAATTGCAAGAGTTGCCTTTCTTCACATCCTCACCAACACTTGTTTTTTCTTGTCTTTTTGATTCTAGCCATTCTGACTCCTGGGGGGTGATATCTCATTGTGATTTTGTTTTGCACTACCCTGATGATTAGTGATGTTGAGCATCTTTTCATGTGTCTGTTGGCCATGTTTGTCTTTTTGGAAAAATGTCTATTCAGGTCCTCTGTCTATTTTTTTATTTTTTAATGTTTATTTATTTAATTTGAGAGACAGAGAGGGAGGGAGGATGGGAGGGGCAGAGAGAGAGGGAGAGACAGAATCCAAAGCAGACTCAGCCGAAATTAAGAATTGGACGAGAACTGAGCCACTGAGGCGCCCCTTCTATCTGCTTTTTAGTCATATTGTTTGGGGGGGGGTTGTTTCTTTGTTCTTGTGAGATTTGTTGGTGTGGAATTGTATGAGCTCTTCATATATTTTAGATATTAACCCTTTATCAGATACATCATTTGCAAATATTTTCTCCCATTCAGTAGGTTGCCTGTGCATTTTATGGATGGTTTCCTTTGATGTGCAAAAAGCTTTTCAGTTTGACACGGTCCCGACAGTTTAATATTGCTTTTGTTTCCCTTGCTTTCCCTTTCATAAATATGTTTCTAAGATCAATGCCCCAGAGATTGCTGCCTATGTTATCCTTTAGAAGTTTTGGTTTTTTTTAGTGTTTATTTATTTTTGAGAGAGTGAGAGAGAGAGGCAGACAGACAGACAGACAGAGACAGAGACAGAGCAGCGGAGGGGCAGAGAGAGACACACAGAATCCGAAGCAGGCTCCAGGCTCTGAGCTGTCAGCACTCACGAACCACGAGATCATGACCTGAGCCAAAGTTGGATGCCTAAACGATTGAGCCACCAAGGTGCCCCATTCTTTAGAAGATTTATTATTTTATTTTTTTTCAATATATGAAATTTATTGACAAATTGGTTTCCATACAACACCCAGCGCTCATCCCAAAGGGTGCCCTCCTCAATACCCATCACCCACCCTCCCCTCCCTCCCACCCCCATCAACCCGCAGTTTGTTCTCAGTTTTTAAGAGTCTCTTATGCTTTGGCTCTCTCCCACTCTAACCTCTTTTTTTTTTTCCCTTGCCCTCCCCCATGGGTTTCTGTTAAGTTTCTCAGGATCCACATAAGAGTGAAAACATATGGTATCTGTCTTTCTCTGTATGGCTTATTTCACTTAGCATAACTCTCCAGTTCCATCCACGTTGCTACAAAGGGCCATATTTCATCCTTTCTCATTGTCACGTAGTACTCCATTGTGTATATAAACCACAATTTCTTTATCCATTCATTAGTTGATGGACATTTAGGCTCTTTCCATAATTTGGCTACTGTTGAGAGTGCTGCTATAAACATTGGGGTACAAGTGCCCCTATGCATCAGTACTCCTGTATCCCTTGGGCAAATTCCTAGCAGTGCTACTGCTGGGTCATAGGGTAGGTCTATTTTTAATTTTTTGAGGAACCTCCAAACTGTTTTCCAGAGTGGCTGCACCAGTTTACATCCCCACCAACAGTGCAAGAGGGTTCCCGTTTCTCCACATCCTCTCCAGCATCTATAGTCTCCTGATTTGTTCATTTTGGCCACTCGGACTGGCATGAGGTGATATCTGAGTGTGGTTTTGATTTGTATTTCCCTGATGAGGAGTGACGTTGAGCATCTTTTCATCTGCCTGTTGGCCATCTGGATGTCTTCTTTAGAGAAGTGTCTATTCATGTTTTCTGCCCATTTCTTCACTGGGTTATTTGTTTTTCAGGTGTGGAGTTTGGTGAGCTCTTTATAGATTTTGGATACTAGCCCTTTGTCCGATATGTCATTTGCAAATATCTTTTCCCATGAAGATTTATGATTTTAGATCTTATATTTAGGCCTTTAATTCCTTTGGGGTTTATTTTGTGTATGATGTAAGAAAGTGGTTCACTTTTTTTTTTTTTTTTTTTGCATATAGCTGCCAGTTTTCCCAACACCATTTATTGAAGAGATTTATTTTCTCCATTATATATTCTTGCTTCCTTTGTTGATTAGTTGACCATATAAATGTGGGTTTATTTATGGACTCTATCCTGTTGCATAAATCTATGTAGCTCTTTTTGTACCATTACCTTACCTTGTAATCTTTTTGATTTAAAGTCTATTTTGTCTGATACTAGTATAGTCTCCCTGCTCTATTCTGGTAACTGTTTATGTGGAATAGCTTTTTCTATTCTTGCACTTTCAAACCTATTTTTGTCTCTGGGTCTAAAGTGAGTGTCTTATAGACAGCATATAGTTGGGTCATGATTTTATCCATTTTCCCAACCTTTGTCTTTTGATTAAAGAATTTAATGCACCTACATTTAACTTTTTTTTTTAACATTTATTTATTTTTGAGAGACAGAGAGAGGCAGATCATGAGCAGGGGAGGGGGAGAGAGACACACACACAGAATCCAAAGCATGCTCCAGGCTCTGAGCTGTTTGTTAGCACAGAGCCCTATGCAGGGCTCAAACTCATGAACTGCGAGACCATGACCTGAGCTGAAGTCGGAAGCTCAACTGACTGAGCCATCCAGATGCCCCTAATGCATCTACATTTAAAATAATTACTGAGGGGTGCCTGGGTAGCCAGTCGGTTAAGCATCCGACTTTGGCTCAGGTCACAATGTCACATTTTGTGGGTTCGAGCCCATCCAGCTATGTGCTGACAGCTTGGAGCCTGGAGCCTGCTTCAGATTCTGTGTCTCCCTCTCCCTCTGCCCCTCCCCCGCTGGCACTCTATTTCTGTCTCTCAAAAATAAATAAACGTTAAAGACATTTTTGAGTAATTACTGATACGGGGATGCCTGCGTAGCTCAGTCAGCTAAGTGTCCAACTCTTGATTTTAGCTCAAGTCATGATCTCATGGCTGTGAGATCGAGCCCTGCATTGGGCTCTGCACTGAGCGTGGAGCCTGCTTGAGATTCTCTCACTCCCTCTCCCTCTGCCCTCCCCCGGCCTCTCAAAAAAATTAAAAGTAAATGCTAATAAGGAGGGACTTCTTTCTGCTGTTTGCTATTTTGTTTTCTATTTGCCTTACAGCTTTTTCTGTCCCCCACTTCCTACATTTACTGTCTTCTTTGCATTTAGTTAATTTTTTAGTAGTGAATCATTTAAATTCCTTTCTCAGTTCCTTTTGTGTATTTCCTATGGCTATTTTCTTTGTGATTACCACCGAGATGACATTTAACATCCTAAAGTTATCTCACTCAGATTTGAATTTATACCAGTTTACCTTCAGTAGCACACAAAAACTCTGCTCTTGTAACAGCTCTGTTCTTACCTATCCGTTGTGGATATCACAGAATTATAACTTTATTCATTGTGTGTAATGGTTACTTTTCCTATAAAAAGAAGCTGTTGAAACATGCAATAAACTGAATAAATCTCAAGAGAGTTATGCTTAGTGGAAAAGACCAATCTCAAAAGGTTGCATACTGTATGATTCCATTTATAGAACATTCTTGAAATGACAAAATCATAGAAATGTAGAACATAGACTCGTTGTTATCTGGGGTTAAAGATGGAGTAAAGGAGTAGGAAGGTAGGCTACAACAGGTCAATATTATATTCCTGTGGTGATGGAAATGTTCTGTGTTTTGACTGTATCAACGTCAATGTCTTGTTTGTGATATTGCATTATACTTGGGCAAGATTTACAATGGGGGAAACTGGGTAATTGGTACACTGGATCTCTCTGTGTTGTTTCTTGCAACTGTGTTGTTTCTTGTGAATCTATAATTATCTAAACAAAAAAGTTTAATTTTACAAATACTATAAGCTCTTATAAAATATTATCATTTATTAACTCTGCAATCATTTGTTAATTCTGAATGATGGTTACATCAACACTAATAGCATGTAGTTGTAATGACACCAAGAAAAACACAATCAGCAATTCACAGAAGAAATCAAATGACCAATAAGACATACTCAGTATCTGAGGAAACAAAAATTAAAAGGACGGGAGGGAGCCGAGGTGGCTCAGTTGGCTAAGCAGCCAACTTTGGCTCAGGTCATGATATCATGGTTCATGGGTTGGTGCACCGCGTCAGGCTCTGTGCTGACAGCTTAGAGCCTGGAGTCTGCTTCAGATTCTATGTCTCCCTCTCTCTCTCTCTCTGCCTGTCTGTGTGTGCTCTCTCTCAAAAATAAATAAATAAACAAAAAAGAAAAAAATTAAAAGGGTGGGAAGGAAAGGAAATAATTGGTAAATAAAGGGAAATACAACTTTTCATCCACTGATTTTGCAAAGATTAAAAAGCTTGAAAATGTTTGACCAGAGGGTGGAGAATAAGCACCAGGAAACACTGTTGCTGAGACTGTAAATTGGCACAAAGTTTGAAAGGACAATTTTGTGATCTCTTATCAAAAAACTATGTCCTACAGTAATGCTTTTTTAGAAAATGAACATGAATTTTTATTTCAGCAATACAAAAGAGCAAATAATTAGGGGGGAAGAAAATTTAACCACTTCATCAGAGGAATGGTTAAAAAAATAAGGTACTGTATGAACCACGATTATGTTATATTGTTACTGTTAAGAAAAATGGTGGGGCCTCTGGGTAGCTCAGTCACTTAAGCATCTAACTCTTGATTTCAGCTCAAGTCATGAACTCACAGTTCCTGAGATGCAGCCCCATATCGGGCTCTGCAGTGACAATGGGGATCCTGCCTGTGATTCTCTCTCTCTCTCTGTCCCTCCCTCCCTCCAAAATAAATAAATAAGCAGAAAGAAAGAAAGAAAGAAAGAAAGAAAGAAAGAAAGAAAGAAAGAAAGAAAAAAGAAAAATGAGGTAAAGACTTCCAATGAGGGGGAAATGTCAACACATTCTCATCAAATTTTCTTCTTAGGGCCAAACAAAACACCAAAGAGGATGTAAATTAGAGAGAACACCTATGATTTCTGTAAAACCTTGACATGGCACAATCATAAACTGCTAACTCCAAGACCTGCCAAAATACGGTAGAATTTGTATAAAATCCAGGAAGGACAGTAAAACCAGGGTATTCAGACCTCTGCTGATCTCACACTGAGCACAGAGCTCTCCAAAACGGGGTGACTCTGCCCCAAGACCCCCATTAATACTCCTTTACCTGGTTGGGAAGGGGGGGGGGGGCTGGTTCCTGGAGCCATACAGACCAGAGTAGATGAGATTTAGGAGTGGATGGGTTTGGGAGGCAAGGAAATGGTAAAGAGAGTCTCCCAGGCTTTGTTTGTTTTGTTTTGTTTTAGGTTTATTTATTTTGAGAGAGAGACAGAGAGAGAACAAGCAGGCGAGGGAGAGAGGGAATCCCAAGCAGGCTCTACGCTGTCAGCGTAAAGCCTGACATGGGGCTCAAATCCACAAACCGTGAGATCATGACCTGAGCCGAGATCAAGAGTCGGATCCTTAAAGGACTGAACCACCCAGGTGCCCCCCTCTTTTTAATTTTTTTTTTTCAAAGATAAATTCGTGCACTCTTGCAATGCGAGGAAAGTCAGGGATCCTCGGTTTCAATCCTGTATGAGCTCATGATTCACTGCGACCACAAACATACTGCAGATACTTGCAGCATCTGTAAAAAGCTGAGAATCGCTACCACTTGCCGGATCACCAAGAAGATCCACGCAAAGGTTTCAATTCAGGAACGCCAATTCGACTCCAGGCAGTAGCAGCTCCCTATTCTGGTAATGCCCGGCAGAGGCCGCGGGGCATCTCGGGTCTTATAGTCCAGCTGGTCGAACTCGCTATCCCGGCATGTCCCGCGGCGGCGTCAAGGTTACCACGCGCCGCCTGCTGCGGCTGCTGAGACTAGAGTAGGGTGGATGCCAAGTGCGAGTGGGAAGGGTGTTTTGCGCCCAGTGAAGGCGGGCTTGACTTCCATATCGGGGAGACCACAGAGAGCTTTATTGAAGAGATTCCGGACGAGACCATAATTATAGGTGCGGGCGGAGGGGGAGAGTTTGGAACAAGACCTTGGGGTGGGGAGAGTCAGCTCTTCCAGAGCCGGGAGCAGCCGGTCTCGCCGCGTCCTGGCGTGGGCCGAGTCCATGCCACCTCGCGCTCATCTGACCTCCAGGAAACTACCGGACGCAGCTGTATGACAAGCAGCGGGAGGAGTACCAGCCGACCACCCCCGGGCTCGGCATGTTCGTGGAGGTGAAGGACCCAGAGGACAAGGTGAGCCGACCCCAAAGCCCGCGGAGCCCTCCGCCCTGCGCTTCGGCGCCAGACCAGGCAGGTGCTGGTACTTCCCCTCCTAGTTGCCGCATCTGCTGCTGCTGAAGACAGTTGGGTGTTGTGAGAAGATCGCGCCCGGCTTTGCGCTCTAGGCCAAGCTTGGGCTGCTGCAGTGCTAGCGGCTCCTCTCAACCTCTTACCGACTGCTGCGTGACTCTGCCAAGTCACTGAGCTTCCCTGAGCCGGTTTCCTGGTCTGTGAAATGGAAACTCACCTATCTTACAGGTGTGGTTGGTGCCTTAATTGTGGTGCTGGCAGTCAAAGAATTTTGTCAACTCTAACGCTGTGGCATCCAGACTTTAAGGTTTCACAGGACAGAGTGTTTTCCAAAACGAAGAAGCAACTGTTAGTTTCGCCAGACAAGGATATTAAAACAAAGGAAAACAAATCTTTAGTTGTCCCCTTTCATTTAACAATGGAGTCACCCCAAAAGAGTTGAAAGAGCAGGAGCTCTGAATGAAGGAAAGCCCTTCCCAGAAGCAGTCACATCTCAGCCTCTTCTCAGACTCTTCTCCCTTGCTAGATAAGCTTTTTTTTTTTTTTTTTTTAAAGAGAGAGAGTGTGTCCCTGCAAGAGAGGGGGAGAGGAGCACAGAGAGAGAATCTTAAGCAGGCTCCATGCTCAACGTGGAGCCTGTGGCAGGGCTCGATCCCATGACCCTGGGATTATGACCTGAGCAGAAATCAAGAATCCTCTGCTCAATCACCTGAGCCACCGAGGCTCCCTGTCAGATAAGTTTTCGGCAACTGCTGCTGAGCATCTCTGGACCTTCCTTTTAGTGTTGTGGAGTGCCTAAGGCTCTGTTTGCTAACTTTGGAGGCAGTGAGAGCCTTAAGCCCTGTTTCCTTCCAGCCCCATCCTCCTTGTAACACTCGCTGAAGCCCCTTCTCTCTAGGTCATGTTGGTGGGGCAGTATGGCTGAAGGCAGGTTCACTTTCACTTCCCATACCCCCAGCGAACACCATATCTGTCCTGTGGTCTCTCTTAGAGTCAGGATTATGATATAGTGGCCTCCTTTCAGTTTCCCCAAATTGCCATATTCTTTTTTGCCTTAGGGCTTCTGTAGGTGCTATTCCCTCTGGCCAGAACACACTTCTTCCAGCTAACTCCTAATCATAAATGCAATTCTAAAAAGCAGCATTTCCTGACCATCTAGACTAGGCTAGAGTTCCAATCATGTCAATCTTAGTGCACAGCCTTCTCCTCAGAAGCATGCATCACCCTTAGCTGTTGTTCAAGCCCTGCCTCATTTGGTGTCAGACCAGAGGCTCCGTGTGCAAGAGTGTGCCTTTCTGGATCACTCTGCTTCTCCTGTGGCAGACAGCAGAGCACCCCCCCTCCCCCCACACACACACATATGCACCAGCTTCAAGTAAGGGTAATGGACCCTATGATCACATACTCTGGTTACTCTCTAGTGGTTTCCCTCAGCCTTCAGTTCAGTCCATTCATACTTTCCAGAGGCCAGTCATGACCACACCCACAAATGAGCAACATCTCCAAGGCTTGCAGCGTCCCTCAAGAGTATCTTAGGGGAGGTTGTGTCTGTCCCAGGGGCCAAGAGCAGGGTTTGTCACAACTTCCCCCTCCTAATAGGGAGTCTCCCTTGGCCTTGATGATTTGGACTTGATTTTCTTGATGAGTGAGCTTCCTTATGACAGAAAACATCAGATTCATATGAGCGCTGACTATATTCCAACAGAGCAACCAGCAGAGGGCTTGGTAAAACGTGGGCTAGATCAGGAAGATGCAGTGGGTACATAGATGCCTGGTTATCTATACTTGTGTGTGCATGTGAAGGCTGAGTCACAGGAATGCTGAACATAATGGAAACAATTACTTCCAATCTTGTTTAAGAAAAAGAAAGGAAGGAAGAGAGAGGGAGGGAAAGAGGAAGTAAGGAGGGAAGAAAGAGGAAGAAAGAAAAAGGAACAAAGAGAGAAAGGAAGGAGGGAAGGAGGGGGAAGAAGGAAAGAAAAGAGAAAAAGAATCTCCTGAAAAAAATCAACCAGTGACATCACAAAGAGAGACACAGATTGGCAGAAAATAGTAGGAAGACAGAGGTTCCCACCTGACCTCCTGGAAGAACCCAGCAGTCCAAGTGGCTAGAATAGCACATGAACTTGACCCAACCCCAGAAAGAGACAGAGGATCCACACAAGCACTCAGGTTACCCATAAGATGGACCCAAATTGGACTTTTCTGGAAAGGACTCCACAAGTTGCTAAGGCTTTTGGAGTACAAGCTTCCTTCACCCCATCCATTTTGGGATCAGCCCCCACCAGTACATGTGGGGCCTCATACACCTGTCAATATCTGGTTAGAAACAAAACACAGGAATGAATTGCAGAGTAGGAGGCAATAAATGCTTAGGTCAGAGAGTCTGCAGTTTATAATTCACTCTTAATTCTCCATCTTGGGATAGTTCATCCATCTGGTTTAGCCTGGGGATGGGGGCACCGTCACCCTCCTCAGCAGCACAGAGCCACACAGAATCCTTCAGCTCCCCGACCAAGCGTTTAGTGGGAAATCCATCCTTTCCCAAGTGCTGGCTGAGAAACCAGTTCAAAGAAGTCCTCTGTCCCCCTGCCAGTAAGCAAGGAAGCCCTGCAGGGTTGGAGGGTTGGGAACCAGGAAATAGACCAAGCCAGGCCACTTCCCATCAGTGAACATAAGGGGAATGAGTTGGGGCTGGGTTTCTGGGGCCCACCTACACCAGCTTCTTGGCTTTAAAGAAACTCTTGAGGTGCTGCATCTGCCAGACACCTGTGGCCACGAGGATGAAGGTCTGCAGAATGGACCACCACAGCACCCGCTGGTTGGTGCTCTCGCTGGTCTGCCGGAAGCGCTCCTCTCGCCACTGTGGGAGGGGAGAAGGGAGTAGATACGCGTCCGGAACTGAATTGCACTCCCACCCACTCTGGGGGAAGAGCGGGAAGCTTCCCTTCCCAGGAGGTGACACATCCCCCATCCCAACTGTGCCAGCCCAACCCAGCCCCTCACCCTCTGGTATTCCTGCTCCTTCTGGATCAACTCCACCTGCTCCACAAGCTGCTGGACACGCAGATGCAGTTGGGTCAGCTTGTCCTTGGCTGCAAACTCCGCGTAATCGTTGCTGCGTTCACCCAACTGCATATCCAAGTGAATGGCCTGGAACGGGGGAACCAAGGGTGGGAGTCAGGGAGCTTAGCTCCATGGACCTGCTGGAAATCTAGCTTCTGCATCCCAGCCTGGGCCTGACACTGTTCCTCACACACCAACTTGTTGACTGGCCTTGCTCTGGGCGTCCAAACACCAGATCGGGACTCGGCTTGTGTAGAGTTGTATATTCAGAACACCAAGGATAGGGACAACATGTGCAAAGGAAACAGAGGTAAGACTCTGAGGCAGTTTACTAAAAGTCCTGTATTGGGAGATGACAATGGAGAGGCCTGAAGCAATCAGCAGAACAGCTCTGAATTTCACATGGTGAAACTCAGTCTGTATCCTAGGGATGGGGCAGGGAGCCAAGGGAGGATTTTAAGTCACGGTAACTCCCTCCCAAGGTCTCCTTTTATCCTCAAGATCTGTTCCCCATGTGCTTACTTCATGTAAAGTCCCAGCCCTACTCAACAGGCACCACCCACTGCACCCTTCTCACTCTAGAGGCAGAGAAATTGAGCCCCTGGGGACAGTGGACCTCCCACCTGCCACACTCACCAGCTTGCCATCATAGAAGAGGGCGAACCGGATAGACTCAAGGTGGAGGCAGATCTGGTGCTCTCCTGGAGACTGGGAGGTGAAGGTGAAGCTGCCCTGAGGGCCATACTGACGGGCCAGAAGGTTCTAGAGGAAGCAGCCTCCAGTGAGCACAGAGATGTTAGCCATACATCTGCTTCCAGGAGAACTGTAGGGGTATCCCAGGTCTACACCCCCACAGGCCAGAGGGGACAGTGTGAAAGAAAGGACATCAGTTTGGCCAGAAATTCTCAGATCCCAGCATTGCCAATACAGAGTACAGTTTGCAAAGAGCATGGCCCTCCTTAAGCTATCCTGCCTGTGAGAAGACAGATCCTTCTGTGAGAAATGAAGGACTAGAGAAGGCTACACATTGACTCTGGGGGCCTGGGGGTGGGGGCCCGGTGGAAGGCTGCAAGGAGTAAAGGCCTGCCTCACCTTGTTCTCCGGGTCCTTCACAAACACGAATAAATTGATCCACTGGGGGGAGGGCTGGTACTTTTCCATAGCAGGGTCGTATAGCTCCGTCTTGTAGTTACCTAATGGAGAGGCAACGGAGGTGCAATCCCATCCATACCCATGATGGAGTCCCAGTGGTCAGGGGAGGAACAGGAAGATCTTGAGTCTGAGGAGACCGACCACGGCCCTCGGCCTCTCCTCCCTTCTCCAGCCCCACTTCTCTGCCATCATTCCAGTCTGGTTCAGACTAGCCTCCTAGGGCCCCCATCCCCAGCACAGGCAAGAGAAAGGATGCCTTGGCCAGACTGCTGTCCACCCATCCCTCTGAGCCCTACCCCCGGCAGGGGAGGGAAGATATGGGCCTGAGCTGGTGCCACCCATTTCCCTCCCCTCTCAGGACTCTAGGTGCAGGGAGGGCAAGGCCAGGACTGGCCGAGACGCGCACCTATGACCACGGTACCATCGGGGATCTCCTGGATGAAGCACTTCTCCTCCAGCTCGCGGACCTCGAGGTAGAACGCGTCCCCGGGGCCCATCAGCGCCAGCAGCTGCCCCAGCAGCAGCGGCAGGGCCATACCGGTTGCCCGCGCTGTGCCCCATCCCCGCCCGGGGCCAGCCCGGGGCCCAGCTCCTCGCGCCCCGCAGGCCCCCGCCACCTTCCCAGGCGAGTCCTCTGGTCTCCGCGCGGAGCCTGCGGAGACTGCAAACTTGCGCACGGACTACAACTCCCGGGAGCCCTCGCGTGGCCCCGCCCCCGGCGCGTTCCCGCCGACCCACGCTGCTGAGGGGACAAGCGAGACCCCCCCCCGCCCCCCCCGCCCCCAACAACCTGGAGGAACGCTCTGGAGCGCTTTCCGCCACCGGGCATCTCTTAATCCACGCAGAAACCCGGGGAGGCGTAGCTGCTGTTAGCCCATCTTGCCGATTGGGGTAACTAACAGCTTCAGGGGCGGGGGGTTGCCCTCTGCAACATGCGGCGCAGCCACCCCAGATGTGTGCTGAAAGGATGGGGATGACGGGACCTTTATGACCTGGGCTTCTACCTAGAAGAGTTTAGGATTGATTAGGGGAGAGGGGGTGACATGCTGACATGGAATGAGAAGAGAAGCCCTGTGGGGTTTAGAGGCTGAAGCAGCAATTCAGGAAGGGGAGAGGGCAATGTCGCGGCTTTCGTGGAAGCGGTAGATTTGACTCAAGCCTTGAAGGATGATTAAGATCTCCCTGAGCAGCGAGAGACAAGAACAATTTAGGCAGGGGGGCCTAGGATTGCCTAGCAGCCAGTAGGCCAGTTAAGGAACTAGGGGAAGAAAAGTTACAGGAACTTTGAGGGTGAAGGTAATTGGGCCGAATCTAAGGGCACAGGAGGTGCCAGGCCCATATAATAGGGGAGCCCTTCATCCAGTGTACTTCCGTCTGCACTAGGAACCAGGAAGAGGTTGTGGGTGAGCCTGGAGGGGAGAGAAGATAGCAGGAAAGCCACTGGAAAAGGATAGCAGTACACAACCGAAAGGGGTGGGAGAGTGGAGCCAACATGACAAAATGGGAGCGGAGAAAAAACAAATCTAGAGAATTCCAAAGCCCACAATGCCCTGTGAGAATAGTGTAGACCCAAACATGTCAGTAGAAAGATGTAGTTCAACCCAGGTAGTGGGATGAAGTCTTCCACCACCTAGTGCCTGTGGTGCTAAGAGATGCTCATTACTTTATTCTGCAACGTGTGGTGGTGGTGGTGGTGATGATGATGATGATTTTTTTTAATAAGTTTTTTTTTTGAGAGGGGCACCTGGGTGTCTAAATAGGTTAAGTGTTTGACTTCGGCTCAGGTCATGGTCTCATGGTTCGTGAGTTCAAGCGCCGCATCATGCTTTGTGCTGTCAGCTCAGAGTCTGGAGCCTGCTTCGGATTCTTTGTCTCCCTCTCTTTCTGCCTCTCTTCAGCTTGCTCGCTCTCTCTCTGTCTCAAAAGTAAATAGACATTAAAAGAAAATTTTAAAAATTTTTTAATCTTTATTTATTTTTGAGAGAGAGACAGAGTGTGAGCAGGGGAGGAGCAGAGAGAGAAAGGGAGGCACAGAATTCAAAGCAGGCTCCAGGCCCTGAGCTGTCAGTACAGAGCCCGACACGGGGCTGAAACCCATGAACCATGAGATCATGACCTGAGCCAAAGTCTGACACTCAACCGACTGAGCTACCCAGGCACCCCAAAATAAATTTCTTTAAAAAATAAGTTGTTTTGGGGCGCCTAGGTGGCGCAGTCGGTTAAGTGTCCGACTTCAGCCAGGTCACGATCTCGCGGTCCGTGAGTTCGAGCCCCGCGTCAGGCTCTGGGCTGATGGCTCGGAGCCTGGAGCCTGTTTCCGATTCTGTGTCTCCCTCTCTCTCTGCCCCTCCCCCGTTCATGCTCTGTCTCTCTCTGTCCCAAAAGTAAATAAATGTTGAAAAAAAATTTAAAAAAAATAGGTTGTTTTGAGAGAGAGAGAGAGAGCACGTTTGAGCAGGGGAGGGAGAAAGAGAGACAGAGAATCTTAAGCAGGCTCCACACCCAGCATAGAGCCCAACATGGGGCTTGATCTCATGACTGTGAGATCGTGACCTGAGCAGAAATTAAGTCAGACATTTAACCAACTGAGCCATCTAGGTGCCCCTTTAAATAAGATTTTATTTATTTAAGTAATGTCTACACCCAACATGGGGCTAGAACTCACAACCCTGAGATCAAAAGTCACATGCTCTCCCAACTGGAGCTAGCCAGGCACCCTGATGATCATCTTTTTTGTTCTTTAATGCCCGGCACTATTGTAATCACTTTTTTTTTAATTGATTCCTTTTATGTTTTATTTATTTTTGAAAGAGCACAAGGGGGGAAGGGGCAGCGAAAGGGGGACAGAGGATCAGAAACAGGCTCTGCACTGACAGGCTTACAACAGTGAGCCCGATGTGCGGTTCAAACTTCACGATCCGTGAGATCATGACCTGAGCCGAAGTCGGACGCTCAACTGACTAAGCCACCCCGGTGTCCCTGTAATCACTTTTTAAGTTCACTAAGTGAACTAATCTTTTAAAAATTGTTAGACAGACTCTAATGCTGTTCCAGTTTAACAGCTAGAGAGGGAAACAGCTGCAAAGTTGAGTAAAAACTTGCGCAAGATCACCCAGTTGATAAGTGGCAGGCATTTGCTGACACGAACTCTGGTCCAGGTGTTATGAATTAGACCTGTCATCTGCCATCTAAGAGCCCACTGAAAGAAAAGGAGCAATTACAATACAGTGTTTTAAGACTGATAATATATTTTAGTTACCAGAATTGTCCCCTCATTTTAATGGTGTGGCTCGTTGACAATCCTAGGAGAGTGTTTCTTACTTCCTCATTTGGAATGACTATTAAACAAAAATGACAGATTCAGATATTAATAACAGTCACGCTTTATAAAGGCCAAATAAACAAGAGCTGAAAAGCATCTGTTGATTTGGGAACTAGTTGTCTACCAGGGAATGTAGCTACAGCTGGGAGCAAAGGCAGAAAAGCGAGGACTCCGGTTTGGGAGACCGGGGTGCTGTCCTTGGTCCTGATTGTTCTCTGAACCAGCACTACCACCACCTGGAGTAAAGTTTTGGCTTTGTTTTGTTTCCAGTAAAATTTGCAATCCCTCATAAGCCAATACTCTTATAAAATACAATTAAAAATGAAACTAATCATGTGCTTGGTTATCACATCAATGTTAAACTTCTATAAAAGGTTCTAAAAACTCAATTTCTATACTTAAATCATTGCAGACCTGTAACAAACATGGATGGACCAGTGGCAGCCCCCACACCCCACTATATGAGTAACCAGTCTTGCGTGGAAGTGGTCCATTGATCAGACTACTCACAGAAATCCCCCAAAGAGTAAAAAGTGGAAAATGCTTGCATCAAAATACATGTAAGGAGATAGTGCACCAGTGAGATTTCAAAGCCCAGAATCCAGACATTAAGAAGGGGGAATATGACTGCCCAAGGAGTAAAAGTGTTTTGTTAAAAATAGAACAGCCTATTTCTGATCGATGACGAGGCTAGGAACATAAGAGCAGTGAACCCACCAGTCTGCGATCCTCCCACTTGACAAAAAGCTCGTTCCACAATTGCTGCCAAGACCACTGAACCTGGGTGCCATTTGCAAGATTAAAAGAAGACACTGCGGTGCTACATCTACTTGCCCCATCTGTGGTTCACCCAAGACCTCAGAATTTGATGGTTTTTTTAATAGGAGAGATTTATTTGAAGACATATTACAGCATATAAAACTACGTAAAGACTTAATTTCCACTCAAACACTGGTAGATTTGATATAATTCATAATAAAAAAAACTTTTTAAAATTTTATTTTATGTATTTTGAGAAAGGGGAGAGGGACAGAGAGAATCCCAAGTAGGCTCCATATTGTCAGCTCAGAGCCTGATGTGGGGCTCGATCCCACGAACTGTGAGATCATGACCTGAGCCGAAATCAAGAGTCAGATTCTTAACCGACTGAGCCACCCAGGTATCCCTCTCACCACTCTTATTTAACATTGTATCAGAAGACCTAGTAACTGTAAGAAGGCTAAGAAAAAAAAAGGCATGCGGATGGGAAAGGAAGAAATAAAACTGTCCCTATTTGTAGATGACATGATTATATATTTAGAAAAGTCTAAGAAATCCATAGATTTCCTAGAACTAATAAATGAATTCAGCAAGTTTGTATAACATAAGAGCAACATGTACAAATAAATCACATGTCTACATACTAACAATAAATATAAGGAAACCAAAATTAAAAACAATATGATTTACAGTCAGTTCATAGAAAATGAATTACTCACGTGAAATCTTAACAAAATACGCATAAAATCTGTTTGCTGAAAATTACAAAATTCTGATGAAGAAAAAGTCAAAGAAGACCAAATAAATGCAGAGACATACTGTGTTCATAGATCAGAACACTCAACATAGTAAATATGGCAATTCTTTCCAAACTATTACCCAAGTTTAACACAATTCATGTCAAAGTCCCACCAGGAGTTTTGTTTTATTTTAATTTTTTCAATTTATTTTTGACAGAGAGAAAGACAGAGCATGAGCAGGGGAGGGACAGAGAGAGAGAGGGAGACAGAATCTGAAGCATGCTCCAGGCTCTGTGCTGTCAGCACAGAGCCCGATGTGGGGCTCGAACCCACAGACCACAAGATCATGACCTGAGCTGAAGTCGGACACTCAACTGACTGAGCCATCCAGGCGCCCCAGGAGTTTTTTTTTTTGTTAACATAGACAAGATTATTCTAAAATTTACATGGAGAGGCAAAGGAACTAGCATAACTAAAACATTCGTGAAGAAGAATAAAGTGGCAGAAATCAGTCTACCTGATTTCAAGACATTGTATGCCTTAGTCAAAAAATCAAAACTATAGGGGCACTGGTGTGGCTCAGTTGGTTAATCATCCAACTATTGATTTTGACTCAGGTCACGATCCCACAATTTGTGGGATGAAGCCCTGCATTGGGCTCTGTGCTGACAGTGTGGATCCTTCTCGGGATTCTCTCTCCCTCTCTCTCTCTGACCCTCCCCTGCTTGCGCTCTCTCTCTCTCTCTCTCTCTCTCTCTCTCTCCCTCCCCCCTCTCAAAATAAATAAATAAAAACTTTTAGAATATATCCTGCACCAAAGTAGTACATTTGTTACAATCAATGAACCTACATTGACACATTATTTTCACCCAAAGTCCTTAGTTTACATTGGGAGTCCATCTTGGTGTTTTACATTCTGTGGTTTTGGACATGTATCTACCATTATAATGTCATATCGAATAGTTTCATTGCCCTAAGAATACTCTGCATTCTGCCTATTCATCCCTCCTCCTCCCTTCCTGGCAACCACTGATCTTTTGCCTTTTCTAGAATGTTGCATGGTTGGAATCATACAGTAACAACGTTTTTTGGATTGGCTTCTTTCACTTAGCAATATGCATGTAAGGTTTCTCCATGTCTTTTCATGGCTTGATAGCCCATTTCTTTTTGGCACTAAATAATATTCCATTATCTGTATGTACCACAGTTTATTTGTACACTCACTTACTGAAGGACATCTTGGTTGCTTTCAAGTTTGGGCAAGTATAAATAAAGCTGCTACAAATATCTTTATGCAAGATTTTGTGTGGACATAACTTTTCAATTTATTTGGGTAAATACCAAGGAGCCCTATTGCTGGATTACATGCTAAGAGTATGTTTAGTCTTATAAGAAACTATCAAACTATCATCCAAAGTGGCTGTAACATTTTGCATTCTCACCAGCAATGAATAAGAGTCCCTGTTGCACCATAACCTTGCCAGCATTTGGTGTTGGTTGTCAGTGTTTGGATTTTTATCATTCTAATAGGTCCCTGGTGGTATCTCATTGTTTCAATTTGCATTTCCCTAATGACATATGATCATAACCAGGTTTTCATATGCTTTTTTTTGCCATGTATGATCTTCTTTGCTGAACAGTCTGTTCAGATCTCTTGCTCATTTCTTCATTGGGTTATTCATTTCTTACTGTGGAGTTTTAAGGGTTCTTTGTATATTTTGTTGTTTTTTGTCTGTTCTTTGTATATTTTGGGTAGCAATTATTTCTGATATACATCCTTTACAGAGATTTTCTCCCAATTTATGGCTTGGCTTCTCATTCTCTTGAAAATAGCCTTTTCTATTATTTTTTTTAATGGTCATTTATTTTTGAGAGCAGAGACAGAGCGTGAGTTGGGTAGGGGCAGAGAGAGAGGGAGACACAGAATCTGAAGCAGGCTCCAGGCTCTGAGCTGTCAGCGCAGAGCCTGATGAGGGGCTAGAATTCACAAACCATGAGATCATGAGCGGAGCCGAAGTTGGACTTAGCCACCCAGGCACCCCTTGAAGATAGCCTTTTCAACAAGTGATGCTATAGTTATTTGCCATCCTTTGACACACACACACAAACACACACACACACACACACACACACACACACACACGACTTGACTTATACCTCACACTTTATTAAAAAAATGAACTCAAAATAGAATATAGATTTAAATATAAAGTATAAAACTATAAAGCTTTTATTTTTTAAATGTTTATTTATTTTTGAGAGCATGAGCAGGGGAGGGGCAGAGAGAGAGGGAGAGAAAGACACACAGAATCTGAAGCAGGCTCCAGGCTCTGAACTGTCAGCACAAAGCCCGATGCGGGGCTCGAACCCACCGACGGCGAGATCATGGCCTGAGCTGAAGTTGGCCGCTTAACCGACTGAGCCACCCAGGGGTCCCTAAATTCCTCTAAATTAGTATTTAAACATGTAAATTCCTTTCCCACATTCTTCTGTGTATATTTTACAGCTATTTTCTTTGTGGTTACCATGGGGGTTACATTTAATACCCTAAAAGTTAAAACATTCCAATTTGAATTTATACCAGTTTACCTTCAGTAACACCCAAAAACTCTCTGCTCCTTTTAACAGCTAGCTCTGTTCTTACCCTTTTCTGTGACTGATATCAAACAAATTATATGTATACACATCATATGTAGTAGTTACTTTTTTTGCTATAATTGTTGATACAAGCAATAAACTGCTTAAATCTCCAGAGAATTAACTAAGTGAAAAAAGCCAATCCTAAAGGTTATATACTGTATGATTCCATTTATACATTCTTGAAATGACAAAATTATAGAAATGAAGAACACAGATCAGTTGTCTGAAGTTAAGGAGACGGTGAAAAAGAGGTGCCTGGATGGTTCAGTTGGTTAAGTGGCTGACTTCAGCTCAGGTCATGATCTCACAGTTCTTGAGTTTGAGCCCCACATCAGGCTCTCTGCTGTCAATGCAAAGCTTGCTCCGGATCCTCTGTCTCCCTCTCTACTCCTCCACGCACTCTCTCTCTCTCTCTCTCTCTCTCCCAAAACTAAAAATTTTAAAAATTAAAAAAATTAAAAAAAAACAAGGAGCACACCTGGGTGGCTCTGTTGGTTGAGCGTCCAACTCCTGATTTTGGCTCAGGTCATGATCTCATGCCTTGTGATTTCAAGCCCCACATAGGGCCCTCTGCTGTTAGTGAGGAACCTACTTCAGATCCTCTGTCTCCCTCTCTCTCTCTGCCCCTACCCCACTCTCACACATCCTCTCTCAAAAACAAATAAACATTAAAAAAAAAAAAAAAAGGAAAGGATGAAAGAATAGGGAAGTGAGTGTGGCTTTAACACACAACATGAGGGATCCCTATGGTGATGGAAATGTTCTGTGTCTTGACTATCAATGTCAATGTCTTGTTGGTGATATTGCATTATACTTGGGCAAGATATTACAATGGGGGAAACAGGGTAATTGGTACACTGGATCTTTCTGCATTGTTTCTTGCAACTGCATGTGAATCTATAGTTATCTCAACATAAAAAGTTTAATTTTACAAATACTAGAAACTGTTATTATAAAATGTTATTGTTTATCAATTCTGTAATCATTTGTTAATTCTGTGTGATGGTTACATCAACACTAATAGCATGTTATAATAGCATTAAGAAAAACACAACCAGGGGCACCTGGCTGGCTCAGTCAGCTTAGCGTTTGATTCTTGATTTGGGCTCGGGTCATGACCTAATAAATTGGTGGGTTGGAGCCCTGCGTTGGAGGCTGACAGTGTGGAGCCTCTTTGGGATTCTCTCTCCCTTTCTCTCTCTGCCCCTCTCCTGTTCATGATCTCTCTCTCTCTCAAAAATAAATAAACATTAAAAAAAAAAAAAAAGGTTGAGAACATTAGACCAGAGTGTGGAAAATAAGCATTAGGACACACTGCTGGTGAGACTGTAATTGGCATGAAGTTTGAAAGGGCAATTTTGTGACTTCATCAAAAAACTATGTCCTATAGTAATGCTCTTTTAGAAAATGAACGTGAGTATTTATTGCAGCAATAAATGTAAGAGCAAATAGTAGGGGAAAAGAAATCTTAACCACTTTCATCAGAGAAATGGTTTAAAAATAAGGTACTGTATGAGCAAAGATTACATTATATTGTTACTGTTAAGAAAAAGGAGATCAAGACTTACAATGAGGGGGAAATGTCAACAGATTGCCATTAAACTTCCCTCCACAGGGCCAAACGAAATAACAAAGAGAAGCCGAAGTAGAGAGAAAACCTCCAACTTCTATGAAACCTTGACGATGCACACAGTCATAAACTGCTGCCACAATACACTGGACTATGGATCAAATCCAGGAAGGACACGAAGGGCAGACTCAGACCTCTGTTCATTTCACACTGCGCGCAGAGACCTCCAAAACGGGGCGACCCTGGCCCAAGACCCCAATACTCCTTTACTAGCGGGCCCCTGGGACACCGAACCACCTTCGGAGAGAAGTCATCAGGGCAGTGCTCCGGCAGCAACACTCGCGTGGATGATGTCCGGTACTGATGAGAGTGCGGGGGGGTGGATACCGGGGACCATACAGACCAGGGTAGACCAGATTTACCAATGGATGGGTTTCAGGTGGCAAAGACGTGGTAAAATGAGACCTCAGCTTTTTGCTGTTGTTTTTGTACTTTAACTTTTTTTTGCAAGATAAGTTGGTGCACTGTTTGTGTCACTTTTTAAAGTTCAGTTTTTAAAAATAGAAGAAAGCCCAGAGTGTCGGATGCAATCCCGAGGAAAGTCAGGAATCCTCGGTTTCAATCCTGTATCTGCTCGTTATTCACTGCGACCGCAACCAAACTGCGTTACTTGGAGCATCTGTAAAAATTTTATAAACACTAGTAGTCGCCCCGCCGCCAGGGCGATTAACAAAAAAAAAGGTTTCAATTCTTGGGCCGTAATTCGGAAGCAGGCAAAAGCTGCTCCCCAATCGGGTACTGCCTCGCCGCGGCCGCGGGGTATCTAGGGATTTGTAGTCCAGCCAGTCGAACTCGCTGTCCCGGCAGGCCCCGCGGCGGCGGCAGGGCTACGTGGCGCCGCGGGCTGCGACTGCGCCGGCAGGTGGAGCAAGATGGCTGCGGAGCAGGGCGTGAGGGTCGTCGGGCCCCGGCCCGGAGGGGGACTGGGAAGGGTGATTCGGGCCCTCGTGCTGCTTCTGTGTTTTGTGGCCCGCGGAGGCGCGCTTTACTTCCACATCGGGGAGACCGAAAAGAAGTGCTTTATTGAGGAGATCCCGGACGAGACCATGGTTATAGGTGCGGGCGGAGGGGGAGAGTTTGGAACAAGACCTTGGTCTTGGGGCGGGGGGTGCGGGAGAGTCACCTCTTCCAGAAAGGGGAGCAGCTGGTCTCGCCGCGTGCTGGCGTGGGCCGACTCCGCGCCACCTCGCGCTCATCTGACCTGGATTCGCCCCACTTCCCTCCAGGAAACTACCGGACGCAGCTGTATGACAAGCAGCGGGAGGAGTACCAGCCGGCCACCCCCGGGCTCGGCATGTTCGTGGAGGTGAAGGACCCAGAGGACAAGGTGAGCCGACCCCAAAGCCCGCGGAGCCCTCCGCCCTGCGCTTAGGCGCCAGACCAGGCAGGTGCTGGTACTTCCCCTCCTAGTTGCCGCATCTGCTGAACTGCTGAAGACAGTTGGGTGTTGTGAGAAGATCGCGCCCGGCTTTGCGCTCTAGGCCAAGCTCGGGCTGCTGCAGTGCTAGCGGCTCCTCTCAACCTCTTACCGACTGCTGCGTGACTCTGCCAAGTCACTGAGCTTCCCTGAGCCGGTTTCCTGGTCTGTGAAATGGAAACTCACCTATCTTACAGGTGTGGTTGGTGCCTTAATTGTGGTGCTGGCAGTCAAAGAATTTTGTCAACTCTGACGCTGTGGCATCCAGACTTTAAGGTTTCACAGGACAGAGTGCTTTCCAAAACGAAGAAGCAACTGTTAATTTCACCAGATAAGGGTATTAAAGGAAAGCAAAAGAAAAAAAAAAATCATTGATTGTCACTTTTCATTAAAAAAAAAAAAAAAAACCACACACAAAACAGAGTTGAAATGGCAGGAGCTCTGAATAAAGAGCCCTTTCCAACCGCAGGCCCACATCAGCTTCATTTTAGATTCTTCACCCCTGCCCCCAGAAGTTCTCAGATAAGCTTTGGCAACTACCGCCGAGCAGCTTTGGAGCTTTTAGTGTGTGGGGTGCCTATGTCTCTGTTGGCTAACTTTTGAGGCTCAGAGAGCCTTAAGACTTCTTTCCTTCCAGCCCCATCCTTTCTATAACACTCACTGAAGGCTTTTGTCTCCAGGTGATCCTGGCCCGGCAGTATGGCTCTGAAGGCAGGTTCACTTTCACCTCTCATACCCCCGGCGAACACCAGATCTGTCTTCACTCCAATTCCACCAAGTTCTCCCTTTTTGCTGGAGGCATGCTGGTGAGTGGACCCACATGGGGCTCGTAGCTTTCAACCTCTAAACCCTGGTGGGGCCTGGAGACTGGCGGTGCTTTGGGTGTGAGATGAGTGTGTCGGATTTTGTGTCTCCTAATAATTTTGGGTTTCCGCTGAACATCTGGGCACAGTCCCTGAACTCCTTGTATGTGCCTTGGTCCAAGTGTCAGCCAAGTTTATTCATGCCTGTTTGCCTAGAGCCCCATAGGGCTGGACACTGTGGAGGCCTCAGCACTGGACGAAATGCACAAATGAAGGAAGGTAGGGGGACTAGCTGTCAGTGCCTAGCAGGAAGATGGAGCAGGGCTGCCCGATTTCTTTTCTCTCCCTTGTCTGTCCCCAGAGAGTTCACCTGGACATCCAGGTGGGTGAACACGCCAACGACTATGCAGAAATTGCCGCCAAAGACAAGTTGAGTGAGCTGCAGCTACGAGTGAGACAGCTGGTGGAGCAAGTGGAGCAGATCCAGAAAGAGCAGAACTACCAACGGGTATGTGGTTGGGCCAGGAGCTCCTGGGTGGGCTTCTTCCCAGAAGCCTTCCCCTGGCTCAGCCAGGAGTGGCATGTGTGTCAGATTCATTATGAAAGCCAGGGGACTTAACTGTGCCGCTTTGCAAGTCTAAAAGGTGGGGTGGGGATCACTAACTCCAGTGTGTAACCAAGGAGACAGGCTCTTGAGAGGCCATCATTGCTCTAAATCCCAGTTACATGTACACAGTGACAGAGCGGGAATTGATATTAATACCTTGGGTGTTATTTCCATGGCTCCAGGTGCTTCCAGGACCAGCTATTTCAAACTCATTTGTGTCCGGGAGCCAAGCGGTACCATGAATGAATCTGTGACCATAAGGACTGTTGTGTGTCTAATCCTCAGTGGCCTTGGTTAATTGTCAACCCAGGGTAGCCTTGCAGATAGATACGCTACCCTGGCTTTTAAGAGGAGCTAGAGATCCAAGTGTTTTGATGTGAATTTTTACCAGGTTTTAACTATTGGCAAAACACATCCAGCCACTGGGCCACCAGTTTGCAACTTGTGCCCACAATCCTCGAGGAGCAGTTGGGGAAGACCTGGGCAGAGAGCTTAGAGCACGTGCACTCCTGAGTGCTATAGGGCAGCTCTGTCTGATAGGGTAATACTACTGGCACTTCACCTCCCCTCCCCCCCGCCCTCCCTCCCCCCACTGGCTCTAGGAGAGGACCAGGGGAGGACTGTACCTGACACATGAGCAGACAGAGGTTGGTTGGTTGGTTTGAAGTAGGCTGCATGCCCAATGTGGAGCTTCAACCCCAAGAGTTGCATGCTCTACCAGCTGAGCCAGCCAGGCACCCCCAAGCAAACAGACTTAAATGAGTGGGTTCCTGGAGGTCATCTGGCTGGGGAGGATGAATGCAGTCCCCAGGTGGGGTCTCTGGCTCTTTGCAGACACTTGATTGGAACCTGGGCATAGCTCCTTGATTCTGGGGCATCCTCTGCAAAGGGAACCCAGCAGTTAGAGTGGCGCCAGGTGGTGCCCAGCAAACTTAAGCTCCTCTTCCGCTCTCCCCTCCCACAGTGGCGAGAGGAGCGTTTCCGGCAGACCAGCGAGAGCACCAACCAGCGGGTGCTGTGGTGGTCCATTCTGCAGACCCTCATCCTCGTAGCCATCGGCGTCTGGCAGATGCGACACCTCAAGAGCTTCTTTGAAGCGAAGAAGCTGGTGTAGCCAGCTCACAGGCCATCCTTCCTCCCGGGCTGGGGGAGAAAGGGCCTCCTGGAACTGATTTCTCTCTAGCAGGAGGACTGGTTCCGAGCCATGGATGTCTGGAGGGGAAAGGGGCTACAGGCACCCCAGGCACAAGTTTAGGGCAGGAGCTTGGCTGGCTAATACTGAGCAGGTGGTGGGGCAATGCCTGTCCCCTCCCCTGGGCTCTAAGCCCTTTGCAGTAATCACCCAGGGTCTGGTGAAGCCACTGGGAGCCCCATTGGCACCTCAGAATCACAGTGTTACTGATCAGGGATGTGAGGCTGTTGTCTGGGGTGGCTGGGGAGGGGGGAGTGGGTAGGCACGCCAGTCTTTTTTCTGTCTTCCTTTGCTAACTTGGGATTTGAGCAGGTTGGGGTGTGGCCGTGATTCCCTGCCGCCCTGGGAACCTCACTGTACCCTCCTTGGGCCTAGACCCAGACTGCAGATCCAGGGTATGTGTGTCAATGGAGGGTGGGGTTGAGGGGGTTGCAGTGTGGGAAACTAGCCCTGAGGTTGACCTCAGCTTCTCAACATGGTTGTCCTTTTGGGGGCTTGAGGAACTGGGGTCAGGCCAGGCAGAGGCCTTGGTGCTGGCTGGGGATGGGGCCTGCAAAGTCTTAGTTACTGATTTCATTTTCAACAAGTCTAGGTTTGTTACATTGGTTTCCCAATAAAAAATAAAAAAATTCGCTTGTCCCACATAAAGTGACTGTGCCACCGAGGTGCTCAGGGAATGTCAGTTCTTCTATGCAAAGCACTTAACATTCCAAGATGAATACCCACCTGTGAAGTTCATTCTTTCCCTCCCCTCAATACCTTTCTGTAGCAGGGGATAGTGGGTTTGCCCAAGAGCATAAAACAAGTGAATGGTGGGGGGTTGGTGCCTTGTTCAGGAAGGTAGTGTGCATTGAACAGAAGAGCACTGCGGGTTTGGGAAGGACAGAAATCCTTGGGCTGGCGGGGATGAGGATGTAGATGGTCTTAACCAACAGAATGGGATTTCAGGAGGACCTTGAAGGAGAAGGATTCGGATGTAAGAAGGCAGAGCAGCCGTGGTTGGAAGCCCTGGCAGATGGCTGGCATGGAGGTGGATGGACATGGTTTCCACTGGAGTTTAGGGAGGGGGCTGAGGAAGCCGTTAAGGGAAGTTGGTTAGGGTTAGAAGAGACTTGCATATTACCCAGTGTTTGACACAGTTTTGGGTACAAGAACCGAAGAAAAATTTGAGGAAGGTGAATCCAGCAGGGTGTGAGAAAGAGACAGGCTGGGGAGGCCAGGCTGTGGACTACTTGAACTGACAAGGGGATATGGTCTGACCTCATACTACCTCCTAGACCTCTTCCACAATAAAAACAAAAAACTTGTTTAGAATACCCTTAGTGTTACAGAAAATTCATGATGTTAGTTCTCCCTATTATTGTCATGCACCAGTATGGTACAAGTGTTCAAGTTAATGAAACAGTATTGATACATTATCTTAGTTTTATTTAAGTAATTCCTACACCCCACATGGGGCTCAAACTCAGGACTCCAAGATCAAGAGTTGCACGCTATTGAGCCAGCCAGGCTCCCAATACGTTATTTTTAACTAAAGCCCATAGAGTATGCAGAGTTTCTTAGCTGTTGCCTAATGCCCTTTTTTCTGTCCCAGGATCCCATCCAGGACAAGTTACATTTCACCCCTCCTTGGCTATGACGGTTTCTCAGACTTGCCTTGTTTTTTATTACCTTGACAGTTTTTAGGAGTACTGTTCAGGTATCTTGTAGAATTCCCTCAATTGGGATTTGTCTGCTGTTTTTCTCATGATTGAACTGGAATTCTGGGTTTTTGAAAGACCATAAAGGTGCCATTCTCATCCCATCATACCAAGGGTGCTTATTATTAACATGATTGTGGGTGTCACTTTAAAACTAATTAGGATTTTTATGTGAAATCTGATTTCTTGAAGCAAATCAGATCTGACGCTAGTGGGGCTTCATTCTGATGTAACAACAATTAGCAAGACTGAAGGGCAGCTGTTCCCCTTTAGAAGGGCTTGTGCTTTCAAAGGTCACAGTCCCACCTCCTTGTTTCCATTATTGGCCTCACCCACTGACTGGTCTCTTCAGGGGATCAGCCTTGCCTTTGTCACCAGCCAAACCTGGGCTGGATTTGCCAAAGTTCTGTTACAGAGTGCAGTGCAATGGCAGAGTTCAGCAGTAAGGTCCTTCTTTGGTCGGTTGTATGCTGGGTTTAAGGGAGAATGGGCGTCGCTGGGGATGATTAATTTCTCACAGTAAAGTCCTTTTGAAAGCACAGTGGTTGAGGCCGTAGATTGTACAAAGTATCTTGGTTTACACCCTGAATTGCCTGTGTCTTCATTTCCTCATTTTTAAAGTGGGCATAGTAAGTACACTGCCCATAAGGACTGAATGAGAGAACAGCAGTAAGCAACTTCGAACAATGACGGGCACATAGTAAGAGCTCAATAGATGTTAGCTATTTATGAGGGAACTTAACATTTTCCGAAGAGCGGAGATCAAGCCTAAGGACTCTGCTGCCGTCTTTTCCCAGGTGGGAGGCTGGCCCAGCCAACTAGGTTCACACTGTGCCAGGACGGATCTAAGAACCCAATCTTCCTCCCCTTCAAACAACCCCACCCAAGTACCCCTCTTCTGTGTAAGGGCCATCGTTTACATAGCGTTGCCTATGTGCCCAGCACTGTGCCAAGTATCCTTGCATGTTACGTTCTCCATTAACCCTCACAGCAACATGTAGCTCAGGAACTATTTATACATGCCAGTGAGGAAAGATGCCAAGAGATTGTGCTTGCCCCCTAAACACAGCCGAACTGGCAGAATCAGGTTTCGAATCCAGTCAGTCTGTCTGCAGTGCTTGGCTCCTAACCACTACGTGGGGTCTGGGCTGAACCCAAGTCGGAGTCCAGAGCTTGGCCTTGCCACCCTCCGATCTTGCTACGGGAGGAAGCATGGACCACCTGGGCCCGAGAAGGGAGGAGGAGGGGGCGGCAGGACGGAGATACAGATCATGCCAGAGCGCTGGAAATCTGGAGTCTAAGTACAGTACCGGCCCAGTGACGTGAGCCCCCTCTGAGGTCTCGGTTTCCCGGGAGAACAAGCAGTTCCCCAGTGGGCAGTTAGCGGTCCGGCGACAGGAGCACTCAAGCGGTCCTCGAACGCGGAACCTTTGAAGCTGCGGCTCCCGGGAGCACACGGCGCGGCTGGAGCGGCGGACCCGGCGGACCGAGGCGGGGCGGACTGGCCGGGGCGGGGCGGGAGGCGGAGGCGCCGCGTAGGCCCGGGAGGCCGGGCCGGCCCGGCTGGGAGCTCGAGTCCCATGCGCCGCCACCTCCCCCCACGATGTTCCCCTCCCGGAGGAAAGCGGCGCAGCTGCCCTGGGAGGACGGCAGGTGAGCGGCGGCGGCCGGCCCGGGCCCCGTCCTCCCGGGTGCCGATCCTTTCCGGGCCGCCCCGCGGAATCTAGGAGCCCGAGGCCGTCGCGTCCCCGGCTGCGGGGCTTTCTGAGGGTCTGTGGTTCTCCCAGTGGGCCACTGGCTCGCTCTGTATACCGGGTCTCTGTCTCTCCGTGTAGGTCTCTGTCTCTACCAGTCTCCGCCACTTCGCGGGTCTGTATTTCTCCGATGACTTCCCTTTGTGAGTTTCTGTCCCTCTGTTTGCGAGTCTGTCCCTCGGTGCGGGTCTCTTTGTGTCTGTGTTTCTCCGCTGGCATCTGTCTTCGTGCGGGTCTCTGACTGCGTTGACCTCTCTCAGTGGATTTCTGTCTTTCTGCCTGCCCCCGGCCTCTGAGGGTCTTTATTCCTTTTCTCTGGTGTCTACTTCCCCCCATCACATCCGTGTAACCTCAGACCCCATCCTCCTTCAGGCTTCCCCATCCTTTGCTGACCGCCCAGAAGAACACACCAGAAAGAATCTCTATGCTAGCCTGGTAGGCCACTGACTGGCACGAACTAGGCACTCCTCACACGTAATGCTGGTTCATTTCCGGTGCAGCTGTACTTGAGTGGGACCTCCTGCATGTGTTAGGTGTGAACTTGATCCAGACCTTAGCTGATGATGTTTTCCTAAACAGTATTGGGGTAGGGGAGTTATTCGGCTTTCTAGATTTGGGAGAACACCCACACTTCATTCGTGAGATGTGCCCCCAAAACTCTTCTCACCCGGGACACACACCCAGATAGTGGGTCTCCGCCCAGTGAATATCACCTCTTCCCCCGTATGTCTCTTAAGTTTGCCAGGTGCCAAAACATTCGGGAACATAGTGGGCAAAAGGCTTGTGTTTGGGGGATTTTGCAGACTTGGTGTTGAAGCAGGAAGACAGGAATGTAATAGGAAGAAAGCCTGGACAGTGTGGAGTCAGCCCTGGGCAGGAATCCTCTTTAACAGCCATGTGACCAGGAACAGATCATTTAATCTTTCTGACCTCAGCTTTTCCATCTCTGAAACAGGGATCATAATATCTACAGGGCTGTATGAGGATTAAAAGAAGCCACGTATGTAACACTCTTGACACTGTGCCTGGCAGGCAGGAGGTATCTACCTTTGCAGTTGGGAGGTGCTGTAACCAGAGCAGCTGATATTCAAACCTGTATCACTAAGATTTATGTAAGGGCAGAAACAAAAGGTAATAGAGGAGAATTTCCATTTCCACATCCCTTTCCATAAACCTTTGGAACATACCTGTGTTCCCAGAAAAAGTTACTGCTGTCAGTTCCTGCTTTTGACACAGGGGTACAAAGGTCCAGGCAACAGATTCAGGCTAGCGTAGCAGTTAAGAGTGCTGGCTCTGGAGCCAGCCCAGCTGGATTTGACTCTGCCTTTTCTAGCCCTGGGCACAAGTTGATGGAGATAAACCTCACTTAGTCGGCCCCTCGGAGCAGGGTGCCCTGGGCCTGGGAGCAGCTGGGACTGCAGTTCTGGAGTTTGCCACCAGGCGGCACCAGGAGTTCTCGGTGTCCGCTGTCCTGAGGAATTGACATTTGGCTCTGAATTCAGTTGCTCAGCCATTTGGGCCCTTAAAGCCCAGAATAAGATTGCCTATGAGAATGTGATCCTGCAAAGGGAAGCTGGGCTGAAGCAATAGCGTGTGACAATGCACGGAATGCCCAATCCATGCCATACCCCTGGATGATGGTCACTGCTTCTTTTCCCAAAGGTGGGAGATTTCCTCATGTCCGTATCCCCGGTCTCCACCCCAGCCCCAGAAAGAACCCAGGGGGCGAGGGAGAATCTGTAGAGGTTCCAGCCTTCCCAGGCCACTGGCAGAATTGGGCTCTGCTCTTGCCCAGCGGAAACCCCCACCACAGGACAATGGGGGGTAAGTCTTAGCTGGCCACCCCTCTGCTGTGTGTGAGACCTGGCTTCAGGGTTGCTGGCTTCCAGGTTGGCAGTTGTGTGTTAGAGAAAGTCAGGAGTTGGTCTGGCTCTGGCGTGTGACTTAAAGCATGCCCTGACTGCTTGAACCCTTCCTGTAACTCACCAAGCAAGCCCTTTGCTGTCTAAACTGTTCTGGGGCCGCAGACAGGAATGGCTTATCTAGGGGGACAACCAGCAGGGACACAAGGGATTACAGAACTCTGAATGCTTCGAAGAAGGAAGGACCAGATACCATGGAGAGAGCATGCGTGTCCGTTTGTGTGCACGTTAAGGGTGGGCAGTGCTGGCCCTGACGTTGGAGTTGAGGTAGAGGGACGTTGCTGGTTATGACATGGGAGTCTGGCTCTGAAGGATCATCAGAGGGCATCTCAGACTGAAGTGGCAGGCTGTGTCAGGGCTGGAGCAGGAAGGAACATGGTGAGTGGCGAAGGTCTGGGTTACCCAGTGTGTGGCACTGGGTGAGTGGTGGGGGCGAGTGCAGCAGAATGTATACTACCTTGTAGCTAACTGGTGACTCCCAAAGGCTATAAAGCAAAGTGCTTTGCAGGTTGTTTCGGGGGGGTAGACTAGAGAGAGCTTCCCTTGTCTTAGGTTCCTCAGCTCCTTCTCTGTCCTCAGCAGAGAAATCTGGTAAATTCCACCTCTCTAAGCCAGACAGCGATCTCTCCCAGCACGACCTCGGTGTCCAAGCGATTCAGATGCACTTCCAGCTTCTAAACGGAGCCTGATTTCCATACCTAGCCCTGATCTTTCTCTCCCTGCCCCATCTCTCCTCCCTTGTCACATGAGCTGCCTCTTGGACTGAAGATTGGAGTCTCATTCAGTGAACAGCGACTGTCAGTTTGGGTCTTGCATTGTTTTGGGGGTAGGTTGGATCTCCCCAGGGTAAACACTGGTCTTTTCCCTGGAACTGATGCCAGGCCCCTGCCTTGAGGACCTTTCTGGTGTGAGAAGCAGGACTGAAGTGAGGGTTTATACTGGGGGTAAACTTACAGAGGAGGAGGACTGGAAGGTGGTGGGTGGGATCTCTAAGGCAGGGCTCCTGCCCTCGGCTCAGGCTCAGACCCTTCAGCCACCGTACTGGAGAACGGCAGGTACCAGAGACCAGGAGTCTCGCCCCTGCCCTCCAGCAGCTCTTGGTCTGACCCGGACTCACTTACAGAAAGTAAGAGGGCGTGAAGGAACTGGGGCAGCTCTGACCCAGGGTTGGAGGGCTTCCTGGAGGTGCAGTGACACCTCCTGAGCCTAGAGCAGTAAGCAGGATTCCGATGTGTGGTAGCAGCATGAACAAAAGTGTTGACGTTGCTTCTGCACTAACTGCCAGGCGCGTGGGGCAGACCAGTCATGTGCACCTTACCAGTGGGGAAGCCAGAGAATGGGTCTGCCAAAGGGCTCCAGCTCCACTCTCCCTTCTGACCCCACCCCTGCTCTTGTCCCAGGTCCAGGTTGCTCCCCAGCAGCCTTCCCCGGAAATGCTCCGTCTTCCACCTCTTCGTTGCCTGTCTCTTACTGGGCTTCCTCTCCCTGCTCTGGCTGCAGCTCAGCTGCTCTGGTGATGTGGCCCGGGCAGCCCGGGGACAAGGGCAGGAGACACCAGGCCCACCCCACTCCTGCCCCCCGGAGCCACCTCCCGAGCACTGGGAAGAAGACGCGTCCTGGGGCCCCCACCGCCTGGCAGTGCTGGTGCCCTTCCGTGAACGCTTCGAGGAGCTGCTGGTCTTTGTGCCCCACATGCACCGCTTCCTAAGCAGGAAGAAGGTCCCGCACCACATCTATGTGCTCAACCAGGTGGATCATTTCAGGTAGGGACGGCCTCGCAACTCGGCCCCCCCTCTCCAAGGCCTCCCCTTGCCCAGGCCCCTCGGCTGCTCCCTCTCCCACTGGGGTCCAGTGCCAGGGGCTCCTCTGGCCTGGGAAAGACCACCCAGCGCAGTGGCGGGAGGGTGGGAACAGTAAACCCCTCTCGCTGGTGTGACGGGAATTTGAGGGGAGGACTGGGGCTAAGGAGAGTCCTGGTGTGATACCCATTTTGAAAGGATCGCCATGGCTGTCGTAGGAGGAATACCTTTTACCAGAACAGGAGAATGGGGCAGGGCTGGGAGGCCTGCTGGGCTGTTGGACGGGAGGGCCTCTTGGCTGTAGGGGAGCAGGGGTGGAGAGATGTGACGAGGAGGAAGCACAGACCGAGCTTTCCAATGGATTAACTGTGGTGATTCGGGAAAGGCAGGGTCAAGGCCACAGCTTTGAAGCTGTTCACAGTCTACTGTTACCCTGGGGTCCTTGCCCTTTACCACGCGCTGCTCCCCTCCGTGAGCCAGTGCGCACATCTCACGCTCCACCTCCACCTCCTTTCCCTCCACCTCGCTCCTCTGGGAGGCAGACCCGAAGGCTCTTGGACCCCGCCAGGCCCTTTAGGCCACAGTACCGCCCAGTCTTCACAGCCGACCCTCCTCGTCCTCACTTTCTCCTCACCCACCTTGGAGTCCACGGTCCATCATTAACATCCGTCATCTCGCACTTCTCACCTCCCTGACCCACCTGCTGCTGGCTGCTCCATGCCTATTCTGGGTCAGCTGGCTGTCCCCCCACCGGCAATGAGCCCTGGCCCAAGAGGGCCCTCTGGCCTGCTGCCTCTCCTCCTCTGAGGCAGCCCGGCACCCTTTCTCCTGTCCCTCTCCTCGTCAGCCGTGGCTGATGACTTTGCTCCCTGTTTGAGAAGTCGAGCCAACAGGAAGAGAGTGAGCCCTCCAGCCTCCGTGCTCACAGACTAGGCTCCCACCATGCTGAGGATGCACTGCCCCAGCCCCTCCAGGGCCAGTTCTTCCGGTCTGGCGCTGGGTCCCCTTCTCGTTCTCCTACTCAAGGACATCGCTTCAGCCATCCACTCCTTTCTCTCCCTCCTGGATTGGTTTCTCCTCCCTTCTGGGGCATTTGCATCAGCAAACATACTGAAATAGCTCCTGTCTAAAAAGAGAAGGAAAAGCCCCCGTGACCCCTTGCCCACCCCTGTCACCTCATTGCTCTGAGCCCCTTCAGAGCAGAACTTTCCTGTCTCCCCTCTCACTCTCTCTGGAACCTGTTCCCCTCAGATGTTTACCCCCCTCCTGACGCTGAAGCAACTCTCACTGATGTCACCAGTGAGCCCACCTCCTTAATCCAAGCACTGTTCTCAGTCTTCCACCGCCAGGTAGCATTGGCCAAGTGGGTTACTTATTCCTCTTGGAAACATCTCCGTTTGACTTCTGAAACAGCACTCCGGTTCTCCTCCTTCCTCACCTCTGCTAAGTCCTTTGCCTGTTCTACCTCACCTCCCTGACCTCTCGACTGGCGCTCTTAGGGCTCAGTCCTTGGGCATCTTCTTTTCCGGCTGCAGTCACTCCCTGGAATGTCATCTGGCCTCGTGGCACTAAACCCCTTTTGTGCCCTGGTGGCCCCCAAGTCTGTGTATTCCCGGCCTAGACCACTCTCCTGACCTCCAGCCCCCTGCGTCTGGGCACCACCCCTCCGTCTGGTGGTCCCGAGCATCCCAAGCTTCACATGATCAGGGCTGAATGTCTGCTTTCCCACCCGCCCTCTTCCCTATTTCAGGAGATGGCAGCTCCTCGCTTCCGGTTGCTCAGGCCAAAAAGCCTTCGAGTCATTGTCACCTCCTCGCTTTCCCTCAGCACACCCCGTCCCTCGGAATGTGTCTCAAATCTGCCCACTTCTCACCACCTCCCTGAGCTAAATCACCATCGTCTCCCACCCAGATGATCGTAGCCTTCCAACCCTGAGCCTCCCTTCTCTTCTCAACACCCCAGCTAGAGTGATCCTGTTAAACTGGAAGTCACAGCACATCCTGGCTCTGCTCTCAGCCCTGCAGGGGCTCCTGCGTGGTACCCGGGGTCACAGCCCAAGCCTGTCAGGGGCCAGTCCCCCACTGGCCTCATCCCTGAAGCCCTCCTGGTCACCCTGCTTGGTCACACAGGTGTCCACTCCTGCCTCGGGCCTTGGCAATTGCCTTCCCCTCTCCTTGGAGACCCACTCCCTCTACCTGCTTCTGGCTCATTCCCTCAGGCCTTCACACGTCACACCATTACCCTGGCCTTCCTGCTGGCCCTGTCTGCAAGAACACCTGCCCCGCCCCCCAGCATGCTCTCCCCTCCTCACCCCGCGCGCGCTTCTCTCCTCCGCGCGCGCTTCTCTCCTCCGTAGCTCTTGCCGTTGGCTGGCTGGTTACATATTCCCTTATTGATTTCTGTTTCCTCTTATCAGAACCTCAGCTCCTCGAGGGCAGGGCTTTGATTTCTCTCCGCCGTAGCCCCAGTGGGCCGGACGGTGTCTGGCACATAGCTGGTAGTCGGTAGACGTCTGTGTGATGAGCAGACGGCAGGCGGGGGGGCAGCCCCACGGGGAAGTCGGCGTCGGGTGGGAAGGCGGCACAGGCGCTGGGGGGGCGGGCGCCACAGAGGACAGGCTGTCACTCAGTTTGGGGAGCGCGACCTCACCGCCCCCCACCCGTGCAGGTTCAACCGGGCGGCCCTCGTCAACGTGGGCTTCCTGGAGAGCAGCAACAGCACGGACTACATCGCCATGCACGACGTGGACCTGCTCCCCCTCAACGAGGAACTGGACTATGGCTTCCCCGAGGCCGGGCCCTTCCACGTGGCCTCCCCGGAGCTGCACCCGCTCTACCACTACAAGACCTACGTGGGCGGCATCCTGCTGCTCTCCAAGCAGCACTACCAGCTGGTGAGGCCGGGGGGCGCCCGCCTGGGGCAGGCATGGGCAGGAGGAGGGACGGTCCCAGGCCCGGCTGATGAGAGGGTCCTGCCCTGACCGGTCAAGGGAGTCCAGGAGCGGGACCGAGCCAGTCAGGGAGGATTCAGCCACAGTAGCGGGAACCCCCTGTGAGCTGGCTTCGGGAGACTCGGGGTTCGTTGGTTCTCAATGGAACAGTCTGAGCTGGCTTCAGGGGTGGCTTGCCAGGCCTCTTAGCGTCACCAAGGACGTCTCTCAGCTCGGCTTTCTCTGGAGTGGATTTGTTCTCAGGCCTATGAGGTGCATGGTGGCTGTCCTGGATGCACGCTGCGTGCACCCAGGCCCGGGTTCAGTGGACGGTGAGGTCTCTTCCCCAGCAGCCGGGACAAGAGTCCCAGAACTGCGCCACCCTGGCTCCTGATTGGCCTGACTTGAGTAGGGGTGGGGGAGAGGGGGCTACCCCTGAGTCCATTGTTGTGGCTGGAGGTGGGGGGGGGGGCGGTGAGGGAGTGAAGGTGGAGGGAGGTTGGGGAGTAGGTGAGGGTGAGGGGAGAGAGTGGGAAGGACTGAGTGGCTTAGACACTGGTCTTTTGCCCTTTTCTTCAGGCTGCGGCTGAAGCCAGCTTTACAGAAATGAAGCCCTGAGTTGGGTGGCTAATAGGTGTCTGTCGCAGGGCCCAGCTGCCCCTCTTCCCACAGGAAGAGACCAGGGCAGAGCCTCCCAGGAGAAAGGGCGGTATCCGGCAGGCAGAAATCAAGCAGGAGTTGGCACTTCTGCCCATTGCCAGTTGCCCTGAAGAGGTGCCTTCCACCAGTCAGCCTTTTTTTTTTTTTTTTAATCTATTTATTCTGAGAGAGAGAGAGAGAGAGAGAGCAGAGGAGGGACAGAGAGAGAGGGAAAGAGAAAGAATCCCAAGCAGACTCTGTGCCATCAGCACGGAGCCCGACACGGGGCTCAAACTCAAAAACTGTGAGATCATGACCTGCGCTGAAACCAGAAGTGACACTCAACCGACTGAGCCCCCCAGGGGCCCCCAGTCAGACATTTTTGAGAAACCAATCGTGTCACACAGACTCAAGGGCCCATGAGAACAGGCAAGGGGCCTGGCATGTGATGGCTGTCCTCCAGTAGCTCAGAGGTTGCGGGAACTATAAGCCTCTGGGTGCACATTAGAACCTCCAGGGGAGGAGGAGGAGAAAGGGGGCTTTGGCCTACTCCTGGGTGGTCAGAGACCAGGGAGCGCCCTGGGAGGATGGGGCAAGTGACTCTCCCTGTCTCTGTGTCAGTGCAACGGGATGTCCAACCGCTTCTGGGGCTGGGGCCGCGAAGATGACGAGTTCTACCGTCGCATCAAAGGGGCCGGGCTGCAGGTAATACTCCCCTCAGGGCTCCCCACCTCTTCAGCATTGGGGCTGCCCCAGGGTTCCCTTCCCTGCCCTCAGATGACATTCCTGGGGCTTAGGGATGACACCCCCAGTTCTGATCTCAGCCTGGCCCCCGATAGGCATACCTCTTCTGCGGAATGGCAGTACAGGCCCCGGCCCGTGGCCCATGGCAGGTGCTGGGACCCCAGAGGACTAGCGGTAAGGACCGGGGCTCCAGGAGGGCGGCCTGACCCAACTTCTTTGGCCTCCTTAGCTTTTCCGCCCCTCGGGAATCACAACTGGGTACAAGACATTTCGCCACCTGCATGACCCAGCCTGGCGGAAGAGGGACCAGAAGCGCATCGCAGCTCAAAAACAGGTGCTGGCTGGTCCCCTGACTGGGGATGGTTAGGTGGTGATGTGGGGAAACAACAGGGCCAAGCGTTTCACCAAGCTCTCCTCCGGCCCAGATGGCCCTGCCCTCCCCTGCGTGGCCCAGGCCAGTCTCTGGGCATTCTGCTTGGGCACTGTGCCCTGTGCTGGTGGCCGCTATGGGCACCTGGCCACGTGGGTAAGCTGAGACCTCAGCGTCCATGCAGGCAGGGAGCAGGGGAGGGACTCAGCTATCGGTGCCAGCGTCCCAGGCGGACCTGTGACACGGGAACCACCGTCCCCCAAACAGCCTCTTCTTTAGGAGCCATATTAGCCCACCTGAACGATCTCAGCCCTCTTGCTTACTGGTGGGGCACAGCTGCGGGCAGCCGGCGGCCTCAAAGCCCTGAGTGCAGGCTCTCTCTCCATGTCCTCCCCAGGAGCAGTTCAAGGTGGACCGGGAGGGAGGCCTGAACACCGTGAAGTACCGTGTGGATTCCCGCACAGCCTTGTCTGTGGGCGGGGCCCCCTGCACTGTTCTCAACATCATGTTGGACTGCGACAAGGCTGCCACCCCCTGGTGCACATTTGGCTGAGCCAGCTGGACAGTAAGGAAGCCTGTGCCCACAGGCCACACTGCTTACTCAGGCTCTGGATAAAGCCTCAGGCCCCAGGGCCCACCTCCCCTAGGATGTGGGGTGGCCTGAAGCAGCGGATCGCAAGCCGCACATTTGCAGCGGCCCAGCCCCCAGAGGTGGGCTTGAGCCAGGACAGGACACACACAGGGTGCCTGGGACGCTGCTAGCAATAAAGAGTGATGGAGAGAGACTGGGACGTGGCTCTCACCTGGGACTGTCCGCCCCGCCTTCCTGCTCGCCCTGCTCTCCCCGTCTTCGCGAGCCCACACCTAAGGGCTTTTCCTTCCCCTGGATGGACGGCCTCATGCCAAGATGCAGTTCTGAAGCCAGGCCGCTGACATGGGTGGCCAGGACAATGCAGAGGGTTAAAACTGCAGGTTTCTGTGCAAGCCCCACAGAAAGGGAACAGCCGAGACCAGCTCCCTCTGGCTATCACCATGTAGGAATGCGGGCCTGGGGTGGGCCAGATCTTCTGAGTTCTCAAAAAGAAACTTGAATTCTGGATTCCTGAGTGAAATCAGTTAGTTTTTAAATGATAGCAGCTAATTGAAACTTCAGAAAAGTGTAGCGGGCCGAACAAATGTGTCATGGACCACCAGTTTGTCACCTGGGGCTGAGCGGAAGGGGACGGGGGAAAAAGATGGCACCTCTCTTAGTTATAAGCTGGTAGGGGGGTAGGGCAGGGCTGGGGACGCCAAGGTCAGGGGAGCCTCAGGTGGGAGAGACGCCGAAGGCCAAGGTTCCTGCCACCTCCCACAGCCCTCCAGGCTTCGCTGCCCTTCTGGGCAGTCTGCCCCCCTCAGGCCGTGGTGGGCTCTGACTCTAGGGTGGGGGTGGCTTCATTCTGCCACACTGAGACAGAACTAGACCCACGGGACCAGACTCGGGGTAGGCAAAATGTGGTGGCAAGGACTTGGTCATAGCTTGAGGGTGGGAGGACCACGTTTCTGAGGCGAGAGGGAGAAGATGAAAGGCAGGAGCATCCTGCAGTGTTCCCCGCATGCGGGCAGATTACCACTGATCACACGATGTCCAGGAGAGGTGAAGGAGGGGAGCCGAGGGAGACCATGGAACTGGGGAGTGACCTTGGAGGAATTATCTGGAGGGAAGCCGGGGGCCAACAAGAGTGGGAGGTGAGGGGCTCTGCAAGGCAGATCATTCCTTCAAGGCATTTGACTGCCAAAGATTTGGGCCAGTGGTCAAAGGAATCTGGGGACTGGTTAAGGGTGGTTTGGTTAACAATAAATAGGACACCCTAAATGCTAGAGGAAGGGATTGAAGTCCCAAAGTTCAGGAGGATGGATTCAACAGCTGTGCTCCAAAATGACTACCCCTCAGAGGGTGATCTCAGTGCTGCTGGGTGCAGTTGTGTGCGTTGCGCACTGCACCACCTGAGCACAGCATAATGGAGTAGTGTATCTGTTCAGATGTACAACAGAGGTTCCATATCCTCAACTGACCTCGCCCAGCAATTCAGCTTCCCTCAGTACAGTGAGGGGCAGATGGACTAATTACAGTGCAGGGGTGCTGGGAGGGGCTTTCTCAACCTTGAGGCCCAAGAGAGGGGAACGAAGCGCTCCCTGTGTGCCAGTCTCTGGACAACCCCAGCTGCATCATCTTGGACTTAACATAGCGTGGAGGCAGAACAGCAGCCTCTTTGGTGTTGGTGTGAATGGATGTGACGTCAAAGCCCCCAGCTCTGCACACTTCTCTCCCTGGCTTGTAGCAAGACCTAAAAGGATGAGGAGACCCTCCTCGCCATCTGCATGGAGGGCATAGAATGAACAGAAGAAAAGCAGAATCCACTGCCTGAGCCTGGACTGGGGCGCAACTCCAACCGTGTGGTCCCCCACCCCCCGTGGTCACTGCCACCACCTCCTTCAAGGAGCCTGTAAGCACCCAGCCCGGGCCTGTTGCAGCCTGAATCCACAGCCTCCCTCCCTCCCCAGCCCAGGCCTCCCCCCGGGGGGTCTCTCCAGGAGAGTAGGAGAGGGCTGAGCGGTGCCTGGCAGGGGGAAGAAGCAGACAGCTCTGCAAATGCCAGAGCACCTTGGTGCTTCCCTGGCTCCATGGAGGGGGACTAACATCCCCGTGTTGCTGGCCAGGGCGTGGATGAGATCAGCCCTGGACGTAGCAATACCTGCCACGGCACTTGTCCAACATGGTGGCTGTAATAGCAACTATAACAAGCAGGCACTAGTCGAGCATTCACCACGTACAGGACTCTTTATGTTGCATTATCTTATGGGGCCTCCCTCTAGCTAAGCTAGGTCCTATTTATTAACCTGTTTTATGGAGGACAATGATGAAGCATAGAGAGATAAGTAGCTTGCCAGGGTCAGAGAGGTGATACATGATGGAGCTTGGGATCTGAACCCCACGACCGTGGCTTCGGAGCCAGATTCCTTCATCCCTGGCCTGTACAGTAGGTGCCAATGCACAGAGGCTCCTTCCCTTCCAGACCTTCCCTCCTCCTCTTCCCAGCTGGGGAGGGCTGATGGGGAGGGCTGACCAACGAGATCTGGTACCTCTCCCCACCCTGGGACAAAAGCAGAGCCTTGGGGGAGAGACAGAGTGTCTGCCCCATGCATCCTCTGCCTGGAGTAAGATGGAGATTTGGCTGCTGGAGTGGTCCCTTGGGGCATCAGCAGGATCCACAGCATGGCACTGTGTCTGAGGAATATACTTGGGGCTTTGGGAAGGCATCCCCAAGGAGGCGGGGTCTTGCTGGCGGAGTCATTGCAGTCATGATGGGAAGGGTTCCAGAGGGATCAGCAAGTGCGAGGCAGAGACACCGGGGCAGTGTGTCACGCTGAGGGGCTTGGAAGCAATTTGGGGTGTCCCTGGTACCCCAATACAGTATAGGAGTCAGAGGAGGTGGGCGGCAGAGGAAAGCTTAAGGTGATCCATGAGGATCTGTGAAGGCCACGCTGAGCACCGCGTACATTATTCCGCAGGTGCAGGAGTTTCCAAGCAGGGGAGGGTCTGAGCAAGGAGACAGTTATGGTTAGGTCTCTGTTACAGAAAGATCCTTGGGTGCTGGTGCAGGGGGTTGGAGGATGGAGTCTGGAGGGAGCACTTAGGCTGAATAAGAGAGGATGAATCCTGGGGCGCCTGGGGGGCTCAGTTGGTTGAGCATCGGACTCTTGATTTCAGCTCAGGTCATGATCCCCCATTTCATAAGTTTGAGCACGGCTGTGCTGACAGTGCAAAGCCCGCTTGGGATTCTCTCTCTCTATCCCTTCTCCCTCTCTCTCTCAAAATAAGTTTTTAAAAAAATTAATCTAAAAAAGGGATGATGAAGCCAGACTAAGCCCTTCCTTCATGGAGGGTCTGCCTCCCCGCACACTCTTTCCCAAAAGGCCAAATGGAGATCTCTAGCCCTGTTGCCCTCTCAGCCCTCATGCCTTGAGGGCTTTTTTGTTGTTGTTGTTTTTGTTTTTGTTTTTGTTTTTGTTTTAAAGGACAAACCAAAGGAAAGCAACTTCATTTTCAGCTTCCTCCCAGAAAGGGTTTGAGGAGGTCCGTCACTCCCACCTTCACAACAGGAACAAACCAGAAAGCAACCACTTTTCTTGAACCCAGCAGAGAAGTGACGCAAACTGCCACCCTCCAAATCTGGACAGACTGGCAAATACAGCCGAGATCGGCTAACCTAGAGCAAAGCTGCTGGGGCCACAGTTTGGTAGGGGTACTTTTGTTGTAATTTTGACCAATCGGTGAAGGCTGAGGAGCGTGGCCAAGAGCCAAGGAAAGTCCCCTCCTGTCTTTAGCAGAAGAGAGGGGAAAGTAACCATTTAAAAATACACCCTGGGGCACCTGGGTGGGTCCGTAGGTTGGGTGGCAGACTTTATCTCAGGTAGTAATCTCACAGTTTATGAGTTCAAGCCCCGCATCAGGCTCTGTGCTGACAGCTCAGAGCCTGGAGGCTGCTTCAGATTCTGTGTCTCCCTCTCTCTCTCTGCCCCTCCCCTGCTCTCTCTCTCTCTCTTTCTCTCGCAAAAAAAAAAAAAAAAAAAAAAAAAAAAAAAATTAAAAAATGTTTAAAAACATAGCCAGAGCAGTCTCCCTGACAAAAGCCTGCTCTCCAGAGCCTTATTTTTCTCACGGGAGGGTGGGGCTAAGGACAGTTACCCAACTGCAGTTCCTACTAGCTTTTCTGCCTCATCCAAGGAAGAGGGGACAAAGCTGAGACACCTGTGAATGTCACAGCCCAGAGACACAGACCCACCAGAATACTGAGATTTCATCATAAAATTATAAAATGCTTTCCCTTTCCTTAACCCCTTGCCACCAAGTCAATAAGCCTCCAGTATGACAATAGCAAGTTACAGCTGAAAGAGCTTCAGGGCGCAGACTGCTTTTAGAAAGTTCTTGGAGAGGAGCTCCTGGGTGGTTCAGTTGGTTGAGTGTCTGACTCTCAATTTTGGCCCAGGTCATGATCCCAGGGTCATGGGATCAAGCCCCAAATCACACTCAGCTTGCAGCCTGCTTGAGATCCTCTCTCCCTCACTCTCTCTCTCAAAAATAAAAAATAGGGCACCTGGGTGGCTCAGTCGGTTAAGTGTTCAACTTCGGCTCAAGTCATGATCTCATGGTTTATGAGTTCAAGCCCAGCATGGGGCTCACTGTTGGCAGCTCAGAGCCTGGAGCCTGCTGCGCACCCTCTGTCTCCCAAGCTCTCTCTGCCCCTCCCCCACCTGCACTCTTTCTCTGTCTCTCAAAAATAAACATTTTTAAAAATCTTTAAAAAGTAATACAATAAAATAAAAAATTTAAAAGACAACATAAATTTTTTTTAAAAAGATAAAAAGCTCTTGGAGAAAGTCAAAGACTGCAGAGGGAAAGAAACAAACAAGGACACTAGAAGAACTTAAAGCCACTGGCACCTAAAGCTACAGTTAAACATCAAACCAGTCCGAATCCTAGCCTCACATTAAATGTCTATATCAGTCCCTTTACCCAACAAATCCTGCATTTCAAGCCATGCTAAAAGTCAAGAAAGAAAGAAAGAAAGAAAGAAAGAAAGAAAGAAAGAAAGAAAGAAAGAAAAGAAAAGAAAAGAAAAGAAAAGAAAAGAAAAGAAAAGAAAAAAAAAAGAAAAAAAAAGAAAAGAAAAGAAAAGAAAAGAAAGAAAAAACAGACTGAAGACGAGAGCAAGAATCAGCACCAAACTCAGATATGACACAGATTTTGGAATCCTCAGGACATTTAAAATAACTATGACTCCTATGTGAAGGGCTTGGGATATTGCGATTTATCAGAAGTATATATACATTTGGGGAGCACCTGGGTGGCTCAGTGAATTAAGCGTCCTACTTCGGCTCAGGTCATGATCTCGCAGTTCGTGAGTTCAAGCCCCATGTTGGGCTCAGCACTGTCAGTGCTTGGGATTCTCTCTCTCTCTCTCTCTCTCTCTCTCTCTCTGCCCCTCTCCCGCTTGTTCACACGCACATGCGCATGCATGCAAACTCTCAAAATAAATAAACTTAAAAAAAAAAAGAAATATACATATTCAGATGACCAAAAGATATTTCTTCTCAAATATCTGGCCTTCGTTCCATGGTTCCTGGCTCACACAGCTCATAAAAACCTTTGGCATTTCCTGAGTAATAAGAGGATTGGGACCATCTTTTGTTGTAATATTTGGTCTCTTGTCCTCAAGAGCTCCTGAAATCTCTCGAGGAGCCATAAATGTAAAATAAACCCCTTTCCACTACAACTAGGTTTATGTGGCACCTTGGTTTTCTTTTAAGAGTTTTATCATTTTTGCCCTTAAATTAAGGTCTGCGGTCCATTTTAATTTTTGCATAATGGTCTGAGGTAGGGGTCCAACGTCATTCTTTTGCATACGGACATCCAGTTTTCCCAGCGTCGGTGTGTTGAAAAGACTATTCTTTCCGCCATTTAATTGTCTTGGCTGACAACTGTTGAAAATCAATTGACCCTAGAGGTAAGACTCTATTTCTGGACTCCCAATTCTATATGTCTGTCCTCATGCCAGTGCTGTTCTGTTCTGATTATTGTAGCTTTATAGTACGTTTTAAAATTGGGAAGTGTGAGTCCTCCAGCTGCGTTCTTTGCAAGATTGTTTTAGCTATTTTGGGTCCCTGGCATCCATGCGGATTCTAGGATCAGTTTATCAATTTCAGAGGCCTGGGGGAAGAAGTGGAATTTTGATAGGAGTAACACTGATTCTGTAGGTCAATTTGGAGAACTGCCATCTTAACAATATTGAGCATTCAATCCACAAATACAGGGTATGTTTCCATTTGTCCATATCGTCTTTAATTTCTTTTTTTTTTAAGTTTTTATTTATTTATTTTGAGAGAAAGAGTGAGCACACGCGAGCAGGGAAGGGGCAGAGAGAGAGAGAGAGAGGATCCCAAGCAGGCTCTGAGCTGTCAGCACAGAGCTGGATGCAGGGCTCGAACTCACCAACCGCAAGATCATGACTGAGCCGAAATCAAGGGTCAGATGCATAACCCACTGAGCCACCCAGGTGCCCCTCTCCTTCTTTCTCTCTTAATGCCCCCTCAACCCCTTCCCCCAATCAGTCTAAAGGTTTGATAATTTTGGTAGTCCTTTCAAAGAACCAAGGTTTGGCTCCATTGATGTTCTCAATTTTTCTATTCTTTATATCCTTAATTTTGACTCTAATCCTAATTATCGCCTTCCTCCTGCTCACTTTGGATATCTCACTCTTCTTTTTCCAGTGTCTTCATGTACAAAGTTAGGTTATTGATTTGAAATATTTTCCTTTATTAATATTTATTGTTTACAGCTATAGGTTTCCCTGGAGCTGTGTGTTGGCTACAACCATAAATGTTGGCATGTTACATTTTCTCTTCCATTCATCTCAAACTGTGTTCTAGTTTCTCTTGTGATTTCTTCTCTGGCTAATTGGTTATATAAGCATGTGTTATTTAATTTGTGAAATCTCCAAATCCCCTTCTGTTATTAATTTCTAATTTCCCTCTATAGTGGTCAGAGAAGGTGCTTTCCAGTATACTGGCCTCGCACACGGTCTCCTCCAGAGAAGTTTCCACATGTACTTGAGAAGAATGTATACTCTGCTATTGTTGGGTGATTCTGTACTGTTTTCATTTTTTTTTTTGACACTTAAAAAAAATAATGTCTATCCAAATTAAGTTCACCCCTTTCCAGATATTTATAAATTATCAGACTCACTTGTCATACAAGGATTAACCCAAGGTGGCTGGTAAAACCAGATGGGTCCTGTTCAAAAAGTTCTCTACGAATTGCAGGAATATCATTGAGGATGGCCATCTCTCACATGTAGGGGACTTTAATGCACACTGCAGGCTTTCTGACCTTGGGTGAATTGCTTAATCTCCATCTGCAAAATGGAGATTTTCCTCATCTCAAAAATGCATTACCTGCTTTGCAACAAGGCTTTGAGTATTACGAACGCTGCATGGAGACCCATGTCAATGTCTGGCATGTGGTAATGCTCAATAAACAGTAGCTATAGTCACTATTAAGCCTGTTTATGTGCATCCCATCTAGTTTAATAAGTAGAACACCATAAGCTAGATATTGTAAGATAATGGCATTATTAAATCTGTATTTCCTTCCTTCCTAAATTAGACATTATAGGAAAAACTGAGACTATAGTTAAGTGACTTGCTTCAGTTATCTACCCTGAGAGTGAGGGCCTGAACTGAATTCAACTTTAGTTTATTTGATTGGAAAGCCAATTTTCCTGCCTCTGTGGGGAAAATGTTTTCCTCTATTTGTTGTTGTTGTTGTTGGGGTCGTGGTGGTTTTTGTTGTTGTTGTTTGCATTTGGAGGTTGAGAGCATAACGAAAGAAACTTGAATCAGGCTAAGCTGAATTATTAGGGAATAAATAATAAGGAAGCAGAGCCCACAATGTTTTTTCAAAGGTTTATTTTATTCACCCAGTGCTCATCACGACAAGTGCCCTCCTTGGTCCCCATCACCTATTCCCCCCATCCCCTCCATTTCTGGTAACCTCCACTTCACTCCCTTCTGGTAACCATCAGTTTGTTCTCTCTAGGTAAGACTCTGTTATCGTGTTTCATTTCTCTGTGTGTTTCTCCCCCTTTGCTCATCTGTTTTGTTCCTTAAATTCCACATATGAGTGAAATCATACGGTATTTTTTCCCTTAGCATTATACTCTCTAGGTCCATCCATGTTGTTGCAAATGGCAAGGTTTTATTCCTTTTTTATGGCGAAAAACATTCCATTGTATGTATCTACCGCATCTTCTTTATCCATTCATCAATGGACGTGATGGACATTTGGGTTCTCTCCACACTTTGGCTATTGTTGATAATGCTGCTATAAACATTCGGTGGACATATCCCTTCACAGGTGTATTTTTGTAGCCTCTGCCTAAATACCTAGTAGTGCAATTGCTGGATTGTAGGGTAGGTCTATTTTTAACTTTTTGAGGAAATTCCATCCTGTTTTCCAGAGTGGCTGCTACCATACTGTTTTGATGACTACAGCTTTTAATATAGCTTGAAGTCCAGAATTATGATGCCTCCAGTTTTGCTTTTCTTTTTCAAGATTGCTTTGGCCCTTCAGGGTCTTTTGTGGTTCCGTACAAATTTTAGGGCTGTTTGTTCTTTCTAGTTCTGTGAAAACTGCTATTGGTGTTTTGATAGGGATTGCTTTAAATGTGTAGATTGCTTCGGGCAGTATGGACATTGTAACAATATTTGTTCTTCCAATCCATCAGCATGGAGTATCTTTCCATTTCTTTGCATCATCTTCAATTTCTTTAATCAGTTTTTGATAGTTTTCAGAGTATGGGTCTTTCATATCTTTGGTTAGATTTATTCCTAGGTACCTTATTACTTTTGGTGTACTTGTAAATGGGATTGTTTTCTTAATTTTTGTGTCTGCTGCTTCATTTTTGGTGTATAGAAATACAACAGATTTCTTGGGGCGCCTGGGTGGCTCAGTTGGTTGAGCATCCAACTTCGGCTCAGGTCATAATCTCATGGTCTGTGGGTTTGAGCCCCGCGTCGGGCTCTGTGCTGACAGCTCAGAGCCTGGAGCCTGCTTTGGATTCTGTATCTCCTTCTCTCTCTGCCCCTCCCCTGCTCATGCTCTGTCTCTCTCTCTCTCTCTCTCTCTCTCTCTCTCTCTGTCAAAAATAAACATTTAAAAAATTAAAAAAAATACAACAGATTTCTGTACAGTGATTTTGTATCCTGCAACTTTACTGAGTTTGTTTATTAGTTTTTTGGTGGAGTGTTTCGAGTTTTCTATATATGGTATCATGTCATCTATGTATAGTAACAAGTTTCACTTTTACCAACTGGGATGCCTTTTATTTCTTTTTGTTGTCTGATTTGCTGTGGCTAGGACTTCCAGTACTGTGTTAAATAAAAGTGGTGAGAGTGGACATCCTTGTCTTGTTCCTGACCTTAGGGGAAACGCTCTCAGTTTTTCCCCCATTGAGAATGACATTAGCTGGGAGTTTTTCATATAAGGCTTTTATTATGTTGATGTACGTTTCCTCTAAACCTACTTTGTTAGGTATTTTTATCATGAATGGATGTGCTTTGTCAAATGTTTTTTCTGTGTCTATTGAAATGATCACATGATTCTTATCCTTTCTTTTATTAATGTGGTGTAACATATTGATTGCTTGGTGAATATTAAACTACCCTTGCAGCCCAGGAATAAATCCCACTTAATTTTGGTGAGTGATTCTTTTTTGTTTTTTAATGTTTATTTATTTTTGAGAGATAGAGACAGAGCATGAGAGGGGGAAGGTCAGAGAGAGAGGGAGACACAGAAGCCGAAGCAGGCTCCAGGCTCTGAGCTGTCAGCACAGAGCCCGATGTAGGGCTCGAACTCACAAACCGTAAGATCATAACCTGAGCTGAAGTCGGATGCTTAATCAGCTAAGCCACTCAGGCACCCCAGTGAATGTATTATTGGATTCAGTTTGCTAGCATTTTATTGAGAACTTTTGCATCCATGTTCATCAGGGATAATAGCGTATAGTTAGTTCTCTTTTTTGTGTGGTGTCTTTATCTGGTTTTGGTATCAGGGTAATGCTGGCCTTATAGAATGAATTTGGAAGTTTTCCTTCCGCTTCTGTTTTTTGGAAGAGTTTGGAAGAATAGGTATGAACTCTTCTTTAAATGTTTGGTAGAATTCACTTGGTCCTGGGCTTTTGTTTGTTGGGAGTTTTTTGATTACTGATTCAATTTCTTTGCTGATAATCTGTTCAAATTTTCTACATCTTCCTGAGAGCCCACAATTTTTATGAATTCTCATTCCAGAGACTTCCAGAGGCCATTATAACTCCAACTAACCTTCTAATGCAGATTTAAAAAAGGGCATGTGGTAATTACTTATCCTCAGTAATTAGTAAAGGCACTTCAGTAGGTAGAGTAAAGAAGATGAATTACTGAAAGAAATTATTTCCATGAGGGTCTCGGACTTCAAGCAATTCTTCACCTACTACAGATCTACCAGCATTGACCTTGGCCCAAAGGCCTCCTTTGAATCAGCCCCAGTGAAAGTGCTTGTGTAACTCACGGATGAGCATTTCTCAACCTGGGGTGACTTTGTTTCTGGAGGAACATTTGACAAAATCTGAAGACATGTTTGTTGTCATAACCATGGGGATGCGACTGGCATCTAGTGGGAATATGCCAGGGATGCTGTTCAATGCCCTGTCACGCACAGCACAGTCCCCACAACGAAGAGTCATCTGGCCCAAAATGTTAGTAGTGCTGAGTAGTGTAGAACCCCAGCCTCACCATTCACTAGCTGTGTGGCTTCCTTCCCTTTCCAAGCTTCCGTCTCCAAATCCAGAAAGTTAAATAGCATGATGTAACTATGAAGTACCTAGCACAGATAATAGGTGCTCAGTTTAATTACCTTTGACAGGGGCACCTGGGTGGCTCAGTAAGTTAAGCAGCCGACTTTGGCTCAGATCAGGTCATGATCTTGCAGTTCAGGACTTTGAGCCCCATGTTGGGCTCTATGCTGACAGCTCAGAGCCTGGAGCCTGCTTCGGATTCTGTGTCTCCCTCTCTCTCTGCCCCTCCCCTGCTTGCAATGTGTCTCTCTCCCTCTCAAAAATAAATACACATTAAAAATTTTTGTTAATTACTTTTGACATATCCTAGGACACAGGGTGATTTACTGTTCCTGAAAAATGAGAAAGCATTTTTTTAATTAATTAATTTATTTTTTTAATGTATATCCAAGTTAGTTAGCCTATAGTGCAACAATGATTTCAGGAGTAGATTCCTTAGTGCCCCTTTACCATTTAGCCCATTCCCCCTCCCACACCCCCTCCAGTAACCCTCTGTTTGTTCTCCATATTTAAGAGTCTCTTATGTTTTGTCCCCCTCCTTGTTTTTATATGATTTTTGCTTCTCTTCCCTTATGTTCATCTGTTTTGTGTCTTAAAGTCCTTATATGAGTGAGGTCATATGATATTTGTCTTTCTCTGACTGACTAATTTCACTTAGCATAATACCCTCCAGTTCCATCCACATAGTTGCAAATGGCAAGATTTCATTCTTTTTGATTGCTGAGTAATACTCCATTGTATATACCTACCACATCTTCTTTATCCAGTCATCCATCGATGGACATTTGGGCTCTTTCCATACTTTGGCTAGTGTTGATAGTATGCTATAAACATGGGGTGCATGTGCCCCTTCGAAACAGCACACCTGTATCCCTTGGATAAATGCCTTGTGGTGCAGTTGCTGGGTCGTAGGGTAGTTCTATTTTTTGTTTTTTGAGGAACCTCCATCCTGTTTTCCAGAGTGGCTGCACCAGCTTGCATTCCCACCAGCAATGCAAAAGAGATCCTCTTTCTCTGCATCCTCGCCAACATCTGTTGTTGTCTGAGTTGTTAATGTGAGCCATTCTGACAGGTGTGAGGTGGTATGTCATTGTGGTTTTGATTTGTGTTTCCCAGATGATAAGTGATGTTGAGCATTTTTTCATGTGTTGGTTGGCCATCTGGATGTCTTCTTTGGAGAAGTGTCTATTCATGTCTTTTGCCCATTTCTTCACTGGATTATTTGTTTTTTGGGTGTTGAGTTTGATAAGTTCTTTATAGATTTTGGATACTAACCCTTTATCTGATATGTCGTTTACAACTATCTTCTCCCATTCCGTCACTTGCCTTTTCATTTTGCTGATTGTTTCCTTCGCTGTGCAGAAGCTTTTTATTTTGATGAGGTCCCAATAGTTCATTTTTGCTTTGGTTTCCCTTGCCTCCAGAGACATGTTGAGTAAGAAGTTGTGCGGCCAAGGTTAAAGAGGTTTTGCCTGCTTTCTCCTTGATGATTTTGATGGCTTCCTGTCTTACATTGAGGTCTTTCATCCATTTTGAGTTTATTTTTGTGTATGGTGTAAGAAAGTGGTCCAGGTTCATTTTTCTACATGTTGGTGTCCAATTTCCCCAGCACCATTTGCTGAAGAGACTGTCTTTATTCCATTGAATATTCTCTCCTGCTTTGTGAAAGATTAGTTAATCTTAGGTTTGTGGGTCCATTTCTGGGTTCTATATTCTGTTCCATTGATCTGAGTGTCTGTTCTTGTGCCAGTACCATATTGTCTTGATGATTAAAGCTTTGTAGTATAGCTTGAAGTCCGGGATTGTGATGCTTTCTGGTTCGGTTTCTTTTTCAAGATTGCTTTGGCTATTCGGGGTCTTTTCTGGTTCCATACAAATTTTAGGATTGCTTGTTCTAGCTCTGTGAAGAATACTGGTGTTATTTTGATAGGTATTGCATCGAATATGTAGATTGCTTTGGGTAGTATTGACATTTTAACAATATTTGTTCTTCCTATCAAAGAATATGGAATCTTTTTCCATTTTTTTGTGTCTTCTTCAATTTATTTCATAAGCTTTCTATAGTTTTCAGTGTATAGATTTTTCAACTCTTTGGTTAAATTTATTCCTAGGTATTTTATGGGTTTTGGTGCAATTGCAAATGTGATCGATTCCTTGATTTCTCTTTCTGTCGCTTCATTGTTGGTGTATAAGAATGCAACCGATTTCTGTACATTGATTTTATATCCTGCCACTTTGCTGAATTAATGGATCAGTTCTAGCAGTTTTTTGGTGGTATCTTTTGAGTTTTCCATATAGAGTATCATGTCATCTGCGAAGAGTGAAAGTTTGACCGCCTCCTGGCTGATTTGGATGCCTTTTATTTCTTTGTGTTGTCTGATTGCAGAGGCTAAGACTTCCAATACTATGTTGAATAACAGTGGCGAGAGTGGACATCCCTGTCTTGTTCCTGACCTTAGAGGGAAAAGTTGCCCCTTTAAGGATGTTTCCCCATTGAGGATGATATTGGCGTTGGGTCGTTTATATATGGCTTTTATGATCTTGAGGTATGATCCTTATATCCCTACTTTCTTAAGGGTTTTTATCAAGAAAGGATGCTGTATTTTGTCAAATGCTTTCTCTGCATCTATTGAGAGGATCATATGGTTCTTGTCCTTTCTTTTATTGATGTGATGAATCACATTGATTGTTTTGCAGATATTAAACCAGCCCTGCATCCTAGGTAAATCCACTTGGTCATGGTAAATAATTTTTTAATGTATTATTGGATCCGATTGGCTAATATCTTGTTGAGGATTTTTGCATCCATGTTCATCAGGGAAATTGGTCTATAGTTCTCCTTTTCAGTGGGGTCTCTGTCTGGTTTTGGAATCAAGGTAATGCTGGCTTCATTGAAAGAGTTTGGAAGTTTTCCTTCCATTTCTATTTTTTGGAACAGCTTCAAGAGAATAGGTTACATGTCAAGAGACTTGTTAACGCTTCCTTAAATGTTTGGTAGAACTCCCCTGGAAAGCCATCTGCCTCTGGACTCTTTTTGGGGGGAGATTTTTTTATTACTAATTCAATTTCTTTACTAGTTATGTGTCTGTTCAAATTTTCTATTTCTTCCTGTTTCAGTTTTGGTAGTTTATATGTTTCTAGGAATTTGTCCATTTCTTCCAGATTGCCCATTTTATTGGTGTATAATTGCTCATAATACTCTCTTATTATTGTTTTTATTTCTGCTGTGTTGGTTGTGATCTCTCCTCTTTCATTCTTGATTTTATTTATTTGGGTCTTTCCTTTTTCTTTTTGATCAAACTGGCTAGTGGCTTTTCAATTTTGTTAATTCTTTCAAAGAACCAGCTTCCGGTTTCATTGATTTGTTCTACTGCTTTTTTGGTTTTGATAGCATTTATTTCTGCTCTAATCTTTTTTATTTCCTGTCTTCTGCTCGTTTTGGTTTTATTTGCTGTTATTTTTCCATCTTTTTAAGGTGTAGGGTTAGGTTGTGTATCTGAGACCTTTCTTCCTTCTTTAGGAAGGCCTGGATTGCTATATAACTCCCTCTTATAACTGCCTTTGCTGTGTCCCAGAGGTTTTGGCCTTGGTGTTATTATTTTCATTGGCTTCTATGTACTTTTTAATTTCTTCTTTAACTTCTTGGTTAGCCCATTAATTCTTTAGTAGGATGTTCTTTAGTCTCCAAGTATTTCTTATCTTTCCAAATTTTTTCTTGTGGTTGATTTTGAGTTTCATAGTGTTGTGGTCTGAAAATATGCACGGTATGATCTTGATCTTTTTGTACTTGTTGAGGGCTGATTTGTGTCCTAGTATGTGATCTATTCTGGAGAACATTCCATGTGCACTGGAGAAGAATGTATATTGTTTAGGAGCTTTAGGATGAAATGTTCTGAATGTATCTGTTAAGTCCATCTGGTCCAGTGTGTCATTCAAAGCCTTTGTTTCCTTGTTGTTTTCTGTTTAGAGTATCTGTCCATTGTTGTAAGTGGGGTGTTGAAGCCCCCTACTATGATGGTATTATTATCAATGGGTTTGTGATTAATTAATTTATATGTTTGGGTGCTACCACGTTTGGAGCAGAAATGTTTACAACTGTTAGGTCTTCTTGGTGGATAGACCCCTTAATTATGATATAATGCCCTTCTTCATCTCTTGTTACAGTCTTTATTTTGAACTGTAGATTGTCTGATATAAGTATGGCTACTCTGGCTTTCTTTTGTTGACCATTAGCATGATAGATGGTTCTCCATCCCCTTACTTTCAGTCTGAAGGTGTCTTTAGGTCTAAAGTGGGTCTCTTGTAAACAGCAGACAGATGGATCTTGTTTTCTTATCCATTCTGTTACCCTATCTCTTTTGATTGGAGCATTTAGTCCATTGACATTTAGAGTGAGTACTGAAAGATATGAGTTTATTGCCATTATGTTTCTTGTAGAGTTGGAGTTTCTGGTGGTGTTCTCTGGTCCTTTCTAGTTTTTGTTGCTTTTGGTCTTTTTTTTCCCATCTTTTCTCCCCTCAGAGAGTCCCCCTTAAAATTTCTTGCAGGGCTGGTTTAGTGGTCATGAACTCCTTTAATTTTTGTTTGTCTGGGAAACTTTTAATCTCTCCTTCTATTTTGAATGGCAGCCTTGCTGTATAAAGAACTCTTGGCTGCATATTTTTCTGATTCAGCACATCGAATATCTCCTGCCACTCCCTTCTGGCCTGCCAAGTTTCTGTGAATAGGTCTGCCACAAATTTGATCTGTCTTCCCTTTTAGGTTAAGAACTTTTTTCCCTTAGTGTTTTCATGATTCTTTCCTTGACTGAGTATTTTGTGAATTTGACTATGATATGCCTTGTTGATGGTTGGATTTTGTTGAATCTTATGGGAGTCCTCTGTGCTTCCTGGATTTTGATGTCTGTGTCTTTCCCCAGGTTAGGAAAGTTTTCCACTATGATTTGCTCACATAATCCTTCTACCCCTTTTTCTCTCTCTTCATCTTCTGGGGTCCCTATGATTCTGATGTTGTTCCTTTTTAATGAGTCACTGATTTCTCTAATTCTTAAATTGTGCTCTTTTGCCTTAATCTCCCTCTTTTTTTCTGCTTCATTATTCTCCATAAGTTTGTCCTCCATATCACTGATTTACTGCTCTGCCTCATCCATCTTTGCCACCATGGCATCCATTCGAAATTGTAGCTCAGGTATAGTATTTTTTATTTCATCCTGACTAGCTTTTACTTCTTTTATCTATGCAGAGAGGGATTCTAATCTATTTTCAACCCCAGCTAGTATTCTTATTATCGTGATTCTAAATTCTAGTTCAGACATCTTGCTTGTATCTGGGTTGATAAGGTCCCTGACTGAAATTTCTTCCTGATCTTTCTTATGGGGTTAATTCCTTCATTTCATCACTTTGAAGGAAGAAAAGGAATTAATAAGGTAAAAAAATTTTTAATTAAAAACAACACACACACACACACACACACACACACACAAATCAAATAGATGATGCTAGATCCTAGGTGTGTTTTGGTCTGGTTATTGAAAGGAGCTTGATAGATTAGAGAAAAAAGGGGGGAGGGGAAAAAAGAAAAAAAGGAAAACGTTTGAAAATTTGAGAAAATGAATACAATGAAATAGAATAAAATGAAATGATGGAAGTAAAATAGAATTTGAAAATGTACAAAAAAGTAAAAAATATAGTAGAAAAAATTTTTAATAAAAATTGAAAATAAAAATAAATTTTTTGTCTTTCTGTATTCAAGAAAAAAAAAAGAAATGACAAAGAAAAAAGATAGAAAGAAAATTGAATAGATGGACCAGCAAACAGACTGAAGTACAATTGAAATTACATCGTTTTCCCCTAGAAGTCAAACTATTAAGTACTTTATAGTCCGTAAACTAAGCAGGCAGAGAGACCTGTGGTGTTCCTCAAGAGCGAGGTTGGCCCAGTTAGGCAGGGCTTAGTGTAACAACTCCGTTATCCACTAGATGGCGCTGCTAGCCTACTGGGGTGGAGTGTTGTGGCGCTCTTAGGTGCATATGCGCATGCGCGGGAATGGTGAAAATGGCGTCACCCAGCTACCTGGTCTCTAGTATCGAATTCTGTTCTCCCAGATCAGCAATCGAGCACCTGTCCTTTGTCTCTGGCTTCTGTCCACTCCCTGCTTTTACACTGTCTGTGACCAAGCTGTCAGGTTGCCAGGCGGCACCTACCTCCTGAGTTTTATCTCAGATGCAGCTATTTTCCCTGACCCCTCACTTCTGAGGGACCGCGGCTCTGACCTGTTCGCCCCTCTGCAGGAGGGTCTCACCGAGCAATGGCCAGGTGCTGGCCACACCAAGGAACGTTCACAGGACTGTAGTGCTGCCGATGCCCAGAGACTGTGGCTGGGTGCCAGACCGTCCCAGAAAAAGTTCACGTGATCTTGTAGCATCAGCGTTTCAGGGACTATGGAAAATCATAACACACATCTGGCACCAGGCTTCACCCCCAGCAACCTTGTTCCAGCACCAGAGAATGTGGCCATTCTCTGGGGTCTGCGGGGACCAGGTGGCTTCAACAGTCTCTACCAAATGTCCTTCCAGCAGTGGAACTCCTTTTCCCTGTGTGGCCAGAGAACCTCCCAGACCTCACTCTGCTCCTGGGGATTTGCCCTTCCCACCAGAGCACCACCAGGTATTGAGCTGTGGAGTTGCAGACTCTGTGCTCCCCCAGTTTACAGTCTTAATGGAATTTAAACCCTCTCCTTTCTCCTTTCTCCCTCTTTAGTTCAGTTCTGTGGCTGTTTCCACTTTTCAACATTCTCTCTAGCTGCTTTCCGGTGGTGGGGGGGTGTTTTTCCCATATTCTCCCCATCTCTGTCCTCTCTCTGCATGCAAAAACAGCCCCCTGCCCTCCGTGGCTTCTCTCTTCCCCAATTCACCTCTCTGCACCGTGTACCTGCTGAGTTCTGTGGTCAGGTTGTGCAGATTGTTGTGTTAAGCCTCAAATCAGTTTTTTAGGTGTGCAGACTGGTTTAGTGTTGGTCTGGCTGTATTTCATGGATGCGAAACCAAGAAAGCATTTTTTAAGATGTATTTTCTTGCGTCCAAGCACAGCTTCTGCTAGTCAAGGTACTATCACAGCTGTGGGGAATTTTTTTAAGCGTATGTATGTATGTATGTATGTATTTAAGCAACCTCTACCCCCAACATGGGGCTTGAACTCACAACCTCAAGATCAAGAGTCACATGCTCTTCTGACTGAGCCAGCCAGGCACCCCAAAGCTGCAGAGAATTAAAGTGTATAGACACTTCTTTTTTTCTCACCCAGAATAGCTCAGAGCCAGCACACTCCTCTATTGACTTACACAATTTGGATGAGCCAAGCACAAAAGGGAAGACATTGCTAAGTTTGGCTCAGATGACTAGGGAAATTCTGAGATCAGAACATGAGCTATTTCTGACTTTTAGGTCCGAACCCGGACCTCTACTTTTAGGGGATTGTTTTGTACATTCTCATGAGTAATAACAGCAACTACGACGTTTCAGTGACTGGGCACCAGGAGACCCCTCACTTTGTAGATGGGGAAACAGGTTCAGGGAGGATAAGGTCCCTACCACTAGTGAGTGATGGGAGGCTGGGATTCCAGTCCAGTCTCTACACTTTTCTTTCTTTCTTTCTTTCTTTCTTTCTTTCTTTCTTTCTTTCTTTCAAGTTTATTTACTTATTTTGAGAGACAAGGCACATACATGTGTGTAAGAGTGGGGAGAGGCAAAGAGAAGGAGAGAGAGAATCCCCAGCAGGCTCCACACTGACAGTGCAGTGCCCGACGCAGGGCTTGAATCCACAAACCACGAGATCATGACCTGAGCCCAAGTCAGATGTTTAACTGACTGGGCCACCCAGACGCCCCTACCCTTTACTCTTTTAAATAAAAAGGACACTTCTCCAGGTGTCCCCCTGACTCTGTACTTTTCAACCAACCCATGTACCTCCTGTAAAGTACCCCAGCAACCAAGGATGGCAGAACCTCTAAGGGGGCACCACGTGTTCCAGACCTGCTTATGTCCTACCTATCCCAGTTCTGATCCTGTTTGCTTCTGGCTCTCGACTATTTTCTTTATTGAAAGAGAAGGAGCGGGGCGCCTGGGTGGCGCAGTCGGTTAAGCGTCCGACTTCAGCCAGGTCATGATCTCGCGGTCTGTGAGTTCGAGCCCCGCGTCCAGCTCTGGGCTGATGGCTCGGAGCCTGGAGCCTGTTTCGGATTCTGTGTCTCCCTCTCTCTCTGCCCCTCCCCCGTTCATGCTCTGTCTCTCTCTGTCCCAAAAATAAATAAACGTTGAAAAAAAAATTTTTTTTTAAAAAGAAAGAGAAGGAGCAGTGTGCCTGGTGGTTCAGTCAGTTGGACATGGGACTCTTGATTTCAGCTCAGAATTTGTAGGATCGAGCCCCACATCAGGCTCTGAGCTGGCAGCATGGAGCCTGCTTGGAATTCTCTCTCCCTCTCCCTCTCTCTCTGCTCTTACCCCACTTGCTGTCTATCTCTCTCTCTCTCAAAATAAGTAAGTAAACATTAAAAAAAAAGCCCTTTTCTCTGACTGTGGCCTGCCCTTCATTGTCATTTGAAATTTCTTCATGAAAAGCAGACCCAGTGAGAGTCTTCTACAAGCTGAATCCTGAGTCTTAAGCAAGTGGGTAACTCAGTTATCTAAAATGCTTGAAGGTGTAGCAAAAATCATACTGGGAGGCCTAAAGTATGTCCCACCTCGGGGGCTCGGGACTGGGAAATCACACAACCTGTGTGAAGACCCTCCGACCTTCAGTGGAAAAGGTACATTGCAGGGGCACTTGGGTGGCTCAGTTGGTTAAGTGTCTGACTTGATTTCAGCTCAGGTCATGATCTCATGGTTTGTGGAATCGAGCACCACATTGGGCTCTGTGTTGACAGCTCAGAACCTGCTTGGGATTCTCTCTCTCCCTCTCTCTCTGCCCCTCCTTGGCTCTCTCTTTCAAAACTCAATAAATAAACATGAAACAAAAAGGTATAGTGCACAACTTGTGTATCGGCCCCTCAACACCCTTCTTCCTTCCACCTTTCACAACATCCAGGATTTCTTTTAGGGATGCACCCTCTACTCTCAGTCTTGTGGTTTGAGTTGAGTTGACCCCACGGTCAGCTTCAGGGATAGGCTCTGATCAGTCCGAGCTAATCTGTATATGCTATTGACCCGGCCACCAAGATGGATTCAGATGAAGCATTATCACCTAATTTGGGCAAACGATTTGTGATATGCTTGTTCTTGGCTTTGGGGAAAGAAGCTTCTCTCTTCTGTGACAGTGAATAGAGACAGTCCCTCTGCCTCTGGATGGCATTGTGTGAGCATATGTCATGGTCGCTTTCTGCAGGCCATTTCTAGATGCAGAATATGGAGCTCATGAGTTGTGCAGAGGCTGACAAAGGAAAGGGCAGTGGGAAAGCTTCAGTGACCAGGAGGCATGAAGAGGTCTCCCCAGACCTGACTGGACAAGCACCAGGCACTTTGGTCAGCCTTTATTACTCCCTAAGACCAGGTGGAATGTGGAGCACTGAGGGTTACAATTTGAAGTTGTTTCCACATTCCTAGAGGAGAGGGCTAATTATATTTTTAAATTTTTAGTGTTTTTTTAATTTATTTTTTAAAGCTTTATTACATTTTACTTTACTATTGTTTTTTTTTTAGTTTGTTGGGGTTTTTTTAGTTTTTTTAATGTTTATTTATTTTTGAGAGAGAGAGACAGAGCTCCAGGCTCTGAGCTGTCAGCACAGGGCCCGACATGGGGCCCGAACTCAAAAACCATGAGATCATGACCAGAGCCAAAGTTAGAGGCTTACCCAACTGAGCCACCCAGGGACCCCGAAGGCTAATTCTTTGTGGTGGCAAGAAGATGATACAATTTGCTGTGAAAATATACAGAATTTTTAAATACTTAAAGATTTTATTTTTTTAAGTTTATTTATTTATTTTGACAGAGAGAGGGAGAGAGAGAGTGCCTGAGGGAGGGGCAGAGAGAGGAGGAGAGAGAATCCCAAGCCCCGATGTGGGGCTCCATCTCCTGAACCATGAGATCACGACCTGAGCCGAAATCAAGAGTCAGACTTTCAACCAACTGAGCCACCCAGGCACCCCTTTAAAAAGATTTTTTTTAATAAATAAATAAATAAATAGGTCTCTGTCAGTGCAGAGCCCGCTTGGGATTGTCTCTCTCCTCTCTCTCTGCCCCTCCCCTGCTTGCTCTCTTTCTCAAAAATAAATAAATAAATAAGTTTTTTCGATGTTTATTTACTTTTGACAGAGAGAAGCAAACGCGAGCAGGGGAGGGGCAGAGAGAGGCGGAGACACAGAATCTGAAGCAAGCTCCAGGCTCTGAGCTGTCAGCACAGAGCCTGACGTGGGGCTCAAACCCACAAACTGTGAGATAGTGACCTGAGCCGAAGTCGGATGATCCACCAACTGAGCAACCCCGGTGCCCCCCACCCCAAAAAAAGGCAAGGCAAACACAAAGTCCCTACTTTCCGGGGCTTGCATTCTTGCCGGGGGGAGAGAGGACTTGAACACAGTCTGATTTCAGGGAGTGACAGCTGGTTTATCCAGCTCTGATAAGCCAGGTTGATGAAGTGGAGAATAGAATAATAGGACTGGGGCTGCCTCTAGGTGGTGGGTTAGGCCAGACCTTCTCTTCCCACCAGGATCTGAAGCCAGATAGTAGCAGCTTTGAGACAGGATCATTAAAAATTTGTAGGCACAGGGTTAAACTCCTATGGAGGGTGGGGAGCAGGAGCGGGTGCTGGGGGAGAGGGGTGGGTGGCAGCGGAATTCTCACCCCAGCTGCTGCCCAACTTGGTGGAGAGGAAGGTGTGGGCACAACTTGTTAATGAGTGTGGAGCTCGGGGCCTCTTACAGACAGCTTGCTCAGCGTGCCTGAATCAACCGTCTTTATTCCCCTTTCCCTCAAGCTACAAAGAACACCTAAAAAAGTCACAGGGCCAGCTCCTTTCTACCTCCCTGGAGAAGTCCGAGGAAGTTTCTTTAGGAGGCATCAGGAGGAGAGCTTGTTTTGAGTATCATCCCTGTGTTAATTACAATTCTCGTTCCCCAGGAATAGGACACAGAGGAACAGCTTCTGCTCTCTATTTATGCACAGTCCCACTGAAGGCACATTGCAATGTTTTTGCTTATAAAAAGTATCTTAATGATTCCTCCAATGTCTTAAAAGATGATGCAGCCAAAAGTTTGCAAGGTAATAAGCTTATTACACTCAAACCAATGACTCCCTTGTGACTGTTTTTCTAGAAGTTCGCATTTAAATTCTACTCTTTTCCTCTGTTGGTCTCAGCCTCTTTTTGGTTAGATATCATTTTGGAAAAGAGAATGGACCTTTAAGATTCAGTGACTTAGGGGCACCTGGATGGCTCAGTCGGTTAAGCATCCAGCTCTTGATTTCAGCTCAGGTCATGATCTCACGGTTTGTGGGATTAAGCCCTGAGTTGGGCTCCATGCTGACAGTGCAGAGCCTGCTAGGGATTCTCTCTCTCCCTTTCTCTCTCTGCCCCTTCCCCACTCTCTCTCTCTCTCTCTAAATAAATAAACTTAAAATTTTCTTTAAAAAATAAAAAATAAAAATAAAATATGGTTCCCCTTTAAGCATCTGGCTCTTGATTTCGGCTCAGGTCGTGATCTCACAGTCATGGGTTCAAGCCCTGTGTCTGGCTCTGTGAAGCCTGCTTAAGATTCTCTCTCTCTCTCACTTTCTCTGCCCCTCCCCTGCTTGTGCTTTCTCTCTCTCTCAAAATAAATAAACAAAACAAAAAAAATATGATTCCCCTTTATAAAACGATCATCAATTGCTCCTGGTCATCTATAAGATCAATTTCGGGGCACCTGGGTGGCGCAGTCGGTTAAGCGTCCGACTTCAGCCAGGTCACGATCTCGCGGTCCGTGAGTTCGAGCCCCGCGTCGGGCTCTGGGCTGATGGCTCAGAGCCTGGAGCCTGTTTCCGATTCTGTGTCTCCCTCTCTCTCTGCCCCTTCCCCGTTCATGCTCTGTCTCTCTCTGTCCCAAAAATAAATAAACGTTGAAAAAAAAAATATTTAAAAAAAAAAAATAAAAAAAAAAAAAGATCAATTTCAAACTCCTTAGCCCAGCTTTTGATGATCACTCCTAGTACAGTATGAACACAGACATCTGAACTCATGGTACACTTTGTCTCTCTTTTGGCATTTAGCCTAGAGTCTTCATTTGAGCTCTAATAAAGAAAACAAAGTATAGGGGCGCGTGGGTGGCTCAGTTGGTTGAGCATCCGACTTCAGCTCATATCATGATCTGGGAGTTCATGGGTTCAAGTCCCACATAGGGCTGGCTGCTGTCAGCGTGGAGCCTGCTTTGGATTCTCTGTCCCCCTCTCTCTCTGCCCCTCCTCCACTTGCACTCTCTGTCCCAAAAATAAACCTTTAAAAAAAAGAAAGAGAGAATGAACTACAGCTACCATTTGTGTATAGGTGCCAGGTTCTCAGAGGACACCGCTTGCTGTGTTTCCTGTGATCCACGGTCGGAGTCTCAACTTTGAGTCCAGAACTCAGGAATGGCTTCAAACGGGTAAACGAGACACCAAAACAGTAGTTTATAGTGAACAGTTAACAAATTTCTTAAAGGAGAGTACCCAGGGAGAGTGTAACGATTCCTGGAAGGCTGCTTGAGCCAGATCGACCCTCAGTGACAAAGGTCATCAGGCCCAGACAGGGTGCCACCACCATCTTACTGCAGGGACAGACCTGCCAGGGACACTCACATGATCTGATTATCTGACTCTGCTTTGCTGAGTATAAATAAGACCCCTTCTTTAAACATTTTTTATAAAATTTATTTTGAGAGAGAGAGAGAGAGCTAAGGAGAGGAGGTAAGGGAGAGAGAAACAGAATCTTAAGCAGGCTCCACATTCAGTGCAGAGCCCAACTCAGAGCTTGATCCCTCGAGCCGTGAGATCATGACCTGAGCCGAAATCAAGACTCAGACGCTCAACCGAGCCACCCAGGTGCCCCTAAGACCCCGTCTTTAAACACAGCTATGCTTTAAGTAAGTCTCAGAATTGATTGGATTTCAATTTTGGCTAAACGCAGAGTTTCTAAGGACACACCTGACCTGTTGGGTTGGATGTTTGCAGATTTCCTCAGGCAGATGCTTCCTAAATGTCTGTAGTAACTAACCTATCCTCATGTGTTCTTCCAAGAATCAGTCTCTACTCTTGGGGTCTTGCCTCAAGTTTGGAGGGTAACTTACTTCACCTCCTTTTTACTGACCATATTGTGTTTGTTTCATATGCCTCCTGGACATGTAAGTTTCTGGAGGAAAGAACTGTATGTAATCCCCCTACTACTCAAACTGTCTCCTTACCACAGCCTTAGTAAATCACACTTGTATTTTAACCTCTCTAGATGATTTGTGCAATTTTTAAAAGTTTATTTATTTATTTTTGAGAGAGAGAGAAATAGAGACAGAGCATGCACAAGTTGGGGAGGGGCGGGAAGAGACGGAAAGAGAATCCCAAGCAGGCTTCTCAATAGTAGAGCAGAGCCGATACCAGGGCTTGATCCCATGAACCACGAGATCATGAGATCATGACCTAAGCCAAAATCAAAAGTCAGATGCTTAACCAACTGAACCACCCAGGTACCCCGATTTGTGCAATTTTTAACTGCTTTACTGGGATATAATTCATTTAAACAGCCATACAATTCACCCACTTAAGGTATACAATTCAGTGGTTTACACGATATTTACAAGGTTGTGCAGCCATTACACAATCTAATTCTAGAATTAGAATTCTCATGCCTCCCAAGAGAAACCCCTTATCTATTAACAGTCACTCCTTCACTTTCCCACCACTGTCCTCCCCAGTCCTTGGCAACAAATAAAATATATTTTGTCTCTCTAGACTTATCTATTCTGTATAGTTCACATAATCACTAGGTCATAAAATATGTGGTTTGGGGGGACTGGCATCTTCCACTTAGCGTAATGTTTTTAAGTTTCATCCACATGGTAACATGTATCAGTACTTTGTTCCTCTTTACAAGCGAATACTATTCTGTTGTATGGACATACCACATTTTGTTTATCCATTCATCCACTGACGGACATATGGGTTCACAGACATAACATAAATAGTGCTGCTGTGACCATGTGTGTACATGTCTATTTGACACTTGTCTTCAATTTCCTGGGAGCGGAACTGCTGGATCAAATGGCAACCCTGTGTTTAACTTTCGGAGGAACTGCCAAACTGTTTGCCAAAGCACCTGCACCATTTTAGATTTTCATCATCAATGTCCAAGGGTTCTAATTTCTCCACATCCTTTACTTATCACACTTGTTCTTATCTGCCTTTTTTTTTAGTTTTTTTTTTTTAGTTTAATTTATTTATTTTTGAGAGAGAGAGAGAGAGAGAGAGAGAGAGAATCCCAAGCAGGCTCCATGCTCAGCATGGAACCTGACACTGGAATTAATTCCACAATCATGACCTGAGCTACATTCAAGAGTCAGATGCTTAACTGACTAAGCCAGCCAGGCAACCCACGCCTTTTTTTATTATAGCCACATCTCAATAGGCATAAAGTGGTATCTCATCATGGGCTTCATTTGTTCCGTAATGACTAATGATGTTGAGTATCTTTTCATGAGCTTACTGGCAGTATGTGTAGCTTCTTTGGAGAAATATCTACCCAGATCCTTTGTTCACTTTTATTTATTCTGTTACTTAAACTTTAGTTAACATACCGTGAAATATTGATTTCAGGAGTAGAATTCAGTGATTCATCACTTCCATATGACACCCAATGCTCATCACAACAAGTGCCCTCCTTAGTACTCATCACCCATCTAGCCCATCCCCCCCATCAACCCTCAGTTTGTTCTCTGTCTTTAAGAGTCTCTTGTCGCTTGTTTCCCTCTCTCCTTTTTTTTCCCCCTTCCCATATGTTCATCTGTTTTTTTTTCCCTTTAATTCCACATAGGAGTGGGATCATATAGTATTTGTCTTTCTCTGACTTATTTCACTTAGCATAATACACTCTAGCTCCATCCACATTGTTGCAAATGCAAGATTTCATTTTTTTTAGCTTATTTATTTATTTTGAGAGAGACAGAGAAAGCGAGAAGGGGAGAAGCAGAGGGAGAGACAGAATCCCAAGCAGGCTCCACACATCAGCACAGAGCCCGATGCAGCGTTGGAACCTGAGCCGAAATTAAAAGTCGGATGCCCAACCAACTGAGCCACCCAGGTGCCCCAAGATTTCATTTTTTGATGGCTAAGTGATATTCCATTGTGTGTGTGTGTGTGTGTAAAAATAAATAAAATAAAATAAAATAAAACTTTAAAAAAGGCAGATAAGAACAAGTGTGATAAGGAAAGGATATATATATATATATAGGTTCATGTATATATATATATGTATATATATATATATATCGCATCTTCTTTATCCATTCGTCGGCTGATAGATGTGTGGACTCTCTCCATAGTTTGGCTATTGTTGATAATGCTGCTGTAAACATTGGGGTGCATGTACCTCTTTGAATCTGTATTTTTGTGTCCTTTGGGTGAATACCTAGTAGTGCAATTGGCGGACTGTAGGGTAGTTCTATTTTTAACTTCTTGGGGAACCTCCATACTGTTCTCCAGAGTCTTTGTACACTTTTTTTTTTTTTTAAGCGGTGGGGAGAAGGAGCAGAGGGCGAGGGAGAGAATCTTAAGCTGAGCTTGAAGCCCAACTGGGGCTTCGATCCCATGACCCTGGAATCATGACCTGAGTCAAAATCAAGAGTCCAGTGCTCAACTGACGGAACCACCCAGGCACCCTGCCCGCTTTTAAATTAGGTTATTTACCAGAGCATCTGGCTGGCTCAGTCAGTAGAACATGCAACTCTTGATCTCAAGGTGGTGAGATCAAGCCCCACATTGTGCACAAAACTTACTTAAAAAATACATAAGTAAATAAAGTTGTTTACCTTTTTATTGTTGAATTGTAAGAGTTCTTTGTGTATTCTGCATACTAGTCGCTTATCAGATACGAGATTTGTAAATATTTTCTTTCATTCTCTAGGTTGTCTTTTCACTTTCTTTTTTTAATCACACTGTCTTAAATATATGTACATGTGTAAAAGATGTTTCTAAGAGTGCTTATATTTCATTGTTGTCCTTCGGTGCACAAAGTTGTTAAATTTTGGTGAAGTCCAGTTTCTCTATCTTGAATTTTATTGTGTGCTTTTAGTGTCATATCACAAAAACCTCTGCCACAAAAGAAGTTGTCCTTTGTTTTCATCTAGGTCTTTTATAGTTTTAGCTCTTGATTTTTGTGCATGGAGTGAGGTTGGGGTCTCACTTCATTCTTTTGCATGTGGATATACAGTTGTCCTAGCACAATTTGCTAAAGAGACTATTTTTTCCACGTTTGTTACAACAATTGTTTCATATCCTTAGCACCTTTGTCTTAGCATTTTTGTCAAAAAGTCAATTGACCACAAGTGTATGAGTTTATACATGGACTCTATCATATATTTCATCGATATATATGTCTATCCTTATGCCAGTCCCATGTTGTCTTTTTTTTTCAGATTTAAAAAAAATTTTAAGTAATGTTTACACCCAACATGGGCTCAAACTTACAACCCCGAGATCAAGAGTCACATGATCTACTGACTGAGTCAGCCAGGTGCCCCCCCAGGTTGTCTTATTTTGTAATAACTTTTGTTAGAAGTTTTGTAATAACCTTTGAAATCAGCAAGTGTGGGCCCTCCCAGCTTTGTTCTTTTTCAAGATGTTTTGGCTATTCTGGGTTCCTTGGATTTCCAAATAAACACCAGAATCAGCTTGTTAATTTCTACAAACAAGCTAGATGGGATTCTGATAGGGATTGCATTGAATCTGTAAGTCAATGTGAGAAGTATTGCCATCATAACAATATTAAGAATCCATGCTCATAGAATGTCTTTTCATTTGTTTAGAGCTTCTTTAATTTATTTCAGTAATGTTTTATAGTTTTCAGTGTTCCAAGTCTTGCACAAGGTTTTTCCTAAGACATTATTATTTTTGTGCTATTGTAAACGGAATTATTCTCTTAATTTCTTTGGTGGACTGTTCACTGCTAGTGTGTAGAAATACAACTGATTTTTCTGTTTTGGTATTGTATCCTCTAACCTTGATGTACGTGTTTATTAGTTCCACTGAAATGGTATTTCAGTGGATTTCATAGGATTTTTTATATATAAGATCATGCCTTCTACAAATAGAGATTGCTTTTCATATAGGCATTCAAAGTGTATTGTAAATATTTTACATTTTCTGTATCTTATGATGTTTTGATACCTTAACAAACCTTTCTGGTTAGGAGAGATTGCCCCTTTCTGGGCTAGCCAATTCTTGGGCATAACTTTGATAAGCAAACTAATCCAGAGCCATACCTCTTCTATATGGCCTGTATACTCAGGAGGCAATATTCCTCTGACTTAATCACCCCAGGGCCAGGTATCAGACAACTAGAGACCATTCCAAAGCCCAAAACCCACTGAAATTATTCTTCAACTGTTCACCCAGTCCTGCCTTGACTTTCCAATGGAAATCCTGATAGAGGCTCTGGCCTAATGCTTTCTCCTCACTCCTGTCTTCTGTCTCCTGACCACACTGGTGTCTTTCCCATGTGGCCCTACATGTCATGCACGGCCTCCCATCTCTAGGTCCTGTGACTATAATACACTGTTTTTTTCTGGAGCCTCCCCTATGTCTCCTCTGGTGGTCATACCTGACTGACCATCTCATAAAAGAATACACAACATAGGGGCGCCTGGGTGGCGCAGTCGGTTAAGCGTCCGACTTCAGCCAGGTCACGATCTTGCGGTCCGTAAGTTCGAGCCCTGCGTCGGGCTCTGTGCTGACAGCTCAGAGCCTGGAGCCTGTTTCTGATTCTGTGTCTCCCTCTCTCTCTGCCCCTCCCCCGTTCATGCTCTGTCTCTCTCTGTCCCAAAAATAAATAAACGTTGAAAAAAAAATTAAAAAAAAAAAAAAAAGAATACACAACATAAAGGGGTGCCTGGGTGGCTCAGTCAGTCAAGCATCAGACTCTAGATGTCAGTTCAGGTCATGATCTCATGGTTAATGAGATCAGGCTCCATAGTGACAGCACCGAGCCTGCTTAGGATCCTCTCTCTTTCTCCCTCTCTCTGCCCCTTCTCTGCTGTTCTCTCTCTCAAAAATAAACATTAAAAAAAATAATACAAAACATACAGCTATAAATTTTCTTTTAAGTGCTTTTTTTGCTATATTCCAAAACTTAGGGTATCTTGTATTTTCTTGATTTTTTAAAAATGTTTTTTTAGTATGTGCTTGTTTTTGAGAGAGAAAAACAGAGTATGAGTGAGTGGGAGAGGGGCAGAGATAAAGAGGGAGACAGAGAATCCGAAGCAGGCAGGCTCCAAGGTGTCAGCACAGAGCCTGATATGGGGCTCGAACCCACGAACCACATGATCATGACCTGAGCTGAAATCAGATGCTTAACCTTAAGACTGAGTCACCCAGTCACCCCTGGTATGTTGTATTTTCTATTTTATTCACCTCAAGTTATCTTCTAGTTGCTTTTGTGATTTCTCCCTTGACCCACTGACTCTTTAGGAGTGTGACATTTAATTTCCATGTATTTGTGAATTTCCCAAATGTTTTTCTATTATTGAAATCTAACTTCCATTGTGGTCATAGAGCAGGTTTTGCATGATTTCAATCCTTTTAGGCTTATTGAAGCTTGATTTATGGCCTGGCATATGGTCTGTCCTGGAGAATGTGTTCTGTGTGCTTGAAAAGAATGTGTATTCTACTATTGTTGGTTGGAGTATTCTATAAATGTCTGTTAGGTCTGTTGGAGTATAGTGTTGTTTGAGTCCTCTATATCTTTGTTGCTGTTTTGCTGATTGCTGTATTGATTCTTTAAAGTTGAGACTTGAAATGTCTAACTATCATTCTTTAATTGTCCATGTCTCCTTGTTCTGCTGTTCTATGCATATTTGGGGGGCTCTTTTGCCAGTTGCATATGTTTAGAAAAAGTTGTAACAAGGGGCTCCTGGGTGGCTCAATAGGTTAAGTGTTGACTTGGGCTCAGGTCATGATCTCGTGGTTCGTGCGTTCAAGCCCCGCGTCGGGCTCTGTGCTGACAGCTCAGAGCCTGGAGCCTGCTTCAGTTTCTGTGTCTCCCTCTCTCTCTTCCCTTTCCCTGCTCACACTCTGTCTTTCTCTCTAAAAAATAAACATTAAAAAAAAGTTGTAACAGAATAGATAAAACTTTATGAAAAACATCTTACTCTAAAATTAAAAATAAAGCATTGCCTCTATGAAGCATAAGAACAAGAAAGAAATAACAGCAGTTGGGGAAGAAATTGTGAGCAAACAGGATGAGATAAAACATAATCTGTCAGAGCTCAGGAAAGAGGCAGAAGAAAAACAAGATAAATTCATTGCTGCAATGATACTGAAATTCAAAGACCTCAGAAGTGGATAAAGACCGTAAAGTACCCTAACAGAGGATACACATGAAGAAAGCAATCAGGATGAAGCTGAACTAAAGGTATTAAAAGGACTAGAGAGAAAATTGTAGCTATAGGGAATAGAAAGATGTATGATTTTCCTGTTCAAGGAATAAGATAACAAATAAGATAACAAACAAAATAAGATAACAGAATATGCAAATATTTTAAAAGACAAGGAGATTATAAATTACCAAATTACAGACCTGTACCATCCAAAATGGTGGCCACTAGCCGCATGTGGCTAATTAAACTATAATTAAGTAAAATGTAAAATTCAGTTCTTCAGTCACACTAGCCACATTTCAAGTGCTCGGTAGCCACATGGGCCCATTAGCTGCTGTATTGGACTACACAGATATAGACCTATTACATCATCACTGAAAGTTCTATTGGACAGCATTGTTACAGACCATTAACTTCTCATGAACATAGATGCAAAATTTTTTGAGAAAATATTAGCAAATCAAACCTAGCGATATACAAAAAGGATGATATCTCTGACTAATGCAGGTTATCCCAGAAATACAAGCTTGCTTTAATTAGAAATATCAACCAGTCAGGGCACCTGGGTGATTCAGTTGGTTAAGCGTCCAACTTTAGCTCGGGTCATGATCTTGTGGTCTCTGAGTTCGAGTCCCATATCCGGCTCTGTGCTGACAGCTCAGACCCTGAAGCCTTCTTCAGATTCTATGTCTCCCCCTCTCTCTGCCCCTCCCCCCTCACACTTTGTCTCTCTGTCTCTGAAAAACAAATAAATCTTTAAAAAATTTAAAAAAAAGAAATATCAACAATCAACATATTAACAGAATAAAAGAGAAAAGGCACAAGATTAAAGATTAGTTCATTAGATGTGGAAAAAATACCTGAAAAAATTGAAAACTCATTAATGATTAAAAAAACCAAAAACCTTGGTGAATTCAGAATTGAAGGGAATTTCTTGAATCTGATAAAAGTCATCTACAAAAAATTTACAACTAACATAATAATTAATGGTGAAATAGTGAATGACTTTCCCCAAAGATCAGGAAGAAAGTAAGGATGCCTGCTCTCACAAATACTATTCATTAGTGCTCTGGAGATGCCAACTAGAGCAGTATGTCAGGAAAAATAAACAGAAAACATAAAGATTAAAAATAAGGAAGTAGGAGTACCTGGCTGGCTCAGTCAATGGAGCATATCACTCTTGATCTCAGAGTGGTGAGTTCAAGCCCCATGTTGGTTCTAAAGCTTACTTCAAAAACAAAAACAAAACAAAAAAACATGAGGAAGTAAAGTGGCCTTTATTCACAAATAAGATTGTATACATAAAAAGTCCTAAGAAACATGTCAAGAAGAAAAACTCACTTGGATTACTGAGTTAGCAGATCACAGGTGAAAAGCCAATTCACATATACTACAAACAAAGAAGTAAAAAATAAAAAGTTTGTGGGGCACCTCGGTGGCTCAGTCAGTTAACCTGGTTTCAGCTCAGGTCATGATCTCACGATTCATGGGTTCAAGCCCCACATCAGGCTCTGTGGGGACAGTGTGGAGCCTGCTTGGGATTCTGTCTCCCTCTCTCTTTCTGCCCCTCTCTATTCGCTCTCTTTCTTTCTCTCTCAAAAATAAACATTAAAAAAAAAAGTTAAAAATATTTTATAATAGCATCAAAAACATAAAATGCTTAGAAATAAATTTGTAAAATATTTGCAAGACTTGAAACTACAAAACATTTTTTCAGAGAATTTAAATACCTAAATAAATGGAGAGATATACCATGCTCATGGATTAGAAATTCATATATTATTAGGATGTTAATTCTCCCCAACTTGATCTAGAGGCCAATAAGCACATGAAAACTTGCTCAATATCACTGGTCATCAGAGAAATGAAAATCAAAACTACAATGCAATATGCCTTCACATCCACAAAATGGCTCATATTACAAAGACTGACAACCCCAAATATTGTCAAGAATGTGGCACAATTAGAATTCTTATACATTGCTGATGAGAATGTGAAATTGCTTTGGAAAACAGTTTGGCATTTTCTTGTAAAATTAAACATACACTGACCCTGTGACACAGCAATTCCACCCCTAGAGGTTTACCCAAAAGAAATGAAAATATGCCCCAAAATACACTTGTTCAAGAATATTCACAAGAGATTTACTCATAATTGCCCCAAGCTGAAAACAAACCAAATGCCCATCAATGGGAAAATGAATAGACAAGTTGTGGTATATTCATACAATGGAATGTTACTCAGCAATAAAAATGGCCTACTTATACATGCAACAGCATGGAAACATCTCAAAAACATTCAAGGGCACCTGGCTGGCTCAGTCAGTGGAACGTGCAACTCTTGCTCTTGAGGTCATCAGGTCGAGTCCCACGTTGGGCACAGAGATTACTTAAAAAAAAAAAACAAAAACAGGGGCGCCTGGGTGGCTCAGTCACTTAAGCCTCTGACTCTTGATTTCGGCTCAGGTCATGATCTCACAGCTTGTGAGTTTGAGCCCTAGTCAGGCTCTGCACTGGCAGCCTGGAGCCTGCTTGGGATTCTCTCTCTCTCTCTCTCTCTCTCTCTGCTCCTCCCCTGCTCACATGCTCTCTCTCTCTCAAAATAAATAAATAAAACACTTAAAAAACAAAAATAAAAACAAAACAAAGACCAAGAACATTTAAGAACATTTAAGCAAAGACCAAGAACATTTAACATTTAACAAGACACAAACAGTACATACTCTATGATCCCATTTCTGTGAAATTCAATAATGAATAAACTAGTATTATGTTATAGAATAGAGCCTAGCACTTCTCCCCAAACTGACCTATAGATCCAATACACTACTAATCAACATCCCTAATAGATTATTTTTGTGTGGAAATTGTCAAGGTCCTCCTAAAATTTATACGGAAATGCAGAGGGCCAAGACTACCCAGGACTCCAAGAAAAATAATGAAGTAGAAGGACTTTCCCTACAGGACAGACACTATCCACACCAAAAAACACTGTGGTGCTGGCACACGGCTAGCAGACCAAGAGGATCGCCTAGAAACAGGCTCAGGTGTACATGGATATTTGGTTTACAACAAAGGTAGTAAATCAGAATGGTGTAGAACAGTTATTTCACTTTCAATAAATCTTGCCCAGATGATTGGGTATCTATATGGAAAAAATAAAAACAACCCATATGTCACCTACACACAAATATCAATTCCGGATGGATTATAGATCTGCATGTAAGAGGCACCTTACATGGCCCCTCAGCAGGGGGTGCCTGGGTGGCTCGGTTGGTTAAGCATCTGACTCTTGGTTTTGGCTCAGGTAATGATCTCACGGTTTGTGAGTTCAAGCCCCACATTGGGCTCTGCGCTGGCAGTGTGAAGCCTGCTTGGGATTTTCTCTCTCTGCCCCTTCAGCACACTCTCTCTTTCTCTCAAAATAAATAAACTTAAAAAAAAAATAGAGGGACGCCTGGGTGGCTCAGTCAGTTAAGCATCCGACTTCTGCTCGGGTCATGATCTCACAGTTCATGAGTTCCAGCCCCGCACTGGGCTCTGTGCTGACAGCTCAGAGCCTGGAGCCTGCTTTGGATTCTGTGTCTCCCTCTCTCTGCCCCTCCCCTGCTCACACTCTGTCTCTCTCTCTCTCTCTCTCTCTCTCTCTGAAAAATAAATAAACATTAAAAAAAAAAAAAGGAAGCGAATCACTAAAGCTTCCAAAAGATGATAAAAGAAAATGTCTCCATGACTTTGGGATAAAGAATGATTTATTAAACAAAACACAAGAAAGTGTAATCATAAAGGAAAGTATTGAAATAGCAGACTATTTTAAGAACTGTTAATCCCATAACACTATCGAGAGAGCAAAAAGGCAAACCACAGAGTAGAAGTAAATATTTGCAATACAAATAACCAAGAAAAGGTCTGTATCCAGAATGTCCAAAAAACTCTGTAAATCAGTAAGACAGGCACCCTAATAGAAACACAGGAAAGAGAAGCACCCGGGCGGATCAGTCAGTTGAGCATCTAACTTTGGCTCAGGTCATGATCTCAGGGTTCCCGAGGTCAAGCCCCACATCTGGCTTGGCACTGACAGCATGGAGCCTGCTTCGGATTCTGTGTCTCCCTCTCTGCCCCTCCCCTGCTCATGTGCATGCTCACTCTCTCTCTTTCTCAAAAAGGAAATAAACATTAAAAAAATCTGGCTGATTTCATTAACCACGTTTCTATGCTTCATCAATGTTGTGAAAAACAATAATTTATTCATTTCCATGTCTCTGTGATATTCCATTACATGAATACACCACGATGTATTTATTCTTTTTTTATTTTAATTTTATTTTTAAAATTTACATCCAAATTAGTTAGCATATAGTGCAACAATGATTTCAGGAGTAGATTCCTTTATGTCTCTTACACATTTAGCCCATCCCCCATCCCACACCCCCTCCAGTAACCCTCTGTTTGTTCTCCATATTTAAGAGTCTCTTCTGTTTTGTCCCCCTCCCTGTTTTTATATTATTTTTGTTTCCCTTCCCTTGTGTTCATCTGTTTTGTGTCTAAAAGTCCTCATATGAGTGAAGTCATATGATATTTGTCTTTCTCTGACTAATTTCACTTAGCATAATACCCTCCAGTTCCATCCACGTTGTCGCAAATGGCAAGATTTCATTCTTTTTGATTGCCGAGTAATACTCCATTGTATATATATACCACATCTTTTTCCATTCATCCCTCGATGGACATTTGGGCTCTTTCCATACTTTGGCTATTGTTGATAGTGCTGCTATAAACATTGGGGTGCATGTGTCCCTTCGAAACAGCACATCTGTATCCCGTGGATAAATGCCTAGTAGTGCAATTGCTGGGTGGTAGGGTAGTTCTAATTTTAATTTTTTGAGGAACCTCCATCCTGTTTTCCAGAGTGGCTGCACCAATTTGTATTCCCACCAGCAGTGCAAAAGTGTTCCTCTTTCTTTGCATCCTCATCAACATCTGTTGTTGCCTGAGTTGTTAATGTGAGCCATTCTGACAGGTGTGAGGTGGTATCTCCTTGTGGTTTTGATTTGTATTTCCCTGATGATGAGTGATGTTGAGCATTTTTTCATGTGTTGGTTGGCCATCTGGATGTTGTCTTCTTTGGAGAAGTGTCTATTCATGTCTTTTGCCCATTTCTTCACTGGATTATTTGTTTTTTGGGTGTTGGGTTTGATAAGTTCTTTATAGATTTTGGATACTAACCCTTTATTTGATATGTCGTTTGCAAATATCTTCTCCCATTCTTTCGGTTGCCTTTTAGTTTTGCTGACTGTTTCCTTCTCTGTGCAGAAGGTTTTATTTTGATGAGGTCCCAATAGTTCATTTTTGCTTTGGTTTCCCTTGCCTCCAGAGACATGCTGAGTAAGAAGTTGTGCGGCCGAGGTCAAAGAGGTTTTGCCTGCTTTCTCCTCGAGGATTTTGATGGCTTCCTGTCTTACATTGAGGTCTTTCATCCACTTTGAGTTTATTTTTGTGTATGGTGTAAGAAAGTGGTCCAGGTTCATTCTTCTGCATGTCGCTGTCCAGTTTTCCCAGCACCACTTGCTGAAGAGACTGTCTTTATTCCATTGGATATTCTTTCCTGCTTTGTCAAAGATTAGTTGGCCATATGTTTGTGGGTCCATTTCTGGATTCTCTGTTCTATTCCATTGATCTGAGTGTCTGTTTTTGTGCCAGTACCATACTGTCTTGATGATTACAGCTTAGTAATACAGCTTTAAGCCCGTGTATTTATTTTTTCTACTGTTGGTAAACATCTGGAGTGTTTCCAGTTTTCTTTTACCATTACAAATGATGCTACTATGAACATTCTCATACGTGTTTCTTTCCTTTTTATATATAATTTAAAAAATTTAATGTTTATTTATTTTTGAGAGAGAGAGCATGAGTAGGGGAGGGGCAGAGAGACAGGGAGACACAGAATCCGAAGCAGGCTCCAGGTTCCGAGCTGTTGGCACAGTGCCCGACACGGGACTCGAACCCACGAACTGTGAGATCATGCCCTGAGCCAAAGCCAGATGCTTAACCGACTGAGCTACCCAGGCACCCTTATATATAAATTTTTTAAATGTTTATTTATATTTGAGAGAGAGAGCTCGAGCAGGGGAGGGGCAGACAGAGGGGGACAGAGGATCCAAAGCAGGCTCCAGGCTCTGTGCTGACAGCAGAGAGCCTGACATGGGGCTCAAACTCACAAACTGTGAGATCATGACTGAGCCTAAGTCAGATGCTCAACTGACTGAGCCACCCAGGCACGCTACAAATAAGCCAGATTTTTAAGAAAACATTTTATTATTCAACTTACATAAAGTTCAAAACTGACAAACCCTAACAGCAGTGTTTAGGGGTACATTCTTGAATGGTAAAACCATGAATGTGAAATCTGGGTAGTAATTGGGATGGAGGAGGGAGCCTGAGGAGTGTTTCTGGGGGTGCTGACAGTGTTCTTGCCCCAAATAGTGGTTATAAGGACTTTATGGTCCTTTATGGTCTCACTGAGCTTTACATTTTTGTTTCATTCACTTTTCAGCATGTTATATTTCACAATTGAAACAAGTTGTGTACATGTGTGTGTGTTTTTAAGTAATCTCTGTACCCAACATGGGGCACAAACTCACAACCCCAAGATCAAGAGTCTGATGCTCTACTGATTGAGCCAACCAGGCACCCCAAAACTGAAACAAGTTTAAGAGAAGATATAGTTCACAAACACTTGCCTGATGTAAAAGTCTCCTTCCTACATGTTGGAAGGGAACTCTGCATCCCAAAAAAATATGACCAAATTGGACAAAACTGAGTCATATCCTAGAAAAGTATTTGAATCTTAAATATAAAGATAGACTCCCTTACACAGCCAAGCAAACAGATAAGGTTACTTACAGGGGGGTAGAAATCAAGCTGGCCTCATACTTTCTCACAACAGCATTCAGTTTTAGAAGGAGATGAAACAGGGGTGCCTGGGTGGCTCAGTCAGTTAAGCATCTGACTTTGGCTCAGATCATGATCATACAGTTTGTGGGTTCGAGCCCCACATCAGGTTCTGTGCTGACAGCTCGGAGCCTGGAGCCTGCTTCGGAATCTGTGTCTCCCTCTCTCTCTGTGCCCCCCCACACACACTCACCCACCCCCACCCCGCTCACACTCTGTCTCTCTAAAAATGAATAAACATTTAAAAAGAAAAAAAAAAAAAGAAAACTGATCCAACACAGTATAACAGCATACAAGAATCATAGCATTCATATCTACAAAAAATAACCATAAGAGGCCCTGGAAGAAAAGATTCCTGTTCACAGTAGCAATAAGAAAGAGAAATTATGTAGGCTTAAACTTCTCAAGATATATGCAAGCCGAAAAGAAGAAGAAGAAGAAGAAGAAGAAGAAGAAGAAGAAGAAAGAAAGACATAAATCTCCAGAAAGAGAACTAAAACAACCTTGACAGGGAAAAGTAGACTTAAACAAACGGAAGAACATATGTTCTTGGATAGAACAACTCAACATTGCAAAGATAACAATTCCATGTTAATTTATAAATTCAAATGATCTCAACTGAAAAATACTAACAGGCTTTTTTTTTTTTCCTGATGCTAGGTAAGTTGATCTACTTAATATAGAAAAATAAATAAGAATAGGCATTTTATTCATGTATTTATTTATTTACTTTTTTTGAGAGAGAGAGAGAATCCCAAGGAGGCTCAGTGCTATCAGCACAGAGCCCGATGTGGGGCTGGATCTTACAAACTGTGAGATCATGACCTGAGTTGAAATCAAGAGTTGGACACTTGAATGACTGAACTGCCCAGGCTCCTTATATATTTTTTTATCAAAGATTTCATTTTGGGGTGCCTGACTGGCTCCATCAGCAGAGCGTGCTTCTCTTGATCTCAGGGTTGTGAGTTCGAGGCCCACACTGGGTATAGAGATTACTAATAAATAGACTTTTTTTAAAAAGATTGAAAAAAAAGGACTTTAGGGGCGCCTGGGTGGCTCAGTCAGTTAAGCATCTGACTTCAGCTCAGGTCATCATCTCACAGTCCATGAGTTCGAGCCCTGCGTCGGGCTCTGTGCTGACAGCTCAGAGCCTGGAGCCTCTGCTTCGGATTCTGTGTCTCCCTCTCTCTGCCCCTCCCCTGTTCATGCTCTGTCTCTCAAAAATAAATAAATGTTAAAAAAAATTTTTTTAATAAAATTAAATTTTAAAAAATGACTTTATTTCTAAGTAAGCTCTACACCCAATGTGGGGCTTGAACCCACAACCCCAAGATCAAGAGTTGCACACTCTACCAAGTAAGCCAGCCAAGTGCCCAAGAGTAGGCATTTTAAATAAAACCCTAAAATTACCAGTTAGGGCAAGCTAGCCCTACCAAATATTAAAACGTTTTACAAAGCTTCTATAATATGTGGTACTGCTGCATAAAAAAAATAATGGAACAGAACAGGAAACCCAGAGATAGACCAAAGTACATAGGCAAGTTTAGCACAGGCTAAAGATGGCATTTCAAATGAGTGGGGAAAAATAAAAATTTTGATAAACCAATAGCCATTTGGAAGAACATAAAATTGGATCCATGGTTCACTCCATGTATTGGAGTTCAAAGTGTAAAACAATGAAACCAACCTCAGAGTAGGCGACAAGGGGAATGTCTTTTTGCACTGAATCATTCCATTGTCAACTGGGCTCGGCTGCCTCTCTCCAGAACTCCCTTCCCCAGCTGGCCAAAAGAGGAACTTGCTGGTGACGTGAGAGGTAGAAGTAAACAGTGGCCATTTCACTCTGAAGGTCAGTGTGGTGCTGCGGGGACAAGGGACACACAGGTGCCAGTGAGTCCCAGTGCACGCTTGGCCTCTTCTCCATATCCAGCTCTTCTCCCGTGCTGCCTGCAGAAGCCCAGGTCCACCCCCATGGGCTTGGTTGGGGGCACACAGAGGCACCAGCTTCCCATAGACTTCTCAGCGGCTCTCCTCACAGGGCCCCACTGCAGCCTCCCAGACCGACCGGCTGGTGGCTCCTCTGGTCCTCAAACTGTTCATTCCCAACCTTTACTTCTTGAGCTCCTCACATGCCTGTGGAAAGTTGAGTTCCAACGTTAAATCTCCTCAGGGCACTTGGGTGGCTCAGTTGGTTAAGTGTCCAACTCTTGGTTTCCACTCAGGTCATGATCCCAGGATCATGGGATCCAGCCCTGCATTGGGCTCCACACTGAGCACAGAGCCTGCTTGGGTTTCTCTCTCTTCTTCTCTGACCCTCTTCCCCACCTGTGCTTTCTCTCTCTCTCTCTCTCAAAATAAATAAATAGGGGCGCCTGGGTGGCTCAGTCAGTTGAGTGTCCAACTTTGACTCAGGTCATGACCTCACAGTTTGTGAGTTCGAGCCCCTCATTGGGCTCTGTGCTGACAGCTCGGAGCCTGGAGCCTGCTTCGGATTCTGTATCTCCCTCTCTCTCTGCCCCTCCCCCACTTGTGCTCTGTCTCTATCTATCAAAAATAAATTTAAAACTGTTTAATAAAATAAATAAATATATAAACATTTATAAAAACGATTCTCTCTTTCTCCCTCTGCCCTTCTCCCCAGCTCATGAGCATGCTCTCTCTCTCTCGCTCTCTCTCTAAAAGATAAACCAATCAATCAATAAATAAAAATTAAAACTACGTGTTACCTAGCAGTGGAACATTTGGAAATATTCTCACCTGTGGTAATACTGAAGCCAGCAAATGCACCTAGCAAACCTGGGTGTCTGGCTAAGGAGACTTCTAGGCAGGAAGACAAAAGTGCCAATTGCCTCTTTTAGCCACCTCTGATAAAGAACAGGAAGAGGGAGATGAGCTAAAGCAGGCACAGTTTAGGAATCGTTTTCAAGCAGAGTTTAGAGGAAATGTTTTCAACCCAGTACTCTTCAAAGCGATTTCTCACCGCCAGCCTTTACAGATTTTCAAAGTAACAAAACGGCTTCAAGGTTAAGACCAAATCTAGATGCGGCTGTAAAACCCTTTGTTAAAACCTTACAATGATATTTTTAAATTTATTTATTTATTTTGACAGGGAGAGAGTGGGGGGCGGGGTGCAAAGATAGGGAGAGACAATCCTACGCAGCTGAAGGATTGCCCAACAGATCTGACTCACGTTTCAGAATCATGACAAATAATAGACTGTTTTAAGCTACTTAAGTTTTAGGGTTATGCACCAGTAGAAAACAACCTCCATGATACACTGTTGATCTGGCTCACTTGGTAGAGTGTGCAACTCTTGATCTTGGGGCTGTGAGTTCAAGCCCCATGTTGACTGTAGAGACTACTCAAAAAGAAAACGAAAAATTAGAGGTGCCTGGGTGTCTCAGTTGGTTGAGTGTCCAGCTCTCGATTTCGGCTCAGGTCACAATCCCAGGGTGGTGGGATTGAGCCCTGGGTCTAGCTCCATGCTGAGTGTGGAGCCTGCTTAAGATTCTTTCTGTCTCTGCCTCTGCCCCTCTCCCACACTCACACTCTGTCTAAAATAAAATAAATAACTCTTAAAAATAAGTAAAAAAATTTTTTAAAGAAAAAGGAAAGGCACAGAACAATGTATACAGTAAGCAATCTTTCATGTTAGAAAGGAGGGAGGGAGATATGAATGTGTGTGTGTGTTTATATGTGCACAAACATAGATTCATTAAGAAATGTACAAATAAGGGGCTGTGCACTTTCACAGTGTGGAGCCTGCTTGAGACTCTCTCTCTTTCTCTCCCTCTCTCTCTCTCTGCCCCTCCCATGCACTCTCTTTATCTCAAAATAAACGTATAAACTTAAAAAGATATGTTTTTAATGTGCAAATAGAACAACATGGATTCAATGCTATTCCTGGCAAAATCCCAAGAGGGCTTTTTCATAGAGCTTGATAAGCAAATTCTAAAATTGACATGGTAAAACAAAGGCCAAGAATATTCAGGGAACTCCTGAAAAAGTACAAGGTGGGGAATTTACCTACCAGATATCAAGACTTATTATAAAAGCCATAGCAATTATGATAGTGTAGTATTGGCACAGGGATAGCCAAATAGACCAATGGAACTAAACAGAAACGCCCAGAGAGAGACCTGTAAATAGGTGTTAGAGCCCAAAGGGGGTGAGGAAGGCATCCAGAGGGCATATCCCTTTAAATACATATACTGAAATATTTACATGTGAAAATATATGATGTCTATGATTTGTTTGAAAATAAGGATGTGGAGGGGCACCTGGGTGGCTCATTCGGTTAAGCCTGTGACTTCGGCTCAAGTCATGACCTCACCATCCCCGGGCTCGAGCCCCACATTGGGCTCTGTGCTGATGGCTCAGAGCCTGGAGCCTGCTTCAGATTCTGTGTCTCCCTCTCTCTCTCTCTCTGCCCTTCCTCTGCTCATGCTCTCGGTCTCTCTTTCTTTCTCTCTCAAAAATAAACATTAAAAAATTTTAATACAGCCTAAAATATGTATGGATAAAATGGTATAATGTCTAGGATTTGCTGTGAAATAATCCAGTGGTGGAAGTGGAGGGCGGAGGGGGGGGGGGTGGATACAGATGAAAGAAGGGTGCTGGAAACAGGCTGCTCTCTGTAGCTGGCTGGTGGGCCCCAGGGAGTTCATTGTTCTCTTGATTCTACTTGTAGGTATGTGTGAAATTTCCCATGGAGGAGGGAAAGAAGGGAGAGGAGGAAGGGAGGGAAATAGGGAGGAGACAAGATCCTGAGAACCTTCCCCAACTTGCAGAGAACCCCAGTCTCTCAGGGCACAGCTCAGCTCTGCATGTGGATGCGGGCTGCCCTCCTGCAGATCATGTCACTAGCCAACGTGAACTTCATAGTTCCACACACTATGCCACTCTTGCCCGGTTTTGTTTGTTTGTCTGTCTGTTTGTTTAGAAAGAGAGACTGCAAACAGGGGAGAGGGACAGAGAGGGGGGGAGAGAGAGAGAGAGAGAGAGAGAGAGAGAGAATCCCAAGCAGCCTCACACTCTGCAAGGAGCCTGATGAGGGGCTCCATCCTATGACCTGGGGATCATGACCTGAGCCAAAATCAAGAGTCTGATGCTCAACTGACTGAGCCACCCAGGCGCCCCCTTGCCCTGTCTTTTTGAGGCCAAACCCACCCAGAGGACTGCTGTATCAGGAAGGCACAGCCTGCGCAGGCATGTGCATCTGTCCCTCCTGTCTTCACCAAGCCTTGTGCTTCTCACTCCCTGGAAACCATGCCTAAGAGGTGGGGCCATTTCCCTTTTTCCACCCCTTCAAAGACCACAGCAGTCTCTCTTGAAATACACCAAACGTTTCCATTCCACCCCTCCTGGCACAGCCTGACAGCCTTTGAGGAGCTCTGATCCCCACCCCCAACTCCTTCCTCTGCCAGGTAGGGGGTGGGGGGTATATACACGGGGTGGGCTGCGTGGGAATATTTCCCGGTAATTCCTGTTCCTCCCTCCACCAAATACAGGCAAGAAGACTTCTTGCTATAGAAGTGCCTTGATAAATGTTAAGTGCCCATGGGTCCCATGCTGCAAGTAAGGGGAACCACGGGTGAGTCACCAGGTACTGAGCGGTCGCGCATCCACCAGCTCTTACTGCCCCCTAGTGGTCATTTGCTTCTCACAGCTGTTCTTGTCACACAGATTGCCCACTGACCCTGCTCTATTCATAGGTGACAAATTGGCCCCCGGCAAATCTTTTTTTTTTTTTTTTTTTAATATTTGTTTTTGAGAGAGAGAGAGAGAGAGAGAGAATGAGCAGGAGAGGTGCAGAGAGAGGGAGGGACAGAGGATCCAAAGCAGTCTCCACACTGACAGCAGAGAGGCAGGTTTGGGGCTCAAACCCGTGAACCATAAGATCATGACCTGAACCCAAATCAGTCGCTCAACCATCTGAGCCACCCAGGTGCCCCAGCCCCCTGCAAACCTTACATTGGGCCAGTCTTTACTGAAGGGCAGACATTTGGCTCAGCAGTGAGAAAACTTCCTCCCAAAACAAGTTTGTACCTAAGCATCTTCCAAACAATTTCTTTGCTCTTGGAAAACTTGACCCGTTGAACTTTTTTCAAAATAAGTTGGGGACAAAGAAACCTCACGAGGTGGCTACTGGGGAAAGGGATCAGGAAAAATGCTCCCTGCTTCTGTACTGGTGACGGAAGCTCTAATTCCTATAAAAACACCCCAGAGGATACTGCTTGGGCCTAGCAGGGCATGATTGGATCTAACTCCCAAGCATCTGTTTTGGAGACCCCGTCACTCCATGACTCAGCCTCTGGTCACAGCAGGACAACATTTGGAGGCATAGACAGTGTGACTGGAGGCAGATAGGACTTGCCCTGTTCTGGGGCAGGCCACACAACCCTCCTGCTTGACCAAAACCTCCACTTCAGGGATATTGAGAGTGAGGTTTGAGACCCCAGGGCGAGGAGGACACAGGCAAAGGATCTGATGAAACCAGTTTGTGGCCAGCCCGCTGCCTTCTATCCTGTGTGGAGCCACTTCTCAGAACACCAAAGAGCAGGTCTGTCCCCAGCTGTCCCTGATGTCTTACACCTGAGCAGACAGTGCCAGAACCGCATGGATTGTGCCAACTTACTCTTGGAAGTCCTCATCTAGAAGCCTGTTCCTCCGCTGCCTCCTCCCCGTAGCATAAGCACCTGATGGTTGGGTCTGTGTGTGTGTGTGTGTGTGTGTGTTTAATTGCAATGCATACAGGTGCCTGACTTAAGCATTTGATTGCCGAGGCAAGCACTCCAAAGACTGCTATCTTGAATAAACCCATTACCAGCCACACACTAGATACTGAGCCAGGCTGTACCCCGTGAAGTTCTTTTGTTTTAGAGACCTTTGATTTGGCCACTAGTTTTTTCTTCCTGAGCTGTAATCTCCCTTCTTAGGTTCTACATTCACCAATACAGAGCAAACCCAAGAAATTGAGGCTCCTACTCTCGACCCCACTCAAAGCACGGCCCCAGGCTCTCACTCTCCCTGTGACCTTGCTGTGTGGTCCCAGGTATCCCGTGTACTCTCCAGGACTTGTAATAAACCTTGTTTTCTTTTTTCAAAGTGTCCTGGGTTTTGCTGAAGCCGTGTGTCTTGCAATCGTATCAGGAACCCCAAGGGCTAGTCCAGCCACGACCCTCGTTACAGACAGGCAGAGACCAGCACAAAACAACAATTTTGCCCAAACGTGCCTTCTCTCTGGCTTCTGATATTCACAAATTAGCAGCACGCCTATAAAGCAGTGTTTTCCTGTGATGGCAGAAAGCTTGCCTTTCTGACTGGTGCAGCCACAGCTATCTTTGAGGGACTGGAGAATTGGGAGGGAAGCCGGTGCAATTCAGATGCTCAGGCTGGGCAGCTGAAGAGTCCGGGATTCAATAACCACATGTCCTTGGGAAACCGCAAAGTCTCTTTGCTCATCTCTACAAGAGGGAGAACACCAGCTCTCACCCCAAGGAGTGTTGGGGTGATATGCGTGGGGGATGGCTGAGATTTGTCCGCACCACTGCTTAGATGTGCAAAGTAAATGGGGTCAAGTGCATCTCCTTCACAAGTCACGGGGCTTGTCAAGACTTGAGCTTGGTATCTCAATCTCCTCTGGTCCAAAACGGTCTCTTCCAAGTCCTTTTCCACATATAACTTTTGAATCAGGGATGGTTTGAGAATCTCTTGAATGACAATCTCTTTCAGATCAACTTCCTGTCATTCGGATGGATGTGATAAGGCACCCCGTCCTTGTGTGCCTCTCCAAAACGACACCTGGGTACATGTGGGAGTGATAGGGAGAAAGGCCAGGAATCCGGTGCAGATCCATGCTGACCCCTGAAGTGGAGGGTCAATCTGGTTTGGTCCGGCCATGGACATGTGATGGCTAGGGGGTGACTGGTCTCATCGGACCTTTGGGCCACTACTGATGTCTCTGGGCCCAGCCATTTGCCTGTGACCATAAAGACTATGCATCTTGCAGTCCGTCTGTCCCCATCCTAGACCTCTGCTGGGCCACTGGTCCCCTCAGCCCCTTCATGTTCTCCCCAGGAGGCGGGTGGGAACTTCTGGATCCCTGCATGCTTCCCCCAGGCCATGGGGAGCCAGGAACCCTGTCTCAGGCTCCTCTACCAGCTGCTTTCTTCTGCCTTTGTGTTAGGGACAGAATATTAGTGCCCTTCCCCCACCCCCATTCGTATGTTGAAATCCTAACTTCCAATGTGATGAAATTAGGAGGTGGGCTCTATGGGTAGTAATCGGTTCTGAAGGTGAAGCTCCCACGAATGGGATCTGTGCCCTTACAAAAGAGACCCCAGAGAGCTCCCCTGCCCTGTCTGCCACGTGAGGACACAGCAAGAAGACTGCCGTCTGCAGCCTGGAGGAGGGCCCCCGCCAGAACCCAAACATGCTGACACCCTAATCTTAGACTTCCAGCTTCCGGAGCTGTGAGAAATCAATTTGTTGTTCACAAACCACCCGGTCTGTGGTTTTCTGTCACAGCAGCCCGAACAGACTCAGACACCTGCTACTGCTCCCCTGAATCTCTCTGGATGTATCTGTCAGGCCTCCCCCATCGTGGCTTCACCCTGAAAAGGAAGCAAATGGAATATGTGCCTGTGACTCTCTTGTCCTTCCCTCATTCTCTGGTGGCAGGAGGAAGGGACATCCTGGGCCTCCCTCTGCCATAGTCCCTTCTGCTCAGGGCCTTAGTGGGATCACTCTGTATGCTGAAAGAAACTTTATGATCTGGCCCATTGGTCTCCAAACTGAGGCTGTTCAGGGCACCTGGCTGGCTCAGTCAGTAGAGCATGCAACTCTTGATCTCAGGGTCATGAGTTCGAGCCCCACATTGAGCAGAGACATTACTTTAAAAAAAATAATAGGGGTGCCTGGGTGGTTCAGTCGGCTAGGCACCCGACTTTGGCTCAGGTCATGATCTCAGGGTTCATGAATTCGAGCCCCGCATTGGGCTCTGTGTGGGCAGAGGGGAGCCCAGCCTTGGATCCTCTGTTTCCCACTCTCTGTTCCTCCCACTCTCTTTCTCTCTCTTTCAAAAAAAAAAAAAATTAGAAAAGTAGTTTTTTTAATTTAAAAATAATTTTAAAAATAGTAAAATAATAATAAGAGAAAAAAGAAAAAGATTTAAAAAACAAACAGGGGTGCTTGGTGGCTCAGTTGGAAGAGCATGTGACTCTTAATCTTGGGTCATGAGTTCAAGCCCCACATTGGGTGTAGAGATTACTAAAAAATAAATAAATACACTTTAAAAAACAAACAAAAAAAACCACTAAGGCTGTTCATCATGTATTTCCAGCCCTCTGCCTCCTAGCATGTGGCAGGATTATACTTCCTGTCCCTGTGGTTGACTTGGCCATGTGACTATTCATGATGGGAGCAAGAGCAAAACATGTTGCTGCCCACCACAACTCAGGGCCCCCACCAACCCCCCACCAACCCACAGCTGGTGTTTAGTGTGAGGGAGAAGCTGCTGCTGTTACAAGGCATGAAGGTTTTGGGACTGTTTGTTATGCAGCATACCTTGAGCATCCTGACTGATCCACTTCTATTGCCCCTAAAAGAAGTTTTTAAAACTTGTGTGTACACCCTTGCACATTTTGAAGATGACATCTACAATAGTCACTAAATATTTAAATTATTGCAAGGGACAGGCCCCTGGGTGGCTCAGTCAGTTAAGCGTCTGACTTCGGCTCAGGTTGTGATCTCACAGTTCGTGAGTTCGAGCCCCACCTCACACTCTGAGCTCTCATTGCAGAGCCTGCTTTGGATCCTCTGTCTTCCTCTCTTTCTGCCCCTCTCTTACCTGCATGCCCGCTCAATCTCTCTCTCAAAAATTAGTAACAATAAAATAAAAAAACATTTGAAAAATTCTCATGGGGCACCTGGGTGGCTTAGTCAGTTGGGCATCTGACTTCAGCTCAGGTCATAATCTTGCAGTGCATAAGTTTGAGCCCCGCATCAGACTCTGTGCTGACAGCTCAGGGCCTGGAGCCTGCTTCAGATTCTGTGTCTCCCTCTCTTTCTGCCCCTCTCTTGGCTCATGCTCTGTCTGTCTAGCTCTCTCAAAAATAAATAAAACATTAAAAATATTACAAGGGTTGGAATTTCCCACCTGATGTAAATACTAATATTTAACATAAAAAACTATTATGTAAGTCTTTTTTTTTTTTTTAAGTAGGCGTCACACCCAGCGTGGAGCCCAATGCAGAGCTTGAACTCATGACCCTGAGATCAAGAACTGAGTGAGATCAAGAGTCAGATGCTCAACTGACTGAGCCACCCAGGTGCCCCTGTTATGTAAGTCTTCTAAATGTATCCAGTGGAATCTAAACATTAAAACACTTTCTTCCCTGCTATCTTCAGGTTTTTAAATCCACCAGCAAGCTCTTCTCCAACATTTGGAAATTTTACACTTTTTCCTTTTTCTCCTTAAATCCATGTTTCCATTCCACATCCTCTGTACATCTTTGCCATAAGGGGATGTATTTTTAGGCTTTAAAGTCTTTTATCGACCACTTTATCATACTTGGCTAGAACCAAAAAAGTATATAAACTGAAATTTTGAAGTTTACTTTATTCCCTACCAACCGTAAGTCCTAAGTGTTAAACGTGTCTCCTGAATTGAATTACCGGTACAAACAGAATGAGTACACAATTGACCAAAAGAACAGAAAAAACAAATTTTGATGAATAATTCTTAAACATAAAAAACATCTTTTATTGAGGCATATACTGCTAAAAACTAATAGATGTGGTGCTAGCAGTCTTTTTTTTATAACAGAAATAGATTATGAAACATTTTATAAGATGAAGACTGTAATTAGAATACTTTATGTGATTTGATATGACAAGTTAGACTCCATTCTTGAATACCACAAAGAATCTGAAAGAAATATGGAAATACTGGGGTGCCTGGCTGGCTCAGTTGGAAGAGCACATGACTCGTGAGCTTGGGGTCATGAGTTCGAATTCCACATCAAGTGTAGAGATAAATAAATAAATAAATAAGCTTAAAAAAAAAAAGAAATATGGAAATATCACCTGTCAGTTGCAGCCAATGTGTCCTGAAAAGGTTGATATTCCCAGAGACCATGCTCCCTGCTCAGCATCCCTAACCTCCACTATGCCTGCTGTTCAGAGGCACCTGCTGTCCCCACCTAACTAAGGATGATTCTTTTTTTTTAAGTTTTTATTTATTTATTTTGAGAGAGGGACAGAGAGAGTGATCAGGGGAGAGGCAGAGAGAGAGAGGGAGAGAGAGAATTCCAAGCAGGCTCCACACTGCCAGTGCAAAGCCTCAGTGCGGGGCTCAAACTCACAAACTCTGAGATCACAACCTGAGCCAAAGTCAGCTGCTTAACCGGCTGAGCCACCCAGGTGCCCTGAGACTAATGCATTTCTAGACAAAAGGAGAGGTGAAGACAGTAGATCTTAAAAGTTTTCATCACAAGAAAAATATGTCTGCAACTATGTATGCTGGTGGCTGTTAATTAGATTTATTGTGATGATCATTTCATAATATATACAAATACCAAATCATGATGTTGTACACCTGAAACTAATATAATGTTATATGTCAATTATACCTCAGTTAAAAAAAATTATACCTCACTTGAAAAAAAAAGGAGGGGCACCTGGGTGGCTCAGTCAGTTGAGCTTCCGACCCTTAATTTCAGCTCAGGTCATGATCTCACAGTTGGTGGGATCAAGCCCCGCATCAGGCCCCACACTGGCAGCGCAGAGCCTTCTTGGGATTCTCTCTCTCTCCTTCTCTCTCTGCTCCTCCCCTGCTCACTTTCTTGCTCTCAAAATAAGTAAACTTAAAAAAATAAAAAATAAAATAGAAACTTAATCAGTTATTTTTTAAAAAGATTCTTTTTCAGATTCTGTGTATCAGTCAATAAATTAGTAAAACCTGTTTTCTGGTTTTCCCAGCCCCTGCACCTGGAAAGACTGTGCACCCCAGAAGTTTGTGTACCCTTAGTTTGAAGACATCTGAGCTTATCTGCCAGGCCTGGGAACTAAAAAAGTTCACAAAATCCTTCTTGTTTCCAACCCTGCTGGCTCTCAGATCTGAACTGGAGTAAAAGCTTTACATTCCCGCAGCAAGACCAAGGCAAACGATGGCTTTGGCAGGGAGGTCACAGCCAAAGGGAGGGAAGAGGGGAAAAAAAAATCACAGTGACACAATTCAAAACTCTCCTCCACATTATACTTGCCAAGTGCTTAGCACAGTGACTGGCAAGTAGTAAGCAGTAAATAAAGGAGAGAGCCACGCAGATGCATTTCACATGCACGCCCCTCAGTCTGGCACGGTTCTGAGCTTCAAATGTCATTCATTGCGGGTGTTGAGTAGGTTGGTGCACAGTTGCTGCTGAACTAACAAGGTAAGGCTCTGAACTAGAGCCTTCGGCCACCTGGCGGTGAACTGTGCACCTACCCCACGCCAGCCCCTGAGCCGCTGCTGTCCACCTGCTTAAGGGCATCGCTGTGGGCTTCAGGCACAAGGAGATGGAGATAGGGAGTCCGTGGGAGGTGGCTGGAGGCTGTCAGTCATCCCAGGGGGGGTCGTTCAGGGTCTTCCCTGCCTGCGCGCTGATATCTGGTGAAGAAAAGGCAGAGAATGGCTCAGAGCCCAGGAAGCTCCACCTCCTCCCTACCCTGGCGGGAAGTCCTGGAGTGCCTGACCCTCTTTGCTACCGTGAACCAGCGGGGGAACGAACACAAATTCTGGAGTCTGGCAGACCCGGACACTAACATGGCCTTACCTGGCCCACCGCTGACCACTCGCCTTGGAGGTCTGCCTGCGCACCTGCTGCTTAGAGGCGCTTCGTCTGACCATCATAGCCATTAACCGATGAACAGTGACGGTCAAGGAACAGCTGCCGCCCTGTTCATCCTGGCCGCTCCAGACTGTCGTCCCCCCCTTTCCCCACGCTCTGTCCCCTTGATTTTATAACCTAACCCACGTTGGGAAAGCCTCTTCCCATTCCCATATCCGAATTCATCCTCACCTTTTCATTATCTCCACGGTTAAGACCTCCGTTTGTGTTGTATTAACTTCGTTCCGTCCGACTTCGTAAACTCCGCCCTTTCCACTGGTCCATAACTGAATCATGGGAAAGACAGACTCTATGAACGCAGTCGATCTCCTCCAGTGACACCTAGGCGAAGGAAGAGGGTCCCACCAAGTTTTGGTGTTGGAAAAATTGTAATTAACATCCAAGGGCTGCTGAAGGAAGGCGCGTTCTTGGCCAACAGTGTCCTGCAGGGGGCGCTGTCCACTCAGTGACTCATCACCGCTCAGAGATGGGGGTGGAGTCTGGTTTCACAGCCCGTCTGGATCCCAAGTGCTGACAGGTCAGTTGCTAAGTGTCTACTTATTAAAATGTTTGCTTTGCTAGAAGCAGTCCCAGAGAGCTCAAGGAAATCACACCCTTCTTTAAAACTGCAAGAAAGTACATGTATCCTGCAGCACACACACACAATTATTTCAGAAATACGCCATCAAACCACTCCTACAACAAGCCTTAGCAAAGGTCAGGGTTTGAGAGCTGTTCTTTTTATCCTTGGAGAATGCTCCGTTAATGGCTACCGGAATCAAGGATTCTTCAGTGTGTGGGAGAATGTTACTGATTTGATATATAATTAGGGTGTTTTTTTTTTTTCTATTCATATTCCAGTTCAGGTTTGCTTTTTTCTCTTTTCTGGTTTAACTTTACTTTTTTTGGATATGTAAAACATTTCCACAATTCAATGTCAAAACTATGAAAAAGAGGGGAACTCAGAGAAGTGTGTTCCTCCGATTCTACACCCCAGTTCCAACGTGCGGGTGCTTTCCCCACCCCCAAGTGTTTCTCCGGCACCAGCTGGGTGTCCGACAATTCAACTCAATTCTGATGCTGTCTACCTGGAGAGACCATCAGACGCCACAGGTTAAGGGCTCAGCCCCACAAGACTGCCACCCCTCTGTCCCACCCCACCTCACCCCTTCAGATGCCAATCGCAAATCCAGGTTACTGTGCTTCCGACTGACTGGCTATGGATGGTAAGTTCCAGTGACTTCCTCCCACGGGTTTTATTAATTTGCTAGAGCGGCTCCCAGAACCTAGAGAAACACTTTACTTACCAGATTACCGGTTTATTATAAAGGCTGTAACTCAGAAACAGCCAGATGGAAGATATGCATCTGGCAGGGTACAGGGACGACGCGTGGGGCTTCCAGGCCCTCTCCAGGAGCGCCACTCTCTCCAAGTCTCCACGTGCTCACCAACCCGGAAGCTCTCGGAACCCCATGCTTTTGGGTGTTTATGGAGCTTTACTGCACAGGCAGGTATGATTAAATCGCCCACCACTGGTGAGATCAGTTCAACCTCCAGCCCCTCTCCCCTCCTCTCAATGCAGGGGGTGAGCCTGAAATTTCCAACCCTCTAATCACGTGGTTTGTTCTCCAAGCAACCAGTCCCCATCCTGGGGGGGGGGGGGTGTCCCCAAAGTCACCTCATTAACATAACAAAAGACACTTTTGCCGCTCTCACCACTTCGGAAATTCCAAGGGTTTTAGGAGCTCGGTGCCAGAAACTGGGATGAAGACCAAGTTCTTATTTGTTGTTATAAATCATAGTATCACAGGGACACCTGAGTGGCTTAATTGGTTGTGTGGCCAATCTTGATTTCCATTCAGGTCATGATCTCACAGCTGGTGAGATAAGAGCCCCGAGTTGGGATTCTCTCTCCTTCTCTCTCTGCCCCTCCCCTGCTTGTTCTCCCTCCCTCTCTCTCTCAAAGTGAATAAATTAAAAAAAAATAAATAAATCACAATATCACAGTTCCCTTTCCCATCCTGGAAGTTCATTTACAGCAGCCTCCTCCAGGAAGCCCTCCACACCCACTGTTTTTATTTTTATCTTATTTCATTATTTCATTTTACTTATTATTCTCAAATTAGTTAGCATACACTGTGGTCTTGGTTTCAGGAGAACACAGTGATTCATCTCTTATGTATGACACCCAGTGCTCATCCTCCTTAATGCACCCATTTAACCCCCTCAATCCAAATTCTGTCCTCTGTATTTGAGTCACTTATGGTTTGCCTCCCTCTGTTTTTATCTTATTTTTCCTTCCTTGCCCCCATGTCTTCTGTTCAGTGTCTCAAATTCCACGTATGAGTGAAATCATAGCATATCTTTCTCTGACTGACTTATTTCACTTAGCATAATACCCTCCAGTTCCATCCACTTTGTTGCAAATGGCAAGATTTCATTCTTTTTCATCGCTGAGTAATATTCCTTCATACACACACACACACACACACACACACACACACACACACACACCACCTCTTTATCCATTTGTCAGTTGACAGACATTTGGGCCATCTGCAAGAGGGAAAGTCTTGTTGGATGACATCTAGGAGCCCTGCCAGCTCCGGGCCACCTCATGCCCTGACACAAACCTGGACTGCTGAGCCCTCAATCCAAGAGAGACAAGGTAGAGACCAGAACAGTGGGTGTGGAGTGCTTCCTGGAGGAAGCTGCTGTAAATGAACTTCCAGGATGGGAAAGGGAACTGTGATATTGTGATTTATTTTAATAAAATAAAATAATAAAATAAAATAAAATAAAATAAAATAAAATAAAATAAAATAAAATAAAATGACTTTCCCTCTTGCTGATGGAAATCAGTAAGTCAGGCTTCTGGCCACCTGGGCAGGAACCTTGTGCACACTCCCTCCAGGAAAGGTAAAGCCTCTCAGGCAGTGCGTGGGGTGGGGGGGAGGCGCTCACCTTTATCCAGTGGCTTCCAACCAGCGTGTTTCCATCTAAATCCTCTTACAACACTGTCTGAGGGCTACTCTTCCAAGAAAGACACAGAGAGGCATGGAAAGGTCAAAAGACCTGACTGACTGCTCTGACCTCTACTGTCCTTGCCTTTCAAGCAGCATCACACAAAAATGTAACATTCTGCCCCTCCTGCTACTCAGTTTCATCCTCGGTTCCCAGCTTGTACCTGCAGCAGCTGCTGCCGCCGCCTTGCAGGCTTCCAAGCCAGCAGTGCACAAGCCATTTTTAGCTCTTCCTGCTCCTTCACCCTGGCATCCAGTCTGTGGGCACAGAATCCAGCCCTCTAGGGCTGGAGGAAACCACAAAGGGCATGCAGTTCGGCCTGCCCACGCAGCACTTGGATTCCCTCTGAACAGTGGTAGAAGCCATTGCCCAGGCTCAGCCTAAACACTGCCCCCCACCTTCGTGCCAGGGAGGTGGCCACTTCCTGACATTATCTGTTACATCTTGAAACAGTTATGATGTTCAGAAGAGACAGCCTTGGGCGGAGCTGAAATCTGCCTCCCTGTTGCCTCTCCTTTTTACCTCCCTCACACACACTTCACTGGTCCTGGATTTTTTTTCCTGGGGTTTCACAGAATCGACCTCCCACCCCATCTTTGCCCTTTAAACCTGAAGGTTAGGGGGCGCCTGGGTGGCTCAGGTCATAATCTCACTCTTCGTGAGTTCGAGCCCCACGTTGGGCTCTCTGCTGTCAGCAAGGAGCCTGCTTTGGAACCTCTGCCCCCTCTCTTTCTGCTCCTCCCCCACATGCTCGCTCTCTCTCTCTCTCTCTCTCTCTCTCTCTCTCTCTCAATCTCTCTGAAAAATAAATAAACTTAGGGGGCACCTGGCTGGCTCAGTCAGTTAAGCGTCCAGTCATGATCTCACAGTTTGAGTTCGAGCCCTGCATCAGGCTCTGTGCTGACAGCCTGGAGCCTGGAGCCTGGAGCCTGCTTCGGATTCTGTGTCTCCCTCTCTCTCTGCCCCTCCCTGCCTCACACTCTTTCTCTCAAAAATACAAACATTAAAAATACATATAGGGGCGCCTAGGTGGCTCAGTCAGTTAAGTGTCCAACTTCTGCTCAGGTCATGATCTCAAGGTTCATAGGTTCGAGCCCTGCATGGGGCTCTGTGCTGACAGCTCAAAGCCTGGAAACTCCTTGCTCTCTGCTCCTCCCCTGCTCGCACTGTCTCTATCAAAAATGAATAAACGGTAAAAAAAAAAAAAAAAAAAAAAAAAACACACACACACACAAATAAACAAACTTTAAAAAATAATACAAATTTAAAATAAACGTGAAGGTTAGGATCACACCCCCACCCAGGGTAAATATTCCCCAGTGCTCCATTGGACGTGGCTTCAAATCACTAGCCTGTCTGGCCCCTACTCCAAACATGCTCCCGTTTAGGCAAGTCAAGCATTGTAAACTCTGCCTGTGAGGCCTAAGCAAGTGACCTCGGTGGGGGGGGGGGGGGGGGGGGGGGGTAGCTGTAGCAAAGAGAGTATGTGTCCCTTCTACTTTGCCTTCCATGGGCATAGGCAACCTCCGTCAGGGAAAGACTGTAACCTGGTAGTCCTCAGCTAATGAAGAAGTAGGGGAGGGGCTTCATGCTAGGAGATAAACTGTTTGCTGTAACCGCCCGGAGTGTGTCTGTCCATCAGACACCTGCTCTTGCTAGAACGCTAATTAAAGCCTCACTTCACTGTGCTCCGGGTCTCTGTGTCCCTCCTTTGACTGGGTCAGTGGGCTTATTTCTCACAACCCCCTTCACCCAAGCCCCTGCCCTAGGACCTGCTGTGGCCAGACTTCATTCAGCTAAGTCTGGCTCCTTCTAGAGAGCAGGCGGGCCAGAGACTTAGCTAGCATGCCCCCTGGGCCTCTCTGATCTTGTGACAGAACTGTCCTTTCTGCCCTTTCCTCCATACCTTTGCTTAACCTGTCCTTCCTCTCAGAGAGCCTTCCTCCTCACCCACCCACGTCTCGACCCAGCTTGGCCTAACTCCTCCTGAGGCTTTCCCTGGTAGTGTCAGCCCAAGTGACAAAAGCCCTTATATTTTGCCAATACCACGTCTGTAATAAGGAAGTAATGACGGACCAAACCCAGAGAGCATTCAAGAAGTAAATGAGGGGGGCGCCTGGGTAGCGCAGTCGGTTAAGCGCCCGACTTCAGCCAGGTCACGATCTCGCGGTCCGGGAGTTCGAGCCCTGCGTCAGGCTCTGGGCTGATGGCTCGGAGCCTGGAGCCTGTTTCTGATTCTGTGTTTCCCTCTCTCTCTGCCCCTCCCCCGTTCATGCTCTGTTTCTCTCTGTCCCAAAAATAAATAAAAAACGTTGAAAAACAAAAAAAAGAAGTAAATGAGGCGAGGAGCGTCTGGGTGGCTCAGTCGGTTGGGTGTCTGACTCTTGATTTTGGCTCTGGTCATGATCTCACAGTTTGTGAGTTCGGGTCTCACGTCAGGCTCTCAACTGACAGTGTGGAGCCTGTTCAGGATTCTCTCTCTCTCTCTCTCTCTCTCTCTGCCCCTCCCCTGCTTGCTCTAAGAAAAAAAAATTTTTTTAAAGGAAGGAAGAAAAGAAGAGAAAAGAAAAGAAAAATGAGGTGACACGTCAAGCACTTGGAGCAGTACCAGATACACAGGAAATGCTCAATGAACAGGAGCTCTTACTATTAATCCCCCGCTTAGCACTGACTCCACGTGCCATCTTAACACTCTTTCACATCAGCTCCTCTTACCTTTCCAGCTAAATGATGAAAGAACCCAGGATCTGGAGGCCGGCAGACCTGGGTCTGAATCCACGTCCACCATGTCTTACCTGGTGAAGTCACACAACCTCTGCTTCTGTAAAATGGAGCTAATGGCTCCCACCCGTCAGGGTTGTGATAAGGATCAAATGAGGCAATGTCTGCAAAGGTTCTAAGTAAACTGGGAAGAACTTCAGTGAGAAGCCTGAGTTTCTGGGGGAGGAAATTCCAGACCAGCCTCCAGACTGCTGGAGTCAAAGGCAAGCCAGACGGTTCTGTCTTCGAGCAGACCCCGTGCTCGAAGTAGCTAGCTTCGAGAGCAGCTACTCTGGGCCAGACCCCGTGCAGAGTTCCTGTAAAGATGGGGCCAATCCTCAAAGTAAACGCTGTAAAGTCACCTCTAAATCTCCAGCCACTGGGCCATCACCCAGTCCCCAACCTGCCCTCTCTCTAGACCCTCACCTGGGACCTGGTATTTCCACATTCATTCATTCGCTCACTCACTCATTTGTGCATTACACAATTATTTATTCAGTAGTCACCAGCTGTTCCGAAAACAAGTTGACCAGAATCCCTGCCCTTCATGGGTCTTATATTCTAGTAACTCATTACAGAACTTTTTTGCCTTGGGGCGACTGTGTGGCTCAGTAGGTTGAGTGTCCAACTCTTGATTTCGGCTCAGGTCACAGTCTCACGGTTTGTGAGCTCGAGCCCTGCATCGGACACTGCACTGACAGTGTGGAGCCTGCTTGGGATTCTCACTCTCTCCCTCTCTCTCTGCCCCTCCCCTTCTTACTCTCTCTCTCTCGAAATAAATAAAATAAAATAAATTAATTTTAAAAATCGGGGCACCTAGATGGTTCAGCTGAGCATCCAACTTTGGCTCAGGTCATGATCTTTCTTTGCTCTAAAAATTCCACTGTTTTCCCACTACTTATGCTAGTCTACCACTTTGAACCTGGCCTTGGGGACAGTTAGGGATCTGGCTCCACTCCCTTTCCCTCCCCACTCACTTCCTTTCCCAGGAAGGAAGGCACCCACAGGCTCAAGGTGGGCCACACCCCCTCAGACTGGGTGCCTGAGCTCCCTCAGTCCTGGAAATGCCTCTGCCAAGGGATAGGCGGCCAAATGTTTTCCCAGTAGGGGAACCTGTTCTCAGCCCCGCCCACGGCCTAGCTCAGGGGCCTCTCCTCCCCAGGAGCTCTGCCCTCATTCACCTGGGAGCTCCCTAGGGTAATTTTCCTTGTCATTTCCCCAGCATCTGCAGAGTGGACACGCCTCCCTGGGAATCCATCTGCGTGTGTGCACCAAGGACATAGCTGGTAACATATAGTTTTGTGGGTGGCCAAAGAAGTGAGCAGGGAACACTGTCCAGTGGAGAGATTGCAGAGAGGGTCTCATGGGCGACGTTCATATGATCCTGGATGAATGAGCAGGGTGTGACCACAGGGAGGAGAATCACCCACTAGCTAGGGGTGGGCCATCGGGGGCAGGGACAGTGTGGTGTAGGGGTGCAAAAGTTTCCTTCTTCCCTTCTACGTTCTTTGCCTGGTCTAATAATTAAATTGATGTAAGACCGATTCACAGAAGAAAAGCATACAAAAGTTTAATAACTTTTTTTTGTTAAGTTTAATAACTCCTGTGCACAAGGGGGAGACCCGGGAAAATTGAGTAACACTGCCGACCCCACCATGGCCCAAGCTCATCATCTTAAATACTGTCTTCAGCCAGAGGCAAAGGATGTTGGTGGTGGGAGTCAGTTATGGGAAGTTAACGGAAAAGCACAGGAAGCAAGAGTAAAGTTGTGATGCAGATTTAAATCCGGGCCTTAGCCACTGACTGAAGATTCTAAAGATTTAGATATCTTCCTCTTTTTGGTACTTAAGGGGAGACACCCTAACAAATGAAGATTTCCTTTATAAATGTAAATGTCAAATGGGTAACTACTTAGTTTTGCCAGTGTCTGCCGTTTTTTAAAAATAATCAGCTTTTAAAAAATGGCCAGCATAAAATAATATGCCAAAAAGGCACATTTGGGGATGATTTATTTTTTTTTTTTAATTTTTTTTTCAACGTTTTTTATTTTATTTTTGGGACAGAGAGAGACAGAGCATGAACGGGGGAGGGGCAGAGAGAGAGGGAGACACAGAATCGGAAACAGGCTCCAGGCTCCGAGCCATCAGCCCAGAGCCTGACGCGGGACTCAAACTCACGGACCGCGAGATCGTGACCTGGCTGAAGTCGGACGCGTAACCGACTGCGCCACCCAGGCGCCCCGATTTTTTTTTTTAATTTTTTAATGTTTATTTTTGAGTGAGAGAGACAGAGTGCGAGCAGGGGAGAGGCAGAGAGAAAGACAGACACAGAGTCTGAAGCAGGCTCCAGGCTCTGAGCTGTCAGCACGGAATCCCACACAGGGCTTGAACTCGGGAACGGTGAGATCATGATTTAGGCCAAAGTCAGACGTTTAACCAATTGAGCCACGCAAGTGCACCAGGGGTGATATATTTTGCACCCCTTTAGTGTCCAGATGCATGGGACATGCAAAGGAGCCATCCAGTGTGCCAGTGGGCTCGGAGAGGAAGGTGAGGAAAGGAACAGAGAAAGAAGGTGGAAGAGAGGTCATTTTGATGTGGAAATGTTGGGGTTCGGAGCCAACAGCCAAGAAAGAATTCTTGAGACATCTTCAGTATACAAAGGTGGTTTTACTAAAGCACAGGGACAGGACCCCTGGGCAGAAAGAGCTGCATGGGGGTTGTGACAGGTAACTGATTATATAGTTTCAAGTTGGGAGAGAGGGTCAGGCATAGGGTAAGTCAGTAAGGAATTTTGGAAACAAGGTTTCCAGGACCTTGAGGGGCTAGCTGCTGTTAGGAAAAGGTCATTGGTTACTGTTAGGAAAAGATCAGTAAAACCTGAGTCATGAGACCCTTCAGATGTCTATCTGGGTCATATGCTTGGGGGATGATTTTTAACACATATCTTGGTGGGTAGAGAGAAAGTAAGTTTCCAGAGGAATTTTTATATGTTAAAGTAGACTTACAGGACCCTGGAGGTCAGGATGATGTTAAGTTCAGATTGCCTTTTGCCCTTAGCAAAGTGTCACTATTAAGGTGGCTGAGTTCTTAGAGGAAGGTCACTCTACTGTTTCAAGGATGTGGCACTGGGTTGTCAGGCAATAAGGAAACTTATTTATTTTTTTTTTTTAGGTTTATTTGAGACAGAGAAAAAAAGAGAGAGAGCAAGCACAGGCAGGGGAGAGGCAGAGAGAGGGGAGAGAGAGAATCCCAAGCAGGCTTCACACTGTCAATACAGAGCCTGACTCAGGGCTCGATCTCCTGAACTATGAGATTAAGAGTGGGACATTCATCTGACTGAGCCACCCAGGAGCCCTTAATTTTTTCTTTTGCCTTTGTTCCCCACATCAACCTGACTGGGAAAGGTCTTGAGTGTCAAGCTGGGAACTGTGACCTCAGCAGGTCAGTGGTCAAAAGTTCAAAGAGGACAAGGCCAGGTTATGGAGATGAGTGAGATTTAGGGGATCCAGGAGAAGTGGAGACTGACGTCTTCAAAAAAGTGATGTGGGAAACAAAAGCAAATGAAAAATTAAATTTCCTTGCTGTCTACAGCCCACTGACAAGTCCTTGGGGCAGGCAAAGTGACATTTCTCTAGGAGCTCAGCTGCCTCAATGGTGACACTTTGCTAAGGCAAAAGGCAATCTGAACTTAATATCATCCTGACCTTCAGGGTCTTGTAAGTCTCCTTTAACGTATAGAAATTCCTTTGGAAACTTCCTTTCTCTCCACCCACCAAGATATGTGTTAAAAATCATTCCCCAAGCATATGACCCAGATAGACATCTGAAGGGTCTCATGACTCAGGTTTTACTGACCTTTTCCTAACAGCGGCTAGCCCCTCAAGGTCCTGGAAACCTTGTTTCCAAAATTCCTTACAGACTTACCCTATGCCTGACCCTCTCCCAACTTGAAATTTTATAATCAGTTACCTGTCACAACCCCTATGCAGCTCTTTCTACCCACGGGTCCTGTCCCTGTGCTTTAATAAAACCACCTTTATGTGGGGCGCCTGGGTGGCTCAGTCAGTTGAGCGTCCGGCTTCGGCTCAGTCATGATCTCGCAGTCTGTGAGTTCGAGCCCAGCGTCAGGCTCTGTGCTGATAGCTCAGAGCCTAGAGCCTGCTTCAGATTCTGTGTCCCCCTCTCTCTCTGCCCCTCCCCCACTCATGCTCTGTCTCTCTCTGTCTCAGAAATAAACATTAAAAAATAATAATAAAACAAAACAAAAAAAACCCCACCTTTATGCACCGAAGACGTCTCAAGAATTCTTTCTTGGGGAGCAGCTGGGTGGTTCAGTTCGTGGGCTCCTGACTCTCGATTTTGGCTCAGGTCACGATCTCACGGTTCGTGGGTTCAAGCCCCGGGTAGGGCTCCGTGCTGACAGCACTGAGCCTGCTTTGGATTCTCTGTCTCCCTCACTCTCTGTCTCTCTCCTGTTTTCTCTCTCTCTCTCTCTCTCATAATGGATAAGATAAACGTTAAAAAAAAATACATATTTTAAATAAAGAAGAATTCTTCCTTGTCCATGGGCTCCAAACCCCGACATTTTCCACATCAAAAAGGACAGGCACTCTCAGCTCCTAGCAATGGAGCCAAGGTGGATACAAGGCTGCCATAGCTTCACATTGTTTTGAGAAGCCAGAAACCCAGTCTTGATAGTGAAATTTCCAGATTGCAAACACTACCACCCCCAAACAAAACGTGTTCACGGGCTTCAGTTTGCAGCCTCGGGGCAGGGTTTTAGGCGGCAAGATCAGAGCTAGGCACTGGCCCAGTGATGCTGGTGACTGGTGGGGAAAATGGCCTGGAGGGGTCCACAGTGGAGGCAGGGACACAGTTGTTGACCTGGGTCTGAGTCAGGGGTGGGATAAAAAGAAAAGGAGAGCTCGGAGAGGGGTAAGGTTGCTGGACACAATAGAGAAACCCCCAGTTAAATCTGAATTTCAGATTGGGCGCCTGGGTGGTTCTGTCAGTTAAGCATCCGACTTTGGCTCAGGTCATGATCTCATGGTTGGTGAGTTTGGGTTCGTGAGTTCAAGCCCCTCATTGGGCTCTGTGCTGACAGCTCATAGCCTGGAGCCTGCTTTGGATTCTGTGTCTCCCTCTCTCTCTGCCCCTCCTCCGCTTGCACTCTCTCTCTCTCTCACCCTCAAAAATACATATTTTAAAAAATCTGAACTTCAGATAAATAAAAAATTTGTTTTATTATTTATATTTTGAGAGACAGAGCACAAGAGGGGAAGGGGCAAAGAGAGAAGGAGTCACAGAATCTGAAGCAGGCTCCAGGCTCTGAGCTGTCAGCACAGAGCCTGACACAGTGCTCAAACTCACAAACTGTGAGATCATGACCTGAGCCGAAAGCAAACGGTTAACTGACTGAGCCACCCAGGCGCCCCTAAAAATTGAAAGCAAATAAATAAATAATTTTTAAAGTAAATGTTTATTCAGTTTTTTAGTTTTTTAAAAATGTTTATTTTTGAGAGAGAGGGAGAGACAGAGCACAAGCAGGAGAGGGGCAGAGGCAGATAGGGAGACACAGAATCCAAAGCAGGCTTCAGGCTCTGAGCTGTCAGCACAGAGGCCGACACAGGGCTCAAACTCACAAACTGTGAGATCATGACCTGAGCTGAAAGCGAACAGTTAACTGACTGAGCCACCCAGGCGCCCCTATTCATTTTTTAAAAATAATTAATTTATTTTGAGAGAGAGAAGAGTGAGCAGGAGAGGGGCAGAGAGAGAGAGGAGAGAGAGAATCTGAAACAGGTTACAAACTGCCAGCAAAGAGCCTGATGCGGGGCTCGAACCCACAAATCATAAGATCATGACCTGAGCTGAAGTCAGATGCTTAACCAACTGAGCCACTCAGGCACCCCATGAAAATCGTTTTAGTTTCAAAAAATGATACAAAAAAATAACTCCTTGTTCATCTGAGGTTCCAATTCAGAAGGTTTCTATAATTTTATTTGCAAAATAAACCTGGCCACCCGGGACCGGGGTCCTATGGCAAAGAACATGACACGTGGGCAGCAGTGCTGTAAGGTGTCCAGCAAAGGTCAAGGCAGCAGCGCCTCCCTCGGGTACCTGGTGAGGGCTGCTGGGCCCTTTTAACCCAGGCCACCGTCCAGGATGAAACAGCCAGTTGAATCCCAGATGTCAGCAACCCCCACTCCCCCGCCCCCACCTCCTTGCCCCAGGCCATTGTTGCAGGGTGACCCTCAGGCTGGGCTCTGGAGTGGCAAGGAGACTGAGTCCATGGAGACAAGGAGGAATAGGGGAACCTTCCTTTCCCCAGGGCCTCTTCCTGCAGCACAGCCTGGCACTGTCTGCCTTCCCTCCCCCTGCTTAGGAAGATGGTTCCCCCATCACTCTGATCACCTTTGCTGGATGGGGCTGGTGGGCAGGCTGGGTGTTGTGCGAGTGGGGTCTGCACCAGGTTTCCTCCTCCCCTTCTGCCCACCTGGCTGGCTCCTCATCCTCCTTGACCTGCCTTCACGAGGGGCAGTCCCTTCAGCCTTAACCTTGAGCTTGGTTCTCTCTCCTGACGATCTCATTCGGGGCTTCAGTGACCATCTGTAGGCTGAGGACTAAAGCAGGACATTTTTTTTATCCTGCCTACTTAAACCCCAAGGGTATTCTGACCTGCTGTACTGGAGGTCCCCTCAGCCTGCTCACTTCCTCCCCTCTCTCCGACCCTTCCTCCCTCCCTCTCTCTCTCTGCCCTTCCCCTTGGTCCCTCCTTCTCCCCTCTCCTTCCCTCTCTCCCCTCTCCTTCTCCCTCTCTCCTAGTGTTCCTCAACTATTCTTTTCTTGTAATGTTTATTTATTTATTTTGAGAGAAAGAGAGAGAGGGAGAGAGAGAATCCCAAGACACAGGGCTCCATCCCATGAACCCGTGAGATCATGACCTGAGCCAAAATAGAGTCAGATGCTTAACCACTTAACTGACTGAACCACGCAGATGCCCCTTCCTCAACTATTCTTTCATATCTCTCTCTCCATTTCTGTCTTATTCCCAAAACTGCTCCAAAATTTCTTCTGGATTCCCTAAGAAATGTAGACAAACTATGACGGCTCCACCCAACAATGGAAAATAAAACTGATAAGTAAACCTGCAGGGTAAAATTTATGATTGCCTTAAAACTCTTGGAAAAGTCAGCTCTGCTTGACATAATGGAGAGCTGCAAAACTCAATCCAGGAGACTGGAACTCATAGAAATACAAGTTGCAAAAGTATGTATAAACTGACTGATGAAGAAAATTTTGTTTAAAAACTAGACTGAATAAAATTAAATTAAGAACTGATAGCCATGGGGCTCCTGGGTGGCTCAGTCAGTTAAGCGTCGGGCTCTCAGTTTTGGTTCAGGTCATGATCTCGTGGTTTTGTAGGTTTGAACCCCGCATCGGGCTCTGTGCTGACAGCGCAAAGCCTGCTTGGGGTTCTCTGTCTCCCTCTCTTTCTGCCCCTCCCCTGCTCGCATTCTCTCTGTTTCTCTCAAAATGAATAAACTTCAAAACAAACAAAGAAACAAAAACACACCTGGTTAGAATGGCTGTGATCAAAAAGACAAAAAATAACAAGAACTGAAGAGGATGTGGAGAAGAGGGAACCTCTGTGCACCGTTTGTGGGAATATAAATTGAGGCAGCCACTACGGAAGACAGTATGGAAATTCCTCGATGAATTAAAAATAGAACTAGCATACCATCCAGCCAATCTACTTCTGGGTATTTCTCTGAAGAAAATGAAAACACTAACTTAGAAAGACATATGGACCCCCAGGTTCATGGCGGCATTATTTACCATAACCAAAGGAAGGAAGAAGCCTAAGTGTCCATCAATGGATGAATGGGTAAAGAAAATGTGAAATACATGTACCATAAAATAGCCAGAAAAAAAAAGGGATTCTTGCCATCTGTGGCAACATAGGTGGATCCTGACAACAATACACTAAGTAAAACAAGTCAGAGAGAGAAAGACAAATACCATACAATCTCACTTATATATGGTATCTAAAAAAAAAAAAAAAACATAACAGGGGCACCTGGGTGGCTCAATCAGTTAAAGCGTCCAACTTCAGCTCAGGTCATGATCTCGCGGTTCGTGAGTTCGAGCCCTGCATCGAGCTCTGTGCTGACAGCTCAGAGCCTGGAGCCTGCTTTGGATTCTGTGTCTCCCTCTCTGCCCCTCCCCTGCTCTCTCTCTCTCTGTTCTCCCCGGCTCACACTCTCTCTCAAAAATAAATAAAATATTTTTTAAAAATTAAGAAAAAAGAATAAACATTAAAAAAAAAGTTTTAATAAAAAAAATAAAAAACAAAAGCAAACATGAAACCAAGCTCAAAAATAGAAAGAACAGACTGGTGGTTGCCAGAAGCAGGGATGGGAGGGTGGCTGAAAAGGGTGAAGGGGGTCAAATGGTACAAACTTCTAGTTATAAAATGAGTAAGTCATGGGGATAAACAGTATTGAGTATAGCATGGGGACTATAGTTGTGAATATTGTACTGCATACTTCAAAGTTGCTAAAAGAGTACATCCTAAAATTTCTCATCACAAGAAAAAAAAATCTGTAACTACGTATGGTGACAGATATTAACTAGATTTATCATGTGATCATTTTGCAATATATACAAATTTGAAGCATTATGTTGTATACCTATAACTACCATAATGTATGTCAATTCTACTTCAATAGAAAAAAAGAAGTTAATTTGTGGGGCGTCTGGGTGGCTCAGTTGGTTTGGTGTCCGACTCTTGATCTCAGGTTAGGTCTTGATCTCAGGGTCGTGAGTGCAAATTCATGGCATGGAGCCTACTTAAAAAAAAATCAAATCGAAATATTTCCATTCAAGGAAACCACAGGGTTAAAATGCCCCTCATCTGTTGAAGACTAACAATTTTATATAACTGACTGATCTCCAGACATAAATACACAGCTGCTCATGGAACATTCTCACCAAGACATTCCAAAGCCTCATCAAATATAGACGTCCAGGGGCGCCTGGGTGGCTCAGTCGGTCCTACTTCAGCTCGGGTCATGATCTCACAGTTCATGAGTTCAAGCCCCACATCAGGCTCACTGCTGTCAGCACAGAGCCCACTTTGGATCCTCTGTCTCCCAATCTCTGCCCCTCCCTCACTGTGTGCTTTCACTCTCTCTCTCTCTCTAATAAATAAACATTTAAAAATAAATATGTATAGATGCCCAAAACCAAACTGTTGATTTTCTCTATTAAACTGTTCTTCCTCTCAGACACCCGTCTTAGATGTCAGGACCATCACCCATTCAGTCACTCATGCCCAAGACCAACAATATGAGAATTGCTGCACTGAGGTCCAGGAGAGGACGGGATTTCAGACAGATGACCCTGATACTTGAGGCTGCAGTTGCCCTGGAAGCTTGTGCCAATTGGAAAGACGTGGCTGGGAGGGCGAGCTCATCTCTCATGGCCTTGCACAACTGGAGACAAAAATCAGAGTCAGGATGGGGCACCTGGCTGGCTCAGGCAATAGAGCATGCAACTCTTGGTTTTTTTTAAGTTTACTTATTTATTTTGAGAGCAAGAGAGCATGAACAGGGGAGGGGCAGAGAGAGAGAGAGAGAGAGAGAGAGAGAGGGAGAGGGAGAATCCCAAGCAGGCTCTGTGCTGAGCACAGAGCCCAATGTGGGGCTCAATCTCACAACCCTGAGGTCATGACCTGAGCTGGACGCTCAACTGACTGAGCCACCCAGGCGCCCCTTTTCCTCTTCTCATAAGGACACCAGTCCTATTGGATTAGGACCCTGTCCTTATGACCTCACTAAATCTTAATTCCCTTCATTACCAGGCCCGACTGGAGGTTAGGGCTTTAATGTGTGGATTTGGGAGGGACACAGTTCCATCGCTAACAGCCCAGGACACAGAATTCAGCCCGGGACACAGAATTCAGCCCAGGGGCTGAGCGTGATGAGATCACCTCTTCCCTCAGCAGGATAAAATCCCTCTGGTGACCCCAAACCCGGCCCCTGATGCGGCTGCAGCTTCAGGTTTTCCCACAACCCCAGCTCCACACATACTATTCTCTCTGAGTCACCTCCACCTGTACCCGCCCACTTCAGGGCCCCACGTGTGTCCCTCGGCCAGCATACCCTGATCCCTAAAGGTCTTCCTGACCCCCCACACCAGGTCTGGCCCCTGGTTACCCCCCTTTGTGGCACCACTTTGACCACTGGCATGTCTTTTTTTTTTTTTTTACATTTATTTATTTAGAGAGACAAAGAGGTGGAGGATGAGGCAGAGAGAGAGAGAGAGAGAGAGAGAGAGAGAGAGAGAGAGATCCCAAGCAGGCTCCGCACTGCCAGAGTGGAGTCTGTCGTGGGGCTCGAACTCATGAACTGTGAGATCATGACCTGAGCTGAAGTCAGAGAATGTGTGACGCTTGATCTCCAGGTTGTGAGGTCGAGTCCCACACTGGGTGTAGAGATTACTTAAAAATAAAATCTTTAAGAGGCAACTGGGTGGCTCAGTCAGTCACCTGACCCTTGATTTCAGCTCATGTCATGATTCCAGGGTCGTTGGATAGAGCCCCATGACCAGCTCCTCACTGAGCATGGAGCCTGCTTGGGATTCTCCCTCTCTCTCTCTCTCTCTCTTTCTCTCTCTCTCTCTCTCTCTCTCCTCCTCTGCCCCTCTCTCCAACTTGCATTCTCTCTCTCTCTAAAATAAAAAAAAATGAAAAATGAAGAAAAAAAACAAAGTCAGGGGCCTGCCAAAGGTAGGGGACCAATAAACACCACGTTGGGTTAAGCCCCACAGGACTGCACCCTAGAAGTAAAGCTGAACTGAAAACCAGCCCTTCCCTGAATAGTAGCCCTGCTCTGAGTCATCCTGGGGCAATATCATGCCCTAAGTATGAACTAACATGATCTCAGTTTGCTAATCCCTCCAGGCACCTGGCAAAGGCAATAGAAAATTCTTTTTGGCAAATGACAAAATCACCCCACTGCAAATTATTTCTACAAATAATATCACAACTATAATATTCAACGTACAGAAACAACCAGACACATGAGAGAAAGCAAGATTCCTTGAACTAAAACCATTAGAAACAACAGTCAACAGAAATACAACTGGAAGAATTCTGGACTATAAAACAAATTACATGTACTCTGTTCAAAAAATTAAATACCAGGGGCGCCTGGGTGGCGCAGTCGGTTAAGCGGCCGACTTCAGCCAGGTCACGATCTCACGGTCCGTGAGTTTGAGCCCCGCGTCAGGCTCTGGGCTGATGGCTCAGAGCCTGGAGCCTGTTTCCGATTCTGTGTCTCCCTCTCTCTCTGCCCTTCCCCCGTTCATGCTCTGTCTCTCTCTGTCCCAAAAATAAATAAACGTTGAAAAAAAAAAATTAAAAAAAAAAAAATTAAATACCAAAGGGGCACCCAGGTGGCTCTGTCAGTTGAGTGTCCAACTTCAGCTCAGGTCATAATCTCAAAGTTCATGAGTTTGAGCCCCACATCGGGCTCTGTGCTGACAGTTCAGTCTGGAACCTGCTTCGGATTCTGTGTCTCCCTCTCTCTCTGCCCCTCTCTCACTCACACTTTGTCTCTCTCTCTCTCAAAAATAAATAAGCATTAAAAAAAAAAAAGAAATTAAACAACAAAATTGAAACTTCCAGCAAGGAACAGGAAACTATATAAAATTATATAGCACATGTATAAAAGGAGTAAGTGGAAACTAAAAAGTAAATTATAGGGGCGCCTGGGTGGCTCAATTGGTTAAGTGACTGACTCTTGGTTTTCGGCTCAGGTCATGATCTCATGGTTTCATGAGTTCGAGCCCCTCATTGAGCTCTGTGCTAACAGTGCGGAGCCTGCTTGGGATTCTCTGTCTCCCTCTCTCTCTGCCCCTCCCCCACTTGCACAGTCTCTGTCTCTCAAAATAAGTAAATAAATTTAAAAAAATAAAAGAATAAAAATAATAAAAATAAAAAGTAAATTATAAACTTAATGGGCTGATTTTTTAAAGTTTATTTTTAAGAAAGTGCAAGCAGGAGAGAGGCAAAGAGAGAAGGAGAGAGAGAATTCCAAGCAGGCTCTACACCATAAGCGCTGAGCCCCACATGGGGCTCAAACCCATGAACTGTGAGATCATGATCTGAGCTGAAGTCAGATGTTTAACTGACTGAGTCACCCAGGTGCCCCATTAATGGACTGATTTCACAGCAGATTTGACATGGTTGAAGAATGAATCAGAGAAGTGGAAGACTGGTCAGAGGAAACAATCCAGAAAGAAGTATGGGGAGACAAAAAAAGGATGGAAAAAAAACAGAAGAAAAGGTTACAGATATGGAACCTACAGCAAGAAGGCCTCACATACATCTAGTTTCAGTCCCAGAGGAAAAGAAGAAAGAGAGAGAATAGAGGCAATGTTTGAAAAGATGATGGTTGAGAATTTTCCAGAATGGGTACAAGATATCAATCTATAGATTTAAGAATTCAAATGGATCCCAAGTAATCTCACGATCCGTGAGATCCCGCCCTGCGTCTGGCTCTGCGCTCACAGTGAGGAGCCTGCTTGGGATTCTCTCTCTCTCTCTGCCCCTCCCCTGCTCATGCTCTCTCTCTCTCTCTCTCTCTCTCTCCAAAATAAATAAATCAACATTTTTACAAAATGGATCCCAAGCAGAGTAAATAAAAAGAAATCCATACCTTGACCCATCATGGTTGAAAATGTAGAAAATCCAAGACAAAGAGAATAGGAAAAGCATCCAGAGGAAAATGATAGCTAATAGTGCTGGTCATTTACCTCTTGTGTCTCAGGTCACAGCTACAATCTGTTGTGTGGTGCTGGGCTAGGGTCTGCAAATGACATTTCCCAGGCCCCCTTGTCAGCTGACCTCCTGTTTGGTTCTGCCAGTGGGAGGCACTAAGGGAGATTAGCCGGCAGGGGAAGGGGATTCCTTCCTGTCTCTACTTCCTGCTGGCTTTACTTCACTGGCATCCAGCTCCTTTCAACACTCCCAGCACCAGCCACACCAACCCCCCTTGCAGGTCATAGCCCAAGCCATCAGGGTCCCTCTTCTGGGGGTCCCAGAAGGGCTTCCTTCTCCAAGACTCTAAGTGCTGTTAACCCTGCCCCTTCCCTCTTCTCTTCCCAGGTCCAGGGGTAGAAACTATAAACCGGGGCAACCTCAGTACCCTCTTTTGCTCTTTGGGTCTTCCAAAATCTGTGCAATCCACTTTGTGTATTATTTCCCCTTTGTTTGAAAAAACTAGCATGGTTTACGTTTTCCTGAGTGGACCCTAAGGGATCCAGAACTCTCTAAAGGAGACACAGAGAACATGGTAGATAGCATTTTTGTTGTCAATTATTTGCCACCAATCCCTATGGGAAGCTAGTATGTTTCCACCCTGGTGACATCAGGCTTTGTCCAGTGACCTGCAAGGGTAATGACACGTGAGGGTAAGTAATGCCTGCTGCTACTTTTCAGTAAAGGCTTTAAGAGCCATCACATGATTTTGCCATGGCTCTTTTCCCTCCATGCCAGGAGCCAAGCATGTCCCAGGGAGGAGCTGCCGCTGACACCACAGGGCATGGAAAGTGAGCCAAAAATAAACCTTTGTTGTTGCAAGCCAAGGAGATGTAGGGGGATGTTTGTTACCGCAGCACACTCTAGCGAAACCTGCCTGATTCACACAATTTGACTGCATCTCACTCCTTAACAGCAAACATGGGAGCCAGCAGACGGTTAACCAATAGCTTCAAAGTACTACAAGAAAATTACTGGGGCACCTGGGTGGCTCAGTCAGTTAAGCACCCAACTCTTCCTTTTTTGGCTCAGGTCATGATCTCACGGTTCATGAGTTTGAGCCCTGCATCGGGCTCTGTGCTGACAGTGCAGAGACTGCTTGGGATTCTCTCTCTCCCTCCCTCTCTCTGCACCTCCCCTGCATGCTCTCTCTCTCTCTCTCAAATAAATAAACTTAAAATTTTTTTAAAAGAAAGTTACCGCCAACTTAGAAGTCTATACTCAGAGAAACTATCCTTCAAGAAGAGACACCAGAAAGACATTATCAGACAAAACCTGGGGGATATGCCATCAGCAGACCACTGCACATTAAAAGAATCTAAAAACAATTTTTTTTGTTTGTTTTGCAGAGAGAAAATGATTAAGAAGGAAGATCATGGGCACAGGAAGGAATGAAGGACAAAAAACACAGCAAATATGCAGGTCAATCGAGCTGAAGACTGACCATATGAAAGAACAGTGGTAAATAAATACAGTGTGCAGTGCTTGGCTGGATCCTGGACCAGAAAGGGGCGTGAGTGGAAAATCTGGTTGAACCCAAATGAAGCCTGCAGTTTATATTCCTGCACCACTGTTAACCTCTCTGCTGTCATCATTGTGTTGTGGTTATGTATGATGGTTTTACTTATTTACTTATTTATTTACTTATTTATTTATTTATTTTTGAGAGAGAGAGAGAGAGAGAGAGAGACAGAGTATGGGGCGGGGGGGGCAGAGAGAGACACACAGAATCCAAAGCAGGCTCCAACCTCTGAGCTGTCAGCACAGTGCCCGATGTGGGGCTCAAACCCACAGACTGCGAGACCATGACCTGAGCTGAAGTCAGATGCTTAACCAACTGAGCCACCCAGGAGCCCCTTGTGTGTGATGTTAACACAGGGAGAGGCTCAGTCAAGGATATCAACGAACTTCACTATTTTTGCAACTTTTCTCTACGTCTAAAACTACGTCCAAATAAAACAGAATCATCAGGGTCTGTATTGCCGGGTGGTGACCTCTGCCCAATCCTGCTTCCTCCCCTTTTCTTTCATAGATGTTCCAGCCCATAAATTCCTGTGCTCCGAACCCCACCTCAGTGTCTGCTTCCCAAAGGATGGATCCACAACAAGCTGTTCATTAGGTTGTGTGACCTTCCCACTGGCTCATCAGTTGAACTAACCTCACCAGCCTGGAGAGCCCCCCTGGGGCTGGCAGCTGTATGCAGAATAAGAGGCAGGTACAGGGAGTGACCCCCACGATGTCCACACCGCCCAGGGCATGACTGCCAAGGGCATGATAAACACGTGCCTGGAGGACCTTGCCAACCACGTGAAAGTCTGTGTGTGGCCTGGATCTCCAAGGTGGTGGAGCTGGTGGGAGGAGAGCTGCTGCCCAGGTAGGTTCGGTCGGAGGGTGGGGTGGGGGCGTAGCAGTGCCAGGCAGGTGAGGGTGTGTAGGAGCCTGTCTGGCTCTCCTGGGTGGGGCTGGGTAAATGTTTGGGTACATGGCTCTGTGAGGCGGGCCTGCCTCGGGTTGGGGCTGGAAGCCAGATGGGCAGGCTGTGTCGGGCACATGTACTCAGCAGGCTGAGGAAGCAGGAGAGTAGGAGCAAAGGAAAATCTCTGCCTCAGCAGAAGATACAGGGGAGACAGTGCTGATGTTCAGACTTCCAAGGTCGGGGGCACTTCACATAGCAAGGCCCAGGGCAGCGACGGCTGTGCCCCAGGCTTAGCTGACCAGCTGGACATGGGTAGCTGGGAGGGCGCATGAGGGGCTCACTGGGCGGGGCACCTGGGCAGCTCAGTCGGTTAAGCATCCGACTTCGGCTCAGGTCATGATCTCGAGGTTCGTGGGTTCAAGCCCTGCGTCAGGCCCTGTGCTGACAGCTCAGAGCCTGGAGCCTGCTTTGGATTCTGTGCCTCTCTCTCTGCCCCTCCTCCCTCAAAAATAAATAAAACATTTAAAAAACATTGAAACGGTGCACACTGGCATCTTAGCCAATTTCTCCACAGAGACATGAATCCCACAGGTGACAAAAGGTCACTTCTCTTCCTGGCCTTTCCTTCAGGGGAGAGCTTCCATTCTCTCTCAGGAGAGCAGTGTTGGTGGGCAGGGGGGCCAGCAGAGAGGCCCATCTATGGGAGGCCATGCCTGGCAGACCCCAGGGAGTCTGAACCCTTCAGCTTCGTCTTTGGCCATTGTACCTGAGCAACCACACACCCTTAAAATAAATGGCAGTTACAATTTAAAATGTGTGTCCACACTGAAATACTGCTGGATGAAATACCATAATGTCCGGACTTTGCTTTCATGTAACCTGTGAGCAGGGGAGGGGCCGGGGCGTGGAGGGAACGTTTATACGGAGGTGAATAAAACCCTAAAGCAGGGTGATGAAGACCTGGGAGGGTTTTTATTCTTCTCTATGGGCCTTTGTGCATATTTGGAAATTTCTGTAATTAAGCTTTAAAAGTAATCTGGATCAAGTCCTTGCTCAAAACGAAATGACTGGCCCCCTACTAGTGTCTTTTAGGTAACCCTGGAACATAAGGATCCAAGTTCACTTCAGTGTACAACTTTTTTTCTTTCTTTTGTTTTATGAAATTGCTTTTGAAATTTTTTTTTCAACATTTTTAATTTATTTTTGGGACAGAGAGAGACAGAGCATGAATGGGGGAGGGGCAGAGAGAGAGGGAGACACAGAATCGGAAACAGGCTCCAGGCTCCGAGCCATCAGCCCAGAGCCTGACGCGGGGCTCGAACTCACGGACCGCGAGATCGTGACCTGGCTGAAGTCGGACGCCTAACCGACTGCGCCACCCAGGAGCCCCTGAAATTGCTTTTTAGAAAGAGAGCATGAGCAGGAGCGAGGGGCAGAGGGAGAGAGAGGGAGACACAGAATCTGAAGCAGCTCCAGGCCCTGAGCTGTCAGCACAGAGCCCGACACCGGGCTCAAACCCACAGACCCTGAGACCATGACCTGAGCCGAAGTTGGACGCTCAACCGACTGAGCCACCCAGGAGCCTCTTTCTTGTGCTTTTTGAGTGTAGCTGACACACAATGTTGTATCAGTTTCGGGTGTACAGCATAGTGACCTGACTTTTTTTCTTCCTTCATGAATTTTGTAAATTGTGGTAAAATACATCTAACGTGTAATTTACTGTCTTAACCATTTGCAAGCATGCAGTTCAGTGGTGTTAAAGCACATTCACGCGGTTGTGCGACCGATTTCTAGAATCTCTTCATCTGGTCAATGCACGGTTTTGCAGTGACTTCCCCAGACTTCTTGCAATTTCCCCCCCACCCCCTTTCCCACCCATAAATCCCTTGGACAGAGGGATTGGAGGCCAGGTCTCCCAAATTCCAGAGCAAAGTGCCCTGTTAACCATCTGGGCGGCAGATGTGGGGCCAGGCCAGCTGGCCGGTGACCAGCCGGTGGGCCAGTTGGGTCGCCTGGACTTCCGGCAGTGCACTGCCGTCCTGGCTGGCTCCTGCAGGTCTGAGCTCTCTGCCCCAGGGCAGGCCCCTGAGCAAGTCCTGGCAGCTGTCAGTTTCCACCCTACCCTGCAGGCAGGAGCTGTCCTGGTCATTGGGGGGGGTGGGGGGGGTGGGGCAGGAGGGATGAACCGAGGCTCCTCCCTGGCACGGGTGACTCAGGAAGGGCAGTCCTGGGCCCGGGAGTCCACTTTCACCCCAGGGTGTGGGGCACTCTCCCCGGGGCGCGGTGTCAGGGCCCTACTGCCTCGATCCCACCAGCCATGATGCCCCACCATGAACAGATCTCCTGGAAGGGCTGGCAGCAGCTGGAACAGGCCCCTACCAGCCAGCCTGCTCTCTGCGAGGTATGAAATCTGCAGGCTACCTCTCCAGAAACGCCCCGCTCTCTTCCCTCCTCCCTCGGGCCAGGGCCTGGCTCTGCTCCAAGGGGACCAGAGAGGATGAGAGAAGGCAAGGAGTGAAGGGCAGGTGGGGGACACACAGCTGTTAAGCCCTTCCTTCACAGTGGTGCCATTTCATCCTTCAGGCAGCTCTGCGTGTTCACACGAGGAAACTGAGGCTCAGAGGGCACCAGGAAGTTACAGACTGGGGATTAGCGCCAAGCCTGCCTCTCTTCCTCCTTCTCCTGGTGAGAAAGAAGCCATACAGTGGCTTTTTGGCAGATGGTGTGTTGGAGCTGAACACGGCCAACTGTCAGGCCCTGGAGGAGGTCCTGGGGGTCTATTCATAGACCGGAGACCAGTCGCTGTGCGTTCAGGGCTTACTGTCTCCAGAAGGTGACAGACAGAAGATCCACAAATGCTGTACTGCTGCAGGGATGGAAGATGGGGGCAGTAACCTTGCCTTGGACGTGGGGTGAGGAACACAGCAGGTGCCATTCATGGGTGCTCCCAAGGACCAGCCCTAACATATGAGGACACTGAGGCGGTTCCCAGTGCAGAGGTGCACAAGACAGGGGCAGAGGCCAGGCCCGAGGGGGGCATGGGACTAGTCCTAAAGCTGGGACGCCACCTTTCAAGAACACGAGGTTGGGGACAGACTGTGTGGACTGGAATGCACCCTCTGGGGCAGAGTGGGCGACAGCTGGGAGCCCGAGCATGGGCATAACTGCTGCAATAGTCAAGGAGAGAGGTGACGAGGCCAGAGGTGGCAGGCAGAGAGAAGGGGACAGTCCCTAGTCACCATGGGTAGGCTCCGGGATTTAAAAAAAAATTTTTTTTTAAGTTTTTAAATTTATTTTGAGAGAGACAGAGACAGTGCGAATGGGGGACGGGCAGACAGAGAGGGGGACAGAGAGAACCCCAAGCAGCCTCTGCGCTCCTAGCACAGAGCTGGATGCAGGGTTCAAACCCACGAAGCCACGAGATCATGACCTGAGCAGAAACCAAGAGTCGGATGCTTAATCTACTGAGCCACCCGGGCGCCCCTAGGCCCTGGGATTTTGAAGTCCTGGCCACTCTCAGGCAGCAAGGATGCACCTACTCTCTAGCCCAGGGAGACGGATCAGAGACATCGAGAGTGCATGCTGGGTGGGGACACCACGTGGCGTCCCCGGCCACTTGAAGACAGGCCCCATGAAGCACTTTGTCCTTCTGACAAACTTGCCTCCTTTCCGCATCAGAAGTGGAGACGGATAAACTAACATTTACAGATGGCCACCATCTGCCAGGAACTGTGTCGAGTGCTTCACATTACTTCACATGATCTCCTTTTCAAGGTGAGAAAACTGAGGTGCAAAGAGAGAAATTAAATGGTCCCAGGTCAGCCGATTCAGGAAGTGGGTGCAGCCAGGGAGCTTGCTTCCCTTCCCCTGGCCTGGTGCCCAAAGTGCCGCACCCCTTGGCATCACTGTGGCTGAACACAGTAAGCCCCATGTCTAGAAGGCAAGACACCCAGCTTCCAGGCCCAGCTCTGCCAGGAACTAGCTCTGATATGCGTTCTGGGGGAGTTTTTCCATCAGAGGAGGTTGGGCTGAGGGTACTCCAGGGTTCAATGTAATGCTCTACGGTTTATGCCCTAAGGTTCATGCTTGTGAATGTGCACAGGAAGGCATGAGGGTAGAGGGCACAGGGCATATGGAGGTGGACAAGGAGGAACTTTCTGGATTGGGACCAAAGCTGCCTCTCCCTTGGGGCAGTGGGTCCCCTCTGCCCTGCACTCCCCATCCAGGGGATCAGGACAAACTCAAGGGCTCAGAGAAACCAGGCAGGAAGGAGCACCTGCTAGGCCAGCTACCCAGATTGGTGGGAGGGATGGGGGTGGTGGTGGTGATGTCCTTACCAGCCTGGAGTCTAGACCTATGCAGAAGTGGGAGACAGATAGCCAGGCTGGAGGGGGCATGGTCAATTTTGTTTCTTTCTTTTTCTTAGCTTATTTTTTTATTTACTTTGAGAGAGAGAGCGAGCTGGGGAAGGGAGGAGAGAGAGAGAGAGAGAGAGAGAGAGAGAGAGAGAGAGAGAATATCCCAAGCAGGCTACACACTGCCAGTGCAGAGCCCAATGCAGGGCTCGAACTCATGAATCATGAGATCATGACCTGAGCTGAAATTTAGAGTCAGACCCTTAACCGACTCAGCCACCCAGGCGCCTCAATTTTGTTTCTCTAATGAGAGTTCTGTTAGAGGGATAGAGCCAGGCTGCTCTCTGCCCCTGCTCCAGCCCCCCTGCATTCTGCACCCAGTCCAGTTCAGTGAAGTGGTTCCAGCTCCCTATGCAGCGACCAAGGTGCCCCCAGCCTCTGCTCTGCTCCCCTCCATTGTGCAGCCACTTTCCCAGGATTCCATTCAGCCAGGACCCTCCTGCCCTTCTCCCCTCCCCTCTCCTCCCTGTGTTTAACATCTCTAGGCTCCAGGGTATTTTCTGATTTCTTTCCCTCCTGTTGGGATGTTCCAAAATACTGAACATCCTTCCTCTCCCACCTCCCTCTGGCAGCCTGGTACAGAGAAAGAACATTGGACTTGGGGTGGGGGAGTGGTCAGAAGATCTTGGATAAGGTGCTGTGTTTTTTTTTTTTTAATTAATTTACTTTTGAGATTAAGAGAGAGAGCACGCGAGCGGAAGAGGGGCAGAGAGAGGGGGGACAGAGGATCCGAAGCAGGCTCCGTGCTGACAGCAGAGAGTGCAATGCCAGGCTCGAACTCACGAACCATGAGATTATGAACTAAGCCGAAGTTGGACGTTTAACCTACTGAGCCACCCGGGCGCCCCTATAGGCTCTTGACAATGGTGAGCATGCTCCTCCCTGGAAATGCCTCCCACTATTCAAGTACCACCTCAAAAGCGATTTCCCCAGTGAGGCCTTTCCACAGGTCCCCAAAACGGTAAAGTGTGTCCTTGTGCTAAATTTTTATCTGTCCCAGTGAGTAACCCTACCAGACTGGGGGCTCCTCAAGAGCTAATATCCAAAGTAGCAGTGATGCGTTTTCTTAGAGATGAATCCTCTTATATTTGGCACCCCCATTGTTAGTAAACGGGTAAGGACAGCACAGAATCCAAGGGATTGCAAACTGGTGACCCATGAGCCAAGTCTGATCCACGGGTGACGTGCTTTCTTTTCTTAATTGTGATTAAATTCACACAACGTCAAATTAACCATTTTAAAGCGTCCAATTCAATGGCATTTAGTACACTCACGATGTTGTGCAACCACCACCTCTCATGTTCCAAAACATTTCCTCATCCGAAAAGGAAACTCCATGCGCATTAAGCGTCACTCATTTCTCCCTCCCTACAGCCTCTGGCACCAATCTGCTTTGTGTCTCTAGGGATTTACCTACTTCATACAAGTGGAATGATACCACAGGGGGCCTTCTGTGCCTGGTTTATTACACTTAGCATAATTTTTTGGAGGTTCATCCATGCTGTAACAGGTATCAGAAGTTCATTCCTTTTTATGGTTGAATATTATTCCACGGCATTGATATACCACAATGTGTTCGTCCATTCATCAGTTGATGGGCAATGGACTGTGTCCACCTTTGGCTATTGTGAAGAGTCCCGCTATGACCATTGGTGTACAAATACTTGGGTCCCTATTTTCAAATTCTTTGGGGTATACACCTTGAAGTGGAATTGATGGGTCATTCGAGGACTCTGCTGAGCTTTTTGAGGAAGACACCTGCTTTAATTTTTTGAGTCTGAATGCCTTTAGGTGTTCATCTCTGTCTCTGTCTCCATCTCCTCTACTGTCCTACACCCATTTGACTCACATCGTCTGGCCCCTGAAGGCATCTGAATCTGCTGCCCCTGTAAGACTCTGGCGGCAAAACAAAAGAGAGAGAGAGAGAAGAAAAGAAAAAAGGAAAGAAAAGAAAAGAGAAGAAAAGAAAAGAAAAAAATCTTAGCGCCCAATTCAGTCGCTAACGAGCCAGAGACCTTGGGGTCAATCTCTCCAGCTCTCGGAGTACCTTTTGCTCAACCTCAAACGGGTAACAATGCTTACCTAAGAGGAGGCGGCGAGGATCTGGGAGTTGAACGCGCCTCTTCGGAAGCTGCCGAGTTCTGGAAACGAAGAGGAACGGGCGAGGCCGGGAGGAGGAGGAGGAGGGCTGGCTGGACGCCCTCCGGGGACGTCGGCTGCGCGGGGGCTGCCGACCCGCCGGGAATCCGCGCGGCGCGGGGCGCAGCCGGCAGGGGGCTCGGGCGGCTCCCGCGCGCGGCGGCTGGGCGGTGCGGCGAGCCCGGGCGGGGCTCAGGTTGGCTCGCGGTGGGCGGGGGTTGCCCCCCGTCCCCGCCCCCCACATCCGGGGGCCCGGCCGGGCTCTGGGCTGGCGGCGCGCCGGTGAGTCAGGCCGGGTTTTCCCTCCGCCTCTGGGGCAGGCGAGCGAGCGCCGCGGAGCGCGTCCCTCCCTCGCCAATCCGGCTCCGGCGCCCGCCCGCCCGGTCGGCTGGCCGCGTTTTCCAGGCGCCTGCCGCCTGGTCGCTCCGGCCCGGCTCGCATTCTCGCCTGGAGCCGACGCTTGGAGGGAGGGTTCGAATCCGCGCGAGGGAACTGTCGCGCGCTAGGGGCGCGGAGCGGCGCCAGCATGGTGAGTGGGACGCGGCGGGGGCCGGGGACTGGGCTCGGGGGTGGGGCCGGCCGCCGAGGTCTCGCTTTCCGGGCGACCTTGGCCAAACCGCAGCCCTTCGCCCGCGAGGTGCCCGTCTGAGAAGTGGGCGGGGGTGGCAGGGTGCGGTGTGCGTTTCCAGACACTGAAGCGCCGAGGCGCGGGACCAGGGACCGACCGCGAAGCTCCTCTGGAGGGGCCGGCGGCAGGTTACGCTGCTCTCCGCAACCCCTGCAAATGTGCTCTCTCGGACCCCTGCGCCGCGCCTGGGGTGGGGCAGGCGCCCTTGGCGCGGGAGTCTGACCTGGGCTTCGGCCCCCAAGCTCGGCCGCTCCGGGCAGGCCTCAGGGAGGAGGCAGCAACAGACGTCCCCTCTGGCCCCCCAGGTAGCTCGCCGAACCTCCCGCAGTTCTGCGGAGCCCACGCCTCCGTCACAGCCTTCGGGGCCCGGGGGAGGGAATTTCGTGGGGATGCCAACATCGTCTGCTCCCCACGAGACCCCTCTCCGGTCCCCTCCGGGACACCCCCTTCCTGCTCCGGTCCCCTGCTCTGTAAGGGCGGCAGCTGCCAGCTGCTAGGGATCCCGACCTATGGGGACGCTACCAGTTCTTGGCGGCCGGAGCACCTGCCCAGCCTGGGGCCAGGCCCACGTCAAGTCCCTGGCTGTGTCGAGAAAGAGTACTGCGACCGGTTGCCTCCCACCCCGCACCCAGTCCCCTAGTACAGATTGGGGCTCTCCTTGTTTGCACCTGCGGCTTAGTCCGGCTGAACTGCAACCTTGACCCTCTGTGCCCTCTCCCTGCCCAGCCAAGAAGTGAGTGGAGGCAGGAGGCCACCCTGGGCCCAGTGATCAGCCTCCTCCAGGGCCCTCCTGGGCAGGGCTCCTCTGCCGGCTGGCTGAGTGTGGGTGTACATGTGCAAGACTGTGAATGAATGTGGCCAGCCTGCTCCCGCCTCTAGAATCAGTAGCTTCCAGGGCTCAGAGTCCCCATGCGGCAGTGTTTCCACTATTCCTCTTTGACCAGGGGCGGGCCGGAAGAATTCTATGCTGAGGAGACTGGAGTCCAAACCTACCTGGTTGCAGATGCCCTTGAGAGAGGCAGGTGTGGGGGGCTGGCCCCACACACATACACAGCAGTGTGTGTCTGAGAAGGGCAGCTGGTGACCTCTGGCTGGGACAGCAGGAGAGAGGGCCTTGCCCAGGGTTTTGGAATTGTTCATCATTGTGGGATGTTGAGCAGCTGGCTTCTAGGCCTTTCTGGCCTTCAGGTTCCTTGCCTAACCCCAACTAGGCTGTTGTGGAGATGAGCCCAGATGATGAAATGAAAGGCTCAGAAAAACTGTAGAGTGGTGTATGCCTCTGTGACTCTCTAGTGATACTCAGACACACTCCTTTGTGGTTAGATGCCGAGCTTTACCTCTTCAGGTGTCACAGTGTAACTAGGGTATGCCAGCCTCTTCCATCACCCCCGCCCTCCCCCCGCCCCCTTACCCACTGCCCCTCTTTTGGAACTGGGACATTCCAGTCCAATTCTTCAGGGGCAGCTGCAGACACTCCCTCCAGCAAAGCTGATCCCCCCCAGCAGGTGGTGGGACCTTCCCCTGGGGCCTGGGCTCTGGAGGGGCTAGCCACAGCCAAGGCGGGACTCTGGAGCTTCCTGCCCACATGCTCTGGGATGTCCCACGTTGGAGGAGACTCACGATGGGGTCAGGATGGGCTTCTAAACCTGAGGAGCTGGCGTACTTTCTCCAGGGCAGCTGAAAATGTCCTCAGGCATGTGCTTTTACTTCCTGGGCCTCAGTTTCCTCTTCTGAAGAGGATCTCAATATTCCCCACCTATGGGTGTTGTGAGGCTGTGGTAAGCCGTGTGGGGCTGACTAACGGACGCTGGGATGCTTTCCCTGCGTGCCCTGTCTCTGTTTCATGGCCAGCATGGTTCCCGAGCCTCATGTTCCTGTCACCACCAAGGGTTGATGCAAAAGAGATGCCCCTGTCTGCCCAGGGCTTTCAGTGCTGCTGGCTAATCTTGGGCCCAGGGGTTGGGAACAGGAACTAAGGGGTCCTGTTGAGGCCAGCTGGGGCCTGTGCAGAATATGGCTTAGCCCAAACCTAGCCACCAGGGTGGTGGTGGTGGGGTTTCATCTCTGTGCAGAGCTCTGAGCCCCAGGGTGTGTACTGAGCTCTTGGCAGGGAAGCCCTTGGAGGCACTTGGAGGAGGCCCTGGTTTTTGCTCTGATGTTCCCATGGGGGCTGCAAGGCTCTTGCTGTCTCTCTCTCCCTCCAATACCCCCCCCCCCCCCCCCCCCCCACACACACATCCTCTCCATCCCAGCCTGCACAGCTGCCCTGGCCTGACCAGGCCATTCCCTGGGCCTCCAAGCAACGGGGAAGGAATGTGTGTGTGTTGGGAGGGGAGGCGGGATGGACCCCTGTAGGAAAAGGGACTGTCCCAGACTGAGACCTGGGCAGGGTAGAACCTCCTAAAAGCCAGGGGCCTCAGCCTCTCTGGGAGAGCTGATAATACAGCCAGAGAAGTTACCTAGGAGGGTGAAGGGTGGAGGGCGAGGGCATTAGGGAAAAACAAAAGGAAGGGGCTGTGTGTGCTCCCTTCATCCAGCTCCACAGCTCTTTCTAACTGCTCAAGTCGCACGTGGAGAGAAGCCCCTTACCACACACACCCTCATACCCTCTGCATCTAGCCTGGGGGCTGGGAGGACGAGTGGGTCTTCATGCTAGAGTAATGCTAGACCATTCCTGTGTGTGTGTGTGTGTGTGTGTGTGTGTGTGTGTGTCCCAGAGGATGCTCATTGCTGCAAAGGTGACCTTGTGCATGACTGTGTCTGCTGTTGGATGTGACTGTCTGTGCTGTGTCCTGTCACATAGGAACCACCGTGCTACTGGTTTCAGTGACTAGATGCAGTTTGTATGTGGGGTATGCGCTCTAGTGGCCCATGGCTGCCTCTGGTTCAAGGACTCTCCCCCTTGACCCTGAGACCATTTGTAGAGAACATGAGGTGCTAGTTGTCTCTTCCTGAAACAGGAAATAAGGATCTGCCCAGGGGAAGGTGAAGTGGTGTGCGTCTGGGGCTAGATGGGCATATTCAGCACCACTGCCACCTCCTCCCCCCCCCCCCCCCATGCTTGCACTGGGCTTATAGTTCATGAGACCTTTCACCTCCATTGTCTCTGTGACAAAAACCCAAAGGGAAGGCCAGGGCAGGCAGTCTTTCCCCACTTCAGAGATGGAGAAACTGAGGCATGGCAAAGGGCGATGAGATAGTGTCCAGGGTCCCCATGGAGGGGCAGTGTGAGGACAGGGCTGGAGACCAGGTTCTTTGCTGTCTGCCTCCCTGAGAAGCAGTGACAAGAGTGAAGTGTGCTCATGGTAAGGAGGTGTCAGATTGGGAGGCAGGATACTTTGTGTTTTATTCTTTTCTGAAAGGGTGCAAGTGGGGGAGGGGCAGAGAGAGAGAGGGACAGAGGATCTGAAGCCAGCTCTGCGCTGACAGCAGCAAGCTCAATGTGGAGCTTGAACTCACAAACTGCAAGATCATGACCTGAGCCAAAGTTGGACGCTCAACTGACTGAGCCACACAGGCACCCCAGGGATACTTCAATTCTAACTCTTTGGGCTGTGGATGCCATCCTGAGCCCCCACTAAACATTCAACAGCATCCTGCTGGGATCACAGGCATCTCAGCCTGACCAGCTCTGTGACCTTGGGCAAGCCACTTCACCTGCAGGAGCCCCAGTGCCCTGGACAACAGCTATCTCACGGGACTCCGTAAGATCACTCCTTTGCAGGGCTGTGTCTCTGTAGGTGGCCAGCACCTCTGATTCCTTAAGTGGATGAGTCCTCTGGCCCTGTGAGCCCTGTGACATCCTCAGAGGTTATTAGATGGAGGCAGGGCCGTGCCCCCCCTCCGTCTCCCAGAGAGCTTTGTCTTCCACAAACACAAAACCTGGAAATGGTTGAGGAAGATGGAACCTCCTAACGACCATTGTTTGAGGTGGGAGTGGGTGTCCCGGAAGCATATTGGGTGGGTGGGGGGTGCTCAGCCACCACATGCCTGCTGGGTGTCTGTATGTAGATGGGAGCAGCCGCTTGGGGGCCAGAGGCAGAGACGGTGGTGTTCACTCATTCAGCAGGTCCTTTCTGAGTATGGACCATGTGCTGGGCCCTGGGCTGGATAGGGGGGATCCAGTGGGGTGGTAGGGCCAGGCCAGGGGTGGGGGGTCTCAGCCCAGATGGGAACTGGGTCCATAACCTGGTCTCTGGGCCGCCTGCCAGGGAGGTCATCTGAGCAGCTGAGCTCATCTTCAACCAGCCTGTGTTGACCCTGCCTGGCTAGGGGCCAGGCCCTGAACTAGACTCTTTAGTCTTGTTATCTCAGCCCATCCTCCCAGCATCTCTGAGTGATAAGACTTGCCATGGCCATTGTCTGCATGAGGAAGCTAGGGCCTATGTGTAATTGGCCCCACCCCGGGTCAAGATTTGGGTCCCCCCACGCACCTGGTGGTGGTCTTTGGAGTGGCAGCATATGCAGGGGCTGGCAGGGGCTCCCGCTGGCCCTTCCCCCTGCCTCCCTCCACTGCCCCTATGACTATGTGAACACCTGTTCCGGAAACTGTGGCCATTGTTACCACCATCCTTCCTCCCCTTGGGCCCTTCCTGTTTGTATCCCTCCCACTGCAAACCCCCAACCCCACCCTTGCCAGCTGCTTCCCTCGGGGAACTCTGACCCACTGCAGGAAGAGGGGCTCAACTGGATTTTCCCCCTCCCCAGAGAAAAAGAAGGAATGGAGAATCATAAGCCACCGGCCCCGGTTCCCTGTGCCCTCTGCCCACCCCACCCCCCAGATTGGGTGAGGAGCCTGGTAGGAGAGTGAACAGGGTCAGAGTTGGACAGAGCCTGAGTCCACAGCTGGCCCAGTCCTGGGAGAGGCCCCATCCTGCCGCTTTGGGGCCGTTCCCCTATGTCCCCCCCCATCACACTGGCCCTTATAGCTGGAGCTGGGGCACCAGGCAGATGACCTTGGGGCCCTTTCTCTTGCCATCCTAGGAGTCCTGTCCTGGGTTTTCTTTCCGGGACCCATATCTGCCTCCTGGGCCTGGGCCAGCCAGGTGGCTGACATAGGCAAAGAGCAACTGGTTTTAGAGTATTGGAGAGATTGGGCAGCAAGTGCCCACCTGCCTCTGACGGAGCCTCCCACTCCCCAGAAACAGCTGCCTGTGCCCTGCTGAAAGTTCATGGCCACAGCCCTGGGCCCTGCTGGCATTGCCATGGGCAGCGTGGGCAGCCTGTTGGAACGGCAGGACTTGTCCCCGGAAGAGCTACGGGCAGCGCTTGCAGGGCCCCGGGGTTCCCGCCAGCCTGATGGGCTCCTCCGGAAGGGCCTGGGCCAGCGTGAGCTCCTCAGCTACCTGCACCTCCCCAAGAAGGACAGCAAGACGGCCAAGCGTGCCCCTCGGAACGAGAGTGCTGACTACACCACCCTCTACTACCGGGAGCATCCTCGAGCTGGTGACTTCAGCAAGACTTCACTGCCCGAGCGGGGTCGCTTTGACAAGGTGCATCTCTGCCCACTTCCCTTCCCCAGTGTTGGTAGGGATGGGGAGCTCGGGGTCTCCTCGGAGATGCTCTTATGGGGCTGGGACATGAAAATCCTGCTGTAGGCTGTCCTGAGGCTTTGGTCTTTGGTCACCGGTCACCGCCTCTGTGTGACACGCACCCCAGGTTCTCAGAGAGGATCCTGGGGGCTGTGGGAGCGTTAGAGGGCAGAGGCGAGGTCAGCCCAGGGTCTCAAAGCTGCCCTTTCTTCCCGGCAGTGCCGCATTCGCCCATCGGTGTTCAAGCCCGTGGCGGGCGCTGGGAAAGGCTTCCTGTCCATGCAGAGCCTGGCAGCCCACAAGGGCCAGAAGCTGTGGCGCAGCAATGGCAGCCTGCACACATTGGCCTGCCACCCACCCCTGAGCCCAGGGCCCCGGACCAGCCAGGCACAGGCCCGGGCCCAGCTGTTGCATGCACTCAGCCTGGACGAGGGCGGCCCTGAGCCCGAGCCCAGCCTGTCTGACTCCTCCAGCGGGGGCAGCTTTGGCCGCAGTCCTGGCACTGGTCCTGGCCCCTTCAGTTCCTCTTTGGGCCACATTAACCACCTTGGGGGCTCCCTGGACCGGGCCTCCCGGGTCCCCAAGGAGGCTGGGCCACTGGCGATGCTGAGCTGCCTGCCCGAGCCACCGCCCCCCTATGAGTTCTCCTGCCCCTCCGCCGAGGAGGTGGTGGCCCTGCTTCCCGACACCTGTGAAGATCTCAAGAGAGGCCTCGGTGATGAGGATGGCTCCAACCCTTTCACACAGGTGAGGGCTCCCCCTGCTCTGGGGTCCTGTTCTGTCCCTTGGCATTGGAGTACAGGACACACAGAAGGGTCCCCAGCCAGTTCACTTACGTAGCTCTGGGCACAAGAGAGTAAGGAAGATGGAGTTGATTCGGTTCCCCAGCCCCCATGTGATGGGAGTGTCATGTCACTGGTGGCCCTTACTAGGAGTTGCGTGGAAGGGAGGAAGAGAGACTCCCTGGGCAGTCTTGGCAGGCACTTCACCTCCAGTTGCAGCTGGAGTGTTGTGGAGGGGCTGGCAGTTGGTGTTCAGGAACGAGGGGGGGTTGGGTGGTCCGTGTGTGGGATATCCTCGCATGGCAGGCGCCTCGTCCCCTTGGCAGGTGCTGGAAGAGCGCCAGCGGCTGTGGCTGTCCGAGCTGAAGCGCCTGTATGTGGAAAGGCTGCACGAGGTGGCTCAGAAGGCAGAGCGCAGTGAGCGCAACCTCCAGCTCCAGCTGTTCATGGCCCAGCAGGAGCAGCGGCGGCTGCGCAAAGAGCTCCGGGCACAGCAGGGCCTGGGCCCCGAGCCTCGGCCCCCCGGTGCCCTCCCGGATGCTGACCCTAACACCCGACCAGAGGAGGAAGCCCGATGGGAGGTGAGAAATTGGGCATACAGAAACTTTTTATGTCCTCTTTGCCACCTGTGGGGTCCCACCCTCTGCTGGCTCCTGGTCTTACCCACTTTGTCTGGCTCTTGCCCATCCTGTGCCCCGCCCCTCCCCGCCCAGGTGTGCCAGAAGACGGCGGAGATTAGCCTCTTGAAGCAGCAGTTGCGGGAGGCTCAGGCCGAGCTGGCACAGAAGCTGGCCGAGATCTTCAGTCTCAAGACGCAACTTCGGGGCAGCCGGGCGCAGGCGCAGGCCCAGGACGCAGAGCTGGCCCAGCTGCGCGAGGCCGTGCGGAGCCTGCAGGAGCAGGGCCCTAGGGAGGAAGCCCAGGGCAGCTGTGAGACCGACGACTGCAAGAGCAGGGGGCTGCTGGGGGAGGCGGGTGGCAGCAGCGAGGCCGCAGGTGGCGCCGAGCAGCTGCGGGCCCAGCTGGTGCAGGAACGGCTCCGCGCCCAGGAGCAGGCACTGTGCTTTGAGCGGGAGCGGCGGACGTGGCAGGAGGAGAAGGAAAGGGTGCTGCGCTACCAGCGGGAGATCCAAGGAGGCTACCTGGACATGTACCGCCGCAACCAGGCGCTGGAACAAGAGCTGCGGGCGCTGCGGGAGCCCCCAGCACCCTGGAGTCCTCGGCTGGAGTCCTCCAAGATCTGAAGCCAGGGGGTGAGCGGGCTGCAGAAGCACCGCCAGAAAGCGGCTTGGACGAGCCCGTGCTGAGAGGGCTGGCTCCTTCCTTACACTGGTTGGGGGCAGGAGCTGCTGAGGCCAGCCAGGAGTGGGGAGGCCCACCGAGAGGAGTGGTCCAGCGCTGCTGTGGGCTGGATAGGGTGCCCTCCTGGCAGAGGAGCACCTCGGCAGGGCCCCGCCCTGCTCCCTGGAGTAGATGTGGCCCAGAGAAGGAGGCTGGGGGATCAAGGGCCCCGTGATGCAGAAGGGCAGGCGTGAAGGAGGGAGGCTGGGACGGGGACATTGGCCTCCCTCAGAATAAAATCACATTTTCTACAAGGAGGCCCTGGGTGATACACTGGGCCTGTCCCTGGCCTGGGTCTAGAGGATTGTGGATGGTTGGGGGTGGGGGCCCTTTACCTTGGCTGTATGTAGCTCCTTCCATGGTCATGGTCGGTGGGAGGCCATGCCATGTGCCTGTGTGCGCAGCTGCTGAGCATGTGTGTTGGGGAGTGGAGGAATCCATGCCCCAGCACCACACGGTTCCTTAGCTGCCGTGTGGGCTGAAGTTCCTTTCTCAGCACCAGTGGGATTTTTTGGAAGGAACAATACCAGAGAACCCAGAAAAACAAAAGGGCAAGTCAACCAAGGCATTGCTAGAACATGAAACATTCTCTTGGTAGGAAGTCTGGACTGTGGTACCCAGCCCCCTGCTGGGTTGGGGCCGGCCTAAGACAGCTTCCCCTGGAGCACCCAAAGGCTCCAGTAGGGCCCTGCCCCTCCCAGAACCCACCTCCCATCTTTCTGTCTGGCTGTGGTGCACCCCTCCCCCCCACACACAGGGATGGGAGGCCCTGGGAAGGTAGAGGAGACAAAATTTGTGGGTGGGTTACTTGGTGAAGGGCCTGTACCGCAGCAGGGAACGTGGCCATTTTCCTGTAGACAGTGGAAGGCCCTGGGGTATTTTTTAGCAGGGGTGAGATGTGATCTGATTTGTATTTTGGAAAGGTCTGTCCTGAGAGGAAGGAGCCCTCCACTCCCAGCCTTGCGCCAGGCTCTCTGACCCTTGGGCTCAGCCCCCTAAAGCCCACTCTCACCCATAGCCTCTCAGCAGTCAGGCTTCCCCTTTGGGTTTTTGCTCCCTCCTGGGTGGATGGCCTGGAACACAGACCCAGGCTGGCATGCAGGCAGCCCTTCCCCACTCCCTGCAGTAAAGATCAGTATCCATATGTCCTGCATTGAGCACTTCCTATCTGTTAGGCCTTCAGGGCTTGGGGGCTCAGGGTTCAATTAGATGTGCTTCCCGCTCCAGGGGAGCCAGCGCACAGACCTCTTCTCCTCCCAGTGCCTGCCCTGATGGGGCAGCAGCATCCTCTGGTATGTTCTCTGCAGAAACCCCAGGTTGCTCCCTTCCACCATGATCCCCCCCTTCCCAGGCCATGCCTGGCAGCCTGTCAGGCCCCAGCATGTGGGTCCTGGTGGTAAGTGGATTCGCTATGTAGGGGCACCTATGGGGCTATGGAGTATGAGCTGATGTGCCCCACCTTTTTAGGGTGGGGAATGGGGTGTGTGTGTTGTCTGCCGTGGGGATGGTGTGTTTATGGCTGTGTAAGTGGCAGGTGTGTAAAGCTGTCTTGTGGGTGGTGGGTGTGTCTGGGGGTGTGTTTGGGGCCCCTGGGTTGGAGGCCAGGAGGGCTGCTTCCTGGCCCCTCCCTTCTGCCCCATTTCTTTCCACCAGTCCCTGCCCCACTTGTCTCTGGCCAGGCTTGAGTAGAGCCTGTGGCCAGGACAGACCCCTGTGTCTGGGTCCTCTGCCTGGGAAGGGAAGCAGAGAGCACTCAACTTAGGCAGGCTGGTCTCCCACAGGCCTTGGAACCCATTTCACAGACTTCTCCAAACCGAGATCTCTGGGTCAGTGACCTTCCAGAAGCCCCCCCCTCCCCAGCAGACCTAGGTGCTGACCTGAAGCCTGGGTCACTCCCTCCCCACAACCCGGAATTGGGCAGGCTGCTTGTCCAGGTGCCCCACAGTGGCTGGGGTCTACCTTTCGGTGAACCATCTCTGCAGGACAGCTCCCCACCCAGCAATTAGAGAGCTGGGCCGGCCAGTACAGCCGGCGGGGAGTGGGTGGGCGGTACCAAAACTTGGCAGCTGTGCCAGAAACCAGGGCCAGACCCAGATGCAGGGGGAGGGCACGAGAGAGCTGAAGCTGGGGTGGCTCAGAGGGAACCGGATCCCTGTTAGCTCATCCCTGCTGGGCAAACCAGTTCCCTGGTCCCCAAGCCGGCTGGGTGGCTCTGGGGCCAGTTGATCACAGGTGCCACTGCAGTGGCTACTGCTTCGGAACCCTCCCTCCTGAGCCTGGCAGGCCCCTTAGCTCACCAGGTGCCCAGAGGTCCCCCTGCCCTGGCAGACTAGGCCCAAGCAGCCAATTCTCCAGAACTGAGGCCAGCTGCCCACACTGGGCTCCATGCCCCTGGGCCCTTCTGTTCTCAGCTCAGCTAGTGTCACCTCTTTCAGTCACTCCCTGGGCCCCTCAGCCTATCACTTAAGGCCTCTGACAGCCTGGCCTCCACAGAGTCCCTGATACTGGTTGCCCTTTCTGACCCCATCATTCCCTCACAGCACCTCTGAGCCCTCATCCTCCAGGCAGAGGCTCTTCACAGTCCCCAGATCTTGTTTCCTCAGGAAAGCCTGCCCTGAACTCCTGTCCTGCCCTGCCTGGGCAGCGCCCCCCGTCCCTGTGCCCACAGTCCCCTACTTCTGCTGACATTTTGGTCTCTCCACTGGGCTGTGGGCATTGCCAGGCAGGCCTGTGTCTTCTGTTTTTATCCCCAGAGACTGCTCTGGCTCCAGCCCAGAAGGCACTGGAGGGCTTTGGACTCAAGAGGAACCAGACCTCTCCCTGGCTGTCATGGGTTCAAGCTGGGGGTGGAGTGGAGTAGGTGGGGAAGTCTCTGGCTCTGAGTGTTCATTCACCATTCACGGGCACCTGGGCCAAGCACTGGGGCTGCAGAGCCAGTCCCCATTCACTGCCTGGGGAGGTACTGCACGCCTCCCTCAGGGCCAGGCCTGGTTCTCAGATGAGGAAGCCACAGTGGCCAACGCCCCTGCCCCCATGACCTTTCCCTGTGGGTGGGGGAGGGAGACAGCACACACATCTGTCCATGGTAGTGACCGGGCCAAAAGCGTGCAGACCTCTACATCACAGTGGCCAGTCAACGGCGCATGGAGAAGCAAATTTCTCAGACTGGGTATATCTATAGGTATCAGGGAGCCTTTTTTCAAAGAGGACACATGCCCCATGGTGACAATTCAGATTGCATAACTCCCCACCCTAGTAGGTGGGTTTTAGCTCTATCAGATTCGGAAAAGAAAAGGCAATGTGCTATTTCTTGCAACAAAGCAAAAGTGAAATATGTCATGAAAGGTAAGGCGTAAGTACTGTGGAGTTCGGGCTGGCTCACTTTTCACTGCAGGTGATGAGGGGTGTGTATTTGACCATATTTTGGTCAGGCACTTTTCTGACCTCTCTTTGTGCCTGACCTTGGCAGGTGTCTCCTTATACAGTCCGGTTCTGGCAAGATTTCTGCTTAGTTTAGCCAGACTCCCCCTTTGTCCGTATCTGACTATGTTCCTCATGTAATCTTCCACCAACCCCCTCAGGCGACGGCTGGCCTGCCTTCAGCAAGACTCCTGTGAGGTGCATTTAGCCAGAATCTGCTTCCAGACCCCCAAGGTTTCCTCTCAGTAATTTTTCATCCACTGACCCCTACCCGCTCCTTGGCTGTAAATTCTACTTTTCCTTGCTGTATTTGAAGTTGAGCCCACTCTCTCTGCCCTACTACAAAACTCCACATTGCAGTAGCCTCTCTTGAATAAAGTCTTCCTTACCAAACTGATGAGTGTCATGAGTAATTTTTTTTTTTTCTTCAGCAAGGATAAACTTCTCTGAGGAAGGGAAGTTGGGAGGATTTCCTCAGGAGCAGGGTGGGACGAGAGCGTCCAGGATTGGCCTGGCATTGGACACAGAGAGGTGCGGGGCAGGTCCAAGGGAGGGTCCTGTCTATAAGGGTTTGAAGGGAGGCAGGGCAGCCCCTAGACCGCCTGGTAAGTTGGCACAGGAAGACTTCATCTGTGGCTGTGGGTGGGTCCCTCAGGCAGCCAAGGGGGAGAGCCGGAACTGGGACTAGCTTTTCCTGTGTGTTGTCATTCAGGACAACACTCGGAAGGGCCCTACACTTGGTGCAATGGTCTCCTGTTGCCATCTTGAACTTTTTTTTTTTTTCCTTGAGAGAGAGAGTGCGAGCCGGGGAGGAGCAGAGAGAGAGGGAGACAGAATCTGAAGCAGGCTCCATGCTCTGAGCTGAGCCCGACATGGGGCTTGAACTCCCAGACCGTGAGATCATGACCTGAACCGAAGCCTGACGCCCAACCGACTGAGCCACCCAGGCGCCCCGCCATCTTGAAATTATAATGATGTTTGAACAAGGAGCCTTACGTTTTCATTTTGCTCCAGAGCCTGCAAATGAAGCAGCTGCTTTTGGCCTGAACCAAAGCCTGACAAGGAGGGGCAGGAAGAGAGAGAAGGCACAGGAGACTGGTTGGGTGCCACCTGGAGGGTGGAAGAAGAGACAGGGCCTGAGCAGGCAACTTGAGCTCCACAGGCTGAGGCCTGATGCTCCACAGAGGTTCCACAGAGGGCAGGCAGGATCTGCATTACCTGTTATTGCCCTTAACCCCAGCTATCAGGGGAGACTCCATCTTTTCCTAGCCTGGCCTTCCAGGGCTCATTCTGAGAAGTGAGGAAGGCTGTATTTTCAGAAGAACATGCCAGGGATTGTCTTATCCAAGAACTTTTTCTCTTTTTAAAAAGAATGTTTACCTATTTAAAGAGAGAAAGAGCACAAGTGAGAGAGAGCATGAGAACGAGTCGGGTGGAGGGGCAGAGAGAGAGAGAGAGAGAAAGAGAATCCCAAGCAGGCTCCTCATGGAGCCCAATGTGGGGCTCAATCCCACGAACCAAGAGATCATGACCTGAGCCCAAATCAAGAGTCAGATGCTTAACCAACTGAGCTACCCAGGCACCCCTCCACCCCCGCTTTTTGTTTAGAGATTTATCTAACGTGCTCTTTGTGTATCCGGCTAACCCTCCAGCATTTTTAAGGTATAATTTACATAGAGGAAAATGCTTCATTTTTAGAGTATAGCTTTAATTTATTACTTATTAAAAATTTGTAATGTTTATTTCTGAGAGAGTGAGAGCAAGCAGGGGAGGGGCAGAGAGAAAGGGAGACAGGGAGACAGCACAGAGCCTGACACAGGGCTCGAACACACGAAATGCGAGATCATGACCCGAGCTGAAATCGAGAGTCAGACATGCTTAACTGAGACACCCAGGTGCCCCAAGAGTAGTTTTTAGAGCTTTGACAAATGCAGAAAGTTGCGTAACCAACACTACAATCAAGATACAGAATAGTTCCGTCACCCGCCCCCCTCCAAATTCCTGCTTCTCCTAGTCAGCCCGGTCCCCATCCCCAGCAACAGTGATCTGCTTCCTCAATCACCTTGCTTTTCCTTAATTTTTTTTTCTTTTTGTGAACAGTGTATAATCCCACCACATATTGGAACATATTACAAAGTAGCAAGTAAAACAATATGACATTGGTGTAAAAATAATACCACATCTCAATGGAAGGAATGAAGAGCCAGAAATAGATTCCATTCAGTAGAAAATCTTAATGTTATGATAAAAGGCTTCAAAACGAAGGGGTAAGGTAGGATCATTTAATAAGAGGTACTGGGATAACTGGACACAAATTTGGGGAAAAAATAAGTCATACTGTGCACCACCCCCTGCAAAATAAAATGGACATGTATTGAGAACTGAAATTAAAAAAAAAAATCCTAGGAAACTAGCAAAAGATTAAACAGACTATTACTGAGGTAGTGGAGAACAGCTAGGTTTTTCTGCTTTGAGGCACTCCACCCCTCAAACAAAACGAAACAAAAGCCATAGTCCCAATGAGCACGACAAAATCATCCGTGCACTTTGAGAAGTAACCGACATGCAAGGAGAGCCACATGTGGAGTGGACAATGACAGACAGAGGTGAAATGGCCTGGGGTGTGAGAATGTGTGTGAGTGTGTGTGCGTGTGTGAAAGAGACAGAGGCAGAGACACAGAAAACGTGTGCTCGGGTGCGCGCGCGGGACATTCAAAGTCTTTGGAGAAGGCAGGTTTTGCTCCCGCCCACCTGGACTGTTGAGGCAAGCAAAGGCTCCCCCAGAGGAAGTGAGGAAGCCTGGGGCGTTAGGGAAGGTCTGTGAGGTCCTGCTGACTTGGAGGCGGCTTCAGCCCAGCCCGTGGCCCCAGGCAGGGTTCACCGAACTCTCCGCCCCCGCGGCCCCAAGTTGGCCAGGACCACCCAGACTTAAGGTGCACAGACAAGGCTCTCCAGGATGCTCCGACGACGCTCCCGCGGGGGACTGTGGACTGCCCTCTTCCCTGTGTGTGTCATAAGGTTTTGGAGCTGCCTTTCCTCCTTCAGGAGTAGAGGATATTGGCTACCTCGGAGTATTTTTGAGCACTTACTGTGTCCCAAGAACGTGGTGTTGAGGATACAGCAGTGATGAGTCTAGAGTCCTTACTCCAAAGGACCTTTTATCCTAAAGGGTGTGTATGTGTTAGGGGCCGGAAAACAGAATAAACGAATAAACACACAAGACAATTTCAAGTCAAATGCTATAAAGAAAACACAACTGGATTGTGCAAACGCTATACAGAAAACAAGATTGCGCAAGAGCATTTGGGGTGGGTGGAGGTGGGAAGGAGGCCTGGAGGGTTGGAGGGGAGGTTGCTCTGGAATGAGACTAGCCCCAAAAGGGAGCAGGAAATCACGGAAACAAGAGATAAGAGTCTTTTTTCTTGGGCTGTTTCTAGTCCAAATCCCTGAGGCCTGCGGAGGAAATGGAGAGTTTCTCTGCCCCTCCCCTGTGTAGGAAGGGGGTCTGGGGGGTATCGTGAATTCCATCCTGGCCTAGGTCTCCTCTCCCTTCCTAACCCTTACCCTTCCTCCTTAGGGCCATTTTGCAACCCCCATCTCTCCCCCACCCCACTCCCCGCCCCTCAAGGGGGGCGTTCTCAGAGGGCAGCCAGACAGGGGCTGGGACCCCCGCCACCAGCAGAATCCTTCTGTTGAATACCCAGTGGGTATATCAAGTACAGGCTTAGGGGACCAGCGAGGCTGGGCAGAAAAAAAAAAAAATTTAAACATCGCTTGATGTTTCATAAAGAGCACCAAGGAACCACATCAGGAAAGTTTAACTCCTGCACCCCTAACATGCACTATGCTGTTCGGTATTGTCCTCCCTTTGAAGGAAGGCGAAAGGCAAGGAGCCGGGGAGGCACAGTTGTTCTGGGTTTGGGGCTTCCGAAAGCCGAGTTGGGCCGCTGGGACCCGGGTGGAGAAGTCGGGCCGACCAGGCACACGCAGCCCCGCCGGGGGGCAAGTGGTCGGCACGATTCCTTCCTGCCGACTGGGAGGGTCGCAGCTCTGCAGGCGGTTGCGGACGCCCAGTGAAGCCCAGAGGCGACCGCCGGACGGTTGGAGGCGCGGCTTCCGGCGGCAAGGCACCTCCTGCGGGCGACTCCACTCTTGGAGTGCGGGAGGGGAAAGCCCGGCGCTCCGGCCCAAAGCCGGGCTCCAGGGACGGCCACCCCTCCGCGAGGCCGCGAGTGGGCGGGTCCAGCCCAGCCCAGCAACCGCCGAGACTTCCGGTTCCGATGACAGAGGCGCCGGAAGCCAGGGCTCCGGCTGTGGGAAGAGGTGAGAACCGGCTGGCTTCCGGGCGGTGAGGTGCGGGCCCAGGACAAGGGGCGCCAGGCCGGCCAACGGGGGCGCGGGGGACGGGAGCTCCGCCGCGCTCCCAGGCTCTGGGCCTTCTCCGCAGCCCCTCAGGCGCCCGCCCCAGCCTGCCTGTGGGCTTGTTTTCTCCCCAGTCGTCGGCCCGGAGCAGCTGGAGTCCGACGGACTCACAGGACCCTGGAGGAGCCGCCTCTGCCAGGGGAGTCCCTCGAACTGAGAGGACGCGTTCTAGTGCGACCCGGCCGGGTCTGAGGTAACCGGAGGGGGCCAGACGGCGCTTTCAATCAGGGTCTTCTGAAGGATGAGTAGGAGTGTGCCAGTCATTTGCACGTTAATGCAGGCGAAATTCCTAGTAGGAGTTACAGCTTAGGAGTTGCAAATGGTGGGCTTTGTCCTCCAGTTTTGGCTGATGACGAAAGATTTGAAACTTCAACTAGGGATGTATAATGAAGAGAAGGAACGGGGTGATAAGATAGGGTGTCTGGAGTGGGGGTGGAGCAGAAGGGTCAACATTAGATACTGTGATGTAGGAGAGCACCTCTGAAGAGATGATGTTGACATTGGACCCTGACAAGGAGCCAGTCATGGGAAGATTTGGGGGAAGAGTGTATCAGGCAGAGGGAACAGCCAGTCACAGGCCCTGAGACAGAAATAAACTCATTGTAGTCAAGGACAGAAAGGAGGCTGGTATGGTTGGAGTATGGGCAGTGAAGGGGAGAGTGGTAGCTGAGCAAGGAGGGGTGGTTGGAAGTCAGCTCACATAGAGCCTCGTGGGCCATAAAAAGGAGGTGGGAGGCACCTGGCTGGCTCAGAGGAGCATGTGACTCTTGATCTCAGGGTGGTGAATTCGAGCTCCGTGTTGGGTGTAGAGATTACTAAAAGAAATAAATAAACTAAAAAAAAGGAGGGGATTTTATTCTGAGTACAGTAGGGATCTGTTGGGTTTTAAGCAGAGGACTGGTGGGCAGGGTGGAGACTGGATAGAAGTGAGGGGTGCAGAAGTGTAAGAGTTGGGTCAATGGAAGCTGTCCAGTCCTAGGTATTTTTTTTTTAATGTTTATTTTTTTTATTTTTGAGAGAGACAGCGAGTGAGCGGGGGAGGTGCAGAAAGAGGGGGTTCAGAGGATCTGAAGCAGGCTCTGCGATGTCAGCACAGAGCGAGATGCGGGGCTCGAACCCACAAACTGTGAGATCATGACCTGAACCAAAGTCAGACGCTCAATCCCGGTGCCCCAAGGCTGTCCAGTTCTGTGTCAAATGGCAAAGGGGACCTTTCTGTGTTTTGCATAAGCTTTCTTTCTTCCCTTTTGCCTCAGAAGGGGGCCCTTCTGTTTCAGGATGCTGAAGACTGACTGGGGACAAAACCCATGCATGCCTTAGTGGGGATTTTAATACTTTATTCATGTGTCTTCCTGTCCACCCCCCTGCAGGTTCAAGCTCAGGTCCCCTAGCCCAACGGTTAGGAGATGGATGCGCCATTTAATCAGCAAGAATTCACTGAACAGCCACTGTGGACCAGGCCCTGGGCTGGGTGCTGAGGGGAGAAAGAGGACAAGATTGGCCTCCAGCCCTGAGCAGCTCACAGTCTAGTAGGAGACCTGTAAAGAGGCAGTTACTGTGCCACAGTGCTGAGGACTCAGAGGAGTGTGGAATGGGTGTCTTCCACAGAGGTTTGCGAACCAGAAGGAGACACCAGGGGGGATTTCGTCGAGGGCCTTGTGGGGAGCTGGTGATTAAACTGCTTCTTGTGGCCTCCATACAGAGGAGTGCACAGGGCACTCTGGACACAGGAGTAGCTTGTGCAAAGGAAGCGAATGTGTAACTACACACGGCTTGTGCGTCAAGCCAGGCAGTGTTGAGTCAAGGGGTGACAGGGTCTGATGTGTTGTTTGAAGGGATCGTCCTAGTGGATCGTTTCTGTACATGTGAGACCTTGGGGAGGAGGGCTGGAAATGGACATGAAATTCCACTGGATTCATCATGAAGCTTGTCAAAGACAAACTCACACTCATCCATCCTAGTGCCCGGTGAACATGACCGACTGTGGTTGAGGCACAGTGGCTCACTGTGGACACACTGAATTAGCCTCCTGGGCTTTTGGGTAGAATACTTGCATGCAGTTCTGTTTTCCTGGCTTATTTATTTTATTTTAGATTTTATTGAGTTCATCAGACTCCTCAGTTCCTTATACATTTAACTGGTTCAGGCAGGGCCTCTATCTCTTTTGTATTTATTTATGTATTCCCTTTTATCCCCTTTCCTTCCTTCTCCCCCCACCCTCCGCCCACAGGAAACCACCCTGCTATGTTTAGTATAAATCCTTTTATTTGCCTGTGTCCTTGTTTGTACGCATAGATTTAAAAAAAAATTTTTTTTAATGTTTATTTGTTTTTGAGAGAGACAGAGACAGAATGTGAGTGGGTTAGGGGCAGAGAGAGAGGGAGACACAATCTGAAGCAGGTTTCAGGCTCTGAGCTGTCAGCACAGAGCCTGACGTGGGGCTCGAACTCACAAGCTGTGAGATCATGACCTGAGCCGAAGTCAGACGCTCAACGCTCAACTGACTCCGCCACCCAGGCGTCCCCATAGATTTTTAATTTACATAAATGGTATTCTGCCTAGAGTTCCTTGTTTCTTTTTTCCCCTTCAGGGCTGTGTTTTTGGGATTTTATTGATGATCCTGTGAGTATCTCTGAGGTGGCTTCTAAATGCTAACCAGCTTTCCATAGATGTATCTCCCATATTTTACTTCCTTGACTTATCAGCGCCTCCCCCCTCCAATGCCTCTCCCTGTGGCTCCTAGATTGTCTTACACTTCCTGCCACAACACACAGTGCTGGGGTGAAAATCCTTATACCCAACTCCTCCCTCAGCTTTTTGATACAATTTCGAGATGTTGACTTGGGCTTCCCTTAGATAATCCTGGCCTCGGTTGGTGTCCCACAGGGTTAGACTTGTTTGACCTCGGTGAGGTCCTGACCTTTCTTGAGCTATATTTGTTTTTGGTAGATTGTGATCCTAGTTGGTTCCCCAACTCTTGGCAAACACTCTTTTGTGGTGCCATCTTTCCTAGTTGATCATCTCACAGGCTGTGTGGTTGGTTTTCTGTTGCTTGGTGTCATTAATCATTGCTGTGCACTCATTCCAGCCACAGATACTGGCTGCTTTCCTCTCCTGGTGAGATGGCGGCCTGTTTAAGCTGGTTTAAGTGTGATGTGAAGTGCTTCAGAGAAGGGCTCTGGAGCCAGACTGGCTGGCTTCACTTACCAGGTCCTCCCCTTTCTTAGCTTCATGACCTTGGGCAAGTTATTTAATCTTCTGTCATCTGTAAAATGGATCTAATAACTGGACCTACTTCATGGTGTTTTGATAAGAATTAAATCCGGGGCGCCTGGGTGGCTCAATCGCTTAAGTGTCTGACCCTTGATTTTGGCTCAGGTTATGATCTCATAGTTGGTTGTGAGATTGAGCCCTGTGTCGGGTTCTGGCTAACAGTGCAGAGGCTGCTTAGGATTCTCTCTCTCTGCCCCTGCCCCCCCTCAAAATAAATAAATAAACATAAAAAAAAAACCTAAATTAGTTAATGCACGCAAAGTCATTAGAACAGTGCCTGGCACATGTTAAGCCCCTATGAAACATTATTAGTAGGAGTAATAATAATTATTACTATTCAGACAGGAGTCCCTGGTATATTTTGCCCGTATGGCTCATATTCAGTTGTAGGGTATTTGCCCAGGGGGCATGAGGAGGGAGGCATGACCTCTGTACATCACAATTATGATTACAAATTCTAGTGTGATGACATCAGCCATAAGGATAAAGGGCAAAACCACATCTCTAGGCCCTGGTTGCCATTTCCCCATCACTCATCCCTTGTCTGCGAAGGAGGGGGCTACAGGCTGGGCCAAGATGATGAGGCCGGGGCTGGCACTGCCGGTGTGAATGGGGAGTCTCATGAAACCGGGAGCATCCCGACGGTCCCCTCAGCCATGGGATTCTTGTGTGTTACTCTGGACCCTTCTTTGAGAGAATGGACAGCTGGCTAGATTTGAACATTCAAGAGAGCCCTTTCCTTTCAAATCCATTGGATGGAACGATAGGGAGGGAACTCTGTCACTGACATTTTGAGGACTATCCATGTGGTCAGCATCAAAAGCTGCTCTGGAATAGAGGGGAGTCGTGGGCCCAGGGTGGAAGGGACTGAGGAAGGCACCTTGGTGGTGGTATAAGAAAAGTCAGCTTTCTTTTAATGGTATAATGAGAAGGGAGGGAAGAAGATGAGAGATGTTCTAGTCCAATGGGGGAGGCAGGCCCTCAAATACCCAGTTTACTCAAATATCTCACATTATCTGGTGATCCAAACTGAAATTGAAGGGGGCCATGTGGGAGTTGAGGGAGCCGAGCAGCAGTAAGCTAGGGATGGCTGCTGGAGGAGGTGATCTTTGAGCTGCCTCAGAAAGGATGAGCCAGCTTCTCAAGAGTGACGACTGAGGGCTAATAGCATACCCGGGAGCAGAAGCAGCACGGAGCCTGGAGGGAGCAAAGTTTCAGGCTGGCTGGACACAGGCTGCCTGTCTGTGGGTGAGCAGCAAGGGCTGCTGAATATGCTTTGCTGAGGCAAAGCCCATCAGGCCCACGTGGTGGACAGTTGTTCTTTAGGCTGCATTTTCAGTTATCAGCCATTCGAGGACTGCCTTTGTGGCTTCTATCACTGTGGTATGTGGAAAACCAAGTCCACTAGCCAAAGAGAAGGCACTTATGATGAATATATAAAAATACATGAAATATGAAAATAGGCAGCATCTGTATGTATTTCTACTAGATAGTATTGTCTGCTGAAGGCTCTGGGAGTCCTGCTCTTTCTTCTTTTTTTTTTTCTTCAACGTTTATTTTTATTTTTTTTGCGACAGAGAGAGACAGAGCATGAACGGGGGAGAGGCAGAGAGAGAGAGGGAGACACAGAATCGGAAACAGGCTCCAGGCTCCGAGCCATCAGCCCAGAGCCTGACGCGGGGCTCGAACTCACGGACCGCGAGATCGTGACCTGGCTGAAGTCGGATGCTTAACCGACTGCGCCACCCAGGCGCCCCATCTTTCTTCTGATTAAAAAGAGATGAACAAAGGGGCACCTGGGTGGCTCAGTCAGTTGAGTGGCTGACTTTGGCTTCAGGCCATGATCTTGCAGTCTGTGGGTTTGAGCCCCACGTCGGGGTCTATGCTGACAGCTCAGAGCCTGGAGCCTGTTGTGGATTCTGTGTGTGTGTGTGTGTCTCTCTCTCTCTCAAAAGTAAATAAACATTAAAAAAAATTTTTAAAGAAAAAAGAGATGAACAAGGATTATAGAATGAAAAGAGTTGAAAACAGTAATTTTGTCACCATGATTCAGAAAACCTGTCCTTATGCTTGCCTGGACCCCCCCCACAGGGCCCCCTGGCTGGAGTGATGGGCGCTGTGGACTCCTATTTGAAGCTGGGAATTTCTGAGCATTGATAAATGACATGGGTGTGGCGAGGGGGATCTGGGAGCCCTCCCTACCACGCACCCCCCCCCCCCAGCCCAGGTGGGGCCTGATGCAGCGGACCCCTTCCACCCACAGGCAGAGGCCACCATGGAGCAGTGTGCGAGTGTGGAGAGAGAGGTGGACAAGGTCCTGCAGAAGTTTCTGACCTACGGGCAGCACTGTGAGCAGAGCCTGGAGGAGCTGTTACACTACGTGGGCCAGCTGCGGGCTGAGCTGGCCAATGCAGGTGGGTGTCCCCCGTGAGAGCCCCATGTCTGCCTCCGGGGGGAGCCTAGGAGACCCCAGGGGTGCTTGGTGACAGGCTTCTAGAAGGATGATGGTTTGTGGACATCAGTACATGGATCCCTAGGCCTCCTTGAAGGATAATGGAAGTCATTCTGAGCTATTTCAAAAGTCCCAACAGAAGTTAACTAATTTAGGGGTGCCTGGGTGGCTCAGTCAGTTAAGTGTCCAAATCTTGATTTCGGCTCAGGTCATGATCTCAGGGTCATGCGATCAGGCCGTGTGTGGGGCTCCGTGCTGGGCGCAGAGCCTGCTTGATTCTCTCTGTCACTCTCTACCTCCCCCACTTGCTTTCTTCTTTCAAAAAGAAGACATTTTGGGGTAGTTTCAAATTTACAGAAAAGTTCCAGGAATAGTATAAAGAACTCATATATACTCTTCCTCCAAATTCACAAACTGTGGATACGATTGCCAGATTTGCTTTATCACTTCTCTTGCATACTCTTACTTTTTTCACCATTTGAAAGTAAGTTGCAGATCTCAAACCACTTGGCCCCTAAACTTTCGGTGTGTATTTCCTAAGGTCAAGGGTATTCTTTTACATAAGTAAAGTGTAATTATTAAAATCAATAAGTTAAATATTAATACAATATGATGGCCTAATCAATTCAGCTCATACTTTGATTTTATCATTGTCCGATGGTTTTCATAAAACCTTTTAAGTTTATTCCCCATTCCAGGATCATGCACTACATTGTTTCCCATGTCTAATCTTTGTTTTTTCTTTTTTAATTTTATGTTTTAATTTTAATAAATTTATTTATAAATTTATTAATTAAATTTTAATTTAATGTTATTTATTTTTGAGAGAGAGAGAGAGAGAGACAAAGCACAAGTGGGGGAGGGGCAGAGAGAGAGGGAGATACAGAATCCGAAGCAGGCTCCAGGCCCTGAGCTGTCAGCACAGAGCCCGACAGGGGGCTTGAACCCACAAACCATGCAATCCATGACCTGAGCCGAAGTTGGACACTTATCTGACTGAGCCACCCAGGCACCCCATAATCTTTGGTTTTTTAAACCTGGGACATTTCTTTTACTTGGTCTTTGTCTTTCAGGACATTTGACATTTTTGAAGAATTAAGGCTAGGGGCACCTTGGTGGCTCAGTCGGTTAAGTTGTCTGTCCGACTTCAGCTCAGGTCATGATCTCGTGGTTCATGGGTTCAAGCCCCCCAACGGGCTCTGTACTGATAGCTCAGAGACTGGTGCCTGCTTCAGATTCTGTGTCTCCCTCTCTCTCTGCCCCTGCCCTGCTCTTGCTCTGTTTCTCTCTGTCTCTCAAAAATAATAAATGTTATAAAAATTTTTTTGAAACACTAAGGCTAATGGTCTTGCAGAATATCTCTTGGTTTGGACCTGTCTGCTGTTTCCTCCTCGGTCAGATTTTACATCTTGGGTAGCAGTACTTTAGAAGCAGTATGGTTCTCAGTGCATCATATCAGGAGGTACAAGGTGTCAGCTTGTTCCATGATTGGTGATGTGAACTTTGATTACTTGGTTAAGAAGGGTCCACCAGGTTCCCTCCCTCCCCTTACCCCCCTCTCCCTGTAAGGGTAATATTTCTCACCAGTTAATTAGTAAGAAATTTGAGGAGAGATGCTTTGAGACTGTGTAAATGTCCTGAGCGTTATCAAATGTCAGCCCACTAACTTTAGTGTCCATTGAGGTTTCTTGCCTTTAATTAGTTATTACAAAGCTGGTTGCAACATGGGTGACTTTTTCTGCTCTGTCGTTCCTTACATACATTTGAGTCTTGAACAACACAGATTTGAACTGTGAGGGTCCACTTACATGCAGATTTGTTTTTCCATAAATACAGTACAGTACTATAAATATATTTCTTATTCTGTATGATTTTCTCAATGACATTTTCTTTTTCCTAGCTTTATTGTAAAAATACAGTACATAATACCTGACATACAAAATATGTGTCAATTGACTGTTTATGTTATTGGTAAGGCTTCCAGTTAACAGTAAGCTATTTGTAGTTAAGTTTTTGGGGAATCAAAAGTTAGGGCTGCCTGACTGGTTCAGGGGATAGAGCATGCGACTGTTGATCTTGGAGTCATGACTTTGAGCCCCACATTGGGCACAGAGATTAATTAAAATTTTTTTTAAAAAATGGGCTAAATGGGCAAGGGGCATTAAGGAGGACACTTGTTGGAATGAGCACTGGGTGTTATATGTAAGTGGTGAATCACTAAATTCTATTCCTGGGGGAAAAAAAAAGAGATGGGGCACCTGGGTGGCTCAGTTGGTTGAGTGTCCAACTTCTGCTTGGGTCATGCTTTTGTGATTTGTAAGTTTGAGCCCCACATTGGGCTTGCTGCTATCAGTCCAGAACCCACTTTAGATCCTCTGTCCCCCTCTGTCTGCCCACCCCCCACGTCAAAAATAAACATTAAGAAAAAGAAAAACTAAAAAAAAAAAAAAAAAAAAAAGCTAAAGCTGTAAACCTTCAAATAAACTTTTAAAAAGGGGGGTGGGTGCCTGGGTGGCTCAGTCAGTTAAGCATCTGATTCTTGATCTTGGCTCAGGTCATGATCTCACAGTTTGTGAGTTTGAGCCCCACATTTGGCTCTGCGCTTATGGTGAGGAGCCTGCTTGGGATTCTCTCTCTCTCTTTCTCTCCTCCCCACCCCCCCCCCCCCGCCACCATCTCCTCCTCCTCCTCCTCCCCTGTCTCCCACTTGTGCACTCTGTCTCTCTAAAATACAAAATTAAATGGGGCTCCTGGGTGGTTCAGTCAGTTGAGCGTCCAACTTCGGCTCAGGGCATGATCTTGCGGTCCATGAGTTCAAGCCCTTCATCAGGCTCTGTGTTGACAGCTTGGAGCCTGGGGCCTGATTCAGATTCTGTGTCTCCCTCTCTCTCTGCCCCTCCCCTGCTTGTGCTCTTTCTCTGTCTCAAAATTAAACATTAAAAAAAAAATTTTTTTTTTTTTAATTTTTTTTCCAACGTTTATTTATTTTTGGGACAGAGAGAGACAGAGCATGAACGGGGGAGGGGCAGAGAGAGAGGGAGACACAGAATCGGAAACAGGCTCCAGGCTCCGAGCCATCAGCCCAGAGCCCGACGCGGGGCTCGAACCCACGGACCACGAGATCGTGACCTGGCTGAAGTCGGACGCTTAACCGACTGCGCCACCCAGGCGCCCCCAAAAAAATTTTTTTAATAAAAAATTAAAAACAAAAATTATACACAGATTTTTGACTGCATGGGGTCAGCACCTTTAAGTCCTGTGTTGCTCAAGGGTCCACTGTATTCATTGGCATTCAGCTTTCCTTTCCCTTATTTATTTATTTATTTATTTATTTATTTATTTATTTATTTATTAGCTCACACCTCATAGATTCTTATTTTATTCGATGGGCTATAATCCATTACTGTTACTATTTATTTTGATGCTTAAATTGTCCTAGATTTGACCAGAGGTCACCCAATTCCTATGTCCTTTTTTTTTAATTGAGCTGTAATTTAAGTTTCATTCTTTTTTTGTTTTTAAACATTTTTTGTTTATTTTTTGAGAGAGAGACAGAGTGTGAACAGGGAGGAGCAGAGAGAGAAGGAGACACAGAATTCGAAGCAGGCTCCAGGCTCTGAGGTGTCAGCACAGAGCCTGACATGGGGCTCGAACTCACAAAACATGACATCATGACCTGAGCCAAAGTCAGACGCTTAACTGAGCCACTCAGGTGCCCCTTAAGTTTCATTCTTTTAAAGTGTGCAGTTCAGTGGTTGTTAGTGTATTTACACGGCTGTACCATCACTACCACTATCTAATTTCAGAATTTTCATCACCCCAAAAACGAATCCTACCCACCAACCATCACTCCTTTTCTCCCCTTCTTTCACATCCTGCAGCCACTTACCTACTTTGTCTCCATGGATTACCTATCCAAGATACTTCGTACAAATGCATTCCTACAGTATGTGGCCTTTATGTCTGGCTTCTTTCACTTAGCATAATGTTTTCAAGGCTCAGACATGTTACAGTATTATCAGTACTTGCATCTTTTTTTCTATGCTGGGTCATGTGGTAACTCTCTGTTAACTTTTTGAGGAACTGGCAGACTGTTTTCCAAAGGTAGATGCAACATTTTGCCTTCCCACCAGCAATGTATGTGGGTTCAAATTTCCTCCTATCTTCATCAATACTTGTTTTTACCTGTTTTTTTGATTATGGCCATCCTAGTGAGTATGAAGTGATATCTTACTGTGGTTTTGCTTTGCATTTCCCTACTGACTCATGATGCTGAGCATCTTTTCATGTGCTTCTTGAACATATATCTTCATTAGAGAAATGTCTACTTAATTGTTTCCCATTTTTAAATGGGCTCTCTTTATTGTTGAGTTGTACAAGTTCTTTATATATTCTTAAAAAAAATTTTTTTAATGTTTTTATTTTATTTTTGAGAGAGACAGAGTGTGAGTGGGGGGAGGGGCAGAGAGAGAAGCAGACACAGAATCCGAAGCAGGCTTCAGGCTCTGAGCTGTCAGTAGAGAGCCCGATGTGGGGCTCGAACTCACAAATGGTGAGCCAAAGTCGGACACCCAACTGACTGAGCCATCCAGGCGCCCCTATATGTTAATAGTAGACTCTTAGTGGATATATGTGTGTGTGTGTGTGTGTGTGTGTATTTAAGTTTATTCATTTATTTTGAAAAAGAGAGAGTGGGGGAGAGGGGGAGAGAGAATCCCAAGCAGGCCCCACGCACTGTCATTGCAGAGCCCAACGCAGGGCTCAATCTCATGAACCATGAAATCATGACCTGAGCCTAAATCGAGAGTCTAAAGCTTAACTGACTGAGGGGCGCTTGGGTGGCTCAGTTGGTTGAGCGCCCAGCTTTGGCTCAGGTCATGATATTGTGGTTAACGAGTTCGAGCCCCACGTTGGGCTCTGTACTGACAGCTCAGAGCCTGGAGCCTGCTTTGGATTCTGTGTCTCCCTCTCTCTCTGTACAGCGCCTTCTGCCCCACCCCCCCCCCCAATTGCACTCTGTCTCTGTCTCTCTCAAAAATAAACATAAAAAAAATTTAAAGCTTAACTGACTGAGCCACCCAGGCACTTGTCATGTCTTTTCACTTTTTTGATAGTATCCTTTGAAGCATAAATTTTTTTTTTATGTTTATTTACTTTTGAGAGAGACAGAGACAGAGGGGGAGGGGCAGAGAGAGAGGGAGGCAAAATACAAAGCAGGCTCCAGGCTCTGAGCTGTCAGCACAGAGCCCAATGCAGGGCTCGAACCCATGAACTGTGAGGTCATGACCTGAGCCAAAGTCAGACACTTAACTGACTGAGCCACCCAGGTGCCTTGAAGCATAAAATTAAAAAAAAAATTTTTTTTAATGTTTTTATTTATTTTTGACAGAGAGAGAGCATGAGTAGGGGAGGGGCAGAGAGAGAGGGAGACAGAATCTGAAGCAGGCTCCAGGCTCTGAGCTGTCAGCACAGAGCCTGACACGGGGCTAGAACTCCTGAACCATGAGATCATGACCTGAGCTGAAGTCTGATGCTTTACCGACTAAGCCACCCAGGCACCCCCGAAGCATAAAATTTTTAATATTGACAAAGTCTAGTTTATTTTTTCTTGGGCTACACAATAAGATAGTTCCTGGAATCAGTAATTTCTTTCTACAAGGAGACTGGTTCTTTTGGTGGAAAATGGTAGTTGGAAAGCAAGATCTGGGTTGTTACTGAGGGGTTGTATCTGTTTTTTTAGCAGACAGATCTTTGTATGTTGCAGGCCATGGGTTTGTGTGGATACCTCTGATTTCAATCCAATATCCAGGGTTCTTCCTAGGCTTCCCCCATCCATAGCCAGATCTCTTTTCTGCATCCGTGAGAAGCCTGACTCCGAACAACATTAATAAATTTCTCATCTGCTTGATTTCTGTGGTACATGGAAAGTATTTTCAGAATTGCTACACTAGTAGCACTGAGAAGAACAAATAAATGTATAGAGTTTGTTTCCTTTTTATCTTTTTTTTTTTTTTTTTTTTAAAGAAAGCATGCACATGGAAAAAGACTAAGGTCAGAAAAGCTTACAGTGAAAAGTGAGTCTCCCTTTCACCCTTGATTCCCAGTGTCTGTGTGCCTCTTTCCCAAGTCAAGCCCTGTCCCTGGTTTCTCAGGTGCCCTTCTAGACAACATCTGGGTGCCCATATAGGTGGCATGTGTGTCTATTCCCCCTCTTTTTTTTTTTTTTTTTTTCCCCAAACGCAAAAAGGGTAGAATAAAGTACATGCTTTCCTGTGCCTTGCTTTCCTGGTTTGTCTTGGGGAATGTTCTGTATTAGTACATAGAATTCTGCCTCATCCTTGTACCTTTTGGCTTCCCATTCCATCATATGGTTGTGCCATGCTATAACAAATGCCCTTGACTTTGATGGCATGTTAACTGTGTGCAGTACAATGGTTTCCTTCTGTGGGTCTGAAACTCTTGTACACTGTGCTGTTGGTTAACAGATGGTGATGGCTGCCGTAGCGTCTTTACACGGAGACTGTGTTTTCTCAGATGGGGATTTGTCAGGGCTCGTAGTTGTCTGTGGGTCCTTGGGCAGGGAAGATTTGGTGATTTCAGGTTAAAAGGCTTTGGTTTCGGGGCACCTTGCTGGCTCAGTTGGTAAAGCATGTGACTCTCGATCTTGGGATCGTGAGTTTAAGCCCCACGTTGGGCCTAGAGCTTACTTTAAAAAAACACAAAAAGGGTTTGGTTTCCTGAAAGCTGTTGCTTTGTCCTAACAGGAATGTGGCCAGGGAATGTGCAGAGTGTGGCCCTCTGTGACGTGAATGGAGCAGAATATGAGAGATGAGTGGCAAGCTGGGGTTGGGGCAGGTGGCACTGATGTCAGAGTGGAATGCAGTCCTGCCCCATCTCCCCAGCATAGGAGGGTGGCCCATCCACTGCCTCCTGTCTGTATTTGTCAGGATACATTCAGTTACAGGTGACAACCCTGGGGGTGCTGGGGTGGCTCAGTGGGTTGAGGGTCTGACTCTTGACTTTGGCTCAGGTCATGATCTCACGGTTTGTGAGTTTGAGCTACTCATCGGGCAGTGTGGAGCTTGCTTGGGATTTTATCCCCTCTCTCTCTGTCCCTCCCCTGCTCACACACACACTGTCTCTCTCAAAAACAAACAGAAACCAAAAACAAGTGACAGAAACTCAGCTCAGACCAGCTTAAACCAACAGGCGGGGGTCGGGAAGACTGGATTTATGGACTCAGGTCACTGAAATGTCCAGGCTCAGCTGCGTCCAGGTGCTCACGTGATCCCCTCAGTGTATGCTGGCTTCATACTCGGAGCACTGCTCCCCTGAGGTGGTCACAGTGCTCCAGAAGCTCCAGTTCCCATCGTGATTGTTCAGCATCTTAGCAGAATGCATCTCTCTTCCAGGGCGTCTGGTCTTGGAGTTGAGACACTCCCCGACCTTCCTGGGTCATGTTTCTTTCCCTGACCCAAGGTGCTGCTGCCTAAAGAAGGCGCATCGATGCTGGGCTGGAGGAGGGGCCTGAAAACCATTGCAGGCCTGGGGGCGTGAGCCAGAAATATCCTTGAGCTTCTCTGGCAGTATTCTCTGGGTTGATAAAAAGCACGAACACAGGGATAGTGCCTTGTTGTTCAAAGCCTTCTCACATGTGGTATCTTACACAAGACCATAAAGAGCCCTCAGGTGTGGTGGTGGTTTTACATCTGTCATTGCTGTCTCCTGGCAAGCTCCTGCCTCAGCTTCCTCAGCTACAGGACGGGATATTCATAGTGCCCACTGCAGAGCACGGTGGTGAGGATTAAATGAGCTAAAATTAAGGGCTTACCCACAGGAAGTCCCAAATCATCTACATTTCACAGCAGCGTACAGGGCCGGCATTGTCACACCATTTTACAGGTGAGGAAATGAACCGAGAGATGAACCCACTTGGCCCACTTGACCAGCTCCAAGGCATGCAGTTACAAAGTGGCAGGACGTGGGACAGAAGCTGAGATCTTTACTCGGGAGTTCAGGGCTTCCTCCCGGGCCTCCAGGCTGGTGTTTAGAGGAAGCAGGGACAAGGTGTGCTCCTCTGTGTCCTGCCTCACTGCCGGTGTTTCCCTGCAGCCCTCCAGGGGACCCCTCTCTCTGCCACCCTCTCCCTGGTGATGTCCCAGTGCTGCCGGAAGATCAAAGACACCGTGCAGAAACTGGCTTCGGACCACAAGGACATTCACAGCAGCGTCTCTCGAGTGGGCAAAGCCATTGACAGGGTGAGCCTGCGGGCATCCCTGGGCTGGGGGTGGGGATGCCCTGGAGCTAGTGTGTCCGGCTCGGTGGGAGGTGGGAAAGTGAGCCTGAGCAGCACGGATGCTGAGTCACGGAGCCCTGTCTCTTGTCCTCGTCAGAACTTTGACTCTGAGATCTGTGGTGTCGTCTCCGACGCAGTGTGGGACTCACGGGAGAAGCAGCAGCAGATCCTACAGATGGCCATCGTGGAGCACCTGTACCAGCAGGGCATGCTCAGTGTTGCCGAGGAGCTGTGCCAGGTAATGGCCTGGCCCGGACGGTGCTGGCACCTGCCCGTTCTGCTCCCGCTTGATAGTTGTCTTTATGTCAGGTTCCTGTTATTCTTTACAGAAGTTCGTTTTAGAAAGGAAATCATTTCCCCTGCCTAAATAGAAGGTAGCTCTAAACATATATATGATGGAAAGTGAAGTCATGAAGTCAGAACTTCTAGCTAGAGCTGGTTGCCTGCCAGGGTTCTGAGTTGAGGCCCAATAGCCCTTTCTTAAATAGGCAGGTTAGTGAAACAACAAAGTAGCACTTGTTAGGTGTTAAAAACACACAGTAAAAGTAAAGAATGCTTTCCCTAATGTAATCAAGAGGACTGAAGAGGAACAATGCTCTCACCATGCTATTCCATGCAGGTCTCAGACCCTGGGGCTGGGGCGGGTGTGTAGTCTGCGCCCTGGGAGGCCAGCATGTAATGCTCAGCCTTATAGAACTGAAATGTTCCGAACTGAATGTCCAGCGATGGGACTGCGCTCTCCCCCCACAGGAATCCACCCTGAATGTGGACTTGGACTTTAAGCAACCTTTCCTGGAGCTGAATCGAATCCTGGAAGCTCTGCACGAACAAGACCTAGGGCCGGCGTTGGAGTAAGTTAGTCCTCAGATGGGCCAGAGGGGCACAGGGCATGTCTGTGGTCTCCGTGTCACCCAGTGTACTTGACATGACTCCAGCCCTGTGTCATGGGCCTCACTTAGGCTTTTGAAGCCCACCTCAGTCCCAGCTCTCCCAGGACCCCTCTCGTACCCCACCAGCTCCCTTTTTTCCCAGGTGGGCCATCTCCCACAGGCAGCGCCTGCTCGAGCTCAACAGTTCCCTGGAGTTCAAGCTGCACCGACTGCACTTCATCCGGCTCCTGGCAAGCGGCCCCGAGAAGCAGCTAGAGGCCCTCAGCTATGCCCGGCACTTTCAGCCATTTGCACGGCTGCACCAGCGAGGTACGTGCTCAGGGTGCCAGGGTGGGTGCTGCTGGACCCCGGCAGGTGTCAGCATGGGTCAGGCTGTTGGGCTGCTGGTCCCTGCCCCACCTGAGGGGCTGCATGTAACCAGGATGCCGTTCCCCAGCGTGAGAACTCTGACTGCTCCCTCACTGTCTCCGAGGTGAACTCCGAACTCAAGGCTCTTCCTGTGCATCTGCCTCTGCCATCATCTCAGACCACTCTGGTCCCTGACACCTGCTCTGTGCCAAACCCACACTCAGCAGGGCAGGCCTGTGTGTGCCCGGGACACCCACGCCCTCATGCTGCCTGGCCTCAATACAGGCCTCCTACCTAGGAGAATCCCACTCCTTCCCGGCACGTCCTCCACAGCTTTCTTCATGAACCTTCTGTCACACCAGCATTTCCATACCTTAGTCATTTGAGCCTCACTTTCCAGATGTTCCCTGCTAGTAACCACCCCTACCATTGGTCCCTTTTTTCTTTAGCTCTGTTTCTATCTACTTATCACCTCACGTTTTATTTGTGAAATTATGAAAACCAGGCACTGCTAATAAATCTAGATACCACCTGGAAGTTTTTTTAACAGGGAGAGTAGCTAGTGTTGGGGTAAGAGAAACGTGAGGGAGACTCCCTCTTCATCGTGCACTTGAAAGGATGGGCAGCGAAGTCACACTCTCCTGATTGCCTTGCGAGGATGCTTCTTTGCCCCACACATGAAGAGGCTCCGCCTCCACATGGGACTTTAGGGAAAACTGGTTTTGCCCGAGGGCATCTCATCGCCCCCTCAGCCTGTTCAGGGCCCTGGGCACTGCGGGGCTCAGTCTGCTCTCCAGCCTGTGCACCCAGATCTGTGCCCTGCTCCCCAGCCAGTGCACCAACCTGTGCCCTGCTCACCTTGTAGAAATCCAGGTGATGATGGGCAGTCTGGTGTACCTGCGGCTGGGCTTGGAGAAGTCACCCTACTGCCACCTTCTGGACAACAGCCACTGGGCAGAGATCTGCGAGACCTTTACCCGGGATGCCTGTTCCCTGCTGGGGCTCTCGGTGGAGTCGCCCCTCAGCGTCAGGTACAGGCAGCCCTGTGGGGGCAGCGCCAGCGGGAGGGTTTCCAGGGAAACAGTTTGCCAAGGCCAGTCATGTTCCAGGGATGGTGCTTGGTTCTCTCAAACCTAAACTGGCTCTTTCAGTCATTCCTCCAGGTAGGAGTTACCTGTTCTTACAGGTGGAGAAGCTGAGATCAGGAAGAGTTGTGGCCTGATGTCACTGCAAGGTCAGGGGCAGGGTCAACGTTCCCCTTCTGTAAGGTCTTTGGAATGAGGTCTCTGTCTTGCCTGCACCTCACCCCTGAATTATCACAAGACCCCCTGCAGCCTGTCCTCTCAACCTCATATCTCAAACCACGTCCCTTCAGGGAGATTTGAAAGTGGCTGAGTAACATGTATTGAGACTTTTCCCTTGGAAGACTCCTTTACAGTAATGTTCTCATGACTCCCCAAGGTCATGAGTTGCAGGTGGATATCCTCATTTTACAGATGAGAAAACACAAAGGCTCGATGCACAAATGAACTTGCCCAGGGCGTCACAGACCCCAGAACCTCAGACTGTACCACAATGGATAGCGTCACGGTGCCATTTTATTTAGACTGGTTGTGGAGCCTCCTACCCCTCCCCTCCCCTCCCCAGGGTGAAGGATTCACGTTATAGAACAGTGTTTCCCAGCAGGGACACCAGTGGCACTTCAGGATGGTTCTGTAGTGCACGATTTCCCTGAGCATCATAGGTATTTAGCACCCGAGGCGCCAGCCAGTCGACTCCCTGCCCCTGCCTGAGTCACTGTGAGATCTGAGTCTAACCCCGTTTCCAAGTGATGACAACCATGTAGACAACCAGTCAGAGGTGCATTATGACAACAGAGCAGGGGAGACAGGCAGGCTGGGGCCCCTGCAAACCGATCACTGTCCCTAACACAGCAATGGCATTCCAGTAGTTGGACGAGCAGGGATCTGCCCCCTAGATCTTCCTTTTGTCTCTCCCATAGGTTCGCAAACTCAGGGGTGCATTAGAATGATCCTAGAGTTGGACACACATTAACCACACGTGGCACTTTATGAGCCACCGGCGCGATTTTCAAGGACCAATCTGACCATGTGCCACTTTAGAACCCTGTCCCAGGACACAAGCCAACAACAGTGTGCTGGTGCCTTTGTCCTCTGGGTCCTTGGTCTGGGCCACTGCAGCCCCTGCTCTTTGTTCCGCAGCTTTGCCTCTGGCTGTGTGGCGCTGCCGGTGCTGATGAACATCAAGGCCGTGATTGAGCAGCGGCAATGCACGGGGGTCTGGAGTCACAAGGATGAGTTACCGGTGAGGCCTGGCGGGGGGGAGGTGTGGGCTGGCGGCAGCACCAGGAAGGGCAGCCGTGGCCAGAAGTGGGGCTCACCCCTCCGTGGTGCCCCCACCCCCAGATCGAGATCGAACTGGGCATGAAGTGCTGGTACCACTCGGTGTTTGCCTGCCCCATCCTACGGCAGCAGACGTCAGATTCCAACCCTCCCATCAAGCTCATCTGTGGCCACGTGATCTCTCGAGATGCGCTCAACAAGCTCATTAACGGTGGAAAGTAAGTTCCCCGGGTTCTACTCCACCTCCGTTTTGCTCTCCTGCTGGCCAGCCCCCGAGACACTCTTTGTTCTCCTCCCTTTGCAGGCTCAAGTGTCCCTACTGTCCCATGGAGCAGAACCCGGCTGACGGGAAACGCATCATATTCTGATACCCGCCTGGGAGGAACTTTGTCAAAAGGGGCTTTTCACCCTTGAGCCTTGGTCTTGCCTACGCGGGGGTAGCTGCTGTCTGTGGATTGTGGTTCACTTCAGCGCAAATGGCCGAGTGCCACTCCAGGCAGAGGCCAAGAAGGGAGATGAACCAGTTTGTGCCAGGCAGCTGGCTCCTTGGCCATGAGGGTAGGCAGACACTGGCCTCTGTACTCCAGCCGTTTCCCTATCTGTATCTGCCACTGACTTAGTCACAACCAACAGAGAGGTAGAGGACTTGGCAGGCAACACGGACATCTTCCTAGTCCTGGCATCCTGCCCCCAGCCGGGTCGCTGATGGCTACACCCATGCTGTATCTGCTGCTCCAGTGGTATAGCCTCACAACTGTATGTATCCACTTCCCACTGTAAATAGTCAGGTTTGAACTGAATGCCGTGGTTTTATAACTGAGCAAATATATTCACAGGCCTTCTTACTTCACCGACAAGGAATCACTGCACGCCCACTGTACCCAGAGAGAACCCACTTTACATCCCTGACTGGGTGAAAGGGCCCGGTGATGTCAGACCCCAGGCAAGATGCTTTTACACAAACATGTATAAAGTCTTTTCCTCTCCTTACTAGGAAGCAGTGCGAGGGGAGTTAGGAAGACAAACTGAGTTGACTTACGGGGCTCACAGCTTGTAAAGGAGAGAGCTTAGAATTTAAACCAGATCTGACCCTCAGTCTCAAGCTCTTTTCAGTTTACCCCAGGGCACATGGAGCTTGGTCACTGTGTGTACCCACGGAGCCCTGTGCTGGGCCTTAGAGAGCAGGAAGGCACCCTAAGTCTGAAATGTCTGAAGGGACTGGGTTACCGGGGTCATTGTGCCAAGTAGGAATGGTGGCCCAGGGTTTTGTTTCTAGCTTCATACCCCTGTTTCACATTTGCTGTGCACGTGGGTAAATAGTTTCCATACATTTCCCAGTGGTATTTCAGGCTCGTAGGGGCAGGGAAAGGAAGAAAGGAATGGGGGTGTGCCCAGCGCAGGGGCTGCAGGCTCTGGGCATGGGGTTGGCTGCAGTGGCCTCATCCTGAGGCCACCTACCATGGCCATGGGAGGGCCCAGACTCAGCCTGGGTCTGGCAGCAGCCTGGGACACCCTGTAAGTCCTTCGGGTTGTCTGCCAAGAATGGCTGCTTCTACTCCTTCCTGCCCACCACCTCCTTGGCCCAGCAGCACCTGCCGCTGAAAAAGACACCCACAGACTCACCACCTTTTAGTCTTAGCGTTTACTTCCCCCTCACTATACCCTCAGAGTGGTCTTCACCAATGCTCAACGGAACATTCCGGCTATGCCTTCACAAAAGAGCCAGTGGAGCTGCCCGGGAAGAAGACATGCTGCAGGGGACCAGGGCGATGCACAGACACAGGCCGCAGGAGGACAACCAGCTGGCCCACTGCCAGACCAACCACTTCCGGAGCAAGTGCCCGAGTCCTTCACATGGGTGGGGGCAGGGCCTGCACCTCCTCCAGGCACTCGTCATAAGCCTCCTGGTACTCCTCGTGGGGCTTGACCATGATCACGCAGGTGGGGCGCTTGGAGCCTGCAGCTGCCCCCAGGTCCTGTGGAGCAGGGGAAAAAAGGCTGCAAGACCCATGACCTGCTGGCCTCATCCGGCCCACAGACAAGTGCCGTGTGGTCTGCATGACACCATCATTTCAACTCTGCCAACTTTCGAGTCAGGTCCAGCAACACTGGGCCTACACTGCCACACAGCAAGCACAAATGGGCTCTGGCCCAGCAGAGGCTATCTCCTTAGGCCGGACCTGTGTTCTCCTGGTCCCTGCCAACCTCCTCTCTGGGCCACGGCCCCTGTATAAGGATAAGGCCAGCTGCACAAGCCCCTTGAATGCCCACTCCTCCCCAAGCACAGCAGCCGCCTAACGGGACTAACACAAGCACTGCATCTTGGTCGACAGCACATCCACACACACCTCCTTTTCCATTCCCATGGTCCATGAGGGCAAGGATTCCCAGCTCACAAGAAGGAAAGTGAAGTGCAAAGTGCCAACGTGCAATCCCTCAACCGGGAGCCGGTAGCACCAAGGATCCATTCCAGTCTGCCTCCAAAGCCTGTGTTCTTTCCCACTATGGCCTGCTCCCACAGACCTGACCCCACACCCGCTGTTCCAATGCTGACCAAGACCGGGGCGGGGGTCGTGTGCTCCTTACCGTCTTGGAGGGGATATAGACGTAGGGCAAATTCCGGTCCTCGCACATAACTGGGAGATGGCAGTATACCTCAATGGGCAATGTGTCTCCTGCCAAAACCATGATCCTGAAATGAGAGAAACCCTCATCTCTAACTTGCTCAGTCCCGCTTTCAGTCAAAAGTGCCTCTGTCCAGAGACCAGTAAGATGGACCTTGCTCTCAAGGACCCAGTTATTAATGTGGATCTCCCACCTCCTGAAAGAAAGTACACGCAAATTTGTGTTTGATGATCACCTTCCTCTGGGGAGGTGATCCCTAGTTCTCGGCAAATTAAGTAAATGCCACGAAGTGTGACAAGTGGGATCCCACTGGGACAGGTGAGGTATGGTAGTGACCCCAAGGAGTAAGCTAAGTTCTTGAAGAGTCAAGAAAGGAATCAGGATGGGGCGCTTGGGTGGCTGGCTCAGTTGGTTAAATGTCTTGACTTGATTTCAGCTCAGATCATGATCTCACTGTTTGTGAGTTTGAGCCCCATGTCAGGCTCTATGCTGGCGCAGAGCCTGCTTGGGATTCTCTCTCCCTCTCTGTCCCTGCTCTATCCATGTTCTCTCTCAAACAACTAAAACTGAAAAAAAGAAAAAAAGGAATCAGGAGGGGACAATGGATCAGAAAGCTGGCACCTAGGCAGTCCATGGAGGGGCTGGGTACAGGGAAACCATTTAAGACTGAGAATCAGAATGGCACCACACACCCAGGAGCTGGCTGGCGGGGGCCTGGGATGGGCCTTTGGAATCTAGGATAGGGTAGACGAGAAGGCTAGAGAGATTAGTAGGGGCCATATCCAAAGGCCTTGAGTGCTGGGCTGAGAAGCATTCGCTCAGTCCCAAGAGTGACCAGAACTAATGAAGGCTTGCCAGAGAACCCTCAGGTAGGATACCTCTCTGGCAAGACGTCAGGCCTCTGGGGCAAGGAAGAGTGTTTCTCCAGGGAGTGACAGGCAAACATAAGGGAAGAGCTCTCGGTTCAAAGTACTGGGCCCGCTCTCCTCTAGTTTTTCTTTGGTCTTCTGGGCTCTCCTCTGCACACCTCTTCCTCTGAGTGGCCTTTAAGTGCTGGGGCTCCTCACAGCCTGATCCTTGGCTGCCCTCTCAGTACCTTCTCCCTGGGTGACCCCAGGCACTGCCATGGCCTCACTGCCATGTGCATACAACTCCCAAATCTGTTCTCTCCTGCCTGGCCTCTCCCTTCCAAGCTCCGAATCTATACAGCCACCTGCCAACTTGACAGTTCTGCTGGGGGAGGGGGGGGGCGGGTATAGGATGAGGCAGGTCATGTGTCTAAAACAAAACTCATGATCTTCCCTCTTCAGCTGGAATCCATACCTCCTCATTGCATGTCTGAAAGTTCTCTCAGATCCATCCACTTTAATTCTATTTCAGCCACCACTAACCTCATCAAAATCACCCCCACCTCCTCTAGACTACAGCAGTCTCCTATCTCAATTTCCTTGTGTACTCTTGCGCCCCTGATCCTTTCCAGAGTTGCCAGAAAAATCCTAAGGGTAAACAATTCTGTCACTCCCTGGCTTTTAACCCTCAGTGGCCTGCAAAGCTGAGTATGAAAACTAAACTTACCACAGCTTACAAAGCCCCATGAGAAGGTAATACTTCTGTCCTCCACTATCCTCTCTCCTATTGTGGCACCCAGTATCTTCTGGCAGAACCGCTGCCCTCTTGGTCAGACTTCCCACTGGGCATCAAATAATCCCAGGACTGTTTATCTCTTGAGCACCAACAACATACCATATACTTCTAGGGATAAAGCAATGAGAGGCTTTATCCTGTTTTCAAAGAGCTTACTGTCTGACCTGAGTGGGAGATCCTGGGAATAAGTAAGTTTCAGATTCTGACAGATGCCAAAAAAGTAATGAAGTCATTCTCACTACACCCTGTTTACTCCTTCAGTTGGAACTTTTAATTTTATGTGTATTTGATTAAAGACAGTCTCCCCATAGCACAGTGCCCGAAAAAGAATATAGACAATAGTCTATGAATGAATGAAGCTGGTGTCTACCCTAAGTGAGTAGGCTTATACCATTCACTTCCCCAGTACTCACTTTCCCAGTGGTGTTACTTTTGCGCTCTTGTAAGTTATGTGATGTACCCACTAGCTGTATTGAAGGGAAGTCACGGGCTGCTGATTATTTTCCGTATGTGGGGCTGAATCCGACCACTTTTTTTTTTTTTTTATGTTTAGAGAGAGGGAGAGAAAATCACAAGCAGGCTCCACGCTGTCAGCACAGAGCCTGATGTGAGGCTCAATCTTACCAACTGAGGTTCAACCGACTGAACCATCCAGCGCCCTCCCCCGCTTTCAGCCGACTTTTCTCAAACACCTACTTAGTAGAGATACCTGTTATCGTTCAGAAATGCAAAAATCCAGCGGGGGGGGGGGGGATCCTTACCCTTTCTCGCCTTTGTTGATAAATTTCTGAACTTCCTTCACCCCGCGCCGAATCTGCTTCTGCTTCACAGCTGCAACGACAGAAGAGTCAGTGTGGGGGTCTCGGCCCACCACCCGCGCCACCACCGGCCACCGCGGCGGCTGCAGCACCTTTCTTGATGCATTTGTAGAGCTTCCGCGTGAGACGGCGAGAAGCCAGGGGCTGCGCGATGGGGTTCAGATTCACTAGCAGCTCGTGGTAAGTGCGCTCCCCGAGGCAAGCCTCCGCCTGAGCCTCCGGCCCGTCTGGATCTGCCTTTATTTTGGTCATCACAGCAGCAGCTGCTGCAACCGAGCCCGCAGCAGGCGAATCCACGCGGCCCGAGCCTCAGGAATCACTTCCGGGTCACCCCGTGCTGCGTAAGCCTGTCATACACCCCAGCCAATCGGGAAATGAAATCTCTGACTCAGACCAATCGTTGACGCTCAGACCCTTAAATACAGGCCAAACGGGGCGGAGTCTCGGCCGGAGGGCGGAGCGGATAGGGGCCGGGGCCCAGGGGAGGCGGGGCCTGGTGAGGGCGGGAAGTGACTAGGACCCTGGCTCCCGCTGGTCTGAGAGTCTGCCTCACCGGTACTGGGAGCGGCGAAGGAGGCAGTACCTGCGGGGGCGAAACCAGGTCTCAGGACTGGACCCTTCCTTGAGGGGCGGGGTCTGCGGCCGAGCGGAAGAATGGTGAATCCAAACCGCGGTAGAATCTGATCGTCAGATGGTCCTGGGCGAAGTGCCGCCGGTGCCGAGGTTGAGGTAAAGCTTCACGCTGCCAAGGGCCTCTTCCGTTCTCACACAGTTTCTCACACTCTTTGTGGCCCCACTCACACTGAGCGCCTGTCTTCCCGCAGGAATCTGCTCAAATGTTACCCACGGGAGAGGTTCCCCTGCCACGCCCCCTGCCACCCCATCTAAAACTGCAGTCCCCACCCACTCCCACCGGCGCCCCCGACCCCTTTGTTTTCCTCCCAGTTCCTACTGCTGCCAGGCGTGCCGCACAATCCCCCGGCCTCGCGGAGATGGCCGAGTGGAGAGGGAGAGGAGAACGTGAGAGTCCCCGGGAACCCTGGGGCTGAGCCTTCGGGGCGCGGTGGGGGAGGTCTCCTAGTGGGCGCCCGCGCTGCACGTGTCTGTAGAGCTTTGGTGGACGGTGACGCTGGGGCGACGAGCTGGCCCAGACTAGAGTGGATCTTTTATCTCCAATTTCTTCCACCGTGTCCCGGAACACTGGATGGATATGAATTAGATCATTGCTACAAATTACTTGCCTTGAATCCTACGATGGTAGGCCTGACATTTTTGTGGGGGCGGAATAGGCCAGTAAGTGGAACTTTTTTTTTTTTTTTTAATTTTTAAAGTTTATTTAATTGGGGGGGGGGGTGTTAATCTCTACATCGAAAATGGGGCTCGAACTCAGAACCCTGAGATCAGGAGTCGCACGTTCTTCCGACTCAGCCAGCCAGGTGCCCCAGTAGTTGGAACTTAAAAGTATGCACGTGGGAAAAAAACAAAAACAAAAACGGAATACAGGTGACCGTGGGAGCGCTGCTTAGTTAAGCCAATTTAAAAATTGAACTTTTAATCCTGTGACCAAGTGCAAAGTCATTCAATAAAAAACAAGTCGGTTGTTTACATTTAGCTTTTTTTTTTAGATTTTTAAATTTTATTTAATTTTATTATTTTTTGTTAATGCGTATTTATTTTTGAGAGAGAGAGAGAGAGAGAGAGAGAGCAAGGTGGGGGGGGGGGGGAACAGAGCGGCACTGAGCTGGCAGCGGTGAGCCCAACATGGGGCCCAAACCCACGAACCACCACCAGATCATGACCTGAGCTTAACAACTGAGCCACCCAGGTGCCCCTTCATTTAGCATTTAGCATTTAGATAAGAGAAATTAGGATGCAATCCATCCTACGCTTAGACCCCAAATAGTTTTCACAAATAGAAATGTCTATCAACTGAACAATGAAAATACATTATATAAGCAATAAAAAATAACATGAAAGTATACAAAATTTGTATGCACAACATAACAAGAAGATGTTTTCATTTTGGAATTCTCAAGAAAAGATAACCCCTTCCAGAGCTTTGACACTGGTAGTTACTTTCCTGCCTAGGACTTTGCTGTACCATTTCCCACCACTCCCCACACTCCCTTACACCTCCCTACACCTCTCTATACCCCCTTACACTCCCGTAGCCCACCCCCCCTCCCCATAGGTCGTGTAGTAGCAGTTTTGGCGGTCCCAGGGAAGTGCGTCCTAAAACTGTGAGAGCCCCGCTGCGGGCTTCCTGAACACATAACTGGCAGGGCTCTAAAGGGTGCTTTTCTTTTCTTTTCTTTTCTTTTCTTTTCTTTTCTTTTCTTTTCTTTTCTTTTCTTTTCTTTTCTTAATATTTATTTTTGAGAGAGAGAAAGCAGAGGGCACACGGGCAAGCAGGGAAGAGGCAGAGAGAGAAGGGGACAGAGGGTCTGATCCGAAGTGGGCTCTGTGCTGACAGCAGAGAGCTCAATGTGGGGCTTGAACTCATCAACCATGAGATCATGATCTGAACTGAAGTTGGATGCTTAACCAACTGAGCCACCAACTGAGCCACCCAGGCGCCCCTGAAGGGTGCTTTTCTATTCCGGCTTCTGAGTGGTGTTCCTGTGAATGTTTTCAGCCTTGTTGGACTGATGACAATGTGTCAGAGTCACGAGGGGAAGAGGCACTGCTAGATGTGTGCATGCGGCAGGATGAACTCTGTCCAGCAGAGAATTTCATCCCCGGGAAACCCAATCTGAGTAAATGTGCCTAACTGACCTTACCAAGGTCTCAGTTGTGAAGGCCTCTCCACGATCATATGGCAGGAGGAAGGAAGTGAACATTTATGTGCCCAGCACACTACGTGGAGTATTTCCTCCCTTGCTCACAAAGAATGCCTTTATTATGCACAATTTATGGAGGCTCGTAGGGTAAATAGCTCGGTCGAGCTCATACAAAGCTGGATTTCAATCCAGGTCCACTTGTCTGGAAGCCCACACTCTGCTTGGACTCTGTGATACATCCTCTGTCATACAACTACGTCATGTATTTTTATTTATTTATTTTTCATTTTTTACATAAATTTCTTTATTTTGAGAGTGTATGTGTGTATACATGAGCATGCATGAGCTCATGTGAGCAGGAGAGGGGCAGAGAGAGAGAGAGAATCACAAGCAGGCTCTGCGCTGGCAGTGTTAGCCCGATATGGGGCTTGAACTCACGAACCGTGAGACCATGACCTGAGCTGAGACCAAGAGTGGGATGCTTAACTGAGCCACCCAGGTGCCCCCTACACCATGTATTTTTAAAACCAGGCTCAGACCTCTGTGCCAGATCTGAAGTGGCTTGTGTGACTTTACTGATTTTGTTCTAATGGCTATTTGAGCTCACTTGAAGCAGTATAGACTGGATGAGACCATAATAGCGTAATGGGCATTAGACCAGGGGTCTGAAGGGCAAGTGACCTTGGGCAATTCATTTAACCTCTCTTGAGGCTTTAGCACCTTGTCTGTAAAGTGAGAAAGTTGGACCCAGATGGTCTAAGGTCCCATCTTTTGAAAAGATGGGGAGGATAATTTTTTTTAATTGTGATAAAATTTATGTACCATATAGTTTGCCCATTTAAAGTGTACAAATCAGTGGTTTTAGTATATTTTAGTGAGTTGTGCAGATATCACCACAATCAATTTGAAGACATTTACATCCCCTCAATAAAAACCCCTGTACCCTCTGACCCCCTCATTCTCTCCAGCCCTAAGCAACCCCTAATTTACTTTCTGTTCCTATAGATTTCCCTGTTCTGGACATTCCATCAAAATGGAATCATATAGCATGTGACCTTTTGTGTCTGGCTTCTTTCACTTAGCATAATGTTTTCTAGGTTTATCCATATTGTAGCAGGTATCAGCATGTAGGAATATTATCACTTCACATTCCATTGTATTCTGCATTTTATCCATTTATCAGCCAATGGATGATTGGATCCTTTCTACCTTTTGACTGCTGTGAATAGTGCTGCTATGAACAATCATGTGCAAGTTTTCGTGTAGGCATATGTCTTCAGTCCTCATGGGTATACACCTAGAACTAGAAATCTTGAGTCTATGTTTAACTTTTTGGGGAATTGTCAAGCTGTTCGCCAAAGTGGCTGCACCATTTTATATTTCTAGCATCAATGTACAAGGGTTCCAATTTCCCCACATTCTTTTTTGTGTTTTTTTAAAGTTTGTTTTAAGAGAGAGTATGAGCATGCAGGAGTGGGAGAGGGGCAGAGAGAGAGGGAGAGAGGGAGGGATCCTAAACAGTCTTCACACTACCAGTGCAGAGCCTGAATTGGGGCTCGAATTCACGAACTGTGAGACCATGACCTGAGCCAAAATCAAAGATGGGTAGCTTAACCGATGGAGCCACCTAGGCACCCCAAGTATTCACTGTTAAGTTTTTTGGGTATATATGCATACCTATGTTTGTTTACATACATTAAATAATAGAAAATGGAGGCACCTGGCTGGCTCAGTCAGTAGAACATAGGACTTTTGATCTAAGGGTTGTGAGTTTGAGCCCTGTGTTGGATATAGAGTTTACTTCGATAAATAAATAAATAAATAAATAAATAAATAAATAAATAAATAAATAAATAAATAAAAGGGTACCTGGCTATTTCAGTCGTGGAGCATGAAACTCTTGATGTTGGGGTTGTGGGTTTGAGCCCCATGTTGGGTGTAGAGATTACTTAAAGTCTGAAAATTTTTTAAAAATTTCATAATAAAATGAATTCTATTTAAAAAATAATATAATGTACTGTTCTGGCAATTTATTTCCCCTTATCAACATATCATGGGAAATGTTTCTATTTCTACCATAGAGATAAATCTTATTCTTCTAAGATCTTCATCACATTGCATTGTGCGGATTTCCATAGTTTATTTAAGTAGCCCCTGCTAATGGATTTTAGTTTGTTTTTAGTGTTTTTACTATTTTGAGTAAGTTTGTAATGAATATTCTGTCTTTGCTACTTTTGTGAGTCTATCCAGGATAAATTCCTAACATTTATAATTTTGATATCTGCAGTATTATCAGGTGATCCTCTAAAGAGGTACAATTTATTGGGGCACCTGGGTGCCTCAGTTGGTTGAGCGTTTGACTTCGGCTCAGGTCATGATCTCACAGTTCGTGGATTCGAGTGATGGCTCGGAGCCTGGAGTCTGCTTTGGATTCTGTGTCTCCCTCTCTCTGCCCCTTCCCTGCTCATGCTCTCTCTCTCTCTCTCTCTCTCTCTCTCTCTCTCTCTCTCTCAAGAATAAATAAACTTAAAAAAAATTAAAAGCAGTCTTCTGGAGGAGCAGTTCCAGCAGGGCAAGCTTCTTGCATGCATCGCTTCAAGACCAGGCCAGTGTGGCCAAGCAGATGGCTATGTGCTGGAGGGCAAGGAGCTAGAGTTCTATCTGAAGAAAATCAAAGCCTGGAAAGTCAGGTAATAAAAGGTGTTTATCCTGCCCTGTTAAAAAAAAAAAGTTAAAAAAAAAAAGAGGTACAATTTACAATTGTTCTGAATAGCGTCTCACCAACACTTGCCAAGACTGGGCTTTAGCGACTTTTTCTTTTTTTATGTTTGTTTATTTTTGAGAAAGAGAACGTGAGCGGGGAAGGGGCAGAGAGAGAGGGAGACAGAATCTGAAGCAGGCTCCAGATTCTGAGCTGTCAGCACAGAGCCCCATGCGGAACTTGATCTCATGAGCCACTAGATCATGACCTGAACCCAAGTTGGCTGCTTAACTGACTGAGCCACCCAGGAGCCCCTTTTAGCAACTTTTTTTTAGAGGGAAGAAAGTTGGTGATGATCCAGTAGGGACAAATAGTATCTTGTTTTCATTTACATTGATTGAGTTCTTGGGGAAGTTAGATATTATTTTTTTAAAGATTTTATTTTCAGGTAATGTCAGACACCCAACGTGGGGCTTGAACCCACAACCCCGAGATCAAGAGTCGCACACTCTACCAACTGATTCAGCCAGGCGCCTCTATATTTCATGTTTTTACAGCTCATTTATGTTCTATTCTTGTCCAGTTTTTCTATACGGTGATCTCTTCCCGCTGTAGAAGAGCTTTTAGTACTTTAAGGCAAATGTCCTAGTGCTTTTGTGGTTTCACAGTTTGTATGAAAATGTTTGATCCATCAGGTTTAATGTGAGTGTTAGGAGCAAGGCTGGGCTCCAGCTTGACTTTCTTCCAGCTGGCTAAGCCATTGTCCTTCTGTCATTTATTGAATTCTTTATTGAGCCATGCATTCACTTAAAATACCCAAAAATAAATAAACCTTAAAAATTTTTTGAGGAGTGCTTGAGTGGCTTAGTTAAGTGTCTGACCGGCTCAGGTCATGATCTCATGGTTTGTGAGTTCGAGCGCCATGTCAGGCTCTGTGCTGACAGCTCAGAGCCTGGAATCTGCTTTAGATTCTGTGTCTCCCTCTCTCTGCCCCTACCCCACTTGTACTCTGTCTCCCTCTCAAAAATAAACAAACATTAAAAAACAAAATACCTCTGTTGGGGAGCACCTAGGTGGCTCAGTCAGTTGAGCATCCAACTCTTGGTCTTGGCTCAGTTCATGATCTCACAGTTTTGTGGGTTCGAGCCCCAAGTCTGGCTCTGCACTGGCATGGAGCAGAGCCTACTTAGGATTCTCTTTCCCTCCCTCTCTCTCTGCCCCTCCCCTGCTTGCGCTGCCTCTCTCTCTCCAAATAAATAAATAAATAAACTTAATAAAATAAAATGCCTCTGTCATATTCTAGATGCTTATATGTATTTGGGCAGTAGTAAACTGCTTTGATGGCTATAGTGTTTGTTAGCTTGTTTTTGTTTTTGAACCACTTTTTAGATCAGTTTACTAGTTTAAACCAATCCTAGGGAGAGACAGGATACCTGGAGAGAGGAGGGGTCTGAGAGTCAAACAGTCAGGATTTCAATCCCAGCCTAAAGGTTTTATCAGTTTTTTACCCCCTGGGCCAATTGTTTAACTTTAGGAGCTCCTGTTTTGTTTTTTTTTTTTTTTTTTTTTTTGGTCTTTCAAATCAGATGAGGATTGAAGGAGATCCTGCCAGGAAAGCCCCCAGGCTGCCCTTCTGCTTCTGCTGGTGGCATGAAGATTCCCTCCCGGGGCCTGAGCTTTAGAGGGTCCAGGTGAGGGGTGAAGAATCTGGGAGCCCGAGGCCTGGAGGTCAGCTCCCCACCCCCAACCCTCCAGGTACAGGAATTCTATGCTCAGTTGGTGCGGAGTCCATTTGCAGGGCCTGCGTAGCCCTGTCCCCCAGTCTGCTCTTCAGAGGGAAGGCCATCCCTGTAGATCTGAAGGGCGGCCAAGGTGTGGGTCGGTAGGTTGTGGACAGAGTGTGAACATTTGGCTTGGGGCGTCCACACATGTGCAGGTGGGTCCCTCACTGTCAGAACAGAGAGGTGTGGGTAGGAATAGAAGAGGGGGGATCAAGAGCTCCATTTGTACTCTTGCTCTGAACCTCTCCAATGTGAGAGGTGGGCCTGCTTCTTTTCTTCTTTCTCTCTTTTTAAAATTTTTTTATTTTTTGAGAGAGAGAGAAAGAGCGAGCTTGTGAGCAGGGGAGAGGGGCAGAGAGAGAGAGAGAGAGAGAGAGAGAGAGAGAGAGAGAATCCTAAGAAAGCTCCACACTTAGCTTGGAGCCCGCCACGGGGCTCAATTCCATGACCCTGGGATCATGACCTTGTAAGGGTTAAATTGTAGTATAGGGCTTAAGGCTTAGCTTGAAAAATAACAGCTTTGTGTTGATACTGAAGGTGAAGAGATAACAGTCTTGCTTTACTCTTGTAAATTACTCCTTATACTCTTGTAAATTAGGCTTCACCAATTAAGGAAACAAAAGTTCAAAGAAAAGAGCATCAGAGGCAGGGTCAAGGAGATCCACTGGTTGCAACTTAGAGGCAGAAAGTCTAAAATAAACACCTCATTAGGCAACTGTTTCTAACTCATCTGGAAACTGTTTCTAACTCATCTGGAAACTGTTTCTTTGTTCTGTTCCCAGGTGATGATAAAACAATGTGATCGGCTATAAAAACTCTGTACCCCGGCTGTTCGAGGCTGCACTCTTACCAAGAGTGTTGGTCCCGATCGGTCCGCCTTGCCTCTCATTGTAATAAACTTTGTTGTGACTGTCACTGGTGCCTGTAGCATTCTGTTTCAGGAGTCGTGTGGATGCAACATCCTGAGCTGAAAGCAAGATTTGGACATTCAAGCTCAATGGACTGAGCCATCCAGGTACCCCTCTCCTTTCTCTCTTGATGACAGATTGCAAGCAGGGGGTGGGGCTGGGGGGAGTGGCTGGGAGTGGGATGTACTCATTTGTTCAACCAGCAGAGACTGGGAACTGACTGGATGTATTAGTTTCCTAGGGCTGCCCTAATAAAATACCACAAACTGGGTGGCTGAAAACAGCACAACTTTATGGTCTCACAATTCTAGAGATTAGAAATCTGAAATCAAAGTATCAGCAGGGGCATGTTTTCTCTGAAGATTCCAGGGGAACATCTATTTCATGCTTTTCTCCTAACTTCTGGAATGGCCCCCAGTCCCTGGTGTTCCTTGGCTTGTAGGCACATCACTCCCATCTCTCCCTCCGTCCTCACATGCCTTTCCTTCTGTGCACCTGTGTTGACATGATATTTTCCTCTTCTTTTTAAAAAAATTTTTATGTTCATTTTATTTTTGAGAGAGAGAGAGAGACCTAGACAGAGTGGGAGTGGGGGAGGGGCAGAGAGAGAGAGAGACACAGAATCTGAAGCAGGTTCCAGGCTCTGAGCTGTCAGCACAGAGCCCGACGCGGGGCTTGAACCCACAAACCTTGAGATCATGACCCGAGCTGAAGTTGGTGCTGAACTGACTGAGCCACGCCAGTGCCCCAATATTTTCCTCTTCTGAGAAAGGCACCAGTCATTGGATCAGGACCCACTAATGATCTCATCTTACCTTGATTGCATCTGCAAAGACCGTATTTCTAAATGAGATCATGTGTACAAGTACCAGGGGTTAAGACTTGAATAGATTTTTTCGGGGACACAACTGAGCCCAGCACTGGGGGCTTATGCCTTAGCAGGGCATGCGCTGGAGGTCCATGTGCAGCTGAGGAATCAGGTGAGGTTGAGACAGCCCCCAGCCCCCAGCCCCATGGGCCATCTGGCTGGGTTGAGGTAGTGATGGGACTGGAGGGCTGGGCCTGGAGAGGCTCGAGTCACTAGGCAGCTTCTGACATAGGGCTTTAGCACTGACTCTCCCACTTTCGCAGCCAGTGACCTGGGGCAGGCAGTGACATGTGGCTCTGATTTCTGGCGGGGATATAATTAGAAGGGAGATCTGGACTTTTGGAAACCAAAGGGACCCTGGGGACCACCTAATCCAGACATTTCGCAGATGGGAAGCCGAGGCAATTCCGTAAGCCCCTATGCATTCTGGTTGGGTGCTTGTGCAGGGGTGGGCAGCCCTGGGCTGTGGGCCGTGGCTCTCACTGGTGGTGGGGAAGGGGTGGCTGCTGAGTCCACCCTCAGCCCCTGAGCCCTAATCAGAGCCTGAAGCAGGTTCTATTCTGGGCCACCAACAAGAGTCTGAAGTGTGCTTTTCTCTTGGGGCGCCTGGGTGGCTCAGCCGGTTGAGCATCCAACTTCAGCTCAGGCCGAAATTTCATGGTTGTTGAGTTCAAGCTCCACATCGGGCTTGCTGCTGTCAGCACAGAGCCCACTTCGGATCTTCTGTCCCCCCCCTCTCTCTGCTGTTTCCTCACATGCGCTTTCTCTCTCTCTCAAAAATAAATAAATCTTTAAGAAAAAAAAAAGTGTGCTTTTCCCAGATGGGTATTTTGGTCTGAAGCTGCTTGGAGGAAGAGGTGGGTTGGGGGGAGGGGGTGTCGTCCTGCTTCAGTTCTGACTCTCACTTCCACCCTCCTGGTGCCTGTGGGTGTCATGCAGGGCTGCTGTCCTCTGTGGTCCCCCTCGGCCTCTGCCTGGCTGCGTTTCTCACCACGTGCTTCATCTGTTACCCTCTGCCCTTGGCTTTGCATGCTCTCAAAATTTCTCATCTTCTCTCTTTTCTCTTTTACCCTCCTGTTTTGGTAAAGCTTGATGGGGTGTTAAGCGGTGTGTGTGTGTGTGTGTGTGTGTGTGTGTGTGTGTGTGTGTACGTACCAAAGCTGCCCCCTTTGCATGGCACTGTGCTGCCTCCCACTGTTTCACAGGATCTGCAAGCTCCGTGGGCACATATTCTGTTCCTGTGCTCCTTTTCCACGGCCTCCTGGAGTCAACATTGGCATGCCTGCCAGACCTCGTGCCATGTTCCTTAAATAGCTCATCCCCAAGCAGTCCCATCCTGGGCTCCAGCTGCAGTGTACAGCTAAGGCCAGGGCAGAGGGCGCCAGTGTGGGCACCCATGGGCTAGAAGTCTGAGCAGCCGGAGTTTTTGCAGCCGGCAGTGTCAGCACAGTTGACAAACCATCAAGAGTAGAGGGAACGTGAGGTTTGGGGTCGCTATACTGGACTTCCCATTCATTCCAAAAGACGTACTGAGCACCTGGAATGTGCCAAATTCTGTGCTAGGCATTGGAGGGAGCGATGGTGAACTACAGGGAGAAAGTCTTTCTCTCCTCCAGAGGTTCCGGTCAGCCAGGAGAAGATGGAGCTGGAACCTGGGAGAACCTGCTTCCTGCTGAGAGTCGCTGGATTGGTGGGGGGATGGGCACTGGCCATGCCTGGAGCAGAGGGCGAGGGCAGGGTTGAGGACGCTAGGTGGCAGGACCCACCAGGTCGGCCACCCTCAGTGCTCATGGCGGCCATGCTTATTGTTGGGGATCTACCGGGCTACAACACAGAAAACCCCAGAAGGGCAGAGACTGTCAGTGGATCTCCATACCTCCCAAGGAGTCAATGCCCAGAAAACATTGGAGCGAATGAACTTTGTGGAGTTTTGTTTAGGTCTTGAGCTTACTGGGGGGGCACTGCAGGAGTTTAAATTGGGGAGTAAGTGCACCCGGCTGGCTGAGTGGGAAGAGCATGCGACTCTTGACCCCAGGGTTGTGAGTTTGAGCCCCGTGCAGGGTGTAGAGATTACAAAAAAACCCACAAAAACGCTTAGAAACAAACAAATAAATAAACTTTTTAAAGAAAGAAAAGAAAAAAGAAATAAAATAAGGGGGACCTAGGTGGCTCAGTCGGTTAAGCGGCTGACTTTGGCTCAGGTCGTAATCTCACTCTCACAGTTCGTGATTTTGAGCCCTGCATCAGGCTCTCTGCTGTCAGCATGGAGCCTGCTTCAGATCCTCTGTCCCCCTCTCTCTCTGCCCCTCCCCTGCTTATTCTCTCTCTCTCTCTCTCAAAAATAAATAAACATTAATTTTTTAAAAAAGAAATAAATAAATTGGGGAGTAGGCCAGTTAGCTTTGTGCATTTGTAAGATCATTTGGCTACCGTGGGAAAAGAGGGGAGTGGGCAGTGGAGCCTGGGGAAGGGGAAAGAAAGATGAGGGCAGCATGGGACCCACTTCAGCGGCCCAGTTGACCCGTGAGAGGAGCCCAGGATGGTGGTGGCCAAGAGGTCGGAGCTCAGGGAATGGGTATGAACAATATGTAGGAGGTAAGCAGGACTTTGAGACTGGGGGGTGCAGGTGGGGAAGAGGACAGGTGGGGTAGGCAGAATTTCTAAACTGGGCCCCCAGAGAGGTCCTGCCCTAATTCCCAGAATCTGTGGGTCCACCAGGCTGTCACTCCTGTGAGTCTGTGAGTTGGCACCACCGACTGCCCTGGATTATCCAGGCTGGCCCAGCATATAACTGATGAGTCCCTGAAGGCAGAGCACTTCCCTGGCTGGTGGCAGCTGGGCCATTGGGGAGATTAGAAACTGGCTGTGAAGATGGGAGCCTTGTGCAAGGACTGAACAGCAGCTGCAGGGAGCCTGGAGCGACCTCAGCTGACAGGAAGGGGGACCCCAGTCCTGCAAGTTCCCTGCAGGAACTGAGTCCAGCCAACAACCGGAATGAGCTTGGAAGAGGACCACCACCCGCCCTGAGTGCCAGGTGAGATCACAGCGGGTAGAGACTTTGACTCAGCCTCCTGTAAAGCACTGAGCAGAGAAGCCCACTGCGCCATCCTGTGACACTTCTGACACGTGAGAGAAGAAATGGATGCTGTTTTCAGGCACGAGGTAGAAAACAAACACGTGGGGCACCTGGGTGGCTCACTGGGTTAAGCATTGGACTTCAGCTCGGGTGCTGACAGCTCAGAGCCTGGAGCCTGCTTCGGATTCTGTCTCCCTCTCTCTCTGCCCCTCCCCCACTCATGCATGCGCGCGCTATCTCTCTCAAAAATAAATAAACATAAAGGAAAAAAGAAAATGAACCTGTCAGGTTTCTGGATACATTCACTGAATTAAAAACCGGTGGAGGGCAGGAGAGGCTGGCAGAGAAAAAGGCCCTGTCAGATTGTTGAGAGGATCAGGAAAGTATTAGAAAGTATTTCTTTCCTTTTTTTTTAAGTTTATTTATTCTGAGAGAGAGAGAGAGCCCACGCGAGCAAGGGAGGAGCAGAGAGAGAGGGGAAAAAGAGAGAATCCTAAGCAGGCTCTGCACTGTCAGCACAGAGTCTGATGCAGGCCTCGAACTCACAAACCATGAGATCATGACCTGAGTGGAAACTAAGAGTTGGACGCTTAATTGACTGAGCCACCCAGGCACCCGCATCTTGCTTTTTTCAATAGGAGACTGTTCTTATGAAATTGTTGGTGTTTCTATTAGGATAGATAGCCTTAAATTAGTTTATCAGATGTCTAGGGGAGGTTGGACATCTTCGTGATCTTGAATCTTCTTATTCAGGAACACAAAAGGCCTTTCCATTTCCTCACATGTTTTGTGTGCTCAGCGTTTACTATTTGCTTCATCTTTATCTTGAGTACTAAGTGTATTCCTAGGAGTTTTATGTCCTTTCTTCCTTTATTTTCTGATTATTGTTGGCATACATAAAAGCCACCTTGCTGAATTCTCTTATTGTTTATTTAGAATAATGTTTTGGCTAATCCTCTTTGGGGCTTCCAAGTATATAATCATGTGATCTGCAAATGGTGATGATTTTACCTACTCTTTTCCTCTTTTACACCTCGAATCTCTTTCTCTTGTCCAATTGTGTTAGTTGTTCCTCCAGAAAAGTTAAAGAATAAATGTAAGAAGGTATTGTTTCTTACTTTAATCAAAGTAAGAAGGCTTCGGGGCGCCTGGGTGGCACAGTCGGTTAAGCGTCCGACTTCAGCCAGGTCACGATCTCACGGTCTGGGAGTTCGAGCCCCGCTCTGATGGCTCAGAGCCTGGAGCCAGTTTCCGATTCTGTGTCTCCCTCTCTCTCTGCCCCTCCCCCGTTCATGCTCTGTCTCTCTCTGTCCCAAAAAAATAAATAAACGTTGAAAAAAAAAAAAAAAGTAAGAAGACTTCAGGAAGACGACATTTCAGTTGTTTTTTAAAAGCGTTTATTTTATTCTATGTTGTCAAGAATGGCTTAAATAAAAATATATGTTGAGGGGCGCCTGGGTGGCGCAGTCGGTTAAGCGTCCGACTTCAGCCAGGTCACGATCTCGCGGTCCGTGAGTTCGAGCCCCGCGTCCAGCTCTGGGCTGATGGCTCGGAGCCTGGAGCCTGTTTCCAATTCTGTGTCTCCCTCTCTCTCTGCCCCTCCCCCATTCATGCTCTGTCTCTCTCTGTCCCAAAAATAAATAAACATTGAAAAAAAAATTTTTTAAAAATGTTGAAATGTATCAAATACCCTGTTCATTCATATGGTAAAACCTTGGATGGTGAGTAACTTGTTCTGTGAGTGTTGAGCAAAACTAGCAAACATTTCTAATGCATTTTAACTTAATAAACAAGCAGTGTTTTGCCATATGAGTCGTACGTGATGCCGAATGTCACATGAGCACAACTGAGCCAGTGGTTTTTCTCTCTGGCTGTGGAATTGTAGATGATTGTCTCCCATACTCAGATGCTCGGTCTCAGGCCACAGTGTTTGACAGAAGTCAGTGGTTTTATTTATTTATTTATTTATTTATTTATTTATTTATTAAATTTTTTTTTCAACGTTTTTATTTATTTTTGGGACAGAGAGAGACAGAGCATGAACCGGGGAGGGGCAGAGAGAGAGGGAGACACAGAATCGGAAACAGGCTCCAGGCTCTGAGCCATCAGCCCAGAGCCTGACGCGGGGCTCGAACTCATGGACCGCGTATTTATTTATTTTTAATTAAAAATTTTTTTAATGTTTATTTATTTTTGAGACAGAGAAAGACAGAGCATGAATGAGGGAGGGTCAGAGAGAGGGAGACACAGAATCTGAAGCAGGCTCCAGGCTCTGAGCTGTCAGCACAGAGCCCGACGCGGGGCTCGAACTCATGGAGTGTGAGATCATGACCTGAGCCGAAGTCGGATGCCCAACTGACTGAGCCACCCAGGCGCCCCTATTTTTCTTACTTTAAAAAAAATTTTTTTGGGGGCGCCTGGGTGGCTCAGTCGGTTAAGCGGCCGACTTCGGCTCAGGTCATGATCTCACGGTCCGTGAGTTCGAGCCCCGCGTCGGGCTCTGTGCTGACAGCTCAGAGCCTGGAGCCTGTTTCAGGTTCTGTGTCTCCCTCTCTCTGACCCTCCCCCATTCATGCTCTGTCTCTCTCTGTCTCAAAAATAAATAAACGTTAAAAAAAATTAAAAAAATTTTTTTTCATGTTTATTTTTGAGAGAGAGAGAGAGAGAGAGAGAGAGAGAGAGCACTCATGCGTGCACCTGGGTCAGGGAGGGAGAGAGAGAGGGAAACACAGAATCCTAAGCAGGCTCCAGGCTCTGAGTTGTCTGCACAGAGCTTGACATGGGGCTCGAACCCACCAACTGTGAGACCATGACCTGACCCGAAGTCGGACGCCCAACCAACTGTGCCAACCAGATGCTCCAGAAATCAGTGATTTTTCAGAACGTTGGAAGGTGCCCACAACTAGCACAAGTGTATTTTTTGTCACTTCAAAGCACCTATGGACAGTCCTTTGCTTTTCCATACAAGAGTAAGCTTAGGAATGCTTTGCTTCATTCTAGGTCAGGCTGCCTGCAGACAGAGACCGTTTCCTCTGCTGCCTTATTGCCAGTTACAGTGAATACAGTATATGACAAGAGTTTGTTAATACTTTACTGTGGCCAACATCCCTGAAAGTGTATACAATGGCCCCATGCAGGAAAAGATTGAAAAGGAAGGCGGTACGAAGGAGATGATTCTGGTGGAAGTTAAGAAGAAAATCAAGGTATGCAAATGAAGTATGAGAGTGGCAGAAATTGCGAGATTTTTTAGGAAGTCTACATCGACCATTTGCACAATATTAAAAGGAGAAAGAAGAAATAAGGCGGCTAGATGGCAGTAGCAAAAGCAGTGACTCCGTTAGTGAAAGTCGTCCTACACAATAACCCTCCTCTCTCTTGTCTCCCTCACATCAGCCACAAAGGTTTTCAAAGGTAAGTGCAGGTTCGTTTATTTTTCTTTATATTTTGTATTTTCTTGATTATTTTGCATTATATTACAGTACTGTAATCATTTTCATATGAATATTTTTGAGTTGTGGAATGAATCATCTGAGTTTCCATTACTTCTTATGGGGAAATTCACTTCGAGATACAAGTGCTTTAGATTACAAGCATGTTTCTAGAACGAATTATGCTTGAAAACCAAGGTTTTACTGTAGTGATAAGACTTTTTCCCCCTCATTTTTCCTATTAATATTATCGTTATATTAATGGCATTCTTAAATATTAAAGTGGTTTTTTTTAATGTTTATTTATTTTGGAGAAAGAGAGCATGAGTGGGGAGTGGGCAGAGAGAGGGAGAAGATCCACATTGATAGCAGACAGCCTGATGCGGAGCTCGAACCCACAAACTGTGAGATCATGACCTGAGCTGAAGTCAGATGCTCAACTGACTTAGCCACCCAGGTGTCCCCAAAGGAGTTCCTAATATTAAACCATCCTTGCCTTTCTGGAATAAGTCTTGCTTGGTTATGATTTCAAGTTATTATTAGGAGCGCCTGACTGGTTCAGTCGGTGGAGTATGCAACTCTTGATCTGGCGGTCATGAGTTCAAACCCCATATTGGGTGTAGAGATTACTTAAAAAAATTTTAAATATTTAAAATTACTGGGGCGCCTGGGTGGCTCAGTCGGTTAAGCGGCCGACTTCGGCTCAGGTCATGATCTCACGGTCCGTGAGTTCAAGCCCCACGTCAGGCTCTGTGCTGACAGCTCAGAGCCTGGAGCCTGTTTCATATTCTGTGTCTCCCTCTCTCTGACCCTCACCCATTCATGTTCTGTCTCTCTGTCTCAAAAATAAATAAACGTTAAAAAAAATTAAATATTTAAAATTATTAATATGCTGTTGGATTGTACTTGCTTATACTTACTAGCATTCTTGCACCAGTATTCATAACTGAGCTCAGTCTGTGGTTTTCTTGTATTGGTCATGTCAAGGCTGACGCCTGAGATGACCTCCAAGTGGAGGTGTGGAGGTGGCCATAGGACTGGGACCTGTGCATCTGGAGCTCATGAGAAGGGGCCAGACTGGGGAGATAGATTGGTGAGTCTCTTGTATATAGGCAGTATCTTGTGCTAAAACATGGGTGAATCTTGAAAACATGCTAAGAAGCCAGATACAAAAAGCCCCATATTATATGATTCCATTTATTAAAAAAGTCCAGGGGTACCTGCGTGGCTCAAGCAGTTAAGCATCTGACTTCGGCTCAGGTCATGATCTCACGATTTGTGGGTTCGAGCCCCGTGTCCGGCTCTGTGCTGACAGCTTGGATTCTGGAGCCTGATCTGATTCTGTGTCTCCCTGTCTCTCTGCCCCTCCCCTGCTCATGCTCTGTCTCTCTCTCAAAAAAAAAAAACAAAACAGGGGCGCCTGGGTGGCGCAGTCGGTTAAGCGTCCGACTTCAGCCAGGTCACGATCTCGCGGTCCGGGAGTTCGAGCCCCGCGTCAGGCTCTGGGCTGATGGCTCAGAGCCTGGAGCCTGTTTCCGATTCTGTGTTTCCCTCTCTCTCTGCCCCTCCCCCGTTCATGCTCTGTCTCTCTCTGTCCCAAAAATAAATAAACGTTGAGAAAAAAAAAATTAAAAAAAAACAAAAAACAAAAAACAAAAAAAAAAACATTAAAAATTATTTAAAAATGTCCAGAATACAACAATCTGGAGAGACAGAAAGCAGATTAGTGGTTGCAGGAGCTGAGGGGGTGGATAGGAATGGCTGCTAATGGGTAAGGGGTTTCTTTTTAGGTCAAGTGAATGTTCTAAGCTTAGATTGTGGTGACCCATTGCCCAACTCTGGGAATATACTAAAACCGTTGAATCGCACGTTTTAACCAGGTGGATTTTATGGCATGTCAATTATATGTGGATTAGAATGTGGGGAGAGGAAAAAAGAAACAGAATTGTCTGGAACTTAGAAGGAAAATTTGGTGACTGGTATGAGAAATGCTCTCCCAACCTGGGTCAGGGTTCGAAGTCCCAATGCGAGTCCAGTTCTCACTTTTCTGTCAAAATGGAGGAACGTTCACTGGGGACAAAAGTATTTGTGGGCAACAAGATCAGTTCTGGGATATCATTCATCCTTGCTGGAAATAGTTCTGACCCGGCAGCCAAAGGGAGGGGCCGTTTTAGAAGGAACGCTTCCCCAGGAGGAAAAGATTTACTGGCAGGACGCGACAGGAAAACGGGTGGGCCAGGTTCAACAGCCTAGACTAGACCAACATAAATAGGTGACCAGCCTGACCCTGGCCTGGAGGAGATGATGACCGGAGTTGGTTCTGGTAAGGCAGAAGCCTGCCAAAGGACTGGCTGAGGTCGGCGAGGGTGTCTGGAGGAGGCAGGACTAAGATATTAGTGTCGGGATTGATGAGGTGCCAAGGGAAAAGAAGGACATGGTCCTGCAAATCTGGCCCACGCCTCGGTAGGCCAGTTGGAAGTATCTGTTGGGACACCGGGGGAGAGTGTGAAACTGGCCTGGCGGGAGCAGGGGCTGGTCGCTCCCTGGAGGCACCTGAGCCGCGCGCATGCCCAGAGCACGCAGTGGGCGTGCCGGAAGTGTGAGGGCCGAGCAGAGGAGGGTCGGAGCTGTGAGCAGAGGGCGTTCCTGGGGCTGCGGGTGTTCCCTCGCCGGGAACTGGGTTTGATGAGGGTGTGGGACGCTATTTCAAGCAGTTGGAGGATTGCACTGCCAGAGTGATCCAGAAGCCACCGAGGTGGGGCTCCGGCCAACGGAGGCGGAGATGGATGCTGGGAGAAGGCGACAGGTAGGGCATCACCTGCGGGAGGTACTGAGTCAGGTGAAGGGGGCCCTGTGGGCAGGTGTTACAGGCGGAGGAGTGAAGGCTGGAAACTTGAGACCGAGACTGGAACCGAGTGAAGAGTCACCAGCTATATGGCCGGCCCTCGGTTTTCACTCTTTACATTCATTTGAGTGCTGGCCCGATTTTCAAGTGAATATTGAGGCCCCCAAGGGAAAATGACTTGTTTTGAATCCCAGAGTTGGGACGCTGGGTGGGAGACGGGATATGATTCCAAAGCCAAATCGGGCCCTCCTCTATTGGAGTGTAAGGGGCAGGTGAATGGTGTAGAACAGAGCTGGGCAAATATTACCTGTACAGGATCATATAGTAAATACTGTATTGTCTGCCTTGTGGGCCAAGAGGCATGCTATTATGTGGGTGAGTACATGGTAAGAAGAGATGAAACAGGGATGTCTGGCTGGCTCAGTCTGTAGAACGTGAGACTCTTGATCTGGGACGGTGAGTTCGAGCCCCACCTTGGGCACAGAGATTACTTAAAAAAGGAAAAAAAACAAAAACAAAAACAAAAACATCAGATGAAATGTAGCTCCACTTTTTATTGACAATTAAAAACTTTACTTACAGACACTAACTTTGAAATTCATAGATTTTATGTGTCATGAAATAGTATTCTTTTGATTTTTTTTTCAATCATTTAAAAATGTAAAAGCCATTTTCTGTTCAAGTGTCATACAAAACTAGGCCGCAGGACAGATTTGGGGGGTGGGCCATAGTTTGCCAGCCCTTGTCTAGATCTGTGCTGTTCCCACTGAGCACCTGGAAAGTATCTAGTCTGGGAACTTAACAGAAGACCATGGGGGAAGGGTAGGGGGAAAAAAGTTACAGAGAGGGAGGGAAACCATAAGATGCTTTTAAATACAGAGAACAAAATGAGCATAGATGGGGGGTAGGGGAGAGGGGAAAGTGGGTGATGGGCATTGAGGAGGGCACTTGTTGGGATGAGCACTGGGTGTTGTATGTAAGCGATGAACCACGGGAATCTACCCCAAAAACCAAGAGCACACTTTACACACTGCATGTTAGCCAATTTGACAATAAATTATATTAAAAAAAAAAAAAGAAAGTATCTAGTCTGAATTGAGGAGATGTGCTAAAATACACTCTGGATTTCAAAGATGTCCAAGGGGAAAAAAAGAAAAGAAAAACATCTCAGTAATATTTTTTTTAAGTTTATTTATTTATTTTGAGAGAGAGAGAGCAGGAGGGGCAGAAAGATAGGGAGAGACAGAATCCCAAGCAGGCTTTGCACTGTTAGCACAGAGCCTGACTTGGAGCTCCAGCTCACAAACTCTGAAATCATGACCTGAGCTGAAATCAAGAATCGGATGATCAACTGACTGAGCCACCCAGGCACCCCTCAATAATTTTTTAACGTTGATTACATGTTGAAATGATAATGTTTTGAATAGATTGGTGGTCTAAATAAAGTATATTCAAATTAATTTAATGTATTTCTTTTGCCTTTTTTTCTAATTCTCTCATAGTCTTTTTTTAATTTAAATTTTAATTAATTAGTTAATTTTTTAAAGTTTATTTATTCACTTTGAGAGAGAGAGAAGGAGGAAGGAGAGAGAGGGAGAGAGAATCCCAAGCAGGCTCCACACTGTCAGTGCAGAGCCCCACACTGGGCTCAATCCCATGAATTGGAAGACCATGACCCAAGCCAAAACAAAGAGCCAGATGCCCAACCAACAGAGCCACCCAGGCATCCTGAATTATCTACTTTTTTATTATTTAAAACAAATTTTAATGTTTATTTTCTAGAGAGAGAGACACACACACAAAGTGTGAGCGGGGGAGGGGCAGAGAGAGAGGGCAACACAGAATCTGAAACAGGCTCCAGGCTCTGAGCTGTCAGTACAGAGCCCCACACGGGGCTGGAACCCACAAACCACGAGATCATGACTTGAGCCGAAGTTGGACACTCAACCAACTGAGCCACCCAGGTGCCCCTCATAGTCTTTTAATGTGGCTGTTGGAAAATGTTCAGTTATACATGTGTTTGCATTTATGGGGACGTGGATGGCCCCTCCATTCGTGTTGAGGGAGGTGGGAGGAGGTGTGGCCTGGCTTTCAGGAGAGTTGGGCTGTGTGGGGACAGCGGATTTCATTAAGGAGAGGTGGAAGGGCAGGGTGAAAGGGGTATATCAAACCAAGGAGGCTTCTGCAGGACTTGGTTTGAGGTGAGGGGGTTTCAGGGAGTAGCAGGCTTGAGCTCTTTGAGGGGGCAGCCATGAGAGTGTGTGGGGCAAGGCAGGTGGCAAGAAGGAAAAGGCCACCAAACACCACATGAGTGACTGTGGGACGAGGAGTCTGCTGAGGTGCAACCATCCCTCGACCCCTCTGCACGCTAGGAGCATGTCTTCGGTTTGGAGCCTGGAGCACGGCCCCCGCTTGGAGAGGTGGCTTGGCCAGTTCACTGGCCAAATGTGGAACTGGAAGTCACGATGTAGCATTCACACCAAGAACACTGGAGATTATTCCTCCCTCCTCAGCTGCCGACTGCCCCTGCCCGGCTGGTGAAGACCTGCCTGCTCCAGCCTTGTGGTGGGAACAGATGTTGCTGCCAGGGCTGTGGCTCCCTGTGCCACTGTCCATGCCCAGGAGCGGGGGCTTTGCCTTGCCCTCTGCTGTGGAGGGAAAAGGGAGGTGCCAAGAAGTGGGTCCCCGCCTGTGGCTTCCTGTTTCTGGGTGAAGGAGAGGGGTGGAGCTTCTGTGTCCTTGTCTGCGCTCACTGGGCATAGGAGGACGGAAACCTCAGTGTGCCCTTGTCTCTTGTCTCCAGCTGCCTGGGCCTCGGAGCAGCGCCGGGTCCTGAGTGGACACTGTCCACAGAGAGGCCTGGGTCCCAGGCCTGGTGCCACCGGACATGTCACCCCCTCCTACACTCTACTCCGAGACCGAATGTTTGTGTGTGTCCCCCCCCCCCCCCCCCCGCCCCAGTTCATATGTTGAAATCCTAACCCCCAACGTGATGGTATTTGGAAGCAGGGCCCACCAGGGCAGATGAGGACACGGAGAAGACAGCCATCTGTGAGCCAGGACACTGAATCTGCCAGCGCCTTGATCTTGGACTTCCCAGCCTCCAGAACTGGGAGGAATAAATTTCTGTCATTTACAAGCAGCCCAGTCTATGGGTTTTTTTTGTTGTTGTTGTTGTTGTAGCAGCTCAAATGGACTGAGACACTTTTCTTCACTGCCCTTTTAGTTTTCTTCTCTCTCAATGAGATGCTTGGACTGGACCTGTGAAATGGATCATCTCTTGATTCTTTGCTAGCCATTGTGATGCAATTGGCTTGTGCAGTTAGCTGCAGGTGTCTCCAGGAAGCCAGGGGGCTGCCACCTGTGGTGGGGTGCTTTCTCCTTATTTGCCCATCGCCTTCCCTGCCAGGCCCGGCTTTCAAAGCCCACCCCCGGGGAAGTTCTGGTCCACCCTTCCAGCCTTGCTGCCCACCGCCCTGTGCCTGGAGTCAGGGTCGTGACTACACACGGACACAAAGTTCTGCCCACTCACCCTCCTTGATGTCTCTCATCGCCCCTCCTTTCATGGGCTCGTGCCATCACCACCATCACTGACTTCCTGTTTCCTGTGGATAAACGGATCCCTTTGTCGCCGCACGTAAAGTCCCTGCCAGACGGCACGGTCTCAACTCCCTTCTGTCATGTGGGGCTACCCGCAGTCTTTGAACACTCTGCACCCTCTCAAGCACTGAGCCTTTGCTCAGTGGGTCTCTGTGCCTTCGTCTCCCACCATCTCTGCCTGGAGAACCCCCATTCAGTGTTCAGTGTCTCCCCCTCTGGGAAGCCTGGTCCTTCCCACCCACCTCTCTGACTTACAGGAGGGATGTGTCCCTCCCACACGTCCTGCCCTCCTTTGCCTCTCCAGTGTAGCATTCGCCTCTCCACGTGGCAGGGAGACTCCTATCCCGAAGCAGGAGAGGGCTGGGGGTGCCTTCTAATGGTGGAGGCCGGCTTGTTCCCCAGGATAGGTGCTTGCTGATGTCTCCCAAAAAGCTGATTGACTGAAAAAAAGCTTTCCTCTCCTGTCTCCTTTCATTGTCATTAACACGCAGTTGTTGAAGAGCCTGTCCTGCAGGATGGGCACCCCGGTGTGTCCTTGCCTGCCTTATGCTCGGGTAGCTAAGCTCATTTCTCAGTGTCCCCTGTGGCACAGCAGGTCGGCGTGACAGTTCTAGCTGGTGCAGGGTGAGCAGAAGCGATGCGTGCTACTTCCAGGCCTGGACCATTAACACAGGCGCTGTCCTTCCCCCTTGCTTCCTTCTGCAGGCTGCACGTGCATGATAAGGCGTGAGGGGATGGTGGCAGCCTAAGATGAAGGGGCCTGTGTCCTTAAATGCCACGTGGAGGAGAGCCACTTCTCTGACCTGAAAGCCAGCCCAGGACTGTTCATCTATGAGAAACAACCTCCCAGAGGCTCCTGGGTGGCTCAGTTGGTTATGCATCTGACTTTGGCTCAGGTCATGATCTCACGGTTCGTGAGTTCAAGCTCTCTGCTGACAGCTCAGAGCCGGGAGCCTGCTTCTGATTCTGTGTCTCCCTCCCTCTCTCTCTGCCCGCACTCTGTCTCTCTCTCAAAAATAAACATTAAAAAAAATTTTTTTAAAGAAAAAAGAAACAATCTTCCATGCTGTTTAGATCTGTTGCGTAGTGTGGTGTCGTTCATGCTGACTGCCTCTCCTGTAGTGCCAACCTGAGAACTGTTGACAGAGTAGTAGAGGCATGTTGGGGCCTAGATGGCAGATGGGACAGGAGGAGGTGAGGGAAAGAGGGGCATCAGGGCTGACCCACCCATGTTCCCAGCCTGCACAGGTAGCTAGATGGGAGAGGCTTTCTCTGTAGCCAAGAACAGAGTAAAGGGATATGGGCTCAGGGAAATGTCGTATGTTCAGTTTCGGACATGCTGAGATTTGAGGCGCCTTGGTGATAGTTCAGTAGGGACGTTGAGGGATACTTATGCTTGAGGGTTTGGAGTTCAGGAAACAGGTCTGTGCTGAGCATCGTGGGCGTGTTGATGGCAGCAGAAACCCAGGTGTTAATAAATGAGTGAACAGGTGAATTGTTGCATAACCAGAACTGAGGCTCAAAGAGAGAGTCCCCCCTCCCCCGCAAGCCCATACTGACTTAGTGACAGTGCTAAACCATAAATAAAAGAGCCTCCAATGCTGCCTCTCACAGGGGAACTGGGCATTTCCCAGTTTCTTTTCTTTTTCTTTTTTTTCTTTTTTAATGTTTATTTATTTTTGAGAGAAAGTGTGAGCAGGGGAGGGGCAGAGAGAGACAGGGACAGAGGATCTGAAACAGGCTCTGTGATGACAACAGAGAGCCTGATGTGGGGCTCGAACCCACGAACCATGAGATCATGACCTGAGCCGAAGATGGACACTTAACTGACTGAGCCACCCAGGCAACCCGACATTTCCCGGTTTTGTAGGCTTTCCGATGCCTGGTGCCCAGACTGCTTTATAAAAGTGACAGTCCAGTCCTGGGGGCTTGGGAATCTGGTTTCCAAGCTTTTCAGGGGATCATGACATGAAGCCAGGCTGGGCCTCTCTTGAGTGCTATATTACCTATATGGGAGATCCCCAGGGGAGCTCCCAAGGACACTGCGGTGAGGTGGGGGGGAGGGAAGGTGTTCTATCTGTGCGTCAACCACACAGTCCTTTGAGTCCTGATTCCAGAAGGGCGGCCCAGGAATTTCTGATTGGCCTTCTGGGGGGCCAAGGCTGCCTTTGAAGACTCAAGCCGTGCAGGGGGTGGTAGTTGTAAGAATGTGTCCCTTGGGAGGGGGTGTCCTGCCAGCTGGCAGAGCTGCTCCAGATCTTCCCAGTCTGGAAGATTTGACTTGAGAGAGAGTAGGGGAACTCAGCAGGTGAAGGAAACTTCCCCTAGATCTGTTGTTGTAGTTCTTTTTTAAAATTAAAAAAAAAAATTTAAGGGGCGCCTGGGTGGCGCAGTCGGTTGGGCGTCCGACTTCAGCCAGGTCACGATCTCGCGGTCCGTGAGTTCGAGCCCCGCGTCAGGCTCTGGGCTGATGGCTCGGAGCCTGGAGCCTGTTTCTGATTCTGTGTCTCCCTCTCTCTCTGCCCCTCCCCCGTTCATGCTCTGTCTCTCTCTGTCCCAAAAATAAATAAACGTTGAAAAAAAAATTAAAAAAAATTTATTTATTTTGAGGGAGAGAGAGAGTATGAGCAGGGTAGGGGCAGAGAGAGAGGAGGGAGAGAACCCCAAGCATGCCCCGCACTGTCAGGGCAGAGCCCAATGTGGGGCTCGAACTCACAGTGAGATCATGACCTGAGACGAAATCAAGAGTCATTCGTTTAACTGACTGAGCCACCCAGGCACCCCTAGTAATCTGAGCTGCTCTCATTTACACCTACTTCCTGCCAGGCACTAGGCTAAACACTTGGCAGACATTATCTCTGATACCTGCAGGACTTCTGCAGGGGAAAGTGTTATCATCCCTGTTTTATTTATTTATTCCTTTAGTTTTTATATATTTTTTAAAGTTTATTTACAGAGAGCCCACAAGTATTGGTGGGGAGGGGCAGAGAGAGAGAGAGAGAGAGAGAGAGAGAGAGAGAGAGAGAGGGAGAGAGAGAATCACAAGCAGAGCCCGACTCGGGACTTGATCTCACGAACTGTGAGATCATGACCTGAGCCAAGATGAAGAGTTGGACACTTAACCGACTGAGCCACCCAGGTGCCCCAGTCACCCTGTTTTCAAGATGAAGAGGGTCGCCTGGGTGACTCAGTTAAGCCACCGACTTTGGCTCAGGTCATGATCTCATGGTTTGTGAGTTTGAGCCCCATGTCGGGCTCTGTGCTGACAGCTCAGATCCTGAAGCCTGCTTCGGATCCTGTGTCTCCCTCTCTCTGCTCCTCCCCTGCTCATACTCTGTCCCTCTGTCTCCTTCAAAAATAGATAGACATTCAAAAAAAAAATTTAAAGATGAAGAAGCCAGGCTTCATGGAGGCCTAGTTAGGGACTGACATCTCAGATGCTTTCAGTCGATGAAAATGGTTTTAGGGGGCCCAGGAATAAGATGTTCGGAGCCGGTGGGGGCTGGGGTCAGCAGGAGAGCACCTGCTAGGGGGCAGTGAGTCTCAGCTCAGGCTGATTGTGGATGTGTGCAACTGTGGCCCGGTGTGACTTCATCCAACTATTTTCCGAAAGTAACTAGAGATGCTACATCTCGTAGAAATAATAATACTTCGTAGATGTTGGCAAATGATTCTGTAAGATGTTCACAATAAGCAAGCATGCTAGGGAGTCAGATTTGGCCTACAGAGAACCAGTTTGTAATCCCAGGTTAAGAGATCATTTATTCATTCTGCAGGTATTGGAGTGCCCACTGGAGGTGTTGGGGTGCAGGAGACAGACCTGGTGCAGGACATATTGAGCTTAGTGTCAGTAGGGTGTGGTCTGTGCTCTGAGAGGAGCCCCACCTTGAGGCATGATGGAGCACTTCCTGGAGGAAGTGGAAGTCTCGTGGATGTATCAGTCAGCTAGGGCTGCTGAAGTCCAAAGTCAAGGTGCTGGCAGTGTGGGGCTCCCTCTGAAGGCCCTAGGAGAGAATCTGTTACATGCCTCTCTCCAAGCTTCTGATGTGTCCTGCACTCCATGTTCCTTTGTGCTATGGACTGAATATTTCTCTCCTCCTCCATTCATATGTTAAAGCCCGATCCCCACTGTGATGGTATTTGGAAGGGGAGCCTTTGGGAGGTGATTCAGTTTAGTGGTGGTCATGAGGGTAGGGCCCCCATAATGGGGTTAGTGCCCTCATAAAAGGAGACATGAGAGGGCTCACTTCTCTCTTTGCTTCTGACATGTGAAAACATGAGAAGACAGCCATCTACAAATTAGGAAGGGGCTCCTCACCAAACCCCAGATCCACCAGCACCTTGATCATTGGCCTCTCAGCCTCCAGAACTGTGACACTTACATTTGCTGTTCAAGCCACCCAGCCTGTGGTATTTTGTTATAGCAGCCCGAGTTAAGACACCTGGTTTGCAGACCCATCACTCCAACCTCTGCCTCTGTCTTCACATGATATTTTCCTTCTGTGTCTCTGTCTCTGCGTGTCTTCTCTTCTCATAAGGCACCAGTCACGCTGGATTAAGGGCCCACCCTATGCCAGTTTGACCTCATCTTAACTTGACTGCATCTGCAGAGACCCTGTTTCCAAGTCAGGTCACATGCAACGTTGAACCTATCTTTTGGGGGGATACAGTTCAACCCGCAACAGATATGTAGAGTAGGCAGGTGAGATTTGGGGAAGAGTACCCTGGTAGAGGGAACAGCAGGTGCAAAGGCACCTCCAGAGGCAGAAAGATGCATGTGAGTTTCAGGAAATTAACTCAGCAGAGCTAGAGTGGAGAGTGGCCATGAGATGCTGCTGGGGTGGTTCCTGCCGGGCCTCTCAGCTTGTGTGGAAAGGTCAGGCAGGGTTGGTTAGGCTGCAGTCAGAGATGAATGCCCAAATCTCAGCGGCTTGACCCGGTACAGTGTCATTTCTTGCTCACATCAAGTCTGTCTTAGGTTGAGTGGCTTTTCTCCATCACGTGGCCGTGCTATGCAGAATGCATGGTCCCTGGGGGAAGCTAGGTCCGGGGGAGGCCCCTGGTCTCACCTGCCCAGGCCTGGAAGTGACCCGTCTGCTCACAGACCACACAACCAGGGAGGCTGGCGGGGAGCACAGATTTCTGTGAGTCCCCACTCTCTCTCTCTCTCTTTCACCAGAATTTGGAGTTAGGATTCCATCCTCAGGACACTGGGAAGCCCATTCCCACGCGGAGTGAAGATCCAACTTGCATTTTAGAAAGTAGCCTCCACGGGCGCCTGGACAGCTCAGACGGTTAAGCGTCTGACTTGGGCTCAGGTCATGATCTCACAGTTTGTGGGTTCGAGGTCCACACTGGGCTCTGTGCTGACAGCTCAGAGCCTGGAGCCTGCTTTGGATTGTGTCTCCTTCTCTCTCTGCCCTTCCCCTGCTCACACTGTCTCTCTCTCTCTCAAAAATAAACATTAAAAAAAAAAAGTTTCCTCCAGCTGGAGCCAGCCTCAGCCATACAGCAGGGGGGTGGCCCATGGAGCAGTGTCGCGTGGACTGGCCACATCAGCCACCACACAGTTGCAACTAATTCCTGCAACTTCTACCTTGCAGCCCCTGCCAGGAAAAAACAGGAAAAAAAGAAAAAAGGAGAATGTGAGAAAAATTAAGTCATGTACAGTCGACCCTTGAACAACATGGTTTGAACAGTGTGGATCCACTTATATGCAGTTATTTTTTTTTGATACAGTACAGTACTGTGAATGTAATCTCTTCCTTATGACTTTCCTAATAATGTTTTTCTGTGTAGGTGCTCACTCGATTGTAAGAATATAACATGTAATACACATAACATACAAAGTATGTGTTAATTGGGGGCACCTGAGTGGCTCAGTGGGTTAAGTGGTCGACTCTTGATTTCGGCTCAGGTGATGATTACACAGTTGGTGAGTTTGAGCTCCACGTTGGGCTCTGTGCTGACAGTGTGGAGCATCCTTGAGATTCTCTTTTCCTCCCTCTCTGCCCCTCCTCTGCTTGTGCTGTCTCTTTCTCTCAAAATAAACTTTAAAAAAGTGTCTGAGTTAATTGGCTATATTATAGGTAAGGCTTCTGGTTAACAGTAGGCTATTAGGAGTTCAGTTTGGGGGACCGTCAAAAGTTGCACGCAGATTTTTGACTGTGGAGGGGGTCGGCACCCCTCACCCCTGCATTGTTCAAGGATCAACCGAAATTTTAAAAACTTTCAAAATGCATTTTGAGTCTGTTCTCTCTGTTCTAGGTTAGTTACTGTATATATTCTTACACACACAGATTGCCGGACAGCCTGAATACCCAAAGCCAGGAGGCTGTACTGTATGGGCCTATTAAGGGAATTTCAGGGGTAACTGGGCTCCTTGCTGATTTGAGAACCTCAACGACATAAAAGATGTCCTCTGCTCATTGTGGGAGGGGGGATGGGCCAAATGGGTAAGGGGCATTAAGGAATCTACTCCCAAAATCATTGTTGCACTATATGCTAACTACCTTGGATGTAAAATAAAAAAATAAATTAAAAAAAAAAAAAGATGTCCTCTGCTCAGGGTCTATAACTGGGACCCAATAACAAGAGTGGGATCCTTGGATCAAAGGGACTTCCTGCTGCTTCCAAAGAGCCAGGTGCCCTGCCTCAGTCAGAAATACCCTTGGAGTCAACCTCAAAGTATTCTGTGCTGAGACCGACCCCCTCTTGTCTGCAGTTCTTTAGAGTTTATAAGTTCTAAGTCATTGCTTCATTTGAGCCTCAGAAAAATGTAATCTGATATGAGATCTAATTTGTTTTATTTTTTGAACTTTTTTTTAAAGTAAAAAAAAGTTTATTTATTTATTTTGAGAGAGAGACAGAGAGAGAGCGCGATTGAGCACCAGGGAAGGGCAGAGAGGGAGAGAGAGAATCCCAAGCAGCCTCCGCTGTCAGTGCAGAGCCTAGTGCCCGGCTTGAAGTCACGAACCGTGAGATCATGACCTGAGGCAAAAGCAAGAGTCTGATGCTTTACTGACTGAGCCACCCAGGTGCCCCAGCGGCTACAATTTTAGATGCAATTTCACGTGTTTTGTTGTATAAATTACGGATACCCTCACACAAAAATTATTGTGAAGCTCCAATAAAGCAATGTCGGGGAAAGCATTTTGCAAACTGTGAAGCACTGTCCAAATGTTGTCATCCTCAGACTTGACATGTCATGGAAAGTGTTTCCTAAGATGTGCTAAAGGAATCCATGTGGACAAGAGCAGGAGATTAAGTGAATGTATGCCCTCATCATTAGTTACGTTGTGTGGCTGCATTTAGACTATTTGACTTTGAACTTCATTGCCTGTATTATCCTCACTGTTGGGGCAGCTGTGTCCATCATCCCCTGTGAGCCACATCCCTGACCCTTATTTCTGTGGGTGGGCACAGGCTGGGGTGGAGGTCAGGTGGGGAGTTTGCTAAGGTCTTCCTGTAAGCCTTACTATCAGATTTCAATGAGATGACCACAGTTTTACGGAGATATGTGAATTCCAGTTGTGGAACATAGCCAGAAAGTGAAGCAGTCAGCTGGGCCCTGGGGTGACCCAGAAGGTATTTGCTCATCTGGATGGGTGGGTGGGGGGTGTCGGTGGGGGCTGCTGCTCTAGTTGGTTGATACCTTGGGGGAATCCAGTGCTGGGTGACCAAATCTTCAGATGTTCTGAAGTCCATTATTTTTTCCCAATGGGAAACTGTCACATTTTTCATTCTCAGTGCATCTCCACTGGCTGGTTAGATAAGGGAGTGAGTTTTGGGCCATAGCTCAGCTCTGGATTTCCATATAATTTGTGATGGTATCACCTTCCAGAGGGTTGTTAGCAGACTAGATAAGAAAACAGAACCCCCAGCTCACTACACCGGGCCTGGCTGCAGAAACTCAGGGAGGAAATGTCAGCTTCTTGGGCTCTGTTGTCATTTGGCAATCCCCAGGCTGCAGAGGCTGTAATACTGGTCCATTTGGGGCCTGGTCACCCATTATGATTAACAGAAATCACGCAGGCCTTTCAAGTTTGGTGGTCAAGAATATCCAGTTAAGGGGTTTTGTATATTGGAAAAAGAGAACCATCCCTCCCGGCCTCCAACTTTGTGATTTCAGGGAAGTGGTATATTTCTCTTAAAAATAAATTTCAGGGGCACCTCAGTGGCTCAGTTGGTCGCGCATCCGACTTCGGATTTTGGCAAAGGTCATGATCACAGGGTTGGTGAGTTCAAGCCTGACTTCGGGCTCTGTGCTGACAGCGTGAAGCCTGCTTGGGATTCTCTCTCCCTCTCTTTCTGTCCATCCCCTTCTTGTGCTCGCTCGCTGTCAAAATAACTTCAAAAAATTTTTTTCAGCAGAAATAAATGAACTAACCTAAGTGAAAAATTTTAATACAAAGTATAAAAAACAACGCTTATCGTCTAGGTGCTGCCGGACGACATAAGACTGGAGAAGACCATGGTCCCAACGTTTCTCCCGCCACATCCTGCCTGCCCGAACACCACTGGCACCAGACGCTCGGCGGGCTCCACCCCCTGTCCGCTTCTGCCACTGGGGGAAGCGGCAGAAAGGGCGGGAGCAAGGGACTGTGAGGGCACCAAGGTCAAAGGGGAGGGCGAGTTGCGTCCCAATCCCTTCGAGCCCTGGCGGAAGGCCTTCGGGGAACCCTGGGCGGCCCATCTCGGCAGCCTGAGTTCTGCCACTTCCAGCCAAGCGACCTTGGTTTGCGAGACTTCCTAGAGACCAGTTTCCTCTTTTGGGAAAATAAGAGTGGCCGAAGCTACCGTGCTGGGATGGGGCGCATCGGGGCAAGAGACTGCAGCCTCACAGAGAAGAGACCGTCTCGGGCCCCTAGGCCACTGGGCTCGCGCGGCCGTTCGCTCGGGACAAGACCGTGGTCCCGCTCCGCGGCGGCAACCCTCCGCAAGGCCCTGGCTCGCGCGGGTTCTAAAATGAGGACAAAAGCCCGCCCGGATTTAGCGTGCGCGCGCCGCTGAGGCCAATGGGACGCCGGCGCGGGGTTGAGTGACGGGCTCGCGTAGCCAATGAACATGCGCCTTGTTGCGAGGTGGGCCTGGCCCCGGCATTATAAAGAGCGCCACGAGTCGGCATTGTCAGGCGGCGGCACCGCGCGGGCCCGAGCGAGCTGTGTTAATCGCTGGTCTCCGTGCGGCGCGGCGGAGAAGGGGGACGCGAGGTTGCGGCAGCTCCGTCGGCGGACGGAGGCGAGGCCCGGCAGCGCGGGCGTGAGCGCGGCCGAGCCCGCGGCGCCTTCCCTGCGGGTGGGGACGAGCGGGCCCCGCGGCGTCATCGGCGCGAGGTGAGCGGCCGGGCCCGCGGGCGGCGGGCGGGAGCTGGGTGGGAGCCGCGCGGCCCTGACGCGCCGTGGTCGCTCGTTGCAGGAGCCGCCGCGCCCCGGCCTAGCATGTCGGAAGCGGGTGAGGAGCAGCCCATGGAGACCACGGGCGCCACCGAGAACGGACACGAGGCCGCCCCCGAAGGCGAGTCGCCGGCGGGGGCGGGCACCGGGGCCGCGGCGGGCGCCGGAGGCGGGAGCGCGGCGCCCCCGGCCGGCAACCAGAACGGCGCCGAGGGCGACCAGATCAACGCCAGCAAGAACGAGGAGGACGCGGGGTAGGTGCGGCCGCGGGCCGACCGGGGCGCCGCCTTTGTTCCGGGGCCGCCTTTTGTTGGCGCCACGCGGCGGGGGGAGGGGCGGGCGGGAGGCCGGGGCCTGCTCGCGGCCCGCCGCCCGGCCCCGCTGCGCCCGCCGCGCCGCCGCTCGCGCCGGAGTTTGCAGGAGTTTGTTGGGTCGACTTTGGCGCCGCCCCGGGGCCGCTCGCGCGGGGCTGGGGGCGGGCGGCCCGAAGGCGGGGGGGATAGTGCCCTCGGACCCGGGGCCGAGGCGGCCTCGGGCTCCGCGGGGCTGCGTGGGCGGAGTTGGCGCGCGCCCCGGCGGCGGCCTCCCTCCCCCACCCCGCGGAGGGCGGAGTCACGGTCTGAACGCGGTCTCCGGCCCCCGGAAGCCTCGAGTTCCTTGAGGGCGAGTTCTCGAGGGTGGGGAGGACGGGCAGGGACGGCAGCCTTTTGGTACTTGCTTGGTAGTCAAAAGACTTCCAGTTATGAGTGTTTCGGGGGCTTCTAGCCCAGGCTAAGAGTGCTCTTCTTTGCCCAGTCTGGGGCTGCTCCGTTAGGGTCAAGGTTGTTTGGGAGGGTAGTGAAGATTTGTTAGTACATTCCAAGGGCAGTACCCTCCCTTGGGGACATTAAGGGTACATCTTTGACCGGATGGCCACCTTGTTTACAACCCTTACAGTGACGGTTCTGTCAGGGCCAGCCCTTCTAAAATCACAAGGCTTCTTGTAAGACTTGTTGGCACGTGTCTTTACCATTTCAGAAAAATGTTCGTTGGTGGCCTGAGCTGGGATACCAGCAAAAAGGACCTAAAGGATTATTTTACCAAATTTGGAGAGGTCGTTGACTGTACAATAAAAATGGACCCCAACACTGGCCGGTCAAGAGGGTTTGGGTTTATCCTCTTCAAAGATGCAGCCAGTGTGGAGAAGGTAAGCTTCGTATTTGATGTCAACGCTCTTAAGTGTATGTAAGAGGATATCATTCTTAGAGTGTGATTAGTTTGTGTGTGCTGTGAGTGGTTGAGGGCTTTGGCAACAACAGAGGTGAGGAACTTTCTTGTTTTTGAAGGAATTAAAAATGCAGATTAGGTGGGTATGGACTAGAGTGGTCCAGGAAGATTATAGCTGGTGTTTATTATGTTTTTATGCCTACTCTGGGCATTGCTGAAGCAGATGCTTTATTGTGGGGATTAGAAAACAGTCCAGGGTTGCTATGAAATAAGGCATTATTTTAGGCCCAATTTGCAGAAAACAGACTCAGAGGTTTAAGTAGAAGAGCTCACACAGCTAGAAAGGGGTGGATTCCAACCTATACTCTAGATACTGCTGCTTTACTCCTGAAAGGGACCGGCTTTACACCGAGACTGGGCAGGGAAGGTGATGGGGGGGTAGCTATACTTGAAGTTTGGAGAAGTTGAGTTGGTAAGTCAGGTTCGGCGTAGAGTTTGGAGGGGACATACACATTTTGTGTACCAGTCTTGGGGTCTTTGTGTCTTAAAGAGAAGGGCCTTGTTCAGGGTCATGCTGCTGAGTTAGAACCTAATGTCCTTCTGTTGGGACAGGTCCTAGACCAGAAGGAACACAGACTGGATGGCCGTGTCATTGACCCCAAAAAGGCAATGGCCATGAAGAAGGACCCGGTAAAGAAAATTTTTGTGGGGGGTCTGAATCCTGAAGCCACTGAGGAGAAGATCAGAGAATACTTTGGCGAGTTTGGGGAGGTGAGTGTGTTACTCAGGGAGCTGTCTGCTGGTTGCCCTGAGGTTGTGGTCTTCCGGGTTCTTGGCAGCCTTGGCTGGCTCTAGCCGTCCTCAGCAAGGCTTCTTGTTCATTCTGGCCTTTGTGGGTCTTTTCTCCTGGGAGTTCCCTATGGGTCCTGGAGTGGGAAGAGGCGTTGGTTCTGAGCTTTGTGTATGTTTACAGATTGAGGCCATCGAGCTTCCAATGGATCCAAAAACGAACAAAAGACGAGGCTTTGTTTTCATCACCTTCAAAGAAGAGGAACCTGTGAAGAAGGTTCTGGAGAAAAAGTTCCACACCATCAGTGGAAGTAAGGTAAGGTGTCACGAGCTCTGTATCTGGCCACCTGCTGGCGAATTGGCTTTTACAGGTGTGGGTTAGGAGGTGGACTCTCTAGGGCAGTCTGACCCGACTGTTTTTCTGTAGCATCTGCTTTCCTGATTGGGGCAGATGGTCCTGCCCTTCAGGGGGTTCCTAGGCCGGTAGAATTGGCAGAAACACAGGATGTGTGGGAGGAAGGAGAAAGGGTGGTTTCTGTGGGGTAGAGGGTGTTGAGTAGCCCCTTTGATTTCTGATTGAAAGCTAGAGGTCAAGGTGTTCTGAATGTAGTCTGAGGCGAATAGGGCCTGTAGTTAAGGTCTCAGAAGATTCTAGAACTTCTGTCATCTAGCAGTTCCCTGTGAAGTCTTTTCCTGCTCTGGAGCTTATTATCTCCTGTCTCACCACAAACAGATCTTTGTTCACTTCCACCCCTTTGGATGCTGGTTTAGTGAACTCCCACCCCAGGTGAAGATTCTTTCCAAAGCTCCCAGGGTTTCAGTGAGCTGGCATCCATGGCCAGTTTTACCTTAAATGAGCTCAGTGCTGTGCAGGAAGAACTGCAGCCCTTTCCTCTGAACTCTGGTCAGGCCAGAGGTAGTTTGTCTCAGGTATTCTCCAGGTGGCTTAGGAGGCAGTTGAGGGTGTGGCCTGCTGTGGCTGGGTGTGGCAGGCCCTGAGCCACAGGAGCAGCCAGATAAGGTGGGACGGGTGGGGTAGGGCTTCTGGAAGTCTTAATCTTGGCTGGGAAGTTAGACTGGGTTCAGGATTGGGCCCTTAAATGATGTTGAATCCTAGGAGCAGTTGGGTAAGAGCTCGCTCATTCATTGTTCCTCCGGTGGACAATGAATGACACAGAGGTCTTTTTTTTTTTTTTCTGTGTCTTAACTGTGAACTGGATAGGAAGTGTCTGTAAGGCAGTAAATTATAACTGGTAGTGGGTTTTGAAATAAATGTATTTGGCATTTTAATTCAACAGAAGACATCAGATGGCATCATTTGAGGGGGTAGCTTGTTAATTTTTTTGAGTTTTGAGGGAAAGTATGCTTGTATGGTGACACATTATATGTTTTTTTTTCTTGGTCCTAATTAGGGAGGTATATGTGCCCAGGTATTTTCTTTAAAAAGTAAACTCCTGATTTAATTAGGAGCACTGGGAGGTCCTGGACTCTCATAGCACACACAGTGGGCAAATTTTTGAGCAAAAAAAAGGATTCTTTGCGTCCTAAGGGGACACATTCCTGGCCCTTCTTGACAATAGGCCAGTGGTTGGGGGAAGGTGGGGGTGGAGCCGTAGGGCCTCAGGGAAGCCTTGTCCTGAGCTTCAGTGGTTTTCATCCTCCAAGCTGAAGGTCACCACCTCAGTGTATTTGAGTGGGATGCTTCGTCTTCTGTAAGAAAAAAAAAATTGAGAAAGGTGGTTTGTTTCTTTTTTTTTGTTTCTCCTATAAGGCTTCTTATTTGGGAAGCCACCTCTCATCCCCCTTGCCCAGTAGGACCAGGCTGGCATCAGACTTGACCCTTGATGTGGGATCTTGCTACACTGGGTTGGCATTGGCCTCGCTGTCCATCCTCCCAGTTAGACACAGAGCTGCCCCTGAGCAGCCATCAGCGGGCCTGGGGTTGTATCTATCATCCCCAGTAAGTTCTCTGGGGAAAGGTTTCAGCCAAAAAGACCCTAGTAAGTTCTGGTCTATCTAGATTTTAGTTGTGGTCCTGAGAGTTTCTAGCCTACATGTGGCTTCCGACTTGAGCATATTTTGTTTTGGGGCAGGTGGCTATCTGAATGTTTGTCAGCAAAGGTCTTTGTCCACAGTCCCTGCCCGGAGTTTGTCATGGTGGCCTGACCCATTGTCTTCTCTGCTTTCAGTGTGAAATCAAGGTGGCCCAGCCCAAAGAGGTGTATCAGCAGCAGCAGTATGGCTCTGGGGGCCGCGGGAACCGCAACCGAGGGAACCGAGGCAGTGGCGGTGGTGGCGGAAGCGGAGGTGAGTGGAACCTGGATGAAGAAGGGTCCCTGCCTGTGTGGAGCTTCCGTGCCTATCTCAGGGCTCACCCTGGCTTCCGGGGCATGGTGCGCCGGGGCGAGTCACATCGGCTTTGCTGCTGCTTGGAATGGAAGAGCCTGGCTTTCTCATGGCCTGGGGTCCCAGGGCAGAGGGGCGATTGCGTTGCATTTGGAGGGGTGGGGGGCACAGGGTGCGCTTGTCTCCACGGCTGTCCCGAGTCTTGGTACACCCGTGGGCGGGCGGGCAGAAGGTAGGGCAGGGCTGTGCCAGGCGCTTTACCTCCTTCTGTCCAGGCCCCTCTGACTCCAAAGCCTGAACTTCATCCTTTTTAAGGCCGAGCTGCCGGGGAGGGTGGGGGTGAGGAGAGGGAGATCGAGTGAGAGTGAGCTCCTGTCTCTTTTGCCCTGAGTGAAGTCAGTGTTCAGTCCTATCCCGGCCTGCAGCTCACAGGCTCGGGTCACAGATGCAGGGCCGGGCCTGGGGCCCTCCACACTGGGACGGCAGTCCCTTGGCTTCTATCTCCCGAGTTGCCATTAGCAGCCCCGCCACCCAAAGGGCAGGATTTCCTCCATCCTAGCTCCTGCGTGTGCTAAATGGTCCACGGGCCCCTGTGCCCGCTCCCCCCACAGGTCAGAGTCAGAGTTGGAATCAGGGCTACGGCAACTACTGGAACCAGGGCTACGGCTACCAGCAGGGCTACGGGCCCGGCTATGGCGGCTACGACTACTCGCCCTATGGCTATTACGGCTACGGCCCCGGCTACGACTACAGTAAGTAGGAGAGAGGGAGGCCCCGTCTGCTCACCCACCCTGGGAGGCAGGACAGACAGCTCAGGGGCCACTGGCAGCAGGGGCTTTGGAGTCGGACAGGCTGGGCTGTGTGTGGTCCGGCTCGGCCACTAGAGCTCCGCGGTTTTGAGCTCTTGAGCTTCTGGGCCTCAGGAAGGTGGGGCACGGACAGACCCCTGCCGGACGGGGCTGTAGGCTCCGGCGAGGATGCATGTCAAGCGCCTGGCACAGGGGTAAACGCTCAGTAAGTCGTAGCTGCTATCGTTGTTGTTCTTGTCCCTAGGTCAGGGTAGTACAAATTACGGGAAGAGCCAGCGACGCGGTGGCCATCAGAATAACTACAAGCCGTACTGAGGCTTCGGCAGGATGCCCGACCGATCGCACACGCTTTGTTTGGATATTGAGTGAACACAATTATGTACCAAATTTAACTTGGCATACTTTCTATGGCCTGTCCCATGTGCATCTTATTTAAAATTTCCCCCCTGGAAATCACTCTCCTGTTGACTACTTCCAGAGCTCTAGTTGTTGTAGGCAGCGTGTGGGGTCTCTGAGGCCAGAGCGGCATTATGGGCTGATTTTATTCCCGGGTTACCCAGAGCCAGATTGGAGGGTCTGCTTCCTGCTGCCGCTCTGCAGCCTGGACCTGTGGACCCTGGTTGTAAAGAGTAAACTGTATCTTAGGAAACCAGTGTCACCTTTTTTTCACCTTTTAATTTTATATTATTTGTGTCATACATTTCCTGTTAATGGAAGTGTTAATTTTACTGTACTTTTTGGTACCTTTTGGGAATCTAATGTATTGTAAGGTATTTTACACGTGTCCTGATTTTGCCACGACCTGGATATTGAAGCTATCCAAGCTTTTGAAATAAAAATTTAAAAACCCCCAAAGCCTGGGTGAGTGTGGGGTGTGCTGTGGAGGAGAGCGGGGAAGGGCCAGGTGCTCCTGAGCCTTCGAAGCTCCAGTACCCTCCGTGACCTAACAGCAGTCCTGTCCGGCACGGCCATAGCCTGTCAGCCACAGGGTACTGCTGCTCAGCTGCTTTTAATGATCTGGCCCTGCCCTTCTAGAAAAAAGTTCAGTGATTCAGAGTGAAGGCAGCTGTTCAAGGGGGTGAAGGTGGTACAGTGAAGGATGCCCCAGCGCAGCAGGACGTTGGGGCACCTTCAGACATCTCTCCTTACCCTGCCAATGAAAATAGGATCCCGTCTCCCAGTGAGGACAGTATGGTCCTGTAGACCAAGGCAGTGTCATAGGAGCTGGCTCGATTTGGACACGAGGGGCCCCTCCTGGGTGGTGTAGTACAGCCCACCCTGCCCTGGCAGAGCCTGTCTGCTGCCTGGATTGGGACGCCCAATCAGGCTGCTTGTTAAGGCCTGAGACTAGCTGGCTGCAATAGGCGGCAGTGGGCTAGGGCCCTAGATGGATGAAGCCTGGTAAAAAAGAATTTTGTTTTCCATCACTTCTAGAAGGAACTGGCTACCTCTAGGAGGAAAGTGCTACTCTTGCTTTCTCATGTCAGCTATCAAATGCAACTATTGGAGATTTTTCTGGCAGGGTGTCTGGAAAGGGCCCATTGTTTCAAGCCTGTCTGGGGGAAGGGAACATCTCTTGGAACAAAATGTTAAGAGAAAGCTTTGGCTTTCTGAGTGAAGGAGTCACCGCTGATGGCAAGGAACCCAGGTGTGGGTCTCGAGAAGCAAGGCCCACTCACCCAGAGAAGAAGAACACTCCACAGGGCTGCCTCAGGGCTGGAGCCGCAGTGTCTCACAACTTCTCACCTTTTCTTCCATGTCTGAAAAACATCACAAAGGCACCCAAACAAGTTAACCTTTCTCTAGTGTCCAAGCTTCTTGGTTGATACTCTGGACATCGAGCCCACCAGCCTGTCTGGCCCCTTGCCCCATGTGCATGGGCCACCAAGCCATGTTTCCTGAGACTTCAGGCTCAATTGCAGCGTCCCCTACACACAAAAGCTAAGCTAGCTAGTCAGCCTCTCCTCCCTTGGGCTCCCCACGAATACACTCCCTACGGCGGGTCCCACACCACCTCCAGTTGTGTCTGCTGGGGGAGGTGAGGGGCCACCTGCGGGGCTGCTTTCATGTCTACCAGGAGATGGGATCTTGCCTACTTTGCCCACTCCTGCTCCTCCCAGCCCTACACACGCAGCACTGCCTTAGTGCATTCTAGATTGCTTTGTAAGTGCACTTAGGGGACACCCTGGACTAACCTTGATGTTCCTGTGGGATTGGGAATGTGGAGAGGAATCTCCGTTTGCATTTAATCAGTCCTGGCTACAAATCTCATTCCAATAGCTCTGCAGCTGAGGGTCCCCTAGCCTTCAAGTAAGGCACGAAGTTCCTGCCATCTGCCTTTCCATGGTTTTACTGATCCATGGTGGGGTTTTCCGTTGTAGTTAGCTTGTCCCGTGTCTGCATGAGTGCCACCCTGGCAGGATGGTGAGTGCCCTAGTTCCTGCCTACTTGGTGCTCAGGAAGGCCCTCTAGGCACAGCCAGGGAAAGGGGTGGCTTGGGTTCCCGGGACCCCTCCACACCTCAGCTCCTTGTTCCCTCCGTCTCTTCAAAGACTCCTGGCTTGCTGTTGAGCCCCTTTCCTGGGCAGGCTGGAATGTCCTGGCTATTGGATGCAGGTTGAGCTCTAGAGACCCTCCTTGGGCTCCCAGCTTACTTGTCAGGATGGCATCCATCTTGGCCACCACATCTCGTGCATTGTCCACACTGAAGCACATCGGGGGTTTAAACTTGAGGACGTTCCTCCCTGGGCCATCAGTGCTCAGCAAAATGTAGTTCTCCTTCATCCTGTGAGGACAGGATATGGCAGAGCCTTCTCTCCCCGGTTCCAGCCACACTACCCTTGGAGCCCCACCACAGGTGGGTTCCCACCAGGACACAGGACTGGCTGCCTCTTCCCAAACACCTACCTGCCCACCCTTTGTAGCCCAGCATGAACAGCTCCCTACCTAGGGTGCCCTGCACCTGTTCCTGAGTCTGCTGCCTCCCCCACCCAGGGCAGGGGCCTCACCTTGTCCGTCCCGGAGTTCCTGTCTAAGCCAAGACTACCACAGCTACGATGTAGACAGCAAGGATCCTTGCACTTACTGGTGTTACAAACTGGTACAGTGAACCCGACATACTCCCTTATGTAATTGGGTAATGGCTTTGTAATTTCCCTGCCAACCTTGTTTCTGTTTTCTTACCGCAAGTAATCTTGAAATCCCAGAGGACTATGCAGTTTTAATTTTCCATTTCTTTTTAGGGAGATGACTTCACCCTTAGTTTTACCAGTTTCTAAGAACCTTCATATCTCACCTGTACAGCTTTTAAACTAGGAAGGTGATTTGGCCAGAAAGGAGACTGAGCTGATGGTTATTTCACATTCTCTGACCCCCACTTCCATTCTTTTTTTTATTCCTTTTGTTATTTTCAAGTCTTGCCAGGAACAGACTGTGTCCTCAGTCTGCCTTCTGGCTCCTTTCTTCCATACGTTCTTCCTGGCATGGACTATGGTTGTACTAGAAAGAACAAGGTCCATACTTCACATCTGGCTGTGCCACCTACAAGCAGGCCAACTGTGGGTACACCACCTGCCCCTGGTTCCAGTTTTCTCCCTGAACTGGAGAACTTGCGTGAGGTGGAAGAAGTCAGGCCTGGCTCCAGGTCTGGCTCCCTCCTCCCACAGCTTCTGGGTTCTGAGGCTCCGTGGGGGGACGGGGAAAAGGAGGTGTGGTGGGTGAACTGGTGGGTGTGCCCAGCCAGCAGAGGCGGCGGGGCCGGGACCCCCCAAAAAAGGGGTCAGTCTCAAAATCTGGAGGAGAACATTTTTACATCATTACTGTTCGTGGGTTATCAAAATCGAACGATGCGCATTTCACACTGAATAGGGACACACCAGAAGGGTTTCTCAAGGTGGGGGAAAGGGGTAGGAGTAGGGAAGGGTGATGATAGAAAGGGAGTAGCAAGGGGAAGGGTCCCAAGGCTTGCGTCCTGAGGCTCAGGTCCTGGATGGGATCAAGTGCAGGAACATGCAGATGGGCTGGGGTGGGGGACTTGGGAGTCCGGACATGCTCAGTCACCCAGATGCCTTGCACCTGTCCATCTCAAACCCACTGCTCTGGGGGACAGGGAGCCTTGAGTCTGCTTCTGCCTCAGTCCCTGATGTGGCTCTGGAGAAGCTTCTTCCCCTCCGGCAGCCCAGGTCTGAGAAGTGTGGCTTTTGGGCCCTGTGGCTTTGGCATTCTAGGCTGGGAATGGCCTGCACCCATCTGAAGCTTTTGCAGCCACACATGGGCCACAGAGCTGATGCAGCTGCTTTCCCTGGCTGGAGAGCCAGGGGGCGCACAGATGGGTGGCCCATTCCCTGCTCAGGCCCAGATGCCCACTCTGCCTGGGAACACGGTGACAACAGAAGTGAGAGGGAGGCTCTTGGTCAGGGCCTTAGACGCTGCAAAGGTAACTCGTCTGAAGAAAAAATACCTGGACACCACGTAATTGGCCTCTTCAGTTGCTGGTGTCCTGGTTGCCTCGTCTTTGATCAGGTCCACACCGATGAAGAGCCCAGTGCCCCTGGAGCAGAAAGACCATGTCTTAGGAGGCCAGGCCCAAGGGACCACAGTCCTGGGCCTCAGCCGAGCCCCTGTCAGCTCTGGGGCTGTTCCTCGGTCTCTTGGGGAGGCTAAGGGGAGGCTAAGTGCCGAAGGGACTCTCAGAGGGTGGTGACCCAGTTCTAGGAAGTAACTGATGGGAGGGACCCCAGGGGTAACAGAGGAAAGGTTGGGGGTCTGAGCCTAGTTTGATCCTGGTTTTCCCTTCCCTAGAAGCACCATTCTGGACAAGAGCACCTCTCAGTGCTTTAGTTCTGTGGAGCAGAGAGAAAAATCCTGCCCCCCAACCCCAACCCGGGTGGTTAGGTGATACAAGACCCCCCCCCCCCACTTGGCCCCTAGCAGCTGCCCTGAGCCTCACCTGACGTCCCCGATGATGGGATGTTTGGCTTTCTGCTGTCTGAGGAGCTCCATCAGGAAGTTGCCCACGGAGGCGGCGTGGGCCTGCAGCTGTTCCTTCTCTAGGACGCGCAGGACGGCCAGGCCCACGGCGCAGGACACCGGGCTGCCTCCAAACTGAGCCGGGGCACAAAGGGCGTGTCAGATGCTCAGGAAAGTGGGCTGTGCCTCAGGGAGCATGAGGGCAGAACTGCCACCCACGTTCCAAGGGCAGCGACGAGCACAGGCCCGAACCCCTCAGAATTCAGGGGACTCGGGCAAATGGGGTTCTCCTGAAGCCCCCATGGGCTGTCCTGCCTTTCCAGGTGCTGATGTGACTGTAACTCAGGTAAGGCACCCTCAGGGGTACAGGAGGAGCCCCAAGAGGCAGAATCAGAGGAGAGGAGTGGTCATTCCCACAGAGCTGGTTTTTGTCAAGAGGCTTTAGGGCCCCATCTCCCAGGTCAGGGCCAGACCCAGAGCATTGGACTCGTTCCCATCACCTCCTTCAGAGAGGGTCAAGAGCACCATGCTGGAGCCACACCCAGGAAAAGCCACTCTCATTTGGCTCAGTGCTCTGTTGTTTGACAGATTTTAGGGTGCAGACCATAAGTCAGTGGACCGTAAGCCACATGTGGCCTGAGGATTTGTGTGTGGCTTGCATGGCATCAAAAGCTTTGAATTAGGTGCTAATGGTAAATATGTATTCTTGACTTAAACCTGGCCTGTCTACACAGGAACTGGCTGTCTGTCCCCTTTGGGCACCCTGACTGCTTGGACTCTTCCTCTGCCTGGCTTTGCAGGTGTCTGAGTGGGGACCTGTGTTACAGAAAGTTAGGAGTAAGGTTGTCTATTGCAGACTTTTTTTTTAAACATACTTAGAAAACTATTGAGCTATATAACAAACTGCATATATTTCCAGTGTATATAGTTCAGTGCAATTTGACAAGTATATAGACCTGTGGAGCCTCCACCACAACGCAGATACCAAACGTTTCCACCACCACCTGAAAGTTCCTTGTGTCCCTCCACTACTGGCCCAGGCAACCACTTGCTGTCAGTACAGTTTTGCCTTTTCCAGAATGTATGAATGAAATCGCAGAGGATGTTCCCTTCTGTGCCTGGCCGCTTCTGCACAACATGGTTTTGAAAATTTCCTGTCTTGTGTGGATCAGTAGTTTGTTCATTTTATTGGTGCTAGTATTCCACAATATGGATGTTGCCATTTGTGCAATCTCCCGTTAATGGCCCCTTGCGTTATTTTTTGATTTTTTTGGCTATTACGAATAAAACCGTTGAGAACATTTCTAACAAGGCTTCGTGCAAACGTATGTTCTCATTTCTCTTAGGAGTGGAGCTGCTGGGTTGTACGATGTGTGTTGAGCTTTATAAAAAAAACTGTTAAGACTCTTCCGAAGTAGTTGTCCTATCACATTCCCATCATTTGTCTACAAAATTCCAGGCGCTCCCATCCTCAAAAAGGCTTGGAATTTTTTTCTAATGGGTGTGTAATGGTGTCTTGCTAGATCATCTTCAAAATCTGTGAGCAGAGCCCCATGCTTGAGAGCATAAGAAGCTTCCTAGGTGAGTCTGCCATGAGGCGGATTTCTAATCCGTCCAAAACAAATTATGTGTGGAACGGACACAGGGGATGGACCAAGGCTACTTACTGTATAGTATTATAAACCATGAACTTGTTAAAAGGTGGAGTGTATGTATTATATAGCATCTTTTGTTTGGAACCATGACCTGGCCAAGATGCTGAACTGGCACAATAGGTTGACCTGTGGCCCCAAGATCACCCCAGAGGAGAAACAGAAGGTGAACAAGGGGCGCCTGAGTGGTTAAGTCTCCGACTGATTGTGGCTCAGGTCAGGATCCCATGGTTTGTGAGATGGAACTCTGCGTTGGGCTCTGTGCTAACAGCGCAGAGCCTGCTTGGGATTCTTCCTCTGTCCATACCCCACATGCGCACACACATGCACGTGCTCTCTCAAAATAAACATTTATTTTATTTTATTTATTTAACATTTATTTATTTTTGAGACAGAGACAGCATGAACGGGGAGGGTCAGAGAGAGAGGGAGACACAGAATCGGAAGCAGGCTCCAGGCTCTGAGCCATCAGCCCAGAGCCCAACGTGGGGCTCGAACTCACGGACCGTGAGATTGTGACCTGAGCTGAAGTCGGACGCTTAACCGACTGAGCCACCCAGGCGCCCCTCAAAATAAACATTAAAAAAAAAAAAACAAAAAATGAACAAGTTCTGACATAGTCCTGGAGAATCTAGAAGGTCATGCATACACATAGGGATATGCTCATGCCCTGTGCCATTGCCTTTTCAGGAAAGACCTGAAAAGCTCTAAGCTCTCACCACTGGCTATCTTGAGGCCCTGCAGAAGGAGGAAGTGAAGGCTGAGACAGTTGTAGGCTGCATGGCTGAGTGTTGAAGTCCTGCCCTAACACACGTGGAACCATTTGTCAAAGGCTGAGAGATATTTAAGATATCTGTCCAATCATTAGATGATCACTAAGCCACCCAAGCAAAGACTAAAGAGATCATGTGTGACACAGAATACAAACTTCACAGACTTAGTTCGGAAAAGGCATTACACAAACAGTAATAAAAAATACCAAATTATAAGGAGGGAAAGTGATTTCCAAAGTTGGTGGATTATTGTCCAGTTTTCAAAAGAAAATTATGAAACCTGCAAGGAAAGAAGAAAGCAGGATTCCTACATGGGGGTGAGGAACAATCAATAGAAACTGTCCCTGGGGAAGCCAAGATGGTGGCCTTCCTAGACAAACATATATGTTTTTAACTTTAATTTTAATTTACTTTATTATTTTTTGATGTTTATATTTGAGAGAGCAAGAGAACGAGCACAAACTGGGGAGGGGCAGAGAGAGACAGAGACAAAATCTGAAGCAGGCTCCAGGCTCTGAGCTGTCCGCACAGAACCTGATGCTGGGCTTGAACCCACAAGCCATGAGATCAGGACCTGTGCTGAAGTCGGATGCTTAACTGACTGAGCCACCCAGGTGCCACTAGACAGACCTTTTATTTATTTATTTATTTTTAAATTTTTTTCTCAACGTTTTTTATTTATTTTTGGGACAGAGAGAGACAGAGCATGAACGGGGGAGGGGCAGAGAGAGAGGGAGACACAGAATCGGAAGCAGGCTCCAGGCTCTGAGCCATCAGCCCAGAGCCCGACGCGGGGCTAGAACTCACGGACCGCGAGATCGTGACCTGGCTGAAGTCGGACGCTTAACCGACTGCGCCACCCAGGCGCCCCTGGACAAACCTTTTAAATCAGATGTTATGCATGTATGTTAAAAGTTGAAACCATACTGCAGGAACTAAAAAAGCAAAGCATGAAAATGACGTCTCACCAAATACAGAATATCATTAAAGAGACAAATTTTTTTTTAATTTTTTTTTTAACGTTTATTTATTTTTGAGACAGAGACAGAGCATGAACAGGGGAGGGTCAGAGAGAGGGAGACACAGAATCTGAAACAGGCTCCAGGCTCTGAGCTGTCAGCACAGAGCCCGACGCAGGGCTCGAACTCACGGACCGCGCGAGATCATGACGTGAGCTGAAGTCGGCCGTCCGACCGACTGAGCCACCCAGGTGCCCCTGACAAATTGTTTTTTAATGTTTATTTTTTGAGAGAGAGAGGGAGAAAGAGGATCCAAAGCGGGTTCCACACTGACAGCAGACAGCCCAATGCAGGGCTGGAACTCATGCACTGTGAAATCAGGACCCGAGCCGAAGTCAGGTGCTCAACTGAGCCACCCAGGTGCCCCAAGAGACAGAAATTTCAAAAAAGAACTAAATGGGAATTATGGAGTTGAAAAGCACAGTAACTAACGAAAAATTCACCAGAGAGGCTCAACAGTAGATTTGGGCAAAGAGATGAAGGAATCAGCAGATTTGAAGATCTGTCAATTGAGATACTCCTGTGTGAAAACCAGAATGAAACCGTGAACAGAGTTTCAGCAACCTGTGGGACACAATGACGCAAACCAGTATTTGCAAATGGGAGTCCCACAAGGAGAGGAGGAGAGGGAAAGAGACACAAGGACAAGGAAAGTAGGAGAAATGGGTGAAGGTGGTCAAAAGGTGACAAATTTCTAGTTATAAAATGACTACATCATGGGGATGTAATGTGCAGCATGGTGACTGTAGTTAATGATGCTGTATCATATATTTGAAAGCTGCTAAGAGAGTAGATCTTAAAAGTTCTTATCATGGGGAAAAAAACATACCTGTGTGGTGATGGATGCTAACTGGACTTGTGGTCACTTCAGAATACAGACAAATAATTGAATCATATTGTATGAATCTAATATAATACCATATGCCAATTATAGCTCAATTAAAAAAAGAAGAATACTGAAAGCAAGAGAGAAATGACTCACCATATGCAAGAGATCCTCAACAAGATTAACAACTGATTCCTCATCAGAAACCACAAAGGGCGGGGGCAGTGGGGTGACATATTGCAAGTAATGAAAGAAAAAGATTAGGGCACCCCAGTTGGATAAGCATCTGACTCTTGATTTCAGCTCAGGTCACGATCTCACAGTTTGTGAGATTGAGCCCTGTGTCTGGCTGTGTGCTGACAGTGTGGAGCCTGCTTGGGATCCTCCCTCTCCCTTTCTCTCTGCTCCTCCCCTGCTCGTGTGCTCTCTCTCAAAATACATATATAAACATTAAAGAAAATTAAAAAAATTAAAAACTATGTGTTAGAGAAACTGCATGTTTAAAAAATAAATAAAAATGAAAGGGGGAACGAAGACAATTCCAAATACTGAAAATGTGTCAGTAGCAGATCTACTTTACAAAAAATACTAACGGTGTTTTTTCAGGCTGAGATGAAAAGTGATCAGATAGTAACTCAAATTCACATGAAGAAATGAAGAGCACTGGTAAAGACAAAACAAGTGGGTTGAAAGCAAAAGTGTGGAGATGGCACACTGTAAACAGCAGAAGAGCTGGAGGAGCTGTACTAACAGAAGTAAAAGACTTGCAGATCAAAATTGTTCTTAGCAACATTGACAAGTAGTTTCTTATGCCAAAAGAGTCCATCTATCCAAAGGACGTGACCATTATAAACACATTTGTACTTAAAAACAGAGCCCCAAAATACACAAAGTAAGCACTGACAGAACTGAAAGGAGAAATATACAACTCAGTGACAACTGGAGAGTTCAGTCTCTCATTTTCAGTCATTGAGAGAACCCCCACAGAAGATCAACATGGAAACAAGATGTGAACAACACTATAAGCCAACTAGACCTAACAGATGCATACAGAGCAGAATAAACAGTCTTCTCAAGTGCATCAATAGGTCAAAGTCACAAGGACCCTTCAAAAAATTTTTTTAATGTTTATTTTTGAGAGAGTGAGCGAGTGGGGGAGGTGCAGAGAGGCACACACAGAATCCGAAGCAGGCTCCAGGCTCCGAACTGTCAGCACAGAGCCCAACATGGGGCTCAAACTCATGCACCGTGAGATCAGGACCTGAGCCGAAGTCGGGAGCTCAACCGACTGAACCACCCAGGCGCCCCACAAGGGCATTTAAAAATACATATGAATGCCATGGTTTGTGAGATGGAGCCTGCATCAGAGTCTGTTTAGGATTATCTCTCTCCCTCTCTCTCTGCCCCTCCCCCCTCAAAATAAGTAAGTAAAACATTAAAAAAATAGAAAATAAAAATACAGGTTAACGACAATGAAAACACAACATGCCAAAATTTACGGGATGCAGTGAAAGTAGTAATTACATGAAGATTTATGTCTGTAATTACATGTGTTAGAAAACAGATCTCGAATAATCTAACTCCCCCCCACTAAGAAACTACACAAAAGAGCAATCAAAACCAAAAGCAAGCAGAAGGAAGGGAATCCTAAAGATTGGAGTGGAAATAAAGAAAAACAACAGAAAAAAAAAAAATCAAAAGTTGGTTGAGAAGATAAATAAAATTGACCAACCTCAACTAGACTGCCAAAGATAAATACTTAAATGTCTAAAATTAGGAATCAGAGGGCCCATCACTACCAATCTTAAAGAAGCAAAAAGGATTATAAGGGAAGAATATGAAAAAATGTATGTCAGTGAGCTAGACAGCGGAGATGAAATGCACAAATTCTTAAAAGATGAAAACTACTGACATCGACTCTAAAACAGAAAATGTAAGAGACATATAGCAAGTATGGGGACCTGGGTGGCTCAGTCGGTTAAGTGTCTGACTCTTGATTTTGGCTCAGGTCATGATCTGATGGTTGTGAGATTGAGCCCTGCGTCAGGCTCTGCGCTCAGCGTGAAGCCTGCTTTAAGATTCTCTCTCTCCCTCTGTCCCTCCCCTGCTAGTGTGTGCTCCCTCCCTCTCTCTCTCTCTCTCTCTCTCAAGAAAGAAAAGACCTACAGCAAGTAAAAAGAAAAAATTGGTAATAAGTTCCCACAAACAACAGCCTAGAACCTGGGCACCTGGGGGCCTCGCACTAGCAGGCTTCCAGCAATGCCAGCCAGGCAGGGGGCCAACTCCACCCGACAGTGTGCCCACAGGAGGTGCAGGCCTGCCACAACACAAGGGTGCACGTAGCCTATGCAGGGAACACCCATGGAGCACCTGGCTTTGGTGGCCAGGAGGAATTGCTCTTCTGGGCCCCACAGGACATCTATGTAAGTCCACTCCTTCAAGATGGGGAGGTAATTGAACTACCTAATACATAGAAACAAATGCAGACAGGGGCACCTGGGTGGCTCAGTCGGTTGAGCGTCCGACTTCCGCTCAGGTCACCATCTCACACTCCGTGAGTTCGAGCCCCGCTCAGGCTCTATGCCTACAGCTCAGAGCCTGGGGCCTGCTTCAGATTCTGTGTCTCCCCCTCTTTCTGCCCCTCCCCTGCTCATGCTCTGTCTCTGTCTCAAAAATAAGTAAAAACATTAAAAAAAAATTTAAAAAACGCAGACAGTCGTGCAAAATGAGACAGAGAAATATGTTTTAAATCAAAGAACAAGACAAAACCTGAGAAAAAGAACTAAATAAAATCAAGATAGCAATATACCCAATAAAGAGTTCAAAGTAATGGTCAGAAAGATGCTTACCAAACTTGGGGAGAAGAATGGATAAACACAGTGAGAACTTAAATCAAGAGACAGAAAATAAAAAAGCAATCAGAGCTGAAGAATACAATAAGGAAAAGGAAATATATACTAGAGGGAATAAACGTAGACTAGATGATACGGAAGAATGGATCAGTGATCTGGAAGACGGTAGTGGAAACCACATAACTGGGACAGTAAAAAGAAACAAGAATTAAAAAACAAGATCATTTAAGGGGCCTCTGGGACAACATCAAGTGTACTAACATTCACATATTGGGGTCCCAGAAGGAGAGGAGAGAGTAAAAGAGACTGAAAACCTATTTGAAGAATTAAGGCTGAAAACTTGCCTAACCAAGACATACAAGTCCAGAAAGCACAAGTCCAAAATAAGATGAACCTAAAGAGACCCACACCAAGACATGTTATCATTAAAATGTCAAAAAGTAAAGACAACGGGAATCTTAAAGCAGCAAGAGATGGGGCACCTGAGTGGCTCAGTCAGTTAAGCACCCAACTCTTGGTTTTGGCTCAGGTCGTGATCTCATGGTTTGTGGATTCGAGCCCTGTGCTACACTCCATGCTAACAGTGTGGAGCCTGCTTCGGACTCTCTCCCTCTCTTTCTCTCTGCCTCTCCCCTGCTCCTGCTGTCTCTCTCTCTCAAAAATAAACATTAAAAAAATTTTTTTTTAATATTTTTATTTATTTTTGAGAGAGAGCGAGTGAGCGAGTGTGAGCAGGGGAGGGTCAGAGAGAGAAGAGGAGAGAGAATCCCAGGCAGGTTACACACTGTGAGCACAGAGCTGGATGCAGGGCTCAAATTCACGAACCATGAGATCATGACCTGAGCCGACCCAAGAGTTGGCCACTTAACTGACTGAGCCACCCAGGTGCCCCCAAAATAAATAAACTTTAAGAAATAATAAAAAAATAAAAGACATGAAAAAAAGCAGCAAGAGAAAAGCAAGTAGTAAGGGAACGCTGATAAGACTGTCAGCTAATTTTCAGGAGAAACTTTGTAGGTCAGAGGCTCCTGGGTGGCTCAGTTGATTATAAGCATCCAACTTCAGCTCAGGTCGTGATCTCATGGCTCGTGAGTTTGAACCGCACATCAGGCTCTTTGCCGTCAGCACGGAGCCTGCTTTGGATCCAGGACAGAGGAGCCTGGTTTGGCTCTGTCCGCCCCCCCTTCTCTGCCCCTCCCTTGCTCATGCTTGCGTGAACACTCCCTCTCAAAAATAAACATTAAAAAAAAAGGAAAAAAAAAACTTTGTTGGTCAGAAGGCTGTGGTATGATATATTCAAAGTGCTGAAAGGGAAAAACAAACCAACAAAACCTTATGACCAAGAATACTCTGCCTGGCAAGGTTATCATTCAGAGTATAAGTAGAGGTAAAAGAATTTCCTGGTCAGCAAAAGCTAGGAGTTCGTCACCATTATACTGGCTTCACAAAAAATATTAAAGGGACTTTTTCAAGCAGAAAAGGAAAGAGTAACTAGAAATAAGGAAATATGAGAAAAAAAAAACCCCTCACTGGTAAAGGCAAACATAGAAAAAGTAGTGGAACAACCACTTATAAAATGGTAAAAATGTGACATCAAAACCATAAAATGTGTGTGGGGGGGAGTGGAGTAAAAATGTAACCAAAAACATTTTTTTTCCCTTAGAGACAGTGTGAGTGGGGGAGGGGCAGAGAGAGAGAGAGGGAGACACAGAATCCGAAGCAGGCTCCAGTCTCTGAGCTGTCGGCACACAGCCCGATGCAGGGCTTGAACCCACGGATGGTGAGATCATGACCTGAGCTAAAGTACAGTGCTTGACTGACTGAGCTATCCAGGTGCTTCCAAAATATAATGTTTTTAGAATGAGTTTGAACTTAACTACCAATTTACAACAGACTGCTATACACAGCTTGTTATATATGAATCTCATGGTAACCACAAACCCAAAACCTGTAATAGATGCACAAAAAAAAAACAACCCCAGAAAGGAATCTAAGCATAACACTAAGGAAGGTCATCAAAGCACAAGAAAGCAAGAGAAAAAGCAATAGAGAATTGCAAAACCAGCAGAAAAGAAAATGGCAGTAAATACATAGCTATCAATAATCACTACAACTGTAAATGGACTCAATGATCCAGTCAAAAGACACAGGGTAGCTGAATGGATTAAACAAATGAACAAACCCAGGACTCCTCTATATGCTGCCTACAAGAGACTCACTTCAGACTTAACATACAAACTGGAAGTAAAGAGATGGAAAAAAGATAATCCATGCAAATAGAAGCAAAAAGGTAGCAATACTTATATCAGACAAAATATACTTTAAAACAAAGATTGAAATAAGAGATAAAGAAGAGCATAATATAATGATAAAAGGGATCATTAAAAAAATTTTTTTTAACATTTTTATTTTTGAGAGATAGAGACAGAATGTGAGCGAAGCAGGGGCAGAGAGAGAGAGGGAGACACAGAACCCAAAGCAGGCTCCAGGCTCTGAGCTGTCAGCACAGAGCCCGACACAGGTCTCAGACTCACCAGCTGTGAGAATATGACCTGAGCTGAAGTTGGACACTTAACGGACTGAGCCACCCAGGCACCCCAGAATAAGTGCACATGGAACATTCTCCAGTACAGATCACAAGGCCACAAAACAAGTCTAATAAATTGAAGATGAATGAAATCACACTTACCAACCACAACAGTGTGAAAGGAGAAATCACTTACAATAAAGGAAATGGAAGAAATACAAACACATGGAGGCTAAACAAGATGCTACTAAACAACCAATAGGTTAATGAATAAATCAAAGAGGAAATAAGAAAATACCTGTGATAAAAATGAAAAAACAATGCTCCAAAATCTATGGGAAACAGCACAAGCAGTTCTAACAGGGCAGTATAGTGACACAGGTCCATATCAAGAAACTGGAAAAATCTTGAATACATATTTTTTAATGTTTATTTTTGAGAAAGAGAGACAGAATGCAAGCAGGGGAGGGGCAGAGAGAGATACACACAGAATCAGAAGCCGGCTCTGGGCTCTGAGCTGTCAGCACAGAGCCCAACATGGGGCTCGAACTCCTGGACTATGAGATCATGACCCAAGCCGAAGTCAGACACTTAACCGATTAAGATACCCAGGTGCCCCTAAGAAACAGGAAAAATCTTAAACAATCTGAGCTCACACCTAAAGGAGCTAAAAAAAAAAAAAAAAAAAAGAATAAAGCCAAAAGTCAGTAGAAGGAAGAATATAAAGATCAGAGCAGAAGTAAATAAAGACTAACGACAAAAAAAAAAAAAAAAAAAAAAAAAAGAAAGAAAAGAAAAGATCAATGAAATTAAGAGTTGGTTCTTTAATAAACAAAACTGAAAAACCTTTGGTCAGACTTGTCAAGAAAAAAGAGAGAGGACCAAATAAAATTAGAAGTGAAAGAGAAGTTACAACCAATACCACAGAAATATAAAGGATCATAAAAGATTTTCATGAACAATTGTATGCCATTACATTGGACAACCTAGAAGAAATAAATAAATTCCTAGAAACATACAATCTTCCAAGACTGAATCAGGAATAAAACAAAAATCTGAACAGATGATTATTAGTAATGAATTTCAATCAGTAAAGAAACAAAAACGAAAACAAAGAAAACTCCCCCAAACCAAAAGACCAAAAGTCCAGGACCAGACAGCTTCATAGGTGAATTCTACCAAACATTTAAAGAGTTAATACCTATCTTTCTGAAACTTTTCAATTTATTCCAAAAAACTGAAAAGGAAGGAACACTTATTTATGCTCATGAGGCCAGCATTACCGTGATACCTAACCCAAAGACACTGTAAAAAAAAGAAAATTACAAGCCAATACCCCTGATGAACATAGATGCAAAAATGCTTAACAAAATATTAGTAAACCAAATTCAACTAATACATTAAAAAGCTCATACACCATGATCACATGGGACTTATTTCTGGGATGCAAGGATGGTTCAATATCTGCAAATCATTCAATGTGATACATACACCACATTAACAAAACAAAGGATAAAAATCATCCAGTCAGTCAAGAGATGAAGAAGCATTTGACAAAATTCAAAATCCATTCATAATAAAATCTCTACAAAAGGTGGGTACAGACATAACATACCTCAAACACAAAAAAGGGCATACATGGCAAACCCACAACCAACATCATACACAATAGTGAAACGTTGAAAGCTTTTCCTCAAGAAGACAAGGATACCCCCTCCTGCCACTTTTATTGAACACAGTCCTAGCCACAGCAATCAGGCAAGAAAAGGAAATAAAAGACATCCAAATTAGAAGGAGTAAAACGGTCATGATGCACAGATGACCTACTACAATATAAGAAACTTTCAAGTCTGCACCCCAAAACTATTAGCATAAAGGAATTCAGTAAAGTTGAAGGATGCAAAATAAACAGAAATCTTGTGTCTCTATCTACTAGTAGCAAATTATTGCAGAAATTAAGGAAACCATCCCGTTTATAATTGCATCAACAAATAATTAGGAATAAATTTAACTGAGGACATGAAACAGCTGTCCCCTGAAAACTGTAAGACACTGATGAAAGAAATTGAAGATGACACAAATAAATGGAAAGATATACTGTGCTCATGGGTTGGAAGAATTAATATTATTCCCATGTCCATACTACCAAAAGCAGCCTATGGATTTGATGTGATCCCTATCAAAATACCCAATGACATTTTTTTTCACAGAACTGGAACAAATAATCCTAAAAAGACTCCCAATAGCCAAAGGAACTTTGAGAAAAAGGAACAAAGCAGGAGGTATCAATCATACTCCCAGATTTCAAAGGATACAGTTTATAGTAATTAAAACAACATGGTACTGGCACAAAACCAAACATGTAGACAAATGGAACAAAATAGAGTCCAGAAATAAACCCACACTTATTTGGCCAATTAATTTATGACAAAGGAGGCAAGAACATACAATGGAGAAAAGACAGTGTATTCAATAAATGGTGTTAGGAAAACTGGACAGCTACATGCTAAAGAATGAAACTGGACCACTTTCTTACATCATATATAAAAATAAGCTCAAGATGGATTAAATACTTAAATATAAGACCTAAAACCATAAAACTCCCAGAAGAAAACAGGCAGTAAACTCTTGGACATTTATCTTTTTGGATCTGTCCAGGCAAGGACGACAAAAGCAAAAATAAACCATTCGGACTACATCAAACTGAAAAACTTTTGCACAGTGAAGGAAATCATAAACAAAACGAAAAGGAAACCTACTAAATGGAAGAAGATGTGCAAATAAGAGATCTCATAAGGGGTTAATACCCAAACTATATAAAAACTCACAAAACTCAGTATCAACTGTTTTTTCAGAGTCCACATAAAAGTGAAATCATACGGTATGTGTCGTTCTCTGATTTGTTTCACTTAGCCCAGTACTCTCTAGCTCCATCCTTATTGTCACAAGTGGCAAGATTTCATTCTTTTCTATGGGTGAGTAATATCGCACTGTGTACATCATATACCACGTCTTCTTTATCCATTCACAAATTGACGAACACTTGGGCTGTTTTCCTATCTTGGTTCTTGCAAATAACGCATGATGAACACAGCGGTGGATAGTTCTTTGCAGACTGATGTTTTTATTTTCTTCAGATAAATTCCTAGAAGTGGAATTGCTGGGTTATATGGTAGCTCTATTTTAAGTTTTTTTTTTTTTTTTCCCCAGAAACCTCTGTACTGCTTTCCATAGTGACTGCACCAATGTACATTCCCATCAACACCTTTTCTCCACATCCTCGCCAACACCTGTTATTTTTCATCTTTTTGATAAAGGCCATTCTGAAAGGTGTGAGGAGATATCTCATTGTGGTTTTGATTTGCATTTCCCTGATGATGAGTGGTGTTCAGTATCTTTTCATGTGCTTGTTGGCCATCTGTAGGTCTTTTTCGGAAAAATGTTTATTCAAGGCTTCTGTTCATTTTTCAACTGTTTTTGTTTTTTTTTTTTTTAATTATTAAGTTGTGTAAGTTCTTTACATATTTTGGGTATTAACCCCTTCCTGGATGTATGATTTGCAAATACCTTTTCCCATTCAGTATGCCACCTTTTTGTTTTGTTGATAGTTTCCTTCTCTGTATACAAGCTTTTTGATTATAGATGTAATCCTATTTAGTTATTTTAGGTTTTGTTGCTGGTCAACTTTGACAAGGGCGTCAAGACCATTCAATGGGGTAAAAATAGTCTTTTTAAAAAATATGTTTTAAATATTTTAAATAAACAAGTGGGGGAGGGGCAGAGAGAAGGGGACAGAGAATCTGAAGCGAGCTCTGCGTTGACAGCAGTGAGCCTGATGTGGGGCTTGAACTCCCAAATTGCGAGATCATGACCTGAGCTGAAGTTGGATGCTCAACCAACTGAACTACCCAGGTGCCCCAAGGATAAAAATAATCTTCAGCAAATGGTGTTGAGTCAACAAGATATCCACATGCAAGAGTCAAGTTACCCCTACCTCATACCATATGCAAAATATTAGCTCAAAATAAACCAATGACCTAAATGTAAGAGCTAAAATCATAAAATTCTTAGAAGAAAGCAAAGGTGTAAATCTTCATGACCTTTGATTCATCAGTGGTTTGTGAGATATGACTTGAAGGCACTCACAAGCAAAAAAATAATAAATTGGACTCCCTCAAAATTAAAAACTCTGTGCTTCAGAGGAGACTACCAAGAAAGTGAAAAACAAGTCAGAAATGGGGGAAAATATTTCCAAATTATCTATCTGATAAGGATCTAGTACCTAGGATATGTATCTAATTCTTAGGGTGCTGGGTGGCTCAGTAGGTTGAGCATCCAACTTAAAAAAATTTTTTTTAAATGTTTATTTATGTTTGAGAGAGAGAACGTGAGTGGGGGAGGGGCAGTGAGAGAGGGAGACACAGGATCCAAAGCAGGATCCAGGCTCTGAGCTGTCAGCATAGAGCCTGACACGGGGCTCGAACTCACAAACTACGGAATCATGACCTAAGCCAAAGATGGATGCTTAACTGATGAGCCATCCAGGCACCCTGAGGATCCAACTCTTGATTTCAGCTCAGGTCACGATCCCAGGGTCATGGTATTGAGCCCTGCATCAGGCTCTGCACTGAGCATGGACCTTGCTTAAGATATTCTCTCTCTCTCTCTCTCTCTCTCTCTTCCTCTGCCCCTCTCACCCAGTTATGCATGCTCTAAAATAAAAACTTTAAAAAAATTAAAGATTCTTACAACTCAGCAAAAAGAGATAAGTAACCCAATTAAAAAAATGGGCAAAGGACAATGAGTAGACATTTCCTAAAGAATATATATAAATGGTCAATTAACTATATAAAAAGATGCTCAGCATCACTAGCCATGAGGGAAATGCAAACTACAATGAAGTACTATTTCACACTCACTAGGATGGCTATCATAAAAGACAGAAAATAACTTAATTCTTGAGAGGATATGGAGAAATTGGAACCCCTATACATTGTGGGCGGGCATGTAAAGTGGTACAGCTGCTTGGACAAAGTCTGTCATTTCTCAAAAAGTTAAACCTAGGGTTGCCATACGATCCAGCAAGTCTACTCACAGGTGCCTACTCAGTAGAACTGAATATATATGTCCAAACAAACATATGTACACACATGTTCACTGCAGCATTATTCATAAGAGCCAAGGGGAAATGTTGATTAATGGAAGAATGGAAAAATGCAATGTGGCACTATTCATACAATGGAATTATTATTCATCCACAAAAGAGAATGAAGTACTGATTCATGCTATAACATGGATGAACCTTGAAAATATTATTCTGTGTGACAGAAGTCAGACACAAAAGGCCACATGTGTGATTTCATTTATATGAAATCCATTTATAAGAACAGACATATCCATTGAGATAGAAAGGACAGCGACTGCCAGGACTTACAGAGGGAAGGCAACAGGGAGTGGCTGCTAACAGGTATGGGCCTGCTTTCTGGGTGATGGAAATGTTCCAGAATTAAGACAGTACTGATGCTGGTACAACTTGGTGAGTACACTAAAAACCACTGAATTTTTATTTAAAGTTTGTTTATTTAAGTCATCTCGACACCCCACATGGGGCTCAAACCCACAACCCTGAGATCAAGAGTTGCATATTCCACCAACTGAGCCTGCCAGATACCCCCTAGCTAAAATATTTAAATATAAGGCCCTGATAAAAAATATTCTTAGGCACACAAGATTGCAGAAGTTCCGCAATATAAAGGCTTACACTGAAAATGATTTGAGATGGAATACTTTTAATACAGATACTATTAAAAGAGAAAAGCATGATAAACTGAAATTATAAATGAAGATGTTAGCAACAGGCCTAAATATACCAATAATTACATTAAATTTAAATTGTCTTAAGTAATCACTTTTAAAGTAAATATTAACAAGTTTACACCAAAAACCCCCAAATTCTAGATATATATTCAATAAAAGAAACACATCTAAAGCTGACTGAAAGGTGGACTCATAGCAGATAAAATGTGATTTAAGACCCAACATCATTATTAGGAATGGAAAAGATTACTCTTTGTGATAAAGATTCAGTTCCTGGAAAATTGACTACTATCTTACACCATACACAAAAATTAACTCAAAATGGATTAAAGATTTGAATATAAGACCTGAAACCATAAAACTCTGAGAAGAAAACATACCTGATAAGTTCCTTGACACCAGTCTTGGCAATTTTGTGGATTTAACACCAAAAGCAAAGGCAACAAAATAAACGAGTGGGACTACATCAGACTAAAAAGCATCCGCACAGCGGAGGAAACCATCAACAAAATGAAAAGGCAACTGACCAAATGGGAGAAAATATTTGCAAATCATGTATTTGATAAGGAGCTAATAGTCAAAATATATACAGAATACACACAACTCAATAGCCAAAAAACAAACAATATGATTAAAAAATGGGCATTAAAAGATCTGAACAGACATTTTCCCAAGAGGACACACAGATGGCCAACAGGTACACAAAGAGGTGCCCAACATCACCAGTCGTCAGGGGAATGTAAATCAAAACTGTGGTATTACCTCGTACCTGGGAGAATGGCTATTACCAAGAAGATAAGAAATAGCAAACGTTGGTGAGGATGTGGAGAAAAGGGGACCTTTGTGTACTGTTGGTGGGAATGCAAATAGGGAGAGCCACTATGGAAAACCGAACAGAAGTTCCTCAAAAATTAAAACTAGAATGATCAGGGGCACCTGGGTGTCTGAGTCAGTTGAGCCTCTGACTTCCGCTCAGGTGGCGATCTCGTGGTTCATGAGTTAGAGCCCCACATCAGGCTTGCTGCTGTCAGCCTGTCAGTGCAGAGCCCATTTCGGGTCCTCTGTCCCCCTCTCTCTGCCCCTCCCCTGCTTGCACTCTCCCCCAAATGAATAAATATTAAAAAAAAAAAAAAAAAAAAAGAACTACCATATGATCCAGCAATTCCACTTCTGGGTATTTATCCAAGGGAAACATAAACACTATCTCAGAGATATCTGCACCCCACCATGTTTCTTGCAGCACAATTTTCAATAGCTAAGACAGAGAAGCAATCTAAATGTCCATTCATGGTTGAATGGATACAGAAAATGTGGTATATATTCACAATGGAATATTATCCCACCATAAAAAAAAGAAGGAAATCTTGCCATTTGTGACAACATACCCTGTACCTTGAGGACATTATGCTAAGTGACATAAGTCAGACAGAGAAAGACAAATAATATATCTCACTTATTTGTGGAATCAAAACTAAAAGCAAAAAACAAACCCAAGATGGAACACTTAGATACAGAGAACATATAGTTGCCAGAGGTGAGAGGGTGGGGGTTGGGCAAAATTAGTGAAGTTGGTCTAAAGTTACAAACTTCCAATTACAAAATAAATAAGTTCTGGGGGCATAATGTACAGAATGGTTACCATAGTTAACAATACTCTGCTGTATTTTTGAAAAACCTAGAGCTGAATATTGCAGTGGTCCTCACTTTAAATTTAATTAATTAATTAATTAATTTTTCTGAGAAAGTGAGCATGTAAGTGCACGTGAGCAGGGGAGGGAGAGAGAAGGAGAAAGAGAATCCCCAGCAGGCTTCATGCTCAGCATGGAGCCCAACGTGGGGTTCAATCTCACAACTGTAAGATCATGACTTGAGCAGAAATCAAGAGTCAGAGGCTTAACCAACTGAACCACCCAGGTGCCTCAGCCCTCACATTGTAGAACTTAGAATCCCTTTACACTCTCAAAAATTATTGAGGAACCCAAAGAGCTTCTGTTTATATGGGTTATATCTATTAATATTTACTGGATAGAAATTAAAACCTGGAAATCTGAATAATTAATGTTAAGAAAATTAGTGTTAAATTAATTTTTGTTAGGGGCACCTAGGTGGCTTAGTCAGTTAAGTGTCCGACTTTGGCTCAGGTCATGATCTCAGGGTTCGTGGGTTTGGGCCCCTCATCGGGCTCTATTATGACAGCTTGGAGCCCGGAGCCTGCTTCAGATTCTGTGTTCCCTCTCTCTGCCCCTCCCCTCCTTGCACTTTTCTCTCTCTCTCTCAAAAAAAAAAAAAAACAAACAAACCCAAAAAAACCCAAAAACATTAAAAAAGAGATGAAAGGAAAATCTATACCAAATATCATCCTTGATGGACAAGTATTATAAATATTCCTATAAACCGGACAAGTATGCCCACTGTCACCATTGGTTGTCAACTATGTATTGGAAGTCTCACCCAGTATAATCAAACAACTGCCATTTTTTTGAGAGGATATGATTTTTTACATAGGAACAAAGAAGAAAAGGTCTGCCTATAAATTACTAGAAGTGATAGAACAGTTTAGCAAGAGAATGGATAAAAAAATTAATATACAAAAGTCCATATTTTATACAGCAGCAGCAAAGAGTATACAGATAAAGAGAGGTCATCTTTTATGATAGAAAGTTTCAAATATCTAGGAATAAATTTAATGTGTAAGATCTCTGTGGGGGAATTTGTAAAACATGGAGAGGTATGCCATGTTCATGGGTAGCATGATTCAATAATATACATCAATTTTTGTTTCAAGTTCATCTACAGATTCAAGTGATTTCCCTATCAAAATTCCAACAGGGTTTTTTCCTGTTTAAAGATAACTTTAAAATAAAACATCAGTGAAATAGTAAAGGGCCAGGATGGCCAGAACACTTCTGAAGAAGGAAAAAACAGGTCAGAGGAGAACTTTTCTACCAGACATACAGCTCATTAAGAAGTTCTAGTAATAAGGCAATGTGGTAGAGCAACAGATAGACAAACTGACTAGAAGAACTGAAAGAAGAACCTGGAAACACACCTGTGTGCATATGAACTCTGGCTACGTAATGCAGGTAGCATGTCCGATCAGCGGGGGAACAAAGGAAGCTAAAAACATGTTATTCACATTCACAGAGATGAAATGAATCACCTCCAGGTGGACTAAGGGCTTATATGTCAAGACAAAATGTTAAGATACCTAACAGAAACTGTAGATGAATACCTTGTAGACTTTAGCGGTAGGGAGAGATCTCTGAAATGAGACACAAAAAGAATTATTAAAGGAAAGACTGATGTAGTCCATGCTAAAATTAAAAACTGTGGTTCAACAAAAAATATGTAAAAGAAGTAAAAGGCAAGTTATAAATGGGATGAACATATTCACAACCTACACAATTGACAAAAGACCAGTATCAAGAATACGTGTGTGTGTGCCCCTGTGTACACACACACACACACAAATGCATATATACACATACACAAATGCATATACACAGGCACACAAAACTCCTGCAAATAAGTAAGAAAAGCTCTAGTAACTCAATCAAAAAACGGGCAAAAGAAAAAACAGGCATTTTGCAGAAAAGGAAACACATGGCCAATAAACATACGAAGATATCCAAAATCTATAAAGAACTAATATAACTCAACACTCAAGAAACAAATAATGCAATTAAAAAATGGGCAGAAGACACTAACGGAAATTTCTCCAAAGAAGACATCCAGATGGCCAACAGACACATGAACAGATGTTTACTGCCACTTAACACCAGGGAAATGCAAATCAAAACTACAATCAGATATCACCTCACACCTGTCAGAACGCTAAAGTCATCAACACAAGAAACAACAGGTGTTGGTGAGGATGTTGAGAAAAAGGCACCCTTGTGCACTGTTGTGAATGCAAACTGGTGCAGCCACAGTATGGAGTTTGCTCAAAAAGTTAAAAAGAGAACTGCCTTATGATCCAGCGATGGCACTACTGAGTATTTACCCAAAGAATATTAAGAACACTAATTCAAAGGGTTACATGTACCCTATGTTTATAGCAGCATTATCTACAATAGCCAAGATATAGAAGCAGCCCAAGTGTCTATCGACTGATGAACGGATAAGGAAGATGTGGTATATATAAACAATGGAATGCTATTCAGCCATAAAAAGGAATGAAATCTCACCATTTGCAACAACATGGATGGAGCTAGAAAATACAATGCTAAGCGAAATAAGTCACAGAGAAAGACAAATACCATATGACTATGACTTCACTCCTATGTGGACTTTAAGAAACAAAACAGACAAGCAAAGGGGGAAAAAGGGAGAGAGAGAAACAAACCAAGAAACAGACTCTTAACTAAAGAGAACAAACTGAAGGTTATCAGAGGGGGAGGTGGGTGGGGGGTGGGGGAAATAGGTGATGGGGATTAAGGAGCACACTTGTCACAATGGGTATCACATTGGGTGTTGTATGGAAGCACTGAATCACTATATTGTACCCTTGAAACTAACATTATACTGTATGTTAACTAACTAGAATTTAAATAAAAACTTAAAACAAAAACATATGAAGAGATGTTTCACGTAATTTGAAACCAGGGGATGGCATATCAAGAACACTCCCTGACATGAGGGGCTACCATTTTAACCCTACTTGCCCGGCAAATGTTAAAAGGCATTTGAGAGGAAGTAGACCCACAGAATCTCTTACCCGCCACAGGCAGGATGCTAACTTGTGACCTACTGTGGAAAACAGATGTCATCATCTGTTAAAATGGAGGTGAACACAGACCCCCACGACCTAGCAATTACACTTGTAGGGTCTATTCCTAAGACAGACTCTTGCACATGTACAACAGAAACTTATAAAAGTTATTTATAGCAGCAAAAAACATGGGGACAACCCCAGAGCACATCAAGAGGAATGGACAAATAAGCCAGGGCCCATTCATATGGTGGGGACAGTATAAAGCAGTCAAAACAAACTTCAGGGGTGCCTGGGTGGCTCAGTCGGTTAAGCATCTGACTCTTGGTTTCAGCTCAGGTCATGATCTCAGGTTTCATGAGTTCAAGCTGTGAGTTGGGCTCTGTGCTGACAGTATGGAGCCTGCTTGGGATTCTCTCCCAACCCCCCCCCCCCCCCCGACCCTGGAATGTCTCTGTCTCTCTCAAAGTAAACACATACCCTTAAAGCAACAACAAACTTCAGTGACAAGCAATGTGGACAATTCTTAGTGACAATGTTAGGTGAAAAAAACAAATCTCCAAAGACAACACACAGCATGATACACGTTTTATAAGGTTAAAAAAACAACCAGAATAAATAATGAACGTGGTGATGGTTACCGGGGTGGCAGAGGCAATGAGATGGGACTGGGGAGCAACCATATGGGTAGATGCAGGTTACTGTCCAGGTCCTAACTTTCCTTTGGAATAATGGCTTCTTGGATGCTTATTACATAAATAAAAGTACCTGGATAGCTGGCTAATGAAGAGAGGACTGTGCAGGGACAGAGGATGAGTCTTCATGAACCACGGTTTGTATGATCTAACTATGGGCACTTCAGGTTAAGCCAAAGAAATAAAAACCCAGATCTGTCTTTCAGCCCTCACAACACACTCCTTCCTGCTCCCAGGGCTGCTCCTCCCTGTTCCCCCAGACGCCCCACTCACAGGACACCCCTTCTCTGCCCTCCCTCCCACATCCCTCGTCCCTTGTGCTGTCCCCGAATGCAAGCTGTCCACGCCTCCAAGGTCAGGTGTCTACAGGTCTGGTCCAGGGCAGGAGCTCTATCTGCGTGTCTCCTGGACACAAAGTGACGATTTACCAAACCATCAGCCCTCACCCTTAACGACCTCTGCCAACTTTTGCCCACCTTGCCCAATCCTGACATGTTTCAGCCCCAATTTGAACTGGCTCTTTTTTGAGAAGTCATAGTGAGTTCTTCCCTCGACGCTGTCCCTGCCCATGTCCTCCCTGTGGCCTGTGCCCAGACTTGGGTCTTCCTGTCTTAGACAAGATCCTTCTGGATCCGTTTCCCCACCTCTGGTTCTTTCTCTACACTGATCACCAGAGATCCTTCTCGAGTGTATTTCAGACCTCATCTGTCCCCAGTTAAAACCCTTCCATGGCTCGTCATGGCTCGTCACTGATGTCAGGATGGGTCCTGACTCCTCAGCTCTGAGGAAGCCCCTGCTGATGACCGTGCTCCCCTCACCCCCTGCATGTTCTCTCAGTGCCGCTGAACTTAGGGAAAGCTCTCCAGCCTCCCCCCTCCCCCGCCCAAGGACAGGGAGCCATGCCCTCCTCAAAGCTCCAACTGGAATGTTAACTCTGCTCCCAGACCACTAGTCACCCAGACAGATGGAGCTCCTCACACATCTGCATCAGCTCAGGCACAGGGCATGACACCCAGCAGGGAGAGAGGGCCTCTTGTATTCATTCTGCATACTTTACAAGGCACCGTCTCTTGAGACAGCTTTTAGATTGATGCGAGTTTTTAAAAGGTGTGAGGGGCACCTGGGTGGCTCAGTTGGTTGAGCGTCAGACTTTGGCTCAGGTCATGATCTTACTGATCTTGGTTTGTGGGTTTGAGCCCCACAACAGGCTCTGCGCTGACAGCATGGAGCCTGCTTGGGACTCTGTCTCCCCCTCTCTCTGCCCCTCCTCTGCTCAAGCTCTCTCTCTCAAAAATAAAGAAACATTAAAAAAAAAATTAAGGTTGTGTATATTTTTCCCTCTGACCTACAGTAACCCCCAAGGACAGCATCTTAGAAATCTGTGCACTGGGCACAGTGCTAGGCCTGTGGCCTTTGCTCTTTAAGGACCACCAGGGTGAGGCCCGCAGGACACACGGTGCTCCCTTGCCCTGGAGCCTTCACTCACCGTGTTGAAGTATTCGACGCCGGTGGCTTCAAATGCCCTTGCCACAGCTTGGGTTGTGGCCACACAGGCTACGGGGTGGCCATTGCCGATGGACTTGCCCATGGTGACGATGTCAGGGACAAAGTCTTCTCCTTGCAGTTGGAAGGCCCAGAAGTGCTGGCCCACTCGGCCAAAGCCCACTTGAATCTCGTCTGCGACAAAGACCCCTCCGGCCCTGTGGATGTGCCTGTGGCAGAGGACAGATGGCTGACTGGGTCTGTGATAAGGAGGATCAGACCAGGAGCTCGGGGGTCTTGGACCCTGAACCCTGGCTCTGCCAGCACTAAGGTGGGGGCCTTAGGCAGGTAGCTGGCTTTCTCAGAGCCACCATTTCTTCTCAAAGTTCTGGCCAAGAGGCCAAGCTGAGGCTGGAATTTGGAACAAAGGTCGAGAAACCCCATTATTACAGCCCTGCCATCTCAGCTACTCACTCTGCCACTTCCTGGAAGAAGCCGGCAGGGGGGATGATCTGTCCTCCCACGCTGGGCAGAGACTCTGCAAAGAACGCTGCAATCTGTGGACGAGACAGGATGCTGGGGATACCACTGTGGAGGCACTGAGTGGCAGGCGGAGCATGTCCTGCCAATGCTGGCTCAGCGCTGGCTCCAAGCAGGACCAGTCACCAGCGTGGCTGTGTGGCCATTTCGGGCTCCAGGTCACATCTGGCCTGTGACCGGGTTTGCTCTGGGGCCGCAAACCAACTCTTACTGCATGGAGTTCTCCAGACCCTTTGTACGCAGCATGTCCCAGGTTTCTCCCCATCGGACTGTTCCTTCCCTGTTCCTCCCTGGTGACTCCCATCACCCCCACCGAGGGAAACTCAGCCCCCAGCCCTGATCCAGCCTCTTCCTTCATCCAGTCAGCACGGCCTCTGCCTCTCCAGTGTCTGTGCGCACGCTCAGCCCCTCCACCTGGACACACCTGCCTCCTGGCATATCTGTCACTTTCTGCCTTGGCCTCCTGCAGATGCCACCTGGTGGGATGCCTCTGATAGTCCATCCTCCATCGGCCACCAGGGTGAGCCTCAGCTCAGTCGCCAAACTCAAAACTGTCCTGTGTAAAGCACTTCCGTGACCCCATTTCTTACAGCTGTGACCTCCAAGCTATGTTTAGTCCTAGAGCTGCTTCAGAGGCTACCGCCCAGATGAAGGAAGAACTGATGGGGTAGGAAACAGTCTCTTTTCTGCTTTTATGTAAGTGCAGGCAAAGCATCTGAATTGCACACGCCGAGCTCCCCTGATCTGGTTCTGCCAGGCTTTCTGGCTTCATAGCCTGCTGCTCTTTGCTGTGTGTCCTGTGTTCAGCTGTCACTGCTGCAGCAAGACTTTCCGGAGAGCCCTCCCACCAACAGCTAACTCCGTCCATCGGTCCCCGTGGCCACTGCTCTCCCAGTGCACACCCATCTCTCCTGTCTCTGCCCCTGAACTCCACGGCCACTACAACACGGGGGCAGGGACTCCTCACGGCCTCAGGCTGGCCCCATTCAAATGCACCCCTGGTCTTACTGCTCTCTGGCCTCCAGCCCTCCTGCACTGCCCTTGTAGGCCTACGTTCTGCCTGCTTCTCTACGCTCATTTCCTGCCAGCTGGGCCAGGCCCCACGGTGATGTCTGCCTGGGTTGTCCCATGCCCCCTGAGTGCTAACCCCTCTGCACGGAACCGTCCAGCCAGGGGCCTCTGGACCCCTGTAACACCCAGCACGTACCTTTATCTAGACTGTCTGCTGAGCAGCTAACCGCCCCCCCCCAACTAGATTCCTAATGGGGGGGGGGGCCAATTCCAGTTTCTCCCAGGGTCCCCGGTATCTAGTACTGGGTTGAAATGCCAGCCGCTGTTCGATTCACGGGACCTGTGCAGACACAGTTACCTTCCTGCCCTTTTCCTGTACGCTGTTCACCACGCGTTCCACTTCGCTGGCATAGGCCCCAGCCGGATTGGGGTGGTCCTCCCGGTAAAGACCCCGGTAGGTGTCTGGGAGAGGTGCCTGTGGGAGTGACAGTGCCGTGTCATCCAGGCTGGGGGGGTGAGCACCGACCTGTTGCCCACTTGGGCAGTGCATACCACATGGACCCACTCCTTCTGGCCATCCAGGTCTCGGAACTTGTAGGGGCTGATGTCAATCAGGGAGCTCAGGTGACCGTGATAAGCACTGAGGAGAAGAACGGAGGGGGCTCAGGAACGAGTACTCCATGGCCCAGTCCCGACCAACGTCCATCCACCTCAGGAGACACAGGGAAGACCAACCTTTCCAACACAGCCCCCGACTCCTGGGGCTGGGAACCAGCACGGGCCTTGGAGCCGGTAAGACTTCCCATATGACCGCTTACTAGCTACAATGGTGGCTAATCGGTTAACCTCTCTGGGTTCAGTTCTGTCTGCTGAGAAGTGGGGGGTGGGGGGTTCTCCTTCAGAACTGTCATTAATGCTCTAGCCCTGGGCCTGGGCCTGGTGCACAGCAGATACTCAATACCATCAGGGCTGTTTTAATACCAAACTGTGGGACCCATTCTCACCACCTTACAAAGCATTTTCTGCTGCCAGAAGAGAGGCCCTGGGGAAAGAGCCCCCTGGTGTATGTAGGGGTGTCTCTATGGCCGGGTCTTCATGTTTCCCTCCAGTAGCCCAGGCCCCTCCTCATCTTCCTGCCCAAGGCATTCAAAGCTGGAGCCTCAGTGATCCCCAGTAAGTGGTGGGCCCAGGCTTCTGGAAATGGCACTTACTGGTCTAACACCACCACGTCCCAATGTCCCGTGTACTGGCGGGCCAGCCTCAGGGCCAGGTCATTGGCTTCTGACCTATGAAAGAAAAGGTGGGCCCCGCTCAGACTGCTGTCCAAGGGCTTTCCTCCTGGATACCTGCTTCCTACAGGGAAGTCCAGAGGGAAAGAAAAGCCCTGCCAGCAGCAAGAAGATTCTCAGGACACCATTTGTGACTCATTTGAGTTCACTCACTCAATCAACATTTTATCAAATGTGCTAGGAGCTGGGGTGGGGGCTGGAAATAGTAAGGAAAATAGGTCCTGGCTCTTCTGGAGCTTTCTATATTCTAGTAGGTATCATGAAAGCAAAATAAACAAAGAATGATCATTTTCATAAGTGCCCCAAGAGAACCACATAGGGCCTCAATTGTGTCCCCCCAAATTCTTATGATGAAGCCCTAACCCCTACCACCTAAGAATGTGACTATTTAACATAAATTTATATGAATTAACATTTATTTATTTTTGAAAGACAGAGACAGAGTAGGAGAGGGGCAGAAAGGGGGGGGGGGACATAGAATCTGAAGCAGGCTCCAGGCTCTGAGCTGTCAGCACAGAGCCTGATGTGGGGCTGGAACCCAGAAACACAAGATCATAACCTGAGCCAAAGTCAGACACTCAACTGACTGAGCCACCCAGGCGCCCCTAAATTTATATAAATTAAAATGAGTCTGTCAGGGTGGGCCCTAATCCAATCTGACTAGTGTCCTTATACGAAGAGGAAACGTGGGCACACAGAGACACAAGAGGCGTGGACGCCAAGAAGAAAGACCAAGTGAGGACACAGCCAGAAGGTGGCCATTTACAAACCAAGGAGAGAGGCCTCAAAGAAGTCAAACCTGCTGACATTTTATTCTTGGATTCTGGCCTCCAGGAGTAGGAGAAATAAATTTGTTATTCAAGCCTCCCAGCCTGTGGCATTTTGTCATGGCAGCCCTGACTATCTAAAGGGGTCAGGGAAAACCTCTGTGAGGAGACACCACCAGAACTGAGTCCCCAGAGGGAAGTTTCTAGGCAGAGTGAGCAGCACGTGCAAGGGACATGTGCAGGAAAAGTGCTCGGTGTGCTCAGGGAACCGAGACGCACAAGGGAGGCAAGGGGCAGCATGGGAGAGGAAGTGGGGAGATACGCAGGGGCCCCACACACAGGACCTTGGAAGGCGCCTAGATTTTCTTCTCAGTGCCATGCCAAGCTACTGAAGAGTTTTTTAATTTTTATTTATAGTAAAACCTTGGATTGTGAGTAACTTGTTCTGTGAGTGTTCTGCAAGATGAGCAAACATTTCTAACAAATTTTAACTTGATAAATGAGCAATGTCTTATGAGTGGTATGAGACACTGAATGTCACATGATCACAACTGAGCCAACGGTTCTTGAAATTTGCTTTGACATGCAAGTGCTTTGGATTACAACCATGTTTCTGGAATGAATTATGCTTGCGAACCAAGGTTTTGCTGTATTTGTTTTTTTTAAAGATTTATTTTATTTATTTATTAAAAAAAATTTTTTAATGTTTATTTATTATTGAGAGACAGAGAGAGACAGAGCATGAGCATGGGAGGGGCAGAGAGAGGGGGAGACACAGAATCTGAAGCAGGCTCCAGGCTCTGAGCTGTTAGCACAGAGCCTGATGCAGGGCTCGAACTCACAAACTGTGAGACCATGACCTGAGCCGAAGTCAGACGCTTAACCGACTGAGCCACCCAGGCACCTCAAGATTTATTTTATTTTTAGAGAGAGAGAGAATGCAAGCAGGGGAGAGGAGCAGAGGGAGAGAGAAAGAATCTCAAGCAGGCTCCACGCTCAGCACAGAGCCTGACATGAGGCTTGATCCCACGACCCTGAGGTCACAACCTGAACCGAAATCAAGAGGACACTTAATCGACAGAGCCACCCAGGTGCCCTGCTACTGAAGAGTTTTAATCTGAGAAGGGACGTGAATCAGCTCCCATCTGAGGAGGCAGCCTCCGGTTGTGTGGGCCTAATGGAGTAAAAGGGGAAGAGACAAGAGCTAAGGACACCCAGCTCAGAGCAGGTCGTGGCCATGGAGAACAGAAAGAGGGACAGAGGCAGAAGACAACTTGGGGACAGATGAAGCGGGCTTGCTGTAGGATTGGGAGGAGGGTGTGTGGTTCCTGCCTGGAGGAGAGATGCAGATAGTGTTGCCATTTACGAGGTGAGACAGGGTCGGGGTGGCGGGGGGAGGGTGTCCTCCTGAGAATGCCAGTGACAGCCAGTGTCGTGGTCCCATACCAGGTGTTGGCAGAAGACAACCAACTCCTTTTGGACCTATCGAGTTGGAGATGTTCCAGAAGTGGGCATTTAGAACCTTGGGGCTGGAACACATGGGAAGCATCCGGGCTTGAGACACAAATTTGGGAGTCATTAGCACGTGAACATGGGAAGACTTGGAAATGGATGAGATCACACAGGGAGAGGGCTCAGGACCAGCCCCAAAGAAGAGAGGAGAAGCGATTGGCAGAGGAGACCAAGGGGTGGCCAGAGACTGGTGGAAACCGGGAGTGTGCAGCATCCTGGAAGCGAGACTAGAAAGCACTTCTGGAGAGTGGTGATGCTGTCAACATTGCCGAGAGATAGTGTAAGGCAAGAGCAGCAAAGAGACCGCTGGATTTGGCAACGTGGAAGTTGCTGGAATCCAGAGTGCATGTGATGGAATAAACCAGCAAACATCCCTGACCCCACTGCCCAGGAAGCTCTCACTCCTGGACCCAGCTTTCTGCTCTTCCCTAATAAGCTCTGGTTCTGGCTTTGCCCCAGAAAGGACCCCAAGCTGAGTCCTTTCTTTGAACTACTATTTCCTTATCTGCAAACTGAAGATGGGAACTTACGCATCCTAGAAATTACCAAGGTGTGGCGGCGGGGGTGGGGGTGGGGGTACTGATGGATGAAAATGACAGGGGGGAATCTGAGTGGCTCAGTCGGTTAAGCATCCAACTTCGGCTCAGGTCATGATCTCACAGTTCATGAGTTCGAGCCCCACGTCAGGCTCTGGGCTGACAGCTCAGAGCCTGGATCCCCCTTCAGATTCTGTGTCTCCCTCTGTCTGCCCCTCCGCTGCTTGCATTCTGTCTCTCGCATGGTCTCAAAAATAAATAAACATTAAAAAAAAAAAAAGAAAAGAAAATGACAGTGATGATGGTAACACTCATTACTATAACCCAAATGCCATGACTCGGTTTGTTGGAGTGTTCTGTCCCAGGCAAGGCTGGGCCAGACCTACGTACACATCATCATCTGCTGTTCCTGTCCCCGCTGCCACTACTAGCGTTAGCTACCATCACCTGTCACCTGGCTGCTGAATTGGTGCCCAATGGGGTCCATTCTTGCTCTTCTCCAGCCCCGATGACATCACTTGCCTGATTAAAACCCTCAGATGGCTTCCCAGTGTTCTCAGGATAAAAACAAATTCCTCACTTGGAATGTGTCAGCTCATACCCTCTCCTCTCCCTTTGGGTCCTCAAGTGTGCCAGATGCCATGCCCTGACTGCTGCAGGGCCTTTGCACAGGCTGAGCAACCCTGACATGAATACTTCTGGTGAAGTAGGCAGCTTCCTTCCTGCTCATCAGCTCTTTGCCTGATAGAGAAGTCTTCCCTGACCCTCTGCTGGCAGGCTTTGGCCCCTCACCGCTTCTCTGCCTCATCAGGTCCCTTCCTTCTCCTCCAGACAATGACCTCTGCATTTCTGTGAAGGACCAGTTGATGTTTCTGTTCCTTACTGAGCGAGCTGAGGGCAGGGATTTTGGCTATACCCCCCAGCTGGGCCTGTGTATTCATAAGGCAGAAGTAAAGGAACATATTACCTAGGTAAGCCCCCAAGACAATCGTGGAGACAATCATGCAACAGAGGTACTGGCATGCCTTACTAAGAGACCAGAAAACTGGGATCTGACAGAGTGAGCACCAAGGTCTACAGGGGAGTGTGGGCTCCCGACTCAGCAAGGGCAAGGCTGCCTCACTCCCAGTGCTTGCTGGGTCAGCCACACTAGGTTTCAATAGGTGAGCAATTCTGTCTTCACCACCGGCCGAAGTCCACTTACCCAGAATTCAGGAAATAAAACACAGAGAGCTTCTCCGGGAGGGTCTCTGATAGCCTCTGTGCATAATCCACGATGTTGTCGTGCAGGTACCGGCTGTTGGTGTTCAGCACCTGGTTTTGTTCGTGCGCTGCTTGGACCACGAGAGGGTGGCAGTGCCCAACTGGAAGAGGGCCACCAATGTCACATAGTGGCTCTGCTCAGCCAGCCCCACCGGGCCTCCCCCAGCTGTAGTCCATAAATCCAGCCAGAGGAGAGCAGTTGTGAGGGAGAGGCAGAGAGGAAAGAGGCGAGTCTGAAGACGGGGTGTGTGGTGTGTATGTATGTATGTGCCAGAGAGGCCAGTTCTAGAAAGGAGTCCCAGAGATTCGGACAAAAGAAAAAGTTTGTTGGCAGAAACCCTATCTAGAAAATCCGTGTCTGTAAGGAAGCTTCTTGAGGCCTGTTGGACAAAGACAGGATGTGGGGAGGAGTGCCTGTCGGCAGGCTTGACTTCACTAATCAATGGAGGCGGGAGGTAATGTTGATTGCCAACAGCCTGGGATTATAACAGCTCAACCTGTGTTGAGCCAGGCACACTCCAAGCAAATTATCTAAATTAATTCACTTATTCCTCTAAAACACCTTGAGATGAGTCCCTAGTATTATCGTGTCTATTTTGCAGATGAGCAAACTGAGGCACAGAGAATTAAACAACTTGCCCAAGATCATAATGTAAGTGGAGGGCAGGGATATGATGAACCCAAGCAGTTTGGGACTAGAGCCCTTGTTTTTACTATTTTATTAACCTCTAGTTTGCTTTTTGGGTCACAGACTCCTTTTCATCCCATCAGCTCTGGTGGCCCCACCTGGATAACTAAATTCCTACTTCAGTTTCCTTGCCTAGCACCTGAGAAGGTCCCTGGGGCTGAAGCCCTACCATGATTCCCAATACTTGGCCAGAGGCCTGCTGTGTTGCTGGTCATGGTCAGGCTGACTGCTGTTCTCTGAGCTTGCCATCAGTCCCAAGTGGAACTGGACTTCCGACTGCTGTGCTGCCTGATTTAGCACAGCTACTGCTTGAAGCCTCTCCATGAGGCACACCAGAAAGACTGGGCTCCTCTGCTCAGCTCAACCCAAGTTCTCCGCACCTCTCTGCAATCTCAGGATCACCCTGGGACCAGGTTCACAGCCTCAGCCTGCTCCCCTGCCCTGCTAGCCTGAGGTAGGATACTAACCATGAGCCACATTGTTGACACAATCCAGGTATTCTGCACCCTGTTCATCGTACAAGTACTGTCCTTGGCCCCGGACAATCTTAATAGGATCCTCAGGATAAAAGAGTCTGCAAGAATCGCTGTGGGGACAGTAAGAAGTGGACAGCCATGTCTGAAGACCTGAAGGGACAAGTCCACCCACCATAGCACCTGCCCCCCACAACCCCCCAGTTTCTGGGAGGGACAAAACTTTAAGGGCACAGTGGTGCTTTCCTGCTTCCAGTCCCTCACCCATAGGTGGCTGGAAAGGAGGAGTGATAGGGTGAGAAGCTGCTAAAACTGAAATTATTTAAGTCATGTGAAGGCTAGGCGGCCTTGCTCATTTCTGCACGTGCCCACATTAATCCCTTGGATCCCAAGGAACGACGGCAGCTCCAGACCCACAGGGGATCCTTAGAGCCGGGTTTCCTTGCTGGGATGCGTGTGAGGGAGGGCACCCTCGCAGGTGGCGGGAGCTCAGCTCTGAAAGGTCCTTGCCAGCCCAGTGCCTCTGCTACCCTGCTGGGTGTCAGCCCCATGTGCCACCAAGAGTCCCTCTCACAGGTTACAGGTAGGCTTTCTCTAAGGCTTCCTGGGAGACGACCCCCTATGCCCACCCTCCGTCTGAACTTTCAGTCCCTTCCTGGATCACTCTCAGGCCAGGTCCAGCTGGCGGGCCAACCCTGGGGGAGGTCCTCCCAGGTGCCAGGGCAGAGGCCTTCTCCAGGGGGCCAAGGCCGGTCAGCGGCCGCCGGTGGGGTCGGCCCGGCGCCGCAGGGCAGCCCAATGAGGACGCAGGCGGGGAGGCGGCCGCGGGGACCCCGCGGACCCGCAGCTGGCGGCTGCGTCTGTGGGGCCGGGGAGCCGGGGCCCGCGCGAGGCCCGGAGCTGAGGTCCCTGGGCTCCGCGGGCTCCGCGCCGGACGTGCGTGCGTCGTGCGTGCGCGCACCGCCCCGCGCCGCCGTCTCAGTACCTTAGCAGCCCACGCCTCAGGGCCAGAGTCTCGGCCTTCCCGCGCCGATCGGCGGCCATGGCGCCGGGCGGGCAGTTGCGCGGAGACGCAGCGCAGAGAAGCCTGTTGCACGCTCGGCCGCCAACCCCGCCCCCTGTCGCGGGCCCCGCCCCCGTCGCGGGCCCCGGGGACGCAGCGCCCGCCTCCTGCCCCTGGCACCTCGCGGTTTCCGTCTCTGGGAAGGGTTCTTGGGTGACCCCGCCGCTTTTTTCTGTCCCAGCAGGGCTCTGAGCTCAGGGCTGTTTCCCGCGTCTCCTTACTGGTGCATAAAATGGGTTGCCCTGTGAGTTAACTGGGAATGTGTGACTGACACCTAGCCCAGGGCCTGGTTCACAGCAAGGGCCTCAGGGCTGGAGAGGAGATTGTCAATGCTGGGGCAAGACCTAGGACTCCCCAATTTCAGGAAGGAACAGGTCACTGCTGGGACTGACCAAGAGGGTCCTGGGCATGAGTATGACCTTCAGGGCGGCATGACTTCTGCTAGAATCCAGGGAGGGTGAACAGAGTTCTGTAAACACTGAGAGAGTCGTGCAGTGTGTAGGCAGGAACAGCGTTGGGGAGGCCTGCTCAGCCTTATAGTCTGCGGCCAGGAAACTCCGGCCCAGGAAGGAAAGGGGCTTTGCTCCCAGGCACCCAGCAAGTGTGTAGCAGAGGCTGGACTCCAGCTCAGGTCTGTCTGACTCTGACGTTCAGTGCAGTGAATGAGAAGAAATGACCCCCAACGGGCTGGGAAGCTGCGCTACCAGAGGCATAGCCCCAACCGGGGTGGGGCCCTGGGACTTTCTGCCTTGACAAACCCAGAACAAGGGACTTAGGTCGAGGCCTGAGCAAGCTGAGGAAGGGGAGGTTCCTGCTGTCCCTCCTGTCACCGGTCACGATTCTCAGCTCTCTGCTCTGCTCCCTTTGTTGCTGATTTCTTCATCCCTTCCCCCATGCTGGAAAATGCTTAAGGTATTTATTAAAGAGCATTTGGGGTTTCACTTTTTTAAAATTGTGGTATCATATACATAATGTTACCATTGCAACCATTTTTAAGTGTATAGTTCAATGGCATTAAGTACATTCACATGCAACCATCACCACCAACCATCTCCAGAACCTTTCTGTCTTCCTAGGCTGAGTTAGAAGGCAGGCTGGTGGGGGCGGGGGGTGGGGGGTGGTGGTGTGTGAGTCTGAGAGTCCTGTTTAGGCCCCATCTTTGGCCCTGTTTCTAGCCCCAAAACACAAGCCTCTAATGGCCCAGGGCAGCTCAGAGAAGTCAGGTAGGCTCTGGGACTGTTCCTGCCTTGGGGTAAGAGTGAGAAGGTTACACTCAGGTCCAGCTCACATCTCATCTACTCCCGGGGTGTCCAGGGTCAGGGGGGCAGTACAGCCGCAGGCCAGGCTGGCCCAATTCCTGGGCCAAGAGTGTCTCCAGTAGGGTTGGGGCAACACTAGGAAGCTTCCCCTTCTTCCTGCTCAGAGAAGCCCACTCCTTCTTTCCTCTGGCCCCAGGCTCAGCACTCCTCTGTTATCTCAAGTGTGGGCCTCGGGGTACCAGGGCAGGGATGGGAAGAAGTGGCTGAATTGGGATTTGAGTCCCAGGAGTGTTCCCCAATCATTGTGACAATCTCAAGCACCCTGTGTGTTTCTAGCAGTATCTTGGGGATCAGGAAGAACGAGGCCTGGGTGAGCCTGCTCCTCTTGAACCTCAGCTTATCTGGAAAAGGTGACAGTAATCCTTGTGATTAGCTTAGCTGCCATGGCACGCAGCTGGGCTCAGTAAATGTGCTTCCCTCGCTTTGGAAGAGGGTAGTGTGAGGCCAAACTGACTTTCTCAGCAGAGGGCCATGAAGCTCTCAGTCCTTGAGGCTCAGCTGTGAGGCAGGGACCCCCCCCCCCCACCTTCCCGCCCCCGCGCTGAGTCTCAGCTGGGACCTCAAGCACATCATTCATTCTTCTGTAGTGTTTTGTCCCTGCCCAAGCTCTTGGAAGACTCTGTGGGCTCTGTGTTTTGAAGCTTGTTGAAATTTGCAGACCTGACGATACACGGTATGAGGCCACAAGGGGGCAACAGTGCGCCATGGATGGCCTTGTCTTGCCAAAGGGGTGGTTTCTTCCTCCCTTGAGGATCTGCCTGCCAATCACCCAGCATCATGACACTGCCTAGCAGACTCCATGCCCGGCCAAACAATTTGGAAGGACAAACTGGAGGATATCCAAGGACCTGGGTCCAGTCTGCCTGCCACCCACAACTGTCTTGGCTGTGCATCCCTGGGCAGGTGTCCCCCTGCTCAAGTGCTTCAGTTTCCCCACATGTGAAGTGGAAACAGTGACACCAATCATGGAGGCCTGTCCTTCCTTCAAAGGGCTGGTTATGGAATCCAGTGAATCACCCAGGTAGAGGGAGAAGCGGATTAACTGTAGCGTCCAGCCGAATTGTAAAGTTTTGCTGGGGCTCCCAAGGATGCCCGGACACCCAGTGATCTCCATCAGCCCTCAGAGCCCCACTTTGTTTCTGTCCCCTTCCACACTACCAGCTTCCCCAGTGAGCCACACGATTGGCCAGCCAGCAGCACGGCCCGCCACTTACTGCCAACAACTTAGGGAGACAGAGCTGGGGAGTTGATACTTTCCTCCTCCCTAGCAGTGTGTGGCTGGGCCTCTTCTGCATAGTGAGGAAGCCACGTAGCGTGACCTGGGCAGACTCCCCATACTGGGGTTTCCTTAGTGTTACCCCTCGGAAACAGAAGACCTGAGATACCATCACTGCAGGCCTGTTCTTGTCCGTACTACCCTGGATGTGCTTGGTTTTGTCATCTGTGAAATGGGCATCCTCACTGGGTTCCTCCCCCAGGGTTGTTATGAGGACCAGCTGCAATGAGGGAAATACAAACATCCTGCAAGACTGTGGCCCTGGCTTGGTCTTAGAGTGGAGAAAAGAGAAGGGATTCCGAACCAAAAACGCTTCCTGGTGCCTGACCTGTCCTAGGGGTAAGCATTGCTGTCCCATTTTCCAGAGGAGGTGGCGGATTTGAATTTTCTAAGATGGCTGCCACGAGATCTACTGTCCCACGTTTTCTCCTTAAAGATGATGTTGGCACTTTCCCCTTGAATGAGGGTGAGCCTCTGATTCTGGCAGGAAGTGACACCATCTGATTTCTGAGGCCTGGCTGTAAACGGTGACACAGCTTGCTGCCTGGTCCACCTGGCTCATGCACCGTGGGGATCCAGCAGCTGTGCTGGGAGGAAGCCCAGACCACACAGAGAGGTGTCCTGGCTCTCTGAGGTCCCAGGTACGGCCAGCATGGGCCACCATGCGTAGGAGAGCTTGAGTGACAACTACACAGCTGAGCCTATCACCCCTAGAACTGTAAGAAAGAAACATTGCTGTTTTAAGGTAAGCTTTAGGGTGATCTGTCTTGTAACAGTCATTGGCCGTTGGATCGGAGGAGAGTATAGGGAGTCTGTGACATGATGACTGGATGGAGGGCTCAGCCGCTACGTAGCCGGCCAGGCCTTGAGTCTGTCTTTCTAACACCAAACCCTATCTTTGCCCTGACCCTGAACAGCTTCCTCTGGTTTCTGGGGGGGAAGGGGGGCTCTGACCCAGGAATTGTCCCTTGTACCTGCCCAGCCAGCAAAGGCCAGGCTGAAACCTTGCCAAGAGGTGCTCAGGGGCAGTCTGCAAGGACAGGCACACCCAGACACACACTGTGGTTTATTACACGCAGCGATAACCGTCTATACAGAGAAAGGAGGCAAGCATCTGGGCTGGGGATGACAGCTGGGAGCCCCTGTCAGAGGTGGGGGAGCCTCTCCTCAGAGCACGGTGGCTGGGGTTGCAGACCCCCTGCTCGGGCTGGCCGGGAATCCACCCACGCCTTCTTCATCTGCACAGCTCATCCAAAGGACCATTTCTGGCAGGCTGACCGGAGCTCTCCCGGGTGGGAGAGTTGGGGCAAGAGGAGACCCCAACTCTGAGCTGCGGGCCAGTCTCCTTGGGCTGGCAAAGTCCCATCATGACCCTCTTCTGGGTGCAGCAGCCACTCCAGTCTGGGACCCGCCGTCCTCCACCCTCGAGGATCGAGAGGCTCCTTGCAGCTGGGTCCACGGGTGGTGGTCTCCTCCGGGCCAGAGAGCACGTGTTCTCATGGCAGGCTAGCTTCCTGAGGCCCACTGAGCTTGGTGGGAGTGGGGGTGCAGCATGCTCCCCAAAGCTTGCAGCATCCAGCTGCAAGTGCTGGGCAGAAATCTTGTCCTGTCCCGGTGAAGCCAAGGCCCAGAGGGGCCCCAAGGGGCGGGCAGCTGGCTGTGGCCAAGTCCAGAGGCCAGAGAAGCTGGGGCAGCTGTGTTTGTCATCCAAGCCCCGGACCTTTCTGGATGGGGTGGGCCCCAGGGCTCCAGAACCTCAGTGGACAGTCTCTCTGCTAATCAGGTGGCTGAGGGCCCAACCCAGCATCTCTGCAGCCCCTCCTGAGCCAGGCACTTTCACCTTCGTCTCCTTCTCGGGAGAGCCAAGTCCCACGGCTGCCCCTTGGGTACACAATTACCCTGGACCGGCCCGTCCCCTTTCCTGCCAGCTCCACGTGCTGATTGTTCCAGGGCTAGGCCAGGCCATGCTCTTAAATGCGACAAGGCCGCAGGTGGTGCATCCCGTGAAAAAAAGATCAATATATTACTGTTCTGTTTTTACAAAAATTAAAAACGTCCACACGCATCTGTACAGGTTGTGAGCTGGGTGCGGGGGTCACTGGAAGAGGAGGGAGAGACTGAAGGTGAGGAGGGAGGCCCTGCCCTGATCTGAGCACCCTGTCCTGCCCATTTCTTCTAGAACGGGCATGCCCCCAATCCTCTCATGCCCAGCTCTTGGCTTTCACCCCCTCTCAGTGGGGCAGTTTGGGCAAAGTCCCAGGGGGGTGCAGATGGCTTTGCGCTGGCTGGGCCAGGTGCTGGGCGAGCCCCGACTGACCGACAGGGTGGACTAGTCACCTGGGACCACAGCCCCATGCCTGGGGCCACACGATGGGAGAGTCAGAGCTGGGGTCGTGTCATCCCAGGGAAACCTGGCTATTCAGTCACTGTGTGGGGAACCGCGGACACCCAGCCCCTGGGGTCTCCCCCACCCCCACCGCCGCCCTCCTCACAGCCTGTCCTAGAGACTCCTCCCTGCAAGGTACCTTATGCCAGCAGCCAGGCACGGGCAGCCCATCAGGGCCCTGGAAAAGAAAAACGTTTCAGTGGGGATGGGGGTGGGGGACTTGATCAGCTCCCTACACACTGTACACCCTTGCCCCGTGTGTAGGGAGGCAGAGCTGAGGGAGCTGCCACATGAGGCCACTGGACCCCACTGAGGCAGGGCCCGAACGCCTGTCCACCTGGGTAGTCAGGTCACAAGACATGAGGGCCTCTCACTGGGCTTGTCCCGAGTGCGCCCCCATGGGGCTTGGTTTGTTGGGACACTAGAGCAGGGACAGAACCAGGGCACTGTGGAGTATCAGGTACTGTGCTGGAATCTGCCGGCCAGGAGATACCGAGGGGCTTCATGGCTTCCTGCCCGCAGCCATGATGGTGGCTCTGGCCCCTTACACTGGGGGGGCCTGAGAGCTCTCAGGAGTTTCTCCAAGAGTGTTTTGAAGGGCAGTCCAGGAAGCGGGATCCCCCTCTGGCCTGTCCTGGTCCTTGTGTCTGGATCTGGGTGGCAGGGCAGAATGAGGTTGTCAGGGTAGAAACCGGGGTGGGGAATGGGGGTTGTCTGGGGGTGCCAGCATGCCAATGCCAGCCCAGCACTCAGACACAAGGTGGGGTGGGGAAGGTTTCTAGGGCGGCCTGGAGGGTAAGGGAGCTGGGGAGGGACCCATCAGGCAGCCTAGAGTCCTTGGGGAACCCCGGGGGGAAAATTCTTCATTCCAGAGGCACACACGGGAACACATTCCATGGAGCTGCCAGACATCTACCAGGGTCACGGGCTGGGGCCCACAGGGAAGTGGGGGGGAGGGGCAGGAAGGAAAGGAAGGCAGGAGAGAGGAGGGGGTAGAACAGTGGGCACAGGTGCCCGGAATGCACAGCACAGCACACAGCAGGCCAGACCGCATACCACAGGGCAGGGCCCGCTGCCCCTCGCCAGGCCCCTGGAGCCCGGTGCCCCTCGCTGGCCTCCACATTTAAGGTTCTCCTGTTTCAAAGACAAAGGCTGAATGACCCGGAGGGAAGTCTTGGCCCCGGGCCTGGAGTTGCGAGGCTGGGCCACCGCGTCTCTCCTCTGTCCCTGCACTTTTTGAATACGGTCACCACCCTCCTATTTCTCTCAGTGACTCCCCAAGACCACCTAGTGGCCCTAGAGGCAGGGCCTAGTACCCCCACTGCTTGGATGAGGAGACTGAGGAACCAGAGGGCTGGTGTGACTCACGGGCAGTCAGAGGACTGGGCATCTGGGGTCCCTCACCCTGATCTCCCTTTGAAAGGCAGCCAGCACCCCTCATGGCCGGGTGGCCAGGTATGAACATCTGCTCAGTCTTAGTGTGGAAGGTCCCTGTTTTCCCTTTCCTGTCTTTTGTGAGCTCCATGGAAGAGTGTGACGTGTGGACCCTTCCAGCCTTCCGGGGAGGGGAGTGAACTGTGGTAATTTCTGGCCTGCAGTCCAGTGGGCCTCAGGGGCTGACGTGAGAGAGAAGGAAAGGAGGAAGGTGTGGGGAGCAGGGAGGGACTTTGGGGCATGCAGAGGGGGTGCAGGGGCCGCATGGGGCCACCCATACCAGCAAGGGACACCCACCCAGAGAGGTGAGGGTGTCCTAATCCTCTGTAGCGCCAAGGAAGCTGAAAAGAGATGGGCAGTGACCCTGGCAAACACTGAGGCACGCTCAGGGTGGGGAGTCAGGACCAGAATGAGAGAGGTGCCTCCATGATGGCAGTGACAGCTGCAGTGGTCTCTGGGGCTTGCGAGTGAGCTCTGAGGACAGGGAAGACGTTGGCCTGACCCTGGCCTGAGGCGGCAAAGACCTGGGTTGGGGCTCCCATTCTGCCCCGACACGTACCACGGGACACGGCTGGTCCAGGCCTGGAGGTCCCGGCTCACCCTTCTGGCCCTTCACACCTTTCCGGCCCGGGACTCCTCGCTCCCCCTGCACAAGGAAGGAGATGGGTGTGTGGCCAAGGCTGCCAGGTTCAGGACCCCTCCTCCGCCTCTCAGAGGGATGGGCCTCCAGCTGGCAGCCACCCCTGCCCTGCTGCGCCCCCATCCCAGCCTCCACCGACCCCCACCTTCTCTCCACGTTCGCTCCGGTCACCTTTCTCTCCTCGGGGTCCAGGGAAACCCTGGAAAAAGGAATAAAATGAGGTTTTAGATTTGGTCCTGTATCTGTTCATCTCTGTGCCTCCATCACTGCCCCTTCCCCATGCAAATTTGTGGTACCCGCTGGCCCCACTCAACTCCTCGGTGACACGTATGTTTGGCATGAGGCTGATTTCAAGAAAAGCGTACATTCAGGACGCTAGCACTGCTTCCTCCAAAAGAGAACACTGGCGGTGTCTCTGGACAGAAGCCCTCAGGCAGAGGGCTTTCTCTCGCACGTCACTGTCACATGCTGCTGGCACTGGCCCTAGCTTGGCTAGGGACAGAGACCCAGGAAACTTGTGGAAGTTTATGTCACTATCTTTGGTGGACTCAGAAATGGTGACCTTTGTTGAGCCTTTGGCTTAATCTCTTACCCACCCATTCATCCATCTGTCCATCCACCCATTCAACCAACATTTTTAAAAAACTTAAAAAAAAAATTTTTTTTTAATGTTTATTTTTGAGACAGAGAGAGACAGAGCATGAATGGGGGAGGGTCAGAGAGAGAGGGAGACACAGAATCGGAAGCAGGCTCCAGGCAAAAACTTTTTAAAAGTTTTTATTTATTTTGAGAAAGAGCACAGGCAGGGGAGGGGCAGAGAAAGAGGGAGAGAGAGAATCCCAAGCAGGCTCCACACCGTCAGTGGAGCCCGATGTGGAGCTCGAACTCACGAACCGTGAGATTAGGACCTGAGCCAAAACCAAGAGTCAGAGGCTTAACCAACTGAGCCACCCATGTGCCCCTGCAATCGACATTTCTAAGCATCCACTAGGAACTGGGCTGTGGGCTGGATACTGAGGACAGAGAAACAGATTTGATGTGTCCCCCCTCCCCCTTTATTTTCTGTGTCTTATGTTTTGACATCTTAAAAATTTTGCTGGCTAGGAAGAGGCTGCCCCTCCCTCATGTTGAGTTTTGGAAACAGCAAAGGGCTGGTGTGGGGCACACCTTTTATGTGTAAATTGAAAATCCCGAAATCACTCCCTTTATCTGCCTCTCACACAGCAAGCTGAAATCATCCCAAGGCCCAAAATCATCCCAAGGGCAGGTAGCAGGAAACTAGGGACCACCCCTGCAGCCCGGAGCCTGCCCAGATTATTCATACTAACTAATCCTCAAGTGTCTCTCCTGCTCTGTCTTGCCTTTCCCAAGGAAGCCCCAGTAAAAGCTCTGGCTTAAGCTGCCCCCCACTCCCTTCTACCTCTGGATCAAACCTGGTGCTTCCCCATGTGGCCCTGCCTAGTGAGTGAGCCCTTCCCTTGGGAAACATAAGTAACATATTTTTCTTCCAATGGCATTGGCCAAACTGTGTCAGTCACCTCCACAAATTAAAACCCTGCAGTTACAAATGTGACACTTCCCTCACAGTCTAACATGGCAGGCAAGAGGATATAGAAGATGATGGTCTATGCTCAGTGACACAGGATGAACCAGATGCCATGAGGTCCGAGGGAGAGGGGCTGTTCTATCCAGGTGTGAGGTCAGGGAAGGCTTCTGAGCACACTCCCCATGTCTGCTGGGCCTGGTGGAGTGGGCGCAGGGCCAGAGGCTTGCCAGGTAGAGCCGGTGGGCTCTGAGCTCAGCTCCAGGCCTCCCAGAAGGCAGCTGTGGCCACACTGCTGGTGGCCCGGTTTCTTTAGCTCCACTACCTCCCTGACAGAGCCTGAACTGGATTCAGCATTGGTGTCTTCTCTGGACCCTTTTCATGGATGGAGCATCATCTTCCCAATCAGAAATTCTGTGTCTACACTTGCTCTCCCAGGTGACATTCTCTCCTTAAAGCCTAGGGTGGACACCAGAGTCCGTGCAGCCCTACATCTGGTCACCATTGCCCTTGCAAGAGCCACCTGATTTTCCTGGGAGCCACCCTCCCTTTTTATAACCCACTGACTCCACTCCCAGCTCCAGGAGGGAGGATGTGACCAGGGCTGGCCAATCAGGGTGCTGCATTTCTCATGGCAAGTCATGTTTCAGCATTGACCCAACTGGGGCCAGAGAGAGGTGATGAGACTTTTCTAAAAGAATACAGAGTGAGGCAAATGGTCTTTCTCCAGGGTTTGGGGCTATTGCCTCCACCTCATTACCACATGTAACTTGAAATGACACCCCAACAGAGAAAGCACAGACGGGAGGACGAGAAGGTGGGTTGTGTGGATCCATGCACTGTCCCTCTGGATTTTTTTTAAATTTTAGAGAGACAGTGTGCACAAGTGGGGGCGAGGGGCAGAGGGAGAAAGAGAGACACAGAGAGAGAATTCCAAGCAGGCTCCATGCTCAGTGTGGAGCCCCAGGTGGGGCTTGATCCCACGACCCTGGGATCATGACCTGAGCCGAGATCAAGAGTCAGACACACAACTGACTGAGCCATGCAGGCACCCTTGGATTTTTCAATTAGTAATCAGTTTAAGCCAGTTAAATATTTTTTAATGTTTATTTTTGAGAGACAGAATGCAAGCAGGGGAGGGGCAGAAAGAGAGAGGGAGACACAGAAGCTGAAGCAGGCTCTAGGCTCAGAGATGTCAGCACAGAGCCCGACATGGGGCTCGAACTCACGGACCACGAGATCATGACCTGAGCTGAAGTCGGACACTTAACTGACTGAGCCACCCAGGCATCCCAGTGTAAGCCAGTTTAAACTGTTTTCTGTTGTTGGCTAAAGATCCAATCAACCTCGAGCTAATACTTCCTCTCCTTCCCTCAGTAATGTCTAGCTGAAGCTTCAGCATCTCTCACTAGGATATTGCAACAGTGCAATTTTTAAATGACACAGAATGACACAGGATGACACAGAATCCAAAGCAGGCTCCAGGCTGTCAGCACAGAGCCTGATGCATGACTTGAACCCACAAACTGCAAGATCATGACCTGAGCTGAAGTCGAAAGCTCACCAGACTGAGCCACTCAGGCGCCCCAATGCATCATCCTTCTATCCATTTATCCATCACCCATCCATCTGTCATCCATATATCCAACATCCATCCACCTATCACCCATCCATCTGTCCATCTGTCCATCCACTATCATCCATATATCCATCATCAATCCATCGGTCCATCCACCCATCATCCACCCATCAAGTACCTACTCTGGGCTATGAACTAGACTTGGCATTGAGGACACAGGGGGAACTTGGAGTTTCAACCCTGGAGAAGGGGGTCACATCCAAGTTGCAGATCAGGTGACTGTATGGCCAGCACGGGGTCAGAAGCTACACACAAGAAGAGCCTGATTACAGGGAATGATGAGATACTTACATCCAGGCCCGGCTCCCCGGGTCTTCCCTGAGGAGAGACAAAGAAAGATGTGAGGGGGCTGGGGAGGGGGTGCCGGGAGCACTAATGGCTGGGATGTGCAGCCTTGTGAATTGTCCTCAAGCCCGATTTCTGGCCTCGGGACAGTGTGGCGTCAGGGGTTGAGCCACCAAGGCCGAGCGACACAACAAACATGTGGCCATACTTGGGGGGCGTTAAAGGAGGGTGGTTACCTTCTCTCCTTTGGTTCCTGGCAGTCCAATAAGGCCCGGCGGGCCAGCTGGCCCCTGGGTGGAAAAGGAATGGGTCAAGAAGCATGACAGTTATAGGAATTAGCAGCCTGGAAGGATGGACAAGGCTCATGACACTCACAGGCAGGCCGCTGGGGCCTCTCTCTCCTGACACACCCTTCTCTCCCTTTGCTCCGTCCAAGCCCTGCAAGCCAAGAGGAGACAGCAGTCAGTGGGGAGGGGTCAGGCAGACAGCAGGACAGGAAAGCTTGGGGCCTCAGTGACAGGCGGGGATGCAGGGCAGAGGGACAGACTTCAGGCTCTCAGGGACTTGACCCCAGCTTCCTTCCAGAGCACATAATCGGAATGAACTATGAGTGTGTGCACTTTACCTTTCCCCACCCACGGGTCATCACAGGAGATTGTTGCAGTCACACCCATTTCACAGATGAGAAAAGAGAGGCAAGAGAGAGGGGCAGGGACGGGCCCAGCCACACAGACAAGAAGCAGCAGAGCTGAGGACCAGTCGGGTTTCTGAGCCCCAGCCTTGGACCTTGTCCCTAACAGAAGCTGCCTCTTCTAAACACGATCTGGGGAGGCCTTTGGGACAAAACAGAACCAGAAGCAGCCCATCTGGTCGGCCACATGCTTGGCCCCACTCAGCTGGTGGGAATCATGACCAAGTCCCGCTGGCCTCTGGGCTGGGGGAATGGAGAGGTAGTCTCTCCCCCAGGGTGCATGAGAGAGAAGCCAGGCACGGCAAACAGGGAGGCCAGCTGGCCTCCTCCAGGCAGGGCACGTGGGCAGGCCACATTCACGGTTTTAATTTAAGAGCAGAGGACATGACATTATGTAATACACATGACGCCCAAGACTTCATGTCCAGGCTGGGGGCAGTTAAGACGGATGTGTGCATGAGGCAGCAGACTAGTGCTTGGGCAGGGGGACAGAGCCCCAGTGGGGGGCAGGGGACGCTGGCTCCAAGGACATCAGGGAGGTTGTACTCCAGGGGATTCTGAACATTCAGGCCCTGGGATAATGCGGAGCTGGTCTGGAGCCCAGTGTGGGGCCCTCGCTGCCCATTAGCAAGGCTTTCTGGAACTGTCCAGGCTGTGGGTCTGAAGTGAGTAGGGGGGTTTCCACCCATGCCCCATAACTCACCTTGGGACCCTGGATTCCCTGAAGGCCCTGGAGGAGGAGAGAGCAAATCAGAAAGGCCATCGGGCTGGGTCCAGTGCTCGGAGCCAGGTTCCTCTTACAGTGGGTCGCAAAGGCTCATGGGCCACTCACTGGTCTCCATGGCCCTGACCTCTGTGGCCTCCCAAGCCCAGACCCAGGCTCTGCCGTATTGCTTAATGTGGCCCCTTCCCCACCGAGAAATCCCGTCATCCCCTGGGCCACAGCTCTAGGCCTGGGTTCACCACCCTCTGCATGTCCCAGCTACTTTAAGCCAAATGCTCTTACCATGGGGCCTGGGGGACCAGGGGGGCCTGGGGGCCCTGGCTCCACTATGATCTGAGCCTAGGAAGCAGTCAGAGGTGGATTAGTCACCACCACCCCTCCCCCCGTCATATGTCACCCACCCATACTTGAACATATTGGATGAGCACTCCTGGGGGTGCTGGGCCCTGAGCCACTGGGCCGAGTCTCCTTCCTGCCCCCAGAAGGGCACACTGCCTAGTGGGGAGCCAAGGGGCTGGCCTTTGGGTTCTCAGAGGGGCCTCAGTTGGAGGACACAGCCGAGGCTCCCCCTCCCCCTCCCTCGCTGCCCTTTGGTTGGCTCAGGCCAGGTGGCCTTTCTGTCCCAAGGTTTGGGGCCGCAGCCGGTCTAAGCTAGGACCCTGGTCCTCAACAGCCCCCTTACCAGGCTCTCCCGTAGGTTGTCAGATGCCGACTCTCCCTTCTCCCCCTTGGGGCCGTCGGCGCCCTGCAGGACAGGATGGCCTTCAGCCCTTTCCGTCCATCATCAAAATCCCCACCATGGTGGTCAGCACTTCCCCTGCCTTCCCCATGAGGCCTCCAGCCTCAGCAGTGAGTTGGCCTTTGTAGCTTGAAGTATTTTCCCTGAATCAGTGACACGCTCCGGATGCCCAGCACAGGGGGTTTGGGGAGAGCACATTGATAGTGGTATAAATTGTGGGCTCTGGAAGCAAAGACCCGGGTTCAAACCTGGTACCACCTCTCTAGCTGAGGGAGCCTCATGGATGGACACCAGACGTGAAGAGGTGGCATCTGGGGGCTGCTTGAACCCCAAACTCTTCCAGTCCAGCCACTATGACGGTGATAGATAGTGGGCATTTATCACCCGCCAGCCACCCTTCTCAGGCCTGTCGTGCATGCCCTCACAAGTGGGAGATTATCACCCCCATTTTGGAGGTGAGGAAATGGAGGCCCAGGGGGCTTAGGATGCTCGTGCAGGGTTCCAGAGTCAGCAGGAGACAGAGCCGGATGCGAACTTGAGGGGTCAGCGTGTGTGACCTAACCACCCGCCAGCTGGGCTCCACCTTTGCGGAGGCCTCGGGAAGCAGGCGGTAAGTCATTATATGGAGGAGGAGATGGGGCTCAGAGGGTCTGAGCAGCATGGACTGTCAGAGCTTCCTTTCAAAGGCTTGGTGACCCTGGGCTGGGGGTGGTGGTGGTGGTGCTGGCAGGGCCCCAGCTGCCCCCCTCCCGCCCCTGTAGCTGCTGTGGTGGGCATGCACCTGCCTTAGAGCCCCACGTGGGCAAAGAGGGGGGACCCAGCCACACCTACCGGGAGGCCCGACAGGCCCATCTCGCCTGCCTCCCCTTTGGGTCCGGCCGGCCCCACCTCTCCTGGGTCACCTTTAGCTCCTTTGGGACCCTGTGAGCCACAAGAACAAGGGGTTGGTGAGGCTAGCAGGCTCCCTTCCCCACCCCAGCGGGTTCCCAGAGCTTAGTCCTGGCCAGGCCAGACCACCACTTCTTTATTCTGGGCCCCTGGCCCAGGTAAGTGCAATGAGGAGCCAGAATGAAGACGGGGTGCAGGGTGGGCCAGTGCGTGGAGAGGTGGGGTTCGGGGGACTGCGCAGCCCCTGAGGGGGCACTTATGGGGCTTGGGGTCAACCCTGAGCTTACATCTCAGAAGCTGGTGGTGGGAGCCCCCAAACCCCCCGTACAACCCATCATCCACTCAGTGCCCCTTCTGGCCACTCATTCCCTCTCTCAACCAATCACATACTGTCCAAGGTGGGCACACTAGGGACCCAGCACTAAAGACACTCCCGGAGATGCCCCTGGCACTGTGGTGTGTCAGTAGGATCACACGCAGATGTACACTTACAGGGACACTAAGAGTACTGATAGCAATGGTAACGACATTAGCTACCACTCGAAGACTCTGCTACGTTGTGCCAGGCACCCACCCCGCTCTGTTTTCCACACACAGAATTAGTTACTTCTCACAGCTGTTACCACCCTCACCTCCGGGCAAGGAACCGAACCGAGGCTGCTGGAAAATGAGCAGCTTGCCTGAGGCCTAAGGGCAGACTCAGGACATGCACACAGGCAGCACACTCTGTAATGTGGCCCCTCTCTAGCTCTGTACACACACACACACATACACACGCACGCACACACACATGCACACGTGCATTCATGCACACATGGACGCACACACACATAACATGCACGAACACAGGCACACACGAAGCCCAACACTAGGCACCAGCATTGCCAACCAAATAAAAAGGCCCAGAGACCTTCTCTCCATCGATTCCCGGGGCACCAGGCAGTCCCAGCTCGCCCTAGGAGGGAATAGAAAGCAAGGGGGGTTACAGTGTCCTGTGGTCCTGGAGAGGGACTTATGGCTGGGCTGCCCCCCCACCCCCCGCCGCCGGTGCAGCACAGTGTCCCTGGGTCGGGTCCCTGGAGTTAGTCAGGTCCAGGATGGTGGCCACTGGGTGCCCGGCCGCGTGCCAGGCATTGCCCCCCTGCTCTTCTCGTTTCCTCAGCTCCAATGAGCAGATACAGCCCAGGGCTATAATCTATAGTCTGGGAGGTTACAGGTTTGGAAACTGAGGGTCAGAGGATTAAATGACTCATTCCAGGCCACATAGCCCAGGCTGGGACCAGATCTTGCCTGATTTCCAAGTCTTAGGCTCTTTCTCCTGCGCTGACTAAGCAGGGTGTAAATGATGTGTACAGGCTATGTAATCTATGGGATTTGGGGATGTCTCCAGGGTTTACATATGTGAATGAGGCTTCCCGGGGAGGAGCTAGGGCTGGGAGGAAGGCGGCCAGCTTGGTTAGGAAGGAGCAGGGCCGCTTTCTCTGAGTCCCTAGAAGCCAGGCTGGGATGCCAGGAGAGAAGCAGAGTGAGCATGGCAGAGAGGAGAGGGGAGGTGGGTGCTGGAGATAAGGGGCTCGGGGTGAGGCCACACAACTGCCCGTGAACTGACCTTGGCTCCGGGGATCCCTGGTGGCCCTGGGGGCCCCTGTGGCCCGGGAGGACCCTGTATGTGAAAGTCAAGCCGGTCAGTGTTCAGGCAAAGTGTCCCCCTTGTTGCTAGCTCACCCCTTCCACCCCGGGGATCAGGGCTGTGTCCGGCTGGTCTGTAGGAGGGTCAAGGACCCTCACAGCCTGCTTCCCACCCTGTCAGGTCAGGCCCTCTTGTCTTGCGAGGGGGCAGGGAGCTGGCACAGGCACTGGGTGAGATACCACAGTGTCTACTGCCACAGAGGGTCCAGAATCCCTCTGCCTTCAGAGCTAATATCCCCCAAAGACAGATTTCTTCACAACACTCCCCTGCTCAAGATCCTGCAAGAGCTCCCTGTTGCCCCTTGAAGCAAGCATAAATCCCCCGCTGGCATTCAAGGCTGGCCAAAAACTGTATCCCTCACAGTGGTCCAGCACTGCCCTCTCTGCCCCTCCCATGAGTCCTGGGCCTCACGGGCAGGGGATGGTGTCTCTAGGTCTGACCCTGCTCCCCAGCTCCCGCTCCCACCCAGGCTTCCCACAGGCTGCCTGCCCACCATGGCTCATCTGTCACCTTCCAGAGGCACCCTGCCCAGCCCCTCACCCCAGCAACCTGTCCCCTTCTTGCTGGCACCTTTGTTGAGACATCTCTGGTCTTCCTATCCTCCTCTATTCCACCCACCCAGGCCCAGAGCCCACCCCCACCCCACTGTGGCCTCCCTGCCTCCAGCTGCCCCCCGTCCACACTTTGATTCACCTTCCACACAATTCCCCGGCTAGCCTGCTCACAATATGTATTTTTTAAAGTTTTTTTTTGGGGCGCCTGGGTGGCGCAGTCGGTTAAGCGTCCGACTTCAGCTCAGGTCACGATCTCGCGGTCCGTGAGTTCGAGCCCCGCGTCGGGCTCTGGGCTGATGGCTCGGAGCCTGGAGCCTGTTTCCGATTCTGTGTCTCCCTCTCTCTCTGCCCCTCCCCTGTTCATGCTCTGTCTCTCTCTGTCTCAAAAATAAATAAATGTTAAAAAAAAAAAATTTAAAGTTTTTTTTTTTAGTGTTTATTTATTTTTGATAGAGAGCACAAGTGGGGGAGGAGCCGAGAGAAAGAGGGAGACAAAGGATCGGAAGCAGGCTCTGTGCCAACAGCAGTGAGCCCGACATGGGGCTCGAACCCACGAACCGTGAGATCATGACCAGAGCCGAAGTTGGATGCTCAACCAACGGAGCCACCCAGGCGCCCCCTGCCCCCATAATATGTATTTTTAATATCACGTCTCTGCTCAAGAACCAACTGTGGCAGCCTGTGCCCATCAGCTGGAGGCATCATTCCAGCCTGGCATCCAAAATCTACTTCCTGCCTCCCTATACTCAGGTTGCTTCTCCAAGCGGGGCTGGGGCACACCATGCCCATGTGTGCCCTTGGCCTGCAACACACCATGCAGGCCTGGGGCCGGCCACTTGAACTTCAGCTTGAACTTCCCTGAGGCCCGTGGGAGATAACTGGAATGGGGCTCAGGTAGGGTCAGGTGCCGAGGCCCCATGTGGTCTCTGATGACTGTCCCTCCCCTCCCCCTCCCTAGCATCCCTCCCTGGGAGCCGTGAGCAGCTAGCACCCAACCTCTCTCTCCACTGGTGATGGCCCTCAGTTGGTCTGGCCCCAGACAGGGCTCAGAGGCCCCAGGCATCTCCCGAAGCTCCTTGAAGCAGGCTGTGCCATTGTCAACCTCTACTGACAGCTCTTAGAAGACCTAGCCCTCTGGCCTGGGTTCCCTGGGAAGCCTGCTGAGACTGGACATCAGGAAATGATTTGCTTCCTGCCCCTGAGTGGGGAGCTTCCCTTTTTTGCTTTGGCCACCGGGGAGCTGGGGGCCACATAATCCACGTTCCCAGCAGCTCTTAGCATCGGGTGGGTCTCAGCATAGCACTGATTTCCTTATCGGGTCCACCTGGTGGAGTTGGGGGTCTTTGTGCCAAGCTGCCCTTGGTTCTTTGTGTAAGGAAGTGCAGGATTGGGGCGCCTGGGCAACTCATTCGGTGAAGTGTCTGACTCTTGGTTTCCACTCAGGTCATGATCTCATGGTTTGTGAGATCGAGCCCTGTGTCGGGCTCTGTGCTGACAGCCTGGAGCCTGCTTAGGATTCTCTCTCTCCCTCTCTTTCTCTGCCCCTTTCCTGCTTGTGCTCCCTCTCTCTCTGTCTCAAAATAAATAAATAAACAAACATTAAAAAAAGAGTGCAAGATTAACATGAAAAGTATGTGGTTGTCCCCTCAGGAAATGAACAACAGGGGTGTATCCTGGCCCTGCCAGGAACCTACCTTCAGGGCATCCAAGATCCTGCCATCGTAGTCAATCACCACTGTGTCTCCTTGCTCACCCTTGAGGCCCGGGGGACCCTAAGGCAGGAGGAAGAGTAAGAATTTCAGGGAAGGGCCGCGGTTTTCAGGTCTGTGTCTCAGCCAGAGAACCTGGCCTGCATGACGGTCCGTGTAACTTGAGCTGTAACCTGGTGGGACCCCCGCAAGCCCACACTCCAGAATCTACTTGGGCACTGGGACCCCGTTCACTGGCAAAATGCTCCGGGGGCCCAGGCAGTGGGCATCAGGGAGGGAAGGGGGCTCTGAAGCAATGAGGGAACATGCCCCTGCCTGGTCCGGCTGCAATTCAGGTGTGAATTGAAGTCCACTGAGGCCTTATCTTGGAGTTCTCCAGGGAAAACAGAAAGTCTAATTTTGATGGGAAGTTCTTCAGATTTTTAAAAAATGTTTATTTATTTATTTTGAGAGAGAGAGAGAGAATGAGCAGGGAAGGAGCAGGGAGAGAGAGAATCCCAAGAAGGCTCTGTGCTTTCAGCACAAGAGCCCGACATGGGGTTTGATCTCCCAAATGACGAGATCGTAACCTGAGCCGAGATCAAGTCTGACGCTTAACCGACTGAGCCACCCAGGTGCCCCAGGTTCTTCAGATTTTTAGATGTTGGCAAACAAGCAAAAATAAACACACTCCCCAAACCCCCAAACGCTACGACGACCAATATGAAATGTGCCAGCTGGATCTTACCCTTGGATCTTGCCCTGGGGCCTCCGTTTCCCTGCCTCTGACGGAGGCTGCACGCACCATGCACTAGTAACCAGCACACGGACGCCCAGGCTTACATGCTCCTGCATGGACACGACGGTCCTGCCCTGACTCTCTGAACCTCCCTCCATCCCAGGCTGCCCTCTGCTGGCAACACTCTGGTCAGGCCTGGGGCTAGCCCCCTGCAGAGGGCGGAGACATCCAGGTCAGGGCCTCATTTGCCAGCTACCCTCACGGTCATGGCCTGTAGGGAACTGTATGGTTCACACAGAATCCCACGCTCAGCGCCTAATCCAGCCCGGCCACCTGCATGACCAGGCTGTGCACCTGGCCTTGTTTTGTGGAGAAAAGCAGCCTCCAGGAGCATGAGGGAACGTGATGGCCGGAAGCCACAGAGCAGAGGACAGGACTCTGGATGTCAACCTAAAGGTGGGTTGATAGGGGCTGGTTACAAACGATCTGAGACCAGCCCTGCTTCTGGAGATGGTGACGAACCTTAAGCCTGAGCCTCAATGTGGGGCAAGGCACCCCCGCAGGGGTAAGGTAACGCCACAGGGGCAGATAGAAGGTCGATGCTTAACTATGAGAAGAAAAGACTCTAGGAGGACAAACACTCTCACGTGGGGAGGACTTGTTTTCACACATCCATAAGTGAACCATTGAGGGGCACCTGGGTGGCTCGGTTAAGTGCCTGCCTCTTGGTTTCGGCTCAGGTCATGATCTCGAGGTTCGTTGAGTCCGAGCCTGGCATCAGGCTCCACACTGCACAGAGCCTGCTTGGGATTCTCTCTCTCCCTCTCTCTCTCTACCCCCACCCTCTCCCCACTCTCTCTGTCTCTCTCAAAATAAATAAATAATCTTAAAAAATAAAAAAAAAAAAAAACGCTAATGAATTATCAAAAAAAAAAAAAAGACTCCCATTTTCTGGAGCTCCTCTGGGGTCGTCTGGGGGACAGGGGCTTCTGAAGAACCCGGGCCCCTGGGTCCTCTCAGTGTGGCCAGAGGGGAGACTGCTTACCCGCAGCCCTGTGGCTCCATCGGCACCTTGCTGGCCAGGCTCTCCCTGTGGAGACACGAGGTTGTGGCCGTGTATGCATGGCTGCCCCACGCCCCCTCCAGTCTTCTCTTCACCAAAAAGCGCAGGGCTCACATGCTGGGGCCATAAGGGACTAATTTTTGTGACTGGCACTCCAGGAACAGGGCTCATGGAAGGAGCACCTATGGGACCCTCCTCTGGCCCCACGGTGTGGAGAGATGGGCCACTGAGGGAGGGCTACAAGATGACAGCCACAAAGCTGAGCTCGGTGGAGGCCTTGTCACTCACCCAGACCCACTGGCCACCCAGGCCCCAGGCCGGCCTCTGACAGCCTGAGGAATGAGACACTGGGACCCAAGCCCTCCCGGGACTCCCCACTTCAAAGGGCAAATTGGAGGTGAAGCCACAGGGAGGTGTCCCCATGATGGGGACACTGGTCTGAGCCGCGCACTGTAAGGCACCTTTGGCCCTGGGGCGCCGTCCACACCGTTTTCTCCTGGAGGCCCCACACTCCCTGGCTCGCCCTGCAACAGAAACATTTCGCAGCGAGTGAGCACCAGGGGCCGGCGTGGGGCTACCTGGGCCTGCTGGCTTTCAGGGGCTCCTGGGGAACGTGCCTGAGCCCCCCTGGGGTTGAGGGGAGATGGGCCTCAGGACTCTCCCCAGCCCTGGGGACTCCAGACCATGGCCAACTTCTCTGGTCTGGGTCTTGGTGCAAGGTTAGGGCAGCTCAGGGGCTCAAGAGACATTTTGGAGGCTGACTGGCCATCTCTATGGTTTGGGAGAGCAAGGATGATACCCTGTTCCTAGCCTGGGGACAGGATAGAGTAGGGGCCACCTGAGATGGGAACTAGGAGGGCCTGAGGGTGTGAGGGAGGCAAATGACCGGATGGGATGCCCCGCCTGGTGCAAGTGGGGCCCAGGGCCTTCCTGTTGCCTCTCTGGCTTGCCCCGGGCATCAGCACATGCCCCCCCCATTGGAAAGGGCCAGCCAGGGGCCTCACCAGGCAGAGGGGACGCAAGGGGCCTTCTGGGGGGAGGCACATGTACCTACCTTGGGCCCTGGGGGTCCAGGGAGCCCTGGCTGGCTTGGCGTCCCGTCATCTCCCTGTGGAGAGAGAGGCCGAGGCTGCAGCCCTCAGGCCGGGCATACCGGCTTTGGACGTCTCCCCCACCCTGTGCTCCCCAGCACACCAGTCCTCTGCTGGCACCAACACTGGTCACACTGGGTCAGGACAGGGGTGGGGCAGGTCCCCCAGGGCCAGCCCAGAGCGTGTGTCAGCAGGTGTGTGCAGAAGGAAGGCGGATGGGCAGGTGGAGGAGAGAGGGATTTGTTCCTTTAGTCAACAAATGTCATGGGGCCCCTGGATGTCTCGGTTGAGCTTCTGACTCTTGATTTCGGCTCAGGTCATGATCCCATGGTTTGGGGGATCAAGTCCCGCATCAGGCTCTGCACCGACAGCATGGAGCCTGCTTGAGACTCTCTCTCTACCTCTCTCTCAAAATAAATAAACTTTAAAAACAAACAAACAAACAAATATCTTATGAGCACTCTCTGTGCAGATAGGGTCCCCGCTCAATGGGTGACAGGGGTTGAGGACAAAGAAATATCCAGATAAGCACATAGCACCATGGCAGGAGGTGGAAGCAGTGGTGGAAAGGGAATGTAAGAGGGTGGCAGGATGAAGGGGCTTGGAGGAACGGTCTCCTGGGGGAGGGGACAGCTGTTTGGAGACTTGGCCTGGGAACAGGTGGGGAAAGATCATTCCAGGTCAATGGTTCCCAAACTTGAGTGCATGTTCACCCTGTTGAACAGACGGGGTCTAAAAGTTCTGGTCACCAAATCTGATGGGGGTGGGGTGTGTCCACACCACCAAGCCATTCTCCGACACCAGCCAGGTGTCCTGCAATTCAGCCTAATTCTGATACGTGTCTACCAATTTCGAGAGTGTCAGATGGCACCAGTTAAGGGCCCAGTCCTCCAGGACTCTCCCACTGGCTGTCCCCAACCTGCACACTCCAGGCACCAGGAGTAAGCCTGTTGCCACTTTTACTTCTCATCAACTGGCCATAGAGTGAAGATTCCCACCACCTGCTCCTTGGGTTCCATCAGCTTTGCTACAGCGGCTCCCAGAACCCAGGGAAACACTTTACTTACTAGATTACCGGTTTATTATAAAGGCTGTAACTCAGAAACAGCCAGATGGAAGATATGCATCTGGCAGGGTACAGGGACGACTCGTGGGGCTTCCAGGCCCTCTCCAGGAGCGCCACTCTCCCCAAGTCTCCACGTGCTCACCAACCCGGAAGCTCTCGGAACCCCATGCTTTTGGGTGTTTATGGAGCTTCACTGCACAGGCACGAATGATTAAATCGCCGGCCACCGGTGAGATCAGTTCAACCTCCAGCCCCTCTCCCCTCCCTGGAAGGCTGGTGGCTGGGACTGAAATTCCCAAGCTTCCAAAGGTTCTCCAGGCAACCACCCCCCATCCTCAGGTGGGGGCCCAACATCGCCTCATTCACATGACAATAGACACCTTCAAATTAGGTTCATCCCTCAGGACATTCCATGAGTTTTAGGAGTCTGCTCCAGAGACAGGGAGGACTGAGACTAAATACGGATTTATCATAAATCACAACATCCTGGGGTGCCTGGAGCTCTGAGGATACTGCCGGTCCTAGAACCTCACTTTGAGAACCATTGTCTAGGGCTGTGAACTGGGAACAAATTTGCTGTGTTTGAGGAAAGGAAAGGATGAGGGAATAAGTGGATAAATGAACAAGATCCTGGCTTCAGAGACAGAGGACAGAGGACCCATATGTGAGGACTTTCCTGTGGTCGCCCCCCCCCCCCCAGCCTGGCCCCACTGGGAGCCCTGCCCTTCTCTCCAGCCTCTTCCCACATACCCCACAGGGGGCCCCCTCACCTTCTTTCCAGGAATGCCAGGCTCACCCTGAGGAGGGGGTAAGGGGGTGCAAGAGAGAGGTCAGAGCCCTCAGAGCACGGCCCAGACACCAGGCCACCTGTTCCTCTGGGAGAAGTGGCCTTGATGACTGGGGACAGCCTAGAGATCCCGGCCCCACAGACAGGTGCACACGGATGCTGGGGCTGACAGTCTTGGACTCCACTCCCGACTGCGCCCCCCTCCCCCACAAGCTGAATGATCCTGGGCAAGTCACTACTTTTGCAAGTGGGGGGTGTGAAGCCCCAGCCTCAGAGGGTGGTTCTGAGATGAGAGAAGTAATGAAAGCCCTTTTCCTTCAGGGAAGACCACAGCTTGCCCTCCCACCCCTGCAGGTGCTGTTCACAGCAGGGGACGGGGTGGGGGTGGGGAAGGACAGCTGTCATGGGGAGGGGGCAGTGGGGTAGGGAGCCCATCCCTCCCAGGCCTGGGGCAGGGGACACGGAGTAAGGAGCACCCACCTTGGGCCCTGGGGGTCCCTTCAGGCCCTGGAACAAGAGAAGAGAAAATATTAAATGGGATACTGGAGGCTGCTTTTGGGAGGTTCTCCTTCTGGTCATTTTATAAAGGGTGACACCAGGTGCTAGACGGCAGGAGGCGGGACTGTGCTGCCTGCTCTAGGCCTGACCCTTCCCCATGTCTACGGCCACTTCTGCACCAGATCTCAGGCAGTGCAGTGGGCTGTGGGCTCCCTCCCAGGGACGTGGGGCTGGGAGCCTGGCCCATCGGTTCCCTGATGCTGGTGACAGGGCAGGAGGGCAGGGGTGCCTGCACGCGGACACCCCCAGTGCGGCTGTAAGCGGGACAGGGGCTTCCGGGCCTGCAACCACGGACCTAGCAGCCCAGGCCTCTGAAATGCCCTGGATACTGACCATCTCGCCGTCTCGTCCAGCCTCTCCTTTGGGACCCTGAGGGGGCAGAAGAGGAGAGCCTCTGGAGGGGATGCAGGGGATGAGAAGTGCAGGGGCTGAGCCCACTCCCCCCACCAGGCCCTGTGCTGGGGCTCCAAGTAGTCTCTCGTGTCGTGTCATCTTGACCAAACCCCTGAAGAGCGGGTGCTATTGTTCCCACTTCACAGATGAGAACGTCGAGGCTCAGGGAGTTACACGCCCAACGTGAGTAGGCATGGATGAGCCAACTGAGTAGGTGCCCTGAGAGGGGACAGTTTGGTAGAGGAGCTGGATCTGCACAGGATGGGAAGGACAGGCCTGCGTCCCTGTGTTGGGGGAAGGGGAAGGACATGAAGTCTGGCCTTCGGGGTTCGGGTAGAACTATAGGAGGACAGCTGAGCCTAGCTAGTTAGTACTGGAGGTGGGAAAGCGAGAGAGAGTGAGAAAGAGAGAGCGAGGGAGGAACAGGGCTTGGTAAATCTGCCGGAGGAAGCACCCACATGTGGGTGTCAGGGCCAGGGTTAGGAATGGGAGTGAAATCACAACCTATATCAGGTTCAAGGCCTCTGGTTCTATCTGGGGTGGACCAGGATTTGGGAATGAGTTTGGGGTCAAGGTCTTGGATGGTGGTAAGTATAAGGCTGGAGTGGGGTAAGTGTCTGGGTGGGGGCTGGGGTTGGGGTTGGGGTTAGGCGTGGATCTGGGTCTGGACTGGGGACAGGGCTGGGGCTGGGGTTGTTTCTGGGTCAGGGGTTAGGGTTTTGGTAGGTGCAGGACCAGGTCTGGGGTATTTCCACCTCCATGCCCTCTCTTACCTCTGGGCCTTGTGCTCCCCTGGGGCCATCTTTCCCAGTGTCTCCAGGAGGGCCTCGGACCCCAGGGGGTCCAGGGGGCCCCGGAGGCCCAGCAGCTCCGTCTTGCCCTTGGTCTCCCTGGAAGACATGGTGCGTGGCTCACCGGGAGGGGAAGGAAAGGGGCTCCAGTCTCCAGAGAGAAGCCTCTGCAGATGGACAGGCCTGTGCCTTCCCTTCCCCAGCTGGAGCGGGCTCAGAGGGAAGCGCCTTATCACTGCGCTTCTTGCCGCTTCTTGGTGGCCACATGAAGGGACAAGCCCTTGTACTCTGACATAAGAGGCTAACAGGACCCTTCCCCTCCGAGGAATGTGCCATCTTCTCAGCTCCTGGTGCCTGGAGTCCAGCTCTGGGGTTCAGTTGAGAGTGGAGACACGTTGGATGTGGGAGCTAGCACGTGGGCCCCACTGGCCCCCTTCTTCCTGGAGAGGGCGCTGCACGCCTCCCGAAGGACCTTCCCCATTGGGCAGCTCCTGCTTTATTAGGTGCTGGAGGTGCGCTTCTGGGCACGTACGCAGAGCAATGAGCTCTCGGGCTCACACAAAACCTGCACGCAAGTGTTCACAGCAGCTTTACGTGTAATGGCCCCAAACTGGAAACAACCCAATGTAGCTACCCAATGGGTGAAGGGTTAACTGACAGGGATACAACCATATCACAGAACACTGATCAGCAGTAAGTGCAAAGGGACAAAGTACGGATGCGTGCAGTAACTTGGATGCATCTCGAGGGCATCACGCTGAGGGAACAGAACCAATCTCGAAAGGTTACATACTGTGTGGCTGCATCTACACGACATTGTTGACATGGAAATGTCATACAGGTGGAGCACAGATTAATGGTTGCTGGGGGTTAGGGATGGGGTGGGGAGGGAGTGTAGCTGGGCAAGGCTACCATGAGGGGGTCTCTGCATGTGGTTCAGGAATCTACAAGCGTGATAGCACTGCCCAGACTTAAACACCCCCCAGGTGAATATAACGGGTAAAATCCAAATAAGGCAGGTAGACTGTATCCATTTCCTGGTTATAAGCTCGTACTTGAGTGAGGCAAGACATTGCCATGGTGGGGTGGGGGAAGTGGAGAACGGGACAAGGGGTATTATTTGTTTTTTTTTTTTAATGTTTATTTATTTTTGAGAGAGAGAAAGAGGGAGGGAGGGAGGGAGAGAGAGAGAGAGAGAGAGAGAGAGAGAGAGACTGAGCATGAGTGGGGGAGGAGGAGAGAGAGGGGAGACACAGAATCCAAGGCAGGCTCCAGGCTCTGAGCTGTCAGCACAGAGCCCTATGTGGGGCTCGAACTCACGAACCGTAAGATCATGACCTGAGCCGCTCAATCGACTGAGCCACCCAGGTGCCCCTCTGGGGTATTATTTCTTACCACTAATTGTTGACCTGCAACGATCTCAGAATAAAAAGTTAAAAAGAGGAGCATCTGGGTGGCTCAGTCGGTTAAGTGTCTGACTCTTGGTTTCCGTTCAGGTCATGATCTCATGATTCATGAGTTTGAGCCCCTGTCGGGCTCTACGCTGACAATGCGGAACCTGCTTGGGATTTTCTCTCTCTCCCTGTCTCTCTCTCTCTCAAAATAAATAAATAAACTTAAAAAAAATACATAAAAAGAGCAATGAAGGGCCACACAGTCTCTGTCATGCAGCATCCTATCCCTGACTCAAGGACCTGATGTTAGTACTGGGTCAGACCTCAGGCAGCCAGAGCCCTCACCTCGAGGTCCTCCCTACAATGAGGGAGGATCACTGTGCCCCTGGCACTTCCTGCTACCCCAGCGGTACCTGCCCAGCACTGGCACAGGGTATAGTAATGGGGCATGCTTGACTCACAGTGTCAGCAGCTCCCAAACTCCCCGTAACCAAGAAAGGAAGAAGCCTCTGGAAGAGGTGGCCCCTGCTGTGTGCCCAGTGCCGACGAGCTAGGACTTCCCAGAAGGGGTCTCACCCAACCCTTGTGACCACCTGGCTGAGACACTGCTCTTGTCCCATTTCACAGACGGAGTGGTCAGGAACAGCAAGGGTAATTGTTTACCCAGGGTTTCAGAGCTGGGAAAGGCTCCTCTGGCCATTGAGGAGAGCAATGCCTTTTGGACATTTTTTTAAATCCACGGACCCCATGATAGGAAAGTTCACCTCTTCAGCCAGCTGCACCTAAGACACAGTTCATTTGTTTTTCCCAATTAAAAAATTAACCGAAGCTCTCAATGTCCCCCACTCAGGTCTGACCCTGCCGGGGGCATGACCAAGGGGCTACAATTCCAGTCCAGTGTAAAGAAACCCAATGGTGTGGTTAGCTCAGCCAGCCATGGGTGGTGATGGAGGTGGGTAATTCCTATTTCATTTTCCGCTGTATCAGGAAGAATTCGAAGACACCCCATTGTTCCTTTCACAGCCTGGGGCCCCCACGATGGGCACCACTGGTCTGGACTCTACTTGTTGGGGCAGAAAATGAGTTTAGACACTTGAACAGGCCCCAGGACAGGTTTTTTAGGTTCTTCGCTTGAGTTACTCAGGGTGTGAGGCTGGCCAGCCGCCTTGTGTGTGCCCTGGGATCGGATGGCTGAGGTCTAACCCTGGAAATGCAGGGGTGAGTCAAGGGAACACGCAAGCCAGCAGGAGCGGACACACCAGTGGACCAGGCTACCTTGAAGATGCGGCGACTGTACACGTGATGGTCTCTACTTATAAAGCCCGGATTGAGTCGTGGGAAAACCATCTAGTCAGCAAACGGGTTGTGTGGTCAGGAAGGCAGAAGGGTGATTCAGAAGAGGCAAAGCCGCTTAACCCAGCCGAGTGATTGGGAGAGCCCAAGAACATTCTCCACAAAGATGGCCGCTATGCTTGTTCCCATCCCGCAGGCCCCTTGCAATGGGCGTCCCCCCCCTCCCCATCAGGATCTGGGGCCTGTTCCCCTTTCTCCACCTTGACTCTGGTTGGGCCCTGTGACTGATGGGACCAATAACATACAGTGGAAGTCATACCGCGTCCATTCCGGATATAGCTCTTAACTGGCCCGACCGTTACGTTTCTGGCCTCCTGGGATGCTAGTTTGGGGATGCCCCTCTAGGAAGCCCACTGCCAGGCTGGGAGAAGGCTTGATGCACAGAGACCCTCCCCAGCCGAGCTCCCAGGCAACAGCCTTGTCAACTGTGGCCATGGGGCATGCCATCACCTTGGACTACAGGCCCAACAGCCTTTGCCTGCGATGAGGGAGATCGCCTACCCCCACCAACCCAAGGGGTCCTGAGAGACCGTGGCACATTGTCGTTTTAAACCATAGAACTTTCAAGGGTGGAGGCTGCTTCAGAAGTGGCTGGAACACTGGGACAAGAGGACATCCACGAAGAGCGAAGGGAGGGCTTCAGAAAGAATCTCTCTTTCATGACCCCCCGGGCCAGGAGAGTTCTAGTCTGTTGAGGAGTGGGCATCCCCATTTAGAGTACCAGCTTTCACACACCCAACAGCAAGCAAACCAAAGGATTTTTCTTGGCAGCCACAAAGCTCCACACAGGTGCCCTTTCTTTGACTTCGGGGCCACCTTGCCAGCTTTCGGGGGGCCTTGCCCTCCAAAGGCTCAGCACAGAACAAGCTGGCCAGCCAGCTGCTCTCAGCTCATGCTCACGACCACCTGTGATGTGGGCCCTCCTGGTCTTATTGCACAAACCAGGCTCAGAGCCTTGAGGCTGGAGGGATTGGAGCCCAGCCAACACTTGGCGCTGAGCTGCCTCCTCTTTGCATCCTGCCACCTTCGCCACCCCCCCCCACCCCCACTCCATCCAATGCTTGCAGAGGCTGGCTGGGGGGTGACTCACTCACGGGCTACAACCTTCACTCCCTAACCTTCTTGAAAGCAAGTAGGAACCCACCACTCCACTGCCTTTCTCTGGGCGGTCAGGCCTCTGCCCTGGTTGTGGTAGGAATGGTGGGGACACACATTTAGGGCCATTTAAGTGGCCTCTGCTGAGATCTGCTTTGTTGGGGCCACCCCACCCGGGGTCTCCACGCTGCTTCGTCGAAGAGACCCCACCACTTGCTCTGCTTCGTTGAAGAGACCCCAGGTTTGGCAGGAGGCACTTCTGAGTCCCTTGGACCCTGGGGGCTCTGAGGGCCAGGGGACCTATTGTCCCCACACTGAGTCCTGGGTGCCTACTTTTATGTCTGCAATGAATCTTTGCCACAGCAGCTTGGGGTAGGGTCTGTTACCACCCCCTCCCCACAGTTGCAGAAACTGTGTCTCAGAGGGGAAACTGAGTTGCTCAAGGTTACTTGGCTGATAAGTGGCAGCCACTTCCTGGGGTGCCAGTCACCCTCAGGAAGGTTAGTCTCCGTTCTGGGGCCAGTGCTAGCCCCACTGTCCCGCATCCCTCCCCCGCCCCCCCCCCCCCCGCCATCCATGGTGATAAGTATGACTGGGATGTCTGTCAGCTAGAGACACCCATCTATGATCTCAGCCAAACCAGGGCCTGGGGCTTCCAGCCCGTGGCCACTTAAGTGAAACCACTTAACCAGGATAGGACATGGGCAGAGACCGCAGGCACCTCTTTCTGCGATAAGGTATAAGGGATCTGGAAGAAAGCTAGATATGCCTTATTATAAAACAAAACAAACTGTGTAGGGGTGGGTGAGGGGGTCTTGCTCCATTCTTACCCGAGGGCCGAAGTCTCCTGGTGCACCCTGAGAACAAAAAAACCGGAAGACAGATCACTGCTACTATTATTGCTTTATCAGATGTTTTGAGCATTTACCCTGAGCTCAGTGTTTTATGTACATAGTCTCACTGAATTCTAACAACCGTAACATGCAGGCTCTATTTTTATCTCCATTTCCAATGAGGACACTGAGGCACAGAGAGGCTAAGTCACCTGCCCGAGGTCACACAGCTAGCACACCCAGGGCGTGGAACTGGGCACTCTGTTGTCTGTTGCCAGTCCCCAAAACACGATGGGGGCAGAGACCAGCTGCTCCCACCGCATCCTCTTGGGATCCTGAAACCTCAGAACAGCGAGTGTTGATGATTACCTGAATCATTGTTTTAAGTCCCCAAGTTTTGGGGCAGTATGTTACTAAGTGATAGATGCCAAGACACCAATTTCTCTCTGGTTTCAAAGCCTCTGCCTTCCTCATTCAGCCAGAGCCTGAGGGAAATAATCCCGGCACCTGCCCCGCTCAGACCATTACCTCGTGCAGTCTTCCCCCCTGGCTCTGTGAGGTTGCTTTCACTTACAGATGGAGAAACTGAGGCCAACGCATCCAAAGCTGTACAGTTGACGGTGGAGCCCTAATGCTAACCTGACGCCCTGAGCGCCGGGTCCTGTGCCTTGCACAGCTCTGATGGTGGACTGGAGCCTTGGCTGCAATTATTCCGTGGGCACATCGCGGCGGGGGCGGGGGGCGGGGGGCGGGGTTGGTGCTGGGGTGGATGTGGCCCAGCTTCGCCCAGCCATTCCCTAGATGCATCCCGCCACACTTAGGTCTGCTCTGGTCCCTCTCTGCTCTGATCCCACTGTGGGACACACGGGTCTCCCTTCTCTCGCCCTCCCTTCTGAGACACTTGGAGGCCCCAGCCCTCCAGGGGTCTGCTGTGACATTCAGCGCCAAATGCCAGGAAAGCCTTTCTCACAAGGGGTGTAAAGTTCACAGGGGCAGCTCTCTGCCATCTGTTTTCCTGGGGTGGGGGTGTACTCCTCACAAAGAATCCCATCTACAGGGACTGTTCACCCCCCTGTCCCTGGCTCTCCCGGCACCCCCCTTTTCACAGGCAGGGACTTCCTTTGGAAACTCCTCATTCTGGGCACACCGTGCTTTGAGCTTTGTCCTGCTCTGGTGCTGGGAGAACTCCAATTTACCCCCCTGGCACTTTAAATTGTTAAATATAAGCCGTGTAACCATTAGGAGGGAGACACTAGTAGCCCCACTTTACAGATGGGGAAACTGAGGCTCTAGGAGAGGATGTGATGTTCCCAAGGCCACACTCCGGAGCTGGGGTCTGGAGACGGGTTTCTGGCATCCTTTATCACATCTGCATCTGGACAGCATCCGGCATCACTTACCTTTTCCCCTTTGGGGCCTGGAAGTCCCTGGAGAAAAAAAGGTGGAGAAAGAACAGGCATGAGCAAGGAGGACTGGGCTGGTTCTCCTTCCGGCTTCCCTAAGGCTTTGGGGGCAGAGGGGCCTATGGGGCTGAGCAGAGCTGTGGGTAGCCGGGTGGGTATATGCACAAATCTGTCAGCTTTTAATGAGGGTTGCTCTGGCCGGCCCTAAGGAAGCCACACAGCGCAGTCCCCTGCATGAGGGAGACGGGGGACTTGAGGGTCGCTGGCACGTCTCAGCTCGGGTAGGGGCACATGTGCTGTCACTCCTCCCAGAGGGCAGAGCCCTCCAAGCTCAGCACCTGCCATGCCTGGGGCCGCTGCCCCTTGACTATCCATTATCCCTCCAGCTGTTAATGGGTTGGCTTGTTCATTCAACAACTTGTCCATCCAGGTGGTCAGTTCATTCCTCTATCCTTTAATGCTGCACACATCACCGGGAAACTCCTCAATCGTGTTACTTCTTTCATTCTTTCACTCACTTGTCTGCTCAACCATCATGTGTTTGTCCATGCACTAACTCAGCTACCCTCTCATGCATCCAACTGTTGGTACAATTACCTCATCTATCTTTCCATCCAACCATCCTTCCTTCCTGCCATCCACCCATCCACCCAACTGTTCATCAACCCAACTCATCTATCTATCCATCCATCTGTTCTTCCATGCAACTGTTCATCAATCCATTTGTCCATCCATCCGTCCATCCATGCACGCACCTGTCTGTGATCCAGTCATCCAGCCTTCCTTCCTTCCTTCCTTCCTTCCTTCCTTCCTTCCATTCATCAGCCCATCTCTCCATCCATCTATCCATCATACAGTCATTCATCCAGTCATCCAGCCTGCCTTCCTTCCTTTCTTCCTTCCTTCCTTCCATCCATTCATCCTTGCATCCATCATCCAGTCAGCCAGGCTTGCTTCCTTCCATCCATCTATCCATCCATCATTCCTTCCTTCCTTCCTTCCTTCCTTCCTTCTTTCCTTCCATTCATCAGCCCATCTCTCCATCCATCTATCCATCATACAGTCATTCATCCAGTCAGCCTCCCTTCCTTCCTTCCTTCCATCCATTCATCCTTGCATCCATCATCCAGTCAGCCAGGCTTGCTTCCTTCTATCCATCTATCCATCCATCCTTTCCTTCCTTCCTTCCTTCCTTCCTTCCTTCCTTCCTTCCTTCCTTCCATCATCCATTCATCTGTCCATCCATCCATCCATCCATCCACCCACCCACCCAGCTAACTATCTATCCACATCCACTTTTTTGTTTAATTATGCCCTCTCCCTGTACAGCTTATTTATTCTGCTGAAGATGCCTGTGGACTACAGGCTCCTGGCCCACATGTTGAGAACTCATCAGCCCTGTGCCTACCACTAAAGCCTTGAGACTGTGTTGAGGGATGCTCTGTACGTGGGCTTGCTAGGAGGGGCTTGTATGTTCTGAAGGCTGACTAGATGTCAGGGATGGTGCTATCCACACTTCTCTACATACCCAGCATGTGGGGAGGGTTAATGGGCCCATTTGACAGAGCCTCGGGCTTGGGAGGTGAAGAGGCCTCCCCAAGGCTGCACAGTCAGCAGGTAGTGGAGGTGGATTTGAACTTAAGTCTGATACCCAAATGGTTTCTCTCCTTGCTGATCCAGGTTCCCAGGGGCCCCTTCCCTCTGGCACCCCATCACTCTCTGCCCCACAGTGGCCTGGTCCCAGGACCACCTAGAATTGCCCTGTCATCACTTACCGGCTTGCCATCTAGACCCAGTGGCCCCTGGAAATGAGAGAGACAGAGAGCAGAGGTTACACACTGGAAAGGCATTTCCTGTGTGTTTTATGACCCAGAGGCACTACTGAGCACCAAAGACCAAAACCTGACATGAGCCCATGGGTCTGAAGACCTTTCACGCGGACCTGGGGTGGGGGTGTCTGGGTGTTTGCTGCCCAGAATCCCCTCCTCTGACAAGAGAGCCCCACTTCTCCTCCAGAACCACCCCCATCTGCTCGTATGGGGCTTGGGCGTGTGGTTGCATTCCCTCGACCAGGGGGATTTGGTTCAGGGATAAACGTCATGTCTGGGGCTTTGAATGGTGGCGCTTTAGGGGAAAGAGGGTCTTTTCTCCTGGTGGGGCTAAGGCTGGAGCTCCTGAGGGTACCATGTGGCTTGAGAAAGAGCCAACAGAGAAGAAGTCAGAGCTGAGAGACAGTGAGGAAAACGGGGCAAAGGGTCTGAAGCTGAAACCATCCACCCCTGCACACTTCTGTTTGTCAGTAGTTTTTTCTTTAAGCCAGTGTGAACTGAGTTCTGTCACATGGAACTTGGTAGGGACTGAATATGTCCCCCCCCCCCCCAAGTCATGTGTTGAAATCTAACCCCCAGTGTGATGGCATTAGGAGGGGGCTTTGGGGAGGCGAAGAGGTTCATGAGGGTAGAGCTTCACAGATGGGATATTAGCCTTTACAAAAGAGGCTCCAGACGGCTGCCTGGGTCCTTGTCCACCATGTGGGGACACAGCGAGGGGATGGCAGTCTGCAGCCCGGAAGAAGGCCCCCACCAGAACCTGACCACACTGGCACGCTGAACTCAGACTTCCAGCCTCTAGGACGGTGAGAAGATTTCTGTTGTTTCTAAGCCACCTGGGCCATGGCGCTTTGTTAGAGCAGCCCAAACAGGCTAAGACACAAGTGGAAGAGTCCTGAAGGTTCTTTCAGTTCCCTGCATTGCTGTGGCCTTCATAGGCAAAAGTCAAGGCTGAGAGAAGCCAAATAGCACAAGGTCAGGTCCCAAGGGCTAGTGTATTCCAGAGGCTGTAGAGGGTCAGTGACCACTGCACAGCAGCTCCCGTGGGCGCCCTCCACCTGGGGACCCATTGCCTCTCAGAAAGCCCCACTGAGTTCCATCCACTGCCATGTGGGGAATCCAAGGGCAGTGCCATGAACCAGATCCACCCAGTCTCTGTCAACACCTCTCTTCCCCCCTGCCACTGCCTCCTCATCCTCGCGGACACTTCACCCTTGACCCCAGCCAATGTTCTAGGCAGCTCCACTCCCAAGGCTTTTCACACATCACCTGCCTGCCTGGCACACCTTTGTGTGTCACCTTTAGCTTAGTCACTTCCTCTTCCATGAAGCCCTCTGGGTTTCCCCACTTCTCAGAAATCAGGCCATTTATCCCTACACCCAGCACATTTTCTCTTCCTTCCTTCCTTCCTTCCTTTCATTTTTTTAAATGTTTATTTATTTTTGAGAGAGAGAGACAGAGTGTGAGCAGGGGAGGGGCAGAGAGAGAGAGGGAGACACAGAATCCCAAGCAGGCTCCAGGCTCTGAGCTGTCAGCACAGAGCCCAATGCAGGGCTGGAACTCACAAACTGGGACATCCTGACCTAAGCCAAAGCCAGATGCTTAACCGACTGAGCCATCCAGGCACCCCATAACCAGGGCAATTCTGAAAATTTATCTCTTAAGTGCTTCTGGCCACCAGCCTCAAGGTCAGCTGAGGTTCTGGACTTCAGGGCAATGTCTTAGGGGTAGATGGAATCCCAGGAGGTGGGGAGTGGGGCCATTCCAAAGTCTTGGGGTCCAGGCTCTGGGGGGTCCCAATCAGGTCATCAGCCCCAACCCTAGTCACTGAGGCTGACCAGGAACTGCCCTAGCTGGCATCTCCTGCTGGCTCCTCGCTGTCCTGACCCCTGGGTCCACATGCCTGAGGCCTCCTGTCCTTAGTCTGCTAAAGTTTGGCCCTGCATCTCCTCTCCCTGCCCCATGCTCAGGCCCTGCTAGGCCTCACCCAGGCCCGGCCCCTTCTGCTGCCACAGTGCACACAGGGACATGTCCCACCCTGGGTCTCTTCTGGGGGCTCTTTGTGGACCCCTACTCAGTCTGAATCACCACAGCAAGCTCGTAAGGCAGGTGTTCATCCCTGTCTTATAGAGGGGGAAACCGAAGCCAAGTGAGGGAAAGACCTTGCCCACGGCCATGCAGCCAGGGCAGGGCTAGAGCCCAGGATGGCTTTCCGGTTCTGTGTCCTCAGGCACTCAAGCAGCCTGCAGTGGTCTTGCCTAGATTCCTGGCTACTCTCCCCGCAATCTGTCTGTCCTTGCATGCCTCTGTTCAAAGCTTCCTGCCCCATCCCAGTGTCCACTGGACCTCGCCTGCCTGTGGGCCCCCGGCCAGCTTGGCCAGTGTGGCTGCCATCGTGGACTCTGTGTCCGGGCCTTGTGCCCATGTCGACTGCTGAACTGAGGCCAAACACAGCGCCCCTCTATCGATCTAAAGGGATTAAAAAATCCATAATGCAGGGCACCTGGGCAGCTCCTGATTTCTGCTCAGCCATGATCTTGTGGTTTGTGGGATCGAGCAACGTGTCAGCGCAGAGCCTGCTTGGAATTCTCTGCCCCTCCCCCCACTCATGCTCTCTCTAAACAAACAAACAAACAAACATACATACTTTAAAAAATCCGTAACGCAGACTGAAATTAAAGAGAGACAAAGGTGTAGTTAGAGCTGAGTTAATCTCTTTCCTCTTCGGGGGCTGGGAGGGAGGGCAGTGGTCTCACAGCCAATTTATCGGCAGCAGCATGAGGAGTTCAAGGTGTCCCTGACAAGGGCTGGGACACAGTGCAGGGCTGGTCTGAGGGAAGCAGGCACCCCGCCCCTTAGGGCCACAGAGGCAGAGACTCTCCAGGGCAAGTTTAGGAATGCTCTGATGTGCCTCAGTGTGGGCTCTGTTGAATCCTGCCATACCCTTCATGGCGTCTGTCCTCACTGCCGCCCTGGCAAGCAGGCACCATAGTCCCATCCCGCAACTGTAGAAGCTGAGCCCATGGCTGAAATAGGCCCCCCTCTCCACGTGGTGTTCCTTCTCCTGCAGCATAGGGCAGCAGGGTTGACAGATGGCTGTTCCAGGGGACCTAGGATGAAGCCTCACAGGCCCTGCCTTCCTTCTGGGATTTCTGGTATGTCTGTTTCCCCCACTGAACAGACCTCTCTGGGCAGGGCTCTCTGGACCCTCTTCCACCCTGGCTCTCTACCAGAGAGAGTGCTGGATCAGACAAACTCACTTGCTGTGTGACCCTGGGACAGCCAGTCAACCTCTCTGAGCCTCAGCATCCTCATTACCTATTCTCCCCAGCAGGGTGCTTCCTGCCCTGGCTTGGTCCCATTTCCCCTAAACTCTGCCACACCATGACCTCCTGACAGCTCTTGGGGTTTCGGAAGAGGTGCTTCACTAGTCTCATGGTACATCTGGTGCCCCTTGAGGCCCATGCACTTACACACACCATGCTGTTTCCTGGCCCCAGGCTGTGCTTTCCCGTTTTCCTCCACTGCACAGAGTTCCGCCTCCACCTGGGGAACTCCTACTCATTCTTCCAGGCCCAGCTCAAATGGTGCTCCTGGGAGCCTCCCCAAGGAGAAGCAGCATTCTCCCTAGGCTGTCTGCCACAGAGCTGGGTCCCCATCCTTCTGGAAGGAAGCCCTGTGGCCGAGCTCCAGGAGACATGTGGGGCGGACAGAGGAGACAGCCTCTGGATTCAGACCTACCTGGGATCAGATGCGGGCTTTCCCACATGCCAGCTCGTGACCCTGGGCCTCATCATTGGTATCAGGCCATTGGTATCAGGCCTGGTAGCAGGCCACCCTGCGTCACTGACCTGTGTGTGTGTGTGTTGGGGGTTGGGGTTCTGCTGAAAAGGTGCTATGTGCACCGAGTGAAACTTACAAACTGTACAGAAGGAGACGGGACAAAGCAAACCTTCTCTTCTCCCCAGCTCCTCTCCCAGAGAGCACCATGGGCATCAGCTTTGGGAAGTTGTCCTTGCCTGGAGAAGCACATGCATAATATCCCTGCCTTTCTTATTTTTAAAGCCCTCTGCGGGTTGCACAGCAGACATCTGTAGCTCCATTTGTCTTCCTGTTGCAGAGGAATCTGGTCCTTGGGCCCCTGAGGCACGTCACAGCCCTCCTCCCCACATTCCAGGAAAGCCCTACCACATACATGTGAGACCTGAGCATCATCCCCATGGCCCTTCCCTAATACCTGTAGTGTCTCCCACGCAATGCCCTGGAGAACTTTCTAGAATGCAAGGCTCTCCTGCTTGAGCCCTTCTGGGCAGCCTCACTCCTGAAGGAAAATGTCCAGACCACCTGGTCTGATGCCTAAAGCCCTCCTGCCCCATGCTGGGCACTGAGCACACATCTTGGGTTGGGCCTTTCCAGGGCCGGGGGTGCCTCTGGTCCATCGCTGAGTCCCCAGACCTGGTTCCAGGATGTCTGCTGGGTTGACATAAACCACACAGAGCTGTAGGTGGCCGGCTTTTCTAGAAGTGTGCACTGCAGAAGGGAGCCTGGGATGTTCCCTTGGCTTGGACCCCACAGGGGGAGTCTCCTGTTGCTGGCTGTCTCTGAAAGCATTCCAATGGCCAGACCTCGCTGTCTCTTCTTGAGAGTGACCTTGGGCCTCCCATCTCCTGGGAGGGATTCTGCTCTCTTTCAACTCTGAGATTATTCCTGGTGGTCCCCAAGGCCTCTCTCTGGTGTGTGAGAAAGCCTAGAAGTGGCAAAACCCCCATTTTCCTTCCTACGGCCCTGCCTCTATCTGGGATCACAGAGCTCCTGGTTCCCAGGACTTAGAGTTTTCAAAAGAAGCCAATGAATTTTGTAGTTTCTGATAAATAAAAGCAGAGGGTGTGGCCTGAGCTGTGCTCTTGGAAATGTCCACCATGCAGCTCAAGGGAAGCTGTTCCCATTCCCCAGGAACCCAAGATTGGAGCTGCGGGTGGTTGGATCTGATGCTGAGCAGATTCCCGGGCAAACACAGAAACCCATGTGTGCACATTTGTAGGGCAGATGGTGCCAGCTGTCCCTGGGGATGGAGCTGACCCACAGCCATGGCCCTGGTCTGTGCAGGTGGCTCTGGGCTCATCTCTGATGACATCTAGGCAACAAAGCTCTGCTCAGATCCCTGAATTCCCTGTCTGGGGAAACAGCCGACCCTTAGAGAGGCTGCTGGGTGACCAGTGGTCACTGGGAGTCACTGAGGAGGGGCTTCAGTGGGGCAGAGGAAGGAAACAGTCTGGCTTTGGAGCCAGACGGACCTGCCTGGCTTGGGGAAGTGAACTGATCCCTCTTATCCTGGGGAAGGCTGGGCCCTGGGCTGTGAACCCCCAGAGGACAGGCCCTGCCCGTAGCTACCCTTGCTCAAACTGGTACTGCCTTGCTCAAACTGGTATCAGGGAAACTGTTCTGCAGAGTGTGTTAAGAGGCTTGCCTGGGGAAGAGGTTCACTGGCCAAGTAAGTTTGAGAAACACCGGGTTACATGCTGTGAATTAGGTTTCTTTCCTGCAAGACTTGTCTGAATTATCATTCTGCCCATGGGTCTCCGGGAGGGCAGTGTTCCCAGCCTCACTGGGAGGCTGTGTGGACCATCTATGAACTGGGCATTTCCATGGGCTGAAGAAAAGCCCAAGCCTAGCTCTGGGTGCTCTTAGGGGAGGAGAAACACTGCAGGGATGGGTGAGGGGTTGGACTGAAGGAAGCCAAGGACAAGCATGGGCTGGAGGGCATGGTCAGGCTGGACTACGGTGGGGCAGGATCCAGGCTGAGTGTCCTAGCCGACAGCAAGTCAGCTTTGCACAGCAGAGGGCCATCTGGGGAGCTGAGAAGTCTGGAACAGCAGAGCCCCAGCCTGGGTGGAGGCACACCCTTGGTGGCGGGGGTCCTATTCCATCAGGGCAGCCATCCCCTGCCGCAAACTGTGGGCGTCTCCCACAAGAGGAGTGGGAAGGAAGGCACTAGGGGCAGCCCACGAGTGAAACTCTCTCTCCGAACCTCAGCTTCCACAGAACAGGTGATCCTGAGGGCCAGACGCCAGAGCGCTGCGCCCACAGGCACTCAGTTCCCTCCAGCTCCCTCTCCCGCCTGATCAAAGCCATGGAATTCACCAGAGGTTTTCAACACCTTCTGCCCTCCACGAAACCCCACAGCTGTTTACAAGGCTCAGCTCTGCTTTAAACCACTCTTGCCCCATGCAGATCAGCAGAGCTCCGGCACGCTTTCCGGATGCGTGAGGGGCAAACAAAAACCCTGGTGGTGTGCGGGCTTGGCTCCTTGCTGCACTCCGGGGCCTGAGAGTCCCGGAGCCTCAGTTTCCTCATCTGTAAAATGGAGAGCATGTCCTCCTCTCAGATGACAAGTTCAAGATGAGTCCCAGGTCTGTCTCCTCTCCCCTCCTCCTCTCCCAGACCCACCAAAGACACGAGACCCTGTAGGTGAGCTGACAGGGAGGTGGGGTCTGCATTGGCTCTTGGAGGGGCAGTCCTGCGGAGTGACCTTGTGTGGTCCTCTGACTAGGTGGCAGACCGTGGGACTCCGGCTGTGCCTTGGTGGGTCTGCTCCCTCCCACACTGAATAGATTTCCTAAGCAGGGTTCTACAGAGTCATCTTTTGAGAAAAATGAACAAGAGTGGCAAAGGAGGAAAGGTTTCTTAGTGAAATAAGTTTGGGACGTGGAGTCTGCTGGGCTCCATCGCTGGTGCCTCGATGTGCATTGGCCCCGGGGGAACCCTGAAGCAAAGGCTGCTGTTTACCCTACACTGGGGGCTGGCTCTGTTCTTCTCCGTTAGCTGTGCCTCAGGACCCCCAGCGTGCGAGAGTTCTTTGCTGAGCTGACCCAAAATCACTACACCGGCGTGTTTAGATGCAGACAAGGAGTAAATGCTCAGACTGGCTGGGGCTGGGTGTCCGTCTCGCTTGCTCGTTGTAATTCATGCGGATGGCTCCTGTCAGGGAACGGAGCCTCCAAATTACACCGGGATGGGGCCCCTGGATGAGGGGGCTTACCAGGATTATCAGTCCAGGGACCAGTAATTATGGCCCAGATGTTGACAATTCATCAAATTACAAGGCTGTTGGGGCCTGGGGACATGCACATTCCTGTGTGAAGTCTCCCTCATTAGAGTGGGTGGGCAGACCCCTCGGGGCAGGTCAAATGTGGTTCTGATTTCTCAGACCAGGCTCCTCGCACACATGGACCACGGCAAGACTGTCCGGGTTTAGCAATTTCCCAGATTTGAATTCCGCCCTAGGGAAAGAGAGGACCCTCACTTCTTGGGTCCAGCCTGGCTGGTGCCCTGGTGCAGGCACACGGTTCCTCCCCGGGGACCTTGGGGCATTCTGTAGAGTCACCAATAAATTGCATCCCAAGCCAGCAAGCCATGAAGACTCCAGCTGGGTGGGGTTCTGGGAACCTGCTGAGGTTAGGGGCTTGCCCAAGCTGCCACCCCACTGCCCCTACTCTTGGTCTGTATGGTGAAGCACTGGCCTACAGCCAGCTTTGGCTTGGTGTGTATAGTTAAAACACCAAAACTAAAACTGAAGCCAAACTCACTGAATTAGTTGCAACATTTAAAAATGGTGACATTTCACATCAACATCCAGAGTTTGTACTTTTCTAGAAAAAGTGAAAGGTGGTACACCCTAGGGTCTGCATGCCTGGCATGATCGGCTGAGTCAAGTGCTTGCGGAGGGCCACAGGCTCTGCCCTGCCCTAGTGCTCCCCACCAGGCCCACTGCCCCGTCTAGATAACCTGCCAGCTCTGTAGAGGCATCTAGGTTGGTAACCCTCAGCTTAGAAAATCTCCCGGGTCGGGGCGTCTGGGTGGCTTAGTTGGTTAAGCGTCTGACTCTGGATTTCGGCTCAGGTCATGATCTCACGGTTCGTGAGTTGGAGCCTCATGTGGGGCTCTGTGCTGACAACTCGGAGCCTGCTTGCAATTCTCTCTCACCCTCCCTCTCTCTTTCTCAAAATAAAGAAATAAACTTAAGAAAAAAAAAAAAGAAAGAAAATCTTCTGGGTCCCTTTCAGCTCTACGATTCCGTGAGGCCGGGAAGCCAGCTGGCTTCTATTTTGGGGAGAGGGCATGCTCAGTATATCCTGTGCACACTGGAAGCAATTATACATATGTCCATATTATACATCATGGCTGGGAGAGGTGGTGCTATGCCTTTGAACCGATCCCCAAATACCTGCTTAAATTACACATTTGCCAGTTTCATGATTACCCTGTCAGGTAGCAGGAAAAATTGTTCCTGGGTGGGGTGAAGGGAGTCAAGAGCCCTGACTCCCAGTGCATGTGGGACAATGGAAGATGGCCAGTGAGTTGGGCTGTGTCCACCTGAGAGGCCTCTGGCCTCCTGTCTCCGGCTCAGGCACTCTCAGTGCTACTCTTGTGGAAGGCACTGGAAGTAGTAGGTAGGGGCACCCATTTTGGTGGCAGAAGTGCCGGGGCGGGGATCTAGTGGGACCGAGCGGCCGACTAGGTGATGATGGTCGGAGTGTGGCTTGAACTGCATGAAGGAGATGGTCTAAGGGAGGCAGAAGGTACAACAGAGAAACCAGGAGGCAGAATGACAGAGACAGCTCACAGAGGACACTGAGGGATCCCTGGTGTCCTGGCCAGGCCCAGGCCACACCCTGCTCTGCACTCCTGCTCCTCAGCCTAAGTCTGCTGGGCCATCTGCCTGCTTCCTCCCAGCGTCGCTCAGGTTTGACTTTCCAGCCTCTCTGGTCATCACCCCCTGGTCTGTGGGATGGGCGTTCCACAGTTTCCAGATAACACAATTATCACCCACTGGGAATGAACTGCTGGGGACCCTTAAGAATCCAGAGGTTTTGTGCAAAATTTGGAGCTCTAACTTCTCTTGAAATATTGGAAGCTGTGATAATGATCAGTGTGCATGGGCTGAACGGGGTAGGGGTGCCCTTTAAGTGGGGCGTGTGCCCCACCCCCCCCCGCGCTGGCCCACATAAGGAAGGCATCAGTGAATGCGTGAGCCTGCATTTCTAGCTCTGAACCAGTTCTCCAAACTGCAGACCTCTCTCTAGTCTCCCACCTGCCCCTGCCTAGGACTTGGCCTCTCTCCCACACCAGCCTCCACCAGCCTCCCTGGCTCTCCTCCTCATGCCCAGCCTTCCTGCATGGCAAAGGAGCGGGATGTCCTTGCTACGTCCCCTCCCTGAAGACCTTGAAGCCAGCTGCCTAACTCCCCGAAGCCCAGCCTGTTTCCTCCTCTGGAAAGGAGGGGTGTGGTGTGGATGGAGTGGCCACCCGAATGTGACAGTGCCCTGCCCGGAGCTTGGTGTACAGAGGGTGCCAGAGGAAAGTGGTTTAACGAACGACTGGAGTGCCCTGGGCCAGTTCTGGGGGCGAGAACTAAGGAAATGGGGTGGAGCTAAAAGCTAAAAACCCCTTGCCTTATTAGTCCCATTTCACAGGCGAGGAAACTGAAGCTTAGGGGAGGCCGGGCATGGTCACGAGCCTGAATCCTGCGTGCTTCCCACCTCACCATCCCCCTCTGGCGTTAGCAGTGCCTGGCAAGTACCCCCAAAGCCAGCCTCCCCAAGCTGTCCCCATCCTGTCCCCAAAGAGGCCCTATTGGTGGAACAGCCCCCTTGTGGGAAGACCAACCTCTCCTTAGACGCCCTTTCTGAGAAGTGGGTGTGCCATCATTGCACACCTCCAGTGACGGGGAACTCACTGCTTCCCGGGCAGCCTGATGGGTTTGCCAAGTTTTTGTGTACGTCCCATCCTTCCCAGGTTGGATGCCATTGCCAATTCCCTCCACCTTGCGGCCCCTGGGGAGGCAGCCAACCAGCTCAAAGGTGCTGGGTGCCTCAGGGTCATTGGCCTCTTGAGCTTTCCTCCCACCCCATCCCCCCTTTTGGCTTGTTCTCTGTTCCCTGTGTCCTCTCTCTGGTCACTCTTCTGCCACTCCCTTTGTGAGAGAACCTCCTTGTCTTCTGACCTTGGCTCACACCTCCCTTCCTCAGGGCAGCACCCCTGACCCCCACCAGGCCAGCCTCGGATTGCAGGTGGTCACAGTAACCGGTACCTTCCCAGCCCTGACCATGGCACACAGTGAGGTTGGAATCCCCATGCGCTTTGAGTCTCTCTCCCAGTCAACCACAACCCCATCCAGTATGGACCCCCTGGATGTTTGTGTTGCCATTCCATCCCAAGTGTCAAACACAGTATTCGTACGTAGTGAGAACACAATATATAGTTGTTGAAAGAACCAACTGTCAAGTGGATGCCTCTAGGAATGAATGATCAGTTTCCCACTGGCTCCGGTGCCAGAACCTGGGATCACACCAGAGGGCGCTCTTGACCTGCTGAAGGCTGCCCTGGGTACCTGAGGACTCCTGTCCTCTGGCCACAGCCAGGGTGTTGTGCACTGGGGACACTGGCCCGAGAGGAGTTCCTTCAGCCTCGGGGGCTCTTCCTGCTGAGGTCAGTGACCATCACGGTGGCAGGAACTGTCACTCACTGGACCCAGCTTGTGTGCCCAGCACTATGGCTCTGGTGAGGTCATCTACCCGGCTGCCCTGATAGCCAAAGACAGGTTAGGGATGTGACTGAGACCACATGGTCTATGGAGTACCAAAGCCCATTCTCTTTCCATCACATGAGCAAGACACGGTCCAGTCCCTGATTTCAGATTTCAGGAGGAGCTGGCTGGACCACCTTTGTACCCAAATAACTGCCTTCTCTCAAATTTATTTTCTTGGAAGGCCTGAGTTTGCCTTGGTGACCTGGCGCAAGTCTGCCAACAAGCTCTTCCGTACAAGGCAGAGAAGTGCTTTGCTGCTTTGGGGATGCTGGGAAGAGGTTCAGCCAGCAATCAGCCTGGAGAGTGGCTCTCTGCAAAGGTGTCACCACAGGTACACCCCGCAAAGGGCCCCCTGCCGCCCCCCACCCCACAGGACTGTCTGCTAAGTGCTTTCCCAGAGCTGAACTTGGGGAGAAGGTTGATTATCTAGCGCTGGGGGCTCTTGGCTACTGCCAGGAAGACACAAAAAGCTTCAGAGGGTAAGCAAGGCATCTGGGAACCCCACATGAGATGATCGAAAGGACTCTGGGGACACAGAGTGAGCCTGAGGCCATGGGCCTGAGTCAAGGAGCGCCTACCCTGGGCTGGTGCAGGACCCTGCAGAGGAAATCCCAGGGAGGTGGCCCTTTCCCTCGGGCCCAGCTGTGTCTCCCTGAGGTTCCAATCTGGGGGCCATTATTGGGGGCTCAAGAAGCCTCCTTTCATCCCATCCCTGCTCAACCCGGAATGTGGGGAGCTGGGGAGCATCACTGCAGGGGGCAGATGAAAATGAGATGTAGGTTGTCGAAATCTAAAAACAGATGAATTTGGAATATTACAGATGAATCATTTAACTAATTACATTTTTACAATCAAAGCTGTTTTTGAACTTGGAGAGTGCAAGAAAGCATATGAATGTGTGGTGCTCTGTGGCCCACCCCCCTTTTTTTTTGTTCACTTGATTAATTCCACACGGTCCAACAGAGGTTTTCATTTCAAAATTGGTCCCAGGCTGAGACCCTGTCTCATATGCTACATTTCAGCTCAGAGCTATGCTTTCCCTGGGACCTAGGCTGTTGATGCATCCATTGCTGATTCTGGAGACACAGGGCAAATCCTGCCCACTGCCCCCAGCCCCAGCCTCCAGAGCACTTTGTCTGATGGGTCCCGGGTGGTCTTGGGGGAGGGGGAGGGGGTGGGGCTCTGCCAAGTGAAGGCGCTGTGGTCCTGGTCCCTCACCTGTCACCTGGCCTGCAATGCCTGCCACCTCTCATTTCTGACACCTGCCCTCTTTCCCTCCATCCTCGCTGGGGCAGTCTTGATTCATGCATCGTCTGTGAATTATTGCCACTGCCTCATATCTGGGCCCCCTTCCTCCAGTTTCTGTCCTGTTGTCAGGGAGGTCTCTCTAGTATAGACACCTGTCTACATTACTAGGGGCTTCTGTGGCCTCTGAACTCTGCTGCTGGGTGGGTGGGGGCCCTGCACTCAGCTTCAGGTCCCCAGAGTCACTGGCCAGGGGACCAGGACCACATTGCATGTCCCCCCCCCCGCCGTGTTGATAGTGTCCACGTTTTCACCAGGCCAAGCCTCACACTTCGCCAATGTGGACACTGGGGCTCAGAAGGCCTGAGAGATTGCCAGAGCAGGGGTGAGGTCTCCATCACCATAGTTCCCTGGCTGGGCGCCTGCTCTATTCAGCTGCCCCTGGCCGGGGAAACAGAATTGCACATTTCATCAGGAGGGGATGCTTTTCTTCCTAATTTCTAACAGTAGCTATGAGATGGACCTATGAGTGAGGAATAGGAAGGAACGTGGGCTGAAGAAACGGATTCCTGTCTTTAAGTTAGACGTGGTTTTCCATTTTGTTTTTTAGGGAGAGCAGGAAAGGGTCTTAACAATCTGATAATGGGGGTGGAATGGGGCATGAGCTCCAGGGCCGGATAAAAGCAAGGGGGGAGGACGAGAAACAGAACATTGACTCCAAGTACCTGTTTCCCTGAGTGGTAAGAGAAGAAGGACCGTCCTGCCCACGTGCAGACAGTCCTGAGCCCACAACTGCTGCTGTGACCTGCTTCCTGATAGGATGGGTGGAGTGACAGAGGAGTCCCCAGCCTGTGTGCTAAGCCAGGCTTTGTCTTGCGGGTGGGCCTTGGGTCTCAGCCAAGTGCTGTTAGCCTCTGAGCTCAGCTTCCTCATCTGTCAAGTAGGGAGGAGACCATCGACCTCCCAGGGTGAGAGCAAGCGGTCAGAAAGTACACTTGCTTCCCTGGCCTGTTGGAGGGGCTTGGGTGGGGGCGGGGTGGGAGTTGACCGTCCTTTCTCCCTTCAGGAGGGGGGAAGTCTCTGAGCCCTTGGCAAGGCAGCTTGTGGTTTCTATAAACACGAAGCCAAGTTTCCGTGGCCTCCGGCCTCAGTCAGTCTGTTATCCTACAAGATGCTACTCCGCACAGCTCTGGAGATCTCTCTGGCGTCACGGTCCACTGTTTCCCTCTCATTTGCCTGCTTGTGGCCTTGCCAAGGTTGTCCCAACCTCATGACTGCATGCACTTGCTTTTTTCCTCCAGGAACACTTGCTCCACAAGATCTCTGCATCTTTTTCACCATTTAAGTCTCAGCTCAAATGTCATCTTCCCCAAGGGACTTCTGATGATTTCATCTCAGCTATACACACCCAGGTAGGTACCTGGCGGGCACTCTCAATACGTCCCTGCCTTATTCTCTTCCTAGCACATTTCCTGTCTGTTGGTGTATTGGTTTCCTGGTTTATTGTTTCTCTCCCCTTGTCTCTCTTGTTCGGTGCTGGTCCAAGGACCCAGGAAAGCATCTGGCACAGAGTCATTGACTGACGGTTTAGTGGGCACGCTCCCCCACCCTAGCCTGGCTGGAATTCATCATCTCCATGCACCTCTAGCCTCACAACCTGGCGCTATCCTCATGCATTCAAATACATGGAACTTAAGCTCTGTAACATATACCCAAAACACATTTTTCGAGAAATGTTTAAGTTGCACTCGGAGGGTGTAAAGCAAACCAGAAAGTCACAAAACCTCAATGTTAAGGGTCAAAAAACCCAAAACACCAAAGAGGAAGAGTATTGATGCTGTAATTAGCAGATGGTGAGAGTCTGATGTTTTCTGTGCAAAAGTCAAGGTGTAAGCAAGATTGAGCCTTGCACGACAAGCCTTTTGCATCTTGGACAGAAGCCACGGTTTGGAGAGAAAAAAAGGCTTGTGATAAGAAATACCCAGGAAGTCACAGTGACCCCTAACTGTTCCTTTCTCTCTATCCCATGGCAAACTGGTTGTGTAGGTCCCCCTCCCCCCACATCTCTCCAAAGACTATGACTGATCTGATTCATCTCTGTGCCACCCCAGTACCCAGCACAGGGCATGACACCTTCCAGATTCACTGAACAGAGTCAAGCCTCCTATGTATGAGATGTCAAAAGTCACTTTATTAACATAAATGCTGGTTACTATCCCAAAATGCAAGGAGAGTGAAGTGCTTAGGGCTCCTCTGTGGGTCCCACCTTTGACTCACAATGTTCAAAGCTCAGAATTCCTCCTAGGCTGCTGATTCCATGATGTCCCTGGACCAACCGGGATCTGGAAACTCTCAAAAATGTTGATTTCCTCCTTAAACTATACCTGCAATTCTAAGCTCTACCACCAGGTGGCAGTTAGGTCTATGCAAACTTTATTAAACCTAGTTTAATCTCAAAGACTACATGTACTGCTCATTAAAATATACCCTAAATTAAAACAGGATACATATATGCACATTTTTTTCAACTTATCATATTGGCATAGATTTAAAAGTATGATAATACCCACAGTTGGCCAGGGTTTGGGGAAATATGCAACATTTGTAAGCTGTTGGTGGGAATGTAAATTAGAAGAGCCTCCAGGGGGCCAATCCGGCAATACACATCAAAAGCCTTCAACATGTGCAAACCCTTTGGTCCAGCAATTCAACTTCTAGACATTTATCCTAAGGAGATAATCATGGAAATCACCTAAGTTTCTTCCCAGGATGTTGACCATAGGTGTAAAAGATTGTCAAATAAACACTATAACTTGGAGACAGCTTAAAAAAATTATACAGATGATAAAATACTATGTAGCTCTTACCTTCTAGAATTCTTTTTTCTTAATTTTAAAAAATGTTTATTTTCAAGAGAGAGAGACAGAAAGAGAGTGTGAGCAGAGTGGGAGTGACAGAGAGAGAGGGGAGACACAGAATCTGAAACAGTCTCCAGACTCTAAGCTGTCAGCACAGAGCCCGACGTGGGGCTTGAACTCATGAACTGCCAGATCATGACCTGATCCGAAGTCGGATGCTTAACCAACTGAGCCACCCAGGCGCCCCTAGAATGCTTAAGGATGTGGATATACCATCTTAAGGATGCTATATTAAGTAGGAAAAAAAAAAAAAACAAAAACAAAACCAGGCTCCCTCCAAAGAAGTATGTCCAGTAGTCCCATTTTTAGACTAACAAATGTAAAAACAAACTCACACATAACAAATACTGAAAGGACAACCACCAAAATATTGAGAAGACTAATCTGTGGGTGGTAGGATTACGGATGATCGTTTTTTCCTTTTTTGTGCTTTTCTCTATTTTGGGACAGTTTTATAATAAACATACTTCTGTTTTCATCAGCGGGGAGCTATTAACGAACTCTCCCAGCATCAAGGACAGGCTGGCCTCTGTGTAAGGGGGCTGTGCACAAAGTGACCCTGGGCCCTTGTCAGTCCACAACCTGCCCCACAGTCCTGTGCCTTGGTTCCTATGCCTCAGTCTCCTGACCTCAGCTCTTAGGTCCACATATGGTCCTGGTTTCAGCTGGTATCACTCAGGGGGAGGAGCCAGCCTCGAGTAATCCAGAACACACAGCCAGCATGGTCTCCACCATGACCCTCCTGCCTGATATTTTTCTTGCTCTTACTTCCCTTTAGGAAGTGACATGTTTTTAACACACAAAAAAGATCCTCCCTGAGGCTGGTCCCGAAGTTTACTGAACTGCAGAAAAACACCTTTTCCTAAAACTGACTGTTTTCAAAGCCATTTTCCATACACTGCCAGTGTATGTTGGTGGATTAGAATGATTTCCTAAGCTGGGCTTTCCTTCTCTTGAGGCTTTCCTTGGTGAGGAAAGATGGTGACATTATGGAGGGTCTGTCGTATGCCACGTTGCATGGACGCTGCATTCGTTACCCTATTTTAATATTCCAACTCTGTACGTATCATCTCCACAGATGCTCAGAGGCCAAGTACCTGCCTGAGGCCACAGGGCTGAGCCAGCATCCTGAGTTGGGTCTGAATGACTTCAAGCTTGTGGATACTCAGTACACAAAGTGCCTCTTAGGTGGCCCAGGTCCCTCCAACTGTGGCAGTCACTCTAACCTCTGGGATGACCACGTGGAACCCTCCATAAGCACACCCCAGGCTGGGAGCCAGGCCCTCCACAGGCCAAGAGATCTGAATTTCAGGCCAAAACACAGAGGCCCCTCGAGCCTGCAGGAGGCCCTCCCACCCACCTCCTGCCTGCACAGGCATGCTTTCTCTCCTACAGAAGAAGAGAGGCAGGGTGTCACCTCTACCCTGTGGGCCTCATGGAAGGGACTGCCCAAACGGTACCACCAGAACAAGGCTGCTTGGGGGCACCTGGGTGGCTCAGTTGGTTAAGCATCTGACTCTTGATTTCAGCTCAGATCATGATCTCATGGTTCGTGAATTCGAGCCCTGCATTAGGCTCTGCGTTGACATCGTGGAGCCTGCTTGGGATTCTCTCACTCCCTCTCTCTCTGCCCCTCCCCTGCATTCTCTCTTTCTCTTGAAAAAATAAGAAAAAAGAACAAGGGTGTGTGGAGGAACACAGCTGGAATGAGCTGGCTCCGGGTGCTGAAAGCATGATTACCCTGGACGCAGCAGCAGGCAGGGCCAGCCCAGCCAGGGAAGATGTTCATATCTGTATGGAAAAGGCGGTGTGCATTCAAACCGCCATCAGGTGACCTCAGGAAAAGGGGCGCCCCAGCCCTGTACACTCGTGGGTATGTTACCAGAGATTTTGACAGGGTCCCCTTACCCTTCACCTGGCCCGACCAGGCAGTGGGGAAGGATAGCTGGGCCCTAATCTACTTTCTTCCCAGGAAGCTCAGAACTTAACACACTACAAGCACATTCATCCCCTGGCCTCCCCTCCCCCAATTCACAGAGTCCCATCTCTGGCCCAGGCTGGGTACCAAGTCCCTCCTCACATGCTAACCCTCAGGCTTAATTCCCTGGCAGCCCTGTAACAGCCCCAGTCACCTGTCCACCTTTGGTGTCTGGAGGCTCCAGGCATGACCTCACTTCACCTGAACCTCACTGCCCTCTTCACAGGGAGGGAAAGGGAGACTTAGATCAGCGAGTGGTAAAGATGGAATTCAAACCCCGATTCCACCTGGACCTGGTGGCTGGTCTGGAACTCCTGTCCTTTACCTGGAAAAATGCATCAACCAAAATCTTCTCTTATGCCAGGGAGAAGGGAGTCAGGGAGTCACCCTGTGCTCAGAGGGGCCAATAAGGGGGGAAGAGGGACAAAACCCATTGACCCAGCCACTACCTGCTCTCCTTGAGATGCCCAGCTAGGAGGCACTATAAGCCCAGGTCTGCCAGGACTACTCTCCACAGCCTCCTGGGAAGGTGATTCCTGCAGGACTGGGGGAGCTCCACCCCCCCCTCACCTTCCATCACCAGCCCATCCAGACTCTGGCCAGATCTGGTCATTACTGAGGCCTCTGAATCAACCAACATTCTCCTCCGTGCACCTTCCTGACCTGAAGGCACAGAACAACTCTGTCGCCCAACCGTATGGTCCCACCATGCTCTCCTTCCACCAGGTCACCCCCCTGCTCTGATACATCAGGACTTCTGGATGCCACGGCTGTGGTCCTTAACCTCTCTGAGCAGGACTGGACGGCCACACAGCTACATCAAATTTTGCTTTTCATGCAGCACTCACCCAGCCTGGGCGGGGCACGTTGACTGCAAGTATAAGCCAACTTCTAGGTTTAATTCAAAAGATCTGAGAAGGCGATGACACCACAAAGACCAAACTGGGATCAAGCAGTCTCCCGTTCCTGAGTGCTGACAAGACTCGGTGGGCTGGGAAGGACAGCCCCCTGCCCACTGGGAAGAGGCTGGCAGCCAAGCCAGCCAGGGGGAGGGAGACGGGGTGGGGGTGGGGGGAAGGGGCACTCCACAGCCAAGGGCTAGACCCTCGGTGCAGGGCTGATGGTCTGGGAAGCAAGAGCATTGGGGGGCGATCCAGGATGCCAAGGAGGCTCCTTCTTGAGCCTCTCTGCTTTGCCTGCAGGATGGCTGGAGCAGCGGACGTTCCCACCAGGCCAGCCCTGCAGGTCTGCACATCCCTCACCTTCCTTCTCAGAGCTAACGCTAATCCCCTCCAAAGAGAGACCTCAGCCACTGAAAGCAGAAGAGGGGGAGGGGGCAGGAGCACAGACAGAGTTAAATAAAGGCTCAGAGGAAGAAGATCAGCTTGAGAGAAAAGGGCACAAAGAGCAAAAAATAAACGGCAAATTACCGGGTAGCCATCTCGTCCTGATTGCCCCTGTGGTAATTAATACGTCATTAATAATCAGACTTTCAGCAGAAAACCATATGGCAACACTTATAACTCAATCAGGGCCCCCGATCCCCCCACGTTGTGCGGGGTTTGCAGCAAAGGCTGATGGTTGGTAATGACTCCTGGGGGGTGGGGGGAACGTGCTCAGGGCTCCGGCGGGTCTGGGAGACGGAGCACCCATTTCCTGCGTCTTGGAGCCAGGCTGGAAGGGCCACCAGGGCACACACCCACACGATTCAGGAGGGGCACATGGTGAGGACCACACGGGGATGTGGGATTCTGAAGGGTGGTGTCACAATCACCATGGAAAATGCTCCCTAAATCGGGACTAAAGGGCAGAAATGGCTCTTCCTGTCTGTCACCACTGGGAGGGAGTAGACTGGAGGAAGACAGCCTTAGAAGCCACAGATATGGGGGGGTGGGGAGTGGCATTTATTGCTACTGGATGCCCCTACCGGCTCAGAGCACTGACTGTCTGGCCTGTGTCCCACACATCAGCATCCATCTCAGGCTGCAGCTTGAGATTTCTGCATTTGTTGAATACATTTAATAGTTTAACAGCCAAGCCAAAAAAAAAAAAGAAAAAGAAAAAGAAAAAAGAATCAGTCCACTGCCCTCTGCATTACGCACTTTAGCAAGTTTGCACAGGCTAGCCTCATGTGACAGCCAGGAATGACTCAACAGGGAGAAACTGCTCGTGGCCAATAAATCTACACATTTCTTGCTGGCTCGCTTTCTGGCTCAGTGTGGTGCTGCTACATGCATGGAGAAGCCCAGATTCCGAAGGGTGCCGATTGGGACGTGACTCATGGTAAGTGGAAGTCAAAAATAAAACTGATCATCCAAAAGGAATTCCTTTAGAAGGTTCATTTTGGCTCAGTGTGCTCCTTGAATTGATTCGTCAGGATTCACTGGGCTCTGAAAAACCACCAAGATGAATCAAAGGCACGCTAGTCACTTGTCTTGGAGGAGGACAGGGATTTCCGGGGCGCTGACCACCACCCACCCCTGCTCTCCTTGCTGCCCCCTGGCGGCCGGCCCCCCTCCCGCGCATCCTCCTTGGACCCAACACCCTCCCTGGCCAGTGGTGCTGGGCAGGGTTCAGCTGCCGGATCCAGAGGGTCAAACACATTGTGGCAAGTCAGGAAAATGGACCCCATTCTTCCTGGCATCTCTGCCTGACTCCAGAGCCCTTTGTGCCAAAGCATGTGAGACAAAAACATTTAAATGGATTAAATGCCGCGGAGCATTTAGAAAGTAGGGGCACGGTGCTTGCATTTCTGTGCACCAAGTGGAGCCAGAGACTCCGAGAGGAGCAGTCAGGATCGTGCCAGCTCTCTTGGAGGGCAAAACGGTCACAGAATGCTTCACAAGGCAAGTCAAACCCACAGAATTCTGTGCTTGTATTTGTCTACAAATTATAAAAAAAATATGGCCCCTGTCCGGGACTAAGTTTTCTTTTTTTTTTAAAGGACACAACACATCTAACTAAAAAACTTATTTTCATGAAATAGCTACAGAAGAGAACGAAATGTCTTATCTTTCAGGAGCAGAGAGCATAATCCAGGACACTTACAGGAGGACCTGCAAAACACAAGCAGAGAAGCCCCAGTCAACGTCAAAGGGAGAGAGGGTCCCCTTGGCCAGACCGGCTCCTTCCTCAGCCGGCTGCTGGCCACCCCTCCTTGCAAGCCTTCACAGGTCCCAAAGCTAAGGGGCAGGGCAGAGGGGGCGCCTTTGCCCTCGCAGGGGCAGGGCTGGGCGTGTGGGTGGCAATGACATCCTGCATGCATTGGTTCATGCAAACATTTCACAAGGTTGCTGTTGATCCGCTGCTGGGCAAGCCAGGTAGGAGTCAGACCTGTTCCTGCTTGATGAACCAATTTTGGTGCTCACCTGGGGTCAGTTCATTTCTATCGAAGGGGAGAGACGTGTGGGGGGAGAAAACATTTCGGGCAGAGGGAACACAGCGCTCCGAAGGGTTACACGTATGTGTGTGGCTAAGGGGACACGCAGGGGGTACCCGTGGTTCAGCCCTGGGGTTAGGGGCGCCGGGTCTGGGTGTGCATGGGGAAGCCGAAGGGGCTGAGTCCAGAAGACTCCAGAAAGGCTGAGTGCAGCACGCTGAGACCAGTCTTATAGCAGATGAGGGCTCCTGGAGAATGTTCGTGAAACCCACAGGTGTCTTCACCTCATGGTGTGCAGACCACACTGCATTTGACCTTTGCGAGAGGTGCAGTAAACATCCCCACTTGACAGATAGCATAGAGGCTCAGGGAGAAAGAAGTGACGTGTCCAAGGCCACACAGTTGGTTAGGAGTGGAACTCATCCCAGAAGGAGCTCTCCCAACTCCTGAACCCTATGTACTTCCCACTAAAGCCATGCTGTGGCCATGCCAGCAACTACTCTGCTTCCTGCAGACCCTGGACCTCAGTCTGGATAGCGAGGCCGGCACAGGGAGGTGACACTCGGCCCTCAGTGGGCCGATGCGGGTTTATGGATCACCACCCATGAGCCGGGTCCCTCTGGGAGAGAGTAATGGGACACACTGGTAACAGTAAGAGGCAGGATCTCAGACTCACAGAATTTTCCTTGGAAGGATAGATGCTTAAGAAAACAATCATGCGGGGAGAAGCACAGGAAGCTCCCAGCGCGTAAGAGGTACCCCAGCCAGGCCGGGCTGATTCAGGGCTGGAGGCTAGGCTGCGTCCTGAAGGTGAGAGAAGATTATCTCAGACAGGAAGGGGGAGGAGCTGTGTGACAAAGAAGGGAAGGCGGGGGCGGGGCAGGGATTTGAATGGTAGCGGGAGACAAGGAGCACTCATGGGTCCTGTAGGGAGCAGTGGTGGGAGGGGGCAAGAGTGGCAGTTGCCCCCACGTAGGTGATGGTGGCCTGGACTCGTGTGCTGACTGTGGAGATGGAAAGAAGTGAGTCAGAAGACACTTGTCAGTGGGGACCGACAGGACTTGCTCATGGGTTTAATGGCAGGGTGTGTGTGTGTGGGGGTGCATAGGGCATAGAAAAAGGAGAGACAAGACAGAGGCTTTTGGCTTGAAAAACTGATATGTGATGGTGCTAATACCCAAGAATGGTATACGGGGGGCTCTGTGGCCCCTAAGTCCAGACGAGGGTGGGGTGGGGCGTTGGCCACCTGGACATCTGTACACCTGACTTCTCACCTTCTGCCAGGGACCTCGTGCCATATTTTCTCCGGGGAAAGAAAATGCCCTGGACGGATGTACTTGCACCTGTGCCCAGCCTCCTTTCCGTGCCCCTGAGGTTATGTCAGAGGAACTGACTGGCCCTACCTTCCCGGGCCCCAGCACCCACCACTGCCTTTCTCTCCCTGTTGCATCATCAGACCGACTTTCTCCAGCAGCTGCTTCCCAGCAGTTCTGGAACGGCTCCAATTCCTGTGCTCACATGCCCTCCTCTGCTCCGGCTTGGCTCTCCTCCCCCTCACTGCTGGGAAGAGGGGGTCTCCTGTCACTGCCTCTCCTTCCCTGCCTTCTACGTACCTTGTGACCCTCTGATATGGATTCCATCCCTCTCACCACCAAAATGGCTCTCACTGAGTCCCTAACCACCTGCTACCAAGGATTTCTCCTCCTCCGTCCACACTGCTGAGCCTGCCCTCCTTCTGGAAGCACTCTCTCCCTTTGGCTTCTAAAAGGTCATGTTCCTCCTGCTTCCTTGGTTGTTCAGCTGGCTCAGTCTCTCCCAGTCTCACACAGAGGCTCTGCTGAGCTCATGGCAAGGCTTTCTTCTCTTCAGTCTTCTCAGCTCATCTGTCCCTTCTCTCCTGTCTTCCCTGGGAATCTCATCCCACTCATGACTACACTAGACAGAAGTGACAGAAGTGTCCCACGTGGGCAACTCTAGCCCCAACTGTGCCTGACAAGCCCAGACTCCCTTTGCGAGCTGTGTGCTTGTCATTTCCCCTTGAACAGTCCTCATGATTCCTCAGGCCAAGGTGCACAGACACGTTCATGATATTCTGCCCACAAAAGTGCCCCTCTTCTGGTTCCTAGTCTCCATGGATGACATTTCCTACTGCCTAGTTAGAGACCCAGACAATGAGGAGTCCCCCTCGACACACTCTCCCTCCCTGATCTACTGGGACATCCACATTCATTCCACAGACATTCACTGACCACTGCTGTTCTGGGCAGTGGGACACAGCAGTGACAATGACAAAGATCCCTGCCCTAAGGAATTTACCTTCTAGCCAGAGAGGTAGCTGAGATACCATAAGCATAACACACAAGCTCATCACCTACAAAATGGTAAGTGCTAAGGAAAGAGAGAGGCAGTGGGGCAGGGCAATGGGGAGCTGTTAGTGCTGGGGTGCACACTGGTGTATTCAATAGGGTGGTTGGGGTAGACATCTTCCTGAGGAGACTTTAAGCAAAGGCTTCCTGTGGATTCCTGGGAAAATGTGTACCTACCAGAGGGAACACCCAATGCAGGAGGGCACCTGGTGTGCGTATATGTGTGTGTTTTTAATTTTTTTTTTTACTTTTGAGAGAGAGAGAGAGAGAGCGAGCGAGCTGGGGAGGGGTAGAGAGAGAGGGGGACAGAAGATCTGGAGTGGGCTCTGTGCTGACAGCAGAGAGCCCGACATGAAGCTAGAACTCACAAACCACGAGATCATGACCTGAGCTGAAGTCAGATGCTTAACCAACTGAGCCACCCAGGCACCCCATCGCCTGGTGTGTTTAAGGAACAGCAAGGAGGCCAAAGAGGTGACAGCAGAGGGGGAGGTGGCTTCAGGGAGGTGGTGGGTAGGGGTAGATTGGGTAGGGTCTTGTTGTCCATTTCTAGGACTTTCTCTTCTCTCTGATATGGGAGCCCCTTCAGGGCTCAGTGCAGACACAGGACGAGACCTGCCTTGTGATCCTGGTGTGAAAAGGATCACACTGTGTGGGGAGGCAAAGGTAGGATCCTGCAGTGATGCCAGGGAGGGGTGATGGTGGCTCCCAGCTGGTGGTGGCAGTGGAAGGGGTGGAAGTGTCTGGATTCTGGATCGATTCTGAAGGCAGAGTCAAGATGATTTCTCAAGACTCTGGAGAGAGGACTCAAGCAAGATGTCCCTTGAGTGACTACAGAAGTGGGGAGACTGTGGTCCAGCAGGTTTGGAAGGAAGGATCGGGAGCTCAGCCTTGTACAACCCAACAGAGGTTGGGAAGAAGAGAAGAAGGTTCTAGAAGCTGAGTGGAGAGAGTGCATCGAGGAGGAGGGGCTGTATGTGTGCCTGTCACTTTGGACAGATGAGTAAAATGAAGACTGAGACCTGCCCGCTGGCTCTAGCCACACAAGGGGCCCGGGGCAGGGGGAGTCATGGGTGTGCACATCTGGCTGGAGATGGTTTGGGGAGAAGGGAGGGGAGGAATGGGGGCAGTGGAGGCTTTCAAGCAATTCAGCGGCAAAGGTGAGTGAAGGCATAGAGCACGTGCTTTGGAGACATGGGGTCCAGAGAGGGCCACTTCTTCAAGATGAGAGACACAGGACAGTATGTCTGCTTTAATGGGAGTCATCGGCAGTGAGGGGAAGATCCAACATGGTGGAGAATGGGGGATTCTGGGAGCGATGAGGGAATGTCTCCCCCACCCCCCAGGAGGCCGAACGGTTGCATGTCGGCCCATGAGACCAAGCAGGAAGGCCTAGTGCAGTGTGGCTGGGTGTGCGGCCCATGGGGGGAGGTGGAATTTTCCACAGTTGCCTCTGACTGTTCCCACTGCCAGTGGAGTAGGAAACGAGGCCATCAGCCATGAGTGACGCTGGTGGAGGAGGTGTGGGGGCCACACAACCATTAAGCTGTGGTCTGGCATTTAAAGTGCAAACCGGCCAGCGTGGCAGGGGGTGGGGGACAGGGTTGCGTGTGTTTCCCACCAGCCACAGTTGCTGCACAGGTGCCAGAGTGCACATGTGGGGTTCGAGCCAAATGAGGCGAGGTGGTGGGATCTGTGGGTTGGGAGATGGGTGAGATGGAAGGAATGTGGGGTCAGGGAATGAGGGAGTGGGCTGGGGTGAATTGTGTGAACTGGGGCATCATGGACGTTGCATTTACCAGTGATGTTGAGGCGTTGGCCAAGACCATGGGAGGGAGGGGGCAAGGTCGGCCAGAGTCCCAGCTCACCAAAGGAGGCCTGGGTGTGTAAGGGACTTCTATGTTTGCATCAGGGCTCCCTAGGAATTTACCCAGAAGTAGTGATGGAGGGAGGGCTGCAGATACAGGAGCTGAAACCCACTAACAACGAGGGGGGTGTGCAGGGGTCAGAGATGGCCTCACATATGCAGACATATCACTACCCCAGTCTCCACTCTAGGGCCAGGGTGGTGTTTTCAAGACGCAGATCTGATCATGGCACTCCCATCCTCCAGTCCTCATTTTCCCACAGTTCTTAGGACAAAGGCCCCAATCCTACACCACTGCTATGCTACTCTCTGTCCCCTTGAACCCGTGGGAAGAGAGGCATTGTTTAACTAGAGGGGTGCTAGGCAGACTGGTGGTTATTGGGACAAAGTGAAGTTGGATCTGTGCCTCAGCATGAGTCAGGATAAATTCCAGAAGGATCAAAGTCTTACATGTTAAAAAAAAAATCATAAAAATCCTAGAGGAAAACAGACCCACGAATACAGAGAACAAACTGGTGGTTGCCAGAAGTGAGAGGGGGGTGGGAAAAATGGGTGAAGGGGAGTGAGAGATACAGGCTTCCAGTTATGGAATGACTAAGTCACAGGGATGAAAAGTACAGCATAGGGAATATAGTCAATGACACAGTAATATTGTTGTATGGTGACAGAGGGTAGTTATACTTGTCATGAGCACAGCATAACGTATATAGAGAAGTTGAATCACTGGGTTGTGCACCTGAAACTCATGTAACACTTTGTGGCAATGATACCTCAATTAAAAAAAAAATCCTAGGGGCGCCTGGGTGGCTCAGTCGGTTAAGTGTCCAACTTCGGCTCAAGTCATGATCTTGGGGTCTGTAGGTTCAAGCCCCACGTTGGGCTCTATGCTGACAGCTCAGAGCCTGGAGCCTTCTTTGAATTCTGTGTCTCCCTCTCTCTCTGCCTCTCCCCTGCTCACGCTCTCTCTCTCAAAAATAAATAAAGATTTAAAAAAAATTTTTTTAAATCCTAGAGGAAAATTCCTTTCTAACCGTGGAGAGGGGAAGGTTTTTCCAACTACAGTTCATAATCCAGAAGCCATAAAATAAAAGTCTGAGTCAACCATATAAAAACAAAAAATGTCTAACAAGGCACAAAGCACTGGAAGCAAAGACAAAAGCCACGGGGAAAACTATTTCTGACTCATGTCACAAAGGCCGATATACCTTGACACAAAAATGCTCCTACCAATTAACCCTAAAAACATCAACAACTTATTAGAAAAATGGTCAAAGATATGAGGGGACAGTTCACAGAAAACATAAATAGCTTCTAAATATATGAAACAAAAGCAAATTTTCATTCATAATATAAGTAAAGAAGGTTAAAACTATAATCCCAGCAGAGTCTGATTTGGCAGTGCTAATTAGGACTCAAAATGCATGTGCGGGGATGCCTGGGTGGCTCAGTCAGTTGAGCATCTGACTCTTGATTTTGGTTTGGGTTATGATTCTGGGGTCGTGGAATTGAGCCCCGAGTTGGGCTCTGTGCTGAGAATGGAGCTTGTTTAAGACTCTCTCTCTCTCTCTCTCTCTCTCTCCCCCCCTGCCGCTTGTGCATGCACTCTTTCTCTCTCTAAAATAAATAAATAAATAAATAAATAAATAAATAAAATGTATGTGTCAATTTCTGCAATGATCCTTCTAGGAATGTATTCTGTAGATGCATTAACGTATATGTAAAAGGACAGGTATATAAAAATATTCATAGCAGAACTATTTGTGATGGCCAATAATTAGAAACAGCACAATGAAACTGTGTAAAGAAAGGATGGTACAAGCCATAAAATACCTAGGAATAAATCTAACCAAAGAGGTGAAAAAATCTATACACTACAAACTATAGAAAGTTTATGAAAGAAATTAAAGAAGGCACAAAAAAATGGAAAAAGATTCCATGCTCCTGGATAGAAAGAACAAATATTGTTAAAATGTCGATACTACCCAAGGCAATCTACATATTCAATGCAATCCCTATCAAAATAACACCAGCATTCTTCACAGTTAGAACAAATAATCCTAACATTTGTATGGAACTAGAAAAGACCCTGGATAGCCAAAGCAATCTTGAAAAAGAAAACCAAAGCAGAAGGCATCACAATCCCGGACTTCAAGCTATACTACAAAGCTATAATCTTCAAGACATAATGGTACTGACACAAGAACAGACACTCAGAACAATGGAACAGAATGGAGAACCCAGAAATGGACCCACAAATGTATGGCCAACTAATCTTTGACAAAGCAGGAAAGAATAGCCAGTGGAATAAAGACAGTCTCTTCAGCAAGTGGTGCTGGGAAAACTGGACAGCAACATGCAGAAGAATGAACCTGGACCACTTTCTTACACCATACACAAAACTAAACTCAAAATGGATAAACGATCTCAATGTAAGACAGGAAGCATCAAAATCCTCGAGGAGAAAGCAGGCAAAAACCTCTCTGACCTTGGCCGCAGCAACTTCTTACTCAACACGTCTCCGGAGGCAACAGAAACAAAAGCAAAAATGAACTACTGGAATCTCATCAAAATAAAAAGCTTCTGCAAAGCAAAGGAAACAAACAGCAAAACAAAAAGACAACCGACAGAATGGGAGAAGGTATTGGCAAATGACATATCAGATAAAGGGTTAGTATCCAAAATCTATAAAGAACTTATCAAACTCAACACCCAAAAACAACTAATCCAGTGAAGAAATGGGCAAAAGACATGAATAGACACTTCTCCAAAGAAGACATCCAGATGGCTAATAGATACATGAAAAAATGCTCAACATCACTCATCATCAGGGAAATACAAATTAAAAGTTCAATGACATACCACCTCACACCTGTCAGAATGGCTCACATTAACAACTCAGGTGAAGATGTGGAGAAAGAGGATCTCTTTTGCATTGCTGGTGGGAATGCAAGCTGGTGCAGCCACTCTGGAAAACAGTATGGAGGTTCCTCAAAAAACTAAAAATAGAACTACCCTATGACCCAGCAATTGCACTACTAGCTATTTATCCAAGGGATACAGGTGTGCTGTTCTAAAGGAACACATGCACCCCAATGTTTACAGCAGCACTATCAACAATAGCCAAAGTATGGAAAGAGCCCAAATGCCCATCGATGGATGAATGGGTAAAGAAAGATGTGAGATTTTTATATATATATATATATATATATATAAAATGGAGTATTACTCAGCAATCAAAAAGAATGAGATCTTGCCATTTGCAACTATGTAGATGGAACTAGAGGGTGTTATGCTAAGTGAAATTAGTCAGAGAAAAACAAATATCATATGACTTCACTCATATGAGGACTTTAAGACACAGAACAGACGAACATAAGGGAAGGGAAACAAAAATAATATAAAAACAGGGAGGGGGACAAAACAGAAGAGACTCTTAAATATGGAGAACAAACAGAGGGTTATTGGAGGGGTTGTGGGAGGAGGGATGGGCTAAATGGGTAAGAAACATTAAGGAATCTACTCCTGAAATCATTGTTGCACTATATGCTAACTAATTTGGATGTAAATTAAAAAAAAAAAAAAAGGATGGTACAGGGCAACTTTAAATGGACTATTATGCAGTTGTGAAAAGACCAATGTGATTCTATATGCTCTAATGGGAACGATCTCCAAGGCATATTGTTACATTTTTATTTTTATTAAAAAATTTTAATTTATTAAATTTTTTAAACGTTTATTTATTTTTGAGAGACAGAGTATGACCAGAGGAGGGGCAGAGAGAGGGAGACACAGAATCTGAAGCAGACTCCAGGCTCTGAGCTGTCAGCTCACAGCCCAACGTGGTTCTTGAATTCATGAATCTCGAGATCATAACCTGAGCAGAAGTTGGACGCTTAACTGACTGAGCCACACAGGTGCCCCCTCCTCTTTTTCATTTTTTATTTTTACTTTAGAGAGAAAGAGTGCACATGAGCAGGGGAGAGGGGCAGAAGGACAAAGAATCTTAAGCAGGCTCCACACTCAGCATGGAGCCTGACAAGGGGCTCAATCCTGTGACCCTGGGATCATGATCTGAGCCGAAGTCAAGAGTTGGATACTCAACCAACTGAGCTACCCAGGCACCCCATATTGTTACATCTTTAAAAAGGTATGGAACAGTACATTACTATGCAGCCATTGTGCTAAGAAGAAAACCTGGTAGGCTTTTGTTTGTATAAACATGGTACATCTCTGGTGTGGACACAGAAAGTAGAGCCTGCTTGGGATTCTCTCTCCCTCTCTCTCTGCCCCTCCTCTGCTTGTGCTCTCTCTTTCTCTCCCTCTCAAAATAAACATTACAAAAAAAAAAAAAAAGACAAAAATCCCCCCCCACAGCTCTCCTGCGTGGCCTGCACCGCATTAATGCCTGTGCCCTTGGCCTCAGGATATTCACGTCCACCACGGCCCCGGCTTTATCAGCCTTCCATGACCATAAGACTGAAGACAGTGGTCACCAGGTTGCCTCCAAGTAGGGGAACCAAATGGCGGGAGAACAGAAGTGGTGGGGAGAGACTAACTTTTCAGCATGGAGCTCTTTCACATCACTGGATACTTGTGTGTGGCTTACCAAGTCAGCAATGGCCATAAACTTTAACTGAAAATGGCTGGAGTAAGCTCTGTGTTTAAAAAAAAAAATTATAAAAAATATTTATTTATTTTTGAGAGACATAGCATGAGCAGGGGAGGGGCAGAGAGAGAGGGAAACAGAATCTGAAGCAGGCTCCAGGCTCTGAGCTGTCAGCACAGAGCCCTATGTGGGGCTTGAACCCATCAACTATGAGATCACGACCTGAGCCGAAGCTGGACGCTTAACTGACTGAGCCACTCAGGCTCCCCAGGTCTGTGCTTTTTTTTTTTTTTTTTTTTTTTTAAAGAAAGCTACTTTATTTATTTATTTTTAAATGTTTATTTACTTTTGAGAGAGAGAGAAAGAGAGAGTGCAAGTGCACAAATGGGAGGGGCAGAGAGAGAGAGGGAGACATAGAATCCAAAGCAGGCTCCAGGCTCTGAGCTGTTAGCGTAGAGTCCGACGTGGGGCTCGAACTCACGAACGGTGAGATTGTGACCTGAGCCGAAGTCAGGTGCTGAACCGACTGAGCCACCTGGGTGCCCCCAGGTCTGTGTTTTTTTGTCTGGTCTTCCAGCTTCGGCTGCTGTTTCTCACACTCACCTCTAAGCTCCCTCTAAAATAGCTTAGACTGGGATTATCATTCTGAGAGCCTGGAGGTTCTGAGTATGCACCCCGGGTCTGGCTGGAGGTACAGCCCAGGAGAAGGCACTGTTAGCATAACCATCACTCACTCATGAGTCCTCATGAGTGTTGGGAGTTATGCTGTTTTCCTCAACCGTCTCATTTAATCCCTGCTGCCTCCTCACTGGGCACATGTTACCATGAGAAACAGGCTCAGAAAGGCTGCCGTTGATCTGGGCAGAAGCCAGGCTGTCTGACTCTGAGCCTAACAAAGGGGGCGGAGGGAAACTGCTTTGGCAGACAGAACTCTGATGTTGACTGAGCGTTCCCCGGGGTCCCCGGGCGGGTGCGTGGCTCGTCTGAGGTCACCACGGTGGTGAGGGCGCAGCCCAGGTTAGAAGCAGCCTTGTGGGACCCCAAGCCCAGGACACCATCCAGGTCTGCAGAGGGGTGGCCAGAGTGGGGGTGGTGGCATTCCAGAGAAGGAGCTTATCACTGGTGGACAGGTCACATGTAGCCCATCTGTGAGTCTCTGAAACAAACCAGCCGCCACCTCTCTTGGGCCCTACTGGCACTGCATCACAGGCCACCATTGCTTCACATCGGCACTACCCTCACAGCCTCCGAACTGGCCTCTTCTGGGCACTGCAACCTGCCAACGAGTGGGGGCCTCTTAAAAATGCCCAAAGCTTCCAGGGTATCCCATGCATGTGGAGTGACATCAAAACTTCCCTGTACAGGGGAGTCTGGGTGGCTCAGTCGGTTAAGCGTCCGACTCTTGATTTTGGCTCAGGTCATGATCTCACAGTTTGCGAGTTCGAGCCCTACGTCTGGCTCTGTGCGGGCAGTGTGGAGCCTGCTTGGGATTCTCTCTCCCTCTCTCTGTGCCCCTCCCCTGGTCATGCTGTCTCTTTCTCAAAATAAATAAACATTACAAAAAAAAAAAAGACAAAAATTCCCCTGCACAGCTCTCATCAACACCCGTGCCCTTGGCCTCAGGACATTCACATCCCCAGGCCGTGGCTTCATCAGCCTTGCATGACCATGAAACCAGAAGACATCTCCTCATCCTTTGCCCTCACTGGTATCCATGACGGCTCTCTGGTATTTCCCATCTAAGCACTTATCATGATCCTTAATTATTAAATCCATTTCTTTGGGTGCTGATTATTGTCTGTGGGCCCCGCCAGCAAGGCAGCTCCCCAAGAGCTGGGACCCCCACCTGCCTGCAGGTTGTCACCACTTCCAAGTCCGTGGCACCTGACTTCACAGCACAGGGTTGGGCTGTGCTGGCCGCAGCCCCTGGAGTCGTGGAGTGATGGATAGGGCGGAGGGCTTGGCTCAGGCCGTCCAGGGGTCCCTGCTCAGAAAGCGAAGCTGGCTGCAGGGCCTCCAGCTGACCGCGTCGCCCCACCCAGCGCCCCGGTCCCACTCTGCGTGCAGCTTGCAAACATGTGTTCCAGGCATCGCCTGGATCTGTTGGCTTTGCCGTCAGGAATGTGGGAGCAATTAAGAGCCAGATGACTTGGGAAATAAATAAAATGGGGCAGGGTAGAGGGTTCACTGATCCTGTGGCCTCTTTAACTGAACTGATGTTTGTAGCCCAATAGGGTTTTCCAAACCTGGAGCTGTTAGTCCCTCTGGGGAATAAACATTTCCCGAGTGTTTCCCGAAGGGTATATTCCTGGAAAAGGAGAGTGGGAAGAATATTTCCCATAGCCTGGCAGGTGCCCAGCCCACACACTGGAGGGTGGGGGGCGGCCTTGGTGCCTGAGGCTGCTGGGGCCATTGTCCCTGTGGACAGCCCACACCTGCTCCTCTGTGTTGCGCCTGGACTCCTAAGTCCCGCTCAGCTTGCTCCCTTCTCTTTCCAACGGGCCTGGCTCTGAACCAGCCCTCCGCCTCTTCCCACTCAGTCTGCTCCAGGGCAGAGGCTTGGAAGCCTTGGAAGGCTTGGCCACCATGAAGACAACGGTCTTCAGCCACGCTTCTCTGGAGCTGTCCCCGATGGAGCAGAGTGGGCCAAGGGCTTTTAAACCGAGTTTGTGGGTAGATGAAATGAGGCTTGCAGGTTGACAAATCCAGAGCCGGTAAACGAGTCCAAGAGCTGGCACTTAGCTCAGGTCTCCGGCCCGGATTTAATTAGGCCAGTACTATCAGGGAGTACAGAGGCTTTAGAATCCCAGCCCTGAGGAACTCTAGATCTGGAGCACATGCCTGTTCTCCCTGAGGCAAGGAATGCTCCCCATCTCTGCCTCTCTGGACTGCTACAAAGACTTGAGTGACACACTGTGCATGTGTAAAGTGCCCGGGACAGCAGTGGCACAGAAGAGGCACCAAAACCCAACGCTGGCTAGAATTACAGTATTCTTTTTTAATTCTTTTAGTGTTTGTTTATTTTTGAGAGACAGACAGAGAAGACAGAATGCGAGCTGGGGAGGAGCAGAGAGAGAGGGAGACACAGAATCTGAAACAGGCTTCAGGCTCTGAGCTGTCAGCACAGAGCCGGACGCAGGGCTCAAACACATGAACGGTGAGATCGTGACCTGAGCCTAAGTTGGACGCTTAAGCAACTGAGCCACCCAGGCACCCCTCTTTTTTTATTTTAAAGTTTATTTATTTATTTTGAGAGAGAGAGAGAGAGAGAATCCCAAGCAGGCTCTGCACTGTCAGCGCAGAACCCAATGCAGGGCTCAATCTCACGAACTCTGAGATCATGACCTGGGCCTAAACCAAGAGTTGGGTGCTTAACTGACTGAGCCACCCAGGCGCCCCATTAACCGCTATATTTTCTTCTAAGGATTTATATTTTTCCCTCTTACATGTAGGTCTATGACACGTTTTGAGTTAATTTTTATATGCTGTGAGGGAGAAATCCAGCTTTATTCTTGTGCATTTAGTTGCCCGAGTACCATTGAATTGTTTCACATTCTTGTAAAAGATAGTGATGGTAAATGTAAGGATTTACTTCTGGAATCTCAATTCTATTCTGTTGACCTATGTGTCTTATGTCTACACCACACTACCTTGATACTGCAGCTTTGTGTTAAGTTTTAGAATTGGGAAGTGTGAGGCCTTTACTTTTGTTTTACCTTTTCAAGGTGTTTTGGCTATTCTGGATGCTTTGCATTTCCATATGAATTTGAGGATCAGTTAGTTAATTTCTAAAAAAAAATCAACTGGGATTTTGATAGGGATTGCATTGTAACTGTAGATTAATTTGTGGAGTATTGCCATATTAACATTCTATTATCTTCCAATCCATGAAGATGGGATGTCCTACCATTTATTCAGGTCTTTTTAAATTTCTTTCAACAATATTTTATAGTTTTCAGTGTACAAGCTTATACTTATTTTATTAAATTCATTACTGAGTATTTTATTCTTTTTCATGCTTTTGTAAATGGAAATTGTTTTCTTAGTTTCATTTAAACATTCTTTATTGCTAGTGTACAGAAATACAATTGAGCTTTAAAATAATGATCTTGTATTATGCAACCTTGCTGACCATGTTTATCAGCTTTTATAATTTTTCTGTGGATTCTTTATATAAATAAATAAATAAATAAATAAATAGTGTGAACCAAAAGACACTCAACATCATAATCATTAAGGCAACACAAATCAAGACCACAATGAGACATCACCTTACATCCATTAGATAGAATGGCTAGTATAAAAAAAAATAGTGGCTCAGTCAGTTGGGGGTCCAACTCTTGATTTTGGCTCAGGCCATGATATCACAGTTTGTGGGATCAAGCCCCGTGTCAGGCTCTCCACTGACAGTGTGGGATTCTCTCTTTCCCTCTCTCTGCCCCTCCCCTGCCTGCACATGCACATGCTCTCTCTGTCTCTAAAAATAACCAAACTAAAATCAGAAAAGAACAAGTGTTAGTAAGGATGTAGAAAAATTGGAACCTTTGCGTTCTGTTGGTGGGTTTACGTCTGGACTCTTGATTCTGATTCATTAGTCTACATGCTTAAAGGTGCTTATTTTTATACCAGCACCATACTGTTTTGATTTCTATAGTTTTGTAGTATAGTTTGAAATCAGGACATGTGATGCCTCTGGCTTTGTTCTTCTTTCTCAGATTTCTTGGGGTATTTGGGGTTTTAAAAATCCATTTCCATTTAATGTAATTGCTCAGGAGACAGGATTTATGTGTGCTAATTTGTTATTTAATTTCTCTATATTTTATGTCTTTTTTGTCCCTCTATTACTCTATTACTGCTTCTTTTTTTAAAAATAGATATTTTATAAGTGTACCATTTTAATTTCCTTGTTTCCCTTGCCATATTTTTGGAATAATTTTCTTAGTAGTTTCCCTGGAGTTTATAAAATACCATCTTAATAAATAATCTGGTTTACATGAGTAACAATTCACTTTCAACTGTACACAAATACTTTGCTCCAATAAAGCTGTGTTTGTTACCTCCTTCTTTGTACTTTTAGTGTACTTTTATGAAATTACCATTTCACGTGTCATAAGCCTATCAGCAGTTTTATCACTATTGCTTCATGCAACTGGCTTTTAAATCAGAAGAGAGAAAAGAGTTACAAATAAAAATTCATTTATACTGTCTCTCATATTCACCTATGTAACTAACTCACTAAAGCTCTTTATTTCTATATGTGGATTCAATTACTGTCTAATGTCCTTTTATTTCAGATTGAAGGAATCCCTTTATTGCGTGTAAGTCAGGCTGATAGAAATCAATTCTATCCATTTTTTGTTTATCTAGGCCTGTCTTTTTTTTTTTAATTTTTTAATGTTTTTTTTTAAATTTATTTTTGACAGAGAGAGAGAGAGAGAGAGAGTGAGAGTGAGTGTGCATGAGTGGGGGAGGGGCAGAGAGAGAGGGAGACACAGAATCTGAAGCAGGCGCCCGGCTCCCAGCTGTCAGCACAGAGCCCAACACAGGGCTCGAACTCACAGACCGAGAAATCATGACCTGAGCTGAAGTTGGACGCTCAACTGATGGAGCCACCCAGGCGCCCCGCGACACGTCTTAATTTCTCTCACTTTTGCAATATACTTTTGCTATAGATTTCTCTGTTAATAGTTTTTTTCTCCCCACCACTTTGAATATGTCATCTGTATTGACTTTTGAGTCATGCTTTTCATTATTTCTAAGGAGAAATCAGCTATTAACCTTATCCAGGATCCCTTTACTGTGACGAGTCATTCGAGATTCTCTCTTCATTTTTTCCTTTTGGCAGCGTGGCTATGATATTCTTAAGTGTGGATCTCTTCTGAGTTTATCCTGTGTGGAGTTTGTCAAGCTTCTTGGATGTGTAGATGAATATTTTTGTTTATATTTGGGAAGTTTGGGGCCACTAGTTGCTCTTATATTCCTTCTGCCTCGTTCTCTGTCTTCTCTCCCTTTCTCAGGCCTTTGTTATGGGTATATTAGCACGCTTGACAGTTTCCCGCAGATCTCTGAGACTCTGTTCATTTTTTTTCATATTTTTAAATCTTCCTTAGACAGGATCATCTCAACAGACCTATCTTCAAGTTTGCTGATGCTTTCTTCTGCCAGCCCAAATCCACTATTGAACCTTTTCAGTGAATTTTTCATTTCAGTGATTGCAATTTACAGCTTCAGAATTTCTATTTGGTTCTTTTTTTAAATACTTTTTATCTATTAATATTCTCCATTTGGCGGTACATAATTCTTCTGCTTTCCTTTAATTCCTTAGAGTTGCTTCCCTTTAGTTCTTCAAACATAATTTATAATATTCTAGTAAGCATCTGGGATTCCTCAGAGACAGTTTTCATTGTCTGCATTTCCCCCTCTTTCATTGCTGTACTTTCTTGTGTCTTTGTGTGTCTCATAATTTTCTGTTAAAAACTGGGCGTTTAAAATAATCTGATGTGGTGACTCTGGAAATTAGATCCCCACCCTCCTTTCCAAGATTCGTTGTTGCTCTTTGTTTGTTGAGGGGTTTTCCTGGACCAATTCTCCAAAGTGTATGCTCTTTGTCATGCGCAGCTACTGAATTCTGTCTTGGTTAGCTTCACAGTCAGCATGGACAGAGGTTTCCTTTAATGCCTTGACCCAACAGGTCCCCCATTCTGTGCCAAGGGGCTCTGTGTGTGTGTTGGAGCACAACTTCAGTGCATCGCCAGGTTACGACTCTCCCTTGGCCTTTACTTCCTGCTTGAGCAGGGCCTCGAGGTCAGCCAGAAGGGAGAGATTGGGGCTCTCTCAGGTCTCTGGTGGACATGTACACAGCCCTGCACATGCAATTGCTTTCTGGATTCCCAAGAATACGCTGGAACCTTTCAAAGCCCCTTTGAGTGGCTCACCCCCTAGATTTTCATTCAAATTTTTGTGTCAGTTTCTTGCTTGTTCCTACTGGTATTGCTACCTTAGGCAGCTGCAATGTTAAACAATTGCTGCTGAGTGTTTTCGGCAAGCACTCTGGGATACAGCTTTTCCCAGTGAGCTCAGCATAAGGTCAAATAAAGACAGGTCCTATGTATGGGCTTTTCCTGGAAGCTGACAGCTGGTGACAATTCTTTGGGAATAAGCATTTGGGGACCTTCAAATTGTTTTGCTTCCTCCATGGCTGCTACTTTTCACAGGTACCATGGTTGTGAGATTGATGGTTTTTAAGGCTACCATGGGGCTGGGAAATGGGCAAGTTAAAATGCTAAAACCTCCCTGTTCTTAGCAAGATATTTGTCCTGAATAAACATTTCTTGGGTTGTTACCAGATTTTAATTTCCAGAACTCTGAAAAGGTCCATTTTCCCCCCTAGTATTCTTGCTGCAGATTTTCAGAAGTCCTTACTCTACCATTCCAGAAGTGCTTCTTTTACTGAATTTTTAGAAAGCGTTTCTTGGGGTCAAGGTAGATTAAAAACCCTAACACTGACATGGCAAGGCAGACCTGTGTGATTGTAACAGAGCCAGTATGTGGCCATCCGTTAAAGTCCCAGTTCTTTTTTTTTTTTTTTAAGTCCTAGTTGTTAAATCACAGTAACTTCTGGAACTCTGAGACTTATTTGTCTCTGCAGGTTTAGCACAGGCATCAGCCAAACAGCATTAGATTGGTTTGTCCTTGTCTCTTCCTGCTTCCTAACCCTTTATTCTCCATTTGCCCACGAATCTCTCTTTCTCTTTTCCTCCTCCCTTTCCTCCCTCCTTCCTGTCAACAAGCATTTATTGACATCTCCTGAGTGCCTAGGGGTTCAGCCTTGCTCTGAAGAGCCCATGCTTTGGTGGAGAAGGACAGGTGTGCAGAACAGACCACCACAACCAGGTACCGAAGTGCTGGGACCGGGGGAGGAATCTGGGGATGCGGAAGCCGGGGAGAGTGGATGATTTGGGGGAAAGGAGGGTCTGGACGGAAAAAGGATCCTGCCCAAGGTCCCTAGTTCCCCAGAGTGCAAGAGCAGTGCTGAGAAATGGGGGAGATGAGAAATCCATTCCATTACAACGGAAATGCATAAACACGGCAGGGCCCTGAAGGCATTTTCCAGGCAAAGGCTCCCACAGGCAGGGTCAGCTCTGTCTGCAGGTTTGTGGCCACAGCAGCAGCAGGAAGGCATCTCGGCCAGATTACTGGCCCACCAGACAAAAAGAGCCTTTCTCCCTGGGACACAGGAAAAGGCCTGGTTTGTACAAGGGAAGGCGCCACAGCCAGGATGTGCATGTGCGTGAAACTATCTGGAAATAAACAGGAGGCCCAGCCCAAGCTAATCCAAGAGGGACATCTGCTCTGTGCCACTCACACCATTCCCTGACAGGCAGGGGATCAGGACCCGCCATGGGAAAAGGCAGGGAAGGGAGGGGGTGTTGCCCCTCCCTTGCCCAGCAGCTGACCTTAGACAAGACACTTCTCCCCTTGGAGCCTCAGTTTCCTTATCTACAAAATGGGGATGATAACATATTTTTATCTTTTGCAGCATCCTGTGAGGGTCACACGAGATGAAGGACTTGAAAGGACCCGGAACAGAGGCCAAGTAAATCCTGGTCTTTCTTTGACTTTTAGACTGTGTTAAACCCGAGTCATAATTCGAATGGATTTTTGGAGTAATATTACACTTTGTTCTCAAAAAAGTCACTATGCATTAAAGGGCATCAGAAGCCTACAATAAAATGCAACGAAACCTTTTACATGGTAGAAAGGAGGACTGAGTGGTGATGTGTGTTTTTGGAGAGCCGGTGGTGTGTGTGTGTGTGTGTGTGTGTGTGTGTGTGTGTTGGGGGAGTGATTACACACAAAACCAGTGAAGAAAAAAAAAATAGTAAAGAAAAGTCGTGGCACTCTAACACAAAGCAGCCTTCAGCTCTGGAAGTCAAAGCAAGCAGAGAACCATGAAGGGCATTTCCTAGTAATGAACTCTGGGGAGTTTATCTGGAAGTCCTCTCAGTAAGGAATTAGATAAGGCAAGCAGGCAGCAGTAGGAGGGGCGGGAAGCCCACGCCCAGCGCCAGGGAGAAGAGTCTGATTCAAGGAGAGAACTTCCCCATTTCCCCCTGGGGTGCAATCTGCTTGGTGGTGGGTCCCTCTGGCATCACCAGCACACTCTCCTGGTGAAGTTGCTTAGAGGCTGAGCATGTGCTCATTCACTCTGTGCATGTTCGTTCCGGAGCCTGCTGTGTGCCAGGCTCCGGACTGGGTGCTGAAGACTCAGGTGGGGGTTGGGGGGTGGATAGAGCCCCCAGCCAGCGGGTTAGAGAAGGCTTTTTGGAGGAGATGCCTGAACTAGCTTTAAGGGCAAAGAGTAATGAACTTGGCCCAAGAGCCCAGGAAGAGGGGGGAGATTGACAGGGACTTGGCGTGGGGGATGGGGAAAGGAAGGGAGGTCAGGGATGCTGTCCTGGAGTCTGCACAGGGAACTGGTGGCTGCAGTCTCCCCATGATGATGATGATGACAGGGAGCCAGAGGAGAGCAGATGGGGGTTGCTGGGTTCACTGGGGCAAAGTCCAACCTCCGGGCTGGAGACGACTTGGGTGGAGGCGTCATCAGCGTCACAAGAGAGCTGGAGCCACAGGGGTGTCAGAAAGGACAGAAGAGCATCTCTGGCAGGCTGGTTCGAGAGGTAAGGGTCCCAGAGAACAGGCAGAGAGGGAGGGTGGGAGATGAGGGAGAAAAGGCAGGCCAGAGCTCACCAAGAGACCTTGGATGATGGAAGGGGAGGTAGGGAGCTGGGTGGGGACAGGGTGTGGGGAAGCTTCACTGCCATGGGGGTGTGCAGGGTGAGTGCATTTTGGGTGAAATGACGGTGGCAGAAGGGTGTGGCAGGAAGGTGGAGGACGCCCCTCTTGGCACTCTGTCAGGCCTGGGGAGGGTAGGGGACACACACAGGAGGGCTGTCGCATTGTGTGGAGAGACAGGGGTCTGGTGGAACTATCAGTGGCCCCCACAAAGGGAAGAGAGTGTTTCAGAGGCTGATCATGACATTCAGGGAATGGCCAAGGGCGCAGAGGGACTGTCACTGGCGTTGCAGATGCCAAGAAGCCAAGAAAGGAGGTACCTGACACTGTGGCTCCAGGGACAGTGGCCAGTTGGAAGGCAGAGGAAGACCTGGCCCCAGGGCCACGCATCCTGTGTTATGGGGGGGGGGGCGTGCGGGGACTGGCACCTGCAGCCAGGTCCCAGGTCTCGATGAGGGCAGACTTCCAGGCCTGGGTTTGGAAACTAAGCAAACGTGGGGACTCACCAGGGTCGCCTCTTCTTCCAGCCTTGCCGCGCCGTCCGGGGGGTCCTAGACAGGAAAACAAGGACAGACTGGTTGAGAAAGGAAGCCAGTGGGCTTGGGCGCAGCAACCCCCGCCTCCCCTCCGCCCTGGCATCCCCGGGCCTGCCCACCGCCCTCACATCCGTGGTTCACTTAGTCTCTCACAAGTCATTCCCCACCTGAAGAGACTGACTACCCAGAGACTCAGGAGGCAGAAGAGTCTGGAGCTAGAAACCTGGTCTAGGAGAAGAATAAAGCCAAAACTGAGAGTCCTCTTGCCAAAGGCCTGACAAGTGCTTTTCAATATTCCCTAACATAAAACATCGGAGACAACACATCCCATAGAGACACTATCATGGCTTCCAAATGCCGAAACTCGGTAACATCAGGCGCCGTCCTGTCCACTGACTGACTGTTCTTACTTCGCCAGCTAGAGCCTTCGGCACCTCCCTCCCCCACGGACCAGGGGGAGCTGCTCATGAATTTCTCCTAATTGATCGCAGGTAATGGCCACACCAATGTGCAATGTCCTCCATCTATAGTTTTTTTTTTTTTTTAAGTTTATTTATTTATTCATTTATTTTGAGAGACAGAGCATGAGCTGGGGAGGGGGAGATAAGAGAGGGAGAGAGAGAATCCCAAGCAGGCCCCCAACCTTCAGCGAGGAGCCCAGTGAGGGGCTCGAATTCACAAACCACGAGATCATGACCTGAGCCCGAACCAAGAGTCGGATGCTCAACCAGCTGAGCCGCCCAGGCACCCCCTCCATCTACAGGTTTTTAAGCCTTTCTGAATTTGTGACTCGGACCACCCTGGCCTCCGCCTTCTCCCTGCTCTGCCCACGTGGGTCCCCCCTACTCAGCAACCACAACGTTGAAGGAGGGGAATGCTGACCAGCCAGCCCCTCTGCCCCAGGTCAAGGGTCCGTTTTCTCAGGTGCTGGGGGAAAAGGTATGCAGAAGTGAAGTCATGTGTACTAGACTTCCATTTGAGATGCCATGTGATACCTCTCCTTCCACGGTGCCCACCCACTGCATGGTGGCCTGGTGGGACACGGATAGGGTAGATCTGCAGATCCACAGGCTATGCCTGTATTACAAGGAACTGCCCCTTCCTATAAAAGTCGACCTTGAACTCCCTCCAAAATCCCTCAGCACAACCACAGAGGAGAGACTGAGGCTGGCCACAAATCAGGTCTGAGGCAGGATGGTTTACTAAGAAATTCATGTGTATGAACTTTCCTTCCTTTCTCCTGTTGTCAAGCATGCAGTCATGGGGCGCCCTGGCCCAGGGATCGGGACTGGGCATAAAAACAGAAGCAGCCCCAGGTCAGCGGCACTTCTAGACTTTTGTTGAGGCACAGTCCTGGATGAAGAGGAGGGAGCATCTTTACGGAAAAGAGAGAGAGAAGAGAGAGACTCCGCTGGATGTGGAAGGTGCCCCTCAGCACTATGTTGACTCTAAAACCTTTGCAGGCCTGGGGGTGGGTGAGGATGGATTTCTTTCTTTCTTTCTTTCTTTTTTTAATGTTTATTTATTTTTGACAGAGAGAGTGCAAGTGGGGGAGGGGAAGAGAGACAGGGAGACACAGAATCTGAAGCAGGCTCCGGGCTCTGAGCTATCAGTACAGAGCCCGTTGCAGGGCTCGAACCCATGAACCACGAGATAATGACCTGAGCCAAAGTGGGCTGCTTAACTGACTGAGGCACCCAGGCGCCCTGCTTTTTTTTTTAATGTTTATTTATTTTTGAGGGAGAGAGAGACAGGGCATGAGTGGGGGAGGGGCAGAGAGAGAGGGAGACACAGAATCCAAAGCAGGCTCCGGGCTCTGAGCTATCAGTACAGAGCCTGTTGCGGGGCTCAAACCATGAACCACAAGATCATGACTTGAGCCGAAGTCGGGCACTTAACCGACTGAGCCGCCGAGGCTCCCCGAGGATGGATTTCTTGCCAGTCTCATGGATGGGTGTTTGAAGTCAGCATGGTTAAGCATAACTTATTAAAGATGAGAAACGCGCTATTTCTTGCACTCTTGAGTTTGCCATTCAAACAAATTTTCATTGTGTTCAAAGACACAGCATAAAATGTACCATCTTAGCCATTTTTAAGTGTCCAGTACAGAAGTGTTAACAACACACACATAGTGCAGTGTAGCTCTAGGACTTTCTCATCTTGCAGGATTCGAAACTCTATCTATGGAACAACTCCCCTTTCCCTATTCTCCAGCCCCGGGCAACCACCATTCTGCATTGTTTCTAGAGTTTGCTTGTTCTAGGTGTCTCATAGAATGCAATCATACAGTATTTGTCTTTTTGTGACTGGCTTGTTTTACTTAATGTAATGTCCTCAAAGTTCACCCATGTGGTAGCAGGTGACAATTTCCTTCTTTTTTTTTTTAAGGTGAATATTCCACTGTAAGCATACACCGCTTTTTAAAGTTTTATTTATTAATTTTTAATAAGAGAGAGAGAGAAAGCACAAGTAGAGGAGGAACAGAGAGAGAAGGAGAGAGAATCTCAAGCAGGCTCTGCACTATCATCACAGAGCCCAAAGTGGAGCTCAAACTTACGAACTGTGAGCCGAAATCAAGAATCGGATGCTTTAAAAAAAAGAAAAAAGAATTGGACACTTAACCGACTGAGCCCCCTGGGCGCCCCCATACACCACATTTTCTTGATCCATTCACCTCATCTGGTGATGGACATTTGGGTTGCTTCTCTACCTCTTGACCATTGTGAATAGCACTGCAATGAACATGCGTGTGCAACCATCTCTTCAAGATCGGGTGTCAATGCTTTTGGCTATATACTTGCAAGCAGGGTTGCTGGGTCATACAGTAATTCCATTTTTAATTTTTTGAGGAACCTCCATCCCATCTTCTATGCTGACAATACCATTTTATGTTCCCACCAACAGTGCACAAAGGCTTCAATTTCTCTACGGGCTCGCTGACCCTTGTTATTTTGTTTGTCTTGTTTTGTTTTGCTTTTTGGTAGTGGCCACTCTAATGAGTATGATGTGATATCGCATTGTGGTTTTAATTTGCATTTCCTTAATAATTAGTGATGTCGAGCATCTCTTCATATACCTGTTGGCTATTTGTATGTGTATGTCTTCTTTGGAGAAATGTCTATTCAAGCAAGCCCTTTACCCATTTTGTTTTAATTTTTTTTAATGTTTGTTTATTTTTTTTTTTAAGAAAGAGAGAGACAGAGAGTGAGAGGGGAAGAGAGAGACACACACACAGAATCCAAAGCAGGCTCCAGGCTCTGAGCTGCCAGCACAGAGCCCTACGCGGGGCTCGAACCCAAGAACTGTGAGATCATGACCTGAGCCGAAGTCAGACACTCAACTGACTGAGCCACCCAGGTGCCCGCCCTTTGCTCATTTTTTAGTTGGATTTTTGTGGTCATTGTTGAGTGGCAGGAGTTCCCATCTTCTGGATATTAACCCCTTATCAGGCACGTGGTATGCAAACATCATCTCCCATTCTGCAAGTTGCCTTTGTGCTGTTGATTTTTCCCTCTGCTGGGCTGGAGTTTTTAAGTTTGATGTAGCTCAGTTTGTCTATCTTTGCTTCTGTTGCCTTTTTAACCTTTTGAGTTAATTTTTATCTATGGTGTGAGGTAAGGGCCCTGCCGCTTCATTCTTTTGCCTGTGGATATTCAGTTTCCCAACACCATTTGTTGAAGACACTGTCTTTTCCCCACTGTATAGCCTTGGCACCTTTGCTGAAGATATTTCGTCCATATAAAGGATGCACCCCTGAGTTTTGAGAGCAGAAGCTCATGCCAGTTACATGGCCCTTGATTTTCCTTGATACTGGACACAGCCCTTGAGTTTTGTACTGGAGTCGCCCAAGGGCCATGTCGACTAGGTAAGGCACTCTCATAACAGACTGGTGAGGGATTTGCAGTTCACGGAGCACCTCCATGTCCATGACCTCAGATGGGACCTGTGATGCCCATGTTGTCCGGTCACCTGCCAACCTGACATCTCCCCGTTGACATCTCAGGCCCACTGAGGCCAAAACATACATCCCGGTCTCCTCCCCAGCTCCTGTATGGGGCTGACTGGGCCTGGGAACCTTGTACAGCTGGCCTGTTGTTAGGCCTTCTCTCCTCTCAGGGCACATCTGTTTTCAGGGAAAGCGAGAGTGTGGGAACAGGAACCCCCACTGGCACACACAGCATCACGATCCTCTGCTTGTAGGAGGGAAAAGGCCCACGTTCACTTGCAAGGCCCAGCGCCCTGGCTTCTGGCTTCCGGGCTTTCACCAGGTCACAGAGGCTCATGCTTGGTTCTGCCTCAGGCTGAGATCTTGAGGGACATGGCAAAAAAGGGGCCCATGAGTGGAAGAGTGAGCCAGGCTCTTCCTGGGCCTGAGAGCTAAAGCACACCGTGGCTTCCTGCTGGTCACTACTGGGTCCGACTGTAAAAGTCTCATCTTGCATAACTCAAGCCAGATGAAGATATTTGCCTTCGCCGAGGCGGCTGAACTAATGGATTTGTCTGTGGTTCTCCCAGGTGGCACGGTTAGGCAGAAGGCTCGATGAAGAGGGGTGCTAAGCAGGCGAGTGGCTGCCCAGGCAGAGTGGGACCCCCACCTCCCAGAGGCTATGGACAAGTTCCCAGCAGGCCTGGAGTGGGGCAGGGCCTGGGTATTGCTGGGCACCCAGGGCCTGTGGGACTGCAGGCCTGGCAGGCTTCACAGGACTCCCAAATGAAAGGGCCTTGGTAGAAAAAGAGAAGGAGCCTGATGCTTTTGAACCCACTCTGAGGCCAGCCCAAACCAGATACTGGAGTCTTCTGTGTGAGCAACTCACAGATTGACAACTGGTCAACCCTTTGTGCAAACAAACAAAGGAGGGCCCTGGCCCAGTGGTTTGCCCCAGAGCTTTCTCCTCATTGTTTTTCTTCTTTTCTTTCCTTTCTGGAGCGGGGGAAAACCTCTCCCATGGCTAGCACAGATTCAGACATCCAGGTTGCCCTGGGAAGCATCTGGAAGCATGTTTTGAGTGGCCTGCCTACATACAGATGGGGAAACTGAGGCTTTCCGGGGAAGACAGGTCTTGCCCAAGGATGATGCTCTTGGAAAAATGGTTTCCAGCTGGAAAATCCATCCATGATAAAGACCAGCTTCTGCTGTTTTCCCCACCTCTGTGCGGAACCCATACACTGCTGGGTCGGGATTTGGCAGCTGTGGGGACCCCAGTGTTTAACCGTGAATGCTGCCATGGTGGCACCTCGGAGGTGTCCTTCCAGAGGCTGTGTGCCACAGACACCAGCAAGGCAGTGGCTGCCTAGGAGGGGAAAAGACATGACTCATGAGTGATATATAAGCTGTTTACCTGGAGGAGTTACTCAACCTCTCTGAGCCCTAGGTTCCCAACCCACGAGGGTGAAATTTTAGGGGTGATGGAATTATAGCTGCCTTGCAGAACTGTTAAACAGAAGAGCTGTCAGCAGACACACCAGCTTGGGGGGCACAAATGAGGTGCCTATTTGGGATCCCAGTAAGTAACTGGCTAGAGGGGGCCTTTGGGCCTTCAGAACACGGGGTCCTGATGTAAACGGGCTCTCATGTGTCCACCAGGGTGGGTAAAGCTTGAGACACAGTGGCTCTACTTCAGGGACTTCATGGGCAGGGCTTTGTCTGGGGATTTTCCATGTCCCTCATCGCAGTCTCAGGAGCTAGGGATCAGGATGCAGGGGTCAAATGGTTTGGGAATGGTTCTGAAAGAAATCCTGGGTTTTCAGGCCAAGCCCTGGCTCCAGATTGCTGTGGAATGACCTGTGACCACCATCTGCACATGAAGTAACCAGGGAGAACGATGGTTTCCTCGAACACTGTTCGAAGCCAGACACAATGGAACGATTTCTAACTCATAAAAATCTGGAGAACTCATGCCACAGACCAGCTCCAAAGGGGGGGCCCAAACCCCAGCAGGCTTCCCTTGGATGTGTGAAGCCCGAGGATGTAGTTCTCAAAGTGGTGGTCTCCTCAAGCCTCGATGGCATTAACTGCCCCCAGGACCCCTCCTCCAGCAATGTCTGCCTTACTGCAGCCCTGGGCCTGCCCGCCCAGCCAGGCCATGTAGGGGCCAGCCTGCCCAGGCCCCTGTGTTCTGTGGGCCACTCAGCCCTCAGCCCTTCCCATGCTCCTCCCTCCTGCCAGCCCCTAAGGCCAGGTGGCTTTTTGTGTAATTCATCTTATTGAATCTACACACAGTTCTAGAAAACGCTTTCATCCCTTCCCACACCGTTCTCCCTAAAGACTAGGGAAAATGAGGCTCAAAGATGTCAAGAAATGCTGCCAGAGGCAACAGAAAAGGTGGAAGCAACCCAAATGTCCATGGATGGGTGAACGGATGAAGAAAATGTGATGTATGCACACAACAGAATATTATTCAGCCTTAAACAGGAGAGCATTTTGACATGTGCCACAATATGGGTGAACTTTGAGGACATCACGTCAGGTGAAATCAGCCCATCACAAAAGGACAAATACTATTATGATTGCTCTCATACGAGGTACCTGGAGTTGTCAAATTCATAGAGACAAAAAGAAGGGTGATTGGCAGGGACTGGGTGGGGGGCATGGGGACTTAGTGTTTAATGGGGACAGGGTTTCCTGTCAGGATGATGAAAAAGTTCTGGAAACAGATAGTAGTGATGGTTGAACAACATCGTGAATATACTTCATGCCAATGACTTATAGCACTTAAAAACACAGTCAAAATGGGGCACCTGGGTGGCTCAGTCGGTTAAGCATCCGACTTGATTTCATGAGTTCAAGCCCCACATCGGGCTCTGTGCTGACAACATGGAGCCTGCTTGGGATTCTGTCTCCCTCTCTCTCTGCCCCTCCCCTGCTTGCTCTCTATCTCTCTCTCAAAATAAATAAACAGACATTAAAAAAAAACAGTTAAAATGGTAAATTTTATGTTGTGTGTCTTTTACCAAACCTAAAAAAGGAACTGTTCCCAGGGTTCTCAGCTCCCAAGGACCAGAGCATGACGAAGAACTCAGGGGGGCCTCACAGAGACCACAGAAATGTTGTTGGCAGCATGGCTAATGACTGAAGCTGCATGTCTACTGAGAGGCTGGCACTGTGTAGTCACAGGGGACGGTGGCATCCCCAAGGTCACACATTGAGGAGATGGCAGAATAGGAATCTGAACCCAGGTCTCTGTGACTCCAGTGCATTGTCCTCTGAACTCTTCGGTCGTTGTGACCAAGGCCAAGTTCTTACCATCATCCCAGGATGTGGCCGTAGCCTCATGGGCATCGGAGGCCCCTTTATCTGACCTTCTTCCCAGAACTCTAGGACGGGCCTGGGGATCCGGGGATGTGAATGCCCCAGACCTTCAGTCTGGAGGTCCTTGCGGTTGTCTGAGGCCCCCCCCGCCGGCCATCGCTGGAGTGCGCATTGAGCAGAGAAGGCAGGGGAGGTCCCTGGATTTGAGCATCTAAGAGCAGATCACCAAAATACCTCCCCAGATAATTTTGTTTTATAAGTTTCAGGCCAACCTCGGAGTTGAAAACTCTTGCCCGGGGGAGGGTAGCATTCTCCCTGCTCATTTCCTGCTTGGGCTAATGAAGCCCTCTGTCCCTTGCAGGAGTGGGGGCAGGTGTGTCCTGTGGCCACCTGGCAGGTTGCTCGAGCTTGGCCAGTACCGAGGGCCATGCTGTCCTCTGGGAATTAAAATCACAGCTTCTTGCTCAGCACATACAGCTCATTCCAAAACGGGTTTATTGTCCCCGCAGGCTCCACCATCCACCACGCTACTGGGAACCCTGCTGCTTTTTGGAAGGTCCTGAAGCAGTTTGGAAGACCAATGCCACAGGCTGCTGGGCTGGTAGGGCAAATGTTTGCTTGGAACCAGGGTTGTGTCCAGGCTGGTGGCGGACTCCCACAGCCCCAGGGACCAGACCTGGCAAGCCCACTTAGATATCATGCCATTTACCGACTAAACGAACAGGGTCCATCGCAGGGGGCGGGGGGCAGGCTGGCAGATGACCCCAACCTCACATTCACAAAGGGCCTCAAATGTGGACACTGTTATTCTCTCCAAAGGTGCAGATAGTCCTGGATGGCTCCAGCGGCCCCCAACAGTGTTTAATAAAAACAAGTTAGGTGGTACCATTTACTGAGTGCTTTACGGTTGGTACTAATTTTGGTTCACAGTATGAACCGAGCTATTCTTCATATTGAACCTATGAGGAAAACTACCATTATCATCTCTGCTTTATAGACGGAGACACTGAGGTACAGAGAGATGAAGTGACCTTCTGAGTCATACAGCCAGTAGTAGGTGGGGCCATGCAATGTAGGTCCTGGGACCACGTGTCCAAACCCTGCTGCCTGCCTCCCGCACAAGAAGATGCTGTTGAAGGTGAGAGGTTCTAATAGTCCATGAGGTCTAGTACGACTTCTTTTTTTTTTTTTTTACATTTATTTATTTTTTTGAGAGACATAGAGAAAGCACAAGCTGGGGAGGGGCAGAGAGAGAAGAAGACACAGAATCCAAAGCAGGCTCCAGGCTCCGAGCACAGAGCCTGAGGCGGGGCTCCAACTCACAAGCCGTGAGATCATGACCTGAGCCGAAGTCGGATGTTCAACTGACTCAGCCGCCCAGGTGCCCCTGTCTAGTACCACCTCTTGGGGTTTGTTATTATTATTATGTGTGTGTGTATACACACACACACACACACACACATACATATTTAATGTTTATTTTTGAGAGAGAGAGAGCAAGCAGGGGTGGGACAGACAGAGAGAGGGGACAGAGGATTCAAAGTGGGCTCTGTGCTGACCACAGAGGGCCCAATGGGGGCTCAAACTCAAGAACTGGGAGATCATGACCTGAGCCAAAGTCGGATCCTCAACCCACTGAGCCTCCAGGCAATCCTGTTATTAGTATATTTTTATTTTTTTTTGACGTTTATTTATTTTTGAGAGACAGAGAGAGACAGAGCATGAGTGGCGGAGGGGAAGAGAGAGAGGGAGACACAGAATCCGAAGCAGGCTCCAGGCTCCGAGCTGTCAGCACTTAGCCCGAGGCGGGGCTTGAACCCATGAACCGCGAGATCATAACCTCAGCTGAGGAAGCCGGACACTTAACTGACTGAGCCACCCAGGCGCCCCTGTGATATTTTAAAAAATACTGGGAACCACACAAAATGGAAAGGGCCTGGGGATGGCTCTCAGAGGCCTGTGAATTAAATACTGAATTAAAAGGCCACATGCTACCACCAGCACTGGAGGCCTGGAATGACTCGGGCCCAATTTTGGCATGCTCTCCTCACGCCATCTGAGGTGCCTGCCCTTTCCAGGCTGGTTCCTCTTCTTGGGTCAGGAGAGGCTTTACTAAAGCATTTAAAACAGGATCAAGGAGTTCAGACCTATTACTCATGTGGGCGGCACACCAAACCCAAGAACCATCTCCCAAGGGTCCTGGTGGGATGGGCTCAGGCAAGGTGGGGGGAGGGGGCAGACCCGCTGACACTTGCTGACCCATGCAGGCCACACGCTGGGAACTTCTGCCATCTCTCTTGCTCTCTCTTTTTACTTTAAAGAGAGGAAAAGAGAGAGAGAGAGCGCGCAACAGCATGTGTGCACTTGAGCGTATAAGCAAGTGGGGAGGGGCAAAGGGAGCGAGAATCCCAAGCAGGTTCCACACTCAGCGCAGAGCCTCACGCGGGACTCAGATACCACGACCCTGGGATCATGACCTGAACTGAAATCAAGAGTTGGACGTTTGAGCGACTGAGCCACCCAGGCGCCCAGTTCTGCTCTCTCTTTAAGCTGGATCATAACTCAGAGATGTGGATATGATCGGCCCTGATTACAGAAAAGGAAATTGAGGCCCAAAGGGAGGTGACCTGTCCAAGTCACAGAGTTACTCAGGGGCCAAGAGGTGGGCTCAGGTCTGCCAGGGCTCTTGTTGGTACCAAGGCTGCCCTGCTAAGTGCCTTACTTTTGGGGAAATGGGCTGTGGTTTAGGCACCAGACCTAAAAATATGGAATGTCTCATCCAGACACAAGAGTGAGAAGGACTTAGAAAGAAGGAGAACACGGGTGGATGGTGTTCAGAGTGACAGGGCTCACGGAAGGGCTTCTGGTCGACGATGTGTGGGGCTGCCAGGGTCCTGTGTCTTAGTGCAGAGACTTTAGGGGACTTCTTGAAGGATCCTTCTGAGTGACGGATGTAAGGTACACGGGTACCCCATGTTGGGGCCACCCGGTCACAGGCCATTTCTTGGGCTTAGCAGAGTGCCCTCCCCACTGCCCTTGACTCAGGCTACGGAAGGGACTAAGCAAATTCACACGAAGAATGAGGGTCTGGGAGATACCATGGCACTCCTCTCCCATGGGGCTCAAAGCATCTCTGAAGGGTAAAGAGGCCCTGACCAGCCAGCTGGCCTGGACTGGAAGAAGTGTGTAGGGAGGGACTATCTACCCCTGCCCGAGCTCTCAAAAGGTGGAGGTTGGGAGGTTACCCTGAATATGGAAAGAGCTGGTGCCCAGGCAAAGAAAGATATTGGGTACCACGAAATTGCGGCTGCCCAGGCGGGGAGTACATCCGGAGCACCAGCTGTGGGTCACTGGTGTTAGGTACAAAAGCTTGGGGTGACTCTCTGGGGCTCGGCCAGACCCAGATCTGTGCTGGTGCAAATCAGCTTCTCCCCAGAGCCTATCATCTCCTGAGATCCTGTTTCCTGTTGGAAAACAGGCTCCAGAGAGACGCACAGAAACCAGCACACCCCAAATATACCAAATTCCTCAACTCCCCATTCACCCCAAAGCCTTAATCACTGACATATGGGCCAATGTGTATCCCTTCGAACTTAACGAAGGCCAGGATTTATTGCTTGCAGAGAATGAAAAGCTTTTTATTTTTTATTTTTTACTTTATTTTATTTTGAACTTAAAAGCCATTCATGAGAGCTTTGATTTTCATGAGAATGCCTCATAACCTGCAGGTTAACAGCCCCACCCTGCCCCAAGCAGAAGGTCCTAGAAAAGGGCAGGTGAGGCCGGGCAGCTGGAGGTCTTTGGAACGTGGCCAGCACGGTGTGGCCATGGACTTAGGGAATGACACTCAGGAAAAAAGGTGGCCACTTAGCCCGAGCCACCTGCTTCAAGGTGATCTGACCCCGTGGGCCCTGGACCTTGGACTCTAGGCTCCTTGGGACAGGAAAACAAAGCTTCTTGGAAGGAAGGCCATGCCAGCCGCCAGCAGGGCCTAGGGTATTTTAACTTATGCATCTAGTAAATATGGGGAGCCGGTGGGTGCTAGGGTGACCAACCATTGCAATGTGCCCAGGACTTTTCTAGCACTTTTAGGCAAATTGGGATAGGTGGTCACTCCGGCAGGCAGCCGGTGAGGAAGGAGGCTCTCAGCACTGCCTATGTACTGCTTGCTCCCTCTCACTCCCCACCCTCTGCCACAAGGCCTTCCTTCTGCTTCTTGAATTCTGCCCAGCCTACTCTTACCTCAGGACCTTTGCACGTACATCTCTACATGGCTGACTCTTCACTGTGCCTTCCCTGGTGACCGTCTGAAGTGGCCTGCCCCTAGGCACTCTCTGTGATATTTTCCTGTTTTTATTTTCTTCCAGCCACTTCTCTATCTTATTGATTTTATTTGCCTTTTAGGATTTATGGTTTCTGTCTCTCTGGTAGAACGTCAGTTCCCTGAGGACTACTGGTTCATGAATGGGGCCTGACACATGGGCTGGTGCTGAACAAATGGTCAGGGCATGAATGAACTCTGCTCTCTTTGTGGGAGAGCCCTGAGGTCCTGGGACCCTGACGACAGACAGCAGGAAGGACACAGAGCCCTTTTGAGTCCAGAAGGAGGAGGGATATAAACTCCGAGGCACCTGCTGGCTGATGGGTGTGCAACCAGACCTCATGTAATTCTCACAGTGGACCCACGGCGGCAGGGACACTAGTGCCCCTTGTTACAGAGCGAGGGAGGGACAAGGGCTACTCAAAGTCAACAGGCCCCACAGCCTGGGCCCACCGACAGGACTCAAGTGTGAAGAACCTGCTGCAGCTTCACAGACCACTAGCTGCAGAGGAGCCAAGAGCCAGTGTGGGAAGATTCGAGGGGCCCCGAGGGGCTGCTCCCAGCACTATTGACTCACACTCTCAAGGGGCCTCGAGTAATTCACCATTTGTTTTTCTTGACCCCCAGGGCCAGGGCTGAGGCCCACACTCCCGCTGGAGAGTTTCAGCTGTCAAGAGCCGGGTCTGATTTCCCAGGCCCTCATTTGCTGAGTCTGCCTGGCTCAGAGGGGACTCCACCCGCTTCCCTGCCACCCAGTCAGCGGCTCCCTGCCCTTGGATGTTGTTGGGCCCTTACAGAGGGCCTGGGACCTGCCCTCCCTCCACACGCAGACAATCGGGTGCCAGCAGGCCCTTCCACTTCAACACTTGTTCTTTCTCCTGACCCTGGGGCGCTCAGTAACACTGGGCCCGGCCATGTTTAGGGCAGCGTTATTGTCTGACCAGCTTTATTGAGATAGAATTCACACACCACACAACTCACCCTTTCAATCTATTACACTATAGTTTTAAACATTTTTATTCTCTCCTTTTTCTAATGTTTATTTACTTATTTTTGAGAGAAAGAGAGGGTGAGCCAGGGAGGGGCAGAGAGAGAGGTGGGGAGATAATCCCAACCAGGTTCCATGCTGCCAGCTCAGCACTTGACGTGGAGCTCGATCCCACAAATCGTGACATCGTGACCTGAGCTGAAATCAAGAGTCAGAGGCTTAACTGACTGAGCCCCTGAGGCGCCCCTCATTTTTATTATTTCTGAAAAGTAATAAGTGGTAAGTTTATTTCTTAAAAATTGTGGTCACCGAAAAGTGACTATCTTCACCATTGTTGAGATACAGTTGAGCGGCGTTAAGCTGTTAAGCTGTTCACGCTGTTGTGCAGCAATCACCCCCATCCATCTCCAGAACTCTCTTGTCTTGCAAAACTGAAACTCTGTCCCCATTAAACACCAACTTCCCATCCCCGATCCTGCCAGCTCCTGGCCACCACCGCTCTCCTTTCTGTCTCTATGGATTTGCCTGCTCTAGATATGTCATATGAATGGGATCGCACAGTATCTGTCCTTTCATGACCAGCTTGTTTCACTCAGTCTGAGGCCCGCAAGGGTCAGCATCTTCTTCCTTTTGGGGCATGTGGGTGGCTTAGTTGGTTAAGTGTGCGACTCTTGATTTCAGCTCAGGTCATGATCTCAAGGTTGTGAGACTGAGCCCCGAGTCAGGGCGGTTCTTTCCCAAATGCCAGAACATCATCGAGGCGTGGTCAGCCGCATAGAGCACCCGGTGGGGTTTCATACCTAGAGGCAGTGCTCAGGAAGTGTGGACAGGTGCATCCACTCCCGTTCCTGGGGTCTGCCGGGTAGATGATGATGCTCTTCTCTGAGACAGGGAATTCAGAGGGAGAAAGGAACTGGGGACAGTGATTAGGCTGTTCAGTTACTTTCCACCAGCACTGGTGAGGGACTTCTGTCTCAGCTCAGAATAGCCTGTGGCTGGAGCATGAACTCTGGCACCAGACCACCCTGGGCCAAATCCTGGCCTTGTCACTTGACGCTGTGTGACCCCAAGCCAGTGACTTGCTCTCTCTGAGTCCATTTTCCTCCTTGATAGGATGAGATAGACGGTGGCTGTGGAGAGTACATTAGGATTGACATGACAGAGCTCAGAACAGCACCTGGAATACAGTAAACACTTACTAATCCTAACAGTAGTAGGAGCAGAAATAATCTCTGGTGGTTTATGAGTTTTGTAAACTCACAATTGGCCTCCAGCCTCCATCCCCTGAGCACACAGAAGACAACATAGCACCACAGAAAGTACCTGAGGCTTGTAATATTTTGTAGGAAACAAAGAGATGTTTAAAGAGAGAGAAGAGGGGTGCCTGGGTGACTCAGTCGGTTAAGCATCTGACTTTGGCTCAGGTCACGATCTCGTGGTCTGTGAGTTCGAGCCCCGCGTCGGGCTCTGTGCTGACAGCTCAGAGCCTGGAGCCTGCTTTGGATTCTGTGTCTCCCTCTCTCTCTGCTCCTCCCTCACTCACGTTCTCTCTCTCTCTCTCAAAAAAAAAAAAACAAAAAAAACAAAAAAAAAACCAAACATACAAAAATTAGAGAGAGAATAAATCAATTGGTTTTCCAGTGTGTTTGCTGGACCAGCAAATTATACTTATAAAAAATGCAAATTCTTGGGTCACTCCAGCTCCACTGAATCTGAAACTGGAGTGGGGCTGAGCCCCCAGCCACCTGAGCACTTTCAAAAGTAACCCCAGCACGCCCCCTCCCCCACACCGCCTCCACTGCAAGCAGTAACTGACCCAGGAGCTGCCTGAGTCTGGGGACACCCAGGCATCTCTGGCCAGAAAATAGCATGTGAATAGATGGGAGAAGCCCCAAGCAGAACCCATTTCTTTTTCTTAAAAAAAAAAGGAAAGAAAAGAAAAGAAAAAAAAGCAAGTGTTTTGGAATTGGACACAGCTGGCTTTGAATCCCAGTTCTGCCATACACCAGCTGTGTGACTTGGGACAAGTTCCTTTTCTCTAAGCGTCTTTTAGTTCCTCTGCAAGGTAAAATACCTCCCACCTTCTTGGCTGGGATGTGGGCACACTGCCTTGTACATGGCAGGTCCACAGGCAGGAGCCCCCTTCCCTGCTCCCCATGGCATCACAGCACCCCTCCAGAGCTCTGGGAACAGTCCAAGTAGCACTGACGTCTCCCCATTACAGAAGCCTGATGGAGAACTGTGCTCCACTAAGATCCTGAGCCCCCGGGTCCACTAAGATCCTGAGCCCCACCTCCTAACACCATCACATCGGGGGTAAGGACTTTAATATCTGAGTTCAGTGGGGGACAAACGTTCAGGTTATAACAATGGTGCAACACGGATGAACCTTGAAGACATTATGCTAGGTAAAATCAGCCAGACACAAAAGGAGAAATCCTGTGTGATTCTATATCAGTGAAATAGCTAGATGTCTAGAACAGACAAATTCATAGACAGGAAATAGATTAGAGATTACAAGGGGTTGGGGGAAGGGGGAATGGGGAGTTAGTGTTTAATAGGTACAGAGTTTCTTTTGGGGCCAGTGATAAAGATTCAGAACAAGACAGTGGTGATGGTTGCACATTATAAATGTGTCAAATGGCCACTGAACTGTAGTACATTGAAGAGTGGTTTAAAAGTGGTTTAAAAGGCACATTTTATGTGTAATTTACTAGCATTTAAAAAAGTAATATAGTAACAAAATGTGGTATATACATACGATAGAATATACTATTCAGCCTTAAAAAAGGAGAACCTTTTTTTTTAATGTCTATTTATTTATTTTGGAGAGAGAGTGCACAAGTGGTTAAGGGGCAGGGAGAGACAGAGAGAGAGAAAATCCCAAGCAGACTCCATGCTTTTAGCACAGAGCCTGACTCAGGGCTTGAACCCACAAACCATGAGATCATGACCTGAGCTGAAATCAAGAGTCAGACGCTCAACTGACTGAGCCACCCAGGCACCCTGGCATTTTTCCATGTCTTACTGGAAGCCTCACAATGAGGCTTGCCACAATGTGGCAAGACGCTATTACCCCCATGTCATTGCTGTGGATCTGCAACACCAAGAAGTTAAGTTACAGGCCTCAAATCACAGTCAGGAAGAGAAAGAACCAGAGTCGCCCCCACTCTGTCCCTGCGGGGTCCCTACCAGCATCTCTCCATGGATCGATGGTCACAGCCTCCTCCATGGCTCTCCTGTCTCTGTCATTCTCTACCCAGCAGTCAGGTCCTTCGGGACCACAAATCTGATCCCACCACTTCCCTTTAAAGCCATCCATGGGCTCCCCACTGTCCTGGAGACACACAGTCTGAGCTCCTCAGCCTTTCCGGCTGAGCCAGGTGCCCCCTTCTGGCCTGCTCTGCCCACCCCCCACTGAGTTGTCCTCCAGACATCTCTCCTGGCCCACCTTTTGCTAGAACCCCTGGCCCAGAACATGCACCAGCCCCTGAGCTGTGTTGCTCATGTCTCCAAATGTCCTTTCTCCCATTTCTTGCCAGGAAAACTCCTATTCATCCTTCAAGACCTAGACAAGTCATGGACTGTCTTCAGGGAAGCCTTCCTCACTGCCCACTCTTGGGCCCAGGGATAGTCACTTGCTACAGTACCTGTTAGTGCACTGGGATGGAGCTGTCTGCCCATCTGTCCAGTCTGCCTTGGTCCTCTAAGAGCGGGGTCTGAGACCCAGGCCAAATCCAGCTAAACTGGACCAAGGTGGATGGTCGCCAGTGGCCCTGTAAAGTCCAGGGCATCCCCCAGTGGCTTGCGTCTGGGTCTGATCTCTGGTGGGCACTGGAAAAGAAGATGCGCTCTTTTCTCCTTAATTGTTAAGCACTTGTGACCATCCCCCTCTGCCCCCTGGGGTGGGAAACCGCCAGTTTATGAACCCAGGGTAAGGTCTTTCTAGCCAGGGCTGCTGGCAACCACTTGGGGCAGATAGAGTCCGGGTACACTGCTCTTAACTGCTCTCCGGGGACAGCCCTGAGCCCCCAGATAATTAGCCACATGTGTGTGGGAGACAGGCCTGTTTTTTTTTCCCAAGGATTTATGAGACGGGGGAGTATTCTCATTGACCTCCATTTCAGGAAAGGCCTCTTTCTGGAACACTTGCCGAATATATTCCATCAACAGTAAAGCACATATGCTCACAGTAAGGCTGCTTGACATCGTCATACCCGGCATATGTTTCCTGTCTCGTGCGCATTTTAGCAACTCGCTCTGGGGGCTGCGTATGTTTCTGAGGGTCCCCAAACAAAGCTGCGAAGGAAGCACTTATAATTTACCCTTCATGAAAGCCATCACTGCTCTTTCCAAACATACTTAGAAGTGGGTTCAAAGTTTATTTAGAGAAAAAAAAATTTTTTTAATAGACAGAAGGAGAGTGTTTGTGAATTCTTTCTCCCAAGCCCTCCCCCTTGGGACCCTGGGAACAACTCCTCAGCTCACAGACACGGACACTGAGACTGTGAACGTGTGGCCATGGGGTCCTCTGTCCGCTCAGGTGGTTCTCGAATTCATCTTCTGTTTACTCACTTGTTATGCTTTTTCCACCTCCATCCCACTGCCTTTCTTTTCCTTCTACTCAGGCACTGTTACCTCATCATAATTCATTCATCCATTTAGCCCTCCGTGGAAAAATGGCTCAATACATAGTATTGGGTAAATGAGCGGTGTTACTTATTCAGGCAATCAAATATCCACCTGGATATTTGTTCACCCGTCCATCCATTGAATTACCCATCTTCATTCATCCATCCTTTTGCTCATTTTTCTGTCCCACAGTAACCCACTCTGTGCCAGGCACCTGGGATGGTCACAAGGAGCTGGAAGGTGACAGGCAAGCAGCCAATCACAACGCAGCATGGGGAGTGAGGTCAGGGAGATGGGTAGGTGCAGTGGGGGCCCCGGGGAAAGGTCCAGGATGCCTGGGATCGGTGCCGGTACAGAAGGGAAGGCAGACCCATGCACAGGTGGAAAACTTGCCCCCCTTCCCTGTCTCCCAGAACCCATGGGACAGCAGCATGGAGTCCTGGCCACACCACCCCATGGCCTGAAACTCCACCTGTGCCTTATAGACATGTTATGTCAGAAACAACCCTCTTGACTGGGCCTGTTCAAATCTGTCTCTGTCTTAGTGTATTTATTTTGAGAGAGAGAGAGAGAGAGCGCACACAAGAGTGGGGGAGGGGCAGAGACAGAGGGAGAAAGAGAAATCCTAAGCAGGCTCTGCAGTGCAGAGCCCGAGGCGGGGCTCGAACTCACGAATTGTGACATCATGGCCTGAGCCAAAATCAAGAGTCAGATGGTCAACTGGCTGAGCCACCCAGGTTCCCCTGTCTCTCTCTTATTGATCCTTACAGTAATCCTGTACCTCTACCCTGGAGGAACCTGGGGCTTGGGAGAGGGGAGGGGCAGACAGGATGTGACAGAGTCCACCTGTCACAATTGGAGGACTGGTGGTCAGTCTAGGTAGCTCACTGCAGCCACTGGTCAGTAGGTGGCCCTCAGGACAGCTCCAGCCACTAGCTTATCTGCTCCTCTGAAGGCTTCCAGGGTGCTTGGGACTTGGGCTTGATTGCTTGGGGTCGGGGTTCTCCCTGCACCCCATAGGTCCCAGAGCTAATGGGACATTCCTGGCAGATAAACTGTGATCCCTCTCCAGGAAGCCTAGGGCTAAAAGTCCCCCAACCTCCCCAACCCCTGGCCCAAACCCTGCTATGTCACTGCCTCTCTTCTCCTGGCCTTGGGCCAAGGGGCTAAGGAAGAAAGCCTCGCTTGCAGAGCAGGGACCATGCAGGCCAAATTCCAGGCTCTGGTCAGGCCCTGGGCTCTGGGTCCTGCAGAGAGCGTGGCCATGGTCCCAGAGAGAGCATTCTGGGAGCTAGCTTGCCGAACACTGCCCCGCCTGGGCAAGAATGGCAGGCAGTCCCTCTGCAGGGCCTCAGAAAGAAAGAAGTTATATTCAAGTCTGCTCAGAGGTCTTTAATGTTATGTGGTACATTAACGAATCGTGTGGCTCAATTAATTTATTAAAAAAACAACAACTACAGAAAAGTACCATTTGGTGAAGACACACAGCCTAAACCAACCCTCATGGATGTTAGTTCTAGATGCTTAAAGAGGGAACTAACCTGAGGGACCTGTTAAATAAATAAGAATAAATAAGAATAAATAAAAGAATAAAAAAGAAATAAAATAAAATAAAAAAGAATAAAAGAAAAAAAAAGAATAAATAAATATAAATAAATAAGAATAAAAGGAGCCTGCCTGATAGTTAAAGACGGGAAATGGGGTGTATCATACACTTGGCTCTACTATGTCCAGAAACCTGGGCTCCAAGGGCAGAGAAGGCAGGAAAGGAAACACCAGCAGTAATGTTTAGGAAGCTGGGAAGGAGCCAGTGAAGGGTTATTGCCTGTGCAGAAGTGGGACAGCCAAAACTTGAAGCCAGCAAACACTCAAGAGTAACCAACCCACAATGCAAACACCCAAAGCACTCAGGACCTGGCAGCACCAGTTACCTGGTGAGCTGGAATCTAGACCAGGGGTCTCCAATTATAGTCCAGGGTCCAAATCTGGCCCACCATTGATTTGTATAAATAAAGTTTTATTAGGGTACAGCCATGTCCACTTATTTATGGGCAGTCTGTAGCTGCTTTTGTGCTATAATGGCAGAGTTCAGTAGTTTCAACGGAGATGGTATTGGCCCAGATACCGGATGGTATCTGGACAGGTGCCCTTCTTCGAGCTGGGTAGAACCCTGGTGCAGGGGGTGGTGGTTATTTTCTGGAGACAGGAAAATAGTGTCTAGCATATAGGATGCCAGGCAAAATTGAGGGAGGAATACTATTAACTGAAAGTTGACACATGGAATGCGGAGGCCCCCACACCTCTCCTTCCTCAGTAGGGCTGCAGGACACGGGCAACCAGGCCCTTGCTTCCAGGCAGAAGATGAGAAGGCTCTTCCTAGGGGTTCTGATGAGCCTAGGAGAAAGATCCAGCCAGCTCACACCCCTGTGAAGCCACGGTTGACCAGCCCCTTCTGTGCCCATGGAGTTGCCAGTTGGCTTTTTAGGTTTCCACTATGAAAAATGAGCCAAAGGTGCTGGACATTTGAGACAGCCTCTTAATGAGAGACCGAGGCCAAAACAAGTGGAGAAAAGCAACTCAGAGGATACAGATTTTCAAAAACACAACACTTAACAACAACAATATGTTTGGAGAAATGGCTGATATATCCACGAAACAAGATCAGAATGTTATTAAAAAGAAATATGCATACAGAGAAAGACAGATACCATATGTTTTCACTCTTATGTGGATCCTGAGAAACTTAACAGAAACCCATGGGGGAGGGGAAGGGAAAAAAAAAAAAGAGGTTAGAGTGGGAGAGAGCCAAAGCATAAGAGACTCTTAAAAACTGAGAACAAACTGAGGGTTGATGGGGGGTGGGAGGGAGGGGAGGGTGGGTGATGGGTATTGAGGAGGGCACCTTTTGGGATGAGCACTGGGTGTTGTATGGAAACCAATTTGACAATAAATTTCATATACTGAAAAAAAAAGAAATATGCAGAGAACATTGGCACAAAATGTGTTGCAAATATAAATCACGGTAGTAAAGTGTGTTGCAAATCAAAATTATGGTAGCAAAGATTTAAATTTCATTTGAAGTAGAGTTGCAAGAATAAGTCTAAGAAAGTTGCAAGAATAAGTCTCCAAGAAAGCAAAACAATAGGCCAAACGGATGCAGAAAATAAGACAGAAGAGATAAGGAAATCAGCACAGGAAATCAGGAACAGCCTAGGTACTGTCCTTTCTGCCAATAACAAAAACTTCAGAAAGAGAGAAAAGAGAACTCTGGAGGGGGAAATCATTCAAGACATAATTCAAGAAATTTTTGCCTGAGAATGAAGCTCAGCGAAAGAAAATAGACCTTGCTAACAGACCAGGCACTCCATCTTGAAATTTCAGAACACTGGGGTAAAGGAGATGATCCTGAAAACCTCCTGAGAGAAAGTAGCAGATTTCATGCAAAACAACAGAAAAAGGGAGGGCTCTGGACTTCTAATAGATAATGACTAAAATGGAATCAAGGGGTGCCTGGGTGGCTCAGTTGGTTAAGAGTCCGACCCTTGATCTTGGCTCAGGTCATGATCTCATGGTTTGTGAGTTTGGGCCCCACATCAGGACCCTGAGATGACAGTGCAGAGCCTGCTTGAGATTCTGTCTCTCCTTCTCTCTGCCCCTCCCCCATTCATTCTCTCTCCAGTCTCTCACATAAACTTTAAAAAATATATAAAAATCAAGAAGTCACAGGATATTCATGTTATTCAGAGGAAGGTGATAATTTCCAACGGAACCCCACTATTTGCCAGGGACCGGGGAGAGAACAGGAGTAAGCTAGGCACAGCCCCCACCATCATTACAGACTAGTTGGGGGAGACAGGTGTTGGCTCAAGGGTGTTACCAAATTACAGACTGGTAAGCGCTATGAAGGAAACGTACAGGAGGGACCTCCTACAGTATGTCGTAGGTGAACACAGTCTGGCCTCTGCAGGCTCCAGGTTTCCCTGAGAAACTTTTGTTTCAGATGAGGCCAGGCAGCCCCTTGGAGCTGACTGGGCAAAGAGAGGAAGGCGTCCCAGGCAGGAAGGACAGCAGGCACAAAGGCCCTGCCATGACAGGTAGCAGGGCCTCCACCTCCCATTGGGTCCCTCTAGAACTGATGGCTGGGCCTCACCCCCCACAGAGTTTCTGGCTTCAGTAAGTCTCAGGGTGGGTCTTCAATTTGTAATTCAAACAATTCCCGGATGATGTTGACGCTGCTGGCCCAGAACCAGTTTGAGAAGCATTGACCTAAAGTCCACGGAGCCCAGTCCTAAAGAATTTGTGTTTTATCCTTCAGGCCAGCGCTTCTCAAACAGGAGGCTTGTTGAGAGAGCAGATTTCCAGGTCAGCCCCAGAGATTCTGATTCCCAGGCCTGGCAACGTGTACTGACTTGGATACCCGTGGTCCCGGGGGTGGGCGGGGGCCACTCGAGGGGTGGGAGCCAGGGGACTGGGCGGGCACCTGTTGCAGCCATGCCTGAGAGTGACGATGGGGCCTCACAACTCAGGCAAGGGACTAGAGGTGGAAAGGGCATTCAGACGGCAGGACTGAGGACTGATGGCTTCAGGACGACAAAACTGAAGGGTGGGGGCACCTGGGTGGCTCAGTCAGCTGAGTGTCGGCTCAGGTCATGATCTCATGCTTCGTTGAGTTCGAGCCCCGCATTGGGCTTGCTGATGTCAGTGTGTAGAGCCTGCTTCAGATCCTCTGTCTCCCTCTCTCTCTTCCCCTCCCCCGCTTGCATGCACACTCTCTCTCAAAAATAAATACACATTAAAAAAAAAAAAACCCGAAGGGTGTGCAGGAAAACACAGCTAGCCTGGGGTGGGGGGTTGGCTCTGGTCTTGGGGGTCTGGGATCTGACCTCCGGCTCCCCAGCTAACAAGTGCTGTCAGTTCCAACGCCTCAAAGCCTCTTTGTCAGGCAGAAAGCCCTTCTTCTCCAGGTGGCCAATTTTAAGTTGCAAGTGTCAGCTGGATTTTTCTGCTCACGGCACCCCCGCCAAACCTGTTCACCAGTTCACTGCCAAACTGATTTCCAAATTTTATCAGACAAATTTATTCCCAGGTGAAAACAGCCGTATCTGATTTCTTGACTGTGGACGACCCAGTCAGGATGGAAATCTGCTGTGTCCGACTTTAGAATCCACCAGAGTCAGCTTCCATTTCTAAGACAACTGGACAGGGGTGCCTGGGTGGCTCAGTCAGTTAAGCGTCCGACTTCAGCTCAGGTCATGGTCTCTCGGTTTGTGGGTTCGAGCCCCATGTCGGGCTCTGTGCTGACAGCTCAGAGCCTGGAGCCTGCTTGGATTTCTTTCTCTTCTTCTCTCTCTGCACCTCCCCCCTCACACATTCTCTCTCAAAAATAAACATTTAAAAAAAAAAAGACAACTGGACAAAGCCTCAGTTCCGACTGGGTCCCCTCAGACAGTGTGGGCTGGCCCCCAAGCCCCACCTGCTGCCCTGTCTCCCCAGGAGAAGGGCCCAGAGACTTTTGCTTTCCTGTTATTTTCAGATCTACCTTCTCTCCCCCGAAAACTATGAAGTACTGACCCCCACATGCACTGTATCTCTGTGGGCTTTGACTTTCTTGGGTTTGTCCTGTCCCCAGTTCTCACTGTTCATTCAGGGCATGTCCTTCTCCTGGTCAAGCCATCGAAAGCCTTCCCCTGAATTCAGGTAAAGATCCGCCACCTCCCCTTGGCCAACAACACACTCTGCCCCTGGGCTACACCTGCGACTTCATATCAAATCCCCCAGCCCTGGTTTAACCGCAAGGACCTTCCTTCCGCTCTTCCTGTGTCCCCACCCCCATTCCTGCTTCAGAGGAGGGGTCCTCTGTCTGGGAAGCCCAGCCACCTCCCTGGGGCTGGCTCCTTCTGTCACCCGGGTCTTAGCTCAAATGTCACCTCCTCAGAGTGGCGCTCTCTAACGGCCTTGGCTCATCAGCTCCCCACTGTCTTCCCCACCTCATGTGTCACCTGCCCACTGTATGTCTTCATGCTGTGAGAATATAAGCTCCTTGACAGATCTCGTCTGTTTTATTTCCTAGTGCTTGGCGCTCAGAAGTACTTGTTGAGCGAACGAAATGAGGAAACAAAGACCCAACTGGGGCAATGACTTGCCCCAAATCACACGCTGTCACGGTGTGTTGCCTGTGGTTCCCCTCCCATCACCAGGGCATTGGTGAGGGCAGCTTGGGGAGGCTCTGAGTGGCCAAAGGAACCTTCTGGAAGGCAGAAATGCTGCTTCTGGGTTTCTCTTGCTGCAGAGCCTGCAGACCAGGCAGCAAAGTGCAGGGTCCCAAGTGGAGGCTGTGAAGCCAAGTAGACCTGGGCTGAATCCCCGCTTCGCCCTGGGTAGGTCACCTAATCTCCCCAAGGCTCGGTTTCCAGGTCTGCAAACCCAGGATCTCTTGGCATCTACCTTCTCGAGTTGTGAAGCTTACTTACATAAGAGCCACCACCAGGGCGCTGATCACAGGCCTGTCACTTGGTAAATGTTGCAATAAAAATGAAAGAGGCCACTCTGCCCGCCAGGGGCCGAGGCTCGGAACTCACAATCCAGCCTGAGTCCTGTGTTCTGATGAGGGGTGCTGGCTGTGTGCCCCTAGGGTTCCGCAAACGGCCCCCGGGGGAAATCAGTGGCTTGGAGATGGTGCCCCATTGGGCGGGGTCCTTAGGCGGGTGGGGCTCTGAGGGCAGACAGGGCCACCATCAGGAGGGTGCGGCAGGCACAAATGCCACAGGGCACAGGGGTTTGGACACAGACACTTGGCTTTTTGATTTCCGGCAGAGCTGGGACATCTGCGTGGTTTTTCATCTTTTAATCCCAGCTGTTATCAGTTGCTGGGAAATAGCCGAGCCCAGTCTCCATCCAAGCTGGCAGAACCTTCCTCTAAATTCCACAAAGAGAACAAAGAGTTCCCAAAGAGTGACAGCTGCCCAGGCTGGCAGCCCGGGGAGGGGGGCCAGGCCGGGAAGAAGGCACGTGCAAGCCGGGCGAAGATGCTTGGCCAGGAGGGTGGGCACAGCTGCCAGGAAGCTGCCCACTGGCCTGCCAGGGACCACTCTGGGCTCTGGGAATCTGAGGGCATCTTTTCTCTGAGCAGTGCCTTTGTTATCTGGGAACTCTGGAGCCTCCTGTAGTGTGAAGTTCCTGGGCCGAGACCACTCCAGGCAAGGTGGGTGGTGGTTTGGCAGGGTCTCGGCTGGGTGACCGCCCCCCCCTTCCCCGGAGCAGTCAGGGGTCATTTGTGGCCGTCCCAAACCTTTCGGTCACCCTGTTCACTTCTGGACGCCTCCCCATGGCGCAACCTTGCAACACTGGTTACAAACCTCCCCGCTTTGTTGGGGTGAGTGGTGGGTGTCATTTACAGCCCACTTGTCAGTCACATCTGAGCTGAGTTAGGGGGGCACAGAGGCAGGGCTCAGGGCTTCCGCTGCGCAGCGAGAGGCAGAGCGGTTCTGAGCCAGCAGCCATGAGGAAGCTTCCTGATCTGGTGGGAGTGTTCTTGGCAGGCTGGTTCAGAGGTGGCTCTGGGAGCCATTCAGGGAAACTCCTGTCTTCCTTCATATCCCTTAATGAAGCTTTTATTCTTTTCTTTTCTTCTTAAACTGGCTTAAACTGGATTCTATTGTCTGCAACTATGAATCCTGACAAAGTCCTTCCAATGACTCCCTGACAGTTTTCTTTCTTCCTTCCTTCCTTCCTTCCTTTCCAATACATTATTTTTTAACATTTATTTATTTTTGAGAGAGGGAGCGCGCATGAGCAAGCATGAGTGGGGGAGGGGCAGAGAGAGAGGGAGACACAGAATCCGAAGCAGAGGCTCCAGGCTCTGAGCTGTCAGCACAGAGCCCGACGTGGGGCTCGAACCCACAAACCAAGAGATCATGACCTGAGCCGAAGTCAGAAGCTTAACTGACTGAGCCACCCAGGTGCCCCTCTTTCTTTCTTTATTAAACTTTTTTTTTTCAATGTTTATTTATTTTTTTTTTTAATTTTTTTTTCAACGTTTATTTATTTTTGGGACAGAGAGAGACAGAGCATGAATGGGGGAGGGGCAGAGAGAGAGGGAGACACAGAATCGGAAACAGGCTCCAGGCTCTGAGCCATCAGCCCAGAGCCTGACGCGGGGCTCGAACTCCCGGACCGCGAGATCATGACCTGGCTGAAGTCGGGCGCTTAACTGACTGCGCCACCCAGGCGCCCTGCTGTTTATTTATTTTGAAGGAGAGAGAGACAGAGCATGAGTGGCGGAGGAGCACAGAGAGAGGGAGACACAGAATCTGAAGCAGGTTCCAGACTCTGAGCTGTCAGCACAGGTGCCCCTAAACTTTTCTTTCTTTAATGTTTATTTATTCTTAAGCGAGAGACAGAGCGCAAGCAGGGGAGGGGCAGAGAGAGAGAGGGAGACAATTCGAAGCAGGCACCAGGCTCCGAGCTGTCAGCATAGAGCCCGATGCAGCGCTCAAACTCACAAACCTCGAGATCATGACCTGAGCCAGTCAGACACTTAACCGACTGAGCAACCCAGGCACTCCCTTGGCAGTTTCAAACCCTACTGCCTAAAGGGATAAGTGGGTGGATAAGTGGGTCACATAGATAAAGGGAACAGACCCATTAGCAAAGACTTGCGAGGCAGCCTTTTGGTCTGTATTTGATACAGAAATCCAATTCAGAGAAGCCCTTCTTTACTAGGAGAAAGGGAAATGGAAGTCCCAGAGTAAATGGTGACTGATACACAATTTTAGGGCCCGGGAGACAATAAGGAATAGTGGAGATTGTGATGCCCTGGAGACAGTATCAAATATCTAAAGGGGGCAGCTCTTCTGTAGTTACAATGAACCGTTTCCAGATCCTTCCATTTTCCAAGAGAAGCCAGAAACCAGGATTTAATGTGAAATGTCCCATATTTTAAATTGTTAAGTCACATTTAAAATACATTGCAGGCCAAAAAAAAAAAAAAAATCCCCCAAAAGAACAACCAAAAAACCCCAGAAGCTCAACACCTTGGAGTCTGGGTTTGCCCTGGGGCTGCCCCTTTGTGACTACAGCCTTGTGGGATCAAGTTCCAGCTCTTTTTGATGGCATTTAAAGCCCTTTGTATGAATCCAGCCCGGTTTCCTTCCTCCCCTCCCCCATCCCTGCAAGCATAGACCCTTTGCCCTTTATCCAGGCTGCTTCCCTATCCAGCTACACCCTTTCCCTCTTCAGTCTCCAGCCTGGTGAATGCCTATGCATCCTCTAAGACCACCCCATGACCGAGTCCTTGGTGAAATGCATGCACCCTAATCTCCTGGATCCGAGGCATACAGTCTTGGGGCTCCCATAGTCCCCTCTACATCCTTTCCTCTTGGTGCTTCTAAACAGCAGGCCCTCTGTCCTCAACCTAGGGCCAGGAGGATGTCCTTCTTTATGGAAATCCTGGACAGTGGGCTGTTTCCGGGGGTCTCGGCATCTGTTCCAGTGGAGTGAGGTGTGGGGGGTGAGTTTAGGGAACCCAGCATAGGGAAAGCACTCCGGCTTCTTCCTGCCTTGGTGATAGGGGGATCCCCAAACCTGGCTGGGGGCTGTGAGGGTAACCACAGGGCAGCTGGACTCCCCAGTGAATGAACCCCTGGCCAGCCCTCTGGTGCCTGAAGACATCTGCACGCCTCTGGGGAGAGATCTTCCCCTTCTCCCTGGGGGAGTAGCTGGGCAGGTGTGTGGTCTTGTCCCCATCCTCCACCCCATTCCTTGGGGGAGAGTTTGAGGCTCCCCAGGCTGCAGGCGCAGCCCCGCCACCCCCAGCCCTTCCCTGCCTCCATTTTTAACTGCAGAATCACCTTTCTCCTGTTCTCCTGGGATGGGCGGTGACGCATGCCAGTCCCCCCGGCAACTATAACCCAGCTCACTTCACATCTGTGAAGCTCTGCATGTGCCCGACACCATGCTGGGTGTGCCCAAATCTCCAGGGAGCCTCACGATGTCTCTCTTAAGCTGGTGTTAATGCCTGCGTTAGGAGAGACCGAGGCTCAGAGAGGTGGAAGTGGACTGCCCAAGGCATGGATCTGAACCAAGACCATAACCCCGCTGCCAGTCCTGCCCTCCCTCCAAAAGCAAGGACTCCCTACTGCAGGGCAGGAAGGGAGCCAGCAGGAGGCACTGGCCAACCTCTCCCCATCTCACGCTCCTGAACTGAGCTTAGGGGAACGCATCCCAGTTAGCAGTTCACAGGGGACCAGAGTGCTTACCACTTGCACACTTGAGAGCCTCCAGCTGGGAGCATTACCCAAGCACTCCCTTGGTTTGCTTTTCCTAAGCTGTGCTTTTTTTTTTTTTTTTTTTAAGTAGTTTTCATGCTCAGCGTAGAACCCAATGCAGGGTTTGAACTCCCAATCCGTCCCCACATGTCATGTCTGGATCAGCCTGGGGAAGTTTCTAATTTTCTTCAAGGCAAGAGGAGCACCCCCCCCATAGTTAGAGATACACCCTGCCCCCCAAGTAAGGCAAGGGAGCCTGGCCCGTGGGAAGGCCCGGAATTAAACGGGCTAAAGGCAGAACAGCCAGGCGGGAAGGTCAGCTTTCTGCTTCCCCGAGGGCCAGCTGGTGTAGGCCAACCAAGAGGGACTTTCAAAAGCAAAACGTTTCCTAATGAAATGACAGGTGCGATTTCACAGGAATCCCACATTTTGAGGCTTCTGAGACCTTTGGATGAAAGTGATGTGTTCATAATTATTTTGGAGTAGACAACATATTTTCCAAATCAAAACTGTGTATGGGGTGGGGGGTGCCTGGGTGGCTCAGTCGGTTAAGTGTCTCACTCTTGGTTTCAGCTCAGGCCATGATCTCATGGTCATGGGATTGAGCTCCACTTGGGACTCTGTATTGACAGCACGGAGCCTGCTTGAGATTCTTCTCTCTCTCTCTCTCTCTCTCTCTCTCTCTCTCTCTCTCCTCCTGCTCCTTGTACCCTCTATCTCCCCCGCCCTTCTCTCTCAAAAAGTGATGGAAGGCAGGTGACCAGGAAATTCAAGTGGCACAGCAGAGTTTCCATCCAGTGTCATCATGGGAAGAACATTCCTTCTCAGCAGGTATAAGGAAAAAAGAAGACAAAAATAAGGATGTCAACTGCTTAGACCACAGGACTCTCACCATGAACTTATTCTATGAACCTGGACACACACACACAGGTTATTCCCTCATGAACCTCTGAGGGCAAATGGTCTGGTTTACACTTAATATCTGGAGACTCTCATGCTAGAATTTGCCAACCCTCCCAGCCCTATATGAAACTTCAGCATCTTCCCAGGGAGGAGAAAAGAGCTCAAAAAGGAGTTTCTGCCCAGCCTGTTGTCAGTGTAGACTGACAAATCCAGGGGAAGGGTCTGCCAGAAGCCCAGGGGACTTGGAACTACCACTGGACACTGCAATAAGTTGCCAATTTATTGCAAAGTGACAGTTCACTCATTATATTCAAGCTATAATTAATCGACCGTGTTTGCAAAGAATTCCAAATGATCCACGGTATGTCAATAACTGCTCTGTCACCAGCTTTCTAGGTGGCTGTATTCGCCAGCTGATTGTAAGCTTTTTCTTGCCCTGTATGAGCTGGTAAGCTAACAGGGAAAACAAGCCCTTTGTTTTTTTGTTTTTGTTTTAAAAATCTTTTATTTATTTATTTTTATTAATTTTTTTTTTTTTTTAGCGTTTATTTTTGAGACAGAGAGAGACACAGCATGAACAGGGGAGGGTCAGAGAGAGAGGGAGACACAGAATCCGAAACAGGCTCCAGGCCTGTCAGCACAGAGCCCGACGTGGGGCTCAAACTCACGGACCGTGAGATCATGACCTGAGCCGAAGTCGGATGCTTAACCGACTGAGCCACCCAGGCGCCCCATTGTTTTTAAAATCTTTTAAATGCTTATTTATTTTTGAGAGAGAGACATACATAGAATGTGAGCAGGGTAGGGTAGAGAGAGACACACACACAGAATCCCAAGCAGGCTTCAGGCTCTGAGCTGTCAGCACAGAGCCTGACGCGGGGCCTGAACTCACAAACCTGAGCCGATCATGACCTGAGCCGAAGTCAGATGCTTAACTAACTGAGCCATCCAGGTGCCCCTATTTATTTATTTATTTAAGAGAGAGAGGGAGAAGGAGAGAGAGTGGAAGGGAGAGAGAGAGAGAGAGAGAGAGAGAGAGAGAGAGAATCTCAAGCAGGCTCTGTGCTCAGCCCAGGGCCCAATGCAGGGTTCAATCCCATGACCCTGGGATCGTGACCTGAGCTGAAATCAAGAGTTGGATGCTCAACGGGCTGAGCCACCCAGGCGCCCCTCTGGGTGGCTTATAAAGAACAGAAATTTTATTTCTCACATTTCTGGAAGCTGGGAAGTCCAAGATTAGCAGATTGGGTGTCCAGTGAGAGCCCGCCTCCTGGTTCATATAAATGGCTGTCTTCTTCTCGTGTCCCCACATGGCAGAAAGGACAAGGGAGTTCTAAGGTCTCTTTTATGAGGGCACTCACCTCATTCATGAAGCTCCACTCTCTCTCTCTCTTTTAAGTTTATTTATTTATTTGGGGGGGGGGGAGGGGAGGAGCAGAGAGAGAGGGAGAGAGAGAATCCCAAGCAGGCTCTGCACTGATAGCACGGAGCTGAACGCGGGGCTCGAACCCATGAACCATGAGACTATGACCTGTGAGGCTCCATCCTCTTGACTCAGTCACCTCCCCAAAGGCCACCTCCTAAAACCATCACATCGAGGGTCAGGATTTCAACATACAAATTTGCAGGCTGGCACATATACCAGGTAGTCAGTGAAATCTAAGTGAATCCAACCATTCCTCAAAAAGTAAAACAGAATGGTGCCTTGCTCCGTTGGCTCAGGTCACGGTCTCGCTGTTCATGAGTTCGAGCCCAGCACTGGGTTCTGTGCTGACAGCTCAGAGCCTGGAGCCTGCTTCAGAATCTGTGTCTCCCTCTCTCTCTCTGCACCTCCCCTGCTCACACTCTGTCTCTCTCTGAAAAATAAATGTAACATTAAAAAAAAAAACAACAACAACCAAGTAAAACACAGAGCTACCCTAAAAGCCAGCAATTCTACTCCTAGGCATAAACCCCAAATAACTGAAAATAAGTGTTGAAACATCTGGGTGTACGTACATCATTGTTCAAAGCAGCAATATCCCCAACAGCCACGAGGTGGAAACAACCCAAATGTCCATCAACATGTGAATGGATAGAATGTGCCACAGCCATAGGACGGGATATTATTCGGCTATAAAAAGTAACGAAGTACCGATACTATGATGTGGATGAACCTTGAGAACATGACGCTGAGTGAAAGAAGCCAGACGCAAAGAGCCACATATTATATGACACCATCGGTATGAAATGCCTGGAAGAGGCAAATCTACAAATCTACAGAGACAGAAAGTACGTGAGTGGTTGCCAGGGAGTGGGGGGTGGGTAGGGAGTGACTGGTAATGGGTACGGGGTTTCCCTTTGGGGCGCTGACAATGTTTTTTGAAGTAGGTAGGGGTGGCGGTTGCACAACACCGCGACTATATTAAATATCACTGGGTTGTTCGCACAACAGGGTTTATTTTGTGTTTATGTGCATTTTGCTTCCATAATTAAAGCGAGAGACCCCGGCTCACGGTTCCTCTTGCTTCTGGAAGGGCAGCCTGTCTCATCTCTGACTTAATGATGGTTTTAAAAATAAACAAAATTTAGGGGTGCAAAATTTAGGTGGCTCATCAGTTGAGCGTCCGACTTTGGCTCAGGTCATGATCTCACGGTTTGTGAGTTTGAGCCCGTGTTGGGCTCTGTGCTGACAGCTCAGGGCCAGGAGCCTGCTTTGGATTCTGTCTCCCTCTCTCTCTGCCCGTCGCCTGCTCACACTCTTCTCTCTCAAAAATAAATAATCAGTAAAAAATAATAATAAACAAAATTTAGGGGTGCCTGGGTGGCTCAGTCGGTTAAGTGTCTGACACTTGGTTTCAGCTCAGGTCACGATCTCACGGTTTTGTGGGATCGAGCTCCACGTCGGGCTCCGCATGGACAGTGTGGAACCTGCTTGGGATTCTTTCTCTGCTTCTCTCTTTTTCTCTCTCAAAATAAGTAAAAAAACTTAAAAAAAAGTGTTAAAAAAATTTAAAGGGAGGTGGGGGGAAGCTGGCTAAGGCAAGTGGGTAGAAGGGAAAAAGAGAGCGCGAAGCCGAAGAAAGTGCAGCTTTTGTGCAGCTGGTGTTCCAAGCCTTCCGTTTTACGGAGGCATGGTTTTCATTCCCGAAGAATAAAAATACTTCTCAGGCAAAGCCAGCGGCTCAGAGAGGCAGAAATGGGAATCATGCGGATCTCTCCCCTCTGTCTGTGGCTCACTGGCAGAATTCAGTTGGAGGGAGCGGGCCTTCTCAGAGGGGTCTGAGCGTGGAAATGGGGGTGGGTGGGGATCACACGTATCCTGTGCTATCCCTCCCGTGCTGCCAGCCCCCAGGAAGAAGTGAACAGTCCTTCCCAAGTTTGTGCAAAAGCCCTGCCGGCTTTTTTGCCCTGGAGGCAGGCTCTTATGGCAAAGTCCAGACATCGCCTCTCCCTCGTTTTAACATTAGTGCCATAACACGGAGTAAATTCAAACACATGAGACCCTTTCACGAGTTGGGCTGGCTGCCAGGCTCCTGGAGATCCAGAGTGGGAAGGAGCTGGGGGCAGGGGGTGAATCCTTCCATATCCACAGTCCCCTGCCCTAGGGGTACGTAGGCTCTACAGGGATGGGGGAGGCTTTGCAGGGGCTCCCCTGGCACCCATAGATTGGAGGCTCCTTCTCTGTCCAAACTGGGGCCCCTCTACCGACTTTCTTCCTCTGAGTACAAAAGCATCATTCACTGTCCATCATCACTTAAAAAAAATTTTTTTTTAATGTTTACTTATTTTTGAGAGAGAGAGAGAGAGAGAGAGAGGGAGAGAGAGAGAGAGAGAAAGAGCAGGGGAGGGGCAGAGAGAGAGGGAGACACAGAATCGGAAACAGCTCCAGGCTCTGAGCTGTCAGCACAGAGACCGACATGGGGCTCAAACCCACCAATGGCGAGATCATGACCTGAGCCAAAGTAGGATGCTTAACTGACTGAGGTGCCCAGGCACCCCCACCATCATTTTTTAGTGGTGGAAGGGGTTCCTGGGATCAGAGAGGAGCCAAAATAATAATAAGGATAATTACGACGGCTGACATTTATTGAGCATGGTGCTGCTAAGGGCTGTGTGTGGTTTATCACATCCAGGCAGGTAATGTACGACCCTAGGAATTCCTGTGTTATCGCTGAGGAAACAGGCTTGGAAAGGTTAAGTAACACACTCTGGGCCACACACGTGGGGACTGTGGGTGGGGGGTTCCACCCAGGCAGTCTCACCCCAGGGATGCACTCTTAACTATGACTTTCTACACTCAGGACCCTTGGGGGTTCACGTCCAGCACGTGCTCCTGAAGCTTCCTTGCGTCTCACCTGGGAGGCAGGGGGATGGTGCAGAGAGCACAGGCAGGGAGATGGACCCACCTCAGAACCAGCCCTCCCGGGAGGACAGTGACACCTCGGCTGGTCACTCTGAGCTGGATTTCCATGATGTCCAGAGAGCACAGGGAGATAACACAAGCGACCAAGCATCCAGACCACACCGTGAGCACACAAGGAGCTGTAACAAGCCTGCCCTACTGACACCAAGGACAGGCTTCCCCAGTGTGGGGCAGCAGCCTGGGTCCAAAGGCAGCTTGTTGGGCAAATCCACGCATGCCTGAGACCATCCTGGAAGATCCTGAGAAGGTGTCTGAGCCAGAAAAGCAACATCCGGTTTCTTACTGAGGCTGGGGCAGCAGCCTGGTGCTTTATCTTGCACCAGATAAAGCAGTTGCTTGTGTCTGGTAGAAACCATGTGCTAAACCCCAGATGCTCCCTGGGGACCATACAGAGCAAACGCAACCACTCCTCACAAAGGTCACTCAGAGATGGACAGGCAAATCCACACCCCCAGTTTCCAGAAGCATTTCTGCGAGATGTGCATTTAACAACCCTCTGCCATCCTGGAAGCCTCTTCCAGCCCTGCCCCATCTAATACGTTCCATCCCTCTACACCATGGTTCCCAAGAACTGAGTCTTTGGGGCAACGCAGGATAATCACCTCCCTTGCTGAAGATGTTATGCTTCTGTTAATAAAGCCACAGATCCTGCACTGGCATGCAGGCAGAGGAGGCCATGATGGGTGTCTCACTCAAGTCTTTATGCTGCCCCTCTCTGGGTCTCAACTCGTCCATATGTGAAGGGTGCACAGGTAGAGGTCTGATCTGTTTCTGTCCCACTGGTCTGCTGTGGTAGGAGTGGGAAGGTGCCGGCCATAGGAGTGAGTCCCTGGTGTTCCTTGGCTGTGCAATGGAGATACATGCTCAGTGACTCGCAGCTAACTATGGTTAGGGGAAAACAAAAGATAGATGATTTAAATACCAAGGATATATTCACTTACACACTGAAGTAAATGGGGAAATGGATTTGCAGCCACTTAGTGGGCCTTGATTGCTAGGGCTTTGCCTGGGGGAGAGCCTCCAGCTGAGCGTCTGGTACTCAAGGGGTCCTGAATGCTCACCCAGGCTGTTTCTGCCTCTCACCCCTTGCACCCCCCAGCACTGGAGCAAACACTGGCTCTGTGAGGTTTCAGAAAGATGGTGCATTCTTGCATTTTATGGGGAACCCATGGGGTTTTCAGCAGGGATGAACCATGCAAGATTTTTACCTTACATAATCGCTTCTGAATAAAAATCCTACTGAAAACGAGACTTCGCAAAGATGGCTTATTTTGTATTAACCTTCCAGCTCTGGGAAGGCAGGGGTCATGTATTTTAGTTACCTGTGTCTCCTCGGGGCACAGCCTAGTCCCTGGAACATCCCAGTGGGGGTGGAAGGGTGGGCTCGTGAATGAGTGGTGGATGGATGGTTGCAGGGGATGAGTGGGTGGCTATGGCTACATGGGAGGGCTGGATGGACCAGTGGGTGGCAATGATGGAATTCTGGTGTTGCCTGTCACTAGCTCTTTGACTTTGGGGATTATATTCCCTCCTTGCAGGGCTCTTACCAGGAATGAATGCATGAAAGCATGGAGCCTGAGGCAAGGACAGGCCTGGTAGAGAACCAGGACACCTCTCTGACCAGCACCAAAAATGGGCTCATGTAAGAGTAACAGGCAGCTTGGGTGGCTCAGTCGGTTAAGCGTCTGACTTTGGTTCAAGTCATGATCTCTCGGTTTGTGAGTTCAAGCCCCACATCGGGCTCCGTGTGGACAGCTCAGAGCCTGGAGCCTGCTTCAGATTCTGTGTCTCCCTCTCTCTCTGCCTCTCCCCCACTGTGCTCTGTCCCTCAATAATAAATAAACGCTAAAAAAAAATTTAAGAGTAACAGACAGCTTCCCACAGGGCTGTGTCAGAACAGCTTTATGGGTGCTCCAGGAGTCGATCGAAGGGTTAGGAAAGTTGGTGGTCTTGGCAGCCAACTTTCACCCCTGCCTTTGCCCCTGGGGCAGGAAGAGCCCCCTCAGTACCACCATGCCAGCTACACGCAGGCCCTTGAGGTAACAGTCAGGCCACCCCTGCCAACCTCCCCATCCTCCAGGCCTGGGCTCCTCAAACCTCAAGTGCGACTCATCTGGGATCTTGTTAAAATACAGGGTCTGCGGTACAGTCCGAAATCCCTCCGGGAGGAGCTGACACCATGGCCCTGGGCATGTGTGGACCATTTACCAAGGCTCATGAGCACGGGGCTGCCATTCCCTGTGGACCCGTGAAACCCTGCATCCCTGTGAAATGAACAAGTCTAGTCACTGGAACAGAGGTAGACAGGGGCAGGGCCCAGCCTTTTCTTTTTTTTTTTTTTTCTTCTTTTAAAATTTATTTATTTATTTGACAGAGAGCGTGAGTTGGGGAGGGGCAGAGAGAGAGAAGGAGAGAGAGAATCCCAAGCAGGCTCCACACTTGTCAGCACAGAGCCTGATGCAGGGCTCCAACTCACAAATCATGAGATCATGACCTGAGCTGAAACCCAAAGTCAGATGCTTAACCGACTGAGCCACCCAGGTGCCCCAGGCCTAGCTTTTCTTACATGACATTACCACCTTCCATCCAAGAAGCCACGCTCTCATTGTTCCGTGTGTGGGAAAGGACCATGAGATAAACCACCTGTGACTGATGTGCACTGGCTGGGGCGCTGAGAGGCAAGTCCGGTCTCAAAGTCAGAGTCTCTGCAGCCGTCCCATGAGATGGGGACCTCCCACCTGCCAGGCCGGCTTGCTCTGACCCTCTATTCTGACGGTGAGGAGACTGAGTCCCTGGCAAGGAGACCCTTGGGCAGACCTCCCCCGGGGCCACACTGACGGTGGGCAGGACCAGGCTCCATCACCTACTCCTTGTCTTGGGCCCTCCCTGCTGGGTCCTCAAAGAGAGAATGAGAACCTTGTCTGGAGAACTGAAGACAGTTCCTGCTTCCTCCCCCAAACAGCTCTCAGCTCCCCTGAGCTGAGACCTCGTGGGCAGGGCACTGTGACATGCCCCCAGGATGGGCAGCCCCCTCTCACAGGCTCGTGCTTGAATGGGGCTCCGCAAAGCACTCACAATAAGCTTCTTCTCTCTGAGTGACAGGGTCCGCATTTTGTTTTCAAAATCTGCAGATCAACAGGAGAAGCGGACAAGGACAGGGAGGCGAACGTTTTTTCCACGGAAGGCTGCGCCTCTGGCTTTGCCCTGAGCCCTGGGTTGGGGAGGCTGGGGAAGGGCCAGGAGTGTGGATGCTGGGTCCCGGGTGTGGCAAGCCTGCATGACCGCAGGCTGGCCCCTCTCTGTCTGAACTCCTGAGTGATCTGGTCTCTCTTATCTCCTGTCCTCATCTGCCATCACTTACTTCCGTAGGTCTCCCTCACCCCTGCTTCAGCTACATTGGTGTCTGTGCTATTCCTTTCTCTCACCTCAGGACCTTTGCACTGGCTGTTCCTCCTTCCTGAAATATAGTTCCTCCAGATGGCCACCTGGTGAACTCCCTCACTTCCTTTGCTTCTTTACTCAAATGTCACCTCTCATCTAAAACTGCCACCTTGGCTCAGTCAGTAAAGCATCCGACCCTTGATTTCGGCTCAGGTCATGATCTCGAGGTTCATGAATTTGAGCCCTGCGCCATACTCCGTGCTGACAGTGCAGAGCCTGCTTGGGATTCTCTCTCTCCCTCTCTCTCTCCAATAATAAATAAATAAATAAATAAATAAATAAATAAATAAATAACTTAAAAAATTGTTTTAAACGTTTATTCATTTCTGACAGAGACAGAGCACAAGTGGGGGAGGGGCTGAGAGAGAGGGAGACACAGAATCCGAAGCAGGCTCCAGGGTCCGAGCTGTCAGCACAGAGCCTGATGGGGCGCTTGAACTCACTGAGTGCAAGATCATGACCTGAGCCAAAGTTGGACGCTTAACCGACCGAGCCACCCAGGCAACCCAATAAACAAATAACTTAAAAAAAATAACACTGTCACCTGCACTCCCCTGCCTCCAGCGTGCCCAGTCACCCTCTCCTGATTTATTTATTTTTTCCTGTAACACACTAACCTTCTAACATATTGAAACCTACTCACTGCCTGTCTTCCCCAACCAGCACATAAGCCCCGTGAGGGCAAGGCTTGCTGCCTACTTCTGTGACCCTCTCCTCAGTGCTCAGACCTGAGCACACTGTAGGTGCCCAATCAGTATTTTGTTCACACTACCTGCCCACAGTGCTTACATGGTTGTTTCCAGGAGCTGATGTCTGTGAACCAGATTTACAGACCCGAGGGTGTGAGCACGTAATGCACCTGATATAAGGCAGTATAATCCCATACACATCCCGCATGAGTTGCGGCATCTGGCACAGAAAAGATCTGGGGAGGGCGTGTAGTTCCCACATTAACAAAGTTAAATGTGCCCTTTCATCACATTTGTGTTTTCACTCCTGGCTGGAGTGAAGCCTCAGATGCTCCAACCAGGGGGGCCTGGCCGGTGGTGGTGGGGGGGCATCATTCAACCCAGAGAAATGTTGTGTGCCCCCTGCCCAGGGCACCCACAGATGGGGGGAGCCTCTGAGCCCTGTTCCAGGTGAATGTTCTGGATGGATCCAGGCTGGTGCGGCCGGGAACGTGGGGGTGACACACGGCATCCCGTGAGGCCACCCGCATACTGGTGGCAACCAGCATAGGGACCAGGACCAGGAGAGACAGGCTGAACATGAGAAATACAGGAGAGGGGGTGTGGTGCCTAGAGAAGGATGAGCCAGCTTGCGGCTGGAGATTCCCCAAGCGAGCTGTGAGCTGGCCCGAACGCCAGGGCAGGTCAGATCTGCTGGAGCAACTGGGAAGACACACCATCCTCAGGGCAAATGTCCCCCCGCCTTGGGCCATGGTGGGGGGATGGAGTGATGTCCAGCGGCCCTCAGCAGAAACAGCTCAGCAAAGCAATCGGGAGAGCTTCCTTCCGGACAGCATCCTGCCAATCCAAGAGCTCTGCCCACAGAGCAGACTGCACAGACATGCGGCCCCTTTGCCACTCACGTCCAGCTGTGTGACCCTGGACGGGCCCTTCACTTCCCGATGCCACAGACTCCTCATCTGCAAAGCAGGACCCATCACGAGGGGCTGACGCGAGCAGGAATCCCACCCCTAAAGCCAGCCCAGGGTGAGGACGGAGCAGGCTCTCAGGAACACTTATTTATTTGAAGGAATAAGATGGGACCGGGTGCCTGGGTGGCTCGGTCAGTTGAGCATCTGACTTCAGCTCAGGTCATGACACGCGGTTTGTGAGTCTGGGCCCCGCGTCGGGCTCGGCACTATCAGCACAGAGCCCGCTTTGAATCCCGTCCTCCTCTCTCTCTGCTCCTCCCCAGCTTGTTCTCTCTCCCTCTCTCTCAAAATAAAGAAATAATCTTCAAAAAAAAAAAAAAAAAGATGGCTGGGACATGCCAGTAATTCTCAAACCTTTCATTTCAAAAGTTCCCCCCCTTTTCTATTAATGTATACTCTTATTAAGTCAGAAATCAAACCTTATTAATATTTAATATAGACACTGCCAACAGTACCTATAGGGGGAAATGATTAAATAGTAGCAAAACAACAGAAATACTAGACATAGCTTTCTAGAATTAAAGAAAGAGGGGGGACGCTTGGGTGGCTCAGTGGGTTAAGCGTCCAACTTTGGCTCAGGTTATGATCTCGCGTTTGTGACCTAGAGCCCCACGTTGGGCTCTCTGCTGTCAGCACAGAGCCTGCTTCAGATCCTCTCTCTCACTCTCTCTCTCTCTCTGCCCCTCCCCCACTCTCTCTCTCTCTTAAAAACAAATAAACATTGGGGTTCCTGGGTGGCTCAGTCAGTTAAGTGTCCGACTTCAGCTCAGGTCATGACCTCTTGGTTTGGGAGTTCAAGCCCCGCGTCAGGCTCTGTGCTGACAGCTCAGAGTAAAGACATTTTTTAAAATAAATACACATTAAAAAAAAAAAAAAGAAGAAGAAAGATGGAAACTCTCAGATGGAAAAGGCCCACAGAACACTAGAGTTTGGAAAGAGCCCATACCCATCCCGCAACACATTATAGTGAAATTTAAGAGTGTCAGAGACAGCAAGGTCTGAGACGGTCAGAAAGCAGACCATGGCAAAGGACAAGGCTCAGACGGACACCACGCTTTCTAAGGGACTAATGGTGTTGAGAACTGACATGAGTTTTGAAGTTTTGACTCCTGTACTTGGAACCTTGAGCTTTACATTTGGCCAGCTGGCATCCATGCATGAGGGAATGACCAATGCATTCTCATACAGAAGGTTCTGGAAGGTCTGCTGCATAAAGACACACACATGGTAAACATTCCTGTGGGAAGAACTCAGAGAAGAGAAGAAACAGACCCAGGAGATGCCCCAAGAATCACACGATCAAGGGACGGTCAGATTCCCAAGTAAAGAGTGTTGCCCTCACCTGCAAATTGGCTAAGACCAAAAAGGGGAACAGGGGAGCATACCCATAAGGACATGATGGGGAATATGGGGGGGGGGTGCATCGGGGACTTGAGGGCACAGTGTCTTGACAGAGGGACATATAGATAACAATTTTATTTATAAAAAGAAAGCATTCACAGAGAAACACAGAAAAAAGCAGGAGAAAAGCCGAAGCCATAAACTTCTCAATAAAAAGACAGAGACTATTCATCGGATAAAACGTAAAATCCAGCTGTAAGCATTTTACAAGAAAGACAACTAAGCCGTAAATCAAAGTAATGAAGGGGGAGAAGGGGGTGTGGAGGGGGTGTATCTGAAATTTGTTGAAGCTCGATGTAGATCCATGGGAGTTCACTATGCTACTCTGTCTACGTGTGTAAATGTCTAGACTGTTTTCCTTATAAGATGCTTTTTAAATTATTTTTTAAACATTTTTTAATGCTTATTTATTTTTGAGTGAGAGAGAAAGAGAAAGAGTGCGTGAGAGAAGCAGAGAGAGAGAGGGAGACACAGAATCCAAAGCAGACTCTGAGCTCTGACCTGTCAGCACAGAGCCCGATGTCGGGCTCAAACCCATGAACTGTGAGATCATGACCTGAGCCAAAGTCTGACACTTAACAGACTGAGCCACCCAGGTGCCCCTATAAAACGCTTTTTAAAAGAGTACTTAAAAAAATTGTTTTTAAAAATATATTTATTTATTTTTGAGAGACTGAGACAGAGCACAAGTCGGGGAGGGGCAGAGATTGGAGACATAGAATCCGAAGCAGGCTCCAGGCTCCGAGCTGCCATCATAGGGCCCGACGTGGGGCTCAAACTCACAAACTGTGAGATCATGATCTGAGCCAAAGTTGGACACTTAATGGACTGAGTCACCCAGGTGCCCGAAAAGAGTACTTCTAAAAATTTATTTTTTAAAGTTTGTTTGTTTATTTATTTAGAATCCCAAACAGGTTTCACACTGTCAGCGCAGAACCCAACGTGGGGCTTGAAGTCACGAACCGTGAGATTATGGTCCGAGCTGAAATCAAGAGTTGGATGCATAACTGAATGAGCCACCCAGGTGCCCCTAAAAGAGTGTATTTTTAATTATGATTTCTCTCTTCTCCAAAAGGTCAAGACAGTTGTGAATTGCTAATTTTTACAACTGTCCCCACCACTTGAACTTTTAAAAATGGCTACATAGAAATGAGCTCACAGGAACAGCTTTTATTGTGTAGTGATACAAGTATGCCCAATGCCTCTGGAAATGCCCCAAACTTCTCTTGAGAAAGATCACTGTAAATTGTCAGGGATGAGAAAAGAATTGTATGATTAAATAGATCTTTTAGGGGTGCCTGGGTGGCTCAGTTAAGCGTCCGAAGTTCATGGGTTCGAGCCCTGCACTGGGCTCTGTGCTGACAGCTCAGAGCCTGGAGCCTGCTTGGGATTCTGTGTCTCCCTCTCTCTCTGCCCCTCTCTTGCTCATGCTCTGTCTGTCTCTCTCTCTCTCTCTCAAAAATAAACATTAAAAAATTTTTTTAAAAATAGATCTTTTAAAATTAAATGCAAATAGGGATGCCTGGGTGGCTCAGTAGGTCAAGCATCTGACTTCAGCTCAGATCATGATCTCACGATCATGAGTTTGAGTCCCGTGTTGGGCTCTGTGCTGTCAGCGCAGAGCCTGCTTCAGATCCTTGGTCTCCCTGTCTCTGCTCCTTCTCCTCTTTCTTGTGCGTGTGCATGTGCTCTCTCTCTCTCAAACATAAATAAACTTAAAAAAATTAAAATTAAATGCAAATATATACAGATTCAAATATCATACCTATATGCATATTTCTTTGTGTGCACCTTCACATGCTCCCCAAAATCTTAATCTTGAGGCTATCAACAAGAATGCTAATAATGGTTGCCTTTAGATGGTGAAACCAGGGGCGCCTGGGTGGTGCAGTCGGTTAAGCGTCCGACTTCAGCCAGGTCACGATCTCGCGGCCCGTGAGTTCGAGCCCCGCGTCGGGCTCTGGGCTGATGGCTCAGAGCCTGGAGCCTGTTTCCGATTCTGTGTCTCCCCCTCTCTCTCTGCCCCTCCCCCGTTCATGCTCTGTCTCTCTCTGTCCCAAAAATAAATAAATGTTGAAAAAAAAAATTTAGATGGTGAAACCACACAAAGGGGTCCTTTTTATTAATTTTCCTCTCCCTCTGAAAAGATCATGTGTCCCAAGCTGCATTTATAAAGTATCAGCTTGCTTGCTTTCTCATCTTTATTAATCAGAGTCAGATGCAGTGGCCACTGGGAGCCTGTGATGGCTGTGGAGGTGGCACTCCCACACCGGGTTGACAGAACTCCAGCTGAAAGCAAAGAAGAAAACCCAAGCGCTGGGTCAGCCTGCAGATTGATCCCTTGACAAGCATGATTTTCATCAGTTTTGGAAACAGCAAAAATCATTGATGGATCCAAATAGGACCTCTGGGGACCCAAGAGAAGGACCGTGAGTCCACACCCATCAGGTGGGCAGGGGTGGGGTCCTGCTGGCATTCCCCCCTCCCTGATCATCCACTGAGGGCATTCTGGAGTAACACTGCCCCAGAGAACTTCCTTCCTATTTTTAAATTTTTTTTTAGAGAGAGAGTGTGAGCAGGAAAGAGGGGCAGAGAGAGAGAGAGAGAGAGAGAGAGAGAGAGAGAGAGAGAATCTTAAGCAGGCTCCATGCCTAGCACAAAGCCCCGCACAGGGCTTGATCCCACAGACCACGAGATCATGACCTGAACTAAAACCAAGAGTGAACGCTCAACCGACTGAGCCCCCGAGCACCCCGCCCCAGAGTGATTTTCAATATTTGCTGCACTGTCTCATGTGGAAGCTAAAAGCCACATGTGGTTACTGAGCACCTGAAACGTGTCCGGTGTGGCTGAAGAACTGAAAATTTTCATTTCATTGAACTTTAATTAATTGAACTTTAAATAACTATGGCTGGACCTTGAACCCATTATGCTAAGTGAAAGGAGCCTTTTAGGCCACACACCGCCTGATTCCTTTTCATAGGAAATGCCCACGGTAGGCAAATCCGCGGAGACAGAGGTGGATCAGTGGTTGCCAGGGAGTGGGAGGAAGTGGGAATTAGAAATGGCTGCTAGACAATGTTCTGGAATCAGGTAGTGGAGATGGTCACATAGCACTGTAAATATACCAAAAACCACTGAATTGTGTACTTTACAAGGGTGAGTTTTATGTTGTGTGAATTATATCTCGATTTAAAAACTACCATAAAAAATTTAAATGGCCGCATGGGCTGTGGCTACTGTATTGGACAGCACAGTTCTGTAAGTTTTTGAGGAGGGGTCCAGGCCTTTGATCATCCTCTCTTGCCCCACATTCATGCCTCCCAGCCCTGGTAGTGCTCCTTAGGGGTCTTCTCCACCCTCCATGGCTTCTCCACCATCGCTGTTCCCCCACCCTCCCTGGACCTGCCCCAGCTCTTCACACCTGAGAGCCCCTGCCTCGGGATGCACATGGCCCAGGGGGACCGTGGGGACCTGCTGACTCCTGGCGGGAGGGAGAGAGGCCGGACCGAGGGCAGCTTCCCCGGCCAGCCAGCACCAGCTGGACAGGCGGACCCCCCAAACCCCACCTGAAACGGTGCCAGAGCGGGGGCAAGCACGTGTGAAAGGTGCTTCGCTAAACACACAGAAGGCGGCATTGTTTCTCTGTGTCTGGGCAGGCAGAGAATCTGGAAGGGATTCTTGGTAGGAGCCCTGATGAGGGCTCACCAAATTCTCAGCACAGCAAGGACCCGGTGATTGATGCAGAGAAAAACATTTTCACCAGCCCCCTCATCTGGTTTGTATTAAGAGATTTCATGCTTGGACTTTTTTTTTCCCCCAAGGTAAAAACCGACGATGAGTTGGGAGCGGAGAAACAGCAGAGGGGACAGGCAGCTGGATGGACTGGGGAGCTCGACTGGAAGATGTGGCTGAGGGGGAGGAAGGAAGCCCCCCACCCCCTAGGCTATCAGGAGACAGAGGCCCAGCAGGGTGGGTAACCCTGACTGGTTCCCTTTCTCACTTAATTAAAGTCACAATGGGTTTGGCAAAGGTGGTCCCTGGCAGCTCTCCCCCTGGGGCTGTGTCACCACACTCCCTCGACCCTTGCTGGCCGCCTTATCTTTTTCCCCAACACTAGCATCTGATCTACCTGGAAGCTTCCCTTTTGTTTGTATTCTCTCTGCTGTAGCAGGGAAGGCCCAGAGGACATCGGGGTTGTTGACTGTGCCAGCTGAACGATGGAGCAAATCCTGCCTTCTCCAGCCCCCACCTGGGCCTCCTTCTCACCCGGGCGCTCCAGCCACACTGGTGCCCAGATGGGGGTGATGCTTCAGGCTTCCCCCTTGGGTGCTTCTCTCCCTGCCAGGCCTGGAGAGGGTGGGCACGAGGTGGGGAAGGCCCTCACACCCACCCACAGAAGGCGTCAGCTCTAACCATGTCTCTTTGGATGTTCAAGTCCTCTCACATTCTCAGACCCTCCGTTCTGAGCACCCACCATCAGATTATAAAGTGGAGCTGGCTGAGCCCACAAACACTGGGCTGGGGATGCGCTGTTTCCCTGCCTAGAAGGACCTTGAGACTTTCCCACTTAGCCGGCTTCTACTCATGCCTCAGGGTCGAATGCCCGTGTTACCTCCTCCAGGAAGTCTTCCTGGTCTTGTCCTTCTTGCTCCTGGCCCCACCTTGCTCTAAAGCACAGCCTGTTTCTCCACGATTTGCTCGCCTGGTGAGAGCTCCTTCAGGGTCCCAGCACCCATCACAGTGCCTGGCACACAGAAATGCTCGCAGCAGGTGTGCTGGGCGGATGTATGAAGTCAGGGAGTGGCCAACCCAGTGCCCCAGCACCCAGCATGGGGTCCAGGGCAGAGTGGGCAGGACACGAGGCTGGATGAAGAGAGAGCTTCCTGCCACCCCTTCCCACCTCCCAGCCTCTTAGGCCTGTGCATGGCCTGTCTGCTCTACTTCCCTGGCCTCATCTGAGGACGGCTCACTTCTATTTCAAGGGCACCCGTCAAGGGCTCAGACCTTTCCCTCCAGCACTCAAGCTTCTCTCCCCGACCACAGGCTCAGCTGTGTCGAGCCCCCCTCTTTAACAAACATGGGTGCAGAGTGGCACAGTGGCAGCTACTACTGCACGATCTTAGTTCAAGGCCAGGGTCCTCCTGTCCAGACAGCCACAAGGCCAGCTGGGGCCATCTCCGGGGGTGCCAGGAGAATCTGCCAGTTGTCACGGGACCCACGGTGCCTTGAAGCCCCCTCACCCATCCCGACGGCTGGGCACAGGACTAACGTCCAGCCACATGGGGCCTCTGTAACCTGTGGGATTAGGTTGCGGGATCCCTCACTACCGCACCAGGAGACGGCCTGTGGCTGGTTCCAGAGCAGGGGCTGGATAAAGGGGGGGGGGAGGGGAAGCAAAGCAAGACAAAGCGTGAGGGAGGGTGGTGCTGTGCCCTGGTGCCGGCAGCTAGCCAGCCAGGGGAGATGGAGACGGAAGAACCACGTTTCTGCCGTTCTGGAGGCAAAACCTTTGAAGGAGGAACAGCGTGTGTGCACGGCATGGGTGGTCCACCAGCAAGCACGGCCTGAGCCGTGAGCGCCCACTCAGTGCCAGCGGGGCTCTGCCTGGAAGACACGCCAGTGGTGGGGCGCCTGGGTGGCCCAGTCAGTTCAGGGCCCGACTTTGGCTCAGGTCATGATCTCAAGGTTCATGAATTCAAGCCCCACATCAGGTTCTGCACTGATGTGCAGAGCCTGCTTGGGATTCTCTTTCTCTCTCTCTGCCTCATCCTCCACTCTCTTTGTCTCTCTAAATAAATAAATGTAAAAAAAAAAAAAAAAAAAGACATGCCAGTGGTCAAAGTGGTGCCACAAAGGGGGGTAACCAGGGGCCAGACCTGGTGTGGGGGGTCAGGAAGACCTTTAGGGGTCAGGGTGAGGGTATGCTGGCTGAGGGACACACGTGGGGCCCTGAAGTGGGCGGGTACAGGTGGGGGTGACTCTGAGAGAGAATAGTATGTCTGGAGCTGGGGTTGGGGGGAGGCCTGAAGCTGCAGTGCCATCAGGGGCCGGGTTTGGGGTCACCAGGGAGGTTTTATCCTGCTGAGGGAAGAGGTGATCTCATCACGCTCAGCCCCTGGGCTGAATTCTGTGTCCCGGGCTGTTAGCGATGGAACTGTGTCCCTCCCAAATCCACACATTAAAGCCCTAACCTCAGGTGGGCCTGGTAATGAAGGGAATTAAGATTTAGTGAGGTCATAAGGACGGGGTCCTAATCCAATAGGACTGGTGTCCTTATGAGAAGAGGAAAAGGGGCGCCTGGGTGGCTCAGTCGGTTGAGCATCCAGCTCTTGATTTCGGCTCAGGTCATGACCTCAGGGTTGTGAGATCGAGCCCCACATTGGGCTCTGTGCTGAGCACGGAGCCTGCTTGGGATTCTCTCTCTATCCTTCCACCACTAGCACATGCACACGCCCTCGTTCTCTCTCCCACAATAATTCACGGGCACCTGGGTGGCTCAGTGAGTTAGGCACCTGTCTTGGGCAGGTCATGATCTCACGATTCGTGAGTTCGAGTCCCACTCTGGGTGAGTACGAACTTCACTTCTCTGTCTCTCTCTCTCTCTGCCTCTCATGGTTTCTCTCTTTCTCTCCCTCGGAAAAAAAAACAAAACAACAATTCACAATAAAGAAGGGTTTTAATTAATCGGGAAGATACGGAAACCCACATCTTTCAAACTCTTATCTCTTCTTTCCAACATACCATGAAGACAAACCTCTCCACCTTTAACTCCAGAAAGAGAGAAATAAAGCCCCACAGCTAAGAGAAGGGGCATCGATTTTCCTGTGGCCTAACAGCTCCTGATCAAGTCTTCCAAAGATATGATGCGCATTCAAGGCTGCCACTCTGAAGGCGGTGGTTGGATACTCAGCAGGTGTCAGGATAAGATAAACACCATCACTACCCCAGCCTGCGGACAGGGAGGTCTCCACTCCGAACGCTCCAACAGCTCTACTTGTCCATCCTCCCCACACTGAATGTTTTCAGAGGAAAATAAAGGAAGATGTTTTCCATTTGAAAAAAAAAAAAAAACGCTGGCAAGGCGTGAGGCAGGGTGCTCGGACTCCATCGTAAGGAGGAACACTTCTTCAGATAAAAGTAATCTGCCGACGTATTTTCTTTCTTCTTTAAAATTTTTTTTTTAATGTTTATTCATTTTTGAGAGAGGGAGAGACAGAGTGTGAGCAGGGGAGGGGCAGAGAAAGAGGAAGACAGAATCTGAAGCAGGCTCCAGGCTCCGAGCTGTCACCACAAAGCCCAACGTGGGGCTCAAACCCACGAACCATGAGATCATGACCTGAGCCAAAGTCAGACGCTTAACCAACTGAGCCACCCAGGCACCTCTGACAACATATTTTCAAAATCTCAAATGCAATGCTCTTTGCACTTCCACGAATGTGTCCTCAGGTAGGTTTCTACATGTGCACAAAAGCATGAGTTACCAGAGGATTCACTGGAACAACACAAATGCCCAATGACTGGAGACTGGAGGAGTAAATTATGACATATGCATGCAATGAAATCCTAAGCAGCTTTTAAAATGGACGAAGCAAACTGAAGCCATAAACTTACGAAATGGAGCCATAAATTTCTTTTATAACCTCCGATCTCAGAAGGTCCTTTTATTTATTTATTTATTTATTTATTTATTTATTTATTTAGAGAAGGTCCTTTTATATACGATACAAACCTCAAACTGTTTTAGAGACTGATAAATGGGACTGCGTTCATATTGTGTTTGCATGACCCAAGAGAAAAACAAAAGAAAATCCAAATCCATCAAAGAAATAGTATAAAATGGTGAGAAAATATTTCCAACTCATATGACAATTTTCTTTCTTTCTTTCTTTCTTTCTTTCTTTTTTTTGAAGTTTATTCATTCTGAGGGAGGGGAGGGGCAGAGAGAGAGGGAGACACAGAATCTGAAGAAGGCTCCAGGCTCCCAGCTATCAGTGCAGAGCCTGACACGGGGTTCGAACCCACAAACTGTGAGATCATGACCTGAGCCAAAATCAAGAGTCATACACTTAACTGACTGAGCTACCCAGGAGCCCCATGGCAATTTTCTTAAAGCATTCCTGCAAATCAGTAAGAAAAAGATGAACAACTCAGCAGAAGAATGGACCAAAGATCTGATTGGACAGTTCACTGAAAAGAAAATAAAAGTGTCTCTGAAATAGATCAGGAAAAAATGCTCAACTTTCATCAAAGAGAATTGCAAATTCTGGGATATTGTATCTCACCTCTTAGAATGATGTCTAATGAACTAGGGTTGACCCTTGCACAACATGGGTCTGCACTGCATGGGTCCACTTATATGTGGATTTTTTTTTTTTTTTGGATAAATACAGTACAGTGCTGTACGTGTATTTTCTCTTCCTTATGATGTTCTCAATAACACCTTCTTTTCTCTAGCTTACTTGATTGTAAGAATTTCCTGGACTTCATTGTGTTAACTGTTTGTGTGATCAGTAAGGCTTTGGGTCAACAGCAGGCCATCAGTTGTTACATTTTTGGGGAGTCGAAAGTTATATGTGGATTTTTTGGCACCTTTAACCCCCACGTTGAAGGGTTGCTTAGCTGGGGCCTGGGAGGCATGTTCTCTCCCGAAAGGCTGAGGGGGGTGAAAAAGGAATCAGCACTAACAAGTCACTGATGCTTTGATCCAGAAACCTTACTTGCAGGAATTCATTCTTCAGATGTATGCACCCGCAATGCCCTTTAATTCAGTCATTCCAAACTCCATCTGAGAGACAAAAATATTTCAGATATTCTTTTTTTTTTAATGTTTATGTTTTTGAGAGAGAGAGAGAGAGACAGAAAATGTGTGCGAGCGGGGTAGGGGCGGGGGGCGGGGGCACAGAGAGAATCCCAAGCAGGCTCTGGGCTAACAGCAGAGAGCCCGATGCGGGGCTCGAACTCATGAAACCTGAGACCATGACCTGAGCTGAAGTCGGACGCTTAACCGACTGAGCTACCCAGGCGTCCTCAGATATTCTATGAAGTAGAAATAAGGGACAAAACAGCATGTGTGTTAACAGTTAACATAAGAGCAGGAAAAGACTGTGTTTATACATGTCTGTATGGGTTGCAAACTCCCTTGGAAGGAAGTCTGAGAGATGACTGTGGAGAACAATTTGGTTGCTAACAGACCGGGGACAGTAAGGGACTGTCCTTACAGTAGGCCTTTTTAGACCTTTGGAGTCTTGAATTATAAATATCTTGCCTATTAAAGTTAAAATTAGTGGAGAAAAGTAAAAAGAATGAAGTAGATCTATAGGTTCTGATACGGAATGATTTCTAACTTCTCTCGAGTGTAAGAGGCAAAGTGCCAAGCATGTTACGACATGGACGAGCTTGGAAAACATTACATTAAATGAGAGAAGCAGGCACAAAAGATCACGTATTGTGTGATTTCCATGTATACGAAGTGTTTAGGATAGGCGGGTCTACAGAGGCAGGGTAGATTAGTAGGTAGGGGACTTCTTTTGAGGTCTGATAAACATGTCCTAAAATTGGTTCTGGGGATGGCCGCCCAACTCTGTGAATATACTAAAAGCCTTTGACTTGTATACTTCAAGTGGGTGGAGAGTATGGTATATGAATCATATCTTAGTACAGCTTTATTAAAAAAAAAAAAGGCCAGGTATAGAACAGTGTGTAAAGCTTACTATAGCCTGACTAAAAGAGGGGGCATCTGCGGGCACCTGGGTGGCTTAGTCTGTTGAGTGTCTGACTCTTGATCTCAGCTCAGGTCATGATCTCACAGTTTTGTGAGATCAAGCCCTGCATCGGGCTCTGTGCTGACGGCTCAGAGCCTAGAGCCTGCTTTGGGTTCTGTGTCTCCCTCTCTCTCTACCCCTCCCCTGGTCATGCTCTCTCTCTCAAAATAAATAAAATTAAAAAAAATAAAAGAGGGGCATCTGTTTGTGTGTATGGTATGGACATGGAAATATAAGATCTGAGTCATTCTGGGATATGGAAGGAGAAGGTGGCCGTCTGCAGAAATGAACCACACAACAGAGCAGTCTAGTGACAGGCACCCGCCCTGCTACAAGTGAGGCCCCAGCACGGAGGGCGCCTCTGGAGCCTGGTAGGATTAGAAACAGACAAACTGCCTCCCATCAGAACTTATATGGCCCAGTGTCATTTTCCCTCTTCTTTCTCCCCTCCCCAACATCACCTTCATCTCCTGTCCTTCCACCTTCTGTAAGGAGCAGAGACAGCTAAAGCTTCCTGGCACTTATGACATGCCTGACACTGGCATCCGTTGCCTTGTTTAATCTTTTGGAAGTTTACTTCCAAGATCTCACAAGGGGCCTTCTGAACATCCAGACAGAGCCCAATGTTTCTAATCAAAGTTTCACTTCACGGGTGAGGTACTGGGGAGAAGCTGTGTAAGGTAGGACTTCAGGGAGAGTGGCAAGGCCATCAGGGATCTCAGGTCGGGGTGGGGGGCTTTCTTGGCCACAGAGCTCAATTGCCCACCAAGCATGAAATGTGTCCATCTACCCATCCATCCATCCACCCATCAATCCACCCATCGATCTACCCACTGATCCATTCATCCATCTATCCATCCACCCACCCATCTTTCCTTCCTTCCTTCCTTCCTTCCTTCCTTCCTTCCTTCCTTCCTTCCTTCCTTCCTTCCTTCCTTTCTTCCTTCCTTCCTTCCTTCCATCTACCCACCCATCCACCCATCCACCCACCCATCCATCCACCCACCCATCATCCACCCATCCATCCATCCATCCATCCTTCCACCCATCATCCACCCATCCATCCACCCATCCTTCCATCCATCCATCCATCCATCCATCCATCCATCCATCCATCCAACATTTATTTATCATCTCCCTTGTTATCAAGCAGTGGGCCCTATTTCAGAGATAACAGTGGTGATTCACGCCTTGTCCCACTCATGAAGCCAGTTTAAGGGGGTTCGAATCAGCCTTTCCCATAATGGCCTTTCAGCCCATTTTTGCTTATTTCTCACGCTGGGGAACTCACCACCTGACAAGGAATCTCATATTCTATCTCATGGAACACTAGGACTGTTTGCCCCCTTCGTTTTCTAGTTGAGGAATCTGAACCCTAGGCAAAGGAATACATGGCTGAGCTTGTACCACACACCAGCAGTGGAGCTGGGCACCTGACTCATGGCTGCTTCTTCCAGCTCATAGCTCTCTGCCCTATGGTGTGTTGCCTGAAGATATTGTCTGAGATACTGAAATAAAAATTCACAATAAGTTTTAATTGGTAACCAAAATCTATTTAGCATCTCAAATGCATAGCATACTGACAGCGGACTATGTAATTGCAAAGTCAGACAAAATCAATTTCTCTGTCTTTAATTTTTTTAAAAAAAAATTTTTTTTTCAACGTTTATTTTATTTTTTTTGGGACAGAGAGAGACAGAGCATGAACGGGGGAGGGGCAGAGAGAGAGGGAGACACAGAATCTGAAACAGGCTCCAGGCTCTGAGCCATCAGCCCAGAGCCCGACGCGGGGCTCGAACTCACCGACCGCGAGATCGTGACCTGGCCGAAGTCAGACGCTTAACCGACTGCGCCACCCAGGCGCCCCAATTTTTTTTCTTTTTTGAAAGAGATTGTGTCTCCCCACCCCACTACCATGGCCCCTGCTCCAGGAGATTGTAACAGACCACAAGTTTTTCTCCTTCATCTTTAAAAAAATTTTTTTAATGTTTTATTTATTCTTGAGAGAGAGAGAGAGAGAAAGAATGAGTGGGGAAGGGGCAGAGAGAGAGGGAGACACAGAATCCGAATCAGGCTCCCAGCTCTGAGTTGTCAGCACAGAGCCAGATGCGGGGCTCGAACTCACGTACTGTGAGACCATGACCCGAGCTGAAGTGGGAAGCTTTACCGCCTGAGCCACCCAGGCGCCCCACTCCTCCATCTTTTGATCCCAGTCTCCAACACAGGGCCTGGCATGCAGATCATCTATGGAGGAGGAGAAATAGCGTGGGCTCCTGGCCTCGGGTTCTGGTCCTGGCTAAGGCCCCAGTGATTTGTCCAATTAGGTTCTCTGAGCCTGTTTCCAAACCCTTCTCCAGACAATCTGAGATACTATGTATCAAAAGGTCAAGAGACGCCTGGGTGGCTTAGTCAGTTAAGCACCGGACGTTTGATCTCAGCTCAGGTCTTGATATCAGGGTCATGAGTTCAAGCCCCACATTAGGCTCTGCACTGGGGGTGAAGCCAACTTAAAAAAAAAAAGAAAAGAAAAAAAAAGAAAGGAAAGGTCTAACACAGAGCCTGACACTAATAAGTGTCAACAGCAGAAGTGAGGTTGGATTTTTCAACAGAGGGCTTTGAATCAAATTAAAGTATTATCTGAATTCTGCAGAACAGAACAATGAAAGAAGCCCTTTACAGGAGGCTGACTGTTCCCTGTCCCCCTCTGCTCTTTCAGTCCCTCATTGCATTAAGCAATGAGTTCCCTCCCTGGTGACCCTGGGCTGCCCAGCAGGAAGTGACCTTGAGGCCACCTGCCCAGAGCTCTGCTCCCTCAAGTCTGGGGTGATGCATCCTCCCAGATGTGACCTTTCCTTCTCCTAGGCTTCCCAGGCCAGCCTGGCCCACATGAGAATGCCTCTTCTGTGCTCTTATGAAAGACCAACCACCTCTGAGCTTGGAGCAGGGAAGTAGGCCGAGCCCCCAGGAGCTAGGACTGGGCTGAGGGCAGCTGTATCCCTGAGAGCATTTACAGCAAAATGAGGTTAGGCAGGGTCAGGCCAGAGAGAGACAAGGGGTCTTGCTTCGAGCAACACACTGAGGAATTCTTTGCCTTTGAGCTTTTCTCTTCTTTTGTTAATGTTTATTCATTTTTGAGAGACAGAGCACAAGCGGGGAGGGGCAGAGAGAGAGGGAGACACAGAATCCGAAGCAGGCTCCAGCCTCTGAGTTGTCAGCACAGAACCCAACACAGGGCTCGAACCCACGAGCTGCGAGATCATGACCTGCGCCAAAGTCAGATGCTTAACAGACTGAACCACCCAGGCGCCCCTATGCCTTTGAGGTTTTAACCATCCACTCGGGAAACTCTTTAGTAAGTTCTTTAAAAGAAAACATATTTAGTCTCAAGATACCACAGGGTAGGCAGTTCAGATGCCAGGCCTCGACTCTAGGCTACAGCTATGCTAATGATGAATATGCCCCTGATTTCAAAATGTTTGCTCCAAGTATAAAAGAATTTACCCGTCAGCTGAAATTCTCAGTTTTTATTTTGCCCAATGTCACGTCAGATTTAAAATATGTGAATACGTGTGTATCTCTCAACATGATATACACCCATATCAAACTTAACATATGTTTTAAAAACCCACAAACACATAAAATACTTATATACATGATATATTTTTAAGATGTCTGTTTCTTTCTTTTTTTTTTTTTAATGGTTATTTATTTTTGAGAGAGTGCAAGCAGGGAAGGAGCAGAGAGAGAGGGCGACAGAGGCTCCAAAGCAGGCTCCGTGCTGACAGCAGCGAGCCTGATGCGGGGCTTGAACCCACGAACCACAAGGTCACGAGCTGAGCTGAAGTCAGATGCTCAACTGACTGAGCCACCCAGGCGCCTCTTTTTTTTTTTTTTAAGTTTATTTATTTACTTTCAGAGAGAGAGAGAGAGCACGTGCAAGCATGAGCAGGGGAGGGGCAGAGAGAGAGAGGGAGAGAGAATCCCAAGCAGGCTCCACACTGTCAGCGCAGAGCCCGACACTGGGCTCACTCTCACGAACCGTGGAATCATGACCTGAGCAGAAACCAAGAGTCAGATGCTTAACCAGCTGAGCCCCTCCAAGTGCCCCCCAGCTGATTTCTGAACAGAAGACAGGGCAGGGCTGTGAGGGTTCCTGGAAACCAAACTTCTTCCTCAAGGCGTGAAGAGAGAAGAGAGCAGGGGAGCTGGATGGAAGAGGGAGGGGGCTGTGAAGAGAGGTGTCAGGGAGCAGGGGTGGGGTTGAGGGTGAGGTTATGGAAGCAGTAATGCTTTTCCTGAGGCCAGAACCTCGTGTGAGACACAGAGCACCCCCACACCCCTAAAGTCACAGGGCTTTGGCAACAGCTCCAGCTCCCTTCTGGGGTTCCCATAAACTACCCAATGTAGTCGTCCAACACGCAAACCACACCTTCCAGAGATAGTCCCTCCTGCCCCAGAAATGGCCCCAAATTCTTTGTGAGTCCCAGCATAGGAATTTCTGGATGGGAAAATGTAATGACTGTAAATTTATGGAAAGTGGAATAAGAATAGAAACTGCTAGATTATTTTCAAGGAAACATAAATTTCTTTATCACACTGTACAATCTTTCCCCAGTGGGGACAGGTCAATTTAAAGTGGCGGCAGCTATTAAGGCGTGACGCACACACCCGGGTTCTCTTGGCCTTGTGAATGACACACTCCCAGGGAGCCTTGGTTGGGTCTCACGTGAGAGCTACATAGGAGCTAATCTTCTGCTTGGACGGAGGGCACCTAATGCCTGGCAAAGAGCATGACAGCAGGGGGCATGCAGATTTGGGTCCAAGTTCCCTGCCTGGTCCCAGATAGGTGACTCTAGGCAAACACCTCTCTGAGCCTCAGTTTAGCCACCTTAAATTTTTTTTTTTTTAACGTTTATTTATTTTGGGGACAGAGAGAGACAGAGCATGAACGGGGGAGGGGCAGAGAGAGAGGGAGACACAGAATCGGAAACAGGCTCCAGGCTCCGAGCCATCAGCCCAGAGCCCGACGCGGGGCTCGAACCCACGGACCGCGAGATCGTGACCTGGCTGAAGTCGGATGCTTAACCGACTGAGCCACCCAGGCGCCCCAGTTTAGCCACCTTAAAAGTGGGCATTATAATACCCACCTGGTTGGGCCATAGGGGCGACTGAATGAAAAACATATTAGAAACTCACAAGTTGGGGCGTCTGGGTGGCTCAGTCATTTAAGCGTCCCACTTCAGCTCAGATCATGATCTCACAGTTTGTGGGTTCAAGCCCCGCATCAGGCTCTGTGCTGACAGCTCAGACCCTGGAGCCTGCTTCGGATTCTGTGTCTCCCCCTCTCTCTGCCCCTTCCCTGTTTGCTCTCTGTCTCTCAAAAATAAATAAACATTAAAAAAAAAAAAAAAAAAAAGAAAGAAACTCACATGTTAATACCCAGCCCGTGGAGGTGTTCAGGAAGCAGTGTCCTTGTCATACTCAGTGCAGGCGTCATCACACACTGCTGTGTTTCTGCAATGACATCCTTTGGGGGAACCAGTAAGCCCAAAGAACTATAGATGCTCTATGTCCTGGGACTGGAAATTGGCCAACAGAGCAAACGTGATGCAAGGGAAAACATTCCGCACTTGGGGGCTTGAACAACAAGTTCTGTGGTCTTTCTTAGATCAACAGGATAGTGAAGAATGATGAAAAGAATTTTTGACACTCAGCTTCAGAGTCAGCAAACAGCACTGGACTGAACCTCTCAAGGACACACTTTGGTCCCATCTCTGTTGTATCTGAGCAAAGCCTGCCCAAAGCTGCTGGGAGTGTCTGCTTCAGGATCTTTAATTATTCCAGTCCCATCTGCACCATTTCTGTAAGCTCCCCCCTGCTTTAAACTGCTTTTTCTTATTGAAATAAATATGTTCGGAAATGAAACTTCCATTGCTAATTGCTACCACAAAAGGAAAACCAGTCTCCCGTGCTGTGAGATGGTTATTGTTAAAATAATACACAATGAAAGCTACATAATACAGCAGAGTTCCAGCCAAACCCTTTGCTGGAAAGCACTGAACCTGAGGTCTGTACCATTTGCAAAAAGGGAGATGAACACATATTAAAGAGGTGTCAATGATACAGTAAGACCAAACTGAGACTGATCTCTTGGACCAGCTGGAAGGATTGTAAGAGATTTGAAGACAGGCTTTTTTTTTTTTTTTTTAAATGTTTTCATTTATTTTTGAGACAGAGAGAGACAGAGAGAGAGAGAGAGAGAAGAGAGCGCGCGCACACAAGCGGGGAGGGGCAGAGAGAGACAGAGGGAGACACAGAATCTGAAGCAGGCTCCAGTCTCTGAGCTGTCAGCACAGAGCCTGACTCGGGGTTCAAACCCACAAGCCATGAGATCGTGACCTGAGCTGAAGCTGGACGCTCAACCGACTGAGCCACCCAGGCCCCCCCAAAAGGCTTTTAAAAAAAGTTTATTTGGGGCGCCTGGGTGGCGCAGTCGGTTAAGCGTCCGACTTCAGCCAGGTCACGATCTCGCAGTCCGTGGGTTCGAGCCCCGCGTCAGCCTCTGGGCTAATGGCTCAGAGCCTGGAGCCTGTTTCCCATTCTGTGTCTCCCTCTCTCTCTGCCCCTCCCCCGTTCATGCTCTGTCTCTCTCTGTCCCAAAAATAAATAAACGTTGAAAAAAAAATTTTTTTTTAATTTATTTTGAGAGAGAGAGAGAGAGAGCGAGCGAGCATGAGTCGGAGAGGGGCAGACAGACAGAAAGGGAGAGACAATCTCAAGCAGGCTCCTCACTGTCAGTACAGAGCCCAACGTGGGATTTGATCTCATGAACCGTAAGATCATGACCTGAGCAGAAACCAAGAGTCAGACGCTCAACTGACTGAGCCACCCCAGTGCCCCTGAAGAAAGGCTTTTTTATGTGGAGTTCTGTCCTTTGACATTGAATGAATGCTCTTGTGCCCTCGCTCTGAGACACTGCCCTGGCAGAAATGTGGCATGGCCTGAGGAATGTGTAAACGGATGCTCTTAGATTCTCCTTCTTCCCACATCTCCTTGCCACCTCTCCACGGACTCCATTTCCCTCCTCCACAGCCCTTCTCCCTGCTTCTGCGCCTCGACCCAAATGACTTGGTCCTTCATCCTTGTCTGCCTCCAACACCTGTGTGCAGAACACATTTCTTCCTGCAGCTACCACTGGACCCTCTACTTTGAGCACCCCCAACTTCCCCCTGCCTCTCCAAGTCTGATTGCTCCCCACTCTGCTCCTGGGGTCATCTACTCCGAGCTGGACCCTTGTCCCCTTGGGGAACCACAGCCACCTCAAAGACTGGTGTTTTCACCTGTGTGCATTCACCCCATGCACTAGCTCTATTGCCCCCTTCCATGGATGAGAAAAGTGAGGTCCCTCAGTGCCACGCAGGCTCCTATTCCGACTCCTGCCTTCCCTCCAGGGGTCCTCCCATCATCTCACTCTGGAACTGTCTCTGCAAACCACAAGCTGAAACAACATAGGGAACCACAGGCAGTGCCTAGGAAATACAGAGTGGGAGATAAAAAGAGTTTGGATTTTACGCAAAGGCTTCCCTCTTCCTCCCCTAGGGATGTGGGGCCATTAGCAAGGGAACCTCCTGGGTCCAGCTTCCTCTAGGTGACCTAATGTAGGTGTTGCAGGGACATGGAGGTGGAAAGCACTTGAGGTGCCCCCGTCTCCACCTAAGAGCCAGCTGGCTCGGGACAAGTTTTCAGAGACATGCCTGGGGGCTGTTAGGTTGAGACACCAGTCACACTTCTACCCAGAGTCCAAGGCAATGGAGGGGGCCTGAGTTTGGAGCCAGATGGATAAGGGTTTGAATCCCAGCTTTGCCATGGACCACCCCCCCCCGCCAAGGGCCGCTTGAGGGCCAGGAAGAGGAAGGATAGGAGCCTCCATGATGGGGTCCAGCCTGGAGGTAATCCCTTGGGGCGGAGGGCAGGTGCTGCTGAACCTCGAGCCCACTATGCTTCTGAGTGGGACACACAGGGCTCACCTCCGGGGCTGACCCAGAACCCAGGCTAAGCCACCACTAACCTTGCATGGGACGGGGGTCTCTGGGGCCTGCCCAGAAGCCAGTCTCCCTTCTGTCGCCATCAGCACCTCAATGTCGCTTGGGAGACCCAGCCCTCCCCACTCTCATTTCGGTGGATTTGCTGGGTCTGGACCCCTCTCACCGGCCCTGGCTTCCAGCATGTGACTTTGGCCTGGTCCATCAGGCCCACTGACCCTGTTTTTCTGACTGTAGTGATTGGCACAGAGATGGATATGCCACCACTGAGGCTCAGTCATGAGACTTTTGCTGGGAGCGGTAAGACGGAGAGGCTCTCTTTGGTCGAGCTACAAGAAAAGAGTGAAGCGAGAGCCTGGAACGCCTCACTTCCGGAAGCTGGAGCCAGCAAGGAGGAGAGCAGACCCAAGCACTCCTGACATCACCGGATGAGCCCCGGGATCCATCCTGCCGAAGCCAAATCAATGTTCTACCCTTTCTTTCTTTTCTGGCTTAAGCCAGTTTGAGTTAGGTTTCTTGTGACAGGCTACAAGACACGTCCTTTACAGGTGCAGAGGGCTTTTGGGGGGACTAAGCATCAGTCCACCATCTGTCGTTACAGTTTATCACGGTTTTGTTAAAATTTTAATTCCGTCCTCTGATACAGTTACTATCACCCTCTGTAAGGTGATCCCTGGACGCGTTTTATGGCGTCAAGTTGTTAAAAACAATCAACAGGGTACCCCAATAGGGTAGGCCTCAGTATAGAAGCCACAGTCCAAAAGAAGGAAGCTACCTCCTGGCTGGCTGACAGTGGCTCATTCATTCATTCATTCATTCAGTGTTTACTGAGTCCTACTTTGGGCCATTGTTCTGAGTCATTGTTCACTGCTGTGACTATTAACCAATCAGCCACACTCCCAGCCCGACTCTAGTCCAAATGGCTCCTTCTCAGACGAAAAACCTGGACATTCTGTCCACCTATCTGGAGTCCAGATGCACTGGGATTAAACAAGCCTGTCCCGCAGTCACATGGGAGCCCTGCTTCATGGATGGCTTGTTCCTGGGGGGCCCCTGATGCTCACTGTTCGCTGGTCACAGAGCTCATGGGACCTCTGCGTCCTCATCTGCTCTAGACAGTTGGCCCCACTTCCCTGTCTGGCTCACCTGCCTGGAGTTTCTAGAATCCATCCTTCTGAAAATGGGGACAGTTCTGATGGTGTATCCTATCCTCTGCTCTTCCGGAAAGACACAGCCATATTTCTCCGGTCACATTAGCAAGTTCTTTCCACCCTCTGGGCACGGCACGTGGGGATCTAAAGACTCAGTTCAGGCAGTGGGGTTCATCAAACGCTTTCTTTCGCACCTGCTTTGGGACAGAGAATCCTCCAAGCTCCCCCCACCCCATTTAGTCCACATCCCTCTGCGATGCTGTCCATCAGCATCAGAGCTGGTGACACTGACCCCAAGATGTCTTCTGTTCCCCACCTTCTGTCCCTACTAATCCTCTGCCTGCTAATCCTATGTCTGGAGTCCCCAGCCACATGTCTGGTTCTTCTTTCTTCTGCTTGTGCCAAACAGGCTTCTAAAAGCCCAGTGTGTGTTCTTCTGCACATTTCTGCCATCCCTGGGCCTGCCTTCTGGGCCGCATCCCAGCTCCCATCCCTCCCATCTACACACACACACACCCTTTCTGAGTCTGAGGAGTGTGTTCCAAATGCAAGCCTGCCAGCCCCCACCCCTCGAGACAGGCCTCTGCTTTTCCTTCGAACACCCTGACATCTGCTTTCCTAATTTTCAAGATGAGTCTTTTGGTTTGTGGGATGGTGGCTGCAGGTCCCCGGGACAGTGAGCTAAGGATGGGGTGGGCCTGCAATGGGTGGAGGAGGTAAAACTTTGCCCCTGAAATGTAGGGGCCTGGTCATCTGGTGGTGCTGGGGCTCATGCCCATTCCTCACAGGCTCTGTCTCCTTGGTCCTGCCCTGCCCATGTCTAATGCCAAAGGACACCAGATTACGGTTCTAGAATGGGGGGTGGTGGCAGGAGGAAGGCCGTTGAGAATCATCTGATCCAACAGTGATACCTTTAATTAAAAAAAATTTTTTTTAATTTAATGTTTACTTATTTTTGAAAGAGAAAGAGAGAGAGAGCCAGAGTGGGGTAGGAGCAGAGAGACAGGGAGAGAGAGGATCAGAAGCAGGCTCTGAGCCATCAGCAAAGAGCCCAATGCAGGGCTTGAACTCACGACACCTGTGAGATCATGACCTGAGCTGGAGTCAGATGCTTACCCAACTGAGCCACCCAGGTGCCCCAGCTGTACCTTTAATTAGCAGAATCACCTGAACGGCTTTTCCTGTCCCCACCCCAGAGACTGAGACATGGGGTTTGGGGCGGGCCTTGGGCACCCGGGTCTATGAAAAGCATGCTATGCCCTATGACTGCTGATGAGCCCCCTGGGAGCCCCCTCACCTGTTGGCATAAGGCATCGACTGCTACGATTCCAGGTTAAGCTCACAGAGCTGCCTAGGACTCAGGCTCCTGCATGCCCAGCCCAGTATTCCCATACCCTCGTGCTGACTGCAGGTTTGGAAGCCCAGGCCGGAGGCCGCTTACTTCCACAACCCTCGTAAAGACAGTCCGGGCAAACTGAACAGCGGGGACCATCCAGTCAGGCCAATAAACAGCCGCACAAACAGATAAATCAATGAAGCCATAAACCACAGGGGATCATAACAATCTCTTTACAATTCCTCTTTGGGGGTGGGCTTTGCCAATGTTGTTTTGTGTTATTTTCTTTTTTAAATAAGCAAAATTGTTTTCTTGGGATGCTGTCCAAGAACATTAGATAAATAACTGTAATCCAGCTGCTCGTGGGAGACCCTGTCCGGGCAGACAGTGTGGGAGAGTGAGGCTGCGCTTTGATGTGCAGGGTGGGGGCACCCTGGGGCCACCGAGGCCTTTGTGAAAGCCCCAGGCTCTCCGATCCCTGGCTTCATTCCCAACTGGCCCCCTCCACCTCCTCCCTGCCACTCTCACACGTGCGGGATGTGACCAGGAGCTTCCCTCCCCCTGTCCGAAGCTTCCTGTGTCTCCCATTCTCCCCCTTGGAAAGCCACTCCCGGACAAGCCTGGCTGGGTCATCACCTTTCACACCTCCCCTCCCCCACAAAGAAGCCCTCCCTGACCCCACATGGGGGCCCCCGACAAGCCAGGCTCCTCTGGGATCTGCTTCTTCCCTTCCTGTCTCCCTGCCACACTGGGGGTCGTCCAGGGTAGAACCTGGGTCCTCTCTGGAGGGGTCGAGTGAGGCAGGAAGGACAGTCAGGGCAGTGAGGGCTTTGGAGGCACATGCATGGGGTTCAAACGCCACTCATGCTCTCACTAGCTGGGTCACTACCTACAGCCCGTGATAGGATCCTCTTGGTGACAGACACTATCTGCTGCCATGAGGCCTCCCTGCTTGGTACGACCCTCTGTGAGAGCGGGTATCCCATCTGTTAAAGCTCTGTCTCCCCTACCAGCCTGTGAGTCTGTGCAGCAGGGCTGGGGCTGATTCCTCTTTTTCCAGCCTCAGCCGGGCCCAGCAGGTGGCCCAGGAGCTCTGCCATCTGCAGACTCTGCTCGCTGTCCCTGCCTGCGGCTGGGGTTCCTCCCACGTCCCACAGTGGGGCATCACGACCTCTGTCCTCCAGGCTGTTAGTCACCTTTACTCTGAGCTCCTGTTAATTCAGCCCCACCTGGCTGCTGGGGTCCACTTTCCCAAATCTCTTCTACCCCTCCTGCCATCTCCTGAGCTGATCCCAATGTGCCCCTGTCTTCTTCCTGCACTTTCCTTTACAGTCTCTTGGGCACAGGCCCCCCCCCATCCTCCAGACCATTTCCCACCCTGCCCCTGAGAGAGCACTTTCCTCCGTCCGTCTTCAAACACCTGTCACTGTCCTAGAACAAGCTCCCGTGTCTCTCTGTCAGATCCCCAACCCACTCCGGCTTCATCTAGAAGCTGCTAGATGGGTCCACAGTGCCCAGCTCTGGACCCATGACACAGCCACATGGAGCTTGCTCAAACTCCTGGGAAGCCATTCCCTCTTGCTTGCCTTTGGGTGCTTGTCAATGTCATGTCTAACCATGTAGACGCGGAGCAGATGTCATTCCATCCACAAAGGCTCTTCTGAGTCCCTCTTTCCCCGAGGGAGTGGGGGGTCCTGGCCTCCTCCACAGCCTCAGTGACTTGTTTTGGGGTGGGCACCTGATAAGTGTTTGTCGAAACTGAGTATCGTACAGTAGGCATCTCAGACCCCTCTCTGAATGGTTTTTGGTCTGAACGTTAAGTAGTCCATGTGCTATCCGACAAAATTCAGTTGTGGTCAGGTCAAGATGTTTTCTATGGCCAAATTATTCTCTGACGGTATTGCTGGAATATAAATCAGCGCTATCTCGATCTGCTTGAAAGGACCGATGGCATTCACTCCAAGTTGTGTGATGATGTCCAGATGTGGGCTGCTGCGCTGAGGCACATTTTCTATAATTAAGCTGACAGGAGCCCCACGTCTGACGGGGGCGTTCGGCCATGGGCGGGTCGCCTCTCTCTCTGTGTGCCCCGTTGCTCCTCGGCAGCAAGGAGGGAGCACCAGCTGGCTTCCCAGCGAGTTCACACACAAGGGGGAATGATGCCCATTTCTCTGATGCAGGCTGTATTCTGAAATCAAGTATCCTGCATATTTATATACAGCGCAGAGTCCCCTGTAAACTGGGTGAGGTCCCTGTGGGCTAGAGCAGCTGGCCTTGCCACAAAGCTGAACGGAGGAGGAGACCCAGAGGTGGATATTAGATCCCACTGTATAGGCTGGGAGCCCAGAAGTGTCAGGGAGGTTGGGGTTCAAACTCAAGGTCAGGCAGGCTCCTGGAGGCTCGTCTTATTCTACTGGCAAACAAAGGTAGGTTGCCATCCTATGACTGTGTCTTTTCTTTCTAGTGCACCAGCCAAATGTGCCCTCTTCCCACTTTGGGGACTTCTTGCTTCTCAGCGAAGAAACCGTCCTGGGGCACCAGAAGGTAAGAATATAGTTGCACACTGGTCCAGGCTTCCTGGGGGTACCTCCACTACCCTCCGGGTGAGTACTATAGCTCGACTGAGTGCAGAGGGACGAGATCCAGGTGCTGTCCCTGAGAAGCTCTCAGTCAGGCCAGGTGGGGGGCCATGCACCAGAAGAAATGCCCTAAGGGAGGTGCCACAATGTGCTACGGAAATTCATGGGTCAGGGGCATACGTTTTTGCATATAAGGGATCAGGAAAGGTTTTTTTAAAGTTTATTTTTCAGAGAGAGAGAGAGAGAGAGAGAGAGAGCAGTGCAGGGGAGGGGCAGAGAGAGAGAGTGAGGGAGACAATCCCAAGTAGGCTCTGAGCTGTCAGCACAGAGCCCAATAACAGGGCTCAAACTCACAAACCATGAGATCATGACCTGAGCCAAAATTAAGAGTCAGATGCTTAACTGACTGAACCACCCAGGTGCCCCAGGAAAGGTTTTATCAGGGAGGCAGTATTTTGAACAGGGCCTTAAGGGTGAGAAAAGCTTAGGCAAGTCTGAGATAGAGGACAGTCTGAGACAAGATATGGAAACAAGTAAGCCTGGATCGACTCCTTTTTGTCTAGAACTTTCCATGTGTGAAAAGCATGGGAATAAAGTTCACATGGCCAAGACAGCCGGTTAAAGAGGGGGAATCCCGTGGACTGGGCAGAGAGGATCTACTGTGGATTTGTGCCCAGAAGCACTAGGACCAAACGGGGTTGCCAGAAGGCATATATTTTTTTTAATTTTTAAAAAATGTTTTATTTGTTTTTGAGAGAGAGAGCCAGAGTGCGAGCAGGGGAAGGGCAGAGAGAGAGAGGGAGACACAGAATCCGAAGCAGGCTCCAGGCTCTGAGCTGTCGGCACAGAGCCTGATGTGGGGCTTGAACTCATGTACCATGAGATCATGACCTGAGCCGAAGTCAGTGGCTTCACTGACTGAGCCACCCAGGTGCCCCCAGAAGCCATATTCTTCCAGAGCAGTGCCACCTGCGAGCTTCACAGTGACGTTTCTCCAGGACACCCTGGTACATTTGGTATCACTCCAAGCCGAGTATGGCTGTTTATTTGGACACACAGCACTTCTCATTGTTCCCAGGCTGTAAGACCATAACCATGCCTTTCCCCTGATGTGGCCTTGCCTGCTAACTGGTTCCTGCTGGCAGACAAAAGCATCCCCAGCACAAAAAGCTGCTTCTCGCTGCAGCAGACCCTGACCGGTGCAACCTGAGAGAAGACAGAGTGGTAACATGGATTGTACAGGGGTATGGGCCAGAGGATGAAATGAGGAATTGCTCACGTGCATGTGACCTTCAAGGTTTAAAAGGTTCCCTCGAGGGGCGCCTGGGTGGCCCAGTCGGTTAAGCGTCCGACTTCAGCCAGGTCACGATCTCGCGGTCCGTGAGTTCGAGCCCCGCGTCAGGCTCTGGGCTGATGGCTCAGAGCCTGGAGCCTGTTTCCGATTCTGTGTCTCCCTCTCTCTCTGCCCCTCCCCCGTTCATGCTCTGTCTCTCTCTGTCCCAAAAATAAATAAACGTTGAAAAAAAAAATCTTAAAAAAAAAAAATGTCCCCTCGCATCCACCTTCCCAACAAAGTCATTGGTGAGGACGTGGGCTGTGTTTGTCAGGCACCCTTTGCGTCTTGGAGGGTTGGCTGAATCCACTAAGGGGACAGCGCCAGCCATGTGAACCCATCCTGGCAGGGTTCAGAGAAACTGCCTTGGCAGAGAAGTCCTGTCCAGGGGCAAGAGAATAGCAGGTCTAGGGGTCTTTGGCACCCTGGCCTCTGGAGAGAGGAAACCCTCCCCCCAATCCTTTCATCCTTGTGTGGACACCCTGATCCCCGGTTTCACTTCTTGGGCAACTGGACACTAGGGAGGAAGTGCCCTGGGCTAGGGTGATGCCCTTCTGGAAACTGGGAGGGCCACCCCCATTGCAGATCAGAAGAGAAACTCATCTCAATTTCTTTTCTACTGTCCAGAAAAGCTTTCAGACAAATTACAAGAACATATTTAGTTCAATGGGGTAGAATGAAAACGTGGGGCAAAAACAAGAGGCAAAAAATAAATGACTCCGTCGGGATGCAAGACATGAGGTCCCATGCCCTTTCTAGATGTGGGTCCCAAATGTATACAGTCAAGTTGACATGCAAATGCAACCATGGAAACCATTCACAGCACATGGAGGATAAAAACCAGCAAGCACCTCAGGAGAAGCACAGCCAACCCAGAACCACACTGATGCAAAGCATCCCCACAAGCAGGATCCTAAGTGACATCCCTTAAACGCACTGCCCTGGAGAGATGGCCAGAGCCACAGGAACCACGAAAGGTACAGAGGAACATCTGCTCAAAAGACTTGCTACAAGGGGCGCCTGGGTGGCTCAGTCGGTTCAGCGTCCGACTTCGGCTCAGGTCATGATCTCACAGTTCATGGGTTCAAGCCCTGCACCGGGCTCTGTGCTGACAGCTCGGAGCCTGGGACCTGCTTCAGATTCTATGTCTCCCTCTCTCTCTGCTGCTTCCCTGTTTGTGCTCTCTCTCTCTCTCTCTCTCTCTCAAAAGTAAACATTAAAAAAGACACGGTGCAGGAATGTAAAGAACCCAGCTGCTGACCTGAAGAACCTGAGTGTACTTTTTTCTCCTTGTGCTTAAAATGTCAGAGGAAAGGGGCACCTGGGTGGCTTAATCAGCTAAGCACCCACCTTTTTTTTTTTTTAAGTTTATTTATTTGAGAGATAGAATGAGCAGGGAGGAGCAGATAGAGAGAGAGAGAGAGAGAGAGAGAGAGAGAGAGAGAATCCCAAGCAGGTTCTGAGCTGTCAGCTCAGAGTCTGATGTGGGGCTTGATGCCACAAGCGGTGAGATCATGACCTGAGCCCAAACCAAGAGTTGGACGCTTAACTGACTGAGTCACCCAGGAGCTCCTGAGCATCTGACTCTTGATTTTGGCTCTGGTCATGGTCCCAGGGTTGTGGGATCAGAGCCCCACGCTGGGCTCTGCACTGAGAGTGGATCCTGCTTGGGATTCTCTCTCTCTCTTTCTTTCTCTCTCTGCTCCTCTCCCCTACTTGCACATGCATGCTATCTCTCTAAAAAAATAAGTTAAAATAGATAAAATAAAATGGTACTTAAAAAAAAGTGTCAGAGGAAAGGCTCTGTGCAGATTTAAAGAAAAGTCAGAACCTGGGCACCTGGCTGGCGCAGTCGGTTAAGCGTCCGACTTCAGCTCAGGTCACGATCTCACGGCCCGTGAGTTCGAGCCCCACATCAGGCTCTGTGCTGATAGCTCAGAGCCTGGAGCCTGCTTTGGATTCTGTGTCTCCCTCTCTCTCTGCCCCTCTCCTGCTCACACTCTGTGTGTGTGTCTCTCTCTCTCAAAAATAAACATTAAAAGACATTTTTTTAAAGAGAAGTCAGAACCTGACCCTCCCATCACAAGTATCTGTGCTTCTTCATCCTATGTGGGCCCAAGCGGTGTCACTGGACAGCAGCCCCTAGACCACAATAGGTGTCAGGATCCCTGGTTTGCAGGCCAAGAGGGGCAAAATGATAGGCTCACGTTCACACAACTGATCCAATTTCCTCTAATATCTTCCTCTGAAGGGATGCCGCAGCAAGGTGGACAGCTGAAAGAAAAGCCAGCGGCGAGGTAGTGTGTTTTGCTCCACGGGTGATTGCTCCGATGGGTGTCCAGGGGCCCAACTCCAGCTCAAAGTCCTTACTCCCCTTAGCTGAGCTATCTGACCTCTGGCTGGCCAGGCTGTACTGGGCAGCCAGGGCCCAAGCCTCCTTCTGGGGCACAGTGCTGACAGTCCCTGGCACCTGTGAGCCCCCAGCTCTCCCACCCCGTGTGCCTTGAGACGAAGAGCCCCGATTCCGTGGTCCCCTCCTGAATGGTAGGTTTCCTACTGACTTGGAAATGGGCTTTCTCTCTTCTCATCTTCGGGCCCCCATCTCCCTACTGGTCCTCTCTACACAAAGCCAGCGCCCACCCCACCTCACTGCACACTGCAGGAGGGGGTTCCATCGCACCCAACTGTGAATCTGAGAGTGGAAATGTTTCCAAGCATTAATCTTCTAGCTATCGCAACCAGAGTTAAACCCTTCGGATTCAGCTTGGGCTCTAAAAAGAACTATGGCTCTGAAGGTTCTAGTAGGTTGGTTAAGAAGGATTTTAGGGGCACCTGGGTGGCTCAGTCGATTAAGCGTCCGACTTTGGCTCAGGTCATGATCTCTCAGTCTGTGAGTTCAAGACCTGCATTGGGCTCTCTGCTGTCAGCGCCGAGCCTGCTTTGGGTCCTCTGTCTCCCTCTCTCTCTGCATCTCCCCTGATTGCTTTCTCTCTCTCTCTCTCTCTCTCAAAAATAAACAAAAAAAAAAAAAAAGAGAGAGAAGGATTTTAGGAAAAAAAAAACCAAAAACCTGACCAACCCTACACTAGGAAACCCAGTATCATTTTTTTAGATTAGAGGTTGCACAGGGATAGCCATGGACCAGAGGTGATCCACAGACATGTTTTGTCTGGCCTGCAGAGTGTTTTTAAAACAAGTGAATTAGTGGCCCAGAGTTAAAAATCAGGCGATTATACACACAGCCCTGGATTTCTGTTCCTCTCTGAGAAGTAAAGGGATCGGCAGGGCAGAGGCTAATGGTCTGGGGGTGGGGGCCAGCTCAGGAGGGTAAAGGTGGGCATGAGAGCTGGGGTGGGCCTTAGCCAGCGTCAGGGGGCACCGGGAGATGGGGTTGCTCGCCGAGAAGTGCGGCTGAACGTTCCTTGCTCCGAATGCAGACCTGGCTTGGCTGGGAGCCCTGGCATGATTTATAGGCTTGGCAGGAGAGCCATTTCCTCGTGCCTGTTTCTCATTAAAGCTTTTAGGCAAAGGGCTTCGTTGCGGATTCTGGAGCCGGGGTTAGCCCTGGCCTTATTAAACAGAAATATCCAGCCAAGAGGAAATGAAGGAGGAAGGGCAAATGATGCCGAAGGGTAAAAGGGGGGACCAAAAACCAGAGTAAAATACTGGGGGGGGGGCGGGCTGGGGGGTTGGTGGGGAGATGGGATGGAAAGGGGCAAGAAGTAACAGTTTCAGATTCCTCAGGAAGACTGATGAGAACATGGGAGCAAGGAATCAGCATCCCCCACCCCCTGCCACCCTGGCAAAACCTCTGATGTGGGTTTGGGCACTGGGGCTGCTACCCACCAGCTGGCTCTATACCCTTGAGCCCCTGGTGGATTTGGTGCCTCTCCTAGCCTTGGTGTCCTCAGCTGTAAAATGGGCACAGCAACAGTAGTAATAAGACAGAGTTGTTGAGGGGACAAGAGGAAGGCATGATGTGGAAGACCACCAGCACGTGGGGGACAGGTGGCTTCTCAGAGGCGGAGGCTCCCGTTCTGCCCTCGGTCAGCAGAACCAGATCTGCTGTTCCCATCATGGCTGCCACCTGCTGAGTCTGGGGAGACCAAGCTGGAGGAAGCCTGTTGGTGGGCACGGTCGCCCCAAATGCCTTTCACCTTGTACCTGTTGAGCAGTGAGAGCCAAAAGCACCACGTGGGGTCAAAGAGGAACAGCCAGCTTAACCTTCCAGCGCACCTGAGGAGCATGCACACTTGGGCAGGGGCACGGCAGGGCTGGGGGCTGACGCACTGCTCAGGCTGGGGCAAATCCTCTCCTCCTCGCCCACACTCACCCCAGGGAGTGCATCGGGGTGGGAGGTGAGTGGAACGTACGTATGGAGGAGTTTGCATAGGTTATATGCGTGTCCATGTGCCAGGAGGTGTTCAAATAGCGTTTTCACTTGGTTTTAATCAAGTGGACCCTGGAGGGCATAATTCTCGGCACCTACTGGCTTCTATTCAGAAATGAAATATTCGATTGCAAATTACCATGCTGAAGCAGATAACAGAATGGTTAAGTACTTTAGCGGAAGAGGTGGTAAGAGCAGGCTGTTTCCATTAGGATCACCTGAGCCAGACCTCTGCTCCGCCCAGCCTCGGCATGCTCTTCCACCCCGGCAGTGTCCTTCCATCCACCTGACCCCTCGACACAATGCTCCTCCACACCCTTCTGGGCCCAGTTTGGCTGTTGCCTCCCCCTTCTTCCTTGACACCCCCGAGTTCCCACGGTCTTTCCACACACGGCCGGCGGAGCTCCGGTTCATGGGCGTGTCTCCCACCCTGTAAGGTTTTTGAGCATGGACAAAATCGTGGGCTCAGGAACTAGACCGCCTGGGTTTGCATCACACCTCTGCCGCCTGTGACATCTCCGTGCCTCAGTTTGCTCCTCTACAAAGTGAGGAGGAGAGTGGCACCTACCTCGAAGACCTGTTGTGAGGACCGGATGAATGAATGCACGGGAAAGTGTTGACCGTGTCTGCCCTCAGCAAGCCCTGAAAACCTGGGAACTGAAACCACAATGGGCTACCACCTCACACCCACGGGCTGGTTAGAACCACAAAGTCAGATAACAGCAAGTGCTGGCGGGAGGGGCACTGGGGGGCTCAGTCAGTTAAGCAGCCGACTCTTGGTTCCAGCTCAGGTCATGATCTCACGGTTCATCAGTTTGAGCCCCGAATGGGGCTCTGCACTGACAGTGGGGAATCTGCTTGGGATTCTCTCTCTCACTCTCTCTCTGCCCCTCCCCCCCTTTCAAAATAAATAAATAAACATTAAAAAAAAAAACCCCAGCAAGTGCTGGCGGCTTGTGGAGAAATCAGAAACGTGCATCCACTGCTGGCTGGATCCTAAGATGGTCCAGCCACTCTGGGAAACAGTCTGGCAGGTCCCCAAACCACGAAATACAGAGTTACCATGTGACCCAGCAATTCCGCTCCTAGGTTTGTGCGTGAAAGAAGTAAAAACAGTGCCACATAAGAATCTGCAGATGCATGTTCGTGATAGCATTATTCGTGAGTCTTGAACTATAGGCAAATGTCAATCAGTGGACAAATGGAGAAAGAAATGTGGTCTATCCATACAACGGAGTATCATTCAGCCATAAGAAGGAATAAAGTATTGATTCTTGCTACAGCACGGACGAAACTTGTAAATATTACGCTCAGCGAAAGACACCAGTCACAAAAGGCCACATGCTAGGGTTTCCATTCATGTTAACGTCCAGAACAGAGAAATCTCTACGGACAGAGGGTAGAGTAACAGTTGCCAGGGGCTGGGGGAAGGGGTGGGAGGTGAGGGGGTGTTGGCTAAAGATCATGGGGTTTCTTTTAGAGGTGATGAAATATTCTCAAATTGTCTGTGGTAAGGGTTGCACAATTGTGTGAATACACTAAAAACCACTGAATTGTACACTTTAACCAAGTAAATTGTATATACGGGATATGAATCATATCTCAATAAAGCTGTCTTTTAAAAAACTTGGTTGCCCCCCACAGGGGGAAAAAAAAAGAAGAAGAAGAAGAAGGCAAGAAAGGAAAGCCTGTTAGCTGTTATGATCTGTTTCTTGGCTCCACGGGGTCCAGCCCAGAACAGGTCCTCAGTCAAGTTTGGGAAAGCAACGAGTTAAATCAAATCATCAGCACTGATTATGTGCCCACTGAATGCTTACACACAGCTCCTCATTTAGTCTTCGGAGAGCATGGAGACCTTCCCAGTGCTTGCTTCCGTATCTCACTGCCCTTAGCCAATCTGTTAGCAAATACCCCCACTATCCCGCCACCTTCCAAATGCATCCAGAATCCGACCTTTTCTCATCATCTGCACCACCCCTGTCCCCCCTCCCCTGGATTCTCCAACCCAGCTACGTGTCCCCAGCTTCCACCCCGCTCCCTACAGCCTGTCTTCAGCCCGGAGATCCTTTAGGAACCAAAGTTGGTACTTCTGTCTTTCTCCCAGAGCCCTACAATGATGTCCCTTCTCGCTCAGACAACAAAAGCCCAAGTCTGACACTGCCTCTCTTCCTGCCCCTCCCCCACCCCATCCCACTCCGGGTTATTTCTCTCCAGCCGGTTATTTCACTCCAGACGCTTGCCTAAGGGTCTTCTCCTCTTCCTGGACCCCATCTCCCCCAGGAATCCTCTTGACTCCCTGTCTTTCCTACTTTAAACCTTGGCTCAAACACCTCTTGCCAGTGGGGCTCCCAGACCTCCCCTGTCCCCCATGAAATGCGTCCACCTGCACATTCCATACCCCCAAGTGCCTTCATCTGCTTTTTCTCTTTTCCGTAGTGCTTGTCATCTTATAAAATACTATGCAATTTATTTATTACAGCCTTTATTTATTGTCCGCCTCCCTGCTAAGTGCGAGCTCCGTCAGGTCAGGTCAGGGATTTTTATTGTTGTGTTGATTTATGCAGCCTCTCGTATTGGGAGGCTCAAGAAACATTTGTGGAGAACTTGGTCTTCACAACATCTCTGAGAAGGAGGCTTTATTTTTCCTTATGGAAGGGTTGTGGGATCTGCCCGAAGCCACGCACTGAGTAGATAGCAGGGATGAATGTTTATCTGTATAAAGGGGTTGCCACTGACCTCCTTCCTCTCTCCCTGCTCCGCAGTGTGGAAGGCATGTCCTGTCCACTTCCACGAGGCAAGCACATTTGGATAAACTGTGCTCAGGAAGGTAAGTTTGCAGCCAGTTGTACAGGGTCTGGAAGGAAGCTGCATGAGGCTGATATGCTGGCGCGTTTGCAGGGAGAGGTCTGAGTCAGCGGTGGGCGGTGGAGGATGACCGTGTATCAGCACAGCAGAGCCACTATTAACATAATTTGAGTAAACAGTATCCTGTCATGGGCTGCCGTTTCACATCTGTCAGATTCAAACTGCCTCCCTCAAGCGAGGGATGCCTTTCCTTCCTAGACTTGCAAAGGGAGTCCCTCCTCCTTGCTTCTGGCGAGGAAGAAATGGCCCTGTGGTGTTATTTAAAACGGCAAAATTCTGGGGTGCCTGGGTGGCTCAGTCGGTTAAGCGGCTGGCTCTTGATTTTGGCTCAGGGCATGATTTCACGATTCGTGGGTTGGTTCGAGCCCCGCGTCGGGCTCTGTGTGGATGGCGCAGAGTTGGCTTGGGATTCTCTCTCTCTCTCTCTCTCTCTCTCTCAAAATAAATAAATAAACTTAAAAATAAATAAAGTGGCAAAATTCCGGCCCCCATCTCCAAAGGACTGTTACTCCACAGCTGCCAGAGAATGAGCCCCAAAGCATCGGGCAGTCAGTCCTGACATTGGTTTAATGAAACATGCTTATGTCAAGTGACAGTGAAGCCAGAAATCCCATTGTCTTAGACTCTCCTTTACTTCACCCTGGGCCACCAGCTATCTCTGGTCCTGTGATCATAGCACCTCACTTCCCTGGGCCCCTTTCCCCACCCCACCTCATCTCCATGGTGGTCTGCATAGTTCCTGGGCACCATCTGTGGGCAGATTCCATCCTGTGCATGGTGACAGCCTTGGGGGATGTCGGGAGAGCAGACAGGCAGATAGGGAGGAACTGCATGTACCTTTGATGAGGAGGACAGAATGGGTCTGGGGACAGAGAGGGATCCTATGCATGTGGCAGAAGAAGGGCCCCTGGGATGGGGCAGAGAAGATACTGGAGAAGCATGCATGGTCAGATGAGAAGGGCTTTACCTAACATCCACGATGTTAACCCTCCAAGGGGTTAGCAGATTCCACAGAGCCCTTAGAAAATGCATCGGTGCCCACCCACTCTCATCCAATTTCAGTGTATTCATGGATCCTCTGAAGTCTGCTGTCCCCACCCCCTGGCAAGTGGGTCTCTCATCGAGTAGGAATACCACCATCAGACCTGGCATTCAGAAGGGTTCAGGAGATGACAAACCAGAGGGAGAGAAAAGAGGGAAGAGGTGAGAAAAACCCACAATAATGCAAAAGTCTTGGGTCAATCCAACAAGGTCCAAATGGTAAAAACATTCCAAAGCGAGGCAGGTAACCAACACCGACCCGAGAGGGAAGAGGCAGCTGTGGAGATTGGAGAAGTCTCCCGGAAAAAGGAGAATATGGGGAGAGAGTCCCAGCATGCAAAATCTGACAGGGTTGGGGGGAGCAGAGAGGGGGCTCGCGGGTTGCGGGTTGCACACTGGTTGGCACAGCTCCCAGAAAAGGTTTAGTGCCTCTGGGGTCAGGCTGTCCTCCTCAGTCCCCACCCCACACTCCCCCTACTGTCAGTGGTCAGAGGCAGAGAACAGAGGGCAGGGAGGTGTGTCAGACGGACATGTTTCAGCCCTCTTTGCCCAGCAGGTCTGATGTGCGGGGCCTGTATGCAGAGGCTCACAGCCTGAAACCCAAAAGCGCTTATCCTAGACCCCAAAAGCTCTAAGCAGAGAGTCTACCTCTGGCAGGATCATCTGGAGGCAAGCCCACCCTGATGTGAGGCTGTTCACAGATTTTATGCATCCCGCTTCATTTATACATTTTCCTGCAGAACCGTTAGCGTGTCTGGTTACGGGGGGCTGCCTTTTGCATATTGCCTTTCTAAAATGGAGCAATTTTGAATTCTGCACATGCCAAACCCCAAGGAACTGGAGAATATATGGTGACCTATAGCAGGGAAAGTGGGATTCAATTATTGCACCTCTCTGAGGCAGTCAGAAAACACAGCAAGATCTCCAAGACATAGCGTTCAGTTGAAAAAAAAAAACAACAAAAAAAACACGTGCTAATTTAGCCATGCAACAAAAATTTGCAAAGTATCTGATGAGTCAGATGCTATTGTAGGCAATGGTATTAGAAATGTAAAAAAAAAAAAAAAGTCAAAATAAAACAAAATTCTCTGCTTGTGCTCACCTATGTGTATATAAATGTATAGAGAAAAGCCCGGATGGAGCCACAGGAATCTGGTAATAGTTAGAGACCCCTGGTGAGAAAGATCCTGTAGGGAGAAAGGTGGACTTTGACATTTTATTCTATATACTTTTGTATTGCTTATGTTTTTATTTTTCTAATAAGTGCTAAAGACTGTATCTTTATGTTCCTTCCAGTTTCATAGTTTGAGATCTTTTTTTAAAGTTTATTTATTTTTATTTTGAGAGAGAGAGCAAGTGTGCATGTACAGGGGGAACAGGGCAGAGAGAGGGAGAGAGAGGGAGAGAGGGAGAGAGAGGGAGAGAGGAAGAGAGGGAGAGGGAGAGAGAGAGAGAAAAAGAGAGAATACGACGCAGATTCTGCACTGTAAGCACAGAGTCTGAAGCGGGGCTCAGTCTCACCAACTGTGAGATCATGACCTGAGCTGAAATCAAGAGCTGGACACTTAAATGACTGAGCCACCCAGACACCCCCATACTTTGAAATCTTGACACTCAATGTGATAGGCCTTTGAGAAGTGATTAGGTCACAAGGGTGGGGCCCTCATGGTGGGATTAGTGCCCTGATAAAGGAGACCCCAGAACTCCCTTGCTCCTTCCTCCACGTGAAGACACAGAGAGAAGGCCATCTATGAACCAGGAAGCGGTGGCCCCACCAGACACCCAATCTGCTGGCGCCTTGGTCTTGGCCTTCCAGCCTTGGGAACTGTGAGGAACAGATGTCTGTCCTTTGTAAGCCACCCAGGCTACAGTATTCTGTTATAACAGCTCAAACAGTCTGAGACAGTAAGCAAGAGATCATGTATGACTCCCGTAATTAATAGAGAAAAAAGAGACAGACCTATAAAAACAAAAAAATAGGGGCCCCTGGGTAGCTCAGTTGGCTAAGCGTCTGACTCTTGATTTTGGCTCAGGTCATGATCCCATGGTTCATGAGTTCAAGCCCAAACTTGGACTCTGTGCTGCCAGAACAGAGCCTGCCTGGGATTCTCTTTGCCTCTCCCCTGCTCTTTCTCTCTCAAAATAAATAAACGAACATTAAAAAAAAAACAAGAATACAAACAAAACAAGGAAAAAGAAACCACCCATCACGTCCAACCTGTTTATTTTACAGACGGGGAAACTGAGGCTCAGAGAGCATCCCCCCCCCCCCCCCCACTGCCACCAGCCTCAGGTTGGAACTGGAATCCTGTTCTACAGACTGGTCCACAAGGGCTGTTCCTGACCCCACATTGCCTCACACACAACCCCACAAATAATACCATTGATGTGAAGGTGTTTTGTGAATCTTAATGAACTATACGTGCATGCCACTCTTTAGGGGATAGAAAATTCCATATTTGGGGTGGGTTTTTTTGGCCAAAGCCTTTCTGATGCCACTGAGGAAACATGGCAAGAAAGTTTGAGAGCAGGGAAAAGTGGACAGGTCATACATTAGCCAGAGTCAGAGCAGTTGAAGACCACACCCCGTAGATGGGACTGTGATCCTAGGTCACAGCTGACTTTGCTGAGGGGAGCACAGCCCGAGTACCAATGTGTGACCCAGCAGTGGGGGAGCGGATACTCTCGTGTAGCTGCGTAAAAACGTAGCATTCTTGGGTTTCCAGGGCTTGTACTATTTTTGTGTGGCTTTCTCTTTTCTGTTTGCTTTTGCGTTTCCTTCTTATTTTCTTTCTTTTCTCCAAAAGGGGAAACGACATTGCCACCCACAGCATCTGATCCTAAGTTCCAAGTTTTGATTTTGCAATTGCAGTTGATTTCATTCATTATTCATTATTTTTAATGTAACGTATTAAAAAAAATTTTTTTTTACATGGAAACATTTTTTTCCAGCAGTTTGAAAACCGGGAGTGAATGGAAAGTGACATTTGAGTCAGGCCTTAAAGGAAATGCTGGGGAGGGTGCCAGCCTTGGACATGGGGTGGGGTGGGGGTGGGGAATAGCACACAGGTCTAGGTCTTCAGCAAGTCGGGGGATGAGCCCCTGTAAGAGGGAGGAATCACCAGGACAGGACTCAAGGCTGCACATGCAGAGGTGTGGACCCCACCTGTCCCCAAATGTCCTGCTAAGTACAAATAAGTGCCTGAGGCAGGGGAGACCCTTCCAGGGCCAGGGGCAGGGGATGGGGGAGAGGCTAGTATCAGGGGGAGGCTGGGGCAGCTGTTAGGGGGAGAGGCAGGGTAGAGCACATCCAGAGAGGCTGGCTCTAAGGTGTGACTGCTATGTCACCTTACAGTCGTGATTCCTTGCTTGAAAAAAATCAGAGGCTCCAACCTCCCTGGCCTACAGTCACTGAAGTGGCCCCAGACTCTGACCCCTCCCGGCCCTTACTCATCAACTGGACCCATCTGAAGTGGCTTTTATGGAGCCCTTTCAGCTTGAAGGGGAGGACAGTAGGCTGGCAGCCAGCTCTGCTGAGCACTTAGGGGAGTGTGGAGGCTTCACGAGCCACAGTGGGGGCTACCAGCTCACCTCTTCTCCACCCTCCGCCGGGAAGGCTGAAGGGCACACAGTAGGCTCTCCTGGCTGCCTAGACAGGCACAGTGAAGACGGCAGATTAAAATCTAAAGAGGCGGGTGCCTGGGTGGCTCAGTGGGTTAAGCGTCTGACTTCAGTTCGGGTCATGATCTCGAGGTCTGTGGGTTTGAGCCCCACACCGGGCTCTGCGCTGACAGCTCGGAGCCTGGAGTCTGCTTCAGATTCTGTGACTCCCTCTCTCTCTTCCCCTCCCCACTCACACTCTGTCTCTCTCTGTCTCTCAAAAATGAATAAGTGTTAAAATTAAAAAAAACAAAAACAAACCTGGGTACGTGAAAGGGGTGCCTGATTAATAATTACCCAGAAAGTCCCTTGCATGGTCCAGTAAGCACAGTGGTCATGGGTATTATGTTTCTCTGGGCCTGGCACTAACCAAAGGATGTGTAGGCCTGGATTTCTTTGATCGAACTGGCATGTTCCCTCTCCTGTGGGGAATCCAGGGGCTTCCCAAGGATAATGCAGTCCTGACCCCGAGTCTCTCCTGAGTCTGACTATGCAGAGACGCCTATTTTGGGGCGCCACATGACCCTGGAGTCTTCCTGAAGAAGCTGGTTTCAGCACAGTGCCTGTGGGGCTGAGCTTTCTAAGCTGGGAGGCTGAGGCCCAGAGAGGCTGGCTTGTCTGCCCAAGGCCACACAGCGGGCATGGGCAGAGCCACAATTCAAGATGTTTGGGGCCAGCAAGCACCCTGGCTCCTGATCAGAGGCACCCACATGGCCTAGAGGGAAAGTTGGGTTTTTAGGGTGGGAATGAAAAGAAAAAAAAAAAAAAAGTCAACTTCTAGGGTTTTTTGTTTGTTTCAAAATCAGTTCTTTTGAAACCTCATGCAAGTCTAGAGTTTATGCCATAACAATGGAAAGAGGTTAAAGCTAGAGACCCCGGCTACTCCTTCTTCCTCCTCAAGTGAAGGGGACTAATGGGGGACCAGGGGCATATGACCCAGAGGAGGATGGGGCCTGGAAGGGGCGGTGCATGGATACTCCACTGGTGGCCCAGCCCAGCGATAAAGTTTGGGGGGAGTGGCTGGGCCAGCTGGATGCATCCTGGGGTCCCACTGAGCCTAATGGGTGCTGTGCTCCCCACAAGGTATCAGTAAATTCTAAGCCCTCTTCACTCCCAGGAAGTGAGAAATGAGGCCTTGAACCCCAGAGAGGAGTGTTAAGGAAAAGAGAGCCTTGACCCAGGACTACAGATAGAGAAGCCCAGTGTGGCTACGGGGGCTGGGAACTGTCTCTACCGCTGGGCTCAGCTCCAGTTCCCCACCTCCTCCCAGGCCTCTCGGGCAAGAGGCTCCTGAGGGGAAAAGTCGTAATGCTGAATGTCAGTTGTGATTCAGGGCAGCCTGGAAGAAAAGTGAATCCAGCTGGCAACCAGGGACTGCAAGGGCGGGTGCGGAGGGAAGCGGGCGAGGAGGAAAGCGGGTACACACGAGGGCAGACCTGGGCGGCAAGAGTCCTCACCAGACGGCTGGCCTCAGCCTCTGGCCCGCTCCTGAAAGACAGACAGGAGACGGGAGGGTCTCCATTAAGTTTCAGTGGTTCTCAAACTTGACATGCATCCGAATTACCTGGCAGACCTGTTAACACACAGAGTGCTGCCCCCTCAACCTTCCCCCCAGTTAGGTCTGGGTGGACCTCAAAAATATGCATTTCTAATTTCTGGAGACTTCCCAGGAGCTGCTGCTGCTGGTGTGGGGACCACACTTTGAGAACCACTGCTCTAAGCTGAACGCTTCACTCCAGTCCTGCCTTGCTCCTGCCCCACCTGGGTCAGACTTCAAACAAGAGCTCTGCTCTGACCCCACCTGTGTCAGGAAACACAGGACAAGGTCCTGCAGAGGGAGGGCTCGAGGCCAGCTTTTTCCTCAGCCTGGCCGCTCCCCTTCCAACTCTTCAGGCCCAAGACTCTGCCTGGGCTGTTGGCTACCTCAACCTCCAGGGACTCTGTCAGCCCCAGAAGACTGTCCCATGGTTTCCTAGGCAGGCGGACAGGGGATGACACAAGTCCCCAGTTAGCTGTCCCATGTGCCCCAGGACTTTGTGTGGAAACCTGGACCCTCACCTGGAGGCAGAACATTGCTTTTCTCCTTAAAGCCTGGGTGAGGGTGGTAGGCCACTGAACCCTCTGCTGATTTCTCGAGGAAGGATCTGGTGGGATCCTCAACAGCCCCCTGATGCTCTTCAGGGTGGAGGCTGAGGTTGGGTGGGATGATGGTTCCCAGGCTCAGGGGCCATTAGTGTGACTTAGAGGCAATATGCCATCTGTTTACATATCGGCGGCCGTGAGTAAAAGGCCTCGATGGTAGGAGACATCAGGACCAACCTCATTTCTGTATTGACTGTGGTAAGAATCTGGGCTCCACGCATCAGTCATGTGACCTTGGGCAACTTAATTCCTTTGTGCCTCAGTTTTCCTGTCTGTACAATGGAGGTCATTACAGGACCTATCTCATAGGGTTCCCTGAGCGAAAATGAGACAATCTGAGTAACCCACTGAATGCTCACTAAACATATTATTTAAAAAATAAGCCAAGAACATGGGGAGCCTGGCTGGCTCAGTCGGAAGAACATGAGACTCTTGATCTTTGGGTCCTGAGTTCGAGCCCTGTGTGGGGTGTAGCGATTACTTAAACAAATAAAACTTAAAAAGAAAATAAGCCAAGAACAAAACCTTGCAGATGAGTGTTCACTGAGGGCGCTATTCACAACAGCCACAAAGGTCCCTTGACAGATGAATGGATAAACAAAATGTGGTCTGTCCATATTACTGAGCCATAAAAAGGAATAATGTGCTGGTTCTCTGCTACAACATGGATGAACCTCCACGACATTATGCCGAGTGAAAGGAGACAGACACAAACGGTCACATCCTGGATGGGTCCATTTGTACAAAACGTCCAGAATACGTAAAGCCACAGGGACGGAAAGCAGATTAGTGGTTGTCAGGGGCTGGGGGAGGGGGGAAAGGGGAGTTACTGCAAAAGGGTGCTGGATTTCCCTTTAGGGCAATGACAAGGTTCTGGAACTAGTTGTTGGTGATGGTTGCACAACACTGTGACTGTACTAAGTGCTACCGAATCACAGACTTTACGGTGTCCCTGGGCACATCTTCCCTCTCAAGAGAGGCTGCTCATCTCGAAAGGGCAGTGATTGTGAAATAAGGCTGACTGAGGAGGCATGTTTAAGAAATGACATGTCAGGGGCGCCTGGGTGGCTCAGTCGATTAAGCATCCGATTCTTCGTTTTGGTTCAGGTCATGATCTCACGGTTCATGAATTCAAGCCCTGCCTGCATGGGGCTCCACGCCGTCAGGACAGAGCCTGCTTGGAATTCTCTCTGTCTCTCTCTCTGCCCCTCCCCTGCTCGTGCTCTCTCTCTGTCTCCTCTAAATAAAAGAAAATTAAAAAAAAATTAAAACAACAAAAAAAGAAATAACAGGTGTCAAAAGCGGTGTTGACCCAGTCACTGAAAACACACCAAGCCCAGGCAGCGTGGCACAGCCCCCCTCACTGCCTCTACCTGGACTGCCTGTTTTCTCATAAAACAGGCTTCACGAGGTCTTGACATGAGACTGAAGCCTCAGGAAATCCCAGAGATGTTCATCCGGGTCATAAACAAGGTCACAGCTTTTCAAAGGCTGGTTTCTTCTCCCTGAGCTCCCCTGAGGCCATGGCATTATGGAGGCCACATGGACGGCTTTGAGTGAAGTCCTTCCCAGGGGCCTGTGTGACCCGAGCCAGGGAAACAGGTGGCCCATAACAGTGACCCCTCAGCTGGGCCCCTGTTTTTTGTCGTAATTAAAATTTTTTTAACGTTTATTTAAAAAATTTTTTTTTAATGTTTATTTATTTTTTGAGAGACAGAGAGAGACAGAGTGCAAGCTGGGGAGGGGCAGAGAGAGAGGAGACATGAAATCCAAACCAGGCTCCAGGCTCTGTGCTGTCAGTACAGAGCCTGATGTGGACTCGAACTCACAAACGGGGAAATCATGACCTGAGCTGAAGTTGGATGCTCAACCGACTGAGCCACCCAGGCACCCCTAATGTTTATTTATTTTTGAGAAGAGAGGGAGAGAGGGCATGAGCAGGGAATGGGCAGAGAGAGAGGGGGACAGAGGATCCAAAGCGGGCTTGGTGCTGACGACAGAGAGCCCCATACAGGGCTCAAATTCACAAACCATGAGATCATGACCTGTGTGAACGAAAAGTCGGACACCTAACCAACTAAGTCACCCAGGTGCCCCTCAGTTGGGCACCTTCAACTCCCTTCCCTCCCCAGAGCTGATTCTATACCCACCCTGTGAGGTCGGGGTTTGCAGAAGGGGAAACCAAGGCTCAGTGGGTGGGAGGCAGGCCTGGATTCACTCTCAGGTGTTCTGATGTTGGAGCCGTTGGGACCTCTGTGATGTGCGGGTGCTTCTGAGGGGGGTGCAGTGAGAACGTGCCCTGTGCCTAGACCTGGGTACCAAACTTCCCGGCACAGCCTGGGGTATGGAGTTCCCCCCAGAGAGAAATAGCCCCTAACAGAAAGCCTCATAAAATGTTAGCAAGAGGCCACTAGAGGTGCTTGCATTCCTGAGGTGTGTGGGCCACACTCCCTGCCCCTATTAGAACCAAGCCTACTGGGGTCCCTCCACTCCAGATCCGGGAGCACACTCCCTGAAGCCTGAGCACTTCTGACACAGGCGGGACCCCTGGGGCAGCCCATTGGTGGCTGGACTTGTGCCCACAGCCTGGAAAACAAGTATGGGAGGCGGGTCTGAGGGTGGGGGCTCCTGGAGACCTTCACAGCAGGGGACCTGTTGCACCCATTGTCATATGGAGTGAGGGTCTCCCCATCTCCAGGAGCTCTTCCTACCCAGGAACACCATTTCCTTTCAGGGTCTTCTCCTGAGGGGGCAAGGCTGGGGGGTGGGGGACCCCTCTGCACTGCTGATGCTTCCCTCTCCTGGGGTGTGGATACTTGGTGACCAGTGAGGGGCAGGAGGTTCAGGGAGGAAAACAGACCGATGCTTTATCAGACCTCATCTGTCCACATATGCCCACATGCCTTCATGTCAACAGGCTGGAAGCAGATGTCCAAAAATGGAAATATTTGTGCTGCCTCAGTTTCCTGGCCCTTTACTCCACCCCCCTACCACCCCCCCAGGGGGTGTAAGCCCTGCCCGCCCTAGACTCTTGGGGCTCCAGAAGCTTTGCCCATTTCTGAGTTGGGGTGGGGGGAGATGGGCACATTCTGTAAGCCTTCTGCCAGCAAGCAGGTCTGATTAGGATGCAAGAAGTCTTGTGGTGCCTGAGTGGCTCAGTCGGTTAAGTGTCCAACTCTTGGTTTCAGTTCAGGTCATGATCTCACGTCTTGTGAGTTCAAGTGCTGCATCGAGCTCTGTGCTGATAGTGTGGAGCCTGCTTGGGATTCTCTCTCTCTCCCTCTCTCTGCCCCTCCCCTGGTCACTCTGTCTCTCTCAAAATAAATAAATAAACTTAAAAAAAAAAGTGTTTTTAGTGTTAGTGTTGATGATCTCATGGGAGATCCAGTCCTCCACTCTGTTTAAGAATTTAGGGGCCAGGGTAGTCTGGGGGTGTATTGGCTTTAATCTGTTTTCCCTCTTCTTGGAAGGTAATGAAAAGCAAGATGTGCTCTGTGGGAAGCCGGTGTCATCTGGAGCCTTCAAGGGAACACAGGACCTGCACTTACCGAAGGTAAACACATGCTGGCAGGAAGAAGCCCTTCTCAACTACTCCTTTCCGGGACTCAGAACATCCCAGGGGATCATGACCACTGACAGCATGGAGAGGAGGGAGGCTCTGGGATGCAGCATATCAGCAGAGCCCTGAGGCAGCCTGTTGTCTTACTTGTCTCTCCTGCTTTCTGTGGTCAATTCCTTCCCCATCTAGTGATTTTGCTGGGTCCTTCCCAGATGTCCTGGAGCTACTAAGTCCTGACTTAGCCATTGACCAGCCACCTCGCGGACTCCCTGCCTCCATCATGTCAGGGGCATCCAACCCTGTCACTCCCTTGCACTGAAACCTGCAGTGGTTCCCTACTGCCTTATGCTTCCCCTGGAACAGAAAGGCTACAGGATGGTTTAATGGAAACCCTGAGTAATTAGTCAAAAGGTGTTTGCTGCAGGACCTCTCAGGGCCCTTAGTATGATAATACGTTTTGCAAGTATCCAAGGTGGAGATTTGGGGAGGAGAAGTTGCATGGGAGGTCTCCCTAGCTGTGGAACCCTTTGTGCCAGGAGCATCTCATGAATCTGTCCCAGGGAGACTGATTTGGAAATCCCTAACCAAAGGCTAAAATTCACATTCCTTATCAAAACAATCAAAACCTGCATAACCTGGCCTCACCTTATTCCCCCCCACCCCCCACCCCCACCCCACTCCCCACCCCCCAGCCACTGGCACTGCCTTAGTACCTGCTTTACAGAGCTCCTGCTGCCTGGAAGCTCCCTCCTTCTTCCTCCAACTCCTCCCAACACAGCTTCTGGGTCACCCCCTCCAAGAAGCGCTCTCCTGCTCCCCTCGTGCATGAGGATTTTCCTGCAGTCTCCCCACAGTGTCACAGTTACACAGTTAGAGCATAAGGCAACATTTGCATTTAGTCACTTGATTCTTTGGTTTGCACTTAGAGGATAAGCTGTATGAAAACTTCAGCCCTCACTCAGAAGATCAGGCAGTCACAGGGCTCTCAGCAGCTGATGCCTACTGGGGGGGGGCTGCAAATTCTCATCCCTCCCCACAGAGGGCATCTGCTGGCACTGCTTGCATTAATTCTCTTTTTTGCAACTCCATCTAGACTTTTTTGTTTGTTTGTTCTTTTGTCCAAGCTACAGCTGGGTTTGCATCAGTTAAAGTGTGTTTATGACACTATTGTGGGGGGTGGGTGAAATGTGTGAAAGGGATCAAAGGTACAAAGTTCCAGTGAAGATAAATAAGTCCTGGGGATGTAATGGTGATTGTAATTTACAATATTGCATTGTATATTTGAAAGCTGCTAAGAGAGGAGATCTTAAAAGTTCTCCTGAGAAGATGGGGTGCCTGGGTGGCTCAGTCGGTTAAGCGTCCAACTCTGGATTTCAGCTCAGGTCATGATCTCACAGTTTGTCGGATCTCTCTCCCTCTCTCTCTCTTTTCTTCTACCCCTCCCCCACTCGTGTGTGCTCTCTCTATCTCTCAAAAGTTCTTATAAGAAGAAAAAGATTTTTTGTAACTCTGCGTGGTGATGGATGTTAACTAGACTTACGTGGCAATCATTTTGCAATATATACCAAATCATTATGTTGTACACCTGCAATTCACATTATGCTATATGTCAATTATATCTTAACTTAAAAAATACACTAAGGGAACACCTGGTTGGCTCAGTTGGTGCAGCACGTGATTCTTGATCTCAGGATTGTTAATTTGAGCCCCATGTTGGGTGTAGGGATTACTTTAAAAAAATAAAGAATAAGGGGTGCCTGAGTGGCTTAGTCGGTTAAGTGTCTGACTTTGGCTCAGGTCATGGTCTCATGGTTCGTGAGTTCGAGCCCCACATTGGTCTTTGCACTGACAGTGCAGAGTTTGCTTGGGATTCTCTCTCCCTCTCTCTCTGCCCCTCCCCCCGTTGCTCATGCTCTCTCTGTCTCTCTCTCTCTCTCAGAATGAATAAATAAACTTAAAAAAATTTTTTTAATTAAAAAATACATTTAAAAAACTAAATGAAAATAAGAGTTGGCTTCGTGGAACAAAACAGAAACTCACTATTCCCTCCTGTGTGGAAGTGCCTTTCCTCTCCTTTTTGGAATGGTCCCTCCAAAGGTGGTTTTTTTTTTTTTAAGTTTATTTTTTGAGAGAGAGAGAGAGAGAGAATCCAAAGCAGGCTCTGTGCTAACAGTGCAGACAGAGCCCCAGGTAGGGCTCAAACTCACAAACTGTGAGATCATGACCTGAGCCAAAATCAAAAGTCAGATGCTTAACTGACTGAGCCACCCCAGGTGACCCCAGAGGTGTTTAGTGGCAAGGAGCTGCATATCATGAGCTTCTTGAGGCTTTGGAATGGGCACACAGAGGTGGCATGGGCAGAGGCTGAAGTAGAATGAGGCTGCCCAGGCCAGGACACCGGTAAGTACTCCATCTGGGCTAATCTCACAGGCTCCCACAGAAGGCTTCTTGGCCATAGGAGCCCAAGGAGGCTGCAAGGCCTGCCAACAGCTGTGCCCATGGTGGCTTTGTGGGATCCAGGCAGCATTTGCTGAGGCTTTAACTTTGAAGTGCAAGTTCAGGGCAAAGGGTGGCCTTGGACTCCAAGGACACATTTGGGAGATCCGCAGACATTCTCATCCCAGTCCTTGCTCTATGAACAGGTGACTCCATAATTTATCACCCAAACCAAGGTATTTGAAGACATATGCATAAATTGGGACTGTCCCAAAATGGTGGTACGTACAGTCATTTTAGCTACGACTAGTTTGAGTAGGTCAATGAGGAGCAGAGAGGCATGCCACTCTGCAGTAGGTGACCCGTGGTGCCCTTCAAGCATGGTGCAGCCTTCCCTGGCCAGGGACATTTCCTTCTTAGGCACAAAGGAATACCCATGAAAAGGAAGAGTTGATACCATCCATTCTAACTAGCTGTCCTCCCAAGGGTCTTCCAGCCCAGATACCCACCCTATTTCCCAAATGCACCCCAAAGTGCACAGGGCTTTGTAAAGCAGAGACAACTCAACAGAAGGCCCTGCAAGGTCTCTCAATGCTATGTGCACCCCAGGCTACCTGTGGGCCACGTCATGGTGGCTGCTGTCCTATCCTCAGGAAGGTTCCTAAAAGCTATTGTTCTGACAAGAATGCCAAGACAATTAAATGGGGGGGGGGGGGGGGGAAGAACAGTCTTTCAACAAAAGTGTCTGGGACAATTGGATATCCATATACAAAAGAATGAGTTTGGACCCCTACCTCACACCATATCCAACAAATTAACTCAAAATGGATCAAAGGCTAAATATAAGAGCCAAAAACTATAAAAACCATAGAAGAAAACAGGTATAGATCTTTGTGATCCTTGATTAGGCAATGTTTTTAGACAGGACACCAAAAACAAGCAACCAAAGCAGGGAAAAATGGTTATATTGGATTTCATCAAAATTAAAAAAAAACAACAACACACATAACTTTTGCACTTTAATAGATACCATCAAGAAAGAGAAAAGGCAATGCACTGATGTGTATCCAGAGTATATAAAGAACTTTCACAACTCAACAATAAAAACACAAACAGATCAATTAAAAAATAGACAGAGGGGAGTGCCTGGCTGGTTCAGTTGGCAAATCATGCGACTCTTGATCTCAGGGTTGTCAGTTCAAGCCCCATGTTGGGTGTCAAGATTATTTAAAAATAAAATCTTTAGGGGTGCCTGAGTGGCTCAGTCAGTTGAGCGTCTGACTTCAGTTTAGGTCATGATCTCAGCATTTGTGAGTTCAAGCCCTGTGTCAGGCTCTGTGCTGACAGCTCAAAGCCTGGAGCCTGTTTCTGATTATGTGTCTCCCTCTCTCTCTGCCCTTACCCTACCCCTCTCAAAAATGAATAAACATTAAAAAAAAAAAAAACAGGGGCGCCTGGGTGGCGCAGTCGGTTAAGCGTCTGACTTCAGCCAGGTCACGATCTCGCGGTCCGCGAGTTCGAGCCCCGCGTCGGGCTCTGGGCTGATGGCTCAGAGCCTGGAGCCTGCTTCCGATTCTGTGTCTCCCTCTCTCTCTGCCCCTCCCCCATTCATGCTGTGTCTCTCTCTGTCTCAAAAATAAATAAACGTTAAAAAAAATTAAAAAAAAAAACAAACAGAAATGGGTGAACTGTATAGTGAGTGAATGATATCTCAGTGAGACTGTCACAAAACAAACCCCATCTGAAAGTCTGAGCCAATATTTACATACCACTGTACTCTGTGCGTCAGGAGTCTCAGGGAACATTCATCCGGTATCTTACCAACAACCTGCCCACTGCATTTTCCTCTTTCTCCTAAAAATCAAAGATACTGTGTCCATGGGACACATACCCAAACAGGATTGTTCATAGACACACCACCACAGATTAACTCTCAGAACATGAGGAGTCTTGGAGGCACCTGGGTGGCTCCATCGGTTAGGCGTCTGACTCCTGATTTCCGCTCAGGTCATGATCTCACTGGTTTGTGGGTTTGAGCCCCATGTCAGGCTCGTGCTGACAGTGCAGAGCCTGCTTGGGATTCCATCTCTACTCCTAGCCCACTTGCACACACGCCCTCTCTCTCAAACTAAATAAGTAAACTTAAAAAAAAGAACAGGGGGAATTTTTAATAGAGGCAGAAGCACAAATGAGTGGAAATTACCAGTCGTCTGCCTTCTTACTGTGATCCCAGGCAGCAGGAGGGTGGAGCACAGGCCAGACAGCAGAGCTGATGTTCAAGGAGGCACAGGGCAGTCCTGGCTGGCCTTCCGGAATAAGTGAAGAGGAGCCAGACCACCCTGTTGAGGACCTCAGTCCTCAATCCCCTTAAATCTGATGGGCAGATCACCTGCCTCTGCCACCTGTCCCTGGACCCAGATCACTCAACTGGTAAGAGGATGATCTGGTAAGAAGACGTGGCAAGGTTTGGAAAAACAGTGGTGTTAAAAGATCTTTGGTGTCGAAAAACTAACGTAATAATCAATTCGGCAAATGGAAGTCCAGCTGGGCCCAAAGCAGTGTGGCCTCGCATGCTCTAAATCTAGGCGTCCAAATCAGAAGTCAAGGGTGATACACAGGCTGACAATTAGCTGCACGATAAGCGTGCTGGCCCCAGGGTCAGCAGGTGCAAATAGAACTGGGCCACACGGGACCACATGGCCACCACACAGACAGCTAAACAGGAGCCCAGCCCTGCTCAGGACAGCCACGTGCTGGGGACTCTCAGCCCTTGCCAGTTTCCACCTTCACCTATAAGTACACAGTAGCTTTTCACCAATTGCACATGTTTTGGTGAGACCTCTCCTGCACACACTGAGGTTCAGAAGATGCTACATTAGAAGAAAAGGCCCTTTGGGGCGCCTTGGTGGCTTAGATGGTTAAGCATCTGACTTCGGCTCAGGTCATAATCTCTCGGCTCATGGGTTCGAGCCCCCACATTGGGCTCTGTGCTGATGGCTCAGAGCCTGAAACCCTGCTTTGGATTTTGTGTCTCTCTCATTCTCTGAGCCTCCCCTGCTCTTGTTCTCTCTCTCTCTCTCTCTCTCAAAAATAAACATTTAAAAAAAAAAAAAAAAAAAGGACAAGGCCTCTTAAGAAGAGCAAGACCCAACAGTGTGTCCACACCAGGAAACAAAGATGTAAGATAGGAGTGTGCCAGCAATGATCCAGACACACAAAAAAAACCCTTCTGGGGAGTCAGGGGGTCTGAGCATGATGCCCCTATTATCGCAGCTCCCCACACCGTACGGAACATTTTCCAGTGCCTCGCCCTCCACCATCTCACTGGATGCTTGAAATTGCTGCTGGGGCATCTGTGTTTTGCAGAGGACAAGAGCCTGGGGGGCCTGGTGGGCATATGACAGAGAACAGCTCACTCTCAGGTCTTCTAACCCCACACTGTGTATCATCACATGATTTTGTTGAACGTGCACAAAACATTTGGGTCAACAGATATCCTGGCATCCATCAGGTGATGTGGGGTGAGCACAGATGTGTGGGGATATGAACTGCTAACAGCTGTCAATCAAGACTCTCTTTCCTCTTTTCAACCGCTGTCCCCAGGGCAACGATGAGTGGGAGGGACCACCACCACCCTGCTCACCGTGGTTGGCGGGGCTGAACCCCCTTGTCCTGAGGCAGGAGGTGAGCAGTGTAGCCAGACCACCGACATTTGCAGTGAAAGCTTCTCAGGATGGAGAAGAGGGTAGAATGTGCCTGCTAGAGACAAGGATCCTGAAGCTGAGCCCACATTTGTTATCTGCTCAAGTCCCTCTGTCCTGTGAGTCTCAGAGTTTCCTGAGGGCAGGCCCTGTGCCCCAATGCCACCCCAGGATTCAGGGAGGATCTGCTCTCTGCTGTGTGCTGTTCCAACCAGAAAAACCTCCACCCACCCTCTCCCAGCTTACTCCCCAAAGATCTCCAACTCATAAAACTGCATTTACAGGGTGGGTTACCATTCTGCTCCAAGAAATTAATTCATTCCCAAAGACTGGTGTTCTGGCCTACACGTGGTGTCTGGGCTGTTCAAAGAACCATGTGGCCTTAAGGTTCACATCTTTGGAGAAACAGGAAATAAGGCGGAACTAGCATTTCTTGCTCAGATCTCTCAGCAACCTGGTTCGTGTGCCCATCTAACAGGGAGAAGAGGCTGTGAGTGGCCTTACCCTGTCAGGCTACTAAAGGGGAAACTGAGGCCCAGGGAGATGAAATGACTCGCTGAGGTTACAAGCTGACAGTAGCAAGGTCCAGAATTATAAGCCCCCAGGTCTCGGGCAAGGGTTCAGGGAATCGGCCAAGCTCAAGTCACGTTAAGCTGCATGGGGCTCTCAGCCCCACCCGCCCCAGCCTTGGCTGCCCCTCCTCTCCCCCACCGCCAGGCTGTCTCCCCTCGCTGGCCAGCACTGAGGGCTCCTGCCCAGAGCTGCTTGGCGTGGACTTCAAAGGCGCAGGACAGCTGAGCATCTGGGGCTTCCCTGGGGTGCACTAAGTGAACGTCAAAGCTGCTGAGCCATGGGGCCACCTGTCCCCTGGGTGGAGGCTCTCTGGGACACAGCCTGCCCTGTGGCTCAGTCAGCTGAACCACCCTTCCCTGTGCCAGCCGTGCACATGGTCTCCAGGGAGGGGGCGCAGAACTCTTCCAACCCATGACCCAGCTGGCAAGACCACTGAGGGTCAGAGTTCAAGACCTGGCCAGCCTGGCCATTTACTGGGCAAGTCTGTGGGGACTGCTGAACCTCAGTTTCCTCATCTGTAAAATGAGGCTAATGGGGCTAATAATACCAAACCCCCCAGGGCTGTTTATAGGAATTAAATGAGATGACACATGGGAGTGCTCTCGGTCTGAGCACCGTGTCAGGCATGCAGCTGTGCTAGGTGCAGACAGCATAGGGCTGTGTCAGAAAACCTGGCTTGAGGAGTGCCTGGGAGGCTCAGTCGGTTAAGCATCAGACCCTTGACTTCGACTCAGGTCATCATCTCGTGGTTCATGAGATCGAGCCCTGCATCGGGTTCTGAGCTGACAGCACAGAGGAGCCTGTCTGGGATTCTCTCTCTCCTCTCTCTCTACCCCTCCTCTGCTCTCACAAAAACATGCTCTGTCTCTCAAAATAAATAAATAAACACTAGGAAGGAAGGAAGGAAGGAAGGAAGGAAGGAAGGGAAGGAAGGGAAGGAAAGGAAGAAGGAAGGAAAGGAAGGAAGGGAGGGAGGAAGGAAGGGAGGAAGGAAGGAAGGAAGGAAGGAAGAAAGGGAGAGAGGAGGAAGGGAGGGAGGGAGGAAAGAAGGGAGAGAAGAAGGAAGGAAGGAAGGAAGGAAGGAAGGAAGGAAGGAAGGGAGGGAGGAAGGAAGAGAGAAAGAAAGAAATAGAAAGAAAGAAAAGAAAGAAAGAAAAAAGAAAAAAGAAAAGAGAAAAGAAAAGAAAAGAAAAGAAAAGAAAAGAAAAGAAAAGAAAAGAAAAGAAAAGAAAAGAAAAAAGAAAAGAACCTGGCTTCAGTCCCAGCTCTGGTCCTCACTAGCTGTGTGACCTCAGACAAGTCCATTCCCCACTCTGGGCCTTGGGTTTCCCTGCCTATGAAGTGCAGAAAACTGTACCTCCTGCCTCATCCAAGTGTCGTGAGGATTAATGTGGCAGGTGTAACAACAACTCCCCAAAATCTCCATGCCCTAATCCCTAGGTCCTGTGAATATCTTCGCTCACCGTGATGTACTGGGTTGTGCAGAGTCTCTCCAAAATTCATGTCTGCCCCAAACTGCAGACCCTGCCCTTATTTGGAAAGGGTCTTTGCAGGTGCCATCAGTAAAGATGAGGTCATACTGGATCAGGCTGGGTGCTAAATCCCATATGACTGGTGTCCTTATAAGGAGAATGAGACACACACAGACACGTACAGGGAGACAGCCATGTGAAGAGAGAGGCAGAAACTGGACCAATTCAGTTACAAGCCAAGGAATGACAGGATTGTGAGCTCACACCAGAAGCTAGGGAGAGGCAAAGAAGTGTTCTTCCCTAGAGCTTTTAGAGGGTCCATGGCCTTGCAAACACTTTGATTTTGGACTTCTGGCCTCTGAAACAGAAAATAAATTTCTGTTGTTGAAAGCCACCAAGTTTGTGGCACTTTGTTGTGGCCCTAGGAAACTAATGTACATGACAAAAGGGACTTTGCAGATGTGATTATATCAAGCACAGCCAGTTGGTCAGATTATTCTAGATTACCCAGGTGGACCCAATGAAATCACAAGGGTCCTTCTGAGAGGGAGGCAGGAGGTCAGAGGGGGAGAAGGTGATGTGATGATGGAGCAGAGACAGGAGTGATGTGGCCACAAGCCAAGGAATGCAGGTGGCTTCTAGAAGCTGGAAGAGGAATGGATTTGCCCCTAGAGCCTCCAGAAGGAACTGGCCCTGTTGACGTCTTGATTTTAGCATCCCATTCTGGAGCTCTGGCTTCCAGTACCATAAAAGAGGATACATTCATGTAGTTTTAAGCCCCTAAGTTTGTGACAACTTATTATTGCAGCCCTAGGAAATGAAGCCAGTTAAGTCCCCTCACAGTGCTGGGGTACACTGGAGAACTCTACTCCACCCTGGTGGGTCTACCCTAATGCCAGCTTGTTCCACCGTCCAGGGTGATTTGTTAAGAAATTCAGAGCCTTGGGGCGCCAGGGTGGCTCAGTCGGTTAAGCATCGACTTCAGCTCAGGTCATATCTCACAATTCATGGGTTCAAGCCCCACGTCGGGCTCTGTGCTGACAACTCAGAGCCTGAAGCCTGCTTCGGATTCTGTGTCTCCCTCTCTCTCTGCCTCCCCCACTTGTGCTCTGTCTCTTTCTCTAAAAAACTAAATAAACATTAAAAAGAATGGAAGAGAGGCACCTGGGTGGCTCAGTCAGTTAAGCATCTGACTTCAGCTCAGGTCATGATCTTGCAGTCAGTGAGTTCAAGCCCCGTGTCAGGCTCTGTGCTGACAGCTCAGAGTCTGAAACCTGCTTTGGAGGCCCCGTGGGCTGCGGGAGCAGCTTGGACTTCACCCTGGAGCCTTGCTGAAAACCCTCACAGGACTGACAGGGGACAGGGGGCAGGACCTAACACCGCATGGGTCAGATTTCTGTTTCAGGAGGACAGAAACATTCTCAGGCACCGGGCGGTGGGTCCTTGTGTGACAATCCCATGTCCGAGGCTTCACAGAGAGGAGCCGAAATCCTCACAACACAAAAATAGCGACTAAGCTGACCCTTTATAAAATCAGCCCCAGTCAGCTACACCTGGCTGTCAACACTGCACCTGTGCCCACTCCCCATCTTATCAGTGGTAGGCAGTGTCCGGATGAGCCGTGTGTTAGAAATGCACCTGTTTGAGGAGGGTACTCGTGACTGTAAAAAATATGATGCAAATCCATGGCAAGACAAATTGCAAACCTTGTCAAAAAGATGCAGACTTCCATCGGGCGTCTGGGGGGCTCAGTGCATTGAGCATCCAACTTCGGCTCAGGTCATGATCTTGAGGTTTATGAGTTCAAGCCCCGCATCAGACTCACTGCTGTCAGAGCAGGGCCTGCTTTGGATCCTTAGTCTGCCCCCCTCTCGCTGCCCCTCCCCCACTCGCATCCTCCCCAAAATCAATCAATCAATCAATCAATCAATCTTTTTTTAGATTCATACTTTCACAAAATTGAAGAGGGTGATGTCAGAGCATTGCTTAGATCAGACACCAAGACATCCAGACATGGGACTGGATCTGCTGAGTGAGCCCAGTAACAGCCCCACAAGGGCAGCGAGCCAAGGGGAAGGGCACCATGGCTGCTCCAAAGCAGTGATTCAGGTGAAAAGAAGACCAAGAAAGACAGGGAAATTGATTACGGCAGCTGGTGAACACTGGTACACGAATGCTTCTTGTAATCAACGTGCTGTGACATTCAAATGTAACAAACCTTACTGTGCAGGATGCCTGTGTGGCTCAGCCAGTTAAGGGTTCAACTTTGGCTCAGGTCATGGTCTCACGTTTTGTGGGTTTGAGCCCTGCATTGGGCTCTGTGCTGATGGCTCAGAGCCTGGAGCCTGCTTTGGATTCTGTGTCTTCCTCTCTCTCTGCCCCTCCCCTGCTCACCCCTGTCTCTCTCTCAAAAATAAATAAACATTAAAAAAAAAACCCTTACTGTGCTTTCATATGAATTTATCACTAAAATTCAAACAAAACAATCCCTTTTTCATTAAAAAACTCCCAGAGTTGAAATTATAACTTAAAGTTTTTTTTTTCTTTTTTTTTTTTTTAAGTAGGCTTCAGGCCCAGTACGGAGCCCAGCACGGGGCTTGAACTTCCCTGAGATCAAGACCTGAATTGAGATTGAGAGTCAGATGCTCATCCAACTGAGCCACCGAGGTGCCCCTTAAACATTGTGAAATAGTGAGATAAAATTATCAAAATGTGTTTATTTTGGTCTCTATTTTCAAGATTTAGTTCCAATGAATCTGGGTTGATACATTACTATTAAATTCAAAGGCCTTTTTCCGGGGCCCACTGTTCTTTTTTCTTTTCTTTTTTTATGTTTATTCATTTATTTTTTGAGAGAGAGGAAGAGAGAGAGAATCCTAAGCAGGCTTTGTGACGTGAGCACAGAGCCTGACTCGGGGCTTCAACTCATGCATGAACTGTGAGATCATGACCTGAGCTGAAACACTCAACCAATGGAGCCACCCAAGTGCCCCCAGGCCCCACTGTTCTTACCTAAAAGGGCCTCCTGAGCGTGCCTTTTTCTGCAGATCTGCCTCTCTTTAGAACACAGGCTCTCAGAGCAGTAGTAATGTTTTCATCTTTGCATCCCTGGCCCCCAGGCAGTCTGGCCTGCAGTGGACACTCGGGGGGGTCTCGTAAGCAGATGAATGAAGAAGACACAGAAAAACAACTGTGTCCTGTGTCACTCACTGGGATGTTTGCTCAGTCCCGTTCTGCAGCAGTGGGCTCAGAGGGTCCCCATGAGGTGGCATGAGGTTGGGGGGTCGCCCCCAAGCTTGTGGACTCAAGCACTCTTGCTGGTCTGAGAGAGCATGCCTGAGCAGCAGGGCAAGGCCACGCAGGGAGGGAGGCCCCTGAGTGAGCGAGAGGCACATCAGGCACGGACAGGTGGGAGGGGCCTGTTCCATGTCATGTGCAAGGATGCTGGCATCTAAATAAAACCCTGACAAATTGCTTCTCATGAGGAACATCCTGAAAGCAAAGTGACTTCTGGGAGTGTGGTGTGTCTCTGCAGGAGGTCAGCATCGCTGGGGTCACCCTGAGGAGCTGAGTTGTTGCTGAGGCCATGAGCAGTCAGCAGGGAGGAGAGAGGTCTAAGGAAGGGCTGGACTGGGAGAAAGAGAGTGAAAAAGGTAAAGACAGAGATAGAGAATCTTGAGGATATTAATTAACTGCTGGATCTAGCCTTGCCTGAAGGTAGCCCGGCCCAGGTAGTGGGGGCACTTTCAGTGTCCTCAAGCCAACACCTTCCCTTTTTTGTTAAAGCCAGCTACTGTCACTTGCAATTTAACTGTCTCTCTTAGTTGATCTCTGGGAACATGGGAGGGAGAGGCAGGCGGCAGGCTGAAGGCAATGGCCTACCCTGAGAGGCAAGCCCTGCAAACCAGAATTGCATCCCTAGTTTTCAGACAGCCTCGTCCTCCTTCAAGGGTTGGGGGCAGGGTAAGGAAACGTGCAAACAAAAGCAATAACCAGAGACGTTTTAAAACCAGAGCATCAAAAAGGAGGCAGATGTGAAGGGCTGCTGAGCAAACATACTTAACTGAAAAATGACTTGAGAAGGTATTAAAGCATCCAGATTCACCAGATTCCAGCTGGTCTCCAAAGGAAAACTTACTGACATGATTTTTATCAAAGTTACACTAAGATGGCCACAGTGTTCTCCTCTCTTTGGCTCATCTGTCTCGGGATCCACCCCACATCCCTCCCTAGGGTTCTGAGGAACATGGGCTCCTAGGGCTCGGCCTTGTGCACAGGTGGAATTAATTAATATTTGTTGGCTAAATGCATGAACCGAAAGAAGAGTCAGAACCCAGCTGGAATGCCTCTTTTTTCTTTAATTTAATTTTAAATTTTCATGGAGTAAAATTCATTCTTTTTGGTATACAGTTCTCTCTGCACAAATGAATAGTCATGTGACCACCATAACAATCAAAGGTACAGAATAGTTCCTTCATTCCCCCAATTCCCTTGTCCTACCCCTACTCCACTTCCTTAGTCCTTGGCAATTACTGATTCATTCTCTGTCTCTTTATTATTTTTTTAATTAAAAAAAATTATTTATTTTTTTGAGCACGAGAGAGCAAGAGACAGGGAGCATGAGTGAGCAGGGGTGGGAGGGGGAGGGGGACAGAGGATCTGAAGCAGGCTTTGCCCTGACAGCAGAGAGCCCAATGCAGGGCTTGAACCCACAAGCCATGAGATCATAACCTGAGCCAAAGTCGGAGGCTTAACTGACTGAGCCATCCAGGTCTCTCATCTGTCTCTTTAGTTTAAAATATATGTAACATAAGGGGCTCCTGAGTGGCTCAGTCAGTTAAGTATCCAGCTCTTGCTTTCGACTTAGGTCATGATCTCGTGGTTCGTGAGTTTGAGCCCCACATCAGGCTCTGTGTTTACAGCACGGAGCCTGCTTGGGATTCTCTCTCATTCTCTCTGCCCCTCCCCAGCTCACACTTTCTCTCTATCTGAAATAAAAATAAACATTAAAATATACATAACCTCAAATGTATTTTAACGGTTTTTAAGTGTTACAATTCAATGGCATTAAGTATATTCACAATGCTGTGCAACCATCACCATGATCTATTTCCAGAACTTTTTCATCATCCTGAACAGAAACTTTACACTCATTAAATGATAACTCCCCACCCTCATCGTCCCCAGCCCCTGGCAACCACCATTCCACTTTCTGCCTCTATGAATTTGACAACTCTAGGTACCCCACAGGAGTGGAATCATATGGTATTTGTCTTTTTGTGTCTGGCTTGTTTTTACAGAATATCCTCAAAGTTCATCCATCCATCCACATCCTCAAGGAAACGTTTCAGAATTTCATTCCTTTTTAAGGCTGAATAATATTCTATTTTGTGCATACACCACATTCTGTTTACCCATTCCTCTATGGATGGACATTTGGGTTGTTTGTACCTCTTGGTTATCATGAACGCAACTTCTCTGAATGTGAGTGTACATACACCTGACTCCCTGCTTTCACATACTGTCCCTACAGTTTTGCCTTTTACAAAATGTCACATAACTACAAGTGTGCAGAATGGAGTGTGGTTTTCGTTTTTTTTGTTTTGTTTTGTTTTTTGTTTCCAGCCCAGCTTCTTTATCTTGGCATAGTGCATTTGAGATCCACCCATGTTATGGGGCGTATCAACAGTTTGTTCCTTTTTATTGCTGAGTGGTACTCTACAATGTGAATGTACCTCAGTCTGTTTGTCCATTCCCCTATCAGAAGGACATTGGGGTCATTTCGAATTTTTGGTAATTATGAATAATGCTGCTACGAACATCCACAACCCTGACTTTTGTGTGAATATATTCTTTCACTCTCCCTGGGTAAATACCTAAGAGTGAGACTGCAGTCATATGAGGAGCAGGTGTTTACCTTTGTAAGACACGGCCAAACTGTCTTCCACAGTGGCTGCACCATTTTGCATTCCCACTGGCACTGCATAAGAGTTCCAGTTGCTCCATATCCTTGCCAACACTTGGTAATGTCAGTTGCCTTGGTCTCTTTTTTTTTTTCAATTCTTTATTTAAAAAAAATTTTTTTTTGAGAGAGAGAGAGCATGAACAGGGAAAGGGCAGAGAGAGAGGATCCCAAGAAGGCTCCATGCCCAGCGCAGAACCCAAGTTGAGGCTCGATTGCACAACCCTGGGATCATGACCTGAGCCAAAATCAACAGTTGGATGCTTAACAGACTGGGCCACCAAGGCACCCCACCTTGGTCTTCTTTAAACCCATAAACTATCCACTAATTGCCAGATCTTAATCATAGAATGATTTCAGTGGTAAGAAACGAGGGAGGAAGTGAATGGAAATACAACTTACTGAGGTAGTTCTACATATCAAACTATTACTGTGCACCAGATGGGGTCCTTAGAGATTTTCAAGTCTTACCTCATCTAATCCTTCCGTTATTCCCAGTTTACTGAAGTGATGACTTAGACACAAAGAGAAACAACCTGACCAAGATCACTTGGCTTATCACAGCTGAGCCAGACTTGAACCAAGGTTCTGATCGGCCATGTCTGTGCCTCCCTCACATACAGGTGGGTGCTAATAGATGCGACTTCTCCTTCCTCCCCCTGGAGAGTTTAAATGCATTGTCTCAATTGTTGCAACACCCCCTTGAGGGCAGGATTATTCTTCCCATTTTAGAGGTCATGTTCACTCAGCCAGTGAGAGGCACAAGATCCACCTGACTCCTGTGCAAACCACTGCTTTTAGACAAAAGTCCTGAGAATTGGGACTGTCCCCCAGAAACAAAGGCAGAGACCTGAGCTCTGAGATCTAGCACTCCACAGGCATCTGAAGACTCAGAGCCCTGAGGGGTCTGTATAGTTAGGATACCTCATAAATGTGCAGCCATTGTTTGAAGCCACCTCCCTCTGCATCAGTTTTGCCCAACATCTGCAACACTTTCTAAGAAAGACAACACGAGGTCAAGGGAAAGAGAACAAATGCCTTTGTGAAAAACCCAGGATTTGAAGGCGCCTTCCAGCCTTCTGGGACAGCCCAGAAAGTGACAGATGTGGGGGGCTACCACCAAGGCTTCGAAACCACAGGCTCATCCAACTCCTCACAACGAAAGCCTCCAAAGAACAAGAGATTTTTCTAAAGGGAAGTTCAAAGGGTCTTTTCTCACCCTCGGCAGGATTCCTGGAAACAGAAAGGAAAAGAAGACAGAGGCTCAGGTCAGGGTCTCACGCAGCCCGTGTCTCCCCATGGTGCTTGGCTTACCCTGCCTCCATTCGTGGGGTCAACACAACCAGACCATACAGCAGCCACTCACTGAGAGCCTACTGAGTGCCAGGCAGGGCCTGCTTCCAATGCGGGGCTGCCCTCCCCGGATACCCCATTGGGGACCATGCTCATCAGAAGCATGGCCATACTACTGGGTGCAGGTGCCTTAGTAAAGTGCTTGGTTATAATAATCACCGTCATCATGCATTCATTCATTCATTCATTCAACAGCAAGGGACTGCAGTTCAGAAAGGGTGGTGCAGCCAGTGGGCAGAGGTGGGCACTAGGTATGTGGGGGCATTAGGAAGAGGCATCAGAAGTGGGCACAGCACACTTCATGGAAGAAGCGACTCTTGAGCTCAGTCTGCAAGACGGATGAATTTGCCAGAAAGGAAAGGGCATTCTGCGTAGCACAAACAACATATACAAAGGCTCCGAGGCTTGAAATAACACAGAACGTTTGGGGGAAACACAGGTGGGAGAATGGGGTGAGGAAGAAGCATGAGGTGAGCCCAGACCAGTCCCTCCATTGGCTCCTGTCACCCTAACTCCCACCGCATAGAGAAGGCACTCAATAAAACATACGACCGAGCAGAGACCAGTGGGGCTGCAGGAGCACAAAAATCACCGATAACCAGACCCCTGTTTCCAACATCCCTCAGAGATACAGATGCCCACACGGTACTGAGGATGGGGAGGCCCTGGGGTTCACACACAGACCTGGGCCCACACTGGTGGGCATTCCCCAGAGGACACGAGCCGTAACTCTCCCTTTCTACTCAGAACACCGGTATGAGAACGAGGTCCCCATGCTGCTGCCCTTGATCTTGCTTTAATGGAGAAAAGAAAAGGAAATCATTCACAGAGCTTGGTCCCTGTGCTTCTACTGAGACCACAGTGCCACCGGTGCCCCCACACCAGAGTGCCTCGGTCATGTGGGTCCCTCCCCGAGCCCAGCCAGGCAGCCCCTTGCACACCACTTACACGGGCACCGCGGGTCAGAAGCAGCCCCAGCACCAGAAGTTCACATGACCCGCAGAGTGTGTGGTCCTGAGTTTGCTCTGGGAAACGATGACAGCGAAACACAGGTCTGCTGTGAGGCCACCTGCACCCTGAAGTTTCTGCTACTTGCTTCTCAGTCAGTACAACCTCTTCCAACTCAGGCTGGTTTAAGTGGTTACTTGTTCCGAGACTTCTCCTTAAATTTTCTTTTTAAGTTTATTTATTTATTGGAGAGAGACAGAGACAGTGCGAGTGGGGGAGGGGCAGAGAGAAGGGAGAGAGAGAATTCTAAGCAGGCTCCCAGTTGTCACCGCAGATCCAGAGGCAGGGCTCGATCTCACCAACTGTGAGATCATGTGCTGAGCTGAAACCAAGAGTTGGACGTTCAACCGGCTGAGCGACCCAGGCGCCCCCGAGACTTCTCCTTAATATAGCTCTGTTCCTGATTAGATGATTCTCTCACTATACTATGATTCCATTTTTGGATTTTCTTTCTGACCCATTAGTTATTCAGGAGACTGTTCTTAAATCTCCAGATGGCAAGGTTTTTCTGTGTTTAAGTGCTTTTGTTATTCATGCCTGGCTCATGACATTGTGAGAAGGGGGACAGTAGACTAGGTGGGTCCTCTCCCCTGCATTATTAAAAAACATTATTCCAACGTGCTATCACAAGCCTTGTGCTGAAATGCTGAAAGCACCCCCATTAAAGTGAGGAACCAGATGAGGGTGCACCATCACCAGCACCGTGACGGAACGGTTTTCTGGAAGGCCACAAGAAAGGAGGGAATGCTAATGTTGGGATGGAGTGTGAAAAATATAATTATTAACATCTGATATGATTTGATACCTCCGATCCATGAGAATAAACTACAAACCACCAGAAATAATGAGCAAATATACTAAAGTGGATGGATGTGAGTGGAACATATAAAAATAAATGGCATTCCTGGGAGTGCCTGGGTGGCTTCGTCGGTTAAGCGTCTGATTTCAGCTCAGGTCATGGTCTCACAGTTTGTGGGTTCGAGCCCCCCGTCAGGCTCTGTGATGATAGCTCAGAGCCTGGAGCTGCCTCGGATTCTGTGTCTCCTTCTCTCTCTCTGCCCCTCCCCCACTTGCACTCGGTCTCTCTCTCTCTCTCTCTCTCAAAAATAAATAAACATTAAAAAATAATAATAAAATAAAAATGAATGGCATTCCCATATACAAAGAATAGCCAGTTAGGAAGGCATAATAGAAAAGCGTTCCATTTGAAATCACTACAAAAGAGGCACTCATCATCAGGGAAATACAAATCAAAACCACAATGAGATACCACCTCATACCTATCAGAATGTCTAAAATTAACAACTCAGGCAACAACAGATGTTGGCAAGGATGCGAAGAAAAGAAGAATGCTTTTGCACTGGTGGTGGGAATGTAAACTGGTGCAGCCACTCTAAAACAGTATGGAGGTTCCTCAAAAAATTAAAAATAGAACTACCCTATGACCCAACAAGTGCTTTACTAGGTATTTATCCAAAGGATACAGTTATGCTGTTTTGAAGGGGCACAATGTTTATAGCAGTACTATTGAAAATAGCCAAAGAATGGAAAAAGCTCAAATGTCCATTGATTGATGAATGGATAAAGATGTGGAATAGAATGGAATATTACTCGGTGATCAAAAAGAATGAAATCTTGCCGTTTGCAACAATGTGGATGGAACTAGAGTGTATTATGCTAAGCAAAATAAGTCAGAGAAAGACAAATATCATATGAATTCACTCATATGTGGAATCTAAGATACAAAACAGATGAACACAGGGGAAGGGAAGCAAAAATAATATAAAAATGGGGAGATTAACCATAAGAGACTCTTAAATACAGAGGATAAACTGAGTTGCTGGAGGGGTGTTGGGTGGGGGGGATGGGCTAAATGGGTGATGGGCATTAAGGAGGGGCACTTGTTGGGATGAGCACTGGTGTTATATGTAAGTGATGAATCACTAATTCTATTCCTGAAACAACAACAACAACAAAGACAGGGGGTGCCTGTGGCTCAGTGGGTTAAGCATCCAACTCTTGGTTTTGGTTCAGGTCATGATCTCACAGTTGGTAAGTTTGAGCCCCGAGTCAGGCTCTGTGCTGATGGCGTGGAGGCTGCTTGGATTCTCTCTCCCTCTCTTTCTGCCCCTCCCTCGTTCACACTCTTTCTGTTTCTCTCAAAATAAACAAATAAACTTTAAGCAGAGAGGAAATGACAAAGGAATCTTGGAACATAAAGGAAAAAGAAAGAACGTGGTAAGCAAAAATATGGGTGCATGCAGTAGGTCTTTCTTCTATTGAGTTTGTATTGTATTGTATTGTATTGTGTTGTATTGTATTTTAGCCATCTACTTATTGCAAGACATTTTGGTTGTTTCTAGTTTTTGACTATTACAAATAAAGCTTCTATGAACACTTGTGAACAGATATTTGTGTAGACATAAGATTTCATTAGTCTGAGATAAGTGCCCACAAGTATATAACTGATGGGCCAAATTGTGTTTAATGGTTGAAGCAAAAGGTGTAATGCTGTTCGATGGGGTTCCCAATGTATGGAAATAGATAAGAGAACTATATTTTAAGTGGAAGAGTATAAAGGGATATTAAATTAGTTAAAATTTCTATACTTGGCTCACACTGGTACAGTGTGCTCTAGAAAATAGCTTGGTAGTTTCTCAAAAAAAAAAAAAAAAAAGATAACCAACCAGACACAAAACAATAACAACAATAAGCCCTAAAAATATACTCACCATATGGTCCATCAATTATACACTTGTGGGCATTTATCTCAGAGTAATGAAATCTTATGTCTATACAAATATCTGTTCACAGATGTTCACAGAAGCTTTATTTGTAGTAACCAAAAACTGGAAACAACCAAAATGTCCTACCGTATGTAGATGGCTAAAATACAATACAACGCAATACAACACAACACACACAATACAATACAACAAACACAATACAATACAATAAACACAATACAATACAATACTGCTTGGCAATAAAAGTGAATGAACTGTTGGTGGGTGGGGGGATGTGTGAAATAGGTGATGGGGATTAAGGAGGGCACCTATTGTGATGAGCACTGGGTGTTGTATGGAAGTGTCAAATCACTAAATTGTACATCTGAAACTATACACTGTATGTCAACTAACTGGAATTTAAATAAAAACTTAAAAAAAACTATAATGAGATATCACCTCACATCTCTCAGCATGGCTAAAATCAACAACATAAGAAACAAAAGGTGTTGGCAAGGATGTAGAGAAATAGGAACCCTCTTGCACTGTTGGTGGGAATGCAAACTGGTGTAGCCATTCTGGAAAACAGTATGGAGGTTCCTCAAAAAGTTAAAAATATAACTACCCTACAATCCAGCAATTGCACTACTAGATATTTACCCCCAAATACAAAAATACTAATTTTTTAGTATTCTTACTAATTAATTTAGTTTTAAATGATTAATTTACTAACTTACTAATTTATTTAATTAATTCAGTATTTTTACTAATTATTTAGTAAAGGGATACATGCACCTGAATGTTTATAGCAATATTATCAACAATAGTCAAATTATGGAAACAGCCCAAGTATCTACTTACTGATGAATGGATAAAGAAGATGTAGATAAAGAAGACGTATCTACTAACTGATGATCGGATAAAGAAGATGGAATATTACTCAGCTATCAAAAAGAATGAAACCTTGCCATTTGCAATGACGGGAATTGAGCTGGAGAGTACAGTGCTAAGCAAAGTAAGTCAGTCAGAGAAAGACAAATATCATACAATTTCACTTATATGTGGCATTTAAGAAAAAAACAAACAAGCAAAGGGAAACAAAAAGACCAAGAGAAGCAAACCAAGAAACAGACTCTTAACTATAGAGAACAAACTGATGGTTACCAGAGGGGCTGAGGCAGATGGGGGCAATAGGTGATGAGGATTAAGGAGTGCACTTGTGGTGAGCACTGGGTGATGTATGGAATTGTTGAATCACTATATTGTACACCTGAAACTAATACAACACTGTATGTTAACTAACTGGAATTTATTTTTTATTTATTTATTTTGAGAGAGAGAGTGAGAGAGTGAGCATGATTGGGGGAGGGGCAGAGAGAGAAGAGACAGAATCTCAAGCAGGGTCCACACTGTCAGTGCAGAGCCTAACACGGGGCTCAATCTCAAGAACCATGGGATCATGACCTGAACTGAAACCAAGAGTCAGATGATTAATGGACTGAGCCACCCAGGTGCCCCCAACTAACTGTAATTTAAATAAAAATTTTTAAAAAGTGAATTAATTGTTGATACATGCAACAACTTGGATGGAACTAAAGGGCATGATGCTGAACAAATAAAGCCAATCTTAAAACATCACTTACTATATGATTCCATATAGTCCATAAAATGACAAGTTTATAGATATGGAAAACAGATTAGTGGTTGCCTGAGGTTGGGGTCGATGGTGGTGGAGGGGGATGGTTTCCAGATGATAGAATAGTGTTGTACTTTCCTAGTGCTGTGGTTACATGTATCCACACCTGTAATGGCATAGAACTTAACACACACATTGTACCAATGTCAATTTACTGTTTTTGATATTGTTTTATAGTACATAAGATGTAACTAATGGGGGAAACTGGGTGAAGCGTACATGTGACTTCTCCGTACTATGTTTCTAGCTTCCTGTGAACCTATAATTATTTTAAATAGAAAAATTAAAACCAGCCAGTTTGGCCATGGAAAAGAAATTAACAAACAATGACAAAGAATACAGTATTCAGAATGTCACAAATTTGGAGGGTCATCAAGATGGCATTTCCTGCAGTGCTAAAAGATGGATTATTCTGGACAACTAGCTAATCATATGAAAAAACACAAAATTGCATGGCTACCTCACTCATTATATAACAACAAATCCCAAAGTTATCAATGATGTCAATATAAAAATAAAATAAATAGGGTTATAGAACAAAACATTAGTGAATTTATTTACAATGTTAGATTGGAGAGAGCTTTCTAGCAGGATACAAGACACAGAACTCATAAAAGACATACATTTGACTATATTAAAGGAAAACAAACCTTGTACATATCAAAAATTATCCTAAATAGGGTCATGTGACTAACATCAAATTGGGAAAAATATTTACACTATCTATGATGAAAGGTCAATTTCTATATTAAAAACGATTATATGAAGCAGTCTGAAAACACAAATAACTCATTAGAAAACAAGGCAAAGGATATGAATAGATAATTCATAAGTACATTAAAATGAAAATAAATATGTGAAAAAATATACAACTTCCCATTTCATGTTCATAGATAGGGAGACTTAATATTGTTAAGATAATAACACTCCTCAAAGTAGTCTATAGATTCAATGTAATCCCTGTCAAAATTCCAATGGTTTTGTTTTTCTTTTGAAGGAAATGGCCCAGCCAACCATCAAATTCATCCGGAATCACAAGGGGCCAATAGCCAAAAAAATACTGAAAAAGAACAAAGTTGGAGGACTCATACTTACCAATTTAAAAACATACTACAAAGCTACCATAATTGAAACAGTATGGTTCTGGACTAAGACTAAACATATAGACCAGCGGACTAGAATTGAGAGTCAATAAACCCATACATCTATGGCTAATTTAATTCTTAACAAGGATGCCATGAGAAAAGAATAGTTTCTTTTTTTTTAATGTTTATTTATTTATTTTTGAGAGAGAGAGAGAACGAGTAGGGGAGGGGCAGACAGAGAGAGAGACAGAATCCCAAGCAGGCTGCATGTTGTCAGCACAGAGCCTGATCCAGGGCTCAAACCCACGAACAGTGAGATCATGACCTGAGCTGAAACCAACAGTCAGATGTTTAACTGACTGAGCCATCCAGGTGCCCTGAAAAGAGTAGTTTCTTTAACAAATGGTGGTGGGAGAACTGGATAGCCACATGCAAAAGAATGAAGTTGGACCCCTCCCTCACACCATAGACAAAAATTGACTCAGAAGAGTTCCATGACCTAAATATAAGAGCTAAAGCTATAAAACTCTTAAGGAAAATATAGGGATAAATCTTCATGAGATGATATTTGGCAATGGATTCTTGGATATGACACCAAAAGCATAAAACAAAAGAAAAAAAACCCAGATAAATTGGACTTCATCAAAATTAAAAGCTTTTCTGATTAAAAGACATTATCAAAATGTAAAATGACAATCTACAGATTGAGAGAAAATATTTTCTTCTCCTTCTTCTCCTCCTCCTCCTTCTTTCTTTCTTTCTTTTCTTTTTTTTTTTTAAAGAAAGCTCTATGCCCAACATGGGGCTTAAACTCACAATCCTGAGATTAAGAGTTGCATACTCTACTGACTAAGCCAGCCAGGTGTCCCAAGAAAATATCTTCAAATCATACATCTGACAAGGGTCTGGTATGCAGAATATGTCCAGAATATATATTCAATATAAAAAGAACTCTTACAATAACAGAAAGACAACCCAATTCAAAAATGAGCAAAGACCTGAACAGGCATTTCTTCAAAGAAGACATACACATGAAAAGACATACACATGTCAACAAGCACATGAAAAGATGCTCAACATCATTAATAACAAGGGACATGCAAATCAAAACCACAATGATCTATGAATTCTGTTCTTTGAGAATTGCTGCTGTGAGGGTTACTGTGCTCTGTCCAACTTACATCTTATTCAATTTAAAGAAAAGACTAGGGTTGCTTAGCATCATATCCATGTTTGGATATATCCATATCCAAGCTTCTAAGTGGAGCTTCTGAGCTTTATACTGCTTAAGATTTTCATAAATAAATTTTTTCATAAATAAATTGGTAGATTCATTTCTTGTAAATACAATTGGCTTTTCAGGATTTAGTTTACCAACTAATATTAACAAGAGTTTATATGTGCCCTTCATAAACACACACACACACCCACACCCCACACACACAATGAGAGATCACAGCACAACCATCAGACGACTATAATAAATAATAATAATACAGAAAATAAAAAATGTTGACAAAGATGTGGGCAAATTGGAACCTTCATGGGTGCCTAGGTGGCTCAGTCAGTTAAGGGTCTGACTTCAGCTCAGGTCATGATCTCACAGTTTGTGAGTTTGAGCCCCACGTCGGGCTCTCTGCTGTCAGCACAGAGCTCAATTCGGATCCTCAGTCCTGCCCGCCCCCCCCCCACCCCCGCCTCTCCCCTGCTTGCGTGTGCTCTCTCTCTCTCTCTCTCTCTCTCTCTCTCTCTCGCTTGCTCTCTCTCTCTCTCAAAAGTAAATAAACATTTAAGAAAATTAGAACCCTCATATGTGGCTGGGTGGGTTATAAAAATGGTTCAACCACTGTGGAAAAAAGTTGGTAGTTTCTCAAAAATGTAAACATAGAATTATGACTCAGCAATGTCACCTCTAGGTACGTGCCCCAAAGGAATTAAACACAGGTGCTCAAACTAATACATATATATGTATGTTTATAGCAGTACTATTCACAATAGTCAAAAGGTAGAAATGGCCCAAATGTCCATTAACAGAGAAATATATACTCTTGTGGTATATCCGTATAATGGAATATTATTCAATCATAAAAAAGAATGAAATACTGATTCTTGCTACAATGTGGATGATCCAACCTCAAAAAAATTAGGGTAAGTGAAAGAAGGCAGACACCAAACATTACCTATTGTATGGTTCTATTTATATAAAATATACAGAATAGGTAAACCCACAGAGACAGAAAACAGAGTAGACTGGCAGTTGCCAGGGGTTGGGGAAGGGGAATCCTTATTTAGATTCCTTTCTTCTTTCATTGGTATACATCCTAGAGTAGCTTTCTCAGAAATAGTAATATAGTGTCCAAGCCATCACATATCTGGAAATGTTATTTTTCAGTCTTTACCTAAGACTATTAGTATAGCTGTATATGGGGCTGTGCTGAGTATAACCTTTTCTACCCACTTCTGTAGGCACAGTGTTGCTGACCTCTGATCCTTAGAGCTGTGGAGAATTTTGAGGCTCTCTGCTTTTTTTTTAATGTTTATTTTTTGAGGTTGGGGGGCAGAGAGAAGGAGACACAGAATCCCAAGCAGGCTCCAGGCTCTGAGATGTCAACACAGAGCCCAATGCAGGGCTCGAATTCCTGAACCATGAGATCATCACCTGAGCCAAAGTCAGAGGCTTAACCGACTGAGCCACCCAGGCTCCCCAAGGCTCTTCTGCTTTTTGACACTTTGCAGACACAGGTCATGTGACCACGTTATGGTAGCTTCTTACTTCTTCCTTAGAAGTTTATGGAATATCTTTGGTGTTTTTTTTTTTTCAACTCTTTAAGTTTACTTATTTATTTAGAGAGAAAGCACAAATAGGGGAGGGGAAGAGAGAGAGGGAGAGAGAGAGAATCCCAAGCAGGCTCCGAGCACAGAGCCTGATGAGGGGCTCGATCTCATGAACTGTGAGATGATGACCTAAGTCAAAACCAAGAGTCCGAAGCTTAATGGACTGAGCCGCCCAGGCACCCCCTTTTTTGCTCTTTAAATTAAGATACTTTGCCGCATGGAATCTATCCAATTTACCTTGAATTCAGTAAGTCCTTGGATACATAGATTCAGAACAGAAAGCTTTCATTATATCATATATTCAATTATTTATGTTCCTACTGCTAGGGCTCTTTCCCATTTATTCATCATCCAACAAATGTTGAGGCTTTACTTAAGTGCCAGACACTACAGATGCACGAGTGAGTTAGACATGTTCTCAGCTCTCACCGAGCTTTAGTTTGGTGGAAAAGCAGCCACCTGATAAACCAATGACTAACAAAGTGTGATATGGGTACAAGAGGGAAGTTCCAGACGCGATGGATCACAGGCTGGGGGACTTCTCTCAGCCTGGGGGCAGGGGGAAGGTCTCAGGAGCCTATGTGGGGGTGGGGGTGGGGGTGCGGAAGGGACGAGGCTGGGAAAGAGTTTCAGGCAGAGATGCAACGTGTACAGAAGAGCCAGGAGAGCCTGGAGCTTGGAGGGAGTACAGAACTGTTGCGGAAGCTCCACGTGATTGCCTTACTTCACGGGTGGGTGGGTATCTGTTTCCTCTTTAGTCTCTGCAGGCTGTTAAAGGATCATCCGCCTAGTGCTGGAAGATTTATCTTCCCGAGCGTGAGCTCTCTGAGGGCAGGAACTGTACTCTGGTCACCACCACCACCCAGCATGGGGCTTGGGAGAGGGTCCGGACTCTGCCATTAACTACAACTAGTCTTAAAAAAAAGACTAAGTGGGGCACCTGAGTGGCTCAGCCGGTTAAGCGCTGACTTTGGCTCAGGTCATGATCTCGGCAGTCAGTGGTTCGAGCCCCTCGTCAGGCTTTGTGCTGACATCTCAGAGCCTGGAGCCTGCTTCGGATTCTGTATCCCCCTTCTCTCTCTGCCCCTCCCCCAGTTATGCTCTGTCTCACTTTGTCTCTCAAAAATAAATAAATGTTAAAAAAATTAAAAAAAAATAGACTAAGCGATTTCCCTTCCCACTCCCTGCCTCCTCGAAAGGCAGGTAAATATCTATATGAAGAAAGGGAGGCAGGAAAGCAGAACCCCCTGGGTCCACTTCTCAGAGACACCCCCAACCCTGCCTGATGGCAAAGCAAGATCACTGAGCCCACCTGGGTAGTGGTGATAACACGTGTAGGACAGCCAGGTTTCTGGCATCCAAAATGCACCAGCTGCTGCCCACGTGCCTCTCTGCTCCCACGAACAGGTGAAGGCAGGTTGTTGAAGAGTCTGTGTCTCCGTTTCTTGGTGAGAAACCTGGGATGTGTGAATGCTGGTTCCCTCTTCCCTGGGAGCAGCGTTACTTGGATTCAGCCCCTGACCTTCTCCAGAAGGAGTTAAAACCCAGTCAAGGATCCTGACATTTGCTTAGTACAATTACACACTCTCTCCTCTGATTGAGGTCCTTGTCAGGGTGGTACTGTGATATGTGGGGATGAGCCTACCCTCCTGGGCGGGTGTCATGGGTTTGTGCAGGCAGCGGGAGGACTGCAGACACAGCCCACCATGCTGAGCTTTCATCAGACTCTGCATTAGCCACATGTCTAAACGCAACCATGTCTCCCCCACATCCAGGCTTGGCCAGCCTCTTCCTCCCAGGGCCGGCCGTTCCGAGAGCACCACCTGGACGGCCTGTCTCCTTTGTTCATGATGTACCAGCTCTGTTTAGATCTCATCTCCACGAACACTTGTACTCTCTGCTGAACTCTACACAGCTAGGGGGATCCACAGATGTTCCTCACAGATAACACTTCAAATGGATTTAGGGCTTGCATGAGACGTGTTTATGTCTACGAGGGGTCTGCTGATGCTAGGAGGAAAACAGGAGGAAAGTGCTGTTGAGCGATCCTCTCTGCCTCCCCCAAGGAATAGAGGGCCCTGTGGGCAGTCATTGAGGAGGACAGGGCACACACACTTCGATGCCACAGCTGTGCCAGAACTCCGGCCAGGCACAGAGATACTGAGGAGGGAGGCCACGGCTTTTGTCCACGGCCCAGTGGGGACAGAGAGGTGAACGACCAGACTGAGCTCCTCCAGCACGCTACCTGGAGAGATGAGAGCCTGGCTGCCGACAGGTGGATATTCCGGACAGAGGGGCAGTGGGCGGGGCCAGAGGGGACTGACGGCAGGGTGGGGCTGCCAGGACTGGGCGGGGCCAGAGTGAGCTTCCATGGGAAGGGCTGCCAGGGCTGGGGGGGGGGGGGCCAGAGTGAGCTTCCCTGGGAGGACTGGGCGGGGCCAGAGGGGACAAGTGGGTGGAAAGGTGATGCCAGGGCTGGGCAGGGCCACAGTGAGCTTCCCGTGCAAGGGATGTCGGGAATTTATGAGGCCAAAGAGAACTGGGGTGGGAAGGTAATGTCAGGGTTGGGAAGGGGCCAGAGTGAGTTTCCAGGGGAAGGAGATGTGAGAGTTTAGCCTTGAATCCAACTTGATGGGTTGAGGGGTGGTAGGCAAAGCAGGGTACACCACAGTCCCTCAGTCATGGGCCAGGGAGGGAGGTTCTGAGGCAGTTTGCCAAGTCATGAGATCCTCAAACATCAGTTACCCTGATGCCATTCTCCCTCAGACTCCAGACCTTCCCGTTCATTCATTCACTCACTGAATACATATTGAACACCTACGATTTGTCTGACATTGGATACAGAGAAGAAAATGAGCATACTTGTCCTTGAGAGGCTTATATTCTAAGAGGTGGGCAAAGATACAGACCCCTGGAGGGCAGCCTGCCTCACTCAGAAAGCCCTTGGGGTACTGCGTTGCTGGACCTGATGGGCTGAGTCACTTTGCTTCCATCGCTAGCTGGCTGCTGATCAGCACTTGTCCTCCCCTTTCTGCCTGGATCAGATCTGCCTCGGGGAAGATCTCTAGGGTGGCAGTGCCGGTCGGAAGGTCCTCTGGCTGGAATGTGTATGGAGGGGAGAGGGCCCAGAAAGACTTGTTGCCTAGACCAGGATAATGTATGGGGTTAGAGAGAGACGGGTAAGCTCCACATGTATACAGGAGGTAGACATAACCATATTTCAAGCTCTCAACCTGAAGAACTGGTAACAGTATCATTCTCATTTTACAGATGACAAAACTGAGGTTCTGAGAGATTAAATAACGTGTCCAAAGTCACACAGCTGAGGAGGTGATTAATGGGATCTATAGTGGGAGCTGCTGAGGGTGACCCAGGTTTCTGGATAGGCGGGGGCTGATTGCTGAGATGGGGAGCATAGGCGGGCAGCACATACAACAAGAGGAAGCAGCCAACATCCGGGCGCATCACAACCTGACCCACGACCTGAGGTCTGCCCTCATTCATGTCCTGTCCCTCCTGGAGATGTAAGTCTTCTCCATCAGAAGTAAGGGATTTCATGGGGTTAAGCATCAGCCTAGGGCCTTCTGACAAGCATGCTTGTTGAATGAATCACAACTCAACAAAAACATTCCTAACACCCAAATCAACTTCCTTTGATCCTAAAATGAGGCTTAGAATTTGGGGCAAGGCAGAACCACTCCTTCCTAATGGCTGGCTCTTCTGGACTGACACACACACATACACACACACACGCAGAAACACATGTACATGAATGCACAACACGTACACAAGACGTGTTCATACACACCCTCAAACACACACATCCACACGCACCAGGACAACATAAGAATGCAGACAGATACACATACATACAAACCACTCACACTCACACACATACACGTGAACTTCTACCTTTGGAGGCTTGATCCTGCCGACTGTTGCCTGCACGTTAATGTCTGGGAGCTCGGCCTACCTTACTTGTGTGTACCTTTTAGTTATTGCCAGTATTTCCGCAGGTAAAGAATCTGATTCTGTCTAGCAGCAGAAGGGAACCAGGTATGCAACATTCTGGATTCTCCGTCTGGGAGAAAACCACAGCACGGCCTCCCCATTCCATCCCACATTCCCCCAGTGAGATATCCTTATACAGCAGAAAACCACGGGGTCTGTATCAGAGGGAAATCCAACCTTTGACGATAAAGGGACATTTGAAAGAATGCCCAGGAACACCAACTTCTGATTAGACAGTTTTTATAGGTAGCTGTGCCCCTGCCCCCTCGCTGCCCCCTCGCTGCCCCCTTTCATCCAGGCCAAGGAGACTGGGTTCATTAGCAGAACAGATGTGGCTTGTCTCTACTATTAGGATAAAGATCACAAACTACCCGCAGAAAACAAGGACATTCTGAACCTGAGCAACAGCAACGACATCTGACTTGGGCCCAAAGAAAATTGCGTTTTTCCCTTCAAGTTCAATTAACAAACATTTATTCAGGGCCTGTTATTTATTCAGCTTCATGTTTCAGGCTTCTCTGTCAAGGCCTCCCCCTAATCCTGGGATCAGCCCTGAGGAAGCAGCCTTAGGCTGCCAGCAGGTAGGGCTGCAGATCGTTAGTCCTCTGTGGAGGATCCAGTGTCTGGAAGGTCCAACACTGTGCACTCGCTGGGTTCGAATCTTAGCTCTTCCACTCAGTAGCTGTGTGACCTTGGATAAGTTACTTAACCTCTCTGTGTTTTGATTTCATAATTTGTAAATTTTGGACAATGCTAGCACCTTGCCTCAGTGTTGTGGCGACCGAATGGGCTAGGACCCATAAAGTCTGAGACTTTTATGCACTCAGTAAGGATTAACTATTATCATTACTACTAACATTGCGATAATTATTAGCAAGTTAGCTCTGCGCTCTTGCATGAGCTTGAGCCTCAGCATTCTTGCCATGTGAGACTTAAAGTTCCTCCACAGACTGGAGCCCTTACCTAAATGTCAGCCCTCCTGGCCAGACCCTGATCCTGTTTCCTCCTTGCCTGGGTTCCCATCTCAGCCATGGATCTCAGCCATGTCTGAGTGACTGATCCCCCCGTTTGAGTGCAGTGTGCCCTTGCCTGCACAGTCCAGCCCGCTGCCTCCTACCTCAACCCTGATTTAAACCCAACAGAGCTTGGGCACTGGGCAGCCCTTCATCTGGTCCTCCAGCCCCACAGTGACCTGTGCTGTGTGCTCAATCTAATCTCCTGTCCCACCCCAGCCCTTCGGCGGTAGCAGGATGTGGGTGAGAATGTCAGAGAGAAAGAAAATCTAAAACAAGCTTCAGATATATGCACATCATCCTTTGCATGTCTGCATCTGGAGGCAGTCTCTCCTTAAATCTCAACAACATGGCTTTAATTTTAGGAGGGCTGCAGAGATCCACGTATCTCGCAAAGACCAGATTGTGCAATTACAGATTTAATGTTTGCCTCCCCCCTCTGGAGGGAAAGCCCCAGGAGGGCAGGAGTCTGCCTGCTTTATTCATGACTTAGTGCTCAGAATGATGTCTGACTCATAGTAGGCCCTCAAGAAACACTTGTAGAATGAATGAAGCAAACACACTGCCAGTTCCCTGCCCCCTTCCATCCAGGCCTGGACACTAGTGTTCTTTTTTTAAAAATGTTTATGTATGTAGATATGTATGTACTTATTTATTTAGAGAGAGCATGCAAGCAGGGGATGGGCAGACAGAGAGGGAGGGAGAGGGAGAATCTCAAGCAGGCACAAGCCGGATGCGGGGCTCCATCCCATGAACCGGGAGATCATGACCTGAGCTGAAATCAAGAGTCACATGCTTAACCGACTGAGCCACCCAGATGCCCCTGGGCACCAGTTTTTAAGAAGTGGCATTGCCTGTTTTGTCCAACTTGGCCATGGCCACACCATGGGTCACTGCCGCAGGACCAGGCAAGAAGAGGCAGGCTTCCAGCCCTTCAATGCCAGGGCTGAAGTTATTGATAACGACCCTAAATATTTACTGAAAATCTGTTCTGTGCCAGGCACGGGGCTAGGTACTCCTAACCTGAATTATCTCCTTTATCCTGCCCACCCATACAAGATACATATTCCTGTTATTATTTTCCCATTTTGTAGATGAAGAAGGAAAGCACCAGGGGATAAGCACCAGCCCAAGGTCACAGGGTTTTAAGTGGCAGCACTAGACTTGAACCCGGGCGGCAGGTTCGAGACTCCCACCGGCCCCCTCGTGTTGGAGGGTTCCAGCTTTTTCTCCCTACTCTGCTTGCAGCTTCGGGGAAGGTTGAATAAAGCCTTCTGTCGTCAGCAGGGCTGAGTTTACGTCCCAGCCTATCACATGCTGGCCGTATGACCTGGAGGAAATGTCATGTCCCTCAGTTTGCTAGTCTGTAACATGGGGATGAGGCAAGCACTTCTGTGGGTCTGTCATGCAGATTCAAAACACGGCAGAGGGCCTAATACAAAATAGGTCCTCATTCCCTCCTCCCTGTGGTGAGATGTTACTTCCCTTTTGGCTCCCACACAAGGGGAATGTGGGCTTTGGGACTTAAAAAGGGCAAAGAATGTCCCAAACAATGGGAAACACTGAGCTCTAAAGTCCTGTGCTTTGGGTGGTCATCACGCCCACCCTGGGGGAAGGCCTGACCTCGTGGGGGCCTTTGTTGTTTTTATTTTATTTGTAGAACTTGAAACAGAGTTCCATTCCCAAGGAGAACTCCCAAGGAAACAGAAATAAAAACAGAACGCCCCCTCCCCGCTAAAGGGGTCACAGAATCCCAACCCAGGAGAGGCTAACCAGTGTTCTTTGTTCGCTGGGAACCTTGAAAACACTATCTGGTCTCATTTCCATTTTCTCTTAGTAAACAGATTAGGCTGGGGAAAAAAAAAGGTGCCATCCATGTTAAAAATTCCCACGTTGTAACCCAAACCATTTTTGAAGGCATGATCAATAACGATGGTCATGATCTATCTCACTTTGGGAGATATGGGTTGAGCTAATGAGTGTGTTCCATAAGAAAAATGATTTTTCTATAGGAGAAGAACAAACATGGCAGACAGTCAGCTAAGGTATGGCTGAATGGACACCGGACTCTCCCAGAAGGGCTTGGATTTCCAAGCAGACTCTACCCTTACCAGCTGTGTGACCTTGCTCAGATCACTCAGCCTCTCTGAGCTTTGTTTTCCTCATCCGTAAAATGGGGATAGTTGGACCTGCATTGAGAGCTGAATTCAATGATGGAGTAAAGTCTCAACACAAGGCAACCCCTCCTCTCATGTCAAACACTGTTGCAGAGGGACCTGCCCTACTATAGCAGGACCCACGACTCACTACGTTATCAGGATAAGCAGGAGGCAAGTGTGAGGCAGAGTGCACATGGGGCAAGGCCACCAGGGGCTCCTCCAGGCACTGACAGCTTCTTGCTGTGTGACTTTGGACTTATCCCTTCCCTCTCGGTGTCAGTCTCTTCTGTGCAATGAGAATCGGGCTTGATCTCAGGCCCTCCATGCTCCCTAGTCCCAAGACCATATCTATACTAGCTAATTCTAGTGCTCACATCTCCAATATGATTTAGAAGCATATAGTACTTAAGTGACAAAGGGAGCCCCTTGTGCTCCATGGGAGGTGGGGGGACAGTCCGCATCTCCGTGCTGGGAAAATGCTGTCTGCAGTGAATCACAGAGTGCTTAATGGGCACCTTCCAGGTGTGAAGGCACTCCACCCCCCACATTCCCACTGAATCCTGACGCTTCCCTCAGGCAGCCGCATGTATTCCAAAGCCACTCCAACTGGTCCTTCTGCTGAAAATGAAACAGAGCCAGGCTTCACAGGAACAGAGTACCAAAGCAACTGGGAGCAAAAACCAAACCAGAGAAGACATTTGATTCTGGGGACTGAGAAAAGGGCCAGCACGCAGTGGCCACGTGGACGACTCAGACAGAAGCGCTGCCATCCAGGAGGCACAGAGTCACAGACTGCAGGAGGGGGAGAGCAGGACGGTCAGTCTCCGCTCACTCACCTTTCCCAGACAAGCTCGGCTGGCCATTGTCCCCCTGGTGGTTAATGAGCAGGCTGGGAATAGGGACATTCAGCATTTCTACATCCAGCTTGTCCTTTATCTTACAGCAATATACAGTAAAACCTTGGATTGTGAGTACTTGGTCTGTGAGTGCCAGTAACTTGGTCTGTGAGTGTTCTACAAGGCAAGCAAACATTTCTAATATATAAATTTTAACTTGATAAACAGGCGATGTCTTGCAATACAAGTGGTACGTGATGCCGAACGTCGCATGATCACAACTGAGCCAAGGGTTCTTGAAATTCACTTTGATATACAAGTGCTTTGGATTACAAGCATGTTTCCAGACTGAGTTATGCTCGCAAACCAAGGTTTGACTGTAGTTGGAGTCAATGGCAAGAAAAGCACTTACCTGAATATATCATCATAATTGCATAAAATAGCACCTGCAGTATTTATAATTAAATTGTGATCAGGGCGCCTGGGTGGCTCAGTCGGTTAAGCATCTGACTCTGATTTTGGCTCAGGTCATGATCTCATGGTTCGTGAGTTCGAGCCCTGCATCATGCTCTGCACTGACAGCAAAAGACAGTTTTGCTGCACTGACAGCAAAAGACAGCTTTGCTGCACTGACAGCAAAGAGTCTGCTTAGGATTCTCTCCCCCTGCCCCACCACTCTCTCTGCCCCTCCCCTGCTTGCACACACTCTCTCTCTCACAATAAATGAATAAACTTAAAAAGAAATCGTGATTATATATCAATGCCATGACAAACACATATACAAAGCTCTGACATGTTCCCACTTCTCCTATGATTCTTGCTGTGGCCCCAGTCCTGGAGGTCCATTTTCTGCCCTCATTGTAGCATGCGGAAACAGTCTCCATGAAGGCTTCCATATGATAGAGACCTGCATCATGTCCCACGGTCGTGGTCACAAATGTCAGGATGCTCTGTGTGCTCTAGACAGAGATGTCTGTGAGCTCCAGAGGCTGAGTGGGGGTATGATGGAGCCCTCCTGATCTAGCAAGTAATCCAAGAGGGCTGAGGGCTCAGAGGTGGGAAAAAGCCCATTTTACAGATGAGGACACTGATGCTTGGCAGTAAAATGACTTTCTTAACATCACACAGAAGTTAAATATCAGAACCCAAGGCCCTATTCCCTAAGGGAGGGAAGAAAGAGGAGATGGAGGTGATTCAAGCTCACTCTCTGCCCCAGGGAGGGCGGGCAGGAGCTAGATCAAGCAGACTTGCTTGCAGACAAGCATATATTCATTCATACATCATGAATGCATTCATTCGTTCGTTCATTCATTCATTCATTCATTCACAGTGTGAATTCCCCTGTGTTAGGTGCCAAAGCACCTCTCCAGTCCTCTCTAGGGCAAAGGCTATAAAAACACTTGTTAAAGCAGCTTCACCATATTGTGCGCGGAATGTCCCGCGAACCTAAAATCTGGCCGGCCCGGCCAGGATCCTGGGGTGAGCGCTGTTCCATGGGACACTGACAGAACAGCAAGGCTTCAGGAAAACCCTTTGATCTGGGTCCCAGTCACATCCTCTGCCTCAATCCTGCCCTGGAAGGGGCAGTAAAATGTACACATCAAGCGGAGGGAGAACATTTAATGCTCTTCTCTGGAACTGAACAAAGAGAGGACATACCAACAGCTCTCAGAACTGAAATATCTGAGCCATCATAGTCACTCGGTGTTCTCTGTCCAGGTCAGGACTCGGGGTCCGCACTCTCTTTCTTAAAATAGTAGTTTCTCAATTAAACCTGAATGGTCGCCGTTATGGCTCAGGGCCACCGTGGCAGGTTACTTAGCTCTGAGTTTCAGGCACTGTCCATACAGTGCACACTCTCCCAGGCCCCGTGGAGGATCCAGTGAAATCATGGGAGTAAAAATGGCACAAAGTGGGGGTTCAGGAAGTGACTGGGGGTACCCCTCTGGGTCAAGGGAACCAAAGAGGGGTCCTGGCCCTCACCTCCTCCTCCTCGGCAGGCAGTGCAGTGTAGAAAGGGGCAGAGTGGGAATCCAGTTGGGAAGGCATGATTGATTCCGTGCCCAGGTAGTACCTCTATGCCTTGGTGCAGGGTATGCTTTGTGACCATCAGTTTCCCCCTCTGTATAATGTGGATGCTAATGAATATCTGGCAGGACTTTAAAGAAAGCCAGAAAAGGGGCGCCTGGGTGGTTCAGTTGGTTGTCTCCGACTTCAGCTCAGGTCATGATCTCATGGTTTGTGAGTGTGAGCCCCACATCCGGCTCTCTGCTGTCAGCATAGAGCCTGCTTCGGATCCTCTGTCCTCTCTCTCTCTCTGCCCCTCGCCAGCTTGTTCCCTCTCTATCTCTCTCTCTCAAAATAAATAAATAAACTTAAAAAAAAATTTCTCTCCTTCTGCCCCTCCCACCACACCCATGCACACACATGCACTCTCTCTCTCAAAAAAAAAAAAAAAAAAAAAAAAACAAAAAAAAAACAGCCAGCCAAATATGTGAAGTTCTCTGTAAAGTCTAAAGCACTGTGCAAAGGGATGCTGCTTCCCCATCTCACTGCATGCCTCAGTTTCCTCATTTGCAAATTGAGGTTATTAGTACTGACACCCCAGGGCTGTTTTGAGGTGGGTAAAAATCAGGTGAGATGATAGTTGTGGAAACAGCTAGTCCATATCTGGCATGCAGAAGGTGCTCAATTAACGTTGAATCTTGGTGTGTGGTAGCCTAGGAAGGGCTGAGATGAAACACAGAATCACAGGGGTCCACGTGCTGTTTCAGAGAACACTGGAGCCTACCATCGGCACCTGCCTCCAGTTACGGTTTGGCTTGTTACCTGGGCTCAGCTTTTATTTGGAAAGATGCTTGGAGGGGCGCCTGGGTGGCGCAGTCGGTTAAGCGTCCGACTTCAGCCAGGTCACGATCTCGCGGTCCGGGAGTTCGAGCCCCGCGTCGGGCTCTGGGCTGATGGCTCGGAGCCTGGAGCCTGTTTCCGATTCTGTGTCTCCCTCTCTCTCTGCCCCTCCCCCGTTCATGCTCTGTCTCTCTCTGTCCCAAAAATAAATAAACGTTGAAAAAAAAAATTAAAAAAAAAAAAAAAAAGAAAGATGCTTGGATATCAGCCAACTGGGAAAACAGGACAGATTTGTGTCCCTAGCCACAGTGGTGCAGTGGTCATAGGTGACAAAGGCAGGAAGCCCACCCTTAGCTACTTCCTGCTCCTCTGAGCACATCCCCAGAAAGACCCTGTGGCAACCAAGGAGGGCTCATGTTCCTGATCCTTCCCTTGAATCCACTGTAGAACTCATGGTTTAGTGTGGGCAGGAATAGTAGTAAAAACTTTAGAAATCAGTCTTTTTAGGGGTGCCCGGGTGGCTCAGTCAGTTGAGCGTTTGGCTTCAGCTCAGGTCATGATCTCACAGTTAATGAGTTCAAGCCCCACATCAGGCTCTGTGCTGACAGCTTACAGCCTGGAGCCTGCTTCAGATTCTGTGTCTCCCTCTCTCTTTGCCCCTCCCTTGCTCATGCTCAGTCTCTGTCTCTCTCAAAAATAAACATTAAAAAAAAGAAATCAGTCCTTTAAAAGTTTATTTATTTTTGAGGTGGGGGAGGAGAGGCAGAGAGAGAAGGAAAGAGAGAGAACCCCAAGCAGGCTCTGCACTGTCAGCACAGAGCCCGATACCAGGCTTGAACTCATGAAACGTGAGATCATGACCTGAGCTAAAATCAAGAGTTGGTCACTCAACCAACTGAGCCACGCAGGTGCCCCTAAACCAGTTGTTTTTAAATAAAGAGCTGTATATATAAGCAGCTATATGAAAAATGAAAAGGGGAAAAACCCACCCTCAAGGTTGTCGACTCAACAGAACTCTTTGTGTTTTTGTGAATTTCTTTCTAGTCTATGACCTTGTGCACATGTAGTTCCAGAGTTTTCCTCTGAGTTCATGCCTTCCTGTGTCCTGTGCTCCCCACCTCGTCATCCAGTGACTCACATTTTCCTATGATGCCTCTTCATCTTCATAAATAGCACTTCTAATGGCTGCCCCATGCCTTGTGGCCGCCTGGGCCATGGTGATCTCATGCATGGCCCCATGCTTTAGAGACATTCAGAAGTGGTCAAAGCCACATACCACCCCCCACAGCATGCGGCTCTACCAGCTGCCCCACTGGGTGGGATCTGCTTTCGCCATTTAAACACGGACTATCAGGGGCACTTGGGTGGCTCAGTCGGTTGAGCATCCAACTCTTGATTTCAGCTCAGGTCATGATCTCATGGTTTATGAGATCAAGCCTTGCATTGGGCTCTTCACTGACAGTGTGGAGCCTGCTTGGGATTCTCTTTTTCCCTCTCTCTCTGCCCCATCCCCTGCTTGCACTTGCAGGCACACATGTTCTCTCCCTCTCTCAAAATAAATAAATAAACATTTTTAAAAAGTATATAAACATGGACCATCAAACAAGCCACAGATTAGGAGAAAATATTTGCAATATAAAGGACTGTTATCCAAAATATAAAAAGAACTTGGGGAGCCTGGGTGGCTCAGTCTGACTTTGGTTTCAGCTCAGGTCATGATCTCATGGTTCATGGGTTCAAGCCCTATACTGGGCTCTGCACTGATGGTGCAGAGCCTGCTTGGGATTCTCTCTCCCTATCTCTCTGCCCCTACCCTGCTCACACTCTCTCTTTCTCAATAAGTAAATAAATAAACTTAATAACAACAACAACAACAACAAAATATATATATATACATATATATATGTGTATATATATATATATGTGTGTATATATATATACATATATATGTGTATATATATATATATATATGTGTGTATATATATATACATATATATGTGTATATATATATATACATATATATGTGTATATATATATATATATATATATATATATATACACAAAGAACTTTTAAAAGTCAACGAGAGTCAAAGACCTCAACAGACACCCTCACTAAGAAGATACACAGATGGCAAATGAGCACATCAAAAGGTGCTCCACATCATATGTCATCAGGGAGGTGCAAGTGAAAACAACACTGAGACACTGCTACACACCCAACAGAATGGCCCAAATCCAGAACACTGACAACACCGAATGCCATCAAGGACAGGGAGTAACGGGGACTCTCATTCATTGGTGGTGAACGTGCAAAATGGTACAGTCCCCGTAGAAGATAGCTTGTCAGTTTCTTACACCACTACACATACTCTCACCATATGATCCCGCAGTCCACTCCTTGGTATTTACACAAAGGAGCTGGTACACAAAAACCTGCCATTTACAGCAGCTTTAATCATCATTGCCAAAACCTGAAAGCAGCCCATCTGTCCTTCAGCAGATGAATAGATGAACAAAGTGTGGTACCTCCAGACAATGGAACAGGATTCAACACTAAAAGGAAATGAACTATCAAGCCACAAAAAGATACGGAGGAAACTTAAATGCATATCACTAAGGAAAATAAAGCAATCTGAAGAGCCCATATGCTAGGTGGTTCCAGCTATGTGATACTCTGGAAAAGGCAAAACTATGGAGACAATAAAAAGTTCAGCGGTCACCAGGGGTCTAGGGAGAAGGCAGAGATGAACAGGCAGAGCACAGAGAATCTTTAGGACAGTGAAAATACTCTGTGTGATGGTGGATGTGGGTCACGCATTTATCCAAACCCATGGAAAGTACAACTTCAAGGGTGACCCCTCAGGAAAACCAAGGACTGTGGGTGACAATATTGTGTCAGTGCAGACGTATCCATCGTAATGAATGTGCATTGATAATCTGGGAGTCTCTGCGTGTGGGGGGGTATATGGGAAATCTCTGCATCTTTCCCTCAATTTTGCTACGAACCTGAACAGCTCTAAGCAATAAAAATCTATTAAAAAGCAGAACAACAGGATGATGTTTCAAAGAGGTTTTATTTTCTTTCCTGGATCATAAACTATGATTTGGTGGCGCCCGCAGCGCTCATGGGGGCTTCCCACAGTATAAGCCATCTTTGGGCTGCTGGGGGATGTTCCTTCCACAGCCCCTCAGGTAAGTGTCCAGCTCCTGTCTCAGTCCAGCACCAGGCCCCCTCCATGGCCACACTTAGGAGACCCACATTCTGGGCTCCTGTCCTGTACAGGAACTCCAGGGAGGAAACTTTGCTTATCCCAAAGCACAGGGGCCCACACTAAAATCCTCCCATGGTGGGTTCGCTCACTTATGCCACCCTTGTGGGAATTGGATGGGTCAAAATGAGCTAAATATTGCTCCCACTAGGGAAAGCAGGAACAGAGCCCCCAAGACAACACCGTGCTCACATTGAAACAGTCACCCTTGGGGCACCGGGGTGGCTAGGTCGGTTAAGCATTCGACTTTGGCTCCAGTCATGATCTTGAGATTCATGGGTTTGTCTGTGCTGACAGCTCAGAGCCTGGAGCTGCTTCAGATTCTGTGTCTCCTTCTCTCTCTGCCCCTGCCCCACTCACACTCTGTCTCTCTCTCTCTGTCTCAAGAATAAATAAATATTTAAAAATTAAATTAAATTAAATAAGTTCTAGAGGTGTTATGTATGGCATGGTGGCTACAGTTAACAATACTGTATTGTACATTTGAAAGTTGCTAAGAGGGTAGATCTTAAAAGTTCTTATCACCAGAAAAAAATTTTGTCACTCAGTGTAGTGATGGATATTAACTAGACTCATTGTAGTGATCATTTGCAACATACAGTTGACTCTTAAAAGTGGGGATTAGGAGCACTGACTCTTCAGGCGGTTGAAAATCCACATGTAACTTTTGATTCCCCCAAAACTCAATTACAAATGGCCTACTGTTGACCAGAAGCCTTCCCAATCACGTAAAGAACTGGTCAACACATATTCTGTATGTTCTATGTTTCACATACTGTAATTGTTACAATAAAGTAAACTAGGGAAAAGAAAATGTTATTAATAAAATCAAGGAAGGGGCCCCTGGGTGGCTCAGTGTGTTGGGTGTCTGACTTCGGCTTAGGTCATGGTCTCACCATTCGTGGGTTCAAGCCCCACATCAGGCCCTGTGCTAACAGCTCAGAGCCTGGAGCCTGCTTTGGATTCTGTGTCTCCTTCTCTCTCTGCCCCTCCCCTGTTCTCTCTCTCTCTCTCTCTCTCTCTCCCTCTCCCTCATAAATAAATAAATATTTAAAAAATTAAAAGAAAATAAAATCAAGGAAGATGGGGTGTCTGGGTGGCTCAGTTGGTTGGGCATTCAGCTCAGGTCATGATCTCATCGTTCATGAGATCAAGCCCCACATCGGACTCTGCACTGACAGTGGGGAGCCTGCTTGGGATTCTTATCTCTTTACCCCTTTCTCACTCACTCATGCCCTCCCAGTCTCTCTCTCTCTCTCTCTCAAAATAAAGAAACATTAAAGAAAAAAGAAAATTGAGGAAGAGAAAACACATTTATAGTACTGTATGTATATTTATTGCAAAAAATCCACATGAAAGCAGACTGTACTCAAGTCATTCAAACCCTGGTTGGTAAAGGGTGAACAGTATACAAATACTGAATCAGTGTGTTGTATACCTGAACCTAATATAATGTTGTGTGTCCATTAGAATTCAATTAAACAACAACAAGTATCCTGGGCATTAACCAAGTGCCAGGGCCATGCAGGGAGACCCCTTCTCTCCCCCTGTCCATTTATCCACTTGTGGTCTTGACCACAAGTTATGGGAAGGAACTGTCTGCAACCTCCTACCCCCTCACTGGACCTGCCATGCAGCAGTAGGAAAGAGGTCTGTGGCCAGTGGTTGGGGCAGGATTTGGCCACCATGGCCTGTGTCCTCCCATTGGGTGGGCACAAGTGTCTTCACTGTCCCAGGCCCTTGAGGAGGCATGGATAGGACCCACCGATGGCTGGCTGTGTGTCTGCATGTTACCTTCCTGGACCTCACAGCCTGTTTGGCCCCGGGACCAACCCCTTCCCTCTAGCCCAGTCTTTCTAGCAGCAAAGCAGATGTTCTGAGCCCGAGAAGTCTGTTTGTTCAGTTGCTTCAGATCTCAGACGGCAGAGGAGTAAGGGGGAATCAGGGGTCCTGGCATGGTGTCGCCAGAGGAGACTGAGTCCCTTCTGTGGCAGGGAGAGCAACTGACTTCCATCCAGGCAAGAAGGCACTGAGGCTGGCCACCCTTGCTGGAACCTGAGGGATCCTTGGGCCAGCTCTTTTGCTTTGTATCTTATTAGCATTATTATTATAATGTTTATTTATTTTTGAGAAAGAGAGAGGGAGCGTGAACGTGCCCACACGCAAGCAGGGGAGGGGCAGAGAGAGGGAGACACAGAATCTAAAGCAGGCTCCAGGCTCTGAGCTGTCAGCACAGAGCCCGACACGGGGCTTGAACTCACAAACCACCATAACTCGAGAACTGTGAGATCATGACCTGAGCCAAAGTCGCTACTTAACCAACTGAGCCACCCAGGCACCCCCTCTTTTGCTTTTTAAACTGAAGGGATAAGAGCATAAGGAGAAGCCATCCTGGACCAAAAATCAAGAGACTTTTCTTGTTAAGAATCTCAATGCGCTGGATGCTGTGGGGCCAGGATGAGACGCACCCCACAAGCCTCCGAGTTTCTCGTTATTTTTCTGAAACTTTAAGCAATTAAGCCTAATTACGTGGAATTGTAATATAAAAGCTGAATATAAACTCCAGTCGTTTCTGCACAGAAACCACAAATTCCCTCGGGAGGGACAAGTGGCTTTGTGTTTACCCGCTTGGGGCCTCAGTGCTTTGGCCCTGGAAGGCTAGCCAGACCCGCACATGCCAAGCTCAGTGTGGGGCCCGTGACCTGCAGCCACCCTGGCAGTGACAGGGAACCAGGGACAGCCCCCGGGGAACTCGCCCCCGTTCTCTTCCTCGGCAGTCTCTGTGACCAGGGCTGGGTGAATGTTCTGGCCTGGGCTCTGTAGTCAGGAGCCGCTGCAGGGCACCGCAGCCCGGCAGGCTGGATGGTTTCTCATGGCTGCCAGTCTCTGCCCGGCGCCCGGCAGCCCCTGAACCAGGACAGCGGCCATTTCTCCTGACCTCATTATGTCAGCACCCAGAATGTGTGCTGGGGCAGAGCTGGGGACAGGATGTCTCCTGCTCTTCCAGGACACTGTCACTCTCTCAGCCTGTGGCGATTTATTTCAAGGCTTCATTGTGTTCCTGAAGCAGGACCAGCATCTAGATTTTAGCCTCTTGGCTGCCCGATGAGGGCTGCAGAAGCAGAAGGTACCAGCCCAGCAGCCCCGGGTCTCAGATGCTCCAGCAGGAGTGCGGGGTGGCGGGCGGGAGAAGGGGCTGCCACTGAATCTGTGTCACTGCCCTGACAACTCCCTTCCCACACACAGGAGGCACGAGGGCCAGCACACAAATGGGGTGGCCCCTCAGGTGAGCTTCCTGAGACTCTACTGCACCCCAGAACCACGCAGGCCAGTGTCTTTCTTGCCCACCTTTGGCAGAGGCAAATAGGTAGGAATGTCGGCCTATGGTGGGTACCTGGCATCTGAGCGGCTGTAAACCTCACTTGGTCTTGGGCATTGGGTGGTGTCCCCGTTCTACAGACGGTTGTGGGGGGGGTGCACCCCAGGGGGTGCAATATTACATCCCAGGCACCAAAGGGCCTGGCCTCAAGCCCAGTGTTCTTGCCACCACACTGATCCCTATCTTCCTGGTGGGGCCACCAGGTCTCTTGCCTGGACAATGCAAAGCCCCCCAGATATCTCTCCCAGCCCATGTCCACACTGATGTCAGAGCGACATTCTGAATACATGGCCCTGACTGTGTCCCTCCCTCCCTGATCTACCCTCCATGGCTCCCCCTGGCTCCTACCAGGTGCCATCCATGTGTCTCCACTGAGAGGGTCTTGAAGGGCAAGGTGGCTCTATTTTCTCCCTCCATCCAGTGGCCTGGCTCTGTCCCCATCACACTCTTCACCCTCCAAGGCACAGCTAGAACTCAGGTTTGGTCTGTCCCCACTGACTGTGCTCTGCCTTCTGTCGAGGTCTCCCTTCTACATTCCTGGTCCAGGCGGGCTCTGGAGCCAATGCTCACACCTTGTCCCAGCAGGTCCCATGGATGTTGTTCATTTAAGGAGGTCAGCCAGTAACTCCCTCCCCCAAGGTCTGCCGGGAAAGACACATGCACAATTGTTTGTCACCATGCTGGATTTTAAGAGCATTAAATACTTATGGGCTTTCCAGGGCCTCTGCCCACTGGAATTCTGCCACCGTTGCCAAGAATTCCAAAACCGGATTCCGATTTCCCAAGTATGTGACTGGCATTGGCTGCCCCATCCCATCCTGAGGGCTTGGTGTCCCCTGGAAAGGATAAAATGGGAGCTGGGAAGAGAAGAAAAAGAAGAGCAGTGCTTTGTCTATTCCTAAGGGCTGTCAACCCCCTGGCCTGTCCCCCTCTGTGGCAAAGGTCCGCATATGCATGCATGTGCTGAGTGCACACCAGCGTGAGTGTGCAGGGAACACAGGGGCTGATCTCCAGGCAGGGTGTTGAGAAAGGAAACCGACAAAATCCCATGGTTCCTTTAAATGGCATCTTTGTGGGGGCATCTGGGTGGCTCACCTTCTGATTCTTGGTTTTGAATCAGGTCGTGAGTTCAAGCCCTGCATCGGGCTCTGCGCTGACAGCGTGGAACCTGCTTGGGGTTCCCTCTTTCTGCCCCTCCCCAACTTGTGTGTGCACGCACTCTCTCTCTCTCATAATAAATATGGAAATATAAAAAATAAATAAACACAAATAAATAATATTGAAAAACATAAATGGCATCTTGGGAAATAAGGGCTTCTGATGAAATGATAAAGAGATCATCTGTTTGCTCGATTGAACGAACATGAGTCATGTTCTCTGAAGGTCTGTGACCCTTCACTCATGTTCATGTGGAGTTGCCAGGTATGGTGGGTCAGAAGTGAGTGAGCAGGTCCAAACCTGGGGAGTCAGGCAGCAATAAGTCTACTGTGCTGGTGTGTTAATGCAGACCCAGAGACGGCAGCACAGAGCAGGGAGACATGGGAGGAGGTGGCGAGGAAGATGGGCTTTGAAGGATGAGCAGAGTTCTCCAGGCAGAGGAGGCAGATGGGAACCCAGGCAGCAGGTCCAGCATGAGCAAGAACACAAAAGGTGAGTGAATGGTCGGTTTATGGAAGACAAGTGGGCGAGCTGAGGGTGTGGGTGACGGAGGACTCGCAGGAAAGGAGCCCAGAAGGCCAGCAGGCCCCTGCGGGGTGAGGGCTGGACTTGGGCCTGCCAAGCTCAGGAGTGACTCTGGAGTTACACACAGGGTATGTCCTGGTTGGAGCTGGCTTTAGAAAGTTCATTCTGGGGGCAGAAGCTTATTCAAAGAAAGTTCTGGAATACAACTGCCATGATGAATTTCTGAAAGACACTATGGCTAAATACAGTTGAGGGGCGCCTGGGTGGCTCAGTCGGTTAAGCATCTGACTTCGACTCAGGTCATGATCTCCCAGTTCGTGGTTTCGAGCCCTGCATCAGGCTCTGTCAGCATGGAGCTCGTTTTAGGATGCTCTGACCCCTTCTCTCTCTGCCCCTCCCTTGCTCATGCGCATACATGCGCTCTCTCTCTCTCTCTCTCTTTCAAAAATAAACATTAAAAGAAAATACGGTTGAATAGTGGCCCCAGAGATCTCCCTGTCCTGATGCCCAGAATATGTGAGTGTCACCTAATGTGGCAAAAGGGACGTTGTGGGACTTTGTAGATGTGATTAAGTTAATGTTCTTGAGATGGAAAAGAGTATCTGCATTATCCAGGTGGGCACTAAAGGTGACAACAAGTATCCTTATAAGAGGGAGAGGAGAAAGCCAGGTGACCACGGAACACAGACCAAAGTGATGTGGCCACAAACCCAGGGATGCTGGCAGCCACTGGAAGCTGGGAAAAACAAGGGATGCATTCTCCCCTGGAGCCTCCCGAAGGAACCAGCCCTTCTGATACCCTCATTTTAACCCCACGAAACTCATTTTGGACTTCCAGCCTCTAGCATTTAAAGAGAGTAAATGTAGGTTGTTCTAAGCCACCAAGTTTGTGATAATTCGAGGCCACTCATGTGGCCTACAGACACCCCTTGAATTGCTGCACATTGCCAGCCACGAAACCTCTCACACTGAGAAGGATTTTATCAAAGGTGTCTGTGATTATTTCAGCTAAGTAGGTTAAACATGGGCTGTGGAGAAACATCTTTTACCCAAACTTTCTAGAGGTAGAGAAGAGAAATCATTCGGCAATCCACGAGAAATGAAATGATTGCCAATTCTGACCCGAAGTGTAAGCAGTTTAAAACTCCTGATGAAAAAGAAAAGGACATTTGCAGCATGCTTTTAAGGTCTCAGAATAAAATACTGGCATTTCCTTAAGTGTTGGAGGACTCTGGCTACAATTAACCACTGCAGAGCCTTACGAGGCAACTCTTAGGACACTTTCCTTTTATTTTGAAGGCTTCTGAAAAAAGTCTTTTTGTTTTTTTAATGTTTACTTATTTTTGAAAGAGAGCATGAGCAGGGGAGGGTGAGAAGGACTGAGGATCTCAAGTGGGATCTCTGCTGCCAGCAGTGAGCCCAATGTAGCACAGAAACTCAAAAACTATGAGATAATGACCTAAGCCAAAGTCAGAGGCTCAACTGATTGAGCCACCCAGGTGCCCCAGAAAAAAGTCTCTTACATCGATTCATACAGACAAGGTCGAACTAAGAAAAGAGAAACCACTACAAGTGTTTACAACAGAGGGAACCGAGTGCAGGGGGCTAGTTACTCAGGTGTTGGAGGAGTCGAGCAGCTAGACAGAAGGTGTTTAAAATAACCCAAACTTTAGCAACAGCAGGAAGCTACTTCCACCCCTAAGCTCAGGTGACAAATGAAAAGAGACTGTGTTACTGGAGCTCAGGGATTGAGCCACAACAAAAGCTGGAACTCCAACAGGCCACGTGGCCCAAGACAAGACAGATGGGGAGAAATACCCTAGCTTCTCCCTTCCTCCCGCCCTCTAACTTCCTCTTGCAATCCTATTGGCTGAACCCAGCAGGAAGTCAGGAGAGCCCAGAGCAGGGGAGCACCAGCTTGCAGGGGTCAGTCACCAGTGATCAGAGCAGAACAGGAAGCAGGCTGAGGGCATGCAGGCACAGCCATTTATCTATGCTCTCAAACACCCAGAACTGCTGAGACCATCAAAGCTCAGGTTTCCTGAGCTTTTCACTCTCTGAGAGGCCTTTTTCCCTCCTGACGCCAAATACCGTGGCATCGCTTCTAAACTTGCTTCACTAACTCTCTATCACCAGCTAGGAGTCCTCCCATTTAACTCGAGTCAGACACTAACTGCCTGGATTTAGCACAGACCCCACAGGGTTCAAGGCTCAGTCCCAAATATTAGGCCACTCGTACTTCTGAACAAGTGGCTATAAACCGGGGGTACCCATGAACCCCTCCTCAGGTCTGTGAATTCTCTAGAAAGTCACTTTACTGATATTTACTGGCTTATTAGAAAGGATACAGATGAACAGCCAGATGGAGGAGCACAGAGGGTGAGGTTCAGAAAGGTCCCAAGCAGGTGCTTCTGTTGCCATGGAGCTGGGTGTGCCACCTTCCCAGCATGGAAGGGGTCTCTCCCGGCTCTGAAGCTTGTTCCTCGTGCCCACCCATGCTGAAGTTCTCCAAACCTTGAACCTCATCCTTTAGGGTTTCATGAAGATTCCATTACTAGGTGGAACTGATGAAATCATGGGCCATTGGGTGATAACACTCAATCACCAGCTGTCTCCCAACCTGGAGGTGGCAGTGGGGCAACTGAAAGTTCCAACACTGTTATCACAGATTGGTCTTTCTGGAAACCAGACCCCATCCTGCAGTTACCTGGGGGTGCTTACTACTGAAGATTCCAAGATTTCAAGGGGCTGTGTGCCAGGAACCAGGGACAAAGACCAAATATTTATTTTTCATTACAGCACACTCTCTTTCATTTAACCCTCTGCTGTGGGCTCAACTGTGTCCCCCCAAATTTATATGTTGGCGTCCCACCCCCAGGACCTCAGAACGAGGTGGTTTTTGGAGATCAGGGCTTTCAAGATGTAACTAAATTAAAATGAGGTCATTAGGGTGGGGCTTGGCCAAGGGCAACTGGCCAAACAAGGAGAGATCAGGACACAGATGTGCACAGAGGGAACATGTGAAATCACAGTGGGGGGCACCTGGGTGTCTCAGTAGGTTAAGCATCCGACTCTTTGTTTCAGCTCAGGTCATGATCTGGCAGTTTCTTGAGTTGGAGCCCTGTGTTGGGCTCTGCGCTGGCAGTGCAAAACCCGCATGGGATCTCTCTCTTTGCCCCTCTCTTACTTGCTCTGTCTCTATCTCTTGAAAGAAAGAAAGAAAAAAGAAAGAAAGAAAGAAAGAAAGAAAGAAAGAAAGAAAGAAAGAAAGAAAGAAAGAAAGAAAAGGAAGGAAGGAAGGAAGGAAGGAAGGAAGGAAGGAAGGAAGGAAGGAAGAAAAGAAAGCACAGGGAGAAGGCAACCGTCTGAAGGCCAAGAAAAGAAGACCAAACCCACTTACAACTTCACCTTGGGTGTCTAGCCTCTGGAACTGTGAGGAAATCTACATTAAGCATGCGGTCTGTGGTCACTGCAGCCCAGCCAACTGATACGCCCTCCCACACACCCCTAGAAGGCTGGTGCTGTAATCATCTCTGCTCTACAGATGGGGAAATCAAGGCTGAGACAGTTTAAGGAGTGGCCCAAGGTCACACACTCACACCCAAAGCCACGTCACAGGAAAGTGGCAGGCTGTGCTCTTTCTCAAGGGACTCCTCAGCTTCCTAGGGCACCCCTCAGTCATAGACTCAATGGCCCTGACTCTCCCTCTTCAGGACAGGCCCCACCAGGATGGCCCCCCAAATGCCTGGAGCTGGACTTGGACTCTGGGTTCTGCCCTGTGGCAGCCGTGTGGCTGGTGGGGACTCTCCCATATCTGAAGCTTGTTTCTCATCTGTAAAATGGGGAGGCTGGTGAGGACAGCAGAGGCTGCTGGATCCAGAGGAGGGCTCATCCCAGACCAAGTCTCCCCTCTGGTGGCAAGTCCCCGGAACCCTGGCCTGGAGACCTCACTTTGTGCCTCACGAAGCCAATTTGTGGTAGGAGCCTCTGGTCATGACGCTGCTGAGGAAGGGAATCCAACACTGCTGTGCCCCTCTGGAGGGCAGGAACCTCGCTCACGCATCCATTTCACAGATGAGGAAACTGAGGATGCCTCATGGCATCCTGGGGTGTTGGCCGTGGGCAAAGGGGGTATCATTTTCTCACGGCCACAGAGTTGGAACTTAACAGAGGTGGGATTCAAAAAGCCAGTTTGATTTCAGAGCTTCTGGCCCTTTCTGAAAGGCAGCAAGTCCCTTCTGAATCACACAGCTGGTCACGTCGGCCCTGGCGCCCAGTGCGGCTCATGCAGGGCACCCCAGCCCTGACCCTGGCCACCAGCTGCTGTTGGACCCCACGTTTCCCAGGAGCCTCTGCTGTCGAGGGAGGGGGTAGGCACCAATCCAGAGCAGCGTGCTTGACTCCGAAAGAGCACCGGATCCAGACGCTGCTTGCCCAGCAGGGTAAGCAATAATCTTTTCGTCTATTCCCAGCTCCTGGAGATTTGCCTCTCTCTGGGGAAATTACTCTGGGGTCACAGCGAAATTTCTGTGACAGCTAATAAAGTAACCTTTCGGTTTCTGGAACTAGATCCTGGAGCCCTGGTCCCCTGGGGGATGTGTGTAATGTATTTTTCCTCCTCCCTTTTAATCACCAGATGAAGTGGAAAGAGGTGAGCCGGGCGAGGGCAAGAACTCTGAGCTGAATTACCTCCTTGGCTAGTGTTCACTTTGACTTTGTCACTTGCAGACACAGAGCCCAGGGGAACAGGATGCCTCCCCTGGGGGGAGGCCCTCAATTGTACGTAGTGCATGAGTCCCAAGTTCGACCCTCCACTCAGCAAAGCTGAGCCATGTGCCAAGCCCAGAGAAGGGCACATGGAAAGGGAGGCCCTGGAATTCTGACCCTGGGCTCACAGAGGCTGATGAGTGGGGTTCCAGTCCTGGCTCTGCCACGTGACCCAGCGGGTGGGTATTGAGCTCTCTCAGACTCTGTGTCCCCATCTGCAAAATGATAATGATAGGAGCCATCTCCCAGGCTTCCCTGGTGGCTCCAGAATTTCTGATTCAGAAAAAACATGGCAGAGGGAGGCGATTGGTTTCAGGGCTGTGAGGTGGGAGCCACAGTTACATAGTGGGGGCACTGTTTTCACTTAAATGGTGTGTTTTTGGGGTGGCCCCAGGGAAGGTTCCCCCACCCCAACCCCCCAGCCGCCTGCAGCTTCCTGGCCCTGCTGCTGAGGAATGAATCAGACTGTGTACGAGAATCGCCTAGTACAATGCTTGCCACCTAGTTAGCACGGAATATGCTGACTGCCATTCTTTTATTGTTGTTTCTGTTAATAATAGGATATGACGCTTGCCCTGGATATGTTCACAGAACAGCGGGGGAGGAAGCCATACAGCAGGTCATTATAAACAGCATCCTAATGTGCCAGGCATTCCCAGAGGACACAGAGAGCCTGTTTAAATCTGCCTGCACATCCAGGGCCGACTTCTCAGAGCTGGTCACATTTTTTTTTTTTTTAATTCTTTAACGTTGTATTTGTTTTTGAGAGACAGAGCGTGAGCAGGGGAGGGGCAGAGAGAGAGGGAGACACAGAATCCAAAGCAGGCTCCAGGCTCTGAGCTGTCAGCACAGACACCGATGCGGGGCTCAAACTCACAGACCCTGAGATCATGACCAGAGCTGAAGCCAGACGCTCAACCGACTGAGCCTCCAAGGCACCCCAGACGGTGACATTTTAACTGAGTCTCAGAGGATGCTCTGGACTCAGGGCAGGGCAGGGCCTTCGGACAGAGGTCTGCGTGAATGAAGAGGGAGGGTGTGTGACGAGTGACCAGTAAAGACACAACCTCAGGACAGCAGCAGAACGGGGGTTGAGGCAGCCAGCCTAGAAGGGAGGGGATTCAAAGCTCCAAACTCAGATGCCTGGCAGTGTGGAGAGACAGAGGTGGAGGCAGGGAGACCAGTAAGGAGGCCGCCAGTGTCTAGAGGCAAGGTTGCAGCAGGGACCCTGAGACAGCAGAGGGTGTGGTCACAGGGGGGATCGGCATGGCTGGAAGGGCCCAGCTGAGGTTGACTGATGTGGGAAGGGCAGGTGGAGCAGGCATGGAGGGTGGGGTGGGTGGTGGTGATGCTGTGTTTCCGAGAATGCACAGAACACCATCTCTGGTGAAAACCATCTAGAAGCACCCTGTTTCCCAAAATGGACCTCAATCAAAGATTCACCAGGGCTGCCTGAGAACAAAGGCACCAGAATGGCAGACAAGCTAGTTCCTCTTATGGTGCACTGTGCAGCCTCTGGTGGCCCAAACAAGCCGTCTTTTCTGAGCAGAGAGGTGGGACCCAAAGATGAACCCTGCTCACTCCTCAGCCTGCCTGCCCGGGGCACAGGGCTCACAGCTAACATTTATCGGGGACTTATCTGCGTAGAATTGTGCCAAGCTCCTGGCAGGTTCAACTGATTCAATGCTTAACGGGTGAGACACCTATTTTGCAAAGGAAGAGACCGAGGGTCACAGAGGTTTGCCTGCCAGAGTTGCAGAGTGATGGGTGGGTGGACTGCCTGGACTGCACAGTTGGCCGAACACTTTTACAGCCTCGTCTTGAGACTCCTTGTTTCCCATCTGTTTCTGTTCCCAAGATCACAGTGTTTTCAGTGGTAGAACAGGCACATGAACCCAGAACGTCTGTCTCCAAATATAGTCTTATGTCGCTGCTGTCTACCTCGGTGGAGTATAATCTCGTCCTTTCGTTCCTGGTGGGAGGAAGCAAGCAGATGGTGTCTGATCATAACCACCTTCTGGCACTTTATGCTCTACCTGGGATGTGACAGGCCTGGGCAGAGGCTGCAGGTGAGGAACTGAGTGCAGAGCCCAGGAGCAGGCTGGCACTAGGAGCCGGCCCGCTTCTATGGCCTCTTGGGCCCCGGAACGAGTCTCAGGCTGAATTGTTCCCAGTGAGCAAATAAATGTATGGGTCTCCTGGCCTCTGCCTTGATGTCCCAGTGGGGTCCCAGGTGCCACCTGCCTCGTGTGACCTGTGAACTATCTTCTGCTGCTCCTCCTGGGGGTAAATTCAGTCTCTGAACCTATGGCCTTGCTCCTGATCTGAGTTCTAAGGGCCCAGGCCCTGTGGGTGCTGTCTACTTGGGTCCCCTCTGCCATGGCCCCATGCCCCCCCATCTGTCATCTGGCCCCTCTGAGACCAGCCCTATGTCTCCATCAGCCCCAGTACCAGCTCCCTCCCCATATTCATCAGCCAAGGTGCAGACGTGAAGATGCTGATCCAGACCTGGGGGCACTGAGAGTCTGGACCCAGGGTCCCAACCAACAAGGGGCCCCGGGACGGTGCGGAAGGAGGGATGGTGGGGTGGACCTCAGCCAAGTGCCCAGGCTCCTCACGCCGGGTCTAATTGCCGACTACGGGCTCAGAGGTCCCTGACGGCCACAGGGAAAAAAAAACCTGAAGTTGACCCAAGGCTGCCGGTCAGGCCTCAAAAAATCTCAGCCAAAGTGTGATAATCCCCAGGGCCAAAGGCAAGCAGAGGCAGGGCTCCTCATGGCCCCTGTCTCCATTCTGAGACTCTGCTCCGGTCCACACCAAAGGATTAAGGCATTAAGCCTGAAGAATTCACATAACACCTAGAGAATGCAATAGGCCGGGGCTCTTGGTGAAACGGTCCAACCTTAAAAAATAAAGCCGGCTCTGACCTCCTGCTCAAGTTACTGCTGGAAGAGTTAAAAGATGGGCAGGAACGCACAAATGCCAAACACCTGGAGGAACAGAAAGGTGCAAGCCATCATTTTGTTTATTTAATTTACTATCTGAAACTATGTGGGCAAGAAAAGTATGCATAAATGAGCTTTCCAGTGGGGTCCTGGTGACTTAAACTATTTTACTTACAGGTACTCAGTTCATCATGTGTCTGTTCTGTGTTTACGCACACAAGCGCTGTGTGGACCACAGAGTGGGCAACACAGAGCGAACATGCTGGCTCCTTACCCATGAATATCTTTAAATTCCTTCTGTAGCCATATTTATAAATATTTTATATAAGCCAGATGGATTTATAGAACATGTGCACGGGAATCTGGTTTTGTTTTTTAACAACATGCACTATAAAATGCTTTGGAAAAATGATCTGTGCATTCCTGAAAGGAAAAAGAAGAAAAAGCTTTCTTGGTCTACTTCCTGAAATGGCAAGAGAATCAAGAACACGCACAGGAAATGCAGGCGCTGGACACCTGTAATGGGAACGGACTCTTTGTCACCTAGACAAAGACACATCACCTACAGCAGTGGGTCTCCAACTTGGCCGCACATTATGATCACCTGGGGAGATTTTAAAAGTTCCAGTGGTCAGGCCTCATCCTTTACCAATTATACCAAAAGCTCTGGGTGGGATGCAGGCATCCACAGCTTGTCAAACTCCCCAGGAGTTTCCGGTGTGTAGCCGAGTGGGTGGCCTTGCCCTGGAGTGGAGTCACCCAGGAGCTGTGAACCTCTCCACGTCCAGGCTGTGTCCAGACCAACGACACCAGGGCCAGCCAATAACGGTAGATCTTAAAGCTTCCCAGGTGATTCAAATGGGCAGCCAGGGCTGGGATCCACTTCCCTCAAAGGGTCTGGGACTGACCTAAGGAACAGGACTGGAGAGCTGACCTCGCTTGATGGGAATCTGAGACAGGTCAGGGGCTTCAGCACCATTGTCTCAGTCCAGATGCAAATCTTCCTCCCATGGGACCCCCACCTTTTCTCTCTCTCTCTCTCTCTCTCTCTCTCTCTCTGCCACTTAAGAATTGTGTGACTTGGAGCCAGTTCAAGAAGTGCTCTGTGGCTCCTGTCCCCTCCATCTGCCTTGTGACTTCTCCTTCTCCTTCGGAGGTAACTCTCCACTCTGCTTCTGGAGGGATCTTTTTTTTAAAATGTTTGTTTATTTATTTATTTATTTATTTATTTATTTATTTATTTATTTATTTATTTTTTAAAGTTTATTTCTGACAGAGAGAGCAAGCATGAGCTAGGGAGGGGCAGAGAGAGAGGGAGACACAGAATCCGAAGCAGGCTCTAGGCTCCAGGCTCCGAGCTATCAGCACAGAGCCCAACGTGGGGCTCGAACTCACGAACTGTGAGATTGTGACCTGGGCTGAAGTCAGACACTTAGCGGACTGAGCCACCCAGGCGCCTCTAATGTTTATTTCTTTTTAAGAGAGAGATAGAGGGACTGTGCTCACCGTTTGAGCAGGGGAGGTGCAGAGAGAGGGGAACAGAGTAACCGAAGCAGGCTCTGCACCGTCAGCACAGAGCCTGACGTGGGGCTTGAACTCACGAACTGTGAGATCAGGACCCAAGCCAAAGTCAGATGCTTAACCAACCAACTGAGCCACCAAGGCACCCCTGGAGGGATCTTCTTAAATGCAAATATTCACATCTATCTCAAATCCTCCAGCAGATGTAGAGACACTGGAACCCTGTGCACTAGGAGTAAGGAATATGAGTTGGTATAGCAGCTGTGGAAGTCGGTGGGACTGTTTCTTATAGAGTTACACACATATTTACCACACGATACAGCAATTACACTCCTAGGATTGAGCCGGGAGAAATGAAAACATACGTTCACACAAAGACATGCACACAAATGCTCATAGAAGCAATATTCATGGGGTGCCTAGATGGCTCGGCGATTAAATGTCCTGCTCTTGATTTTGGCTCAGGTCAGGATCTCGCAGTTTGTGAGATGGAACCCCACTTTGGGTTCTGCACTGACAGCATGGAGCCTGCTTGGGATTCTCTCTCCCTCTCTCTGTCCCTCCCCCACTTGTGTGCTCTCTCAAAATAAACATTTAAGAAAAACAGAAGCAATGTTCATATAGCACCAGACTAGAAACAATCCAAATGTCCATCATCAGGCATATATATACACACACACACATATATACACATACATATACACATGTGTACATATGTATATATATGTACATGTATGCACATATATGCATATGTATATATATACACACACACATATATATGTATGTGTATATATTCCACAGAGTATACTGATCAATGGAATACTACTACTATAACATGGATGGACCGTGGAAACGTGAGGCCAAGGAAAAGAAGCCAGACTCAAGAGCTATGTATTGTATGATTCCATTTGTATGAAATTCCTAGAAAAGACAAATCTGCAGAGACAGAAAGATCAATGGTTCCCTGGGCTAGGGAAACAAGTGGGGATTGACTGGAAATGGGCACAGGGAACTTTCTGGGGTGATGGAAAGAGTCTGAAACTGGGCTGTGGTAGTGGTTATATAACTGTATGAATTTACTAGAAGTCATGGAACTGTACCCTTACGATGGGCAGGTTTTATGGTGTCTAAATTACAGTTGACCCTTAAACAACTCAGGGGTTAGGGGCCCTGACCCCCTCCCTATGCAGTTGAAAATCCACATATGACTTTTGACTCGTCCAAAACTTAACTACAAATAGCCTACTATTGACAGGAAATCTCACCGATTGCATAAACAATGAACACATATTATGTATGTCATATGCATTATATACTCTGTTCTTACTATAAGGTAAGCTAGAGAAAAGAAAATGTTATTGAGAAAATCATAAGAGAAAATACATTTGCAGTACTGTGCTATACTGATTGAAGAAAATCTGCGTATAAATGGATTCATGCAGCTCAAACCCAGGTTGCTCAAGGGAACAACTGTATACTTCAAATAGAACTAGTAAAAAAAAAAAAAAGCCTTCTGGTAGTTCACACAGGACAGTGAACGAATTCCTTGCCTGGTATGCAAAGCCCTCCACCATATGCTGATCTGCCTTTCCAGGACCCTCTCCCCAGATACCCAAGCCCCACGGAACTCTCAGCTTTTCCCAAGTGCACACATGGCCATAGTGTCTGGAACTCCTTGACACCACAGCCAGCTTCTCCATCTGGCAAACTCCTTCTCCTCCTTCAAGACTCAGAGCAAGTACCACTTCATCTGAGAAGTCCACACCACCCCTATGTATCATTATGCTTATCAGAATGTCATTATTTGCTTACATATCAGCCTCTCCGGTCAGAGAGGTGCTTTTAAAACTTAAGCTACTGAGCTGTGAAATCAAACGTCATGTGCTATAACTGTTTTTTAAAAGCAAAATAAAGGGGTGCCTGGGTGGCTCAGTCGGTTGAGCGTCTGACTTCGGCTCAGGTCATGATCTCATGGTTCACGAGTTCAAGCCCTGTGTTGGGCTCTGTGCTGACAGCTCAGAGCCTGGAGCCTGCTTCAGATTCTGTCTCCCTCTCTCTCTCTCTGCCCACTCTCCCCACCCCCAGCTTGCACTGTTTCTCTTTCTCTCTCTCTCAAAAATAAAGCAACAACAACAAAAAGGTGAAATAAAACAGGAGTGCCTGCATGGCTCAGTCAGTCAAGCACCCAACTCTTAGTTTTGGCACACGGTTTTGTGAGTTGGAGGCCCACGTCAGGATCTGTGCTGACAGTGTGGAGCCTGCTTGGGATTCTCTCCCTCTCTCTCTGCCCCTCCCCCACTCACATTGTCTCTGTCTCTCTCAATATAAATAAATAAACTTAAAAAATTACTTAAGAAAAAAAGAAAAGGAGCTTCTAGAGGGCAGGGGTTGCGCTGTGTTTCTCTCTGTATCCCTGTGGTCAGCATAGGGCCTGGTGCCCAGAACTCACTCGGTACAGTACCTGCTCCATGAAAGACTCTGGTTTTGTGCATATGTGAACGCCTCCACCCCTGCAACTTGATTCTGTGTCCCTTTGTGTCTTATATTTTTCTCCTCTCCTACAATGTGCACATGGTTTTTTTTTTTTTAATAAAGCCATCATTTAACGTCATGACAATTAGAATTTTCTATCTAGAGAGAAGAACATTCCTTTTTTTAATGTTTATTTATTTTTGAGAGACAGAGAGCGAGAGAGAGTGCGAGCAGGGGAAGAGTAGAGAGGGAGACACAGAATCTGAAGCAGGTTCCAGGCTCTGAGCTGTCAGCACAGAGCCTGACGTGGGGATCAAACCCATGAACCATGAGATCATGACCTGAGCTGAAGTCGGACGCAACCGACTGAGCCACCCAGGTGCCCCACATGCACATGGTATTTAAAAAGGCTGTTGGCTGATATCCTTCTACAGTTAGACTGGCAGCAATCCCCAGCAATATGTGCAAATGATTGCTATAAATCTTGAATTGTAAGACTAAATACAAATGTCAAATACATTTTTGAGACATAAGAATTGTAATGTCATAACTATAATTTAAATCTAAATCTCCAGACAAGACTGGCTACATAACTGGTGGTGTCCAGGGGCAAAATAAAAATGTGGAGCCCCTTGTGCAAAAACTCTCAAGAATTTAAGAGTGTTGAACCAAAGAGAGACCCCTTTCAATGTGGAGCATACAGTGATCACCTACGAAGCCTGGCCCTGTCCCCAGATCACCAAGATAGTGACGGTGGGGGGGGGGGGGCGGTGCAGAGAAATTTAAAAGTGCTTCTTCTTGGTCTTACTGGATGGGGCACAGAAGATCCCACTTAACTCCTGATGTTTAGAGAAACAGGGATTCAAAATGCTTTTGAAACAAGCAAGACAGCCAAGGTGCCTCTGATGACACAGGGCTGGCAGATTTAGCCTTCGGCTCTACCACAAACACTGCTTATCTGTTGGCAGAACCCTCTGTACCATGTGTCCAGATCATGGAGCCCACCCAGCCCAATACAATGGCAGTGACAAAGGAAACCCATCAGATGTCTGTCAGGGGCCCTGAATCACCCATAATAGAAGGATTTGGGCTAACAAAAGGAAGTTCTGTACTTCACAGCCGAAATGTGACTAGGATGAGGACCCATGGTCAGCCCATGCCTCAGTTTCTCTGCTCTGAATACCCATCCCTGTGGCTAGGGCCTTGACTTTCTACCTGAGCTCCCATCCAATGGCCTGCCCTTCTAGAACATCCCATCAATGCCAAGTCTAGTGGCCTCATCAGTCTCCCCAGCCTAGTCCAGGGGTGGTGGTGGTGGTATATGTGGTCAAGAAGGAGGCAGAGGCGGATCTCAAGCATGAAAATATAATACAAGATCCTACGTGCTGGTAATTTCATGAAGAAAATTGCCTTTGACGTGTCTGTACAAATAAGTTTGCAAATTTAGATGGGAACTTTTTTCAAAAAGATTCCCTTGCTCTCCACACAACTTAAAATGCTGTCATTTAAATTATTTGGAGCTTCTTTTGAGGAACTTTCTACCCTTACGCATGTCAGAAGCAATTTTCTAGAGTGAAGCCTTCATGAATCCAGAATTATGGGCCTGCACATTCCCCTTCGGAGAGTTGGGGGTCAGGGTCCATAGCGGGAGTAGGGGGGTAGTTTGAGTTTGCTTCTAGCTGACTCAGGAAATCACAAGGTGCCCAAGGAACCTTACAGATCATCTGGTCCCATGGTGATTAAACCTTGTTTAAAGCAGCAGAAGGCATCTCACAGAGGCCCAGTCTATAAACGAATCAGAGTCAAACAGTTCTGGCTTTTGCTTGGCACAAGGAACCTACGCCTGATCCCCCTGATTCCCCTTTGCCACACCCTCCCCATCCCCTCTCACCCCTACAATTGAGCACAGCTCCGTTTGAGAACCCCTGGTCTATTCTGCCCCTGTTTCCTATTTTACAAGCAAAGGAGACCTACCATCACCCCAAACTTTCCCCTGTCTTCAGGCCAGAGATGTTTCCAGCACCCCAGGCTGCCTCCTCTGTTTCCTTTTAGACATCAGGAATTTCAGGGCCCCGAAAGATTTGAAGCAGCTTGTGCATTTGTGTGGTCTTGGTGGAGTCTGGAGTGGGCCCACTGCGTTCACCCGGGCCTGTGAATGTGTGGCCTGCAGGCCTCTGTCGGAGGCACTCATACGCATGTCCGCACCCCTACCCACCTACGGCGCTTCCCTGAAACCCATTAGGAGTCACAGAAGTGGTGCCCATGTGAAAACACTTATCATGTGCCATTTTGGTTGCAGGCAGCAAACGAACCCCACATTTAAAGGGAGCTGAAACCTGAGAGGCCTGAACTCCCCACCAGACCATCATGGAAACCCCCTGCTTTGGAAGGTGATTCAGCAGCAGACACACAGGGGCCAAATGCCCTGTGGCCACTTGCCTTCTCTTGGTTCACATTCTGGAAAGAGTTTTCAAATTTTAAACACAATAAAATTCTGGGGTTTTTTGAGTGTACTGTTCTATGAGGTTTAAGACATGCAGATTCTTATAATTGCCACCACTCAATGGGATAAAGGACAACTCCTAAACACGCCCAAAATTCCTTCACGCAATCCCCTTGAAGTCTAGACCTGCCCTGACCCCGACGTCTCACCCCCATAACCACTGATCTGTTCCCCATCACTAGTTTTGCCTTTTCCAGAATGTGATATAAATAGAATCACGCAGCATGTAACCTTTTGCAATTAGTCTCTCTCCCTTAGCACAATACATTTAAAATTCACCCAAGTTGTTGCGTGCATGAATAATTTGTTCCTTTTTCACTACTGAGTAACATTCTGACAAAATTGTTGATCCATTCACCCATTGAAGGACATTCATTCCCCCCCCCCACTCCCCCAGCTTTTGGTGATTATGAATAATGCTATCATGAATATTCATGTACAGATTTTTTTTGTGTGAACCTATGTTTTCATTTCTCTGGGATAAATGCCCAGTGGCGGGATAGCTTGGTCATTTGCTAAGACTGTGTTCACCTTTGTAAGAAACTGTCCAGTGGTTCCCAGAGTGGCTGGACCATTTTGCATTCTCGCCAGCAAAGCAGGACAGTTCCAGAGGCGCCACACCCTTGTCCACACTTGGCACCGTATACGCTTTTTAGCCACTGTGATAGGCATGTGATGGTATCTTACTGTGGTTTTAATTTGTATTTTCCTAATGATTCATGATGTTCAGGGTCTTTTCATGCGTTTACTTGGCATCCATGTATCTTCTCTGATGAAGTGGCTTTTGCTTATTTGTTATTGGGCTGTTATTTTCTTAGTGTTGAATTTTGAAAATTCTTTATATTTCTTGATGTAAGTCCTTTATTGGACATAGGATTTGTAAGTATTTTCTCCAAGTATGCAGCTGGTCTTTGCTTCTCATTCTATTTAGTATATTCCCACCAGAACGAAAGTTTTACATTTATGTCCCCCTTATTGATGGTTTAAAAAAATGGATTGTGGTTTTTGGTTGTCTTCTCTAAAGAGCCCTTTGCCTGATCTGAGATATGAAAGATTTTCTACTATAGTTTCCTCTAAGAGTTTTATAGTTTTACATTCATATCTGATCCATTTTGATTTAATAGGTAGAGATGGTATGAGAATTGGGTTGAGGTTCACTTTTAAAAAAAAATTATTTTAAAGTTTATTTATTTATTTTGAGAGAGAGAGAAATAACACAAGCTGGGGAGGGGCAGAGAGAAGGAGAGACAGAATCTCAAGCAGGCTCCGCACCATCAGCACAGAGCCTGATGCAGGGCTCGAACACACAAACTGAGATCATGACCTGAGCTGAGATCAAGAGTCAAATGTTTAACTGACAGTGCCACCCAGGAACCTCCACTTTTTTTTTTTTTTTTTTTTGCATATGGATGTCTAATTGTTCTAGGATTCTCTGTTGAAACCACTGTCCTTCCTTTGGTGAATCACCTTGGTCAAAAATCAGTTGATTCTATCTGGATGGGTCTATCTCTGGATTCTATGCTGTTCCATTGATCAATATGCTATCCATTTGCAAATACTACCCTGTCTTGATTAGTGTGGTGTGAATCCTCCTTGGATCCTCTTTTTCAAAATTGTTTTCACTATTTCTAGTTCCTTTGCCTTTGCATATAAATTTTTGAAGAAGCTTGTTGGGGCACCTGCGTGACTTGGTTAAGCATTTGACTTTTGGTTTTGGCTCAGGTCATGATCTCACGGTTTGTGAGTTCTAGCCCATGTTGGGCTCTGCTCTGACAGTGTGGAGCCTGCTTGGGAGAGTCTCTCTCTCCCTCTCTGCCTATCCCCCATGCATGTAGTCTCTCTCTGTCAAAATAAGTAAATAAACTAAAAAAAAAAACAATTCTAAGAAGAATAAGCTTGTTGACATCCATAAAGAATCCTGCTTGGATTTCAAGTGGGATTGCATTAACTGTAGTGAGTCTTCCAATTCATTCAATGTCTCTCCATTTATTTAGTTTTTCTTTGATTTCTTTCATCAACACTTTGTAATTTTCAGCATAAAGATCCTGTGCATATTTTGTTATATTTATGCCTAACGATCTCATTTAGAAGAGAGTACTGTAATTGAGGCTACTTGTGAAATTTCAGTTTCCAATTGTTTGTTGCTGGTGTACAGAAATACAACAAATATTTTTTATGTCGACCTTGTATCTTGTGATCTGCTAAGCTCGTTTATTAGTTCCAAGAGCTTCTTTTTTAAAATTTTTCTAATGTTTTTTGAGAGAGAGAGAGAGAGACAGAGACAGAGAGCAATCAGGGGAGGGGCAGAGAGAAAGGGAGACACAGAATCTGAAACAGGCTTCAGGCTCTGAGCTGTCAGCACTGAGCCCGACATGGGGCTTGAACTCATGAACCATGAGATCATGACCTAAGCCGAAGTCAGATGCTCAACTGACTGAACCACCCAGGTGCCCCTCCAAGAGCTTTTTAAAAATAGTTCCTTTGGATTTTTTAGGTAGACAATCATACCATTTATGAATATGGATAGTTTTATTTTTTCCTTTCCAACTTGAGTGACTTTAATTTCTTTTTCCTACTTTATTGCGCTTGCTAGAACTTCTAGTACAAATATTGAATAGGAATGCTCTCCCTGATTATCAGGAAAGCATTCAGTCTTTCACCATTAGGTATGATGTTGGCTGCAGGTTTTTGTAGATGCTCTTTATCAGTCATACCATACTCTCCACCCCCGATCCCTGGAGACCGCTGATCCATCACTACCATCACTACGGTTTTGCCTTTTCTAGAATGTCATGCAAATGGAAAAATACCTGCTGAGATTTATCTTTGGTTTCAGGTTAAAGGTGTTACTTTCTATTTCTGAGAGTTTCTTTCTATTTCCTTTCTACTTTGCTAAGAGTTTTTATTGCAAATGGATGTTGAAACTTATCAAATGCTGTTTCTGCAGCTATTGATAGGATCACATGATCATTCCTATTTAGTTGCTAATATGAGGGGATTTTATCCATTGATTTTAGTATGTTGAACCAGTCTTACATGGCCAGAAAGTTTTAGACATGATATCTCTTTCTTTCTACCATGTATTAAAGCTGTTTCAATGTATGTTATCTCCCTGTGAAGGTAGAGATTGCCTTTTATTCTATTCGCTCAGATGCATCTCATGTGCTTTGAATGCCCACAGAGAACCAGGCACTACTCCAGTTCACACACATAACCTTAATTTTCTCCAGTGCACCAGGAGGTAGATATCATTACGCCCATTTTACTATCAAGAAAACCAGCAGCAGGAGGTTAAGAGGTTCACCTTACTCACATGGAGATCTCCCAGCCCCCCATCCATTCCTCCTCCTGCTGTAACTGTAGCCACCAGGTCATCTGAGAACCAACACTGTGTTCAGCATGGTGATGGCACACAGCAGGAGGACCATAATTGCTGATTCAAACAGATGGTTATGCCTCCTTGCACACGCACCACTGGTAAAAAAAAAAAAAAAAAACCCTCTTGCTGGATTCCAACATAGCGTGGGCTTCCTTACATCTTATCCAAAGAAGTTTACCGGTAAACCCAACTTAAACAATCTAGCCTCAGGACAAGGGCATGGAGGTAGCAAGTTTTTACCCACTGGATTGCAACGGAAAGAGTAATTCCACTTAGACACATCATCATTTGTCTACAGTCTTTGCTAACAGGTGATTCTGAAGAAGGAAGATAGAAAATCTAGAGAGAAGGCTACGTGAATTGCAGAATGAGCAAACCCATGCAACTCCTGAGGCCAGACAGTGGCGAGTGCTGGAGGTGCTGTGGATCCCTAAGGACGAATCATTACAAATTAGCAATGTTTTGCTTCTCAACAGTGAGGTGAGTGTCACAGGTGTAGTGTAGCCAGAAGGCGCCCCCACCACCCCATCTCTGACATCTGGAATGAGGATTAGCAAACAGGTGAAAAAGTCTCTCGGGATATCCCTGTATACTAGCTGCATAGGTGTGTTTGGAAAAAGCTGTCAACCATGTTCAAATGCCTATCCTACAGCAGATCTCTTTCCATATTCTTCCCCACTAACCGAACTCAGTTTGGTTAGGGAGGACATTGAGATGCTACAGTTTCATGAAAGGTGGGTCCCCATCCTGACCCAGACTCAGATCCAGACCCAGACTGAGGGTTGAATCATGGCTGGTTCATTCTCTTTGGATGGGCAGGTGATAATTCAGGCTAAAGAGACAGAAGAGAAAGTTTGCAGGGAAGGGCTACCTCCCTGAATGAAGGGGTAAAGCCCCACCAGAAGAAAGCCTTTTCCTCCTATTCTTTCTTCCCTTCTGGTACAAAGACCAGGCTGGGGGTGGAGCTGTCATCTTGGGACCACAGAAATCCAAACATGAGATCCAGAGCCAACACACCAAAGACAGTGGGGCAGAGAGAGCCCCACCAATCGTGCCATTGTCAAGCAACTGAGTCAACTCTCCAGAGGTCTGGTCATGTGAAAAGAACACATTTCTATTTGTTTAAGGCATCATGAGTCAGATTTTTCTGTCACTTGCCACCAAAGCATTCCACTTTTACTCACAGAGCCGGCTTCATCGCAGCCACTGCTCCCTGAGAGGCTCCGTGTGGTTCCTGCCCTGAGCGTGGAGGCACCAGCCAAACGATGCCCCCTTCCCAGACACAAACCACAGGTGACATTTACTGAGCACCTGGGATATGCCAGGGCAGTGCTAAGTGCTGTGTACACCTTAACTCCTTTAGTCCCGTGAAAAATAAACCACAGGCTCCAAATGGCATTAATGCCTAATCCAATTACAGTTGCAACTTGCCCCAGAAATACAGTCTTAACTGGCCAGTCAGGAATTGACTGATCAGTGCCAATGAATCTGCCACAAGGGGGGCCTCTCCATTCCCCCCAAAGGAAGATGAGGTCATCAGCATGATAAGACCCCTTAAGGGAAAACAACCTAGCCTTGATAATCTTTTTCTTTTGCTAAAAACATTCTTGCCCCCCCCCCAATAAAAATGTTCTACTTTGTACATTGGGGCTCCCCTCTCATTGACGGATGGGATGCTGCCTGATTCATGAATCATTCAATAAAGCCAATTAGACCTTTCAAATTTACTCAGTTGGATTTCTGTTCTTTGACAGCCTTCACGTGAGGTAGGTGCGTGTTATCCCCATTTCACAGATGGGGAAATTGAAGCAGAAAAGGTTAATTAATTTACCTCATTATGTCATTAAGCTGTACTGTCTTGCTGTCTCCCTTGTCTCTCCAAAAATAAAAGGGGGGGGGGAGAACTAATACATACCCACATATACTCAAAGTAGAAATTTCAGGAGAGAACCGAGGAAAATAACCGTGAAAGGAATACTCGGTAGTCTTCCCTGAGTCTTAAGCTCAAAAGGTCTCATTGAGTAGCAGATAAAATTAATAATAATAAAAAAAGCGACCTAACTTGATATTTGGGGGAATTTATTGACATTTGCTTTATATCTTTCTTTATACAATATATTTTTATAGGTGACCATAATTTTATTTTATTGTTTTAAATTTGTTTAATGTTTATTTATTTATTGAGAGACAGAGAGACAGAGCACAAGCAGGGGAGGGATGGAGAGAGAGGGAGACACAGAATCTGAAACAGGCTCTAGGGTCTGAGTTGTTAGCACAGAGCCTGATGCGGTGGCTCAAACTCACAAAATGTGAGATCATGACCTGAGCCGAAGTTGGACACTTAACTGACTGAGCCACTCAGGAGCCCCAGGTGACCATATTTTTAAGTCACGATATATTGTAGTTCCCCAAACAGAAGGTACATACACTGACCATTAGGCTATACAGCCAGAATAAATAATAAAAGTTTAATGTAAAAATAACTCAGAAAAAAATTTAAAGACTCCTATTTTTCTAAATGCTTAGATCCAAAAGAAATTAAAAGATTCAATTGCAGGGAAATAGAACACATATATTTTTGGAAAACCTAACCAAGAATAAATACAGCAAAATCACTATACTTAGCAGCACAGATTAGAGGTCTGAGAGACTAGAAAACACTGTATGTGAATATTACATGAAACTCAAACACTTCTTTGGAAAGAAAAACAGAATTATTAGAATTGACTAGTCCTGGGTTCAACTGGTGTTTTAATAAGCATGTTCCTTGAGCCATTGAAAGAACAATTTTTACTTACCATAAACTTTTTCACATCTTAAGAAATTTAGCAAGCCTCCCCGTTCTTTTTTCTAAGAAGCTATTATCATCCTTCATATTTTGGGTAGATATTTATCAAGTGTCTGCCATGTCAAAGACACTTGGGCAGGCACTGAGTTCTTAATAGCAAACTAAAGACAGACACTTACCATGATGGCACCCAAAATCTATGGGGGGACAGGAATAAACCAAAAATCACATCAATAATTAGTTACAATACCCCTCTCCCAAGACCCCAGCACTAGCAATAGTTACAATAGAGGTTATTGCTATAAAGAAAGTTCAAAGTATTGTGAAGGAGAATAACCAGAAGAAACTTAAATTACTATATATAGGTTGGTGATTTAGGCAAGACTTCCGGAAAGATGAGTACATTTAGCTGGGTAAAACAGAACAAGAAGAGATCTGGAAGGTAGCAGGAAGAGAATGTGCAAAGGTCCTGGGGCAGTAAAGGGCTTCATGGGTCAGAGGAGAGCTTCCCAGCCTATGTGCAATGAAAGAGTTTCGGGGTCATTTCTAGTTGAGAATAAGTAATATGAAAAATGCTGTAGGCCAGTGTGGCTGGAGCAGAGCAGGAAATGAGGAGCAAGTACATTCAGGGTCTAGTGGGCGATGTTAGGAATTCTGATAAGAAATCAGGACAGGGTTTTAAACTTGAGAGCATGGTGATCTAATTGTGCGTTTAAAAAGTTCACTATGGGGGCGCCTGGGTGGCTTGGTCGGTTAAGCGTCCAACTTCAGCTCAGGTCATGATCTCACGGTCCATGGGTTTGAGCCCCGCGTCGGGCTCTGTGCTGACAGCTCAGAGCCTGGAGCCTGTTTCGGATTCTGTGTCTCCCTCTCTCTGTGACCCTCCCCCGTTCATGCTCTGTCTCTCTCTGTCTCAAAAATAAATAAACGCTAAAAAAAAAAAAAAATTAAAAAAAAAATAAAAAGATCACTATGTCACATCAAACCTTCTCAGACTCTTCGAAAATATAAAAGAGGAGGGAACACTTACTTCATTCTATGAGAGCAACATTACTCTGATACCAAAGCCAGACAAAAACATTACAACAAAATAAGCCGATAACCTTGACGAATATAGATGCAGAAATCCTCTACAAAATACTAGTGACCTGAATCCAGTAGAATATTAAAAGGATTAAACATCACAACCAAACTGGATTTGTACCAGAAATGGAAGGTTGGTAGCATCTATGAAAAACCCACAGCTAACATCATCCTCAATGGTGAAAGCCAGAAAGCTTTCCACCAAAGATCAGCACCAAGACAAGAATGCCTGCTTTTGCCACTTCTATTCAACATAGTACTAGCAGTTCTAGCCAGAATAATTAGGCAAGAAAAATAAATAAAGACATCAAAACTAGAAAAGAAGAAGTAAAATTATTTCTATTCATAGACGGCATTGTCTTATACATAAAAAAATCCTGATAGACCCACAAAAAAACCTGCTAGGGGTGATAAATTTAGCAGTTGCAGGACACAAGATCAATACAGAAAATCAGTTGCATTTTTATACACTAACAATGAAAAATCCAAAGAGGAAATTAAGAAAAAAAAATCCCATTTACAATAGCATCAAAAAGAATAAGGTACTTAGGAATAAATTTAGCCAGAGAAATGCAAGTCTTATACACTGAAAACTATAAAATATTGTTAAAAGATATCAAGAAAACCTAAACAAATGAAAAAACATCCCATGTTCATGGATTGGAAAACTCAATATTGTTACGACAACAATACTCCCCCCAAAGTGATCTATGGATTCAATGGAATCCCTCTCAAAACCCCAATGGCCTTTTTTACATATGGAAACTATGGTCCTAAAATTCATATGAGATTGCAAAAGACCTGAGCAAGCCAAAAAGTCTTGAGAAATGAATAACCAACTTAGAGGACTCATACTACCCAGTTCCAAAATTTACTACAAGCTACAATAATCAAGCAGTATGCAACTGCCATAAAGATAGTCACACAAGGGGCACCTGGGTGGCTCAGTCGGTTAAGCGTCCGACTTCAGCCAGGTCATGATCTCGCGGTCTGTGAGTTCGAGCCCCGCGTCAGGCTCTGGGCTGATGGCTCAGAGCCTGGAGCCTGCTTCTGATTCTGTGTCTCCCTCTCTCTCTGCCCCTCCCCCGTTCATGCTCTGTCTCTCTCTGTCTCAAAAATAAATAATAAACGTTAAAAAAATTTTTTTTAATTTAGAAAAAAAAAAGATAGTCACAAAAATCAATGCAATAGAACTGAAAGTTCATAATAAACCCATACATCTATGGTTAATTCATTTTCAACAAGGGTGCCAAGACCACTTAATGGAGAAAGAGTAGTCTCTTCAATAAATGGTAGTGGGAGAACTGGATGACCACATGCAAACTCTTACCTCATACTATACACAAAAATTAACTCAAAATGGTTGAAAGACCTAAATTTAAGAGCCAAATTTGGCTGTTTTCTTAGAAGCATTGGCAAAAACATAGAATAAACTGGAACTCTTACCCATGCTGGTGGGAATGTAAAATCGTTCAGTCACTTTGGAAAACAGTTTGGCAGTTCCTCAGCAAGGTAAATATGGAATTATTATGATTCAGCAACTCCATTTGTCCATCGGAAACGGGCCCATCATTTGAAAACAGATATTCAAACAAATAATCACATACACACAAATGCTCAGAGCAGCTCTATTCATAATAGCCAAAAAGTAGAATTAACCCAAATGTCCACCGAAGGATGAATGGATAAACAAACTGTGGTATATTCATACAATGGAATATTGTTCAGCCGCAAAAGGAATGAAGTTTTGAGAATGCTACAACATAAATTAACCTTGCAAACATTGTGCTAAATAAAATAAGCCAGAGACAGGAGGCCATATATTGTATGATTTTATTTATATGAAATATCTAAATCTGGCAAATGCATCGGGACAGAAAGTAGATACATTAGTGGTTGCCAGTGGCTGAAGGTGGTGGAGAATGGGAAGTGACTGCTTAATAGGCATGGGAGTCCTATTTGGGGCAATAAAAAAGTTCTAGAACTAGATAATAGCAATGGTTGCACACTACTGAGAAGGTACTCAATCCCACCCAATCATATGCTTTACAGCAGTTACAATGGTACATTTTACGTGTTGTGTATTTTACCTCATTAATAGGAAAAAAATGCAAACAAAAAGCTCAACTAATCAAGCAACTTAACACTGTTTTTTTTTAAATTGACTGCAAAAGTTAATAAACAGACACCTTATGCAAAAAAAAAAAAATTAACTTAGCTGTTATAAGGACAGTGGGTATAGTAGAAGCCATAGCAGAGGTGGGCAGCCACGGGAAGCAGAGGAGAAAGGAAGGGAGCTATTGGATTTGTGAGATGCTGAGAGGTAGGAAAATGATTCTAGACTCTGGCAAGATAACTGGGGAGGGAGGAAGACATGTGGGTACATCATCACCAATTCAGTTCCGATTCCCAAACTTAGGAAGGCAGGTACCTCATGTCTTAAATAAAACATTAGCAAATCCAGTTATAACACAGACTAAAATAACACTGCACAATGTCCAAGTAGTATTTATTCTAGAATTGTAAGGTTGGCTCAGTATTACAAAACTTGTTAACAGGACTCAAAACATTAACAGCCAAACGCGTTCATGTCACAATCCTTCCCTTTTCCACTGGTATGAAATATTTCACTCTAATGAAATGCTGTACCAAATTACTTTATATGCTTGGATCTGTTTCAGAAATTTCTGTTGTTTCACTGATTTGACAGTCTCATACTGGCAACACGTGTTTTTCATTTTCACGACCATGACTTTATATTCTAATATCTGATAGCCTAAGTCCATCTCCTTTGAACTTTATCTTTCTAAAATTTTCTTGGCTGTTTTTAATGTGTGGCTTGTCTCACATGAAATTTAGTATCATTTGGTTGAATTCCCCACATGTCTCATCACAATTTATTTTTTAGAGACAGAGAGAGAGAGAGAGAGAGTGACAGCGCACGCATGCATGAGTTGGGGGGAGGGACAGAGAGAGAGGGAAAGATGATTTTAAGCAGGTTCCACACTCATCACAAAGCCCGACCTGGGGCTCAATCCCATGACCTTGGGATCATGATCTGAGCCGAAACCAAGAGTCAGATGCTCAATCAACTGAGCCACTGAGGTGCCCCTTGATTTTGATGAAAATTGTACAAAATTCATAAATTGATTTGAAAAGAGTTGGCATCTAAAACGGGCAGCCAGCTATCTCTATGACATCACCATTTTGAATGATCATTAGCTATTTGGGGGGAAAAAGTGGATTAAAACCTACACTTACGACTGGCAAGATGAAGGAGAGGGAGTCTAAAGAGTTATGTATAGACAATTAAACCTTATAAATACTAAAAGAGAATATTTGTGATGCTCGGAGTATGAAAGATCTCACCAAGGTATGACACCAAAGACAGGGGCCATGAAGGAGAAGATTTAGAATCAAAAAATTAAAATGAAAACACCAAACCAGAATAAATTGAGAAAGATTTTGTAATATGGTAAACAGTTTAAATATCTACTGGAAAAGAGAAAAAAAAGTAACAGAACAATTCACAAAGAAAGAAATACAACTGTACAATAAGCATATGAAAACATCTTTCATTTATTACATGAACCCAAACAAGTTAACAATTGCTAAATGAGGGGCACCTGGGTGGCTCAGTTGGTTAAGCGTCTGACTTCGGCTCAGGTCACGATCTCGCGATTTGTGGGTTCAAGCTCCACGTCAGGCTCTGTGTTGACAGCTCAGAGCCAGGAGCCTGCTTTGGATTCTGTGTCTCCCTCTCTCTCTGCCCCTCCCCCACTCGCACTCTGTCTCTCTCTCTCTAAAAAATGAATAAACATTAAAAAATATTTTTTAAAAAATGAATTACTAAATGAGACAGTAATAAGATAGTTTTTTTTACCTGAAACTTCCCCAATATATATCTTTCTTTTTTGAGAGAGAGAGAGAGAGAGAGAGAACACGAGTGGGGAAGGAGAAGACAGAAAGAGAAATTACTAAGCAGACTCTACACTCAGTGCAGAGCCCAATGTGGGGCTCGATCTCACAACCCTGGGACCATGACCCAAGCTGAAATCTAGAGTCAGATGCTCAACTGACTGAACCACCCAGGCGCCCCCAATATATATCTTTTTTAACATTTTAACAAATACCCAGTGTAGAAGACCCAGGTCAGAGGGTGTTCTTACACACAGGAGTCTTAACATTGCAAAGAGGTAGTTACAAATATGGTCATCCAATATTATTTAAGATAGCAGAAAACTGAAAAGAATCCAAATTTCCAAAATTGGGGAATTTTATGAGAAGGTATGTAATGTCCTAAAAAAGATGTTCATATACGTGAAAAATATTTTTATTCCATTTTTAAAAAGCAACTAAAGAGAAAAAGGAAAAGAAGGAAAGAAAAAAAGGAATTATACACACACACACACACACACACACACACACACACATATATTTAATATTTATTTATTTTTGAGAGAGAGAGAAAATGTGAGCAGGGGAGGGGCAGAGAGAGGGACACAGAATCCAAAGCAGGCTCCAGGCTCTGAGTTGTCAGCACAGAGCCTGACTTGGGGCTCGAACTCAAGAACCACAAGATCATGACCTAAGCCGAAGTCAGATGTTCAACTGACTGAATCACCCAGGCACTCCTATATGCACATATTTTTAAAACTTCAGATAGGATACATACCAAAATATTACCAGTGTTTATGGCACAAGGGCAAGATATAGTAATCTTACTTTCTTCTGGCTTCTCTAAATTTTATACAAGGATGTATTACTTTTTCCAATAAGAATAAACAATTTTTTCTCATGTAATCATTTTCACCTTTACAAAGCAGGAAAAAATTTAGAAAAGAGCATGAAGTCATGACTGTCATAAGTATGAAAGTAGTAGCTTTCAAACATTGGCTGAAGCATTATAGATCAGTATGCAACTTCTGAACATCAATTTTGCAACATATTAAAGACTATTAAACTTCATTTCCTTTGACTTTGTGAATCTATCCCAGAGAAATAGTTCAAAATACTGAAAAAGTTATGCACGTGAAAAAGAAAATGTTTACTCAAATGCTCTTTGCAAAGGTGAAAAATTAGAAGCCAACCATAGTATCCTACATGAGAAGAGTGATAAAATAAAAATGATTATATCTACTGAACAACTAGACAGAATTTTTAGGTAAAGGCTCCTCAACGCATTGAGAGAAAACCAAGATAAAAGGCTGTTTATCAATTATAATTATCATTATGAGAATAATTATGCTTATGATTGAAAATACCATAGCACACCTTGGTGGCTCAGTCGGTTGAGCGTCCGACTCTTGATTTCAGCTCAGGTCATGATTCCCAGGGTCGTGGAATCAAGCCCTGCATTGAGCTCCACACTGAACGTGGAGCCAGCTTAAGATTCTCTCTCTCCATCTGCCCCTCTCCCGTGCTTGTGCTCTCTTTCTCTCCCTACCCCCCTCCCCGCCAAAAAGATCAAAAATATAAGAAAGACATGTATGAAAATTACTGATGGCTGTTAGGATATAAAATTGCACATGACTATTTCTTCCTTTTTTCTCTATTCCAAATGTAGCTATATTACTTTTATTCTCCCAAAAAATTATACGTGGAAGAGAAAAAGAAGAGGTAAGTTGGGTGGCAACATGGAGAATATGATGAAAGGGGGACAAAGGGTCTGAAGTGAGGCTGGAGAATGCTGGTTCTCCTGGTGAGGACCTTGGAACATGGGGCTGACCAGGTTTGAGCGCTAACCCAGGTTTCCAGTTGGGGCAATGAACTGGGTGGCGCCTCAACCTGGGATGAGGACAGTTTGTATGGCTTGTCAATAATAAACTAGATGAGGAAATGGCAGACTCTCAGGACACACAGTGATTCCCTGATAGCGACTGGCTGTGTGTCTTGTGGCCAAGGCTCCCCCTCATAGGAGGTTTCTGGCTCAGAGCTGCAATAGACCCAACAGCATTGACTCTTTCTTTCAAGCTTAGTGAATAAAACCGTTTTACATGCTTGAATGCTAAAAGCACTCTTTTTTTCCCCCCTTGAAATGAAGGCATTAAAAATAATGCTCATTAAAGTGAACTCAGACAGGATAATTAAAGGCACAACTGTCCTGCCCTAAACACAGCTTTCAAACTCGAAAGATGCCGCAACCCCCCCACCCCACCCCCATCTTTTTACTTACTATTTTTCCTAATTAGAGAAGTGGCCTGAGAGACAGGGAGGCTTTTGTTGTCTGGTCTTAATAAGCTGCTAAAAAGATTTATACATAAAGCATCCTCCTCCACATCCTGAGACAAAAACATTGGCACGCGATCACATCCAGCACTGTTCAGCAAGGGATGTGAACTGAACTTTGTTGATTATGTCCCAATGATCCCTTCACTGGAATCAGTCTACAGGCCATCAATCAACATTTATGGGCACATACTGTATACCTGGCACTGTCCAGGCACTGAGATGGTAGGCAAAAATTTCAAGGTTTGATGTCTCCCAGGAGTGTCCACTTCACTTCAGCAAATACCAAGATATCGGAGTCCAGGTTATACCTCATCACCTTACATTAAGACGCACTCACCAGCAAGTGCCAGAGAATGAGCAATGCTGATCTGGGTATGGCAATCATACACCTTCACAGCCCTACAGTGAAATAAGGTACAACATCAGATTCTGAGCCCTCCCATGCCTCCCACCTCACCACCAAAATGGGTCCCAACCAGGCCCAGGTATGTGTCCATCAGTGGTACATGGCAAGTGTCAATTTCATAAAATATGTATGGCTCCTACTGCTAGTGGTCCCAGCATTCATTTTTCCCTTCTTCTACATGAAGAAAAATTTTAGAAGGGCATAAACACTACATTTCCCAGGTTCCTTTGCAGTTAGCTGTGTCCATAGAACTAGTTTATGGCCGAAGGCACACGAGTAGAAGTGATGTGATCAGCTTCCTGGGCATGATCTTAAGGGCAAAGTGCATCTCCCCCCGTTCCCACACACACCTCCCTCTTCCCTTTCTTGTTTCCCATGGGCTGAGTGAAAATGCCATGGCAAGAGCTGGAGTAGCCATTGGGGCCATGAGATGATGGAAAACACATTTCTGTCTTGTTTATCTACAGTATTTAGGGGTCTAAGTAACAGCAGCCTAATCTGTATCGTAACACGTTAAGGATGGTTTAAATTAATAGATATATTAATAATAATAGCCATCATGTATTCCCAGGTGTCAGGCAACATGCTAGGTGATCTCAATATACATGATCTTGTTTGATTCCTCACAAAAGCCCTGTTAATTAGTTATCATCAGTCCTATTTTATAGACTGGGAAGCTGAGGCCCAGGGAGGTGGGCAACATTACAACGAATTGGTGACAGAGCCAGGACTTGAACTCATCTTTGAACTCAGTTTAGGACTCTTCCCATTACCTTGAGCTGGGTCCTTACTCTAAGTTAGGTATTTTTCCTTTCTACCAAATTATTTTTGAGGACATACTATTTCTAAAATCAAAGTTAATTCTGAGCACAAATAACATAAGGATCTCAATCCTGGCAGAACTCAGTTCTCAACTTCTATTACATGACTTTGCTTTGAAATCAAGGCTTTGTTGTTGTTATTGTTGTTGTTGTTAAAAAGGGAGAAAAGGGAAAACTTTAAATCTATTGGACAACTATTTACATTTTAAGAATTGGTATTTTCAAGAATAATCCCCCAAAGGAGAAAGGTAAGATCACTTCATTCCCCATTTTTCTTCTTAATCGGTAACATTCTTATCCTATTTTCCTTCACCACCTCAATTTTACACCAAAACACTTTGATCTTTGGGATAATTGTTTACCTAGGAATTCCAAGACAATCATAAACAATGAAAGAATTCAGTAATATGGCAACATAAAAAATGAATATAGAAATCAGTAGCTTTCCTATATAAAAACAACCAAGTTATAAGATATAATGGAAGAAAAATCCTATTTCTAGTATATTGTATTCTATCCTACCCTATTCTAAAATAAGATACATAGGAATAAATGTATTGAGATATTTATAATATCTGCATGAAGAAAATGATTAAGTCTTCTAAGAGATGCCAAAGAAGGTCTGAACCACTGGAGAAGTAGGGCATGTGGGACAGGAAAACAACATCATAAAGGTGTCAATTCTTCCTATATTACTCTTGAAAGTTAATGCAATGCACACACACACACACACACACACAAATACCAACAGGATGTTTCTTTGAACTAGACAAACATATTCCCAAGCTCATATGGGAAGCTAAACATGTAAGACCAAACAAGGAAATTTTTAAAAGAAGACTAACAAGGTAGGAACAGCCCCATCACATATTAAAACAAACTATAAAGTCTTGGTAATTAAGCAGCACTGACACGTGAAAGATCAATGGGACACAAAAAAAAGTTGAAAAAGAAAACAGATGAAACTACGTACAAGAATTCAATTTATGAGAAAGGTGACATCTCAAAACAATGTGGAAAGGGTGTATACAATAGTTGGAACTAAACAACCATATTTAAAAAAAGTTGGATTCACATCTCATACTTTGTACAAGATAAATTCCAAATAGATGAAAGACGGAAAGGTAAACATGAGACTGTAAAATGGTCTAAGAGAAACCAAGGAAAAATTATTTTAGAAACTTGGAATGGCGAGACTTTTTAAAAAGTTTTTATTTATTTAAGTAATCTCTGCACCCAATGTGGGCTCAAACTCACAATCCCGAGATCAAGAGTCTCATGCTCCTCCGACTGAGGCAGCCAGCTGCCCCCAATGAGGCTCTTTCTAACCCAGTAGCCCTAAAAGACTCATAAAATGGACCATACAAAAAGTAAGAATGTCTATATATCTAAAAACGACCACTAGCAGATTCAAGAGAGTAACGATACACAGGGAAGAAATACATAACATTCAACTCATTTTACAAAGAGTTTCCTGGGGCGCCTGGGTGGCGCAGTCGGTTAAGCGTCGGACTTCAGCCAGGTCACGATCTCGCGGTCCGTGAGTTCGAGCCCCGCGTCGGGCTCTGGGCTGATGGCTCAGAGCCTGGAGCCTGTTTCCGATTCTGTGTCTCCCTCTCTCTCTGCCTCTCACCCATTCATGCTCTGTCTCTCTCTGTCCCAAAAATAAATAAATGTTGGAAAAAAAATTTTTTTTAAAAAAACAAAGAGTTTCCTTCCCTCATACACAAAAAACTCCTACTCATTGTTAGGGAACAGCCCAACAACCTAATAGAAACAAAAGCAAAATGATGACACAATTTACAGAAGAGGAAAAGATACCCAAGAACACTCATAACAAGAGTGTTGCAAGTGAAGACTTCTCTGAGAGAGCATTTTTTTTTTACTCACTAGCATGGCCTGGATCCAATACCTGATAACACACAGAGGTGGGGGTAAAACCAGGAGTGTAAAACGGTGCACTTTGATAATAGGCAATTTGTCAATGTCTGACAACAATAACAACGCGGGTATCCTTTGACCCACGATGTCCACTAGGAATTGATTAGGTGGATGTCTACGTATTGGAAATTACGGATTCATAAACTTTTCCCCCTGGTATTGTTTATAATGGCAAGAGGTAGACATAACCTAAATGTTCACGAGGAGGGCTGGCTAAAGACACCAGGACACGTCCGTGCAAAGGAATACTGTACAGCAAGAGAAATGAATGAGGAAGTGCTTCATACAGTGATAGGGAAATATCTCCAAAATGTATTGTTAAGTGAAGGAAATAAGCACACAGCAGTGTGTTCTGTGTGTTTGTGGGTCGTAAGAAAGTGGGGAAAAGAGATACAGAAGTCCCCGTTATCTGTGGGAAATACATTCCAAGACCCCCCCATGGATGCCTGAAACTGCAAATAACACTGAATTCTATGTAGTGTGTTTTTTTCCTGTACATACACAGTTATAATAAAGTTTAATTTATAAATCAGGCACAGTAAGAGATTAACAATAACTACCAATAAAAAAGGGAACAATTCCAACAACACAATGCAGAAAATCTTATGTGAATGTAGTTTTTTCTCTTTCTCAAAATATCTTCTTGTACCATACCCAGCCTCCTCATGACGATGTCAGGCGATGAAACGCCTGCGAGATGGGATGGGGTGTAGGACACAGGCCTTGTGACGTAGCATTTGGCTATTACTACTCTGATGCCGTTATCAGGAGGGTCACCTGCTTTCAGATCGCGGGAGACCACAGACAACTGAAGCCATGGAAAACACAACTGCAGATAAGAGGAGGGATGACTGTATATACACAAGTATATATTACATGCATTTTTTAAAAAACTCTGGTTGTAAATGGAATAATATGTTATTATATATAACACATATTTTTAAAAACCTCTGGTTGCATATTGAATTATATATATGTATGTATGTATACATACACATGTACATATATGTATATATAATATATCTTCTGTGAAGAAGATAACTGGGCATCTGGAAAACCATATACACAGCACACCCTATATACACCAACATTTTTCAACCATGTGAGTATGTCACCCATTACATTTTTTATCAGCCATTGAAAAAACAAACGTATTGGATCCCTTTTCTTCTTCTCTCCCTGACCCACTCATTTCCCAGGTACTTCCTGTGTATATGGTGCTCATATAAGTGCTCTGAGGGATTGGGGTGTGGATTTGGAATTTTGTCCCATTCTGTTTAAGGGCGACAAGCACCCCAAGCTTCATTGAGACGTGGAATCTTCTCCTTAATTAAAAAAGTTTCAACTTCAGGGGGTTGCGTGGATGGCTCAGCTGGTAGCAAGTGTGACTCTTGATTTCAGAGTCATGATGTTCAAGTCCCACGTTGGGAGTGGAGCCTACTTAAAATTTAAAAAAAAAAATTTTTTTTAAGTTTAAAATCTGACAGAATCCCAGAGCTCACAGTTAAGATTTTTTGTTTTGTTTTGTTTTAAAGAAGTGATGCTAGACTTTCCTTTTTCTTTTTAAGTAGGCTCCACACCCAACATGGGGCTTGAACTCACGGGCCTGAGATTAAGAGTCACATGCTCTATTGGCTAAGCCATCCAGCCATCCCAGAGATACTTGGATTCTTTTTTTTTTTTTTAATTTTTTAATGTTTACTTATTTTTAAGAGAGATAGAGAGAGGGAGAGAGAGCATGAGTGGGGGACAGGCAGAGAGAGAGGGGGACACAGAACCTGAAGTAGACTCCAGGCTCTGAGCTGTCAGCACAGACCCCAATGTGGGCTTGAACCTTCAAACCATGAGATCATGACCTGCGCCGAAGTTGGATGCTCAACTGACAGAGCCACCCAGGCGCCCCGATATACTAGGATTCTTGAGACTAGTCACCTGTTTAGTAACGTGTGGCCAGTCCATTTGTTCAATCAACCAACTTGCCATGATGAAGATAAAGGCAAAGATGACGATGATGGATGTTATTCCCATTTTACAGATGACAAAACTGAGGCACGGTGAGGCCAAATGATTTGCTGACATCCACCCACTCTCTGTCTAGAAGTGGCAGAGTAAGGATTCAAACCCCGGCAGTCTGTTTGCTTCTCATCACGATTCCATATGAACTCTCAAAACCTCTTCAAAGCCATGTCTGTGCCAGACTAGAGACAATCCAAATAGAAGAAAAAATCCTCCTCCAGCTTCTGGGAGCTTCCGTTCAGGAGCCAGGGTTTGTTTAGGTATCGTGGGCAGGCAGTTAGAGATTACAATAAAACCATTTCAGAGAGTTCAGATATGTCACTCTCAGAACAGAGAGACATTTATCTCTGTCTTTGCAAACCGTTCCCTCTCCATACGGTGTGGCACAATAATTATTACATACAAACACAGCATTTGGCTCGTTAAGTCACAGCCCTGAAAAGCGATCACAGATGAAGTTGACGGGACTTCCTTTCAATGTGCGGCCCACTCACCCCCAGTCCCTCCGCAAGTACTAGGTTAACAGATCCAGGCAATGTTTGAGAGAGTCACGGACACGCAGTAATAAAGCTCATGACAGTCCTTCACTGAAGCCAGTTTCTAAATTTCAAAGCCCATACAAAGCAGAGATCAAAAAGTGCACAAACAGCCACTTTCTTTATAGTTATCAAATGGACTAACAGCCTAGGCCTGCATGCTGTCAGCCGAAAAGAATGTGTCCAGGAGTAGGATCCCCACAGCCCCCAAGCGATGACAGACGGGCAGGGGTCCCTCTGGCTCAGCAGGGTGTAGCCAAAAAGGAGAAGCCTGCAGTTGTTGGGCAGGGCATTAGATGTGTATGGGCCTCAGTTTCCTTGTCTGTGAAATGGGGAGAGTAATACCTTTTTTTTAAAAAAAAAATTTTTTTTTAATGTTTATTTACTTTTGAGAGAGACAGAGACAGAGTGTGAGTGGGGGAGGGGCAGAGAGAAAGGGAGACAGAATCCGGAACAGGTTCCAGGCTCCAAGCCGCCAGCACAGAGCCCGACGCAGGGCTCAAACTCACAAACCTCGAGCTCAAGACCTGAGCGGCAGTCGGACGCTCAACCCACTGAGCCATCCAGGCGCCCCAGAGTAGTACCCTTTTTTGCAAAATTGTGAGGCTCAGGTGAGCAAACCTGTTAAGGATTCAGGAGCCTGGCTCCCAGCTAGAGGCTCAGCACTGAGGCCTTTCCTTTCTTCTCTCCGGTTCACATGATCACCATAGGCCCCTGGAGACCACAGGCCCTTGAGTCTGTGAGCGAAGGCATTCCTACCTAAGTGGGTAAAGGTCTGCGCTTCACACGGCTTCACAGGAACTGACAGGAGTTTCCAGGGCGGCCACACATTAACAAAGTACCGCAAACTGGTGGCTTTAAGCAACAGAAATCTATTCTCTCCCACTTCTGGAGGCCAGAAGCCTGAAATCGGGGTGTCAGCAGGGCCGCACTCCCCCTGAGACTCCGCTACATTCCATCCTTGCTTTGGGGGGTGGCCAGCAATCCCGGTTCCTTGGCTTACAGCTGTGACATTCCAGTTTCTGCTTCTGTTGTCAGGATGGTCACAGGGCACGCTCCCTGTGTGTCTGTCTTCACATATTTTCCCTCTTATAAGGGTACCAGTCATACGACACGAGGGCCCACTCTGCTCCAGTATGACCTCATCTTAACAACATTGGCAATGACCTTGCTTCCAAATAAAGTCACATTCTGAAGCGCTGGCAGGAAGGACTCCCACAGATCTTGTTGGGGGATACAGTTCAACACCGACCAAGGCTTTACTGAGCCTGGTAATGCAAGGTGACAAAGGAGACGTCAGGCCCTGCCCTAGACCTCTTCTGCTGGGTCTCTTCAGGGACAGGAGGTGCTGGCCCTGAATGACCGTGGGAGGGTCAGCCCCCACTCTGGCAGACACAACAGGGTGTGAATCCCAGGGCCGCCACATACACCCACCCTGTGTGACCAGGGCAAGCTACTCAGTGATGTGCTTCTTGGTTCCTCCTACATAAAATAGCAGCCCCTCACCACCTGGGTAAAACACCAGCACGCACAGGTGCACAAAGCATGGGGTGCATTTTTCTTCTCAAGTCACAGAAGCACAGAACCTGGATCCCATGACAGTGAAAAGCTCCACCTTCTACCCGGTTGACCAAACAGGAGACTAAGGGGTCATCCCAGATTCCCATCTGCTCCACTCTCCACACGCAAGCGTGACGTCATCCTGTCCTTACCATCCCTTCACCATGCTTCCATGCCATTCCAGCCACGCCCCACTGGCTGGCAGGGACCCCAGCATCCTTCTCCTGCACAGCAGCAGCATCTCCTGGCCCCTGTTCCATGTGGCCATCAGGTCGGAGGAACCACGGGAAACAGACCTCAACATACCACGCTTCGCGTGAAACTTGCCTTGGTGCTTACACGCTCCCATTGGAGGAAGTCCCAACTCCATTTAGAGCCATCCCAATCAGGCCACCTGGGTGGCTTGATGGGTTAAGCCTCTGACTCTTGATTTCAGCTCAGGTCATGATCTCATGGTTGGTGAGATCGAGCCCCATGTCAGGCTCTGCACTGACTACATAGAGCCTGCTTGGGATTCTCTCTCTCCTCTCTCACTCTGCCCCTCCCCCCCACACACACCCCCACGCACGCAATAAATAAATAAACATTAAATAAATAAAGTCATGCCAATCAATATATCATTGGTTTAACTTGACAAAATAATTCCCATGTATATTTAGACAATAAACATACAAGAACAGCGATGGCATTCTTGAAAAGGAAATGTAACCAGAAAGTGACTTGAATTGTTAAGGAGTATTACATAACCACATGAATTTAAACAAATTGGCATTGGTACAGATTTGAAAAAACAAAGATGCTCGTGAACTAAACTATATAATACAGGAGAAAACAGATCGTGTTGGCTTAACTAGTTATTTGGAAGACCTTCAAGTCAGATTTTCTCGTTGCTCCATATATCCCAACAAATAAATTACAGATTTAAAGAAGTTAAACACATAAATGAAGCCCTCACTGCTTTCCCTAAGCTTTTATAATTCTGTAGCAAACACGTATTCCTTTTGTACTAAGAGGGAATGAATAATAAAGGTGGAAAAAATAAATGAAGCCTTATACAAACTAGAAGGAAGGACAGAGAGGTAAACATTCAACCGATATCAGCTGTGACTTTCTAAACATGAAAACAATGAAACAAACAGATCAACAAATATGCTGCACTTAAAATTTTCAAATTATATACATTAAAAAAACATAAATATCCAAAGGCAAATGAAAAAATGAGGAAAACATTTGCAACAAACATAAAGGATCACCATCCTTAAGATATTAAAAAGATCTTGCAGATCAGTAAGAAAAACACTAGAACTCTCTGATTCCTCATCCCAAAGACAATTCTAAATAGACCTAAAACTGTCTAAGGGTACCTGGGTGGCTCAGTCAGTTAAGCGTCTGATTTGGGCTCAGGTCATGATCTCACGGTGGTTCGTGCGTTTGAGCCCCGCATCAGGCTCCATGTTGACAGCTGGGAGCCTGGAGCCTGCTTCTGATTCTGTGTCTCCCTCTCTCTCTGCCCCTCCCCACTCACGCTCTGTCTCTCTCTCAAGAATAAATAAACATTTGGGGCGCCTGGGTGGCTCAGTCAGTTGAGCGGCTGACTTCAGCTCAGGTCATGATCTCGCTGGGTTTGTGAGTTCAAGCCCCACGTCGGGCTCTGTGCTAACAGCTCAGAGCCTGGAGCCTCCTTCGGATTCTGTGTCTCCTCCTCTCTCTGCCCCTCCCAAGCTAATGCTCTGTCTCTCTCTGCCTCTCAATAATAAATAAACGTTAAAAAAACTTAGAAAGAATAAATAAACATTTAAAAGTTTTTAACAAAAAAAAGAAACTAAAACCATCTAATAAACAGATGGCTGATAATAATAACAAAAACACACACACACAGATAAAACCATGAGGCACCCTATCTTGGGCCTTCCGGGATACAAGGATGCAGGTCTTTCCACGCACAGCTGGTTCTGAGAAAGGCACCGGCTACTATGCATGTGGGGCTTACACATGTCTGCTACCTTTGACTGTCTCGTTTCACTCCCCAAAGTCTGGTCTAAAGAAACAATCAGAAATAAAAGCAAAGGCAAGGGTGTTTATCCCAGCATTATCTATAATAGCAAACATTTGAATGTAGCCTTAACATCCAAAAGTGGAAAAAATTCTGCCTCAAATATGGACTATCATGGCCCCCTCTCCCAACAAAAAAGGTGCTCCTTCAAGACTAAAAGAAATGCCAAAAAAAAAAAAAAAGTTAAATTGTGTATGTAATCCTATAGATGAAGGTAGTGTGACACTTATTCTAAGATTGTCGTACGTGTATTCTAGGATAAAGCAAGTGAATTCAGTGTGTGGTTGAGAGCAGGATATTCAGGATGAGAAAAGATCACGTTAAATGCGAACCCTGCAGGCCTGAATGCAAATTGAAAAGAGCAGCATTAACTGAGGATGCATTTTACCTTAACAACAAGTACACATTTTCTAGTTCTTTCTAGTTCTTTCCACTGAAAAGGCCGAAAACAAAAATGACTAGCTTACCCACAACGCCCAGATTATGGTCTCTATAAATTTCCTACTTCAATATAGAAGATGAATCCGGACCATCTAGTCATTGTCAAAGCAAAGAAACTACAGAAACAATTAGGGTCAAAAAGGACTCACGGCTCAACTTGAAGAGGTTCCCACTGGCCGAAGTTAAGACCCCTTTAAATGTCAAAAAAAAATAAGTGCAATGGATTAAAAAACACCAAACGTGCTTTAAAAAAAATGTTTTTTAATGTTTATTCATTTTTGAGAGAGAGAGAGACAGAGCACGAGCGGGGGAGGGGCAGAGGGAGAGGGAGACACAGAATCGGAAGAAGGCTCTAGGCTCAGAGCTGTCCGCACAGAGCCCGATGTGGGGCTCGAACCCACGAACTGTGAGATCATGACCTGAGCCAAAGTCGGACGCTTAACCGACTGAGCCACCCAGATGCCCCCAAAGGTGTTTGAATGTATGGCATAAGGGTACTTTAAAAAAGAGAACTCAGCAGTCATCTTCAGAGCAAACTCATTATTTTGAAAATTAGCAAATAATTGGAGGGAAAAACCCCCATGTATTCTGCTGTTCTTAAGTGTACTCTACCACGTGTTAACCAAACAGTTGGTCTTTACAGAAGTATTCCAGCTAATAAATAAAGAAGAAGGCAGAATTAGACTATCACCATTTTACTACCCAGTAAACGAACAGATCTGCGCAATGACCATCAATGTCCCTTGACATCATGAAAGAGACACAGTCCACCATGTGCTTTCTGGTGACAGCACGCACCGCAGCTTGGTAAGTATTTTCCCCACCCCCACCCCCACCCCCAAAACCAAACCTGAATCTCATCAAGCCTCTAGATCTACCCACCAATTTACAGGAAGTATAGAGGAAAAGGAACATAATAAATGACACCGCAGGAATGTAATCCTCAAAATCCAGACTGTGGGAAACTGCAGGACAAATGACCAGTTTCTTCAATAAATACATTGCAAGGGAAACTGAAAGACAAGGACACAGAACCTCTATACCAAAAGAGACTTAACAGACATCAGCCAATCACAACATATGAACTTACTTGGTTTTGAAAATGTTTAACGTTTATTTATTTTTGAGAGACAGAGTGCGAGCGGGGGAGGGGCAGTGAGGGAGAGGTAGACACAGAATCCGGAGCAGGCTCCAGGCTCTGAGCTGTCAGCACAGAGCCTGACGTGGGGATGGAACTCATGAACCTTGAGATCATGACGTGAGCCAAAGTCGGACACTTAACCAACTGAGCAACCCAGGCGCCCCTATGAACTTTATTTGGATCCTGATTCAAAGTATTAAAAAAAAAATCACAAAAAAATTGGGGAAACTTGAACACCAATGGGATATTTAATTGATACTAAGTATTTGCTAACTTTAAAATCTTTTAGGTACAATAAATGGTATTTTGGCTATGTTTTTTTAAAAACGCATTTCACTTTCACATATATACACTGAACTATTGTCTGAAAAAACATATGATGGTCATAACTGCTTCCAAATAATCCAGGTGGTTAATAGGTAGGAGCTGAGATGCAACAAGATGGGTTATGATTTGATAATTATTGAAAACCAGGTGATTGGTATCCGGGGTACCGATCTATTCTCTCTAGTGTATAAAATGTTTGGAATTTTCCATAATAAAAGCCTTTTAAAACATTTAAAATGAAAAATTTTTTCAAAACAATTTAGTGACGTGGGGAAATGCTCAAGATATGGCTATGCGAAAAACTACAAAACTAATACATACTGTTATCTCAGTCTTATTATGTATACATCAAGATTTTGCGGGCGCCTGGGAGGCTCAGTTTGGTTAAATGTCTGACTCTTGATTTTGGCTCCAGTCTAGATCTCACTGTTGTGAGATAGAGCCCTATGTCGGATTCTGCACCCAGCATGAAGCCTGCTTGGACTCTCTCTCTCTCTCTGTCTGTCTCTCTCTCTCTCTCTCTCTGCCCCTCCTCTGCTCACATGCTCTCTCTCTCTCAAAGTAAATAAACTTAAAAGACAGAACTTTAAGGCAAAAAGAAGAAAACTCAACGTAACTGTGCATTACAATTGTTATCTCTTTACGGCGGTGTGATGGGTGGTTTTTCTTTGTATTTTGTTTTCTACAGTTAGTAAACCGTACTTTAGAAGAACAGAAATATATTTTTAAACGCATTTAACTTGGAATTTGTCAAGGAAAACCAAGTTGTTATGCTCACCGTGTGTTTACTTCTGCTTCAGCCCAACCACTGCCAACAGTCTCTGGAACTGCTGGGAACCAAGAGACCCTCACCGTGCAGAGAATCCCCAGACTTGATAAAATAAACAACATTCAGTAGACCTAATACGGAAGCGCTTTTATCGGGCCAAGGCTTTACAGAGCCCACAAGTCTTTACCTTGAGGGAGAAAGAACCAAGCAGAATGTATTTCTTTGCAAAGATGAGCACAGCAGTGCCTCTCCCAGGAGGGGACAGCTGGTCCCAGCCCAAGGCCCACGGGCACAGAGCAGTACCAGGCAGAGGGCCCATGACCGTTAGCCATGATGGGCATGGGATCTGTGCCAACAACATAAACAAAACCTGTAAGGAAAGCTCAGTCACTGAAAAAAAAAAAATCCTAATAACTTATGAATCCCAACTAGGAAACATAATTTGGGCTACCAAAAGAGGCTCTGTGAGAAGGTGCAGTGGTTAAAGGAGTTCATTTCATTGGGTGGGACCACTCTTCCCCGCTTTAATAAAGATTCACCTTTAGGATTCAACTTGTGGTGAAAGCCTAGCTTCCAGAAAGTTCCACCATCTAATCTGACCAATCTACCCCCTACCTAGCTGCCTTGTGTCCTAATGAAAACTGACATACCCATAGAACCTTTTTCCTTCCTTTTCTTGCCTTATCCCTGCTCCTGTAGGAAGAAGAAAGGGAACTTTTTCTTTTTTTGTCCTTTGCATTTTACAAAAGGACTCACAACTTTGCCAACCCTACATCATTAGGACTTATGGGGGGGGGGATTAATTCCTAGGCTTTGCTGATGCATAGTTTACAGCCCCCTGGGGAGGGAACTCAGACACCCAAGATATCCCAATTCCTTTCCCCCATTTTATGATATTCGAGTTTGTGGAGGGAGCTGTGGATGGGACGTCTCAGTTCATACAAGCTTTTAAAAAAAAAAGCTGGGCACTTGGGTGGCTCAGTCTGTAAAACGTCCGACTTCGGCTCAGGTCATGATCTCACTGCTCGTGAGTTCGAGCCCCGCATCGGTCTCTGTGCTGACCGCTCAGAACCTGGAAGCCTGCTTCAGACTCTGTGTTTCCCGCTCTCTGCCCCTCCCCTGCTCAGGCACGCTCTCTCTCTCTCAAATATAAAATAAAACATAATTTAGAAAAAAACGTCGAGGATAAGGAAATAAAGAGGAGAGATTCCTATGGAAGAGTCTGAATGGCATCTCCCTGAAGAGAGCTGTTCCCTCAGGGAGGCTGGTGGGCAGAAATGAGCCCCTCTACTTGTTCTGGCAGCAGGACATTAGTGCAGAGATGGGAACTGGCCACAGCCCAGGAGCTGGATGCCTGGTGCTGCCTCGCCCCTTGGGGACGGGTCAGTTCCCCTGACCTTACAGCCAAAGGACTCTCCAGAGAGCTGCAGGGTGTATAGCCAGGCTGCTCACCTCCGCTGAGTCAGGCCAGACCATCTCTGGTCACCTTTCCTGACTGTAATGGCTACTTCCGCCACAGGGGGCAGCAGCGGCAAAGGCACCCTGTCGTCCCCACCCTGAAAAGAGGGGCTGGATGCTGGGGGTGGGGGGATCAGGTGGCTGACCACTCCCCAGTGCCTCTGCTTTCCCAAAGTGGGGCTCCAGCAGGCACCGGGCCCCAGCAGCACAAGTCCCACCAGGGAAGGGCCCCTCGGTGGTGTGGCGAACAGGTACTGCTCCCTGAAAATACAGGACCAATTTTCAATAGTTCAGGCAACTGTGAATGCACTTTGGGCATTTATTTTACTTTATTTTTTTAATGTTTATTTATTTTTGAGGGAGACAGAGACAGAGCTTTACCAGGGGAGGGGCAGAGAGAGAGAGAGGGAGACACAGAATCCAAAGCAGGCTCCAGGCTCTGAGCTATCAGCACAGAGCCCTAGGCGGGGCTCAAACTCACGGACCGTGAGATCATGACCTGAGCTGAAGTCGAACGCCCAGCCGACTGAGCCACCCAGGTACCCCTGTACTTTGGGCATTTAAAAAACATCTCTACTTTGGAGAGATTGGGGTAGCCAATATGCCACAGTTGTATACAAAGGCACCTCATCTGGAAGTTCCTCCAAGCTGTGTGACCTCGGCAAGTTGCTTCACCTCTCTGGACCTCAGTTTCCTTGTAACATAAGGAAGAGAACAGTATTTACCTCAGGGAGAATGTGAGGATTGAGGCTATGGGCATAAGGTGGTCTTGGCAAGCACATGGCGTGCCCTCCATAAATACTACAGACATTTGTTGTGCTTTTTTCCCTATTTGAAATCACAGGAATTCGACAGAAATTCAAGAGTGACTGCAGGAAAACGTCAGGGGAAAATGCCCAAAAGTTCCCACTCAAGCAACCACATCCCATCCTGCAGAATTGGTTCTGAGTGGGTGAGTTTGCTCAGCGCTGGGCTCCTGGCGCATAGTAGGTGCTTATTCAATATCTGGGGAGGACTTGAGATGAGAGCAGCCATGTATTCAACACTTGCCTTGTGCCAAGCATGGTAAACATTTCCACATAATTTATCCCTTGTTTTATTACCACCATTTCACAGATGGCATTGAGTCTCCAAGAGGTTAAGTCCGAGGTTTCTCCCCGCAGCCATGGGGCCCAATCCCCAACACAGCTTTTAAACAAAAGCAGCTGAGGCATTTACCCCGGTCAGTAATGAAAATTCAACATTCTTCTGTCATTGGTATAACTTATAAGGAGTTTTTCATATTGATTCCTTTTATCTTTGCATTTGAGGCTAAGATAAACCTGTATGCATTTAACTTATTTCGGTCATTTGAAGAAATAAAGAACAAAGAGTCTGTATTAAATCAGGCACAATAAGAGGAAACATTTTAACAAAATATTAGGCTAAGAGCTTCAAGTTTCTAAAAATCCCCCCCATCAAGCTCTGAAATCCCTAAATTACTATTGTTGTGCTTTTCAATATTCCCCATCCATAACAGCTAATGAAAATACAAAGCCAGGCCAAACAGTCGTGGAAAACTTAACTTCACTTCTGACTCTGCTCTGCAGAAACGACAAAATCAAAGCCCTCCACGATTTAACAAATTTAACTCCAAATTACAAGTTAGATCCTTTCAACAATTAAGTGTTCAAGGAGGAAAGAACAGTTCCCAAATCAAATTGCCCAGATTTTTCATTAACAGACGTCCCCACGCTTCCCTCTTCAGAACTAGAGCCAAAATGGAAACTGGTGTGAAAATTAGCGAACATTTACCAACAGCAGACATCAGAAAAAGGAGAGGACAGCATTTGCTATTTATTTGGCATAATTAGCAAAGCAGAAGCAGCTGAAGGCTGGTACCCCATACCTTGCCCACATGCTCGTGGAGGGGGAAAATGTTCAAAGGGCCAAGTAAGTGGCTGGTTAGGTGCAATTTCATGCCTCACTACACAGCTAAATAAAGGGAAATATTTTCTTAAGTGTAATTGAACTTTAGACGCCCTGATGGGCTGTTTTGCTCTGGGGATTTCACTTATTTTGAGAGCCAATGCACACCTTCCCAGCCGTGGCGAGGGCTTTCACATCAGGCTAGGTGACACATGAGTCCAAGAAAGATTTCCTTCTGCTCCCAACTGGAGAATAAACAAACATTCTGAATTTTAAGTGTTGGCAAAAACTCTGCTTTTAATTAAGATGCGTGGAGACGAGTTTATTTTCTCTGAAAGCCCAAGATGTCCGTGGGGTTGGCTTTCTTTTCCCAGGCTGGGGCTGTGGGGCTGAATAAAAAGCATTATTGTGTCTGGAGAGGGCCAGCAGAAGCAAGAGGGGTGGGGGAAAGGCCAGGAAAGCGGGCTAGAATAATGTAACAAACTCCGACCATGGTTGCTGCGTGCCTGCACTGTCCTGAGTGCTTTGCAAACATTCCCGGAGACTTGGCCCCTGTGACATGGCATTGTTAGTATCTCTGTTCCACAGATGAGGAGACAGGTGGGAGAAGTTAATTAACTCCCTGAAGGTCCCACAGCTAAGGATGGCGGGGGGGAGGGGGGAGGGGGGGGCGGGGGAGGCGGGGCGCCAAGAGAGACTTGCCCCAGAGGGTTTCCAAGTGTGCACTGCCACCCCCCCACCCCCACCCCGGGCCTCTTCCCCTTCCATCCTGTAAACACAGAGTGCTGGGATGGGAACAGACGCTTCGTTTATAAACAAGGAAGAGCTCAAACATCTGGTCTTGCCTTTGCAGCTGAGGACACTGTGCAGGTAGGGGCCCTCTGCCCTGCTTGGGCCATGTGGCGTAAATACCAGGAGGTCTCCCCGTTTTGGGAAACCAGCCTGGTTATGGAGCATTCATGGGAAGGAGCTCATTCCTTGCTGTACAGGGTCTCCAATGATCACAGGGCAAGGGTGCAGGCTTAGGGGCAGAAATCTAACGCCCCCCAGTTTGCAGGTGTCACATTTACCCCGCCATCTCCATTTGGTAATATACCCGTCACATAAAATTGACCATCTTAACCATTTTAAGTATAAAGTTCAGGGGTGCCTGGGTAGCTCAGTCGGTTAAGCATCCGAATTTGGCTCAGGTCATGATCTCACTGTTGTGAGTTTGAGCCCCACCATTGGCCTCTGTGCTGATAGATCGGAGTCTGCTTCAGATTCTGTGTCTCCCTCTCTGTTGGCCCCTCCCCTGCTCATGCTCTGTCTCTCAAAAATAAATAAACGTTATAAAAAATTTTAAATAAAATAAACTAAAAACAAACATTAAACGTGTATGTAGAGTTCAGGGGTGTGAAGTACATTCACACTTAGTGCAACCATCACCAGCATCCATTTCTGGCACTTTTTCATCTTCCCAAATTGAAACTCTTTATCCGTCAAATACTAACTCCCCATCTCCCCCTTCCCCAGCCCCTGGAAACCCCCTTCTCTTTTCTGTCTCTATGAATCTGACAACTCCAGGGAGCTGGAATCCGCTCTTCATACAAGTGGAACCATATGGTATTTGTCCTTTTGTGACTGGCTTATTTCACTTAGCGTGATGTCCTCAAGGTTCATCCATGTTGTAACATGCATCAGAATGTCCTTCTTTTTAAGGCTGAGTAATATTCCATTGTAAATATCATATTTGTAAACTTCCATATTCCAATGTAAGCAACACATTTTGTTTCTCTGTGCTTCTGCTGATGGACATTTGTCTGCTTCCATATTCAGTACCCCTTTTATTTTTATTAAGTTTATTTATTTATTTTGAGAGAGGGGGGAGAGAGAGAGAGAGAGAACATGAGCAAGGGGAGGGACAGAGAGAGAGAAGAAGAGAATCCCAAGCACAGAGCCCAATGCAGAGCTCAATCTCATGAACCGTGAGATCATAAGCTGACCATGAGTGTCAGATGCTTAACTGACAGAGCCACTGGGTGCCCCTGGCACCCCTTTTAGACACAGTATCTCCTCCCTGATGTAACACACGTAATTATAGCACATTGCTATTTATAAGGCACTGTCATTCCCGGGGTACACATGAAGGCTGTGGCTGTCACTCGGCCCTCACTGTGGAAATGCAGGAATGTCAGCCCTGCTGCTAGAACTTCCCACTTGTAAAAGAGCTTGGGAAGCAGGACTTAAGGGATATCTGTATTTTTAACAATTCATTCAAAAGCTTTATTTATTTTTAATTTTTTTAAAAAGTGCATTTGGGGCGCCTGGGTGGCGCAGTCGGTTAAACGTCCGACTTCAGCCAGGTCACGATCTCGCGGTCCGTGAGTTCGAGCCCCGCGTCAGGCTCTGGGCTGATGGCTCGGAGCCTGGAGCCTGTTTCCAATTCTGTGTCTCCCTCTCTCTCTGCCCCTCCCCCGTTCATGCTCTGTCTCTCTCTGTCCCAAAAATAAAAAAAAAAATAAATAAATAAATTAAAAAGTGCATTTATTTTGAGAGAGAAAAAGGGAGATAACAGGGGAGGGACAGAGAGAGAGAGAGAGGAAGAGAGAGAATCCCAAGCAGGCTCCGCACTGACAGGGCATAGCCTGACACAGGGCTCGAACTCTTGACTCTCGAGCCGAGACCAAGAGTCGGATGCTTAACTGACTGAGCCACCCAGGCACCCCTCAAATACTTTAAAACGCTCTTTTAAACAAAACAAAACTGGCTCGAAAGCTAGGCCTGCAGATCCCCAGTGTCCCCTCTGCCTGATAACAGCTCCATGCAGCAGGGTTTTGAAGACCAGGAAACACAGCGCAGAGAGTTTAAGTGAGTTGCCCAAGGTCACACAGCAGTAGCTGCACTTCAACAGAAGTATTCAGCTTAAGCTTAGTCTCCTTCCAAAACATCATATGGCAAATGACAAGGTGGCCCATGTATTTAATACGTTATTGTAAACAATACTGAAGCAGAGGCTTTAAGGAGAGCCCTGAAAAAAGTCAATTCGATTTAAAAAGCATATCCAAAGCCCAGCCAGGTGCAGAGTGGTCTTCTGAGGTGCTCCTGACCTCCCAGTGGCAAAAGAAAACAGTACTTCCACCTTCATGACCCGCGTGGTGTATACATTGAACCCTCTGGGAAGCACGGGTGGGCCTTCCAGTTGTTAATGAGACCCTGACAGGTGACAGGCTTCCGAGGACTGGGGTTCAGAGATCCTGCTGTTAGTTCTGGGAATTAGAAGATTTGGTCCTGGGGACACCAGGCTCTCATTAACCCTTAGGGTCCAAAGGCCAGAAATTCTCTAGCTTGAGCTAGACTCCTTAAAACCTTACACGCTGGGCTCCTCCTGGAGCAAGAAGGGGTTAAAGCGTGCATCTGTTTTCTCTCTTGGGAGGTCAGGAACCCAGGCACCAGTTTAAAAGCATTCTTCACACAGCCACAGATAACCCCGCTGACATTGCCCTGGAGCAGGCCTGCTGGCTGAGCCCCACCTATGGCCCCCACCCAGCCCGCCTGAAGGCAGAAGAAGAGGCCTTGTCTGGCCTGGGTGTGCCTTCTGGCCGCCCCCAGCCCCCAGCATACTCTCTCTAGCATGATCTGAGCCCCTTGGTGCTGGGACCACAGCAGTGAACAGAACTGCAAACAGCCTGCCCTCATGGGGGCCGCATTCCAGAGGGATGCGGGGTGTAATGTGATAAGTAGGTAACTGGGGCACCTGGCTGGCTCAGTTGGTTGAGCATCGGTTTCAGCTCAGGTCATGGTCTCACAGTTTTCTGGGTTCGAGCCCCGAATCTGATCTGGCTCTGTGCTGACAGTGTGGAGCCTGCTTGGGATTCTCTCTCCCTCTCTCTGCCCCTCCCTTGCTTGCATTCTTTTTCTCTCTCTCTCAAGCAAACTCTAGATAGATAGATAGATAGATAGATAGATAGATAGATAGATAGATAATCATGTTAAAAGGTGATGAGTACTATGAGAGATTTGGTATGCCAAAAGTGGGGAGATTTGTGATTTTAATGATTATTTTTGAGAGTGAGAGAGACAGAGCTCAAGTGGGAGAGGGGCAGAGAGAGGGGGAGACACAGAATCTGAAGCAGGCTCCAGGCTCTGGGCTGTCAGCACAGAGCCCAACGCAGGGGTTGAACTCATGAGCTGTGAGATCACGACCTGAGCCAAAGTCGGACGCTCAACTGAATGAGCCGCCCAGGTGCCCTTAAATATATATTTTAAATGACTTTATTGAAGTATAACTGATATACAAAAAAAGCTGTGCATGTTTAACATACAACTTGATTTGGGAGATGATTTGGAGGTAAAACCATCACCAAAGTCTATGCCATGAACATATATCTATCACCTCCAAAAGATTCTTCTGGACTTCTTTATTTATTATTATTATTAGTGTGTGTATGTGTGTGTGTGTAATAAGAACATAAGATCTACTCTTTTGGCAAACACTGAGGTATATGCTAACGCATTGTCAGCTACAGACACCAGGCTGGACAGCAGACCCCCAGAACTCACTTGCCCTATGTAACCAAGACTTTGTACCTTTGACCATCACCTCCTGATGCCCCCTCGTTCCAGCCCCAGGCAATCACCATCCGCTCTCTGCTCCTCTGAGTCTATTTTATTAGATTCCTCATGTAAATTTGATCATGTAGTATTTGTCTCTCTGGGTCATACTAAATACGAACGACTGAGTGACACAGGGACACTGGCGACTGCTCACTTCTAGTCCAGCCTCGACCCCAGATGTTCATACACAGTGCATGCTTCAGGAAACCTTTGAGAAAGTCTCTTAAGTCTCCACACCAGCCCACTCTGCCAGACTCTCTGCTGCTGCTCCTCAGAGGCCTGTCACACCAGACCTCAAGCTCCCTAGCCATCATCCCTATCCCAGAGGGCCACCTGCTTCCCTTCTAAATGCATCTCCACTCCTTACTTGCTTTGCTCATTCCACATCTTTAAAATGGGAACATCGGGGACCCTGGGTGGCTCAGTCGGTTGAGCGTCCGACCCTTGCTTTCAGCTCTGGTGATGATCCCAGGGTCGTGGGTTCGAGCCCCACGTTGGGCTCTGCACTGAGCATGGAGCCTGCTTGGGATTCTCTCTCTCCTTTCCCTCTGCCCCTCTCCCCCACTCTCTCTTTCTCTCTCTAAGATGATAAAATTAAATTAAATTAAAATTTAATTAAATTTAATTTAAAAAATAAAATAAAATAAAATAAAACAAAACAAAACAAAACAAAACAAAACAAAACAAAACAAAACAAAATAAAATAGGAACATCAACAAGACCCACACTGTGGGAGGATGAGATGAGCAGGTATACCTTGGGCACGGGCAACACTGCTTACTAGCCATCAGCACTGTCATAATAGGTTTTTTTTCTCCTTTCCTTCCTTCCTTCCTTCCTTCCTTCCTTCCTTCCTTCCTTCCTCCTTCCCTCCCCCTTTTTCTCTTTCTTTCTTTCTTTCTTTCTCTCTCTCTCTCTCTCTCTCTCTCTCTTTCTCTTTCTCTCTTTCTTTCTTATAAAAAGCTGAGGTAAGGGCACCTGGGTGGCTCAGTCTGTTAAATGGCCACCTCTTGGTTTCCACTCAGGTCATGATCTCATGGTTTGTGAGTTGGAGCCCTGTATCAGACTCCGTGCTGATAGTGTGGAACCTGCTTGGGAGTCTCTCACTCTCTCCCTCTCGCTCCACCCTTCCTCCACTCATGCTCACTCTCTCTCTCAAAATAGATAAATAAACTTTAAAAAAAAAAGCTGTTTGTTTTTTTTCTATAGCTATCACAAAGGAAAGTGCTAACCTTTCTTCGTGTGATCATTCTGAGGCTCCCCAGGCTGAAGGGTCCCAGTGCTTTAGGACACAGCAGCCACAGTGGCAGAAACCTGAGACAGGCCCAGCTTAGTACCTTCCAGGCTGGAGTGTGCACGACAAGCCAGCACCGTCATCCCCAGCCCAGGTGTCGGGGACCCCCTCCTTCTGGTCTTGCCAGTCCACAGGCCAAGCAGATTGTTTTCTGGGTCCTTAGAGCTGGGGAAGGGGGTGGAGGGAGTGGCCCTGCACCTGCTGCCTCTTGGCCACACAGGATGACATCAGAGCCACGGACACAGTCCATGGGAGGTGAGTGTGCTTCTGCAGAAGATCCATACATAACACCTCCGCCCAGCGGGAGGGGCTATCAAAGCAGCACCAAGCCCTCCAGGCCAGGTGGGGGACACCCATGTCTGAGGGTCAGCTGGTGACACAGCAGCCAAAGTGGGGCAGCCGAATGGGTACAGAAAGTGGGACATGGCAGTGTGTCCCTATTCCAGCTGCATGACTGTGGGGCAAGCTTGAGCCTCAGTTTCCCTGGCTGTAAAATGGGGATAAGAGTCCCTCCACTGAGGGCTTATTTTGAAGAATAAATAAAAGAATAGGTGTGATAAAAGGTATGAGGGGCGCCTGGGTGGCTCAGTCAGTTAAGCAGCCAACTTCGGCTCAGGTCACGATCTCAAGGTTCGTGGGTTCGAGCCCTGTGTGAGCCTCTGTGTTGACGGCTCAGAGCCTGCAGCCTGCTTTAGATTCTGTGTCTCCCTCTCTCTGCCCCTCCCCTACTCATGCTCTGTGTGTGTGTCTCTCAAAAATAAACAAACGGAGAAGGAGGAGGAGGAGGAAAAGGAGGAGAAAAGGTAGGAGATGTGAAATGCCATAGACCTGTAGTAATACACTAGTTATTGTTACAAGATTAAGTCGGGGTGCCTGGGTGGCTCAGTTAAGCAGCATCAGACATCGGCTCAGGTCATGATCTCATGGCTTGAGAGTTCGAGCCCCGTGTCGGGCTCTGTGCTGACAGCTCAGAGCCTGGAGACTGCTTCCGGTTCTGTGTCTCCCTCTCGCTTTGCCCCTCCCCTGATCATGATTTTTCTCTCTCTCAAAAATAAATACATTAAAAAAAATTTTTTTTTTTTTAAAAACACAAGATTAAGTTGGAGGATCTCGTAACATGATGAGTGGAGCCACGTGGACTAAATTAATTCTTAGGAGTCTCCTGGTCCTGCCTGGACCAAGGGGGCCTTTGGGAAAGAGAGAGAGTGCTGACCTGTGCCCAAGGGGGAAATCCTTCCTCCCCTCTCAGCCAGCAGCCTAGAGGTGACAAACACTCCTGATGACAAACAGCTCCTGGCTGGCTGCAAGATGGGGACTGGGGGCAGGGAAGTGGCACGTCTTGTTCCCCGTCTCAAGTAAGTGTATTCTTTACACCTACAAAGAGGCAATTTCCACACACTGTGACACGTGCTGCGAACATCGGCCGCTACCTGCTCTTCTGTCGTTCAGACGGTGGGGGTGGGACGTCCTGGAAAACCGCAGGGAAGAGCTCACGTCTGGGCCAGTGTCTGGCGGATGCAGACGAGTTCTGTTTAAACCAATTCGTGTTTTTTTTTTTTTTTTTTTAAGTTATTCCACAAGTAAACGTTATACACTCCGGTAAATAGAAAACCAGTTACACTTGCCAAAAATAGAAAGAAGCCCTAAAAATAAATACGAGGAAAGGAAGTTATTCAATTATAACCAGACACCGCAGCCCACTGGAGTCACAGAGTCTGAGGCCTACACTCTCCGTTTGCGAAAAAGGGGAACAAGCAGGAGTGAGAAGCGTGAGGGACACACCAGCACCAATGTGAGGTTTTCTCCTCGAGGTCATGGAGAAAGAACTGGAACGGGGCAACGTGCTGCAAGGTAGGCTGATGTTATTTAATGCCCCGTGTGTGCATCGCGGAAGAACCTCTCCTGGGGGTGCACATTGCCTGCTTTGGGAGAAGGCGCTGGAGCTGGAGAAGGTGCCGGAAGTCTGTCTGGTTTGGTTCTGCATTTGGGGAGGAAGGAGACAGGACTCAGCGTGTGAGGGGAACCGGTGCAGATGACAGTGAAAGCAAGCATATCAATGACCCCTGGGGCACCTGGGTGGCTCAGTCGGTTAAGCGTCCAAGTCTTGGTTTCAGCTCAGGTTATGATCTCACAGTTTCATGAGTTCGAGCCCAAAGTCGGGCTCTGTGTTGACAGTGCAGAGACTGCTTGGGATTCTCTCTCTCTCTCTCTCTCGCTCTCGCTCTCTCTCTCGCTCTCGCTCTCTCTCTCTCCCTCTCTGCCCCTCCCCCACTCGTGCTGTCTCCATCATAAAATAAACTTAAAAAAAAAAAAAAAGGAATATCAATGACTCCACTGGCCCCTGAGGGCTTTCTGGGGTAGTACTCTTCTGGGGACGGGATAGCATCCTTTCACTTAATCCTTACCCCACTTCAGAGGGACAGACAGGTGGGAGAGAGACCTACAGTAGATCATTCTACTATGAGAGACCCTGCAGTACTTGGCCTTGAGCTTCAAAAACACTCTCTTCCCTCCTCTGTGACAGTGGCTGAAATCACGCCCACATCTCACTCATGGGCCATGTATCACCCCATCCCTCTGAGCCGGGTGACAGTGCAAACACACCAGGCGGGCGGGGAGCCCGAGGGGAGGGGAGGGGCTGGCAGTGGGGAGAGCCCAAGGTGGGCCAGGAGTGGAGCTGGCCACCTCCCTTGGTTCTCCAGGTGGCCCTGCAGCCCAGACAAGACCCTGTCACCTCTATAGCTCAGAGAAGAGGGCTGGGCCAAGGCCCTGGAGCCTGTGTTTCCCCTCTGTGGTGTTCAGGACCCAATGTTTAATTTATACATCCCCAACTTTAAAAATGCTTTTGATAATTTTTTTAATGTTTATTTATTTATTTTGAGAGAAGAGAGAAAGAGAATCCCAAGCAGGCTCCATGTAGAGCCTGATGTATGGCTCAAACTCCTGAACCATGAGATCATGACCCAAGCTGAAATCAAGAGTATGCTGCTTAACCTGCTGAGCCACCCTGGCCCCCCTTAAAACATGCTTTTATTGTGGCAAAATATATACAACATAAAATTTACCACTTTGGGGGTGCCTGGGTGGCTCAGTCAGTTAAACAGCATCTGACTTCAGCTCAGGTCATGATCTCACAGTTTGTGAGTTTGAGCCCTGTGTGGGGCTCTGTGCTGACAGCTCAGAGCCTGGAGCCTGCTTCAGATTCTGTCTGTCTGTCTCTCTCTCTCTCTCTCTGGCCCTCCCCCACTCACACTTTGTCTCTCTCAAAAATAAATAAACATTAAAAAAAAAAAACTTAAAAAATTTTACCATGTTGACCACTTTTAGGTAGGAGTTCACTGACATCAAGTCCATTCACATTATGTGGCCATTACCACCATCCCGAACTTTCTCCCTCTTTCAAAAGTGAAACTCTGTCTGTATCACATGACCCCTCATGCCTCCCCTTCCCCAGCCGCTGACAACCACTCTTCTACTTTGATCTTGTGGATCTCACCACTCTGGTTCCTCATCTGTGACTGGCTGATTTCACTTAGTATATAGTGTCCTCAAGGTTCATCCGTGTTGTGGCGTGTGCCAGAATCCCCTTCCTTTTTAAGATGGAATGATATTCCATTTGCTTCACCCCTCAATGGACACTTGTGTTACTGCCACCTTTTGGCTACTGTCAATAATGCTGTTACAAACATAGGTGTGCAAATATCTGTTTGGGTCCCTGCTTTCAACTCTTTTGAGTACATAACCCAGAAGCAGATAAATTCTCAACTTCAGGTGGCTCAGTCGGTTAAGTGTCCAACTTTTAACCTCAACTCAGGTCACCATCTCATGGTTCTTGAGTTCAAGCCCTGCATCGGGCTCTGCGCTGACAGCACAGAGCCTTCTTGGGAATCTCTCTCTCTCTCTCTCTCTCTCTCTCTCTCTCTCTCTCTGCCCCTCCCCCACTAGCTCTTTCTTTCTCTCTCAAAATAAATAAAAATAAAAAAAATTCTCAACTTTAAACATGAGCAGAAAGGCCCTTGTTCCTTCTGGGACACTGCCCACGAGTAGGCTCCCTCTGTCCACCTCCTGTCTAACCCTCCCTGCTCCCAGCCTCGTCTGCCTAGACAGTATTCACATCCTTACTCTGAGATATTGTTTCTCTCCGCCCACAACATTCTGCAAATTCTATGCACTCTATGCACATGTGCTGGAGGAGCCACATTCTGAAGAAGTGTCAGTTCCAGAATCCAAGGCTTGGGTGAAGAGCGGGACATGGGGCAATCGGCACCCCGGATCCTGGACAAAGGGCCCAGCCGAGCGTCCCTGGGTGAGCCAAGCACAAGGCAGGCAGCCATAATGGGTGTCGTGTCTGTCAGCATCTGACAGAGCCCGGGGACGCCCTGCCATCTGCTGCCCTCTCAGAGAGCACCCCACCTGCAGGCAGAGTGGCCAAGCGTCCCATCTCCTGGGCCAGGTCGGTGGCGGCTGCTGATATGCAGACTTGGTCATGGCAGGAGGTGGGATGTGCCTCCCCAACAGTCCTAGAATGGAGAGAACCTTCTAGCCTGGACGTGGGGACAGATTGCGAGTGTCTCATCCAGCCAGCCCACTGTGCAGAGGCCCAAAGGGAGCCTTCGTCATGCAAACATGGTTTTATTTTTCTTAGGCATCTTTTCTCACTGGCCTTTCTTTTCTTTTCTTTTAATTTTTTTAAAGTTTATTTATTTTTGAGAGAGAGAGAGAGAGAGAGAGAGAAAGAGAGAATGTGAGTAGGTGACGGGCAGAGAGAGAGGGACACAAAAAATCTGAAGCAGGCTCCAGGGTCCAAGCTGTCAGCACAGAGCCCAATGCGGGGCTCAAACTCACAAACTACGAGTTCATGACCTGAGCCGAAGTTGGATGCTTAACCGACTGAGCCACCCAGGTGAGCCACAACAGCCCTTTAGAAGCAGAGTTTCTTCTGGTTGGTGGGAAGAGGGGAAAGTCTGAGAGATTTATTTATTTATTTATTCATTCATTCATTCATTCATTCAAAAAAATTTTAATGTTTATTTATTTTTGAGAGAGAGAGAAAGAGCATGAGCAAGGGAGGGGCAGAGAGAGAGGGAGACACAGAATCTGAAGCAGGCTCCAGGTCTGAGCTGTCAGCACAGAGCCCAGCTTGGGGCACAAAGTCACAAACTGTGAGATCATGACCTGAGCTGAAGTCGGGTGCTTAGCCAAATGAGCCACCCAGGTGCCCCTGTGCCAGCTATTGTGCTTGTGATGTGTAATTCTTCATTTCCACAACAATCCTAAAAGGTAAGTATTGTTATTCTCCTCTTACACAGATGGAAAAACTGAAGCTCAGACTGGTTAAGTAACTTATCCAAGATCACACAGCGTGTCAATGGGAGAGCTGGGATTTTGAGTCTGCCCAAAGCCAGTATTGTTTTTCCAGTTCCTTCTAACATCACTTCTGAATAGTCAAGGCCACGGTCCAACGAACAACACCTTATATCCCCAAAACCTCCCTGAAGGGGCTCACCAACTCCTACCCTATCACCCAACACACCCCTATGGGGTTTTGTGCATAGATGCTTTAAAAAAGTGCCCTGAGAACTTTGAAAGAAAGGTGCTGAACAACACCACGAGGTGATTATTTTGTGTTCATACTATTTCATTTCCCTTAATAAGAGTGAACCATTTTTATTGCACTGAAGAAGGGGTGTAGAGATGCTAGCCCAACTAACCCTTGGCCAAGAGAACGTGGACTTCAGCAAGGGGACTGGGGTCAGTCCCAGTTAGGAACGTGGACTTGCTTTGACAGATTCTTCAGAACAAGAGTTCTTAACCTCAGGCCTCAGCAAATCGTCAAAACCCTGACACTACATGTGAGGCTTTGCATGAATGGGCACTTTTGTCTAAGTCCTTAGCTTTCATCAGATTTTCAAAGGAGCCCCTCAAAAGTCAGAGTTTTGCATCAATTTCTTTCCTAATTAACTTTAAGGGTTACCCTCCCCAGTCCCCTTTTCTCTTGTCAGCAAAACTACATCCTGGTCCAAAACCAGGTGGTCAGTGGAATTTAGCTCACAAATAGTTTATGATACAGCAGCAGGCTACATGAAAAATAAATTTTCAATAGTTCTGTTCCTTTTTCTTATTCATAACGAAATCATTATTTTCTTGAATTTCACATCTGAGGTTTTTATTGGAAATATCTTTTTCCTAAAGATTCAGTATCTTCTCTCCCTCTGTGGGATGTTAAAAAATAAATCCAAAATGAAACAGATCAGTAGAGCTCACCATATTTCTTTCTTACCCTTTTTAACTGTAGAAGCATGTGGCACAGAAAGGATTTATATCATGGAGACTTTTTAACTAAATAAATATTCATCAATTCACTCAGCACATTTTTATTAAGTCCTGTTCCAAGCACTGATTTAGGTACAGGGGTGGCACTGGAAACAAAAAAAGTCAACTGTTCGCAAGAAACTTAATGCCAGTGGGAAACACAGACTATAAACTATAAACCATAGGATAGATAGATACAGATACATAGATAATTAGATACATAGATACACAGACACATAGATAAACACAGAAAGATACACAGATACATAAATACATAGATAGATACATAGAACACACATAGATACACCCATAGATATACACAGATACAGAGATAAATACATAGATACACAATAAACAGATACATAGACAGATACATAAACACAGAAAGATACATAGATACATGGATAGATACATATAGATACATACATAAATACATAGATATATACATAGGATGAAAGAGAGCGATGGTAAAAAGTACTATATTATTCTCCTTTGGCTGCTATAACAAATACGCACAAACTTGGAGATTAAAACAGCGGAAATTTATTGTCTAATGGCTCTGGAAGCCGGGAGTCCAAAATCAAGGTGTCAGCAGGGCCATACTCTCTCTGAAAGCTCTAGAGGAGGACGCTTCCTGGCCTCTCCTAGTTTCCAGTGGTGGCCAGCAGCCCTTAGCATTCCTTGGCTTGTAGATGCACTTTGATCTCTGCCTCTGTTGGTCACATGGTGTTCCCCCTGCATGTCTGTGTGTCTAAATGTCTCTCATCTTCTAGAGACACCAGTCATTAGGCTACCCGCCCCCCCCCCCCATACAAAGTTGGTCACATCCGCAAAGATCTTATTTCCAAATAAGATCCCATTCACACATAGCAGTGGTTAGGACTTCAACATGCCTTTGGGAGGGATGCAATTCAACATACGACAGGTACCATGAAAAAAAATAAGTGGCTATACGGGAGACAGAGAGTGATGGATGCCAGCAAGTCGGGGAGGCCTCCTGGAGGAGGAGTCACTGGAACAGGAATCTAACTGAAGGGCCAAGTTCTGAGGACAGTTGGGTCCAAGCAGAGACCCTGAGGGAGAAGCGTCCCATTGAGCTGCACCTGCATTTCTACCTCTCAAACTGTGAGATGCTAAACGCAGTTTAAGTCCTTAAGATTTGTGGTCATTTGTTTGCAGCAACACATAACTGCTAGTTACCCTGCAGTGGCTCTGCCTTATTGCATTGTTTTCCGTTGCTACCAACAAATTGCCACACGCTTGGCAGCTTAAAACTTAACTCACGGTTTCTGTAGGTCAGAAGTCTGGGTTCTCTGCTCAAGGACTGCAAGCCCTGTGAGGGCTGAAATCAAGGTGACATCACATTCCTTTCTGAAGCTCAGGGGCCAAGTGCCCATGGTTGTTGACGGAAATCAGTTCCCTGAGGTTGTAGGATGTTGGCCTGAGGGACCACTCTTAGCTCCTAGAGGCCATGTGGCTCCCCCCAAAGACCTCTCATGCTTCAGATACCTCTGACTTCTTCTTGGCTCTACTTCTAGAGTCAGATTTAAGGGGCTGATGTGATGAGGTCAGGCCCACCCCGATAATTTCCCTTTGATTAACTCCAACTCAGCTGACTGGTAACCTCAACTCCATCTTCAAAATCCCTTTGCCATCGAATGTGACATAATCCCAGGAGTAACATCCTACCACCTTCTCAGGTTCTGCCCACTCTCAGGGGAAGGGATCACAGAGTTGCAAACCAAGGGGCAGGAATCTTGGGCACCATCAGGACCCTGCCTGCCATACCCAACTCCACGCACATTGCAGTAACTTCCAGCCATCTCTGGGCAGCGTAAGTGCTCTGTATGCACCCATGGTACTTGCCAACAATGTGGGCGGGGCTGCTTGGGCACCTGCCTCTTTGCCTCTGACATAGCAAGAATAATAATGATGGTAATTATTATTAAATAATAGTCTTAGCAAGAACAATGCCAGCTCCCATCCTAAGGGACTTTCGATGTGCAATGTCATCCAACTCTCCCTTGAAAGCAGGCATTATCAACTTCTCTGTTACATAGATGAAAAAAATGGGGCTCAAATGACTTAATACCTCTCTAAGCTCCCAAATATCAAGAGGCACAGCCAGGACTTGAACCCAGGGTGTCAGATAATCAGAAGTCCTGTTCTAACATGATTAGCTTCTACCTGTGTCACTCTCCTCCTCCGAGCCTTACTTTGCCCATCCATATAGTGGGGTCAACAGGATATCTGTGCCTCCTCCCTCTCAGGGCTAGTGTTTGGGTTCTCTAAGCCATCATGGCTGCACTGCATTTTCTAAACAGCGAAGGGCCATAAAAGGCTGAGCGATGGTAACTGTTGACATTCCCGTTAAGCACTTTTATCTTCTTTTACTGGAAGAAGTTGTTTTCCAGGCAACCCGAGGATTCAGAAAACAACCAAAGCATTAAGTCATCTCGAGGATCACCGAGCTCTGAGCAGGAGAAGCAGCACCTGGGCTCTGGGGGAAAAGCATCAACCCTTGAGCAGAGGCAGGGTGGCTGGACTGGCTCAAACCAGAGATGCATCTGAGCAGAACCTTCCAGTGTTACCCGTACTCATGCAGGGCACTGACTCACCCATGCAGCCTAGTAAACCATCTTGCATGCAAACAAATGGCTTGTTTAAATGGAAAGCAGACAGTGGAAGCAGAATCGTCCCCCAAAGAGTGTATTTCATGCCTCCTTATTAGACGCCAGTAGGTGTTTTAGACAGTTTGGCCCAAAGGGAAGAGCGGTTTAATCACTGTGCCTGTTGCCTAATTGAAGGACACATCTGAAGCCTCCTCACAAAAATGCAAAACAGCCTGAGCCCCTCTTCAAGTGAAAACATGTATGTTTACAACCATCCACATATCCCCCCACCCCGCCTTCTTTCTCTTCCCAAAAGAACATAAAATAAGAAGCAAACATTTAGGGGCGCCTGGGTGGCTCGGTCAGTTAAGCATCTGACTCTTGGTTTTGGCTCAGGTCATAATCTTGCCGTTCGTAAAATGGAGCCCTGCGTCAGACTCCCGTGCTGACAGCACGCTCCCTGACTAGGATTCTCATTCTCTCTCGCTCGCTCGCTCAGAAATAAATAAATAAACATTTTTTTTAAAAAAGAAGAAAACTTTTAAAGTATAGCAGGGAAGTCATTTGTTTTACAGGGTAAGACGGTTTGGTATATTGATTCCCCTTGGGTGACATTTGCCACTTAGAGGCTCATGCCTATGAGGTAGGAATGATCGTGCCCATTTCACTGAGGCCCAGAGGGAACTACAGGTGAGATGGCAGATGCCAGTTATCAGAGGAGCACACTCTCAGGCCCCTCATTTTGGCTGGGAGGTCTCAGGGCCTGGACATAGCTGGGAACACAGATGGGGTGGAGGTGGGGAAGGAGACCCCAGCTATGGGGAGAGTAGGCAGGGAAGCAGCCGGGGCTGGGGGTCTGGCGAGGTTTGACCCAGTTGAGCCAGAGGCCGCCTGTGGGTACCCTGGCAGACACCAGTGAACCCCACTGGGGCATTAGACATGAAAGCTCTCTTTGAGCCCTGTTCAGGAGTTTTACATGTGAGGTGGGAAGATACCAGAGTTTGGCCAGAAGAACCAATGGGTTGCCAAGAAGCCTGGGGCCGGTGAGCAGGCGTGGGGACAGCAGTGGGGGTGGGGGGGCAGTCAGGAGAATTCACTGAGGGTTTGGGACATGGAAACAAACCCATATTATCCTGGGCTAACTAGAACAGCTGTTCCCCTGGGCTACACGTTTGACTGTTGCAGAAGGAACCAGCCTGCAGACTCAAAACAATAGCTGTCATTTCTTATATAATCGACATGCTATTTATTTATTACCCAAATGTTGCGGGTTTTCCTAGCTCTGGTCCCTTTTACTTGGAAGCTGCTCTTTCCTTCCAGCATCTTCCATACCAACATCAAGGCCCATGGCCCCAGGAACATCTGGGTGGCCTCCCCTAGAATGGGTCCCATCTGGGCAGCAAACATTTCCTCTGCCAGCCCCCTCCCTTCCTGTGTCCACGGAGAGAGTGTCTGGAGGAATCTAATGTTTTACATTAATATTTGGGAAAAGTACCCAGGCCAGTTGTGTTACCTTCAAAGCCAAGATATACTTGGATTGAAAGAGAAGTAGCTACAAGGGAAGGTGGTGTAGCCCTTTGAAGGTATCAGTGCCTTCCATTTGTGCCCTTGAGTTATGGAAGACTTTATCAAAAGGTTTGCCTCGGAGATCAAGGGCACAGAGATCATCCCAGGGTCCTGAAATGCAAGCCAGCACAGAGATTCTGCCAGAATTTCTGGACTTGGACACCATACTGGAACATCAAAACACCAGTGGGGTTCCAAGAGGTACCATTCTTCAAATCACTGGGTTTCCCTGTAACCTTGGTGTCCCCAGGCTGTGTCCCTGGGGGGGGTGGGGGGGGGGAACAGCCAAGTGGCCCATGATCTTTACCAGGATAACAGTAATGATTACGGTGGTGGCACTGTTGATGACAACAGCCAGCCTTCTTGAGTACTTAACAACACTGTGAGGCTCTCTGGCGCAATATTTAATAGGAAGTAGGAACTCTGTCCCCATTTCATAGCTGAAGAAATGGAGGTTCGGAGAGGTAAAGTCACCTACCCAAGGTCACACTGGTGATAGGAGTCAAGACCTGAACACAGGCTATCTTACCCCAAACCTGTGCTCCTGACCACAAACATGTACAACCTCACCTCCAGCCAGTGGCTGCCTCTCCCTCATGGCCCCTCCCCGGGAAGCCGCTGGGGGTGCCAGTTTGCCCCATGGTGACGCTCCCCACCCCTCACACAAGTATTTTCAATTCTTGATTATATTCCACAAAGAATTCTGGTTCCTTCAAGCCAGAGGATGTGGGACCAGTTCCAAGGAAGGGGACAGAGGGGGTCGGTGTGATACTATAGTGTGGTGACATGCTTTAATTCAAGTAGAGATATCCGAATTGGGACTAGAATTATGTAGTATTCAGGATTCATATTAATTTTAGGTGTGACAATGGCATGGAGGTTATAAGGGGAAACAAACCCACCCTAATCCTTGAGAAATGCACAATGAAATATTTGCAAGTGAAATATAAGGGGCCTGGGATTTGCTTTAAGATGCTCCAGAAGGGGCATCTGGGTGGCTCAGTTGGTTGAGCATCCGATTCTTGATTTTGGCTCAGGTCACGATCTCACATTTGGTGAGTTCAAACCCCGCATCGGGCTCTGGACTGATGATGCGGCACCTGCTTGGGATTCTCTCTCTCCCTCTCTCTCTGCCCCTTCCCTGCTCACACTCTCACTCTCTCTCTCAAAATAAATAAATAAACTTAAAAAAATAATAAAAGGGGCGCCTGGGTAGCTCAGTTGGCTAAGCGTCCAACTTCGGCTCAGGTCACGATCTCACAGCCCGTGAGTTCGAGCCCCGCGTCAGGCTCTGGGCTGATGGCTCAGAGCCTGGAGCCTGCTTCCGATTCTGTGTCTCCCTCTCTCTCTGCCCTTCCCCCATTCATGCTCTGTCTCTCTGTCTCAAAAATAAATAAACGTTAGGGGCGCCTGGGTGGCGCAGTCGGTTAAGCGTCCGACTTCAGCCAGGTCACGATCTCGCGGTCCGTGAGTTCGAGCCCCATGTCGGGCTCTGGGCTGATGGCTCAGAGCCTGGAGCCTGTTTCCGATTCTGTGTCTCCCTCTCTCTCTGCCCCTCCCCCGTTCATGCTCTGTCTCTCTCTGTCCCAAAAATAAATAAAAACGTTGAAAAAAAAATTTAAAAATAAATAAACGTTAAAAAATAATAATAATAATAAAATAAAATAGGGGGAAAAAAAAAAGGGGCAGATGAAACCAGATCAGCAAATTGATGATAACTATGGAAGCCAGGGATACAGGTTCATGGTGGGGGGTGGGGATGGGGTGGGGAATCAGAAGCTTAGTCTCCAAACCAAACTGAACTGTGCTAAACTGTACCCTCAGTCTAGGTCCTAATCCTGCTGTCATCCCAGATCTACCAGCTGCCACCCAAGTCCCCACTGCTCTTTCCCCAGGAGGCTGTAGGAGACCTCAACCAGCTGAACCCTGGTGCATGGCCCAGTTTCCCAGAGCTCCTGAACCCAGTGGACCCCCACTCTCACCCCACCCCAAGACCTTGCCACACCACTGTAACCCAAGCACATAAGCATTCTTCTATTAAGAACAATTCAAAATGGCCCCATTGATGGGTGCCTGGGTGTCTCAGTTGGTTAAACGTCCAACTCTTGATTTTGGCTGAGCCTGCTTGGGATTCTCTGTTTCTCTCTTAATCTCTCTCTCTCTCTGCCCGTCCCCCACTCATGCTCCCTCCCCCCTCCTCTGTCAAAAATAAATAAATATTTTAAAAAATGGCCCCAGTGGTATTTTTCAGTCTCCTGCTTTGAATGACATGTCTTTGTCTCGAATGTAGTCAACGGTATGTCTGTCAGTCTGCATTCAACAGCCCACACCCCGAAGGAAGCGTTACAGTGGAAACTCCCAAGGTAAATGAAAGTCTAATGGTCACAGATAACAACCAGATATCTGGTCAACAAGGATGCAAAAAAAAAAGTCTGTTTTTCACAGGTTCAAGCAGACTTGACTGTGTGAGTCCACCTTTGTATAAGACCTCAGGGATATTCATCGATACTTTTATATAAAAAATAAATTTTGTCCATGTATAAAAAATAACTGAATATGGATCAAAGACTTTAACCCAAGAGCCAAAACTATGAAACTCTCAGGAGGAAACAGAGAGAAAACTTTTCATGACACTGAATTTGGCAACGATTTCTTGGCTATGATGCCAAAACCACCAGCAACAAAGAACAAAACAGATAAACTGGGCTTTGTCAAAACGAAAAAATTTTGTGCATCAAAGGACAGTGTCAACAGAGTGAAAAGACAACTTTCAGGATGCAAGAAGATATTTGCAAATCATATATTTGATAAGTGGTTAATATCCGGAATGCATAAGGAAACCCTACAGCTCAACAACAAAACACACAATTAAAAACGTGCAAAGGACTTGAATAGACATGTCACCCGAGAAAATATACAAACAGCAACTGAGCACATGAAAAGATGCTCAATATCAAAATAAAATACACAAGAAACAGCAGGTGTCAGTGAGGATGCAGAGAAAGGGGAACCCTCTTGCACTGTTGGTGGGAATGCAAACTGGTGCAGCCACTGTGGAAAACAGTATGGAGGGTTCTCAAAAACTTAAAAATAGAACTACTTGGGGCACCTGGGTGGCTCAGTTGGTTAAGCGTGACTTCAGCTCAGGTCATGACCTCATGGTTCATGGGTTCAAGCCCCACGTCAGGCTCTGTGCTGACAGCTCGGAGCCCGGAGCCTCCTTCAGATTCTGTGTCTCCCTCTCTTTCTGCCCCTCCCCTGCTCATGCTTTGTCTCTCTCTCTCTCTCGCTCGCTCGCTCTCGCTCTCTCTCTCTCTGTCTCAAAAATAAATAAACATTAAAAAAATTTAAATAACAATTTAATAGAACTACTCTATGATTCAGTAATTGTACTACTGGGTATTCACAAAAATACTGATTCAAAGGGGCACATGCACCGCAATGCTTATAGCAGCACTACCTACAATAGCCAAACTTTTGGAACAGCCCAAGTGTTCACCAATAGATGAATGCATAAAGAGGTGGTATACATATACAATGGAATATTATCAGCCACAAAAGAATGAAAGCTTGCCATTTTGCAACGGTGTGGATGGAGCTAGGGAGTAAAATGCTAAGTAACATAAGTCAGTCAGAGAAAGACAGACACCATATGATTTCACTCATATATGCAATTTAAGAAACAAAACAAACAAAGAGGTTACAGACTCTTAACTATAGAGAACAAACTGATGGTTACCAGAGTGGAAGGGGATGGGGTGGGGGGGAGGGAATGGGCGAAACAGGTGACGGGGATTAAGAGCACATTTATCACAATGAGCACTGAGTATTGTATAGAATTGCTGAATCACCACAATGTACCCCTGAAACTAATATAACACTGTATGCTAACTATCCTGGAATTAAAATTAAATAAACATATATATAAAACAAAAAATAAAAATACATTTATTATTCAATTAAAAAAAGATGCCCAATATCACATGTCATTAGCAAAAAGCAAATTAAAATCATAAAGGATACTAATGAACATCCATTAATGTGGCTATGACTTAAAAAGGAGGGAGGCGCTTGGGTGGCTCAGTGGGTTAAGCTCCAAATTTGGCTCAGGTCACGATCTCACAGTTCGTGAGATCAAGCCCCATGTCGGGCTCTGCGCTGACAGCATGGAGCCTGCTTGGGATTCTCTCTCTCTACCTCTCTCTGCCCCTTCCCACCCCTCTCAAATAAATAAATACACATGGGGCGCCTGGGTGGCTCAGTGGTCAGGTGTCCAAATCTTGATTTCGGGTCATGATCTCACAGTTCATAGGTTTGAGCCCTGTATCAGGCTCTGTGCTGGTGGTATGGAGCCTGCTTGGGATTCCCTCTCTCTTCCTGCCAGACTCTGCCCCTCCCCTGCTCCCTCTCTCTCTCTCAAAACAAATAAATAAACTTTAATAAATAAATAAACAAATAAACTTTTTTTTTAAAGAGAAAACAACAAGCATTCGTTAAGATGTAAAGAAATTGGAGCCCTTGTGCACTGCTGGTGGAAACATAACAATGACAGAGCCACTGTGGAAAACAGTTAGGCAGTTTCTCAGAATGTTAAGTATAGAATTACCATATGACCCAGAAAGTCCAGTCTTAGGTACCTACCCAAAAAACTGAACGCAGGGACTCAGACACATACGTATACGCCAGTGTTCATAAGCAATAGCCGAAAGATGGAAAACAACCCGAGTGTCCATCAACACATGAATGGATAAACAATATGGTCTATTTGTAGTGTCTTAATCCATTCTGTCTGTGACAAAATACCGTGCACGGAGCGGCTGAGAAACAGCAGAAACGTTTGGTTCACAGTTCTGGAAGTTGAAGTTCAAGATCGCGCTGCCAGTATGGTTGGGTTTTAAGAACAGACATCTTCCAGGGGTGCCTGGGTGGCTCAGTCGGTTAAACATCCAACTGTGGTTCAGGTCATGATCTCATGGTTTGTGGGCTTGAGCCCCGCGTTAGGCTCTGTGCTGACAGCTCAGAGCCTGAAGCCTGCTTCAGATTCTGTGTCTCCCTCTCTCTCTCTGCCCCTCCCCTGCTCGTGCTCTATCTTTCTCCCTCTCTATCAAAAATAAATAAACAAACATTTTTTTTTAAATCTGCAAAAGGTGGGTAAGTTGGCCGTGGGCAGCATCCCCAGTGCTATCAGATTCAGATCCAAGGAACAAGAGTGCTCAGAGGGACAGACAGACTCTCTCAAGACACAGAACTTGGTGGGGCGCCTGGGTGGCTCAGTCGGTTAAACATCCGACTTTGGCTCAGGTCATGATCTCGCGGTCCGTGGGTTCGAGCCCCGTGTTGGGCTCTGTGCTGACAGCTCAGAGCCTGGAGCCTGTTTCAGATTCTGTGTCTCTCTCTTTCTCTGACCCTCCCCTGTTCATGCTCTCTGTCTCAAAAATAAATACATGTAAAAAAAAAAAACAAAAAAAAGACACAGAACTTGGAGATGCTCTCTGCTCACGTCTTCCCCTCTCTGGGCTTTTCCAGCACCTCAGCTGACTACAACGTGGAAAAGTGGGGGGTCACACGGGAGCAAATAAGAAGTCTGAGGTCAAGTTTGAAAACAAATCATTTAACTTTTTACATGCTTAAATATTTATAACGTTTCCAAAGTCCCATCTACAAACCACAAGTCATATTCAGAAACGTTTAGCTTCTATCTGTATGCATCCAGTTCCCTCCCTTGCTGGTTTGTTTTGTATTCCTCTGCTTTTGTTTTGGTCCTGGTCCATCCTTCCAATATTAGGTACAGTTTGGCTTATGTGTGAGTTGTAATTCCAACAGGACCATCTTTACCCCACGAAGTCGTACGGAGCATTGTGCAAGAGAATTTGTCTTTAATTTTTTTAAATGTTTATTTATTTTTGAGAGAGAGAGCACAAGCAGGGGAGAGGCAGAGAAAGAGAATCCAATGCAGGCCTCAAACCCATGGACCAGATTGCAAGATCATGACATGAGCCGAAGTCGGACACTCAACCATCTGAGCCACCCAGGTGCTTGGAGAGTTTGTCTTTAAAAGGAAACTTTTATACTAGGGTTGGTGAGTGCACAAAAAAAAAAAAGAAAGAAAGAAAAGAAAAAGAAAAAAGGAATACACATTCAGGAATGTCCCTTTGCTAGCCCCGAGGACAGCACACGTTTCCCTGGGCACCAAACTCTGTGCTAGGCACGCGATTTTCCAAAGAAGTTTGTTTTCATTTGTTCTGTTTGGAGGATGATTCAAACTGCAAATCTATCAAAAATGAAACAAAGCAAAATCACCAAACAAACCTAAGGGCAGTTTGTTGAAAGAATAAGGACGGGGTCCCAAGGGCTGAGCTGCCTGTCCCATCCCAGGAGCCTTGTGCAGGAGGCTATCACCATGAGCACATGACATAATGGCCACTTCTGCATCTGGCTCCTCAGACCTTAAGCATGATGGCACTGGACATGATGTTTCATTTCTTTCTGATGAGTAAGAGAACATATTTGTAGGGGCGCCTGGGTGGCCCAGTCAGTTAAGCATCTGATGGGCTCAGGTCAAGATCTCACGGTTTGTGAGTTTGAGCCCCGCACAGGGCTCTCTGCTGTCAGCACAGAGCCTGCTTCAGATCCTCTGTCCCCCTCTCGCTGCCCCTCCCCCCTCACATTCTCCCCCTCCCTCTCTCTCTCTGTCTCTCAAAAATAAACATTAAAAAAAAAAAGAACATAATTGTAGAGTCCAGCACATAGGATGTGCCCTTCAGAGGTCAGACTCTGGCCATCGCTCTCCAGTGCTTATCAACTCAGCACAGTGAGCTTCCAAAAAATTTCTCAACTCTGTAAAAATGCCCTCCTAAAATCCCTACAATATATCAGTCAATTTACACATTTACTTCCCACCTCGTTCCAATGACATGAAATTGGTGTAATTTTACTCATCAAGAAACTAAGCACAGATATAAAACTTGACAGTAAAAAGGAAACCCGTCAGGGGCACCTGGGTGGCTCAGTCGGTTGAGCGTCCGACTTCAGCTCAGGTCACAATCTCGTAGTTCATGAGATTGAGCCCCACGTCAGGCTCTGTGCTGACGGCTCAGAGCCTGGAACCTGCTTCAGATTCTGTGTTTCCCTCTCTCTCTCTGCCCATCCCCCGATCACACTCTGTCTCTCTCTCAAAAATAAACAAACATTTAAAAAAATAAAAATAACGGGGCGCCTGGGTGGCGCAGTCGGTTAAGCGTCCGACTTCAGCCAGGTCACGATCTCGCGGTCCGTGAGTTCGAGCCCTGTGTCAGGCTCTGGGCTGATGGCTCAGAGCCTGGAGCCTGTTTCTGATTCTGTGTCTCCCTCTCTCTCTGCTCCTCCCCCGTTCATGCTCTGTCTCTCTCTGTCCCAAAAATAAATAAACGTTGAAAAAAAAAATTTTTTTTAAATAAAAATAAAAGGAAACCCGCCAGCAAGCTGAGTTTGTAAGTAGAGCCTCAATTTCCAAGTGTCCATTGCACTGGGCAGCAGGGATAGTGGTGATGATGAGGTCTGCATAAAAAAGACTCCCACCAGCAAGAAATATAAATTGCCTACTCCTCAACCTTTGAAAGATGGCAAAAACTTCTGCCCTCAAGTCATGATGCCTCAACTAGCTAAAATTGTGTGAAATGACCTGATCATGGTATGGAAACCTGCAGAATGACAGTGGGTTAAACTGATGCTCATGTGCGCTTATATATGTCAATCTAGGTCATACATGTGGTGCCAACTTTGACTACTGAACACTTCAACACATAATTTCAAAAACACTCTGGAAGATGTGGATCACCTTCAACGTTCTGAAGATGTGGAAACATTCAAGAAGATTCAGGATGCTGCAAAGTTAGAGTAATTATATTCAGGTGATGTATACAGGTGACCACGACCCCTGCTCTGGATGAACAGAAAGGTCAGGGTTTCGGAGGAGTCCCTTCCTGTGTCACAAAGAAGATCTGGTGCAGAAAATACCGAGGGCATGAACCATGATGGAAGTCCAGGAAGTCCACTGCACAAATACCCCATTGTGGAAAGTAACACGTTGACAAAACACAGTCATTAGTTAGGGAAAGGCAGAATGAACATTTAAGAAGTCAAGCAAGAGAAGGGAACTTGGAGGCTTAAAAGAAAATGAATAATTGGCAAATGCAAAGACGCTATTTCAGGGGGAGACCAATGGTTTTATCAAAGTGGAGATAACTCAAGGTCAAGGGGATGAACACTGTGGGGGAGACAAGATAAAAGGTGAGCCAGAAGCTAGGCAGTCAGTGGAACCAAAAGCCTGCTTCACATATGCCCAGGCAAAGAGGTGCTTCCTCTAAACAAGGGCCAAGGTGAGTAGGACCAGTTAGAAGGTGTCTTTGAGAATGAGAAGATTCACAGAAACCTCACTAGCTTGCCTTGGACTCTAAGAAGGGCACCATCAGGACAGCATTTGACACAATGAGCAGAGAACTGAGGGATCAGACAGGATGTGGCAAAATTAAAAATCCCACCTTTGGGGTGCCTGGGTGGCTCAGTCTTGGTTTCAGCTCAGGTCACAATCTCATGGTTCATGGGTTCGAGCCCCACATTGGGCTCTGCACTGACAGCACTGATTCTCTCTTGCTGCCCCTCCCCCCCTCAAAGTAAATTTTTAAAAAACTTAAAAATCCCACCTCTGGGCCTCCTGGTGTCACTCTCCCCTAACAGCCACATTAGTGGTATAGGATGTAAATTGGACACTCAGCACCTGATTTTTCAATTTTAATCCATTTTATACCAGTGAGCCAGGGACCTACAAGTTCTAGAATCAACCTATCCAGCGTCTCCCCCAGCGCCTCACCTCACAGGTGATTCTGCAGGATTCTCTCGGAATCCTAATGCTCCATGGCAGGGCCACGTTGCATTCCCAGATTACACATGGTCTCCAGCATGGCCAGTCAGTGTCTGAAGGTAGCCATGATGCTAGGCTTAGCCTTATTTTTTTGGAAGCTTTTAGAGGAACTTGGGTGCAACAGGGATCTACCCCAGGAATGCCAGATACCTACGCAGGCTGTGACACTTGCCCTGGGAATGACCCTGGAGAGTTCACTTGCTGCAAAATCTCACCTCCCTCCTAGGAAGGTTGGTGGGATGGATAAATGATGGTGTAGAAAGAGAAGCCTTACTTAAGCTAGTCAGCATTTCCTCTAGCTCTTTTATGATAACTACATACATCAGTTCCAACCAAACTTGAATCAGGGTACCAAGACCCACTAAAAACCCTGCATCACAGGACTGGTTAGATGGGAGTCACATTTTTTACTTGTTTTTTAAGTTTATTTACTTATTTTGATAGCGAGGGAATAGAGGGGCAGAGAGAGAGAATCCCAGGCAGGCTCTGCGCTGAGCCCAAGTCAGGGTTTGATCTCATGAACCATGAGATCATGACCCGAACCAAAATTAAGAGTCGGATGCTTAAATGACTGAGCCACTCAGGCATCCCAGACGTGAGTCACATTTAAAATCACCTCTGTTCTATAGGCATCTGGGTAGCTCAGTCACGATCTCTTGGTATATCAAATGCTCAAAGGTGAACACCTAAAAGGGTGTATTTTACTGTATGTAAATTCAATTTTACCTCAATGAGCTTGACTTAAAAAAAAAATCACCACAGGGCACCTGGGTGGCACAGTTGGTTAAGCGTCCAACTCTTGATCTCGGCTCAGGTCATGATCTCACAGTTTGTGAGTTCGAGTCCCACATCAGGCTCTGTGCTGACAGTGCAGAGCCTGCTTGGGATTCTCTATCCCCACTCTCTCTACACCTCCCCCACCCTAAATAAATAAATAAACCTAAAAAAAACCCCACAGAAGTGATGTTTATGTAATAATGTAAACTTAATGCCACTGAATCATATACTTTAAAATAATTAAAATGATACATTTTATACTATGTGTATTTTACCATAATATAAAGAAAAGTGGTTTCGTAACACCATGAAAACCAAAAAGGGGCCACGTTTGACTACCCACTTTCCACATCCATTTCCACCTACTGGCTGCCAGGGGTGGGGGGAGATCACACACAGACTCGATCCCAGCCACGCTCCCGACAGGCCGGGCTGTTTTAACCCCTCCCCACCTCTGCACACACATGCCCTTGCCTACACTGGCTTCCCACCTTTTCTCCACCTGGCAGGATCCTCCACCTGGAGGGGCTGGAGTGTCAACTCCTGGCCCCTGGCCAGTGTCAGCCGCCCGTCCACTTGTGAGTCCCAACTTACCCCTGGGGGTGTAAAGAGCACCAACTCCAGGGCCAGGCTATCTGCAATAGAATGCCAGCTCCCACCATTTACTCTCCTGTGATCTTGGGTCAGTTACCAAGCTTCCCTGTGCCTCAGTTTCCTCATCTGTAAAGTGAATGACAGTGGTGCTCACCTCACGGGGTTATCGCCAGGACTCAGCGACTTAATTCAGGCAAAGTGTTCCCAATAGTGTCGGGCACTCAGTAAGTGCCACTTAAGTGTAATCTAGCAGGTCAATTTTTAACTGTTGATTTATGCAGGTCAACCTTTAACTGTAGGTCTCTAGGGTGGGAACGCTGATCGAGGATCCCCATTTTCTGGAAATGCACTGAATGAATGCCCTGTTCTTCACTGTGATGGAGAAGAGAGAATCTCCAGGGGCCCTTAGCTCAATGTTCTGTGGATCACAGAGACCAAGAGATTTAGAAATACCTTCTGTGCCATCATCCCTCCCTCCCTATAACTCTATAAAGCTATGGATATGGCCCTGATGGAACCACTCCTCCCAGCTCAGCAGGCCCAGGGTTCACCAGGACTTGTAACTTTTCTTGGAAGAGAACACACGCTTTACAGCGGATTTAGGACTGTTCTAAGCCATAAAACTCAGATCCTATCCAGGGAGGCACTGGCACACTTCCTCTCCACCAGGAGAGAGCTCTGTCCACACGGGGTCATCCAGCTTCACTCTCAGAGTTCTGAGGCCAGCAACACTGCCCCTCAGGCCCACAACTCTCATCTTGGCATTAAAATGCCCCTGTGGGAGAGAGCCAAAGCATAAGAGACGCTTAAAAAAAATGAGAACATCGGGCGCCTGGGTGGCTCAGTGGGTTGAGCGTCTGACTTTGGCTCAGGTCATGATCTCGTGGTCCGTGGGTTCGAGCCCTGCATCGGGCTCTGTGCTGACAGCTCAGAGCCTGGAGCCTGTTTCAGATTCTGTGTCTCCCTCTCTCTGACCCTCCCCCATTCATGCTCTGTCTCTCTCTGTCCCAAAAATAAATAAACATTAAAAAAGAAATTTTTTTTTTAATAAAAAAATGAGAACAAACTGAGGACTGATGGGGGGTGGGAGGGAGGGGAGGGTGGGTGATGGGTATTGAAGAGGGCATCTTTTGGGATGAGCACTGGGTGTTGTATGGAAACCAATTTGACAATAAATTTCATATATTTAAAAATAAAATAAAATAAAATAAAATAAAATAAAATAAAATAAAATAAAATAATAAAATAAAATAAAATAAAATAAAATAAAATAAAATAAAATACCCCTGTGGTGGGGCATTGGGTGGCTCAGTCAGTTAAGCATCTGACTTCAGTTCAGGTCATGACCTCCCAGTTCATGAGTTCGAGCCCCGCGTCCGGCTCTGTGCTGACAGCTCAGAGCCTGGAGCCTGCTTCAGATTCTGTCTCCCTCCTCTCTGCCCCTACCCTGCTCTGTCTCTCTCTCTCTCTCTGTCTCAAAAATAAATAACCATTAAAAAACAAAAACAACAACAACCACACCCCTGTGCAGTGCTTCTGGAGACCAGGCCTCAGGCCCTGCAGCCAGGCCAGCCCCTGCCAGAAGCCCTCACATGTCAAGGGTCCCAGAGAGGTGAGTTCGAGGGAACCACTTTCTCTGTTGTCCCCTCCAGACCTGGGTAGAGCAGGGGTGGCTGGCAGATGTGACCTCTGCAGCCACAGGGGCCACGGGAGAAGGATCCATGCCCTTTCAAAGCAGAGCTTCCAGCTCTGGAAACACATATTCCTCGGGCTGGCCCACCAAATACCACCCGCTCCTGGCAGGGTCTTCTTCTCCAGGGGAAACCAAATCCCACCAGCTAAGGCCAAAGCCTGCAATCACGCCAGGCCACCGGCCACTGCCAATCTCAAGCCTTTTTCCTTCACTGATCCCAGGACACACTTTTGCTAGGTTTGAGCCACCAGTGTGAACACCACTGCCACTACTTAAGAAAGTGCAATTTAAGCCCCTTTTTCCTGTGTGTGGAAACAGAGGGGTTTGTTCTGGCAACCCGGTCTGTTTCCAATTCAACTAGTGGAGAGACCACAGCAGGGCAGGGGGAAAGCGATATAGGAGTGTGGATCCGGTCTAGTTTTGCAATACCCCAGGGTGTCTCAATTATATCAAGAGGGGGTTGTGAAAATCTTAAAACATTCTGCAAATAAATTCAGCTTTCATTTGCCCAGAAGGACACATTATTCAGTTTTGATTCAGCAGACATTTATGGAGGGCTGACCAATGCAAACATCACACCGCCCTTCCTTCAAGAGGTGAGGGGGTCAGTGGTCTGGCTCAACAACAGCAGGTCACATGCCAGGAAAGTGAAGGGTTGAGAGGGTGCTGGGACTGAACTGTGTCCCTTCAGGATTCAGATGTTGAAGCCCTAACCCCCACTGTGACTGCATTTTGAAGACAGAGCCTTTAAGGAGGCAAGTGAGGTTCAATGAGGTCGTAAGGATGAGGTCATAATCCAACAGAACTGTAGCCTTATAAGAAGAGGAAGAGGAGGGGCACCTGGGTGGCTCAGTCAGTTAAGTGTCTGACTTCGGCTCAGGTCTTGATCTCACAGTTTGTGAGTTCGAGCCCTGCATTAGGCTCTGTGCTGACAGCTCAGAGCCTGGATCCTGCTCTGGATTCTGTGTCTGCGCCTCTCCCTCTCTCTCTGCCCCTCCCCTACTCACACTCTGTCTCTATCGCTCAAAAGTGAATAAGCATTAAAAATTTTAGAAAAAAGAAGAGGAAGAGGGGTGCTTGGGTGGCTCAGTCAGTTAAGCGTCCAACTCTTGGTTTCAGTTCAGGTCATGATCTCACAGTACGTGAGTTAGAGTCCTGCTTTGGGTTCTACGCTGACAGCGCAGAGCCTGTGTGGGATTCTCTCTCTCCCTCTCTCTCTGTCCCACCCCTGCTCTCACTCTCTCTCTCTCTCTCTCTCAAAATAAATAAATCAACTTAAAAAAAATTTACATAAAGAGAATAAGAAAAAAGAAAAGGAAGAGACACCAGAGTGCTCTCTCTTTCTCACTCTCACTGACTCTCTAAGCACAGAGGAAAGCCCACATGAGGGCAGTGAGGAGGCGGTGGTCTGCAACCCAAGGATAGAGTCCTCACCAGATATCAACCATGCTGACGCTTTGATCTTGGACTTCCAGCACCCGGGCCTAAGGGAAGATAAATTTCTGTTGTGTAATCTCTCCCCTCCCCACCCCCTAGCCTATGGCATCTGGATACGGGAGCCGCAACAGATGAATCCATTGAATCACCACTCCAATTGGAACAAAGGTCAGACTCAGGTGGCCACGTTGAGGCCACTTCTGCCTCAAAGGCACTGGGTGAGGGGCACAGACATCAAACACAGTGACTGGCTTCCCACTGATGCTCCAAACAAAACAGCACCCACTCTCTGGAGCGTCCCCAACACCACCCAATAGTCTCCCTTTTTCCACCCTATCCAGTATTCAGGATGCTTCCTGTTAGTCACTATGGTTGCTATCTTAGTCGTGCCTTAGAAGACCTCGGCCCCCATCATCACAAGGAAGGAAGAACTTTTTCCTGCCCCTGCACATGTACATTTGTCTCTGGGTCCCAGTAAACTGGGGGCCAAGTGTGGGTGGCATCAGATGTCAGGTGGGGACACTGCGACTCTGACACCACTCACGATGTGCCCATCAGGACTGGATCCTCACAAAACTAGGGTTGCCAAAGGTGTGCCTGGTGTCCTCCTCCTGATCCTGCCAGCTCTGAACTGAGATTCGCCCAGAACCCCAGTACTCAATCTCCCATATGGGCAGAGATCACCCACCAACTTCTCCCCAGGCATGAGACTATGTTCCTTGGACCATAGCTTCCTTCTGGTCCAGCCATCAGCAGCAGCGTCCTCACTGTTACTTAGATGTCAGAGGTCCCACTGAATAACCGGAAATAGGACAGGCAAGCAATTCAGAGAAACTGGAATTTGGGATTAAGCAGATTAAGTATTTTGCTCATGGGGAGAACCCTAAGTGGCTCAAATCAAGGATGTGGAAAATGCAGTGACACAGCCCCAGACTTGCAGGTCAGTCGTGAACCTCAGAAAGGAAGGAGTTGAGGTACTACTGGGATGAATGAATGAATGAATGAATGAATGAAAAATTTTAACCCAGCAGCTTGAATCCTAAGAAAGGATACCAGCTCCCACTCTGAAATGGGGAAAAAGGGTAAAGAGGTTGACAATAAGTTGGATAAAGGGCATCACTACCCAGAGAAAAGGCTGGTAAGAAATTTGCAACCATCAGATTGTGAAGGAATTCAAAAGCATGAGGGTGGATGAAGTTGGCCAAGCAGAGTGGGAACGGAAGAAGAGAGGGCATAGGGGCGAAGACAGCATCAAATTGCACTAAGAAAGTAGTGGGGTCTGGGAACGCCTGCATGGCTCAGTCGGTTAAGTGCCTGACTCTTGATTTCAGCTCAGGCGTGAGTTCGAGCCCCACGCTGGGCTCCACACTGACAGTGTAGGGCCTGCTTGGGATTCTCCCTCTCCCTCTGCCCTCCCCCGTTCTCATTTTTTTCTCTGTCTCCAAAATAAATAAATAAACATTAAAAGAAGAAGAAGAAGAAAGTAGTGGGGTCGTAGCTAGAGACGCCCATGCAAGAAGTACAAAATGGGGAGAAGTTCCTGGAATGTGACAACTGGGAGGTTCCAATGGTATGTTTCTATTCAATGTAGTCCCTGCAGCAATAATAACTATGGTAACAGTAATTAAAAAACTAGTAGTCATAATAACGGTTGACATTTAGGAGTGCTTGCTATACTTTCTAAGTACTTTTCCCACATTTCATCTTTTTGTCCTTATAACAGTTGTAGCAAGCAGAGGCACAGAGAGGTTAAGTAACTTTGCTGAAGGTCACACAGTGAATACATAGTGATTGGTGAAGGGATATGAACTAGCTCCTAAGCCCATGTTCCTATGCATTTCATTTCACGTCTTCGCTCAGAGGCACCAGTCAATAACTGCGACTCAAGGGGCACCTGGGTGACTCAGTTGGTTAAGCATCCGACTTTGGCTCAGGTCATGATCTCGAGGTTTGTGAGTTCAAGCCCTGCATCAGGCTCTGTGCTGATAGCTTGGAGCCTAGAGCTTACTTCAGATTTTGTGTCTCCCCCTCTCTCTGTCCCTCCCCTGCTCACACTCTGTCTCTCTCTGTCTCTCAAAAATAAATAAATGTTAAAAAAATTTTTTTAATTAAAAACAAACAAACAAACAAACTGTGACTCAAAAGATGGGCCAGGGCAGGAGTCAGAACTCACAGCATGAGCCTGTCAAGGGTCCCTCAGTCCTGACTTCTACAATACGGGGGTTGTAAAAATTGGCCCCTTTTCACCTGCTGTGAACAGAATATATGTGAGTCTACTCAACTCTCTGAGAGAATACCTCAGTACATCCAAGGTCTGTTTCTTACTCTGAAGCAGGGTGAAGCCCCAGAGCAATTCACTCTCCCCCTGGTCAACACTGAAGGCAAAGGAGGTGTGCAGAGAATTCCAGTTCAACATAGTCAGGACACAGCTGGCCACAAGGGGGGAGCAGAGAAATGCCCTCATGTTTACAGGAAGCTGTGTTTGTTCACTCATGCCTTGAGTATGAAGCTTCAGAAGTTGGAGCCAAGTCAATTTGCATAAATATTTCAGATTATGCCTCCCCTTTGGATTTTAAGAACACAAGAGAAGGAAATATACATGCAAAATGTTTATAACTTTTAACTTAATTTACTTATAACTTGCCTCTATCCATAAAAGAGATATAGAGGTCGATAGGCTATAAATCTATTAACATAGAAACTAAAAATAATGACTGAGAAAGAGGAGAATGTCATCTTTTTCAGTCCTAAGGACTAAAAAGTTGACATGATTTGGCATCTGTTTTGACCAATGCTCCCTGGCAGCTTGGGCAAAAAGGGAAATAAGATGTACTCTAAAGTACTTGTCATAAGGCAGAGGAAGCTGGCCAACCCCTCTGGGAAGACAAGATTTTTCCTGGCACTAAGTTCTGAAAAAAATTTCTCATGCTGAATCTTTATATAGAGAACACAGTGACTAAAGGTTCTCTAAAACACTGGAGCCTGAGACCTGATTTTTCAAGGCCACAAACTATTCTGAAAGGGTCCCCATTCTACTGACACATGTTTTTCTAAGTTCCAAGGATTACATTTGGATTCCTGCCTGATGAGTTAAAAATCTGTTCTCAGAACTCTGCTTCTGACATTATGGATGTCGAGGTGTTAACAGGAAGTGCTCCTAAAGCAGTGCTGCTATCAAAAGAGTAATGCTTCATCAAGAACCTCACCCACCAAATGCAAAACAAAACATGAGTTACGTGTAGCCTGAACAGTGAGGGGCCAGAATCTGTCCTAACGGCAAATGGCAATAAAACATATAAGGACATAGTGCCTTGGGTCAACAGCAAAAGAAACTTGGGAGTGGAATTTCCAGCTTCACTAGGTCAAGATCCTTAAGAGTGACTGATAAGGTTTCAGGGCAGTGGCTCCCCATGGCAAGCCAGCTGAAGGACAGGCAAATCTAATCTGGAGGAAATCTCCACTTCAGACTCAGGACTCTTATAGATTAGTATCAAGCTGTGGGTTCATTATCAAGGATTAACATGTAATAAGGCAAGACCCTGTTGAATAATAATCAGCAGAAACAATAAACAACCGGTATCTTCTTTTCTATATTAAAAATTTCAGGAACAGAATTACAGAAGATGTGTATATACACACAGAAAAAAGAGGAGGCAATCACAAAGATGAGAAAAAAAATAAGAAAGGACTATGAGGAATTAACAGGAAGTTGGGGGTTTGGAATATGGCTTCTATATGTGAGAAATATAATGGTTGAAATAAAAAACAATTTATTTTTTATACAGTAGACTAGATAAAGCTGGAGAGTCAGTGAGCTGGAAAAGACAAAGATATCACGAAAACGAACCATAGTAAGACAGGGTATGAATACAAATGAGATGTTAAAAGATACTGAGAACAGAATGAATCCACAAAAGAGAGAATAGAAAAAGTGGAGAAGAGATAATATTTTAAAAAGATCATGTCTATAAATTTCCTAGGACTAATAGGGATAAAAAAAAAATGAATCCACAACTCTAGGAAGCAAAACATATCCCAAGTAGGATAAATAAAAAGAAGTCCCATCTAGGTAAATTAAAACTACATAACATCAAAAACAAAGAGAGGATCTTAAAAGTATACACAGGAGGGGCACCTAGTTGGCTCTGTCATTTGAGCGTCCCACTCGCTATTTCAGCTCAGGTTGTGATCCCAGGGTCATGGGATTGAGACCCACATTGGGCGGTGTGTGGAGCCTGCTTGAGATTCTCTCTCTCTCTCTCTCTCTCTCTCTCTCCCCCTCTCTTCCTCCCCACCACTCGTGCTCTCACTCTCTCTCTCTCTCTCTCTCTCTCTCTCTCTCTCTCTCAAATAAAAAAATTAACAATTAAACCAAACAAACAAGGACAGTCTAAGAAACTATCACAGCCAAGAGGAGTCTAAGGAGATATAACAACTAAAAGCAATCTGGGGTCTGGTATGGAATCCTAGAAGAGAAACAGGACATTAAGTAAAAACTAAGGAAATCTGAATAAAGTATGGACTTTAGTTGGTAATAATGTATCAATATTAGCTCATTAATTATATCAAATTTATCATATTAATGTCAGATGTTGTTAACAGTAGGGAAAACTGGGTGTGGGGTATACAGGAACTCCCTGTCCTATCTCCATTTTTTCTGTAAGTCAAAATCTATTCTAAAATTTAAAAGTTTATTTAAAAAATTTTTTTAATGTTTTTATTTATTTTTGAAGGAGAGAGAGAGACAGAGCATGAGTGGGGGAGGAGCAGTGAGAGAGGGAGACACAGAATTTGAAGCAGGCTCCAGGCTCTAAGCCGCCAGCACAGAGCCCAATGCGGGGCTCGAACCCACAAACTGTGAGATCATGACCTGAGCCGAAGTCAGACGCTTAACTGACTGAGCCACCCAGACACCCCAAAAAGTTTGTTTTAAAAAGAGCTTTGGGACACTAGGGTGGCTCAGTTGGTTAAGCATCTGACTTCAGCTCAGGTCATGATCATAGTTTGTGGGTTTGAGCCCTGTGTCAGTCTCTGTGCTGACAGCTCAGAGACTGGAACCTGCTTCAGATTCTGTGTCTCCCTCTCTGTTTACTCCCCACCCCTGCTTACTGGCTCTCTCTCTCTCTCAAAAATAAATGTTAAAAAAAATTTAAAAGAGTTTTTTAAAATTAAAAGCACAATAGCAGAATCAAAAACTCATTAAGAGGGTTAGAAGACAGTGTTAAGATAACATCTCAGAAAGTAAAGCAACTTAACAGTTTGAAAATAGAACAGTAAAGATAAGAAAATTAAAATACAATCCAACCGCCAAATGTATCAGGAAGAAAAAAAAACAAACAGAAAAAAGAAGAGAAAGTCATCCTCTAAAATAATTCAAGAAAATCTCCCAAACTGAAGGACATAAATTTCTAAACCGAAAGGATCCACTGAATACTCAGCATAATAGAACCCTTTCAAACACTGGGGACAAAGAGAAGATCACAAAAATTTGAAACTTCTCAACCACACTGGAAATAAGAAGACAATGGAGTAATTCATTCACAATTCAGAAAGAATAGGCTTTCTAATTTAGAATTCTATACCCATCCGAATCACCAATGAAATGTCCAAATAAAATAATATTTTCAGATGTAAGAGATGTAAAATATTTAATTTATTTTTTTTTTTCTAAATGCACCTTACTGAAGGTTGTTCTCCACAAAAATGAGAAGGTAAACTAAGAATGAAAGAGACATGGGATCCAGAAAATAGGAAATGTAATACAGGAAAAAAGGTAAGAGACTCTCCAAATTAAAGAAGAAAAACATCCTGGGATAATGACCCTTACCAAGTATAAAAGACAACCAGAATTAGCAATAGACACACACATAAATGAATGAAGCAAATACAAATCCCAAGCAAATATTAACTTCAAATGAAACAAAAAGAAACCAGAACACATTCTGAACAATGAATAACACATTAATCATACATCTATCATATGATCAACCATTCCACTCCAATGTATTTATAACTAACATAAATGAAAGCATATTCCATACAAAGACTTGTACACAAATGTTCATAGCAGCTTTATCCCTAACAGTCTCAAAATAAAAAACAACCCAATGTCCAACAAGTCAATGTATAAAAAAATTGCATTACAGACACACAATGGAATAGTATTCAGCAATAAAAAGAATGAACTATTAACTACCTGCTACAACATGGATGAACCCCAAAATAATTATGCTGAATGAAAGACACTAGACCAAACAAAAATAGTAGGAACTGTATGATTACATTTATACAAAAATCTCAGAAGTCCATACTAATTTGGAGTAACAAAAGCCAATTGGTAGCCTGAGGCTGGAGGGAAGGTGAGGAGGTTCAGGGAGAAATGATTACAAAGGAGCAGGAGGAAACTTTTGGGGTGATGGATATGTTCATTTTCTTTATTGTAGTGATGGTTTCACAAGTGTATACATATATATGTCAAAATCTATTAAAATATACACTTTAAATATGTCTTTTTTATTGTATGTTAATTTATACTTCAATGAGGTTGTTTGAAAATATTAAATTGGACCCCTACCCTGTAACATAACCTAAAATCAATTCCAGGTGGATTAAGAAATCAAACATGAGAAGCAAAAGCATTAAAAATTTTAGAAGCAGGGTGCCTGGGTGGCTCAGTCAGTTAAGCGTCCAACTCTTGGTTTCACCTCAGACCATGATCTCACAAGCTTGTGGGTTCGAGCCTTGCATCAGTCTCTGTGCTGACAGTGCAGAGCCTGCTTGGAATTCTGTCTCTCTCCCTCTCTCTCTCTCTGCTCCTCCCATGTGCTCTCTCTCTCTCTCTCAAAATAAATTAATAAACTTAAAAAAATTTTTAAGAAGGCACTATGGGAGATTATTTTTCTACATTTTGGATAAGGAATTATTTCTTAAACAAGAAATAAAACCCACTAACTCTAAAAAGAAAAAGGAAAGACTGGTAAGCACAACCACATCAAAATCAAGAACATCTGGCACAACATGTCAAAGAGCACTAGGTAGAAATTCTCTTAAAAAGCCACAAACTGAAAAGTAATATTTTTCATCTTGGAGTAAGGATTAGTATTCACAATACATAAAGAACTCTTACAAGTCAGCAAGGGTTCGTACCCCTTCTAGGAAGATGCAATAGACATACTTCTTCCTATTTCTTTTTCCACTAAGCATAATGAAAAGTTATGGGCATTAGATATAAAACAAGTCTATATAAAACACAAGAACATACTTATGGTGGAGAGAAGAAGGCAGATCAGCTTGATACCTTGAGACCCAAAGAATGAACAACACTTTGTTCATCAAAGAATGAACAACAACATCACCCAGTGATGAGTCCCTGGGTTTTCTTTTTGCTTCCTCCATCCCAGACTTGGAGCTGAAGAAACCAGCAACCTGAAAACTCCAATGGGCACAGACAAAACTGCCCCAGCAAAAGCTGACTCTCCCTAGCCAAAGGACCTGGAAAGGGGCATCTTGGCATGGCTGAGGACGTTTAGACAGTCACCTCCCTACTCCAGCCAGACATCACAGAGAAAACATCAAATGCATGTGCATGAGGCTATGTACAAGGGGGCATCCTAATACTTGCGCTGGGGTGGTTTCAGAGAAGGCCAAGTGGGGTGCCAGGACTTTCACCCCCAGTAGGTCAGTCATGAGATGCCACCTGGGTATTGCTGGAGACTATGCAGGCAGCCAGAACTCCTACAGCAGTAGCTGTCATGAGGAAACCCCCTCAGGTATCAACAGAGGCACGTGGGGGATCTGGACTTCTACCTCCACTGGCAGTGAGTGGCAGTGAGGTGGCACTCCCCACTTCCCCTGCCAGGGCAGCATCAAGAGAAAACCAGGTCAAAAAAAAGAAAGAAAGAAAAGAAAAGAAAAACAGAATATGTAAAATGAGTCAACAAGAAAAAGAAAAATAATCTGATAGGAAAATGGGCAATACACATGAATAGAAAAGAAGGTAGTAGAAGTATCTACCTCATTAGGTTGTTTTTAGGATTAAATGATGTGTGTTGCTTAAAACAGTTTCTTGCACATAGTAAGTTGTAAACAAGAGGTGGCATTACTACTACAAATACTACTATGACTACTATTATTTTACAGGAAATAGCACACATATGCTCAAAAACCATGAAATGATGCTCAACACAATTAGTAATCAGAGAACTGCTCATGAAAAGTATCACCAGACAATAATTTGTCTATTATACACCATTTATACACTAGGTGGCCAAAAATATAAAGTTTGCAGGCAGGACACCTGGGTGGCTCAGTCAGTTAAGCATCCAACTCTTGACCTCGGCTCAGGTCATGATCTGATGGGTTCGTGGGATTGAGCTCTTCCTCGGGCTCTGCACTGACAGTGCAGAGGCTGCTTGGGATTCTCTCCCCACCCCCCCACCCCCCCACCCCCGCCTCTCCCCGACTTGTGCTGTCTCTCAAAATAAATAAACTTAAAAAAAAGTTCTCAGGCACTCTTACTCATTGCTAGCGGAGGATAAGTGGCCACACCCACTTTAGAAACCACTTGGGAATTATCTTGAAAAGCCAGGCATTCACGTGGTTGATGGCTCTGCAATACCAATGCTGGATACACCCCAAAGAAACTCGCACCTGTGCACCAACAGACATGCACAGGGATGTTCCCAGCAGCACTGTCCACAGTAACACAAGACTGGAAATAACCAGCTGTCTCTCAACATGCAAATAAATTGCAGTGGATATGCACACTGGGATGGGATTCAGGACCAACGACAAACGAGTTACAGCTAGCATGCGGCAACATGGGTGAACCTTAAATACATAACGTTGAGTCACAGAAGAGCAAATTCAGGAACTGGAGGTAATAACCACTCAAACTCAAAACGAGGAACATTCTAATTTTTTTTTCTTTAAGGGTTTCGAGAAAGGAGGGAGAGAAAATTTTCCAAAATGTCAATGGTATGAAATACAAAGAAAGTCTGTGGAAACATTCCACATCCAATGATGCTAGGGAGACATAGGTGGCTCCAGTACTGGAGGGAAAAAATGCTATAAAGGGCATTCATTATTCAGTCAATTTGTTGAAGCTAAAAACTGTGATATGAGAGAATATTCCTGTTGTTAGGAAATACATGCACCCCAAAATATTTAGCGGTGACATAACATGACAGCCTCAAACAGTTCTCAAGAAACTACAGGAGTATGTGCATAAGGGTGAGTGGGTGAGTATAGGAAGGGATGAGGGAGGGAGAGAACGAGATCACATGATAAAGACAATGGGGTAAAATGTTAAACACAGGTGAAGCAGGGTAAAGGCTCTATAGGATTCTTTGTAGTCTTTATACTTTCACAACTTTTTCTGTAAATTTGAAATTATTTCCGAATAAAGAGTTCAAAACAAGAGGGGGAAAGGGGAATGATAAAATTCAGGATAACAATTAGTCGAGGTGGGGCAGCCAGAAAAAATGAGCTACGTCAGGAGGGGACTGACCCGAGCTTTCATTTGTGTTTGGGCTCTGGATTTAGGAAACAGGTCCTTGGATGTTCATTACACTATTATGCTTTATAATTCAGCCACTGCTAATTTGTATAGTATAAAGTATCATATTTGAAAAGGTAAAAAAGAAAAAGATGTCTGAGTGCCTGGGTGGCTTGGTTAGTTAAACACCTGACTCTTGATTTCAGCTCAAGTCATGATCTCACAGTTTGTGGTATTGACCCCCACATTGGGCTCTGTGCTGACAGCACAGAGCCTGCTTGATATTCTCTCTCTCTCTTTCTCAAAATAAATAAAAGAGGAAAAATATCTCATCTCAGGGAAGATAATTCAGTCTGGTACCAACTAGAGTTCTGAATATATACTCAATTCCTAGAATCTTTCCATTGGAAGGATAAAATGATTCACCTTTGTTCTCTGTCTTGCATAGTCTACAATTTCCCATACCACTGCCCCCTTCAGATATATATATTTTTAAGTTTATTTATTTATTTGAGGAAGAGAGAGAAAGAGAGAGATGGAGGGAGGGAGGGAAGGGCAGAGAGAGAGAGAGAGAGAGAGAGAGAGAGAGAATCCCAAGCAGGCTCTGCACTATCAGTGTAGAGCCTGACATGGGACTTGAACGCATGAACTTCAAAATCATGACCTGAGCTGAAGTCAAGTGTCGAATGCTCAACCAACTGAGCCACCCAAATGCCCCAACCCTTCAGATAACTTTGAATTGGGACAGGAGGAGTAAAAGTGTAAGAGAAACTGCTAAGTTGAACTGCCCTGGAGTTTTCAAATGACAATTAAAAAAAAAAAATCTACTTTCCTTTGGCAAAAGGGTCAACCAGTGGGTCTGGGACAGGTGGGCAGTGGGATGAGTCAGGAGAAATGGCCTGGATACCAATATACTGCCCACTATGGGGCAGGCCCAGAGAAGAGGAACTTGGGGACAGGCACTGGGTGGGGCCAATGGGTTCATGCCGGAAGAAGGGCCCCTTCCCAGATGCATAACAAGGTGTGAGGTCAAGGGGTCTGCGCACAGGCAAATGGCTAGAATCTGACAGCTGAGGTGACAGCTGAGGTCAGACAAAAAGACTGAGAGAAGTAGGGAAAGGTTCTGGAGGAGGTATTAGAGCAAAGATCAAGAACTCAGATGCCTCCTGAAGCCAGGCCGGTCCGGGCTGAACTGTCCTGTGTGGGGCTGAAGCAACTCGTCTTGTGTTGCCTCTATGCCTCAACATGCTCTGAGTTGATTGTAGGCTCTGTGGCCAAAATGTGGGCAGCGATGACTCTGCTCCAGCCACCTATGGCCAAGCAGGAATGGCCTGGGGGTTACGAGATGTTCTGATTTTTCAAAGGAAACTAGAAATCTGAGGGCTATGGATTAGAAGTATTGGCTCAAAGCTTTTTATTTTAAGTTTATATTTATATTTATATTTATTTTTGAGAGAGAGAGAGAGAGAGAGAGTGGATAAGGGGCAGAAAGAGAGGAAGAGAGAGGGAATCCCAAGCAGGCTTCATGGGAGGTCAGCGCAGAGCCTGATGTGGAGCTCGAACTCAGGAACTGTAAGATCACACGCCCTGAGCCGAAATCAAGAGTTGGATGCTTAACTGACGGAGCCACCCAGGTGCCCCCAAAGCTTTTTAAAATAAAAGGCAGGGGCGCCTGGCTGGCTCAGCCGGTAGAGCATGCGACTCTTGATTTTGGGGTCGTGAGTTCAAGCCCCGAATTTAAGTAGAGATTACTTAAAAAATAAATAAGTAAAGTAAAATGAGAGGCAGGTTTGACAAATATGTGCTGGCCACCACTGGGTGACCTCCTTCCTAGGTGTATTCATTTTCTGCAGCTGCTGTAACAAAGTCCCACAGATTGGGTGGCTTATGCCTCTTACAGTTGCAGAGGCTGGAGGTAAGAGATCAAGATGTCAGCAGGACTGGTTCCTTCTGAGCACCAAGAGGGAGACTCTGTCCCCAGCTTCTTGTCTCGCTTCTACTGGTTTTGCTGCAGCTGTGGGGTGATTCATTTTTTTTTTAATTTTTTAATGTTTATGTATTTCTTGAGAGAGAGAGAGAGAGAGAGAGAGCAAGCAGGGGAGGGGCAGAGAGAGAGGGCAACACAGAATCTAAAACAGGCTCCAGGCTCTGAGCTGTCAGCACAGAGCCCAACACAGGGCTCGAACTCATGGACCTTGAGATCATGACCCTTGTCCAAGTTGGAGGCTTAACCACTGAGACACCCAGATGCCCCTGATGTTTCTCGACTTGTGGATGTATCAGCCCGTCTCTCCCTGCCTCTTCACACGGCGTTCTCCCTGTGTGTGTCCGTCTCTCTGTCCTGATCTCCCCTTTTTTATACAGGACACAGTTCCATTGGATTGGGGCCCAACCTGATGACCTCTCCTTGGTCATCTGCAAACACCCTATTTCCAAATAAACTTCCACCGACAGGTTCTGGGGGTTAGGACCTCAACATCTATTGGGAGGACACAGTTCAACCTGTAAGACTAAGGTGATCGGCAGATGATCAAAGCAGCCGTGGAGGCCTGGGAGGATCATGAAGAGGACAGGCAGGGATTCAGAGTGGGGCCCAGACTCAGGAACGCAGCATCCAATCATTAAGACTGGTCACATAGAAGGACCTGTGCCAGGCTCAGCCTGTCAGCGAGGGCTCAGGTAGCTGCGTAGGCAGCAGCGCCTGGCAGGCTGTGACCCTATGCTGAGTCTCACAGATGCCACCAGACCCACAGTGAAGCCGGCCCCTCAAGTCCATGGGGGATTTGAATGAGGCCTCTGATGGGACACGGCCACCCAGCACTGCACCCAGAGCCTGCAAAGCACATGTGAGGCCAGGTCTGCTGAAGGATTTGAGAAGTGGGGTTGAACAAATAAACAAAGAAGGATAAAAAAAAAAAACAAAACCAAAAAACACAAAAAAAAACAGCAAAGGCCTGTTTCTTGACCAAAACTGAGTGACCATGCCTATCCTGACAGTCAGGGCTCAGCCTGGGGGGTTTCCGGTCTTCAGCAAGGACAGTTTCCAGCCTAATCACGGGACTGACGGTTCTTGGAGGCCTCGGGCTTCCTGGGTGTCCCACCCCACTGCAGCCTGCACACATGGGCAACAGCTGGCGCCTGAGCTACGGGGGCCTTCATCAGGAAAACCAGGGGGCCCACGGGCACAGCCTCCAAACAGACTTTGGGGCCGCAGAAGCCATGGAAATACCTCTTCACCCCATCCATCCAAAGAACATCCATTTAGACTACGGCGCGCGCAAAGATGAGCAAAGATGAATGGGGTGGGGAAATGGAGGCTCAGTGGGAGGTTGGAGGGAGGGTCTGACCTGAGGCAGGAGACCTGGTGTGGGCTGTGGTGGCTACTAATGACATTAACGCAACTGCTTAGGGAATAAAGAGAGGCCTTTATACTGCTGTTTCCAATTCTCCTTCAAGATGGCAAGATTTACTTAATTTCCAGGATTTTATATCTGTGCCCCTTCCCTTCCAATGAAAACCCTGGTTCCCAAAGACATGAATATAATTATTTATGGTTAAATGTGTATATTTGTATATATAATAGCTTCAAAACAATGCTGTTTTGGTTAGCAACAATAGGCTTGCTGAATACAGCTTAGGGTCTATTGGTGGTTCTTTTTGTCTTTGTCCCACGTGAAATACACAAATTGTTTCAGAGTCACTTAAAATAATTCTCTGAGATTCATGCCACCAGTTTTGTATGTGGGACCGTTTGTTTTCAATGTTACGAGGAAGCTTTTATTCTTTTTTGGTTTAATTTTGGTTTTCAGTTATGTAAAATGTTTACATGGGTCCAAAGCCAAACTTACGAAACAAGGTACATTGTTTGGCTTGTAAACCCGGGGTTTGTTCTTCTATTGTTTCTTTTTAAAAATATAAGCAGATAGGTATGTGTATTCCTATCCCCCTCCCCCTTTCTCTAATATGAAAGGCAGCGTACTATACACAAGATTCTGGACCTGGTCTTTTTCAGTCTGCAACACAGCCTGACGATACCTCACAGGGATGGATGACGACCTCCTTAGGGTTCCACACCACACTACTGTGCAAATGTGCTGTCCCCTCCGGATGGATCTCGGAGAGATCCCCCATCACCAGTTTTGTTAAAAGTGGTGCAGAATATAGCCTTGCTTGTGTGTAATTTCATTCTTTTGAGAGATTCCTTTTTTCTTTCTTTTAAAGTAGTCTTCATGCCCCACGTGGGGCTTGAACTCAAGACCCTGAGATCAAGAGTCACATGCTCTGCCAACTGAGCCAGCCAGGCGTCCTGAGAGGGTCCATTTTGAATCTTCCCTTTTCATCGTGAACCCTTTGGCTGGTCACTTATTCCAAACCTCAGGCTCCTCACCTATATAATGGGCATAATAATAGTATCTAGTTCACAGTTCCAAATGAGTTAACATATTTCAAATAGCATGTTTAGTGGCACCTGGGTGGCTTAGTCGGTTAGCAGCCCACTCTTAGTTTCCATTTGGGTCATGATCTCACAGTTCATGAGATCCAGCCCCACGATGGGCTCTGCACTGACAGCACTGAGCCTGCTTGGGATTCTCTCCCTCTGTCCCTCTCCTGCTCTTTCTCTAAAAAAACAAAACAAAACAAAACATGTTTACAAGGCCTGGAAGACAGTAGAGTCAAATGTTTGCTGTTGTTTTTGTTTTCTAACTGTCCACAGCCCAGTACTTTCAAAGTTCACTACCAGGAAGGAGAGAGAGATGTAAACTTTAAGTTGCCGGATGGGGTGCCGAATGCTAGGAGACATAGGTACATCGGCAGCTCACCCATCCTGCCCCAGGGTCAGGGAAGGTGTAGGGTGTATCTCTAAATTTGCACTCTCTTCCGCTGACTTTCTTCTTATGCCAACCACTCCCCAGGTTTCCATTCTCCACCGGGAACTACACCAACTCCCCACCCACAAGGTGAACACATGACCGGGCCTCGTCTCTCAGGCTCTCCATGATTGGCTCGGAGATGGGCACATGACCCAGGCTTGACCTCGCAGGGACTCAATGATTGGCTCAAAGATAGAAGCAGGATGCAGTGCATCCCAATGACAGTCAGCCGTGGAGCTCCCTAGGGACTCTTAGAAAAGAGGCTCTCTCTTTTTCCCCCTGGGTGCAGAGCTCGTTGGAAGTAAGTGTGGGGCCACCAGGGGCCAACACATGGCAAGGGAGAGCATGAAGAAATCTGAGGGCAGAGATGGAGGAAGACAGACTGCCAACACGGTGGCTTGATTATTAGGGATATCAGGTGAGCTGGAAAAAAATCCCTTTCCTGACTAGGCTTAAATTAGGTTCTCATTTGCATCAAGGTTGGCAAAGAGAGGAATCCTGAGGCTTGAGGCTTAGCAACTAGGGGGATGGAGGAAAACACGACTTTCCAGTGGAGAGAAAAGCATGTGGGCAAGTCCTGAGGACGCAGCAGTCTGCCTCTTTAGCAGCTTTCCTTAACGGCAAGACCTGTGAGCTGAACAAACCCAACTTCTCAACTGGAAGACTGAGCTCCGGATTCTGGGGAAGAGCAGGGCGCTCTCACCTGGACAGTGCCTCTCATCAGGCAGGTGATGTCAGAATGGATAGGGGCATGCAGATGAGTTGATGGTGGTGTCAGAGGCTCAGCCTTCCTGGGTGCAGGCTGGGGACCCTGTGTTCCCCCACGGTCAAGTTCACAGCTAACCCTGCTCATGCCCTTTAGAGCCTGCAAGATGTCCTCAACGGCATTCTCCATTGCTCAGTGCGGGCCTTAACTAGCATCCTCATTTTATCCCCGGGCCTCCACTTCCCTCCAGAGGTCGAGGCTGTCACGCTGTCCCTTTGGTTTCTGAAGCCTCCCTGTGCTCTAGAAGTCCCTCCTTCCGTGCCCCCATGGTCTTGCTCAATGCCACTCCGAATCAGCTAACAAACCTTTACTGGGTGCCTGAATTGAAACACACCTTATAACAGCTTGTGCTGAACAGGGCAAAAGGGCCAGGTTGCGCATGCCTGGCTTGGAGCTGGTGGGAGTGTGGGGTGGGGGGAGGGGGGTGGTGAGACTGAGAAACTGCACTTTGGTACTTGGAGACTTTTTTTTTTTAACCCTTTTATTTATTTTTTTAAGTTTATTTATTTTGAGAGAGAACACGAGCAGGGGAGGGGCAAAGAGAGAGGGAGAAAGAATCCCAGTCAGGCTCCACACTACCATGACCCGAGCCGAAATCAAGAGTCAGAGGCTTGGGGCGCCTGGGTGGCGCAGTCGGTTAAGCGTCCGACTTCAGCCAGGTCACGATCTCGCAGTCCGTGAGTTCGAGCCCCGCGTCGGGCTCTGGGCTGATGGCTCGGAGCCTGGAGCCTGTTTCCGATTCTGTGTCTCCCTCTCTCTCTGCCCCTCCCCCGTTCATGCTCTGTCTCTCTCTGTTCCAAAAATAAATAAACGCTGAAAAAAAAAAGAGTCAGACCCCTAACCAAATGAACCATCCAGGTATCCCAAAGAGAACTGAGCCATCTGTTTGATTTTGTTTGTTTGTTTTGAACTCACAGCCCTGAGACTAAGACCTGGCCAGGAGTCAGATGCTTAACCAACTAGGCCTCCAAGGCGCCCCCTGGCTCTGTGATTTCTGATGAGATATCCACTCTCAAATTTTTTTTCCTATGGAGCACCTGGCTGGTTCAGTTGGAAGATCGTGCAACTCTTGATCTCAGGGCTGTGAGTTTGAGCCCCACATTGGGTGTAGAGATTACTAAAAATAAATAACTTCAAATTATCTTCTTCCTATAGGTAAGGCATTGTGTCTCTCTTGTTGCTTTCAAGATTGTTTCTTTGTCATATCAGAATTTTGACTTGTGTCTTGGTGTCTTGTGTCTTGTGAAATAAGACTTGTGTCTTATTTCAAAGAATAAATTCTTTGAATTTATTCTATTTGGGGTTCACTCAGCTTCTTGAAAGTGGGGGTTTGTCTATTGCCAAATTTGAAATTTTCAGCCATTATCTCTCCAAGTACTTTCTGACCTGCTCTCTTTCTCCTTTCCTTCTGGGACTCCAGTAACATGGATGTTAGATCTTTTGTGATAGTCTCACTGGTCCCTGACTCTACTCGTTCTTTTTCTTCCTTTTTGTGTATTTTCTCTTTATTGTTTAGATTATGTAATTTTTATTATTCTGTCTTCCAACTCTTATTCTTTATTCTCTTATCCCTATCCTGCTGTTGATACCTTCTACTGAGCTTTTCTTTTTTTTAAGTTCATTTATTTATTTTGAGAGAGAGGGAGAGAGCATGAGCAGGGGAGAGGCAGAGAGGGGGAGAGAAAGAGAGAATCCCAGGCAGGCTCCACACTGTCAGCACAGAGCCTGACATGGGACTCAAACCCACAAACCGTGAGATCACAACCTGAACCAAAATCAAGAGTCAGACACTTAACCCCTGAGCCACCCAGGTGCCCCCCTGAGGTGCCATTTACTGAGTTTTTAATTTTTGTTTTTGTTTTCTTCAGCTCTAAAGTCCTCATTTTGCTTTTCTCTCTTCTATTCCTTTGTCAAGACTCTACTTTTTCACTTGTTTCAAATGTGTTCATGATTGCCCACTGAAGCATTTTTATGCTGGCTGCTTTAATATTCATTGCAGATTATTCTAACATCTCCACCATCTCGGTGTTGGGCACTGACTGTCTTTTTTCATTCAGGTTGTAATTCTCCTGGTTCTTGTTATGATGTGGTTGTCAATTAAAACCCATACATTTTGAATATTGTATCATGAGACTTGAGATCTTATTTAATTAGATCTGTTTTAGCTGGCTCCCCTAATACAGGCCACTTTGGCAGGAGAAAGAAGGTACCACCTCATTACTGCCATGGGGAGGGAGATGTCTAGGTTCCCCACGTGGCCTCTGTTGTCACCTGAAGGCAGGTAGTTCCGGGTGGGACTGGGAATTCCTTCTCCCCCCTAGGCCTCACTGATCCCATCCTTGCTGGGAGGGGCTGCCCCACAGGAGGCTCCACTGAAACCACCACAGAGCTGGGGTGGTGGTGCTTGGCTGTGTTGGGAAAATAAGTAAAGTTCTGTACCTTAAGATGGCCTACGGGACTAACATAAGCTTCTAGCTTAGAGACCCTGCTTCTGGGTTCTTCTTCCTGCCCTGCTTGCCGTGCGTGCCAAATTACTACTATTGCAGAATGCGGAAGTGACAGATTATAAATTGTCCCCCATGCTTGTGCTCAGGGCTCAGATCTTTGGAGAAACAGTCTCCTCTGAGCCTGCCAGTGTTAAATAAATCTCCGATCCACCAAGATCTCCAAGTGCCACTTGGTTTTTCCCGCCAGCGTTCCAGCCTGGTCCCATCACAGCTGGAGTCCGGTAGTTATTATCTAAACTTTTCTATCTTGCTAGGTTGCCCCTTTCCTGGTCCCCTGGCTACAGGGAGCAGGCCTTCGTTGAGAACTCACCACCACGTCACTCCTTGTGTCCTGAGGTCCCTAGATGGCCTGCCTTCTTCTCGCTACCTTGACAGTCTTATGTTTCTTTTATATATAATGTCCGTGGCTTTTAGTTGTTCTTAGCAGGAGAAGAGGGAAAAGTACTTCTCCATCTTTCCAGAATGGAAGTTACGTGGAGCCTTTTAAACTGTGTTTCAGATGCCAACGAGGAACAAAAGTAAAACAAAGCCAGAGTGCCTGGGGCAAACATTGTAACATCTTAGATGGCACTGAAGGTACTGGGGGTGACACGGTTAAAGAACATGAGCATGGGGGCTGGAATGACCTCAAATGGAATACTAACTCGACCTTAGGCAAGCTGCTTTGGCTGTCAGAGGCTCAGTTTTCCTTCCGGAAAATAAAAAGCAAGTGACTTCTTATGTCGGGTGTCATGAGAGTAAGTGAGATAAAGTATGTCAAGTGCCTGGAATTGAGAATGCATGCCATAAATGATTGCTTTTCCCAAAGAGTTCCAACCTACTACCCTAACATTTCCTAAGTGAATCCTCAGTTGTAGTTCAAACTGTCTGTAATCTTGCTGCACCTGCTGCCGAGCTCCGTGATGTTGGACGTGACCCTTTCCCTTGCTGGGACTTAGTTTCCACAACTTCAAAAGGAGAGGGTTCGTCTAGATCCCTGTTACTCCATGGATGGGTCACAGCAGTTTCTGGGAGCTTGTTCAAAAGCAGAATCCCAGGTACCGCACCAGACCCACCGAGGGAGAACCTACATTTGAACAAGACCCCCAGCCGTGTCTGACACATTGAAATTTGAGAAGCAGTGCTCTGGGTGACCTCCAAGGAGGCTTCCAGCTCTGACTCTATCTACATTGGGCTTTCCCACCCCCACGCCACTGCTGATGCTTTGACCTTTCTATCTGGCCACAGAGTGCTAACCATCATTTAAGACACACAGCACTATCCCTTCCCACCCTGCCCCATCCCAAGGATAAAGCTTTCCCTGATCGCCCCAACCTGAAGTCATCCTCAACACACCCTAACGACCCCTAAATGACCACTCTCTGGACCATTAGTTAGATAATTAATCATGTGCTCTGTGACAGTCTGCCTGTTTTTTTTTTCCCTTGAGCCACTGTTTAAATCTTGTATCCTGTATTCTTATTAAACTTTCTATATCTCCGCGGATATGGAGAATGCAGACAGCTCCTGGAAAGCTCTTGGAGGACAGAGACCATGACTTCCACAGGCCTGAATGCTAACCATCTGGTCCCACACCCACAGGAGACAGTCAAATACACAATCATCTATCTACACAGCAAACGTGCTCTACGCACAGCTTTCGAGTGCCTACTTAGGAAAAAATGTTATGATAGTCACAAGTAAATCCATATTTTCTGTTCCCTAACATGTTAAAAAGGAAACTTTTTTTCTCTTTTTGATGAATAACCAGTGCTGGAGAGATCGTGCTGAAACATAGCTTTTTCACAAAGCACAACGGTGGGGCGCCTGGGTGGCTCAGTCAGTTAAGCATCCAACTCTTGTTCTTACTTCGCTCAGGTCTTGATCTCATGGTCATGAGTTCCAGTATGAAGAGCCATCATATATAACTGCAAAGACTAGGGCACATCCATCTGATGGACAACCATGGAGCCATGTAAAATAATTAAGAAGGCTGTATTCAAACATAGAAAAACGCATATTCAATATTAGGTAAGAAAATACACACGCAAAATAACATATGCTACTGATTATAACTAGTATGTAAACAAGAATTGAGAAGAAGGAGCAAAAAATGAGAAATCATACTTTAAATGATATAATTGGGTTTAATTTCCTGTACTCATTTTTCCCCCAATTTTTCATTTTGCCAACATTTCATTAAATTAAAAAGAAAACTTTTAAGTGACACTAAAAGTAGATTTGGATATCAGCCTGGGATGACTTAGGAACAGACCCAAGTCCATTTTCCTAGTAGGTCCACCCATTCTGCCATTATGTGGGACCTGACAGTTACGTGACATGTAAAAAACATTTTTTTTAACATTTATTCAAGAGACAGAGACAGAGCACAAGCGGGGAAGGGGCAGAGACAGACACAGAATCTGAAGCAGGCTTCAGGCTCTGAGCTATCAGCACAGAGCCCAACGTGGGGCTCGAACCCACAAACGATAAGATCATGACCTGAGCTGAAGTTGGACGCCCCACCAACTGAGCCACCCAGGCACCCCTATTTTTTTTTTAATGTTTACTTACTTTGGAGAGAGACGTGAGCAGGGATAGGAGCAGAGAGAAGGGGATAGAGGATCCAAAGCAGACTCTGTGCTGACAGCAGTGAGCTCACGAACAGTGAGATCATGACCTGAGCCAAAGTTGGACACTCAACCGAGCCACCCAGATGCTCTGTGACATTTAAATTAATAACTAAGTTCTCAGCACTAAGAAGCTCTCAGCAGCAACAGCAAAGGAAGCCCCAAGGCTGGAAATGACCACCTTGAAAGAGAAGATGTTCATTTATAATCTGTAGCTGCAAGCTGTCATTCATTCATCCCCAGCCTGCACAGAAATAAGACTTTATTTGCAGATTGCCAGTGGGATAGGAGATCATTAAAATAGTCTTTAGCCCATGTACCAACCCTATCCTTAGCACACAGCTCATAGGGAGCCCCAGTTCACTTCCCTTCTGTGGTTGTAGGAGCAGGGAGTGGGGCCCGGTCACCCTCACCGGTGACCCATGGGTCCCTCAATCTGCAGTGACCCCAACCTTCCATTACCCTTGACCAGCTCCTGAGCCTCCTCCATCTACAAAATGGGGATATGGCTTGCTTTCCTCATTGGGAGAAATGTGGTAATTTTGAACATTTCTAGAACATGGCAATGATTAATATGGGTTCTCATCTCAGATTTCAGTTACATGCTATCAGTTTTTACTTTTATTTATTTTTTTAATGTTTATTTTTGAGAGAGAGACAGAGCATGAGCGCGGAGGGGCAGAGAGGGAGGGAGACACAGAATCGGAAGCAGGCTCCAGGCTCTGAGCTGTCAGCACAGTGCCCGACACGGGGCTCAAACTCACAAACCATGAGATCATGATCTGATCCGAAGTTGGACACTTAACCAACTGAGCCACCCAGGTGCTCCTCATGCTATCAATTTTTAAAGCTAAGAATTAAACGTTTTTTCATTGATACCACTCATTGCTAGATAAGAATGGACACTCTTGTACATTCCTAGTGGGAGTCTCTATTGATACAACCTTTTGAGAAGGCAATTTGAAAACCACGATGTGTAACTGAAGCTTTAAAAATGTGCGTATCATTTGACCCAGCAAATCCACTTCTGGGACTCTGTCAGAAGAAAATTAAGTAGAAGAGAAAATGTGTGTGTACAGGGCTGCTCACTGCTTATAAATAATAGAGGCAGAAACCTGGAAACAGCCTAGGTATCCAACAGTAGAAGACCATTTAAATAAATTTTGGCACACATCCACAGTGGAATCTTAGCACTCATGAAGTTGTGGACATATAGTTAATCATGTAAGGGAATGGTCACGGAATACCAAGCTATTTTAAACCATAATATTTACTGTGTGATTCTGTTTTGAGAGGAAAGAATCTGTCTATCTAAATCTAGATATACACGTACCATATATATGGTATCCAGTCTGAGAAAGAGAGTATCATTCATGGCCCTTTCCTGACTGGGTGTTTCCTAATGGGGCAGGTGCCTGTGGTGAATTAACACAGCCCCTGTCCAGTGGGGAAGAGGCACCTATGTCCATAGAGTGCCAGGGAGAAGGGATCGGTGGAAAGGTCCAGAAGATGAGCTGCCACGTGCCAGGAACATCAGCAGCCCTGTGCAGGCTCTGTCTGAGAAAGTGGTGCAGAAGGAGACCCCTGCCTCCCCACTTCACCACAGACCCAGCAGGCTCTCGGGGGCTTGCATCGTCCAACTCACTGAGTACCTGTGACGCAATCCCACGGCGCTAACATCAACTCTGCGCCCTCTCTTTCTCGTTGTGACCACATGTATCTTCTCATCCACTGCCATTTGCCGGGTGCTGGAGGTTTCGAGGGTCACACTGTCTGTAGGAGGCAGAGCCCGGGTCTGACCGTGCAGGTCGGCACTCACTGCATCACGCCACACGGACCTTTACCCATGCCCGGTTTTACACTGGGGGGTGAAGAAAGAGGAGACTGTTTCCAGAGCTCGCGCTGGAGGGGACCAGTGTGCGCCAGAGGGACAGATGAGAGAAAAAAGACAGGAGTCACTGAAGGGTAAACTGCCTTGTTCCAGAGGGTATGACAGATGGAAGGGGACCCCACAGGATGGTAGCACGTGATAGAGGCCAGGGGAGAATGACCACTGTGGTGGGAAAGGCAGTAACGACACCAACATGTGTGGGGCACTCAAACTGTGATGCCAGGCACCACGCTAAACACTGATGATTAACTCATTCGCATCTCCCTACAGTCCACGAGGAGGTGTGGAGATACCCAATTGACAGCTGGAGCTTAAGAAACTTCTCCAAGGGGGCACCTGGGTGGCTCAGTCAATTGGGCATCCGACTCATGATTTTGACTCAGGTCATGATCTCATGGTTCGTGAGTTCGAACCCTGCATCGGGCTCTGTGCTGTCAGTCAGAGATTGGGATTCTCTCTCTGTCTGCCCCCCTCTCTCTCTCATTCAAAAGAAGTAACCACACTTAAAAAAAAAAAAAAAACTTGCCTAAGGCCACACAGCTGGAAAGAGAAAGAGCTGGGATTCAAACCCCGTCTTTTTTTTTTTTCAGTCACTTGAAACCACACACATGAATTATCCTAAGTGTTCTGTTAGTCAGAAGTCCAGTATGCACCCCCATCAGCGTAAAATCAAGGTATGGGCAGGCTGTAGAGGCCCTGAAGGAGAATCTGTCTCCTGCTCATTTGCAGTGTCGGCAGAATTCAGGTCCTGTTGTCACACTGAGGTCCCCGTTTTCTTGCTGGCTGTAAAATCAGGGCCCATCCCAGCTTCCAGAAGCCACTGCATTCCTTGGCTTGTGGCCCCTCTCTCAATCTTCAAAGTCAGCACTGGCAGGGGGAGTCCTTCTCTTGGCGTCTCTCTCTGAATTACCTTTTTACCTTTTCAACCATCCTCCGCTCTTTCTGAAATTGTTTTCTTTAATCACAGGGACATACACATAGTATAAAACGTAATCATCTTAACCATTCATCAGTGAACAGTTTAGCGGCATGAAGTTACATCCATATTGTTGTACAGCCAACCCCACCATCCGTCTAGAATCTTTCCATCTTGCAAAACTGACACTGTACCTGTTCAGTAAGAACTCTCCCTTCCCCCCACCCTGCAGCCCCCGAGAACCACCATTCCACTCTGTCTCTAGGACCTTGACTACCGTAGGGTACTTCAAACACGGGTCCTTTTGTGACTGGCTATTTCACTTAAGTTTCATCCATGTTCTAGCACGTGTCAGAACATCTTTTCATTTTCAGGGTGAATCGAATCCACTGCAGGGACAGACCACATTTTGTTTATCCATTCATCCACTGACTGGACACTTCGGTTGCTTCCACCTTTTGGCTACTGTGGAGTAACGCTGCTAAGAACTTGGGTGTACAAATGTTTTTTCCAGACCTTGCTTTTAACTCTTCTGCGTGTGGACCTGGAAGCAGAACTGCTGAAGCACCTGGGGAATGCACACCGTTTCCTGTCGCATCTGCACCACTTTACATTCTGAAGCCAGGCGACTTTAGTCCACGGCCTGTACCCTCAATTCTAGGCTGTCTAAGGGAGGGTGCTCTGGGTTCAAGGACCCAGGGATAAAGGTGCAGAGGGAGGGTAAGCAGATGTGTGTCTGGAGGGCAGGAAGGAGGCCACCCTGGCTGGCATGGAGGCCCCAGCGGCACGCTAGGCTGAGCCATTTAGACCTGATGCTGAATGGAGCCACTTACATGTTCTGAGAACAAGATCCGGAGATTTTGAAGACGGAGTTTCACCGGGAAGACTGTTCTGGTGACAGCACATGGCTTGGATTGAGAGGGTCCAAGTCGGCATGAAACAGACCCTGGAGCCTGTGGCTCTCTGCGAGGAGTCAGATATTCCCTCTTCACTGCATTCATTAGCTCATCCAACAACCCATTGATTCAAGATCCCTCAGCACTCACGGTTCGTGGGTTTGAGTCCCGTATCGGGCTCTGTGCTGATCGCTCAGAGCCAGGAGCCTGCTTCAGATTCTGTGTCTCCCTATCTCTGTCCCTCCCCTCCTCTCTCTCAAAAGTAAACCAACATTTAAATCAATCAATCAATCAAATACAAGATTTATCACCCTACTTGGTGCCACATCCTGAGGTCACAGACAGGAATCGACCTGGGGCTCACAGCCCAGCAGGGAAGCCAACACAATAGCCTACTGCTCCCAGTGACACAGGAAGAGGACACTTTGGGAATTCAGGGGTCTGGGCCAGCACAGACAATCTGCACTTATAACTGACATGTATGGGAGGAAAAACACCCCAGTTTACCGACGGGTTGCCTCCCAGTCTGAATCCTAGTTGCTCACAGAGCACAGGTTACTCTCCCACACAAATGCACAATCCCTGGCTGTAAATTCAAATTAAGCCAGCATTTTCAGAGCTTGGCTTAATACGTAGGAACAAAGCTGAGCGAAGGGACCTAGTCCCATTTGGGTTTTCTGCCAAGGTTCTAATTTTTAGAACTATCCCTCCCCCCACCCGGAGTCTAATGAAAATAAAATCACTGCCTTTGAAGCAAAAACTTTTCCATGCAGAAGAAAGTTGCTGCCTGTTCTAATGGACGCCCAAGAGCCATGTGCTACATGAGCCTCTTGGAGGCAGCTGAGATGCAGATGTGGTGGAGGGCAGGCCGGGCTCAGCTCCCAGCCAGCCCTCCCAGGGACATCTGCTCCAGGGGACTTTTCCTCTGGAAGCCACATTGCCCTGGGCCTCTTCTGCTCCCCTTCGCGCCCCACCTGCTGCAGCCCCCCAACCCCAGCCTCCGTGCCCGCGCAGGCTCCTTCTGCAATCTGCTCACCTTAGTGGGGAGGCGACCAGGACCCCGCGAGCACCTGCTGTGAGCCTGTCCTTGGGCCAGTGTCCGCCTAGGAACCACACGGGTCCAGGACTGATGTGGAGGTTTCAGGGAGAGTGGGGGCCTAACCAGCCTCAGCAGGGAAGGGGTGATGAGGAAAGGCCATGCCAGACCCACAAATCTCCCATGGCCCTCAGCACCTGGATTCCAGCCCCTGCTGGTTCTGAGCCTGCCTCCCCACTGCCCCCCACCCCACCGCCTTCACTGAACAACCAAAAGCAAGGGAGTAACTCTCAGCCTCCTGACTCCCTCCTGTCCTCCCCTGTGGGCTTGCGCCCCACCTCCTGTGTCTTCAGGACACCCAGACCATACTCCTCTTAGCCATCCGGTCTGGCTCCTCAGCTCAGCTGTCATACACACTCATGGCTCCTCCCTCTTGAGCACCTCCCAGCACCCTGTGCCCCTTCCAGAAGCTGCCCACTCCGCCTCACCTCTTCCTTTCCTCCCCACCTCCCACCCATTCCTCACTCAGCTCCCCACAAACAACACGCACCAAGGTTTAAGTCCAAATCCAAGTTTTACTGCTCGGTGTCACCTGCCCCTGATGACTGGCTCCCCCCGGGGACTCCATCCCACATACACGGCCGGCTTTCCTCCCCACGCTGTCCCATCTGCAGCCTCCTCTGCCGGCCCCTTCTCAGCACCTTGCACTTGACCAGGATTCACTGCCTCTCTGTGGATTCTTCAGGATCTCACCTCCTCCCCGGCTTTGGTCATGGTCCATCATGAGCCTCAGAACCAAATCCCTAACAGCATCCTGGGCACCGCCACCATCCTGTTCCACCTGGCCGATCCTGTTGACCCAAGCTGCTCCTCACAGGCACCCAGCACCCCAGAGACTTCCCCTGCCCTCCTCTCCCTCCCCTAGCTAATATAAAACCCAAGCCCCCAGCAGTCCTGATCCTGAACACCTGTACTCAAGAATCATTTACTACCTACTCCTCTCACCTGAGCTGAGCAGGCTCCTCCCTCATCCCCCCCACCCCCCCCACCCCCCACCCCCCGCTGCCCCGCCTGAGGTCAGGCCCCTCAAATCCATTGTTGTCCAACTAAAATGCCCAAGTGCTCACAAGGCATGCCCTGGCTGAAACCTCCCCAGGTAACTTCCTGGCTCTTAGGAGAAGTTCAGACTCCTGACCATGTTGTACGAGGACTAAATGATCTAAATGTCGAAGGACCCTCTTTCCAGACTCATGCTTGGCCTTCCTGCCCATCTCCCGCTAACCCCCATACCACCCCCTCTCACACACACACTTATGTACAAACTCTACTTTCTAACCATCTTCAACCAACCCTTAGTTCCTGGAATGCTCAGGTGCTCTCTCACTGTCCACTTACCCTTACCCTAGGTGTCATTTCCCTTTGGAAGCATCCTGACTCCTCAGGCCCAGATTGGGCATCCCTCCCAGTCTCCCCCCAACTCCCCAGATACTCCATGGGAAGGTGGACTATGCCCGCCTTCCCCACCAGGTCTCCCAGCATCTCATACTTATCCCGGAGCTAAATAATTAGCAGTTAAATAAAAGAATGAGGATGTGTGATGTGCTGTCAGTAACTGGAGAAGTGGGTCCTCCTGTATACAAAGCTGAAAAGCCCCAGGCTGCAAACATGGAAAGTGTCCATTATGGTAGACAGATGCGCCTCTGGGCAGGGCTCCAGTGGGTGCGCACCCTCGTCAAAGCTCATGACTCCTGGAGGCCGTGATGGGCTGTGTCTGGGCCCTCGGCCAGGGCCCAGCTGGGACAGAGACTCTAGTCGGTGGAGAACTGTGACAACCACACCCATCCTCCCATCCATCCCTCCAGCCAAGGAACAGCCAGAAGTGTCCTGCCAGGCATGGCAAGATGTCTCAGTCATATATTCCTTATTGCACTATCATATCCCCAGTGTCTAGAATGGTGCCTGGCAAATAGGTGTGTCATAGAGATTAGCTGTATGGATGGATGCATGGATGAAAGCAATCCCGAACCCCTGACCAGTGGGAGAGGAGTGTACACTGCCAGCATCCCAGCATCAAAGACACAGTGGGAAGGGTCAGAATGCTCCCTGAGGCCTGTCTAGACACGGGCACTGGGAGGACAAACAGGCCCACACGGCCACCACTTAAGCAGAGTGAAGGAAGGACACAAATAAGTGGTTCACCTCAACTCAAAGGAGAGTCTATTGAAGTCAACACCCACCCTATTGACAAGGCCCTGACTTGCTCTCTCTTGTTTCAGGCTTTCAGTGACAGCAACCCCTCCTTTAGAACAGCACATGCAGTCTGCAGACCTTTTTCAGTTCCTTTATCATCTTTGCTCCCACTCCCCCCCATCCCGAACAGTCAATATGTAGATGAGGAAACTGGGAGTTCAAGGACAGAAATGTGTCAGAACAAAGCCCAGGCCTCAAGCTGGGGGCAGAATGTGAGGCCAGCCAGCGGCTACTGCAAACAGCTCGAGCTGGGGGCACAGACTCAAAGGCCTCCTAGGTCAGGCACACAATGTGTGCCAGACAGTGGGGAGCTGCAGACTGGTGAGCTAGAGGCAAATCCTCTGCTCAGTGCAGCACAGCTCTGGCAGCACTGCCACATGGCAAGCTGGTCTCTGCGCTGCCTGGCCCAGATTTCCCAAGAGAAGCCAGGTATCAGGATTTTGGAACAGAGTTTCCTGACTTTTAACACATTATACTGGTTGGATCCATTCTCTATTGAAGGATATTTATCTCACTAGTCATTGCTACTGTCCCCCACTATGTCCCAGAGCCTAGCACAGGAAGTAGCATCCACCAGGCCTACCACAAATACTGTCTAGATGGATGGTTGGATGGATGGATGGATGGATGGATGGATGGATGGACAGGTGAGTGGGTGGGTGGGTGGATGGATGGATGGGTGGGCAGATGGATGGATGGATGGACAGATGGAAGGATGGACAGATGCAAGGATGAATGGGCAGGTGGATGGGTGGATGGATGGATGGACAGATGCAAGGATGGACAGATGGAAGGATGGATGGACAGGTGGGTGGGTGGGTTGGTGCGTGGGTGGGTGGATGGATGGATGGATGGACAGAGGAGAGATGAATGGACAGGTGGGTGGATGGATGGATGGATAGATGGATGGGTGGGCAGACGGGCAGATGGATGGATGAATGGAGGGTTGGATGGATGGATGGACAGATGGAGGGATGGACAGATGGAAGGATGGATGGACAGGTGGATGGGTGGGTTGGTGCGTGGGTGGGTGGATGGATGGATGGATGGACAGATGGAGGGATGAATGGACAGGTGGGTGGATGGATGGATGGATAGATGGATGGGTGGGCAGACGGGCAGATGGATGGATGAATGGAGGGTTGGACAGATGGATGGATGGACAGATGGAGGGATGGACAGGTGGAAGGATGAATGGACGGGTGGGTGGGTGGATGGATGGATAGACGGATGGGTGGGCAGACAGATGGATGGATAGATGAGTAGATATATGAATGTGTGGATGGACTGGTGGATGGATGCAGATGTGGATTCATGGACAGTTGGCTGGATGTCAGATGGTCAGATGGATGGATGGATGGTCAGAAGGAAGGGAGAGAGGGAAAGGATGTGTGACCAACAAGGCTGGACAGTCCCCAATTTTGCTGCCAGAGCAGAAGGCTCCATGAAGGTAGCTGGTTACTAGTTCCCCAGTTGCAAAGCAGACAGATCTATCAGTTACTCAAAGGCTGCTTCCAAACTCCCCAACAGGCACTCACATGACTCCTACATACTCTCCCTCACCACTGGGGAGTTGATATGGGATACACTAAGGACAAAAGAGAAACCTGGGTTATTCTGGACCACAGCTCAGAGTTGCTCTGTTGACATACTTTTGAAGAAGGCATCTGTGACACATCTCTAAATGTGAACAAAGCAGCATAAACCAGTTTTGTCTCCATGATTAATGAGAGAGAATAGACAGAATGGGAATGCATGGATTTGGGAATTAAGTGGACCAGGATTCAAAGCTCAGTTCAGCCACAGACTTAGCCATGTGACTGTGGGCAAGTCCCCTATCCTCTCAAGATTCAGTGTTCTCATCTGCAAAAGGGGGTGATAATGCCTATCTCATACCATGTTTGTGAGGAGTACCTAAGATGATACTGTGTGCATGCTGCTAGCACAGAATCTGGCTAATGAATGTTAGCTCTACTTTGTGCTACCCAACTGTCCACGCAGTATTATGAAATGAAGACTTTATAGGAATAAAATGTAAAGATTAAATTTACTCCTTCAAACTATTTAAGACCAAAATTTAAGAATGAGGAGGTTCAGGGGCACCTGTGTGGCTCAGTTGATTAAGCCTCTGAATATTGGTTTTGGCTCAGGTCATGATCATGAGGTTCGTGAGTTCGAGCCCCACCTCGGGCTCTGCACTGTCAGTGCAGAGCCGGCCTGGGGTGCTCTCTCTCTCCCTCTGTCTCTGTCTCTGTCTCTCTCTCTCCCTGCCCCTCCCCCACTTGTGCTTTCCCTGTTTCTCTCAAAATAGATAAGTAAACTTAAAAAAAAAGAATGAGAGGAGCGCCTGGGTGGCTCAGTTGGTTGGGCATCCAACTTCAGCTCAGGTCATGATCTCACAGTCCGTGAGCCCCACATTGGGCTCTGTGCTGACAGCTCAAGAGCCTGGAGCCTGCTTCGGATTCTGTGTCTCCCTCTCTCTCTGACCCTCACCCGTTCATGCTCTGTCTCTGTCTCAAAAATAAATAAACATAAAAAAAATTTTTAAAAAAAGAATGAGGAGATTAAAATGTACATCAATGGAATGGGTATACAAAGTGTGGGATATACATACAATGGAATATTAATTCAGTCATAAAAAGCAATGATGTACTGATTCATATTCAAATGTGCTAAGTAAAAGACATTGGACACAAAAAGCTATATGATGTAAGATTCAATTCATATGAAATATCTATTTTTTTTGAGACAGAGAGAGAGAGAGAGAGAGAGAGAGAGAGAGAATGCACATGGAGGAGGGGGCAGAGAGAGAAGGAGAGAAATCTCAGGCAAGCTCTGTGCTGTCAGTAAAGCCTGATGGGGGTTGGGGGAGGGAAGGCTCGAACTCAGGAACCATGAGATCTTGATCTGAGCTGAAACCAAAAGTCAGATGCTTAACCAACAGAGCCATCCAGGTGCCCCAATAGGAAATATCTAGGCTAGGCAAGTTCATAGAGACCCAAAGTAGATTAGAGGTCACCAGGGGCTGGCGGGTGGCAGAAGTGGGTCACAAAGTTTCTACTTTGGGTGTGAAAAAGTTTTGGAAGTAGACGGTGGAAACAGTTGCACAACATCATAAATGTAATTAATGCCACTGAATCGTACCCTTAAAAATGGTTATGATGGAAAATATATTTTACCACAATAAAAGAATTTTTTAAAAAATGGGAAGCCTTAGCAAAGTAACAATTCTCCTAGTTTGCTTAAAAAGGGAGAGAGCTACATGACTTTGGATTGTATAAACATTAAAAACATTTAGAGTTAACTAGATGAAGGCGTCTTTTTGCCCCTGGAGACCTAAAATGTGTTTTCAGTTTATGAAATGACATTTGGAAACATGACCTGGATGTTTTGCTTTCTGTAATCTGGGGGCAGGAAAGAGAATGGGAAAAACTAACCAGGCAAGTGACTGCCCCTGAAAGACAACCAACCATAGAAAAGTTTCTCCCCACCTCTCAAATTAAGGTACATGGATTCAGCTCACATGAATTCCAGTCAGAACTTTTGTTTTAAATTTTTTAATGTTTATTGATTTATTTTAGAGAGAGAGAGAGAGCACGCATGTGAGCACATGCAGGGAGGGGCAGAGAGAAAGAGGGAGACAGAGAATCCCAAGCAGGTTCTGTGCCACCAGCACAGAGCCCGAGGTGGGTCTTGATCTCACAAACTGGGAGATCATGACCTGAGCCCAAATCGAGAGTCAGATGCTTAACCGATTGAGCCACCCAGGCGCCCCTCCAGTCAAAATGCGTTTTAACAGGGACAATAGTGTGGTCTCAAGCAGTCTACCCCGGGGCTGGGAAAGGCCTCACCACCTTCCCTGTGCAGGCAGGAGATGGTCTGCACAGACAGACCCTAACCCAAGTGGTTCAGCAAGGGACACAGCCACCCTCAGCCCATGAGCTGTGTCCACAAGTCTTTTGAGGAAGAAGGTACCCAAGGGTAAGTGATGAGCTTTTATCTGAGGACCAGGGGGCAGTGTCGGAGGGCTAGATGGTGGCTGAGGGGGTGCCTGTGATCCTCAGGCAGTCTGACAACATGTGCCAGTACCACAAACGGTAATCCAGGCAGGCACTGAGCACTCATAATGGGAACTGTCCAGGGACCAGAGTCAGCTTCCAGAGACTGCTGGTTACCTCTGCCAAACAGCATACTTTCTCTTATGCTTTTGTCTCCACACAGATCCCCTCACCCCGCCACTGTCTGGGAAAGAAGGTCCATCTTGAACCCTTGGGCACTGAGCACAGAGACAGTTTCACTAATGAGCTGTGCACCCCCGGCCCTATTTTCTATGTCTTTAGCACAGCTCCTATCTAAGCTCAGAACTGAGTTGGAAAAAAACAAACAAAAAACTCCAAGATGTGGACAGGTTCCAAGAAATCCATGTGGCCCAGCGTTGAAGATGTGTCACTAGAACGGGCCAAGGAAGAGCAGCTCCAAAGCTCTGTTCCTGTTTAACCATGGACAGAAATTGTCATCCTCTGTGTCCATGGAGGCATTAGGGTGGGTGCTTTATATCATTTTCTTTCATTTCTGCCACGCTTTATCGGTGCATGTAATTATTTCCATGACCGAACCAACAGTGAGTGTGAAATACAGACGTAGCCAGAGGAACCTAATGAGATCTGAAATGATGAACAATGGGCAGAAAACTCTTCTCCGTGCAGTCAACACACATTCTAGATTCTGATGTTCCTGTGACTGGGACCATAACATGACACGGTGCTGTTTCTGAGGGTGGGACAGGTTCTGGTACATGGATCGTGAACACGGCTTTCACTCACTGCCATGGTGATTTCCTGAGAACCTCTCCCATCTGGAGCAGTTTATTTGGGTGACCTCCAAGAAGGACCTCGAAAATGCAAACACCCGTGGGAATAAGCATCAGCAGAGAAATTAGGTCTATGTAATGTGGTTAGAATCTCCAGGGAATGGCTGCTTCCAGTAGGGCACTAGATCAGTCAGGATTTTTAATCTTCAAAGATCAGGGATACCTGGGTGGCTCAGTCAGTTAAGCATCCAACTTCAGCTCAGGTCATGATCTCATGGTTTGTGAGTTCGAGCCCTGCATTGGGCTCTGTGCTGACAGCTCGAAGCCTGGAGCCTGCTTTGGATTCTGTGTCTCCCCCTTTCTCTACCCCTACCCTGCTCGCACTCTGTCTCTCTCAAAAATAAATAAACATTAAAAAAATGTTTTTTTTTTTAAAAAAAAAGCTCGGAACCAGATCACATTAACTTAATAGAGAGAATGCACTGCCTCCCTTGAGTGACAAATCCAGAGAGATTCAAGTATAGCTACATCCAGGTGCTCCAATTACACCACCGTCATCAGGACTGTCCTTCCCCATCTCTCAGTTCTGGTTTCTGAGTTGGATTCATTCATGGCAGGAGGGCCCAGCAGCTCTGGGCTTACATTATACCAGCTTTGCAACCTCAGTGGAAAGAGACCTTCACTTTTTCAAAAGTCCTAAGAAAAGCCTAGAATCTGCCTCTTTGGAGGCTGATCCGGTCATGTGCTTATCACTAGAGAGGGCGGTCAACCCACCCTAAGCCATAGCCTTGGAACAGGGAAAGAGGTGCTATCACCAATGAGGGGGGATAGATGTCCGCTGTCCAGCACAGGCAGGGCAGGTGTCCTGGTAATGGCTAAGCCTTGACCTGACCAGCTCCTGGCCCTTACCAGCCTCCTCTTCCCTGCCAGATGGAGCCACCTGACCACACCTGCTGATTCTTCTGCAGATCTGCCCCAGCTTCTAGAACAGCCTGGCCTAAGGCAGGCGGGCAGTGGCTGGTTCTTGCCCTGTTTATGGTGAGGTCTCCCCAACACCACAAAAAAAAAACACTAGGATTTTTCTCTTTTCATAGAGTTCCCTGTCTAGGGTCCTACAGGCAGTGTGCCTCAACAATGGACTGAGTGATTCATTCATTCACTCACTCATTTACCAGCCATTTGTGAGCCCAGTTCTCTGCTGGACTCCACTTCCCATGCACACTCCTGTTTAATCTGTGTAATTCTTTTTTTTTCTTTTTTAGTGTTTATTTTTCAGCGAGAAAGAAAGAGAGAGAGAAAGAGCAAGCAGGGGAGGGGCAGAGAGAGAGGGAGACACAGATTATGAAGCAGGCTCCGGGCTCCAAGCTGTCAGCACAGAGCCCGACTCAGGGCCTGAACTCACAAGCAGTGAGATCAGGACCTGAGCCCAGGTCAGACGCTTAACCAACTGAGCCACCCAGGCACCCCTAATCTGTGTAATTTTTTAAGGTAAGTGTTCTTCTCCCCATTGCAAAGACAAAGAAACTGAGGCACAGCAAGGATGAATAACTTGGCTACGCTCACATGGCAAATAAGGACAGGCTACAACAGTAGCCTCAAGACTTTGCCTGATAAAATCAGTGCAAAAGGGAAAATGATGAAGGGTCCAAAACTCACAGGAAAAGCTTCATCTGTATAGAAAAAGACCTCACTATACATGTGGGACAAAGACCCACATGCATACAAAGTTGAAGATGGTAACAGCCTGAGGATATAAACACTGTCTGGGCAGGGTGAAAGAAGCTGAGTGTCCAGGGAGTTCTGGGAAGGAAAGAATGCAGACAGGACTGGAGTAATCAGAGATGGCTTCCTGGAGGAGGGGAGAGTGCGAAGACCTTGAGAAGAGAGGGACGAGGACAGGTTCTGGGCTGGGGGCTGGGGGTGAGAAGGAAAGGCAGAGATGAGTGTGAGTCCTGGTGTCCACACCTGTGGGGTTTGCTTCCTAGCATCTCTCCCTGTTCCTTCTAGCATCCCAAGTTCCCCCTGGAGAGCCACCCCTTTGCCACGCCTATGTGGGTTTGGTGGGGCTGATCCTGTCCCCTGACCCCAAGGGTTGGGCATAAGACTCAGGCCTGGCCAAGCAAAGACCCACATCCTCTCGGCTACAGTGACAGGTTTGGGCGCCATGTGTCTGTGGCTGGACCAGTGCCAAGGCCTCATGGGATCCTTCTGGGGCCGCACAGCTGGTAGATGTGGGCCTGGAGCAGGGAGGTGCCTTCACCACTCCCAGGGGAAGAGCCCAGCGGAGAATGAAGCTGAGATGGGGAGACAGGCACACTTATGGGGAGGATGTCAGCTGCCCCTGAATCCAGATTGCCCCAAAGCCCAGTCAGCTCCCTCTGATGCTTCCACCAGGTGGACTTAGGTACCGTCACTCAGAGTAAAAGGAGTCCTGGTGCAGGCGTGGAGTTTCCATGCCTCCATTGGTGACAGCACCTCTTTCCCTGTTCCAAGGCTATGGCTTAAGGTGGGTTGACCGCACTCTCTAGTGAAGGACCAGCCGGTGAGTGTGCCATGGGGTCTTTCCATTCCTGAGCTTGGGGGCCAGTGATATGGAGGCGGTCAGGCTGGCCACAAAGGGCTGGAACCCCGAAATGTGGGTTCAGACTCAGAGCTGCAATGCACTGTTCCCTCAGCCATGTGTCCCTGCTGCCTGGACATCAGGGTTGATAAATGGCAGTCTGGGGGGGTTCAGATATGATTCAGTCACGCTGCTCCTTGGACACCGATTTATTACACTGAACAACATGTGAAACCGTTCCTATCTTCACTCAGCCTCCACCTGCTGCCATCGAGAAAGATGGCCTCGTTTGCAGAGTCCACGGGGCGCACTGGTAGGGCAGAGTCTGCAAGGCCATTTGGAGCCAGGCAGGGGAGACGGGGCCGAGGCTCAGAAGCTAAGCACCAGAGGGCATCTGGTATAGGATGGGCCAAAAGCCAAACTGGAAAAGGTGGGGTGTCACTCCCCAGAGGTGCACCCCAGAGGGGTGTGGACTGGCAGGGCCTGGGAGGGGTGATGGCAGGTGAGTTGTGCAGGGGGTGACCAGGAGAGCACAGGGCAAAGGCCAGTGGCTCTGGGGCTGGTCTGAGCCGAATCTAGCTCACCTCGAGGGCTGAAGGAGCAGGGCAACATCCTTGAGAGGAAAACCTGAGCCAGATGGCTGTCAACAAGTTTTTACAAACACCGATCCCTCACGGCCTCCTGACTGCCAATACCAGGAGCCTTGGCCTTTCGCACTTTTCCATCTGTCTGTCCGGAGATAAGTGGCCAAGCCCCTCATCTCCCATTCCTAGGCATCTGCCAGCAGCCACAGGCCCCGGGGTACACCTCAGCCCCACGGCAATGGCTCCTACTCAGGGTCCATTTCCAGGAGGCAGCTGGCCCAGATGGTGCCTGTGTCACAAGCTTGCAGCGGGCACGGCACTGGGTACAAACTCTGTGACCAGCTGGGGTGGGGCAGGGGTGCCCCTCTTCTGCAAGTGGCTGAGACAACTGTGTGTCCCCAACGGGCTGCAACCACCATACCCGCAGAGGGCAGACTCTGAGGTGTCCCCTGGAACCCAGCTGCAGGCTGCCACTCAGAACCACTGCTCAGGACCCCAGAATGGCCTGAGACTGAGGGCTCAGGGCTCCTGCAGAGCCATACGTCAGAACCTGGGATGGCTGAAGGTGGCTCAGCCCCAGCCAGATGCAGCCTCTCCTTCCTCAGATAAACAGTCTGAAGTGGCAGGTGACAAAATGAACCATTTCCAGCATTTCTTGGACATTAAATAGCTGTGCATGTGCACACGCCAATGACCTAAGTGTAAATGACTCAGAAACACGTAGGCACTTTTCTTAAAATACAAATGAATTTTAAATTCGAAAGGAAAAGCCTAACCCACATGCAGAGTCTCAGGAAACACACAGCTTTCGGCTAAGACATCTGGCTCTCTCCGGTTGCAAAGCAGACCCCATGTGGCACCCGCTTTCAGCTGTCACTCATCCCAAGTGCGCTAATTCCCACCTGGAGGCCTTCTTCTATCTCCTGTTCTATCCCTCAGCTTGCTTGCCTCCTAAGACCCTTGTCTCTTTCTAGCAACAAATCCTGGCTTAAATATTAGATGTTGAAACATTTCTTTTGTGGGGCGCCTGAGTGGCTCAGTCAGTTGAGCATCTGACTCTTGGTTTTGGCTCAGGTCATCTCGCAGTTTGTGAGTTCAAGCCCCACATTGGGCTCTGCCCTAATGATGCAGAGCCTGCTCTCTCTCTCTCTCTGCCCCTCCCCAACTCATAGTATCACACTCTCAAAATAAATTAATTTAAAAAAATTCTTTCGCAGCTAAGCCCACTCATAATTATTCATTCACCCCTCACTGATTTAATCTATTCCCTGTGGAGGATTATCTGTTGAGTCTGACTATTAACTCTCCACTCTTCCCCCTCATTTCTCTCCCTTCCTTACCCTACTCCAAATCATCAGTTGGGTGGGACCAGACCCCACCCCCTGCCCCAGCTACAAGAATGGGCACACATCTCCAGGCTGGTGTTCCCCTCCTGGACCCAGTGATTAGATGCAAGATGAACAAGTGGTTTGCATTAGTTCGATGAGAGTCACTCCCATGACTTTTGCTAAAATTAATGCAAAGGAGGTGCTCTATGTCCATCTGAGCCTGGAGTAGCCGGCAGCCATCTTACCACCACTTACAGGGGTGTATTTGTCATCTTTGGCCATGTAACAATGCGACCCAAAATTTAATGTCCCAAAACATCAATGAATTCCTTCTCAGGATTCTGTAGATTCACTGGGCTGAGCTGGCCAGTTTTGTTCCACATGGTGATAGTGGAGGTCACTCACGTGGCTGCATTCAATTGAGAGCTTGTCTAAGGGGCTAGGATGTCTGTGATGGCCTCACCTCCAAGATCTCTCTCCATGTGGCCTTCTTCCCTTCAGTAGTCTAACCCTGAGCTTCTTCATAGCTGGGTGGCCAGGTTCTATGAAGGGAGTTCCAACAGGACAGGCCCCCAGCATACAAGTGGCCTATCATACTGTATTTGCATCACACTTGCTCATGTCCAATTACCCAAAGCAACCTGCACAGCCAAGCTCAGAATCCATGTAGGAGGAGGCTATACATGGCATGAATATCAGTGTCTGTCACTGACCAATACGGTGACTGATCTGCCTCTATGCCAAGACCAGGGTCACTGACACAGGCTGATACCAGACGTGGCTGACCTAGCTAGGTGGGAGCGTCCCCAGTTATCTGCCTCCCCAGTGAAACTACAAACTCCCAATGGATGGGGCCAGACCTCGAGCCTCATTGATAACTCATTAGGGCCAGCACAGTGCCAGGCATGTAGAGAATGACCCATAAAAACTCATTGATGAACTTCTAATATTACACGTTTTCAAACACTACTGTATAATTATTCTCAAGTAGTGTGGTCTCTGGGAGCAACTCTCAAAATGAACCAGGATTGTTTACTTTTAAGACTGAAGAAGGTCCCTCGTTGCAAGAGGTTGGGCCAGGGCTTTCCAAAGCACTCCATGATAGTAAAACCTCCTTAACAGCCTGTGTGCAGTCTTTGCCATGAGAAGTAGCCTGTGTTGTCTTTTAGAAATAGTGACAGAATGCATGAAAGACAAGGAACACTTAATTTGAAACCTATAGATGTGTGGTGGTTTTAAATCTTTTTTTTAAAGCTTATTTACTTATTTTGAGAGAGAGATCAATGATAGATAGATAGATAGATAGATAGATAGATAGATAGATAGGATAGGATAGAAAGAGAGGGAGAGAGAATCTCAAGCAGGCTCCACACTGTCAGCATAGAGCCTGACATAGGGCTCAAAACACAGCTGTGAGATCATGACCTGAGATGAAATCAAAAGTCGGACACTAAACCGACTGAGCCACCCAGGCTCCCTGATGCATAGTATTTTTAAACATGTCCATAGGGGTGCCTGGATGGCTCAGTCAGTTAGGCATCCGACTTCAGCTCAGGTCATGATCTCATGGTTTGTGGGTCCAAGTCCCACATCCAGCTCTGTGCTGGCAGCTCAGAGCCTGGAGCCTGCTTCGGAGTCTACATCTCCCTCTCTCTCTGTCCCTCCTCCGCTCACACTCTCTCTCAAAAATAAATAAAACATTAAAAATTTTTAATAAATAAACAAACATGTCCATAAATTCTTTGGCACCCCTCCCTCAAAAAGCAGGTCTAACTTGTCTCCCCTTGAATAGCAGCTGTCCTTCATCACTTACTTCTTTTTTTTTTTTAATTTTTTTTCAACGTTTATTTATTTTTGGGACAGAGAGAGACAGAGCATGAACGGGGGAGGGGCAGAGAGAGAGGGAGACAGAATCGGAAACAGGCTCCAGGCTCCGAGCCATCAGCCCAGAGCCTGACGCGGGGCTCGAACTCACGGACCGCGAGATCGTGACCTGGCTGAAGTCGGACGCTTAACCAACTGCGCCACCCAGGCGCCCCTCATCACTTACTTCTAATGAAGAAAATGTGGCAGAAATGATTTTGCATGCGTTCCCAAGCCAGTCAGAAGAGGCGATCCACACAGCCTCTCCTGGCCTCCCCTTGGGACGTTCACCCTTGGAACCCAGTGACTACACTATGAAGAAGCCACACACGCAGTCACATGGAAGTCCAGGTGCAGATGTTCCGGCCACAGCTCCAGCTGAGGTCCCAGACTACGCCCGCATCCCCCAACCCCTGCGAGACATGGTGTGAGCTCTCGTGCGATCCCAGCCTCCCAACCAACACCAAGTGGAGCTGAGACCAGCTGTCCTCACCAAGCCCTCGCAGTACTTGAGATTCATAAGCAAAATAAACATGTGAAGCGATAAGATCTGGGGGTGGTTCATAGCACAGCAATAGATGCAGAACCTGGGACCAGAAGGAAGGGACTTTCGAGATAACATAGTGCAACTTGGCCATTTGACAGAAGATGGAAGTGACTTGTCCCAAGGTGACCCAGAGACGGCCACGGACTTATTTTTGAGAGAGACAGCATGAGTGGTAGAGGGGCAGAGAAGGGGGGGACAGAGGATCCGAAGCGGGCACAGAGCCAGATGTGGGGCTTGAACTCATGAACCGTGAAATCATGACCTGAGCCAAAGTTGGATGCTCAAGCGACTGAGCCACCCAGGTGTCCCTCCTATCTTTTGATTGTAAGTCTAACACTCTTTGTATCTCCTGCCTGGGATTGACCCAACACTCATTCCAACCCCCTTCTCCCTGACCTCTCAGTGAAGATGAAGGTCTGCCGCTAAGGATGGAGAGATGAAAAGAGGAGTCGAAGGTTCCAGAAACATCCCTGAGCAGCCACACCAGCCCCGGACTGCCCGCCTCCAGAATTAGCATGCAAGGAGAATAAATGCCCGTGAGTTTCAGTTAGGGTTTCTGTTATCTGCAGCCAGATGCGTGCCTAACTGATACATTGGCTTTCAGATGGCACTGAATTCAGAGCTCCTACTTGGCATTCCCAACTTACTTTGGTACTGATGCCAGAAACACATAACCAAGCTAAACCATGTAATTCCAGGGGCCAACTTGAGAGAGCTCCTCACTGCCCTTCTTGCTGCCAGAATTGCCAGAATACTCAGAAGAAGCTGGTCCTCACCCATCCTCAGCCTTCAAAGCTGACCCAGACCTGCCCCAGCATCCTGAATGCTCCCTCCGGCCAATGGAGGACAGTAGATGCCTGGTGCTTTTCTCAGCCTACAGTTACTGAGTCACAACACCAGGCTCCCCAGGGACTGCCTGAGCCCTCAGAGGGGGTAATGAAACAGATTGCACAGTGCTTACCTGACAAGCAGAACAGGGGAGGCCCCCAGTGTGTGCAGCCAGGGTATGTCTTCTGCTGCTGTGGGTGGGGTTTGCTCAGAGACCCCCTCCTCAGGTCCTATCCCAGCTGAGGCCTGAGGTCACCCCCGTGTAGAATCAAAAGCTGACGGCTCTGACAGAAGCTTTACACCAGGTACCTTTTTTTCCTGAGTCTGTTTACCTGGTCATGACTTAGTATTATCCCTTTTAAAGTAATCAAGTTTTGGGGTGCCTGGGTGGCTCAGTCAGTTGAGTGTCCGGCCTCAGCTCAGGTCATGATCTTGCAGGTCCTGAGTTGGAGCCCTGCATCAGGCTCCGTGCTGACAGCACAGAGCCTGCTTGGGATTCTCTCTGCCATTCTCTCTGTCCCTCCCCTGCTCATGCTCTCTCTCTCTCTCAAAATAAATAAACTTAAAAAAAAAAAAGCAATTCCTACAGAAACACATGAACAGGGAGGTTTACTACCTATCGGCGGTGGAGAGGCAGGGAGCCAGCTGTGTTTTTCATTCTGACTTCCAGTTTGTCAGGCGCCAATGCTTTTGGTAAATATAATAAAATGATGCAGTAGAAAATAAAATTTTAAAAACCCAAAACATAAAAGCACTAGCCCATGTTTTTTATTATGAGATTCAACAGACATAAAATTACCGCTTAAATTGTTGTAAAACTTTCCAAATACTCTCAATTTCTATCCTAATCTTGTTATAGGTCCATAACAAACAGTTCAAGGGCCAGCACCCATTGGCAAACCACATTTTGAGTAGCACTGCCCGGAGCACTGTTCAACAGCAAAAATGCAAACATCTTAAATGACCAGCAATAACGCAGTTGTTAAATACACTTTGGTATATCCATGTTATGGTTTAGCAATAAAAAATAATGAAGCCTATGAGTCAGTAACTTGATTCCTAAGTATATAGCCAACAGAAATAAAAACATATGTTCCCACAAAAACTTGTACATGAATGTTCATAACAGCTGCATCCATCATGGCCAAATACAGGAAACCCAGATGTCCGTAAATGGACGAATGGATCAACAAAATGTGGTATATCCACGCGATGGCATATTATTTGGCCTTAAAAAAGGAACGAAATACTGGCGCATGCCATACACAGGTGAACCTGGAAAACCTTATGCTAAGTAAAAGAAGCCACATACCAAAGGTCACATATTTATGATTCCACTTAAACAAAATGCCCAGAAGAGGCAAATAGAGTGAAACAAAAAAATAGAGGGGCCCCTAAAAATTAGGGTGGCTCAGTCAATTATTCATCCGACTCTTGACTTCAGCTCAGGTCATGATCTCATGGTTCGTGGGATCGAGTCCCACATGGGGCTCTATGCTGACAGTGTGGAGCCTGCTTGGGATTCTCTCTCTCTCTCCCTCTGTCTCTGCCATCCCTCCACTTGCACACACTCTCTATTAATCTCTAAATAAACAAACACACACACAAACATTTAAAAAATATAGATTAATGGTTTCCAGGAGCTGAGGGTGACAGCAGGATTGGAAGATGATGTCTAAGGGGCACAGGGCTTCTACTTGGGGTGACAGAAATGTTCTAAACACAACCGTGCCGATGGTGGCACCACACTGCATACACTAAAAATTGCTGAATTGTACACTTTAAATACATGAATTCTGTGGTATGTGAGTTCCACCTTTTTTTTTTAAGATTTTTTTTTAAGTAATTTCTACACCTAACATGGGGCTTGAACTCACAACTCCAAGATCAAGAGTCGCATGCTCTTTTGAGAGCCAGCCTGGTGCCCCCTGTGAGTTCCACCTTAATAAAGCTGTTACAAAAACATAAGGAGAGTCCTACAGCTATTAAAACAAATGAATTAATTATTTAAAACCTAAAGAAATCCTACATCTGGATGTTTTCACTAGGGATTTCTCCCAAACATTTAAGAAAGGTGCAACATAGAGGCACCTGGTGGCTCAGTGGGTTAAGGGTCTGACCTCAGCTCAGGTCATGATCTCACGGTTCATGGGTTTGAGCCCCACATCGGGCTCTGTGCTGACAGCTCAGAGCCTGGAGCCTCCTTCAGATTCTGTGTCTCCCTCTCTCTCTGCTCCTCTCCCCTGCTTGCGCTCTGTCTCTGTCTCTGTCTCTCTCAAAAATAAACATTAAAAAAATTTTTTTAAAAAAAGGACAGAAAGGAGCAACATTAAATCATATACTAATTCTTCCAGAAGAAACAGGGCTAACAGTTCCCAACTCATCTTATAAGTCCTGGTCTTAATACTAAAAACTGACAATAGAGGGAAAAAGGATACTTACAGACCATCTCTCTATGAAGACAGATGCAAAATCCCCAAACACAATGTTAGCAGATTGGATCTAGCAAGCTATTAAAATAACACAGCCTAATCAATAAGGGTTTACTTCCAGGAATGCAAGGGAAGTTAACATTCTAAAATCAATCAATGTAATCTACTGTTTTCACAGAGGAAAAAAAAAAAAGGGAGAGCTATTATCTGATTAGCTCATAAATGCAGAAACATCACTGGACAAGTTTTAACACCCAGTCATAACTTAAAAACAAACAAACAAACCTCACCACAAACTAAGAAAAGAAGAAAAACTTCTTTAATGGGATTGGCAGCTGCAAAAACCCTAAAGTAGTGGTCATGCTTAGTGTTTCCCTCCGGGTTGGGTTATGAAACCAGGATGTCTCTGCTCCAGAACTGGTAATACCTCTGTTCAGCATGATGGAAGGTCTTAGCCAAAGCAGTGAGTCCAGTAAAAGAAATAAAAGGCACAGAATAGGAAACAAACAAACAAAAAACCCTCTATTTATAGACAATATGATAGAAAATACATGGAAAATCTAAAGACAAACTGTTAAACATTAACAAGCAAAGGTGCCAAGGACACTAGAAATAAGAGCAACCTGAAAAATTCTCAGCAACAAACAGGAAATGAATTTTCAAAAATATTATCATTGAAAACGGTAGCAGAGGGGCACCTGGGTTAAGTGTCAGACTTCAGCTCAGGTCATGATCTCACAGTTCATGTGTTCAAGTCCCGCATCGGGCTCTGGGCTGACAGCAAAGAGCCTGCTTGGGATTCTCTCTCTCCCCCTCTCTCTGTCCCTCTCCCCAGCTCATGCTCTCTCTCTCAAAATAAATAAACATTTAAAAAATAAAAAATAAGTAAATAATCCACAACCACATGTAGCAAAATGGATGGATCTCATCATGATCAACTAAAGACAAACAAATCTACATCATGTGATTCCATTCATGTAAAGCACAAAAACAGGCAACGCTAGCCTATCGTGTGAGAAACTGGGATGCTGATCACCCCTGGGGCAACTGGGGGGGGGGGGGTGGGCAGGGAAGGGGGTGTGTCTCTGGGGGGCAGGTCATGTGCTGTTTCTTATCTGGGCCATAGGTGTGTGCTGTCTATGCAAATTGAGCAAGCCGCAAATTTAGGATATGTGCTTGGCCTGTAGTTAAGTTCTATTTGGACAAAAAGTTAAAACAAATAATGAGGCAGACATCAGAGGCATAGATATGCTGTGTTTCTTTTTTAAGATTTTTTTTTAAGTTTATTTATTTATTTTGAGAGAGGGAGAGAGAGAGAACAAATGGGGGAGGGACAGAGAGAGAGGGAGACAGAGGATCTGAAGCGAGCTCTGTGCTCACAGAGCAAGCCCAATGTGGGGCTCGAACTCACAAACCATGAGATCATGACCTGACCTGAAGTCAGATGCTTAACCAACTGAGCCACCCAGGTGCGCCTTAAGATTTTATTTTTAAGTAATCTCTACACCCGATGTGGGGCTCAAACTCACAACCCCGAGATCAAGAGTCACATGCTCTTCCAACTGAGCCAGCTGGGCACTCTCCGATACGTTGATATTATAGTGACCAAAGCTACTACTGGTTGCAGAGACACAGAGTACCAAGTACATGCATATTCACTGCCCTTCTTCCATCTTCTGTGGAAGCTTGCCCCCAGAATCAGAAGAAGCAGGACACAAGCTGGGAGACTTTTACACTGGAAAGAGTGGAAAACCACTGGTGTGGAAGGAAATGTTGGAAGAGGTCCAGGAGGGCAGAGGGAAAGCAGGGAGGCTGCCCCAGCTCCCTGCCTGGAGTCACGGTTTATTGTTTATTTGAACAGGTCTCCACGTAAGCTTGGCCGTGGGCCCCAGAAGTCCATGTGGGTTGTATGAACTGAGATTTGTACCTTTAAATTGTGAAGACAAAAAAAAAAAAGAAAAGTTCATAATACCACATATTATTTTATTTCTGCAAGAATTTAAATGTGTATATCTGTAAAATATTTACATCCAGGGAATGGTATTGGAGAGGGTGGTAAGGTGAGGAAAAAAGGGAGACTTTTCTTTGAACTTCAGCACTATGTTGTTTTTGAGGAGGGAGGCAGTGGGGTAATTTTAAGAAGCACAGTTTGCTTTTATAATAATAATTTTTAAAAAATAAAAGGAGGGAGAAGAAACAAAAAAAAACAAAAATAAAATAAAATAATAAAATAAAATAAAATAAAATAAAAGGGGGGCACTGGGTGGCTCAGTCGGCTAAGCATCCCGACTCTTGATTTCTGCTCAGGTCATGACCTCGTGGTTTGTGGGATTGAGCCTGTTGGTAGGAACCTGCTTGGAATATTCTCTCCCCCTCTCTCTCTCTGCCCCTCCCCTGATCATGTGCTTGCTCTCTCTCTTTCTCTCTCTCTCTCTCTCTCTCTCTCTCAAAATAAATAAACTTAAAAAATATTTTTTAATGAAAAAATAAAAGGAGGGTAAGAAGACAGGAAAGGGGGGGGGCATGCGGGGAGGCAGGGACCTTCAGGATGAAGCAAATGGTCTGCTCTAGGTAGAAAATGAGGCTCTCCATCATCAAGAGGTGGCCTGGAGACCAACTGAGTCAGTATGGGGACAGGGCAGATACACCTGAGTTCACAACTCACTCCATCTCTCACGCCTCTTTCACCTCTACCTCGTCCACCAAAGCAAACCCCTTGCATTCACCCACCTGTAAACTCTCCCTCCTGAGTTTATGCCCCCGAATCCCCCACATGCAATCTACCCCTCCACACATACACCTTCCCCGATTTTCTACACCCCCCACCCCTGCAAACAGTGACCACAACGTGACCCTCACAGACCCCTCCTGATGGAGGTCCTGGATCCCAAGAGGGGAGCAGGCAAGAGGAGAGGATGTACATTTCGGAGAGCAAACAGGCATGGGAGGGTGGATGGAAGGTACTACCTTGTCCTCCTGGCAGTGAAGCTCAAGTCCCACTGGGGATGCAATATGGTGGAGGGGGTGGGGGGGGGGGGGAGAGGCACTCCTGGGCAGCTGCTCCTAGCCTTCCTCAGGGGCAGCCCTCTGTCCTGTCTGTGCCTCCCATCCCCCCATACGTACACATATACACAGAGAAAATGGTAAGACCAGTGGCCAGACCCCCTCCGGGGCACTTTGAGATCCACAGTCACAGCCAATAAGTGTGCAGCTCCTGTACAGAGCTGACCTTTCAGCAAGCACTTGGGCCAATACAGTCCCCCTTCATCCCCACCTAGGTGACAGGCAGTGCTGTGGATGGGAAGTGATGCTCAGGGGGAAAGTCACTATCCAATCCTCCTGTGGGTGGGACAGCTCTGGTGCATTCCCCCCCCTGCCTCCAAGTCACCTGCTGCTCCCACTCACCCGGGGGCACATATGGTCTTGTCTATACATTTTTTTTTTTTTTGAGAGAGAGAGAGAGAGAGAGAGAGAGAGTACTAGTGGAGCAGGTGCAGAGAGAGAGGGGGACAGAGGATCTGAAGCGGGCTCTGTGCTGACAGCAGCAGGCCTCACATGGGGCTCAAACTCACGAACCGTGAGATCATGACCTGAGCTGAAATCAGGCACTCAACCCAGGCACCCCACATTTTTAAAGGTACATTTGGTAGAAAGCACCACAGGGAGGCAGGCGTGTGTGCTTCTAACGGGGGACCCAAGTCTGGCCCCTCCTCCACACTGGCCATGCACTGGCCTTTGTTTGCAAGACTTTCCTTCCTCATGAGCCCCCACCCCCTCCCCCCCCAACGGAACCTCAGCCCACAGCGCTTTGAACTTCTTTCTGTGCTAGCCTGTGAGTGGCCCGCACGGGACTACTTCTAAGGAAACAGACCAGGCAACAGGCTACTTCAAGCCAAGTGTCATGAAAATCATGACCTCACGGGCAAGGCAGCGTGGCCGGCATTCAGTCCCAATTCTAAACACAGGGCTGCAAAAATAAAAAAGAACAGTGGAGTCAGGGAAGAAGGGAGGCTTTGCTGCATCATGGGGGAAACTCCAGGGCCACCCAAAAGTAAAGAGCTTTATAACTGCTGCCTGCTGATCATCAAGTTGAAGGGCTCCCCAAGGAGCCAGGAGTTGCTCTTTCTGCATCCTGGAGCAGAAGCTTCACTCGGGGATTCTGGCACCAAATGAACCAAGAGTCTAAGCAGAAACGACAGTCTGTTCTGCAGGGGAGACAACAAAAGGAAAGTGTCCCCCACGGTCATGCTGTCTATGCTGTCCTAGTAACATCCCACCCACAATAATCATCTGTGTCAGGCTCTCTCCCACCTCATGAGGGGACCACAGATCCACTTCCTTAGGGATAAGTGAACAGACATTATTAGATGCCTAATGTATGCCAAGCACTTCCACATGTGTTCATCTCAGTGTATCCTCAACACAAACCCATGAAGAAAATAAGGTTATCCCATTTTACACACAAGGAGATGGACAGTTTAGTTTTTTTAAGTTTGTTTATTTTGAGAGAGAGAGGAGAGAAAGCAAGCAGAGGATGGACACAGAGAGAGAGAATCCCAAGCATGCTCCAAGGTGTCAGCACACAGTCCCACATGAGGCTCGAACTCATGAGCCATGAGATCGTGACCCGATCTGAAATCAAGAGTCGGGCGCTTAACTGATGGAGCCATCCAGGGGCCCTGAGGAGAAAGACAGTTTAAAGAATCAAATAACTCACAGAGCCCATGGGTGGTGGCCACAGCTGGCACTCGTGGCTGGATCCACCAGCATCCAAATCCAGACTCCTTTCCTGGACGCCAAAAGGTATCCTGGCACCCACAGGAGAGATGCTTCTCTGCCTCTCTGCCCTGCCTGGAAACCCCAGGTGGAGGGACACACACAGAGTCCAGGCCTGCCCAGTGGGGCTTCTTCTCCTGAGACCCTGAACCTCAAGCACAGTGACACACATAAAAAAAAAAAAGTTGGCTGGGCGGTATCTGAGAAGCCTCCACGCCCTGGGGACCTGATGCCCTGATTCCCAGAACTTTCCTGCATCCTGTCCTCCATAAGCCTCCTCCCCAGCAGGGGCATCACTTTTGTGAGCTCCGGTTTTCCTTCCAACACTTTCCCTTGCTCTCTAACTCCGCCAACTTGATTCTGCTACTAGGAACAAAGAATGCAAGCTCGTTCACCATCCACCGAGATGTCCTCCTTCCTCTCAGCTCCCTGGAACAACACGCCAGCTACTTGCCCTCTTTCCCAGGTCTGGGGGCACATCCCAGGGCCCAGCTCCCATGACATGCCGCTACTAAACACTTATGGACGATGAAGCGGGAGGACGCAGGCAGCACCGTGGGGCAGAGCGAGACAAACTAACATATGAAGGGGGAAAGGAGACCTTTCTGTGTGTTTTTGCTGATCCTTTTTGTACAATTTAGCAAGGGCAGCTATTTCTGTCCACACCCCTGACTTTGATCAGCCCCGGAAGGACGGAAGGCAAGCTGAGGCCACCTGTGCCAAGGGTGAGGGCACGCAGGGAGCCTGCAGCACCATCTCGGCAAGCCTGCAGGGATCCCAGCTCTGGGGTGGCACATGGAGCCTGCATGAGGCCACAGGAGGAGAAGAGGGGAGAGGAAGCTAGGGGGTCCAAGGGCAGGCAAGAGATGAGGGGGACGATCCTGCAAAGAGGTGAGGCTTTCCAATCTCAGGAGGTGTCTGGAGGTACCCAGGTCTATACAACTCCCAAACCCTGCTCAATTTAGGCAACAGGATAGGGGGAGGTGGGTTACTAGAAGAGAATGTACAGGAAACGTTAGCTGCAAAGGATGGGAAGGCTTTTCAGGAAGGGGATTTCTGAAGTGTTTCCTTGTAGGGAACAGATTTCCGACACAGAGCGGCAAGTGCCCCAAGGCAAGCCAGCAGGAGCGGATCTGATTCACAGGGAAGGGACCCTGGCCAGCGCCAAACCAAATGCAATTGCTTCCAAACATCGGACCCGGAGCCAGCTCAGAGCTCAGCCTAGCCAAGTCCTGGCCAGCGTTAAGCCTAAGTGAGGAAGGAGAAAAGGCCAAGTGGAGAAAACACTGGAAAGAATGTAAAGAGAGTATCAAGTTTAAAAACAAAAAGGAGGGGCGCCTGGGTGGCTCAAGTTGGTTAAGCATCGGATGCTTGGTTTTGGCTCAGGACATGATCTCACCGTTCCAGAGTTCGAGCGCCGCAGTAGGGGCTTGGGATTCTCTCTCTCTCTCTCTCTCTCTCTCTCTCTCTCTCTCTCTCCCACCCCCCCTCCCTCCCTACCTCCCTCCCTTCCTCTCTGCCCCATCCCCCCCCCCCACTCTCAAAAATAAATAAATAAACTTTAAAAAAATAAAAGGAGGCCAACATCCCTCCAAGGAGTTTTCCCACACAGGTCAAGAAACTGCCCCTACAGGCCGCCCTGTTTGAGGACAGCGTGTAATTCAAGGACAATGTCAGCTATGGAAGCTTCCTGTCTAGATTTTATTACCCTTTCCCTATAACTGCCCTCTAACAGACCTGTTATTCCACAAATCACCCAAAGATATTAATAGAAAGAGCTGAATTCCATGTGTTCCCTTACTAAAGGCTGAGTTTGTCCTCTGTTTCCGCCACCCTATCCAACACTCACGGAGGGCCTGTTACCAGCCAGCCATGCAGCCAGTGGATCGTGAAGAAAGAATATGGATCCTTCAAGGAAAAATGCCAGGAGGAGAGAGATGCTTCAGGCAGGGGACTGACACACAGGTTCCAATTGAGAAACTAAGTCATTCCATAGGGCATAGGAAGGTGATGTGATTTGAGAGATGGGTCCAGAGAACAGGGCAGGAATCAGATGGAGAAATGCCATGACACAGGTGTGATGGTTAATTTCATGGGTCAACTTGGATGGACCATGGTGCCCAGATACATGGTCAAACATTTACTTTGGATGTTTCTATGAGGATTTTTTGGGATGAGATTAACATCCCAATAGGTGGACTTGGAGTAAAGCAGATTGCCCTCCATAATGTGGGTGGGCCTCACCCAATCGGTTGAAGGCCTGAATGGCACAAGAAGACAGAATTCCCAAACAAGAAAGATTTCTCCAGCAGACTGCCCTTGGACTTCGTCTGCAACAACTGCCCTCCAGAAAGACTGAAACAATTTAAACACTATCACTGTGATCACTGAAAACAGTATTTCCTTTTACTAGGAATTTCTGCAATTATTCACAACAGATGAATAAGTATCCACTGAAGGAAAGTGTCACCATTTGTATTTTTCATTGGAAACTCCCTGTTCCTAGTCTTTACCCATCTTTCCACTACAATATTTGACTTTTCCTTATTCTTTTTTAAGAACTTTATACTTCATGACTATCAACTATACATTTATTATATATGTTGAATTGTTTTCAGGTATTTTTTTAAACTTTTTTTTTAACGTTTATTTATTTTTGAGAGACAGAGAGACAGAGAATGAGAAGGGGAGGGGCAGAGGGAGAAGGAGACACAGAATCCAAAGCAGGCTCCAGGCTCTGAGAGTCAGCACAGAGCCTGATGCAGGGCTTGAACCCACGAACTGTGAGATCATAACCTGAGTCAAAGTCAGACACTTAACCAACTGAGCCACTCAGGCGCCTCTCAGTATTTTATCTTTAAACTCTGTCAGGGTGAGATTTTCCATACAGAAAATATAAGCTCTAAGCTTAAAACTTTTCAGAAAACATTTTAAATAATGGCAAGGTTTTTCAGCCTAGACACCACCAACATTTGGGGGTGGGATCATTTTTTGTGTCGGAGGCTGTCCTGTGCCTTGTAGGATGTTTAGCAGCATCGCTGGCCTCTACCCACTAGATGCCAGTAGCATCCCCGCCACACCCCACGTTGAGACAAACGAAAAACATCTCCGAACATCGCCAAATGTTCCCTGGGGACAAAATCTTCCATTTGGTGGATTCCGACTGCTTTATGATTTCCGACTTCGGTACCATGCTTATAAACTCAACTTCCACCTCATAATTTTAAGTGACGTATTGTATTTTTGTGTTGCCCTCCACGGTTTCATTTTTCATATTTAAGTCTTCAGTTCATCTGGAGCATACTTTAGCACAAGAAATAAAGAAGCTGGAGATGATGATGATGACATTGAACTTAGCCTGGGAGAAGGCAGTGCCAACATATGAGTAGCTCCTGATACATGGGACATTTAATATTCCTACCATACAATGTTATATGACACCTCACGTAGTGACAAGTTGCACCTGTCACCCAATAGTTGGCACAGAGTTGGCCAAGCTGAGGTCAAAACAGTTTTAGTCCTACAGCTTCAGGATTCTCAGCTACGACTAAACCAGATGGTGCTCGATACACGTTGGGTGGGTGGGTGGGTGGGCAGGCAACTGTTCCAGGAATGTGTTCGCCCATGGCTATTTTACCCTTGGAATAATCCATCACAGCCTCCAGCAAACCACCTGATTCTGGAATCGTCTGGAAAATTCCAAGGCATCTTCCATTTTAGTAGGAAAAAAAACACCAGAGTGGGTGCTTAGCTCTGTGTCTCGCTGCCCCTGGTTTGAACTTCTGTGTGCTTTGTAGTCAGTTTTTTTTTAATATTAATTATCCATTGCTTTTCAATGCGTGTTAAATTTCTATAGAATTTAATGAATATAGTGGGCTCCCTCTGGTGGTCACAAGAAAATTTCCAAATTCCAATGGTCAGCACAGAGTTAAACCCCAAGGCCTTTATTTACGGGACATGGTACATTTTGTAATTAATAAACTCAGAGTGGCTAAATGATGCCTTAAGAAAAGTCCCCTAATTATCATCCCTCAGTCATCAGTGGGTCTACTAATTGGTTCATGAAGCCACTCACTATCTAAAACCATGCCTACCATCTTCCCTTCCGAGTCCCTTGTGGGGGATTTCCCATTTTTGCTCAGGGCATCAGCCTCCCCCAGGCTTGCAGCTTCAGGCACCTTTGTCCCCACCAGTGCCATCCATCCTGTTTGTGAGCTCCGTCCACCACGTGGCCCATGCCTCCTGCAGCTGTTGCCCACCATCAATTCTCACAGCCCCCATTCAAGTTCTCATGACCTCTCCTCCACAGAGGTCACCCAGCTGTCACTCACCATCCCTCCTCCACGTGCCCAGCACCATTCCAGGCTCAGTGGACACAGCAGGGAACAAGACAAAGACCATCCCCACCCACCTACCCTGAGCACCCTCTCCGGGGGCTTCTCTGCTAGAACTGAATCTGCCTCCGGCCCTTACTCCGTGCTGTTTTGAGTCCTCTTAACGCTGAACTCTAACGCAGATTCCTTCAACTGTGTCATCTGTGGAATAACACCCACAACCGTCCATCCCCAAGACCTGCCCTTACTGCCCACTGCCACCTTCCAACCAAACACAGTTCCCTGCTATTCCAGGGGCTCCCCTGGAGTCGCCTCTGCTCAGAATGATGGGATCAGGAAATGTGCCCCCTGTCCCAGCTGGCTGAGATGCCAAGCAGTCTTCAAAATCCTGCCCGGCTATCATCTTCCCACTGCCCAGGTCCTCCTGATCTGAGGCAATATCTCCCTTCTTTTTATGTCTGTAAGACTTTTCTTTTTTGTTAAATTTTTTTTTAATTTTTTTTCAACGTTTTTTATTTATTTTTGGGACAGAGAGAGACAGAGCATGAACAGGGGAGGGGCAGAGAGAGAGGGAGACACAGAATCGGAAACAGGCTCCAGGCTCTGAGCCATCAGCCCAGAGCCCGATGCGGGGCTCGAACTCACGGACCGCGAGATCGTGACCTGGCTGAAGTCGGACGCTTAACCGACTGCGCCACCCAGGCGCCCCTTGTTAAATTTTTTTAAAAGTTTATTTATTTTAAGAGAGCAAAAGAGAGAGAGTGAGCAGGGGAGGGGCAGAGAGAGAGGGAGAGAGAGAATCCCAAGGAGGCTCCTCACTGTCACTGCAGAGCCCGACATGGGCCTCAAGCCCACAAACTGTGAGATCATGACCTGAGCCAAAACCAAGAGTCGGACACTCAACCGACTGAGGCACCCTATGTGAGACTTTTCTGTTCAGGCTCTTCCCATTCTTAATAGAGTAAGGTTCCTGTATCTGTCCCATGACCTCCAGTGACAGGCTCTGCAATTCCTGGCACAGTCTCTGTCAATATCACCCACAGGAAGAGCACAAAAGAGGGATAAGGAGAAATGAATGAAAGAAGGAACAAATATCAAGGCATAATGAACTGGGGACCAGAGACCACACTCCAGAGTATTCCAGCCAACAAATAAGCAAACAAGATCAGACACCCAAATTATCTCCTTCAACTCTGTGCAGTCTTACACAGTAGGATAACTGCCATCAAGTGACCTTTGTATACCATAAATTCCAGTCAAGTAGGATTTCACAGGTTAAAAAAAAAAAAAAAGTCATTATTTAAAAAATTCTCTGAATAAATAATCCAAAGGGGAATCACCATTTCTTGCTTCAGAGTACCAAGAAAGGGTATATACCTGGGGGCACCTGGGTGGTTCAGTCAGTTGAGCATCTGACTCTTGATCTTGGCTCAGGTCATGATCTCACGGTTTGTGGGATCAAGCCCCACATCGGGCTCTGCGCTGGCAGCATGGAGCCTGCTTGGGATTCTCTCCCTCCCTCTCTCTTGCTCGCTCTCTCTCAAAATAAATAAATAGACACTGAAAAAAAAGGAAAGGGTGCACTTCCTCCACTAAGCTCTTTCCTACACCAACAAACAAGCAGGCCAAACACAAGGAACTTTTAACACTTCTGTTCTGCTCTGTAACATTTGCCATAAACTAACAGTGAAACGTATAACTTACATCATGCTCTCCCATGAGGGTTTCACTCTCCTGCTCAAACTTCCAGACACTGTCACAGAGCAGTGAGCATCTCGCTCTGATTCATCTTATCAGTGTGCATCGTTTGGAAACCACACGCGACATCTCTGGTATATGATACAAGGATACCGTGGGGCACAAAGAAGAAATGAAAGGTATTCCCACTTTTCTGCAAAGTTCCTAACAAATTTCCAGGGCAGGTGGAGCCGGGTTAGAAACCAGTGCGAAGTGTACACAGGGGCAGAGCCCCGGGCTTTGCACTGGTCCCTCTGGTTGCCGTTAGCAGTTGACAAGAGCTCATGGGCTACACGCTTCCTTTTTCTTTCCGGTTCTCTCACTCCTGTGCTCTGTCGCCAGCATTTTTCACCCACGTCCCAGAAGAACATGCCAATACAGTCTGCCAAGCCTTTGTTCTTTCCCTCCAGAATATTCCCAGCCAACCTCCAGCTTCAAATCTCCTCTCCCCATCTCTCTGGCAGCCCTGCCTGACATCAGCAAAACTCAAGAAGGCAACAGGCTGCACAGTGGGTCTAGACAGGCCTGGGGACAATGGATCTGAGTTCATGGTAACCACAAGTAACTCACTCTCAGGAAGTGAGTGCCAGGCCCTATTCTAAACAACTCACATGCATTAACTCATTCAATCCTTGCAATAATCCCGGGACATAGGTACCGTTGGAAACTTTCATTTCACAGGTGAAAAACTGAGGCACTGCTTGGATAATTACTCGTCCAAGGTCATCGAGCTAGTAAGTGACAGAACTTGAACCAGGGAGTCTGGGTCCTGAGTCTGAGCACTTTATCACTGGGCCTGGCTGACTATTGGACAAGTTCAACAGAGGGAAAGGACTGCCCTTGTGTGCCTGGAGTGGAGGCAAACCTCTGGTCACATCCAGACTCTGTCTACAGTCCCCAGCTGAGGGCCACCTGGACAGGGCTTGCCAGTTGCCCCTGCAGTGCTAATCTCTTATTTACGACCACCCAGTGAAAACCATTTTGTCTTCTTCCAGGAACAGCACCCTAATATTCCTTCTGGTAAGTACCCTTCCCCATTCTCAGACCACATGGTTCTGGCAGCGTCAACCTGCCCCCACGACTGCCTCCCCCAGGTCCAAAATGGTCACATGACCCAGAGCCAGCCGATCAAGACATCCCGTCCTCCAGGCACAGCAATAAATTCAGGCAGAGGCATCTGCCCCAAGCCCAGCAAATCAGGGTCAATTCCGGGGCTTCTTTTAAAATTTTGGTAAAATGCATATAAATCTACAATCACTGAATGGTTCAAAGTTACACAATTCCACGGCATTTATTCACATCCACCTGAATACAGCCCGACCTCTGACCTTTCCACTTCCAGTTATATGAGCTAATAAGTTTCCTTTTCTTCATTAATGTAGGATGGTTAGAACATTAGTATTCTGATGCTTGACCCAAACAGTTAATGCAATGACCTTTTGCACCACAGTGGCCCATCCCAGGACAGGTAGGATGATCAGGGGTCAGAGTCAAGATTCAAACCCAGGGATCTCGGGCTCCAAGGTGTTGGGCACTGGCTCTGACCCAGCCCTTAGGATGACCTAGGGTCATGACTGTTCTTAGTGAAGTGGGGGCCGGTTATCCCTTCATCTGCCACAGGACAGGCTTGGGAATAACCCTGCCAGAGCCCTTCTTGCAATATTCTAGAATTGCTGCTCTGAGGGCACCCTCCCCAACAGACTGTGGGCTCCTGTCCTTCCAGCCCGACACCCCCAGATGCCATAGCAGTAACTGGCTCATGACTAGCTTCAGTACAAGGCATCAGGAGGGCAGAGAACAGAGTGAGAAGGCCATTCTCCTCCCCTCCAATGCTTCCCTGCAGGCTGGGCTGTAAGAACACAGGACAGGAGGGGTGCCTGGGTGGCTCAGTGAGTGAAGCATCTGACTCTTGATTCCAGTTCAGGTCATGATCTCATGGTTCGTGAATTCAAGCCCCACATCGGGCTCTGTGCTGACGGTGTGGAGCCTGCTTGGGCTTCCCTCTCTCTCCCTCTGTCTCTGCCCCTCCCCAGCTTGTGCTCACTCTCTCGCTCCCTCTCAAAATAAATAAAACTTAAAAAAAAAAAAAAAAAAGACACAGGACAGGAAACCACCTAAACATCCTTGGTGGTGACTGGCCAGGCACCTCACAGGATAGCTCAACAGACGATAAGGATGCCATTGTTTAACCAAAATGATGTAGTACATGTCCTCTGATGTGCAGACTGAGTCACCATCTCAAAGAGAAACTGTGAATCAAAGAAAGCAGTACAGGGACAACAGCCTATGGTACTCTTTGTGGAAAGAAAAACAGGAGAGGAGTTACTCACTGAAATATACATAACACTACCTCAAAACCCAGGCTGCCCCATACCATAGCCACTAGTCACATGTGGCCATTTAAACTGAGTAACGATTTTAAAATTTGCTTCCTCTGTCACACTAGCCACATTGTCAAGGGCTCCACAGCCAGTAGTGGCTGCCATTTTAGCCTAGATAACAGATCATTTCCACATCACAGAAAGTTCTGCTGGGCAGCACTGCTCTAGAAAGTCAGGAAGCCTCTAGAAAGGTGACCAGGAGAACGGAGGAGGGGAATTATTCTTCATGTGTAATCTTTAGTAGTACCTGAACTTTTTTTTTTTTTTTAATCACATCATACGTCATTTCCTACTCAAAAATAACCACTTTAGGGACACCGGGTGGCTTAGTCGGTTAAGCGTCTGACCTGGTTTCGGCTCAGGTCATGATCTCACAGTTCGTGAGTTTTGAGTCCTGCGTCAGTCTCTGGATTGACAGTGTGGAGCCTGCTTGGGATTCTCTTTCTCTCTCTCTCTCTCTCCTTCTCTCTCTGCCCCTCCCCCACTCATGCTGTCTTTGTCTCTCAAAATAAATAAATAAATACTTAAAAAAATAATAACCACTTTTAAACTTTAAGTACACGGGTAACATAAGAAAAGAGTGTTGGGTAAGTCCCCTGTGTCTGAAGCCTGGAGATCTCTGCGGAAGGAGTGCAGGAGTGTCTCTCTGGGCAGGTGAATGACAAAGAGCAGCATGGGGGAGGGGGGATCCCCAGGTAGCAGCCCCCCTTCCAGCCCCCACAGTAGGAAATTTTGACCCTCATAGCAACCTTAAGGCCCTCGGGATGATTCGCCTTCCTGTCCGCTTTCCTTTGCTAGGACTGCCCCAACAAGTCTCCACTAACTAGGTGGCTTAAAATGACAGACATTCTCCCACAGTTCTGGAGGCCAGAAGAGCAAAATCAAGGTGCCACCAGGGCCGGTTCCTTCGAGAATATTCTCCTCTGAGCACCCTTTCCTCCAGCTCCTGGTGGCTGCGGGCAATCCTGGGCTTGTAGATGTATCCCTCTGTCCTCCGGAGAGCTCCTCTGCATGTTTCTCCGTGTCTCAAATCTCTCCCTTCTGTCGCATAAGGACACTGGTTACTGGACTTAGGGCCCACCCTAAATCCTGGATGACCTCGTTTTATAGACGAGAGGAGCAAGGCTCAGCCCCCTCCCTTGTCTGAGGTCAAAGGGCACAGCCCTGCCAGTCTTCTCACCACTGGGTTGGGCAAGGGGCCTGCTCCCTTCTCAGCTCCATGGCTTCCTCTTCACAATGGACAACACACGGAAAGAGATGCCCCCTCCTCTGGCCTCGCTTATCTGTTTGATCAGATCTCCCAGGATCTGACAAAGGATCACACAGTCCCCAGGCCATGAGAAGAAACGGGGGTGGGCAGTGGGCATCTGTGAATATCTCAAATCAGATGGGGACCAAAGCTACAGAGGGTGGTTTGCGTGTCCTGACTCCAAACAGCTGCGGGGCAGATCAGAGCCCTGGAGACAGGAATCAGTGAAGGCTTCCAGTGCTAGAGAAAAAGGCTTCTGTCCTTTTCGTGACAGGGAGAATGTGCCAGCTGACAGGGATTTGCATCGATGAAGGTCTCCAGGCCAAAGGGCTCCAATGAGGGGCGCCTGGGTGGCTCAGTTGGTTAAGGATCTGACTCTTGGTTTCAACTTGGGTCATGATCTCACAGTTCCTGAGTTTGAGCCCCCCATCAGGCTCTGCACTGACAGTGTGGAGCCTGCTTGGGATTCTCTCTCTCTGTCCCTCCCCTGCTCATGCATTAGGGCCTGGCCATGCTGGCCACACTGACCAAGCTGAGCACACCTCCCAGGACAGCTTGATAGCAGCCCTGAGACCCTCTGACAACAGCAGTGTAGTCCTGACCACCAGCAAGGGACCCCTCCAAGAGCAGGGTAGGTTACTGCCCTCCTCTCTGCAGGACTGGGGGGGTTATGACCAGACTTTCAGTCCCCAGGGTCTTCCTTGGGACTCTCTTGGAACTTCTCTTGGTGGTTCAGGACCCTCCAAAAGGGAGGCAGGTCACAGGATCCCTCCGGGCTCATGGGCTTTGACCTACCCTTTCTCTATGACCTCAAAAATGCCTACAGAGCCCACTACAATACTGTTATCATTTTCTGATAAAGATCTTGATTGTTAATAAGTGACAGACCAAGATTTGAACCTGGTTCAGATTTATTTAGGAGCTCCATGCCCCCTCACTGCCTCCTCTACATGTCTATCTCTATTTGGGACTTTCAAACTTAGGGTCAGCAATGCAGAGCAGGAAACCCATTCCATCGCCATCCAGGCCATACACTACAGATAGAAATAGCTCAAACAAAAATTTCTCTCCAATATGTTTTTATTCCAGTCTATGGCTAGTTCAACATTTCAAAACACTGGCTGCAACCCACAGAACTGATTTCATATCTCACAAATGCTTTGTGACCCCAGTTTATTTATTGTTTTAATGTTCATTTATTTTTGAAAGAGAGAGAGAGACAGAACATGAATGGGGGGAAGGGCAGAAAGAGAGAGGGTGACACAGAATCTGAAGCAGGCTCCAGGCTCCCAGATGTCAGCCAGAGCCCCACTCAGGGCCCGAACCCAGGAGCCATGAGATCATGACCAGAGCCGAAGTCAGACACTTAACCGACAGAACTACCCAGGCTCCCCGTGACTCCCAATTTAAAAAATACTTACCTACATAGCTCACGTGAATTGATATGCATACAATACTTAGAAAGAGGTGGGGGGGGGGAATAAAAAAAAACCAAGAGGAATCACTCCTATTGTATGCATTTTTCAGATCATCCTAAAACTCATTTGTCTATCTGAGTATTTCCCCCCATTGAATCAAACATCTGACTTGATGATCTGTTAACGATGTCATTACTTGTCATGCCCTATTTGCTATTAAAATGTTAGAGGTGCTATTAAAGACTAACTCAAGCTCGTCCCTAAGATCCTCTTCCACTGGGCCCTCGGAGACCAGAAATTTTCATACCAGGAGATCCACCTTTACAGAAACCCCAGGGCATCTCCCAATATGGAGATGTTAATGTTCAATGAGCTTTGTGTCTAGGCCAGCTGAAGTGGATTGGGAAATGCCAGACAGCTTGGCTAATGGAAGGAATGACAGCAAGGACAGGGGCCCCTGGGCTCAGCTCCCGTGTTTTCCACGTTGTCCGGCATGGTGGGAAATCTAAGAAGTGTTGCGATTTTCAACTCATTCACTGGTATTACACACTGTTCTACAGAGGAGAATTCTTGCCCTGAAAATACCAGGGCCAAGACAGCACACAGACTTCAATGATGGTCTGTGCCAAGCTCCCATGAGGACAACTGGAAGACCTGATAGACATCAGAATTCAGCCACACGAACTGGGAATCCACAAATCCTGGTCTTATTCACAGCCATCCTGGTTGCACCACCAAAACCCAAGATAGACATTCTTATTTGAATCATTCAGACCATCATTCCTATCTTCCCCCCTCTACCTCCACCGAAAGAAATGAAAACCAAAAAACCTACAGTCACCAGAGTACTTATTTACCCCCTCGTGTCTGAACAGGGCTGGAATCACAGTTAATACTGTGTGGATGGTCCATGCCTGTTTCTGTCTTTGAAACAGGATGGCTTTCACCTTCCCAGTACTTAAGCCTTCATCATAAGTCATTTCTTTTTTGTTTGTTTTGTTTTTTTTGTTTGTTTGTTTTCATCATAAGTCATTTCTAACAGTTCCTTAATTCCTACCCCAAGATCACCATCTTCATCAAACCAGGGCAGTTCACCCTGCTAGGATCTTTCACTAGTCATCTGGTCAGGGAAGACAGGAAGAAAGACGCCGGATGGTCCACGAGGTACAACAGACAAGACTGAAACCCATGCAAGCTCTTGACCATGTCCTCAGCAGTTTTGAGCAGACAGGAGACAGGACACCAGGCCTCTGGGAAGTCAAGGGCCCACAAGAATCAAATATCCACTTACCTGGGGGGCAGACACACTCGGTCGGCGCTTCCCGAACCGTCCGGTGCTTGACCAGTCCCTCCAACTTCTGAATTAGGGAAGAAAAGAGAGGAGAGAAAAAAAAAGACCAGCATGAGTTTGAGAGTGGAGAGGGGTAAAAGTGGAAAAATCAGCAAAAAACGATGTATTGGAAAGATCTACGTCGGCAGTGGCATTTTCGAGAACATTTATTACAAGGTAGTTAAATGCTACAGGCAGTCTGGGTATGAGAGGAGAAACGAAAATAAACATGCAACAATTATTTGGGAGTCCCTGAAAAGAAGGTGGCAGGTTTCTGCTTTGTTACATTTTTAAATACAAATCCAGAAAAGACAAAGTGACCGTGCAGTCACCATGCAGATGGGAAGGCAGAGGAGAGGGAGGCTGGGCAGGCCACACCAAAACTGGCCCTTCTAGTCCTTGGTCCACAGATCAGGCCCCGACCCAGGAAGACCCAGGTTCCCTCCCTGCAGCCCCACCCACCAGCCCCCTGGCCTCAGACCCCAGGCCCAGGCCTAATCCACCCTGATGACATCTTCCTTTCTTCTTACCAGCAGGGATCCTTGGCCTAGAAAATTTGGCTCAGCACAGTCTAACAAGAACATCTACGCATGCCCAGTCCTGTGCTAGATTTGGGTGAAGGGGAAAGAATTACCCCAGAAATAGGGTCAAACATCACAGCTCCGCTATGATGGTTTAACCGTAACCTCAGAGATCCTGATTATTGTCCCCGCCTTGCACTGAGGGGACAAGCTTAGGAAAAAAAAAAAAGAAGAAGAAATTAGTCCCAAAGCCCAAATCTAGGTTTAGGAAGGTGAAATGACTGGCTCATAATCCCAAAACTAGCCAAGACTTGAGTCCCAACAAGAATAAATAAAGCATTAGCCTTTCTCTAGGAAGCAAACAAAAATCTCCCTAAAGGTAAAACAAAGCAAATCCTAAACAGGTTGAGTGACAAAATGCGACACCACCGCTAAACCTGAAATGTTTGGTTTTTTAGGTTCAAACCTAAAAATGTAATCTTTCTCAATAAAAATAAATAAATAAAAATTTAAAAGCCCTTGAAAATGGTACAGCAAGCAAATACAACTGTTATTTTTTTAGGTATTTATTTACTTTTGGGAGAGCGCAAGGGAGGGGCAGAGAGGGGGGACAGAGGATCTGAACCGGGTTCTGCACTGACTAGCTGTCTGCAGCAAGCCTGATGTGGGGCTTGAACTCACGAACCTCAAGATCATATCTTGAGCCAAAGTTGGACACTCCACCGACTGAACCACCCAGGAGCCCCCAAACTGGGTTTTTTTTTTTTTTTACTTTTTATTTTAAAGTAATCTCTGTACCCAACGTGGGGCTCATTCATAACCCCAAGATCAAGAGTCCTGTGCCCTACCAACTGAGTCAGCTGGGCACCCCAAACGTATTTTTTAAATATGTATTTATTTTTTGAGAAAGAGACAGAGCGCGAGCGGGGGAAGGGCAGAGAGACAGGGAGACACAAAATCGGAAGCAGGCTCCAGGCTCTGAGCTGTCAGCACGGAGACCGATGTGGGGCCAGAACCCACAGACCGGAGATCATGACCTGAGGTGAAGTCAAATGCTCAACTGACTGAGCCACCCAGGCACCCTCCCAAAACTGTTATTTCTAAAGAACTGCTTTCCAGGAGACAAGAATGACATCCCTAGTTTTGAGCCCCCAACCCACCAAGCCTGGAATTTTCAAAGGAGATGGGACTCCAGCCAAGTCCTGTCTGCCTCTGGCTGAAGCAGCCCAGGATCAGGAGCCCTACAAACCTCCCCCCACCCCTCAGCCCACCAGCACCGCCCCGCCCCCCGGCCCCGCCCCGCGGGGCGGGCCGTGTTGCCCTGAGCTACTACTGCTTGCAGCGGCAAGGCAAGGACCATCCACTGTCACTGAACCAGAACTCAGAAGCCGCCTGCAGATGCGGATACTGGCGTGAGAGGGACCTCATAACTCACTGCCCCCCCACCCCCCACCCGCGCACCACATCGTACTTGCGGATACTATTACAGATTTCAAATTTTACATAGAAAAAGAATCCAGCCTTCTCGTTTAAGCCAGTCAATTTGTGTGAGACCCTCTCATCTGTTTTTATCATTGCTAGACAGGCTAGAAGCCATACTAATTTCCTTTTTTTAAACAAAAGCATTTAAAGCTAAAAGCCAATTCGTTTTAACAACCCGCGATCACATCTGGGCGGCTCTCCGAAAGGGAGGGAGGCTTTATCAAATACTGATAGGAAACACAATGACTTCTGAACTGCTCTTATCGTAAAATAAAAAACCAAACAGGAAACTATTGAGGGGGGGGCGCTTTACTGTTAATGCTCGTAGGTGGGGTCATAAAATACTGGGATTGAGTTTTTGTTTGATCACTTATCCTAACTCCTTTTATGCCTGTGTTTCTCTGGATTATACAGTGAATCTGCAGTTTTACCGGCTACCCTCTAGCTTACAGCACCCCCCCCCCCCCCCCGCCACTCCAGGCCCCGAACTTTCTGTGGGTTTGAAATGCCACTATCAGGAACACAAAGTGAAATGTTTGAATTAGAAACCCAATCCCACAATCTTTATTTCCCTGTTTTTTTTTTTTTTTCCGTTCTGCATTCAAGAAAATATTCCTTTGTGTCCAGGTTTGTAAAACAAACAAAAAAAAAAAACAAAAAAAAAAACAAAAAAAAGATTTAAAAGCCACAACTTTTTTACATTCAATTATCTGGCAGCACCTCTAGCATCTGCAAACAATATGGTCCTGGTTTTACATATGCAAACAAGTCCTGACTCCTAAAGTAAATAAAGGATGAGTTTCTGAGAAAAAAGTCCCTGAGACTTTGGGAGCCGTTCCCTCCAAGAGTAAGGAGGAGGAGAACTTGAAGTTGCCTGGTGGGGGTGGGGGGGGGGGGGAGGGGGGTAGTGAGCACTGTGGAGAAAATTACTCCAGGAAAATCATGGTTTTCAGAAAAGCATTACACAGTTAGATGATAAATTTATTAATGACGTGTGGGAGCACTAGTCTGGGCCACTTGGCCAGATGTTTGATCATAGCCTCCAACGGTCGCATTTTGATGAAATATAAGTTAACATACAAAAAAAGGACAGAATGATTTATTTCTGTAAAATGATATAAATAAAGCCACAGAGACATTCCTATCCTCTTGGACAGAGGATTCCTGCTCTAGGGGATATATCTTGAAAAAATAAAAATCAGCAGGAGCAAAGAATGATACCCATGAAGTTGCACCCCAAAACAGTGGGAGTGGTTTAGAGAAGGGTGGCGAAGCCCCTGATAAAACTGCCCTATTTCGTTTAGTATCATTATGAACACTATGTGGCAAAAAGGGGGAGAAATGTTTATGAGACCATCAATAAAAGGTCTACATCTGTAGGAAAATTCAGGCACTGGGTGACAGCAGCTACCAAAATATGAACCCCCTTGGGTGTACAGAGTATGGTGATTTACTTCTTTTAGAAGCCCCTCCTGTGGGGGCGCCTGGGTGGCTCAGTCAGTTAAGCATCCAACTTCAGCTCAGGTCATGATCTCCAGGCTTGTAAGTTTGAGCCCCGCATCAGGCTATTTGGTGACAACTTTGGATCCTCTTTCTCTCTCTCTCCCCCCTCACGCTCTCTCTCTCAAAAACAAATGGAGGAGGGGCGCCTGGGTGGCTCAGTCGGTTAAGCGTCCGACTTCAGTTCAGGTCATTATCTCGCGGTCCGTGAGTTCGAGCCCCGCGTCGGGCTCTGGGCTGATGGCTCAGAGCCTGGAGCCTGTTTCCAATTCTGTGTCTCCCTCTCTCTCTGCCCCTACCCCATTCATGCTCTGTCTCTCTCTGTCTCAAAAATAAATAAACGTTAAAAAAAATTAAAAAACAAATGGAGGAGATGGTATATTTGAAAGTTGTTAAGAAAATAGATCCTAAAAGTTCTCATCACAAAGAAAAAACACTTTTTTTTGTAACTATATGAGATGATGGATGTTTACCAAAGTTATGGTGGTAATCATTTCACAAACCATGTAAGTTAAGAGTCATTGTGCTATATAACCTTAAGCTTATACTATATTATATATACACCGTATATCAATTATATCTCAATAAAATTATATATCAATGAAAAAAAATGGAGGAGGAGAAGGAGGAGAAGAAGAAGAAATCCTTCCTGTGTTCTAATACCATTTTTTTAGTTAGAAAAAAAAAAATTCTGGAAGTAGAGGAAGAACCAAAATGAAGCCCTACGGCCTCCCCGCAGAGGACAATTTGTGAATGACAGGTGATTCCATCCTCCCTGGGACACGAACTCCCAGGACGCAACAGAGGACCCTCTCTGTGCAGGGCACAAATCCTCTGCCCTCCTCCCGCCCCCACAGGGAAGAGCCCCTGCGTGCATTCTCACTACCACCATCAACCCAAGAGGGCAGCATTTTCTGGCCTCTGACATTTTTTTTTTTTCATGCCTTGGCATGATGACGAGGAAGATAACAAATAGTGAGCATTATTACTGAGGACACTGATTACTTGATGGGGGCCAGGCACTGTGCCCACAACTGTTATCCCGTCTAGCCCTGCCAATACCCGCCATGAGGCTGGGACTATTATTACACCCATTTACAGATGAGAAAACTGAGACCACAGAGGGCAATGTAAGCGCCAGGACGGGACCTCAATCCTGGTAGCAACCAGCTCCAATCACAAAGCAAGACAACCTCTGCTTATAAGCAATGTTCATAACTAACAACAAACAAACAGTTGCTACCCACAGTCAGGCCTTACAAAACTAAAAGGACAGAAATCAGATCTGGGGTTGCCAAAGGTTGGAGAGCGAGGAAGGAAGTACAATGAGAAGATTGTCGGGTAACGGGACTGTTCTGTAAGGCACTGAGGTGCTGGACACATGACTCTACACATTTGTCAAAACCTTTAAGACTGTACGTCACAAAGAGTGAACTTTAATGGATGCAATTAAAAAAAAAATCAACCAGGATATCAGAGAATCCCTGGATGAAATGTGGGCTGTGACAAGTGAATCCAACTATGTTAAAACTGTGTGACAGCAGCACTTGGGTGGCTCAGTCGGTTAAGTGTCTGACTCTTGATTTTGGTTCAGGTCATCATCTCGTGGTTTGTGAGTTTGAGCTCCGCGTCAGGCTCTGAACTGACATGCAGAGGCTGCTTGAGATTCTCTCTCTCTCTGCCCTACCCTGCTTGTGCTCACACTCCCTCCCTCTCTCTCTCTCTCAAAAATAAACTAACTTAAAAAAAGCTGTATGACATAACTCACTGAAAGTGTTAGGAAAAAACATGTAGTTGACCTACATGCAAAATAGCATCTTGATCAAGAACTGTAAGGCTGGACACAAAAGGAACTGTCTGGAAATGCTGTACTCCAGTAGGTAAAGTTGGTTCTCACAGGGGTACAGGTTAGCAATTTTGAAACTACTTTACAGACATTAGCAACAAACAAGTGAGTAAATAAACTATTGGTAATGAGAGCTGGGCTGCTCGTTGTCCAAAAGAGAAGTTATAAATACACAAAGTGGGAAAGACAGAATGAAACATCTTGTGCTGAATTAATCAGAGACATCACTATGAGGTCACATCTAATGCCTACAGGAAGATACATACAGAAATATTCATAGGTATGTGTACAGAGGGGAGTGAATATGCACACATATATACTATAGATGTCTGCAGAGAAAACCTATAATCAATGACACCCTGGAAACATCAAGCACACCCAGCACCCAAACCTTGGTTTCTAAATACCATTCTCTAAGAAAAGGAACCAGGGCTCATTGGAGATATGGCTGATTCTAGGCCCAGGGCAGGAAATACACAAGATGAACCTGGAGTGCCTTGTAGTGGCAGAAAGAAAGGAGGTCCTTTTTGAAAAAAGGAAGGGAGGGAAGAGTATGTCAAAGAAACACAAAACCTACCCGAAACGGCTCAAAATGGCCAAAGCTGGAATAATTTTGGCAACAAGATAAAAATAATGCAGTATTGGAAAGAATAAGTTAGAAACCAACCCATAAGTTATATACTGATACAAATGACTGAATAAATAGGTGGGGAGAAGAGACAACTCTTCCCTACAGAAGAATGCCCAATAATATATGTAGATACCGCCCTCTCCGAGATGTGGAGCTAAGTTCCACCCTACTTGAGTGAGGGTTAGACTTCCTCACTTCCTAAAGGCAGAGAAAGGAAGATAGTGACTTTATAATGTAAAATCTGGCAGACACAACTTTAATCAAGTGATCAAGGTTAATGGCACCAGTGATAGGTCATGTGACATCATGGGCCCAACATGATGCCAGGACAATGGCAATCTACCTTGATGCTATTCTTCCCAAGCCCGCATAACCTACTTTAATCATAAGAGTGGCCCAAACTGAAGACCATTCGACAAAATACCTGACCAGTATGTCCAAAAATTGTCAAGGTCATGAAAAACATGGAAAGACTGAGAAAATGCTATAGGTCAGGAAGACATAACAATGAAATGCAATGTGGTGCCTTGGATGGGATTCTGGAGTAGGAATGGGACATTAGAGGAAAAACTAGGGTGATCTGAAAAGAAAGTCTGTCATTCACTTTTTAAAGATGGGTAAAAAATAAATCACAAAGTCACTTAAGACCAACTAAGATACAGCTTTGTTATTTTCAATATCACATGTATTTTTTAAATTGAGGTAAAATTCACATCACATAAAATTAAGTGAACAACTTTAATTTTTTTTTTAGTTTATTTATTTATTTTGAGAGGGGGCATTAGGAGGGGAGGGTGAGAGAGAGAAGGCGGGGGGAGAGAGAGAGAGAATCCTAAGCAGACTCTGCACTGTCAGCACAGAGCCAGATTTGGGGCTCGAACCTACAAACCACCAAGATCATGATCTGACCCGAAACCAAGAATCAGATGCTTAACTGACTGAGCCACCTGAGCACCCCCCTTTACCTATTTTTAAATCAGGTTGTCTTTTTGTTGCTGAGCGGTAAGAGTTCTTTATATTTTCTGGATACTACATCCTTAACAGATATATGATTTCCCAAATATTTTCTCATATGCCAGATTATTGATCAAAATTCTAATCATCTCCAACCAAGGTATAATATGGGTATATTAAAAGCATCTTAAAAATTGGAGGTGGTGAAGCAGGCACCTGGGTGGCTCGGTCGGTTGAGTGCCCAACTTTGGCTCAGGTCATGATCTCACCTTTCATGGGTTCGAGCCCTGCATCAGGCTCTGGGCTGACAGCTCAGAGCCTGGAGCCTGCTTCGGATTCTGTGTCTCCCTCTCTCTCTCTGCCCCTCACTAGCTCATGCTCTGTCTCTCTCTCTCTCTCTTTCTCTGAAAAATATATAAACATTAGAAATTTTTTTAAAAAATCATAGGTGGTGGGAATGGACTCATGGCTTCATGCTGGTCCTCACAGAGGTCTTTGTTGAAATCTTGCTAGATTAACAGTGGGATATTGTTACTAAGGAATTCGACCTGGTCCTTTTTAGTTAATAGTAATTGTATTAGTTTGCAATTGCCGTGTAACAAATTGTCACAAAATCCATGGCTTAAAACAATATACATTTACTATGCTTTCTGTGGTCAAAGGTCTGAACACAGCCAAGTTTGCTTCCCTGCTCATGGTCTCTTGAGGCTGAAATCAATGCATCAGCTGGGTGTTTCTTTCTAGACGTCTGGATCCCCTTTAAAACTCATGTGGTTCCTTGTGGTCTGCAAGCCCCATTCTCTTGCTGGCTGCTGGCCAGGGGCCACTCTCAGCATCTAGAGGCCACTCAGAGTTCCTTGACTTGTGCCCCCTCCACACATGCTCTCATGCTTCAGATCCCTCTGACTTCAGGAAGGACCCAGTCCCTTCTAAGGCCTCACCTGCTTATGTCAGGCCCACCAAAGGTAAGATTTATAATGAACTCAGCCAACTCATTGGCAACTCAAAGGAGTGATACCATCATAATCACCGGGGAGGGAATTATACAAAGTGTGTACAACAAGGGGTGGGAATCCTGAGGGCTGTCCTAGAACTCTGCCTGCTACAGTAAGTTATCACAGTTAATTTCTTACTTTGGACAAATGTGTTACAGTTATGTACATATGTAACTACATTTTTCATTTTTTCAAAAAATTTTTATTAATGTTATTTTTTTTGAGAGAGACAGTGTGAGCAGGGGAGGGACAGAGAGAGAGGAAGACACAGAATCCGAATCAGGCTCCAAGCTCTGAGCTATCAGCACAGAGCCAGACGCAGGGCTCAAACCCATGAACCATGAGATCATGACCTGAGCCGAAGTCGGATGCTTAACCGACTGAGCCACCCAGGCTCCCCTATATTTTTCTTTTATTATGTTTATTTATTTTTGAGAGAGAGAGAGAGTGAGTGAGCTCACAAGCAGGAGCTAGGCAGAAAGAGGGAGACAGAAGATCTGAAGCAGGCTGCATGCTGACCCCGGAGAGCCTGAAATGGGGATCGAACTCACAACCCAAGTCCAAGTCAGATGCTCAATTGACTGAGCCACCCAGGCACCCCTGTAACTATGTTTTTCTATAAATCTAGAATTATTCCAAAACATTTTAAAGGCCACATCGTGGATTTCTACTTCTAGGCAAGATACAGGAGCAATGACTATATTTATCCCCCTGCATAAAATAACACCACCAAAAACTCAAAAAACCACCACAACAAATTCTGCAAATAAAATACACGAAACAGAGGTTTTGAGGATATCGATACTGAGCAGGAAAGGAGAGTGATCTCAGACAGAGAACAACTGCTCTTGCTTCCTGCCTGGGGAGAGTTTCCAGGCTGGGCACAGGGAAGGGGGAATCACACATGAAGCCTGGCAGCTATCCAAAGTTGAAGGATGGACCTGGAAGTCCAGGGATGCCAGGCAGTTGGGACTACAGAGCAGAGGACCCGAGAGAACCAGAGATCTGTGAGGTTCTTTGTGGATGTCCGTGGAGCACTGATCAGCATGTGTAGGAGGCAATGACCCGTGGCAGGGAGAAGAACCACCCAAAAAGATGCAGGGAACAGTGCCTCAGTCTTACATGGGGCAGGGAAGGGTGCCCATTCCCCCAGCCAAACTGGGAAACCCCTAATTCACACTCATAAATCACTGAGTAGAGCACCAAGGAGGGTCTTTTGCCTCAGAGATAAGGAGTAATCAACCCTAGGCTAACCGTGCTCTGGTCCCACCTCACATATCCTAAATACAAGACTCAAAGGGTCCAACTGTTTCTGAATAACTGTAACATAACAAAGCTCATGAAAATTTACAGAAATACAAAAATACTCAACCTCCAATGAGGTAAAATTCATAATGTCCAGCATACAATAAGAAATTACCAGCAGGAGGGAACACCTGGGTGGCTCAGTCAGTTTAAACATCTGACTTCAACTGAGGTCTCACAGCTCGTGGGTCTGAGAGCCACATCAGGCTCTGTGCTGACAGCTCAGAGCCTAGAGCCTGCTTCCCATTCTGTGTCTCTGGTTCTCTCTGCCCCTCCCCCATGCTTGCTCACACGCAGGTGCTCACTCTCTCTCAAAAATAAGTAAACATTTTTTAAACAAATTTTAGAAAAAGCAATTACCGGCATGAAAATAGGCCCCATAAGGGGCAGAAAAAAATTAGTTAACTGAAACGAACCCAAAACTGACATAGATGGTAGAATTATCCCACAAAGACTATAAAACAAAAATTATAACCATGTGGTACATGTTCAGAGAGCTAAGCAGAGGCATCAAAGAAATCAAAATCTCTAAACTGAAATTCTAGAGTTGAAAACTACCATGTCTGAGGTGAAAAACAGGGCAGGGGGGATTAAGGACAAGATTAGACACTGAAGAAGAGAAGATTAGTGAACCTGAAGACAGCAGGAGAAATTATCCAAAATGGACAGAGATAAAGAATTTTAAAAAAGAAAGAAAGGAAGAAAAGAAAAGAAAAGAGAAAAGAGAAGAAAAAAGAAGAGTATCAGTGAACTCTGGGTCTCCTAATGCACATGTAAGTGGAGTCCCCAAATTGGGGGACAGAAAAAAGTATTTGAAGAAATGATGGCCACAACATTTTTCAAAGTTTGATGAAAACTATAAACCCACAGATCCAAGAATCTCAGTGAAACTCAAGCACAATAAACACAAAGAAAATGACACCAAAGCATATCATATTTGAATTGCTTAAACCAGTGATCACGATAAAATGTCAAAAGCAGCCAGAGGTAAAAGGGCAAATTATGTGGATAAACAGAACTCACATTCTGTTTATGCTGCTAATGGGAATATAAAATGATACAATGGCTTTCAACAAGAGTTGGGCAGCTTCTTGAAAAGTTAATCTCGTAGGGCGCCTGCGTGGTTCACTCTGTTGAGCGTCCAACTCTCGATTTCAGCTCAGGTCATGATCTCACAGTTCCTGGGATTGAGCCCCGCCTCAGGGTCTGCACTGAAACCGCAGAGTCTGCTTGATATTCTCTCCCTCCCTCTTTCTCTCTGCCCCTCCCCACCTCAAAATACACAAACTTAAAAAAAAAAAGTTAATCCTACACCTATCAGATGATCAACTACTTCATTCCAAGGTACTTACACCCAAGAGACATGAAAGAGCATGTCCATACAAAGACTTGTACACAAATGTTAATAAAGCAGCTTTATTTGTAATAGCTCCAAACGAGGAACAAACCCAAATATCCATTAACAGGTGAGTGGATAAACAAATTATGGTTTATCTATATAATGAAATAACACTTGGTAATGAAAAAGAATGAAATGATAATACACGCAAAACTATCAATGAATCTCTCAATAATTATACTGATTGAAGGAAACCAAATACACCCACACACAACCAAAGAGCAAATATTGTATAATTCTATTCATATAAAAATCCAAAAAAAAAAAAGACTAATCAATAACAAGAGAAATCAGCAATACCTGAGTGGCAGGTGGGAAGGGACAGAAGTCAAGGGGGCAGAGGAAGCTTTGAGGGTGATGGATATGTTCACTGCCTTGACTGTAGAGATAGTTTCACATATGCACACATGTCACAAATTATCAAACTGTAACTTTAAAATATTTGGAGTTCATTATGTGTCAAATAGACCCAAAAAACAAACTAAACTACAAAACACCAGGGTCCCGGTTCCCACAGTCGTGGCTCCCATGGGATGGTAGAGCAGGGGCCCCGGGGTCAAAGGGCATCACTTCACCCCACTGGGCTACATGGTCCACCCTGTTTGGTGCCAGGTAAACCCCCAGCAGAGTCAAGTGAAGAGCCAGTGAGAGCACCCAGCCCAACCCAGGCATTCGGCAGGAGCTCAGAAATGTTTTCCTAAGGAACGTGGGGTTTACTCAGTGACTCCCACTGGCACACTGAGTGACCTCCAAACTGCATGGGCACACATTTCCATAGGGGTCACTCCTGAGCCCTGAAACACGTTAGTGTGCTTCGAAAGGTTTAGTCTGTAAGCAAGATGCAATTCTTCAGCGATCTTCATTCGTGCTCCCCTTTATGATTTTTCTTTTCTTTTTTTTTAATGTTTATTGAGGAGAGAAAGAGAGAGTGAATGGGGAAGTGAAAGAGGGAAACAGAGGATCCGAAGCCAGCTCCGTACTGACAGAAGACAGCCCAATGCAGGGCTTGAACTCTCAAACCATGAGATCATGACCTGAGCCAAAATCAATGCTCAACTGACTGAGCCACCCAGTCATGCCCCCTTGCCCCTCCATTTATGATTTTTCAAAGACCTACATCTCATCCTGTCAGAATCTGCTACGGTTCATCACACGGTTCACCATACTGGGCTGACAGAACAAAATCCCATCAGTGGCCCTGGGTAGAGAGTGGACGGTCTCCACCACAGGTTTTGACAGACTGAGAAGAGTCCTCGAGCTGTCCCTGGGCAGAGCCTCCAAGCCTTCCCACACAATGGCAGGTCTTCTCCAGTGACCCCAGGTCACCGAGCCAGGCCCTGCCACAATCCCCACACTGAGGTCACCTGCTTTCGCTGACCCTGACCTCTTGGTCTTGTCCACAGGGAATGCCTACAGTTTACCCTGGCGTGTCATCTGATTAGACAGTGTCTTGGGCTGCCTTGTGTCTTTCCAGAGTCCATATGTTGAGGTCCTAACCTTAATAGCTCAGAATGTGACTGTATTTGGAGACACAATGTTTAAAGAGGTGATTAAGGGGTGCCTGGTGGCTCAGTCAGTTAAGCTTCCCACTCTTAATTTCAGCTCAGGTTATGATCTCACAATTCACTGACAGTGCAAGAGGCTGCTTGGGATTCTCTCTCCCTCTCTCTCTCTCTCTGCCCCTCCTCCACTCATGCTCTCCCTCTCCCTCTCTCTCTCTCAAAATAAATAAACCTTAAAGAGGTGATTAAGTCAAAAGGAAGTCACTAAGGTGGGCCCTAATCCAATGTGACTGACATGCTTAATAGAAGAGGAGATTAGGACACTGACACATAGAGGGGAGACCGTGTGAGGACACAGCAAGGGCACAGCTATCTGTAAGCCAAGGAGAGGCATCGGGGGAAGCCAATCCAGCCAACACCTTGACCTCTGGCTTCCAGACTCCAGAACTGTGAGGAAATAAATCTCCGTGGTTTACACCCCCCTTGACTGGGGTACTTTATAATGGCAGCCTGAGCAAAGACAGATGGGGTCTCCCCAAAAGCCCACCCCACCCCGCCTGCTGCCTATGGGGATGGATGGGCAAGGAGGCATCTTGGAGCAAGGGGAGACTCAAAGGACATGGAGGCCTGACCGTAGAGCTGAGTGAGGTGCTTTCTCTTCATGGGCCCACAGGCCATAGGAGGCATTGAGGGTTGATGGGGAGAGAACCGAACTCCACTGAGAATATCTAGGAAGTGGACAAGAAGAATGAGGAGTGGCCAGGCCTGCCCGAGGCACAGAGGGATAGGACCCAGAGAGACAAAGCATTTCCAGAAAGGCCAGGTGCTAAAGGAAGGGGACAGAAGAAAGCCCATGAAGAAATGATCACAGGACCAGCCAGCTGGGTAGAGCCATCTTCTTCCAGCTTGTTCCCTGGAAGCCAGGCCTAGGTGTGAGCCTCACGACAGGCACAAGGAGGAGGAGGAACCATCCCCAGGAAGGGCCCTGGCACTGGATGTTAATGAACAGTCCTGGCAGCCACCCACCATCAGGATAAGCAAGGCAGGGTGTGGGTAGGGGGTGACGTGACTTCTCACTCATTGTCGTAGGAAGTGAGTATCACGTCATCCTCAGGGAAAGAGTGAAGCAGACACTGTCCCCCTTTTCCTTTTATAAAAGTTTTTTTAAGTTTACTTATTTTTGAGAAAGAGAGAAAGAGAGAGAACACAAACGTGCGAGCCGGAGAGGGGCAGAGAGAGAGGAAGACAGAGGATCTGACATGGGCTCTGTGCTGACAGCAGTGAACCCCACGCAGGGCTTGAACTCACAAACCGTGAAATCATGAAGTCATGAGATCATGAGATCTCAGACCAAGTCGGACACTTACCTACTAAGCTATCCAGACACCCCTGTCACCCTTTTTCCAGAGGTGGAAGTGGAAGTTTGGAAAAGCCAACTCATTGGTCTCCAAGGCACTGCAGTCAGTTGATTTTATTTTTTAATTTTTTTACATGTTTTTATTTATTTTTGAGAGAGAGACAGAGCATGAGCTGGGGAGGGGCAGAGAGAGAGGGAGACACAGAATCAGAAGCAGGTTCCAGGCTCTGAGCTGTCAGCACAAAGCCTGATGTGGGACTCGAACTTGTGAACCATGAGATCATGACCTGGGCCAAAGTCAGATGCTCAACCGACTGAGCCACCCAGGTGTCCCAAATGCAGCCAGTTTACAGGCATCTCCAGACTCAGACCCAGATCTCACAACTCTGGAGCCCACGGCTTGAGCTGTGAGGGTCCAGTTAAAGGGGCTTTCAGGAGGACCTGAGTGGGACAACCTCTGTGGTGCATATGTGCACATGCACACCCACGTGTATGCACACATAAGCATTCACATACACACGCATGCATGTGTGCACAGACATGTATGCATGCAAAGGCAGGCACTCACGTGTGTGCACACTCACATGTGTGCACCCTTGCTTTCATGTGCATGTGTACACCCTTGTGCCCTCCAGCCCTCACAGTGGCTTGCCCTCATAGTCCACATACTCCAGCCCAATTGCCAGGTGAACTTGCCCTTCGCTGGACTAAGCTACACCACGCAGCTGAAAAGGAGACGCCATGGATGGCCATCGCCATCCCCCAGAAAGGACCGTGAAATGAATGGACAGACTGCGCATTTTGTGTGATAGTCCTATTGGGAGGCCCGAAGCAGAGGAGGTTTTATTTAAACTGTCCTCTAAAACCCCCAGAAATCACTATAATTGTTTTATGACTTGTTTCACAACTCAAAGTTGGAGCCATAGTCAGTTATAGAAGCTGAAATTACCCATTTGAAAGCACTTCCCTTCCTTCCCGATTTTGTGGCTACATCAAAAAAAAAAAAAAAAAAGTAAAGATTTTCTCATTTACCAATGTGACTTAAAGCAGATGTGTGTGAGGCCTCTAATCCATCAGGTTAATCACGAGCATTTGGGGGTGTTCGTGCCATATTGCACAACCACATGAACAGACTTATTATTTAAAACGAATTTATTAGGTGTTTGGGGCCCTTCTGCAATGAAAAATCCATATACTAATTTTCGTGAATAATTACGTTTTGATTTTGGTCATCAAATGGGAAATTTTTTTGTTTAAATGAAAAAATCTCATTCTGCTTAAAATGAGAAACTGGAAGGAGAAAAAAAGTGGGAATTATGAAGCCAATTCAGTCCTTGCTTTCCTTCAGGAACGAAGTCATTTCCCATCATTGACTGAGAGACTGATGTAAGTTAATACCTTTTTCACTTCTGTCTGGCCTCCCTTGGATGGTGGGATCTCAGCGTTAATTAAAAGGACCATGGGACCGCCTCTTCAATTAGCAAACAGACATACACACTCCTTCTGGATTCAGCCACAGAAAGCCTTCTAATAAGAACAGCCAGTTTCAGGATGTATATGACGTCTGGAACACTTTGGATTATATCAGCTCATTTAATCCCCACGGAAACCTTGTGAGGCAAATATTATAATCCCCTGTTTAATAGACGGGCAAACAGAGGTTTAGAAAACCAGTCATTTACCTGAAAGTAACACAGCTGGGAAATGGCAGAGCGGGGATACAACCCGGGTCTACCTAAAGTGAAAGTCTTCTCCCCGACCCTACAAACAAGTCATGTATGGAGGATGTCTACACTGGCAGAAAAAGTTGCTACTGAACCAAACTCAATTAGTGCTGCCACAGAGTTTGCCATGAGGCTGCAGAAAGGACCCAGGACTTGGGTTCAGACAAATGCTGCCACCTGAGGCCAGTCGCTACCCCTTCTGGAAGGGGTGAAGTGCCCCCCTGATAGGGGGGTGGGGACTGAGATGGGGCTGTTAACAAATGTAAGGGCGGGGCTCCTGGGTGGCTCAGTCGTTAAGCATCTGACTCTTGACCTTAGCTCAGGTCACGATGTCACGGTTGTGCGTGGAGCCCTGCATCCGGCTCTGTGCTGACATGTGGGGCCTGCTGGGGATTCTCTCTCTCTCTCCCTCTCTCTCTCTGCCCCTCCCTTGCTCTCAAGCTCTTTCTCTCTCTCAAAATAAATAAATTAATTTAAAAAAAAAGAAAAACCGTGAGGGCGTACATGTGAACACTTCTGCGCGGGCTATCCACAAGAGAGGCACTCGGTCATTTCCCCTATAGCCTCTAGGAGCACCCTGACGGGTCTTTCTTTAAAACTACATCTGCAAACCTATTTTTTTCTCCCAATGATTCGTGCTTAGTCCTGAAATATGTTTCCGGACATGCTGAAGGGATGTTTTCTGAGTGCCTGTGTCAACAATTAAAGATTAATCCTGATCCTCCACATGGAGAAAATCGAACGGGGAAGGAGCTGAAGGTCGTGTGTGGCCTCCAGACAGCACTCCCCAAACCGAATTACATTTGTTCACAGAATTAGAAAGAACTCACGCAGACTGAGCGCAGTACCTGGCTCGGCTAAATGCTGCTCAAGAAAGGGGTCTGCACCAAACCAAAAAAATGAGCCTAATTATCAGATGAAATCTTCAGTTTTCAAAATTGCCCTTTGCTTTCAACAACAACAAATCCAACTGAAAATTTAAAAATTCAGGGGCGCCTGGGTGGCGCAGTCGGTTAAGCGTCCGACTTCAGCCAGGTCACGATCTCGCGGTCCGTGAGTTCGAGCCCCGCGTCAGGCTCTGGGGCTGACGGCTCAGAGCCTGGAGCCTGTTTCCGATTCTGTGTCTCCCTCTCTCTCTGCCCCTCCCCCGTTCATGCTCTGTCTCTCTCTGTCCCAAAAATAAATTAAAAATGTTGAAAAAAAATTAAAAAAAAAAAATTCAACCAGGGGCACCCAGGTGGCTCACTCAATCAAGTGTCCAGCTCTTGATCTCAGCTCAGGTGTTGATCTCAGGGTGCTGAGTTCAAGCCCCGAATTCGGCTCTCTGCTAGGCATGAAGCCCATTTAAAACAAACAAAAAAAAATGTTTCTTTCAACCAAAAGATAGATTGAATCCACTTTGCCCACCATAAAACTTGAAACATGACTTCACAAGGGTACAGGTTTGGAATACCACAGGAGGATAAATGTGGATTGCCTGGACAAATTTGGATAATCTAAAATCAAAACAAAAAGCAAAGCCCTAAAGATGTTCTTCCTTAGGCAGTTACTTACACCCTAAAGAATAACACAAGTAAGAAACTTGCCCCATGAAACCACTGGCTACACTGTATTCTGTGCCAACAAAAATGTGGCGGAGGCCTCAATTCTCTGTGTTGATAGATGCAGATTCTGGGAGGCCTGGGGGGGGTCAGTGTGTTGAGCGGGGGACTCTCCATTTCAGCTCAGGTCATCATCTCATGGTTCATGTGATAGAGCCCCATGTTAGGCTGTGCGCTGAGCATGCGGCCTGCTTGAGATTCTGTCTCCCTCTGCCCCTCTTCCCCACTCATACTCTCTCTCCAAAATGAAAACAAAGGGGTGCCTGGATGGCTCAGTCAGTTGGGCATCCGACTTTGACTCAGGTCATGATCTCATGGTTGGTGAGTTCGAGCCCCACATCAGGCTCTGTGCTGACAGCTCAGAGCCTGGAGCCTGCTTCGGCTTCTTTGTCTCCCTCCCTCTCTGCCCCTTCCCCACTTGTGCTCTCTTTCTCTCAAAAATAGATAAACATTAAAATGAAAAAAATATATATATTAAAAAAAATAAATATGCAGATTCCATTGACAGGATCAGATGCAGTTGTGAAACATGACCATAACGATCGTGCAGCACCTAGAAAAATGTTTTTGAAGTTTTTGTTTGTTTTTTGGGAGACAGAGACAGCAAGGGTGGGGGAGGGGCAGAGAGAGAGAGAGAGAGAGAGAGAGAGAGAGAGAGAGAGAGAATCCCAAGCAGCCTCTGCACTGTCAGCACTAGAGCCCAACATAGGGCTCAAACCCATGAAACCGGGAGATCATGACCTGAACTGAAACCGAGAGTCGGATGCTTAACCAACAGAGCCACCCGGGGGCCCACCTGGAAAAATGTTGATACAAGACTGAAATATATACAAGCAATGTACAAATGGGACACACTCTGTGGTTAGCATTGGGTAGGTGTAAATCTGTCCCAGGATAAGGATTATGCAAAAAGTTAAATAGTTCTTGTTTTAAGGTGGTGGGATTATCAAGAACATTAATCATGTTAAATCAACATACTCTTTGGTTATTTTATTTATTTATTTTTTAAAGGGGCGCCTGGGTGGCTTGGTCGGTTATGCGTCCGACTTCAGCCCAGGTCATGATCTCACGGTCCGTGAGTTCAAGCCCCGCGTCGGTCTCTGTGCTGACAGCTCAGAGCCTGGAGCCTGTTTCAGATTCTGTGTCTTCCTCTCTCTCTGCCCCTCCCCTGTTCATGCTCTGTCTGTCTCTGTCTCAAAAATAAATAAACGTTAAAAAAATTTTTAAAAAGAAAAGGAGGAAAAGGAAGGGTAGCCAAGCTGGCAAGCTGTTTCTCTACACTGGGTATAACATCCTATATAAGGAAGTGGCCACAATTCAGCAGCCATGGGAGTTGGAGAGCCAAGGGGCAAAGACAAAAAGGTCTACACCTGCCCTGCAAAGAGCAGGTTTGAAAGAACTCTATTTCCCAGCAACACCTATCAATGACTCATGGTGGGAGTTAGAATTAATCAGGGAGAAGGGAGAAATGTGTAGAAAGCTGGTGAAGGAGAAAGCTACTCTGAAGGTACAGGATTATATCAAAGCCCTGTGCGGCCCTGGAGGTGACAGACAGGGGATGGGGTGCCCAGAGTTCACCCCCTATCTCGTGTTGAAACCTAATCCCCAGTGTGATGGTATTAGGAAGTGGGGCCTTTGGGACATGATTAGGACTTAGTGCCCTTATTAAAGGGACCTCAGGGGTGTCTGGGTAGCTCAGTCAGTTGAGCATCCAACTCTTGATCTCGGCTCAGGTCATGATCTCATGGATTTGTGAGTTCAAGCTCGGTGTCAGGCTCTGGGCTGACAGCACAGAGCCTGCTTGGGATTCTCTCTCTCCTCCTTTTCCTCTGCCCCTGCCCACTCCCCCTCTCTCTCAATAAATAAATAAATGTTAAAAAAAAAAAAAAGAGAGAGAGAGAGAACTCAGAGAGCTCCCTTGTCCCTTCTGCTGTGTGAAGACACAGTGAAGACAGCCACCTGTGAACGAGGCAACAAGGGCCCCCACCAGACACTGGATCTTCCAGGGCCTTGATCTTGCACTTCCAGCCTCCAGAACTGTGAGAAAGAAATGTTTGTTTTTAAGCCACTCAGCCCATGGTATTTTGTTATGGCAGCTGGAACAGTCTGAGACAGTGGCCTTCTGACTCCTCATCCAGAGCCTTCCTCTCCCAAACCGAGGCCCACAAAGCCACCATGGCACACGGTGCCAGGCAAGGCTGTGGCAACCTCCTAGCTGATAAATTCCCTTTTTAACTTAAGCCAGTCGGAGGCAGGGTCGTGTCACACTGCCATGTGAAGGGGCAAGAATCCAAAGACATGTAGAAAGGCTGGATGATGATGATGCTTGGTGAGGGTAAAAGGGCCATCCTGTCCTGGGGACCACGGTTATAATGACACACACTCTGGAAGGGAATTTGGGGGCCACGGTGACATATGGCTGCTGAGAAAAGCCAAGGAGACCGATGGCAGTGGGGTAAGGGAGGACAAAGAGGAGAGCTGTTGGGGCACATCTAATGGATACAGGGCTCCATACACAATTTGGGGTGTACTGATCTCCCTGTCCTCGGAACAACCTCTTCCATCTACTGCACGGTGACAGAGGTATCCTCTCCCCTGTGTAAGCTGTGGTGCAGGAAAAGTTGGGAAGCAGAGACTGAAAATGCCTTCCCAGCATGGAGGCCACCCCAGCCAGTCACTCTGGGGTCAAAATGGCATCCACCGGAGGGTTAAAGACCATAAGCGCCAAAGAATGGGGTTGTGCCAGAGAGAATTCATGAACACGCCAACCTTGACTTTGACTGTGGCTGGAGGCAGAGCTAGAGACTGAGGGAAACTGAAATTTTGTGGCTGTGGAGTGTTCCCAAAGGAGGTATGGTTATGAAAACTGGTAGGCCAGTGGAGGACCGTTGCCCCCCACCCAAACCCTCCTCTAGGGTAACATTCTACAGCACCCACCTGACACAGTTGGTTGCTCCCCAAAACATTCCCTGTCTTCCTTCCTAACAAAACCACAATTCTCTAATAGTGGCAATGTGCCCAGCCTGTGCCCGGGGAGAAATCAAGATTGGCCGAAGCTGAGGTGCCTGGGAGGCTCAGTCGTTTAAGTGTCTGACTCTTGATTTCGGCTCAGATCATGATCTCATTCATGAGTTCGAGCCCCACATCAGGTTCTGGGCTGATGGTGCTGAGCCTGCTTGGGATTGTTTCTCTCTGCCCCTGCCAACAGGCTTTCTCAAATAAACTTAAAAAAAAGAAAAGAAAAGAAAAGAAAAGAAAAGAAAAGAAAAGAAAAGAAAAGAAAAGAAAAGAAAAGAAAAGGATTGGCCACTCCTGTGGCAACCCCATTACCCTTGCCAGTGAAAGGATGATGGCAGTCATGGGCCTTGGCTCTGGTTGGTGGCCACACTGGAAGTCTTCTGAGAGGTACTGGGAGCTTCCCTGCTCTGACTCAAACAAAAGAGAAAGCCTACTGAGAAGATGACTCTTTTTCCTGCTCCCTTCTCTTCTACCTTGGTTACTCTTGTGTGAAGACATATGGTTGGAGCTGCGGCAGCCATCTTGACACCATGAGGAAAAGCCAAGACAATGAATGGCAAACACTGACCTGGCCCCCACTGGTGGCCAAGTCATCAAACTAACTCGGGAACTAACTTCTGGGCACCTCTGGTTATGCAAGGTAATCCAATGACTGAGTTTTTTAAGCGACCACCCTCAAATATTCTGTTACCATCAAGAAGCACACTTACAGACTAACACTTTCCTATTATTTGCTTGTCAATACAGAGGTTGTTGTGACCCTTAGAAACGAGGGAGCTGAGGGGCGCCTAGGTGGCTCAGTCGGTTAAGTGTCCGACTTGGGCGCAGGTCATGATCTCGTGGTTCATGAGTTCAAGCCCCGCATCAGACTCTGTGCTGACAGCTCAGAGCCTGAAACCTGCTTTGGATTCTGTCTCCCTCTCTCTCTCTTAAAACTAAACATTAAAAAAAAGTTTAATAAAGAAAAGAGGGAGTGACCACCCAGGAAGATGCAGAGGTTAGAAGACACAGCTAGTAAAATGGCACGACTGAAACTCTTCTCTGCCTGCTGGTGTCATTCAGTTTACAGACTGCCCAACTTCAGGAGCTGTGCCGCAAATCTTCAAAACCAGAACGTCGAGGTCCGATTCAAACATTTCCAAAATATGTTTGTGAAAGAAATGCCCCCGACGGTTGGCTCGCTCTAAGCACGTTGCTGTTTTATAAAGTGCTCCCAAACTGTTCCCCCACCTCCACCAGAAAGAAAAAGAATGAATAGAGAAAGTGAGCCTGCCAGGAAGTCACTGGGAAGAAATTTTTGAGTTTGAGAGCCAGGAAATGTCAAGGAAACAAACGTAGCTATGATGGACTCTTCATCTCCTGTTGTGCTAGGGGATTCAAAAACTGGATCTTTATTCAAGTGTGCCCCACAGAGCGGTCCCGACAAAGTGACAGATTGCCGCAGAGGCCGAAAAAGCTACATGTGATTCTGGGTTTTACGGTAATTTAACCAATACATATAGTCGTTGATGGTAGGAAAGGAAATTGAATTTTACCCAGAGTCTCTGGGTTTTTCTTGTTTTCAAACTGATTGGTCTGGACAATGGAGGACCGGGAGCCAACAATAAATCCATTGTAAGCTGGAAATGGTCTCCTCTGAATACAACTAAATATTTCTTTAATCCTTCCATTAAATTTGTTACTATAGTATGAAAGCTATTTTATTTACTCTAAAATTCAGGCTGTTGTAATGCTGTAATTATAGGTGTAACCAATGGGGGATTGGTGACTTAGACAGCCCATTTAAGGCACATTTAATAGCATAATATCAGATGCTTGTTTTCCATTGAATATCTTTGGGTCATAATGAAGATACTATCGTTAATGACTTTTATGTTCTGAAAACCATTTCTTTCATTTTGTACCATGGGAAGGCTCTTTAATAATCCCATGTTAACATGAATATTCCCTTTTTTGCAGCTTCTGTATCTACATTATCAGGCACATCAGCCAGTCCCAACAAAGTTATGTCACAGCTCTGTTCCCAAGGGAACAAAGACATCGGGTCGCATATTAACAGTGGCTTTTGTTGGCTTATTTTTAAATATTTTTCCCTGACATTAAAGTTGTGTGTGGTTGGCAAGGATTTCTCTTCCTCAGTTTGGATGTGGTTTCTGCCTCCGAAACTCTGAAAACAAGCTTGTTGATAAAGGACGAGCTGCAGGCACCCTCGCATACATACCGACTTCAGCACAGGCTTCACTGAAAACAAACCAGAACCAAAAACCACGTTCAAGTCCAAACGCTCTTTCCTTAAGAGATTTGCAGTTCGATATTTCTTTGTCCTTCATATCTAACGGTTCCAAAAAATATCTTCACATCTACTTATTCATTTATGTTTATTTTTGAGAGAGAGATAGAGCGTGAGTGGGGGGAGGGGCAGAGAGAGAGGGAGACACAGAATCTGAAACAGGCTCCAGGCTCTGAGCTGTCAGCACAAAGCCCGACGCGGGACTCAAACCCACGGACCGTGAGATCATGACCTGAGCTGAAGTCCGACACTTAACCGACTGAGCCACCCAGGTGCCCCCACATCTATTTAAAGCCAATTACCAACTCTTCATTATGTGCCTCCCTCATCTCAGCGAGGGGGTGTAGGTGTTGCCCACCAGGCTGTGGACATTTCCCAGCTGGTGACATTTGTGAGAAGAATGGCTTTTGGCAGGAACAGACGGATATCCTAGGAAAGAGATGCCCTCCCACAGGGGACCCCCAAACAGCCAGAAGCCCAACTCCAAGTGCATTCATGCCACGGCATCTCTGACAGTCCACCAGCCAGTCTGTGCTCCAAGCACATGCACTTTAACTCAAACCTAACCAAACCAAGCATACGTTCACATACATCCTGTGCTAACGCCAGCCTGCTGAATGGTATGGCCAACTTCAAGTGCAAATCCCAGGATGTGAAATATTCCCTTTGCCTTCCTAAATCAAGAGCAGAGAGACTGAGAGAGACAGAGACCAAGAGAGATAAAGTTCTGCCCAGTAACTACTAGCCCAAGCACTACAGTCCCACCCAGGTAATATCGGTGCCACTGGAGGGAGCAGGATGAAGCCACTGCCTTCTGTCCCCTCAGATCCTTAATCCTCAGAGTTTAGGATTTGCGAATCCACACTTTTCAGCTGGGGTTGCTTTGTCAGGACATCTGCCCTGTCCCCATTGCCATTAACATGGACACAAATTTATAAGCTGCTTGTACCAGGACTTCTGATTTACTCAATCAGGCCTCCCAGTTTATTTTTCCTAAGAGGGGCCTCCTAGGGGAGAGAACAGCTCCGGTTACTGCACTTACAGATAGAAATTTTACTGGCCCTCCATCAATCAAGTCAACACCCCGGTCTCTAAGGATTTGCCAAAAGATAATGGGCTGTAATTACGAAACCTTCACCACCAGTTGCCAGTTCCGAAGTCTGTGGGCACGTTCAAGGCAATAATAGGAAATCAATTCATGAAGCAGCAGTTCTGCCCAAAACCATGCTGGAGACGGAAGGCTGGCTTCAATGGAAGGGGCTTAAGAAACAGGTACGGTGGACTAGAAGGTGTGGTCCAGCCTTCTCCCATTCCCCAAAAGATTCCGAAGGAACTCCTCAAAGGACACGCAGCTCAATGCATTAATGAAGATCACAGCCAGCACGGTTTAGGAGGAATTGGTAGCAGCAGGCCTGGCCTTCCTCTCCCCTACCTTGAAACACTGGGGATTTTCAGGATACAGTGAAGGATGCCCCTCTGGGCACTAGACTTGGGATCCACCTCTCCCAGGAGGAAGAGTGTGGCTCAGGCCACGGAGGTGAGCTCATCCGGGGGACCCCTGGCCAGCCCACCCGCCTGTCTTCAGTTCTACCAGGGTCGGGCACTGGTGCACAGAACGTGGAGATTTTGATGCACACGACGGATGAGGGTGTTGAGGCCACAGCAGCAACCTTCATAGAAGTGTCGCAGAGTCTCATTCGACACTTCCAACAAGGGCAAGGAAACTCAGGATGTAGCTGCATTCCCCAGGTGGCATCGCTTAAAAGCAGAAACCGGGTGTTTAATTCCCCTCATCCTACCAAGCCGAGGCGGCTGTCGCCTCAGGTTTCCGGGACACTGAGTACGCATTTAAGAGCCCCAGAACACAGCATCTCCAGAATGGAGCTGCTCGGAAACAAACCTTTCTGGGAGAAGGTGTACAGGGAAGGTCCGGCTGACCGGAACCCTCCAAGGGCCCTGGCCCTCGGGTCCGTCTAAGGCTTCCCTCTACCGGGGCCGCCACTTCTCCGAGTACAGCAGCATCGGGACAGTGGCCGCCACCGGAGACGAGTCACCCACCAGGCACTTCCCACACGAGCCTGGTCATTAGCCCGGCACAGAGGAGGAGCCAGGCGCTCACCTCCGGCGGGAAGCGACGGGTCTGAGCGCACACCCCGGTGGACACTCGCCGCCCCCCCACCCCAGGTCTGTCACGATTTCTAAGCCCGTGGTCTTTCCTCTCTCTCCCTCCGCACTACTCACTCCCGAAACAGCCCTTCTGGCTCGCGTTTCCTGCTGCCGCTGCGCCCTGCAACGTGACCCTGCGGCCAGAGCGGAGGCGGCAGGACCCCCTCGGGGACCGGCACCCCCAGCCAGACGCTCAGGCCGCCGGGAGGGACTCACGCACGCAGGGCAGGCGACCGCTCCTCGGGGAGAGACGGCCGCGGTGCCCGCGCCCCAGGCGCACAGACGCTCCCCTGCCGCACGCGCGCCCCGCGCCCCTCACCTCGTGCAGCAGGCGCTCCAGGTGCGGCTCGGCCCAGGCGGCCAGGTCGCCCGGCGGCCCCCCGCGCCGCAGCAGATCCCGCTCCTCCTCGAGCGCCGCCACCCGGCCCTGCAGCGCGGCCGCCTGGGCGCCCAGCAGCAGGCAGGCGGCCGCCGAGCCCACAGAGAGCAGCAGGCACAGCGCGCTCACCGCCCAGGCCCCGGCCGTCGTCGCGGGGTGCCCCCCGCCGCCGCAGCCGCCCGCCGGGCCGCCCTTACGCGCGTCGCCGCCGGCGCGCTGGCCCGGGCTCATGGCGCGCTCGTCGCGCGTGGGTCTCCGAGGGGGCGGTGCGCAGCCGCGGGTGCGGGCCCGCGCGCGGGGAGCAGGCGGGAGAGTCCGAGGCACGAGGTCGGCCGCGCGCGGGGCTCGGCCTCGGGGCAGCAGCGGCTCGCGGCGCACGCCCCCCACTCCGCCGCCAGCTCCTCCACAGCGGCCACTTTGGGCAGTTTCCTCTATGCAAATAGATCCTACCAGAAAAGGAGCCGGGACCCACCCAGGGGAGGAGCGGCCCGGCCGGCCCCGCGCGCCGAGGGGCGGGGGAGGGAAGGGAGCTGGCTCTTCCGAGCCCCCCGCGCGCGCCCGGCGGACCCCCGGCTCAGCGCGCACCTCCACCTCACCTGTCCCGGGCGCCCAGCTGCAACCCCACTGCCGCGCGCGCACCTCCGCGACTCCCCAGCCCGAGGTCCCTTGCGGTCCCCAGAGGTCTGCGGTGCGTCCGGAGACTCAGAGCCCCTTCCGCAGCCCACCTCTGGCCCGAGCATCGTTCGTGCCTGGGGGCAATGCCGCTAAAACTTGTGAATTAACCTTTCTGACACTTTTTTAAAAGTTCAGAACTTCAAACCCCGTGGAACTTTGTGAATCGGTCCTGGATGGTGCCTTAGCGCCGCTCTGTGGCCGAAAACGACCACTGCGCAATCACACTGAGAGACGCAGTCAAGGTTGCGCTTTCGCCCAGCAGAAACATACCTCTCAGAATCTTAGTGCTCTCACGATTTATTAGGTGCCAGGTGTGTGGTGCTGGTGGCAGAAATTGTACGACCTTGTTCCTGACCTAGAGAGGGTGTTCGTTTGAGAAAATTGATCAATGGGGAAGATGGGGAAAGAACTCCAACTTTTGTGCCCGCGATGGCTTCCTTCTGTAGCGGAAGCCCAATTTGGCCAAAAATAAGCCAGTATGCACCACACTCAGCCTATACTACGATTCTGCTGCAAATTTAGATCACAGGGTTAAGGTAGGAAAGGCTGAATGAGAATAAAAAGGCCCTCTCAGTCTTTTCAAGAAAGAGAAGAAAGGCTGGAAGTCAGGTCCATTCGCCACTTGGTCGCGAATTCCTACCAGGTGTATTCATGTCTTAAAATGGGTCTCACCATGTCGCTTCCACTAATGCCTGTAATATTAAAATAAACAAGCAAAACTGCTGACTTAGATCTTTGTAATTTGGGCAACTCCACAACCAATTTGGGGGGGGGGGGGTGGGAGGGAAAGACCTGTTAGATCTTCCCTCTTGCTCCCTGGGTATCTGTGGGTTATTAATTTCTGCGGATACATTACTTATCTCTGATAACTGTTGAGAGCCTCCACCTGACATGTTCCTCCTTACTCTCTGAATTCAGAGGGAAAAGCCACCTCTGAGATTGGAATAAAACAGAAGTGATTGGCCTCTTACCCCTGCAACTTCATAGCTGTGATCTTAGGTAAATTGGGATTATGGTTAGCTGATTATCCTAGAGGTAGGTCCTGGTACTATGCTAAAATGCAGCGCATGCCCCGCAAATCCTCCGAAAAGTGCTTGCTAAGCAAACTAGATCCTCGGCTTGAAAGAGGTCAAACCATATTAGAGGTTAGCACCTCAATATTATTAGACACATAGCTTAATTGCCCATCACCTACGTTGATGTTACTGTGTGTCCAATGTTTATAGCAGCATTATCTACAATAGCCGAGTTATGGAAGCAGCCAGAGTGTCCATCCACAGATGAAAAGATAAGGAAGATCACACACACACACACACAGGGGAATAATCACCATTAAAAAAAAGAATGAAATCTTGTCATTTGCAATGATGTGGATAGAGCTAGAGAGTGCTATGCTAAGGGAAATAAGTCAGAGGAAAACAAATACCATATGATTTCATTCATATGTGGAATTTAAGAAACAAAACAAACCATCATGTGGGAGGGGGAGAGAGAGAGAGAGATAAATCAAGAAACAGATTCTTAACTACAGAGGCAAACCGATGGTTTTCAGAGGGGAGGTGGCTGGAGGATGGGTGAAATAGGTGACAAGGACTAAGGAGGGCACCTGTGATGAGCACCTGGTGTTGTATGGAAGGGTTGAATCACCTAATTGAACACCTGAAACTAATATAACACTGTATAACATATAGGACATATATATAACATAACGCTGTATGTTAATTAACTGGAATTTAAATAAAAACTTTTTTTTTTTAAAAGCCAAGCTCATTTGTCCTTTAGGACTTTGCCCTTGTCTACTACCTCCCTATCTGGAATGTTCTGTTCTCATATCTTTTTTTGTTTTTAAGTTCATTGATTGAGACAGAGAGAGAGAGAGAGAGAGAGAGAGAGAGAGAGAGAGAATCCCAAGCAGGCTCTGCACTGTCAGGGCTTGAACCTACAAACTGTGAGATTATGACCTGAGCCCAAATCAAGAGTCCAACACTTAACTGACTGAGCCACCCAGGTGCCCCTGCTCTCAGATCTTTGAACAGTAAGCCTTCCTTCAGGTCAAAGTCCCCAGGTCCTCAAACCTCACTGCCTCTGAGAGACCTTCCCAGGCTGCCCAAACTAGGGTGTCTGCACCCACTGCCCCCCTCCAAAGGATTACTCAGGGGATCAGGCCATTTATCACTGTTCGAAGTTACCTTTTCATTAGAAAGACAAAGTTACCCCTTTGTCTTGCTCACCACTGTTTTCTCAAAAAAACAGGACAGGATCTGACACATGGTTGATGCTCAATAAATATTTGCCAAATCAACTAAGGAAAGGTGAAAATAGGTTTACTGCCTGCAGCTCACTTTAAAAGTCCAGGAAGAGGAGCGCCTGGGTGGCTCAGTTGGTTAGGCGTCCAACCTCGGCTCAGGTCATGATCTCGTTGGGTTCGTGAGTTTGAGCCCCGCATGGGGCTCTCACCCCTCGGCACAGAGTCCACTTCACTTCGTGTCCTCTGTCTCCCTCTCTCTCCGCCCCTCCTCTGCTCATTCTCTCTCTCTCTCTCTCAAAATAAAATAAGCTTTAAAAAAGGGGGGCACCTCGGTGGCTCAGTCGGTTGAATGTCCGACTTTGGCTCAGGTCATGATCTTGTAGTCTGAGATCAAGCCCTGCATTGGGCTCTGTGCTGACAGCTCAGAGCCTGGAGCCTGCTTCTGATTCTGTGTCTCCCTCTCTCTCTGCCCCTCCCCTGCTCATGCTCTGTCTCTCTGTCTGTCTCTCTCTGTCAAAAATAAACATTAAAAAAATTTTTTTTATTAAAAAAAAAAAGTTCTGCATACGAGGAGCTGTGACCATTGGTCAAGGGACATCACCTCTGCAAAACCATGAGTTGGAAGGTGGGAACTGAGGGGATAGTCTTTCTCTCCTCCTGCTCTCTGCTCTGCTGGTCTCCTACCTCCCACTGACCAAATCCACAGGGCAGGGAGCCCCGACAATGCAGTGCATGCAAGAGATCAGCCTGCTAAAGGCAGACAGTCAGAGAGATATAAGGCAGCTGTGTGGCAGAATAAAAAGAGAAGACCCACCACATTACCTAAGCTGCTGGTGACGTTTGTTGGTAAACGCTCAATACAGCTACTGCTGCCTCTGAATGGCTAACGTGCCAGCAACAGGCACTACTCCTCGGAGAAACCAACTGGCGATTGGGTGGCAAATCAGCTAGTTTGGATTCCCTCCAGCCTGGAAGGGCAAGCAGTTTGACGCTCATGGGGACAGCTAACTATTCCAGGTATATAGGCTTGGCTTTCCTGTCTGCAGAGCCTCAGCCAGCACCACTAACCTCACAGGCTGCCCGATCCATAGGTATGGGATCTCCTACAACGTAGCGTTGGAGCAGGGGGCCCACTTTACAGTGGGAGTGAGCCCATGACCTTGGAATCCACTGGTTGTATCACATCCTCCACCAGCCAGAAGCAGCCAGGCTCACAGAATACCGGAACTACATTTCAAAGGTGCAGGCGACCCAATGGTGCCCCTTTTTCCACGGGGGATATATTCCAAGACCCCCCCAGGGGATGCCTGAAACTGCAGATCACACCAAACCCTGTAGATACTCAGTGGTTTTTCCTGTATGTACATTCCTGTGATAAAGTTTAATTCATAAATTAGACACAGCAAGAGATTCACAACAATAAAAAATAGAACAGTCATAACAGGATACTGTAACAAAAGTTATGTGACTGTGGTCTCTCTCAAAATCTATTGCACTGTGCTCACGCTTCTTTTTTGTGACGATGTGAGATGATACAATGCCTACGTGATGAGATGAAAGGAGGTGAATGGCACAGGGGTTTGTGACATAGCGTTAGGCTACTATTGACCTTCTGACGATACACCAGAAGGATCATCTCCTTCTAGACCGTGGTGGACCACAGATAACTGAAACCCCAGAATGTGAAACATGGATAAGAGAGGGCTACTGTCCTCTGAAAGGATGCAGGGCCACCTTTCAGGTCATGGCATATGCATTAAATAAGGAACCTCTACATGATGCTCTGTTCCAGGTAATACAGGAATCTCGGAACCGAGTAGGAGCGAGAGTAGCCCGAACACACCATCACCCCCCATGACTCGCTGGGGGATTTTGAACTTGCTGTCCTCCCAACTGTAGGTCCTGCAAGTCTGGAGATCCTAGTTCTCCAAGGGGCTATGCTCTTTTTTTTTTTTTTTTTTTTTTTTTTTTTTAGTTTATTTATTTATTTTGAGAGAGAGACAGAGAACAGGGGAGGAGCAGAAAGAGAGGAGAGAGAAGAGAGAATATCCCAAGCAGGCTTTGCTCTGCAAGTGCAGAGCCCGACACAGGGCTCAATCCCACGAAATGAGAGATCATGACCCGAGCCGAGATCAAGAGCGGGACGTGTAACTGACTGAGCCACACAGGCGCCCCTCAAAGGGGTCACACCAAGGGGCCATTCGACTACAAGCTCTGGCTGCCACCCGGGGCACTTTGAGCTCTGTGTCCGGGGACCTGAAGTCAATGAGTCATCATTTGGGTGGGGGTAACTGACCCTGACCAGCAGGAGGAGATGGGGTTGCTCCTATACAGTGTGGGCAGGGAGGGATATGCCAGGCACCTTGTGGTACCCCTCCGCCTCCCTGTGGCCGTGAACAGCAGTGTGCAGCAATGCAGCCTGCTGGTTGACAAGAGCCCAGATTCGTCAGGATAAAAGGGTGTTATAAAATGTTTTATTAAAAAAGGAATTATTGGGGCACCTTGGTGACTCAGTTGGATAAGCGTCTAACTCTTGGTTTTGGCTCAGGTCATGATGTCACGGTTTGTGGGATTGAGCCCGCGTCAGGCTCAGTGCTGAGCATGAAGCCTGCTTGGGAGTCTCTCTCTCTCTCTCTCTCTCTCTCTCTCTCTCTCTCTCCCCCCCCCCCCCCCTCCATCCCTCCCTCTCTCTCTATCCCTCCCTCTCTCAAAAATAATAATAAGGGTTGCCTGGGTGGTTCAGTCTGTTAAGTGTCTGACTTCGGCTCAGGTCATGATCATATGGTTTGGGGGTTTGAGCCCCACGTCGGGCTCTGTGCTGACAACTCAGAGCCTGGAGCCTGCTTCAGATTCTGTGTTTCCCTCTCCCTCTGCCCCTCCTCTGCTCACAGGCTGCCTCTCTCTCAAAAATAAATAATAAAAAAAATTATATAAAAAATAGTAAGTCAAAAATCAAAAAGGAATTATTTGGGTCAGATAGGGTTGATGACCACTGCAGAAGATCATAAGTAATGTTAACACTGAAAACGTTCACATATGTTCAAAATGTTGTTTAAGAAGGCAAAGGTACTTACTCATATTTTTTAATTATCAGTGAAAATGATTTAAATTAAGCTATGAGGCTTAAAGGGCTAAGCTTCAATGACCTGAGGAAATTGTTTCATAGAAAAGGCAGTGTGAGGGGCACCTGGGTTGCTCAGTCAGTTAAGTGTCCAACTTCAGCTCAGGTCATGATCTCACGGTTTGTGGGTTGGAGCCCCATATCAGGCTCTGTGCTGACAGCTCAGAGCCTGGAAGCTGCTTCGGATTCTGTGTCTTCCCTCTCTCTCTGCCTCCCCTGCTCATTCTCTCTCTCTCAAAAATAAAAAATCATTAAAAAGTTTAAAAAATAAAAATATAAAAAAGAAATAGTAAGATCTTTTAAAATTAAATTCCTCTTCTGATGGCATACTGTAAATGTCATTTAGGCCTGTTCTTGTCATTTATTCAAAATTATATCTGCCCATGTTGTCTTTAATTAAGAGAAAATCCAGCAGCTTTTTAAAAGCATGGGATTTTTTAAGTTTAAAAAAAAAGTAATTTTCATTTATATTTCTTTTTTTATTTTATCATGTTTATTCATTTCCTGAGAGAAAGAGACAGAGTGTGAGTCGGGGAGGGGCCGAGAGAGAGAGAGAGAGAGGGAGACACAGACTCCAAAGCGGGCTCCAGGCTCTGAGCTGTCAGCACAGAGCCCAATGTGGGGCTCCAACTCCTGAACTGGGAGACCATGACCTGAACCAAAGTCAGATGCTTAACTGACTGAGCCACCCAGGCACCCCAGTAATTTTTTCATTTATATTTCTAATGGGAAACATTTTAAGTCACAGAGTGGGGTGGAGGGGGAGCATGGGAATTGCCCAAAATCTACAATTTACCTTTAGTTCATCTCATTACATGTAACTGCTGCTAACAGTATCTGAAAGAACTAAGCCTATGAGAGGCTTATCTCAACAGATATTTAAGGCGGTTTCAAATCTTCATAATTAAATCTATGTCTTGGTCTTTTAATTATGTATGATTTCCCCCCAAATTGCAATAATTAAAACCAAACTAAAACCAGGAAAGGAGTGAATCTAAGAAAATGTATCTGAACAGTAGACATTCTTGACTGGTAAACCAAACAAAATTTATTTGAAAATTCTATTCCCCGTGACATTTCAGTGAAATGTCACAATAAAAGCTACAATTTTAAGGGGTCAAAAATAGAATTCTTGGTAGCTTAGTACTTTCTGGTGCCATAAAGAGGAACAATTAACATTGTTAAAATTTTTTTTTTTAATTTTTAAAAAAATGTTTATTTGCTTTTGCGAGAGAGAGAGAGGCAGAGACAGAGACAGAGACAGAGGCATGAGCAGGGGAGGGGCAGAGAGAGGGAGACACAGAATCCTAAGCAGGCTCCAGGATCTGAGCTGTCAGCACAGATCCCGACATGGGGATCGAACTCACAGACCGCAAGATCATGACCTCAGCTTAAGTCAGAGGCCCAACCGACTGAGCCACCCAGGCAGGCGCCCCTTGTTAAATTTTTTAAAAACGTGGTGGGTGGCATCTGGGTTAAAACATTTATGGAAAACAAAATAACTGCTATTTATTAGAGGGACCACTAAATGCCAGGTAATCTGCTAGATGTTTTTAAAAAAAAATTTTTTTTTAACATTTATTTATTGTTGAGAGACAGAGAGAGACAGAACATGAGCAGGGCAGGGGCAGAGAGAGAGGGAGACACAGAATCTGAAGCAGGCTCCAGACTCAGCTGTCAGCACAGAGCCTGAGGTGGGGCATGAGCCCACGTGAGATCATGACCTGAGCCGAAGTCAGACACTTAACCAATGGAGCCACCCAGGCACCCCTGGATCCATTATTTCATTAAGAGTTACAACATAATGTCTTTCTAACATTTTGTACTTCATTTTGTATTTCTAGTAAAACTTCTGTGTTTACTAGAAGGAATTCTATTTAAAAATTTTCCCTTCATCAACCATCAGTTTACAGGATCAGTGAGGACTAGAGAGATGGACTCCAATGGTGAAATATTGAATATGGGAAATTCTTTTAAGACAAATGACCCAGTTTCATTAGCAAAGAAACAGAATGTGGGGGGCAAAAGATACATCTTGTGATTCTGAGAGACCTGAGACATATTAGTAATGTGTGGACCCTGACTGGGTCCTGATTCAAACCAATCAACTATAAAATGACTTTTTTTTAAAGATGAACCTTAAATATAGACTCTATCAGGTAAGGAATTATTTGGTTAGGTATGACAATGGATTACATTTTTTAAAACTCATCTGTTAAAAGGTATACAGAAATATCATGGGTGAAATGATATGGTATCTGGCATTTGTATTTAAACACAACAAGAAAATAGGTTGAGGAAGAGACGAAACAAAATTTGCAGAATGTTTTATTTATTTTTGAGAGAGCACAAGCAGGGGAAAAGCAGAGAGAGGGACAGAGGATCCGAAGCAGGCTCCACCCTGACAGCAGTGAGCCTGATGTGGGCTTGAACTCATAAACCTCGAGATCATGACCTGAGCCAAAGTCAAAGGCTCAAGCAACTGAGCCACCCGGGTGCCCCAAAAATGTTTTTAATTTTTGAAGCTGGGCTGTATGCACTTGGAAGTTCATTATTCTATTATACTTTTGCATTATATTTTTAAAAATTACGAATGTAGGGTCACCTGGGTGGCTCAGTCGGTTGAGCCTCCGACTCATTTCAGCTCAGGTCATGATCCCAGGGCCGTGGGATCAAGCCACATCAGGCTCTGTGCTGAGCATGGAGCCTGCTTAAGATTCTCTCTCTCCACCTCTCTCTCTGCCCTGCTCCTGCTTGCACACACTTTCTCTAAATTTTTTTTTTTATCAATATAGAGCTAGCCAGCTTCCCTAAACGATTCAAATTAAGTGTATTCACATTACCTATATCCCAAAAGGTTGGATTGACTGAGCCACCCAGGTGCCCCCAAACTAACCAGTCTTTCACTTTACATTCCCTCTATCAAAAAAGAAAGAAAAGAAAGAAAGAAAGAAAGAAAGAAAGAAAGAAAGAAAGAAAGAAAGAAAGAAAGAAAGAAAAGAAAAGAAAGACCAATTAGCTAACCAAGCAAAGCTTTAGCTTAAGGATTTAGCTGCAGACAGCAACCTCTTAAAATTGGTAAAATGATCAGGGCTTGGGATTCTTTCTCTCTGCCTCTCCTCCATGCACACTCTAAAAAATAAATGAACTTTAAAAAAAAGGTAAAATGATCAACTCTTTTAAGAATTAAAATTATTTCGACCTATTTATTTGCAAACATTCAGTCTACTAAGCCAACAATTACTGATACCACTGTTGATACTATTATTTGTAATGAATCCTTCTGACCATAGTATTTGAAAATGTAGCCTGTTGGGGCGCCTCGGTGGCTCAGTCAGTTAAGCATCCAACTTTGGCTCAGGTCATGATCTCATGGTGCCTAAGTTCGAGCCCCAGATCTGGCTCTGTGCTGACAGTTCAGAGCCCAGAGCCTGCTTCAGATTCTGTGTCTCTATGTCTCTCTGCCTCTCCCTCCCTCCTCTCGTGTGTGCGTACTCTCTCTAAAAAATAAACATTAAAAAATTAAAAAGAAAATGTAACTTGTTAAGCAGCACTGGATGTTTACATTTAAAATATTTTGTTTGCGGGGCACCTGGGTGGCTCAGTCGGTTGAGTGTCCGACTTCAGCTCAGGTCATGATCTCACGGTTCGGGAGTTTGAGCCCCGCATGGGGCTCTGTGCTGACGGCTTAGAGCCTGGAGCCTGCTTCGGATTCTGCCTCTGTCTCTCTGCCCCTCCCCTACTTGTTCTGTTTCTCTCTCTCAAATATAAAAAATAAAACATAAAAAAAAATAAAATATTTTGTTTGCACCAGTTTTGTGGGAATCACAAACTTCAAATTGGAAAGGATTTAAACTCAGTCCACCTGACAGTGTGTCTTCATTCATTCACTCATTCATGTCAAGATAAGCTTTAAATACTTGTGTGTGCCTATCTACTTAAAACATGTTTTTTTAATTAAAAACAATTTTTAATGTTTATTTTAGAAAAAAATTTTTTTTTTTTTTAAATTTTTTTTTTCAACGTTTATTTATTTTTGGGACAGAGAGAGACAGAGCATGAACGGGGGAGGGGCAGAGAGAGAGGGAGACACAGAATCGGAAACAGGCTCCAGGCTCTGAGCCATCAGCCCAGAGCCTGACGCGGGGCTCGAACTCACGGAGCGCGAGATCGTGACCTGGCTGAAGTCGGACGCCCAACCGACTGCGCCACCCAGGCGCCCCTAGAAAAAATTTTTTAATGTTTATTTTTGAGAGAGAGACAGAGTGAGAATTGGGAAGGGGCAGAGAGTCACAAACAGAATCTGAAGAAGGCTCCAGGCTCCGAGCTATCATCACAGAGCCCTGCGTGGGGCTGAAACTCATGAACCGCGAGACCATGGCCTGAACGGAAGTTGGATACTTAACCAACTGAACCATCCAGGAGCCCCAAAACAAAATGTTTTCAAATGACCATACCATTTAACTATGTGGTGGTTGAAGCTATATACCAACTACTGAAGAAATATGAATAAATGGAACCCAAATAACAAAACTTCCTATCGACTATTTCCATTTCATCCCAAGTCATTTCACAGTAGAGCTGTGAACAAGAATCAAACCGATGGTTCTTGATTCAATGAAGTGTGCTTTAAGCACAATTCTGGAATCTAGGAAACCCGAGTTTAAGTCACAATGTAGACACAATTGAAAAGACTTGGCTAAATCACTTCCAATTTGTTTAGCATCTAGCTCTTCAAGATTACTCAGAGGAATAGATTTCATATTAAATTTATTTTTGTTTTAGGGGCGCCTGGGTGGTTCAGTTCAACCACGTCCAACTTCAGCTCAGGTCGTGATCTCATAGTTTGTGAATTCGAGCCCCGCGTCAGGCTCTGTGCTGACAGCTTGCTCAGAGCCTGGAGCCTGCTCTGGATTCTGTCTCCCTTTCTCTCTGCCCCTGCCCCGCTCACACTCTCTGTCTCTCAAAAATAAACATTAAAAAATTTTTAAAAAACTTTTTTTTTTTAGAGAGAGAGAGAGAGAGAAAGAGAGAGAGAGAGTGTGTGTGTGTGCACGTGAGTGGGGGAGAGGGACGGTGGGGGAGGGAGAGACAGAATCCCAAGCAGGCTCCACGCTGCGTGGGGAGCCCAATGTAGGGCTCAATCCCACAACCCTGGGATCGTGACATACACTGAAATCAAAAGTCAGACACTCACCCGACTGAGCCACCCAGGCATCCCTAGTTTTCAATTTTGGGAACTACTAAATTTCATAGGGTAATCTGCTGCCAAATGAGTAACAGCAGGAGTCAATTTTATTCATCTACCCCGAAAATTTTGATGAATACCTGACAAATAAGCAGAATACACTGCAAATAACCTATTTAGCTGCACTTTTCAGAATGCCTCATAAAAATCAAGTTTTCAAAATGGACTAGATTAGACTGTAAGAACTGAACCCATAAAACGCCCAGAAGTAAACACAGGTGGTCCTTGACAATCAGTCTTGGCAGTGACTTTTTGGGTTTTTTCGTAACAAAACCAGTAAACAAGTGGGACTACATCATACGAAAAAGCTTTTACACAGCAAAAAAAAAAAACCACCAACAAAATGTAAAGGCAGCCTATTGAATGGGAGAAAATATTTGCAAACCATATAGTGGATGAGGGTTAATATCCAATATATGAAGAACTCTTACCACTCAAAGGAAAAGAAACAATCTGATTTAAAAATGGGCACAGGACCTGAAACAACACCAATTAACCAACCAAACAAAACTTTAGCTTGTAGGTCTTCCCCAAGAAGACATACAGATGGCCAACAGACACCTGAAAAGATGTTCAACATCCCTAGTCATCAAGGAAATGCAAATCAAAAGCAAATATCACCTCACGTCTGTTAGAATGACTATTATCAAAAACAAGAAAGAAGTGTTGGCGAGGAAGTGGAGAAGAGAGAATACTCGTGCACTGTTGTTGAGAATGTTAAGTCGGTACAGCCACTACAGACAACGGTATGGAGGCTCCTCAAATAATTAAAATAGAACTACCATCTGACCCAGCAATTCCACTTCTGAGCTATTCACCCAAAGAAAAAGAAAACACTAACTGAAAAGGTACATGCACCCCCATGTTCACTGCAGCTTTATAAAAGGCAAGATATGAAAACAACCTAAGTGGATAAAGAAAACATGATACACGCATGCACACGCTTTATCAGCCACTGAAAGTCATTTTGAGATGGCACACAAAACACGGTTGGAACTTGAGGCATTATGCTAAGAAACCAGATAGAGAAAAACAAATACTATATGATCTCCCTTATAAGTGGGATCTAAAATAAAAACCACACGAAAAGAAAAAAACAAAAACAAAAAAGCCAGGGGCTCCAGGGTGGCTCAGTCAGTTGAGCATCTGACTCTTGATTTTGGCTCAGGTCAGGATCTGAGGGTCGTGGGATCAAGCTCCTCGTTGGGATCCTCACTGAGGACCTGCTTCAGATTCTCTTTCTCTCCACCCTTTCCCTGCTAGTGTGCCTGCTCTCTCAAAATACATAAATAAGCATTTAAAAAACTAAATGAAAATCCCCCCAAAACAAACTCATAGATTCATGGTAGTCACAAGATAGGGGGAGGGGATGCCAGGGGGTGGGCAAAATGGTTGTGAAAGGGGTCAAAAGGTACAACTTCTACTTATGTCATGGTGACATGGTGTACAACATGAGGACTATGGTTAATAATACTGTATTGCATATTTGAAAGTTGCTAAAAGAGTAGATCTTAAAAGTTCTCATCACAGGGGCACCTGGGTGGTTCAGTCGCTTAGGCATCCAACTTCAGCTCAGGTCATGATCTCACAGTTGGTGGGTTCGAGCCCCACGTTGAGTTCTGTGCTGACAGCTCAGAGCCTGGAACCTGCTTCAGATTCTGTGTCTCCCTCTCTCTCTGCCCCTCCCCCGCTTGCATTCTGTCTCTCAAAAATAAATAAAAATGTTAAAAACAATTTTCTTTTAAAGTTCTCATCACAAGAAAAAATTTTAACTGTGTGATAATGGAGGTTAACTAGAGTTTGCAATATATACATACACTGTACACCTAAAACTGTCAATTATGCCTTAATTAAAGAAATTTTTAAGATATTTACATTGAGTGGGGAGTGAGGGGCAGAGAGGGGAGGGGGGAGAATCCCAGGCAGGCTCCACACTGTCAGCACGAAGACCCACTTGGGGCTCAATCTCATGAACCGTGAAGTCATGACCTAAGCCAGGATGAAGAGTCAGACGCTTAACCGACCACACCACACAGGTGCCCCTAAAAGTTTTTAAAAAGTAAATAGCTTCAATTGTTTTAGAAACAGTAAAGTATGAAGCATCAAATTATTATGAAAAATACCTAATTGCAAATGACCCATATATATTCATTGGCCATTCTAAACTTTTCCATCAGTGCTGAAGCTCTGGGCACTATCAGGTAAAAATCTGGTGCTTTCAGAAAATGAGTTCAGGGGGGCCTGGGTGGCTCAGGCGGTTGGGCATCCGACTCTTGATTTTGGCTCAGGTCGTATCTCACAGCTCATGAGTTCAAGTCCCGTGTCAGGCTCTGTGCTGACAGTACGGAGCCTGCTTGGGATTCTCTGTCCCTCTCTCTACCCCTCCCCCAATCATGTACGCTCAAGCTCTCAATATAAACAAACTTAGAAAGGAAATCAGTTCAGAAGCACAAGGCTAAATATAAATAAATCCCTAAGAACCTCAGAGCTCACAGAAGGGAAGGTTGGCAATAGATACATAATGATCCCAGAGGTACCACCTTAACTACTAACACATTTCTTCTATCTTTAGTGAAATTTCACTCTAATTTCCAAAATCCTAGAAATTTTACCTAGGAATTAGCACTCTGTGAAGAATGTAAATACTTTTGAGAAGAGAATGTGGGTTAGCAATCATTAACTTCTTAAAAATAGCATGGATATTTTTTTCTTCTTACATCTTAAGTTCAGCTACTCTGAGAAAGTTAATTTCTGTTGAAGAAAGCAAACACTGATTTGGGAATTGAAGCACTTGTAAGGAATAGGCCAGAGGCTTAGGTAATATGGCAGCACTGGTAGAATAGAAATAGAGGGGAAAATCAAGGATGGCAGACACCTTAACCTCCATAGCAACATTGTTAGGGTCAGGGAAAACCTCTTCTTTACATCAAATGCTCCTTTAAAAATCCTCATCATACATATAGATGGCCAACAGACACACATGAAAAGATGCTCAATATCACTGTCAGGGAAATACAAATCAAAACTACAATGAGCACCTCACACCTGTCAGAATGACTAAAATTAACAACTCAGGAAACAGGTGCTGGTGAGGATATGGACAAAGGAGTCCTCTTACACTGCTGGTGGGAATGCAAACTGGTGCAGCCACTCTGGAGAACAGGATGGAGGTTCCTCATAAGTTAAAAATAGAACTACCGCATGATCTAGCAATTGCACTAGGTATCTACCAAAAGATACAAAAATACTGATTTGAAGGGATACATGCACCCTGATGTTTATAGCAGCACTATCTATAGACAAATTACGGGAAAGAGCCCATCAAGTGATGGGTAAAGATGATAGGTAAAGATGTAAGGGGTGCTTGGGTGCTTCAGTTAAATGTCTGACTCTTGATTTCCACTCAGGTCATGATCTCATGGTTCGTGCGATCGAGCCCATCGGACTGTGTTGACAGCATGGAGCCTGTCTGGGATTCTCTCCCTTTCACCTCTCCCTGCTCATGCATGCACTCTCTCAAAAAACAAAAGGTGTGTGTACACACACAGACACACACAGAGTATTACTCAGCCATAAAAAAGAATGAAATCTTGCCATTTGCAACACGGATGGAGCTAGAGTATCATGCTACATGAAATAAGTCAAAATAAATACCGTATGTGGATTTTAAGAAACCAAATGAACATAGCGGGTAAAAGAAAGAGAGGAAAACCAAGAAAGACTCTTAACTAAGAACTGATGGATTACCAGAGGGGAGGTGAGTGGGGGAGATGGGTTGAACAGGTGACAGGGATTAAGGAGTGCGCTGGTTAAATGTTTTTGAGAGAACGTGTGAGCGGGGAAGGGGCAGAGAGGGAGACACAGAATCTGAAGCAGGCTCCAGGCTCCCAGCTGTCAGCACAGAGCCCAATGCAGGGCTCGAACTCACGAACTACAAGATAGGGACCCGAGCCAAAGTTAGACACTTAACTGACTGAGCCACTCAGGCTCGCCTAAGGACTGCAACTGTGATGAGCACTATGTACTGTTCAGTGTGGAGTCAAAATTCTATACCTGAAACAAATATTACACTGTATGTTAACTGGAATTTAAATAAAAACTTGAGAGAAAACAAAAAAACCTTGTCACATACAATATAGTTCAACTATTATGAGGGCACATTTACTATATTTGGACTGCATCAGAAGCGTAAGCATAATTCATGCAGTGATTCTATGGTAAAATGTCAGCTTTCTTAAATTTCTAGTCAAATTCAGAAACATAAACCTTGTTATATTGGCCAATGCTGCCTGTGAATAATGTAGGGAACCCAGCCTGGTTTCGTGGTTTGTCATATGAAAAAATTCCATGTGTTCTATGTTTAAAATATATAGACTACTTAAATCCTAGTGTAGTGCACATAAAATGACAATACTTTCGATTAAAAAAACCCTTGTATCTAAATAATTATGGATTCTACAACCAAAAATATTTCTACCTGGCAGTTGTTTACTAAATTAACATTTACTATGTAGTTTCCTCCTCCTCTTTAATGTTGAGAGAGAGAGAGAGAGAGAGAGAGAAAGTGAGCGCATGCACGCGAGTGCACACACTGGGGAGGAACATAGAGAAGAGGGTACAGAGGATCCAAAGCTGGCTCTGCCAACAGCAGAAAGCCCCATGCAGGGCTCAAACCATGAGATCATGACCTAAGCCAAAGTTAGAACCTTAACAGACTGAGCCACTCAGGTGTCCCTACCCTATAGTTTCTAATGTGAAAACAGGTAACAGTAAGAAAAAACACCTATAGGCAAACAAAAACTATCATGTTAACCAACCAATTATGGTCTAGAAATTTCTGCAGAGGTTTCTTCCCAAAGTGTTTTCCAATCACATCATTCTTTTGCTCCAGTAAAGATTATCACAAATATAAATTGCTTAATAACCTTAATTCTCATAGGCTGAGTGAAGTTTAAGTTATTTACTTCATTTAATACGGAAACTGATGCTAGAAAATTTCAAGACTCCTCACGATTTGGTATTAAAAATTAATCCTCAGGGGCACCTGGGTGGCTCAGTCAGTTCAGCAACCAACTTCAGCTCAGGTCATGATCTCACAGTTTTTGAGTTTGAGCCCTGCATCGGGATTTGTGTTCAGAGCTCAGAGCCTGGAGCCTGCTTTGGATTCTGTGTCTCCCTCTCTCTGCCCCTCCCCCACTCACACTGTCTCTCTCAAAAATAAACTTTAAAAAAAATTAACCCTCAGAGGCATCAGAATTCCTATTTCTGATGTGACTGTCCAGTTGGGACTTTAATCTTAAATGAAGTATGTGCTTTTATTAAAAAAAACTGTCATGATCGACAAATTGGATGCTTTTTCATGAATTCTACTTCTCACCACTGACATCACCCAAAGAGACAAAACACAATTCTTAAAATTTAATGAAATTCCAACAGTAAACATTTCCTATGGGTTTTGGTTTCCAATACCTGCCTATTGGGAGTTAATAATACTTATTACCTGTTCAACAATTACAGAAAAAAACTTTAAAGTTAAGAAAAGTTCTGAATTTGAGGTATATAAAGAATATTCATTAAGAATAAAGTAGTCAAGATTTCCTTTTACTCAAAAAAATCACTTCAAAGAGTTGACCTCCATGTACAAAAGACAAGATCAATCACGTTTATCACTGGACACAAAGAATATTCCAAAGGTCTTTAAAAATGGTAATTAATCTCAAAAAGAAAAAAATTTAACTTGTATAGTTCATTATCAAGACCATACTTGCTTAACAAGGTAATTATGCTATTGATACAAAACATACAGTATTTACACTTAACTGTACAAAATAATTTAATGTTTACAAAAATATTAGAATGTTTAGAGTTGACTGACACAGTCTTAAGTAATCTCTTCTAGAGAAGTATATAGTAAGACCACTGATTTCCATTTCATTTCTTTTTTAATAAGTCAAAGAAAGGATGCTGCAAGGCTTCATCCAAGGTAATTCTTTTCACTGGATCATATTCTAACATTCTTCGTACCAGGTCAAACAGTTTCTCATGTTCTTCGTCATGAGAAAGCATAAATTCCTGGGGAAAGAAATATTTTTGTTGAAGAAAGATTTTAAAATTTTTAAAAACTTTTTTTTTTAACCTTTATAATCTTTTTGTTTTCTTTTTACCTTTAATGGTTTGCAGCGTCTCCTAACATATCTACCAGCAGAACTATGTTCATCCCAATCTAGCTGGTTATGGTGAAAATACTTGCGTTTTCTACAAGAAAAAGAAGTCTGGATCAGTAAAAACAATACAAGAGCCACACGTTTACTCTGACCTCACTGGAACAGCTGGAAGCATGAACATCTATCTATGTAGACACACACACACGCATACAATTTTTTTAAATTCCAGCAATGACATACTAGATCAGACATATTTTCTAAAACATCTTCCTTAATCTTGCACCCTCTGAGGTTCTCGTGCCCCACCTGAGTGGTTCATGTACCACACACGGAACAGTGACAGCTTATGGATCCATTCCTGTGAATGTGGATTTCACTAGGTCTGGAATGGGGTGAAGCTATTTGCCAACCACTCTAGCATCCTGTGCAAAGACACACAGCTAGCTAGAGATAGTATGGAATACAAACGTAAACTGCTAGGACTCCCCAAAAATCAAGCTGTTTTTTACTACTCTATTATGTTTATAGCAAGTTAGGAAAACACTTCTGCAAAGTTTAACTGGAGTGTAAAAAGACGCTTTGTTTATTAGTAGATCACAAGGTAAATACTGCATTACTTGTTAAAAATTTGACTTTATGGAGGAAAAAAAATTCAAAATCTGAAGACCTGGAACAAGCAATAACAACAAAGTTGGGTTTTCTGTAGTTTGAATACAGGCCACTGCCCATTCCCAAGAAAGGGCTTTCATCTTAGAGCATACCTTGTTTTCTGAATCATGTGTGTTGGTATGGGTCCTAATATTCGTTCCATCATTGCCAGGTGCTCTTTACTATCATGAGTCTAAAACACAAAGGAAAAAGAAATTTAGCACTTTCCCTTCCCCTACTTGCACAATAAAGGAAAATATAAGAAAACAGCGCTGACACAAAAGGACTAGAGAGCTGCATAGTTTATATCACCTTCTACTTCAAAGATGGAACAATACTGAATGAGCTATATTAGCTGGTATAAACCAGTAAAACTAAAGTCTGATATCCAACATAAGGTTCTGTATAGCAAGTGGATTAGACACGTAATTTAATGTGAAACTGAACGATTTCCTTGTTTTCATTTCTTGCACTCTTTACTAAAGAATGACTAGGGAACAGTACCAGAAAAATGGTCTCCTCATTTAATCAGCTGCTGACCCAAAACTGACTTTATTCACTAATGAAGATCCACGTGTTAACATTTACTAGTCCTGGGCAATAAAAATACAGTTGTAATAATTCTTACAACAATCCTGAGCTCGGTATATGGGAACATGAGTTTCAAAGGAGGTAAGATACTAGCCCAAGGTCATATAGCTCATGAATGAGAAAAGGTAGCTATGAATCTAAGTCAAAACTCATCTTCAATCATAATAGGAACAGAGTTTTGGCTCAAGTGGACGAGAGAAAACTGGCACGCTTAGAGCTGGAACGGTATGCTCCTACATCAGAAGTTGGCAAACTTTTGTAAAGGTCCAAACAGTAAATATTTTAGACCTGGCTGGTTACAAATGGTCTGTGTCACATATTCTTTTTTGTTTAAAAGCAGGCATCAGACAGAATATCATCTGCCAACTCCTCAATCTGAAGAGCAGAGGCTTTTTAAAATCTATCAACCTATTGTTTCTAGCACATTGCTTCCAAAATGTTAAGGCCCTAATTCATGACAGGAGTTAAGTAATATTAACCCCACACTTTTATTTTTTTATTTTCCAAACCAATACAGCTTTTATTGCATCTTTAAAATATCACAAATAAGGGGTGCCTGGGTGGCTTGGTTAAGCATCCGACTTCGGCTCAGGTTAAGCGTCATGAATTCGAGCCCTGCAGTGGGCTCTGCACTGTCAGTGCAGTGCAGCTTAGTTTTTTCCTCTCTCTTTCTCTCTGCCTCTATCCCACTCATGCTATCTCAAAATAAATAAATTTTTAAAAATATGTATCACAAAGAAGTTGAAAAATCATCCAGCATCTTGTTATTCTGTAGCTGGACAACTTAGATCTTATTCACAAGTCTGTTGAACAGTTCCTTTTCCAGATACAACTCCAAACTTTTCTGATATCCTTGTTTTTAACTGTTGTAACTAGCTGAATCAAAGTGGCTGAGTTTGATACAAGTTCAATATCATTTCCTTCAAGAACTCATCTTTCTGGGCTTCTGAGAGATACTGAACAAGCAACACCTGGCCTCATCTGAATCCTGCAGATGTATTTTTCACCCAAGAAATTCTGCATTTCAACAAGAGAAACCACTCTCCTGAGTAACAACGATGATGGGGAAATGAGTATACACAGACGTCATCTTCTAATGGAAGCCCAGCGTAACACCCTTGACCATGTTCTGTATGGACAAAAAAGAACTGGCTACTCTGCTTGCACTAATTCCCCACCATTTTTGTCAACCTAGAGCCTCTTCTTTTTCTTTCCCAGGAGACAGAGTACACGGAGATGACTGGGTTCCTCTGGAGCAGTTCACAGTAACAGTGCCTCCCTTCATAGTGATGTTGACATTTTCTGGAATGTCGATGGTCTGACTGCCAAGAATCGTCTTCATTCTTGCAGTAGATGCAGCAAAGAGCTAGCTCCACATTTTTAAGAAGTTCCTTAGTTGAAGAATATTTTGGAGGATGCAATTCCAAATAGAAACTTTATCTCAAACCAGTGTTAATAATCTGCACTTATGACCACAGAGTGATTTGTAATCACAGATTATGTGAAGCAACTATTTTGTGTGTCAGAATGAAGAAATCATGCACGCACTCTACTCAACTTTTTCTTGACCTTCAGCTTACAAGACCAGATGCCACCTCCAAGAACTGAGTAGTCACTATGGTTGTAGGTATCAAGCTTGTCTATGAACTCAGAGTACTTTTAATAGGGTCTCTATGGATCAATGGATTAGAAACAGGAGGTCTGACAACGGGGTCCAACAAGCAGTGAACACACATTCTACAATAGCCACCACCTAAGTGACTCTTACTTGTCATAGCTTCCTCTCCACCCTGCATGGCCCCCAACTTCAAATCAATCTCAACAGCAGGAGCCAGAATCCACCAAATTTGCACCCTTGACCCCTACAACAAATCACAACACTTTGACCACATTAGAACCCTTCTTCAGTGGGTGCACAACCTAGATCTTCCAAGACTGTTGTTAGATGTCAGTTGTAAGGAGAATTACAAGGGAAAAAAGCAGAGACTTAAATATGGCTTCCTACTTTTTGTTTTGCCAAATCAGGACTTTAATTTTAGAAAATTAACTATCAACAACTATTATCATCATTCCATGAAAAGGACATTTCAGTACCCAGCAAAATCATTTTCACTTTGGATTAGTCCACATTCTGGAAACCATGAACTTCTAGGAAACAAGTACCTTTCTATCCAAACAAGTCCATGATGAGTCAGTCCTTGCCTGACCTCACTTCCCCATTTATGCAAGACAGTCTGACAGCACTAACTACTGTTCCCTGACTAGAGAATGCTCTTTTGTGCATCTACACACTTATGGGTACAAGATCTTCCTGAGCTGGCCACCACTCTCTCCAGTTTTCTGACAAACCTCTAATCATCCTTCTGGCAACTGACTTAAACTCCCTACTTTCTCGGTGACGCCTTCTCTGAAGAAATTTAACCCTCCATCTTTCCTGGGTTCCCACTACACTTTCTACATTGTTCCATTATAGCAAATAACACATTACACTGTAAGCTTTCCCACATTTATCTTTTACATGACTACCTGGAGGACAGAGATGTTGTCTTTCCAACTTTAAACACATAGTGCCTTAAAATGTGCCTAGGATGTCACAATAAAATATGACTTCTTGTCCCTGAATTATTTTATAAAACGAAGTGACTTGCTCATGGCCGTGGTAGTCAGCACAACCAGAAATGAATTATCACTGGCCACAGTAATGCTAATACAAATTTATGCAGGAGCTCAATAAAAAAATGAGAACACAAGACAATATGAACCACGTGAGAAAAACTCCAATCACATGCAAAACAGAATTATGAACACTCACCAAGAGCAGTATTTCATCCAACTATGGTTTTAGAGGATGACCATTCTGCACATATAAGGGTTTTCTGGGGAGTTTTTTTATTTGAGAGAGACAGAGAGCACATGAGTGGAGGACAGGGGCAGAGGGAAAGAGAAAGAGAGGGAGAATCCCAAGCAGGTTCCACACACAGCGCAGAGCCCAACACGGGGCTCAATCCCACAACCCTGGGAACATGACCTGAGCCAAAATCAAGAGGTGCTCAACTGAGCCACCCAGCCTCCCCATTTTATGTAAGTTTTAATATTAACACTACAGCAACTTTTCAAAACACAGGCCAAAATTTTAACATGCTCTTAACACTGAAAATTAATTATGGAATGGCATTTACTAAATACATACCTGGAAGACTGTGAAACCAAGGTAGTATTCAATAAGAATGCACCCTATGCTCCAAACATCACAAGGTTGAGACCAACCTAAAGCTGTAAAAACAAAAACACTTCTATACGCAACAATTTTTAACTGCCAATGTACCATATCCCTTCCCTCTATGCATGCTCTCTTTACAATAAATAAGATGGTAAACTCCAGGGTTATATTTTAGTTTCACGTAAAATGTTACTCGGTATGCTCTCACAATTCTCCATATCTTTATATCAAATTAGTGTTTATTGTGGGGGAGGGGGCATTTTATGTAAAGTAAGAGAGAGATTAGCAAATATTTTCCAAGTATAACTATCAATTTGTGCAAATACTCCATATTCTCTGATCCGTGTGCAATGGGGAGCATTGTTACTCGCAGTTCATGATTGTTCTAGGAAATTTTACATTTTATTATAGCAGATACAGGTTGACAAGCTCAGAATGTAATTACTAACCACTTCTCAACTTACGAACTTAATGCCTGAGTTTACTTCTTGCATTAAAACAACAACAAGAACCGGGGGAGGGGGTGGTGGTGCCTGGGTGGTTGAGTGGGTCAAGCGTCAACTCCTGATTTTGGCTCAGGTCATGATCTCAGGGTTTGCTTCATGAGATTAAGCCCCACAGTGGACTCTACACTGACAGCATGGAGCCTGCTTAGGATTCTGTCTCCCTCTCTCTCAGCCCCTCCCCCACTCATGCACTCTACTCTCTCTCACAAACTTTAAAAAAAAAAAAAAAAAAAGGATCATGATTTCATGCCCTTCCCTTGGGCTCTGTGCTAGGCGTGGAGTCTGCTTAAGATTCCCTGTGCCCCTCTCCTGTTCCCACTCTCTCAAAAAAACAAAAACCATGGTTTTAGATAAACTAAGGATTATAAATGGGTATTATAAGCAGTTATGTTATAAGAATTATAGAGCTATTTAAAGTTCACAGAGAGAGATCTACTTATATATGTACTTTTCAGGCTGTCTGTACCTGATTATATATACCTTCACCTTCACAATTCTCAATGGCAATACTATTCAGGAAAAAATAAAATACCTAGTCTTAAGGTACTTAATTAGAAAAGAGAAGAGTAAATCATACAGATGTTTCAAAATTTTAAAGATCAAGTACTAGTAAAACAATAATGTATAAATAAAACCTACTTTATCATTTTTTAAGTTGATTTACTCTGAGGGACAGAGATGCACACACATATGCACATGCAGGGCAGAGAAAGGGAGAGAGAGTCCCAAGCAGCCTCTGTGCTGTCAGCATGGAGCCTCACTTGGGGCTAAATCCCTTGAACTGTGAGATCATGACCTGAGCTGAAATCAAGAGTTGAGATGCTTAACTGACTGAGCCAGTCACCTAAGTGGCCCAATAAAACCTACTTTAAAGGACATTTTAATTACTTTCAGTAACATAAATGAATTTAAAGAAAAGGAAATAAACAAAATGTTCAAAAACCTTGACTACGATTTTGGTTGTTTTATTTATTCGCTTTTTTTTTTTTTTTTTAAGTCATTTTAGTTAACCCTCACAGTGCCTGTGCCTATCATTTCAACAAATGGGTAACTGAGCAGGAGTCCACCTACAGTGACACATAAAAAAAATCTGCAATTGATAGATCTTGGACCTAAAATGAACATCTATCTTCTCCAGCCATTCTTATCCAGCTTCTTCCTAGGTGACTGTAACCCTCTGCCACACACCATTCTAAATCATCTTGTTCTGAGAAGTTGGTCCTCATACTCTTTGGAATGCCCCATCGTTCACTTCTACCAACCTCTCCCAGCTTCATGTCTTTACTACAATACCAGACACGTGAGACCAACTGCATGACTACATCTTCCTCTCCAACCTAATTCTGCCTTAATCCTCAGGATTAACACTCCACAAAAACACAAAGGACCTTTCCCAACCTCTTTTCCTCAACACCAATAACCCCAATTTTGAATTTATATGATCGATCTATCTAGCCTGGCCATACTTGGAACTGTGTTATTGTCACTACTAAGAATACTATATCTTATCCAATCTAGGAGGTCAGTAAGATGTATGACTATTTTATGCACCAATAACAAAGCAAAAATGCCAATTATTTTGTGTTGTGCTCCCCATGTTAAAATGTGGGGGGGGAAATCCACCTCTTAAAACTGACAACACACAAAGTTATGTCTTTTTAAGCTCTGAAAATGCCTCTGTCCACATTCCCACACTCCTTTCCTAAACTATTGCAACACAACAGCTCCTTTCAGACCATTATGAAGCAGAAATGGTATGATCATTCATTTCAAAGACAAGCTCGAAATTTTTGCTACCTTTGTAGTCACTGGCCACATGAGGCTGTTTTACATCTAACATTTAAATTAACATAAAATTTAGAATTCAGTTCCTCAATCACAGTGGCCACACTGCAAGTACAGAGAAGCCCACATGTGGCCAATGGCTACCATACTGGACAATGCAGATATAGAAGGTTTCCATCACATGGAAAGTACTACTGACAAGCACTGCCTAATCTCAATTTCCTTACGCCTTTACCAATCCTCCACCGTAGGTAAAAACTGTTAGTGTGCTTTCCTACTCTTATTCTGAATTACCAACTCCTACCAGCACATGTGAAAACTGGAAACTGACTCTAAAATTTCTACTAGCAAACTCAGTTGGACCTTACTTTTGGCTAATAAGCTTATTCCATGTATCTCTCAAGAGCATCTGATCTAAACTTCTCCCACTCTGTCCAAGCCCCCAACCTCTTCTCCTCCACTCCATAAACAAGACCTAGTCTCTGACATCTTGAGACATAAGATACACACTGCCTGAGTTCCCTCTTACTTCCAAACTCCGCACCTTAAGTCACTTTCTTCTTTAACCTTTCTGGTGTCAATGATTATCAAAGAAGCTCTCCTCTTTGACTAGCCCCCTCTTTCTTCTTGACCTCCGCCTAGCCCTTTACTCAGATGTCTGCCAACCAGACCTTTAGCATTTCTATAGTACCATGCTTTTGTGACATGAAAATAGGTACCCACATCACTTCAAAAATCACATTGCTGTGATGTACTTAGCCAAAAGAACTTGCCCTTTCAGGATCTTGTAATCCTTTCAGGATTAGCATGTTTAAAAAATAACCACCTGGAATATCTTTACAAATGGTATCCCATTTTTCCCACTCAGGAAGAATATTTATAGCAATGTCCAATTTTTCTTAAGATAGTTACTATTTTCTGTACACTAAGAAAATCACACCCATCCCCTAAGTAAAAGGCATGGACAAAAAAAACCCCTCATCTTTAATTACAGTATCAGGAAGAGTAGTGTCTACTGACCCAAAATGACCTCTGGAGCTCTGTAATGCCGTGTAGATACCAAAGTACTATGATGTTCATCATCGTATGTTGCACTTCCAAAGTCAACAACTTTGATATCTGTGTTTTTCAGAGTGCGTTCATCACGTTTCTAGAGAAAGAGTTGAGTCAACATGAAGATCAGTAAAGACATAAAAAACGTTACATATTTCAAAAGGCTTGCATATGAGTATCTTTTTGATTCTCAACATAATTCCAGGCGAAAGGTAAAGAAGGATGATCATTTCAGGTTAAAAATCAGGCTATAACCAGTCTTAGAAGTCAAAATTACTCATCGAAGGGTCACCAAGCTAAATTAATTTTAAAAACCACCACCAAAATTAAAACAAGTCTTTAACTTACCATTTTAGAATTATATTTGACTACATAGTCAGACTTCACAAATAAAATATTTTCAGGCTTCAAATCTGTATGGGTTAATTTATTATGATGCAAAACTACAAGAAAACAAAAAGAAATCATTAGTTTCACCTATGTATTTCATCTGTATTGGGGGGGATAAGAAGGATCAGTAGTGGATATAGGGATTTCATCTTTACCTGTAACGTGTATTTTTAGTGACAATGTTTTGACATGTTGCTTGTATAATAAAATCTTTTAATTTTCTGGTGTTTAAAAATTTATCAAGTATACTTACAGTTTATTGACTGGCAGATCTGATATGCCATCTGCCTGATGTGGTCAATTTGAAATGGCAGAAAGCTATTTTCTTTAATGAAATCATAGGTACTAAGTCCCAGCAGTTCAAACACAATACAAACATGACCATGATGATCAAACCACTCTAGCATCTGGACACATCGGCTAAAACAGAGCAAATAAAAATGAGTCAGTTCAGAGAATTCTGATTATTTTAGGCAAGATGATGGATCACAATTCAAGTTTATACTTACAAGACGCTATTGGGATCGGTACTATTTAAATGCTCCAATACTTGGATTTCTGAACGAGCTGCTTCACGGTATCGACCTACATTTTTTACAATTTTCACTGCTACATGTATGCCATCCCTTAAAAACAAAATTAAGATGAAAACGGTAGAGGAGCAGAATGAAAACACGTGTCCCTAAAGCATCATCTTACTGAGTATTAATTACTCTATGCTATTTTTCTAAAATAATCTTTCAGGGCATTTTATACCAGATTCCATATAACATTTCTTCAAAAAACAGTCTGGCAAAACACACTTTCTATGGAGCGATAATTCCCTTAATACAAATTTTAATGTTTCTTTCCAGAATTTTATCTAGATTTTATACCAAAAGAAAAAAAAAGACAGGGCGCCTGGGTGGCTCAGTTAATAAACATCAGACTTCAGCTCAGGTCATGATCTCATGGTTTGAGGTCTGAGCCCAGCATCAGGCTCTGTGCTGACAGCTCAGAGCCTGGTGCCTGCTTCAAATTCTGTGTCTCCCTCTCTCTCTGCCCCTCCCCTGTCCACACTCTGGCTCTGGCGCTCTCTCTCAAAAATAAACACTAAAAAAATAATTAAGATAAAAATAAATCCTCAAACAGAATATGCTACTGCTGAAAGCATTTGCTCAATCACCTAGACAGACCTGCCCTGTGCCAGGTGTGTAGAGCACAGGGGTTAGTCAAGACGAGGGTTGTCACTATGTACCTCACAGCCTAACAGAAAAGAAACACATGAACAACTGACAGTGTTGCAAATGCTTGGTATGAGCTTATACAAAGAGGTAGGAGAGCCAAAAAATTAGAGAGGGGAAGCTCTAATTTATTCAAAGAAGAGGTGACACACAACTGAGCCCTGAAAGACAGCCAGCAGTCTATAAAATGTGGGAGGAAAAGGAACACGTTCATTAAAGGAGATACCATCAGTAAGTCATGAAGTTGAGAAAATGCTTACTAGCACATTCACTGATACAAGTAGGTAGAAATAACTAGAGCATAAGCTCTAGACTGGTTACCTATAATACTTCCTAAAAAGTATCAAGCCACAAATGATTTTGAGAAAATGGATTTCTAAATTCTCAAATTCCTTTTATCCTCTTTTCTTGAATTTTTTAATGTTTACTCATTTTTGAGAGAGAGAGGGAATAGAGAGAGACAGAGTGTGAGCAGGGGAGGGGCAGAGAGAGGGAGACACAGAATCTGAAGCAGGTTCCAGCCCCCAAGCTGTCAGCACAGAGCCTGAAGCAGGGCTCAAACTCACCAAGAGTGAGATCACGACCTGAGCTGAAGTCTGCCGCTTAACTGACTGAGCCACCCAGATGCCCCTATCCTCTTTTCTAAATCTGATCTTCCTGAAGATGAACCAGCATTCAAGCCTCTTTGTTTTTTTTTAAACTATGGCCCTTCCATTTGATGTAAGAAAACCTCATGGATCCCTCATTATTAAGATATATAACCTAGAATGTAAAAAAAAAAAAAAAAAATCTTTGGGACAAACAAACTTTTCTAGTAGCTGGATAGCAAGCCTTTCTCTAAGTCCGGTGGTTTCCAATTTACTGCTTTCACCAAAGCCCCAACGAAGTTGTGGGCTAATAAATCATTAAAACTTATTTTGATGATAATCTCCCTAGGACATTTGGCATATATCTCAAGGTTGCTATGAAACCGCTGTGACAAAACTCCCTTCTAACTCTTATTATATGACCAAGATTTCTTGGTGCTTATGGCTCTAGAAAAGAAAATAAAGGTGTTAGCTAACACCACTACAGTAATTAACTGCAATGAACAGATGTATACCTTAAACTTACACAATGTTACATTACAAACAACTATATCTCAAAAAAAAAAAAAAAAGGAAACACATTTAATGCTAAAGCATTTAAGATGTTTATGAATACATGTACTTTTTTTTTGAAATCCCAACCAACCCAATAAAAGACACATTTCCAATTAAATTTTATATTTAGTTCCAGTAACCATCAAAATTCGCAATAGATTTATACTTGATCAACTGAATACCGTTTACTGGAATATCTCAAGTACTCTCTTGGAATCTCAAGTTTTAAGAGAGCATTAATAGGGCAACTGGTAAAGTCTGAGTAAGATCTGTAGATCAGCTGGCAAAATTTGAAAATATAACACATATATGTATACAGCAAATTATAAAGAAAATACTGTAAAATGTTAACATGAGGAATCTGCGTGAAGGATATATGGGAATTTTTTCAACTATTCCAGAAAATTCTAGGAGTCTGAAAATATTTCAAAAGTTCACTTCACAGGGCTCCTGGGTTTGTTGGTTAAGCATCTGACTCTTGCTTTCGGCTCAGGTCATGATCTCACAGTTTGTGGGATTGAAACCTGCATCGGGCTCTGTGCGGACAGCACAGAACCTGCTTGGGATTCTCTCCCTGCCCCTCCCCCGTGCATGTGCTTGCGCTCTCCTCAAAATAAATAAACGTTAAAAAAAATATGACTTCACATTCACATTTTTATTGAAAAGACAGTGTGATAATGAACTTTAGGATAATATACTTTATGGAAAATGGAATGAAAATATGTTCAAGAATAAAACATGTTTAAGCATTCAAGAATTGGTTCATGAATAAAGGTAGCTATCAAATTGCTATATAGATTCTCAAATATACTTAAGAACAGTTTTTAAATAATATATTAATGTTTAAATAAGTTGGAAATTATATCTGTCCCCATTTTATTTTTTTTATTTTTTATTTATTTTTTTTCAATATATGAAGTTTATTGTCAAATTGGTTTCCATACAACACCCAGTGCTCATCCCAAAAGGTGCCCTCCTCAATACCAATCACCCACCCTCCCCTCCCTCCCACCCTGTCCCCAACCATTTTAGGATGAAAAATTTTAAATGTCAATTTAGAAATGTGCAGTTGAGGGGCCCCTGGGTGGCTCAGTCGGTTGAGCATCCGACTTTGGCTAAGGTCATGATCTCACAGCTCATGAGTTGGAGCCCCACGTTGGGCTCTGTGCTGTCAGAGCCTAGAGCCTGCTTCTGCTTCAGTGTCTCCCTCTCTCTTTGCCCCTAACCCACTCGCATTCTGTCTCTGTCTCTCTCAAAAATAAATAAACATTAAAAAAAAAAAAAATGTGCAGTTGAGGGGCGCCTGAGTGGCTCAGTCAGGTAAGCGTCTGACTTCGGCTCAGGTCATGATCTCATGGTTCCTGAGTCCGAGCCCCGCGTCGGGCTCTGGACTGACAGCTCAGAGACTAGAGCCCGCTTCAGATTCTGTGTCTCCCTCTGTCTGCCCCTCCACTGCTTGCACTCTGACACTTGCATTGTCTTTGGGAATGAAGATTTTTGTTTTATTTTGTTGCCATAGATACTTTTATTTCATGAAGGCTGAAGAAACAGTGTACAAAATCGGCATGATACACACAGCACAAATGAAAAAAATGATAAAATAACATTCTTCAGGTAATAGCTAGTACTTTATAGCAGACTACTTCTTCTCCAAAGATAATTATGGATTGTTCCAAAATAAAGCTAGATAGATGCAAGATGCTCCCTTCTACTCCCTTAGCTACACTACAGAGCAGATTGCTTTTTACTAGGCCATTTCTTCCATGTGCAATTTTCAGATCGGGAATAAATGTTTTTGACCAAGATTAGAAAACTTTATTGTCTCTGCTACTCAAAACTAAAGCAAAGCACTCTAAATCTCACATAAGGGCCAAGGCCTAAGTTCTGGGAAATTCCTTTACTCGAAGATTCACTTTAATTTCAACAAACACCCCATCGGATAGAATTTGTCAATTTTTTTTGGTTTTAAGATTTTTTTTTTTTATGTGATCTCTACACCCAACATGGGGCTCAAACTCACAACCCTGAAATCAAGAGTCACGTGCTCCACCAACGGAGCCAGCCAGGAACCCTGAAATTCGTCTGCATTCTTGACCAAAACCCACACCCATGATAAATAACCAGACATAGTTCAAGAAATTCTGGGTATTTATACCACCCAGGAAAACAAGTGGCCACCTCTTAAAAATGCCATTTCATTTAAATCATAGATCCGTCCCTACCCAAAATATCAGGATGTTCAAAAAAGGAAAAAACAAACTTACATGCCATGATCAATGCACTCTACAACTTTGCCAAAGGCCCCCTCACCCAAAGTGTCCACGATTTCATCTAAAGTAAGGGAGGAGAAAAAGGAGTAAGTACTTGAGTATAAATTATCTAGTTATTCAAACAATGAATACTTAAGTGTGGAATATTTTCAAATGATGTCTATTAAAGCATAACTAAGGTTTCAGCACTCAAATTATTTTATTTTCAGCTGCTACAAAAACAATTAGATAGAGCTATCTTTCTTGCTCTAAGCTCAAATTCCACTGATTATTTTGGAACTTTAGAGTAGAAATATTTAAATTCTATAGAAAAGAAGAAATACAAAAGAACAAACAAACCCACAAAAAACAAAACAAAAAAGCAATGAAGAGTTCTTTAGCCCCCCGCTGACAACTATTCTTAAAAAGATTATTCTGTCTGCAAAGTTAAAAAAGTGTTGAAAAATATTCTATACATCTTGCTCTTAGAACGTCTCCACTTTGACAGATCAGGTGACCCTCCTCATCATCCTCTATACTCCTGGATCTTTTCCTTCGGTGGCTCTTCTGGAACGGCAAGTGGGCAGCACCAAGATCGTCCAGCCAATCAATATATCAGAGTGAATTCAGGGCAGAATACGCAATTCATTCAGCGGGGAGATATTCAGGCATTCAGATAAGCACCAGGCCACGAACAGTTGGCAGGAGCAATTTCAAATTCAGTCCCCAGAAATTCACAGGGCACAGTTTATGTTACAGAAGAAAAACATGGCAAGGAACAGATTTTCAGATAAGATACTTAAAGTGGCAATAGAAAAAAAACAACACAATTGTCTCTTTAAAATACTGATTTAATTGAAGTCTGAAATTTAAAGAATGCAATGTCATGATCTACTTATCTCTTGTTATAAAATAGCATATGCTGTGAATTGAGATGTCTAGTTTGTTGGGGGGGAAGGTTTTAACATGTCAAAATTAGTTGAAACTATTTAGCAATATTTTAAAATACACATAATTAAAGGGGGAAATAAAAGCTAGTTAATTTCCATGTTCACTCTAATCAAAACTTGGGGAAGGAAACAATTTATTCAAAGTTTACTGATTAAACAGGTGAAGATGTCTGAGTGTAAAAAAAGGCAAACTTTTTGGATAACGCACTTTCCATTCAGCACCCATTTCAGAATTTCAGTGCAACTAGCTGCAGACAATGATGCACTGTGCTCTGGGACTATGCTATATATAGAGTACACTTAAGTATCCACCAGTGCAAAGTTCTAGAGATGTTTCCAACCATTAGGAAAAGGGCTTCTTTTAAAGTAAAAAACAAAAACAAAAAAAAAAGTTTACTATAAAAGAAAAGATGGGTGCTTTAATTTTTCATAAGATTACAAAACATAAAAATATTTTTAATATTAAAATTTAATATTAAAATCAAGAACTCATGATCTGGATTGCAGAAAATGAGTAAATATGGGCAAACGAAGGCTACCTAATAAATACAGATTAGCTATGAAAATTTGGATGTTTAAGGATTCAAGTAATATAAACACATTTATAATATATCCAAATAATATTACATATATATATATATATATATAAACTTTTTCAAACTTACTGGCTCATTAAGAGTTTTTACACACAAATAAGCATCCACCCAAAATAAAAACAAAATCAATCATACCGAACGTGACTGTTGACTTGAACAGTGTCTATTACGCTTCCTTTTAGGACTGCTTCTCCTACTTCGGACTGAAGATTTACTGCAGTGGATTCGATAACTGCTTTCAACGTCTCTGTGATAATGTCTAGGAACATAGCCTTCGCAGTAGTCATTTCTATATTCATCAACATATCTCCGGTCCCGATAATCTCTCTCATTCAAGGACCTCGCTTCTAAATAATGACTGCAAACACATTAAAGGATTTCAAATTATTCTCTTCATCCTGGAACTGTGGTTCAAACAAAACATTCTCTCAAGAATTCCTGGTTTAAACAGCTAACTTGATAAAAAGAAAAAACCTCAAATTGATGAATTAGAATTTATACTTATCTCACAAACTTAAGACATAATTTTACTTTAACCAACAAGCGAGTTCATATTCTCCATCAGATAGACTGCTATCAAACACCTCAGATCAAAGAACAAAGCTTGAGTCAATTATGTTCAGTGTTTACTTGATTAAGTGTCCCTGTACCTTTTGGAGAAAGTTAACACCAAAAATTCACCAGTCTTATGATATATGCAACTGTAACTAAGCTTTCTTTTCTCAGAGAGCCACACACAATCAGAGGCAGGCAAAACAGGATTCCTTTCTCTTTTAATGTTAAGTGAATTTTAGATATCCCCGGCACACACATAATTCTTTCATGAAAGGTGTACTGGAGCTCGAAGTGATCTTACATGTATTCCAGACCTTTCATTTTACAGATGACTAAATTAAGATCCCAAGGACAATGATTTGCCATGGCTGTAGAGCATTCTAATTCCTATTATAAGGGCCAATTTTATTACACATATCACATATCACCTATGCCACCTTCTCTCCTCTTTGTATTCCTAGCTTCCTGTTACTCCTCTTTGAGAAAGACAACATAGCTTTTGAAGGCTGCCTCATGTGCCAAAGATATTAAACTACATCCCCCCACAAATGAGAAAAGGATCTTGTAATTGCTTGCCTAGGATTACAACAGACCCACCCCCACCACCCTACTTCCCTTTGCATTTCTAACTTCCTGTCATTCTTACTTGCAAAATACTCAAAAATTCTACATGGGAAACCGCATCATCTAGTGCCATAGTGGTTAACTTCTGAATCCACAGATCCCTTTAAAAATCTGATGAAAGCTATGGACCCTCTCACTTAAGAAATGCACAAATGCATAAACAAAACTTGGCAAGGAATTTCACAGAGGTCACGGACCTCAGGAAGTCAATGGATCCCAGTTAAGTATCCTTGATCTGATGGAAAGAAAAGGACATAGATTCAATTGGCCCAGTTTCCCGTCCCCCTCTCTACCTGGGATGGTGTCCTCTTCAACAGAGTGCGAAGCTTCAAGAGGGATGCACATGGAGCACTGAGGGAGAGAGGGGACACCTGCCCAGTCAGACAAATCGGCTAAAAGAATCCTGACAAGCAATGGAGTGACAGATGTTGACTAGACTGCCCTCACCAACCTCATTCTCTCCCCAGAATATGCTGTTGTTCATTTTCCCAGGGGCTGGTTTAGGCAGAAATAAAGGGAAAGCATCTCTAAACTGCTACTCAACAGGGCTGGCAGAATATCCAGGCTGAGGAAATGCAGAAACCCCCTTCTCCCTTTCCCCAGTGACAATCTTAAGTTCTAACCATTGGAGAAACAACTTGGGGTATCAGCGTAAGACTGTGAGTCTATGTCAGGGATCTGACGACTTGGTTTGGACCTGTCAGGGAGAGATCTGTAATACATCAGCCTAGAAATTACCATACTCTCAAGGGCATCCTTTTCAATTCTGTAAGGCGTCCTTCCTATAAAAGTCCAAAATCTATCAGAAAAAAATAGTACTAATAATCTTTAGCTGGAATAGTGCATAAAATTAGAGTTGCAGATAATCCATAAACAATCTACAGACTAACAAACATGAGGTGAAGCCATGAGGATAAACTAGAAAAATGAGGGACCTCTTCAATCTCTAACAACCAAGCCTTAGAGATTACATAAACAAAGTCTACAGAATCATAAAGGCCATGTATGGACAGAGTGGACAAGATGAACAGATTGATTTAAATTCTAAAATATTCACTGAATATCCAGTGAATATTTTACTGTAGTCCTTCAAAATAGCCAAGACTAATGAGGCTACGGGCATTCGTTTTTATTTCCACACAGGTCCTGTGGAAGATAAAAAAATATATATAAGGCAAAATCCCTGCCAACAAATAATGAACAATTTGAGATCATTCACATAAAAACAAAACTCGACAATGCAGGAAATGCTGAAAGGTTGCACGAGTGCTTAGGATCATAGAGGGGAAAAAACTCAAACTGCTTAAAATGGTCAGAGAAGACTTCATAAAAAAGCAGAGCTGCATCTTAAAGGGAAGTCAAGATTTGGACAAGGTGGCAAGCAGAAGAAATGGGAGGGGAGAAGAATAGCGTATGACCATCTCACACTTACAGATCACCTATAGCCACAATGGCTTGGAGATGGGTGGTCTACGTATTACTTGGGAAACAGTGCATGGACACTACAGCAAGACCACTGTTCACATAGGGAATGAACAGAAGCAAATAAAATAAGCTGGAAACAGATCATGCAAAATCTTGCATGCCAGGCTAAGGCATTTAAAACAGTGTTTCTCAAAGGGTGGTCTGTTTATCAATCATATCAAAATATGGAATTATTAAAAATGAAGATCCTTCAGCCCCAGGTCAGACTAACTCCATCTATATATGGTAATATGCATTTTAAACATACCTCTGAGACACTTCTGTTCATACTAAAGTTTGAGAATCTTTGGTTTAAGACTTGATACTCTATATTACATAAGAAAACACTTAAAAACTATTAACACAATATATAAAGTTGTTTGAAGCCATATCAGTCTTCCTGATACAGAACTAGAATTAGTACAAAACTAATTAAACCTGTAACAAGGGAGACCAATTCACAGGTTACTGGCAAAAGACAAATAAGAAAAGACACTCTGCAATACATACAAAAAAAGGTTTAAAAATTGATATATATTAAAAGCTCTTATAAATCAGTAAAATACTCTGTAAGAGAAAAAAATGGGCATTGGACAAACTCACTAAAAATTTAGAAATTCAAATTAAAACACTATTCTTGGCATTTCAAAATGCCAAGATTGGTAAGAGCAAGAAAGAGTATATTGTACAACTTGGTACAAACTTTCAAAAAAAGACATCAATATGTAGCAAGAGCTTTGTACCCTTAAAGAGTTCACACCCTTTAATTTAAAAATGTCCCTTCTCAGGGGCACCTGGTGGCTCAGTTAAGTGTCCAACTTTGGTTCAGGTCATGATCTCACGGTTCATGAGTTCGAGGCCCCTGTCAGGCTCTGTGCTGACAGCTCTAAGCCTAGAGCCTGTTTTTGGATCCCGTGTCTCCGTCTCTCACTGCCCCTCCCCTGTTCCCGCGGTCTCTCTCTCTCAAAAATAAATAAGACATTAAAAAAAAAAAAAAAAGTTTTTTTTAAATGTCCCTTCTTAGAACCTATTTTCAGGAAATAATCAGAGGCAAAGACTCACATAGAAAGATTTTTTTAAGAATAGAATAATGGGGGTCTAGGATCCTCCCAAGGATACCTTCTTTACAGTTTATGGCAATTCTCATTCTTTTCAATAATTTTGTAAAAAATACTGTTGTAAAGTTTTTTTATCTTCAAAAAGACTATCAGATATTAGAATATTCCACATTATGGAGAACAATTACCATTAGACACCTCTGGTGTCAATGTCAAAGAAGACACAGGCCTGCTGTTTAACTGGACTGACGTAGTATATTTATGTAGTTAATAATAAACAAGAACTGTCCACTCAAATCACTTCCTTCCTACATAAGAAACCCATGTATCATTAGTACTATGATGTTAATTTAAGACTTACAGGACATTCTGTATTTATTAATAAAAGGGTACAGATGTTTCTCTACAGTGCATTAATTAGCTCAGGTCATTGCAATCCTGGCACAAACCCTCCCTCTTCCCCATGTAACAGTGTGTGATGAAGAAAGATTAATCTGTGGTGACTACCCACAAGCTCACTGTTCCGCAGAACAAGTCTGTTTTAGCATGGAGAAGGAAAAAAATTACATACTGTTTTTTAAAGTAACCCCAGCTGGCTAATTTAGAAAGCAATCTGGCAAACAGTCTCAATGGAACATCTACAAAACAAGGAGAAAACATAGAACCAACAAAACAAATGAGAAAGGGAAGTTAATGGAAGACAGACTGAAAGAAATGCTACTCACCTAGCCTTTCTTTAATCATTTAGGTACTTTAAAATTCCTTTAATTTTCTGTAAATGTATTACCTCCAAATTTTACAGTAAGAGTATAATTAAACAGGACACATGCTACTGAAAAATTTTTATTGAAGCCTTTCCCTAAATTACTGGTTCTTACAATAACCTTCTAAAAAACCTACACACATTCATTGGCCTTATCTACAAATGTAACCTACAGAACACAGTGTAAGCGACGAGTCCTCTATGTACTTTACCATTCCCAAATAATACATGCTGGTTTTCTCATCTAGTTGAACTCTCCCTACCCCTCATTCTCTCTCACTTGTGGAACCTAAACAAGCATCCCAAAATACATATCTCCTCCTACATACAAGTTAAAGGCACATACTGGACATTCTATCATCACTATTACTTAACTGTGTGTCTCACCACCCCAACTACATTACTGGCAGCTGGGACTCAACTATCTCCCACCACTCCCAGATAGATGTAGATAAATAAGGTTTGCTCACAGCTGTAGTCTCGGCACCTATATAGTGCCTAGCCTGTAATAGGAATTCAATAAACATCAACTGAATATTTGTTGACTTAAATATAAAACAATCTGACAGAATAAAGCTACGTAAGCTAACGAGAAATCATTAAAACTACCAGTGGTAAAATGTTACTGATTCAAGAGTGATTTACCAATCAGATTCTTTAAACTGGTGATGTGGTTTACAATGTCTGTTTTCTTGCGTACTGCTGTGGGACCTCCTCTTCCGTTTGTGACTTCCACTGTAGCTTTCATGTCCCCAGCTTTCTCTGCTATCCCAATCAGGGCAGTGAGTTCTTTTGGAATGACGCATCTGTTAACGGAAATGAAAAGTTGTGGAGGTTATAGATGGCTACGTTTAGTAAATAAAATATTACAAATTATTTAAATAAAACACTCAGCACATGGGGTCATACATGTTCTAAAATCTTTGTAGATGATGTTTCCCAAGGCATGCGACACCATTCCACAGTGTGTCAGATGACTGTAAGTAGCATACAGACCGAGTACTAAATTATGCATAACATTGTGAGACCTTAACAATACGTTCTCTTTCAGTTCTTCTGGATTAATTAGCAGCTTAGTGTTTATCTTCAACTAACCCTTGCTAACTGCCATTGTAAAAACAGTAAAAGGGCCAGGATTCAGACTCAGAACCTCCAGTAGACAACAATATCCAGCTAGAAATTAATAATTTGGGGGCTTTAATTAATTTTTATCTTAAAAAATAAGATTTTAAGTAATCTCTACATCCATTGGGGCCTCGAACTCACAACCCAGAGATCAAGAGTCACACACTCCAACAACTGAGCTAGCTCGGCACCCCTTACTTTCTTTTTATAATCAACGATCTCCTTTTAAGTTATTGATATGATTTCCTTTAAAAATGTTTATTTTTTAAATATTTACTTAGAGACAGAGAGAAAGAATGAGCACAGGAAGGACACAGAGAGAAGGAGAGAGAGAATCCCAAGGAGGCTCCATGCTGTTAATGCAGAGCCCAACTTGGGGCTTGATCTCACCAACCATGAGATAATGACCTGAGCCGATATCAAGAGTGGGCACATAACCCCCCAAAAAATGTTATCTTTAAAATATGAGCTATTTTAGGGGAGCCTGGGTGGCTCAGTAGCTTAAGCCTCCATCTCTTGGTTTTGGCTCAGATCATGATCTCACAATTTGTTAGTTCGAGTCCTGCCTGGAATTCTCCTTCTCTCTCCCTCTCTCTCTGCCCCTCCTGCATGTGCTCTCTCAAAATACAAACTTTAAAAAATTTAAAAAATATATGGGCTATTTTAAAGAGAAATATCACAGGGTGCCTGGGCTGCTCAGTTACTTATGTGCCCAACTCTTGATTTCAACTCGGGTCTGCTCTCAGGATTCCTGGGATGAAGTCCTTGCGTCTATAGCCTGCTTGCGATTCTCTCTCTCCCTGCCCCTTCTCCCCTGGCACATACTCGCTCACAAAATAAACTTAAAAAAGAAGAGAGAGAGAAATAGCGTGCCATACAGCTTTGGCAAAATTCTGTAACACAAACAACTGAAGTCAGAGAAAGATTCAGGTATACTAAATATAGGGGATGACGTTGTCTTACAAGTAAAGAGCCAGTAATGAAGCTTCTTTTTCTCAAAAACTAGAGAGAATTGCTTTTTCTAAATCTCAGGATGACTCCAAGCTTTGGGGAAAAAACTAGGAGGTGAGTGGAACATAGTATTCAGAGACTGAAAAAGCAAAGCTTGTATAAACTCATTTTCTCTATCCAACATGTTTATTTTCAGATCTTGCAATTAGCCTTAAAACGAAAACATATTTGTTGTAGATCTGGGGTAACTGAAAAAACCAACCTACAAGGATGCACATGGTCACAGTGAAATGGGATGATGATACTGACAATTCCCTGATTTTCTGCCTCCATCTACAACCTCTAAAGCATAGGTTCCCTCTAGGCTCAGGATCTGTGTTCTAACAATGTAATCCCTATCTGCTGCTCCCCATCTTAATTCTTCTACAAATAAGCAGTTTTTATCCATGATATCCAAGCTGCTGGGAAAGGGTGAGTTTCACAGCTCAAGGAAAGAGTTAAAAAAAGAAAAAATGGAGCAAATCCAGCTTAGTTAACTGCTTTTAGCTTGCCCAAATGACTCAGTAACAAGAAAACAAATTCAAGTAAAAATTTAAATGATTTCAAACGGATTAAAAAAAGACTCAAAATGAGGCAGCTGTGATTCTCCTGGGAAGTATTCCCTAAGAAAATATTTGTATCATAACTTTTGCTTAAAAAAGGAAATGAATGAGGGTGCATTGGTCAGATAAATAAAAAATGCTAAAACTAGTTAGGATTCTCACTGGAGGGGCACCTGGGTGGCTCAGTTGGTTGAGTGTCTGACTCCTAATTTTGGCTCAGGTCATGATCCCAGGGTTGTGGAATCAAGCCCCAGCCCCGCATGCGCCACACATCCGGTTCTGCGCCGATCGTGGAGCTGTGGGATTGTGGAGCTGTGGAGCCGGTTTAAGATTCTTTCTCTATTCCACCCCCTACCCCCCCACCCCTCTCTCCCGCTTGCACTCATTCTCTTGCTCTCTAAAATTAAAAAATTAAAAAGGATTCTCACTGGAAATTATTAAGTGAGCATTCTGGTTTTATAGTCACTTCAAAATGGGAAACTGAAATGAATGAAACTAAAAATTAACTTGAGGCAAAGGCCATCACAAAAGCCATCTAAAATTGTTATTTCTAGTGGAATTCTTCCAACACTTCCTTCAATTACCCCAACTGTATTTTAACCACATAACTCTTTAAAATAGTGTTTAAGTATTCTTTTTTTTTTTTATTGTTTAAGCATTCTTAAATCACAGCCAGCAAAATTACAACATCTGATGACTGAGGATTATAACTATCCATTATTATGCAATTTTTACAAAACTTGTGTCTGCTTTAGCTTTCTTTTCCTTCTGTCAGTCAGCCACAACCAGCTCACCTCAAACAAGGCAGAATTCTCAAACAACCAAAATTATCAATACTCAAAACATTAAGAATGAGCATCCTGGGAGGGCCGATGATTTATTTCTCTAGTTAAGTTCACTACTTTAAATTTAATTCGTCTGTTAGAAAGCTTTTCTCCCTGCTAACCATGTTCAGAAATATTGTCTCAGGAGGCAAAGAATCCCAGACCCATATTTAACAGATAAAGTTCCTTCACATCCATAAGAAAACCCATCTAGAATTATTACACTACCTTTAATTAAATAATCCTACATGCTAGAATCCCCACATATCTTTCATTAAAAACATCAGACACAATGGATCTGTATGTATATACACGTCTTAGAAATCGGATTCTCTCCCTGCCCTTTCATACCCGTCAATTTTATTCAATGTATATGGCTTAAAAAAAAAAATCGAAACAGGTTAAAGCCACGATTACATAGATGGCTCCAGAAGGACTGCACTTAATGGGCAACGAGCAGCCCGCAGGTAGGTGTGTGTTTATGGAGCAGAATCTTAAAAGGGCAGCTATAAAGCAAGACCAGGTGGGTGACCGGGTCAGCGGGGCAGGCTACTTAGGTAATCCAGGATAACAAGATGCAAAAGTATCAAAACGCAGACCAGTGCAACAATGGTATGTTCCACTTCAGGGGGAATAAGTGTTGCACAAGGGACGAACCTCTCCGTATCTCTACCTTGCACAAGCACGAGCTCGGTTCCACCACCGGGACTCGAGCAGACCGGCGGTTTCTCAGACGCCCGGTACCCACCCTCCCCCACCCCGCCCCAGGGCACCTGGCCAGTGCCTTTGGCGCACTCACAGATAGGGCCAGATGTTTGGACTCTGGAACACCCCCCCCCCCCCCAACAGCATTTGCCTGTAGAGAGGCAAATGCTACAAACGGCAGAGACCAGGCCATCAGGAGAGAACCTGATCTCAGACAACACAAACCCCCAAGGACGGCTCTCGAAGGGTCTTCCCGACAGATCCTCGCCCTCGCCGGCGGCACGAGCCAGGGCCTCTGGAGCCGCGATGCGAGAGGCCGGGGCCCTCAGAGAAGACTCAGCGGCAGAATCGGGGCCTGTCCGCCCCAGGACATTAAATCTACCACGGCACCTGAGCAACTTTAGGTTTTGAAGGCCACCAACCCAGCTGTGCTCCGAAGAAATCCCGGTCGCCAAGGCCCCGAACCGGGCCGTTTCTCCGACACCTGGCTTTGAGACTTAAAAGACTGGAAACGGCCCAGCCCAGCCGACCCAAAACCTTACCTCCGCAAAAGGAAAAGGCCCTCTGGCCGAGAAACGTCGCCAAACCGCCGTCTTCTCTCTCCACCCGCTGCGACAAACACCCCACAAAATGGCGGCAGCGCCGTCTCCTTACAACCCCCCAGGCGGCCTCTAGCGCCACCTACGCCGCGCGAACGCGCCTGCGTGACAGAGGCTCGCGCGCTCCCGCCTCACTGCGTAAGGGGCGGAGCTCCCTGTGCGCCGAAAGGGAAGGGTCCGGCCCTCCACACTGCGGCTGCGCGAGTCAGACAGGGCAGCACCGCCCCCCCTCTCCCCACCCCCCCACCCCCAGGCCTGGTTGGGGGAAGGGGACCCTTGAGGTTGTTTTTGTTGTGGGACAGTCAGGATGAAATCCAGGGGAAATGCGTGTGCCCTGCCCTCACCCGGTGGCACGTGTCTGCTCCTTCAGATGGAGTTAAGTGCGGCACCACTCGGCAGAGCCAGCCGTGGCCCTGTTTCTTGCTCTCCCGCTCAAATGGACAGCACCATGGCCTTTGGGTGGCAGTCCCTTGAGTCCCCTTGGGGACCTCGCCTGTAGAGAGTGCCAGCAAGCAACAGCGAAGACCCCAAACCCACCCTGTGCCAGGCCCGAGCTGGTTCTGGGAGCAGTTCAGTGAACAGGACACGAGTAGTCCAGGCTGTGTGGAGCTTCAGTCTAAAATGGAGTGGGATAAAGAGGACGTCTCAGAAAACAAGCTCAGGGTTGCTTATACTTTTTTTAAGGCCTGTGCTACTAATCAGAAGAACACAACAACAACAAAAAATGAAGTTTCAACTGAGACTCCTTACAGTGTTCTTCCTGTTAGGGTCCTTCCTGAGGAGAGGGTAGCTGGAAATTTCCCTAACAAAGCTCCCATTTTTTTTGTCCCTGTAGGTGTGTTTCATTAAACGGAGGCAGAGTGATGTCTGAGAGCTAGTGAGCATCTATTAAGAGGCTTGCTGATCTCAACTGAGGCATTTTGCAGTCCTAAGAACCCCTAGACAGTTCTCCATGGAGAGTATGTAGAGTGAGAAAAGAGAAGAGAAGCAGTCCCAGCCCTAAGAAACACTTTTAAGGGACAGAGGAAAACAACCGAAGAAGGAATGATCATAAGAGGAGAACCAAGAATATGGTGTCAGAGAAAGGAAGGGGAGAAGGGCTTAAATGAGGGAAAAGCTGGCAGTGCCAAATGCAGGGAAGGGGTCAGGTATCCTTAGTACAAAGTGTGGGGGCACCTGTGTGGCTCAGTCGGTTAAGTGTGTGACTCTTGGTTTGGGCTCAGGTCATGATCTCACAGTTCCTGAGTTCAAGCTCTGCATCGAGGCTCTGCACTGACACAAGGAGCCTGCTTGGGATTCTCTCTCCTCTCTCTGCCCCTGCTAAACTTAAAAAAAAAAAAAAAAAAAAAAACTTAAAAAAAAAAAGTGTCAAGGGGATTCTGTATCCTGACAAGGATTCCCTGGATAAAAGGGAAAGCCAGAAATCAAATTTGGGAGGACAGGGTTGGATGGTTATGGGCATAAACCCGATAGCAGGGGGATGACCTGAACTCTTGTATACTGTTAAGTGAAAGGAAGTCACTGTAATTTAGTGATCTGACATCCTTACAAACTTGCACCACCTACTTTGGATAAAATGAATTGTGGAAATTGTGCTACACTTTAAGAAGCGAAGAAGTGAAGTTGAAAAGATAATTGGAAAATTGGAAGTGAAAATTCTTTATGCTATGGAATGAAACAGTATTATTCTCATGTGGAATAGCCAAAATTTCTGTATCTACAAATTTAAATTGTGCCCATCCTACCAGGTCCATCTCTAAGATGCTGTCCCTGACTATATCAGTTCCCAACCATTACACTGCTCTTAACACCTCCAGTTAGAGATGAGGTCTTGAAACGGGTGGCCAAGGCATACTGTTGCGCCTGGAGCCACCAAGATACGTCAACCAATTGTGCCCAATAAGTGAAATGTACTGGTTCTGCAATGGATTACACGTACTTTCAGGGACGTCAGATGGAATGTTGAACCAAGTGGATTGGGCTCTCTTGCAAGGTAAAGTGAGGCTCAGCTTGCTGAATATATAGAGGTATAAACTGAAGCTGGCACCAAAGAAAAGTTGCATTTTTCTTTTTGCTGCAGTATAAGAGATCTTTGTCTCAAGCGGTTATAAGAGAATGTGGTCAGGACAGGACACAGTTCTGCTCAAACAAGCAATGCAACATGAAAAGGCAGCCAAGTGTAAAGGCCACCTACAGAGGTATTTATAGCCATCACAGAATAGTGTCACCCAATAGCAGGGTCTGCTTTGCAGTTGCCGCTATTGTGTTTTAGTGGCATTTTTAGTATTCAAACTTAAGTGTGCCACACCAAGGGGACCAATACTTGAAATTGTGTAGTGATCAGATGGAGGTTGAGAACATCCTACGACTCGTGTCTCTATTACATGTAACAGCACTGGCTGTTGCTCTCTCTGCCTTACGTGCTTTGAGAGCATGTTGCTCTCTCTGGCTTACATGCTTTGACTGGAGACAAGGCCCTCACTTACATTGTCTTTGGTATCTCAGTGCCCCAAACCCAGGACCTATTGTAGGTTATTTATTTTGGCTATTTTGCTCAGTTGCTTTAAGTTGGATTAAATAAAAGCTAGGAAGTTACTCCCAGAATCCCTGTGCCGGTTAGTGTAACAATCTTACATGGCACCTCAACCCTTTCTATCAAGTAAGTTACTATTAAGTCAGTTACCTGGAAAATGAACACCTTTGCTCAGAAGATTTAATGAAGAAGTCTATCTAAATTTCTTTTAAAATTTTTTTAAAGTTTATTTATTTTTGAGAGAGAGAGTGTGTGAGTGGGTGAGAGGCAGAGAGGGAGACACAGAATCTGAAGCAGGCTCCAGGCTCTGAGCTGTCAGCACAGAGCCCAATGCGGGGCTTGAACTCATGAACTGTGAGATCATGACCCCAGTGGAGTCAGGTGCTTAACCCACTGAGCCACCCAGGTGCCCCAGTCTATCTAAATTTCTGAGAATCCACTCCCAGCAGTGAAAAACTGCCTAATCTAGTAGCTTCATTTCTACTGAAGAACACATATGTCCAAAAAAAAAAAAAAAAAACCCTAAATTAAACCATATTTAAAGAAAATCTTAGTTCTGAAGAACAACCAGAGGAATATTCTTATCATGGAGCTAGCACAGATATCCTACAGGCTTATCTTCAGACATAGAAAACAGTCATCTGTGAAAGCAGAGTTCCAGAGAAAAAGCCTAAATTGTCCAGAAAATTATTAATTTTTTAAGATTTTAAAATTATTTTTTAGTATTTATTTATTTTGAGAAGGAGGAGGAGCAGGGAGAGAGAGACAGAGAATTACAAGCAGTCTCCATGCTGTCAGCGCAGAGCCTGACGAGGGGCTTGAACCCACAAATTGATCTGAGCCAAAATCAAAGGTCAGATGCTTAACTGATGGAGCCACCCAACTGCCCCAGATTTATTGCTTTCTTTATTTGTTTGTTTATTTTTATTTATTCTAATTTTTTAAATGTTTATTATTTTGAGAGAGAGAGAGAGAACATGAGTGGAGGAGGGGCAGAGAGAGAGGGAGACACAGAATCTAAAGCAGGCTTCAGGCTCCGAGAGCTGTCAGCACAGAGCCTGATGTGGGGCTCAAACCCACAAATAGTGAGATCATGACCTGAGGCGAAGTCTGACACTCAACCGACTGAGCCACACAGGCGCCCCTGTTTATTTATTTTTAATGTTTATTTTTTATTTTTTGAGAAAGAGACCACTAGCGGATGAGGGGCAGAGAGAGGAGCACAGAGGATCTGAAGCAGGCTTGGCGCTGACAACGGAGAGCCCAATGATGTGGGGCTCAAGCCCACAAACTGTGAGATAATGACCTCAGCCGAAGTTGGAGGCTCAACAGACTGAGCCACCCAGGCACCCCAGATGTCTTTAATTTTAAGTAATCTCTACATCCATCATGGGGCTCAAACTCACAACCCCAAGATCGAGAGTTAACATGCTCCACTGACTGAGCCAGCCAGGCACCCCATCCAGTAAATTAATTTTTAACAAAAACTTATCATCTATATAGAGGAAACTTTACAAAGGTGTAAACAAACCTTTACGGGTTTATAACCTTTGTTGTAAGTTGCCTATTACTGGGAATTACCAATCTGTATTCAATTAGATTTTTCATTTGTTTTTAGCAATCAATTAAATATCCATTCTGTGCTAACCACTGTATATTCATGATCTTCTCATTTAATAATCTAAACAATCCTGTAAAGTAATCTTTGGTTACTTGCTCTAGGTCACAGTCATCAAGTACCAGAACCAAGGTTCGGTCTTAGGCCTTACTTGCTCCAAGGTGCTTGCGTGTAACCATTCTACTGACTGCTTTACCTCATACAGCAAAGTTTCATAGCAACTTACTTTGCTTAGGAATCATGGAAAACAGGCTGAGTCCATCTTTCAGCAACCCTGAAGGAGTTTGTCTTAAACAACAACAACAACAACCCACTCTCCAAGGTGATGTATCATCTATGGCTCCTCATGATGAAACAATGGGACAGCTTATCTCCAGCACGTCAGGGTCATCAAAGATCCCAGTGGCTTCATTCGCTGTTCAACAGCAAGTCCCAAAGGACTCCCATTCATTCCACACTGCCCAAGATGAATAACATCCCAGGTTCCTCCAGTGTTTCCTGACACTGGTTGTGAGGAGAGTAGCACAACACAGGGTTCTTATATAGGCTCGGTCCCACCAAACAGTGCTAGAAGAGTTCCCTGATGCACAAAGCACTTTGCAGTGTGTAAGTGTGTATATGAGCAGGGGAGTAAAAGGGTCCTGGAAGTGATTTAATTGAGAGGTTCTGGAGGGTATAGGATAGGCTGGTCTTTCCACTCTCCCTGTGAATTTCCACTACCTCCAACGAAAAGGTTAGTAAATTAGTTTTTCAACCCCCCCCCTTACCAACAGTCTGAACTATTAGACATCCAGTGAAACTTTTGAAGGGAACATATATTTATCTAAATCCTTAATTTCTTGTGAACACTGTAGAACCCTACATAAAAGCATGAAAATATGTAATATATATTTGTATTCATATCTTCTGGGATTACCCTTTCTTTAATGGATCATTGTCAACTTCCTATTTCATGGACTTAGGCTACATAGGTGCTGAGCATACAGGACAAAGTATCTGCCCTTGTAAAGCTTAGATTCCAGTGGGTGAGAGAGAAAGAAAATAGAATAAAACACTTCAACTTTTTATATATGCTATGAAGGAAACAAGCTGGGGACTGAAACAATAACCGAGGAGGGTGGTCTTTAGGTAGGATGATAAGAGAAGGACTCTTGGCAGATATGACAAGCAGGGCTAAAGGGAAAGGAGGTGACCGTGTGAAGAATGGAACAAAAGTCCACTGAAAGTCTCATTTAACCCCATGAGGAAACATGTGTGAGGATATTCTTTGACATTTTGTGATAGGAAGAAAAATTGTAATGTAGATAGATGTTCATCACTAGGGGAGTAGATAAGTAAAATGCGTATATGGTCCATCCTTGAACAACACAGGGGTTAGGGGCGCCGACCTCTGCTGCACATTTGAAAATCTGCATGTAACTTTTGACTCCCCAAAACTCAACTGCTAAGAGCCTACTGTTGACCAGATGCATTACCAACATAACAGAAACAATTAACATATTATATATATATATATTATATACTGTATTCTTACAATAAAATAAGCTAGAGAAAAAATGTTAAGAAAATCATAAGGAAAATACATGTATAGTACTAGACTGTATTTATTGAAAGAAAATCCACGTATAGACAGACACACATAAGTTCAGACTGGTGTTTTCAAGAGTCAACTGTAGACTACACATCAGTTAAAAGCAATGAACTAAATTGACATATAGCAATACACACCTGATAACGTTAAGTGAAAGAGAAAATGTGATTTATAACAAAATGTCATTTTTGTCGTTTTTAAAAAACCACAACTATGGTACATGTTTTTTGTTTTTTGGTTTTTTTGGTACATATTTTTAAGGATATGTATATATTTAAATAAGTGACTTATTTGGTCACTTGAGGTAGACTGAAAAGACAATTTTTTTTTTTAAAGCTTATTTATTTTGAGACAGGGAGAGAGAGAGAGCAAGCGCTAACATGAGCAGGGGAGGGGCAGAGAGAGAGGGAGAGAGAGGAGAATCCCAAGTAGGCCCCCTGCTCAGCGCAGAGTCCAGCACCAGGCTTGATCTCAAGAACCGTGAGACCATGACCTGAGCCAAAGTCAGATGCTTAGCCAACTGAGCCACCCAGGTGCCCCAAGTGAGTCTTATTTTCAACACACTCTTTCCTGTGGCTGTAGGAGAACCCTGACTCTACAGTATGCCTTAAGTTGACAGTTGGCTGACCTTGCCGTTCCTTCTTCAAGACTTTTTAAACAGTTATCCAGGGGTGCCTGGGTGGCTCAGTTGGTTAAGCATCCAACTTTAGCCCCAGTCCTGATCTCACGGTTTGTGAGTTTGAGTCCTGCACTGGGATCTTCGCTGACAGAGCCTGCTTGGGATTCTCTCTCTCTCTCCCAATCTGTCTCTGCCCCTCCCCCTTCAAAATAAATAAGTGAGCTTTAAAAATAAAAAATCAAAGCAGACACATCATCCCATTCAAATCAGGAATTTTGCAGGACTGTCCCAGGAAATATTTCAGAAGCAGCATTAACAGTGTCTTGGAGCCACAGGGCTGGGTATTTGTTCCCAGCTCTGAGACGTGCAGCTGGTCCAGGCAGGTACCACCCTGCACCACCAAATGAGTATAGTAACACCTTCCATGACACACACCTGAATGAGTTTAATGTATGTGAAGTTCAGAGAAACATGCAGGGATCATATTTAATGGCTGTAAAAATGATTATGAAGTGAAGTGAAAGACAACCCAGCCATCCTCCTAAAAACACACAGGGGTGTGATTGTCTTTTGACTTCAGAATCTCAGCTGCAGGTCAGAATTCTGGACCCCACTCAGAATAAAACTCGAGTCTTGGTGACCATCCACCTCATGCTACCCAATCCTTCAGATTTATGGCATTCATCTCAGGATGGTGTCTCAGAAGGCAGGCAAGGGGGCTTTACAGGGAGTGGTAACTTCTCCAGTCAACTTAGGCTCAGTGTCTGTTGGCTCAGGAGGAATCCTTAAAAAAAAAAAAAAAAATCACAGTCCTGGAGTGCCTGGCTGGCTCAGTCAGTTGTGTATCTGACTCTTGATTTCAGCTCAGGTCATGATGCCAGGGTTGTGGGATTGAGCCCTGAGTTGGGCTCCATGCTGGGTGTAGAGCCTGCTTCAGATTCTCTCCCTCTCTCTCTCTCTCTCTCTCTCTCTCTGCCTCTCTCCCCTGCTCTCCCACACACACTCTCTCTCTTTCTCTAAAATTAAAAACAACAACAACAAACAAAACAAAAACACATCACAGTCTCTTCATTTCCACAGACAGATTTCAGACCTCCATTTCCGGATGCCATATGCCCAGGGAATCCCCTAATGGGACACTGCTTCCCACTCCAGGCCTGTCCTATACACCCCACCCTGATTGCCTATGGGACCACGTTAGACAAAAACCTGACCATGTCACCCTGCCCCCCCAGCACCCCCAGGCTAATAAAAACCAGGTTTCCCTCTCCAGGTCAGTGCCCTTGTTATACAGCAGGCAAATAAATACAAGCTTCAGGACACCTTTCACCTCCGTGCCCAGTGGGACCCCACGCAGGGCACTCACACCCAGCGTCACCCTCAACATAACCCCTGTTCAGGGCCTCTGCCTTTGTGTAAATGGTGGCTGCTTCCAGGCTGTTTCCAAAGCGGAAATGCAAAAACAGTTCCTAGATTCTTTTTATCACCATAACAACAGCTCTTCCGAAGCAGAAATTATTGATGTCCTATCTTCTAAATATATGTATGTGCCATTAACTGTCTTGTTTTCTCTCACGTGGGCATTAAAATAGTCCAGGCACTAAGGGGATTTCCATGGACAAGAGACTGAAGGGGGATCCAGCTTATATTTCCCTCAGTGTGCAGCTAGTGTGTTCTGTGGCTTTTCAGGAAATGCTTCACTCCGTGTCCACTTGACAGCTTCAGGTCAGGCTGAATTTCCTCCCGATATCTAGGCTCCAGCTACACTTAATTTCTCTGTTATTCTATCCTTGACTTAACACTGTGTACAGATTTTTGAAGTAAGTTTATTTATTTTGAGAGAGAGAGAGGGAGAGAGGCAGAGAGAAAGCAAGAGAGAGAAAAATCCCAGGCTCTGCCCTGTGAGCGCAGAGCGTGACTCGGGGCTCGAACTCATGAATTACGAGATCGTGACCTGAGCCAAAATCAAGAGTCAGAGGCTCAACTGACTCAGCTGCCCAGGCGCCCCAACTCTGTGCAGTCTAATGCAACTTCCTGGTCAAGTCTAGCTCCGCCGCTAATCTATAAACTCAGCAAAATCGTGGATCGTGCCTGCAAGTGAATTCAGCTGCAAAACAGCTTCCCAGACTTGATTCTGCAGTGGAACCAGCTGGAAGGCATTTCAAAGGTCAATCCCTGTGGCTAGAGTTTAATCATCCTGGGCTGAGTCCGGGCGCGGCGTTTGTGGAGAGCTGTCTGGGAGATTGTCTTGGCGCCACCTGGCCTGAGATATGCTGCCCCCTGGAGGAACATGGCGCACTCGGCCATGAGCTGCACCTGAGAGCAGGGCGTCTGTGGGTCTTCCCCACATCCGGGGTCTCCAGCGGGGCAGAGACTTCTGTAAGTTTTCAGGTGGTTTTAATGCACAATCCGGGCAGAGAAGCTCCTCTTTAAAGAGTCGGAGCTCTTGCTTTTTCTTGGAGGAAGGGATGGACGCTCTCAGAACCTCTTTGGGGCAGAAGACTCGGGCTTGATCTAGGAAAGCCTTCCTGAGACTTCAGACTTATTCCAGAGGGGCATGTGGATTTCAAGGAAATTATGTCGCCCCTTTTAGGACTGCTGGTCTTCCTACGAATGTGGAAACTCAGAACTTAGATACTGAGTTCTAAGCCTTTGGGGAAAATCTTCTAATTTAGGGGAAACTGTTTCCAGATTTTACCGTTTAAAAAAATGATGTTTTTAGGGTGAATTCTTGAAGCAAGCAGGCCACCTTCTTGTTGGGACAGAATATGGGAAGATAAGGTAGTTAAGCTAAGAAAGTGAGGCGAGTGTAAGGAAATGGTGTTTCTGTGTCATAGGACACCTCACAGAATGGTTCAGTTGGTGGAGGGTCTGACTTTTGATTTTGGCTCAGGTCATGATCTCACCATTTGTGGGATAGAACCGAGTCAGGCTCTGTGCTAACAGTGCAGAGCCTGCTTAGGATTCTCTCTCCCTCTCTCTGCCCCTCCTCTTCTCATTCTCTCTCTCTCTCTCTCTCTCTCTCTCTGAAAAATAAACATTGAGGGGCGCCTGGGTAGCTCAGTCGATTAAGCGTCCCATTTAGGCTCAGGTCATGATTTTGCGGTTCTTGAGTTCGAGCCCTGCGTCGGGCTCTGTGCTGACAGCTCGGAGCCTGGAGCCTGCTTCAGATTCTGTGTCTCCCTCTCTCTCTGCCTCTCCCCACTAGTGCTCTGTCTCCCAAAAATAAACATTGGAAAAAAAAATTTAAAAGATAAACCTTGGAAAAAAATCATCAGGAGATAAGGGAACTTGGGCAAATAAGAAAAACATGGGAGAGAATCTATGGCAATTCCTACCTAAAGGTATCCTGAGAGGCTGAAGTAGGTAAGAGGGAAACCAGAGGTGTGTTGATCACAGGGACAAACACATGTTGCAATACCGACTGGGTGGGGAACCAAGGCTTTCCAGGCTGAGAATAGTTGGGAGGAGGGGAGAGGGAGCGAGCAGAGAGAGACGATAGAGAACAGATTTCAGGAGGGCACCATGTCTCTGAGAAATCTGCCTTAATGGAGAGGCCATGTCGACTTTGAGGCCAGGACCGTGTCCCTCAAATCCACTTTTGGGTCCACCAGTTACTGAGGAGCAAACGGAGGGAGAAGCAGAGGCTATGACAGAAAGATAAGGACTCTTCCTGCTGTGCGGAGGGAACGTATGGGCTGGCCTGGTTCAGAATTCTCTGCTCAGCTCAGGGCACAATGGACCAGGCTGACCTTGAAGTCACTCCTTTAACCACTAGGACCTACAAAATCGAGAAAACCAGGAGAAGCTTGGTTTCCATTAACACTTTCCATTAACAGTCCGGGATTCTCTGCGGGGCCTCCCCCTAAACACAGGGCAAAGATTCCCACCCTGACCCCTGACTTTTCCCCTTAAAGGTCAACAGGAGTCTTGTAAAGGGAAGTGCATCTCATTATGATCTAGAGGTGATTTTTCTATCTTTAAGGAAAGGCGGGGGGAGGGGGGCTTGCAAGCTGATAGAAAATCACCAGTTAAGTTTTTTTGTCAATACCAACATGAAATGCAATTTAGAAAAACTCTCACAGCCCAAATTTGGGAGTTCTAGGGAATCTGGAAGGAATAGAGGGATGTGGGTAAAAGTGGGGTTTCAGCAGATAAGTAGTGATAGCTGTGTGCCTGGGTGGAAACGGTTGTCAACAAAGATGTTGGAGAGAAAAAGCCAGAAACCATGGGTGGGCGTGGGATCCAGCCGTGTGTCTGCCGAGGTCTAGGCTGGAATGAGAAGGGCTGTATCTGAAGCTAACAGTGGGTCATGGAAGGGTATTAGTAACCATTAGGCAGAACATCAAGGTGTCAGGAAACACAAGTCAAGAGCAGAGAGAAGGGAGGCGTGCAGAGAGAGAGTTTGACTCTATTACCCAAACCACGAGAAGAGCAGTGGATGGAAGAGGGAATAAGGGGAGAGTGGAGGGCAGAGGGGTTGTTGCCATGGTGGTGGAGGGGACCCAGAGGCCCTTGGGCAGAACTTGCCTCCACCCACAGTGGGAAGCCCTGGTTTTCCATGGAAGTACGGAGCCCCAGCATTCCCACTGGCTCTGTGATCTTGGGTGCATCCTGCATTCTCTGGGAATCCTGGTGTCCTCCATTGAGAAGGGAGGGGAGGGGAGGGAACTTAAGTCTTGCCTGCGATTGAGGCAGGCTCATCCAGAGTTCAGCCCTTGTGACTCACTGAAAGACTAGGACATTGATAACACCTGCCATAAATCCCTTTGCACCTAAACTAGCATCTCCTTGGATACCTGGGAGAGGTTGTGCCTGGCCTCGACTAGGGCAGTGGTTATAAAGGATTCTGGGCCTTAGACCCTCAACTGCAAACTAAGTTGACTCTTCTTCAAAAATGCACACCGCTGATTCCTGGAAAAAAAAAATTTTTTTAACCTGAGAGTTTACAGATCCCAAGACCTCCAGAAGCTGAGCTCCCTCCCTGCTCCTTGGCTCTTCCTGCTTTTTTTGGGTCTCTCCAAGCCCTGGTCATGTGGCCAAGGTAGAGGATCCTCCAGCTAATTTCACATTTTACTTAAATTCCATTGGGCTTCAGGAAGAGGAGGAGTCCTGATCTCCCTCCTCTCTCAAATGGACCTGGGCACCAGGTTAAATGTAAGGTTCAGTATCTGAGTCAGAAGTGGTCTAGGACTGCTTCTAGGTCCTGCCTCAAGCTAGAAAACTAGCGTGGCTTATCAAAGTCCTTGGTCAAGTCTAGCTTTTCCATTAGTCTCTAAGCTCAGGGAAAGCATGCTGAGGCCCACAACTTTGTGTTTGTGAAGCTGTCCAGCTTATTCAAACATACAGCCTGGATGGTAGCCCTACTCCCTCAGGAACATGGTGCACTTGACCATGAGCTACACCTGAGAGCAGGGCCGCCTAGGCGCTTTCCCACCTCCCCGTGCTCCAGGGAGGTGGAGACTTGGGAAGTGAGTCACACCTTGGCTGCATATTAGAACTACCCAGAAGGGGGCGCCTGGGTGACTCAGTGGGTTGAGCGGCTGACTTCAGCTTAGGTCATGATCTCACAGCTTGTGAGCTCCGCATGGGGCTCTCTATTGTCAGCGCAGAGCCCGCTTCAGATCTTCTGTCTCCCTCTCTCTTTCTCTCTCTCTCAAAAATAAATAAACATTAAAAAAAAAAAGGGTGGGGGTGCATGGGTGGCTCAGTCAGTTAGGCATCCAGCTTTCAGCTCAGGTCATGATCTTGTGGTTCATGGGTTCAAGCCCCGTGTTAGGCTCTCTGCTGTCAGTGTGGAGGCCGCTTTGGATCCTCTGTCTCCCTCTATCTCTGCCCCTCCTCTGCTTGTGCACACGCGTGCTCTCTCTCTCTCAAAAAAAAATGTATATATACATATATATGTGTATATATATACACACACATATATATTAAAAAAAATAACTACCCAGAAAGGCATTCACAACAGGGTGAGAGTCCTTTCTCCAGAGATTCTCACGTAATGATCCTGGTGGGGCCCGGACCTCAGGAGTTCAGAAGGTTCCAGGTGGTTCCGATGCACAGGCAGGGCAGAGAACCTCAGTGTGAAGAGGGTTCGAATGGCCAGGTTTGGTTTTTTATTTCTTGGGGAACTTGAGAGATTGATGAAAACCCCTGCAGCTTGGAGCAGAGGACCAGAGCCTGACCTAGAACCTCTCCTTGAGATTGACTCTGGAGGGGTGTGTGGATTTGAGAATCTGTTTTTCAAATGTCTTTAGGGCTGTCTGTCTTCTAGAGGACATGTTGTTCAGCTTCAAAGCTTAGAGAAAAGTCCTCAATGTAAGGGCAATGGTTTCTATATTTCAATGTAAACCAGGCTTATCAGTGAAATATTACTTCAAATAAAAATACTTTCTGGGTAAATTTGAAGTTTTTCAGCTGAATGTAAGAGATAGGGGGCACTGTGTTTATATCTTATAGGCAAAAGTATTTGAAGTGAATGAACATATTGGGTTTTCCTGGAGGAAGGTCTTCACAGGCCAGAATTGTGGGTGTCTGGGTAAGCCCTCACCCTCACTTCTGGGTGAGTCAGAAGTGTTTTTTTTTTTTAATTTTTTTTTCAACGTTTATTTATTTTTGGGACAGAGAGAGACAGAGCATGAACGGGGGAGGGGCAGAGAGAGAGGGAGACACAGAATCGGAAGCAGGCTCCAGGCTCTGAGCCATCAGCCCAGAGCCCCACGCGGGGCTCGAACTCACAGACCGCGAGATCGTGACCTGGCTGAAGTCAGACGCTTAACCAACTGCGCCACCCAGGCGCGCCCCCCCCCCCCCCTTTTTTTTTTTTTGAGTCAGAAGTGTTTACAGAGGAAGAGCCTCTCCTCTGAGTTCAGAGACTATGAAGGAAGAGACTGGAGCAGAGAATAAACTAAAGAGATGTTAGAGGCCATTTTAACCCAAGTGTGTGACAAGAGGCTGACAAGTCACTAAGATGAAGACTAGGGCTGGGGACAGAGGGCTCAGACACAGACAGGAACCACCTCTATGGTGAGAAGAGCCCCACCTCCACTCCCACTAGAGGAGCCTTGCCTCCCCCACTATAGACCCTCTAGCCTTTTGGTGTCTCTGGTTCCCCCTGGTGGTCATTAGCACCTCCTGCAGGTCTCAGAGGGAAGAGTGGGGACCAGATGGCCCTGACAGTTGGGTCCTCTAGATCTGACCCTGGGTTAGAGCATCATCACCTTCAGTCCTGTCTCCTTGGATGCTTCCTGAAATCTGAGGGTAGCATATTGTCTCTGGAGGCCTCTGGGTGCCTGGGTTGGGGTGTATCCAGCCTACAGCCACATTAAAAGACACCCTTTGTCAGCTAAGAGGGGAACATGGGCCCTAGTGGGCCTGGGGGTGTTGCTGCCTTTCTGTGCCTTGAAGGAGAGTCTTTAGAAGGTGACTACCTAGAACCCAGGCCCAATCGGATTCAGGCACGAAGGCCTCCATGTGCATGAGATGCCCCAGGAGGGAGAGGGGGCTCCAAGACAGGATGTCTGTGCCCACACCTGTCTCTGACTAGTCTATGGGTGGATTGCCCACACCCTCATGCCCTGTAGGAGTCCTTTTACCTAGGCTTTGGCACACAAGACAGAGGGTCTGCTCCCCCATGTTTATTTTTAGAAATGTGGCTACTCACGGATGCCCTTTAGTGACCAGTTACCCATCTGGGTTCTTTTAAAGCTTCCATTCTCCCCATGAAATGCAATATTAATCAAAGGACATCATAATTATTTTGACTAATCTTCTTAGTAATAGGAGAGCGATGAATTGTATGTAATAACACAGTTTTTCAAGACCAAGACTAGACTAAGCTGGGATCTATACTGGGAGAAAATTCATACACTTTTAAGAAATGTGGAGAAAAATATGACTGAGTGACCCCATATATGTGTATACATATACTACACAGAAAATACTCCCCCCAAGTCTGACTATGAAGAAACTTCAGCTTAATTTTAGTAGGGTGAGATCCGGTACTGGTCAATGAATAGACAATGCTAGAAATTGCTAAAGGCAGGATTGAATGCCTATCCTCTCTGAATGTACAGGTTTTCTCATGTTGGTCATTGGGCCTCTGGGCACTAAGAATGAACAAAATAGCAGGGAGGGAGGGATGGCAGATTCCAGGCACCTAGAAGCTAAGCTCCCACCCAGCACCTTGACCTCTATTTTTCTCTATATTTTTTCTCTATATTTTCTGGGTCTCATCCAAGCCAATGTCCCAAGGATGAAAGAGAGGAGGACCATCTTCAATGTCCCATTTTATTTCATGACACTGGGTTTTGGCAAGAGAAGGAGTTAAGAGTGTTTGGAACCATGGTAGTCCACTGTCTAAAGTGCAAAAGGGATCACATTCAGATTATCTAAGTTCAAGACCTGGTTCAGAGTCTGCAGAGGTTCAATCCTGCTGGGACCTGAGGTACTCCAGAAGAAGTACAGGAAATGATCACAGAGATAGACCAGACAGGACCCAAGATTCCCAGAACCCATCCTAGTACTTGGGTGTCCTCAATATGGTTCACTTGTGGGGGGACGCAGGGCTTGACTCTGGGGAACATGGATGGGCTAGGCATGGAGCTGGTTCTGGGAAGTGGGGGGTGGTGGTGTTCAGAGGCAGGGAAAAGCCAAGTGGAACACACCCCTTCAGTGTTGGTGGCCCAGACCTTCTCCTTGGGTGACTGTCTCTGGACTTGCCTTCCACGGGGGCCGTGACCACTCTAAATAAGGTAGAGGCCTGTCTCCTAATTCTCTACTATGCTAGGGTACAGTGTGATGGACTGAGTCAGCCCATGTTGGTCTGTACCTTTAAGTGATTAAGGGCCACAAAGTAGAACATAGAAGAACCCTACCTGAGGAGATTGGTTCCTCCCAGTTCTGGCCCAGGGTCTGTTGCATGGTTTCTCCACAAGGACGGGCCGGGGTTCATTTCTTGGCCTCCTATATAGTCCAGTATAAGTTCTGCAAACACATCAGCATTTGGGAACATTGTCGCCAGCTCTTCTCTATGGCCCTGGACTTGGGCACAAAAGAATCGTCTTTGTCAGGATGGGATTCTTCTTCCTTGACTCAAGAGGAAACTCCCTTCCAAGGATTCCCCATTCTTGTAGAAAACCAGATTTCCTGGTCTCTCCAAGGACTGGCCTGTAAGGGACAGAGAAATGTGGGTGCACCTTGGCATGATTCACTCTGTACGTCTGAGCGGTTTTCAGGGATTCACCTACACTGATGGGGCCCCCAGATACCTTTATGTCTGCTGGTGGGAGATACTAAATCCTTAAATGCGAAGGCCAGGAACCAGCGTCATTGGCAGAAGTAACGTCTGATCCTTGTACCGAGGCAGGTTTTGGGAAGCATCTGTGGGTCTAGATGTTATCCAAGTTCAATAATGAATAATAATATTCATTGAATAATAATTGAAATCTGAAAACTACCAGAATGAGAGGATTTTAACTAAGCATTTCCTGGACTGGGAGGGCTCTTTCTCTATTTTGGGGAATGTGATTTGTCTTCAGAAGGGGACTTGCTCACCTTCCAGGCCTCTGAACAATGATCAAGTTCCAGGTACATGGAGTCCTAGGCCTGTCATCCACGGAGCTGCTCTGTGGGCCGGGAGGGGAACTTAAAAAGCTGATAAGCCTCCTGCTAGCTTTCCAAAGAGCAAGAGTGCTTTCACTAGGACTTGTGAGTCATCTCTGTGAAATGCAATCATGGAGGAAGGTGGATCTCCTAACTCCCAGTCTCTCTAGGAAAGTAGGAAGCAACTTCAGAAGGCGAGTGTCTCTAAGTTCCAAATCTACCTCTTGCAATACAATACTAGATTTTTCCTTTGGGTAAAGACAACCAGGAAACAAGTAGCAACCCAATGACCAGGTGAATTTAAGGTGAACTATGTGTGACAAATGGTGCCCTCAAGTCTTCTTGAGGACTCGTTGTAGTTTATCTGGAATATATAATTCTCTGCGATGTCACTGCCTGGCTGTATGAAAGGGTGAGTTTCGTTCTGTCTCTGTGAGCTTGTTAGCAGATGGTCTGTGATGGGTACCACAATCTGGCTTAATGCTTACTCAATTTTTAAAAACTTGGGGCACCTGGGTGGCTCAGACAGTTAAGCATCCGACTTTGGCTCAGGTCAGATCTTGCGGGTTGTGAGTTCAGGCCCCGCGTCGGGCTCTGTGCTGACAGCTCAAAGCCTAGAGCCTGCTTCAGATTCTGTGTCTCCCTCTCTCTCTCTCTGCCCCTCCCCACTTGTGCTCTGTCTCTCTCTGTTTCTCAAAAATGAATAAATGTAAAAAAAATTTTAAAAACTTGTTTCAGGGCGCTTGGGTGGCTCAGTTGGTTGAGCGTCTAATTCTTGATTTCGATGTTAATCCCAGGGTCGTGGGATCAAGCCCTGCATGGGGCTCTGTGCTGAGTGTAGAACCTCTTTAAGATTTTCTTTCTCTCTCCCCTTCTTCCCTGCTCGCGCACATGCATTTTCTCTCTAAAAAATGAAAAAAATAAAAAACTTGTTGAATTTCTACCTTATGTGGAGAGATTGTCTGATTGACAGACCTTGTTTTTAGCTGTATTTCCCAACCCGGGAAGTGAATAGCTGACCTAGAGGGAGCCCAAGACCTTAGTGGCAGAAACCTTCCCCTTTGTGCAGTAGCCGAGGCCCAGTGCCCCCAGGAAAGGAGGCTGCACCTGCAGGGGAGTCTCCACTGGAGTGGGGTCCCTGGAATGCTGCCTGGAGCAGTCCCGTCTCCTTCTTTCTTGGTTGTTCACCTCTTCCTGCTGCTCCACAGCAGGCCTGTGGGGCCATCCATGTGGTCCCCTTGATTCTTGTGATAACAAGATCCCCCTATTTCTGTTGCTTGTAACTAAAATACTACTGGCAAGGGGTGCCTGGGTGGTTCAGTCGGTTAAGTGGCCAACTTGGGTTCCAGTCATGATCTTCCGGTTTGTGAGTTCGAGCCCCATGTCGGGCTCTGGACTGACAGCTTGGAGCCTGGAGCCCGCTTCAGATTCTGTGTCTCCCCCTCCTCTCTCTGCTCCTCTCCTGCTCACACCCTGTCTTTCTCTCTCAAAAATAAATAAAATACCACTGGCAAGTGTAAGGGACATCTACTTGGTTTTGATACTTTGTTTGTTTTTTGAGGACTGTATTTACTGGATTTGTGGAAGGGAGAACAAGTCATTATTTAGAACCATGATCTTCATTTTCTTTCAAATGGACTTGGGGACCAAAGCCCAAACCGTGTGATGGCTCTGTATCTGGTTCGCAGTTCTGGGCTTCAACCACTGCTGCCGGGAAGAGAGGCCCGACTGGAGAGATGCAGGAAACAAGTGTGGAGGTGACCACAGAGGACTCAGTCCAGAGCACCCATCCTGGGCCTGAGTGTCCTCAGTGTAGCTCTTTAGTGGGAGGGCCCATCACAGCCCCTGGGGGGAGCATGGATGCACCAATCTTAGAGCTGGCACTTGGGAAGAGGGAGGTCCAGGCAACTGAGAAGGGAAAACAGAGGGGATAGAGGTGGCACATGGTGATGCCTTAGGTTATCACAGACCCTCTATCCATATCACTGCTTTGATCTTGTCTTAACATGACAGGCCAGGACATGGCCAGGAACAAAGACCCTTAGAGCCACTGTGTAGCAGGTGCATGTGGTAGGGAGCAAGTAGCGAAGAGAGGCCAGGAGAGAAGATGTGGTTGTCTCCAGGAGAGGGCAGCTCAGACAGGAAGCTGTTTGCCTTTCTGTACAGGGGACAGATGGCAGAGCCTGCCTCCAGATTCCTAGCTCAGGGCTGGGCTTGCTAAGTAAAGCCCCTTCCTTTAGGGCTGTTTTCTCAGTCTCGGCACTACTGATATTTGGGCCAGACACCTCTTTGCTGGGGAGGGCTGTTTAGTCCATGTTAGAATGTTTACCAGCATCCTACATCTCTCCAGTAGGTCCCCCTCAGCTGTGACAAGCAAATACATCTCTGGACATTGCTAAGTGTTTCCTGGGGTACAAAATACCCCAGTCAAGAACGACTGCTTTGGGGCTACCTAGAAGGATGCTTTCTGGATGTGTCTGAGGAGAGGTGGCAGCTCCCTGTTGCCTTTGGCTCTTTCTCACCTGCTGGCTCCAGGCCTCAAAGTGCAGAAAGGAAGCACCTCATTTCCCAGATGTTGGGAGCCGTAAACACACACCAGCTGGAACAGAACCCCAGAACCCCATTAGCACCTTCTTGGGGGCATTTGTGGGGATCTCCAGGTTTCCTCCTGGAGTCTTGGGGATAAGCCCCCTGGGAATCTTATGTTTGGTAGTCCAGGAGACTCCCTCCACCTCTAGGCCCTTTGAGGGCATCTCTGACCAACATCCTGCCCAACTTTTAGCAAGGAGCTGAAGCAGCTGGAAGGCTCAGGAATTGTAAGCCATCCCTGTCCCCCTTCTCATAGTGCAGAGGCCACAGTCTCAGGGAAGCCCAACCCCAGGCTCCACACTCCTTCTCCTGCCCTCCATTCTTTGTCAGGTCCCATTAAGTGAGTCAGGGGATGAGGGAGGTGACCCTAGGGGGACAGCATGAATGGGGGGTTGTTTCTCCCCCCACTTTGGTTCTTCAATTCAGGGTTAATGCTACGTCCTCTTCTGTAGGCCTTTCCTCTGTGCTCTCACAGAAGATTCCACCTGTTCTCCTGGGTACCTTGGCCACCCCTGTACTTGACACACTCTCCCACTCGGGACCAGGGAGAGATTTTGATATTTAATAACTTTTATATGTGGTGTGAGGTAAGGGTCCAGATTCATCCTTTTGCATGAGGACATCCTATGGTCTCTGCACCATTCCTTGAAGAGACCATTCTTTCCCATTCAGTGATCTTTTTACTCTTGTCAGAAAATCAATTGTCATAGATATGTAAGTTTATTTCTGGGCTCTGAATTTGAGTCCATTACTCTGTGCTTATATGCCAATACCATACTGTTTTGATTATTGTAGCTTTGTAGTAAGTTTTACAGTTGTGAAGTGTGAGTCTTCTTCAAAATTGTTTCTACTATGTAGGGTCTCACACAATTGCATATGAATTTTGTTTTTTTCTTTTTTTTCTTTTCTAAAATGTTTATTTATTGAGATAGACAATGAGTTGGGGAGGAGCAGAGAGAGGGAGACAGAGAATCCCAAGCAGGGTCTGTGCTGTTAGTGTTGATCCTGACACGAGGTGCGATCCCACGCACCGTGAGATCATGACCTGAGCCAAAATCAAGAGTCAGGTGCTTAACTGACCCAGGCGCCTCTGCATATGAATTTTAGACTCTGCTCTTCCACTCTTGCAAAAAAGTCATTGGAATTTTGGTAGTGATTGTATTGGGTTTGTAGATCATTTAGGAACTATTGCCATTTTTAACAATGTCCTCCAATCTAGGAATATCAAATGTCTTTCCATTTAGGTCTTATGCCTTCTTCAGTTTCTTTCAGCAATATTTTAGAGTTTTCCTTGTACAAGTCTTAGCTTCCTTGGTTAAACTTTATCCCTAAGAATTTTATCCTTTTTGATGCTATTATACATTAAATTGCTTTAATTTTCAGATTTTTCATTACCAGCACATGGAAGTAAAATGAATTTTTGCATATTAATCTTGTATCCTGAAACATTGTTGAACTCACTTTATGAATTCTAACATATTTTCGTGTGTGTGTGTGAATTACTTAGGATTTTCTACATATAGAGTCCTGTCATCTGCAAATAGAGATTTTTAATTCTAAAATTAAAAGGCAAATTTTGGGTGCCTTTTACGTCTTTTCTTCCTAATTGTTCTTGCTAGAACTTCCAGTACAGTATTGAATAGAAGTGGCAACAGCAGGCACTCTTGTCTCATTTCTAATCTTAGGGGGAAAGCTTTCAGTGTTTCACTATTGAGTATGATGCAGGCTGTGGGTTTTTCATAAATGTACTTTATTATGTTAGGGATATTCCCTTCTATTCCTAGGCCAGTGTTTTTAATCGTGAAAGAGTGTTGGGTTTTGTGAAATGCTTTTTATGCATCAAGATTTTGTATAACGGTGTTTATTTTGCCTTCATTATACTATTGCAGGTTAGTATATTTTTCATATGTTGTACAAATTTTTGACTTCTGGGATAAATCTCACTTGGTCACGGTATATTGTCCTTTTTAATCCACTAATAGATTTATGTTAATGTGGCTAGGAGTTGGGCAACCATAGGTACTAGAGGCTTCACATTCTGCTTGTATCTTATTTTTTTCTCTACTCTTGAATTTGGCTTTCCTGAACACTCCTCAAGGCGTCTGTCTTGGAGCTCTGTCTGCTCTACTAGTGTTATTATACCAAAATCCTGTTGCTATGGTGGCAAGCTGAGGGTGGGTGGGTGATTCTACAATCTTCCAATTAAATCTATTTTTTTAAAGACTTTATTTTTATTTTCGAGAGAGTGAAAGTGGGGGAGGGGAAGAGGGAGAGGGAGAAAGGGAATCTTAACCAGGTTCCATGCTCGGTGCAGAGTCTGACACGGGGCTTCTTGAGATCATGACCTGAGCTGAAATGAAGTGTTGGACACTTAACCCACTAAGTTACCCAGGTGCCTCAAATCTTTAAAAGAATTTTTTTTAAGTAGGCTTCACACCCAGCGTGGAGTCCTATATAGGGCTTGAACTCATGACCTTGAGATCAAGACCTGAACTGAGATCAAGTTGGATGCTCAACTGAGTCATGCAGTTGCCCCAGTTAAATCTCATTTTTAAGTCTCAGTTTCAGTGGGCCTGTGTGTAGGGCTGGGAGTAACCCGAGTGTTTCTTTGGTGGTGTAACTTTTTGCCTCCATGCCCTATACTCCCTCCCCTGGTTGCAGCATCCCAATGTGTTTCCTTGAAGCCCTGGCTCCTGTTGTCTATTTTCTCCTTAGCAAGACAGAAAGGTTAGAGGGCACTAAAGTGGGAGGAATGTCCCAATCCCACTAGCATAAGACTCGGGTAAACTCTTTTCCCCAGGAGAATAGGTTTTTTGGTGGAAAAGACTCTAGGTGTTTTTCACAATGGTGACCCTTCTCCTACCAGAGCCCTAAGGGGATGTTTCTCGGGTCACTACCATGAAAATCCAAATGGGTTTCTGGGGCTTATGGCATTGGGGATGTGGGGCACCTCTTAAAACTGTGGCCGATGGAAGTTCCTCATTCTCAAGCTGGTCCACACTCAACCTCCAGCAATTCACCAAAACTCTCACTCAAATGTCCCCAAATGTTTGTTTCCAGCAGCTTCAGCTCCAGGTAAGCAGACCTTGGCTGTGTCTCTCTCTGGTTAGGTGTGTCTCTCCAGATCAGTGTTGTGATTTGCCAGTAACCTAAGCTCTCAGAAAGAGGAGTCCTTGATTTTTCTGCTCATGCAGCTTTTTCTTGTTAGGATAGAAGTGATGATTGTAAGTTGTTTACATGTCCTAGCTGACACTGGAAGTCCGAGTTTTTCAATGCTAGATACTTGATGATTATCGAATGCAAACAAAATCACAAAAATCCCGTAACTGCTCAAGTGTCTAAATGCTGAAGTGAGATGCAACAATTTCATAATTCAGCATCATTATAAAGGGTATCAGTTGTCTGTGCAGCATTATGTGGAAATGCAGAGTATGAGCAGGCCAACCAACACCTTCCGTAGAATCCACGGTACTCTGTTTCAACTTCGAATAAACTGTCTGCACTTCAGCACATTTGCCAAAATTCGCGTTGGTATTATCTCTACCCAAAACAGTACACTTTTCCTCTCTCACTAATGAGTTTCTGCAAAAATTTTCTATTTCTGAAGTCTCCTTTGGGAAGGGATTTTACTTGCAATAGCCTTCTAAGCAAGCCTTTTTCGTGAGAAAAACCTATCAAAAGCAAAGGGACTTTTTTCCTGTATTGTGATTACTTGCATCTTGGGCCATAATAAGATGACGCATTTTAGGTCTTTAATAATCCCTGTAATAGTATAAGGAGCAAGTACATGTTTATTATTGCAGTATTTTATCCTGACACTTGAAAACTTGTTTGCAAGTTTAGAATCAGAAAATACTTCTGTATGTGCAATCAGTCCTTGGTACTAAAAAGATTGATACACAGTGTGAATAATCATTTAACTTCTATGATTATTTCCATCTGAATTTCTTTTAATTAGAAAATTTGTTACTTATCCCTTTATAGTTGAGGTAATCACAAATCTCTTAGATTTAGTTTTTAATATATGCTGGTTTATATATGCCTTTCCACCATTTTTGACACTGAATAATTTCATACTATAAAAGTTTCAAAAGGACTTTCCCCTCATTTAATAGACACCCACTGTTCTGAGAATTAATGAAATTTACATTGGCCTTTGGGATTCAAACACATAAATAAAACACAGATGATAGCAGTCACCTTAAGAAGCAGAAAATGTTGAATATGATAACTTCACGGCCTCATGAGTGCCTTTGTCACTCATGTGACTGAGGTGATAACTTGTGATTCAGCTGTTGAAATGGTTGTACACTAACAATAAATTGAACTTGATATATAAGGCAGAAAAGGTAAACTTCATGCATGCCTGCAAGAAAAAGCTGTAGTTGGAAAGAAAAGCCTCCCTGAAGAAAGTCAGAGTTGATCTTATGCAAGGTTTTGGAAAACTTGGTCTAGGGACTGGTGGATTTCCAAAAGTACCTGTTTATAGATTAACAGACATTCAACTGCTAGTGTGAACACTGGAATAAGGCTGTTATTGAGTGGCTTACTTTCTATGGTCACTGGAGCGAGGCATTTGCTGATTGTCTAGAGGCATGGGACGGTCTGCTAACTGGTTGACTTTCAGAAGGTGGAGTCATTAACTGCTCACTTCAGAGCATGTGTACTGATCTCTAATAGTGATTACTGATTTACAGTTTGAGAGAGACTTTGGCAAAAAGAAGCCTTATCTTTTCTTTAATGTGGGAAACAAGAGGGGCACCTGGGTGGCTCAGTTGGTTAAATGTCTGACTTCGGCTCAGGTCATGATCTCACGGTTCGTGAGTTTGAGCCCTGCATTGGGATCTGTGCTGACACCTCAGAGCCTAGAGCCTGCTTTGGATTCTGTGTCTCCCTCTCTCTCTGCCCCTCCTCCACTCACACTCTGCCTCTCTCAAAAATAAATAAACATTAGAAAAAAATGTAATATGGGACACAAGACTTGCCATTCTCTGTCCCCCCTTGTGTTCTTCCCTCAGCCATAAATACAGGAGGCTACAAAGGGTTGTTCAGATCTTTATTTGTGGAAATATGAATTTCAGCTAGTGTTGCTGTTTAACTTAAGTACCAATTACTGAAGCAGAAAGCTGAATTTTCATTATTGGGGGAAGAAAAAAAAAACAACCCACCACACCACAACTGATTATGTTAAAGCTGACCTGACAAAGTCAATCCAGGATGCAGGACAACATCATTAAACGTGAGACCTATATACAACACACCTGGCCACACCACCTGGGTCAGCTTAGCCTCTTCTCACTCACCAACCTCATTTATTTGCTTGGAACACCACGTATTATTAATTCAATGCTTTATCTGTCTCCTGTTCTCTATCCGTCTGCCTTGCAGGAAGTTTGGTCTCTCATTCATAGATCACGTGAATTAACACAGCCCAGATTTCTAGGCGTCCATCTGTACAGCTTTCTTCAACCCCCTCAATTCATCTCCCACACATCATTGCCAGAACAATTTCCTTTAATATCTTAAAAAAATTTTTTTTTAAAAATGTTTATGTATTTTGAGGGAGAGAGAGTAGGGGGACGGCAGAGAGGGAGAGAGAAACTCCTAAGTAGGCTCTGAACTCTATCAGCACAGAGCCCAGGGCAGGATTCCATCCCATAAACTTATGAGATCACGATTGGAGCCAAAACCAAGTGTCAGACAATCAACTGAGCCACCCAGGTCCCCTTCCTTCAGCATTTTTAACTGATACCATCAATTTAGGATAAAATTCTAACTTCTTCACACGGCAAATAAGCCTTTTGTTATCTGGCATCTGTGTTTGCCTCAAACTTGTAACAGATCATTCTCTTACTCCTCAGTTCTGTACTTGAGTTCGCACAAAGTTCCTTATTATTACCAATCTGTACCTTTACACATGCATAGTCCCTCTTATTTAGAATGGTCATTTCCCCCTCTGAAGAGTTCCTATTCTTCCAAAGCCTGGCTTAGGCACACTGCCTCTGGAAAGCTTTGTCTCCAGGTTTCCTTGGCTAGGTTCCATCTTCTCTTTGTTCAACCTGTGCAAACCCCTAACATATCTGCATTGCAATACAGTCATAATCTATCAATTTGCTTGTTAAAGCTATATTTACATACTATGACATAATTTGCTTCCTCGTTTGCTAGTCTCTCAACTCCATTCCATCCCCTTCCCCCAAATTCATGGCATCTCTAAGAGCTGTGTCTTTCTTCTTAAGACTACCAGTCTGTAGGGGCGCCTGGTGGCTCAGTTGGTTTAGTGTCCAACTTTGGCTCAGGTCATGATCTCATGGTTTGTGAGTTTGAGGGCTGCAATGGGCTCTCCACTCTCAGCACAGGGCCTGCTTTGGATCCTCTGTCTCTCTCTCTGCCCCTCTTCTGCTCACATTCTCTTTCTCTCTCAAAAAATAAATATTAAAAAAATTTTTTTAAAGACTACCAGTGTGCAGTATAGTAGCTGCCCCAGAACTAGGGCAAAAACAAAAACAAAAACAGAGTTGTTTATAATTGCCCTTTGTTTTCCCGAAATTGTGTGACACGTGAGCATACTAAGTGGAAAACCTACTTATGTCATGAAATCATTGACATATCTTTCAATCTTTTGGCACAGGTATTAGATTCATGAAACTTCTTTGGATAGCTCTTTCCACTATGAATTCATGTATATTTAATAGCTTTAAATTTGAAATAATTGCTTAATTAATGTGCCTAGGATGACAGCTCCGTGTATAGCAGGTATACTTTCATGATAAACGACTTCACAATAAATAAATAATAAATTCTGAGAACAGAATGAGTGATTGGTTAGAAAATTCCCAATTCACAGCAATTACTAGAAGGACCAAGGATGAAGAGAACAGACTTTTATTTCTATTCGTAAATGAAATCCATGCACAAAATTTGACATCAGGTCAGGAAAAGGACAAACCCCAGAAACTTAAGAGGTAGTTTATAGTTTTTTCTTCTTTTTTTATCTTTTATTTGGTCCTTTCCTCTAGAAGGGTATAATTTGATCGCATCTTTTATATGCTATTAAGTGTTAGTTGTAAAAAAGAAGTATTACTGATTTATGTCTTTTTAATGAAAAATCCAGGGCACACCTCCCCTCACCCAGATGTTTATGACAATCACATATGACCTCTAGCATACACTGCTGTAGAAAGAGAACAATTATTTTACAAATGCCGGAAGGGTCTCCGGTTGTGAATTCCTCATTTTAGGTTATTTTAAAAGTGCCTGATAGGCACGAACACTTTCTACTTTCCTCATTATCTATTACATAGTCAAGGCTTATCCTTGGAATCCGAAATCTGATGAGGCCTAGGTTACAGGAAGATTTTTCCTATCTATTACATTTGTATTTTACGCATGTATTCTGCTGAGCTTTGGTTTAAGGCTTTCGCACATGCAAATCTACTTTCTAGGGGTTCTCTTCAATGTGGATTTTGTAATGATTAGTAAGGGATGACCTGTGGTTGAAGAGTTTCCCACATGTGTTACATTCATAGGGTTTCTCTCCAGTATGAATTCTCTGATGGGCAATCCGTGATGAGCTCTGTCTGAAAGTTTTCCCACATGTGTTACATTTAAAGGGCTTCTCTCCCGTATGAATCCTGCGATGCTGAATAAGAGCTGAACTTTGGCCAAAAGATATACCACATTCCTCACATCGATACGGTTTCTCTCCTGTGTGAATTCTCTGGTGGTTACTAAGGGATGAGTTACACCTGAACGTTTTCCCACACTCGTTGCATTTATAGGGTCTTTCTCCAGTGTGCATTCTCTGATGTTGAATGAGGGCTGAACTCTGCCTGAAGGCTTTCCCACACACTTTACATTTACACGGTTTCTCTCCAGTGTGAATTCTTTCATGGATGATCAGTGTTGAGTGGGAACTTAAGGCTTTACCACATTCATTACAGTTATAAAACTTCTCACCAGTATGAATTATTCGGTGTCTATTCAGTCGGGAAATCGAAGTAAAACCTTTTCCACATTCATTGCATCGATAGGGCTTTTCTCCAGTGTGAATTCTTTCATGCTGAATAAGAGATGCGCTCTGACTGAAGGCTCTCCCGCATTCACTACACTTAAAAGGTTTCTCTCCTGTGTGAATCCTCTGATGATAACGAAGGGATGAACTAGACTTGAAGGTGTTGCCACATTCATTGCATAAATAGGACTTCTTTCTGAGGTGAATTCTCTGACATCCAGGAAGGCCGGATGCCTTCCTACCCGGATTATATTTATGGGGATTTTCTCGAGCGTGGATTTTTTGATGTATAAAAAGGCCAGATCTCCTGCTGAAGGATTTACCACACTCTTTACATCTATAGGATTTCTCCACAGTATGGGTTCTTAGGTGTTTATAAAGGGATGTACTAAGAGTGAAGGCTTTTCCACATTCTTTACACACATAGGGCTTCTCTCCAGTATGAGTTATTTGATGTTGAATGAGAGCTGAACTTTGGTTAAAGGCTTTTGAACATTCTTTACATTTAAATAATTTCTCTCCACTGTGGTTTTTCTCATGCTTGCGAAGGGATGAAGTGTTAATGAAGGTTTTTTTCACATATACTACATTTATAGCGTTTCTCTGCTGTGTTGATTTTTGGCTGATTAAGTAAATACGGATTCTGTTTGAAGCGGTTTCCTTGTATTTCACATTTTGGTGGTGTTTCTTCTCTGGGGACCATCTGTTGCTTAACAAGGACTGACTTTGGACTGAAGTTTTGGCCAAATTCAGCATTTTTATGGCTTTTTTCTACAGCAAGGATTTTTTTGTGGGTGACTAAAATTGTCTGGACACTTTCTTTTTTCTCTTGCCTTTTCTCTACTCTGTATTCATAAATGCAGGGTTTTTCTGATTTAAAGTCCCAGGGTCCATTCCTTTTGGATCTTCTCATTATCAGCTCTTGGAAGGAAGAATCTTGTGTTTGAGTTGACTTCGTGGTTTTGTGACTGCCCTTCCACCCTGGAGGGGAAGAAAAAACTAAAGATGTTTTTTGTGATACAGTATTTGGTTACTGAGACCAACTGTAGAGAATAAATAAGTATTGATGGTATTTAAATAAGGTCTTGGTATCTGGCCAAACATAAGAGGAAAACGTTAAGATTTAAGCAATATAGAAAAAGAATCAATGGGAACTGAAGTACTAGAGTGGAGAAAAGAATAAAACAAACCTATTTAAAGAAGGTGAGTGTAGGACTGACCAGGGGAGCATGAGTTCAGAAAGGTAGTCTGGGATCAGAGTCCAAAGCCATGAAAGACTCCAAAATTATTTTCATAACCTTTCTCTTCATTGTGCGTAATCTATATCTGTAGTCCTTTCTACTTTCCCTCATGCCAAATTCCTTTGTATACTTCAGATTCAGTTCAGAAGTTAACAGAGTCCTTTCTTGACTGAGTTTCCACACTCCATTCCCCTTATTACAGCATTTACCACAGGATTTAAAAATATGTATTCTATACCTCTTTATTTTCTTAATGTTTAATTTTGAGAGAGACAGAGCGTGAGCAGGGGAGGGGCAGAGAGAGAAGGAGACACAGAATCTGAATCAGGCTCTAGACTCTGAGCTGTCAGCACAGAGCCCGACATGGGGCTTGAACCCATGAACCGTGAGCTCATGACCTGAGCCGAAGTCAGACACTTAACCAACTGAGCCACCCAGGAGCCCTTATTCTTACATACCTTTGTATTAGATATAATTATATATCTACCTACAGCTAAATGTAAGACTTTCTTTTCTACCATAAGTGTTCTCTGCAACAAGCAGATTAACATGCCCAATTACAGAAACTCCTGATGGCATCTGAATTATATATGAAATGTTGCTAATTTTCCTTAATTACTTACATATTCCTGATTTGAACAATGTCAAATATTCTCAATTCCTTATCTCTCTCTCTCTCTCACTCACACACACACACACACACACACACACACACACACACACACACGCACCCACACGATTTAAGCACTTGAAGTTACCTTCCCGGACAGGACATTACATGGGTGATGGGAGTTCATCAATGGGTGATTACACTCATGGCCAGTCCAAATAGAAACATGTTATAGTTAATCCAGAGGTGCCAGAGATAGGCATGATGCCAAAAAGGTGTGTGAAGCTGGGAAGGCAGCCTTGCTCATGCATCAAGCAAAAGAGGCTATGCAGACAGTGTAGAAAAGAGTCAAAGATAAACAAGGCAGGTATAAATGTAAAAAGGTAAAAGAGACCTAACGTGCTAAAGTGGTGAAAAACAAAACAAAACAGAATTGAACTCAACAAATCTTAAAATTGGGAGAGGATGCAGTCGAGAATATTAAATTTTGCCAGGGGAATGGCTGTGCATTTAGTTTGGCATCTTCTCCTGGGCTGGAGGTAACTATTTAAAAGGCTCCTATGGGGAGTTCCCTTGTACTCTTGGTGGGAATGCAAACTGGTGCAGCCATGCTGGAAAACAGTACGGAGGTTCCTCAAAAAATTAAAAATAGAACTACCCTACAACCCAGCAATGGCACTACTAGGAATTTATCCAAAGGATACAGGAGTGCTGATTCGTAAGGGCACATGCACCCCAATGTTTATAGCAGCACTATCAACAATAGCCAAATTATGGAAAGAGCCCAAATGTCCATCAACAGATGAATAGATAAAGAAGATGTGGTTTATATATACAATGAAAAAGAAAAATCTTTTTACTACTCGGCAATGAAAAAGAATGAAACCTTGCCATTCGCAACAATGTGGCTGGAACTGGAGGGTATTAACGCTAAGTGAAGTAAGTCAGATAGAGACAGATACCCTATGTTTTCACTTGTATGTGGAATGAGAAACTTAACAGAAGACCATGGGGGAAGGGAAGGAAAAAATAAGTTACAAATAGGGAGGCAAACCATAAGAGACTCTTAAATACAGAAAACAAACTGAGGGTTGATGGGGGAGGGAAAATGGGTGATGGGCATTGAGGAGGGCACTTGTTGGGATGAGCACTGGGTGTTGTAAGTGATGAATCATGGGAATCTACTCCCGAAGCCAAGACTACACTGTATACACTGTATGTTAGCCAACTTGACAATTAAAAAAAAAATCCTTTGCATCTCACTGTGTCTGAGATTCCTATCTGACATTCCCTTTCTCACCTGTGTACAAATTCTCTCTGCTTGGTGAACATAATATATTCTGCTTTTTCTTTTCTACTAGTTAAAAAAAATTTTTTTTTTAACATTTATTATTGAGAGTCAGGGAGAGACAGAGCATGAGCAGGGGAGGGGCAAAGAGAGGAGGAGACATAGAATCCGAAGCAGGCTTCAGGCTCCGAGCTGTCAGCTCAGAGCCTGACGTGGGGCTTGAACCCATGAACCATGAGATAGTGACCTGAGTCGAAGTCGGATGCTTAACCGACTGAGCCACCCAGGTGCCCCTCTTTTCTACTAGTTTTACTTCTCAGTCTCCTTCATGAATAACTTTTTCTGTTCCCTTTTTAATATTTGGTATCCCCTATGGTTTGGAATCCGCCCCCCCCCCCCCCACTCTGCACAACCTTCTTGATGAATTTTACCTGCACTCGTGTCTTTATTATTTATTGTAAGGGAAAGAGGAGCATTTTTACTTTTTGCCAACACCTTCCTCATCCCTTCTCCAACTCAGTCTTGCTAACTTAAGACTGGAGCCCTGAGCACTGGGTCAGATGCCTAAATGGTATTTTGTTTCTCATGTCTCACTGTTTGTGCCATGGTCTCCTAGTCTTCTGGCCTCAAGTCTTGGTATCTAGTAGTTTAATCTCCATGCCATAGCCAGAGTAATCTTTTTAAAATCCACATTTTAGCATGCTGCCAACTTCCTTAAGATCCTCCAAATTTATCTTCAACAATTCACATGTGAGGTCGAGTATCTAATACTTGGTGGGGCCTAAGTGGAGGCAGGGAGGAGAGAAATCACTCGGGAGGCTGCTGTAGTTAGGCAGCTGAGCAAGGGGATAGAGGAGGCACAGATAATGCAGCAGGATATCATTTCAGGAACTGGTAGCAGGCTTGCTGATGGATGATGTGTGGGGTGCTGAACAGGAATGAAGCAGCTAAGAGATTACGCCTAGGTTTCTGGCTTGAAAACGATGAATGCTGCACAAGCTACCAGAAGACCAGGAGAGGGGCAGGTCTGAGGGGGCCTTCTATTTCAGATGTGTGTGTTGTGGCTGAGAAGTTTTCACAGACCTTGAAGGAAGATGCTGAGGCATTCAGTTGTTATGTATTTTGGAGCCTGAAGAAAAGGTCAGAGCTAGTCAGGTATTTGGGAGTCCTCCATAGATAAATTTTACTTAAAGCTGAAGAACTGAAAAGTCACTTAGGCATGGCAACATTAGAAGTCAAGAAAAGGAGGAAAATCAGATGCCAGAGGAAGAAAGTACTTCAGGGAAGGAGTATGTGAGCAACTCTGGCAAATAATGTGGGGACTATAAACTTAACCCTGCTTGTGCCAAGATGGAAACAGTATGGGATTTAGTGACCATGCTTTTCGTGGATAGCGAGGAAGAAAGCCCCACTGGGGTGTACACAGGAAACAAGGGGAGGTGATAAAATAGAAACATCAAGTAGAGAAATGCTCTTGAAACATCTTGTTTAAAGCCGAACAAGAAATTGGACATGGGATGGATGGATTTATTATTGACTTATTTTTTAGAGAGAGAGAGCATGTGAGTGGGGAGAGGGGCAGAGGGAGGGAGGGAGGAGGAGAGAAGGAAGGGGAGAGAGGGAGAGTGGGGGAGAGAGAGGGAGAGTGGGGGAGAGAGAGGGAGAGAGAGAGAGAATCCCAAGCAGGCACCACACTCACCATGGAGCCAGACACAGGGCTCGACTGCACAACCCTGGGATCATAACCTGAGCCAAAATCAAGAGTCGGATGCTCAACTGACTGAGCCACCCAGGTGCCTCATTTATCAAAAAGTTAAAAAGCACCTATAATATACCTCTATCCTAGGCACTGGTGATCCATAAGACATCCCAGATCCAGTAATGAAAAGAAACAGTTCAGGAGTTCCCAGTTTGGTATTAGAGACAAAGAAGAAATAGGATATCACATCATGTGATAATTTCTACAACAAAATTACAAGGTAGAAATGGACATGAATGTGAGCTTAGAGCACCACCCAAACTACCCTTAGTGGAGGGTGCCGGTAGGGAAGGGGTACAGGTGGTGGTTAGTTTTTTGGCAGAAACATATAAGATGGGATTTTAAAGGCTTAGATATAGGCTGGATAGTGTGAGGCCTAAAGCACCATCAAAATCTTTGAACTCCAACCAGCTTTCCAGACTTTATTCCCACCTTATCCTGTAGGTGGACAGATTCAAAGTTATTTCTTTTTCTTTTTACTTTTTTAAATGTTTATATGAGAGTGAGCTCAAAGGGGGAGGGACAGAGAGAGAGAGGGAGACACAGAATCCAAAGCAAGCTCCAGACTCTGAGCTGCGAGCTGTCAGCAGAGTTTGACATGGGGCTGGAACCCACAAGCAGTGAGTTCATGACCTGAGACAAAGTTGGATGCCTAACCGACTGAACTACCCAGGCTCCCCCAGATTCAACGTTATTCCTATAAAAACATCATACGCACTGCAGTCTCAGAGACTTTCTACTAAAATCCAAGGACTGAGGGAACTACATGCCAGGAATTATACAGAACACCATGACGGGGTAGCATACACATCTGTATACCTCCACCATGTCTGTGTTGGTGAAAAAGAAATGCTGTTCTCAAAATTTTATTGCTAATTCTAACTTTTAAAGCTTTTTACTATGGAGAATGTTCAACATATACAAAAAGTAGAGCGAACTGTACAGTGAATTTCCAAGCCGGCTTCAACCATCACCAATGCTGTTTCATCTAATGCCTTGTTAGGAGTTGAACTGTGTCCCCCAAAAGGATAGGCTGAAGTCCTAACTTTCAGTAACTCAGAGTGTGACCTTATTTGGAAACTGTCTTTGAAGAGTTAATCAAGTTAAGATGCGATCACTGAGTCCTCATCCGGTATGACTGGTGTCCTTATAAAAGGGAAGTGTGGACACAGGCATGCGCAGAGAAAAGACCGTGTGAAGGCACACAGGAAGAACACCAAGTGACAAGAGAAGCAGAAACCAGAGTGGCACAGCTGTAAACCAAGGAACAAGGATTTTGGGCCACCCCCAGAAGCAAGGAGGGAATGTACCAGAGTCTCAGGGGGAGCGCGGCCACGTCAATACCTCGACTTTGGATTTCTAGCCTCAAGAACTGTGAGACGCTAAATCTCTGGTGAAGCCACGCAGTGTGGGATTCTTAGAGCAGGCTGAACACAGTACTGCACACCCCTACATCTCTTCCAGTGTGTTGCGGGGGGACCAGGTAGGTCCCAGATACTCTATCATTTCACCCATCCTATGTCAGAACATGCTTCTCAAAGATAAGAACTCTACTTGTAAACATAACCACTTAAGCTTACTGAGATCAGGAAACTGAAGGGACCCCATTAAGGACTGCCTTTTTTTTCCTGCCTCTATTCTTGCCATGACCTGCACCCCCGCCTTACATGTGCCTTAATGTATGTCCTCCTTGTAAAGGTCAAGGAGTTAATGCTATCTTTGGAGTCTTCCAGCACAACAAGTAACATCTCAGGAGAGATGGGGCAGAGTCTTCAGGTACTTTAAAGACCACTGACTTGAGACACCTTGACCCAAGACTCCTGGCTCCAGGGAATAAGTGACTCACAGAGGGCACTTGAGCACTTGTCCTTGTTTCGACCAGTTCCTGGCTGCCTAAAAGCATGCACACACCAGACCACTGTCCTTAGTAGAAGCCTTGCACCCCAAGCAAAGATGAGACACTCTTCTTCCCTGAGTCTCCTAGACACTCTGTATCTGTGTGCTCTCTGTATCTTCAATAACTTTTGCTCTCACTTCCTCTCTGCTTGAGTTTGATTTCTATCTTGTGTGAAGCCAACAACCCTCTTGGTCCCACAGGACAACCTCTGGGTCCTCAGATCTGCCCTACCTATTGTTTGAAGTTATTATTGCCTATAAGCTAACTAAAAGTTGTGCACTAATTCCCGTGGGGGGAGACGGGCAGTTCCCACACTACCAACAAGCCACAACCTAGGAATTCAACTCAGTTCAACGAGCTACCTGGAGACAGCATCAGACCCTACAGGTTGAGGGCTCAGTCCTCCAAGACTGTCCCCTGACCCCTTCACATACCAGTTGCAAGTCCAAATTTTCATCTGTGCTTCTGATCAATGGGCTATAAATTGGGAGGTTCCCACAACCCCCTCCTTAGTTTTAATTGCCTAGCAAGGCTCCCGGAACTCAAATATTTCGCTTACTAGATCACTCGTTTATTACAAAAGGACGTCACTCAGGAAAAGCCAGATGAGAGATGCATAAGGCAGTATTCAGGGGAAAGAGAAGCTTCCATGCCCTGAGTGCACCACTGTTCCTAAATCTCCAAATGTTCACCAACCAGGAAGCTCTCTGAACTCTGTCCTTTTGGGTTTTTATGGAGACTTTGTTACAAAGCCACAATTGATTAAATCATTGGATCATTGGCCGTTGCAATTGATTTGACCTCCAGTCCTCTCCCCTCCCCGGAGGTCAGGGAGACGAGACTGAAAATGCCAACCCTCTAATCACAGCTGGCTCTCCTGGCAACCAGAGCCCATTCTTAGGTGGGGTCCCAAAGTCACCTCACCAACATAACAAGTGATCATTATTGCTCTCATCAATAGGAAATTCCGAGAGTTTTGGGAGCTCTGTGCCAGAAACAGGGACAAAGACCAAATATATATTGTTATAAATTAAAATATCACACCTAGAAATCACTAAGGATGTTTATTCAAACTGCTGTGATAGGGGCGCCTGGGTGGCTAAATTGGTTAAGTGTCCGACTTCAGCTCAGGTCATGATCTCACAGTTCGTGAGTTTGAGCCCCGCGTTGGGCTCTATGCTGACAGCTCAGAGCCTGGAGCCTGCTTGGGATTCTGTGTCTCCCTCTCTCTCTGCCCCTCTCCAGCTTGCACTCTGTCTCTCTCTCTCTCAAAAAAAATTAAAAAAAACCATTTTTTAAAATTCTAAGTTCTCTTCATCCTTTCTTCTTTTTTGCCTTCACCTTATAGATAATCGCTTTTATTGATCTGCTTTTACTTTTTTTATTTTTGGTGGGGGGAGGGTGGGGAAGGGGCATTTCCCTCCTTTTATTTTTTATTTATTTTTAATGTTTATTTTTGAGAGAGAGAGACAGAGCGCGAATGGAGGAGGGACAGAGAGGGAGACCCAAAATCCGAAGCAGGCTCCAGGCTCTGAGCTGCCAGCACAGAGCCTGACACGGGGCTCAAACCCACAAACCGGGAGATCATGACCTAAGCCGAAGTTGGACGCTCAGCTGACTGAGTCGCCCAGGTGCCCTGCTTTTCCCTCCTTAAAAAAAAACCTAATCAAATAGACACTTCTGTTTTGGTGTCTCCTTCTCCTTAGCTAAAAGTACTATTTTCTACACTTCCTACACTTTCTCCCACTTCTTAATAAATTGTGGAGATCACCCCAAAGTGGAATTTACAGAAATCTTCCTCACAGAAGTCTGTGTGAATGTGCCACAGTGTATTCAACCAGATTGCTGTGAAGGACATTTGGGCTCCCACTGTAATACATCACGGACTTTACACGGGTAGGGGGTAAAGGTACAGCTTTACAGCTTTAAAGTGATACCCATCATGCAAATCAGCAATCATACCACCTATCAAATCGCAGTCCAAACTAGACCTGCTGGGCCAACATCATCCAGAGCTACTCCCCGGAAGAGGAAGCCCTCTATGTGCTGCCATGGAGGGTTTCAATACACATCAGGTGAAAGGGCAAAATAACGTGTGCTGTGTGCTCTAACCAGAGTGGACAAAGGAAAACGGAAGTATACGGAGAAATGTCTGTTTACGTGCACAGGAGGGCTCTTTCAATGCTGTTGCTATCTCTTCTTCAAATCTGATCTTCTACAGTACCTTGCACCTGTTCACTTCCTCCTGCCCATCACCCCTCAGGGGCTCTGTTCTGGCTTCTGTCCTCACCGCCACCCGCGCTAAGGCAGCCATGACCTCCATGTGGCTGAGACAAAATGTTCTCTGCAGTTCCCACCTAACTTACTTCTCAGCAGTGTCTGACAGTGACCCCTTGTTTTCCTGGAGACGCTCTCTTCCTAAGCTACACATTCCAGCCTCAGTCTCCTTTGTGTACTCGTTGTCCTAGTGATGTTCAATCCTTGGGAGTTCCTCAGGGCTTAGTCCTTGGACCTCAATTCTCCCTGCTCTGCACCCTTTCCACAGGCCAGCTTCTATTCCAAATATATACGCTAAGCAAGACTTCCGTTCTCCACACCCAATTATACAGGAGCCCACTGAATATAGTAACTTAGAGGGTTCAAAGACTCCTCAAATTCAGCATGCCTACAACTGAATTCGTGATCATTCCCTCCAAGCTGTATAAACCCTTGTCTCTGTAATCAAAACTGTTAAGAGGCATCCTTAACCCCTCTCCCGCAGCTAATCAATTTCCAAGACTTGTTCATTCTACCATCTAAATGGGTCTCACACTCCTCTACTTCTCCCCACCTCTACTGTTACCAACCTGCTGTAAGCCTTGACCTCAAGGACACCAGGCCTCCTAATTTTTCCTTCTGCAGGATACCTACATTTGTCTTCCCTGTGGGCCCATTTTTCTCCACCTGGCCATGAAATGCCAGAGTTCCTCGAGATTGAGTTCTCGGCCCTTTCTTGCTCTTACTGTACTCTGCACCCAGTCCATAGACTAATTCAAACTCACCCACTGTTTCAATTACCCAGTAACGACCAGGATTTCCCAAATTTACATTTCACACTCAGTCTATATTTTGAGGGGTAGTACTCCAAATCTAACAGGTTATTTGACCTCTCCCCTGGCATAACTGGGTCAATCAAAAGCAACTTAATTCATCCAAAACCTTATTTCTACCACCCCCCAAATCTGATCTCCTTGTAGGGTCACTATCTCAGTGAATGAAATCATTACCCATCCCAGAAAGAGCCACAAACCAAGCTCCCCTGATAACCCACTTCCTTTGTCTTCATATCGAATCCATCTCCAAGCCCTGCTTCTCTGATCTCCCAAGTGTCTCTGAGATTCGCTCACTTCTTTGTGTCTCCATAACCACCAGCCTAGCTGAGTCATTCACACAGTCATTAACTGGAAGCGTACTCTGACCGACACTGTTTTCGGTACTGGGGAAATGGCAGCAAATCAGACAATCCCGCCTGAGGGAGTTGATAGTCCAGAGAAGGGATAATGAATGAATATGTACTATCATGCCATGAGAAGCACCCTGAGGAAAACAGAGCATGGTGAGGGGATACAGGATGTGGAGGGAGGGCAACAAGAATTGAGCTGGATCTATTCAAGAAAGTACCACCTCAAGGAAGTGTCAGTGGGCTTGTGGACATCAGGAAGAAGAATGGGGAGGGAAAAACAAGTGCAGAGTCCCCGGGGTGGGAGTCTGCCTGGCCTGCCTGACCCTGCAGGGTGGCCACAGTGATTACAGTCCTCAGATGAAGGGCAGAGCAGAAGGAGGGGAAGGTAAAGAGACAGCCAGGGCTAGACCATGTAGGCTCCAGATGCCACTCTGGGGACTCTGGATTGTGCTCCATGTGATGGAAGCCATGAGCAGTTTGTGCATGAGAGTGAGATGACCTGGCATTTTTACATTTTTTTTTTAACATTTATTTATTCTTGAGAGAGAGAGAGAGAGGCAGAGCATGAGCAGGGGAGGGACAGAGTGAGAGAGGGACACAGGATCTAAAGCAGGCTCCAGGCTCAGAGCTGTCAGTACAGAGCTGGACACAGGGCTCGAACCCACAAGCTGTGAGATCATGACCTGAGACAAAGTTAGACACTCAACTGACTGAGCCAGCCAGCTGCCCCATAATTTACCTTTTAATAGAGCATTCTGGCAGCTACAAGAACAGATGCTGGTGGCAGTATGGAGGTGCAGGGCCATGCAGGGGTCTTGTTGGGGAGTGAAAGGGACAAGGACAAGACTGACCTGAACATACTGGACACGGCTCCGGAGCACCTGGGCTCTGCTTTCACCTCTTAAGATATTCACTCTTTAAACTACCACCTGCTGGGTCACTAGGCTGCTAAGGGCAGCACTTTCGTGCAAATTAGAAGACCCCTGCCCCCTGTGCAGGGGCAATCCTAGCACAAGTCCTAGCTTGGTGGGTGGAAGGCAACTCCCAGGTGGCCCCCTGGCTGACCACGTGGCCCAGGTTCAGTCTACCCTACAAGGCTTCTTGCGTTCAGATAACAAAGGAAGAGAAAATGATGGAGAAAGAACATATTTTCATTGGAGGTAATTGTTTACCTAGATCATTCTTGCATTTTTAAAAATATTTATTTTGAGAAAGAGTGAGCAGGGGAGGGGCAGAGAGAGACAATCCCAAGCAGGCTCCCTACTCAGCAAGGAGCCCCATGCAGGGCTCGATCTCACAACCACGATATCAGGACCTGAGCTGAAATCAGGAGCCAGTCACTCAACCAACTGAACCGCCCAGGTACCCCTCCCTGCATTTTTTGAGGTTTAGATTTCCAGAATAGTTCGACTTTTGGGTGTAAAGCAAACTCATGATGTGTATCACCTTATTACAACTCTTCCAGAAAAGCACAACCTCAGTGATTACAGTTTAGGCTCATTTCTTAGGCAAGAGACTCAGAAGAGACACACACCCTGCGTGCCATCTCCTTCCATCTCTCAAGTTAAAGCCTACATACCTGGGATGACAGTTCATTTTTGTTCTTTTTGTTTTGTTTTTCCTATTTGTGAATAGTATTGAAATAAAAGTAATTTTTTTTAAAAGAGGATATTTGGAGGCAGTTAGAGGTTCTAGGAGTCCTACCCCGGGAGCACGGGCTTTTCCATCACTGGCTGCCCAAGGGGAAGGTTTTGGTTTGGGTCTAGAGTGAACAAGCCGAGGCACTCCCATGAACACCGGCTCCCTCACCCGTGCTCGCAGGGGAGTGAGCTGCCCTTGGGAGGGGAAGCTGCTCTGAGGTCCCCTCAGTCCAGGCAGATGGAGCCCCCCAACCCCCCAGGGGTACACGACAGACACAGCCACATGCCCGGACTCCCAGGGTGGCCCATGTGACTTCCACCTCTGAGGGAAGAGAGGGAGTTCATTCCATCCAGAGACACCCACATACTGGTCAGCTGTGATGTCCTTATGTCCGTCCGACGTCCACCCATGGTCTACCCTCAGGGACGTCTCCCCAGAATGGAGGAGGAGGCTGACCGGTCTCCTACCCCACCACCCGGTGGCCCCAGAGCCTCTCAGGACAGCTTTGGACTCCAGTCACACTATCTATTCCCCTTAACTGAACGAATACTCACTTCACTCAGATTCATTAATGGATCAGAGGCTCCTGAGGTCAGGGCAAAGGGAGCCCTGCTCTTCCTCTGACCTTCCATGCCAGACCCGGCTCACACCCAACAGTGGGACTGAGGACCCTCCTCAACCCCACCTGGTTCCCTGATGGCCTGCATTCTCTGATCACTTCGTGGTGGCCTCTACCAGCTTCCAGAGAACTCTGATTCCATAAGTCAGTGTTTAAAAAAAAAAAAAATAAAGAAATCCGGGGCTCCTGGGTGGCTCAATTGGTTAAACATCTGGTTAAATATCTGACTTGGGCTCAGGTCATGATCTCATGGTTGGTGGGTTCGAGCCCTGAGTGGGGCTCTGTGCTGACAGCTTGGAGCCTGGAGCCTGCTTCGGGTTCTGTCTCTCTCTCAATCTCTCTCTCTCTCTCTGCCCCTCCCTCACACACTCTCTGGCTCCCTCAAATAAATAAATGCTAAAAAACAAAAACCAAAAAACAAAGGTAGTTCCCACATCAAAAACCTCAACTTACTGTAGGAATAAAGCTACTGGGGCCTGGGGGCTGGGGAATACATCTGCTCATCCCACGGGTCCTCTGTGGGGCCCACAGCGTGGGGGGCCGTCACTGACTCGTGTGGACCTGAGGACAGCCGGGACCAGTCCCCACTTCCATGCCAACAGGCTTCCTGTCCGCTGCAGGCTGATCTCTGCAGAGGGTAAACCCGGGTCCGTGGCCAGGTACTTCCGACTCCTCACGCACTGTGTGTGGCTCTCGGACACAGTCCAAATCCTGTGTCCGGGCTTCCCTGGCTCAGTGGGATCTGGTCCCTGCTGCTCTCTCCTGGCTCCCATCAGCACCTGCTGGCTTCCTTTGTCTGCACAAACACAAATGCCCTTTTCTGTGCCTGGACTATTTCTCTGCATCCTCAGATCCCACCTTCTCGGGAAGTCTTTGCCTATGAGGCCCCCCTGCCCCCCTCCCTCCACGCCTTCACCTCTCCTGCTGCTAGGCCCATCCCCTCCTGCTGCACCTGCCCCACTCTGGCTGCACCCCCGGGCCTCCCAACACTCTCCTCCCTCTGCTCCCCCTCCTGACACGTGCTCTCAAAGCACTTTGCATCTTTCCCGTGGGGTCCTGACCAGCTGTCATTCCATACCCTCTCTTTACTCAGTTCCTGAGCACTTGTGTCCCCACTGGAACATGACCCCCAGCCGGCAGGACCTATGTCTTTCTGTCCGATGTCGCATTGCCAGTGCCCAGCGCAGAGCTCATTCACCCTTTATTATGGGACAGGAAAGCCATGGGTGAGGGTTTGCACCTGGATGCTCCAGAGCCCAAGCCTACCCCCTCCCATTCATCAGCTCTCCTTTCCCGACTTTCATGACAGCAGCCTCTCCTGTTCCTCTCCTCTGATGACTTCTCAGGCTCAGACACATTCTTCCTTCCTAACCCACCTTATAAATGGTGAAATTTCCTCTGTGCCCTTACCTGGGTCAGTTCAAGGTTTCAAATGCCACCTTTGTACCCATGGCACTTGCCAGTCCCTACACACCTCACAGGACTGTCCACCAGCATCTCTACTGGAGCATTCCACTCCCATCTCAAGTGAGACCCACCCCACAGTGAACTTGGCTACACCTGCAACAGAGGGGCCCCTTGTCTTCCCTCCTGGGCCCCACTGCACAGACCTTAGAAACATCTTGCCAACATGACTGCAAGTGTCTCTGAAAGGTTCCACATCAGGTTTTCCCTCACTTTAAATCTATCCCCCACAATGCTTCCAAAGTGACCATTCTTATTAAACTCCAATTGGGGTGCCTGGGTGGCTCAGTCAGTTGGGCGTCCGACTTTGGCCCAGGTCATGATCTCACGGTTTGTGGGTTCAAGCCCCACGTCAGGCTCTGTGCTGACAGCTCAGAGCCTGGAGCCTGCTTTGAATTCTGTGTCTTCTCTCTGCCCTTCCCTACTCATGCTCTGTCTCTATCTGTCTCTCAAAAATAAACATTGAAAAAAAATTAAAAAAAAAAAAACAACTCCAATTATTACCACCTTGACCCCCTGAACTTAGGAACTAAACTCCTAAAAGCTTCTGCCTGCCTGCCTGCTTACCTTTTAGAGACAAACTAACTGCTGGAACAGAAAAAGAAACATTTGAGGAGGCTACCTGAGCAGATCACCTGAGCAGATCAATCCACAGTGCCAGAAGTGACCTTGATCTCTCTATGGCGCTAGAATTCCTTTCTCTATATCCATCCCAAGCCCTAATAAAAGCAGCCTTATTTCCCTTGTTCCTGGAGATGTGGCTCTGTAAATTATTTTCCACAATCTCCTTGCTTCTACAAATAAAGCTGACCCTGTGAGACAGTACCACCTGGTGTAGTCTGTCTACACCTCACCAAGTAGTCGGCCCACTTTGGTTCAGTAACAAAATTGCATAAGGACTCCATGAATATATTCTCTGTGAAATATTCAGATTCCACACAAATAAAGCCCTCTTTCATCCTGCCCATTCTTGATCCCCACCCCCGCCCCCATTCTCGATTCCGTTCCAAGTAGGACTACTGTTACCAGCTAAGGTGTGTCCCCTAACCTTTCTCCCTGCACTTCCACACATATTATACATACAAACAGCCACATAATTTTCCTTAAACACAAATGGGGGCACATCACCATCATGCTCTGTGACCTGCCCTGGAGCTCTGGCCATACCAGCGTGCTCTTGTCTGACATGGTGCTCTATGCCAGGGCAAGGGACTTGCCACAGCTTCTTAAGCCATGCCTTTATTGGAAGACCTCTACATTGTTTCAGATTTAGGCCAATTTTTCTAAAACACCAAGACCATATCATTCTCCTGCTTAAAATCCTTTCTTTCCATGGGACAGTCCATCTCCAAGAATCTTGTTAAAGCACATTGTAACATGGCCCCTGCTAGCTTTCTGACACCCTTTCCTTTCTCAGCTCCTTGTCTCACAAGCATCCTCTGAGCCTCCATCAGAATGAATTCTTTGCCATTCTTCAAATACACTGTTTGCTGACTGAATACCTGATGTGCCGCCCTCCTCTGAGAATAGGAAAGAATAAGAGGACATCCCGAGAGATTCACTTGGGAAGTGATTCCTGCAGAATAAGAGGAGGCTCCTGTCTGGGGCCTTAGTGTCCCCTCCCCGCCACTTCTTGAGGACAGAGAAACTTCCCCAACCAACATCTCCAAGCCCCACCGTCACTTAGTAAACAGACTGCTGCCCAAAGCAGTTCCCGGGCTCCTCCGTCCCAGCCACTCACCTAGAGAGGGGCCTCCAGGACTTTCTTTCTCTACCTTCCAGGGATCTTCTCCTTGCTGCAACAGGGAGATCACTTTTGGTTTGGAAAACAGGAGTCCTGCTCACACACAAACAAAAAGAGAGAGACAGACAAAAAAGACTTGGTTTTGTTTTGACTCAAAGAGCCATCATAGACCTGAGCAGAAAACTCAGGGTATGTTACAAAGAGCTTCTGGGGGTGCTCCAGCTGTGCCCCCACGATGTTGAGGGCATAGTCTGGGGAAAGGCAAGGGACCTGTAGGACATGGCTGTGCAATAGTTGTATGTTAGGGAAACATAATAAATCTGCAGCTTTAATAACATTAGCTTTCCACAGAAGAGGGAATATGTTAGATGTACACACTAATACTTATAAACATGAGGAAGGCACCTGTTGGGATGAGCACTGGGTATTGTATGGAAACAATCTGACGATAAATTTCATAATTTTATAAGTATTTCATAAAAATACTTATAAACAGGTACCTATTATGAACAAAGTAGCTTGCTGAAGATGAGGAAACACTGACTCCCTTTCTACGATGGTAGCCGTCAGCAAACTATGGGTCATAGGCCAAGTCTAGACCACCGTTTATTTATGTATGGCCCTCTGAGCATGGTGGTATATGTTACAGACACCAAATGTAGTTCACAAAGCCTAAAATATCTTCTAGCTGGCCCTCTGCAGAAAAAGCTTGCTGACCCCTAGGAAAGCCAAGCAAGAAAGGTAAATGGTAGGTCCAATGAACAAAGCCCTCTGTTGAGAGTGGTGCAAACAAACCCCAGAACAATCAGTGAAATGACTCCCAAACTGTGAGGAAACTTCTAATGTGCAATTATAGACCGGAAAGGGGAGGATTATCAATACTACCTCCTTCATTTCCATGTGTGGGGTAATTCCATGCCTATAAGAGGGGAAAATGTGTTTAACATTTATTTATGGTGATCTGACACAAACCTAAGGGTAAAACTCAACTAAAGGTTTTTTTTGTTCGTTTGTTTTGTTTTTTGTTTTGTTTTGTTTTGTTTTTTTTTTTTTGAGAGCATGAATGGGGTAGGGGGCAGAGAGAGGGACAGAGAATCCCAAGCAGGCTCCATGCTGAGTGTGGGCTCCATGCCATGACCTGATGATGAAATCATGATCATGACCTGAATCGAAATCAAGAGTTGGGACGCTCAACTGACTGAGCCATCCAGGTGCCCCTCAACTGAAGTTTCTGATGACCCATGCCTTTTATCCAAGGAAGCAGGTGCTGACTTATACTAATTTCTGAATTTTTTTTATCTACAAGAGAAAATTTCCTTACCCAATGAGACCAGGTTACTATAGTTCTCCAGCATCACGTCCTGGTACAAGTTTCTCTGAAAAGGACCCAGCTTTCTCCACTCATCCCGCGTAAAGAGCACAGCCACATCCTCGAACGTCAGTGACACCTGTAATGACAAGCCATCCCAGCTCACCCAGGACCTCCCATCACACAGAGTGAAGAAGGTGGCAGTGGTGGGTAGATGGGCTCCCATGAATGCTTCTGATGTTATTCTGGTTTCTGAAGGTTTCAGGTCATTTGTTTAATGAACAACTGGCCAGTGACAAATATATACTGAAGTGTTCATGAAAGCATGAATTGTTAACCAGGTCCTGTGTTAAACACTGTATGTAAGGAGATGTGGAGAGGAATTAAGGACATTAGTGGGAATGTTAATTAGAATAACATTTCTGATGACAATTTGATAATAGATATTTAAAGACTTAAAATGTGTGGATCTTTTAACTTAACAATTACTATATTTGCATCACAATGAACAGTGTGCAAAAATGCACCTCCAAGATATTTATCATGCTGTTACTGATAAAATCACTGCAGGCTTAAGTTAGGTTAACTAACTTGAGACACTTTCTTGAAGCCAGAGGACAATAATAATGGACAAATAATAATGGACAATATTATTTATTGAAAGCTTTCTTTGGACCAAGCTCTTCTTAAGAGATTTGTATTAACTTTTAGTGTAAATACTTATCTTTACAACAACCCTATAAAATAGGTACTATATTGCCCCCATCTTACACAAGAAAAAAAAGAAATTTGTCCAAACCAAACAGCTGGTATAGAGGAAGACTCACTCCCCCTGTGTATCGACTCTCAATACTACAATACTGCTTTACTTCTGACACCAGACATGTGTGTTTTCCACACGCCAAGCAATTGTGTGACACCACCTAGGTGTCTTATGATTTAATTCCATTCTCATGCCATCTACCTGGAGAGAGAGCCTGATTCCACAGGTTAAGGCTCAATCCCACAAGGCTGCCTCAACTTCAGACGCCAATCCCAAGTCCAGATGGTAACCTGTGCTTCTTACCAAATGGCTATAAATTGCACAGGTTTCCACCACCCCCCTCCTCAGATTTAATTAACTTGCTCAAGTGGTAAATGCAGGGAAAGTGCCACAATGCAGGAAAACATTTACTTAATAGATTACTGGTTTATCCCAAAAGGATATTATTGAGAACAGACCCGGGAAAGAGGTGAAAGGTATGTGGGAAGGGTGTGGAGCTTCCACGCCCTCCCTGGATGCACCACTCTCCCCACTGACAACTGTTCACCCACCCAGAAGCTGTTGGAACCCTGTCCTTCTGGGTTTTTATGGCCGCTTCATTACATAGGCACAATGGATCAAATCACTGGCCATTACATAGGCATGAATGGCCCCGGGCTGGGGTAGAGAGCCTGAAAGATCAAACCCTCTAATCAAGGTTGGTTCCCCTGATTGGACTGGATCCTTAGGGGCTTTTCAAAAGTCACCTCATTCATATCAACTTTGGCTTGGTTGAAATGGCTTGTTTTGAGTAACAAAACACAGCAATTTCATCTTTATTGCTCTGAAGTTATTTTAAGAATAAAAACCAACTATTATTCATCATTTAGCTTCCAAGCCCTTATAATCTCCTATGTGCCAGGAACAGGAATGAAGACCAAATATATATTTCATACTATGAATCACAATATCACAGCTGGTCAGGGGTAGAGGTAAAACTGCAATTTGGAGGACGTCCAAGGCTCCATTCTTAACCGTTCTGCAAAACTGCCTCTCAATGTCTACCTCAAGGGGTTAAGAAATAAATGGGATAATCTATACAACGGAGATGGATGGTGGTGATAGTCGCACAACAATGTGAATGTACTTAATGCCACTGAATTATACATGCAAAAGGGGCTAAGATGATAATGTCATGTATATTTTATCACAATAAAAAAGTTAAAATGGTAAAACAGATGCATACCTATGTACGTAGGTATTCACACAAAAAGTGAATAGAAAAGGATTCTGATGGACATGTACCAAAGGGGTGACAGCAACTATCTCTTGATGCTGGGTTAAGAGCGATTTCACTTTCTTCTTTATGTATATATTTTTTATTTTCTGAAATTTAATTTTTTTAAGTTTACTTATTTTTGAGAGAGAGAGAGTGCAAGTGAGCGTACAAGCAGGGAGGGGCAGAGACAGAGAGGGAGACACAAAATCCAAAGCAGGCTCCAGCCTCTGAGCTGTCAGCACAGAGCCCAACGTGGGGCTTGAACTCACAAACTGCAAGATCATGACCTGAGCCGAAGTTGGAGTCTTAACTGACTGAGCCACCCAGGCACGCCTATTCCTGAAATTTTAAACATGAGCATGCAATACATGTATAAGGTAACTTAGAAATAGTTAATATAGATATATAGAAATAATCTTAGCCCTCATAAGAATTTACGATCCAACTGATAGACCAGAAGAAAACCGTGTGCAATGATTTGCTCAATGAAATTGTGTAGCTGGACAGGCCTGTATGCCGTTTCCCAGTTCAATCCTCATTTTAGAGACGAGAACCAGAAGGTCCAGGGCAGTCAAGACCCAGGTCACATACTTTCTTAGTAGCAGAGGCAGGACATTAATTCAAGTCTGCCTTTAACCCAGCACTCGGTATATTCTCTCTCTGCTCTTAAACACCCTGTCACTGACTTTTACACACAAGCCCGTGCAGGTGACAAAAGGGTGGCATGTGAGGTTAGGGAGAATGCCACGAGGATTCACTCACACACAGATGGAGAAGATTCTGGCCAAGAGAGCAACATGGCTCCAATGGAATGGAAGAGGAAAGCCTTAGAGAAAAGCAGCCGGAACGTGCAATGGCAGGCCTCGGCCCAAAGATCAGACACTAGCGAGTTTCACGGGTCCGAAACACAATGTCACAGTGACGGGCGGTGACACGGGGGCCGGGTCTGCCCTGAGTTCTGAGAGAGGCACCAGGGGAATGGCTGGACAGTAATGAGCATGAACCGAGAGGCCAGACACACTTGGGTTTCAATTCAGGTCACCGGGCTTCCTTGAGCCTCCATTTCCCCATATGTAAAATGGGTATGATAATTGCTGCGCAGGCAGGAGAGTGAGAACAAAGGCAAAGCCCTCAGGAAGTCCCCCCACGGGACATTAACTGCTACTGTCAGGTGAAGGTGAGTCATGGAAGGACCCGTATCTCCCGGGTCCTGGAAACACTGGATGGCAGTTCCCGTCTGTCAGCACTGATATTATTACTGCAATAACATCATCAGCTCCCAGAGCTGCTACACAGTGACCATCTGCGAGGGCCTGGCCCGATCTAAACACTTTCCATGCACTTGAATTCATGTGATCCTCTCACCTGCCCTATGAGGTAGGCATGGTTGTGATCCCCACTTTCCAGGTGTGGAAACAGGCACAGAGAGATGGAGCTATTTGTCCAAGGCCCAGAGACAACAACGAAGGAGATGGGTTCAAACCCAGCAGTCTGGCTTAAAAGCCCCACTTGTCAGCCACTGGATACCCTGCCTCTCCACTACTGATACCCCACAAAATCCTCCCTGCTGCTTCCTGAGGAGTCTTCTTTCTGCCCTCGCAGTCAAGAGACCTCTCCAACTGTGTCCCCTCCAACACGGCTATTCCTTGTTCATGCACGGGCCTCCCGGGATGGGGTCCCTCCCCCGTTCCACAACATGAAGATGAAAATGGCAGGTCAAGAACAGTTTTCAAGAGAATGCGGAAGCAAGGCACATGATCCACAAGGTTAAGAGGGAGAAAAAACACTATAAATGATGGGTTGGAGAAACCTAGGGAAGGTATAATGGGAAACTCAGGAATGGAAAGAAAAAGCCAAGGGTAGGGAGGGAGACCAGGGTGAGCCAAGGAAGCAGGGCCAGAAAGGAACTGCCAAATGTGCACGTTTGTTTGTTCTGCCCCCACGTGGCATCTTACCTGTCAAGTTAGTAATCATACACTCAATTGAGATTAATGAATAAAAAGTAGTGTCTGTTAGGAAAAGAAAAGAGAAACATTAGACATGCATTGGCAGGGAGGAGGTTAGCATTCCCTACATAATCCACCATCTAACAAGGTGGGCCAGGAAAAAGGGCTTGAGTTCCAGGTCCTGCAGAAGATTGTACTGAGTAGAGAATTTCAGTTTGAGGATTAAAAAAAAAAAAAATCTGTTTCTAAATCTTAGGTAGCAATGAACTCACTTGAGACCTTGCTTCCCTCTGTCCAATAGCCATATCTTCTTTCTGGGCTCTTCCCTTAGGATGGGTGGAGTCTCCAGAAGGCAGATCTGAAAGAAGAAAAAGGGAGCCAGGAGGGAGAAGCCCCTTCTGCTTTCAAACCCCCTCAGAATCACCAACTCTGAAATCCTCACACCACCTGAGAATGACCCCATGTGCCCTCAGAGAGGGAAGTAAGGAGCTGGGAGCAGAAAGGACCAGAGAAGTGCCAGGTCGCTCTGGCTCAGAGAAAAAAAGGGTGTAGGACTTTATCAGCAGCCGCAGCGACTCACTGAATCTCACCGCATGCCAGGGACTGCCAACACTGGTTTAGTCCCGCAGCACAGCTGCCATTGTCAGCACCCCCATTCTACAGATCAGGAAATCGAGGGTAGAGCGGGAGCACCTTGCCCCAGTTCACACAGCCAGGGAGGGCGCACCGGGATCTATACCACGCGCCTCCAGAACACTTGCCCCAACCTCGCTGCCTCCATGGGACAACTTTTCTCCACCTCAAGCTTTCCCCACCCAACTCCCCTCCTGTCAAGGAATCTCCAGATTTTTGGAGAAGACTGCTTCGGAAAGGGATGACATCAGTTTTCCTATGGCTGCTATCTGGAGAACAGGCGCAGAAACCGAAAACCTCGGTTCCCGTCGAGGATCTGCCGTGGGGGGAAGCGGACAACTCACTTCTGGCGGAAAACGCATCTCTGCGCCCGCCGTCCAGAGGGCAGTGGCGCCGGTGAGGGGCGGAAACACAATTCCTCACGTTCGCTGACAGCCGTCAGCCGGTAGCCGGGCAGGTAGCGTGCCGGGAACCGGTTGGGAGGGAGCGGGAGGGGGGCCTGGGCCAGTGGGGACAAGTGCCCGACCTGCCGCGGTCACGGGCACGACCGCGGGACGGCCGGTGCTGGGCGGGCGGGCACATAGGGGGTGCCCGGCCCCTGTCTCGCCTGCAACCACAAAGGCCCCGCTCGCGCCTCCCGGGCCTGTGCCCCGCGCCCTGGCGCCGCATCCTCCCGAGGCCCTGGTCCTTCCTCCCTCCCTCCCTCCCGCATTCGGCCGACCCTCGGCCGCTCACCTCGCCCTGGCCTCGGAGGTTCCAGGAACCGCGCCTCCCCGGCCGTGCGCCGCAGGCGGAGGCTCCGACGCTGCCCCAGCGGAAAGCAGCCCGGGTAGGGGACTTGTCCCCGGGCAATACTGAACCGACTTCAAGCCCCGTAGCTGTTAGCTCTGGCAGCAAATACCCAGAGTCCCGCGCAGGTCCGGAGAGGTGGGGAAGGAGGCGGGTTAGCAATGGCCGCAAATCTTCTGGGGAATGTAGTCCACGCGAGGACTCATGCATTCTGGGAGGTGTAGTTCTCCACGCTGGTCGGTGAGGCGCCCAGGCGAACTTGTCACGTGCCCAGTTCTCACTTCCGGGCTTGGGGTGACACTCCTTGGGCTTCGAGGCCGTGGCTCTGGGTTCCTGGGGAAGGCAACTGAAGTTCGCTGAGAGTGCCTTATGATAGTAGGCAAGTAGACAACCACGAGAACAAACCTTTTTTCCCTTCGTTGATTCAACCAAAGTTATTGTGTTCCTGGTATGTGCCAAATGCCACTGGAAGTGGTTGGAAATATGTCAGTGAACGAAACAAAGTTAATTGCTCTCAATAACATTTTTGGTTTTTGGTCGGGTGGGGGGCAGGAGGGTGCAGACAGTAAACCATGAATACAATTATATAGCATTTTAGAAGGTAAGTGTTATGGGAAAAAGCGAAAGAGCAGGTTCAGGTTTGTATGGAGGCAGTTATAGGAAAGAATAGGGTCACAGGTACCCCCTGTGTTAATATAGCAGGAAATGAAATGTTGATAAGATAGAGTTAGTATCCTATGAATTTTTGTTCAAGTGTTTTGGCTATAATCAACTCACATGAATAATATGCCAATTTGTAAATAAAAATTCTGATACAATGGATTGATTGAATCTATAAATTGGGAAAACTGATGGTTTCACATTATTGATTGTCACAATCCATTACTGTGGTACCATTACCTGTCACAAAAGTTTTGCCCCATTGCAGTGCGTGAGTCAGTAGGCCAGCCCACGTCTCTTGGTTGGAGCAAGTTTTCACCACTTCCAGCAAGTAAGCAGACAGGAGGATAAATCTCAAAGCACTATCTCCCTTTGGGGTTAGTGCAGGAAGCTTTTTATTCAGTGTGCTAGGGGGCAGGGGCAGAGTGCTTGATACATTAGGGAACTTAACACATATTTTGTTAGGCACTTTTATTCAATTAGAATACCTACCTTGTCAATAGCTTGTCAACATGCTAGTGCAAATGTTGTATGTTTAAAAAAGTCCCAAGACTCTGCCCACAGGAGTACGTCAATGTGGAAATGTTGGGGTTTGGAGCCAATGGCCAAGAAAGAATTCTTGAGATGTCTTAGGTGCAAAAAGGTATTTTTTTTGTTTTATTTAAAAAAAAATTTTAAAGATGTTTATTGCATTATCTGGGTGGCTCAGTTAGTTAAGCATCTGACTTGGCTCAGGTCATGATCTCACAGTTTGTGAGTTCAAGCCCTGCATCGGGCTCTGTGCTGATGTCTCAGAGCCAGGAGCCTGCTTCAGATTCTGTCTTCCTCCCCCCCTCTGCTCCTCCCCCACTTCTGTCCTCTCTCTGTCTCGCAAAATAAATTTTAAAAATAAAAATAAGTTTTTTTAAGTTTATTTTCAGAGAGACAGAGACAATGCAAATTAGGGAGGGGCAAAGAGAGAGGGAGAGGGAGACACCCAATCTGACAGAGGCTCCAAGCTCTGAGCTGTCCGCACAGAGAGCTAGCTCTTCTCTGTTCGGAGAGCTCAGAGCCCAATGTGGGTCTCGAACCCAGGAACCATGAGATCATGACCTGAGCTGAAGTCAGAGGCTCAACCGACTGAGCCACCCATTTGCCCCCAAAAGGTAGTTTTATTAAAGCATGGAATAGAACCTATGGGCAGAAAGCTGCACTGGGGTTGTGACGGGTGACTGATTATACACTTTCAAGTTGGGAGGGGGTCAGGGATAGAGTAAGTCTGTAAGGAATTTTGGAAGCAAGGTTTCCAAGTACTTGTTAGGAAAAGGTAATTTGTTACTGTCTAATAAAACCCCAGTCATGAGACCCTTCAGATGCATATCAGTGGGCCATATGCTTGAAGGATGATTGCTAACGTATATTTGGGGGTGGGGATAGATGTGAAGTTTCCAAAGGAATTTTTATGTTAAAGTAGACTTACACGATCCTGGGGGTTCTGGCTAAGATTGCCCTTTGCTCTTGGCAAAGTGGCAACATCCAGGCAGCTGAGCTCCTAGGGGAAAGTCATTCTGCCTGTCCCAAGGACCTGTCAGTGGGCTGTAAGTTGTAAGGAAATGGAATTTTTTTTCTTTTGCCTTTGTTTCCCACATTGGGAGGAGATGATAGTAGTATAATGACCTAAAGGTAACTTTAGGGCAATTTAGGGCTTCTGCAGAGTTGCTCAGCTCCAAACTGGTTCATGCAAGGGAATATCCTGGAACACCTGGCCTTAGGTCTCCTTGGTGGGAGCTACTTGTTCTGCAAAACAGACACATTCTTTCCCTGCCTTTGTCCCTGCATGCTTCTCCTCTGCAGATAGCTCTGAGTCCTCTGATCTGAGGGTCTAATAAATAACTTCACGTCTTTTCTCCATGGCATTATTGCATATTTTTGAGTTTAATTTTAGATCTTTCCTACTTTTTAAGCTATTGTAAATGGTATCTCTTTAAAATTTTTATTTGTAAAGTACTGGTTTTGTCTACAGCTGACTGCCTAAAGTCCCTTATAAATTACAATAATGGATTTGTTGTTTGGGGCTTTTTATATAATATTTTAAAACACATGAATGACAGTTTTGCTTCTTTCGTTTATATATTTTCTTTCCTATATTGAGTGGTCTATGATTTCTAGTCAAAGCAGAGGGAAGTTGTCAAAATGAGAGTAAAAACTCCAAGCCCTCAATCCTCTTTGGAAACATTAAAACAAAAAACAAAAAACAAAACCTATTAGGAGTGCCTCAGTTAAGTGTCCGACTTCGGCTCAGGTCATGATCTTGTGGTTTGTGAGTTCCAGCCCTGTGTCGGGCTCTGTGCCGATGGCTGAGAGCCTGGAGCCTGCTTCAGATTCTGTCTCCCTTTCTCTCTGACCCTCCCCCAGTCGCACTCTGTTTCTCTCTCAAAAATAAATAAACATTAAAAAAAAAATTCAAAACTTAAAAAAAAAAAAAAAACCTTCTAGAAATGAACCAAAATAGCCTTAGAAAGGCCCTGGCAAACAGTAAAAGATCTACAGCAACCAAACACTCAAAGTAAAAACCGCATTTGAGACTGTGGGAAGTTTTGTGGCATTTTTACTTGTCCTCTCACCCCTCCCCTTTCCCCAGTGCAGGTCTTGGTCTGGAGAGGAGGCAGTGGAGATCTCAATTCCTTCTCTCCAACAGGGAGAGACCAGAGCAGCCTTTATTTATAAAGTTCTGGCAGGTTTGGGGGCTGCCAGAAGTACTGGGCTCTGTCATGCCTCTCTCCTATCTCCTGTGGGGGGAAGCCGGGAGCATTGCTCATGAAAACTGTAGGTGGACTATAGTCCCACAGATACCTGGGGCAAGAAATGAAGGATACAGGCAAGATACATCATCTAAGGCCCCCAGGAGGGGCTGGGGGTGAGACGCTTGGAAAAATCAAGACATTTAAAACCAGCTGGGGGGCGCCTGGGTGGCGCAGTCGGTTAAGCATCCGACTTCAGCCAGGTCATGATCTCACGGTCCGTGAGTTCGAGCCCCGCGTCGGGCTCTGGGCTGATGGCTCAGAGCCTGGAGCCTGTTTCCGATTCTGTGTCTCCCTCTCTCTCTGCCCCTCCCCCGTTCATGCTCTGTCTCTCTCTGTCCTAAAAATAAATAAAAAACATTGGAAAAAAAATTTAAAAAAAGCCAGCTGGTAAAGCAACATGAGGCCCCACTGAGATGCACGTTCAGAAAAGACCTAAGAGTTTCTAAGTTTTCACCTGTGTCTGATCCCTAGGCTGACAGCAAGCCAGCTAATCCATAAAGAACTGCTATAGCTCAGAATCAGTCTACAAAGACTGGGAGAGGTGACTAGTATTTTGTTTTGTTTTGTTTTAATTAATTATTTTTAATTTTTATTTTTTAGAGAGAGAGCACAAGTGGGGGAGGCAGCAGAGAGAGAGACAGAGAATCTTAAGCAGGCGCCATGCTCCGTGTGGAGCCCAACGTGGAGCTGGATCCCATGACCCTGGGATCATGAGCTGAGCTGAAATCAAGAGTCGGACACTCAGCTGACTGAGCCACCCAGCAACCCACCCTCCCCCCACCTCATTTTTTAATGCAGTTGTTTGTTTTCTTACTCCTGAGTTTTCAGAGTTCTTTGAATATTTTGGATAATAGTCCTTTATCAGATGATGTATATTCTTTTGCAGATATTTTCTCCTGGTCTGTGACTTGTCTTCTCATTCTCTTGACAGTGTGTTTCACAGAGCAGAGTTTTAAATTTTAATGAAGTCCAGGGGGCACCTGGGTGGCTCAGTCGGTTAAGCATCTGACTGGCTCAGGACATGATCTCACAGTTTGATTGTTTAAGCCCCCTGTTAGGCTCTGTGCTGACAGCTCAGAGCCTGGAGCCTGCTTCAGATTGTGTCTCCCTCTCTCTGTGCCTTTCCCCCACTTGTGTTCTGTTCTCTCTCTCTCTCTCTCTCTCAAAAAATAAATAAAAACATTAAAAAAAGAATAAAAAATAAATTTTAATGAAGTCCAGCTTATCATTTATTTTTTTCATCAATCATGCTTTTGATAATGTATCTACAAAGTCATCACCATACCCAAGGTCATGTTACTTTTCCCCTATGTTATCTTTTATTTTAATTAACTAATCAATTATATATTAAATATTTTATTTTTTGAGTAATCTCTATGACCAGTGTGAGCCCTGAACTCACAACCCTGAGATCAAGAGTCACACACTCCACTGACTGAGCCAGCCAGTCACCCCTCTCCTATGTTATCTTTTAATGTTTTATCATTTTGTGTTTTACATTTAGTTCTGTGAAATCCATTTTGAGTTGATATTTGTGGAGGGTGCAAGGTCTGTGCCTATATTCATCATTTTGCTTGTGGAGGTCCAGATGTTCTAGCACCATTTGTTGGAGGGGTTTCATTTCTCCATTGTATTGTCCTTGCTCCATGTTAGTGATCAGTTGGCTATATTTATCTGTTTCTGGGATCTCTGTTATCTTCCATTGATCTGTTTGCTCTTTCACAACACTGTATTAACTTGATCACTGTAGCTTTATAGTAAGTCTTGAAGTTAGGAGCATGAGTCCTCCAACTTGGTTCTTCTTTATTATTGTGTTGGCTATTCTGGCCCTTTTGCCTCTACGTAGAAACTTTAGAATCAGTTTGTCAATACCCACAAAATAATTTTCTGGGATTTTGGTTGGGATTTCATTGAATGTGTAGACTAATTTGGGAAGAACTGACATTTTGACAATAGAGTCTTCCTTTTCCACGAACATGGAATATTTCCCCATTTATTTGGTTCTCCCTTGGTTTTGTTCATTTTTTCAAAGTTTTATAGTTTTCTTCATATAGATATAGTACATATTTTAGCTAAGTATTTCATTTTGGGTGGTGTTAATGTAAATGATATTGTGTTTTTAATTTCAAATTCCACTTGTTGATTGCTGGTATAGAGGACATTGACTTTTGTATAAGAGCCATGTATCCTTCAATCTTGCTATAATTGCTTATTAGTTTTAGGAATTGCTTGGTCAGTTCTTTTGGGTTTTCTATATAAAGTATCATGTCATTGTTGGAGGTCATTGAGAGGACATGGCCACTGATTGATTCATGAGCTGGACCCAGGCAATCTGAGGCCTCTTACTCTTTCCCCTGTCTTTGGAATGTAAATTATGCCTACTATTCCCATATGAGCAGCCATTTTAAGTATATAGCCTTAAGAGAGTAATGTGTTGTTGAGACCCTCTGGACTGGATATGTGACTGAACGCTGTTAAGGCCTGTAAGGCCTGTATGTAAACTTTTAAGTCTATATACTTAAACTTTTAAGTTTAAGTATGTAAACTTTTAAGATACAGAGATCTACTAGTCTTGTGGCTGCCCAAGACAAGCCTTGTATGTAAGTTACCTTGCATATTAAAACTGTCACCTACCAATCTGGGGTGGGGGGTCTGCCTCTGTCTTCAGTCTCTTCTTGCCTTTTATGTAAGTGGGGCCAGTTTCAGAGTTCACCGGAATACCTCCTGAAGTTGTGAACCAACACTCATCTGTGAACAAAGACAGTTTTATTCCTTCCCAATCTGTATGCCTTTTGTTTCCTTTTCTTGTCCAATACAGTGTTGAAAAGCAGTAGTGAGAGGAGACCTCTTGGTCTTGAGCCTGGGAAAGCTGTGAGTTTCTCACCCTTAAGTGAATTGTCTGTAGGGGATTTATAGAGACTCTTTATTAAATGAGGAAGTATGTTACTAGTTTGATAGTAGTTTTTATCATGAATGAGTATTGGATTTTGTCAAATGAATTTTATGCATCTATTTATATACTTATATAATTTTTCTTTAGACTGTTGACGTGATGGATTACATTAATTGATTTTCAAATGTTGCACTAGACTTGCATATCTGGGATATCTTGTCTTCATGAGAAATATTGGTGTGTAGTTTGTTTTCTTATGTTTCCTTTGTTGGGTTTTGGTATTGTAATGGTGTCTTCATAAAATGAATTTATAAGTATATCCTCTGCTTCTATATTAATTTTGGCAGAGATAGTAGAGAATTGGTATAATTTCTTCTTTCAATGTGTGGTAGAACCCATCTGAGCCTGGTGCTTTCTATTCTAGAAGCTTTTTAATTGTTGATTCTATTTCTTTAATAAATGCAGACCTATTCAGATTGCTTCTTCTTGCATGAGTTTTAGTTGATTGTGATTTTCAAGGAATTGACTTATTTCATCTAAGTTATCAAACTAGTTCTCATAGAGTTGTTTATAGTATTCCTTTATTATAGTTAAATGTGTATTTATTTTTGAGATAGAGAGCACTAGTGGGGAAGGGACAGAGAGAGAGGGGGATAGAGGATCTGAAGCAAACTGTGAGATGACAGCAGCATGCCAAGCCCGATGCAGGGCTCGAACCCATGACGCATGAGGTTATGACCTGAGTCTGAGTCAGTCACTCAACCGACTGAGCCACGCAGGTGCGCCTCCTTTATTATACTTTAATTGTCCCTGGGTTCTGTGGTGATATCCCTTCTTTCATATCCCATATTAGTAATCCATGGGCTGTCTCTTTTTTTCTTAACCTGGCTCGAGGCTTTTTGATATTGTTGATCTTTTCAAAGAACCAGGTATTGGGGGCGCCTGGGTGGTTCAGTTAGCTGAGTGTTCTACTTCGGTTCAGGTCATGATCTCCCGGTCTGTGGGTTCGAGTCCCACATTGGGCTCTGTGCTGACAGCTTGGAGCCTGGAGCCTGCTTTGGATTCTGTCTCCATCTCTTTCTGCCCTTCCCCCACTCATGTACTGTCTCTCTTTCTCTCTCAAATATAAATAAACATTAAAAAAGAAAACCAGCTATTGGTTTTATTGATTTTTTGCTATTGATTTCCTGTTTTCAACTTCATTCTGCTCTGTTATTCTTTTCTTCTGTTTACTTTGCTTAATTTGCTCTTTTTTTCTAGTTTCCTAAGGTGGAAACTTGGATTATTAATTTTAGATCTTCTTATGTATGTATTCAATGCTATAAATTTCCCTCCAAGTACTGCTTTCACTACACCTGACAAGTGATAAGTTGGTAAGTTGTGTTTTGATTTTCATTTAGTTCAAAATATTTTAAAATTTATCTTAAGATTTCTTTGATCCATGTGATATTTAGAAGTATATTGTTTAATCTCCAAGTGTTTTGGGATTTTTCTAGCTATCTTTCTGTAATTGATTTCTAGTTTAATTCCATTGTGATCCAAGAGCAAATATTGTATGACTGGTATAACTTTAAATATGTTAAGATGTGTTTTATGGCCCAGAATGTGGTCTATCTTGGTGAATATTCCATATAAGTTTGAGAAGAATGTGTATTTGTTGTTGGATGAAGTATTCTATAAATGTCCATTATATCTACTTGATCGATGGTGTTATTGAGTTCAATTACATCCTTACTGGCTTTCTGTCTGCTGAATCTACTCATTTATGATAGAGGGGTATTGAAGTTTCCAGTTCTAATAGTTGAGTCTTCTGTTTCTCCTTACAGTTCTGTCAGTTTGCCTCATGCAATTTGATGATCCATTGTTAGGCACATACACATTAAGGATTGTTATGTTTTCCTGGAGAATTGCCCCCTTTATCATTCTTTAATTCCCTTTTTTATCCCTGATAACTTTCCTTGCATTAACACTTCTTCTTTCTGAAGTTAATATAGTTAATTCCAACTTTCTTTGGTTAGTGTTAGCATAGTCTATTTTTCTCCATTTACTTTTAATCTATAGGTGTCTTTTTATTTAAAATGGAATCATGGGGCGCCTGGGTGACTCAGTCAGTTAAGCATCCGACTTCAGCTCAGGTCATGATCTTCTGGTCCATGGGTGTGAGCCCCACACCAGGCTCTGTGCTGACAGCTTGGAGCCTGGAGCCTGCTCTGTGTCTCCCTCTCTCTCTGTCCCTCCCTCGACCACACTCTCTTTGTTTCTCTCTCTCAAAAATAAACATCAACAAATTAAAAAATCTATAAAATGGGTATCTTGTAGACAACATATAGTTGAGTCATATTTTTTGATCCATCTGACAATTTATCTTTCACTTGGTGTATTTAAACCACTGATGTTCAAAGTGATTATTGATATAATTGAATTAATGTTACCATATTTTTTACTGTTTTCTATTTGTTGTCCTTGCTCTTTGTTCCTATATTTGTCTTCCATGTTCTTTTTACCTTTTATGTTTTAATTGAGCATCTTATATGATTCCCTTTACTCTGTAGCATATCAGAATCATCTTATATGATTCCTTTTACTCTGTAGCATATCCTCTTATTTGTAGCATATCAATTATACTTCTTTTTATTACTTTCTTTAGTGGTTGCCCTAAAGTTTGCAATAAATTTACAACTAATATAAGTCTACTTTTAAGTAACACTATACTACTTCATGGGTTTTGTGAGTACCTAATAAGAGCAAAATAATCTCAATTCCTCCCTCTTTTGCCATGTATCATTGCTGTCATTCAGTTAGCTGCTATAAACATATCTATGATATATATTAGCATAGGTAGTCAAATACATTGTTGCTATTATTTTGAACAAACTGTTGTCTTTTAGATCAATTAAGAATAAGGAAGATAAAAGTTTTAATCCTCCTTTGGTGCCCTTCCTTTCTTTATGAAGATCTGAGTTTCTAACCTATATTATTTTCCTTCTCTCTAAAGAAGCTCTTTCAACATTTCTTGCAAAGCAGATATACTGGCAACAAATTCCCTTCATTTTCGTTTGTCTGATAAAGTCTTTATTTCTCCTTCACTTTTCGACGGTAATTTTGCAGGGTACAGAATTCTAAATTGGTAGTGTTTTTTTTCCCCAACACTTTAAATACTTCACTCTCTTCTTGCTTGCATGGTTTCTGAAGAGATGTTAGACATATGGTGGCCTCATAAATTGTGGGTATAATAGTGGCCTTCTTATCTTTGTTCCTCTATAGCTAAGGTGTTTTTTCCTCTGGTTTCTTTCACTATATTTTCATTATCTTTGCTTTTCTATAATTTAAAAATGATATGCATAGGTGTAGTATTTTAGTGTTTTTAGAATTCATCCAAATTATTTAATGCTCTCTGAACTTCCTGGATCTGTGGTATGGTGTCTGATGTTAATTTGGGAAAATTCTCAGTTACTATTGTTTCAAATCTTCCATTCCTTTCTTCTCCTTCTGGTATTCCAATTACCTGAATATTACACCATTTGTAGTTGTCCTACAGTTACTGTTTGTTTTGTTTTGTTTTAGGCTTTTTTCTTTGGTTTTCAGTTTTGGAGGTTTCTACTGAGATATCCTCAAGTTCAGAGATTCTTTTCTCAGCCATGTTCAGTCTACTAGTAAGTCCATTAAGGGCAATCTTCATATCTGTTACAGTGTTTTTGATTTCTAGCAATTTTTTTTGTTCCTTCTTAGGATTTCTGTCTCTTTCCTCACACTGCCTATCTGTTCTTGCATGCTGTCTACTTTATCCATTAGAGCCCTTAGCCTATTAACTATAGTTGTTTTACAGTCCCAGTCTTAAAATTCCAACTTCCCTGCCATGTCTAGTTCTGATGCTTTCTCTGTCTCTTCAGGTTGTATGTTCTGCCTTTTGGCATGTATTGTGTTTTTTCTTTGTAGGTGGAAATGATGAACAGGACAAAGGGAATTGCTATAAATGGGCCTTTAGTAATGCAGTGGTAAGTTATTGAGTGGCAGGAAAATTTTCTATAGTTCTGTGATTAGGTGTCAGTTTTTTAGTAAGCTTATGCTTTGTGACCGTGAACTTTACAAGTGTTTTAAAATCTTTTTTCTCCTAACTTTGTAAGTGAGACAGGATGGCTCGGATGTGCTAGAGTTGGCTACTTCTTCCCCCATATGGAAAGGTAGGGCTGAGTAGAGTTGGGCATTTCCCTTCCTCTGGGATAGTTAGGCTCTGATAATACTGTAGCAGTTTAGGCACTGGTTAACTAGTTTCTTCTGAGGGCAGGCCTTGTTAAGAACAGAGTGCTATGTTATATTTCAAGATTGTTCCTTCTTCTTTTTCCTTCCTGGAAACACAGGAGATTTTCCTCTAGTATTTACGGAGAAAATCTCTTAGAGCTCCTGAAAATCTCACAAAATTTTGGCACCCCTCTTAGGATGAGGTCTCCTGGAACTTTTAACTCTCAGAATTGTTCCCACCCAGCCTCCAGTAACTGTCAATTACTGTTGAGTTTTTCTACCCTGCAATTGTTCCTGCAGCAGTTTCTGCTGCTGAGTCTCTGCTTCAGTAAGTTATTTTCTGTAATCACCTCTTGGTTTCTCCAGTCTTGGGAGTAATGGTTTGCCCTGTGTTCTCACCTGTCTTGCAGATCCTAGAAGAATTGATGATTGTTCTGTCCAGTTTTTTACTTGTTGTTATATTGGAATGGCAACTTCCAGGCTCTATACATGCAGATCCAGAAACTGCATCTATGTGACTTTTTTCAAGTGCCCAGTTTTCAATAGCAACAACAAAATCACAAGACCTAAAGAAACAAGAAAACATGGCTCATTCAAGGGAAGGAAATAAATTGGCAGTGTTATGGGATTGAATCTGTTCCCTCCCTGCCCCCGCAATTCATATATGAATTCAAATCCCCAATATGAAGGTGTAGAGGTGAGCCCTTTGGGAAATAATTAAGTTTAGATGAGGCCATGGGAGTGGGACCTCCATTATGGGGTTAGTATCCTTACAAGAAGAGAATAATAAGCGCTTTCTCTCCACCATATGAGGATACAGCAAGAAGGTTGTATCTATAATTCACAAAGAGGGCCGCACCAGTAACTGAATCTGCTGGAACCTTGAACTTGGACTTCCCAGCCTCTACAACCTTGAGAAGTACAAGTTTGTTGCTTAAGTCATCCAGTCTATGGTATTTTCTTATAATAGTCTGACCAGACTAAGGCTGCAGAAACTGTTCTTGGAAAAATACAGACATCAGACAGGCAAAGACATTTTAGTTATTTATTTTTATTAAATTTTTTTTAACATTTATTTGTTTTGAGACACAGACACAGAGTGTGAGAGGGGGTGGGGCAGGGAGAGAGAGGGAGACACAGAATCCAAAGCAGGCCCCAGGCTGCAGCTGTCAGCACAGAGCCTGACGTGGGGCTCAAACTCACGAACCACAAGACAATGACCTGAGCTGAGGTTGGCTGCTTAACTGACTGAGCCACCCAGGTGCCCCAGGCAAAGACATTTTTAAAAAATTGTCTTGAATATGTTCAAAGAGCTAAAGGAAAATATGGGCAAAGAACTAAAGGAAGTGGAAAAAATGGTATCAACAAAAAGATAGCAATTTATAAAAAGGAACCAAACAACTTCTGGAGCTTAAAAAGAAAGAAAATGAACTGGAAATTCTGTAGAGGGATTCAACTCCAGATTTCAGCAAGCAGAAGAAAGAATTAGCAAATGTGAAGATAGAACATTTGAAATTACTAGCAAGTAGGTCTATATATCCATTATGAGAGTCTCAGAAGGAAATGAGAGAAAGAGGCAAATTATTTGGAAAAATAATGGCTTGGGGCGCCTGGGTGGCTCAGTCGGTTGAGTGTCCAACTTCGGCTCAGGTCATGATCTCACAGCTTGTGAGTTTAAGCCCCATGTCGGGCTCTGTGCTGACATCTCGGAGCCTAGAGCCTGCTTTGGATTCTGTGTCTCCTCTGTCTGCCCCTAACCCACTCACATTCTGTCTCTGTCTCTCTCAAAACTAAATAAACATTAACAAAAAAAAAAAAAAAGAAAAAAGAATGGCTTGAAAACTTCCCAAATTCAATTAAAGACACGAATTTACAAATCCGTGGAACTCTGCAAACTCCATGTAGGACAAACTCACAGAGATCCACATTGAGATACATTATAATTAAGCTATTGAAAGCCAAGGATAAAGGGAGAATCGTGGAAGGCAGCAAGAAGAAATGGATGATTCATCAAATACAATAGATTTGTGATAGGACTATTAACTGATTTCTCAGTAGAAATCTTGGAGGCCAGAAGGCAGGAATAAGATATTTAAAGTGCTGAAAACAAACAAACCTGTCAACCGAGATTTCTATATGCAGCAAAAACAGTCCTTCAAAAATGAGAGAGAAATTAAGACATTCCCAGATAAACAAAAGCTACATCTGCTCTATAAGAAATGCTGTGCTAACAGGGAAATTGATCACTGTAAAAACTTACATTAAAAAAAGAAAAAGGAATGGAAGAAGAAAGATCTCAAATCAACAACTTTAAGGAAAGCAGGACAATTTAAACCCAAAACAAACAGAAGAAAAGAAATAATTAAGATGGGAGTTGGTGCCAAGGAAACAATCAGCAAAACTAAAAGGCAACCGACAGAATGGGAAAAGATATTTGCAAACGACATATCAGATAAAGGGTTAGTATCCAAAATCTATAAAGAACTTATCAAACTCAACACCCAAAAAACAAAGACTCCAGTGAAGAAATGGGCAAAAGATATGAATAGACACTTCTACAAGGAAGACATCCAGATGGCCAACTGACACATGAAAAAATGCTCAACACCACTCATCATCAGGTAAATACAAATCAAAACCACAATGAGATACCACCTCATACCTGTCAGAATGGCTAACATTAACAACTCAGGCAACAACAGATGTTGGCAAGGATGCAGAGAAAGAGGATCTCTCTTGCATTGTTGGTCGGAATGCAAGCTGGTGCAGCCACTCTGGAAGACAGTATGGAGGTTCCTCAAAAAACTAAAAATAGAACTTCCCTACGACCCAGCAATTGCACAACTAGGCATTTATCCATGGGATACAGGTGTGCTGTTTCAAAGGGACACATGCACCCCCATGTTTATAGCAGCACTATCCACAATAACCAAAGTGTGGAAAGAGCCCAAATGTCCATCGATGGATGAATGGATAAAGAAGATGCGGTATATATATATATATATATATATATATATATACACACACACACACACACACACACACACACACAATGGAGTATTACTCAACAATCAAAAAGAATGAAAGCTTGCCATTTGTAACTACGTGGATGGAACTGGAAGGTATTATGCTAAGTGAAATTAGTCAGAGAAAGACAAAAATCATATGACTTCACTCATATGAGGACTTTAAGAGACAAAACAGATGAACATAAGGGAAGGGAAACAAAAATAACATAAAAACAGGGAGGGGGACAAAACAGAAGAGACTCATAAATATGGAGAACAAACTGAAGGTTGCTGGAGGGGTTGTAGGAGAGGGGATGGGCTAAATGGGTAAGGGGCATTAAGGAATCTACGCCTGAAATCATTGTTTCACTATATGCTACTAATTTGAATGTAAATTTTAAAAAATAAAAAATAAAATTAGAAAAGGGAGTTGGCATAAATAAAATAGAGAATGGAAAAACAGTAGAGAAAATCAATGTAGCCAAAAATAGGTTCTTTGAAAAGAGCAATAAAATTGACTGACCTTTAGTTATATTGACAAAGAAAGAAAGAAGACTTAAATACTAAAATCAGAAATGAAAATGGGGGCATTGCTACAGATTTTACTCATAAGGATTATGATAGAATACTGTGAACAATTATTCACCAATAGTATAACCTAATGAAATGGACCAATCCCTAGAAAGATAACATCTACCAAGACTGAATTATAAAGGAATAAATCTTAACAGACTTGGAACTAATAAGTAGATTGTATCAGTAACTGAAAATTCCCAACAAAGAAAAGCCCTGGACCAAATGGTTTCACCAGTGAATATCACCAACAGTTAAAAAGAATTAAAAAAAAATCCTTCTCAAAGTTTTTTTTTTTAAATGAAAAGGAAGGAATACTTCTAAGTTCATTTTGTAAGGCTAGCATTGCCCTGACAGCAAAACCGAAAACAGTGTAAGAAAACTACAGACCAATGAATATTCCCTCTGAGAGTAAATGCAAAACCCCAATAAAATAGTAGTCCAAATTCAGCAGCATATTAAAAGGATTAGACACCATAGCCAAGTGGCATTAATTCCAGGATGGTTTGCCATGTGAAAATTAACCAGTGTAATATACCACATTAATAGAACAAAGGAAAAAAAACCCATGTGATTATCACAGTTGATAAAAAGCATTTGACAAAATTCTACATCTTTTCATGATTGAAAAAAATGAACAAACTATAAATAGAAAATAGAAATATAGAAAATAGAATATAGAAACAGAAATAGAAAGTAGAAAATGTCATTAATGAAATGACTTATATGAAAAAAAACCATCATGCTCAATGTTGAAATACCTGCTCAATGGTGAAAAAATTGAAAGCTTTTCTCCTATGATCAGGAACAAGACAAAGAGACCTGTTTTTGCCACTTCTATTCATTTTGGTCCTGGAAGTCCTAACTAGAGCAATGAAGCAAGAAAAAGAAATAAACAACATCCATATTGGAAAGGAAGAAGTGAAATTTTCTTTGTTCACATATGAGATGATCTTATATGCAGAAAATCCTAAAGATTCCACCAAAACTATTAGAACTACTAAAAATACAGCAATGTTGCAGGATGGAAAATCAGCATGTAAAAATTGAGTTTCTATATGCTAACAATGAACAATCCAAAATTAAAAACTCAATTTACAGTATCATCAAAAAGAATAAAATACTTAGAAACAAATTTATCCAAAGAGGTGGAAGACTTGTATGTGGAAAACTATAAAACATTGGTGAAGTTAACTAGACAAGATACACATAAATGCACCATCTCGTGTGTGGACAGAAGACTTATTATAGTTGTCAACACTACCCAAAGTGATCTATAGATTCGATGCAATTCAGTCAGCATCCAACAGATTTTTTTTTTTCAGAAATAGAAGAGTCCATTCTAAAATTCATATTAAGGGACCTCAGCCAGCCGAAAACACCTTCAAAAAAGAACATAATTGGCAGCCTCACACTTTCCGATTTAAAAACTTACTGCAAACCTGGGGTGCCTGGGTGGCGCAGTCGGTTAAGCGGCCGACTTCAGCCAGGTCACGATCTTGCGGTCCGTGAGTTCGAGCCCCGCGTCAGGCTCCGGGCTGATGGTTCAGAGCCTGGAGCCTGTTTCCGATTCTGTGTCTCCCTCTCTCTCTGCCCCTCCCCCGTTCATGCTCTGTCTCTCTCTGTCCCCAAAATAAATAAACGTTGAAAAAAAAAATTAAAAAAAAAATTAAAAAAAAAAACTTACTGCAAACCTATAGTAATCAAAACAGTGGTTTAGTGGCATAAAGATAGTGGTGTAGTTCAATGGAATGGAATAGAGCATCCAGACATAAGCCCTCACATACACAGTCAAATGATTTTCAACAGCAGTTAAGGTCAGTGGAGAAAGGACAATCTTTTTATCAAATGGTGCTGAGATACTAGATAACCACATGCAAAAGAATGAAGTTGGACCCTTACCTTGCACCATATACAAAAATTAACTCAAAATGGATCAAAGACTTAAGAGCCAAAATTATAAAGCTTTTAGAATAAAACATAGAAGGAAAGCTTCACAACATTGGATTTCACAGTGATTTCTTGGTTATGACACCAGAGCACAGGCAGTGAAGGGAAAAAAAATAAATTGGACTTGCTCAAAATTAAACTTTTGTGCTTCCAAGGACACTGTCAGGAGAGCAGAAAAGCAACCCACAGAATGGAAGAATATATTTGAAATGACGTATCTGATAAGGCATTAATATCCAGAATATATAAAAACTCTACAACCAAGGTGCCTGGGTGGCTCAGCTGGGTAAGTGTCTGACTTTTGATCTCAGCTCAGATGTTGTATTCAGGGTCATGAGTTCCAGCCCCACGTTGGGTTCCGTGCTGGGTATGAAGCTGACTTAAAAAACAAAAAACCCCACTGTATTACCTTACAACAACAAAAACAAGCATCCCACTTCAAAAATTGCAGAGAACTTGGGTAGAGAAGATAAGGTGTACAAATGACTAATGAGTACACGAAGAAATGAACAATATCATTAGGGAAATTTTAATGAAAGACACATTGAGATTTGTATTTCCCTGATAAGGAGCGACGTTGAGCATCTTTTCATGTGCCTGTTGGCCATCCGGATGTCTTCTTTTTTTTTTTCAACGTTTATTTATTTTTGGGACAGAGAGAGACAGAGCATGAATGGGGGAGGGGCAGAGAGAGAGGGAGACACAGAATCGGAAACAGGCTCCAGGCTCTGAGCCATCAGCCCAGAGCCTGATGCGGGGCTCGAACTCACGGACCGCGAGATCGTGACCTGGCTGAAGTTGGACGCTTAACCGACTGCGCCACCCAGGCGCCCCTGGATGTCTTCTTTAGAGAAGTGTCTATTCGTGTTTTCTGCCCATTTCTTCACTGGGTTATTTGTTTTTCGGGTGTGGAGTTTGGTGAGCTCTTTATAGATTTTGGATACTAGCCCTTTGTCCAATATGTCATTTGCAAATATCTTTTCCCATTCCGTTGGTTGCCTTTTAGTTTTGTTGGTTGTTTCCTTTGCTGTGCAGAAGCTTTTTATCTTCATAAGGTCCCAGTAATTCACTTTTGCTTTTAATTCCCTTGCCTTTGGGGATGTGTCGAGTAAGAGATTGCTACGGCTTTCTCCTCTAGCAGAGATTTTCCTGCTTTCTCCTCTAGGGTTTTGATGGTTTCCTGTCTCACATTCAGGTCCTTTATCCATTTTGAGTTTATTTTTGTGAATGGTGTGAGAAAGTGGTCTAGTTTCAACCTTCTGCATGTTGCTGTCCAGTTCTCCCAGCACCATTTGTTAAAGAGGCTGTCTTTTTTCCATTGGATGTTCCATTGGATGTTCTTTCCTGCTTTGTCAAAGATGAGTTGGCCATACGTTTGTGGGTCTAGTTCTGGGGTTTCTATTCTATTTCATTGGTCTATGTGTCTGTTTTTGTGCCAATACCATGCTGTCTTGATGATGACAGCTTTGTAGTAGAGGCTAAAGTCTGGGATTGTGATGCCTCCTGCTTTGGTCTTCTTCTTCAAAATTACTTTGGCTATTCGGGGCTTTTTGTGGTTCCATATGAATTTTAGTATTGCTTGTTCTAGTTTCGAGAAGAATGCTGGTGCAATTTTGATTGGGATTGCATTGAATGTGTAGATAGCTTTGGGTAGTATTGAGATTTTGACAATATTTATTCTTCCAATCCATGAGCAGGGAATGTCTTTCCATTTCTTTATATCTTCTTCAATTACCTTCGTAAGCTTTCTATAGTTTTCAGCATACAGATCTTTTACATCTTTGGTTAGATTTATTCCTAGGTATTTTATGCTTCTTGGTGCAATTGTGAATGGGATCAGTTTCTTTATTTGTCTTTCTGTTGCTTCATTGTTAGTGTATAAGAATGCAACTGATTTCTGTACATTGATTTTGTATCCTGCAACTGTGCTGAATTCATGTATCAGTTCTAGCAGACTTTTGGTAGAGTCTATCAGATTTTCCATGTATAGTATCATGTCATCTGCAAAAAGTGAAAGCTTGACTTCATCTTTGCCAATTTTGATGCCTTTGATTTCCTTTTGTTGTCTGATTGCTGATGCTAGAACTTCCAACACTATGTTAAACAACAGCGGTGAGAGTGGGCATCCCTGTCGTGTTCCTGATCTCAGGGAAAAAGCTCTCAGTTTTTCCCCGTTGAGGATGATGTTAGCTGTGGGCTTTTCATAAATGGCTTTTATGATGTTTAAGTATATTCCTTCTATCCCAACTTTCTCAAGGGTTTTTATTAAGAAAGGGTGCTGAATTTTGTCAAAGGCCTTTTCTGCATCGATTGACAGGATCATATGGTTCTTGTCTTTTCTTTTATTAATGTGATGTATCACGTTGATTGATTTGCGAATGTTGAACCAGCCCTGCATCCCAGGAATGAATCCCACTTGATCATGGTGAATAATTCTTTTTGTATGCTGTTGAATTCGATTTGCTAGTATCTTATTGAGAATTTTTGCATCCATATTCATCAGGGATATTGGCCTGTAGTTCTCTTTTTTTACTGGGTCTCTGTCTGGTTTAGGAATCAAAGTAATACTGGCTTCATAGAATGAGTCTGGAAGTTTTCCTTCCCTTTCTATTTCTTGGAATAGCTTGAGAAGGATAGGTATTATCTCTGCTTTAAACGTCTGGTAGAACTCCCCTGGGAAGCCATCTGGTCCTGGACTCTTATTTGTTGGGAGATTTTTGATAACTGATTCAATTTCTTCACTGGTTATGGGTCTGTTCAAGCTTTCTATTTCCTCCTGATTGAGTTTTGGAAGAGTGTGGGTGTTCAGGAATTTGTCCATTTCTTCCAGGTTGTCCAGTTTGTTGGCATATAATTTTTCATAGTATTCCCTGATAATTGTTTGTATCTCTGAGGGATTGGTTGTAATAATTCCATTTTCATTCATGATTTTACCTATTTGGGTCATCTCCCTTTTCTTTTTGAGAAGCCTGGCTAGAGGTTTGTCAATTTTGTTTATTTTTTCAAAAAACCAACTCTTGGTTTCGTTGATCTGCTCTACAGTTTTTTTAGATTCTATATTGTTTATTTCTGCTCTGATCTTTATTATTTCTCTTCTTCTGCTGGGTTTAGGCTGCCTCTGCTGTTCTGTTTCTATTTTCTTTAGGTGTGCTGTTAGATTTTGTATTTGGGATTTTTCTTGTTTCTTGAGATAGGCCTGGGTTGCAATGTATTTTCCTCTCAGGACTGCCTGTGCTGTATCCCAAAGCGTTTGGATTGTTGTATTTTCATTTTCGTTTGTTTCCATATATTTTTTAATTTCTTCTCTAATTGCCTGGTTGACCCACTCATTCTTTAGTAGGGTGTTCTTTAACCTCCATGCTTTTGGAAGTTTTCCATACTTTTTCCTGTGGTTGATTTCAAGCTTCATAGCATTGTGGTCTGAAAGTATGCATGGTATAATTTCAATTCTTGTATACTTATGAAGGGCTGTTTTGTGACCCAGTATATGATCTATCTTGGAGAATGTTCCATGTGCACTTGAGAAGAAAGTATATTCTGTTGCTTTGGGATGCAGAGTTCTAAATATATGTGTCAAGTCCATCTGATCCAATGTATCATTCAGGGCCCTTGTTTCTTTATTGACCATGTGTCTAGATGATCTATCCATTTCTGTAAGTGGAGTGTTAAAGTCCCCTGCAATTGCCACATTCTTATCAATAAGGTTGCTTATGTTTATGAGTAATTGTTTTATATATTTGGGGGCTCCCATATTCAGTGCATAGACATTTATAATTGTTAGCTCTTCCTGATGGATAGACCCTGTAATTATTATATAATGCCCTTCTTCATCTCTTGTTACAACCTTTAACTTGAAGTCTAGTTTGTCTAAGTATGGCTACTCCAGCTTTCTTTTGACTTCCAGTAGCATGATAAATAGTTCTCCATCCCCTCACTTTCAGTCTGAAGGTGTCCTCAGGTCTAAAATGAGTCTCTTGTAGACAGCAAATAGATGGGTCTTGTTTTTTTTTATCCATTCTGATACCCTATGTCTTTTGGTTGGCGCATTTAATCCATTTACATTCAGTGTTATTATAGAAAGATACGGGTTTAGAGTCATTGTGATGTCTATATGTTTTATGCTTGTATCAATGTCTCTGGTAATTTGTCTCACAGGATCCTCCTTAGGATCTCTTGTAGGGCTGGTTTAGTGGTGACGAATTCCTTCAGTTTTTGTTTGTTTGGGAAGACCTTTATCTCTCCTTCTATTCTAAATGACAGACTTGCTGGATAAAGGATTCTTGACTGCATATTTTTTCTGTTCAACAGATTGAAGATCTCCTGCCAATCCTTTCTGGCCTGCCAAATTTCAAAAGAGAGATCAGTCACGAGTCTTATAGGTCTCCCTTTATATGTTAGGGCACGTTTATCTCTTGCTGCTTTCAAAATTTTCTCTTTATCCTTGTATTTTGCCAGTTTCACTATGATATGTCATGCAGAAGATCGATTCAAGTTACGTCTGAAGGGAGTTCTCTGTGCCTCTTGGATTTCAATGCCTTTTTCCTTCCCCACATCCGGGAAGTTTTCAGCTATTATTTCTTCAAGTACACCTTCAGCACCTTTCCCTCTCTCTTCCTCCTCTGGGATACCAATTACGCGTATATTATTTCTTTTTAGTGTATCACTTAGTTCTCTAATTTTCCCCTCATTCTCCTGGATTTTTTTATCTCTCCTTTTCTCAGCTTCCTCTTTTTCCATAATTTTATCTTCTAGTTCACCTATTCTCTCCTCTGCCTCTTCAATTCGAGCTGTGGTCGTTTCCATTTTATTTTGCATCTCGTTTAAAGCGTTTTTCAGCTCCTCCTGACTATTCCTTAGTGCCTTGATCTCTGTAGCAATAGATTCTCTGCTGTCCTCTATACTGTTTTCAAGCCCAGCGATTAATTTTATGACTATTATTCTAAATTCACTTTCTGTTATATTATTTAAATCCTTTTTGATCAGTTCATTAGCTGTTGTTATTTTCTGGAGATTCTTTTGAGGGGAATTCTTCCGTTTGGTCATTTTGGATAGTCCCTGGAGTGGTGCGGACCTGCAGGGCACTTCCCCTGTGCTGTGGTGTATAACTGGAGTTGGTGGGCAGAGCGGCAGTCCGACCTGATATCTGCCTCCAGCCCACCGCTGGGGCCACAGTCAGACTGGTGTGTGCCTTCTCTTCCCCTCTCCTAGGGGCGGGATTCACTGTGGGGTGGTGTGGCCTGTCTGGGCTGCTAGCACACTGCCAGGCTTGTGGTGCTGGGGATCTGGCGTATTAGCTGGGGCAGATCGGCAAGGTGCACGGGGGCAGGAGGGGCAGGCGGGGCAGGCTTAGCTCGCTTCTCCTTCAGAGATCCACTTCAGGAGGGGCCTGTGGCAGCGGGAGGGAGTCAGACCCGCTGCCAGAGAGGTGGCTCCGCAGAAGCACTGCGTTGGGTGTTTGCCCGGTGCAAGCAAGTTCCCTGGCAGGAACTGGTTCCCTTTGGGATTTTGGCTGAGGGATGGGTGAGGGAGATGGCGCTGGCAGCGCCTTTGTTCCCCACCAAACTGAGCTCTGTTTTCCCTGGGCTCAGTAATTCTCCCTCCCGTTGTCCTCCAGCCTTCCCGCTTTCCGAGCAGAGCTGTTAACTTATGACCTCCCAGATGCTAAGTCCGCTTGCTGTCGGAATGTAAGGGTTAAATTGTAGTGTAGGGCTAATGCTTAGCTTGAAAAATAACAGCTTTGTGTTGACACTGAAGGTTAAGAGATAACAGCCTTGCTTTGCTCTGGTAAACTACGCCTCATACCCTTGTAAATTAGGCTTCACCAATGAAGGGAACAAAAGTTCAAAGAAAAGAGCATCAAAGACAAGGTCAAGGAGATCCACTGGTTGCAACGTAGAGGCAGAAAGTCTAAAGTAAACACCTCATTAGGCAACTGTTTCTAACTCATCTGGAACCTGTTTCTTTGTTCTGTTCCCAGGTGATGATAAAACGATGTGATCGGTTATAAAAACTCTGTACCCCGGCTGTTCGAGGCCGCACTCTTATCAAGAGTGTTGGTCCCGATTGGTTGGCCTTGCCTCTCATTGTAATAAACTTTGTTGTGACTGTCACTGGTGCCCGTAGCATTCTGTTTCAGGAGTCGTGTGGATGCAACAGGAACACACTCCGTCAGGCCCCTCCGCTTTTGCAAGCCAGACTCCGGGGCTCTGCTTGGCCGGCGGGCCGCCCCTCCGCCCCGGCTCCCTCCCGCCAGTCCGTGGAACGTGCACCGCCTCTCCGCCCTTCCTACCCTCTTCCGTGGGCCTCTCATCTGCGCTTGGCTCCAGAGACTCCGTTCTGCTAGTCCTCTGGCGGTTTTCTGGATTATTTAGGCAGGTGTAGGTGGAATCTAAGTGATCAGCAGGACGCGTGGTGAGCCCAGCGTCCTCCTACGCCGCCATCTTCTCTGCATATATCTACATCTTCTTTATCCATTCATCCATTGATGGATATTTGGGCTCTTTCCATACTTTGACTATTGCTGATAGTGCTGCTGTAAACATTGGGGTGCATGTGCCCCTTTGAAACAGGACACTTATATCCCTTGGATAAATTCCTAGTAGTTGCATATTCTCTTTTTAAAAACCATCACATCAGGGGGCACCTGGGTGGTTCAGTCGGTTAAGCGACTGACTTCAGCTCCGGTCATGATCTCGCCGTTCGTGAGTTTGAGCCCCACTGTTAGTGCAGAGCCTGGAGCCTGTTTTGGATTCTGTGTCTCCCTCTCTGCCCCTCCCCTGTTCACACTCTGTCTCTCTTTCCTTCAAAAATAAATATTTAAAAAATTTTTTAAATCGTCACATCAGAAAAAATGGGCACATTGGGGTTATTTTATTTTTCCATTTATTTGAGTTTTCAGTGATGATGACCATGTTTGCATATTACTGTTCCTATCCTCTGTCGTTTTGTGTGTGTGTGTGTGTGTGTGTGTGTGTGTGTGTTGCATAGGTGTAGAATAACCTTCTGTCCTGTGACTTGAACGTGTTCTTGTTATTCATCTTTTCGTTTCTGTGGTAGATGTTTATTAATTTTTCTCTAAAGAAGTCTCATGCAGTCAAATCACTCAATAAATTGTATGTTGAGCCTAGAAACATGTTCTCTACCAAGGCCTTTTAAAACCCATCAGCTGATATTGGACTCTAATGCCTTATTGTTTTATTATTTTTAAAATACTTTGTGCTTTAACACACACATACATATATCAATATAATATTTTGCACGGCTTGAACAATATGAACTTTCTTCTGTTAACTTTCAAAATAAAACTGCCAGTTATTTTGCCAGCAAAAAATGGGTTTAATTGGGAGTAGAGACTTGCAACTGGGAGGAGCAAGCTATGGCAAAACCATAGGACAGTTGAAGAACAAAGCTGAAGACCTCCCTTTTATAGAGGAAAGGTGGAGTTGGGAGGGGCTGTTGTAAACAAAAAGTCCATTGGGACTTCCAACTGGGAGTTCGAGGTATGGTAGCTTCTCATTCGCTGAGCTGTGACAGTCTTTCATTGGCTGGGCTGTTGCGGGGTGGGGGTGGGGGGCTGTTGTGGAGAGGTGGACAACCTTTCTTGCTCCAGCTGGGGTAGTAAAGCAATAGCCAAACTAGTAGGGGCTGCAATTGACCAGCAGTAGTAGGGTGTGTGAGCTCCCCCTGCTGGGAGTTCCCCAACTCCATTGTAAGTAGGGTGGGGGTGTTGTGGGAGGGGGTGGTGGTGTTCCTTTTGTTAACTTTCCACACTTCCAATATTAATTTTCCACACACACACAGAAAAAAACCATTCAAGATGAAATCTAACCCATCCCTTGGGAACAATTAAAGTCACAAAAACTGAATGTCATGAACTCTCCTTTCACTTTTGCTCTTACCCCTGTGCTCCCTGCAAGAGGGACATCACTCTGATGTGTAGAATTATGTGGTCTTTCTACTAATGTCACACCTTTAGCAGGGTGGGAGCATATGAGGTTTTTTTCCTGACACAGTCTCCCTCCAGAGGGGATCAATAATATAAAACCTATATTTTAGGTTTATTTTCCTAAAGTCACTAAGTGACTTCACATCTATAAAATGTAGCAAAGTAAGTCTTGAGTATTGTTGCACACTTGCCAGTTATCTGCCCATTATCCATCCCATCTTCCTTTCCAGGAGAACCCTATTTTACTGAAGGTGGTGGTGTGTTTAAGTCTAACCAAAACAACAGCAGCAGCACAAAATAACTAAACTACATTTCCCAGCCTGCCATGCAATTGGAGGGAAATATTTGAGAGATGAGCAGAAGAAGCTGTGTGGAGCTGCTGAGAAAGCCCTTCCAAGTGGCAAGTGTTTTGGCTTTCTTCCCCTCATGCTCCCTGCCTGGGATAGGAAGAGATGGATGGAGCCCCAGCAACCACCTTAGAAGCATGGGGATGATAGTCCTACCTTAGGGATGGTAGAGGAAAGAACTGGAAGGAGACTGAATTTCTCAGAGATAGAAGAATATATACACAGAGTATATAAATTTCCTCTAATTTTAGCCTTTTTCATCTCAGAAAATAATCTTTCAGTGTGTGGAAGTGGGTATTATTGAGTCAATGGTGCCATTGTGTTCTGCTTTCTGACATCCTGGACAGATATCAGCCCAGATATCAGCCCAGTGCTCACCATCACTAAGAAGATTTTGAGCTCCTGCTGAAGAGACTTCCCATAGCCTTCTTCATGTCTTGGTTCCTCGGGCTGTAGATAAAGGGGTTTAGCATAGGGGTCACCACTGTGTACATGATGGTTGCTACCGTGTCCTGAGCTGAGAAGGAGTTGGGGGGTCGAATATATACCCCCAGGATAGTTCCATAGAACACGATGACCACAGACAGATGGGAGCTGCATGTGGAAAATGCCTTGCGCCTTCCTGGGGTGGAGGGAATCCGGAGGACAGCTGCAGCTATGCACATGTAGGAGACCACAATGAGTGCAGAGGGAGCCACAAACAGGACCACAGCACCTAGGAACACGTGCCGATTGACACGTGTGTCCGAGCAGGCGATCTTCATCAGCAGGTAGGCGTCGCAGTAGAAGTGTGAGATCTCGCGGGCACAGGAGCAGAATGTCAGTCTGTTCATGAGGAGCGTGTGGACTAGGGAGATGAGGCCAGAGCATGTCCACACGAGTGTGGTCAATCCCCGACAGAGCTGGGGGGTGATGATGGTGTAGTACTGCAGGGGCTTGCAGATGGCCACGTAACGGTCCAGGGCCATGGCAGCCAGCAGAAAGGTGTCCAGGTTGGCAAAGGAGATGAGGAAGTACATCTGGGTCAGGCAATGGGGGTAAGAGATTGTCCATGTTCCTGCTATGTGGTTGACCAACAGTTTGGGGATCAGGTTGGTGGTGAAGCAGATGTCAACAAAGGAGAGATTGGTAAGGAAGAAGTACATGGGGGTGTGCAGGCGGGGGTCAGAGCCGATGGCCAGGATGATGAGTGTGTTCCCAGCCACAGTGACCAAGTATGTACACAGGAAGAGCCAGAAGAGGATTCGCTGCTGCTCTGGGTCACCAGTGAGGCCAAGCAGGAGGAACTCAGTGACTCCTGTCCCATTCTCCTTCCCCCTGGACATCTCACCGTAGCTCGGGGAGGTGACAGGCTCCACACACAAGGGGGAGGATGAAATCCCAGTAGAGCCTGGACCTGCTGTGTGTTAAGAATCAGATCTAAGGTCATTTGTAATCAGATAAGTGAGCAGAGTTTTGTACCTGTAATAATTGCTGCTCTTTATCAAGTGTTTTTTTTTATTGCGTGCCACCATACGAAGGACTTCGTGGGTACTGTCTCTCTTGGTCCCCACAAAACAGTGACTTTTATGATTCCCACTTTCAGATGAAATAACTGAGACTCAGATTAAGTAGTTTGCTCAAGACCACGTGGATAGCAAGTGGCACCCATGATCTGAATCCGGAGCCTGTCCTGTGCCTCTACTGTCTTGCTACCAAGGACCTACCTGGTTGGTCTTAGGTGCTGTGTGCTGGGAGCAGCGTCACTGAATCTTTGACTTTGATTCAGCTATCATGTCCTCTTCAGTTGACCAGGCCTTCCTGCCCTGGTTCTCACTTGCTTGTCTGACTGCATGTCCTGCCAGCCACATGGGACTTCATTCCCTTCTCACCTCCAGGCACGGCCTTTGCACTGGCTGTTCTTGGCCTGGCATTCTCTCCACCTGGATCTTCACGTGGCTGATTTATCATCTTTGTACCTCTGCAGGAGGTTATCTCATGTGTTAGTTAACTGGTTTATAGTGTGTTTTCCCCATGAGGCTGTGCCCTTCTAAGAACATGTGTCCACGCCGCTATCTGTTGTGTGCCCTGTGCCTGGACAATAGTCAGCACGTGGTCAGTGCTCAACAAAGTAGTCAAAGAATGAACTTTCACAAAGGTGTTCCACACCAAAAATCTACCAGCGAAAGCTACACGGACACTATGCTGGATGAGAAGTGTTTTGCTGTGACTAATGAATGCATTTAGTAAATAAAATTGTGGCTTAAAGCATAACTTAAAGTGGCTGCTAAGGGAGCAGAGTAAAAAGGAGGCAGTGCTGAGTCCTAGACAAGTCCAAGGCTCTGTGTCAATAGGAATTTCCTTGACTATATGAAGGAGGAGGAATTGTGTGGTCCTGGTCTGTGTGATCCAGGACCTGTGACCACTGTAGACCAGAGGAACAAACTGGCTCTGTAAGCCAGACACAGCCTGCAGGTGTATTTATTTGGTTTAGGCCCTTAATGTTTTACAAGACATCTATTTGCTGACATGTTAAAACTCAAGGGTTTCATATAAAGTCTGTATTCTAACTCTTCTTGAAAAATCAGCAGACCTGGAGATGCTGGGCTCCCATTCCTGCCTGGAAGCAATCAGCTGGGAAGGCAAACAGCTAGTATTCACCGAGCACTCCTTCTGTTTAGCTCTGCACACAGAAGGCTCTGGTATCCCTCAGAGCCTGCCTCTGCAGTCATTCGATAAATGTCCCTATTCCACAGGAGGCGGGGGACACACAGCAAAAGTAAGTGACCCTCCCATAGTGGCAGAGCTAACAGTGGTCCCACTCTCCAGGCTGCCCTGTGTTAGCTGATTTTTGTCACCACGGTTGCCGTCTGTTCTGGCCCCTGGAATCCCTTGGGAAAAGTCTAGTCACTTTCCATGTGCCATCCTCTCTAGTATCTTCTAGAAGCTCAAATCTTTCTCAAGATTTCCTTATTCCCCAGGCAGTCTAAATTCTGAAGGATTTCAGAAAGCTGGGATGAAGAATTTGCACAAAGTCAGTTGATGATGAAAATCTTACTTTGATTTTAGGTTCAGAGTTGTTCGTGTCTACAATTTTAAACAGAAAATCAAATAAAGCATTCGGGACTTTAGCCTAACCTTATCAGCATTACACCCTGGCCCTGGCCCTTTCCTTCTGACCCTCTTCTTCCCACTTCATGTAGTAGATGAGTCAGAGTAATTTATTTACCTATTGGCTTTGAATGATTTTTTAAAAATGTTTATTTTTGAGGGAGAGAGTGAGTGTGTGTGTGCACAAGCAGAGAAGAGGCAGAGAGAGGTGAGAGAATCCCAAGCAGGCTTCATGCTGTCCAGGACCACGCATGCTGTCAATGTGGCGTGGGGCTCAATCTCACAAAGCATGAGATCATGACCTGAGCTGAAATCAAGAGTTGGATGGCTTAACTGACTGAGCCACCTAGGTACCCCTTGGATGATTTATTTGCCAGAATCTTACATTAGATATGATTTCCCAAGATGAATTGTTGCCTCATTTTGACATTTTCAGGATGTAGCTGAATTTTTTAATAATAGAAATTTCTGGAAACAACCAGATCACCGGGTAGTTCTTTGGTCTCATTATGTTCTATAGGGAACTTATGTTGTAATCATGCTTTGTTTTGTGGGATTTGATCTGTACCATGGAGTCTGAATTCTTAAGGGACATCTTCCGCTACTTTCATACAAATTGAAGTAAAGCAAAATGGCATAAATGAGGAGACTTTTGTCCATTTGCTCACATCACCATTGGTCAGGTGCATGTGGAGCACTCAGCTCGTCCCTGTGGCGCCACCAGAGAATGGAACAGACCCTATCTTCTGGGAGCACTACTGCCATCCAGAAAGCACTTACTAAACTCAAAAATTGATACGTTTAAAGCCAAGGAGGAGCCAGTAGGATTGAGATGTCTTGGGGCGCCTGGGTGGCGCAGTCGGTTAAGCGTCCAACTTCAGCCAGGTCACGATCTCGCGGTCTGTGAGTTCGAGCCCCGCGTCAGGCTCTGGGCTGATGGCTCAGAGCCTGGAGCCTGTTTCCGATTCTGTGTCTCCCTCTCTCTGCCCCTCCCCCGTTCATGCTCTGTCTCTCTCTGTCCCAAAAATAAATAAACGTTGAGATGTCTTGGAAACTAATGGCAAGATGTAAGGGAAAATGGCGCCTCGCCTGTGGGGGAGAACACTGGGGAATATAAGACAAGAAAGAGAGATTTTTCAAAATTTTCTTTAAAATTCACATTGCCCAGTGTTTGGTTCAGGAGCCTTATATGAAAACATCAAAAATCCATTTTGTTTATATAGGACTTTGCACCATGCAGGGCCCATGTCCCATTCTCTGGAATTCTCTGCTGCTCACTGGGAAAGACAGGGGACGCTGATGCCTCCTGATCCTGCTCTGGCTCACCTTTAGTCTAGAAGTGGATTTAATTCCTGAGCAAACTTCTCGTGCTCAGTTTCCTCCTCTGTAAAATGGGGGCAGCCCGTGAGGATGAGGGAGAAAGCGGCTCAAAGTGCCTGGCACGGTCCTTCCATCTGACATGGAAGCCAGTGGGTGGCAGCTCTCGGTAGATCTGTTATGCCCTTTCCTCAGAACCACGTCAGAGATCCTGTAAAATTCTGACAGAATGAAACCTGGAGGCCAGACCCTCCCCCCACTCAGAGGAGCCATTAGATGAAAGGTGGGTGATGTGGCACCACGTGTCCGTGTGCTAACCTCACATCCTGGGGGGATGTCTGTGTCTGAGCATCTGTGTCTGCGTCCTCCCTTCCGGCTTCCCCTGGCCTCACCTGGCTGCCTGTGCCGATCTTCATTCCTTCACTAGGTTGTGGCGCTGGCCTTCACTTCTCTCCTCCGGGACTGACTGCAGGTTCCATGACTGCCCCTACCCCCCAGAGCAGAGCAAGTGCAGCAGGACTGTGGCAGGTGAGACGAAGAGATGCAGCCTCCCACCTATGGGAGAGACCTGCCGGGAGCACCGCTGCAAGTGATGGTGCTCCCACCACCGTCACCCTCAGTGGTGGGTCCCACGGTGCTCACCCTCAGTGGTGGGTCCCCACTTCTTCCCAAAGCAGCCTTCTCTTCTTTGAACCTTTTTGTTAACAATTTCTATAAGTTAGGAATTTAGGGTGACCCTGAGATTTTATCTGTGGGCCTGTAGGGTGTTACATGAAGCAAAAGATCATGCCATCGTGTGGAGGTGAGGTCCTGGTTTGGGAGCATGGAACCTGCAGTTGTCTAAGCCAGGTTGACATAGAGCCACCGTATGAGTTCTCGGTGTGACTGAATTTTGCACTTTGTAGTTTCAAATGAGGTTAATTGATAGCATTCTTAGGTCATGATGCAATAATACCTAAAACAGTTATGTTGATTCAAATGTATACAGACTTTCCCATACATGACCTTACTTACCTTTTTGCAGCCCTGTGTGACAGGTCGGTCAGACAGCAAGTGTGATAATTAGACTAGCAAGGTTGGGAAGTATGCTTATGGACTTATGGGTAGCCACCTACTCAAATCTCACTGCCCTGGGGTGTGGGGACAATACCTGGGGTCCAGGGTGGCATGGTCTATTCCCTTATCCTCGGGCTGGAACACTGTTCCTTCTATGGATGTGTAGGGATTTTATGGTCCCCACCAGAGTGAACTCCCAAAGCTCCTGATTACAGGCAGTCCACAGAGAATCTGTCTGTGTGCTGCGGATCACAAATGTATCTTCTACTCCAGAGAATTGCATCCGTGCTGTAGGTCAGGGATGTAAGTTTTTCCTGTTGGGAATTTTCCAGGTTAGGTCAAGGTCCACCTGGAGTATAGGTGTCCACAGATCCCCACATTCACTGAAGAGTCCTGGCTGTGTCGTTCCTCAGTACTCTTGCTGTCCCATTTTGCCTTCATCCAAGGACTGAGGAGAGAGTTGACGAATCTAAGTCCTAATTTGGAGCGGTCCCAGCTTATCCTCTGATTATTCTGAATATATATTTTGGGAGTTTGTTAGAATGGCACAAGATGGGGGCATCTGGGTGGCTCAGTCAGTTAAGCGTCCAACTCTTGATTTCGGCTCAGGTTATGATCTCACGTATTTTGAGTTCGAGCCCTGTGTTGGGCTCTGTGCTGACATGTGGAGCCTTGCTTGGGATTCTCTCTCTCTCTCTCTCTCTCTCTCTCTCTCTCTCTCACTTAGGATTCTGTCTCCCTCTCCCTCTGTCTCTGTCTCCCTGCCTCTCCCCGGCTCTCTCTCTCTCAAAAATGAATAAACATTTAAAAAAATGGCATGAGATGTTGGAGAACCATCCATGATGTGATGTGGAAGTGCCAGGAAACAGAGTTTGGGCAGTGGCCTTTGTCATGCTGCATCTGAGTGTTTGGGGCTTAGCGTTCCTAATCTCCATGTTGTCACTGGGGTCAGAAGTCACCTTCCTTACCTCCATGGGATGGTTCGATGCACAGTGTAATCTTTTTTTTTTTAACGTTTATTTATTTTTGAGACAGAGGGAGACAGAGCATGAACGGGGGGAGGGTCAGAGAGACAGGGAGACACAGAATCAGAAGCAGGCTCCAGGCTCCGAGCTGTCAGCACAGAGCCCAATGTGGGGCTCAAACTTGTGAATTGCGAGATCATGACCTGAGCTGAAGCCGGACACTTAACCGACTGAGCCACCCAGGTGCCCCAATGCACGGTGTAATCTTGGCAGCCACCATGATTTTATCTGTGACTGTGCTGAGGGAGGTACCAGGGTCCTTACTGACCAGCGCCTGGAACCCATGTGTCCCACATCTCTCTAACATTACCTGTACCAGTTGTAAAATGATCTTGGTCTCATTGCCAACATTCCTTCTCTGGTTATGTGATTTATTCAGTGTTTATTGGACACCTGCTATATGACAGGGACTGTTCCAGGCTCTACAGGAGAGAGAAGTGGAAAAGGTGTAGGCCTGTGTTCACTCTGCTTTCCCTCTAGTTGGGGAGAGGGCACAGCTTCCCACACATAAATGATTGGAATACGACATAAAATCAACCCTGGCCTCATGTCATGTCTCTGCCTACAATTTTAGGAAACTGCTCTTTGTACCAAATTCTTTTTTTTTTAAGTTTTTATTTATTTAGTTCGAAAGATGGAGAGAGAACAAATGGGAAGGGCAGAGAGAAATGGGGGGGGGGGGGACAGAGGATCTGAAGCAGGCTCTGTGCTGAGAGCAGAAAGCCCAATGTGTGGCTTGAATTCACAAACCGAACCGTGAGATCATGACCTGAGGCAAAGTAGGGCGATAAACTGACTGAGCCACCCCGGCACCCCTCTACCAAATTCTGAAAGGTATGAAATGGCAGGTCGTATATGAGCATCAGTTATCGAAGTCTGTATTGTGCTCACATAACTTGGCTCAAAAGTGATTTGTCTATATGCAAAGACCTAGGAAAGAACAAAAATGGTCTGACATCTTACTTGGCAAATATAACAAGAAACAAAGTCAGGGATGTGCCTATATATCACTCATATCTCGCATTTAAAAATTATAAGGAGCCCAAACCAGTAGTTTCTGACTGTCAACATGGTACGTCTGAAGTTTCTAGCAAATAAAAGATGGCCTGATTTGAAAATGGGTTTGGCAAGACCCTGGTTGCCTCTGCATGGCTCACATGTGAAAAGTTCTAGATAACCAGACTTATTAGGAGTTAGAGTTCATCAACTTGACAAAAAACCATCTCTCCTCTGACAAAAGGTAAATATGACAAAAGGTCAGGGGCTGGAACAAGGTCATCTGCTAAAGGCTGATTGACATTGTGAAAGACAAAATCCATGTGAAGCTTAGCTTTTGGCCTCAAGCACAGGGCAATGAGATGCTACAGGCAGGACAGTAACAATCTTTATGAGGTTGCAATACCCAGGGAAAGGCTTCAGCTCATAAGAGACAGTACCAGGCTCTCGTGGAAGGCTCCCTAGGCTGGCATAGCCTTGGAGTAGACACTTTGAAGCACAAAGTTGGAGGGAGATGACTTCATGACGCTGGAAAACATCTCATTGCAATGGCTGTGGAATCAATGCCCTGGGGAGAGCTGTGTCTGGGGAAATGTGCTGAAAAGAGGGATGTGCCTCTCTTTCAACATTCACAGAGCTGAAGGCCAACTTTTCTCTGCAAGTTGTTTCAATTGCTTGCAAAGAGCTGGCCCCTAGCGGCTAATTAGTGCTGGATGGAAGTTGCCTGTGAGGAATGGGTGGTGTCTGTTGGGAGTCCCAGCTGCAGAGAGGAGGCCCTGGAGGGTGAATTCCCAGACATAGTCCTGATTTCCTGACTGCACCCGAGGAGGCCTCTGCCAGCCTGGTCCTGCTCTGTTCTTGTGGGATTGGGCACTAGAGACCCCCAGGATGCTGAGCATTAATTTATGATCAGTTCCTGTCCTGTGAGTGCTTCATGTGCAGGAAACCACAACCAGAAATGACTCACCAATTCTCACCACAGAGCCTGCAGCAAATCTCAACACACATGTTTGTTTCTTCAGTTCAGCTCATTATAAGTTATAATTACAAGTAGGAGCCCAGAACCTTCTTTGTATCCACTCATGTGCCCAATTCAGGATACCTTGATTTTTTTATTTTTTTATTTTTTTCCTCTGATTTTTTCTATTGCGGTAAAATACGCATAACCTAAAATTTACCATGTTAACCATTTTTAAGTATACAGTTCAGTGGAATTAAATACATTCATTATGCTGTGCAGTCATCACCACTGTCCATCTCTGTAATGCTTTTAACTTTGTTGAACTGAAACTCTGTACCCATTAAACACTAACTCCCCATTTCCCCTAGCCCTGGTAGTCACCATTCTACTTTCTGTCTCTATGATTTTGATTTCTCTAAGTCTTTCATAAAAGTGAGATCATATAGTACTTGTCTTTTTGTGACTGGCTTCCTAGCCTAATGTCCTCAAGGCTCATCCATGTTGTAGCATGTGTCAGAATGTTCTTCCTTTTTAAGTCTGAATAATATTCCATTGCATACACACACACACACACACACACACACAAAGATATATACATATATATGTAATATTTTGCCTATCCATTCATCTTTTGGTGGACGCTTGCATTGCTTCCACAATTTAGCTGAATAATCCTGCTGTGAACACAAGTGTACAAGTATCTCTCTGAGTCCTTGTTTTCAAATCTTTGGGGTAAATACCCAGAAGTAGAATTCCTGAATCATATGGTAATTCTGTTTCTAATTTTTTGAAGAATCATCACACTGTTTTCTATAGTGGCTGCACCATTTTACCTTTCCATCAACAGTGCACAAATGGTCCATTTTTCTCCATATTCTTTTTTTTAATGTTTATTTTTGAGAGAGAGAGAGAGAGAGCATAAGCAGGGGAGGGGCAGAGAGAAAGACACAGAATCTGAAGCAGGCTCCAGGCTCTAAGCTGTCAGCACAGACCCTGATGTGGGGCTCAAACCCACAAATCATGAGATCATCACCTGAGCTGAAGTCAGATGCTTAACCCACTGAGCCACCCAGGCAGCCCTCTCCATATTCAATGTGTTTAAAAAAAATTTTTTTTGCATCATAGTCATCCTAATGGGTGTAAAGTGGTATCTTGTAATTTTTGTTTCCTTGATGATTAGTGATGTTGAGAATTTTTTCAGGTGCTTATTAACCATTTGTACATGTTCTTTGTGTTGCGGGACTTTTTTTTTTTTTTTTTTTTACCTCAATACCTGGGATCCGGTGTCTCACAGCTTCAAAGAATGAAGAGGTGAACACAAAATGAGCAGCAGGCAAAAGTTTAGAATATAAGATCAGAAAGTAAGAATAGTATGAAACCTCTCTTTACAGAGAGGGGACATTCGAAGATGAATGCCTGAGGACTATAAGCAAGGGTCCTTGTTTTATAAGATTCTGGTCACCCCCCACCTTCTCTTCCCCCTCGTTCTTTCTCAGGTCCTATCCTTATTGGGTAGATAGCTCTAGGTCCTGGATTGTCCATTCCTGATTGGCTCATTTCCATTGTATGAGGAGTGGTCTAGGCCATACCAGTCCTTGTGGGCTATACATTTTATGGTTACTTATTTTTAGTTAAGTTTTTAGTCAGATTCCTGAGGGAAACCCAAGAGGGAGGAGGTGGGGTCTGTTACATTCTTAAGAGGAACCTTACACCTGAGAGGGTTTGCTGTGGTCAGACACTCCCAGCACTGTTCCAGAATAGGTGGTTTTCCCCACCCAGGGATCTCAGGTCCGAACTTTTCCCTCTGTGCCTACTGAATCCTATCTCCTCCTATCATATTTGGAGAAATGTCTATTCAAGTCATCTGCCCATTTTTGAATGGGATTGTGGGGCTGGTTTTCTCCCAGGGCTTGCAGGGGAGCAGCTGGTGTGTGTATGTGGGGGCTGTTTCTCCCCTACCCCATAGCTCCTCAGAGCCAGTCCTCAGTCCTTTGCACCTAACATGAATTCAAACTGTCCTCTTATCATCCTGGCCCTTTCACATAGCAGTTCTGTTTCCTCCTCTAGGACCAGGGGTGGAATAGCTTATGAAGCCAACCTGTAGGTTCTAGGATGGCACTCCCTGGTGCTGAACATCACCTGCCCTGCCCCCCCTGCCATGTCTCTGGGCTTCATGCTGGGGTGCTGGGCAGCGGGAGGGAAGCCAGCTGCTGGTGATCACTGTTGTGGGCAGCCATATATAAAGTCACATGCAGATGGCCTACCTCACTCCTTCCAGGAGTTGAAAGGATCTGATGATAATGGTGTTTATTGATGTGCATTGAGTAGGCTGGAATTGGTCTGTATTGCTAGCCCAGCTTCTGTTGATAAAGGTGCAGTGTTGTGATTTATATAAGAAACATATATTTGGGGGTGCCTGGGTGGATTTCTCAGTCAATCATCCAATTCTTGGTTTCTGCTGCGGTCATGATCTCACAGTACATGGGATTGAGCCCTATGTCAGGCTCTGTGTAGACAGCGCAGAGCCTGCTTGGGATTCTCTCTAGACCTTTCTCTCTGTCTCTGTCTCTCTCAAAATAAAGAAATAAACTTAAAAATATATATACTGTCTATATTTGGTCTTTATTCCTATTCCTGGCATAGAGCTCTTAAAACCCTTGGAATTTCCTATGTGGAGGGAGCTATAAAGATGCCTTTTGTTAAGCTAACAAGGTGACTTTGGGAAAGCATTTAAGGATGGGGTGGTGGTTACCATTACTATGTAATGAAGCCACCCTAAAAACCCAAAGGGAGGGGCGCCTGGGTGGCTCAGTCGGTTGGGCGTCCGACTTCCACTCAGGTCATGATCTCACAGTCCGTGAGTTCGAGCCCCGCGTCGTGCTCTGTGCTGACTGCTCAGAGCCTGGAGCCTGTTTCAGATTCTGTGTCTCCCTCTCTCTCTGACCCTCCTCCGTTCATGCTCTGTCTCTCTCTGTCTCAAAAATAAATAAACGTAAAAAAAACCGGTTAAAATCTTCTAAAAAAAAACCCAAAGGGAGGAGTTTTGGAGAGCTCCCAGGTTGGTGAACACGTGGAGGTGTGGGGAGAGTGGCCTACTCAGAGAGTGGCCCCATACCCTGCCCCCTGCATCTGTCAACCCAAATAAAGAGGTGAACTGAGACAAGCTCGAATCACCAGAAATTGAGTTCATTCAGGATAGCGGAGGACTTGGAGGACTTGGAATTCAGGAAATGCAAGCTGCAGGTAAGTCTGTTGAGGGTTTGGGGTGGACCATATTTATGGGAAAGGCATACAAAGAAGGGGAATCCAGTCAGAGTCCAACCAATAAGTTCACCCGCTTGAGGACAGGGAGACATTCTTGGCAGATATGCATCAGTCAAGGAGA